>NC_091396.1:20046884-25046884 GCF_032191515.1 Phaenicophaeus curvirostris | reverse complement strand
GAGAATGACTGTAAATGGCAAAACAAATATTTTTGGTTCAATGCATTTTACAATGTTTAAGCTGTGTCTATGTCCAGTGCATATGTCTCATTTCCAAACCAGACAAATTCTAGGAAGATTGCAAGTTGCCCAGTAACAATCAGTGGGCAACAGTCAAGGGATATGAGAAAGGACTAAAGGTATCTTGTTTTCTCCATGTAATTGAAACCAGATAAGTTAGAATAAGATTCTTGAAGTTCAAGATAACTCTAGATATTTGCATTTGTGCTGTTTTTGGCTAGGATAGAATCAATTTTCTTCTCAGAGAGTTAAATTTCTAAGTTACTGCATTTGGTAGCCATTGCTGGGAGTGTGTTGTCCATAACTACTATATGGGCTTTGTATAGCTTCACTTGTATTATCATTATCATTATAATTACCATCATTATTATTATTTTCTGTTGTTTCATTAAAACTGTATCTATTTCAACCCATGGATCTTTCGTTCTTGTCTTAATTCCTCTTCTAAAGTGGGGATGGGTTATTGGGAGACAGAGCAACTGCCTATTGTGTAGCTCCAGGTATGGGCTAAATGCAGACAGTATTACAACTAGGATGTAATAAAAGAGTTTGGGGAGAGTTTGGAATCAGACATAGAACTGCATGGCAGAACACATGAGAAAGTGAATCGTTGGTAAGGGGTTAAATACTACTGAAATCAATTCAAAACTAAGTCTCATGTTGGACTTTTGTGCTTGAATGCTCAGGCATTATTCTAAATGTAGAAGTCTTAAAAAAATTTGATTTTGTCTTTGACAGAAATAATTTTAAATAAGCAAGAATAATAAAGAAAAGAAAGAAAATTCAAATTACTTACATGTTGTGTTATTAAGAATCCAACTGAAAATCACAGCAGATAAATTCCTCTTGTGGTTTATCTCCAGACAGCAACTGAGTACCACACAGCTACTCACTCATTCCTTCTTGCTCTGGTGGGATGGGAAGGAGAATCAGAAAGAAAAAGATGAAATTCACTTGTTGGGATAAACATAGCTTAATAGAACAGCAAAGGGATAGAAAAAATATAACAATAATAATAAAAGAATGTAAAAGGTGATACTGCATACTGCAGCTGCACATAACCCAGAAAACAATACCCAGTCCATTTCCAAAAAGCGATCCACCCCCATCACTAACCAACTCCTCTCCATTTATATACCGAGCATGTCATCATCTGGTATCAAATACTCTTTTGCCCAGTTTGGGTCAGCTGTCCTGGCTGTGTCTACTCCCAGCTTACGCACTGTCCACCCTCTCAACTGCAGGCTGGAATGAGAAGCTGAAGAAAATTAACTCTTTCCCAGCTGAACCCAGGACAATTTCCTAAGACTAGAAAGTGATTGTGGATGAAAAATGAGAAAAATGATGTAATGGGGTATGGCAGTAGCATCACTTATAAAATAAGCCAGGTAATTACACTCTTCCATGAAATACTGAGTAGGTCTCACCTGAAATATTACAGTAAGCTTTATGCTTTACATTTTAAAGCCTTTATCAATAAAATTGAGTTCTATATTTTTTCTTAGCTTTAGGTTCAACAGAATAAAAAAATGTAAAAGAAAGTTTTATGTAAAAATATATCCCTTTAATGGCCAAGATGTTTAATGAAAATCTTGAGTTACATCTATCCTAGAAAAAATAAAATGTTGATAAGATATTAATTTAAATTATAGTAATTGTAAACCAGGCTGGCATCAGTTAAGCCTAGCTGTTTATACAAGGAGGTGCTTACTGATGTATAACAGACCTTAGAAACTGATATTTGAAAAGAAATGTTCAAATGCCAAAACCAGAATCACTGACAAAATTCATAGGACATGTTTCACATAGCTTAGTATAATTTCATGTTCCAAAGCAAATACGTTTAGAAGTCACCAAACACTAAGAGCAGTCAATTATTGTAGCTCAAGAATCAGAAAAGTTTTGTAATACGGAAAGAAGTTTTACAAACAGTGTATATTGTGCTGACACTTTAGCATAACCTATGATACAATTACAGTATTCCAAAAGATTAAGAAAAATATCTAAATAACTACATGTAATAGGTTGAGAAAGAAAATACTACACATATCTAAGCTGGTGAGGGGGCTGGAGAACAAGTCTTATGAGATGCAGCTGAGAGAGCTGGGGTTGTTTAGCCTGGAGAAGAAGAGGCTGCCCAGGGAGGCAGTTGAGTCACCTTCCCTGGAGGTGTTTAAAGGACAGGTGGATGAGGTGCTGAGGGGCATTGTTTACTGATTGATGGGAATGGTTGGATTCAATGATCCACTGGGTCTTTTCCAACCTAGTGATTCTATGATTCTATGATATGTATATTTATGCATTTTGTCAGCAACCAGTGATAGTTGCTGACTCACTCAGACCTTTGAAGTTTTCCAGCATTATGAAAGTAGAAAACAAAAATTAAGAAGGCAGAGAAAAGAAAATAAATGTATAAACTTTGAGGACAGCAAAACTTTAAGAAATGATAAGGAACTTTGAAAGGCTGCAGAATTAAAAAGTAATATTAAATTTTTAACTTTTCTCATTTCCTTCTCCATTCTCTAAAAATGTTTCTTACTTTCTACTTCTGCAATCCATACATTTTAGGTTGGAAATAATCCCTCTTCATAATTGATCTAAGAATTTTTCCATTTAAATATCATTATTTGTAATCAGCCTTACTTTAAGAAAAGAGAAAGGCATAGGGCATTTGTTTTCCTAAGCAATTAGCATTTTAACTTCAGAGTCAGAGGAGAAAAAAAGAACAACTTTTTCTCAACTATTCTTTATCACAAAACTAGGTGATATAATGAAGAAAAAGTCGATGCCCCTCTGTGAAAAAAAATATTTTGTGATAGCAGCAAAGAACAATGTGAAGAAATAACTATTATGCTAGATTTCACAGAACTGCAAGGCTTAAGCTAACACATCAGTATTTTATATAAAAATAAAGCATTGATATACCAGTTGGTCTACTTGAGGTTTGAAATAAGTTAATTCAATACAGTTGTAAAGGGTCAAAAATTCAAAAATAAAGTATACTCGGGGGTGTTGAAAGCAGAGACAAAAGATGAAAGGATAGCAGGTGAGTTCAGGATATTAGTGGAAGAACTTTGTTGCTATCTTTTTTGATAGTAAACTCATCCTTATATAGAAAGAAAAGGGAAAAAACAAAGAAATTCACTAGTCAAATTCAGCAGTGATGTTGTGTAGCAATTAAGGCATGGACCTTGTCAATGAGGCAACAAACGAGATCACTTTATTGAGTGGATGCAAAACCTTATATAGTGTTTCTGTGCCCAGACAGCAGCTACCCCAGTGAATTTCCACCTGTGAGAATCCCACAGTTACAGCGATAGAGTGCAACCCGCTGTTTACCACATACGTGACCCTTATCTTCATACTGTCCATCTAATGCATTCCTTTCCTTTTAACTCACAGGTCTTAGTAAAGATTCCAAGGTCTCAACAAGCTAGCAAGCATAACACCGGCCATTTGCTCTGTACTTGCTGCTAATATCACGGGTATGCCAAGGCATCTGTCATTTGTCCCAGCATACACACTACAGTGTGCCCGCATCTCCTCCTTCTTTGTTTACAAACATCACAAACTCTCAATTGTTCACTGTACCTTTCACAGAAAACATGATAGACACATGATTAGGCATAGAAATTTCTTACTACAGATACACAGAAGTATACTAATGCAAAGCTTTTTATTAAAGCCTTTAGCTAGCTCATCAGTCCTTATCCACCAAACAAGTTTTCCGACCCAAAAATCCTTATAACAAGTTTTTCAACCAGCATTCATCTTCAAAATTTTGTCCCATCTATGTGCGCTGATACAGCCCTAGAATTATTGCTGTCTATATTAGTATAGCCATCATCTTCATCATAATTACCATCTCTGCTTAAATACGGATGGACACACTGAACTGACATCCACTGGGGTCCTTGACCTGTGGAAACACAAGCTTGTCCTCAGCCCCATGTTATTAACCGATATGGTCTCTCCCGTTGGCCTGATTCCAAAGATTTTAATAATACCTTGGCTCCTTCCTTGTTGAGCTGTTGATCCTCTGCTTGTAAAGATGAAAAAATACCTTACTATAGGTGATTGTTCTGTTCCCTAATTCTCTCACACAGTTAAGCAATTTAATATATACAGTGCTTTCCTTAATCTGTTCTATGGTGTTTTACCCTTCATTCCCCCTTTTCATTTTAACAACACATTCTTCAGCATCTGATAGGCTTGCTCTAGTATCGCCTGTCCTTATGTGGAATGTGGTATGCATGTGACATGTGTTAATTCCCAGATTTGAAAAAACTTCCTTAGTTGCTCACTTGCATATCCCGGCTAATTGTCTGTTTTTATCTGTGTGGGAATTCCCAAGGCTGTAAATGACTTGAAAAAATGCTCCACTACTTCCTTTGAAGATTCCCCTGTATGTGCTGTTGCCCATATCGCATTTGAATATGTGTCAATCGAAACATGTACATATCTCAGTCTTCTAAATTCGGGTAGGTGAGTAATATCTTTCTGCCAAATTTGTAAAGCACTTAATCCTCTCAGGTTGGCTCCTCTAGGCTGTAATGATCTTATTTGTTGACAATCTGAGCATATTTTATTATGTTCCGAGCTAATTCTAATGAAATTTTAAATTGCCTGCGTAGTGCCTTGGCAGACTTGTGATAAAATTATGTGACATTAGTGCTTGTTGAATAATGTTTGGTAGTGAGCCTGCTGTCAGTCAGTCTCCTATTCTGTTCCCTTCAACTATAAATCGTGGAAGTGATATGTGACTCGGAATGTGCATCACGTGAGATTCTGCTTTTCTAGTTGTGACTTGAAGCCATAACTGCTTTAACATTAAAAACCAGCACTCATTGTTTATGTATTTTAACCATCCTCTTTCTACATGTCAGACTACTCCGGCTACATGTTGTGAATCTGTGACTCAATTAAAAAGACTGATGCTGTTCAAAGGCCTTTATCACTGCATATATTTCCACTATTAGTTTGAACCTTCTATTATATACACTTATTTGCTGACTGTCCATTTTCTTTCAATGTTAGTACTGTTCTTCCTGTTTTTCCTGAGCCATCAGTAAATATTGTAGGGCTGTCAACCAGTCGCTCTCTACATAAAGGCTTCTGTTTTAATTGTAATGTTTACAGAATAACAGAATCACTAGGTTGGAAAAGACCCACTGGATGATCGAGTCCAACCATTCCTACCAAACACTAAACCATGCCCCTTAGCACCTTGTCCACCTGTCCTTTAAACATCTCCAGGGAAGGTGACTCAACCACCTCCCTGGGCAGCCTGTTCCAGTGCCCAATGACCCTTTCAGTGAAAATTATTTTCCTGATCTCAAGCCTGAACCTCCCCTGGTGAAGCTTGAGACCATCCCCTCTTGTCCTGTCCCCAGTCACTTGGGAGAAGAGGCCAGCTACCTCCTCTCTACAACCTCCTTTCAGGTAGTCAGAGAGGGCAATGAGGTCTTCCTTCAGCCTCCTCTTCTCCAGCCTAAATAACTCAAGCTCTCTCAGCCACTCATCATAAGACTTGTTCTCCAGCCCCTTCACCAGCTTTGTCACTATTCTTTGGATACGGTCTCGAGCTGCGACATCCTTCTTGTGGTGAGGGGCCCAGAACTCAACACAGTAGTCAACGAGCAGTCTCACCGGTGCCTAGTACAGAGGGAGAATAACCTCCCTGGACCTGCTGGTCACGCCGTTTCTGATACAAGCCAAGATGCCATTGGCCTTCTTGGCCACCTGGACACACTGATGGCTCATGTTCAGTCGGCTGTCAACCAACACCCCCAGGTCCTTCTCCTCCAAGCACCTTTCTAGACAGACTTCTCCTAGTCTGTCGCACTGCATAGGGTTGTTTTGCCCCAAGTGCAGGATGCGGCATTTGGCCATGTTAAACCTCACCCATTGGTCTCAGCCAAGTGGTCCAGCCTGTTCAGATCCCTTTGCAGAGCCTCCCTACCCTCCAGAAGATCGACACTTCCACCCAGCTTAGTGCCATCCACAAACTTGCTAAGGGTGCACTCAATGCCTTCATCCAGGTCATTGATAAAGACATGGAATAGGGCTGGACCCAGCACTGAGCCCAGGAGAACACCAATTGTAAATGGCCCTCCATTTGGATTTAACTCCATTTACCACCACTCTCTGGGCCCGGCCATCCAACCAGTTTTCAACCCAGGAGAGTGTTCGCCTGTCCAGTCCAGTCTGACAGTTTCTCAAGCAGAATGCTGTGAGAAACTGTGTCAAAGGCTTCACTGAAGTCCAGGAAGACCACATCCACAGCCTTTCCCTCATCCAGTAGCCGGGTCACTTTATCATAGAAGGCGATCAGGTTAGTATGGCAAGACCTGCCTTTTGTGAACCCATGTTGACTGGGCCTGATCACCCTGTTCTCTTGCATGTGCTTCATGATAGCACTCAAGATCACCTGTTCCATGAGTTTTCCTGGCACTGAGGTCAGACTGACATGCTCGTAGTACCCTGGATCCTCTACACCAACTGGCAAAATGTTTACCCTTTCCACACTGAGGGCAGACTTTAGGCCCCCAATCCTTGCATTGCATGTGGCAGTCTCATTTAAAATGTCTCTTCTTGCTGCATCTATAACAGAACATCTTTCTGCCCTGGTTTGCTGTCAGGGTAGCAGCCATCAGCTGTGCTTGATTGGTAAATGATCCCAGCTGCTGTTGTAGGATTTTTTCATACCACACTGTATTTTCCTACATTCGTCATTAGGATTTCTTATTGCTGATTGCAAAATTAAGGCCTCTTTAGCTGCTCGGTTGTCTACCCGCTTGTTGAGTGCATCCTTCAGTCTGTCTATACATGCCATGTACACGTCATGCCTCCTTCAGCTTTCTGACATCCACTATCTTTGTAAGTATTTGATAAGCCAAAAGCCGCACCTGTTGTAAAATTGCATTATTTAAACTGGCTTGATTCTTGAACTGCTACCAATGTCGTTTCTGAAACTGCCTGGGTTACAGAAACTGGCAGCAGCAGTGGTGATGGGCGGCACCCCTTCACCTGCGGCAGCGCCCTGCCCTCGCAGCCCGTGGCAGCACTGGAGCAGTTAGTACTTTCTCTACAGGTTTTCGAGTCTCCAGCCTCCCACAAACATATCTCAGGAAAAGTCTGTAGCTGTTTAAGGTCACCGCACCTCCGCGGACAAAAATAAATCAAAGTTCTCTCACAGTCTGATGGCCCCAGATCAAAGGGATTATTGGTAGGCGCTGATGGCCCTGCACTTGGCTCCGAATATGAATATCACTGTCCTCCTGCGTCTTTCGTGGTTCCACTAAATCTTTGCATGATCTCAAGTGTTTTGATGATTTGATCATTAACCTCTGGGTAGATAACAGGCTTACTGCCTCAGGGTCGTCCCTGGTAGCCGCGTCCCACAATTTAAGTCCTGTGGCATCACAGACTTTTATATCACATGCAGGAGTCAAATCTAAACCTGGATCCTGACCCTGTATCCTGAGTCATCGCCCAGCATACTTAACATCCTGTTTCTTTAAACTTGATTTTAAGATACCTAGTGTACTCGGCACCTCTATGGATAGCGAAGACCTTGTTATTCCAGAGTTCTTGGTAGCTCACCTTATTATCTAAGGCATTACTCATCTGGACTGCTTCAGTGCCCCACACTGGCCAAAATTCATCCAATTAGGCATCGCTACAGCCACTTCTATCCAGCAGTTATGACCCTGAATACCAGAGTTTGTCCTGAGAATTATGGGTCCCTCTCAAGTTGGACGCCATTTGTAGCAATTAAGGCATGGACCTTGTCAATGAGGCAACAAACAAGATCACTTTATTGAGTGGATGCAAAACCTTATATAGTGTTTCTGTGCCCAGACAGCAGCTACCCCAGTGAATTTCCACCTGTGAGAATCCCACAGTTACAGCGATAGAGTGCAACCCGCTGTTTACCACATACGTGACCCTTATCTTCGTACTGTCCATCTAATGCATTCTTTTCCTTTTAACTCACAGGTCTTAGTAAAGATTCCAAGGTCTCAACAAGCTAGCAAGCATGAGAACACTGGCTGTTTGTCCTGTACTTGCTGCTAACATCATGGGTATGCCAAGGCATCATCCGCTTGTCCCAGCATACATGCCACAGTGAAATCTTTCATGCCTGCAATGCTGAAAATGCCCACAATGCAGATGAAGAAGGCAGTACATCTCTAGTGAAACATAAAACATAAACCAGCGAGTAAGAACAGTGAACAGATACTGAGGAAATGTTTAAAGTGATGGGAGAGAAGAGAAAAATTATATTAATTTTAATGTTTTGACTTTCTTCAATTAATATCTATATTTTTTTCCTAATGTTTTTTATCTCTGTCTCAGTCAGGAAGATCAGGTCCTGCTATATAAAATATATTTTTAGTAGAATTAAGTAATGCAAGTGCGCGGGCCTGAAGACGTATCAGATGGGCAGTCAGCATTCATGCTCAGAACAACTCTACAGAGCATGAGCAGAAACACAGAGACAGTATGGATTATCTTGAATTAATCAGCCACATGGATGTCATTCCTGGTTAGAAATACTGATTTCTGATAGATTTCTTGGATTTTTTCAGTAGCACCATGTGATAGAGCTTGTCAGCTTGAATGTTAATATGTCCACCTTCTTCCGTTCCTACTGTGAATCTGCTACCAAAGATCAAAACTTTTATTCACCTATTTCTAGTCTTTAAGTTTGTACTACACAGCTGCACAGGTGTATAGTCTTAGAATTATTTCTAAGCTATGTAAAGCGATGGTGGTAATAAGAAGTAGGACGTACCTGCCACTAGCTTGGATCTATTTTAAAGGATTTAAAATAGTTATGTTTCCTATTGTATATCTCTATTTAGGCCTCTCATCAGGTATGTTAGAATTTACTGCTTCCCTAATACAAAATTTGACTAAATCAAAGGGGTCAAATGCATAGGTTCCTATTTCTAGCTTCTTAAACAATTGGACAAGGGGTGGTAATATAAGAAGTGGACTTATCAATTTTTTTGTTCATGCACATTTCTAAAAAATGCCACCTCAGAGAGATGTTAGTATTTATGGAATACTTCCTTCCACAGAAATAAAGATGTATTAACCATGAGAAATAGAATAATGAAAGACCGAAAGAATGAAAAAAAGAAAAAGAAAAAAAGAAAAAGAAAAAAAGAAAAAGAGAAAGAAAGAGGAAGCAAAAAAGACAAAATTCAAATGGGCAATATATTTTGGAGCAACATGATTTGTCTTTTTGTCCATACAAGTGTAAATCTGCCATCTCTGTCAGAAAAGCTAAGCAATCTGCTGCTTTAATAATCTGTTTTTGACAGAAAGAATTGTGAAAGTAGAATCAATAAGATATAGTTTTTTTCCTATATTGCTCCCTTCAGTCACTATAAAGACAACTATGAAATATACTTTGCTTTGTAAGCTATTGCAGATATGCCATCAATATTTCTAAATAATTACTACCTAACATCTCAAATGACCCCTTTTCTATATTTCTAACAACTTACTTACTGTGTTGAGGAAGTATACACACCTTGTAGTCTTTTCTAAGCATATTCTTTTAATCAGCACGGCATATAGGAGTCAAATTAAGAAAGTACTACTGGCTTCTCTCATTCAGGCAGATCTTTATACAGCTCTTTGGTTTTCCAAACTTCTGACAAACAGGACATTTTAGTTGTGTCTATTCAGCACTCTCATGACTATTTTCAGTCATATCTCCAATTCACTTATTCCCAGGCATTTTTTTTCCAGCCTGGTCTTCTCACACATTCAAGATTCACTATCCTGTGTGTCTAGCTCAGAACACCTGGTCTTTTTAATAATGTTTATTCTAATATGCTTGGTACCAGCTTCATGCTTTATCTTAGTCCCGATTAATCTTCCATGTACTTGGTATTGCTCCTACAACTTACATTCTGTTATCATGTCTAGGAGCCTTAGAACACCATTTACTCAATTAAGAAAAGGCTATGTAATGTAATTACTAAATGAAAACTATGACATCTCCTTTCACATTCCAGGGTTCCCTGGCTCCATACAACACACTTTTAGATGTTAAAAGTAATCCCATCATGTTTATTAACATATAATCATTGCTCTCTGCTGAAACAAAATGGCTTTTCAGAGGCTGACAAACTTTCATCCTCCTTTTATTCTTTCCCTTTTTCTCTTTTGAAAGAGGATGATTTTATTGCAATAAAAGACAATTACTGGGGCTGCATATCTGTGTAATTCTATTAAATAGTTTAGTTCCTTATCTCCTAAGATCTCTAAAACCTTTCAAATGGAAGAACCTGTTTCATTGCTTCCAAAACATGAAGCTAAAAAGTATGTCTAACACAGTTCTTACACACAGGTGTGCGTACATTAGAGTGTCTGTATATGCATCTCAAGTATAAATACACAGACATGTGCATACATGCACATAAAAGTGATCCAAATTGAAGGTTTAAATATTAAAAAGAAGAAATGGGACTTTAGAGAGAATATTTCTGTTATAGACGTTTCATCCAAAATAGGTTTTGGTGTGGAAATTTTTCCTGCTATAAAGTCTAAAATTCCCCTGGTGTTACTTCAGGTCATTTTCTCTCCTATTATTATTTAGGAAAAGAGACTGACACCCACCTCACTACACACTCCTTTCAAGTAGTTGTAGAAAGAAATAAGATCTCCCCTAAGAAGTCACATTGCTGCTTGTGTTCTGCAAAGTTCTCCAATCACAGTTAGAACTGTCCTTATTTCCAACAATATTTCTCAAGGGACATAGGTTTACTAAAGTCAGGTACAGTGTTATTGCTCCCTACAAAAAGAACAAAAAAGTGACTCGAGTTTCCAGGACAAAGTATCCTAAAGATAGCATCTGTGACCAAATATTATTGCCTGCACATACTGCAAACCTGTTGGTAATCAGAGTGCACAGCTACTTTTCTTGATCTGATATTTTTTGAACACACACTCAAAATGATGTGGTGCCTTCTCGTCCACTGTGCTTGGTGTGGTATCTTGCTTTCTACAAATATGGCAAGAATGGGTGTTTCTATGTTAATTTTGGAAATCTAAAATAAGCAAGCTAGAAAGTCAGAACAAGGTACACTGAAAGTTTACAGTATTTGAAAAATGTAGTATGGATTCCATCTCGTAACTTCTTCAATGTCTATCAAATCTTCACTTTTCTCATGTGTGTTATGTTCTAGTTTGATAGTTCAGTAAAGTAAGGTATGGAAGGAAACAACAGGAAACCAAGGACAAAGACGGTCCAGCTAGTACTGGTGACAAGAAGATGGAAATAATTGAGATAATACTGGGGATTTTTTGAGGAAGAAGAGTAATAATTGTTGAAATTGGAAATCAGCATTTGTAGCTGTGACATACTCTAGGAAATAGCAAAAGGCATTGCAGGCAAGGTAGGCTGTTTTGTTCTGGCTGAGTTATGCTTTGTGTACTTAGAAGCCAGAAATATCATTGGTGACTTGCAAAGAATATAATACAGTGAGAGTTAGGAAAGCCTGGAGATTTTTGCTTCCTGAGTGGTAAATTCCTTGCAATTTCTAACAAATGGATTGCTGCTCCAAAATAGATCAACATGAGTAAAGAAACATGGGCTAGAAAAAGACATTAGTACAAAATTCATCAGATATATTCCCACACGTGTACATAGAAGTCTGAACGAAATACTTCATACTGTGTTACACCAGTGCTGGCTCAGGCTTATCAAGCACGTGTAAAATTTCAGCTGCTGGTATTTCAAGATCTGTTTTGCAGTTTTTCAGAAGAGCTTTAGTGACTCTTACATAACTGTCATCCCAAAGAAGCAGAAGTAGTTTAATGCAATTTGCTATTTCATGGCCAATAGTTTCTCTCAAAAGCTGGAGTATTGTGGTACTTAAGGTAAGCTGATTGTTAAGCTATCTTTCCTTTTCTTGTCCTGTTGTCTTACATGGTAATGATACAGAGATCAAACAGCTGTAACGTCAAAAAAATGAACATTTGTTTCAGTCTAATGTAAAGTTCAGAATGTTACTTTTGTTTTGATTAACAGTGTAAAGAAGAGAAAAAAACAAAGCCATATTTTGCACAATTGCGGTAGAATCTCCATTTTTGATTAATTTCTACCCTCCAAGAAATTTGTATTTTAGAAATGTATTATATAACATGAAATCCATATTCCTTTCACTTAGCACATTAGAGCAAATTATGAAATGATTTTTCTGTTCTTTAGTATCACATTTGATGTTTTCACTTCTTATTTATAGACACCACTTCATTCTTCAGCATTTCTCATGAATAAGAGATGTTCTGCTACTAAAAGACTTCTTTTCTGCAATTAAGAGTACATTTGTTCTGCTGCTTCTTACGTATTTTCCTCCTTTTACTGCTATTTTCATTCCCTAAAGTAATAAACTGAAGAATACCATGGTCGTTCAAATGCTCTTGGACATTCACCATATTTTCTTCTATAGGTCTATGAGTATAGTTGGTAAATATTAAACAACCTGTCATCATTAAAACTTATTTTTATTTCATTTTTTGAGAGACAAAATTTTTAGTGGTCTGTTCTTGGCAAATGGTTCATAGCAAGATTATAGAAGCAGGGAAAGAAACATAAAAGAAGTGGCTTCCGAGGGCTTTTCTCCCTCATTTCAGTATATTGTGGCAGTAAGGCAAATGTTTTTCCTCTGGGTGTCTACTTTCATGTAGAGCTTGAAAAGAGGCAATTGATAATGGTAAGTTTGAAAGGAGGCAATTGATAATGGTATATTTGAAAAGATAAAGTCGTTCAATAGACATCCAGTACCACAGGAAAAATCATGAAGGTAATATATAAATTTTGTCACTAAATTTCCATTAGAATGTGATTAAAAAAATATTAACAGGACTGCAATGACTGCTAAAATATTGTACTACCACAATTTAAAAATTTTACACATTTTATATTTTAAAAAATTGCACATTTACAGATCAGGCTCGTCACTGCACAGCTAAATCAATCCAAATCTTCATCTCCTGACGAGCATTAGAGAAAGACCTAGTTATTTTTTGAGCAGTGATTTCTATTCTCCAGAAAAAAAATGACAACAGAATGGTATGAATATGATATCTAAAGATCCCTGAACATTTGCTTTCCTGTGCTTGAAATTCATGGTTTCACTGGAAGTCTCAGTGAGCAGCAAAGCACAGCAGTGCATTTCCTACTGGGAAAAAAGGGCATGGGGGAAGAGAATACAAGAAACCATTTTTATTCTCCAGAGATATCCTTTTTTTTTTTTTAAATGTTTATCATGTGAATTCCAGAAGAAAAGCACTGAGCATTTTTACCTCTGAAAACTGCTTGTGTTGTGGACAGTTTCAGAAAGGCCTTGGTCTCCCAAAAGATGAGATATAAACTCTATACACTTAAAACAAATCTAAAAAGATAGATGAAAATAGGCACTAAAGAAGGTCATGTTCCATTGTGCTCTCTCTGAGATGACCTTACAGGTCACTGTGTCAAAAAGACTTTTTGAATGACTATATTTGGCAATAGCTCCTTTTAGTAAAATTGCATTATTTATTCTCCCCAGGCAGAGAAATATATCTATTGTAAAATGAAGGATATTACAGCCAAATCATAGTGCTTTTCATGCTTTCAAAGAAATACAGAGAATTATTGGGAAAATAGTGGTATTTTATGTCTTTAAACATAAAAAAGTTAAGAAACTTATAAAAAATTTTGTACAGAACTTTCCCTTTCTCATTTACTTGCTTAAAATGTAGGTTGTTAAAGCATCAAGGCTGTGGCTGTCAAATCTGCTCAAAGGTAGTTTCAGTCTTATTCACAAAGATTCTGATCAAACCACCCTTCAGGTTATTCAATTCTCTGTGCAAGATCCTTTCCTAGGAGGGCTGTTGGTACTTATATGCAAAAGGTGAATCTACACATATGCATCTGCTTAGTGTAAAGATAGTTATTTATTAATCTTTGAATGGTTGCTAAAATAAACCAGAGAAAATCAAGAGTCTATTGTGCTGTCCCAAATACATGCAAATAATGAAAGCCTGTTATTTCTTTAAAAGCTTTCAATCTAAAAAAAAAAAAAAGTAGACAAGAGGGAGAAGCGATAATAATGATGTAAGACACTCTGTAGGATAGCCAGAAATAGTGCTACGTTCCCTGAAAATGGTTCCTGACCATCTTCACAGTGACCGTCTGAGGCATTCTTGTGTACAGAATGTATTTAAAACTGCTTTCCTCATAAACTTTACCACATATAGCAGACACAAAATAGTGTTATCTGCTACCTATTTTTCAGCTGTATTCAATCTCTAGGCATCTATTATGTGTCATGATTTCTTCAGTCACTATTACAAATAATGACTGTAGGGACTGTTGAAACAATATTCATGAAATTCCAGTAAGCTAAAGCCTTTAGCTACAAAGAAGTTAACAGCCATCAGCTCTTTCTTCTGAGGTCTTCCAATAAAAATTTATGAAAGGACACAAGGTTACCTGAGTCTTTTCTAGTAGAAAATGAAAGGACCAGAGTAGCAATGAGTGGATCAAGTTTAAACATATGTAGGTCACAATTCATAGAACTGCTCATTGTACAATCAGATCTGTTGTTGCTGTCACATTTCCTACCTTATACTTTTTCTGCGGCAAAAAGTCTTCTGCTCTGATACTAAAAGAACAGGTCTTTCCTTGTTACAGTAATTTACTGTTATGGCCCAACTTTGAGTAATATTAAGGTTCTGGACTACTTCTTTTAAAAGTGAAATATATCTAGATTACTAGAAGAGTAATCCAAATTAGTCCGTTAGTAGTAATAGAGTTCTTCCTCCAATGAAATCAAAGAAATATTCTCATTAGTGTCAGCAGAAGGAAAACTAAATCTCTCACTTTGGAATGCTAGGAAAGTTGTGGAGAGTGAATAGACAGAGGAGAGCCAGCTGGCCAGCTGTGAGTATAACACTGCATAATACTGCAGTTATCAAATTTTATTTTTAAAAAATGGAAGTTTCAAGTATGAATTAGGTTTTTTTGAGACAGAATTTAAAAGTTACACTAGAACTTTGCACTATATGCCTGGAACTTTTCCATAGGGTCTTTCGTCATTGACTAATTACTTTGATAGCATCCACTCAGTGTTTTCTTGAGTTTTGGTTGCCAGGTTATAATAAATCTAAATCACAATTAATTGAGTGAGTCATTTGTTTCATTGAGAAGAGAGAAATAATCAGAGAAATAGTCAGTGAGTTGCCATGTTTTAAGCAAAAAACCCAAGAGAATTGCTGGGGATCATTGATTTTTTTTATTTCATACAAAGGGCCAGGAGAAAATTCTTCTGTGCAGTTTCTTTCCCTAACTGACACAGTAAGGAAAAATTCAATTGAAAAAAGGTCATACACACTTTTCTTATTTTGGTGACTTACAATTAGACTGAAATACAAATATGTGGGGAACACCAGTTGGTACGTATATGACAATTACTTTTTTTTTTTCTCTAGTATTTCCTTCTCTGCTGGTTTGTACATCTTTCTTTTCCAACAGAAAGAATAAACACGTTTCCAGAGAGAAAACTGCAGGTCATACTACTAGTGCTGAATACACATCCTTAGGCTGCTTAGGATATTCCTGTATAGAGAACTCATGATAGTTTTATATGCCTATCAGTGATGAAGTATGTCTAGAGCAGAAAACTTTAGAATTTATAAGGAGACTCTTCCAGCTTTGATTCTGGAGGCATATTAAGTTTTTGCACACACTGATGTTAAGGTTACGCTTTCTTCTTGCTCCTGTCCCATAATTCTCATTTTTCACACCAGGCTGGTATTTTGGAGAGAAAAGTTATCAGTCCTTTATCTTTATGTCATGAACTATAGTCTTACTTAGGACATGTTAAGCTTATTATCAGCTTATTCCCTGAGTAAATCAGGACAAATTTTTGTTTTCTAAGAAATCAGTCTGTCATTTTAGCTTTGGGAATAACTTAGGGGATAGTTTAAATGTAATGGTCGCTTGCTCTTTTTTAAAATATTTTTCGATCATTCTCAAAGAAGAAAAGAAACTTGGTACATTGTTAGCTATTTCCTTTTACTCTAAAATTTTGTCTTTCTAGAGCAGCCCATTTCCTTCACCTTTTAGGTGGAGGTTTTATATGTGGTACCTGTATTCCTTCCTTAGTTTTATCAAGAAATATGATGAAAGTCAAAGTCACGTATACTGACGCAAGTAGGTTTTTTTTTTAGTGACAGTCTTGATGCAATATTTAGATTAATTTATATTATTGAGAAAAACACAAGAGACTTCATACAGCTAATATATATTTATCCCTAATTAAATGAGGCTATATCAACAGAAAGTACAAAAACACCTGAAAAAAATGAATTTGACAAATATTCTGTATGCTATAAATTTGAAAGAGCAACAATTCTGTGCTGAAGAAAGAAGAAAAAAAGCAGGAAAAAATAAAGGATGTGTTTAACTTAAACTATACTATTCACCATAACAGGTACCAGCTGTATTACATTATACCAATCGCTTTTCTCAGAAACTTCAAGACACTGGCTTTCCTGAAACAGACTATAATAAATTAAATGAAAGTATAATTACTAGGGCTTCCTGTGCTCTTGTGCACTGGAAGATTCAGATATCAAAAGTTGTTTGAACTGCATGACAGTGAAGCAAAGACTATGGCTACAATCTTTTATTAATCAACATAAGCACCTGTAGAAAACAATTCAGGGGTTCTGCTCTCTAATTATCCAACCATAAATGATTTTTACAATAGGACCATATTTGCAGTTTTGTATATGTCTAAAAAAGTTACTATGATATTTAATCACAATAACAGAAATATTTGAAAAATTGTTGAGACTAAATTCTGCTTTCCTACACCACCTAACTTTGTATTTTTAAGGAATATTGACAAGTTCCAAACAGAGGATTTGAAATACACGTACCTTGTATAATAGAACTGACAGAATGGCTTTAAGTTAGGAGGAGGATTAGACAGGTCAGACATTAACTAACCTAATTTAGGTAACCTAGTTACCTAAAGAGGTAACTCTTCATGATGAGGGTGGCGAGGTACTGGAAAAGGTTGCATAGGGAAGTTGTGGATGCCACGTCTCTGGAAGTGTTCAAGGCCAGGTGGGATGGGGCCTTAAGCAGCCTGATCTAGTGGGAGGCATCCCTGTCCATGGCACAGGAGGTTGGAACTGGATGATCTTTTAGGTGTCTTCCAACCCAAACCATTCTATGATTCCATGATTCTATGATTATATGATTCTGTTACTGGGAGGGTGGAGGAAAGAACTCATGACAGGAGATTAAGATAGACATACAATGATGATCTTTGTTAACAAGTTCAACCAATCAGCAATTTTAGAGCAGCCTGAATTTTCTAAAAAGAATACCAACAGTGTTTTTCACATTTTCTAAAATTACATTTTATGTAAATGACTTATTGCTGTCCATATGCCCTCTCTATATACAGTTCCATCATGTTTCCTTGGCAGTGTAAAGCTAGATCCAAATGCTATACAATATCTTCATTTAAAACATTTATTTCATTTAATATTAAAAAAAAATTAAAATAATATGCCTAGTAGTAAATGCTAGAGTTTTTTTCTTTTCTCTGTCTCAAACAAACAAAATTAAAAATTCTTAAAGTTTTACTCCATTTTATTTTGTCTTGAAAAATCAGTTGCGTAAAGATTTTTTTTTCCCTTAAAAATTTTGTTTCCCAAGGCCTGTTTAGCTCTCTTTTCCAAGCAGTCTCCCTGTTCTAATGGCCATTGTACTGACAGGAAAGTAAGGTATTTTCATTACTTCATTTGTGTTTCACATGGTAAAAACTATTGATTCACTTATGCAAAAGACATTAACAAGTCTGGAAGGATAATTTGGACATATTTCTGATATTTATGTTTATAAAATTCAGCTCAGGGAAAACAGCCAGAAGTAACATTCACATTGTTAGACTACAGAGTGCTAGTATTTATGTAGCTTCTGGGTTTTCAACTTTATTATGAGAATATCTTGAAAATATAACTAGATCTGATGCACCTGAAAATAATTGTCAAATAACTATCTTGCTTAAGTTAAGATGCTTAACTTAAAGTTTCTCTGGCAAGCCTGTACATTACGTATATCTAATTGCATAATATAGTGAAAAATTATTTAGAGACATTAATATATCTGGAGTTGTTCAAGAGTAATTTTTACAATTCCGGTTCTTATGTAGAAAATTTGAAAAAAAGCTGAAGGTAAAAATTGTGTTCCATTATAAACCAGAAACACTTTACTCTTCAGTTAAAGAACCATGTTTCTAGGAAGGGTAGAAATGTTATCTGACTTTGGTATTGAACTTAATAGTGCTATTTCTTCAAAAGTTACATAGTAAAGGCTGCATTTACTAATCTGCAAGATTTATGATTTACACATGAAGCACATCCATGTTCCTTGCTTCTCAGCAATGGTTCCATAGCAGCATGCAGCACTGTTTCATTGTGTGCAGTGCAGAAGTTATAAAGCTTTGTTATTTTCATAAAATACAATATAAAATATTTACTACTATATTATGAAGCCATTATCATGAAGAGTTAAAACTGAATTTCATATGTTAAGATAATCAAAAAAATATTTTTTTGTGACGTATCATCCTGCACTAATGCATCACCATTTGTCCCATTTGGTTATTCACTAATATGGCAAAACTGAAACTTTCTCAAAAGTTCACACTTAGAGACCTGCATTTCTATAGTGAAAGAATAACCAAATGAAGTGTCTGTTCTGTCAGTGTACCTTACATTTAAACTTCCAGAAAATTTTCTTAGACAGAATTTGTCAGTGTATTTGCATCTTAGATAAGGATATCTTCATATATAGTCTGTCATTTTTTAAAACCAGACATATAAGGTCTCTCACAAAGTTATTCTACAGCATCTGTTCTGAAATGCTCAGAAGAGGGAAAGAAGAGCCTAAATACATATTCCAACAGCTAAGCACTATCAAAATTGAAAATGCCTCTGAGGGTGCTTTCCAATACTAAAACACAAAATCAAAACATATCTGGTACAATAATATGAGAAATTCTCCTGCAAAAAAAAATCACTCAATTTCCATTGTTCCAAATCCTCTCATATGAGGCATTGGAGCTCCTTCTGAATCTTGTAAGCCAACCAAACTTTTTGGCTCCAAGTCTTATTTTAATATCAACTGTGATACCAGTACAAATCTAGACAACATATCAGCTTTGAATAACAGTGGTTATCTAGTGTTTATGAGGTTTGAATTTCTAGACCAAAGTTAAACGCGTAGGCTGTCTGTAAAATTCACTCCTAAAAAAATCTAAGAATTGCGTATACAGGCAGCACACTAACTAGAGGCTTGTCTTCATGAATTAATTGCAAATGTTAAGAAGTGTGTTTTGGCTGGGCTTAGAGAAGAGTTGCATAGAGAATATCTCAAAAGTCTACAGCGTATGGCAGCACGAACCCATGCGAACTAGAGTGAGACAGCAGAAGCAGTTACCAGCCTTAGCTACTTGTTTCCTTTCTGGAGCCTATGGTTCGCACAAGGCAGCATCTGAGTGGCTTGTGAAGCAGTTCCTGGCTTGGCCATTCATAGATTACTGAATCACTGTAAAATTATGAAAACTGTGGTTTAATTTAATAAACTGGTGCACACTGGCAGAGTTCAGAAGCTTCTTCATGAAGCATTTAGTTAAGAATGCTTTGGATGAATAGTTAAGAAGACTCGTGTCTGACTGCTTTGTTAGTCTGGGATTTTAAGTCCCCTTTTAGGAACCACAGCTTTAACTATAATCCCACTCTTCAGTATTTCCGGGATAATTTTTGAGACGTGTTTCTACGCTAGTTCCAAATAGGTTCTCTTCTGTGAATTACATCTTAGAGGTGCAACTCTCTGTGGATTGTTTAGCAAGCTTCATAAGAAATTACTACAAATAGTTGAACAAGAATAGGTCACCACATGTCACTGTTTGCTTCAGGCAAATTTCTTTAATGGTCCTATAGATATCACCATGTGTGGTCCTGTATCTGAAAGCTTGAAAGGAGTATTCTTTCACTGGGATTCAGAATCATGAATACTTTTAAGAATAACATTTTTAAGTTCAGTGTCACAGAAGTATATCTGAAGAAGGGAAGAAAGAAAAGTTGCCACTTTGTTATGCTCACATCTCCGAAGAGTCTTTCGACTTGTGAAAAGTAGGCAGGGAAGGTATACTACCTATTGCAGTATCACATGACAACCTTCCTGCTCACAAATCTTCACATTTGAAGATTAATATTACTAAATATATTTCTTTAAGCTAATATGAATCATGCTTCCGATTAATGTCTCACTTTACCCCTTATTGTACCGTAGGGTTAATTGGTGACTGTCCCAACACATAGTGTGAGAGAAACAAGGATTTCAAGGTCACTGCAGTATTCCCTAATTAACACTTCAAATTACTGTGCTAAAATTGGAGTTTACCTCAGTCTTACCTCTTTCCAAACTGTAATGTCAAAAAGGGACTGTATTTGGGTGATGAATTTGCATTATAAACATGGTATTGTAGCCCTGACTATTTCATGTTTGGTATTTGAGATCAACAGTTAAAGCCATACTTGACAAAATGCTGAAACATATAAAAATCAAACACTAATTAGAAGACAGACTACATGACCTACCTTTTTTGCGTTCCCCCCATACTGGTAATTCTGTATTCAGTGACTCAGCAATACCATGGGCTTTGAAATACATGCTTTAAAAGCATACGAAGAATGGTTTTATTCTATTGCAAGTCTTGCTGCAAGGCATATTCTAATGTGTGCCAGTGATTCTTATTACATAACTGACTAGCAAGGTCATAAGCTCTTAAGTTACTTAAATGAACTCAGGTCACTTAAATGATTCTAAGCCTCAGTTACTCTGTCACTTTCAGTAAAAAATGTGAACACTCAACATTGTAAATCACTTTGAGATGTATTAGATCTGACACAAAATATCCCAAGACTAACCCCATACCTTGGGAAAGGCAAAGAGATGATTATAGAACATGTTCTAACCTGTCACAGTGAGACAAGGCTCAGCTTGATCACTTCACTCAGTACAAGTTGATGCATGTTCAACTACATATGTTTTCTTACCTTTGGTTGGAAATTGCTAGTGTGCAAAAGTGAACAGTGAGTTAACATCAAGTTTCTCATGAAAATGATGAAATCTGTGATGAAAACTTTTCAGTTATTGACAGAGGCATACGATGAAGAGATCCCTGAAACCAGATCCGTGCTCAAAGGAACTAATTTTTTGTCAGTAGAAGATGTGAAAACAAAAATGGAGATCCTCAACAGCCTTTCAGAAAACGATCTGCAAAATTGGTTTGAATGTTGGCAGCATTGTATACAGCTGTGTCAACTGAGAAGGGAACTACTTTGAAGGTTATCGTAGCTGATTTTCTTAATTTGTTAAATAAAAACATTACATGCACAGTCTTAGGGAGGGGTTGTGTTGGACCTCATGTTTGGGTTTGAGCAAAGAAGGAAGGAAGCACATTCTTAAACATTCAAGCCACAGTCCAGCTTTTTTGCGTTTTCAGGCATAAGGTGCTATAATAAGACTTAATTTTTGTGATCATGGATCAAAGAAATAGATTAAATTTTGATTTATCTTATAATATATTTCTGAGATTTTTAAAATACGCATACTGTTGTTAAGGACTGACTGTTCTTATCACAGCAAGCCAATAATAAGTTTTATTTTGTTTAGGCAAGGATCAGGTGACCTCAAGAAAACCATTTATTCTGTCTCTATATGTCAACAGATCACGCAGTATGACAGCAATATTTTTTTTCACTGTGCCTTAGACAACTACTTCATTTAAAACTAATTTTATTATCCCTGAATGTCACTATATCATGCTATGTTGAAATACTTTATGTTTCATTTAAACTATATGCTCATAAAGGGTATGAGCACCCTTCAAGCTCTCTTTATTAAGGTTCTGTAAGTGCTTTGCAGAATATTAGCAGTAAAAATACAAACTACATCATTTTTACTAAAAAGTGAAACTGTATTCCAGTATTGCATATAAATAAGTAAGGATCATCAAGCTGAGATGTGTTTCACAAGATGGAAGTCTTGTTCATGATTTGTAAAGAAAGTGAGTGTTTTTAGCTTAAATTAAACTGGATAAACTTCTCTGATCCTGAGCTTCATGAGTTACAGTAAAAATGGATTTTCTAATGTGTGTAAATTACTCCCTGATCCACAAATGAAACCTGCTACACAAGTGCAGAAGTTTACTTGAGCTGAAAACGATGCTTTCAGTCTATATAGCAGAGGTAAAAATTAATGTGGCCACAGCTGGCGTAACTTGAAAGTAGAAATATTTCAGCTGAATTTTTTATTGTTCACTCAGCCCTAGTAATTTGGAATTCAGGTTTGTGTGATTTCTTGACAATGAGCAAATGGAATGAACAGGTCAAATTTCAATGTTACTAGATTCACAAATAATGTTTTGTTTCTCTGTGTCATCTGTCTGTTTTTTTCATAGACGTACTATTGATACTTAAAAAGGAAGATCATGGAGAATCAGTTTTGCCTTTGCAGCTCTGTTTTCATTTGTGAGGCTAAATAGCTTCTTACCAGCTATTATCAATGCACTAAACAGAAGGGGAAGGAAATCAGTCCTGTATTAATCTATCTTCACATTGATTCTGGGGTTTGGGTCCAATTGAAATTTCTTGCCAATTTAATGTTTGTCTATGAGGAACTGGGAATTCTCTATAGCTAGGACTTTTCATGTTTTATGAATATAATTAGCTATGATTCATGTAATCAAGATGTAATTTCTAGATCTGCAGAAGCGACTCTCAGAGCAGTAAAGCCTCTTATTTGTAATATGATCATGAATTATAATTATGAGCAGCTATTCAATTGTATTCAAGGATATGCCAAACCTGATTAGAATTCACTGTTGAGATTTGTGCCCTAACTCAGAAATAGAACTGAACATCTTTCTTATTGCTGTAGTAGTTGCTTCTTAGGGTTGATCTGCCATGTATGTCTCCAAAATGGTTTTGAGTGTTCCCTAACATCTAAGCTGAATATTGGAAACAGGTGGTTCATATAGATAGAGGCTTTTAGAGAATACACCACTCTATAATATTTTATAGCCTCCTCATCACCTCAATGTACTGAGAAAGGTGATTTATGGCTCTTACAACTGGTTACTAGCTGCATCTGACTGACATAATTAAATCTTTCTAAAGACTACATTAAAAACATGTTTTCTCCAGACCATTATCTTGGAATAGAAGCCAATGAGATGATAAAGAAATGTGAATAAACTTAAAGGAAAAAAAAAAGGTAACATAGAATAAAAAGGATTTATAACTTCAAACATGAAGCTAGATAATAGTATTTATGAGCCTATAAATTTTAAAACCCTCAAACTAATTAAAAAGCAGTTTGATGATACTGCCAGATGAGAAGCGCATAAACAGAAGGTTGCTTTGATTAGCAGAGTGTTTGCTTCAGAAAATTAGAACACAGCCATTTATCACAGCCATTTATCACAGAGTGTCTAAGGCTATAATCAGTTCAAGATATTCAAGAACTGAGGTAATTTATTATGCTGAATTTCAATTAAGCCAGGGCAAAACATGAATCAATGTGCTAATGAAAATGTGAAATACACATATGCTAACATGACATAGTGAAGGAATAAGTGGGAGTCATGTTCCTGATGTGTTACCTTATTTTTTAATACAGTCATGGATGTGTGAATTCAAAGGATGTACCTACAAGGTTACAAAATGCAGATCTATGTGGACTGAATGATAAGTTTCAAGAGTAAATTCCTATTATTCTACAATGACAGATATCAAATAGTATGTCCAATTAGGCGCTAGATTAAAGGAGTATTTGAAAGGAAGGCATGACTTTTCTGCAGTGCCTTTCTGGATTTCGTATCAACATCAGAAAATACATTGATTTAGGAGCTGTGCTTCATAGAGAATTTATATTCTAAGAAGAGATTTCAATGAAACCGAAAATAGGCAGGAGTCACAATAATACAATTATACCAGTAAAGGGTCAAAGAGAAAACAAACTGATAAGTCAGTTCTCCACAGGGACAGATCTTGCCAACATCAGTTTTCAGCAGTCAAGAGGCCTGTCATTTCTGCCAAAGAAAAAAACTGTATTTCAACATGAGCTAAAAGTTTCCTTTCCCCTGTATGTAGTTTTCCAGACATCATGATATAAATCTTGGGACCACTATCTGATAACGGCGTGTTCATTTAAGGGATACAGAGAAATTAATATTACTAGATCTTGTGCTATACCTCGGGTCATAATTACAGGAACAACCTTTAGTGCTAGGCATGTAAGGTAGCATATTTTTTGTCATGGAAAAGTTGTTTTGTTCTATACAAATTAATTAACAGTTGGATATGAGTCTGTTAGGTGGGTTTACTTATATTTTATTTCACTCTGAGTAAAAGATGGTGTAGCTGCTGAAAGTTTTGATGGACACAGGGGACACTAAACAGAACTGAGCTGAAGCATATTGCATGCATGAAAAAAAGCCTCGAGTATGTCTTGAGTCAAAAATACTTAGAAGTCAGAAAAGTATTATTGGAAGGTATTATTAATACATGATTTCACTTTTCTTGTTATTTTACTGGCACCTGCTTACAGCTATGTATGACACATTGCTGGGGCAGGCAGACTAACCCACTACAGTCATTGTTATATTCTTATATAAGGACAGAAAAGATTTGAGATATCTAGTACTCACTATTTTTTTGTTATAATGAACAGAATTTAAACAAACATTTATTATATGACTGATCTGTGAATTGACAACATATGATGAAGAAGAAAAACAAAAAAGGCAACTAGACTTTTAGGTGACTATGCTTATGGACAATACCAATTTAATAGAAGTGTAAATATTTGACAGTTACAGATCTCTACGTCTTTGCAATCTGTCAATAAATAGAACATAACATTTTCTTATTTGATGTAGTTAGTAATTATTTAAAAAACAAACAAACAAACAAACACTTTTGAGTATATCCTTGCAATGAACACTGTGATTGATTCTGTGATTGATTAGGTTACTTACAGTACATTGTATTGCTCCTGTTCTGTAAGTGGAAAAATGGGATTATTTTAGAAAACCAAACTAATGACAATACAAAATGAAAGCTGCTTATTCAAGCACAAATGGCCTTGTTTGTAGGTAAATATAGGGTTCAGTTCAGTAGTGCTGAGAAAAATTTGCACTATTTCCCAGAATAATTGCGTAGTACAACTCTAGCAGATGGGTAGCGGCTACTCAAGTGACTGAGGGGAAAGTTGTAAAAAAATTAACTGCATGGGAAGTAAAATTTCAGCTTCTACAGCATAGGTTGAGAAAGATCATATTTAGCTAACAGGCGCAAAGTGGGAACTCTACCTTGAGTTCGTGTCTCAGCTACAGAAAGTTTAAAAATCTTAGAATTTAGTTCGATTCAGTGAATAGCCTTTGATTTCTTATCTGTGAAAAAACCACAATCAATAGCCAGTCTTCTCATCTGATCTTTGCCTTTATTGTCTAAATTCTGTGAGACAAAGACATTATGATATGTGATCCTTGTGATTTCAATCAGCGAGATATAGCAGCAGACACAGTATAAGTGTTGCAGCTAGATGGAGGGAGAAAGCACGCTCTATGGAGTGAGGGAACCCTCCAACAGGGAGTGAGGTGGGGGAGGATCCTAACTATCTGTCACAGAAGCTGCCACTGGGCAGGTCATGCCAGGGGTTGGTCCTGGAAGCAGCTGCTGGAGATTTAAACAGCCCCCTAGGAGTGATGCAAACAGGAGCGTGCAAACAGAGATGGGCCTCATCAGCAGGGTGGGCTCGGCAGTTTGTAAGAGCAGTTCAGGCAGGGCATGCAAGGAGGGTACTGTCTCCATGCTCAGAAGGTGTGTTCCGTGAGTGAGAGAGAGCCCAGCCACAGTGTCTATTCAGTGCGAGGCTGCATCCTCTGCACCTACCAAAAGGGATGCATCAGCTCAGACTGAGCTGCCAGGAAAACTTGGCAGCTGTCCAGGTCTCTGGCTGCAGGGATTGCCACCAGCTTGCATAGGAAACAGAGGGCAGCAGAGGGAATAGCTGCATAAGGTGCAAGCAGGTGGAAGATCTCCTCAGCCTGGTGACAGAGCTGAGAGAGGAAGTAGAGAGGCTAGGGAGTATCAGGGAGTCTGAGTAAGAGATAGACTGGTGGAATCACAGCCTGAGCTCTCTGTAACAGGAACATACAGGCACTGCAAAAAACTCCTGATCAAAGGGATTTGGTATCCTTCCCCCATTGGGATATAGGTAGGGATTTAAAGGGATGTGGTGAGTGCATGCAAGTCCACCAATGGGGCAGAAAACGAACCCCCTCCTTGCCCATGCCTCCCCAGGTGTTTCTGCACAACAGATACAAGGATCTAGCTGTGGAAAACCGAGTAGAGGAAAATGTGGGTGGTGACTTGTCTACATCAGAGGAAGGGACAAGACCAGAATGACATCTTCCCCCACGGCCCCCCAATTTACTACAACTGCCGTGAAAAGCAAAAGGAGAGTCATAGTTGTAGGTGACACCTTGCTGAAGGGAACAGAGGGTCCAATATGTCAAGCAGACCTTGCTCACAGGGAAATATGCTGCCTCCCAGGAGCCCAGGTAAGAGATTTCTAAGGAAACTCCTTAGTCTATTAAGGCCCTCAGACCCATTACTGTTGTTCTATGTGGAAGGTGACAAAGCTGCAGTACGTAGACCAAGGGAATTAAAAGAGATTTTAGGGCCTTGGGACAGCCCATAGTTTTTTTAACTCCTTCTTTCCAGTTACATGTGGTGATACTGTAAGGGTCAGATGGGTCCAGTCTATTAATACATGGATCCGTGGCTGGGGTCACTGCAATAACCTTGGGGTTTTTGACAGTGGGATGGCCCACACAGCACCAGGTTTACACGTATCAGATGGAAATCACATTTTTCAGAGGCGGGGGAGGGTTTTTACTTAGGAGCTTGCAGGGCTCATTGATAGGGCTTTAAACTAGATGTGAAGGGGGAGAGGGATAATATCAGGCTTGCCTATGACAAGCTTCTGGAGGACACACAGTGGTTTGAGAGATGGGGTGCTGGCATACGCCCTCCACCTGCTGTCCCGGGGCAGAGTGGGAGGCTTCTGGGCTAGTAGGTGCCATGAAGGAGACTTCCACAAAACACCTTAAGGGAATTAAGGGATCTTCCACTAAGAAGGTGATGTGGCCAACAGCTCAGCTGAAGTGCCTTTATACAAATGCATACAGCATGGGCAACAAACAGGAGGAGCTAGGAGCTACTGTGCTACCAGAAAACTATGATCTGGTTGCCATCAATGAAACCTGGTGGGGCAAATCCCATGACTGGAGTGTGACTATCGATAGTTACAGGCTGTTCAGATGGGACAGACAGGGAAGGAGGAGTAGAGGCATTGCCCTCTATATCAGGAAATGAATAGAATGTGAAAAGCTGTCTTTGAAGAGCAGCCACGAGCAGGTTGAAAACTTGTGGGTCAGAATAAAAGACAAAGGAAAAAAGGGGAACCTCGTGGTTGGTGTACGCTACAGGCCACCTGATCAAGATACCGATGAGGCCTTCTTCCTCCAGCTATAAGAAGTAGCTCACAAGCTCTCACCATACTGGGGGACTTCAACCACCCTGACATATGCTGGAAAAGTAGCAGAGCAAGCCATAGGCAATCCAGGAGACTCCTGGAGTGCATTGAAGGTAATTTCTTAACTCAGGTAACAGACACCCCCACCCAAGGGGCTGCAATACTGGACCTGATGATCACAAATACAAGTGAGCTCATCAGTGACATTGAGATCAGTGACCTGGGCTGCACTGAACACGCACTGGTTGAGTTCAAGGTCCTGAGGGATATGGGACAGGCAAGGATTATAGTCAGGAACCTAAATTTCAGGAAAGCTGAATTTCTATGAGTTAGTCAGTAGGACTCCTTGGGATATGATCCTCAAGGTCAAGGGAGTAGAAATTTCAGGAAAGCTGAATTTCTATGAGTTAGTCAGTAGGACTCCTTGGGATATGATCCTCAAGGTCAAGGGAGTAGAACAGAAATATTTAAGGATGCTTTCCATAAAGCACAAGAGCACTCAGTCCCCATATGTAGGAAATTAGGCAGGGAAGGGAAGAGACCAGCGTGATTGACTCAAGACCTGCTGGTCAAACTGAAGAACAAGAGGAAACTGCACAGGCAGTGCAAGCAGGGACAGGGAACCTGGGAAGAGTAGGGGAACACTGCCTAGTTATGAAGGGATAAGGTAAGAAAGGCCATGTTGCAGCTGGAGTTGATTTTGGCAAGGAAAGTGAAGAACAACAAGAAGGGCTTCTATAGGTATGTCAATCAGAAAAGGAAGGCTAAAGAAAGTGTACCCCTACTGATGGATGAAAATGGTGAACTTGTATCAATAGACAAGGAGAAGGCTGAGGTACTCAACAAGTATTTGCCCCAGTGTTCACTTACAACTGCCTGATCAACCTAGTGGCTTTCTATGACGGAGTGACAACGTCAGTGAACAAGGGACATCTGTAAAGCATTTGCTGCAGCCCCCCAAAACATCCTTCCCTCTAAACTGGAGAAATATGAATATAATGGGTGGACTGTTTGTGTGGATAAAGAATTGATTGGATGATCAGGAAAAACCAACGGATGTAATCTATCTGGACTTCTGTAAGTCTTTGACATGGTCCCCAACAACATCCTTCTCTCTAAGCTGGAAAGATATGGATTTGATGGGTGGACTGATCAGTTGATAAGAAACTGGTCATATTCAGAGTAGTGGTCAACGGCTCAATGTCCAGATGGAGAACCGTGGCAAGTGGTGTCCCTCAGGGGTCTGCACTGGGACCAGTTCTGGAACCAGCAAGTTTGCAGAGTGGTGCAGTTGCCACTCCAGAAGAATGGGATGTCATCCAGAGGGACCTGGACAAGCTGAAGAGAAGTGGGCTTGTGTGAATTTCATGAGGTTCAACAAGGCCAAGTGCAAGGTCCTACACCTGGGTCAGGGCAATCCCCAACTTCATTACAGGATGGGGGATGACTTGATTGAGGGCAGCCCTGCAGAGAAGGACTAGGGGGTGATGACTAATGAGAAACTCTACATGAGATGACAATGTGTGCTCACTGCCCAGATGGCCAACTCTACCTTGGGCTGCATCAAAAGAAGCATGGCCACCACGTCAGGGGAAGTGATTCTGCCCCTCTATTCCTCTCTTGTTGGAACTCATCTGGAGTATTGTGTCTAATTCTGGAATCTTCAACATAAAAAGTATATGGAACTGCTGGAATGGTTCCAGAAGAGGGCTACAAGGATGATCAGAGATCTGGAGCACCTCTCATATGATGACTAGCTGAGAGAGTTGGGCTTGTTCAGCCTGGAGAAGAGAAGGCTCTAAGGAGATCTTATAGCAACCTTCCAGTACCTGAAAGGGGCCTACAGGAAAGCTGAGCAGGGACTGTTTGCAACTGCGAGCAGGGACTGTTTGCAACTGCTTGCAGTGATAGGACTAGGGGCAGCGGGTATAAACTGGAGAGGAGCAGATTTAGGCTAAACATAAGGAAGAATTTCTTCACCATGAGAGTGGTGAGGTACTGGCACAGATTGCCCAGGGAAGTTGTGGATGCCCCATCCCTGGAGGTGTTCAAGGCCACGTTGGATGGGGCCTTGGCTAGCCTGATCTAGTGGGAAATGCCCATGGAAGGGGGTTGGAGCTAGATGATCTTTAGGTCTCTTCCAACTGAAACTATTCTATGTTTCTATGTTTCTATGATTCTATGATTCTGTGATCAGAGGGGTAGAGCACCAGCCATACAAGTACAGGCTGAGAGAATTGAGTTTGTTCTGCCTGGAGAAGAGAAGGCTCCAGGGAGACCTTACAGTGTTCAGTATCTTCCAGTGTCCAGACCTTCCAGTACTTGAACAGGGCTTACAAGAAAGTTGGGAGGGACTTTATATAAAGGCATGTAGTGACACAACTGGGGGAGTGATAATAAATTGGAGAGAGGAAGATTTAGACTAGACATTAGGAGGAACTTCTCCACAATGAGGGTGGTGAGGCACTGGAACAGGTTGCACAGGGAATCTGTGGATACCTCCTCCCTGGAAGTGTTCAAGACCAGGTTGGATGGGTCCATGAGCAGCTTGGTCTAGTGAGAGGTGTCCCTGCCCATGGCAGGGGTGTTGGAACTGGATGATCTGTAAGGCCCCTTCCAACTAAAATCATTGTATGGTTCTATGATTGTATATGCAGTAATTAAACTAATTCTTATTGTAAAACATAGCACAGAAATTGTATGCATTTTGCTATATTAATCACCTCATTTTTTAACTGAACAGTTTATTATGTTTAATTTTTATTAACTGAGAACTATACAGTTTTAGGTAATTTCATTTCAAAGATTATAACCTGAGATTTAAGAATGTATACATTTTACTGCTGTAATAAAAAAACCAAAACAGTCCACTTTCTTTCCATTAATTCTTTCATGACCATTGTCTTGTACTGGATCAAAAAGGGAAGAAGATAAGAGTAAGGAGAGTCTGAACCATGCAATATGTATAATTGCTTTTGAGTTTTCACTCACTTTGTGACTTATAATTTCTTTGTGTATCCAGGCCTGGGAGGGAAATACAGAAAAAACTATGTAAAAAGCCTGATTTAGATATGTTCTTGAGGGAGGAATACTTAAAATTTTATTGTGAGATTGTTTAGTTTTGCTAGAGAATTATGCATAATGATGTATTCTGCTGTCTTTGCTTAAAATAACCAAGGGAATTAAATGTTTCAGAAAAAAAAGTTCCAGGGTGAAGGATGCTTAAAGTTATTTGTTACTCCACATAGATACATAAGGCTGTAAAAATAACACATGGCTTTTTCTAGACAGTGGTTATTGTCAGTTCATCAGGTATGATGCCTTACTTCCATTATTGGCCAGCACTTGCTCATATTTAGCTGTTAGCTAAATATAATCTTTCTCAGCCCATGCTGTAGAAGCTGAAATTTTGCTTCCCATTCAGTTAATTTTTTTACAACTTTGCCCTCAGTCACTTGAGTAGCCGCTACCCATCTGCTAGTGTTGGACTATGCAATTATTCTGGGAAATAGTGCAAATTTTTCTCAGCACTACTGTACTGAACCCTATATTTACTTACAAACAAGGCCATTTGTGCATGAATAAGAAGCTTTCATTTTGTATTGTCATTAGTTTTGGTTTCATAAAATAATCCCATTTTTCCACTTACAGAACAGGAGCAATACGATGTACTGTAAGTAACCTAATCAATCACAGAAGTCATAGTGTTCATTGCAAGGATATACTCAAAAGTGTTTGTTCGTTTGTTTTTTAAATAATTACTAACTGCATCAAATAAGAAAATGTTATGTTCTATTTATTGACAGATTGCAACGACATAGAGATCTGTAACTGTGAAATTATTTGTTGCAAATAATTCATCTATTTCTGTCAGTAACAGGTATCTGTTAGGTGCTTCCTATCTCAACTGGAATGTAGTTTTGGTTGCAATGTAAGTGTCAGCAACAAATAATCGGTTTGCTTCAGAAGACTATAAAACATAGACATAGAATGTACACTCATTTATATTATCTGATGGAGATGGATTCATATTCCTCAACAATCTCTCAGCTGAAATTCTGATTTTGCCTTAAGCCCACATGGACAGTTGTTGTTTTCTGACTGAAGAGAGACAAATACTTTGATACAAATGCGATTCTGAAAGACCATTCCTTCCAAAAGAACAAAGGAGACAACTGTTGTTGTTCTTATGCTGTTATAAATAGATGTAAAGTGATCAAGCATAACTTTCAGCACTGTTTTATACTCTTAAAGACTAGAAATTATTTGTCCTTGATGGTATCTGAATAGATTTCCCAAGAATATATAATTACTCTTTAAGGTAGTAACAGTAATCTAGTAGTAGAGAACAGGTTGAATCTAAGTTGATTATGCATTTGTGAAACACAGGAAATACAGAAAAATAGGTTCAAAGACTTAATTTAAAACACATACCCATTCAAAAATGACTGGACTTCAGTGTAAATGTTGGAATCTTGACTGCTGTTTGTCAGCCATGATGTTGTTTGATTAATTGTGTTCAATTTGCTGAACAAATTGTACCTGAATTTTCTGAAATGATGGCAACACATATTTCTTCCTAACTAGTTCTTTTATGCTATTTTGTACAAAAGAAGTGTCACCCCACTTGTGATTTTTGTGATGTTTGAAGTTATCCATGTGTGAGAGTAGAACTTTGTATTTTATCTGCTGAAGTAGACGACTGCAGACCCAGAACAGTAGTTTGTAAAACCTGTGGGATCTTAGTAGTTAAAAGCTGCTTTGTAAATGGAAGTCATTATTATTTACTCATGGTGAGCTGAGGTGCAACCAGAGTTGCAGGGAAGCTTCGGCACATATTACTTTTGCAAGATATCTTAGTTGAAGCTCAGTAGGTTCAGAGAGTTATCATGAAGCAATGGATTAACAAAAGAGTTGGAACATCCCCAAGAATCTCGTTTATTTTTGCTTGCAGGAAGTGTCTTACAAAGTCTTTCTCAGAGATCAAAAACAGGAAAAACACTTAGAAATACCCAGCGTGAGCAAAGACTGATGGTCTTTAAGAAAGATAAGGCAGGCTTCACCATCTCGTTAGGTTTCTTTGAAGACAAGACTATCATAGGAGAACAAAAATCAGATTCAATGGACATCATATGTTCAGATTTCCAGAAAGGGTTTGACAGAGGTCCAACTCATGTTGCTCTTTTTTACTGCAAAGTGGCTCAAAAGCGCATGGGTTAGCTGCCTGATAGCAATGTCTTACTGTTCAAAGTGCAGCAGAGAATGGAGGAGGAACAAGCTGGGCTCTTGGGGCATCTGGGCGTACTAGCTGCTGTGAAATGTCATGCATTGATGTTTCACACAGTAACATCAACTGTATTTAACCCTGTCTCTGCTGATTTCTAGTGTAATGGTCACATTTCCTTCTAGAGCACAGATTTTCTTCTGAAATTCTTATTTCGATCTGCAAAGCATTTTGTCTCGTTTCAACCATAGCCTTTAAGGTCTACTATACGTGGTGGTGCCGCGATTGAGAGACGGGACGCAGCCTGATACAAGCAAATGTCAGATTTATTGCGTTTAAAACACATTTTTATAGTAGTTACAAGAGGCGTGTTTCAAACCGATTGGTTTTTACCCTAAACTAGGCAATCACGGATTGGTTAATACAAATGAGCCTTTTTTAAGCATCTACTTGCTTTTAGCAACAACAGCAGTTTCTCTTATCTACTTGCTTTCAGCAACGGCAGCAGCTCCTCTCATCAAGGCCACTGCCTCTAAACCACAGACACCTGTGCTCATCTGCACGAAGCCAGCAGTCTCCATTCTTCTCTAAACAAAACCTTATCTCACTCCTCCCAGGGTCTCCGATAACAAGTTCCAACACGTCCTGTCCTACATGGTGGTTTTCCTGTAACAGAATTTATGAAGGTGGTGCCTCCCAGCAGCATTTTAGATTTTATGTAAATCTGCACAGTAAGCGGAATAAGAGGTTATTTGTGAACTAGGGTCCAATCCAAAATACAATGAAATAAATGGAAAAGCTCATATTGATTTTAATAGGTCATAAGAGTGATGTAACGTTCAAGTTACTGTTCTCTTTTATTTGGAATAAAATTAAATTTAGCCAATTTTATAGATTAAAGCCCCTATCTCTTAAAAAATGCTAAATCTTTGTGTATATTTCTTTAATTAAATCTCAGGTTCTGTAATGTAACAGCCCAAATGTGATCATAACTTTTCTTGTGTAGGAATGTTTACACCAATGCTTCAGCCCACTTCTCTTCCCACCTGGTTTCAAACAGGAGCAAGCAATACTTAAAACATCTTGCAGAAAGTAGCCCACAAATGTAATGATCCAGACCCAAGCACCTGGGCATTTGCTTATCTACAGCATATCAACTACTAGAGTAGGATATGATGTAATCCATTATGGATTAAATTAAAGAAGTGTTCCATCATGCTGTTAATACCATTTCAAGGTATCGTTAGAGTCCTGAATATTGGAATCTGCTTATGAAAAAAGGTTTGGACAAGAACATCTTTCAAGATTCTTCTTCATCACACATTTTTATAAGCTATTAATAAACCTATGAATCTAATTTTGTTAGCTTTATTTACATTTTCCTTCCTCCAACGAGTTACTGTTTATTCCATTGACACAAATTCTAACAAATGCATTCATTTATTCTGTAAGAAACTGAACTTCTACTGACATCAATATAAATTGTACGCATTGTACATATTTTGGCCTTGTCTCTAGAAGTAAAATTCTTTTTGATGAGGTAGTTCCTTCTCATCTTCTGTAAATGTACAGTTTTACTACAGCCATTATTGTGAAATAATCAAATGAATGACTTCATAAGAGAACATGTAACAGACAATCCAAAAATAAAAAAAAGTTACTTAAAACTGAAAGGATTCAAATCTTTATTCAGGCCCTAAAAGATTTCACAGATCCTGTAAATCAACAGTACTTTATATCAGTCAAATGATACTAGTCATATTTGACAGATACCAAAAATGGGCCGGTGAGCAATTTAGATGAAATACATTTTTGTTTTGTTTTGTTTTATTTCTTGATCTACTCTGATTTTCTGCAGCCACGATTATTTTATTGCACTATACACTCTCATCTAGTTGCTGCTCAGAAATATTTAGGCTATCGTGAAACATTCGTACACCTTTGAGAATTTATGTTCCAAGACACTGAACTAATTCTAAAGGCTTTTATGTTCTTTTTTTTACTGCTTAAAATAAGAACGCAGTTGTGCAACTAAATGATAAATATAGTTTACCTAAAAAAACTCAGAATATTTTAAAGGGTTTAGTACCTTCAGAGTTACCACATTATATCCATAGTGGTCTACAATTGCAGGCACAGAAGTACATCTTGACTTTAAGCATTAAAGCAGTATTTTTTTAAAGTTCTTGTTTATGTGACCAAATCTAACACATACATAATCAGTTTGCTCTGTAAGAACTTACAAAAATATAATTTTTGTGTAGTATCTAAGAAAGATGGGGTAAATAATGACTGTGACTGGAGATTAAAAAAGCTATTTTTGTGATATTAACATAAATTCTCGCATTCTTATTAAAGGTTCATATGGGAAAGAGGAAGGGCAAAAAGGCTTTACACATAGTTAATACCATGCCTTTGGGTCACTTTGAGCAATCTCTAATGCAGCCTGGCTCAGCTCATCAATTGGTGGAGGTATATTTATCAGCTGATGATCTGGACCTGAATTTTTCATTTAAAACAATGAGTGAATTGAATGGAATAACTGTGTTACTGTTTTTCTAAGTTAACAATACTATTTTTTTCTGAGATTTATTGTAATAAAGCACTTATATCTTCATGACAATGTATTGATGAAAACAAATAAAATGTGCAATGTACAATTGTGTGTTACTCTTTGTATCTGGCATTCTGAACAAATAATTTTCAGCACTGATTTTTCAAAAGCATCTGGAAAATCTAAGCAGGTTTTAAAAAGTGCTTATAGGTTGTGTCCTCACATACTAGTATGAAATCCACACAGGAAATTAAGAAAATATCTGAGTAGATCACTTGTTCTTAATTTTTCTTAATTTCAATAGCCTTGTTATCCAGCTAAAATGAAACTTTACTGAACCAAAAGAAAATGCGTCCTCATATAATTAAAAGGTTTTTTTTCAAAATTTTCTTTAAATTTCCTATATATTCTCAGAATGTAATCTCTCAAATCTGAAGTACAGTAATTATTTATTGCAACCAGTCTCACTTTTAAATTGTTTTAGCAATCACTATTTAATGAAAAATATCCTGGCAAGTTTGGGATTTTTTTTTCTTTTCAGAGCTATGGAGTATCATCTATTCTATAGGCTGCCAACCACAACTATGCCTTTGATCCTTTTTTTTTAAATGACTCTTTTCTCTATCACACACCATTTCAGGACTTGAGATTCAGCATCAGACATTTTTCTTGGTGGAACATGACCAAAGTCCATCATCTCCCTCCCTTCTGATCTCCTAAATTCTTGCTTTTTAGCTTCTGCTACAAATTGATTCCTCTCATGTCTGTCTGACCCATTGACTGTGCAAGTCCTTCTGGTGCCTTAAAGTTAGATTTAAAAGCACAGAATTAAAGTAAAGTACCAGCTAAGAAAAATGAATAAATAACTTGTAAAACTTAACTCACTAAGGAGCTAGTGTCAAATGCTTTCGTCTTTTCAGGTATTATCTAAATATTGAAATATCTAACAGGTATAAACAGAAAATTAAATATATTTTTACTTTCCTTTCTTTTTTTGACATAGTTATTTGCAGGAGCTGACAAACATAAAGAGATCCAAGCATTTACTTTATTATGGTCGGTTTTGGTCTCTATAATTCTCAGAAGAGGCCAGGAAATAACTTCTTGCTTCTGTTTCCTAAAGAAGAAATAATTTTAAGTTGAAAGCCTTGGCATGGAAGAAAAAACATGTTAATGTAAAATTTGCAAACATACATACTCAATTCATAAACCATCTGCAATAAAAGATAGTGAAGTGTAGTATGACTAAAGCAGAAGATAATTACATTCTTAAGCTTCCAAAAAAATTTCCCTTTTAATGACTCAGTAGATATGAGTAAGCAAATACTTATAACAGTTTTTTCTAGTTTATGTAGAGACAGATCTTTGAATGAACAGAAATTTTCAAAGAGAAGAACTTAAGGCAGATGTCTATCAGGAAAGAGAATTCAAGGGAACCTGTTTCCCATTAAGCTCACCAAACTGTTACTGACATCAGTGGAAGAATTCTGCCAAAGATGATATTATCTGGTAAGATATTTAGCTTTTTTTGGTTTTTTAGTCTATTCACTCAGAATAATACAATATTGTCGCCATTAGGTTATTCATGAAGAAAAATGATATCACTAGAAAACTAATGAGGGAATGCACAACAGAAATAAAGCAAGGTAACAGTTATCCAGATAAATCCATTAAATTTTATTACACTGAGCCAGACAGATTTCCCATGTTGAAAAAATAATATACGAGTTTACATAATATCTAAATGTCAAAAAACCTATTTTCAGTTCAAAAGGATGAAAATTCACCAGGTCTTATTGATTTATATGAGAGTTTTGTCATATTTTTTTTTCAAAATATAAGCATGTATGCAACTGCTTATAACTTTAATTAATGTTATTGCAGAATCACACTCCACTGTGAATCACCATGGTTGTTCTTTAATATTATGTTCTGATTTTCTGTTCCAGTTTCAGCTTTAACTAGGGAATTTGCTTGGTATCAATTTACCAGAAAGTGAACATTGATGTTATACAAAAAAAAAAAAATATTAAAAGTATAAGGGAAAAATTTACGATATGAAAGTGATCAAGAGTTCAAAACCTTAAAAGAAAGAAGCTTGAATGCACTTGTCATACAAGGCCATGAGGTACAAAGTCTGGAAAAAATTACTTAGAAGAGCATTTACTGGCCCCAAGGCCAGTCTGGCAGTGACAATAGGTATCTATCACATTATTCTGCAGTAGTGAAACTTTCCACTTTTACCTTTTCTTCATATATCTGCAGAGTTCCATATAGACTGGGTACCTATGGGCAGTCTCTTTGTGCAATAGTATCAGGTATTCTTTGTGACCTTGTTTGGAATTCTTTAAGAGTTCTGAAATTTCATTATACTACAGAAGTAGCTAAGGCATGAGGGAGTCTAAAGCATTGAGGTTCAGTTTGGTTTACATCTTTCTGAATGTGTGAAAATATATAAAAATGAAGGATTTTTGTCACATTCACTTCAGTCTCAATGATACTTTAATTGCAGAATCTGTCTTTCCCTAACAACAGCAAGAGATATCTCTTCTGAAGGCAACAAACATCTGTGTAGAGTGAAATTTGTACTTTGACACTTATAAGCCCATCTTCCAGCAGTTTATCTTGTTGAGGTTAGGACAGAGGCAGAGTGGCAGCAAAAGAGGAGAATTCACGTCATCTTTTGAATAAAATGAAACTAATAAAAAAGAAGGCTCCAACTCCAGGGCTTTTATTCCAGAACTTTTACAAAAGCAAAAATGTTTTTATCAATGGAAAACTGAATTTCCCAGTTGACTTGCAACCGGACAAACTTTTACATACATGGTATACTTTATTCATGAGCTATTCATGACTCAGCATTTAAATGGTGATTTAACTCAAACCAACTGGTAAAAAAAATTTCTCTAAACTCTGAATTATTTAATTCAATGAATAATCTCTTATGAAGAGTCATAAAATAATAATTGCTACTGTTATTTCAAGTAGTTTCTTTTTTTTTTTTCCTAATCACTTTCAGAATGATATGAAAATTAATTTAGTCTGCCAGGCAGACTGTATGAAGGAGCTTCAGAAAAGTGCTCTTCTTTTTAAAGTTCACTGAGACCAGTATTATTGCAAATATCTCAATTCAATGCACAGGATGCTGTAGAAGCCTTCCTCCACAACCACACCATCTCTATCAGAGATGCAGATAACTATTTGTGCAGATAACTATTTTTATAAACTAAGACAAAAACTAGGAAAAACAAGCTGGAATTATGAAGTGATTGCAATGATCATCATACCCATTAACAGTGAACATTTTCAGTGCAATACTTCAATTTAAAAAAAACCAAACAACTAAACAAAACAAAAAAACCCCAATGAAACAGAAAAAAGACCATTGTTTATATGAAAGAACATTTTTATCCAGGATGTTTTCCTCTCTACAGTTACTCTTAGCTATCTTATCAGCTGTGAAATCTAAATCTAAGATATGTAACTCATCAGGAGAGTAACCTGTAAGATTTCTTAATAACAGCAGAAGTTTCCAGTTTACTGTTAACTTAATGGTTTAACGATTTGTCATCAGTGTAGTTGTATCAAGCTTGTTTACTGTTCCTTCAGGGCAATAAATCCAAAGAAAGTAAGAAGGGAGGTTTAATTTCTACATTATCAAAATACATTTAGAAAAAGTACATTGGTAAGGAATAATAAAATAATTAACAACACAGACACATATGCACGTCAGTTCTATTCCATCATGGAAATATGCCGTGTGTGTTCCATTGCACCATGTGTTTCTGATCTCTATATATGGGTTATTGTAGAATAAAAGACTGGAAGAATTTCAAATATTTTTTAAAATCATATATTGAAATACTGTCCTGCATCGTCATGCTGTGGGTTTTTTTGACCCTGGTTCCTCAATCAGAAGAGCTTAAAATCCAGAATTTCAACTGAAAAGAATACTCAGTGCCTGCAGGACTGCTCAGCATTTTTTCAAAGTCAGGTTCAGTAAGTTCACAGAAACAAGTGAAATAAGTAAAAAACATGCAATACCTGGTCTTCAGCTAGCATGAATTTACACTGACCCAAAAATGTCAATGAATTTGAATTATCTTGTTTAGAATAGTTGAAAAATATCTAATGTCACTTCTATAACTGTAATAAAGTCAAAGTTTAAAGAGCAAGGAAGTTTTCATTTCCAGAGCTAAATGGTTAAGAATGCGGTCTAGTTTGGAACACAGTACAATTTACCACAAATATAATAATATTGTTTTTGCAGCACCCCCAATTCCCAATTTATACTAAGAGATTACCCCAAAATATATTGCAATTGGAAACACTGCAAGAGAAAAAATCACGTAGCAATTTGCAAGAACAGGGTAATATCTCTTTCAGAACAATTAAAATGCCTTGTAATGACATGAGCTATTTTCTAAATTGTATGATGTATTTTATTGCATTATGATTACAACTGGTGAAAAAAATTCATGTTTTCATGTTTCTGTTTTCACAGTGTGTTTCACTAGAGCTGTCAATCAAAAGGTTACAAAATCATGGCAAAGGTTTAAGTATAGTTATAAATTTCTCAAATGTGATATTCCAACCTTTTTAAATGACAAGTTTCTAACCCATCTCATCCCCTTCTATACAATCCTTTTTCACCTCCATATGTTTACTACTAATTAATAATGTCATCTCTCTGCCACCTTCCACAACATTCAGTCAATGTCAGCAACCAACCTTATGTTGTGTTGCTGCTTATAGATTAATTTAGAGAGCCATCTGTCTGTTCTTTTTACTCCTAGGTATTTCCACATTGTGTGATATCGTAACAAGCCAAAGCCATTCAATTTAGGTATTATTTTAATCTATTAAAGATGGGATATTTGTCAGAAACTGTAACTGGCTTCATGCAAACACCACTGGTATCATAATGATGATCTCTCACTCTAGGAAGAAGAGACAAATCAGCTTTTCATTCTCCTTTTTTTTTTATTTTTTTCCCATTTTCATTACTCCATTACTTCCTTTTGTTCAGCTATATTCTCTCTTTCACCCTTTCCTTCCACACAGCCTGACTATTACAGGACAATTCTTTTTATTCTATATTAAGGAAAAATCAAGTTGCCTTAAAAAAACCAGACTGAACCAAAACAGAAAAAAAAATGCACTATATAATTTAGGTATGGGCAAGCAGAGGAATAAAAAATTGTCAGTCTCTGCTGGATGAGACTGTATAGCACAGTCATTTAACAAAGCTCTGTAAAAAGATGGATGCAACTACCTAATCTTAAAGAGCCTAAATTCCAAATTGACACTGTACATAAGGTGATGACAGATGCAATCTAACAATATGACTGCATAGTACTAGTGAACTCTCAGGAATATATGTTTCTAATAAATTCTAAAATACTTCATAAAACATAACAGCTCAAATTATAAATCAAAAATACTTCAAGACACAACTGGATCTCAGCTGCATACAGTTATCTGAAATATTAGCATTGTTTATGAAACCAAAAAACTTATTCTGCATTTATTTAATCCCATTTTTAACTGCACTTCATTCTTCTTGTTATGCTATATATTTTGTGGGACTATCCACCTATTCACAACATCTGAAAATATAATCCCTTGAGACTTGTTTTCAAATGGGGTGACCTTCCTAACACTGCACTGATGCATCAAATTTATTGTGAACTTGGTAAATCTGAGAATACCTTGAATAAATGTAATAGAAGAAAAGGATAGCCTCGATTTGCATTAATTTCCACTAAATGAGCAAAGCAAAAAGAGCAGCAGATTAAATATACAAAAGGACTGGATCTCCAATGTGAAGGAATTTAAGAACAGGTTAGACAAACCTCTGTCAGGTTGTCATGGATAGAATTCCTTCTACACTGTGGCAGAACCAGTGAATGTCTAACTCATAATCTCTTAGATTACTTCAAGATTTATGGATTCCATATTATAAATATATTATTGGTATTAAGTAATTAATTGCATAAGCTTTTTCTCTGATTGTACTCTTCTACAAATCAGAAAGAACACTTTGAAGTAAAACTTATTTTTCTGTGGTGTCAGTGAAAGGAATATTTAGTTCTCGGACTCCACATTGCATAATGGCAAAAGATATGAGCACATGCAATGAATAAAAATTGGCAGGTGCCTGAGATCTTATAGCAACACTTATGTTATTATAGCATCATAAAATCATAGACTTATAGAATCATTGTGGTTGGAAAAGACCTTTAAGATCATCAAGTCCAATCATCAGCCCAACACCATCATGCCTACCAAACCACATCCCCAAATGACATATTGACACACTTTTTCAAGACCTTCAGGAATGGTGACTCAACCACTTCCCTGAGCAGTCTGTTCCAATGCTTCACCACTGTTTTGGTAAGGATCTTTTTTTCAAATATTCAATCTAAAACTACCCTGGTACAACTTGAGGTGATTTTGTCTTGTTCTGCCACTTGTTAATTGGGAGAAGAGACCAGTACCCACCTCACTACAACCTCCTTTCAGATAGCTGATAAGCTACTTGAGGAATATTTGGTTTAGACTCATCCATAGAATTGGGACAAAAAAGGTTTCTCAGGTTACAGTCCTTTTCTCAGGTTTGGCAAGAAGGAGAAATCTTCAGACTGCATTCAGAATTATATACTACCTTTCTTAGCTTAGTCTGGTTGTATTATGTAATGAGAGAGGAAGGACTGGAAAGCAACGCTGGAAAAAAATACATCATTAAACTCACCTGGAAAAGAGAGAAAAGAGATTTCAGAGTTTGTGTAATGGAGATGAATCAGAGAGGGAATTGTATTGCAATATAAAAATTGATGTCAATTCTATTGAATTAAAAATTTCTAGCTTCCAGATTTATGAAAGATTCATTTCCCTGCTTCATACTTTTGAGAATATTTAATAAGGGTTCTCTCAAGAATCAGGATCAGAGAGGTCACAGATGGAAAGGTTCTGTGGAAAAAGTTCCACCTTTGGTGATTAGACATTCCTGTCCTTTATTGATTGCCTGCCTGGGTCACTGTGGTGCATAGAGTTATTTGACATGTATCACTGGAAAGCAGTCAAGCCCATGAAATTTCTACTAAATTTCTGCTAGGACTCCTAATTAGTACAACCGCTGATTAGGAGTAGGTCCTAACTGCAGCAGGGTAGAATGCTAGATATAGCCCATCTATGAACAAAATTTGCGTGTTCCTACATATCATTGCTACTAAACGCCATAGAGAAGTTATTTGGCTAACATTATAAGTAAGATTTCCCAGAGGAGAATGATTCACCTTCTTGCTATAGAAAACAAGAATAAAATAACTGTATGATAAGTATGTATTCCCCCTGAGGAAAGTACCTTGTTTTGACTTAATTTTGTTGATATTTTCTTCAGCAAACTATAATAAAAATAAATTATATGAAAGTGAGACTTCACATGAAAGTTTTGTAAGAATAACTATGGGATAAGCATGGAGTCATTGATTGAGATAACACACTTCTACCAGAGTCTTCTTGATGCATAAGGTTAGGTCTCAAATGCAAACTGCTGCAGATGTTTTATTAGTTCCATCTTCATTTAAGGTTTGAGGCAGAGGCACATTCAAATCTGTATTTATTAGTTTCAGTTAGGAATCAGATACGGCTTTAGCAAGGACAGCCTCCTCTTTACAGCAAAGAAGAGCGGAAGAAATCCTGGTTCAGTCTATAATTTTGGGTACTACTGAAACCTGAGTATCATTATTGACTGCTATTTTACTTGTGGGAATATGTTCACATTCACTGTAAAAAATTATGAGCTATAAAATCCAAAATGCAAAAGCCTGCCGGAAAAAAAATATGAGTAATAAAATATATTCAAATTTTCAACAGGTTACAGTTTGGAATAATGAGGATTTGTTGCCCTTGAAGGACATGAGGAACACTGCCTTTCCTGGTAAGACACATCACTTCTTTGGTAACTCACGGAATGGCTCTGGCCCTCTGATATTCTTCATGTAGAAGGCAGAATCATAGAATCATAGAACCATTAGGGCTGAAAAAGACCCCTAATACCATCAAGTCCAACTGTTAGTTCACCACCACCAAACCTACTGAACCATGTCCTGAAGTGCCATGTCTACACTTTGAACACCTCCAAGGGTGGTGACTCAACCACTTTCCTGGGCAGCATGTTTCAATGATTGAAAAATCTTTCAATAAAGAAATCTTTCCTAGTATCAAATGCAAACTTTTTCTGGCACAACTTGAGGCCATTTTGTCTTGTCCTATCAACTGTTACCTGAGAGAAGAGTTGTATAAACTGATAAGGTCTCCACTCAGCCTCCAGATCAAACAAACCCAATCCCCTCAATCACCCCTCATAAGACCCTTGACTGGCTTTGTTGCCCTTCTCTGGGCATGCTACAGCAATTCTGTGTCCTTCTTGTACTGAAGGGCCCAAAACAGAACACAGGATTCAAAGTGCGCCTTCACCAGTGCTGAGTAGAAGGGAGCAACTCCTTTCCTACTCCTGATCGCCACACTTTTTCTACTACAAGCAGGGATGCTGTTGGTCTTCTTGGTCACTTGGGCACAGTGCTGGAATTTATGAAGGTGGTTGTTGACTCATACCCCCAGGTCCATTTCCACCAGGGAGCGTTCCAGCCACTCGTCTACAAGTCTGTAGTGTTGCATGGAATTATTGTGACTCAAATGCAGGGCCTGGCACTATGCCTTGTTGAATCTCAGTTGGCCTTGGCTCATCGATCAGCCTGGCTAGATTCCTCTGTTGAACCTTCCCGTCACAGACGTGGATAGATTGCAGACATGGATAGTGACTCATCTAGTTTTCAGATTTCATTTTCCTAGTTGTGGTCATAAAGATTCCAGCTCTGGGACCTTTCAATCTCAAACGTCCGCTAAGCCATCAAACAGGTAGATTTACCTGGGGATCTTTGGAATGAAAGGCTTCAGCAGGAAAAATTTTAAAATACCTAGCAAAACACAAAAAAAAAAGTAAAGAGAGAAAAAAAAAAAGTAAAGAGAGAAAAATAATAATGGAAAAACCTAGCCTTGCAGTTGTGCACGTGTGAGTGCCCCCCCTCTTCTCCCCACTTTTTCCCTGAATGTGTTCTTTTCAGCTTTGCCGAAGTCCAGAGGAGTTAACTGTGTTAGCTCTCTAGGGGAATGCCAATTTGTGAGAGCATTCTGGTGTCCCTTATCAGATCAGCAAATGCTGGGCCCTAGCACAGGCAACCGTTAGGGATATTAGGCCAATGAATAGAGAAAAATTAAAAACACACATTACGAATTATTGAGTGGATATTTTACCACATCAACCTTAAAAAACAAACAAACAAACAAAAAAACCAAGAAAAAACCCATAGTCACTAGACTTGAAATGATTACAGTGATAATCACTAAAGGAAGAAAAAGAAGTGTTCAGTTATTAGGGCAGGACCTGACAATCATTTATATCCCAATGACAAAAGAATATGCTAAGCGGTGCACGGCAAATATTTTGAATTTACAAGTAGCTTTAACAGATTATCCAGGAAGTATTGATACCCACTTACCTAGTCATAAATTGTTTTCCTCTTTACAAACATTACAAATAGAACTGCCCTTATGTAGCGAGTGACCAGTTGATGGCCCTACAATATTTACTGATGGCTCAGGAAAACCAGGAAGAGCGGTACTAATATGGACAGAAAATGGACAGTGGGCAAATAAAGTGTAATGTATATAATAGAAGGATCAACACTGGTGGTGGAATTATATGCAGTGCTAAAGGCCTTTAAATGGCATTATAGCCCCTTTAATTTAGTTACAGATTCACTATATGAAGCCAGAGTAGCGCAGCATATAAAAAGAGAATGGTTAGAACAGGTAAACAATGAGTGCTGGTTTTTAAATGTTAAAGCAGTTATGGGTTCAAGCCACAACTAGAAAAACAGAATTTTACGTGGTGCGTATTCGGAGTCACACATCACTTCCAAGGGAAAAGAATAGCAGACAGACTGACAGCAGGGGCAGTCCAAAGCCCACTACCAAACATTATTCAACAAGCACTAACGTCACATAATTTTATCATCAGTCTGCCAAGGCACTATGTAGGCAATTTAAAATTTCATTAGAATTAGCCGGGAACATAATAAAATATACCCAGATTGTCAACAAATCAAGGGCTGGCATAACCACTTTGGTGTGCAATCCTTTGAATCTTTGTCATATGTATTCTTATTTGCACATGTACAATATAATGACTGAAGCAGAATCGCTATAGCTAATTAATATAAAATATGTAATATGAAAATCAAGTTAGAAAAAGTTAGATTTTTTTTCTGCAATGTTTCAAACATGTTTTCACAAATGTGGGGACTGCAAAGGAATAGGTTTTGTTTTTAAGTTGCACACGCAACATAAATGCTTGAAGGCTCATTATATTGCAATTGATCTTTGAATTTTGATACTACCTTAAACTCAGAATGCATTTGTCTTAGCTAGTGAATTGGCTGCATTTTCATAAGGTAGAATTAATGTTAAAGGGTAAAACATAGCAAGCAGACTGACTCATATATGGGACAAAATACAGATAGCTCAGCTGTTAACTGCAATCTGACTGGTGGATATTTCATGCTAATCATAAATACTGATAATTGTCTTAATTTAAACTAATGATGCTATGCTGCTGAACTCAGTAGTACAAAATTATGAAATTAATATAATAAAGCTTAAAATTTTAAAAATTGTAAAATTTCACTAAATATTATTATTGGAAACTTCATTCCAGCAGGACCCCAAAACTTCCATTGCAGTCATAAAATTAATATTCAAGTGCTCACACTTCAAGCAGGAATTATTTTTTGATCTGAGGCACTTACATTGTAAAGCATGAATTTAGATAGAAAAGCCTAAATTTTTTTTTTTCAATTTTAGAAAAATCAAAATAATCTTAAAAATATAATTTCATAATATACTGTGGGATATATATTTATTTTGGACTGTATTCTATAATTCCATGGAAATACAATTCTACAACTAGGAGTGGAATTGGCTGAAAAAGCAAACAGAGGTTTAAATATAAGCTGTTATCAAATTCCAATATCCAATGAACATTTTGAAGAGTAAAATTCATTGTTCTCTATAATGCCGCCTTGGACAAAAGAACTTAAATGTAATTTTAGAACTAACTACAGCTATAAACAATAAACTGGAGAAAAGAGCAGCTACTGATCTTACATCTCCTCGATGAAATATAGAAATTGAATCTACAGTAATAGCTAATGAACTCTGAAACCATTTGAAATGAAACTACTGGATTTAAACATGAAAAATAACATACAAACATTAATTTGTCTAATATTTTGGTCAATTTACTAGGATAGAAAATTAAATTGGAACAATTAACCTTAAAGATATAACTGAAAGTAAATTAAATTGATTGGCTTCAATCACAAATGTAATTAAATCTAAAGTGATGGGACATGAGCCTACAAGATGAGAATTAAACTGGAAGCACTATAAACCAGTTTTATAAAATGGAGAGAGTCTCAGTGATAGAAGTAGGAAAAAATGGTCAGTTTCAAAAGGCATAAAAGAACACAGACTGATAGGGGCCTACATTAAGGCTGTATATTGTGACTGCTGTATAATGTGAAATCAACGGACAAGCTTCGAAAGGAAATGCTGAAAGAACCAACATGTAGTCTCAAGCTGTGTCATTTCCATTCAGACCTGTTTAAATTGATGACGACCCAGGCATATGTATGAGATTGCAGAGAATAAGACCAGTTAATCCAAGATTAAAGGAAATAAATTAAAATAATGTGGCTGAATGTGCTATGATGGAAATATACATGAATCATACTAATTCAGTTAAAGATGATGGAGATTAATTCATAACGATTCAGCTGCAGTGAAACAATAAGAAACAATGCCTCAGTGTTAAAATGAATCAAAGCAGCCATGCTACAAACTCTTGAAGTGAGATATGCAGCAAAATATAGAGAAGCTTCACAAAAGGGTACATACAAGAAAGTTTAATGGCCACTTCATTAATGTTACTAGACATTACATAAGATATTGCACTGGAGAATCATCTAGAGAATGAAAACAAGAAAACAAATTAACATTTATAAAGTAAATGAAATGTTTGTTTGAAATGCCCAGAAAAGCATATTGAAACTATTCAGTATTTTCCTCATTAAAAATAGCAGTTACCTGAAGTTGTAAAATGAAAAAAGCTAACAAAAACTCCAATTCCATGTAAAAATTTAAAGCCAAACTAAGCTTTACTGAGGACTGAACACAAGAATAAACTGAGTTTAGCACCGCTCAACTGCAAACACATTGAATCTCAATCACATTACTCCAAATTCATATAGGAAACTCCTCAGCTGTAAAATTTAGATGAACATTGGAATTTCTTTAAACTTATTGGATAGTTTATACCTTGGAAACTGAACTGAGTGTTAACTAGTGTTTAAGGATATTGCATATTTGCTGTCAAGATATTATTCCTGGATATACTCCACAATACACAGAGTTATTAATTATGAGTGCTAGGAGAACTTTTATATTCATAGGTAATAATACTGTGTCCAGGCCATAGAGAATATTTGAATCATAGAATGGTTTGAGTTGGAAGAAACCTTAAAGATTATCCAGCTCCAACACCCCTGCAATGGGCAAGCACACCTCCCACTAGATCAGACTGCTCAAGGCCTCATCCAACCTTGCTTAAACAGTTTCAGGGATGGGGCATCCACAACTTCCCTGGGCAACCTGTTCCAGTGCCTCACTATATTCATCATGAAGAATATCTTCCTAATGCCTAGTCTAAATCTTACCTCTTCCAATTTAAAGCCATTCTCCCTCATCCTATCACTACATGTCTTTGAAAAAAATTCTTCCCCAGTTTTCTTGTAGGCCTCCTTCAGGCAGCTAAAAGGCAACTCTCTCAGCCTGTCCTCATGTGAGAGATGCTCCAGATCAGCTTCGTGGCCCTCCTCTGTATCCATTCCAACAGTTCCATATCCTTCTTATGTTGGGGATTTTAGAACTGGACACAGTATTCCAGGTGGGTTCTCATGAGAGCAGAGTAGAGGGACAGAATCACCTCCCTCAACCTACTTGCCACACTTGTGATGCAACCCAGGATACAGCTGGCCTTCTGGGCTGTGAGCACACATGGCTGTCTTTTGTCAAGCTTCTTATACACCAGGACCTCTCAGTCCTTCTCTGCAGGGCTGCTCTCAATCACATCACTTTCCTCCTGTGTTGAAACTGAGGATTGCCTCGACCCAGGTGTAGGACCTTGCACTTGATCCTTTGAACATCATGAGGTTCACACAGGCCCACTTCTCCAGCTTGTCTGGGTCCCTCTGGATGACATCTCATTCTTCTGGAGTGACAACTGCACCACTCAACTTGATGTCATCTGCAAACTCACTGAGGGTGCGCTTGATACCATCATCTATATCATCAATGAAAATATTAAACAGCACTGGTCTCAGTAAAGACTCCTGCGGGACACCGTTTGCCACAGATCTTCATCTGGACATTGAGCTGTTGATCACTACTCTCTGAATATAATCATCCAAGCAGTTCCTTATCCACCCATCAAATCCGTATCTCTCCAGTTTAGAGAGAAGGATGTTGTGGGACACTTGTCACAAGCTTTACAAATGTCCAGATAGATTACCTCCATTGACATTACTCATGAGCTTACTTGCATTGATGACCATCAAATCCAGGATTGCAACCCCTCAGGTAAGGGTGTTTATTCCCTCAATTAAGAAGCTATCTTTGATGCAGTCAAAAATTCTCCAGGATTGGCTATAGCTTGTTATGCTACTTTTCCAGGAGATGTTCAGGTGTTTGAAGTACCCCAGTAGGATAAAAGCTTTCAAGTTTTAAGCCTCTTGTATCTGAAGGAAGAAGGCTTTATCATTAGGCTCCCCTTGATCAGCTGGCATGTAGCAGACACCAACCACAAGGTTCCCTTTGTTGTCTTGTCCTCCTATTCTTCCTCTTATTCTTAAACTTCTGACCTATTTGTAGCTATTCTTCGAGGACAGCTCTTTACACTCATTTCACACTTGCTTGCATTGATCTTGATGACTATAAGGTAAAATAAAAGAAACACTAACAAAGTCTTCTTTTGAAGCCTGCATTCACATGAAACTATATTAAAACTTCAAAGCTGAGCTGTCAGATGAAATCTCAACTCCATTAAAATCGGTGGGAAAGTTTACAATAGGTTAAGTGGGACTAGCTGATCTGTTGTTTTAAATGTTTCTTCATTTATTGATATTGACCAGTTAATAACAGAGGTACCTCTTTTCTTACTTCCAGTCTTTAAACCACATCAAAAAAGGGAAAACCAGCTTTTCTCTTTCAACACTCCCCACTACCTGAAATACTTATCTCATAAATTTCAGCTTATTTTCCAGAAGATTGTGACAAAGGATGAAAGAAATTGGGTATGGATATTTTTATGATTCATATATCAGCTGTTTAAGAACAGAAGACTTTTTCTTGCTATACATTGTGAAATCTCTCCATATGCATGTACGTATGAAGAACTATGTCAGTCAGTAGTGGATAATAAGAAAATCCTATACAGAGATCACACTGGTATGCCTGAAATTGTGTTTCATGGTCCTAAGGCCCATCCCTGACCAACCTGCTCAGCAAAATTGGGGGTGGAGCAAGGGTAGGTTTCTTTGGTATGTTTGCGTGGCAGCTTGGAGCAAGAACAAATCACTCCCAGGTTATGCTCAAATCCAGTGTTTACTCTGAACCTAGGCAAAGTAGCAAAAGAGATCTCAACCTGCACTTTGAACATGGTCAAAGTCACACAGAGTCCACAACAAGAACCTGAGTGTTATCAAATCCACCCAAAAGTGCCAAGGAAACAAAAGATGTGGTAGAATAAGGGGAGAGAATAAGGAGACAATAAGGCAGAGAGAGACAGAAGGAAGAGAAGTAGCAGAGGAAACAGAAAAATAATCACCGCCCCAATGTAGTCCAACAGCAGTGTCCTCAGGTAACGTGGTCCCTGGGGCAAAGGTTGTGTGTATGTGTGGTTCTTGGCAAGGATTATTTCTAGAGGAGCTGCTTCCACTATTAGCATGTAAGGAGAGGTCTCACTGTGCCTGCACCATTTATCTGCATGGAAAATTCTCAAATTAGTGTTTGTTCTCAAATGCCTTCAGGAAAATTCTTGAACTGGGTCTAGGGGCTCCAGGGGTCCCTGGAAGTTCAATGCATCTTTGCTAGAAATAACCTCTGCATAAACCCTTTCACCACCTGTGTGCAGTCAAGAGTGTTCCTGCCCAAAGACAGCACTAGGAGCTACACTCCAGGTGTGTGTGTGTAGGGTAGCTGCACACAGCTTCCCACCCAGATGTTTTTAAGATATGCAGACAATATACAAATAAAGAGGTTGATCTTTACACATGGATTATATATTTCAGGTTTTATCTGGAGAATTTTAGCTAATAAGTTTCTTAAGAAATGGAACAAAGTTATCTGTGTAACTGATTTTCCTTATGTCTCCTGGGTAATATAATTAGTGAAGACATTGACTGCCATTGTGAGGCAAATGTTCAGCTTTCCACTGCTGTGTAAGGCCTGATTCTCATTCCTGTTTCTGACATTTTAAAATAAAGTACTTAAATATTACAAATATTCTGTGTTGCAGAACCACTAGATTATACACGTTTTCTGTTAGAGGACATTTTAAAGTTAAGCACAGAGAAGGTCCCATTTGATCTATAGTGACACCTACCAAGAAATTAAATGAAATCCTGAAAACAGCAAACAAAGGAGAGCAAAAAAGCTTTCTCAAAAGCTTTTATAATCTATATACTGCACAACCTTATAAAATGCTATAAACCAGGGATTATAGTAGCTGTAGATATATTCACAATATGCACATACCCTCGAGCTCCATTATGATGATGAGGAGATCAAGTGCCTGTGGGTTAAAATCAGAGAAGCCCAAAAGAAGGCAGATTTTGTGATGGGAGTCTGTTATAGACCGCCCAACCAAGAAGAAGCAGCCGATGAGCTCTTCTATAAACAGCTAGAGAGAGTCTCTAGATTGATGCTTCTTGTCCTGATGGGAGACTTCAACCTTCCAGATATGTGCTGAAAGTACAATACAGCAGAAAAGAAGCAGTCCAGGAGGTTCCTGGAGTGCGTGGAGGACAACTTCCTTGCACAACTGGTGAGTGAACCGACAAGGGAAGGTGCCATCCTGGACCTGCTGTTTGTGAACAGAGAAGGCCTTGTGGGGGATGTGGTGGTAGGAGGACGCCTGGGACAAAGCAATCACGAGATGATAGGGTTTTCAATTATAGGTGAGATGAAGAGGGGGATTAGCAGGACAGTCACATTAGAATTCTAGAGGGCAGGCTTTGGACTATTCAGAAGGCTGGTTGATAAAGTCCCATGGGAGACAGCACTTAAGGGCAAGGGACCCCACAAGGGCTGGGAGATCTTCAAAAAGGAAATCCTGGCAGCTCAGGAGAAAGCCATCCCCATGTTCTGGAAAAGGAGCCAGTGGGGGAAAAAAACAGCTTAGTTGAGCAGGGAGATTTTGAGAGACATCAAAAAGGAGAGAAGTGTCTATGAGCTTTGGAAGAAGGGACAGGCATCTTGGGTGGACTACAGGAGGGAAGTGAGATCATGCAGGGAAAAAATCAGGAGGGCTAAGGCCCAGCTACAAATCAGATTGGCTAAGTCTGTGAAAGATAATAAAAAATCTTTCTATAAATATATTAATAATAAAAGGAGGACTAGGGAGAATATACAGTCCCTATTGGATGCAGAAGAAAAAACAGTGACAGGGGATGAGGACAAGGCTGAGATGCTTAATGTCTTCTTTGCCTCAGTCTTTAACAGTAAGGAAAGTTGTTCCCTCTGGGTACAAACCCAGGAGTTAGAGGAGCAGAATGAGGCCCCCATGATCCAAGAGGAGGTGGTTAGAGACTTGCCTGTGCAGCTAGACACCCACAAGTGTATGGGGCCAGATGGGATCCACCCAAGAGTATTGAAGGAGCTGGCGGATGTGCTGGCCAAACCCCTTTCCATCATCTTCCAACAGTCCTGGATGACTGGGAAAGTTCCCCTGACTGGAGGCTGGCTGATGTTGTGCCCATCTACAAGGGTCACAGGGGGGATCCAGGGAACTTCAGGCCTGTCAGACTGACCTCAGTGCCAGGGAAAGTCATGGAGGAGGTGATCTTGAGTGCTATCATTAAGCACATGCAAAAGAACCAGGTGATCAGGGCCAGTCAACGTGGGTTCACGAAGGGCAGGTCTTGCCAAACTAACCTGATCGCCTTCTATGACAAAGATATAAATCGGCTGCTGGATGAGGGAAAGGCTGTGGATGTGGTCTTCCTTGACTTCAGTAAAGCCTTTGACACAGTTTCTCCCAGCATTCTGCTTGAGAAACTGTCAGCCTCTGGCCTGGACAGGTGCACACTCTCCTGGGTGGAAAACTGGTTGGATGGCCAGGCCCAGATATTAGTGGTAGGTGGAGTTAAATCCCGCTGGAGTAATTACAAGTGGGGTTCCCCTGGGCTCAGTGCTGAGTCCAGCCCTGTTCAATGTCTTTATCAATGACCTGGATGAAGGCATCGAGTGCACCCTTAGCAAGTTTGCAGATGATACTAAGCTAGGTGTAAGTGTGGATCTGATGGAGGGTGGGGAGGTTCTGCAAAGGGACCTGAACAGGTTGGGCCACTGGGCTGAGTCCAACGGCATGAGGTTTAACAAGGCCAAGTGCCGCGTCCCTCACTTGGGGCACAACAACCCTATGCAGTGCGACAGACTAGGAGAAGTCTGGCTGGAAAGCTGCCTGGAGGAGAGGGACCTGGGGGTGTTGGTTGACAGCCGACTGAACATGAGCCAGCAGTGTGCCCAGGTGGCCAAGAAGGCCAATGACATCTTGGATTGTATCAGAAATGGCATGGCCAGCAGGTCCAGGGAGGTTATTCTCCCTCTGTACTCAGCACTGGTGACACAGCTCCTCGAATACTGTGTTCAGTTCTGGATCCCTCACCACAAGAAGGATGTTGAGGCTCTGGAACGAGTCCAGAGAAGAGCAACAAAGCTGGTGAAGGGGCTGGAGAACAGGCCTTATGAGGAGCGGCTGAGAGAGCTGGGGTTTTGTCTAGCCTGGAGAAGAGGAGGCTGAGGGGAGACCTCATTGCTCTCTATAACTACCTGAAAGGAGGTTGTAGAGAGGAGGGTGATGGCCTCTTCTTCCACGTGACAGGGGACAGGACAAGAGGGAATGGCCTCAAGCCTCACCAGGGGAGGTTCAGGCTAGACATTAGGAAAAAGTATTTCACAGAAAGGGTCATTGGGCACTGGAACAGACTGCCCAGGGAGGTGGTTGAGTCACCTTCCCTGGAGGTGTTTAAGGCACGGGTGGTCAAGGTGCTGAGGGCATGGTTTAGTGATTGATAGGAATGGTTGGACTCGATGATCCGGTGGGTCTCTTCCAACCTCGTGATTCTATGATTCTATGAATAAATCACATTCCATGCAAAGGAATCCTGCAGGAACACACTTACTCATCATTAAATAAAATTGTTTCAGTAGGGAGAATGGAACAGTTTTACAATGGCCAGGAGTCGAAAAATAAAACAAAATAACCCAACACCACTAAATTGCAAACCAACCCACAACCTGTTCAGGAAAACATTTGCCACTGTTAAAATGGCTGTAAAATTTTAGAAGGATTGCAGCTAGCTTCAGTAGAATCTAGTTAAGCCAGCTGCAGTCATGGGTGAAAAGATCAGAAAACCTTTATCAACATTCTGTCTTAGGAAACTGATTAATATCAAGATTTTAAAAAAGGCAGAATATTCAGTCTTGGATAAAAAAACAGTTAGCTAACAATGGCACATGTCTATGGTTTGAAGATTCAGGCCTTATACTAATATCTGTAGCCATATTTAGGCTCTTGATGAATAAAATTCAGTTTCACAGAGCCAAGACAGCAGTAGCAGTTCTTGTACGCATTAGCCTCATGTACTTATATTGAAAAGATCAAGATTTAAGTGACTGACTGAAAAGAAGTGACTAGGTTTGAGCTGTTGGATATAAGGCAATTCATTTGTCCAGGGTAACGTCGAATTTCATATTGAAGCTAAGCCTTACCGTTCTTAGCCCTATGGTCTTAACCACAATCAATACTAAACTGTTTGCCAATAAGCCTGAAGTTTAATGAATATTCCCATTCATGGATAGAAAAGAAACTACTTTTTTTCATTTTGGATTCCCAGATTAGGCAGAGAAGAATATTTTTAGCATAAATTTAAGAAGAGTATAATTCACCATTCTACCTTTATTCTTTCCAAAAAAATTATGCATTGAAGTTCCTGCCACTAAGTGACATGGGCACATTAAAGTTTCTGTAAGTTTCAATTGAGGAACCAAAAAGTAATAGTAAATACTTTATTAAGTTAATGGCTAAACACTGTGTGTGTTATCTATACTTCAACTCTCCTCTATCATCTAATAACGTCCAACAGGCATACTACGTAACTAACCTACCTATGTCTTTTGTTAGAATAACTAACTCCTATAACTTGCTTTGGTTTGAGTTTTCTAGTTGCCAGGTTAGAAGCAAGAAAGGAATGCAAGTGAACTCTCAGAAATAAAACCAAAGTGCAGAAGTCAAAGTACTTTTTATTTTGTACTGCCACATCTTTTGTTTGATTTTACTCTAAATTAAAAATTAAAGATGGTAGCCCATATTTTAAAGTTCAGTAGAAAGGATGAGAATTGTTTGGTTTAAAACCTTTTCTGTTTCTCTCTTCTTTATGCTTCAGCCAAGAGCTAGAAGTAAATTTAGGTTCCAGATCTAAACAAAGAAAGAAAATAAGCCTTAATAAAACCATAGTTTCTCACCCCTTTCCCTTGGTCTTTCTTTTTCTCCATGTTTCACCCACTGCTAATTCAAGGCTAAGGAAGAAATGACCACACAAATTCATCTTTTTATTGGGAATACAAACAAATCAATAACAGAGACCAGGAGGAAAGGATCTTTTTATTGTTTCTTAGGCATAAAACCAAAAAGTAGGCTTTAGGCTGAAGGAAAATGCATGTTAATCTGACCTCTTGACTTACAGCAATTTATCAGACTTCACAGAGCAATTCTTCTGTATACTTCTTTTCTCAGTTTCTTTTAATCTAATGTTAGTAGGCAATCTTCATTTATTGTTTCTTCTGCACTGCTCCCTGAAAGTTCATCAGGGCTGTGATTGTGCAAAGCTGCCCTCAGGCTGTATCAAGTGTCTATACACCATCTGGATAAGCGTCTATCCTAAAAAAGGCAGTATTTTATCATACATATTCTTTGTAGCAAAAGCCTTAAAAGTAATAATACAAACACATTAACCACCTCTTACTGTGTACTTGAGAAACACCAAAACATTGTTGCGCTTCAGGGTCACTAGATCATTTGCAGAAAGTGATGATGTTTTTGAGACTAGTCAGTAAATTGAACTTCGGTTTCTTATGTCCCTCAGGAATGTTCTAACTATACAGCTGCTGCCTATTCCAGAGGTGATGTCTCCTTGAGAAAAGAAAATAAGAGGGTGAGCTGGGTGTTCTCAAGTCTTAGAAAGTTTATGATAGGATTTCTTGAAAGGTTTTCATTTTGATAATTTTTTTTTCACAAAACCTCATCTTAATAAAGAAAACAACAACAATGACAGAGAAAACCACAAAATTCAACAGAATAATTAATTCTGAGGTCTTGTCATTGTTTGGAATACAAATAATTTTATTACAAATTTTATTCCCAAAAATATTCGATATTAAAGAAATTACGATGTTTATTCTACTCATTTATTATAACTGGGAAGCTACATATTTAGTCACAGCTGTCCTATTTATTAGATTCAATGCACTGTTTAGATATATTCTTTGTTGACTGCACTTTTCTTTAACTATTTAGTGTTCAGTCATTAATTTAAGAAATTATTTTTATATATTAATCCATCTGCAGTCCCATACCTAAGTTCATTTCGACTTTGAAGTTAAGATCATATTTAAATATTCTTCTGACCAGAGCTTTAATTCCCTGTATAAATGTGCATTTACATGGTATCAACCAACATATGTTTCTTGAGGATTCATCTGAAATTCAAGTGAACTGCAAATGCTGTCTGCAAAGCAAAGTCCACTAACATTAGCTCAGAGGATGGCGTTTCAGACATGAGATGTTAAGTACATAGGTGCTTAGTGTTTATTTTGAAAATACATATTCAGTTGCTGCCAGTATAAAAAGTTGCAATACAGTCTGCAGGTTTTGTAGTTCCTTTTTTGGTATGTATAATAGCAATTAAAGGAAAGAGTATAGAGACAAGATTGAAAATCAGTCTTGCTCTGTGATTTGTAGACTGAAATGCATCTGTTTTGTCTCTCTTCAACCGTATAACAAAGATGTCAACATGATTTTTCTGATGAAACAGAAAACAAAACACTCATTTACCAAACTGAAGCATTTTACAAAAGCAGATTGTTTTTGATGAATTGCTGATAAAATGTAGAAAGACTGTAAGCAACAACCTGCCTGATTTTCTGCCTGCTCAACTATGGGGCTCCCAGAGTCCAAGAACATTCTAGAAAAGCAAAGAACACTTCAAGTACACATTTTTGGAGAAAATTGAATGTACCTCTGATGCCATGAATTTAAAGAAAAGATTCTCCTTAAACATAAATAGTAAGTGGAACATAATGTAAGACCAACCAGCTATATCACATATGATTATTTCAGATTTTTGTATGCAACTAGAACTATAAGGAGAAGAGATTTTATAAAAATGAAATTCCAGTGAATGTAAAGCTATTAAGTAATATGCTAGAAGTAGCATCTATGTATTCTATGAAAAGTCCTGAGACCTCTATAGCAGATAAGCAAGTTTCCTTTTATGTGACCAGGCTGTATAAAGTAAGCAGACAGTGCTCATTTAAGAAACTTTCACATCAACCTCCCCTCACAGGTGGCATTACTACAAATATTCCAGCAGGGTTCTAGGTACCCAAAGTCATATTCACATGGCACCTGGATGTCTCAGCCAAGGAACATCCACTCAGCACAGCCCAAGCCCAGAGAAAATTGTAATGAAGTAAAAATTTTCATTTTGTATTGGTATTGTTTTTCATAGAAACTTTGAGAATAAATCTTGATACTAAAATTTTAATTTTTCATTTCATCTCTACTTAATGTGTGAGAGTTGACAAAAGACTGTAGCTAATAGCAATGACAGATAAACGCTACATAGATATTTACTTCTATAAAATGCATATCTCTAGGTAGTACTCAGAGTATAATAGTCTTCCAGTCTATCATACATTGGCTGGAAAATACATTTTAAACTTGTCATGGCTCCTGGCCGTAAGTAGAAGGCTGCTTCCTGAGAAGACACCACGGGAGTGTTCTGCATCTAGCTAGAGATGGATGAGTGCCCCAGCAATCAGATAGCAGCTTGCCTTGCATGGCTAATCTGCACACTGAGACCCCACACTCTCTTCCATCTACAGTGAGCAGTTCAAAAGGCAACATGGAAGCAGGCCAAGCTGCTATATTGAAAAGCTGTAGAAAAGCTCAGTTCACATTTGATAGCTCAGGATCTAAAAATACAGCTCAAAAGAGAGATTATTTCTTCATCAGTGTTTCTTTTGTTAAAGTTACATGAAAAACATCCTTATTTAAGTCTGCACCCTAAAATGTGTGTGCAGTTATCAACTCATCATCCTCCACAGCTAGCCTGTTTATAATTTCACCTTTAACTATGTCTTCATGCCTCTCAGCACTTATACAATTTCCTTCTTAAACAGCTTAACTTACCATAATAACTCTAAACTTGCAAAGCTGCTTCAGAGAGAAAATTTCAACTCTATGTATGTTTTTTGTTCCTCAGAAATGTGCAAAAGAACTATTATCTTCCATGCATAGTGTAGAGCCATATTTACAACAATGGCTTTCAGAAAGAGGTATCAAGGACGTGTCGTCCTTGTAAAATGTGAGTTATGCTGGTTAAACAGAAACTTTACTGTCAAAAGAGGAACACACTGAGGGAGTAGTCAAGATAGAATATAACTGTGCAAGCATGATAGACTGCAACTTCTGCAGGTGGATGTAACCAATCATGAGCTAAGTTTTTGCAATATGTATAAGCTAATTAAACTCTGTATAAAAGAAGCAACCGTGAATAAATAAATTGAGCTTTGATCACCTAACCAAGTTTGGTCAACTCCCTCCGTCGCTCTCCAATTTCAACAGCATAGGTCACATATGGGTCTAATGGTAGTTCACACTGATATTTTATTTTGCCCTTTTCCTATCATTACTACTACCCACTTTTCTTCAAAGAATGTCTCTCTGTGGATGAGTATTGATGTTTATGGTCCCTTAGTTTTTTCTTTTACCTTTACCATAGAGGATAGTGAGAAGAGGTATATGGGAAAGCAGCATTCTCTCACTTGTAGTGAACTTAGATCAGGGCTGCACAGCTTACGTTTTCTGTGTTGCTGTGCTAAGTTTGACCAGAAGTCACCCAGAAGAGAGAAAGATTAATTACTATGCCAGGATCCTGTGGAAGAGTCATTGAAATACGGTCACATTGTAGAGAAACTCTCTATATTGTTGTGACAGGAACTACATATGTAATTTTCACACAGGAGGAACAGTTCTATATACTGTTAATTATTTTAGTGTGATCTGCTCTATGCAGTCCAAAGAATTCCTAAATATGTGTGATAGAAAGTGATATTAAATGTACTCATATACTGAAAACAAGATGTATTAAGTAATTGTAAGTAAATATGTTAGAGTTTACTTAGCAGTCATATAACGTCAAACAATAGGCCAGCTACTGCAAGAACTTACCGAGTGATTTTCAAAAATAATTGGTAGAATTTCATTGCATCTTAACACTGACATTATCATACTCTAAGATGTCAACCAAGGCATGGGCATAGTGGACGGAAGGCTGCCTAAAATCCCAGTTCAGAACACAAGCATTCAGAAAGAACCAACTTTAATTCTCTCAAAGCCCTATGGTACTTAGCAGTACATCCTACAGGTAGATATTTATTATTTAACAACCAATTTAACCATTCTTCTGAAAGGATTTTCTTCATGGGTCCCAGGAGCTATTTGTATAAGGGTTACCAGATCTTCAGGTGATATTTTTATAGACTTTGAAATGGGAAAAATATATGTATGATCTACAGTTCTTGTGACTTAGCTACCCATACGGCTTTTTCAGATAGTTTTTCTCACTAGAATTCACTGTGAAATGTACTTTTGTGGATGACATTTCTGGAAAGATGAGTGGCTTGTTCTAATTAACACCAAGTTATATTGTAATTTAAATATTAATTAATTAAAAGCTTCTTTTTCATTCAAGAATGCTATTACAAAGTTATCTATTATCTGTTTAAATAAACATAGGTCTAGATCACAGGAGTCAATTACAGTTAAACTGCTGTTCAGCTGCAGAAGTGTGAAAAATCCCATCTTGTTTTAAGGACTTGGTATCTACCCAGGAATCAAGAAGAAAGTCTTTCCAGCTCTAAATTGTAAAATATAACTGGGAAATGGACTGGAGTCCATCTTTCCAGTTTTCTCTTCCCCAAACACTACACCTCTAAAGCAATCTGATGTTTATGGAACTTCTATTTCAAATGTTAAATCCAGTCTCCCTCTTAAAATTCGTATGTTGGGATAGTAAGTCAGTGGGTCCTTCAAAATGTGCTTAAGTGTTTCAGCTTTCTGATTGTTCAAACCAACAGAGTGAAAAGCAAAGCCACTTAGATGTTTTTTGTAGGAAATCAGCAAGCTCCATGAAATAAGCTGGCCATGCTTTTCATCCAGGGTGTAAATATAAAAATAAAATCCAGTAATATTAACCAGCACTGTTTTCATAGCCCCAGTGAAAAAAGCCCTAGATATGTCAATGTAGAATTTCTTTTGCGAGAGTTATATGTGGGACATATCAATAATTTGTTCTTGAGGCTCAAGTATATTGACCTCAGCGCCTTTTCCCTAGAAAGGCATGGGCAAGTACAATACTCTCTAAGCTTATCTGTAAAACTTAAGTAGCAGTACCTACTTTCCTCACCAGATGTTTATGTGAATATACACATTAAAACAATGGGGTTTAGAAACTATAACAATAATGAAGGTTTTAGCACCATTTGTATCATCAGACAAAGTTAAGCATCCTCTAAAACTGCAGTGCAGGATTTTAATATCTTCATCTTTCAAGTTTGTATATTTTAGAAAATGAAAGCTGGGAGAGTAGTTCACTGCACTTCTATAATAACAGTATTTTATTGCTTTTATCAATTTCACATTCTGAAGAATACTAGGCTCTTGTTACTGAAGTTTTGAAACATCACATCCCTTTAGTTTTTTGTAGAAATCTTGACCAAGAAAGGCTTACAGAAGGAAAATTATGAGTATTTGTTAGAAACTCCCAAATGAGTGATCAGCATGGGGAGCAGTATGAAGCACTGGACTGGTCAGATTATATTTTGGCAGATGACAAATGGGATACAGCCTGAAAGCCTTGAAGTTTATCTTTTTATTGTGAAAGAATAAGAAAAGGACTACAGAGGGCAATCTCTCTGACAGTGTAGCCAGGGCAAGTCTGTGTTTGAGGCTTGACATGAGAAAACCACATGAATTGAAGTTATGTAAAATTTGATGAGGTTAATATATAAGCACAAAAGCTGCAGGTCAAGACTTAGACAAATCTTCTCTGCTCAGACTCATTTATCTCATCCAATGAACTGCTCATCACTATCAGAGCATCTTTGAGACTTTGACAAATTAAAAATATGTCATCTAATTTTCCTTCACTTTTTTAGAAAGATACATTCAATATAGTAAAGAAAAGACATGCGAGAATCTAAGGATATTGTATGACCACTTCTGTGAGGTTTGTATCTCTGTTACATTTGGCTTAAATATTTTCTGTTAATTCTGCCATAATTATATTCTGCTAAAAAGACATTTTATATAAATAATTTTACTTCAAGGAAAGAACTGTCTGCCCCAGCTATCTTTAAGATTTAAATTTAGGATTTGTATTTATGACATCCTATAATGAAATTTTTGAACTTGCCATCAAAGTAACAATCACAAATGGATCTGTTTACCTCTATTTGTCAGTCATACAGAAAAGTTTTACATTTTTTCCCCTCATATATATACACACACACACATACACACCAGTGTAGTGCATAACATCAGTCTGATTTCTAAAAAACTGTAATCCAGTTTATTAAACCTCCATGATTTAGTTCATTTTTGAAAGAAAATTCTCTTATAAACATTGCATATATTTATACTGTGTATGTATATTCAAACCGAAATTAATAAAAATCAGGGTTTTTTCTGAAAATAGCATCCAATGTGCTGGTTTATTTAATTTCCTTACAGTATAACTGTGAGTTAAAACTTATATTTAAATTATTTGTGATTATTGGGTAACACAATTAAGCAGTCCAGATTTTGAATGAACAATACACACGGTTAGCAATATTAACATTTGTGCTGCCTCAAAAAGAGTTCCTCAAAATTTATTTAAGTTAAATTACCTAATCTTAAGAAACTTTTATGTTGATTTCTACAGCATTTAATAAAAGATAAACATTTGTGAAAATGTCTTACCTCTAAAGAATCAATAAAAAAGAGTGACCATTGCATTTTCTTTCTTTCAGAATTACTATAATTCAAAGTAAAATTTAAGTGGCAAATATGATGCTCATAGAATAACAATAATACATTACTCTTTCAGTTACTACAGACTGTTTTCTTAGTAGTTCACATAGTTAGTGACATGTTAAAGTCCTTGGTATAGTGTTAATCTTTTGGTGGTTAACTCTGACCTCTGTATGCTTGAAGTTTAGCAAGAACACATAATTCAGATACTGAAGATCTCAATAAATTAATGCTACTCTCCATAATACGCTTCTTCTAGGAATATACAAATATTTTCTTCAGAAAACTTCTTCCTGTTTTGTGAGAGTTCACCAGACTGGTGATAAAGTATTTCATAATTTCTTTTGAAATGTTATTTCTTATAGAAAATTTCCAGACAACTCTAGATTTTATATATAGAAAACATGGTCTTTCCCTTAAAAGACACAGCAGAAGCACAGTAGAATTATAGAACTGTAGAATGATTTGGGTTGGAAGGGACTTTAAAGATCATCTAGTTCCAACCTCCTGCACAGGGCAGGGACACCTTTCACTGGATCAGGTTGTTCAAACCCTCGTCCAACCTGGCCTTGAATATCTCCAGGGGTGGGGTATCCACAACTTTTCTGGACAACTCATTCAAGTACCTCACTGCCCTCACAGTAAAAACTTTCCTCCTAATACTTAATCTAAATCTACCCTCTTTCAGCTTAAAACCATTACCCCTCTTCCTATCACTGTACAGAGCCCCTTCCCAGCTTTCCTGTAGGCCCCATTTAAACACTGGAAAGTTACTATAAGCTCTACCCAGAGCCTTCTCTTCTAAGGCTAAACAAGCCCAACTCTCTCAGCTTGTCCTTATGTGGGAGGTACTCTAGTGCTCTGATCATCTTTGTGGCCCTCCTCTGGACTTGCTCTTGACAGATGAATGTCCTTCCTGTGTTGAAGACTCCAGAAGGTTATCATCAACACATTCTGGGAACCTCTTGGATTGCCTATGCCCTGTTCTGTTGTCCTTCCAATAATATGAGGGTAGTTGAAGTTCCCCATGAGGACCAAGGCTTGTGAATGTGAAGCTGCTCATATCTATCTTTATAGGGCCTCATCTGCTTGGTCTTCCTGGTTTGCTGGCCTGTAGCAGACCCACTCTACAATTTCACCTGATCCTGTTTTGCCTTTAATCCTAACAGCACCTAATCCATCCTCAGGCAAAGTTTCATGCACTTCAGCTGGTCAGTGACATAGCGAGGGACACCTCCTTATCATCTCTCTTGCCTGTCCTTCTTAAAGAACCTGTACCCTTCCATTCTGGTGCTTTAGTCATAGGAGGCATCCCACCATATCTCCATGATGTCAATAAGATCATAGCCCTACAGGCGTGCACATGTAATGTAATATAAGAGTTTATGTGCACTTTCGTTGCCTCCAGTTTTCCTGAAATTGTTTTCAATGTATGCAATGCTTTGTTTTTCTACAGTTGTACTCTTATGTCCATTTGAGTTAATGGCACAATTGTCAAAAAAAGTGCAAGTGTGACCAGCACATTAGAAAAGCACTTAAACTTACAGTCAAACAATGCCTACTAATTAAGAATACACCACTTAATGGAAACTGTTTGAGCTAAATGTCTCACAATTACAGGGGAGAACAGTAGGCTGAAGGGAGACGGTATTTCTCTCTACAGCTACCTAAAAGGAGGTTGTAATGAGGTGGGTGTCAGTCTCTTTTTCCCAAGTAACAAGCCATAGAACAAGAGCAAAAAGCTTCAAGATGTACCAGACAAGGTTTAGAGAGGATATTAGAAAAAAAATTCTTCATTGAAAGTGTTGTCAAACACTGGAATAGGCTGCCCAGGGAAGTAGTTGAGTGGCCATCCCTGGAGGTATTTAAAAGATGTGTACATGTGACACTTAGGGACATGGTTTAGTGGTAGAGTTTGTAGTGCTAGATTAATGGTTGACTCAATTATATTAATAAGATTCAACTTACAACAGTTTCAGTCAAAACATTTAGACATTGTGGATCAAATTATTGAAATGGAGATATAATTCAAACCCGGTAGTAAGTTTCCTGTTGTTATACCCCAGTTTCTGTTGAATATTTTCTGTCAAAACCACAAATGAGATTACACAACATTCCCTAAACAGGGGATAGCATTCCAGGTTGGGAAACATCACAGTAACAATAATATTCTCTTACTAAGTCTACTGTGCAAGTCAGCTGAGACTTCAAAGTTACACTGCCGTGATTTTCAACATTTGTTTCATGCCCAAAGAGCTTATTACCCTGCATTCAGCAAACAGTTTTAACTGCCTCTGCAAAGAATTTTTACAGGGGCCTCTTAAAGGCAATTTCTTCTTTGTTTGTTTGGTTGGTTTTTTGTTTGTTTGTTTTAAAAAGTAGAATTGTAGCTCTCATAATAGGTTATTTTGATAATGTTTGTTGACAGAGTAGATTTTGCAATTTTTCTAAGTTTTGCTATTTTTTTTTTTTTAGAGCTATGACTACTTTTCTTAACACTTTGAACTCTTGAAATTATGAGCCATTTAAAAGGCTTGGACATTAGCAGGTGATAAAATTGCTATTTGCAATTCCTAGTGCAATCTGATAGGTACAAAGCAGCTGTGGATCCTCCCATTATTTTCCTCTTCTGCTTTTTACTTCTACCACTTAATATTTTCACAAATAGGTAGTTCCTCATATCAAGTTCTGTCATGGTAAATATTCCATTTTTCAGTTTCCCAGTAAGTGGAATTGCAGTGGCTGACAATGTTTCATCAGTGAAATGCAGTAATTAAATCATTCTAGTTATGAACGGGTGTCATCTTCTATAGCCTGTTTATTATTTTATTTCAGTCTATTGGACTGGAGATAATAGGATCTTCTGCTTATGTCAAACTTCTTTTACTTCATGTACTTGCTTGTATTTCTTAGAAGGCCAGATATACAGTATCAAAGAAAGAAATATAAGCATCATGTAAAGGTCACCTCAATAGGGTAGAGGTGTGAGGAAATAGTCTAATAAGTGTAGCAAAAATTCATTACAGTATTTTGGCTATATTTTTCCAGAAAATGAGTATAATAGGCTAGAACTGTAGATTTGTTCCAGCCAACTCTGTTTCCAGGGGGAAATATGGACCTTTTGAGTCCACTGAACAAAGGAAGCTCATGCCAAGTATGACAAGTCCGTAGCAGCTGGTATACTGAATTAATTCTTCAAGTAAGAGCTGCTACTCTGGCCTGTCTTTGAATATGAAACCTCCAGAGACAAAGCTAGAAACTTGGGTCTCCAGATGAAAGTTTTAATAAACCCCCAGCCTTGTAGATTTAGCAAAAATGGGAAGGTATGGCAAATCCTCACTGGCAGATACATACACATGAAGGTTCTGCAATTATTTGGTTGATTTCGCAGTCTAGTGAAAAGGAATATTACACTTAACATCTACATGCAGCAATGTATATAGTGACATTAAACACTGTGGAATCCGTGCTTAACAACTGTGAAAAGGCTTCTGTTTGTTATATTCAAGTGCATATTGAACAGTGATAGTGACACGCTTTCAAGTTTTTGTACCATGTTGGTTATCAAATGGTATATGGTCAGTGAAATGAAAACTAAACATTGCAACACCTTGCATAACTGCTAGTACTGATCTTATTAATAGGATTATAACTAAGATTTTGGGGGGAATTGTTTTGAGGTAGTGAGTGGGTTGGGAGAGTGTCCTTTAATCATAGCGTATATGCAATTTTTTTGTAGTGGAGCTGGAGCATAAATGTCAAAATACTAAGAAGTACTTAAAAAGGCCAGATGATAATCTACAAATAGACACAGAAGTGTATAAATTTTAAAACCTCATAAGGCTCATGTACCTACCTAATATCAGCTCCAGACATTTCTGAAAGTTGCTTAGGTCTAAAAATCACAATTTTGCTGCTGAAGCTGACAAAATATGAGGATGAAATATCAGTGATTCAGTATCACCAGAAATAATTGAGAATGCTTACAGTGAAAAGTAACAAAACATTTGAACTGTGTTGTTCCAAAAAGAGCATCACTCAAGGAGACTCCAAGTAAATCACAGAATCACAGAATCACAGAATAACCAGGTTGGAAGAGACCCACCAGATCATCGAGTCCAACCGTTCCGATCAAACACTAAACCATATCCCTCAGCACCTCATCCACCCATGCCTTAAACACCTCCAGGGAAGGCGAGTCAACCACCTCCCTGGGCAGCCTCTTCCAGTGCCCAATGACCCTTTCTGTAAAGAATTTTTTCCTAACGTCCAGCCTAAACCTCCCCATTGAGGCCACTCCCTCTTGTCCTGTCCCCTGTCACTTGGAAGAAGAGGCCAGCACCCTCCTCTCTACAACGTCCTTTCAGGTAGTTGTAGAGAGCAATGAGGTCACCCCTCAGCCTCCTCTTCTCCAGGCTAAACAGCCCCAGCTCTCTTAGCCGTTCCTCATAAGGCCTGTTCTCCAGCCCCCTCACCAGCTTTGTTGCTCTTCTCTGGACTCGTTCCAGAGCCTCAACATCCTTCTTGTGGTGAGGGGCCCAGAAATAAACACAGTATTCGAGGAGCGGTCTCACCAGTGCCGAGTACAGAGGGAGGATAACCTCCCTGGACCTGCTGGTCACGCCATTTCTGATACAAGCCAAGATGCCATTGGCCTTCTTGGCCACCTGGGCACACTGCTGGCTCATGTTCAGTCGGTTGTCAACCAACACACCCAGGTCCCTCTCCTCCAGGCAACTTTCTAGACAGACTTCTCCTAGTCTGTAGCACTGCATAGGGTTGTTGTGCCCCAAGTGCAGGACCCGGCATCTGGCCTTGTTAAACCTCATGCCATTGGACTCTGCCCAGTGGTCCAGCCTGTTCAGATCCCTTTGCAGAGCTTCTCTACTCTCCAGCAGATCGACACTTCCACCCAGCTTAGTGTCATCTGCAAACTTGCTAAGGGTGCACTCGATGCCTTCATCCAAGTCATTGATAAAGACATTGAACAGGGCTGGACCCAGCACTGAGCCCTGGGGAACCCCACTTGTCACTGGCAAATCAAACATACACAAGAAGATTAAAAAAAAAAACAAAAACAAACCACGAATCTCTTAAACAGAGACTTGAAGAGCTGTTGTCATTTTAAGTGTAAGTTTCTGCATTAGCAAGTACTGTGGTATGGGAGGATCATATCTGTAGAAAAAATAGTTAGTGCTAAAGATTCAACAGCTATGTTTTAAGATTTTGTGATGTTTTTTCCTGAATACCCAGTGTTGTCTTATTCAATAGTTAAACCAATCTCTTTGATATCAACTCAAGCACAGTACATAGTAACAATAGTAAGAAATGCATTACTAATCCAACCTAGGAACGATAATACAGAAAGCATAATTCACAACATTATGGTATTAACACCAATTGCTAGAAATTTCTAGAGCAAAGGGAAAACAACAAAGATGACCGGAGTTTTGATCAGAAATAATATTTTCTTAACAGTAAAGTATATCTGTCCTAAGACTTAAGAGAGGAGAATACATATACCTGTGAAGACTCTTGGAAGATAATACTGAAACATTGAGCCATGCAGCCTTAAACAGAAGCAAAGTTTGGATAACACCTCTCAAATCCATGTAGACACAGTTATCAACTGTCCAAAATTGTTTTAGTAGGAATATTCTCCCCAAGGAGAGCTGGAATCAACAAGCCACAAATAGATAGCCCTGCAAGTTATTCTGTTTTAACAGACAAGAAATGTCAAGTACACGTCATGAATGGATTGTGGCCTCCTCAATCTGTAGTATTTAATGATGGTTCAAAGAGTGTGCCAAGTTCTGTCATGTACTGCATACAATGAATAATAATAGGGCCATCTACAATGACACAGACCTTGTGTAGTTTCTTGGGAAATAATCTGATAGGGCCCCAACAATGTGTCTACTACACTCAGTCTAATGACTTATTACTGAATAACTTCTGCCAATGAGAATCCGGACATACAGTGCGTCATTCATGGCCAGTATGCAAAGCTCTCCTTAACCCCTGAAACATGCCAATTCCCACCAAAGGAATAAATAGATATAGATCAATAAAACTTATGTGCAGATTAATTAGAAAACTCCAATTCTGTGTAAGCTAATGTCCCCGCACCCCCCCAAATATGACAGGATTCTAATTTTATTGTTACAGAACCTATGTCAACAATTTCTTGAAAGTTGTATATGTACATCTAATGTGCTAACCCAGAAGGTTCTGTTTGTGGATATTTAGTAGTTATTATTTTCTACAATCCTGTATTCTGAAAGCATTTTTGGCTAATAAATATAAAAAATTGTTACAAAGAAAACAATACTGACCTCACACCTAAAGGTATTATCAATAGTAGCATTTATATTGTCACAAAACTAGCATTCAGTGGACGCTTGCACATCCAAAATGGAGATGACTAGATACCTTAAAAAAATTATTAGAATTCACTATCTGAAGATTTCAACTTGCAATTCTTATTTATGTAAAGATAAACACATGGATGTGCCAGGATATTAAGGGATTTCTCAACTGTATTGGTTTTTCTCTGTGCATGGTGATTCAAATAACAGTTAGAAAATGCTATCTGAACAGTTAGAAAAATGTAATCATTCAGATCCAGAAAAGTAGTATAATTACTAGTAGCTCCTAAAGGGGTTGCAATATTGGTAGAAAGCAGGTTTCTTTGGCTTCTCTCCAGTGATCCACTCCCTCCCTCTTCCTTTCTTTTCTTAGTCTTTTAATAGTTTACACATTATCAAAAGTACTGAGCAAAAGAAGTAATTTGAAGAACTGATTTAGCAGCAACCTTATCCTCCACCCAGGCAGGAGGAAATGAAGTCAAGTTAGAGTGATTATTTTTGTTTGCTGTATTAAAATTGAATTTCATCTAGCAAGACCTTCAGGACTTAAATAATTCTGTACACTATGAAACTTTTCCTCTTTCCCGATGCCTGTAGTACAATGAACGTGGTTTTCCATTCTGAAAGAGCACACAATAAAATGAATGTGCATCTCAGAGTATGTGAATGCACAAATAGATCTACAATCTGAAAAAAAAAATTATCTTGTGCTTCCAGAGATTCCAGAATCACTCTAGATCCTTTGAAATGGGATTTGATCCTAGGTAATAAATTCAACTTTACATTTAATTTTTCAAGATACTTACATCTTCATTACCATAATATTTGAGTACAAATTATATCAATATAGTGTACACTGTTCATAAATAATATTCTTGGTGCAAGTTGTAATATAGACTCATTTGAAACATTCTTACTCTATTCATAAATTTATTAATTTTTCTTTTTTCCCCCTTGTACGATGTTTAGTTTGAGAACACTAATTTAATGTAGGATATGTTTTGTTTCATAAAACCTAGAAAACCACAGTGCTAATATGTATTTAACATCATTTTTTTTCAAATCCAAACTGTCCAGCTCTTTGTATCATTACATATGCACACTAAATCTTTTTGATACATCTGATAATCACACACTAGAGGCAGAAACAGTTAAGATGTGAAATGAAAATAGAAATAAGCTGTCAATAATTTATTTTCAAATCCACTGGACAATGAATAAGGCAAGCTAGGTTTTAAACGGTGGTGCTTACTGCCAATACAATTCTTATAAAAATAGTTTAATTTTTGTTTAAAAACTCATAGAACAGGATATTCACATGCATGTTTTCAGCAAATTTCATTATTCAATCTGTACAATATTTGCTTTCTTCTAAAAACAAAAACCAAAAGTTGAATGAGGATCTGGCCTTTGTTTCCCCAGGCAAGGTATAAAATTACTCTAAAACATGTGTCTCAAAAGATTTGAAAATGTGATTAAGTATTAATATGCAGGTTACACAGAGCTCTAATATTGGCTAATCCTCTCAAAGAAAGAATGAAAGTTTTCAACAATTAAAGAAGCCCACAGAAAGACTGACTGGAAAAATTTTGGCTAGACAACAATCAATTACATAGGCAGATATTATTCACTCATCTGAAGTTATTAACATTCAAAAAATCTTATGGCATTTCTCCTCAGTGTCCTTCCCAATTTTTAATTAACATAATTGGACTATACAAAATTCCCCTGCAGTTCAGTACATTAGTCCTCCTCACTGGACGTGGTATACTGTTGAGTAATCCCACACAGTTGTTAAAAGAGATAGCAATCAGGGCATCAATATTCAAGTATTTACCTACTGAATATAATCAGTAAGTATAAGGGCTGAATAATGTGCTGTGCTTCCAATTCAGAATAAAACCCCTTATTGAAACAATAAAGCTATCATTACTATTTAATGAGTTTGTCAGTCTACTTGGGACGCCCCCAGATTTTGACTACAGCAAGAAGCAAACTGTCCTTTTTGCAAGTACTATAAAGCACATTATTCCACATATGCTGCAGTAAAAAGCAGCAGAAAAAAGGGCAGAAGAACTAGCTACACCTGTTTCATGCAAAGGTAACCCAACAAATCTCTTCCATTCATTTTCCCACATCTGTCCTACTGTCAGAATACAAAAATTTCAAAAGAAATGAGGATCAATATGTTGTTCAGTGATTAAAAATTCACTTACAAAACATTTGTTACAAAATATAGAAACTATATTCAATTTAAGGACAACACTCGTTTGATGTAAATATGCATAAACTACCCATTCACTTTTATGCCTTCCTATTAAACCAGAAACACAATAAAAATATAATTTTAAATTCAAGTAACAAGAAAGATTTACTAGAGTGTTCTTCAAGACATAAGGCTAAAATATGTTAACTTTTTTTTTCCTTCTCACTCCTCAATCACTTTAGTTGACATTTTGGACATTTACATCTGTTGAAGAAGTAAATCTAATTAATACCTAGAGGAAAAAAAAAAAGAATAAAAAAGAATATATCAATATATCAATAAAAAGCTAGAGAAAAGAGTCAAGAACATTTTCTAAAAGCCTAAAGAAAGAAAGCAAACCCAGGAGACAAATATTAGATACAAAAATACATCGTAATAGCCTAAAAAGAATCCCATAATGCTTCATGTTGCAATGTTTTACTCAACATACTGAGGTTTAAGATTGTACATCACTGTATTAAGCCCACACTGCTGGTATTCTTGCCAGAAATTGACGCAAAGCAGGTGGTAAAAGCACCTCCAGAATAATCAATTTCAGATCCATTCTAGGGTATTTTTCAGTAGCGATTAAGACACGACGCCATCAATGAGGCAATAAGTGAGATCAACTTTATTTAGAGGATGCAAACCTTATATAGTGTTTCTGTATCCAATAACAGCTATCCCAGTGAATTTCCACCTGTGAGAATCCCACAGTACAATGATAAAATTCTTGTTTAAAATTCTTTTTAGAAACGATAAAAAATTCTTCACTGAAAGGGTCATTAGGCAATGGAACGGTCTGCCCAGAGAGGTGGTTGACTCGCCTTCCCTGGAGGTGTTTAAGGTACTGAGGGGCATGGTTTAGAGACTGGTGGGAGTGGTTGGACTCGATGATCCAGTGGGTCTCTTCCAACCTGGTGATTCTATGGTTCTATGACAGAGTACAACCCCCTTTTTTCCATAAATGGGCCCCTTATCTTCATGTTTTCCGCCTAGTGCATTCTTCTGTTATTAACTTATGGGTCTTAATAAAGATTCCAAGGTCTCAACAAGCTAGCAAGCATGAGAACATCGGCTGTTTGTTCTGTGCTTGCCACTAATATTGCTGGTACAACAAGGCAGTGGCTGCTTGCACCTAGTATACGTGCTATACTGGAATCTTTTATGCCCGCATTTTTCTATCATGAACATAACACTGGTATGGCCGAATCACCATGTAACAGGACAGAGGAATGAATAACTGTTGGCTGTTCCCTTTGCCATTAGGAAATAATCATTACACAAGTATGACATCAACAATGAATAGGAGAGCAGTGGGGCAGCTGAAAGAGTCTGCTACAGAGTCTGAGTTGAATGGAAGATCTTGATTCAGAGAGACTTTATATCTGCTTGTCTGATCTTTTTGTTCTTATTCAAGCACTTTTTACTCAAGTAAATGCTCCAGTTTAAGTCTGCAGAATACTACCATTTGAACTAAGAAGAGCTTTCCTACCAACCCCAGTAAGGGGTTTTTTGAGGTTTTTTTTTTTTTGTTGATTGTTTTTCTGTTGTTGTTGTTGTAATCTAATCCACAAAACTGGAAGAAAGCTCCTATCATAAGCCTAAAATGATCACATGTAACTGAAAACACTTTGACACTGGCAGGTTGATGTTATATGTGCTCTGGAACACAGAGGCTAAACTAAGATTGAATGAGCATTTGAGAATTACCTGTTTCTCATGGAAAATGAGAAAAACATGCTGATATGGAACATCAACATTTCTTGAGAGAATACTAATCAAAGTATCAGCATAATTTAACTTAACAGTCCTATTTTTACATGAACTGCTAATTGAATGCAGATTAGAGAGAAGTTATATTGAGAAGCTGTATGGGGACATGTCTAGGGAAACATAATTAACTTTTGAAAATCCACCTACGTTTCCATGCCACTAGTTAGGTATTCACTTAACGTTATTTTTCTACAGACATCTGTATATTGTGTATAGAAAAAAGACATTCTTGGATTTTAGACATATTATCTACATTCTTAAGACAAAGATAATTGATTTAATATTGATTCCTACATACTACATTTAACCAGAAAACTTTTGCACATTGTGTTATTTGAGTTCTTTAACTGTGAGAGACTGAACCCATGCAGGTACCCTGGATAAGATCACAGACAATCAATATGATTGGAAATCAAATCCTTTATTAGCAAGCAAGCAAGCTATTTGTACTTTTCTGCTATCTTGTCGAATGTTTACGTAATGCTTGGCTAAAGCCCAAAGTTTCCCCTAGAAGTTTTTGAATAAGTAATCTTGCACGCAGACTGCCTTCTTGTTCTCACGCTGTAGCTGCTTCTCGACCTTGATGTATTCCAAACTTCTCCTTAGCAACCTGATAAGGCTACATCGTTTGACCAGCATACATTCCCACATTTAACACTTTAGATAGCTGGAAAGAATTAGCCTAAAGACAAAAATGCCTCAAAGAAGGAGTCAAATTCTTATTTTTCAGGTCATTTTCAGGCAAGATCTAAGGTATGATAGTTACCAGAGCATTACTGAATGCCCTGACTCAATACCTGACTCAGAAAACTTCCATGATGAGCACTGAGAAGGAAGTGGCAATGGAAAAAAAATATTAAGCCCCTTGTCAAACAGCCATCAACTGATTTCTTTTTATGTTTTTAGAAATTTTGCTGCTCACAAGAACTTCCAGTAAACACACCACGGAAACAACAAGATATTTTTTGCCTCCAGAATTCTGAAGGAGATGTCCCAGACCCAAATTTGTCACCTCTGAATTCCAGTCTGCAGGACTGTAGTTCTGAGTTCATTAATGTTGTTTCCTGTTTCCCCCAATGACGGAGAAAGTATTGGGAAGAGCAGTAAAGATTAGCTGAAAAAGTATGTAACAGAAAAGCCCCAGGTGCTCTGGAATCAAGGGATATGCACATTAATCAGCATGACAAATTACTGCAGTGCTTTACTGCAGTGATGGATCTATGTAATACTGAAATAATTAAAAGAAAACCTTTGATTTTGAGGTATAGTAACATTCTTCCTAAGTCGTAGAAAATTTCACACATGCCTAACATCAGGTAATCCTTTCAGGGTGAGATCTGATAATCCTTGTTACATCAGTTTGTAAAGGGTTGTTTTGAGAGGAGTTAATTCTTTCTAAATCTTACTTCATTGTTTTACTCCACACACCCCTTTTTTTGTTTGCACATAAATGCTGTAATGCCCAAGGAAGTTTACCCACATTATCCTTTTGGTTTATGCTTGGATTCCATGTGGCTGAATCTTATAAGAATATTCTATTTTTACAGGCAAATATTTCAGAATCTAAAGATGGTATAAAATAACATTACAATAACATCTAGCTTCTACCTTATAAGTATGCTGTTATCTCACACCCTTAACAAATGCTAAATATATACCATATGCTAGAGTTGAAGCTGATCCAGAATGGTGAATTGGCATGAACTATTGATTGTCAATTAACAGCAAGAAGAATAGAATAAATTTGGAACAAAATTCTTGTCTGTTATAGACAGAAATGCAATGACCTAAACTATGACCTATTCAGTGAAAAAAGACCCTTAATCTTAACAGATACAAATAACAAAGTCTCAGGCATTTTAGAGATGAACATTAACAGATCAGAACTACATTACCAGCATTAAAAACTGCATCATTAGTATTCAGGAATAAACAAATGTCTAATAGCAATTTGGACATGATCAAAACATGGGTAAACTGATGGATGTGATCAATCTAGACTTCTGTAAAGCCTTTGTAATGGCCCCCCACAACATCCTTCTCTCAAAATCGGAGAGATATGGATTTGATAGGTGGACAGTATGGTGGATAAGAAATTGGTTAGATGATCATATTCAAAAAGAGGTGGTCAGTGGCTTGAAATCCAGATCCGTGACAAGTGATATCCCTCAGGGGTCCGTACTGTGACTGGTGCTGTTTAATATCTTTATCAACGATATTGACAGTGAGATTGAGCGCATCCTCAGCAGATGACACCAAGATGAATGGTGCAGTTGCCACCATAGGGTAGGATGCCATGCAGAGGGACCTGGGCAGACTGGAGAAATGGGCCTGTGAGAATCTCAAGAGGTTCAACAAGGTGAAGTGCAAGGTCCCACGCCTGGGACCACGCAATCCCCATTTTCAGTACACAATAGGGGATGACGTGATTGAGAGCTGCCTTGCAGAGAAGGACTTGGGGGTCCTGGTGTATGTGAAGCTCGACATAAGCCAGCACTGTGCACTCACAGCCCAGAAGGCCGGCTGTGTCCTGGCCTGTATCAATAGAAGCATGGGCAGCAGATCGAGGGAGGTGATTCTGTCCCTCTATTCCTCTCTTTTGAGACCTCATCTGGAGTATTGTGTCCAGTTCTGGAATCCCCAACATAAGAAGAATATGGAACTGTTGGAACAGGTCCAGAGGAGGGCTACATAGGTGATCAGAGGGCTGGAGCACCTCCCATGCGAGGACAGGCTGAGAGAGTTGGGCTTGTTCAGCCTGGAGAAGAGAAGGCTCTGAGGAGATCTTATAGCAACCTTCCAGTACCTGAAAGGGGCCTACAAGAAAGCTGGAGAGGGACTGTTTACAAAGGCTTGTACGGATAGGACTAGGGGCAATGGGTATAAACTGGAGAAGGACAGATTTAGACTAGACATAAAGAAGAATTTCTTCACTATGAGAGTGGTGAGGCACTGGAACAGGTTGCCCAGGGAAGTTGTGGATACCCCATCCCTGGAAGTGTTCAAGGCCAGATTGGATAGGGCCTTGGGCAGCCTGATCTAGTGGGATGTCCCTGCCCATGGCAAGGGGATTGGAATTAGATGATCTTTAAGGTCCCTTCCAACCCTAACTATTCTATGATTCTACTTGTAGCTTTTATCAGAGTGAAAAGACCATTCACATTACTTGCATGGCCAAGTCTTCTTTTTAATTTTTTTGAAAAAGTTTCCTATCAAAAAATTCCTGATAGCTATTTGACATTACTCAATGCAGGTATATACAAAGACTTTGCAAAAATCTCAAATATATTTAATTACATATATATATATACATAAAATCTCCAGCAAACAAACAATTAACAGACAGAGCCTTAGGTATGTCAATTAACAGCAATAGAATTTTTCCAGTTTACCTTACCCAAAAATTTTGTCTCAGCTGTATTTTTTCCAGGTTGTTAGAAATTTTTCTTCCCATAATCAGCAGACCTTCATACTTGTGAATGAAATTGCTTCTCTGTCCCATGTTAGACACTACTTTCCATTATTTTATGATAATATTTAAGAGAAAGCACTGTTATAGTAGGTTTTAACAAAAATTACTGAATAGTGGTTTTTTTTTAATATGTACCTTTATATAATAGCTTTCATTTTACAGACAAGAGGCAGTGATATCATGCAAACTGTCCAAAACCAAAATTAGTGATACAATCTTGTTATGAGTCCTTCTTCATACAAGATCACAATATAGGGACTTGACAGTTCCCCTAATAGAGAGACACTTACCATACCTGTGTAAGATATGCTATATTAACAATGGGTTTCAAAAGCATAAATAGTGCCAAAATTAAAAGTTATCTTTCACCATGTATGCAAGAAAAGAAAAGCAGCTTTCTTCCATGGCCTGAATGTGTTTGCTTGGTAAATAATTTTCAGTCCCCCACAATATTCATTTTCACTGTCTAGCAGCAGTAAAATATACTGCCTGTACTACAGTAAGACACAATTGCTTGCATGGACTGTCCCAGAGGGCTCTTTCTGTCTTTGTTCAATATTTGCATTGCATTAGGTGCCCTGAGTTGTTCAACAAGCACCCACTGTAATCTGCTTTTTAACAGCAGCTCCAAGCCTAAATCACACTTTTATGTGCAGTACCCAGTTTCACAGCTTCACTGAATGATCACTTTCAACCAGACTACATTCTTCTGTTGAAATTTTAAACTGTCTTGTTAAATGTTGCCCCATACTGGGGGCCTGAGTTGTTAGAGCAAAATTGGCATTTTAAAAACCCCTCTCTCCGTCAGAAGTAAAGTTCATTTCTAGAAAGAACAAAAAGCCAGTTATTCAACTATTTGTCTTTAAAAGACGTGTTTTGTGGAATCAAACTCTATAACTCAATTAAGTGTTATAAAGTAGGTATGCGTTTATTCGCTGGCAGGTGTGAGGGGATTATTCCTTCTAACTTGCACACCGTATGGTCTAACAAGCAGATAGTTATAGTGTAAAGTCATGCCTATTCATAAACACCTACTACATATTCATGGCCTTCCCTGCTTTGTATTATAATTAGTTCTAGAAGGATCTTTCCAGTCCTGTGTTTGTGCAATGCCTTCTGGTGGTTGTGGCCAAGGATCTCAGGGATGAAGGAGCCTTCGTCTTCCTCATAAATTGTCCCTGAACTCAGTCTGTGCGCAGGCACAGACTCATCCTGGTCGAGCTCCAGAACCGCAGAGCAGGATGCAGCAGGCTTTCTGCTGTTGCTCACATTCCAGCTTTCCCTTATCAGTGAATGTCTACTAAGGAGCTCCTTCCTTATCAACACCCAGGGTCTTCAAAGCCTTTACTAGCAAACAGTGCGAAAAGCAAAGTTTTTATAAAGGGCCTTAGAATCATAGAATAACCATAGAATCATAGAATAACCAGGTTGGAAGAGACCCATCAGATCATCAAGTCCAACCATTCCTATCAAACACTAAACCATGTCCTCACCACCTCATCCACCCATGCCTAAATGAAGGTTCCAAACACTAAGAAATGGATCTGTGTGAAATAAGATGAGCAGAATGTTATAATAATCCAAGAGATATTTTATTAAACACTGGGAAAAATGCTCCTGTGATATTTTCTGCAGAATATATGACTTCATGGGAAAAGGCAATTGAAGTAAATCCCACGAGTAGACAGAAGATTAGCAGGTATATTAACTGGCCTGTAGCTATTTCTATAAAAATGTAATTTCATGACAGGTATAATTTTTGATTGAAGCTGGGTACATTTGCTATTGTAACCACATCTTTGTTACCATTCCCAAGAGTGTTCTTGGAAAACAGACATTCATCACTACCACGGAGACTTAAGGTCGAGATATTAACCACGCCTCAAAATCTACCTGAAAGCAAGAAGTCAAATAGCACCAGCACACTGAGAACAAGAGAGATCTCAGGGTTACCTCTGGATACATTTATCACCATCAGTGCCTAAAGCTCATTTGCTGAGTTTCTGATGTGTGGAAGGATGGCTCGAGGACCGAGGACATGATTTGATAGCAATGAACAATCCAGGGTTAACGCTTGTGACTAGGCCTGGCGTTCCTCCTTAAAACTGACCTTGGTATGTTGATAGAAGAAGTGCATAACAAAAGCACGGAACTCAGCGCTGGAAAGTCCCTAAAACGTCAAGACCATTGTACCAGCCCCCTACCTGTGCTTAACATCTTTTAACCAATCTTGTAACTACTTAAGGTGCATGGACAGTACAGTAGGACCAATTGTAAGTTGTTTTATTAGCTTGTGCTCTGCTAGAATAAATATATAAGGAGTGTTGTGTTTATGAATAAAGGAGAACGACTATACTCACATTGAGATTTCATCGTTACTCGGGGTCCACCTCCCACTCCCACACTGATGTAGATTATAAGGTCAATATTTGCCTTCATTCCTAGGTGGCAAAACCAAAAACTTCACAGTATAAAACTCAAAACTTTCACAGTCACTGGTTTTTTTTTGATTGCTTGTTCATCCTTTATGCCATTCCAATGAGAATTCACAATATATGGAATGATCTGAACTCCTAAATTAATTATTTTATATTAATGGCTGAAATGATACCATAAGCACCTTAGCAGAAGTGATGATACACTTAACATAATTTGAATTTTTTACCACATTTTCAGTCATATTTCTGTTCTGAAGCACTGCTGACTTTTGGACTAAACTTTTTTAGACCAAGTTAATGCATAACATATAGACTTTGGTTGCTGAGGGACATATCAATGGCTATCAAATAACATCCATTTAGAAACAGACATATCATCTCTTCCTTTTATTTGCATAAATGCCAGGAAATAAAGAAGAAGGCTAAATGATATTCATGGCTATCTTTCTGTGAAATAACAGATAGAGAGCACGTGAGTGCTGGGACTAGTCTCCTCTCCATTTGACCTCTGTCCTTCTAAGTACTATATTTGTAAGGAGATTCCAGGACACTAAGTAATGTCAATAAACTAAAGTGTTCTCTAGACCTAACTTTTCAACAGCACAAGATCACAGCAGATCTGCTTCCCAGGCAACAGCATGCTGGCAACTCTTTTATAACAGATATGCTCCACAGTTGCAGAGTTGGGTGATGGATGGCTTTATTATAAAAAATGTGGGAAAGGGAAATAACCGAGCAGTACAAACACTTGTGTTGTGTCTAGTTCTTGTTTTAGAGCCTTGGACTGTACCACCATCAATCAAGTAATTTAGTAATTTGCTCAGTAGCTGATTACTGCATGTGTATTTGGGGATTGCAATATACAAAGAAAAAAAAAGCAGACCAGTGAAGAAATAACTGAAACTGCATGAAGAGAAGCAACTAGTGGTAGTGTCATGTGAAAGAACACTCGAAGAACACAAATGTGGTACAGCTTTGTGCAGAATATTTAACATAATGAAAAATTCATTTAGAAATGTTAAATCACACATCCTACAGTGTGTCCATACCACAAAAACTGTCAATTTCATCATCTAGCAATTCTTGCATAACACTTTTGTTTAGAAAAAATCTTCAGAAGACACAATGTCTTTTTATTTTATGTTATTGTTAATGCAGTAAATTCTAGTTTTGACAGCAATCACTAAATCTTCCTACAGGTCAAATAATGATTTGGTTTTTTAAGCACAAACTACTCACTTTTCTGTTTCCTTCCTACTTGTGTATATTCACGTTAAATACATGATGAAAAAATTAACCCAAAATGAATCAATGGTTCTTCCAAAATAAAATTGATGTTAATATGATTTAACTGACATGCTTAAATATCGTTTTAATGTTGATATACTTTAAAGTGGCTCTGTCAAAAACATAGTATGAGGTTTAATATGAATCATTTAAACAAGTATAAATCAAGTATAGTTGTCTTCAATGGAGGATTATTTTTGCTATCTTAACCACTAACTCAACTCAAAGCTTGAAATTGTGGTCTGTATCTTGTCAAATTACTACAACTGATAGAAAAGCTGCAATTTAGCTGGCTGTTTTCTGATAATGAAGAAATCAAAGTAGAGTGAAGATTGTTCTTTCACAGATGTGTTGGGCCTACAGAAATAAAATTTCATCCTTGGCCCCAAAGTCATCAGGTATTTTTCAGAATAATAGACTTGGAAAATAAAATGAACCGTAAAGTTCTGGTTTTTAATCCATTTGTTTATCAATCTTGGCAACTTCTAGTCCCTATGCACACTGTCATATACTGGATCTTGGTGATATAAGTGATTGGTAAATTAGCAGATTGTAAACTATCACTACTTTTTATAATAGAAAACATGATTTCTTACAGAGCAAATATTATCATTAGCTGTTCTCTGCCAGTATGAACAGGAATACCAAAACATGCCCTAACTGAACTGAAGCAGTCACATATGAAGACTAATATCCCTGTCATTTTAGATAAGTTTGATAAATTATAACCTATAAGATGGTATCTGTCTTTTGGAGCATGTAAATATATTTGAACTGGTATTGGAAAACAAATTGGGAAAACCCTGTGTTTGCATACGTTACGCTTACTTACACTAGAAATATTCCAAGAAGAACATATGAACACCTATTACAAAGAAGGACCATAGCTACCAGAGGGGACAAAACAACTACCACTACTTGATCCATCTGGTCATGGATTTGGTTCACTCCTTCCTAGACCTCTCAGTCAGGCTAATTCAGATCAGTTTCATGAAGTATCCAGGTAGATCAAATCTATTATCTGTCAGTCAGTCAAAGTTCCAATGTAAAATAAAATTCTGTTTGGATGTTGTGCCACATCTTGTGTCATTATTTTGCTTTTTTTGTTATTGCTGTGGTTTTATGGTGTATCACTAGATTAGCACTGTTCCATACACATATTCCAGTACAACATTCAAACATGCACACTGGACTGAGCAGATGAATACTTTCTACAGATATTCTTGTCTGTCAGACAACTGAAACTTTGAAAAGTAACTCTAAGTATATTCAATACTTTCACATAAGGCTTAAGAGTATCTTTTTCCTTCAGTATCTTCTGAGCCCCAGGTATGATGTACTTATGACTTCCAAAGCTGCTAATTGTGCTGTCCACAAAGGATTATGCTTTCTGGTGCAGAATAAACAGCAGCAGCAGACAAACAACTTCCTCTTTATGCAGTTACCACTAATAATAAATAGATGCACAGAAGGGCTAGATGATCAGAGGGTTTTAAATTATGAAGTGGAATGACTTTTTTCTATAGTGACCAAACTCATGAATACCTTGAAACTTAAGGAAAATGTGAAATTATTTTGTCTTCTACTTCTTAGAATAGAAATGTCCGTATTCAAAAAAAAAAAAAACCAACAACCCCAGCAAAAATATAGAAGCTGTTCTTTTCAGTAACCTTGAAACCTTGACATGACCTATACATAAAGCAGCCCCTTTAGGTGTGGACAGCTATAAAATGTTTTGCAGAAATTCATCTTCATCTACTTGTGCCATTCTTACTTTCAGAAAGAAAAGTTTTTCAATATCAGCAACAGAAAAAAGAAAATTAAATTTTTCAACATCTAAAAAGAAGTGTTTTCCAAACTAAACGCTAAAAGATTATGATTAAAAATTGTCTGTTTGTCTTGTAAATGTAAACATATCTTAATTTTAAATGCTATTTCCAAAAACTTCTCAACAATCTATAAAATCAAAAGAAACTCAAAGGTATAAGACACATTCTCTTAGACAAACACCCTAAGCACAATGTTTAAACATTTAAAGAACCATTAAAAAGATAATTGGGCTTTCAACAATGCTGTGAAAGCAGTTATGTCCCGTGTAATTTAGACCATTTCAGATGCATTCTGAAAATGGAACATCTCAGTTACGCAAAATGTAGATGATAGCATCTGAAGAAATCAAAGCAGTTATTCAACTGAGTTCTAAATATGCATAAGGCAGATGAATAATAACAATGAAAAAGAAAATTTAAAAAAAAGTAGAGCTAAAATTTGATGAAATTTTACAGAAATAAAATCCACTGTGAAAAGTTTGAAACATTTTCTAAATATTCTCTGCAATTAGCTGTTTCCTTTCTCTTCTTTTCTTAAGGGTACTAATGCTGTGGTTCATACCTGATCACAGAAAACTCTTACTTTCTCACTGAAGGTAATAGCATCCCTGCTTTAACATTAGATCCAAGTTCCTTAAAACCACTGGTCTTCTGATGCAAGAAGAAATACAGAGCCAAAATAGTCTGGTACACTTACCATGAAAGGTAGCTGATAAGACATACTCACTAACTGCTAGAGCTCGGTTAGGAGTTCCAGTTTCTAATGCTGTTTGGCCTCTGAATTTACTCAAGAGTAAACTTTTCTGAAGTTTGCCTAAGAACACTGTGGAAATGGCATCTACTACAACAGAGATGTCATGAGACAAACTACACACTAAGCCCTTGAGATTCTGTATTTAGCAATGCTAAAGAAATACAAGGCATTCAAATAAACCACTTATGTAGTTAAACTGAATTGGCCTGTGTTGTTAAAATTACTAGAATAGCAGCAGTCAATACCTCATCAAGTGAACTCGTAATCCAGTCAGTTGTGCAGGTTACTTGCTATATTTATTCATAAAATCTGTAGCATTACAGTATTTATTATACCATGTAAGTCTAGAGAATGTTGGACATCACAAGACTGCTCAACAAACTTTACCTGCCCTGTAGGTTAGTAATTTCTACACTGATTCACTCAACTTTATTATTTGAATGTACTAAATGTAAGTACCCTTAATGCAAAGATTTAAGTGTAATAATTTGAGCTGCCCAGTGAGATTCTTACAGACAGAACTCAGAGCCCTGCAGATGACAGAGGACCATCCAAGCAGAAACACAGATGATCTGGGTCAAAATATATTGAGTTACCAGTTTTTTCTCTAACTGCAGGGATTTAATAAGATTCTCTAAGAGAATACAGCTCTCAACTCCCATTAGAAATCAATACCCACAGAAATACTGTTAGCAAGGAGACTTTCAAAGGAAAACAACACACAACTCAGGTAAGCTTCAAGGACTATGTTCTCTCATAAATCAGTTTTATTACAATGCACTGCTGAAGTCTGAGCGCTTTCAGTGTAATTTGCACCTGCTTACATTGCAGAAGAATGTGGCCTGTGAGATTGACATTCAGCATCCACCCAAACTTGCCTTAATCACTCCTTAATTTACATTGCTTTTAACTTGGTTGTTATCCCTTCACTGCATGTGTACTGGATAGAAATGTGGAGTGAAGAATGCCTGGCAAATCTATGAGTGTTCAGCAAATCAGTGAATATGTAATACAGTTTGTAATAATACCTAAGTAATTCTTCCATTATGAACTCAATTCAATTCTACTATTTGATTTCAGAAATGGATTTTGAACAGAGGCCTGTTTGACTAATTGGATCCTCATTTCCTGTTCTTTTCTGTTTTAATGCTGAGTGACACAGTTTTGTTTGGGAAGGCAGTGATTTCATTACACCAATAGAGGGAACTGCCATTCCAGCGAAGTGACAAGAGCCAAATTGGCCAGAGGAAAGTATTACTTCCTAGACTGAATAGATCCACATGAGAAATGTCACCTGTTAAACAAGGACAACAGGATTACAAAAATCTAATTAGCTGTTTCATTATCTGAATTCTGTCTGTGATGATAACAAACAGTGGGTATTCAGAAGCTGTCCATCCATTTTTAATAGAGGCACTGTCATGGAGACCCTGGGTCTCTGCACTCTCTCTGTTTGCAGAGTGACTTCAAGGAAGCATTTTATCTGATTTGTTAGAAATGGTAAAGGTTTAGAAGTGCAATGCATGTCCAGGCTCATACATTGCCTACATCTTGTTGAAACAGTATTCATTTCCTACTTCCCTATATCATGTGATTGACTGAACTTCTTTTTCAGTCTGTTTGGACAGGAACAACAGAAAAGCTTCAGTGCTAAATGATCATACTTAAATCTCCTAATAAACAAGTCTAATTAAGGTAAATTGAAGTATTGGAGGTAAATGAAGACAGCATCCATAAGGGACTATTCTCTTCTGAATTAACAGGGTAGAGTAGGCATCCCCTTCCTTCTGCTTATCAATTTCATTAATTTCATTTCCATCATGACAATCACTATTAATTCATTTTCAAAATACTAATGCTGGAAACAAGCACTGAACTAGTAGGCCAAAATAATGGGGATATTTCACATGAACATATATATGTGGTCCTCTTCCTACCTTGGGCTGTGGCTATTTACTTCCCTTATGCAAGGCTCCTAGATACTCAGAACTTGCTTCATCTTGTCCAATTTGTGGTTGTAGTAGATTTTCAGATTGACTATGTAGACACAAGTAATTCAGACCATTACTGTATTAGTCAATGTTATTTTCTGTTCTAAGCACTTCTTGGTGTCAATACCACCAGTAAAAGATAGTTCTGAAATTCCAACTGGAGACACTTGATCTGCCAACTGGCAGACAAACTTGAGAAACTCTTAAAAAAGGAAGAAAGAAAAACTTAACATCTTTACATCTACGATAAGGATGAAAACAAAGGAAAGATACTACTATGAACTTTATAAAATGCATCTTTGTACTTGAGTGAGCAATTCCTTTTCAGAATTTAAAAACATGTTATAACATCACATGATCTGGTATTTTCTCAGATAAATACTTCTGAACATTGTTTAACCAGCAGTGGAGACCATATAACCAGTCAGCTATTTTCTTACTTAATCCAGAGAGTCAATAACAAAGTTTGCTTTTTTTTCTTAACTTCTTTTTTTACTTTTTTTAACTTCTTTTTTTACTTTTTTTTTTGCAAGAGATAAGAGAAACTCAGGTATGGACAACTGAAGATAACCAGCCTAAGCTGCAGGAGCACTAATGCTACTACAGTATTTTTTATAAATCCCAGAAGAAAAAGCAGCTACTGATCTAAAAGAGCTACTGAGAACTAAACTTAAATGTCTAACACTGCAGTAATAACAATATTTCACCAAACAATTGCAACAGTGAAATGGTTGGACAGGATTCATTTTGATGAATTTAATGTTAATTGTTTCCTGGGAATATGATGGAACAGATCCTCCTAGAAACTATGCTAAAGCACGTAGAGGACAGGGAGGTGATTAGTGGCAGCCAGCATGCCTTCACCAGAGGCAAGTCCTGTATGACCAACCAAGTGCCTTTCTACGATAGGGTAGCCACAGCAGAGGACATGGGAAAAAAAACGGATCGGATTTATCTGGACTTCTTTGACATTGTCCCATGCATCATCCTTCTCTCTAAATCGGAGAGATATGGATTTGATAGGTGGACAGTATGGTGGATAAGAAATTGGTTGGATGGTCATATTCAAAACGTGGTGGTCAGTGGCTTGAAATCCAGATCCGTGACAAGTGATATCCCTCAGGGGTCCGTACTGTGACTGGTGCTGTTTAATATCTTTATCAACGATATTGACAGTGAGATTGAGCGCATCCTCAGCAGATGACACCAAGATGAATGGTGCAGTTGCCACCATAGGGTAGGATGCCATGCAGAGGGACCTGGGCAGACTGGAGAAATGGGCCTGTGAGAATCTCAAGAGGTTCAACAAGGTGAAGTGCAAGGTCCCACGCCTGGGACCATGCAATCCCCATTTTCAGTACACAATAGGGGATGACATGATTGAGAGCTGCCTTGCAGAGAAGGACTTGGGGGTCCTGGTGTATGTGAAGCTTGACATAAGCCAGCACTGTGCACTCACAGCCCAGAAGGCCGGCTGTGTCCTGGCCTGTATCAATAGAAGCATGGGCAGCAGATCGAGGGAGGTGATTCTGTCCCTCTATTCCTCTCTTTTGAGACCTCATCTGGAGTATTGTGTCCAGTTCTGGAATCCCCAACATAAGAAGAATATGGAACTGTTGGAACAGGTCCAGAGGAGGGCTACATAGGTGATCAGAGGGCTGGAGCACCTCCCATGTGAGGACAGGCTGAGAGAGTTGGGCTTGTTCAGCTTGGAGAAGAGAAGGCTCTGAGGAGATCTTATAGCAACCTTCCAGTACCTGAAAGGGGCCTACAAGAAAGCTGGAGAGGCATTGTTTACAAAGGCTTGTACGGATAGGACTAGGGGCAATGGGTATAAACTGGAGAAGGACAGATTTAGACTAGACATAAAGAAGAATTTCTTCACTATGAGAGTGGTGAGGCACTGGAACAGGTTGCCCAGGGAAGTTGTGGATACCCCATCCCTGGAGGTGTTCAAGGCCAGATTGGATGGGGCCTTGGGTAACCTGATCTAGTCAGAGGTATCCCTGGGTTGGAATTAGATGATCTTTAAGGTCCCTTCCAAGTCAAACTATTCTGTGATTCTATGATTCATGAAGTTTCATGAGCTTCTTGAAAATAAACATTTTCAGTGAAGAGACTTTAAAGAAACAATCCTGGAGTAACAGCAAGGTTTTAGATCTAATGTGGCTGTCTCCACTTCTGTCATTTCACTACTATTTTCTCAAAAGTACAGAAGAACATAATATTCAAAAAGTTCAGTTTTTCTTAAAGAACAGATATAACATAAACCAGTAGCTGAAGGAAGAAAATGTATCGTTTCTACTTTGTATGGAAACAGAAGCTTGCCTTCATAAATAAAACCCACATTTTTCTTATACATATTCTGAGGAATCTGAGGCAAAACCAAAACTGATCCTGTGAAAGAGAAGGAGAGCATCTAAATAATATCTTTATATAGGCTTTACAAATGGACCTGGTTATAACAAAAAAAACCAACAAAAAAATATCCCAGAAATCCTCTGTCATCAAAGGAAAGCAGTTTAACTCTTAATAAACTCGAGTGTGGTGCTAGCTCAGTGTCATATAATATAGGAGAGAATTTTGTCTGCCCTAAAATGTAAGATATCATGATGGCTATGTGCTAATTTTAGCAATCTACAGAAATTTTTCATTCTGCCCTTCGATTCCAGTCTAAGATACTAAACTGTGTTCAGTGAAGTCTAAACACAACTACCATTTCCTAATAGAGAAAATTAAACCAAACAAACTAAAAATAAATCAGAATGAGGCAGAAATTAAGATCCCTCCAGCTTTGTCTTCATTTCCTAGTAGACCTCTTTCTACCAAAGTCCAAAAAGAAATGAGCACTTAAGGAAGCAGGTCCTATATAATTCCTCACTGGTGGACCCACCCTGTCTCAGTTTAAAGGGCCAGTAACTCTGCCGTGACAAATAATACAATTTAGATGGTTTAGTAATAACCAGTGAAAGACGAGAATAGCTGAATGGAGATGAGTAGTACTGTGTGTGTGTGTGTGTGTGAAATGGCAACCGCCCTCTTTAGGAACAAGAGAGAGGTGCCTGAAGGAAAATCCTATGCATTTAGATGGAATAGACTTTTCAGATTCACACCAGCTTCTGGTCTGGAAAAGAACTGTAACTTACAAGTTTTAGAGAAGGAACCAATATTTTCTGTAGTTCTGCTACTGCATAAGTCAAATCTGTCAGTGAAGTGGAAGACAGGTTTAGCCACAGCTATGTAAAGATACCCACAGTAACCAAGAAGGCTTAGAGAAAGCAAATGTAAAAAGTAATTATGATTTTGTAGTGTATTTTATGGAGACAAAACCGTCTTGCCTGGCTACTCTAATGAATCGTTAAAATGATGTTCATGTTTGAACACTTCTACAGCTTTCCTCTGTACAAATTAAGAAATTAATAAGAAAATTGCTCCTACAGATTACACAAATTTTCACCTGTTTTCTTTGACAGTATTGAGGTTTCTTATGCAAGGCGTTCACTTTTTTTTTTTCCTTTGAATGCCATTTTTGGATTGCGAAATCAATTTTCCTACTTTAGGAAATGTAATTTATGAAACAGTTCTAGGCAGGAAGTATTAGGTCTTCTACTGTCTTTGTGTCAGTTACTTGATTTTTTTGTCACATAAGTGGCATGGGTTTGAGAACAATGAGAATTTCTGGAATCCAAGACTTAAATATATCACCTTAAGAATGTGCAATATCTAGTACATGTAATTCTTAATGGGACATCAAAATGTAACTAAATTTATTATTAATGTCTTTAATATAATTCCAGGACAAAAGCATTTTATTTCTTAGTAAGTAACTCTTGGATATTTCCATCCCACTGTTTTACCCATTTGGCAGTCAGTTTAAAGCAGAGGAGAGAGATTTAAAAAATAAGTGGAAAATAGAACATTGATCTACCAGGGGAAGAAAAAAAGAAGAAAAAAAAAGAAAAAAAAAATCACTCCTTCAAATTCAGTCATCAAATCAAGCCGGAAAGTTCCAAAGCATTTATAAAGAGAAGCAGAATTAATTTAATTTCAGGTACTTGGAAGCACATACATGTGCTCCAGCTAAAAATATGGCTCCCTTTATGCCTGTATTACTTCCCTAGTCCTGTATTCAGCTAAAATGAAGTAGTTCACCCATCATGATTTCAGCATTGTCATCTGTTTTCTTGTTAACTGTAGACTTGAAGTCAGAAAGTACCTCTTTGTTAAAAGAATAGTAACAGAAAATCCCAAAGGAATCTGATAAACTGCAAAAGGTTATCAGAGAAGTATAGCCACCAGTCAGGGTATTTGAAATGGAGATTGCAATGGAATTAGTAGTCCCAACAAATCTTTCAATTCATAATCAAACTAATAGCTCAAGATTTAAACAGTGAATTCAAATATATATACTCAGTCTGTTCATACCTAATAATTCCTCATTCCTTCCTTTTATTTAGGACATAATAATTAAATGTGATTTGTAATTGAATGTAATAAAGAAGTATTTCATGATTCTTATCAAAAATAATTACATCCTCTGAAATTATTTGAAACCACACTACTATAACCCCTATTAAACTTTTAAAAAATGGAAAAAGAAAGAAGAAGAGAAACATTAATTCATCTGCTTTATCGGAACTCTATTTAAAGAGATACATTCTCTTTTTATTGCCTTAGCTGTCTGGGGAAATATCTTTCCATGCTTCTTCTTTTCACTAAACTAAGATTTCCTAAAGCAACAGCTTCCAGTGGCGTTTGTTCAGTTACAAAAATGTAATGTGAAAATTAAACCTCAGGGAACTGAACAAAATCATCTGTGCCCTCAAGCAACATGGAATGGAAGTGTAAGATTAGTTGGTAGACATCTAGATTACTTCTAACACCCCAGAACAATTGAACAATTAAAACTATTCCAAAACTATCTTGAGTGCTTTGCTACCACTGCTCTTCGGATGCTGGAGTTCATTGACACAGAGGAGGGGAGGAAGAAGGATTTGGTAGCAGCAGAGCCACACAGCTGGAAGAAAGTAGAAATCAACACAGGAAATTTTATTTTTATAAAAACATATAATTTAAAACCAACACCAAAATAATTTAAAACCAACACCATTTAAATAAATAATTAAAATAATAATAAATAAATAACAATAAATAATTTAATAAATAATTTAAAACCAACACTATTTCTCTAGGTTAATTAGGCCTGATATGAACAACACCCCATAGCCGCAGTTAAAGTTCTGATTTCTTCGTAGGCAGATTTATATGAAGACACTTTTCTTTTCTAATTTGTATGAGAACAGCATGCTATATGATGACTTTACTGAAGCTCCCATATCTGTTTCTTTTTCTTAAAAATACAGACTGCGTTATTCAATGATAATGAAGTTCACACTGGAGAAGAGACATTGCTGTTCTGATCTTTGGAATGAAAAGTAACAGGTATTAAAAGTGATCATTTTAATTCATGCTGCTAAATTGAGGATTAGCCTTCATTCTTTTTTCTATTTCAGATTCTTTCTTTTAGCTGCCATATTTTCTAAAGAACATAAAGCCAAAGTTAGCACTGGTCTTTCTAATAAAAATAACTATTCTCTTTATTAAGGTCTTCTATCCTTAGATAAAAAGTAACTACCAGTATTTATTTCTCCATTGTAAGAGAACAAGACAGACTGACAGAAAGGTCCATAATGTGTATGTTTTTGATGAGGCAGTGTTGGTACCTGGTTAAAGTGTAAGGCTATTATAGCCTTTTTGAAACTTCCTTTTATTTTTCATCTTTAATTTATTTAATGTGAAATATGAGGAGATATTTTCATTAAAAGTGTTGTGAACAAAATCTTCAAGTATTTAGACCTTTCTAAATACCACACTTAGAAGTGACAACTGTTTAAAAATAATAAAAAGCACACTATCCTCAGTTTACTTCTGCTAAGTGCAACTTGGCCATCATAACTTTACTTTTGCTTGCGTACAACAAGGTGAACAGAAATAAGCCTTGTAAGAGACAGGATAAAACTTTCAGATTAATAAGTTTTCCTCACTGGGAATTTGAAATGTGAGAGGGTGTTGTAACAATAGGGAAGTCTTAAAACATAACTGACTAAAAGCAACATAAGACTAACATATCTGGAGGATACATTGCTCTGTTTCACGTCAGAAAGGTGCAAAACAAGGAACACTAACGTACACTACTCTCGCACTGCTCCACCAGAGGAGGAGGCTGAGGGGAGACCTCATTGCTCTCTATAACTACCTGAAAGGAGGTTGTAGAGAGGAGGGTGCTGGCCTCTTCTTCCAAGTGACAGGGGACAGGACAAGAAGAAATGGCCTCAAGCTCCGCCAGAAGAGGTTTAGGCTGAACATTAAGAAACAATATTTCACAGAAAGGGTCATTGGGCACTGGAACAGGCTGCCCAGGGAGGTGGTTGAGTCACCTTCCCTGGAGGTGTTTAAGGCACGTGTGGATGAGGTACTAAGGGGCATAGTTTAGTGTTTGATAGGAATGGTTGGACTTGATCATCCTGTGGGTCTCTTCCAACCTGGTTATTCTATAAGTCTCTGATTCTATGAAATGTTCATCGCCTCATAGGACACTTAATGTGTCTTCAACCAAGTGGTCATTGGTCAGATGGGGAAGAGTAAGCCTTGTTTGCCCTTTAGGTCATGCTGAGCTTTGACGTTGCTGAGCTGCCTTCTGCCAAATCCCCATTTTATTCACTAAGGCATCGATAACTTTCTCTGATAACATTTTTCATGCCAAATTCTTAGGCTGCTCACAATCCTCTGCTTGTTAAGTTTATTTGTCTTTACTTTTACCTTGCTTATTTGCATGAATCAAATATGTACTTTCTCACAGTTATTTCTTACATTTTAGTGATTTTTATGGAAGTTTGAGTCAAGCATTTGGAGCTATGTTATATCCCATCTGCTAACCCTCTGAATTTATAGTTACTATACCTAAAGTTCAGACAGTGGCAAGTGTCTCCATTATCTTTGCAGAAGTCCTAAGAATGTGATGCCTAGTAGCTTGCCAGATGTAACTGCATGATATATTTTACATTTTTAAGTTATGTACATCGTTTTGTACATGTCCAGATATTACCCAAAGAGTGAGAGTTGCAGTCTGGCTATCTAGGTCATTCTGATGTCTTTTGTGTAATACATGAGCTTTCATACTGCAAGTTCAAAAAGAACTAAACAGCTCAAAAGGAACATGGGGAAACAATGTAGCTAGACTAGCTAATATAACCACCTGGTAACTAGAGCTGGAGAAGTCCAGGAAGGAATGTGTGGGAATGTATATGTTGCATACAAAGTTGGTTCAAAGTCATGAGAATCATTCAGTGCTGAGCTTGGATCAATAAATCTTTTTTTATCATGTAATGTTAGATTGAAAAACTGTTTTATACAATGACACTCCCCCATCATGTCTGTCTTCACCATATTAATTGGCCTCTGAGGAATTCCAGACTCCAATGACCCTGGTTTGTCAAATAAACGTCCCACATATTCTGAACTGGAGAAAGGTTGATTAAACATTTCTAAAATAAAGGTAAGTAAAGAGGGGAACATGAACACCATTCTTCAGAATATCACATGGGAGCTATGTGCCAGGTAGAAAGCTTGAAGCAAAGATAAAAATAAGCAGGCAGATACCTCACAGGGTGTGTGTGGTCTTGCCATTTACAAGCTTTGTAGAAGTGTGTTTCCTTCATTGTTTCTTTGTGGCAGGTTAGTCCCATTTCTTGCAGATACAACCAGAGTTAATTACTAATCTTTCAGTAAATCAATTAAAGGGTTTAAATGGGGAGTTGACCAGTTTGTTTATCCAAAGATAATGCACATTTTTTGTGGTTGACTTTCGTTCAATAGACTAATTGCATCTCACACTAGCAAGGTAATTAAAATAAGCATTGTTTTCAAAACAAAGCGTGGTATTATAGCCAAAGAGATTCCTGCTGAAATTCATCAACAAAATGAGACTAGCGTTGCAATGAAAACTTCCTCTTATTCGTCTTAAAAATAAAGCATACCAGCAATATGCTTTAAAGGCAAAACCCTGGTCTTTCCTCTGAGCCACCTCTCTTCAGTCAATGAAGACAGATTTTAACATTGTTTAGGGAGAGTTCTTTAATAAATATGCATTTTGTAATCTCCAATGGAAGAATAAGTGCAGACAGATCAGTAAATATGCTTTTAGGCAGTATGTGAATTACATATTTATTATGTTTCTGAGAGATTGCTTGGGGCTGTACTAGTCTGTTATGCAAATATATTTGTAATGTGTTCTATGAAATAGCAAAAGTATAGGACTAAGAGAAGAAAAAGACCTATCAGGTCATCCTGTCTATCTCTGTCCAGGCAGGGTTGTTTTTATAAATGTTACCAGTCATGGACAAAGCAAATCAAAGCATATTCAAATCCTTCCTTTTCTGAACGTACCTTCAACTTCTGGCCATGATTCCTCTGCTTAAGGTCAGAAAATAGTTATGATTCCAAAATTATTTTAAAATTAGCTATTCCTGTCCAAATAAAAAGAAATCTTCAAACATTAAAGTTTAAAAGCACAGCAGCAAAAAAAAATGCTTCTTTAAATATCCCTTTCATAACACTATCTTCTATATGGCAACCTTTAATTATGTAAAATGCAGACAGATAAAAGCCTGCTGCACTGCCCATATACCAACTTCTCTTTTTCAAGCACTACTGCAAGTATAAAGTATTGGTTAAGTACTACAGCAGAGCACTAGGTAAACCAGTTTGGGTGTAATCGCAGTTTAGGAGAGTTTAAAGCAACCACCTAGCTGCTTTAAATTGTGCAAGAAGATTAACTGGAACTTGCAGACCTACAGGAACTTAGCCTGGCCCCATCCTCATGACCCTGCCTGGCCGTCCTTGGGACTGTATCTGACCCTAGTTCCCTCTGCCAGGCATGATCCTGTCCCTCATTCACACACTGGCATCTCAGCCTGGCCTCATTATCCCTGTGTCCATAAAGGTGACTGACAACCTCAGCTGAGGTTGTCCTAGGGTACCCCCCAGCCATGCTCCCTCATTAGGTGTGGTAGGACAGGCCCCAGCTCCCAGAGCACTCCCAGCCCCTGCAGCATTGTGGTAGTTTTTGTATTACTAGGCTTGAGAAGATGAAGGCCTGTAGTTTAATTCATATAATTGTCATGAATTGAACTTCGTTGTATTACCAAGTTTATGCAGAATTTTACAGGAAAACTTGTACTAAAAAATCCATAAAAAAAAAAGAAAGAAAGCTGGACTTAGCCCTTTTGCATTCTCAGCTGACTAAAATTAGTGAGTAGATTAAGGATACTCAATTCTTCATTGATTTTTACTTTTGAAAAAAAATTAGTTAAAATCTTTACATGTTTTAACCTTAAACTATTTATGATTGAATTTTGTGTTTCCTTTAAATCATTCAGGACATGACTTTGGACCACCAGTGAGATACTTTTTTGAAAATTATGAGTGCTTCACTGACACTGACTCTGTCCACAACAAACAATTCACAGTACATAATTCACAGTGATGAGGACAATTGTAGTCACTATTTCATAGAGAATTTGTGGTGGGTTGACCTTGAATGGCTGCCAGGTGCCGACCAAGCCACTCTATTACTCTGCCTTCTCAAGTGGACGGGGAAGAGAAAATATTACAAAAATTTGTGGGTCAAGATAAGAACAGGGAGATCACTCACCAAGTGCCATCATGGTTAAATAGATGTGATTCAGGGAAATTATTTTAATATATTGCAAATCAAAAGTCAGAGTAAGGTAATGAGAAATAAAAACAAATTCTAAGATACCTTCCCCTTATATCTTCCCTCTTCCCAGGCTCACTTTCACTCTTGGTTTCTCTACCTTCTCCTGCCAAGGGTTGCAGGGCGATAAGGAATGAGGATTGCAGTCAGTCACACATTGTCTTTGCTGCTCCTTCGTCTTAATGTTTTTCCATTCCTCCAATGCAGAGTCCTTCCCACAGGAAACAGTCCTCCCTGAACTTCTCCAACATGAATCCTTCTCATGGGCTATATTTCTTCATGAACTCTTCCAGTATGAGTCCCTCACAGGGTCAGAAGTCCTGTCAGAAGACCTGCTCCAGCATGGAGCCCTCTCCCTGGGGTCATTTTGGGCATATCCACCTGCTCCAGCATGGAATTCTCCTTGGACGACAGGTGCTTATCTGCTCCACTGTGGACATCCATGGGCTGCAGGAGAACAGGTTGCTTCATCATGGTCTTCACTATGGGCTGCAGAGTAATTTCTGCTCCAGCACCTGGAACATCTTCTCCTACTCCTTCAGTGACTTTTGGTGTCTGCATAGTTGTTTGTCTCCCATTTTTCTCAGTCATCTCTTCTGGCTGATGTTGTGCAGAAGTTTTTACCCCTTTTTAAATATGTCATCACAGAGGCACTGCCACCATTGTTGATTGACTCATCTTTGGTCAACAACAGGTCAGCCTTGGAGCTGGTTGGCGTTGGCTCTGTTGAACATGGGGGAAGCTTCTGGCATCTTCTTACACAAGGCAGGCCTGCAGCCACCCTGCCACAAAAGCCTTGCCAGGTAAACCAAATACACGTGGCTTTTTCCCCCTGAAATGTTCAATTCATAAAGCTTATTTCTATAGGTCTTTTTCCAGAAGTTTCTCCTGCCCCTCCAGATCTGCTTCCTGAATAAAAGCTGGGCTTTTTACTAAATATTTTCCCCTATGGTTCATACTTCAAATGCATTTTTTCTCTGATTGCTTTATTTACTCAATGCATCTAAATTTAGGTGCATTTGTTTATGGTTTTTGATGGCTTAGTGAAACATTTAGGACAATAGATCTTGAAGCTAGATAAGACATTCTAGTTTTTAATTTTAGAGGATTATTACTTTAAAATTTTAAAATTTCCATTCAGGTAAAACTATCCTGGAGGTCAATTGGCTTCATCAGGAGATTTAATGCAAGAAATTGCTGCCATCATGCTTAAGAAAAAGTATTTCCAGTTTTGTTTTGACTTTCATAGCTGTCTTCCAAGGCCATGCATTCTTTTTCATTGAAAATGGTGAAATGTAATTTTCAAGCAATTCTGTTTGGGCTTCAGTATAGATTTATCATTAAAATGTGATGAAAACACTAAAAAATAACATTCAAATTGAGAAAAAAAATTTGGCAGAATGGAGTAGCTCTTATTAATAGGAAAACTGGAATACTAAAGGAAAGAACATAACTTATCTGTAGAACAGGTTCTTAAGTACACCATGAAACTACATAGGCAGGTAACCTTTATCTGTAGATTTCCATATAACTAAGTGTATGGTTTTAATTACTTATATTCTTTACTTCCTGTTGTACAAACAAAAACTTACATAAGAAATGCATATATAAGTTGTGAGATCCTCTTCTCAAAGTTTTCATCGTGTATGAGATAGTAAATAGTATAAAATACTTACAAAAGAATTTTTGTCCCTCGGGTAAATGCCCTGGTAGAAAATTGTAGAAACAAGTCTTAGAATCCACTCCACTTTACAGTGCAGAGAAAAATAGAAACAAACAATTTGCAATTAATGACCTTGGCCTTGTGGTACAGAATACCATAGTGTATCTATCAGTAGTTACTTGGCACTCTGGTAGCCCAGAGAGTTTTTAAAAATATCGGAAAGTTTCAGGCTCTATCAGCTAAATTAGGTTCGAGTAGGTGTAACCTGTCTACCTGAATACATCAGCTGTTTATCTGTGCCAGTGTTTAATTCAGTCTGTAAAATTTGCTTACTATGCTGAGTAAGTCCTCAAATATTTATGCCTCACTGTGTGTCGTTACCATAGTTTCAGATACAGTACTCTGTATTACAATCAGAAATGTGACTTCATTTTTACATCCATTAAGGCTTCTATGTGGCCTGGTGTGCAGTCTGAATTATTATGTTCTGGGGTGGATAAGATGTTTAAACCTATGGCTAGAAATAAGAAGCCAGCCTTTTAACACTTTATTTTCCACTTCCATCCTTTTCTCCCAGCTTCCTGCTTTGCAAGGCCTATTAGAAAAGCCACGGAAAGTAATACCAACAGTCTAGGATTTTGTTATGTGAATAAAATTGATTGCTCCTTTTTAAAATAAAGATAAAATAAAATTAACAGACTTTTTTCTACCAGAAAATTTTTATTCTCTCAGAAAACACAAATACGTGTGTACAAGTACAATCACATACACGAACCCCATGCTACATACGGAATCCTCCTCTCTTGATAATGCTTGGTATGAGAGCTGGTGGAGATATGAAGAGCATAAGCATGTGTGTTGATGAAGAGAAAGTGAAGGAACTCCAACAAAAGACACTCTGCCACCCTTTCAATTTTTTTCCTTTTCTGTAGTCTGATCTTTATGTGAATCTATATTTGGATCACCTTGACCAAGAAAGGGTAAGTTTAGAATTGACTTTAAATCAGTAAACAATTTAAATCAGTAAAACAAGCACAAGTGTAGCAGGGAACAAAATCTATTTTTTTCCCAGTTGCAATGTACAATTCAGTTTTAATTGATTTCAGGCCTAGTCCCTTAGTCTCTAATCCCTAGTCCCTTAAACTAGCATTTGGCCTGCTTCAGCATTGCTAGCACTTACTGTGTATTACCGCTGTTCATACCACTTCAGTGGAAGGTTGTATTATGAAGATATGCTGAGTCAGGTTTTTGGGGTTTGCCATCAGCAGTGCCAATTTTCTAAAGCAGGAGTAGAAGGAAAAGGGATATTATAATGACTTAGTAAACTCAAATGCAGGATTTTGTCAGGATACAAAGTTCTCCAGTTGTACTAAGGCACAAAACCCAGGGAAATAGTCCTTTAACAATATACTGTCTAGCACCCTTCATTTAACTCCAAATAATAAATTAATTGGGTAAATTCCTTATGTAAAATTTATTATATTAAATCTCTGATTCTCAGAGGCTATATCCACACTAGTAAATTAAGCCCCAAATTGTTGCCATACGAACTGGCACAGAACAAACCATTGTTATGCTAGCAAACTCTTAGCCTTCAGTGGCTAAATGCACTCTGCTTACTACAGTAGCCCCATAATGTGCTGCCTTCTTCTACTAAAATACTTCAAACCTACCCTATTCTCTCTGAAAATAATAGTGGAACTCCCCTCCTCTTCCTGAAGCTCTTCTTTCTAACATCAGAAGCATCATTTTAACAGTCTCATTCCACAGTTAAATATTATGATAGCTGATGAATTGTAACATGATTCTCTATTTAGTTATTATCCATTAAGCTATCTTCATTCACACACCAAATACACACAAAAGCTCTGCAGAGATCTATATCATTAAAATGCATTTAAAATGTGACAATAATTACCACATCAAAAATAAAACGAAACTATACAAAAGAATGTATATAGTAGAATCACTAAAAGCATCATGTGGTCGCAAGAACAAGTTATGCACCTTATTGAAGTCAACTGTGGACTGTAATTGACTATTGCATTATTTGAGTAGTAATTAAAACAGAAACTTCAGTTGAAAAAGGAAGTTTTTCCTGAGGAATGGATAGCCTGAGACAGACATAGCTAAAAGGAACATGCTTAAAGTAAAAAGAAATACCATTTATCTACTGACTGAAGTAGTCATGCATAGCAGATCACTAAAGGGATGAATAGTCTTTTCCAGTCGAGGCAAAAAAATGTTTTGTGAAGGTATATAGATCCCTAAGAACCAGTGCTGTATTCAGAATCCCCCTATTATGTAGTTCTTCCAGAGTTAAAATTACTCCATCTTACAACTAAGGACTTTTTTAAGTCTTATGATATCCACACTATTGAGCAGAAGCATGCAGTGTGGTTCTTGTTTGTTTCCTGTCTGTTTCAGTCAACTAAAGTCTTACATCTCATATCTCCAATAAAGATGTGTATATTTCCATGTTATGCCATTCTTTCCAGTTTTTCACATAGCTCACTTTATAGCCTAGAAGATTTCACTCAGTTTGTACCGTCATGTTTTAGTAGGTCTGATTTTCAATAGCCAAAATAATTCAATGTCTTAAGATGTGTAAAAGAAATGGATAAGCACATTTATAGAGTAGCCTTAGAAAACTGTTGGTGTTTTCTGAACAGAAACCATTTTCCTAGGAATTTACAAAGGATTTAGTTTCTGTCATGTTCCTGAAGTTTTTACTTCCTTCCTTCTCCAGCTTCTGATAGCCTGTTGAACCAATAAAAAAATTAAGTGGAAAAGTTATGTTCCCCCTTGGAGACAGGGTATACAAGCATTCATTGTTCAGGGAATAACCCCCTCTAGAATTTCAAGTCTTTTTTAAGCAAGGTAAAAAAATTTCATTTAATTTGTGCTCAAGTATGTTTTAATAGAGTCTCCTATCCCCTGATTGAGATCTGATGTTTTATAGATGCCTTAAAAAGTATACATAAGGAATTCCAGATTATAGTAAACTTAGTGATACAAAAAACTTGTGAACATAGCTTAGTTGTAATTCTTTCTGTCATAATGGTGATATATACTAACGCTTAATTGATATCATAGAACTGTAGCCTTCAACATTACCCATTCAAAGTTAAGATTAAGCAGCACCATAACATCTTGATCAAAAGAAGACCAGTGTTAAAAACCCACCTGTTTAATTCATGTTTACTTCAGTTATCCTATGCTGAAGTTATTATGAGCACTAATCTTCAGGGACTAAAGCATGTCATCAAGTTTATTGGGACTGCTGTGTGTACACATTATTCATATGCAGATTTTTTAGAAGGTGAAGCCTTAGTACAGGTGATGTGACATTGAGTTACACAAGGGCTACAGCAGGTCCTATACACTTGGGAAAATAATGTATGATTTCTCACAATCCTTATAAAAAACCTTGGCTTTATCCATATAATTATTTCTTAAATTTACGAACCTGATAAAATATATTGATGCCTTTTCTGTGTAACTCTAACACCAGTGCCTGGTATGCTATTCTCGCTTTTGTAAGATTTTACTTTCAAGTTCTACTTTGCTTTGGTGGATCGCATGAAAACAATGTTGTTTGTCAGTGATATGTAAAATATATCTCTTGAGCATTTTTACATTATATGAAATCGTGATAGAGTTCAAAGTTCTGCTTCAAGTGCTGGTATCTGTAACCCTTAAGGTTTCAGTTTGTTTCGGATTTACTTACACTCTTTTACAATGAGCAAAGTAAAATGAAGTTAATAAGGGAGCTGCATTGTGTATTATTTTCAGGTTGTGATCCTCAGAGATAGAACTATATCTTAATATCCCTAATTTAAAATACTACTCAAGTTTAATGTCACTATGATTATTATGTACTAGCCACTGCTATTTAGTAAACATTTTATTCTTGTAGGAGTTGGAAGCAATTACATGGTCATTAGCAACTGATAGGAACAGCATTTTTTTATCAATAGTTATTTTGCATATCACTATTTTCATAACCTTTACATATCTAGCAATATTCCAAAGTGAGTATGATTTGTAATTACACTTAAAGCCTCAAAAAACAGACAATGACACATAGTTCTCCTACTGTATTGTAAAAACTTGATTATTTCCAAAGATACAGGCCACTTATTCCAGGCAACTGCAGTAAATGTCTCAGGATAGGTTATATATTATACTGAAATTTCTTTAAGAGTTTTAGTAATACAATAATACACACTACTTATCCTTTATATCTTATAAATATCATTGTAGCTTAATTAGAATGTGACTACATATCAGATCAAACAAAAGTTTAATATTGCTCAAAAAGCAAGTTGTTAAAAGTTGGACTCTATTAGCACACTGAAAGAAAACTCAAAAACTTCCCTTCTTCACCCTCACCCTTTTTTGTTGTCACAGATTAGATGTTCAACAACAATTTTGCGGTTTCTGTGGATAATTCACATTCCTAGTCCTGTTACTCGTAAATATGAACCATAATACACCACACTTCTACTTACAGCTTGAATTAGTAATACTCTTAGTCATTTCAGAGTTTACAAATAATTTGTAATTGTATTATTTTCGATCTCTTTGGAGAGTTACTGTCATCATCATTACTTAGGAGGGAAAAAATCTTTTTTCTTTTTAATATTTGCTTTCAATACAGCTGTATTATGCTTAAAGTTATCAAAATGTTGGTACTTGGCTTAAGCAGAATGGTTTTGTTCCTTCAACTGACATGCCCAAATGTTTTATACAATTAATAGAAATTTGCAAGTACTATACAAAAACAGCTGAGAGAACACAAAACATTTGGGAGAAACTGACCAATAAGAAGCAACAGTGGAATTGTAAATGGGAGGAAACATCAAGCACAAGAGATCTATCCTAGTTTCTCTTCCTGTACAGACATTACAATTTTTTTCTAAATTTTTTACACAGATCACAAGGTCCTCTTCAAAGACTGTTTTCTCAAGCAAAAATGTAGAGACGTGAATTATGGCACCTCAAGCTGCAGAACAGTTCAGACAGCTAGTATTACATGCCCCACCCACTGAAGGTGTTCCATGATATAAGAGAACTCAAACCACAGGTTTAGAAAAAGCAGGTAAAATACATTCTACTTCTACAGATAAGGCTGTGATCTGGGAAGAGACATTTTCAGTGTGGCATTCTAGAGTTTAAAAAAATTGCAAAGGTAAGCAAAGGTTAAGATGGAAATCCAAATATGAATAAATTAATTTTTATTGGGACTTCAGTAGTTCTTACTGCACTTCTGAATGAAAGACTTAAAATCTCTTGCACCTTAAAAAACTTCTAAAATTAAACATCAAATCAGCAAGGAAATATATGGTGTGAGGAATATTTCCAGTTTAGTCAGTTGCTGATCTTTCTTAGAATTAGGTATTTACATCCATTTCACAAAGAAATTTTCTACATTGCAGTGTCACTGACCTTGGGCTTTTCAATTTCTAACTTGGCAAGCTTCTGCCATTGCATAGGCATATCAGAGAGTGAATCATTGCTGTTCTTATGTCATTGCTTCAAGGATATCATTCAAACTTAAGAATTATAAGTAGCATGGGCTAGAATTACATAAGAGGTAGGAATGGGGATTTCATAGTGACTAAGGAAGAGCCTTTGACTGTACTCACTCAAGCAAGTAAGTATTGGTGAGATATGCCAGAATAACCCATATGCAGAGACATTTGTTGCAATTTATTTTCGCGCTGACTCAGCAATGTCCCTACTATTAGACAACAAAAATGCATTTCTAAAAGATAAGTAGAATAAAAGAAAACTGTTGAATAAAACACAAGCCACTAGTGGCCAAATCTCTACAACTAGGAAAATTTGAACAAATAAATTATTATAAAAGGATATTAAAGAATACAGAACTACATCTTTGCACAAAGAAACAGGTCCCAAATAATGAAAAGATCAACATAGACATATTCCCAATTTTCTCTCTGTAGCTACCATGCAGCATAGTTCACACAATTTCCTTCATATTCTCTGCAATAAGACAGGCTGCAATGGGATTTTTCACAGTGAAAAACACCTTAAAATTTACCTGCAGTGTTAGAGACCTTGGCAGGCTAAAGAGTTGGGCAGAGAGGAACTCAATTAACTTCAACAAAGGCAAATGTAGAATCCTGCACCTAGAGAGAAACAACCTCATGCACGATTACAGTCTAGGAATTGGACAGCTGGAAAACAGGTTTGCAGAGAAGGACCTGCGAGTCCCGATGGACAACAAGTTAATGATGAACCTGCAGTGTGCCTTAGGAAGAGTGTGGCTAGCAGGTCAAGAGAGGTTCCCCTGTACTCTGCTCTAGTGAGGCTGTATTTGGAGCTCCCCAGCTCAAGACAGACAGGGAACTGCTACAGAAAGTCCAGTGGAGGGCCACAAAGATGATTAGGGGACTGGAGTATCTCTTATACAAGGAGAGGCTGAGCAAACTCAGTTTGCTTAGCCTGAAGAAGAGAAGGCAGAGAGGGGATCTTATTAGTGCAGAGTCAAGAATATGGGACCAGACTGTTCAATGGCGGTCAGTGACAGGACAAGGAACAATGGGCACAAACTGGAACACAGGAAGTTCTACCTGGACATGATTTAAAAACTTTTTACTGTGAGGGTGACAGAGCACTAGAACAGGCTACGCAAGTAGGTTATGGATTCTCCTTCTTTAAAGGTGTTCAAAACCCACTGGGTTGTGTTCCTGTGCAGTGTGATCCAGATGAAACTGCTTTAGCAGGGGTGTTGGACCAGATGATCTACAGAGGTCCTTTACAGCCATTCTGCATTTTTGTGATTCTGTGATCTGTTAGTATTTTCAAAACAATTATGACTTACGAATTTTGAAAAAAAGGTACCTGTGACTGACAGTGAAAAATCTATATATGTCCAAAATGAAGATAACTCAGTATTATTTTGGGGAGAAAAAAAGCTATTGGGTAATGCCAGGACAGATACAAAGTAAAACATAATGACTAGTTATGAGGGTTTTTTAAACAACACACTCGTACAGGTATAGGTAGTTAAGTTTCTCCCATGAAAGTCTGAGTATAAACAATTAAGAAGGAACTTAAGATATATGCATAAACTATATGATACAGGAGATACGTATATTTAGCTCATTTAGGTACTTAAAGTAGAAGTGTAAAACTATATTTGATTATGCTATATGTTTTACTCACAGATTGCCTTTGTCCTAATATTTGAATAGTGTGTATTAAACCATGTGACCAGCATTTACAGTTCATTCCCTTTTACATATTTTTTTCCATGGAAGAATCGTGTATTGTAAGTTTCTATTTCGCATGCCTTTGTTTTGGATTTATTAATAGATAGCAATCATGTTTCTTTCTCCATCTTGCCTACAAAGATGTCATCATGCTTTTCTTCTTAAAGAAGATAATTCTGCCCAAGCTTCCAAAAAATCCCTTGCAAATTGTACACATGGAATGACTAAAAAGAGTGAAGCTTATAATTTGGTTCACTTCAATGGCAACAGGACATTGTGCTGGACCACTCCTCACAAAGTAGAACAGTCCAGAGTAAAGAAAAACACAAACTGAGATATTACTATCTCAATATTTTTTTTTTTTACAGCTAGAAGTTATATTCAAAACAGAATAAAGGACATCACTTCCTAAGGAAATGCAGTCACATGTTCATTTAAATACAAAAAAAAAATGGATACTGATGAAGATAAGCAAACGTCTTCCTGAGTTTTACTGCAACATAAAGAGATATGTAATAATAGCTTGTAAAAAATGTTGGGGTTTTTTTTCTAAAGCCAAAACATCTAAGACTAAGCTATTAAAAATAAAGCTTATTTGAATTTATTATTAAGAGGTTATTAAGTGCAGCTAGAAAGCTGCCCAGCAGGAAAAAGACCCGGAGGTGTTGGTCTGCAACTGGCTGAACATGAGCCATCAGTATGCAGAAAACTTGTGAATCATAAGGTCAATAATCTTATGAAGAGTGATCTTCACTACCACTGAAATTCTGGTGTGGTACAACACAGCACCATGGACAACCAGTATAAGACAGCATCAATACATACAACAGAAATTTTCGGGACTTCCTGTTTGACAAGTCAATTAGTACAAAGTGACTCCAAGCAAAATAAGTTGTTGCACAATGTAAAGTTATGATGTTCCACTGATTCCCACATGACATTTGCAATTCTTCCTGTTTGTTAGAGAGCTCTACAATTAAAAGGCAAGAAGGGAAGTGGACTGAAATATTCAGTATCCTTTCTCAAGTGCTGGTGGAAAATTGAGATGCTAGCATACTAGAAAAATATGACAACTTAGGTGATCAGGTGATCAGGTGATCAGGACAGAACAGGAACCCTGACGGATCTATCAGCCTTTAATCCCGTGAGACAACGGATTAATTAAAAGGAGAAGATATTCCCTGAGGTGTGGAGAGAAGGATGTGTAGGGGTGGTACATAGCTGCCACAAAAGGCAGAGGCTTTCTTGGTGTTATCAGTCTCATACGCTCCTGAGCCTTAAAGAGCCACTAAATTACACTCTATTGAGCCACAGAAGTCTTCCAGCTATAAAAGCAGAAGGATAGATACCAGCAATGGGGGAAAACCTTCAGGCAGAGCACTGCTAAGGACTAAACATGCACCTGCAATCCCTACACCCCATTGGTTTTTTTTCTTCTTTCTCTCTTTTCTCTCATGATCATATTTTTCCATGACTTACCATAGTATTGTGTTTGGTGCTGCATATTTTTCACATATGTTTTAATATTGTGTTTGTCATTGTATTTGGAGCTACACATTTTTAGTATTGTGTTTGTGTTTGAGGCAGCATATTTTGCCTGTGTAATTAAGTAGAATGGACACATATTAGCAATAAACTTTTCTGTGTAAACAGTCCTTCAGTGCCTTTTCACTGCATTTCTAACTGGGGGAAATTAACGAACTTTAGTCTTACTCTCCGCTTACAAGATGAGACAGGTAGCATTATTAAAATTGTTTTGCTTTATATATATATATAATGTCTGTCCTCAATATACAATGAACAACTAAGAAAACCAAAATTCATTAGGTTTTCCTCTTCAGTGCTTATCATTAGAGACATCAAAAAGAAGAGGAATATCTATGAGCTTTGGAAGAAGCAACAGGTGTCTTGGGTGGACTACAGGGAGGAAATGAGATCGTGTAGAGAAGAAATCATGAGGGCTAAGGCCCAACTAGAAATAAAATTGTCTAAGTCTGTGAAAGATAATAAAAATATTTCTATAAATACATTAACAATAAAAGGACGACTAGGGAGAACATTCAGTTCCTATTGGATGCAAGTGGAACAACAGTGAACAGGGATGAGGACAAGGCTGAGGAACTTAATGCCTTCTTTGCCTCAGTCTTTAATTGTAAAGAAAGTTGTTCCCCAGGGGTTAGAGGAGCAGAATGAGGCTCCCATGATCCAAGAGGAGGTGGTTAGAGACTTGCTTGCCCAGCTAGACCCACACAAGCCTATGGAGCCAGATGGGATCCACCCAAGAGTATTGAAGGAGCTGGCGGATGTGCTTGCAAACCCCTTTCCACCTCCTTCCAGTGTTCCTGGCTGACTGGGAAAGTTCCCCTGGACTGGGGGTTGGCTGATATTGTGCCCGTCTACAAGAAGGGTCGCAGGGAGGACCCAGGAACTACAGGCCTGTCAGTCTGACCTCAGTGCCAGGGAAAGTCATGGAACAGGTGATCTTGAGTGCTATCATGAAGCACATGCAAGAGAACCGGGTGATCAGGCCCAGCCAACATGGGTTCACAAAAGGCAGGTCTTGCCAAACTAACCTGATCGCCTTCTATGACAAAGTGACTCGACTACTGGATGAGGGAAAGGTTGTGGATGTGGTCTTCCTGGACATCAGTAAAGCCTTTGACACAGATTCTCACAGCATTCTGCTTCGGAAACTGTCAGCCTCTGGCCTGGACAGGTGCACACTCTCCTGGGTGGAAATCTGGTTGGATGGCCGGGCCCAGAATGTGGTGGTAAATGGTGTTAAATCCAGCTGGAGGCCAGTGACAAGTGGGGTTCCCCAGGGCTCAGTGCTGGGTCCAGCCCTGTTCAATGTCTTTATCAATGACCTGGATGAAGGCATTGAGTGTACCCTTCGCAAGTTTGCGGATGACACTAAGCTGGGTGGAAGTGTTGATCTGCTGGAGAGTAGGGAGGCTCTGCAAAGGGATCTGAACAGCCTGGACCACTGAGCTGAGATGAATGGCATGAAGTTTAACAAGGCCAAATGCCAGGTCCTCCACTTGGGGCACAACAACCCTATGCAGTGCTACAGACTAGAAGAAGTCTGTCTAGAAAGCTGCCTGGAGGAGAAAGACCTGGGGTTGTTGGTTGACAGTCAACTGAACATGAGCCAGCAGTGTGCCCAGGTGGCCAAGAAGGCCAATGACATCTTGGCTTGTATCAGAAATGGTGTGACCTGCAGGTTCAGGGAGGTTATTCTCCCTCTGTACTCGGCACTGGTGAGACCGCTCCTCGAATCCTGTGTTCCATTCTGGGCCCCTCACCACAAGAAGGATGTTGAGGCTCTGGGGCGAGTCCAGAGAAGAGCAACAAAGCTGGAGGAGGGGCTGGAGGACAAGTCTTACAAGGAGTGGGTGAGAGAGCTGGGGTTGTTTAGCCTGGAGAAGTGAAGGCTGAGGGGAGACCTCATTGCTCTCTATAACTACCTGAAAGGAGGTTGTGGAGAGCAGGAAGCTGGCCTCTTCTTCCAAGTGACAGGGGACAGGACAAGAGGGAATGGCCTCAAGCTCTACCAGAGGAAGTTCAGGGTTGACATCAGGAAAAAGATATTTCACAGAAAGGGTCATTGGGCACTGGAAGAGGCTGCCCAGGGATGTGGTTGAGTCACCTTCCCTGGAGGTGTTTAAGGCACGGGTGGACAAGGTGCTGAGAGGTATGGCTTAGTGATTGATGGGAATGGTTGGACTCGATGATCCAGTGGGTCCTTTCCAACCTAGTGATTCTATGATTCCGTGATCAGAGTCCAAAGATGAACTGAAAAAAATCAAAAATCAGAAGTCTTTTGCAAATAGACATGGATTTTGCTGCTAAAAATGGCTGATCGTGGTATGTTATGCAAAAGACCGTTTAGGTACATTGTCCATCTATGTAAACTCCTTTTCATAATAGGAGGCAAGATGGCAAATCAGATATACAGTGGCTAAAAGAATGAGGAAAAAACTTAGGCACAATGTCGTAACAGAGAATAGATGTGAGAAATTGGAAGCTATACATCAACAATTCTTATCTGAGGTATATATTAGAACTTGTACAGAAAGTATCAGCACCTGAGTGTGAAGTCAGTCAATTTATATCTCACAGAGACACCATAATAAATGGCTTCAGATTATACAATGCAATAGATCAATAAAATCTTTCTATCTGTATATATTTACCTGAGAGATATAGAAACATCTTTCAGACACATTTTCATTATATGCATGCTGTGCTAGTAAAGGTCACTTTGTTTTAACTATATTTCCTGCCTCTCAGAAAAACAAAATGAGGTGGAAAAAGATTATCTTAACTCAGGCAATTACAGTAACCCAGATTAAGTAATTTTTTTTTTCTATAAGATGTACATGGTATAGAATAATGGGTGGATATTGACACAGGTTCAGTTGGGATAGAGTTAATTTTCACAAGAAGCTGGGAGGGAACACAGCTGGGGCAACTGACCTAGGCTGGCCAAAGGGATGTCATGTTCAGTACATAAGGGAGTAGTTGGCTGGGGAGAGGAGGGGTGGAGAGTGTTGGTGGTGTATTTGTCAGTGCGAGTGCATGTCTCAAGATTCTGGATTAGGAATACACCAATATACATTAGGAATACACCTAATACACCATGAGTGGTGTATTGTCTGAGTGTATAAATTGCTTTGCATATCCTGTTACTGTAGTTATTGTTTTTCTCCTCCTTTGTTGTCTGTTAAACTGGTTTTATACCGACCCATGAGTTTTAGCTTCTTGGTTTCTGATTCTCCTCCCCATCCCACTGGGGTAGGAATAAGTGAGAAGCCATGTGGTGCTTTGTTGTCAGCAGGGTCTACAACACATCAATTAAATACCATTACAGGAAGATAAACATGATCAAAAGGAAGAAAAAGTATAAAAATCATGAACAGGCAATGCTTTGGTTGCTTACCTTAGGTTGAAAAAATTACGTTGAGAGATGGCTATTTCACCTTGAAGTCAGTGGATTGTTTACAGGTTTAAAGCAAATTACATAAATGAACCTAGGGAGGACCAGAACCAAATTTATTCATCGTGCTTTATAGTACTTTGTGTATTGAAACTGGGGTTACTAGTTACTGTAGAGCTTTTTTTATCACATCAGCTTGCAAGTTCACAGACTAGTCTTATGCAGAGACTAAAGGTACATTACTAAACTTCTTTATTCAGCTGTAAGCTCCTAAATTGCCTAGAAAATTGCAGTTACACAAAATACACAACATTTTTTCCAGTACTTATCTACTGGGTTCACAACTGTACTCTGCCTTGTAATCCCACAATATGGATGGTAGTGCAGACTAAGGGAATTTCACTTCAGTTACTGTCAATTAAAAAGCTGAGGCAACAGGGGGAGCAAGAGCTTGGGGTCAGTGCATAACAGTTTCTTTCTGCAATTCTTTCATGCCTCTTACTTATTTTCTCTACTGCCTTTCAGTTCTTACTGCTCTTTTTCGCCAGTCTGGGTTTATCTATGGGCTACAGGCACTACAGTGCAATACATGTTCCAGTATAGCTCACCTAGAGGCCACAGGCCCTTTAGGAGTGCACCTTCTCTGGCATGGCCTATCCACAGGGATATCCTTGCATTGGTATGGTCACCTTTGGCCTGCAGTATCTCAGAGGCAAATGATCCTGCCATGGAGAACCTCCTTCCAAGAGTGCATCTCCAGCTGTGCCCCCCAACAATGTCCCCTATGTCTCCTCTGCTTCCTTCTTTTTCACTAAATGTATCTTCAGATCTACTTGCATCTAGTAACATCTTTCCTTTTATGGCCTCAGGTCTTTTTTGCCTGCCCTTAGCAGCTATTGCCCTTTCTTAAACATATTTGAGCATCATCATGTGCTTCTCTGACTGGAGGAAGCTTTGGTATGCAATGAGTTATTTTCATTTTTTTCGGCTAGAACAAGTTGTGGCTGTCTCATGGCAGTTCACAGTCTTGTTCCCCACACAGGACAACCTGTACACATAGCTACTATTTATACCCAATATATTCTACCCCACACTTCTGTGAAACAGAATATTCAGTTACAGACCACGCAACCAAGGAGAAGCAGCTGATGAGCTCTTCTATAAACAGCTGCGGTCAATCTCTAGATTGATGCCTCTCGTTCTTGTGGGAGACTTCAATCTGCCTGATATCTGCTGGGTGTACAACACAGCAGGAAGGAAGCAGTCTAGGAGGTTCCTGGAGTGCGTGGGAGACAACTTCCTTGCACAGCTGGTGAATGAACCAACAAGGGAGGGTGCCCTCCTGGACCTGCTGTTGGTGAACAGAGAAGGCCTTGTAGGGGATGTGGCGGTAGGTGGACGCCTAGGACTAAGCGACCATGAGATGATAAAATTTTCTGTTCTAGGTGAAGTGAAGAGGGTGGTTAGCAAGACAGTAGCATTAAATTTCCAGAGGGCAGACTTTGATCTCTTCAGAAGGCTGGTTGGTGAAGTCTCATGGGAGACAGTACGCAAGGGCAAGGGAGCCCAGGAGGGCTGGGAGCTCTTCAAAAGAGTGGTCCTAGCAGCTCAGGAGAAAGCCATCCCCGTGGTCCGGAAAAAAAGCCGGCAGGGGAGAAAGCCAGCTTGGTTGAATAGAGAGATCTTGAAGGATATCAAGAAGAAGAGAAATGTTTATGGGCTCTGGAAGAAGGGACAGGCCTCTTGGGTGGACTACAGGAGGGAAGTGAGATTGTGTAGGGAAAAAATCAGAAGGGCTAAGGCTCAGCTAGAAATTGGATTGGCCAAGTTAGTGAAAGATAACAAAAAATCTTTCTACAAATATATAAATAATAAAAGGCGGACTAGGGAGACCATACAGTCCCTATTGGACACAGAAGGAACAACAGTGACAGGGGATGAGGAAAAGGCTGAGGTACTTAATGCTTTCTTTGCCTCAGTCTTTAGTTGTAAGGAGGGTCGTTCCGTCTGTGTACTAACCCAGGAGCTAGAGGAGCATAATGAGGCTCCCGTGATCCAAGAGGAGGTGGTCAGAGCCTTGCTAGCCCGACTGGACAGTCACAAGTCTATGGGGCCGGACGGGATTCACCCTAGGGTACTGAAGGAGCTGGCAGATGTGCTGGCCAAACCCCTTTCCATCATCTTCCAACAGCGCTGGAAGACTGGGGAAATTCCACTGGACTGGAGGCTGGCTGATGTTGTGCCCAACTACAAGAAGGATCGCAGGGAGGATCCAGGGAACTACAGGCCTGTCAGTCTGACTTCAGTGCCAGGGAAACTCATGGAACAGGTGATCTTGAGTGCTATCATGAAGCACATGCAAGAGAACAGGGTGATCAGGCCCAGTCAACATGGGTTCACAAAAGGCAGGTCTTGCCAGACTAACCTGATCGCCTTCTATGACAAAGTGACTCAGCTGCTGGATGAGGGAAAGGCTGTGGATGTGGTCTTCCTGGACTTCAGCAAAGCCTTTGACACAGTTTCTCACAGCATTCTGCTTGAGAAGCTGTCAGCCTCTGGCCTGGACAGGCGCACACTCTCCTGGGTGGAAAACTGGTTGGATGGCCGGGCCCAGAGAGTGGTGGTAAATGGTGTGAAATCCAGCTGGAGGCCAGTGACAAGTGGGGTCCCCCAGGGCTCAGCGCTGGGTCCAGCCCTGTTCAATGTCTTTATCAATGACCTGGGTGAAGGCATCGAGTGCACCCTTAGCAAGTTTGCGGATGACACTAAGCTGGGTGGAAGTGTCGATCTGCTGGAGGGTAGGGAGGCTCTGCAAAGGGATCTGGACAGGCTGGACCGCTGGGCTGAGTCCAATGGCATGAGGTTTAACAAGGCCAAATGCCAGGTCCTCCACTTGGGGCACAACAACCCTATGCAGTGCTACAGACTAGGAGAAGTCTGTCTAGAAAGCTGCCTGGAGGAGAGGGACCTGGGGGTGTTGGTTGACAGTCGACTGAATATGAGCCAGCAGTGTGCCCAGGTGGCCAAGAAGGCCAATGGCATCTTGGCTTGGATCAGAAACGGCGTAACCTGCAGGTCCAGGGAGGTTATTCTCCCTCTGTATCGGCACTGGTGAGACCGCTCCTCGAATACTGTGTTCATTTCTGGGCCCCTCACCACAAGAAGGATGTTGAGACTCTGGAGAGAGTCCAGAGAAGAGCAACAAAGCTGGTGAAAGGGGCTGGAGAACAGGCCTTATGAGGAGCGGCTGAGAGAGCTGGGGTTGTTTAGCCTGGAGAAGAGGAGGCTGAGGGGAGACCTCATTGCTCTCTACAACTACCTGAAAGGACGTTGTAGAGAGGAGGGTGCTGGCCTCTTCTTCCAAGTGACAGGGGACAGGACAAGAGGGAATGGCCTCAAGCTCCGCCAGGGGAGGTTTAGGCTAGACGTTAGGAAAAAATTCTTTACATAAAGGGTCATTGGGCACTGGAAGAGGCTGCCCAGGGAGGTGGTTGAGTCACCTTCCTTGGAGGTGTTTAAGGCATGGGTGGATGAGGTGCTGAGGGATATGGTTTAGTGTTTGATGGGAACGGTTGGACTCGATGATCCGGTGGGTCTCTTCCAACCTGGTTATTCTGTGATTCTGTGATTCTGTGATTCAAGAACACTTGAATATATATTCATTGAAAGTTCTTTTAAGATCATCACAAATGTTGACAATAACCCATGAAATAGAGGAACGAAGCTTTTGCAAAAAAGCCATTAACATGACTTTTGAAATAGGAAGTAAGAACTTAAGTAAACAAAGAAGTTCCAAATCAGCAGTTTTTAGAGTCTGAGCCAGGAAGTAGGCAGAGATTGGAAGGACTTGACTGCTAGGCAAACTTTGCAAGCAACTTTTGGGGGTAATGCTGTGGAACAACCACCAGAGAGCACTGAAAACCCCTTCGCAGCATATGCAGAAGATGTTTCCAATGACTTGGCACTGTTGTGGTTATATGTAAATACATAATCACATGAATGATGGATAATGCATAACAATGAGTATAAATGAATGTGGCAAACTGTGAGGTGCATTTGGTTTGTTGGAAACTACTGAGGACTCGGGATTTGTGCAAACCTGTAATAAAGCAGTGTTTCTTGGATCCACACAGTCGTGATCAGTGCTGGCCCATGCCCACCTTAGTAGCTCATTGCCCTGACAAAGGCAGTCAGCATGACACTTGCTCTGAGTCAGCCCTCTCTCTCTAGCAGTTCAAGGGTGCAGTGCCCACAGAAGAGCCCACAGAAGAGCAACATGTGCTCACAGGGGTCTTGAAGCCCCAGCCTGTGGCTCCACACAAAGTGAGGGCCTGGGCTCTGAGCCACTGGTGCATGGGTTCAGAGTGGGACCAGTCTCAGCTCTTTATAACAACTTCCCTGCCTGGCCAGCGGCTCTGCAGATCCCCTCAGGCTCCACATTTCTCACCCGCTTGTGTGTTGTGCATGCCTTCCCCCATGCACTGATGACACACTGCCATGGCCATGGGTCTCCCAGTATCAGGATGAAGGCACTCTCTGGAGTTTCCATGCCACCATAGCTATTCCCACTCCAGGCCATGCCCAGACCAGCCATTACCAAAACTCTTCACCAGTAGCTGTCACCTCTGCCCCCTTCGTGGGTCCCTTGCAGCAGCACCTCTCCCAGGCATGGAGCTCTCTCATCAACACAGCAACAGCCCCCAGAAGGCAATTCCACCAACAGCCCTCAAGCAGCCATTACTGCCTTTTTTAAAATAAGTTCATGCAGGGTGTCATGTGCATTTCCAATTTTCTTAAGTGTTTGGTGGGTAGTGGCTACTCTCATTCCCTCGGGAGCAGCTGGAACTGGCCCAGGGCAGGTTGTGCCTCCCCAGTGCAGACTGGCAGGCAGTCCCACAGCTTTAACCCTGACACTTACGCCTGGTGCAGGATACAAGTGAGGTCACATCCTCTGAGGGAACAATGGCCAAAGCTCAGTGTGGGAACTCCAATCTTGGCTCCCACTCCCCATGCCTCCGCCAGCTAGCTCAGGACAAAATGGTAGTGGTCTATGTGTATCTGAGAGCTGGATGCTGCTCATGTTGTGTGGCTTGACCTAGGCCATGTCAGAGCTTTTCTATATACCATGCAGCTTGTATAATCATGATGCCAGCAGTGAAATATAGCAATTTATTTTTTAACATCATTTTAATCTAAATAAAAACTTTTTTATCTGTATTTCTAGCAGTCATTCTTATATTATCTTGAGCGCAGTTGCTAGCTCTTACATGTTATCAAATTTTTTACAGTTACTTTGCTATCAAAAGCGGACAGTTTGTTGAACAGTGACTTACCCAAAACCATGTATTCACATCGCCTGCTGATATTCTAGAAGAAAAAGTATCAGCTAAATATTTGACCTGAAGTTATTTTCTTCCCATTTTAATCCCCTCAACTGTCCATCACTCAAGTTTATCTCAGTGTTTGGAAGAAAAGAGACAAATGGAGAAACTTCTTTCTGCCTCTTTAGGAAGCTGAAAGAAGAACCTTTGGAGTGTTGCATAGGGCCAAAGAAGAAAGGAGAGGAGGGTGGGAAATAAAGCCATAATAGTTTTTGAAGAATAAACTCAATGAAGATGAAGTGTCTTTGGAAACAGAGTTCATAGCTTAGAAAACTGAAAGTAGTTTTGTCATCAGTACATAGCTCCGAGAGACCAATACACATAAACATTCAATTAAAATGAATGGAGTTGAATGGCTGGAGGATTTGTGTACATGCATGTTTCTGTTTTGCTTTTAAACTCACGGTGAAATTGCATTTCACATATAAGGAAGGCCATGCATGTATTGATCACGCTTCTACTCAATTCACAGAGGCATTTTGGTGGCAAACTTTTTAAGAAGGCTATTATGGAATATTTTACCTCCTTTTCCTCTATTACTATGAGATGACAAGAATGCCATAATCTGACTGCTATTTCTCTGATAAATAAATTACATTTTTACTAGTATTTCACATAATGTGGTTTGTGAGTGTCACACGTATGAAACTGATTTTTTTTAGAATGAGATCCTAGTGTCTTACAAAATCTAAGTCACATAGGCATGCAAACAAAGCGTTTATTTTTTTTCCTTAAATTCTTTTTCCCTTTTTTAATTGATATTTAATTCTTTAAAATTTTATCCAAGCATTCAGAAAAGAGAGTATCTCTTTTAAGGGTTTCTGCAGTGCCATGCACTTAAAAATAAAAACTAAGAATAATGGACTGACAAGAAACTGTGCCTTAGTTCTTGGGCATCCTGCTCCTCATCTTTTGTGAGGCTGAAGAACAAATAGAAGCAGTGGGGTATGGATTGTGAAATAATTATTTACTCACTGTTAACATAGAGAGGATGTGGTTTTTTTATTTTTTCTTAGTTGTTTTAGTTTCTTTCTCAACAAGTCAGTGATCTAAGGCAGTTGATCAAAGGGTTAGTTTGAATTGCTGTAATTTAATAGATGGAACTTTCTTGTGTAAGTGCATATTTATTTACACGATGTCTTCTCATAAGCTGAAAGTGAAAATGTGCTAAGAGGAAGATTTTGACAAATAATGCCAGGCACCTCTCTGATAAACTACATTAATAAATAAGCTGTCTAATTCAGTCAAAATTTCAACATTTTATTTTTCACCCAGCTGTCCTGGACAGTGAAATTTATTCATGTTTCTTGAAGAAAGTCTGTATCTTTCTGTTACCATAGACATGTGGGTATGTAAATGGAAGCATTCAGTTTATATCTTTTCACAGAATCACAGAATAACAGAAACACAGAATAACCAGGTTGGAAGAGACCCACCGGATCACCGAGTCCAACCGTTCCTACCAACACTAAACCATATCCCTCAGCACCTCGTCCACCCGTGCCTTAAACACCTCCAGGGAAGGTGACTCAACCACCTCCCTGGGCAGCGTGTTCCAGTGCCCAATGACCCTTTCTGTAAAGAATTTTTTCCTAACGTCTAGCCTAAACCTCCCCTGGCGGAGCTTGAGGCCATTCCCTCTTGTCCTGTCCCCTGTCACTTGGGAGAAGAGGCCAGCACCCTCCTCTCTACAACGTCCTTTCAGGTCGTTGTAGAGAGCAATGAGGTCACCCCTCAGCCTCCTCTTCTCCAGGAAAAACAACCCCAGCTCTCTCAGCCGCTCCTCATAAGGCCTGTTCTCCAGCCCTTTCACCAGCTTTGTTGCTCTTCTCTGGACTCTCTCCAGAGCCTCAACATCCTTCTTGTGGTGAGGGGCCCAGAACTGAACACAGTATTCGAGGAGCGGTCTCACCAGTGCCGAGTACAGAGGGAAGATAACCTCCCTGGACCTGCTGCTCATGCCGTTTCTGATACAAGCCAAGATGCCATTGGCCTTCTTGGCCACCTGGGCACACTGCTGGCTCATATTCAGTCGACTGTCAACCAACACCCCCAGGTCCCTCTCCTCCAGGCAGCTTTCTAGACAGACTTCTCCCAGTCTGTAGCACTGCATAGGGTTGTTGTGCCCCAAGTGCAGGACCCGGCATTTGGCCTTGTTAAACCTCATGCCATTGGACTCTGCCCAGCGGTCCAGCCTGTTCAGATCCCTTTGCAGAGCCTCCCGACCCTCCAGCAGATCCACACTTCCACCCAGCTTAGTGTCATCCGCAAACTTGCTAAGGGTGCATTCGATGCCTTCATCCAGATCATTGATGAAGACATTGAACAGGGCTGGACCCAGCACTGAGCCCTGGGGAACCCCACTTGTCACTGGCCTCCAGCTGGATTTCACACCATTTACCACCACTCTCTGGGCCCGGCCATCCAACCAGTTTTCCACCCAGGAGAGTGTGTGCCTGTCCAGTCCAGAGGCTGACAGTTTCTCAAGCAGAATGCTGTGAGAAACTGTGTCAAAGGCTTTGCTGAAGTCCAGGAAGACCACATCCACAGCCTTTCCCTCATCCAGTAGCCGGGTCACTTTGTCATAGAAGGCGATCAGGTTAGTTTGGCAAGACCTGCCTTTTGTGAACCCATGTTGACTGGGCCTGATCACCCTGTTCTCTTGCATGTGCTTCATGATAGCACTCAAGATCACCTGTTCCATGACTTTCCCTGGCACTGAGGTCAGACTGACAGGCCTGTAGTTTCCTGGGTCCTCCCTGCGGCCCTTTTTGTAGATGGGCACAACATCAGCCAGCCTCCAGTCCAGTGGGACTTCCCCAGTCTTCCAGCGCTGTTGGAAGATGATGGAAAGGGGTTTGGCCAGCACATCTGCCAGCTCCTTCAGTACCCTAGGGTGAATCCCGTCCGGCCCCATAGACTTGTGACTGTCCAGTCGGGCTAGCAAGTCTCTGACCACCTCCTCTTGGATCATGGGAGCCTCATTATGCTCCTCTAGCTCCTGGGTTTGTACACAGACAGAACGACCCTCCTTACGACTAAAGACTGAGGCAAAGAAGGCATTAAGTACCTCAGCCTTTTCCTCATCCCCTGATTTTATTGCTGGAAGAGGACAATAGACTAAAGGAGCTATTTCACATTACCAAGGGTCCTTTAAATATGTTTGGTTTTTTTTGGTCCGTTCAGGAAGTGATGCAGTAGAGCATTGTATTCAGAAAATTACTGCCACTTGTTTGCTTTCATGGACTGAATGTCATCATTTCATTTTATAATAACGCACTCTTAAAAGTAGTATTTTGGACCAGAAAAATGGTTGTATCAAAGTGGCTTCCAAAGTAGTTTTCTGTGTATTTGAAGTTATCCTTGATCAACTGATGTAAATCCTTATATCTGTGTAGCGATTAAGGCACGGACCTCATCGATGGGGATGGCAATCGAGATCAACTTTATTGAGAGCGTGCAAAACTTATATAATGCCTCTGTATCCAGTCACAGCTATTCCAGTGAATTTCCACCTGTGAGAATCCCACAGTGCAGCAAAAGAGTGCAACCCTCTGTTTCCCACAGATGTGCCCCTTATCTTCATGTTTTCCATCTAGTGCATTCCTTTCCTATTAACTCATGGGTCTTAATAATGATTCCAAGGTCTCAACAAGCTAGCAAACATGAGAGCATTGGCCGTTTGTTCTGTGCCTGCTGCTAATATCGCAGATACACCAAGGCATCAGACATTTGCCCCAGCATACACGCAATACTGGAATCTTTATGCCCACATATCTGAAGTTCAGCATAGGCAGTGTACACCAGTAGGTGCAGGGTCAAATTCTGAATGCGAATCTCTTATTTCAGAAATCTTTGGCTTGAGCTATAAATTTACTTTCATTTTAGTCTCTTTTATAGAGTTTACAGAGCCTGCTTTCAAAACAGTCATGCAAAGAGAGTAGTTGGCAAACAAAAACCCCACAGATTTTGGATACTATTTTAGAGCCAGTTTAAAACTGTTTTAGGTGAAACTTGAAATGTATCTTTTGTGCTGTTATACCCAGATCCTGAAAACAGTAACTTTAGGGCCCACCTCAACCTGCACAGTTGAAAAGGGAAAGTAACAAGGGTTCTTCTGTTGTCTGCCCAGCAAATTGAAGAACAACAAATCTCCCAGAGTATATTTAAATGCTGTATTTATTTTGGAGAAAGCCAAAATCACAAACCAGATACTCTGGTGCACTCAGAGTGGCAGCTTCTCAAAGTCGCAAAAGCAGATCCAAATCTGTTCAGATCAAAATCTGATTCCTTGAACCAAGCCAAGATCACTAAACAAATTACAATAAAATTGAGATTCTATCTGATACACCATAGTGCCAAGAAGGTACAGTAAGATAAGTTAGAGAAAGAGAGAAAAAAAAGTAGCAGTGGAAAAATAAAAATTATCACCACTCCAGTGGGGCACAGCACTTCCTCAGGAAAGCATGGTCCATCTGGCAGAAATTTGCCCAGCAGTAATTCTTCAGGAATATGTGGGCAGGTACCTCTTCTTCAGGCTGGTTGCATAGTTCTTCCTCAGGTCGATTCCCTGGGGTGGTGGGCATGTGCTCCATGCCTTCGTGGCAGACACTATTTATAGGGCAAGTCCATTCTCTATTAGCATGTGAGGGGTAGTCTTGCAGTGAAAGTTCTCGAATCAGGGCAAATGCAGAAGGTCCTTTGAGAAGGTACTGGAATTGGGGCTGGGGGCTCCAGGGTCACTGGCAGTTCAACAGACCCTTGCCAGAATAACCTCTGTGTGCACCCTTTTGGTATACATGCTCAGTCAGGATGGGGGGCAACACTTCCTCCCTCTCCTCTGCAACAGACCACTTAGGGCAGTTTGTCCATCCACAGGTGGGGAGTAGGGAGGGACTAATGCTGTCCCTTACACCTCCCTCTCTCATTGTTGACCAGGAGCCACAGAAAATCCCCTCAGACCCACGCAGCCCTGCACTCAGACAATGTTTAAGACACAACAAATATAAGTGAAGAAGTCAGCTTTTACATTACACCTCATGACTTAAACATTCATCACAGAACTCATATCCAGGTTGTCTATGGTGTTGATCCTTATACCAAACATGGAGAGATGATAAGGGGAGAATAAGGTTGAAAGAGGGAAGGAAGAAAAATAATAGACAGAGGAAGACAGAAGGGAAGAAAGAAAAGATGACATGGCTTATCATGCAATGATCAATAGTTAAGTCAACTGGTACGAATATAAATTCAGCAATCAAAATAATGTTCTCACAAATAACTGCTCAGAGGGTTGATACTACAGTTCTCACCATTTTTTCTGTCCCTTGGATGAGTAGCCTAGGTAAACACACATGACTCTAATCAGAATCCACAGAGGACATGCCATAATTTTGGAGCACTCAGAAAGGGAATGCCACTTCCTAGCTCTTGGATTCTTTCAAAAGATTTAATGTTGAATTTCGTTACCAGAATCACATTAGACTAGATTTATTCCGAGGGGCTTAAAACCAGAGTATTAGGACACTTAATGCACCAGTTCACATATGAAGCCTCAGAATAATCTGGTCTTTCCAGAAGACGGAACTTCGAAACCCAAAGACAGAAGTCCCAAAATGGTGTGGTGATGATGTCTTCAAAAGAGTATCTTTCAGCACTATTTTCTTGCCTCCAGTTAAGATCAGTGGAAACAGATCATTCTTCTTGAGAAACAATAGCGGTAGTAACAGAGAATATACAAATTCCTTGAAAAAAGAAACATTCACATTAAGAAAACTAAAACTTGTAATGCAGTCCTTAGCCACTGTACAGTGGTAGTAAAGGAAGTTGCATTGTTCACATTAAACACAAAAGACAAATTAACAGGTGAAACAAACTATCTCAGCCCATCTTCAGCAGCAGAGGGCATAGCAGCACATGTCCCCAGTCCATGTGAGCCCATCATGGACCTTAAGAGTTCTCCCCGAAGAGGAAGAAAACGCGCCCACGCGGGACCCGTTTTAAAAAGAAGAAACAGTACACCATGTATGTATTTTGTGTTCTTTTCCTTGGGTGTTGGTGGCCACCCACACATAGAAATTAACAGGATTTTTTAGAGTAAGAGGTAGCTCCCCACTAGTTGGGAGGTTCACTAGGACAGGCTGTCCTGGGCAATATCTAAGTTTCATAGAATCATAGACTCATAGAATAATCAGGTTGGAAGAGACCCACAGGATCATCGAGTCCAACTATTCCTATCAAATACTAAACCATGCCCCTTAGTACCTCGTCCACGCGTGCCTTAAACACCTCCAGGGAAGGTGACTCAACCACCTCCCTGGGCAGCCTGTTCTAGTGCCCAATGACCCTTTCTGTGAAAAATTTTTTCCTAAGGTCCATCCTAAACCTCCCTTGGTGGAGCTTGAGGCCATTCCCTCTTGTCCTGTCCCCTGTCACTTGGGAGAAGTTTAAAGGGGTCCTTTTCTTCATTCTAGCCAGGGATTAAGGAAGGAGAAGTCGGACAAAAGCAGTGCTTTCCAGGGTTCAAAGCTGGCATTTGAGACCTCCTATTGACCAAAAAGGTGGCTGGTGTCTTAAAAGGGCTGAGGGGAAAGGTAACCAATAAATGCCCTTGTTCCTTTCCTGTGAGCCTTCTAAAATAAACCCACTGGCTGTTTTTCAGCTTCCATAAAAAGCGGCCCAATGAGTTTTTCAGCCTGGGTGTGTTGGTAATCCCACCCACAGGCTGCAAGTGTTCCCTCCTCTTGAGGAGGGCCTTTATCTGGTGGCTTTAAATTTTTACCAACAAATGCAGATCAGATAGGGACAGACCATCCACCAAATATGGAGGAATGCCTTTTCTCAGACCCTTATTCCATAACTGACTCCATGAAACTTTGTGAAGCCTTAAGGAGTCAGAAAAACTTCTTATCAAGAAGGTAATTTTGTCCAGGTTTGCTAGCATTAGCCTTGGGGCACAAAACTGGAAGTAAGCCATCTTTTGTGTGCTTTCAGTGATGTGGCTAATCCCAGGGGTAAGGATGGTGATTACTTCATCCCTCTCCAAAAATTCAATTCTTCCACCCCAGTAGGCTATTGTTTGAGTCAGAGAGCACAGCAGTCTCTCATCCCCTCATTAATAATAATCAGGGGTCAGTGCTTGAGAGCAGGATCAGTAGTGGGGTCAGATTTCACAACCCTATCATCCCAATAACAATAAGCCACTGCTTTCCTTGCCACATCAGGAGCCCTGCTTGCCAAAGTGGAAAAAATGGTTTCACAGCCATTGAGGAATTTCAGTTTTAATTTTGCTTCTCGTACATATTGGAAAATCATTTCCATAGTTGATATGAATATCTGTTAATTTAATATGGATATGGCAATACACCTTAAGACATCTCCGAATTGGTACCAAATGTATATTTAGATCAGATATTTGATGGATTAAAAAGAAGGATATTCCAGATGCTCTTTATGTGAATTCCAATTTGCATTAGCAGAGATAATTTGCAAATCTACAATTACTACATATGAATATTTTCAAGTAAGAACATACAAATAAAGTTTGTAAAATGAATTTTCCTTATTTTTTTTCAAACAACATATGGTATTTCTTAGTATTTAAGGAAAAACCTCACTTCTAATTTACCACATCATTTAGCAAAATTATAGAGTCTCACTTTGAAGATACCTCCTTGTACAATGAACAAATTCTTTTTTTGTTCTTATTTTTTAAAAATATTCTTATAATAAAAATGGTAAAAAGTTGGGGTTTGAGACCTGTGTTTCTATGTTCACAAGTTAACAATAATGACATACATTTTCACTGGGATTTGACTGAAGACCTGGCAGATACATCTTTGGTAAAAATTATATTTAGAGAAAGACTGAAGGGAGAAGATCTTCTCCAGTTTTAGGTATATGCATATGGATATTATTTCTTTTTGAAGGCTCTGCCATGTGTTCATGAAATTACCAGTAAATTATCAGGTGGAATTGCCTAGTTAAGTTTTTCATACTTTTGGAATTGTTTATTTTTTCTTGAGATATTATTCTGATATCAGGTTCGCCCTTGAAACTTCCTCCTACTCTTTCAGTACATTTAAAGCAGAGGGCAGACCACAGCACAGTTAATAACTCTGAAGTCAGCTAGAGATTTTGAAACAGTCTTAGCTCACTGAATGCTGAAGGGAAGAGAGGTGCCTCCCACCACCATTTTTTTTTATTTGTTTGTTTGTTTGTTTCTGTTCTGGCTTGAGAAGCCTAATGTACCTTGAAATAAGTTTTATTGTGATGAATTGAAGTTAGAATGCTTCTGCAGGCCAGGGAGGTTTGTAGAGCTTAGTACATCACAAAGGATGAAATTTAAAATGAAGGCATAAATCTCAGGGGATTATAGATATTGCTTCTGCTGAAACTGCAAGGATTTTATAATAATAAAAATCCTCTCAAAATTAAAATAAGTCCTATATCTGTGCTTCTAACAGCTAGCAAGGATTCCCTCAGTTTCTATAGCAATATTTCCTGATAAGATATATCTAATCAGCTTTTGACTTCTTAGCACAGATTCCAAACTTGATTTTGAATCGTAAACTAATTTCCCACTGCTTATTATTTAAATAGATTGCCCTCCTTTCTAAGAATAGGAATATGGATCTTCTTATAACTCAATGGGTGGAAAAAAAATGGAAGTTGTGATTCATGCTAGCATTATGAAAACTGAATAATCCTCCATGAAGGAGGCACCTATATCTCTAGTCTCTGAGACATGGAAAAATATTAAGAAGAGCAATTACAAAACTCACAGTTATTACTGCCCGGCTATGTAGGAATGGAGTCAGGAAGGCCAAGGTGCAGCTGTAGCTGAACTTGGTAAGGGAAGTGAAAACTAACAAGAAAGGCTTTTATAAGTATGTCAATCAGAAACAGAAGGTTAAGGAAAGTATACCCCTACTGATGGATGAAAATGGTGACCTCAAATCAGCAGATAAGGAGAAGACTGAGGTGCTCAACAATATTTTTGCCTCAGACTTCACTGACAACCACCCTCCTCACCCCTCCTGGGTCAATGGACAATAAGATGGGGACTAGGGGGTAAAGCCCCTCCCACTGTAGGGGAGGATCAAGTTTGTAACTACCTGAGGAACCTGAACATATATAAGTCTATGGGACCTGATGAGATGCATCCCAGAGTCCTGAAGGAATTGGCTGATGGGGTGGCCAGGCCACTCTCCATGATATTTGAAAAGTCATGCCAGTCAGGAGAAGTCCCTGGTGATTAGAAGAAGAGTAACATTGTGCCCATTTTTCAAAAGGGTCGAAAAAATTACCCTGGGAACAAGTGACCTGTCAGAATCACCTCTGTGCCTGGGAAGATCCTCCTAGAAGATATGCTGAAGCACATGGAGGACGGGGAGGTGATTAGTGGCAGCAAGCATGACTTCACCAAGAGCAAGTCCTGTATGACCAACCTAGTGGCTTTCATGATGGGGTGACCACATCACTGGTCACAAGAAAACCAATGGTCATAATCTATCTGGACTTCTGTAAAGCCTTTGACACAGCCCCCCACAACATCCTTCTCTCTAAATTGCGGAGATATGGATTTGATGGGTGGACTGTGTGAATCTCATGAGGTTCAACAAGGCCAAGTACAAGGTCCTACACCTGGGCAGGGCAATCTATGGTCTCAATACAGAATGAGGGATGATGTGATTAAGAGCAGCCCTGCGGAGAAGGACTTGCGGGGTGCTGATGGATGACAAGCTTGACATGAGCCTGCAATACATACTCACAGCCCAGAAGGCCAACTGTATCCTGGACTGCATCAAAAGAAGCACGGCCAGCAGGTCGAGGGAAGTGATTTTGCCCCTCTATTCCATTCTTGTGAGACTCCACCTGGAGTATTGTGTCCAGTTCTGGAATCCTCAGCATAAGAAGGATATGGAACTGTTGGAATGAGTCCAGAGAAGGGTTACAAAGATGATCAGAGGGCTGGAGCACCTCTCATATGAGGACAGCCTGGGAGAGATGGAGTTGTTCAGCCTGGAGAAGAAAAGGCTCCAGGGAGACCTTATAGCAGCTTCCCAGTACCTGAAGGGGGTGTACAAAAAAGCTGAAGAGAGACTTTTTACCAAGGAATGTAGTGATAGGACTAGAGGGAATGGCTGTAAATTGGAGAGGGGAAGATTTAGGGTAGATATTAGGAGGAAATTCTTCACAATGAGTGTGTTGTGGCACTGGAACAGGCTGCCCAGGAAAGTTGTGGATGCCCCATCCCTGGAAGTGTTCAAGGCCAGGCTGGATGTAGCCTCGAGCAGCCTGATCTAGTGGGAGGTGTTCCTGCCCATGGCGGCAGGGTGTGTGTGTGTGTGCGCAACTAGATGATCTTTAAGTTCCCTTCCAAATCAAATGATTCTATGTTTCTATGATTCTGTGATTTTGTGATTAAATCACCTTGATTCTGACATAAAGGGTTTAATATTTGCATTCTCTGCAATAATCTGTGTAGGGCTTCAAGTGAATGGCCTTGGGATCATACCATAAAGTTATGTTCATGGACATAAAACCTTGTCAGAGTCCTAAATAACGATGGTCTTGTTTGACCAATCCATACTTTAACAGATCTGCTTGTAGATCTTACAAAGCCTAATGCCATCCCAATCACATTTTTCAAAAATCACATTTTACAAAAATGTTATTTTTCCTTTTTTTTTTGCTTGTTACAAAAGCATTGTAACCTCAAAAAAATGCTAGCAAGAGGGGTTTTTTTAACAGCTAACTACTTACAAAACACAATCATAACTTTTAAGTAGCCCTACAGTAAAAAGCAAGTAGATACATACAACACAGAGAACCAAATATTAGAAAGTAACCAAGCATACATTAAAAATTGAGTGGCATCAAATGATTAAGGCTTACGTTTTCCAGCATACAGAGAAAACATGTTAAGCCACAGAGCAGAAATGTACTTTCACTTTTCATTTTTATAGGACTTAAAGGGCTCATGAAACCCTTCCGGATGTATTTTTTTCCTAATTAAAGAAAACACGTCTATTTTGTACCATTTCCTAGCATGTTTCTCCATGTGTCCTAATCATCTTTTCTCTGTTCCTTGTTTTGTCTTTTGTGTTTTGCTTTTCTCTTCCTTCCTTCCTTCCTTGCTCCCTCCTTTCCTCCCTCCTTTCCTCCCTCCTTCCCTCCCTCCCTCCTTCCCTCCCTTCCTTCCTTCCTTCCTTCCTTCCTTCCTTCCTTCCTTCCTTCCTTCCTTCCTTCCTTCCTTCCTTCCTTCCTTCCTTCCTTCCTTCCTTCCTTCTCTTTTTTTTTTTTAATTTTATTTAATATTTGAATTAATCCAGGTAATTTCCACTCAGGACACCTGTAGATATTGAGGTATTTCATCTACCACTCCTGAAGTCCAGTTTTGTAATCCTGCTTATCGCCCTGCTTCTGCCATGTAGGATCCTGAACTCAACCATCTCATGGCCACCGCAGGAAAGGCTGCCCCCAGCTTCCGTGTCACCAACCAGGCTTTCCTTGTTTGTTAGTACAAGGTCCAACAGCACTCCTCTTGTCATTAGCTCCCCTACCACTTGTGTCAAGAAGTTATCATCCATGCTCTGCAGGAATCTCTTGGACTGCATGTGCCTAGCTGTGTTAACTTTCCAGCAAATATCTGAGTGGTTGAAGCCCCCATAAGAACTAGGGCATCACAGCAATCATAATGCAACTTCCAGCTGCCTGTATAAGGCCTCATCAACCTCCTCTTCACACAAAGAGCAATGCCATCACCTTACCTTGCTGGCCTATCTTTTCTAAAAAGTAGAAAGCTGTCTATGACAGCATTCCAGTCATGCAAGTTATCGCACTGCATCTCTGTGGTCGCAATGAGGTTGTAGCCCTCTGACCGCACACAAATCTCTGTGTGCATTGGTTTACAAGTATTACAGAGAACTAGTTGAGCATGCAGGTTTCTTGGAGGGATAAAAGAGGATCCACCATAGCCATACACACCCTTGAAATGGCTTGCATTCTGTTTTCTGTCATGGGAGACTGTTTTTTGACTGCCCTATTTGGCCTTTCTTATTTCCCAGCTGGATGTATTGGCGTGCACTTTGCCATCTTGGACCCCATACCCTGAAGCCCTTCTGTTTAAAGGCCACCTCACCAAACTGGCAACCTGCTGCCAAAAAGTCCCTTGCCCTTTCTAGACAAGTGGATCCTATCCCACCCTAACAAGCTATAGACATTTAAGAATATCCCATCGTCAAAAAAGCCTAAATCCTCCTGACAGCACCAGACATGTACCCAGAGGTTGATATACATTATCTGCCTATTTCTGGCTGCCTCCTTCCCTTCAAATGGTAAAACCCAGGAAGAGATAACTTGAGTGCCTGTATCTTTCACTCACGTCCCCAGGGCTTTAATGCTTAAATGCTAAGCTTATATGCTTAGTTGTGTAGCCCAATAGGGCTTTAAGCTGCAATGGTCCAGAAATCTTGCTTAAATGTATATTCACAAATAATTTCTTTCAATTTGTGTTCTATAATCTAGTTATTTATCAGATAGACTTAAGGAATGCCCAGACTCATCCTGGTGGGCATATTTTAGATACACCTTTTTTACCCTGCTTTCAGATATCTGCATGCTTTAAAAATAGTGTTTCCTGTAAGTAATTACTAGTAGAAGTACTAAGCCCTACATTTCAAGGTGAAACAACGGAGAAGTCTCTCTTGTTTCATACTTCTGTTTTAAGCTTACAGTTTTTACATCCTTATTTCATTCTAACAAGGTATTCTACAGATTGGTGAAAATCTTGTCTCTGAACAATGCTACACAATGTAATGATACACCAACTTAAATCTTTCTGTAACATAAAAATTGCAAAGTTCAGGAAAAAACAATTGTAGAATTGAAGTTCTTTTAAGTGCGTTACTGGAAGATATCTCTGATCACAAGCGTTGCTGTGGAGGGGAAACTTTTCTGTTTCTGGAGTTTTGGCCCCAGTAATGTAGTCCAAAGAAAGACCTGGGGGTGCTGATGGATGAGAAGCTCAACATGAGTCAGGAATGTGTACTTGCAGACCTGAAAGCCAACCGTATCCTTGGCTGCATAAAAAGAAGCGTGACCAGCAGTTTGAGCGAGGTGACTCTTACCCTTTACTCTGTTCTCATGAGACCTCATCCAGAGTACTGTGTTCAGTTCTGGAGTCCTCCGCATAGGAAGGACATGAATTAGTTAGAGTGAGCCCAGAGGAGGGCCGCAAAGATGATCAGAGGGCTGGAGCACCTCCCATATCTCTCAACACAGGCTGAGAGAGTCAGGCTTCTTTAGTCTAGAGAAAAGAAGGCTCCAGAAGACCTTATAGTTGCCATTCACTACTTGAAGGAGCCCTACAAGAAAGAGGGAGAGTGTGCAGGGATAGGATGAGGGGTAATGATTTTAATCTGGAAGAGGGTAGATTTAAATTAGGTATTAGGAAGAAAATTTTACTGTGAGAGCGATGAGGCACTGGAAGAGGTTTCCCAGAGAAGTTGTGGATGTCCCAACCCTGGAGGTGTTCAAAACTAGGTTGGATGAGTCTTTGAGCAACCTGATCCAGTGGAAGGTGTCCCTGCCCTGGGCAGAGGGTTGGAAATAGATGATCTTAAAGGTTCCTTGCAACACAAACCATCCTATAATTTAATGATTCTATGAAGTCAAATGCTGATTCGATTATTTTCTATTGACAGCTCTATCTGCAGCTCAGTTGATGTACCAGGGGACACAATAGTATTTGTCTGATTTTGCCTTGAACCAGATGGACTGAACAAATTGCTAGATTCTGTTAACTGACTAAAGATTTACTATACATCATAGCAGAAAACAAAGTCTTTACAGAGACTGAACAGAAAATATGAAAGAATGAATCCTGGTCTGGTTTGGTGAAGTGCCAGTTCAGTGAGTAAAAAAACCAGCCATTTTTGACAGTTTCAGAACAAGAACAGTATTTCAAGGCAGCTGTTGGTTCTTCAGAGCTGTAGTTTTCCTGCCTTGTACTCAGCCTTTTATCGGCCTTGGCTTAGCTATCTCTCTTCACAGAGAAAATATATTTCTCTGACTTATATTTCTGGAGTTAACAAGCTTTTCCTTTTTGCAGATGGGAGGTGAATGATTTGTGAAGAGGGGAAACAAACCATGTTTCAGAAGAACACAGGCAGGATAATATTCTTTAAAGAAACATTACCAAAATCACATGAATAAGACCTGGTGGCCAGACACAATATGCATCACTTCAGTATCTTCTACAAATATAGCAATATGCTTAAACTGTAGTATACTTTAAAGTGGCACGATGTCAATCTGTAAAATAACTGCTTATGCCTTGTCTGGCTATCACAGAATGGCATCCCTTGTATTTTCTATATGAAATGCCCACGCTTCCTGTAGAGCAAGTCAAAGAATATTAGATGTCCTGACTGCTGTAGCAGAGTGTAATTGACTGCTGTGCAAGGAGAGCAGAAGTGCAGTGTATTCCCAATTGGACAAACTGATCTAGTTTGAAAACAGTAAGAACCAAAACCCTTTCATCCAGAACTCAAACAAAACATTCTTATGAAGGAGCTAGTTTACCTAAAATGAATATATAACCCTCAGGAAGGGAAGGTGAAGTCTTGAGTCCCCTCTTAGAAGAAGCATGCAAGAATAAAACTGCTTGCAGTTACTCAGGAAACTGCTTTGAATAACATTTATGAGTTCTATCCAAAGAATTAATGGGTGTCTGAAAGAAATAATCCTAAAACCTACAGATTTATGTCACAGAAATACCATTGAGAACAAGGGGTAATTATTTTTACACAAATCTTATATAAATACTTTTGGCCTAATTTTATTGGATTAATTTCTATTTTGCTTCAGCATGAGGAGATATACAAATCAGGCATAAAAAAATTTACCTGCTCTCAGTAAGTTTCAAAGCAGGTGGTCCTGAAGTATGAATGGATTAACATCAAAACATTTTTCTTTTTTTCTTTGTAACTTAAATTGCTTTCAGCTTGCTGAATTTTTAATGCATCCTCTGGTGATCACTTCCTAAGTCTCCCATTCCCTCTTTGCTCTCTCATCTGCTCAGCTCTGATGATCATGCACCATGCAGAGCTATGAGCCATGTTTTTAGATGCAGAGACATTATAATTGATTTTTCCCCTTCAGTTCCTGTGAGGATTAACTAGATATTTTGTCACTTTTAAGTCTAGAAACTCACTATTTCTTTACCCCTACCTCATTTCATCATACCTCAATGAGGATAGTGCCAAAGAGATATATGTTTCCCTCCTACTGAGCCAACAGGTTAGTTTTTAAATTGTTTTTTATGTATCATTTCAAGGTGTTTGCAATGGTAGAAAATAAGTCTAAAAATATTTAAACGGGATGTTGATTCTTTTTTATTCATCTTGTTAGTTTTCTGAAAAATCATATTACAAATATTCTTAGTTGCATCTTAAAGAGTTTTGCTTTCTCAGAGCAAGTATGATTAAATCCTCAAATTTATGTTTTCAGTCAGTGAACATGAAAAAATTATCATCTATTAAAACATGTTTCTGTAGACAGAGAAAACCCTTAATTTTTTGTTAAAGACACTATGAGAATGAGATCAAATTGCTACCATGGGCTACCAAAATTGATTTTATAGCACTTAGAATTAACAGTCACATCACAAGACTATTGGCAGTGCTGCTGCACCTAGTAGGAGAAAGTTTTCAAGCCATAATATATAACTTTCTTGGGAGTATATGCTACATATTTCACTTTCCATGTTATCCAACAGATACAAAAGACTATTTTCTTCTGCAAGAAGGTAAAACTGCTAATTGGTGCTCTGTGAGCAGAATAACATAAATTAATGCTGCATCAATACATCACAAAGACACTAGGTTATGCCATTCCTACCTTATTTTAAAAATCAACAAAATATTTTCTGTGCCATTTTGTGCTTTTTAACACATCTGTTTCTGCTCCAGCAATGCATAAGCATCACTTTTTTAAAAAATCTGCTTTTTAAAACTTGAACAGTAGCTGGTTAACAGAAAAATGTGGAGAAGCATGACATTCACTGCTGAGAGCTTTGAGTTACATATTTCAGTATTTCAGATTACATGCACTTAATCTATCCATAAAATGGACAGCTACTGTTTTTTTTCTTTGATAGACAACTAGCTTTCTAATCCATTATTGCTACTAGTAGTATCAGATGTAATACTACTTTCTACTAATCAAAAAAATCACTTGAAAACCAGAAGGGAAAGAGCGAGAGGGCATCTAACAGTAAAGATGGCTTTTGTTTTATTGGAACCAAAGAAATCACTGAGTTTATGGGACCAATGGCATCTCAGACAGAGCAAAATAACCTATTTCATATTTCCCAAAATATTTTGTATGAATCAAAATATGTTAGTAAACTTCCATGCGAAACTTTTTCTCAGATCATTGTTTGTCAGTATCACAAGGATATATCTAGATGTAATGGTGCTTTTTTCTCTTTCACTAGCAATATTAACCAGATTTACTTTGAAATTATTTTCTTGACTTGAAACTGTTTGTCATATTATTAATTTTAAAAAACAGCCAATCAAACAACCCCAAGACAAACCTTATGACCTTAAGTAAGGAGAGACAGAGGTAGTGCTAGAAGGCTGTAAGTTATAGCAAGGAAAAGGCTTATAGGGAGTATATTCTGGCACTTCCAGAGCTGCATAGCAGGATTAAGTTGATATGGTCCGAGATGCTTACCCTGAAAGAATCATCAAAAAATGACCACTCATCACTGATCTCCATTTGGACATTGAGACATTGACTGCTACCCTCTGGATGCAACCATCTAATCAATTCCTTATCCACCAAACAATCCACTCATCAAATTCATGTTTCTCCAATTTAGAGAGAAGTGGGGAACTGTACAAAGGCTTTACAGAAGTCCAGATAGATGACATCCGTTGCTTTTCCTTTGTCCACCGATGTGGCCACTCCATCAAAGAAAGCCACTAGGTTGGTCTGGCAGGACTTGCCCTTGGTAAAGCTATGTTGTCTGTCTTGAACTACCTCCCAGTCCTCCATATGCTTCAGCATAGCTTCTCGGAGGATCTGTTCCATGATCTTCCTAGGTACCGCGGTGAGGCCGACAGGTTGGTAGTTCCCAGGGTCATCTTTTCTACCATTTTTAAAGATGTACACAATGTTTCCCTTCTTCCAGTCACCAGGGACTTCACCTGGCTGCCATGATACTAAGTTGAGTGGGAGTGTTGGTCTGCCTGAGGGTCAGCAGGCTCTACAGAGGCATCTGGACAGGCTGGATCATTGGTCCGAGGCCAGTTGCGTGAAGTTCAACAAGGCTGAGTCGTACTGACTAATTCCTTGAAAAGCTGGAAGTTTGCTTTCCTAAAATCTAGGGTCTTTACCATACTCCGTGCCTGTCTGCTATCCCTCAGAATTGTGAACTCCACCAATACGTGATCACTGCACCTTTAGGCTGCCTCCAATCTTGATGTCACTGATGAGCTCACTTGCATTAGTGACCATTATTGGTCCAGTATTGCATCTCCTCGGGTAGAGGTGTCTATTACCTGGGCTAAGAAGTTATCTTCAATGCACTCCAGGATTCTCCTGGTTTGCTTACTACTTGCTGTGCTATATGGTCCCTTACTTTTGGAATCTCAGATAATTGAATTTCATCAGACGTTTGAATATTCATTTTAATGTTTAATATTCATTTTGGCCACAACTAGGAAGACATAATTCTGGCAACTTTTACTAGGTATATAAAACCACCTATCTTTGGCTACGAACCCACTATCAGGTGTATTCAGATGTTAGGAAGTGACTGATGGTCGATCTCTTTTTTTCAGGCCATAAGAGGGTCTTTTCCAGACAACACAGGAGCCCAAGAGCCCAAGAGCCCTGAGAGGATGCCCAGGTGTGTTGGATCACTGCATTTTACCAATGGGTACTTTCTCCCCAAGTGCACCTAGTCAAGATGATTGACTATCAGTCCCAAACACAGCAGTTTCAAGTAGGCCAAGGATGTGCCTTGGTTTCCTGAATAACTGCCTTCTTTCCACAACAAGCCTGGGTTAACAGGAGCCTTGTTGCCACTGGATCAGCAAGTAGTCTGGGAGGGCGGGGAGGGGTGCATGTTGGAAGTGAGTAAGAAAATGGGCTAATCAGCCTAAAATTGGTTGTGTGGCCTTTATCTTATTTTTTCCTCATTTCTTCCACTTGTATGGATAATAAGGCTGTGGTACAACAGGGCAAAATAACTGTGGAGACTTTTAGAGGTCAGTATTAAATTCTGAGAAAACAAAAATAATCAGAGGAAGTATTTTCACATCGAATCTGTTCTTATCAGCCCAACCAGATTTAACATGATCAGAACCTTCCAGCTTCTTTAAAAGAATACTGTGGCATTTCTGGCTGAGTGTGTCTTCATAACCATTGCTGAGGAACATTGAAGAAATTAGTCTTCAGTCATATATTACATTTGAAGAAACTGAAATATTCTGTCTTAATTTTGCCATTTCCTGTTCAAATGGGGAAGAAAAGGGAGCTGAAACTCAATTTTTTAAAATAGTAATCTCATTATTTCATTTGCATTGATGTTCATCTAATTTAATGTAATACACTTGCTAGCTCAAATCAATTCTGTACCTTCCATGAAAAACATACTTACAAGCCTTCTCTTTCAGAGTGGTACTTGACTTTTGCTGTCTTAGAAGTTTTTCTTCTCAAAGAGCAATTGACACAAAGGGCAGCTTAAATGAATAGTTTTATTGTAAACCAGTAGCCATCTTCCCAGAGCTTATGTCAATTTTGCTTCCAAACTTACAATCGCTTCTGTTAAGTTTATTAGTTACAGGTAGCACAAGCATTTACTATGTTTCTGTATATTCTCAGAAAATTACCTAACAGAAAATCTTAAACCAGATATATTTGGTCTCCAAGTCTGAATAAAATATCAAGAATAAATGTAAAAACAACTTTATGCCACACTCTTGTCTTTTTTCTTCCTCTTTTTTTATGCAGGAATTAAATCTCACTGTTACTATGGGAACTCAGTCTTACCCAGTCAGTTTGTTTAGGCAACATTAACTGAGCAAAGATCAGTGGCCAGGATTTCCAGGGCTGTCTGCCAGTCATGCTAAAAATACAGGTCACTAAAGGATGTAACAATCACACTATAACAAAAAACGAATAAATATTTGGACATTTTCCAAAATGTGCAGTTATCCACAGGTATGTATGAATACAGAACTCCGAAGCTGAACAGCTTGACAGAAGTACTGGAAAAGACAAAGCTGATTGTGTATGCTGGTACCTTAGATTAAAAATTACCTTCATTTGTTAATCACTATGTTCACAGTCTACATCCTGTTCTTTCACATAGAATAAGTTGCAATTAAATCATGAGAACTCTAACTATAGATCTTAGCTTAAAATGTTCTTTTCATTTACCTCTGTACATTTTAAAAGCTCTGGTTTCTTTACCACAACATAAAATTGAAGACTACCATGTTAAAAATACCAGTTTCTACGGAGAAATGAAGATTCTTGTGATTTTAAAACTACTACCCATCTAACAGCAACCCTGTGATCAGTAATTCTATAGGCACACTCTCTCTCTAAAATGTGCCCTGATCACTGAGAGACCTCTTAATCTTCAAGAGAAAGTCAGAAACCTTCTCTCAAAAGGAAGAGTATATCTAAACCAGTCCCTCCTTCTGGGTGTTATGAAGATGTCTGCATTTGCATCTTGTTTCTAAAACTATTGTTTCTCTTGTTCCTGATAAACAAAGGTGCTCAAAAGTTCTGATAGACATAAAAGGCTTATATCACAGTATCACAGAATCACTAGGTTGGAAAAGACGCACAGGATCATCGAGTCCCACCATTCCTATCAATTACTAAACCATGCCCCTCAGCACCTCATCCACTCGTCCTTTAAACACCTCCAGGGAAGGTGATTCAACTACCTCCCTAGGCAGCCTGTTCCAGTGTCCAATGACCCTTTCCGTAAAAACTTTTTCCTGATGTCAAGCCTGAACCTCCCCTGGCAGAGCTTGAGGCCATTCCCTCTTGTCCTGTCCCCTGTCACATGGGAGAAGAGGCCAGCACCCTCCTCTCTGCAACCTCCTTTCAGGTAGTTGTAGAGAGCAATAAGGTCTCCCCTCAGACTCCTCCTTATATGGGAAAACATCATCTAGCTTCTGTCCCGATCCGATATCGGGGAGGGTTCTTAAATGATCCCAGGAGTGGGATTAAGACACAAATGAGGTCAGATGCCGTCAGCTTTATTTTCTAGAACAACTGATAACAGCAATAGGACAGAGAGGAAAAGAAAGGAAAAGTCAGAATCCCTAAGCAAGAAAACAGTAGAGGGACAGCTAATTACCACCACCACGAATCCAGCAATGTGCAGTTGGCTCGGTCTCAGTGCAGGTGATGGTGCTTCAAGCTCCAGACGGACACGAAGAAAAAGAGAGAGAGAGAGGGAAGGAAAGAAATCACCACATCGACGGCAGCAGCAGTTCTCGGGAACACGTGGTGTCAGCAGCTTCTTCCAGGCTGCGTGGTCCAGGCTAGTCCAATCAAAGTGTGTGAGTGAGAACGAGACTGAACTCCACCTGGTTCCTTGAGAGTCCTTTTATAAGGCCTGTCCAACCTCCATCTGAACGTGTCTTTTTTGGCAGGTCCAGCCTGAGTCATCCGGCGGGTTGAGGAAGGGAGGAGGGGGAGCAGGAGAAGGAGCTGCTGCTGCAGCCCCTCCCACCACCGAAGCCAGCTCTTGGTCCCGATCTCAGCTGAGCAAGAGAGAGATGTGCCTGCTCCTGCACTGTCCTTTTGCTGAACCCGGCACTACAGACAAGCTGGTGCCACAAATGGGTAGTCCTCAGAAAAAAAGTTTAAGGCAAAGGGATACACACAGTCTGACTTTACAGCTTCAAGCATATAGGTATTTCCAAGTTATCCTAATGTAATGAACAGTCACTCTTGGTGTTTTTCTTCTTTTTTCTTCATTTTACTCCAAGCTATTTTTCTCTGTTACTGATTTCTGCTTGTCCATACTCCTACCCAAGCTCACTGTGTTAGTGCTCCAATCCACTCTGGTACTTGATATGCAAATAAAAATAAAATTAAATGGCTGCATTTGTTGAATAATTTTTCTCATATTGACTTATACCAAACCAGCCTTTCTTGCTTTTTCCTTTATAAAAAACTTCTTCAGTGCATTTACCCCACACTCTTCATTCACACTTTGATACGTGGTTCAACGTATTATGTTATTTGCTACAAATTTAAGGGAGAAGTAACTGATATCATCTACCTGGGCTTGTGCAAAGTTTTTGAAACTGTCCCACAAGACATTTGGGCACCTAAATTGGAGAGATACAGATTTGATGAAGAATGGATTGAAAATAACCTTGAAGAGAAGGACTTAAAGGTTGCCAGTTATATCAAAAGCTCAGCATGAGTCATGAATGTGCACTTGCAGACCTGAAAGCCAACTGTATCCTGGTCTGCATCAAAAAAAATGTGACAAGCAGGTTGAGAGTAATGATTCTCCCCCTCTACACTGCTCTCATGAGACCTCACCTGGAGTACTGTGTTCAGGTCTGGAGTCCTCAGCGCAGCAAGGACATGGTCAGTTAGACTGAGCCCAGAGGATGGCCACGAAGATGATCAGAGGACTGGAGGACCTCCCATATGAAGACAGGCTGAGAGACTGTGGCCTAAAGAGAAGACTCTGGGAAGACCTTAAGGCAGACTTCCAGTACTTACAGGGGCCTTACAAGAAAGCTGGGAAGGCAATCTTTGTCAGGGAGTGCAGTAATAAAAGGAGGGGTAACAGTTTTAAGTTGAAAGAGGGTAGATTTAGATTAGATATTAGGAAGAGATTTTTTATTGTGAGGATGATGAAGCACTGGAACAAGTTTCCTAGAGAAGTTGTGGATTCCCCATCCCTGAAGGTGTTCAAGACCTGGGTGGGTGAGGCTATGAGACCTGATCTAGTTGAAGGGTGTCCCTGACCATGGGATATTTATATATGACATTTAAGGTCCCTTCCAGCCCAAACCATTCTATGATTCTGTGAAATCTTCTGGAGGGAATGACAGTGATGTCTGGCCGCTCCTGAGTCACTGTTGATTTTGTAGCAGCACATGAAGGATTGTTACGTATAACACCATACTATTATTTACTATCCAAGTACAGTGATTCTGTAGTCTGTAAGTAAACCAGAGTAGTTTATACACACTGACACAATGTACGCCCTTCAAAAGGTAGGTTGGCCAGACTGGGGATGCATGCACTGGATTCAAACCATCAAACAACCCACACAGGACAGAGGAAAGACAGGAAAAGCCTAGAAAGTTATCAGAACAGCCCCCAATGATTTGCAACACTGTAACAATTTGCTTAACTGAGTCACAAGACAGCACCAGAAGCCCTAATGGAGTCAAACCTGAAATCAAACCAAAACCACCTTCTACAGCGGCTGCAGCTGCGTGTCTTGCAGAGAGAAAAGGAGAAAAGATAGGCTAGGCTAGGCTAGGCTACGATAAAAGAGGCAAATAGTTACAAGATAGATAGGAAGGATGAGAGATAGTCATCACCTTAGGAGCTCCACATGTAGCAGCACGTGTTTCTTTGTCCTGTGGGTCCAGAAGATGGTGACTGTCCACACACTATACACAAATACAAGGTAACAGGCTCAAGCATGTCCCTTCCCCCTTAGACAAGTCCAGACGTGCTCTCCAGCATTTCCAGCTTTGCCACTTTGGCTGGCGCAATCACCTGCTTTGAGCCATTCAACTCATGCCAGACCGGGTCTATGCAAGTATTTTTGTGGATTTTTGCTGATATATTTAACACTTTTCTGTATTCCCTGGCTAAGAAAAGATAAAAACTTGACAAACCCTGTAATGAAGTTATATCAGAGACAACACCAATCAGACAACAAGTCAATTTCTCTAAACTTTGTTAGCTATGTTTTACACATTTGATAGGAATCGAAGAAGAGTCATATAAAGCTCCTGGATACCTTTCAGAATGCTTTGTTTTAGTTCAGCTATCACTGTTTGAGAAGAGCTGTTAAGGGTGCGTGTTAAGACAGGTATTATATTCATATATTCATATGGCTTTGTTACTGCATATCAGATGAACAATGTGGCAGAAAGATGCACCTGTGCAATATGTGTTTTAATACTGTTTCACAATGGTAAAAAAATCTTTAGACATTCCCGCCTTTCATTTTTTTTCCTGCTACTACTACCATTTACATTTCCTTGATGTTGAAGAATAAGTATTGAAAATTCTTCTAGTATTTGAGAACAAGAAAACCATTCAAGGGCAGTCCTAGAGGTAAATCACACATTGTTTCTATATCTAGAGAAGAAATACTTTAGGATGTACCATGGAAGAATACAACACTCCTTGCAGGAGTGGAATGATTGAATTTGTCAGTCTGTGTTTCTTTCTTTCCCCCATGAATTTTTAGGGGGGAAAGTTTGTTGAAAAATTTGTGACCCCACTAATTCTCTGAATTTTATTCAACCTTCTAGAAGAGAATTCCTATGATAATTAATTTTTGAAAGCTTTTCCAAAACCACCTGGAGGCATGAAAACTGATAAATAAGGCTTTAATGTTATATTTCCCCCATATTAGTGGAATAAAACCTGAAATTTGTCATTTTACAAAGCAAGTATTTCCACATCATTTTAGATTTATTTGATGAAAATTACTTGGGAAAAGTCTGTCATGTTTTTCTGCTGTTCATCAGAGATGGTAAATATTTTCATTACACATAGCTGAATCCCCAGGCTAAACTATAGTAGTATCTTCTCTGAATGATCAAAACTTTGAGGTCTGTAGATCCAGCACTACATATAAGGAACTGCCCTCTTCCAGAATCTGTAGTTCTATCCAGGTCTGAGAGTGTTCATGGTAAAAACTAATTCTCTTACTCTGTCTCCTTCACTGTAATTGTAATTTACATGCTAAAGAAGTTGAAGCTGTTGCATTACTTCATTGTAATTTCATCTACATTTCTCGTAGTGAGGGGTCCAAAATTGAACACGGTATTTGAGGTGTGGTCTCACCTTGTACTGCTGGTCATGCTGTTTTTGATACAAGCTAAGATGCCACTGGCCTTCTTGGCCACCTGGGCACATTGCTGGCTCACATTCAGTCAGCTGTCAGCCAACACCCCCATCTCCTCCCCTGCCAGGCAGCTTTCCAGCCACTCTTCCCCAAGCCTGTAGTGCTGCATGGGGTTGTTGTGACCCAAATGCAGGACTCTGCCTTTGGCCTTCTTGAACCTCAACTTCTTATAAACTTCTCAGATTTTTTTACAGTATCTCACTATAATAAAACTAATAGTAGTGAGGCTAATTAGTAGTGGGACTAATTAATATTGTTCATTAACAATTAACATATTGTTAATGTTTGATATTAACAATATCAAAGCCATTAATACTTACATATATCTCATCATACTGTTAGGATTAAATCATGGGGAAACTGCTTCGTCCAATAGAACATAAAACACAGGCCTATCAGAAAGGGGATAAATGGCAAACAATTGACTTCCATAGAATGAATACCTAGACTACCTAAGATTAAGTAGTTCGGCAAAGAAAAGATAGAGTATGATATATTAAAGATTTATATAGCATAAAGGGAAGAAGAGATAAAAAAGAAATGAAAATCTGCTTCTCCAGTGCAAGTACTAGAAGGTATCAGTTGAGGCAATTGGGAAACAATTTCAAAAGACAAAAGGAAGTGACTTATCAAGCAATTGAAAGTTGAACTTCAGAACTCTGTGCCAAAGCAAGGCTGCTAAAAATCTCCATAGATTCAAGGGGACATTGGAAAATTTAATGGAACAGATGCACGTGTTTACTGAATACACATATTAACCAGAATAACCAGAATAACCAGGTCGGAAGAGACCCACCGGATCATGAGTCCAACCTTTCCTATTAAACACTAAACCATGACCCTTAGCACCTCATCCACTCGTGCCTTAAACACCTCCAGGGAAGGTGACACATCCAGCTACTATGCTTGTCCAGTTCTTGCATTTTTCATTAGGCCTGCCTTTATGTTTGCCAGAGACAGTTGAGGCCTTCACAGATAGAATCCTCTTTGATCTATGGCTGTGTGCTTTATGCAGTAGTTTAATTCTTGGTCTATAAGAAGTTTTTGCAAATAAATATTGAAAGTCAATGATTAAAAACATTTGCTGTGTTTAGTATAATAGCATGAATTTAAAACTAGGGCATCCTGAAGATAAAACTCTGTCTGTCAAAGAGTTGAACAGTTAATAAAACATTCAAATATATCTTACCCAAAAAAAAAAAAAAGGTATAAACTTTTTTAGTAGAGGAGAGTTAAGTCATTGTTGTATCTACGTTTCTTATCTTGTATCAAATATGACACTGAAGACTCTTTAAAACTGTTAATAAGCAATTGTCATTGTAGCAAGAGATTGGTACACATAAAAACTTTAGCCAAACGTCCGCAAACTGTAAATTAGCGGTGAGGAGAACCTGTTGTCAGGGACTACAGATGTGTTACTCTATGAAATCACTGAGAGACTTCTAAGGCATTCAGTGTCCTCACGGTTGACGATATCTGTCTGGAACTTCGCAGCAAAATCTAAGAAAGAAGTCAAGGATCACAAGCTGTCACATTCTATTTAAAGCTACTGTGAGCTTGCACGTCCTAGAAAGCCATGGTGTAGCTCTCATTTCAGTCACTGGAGCAGATAAACAATATTTGGGGACCTGGAAATCAAAAATTCAACCACTATCATTAGCAAAAAGTTTATTCCTAGCCCATTCGAGGAGGGAAATTGCATTTCTATATATTTCTATGTATTTCCAGAGGAAAACAATGCACCATGTCTTCAAATATTTAATACATTAATGCTAAAACAAACTAAATAACATAATGAGAATTAATGAGTAAGAAATATACCAACTATTTTCTTTGTTTCACAAAGACAGGAAAAGATTTACACTTAAAACCAATCTGTATATACTTTCAACTTCAGACATTTTTCTGGCTCTCCTAGTTATGTGTAGGTGTTTGCAGTTCTGTGTGTTGGTTTTTGCTGGAACAAAATATTTATAAGTAATAAATGTATGAATCATAACATTTATATAGTAATTCTGGAGCAGATGCTGCAAAAAACTTAATTTAATATAAGAGCATAGAATTAAAAGGCTAAGCCAAATAAATGAACCCTAAAGAATTATTAAAACTCTGCAACTGAGAGCTGTAGAAATAAAGATACAGTATTGCATGAATATCACACAAGCAAGTTAGAGGAAAAATACAGTGTTGTAATAGGCAGACAAAAATGTTATAAGAGCAGTTACTAATATGTAGCATCTTCTACTTCAAAGTATACAACACTTCACGAGTTCTTTCTGAATAGGTAGGAACCGTTTCAGAATCTACTGAAATGCATATGATAATATATGTTTTTAATTTGCCAACTCCTTTAGTGATGTTAATAATATTTATGATGATACTCTGTAGCATACTAGAGAATGCAATCTACTATACTTTTGAAAAATGAGATAACAAGGCATCATCTGTTATTGAATACCTACTGTAAAGTGGGGACATACCAAATATGCTCTCAATTATAACACATGTAGTTTAGCATAAGGTAGAATATCAAAGTCTCCTAAACCATTTGCTTAAAAAAACCTGTATCTGAGGAAATAATAGGAACTGATTCAGCCTAACAGCATCAAATGAGCAGATTCTTAACCCCCAAAACCAACATTAATAAATGGAATAAAGAACTTTTTTTCTCTAACAGTAGCTACATTTGTCCCAAAGAGCAATGAGATTTTTTTTTCATCTTTCACTGTGGACCTGCATATTTGCAGGTTTTTTTTAATCTACTTAGTCTTATTTACCACAGTATGCCATTTTTTAAGCTCAATACTAATGCACTGACTGTCACAATGGTGTTCAGCCCAAGGATAGGCTCTAAATATAAGAAACAACAGATTCTGTGATTTGTTCCAAAAACTCTGATAGAAGAAAGGAATGGTAACTTGACTGTCTTTGTATAATTCAGATTTCATAATGAAAAGATAACAATTCCAAAGTAAGCTTAGGAAGTGAACTTCTGTTGCATATTACAAAGAGAAACTACAGTTTGTCATAATACTCTATTGTGTAGTACTTAATGAGAACATTGTTGAATTTTAAGTTAAAATTGATAAAGATTACTGTGGACAGACAGAGACTACTGAGTATTGATGTAAGAAAACTATGTACAGACTTCAAATGGAAAACTCAATAAAATATTTTAAGCTTAAGAGTCTGCAAAAAAGGGAATGGAATAATGCTTTGTATTACAAATAGAGGAATGAAAACTGCATTAAATACATTGCAGATCTGATGTCTTGAAGAAAACATCATTGCCTGCACAGCTGTTTCAAAGAAAAGAGAACAATCAAGTCAATCCTGCAAAATAAGAAAGTGACCTGCATAATTTTCAAATCACATTATTGACAGCACATGATGTGTCTATTTTCCATGAATCAAAAAAGTCACTTACTTTCGTCTGACATACTAATTATTGCAAGATCAGCTGAAGAATAATATAGGACTTGACTGTAACAGCAGTGTAGTTTTTAGACATTTTAGCTGAGATGTGGGGTGTATTTTTCATGTTGGAATTGAAAATGCTTCTCACAGGGCTTGAGGGGCAAGTGTTATGAAATAATCTGATCTGTCATTGTGTGCAGTCAGGCAGACAAGATGTATAGAGATAAACTACGTGGTGCCACAGTGAGAAACAGCCAGGTGTGGAACCATAAATATTAGAGAATATGATTCTGTAATGTGTAACACTTCTAAAACTGTTTCCTTTCTAGTGCTTCTGTCATCTGTGCCCTTTGGTTTTAAAGCGTGTTCGTACAGTACTTGAACTTCAATAAGGAAGGTTGCGTGAGTCAGAGTTATCTATGGAAATCATCTCAGTGACTTTAAACATTCCTATCAACATTAATATGAGCTTCACAAAAACAAGCACTAGCCACATTTTCTGTCTGGAAAACTTGATTGGTATTACATTAAAAAACAGAACCATTAAAAATAAGTTCATGCTAGGTGGCTTTTTCCCTTCCAGAATTGCTACAGTGTTCACCTAACTTCAATTTCAACTGCTTAAATGCAGAGGTCGCTCAGAACATAAGCAGTAAAAAGACTCAAAAACTAGATGTCATATATTTCAGTTTCTTCTAGGAATTGTTTAATAGTTACAGAATAAAATAATGCACATGTGTGGAAGAACTGATTGATGAGGACCACAATGTTTGTGTGTACACTAGACACCACCAGTTTCATTAGCCTATGGAACAGTTTTTTTCTACATACGTACTATATTGGTATTTTATTTTTGTTAGAAACTAACTAATAATATCTATACACCCAATAGTAACTTCTCTATTTGCTATTTCCAATAAGTCATAGGAAAAGAGCATGTAGTAATGAAAATTTTAATCAAATTATTCTTTCTATCTTCAGATATTTCTGATCACTTTATCTGGCAGTAGAAGAGAAAACTGGAATATAATAATTAATTCAACCAGCTTATCTTCAAGAAAGATGAAGACCCCTGTGTTTCAGTCACAGTACATGTAAAGATTTGAGAATTTCCTAGGAAAACTGTTGTCTGGATGTTGCCTCTGACAAAATGGCGCATATTGAGACTGAAAATGCATATGCCACTGCAGAAACACCGGCAACATAAGAGACCAATACATTCTTGACTCTCGAGAAACTAATTCCTCTAAGTGCATGTTCAGTTTTAACTTCATATTTAGTGGAACAGTGACGTACCAATTATATGAATTTTTGGCACAGACCGCTTCTCTTTTAAGTGGGAAAAAAATCTCATATGCCCTTTTCATTTGTTTTGTTCTCATCTATCAAGGATTTTGTTGACCTCTCTATCTTAAAGAGTCATAATTTTCAGAAACCCAATGCTCTCTAGCTGAAAATACCTTTATACAAAGAGAAGAGTCTTTGCATGGAGTGTGCACAATGACCCACAGTGAAGCACACAAGGTCTTATGAACTAAAAGTAATAGTACATCTATATTTATGAACTATACAATGGGGCAGAAGTAATGATTGAAAGTTGCATTTTTATGTAATGTAGCACACCACTGACCCTTATTGAAAGACAGGACTTCTGAGATCAAGTCTCAAACCACTACTTCTCCTGAAGCTTTATTGTTCAGAGCTCAGAGGGAAATCACATATTCCCAAAATATGTCACTGAATATACCTTACTGAGGCTACAAGGAAAGAGTCACATAAGAAGTATATTTGTACATACATGTTGTGTATAGAGAGGACATTCTTACAAGTTAGCTTGTTTTGAGGTCTCTTAAGTCTCTTATGTATAGAAATTGATTTTTTTTATTATCCAGAGATTATTTACTTCACAAAAGAGCATAGGCATAAGAATTTACGTTCCTATAATACACTCAGCTAACAAATCTTAATGACACTTAACTGAACTAACTTTTGGTTATTAGGGTGAAAAATGGGAGAGTTGATGGGTACAGATGGAAAGGATGGACACAGTTGACTTTGATAAGTATTAAACTTCAAAGTTTTAAATGCAGTATTTGAGTACTCCTTAATCTCACAGCACAATCTAACCTCCTATCTGCAATAATTCTACCTTACCTACAAGGTCAGAATTGCATGTATACCTAAATGGAATGCAACTCACTTTCTAGAACAGAAACAGCTTTCTGACAAATAAATAAGTAGAAAATTTGCTGATAGGTTTATATATTAGGAAAAAGATAGTGTGTGTGTAAATATATATATATATATAATTCCATTAAGTGTCCTGTAAACTAAACATCTTCATAAGCCAGACAAAACATCCATATAAGAATTGTATACAGCGAGTTTATCAGCCTCTGGCTAGACTGTTTTACTATTGCAGTTTTCTTAGGACAGTGAGAGGAACCAGTGGAAGCAGAAGAAACATGGAGGTCCCACTAAAGGCTGAATTTGGTTTATTCCCAGAAATATAACTTAGATACAACCAGTAGTGTAAGATTTTGGTTTAGAATTCTCTGTACAGAGCAATTTGAACTTGAGTCTTAGACATGATTCTCCAATCTGCACGTCTACAAAATATATTACATTCAGAAATTAGATCAGATTGATTTATAATACATGGTGCCACTCATTTTACAAATATATCTCCATACGTAATCAAACTTCTTCCCTATTTCTAGAATCCTGTAGTTACATAACTTTAAACATACAAGTTCAAGAATGTTCATGAATGTCTATAAATGATGACTTAAATCCCAGTTTTTAATAGACACAGACAGAAGGGTTTTTTGACACTGAAAGCCATGAGGACTTCTAAGTTATTTACACTTGTATGGAAATCTAAAATATACAATCAAAATCTTACCTTTTATATTAGTATGTGACTGAAACTTCTTCAGTTTCACTACCTGGCATAAAGAGTTTATAATTCTTAAAAGAGGGTAAAAAAGTTAAAAGAATTTCAGTTTATACACAAAAAGCATGTTTCCTGTAACTTGACACTCCTGGTTGATGGTGTCTCTAAACCAGTAAAAATTCAGTGTCATTAAAAAAAAATCATCCCTTCTGCAATGTATTTTATTCATTAGCACCATACTTAAAGGAAATATCAAACCACAAAGTCTCTCAGTATAGCCTTGACTGCAGTACTGAGAAGGTCTTCCATACCATTTTGCTCTTCAGGAACCAATCATAGAATCATAGAATACTTAGGGTTGGAAGGGACCTTAAAGATTATCTAGTTCCAACCCCTGCTGCCATGGGCAGGGACATCCCACTAGGTCAGGCTGCCCAAGGCCCCATCCAATCTGGCCTTGAACGCTTCCAGGGATGGGGCAGCCACAACTTCCCTGGGCAACCTGTTTCAGTGCCTGACCACTGTCATGGTGAAGAAATTCTTCTTTATGTCTAGTCTAAATCTGTCCTTCTCCAGTTTATACCTGTTCCCCCTCCTCCTATCACCACAAGCCTTTGTAAACAGTCCCTCTCCAGCTTTCTTGTAGGCTCCTTTCAGGTACCGGAAGGTCCCTATAAGATCTCCTCAGAGCCTTCTCTTCTCCAGGCTGAACAAGCCCAACTCTCTCAGCCTGTCCACATACGGAAGGTGCTCCAGCCGTCTGATCACCTATGTAGCCCTCCTCTGGACCTGTTCCAACAGTTCCATATCCTTCTTATGTTGAGGATTCCAGAAGTGGACATAATACTCCAGATGAGCTCTCACATGAAAGGAACAGAGGGACAGAATCACCTCCCTTGACCTGCTGGCTACACTTCTTTTGATGCAGCCCAGGATATGGTTGGCCCTCTGGGCTGTGAGCAGACAACCAGCACCCCCTAGTCATTCTCTGCAGGGCTGCCCTCAATCCAATCATCCCCCACTCTGTATCGAAATCGGGGATTGCCCCAACCCAGGTGTAGGACCTTGCACCTGACCTTGTTGAACCGCATGAAGCTCTCACAGGCCCACTTCTCCAGCCTGTCCAGGTCCCTCTGGATTACATCCCATCCTTCCTGTGTGGCAACTGCAGCACTCAGCTTGGTGTCATCTGCAGACTTGCTGAGGGTGCACTCAGTGTTGCTGTCAATATCATTGATGAAGATATTAAACAGCACTAGTCCCAGTACAGATCCCTGAGGGACACCCCTTGTCATGGATCTCCATCTGGACTTTGAGCCATTGACCACTACTCTCTGAATACAACCCTCCAACCAGTTTCTTATCCACCGTACTGTCCACCCATCAAATCCATATCTTTCCAATTTAGAGAGCTTATCTTAATGTAAGAGCTTATTTCCCTTAAGCAGAGTCTCTTAGCTGATCTTCAGGACTGTTGGTCTAAGGAAAAAAAGAGCAACAGAAAAGAATCCTTGAAATATGTAGGCTACCTATTTATTGTTCATTTGCCCCAATATAAAATTTCACTTAACTAGGTAAGTGTTGCTGCAGTACTTTAAATCCTATTGTAGTTATAGGTTATTATGATTGCAAAGATGTACAGGCAGAAACTAGAAAGGACAGAGAGCTGCTCAAGGTACTTCCAGTCACTGAAAATAGTTTATGTTAGGCATTCCTTGTATCTGTATTAAGTCATTCCAGCCCTTTTTAAAAAGCTGTTATTTCTCATTTATGCTGGTGCAACAGTGTATTTGTACCGTATGTTGAAAACTTCTGTTTTCAAAAGCGGATTAGTCTAATTCTGATCTAGTTTTAGAGATATGAAGCCTGTATAATTCCAGCAAACAACTGGCATCCAAATTAGGCCTTAAAGGAAGAATATGAAATCAATTTTTAAACGTAGTTGCCTAAAATAAGTACCCTAGACAGACTAAATTAAATTAATATATTTATATTGATATATTTGAACTTTTGTTGACAGGACTGAAAAAACTGGTCACACTAAGAGAAAGCATGAGTGGTACTGACTAAAGACAAAAAGCAATAACAGGCGAGGAAAGATTTGCTATAGCTATCTAAACTTAAAGTAAATTTCAGTATGATTTAGAGAAACATGGAAATGGAAATACTAAGATCCAACTGACATTCAGGTAAGCCATGTAACCTTTTTGCTCTTCACAATTCTTTTGAGCCATTTAGGAGTGAATCCACTGTCAGGGGAAATTCCTTTTGACTAGAATGCAGTAGCAAAAAGTCAGTTATTTTAAATTATTTTCTCTGCATATCAGTACAGGACTCTCATTTATTGTACTAAATGAATTCAACAATTCCAATGTTTCTATCCGTTTTTTATAAGGCAGAATTGAGAGTTTAAAAATATTTAAGTCAATTGTTTTTCAAGGACAGTCAGTTTATGTCCGGGTTGCTGGACATTAATCTTGGATTCTGAATTTAAGCTCCTTTATACCCTGTCATAGACACTGTAGCATCATTTCTGTTTTGTCTCTGAAGGTTAAAAGATTAATGACAGTTGATGTATTCAAATAGGTAAGCTACAACCTTACCAGTCCTCAAATGCATCAAAAATAGGAAACAGAAGGTGAAGGTCCACTGCCTGCCACACTTTAGAATTTAACACAGTAATCCTCTTTGCAGTCTGGACAGAAAAAAAAAAAAAAGTGACTGGATTAGAAAGTAATTGTATTACTTCTAGCTAGTAAACTAAGTTCTTGTTTTAACACAAGGGAAAATACAGTTCGCTGTACTTTCTAACTTGAACTATACATTCCTCGTGCAGATTTTATTCTTCCTTTAACATGACTGATAATACGTATAAAGCCTGGATAGGTGGATTTTTTTCTAACTTGTTTTACAACCACATCTACATCCCACAGATGCAGATACAGGAAGTTATCTACACCAGTGAATACTCTGATTCTACAACAGCTTATTCTGAGCCTTGATTTTATATCAAAGCTTCTGTATCAACAAGAACAAAAAGGACACAAGTTCTCAGATTAGGATATTTGTTTTATTCTTTTCAAATGTTCTTACCTGCTTGCTTGTTCCGACCTTTGCATTAACAGACTTGACATGATTCACTACTGTTTGGAGAATAATATTTTTCTCACTAAATCATAAAATCTGTCCTCTGGGTCTCCCATTTTAGCTAGCACTTCATCAGGTCTTCCAGTTATTGGATTTCTTTTTTTCCTGTTTAGTTTTTATACTCATGAAGGGCTGTAAAGTCTGACTTTACTTCTTTGCTTTGAACTTTCATCTGAGGGCTGGCCATTTGCACCCTTGTTTTGTGGCACCTATAAATGAATAGCAGAGGGTGTGCAGCACCAGGTGCTCCCCAAAGACTGATCTTAGAATATCACATGAGGGCCTCTTCTCTGGCCCCATGTTCAATGGGAGAGGATGTGCAGGAGTAAGCACCACTCCCCCTGCCTTACGTGGCCAAGCTCACAGTCCTGAGCCAGCTGCTATAGGGGTGGGAGGCAGTGTAGCAGCAGGCACTGCCCACCCACCCTACCTGACTGCCCTGGCTGGACCCTCCTGAAGGAGCTTCTGCATACACATGGCAAACCACCTCTCACGTGCTGATGGGGCATGTGCTGGCCTTATAAAAGAACTTACATGGAGCCAAGCAATGCACGCACATATCACTCCAGTTTGACCATCTGGACAACACAGCCTGGAAGAAGCTGCTGCTGGAGAGACCTCTTGTTCCTGAGGAACTGTGGCTGCCCATTGAAGTGGTGATTCCTTCCTTCCTTTTTTCTTTTTTTAACTCCTTCATTTCCTCCATCCCCACTCCCCCTCAATTTATCTTACTGTTTTCTTGGCTGATATCTGCATATGTTGGATCAAATCCAAGTGACCTTGGCTGTGTTCAGGGATCAGATCATAATCTTATGGGACTGAAATCTGTTTTCCACAACTTTGGGAAGCTGTCCCATCATAGCTAGGCTGTGCACCCAAGTTTTTTAGTCTGTTTGTTTTGGTTGAGAAGAGAATAAAGTCTGCTTTTTTAACTTTCACCCTGAGAGTGACCTTGTTGGCCTCTGGATCACTGCACAGATAATCAAATTGCCTTCTTCAGTCATGCAGGTCGAAAGAAGATCTGGACATGAGTGTGTAGCTCATGGACTGGGGTGTAGCAAGGGTGCTAAGTTTATGTTTCAGGAGAATGGAATCCTCTGTTTATCCACAGAGCGATTTTTTTCAAGCTACAGTTAGAGGCATATCTTGAGAGTTTGCAAAGGCAGTGTCAATTCTTGCCCACTATTTCTTTGAATGTTGGGAATTACCTAGCATAAGAATGTTGTTGGCTTTGCGTGGCTTCCATAGAAGTCAACTATACCTGCCTTTTCTAAAATCCACTATAACTTGTAACGATGAACAGAATCCCTCTTCCTTGCCTTCTGACCTTCAGAAATGGATAGGTAGGGTATTTGTCTTTATGATAAACAAGACAACGCGACTGTCAGACCCAGCATCCTATATTATCAGTATATAAATAATATTCCAAACTAAAATTCTGAACATCAACCCCTTGCTGTCAAATGATCACCACAGCCAGCCATCTTCAGGAAATCTCAATCTTTGGCCAAGTAAAACTGTGACTGGGACAACATCTTCCACAGATACTGGAAAAAAATGTTGCAAAGTGGTAAATGGAAGAATGTCTTAAACAGTACTGTTAGATTCTGTGCAGATGGATCTGCAAAATTGTCCAGTTAGAACCTAAAGGGAATCTCAAATTTGTGTACCATTTGCAATGTATGTTAAAGCATTAACAGAAAGTTATCTCTTACAGGCCAATTATAGGGTAAGTTGTTCATGTAAAATGCAGCATAATAAATTAGTTTTGCATGGAATACTGAGTTAATGTTCCATAATATCAATGGAAACCAATAACTAATAAAATTACATAATACCTTCAGAATAAGGAAAAGTTGGATTTTAGGGTACCAGACGTCAATTTGTTCTACCTTATTTACTGACTCAGAGATCAAAAATGAATTCCATCTCAGACAATAAACTTATTTACTTATCTTAAGACTAGTGTCAGCAATATCAACTTAGCAAATATTTGGAACTTTTTTGGTTACTGAAAGCTCTTCTAAATATAACATCTCTTTTTTAAAAATATTACAAATCCTCTTTCATACCTATTCCAGATACATTGCCCTTTTTTGATTTGTCACTATTCCAAACAGTATACATACCTTCTCCTCTGCATTTGCAGCATACATGGTACTCGATAGAGATCTTTCCAAAGCCATTAAGCTGTGCTTAAACAACTTAAGACCAGCTCCTAAAAGCTGAAGTGTAATTTCTTCTGAGAACAAGTTGAGAAGTATGGTGTATGCAGTGAACACAATCCTAAACTTTAAAAACTCCCTCCACCAGAACAGACATTTGTTGTGGAGGGTAGCATAAAATAACATAGATCATCCTCATTACTTCTCTTTTGCATTAGCATTTGAGCCTCATCCTACTAGCTTTCATGTATATGGATATTTCCACTGAGTTACACTGAATTTACAACCATTGAAGTCAGTAGTAAAATAGAACACTAAGAAGAAACTGTGCCTAGAAGAGATGAAGTGCCTGAAAGACAAAGATCTCCAGTCATGACAAAATGTTTAGAAAACTACCAAATCACTCTGAACTTTTGAAAAAGAAGGGAGTAGCCCACCAACTGTCAATTTTAAAGTAATCTCAGAATTTCTCAGGAAACTGCTACCTGGAAAGAACTTCAACTTCTTTGTGGTTCACATTAGTGCTTTTTTCTGTGAAGTATTGAGAATAGGATGAAGTTTCGAGAAGAGTCAGAAAAGGTTTTGCAGTCAACAGTTGTGTATTTCTGGTGTCCTCTCACAGAAGTACTTTGAGTGTGAGTTTTGGCTTGGATGAAGGCCAATTTGCTCTACTAGCATCTCCCAGTTATTTGCAGATAGACCCATATTTCCTTGCCTTAGGACCAGGGCTGGTAATGTGGATAGCTTAATTCTGAATGTTGTGATACTGACTGCCCAGCTAAGGAAGCTGCTGGTAGCCACTGTTGCTGTGCCAGATACCACCCTGATACATACCTGGCAGCCTGGGCAGATTAGAGCTGGAGTAAATAAGAACATCAGATTATTAAACTGGCATTTACATTGGCATTTGAAGTAGAAACACCAGCGGTGTTTTAGGTAGCCATATGTGGTACCCAGTTAGCATCAATTTGGAGCCAGGGGCGTGTTCTAATTTTCTTACAGAAGCATTGGCAAGAAGTACTAGCATCAGGAGCAATGGAAAAAAAAAACCAAACCAAAACAACAAAAAAAACCCCCATCCTGAAGAGAACCACCTTTGGATCTGGTGACAGATAGTGGGACCAAGTATTTGAGAACTGTGAGGATTTTCCAACATGGTTTGCTATGTACAAAATGAGATGGTGGGAGATGTGAGATAAGGCAGCTGTATTCAACATTAACATAGTTTGAGAATAGCAAAGGTTGTTAGATATAATCTGGGGAAAATAATTCTGAATGTATTATGGGGGGACTGAAGATTAGGGAGGGTTGAATCAAGGGATGGCTGTGCTATATTACTGAGGAATCTAGATAGCTCTTTGTCATCTTTGCTCAAGAGTAGGAACAAGTAAGCCAGCTAATGGCAAAACAAAACAAATTCAACCAAAACAAACAAAAAGAAACAAACAAAAAGCATACCACCTGATACAATATTCATATATTTGGGATTAGGTGGTAGGTGGTGTTTTGTTTTACGGGGAAGTGTTGTTTCCTAGCATTTATGGATATACGGCTACCCACTGCATCACTGGTTTTTATTTTATATAAAAACATAAATGCCAATGGGATATCTTGGTATGCTTGTCTTCTCTAGGCAAAGCTCAAATGTGGCATAAAGGAATGGCCCTCAACCAACTTTCCCTGAACAGAAGCCCTAGAACAATTCAGCTCAAGTATGTTATAAATCAATGGTTTGTGTTTCCCTCTTTTGGCTTAATTTTAGCTTGTCTCAAGCCTTGTGGTTTCTACTGGCCTTGTAGTCTGTAGGGTGTAATCAAGGATGAGAATTTATTGGAGAGGAGAATATAAGTCCAAAGATATTTCCAGTCTGCCATTTAACTCCATGCCTGTGTCCTTCAGGTGCTCTCACAGCTCTAAATCCATTTGCATTCTTTTCCGTTACTTGGTGTCACTTTCCTGACCTTTTAACCATTTGATGAATTTCTGAAGGCAAGTCTGTTGTCTACAATGCAAGTCTGTTGTCTACAATGCATTTTACATGCCTTTAATATTCCAAATGTCAAGAAGCGTGCTAGTTGCACTGAAGTGCTGGGCCTTAAAAATGTTTCAGCTGCAATCTTGTTGAGCTGAAAGTTTATTAAAGCAAGTTTGGGTTTAAAAAAAATGTTAATTTAAACTACGCTCTGTCTAATACCTTCCTCCAAAGATACTTCTTGAATGTCTAGCGAATACCAACTTCTTTTTTCCTGCCTCTCAAAAAAATGGAGGGCTGTTAACCTGGATTAGTGGCTGAAACTCTAGACTAGCACAGCTGAGAAGAATCTTAATGAATGATTTTTACAGTCTGCACATGCTGCCTGAGGTACTTTTTACTTCATTACTTTGGAGGTGAATACACTTCAGTGCAGTCATCTGTACAAGCCGACATTATCCTTTTGCCCTATGGCTTGTGAAGAGAAATAGTGGGAGATCCCAGAGTCAGAGAACTGTAGGCTTTGACGTGGGCTGCTAGCCAAGGTGGCTAGATGAAAAAATATTTGACTCTAGATTCAAGTGAGACAGCATCCTGATGAGAATATAGGCCCAAAGTATATAAGTTTTAAGAGGAAGTGTATGGAAATTCATAATCTAACCCCTGACTTCCTAGGTTTTTGTAGAAGAGGAGGCATGCATGAAAATAAAATATTATTGTAAATATGTTCAATAAAAGTTCTTCATGTGCAAAACAACTAAAGTAAACTAAAAGTTTGTCATTTTTATTGCACCTGTGTTACATTGGTAGTAATTCCCTAATTAAAAGTTTGCTTGTAGCAGAAAATTTAAGTGAGAAATTCAGCCAGGTAATCTCTATTTCATGTCATTATGCCTTTTAAAAGTGCTTCCAAACTAAGATAAAGCAATAACACACTTCTAAAATAGGCTTAAAATTTTTAATATTTTCATATTAATTAAATATATTTACTCAAAATTTTGGAATAAGTCTATTTAAAAAGAAAAAATAGCCTGTCTGGAAGAGTATTTTTCCTTATTAATAATCCTACAATTTCAGAAGTTGAAATGATATATTCAAAATGGGATCAACTCTAGTTAATAATTATGCAGATGCACAATAATATTAATTTTTGCAGGATACTATGTTGGCACTGCTCACATTAAATATTCCATCAGATAAAAGACAGTGTCAGAATATTTTGTAAATATTTGGGAAGATATGTTCATAAAATAAACCTCTATTCAATGAATTACTTGTAAATAGGAAAAAATTGCAGTATTTCTCAGAAGCTTCTGCTTCTGAGCTAGGTAAATTAAAGGAAACAACTGAACTTTTCAGAAGGGCAGTACTTTTGCCAAAACATGTTTCCTACAATTATACTATTTTACTTACACTCCCTCCTTAACCAAGAATGACTAGCACTATTACGTGTTAGTTTATAAAACACATTGATAATATTCAAGATGAAAAACAGTACATAATTACAAAATATCACTTATTACTGTAAGTTGACCTTTTGACTTCAGTGCTAGCACCTCACAGGCTATAATTTTTAACCAGTCTACTCTCAATTAGGGTAGTTGAGTATTGTGTTAAAACTTTCAGTTTCAAAACTATGCAGGTAGATGGATAGGATGCACTTTTGTGTTAATAATAAACCATGAACCATACACTTAAGTACTATAAAGTAATCAAGTATTAAATTTCCTTGGCACAGTAAGAAACATGCAGCTGAACAATAGCTTGCTTGGCAGAGGAATGTGGAAAGTTAATTTTCATCCATTCAGAGGTTATGATGTGAAAATATATTCCTTAGCAGAAATGTGGTTATGATATGTCTGTGCAAGGGAGGAGAAAAATTAAATAGAAGCAGATGCCTCAGGATGATGTAGTGACACACTCGAATATCTTCCCAGCTATTATAGTATTAAACTGGAAGGGGTTCTGAAACCAACGGTGAAATGAAATCTGACTGCACAAACTGCGTAGCTAGCATACAAGGTAATGCAGGCCTTTGCCAATTTAAATAATGGTGAGACCATTTCATTTAGAATCATAGAATCATAGAATAACCAGGTTGGAAGAGACCCATCAGATCATCGAGTCCAACCATTCCTATCAAACACTAAACCATGCCCCTTGGCACCTCATCCACCCCTGCCTTAAACACCTCCAAGGAAGGTGACTCAACCACCTCCCTGGGCAGCCTCTGCCAGTGCCCAATGACCCTTTCTGTGAAGAATTTTTTCCTAATGTCCAGCCTAAACCTTTCCTGGTGGAGCTTGAGGGCATTCCCTCTTGTCCTGTCCCCTGTCACCTGGGAGAAGAGACCAGCTCCCTCCTCTCCACAACTTCCTTTTAGGTAGTTGTAGAGAGCAATGAGGTCTCCCCTCAGCCTCCTCTTCTCCAGGCTAAACAACCCCAGCTCTCTCGGCCGTTCCTAATAAGGCCTGTTCTCCAGCCCCTTCACCAGCTTTGTTGGACTTGCTCCAGAGCCTCAACAACCTTCTTATGGTGAGGGGCCCAGAATGGAACACAGTATTCGAGGAGCGGTCTCACCAGTGCCAAGTACAGAGGGAGAATAACCTCCCTGGACCTGCTAGTCACACCATTTCTGATACAAGCCAAGATGCCATTGGCCTTTTTGGCCATCTGGGCACGCTGCTGGCTCATGTTCAGTTGACTTTCAACCAACACGCCCAGGTCCCTCTCCTCCAGGCAGCTTTCTAGACAGACTTCTCCCAGTCTGTAGCACTGCATAGGGTTGTTGTGCCCCAAGTGCAGGACCCGGCATTTGGCCTTGTTAAACTTCATGCCATTGGAATCTGCCCAGCGGTCCAGCCTGTCCTAAAACAGTTGGTTTGCAACTGCAATTTGCATGCTATTACTTGCCTTCACTCCAGACTGTATCCGAACCAACGAATGAATATTAATCATATCTATTTTGTGCACACACAGTGTAGAATAGGTGCAAGTAACTGATCTATTATTCTGTCCTGAATTTAAGCTGCAGCAGTTCTGAGAGCAAAACTCAGGAAAGCAAACTGTGTAAACTGCTAGGCTGTGGAACTAGTCACTCACATCTAATTACTTTTTTCTTCCAGCCTCTGTCAAACCACTGCAGAACTCCAGGGCAAATGGAACCTGTCTCCTGCCTTTCATTTCTGCATCTTCCATCCATGTATCCCAGCCACTGAAGGAGCAGTCTTCAGACTGATGTGAAGGGGAACAACCAGGACTGACTGGGTACAAAAGTACCAGACCAAATATCAGAGGAAGAATTACAGCTGTCTTGTGTATTGATGATTCTTCATCTTCTTAGGACATTCAGTATAGGAGACAGGACAATGGGTAAATTCTAATGCCTCACCCACGTGGAACACAATGACAGACTAAAATCCCCTGTGAATTCCACAGTGGTGCAAACCACATCCAAATGCAGTTATTGCCATCTGAAAGAATCCTTAACCAGGACTTGATAGCTGGTGTTCTCTGTTACTCAGGCCACCACATGAGATCCTGGTAAAATCTCCCAGAGGCATGTCTCTTGTCTGGATTCCAGGCATCATCTGAAATATGTATTTTTTAGTTCTTGTGAGTATGCAGGTATGCACCTGACTGAAATCGTCTTGGTTTAACAATTAAATCTCCTTCTCTGTTTGTGACTTTGCTACAAGTTTGCTACAGTGAAGCCACGTTGTTTCCTATATAACCATAAACAAACAAAATGTAGCCTGATTTTCAGATAACTAGTCCTGGAAATGAGAAAAATTAACGTGAATTCCAAACATGGAAAGAAAAAAAAAATAATCCTGCTTTCCTACATCATTACTGTAGTCTAGCAGCAAACTCTTAAGTAAAAAGGTGATGGCCAAGCTACTTCTTTCAGAACTGTTTTGGGAGTGAATTTTATTTCTGATTTCAGTGGGTGCAGGAAGTGAATCCCAAGAGGAGGAGGAAACCAATTTCTTCTGTGGTTGAATAAATCCAGAATTTTAGACTCAGCATTTCTCAATGAGCTAGTAGTAGGAAGTCAATATGTACAGGACTAATTCAAGGCACCTCACTGGTGTTTGTACTGCTCTGAATGCAATGTGAAGGTGCCTGACCCTCTACACAGCATAACAGAGGCTTCAGATCTCCATTTTTGCTGTGTCTATCTTAAAATGATGTACTGGGTTTCTAAATTCTTGGATTTCAGATAACAGATCATCTGTGACTATTGGTAAGGATACTCTGAAACAGTCTCTGCATATTAAGGATTTAATAGAAATGAATTATGACCCCTAGAGATACAAGTCCTGCTAAAATGAATCAACACATGAACAAATGGTAGGAACCCGAGAAAATAGTCTCCAAAAAAGGCCCAATGATGGATAAAACTTCAGATATTTTCTTCTTGAGTTATGATTTAACAGCAGAAGAGAGTAACCTATATGGACTTAATTATTCCCTTTCCCTTCCTTTATCTGTTATCAGAAAAATTTAATTAAATCCAAATAAGACTTCCTCCTGATATGACAGCTGCATAACAGCTTACAACATTACTCTTAATAGCTTGAAGACAGATAACATAAGAGAAGAAAAGCTTATCCAGTTGTACCTAGCAGTGTCCTCCTAATGGTGCCTGCTAATGCTACTGTAGCTAGGATCCTTTGCTTTCTAATAAGGGAATGTATTTTTCCAATTAAATCAATAAACATGCATGCCATGGGCAAATTAAGGAGCATTTATAAAATACGGGTTCAGTCACTCAAAATTTGCAGCAAAAGAGGACGACAAATGCATTTTGAAGTTTGTAAATCCCTTTTTCCATGTTACTGTGCTTGATAATGTAATACAAATATTTTGGAAAAATTCAAATTAATAATGAAAAGTTAAACATTATGTTTTTAGTATTTAATAAACGATACTTCTGTAAACTGGTGTCATCAGAGGTTTAGAAACCAGATTTATCATAAAAGATGGAAGACAAATTAGAGAATCTTTTCTCTACCTTGAAAAATTCAATGGTTTCCTTGTTCTAGGAAAAGACACTGGCAGTATTTCAAAGATATTTTTACATGTATTCATTAACACATAAATGAATAATTTTTATTTATTAACATAGCTTTTCTTAATATTAATTTTGTTTATATTTACCTTTATATTGCCCTGCCTGTCATAATAGGTGAGTATTTAATAAATTCTAGCAAATTATTTTTATGACAGCAGAATTGTTGAAAAATACACTTCTGAGCAGTGAAATAGGGTGGTAGAGGAAAACTAATTCAAGTTAGTGATTGCATATTTATACTCAAGTATCATACCAATGGCACATATCCAGGTATCTCCTAGGAAAAAAACCCAAGAAGGTAAACTCCTAAAGATCCATTTAAAACCAACATACAAATCAGAAAATCACTACTGAATTTGTGCATTATAAATTATTTGTTAGACTGTTATCAGGCAGGTTTCAGGTAGAGATTATCATGTGAAAGTTGTAGCTAAAGCCTTCATTACAAATCTGCAGAATAGCTAAGGCCAAGACTGTGAGAGTTTCTGCACTCATACATTCTTATCTGAAGTAATTTTAGTACGCCTGTGAGTTCCAAGCTACTGTGAATAATGTTTCTTTTAAGCATTCTTTTAATTAGACAGGAATAAGGGGAAAAGGAAACCATTATAAATATATAAATTATAAACCAAACCGTCACCTTGTCCAAGGTTTTCAGAGCTACCTAAGAATCTTTAACTCCTTACAAAAAATACCAAGGGAGAGTCAAGCTGTGGCTGCTTTCATATTTTAGTTATTTGTACAATGTTAAATTAGTATCGCAGCACATACTGTATGGGATATACACATCAAAATCTGATAGGGAGACTGTCTAGTGTTAAGGCAGGCAATTGGCAACAGGGAGTGCTAGCATAATTTACATCTGTTCTGCTGCTGAAGATAATTTTCCCCAAAAATATTAAAGACCTACTTGTTCTGTGCTTGAGGATCTCTTCCTGCCATAGGTTTATTTTAATAGCTATAGATTCAGGTCACTTTGACCTTTATTTTCTTTAGTTACTTAACGTAATCTGGTATAATTAATATTTTCATTCATGATATAGACAAAAGAGATTGAATGCACCCTCAGCAAGTTTTTGGATGGCACTAAGATGAGTGGTGCAGTTATCACACCAGAAAGGACGGGATGTCATGCAGAGGGACCTAGACAAGCTGGAGAGGTCAGCCTGCGTAAACCTTACAGGGTTCCACAAGGCCAAGTGCAAGGTCCTACACCTGGGTCAGAGCAGTCTGCAGTTTCAATAGGGGATGGGGTACAAAGTGACTGAGAGCAGCCCTGTGGAGAAGGACTTGGGGGTGCTGATTGATGAGAAGCTTGACATGAGCCAGCAATGTGCATTGGCAGCCCAGAAGGTCAACCGTATCCTGGGCTGCATCAAAAGAAGCATTGCCATCAGGGCGAGAGAGGTGATTCTCCCCTCTACTCTGCTCTTGTGAGATCCCACGTGGAATATTGTATCCGGTTCTGGAATCCTCAACATAAGAAGGATAAGGAACTGTTGGAAAGGGTCCAGAAGAGGGCTACGAAGATAATCAGAGGGCTGGAACACCTCCCATATGAGGACCAGCTGAGATAGTTTGGGTTGTTCAGCTGGGAGAACAGAAGGCTCCAGGGACACCTTACAGCAACCTTTCAGTATCTGAAGGGGTTGTACAAGAAAGCTGGGTAGGGACTTTTTACAAGGGCATGTAGTGATAGGACTGGGCTTTAAATTGGAAGGGGGAAGATTTAGACTAGATATTCGGAAGATATTCTTCACAATGAGGGTGGTGAGGCACTGGAACAGGTTGCCTGGGGAAGTTTTGGATGCCCCCTCCCTGAAAGGCCAGGCTGACTGGGACCTTGAGCAGCCTGATCTAGTGGGAGGGATTGGAACTAGGGGATCTTTAATGTTCCTTCCAACCCGAATCTTTTTATGATTCTATGATACAATTGTATAGGTGTTAAACAATGTATTCAGTAATTATTATGAGAAAGTCTAATTATTATGAGAAAGTCAGATGCTATTGAGAAATATAATGTATTGATCCGGTGGGTCTCTTCCAACCTGGTTATTCTATGATTCTATTCTATGATTCTATAAAGACAAAGAAAGGTTACCTATATCTCAGGATTCAGGTGTTAAGATCAGCTTCTTTATTTGTATTAGTTGGTATGTCTTAAACATCCATCTGGGTGGAAGGCTGCGTGTGCCTGGGGGTTTGTGCAGTTTGGCATGGGAACTGGCCTGCGGTTGTTCACTGAGCTTCCCTGCCATTATGGCTGAGGGATTTGTGCATCCTGAAGAGGCACAACTGCCCCTGACTGCACATGCACACCTGAAGGATTCAAGTGAAGGTTGTTTTTGCAAGGTTCTGTTGAATTGCCAGTGACCCTTGGATCCTCCAACCCCAGTTCAAGAACTTTCTTCAGGAACTTCTGCACGTGCCCCAACCTGAGAACTCTGTATCCACAAAAAGGTCGCAGGTGCACCGAGACCCACCCTCATATGCTAAGGGAAGGAACATGTCTATAAATAATCTGCTAAGAAGCACATGTGCATGCTGCCTGCCCCCATGGACCATAATTTCCTGTGACAAGCTCCACTGGGTTTCTTTGGGGTGGTGATTATTTTTATGTTATATTCCCCTTTATTGTGCTACTTTTCTTCTTTTTTTTTTGTCTTTATTCTCTCCTTAAATGTACCTCATTTTTTTCCTTGGCACTTTTGGGTTAATTTGGTTGAATCCAAGTTCTTGCTGTAAACTAGCTGTTATTTTGAGCTTAGAGTAAAAAGTTGTAACTTTGGCTATGTTCAAAGTAAATTTTAGAATTTTGAGTAAGCTCCTGGAGTGGTTGCTATCACTTTGGATACTGGTACAAACATCTAAAAAAACCTCCTTTCCTGCATTCTTCCAAGCAGGTCAGTTGGGGTTGGGCTGTGATATAAGAACCTTACTAAGTTGTGTAAAGTACTCCAATATTCCTCATTAAAGGAACATTTATTCCCTGAAAGCAAAGATTTTCTGTTCTCTTTTCAATGATTTTGGGAAAGTGTTATGAAACAAACTGACATGATCTTGTTTCTAAAATATTTGTAAAGGAAACAAACACACAGGACTTGTATTTTCAAGACATTAGCTAATATATTGACTGTCTTTCTGCTTCCAAAAGACAAATTTTAGGATGAACTGCATAAATAATAAGAATATATTGACTTTTTTCATTACTGAGATACACCTCCTACTGAACAGAGATTATGCATATATACTTCTGTGAAGAATTATGAAAACCTTTTTGATGTGTCATTTTAATCTATCTGATATTTTTGTGAAGTTGTATTTTTTTTTCTTCAGTAACATTGCAGTGGAATTAGGCACCACAGTTAATGTTTCCTCCATTTAGATCTTTCAAATTTTTAAGCCAAGGCAACTTTATTTACATCATAAAATACAGTCACAGAACTGAAGACTGCTCAAGAGGAATACATTACCCACATTAAATTCTAGATGTCATGCCAGTTAAATAGCTTTAAAATTTTTTTTTAAATTTTAAGCTTTAGGATTTTAAGACATGAGTATTCTTCTTCCAAATAACTTCATGTTAGATCCTTATCCCAGAAGGCTAACAGCATACTTAGTTTTACCTAAAATCACAGGACATTGACTTTCCTGATATGAAAGAATATGATATGCTCTTGTAGAGTTTAGGTCTGGGTTTGAGGCAGTATATGCTCGATGTCGGCAGAGAAGATGGTGACTTGATGTCTCCATTTCTTGTATGCCTTTCTTTCCCCATGGCAGCTGATACACACCTATTGCTTCTTTCTAGCTCAACTTACTTCTACTTACATCAGAAAGGGAGCATAAGGAACAAATCACTGATTCAATGTGTGAGGAAGAAATAAAGAATTGTAGGCAAATACCTATAGCCTATCCTATCATATTCATCCTATCATATCCTATTCAATGCTAAGCACATTTTTAGCAGTTCAGTAGCTAAATTATGATTGCATTTCCCAGCTTTTCACAATGAAGTAATGCTCACAACACTCAAAACTGTGATGTGAAGTGGTTTTCCTTTTGTTTATAGCGAAGGGCTAGAGAGGCACCGCAATTAGAGAGAACACTGATACAAAGGAGTTAAATATTGCAAAACAGTCAGGAACTCAGGATGAATAAGCGAAGGACTCAAACTTAACATTTTGTTTCAGCTTCCTTCTGAAAAGTGTATTTCTATGAAAGTGTACGTATTTACAGTTATTTAAATCCTTAGATTAAAAATGCTCTATGTTATGTATGTCACAAATCTAAGGCAAACATTTTTTCATTCTTTGGTGTTTGAAAATCAAAAGGTCATCTTTGACTGGCCTAGTGGTTTAGTGTCTCAGATTACCTTTAATCTGAGGTTTAAGTACCTCAGATTGCCTTATAATGATTCAATGGAGCTTCTTTCCTTTTTCATAAAAAATGCCTTACTTACTACTAGACAGAACTCTAAAAGTAATGGTTCTGAGGATTAATAGTTTCAGAGATGTTCAATTTGTATTAAAGAATCTGTTCAAACTAAATAAACTCAAGAGAGGGTAGGATAGAGGTAAGTAGAAGACCCTAATGCAACTTCACTTGTTTTAAGGAAAAGTATGAGGATGACTTATTGACCTTAAGCAATTTAGTCATGTGTAGTGGCTCACAGTTACACTCTGCATTGTAATGGGTTTTTGGTGTCTAAGAAGGGAAAGTCTATGTACAGAATAACCACAGCACTTTCAACACAACTTAACTATGCTTCATTTCATAAAACTAATATGGATTAAAATATGTATTTTTTAATCTAAAACAACTGCAAAAATTAATGGATTCCTCAGAGTTTTGATTAATTATAATAACTAGCTTACTGCATAAATATAGACATTATATTAATAAAATGCTAGTTATAGTCACACTTATCTGGGAATTGAAAATATCGAATTAATCTCTAGCAAGATCTTTTCCTTTATGTTACAGCTATTACTTTCACTAGATGGCACCTTGTCTCTCTTCATCACAATGTAAGACTGGATAAAACTGCTTAATTCAGACAAATGCCCACTCTGTCTCATCCTCCTCATAAAGACTTGTTCAGAACTTAGTATTTGTGTTTACAGATATTTAATAGAATAAAATCTGATGAATAAAGATTTTTAAAATGAATATGCATGGATCAGGAAAACTTTGCAGCACAGCTCACACACACCCAGTAAAGAATGAAGGACTCATTTAAAAAGGATTACATATGAAAAATAATTGTGAGAAAAATTTTTTTTTCCTCCTCCCATTCTCCTCTCATTCCTCTGATTCTAACCAATCAGAAAAGTGAGTACATTGTCATTAAAGTTATTTCAAGACATATGGTACTTCTAACAAGGATGTAGGCTAAATGTTAGAGTGCAGATAACTCTGTTTATCACCTGTGAAGTTTCCCTGGGTAAATTCAACTACAGATTGTATTTTTTATTTCAACTTGCAAATGAAAAATATTGCTGCTCATAGACAGTCAATGTGACTCCTATTCACTGGTTGATAAATACATAGTTAGCATGTTAAAAAGTGCATCAGAAGTAGGAAAGAGTGTGTGACTCTGTACCCCCTCCTGCTTGGCCTAAATCTACTTCCTTGTCCATCCCACCATTTCTCCCTGTTTTCCCTTCACCTCATAGAATACCAGATTGGAAGCGGTCTCAAGGATTAACTGGTCCAACTTTTCTTGGCAAAAACACAGTCTAGACAAGATAGCCCAGCATCCATGTCCAGCTGAATCTTAAAAGTGACCAGTGCCAGAGAATACACCATTTCAACACAGGTTCATGAAAGGCAGGTCCGTCCAAACTAACCTGATCGCCTTCTATGACAAAGTGACCCGCCTACTGGATGAGGGAAAGGCTTCTTGGACTTCAGAGGTGGTCAGAGACATGCTGGCCCACCCAGACACCCACAAGTCTATGGGGCCGGATGGGATTCATCCAAGGGTATTAAAGGAGCTGGCAGATGTGCTTGCAAAAACCCTTTCCATCATCTTCCAACAATCCTGGAAGACTGGGGAAGTTCCACTGGACTGGAGGCTGGCTGATGTTGTGCCAACCTACAAGAAGGGTCACAGGGAGGATCCAGGGAACTACAGGCCTGTCAGTCTGACCTCAGTGCCAGGGAAAGTCATGGAACAGGTGATCTTGAGTGCTATCATGAAGCACATGCAAGAGAACCGGGTGATCAGGCCCAGTCAACATGGGTTCACAAAAGGCAGGTCTTGCCAAACTCACCTGATTGCCTTCCATTATAAAGTGACAAGACTACTGCATGAGAGAAAGGCTGTAGATGTGGTCTTCCTGGACTTCAGCAAAGCCTTTGACACAGTTTCTCACAGCATTCTGCTTCGGAAACTGTCAGCCTCTGGCCTGGACAGGCGCACACTCTCCTGGGTGGAAAACAGGTTGGATGGCCGGGCCCAGAGAGTGGTGGTAAATGGCGTTAAATCCAGCTGGAGGCCGATGGGTCTTTTCCAATCTGGTGATTCTATGATTCTATGATTCTATGATATGTCAAATAAAATCAATGGCTGAAAACGATCATTGATGTAGTTTTCACCTTAACTCAAATCAATTGGAATTTACAAAATTTCTAGGACCTTTTAAAAGGACCTAACACAGAGCTGGACGTTTTTGCTTTACATCTCTAACCAGGGCCTCAGGGAGGCAGCAGAATTTCCTAAAGAGTGGGTCTGGTCTGCGTATTGGGCCTTCTGTTCCCCTTAGAAGGGAGTCGTCTATAATGGTTACCCGATTTTTTTCCTTATGGAAGCAATTTTGATAACCTCAGTGATACCTTCAAGGTAGATGAGCCATTGTCTTCATTGTTGTTTGGTTCCAATTGCAGACCCTCATACCTATTATGCAAGAACACCTGAGAAGGTGAGGTAGTCATAGGCATAATAATCCGCATATGTCTGTATCTATATCCTGTTAATTAGAGCTATTATTACATATAGGAGTAGCTAATTCATCTAAGAGAAGACCTAGGATTGAATCAGACAGGCTGATCATCCATGTAAGTGTTTTGTCCACTTTGATATCAATAAAAGATGTTTCAGTTTCTGTGGGGAATGGGGAATTTCGGTTACATATCAGCACTGAAATAAGGCTATGCCTGTACAATATGACATCTGTCTTAGAGCTGACTGAACTAGGTCTGAAACTGGAAACAGTATAATGTATCATGGACATGTTAATTAGCATTACAGAAAAACTGTGGCCTGCCACTTCACTTACAGTGTCAGACTAACATAAATTTGTAGCTTTTGAGTCACAAATAGCTCCATTTGTACCCATATGATACCAAGTAAATGTACCAACTTGAAGATATTCCTTCAGGAGTCCAAGAACATGGTTTCTTAACATGACCTAGGCATCCTCCAGCCTACATTTGTGGCCCACAAGGCATGAACTAATTTTTCAGCTGTGTGTCTGTATAATGATTTGTATGAAACTAATAGCCTCTGGCATAAAGGCCAGTCACAAGTGGTGTTCCACAGGGCTCAGTGCTGGGTCCAGTTCTGGTCAATATCTTTATCAATTACCTGGATGAGGGGATTGAATATACCTGTAGCAAGTTCCCAGATGACACTAAGCTGGGCAGAAATGTTAATCTGCTTGAGGATAGGGAGGCTCTACAAAGCGATCTGAACAGGCTGGATCTATGGGTTGAGACCAAGGGGATGAGGTTTAACATGACCAAGTGCCGAGTCCTGCACTTGGGACACAACAACCCCATGCAGCGCTACAGGCTTGGGGCAGATTGGCTGGAAAGCTGCCTGGTAGAGAAGGACCAGGGGGTATTGGTTGACAGCTGGCTGAGTATGTGCCAGCAGCATGCCCAGGTGATCAAGAAGGCCAATAGCATCAGAAACAGCGTGGCCAGCAGGACCGGGGAAGTAATTCTGCCTCTGTACTCAGCATTGGTGAGGCTGCACCTCAAATACTGTGTTCAGTTTTGGGTCCCTCACTACAAGAAAAACATTGAGGTCCTGAACTGTGTCCAGAGAAGGGCAACAAAGCTGGTGAAGGGGTTGGAGAATAAGTCTTATGAGGAGTAGCTGAGGGAGCTGGGATTGTTTAGGCTAGAGAAAAGGAGGGTGAAGGGAGACCTTATCACTGTCTACAACTACCTGACAGGAAGTTGTAATGAGATGGGTGTTGGTCTCTTCTCCCAACTCACAGACAAGAGGGAATTGCCTCAAGTTGTGCCAGGGCAGGTTCAGTTTAGACATTAGGAAAAATTTTTTCACCAAAATTATTATCAGACACTGAAACAGGCTGCCCAGGGAGGTATTTGAGTCACCATCCCTGGAGGTATTTAAAAGATGGGTAGATTAAGTGCTTATGGATATGGCTTAGTAGTGGACAGGTACAGTTGGACTTGATGATCTCAAGGGTCTTTTCAGACCTAGCGATTCTATGATTCTATGTATCTTTGTTATTTTGGTTTAGCCATAGTCACATAGAAAGTACTTCATGGATGCTGCTGCATTCACCTCTTGAATTTGTTGCTAACCAGACTGCTTCAGTTGTTTGATGTTGTAGTTGCCTTAGTTGGAAAAGCCATACGATAATGTTTTCCAGGGAAAGAGCCTATCTAATGAGGTGGTTGACCACAAACATGCTAATAAAGCCACATTAATAACATGATTGCCTTTAAAATAAATATAGGAGCCAACATGTTATATTAGTAACCATGGTCTTACTAGTGAGACTACAGAAAAGAGGACAGTTCCTACTTTTGTTCTCAGTTATGCAAATTCAGTGTCAATTGATTGAGCTCAACAGCTATGTCTGGAACATTGACATATGAGTGAACTGAATGTAATGTCTAGAATTCCAGACAGGTGTACACATTCCTACTCTGAATGGAAAATACAGAGTACTATATATACCTGAATTAGTCTCAAAAATTTAGAAAAAGAGATCACAAAGATAATGTGAAACACGATGCTGCATACAGTCAAGACAGACATGCAGAGCAAATACTGCCAATAGTTCCTGCTTGTATTCTGTAACACAGTATTTCGGTAGGAGACAGTGCATCATAGAAGCTTGCTAAAGTCTTTCATTTATAAAGATACCAGTGGAAAATCCCCTAATGTTTAGGTGTCTAATTGCATCCATTGTTTTCCCTTGCCAAACCTGAGAAAAATCAGTTGATGGGAACTTTGCGAAGTGCAACCACCTTTCAGTTGCTGTTGTTCAACTTCATATTCCTAACACATGACTGATTCCTTAGGCAACAGGAGTTGAATATAATCTGAGGAAGCATTAGTATCTACAGTCTTCCCTCAGCATCAGAGAAGTTACTTGTGGGAGACATCCGTGATCAGCTATTTTCAGAATGTCCACTTGAAGAATACAATAAGCACTTGAAAATAACTTATATAATCACTGCCTGCAGAGGCAGGAAGGGGACAGTGAGGTCAAGACCCACTTGATGACCCTAAATTAGAAAAGGTGAATGAATCAGGAAGATGGAAATTTTTCCACAGCTACAAGCATAACAGAGGTCCCAGTAAAATTTCCATGTATTGTAAACTTACCTATCTACAGAGAAATTTAGAACAGGGAAAATAGGAATAGAAACAGGATAAGGAAGGAAGAAAAAAAAAAATCAGTTGCCTAGTATGGCCAGGGTGATTTCTAACTATAATGATCTTTCCTAAATGATAAAGTTACAGAATAAATGTGTCCAGCACTATTTAAAGTATTTAACTTTGCAGAACCAGTAGTGTAAGCTGTACTTTTTGGAAAATATTATTCCAGTGTTCTTTTCTGTTTGTAATGAAGACACCTGTAAAATGAACTATAAAAACATATTATATACACAGAAATACAAAGAAATCAGCAGTTCTAAAATAGGATAACCAAATATCTGAGTAAGAAAATGAGGCACTTTAAATGTTTTATTATGCTTTCCAATCTGTACAGCCAATCACCTCCTCTCCTTTTTGTCTCCTGCCTCATCAGAATGTTGCAAATATGCAGCTGCCTGCTCAACAGGGTTAATGAATTCCAGCTCAGGTGCTTTTGATTGTATTGCATAATTGAAATTTCTTTCTTTTATCTATTCCTCTCCTTCTTTCTTTGCTGTGCTTTTTATGTTTTATTTTTGGTTTGGGTCTGGTTTTTGGTTTGTTTGTTTTGGGTTTTTTTTGGATGGCTGTGGGTTGTATAGCTGCGAGAATTGAGGATTGGTATTTATGTTGCCAAATGAGAACAGCTCTGTATAAAATGGTAATAGGGCTGATGTAACAGAGATTAGTTTGAAGCAGGTTAAAGTTTAAGCTAACAGATTCAGTACAGAAATCAAGTTTTGCAGACATGTTATTGACATTGTAACTTGTAATTTTTTTTTCTAGCGTGTCTATGGTTTGACAAGACTTTTGTGGGACTTTGAAGCATTTTGAAAACATGATATGCTAGGTACAGAAGATAGAATGGAGAAGACTGGAGGTTAAAACACTGACATCTATCACTAAAAAGTAAATCCTAGCCCTACTGAAGTTGTGGCAAAATTCCCAGAAGCTTCATTAGAATCAGGAATCAGATTTTTTTTTTCAAGGCAAGTAGATATTAATTTTATGTTTAGCTTCCCATGGCTCAGAGTTGCCTTTAAGCATAAGTGTTGTCTTTTATTATCTGAAAAAAGCAGATTCTGCTTCGGTTTCCTTTATCAGAGGAATAAAGCATTGGATGATACCTTCAACTGAGGCTGTGGTATTAGAAACTTTTCACATATCTAGAAGATATGAACAGAATAAAGGAAATCTCAACTGTATAGAAAATCTGTACAAGAACATCTGGGAAGCTTGATTCACGCAAGCAGTTCATGGATGGCAAATGTCAGCTGACAAACACTTTGTGTTGGATATGGAAAATGTTTAGAACTGACTAAACCCTTTGCAGTTAGTTGGCAGCAGATTAAAAGAAAACTCCAACAAATTACAAATTATTTTTGTTTACTGACATGGAATGCTATTTATGTCAATGAGGGCTCACAGTGGAAAGTCATGCAGAAGCTCCCCATTGTCAACACATTAACAAACAAAATGCATCATGAACAGGGATGAAGTTGTTTATCACCTTCCAGTTGAAAAAAACAAACTAAACCAAACCAAAATGAAACACATCAAAAACAAACACACAAACTAAATTCCCTCAAACTTTTTACAACAAACAGAAAAGCATTCAAGGAGACTCAAATGCAGCTTGTCTTGTATTTTCCACAGCCACAAGCTGAAAACAAAAGGAAAATTACCTGCCACTTAGAAAGAGGTGTGAAATTCCACAAATGTTACGTTATGAGTTATCTTGAAATACTAAACTAATAAGAGATATCAAAAGGAGAGAAAAGAACTGAGAATTGTTATTCAAAATTTTGGTTAAATATGATGGAGATATTGACTCATTTTAGTATGTGATTCAAAAGATCAAAAAAGTTTGTATATTAAAAATATAGAAAAGAAGAAGAGATAAGACAGTTGAGCTAATATTTAGTCACTCAGAAGGACATTCTTATCTGAGTAAATTGAGATAAAGACACTGCAGAACACATAATAATAAGAGTAGTCTTATTTTAAGCAGTAAGGAGCAACTTATCTATAATTAGATTGGGATGGGAACTAGCCTTGGACTGTTGATAAATCAGGCTGAATCATGCTGGAGAGACAACAGTTGTATGAACTCTAAAACCAGTATATGATATGGCTGTAATATAAGACACATTTCCAAAGGCTTCCAAAACCCAAAAACTTACAAGTGGTGAGTGTCAGAGTTCAACAGGCACTGATGTCTCCAGACAGCCTCCCATACTACCTCCAGCCCCTGTGAGGCCCACCCACAGCTGCCTTCAGTGCTCCTCCCAGACAGTGAATAGCTTTATGGCACTGTTGCAGTTGTCAAAAATTTTTCCTAAATGCAGTTTAAGATCCCATGTTATAGGAACTGCTAATCTTCCCATAGCAGGAGTTCTGGACTACAATTCTAATGAAATTAATATACAGAGAAGAGACAAAGTGAGTAAATCCTGTCCTCAGTTAATAGCTGAACAAACAAAACTCTTCAAGCTTTCATTTTCAGGTCATGCTGTTAAATCACTTGTGCTATCTAAAATGCCAAAACCTCAAGAGCACATGAACCTCAGGTTGGTGGTGTATAAAAAGAATGCTTAGGCAATGGGAAAATAGGGGTGATTGGAATCATTTTAACTCTTGTAATACATTTCCAGCTTATTATTGGCATAAGAGGGACCCAAGGGATGAATTAGACAAAATACATGCTGCATTTAATATTCCAGAAGAAAGGTGTGCTGAATAAAGTAGTGTCAAAATTGAAGCAGTGCATTGATGTATCTTGCCTTGTCAGTTAACTTTGTACTGTTTCAGAGGTACCATTATTCAAATCCATAATGTATATAATTTCTTATATTGCTTCACAGCATGCCAACAAGTAAAACATCTACTGTCTAATGAGTGCAATACGATAGTGCCTAAACTTTCAGATTTCTGTATGCATATCAGCACATTATCCTAAAATGTTCAAGAAAAAAAATTGTAGAAAAAAATCTACGTTTCCTTGATCTGCTACTATTAATAAAATAAAGGTCCCAGTTTTCCAAAGTCCAGGAAGAAAATTATGTAGGGCACAGAATTTATAGGCAAATCCTGTGCTAAGCATTGCCAATTTAAGTTTAGTTTTCTTATTTACTTAGTGCTTTATTTCCCATGAATGGATTCAGAAGAAAACAATATGCTTTCCATTTGGTAAACAACAGTGGCAATCCCTCTTGTTCCTGGTTCTTTCCACAGCATAAGAAGAAGTAGAAGAATGGAGCATATTATTTTAGTAATGTCGAAAAATGTAAAGTTCTTGCAGTTCTCTCCAGTCTAACAGTTGCAGATTCAAGAAATTCAGACCTACATATACACGTAAAAGAAGTGGGACGGGGGCAGGGGAAAAGGAAGCTTATATGTAATGAATGCTAATATATAAGCACATTCAGAGTATCAAAACTTTAAACAACAACCTAACAATTATTCAGTTCCTACCATTGCATTTTCTGATTTAGAGTTCCAGCCGTCAAAGTGGGGAAGATGATCCAACTTAGAAGGAGAATTCCAAAAAAGCTAATGGGCAGACACTCTCCTGACTCCACTCATCTCTCCCTTTTAGAAACTGCTTCCACGTACTCCTCTAATATTAACTAGTTTCTTGTAACCATAACTAATATTCTTTTCCTCTCTATAAAAGGATTTGTGCAGATATACACAATGAATCAATTGAGAGTATAAATTAACTCAGAAGTTTGAGGGATAACATAGCAGACCATTTCAGAGAAGGATTTATATAATTTCTTTGAGAACTAAAGCTCCATTCAAAATCTGCTTTTTACTTCATAGAATTTTGTAATTATCATCTCTACTCTATAGAGAGGAAAAGAATGTCAAAGAAGACCACCAAAATAAATGATGGTGAGTGGTTACTTCTGTATGTCTGTGACTGTAGCTGTGGAGTTTTGACAGCTTTAAGTGAAGTGGTTTGTATGTAATCCTTGCTTGTAAGTACTGTAATATTCTTATTAATATAAGTATCCCACTGATTAATGTAAGTATCCCACTGAAACATCCAACAAAACACCTGTAAATTTAATTTACTCAAAAGATCTTAAGACTGTATTTGATTTCTCCTAATAACATTTTACTTATGGGTTTTGAATTGTCTGAATATAGATAAATTTATTAATGAGAACATGGTACTACACATGTTAAAACCAACCTGTTATGCCATGAATAATTAGTCAGTATTTTGTGGATGTGAAGTGAAGATAGCAGGAAGGGGAAAGAAAGGAATACTGATCTCTTTGAACTTTTATTTTTCTTATGCTAGCAATCAAATGTCATGAAAGGTTATAAGATGTCATTCCATATTTCTCATAGAGGTTAAAAGAAGCTGACTGTGACTGTTGACTGGCTAGAAATTCTCCGTCTGTTTGGGGAGTATGAATAAGCACAATTTCATTCACTAAGCAACTTACTTAAGTCAATCTTCTCTGGAATTTAGTAACTATGAATCATATTTTCAAAATTTGAGGCAGTATATGGTTATATGAATAGTCTTATGTTACAAATTTCCCCTTTTTGATCAAATCACAATGAAAGCAATTGCTAAAAGGGAGTAAGTTATAAAGATAACAATTAAGCCACTGTAATACAAATCACCAAATGAAAGGTTCATTTAAAATTTGACCTTTAAAATGTTTTTAGATATTTTAATAGCATTGAAGAACTTAAAGTTTTTAAAAAAGAGAAAATCTGCTTTTGTGCTAGTGTTTATGTGCAGCATTTCCTTTATAGCAATATACATGTGAATTCACAGTGAGTTCTCTGTGGTGGCATAGCTATGTATTTGACTCAGACATTACTTGCCATTTCTTCAACAGGCATATGTGAAACCTGATGGGGGCCAAACTACCTTCTGACTGTTGTTATCTCCAGACCATTTCTTCATTCTACCTGTCAGACAAAGAGCAGACCCAAGTACATTCAGTTACATCTTATTAATTGGAGCTAAGAAATTTGATGATTTCCTAAGTAGCTTTAGTTTTGTTTCCTAGAAATGTCTTAACTGAGATTCTCTTCTTGAGCCTTCTCAATATAATTTCATTTGCATGACTTTTCGGGTAAGGAGAGAAAGTTATTTTAGGGAAGTTTTATGGAGGTTTAAGTGTTAGTTCTAATAGTTTGCTTATAAAGAGTCTGTTTATTTTTCTTCATCCTCAAGTGAGTGGATCCTGATCAATGTATCAGTCTTCAAAAAAAATTAATATAGTCCAGACAGTTTTCAGATGTTGACTAATCCTTTCTTTTCCTAGAGCTCATGTGGGAAGCTCTCATGAAAAGTCAAAGTCATTAAAACTCCCTTGATGAAGTGAAATGGGGAATTAGAACATAAGACTGTCCTAGTTTTACTTGTTAATGATATTTCACTGACATATATGAGTGAAAACCTTTGGCTTGAATATTTACATTAGCTGTAGGAAAATATCTTTTGTTCCACACTTAAGTAAAATAGGTGAATTTACAGCATTTAAAAGCAGTCAATTATAATTGTATTCAGAATATATGACTACAATTTATTATTGCCATGAGAAGAAAAAGAAGTAATTGCAGAATTTAATGTTGAAAGACTGTAATTATAGTAAGACAGCATTAGGGTGGAAATCGAGCAGTTAGGGACACAGATTGATAATTGTCAAGAATTTCTGGGGTTTTGACAGGTGCTTCAACAAAATGGGAAGATTTGGGGAAAAAAATAGATGTTTATTTTAAAGCTACAACAAAAAAGGTTCAACCACAGTCTCCTCACTGCTTCCAGCAATAGGAAGAGGCTGAGCAGCAGGGTAGATAGACCAGATGACTGCAAAGCGACAAAACATTTAGTAGTCTCATGCTTCTACATCTCAGACTTCTCTTTTAGCATTAAGAAAGCTGGAAACAGTGGCCCTTGAAAGACTGAATGAGAATCTTATTTTTGCCTCTCCCTTTTTCTTGTGCTGTTTGATGGAATAACTCCAGCTCAAGTGTCTTACAGACAGAGCTAAAGCAAGCTGCCAACTGGCTAGGAAAGGGAGATATATTTGGCAGGCTAACGTAAAAACCTCCATCTTGTTGGGAGGTATCCAAAGAATGGGCTGCAAATGCTCCACAGGGAATGGAACAGTGTAGCTCCTCAACTTGTGCACCATTGGATTTGCTTAGTTATTTATTTCCAGAGAGTAGGGACTAATATTAACTTCCCTCCTTCCCTTGCATTTCTTGGGACTTCGTGTGTTCAGTTACATAAGTGCTGGGGTGGAGAGGAAGAAGCTTTCCTCTCCCCAAGATAGGCATCTACTATAGTACAACTACTTCTAAAACCAGTTTTGTTGCCATGTGAATGAATGATGCTACTGTTGTCTGAAAGTTCTAGAACCATAATAATACATTCCTTCAAAAGTATTAAACCAATTCATATATTGGACGAATATATATATTGGATAATACATATTCCCGCTACAAATGTAAAAACAAAAAAGGAATATTCTGTAATTTTAGATCTTTGCAGCCATGAGAAAATGTACCATTAACTAGCATTTTACTTTTTGCAATTTGTGCTTTTAGTAGTTAGCAGCTACAAGGTTATAGTGCTGCAGTAATCACAGAATTACAGAATCACTAGGTTCGAAAAGACCTCCAGGATCATCAAGTCCAACCATTCCTATCAAACACTAAACCATGTGCCTCAGCATCTCATCCACCCCTCTTCTAAACACCTCCAAGGATGGTGACCCAACCATCTCCCTGGGCAGGCTGTTCCGGTGCCCAATGACCCTTTCCATGAAAAAAATTTTCTGATGTCCAGCCTGAACACCCCCTGGTGGAGCTTGAGGCCACTTCCCCTTATTCTGTCCCCTGTCACTTAAGAGGCCAGCACCCTCCTCTCCACAACCTCCTTTCAGGTAGTTATAGAGAGAAATAAGGTCTCCCCTAAGTGTCCTCTTCTCCAGGCTAAATAACCCCAGCTCTCTCAGCTGCTCCTCGTAAGACTTGATCTCCAGCCCCTTCACCAGCTTTGTCACCCTTCTCTGGACATGATCCAGAGCCTCAGCATCCTTCTTGTGGTGAGAGGCCCAGAACTGAACACAGTATTCAAGGACTGGTCTCACCAGTGCTGAGTACAGAGGGAGAATAACCTCCCTGGACCTGCTGGTCACGCCGTTTCTGATACAAGCCAAGATGCCATTGGCCTTCTTGGCCACCTGGGCACTCTACTGGCTCATGTTCAGTCGGCTGTCAGTCAACACCTCCAGGTCCTTTTCCTCCGGGTAGCTTTTCAGCCAGTCTTCTCCTAGTCTGTAGCACTGCATAGGATTGTTGTGCCCCAAGTGCAGGACCTGTCATTTGGCCTTGTTAAACCTCATGCCATTCGTCTCAGCCGACTTGTTCAGCCTGTTCAGATCCCTACATCCACAAGCTTATGCCTCAAAAATTTATATTAGAGTCCAACAAGAACATCATTTTAAAGTGTTCACTTACAGATTTCTTCAAACTTGAGGTTCAAGCAAGTCTGTGCCAAAAACCTATTTCTCATCTAAATTGTGGTGAAGTTGACAACATATAAATAAACCAAGACAATCCTTCTCAAAGTATTTAATCAAAACAAATCCCCATTTCTTCAGATAAATATAAAAATATCAAAAGATAAATATGTTGATGCATAAAAAAGATAAAATTAATGAGTACAGAACCTTGGAATGGACTACCTGAATAATTATAGTCTGACCTTTTAAAATGCAATGCAACAACTTACTGTTGTATGGAGGGTGAGTGTAATAGCTACAGTTGTATAGATCACCATTGTTTAAGGTAAAAATTCACTTGTATATATACAAATTTATTTATATATAAAACATGGGAAAGAATCAAATGAATTCTAGCCAACTGCAGTGATTGAGACCTAAACACATGTATTGTGGATGACAAAATATTTGTTCTTTCCTGGAACATAAACTGAATTTTGACAGTATTTCTGCTAACAAGACAGAGAAGAAAGGGCTGTTTATGAATGCAAAATACTATTTTTGGCTCTGCTATTAATTCACCATGCAATCTTGGTAGGTATTTTCATCTGCATCATAAAGATTCTACTGAAAGAATGAGATGTACACAAAAATGTCTGAATGACAAGATACAGCTTTTCTTTTATCCTATAATTTTACACGTAATTTGACCAATAGGTGTAATTAATTCATAGGACTCTTCCCCTGCTCCTGCCTCAATATTACCTGCATCAGGAATACTAAAATCTCTCTTTCCGATCACACACCATGTTGTGAAAGAAAGACAGAACTTCGTAAACTTTTCCATTTTACAGAAATCTGAAAGCCTTCTAGATTGTTTCCTGATCTTGTCTGCTGCTAACTGGCTCACAGTTACAGTCAGTCACACTGACTATATGGCTTAGTTGTCCTAAAGTTTATTCATCCTCATCAAAGTATTTCTGGCCTAGGCAAATCCAGCCCCTTATACAGAATCATAGTATATATTATATTATTAGAATATTATAAGAATGCCCTAATATTATATATTATTAGAATAACATAAAATAACATAATATAACATATGCTTACAAAATAATATTTTCTGAGCCTCCAAAGAGAGAACATTTTATAGATTTTTCTAAATATTTCTTATATTTTTTTAATTCATGCAATTAAACACTGTTATAGGAGCGATTCCAACCAAAGAAGTAACACATGGGATTTTACAACACTTACGTAGCAACTACATGTTTACAGAAAATATTAGAAATACCACGTTTATTAGCAACACTACTGTGCTACCTAATGGTAAGATGGTAAATACCTCACTACAGTTCTTGTTAATTTCTTCTTCATTTAAATAACAGAATTTCATCATGATCTCTACAGAGACAGATGATTTTTGAGAGACATCTTATTTTTTAGCAGATGGCTCTTAATAGCATACAAAGAGGTATTTTCCCTCACTTTGAAGAATTCTGGCAAATTCTGTAACATACATATTCAGAAATCTCCTTCAAACCATATATTATTCATGGGTGCATTTGCTATGAAAAATGAGCTTTCTTATATTCACAGGGATTTATTTATCCCTTTTTTTAAAGGAAAACAAGACAGGAAAAGTAAAACGCAGTTCAAGCACACTAAAGTACAGTATTAACACAAGACAGTTACATTCACTGGCTTTGCGCTTTTAAGTTCTTTGGAGCAGAACGCTCAGTGTTGCAAAGAATACCTAAACTGCCCAGTGTTTAATTTGCATGCTTGCTGAAAATTACAGATAGAGTGGCAGCTCCCTCTAGCCAGCTTGCTCAGCAGGTATTATACATTTAGGGTCTTTAGAAAGTCTTTATATATATATATATATATATAAAAATAATAAAAAAAATATATATATAAGTCCTATTGAAATAGCCAGCTTAGGATAAAAGTTCCATTTATGAAATCCTTTGGTTTAAAACAAGTGTTAGGACCTTCTCTGAATTCTTCATAAAACTGACTTTGCATTGTGTATCCCAGTGAAGCCAAAGGAAAATCTGGAGTAATTTAAGGAGACCAGGATTAGACTGTTCATATGGAATTTTTGGATTCCTTAAAACTCTATCTGTACTCTATTTTCCTGACCAATGTAAAGGCTATTTCTTCATATTGCGCTTCCACTTTTTGCAAAGCTAACCTAAGAGACCAGCTTGAAGCATTATCTGAAATCAAGGGTCAATAGAGCTAGCATTAGGGAAAAAAAATTCTTACCAGAAAAAAAGTGAAGACTTGCTTATCAAAGCTGGCTTTGGGCAATTAGTTCAGGGTTTCTGTGTGGTTGAAGCAAATTGAAAACAGCAAGTGGAGGATTTTCTGGTGTTTTAAATTGGCATGGAGCAAGACGTCAACTTCTACCAGTACGTGAAAACTCACAGCATATTTATTATAGATTACTTAATTTCTTTGTTTGGCAGGGCAAGCAAGAATTGAATAGTGCAATATCTGTCTAAGACTGACTCTTATAATAAGAGCTAAATTTTTGCAATTTCCCTTTCCTTAGAACATTTGATTTTGTACCAAACAGATCAACTCTGCTAGCTTCAGTAGGAATAAAAAAAGCAGCAGTCTAAAAATGGTTGCTTTTCAACACTAAACACCTCTAGCCAAAGTAATGGCCCTGTTTATAGAGAACAGCCCTTGCTACATTTAGATCCATATGACACAAATGGGTTCAGAATACATTTTAAAAGTTGTGGTAATAGCAGTAGTGCTGTAACACCTAAAGGTGCTGATGCAGGCAAAAAAAAGCTAAGTTAAAAGGGACATAGAGGTCCCTTTCTTAGAGACTTGCCTTTCTTGGAGACAGACATTTCTATCTTCATTTGTGCTCTTGAAGAATTCTTCATAACATTCATTTTTCATTAGAAACATTACTATCTTATACCAACAGGAAATGGATAACTTGAACAACAGATGTAAATCACTTAAACATATGACTTCTAAGTTTAAAAGAATTAAACATCCTTTGTGTTGTTCCATCATGAGTTGTAGGGCTGGAAATAAGATCACAAACAAGAAGAAAAGAAAAATCGAACAACTTAAATAGGTTCTATGGCTGATATGAAGTTAAATTTGGTTTGCGATGACATTTTGCATCATGAAGGTCCTCCCTGCAGCAGTTAGCAATGTATCATGCTAGTCTGATGGGCTGTATTCGAGTCATATGAATGGTCTGCACATCTGATCTGAGTAGAAATGTATGAACTCCTAATTGTATGCCAGTCAAGAGGCTGATGCTTGAAATCAAATTATTCTGCACTATGTAGTCCATACACTAGTTTTTCAACTCTGTCTTAAGCAACTATGTGTCTACTTCTCAAGAATCATATGAGAAAAAAAAAAATACGAAACCGCTCAAAAATGGCTTCACTGGATTATATCTACTGGAGTCCATCTGTGCAAACCAGGTTCATGTGGTTATGCATTTCCTTCTGGCAGCTTCTGAGTGAAGAAAGGACGAAAAAATAAGAAAAAAAAAAGGATCTTTTTCCATCTTTTCTGATTGGGAAAGCGAAGGAGGGAGGGAAGGAAGGAAGGAGGGAACAAAGGAGAAAAGGAAGTGAAGGAGGAAGGGAGGAAGGCTACAGATGGCAGAATGAGCTGTGGGCATCATCACACCTGCTTTGTCTCTCTGCAAAGGCATACTTTCTGCACTTTTCATTTATTTGGATGTGGCTTGCTTTAATTGAAGTAATGTCTTGAATAATTTCACAGTTTGTCCTTTTACTTTTAACCTTTCTTTACATAGGAATTAAAAGTATAAAAGTGTCAGCAAAACCATTAACAGTTGTATTTCACACTATATTAATGTATCACTAAACATGCAGAACCAGAAACCATTTTCAAGAAACCATTTCAAAGCAGCCTTTTTTTAGCTGAATGGCCTTAATGATAGTAACCTTGCTGCAGGTTCAATACACGCTAAGGAAGAAAGAGAACATTCTGTTAAACGCATTCTTACTTGAAAAGTGGTTCAACAAGGCAGCAAGTGAAGAATATGGTCTGTACAAGTCATGTAAATAATTTGTATAATGCTACCATTACATTTTTACACAGAGGAGGACTCATCAGTTGTTGGGTAGCAACATACAATGAGCAGCCCAAGCACTGTGGCTGGGAGGAGCTGGGAAGCCATAGCCAGGGTCCTCAAGGTTATAAAAGGTTACAACGACTCTGTTGTGTTATGCAAATTAGGAAGGTAACTGTTGAAGGCGGGCTAAAGTTAAACAAGTTTATAAAAGCAGAACAAACCCTAAATAAAACAGCTTCACTTGGATCACATTGATCAGTGTGTGTCATCCGGTATTTTCTTCTGTCAATCAGTCTCTTCCTTCTGTTACACTTTGTGTCTCCTGAAATCCCCCATGAAAAATTAAACTAGTCTTATTCTGCTTAAAAATGGCAGAACAATCTCTTTGTATCAAACCTTTACTTCAAGGAGTCTTTTGAAACTCTTCGTAAGAAATCAGAGGCATATTAACAAATGAAACATTGTTACAATAATATATGGATGAATAGCTGATATCCTGAGTGCCTGAGAGATGGTGTGCTGCAAAGGACGGCCAGTATGTCACCACAGAGTGAGTGGGGGCAAGTACATCTGGTCATGGAAGGAGGAAACTGGCATTGAGAGTTTAGATAATCCAAGGACTAGTCAATTGGGAACGAACACTATTTCATTTATGAGAGCTGAGGGTTCACCAACCCAGCTGAAGTGCATTTACACCAATGCATGCAGCATGTGCAATAAGCAGGAGGAAATGGAAGTTATTGTAGGGCAAGGAGACTATGACATAGTTGCTGTCACGGAAACATGATGGGACGACTTGTATAACTGGACTGCAGCTATGGTAGGGTATAAACTCTTCAGATGGGACAGGAAGGGTAGGAGAGGTGGTGGGGTATCTCTCTATATTAGAGAGTGCTTTGATAACCTCAAGCTTGGTTATGGTGATGACAGGGTTGATTGACTGTGGGTTAAAATCAGAGGAGCCCACAAAAAGGCCAATATTGTGATGGGAGTCTAGACCACTCATCCAAGAAGAAGCAGCTGATCAGCTCTTCCATAAACAACTGGGAGAAGTCTCAAGATTGCTAGCTCTTGTCCTTGAGGGAGATCTCAATCTTCCGGATGTCTGCTGGAAGTACAATACAGCAGAAAGGAAGTAGTCTAGGAGGTTCCTGGAGTGTGTGGAAGACAACTTCCTCACACAACTGGTGAGTGAACTGACAATGGAAGTTGCCATCCTGGACCTGCTGCTTTTGAACAGAGAAGGCCTTGGGGGGGATGTGAAGGTTGGAGGAGGCCTGGGACAAAGAGATCATGAGATGGTAGAATTTTCAGTTCTAGGTGAGGTGAAGAGGGAGATTAGCAGAACAGTCACATTAAACTTCCAGAGGGCAGACTTTGGACTGTTCAGACGGCTGATTGATAAAGTCCCGTGGGAGACAGTCCTTAAGGCCAAGGGAGCCCAAGAGGGCTGGGTACTTTTCAAAAAAGAAATCCTAGCAGCTCAGGAATAAGCTGTCCCCATGTTCCAGAAAAGGAGCTGGTGGGGAAAAAATAACAGCTTGGTTGAGCAGGGAGATCTTGAGGGACATCAAAAAGAAGAGGAATGTCTATGCACTTAGGAAGAAGGGACAGGCATCTTGGGTGGACTACAGGGAGGAAGTAAGGTTGTGCAGATTAAAACTCAGGAGGGCTAAAGTCCAACTAGAGCTCAGATTGGCCAAGTCCGTGAAAGATAACAAAAAAACTTTCTATAAATACATTGACAATAAAAGGAGGAGTAGGGTGAATATTCAGTCCCTATTGGATGTAAATAGAAAAACTTGACAAAGGATAAGGACAAGGCTAAGGTACTTAATGCCTTCTTTGCCTCAGTCTTTAACAGTAAGGAAAGTTGTTCCTTCTGTGTACATACCCAGGAGTTAGAAGAACCGAATAAAGCTCCCATGATCCAAGAGGAGGTGGTTAGAGGCTTGCTTGCCCACCCACAAGTCCATGGGGCCAGATGGGATCTGCGAGCATGAAAGATTTCACTGTGGTGTGTATGCTGGGACAAGTGGCCGATGCCTTAGCATACCTGTGATATTAACAGAAAGCACAGAGCAAACAGCCGGTGTTCTCATGCTTGCTAGCTTGTTGAGTCCTTGGAATCTTTACTAAGACCCATGAGTTAACAAGAAAAAATGCATTACATGGAAAACATGAAGATAAGGGGCATATCTGTGGTAAATAGTGTGTTGCACTTTATCGTTGTAACTGCGGGATTCTCACAGGTGGAAATTCACTGGGGTAGCTGCTGACTGGGTACAGAAACACTATATAAGATTTGTATTCACTCCATAAAAGTGATCTCGTTTGTTGCCTCAATGACGGTGTCCATGCCTTAATCACTGCAAATGATGCCCAACTTGAGAGGGACTCACACCTCTCAGGGCAAACCCTGATATTCAGGGTCATAACCGCTGTATAGAAGTGGCCGTAGCGATGCCTGGTTGGATGGATTTTGGCCAGTGTGGAGCACTGAAGAAGTCTGGATGTGTAACACCTTAATGTGAGCAACCGGGAACTCCGGAACAATAGTGTCTTCGCTGTCCGTGGAGGAGTGGGGTACACTTGATATCTTAAAATCAAGTTTAAAGAAACAGGATGTTAAGTATGCTGACTGACGACTCAGGACTTTATTAAAATAGATCCAGGGTCAGTATCCAGGTTTAGATATGACTCCTGTGCATGATATAAAAGTCTGGGATGCCATGGGAGTTAAACTGTGGGGCGCGGCTACTAGGGACGACTCTGGGGTGGTAAGCCTGTTATCTACCTGGAGGTTAATGATCAAATCGTCAGAACACTTAAGTTCGTACAAAGATTAAGCGGAACCATGAAAGACACAGGAGTACAGTGATATTCGTATTCGGAGGCCGGTGCAGGGCCATCAGCAATGGCCGATAATCCCTTTGATCTGGGGAGGTGTGGTGACCTTAAACAGCTACAAACTTTTCCTAAGATTTTTTCGTGGGAGGCCAGCAACTTGAAAACCTGTAAAGGAAGTACTGACCGCTCCACCACCACCGCAGGCTGTGGGGGCCCACTGCCCCAGGCCGAGGGGGCTGTCCACTGCTGCTGCTGCTGCTGTTTCTGTAACCCAGGCAGTTTCGGAAACGACGTTGGTAGCAGCTCAAGAATCAAATCAGTTTCAATAATGTAATATTACAACAGGTGTGGCTTTTATCTTATCGCTTATAAAGATAATGGATGTCAGAAAGCTGAAACAGGCATGACCCATATAAGGAATTTATAGACAGAATGAAGGATACACTCGACAAGCAGGTAGACAACCGAGCAGCTAAAAAGGCCTTAATTTTGCAATCAGCCATAGAAAATCCTAATGACGAATGTAGAAAAATATGGTGCGGTCTGAAAAATCCTACAACAGCAGCTGGGATCATTTACCTATCAAGCACAGCTCATGGCTGCTGCCCTGACTGTAAGCCAGGACAGAAAGACTTCCTGTTATAGAAACAGCAAGAAGAGACATTTTAAACGAGACTAGCATATGCAATTCCAGGATAGAGGGCCTAAATCTGCCCTTGGTGTGGGAAGGGTAAACATTTTGCCAGTTGGTGTAGATCAAAATGGGATAGAAACAGGAGAGTATTGTCAAAAATCTAGAAGCAGACCGCAGTTTGTAGGCATGTCCCGACACAGATGCCTCCAAAGCAAGCAGCAGCTCTCACCTCAGAGCAAGAACCAGAGGCAGTGCTGGTATGGACGTGACCACCACCATTGCATTAGTGCTGCAATCGTCCGCACTTCACACAATACCACTGAATGTAAAAGGACCACTGGGAGGTGGTTTCAGTGCCTTGCTATTGGAATGATTATCAATAACTCAATTGGGAATCTTTGTTTTACCAGGGGTCATAGATGCAGGCTTCACTGGAATAATTCAAGCAATGGTATGGATATTGTCTCCATCAGTGTTAATACCAAAGGATAGACGGATACCATGATTAATTTTGTTCAAAGTATCTGTGTTCCAAGCTGACTCTAGAGAGCATGGCTCACTAGATTTTTAGTCCATGAGAATCCCTGAAATACATTTGGTTTAGACCTTACAAAAACAGTGTCCTCTGTTAAAGTGCACATTAAGTTTGAAGAAAGGAGGAGAGCCAGAACATCTTAAAATGGCTGTAGTGCAACCCTTCATTGTGCACGTTCCACTAATCTTGTGGAGGAGAGGTGTGTTAAGTGCAATGGGAATAGGCACTGGAACCACGAATGAGTGAAAAACTGGGTGCATTGCAAAAGTTAGTGGAGGAACAAATGGATCAAGGGCATATAGTCCCAATTAATAGTCCTTGGAACACATATGTGTTTGTGATAAAAAAGGTTAAGGTTAGGGTTAGGGTTAGGGTTAGGGTTAGGGTTAGGGTTAGGGATAGGGGTTAGGGTAATTAGGGTTAGGGGTTAGGATTAGGGTTGGGGTTAGGATTAGGGTTAGGGTTAGGGTTAGGCTTAGGGGTGAGTGTTAGGGTTAAGGGTTAGAGGTTAGGGTTAGGGTTAGGGTTAGGGTTTGGGTTAGGGTTAGGGTCATTAGGGTTAGGATTAGTGTTAGCGTTGGGATTAGGGTTAGGGTTAGGGTTAGGGTTATGGTTAGGGGTTAGAGTTAGGGTAATGTGTTAGCGTTAGGGTTAGAGTTAAGGTTAGGGTCATTAGGGTTAGGGTTAGGGTTAGGGCTAGGATTAGGGGTTAGTGTTAGGGTTAGGGTTAAGGGTTAGGGGTTAGGGTTAGGGTTTGGGTTAGGGTTAGGGTCATTATGGTTAGGATTAGTGTTAGCGTTGGGGTTAGGGCGGATGATACTAATCTGGGTGGAAGTGTCGATCTGATGGAGGGCAGGGAGGCTCTGCAAAGGGAGTTGAACAGCCTGGACCACTGGGCTGAGACAAATGGCATGAGGTTTAACAAGGCCAAGTGCACTCGGGGCACAACAAACCTATGCAGTGCTACAGACTAGGAGAAGTATGGATAGAAAGCTGCCTGGAGGAGAAAGACCTGGGGTTGTTGGTTGACAGCTGACTGAACATGAGCCAGCAGTGTGCTCAGGTGGCGAAGAAGGCCAATGGCATCTTGGCTTGGATCAGAAATGGCATGACCAGCAGGTCCAGGAAGGTTATTCTCCCTCTGTAATTGGCACTGGTGAGACTGCTCCTTGAATACTGTGTTCCATTCTGGACCCCTCACCACAAGAAGGATGTTGAGGCTCTGGAGAGAGTCCAGAGAAGAGCAACCAAGCTGGTGAAGGGGCTGGAGAACAGGCCTTATGAGGAACGGCTGAGAGGGCTGGGGTTGTTTAGCCTGGAGAAGAGAAGGCTGAAGGGAGACCTCATTGCTCTCTATAACTACCTGAAAGGAGGTTGTAGAGAGGAGGGTGCTGGCCCCTTTTCCCAAGTGACAGGGGACAGGACAAGAGGGAATGCCCTCAAGCTCTGCCAGGGGAGATTTAGGCTGGACATTAGGAAAAAGTTTTCGACGGAAAGGGTCACTGGGCACTGGAACACGCTGCCCAGGGAGGTGGTTTATTCACCTTCCCTGCAGGTGTTTAAGGCACGGGTGGACGAGGTGCTAAGGGGCATGGTTTAGTGTTTGATAGGAATGGTTGGACTCGATGATCCGGTGGGTGTCTTCCAACCTCGTGATTCTATGATTCTATGAAATCTGGAAAATGACATTCATTACATGACTTTTCTAGACACACTATAAGAGCCCTTAAATAAGCAGGCAGGCAATATTGCTGCTGGATAAGTTTTGCTTAAACAATTAGCCTTAGAGAATGCAAAAAAATGGACTTAGTGCACTGTTAATTTCCTGATCGCATGTTATAAAGATTGTTTGTTTTACCCAAATTGACTGGTGCTGACTTTACAAGAGCAGTACAAGTAATGGCTTGGATGCCTATGCCTCCTAGCTTTATACCAAAAGGCACTAGAATTACTCAGCTGATTTGTTTTCCAGCAATTCTACCCCATGCAGGAAATCGCATACAGGGAGACAGACACTTTGGCTCGACTGACCAGTCCATAGTTCTGCGAACACAGAAACTACAAATATCATGAACCTGCAAGGTACGACATTCACAGAGCAACGAAGAAAAATATTTTACCGGAATTGAAATACTTGTTCCGTTATTATCAACTAGTCATAATCAACATTATATGGATGCATCGAGCTAGCTTTGAAATGAGTGGTCGTGTGTGTGTGTGTTTGAAGCACATCAGATGTTTGTAAGACTTATAAATTGGTTTTGATTAATCTTGGAAATACATCTCTGGGACCTTTCAATTTCAAATGTCCACTAAGCCAGCAAACAGGTAGATTTACCTGGGGAATCTTTGGAATGAAAGGCTTCAGAGGGAAAAAATTAAAATTCCTAGCAAAATAAAAAAAAAAAAGACAGAGAGAGAAAAAAATACGGAAAAAGCCCAGCCTTCTCCTTCCTTTCTCCTCACATGGCAAGTTTTTTTCTCTTCTTTGCCCAAGTCCAGAGGAACTAACTATGTTATGTCTCCAGAGGAATGCCAATTTGTGAGAACACTCTGCAGTCCAGTGTCCCTTATCAGATCAACAACTGCTGGGCCCTAGCACAGACAACTGTTAGGGATATTAGGCCAATGAATAGACGAAAATTCAAAAGATTCATTACGAATTATTGAGTGGATATTCTATCACATCAATCTTAAAAAAAAAACCCCTAGTAACTAGACTTGAAATGATTACAATGATAATCACCAAGGGAAGAAGAAGTGTTCAGTTATTAGGCCAGGACCCAACAATCATTTATATCCCAATGACAAAAGAATATGATAAGTGGTGCTCTAACAGATTATCCAGGAAGTATTGGTATCCACTTACCAAGTAATAAAATGTTTTCCTCTTTACAAACATTACAAACAGAACAGAAGCCCTTATGTATAAAGCAACCGGTTGATGGCCCTACAATATTTGCCAATGGCTCAGGAAAAACAGGAAGAGCAGCACTAAGGTGGAAAGAAAATGGACAGTGGGAAAATAAAGTGTAATGTATATAATAGAAGGATCAACATTAAGAGTGGAATTATATGCAGTGATAAAGGCCTTTGAACAGCATCACAGTCCTTTTAATTCAGTCACAGATTCACAATATGAAGCTGGAGTAGTGCAGCGTGTAGAGAGAGGATGGCTAAAACAGGTAAACAATGAGTGCTTTTTTTAATGTTAAGGCAGTTATGGTTTCAAATCACAACTAGAAGAGCAGAATTTTATGTGATGCACATTCCGAGTCACACATCACTTCCAGGATTTATAGTTGAAGGGAACAGAATAGCAGACTGACTGATAGCAGGGGCAGCCCAAGGCCCACTACCAAACATTATTCAATAAGCTCTAATGTCACATAATTTTATCATCAGTCTGCCAAGGCACTACATAGGCAATTTAAAATTTTATTAGAATTAGCTCAAAACATAATAAAATATGCCCAGATTGTCAACAAACAACCCCATTACAGCCTAGAGGAGCCAACCTGCAGGGATTAAGCACTTTTGGCAAAAAGATATTACTCGCATACCTGAATTTGGAAGATTGAGATATGTACATGTTTTGATTGACACATATTCAAACGTGATATGGGCAACAGTATACAGGGGAATCTTTAAGGGAAATAGTGAAGCATTTTGTCAAGGCATTTTCAGCCTTGGGAATTCTCACAGGTAAAAACACACAATGGGCCAGGATATGTAAGTGACCAACTTAAGTTTTTTCAAACCTTGGGAATAACACATGTCACAGGCATACCACATTCTACACAAGGGCAGGTGATAGTAGAGCGAGCTTTCAGACACTGAAGAATATGTTGTTAAAACAAAAAGGGGGAATGAAGGGTAAAACACTATAGAACAGATTAAGGAAAGCACTGTATGTATTAAATTGCTTAAATGTGAGAGAATTAGGGAAGAGAACAATCACCTATAGTAAGGCATTTTTTTGTCTTTACAAACTGAGTCAGCAGCTCAGCAAGGAAGGAGCTAAGGTATTATTAAAATCTTTGGAATCAAGCCAATGGGAAGGACCATATCTATTAATAACATGCGGTCGAGGATATGCTTGTGTTTCCACAGATCAAGGACCCAAGTGGATGTCGGCACAGTGTGTTCATCTGTATTTTAGCAGAGATGGTAATTATGATAAAGATGACGGTTATATTAATATGGACAGAGATAATGCTGGGGCTATATCAGCACTCATGGACAGCACAAGAAGTTTGAAAATGAATGCTGGTTGAAAACCTTGTTACCTTGTTATAAGGATTTTTGGATCAGAAAACTTGTTTTGTGGGTAAGGACCGATGAGCTAGCTAAAGGCATTGATGACAATCACTTTTCTTTGCATTAGCATACATCTCAGTATCTGTAGTAAGATAGTTATTTTGCCTTATCATGTGTCTATCATGTTTTCTGTGGAAGGTACAATGAGGAATGTTGTGATGTTTGTAAACAAATAAGGGGTAGATGCAGGCATGAAAGATTTCACTGTGGTGTGTATGCTGGGACAAGTGGCTGATGCCTTGGCATACCCGTGATACGAGATCACTCAATAAAGGTGATCTCGTTTGTTGCCTCATCGATGGAGTCCGTGCCTTAATCGCTACAGGGATACATCCAAGAGTATTGAGGGAGCTGGTGGATGTGCTTGCCAAACCCCTTTCCATAATCTTCCAGAGGTCCTGGAAGACTGGGGAAGTTCCACTGGACTGGAGGCTCACTGATGTTGCACCCATCTACAAGAAGGGTTGCAGGGAGGATCTAGGGAACTACAGGCCTGTCAGCCTGACCTCAGTGCCAGGGAAGGTCATGGAACAGGTGATCTTGAGTACTATCATGAAGCACACGCAAGAGAATTGGGTGATCAGGCCCAGTCAACACGGGTGCAATGAAAGACAGGTCTTGCCAAACTAACCTGATCACCTTCTATGAAAAGGTGACTCACTTACTGGATGAGGGAAAGGCTGTGGATGTAGTCTTCCTGCACTTCAGTAAAGCCTTTGACACAGTTTCTCACATCATTCTCCTTCAGAAACTGTCCATATTGCATTGAAATTTGCATGGTCTTTTTAACTAAACTTTGTAGGTCAAGATGACATTATTCTCCTTCCACTTTTCTATTGCTACATCTGGTGATCCAGTATTTGTTGTTCCCCTCTCTATAATACAGGTATCAAACAATGTAATTTTTTCTGAATGCCGTGTATTGTAAAGATACAAATATAGATATAAATTACCTTGCTCAAATAGTGAGAATATTCTGAATGTAACAGCACTGCAAGCTGATTTGAACTAAATTTCAATATACTTATTTGAATAATGATGGAAGTCTAGAAGCAATAAACAGAATAAACAGAAGCCGCAAACAGAATGGTAAAAATTGTCTCTGCTTCTAGAGTTTAAAGGTATCCAGATTATTTCCATGATACTCTCTAAACTGTGCGTATATATAAAATAGAGTTTCATTAAATGATTTGGCACTAAGCCTAATAATCTTGATCTCGCTGGACCTTTTCAAGCACATACATATTTAGAACGAACTGACAATAAATGCCAATTCAAAGCAAATATTAATATTTAAATGCAGAAAAACATTTGTTGTCTTGACTTAAAGTATCCCCATTACTTATTCATCTTCATGGTGCTTACTTGAAAGCCAGATACTTCATGCTAACATTGGTGAAAGTAAGTGACTAAAATTCTAAGAGCTGCTAGCCTCTAAGAAAAGAAACAGGGAGAATAATCTGACAGATGATAATCCACCAGAAAGAATTTTTGTGGTTGCTTGTTTCCTTTTTTTTCCTGTCCCATCTCCTATTTTATTTTTTCTTAGAATACATCTCTGTGTCTTGGAATAAATACTTAAAATGGCATTTAACTACATGAATAAAGAAGACTTTAATCTAACTAAATTGCAAGTGATTTACAGAAATTTTTTTTCCCATCTTCTTTACAATGTTAGAGAATTGCTGCTTTAACATTTAAACACATGACATTTAGGTATACATTAAAAACAAGTGCAATCCTATATTTCATCTAGGAAAATGGGAATAATTAACATGACACTACATTGTTGTATATTAACTCTCTTAGGATACTTAGAGATGTAGTTTTCTTTTTTAACTTTTTTTTGCTTTCAGTAACAGAAAAATAGGGAAAACCGTTGATCAGTAAAGTAATCTAAATTCTTATTTAGGGATATCTATGGGCAGCAAGCAGCAAATTATTTACAGAGCCACACATCATGAAAGGCAGATGGTTTTTGTTATACAGTTTTTACAGTTATGAAAGTAAGGATTCTGTGGAAATATATCTTGTGGTTCCATTAGTGGAGACCTTATGTAACCAAATATGTGAACAGAGAAGGCCTTGTGGGGGATGTGAAGGCTGGAGGAGGCCTGGGACAAAGAGATCATGAGATGGTAGAATTTTCAGTTCTAGGTGAGGTGAAGAGGGTGGTTAGCAGGACAGTCACATTAAACTTTCAGAGGGCAGACTTTGGACTGTTCAGAAGGCTGGTTGGAAAAGTCTCATGGGAGACAGTACTTAAGGGCAAGGAAGCCCATGAGGGCTGGGAGCTCTTCAAAAAGGAAATCCTAGCAGCTCAGGAGAAAGCCATCCCCATGTTCCAGAAAAGGAGCTGGTGGGGAAAAAACAACAGCTTGGTTGAGCAGGGAGATCTTGAGAGATATCGAAAAGAAGAAAAATGTTTATGAGCTTTGGAAGAAGGGTGGACTACAGGAGGGAAGTGAGGTCATGCAGGGAAAAAATCAGGAAGGCTAAGGCCCAGCTAGAAATTAGATTGGCTAAATCTGTGAAAGATAATAAAAAATATTTCTATAAATATATTAACAATAAAAGGACGACTAGGGAGAATATACAGTCCCTATTGGATGCAGAAGGAACAACAGTGACAGGGGATGAGGAAAAGGTTGAGATACTTAATGTCTTCTTTGCCTCAGTCTTTAACAGTAAGTAAAGTTGTTCCCTCTGTGTACAAACCCAGGAGTTAGAGGAGCAGAATGAGGCTCCCATGATCCAAGAGGAGGTGGTTAGAGACTTGCTTACCCAGCTAGACCCACACAAGCCTATGGGGCCGGATGGGATCCATCCGAGGGTATTAAAGGAGCTGGCAGATGTGCTTGCAAAAACCCTTTCCATCATCTTCCAACAATCCTGAAAGACTGGGGAAGTCCCACTGGACTGGAGGCTGCCTGATGTTGTGCCCACCTACAAGAAGGGTCACAGGGAGGATCCAAGGAACTTCAGGCCTGTCAGTCTGACCTCAGTGATGGGGAAACTCATGGAACAGGTGATCTTGAGTGCTATCATGAAGCACATGCAAGAGAACTAGGTGATCAGGCCCAGTCAACACAGGTTCACGAAAGGCAGGTCTTGCCAAACTAACCTGATCGCCTTCCATTATAAAGTGACTCGACTACTGGACGAGGGAAAGGCTGTGGATGTAGTCTTCCTGGACTTTGGTAAAACCTTTGACACATTTTCTCAAAGAATTCTGCTTTGGAAACTGGCAGCCTCTGGCCTGGACAGGCGCACACTCTCCTGGGTGGAAAACTGGTTGGATGGCCAGGCCTGAGAGTAGTGTTAAATGGCTTAGTGCTGGGTCCATCCCTGTTCAATGTCTTTATCAATGATTTGGATGAAGGAATTGAGTGCACCCTTAGCAAGTTTACAGACGACTAACCTGGGTGGAAGCATGGATCTGAAGGAGGGCAGGAGGCTCTGCAAAGGGATCTGAACAGCCTGGACCACTGGGCTGAGATGAATGGCTTGAGGTTTAACAAGGCCTAATGCCGGATCCTGCACTTGGGGCACAACAAACCTGTGCAGTGCTACAGACTAGGAGAAGTCTGGCTGGAAAGCTGCCTGGAGGAGAAGGACCTGGGGATGTTGGTTGACAGCCAACTGAACATGAGCCAGCAGTGTGCCCAGGTGGCCAAGAAGGCCAATGGCATCTTGGCTTGTATCAGAAACGACATGACCAGCAGGTCCAGGGAGGTTATTCTCCCTCTGTACTCGGCACTGGTGAGACTGCTCCTTGAATACTGTGTTCCATTCTGGGCCCCTCACCACAAGAAGGATGTTGAGGCTCTGGAGAGAGTCCAGAGAAGAGCAACCAAGCTGGTGAAGGGGCTGGAGAACAGGCCTTATGAGGAACGGCTGAGAGGGCTGGGGTTGTTTAGCCTGGAGAAGAGGAGGCTGAAAGGAGACCTCATTGCTCTCTACAACTACCTAAAAGGAAGTTGTGGAGAGGAGGGTGCTGGTCCCTTCTCCCAAGTGACAGGGTACAGGACAAGAGGGAATGGCCTCAAGCTCTGCCAGGCGAGGTTTAGGCTGGACATTAGGAAATAATTTTTGACAAAAGGGTCACTGGGCACAGGAACAGGCTGCCCAGGGAGGTGGTTGATTCACCTTCCCTGGAGGTGTTTAAGGGATGGGTGGATGAGGCTCTGAGGGGCATGGTTTAGTATCTTATAGGAATGGTTGGACTTGATCCGATGGGTCTTTTCCAACCTGATGATTCTATGAATCTATGAAATATATATGAGAAAAGGAATAGAGTTAAGGGTGCTACCTTAGTTTTGTCATCTTCTGACTTTTACTCATTTTGTTTTGTAGTCATTGCTTTTTTAAGAGCATTATTTTATATGAATAGTAAATATCTTTCCCAATTCTCTTAATTTATTGCAAAGGTAACACTTGAAATTAACATCATTATCTGTATGCGTATACCAGAATTTTCTTTTCCAGACATGCCTAGGGCTATTTTAATTCAGTCTTTAATAAGGACTGTCTTTAATTTCGACAACCTAGATTGTCAAATTTTCTAACTAGAAATCTGAAAACAGGTGTAATGTCAGTTATTATGTCAATAAAACTGAGATTAACACATAGCAGTTCATGACTCCAACTCACTAATTCAAGCTGACTGAAAGATAGAACTTCTTTTCTTCTTTGCATAAATTGTGCCTGTAATTCCATTGTTCATAATGCATTTATATATACAAATATGAGCAATTTACCCTCTTTTTTGTATCCAAAACAGTTATCAATGCAAATAATGCAGCTGCCAACCTGTATGCATGATTGAATTAGAAAACTCTGCAGTACACCTCATGCTATTCTTGAATCTTTAAGTTGCTACTTTGATTATATAATAAATTCTGTTGAATCATTTTTTTAACTGGCATTTTTACAGCATCATATTAAATGCACTTTTTCTGATGACTTTGACATTGGTGCTTTTAGTGGACAAAATTGTCCCATTTGCAACACAAGAAATCTGTGGAATGAGAAAGACACAGTCATGTCAGCTTTAATTTTCAGTATAATACTAGTTTTTATTTGCAGGTACAGTTGGTAATTACTGTTTGGTGAAATGTATGTGTTTTGGATTCAAGAAATATCAACACCAATATATGTAAAATTAAATCAATAGATGAAGTAACAGATAAATAAGTACTTGACTGGTGGCTAACATGATAGGGAACAATATTTGCACATCATATCCAAAGCCATCAGCTTGAAAATTACATGGTTGATCTACCTTAGCTAAACAGGTATGAAGAAAATGCAAATTTACATAACTATACACATACCCTGTAAAAAAATACACTGTGTGTGAGGAATAGATATGGCATTGTTCTTAGGGCTGAGAACATGAGTGGCTACTTTATGTCGTTTCCCGCTGCTCAGCGATTTCTTATTGCTTCTGTGGTCTCACTTAGTCTTTTGTCACAATGCAGAAGAGTTAAGAAATAAAATAACAAATTCTTTGAAGAGACAAGAAACGACAAATATTCTCTAATAGTTTGATAGTCATGACAATTTTTCTTTACATGTGTAAAAGCCAATACATTTTATGGTAGTGGGGCAACTGACACTATTTCCCTTACTGACAAACACTGCCACTTACACAAATAAGAAACCTGACAAGTTCTCTCAAGGCAAGCCAGTGTAATTTGAAAAATTAAAATCTTATCAACTAGATCTGCTTTTAATAAAAAGATAGCATTCATCCACCTTTTGTTTCATAATTCTGTTCCTACTACCAAATCAGACTTATCCATTAAAAGGAAGTCATTGGACATCTGCCATTTATGTGACTAGAATGTCAAGACTCTAAGGTTCAGTTGTTTCTTGACTAAAGTAACAAGAAAAATATGCTCCTCCTTTGGTAACAGAGAATAAAAAAAAAAAAAAAAGAAGAGGGTTGATCCTCAGAATAATATGTCAATGCTGAGTGAAAGCTAAAAAAATAGAAGAACAAACAAAGGGCTTTTCTGCAGTTTGTTTTTGTGTGTGTGTGTGTTTTGGTTTTTTTAACTCATGAATCTTGCATTTATTTTAAAAACTACAAAGAGGGAGAGAGGAAACTTAAACATAGTATCTAGTTTTCTGTAATGAAAGATATTTTGGAATCTGCAACTAGCAAATGCTTTTCAGTAGAACTTGCCATTTCTGTTTTCAGGGATGAAAAAGAATAATTAAAACATTCTTTTTTTAAAAAAAAAAAACCACAAAAAACCAAGAAAACCCAAACCAGTTAGTCTTCTTGCTGTGTGTATAAGATTTGAAGCACGGTTAGAGTATATCTGAAAATTTCTGCATTACGTCCTGCACTTAGGGAAGATACATAGCTGGTTTCATCCACTCAATGTTACAATGTAGGGAATTATTTTGATGGACCTGTATGTAAGTGTAGATGTAAAGTTTATTTATTTCTCTTCGTATTTTCTGTTCCTTTTGAAAAAGAGATGTTGAATTAGGGAAAGATTGCTTCTTCTCTCAGAGATAAGTGAGCTCATCTGGAAGAAAAATGTTCTCAGATTCATGAGTGGGGCAAACAGGGAAAAAGAATACTTCTGAACAAGCAGTTGCAGCTCATGCATTTTCTAAGGGAGAGATAGGAGTAGGAAGCATACCTGAAATCATATAAGAGAACTGACACTGAGTTTTCTGAAACTCATAAGGCCACTGAAGTCTCTTTCAGGAAAGAGGATTTCTCTCTTATAAGGACAGAGTGTAGGAGTGGGAAAATTGTTAATAAGACCTTTTTCTTTTTTCCATCTACCTTATCTTTATATCTATTCTGCCTTAATTTCTGTGCGTTTTCTTCATTTAAAAATATTCCTTTACTTTGTGCGTCTAATAAAAATTGACCTTTGAGTATCAAAATATTACAATCTTTTACCTTCAGGAAAAATGACCAGGAAGAAGTAATTCAGAAGTAAAAATCATCTCACAGCAGAGTACCTGGTGTTGCCTCATGAAGATTCTTTTTACAGTTCTGTTGCAGTTCTCCAAGAAACTAGCAGAATTAGCAATGTGTTTTTTATATTTCTTACTCTGTGTTTAGGTTATATGCTAAGAGCACTCAATTTATTTGTTCCAGGTTGAGTTCATGATTTTGATTGCAGTAATCAGAGGTATACACAGCCTTCCACATAAGATCTTACTGATGATGTTGTACATCACTTGTATTTTCCTATCTATATTTTACCTCGTGTCCCAGAAGTCTATTGACATTTTTCTTAGCCATATCACATTTGTAACTCATAATCATCTGATGATTGTTAAGCATCTATTCCTTTCTTCTTCTCTGTTTTCCAGCTGAAGAGATTGCAGCTTATGAGAGAAATCCTTCTGTTAACCTATAACCCGATGTATTTAAACACTTCATTTTTATTATTCCAGTATTCTTTAGCATTCATTTCTTCTGTAATCTTACAGAACTCTTCTGTATCTCAGGATAATAGATCTAAGAATCTTTCCTCATACTTATGCTATGATCCTAAGGTTTTCGTCATAAAAACATGTCTTCCTTTTTCAATCCCAGTCTTGATAAGTGTCTTCTGGTTCTTTGAGAACATATGTCACAAAAATTGCCTATAAATCCTAGCTTCAGTAATCAATGTTTGATCTATCACACTCTTCTTGGGAAACATCCTGAAAAACTTGCAAATTTAGTGCTACATGCAGATGTATAGAGAAGCAATAATTAAGGAAACAAAATGTCTCAGGGAATATGTCTAGGACAGTTCTCACTGTGGTAGCTGCAGAATGGTCTTGAATTCATAGAATTTGTAGTATGGGGTTATATTTGAATTAGAGGGGGTATTGGATGGGCAAGGCCTGCACAGAGTTTATTAAGAAACTGTTGTACTGGCAAGAATTCCTTTTAGTCATTCCCATAGATTAAACCTATTTGTTCAATAACTATAAGTTGTTCAATGGTTTCCTAATTCCCAAGCCATTTATTTGAAGCTAGGATCCTACCTGAAACTAAATAAGTATCTTCTTATCAAATATTCCTTTTCTTTACACCTTCCCACATTTCTTTGTTTATTTCATTAAATAGGAAGGTACGTTCATCAACTGTATCAACAACAGTGAAAGCTACAGAAACCTTCTTTTTAAAGGTGATTCATGATTCTTTTTAATATTTTCAAACAGCTTAATGTTGATGCAGTTATTGCCTTAATGAAAATGTTTCAGTCTCCTCCATTCCACTCCTCAAAAAATTAGACAAGAAAAAATATTTTTTAAATTTAGTATTATGCTTGGGTCTCTTTTAGTTACATATTATTTTTTCTTATATTAAAGTATACTTTTTTACTTGTCAAAAATATTTAATACTCTGCAACTATATACAGGTTATATGATTTTTCACTTACACCAAAGTCAGTATAATAGCTCTTAAAAGAGAATGAGAAATGAAAGCAATGATTTATTCTGCCAAATTCTTTCTGTTACAACGAGTTAATTTTGAATTCTTTTCGTATCATTCCTCAGGAGCAACATCAAAATTCAAACAGATGCAAGATGACCTGTTTTATAAATACATTTTGGCTTTTTTGAGTAACTTGCTTTTATTTCCTGAGTATCAATCAACTTCCACAATCACACAGCATACTAAATAAATGTTCCTCAGAGGAAAAGAAACAAGAAAAACAATCTCAGCTTTCTGCTGCAGGTATAAACCAAGTTTTGCTTAAGCCAACAAAATTAAGGACTTGTTATTCATATGTACATTTCACTTCATCTGCCGTATCATGCAATGAAGTACCAAGAAACACACATTAGGAAAATACAGGTATTTTATGAAGAATTCATTAGGTCAATGAGAAGATGGAAGCTCTTTTGTTATACAGTGATCATAAAAATCAATCAAACCCAAGCAGTGTTGACCTCCAAGAACTTAAGAGACAATCCAAATATCAGAGTGAACTAAGGCTCCTACGGTTTCTAGGGGAAGAAAAGCATAAGAACAGCAGTTACAAGTAGCAACAGAGAACAGAAATTTAGATTCCCATCTCAGACCAAGTATCATTAATTTAGTGAATTTTTATGGATTTAGATTAAGATTGACAGACATTTCAAGAACTGAAATCCTTTCCAATTATTTGAGATTCCGTGCAAAATAATTAATTCAGGCCTTACCAAAAAATTAAGCTAAAAGACTGATTTGCTGGATGGTTTCCCAATCTCTAAAGTTGTAAATGAATTGTTATGTTTGATTTCCTTCCTTCCCCACACATCCATTTTATGTATTTACTGTAGACAGCTTTACAATAATTCTGGTTTTACAAGCAAATGTTGCAAATCATAAAGCACAGATGTATGCATGTTTATAGCCAGCAATTTTCAATTTTATCTATGTTTTGTAATAATCTTTGCATTTGAAGCTGTTGATGTTTTGCTTACTAATTTGATGGAGCTAGTGAACTAACCTGAAGGACAATTAGGAGTCCAATTGGACCTCAAAAGCATTAATACATCAGTTCTCCCTACAGAGAGTGGTGGTAAATCCTGTTAAATCCAGCCGGAGGCCAATTAAAAGTGGGGTTCCCCAGGGCTCAGTGCTAGGTCCAGCCTCGTCCAATGTCTTTATCAATGACCTGGATGAAGGCATTGAGTGCACCCTTAGCAAGTTTGCGGGTGACACTAAGCTGGGTGGAAGTGTTGATCTGATGGAGGGTAGGGAGGCTCTGCAAAGGGATCTGAACAGGGTGGAACACTAGGCTGAGATGAATGGCATGAGGTTTAACAAGGCCAAATGCCAGGTCCTGCACTTGGGGCACAACAATCCTATGCAGTGCTACAGACTAGGAGAAGTCTGTCTAGAAAGCTGCCTGGAGGAGAGGGACCTGGGCGTGTTGGTTGACAGCTGACTGAATGTGAGCCAGCAGTGTGCCTAGGTGACCAAGGAGACCAAAGGCATCTTGGCTTGTATCAGAAATGGTGTGACCAGCAGGTCCAGGGAGGTTATTCTCCCTCTGCACTCAGCACTGGTGAGACCAGTCCTTGAATACTGTGTTCAGTTCTGGACCCCTCGCCACAAGAAGGATGTTGAGGCTCTGGAGCGAGTCAAGTGAAAAGCAACAAAGCTGGTGAAGGGGCTGGAGAACAAGTCTCATGAGGAACGGCTGAGAGAGCTGGGGTTGTTTAGCCTGGAGAAGAGGATGCTGAGGGAAGACCTTATTGCTCTTTACAGCTATCTGAAAGGAGGTTGCCCATCAGTGCCTTATCCACCCATCCCTTAAACACCTCCAGGGAAGGTGAATCAACCACCTCCCTGGGCAGCCTGTTCCAGTGCCCAGTGACCATTTCTGTCAAAATTTTTTCCTAATGTCCAGCCTAAACCTCCCTGGTGGAACTTGAAACCATTTCCTCTTGTCCTGTCCCCTGTCACTTGGGAGAAAAGGCCAGCTCCCTCCTCTCCACAACCTCCTTTCAGGTACTTGTAGGAAGCATGAGGTCTCCCTTCAGCCCTTCTCCCGGCCATCCAACCAGTTTTCCACCCAGGAGAGTGTGCGCCTGTCCAGGCCAGAGGCTGACAGTTTCTCAAGCAGAATGCTGTGAGAAACTGTGTCAAAGGCTTTACTGAAGTCCAAGAAGACTATATCCACAGCCTTTCCCCTGTCCACTAGGCAGGTCATTTTGGCATAGAAGGCAATCAGGTTAGTTTGGCAAGACCTGCCTTTTGTGAACCTGTGTTGACTGGGCCTGATCACCCACTTCTCTTGCATGTGCTTCATGATAGCACTCAAGATCACCTGTTCCATGACTGGAACAGGTCAGACTGACAGGCCTGTAGTTCCCTGGATCCTTCCTGCGACCCTTCTTGTAGATGGGCGCAACATCAGCCATCCTCCAGTCCAGTGGAACTTCCCCAGTCTTCCAGGACCTCTGTAAGATGATGGAAAGGAGTTTGACAAGCAGACTCGCCAGCCCCCTCAATAGTCTTGAGTGGATCCCATCCGGCCTCATAGACTTGTGGGTGTCTAGCTGGGCAAGCAAGTCTCTAACCTCCTTGACTGCCAGTTGTATAAGCATTCGGATCTTTGTTCGGATCTTTTGAACCTTTTGGATAGTTTCTCTACAGGTGAGATGCAGGCCTGTGTAGAGGGGGAAAGACTGCCTAAGAAATCCCTCAGGCAGTTAATAAAGTCAGTTCATTACTGCCAATGAGTGGATATATGACAGTGATGCATTCTTACAAGCTTTCGCAACATATATTGCACCTTATCTGAATCTACAGGTGTGTTTGTGGGTCATTGAGATTCCTATAAATCTTATACCACAGAGCTAGTGGGGTCAAGTACCCAGTACCTTTCTCTCTGTCCACTTGCTAAGACAGACTTGAGTATCATCTTTGAAAGGGTACCTTTCCTTCACATCTGCCTGGAGTCATCTCTAGAGGCTGATGATTCTGTCCCCATTTCCAGTTGCCTTATCAGTGCCTGCTTCTGTAGCCAGGAATCCCAAATTCTTGGTTGCTTTTCCATCTAGTTCAAAACTATTGGCTCTGTTATCCCACCATTGCAGCAACCAGGTAAGAATCGGTTCACCATGATCAACTCTAGTACGAATTTCACAAATAAATCCTTGTTGTTTCTGTGCAACACATACATCAGTATTTATAGTCTGCCTTTTATTCCCATCTTCTTGGGCCCATACTCTATTTCCTAACAGACAGAGTATGGTTTCATTCTGATTTAATCCCAGTACAATGATTTGGTATATAATGTATAGTAAAGCATTGCGCATTGTCAGAAAAATAAGCTGTGGCTTTACTGTTGGTATGGTCACAGGTAAAGTTGGCCAGACACCACCAGGTTTCCAGTTTCGGTGTGTAAGGTGTGTAGTAGCTTGCATCCACAGCTGAATCTGAATACAGCTAAGAGTGAGACACACTGATTTGGGCTACACTTAGTGTGTTCACAATTGGTAGGCAGTCTTTTTAACTAATTCCTTAATTGGTACCCAAAGCTGATGGAGAAGATTGCAATGGACATTCTAATTTGTCTAAATTACTTGTTCCTGATCTTATTTTGTTTGCTCAAACTTCAGTGCCCATGCTGTTTAATACCCTTAATGCTGTTCCTAAGATACCGGTTACATCTCTCCAATCATTTTGAAGAGGTGAGTGATAGTACATGCAGCAATGCTAGCCATCCTGCATAAAACTTACTTTAAAATGGTAAACAAGTAGGTTTAACCACAGAAATATTTAACTGCATTGATAATGTCATTCATTTGAGCGTCCACCATGGATTAAACACTCTCTGTTGGCCTGTGCAGCATAAGGTCCAATTTTGGAAATTTGTGGGGACAGAACTCCTGCACGAGTTGGTGTCATCTGTACACTTACTGAGAGTACACCTGAACCCTCATCCAGATCACTGATAATTATATGGAACAGATGTGGTCCCAGTACCTAGCCCTGGGAAGCATCAGTTGTGACAGGCTGCCAATTGGATTTAACTCCATTCACCACAACTTTATGGGCTCAGCCATCCAGCCAGCTTTTCACCCAGTGAAGAGTACACCCATCAAAATGAAATGGTGATTTGTAAATGGTGGGATGGAACATCAATTGTAAGGGGTTAGAAACAAGATTAACAACTAAAGGTAATTACAATGACCCTTATCTTTTTGTCCCCAGAGTCGTTGAGATTGACCACTCAGATATGGCCACACTTTAATGACTCTGATCTGATCTGATTTCATTCCCCCTGGTTATGCAATGAGGTTCCAGGAACAAGTATAATTGTCACTTTGAATTTGAAAACAATTCTGTGTATAAATTTTCTGTGAAATCACTGCTCGACAGAAGCACTCTAAGGACAAATCCCAAGTCTTCTCCAGTGCTGAATAAAGTGTACCTGCCTTAATGGTTAAATTAAACTGTTAAGTGTAAGTTTCTTTGTTTCAAAAGCCATGAGCAGACAGTTCCTTCTTGAGAATGCTGCAGGAAACAGGCCTGTACTTCCTCAGGTCCTCCTTCTAGCCCTTTTGGAAGATGTAAATAACTTTTGCTGACCTCCAGTCAAGTGACACCTTCCTGGTTAGCCAGGACTGATTAGCTCGCTTCTCCAAGAATTGAAAACTCTATCATTTTGTAATTTCCATATCCACAAGTCCTTCTCTGTTTGCAAACAACAGGTCCCGTACGGCACTCTCTAGCTGGCTAACTCATTAACTGTAACAGGAAGTTATCTATCTACATAATTCAAAAACGCCCTAACATACAGGGCTACCCCACTGCTTCTCCTTCCTTGATGAAGAGTTTATAGCCATCTGTTATACCACTCCAGTTGTGTGAGTTGTTTCATCATGTTTCTGTGATACCAAATATATGATAGGTTTTTTGCTGCACAATGACTTCCAGCTCCTCCTGTTCATTGCCTTTTCTGCAAGATCTGGATGGACTAGATAGCTGGGCAACCAACAACTCTTGGAAATTAAACAGCAGTAAGTGCCAGATTCTCCACTTGGGCAAGGTATTTCTGATTATATGTACAAATGGGTGTATGAGAGTCTGGAGAGCAGCCCTGCAAAAAGATATCTGGGGTTCTGGATGAATGGCAAATTGAATATAAGTCAGCAGTATACCCTGGCAGCCGAATAGGACAACCATGTCCCAGGTTGCATCATCAAGAAAAATAATTGTCCCATACCACAATGTACTGGTGCAGCATCACTTAGAGTACTGTGTGCAGTTGTGGGCTCTTCAACATAAGAATCACATCAAACTATTAGAGTGTTTCCAGGGGGGAAAATAAAATAGTGGAAGATCTCGAGGGCAAGACTTGTGAGGAGCAGCTGAGGTCACTTAGTTTCTTCAGCTTAGAGAACTGAAGACTAAGGGGTGACTTCACTGCAATCTATAATTTCCTCAAGAGGGACGGTGCATTCAGAGGTGCTGATCTCCTCTCTTTGTTGACCAGCATTAGGGTGCAAAGAAATGGAACGAGTCTGCATCAGAGGAATTTTAGATTGGACATTAGGTAAAGATTCTTCACTGAGAGAGTGGTTGATCACTGGAACAGGGTACCCAGGAAAGTGGTCATGGTATAAAGCCTGTCAGAGCGCACTTCAGATATTCTATGATTTCAGACAGAACTGGGGAAACTAGCTACTTAATGTAAGTGTAATAGAGCAGATGAGGAATACCACAGATGTAAGAACATTTTGTAAGAAAGAACTGCTGCTTACATAAAAAAAAGTACAGTAAATGTCAAAACTCAGCAAAATTATTAAGGCTTTTTGTATGTATGTGTTTATACACACATATGAAATGCAAGACACCTTGCAAAAGGAGAAGAAAATGTTGTTAACAAAGGAATAAGGAATTTTATCTAGAAGCCAAAAATGGAAATAGCAAAATAAATAAAATATTTGACCATTATTGATTATAACACATACAGCATATTATGCAGGTTATACTAATTTTATTAAATTCTTTGTTGAAAAATTATTATAATGTTTCATTTGGAAATGATTGACTGTCTTTAGTAAAGTGGAAGTGCTTTGCTGTATCATAGAACCATGGAATCACTTAGGTTGGAAAAGGCCTGTAAGATCGTCGAGTGCAACTGTAAATGATCTTGCAAAGTTCCTCAAAGTTGAATCAAATTCTTCACTTCATCAGGAGCTGGAGAAGAAGCCATATGAGAAGCGGCTGAGGGAACTGTGATTGTTTAGCCTGGAGAAGAGGAGGTTGAGGGGAGACCTTATCACTGTCTACAACCACCTGAAAGCAGGTTGTAGAGAGGTGGGTATTGGTCTCTTCGCTCAAGTGACAGGTGATGAGAGGGAATGGTCTCAAGAAGTGCCAGGGAAGGTTCAGATTAGACATTATGAAAAGCTTCTTCATTTGAATAGGTTATCAGGCACTGGAACAGCTCCCCATCACCCCCCCACACTCCCCAGGAGATGATTGAATTACCATCCCTGGAGATATTTAAAAGATGGGTAGATGAAGTGCTTAGTGATATGATTTAGTAGTGGACAGGTACGGTTGGATTTGATGATCTCAAAGGTCATTTCCAACATGGGGATTCTATGATCAAAACCCCACATTCTGTAGATATTGCAAGGAAAAACTTGAAATTCTTAGCAGTGCAAATTTGTAAATAGATTTTACACAAAATTTTTGTAAGAAAAGCTTATTTTCCAGATAGTCACTACCAGGATACACTAACAGTGACTCTATTTCTGTAAATACCAGCCTTCTGATGCAATATGTAGTGGCATTTCAGTTGCATCAATGGACTTTTGTGGACATGCTGCATCTACAGGTAAGAATGTTTCAGAAAGAGAAAGCCTTTGAAAGTAGTTTCCTAAGCAGCAAATACACCTGAATTTGTTGTGGGTAGAACTAGGATTGTTAAACTGAAATTTTGTCACTTTAGATGGCAATCACAACAGTCAATTCACTTAAATGTGTAATAAGCCTTAAAACTAAATTTTAATGTAACATATTGCTAAATTGATTGTTAACACACTATAGGAAGAGGACCCCCTTTCCCAGAGAAAGTCCGTGAGTGCTCCTTGAAGTCTGTTGGCCAGAATTACATTCAATAAGGTTGTTGGACAAGACACTTCATATAAGAAATTATAGAATCATAAGACTATTAGAATGTAATTTTATTCAGGAGAAGCATGCAATCCTCCTAAGTCAACTCCGTTTGCAACTCTGTTAACCCTTTCTCTGGGGAGCTCTTGGTTTCTTCTCATCATTACCAGAAACTCAGTGTCCCCAAAGTGCTTTCTGCCTCATTGTAGAAAGATAGAAAGCAGCACCACTAAGTGCCATTCTCTTTTTTATGTAAAATAGGAAATACGTATACAGAGGGTCATTTCTGTGTCTAGGGAAATCTTCTTAGGTGGAAACTGAGAAAAAGAATATAGAAAACAATGTCTTCTTTGAGTCTTAATTAGCTCTGTAGGCCTTCTATATTCCTATAAACTATATGTATATGTGCGTAGCAATACTTTTTAAAGCATAAAAGCTTTATTTCTTGGTTCTTTTCTCTAGGTTACCACATATATTCATTGTCGATTTTACTGTTGTTGTAACAGGAGCCATAATCAGCTTCAGTAAGAAACACTAAAAATTAGGAAGACAATAAAAGCCACTGTTCTTGTCATATATTCAGTAGGAAAGGGATGGAATTCCCAAAAGAAAAGAGTAAGTTCATCCTAGGTTTTAATTAGAGCAACATATGAGTTTCAAATGGTTCAAAAAAAGCTGCTTAAGTCCAGCTGACATTCCAAATGGCTACTCTTTCTGAAGATTTAATCATCAATAAAGTACCATACTTCTGTGTTGGCTGAACAACATGGGAACAAAGTAATGCTATATTACTTCTCCTACTCTTACAAATTCTGTTGCATTTACCAATAGTTTCTCTGACATTTATTATGGCAAGCATTCTGTGTGACACCTTCCAAGCTACATTAATCAGCATTTTAATAGTTGTGTTCACAACTTACTATTGATAGGGGGCCTGGTATCATTGGTATTCCAGTACTTACATAAACTGTCATTATTTACTCTTCAAATCCTGTTGTATACTAGACTCTCTAGGCCTGTTATATGGCAAATACCAAACTCACCATGAGTTTGGAAAATTGAGTGATTTGCAAAAGGGACCAATGCAACGGACAACTTTACATGGTAAGTCATATGGATTGATTGGTGACCTAATGCTCAAATGAACTGAGTGGCACCTGAGGTGAGGCAGAGGCCTTACAGCCTGGTGTTGCTTCAGTTAAGAGCAGAAACACCCCTGAAAGCATGTACTGAGCTCCTTGCCCTGAAGCCGTGGTGAACCGCTGAATGCTGGCATCTGATGAGGCAACAGGGCTTGCCAAGAGTCAATTCACACATAATAATGGACTTAGTCCCAGTCTGTCAAAAGGTGCCAGCGTTTTTAGAAATTATCAAATTGGCACCTGAAAACTGTTTTGCTGGGAAAGAATCAACTACCACCTCACCTGACGGAAGGGTCCGTGAACCCACAAGAAGGGATGCCTTTTTGGTAAGAACCATGTATCTCCCTCGAGAAAATGTCTACCAATGATCATTGCTAACTGGTTGTAACCATCTAGCACTAACACAGCAACTGAATTTATCAATGGCAATCCCAAACTTGTTTTCATCTGTCACTTATTCTGACTGGTCGCTAACAGGTATACACATACTATATACTCCTTTATTCATAAACCGTCATCCAAGTCTGGGACTAGAGACAGATCCAACCACACGAAGACTCCTCTCTCAGGGGAAGCTTAGAAAGCAAGGGGAACCATCCTGAACCTCATGACTTGCCAGGAGGTCGTCCTTCAACCACCTGGCAGAGACGTACCTATTTAACATGACAGATCCCATATGCCACATTAATTTATACAGCCATAACTATACATGTATACATATGTATACATATATACACATATGTATACATATATACACATATGTATACCTATATACAAAGATTTACCACTACTAAGTTGTAGGCTTCAGACTCTGCAGGCACATTGAAATTAATTTATTATTTGATTTAACAAAGTTAGAATATTTACTCAGGCAGCTGAAATTAAGTTTCTCATTTATAACTGAAACACCTCAGTTGCAGTATTGCTGGGAACTTCAATCATCAGGAACAGAATGTTATGGGCTATACTCCATAAGTAGTAGACTTCATATGGATTTATCTTACTGTATTGCAGATATTAGTCATTCAGTCTTCTTTCTCAATAATCCGTTATGTTGTTGTCATTCCTGAACATCTCAGGTATAATAAATTGTTTGCCATGTAACATAATTTTTACCCAGAAGTATTTTTCAGAGTACTATTATGACTTGGATGCCAATGGACTAATATTTGCCATATAGTCCCTGTAACACACAAGATCAATACATCTCTGTACTTTCAAGAGTTTTTCAAGACAAGGCTGTTTCTTGAGATTATGCAGCAAGACAAAAGCGGCTTCATAATGTTGCGTGTTAAACACTTCACTGTCTGAAAAAAAAACCCAAAAAACCAAAAAAAACACCAAACCCCACAGTTATAAAAACACAGCTATAATGTTTTGGAAGAGCCAATTTTACTTTGGTTCATGGACACTTGTGGAAAAAAAAAGAAATGGAGAAAGACAAACACACAAAAAAATCACAAGTATTGGCTAATATTGGAGGAAATTTTCTCTGACTAGTTTTCTTAGTACTTTTTTTTTCTGAGGGACAATTCTACATGCATTAGAGTGGAGAGTTTTGGAGAAATTCTTCTTTAAACACCGTGGAGAAGAGTACCTGCAAAAATCAAACGAAAACCACCATCTTGTAGCATCTTTGACTTTTATGACCAAGATAGCTGTAATGCTTCTGCAAAACATTCTGTATCGCTGTTATTGTGGCAGTTGTAAAAAATGTGAAGTGTCCAAGTGCAGTATTTGGGGGTATAATATCCCTCATCCTGTTTGCTCATGGGAATTTCAGGTGTGCAGAAAAAAGAAGATTTAGACCGACCTTTTTTGTTCTGTGGACTCTAAGATAGTTTTTCTTTCAGGAGGCAACCAGAGTAAGTTTGTATCAGGGGAATTGTAGGAATCCGTATTGTCAGGAAATTTAGTAATGTATTCTAAGAGCTAGGATAACAGCTGTTCAGCTGTGTGTCGTGCCTCCTATTTCTACAAATTCTTGTAGCTTAGAGTCAGCTGCATATAAAAGCTGATTCTACTGTTCCATCACTGCTGCTTGTGATAGTCCCAATTGCTATAACTTACAACATAGTGACAACCACAAAGTTCTTAGTGACTACAGATTTGTTAGCACACTTTGCATTTATAGTTATCCCAAAGGATATGGAAGAGTTTTATACACCAGGCACACAGCAATCACTTCATCTACCCATGAATCACACACCACTGGGGTGGAATACAGCAGATGTTTAACAACATAAAGCAATATTGCACAACAGTTTTAAGACAGAAAGTGAAAAATGTCTTCTCAAAATGATACTACAGAAGGAATTTAGCAAGGCAGAATGTAATTAAGCTAACTTCAGTTTATACAAGAACTTGATGGTAACATATCATTCTGACGGAAGAATGTTGTAAGATCTATAGCAAGCAAGAAAGAGAAAACTTCAGTTTTATATCTTACCTGCAAAGTCAAAATTCAGCAGCAAAATAGCCTTTAATAAAGTGCTAGAGATGGATAATCGCTGGTATTTAGAATCATAGAATCATAGAATGGTTTGAGTTGGAAGGGACACTAAAGATCATTTAATTCCACAACCCCCTGCCATGGGCAGGGACATCCCAGGCTGCTCAAGGTCCCATCCAACCTGGCCTTGAACACTTCAGGGGAAGGGGCATCCACAACTTACCTGGGCAACCTGTTCCAGTGCTGCATCACCTTCTTTGTGAAGAATTTCCTCCTAATATCTAGTCTAATTTTTTCCCCTCTCCAATTTACAGACATCCTCCCTCATCCTATCACTACATGTCTTTGTAAAAAGACCTTCTTCAGCTTTCTTGTAGACCCCTTACTGGAAGGTCTCTATAAGGCATCCTTGGAGCTTTCTCTTCTCCAGGCTGAACAACCCAACCCTCTCAGCTTGTCCTCATATGGGAAGTGCTCCATCCCTCTGAACATCTTTGTAGCCCTCCTCTGGACTCATTCCAACAGTTCCATATCCTTATGTTGGGGATTCAAGAACTGGGCACAATACTCCAGGTGGAGCCTCACAAAAGCAGAATAGAGGGGCAGAACCACCTTCCTCACTCTGGTGGCAATGCTTCCTTTGATGCAGCCAAGGATACGGTTGGACTTCTGTCAGCACCCCCAAGTCCTTCTCTGCAGGGCTGCTCTCAATCACATCATCCCCCATCCTCTATTGAAATCGGGGATTGCCCCAACCCAGGTGTAGGACCTTGTACTTGGCCTTGTCGAACCTCATGAGGTTCACACAGGCCCACTTGTCCAGGTCCCTCTGGATGGCAAACCATCCTTCAAGTGTGGCAATGGCACCACTCAGTCTGGTGTCACCTGCAAACTTGCCGAGAGTGCACTTGATCTCACTGTCTGTATCAACAGCACTGATCCCAGTACAGACCCCAGAGGGACACCACTTGTCATGAATCTCCACCTAGACATCAAGCCATTGACCACACTCTCTGAATATGATCATCCAACCAATTTCTTATCAGCTGAACAGTCCACCCATCAAATCCATATCTCCAATTTAGAGAGAAGGATGTTGTGGGGGTCTGTGTTAAAAGCTTTAAAGAAGTCCAGATGAATCACATTCATTGGTTTTCCCATGTCGTCTGCTGTGGTTATCCCGTCATAGAAAGTCATTAGGTTGGTCAGACAGGACTTGCCCCTGGTGAAGCCATGCTGGCTACAAATAATTACCTCCCCATCCTCTGTGTGCTTTAGCAAGTCTTCTAGGAGGATCTGTACCCAGGCGCAGAGGTAAGGCTGACAGGTCAGTAGTTCCCAGGGTCATCTTTTCGACCCTTTTTAAAAATGGGCAAAATGTTGCCCTTCTAATCATCAGGGGCGTCTCCTGATTGCCATGCCTTCTCAAATATCATGGCGAGTGGCCTGGCCACCCCATCAGCCTCAGGACTCTGGGATACATCTCATCAGGTCCCATAGACTTACATATCTTCAGGGTCCTCAAGTGGTCACAAACTTGATCCTCCTCTACACTGAGGGGGACTTTACCCCCCCAATCCCCATCTTGTTGTCCATTGACCTAGGAGGGGTGAGTAGGGTAGTTGTCAGTGAAGACTGAGACAAAAATGTTGTTGAGTACCTCAGCCTTCTCCTCGTCTGTTGATATGATGTCACCATTGTCATCCATCAGTGGATGTACACTCTCTTTAACCTTTCTTTTCTACTTTGTAGACGTATCTTGTATTTTCAAAGAATGCAGCTTTGTCACAAGCAAACTATCACAGGCTATGAAGATTACTGAATATTCATATGAAGTTTCTTTGCTTACTCTAATATTATATCTTAATTTATTTTTTAAAAAATAGTAACATTATATTTGTTTTGCCACCTGAATGACAGTTAGAAATACAAATGCACTCTCCTCCACGAGGTCCCTCTCCTCCAGGCGGCTTTCTAGACAGACTTCTCCTAGTCTGTAGCACTGCATAGGGTTGTTGTGCCCCAAGTGCAGGACCCGGCACTTGGCCTTGTTAAACCTCATGCCATTGGACTCAGCCCAGCAGTCCAGCCTGTTCAGACCCCTTTGCAGACCCTCCCTACCCTCCAGCAGATCAACACTTCCACCCAGCTTAGTGCCATCCACAAACGTGCTAAGGGTGCACTCAATGCCTTCATCCAGGTCATTGATAAAGACATTGATGCTACACTGGAAACACAAATTTGAGAGTTTTCCATCTGGGATCTGGCGTATGCCAAATTTGTCACGTAAGTGGTCACAGCAGTTAGGTTCTGAGCTCCAGATGAGAGGGAAAAGCAGTAAAGGGAGTTGTTTACCACCCTGCAATCAGCAGGGAAATGTTGTGCCAGCTGAAAGTATAATCATATCTACAGCAATGTGCTAATGAGTTTAGAAAATTTTTGGTGGAATAAGAGAAGTCTCTGGGATGTAAAGAAATCAAATACACTGTATATAGACACCAATTTATATGGTAATATTTATGATTAAAAATCTTAATTAGCCATAATCTGTCTATAAAAACAATCAAATTAAAATTATGCTGTATTGCTAGGCTTGATTATATATCTGTAGTTATTTCTTTACACATAGCTCGACCATTAATAAAAGTATTCACTCTTCAAAGTCTTGCCTGAGAGAGTCTAAATATGAGTTGTTTTTTTATAGCTAAATATTAGAAGGTTGGCTGGTCAGTAAAAAAAGATGATTCTTTTATTAAACAGGAAAAAAAAAACCCCAAACCCTAGCAAGAAAACAAAACAAAACAAAATAAAGTCATTTCAAACCCTTGGTCATTCTGAGGTAAAAATTGTTAATTCTTAGTTCACAATTTTTCTCCCAAGTAATCAGAATGCAGCAAAGTTAACTGTCTTCTGTCCGGAGATGAGACCAAATTGTATATATTTTTGTTAAGATGGATCATTGTCTTTCTCCATGTTTTCCCTCAGTTAAATAACAAACTGAGCTGAGACTGGTCTTGCAATGTTTCTGTGCAGCACCTGGAACAACAAACAAACAAAAACCCACCCTCAGAAACAGTGAGACCTAAACATAGTACAAGCCAAAAGAACAGACTGCAACCTCCAGAAGTCAGGAAACCCATTATGACCAAAAGCGATAGATAAATTACTACATTTCTAACCAATATTGTTAGAAAATACAAATGATATATAAGTTTCATACGGTGAAACCTTTTGAAAAAGAGGGGTAAGTAAGATGATACGCATGGGCGAGTGAATTGATTGAACCTGTTTTACAACTTTACAAGAGATTAAAAACAACTTGCAAACCTTTTTCCCTAAAGATTTCCTAATTCTTTGTTAGATTTCTTGAAGGAAGAAAAAGATTGTCTGAAGATACAGAGGTTCTTCTGAATGGGCCCTAATAAACCCTGAGGCACATTCTGATACAGCTAATGCATGTTAATGAAGGACCCATATGAATGCAATTTGTTATTCTTGATAATGTATGGCCTTGGGAAGACAGCAAACAGGGGAAGCTACAGAGTAACAAATCATTCCACTCCTTCTGGCTGTTTGCTCCACCAGTTCATTATTTTATATAGCAAATGTGGGAAATATCAATATGTCATCAATATTAATGTAGTACCTCTATGAGTGTAAAATATTTGTCTGGGACAGCTGGTAACAATCTGTTCTCTGTCACTATCCTTTGTGTCAGTCAGAGTTTGAGATAATTTTTCCACGAATAACGAAGTACTTGCCTTTCTTTCCCCCTAACAAGTGTACTGCCTGTGCACTGCTTAGGGGTCTTATACAGCTACAGTGTATCTTTACAGAATAAAACCCCTTCAGAAGTGAAGAGGTTACTCCTACAAGTAGTATAACTGTCATGATCACACAATTGGTGAAGAACACAAATGTGTGAAGAACAACGAAGTCTCTTGTGTTTTCCCAGACCAGGGATGGCAAGCTAAATTCTAGGAGCCTAACAGACCATATTTTGGCTAGTGTTCCACGTCAGTTGGTTCTGAAGGACAATACTAGCTGGCCTGCTTCCTTTAAAATCAGCCAAGCTATTTCTTCCGACAATTTATCAAAAGACTTCCTTAGTTTCCATCATGGCTATTAAATAAATTAGAGTGAATTACGATCTGTTCTGATGTTATTTTCTGCAGTTTCCACTAATGGAACAAGACAAAAATAAAAAGCAAGCTTCTTATTACCATACAGTGAACTACCCGTGGAACTACCATATTTATTTCCTACAAGGATTTTCTTGAGAATATCAAAGAAGAGATAAAGGGGATATTAACAAACAAAACCAATAAAAGACAAGCATTTCCATTTATATAATAGCAGGTTTGTGAACAACAGCTTTTACTAAGGGAACTGTACATCTTCCTCTTGAATTCTGCATCTATTTCTTTAACACAACATTTTTTGCAGCTTTCCATGAGAAAAATAGACTGTCTTTGATGAGGCTCAGTGTGGTTAAAATTTTTTGAAAGATAACACAATTCCACACTGCTTTGCTGAAAACAGATAGGATTTTTTCTTATTTGACATTCCAGAAGGCAATGTTGCTTTGAACTCCTCCTCCTCTACCACCTTTCAATACTTTCAATACTATAGAGAGTCATACATTTAAAAGATCCACAGAAAGATGGTTGGAATGGTTTGTTGTTTTTCACAAAACATTAAATCATGCAATACTCACAGGCTGATTGCTAACAGATTTTTCAAACTCCAATACATTGCAATAGATCCATTACTTCAGAAAAATTCTTCATAAGAGCCATGGTCAAACCTGAAGCAGGAAATGAAGAAACTCTTAGTCAGAAATGTTTTAAATGCAGTTGCAAAAAGGTGCACAGTTGTAAATATCATGATTTTGTGAAAACACATTGGCTATAAAAGATAAAAAGAAGATCTTCAGTGCATAGCTTATATGAAACCAGTATGGAACTGGAATGCATCTTAAACATCAAAATTCAAAGAAAATGCATCTCATAGTACTGCAGCAGGAAGGACAAGTTTAAAAGGAATGATGTAATTGGTCTTACAAAGTGAATGTGATTGTAAGAAAACACCCAAAGAGCTAGAGAAGATTCTGGAGAAGATAGAAAAGATGTAATAGAAATTAAATGGCAATACTCCTTAGAGAGTCTGCATCATCCTCCATAAGGGGCTCAGGGAGGACCATTGTTTTGAAAGTTATACTTACAGAAGAAAAAAGGAAAAACAAGGGCAAACTTAGTGGTGATTATGCATCAATGCGTCTTGGTAGCTATTTTTCTTATAATAGTTTTTCCTCTAAGTCCTTGGATTATTTAACTTGACATCTGTGTATAAAATGAAAAGCCAGTATTTTCCCTATCTAAAATCAATGAGTATTCTGGAAAATACTGAGACAATCTTTTGTACTTGATGTGTGGGGTTTTTTTTCCCTTGGAAGTCATAAGAAAACACATAGAAAACATTTAGATACATTTTATGTTGTCTTTTGGGAGACATTTTTTCAGCTGGGCATTTGATTTTAACTTGTTATCTTGATATATTTCAGCTGAGAAATATAACATTGATGAGATTGAGATTCCAGGTTCTCCACAGATCTTCTAGTTAAAAAAAAAAAAGAAAAAAAATTAAAAGAGGTGCATGATCAAAGACTTTGAACTATTTGAAGATCCAAGGGTTCTAAGCTGAAACAACAAATCCATATTTCAATGATATAAAAATAACATATTCAACATAAAAGTAGTCTAATCAAGATTACAGATAAAGTGTAATTGCTGATAGAATCAATAACTTGGTTATGTACAGAAAAAAGAATCTTGGGTGAAACAGGGAGGGCTGGAGTTGAGACAAAAATGAGGAAGACCTTTATCTAGTCCAGTTCCCAAAACCAGTAATGCTATAACACTGTTTACACAGAGATATTGAATGGGTAAAGATCCAAATCTTAACAGAAAGCTTCAAACCAAAAGAGTGTTGGTGCATGTTAAGTTTCACTGATAGGACAGTTTTTAGCTGAAAATCTAACCAGTAGCGTACCTCAAAATTTTACCTCTGACCACCTTTATACAGCAAATTAGAACAACACAAAATGTTAAAGACCAGTCTTGAAAGCAGATCCTATACTCCCAGTGGGAAAAGGCTCAACATCCAGCTGAGTTACGTAACTTTACAATATGCATGGTAAGATCCTTAAAAGCACTTTCTTAATATGAAGAGCTTGTAAGGCTTCAAATATGGATAAACCAGGTCCTGGAAATCCCAAGATCAAGGAAGATAGGAAGCACTAAATCATTTGACTGTTACCTGAAAATTTTGCAAGCCAATGATGAAAGCACTTTGAGATTGCTCATTTCATAAACTGTGTACTTTAAATGGTGACGAAGGTGTCTGGGGAGGAAGACGCATCTCAGAGACTGATTGAGCCACAATGGTTTTTATGTATATGGACTCTAGAATTGGTGTTAATAGTCAGTATTTATAAAATTAATTTAAATAAAGAAATAAGGAATATACTTTTCCAGAGGCCAGGATTACTTTTGTTGTGCAACGCATTCAACAAAGTGCTTCAACAGATTCAGACAAATGAAGCAAATTTCTGTGAACTGACCTGTTTTCACATGATTCTAAACATGTTGTGTTCCCATTTCAGTTCATTTTATTTATTTCTTGAAACTTTTCTCTTTTTAGCTAGCACAAATTCTGTAAAAGATTCAATCCTACACCCAAAAGCAATTCCATGTATAATGGAGCCTGCTCCTGTCCATGATCCTTGTTTAAAGCTTTAAAATCCTTCAAGTGTACCTTATGCAGATAAGCTCAGAAAAATACTCAGCTCTCCTTTTATTAAATCAGAAGAAATACATAGCTGAAAGAATAAATAAGGGAACAATTGCGGACAAAGATTTAAAAAGCAGATGATGATGTGCATTTTAGAATGAACTGAGATAAATTAATCACCTGGCCACTTGTACGACCAAATATGTGCAGTATAATATTGACTTACATATTGGTAGGCAAGCTAGGCTCCAATGGTTTTCCAATGGAGGGTACTTCTTATCATGAGGATTATTTATCCATTATCCTTAACCATACTCAACAGTTTGTGAGTAGTAACAATAGAAATCAGTCTTGCAAGAACATACGAAATTAATAGGAAAACTAATTAGAAGACATCAGGGTTTGTTCTGTAATCTGTCTGTTAGTTGAACTCCCCACATTCATGTACCTGGAGCTGTTCTGATGCTGAATGGTGCATGTACAGCTTGAAGGGGCAGAACACAGCAGGCTAGTACAAAATGTCTAGCGCACTCAGCTCAGCAAGGAGACTCCAGTTTATTCATAGGAGCTTAATCAAAGGTTCCTGAGCAACTTAGCACATAAGGCAAAGTTCCACAGAACTTTTCAGACATTATCACAAATCTTAATACTTTTACCTTAAAAAAGGGAAACTCATTATGCAGGAAGTCTCTAAGGCAATAAAAATATTCTGGGGTTTTAAGTTCAGAACCCTTGATGATGCCTATAAACAAATATTTACGTTCAAATACCTTCAAAGCTAGTGAGATTTCTCTCTTATGAGCCATGGTGATCGGGAAAGCCAATATAGAGTAAAAATTATCCTGGCTACTGCAAGCAAAGAGGAAAGATAGTATTCATTCCATTCCTTTACCTGAAATTGTTTATTTTTGGTGTGTATCATTTGAAGAAATCAAAACAACTTGTTCTGGCATTAAATGCCAGCAGAAGCACTATTGTAATGCTTAAGCTTATCTCTGCCTTGTGGTCAGTGACAGGCATGTTTGAGGGTGAAAACAGAAGCCAGGCCTACTATATTATTCTTGCCAAAACTAACTTGCATATGAGAAATGTTAGTTATCAAACATGATTTTAGGTTTATATTTTATATATTTAAATAAATGTAAGTATTTTTATAAACTGCAACAAGTGACAATGAAATAAAAGATTTAAATTTATAGAATATAAAGACATAAAAATTAAATTGAATTAAGTTATTAATAAAAATTGTCTAAAAACTGGTACACTTTATTGTTATAAATAAGCATTTGACCACACACTGCTTAAATCTCTGACTAAGCTTGTGTATCATAAGTATATCATACAGTTCTACTATCAAGTAGAGACACAAGTATATGCAATCTATGTTCTGGTAAAAAATAATTGATTTTATAGTGGTTATTTTATCATAGTAGGTTCCAAAAGCCTTTTTCAATAAGTATTCCAACTCATTTGTGACTTATTACAAGATAACACAGAGCAAAACAAGTATCGTCAAAAAAAGACCCATTTACATAATGTTGCTAGCATTAGTTTATTTAAATAATTTATGGGTTTTTATCAGTTTTCAGAAGAACACTGTAGTTATTTATTCACAGTTTTGAGTGCCTAGAATATAAATTCCTAAAAAAAATTACATTGAATTCACCTGATCATTTCCTCAGTTTCCTTAATAAAAAAATGAAAGACAAATCAGACAGGCTTTAAAAACACATCTACATTTCTAAAAGACTGAATCCTAGACCAATTAACTGATAAGGAAGCTAATTTCCAAACTGAGGATCCTCACAGATAACCTGCTAGCCATCTTGCTGTTTACACTAAGACTGTGAAGGCCAAGTACCTGCTGCTGTCTGCAAGTGTCTAAGTGTTAAAATATTATGGGATTTACAAGATAAATTGAAAACCATTAATAAAAGCATAAAAATTTTCACAAACCAATATAGATTATGTAACTTGTACTCTGAATATACAAAATGCATTTAGAGTGGTGTTTTTGAAAACAAATTAGTCAGTGATGCAAACCACTAAAACTGCAGTAATAAACACCACAAAAATGCCATTTAAATAATTATTAATTTTTTATTCAGAACAAGCTTTCAACAGAATCAAATGTAGCCTCAGGCCTCATTTATGCTCCTTTACATCATTTTCTTTTAGTAAACACTGATCACCAAGGCCCTTCCAAGAAGTCTTATGTAGATTGTAATAAAAACAAAGCTATCATACTGGACACTGAGTATAGGTGGCATTGATTCTGTCCTTTCTTTACTGACTTTGCAATCTCACTGTCTTTAAAGGTACGTTTTGGTATGCAATCAAAAATTAAACAAGGATTAAATTTTTATTGTGGGTTGTTTTTTCTTAAGTCTATAAAACATCATAAAGACTTTTGAATTACAAATCTATAGTGTTTTAAAATATAACTATCACTAACTTTATTTTGCAGATCCTCAGGTCTAAATTTAGAAATATTTTCTCATTTTGCTACTTGATTGGGTATGACTAGAAAGGCAACAAAACCCCAAACACTCAAGATAACTGTAACCTCAATGATCTTGTCTGATGTCACACAAGTAACACTCAACAGGACAAAATAGAAATGACTAGGACTTCTTGTACCAAATTTCACTGCTTGAATATATAGAACTCATATTTGCCAGAGACAAACATATATACAACAATCTTTCTATATGTGTGTGTGTGTGTGTGTGTATATATAGTTATTGTATGTAAGAAAGGAGAGCTGTGAAAAAAAGTAAATGGTGTTGGACTGGGGATTAGCAATAATAGTAAAATGAAGAAATAATAACTCTTCCTGGAGTTTAGAACCCAACAGTGTAATAAGGAAGAATCCAGCAACCGTAAATAAAAGGGACTAGTGACATAAATATGGCATGGTAAAGTAAAGAGGTGATCAGGGTTTTAAAACTCTTCTGAGGAGCATGTCTATAATACAAGCCAACACAGAAATTAAATTTATTTTCACGGCTTTTAATTTTACTCTTTCTGATTTCAGTATAACAGTTTTCATTGCAGTTATAAAAGTTTACTCAATGGTAAAATAGTGAAAGACAAATTTCTGCAGAGGTCAGATAATTTAAAAAACAAAATTCATTAAAAGTAAACAGTAACACATAATTCAAAACAATCTAAATTCTTTTTCCTAAAATACTGTATTTAGTTCTGTAGTCTCACAAGTGGACAGATAAAATGATGATTAGTGCAAACCACTGTTCACTCCCTTGCAACTACTTTTAACTATACTTTCTCAGTCTTCTCATATGTGGAAGCACTGTGCATATGAACAAAGTACTTTTTGCTAAACATTAGGCTTACCACAATGAGAAGCTTCACTTTACCAGCCCATGCAATTTATTACTATTATTAGCTATGTTAATTGGTCATGTAAGAGACAATGGGAAAGGACACTTCGAAACTCATGTATTAATTCATTTAAGATAACTGTTTTAAAGAGTTCTTTCCAGTGTGAAGGAGAGCCAGGGACAGGTAGAGGCTGCAGAGAAGAATAAAAGAAGGCAATAGATTCTTTTTACAGTAATGGAATACACAGAGTGTAATTAAGTACTATTGAGATTGCCTAGGAAATTTCCATCACTAGATATTCCGAAGATGATGCTAGAGAAAAATTTTCCCTGAACAGTTCAAGTACATTTGATCCAGTATAGGGAACAGGAAGCTATACAACCTGCGTATCTCCTTCCCAACCCTTCAAAAGAAAAATACAAATTTTGTCAGTGGTTAGTCTAATTAATCCTATTGCTTCTCCCATTCATATAAACCTCTTCACATAAACCCTCTTGCGATGAGACCTCTACATTTAATTCATTGGTACTAGACCAATAAAACAGCACATGTCAAAGCCAGAGTGTGCAGCCAACAAAAAGAGCTGACTATCAGAAAATAAATTGCAATTTAACATCTTTACATTACTACTTATAAACAAGTACAACTGTCTTCATGAAAGATATGTGCACATTGAATCAGGAACTGTCCCTGAACTGTATTTCAACAGACAGATTTTCAAGCAATAAAAAAATGATATCTGTTCTTCAGTTAAAGATAGTTGATGCAAGCAGCTCAGAAGAGGGAAAAAGAATAAGCCAAATCTATCTAGCAATAATATTTATACTTTCATATTATATGTTTAGGCAGCAAGCAGAGTGGAAATATATATTTTATGTACATATATATATTTAACTATAGGCGCTCATACAAGCATTTATTTAATGTTACTGTTAGGGGAAAAGAAAAGAAAAAGATGCCTTTATCCATTAAGGCATTAACTTCCAGAGGGCAGACTTTGGACTGTTCAGAAGGCTGGTTGGCAAAATCCCATGGGAGACAGCACTTAAGGGCAAGGGAGCCGATGAGGGCTGGGCACTCTTCAAAAAGGAAATCCTTTTTGGATTTGGTAGCTCAGGAGAAAGCCATCCCCATGTTCCGGAAGGAGCTGGTGGGGGAAAAAAACAGCTTGATTGAGTAGTGAGATCTTGAGAGACATCAAAAAGAAGAGGGATGTCTATGAGCTTTGCAAGAAGGCGAAGGCGTCCTGGGTGGACTACACGGAGGAAGTCAGATTGTGCAGAGAAAAAAATCGGGAGGGCTAAGGCCCAACTAGAAATCAGATTGGCAAAGTCTGTGAAAGATAATAAAAATCTTTCTATAAATACATTAACAATAAAAGCAGGACCATGAAGAATATACAGTCCCTATTGGATGCAAATGGAACAACTGTGACAAAGGATGAGGACAAGGCTGAGGTACTTAATGCCTCCTTTCTCTCAGTCTTTAACAGTGAGGAAAGTTGTTCCCTCTGTACAAACCCAGGAGTTAGAGGAGCAGAATGAGGCTCCCATGATCCACGAAGAGGCGGTTAGAGACTTGCTTACCCAGCTAGACACCCACAAGTCTATGGGGCCGGATGGGATCAACCCAAGGGTATTGAAGGAGCTGGCAGATGTGCTTGCCAAACCCCTTTCCATCATCTTCCAACAGCGCTGGAAGACTGGGGAAGTTCCACTGGACTGGAGGCTGGCTGATGTTGTGCCCATCTACAAGAAGGATCGCAGGGAGGATCCAGGGAACTACAGGCCTGTCAGTCTGACTTCAGTGCCAGGGAAACTCATGGAACAGGTGATCTTGAGTGCTATCATTAAGCACATGCAAGAGAACCAGGTGATCAGGCCCAGTCACCACTGGTTCACGAAAGGCAGGTCTTGCCAAACTAACCTGATCGCCTTCTATGACAAAATGACTTGACTACTGGACGAGGGAAAGGCTGTGGATGTAGTCTTCCTGCACTTCAGTAAAGCCTTTGACACAGTTTCTCACAGCATTCTGCTTCGGAAACTGTCAGCCTCTGGCCTGGACAGGCCACTCTCCTGGGTGGAAAACAGGTTGGATGGCCGGGCCCGGAGAGTGGTGCTAAATGGAGTTAACTCCAGTTGGAGGCCAGTTACAAGTGGGGTCCCCCAGGGCTCAGTGCTGCATCCAGCCCTTTTCAATGTCTTTATCAATGACCTGGATGAAGGAATTGAGTGCACCCTTAGCAAGTTCACGGATGGCACTAAGCTGGGTGGAAGCGTGGATCTGCTGGAGGGTAGGGAGGCTCTGCAAAGGGATCTGAACAGCCTGGAGTGCAGGACTGAGACCAGTGGCATGAGGCTTAACAAGGCCAAATGCCAGGTCCTGCACTTGGGGCACAACAACCCTATGCAGTGCTACAGACTAGGAGAAGTCTGTATAGAAAGCTGCCTGGAGGAGAAAGACCTGGAGGTGTTGGTTGACAGCCGACTGAACATGAGCCAGCAGTGTGCCCAGGTGGCCAAGAAGGCCAATGGCATCTTGGCTTGTATCAGAAACGGTATGACCAGCACGTCCAGGGAGCTTATTCTCCCTCTGTACTTGGCACTGGTGAGACCGGTCCTTGAATACTGGGTTCCATTCTGAGCCCCTCACCACAAGAAGGTTGTAGAGGCTCTGGAGCATGTCCAAAGAAGAGCGAAGAAGCTGGTGAAGGGGCTGGAGAAAAAGTCTTCCGAGGAGTGACTGAGAGAGCTGGGGTTGTTTAGCCAGGAGAAGTCTTATTGCTCTCTACAACTACCTGAAAAGAGGTTGTGGAGAGGAGGGAACTGGCCTCTTCTCCCAAGTGACAGGGGACAGGAGAAGAGGGAATGGTCTCAAGCTCCACCAGGGGAGGTTCAGGCTTGACATCAGGAGAAAATATTTCATGGAAAGGGTCATTGGGTACTGGAACAGGCTACCCAGGGAGGTGGTTGATTCACCTTCCTTGGAGGTGTTTTAAAAGACAGGTGGATGAGGTGCTGAGGTGCATGGTTTATTGATTGATAGGAATGGTTGGACTCGATGATCCACTAGGTCCTTTCCAACCTAGTGATTCTATGATTCTATGAAGGCATACTGTCTAGATTCATGCTTATGAATTTTAAACTTCCAGGATGTAGCTTAGTTAATGACTGCCAATAGTAGTTCCTTCGAAAGAGAATTTCAATAGTCAGTAAAGTTTCATGATTTTGTTTCACTGGAAGTAGTTGACGTGTTTAATGAATATTTTTTGTAATTTATTCTGCCTCACAGGAAAAATGCAAACATACTTTCTAAATGTCAGTTAATAAGTCTTATAGAATTGGAAGCTCAGATCCTAGGGAATTTATCTGGGGAGGAAAAAAAAGCTCTCCTCCCTTATACAAACACTACTCAATCTGCTGTACTTGCATTGGATGTTAAAGCATACACTATCCTTCAATTCTACAAGATTTACATAGACAGGCATCGGTAGCAGGCACTAAGGACATGAGCTCAAACAAAGCTTCCACTTCCAGAATATCGGTGGAGAGCAACAAATATTAGAGTGGGATTTACTGTATGGTCCTATTGTTGCTTCATTTTTTATCAATGGCCAAATTCTCTATTGTCCGGCATGCAGCTGGACCTTTCCATGCAGACACTGAGTATGAGCAAAGTAAAATTTGAAGAGAGGAAGAATAACGTCTACCTCCTGCAGCACTGTTCTCAGGTTTAGGACTACACCGTCCAGACAAAAAAGCATCCTTGAATGCTTGGAGGGTTTAGGCTTTCTAAATGAAATGTCGAGCTTCTCTTTTCTGGTTTGTTTCTCTGTTGTGGGATTTTTTTTGTGTGGTTGTGTTTTTTTTGTATCGTCCTTCCTTCAGCAGGAGCTTCCTTTCACAGGTCTCTAATTAAGGGCTCAATACATTTTACAAGAAATCTCAGAAGCTGAAATTTGGCTTTTCTTATTGCCTGTCACTTACTGCATATAACCCTTTTGCTAATCAGGCAAGTGGTACAGTGGTATCTCAATACACCTAACTCCACAATACCTGGAAGAGCTACTGCAGGAGATGAGTATATATTAAGTGTCTAATTTTCTCTATATGCCAGAGTGAGTCTGAATGCATGTTAGGATGTTTTCTCCAGAGAGAAGTACAGAGTCATCTGCTGGAAAAAAAACTGTACTCCTATTTTTAAGGAACAAGTTTCTTCAGAATGTCACATCTCCTTAAAAGAAGTACTTGTAGACAAAGCATGAGTGTATTTTGTTTGACACTCTGACCAGGATTTTGTTGGAATACAGCAAGACTATTTTCATTAGCAGAGCGATTAGGGGATAGCCCGAGTACAGGAATTAAAAGGAACAGTAGGACAAGACATATGAGATTTTTTTTATCATTGAGAATGTGAAAAAGAACACTGCCTTAACACAAAAATCTTTATTCTTTAATCATTGCCAATATCAGACCAGTTTGTACTGGATTTTTGCTTAGTCACACATGGACCGGTAGAAGGCCAGAATTCATCTTCCATCTTCTTTTCTTTTTCTGTGAAATATCCAAGTACAATCTCACAACTCTTGCTCTGAAATGCAAAAGCTGTTTGGTTTTGGAGTGTGCATGGTCTCAGATCTCCTTTGTAATAGCAGATACACAACTGACTAAAAGTCAGCAGTTTTTCACAGTTCTTAGAAATTCATTGCAGTTAAAATGTTGATAAAAGATGACGTTAACTAAGCCTTATATACTCACCGATTGAAGAGAAATATGCTATCAAAGACTTCAAAGCCCAGCTAAATATTTAAACCTAAGTTTCATCAGTAAGATCATGAATAGCATTTTGATATATAGGAATCTGAAGATATATTCAATGGGACCCATTTCAGTGATTCTTAGATATATATGCAGCTCACTCTTTGGCTGAATTTCAAACACTACAGATTAAATTTTGTCAGTATCAGGTAGGCCCTAGTGTGCCCCAGGGCTCAGTGCTGGGTCCAGTTCTGTTCAATATCTTTATCAATGACCTAAATGAAGGTAGTGAATGTACCCTTGATAACTTTTGTGGATGACACTAACCTGGGAGGAAGTGTCGATCTGCTTGAGTGTAGAGTGGCTCTGCAGAGGGATCTGAACAGGCTGGATCCGTGGGCTGAGACCAACAGGATGACATTTAACAAGGTCAACTGTAGAGTCCTGCACTTGGGATGCAACAATCCCGTGCAGCTCTACAGGCTTAGGGAAGAGAAAGGCTAGAAAGTTGCCTGGCAGAGAAGGACCTGCTGGTTTTGGTTGACAGTCAACTGAACATGAGCCAGCAGTGTACTCAGGTGGCCAAGAAGGCCAATAGCATCTTGGCTTGTATCAGAAACAGTGAGGTCAGTAGGACCAGGGAAGTGATTCTGCCTCTGTACTTGGCATTGGTGAGGCTGCACCTCAAATACTGTGTTCAGTTTTGGGCCCCTCACTACAAGAAAGACATTGAGGGCCTGGGGTGTGTCCAGAGTAGAACAATAAAACCAGTGAAGGGGCTGGAGAACAAGTCTTATGAGGAGCTGCTGAGGGAACTGGGGTTGTTTAACCTGGAGAAGAGGAAGCTGAGGGGAGACCTTATCGCTGCCTACAACTGCCTGAAAGAAGGTTGTAGGAAGGTGGGTGCTGGTCTCCTCTCCCAAGTGATAGGTGACAGAACAAGAGGGAATGGCAGAGCACTGCTCGGACTGAAATTTGCTTACACACTACTTCAAACTCCTTTATGTTCAGCAGCACCTTTTCTGTAGAATGCACCTCTCTATACTAAATTATTACCTTTTGAGAATCAGCATAGCTGTATTTTAGGACAAAACACACATAAAAATTTTCACTCTGCCTATTATGTTTTTGTCAGAAAAGTTTAGACAAATTAATATTATTTGTCCTCTTGGTTTGTGAGATGCCTTTCAAGATATCTCTCTTACAGATAATCAGCACAGGAGAATACTGGAAAACAGGAATAAAATCACAACTCAGAAATTAATCAAAATACGTTTCTGGGAGTCTTAAGGACTGACAGGACTTTTCAGATGACATTAAAATATTTGCACTTCTACTATTTTCCATATACATCAAATGTGATCTCTGCTGAATACCATCTGTGTTTAGACTTATTTCTAGAGGACCTGCCTTCAGTCACTACAAACAAAGCCACATAAAAACCCAATAATTACATCTGTAATTGCAATACTTGTTATATCTTTTCAGTAAAATACAATGAAAATCAAAAAACATGGCCAGAAAAGTAAGTACAAATGAAGAGCTAATGACTTGCTGAGTTAAGGGTTTACTTTAAGTGGAGGCAAATGAGGTGATTCATATGCAGAGCATAGTAAGTTTAAAAAATTAAAGGAAGGGAAGTATTTGTCTTTACATTCACAAAGATCCGTGCATATATTAGGAAATAAATAACATGTTAGGGCTACAGGCTGTTATGCATCTTCTTGTAGTTCACACGTATGAAGATGCTTTTGCATCACTTACAACTAACATAACCTTCAATCTATTTTCTTTACCCATCAGCACCAGGTATTTAAATAACATAGGTTAAAACTCTGGGAAAAAAAAGCCTCCATGTGATTTCATAATGCCAAGAACAAGATTTTAAATGTTCCTTAATTTCTAAAAATTTATCTCCCCTCTAAGATGCTGGTCTTCCAAAATTGCCGCCATTACCTCTCTTTCAATAACTTTTTAAAATATACACTTCATTGTTCTCATAGTTCTGAATATTACTAGCTAGCCTTCTGTGGGGAAAATATGATGTTTCTACAGCATCACAAAGTTAGCCCATTCCTTGACAGCCTGTCTTCAAGAAACAGGACAAAATAAGTCTCTTTCCTTCATTTTTCTCAATAGTAAGGAGAATAGTTCAAAAATTCTAAAAGTATTATCAGTCTTCAGGGGAGTAACTCTTCCGGAAATTTTAGCAGAAAAAGTAACATGCAACATGTCATCAACAGGATTCTCTAATATGCCTTTGTAAAACACACATGCTTAACATATGGTGATATGAAGGCATATGTAGCAAATGTGTTTACATGGTGTACGTTGCATACAATAAGTACAAAAATATTAATATTTGAGGAAAAGACAAATGAAAAAGTGTTTTGTGTGGTGACAGGAATCATGATTCACTATCGCTCTTTAGCTCTTCCGATCTTGTATCATTAAATATCTTTCCATGGTCTTCTCTTGCTTTAATGAATTTTTCAGCCTGATCTATTAGATTATCCTCCATATGGAACAGTCTATATACTCTATATTGCTCATCCTTGGTATCTTCTTTAACCCATTTTCAACTTTACTGTAAATTTCTTAGGACAAGAGGAAGGAAAATTAACTACCTACCATATTTCATGGAGTTCATCCATTTCTACAGCCACATAATGAGATTCTTATTTTATTTGCTATTTCATTCCCCATGGTTTCTAGGTCCACCCCCCACCCCCCCCAACACCCGGGCTGCTCATGAGTCGGTATTTTCTTAGAACTACTTATCGTAATACAAATATCTCATTCCTGAATGGTGATAGTTAGGCTCTAATCCCATTACTACATATGCAAATATGATATTGATGGAGCGGAGTGAGGGATACTTTGTATTTAACTACATTCAGTCTTCATATTAATATTTATTGCTCAGTCACTGAGCAGCGTAAGAAGGTATAGCACTTGCTCATCTTCAGATTCTGTCTTTACTCTCCCAAATCATTTAAGATCATAGGCAAAATCTGACACTGCTATTCACAGCTTTTTTTTCACATTGTGCATGCACCATTGAACAATATAGATGTGGTGAAGTTCATGGATAACCTTCACTGTGGGAACAGATTATTTGCTCTTATTCTACATGTCCATTTTCTATTACCTCCTGGTAATCCTATAAATGACTACACTACCAAGCCAATTCAGCAGTGAAGTATTTTATTATCCGGGGATGGGGAGCTGAGTAATACAGCGCGGGGTGCACGGGGAGTTCCTGCTCTACCAACACGCACTCTAAACCATGCTTGCCACACCTTTTTATACATTTGTTCTCGTGCATATTCATTAAGCTTCATGAATATTACAGTCACCTTCGAGAATGTTCCTTCATGCATATTCATTTAGTCTTATGAATATTACAATCACCTTCGAGAATGCTCCTCCATGCATGTTCCTTTAGTTTCATGAATATTACAATCATCTTCCTGAATGTTCCTTCCCCTTAGTGCACCCGGCCCCTCCCAGACCACCCAGGGACTCTCAAGAGCTCCTCCCAAAGGCTCTGCAAACACAGACACCCCCGCCGCCCATACCCACACACCAGCCTGCACAATCCAATACAGCTAAACCCTGCACAAATGTTAAACCGCGAATTTTGTCAAACGCTTAAACCTGGAGATAAACATTCACAACTTCACAATTGCTGCCATTTCCTGTCATGCTGACACGAATCTCCTTAACATCTATTCTCACAGTAATGAGGACCACGTCAAAAGTTACTTAAACTTCAAAAAATTATTTTTAACTGATTTCCTTTGTTCATACACTTACTACAGTTCTTTCAAGGAACTGCAGAAGATTTGTGACAACTCTTGTCTAGTACAGCATTATTTAAGAGCACCCTAACTCTGTTCTTTTTTATATCCAAATAATTTGCCTTATAGAAATATTAGGCTTATCAGTTACAGCTTTTCAGGCTTATGACATCTTAGAAAAACAACTGTCATTTTACATAATAGATTCACTATTTCATATTGCAGTTCCTTTACAGCTACAGATAAAATACTGCCTAGTCCTGGCAGCTGACGCATTTGTTTACTCCATTTTTTACATTTGTCTATCTGCTCTGTAGCTTTTTCTACTATCTGTTTAGGTGGAATCAGTTAATGAATCCTTCATGAAGACTGGTGAATCTCTTTGAAGTGCCTGAACCAGCAATAAACATATAAGCAGGTAATTTGATTTTTTGTTATATAGTAATATATTTATTTTAAATCTGGATTGCCACAAAAACTCTCTGGAATTATTCTTACTTTTATATATTTGAATGAAAGACATTTTTATTAGATTTTATGCTTAATTTGTTCCCCAAACTGGTTTCTGCCTGCTTTTGTATGTGTTTACATTTAATTTTTCTAAGTTTAGGATGGTTTGGATTTGTCTTTTTTTTTTATTTTTTTAATATAGAAATTCACTGAAGGATTAATCCCCCAGTTTGCTTTCCTCTTCAGACATGTCAGATTCCTTTTGATTTTATCACAGAATCACAGAATAACCAGGTTGGAAGAGACCCACCGGATCATCGAGTCCAACCGTTCCCATCAAAAATTATTGATGCTTTGCCTCTGTATTTTCCACATTCTTTAATACAGATCATTAAATACTCTGCACATACAAATATTTCTTTCTTTCTAAAGCCCCTTTATTTTCTCTTTAAAAAATTTACCAATTTTCATGTAGATCATTCCTTCCAATTAGGCAAAAACTGTTAACAGATGATCTTAATATGCTATGACACAGCCTTTTTAAAAAACAGACCACCAACAGTTAAGGGGAATCTTAATAAAAATCTTAGAATGCAATATTTTATTGCTTGCATAAAGTTGATATTTTTAAAAATGTTGCACATATTAATTTATAACTGTGCATAATCAACTATGTGTCTGTGTGTCACAACCAAGACCCACGAGCCACACGCTCGTGTCTGGCCCTGACAGGGGGTGGGGGGGAAGTGGATTTGTTTGTCTGTGTGGCAATCCGGAGGCCAATAAGGTCACTCCCAGGCTGAATATCAAAAGCAGTATTTATTTCTGGCTCCCGCAAGCATAAACACACCAAGATACTGGGGTGCACAACAAAGACACGGGGGGTGCAACCACCCAAAGTTCATAGAATCACAGAATGCCAGGTTGGAAAGGACCTCAGGGATCATCGGGTCCAACCTTTTTAGCTGATACATAGTTTAAATGAGATGGCCCAGAACCCTGTCCAGCTGAGACTTAAAAGCATCTGGTGTAGAGGAATCCACCACTTCCCTGGGGAGATCATTTCAACGTTTAACTGTAAAAAAACTGTGAAAACATTAAAAAAAAAAGTTACAGAAATGAATCCCCGAAAACAACCCAGATCCCTCGGATCCGATTCAACACGCACGCCATAGGGTAACGGGTGGAAGGCAGAGAAGAGAGAGAGTGGGAAGGAAAGAAATCGCCACATCGAAGGCAGCAGATGATCTCGGGAACACGTGATCACAGCAACAGGTTTTTCCAGGCTGCATGGTCCAGGCTGGTCCGGTAGAAGTGTGTGAGCGAGAGCGAGCATGGAGGTGAAAGCGAGACTGCCCCCCTGGTTCCTTGAGAGTCCTTTATAAGGGCAGCCCGACCCCCATCTGCCCGTGTCTTCCTGGCGGCCCCAGAAGGGAGCGGGTCGGGGGGTAGCGGGGGCAGCAGCAACGGCTGCATCCCCTCCCCCCACTGAAGCCAGATCTGGGACCCGACTTCACCCCAGCGAGGGAGAGCTCTGCCTCCTCCTGCACTGGCCCCGCTGACCCTCGGCACTACAGACAAGCTGGTGCCACAAGTGGGTAGTCCTCAGACAGAATGTTTAATGCAAAGAGATAAACGTAGTCTGACTTTACACTGCAGAACAGGAATACTTGTGCTAGCAACATCTAAAGCTACTCTGTACCCTGTTCTTCACATCCTGTCATACAGAAGTGCAGGTAAGGTGGGAGAAAAGTAAGATTCAAATGTTCAGTTTTCCTGTTGAAATTGGGAAATAAAGTCAGTAGTTTCTCTATTATGAATTAGTGACAGTTCCAAAAAATAAACATGATTTACACATTACACCCCCCACCTCTGAGTCTAAATCACTTTATTCTCAAAGGCAATGCATTGCCAAGTAACAATTTAATTAAACAGACAAACCATCTAACATCTGCACTCAGTGATTAAAGTGTCCTCTGTTATCAGCAATATCATACATCAGTTAAAAGTAAGATCCATTTCAATAGAGGAAAATCAGCAAAATTGGCTGCAGCAAATTTGATTAATCAGCTCCTAATTACTGAAGACTGACAGATTTTTTTTTAGTTTTCTTTTGTTTTTGAAAGGCATCCAGAATCAACTACTGTGGAAATGCCTGAAGATGAAAATAAGAAGTACCTAGTAATAACATGCCTACTGTTTAATTTTAAAAATTATAATTGTGAACTTATGTGAGTTGTAAGTATTAGATATTATTAATCTTTTCTTAATACTGAGGCACTATATGGAAAGCTTTGGACATGTATAATTTTCCTGAAATAAAATAGATTGCTTTCTTCACTGAATTCTGCATTCTGGGTGCAGAAGAGCAGGCTATCTGGCAATAATAATTAAAGAAGAGCAGTGGTATTCAAAATCCAGAAGATTTTTAAAGACTGAAATTGTATTGTAATAGCATTTCGGATCTGCTCACCACTGTTATATACAGAAGAAACAATTCAGAGGAATGCGCACATCCCTTAGACGTAGCATCTAGGAAGTTGAACAAGGTGTAGGAAAGGTTAATTTTCCCTCTCTTTTTAAACTGCTCTGTCATAGCACCTTTATACATGTTACAAAAAGAAAAATACTAGGATGCGTAATATATACTTTTTATATCTAAATGTAATAACAGTAAAAAAATAAAACAACCTGCAGGTTTAGAGAAGGGTAGTCATACTATCCAATCTTGTTGTCTAGAATTTTTAAGGTCCTCACAGAAATTAAAGAAAGGCTAAATTACACATTCATTTCTGATTTGCATTTAGAATTTTCTCTCTTTCTCAACATTAGCAATTCAATGAAGCCCGAGAAATCACCTTGATGCATTTGAGTTATGTAGTTGAAGATTTGAACGTAACAAAAAATATCTGTTTCCTTGTGCCCCTTATCTTACCAATTTTGTTGATGTTTATCAGTCTTCAGATGTATTTTGTTTCATTATTTCTCCATCCAGAGAAACAGGAAAAAAAACCAAAGCATAGTTTTTGAAAAGTTAACAATTGAAATTGGATGCCTATGAATGGGAATCTGTCATCAATACAATTCAGGTAAATTATAATTATTTATTACTCTCAGTTAAGTACATGTATTTAAGTATTTGTATTTTCAGTCTTACATCTGGATATCAATTTCAGGATATCGAAATAATTAAAATCCAGTTCCAAAAAATTCCTCTTAAGCTACAGATTAGCTTTGAATGTTGTAGCTATTTCATATTTAATTAAAATTTAAAAGAGATCAGATGTAAAGCAGATTAGCTATGATAGTTGGGTTGAGTGAACTTTATTACTATGAAGCTTTTTATTTGATTTAAGTAACAGCAACTTTACCTGAAGAGTACATCAAAAACATTTTTTGAAAACTCCATGAACTTCTCAGGGTGAACCTGTTACAGAAAGGAAGACAGGGCCTTGTCTTCTGTTGTGGAGTATTTCCCACATTTGTAGGCCTTGTGCATAATTGCATTAAAATATAAAGAGAACTCTGATATATTCATCCTTGCAGAATATATTTCTAGTTTAAGTAAGTACATTGTTTTAATCTTGCATTTATTTTATACTTTATTGTTCAGGATTTTAATGAGAAAATCCTGCACTGGTAAATAGATCAGGTTTTCCTTCCTGCTTGCATATAAATTACCTAATGTTATTCTAATACCAACTGTGTTATATATCAAATGCTAGTAACCGAAGAGGAAAAACCTGCTATCTGAGGCATGTATTGTGGTCAGATATTCATATAGAGAAAACTATTACATTAAACAGAACATTGAGGATGCCTAACTCAGATTATTGATGAAATTTAACTTCTCCCATATAACAGTTCAGAAAAAAATCTATTGCAAGAATATTGATATGATTTAACAGCTCAGTAAAGCATGGAATGAGTGTAACATTGTACAACAGTTTCTTTGTAGATAGCATCTGAGATCTTGTCTGTACTTTTCAAATTAGCAGCATTCATAGGTAAGGTGATAAATTGTACTCTTTGTGTGAAAGAAACTGGAAACAAGTGCAGCAAAATAGAGTTAGGCATTTTATTGTTGCTTCTGTCAAAGCAAACAAGTTGATTCCTATGCATATGTTGTTCCCTGGCTTATTCAGTTGCCGTAGAGAGACTATTTCCACTAATGTCTGTTTTGTAAAACTGGGTTTATCTTTCTTGTTTCAAAACATTATAAGACCTAAACTACTACTATTTTTATTTTATTAAGAATATCATTCCTGAATTATGGAAGAGACAATATTAACCATGACTTAAACCTCCTTTCTGATATAATCACTAATTCAAATCCAACAAGTGTAAAAGTTGTAATTATTATAAAGCTATTCAAAATAATGCATCACCCCCTTAACTTTAAGTGTCTGGTAGCTGACGTGTTATCAAAAATCAAGGATAAAGAAGAAAAGAAAACAATCAAAACACTCACTTAAAGAGAAAGTAAAATCTCTACAACTACAGTTGTACAGTTCTCTCAGGAAGTTTGCCAAGACTCATACTAATGTGGATAATCTTAGATAGAACCATATAAGAAAACAGGTCTTTGACAGGACAACAAGGCAAACAGAACTTTTATTACAATGCAGATACTAATAATTAACTTTTAAAATTTAAAACATTCTCAAACTGACTAGAGAAAAAGAGCCAGAAAGAAAGAGGAAACAGGTTATAAATAACTTTCACTTTATCTCCTCTGTTCTTTCAGAACTGACCCATTGCTTCAAACTTGATTTCAGCCAACTCTGACTTCCTGAGTTGCAAGGACTTCTGCAGAATATGTTAGAAAATTCCTTTTTGTCACCCCTGAGTCCCATCTAATGGCTTTCTCAAAAACCTCTCTCTCACTATGAGTTGCAGACTTGCAGTTCCTTCATATAGGTTATTTAGATTTTCTGTATAAATTCTGTGTCTCTGAAATCTTCTTTGTCAAGATGCTCAGCTATCCTCAAAAGAAGCAGTTTCACTCTCATTTCGGGGTACCCATCTGACCTAATAATTTGCCTTTTTAGAGGAAGTTGACAATACTGTGAACAAAAAACTCACCAGCCAACCAAACCAAAAAATTCCTCTTCTTCACACTAGCCAATCAATCTTTCAAATACTAAGTGTTTCCAGATCTTTAACTAAGCAAGTTGTCCCAAAGCCAGAGAGTTAAAGCCAATCCTTGGTTTTTTTTAACATTCAATTTCCCCGCTTCCATTTATATATCCATTTATATATCCATTTATATTCATTTATATTCATTTATATATATATACACCTGTGTGTGTGTTTCTTCTCTGATGAAGAATATGCTTTATTCTTTGTATCGAAACAAGTTTTCCTTTTATGAAATACACAGCTTTTCAATGAATAGGGCTGATATCCCAGAGTATATGACAGGATAAAGAACAAGATCATGGAATGGGAAATGTAGTCACGATTTCAGTCTCTGTGAAAAAAGTCATCAGTCTATAAAGTGCTTAGTCCTACGTCACATTAATTATAAGCATATTTAAGGAATTAAAACCTCAGTTTAGTAATATACACTATAAATATGAAGCTAAATTAAAATTTTGTGTTTCAGCTGTGCGTTGTGTAAGTTTCTTTTCACTAGCAAGGGAGGGCAACTACATGAAAATTACTCATCCAACCATTTTTTTTCTTGAAAAGTTAAATAAAATAAGTAGCTAACAATCATAATTGTTTACAAAGAGGCCATATGTGAATTTTGGTAAAGTCAATTTATTTTCCTGTGTATAATTAGTACTTTAATCTTCCACAGCATATGTCTTAAATCAGAAGTATCATTTGAGTCAGTCTAGATTAGTTCATTTTTTTGGAGCTGCTGAAAACAACCCCCATTAAAACAACCATAAAGAATAACCTTTCATTAACATCCATTGCTTTTATACCAGTGTAGAGAGTTTTCAAAGCCTCATACATGGTACAGGTACCACTTGTTCATAGATGAGCATATATATCCAAGGATATTGGATATCCTTGCTGTTACCTTGACATCCTCTCTATTACCGTAGAAGTTTTTTTCTTTTCCTCTTGCAAACTTCTGTACAGAAAGTTGATAACATCTGTGTGTAGTCAGTGGCTGATAAAACTGATCCCATTTGGAACATTGGCATTTAGTAATGTTTGAAAAAAAAAAAAAAGACCGAGAGGACAATTTGGTATAAAAAGTATTAGTTTTACACTGCATGTTGATGTTTTTTAAGCACAGCAGTGACATTTGGAAATTAAAATGAATATTCATAAATGCTCTTGTTTCAAGTAGGCTTTGCAGAAATGCTCTATAACATTTTATAATACTGTGCAATATGGATTTGTTAGTCCATTAAAGGTCTCTCAGTGCAATTTGTCCTAGACTGAAACTTAAGTTTTGAAAGTCTGAATTTGATTCATCTTCTAACAGACAGCCATTCTACTACAGTATGATGGTCACATGGGCTTAGGAAGTTCATAAAAATCCACTGTCTGTTACCTTGGATAAGAGCTTTTTTTGAATTTGTAACTAGAATAGTGCAGTACAGAAGTAACAACATACTCCTGTTCTTTTGGTTTAGGCAGACAGAATGATAAGTCATAGAAATATCTCTCATGTAATTTGTGTCTCTATACCTTCTGACCAGAGAAGAGTGAAAGGATGAAAGAAATGAAATTGTTAGATCAGTATTGCACGCAACTTTATCATTAGTGCACAATGTAACAATAGACAATTCTTAAAAAAAAAAGATGTAGAAAAAAAGAAATTAGTTTTCCTATTCATCTGCTTAGGAAGTCTGATGAGGACTTTTCAGTAGATCTGATTTAGTTTCTCATTGTTTAGGTTCTTCGAGGCACAATGTGGCTGTTTATTTGACTAACTTCACTAACTTCACTTTCTGGCTGGAAAGCTGACTGGAGGAGAAGGACCTGGGGGTGTTGGTTGACAGCCGACTGAACATGAGCCAGCAGTGTGCCCAGGTGACCAAGAACACCAATGGCATCTTGGCTTGTATCAGAAACAGCATGACCAGCAGGTCCAGGGAGGTTATTCTCCCTCTGTACTCGGCACTGGTGAGACTGCTCCTTGAATCCTGTGTTTAGTTCTGGGCCCCTCACCACAAGAAGGATGTTGAGGCTCTGGAGAGAGTCCAGAGAAGAGTGGCAAAGCTGGTGAGGGGGCTGCAGAACAGGCCTTATGAGGAATGGCTGAGAGAGCTGGGGTTGTTTAGCCTGGAGAAGAGGAGGCTGAGGGGAGACCTCATTGCTCTCTACAACTACCTGAAAGGAGGTTGTGGAGAGGAGGGTGCTGGTCTCTTCTCCCAAGTGACAGGGCTCGGTGATCCGGTGGGTCTTTTCCAGCCTGGTGATTCTATGATTCAATTTATATCTGTATGAAAGTAGTACTTATTGAATCAATTGCACTCAAATGTCTTTCATTGAAGAGCACTTAAGTGCAACTGATTCTTCACTTCCATTATCTTCTCCTATCAGGCTAGCAAGTATTTGTGTCCAGAAAATGACTGTCTTCTGCAGTTAATGACGCCAATTGTGTCTATTTAAAAACAAATTTTGTAGCAAGGTTTTGGCAGCAGGGAGTGCTACTGGAATCCATTCTGTGAGAAGATGCCAGAAGATCCCGCATATCCTGAAAGACAATGCCAGCCAGCTATAAGACAGACCACTGGACAAAAATGAGCCACCCAGCAACAGTGGTAGTGCCTCTGTGATAACATATTTAAGAAGGAAAAAATGCTGTTCAACAGCAGCTGAAACAGAAGAGTGAGAAGATATGAGAGAAATAGCTCTGCAGACATCAAAGTCAGTGAAGGAGGAGGGGGGTGGTGCTCCATGTGCCAAAGAAGAGATGGCCCTGCAGCCCATGTTGAAGACTGTAGTGAGGTAGGATGTTCCCCTGAAGCCCATGGAGGTCCACGGTGGAGCAAGTCAGTGCACCCATAGGAGGCTGTGATCCCATAGACAGCCCACACTAAAGCAGGTTCCTGGCAGGATTTGTGACCCTGTGGGTGACCCACACTTGAGCAATCTATACCTGAAAGACTACACACTGTAGAAAAGACCCATGCTAGAGCAGTTTGTGAAGAATTACAGCTTTTGGGAAGGATCCAGATTGGAGAAGTTTATGGAGGACCATGTCCTATGGGAGGGACCCCACAATGGAGCAGGGGAAGAGTGTGAGAAGGAAGGAGCAACAGAAGCAAGGTGTGATGAACTGACCACAACCCTCATTCCATGTCCCCTTTGTGCTGCTGGGGCAGGAAGGAGGTAGAGAAGCCAGGACTGAAAGTGAGCCTGGGAAAAATGGAGGGGTGGGAGGAAGGTGTTTTAGGATTTTTTGGTAATTAATTAAATTGATTTTCTTGAGCTGAGGCTGTTTTGCCCATGATGGTAAATGGTGAGTGATCTTTCCCTATCCTTATCTCAACCCACAAGCCTTTCATTATATTTTATCTCCTGTTCAGGTTGAGGAGAGGAAATGTTAGAGCAGCTTGGTGGACATCTGGCATCCAGCCAAGATCAACCCACCACAATGAAAAACATCTTTTTTTCTTTTAATTGTTATAATGCATAGTATTTTAGAAAAAAAAAAAATGTTGGTAGGTTACCTGGTGTAGATGCTTTGTCCGGGCAGTTGGTAGAGTAAAAATCCAGTAACTAAGAATCAGGAGTGTTTGTTTCTTTTTTTTCTCTCCTAAATTTTGGTATGCTTATGTCCTGATTTTAGCTGGGATATAGTTAGTTTTCTTCAGAGTAGCTAGCACTGGGCAGTGTTCTGGATTTGTACTGCAAACAGTGTCGATAATACAGAGGAGTTTCAGGTATTGCTGAGCAGTGCTTTCACAGAGTCAAGGCCTTTTCTGCTTCTCACCCCACTCCACCAGTAGGAGAGTAGGCTAGGGAGGCATAAGAAGTTGGGAGGAGACACAGCTGGGACAGATGACTCCCCACTGACCAAAGGAATATTCCATACCATGTGACAGGGGGTTGGGATAGAAGGGCAGCAAGGAGGAGGGTGCAATTAGATGATCTTTAAGGTTTCTTCTAACTCAAACCATTCATTATATGACATTATACTCATCATATAAATCAGCGGCAAGAAAAAAGGAGAGGACATTCAGAGTGAAGGCGTTTGTCTTCCCAGGTAACCATTAAGCATGATGGAACCCTGCTTTCCTGGAGATGGCTGAACACCTACCTGCCAATAAGAAGCCATGAATAGCCTGTAGGTAGTGGTATTCCCCAAGGGTAAGTATGGGGCCCAGTCTTGTTCAACATGTTCACCAATGACCTAGATGAGGGGACAGAATATACCCTCAGCAAGTTTGCTGATGATACAAATCTGGGAGGAGTGGCTGATGAACCAGAAGGCTGTGCTGCCATTCAGCAAGAACTTGACAGGCTAAAGAGTTTGCTGGAAAGAAACCTAATGAAGTTACAAAGGCAAGTGGAGTCCTCCATGTTTGGAGGAATAGCCCCCTGCACCAGTACAGCTTAGGGGCTGACCTGCTGGGAAGCAACTCTGTGGAGAAAGAGCTGGTGGACAACACGTGAACCATAAGCCCACAATGTGTCCTCATGGCCAATAAGGCCGTTAGTGTCCTGGGGTACATCAAGAAGAGTGTAGCAAAGGTCAAGGAAGGTTATCCTCCCCTTCTACTCCACCCTAGTGAAGCAGCATCTGGAGTATTGTGTCTAGTTCTGGAACTACTGGAGACAGTCCAGTGGAGGGCCACAAAGATGAGTAGGGGACTGGGGTATTTCTCTTACGAACGGAGGCTGAAAGACCTGGGTCTCTTTAGCCTGGAGAAGACTGAGAGGGGATCTTATCAATGCTTATAAATATCTAAGGGGCAAGCTTCAAGAGAGTGGGGCCAAACTCTTTTCAGTGGTGCCCAGCAGCAGGACAAGGGACAAAGAGTACAAACTGGAACACAGGAAGTTCTGAATATAAGGAAAAACTTCTTTACTTTGAGAGTGACAGAATACAGGAACAGGCTGCTGAAAGAATGTGGAATCTCCTTTTCAGAAGATATTCAAAACCTGACTGGATATGTTGCAGTGCAGCCTGTTCTAGGTGAACCTGCTTTAGCAGGGGGTGTGGACTAGATGATCTCCAGAGGTCCCTTCCAACCCCTAAAATTCTGTAACTCTGTGAATTCCTTATTTTGCTTTGCTTGCATGCACGGCTTTTGCTTTACCTATTAAACTGTCTTTATTTCAACCAATGAGTTTTCTTACTTTTACTCTTCTGATTCCCTCCCCTATCCCACTGAGGAGGACGTAGCTGTATGGTGTTTAGTTATGAGCTGAGATTAAGCCACAACATCTTACAGTCAGGTTGCATGACCTCATTGTCTGAGAAGGAAATGGACTGTAATATTTCACACCAATAATTCCTCTTAGATTTTATAACTGTATCAACCAACTGTGCTGGTTATCTTGGAGAGAAAACCTAGAAATATAATAGGATAAGTTGGAAGAATGAGAACAGGGTATAGATGTGGTCATGGTAGTTCAACAAAACATATTAGAGTTATTTAGGGTTTCAGGAAGAAGGGCATAGATAGCATTGGTCAAGCCATTGTGTGAAAATGTAGGGAAAAGGTTCGCCTGTACCTAGCAAGGTATAGACAAAAAAACCCCCAAACCTTAAAATCAACAAAACAAAAACTCTTTATCAAAAAACCCACCTATTCTGATAATAATGTAAGGGCTGGTTCAGCAGCAAATTCAATACTAGTATAGATTTTCATACCATTTTGGTAAAAGCATTCATTGTCCTTGTGTGAGTCTTCACAGCATTCAGAGTTCTCTGTGGAATGAATATGTTGATCTTTATTTTCTGGAAAGGCAATTTTGAAAATTTTAAAGGACTTCTAACATCTTTAAGGTTGTTTAATTAATGACAGTCTTTTTCAGGTAAATTAAACAACACAGATGTACCCTGATACCAGACATGTTACAGAGATTATTTTGCAAGTGAAACTACTCTAACCATTAAAGTACTGAGAAGTTGTTATCATAAACTAAAAGAAGAAAATAGATATATACTTTATAATGGGTGTGTGCGTGTATTTATTCTTCAGCAGGCTCACTAAAAACATTTTGAACATAGGATGTGAAATAAAATGGTTCTGCTGGAGGTGCGGTTCTGCTTCTCAGTTCTTGTCTAAACTTTGGAATGGACCTTAACAGATGACACAGAAGTATTTCTAACTGTAAAATGCTTATGATTTAATAAATATAAATACACAATGTAACTTGAACCTTTTGCTTTGACAAAACTTAACTGATTGACATTTTTCTATATCCATTCAGATGTACTTCTTCCATACAAACACATACATTGAATCTGACAATTAATTCTCCCTGCGAAATGCTAAAGCTGGAGACATATATATAAATCACAGCTTTACTGAAATCCCATGCTAGTGTCTTACTAATATTATTAAAAACCTAGAACAGGACATTCCTAGGTAGTCTGGGTTTGTCTCAAACACAAACAAGTACATATTTTTAGTCTTGAAAAATTTAGGCTTTTATATGAATTCATAATGTCCATTCTTGACTGAGTAGCTATTCACTTAGTATAAATAGAATAAATGTCTTCTGGAAGATACGACACAAGAATAACCTAATGTTTTCAAGCTACTCCTAACCTAAGCCTTGGAATCTATATTTTGGATCACACTGAAACATACTATGAAAAGAAAAAGTACTAAAAGTCAATTTTAATTTCTTTTTAGAATACATTAGCTGTTCTAAAATGAAGAATCTTGACCCCTTTCTCCAATTTGTTGGTCCTACTCTCCTGTTTATGTGATGCAAATTTGTCTCCATAAAAGAAAGTATCATAAATTAAAAAATGTTGCATCTCAGCAGTTAAAACTATTTAATCCAGCAAGTTACAGTTAAGAAGGTTAACTGGGCTTAGCAATAAATCAAATACATTTCTTATTTATTTTCTTATTGCTAAAAGGAGTTGGGGCAGGGAGGGAGGGTGGGTTGGACAGATGAGAGAGACTACACTTAATTTCTTAAGTTCCACCCACCCTCTTGAAGAATAACAAATTTATAGTTGTCTTCACAGGTGCTTTTAGCAGGGAAATTTATCTCCTTTGCAAAGTCTCTGAGGATTTTGATGGAATGGCAGTCAGCTGTCACTGTCAAACCCAGCCTTTAAGGAGAGATGGAAGTTACAACTGGCTTCAGGCTCTGTTTTATTTAATATGAAATTTGTGATAGTGGAGATTAAAAGAAAGGATTATGTTTTTTATATGAGATACATTAAATTAATGTATTTCACATTGAAGTAGAACTTTTTCTTTGAACTTCTTGAGAAGCTGAAGTTCTAAAATTTTGATAAACTTTTGTGTCAATACGTGACCTTAAAAAAAATTATGCTGGTAAAGGAGGCCATGCTACATGTAGAAGAGTCCTTGGTCTGTTTGCTAGCTGCCTGAGGGAACGAAGGATTTCCAGTTCTGGGACTTTGAAGTGTGTATGGCTAGAACTCTGGAAAAAGATTATAAAATATAGACAATGTTCATCAGTCTTTCGGACACTTTTGTCTGCTGAACTGAAGGTATGTTTAAAACACCTTCAAAACTTCAGTAGTTTCTTAGAAAAATTATGGAAGACATGAAATCACTGTAGATGTTAATTAATTTAGACAACCTGATGAGGTTTGGAAGACACAGGAACTTAAAGACTTCTGAGAACTTCAGGATGATTAGTGCCATGCAGATGAAAACTATCAAGTAGTAAATGTGTGCTTTACAGCACATAGAATCATAGAATCATAGAATCACCAGGTTGGAAAAGACCCACCGGATCATCGAGTCCAACCATTCCCATCAATCACTAACACATGTCCCTCAACACCTCGTCCACCCGTCCCTTAAAGATAGGATTCTGTAAAATATGCTTACAAATGTAAATGTATTTATTGATAAAGTAGAACAGCTTCCAATGTAATACAGTTTCCAGAATAATATATTCTATATTTTCTTGATAGTGTTAATTATTTGAAAAGCTACTTAATTTAAGCAAATACCAGCCCAGTAAGTGGCAAAGAAAATTAAAGATAACTGGAAGAAAAAATAAAGTCATAAAAAGAGAAATGTTACTGGTGATGACTGAGGTTATTCTGGTTAGAGCCAAAGCAGAACCAATTGCCTAACTCTTCCGCTAAACCTCTACAATAATACTTCATTTTCGGAAAGATACCATTGCCTTCATCAGACAGTGTCTGACTGTAGGAGTAGTAACAATAAGGTAATGGGGCATTTGTATGTAGAGAGGCCGTTTTTTAATACTACTACGTAAATCAAAGCCATCCCAGAGCTGGTGGAGGAGGGGTTTGCACCTGCAAGGAGGAGCAAACAGAGGAGTGCAGCATATCACAGACTCCCCACCACCAGACCTCTGAGCTTTAGTTGTAATTGTGTCTATATTTGTACAATATTGAAAAGTTTTAAGTCACTTCAGAAAAATTATTTTCTAATAGAAATGACAGACAACATAGTATATCTTTAACTATTTTTAATATTCTTTTCTGCTTGAGTAAGGATTAATTTATCTAAAGGAAAAACTATAATTTGGGATTTTTTAATTCTTGCTCAGTAAAGTACTTTCATGTGCACTTATGTCAAGTAAAACACCTCAGTAAAAGCCTACATGCTGCCAAATATGTTTCCTTGCTTTATTTTAACTTAGCAGTGACAATGAATGTTAATTGTTCCTAATTTGATTTTTGATGGGATTTTCCAATTAGCACTTAAAGATTTTTTAAAAATTCAAAAAGAATTTCTGATGAAAAGGAAGAAGACCGTTACCATTTTTGCATAGCAGCAAAAAAGCTTCCTAATGACAAAAAAAATACATTTTCTTATTATTTCCTGACCTACCAAGTGCTGTGACTTTCTAATTTCATTTCTGTATTTGAAATCTTCAGTCATGGAATCTGACACCTTGCTAAGGTAACTTATGTTCTTCCCTTGCTCTGACTACTAATCAGTCCTTATAATTATAGCATCTTCCAACAATAGACATGATCATAAGCTAGGTAACTGCAGCTAAAAGAGAGAAGTGCCTTCATCTAAACTGTAGATTAACCCTCACTTGATAGAATCATAGAATCATAGAATAACCAGGTTGTAAGAGACCCACCGGATCGAGTCCAACCATTCCTGTCAAACACTAAACCACGCCCCTTAGCACCTCGTCCACCCATGCCTTAAGCACCTCCAGGGAAGGTGACTCAACCACCTCCCTGGGCAGCCTGTTCCAGTGCCCAATGACCCTTTCTGTAAAGAATTTTTTCCTAACGTCCAGCCTAAATCTCCCCTGGTGGAGCTTGAGGCCGTTCCCTCTTGTCCTGTCCCCCGTCACTTGGGAGAAGAGGCCAGCACCCTCCTCTCTACAACCTCCTTCCAGGTAGTTATAGGGAGCAATGAGGTCTTCCCTCAGCCTCCTCTTCTCAAGGGTAAACAACCCCAGCTCTCTCAGCCGTTCCTCATAAGACCTGCTCTCCAGCCCCCTCACCAGCTTTGCTGCTCTTCTCTGGACTCTCTCCAGAGCCTCAACATCCTTCTTGTGGTGAGGGGCCCAGAAATGAACACAGTATTCGAGGAGCGGTCTCACCAGTGCTAAGTACAGAGGGAGGATAACCTCCCTGGACCTGCTGGTCACGCCGTTTCTGATACAAGCCAAGATGCCATTGGCCTTCTTGGCGACCTGGGCACACTGCTGGCTCATATTCAGTCGGTTCTCAACCAACACACCCAGGTCCCTCTCCTCCAGGCAGCTTTCTAGACAGACTTCTCCTAGTCTGTAGCACTGCATAGGGTTGTTGTGCCCCAAGTGCAGGACCCAGCACTTGGCCTTGTTAAACCTCATGCCATTGGACTCTGCCCAGCGGTCCAGCCTGTTCAGATCCCTTTAGAGAGCCTCCTGACCCACCAGCAGATTGACACTTCCACCCAGCTTAGTGTCGTCCGCAAACTTGTTGAGGGTGCACTCAATGCCTTCATCCAGGTCATTGATAAAGACATTGAATGAGGCTGGACCCAGCACTGAGCCCTGGGGAACCCCACTTGCAACTGGCCTCCAGCTGGATTTCACACCATTGACCACCAGTCTCTGGGCCCGGCCATCCAACCAGTTTTCCACCCAGGAGAGTGTGTGCCTGTCTAGGCCAGAGGCTGACAGTTTCTCAAGCAGAATGCTGTGAGAACCTGTGTCAAAGGCTTTACTGAAGTCCAGGAAGACCACATCCACAGCCTTTCCCTCATCCAGCAGCCGAGTCACTTTGTCATAAAAGGCGATCAGGTTAGTATGGCAAGACCTGCCTTTTGTGAACCCGTGTTGACAGGGTCTGATCACCTGGTTCTCTTGCATATGCTTCATGATAGCACTCAAGATCACCTGTTCCATGGGTTTCCCTGGCACTGAAGTCAGACTGACAGGCCTGTAGTTTCCTGGGTCCTCTCTGCCACTCTTCTTGTAGTTGGGCACAATATCAGCCAGCCTCCAGTCCAGTGGGACTTCCCCAGTCTTCCAGGACTGTTGGAAGATGATGGAAAGGGGTTTGGCCAGCACATCTGCCAGCTCCTTCAATACCCTTGGATGAATCCCATCCGGCTCCATAGACTTGTGGGTGTCTAGTCGGGCTAGCAAGGCTCTGACCACCTCCTCTTGGATCATGGCAGCCTCATTTTTCTCCTCTAGCTCCTGAGTTTGTACACAGATGGAACAACTTTCTTTACAATTAAAGACTGAGGCAAAGAAGGCATTAAGTACCTCAGCCTTTTCCTCATCCCCTGATGGAAGTTTGTAAGAGAGAAAATCAGTATCCAGTAATGGAATTGCACTTATGAGGACTTGAGTATGACTCAGTCTCCCACCTTTTTCAGAGGAAATATTAATGCCTTGTTATGACAAATCAGATGGAGGAACTTTTTTTAAAATGGAATTGTTGGCTACATGACAGTGTTGTTTTACACAATCAAACTATAAGTCAGTTAAGGGTTATAAAGTAGGTATGTGTTTGTTCGCTGGCGGGTGCGGGGGCATAATCCTCCTGACTCACACACCGTATGGTCTAACAAGCAGATAGTTATAGTGTAAAGACGTGCCTATTCATAAACACCTATTACATATTCATGACCTTTCCACGCTTCCTATTATAATTAGATTCAAGAAGCTTCTCCCATACTGGTGCAGGCGCAATGTCTCCTGGTGGTCATGGTCTGAGGGCTCAGAGTTGAAGTAGCCTTCATCTTCCTCATGAATCGTCCCTGAACTCAATCTGTACGCAGGTGCAGTCTCATTGTGGTTGAGCTCCAAGACTGCAGAGCAGGATGCAGTTGGCTTTCTGCTGTTGTCCACAGTCCAGCTTTCCCTTATCAGTGAATGTCTGTGAGTTCAATAACGCTTTTTCCTTCCAGATTGCTCTGTGCACATGTACAACTCCCAATGCATACCCTGAATCTGTATAGATATTTACAGCTATGCCTTTAGCCAATTCCTAGGCACGGGTCAGAGCAGTTATCTCTGCCTTTTGTGCAGAGGTATTCATGGGTAAAGGTCCTAACTCTGTTATGTCTAGTGATAATGGCATACCCAGCCTGTCTTTTACCGCTTAGGACATAGCTGCTTCCATCCATGAACCAATCTTCAGCACTTCCTATAGGACTGTCCTTCAAGTCTAGATGGCTCGGGTATGTCACCTCAATACTTTCCAGTCAGTCATGATGTGCTGGTTCCCCTGTGTTTCCACTAAGAAAAGAGGCTGGATTTACAATGTTATTAACTACAATTTTCTACCATTGCAGTCTGATATTTCAAGAACCTTTGTAGGCAAAGCCCGTGTCCACCTTTCACTTCCAATACAGCGGATGCTGTATGGGACACTAACATAATTGTCCTCTGGCCCAGGATGAATTTTTGGGCTTCCTGGATATCTAGTATTACAGCCATAACCATTCACAGGCATCCAGTCCAACCTTTTGCAGTTGCGGCCAATTGCTTGGAAAAACATGCAACTGCTCAGTGATACGGGCCCGGATCCTATGCCAATATTAGAAGAGAAAAATGGCTTACTCACATCTGGGAGTCCCAAGGCTGGAGCTGACATCAGGGCCTTTTTCAGTAGTTCAGAGGCCTGTATAGCTTCTTTATTCTTTTGAAGGTGTTTCTGTTCAGTGGTTGTTAGTGTGTACAGGAATTTAACAAGCAGCCCATCCACAGTGAGCACCATCCTGTCATTCCTGGGAAAATTTGTAACTATGTCACTGTTTGCAGTCTTGGAGTTTTGCATATTGCCTCTTTTCGGGCTTGTCCCAAAGTCCTCTGTCCAGCACTGACTTCGTACCCCAGGTAAATCATCTCACACTGCATTATCTGGGCCTTCTTTTTGGATCCCAATATCCCTGGAGTCCTAGAAAATTCAATAGATTCACTGTCCAGGTCATGCAAGTGTCCCTTGTCCTGGTGGCAATCAGGATATCGTCCATGTACTGTAAGAGTTTTTCTTCCTCAGATGGGGCTTCTCAGCACTCAAGATCTTTTGCAAGTTGATTGCCAGATATAGTAGGGCTGTTTTGACCTCTGCAGTAATACTGTCCAAGTAAGTTGATTTCTGCATCTGCCTTTTGGATTCTCCCCTTCAAATGCAAGTATTTTCTGGTTGGCCTTATGGAGAGGGAGGCAAAAGAAGGCATCCCTCAGGTCTAAAATAGTAAACTAGGTTAGTTCAGGTGTCAATACAGTCAATAGAGTATATGGATTTGCCACCACCAGCTAGAGGTCTTTATTATTTTATTTACAGCTCATAAGTCCTGGACCACTTGGTATGATCCACCAGGCTTACAGACAGATATTGGCCAAATTCCTTCCCTGTCTTCTCTCTTTAGGGGATCTTAATTAATTCTTTCCGGCTGCTGTCTTCTTTGATTTGACCTCAACAGGTGGAGCATTCTTTGCTTTTCCGGGCACGTCAGTGGCCCATACCCCAGGGTATACCTGGTTCATAATTTCCTCATTGATCTTTCCTCCTGTGGGAACACTAGCTAGAGATAAGCTCATTATTTGTATGTATTGTTGATCATTTACCTCTGGAGTAATTTCTTCTTTTTCAAATTTAATCACAGCCCCTAATTGTTCTAATAAATCTCTTCCCAAGAGTGCCTTCAGGGAATTGGGCATAAGATGAATTGGTGTATACCCCATCGTTTCCCCAATTTGTATTTCAAAAGTTTGCAAAAATATGCCTTTTTGCTTTGGCTTGTTGCTCCCTTTACCATCATGTAGTCATTTTCCAAGGTTATCAAACCTTGATTTAAAACTGAATACGTTGACCTGGTATCAGTTAAAATTCTACCTTATTTTACTTTTTCCCTAGCTTCATTATAACCAAAGGATCTGCTAGGGTGGATTTCCCAGATCACCGTTAATCCTCCGTCACATGGGCCACTATCTGTCCTTTCTGATTACTCCACTCTTTTTCATTTCTTTTTTGCCTCATCCAACAATACTTGCATGTTCCTATCTTCTGTGGAACACAGCTTTTGAAATTTATGCCTGATATCCCCTACTGAGTGACCCAAGAACAAAGAAACTAGTTGTTGTATTCTTACCTCCAATCCAGGATCCAGCGGTGTTCTGTGGTACATTGTGTTCCTTAATCAATCCAGGAATTCAGGTGGTGTCTTGGGAGGATCTTGCTTAACTGCATATAATACTGACCAATTTATTGTTTTGGGAATGGCTCTCTCCATCCCTTCCAGAATCCACCCCTGATATGCTTTATGTGCATTCCTGTTCGCATCCCACTTTGGGTCTTGAAGAGGGAAATAATCTTTAATATCCACCCCTTCTCATTTATAATAATCTTCGGCCAAATTCCCCACAGTCTTTAAGACTGTTTAATTGTTTCTCTGTCTCTGTCAAACACTCCAATAATAACTGTAGATCACCCCCATTGGTGTTGTGCTGTCTTATAATAAACTGAAAATGTTTTGGCTACACTTACCAGATCATTCCAGTAGTTTTGTGAAACCCCTTTCATGCTTCTGAATCAGTGGTGGAAAGGGCACCTTGATTAGCATTGGCCCTCCATCAGGTCCTACTGCCTCCCAGAGAGATGCCTGCAGGACCATTGGAGCAGACTTTTTCTGATGCGGGAGGATACAGGGCTATCCAGAGGAGTGGGGGTCCTTTCCGAGTCGGCATCTTGTTCCTGTGATTGAGGGGGAGGCTTAAACAGATCAGGTAGATCCTGTTCTGATGCTTATTGAGTTTTGTTTAACTTTGTGCACTTTTGTCCGATGCTGCATGCTGAACAACACCACCTCAATTTACCTCCAGATTCCTTGTTATTTTCTTGCTCAAGGGCAAGTGCCAGAGGGTCCTGTGGGGGCACAATTGCACTGTCCCTTTGCCACTCCAGATGGTTATGGAGACTTAAAAACATATCCTCATGAGATACTTCAAGCCACTTTCCTTCACTCCTCAAAACCAATATTAATTGTAAGAGGGTGTTATAATTTATTGTCTCATTAAGTGGCCACTTCGCCCCATCATCTAATTTGTAAAGCGGCCACCGTCGATTACAATATTTAATAAGGGTCTTTTTGTTTTCCGTGCTCTCAGTTCCAAACAATATCCTTCCAATGTGTTAATACACACCCCAGAGGGCTCTTTTTGTTTTGCATTTTTAGTTTCTTTAGTTTGCCTTTTCCTTAGTATCTCATTTTTCACTAAAACCTTTCTTTACACTGTTCTTTTAATCCATTCCCGGTCTTTCCCCCTCAAGGCCCCAGATTTCTGGAACCAAACTTTCTTTTCCACTACTGATCATACTTTCCATTAAATTACATTAAGTTTTGTCCTTGCCAGTTAGGCAGTAGTTCAACCTTTCTTACATTACTGATAAACATAATATACGCACACGCATACCAAACCTGAACGCATTGTTCCCCAATTATACAGAATAAAACTGTCTGCAGAAATAATCACACAACAAATTTTGGATAAATCAGTAGTTGGCACCCTTAAAATTTTAAGGATCATTTCTTCCATCTTTTAATAAAGCCTGTTTTGGAATCCCTATAATAGCTGCGTTGCTCATTATTCTTATTCAAATAGAATTGCTTGTAACCCATCTCCCTACAGAGATAACATGTTTAACTCCCGTGGACTCAACAAAGAAGGAGAAAGGGGGGCACCCATACACACACACAGCTGCAAGGCTGGGTTTTTCCATTTTTTTCTCTTTTCCTTTTTGTTAGGTATTTTCAAAACTAATTTGTAAATTTTATAAACGTTTGAAGCTTCAAGCACTTTGTGTCTGGCAGCGCCCCTCACTTTTCAGAGTGAGCAAGCTGTCCTGCCTAGTTTTACCTGCATAGTACTTGAAACTCCTTGGTGGCGCAGGTCGGCAGCTCAGGCCCACCCTGGCATGCCCGCTTCTCTCCCCACTAGCATCTAAAGTTTTAAATTCCTGCCAAACTCCAGTGCTCTATCATACATTAAACAATTCAGGGAGCATGGAACAAATTAACAACACAGAACAGTCAGAACTCCTCACTCACTTCACAGTGATGCTGCATCTCAAACACACAGCCATTTGTTTCAGAGGCAGCCCAACTCACACAGTGTTAGTTACGACCAGTCGAATTGGATCCACAATTTCTGATGTCATGGATATCAAAATCATACATTATACCGGGCACATACAACGCTTAAAATACAATGATAGCTATTCCGAGATTCAGATGCCTTACAAGGTCTTGGCAAGTTATAGGGATCCCCCAGCTCACCTCACTACACATCCCATTGGGCCCAACAATTCCAGGGGTGAGCAATCTAGCTCCTCGTCATCACATGTGGTGTCCCATGCAAGGCTTACAGACTCATCCTCTCTTTCCAGTTCCCAGGGGCATGCAATCTAGCTCCTTGTCATCACGTGTGGTGTCCCATACACAACTTACAGACTCATCCCCTAGCTCCCTTGCTATCCTATCCATATCCCCAAGTCACATACCTTGCCTGCTGATTGATGGGCCATCTCTCCCCACAGTAATCGGATGGGGATGGGAGATTCTTCAGAGAAATAGTCTGACGTGCCTAGAATGTCCCACTCCCCACTGGTTCTGCAGCTGGACAGAGAGGGTGTCCCATCTGGGGTGCCAAATTGTTTTCCGGAATCAAACTATAGCTCAGTTAAGGGTTATAAAGTAAGTATGTATTTATTTGCTGGCGGGTGTGAGGGGGTAATCCTCCTGACTCACACACCGTATGGTCTAACAAGCAGATAGTTGTAGTGTAAAGACATGCCTATTCATAAACACCTATTACATATTCATGACCTTTCCACGCTTCCTATTATAATTAGATTCAAGAAGCTTCTCCCATACTGGTGCAGGCGCAATGTCTCCTGGTGGTCATGGTCTGAGGGCTCAGAGTTGAAGTAGCCTTCATCTTCCTCATGAATCGTCCCTGAACTCAATCTGTACGCAGGTGCAGTCTCATTGTGGTTGAGCTCCAAGACTGCAGAGCAGGATGCAGTTGGCTTTCTGCTGTTGTCCACAGTCCAGCTTTCCCTTATCAGTGAACGTCTGCAAATGAGCTCCTTCCTTATCAATATCCAAGGTCTTCAAGGCCTTTACTAGCAGGTAGTGTGCATTTCAGTGAGCTAAGCCCTCTAAGTTTTTCTAACTTCTCCCCTATATCATATGCCCGCTCATCAGTATTACATTTCTTTTTGGAGATAGCATGACTAATTGGTAATATATACCAGAAAAAGGCAGTGTTATTAGTCCTTCATAGATCCATTTAAAATGGCAAATCCTTTTTATGCTAACTATTGTGTAAGCTTACAATATATCAGATTTGCTTAAGTGAATAATCTTTTTTCCTTTTCCTTTCCTGATGGCAAGGCTATTAATGCAGGTGTTCCTGTACATCTTTGGCAGATGGATCTGTGTCTCCATCTGTCTACATCATGTTCAATCATTTCATGTTTGCAAGCATGTGTCATATTTTACTAGACTGGAATTTATTCCTTACCTTTTAAACATAATTACTGTGGAATTTGGCAATTTGAGGTGTGCTACACCTTACAGATGCAGCCAATACTTGGAAAAATGTGTATGCAGCCAATACTTGGAAAAATGTGTAGCTTTATCTATAGCAACATAGTTGAGACAGTATGACAACTGTCTAGTTTGAGACAAAAATTAGGCATTATGAAAGACTTGATATAATGTTTTGAGTTGCCTTAATTATTCTTGCGTGAGTAGGGACATTAGACTGATATAATTGAGGCTGATATAATTCATATAACTAATCAGCTAATATATCTTTTTTTAAATGTATAAATCTTTATTGAATATATATGGAAATGTAAATCTCTGTGTGTGTGTATACATATACATACATATATGTATGTTGTTGTGATCTTCCCTTTGCTTTCTCTGGCCCCTGACTAATAATTATACTAGTTGAAATTTTCTTTACAAACTAGGTTTAATCATCATGGTTGTTAATGCTATTTAAGTTTTAACCACAAATTTGAAGGAATAGAAATTCTGCAAAAAACACTTGATTCTCTGTTGTCCTGAATTTTCTATTATCCTCTATAAGGCTTTAGAGAATGCTAGCAGTCTTCTTTCTAAACCATGTCAAAAGCATTCAGATTTTTCAGCATATGCTGTAATATTGAGTGTTTCTTTGCCACATGTAAATGATATTAAAGTGTTGTCAAGCACTAGCACCATGCCCAAGGAAGAGAGAGTAGCATAGATGAGGGATCTGTGTAAACAGCAAAACAGCCATTCAGATATCCCAGGGGCTGCTCAGAGAAAAGAATTTAGCCCTTCAACATAGTCCACAAAACCAAAACCTCCACAATGATTTTTATTTAGCAGAAGTTATTAAGCTTTGCAAAGAGAAGTTACCACTTCAGGCCTAGTGTTGTACAATAGGACTTACAGTTTGGAAACAATAAGCAAGGTGTTACACTTCTAAGGCTGTTCGAATATTATAGAGCTCTCTCCCTTGTAGTCAACTACGTGATCACAGATTTAGGGCACTTTACTCCTACTGAATGAAATTATAATGACTGTTTTATTGCCAACTAAAGAATATGAAATGTAAAACACCAGAATGCAAAGTATTATTAATAAAAATGCTTTTATCAAATAAAATACATAAGTGAAATCTTCTTTGAACTTTAAACTCTAGAGCTTTATGTTGTATTTTGTGTATTTGTCAAGGTTAGTGTCAGAGTGAGAATTTTTTTTGCATCAAGGTCTTATTCTTAAAAAATACTATTTTATTACTGAATCTATGTTCATTTGGACAACAAATTTTGGAGGAAAGATAGTTTTTCTTCCAGTTTCAAAAGATACTTCATTCTAACCAGGCTACATTTTTATAAATATTCACAAAAAATAATAATCTAATGATAATCTAAGCTGCTTAGACGTTTTATTTCTCAGTGTCTGGGAGCTCACAAATGGCCAGTTGCAACAATCCAGGTGATGTAAAATAACATACTTTGTCACTGTTTTTTGAGTCACAGTATGGTATAAAAGAACAAGGAACTTTTAAGTGAAGATGCCATTTTTAGAAAATTCTGTTTGGTGTTTTTCTAAGGGCAATTATTTAACTATAAATGCTCAAGAACCTTTTTCATGAAACAATGAAGAGAGGTCCAACTCTGCTGAGAAAATAAAAATGTGTTTCAGTGAGACTTAAGCAGCTGAGTTTCATTGTGTTTTATAGTTTATACTGTGCCATTTTTGTTTTGTTCCTTATCTATAATGAGAGGAAATAGCCTCAAATTGAGCCAGGGGAGGTTCAGATTCGATATTAAGAAAGATTTCTTCACTGAAAGGGTTATCAGATACTGGAACAGGCTGCTCAGGGAGCTAGTGGAGTCACCAACTCTGGAGGTATTTAAAAGAGGGCTAGATGAAAGTACTTGGGGATATGAGTTAGTAGTGGACAGGTACAGTTGGACTCGATAATCTCAAAGGTCTTTTCCAACCAAATTATTTTATGATTTAATGATTCTGTGGTGTCAGCTACAGTTATGTATATTGCCTTTCACATGATATGGAGATACAACAAATAAGGGAAAAAGCATCATTAATGTAATATTTTTGATACCTCAGTCACTGACAACTGTAACACAATGCTTTTAAATATCATTCTCAGACAAGGACAATACATCTGTCCTGGTCTGAGGGGGTTTTTTGGGGGGGTTGGTTTTTTGTTTTTTGAGTTAAAATCCTGTACCCAGTTCCTGAATCCTGTTCTCGTTTATCACTTAGGCCAGACCAGGATTTTTCCTGGGTCTGCCCTACAACATCTGTTGTGATATAATTGTCATTGGGGGAGTTCAATATTGGTTTTCCATATACTTGTATATATTTTATTACTTTCTTATTAATAATATTATTGAGTTTTTATTTTTATTTTTTTCATCAAAGATGTTTAAGTTCTAGTTTCCAACTCACAAGTGTCTCTCCCTCTTCCATTTCTGCTTTCCCTGTTGGGGCAGAACTGGGTTTATAATTGCCCAGGGTTTAGCTGCTGACTGGTCTGGACCAGGTGGCTAAACTGGAACAGACTCTTAACCTCAGTGGAGGCTGCCTTTGATTTCCTTAATTCATCCTATTTTGGAATCTATTTTGGATAATGATTTCTTTTCAAGAGACGTGTAATACAAATGTCAACAACTCTGCTATCACAACTGCTAAAGTGTGTTCTGAGCAATTCTTAAGCAGATAATCACCTACAGGTGTATTATGAAACCAGATGTCTAAGATTACCAGGATATCTGTCAGTGAAGGATGCTTCATTATAAATCCTGTGTTGAATCCAAGTCGGCTCATAGACATGTAGTGTATGTTCTAACTGAAGGTGAACTAAACTTGAAAATAAGAAAAATGAAGAAAAGCTTTTTCAAAGTTTATATTCAGAAGTAGGCTGGGAGACAGAGGATCTGGCAGACCTAGCATTACCGTCGTACCCTTTCTTTTTACTTTAGTTAGCTCAAGCATGAAATTGTAAGGCTTTTCTTGTATGCCACTTTTAGGAGTTCTTTTTTTTTCAAGATTGCTGAGTAAATCTCTAGCACTATTTTTCTGCAGGTGTCACCAAAGACAATATTTCTGCCTTTAACTGTTTAGAAGCCATGCACAACTGACAAAGCAATGATGGGAACGGAAGATTATATCATTATCAAGTTACCATAGATGAATATAGATATCTGCTCTCCTTCTAGCTCCTATTAACTAGGAAGAAAATGGGACAGGCAAGAATTACACTTCGTTTTAGATTTCACCTTCTCTCTTTCTTCTCTTTGTTTTTCTCTGTAACTTGTAGAAGAATACCTTTTGTCTTCAGATTTGATGAGAGAATTTTGTGAAACAAAAGAAAAATACAGCAGTGAGTATCAAAAACTTGTAAAAGATAGGTTCACAGGGCATATCTACTTCACACAAAATCCTTCTCTATGCTGCCCTTAAAGGAAAGCAGTGAAAACAGGAAAATCAGTATATAGAAATAATTTTAAAACATCAACATATTTTCACTTTTAATTGAAAAAATATGTTTCAACATTCTTGAATCCAGATGGTTGGACATCATTATCTAAGTCAGGAGCACTGCTACATTGAAAGTGAAATTTTTTAGAAATTCCCACCATCAATTCTCTGCTGCAAAAACAAGTATCAGTTTTCCAAGACACAAAGTACCACTGAGGCTAAAATAACCTTTCTGCATTTTTAATCCTTTCTTTAATAAATGTATATTCCTTCTAAAAGCTGAAGAGACGTTCTTATTGTTGTATTGTGCATTTTTCATGTCAAGAGAAATGCAGAAGTTCATCAGCAACAGAATGGTTAAATTATAAATTTCAGTCTAGATAGATGTGTAATGATCAGTCATTCTTTCAGTACAGGGATGGAGAAAAAGTACACTTGTTGACAGGGGAAAAAACTCAAACCCTCAGTCAGCAGGCATATTTCCCTTATTAAGGCTGAAAAATACATTCTAACAATGTGTTTTGGAACACAATTGGCCTAACTTTCAGAATAACATTCTGGGGGTCTCACAAAAATTTTGAGACGTCCTGATTTAGTGGAACATAATATTCCATGATATTCATGCTGTATTTGCAAACAGTAAGCATTTTTCGCAGTTACTTTAAATATAGGTCTTAAAAGAGAGGATCAGGCTTGATGTAATTTCAGTTGCTGGTTTCGTTCCAGAGAAGTAAAACCTTTGACAGTGAACAGGGCAAAATATTTTAAATTGCGAAAGTAGAATACTAGGCATACTGGTGTGAAACATCCTGTTGATGTGTTACAACAAAGATGTGAAACATGTTAAGGTATGTCCTAGTTGCATAGTGGTTTTTATATCTTACCACTGGTTAGTTCATGAATTTAAATTAAGAAGCACAAGTTTTAGTATCTTTAGTAAATAGTGACTGTTGTAACTTTAATAACTCATTCCCTATGTGCATAGCTAATGCTTTCTTAAAACGTACTCAGTTTATGACTCTTCTTATTTTCTGTAGCAGCCATTTAGAATAAATTATACATTATATGCAATACTTGCACCTTGTTACTTTACTTTGTTTGAAAACTTGTTATTCTTGTCTTCTGAAACAGCAAGAAGACAGAGTCGCACTAAAAATTCTATAAATGGTTCTGGTTTTAGACCTTCCCATAGTTTGTCCATTAGACAGTAAACATTATATTGTTTTCATTCTTACAAGAAAGATATTCCACATTCATTTCATTTCATATTGTCCTTCTCTAATGACTCTTTATTTGTTATATCTTTTTTGACATTTGAGGTTCCCAGCTCTGTGCAAAACTTAGCTGACACTGCAGTATTAGTTTACGCGCTGACATGATAGTGTTTTGTTTATTAGTCTTTGCCCTTTTTGTGCATGCACTGCATTTGTTTAGCTTTCTTCAGCAGCATTCATAGTGGAGATATCAACTGAATTATCAAAATGGAGAGAAGGGTCTTTATCTAATTCTATAATTTAGCTCTGTATCATATGGAATAGAGTGTTGAACTTATTATTACATTTACTGACCAGATAATAGGGCATCTGCCTCCTTCCTTTTCTGTGCAGCCAAGACTTGTTGCTGCAGATTTGATCTATGCCTGGCGTATGTGAAATAAGGAATATTCATGAAACTAGGGAATATGTATATTTGCTATATTTTCAAGCACTATAGTGCTGAATTCAATATAACATTGGCAGTGTTGCAATTGGATGTTTTTATATGCTCCAGAAAATCCTGAAAACAGATAAATTCTGTTCTGATTAAGATATAAAGTGAAAAACATTTTGTTCTTCATATTATTCTTCAAATAAGTCTGAATTTTCACTCTGGTTAAGCAAACAGAGGTGGAATTACAGCTGATTAAACATTTAAACCAATTTCCTGTGTCATACTGTCTCTAACTTTAAAAATTGATACAATGTAAATTCAAGATATGGCTACTGTGGGTTTATTCTGATATGGGTGAGATTTTTCAGTCTGATGTAGAAAACTCTTCAACTCCCTGGGATTCTTGAATTCCTTAATCAGGAATTAGTTGTCTTCTCTGAAAAATAATTTTCAAAATTAGATGTTTAAAAATTGACTGCTGAGTACAAGACTAAAAACATTCAAACATAATATTAATTAATACTAGTGGATACAGCTTAGGTAACTAAAACCAAATATGCAGTCTTTGTAGATTACTGTAACTCCAACAGCTAGTGTAAGATAATCCTTTTGTATGGTTTGCAGTGATCATACTGAAAATCATATGCTTATACCTTAAATGGCATTAATCATAGTAGCTGCAAGCCTTCCCAATAAGGAGTAGATCTCTTCAGACCTCCCCTATGCACTGTTGAATGATAGGGCTGCCTAGCAACACTGAATGTTAATAAAAATCAGATGCTCTTTTTAGTTAAGTTGTATTAAACTTAACATGAATATGCTAGTATGGTCGGATAAGCTAAATTTACTTTGATTTAGAACAGTCACATAACTAAAAATGTAGCAATATTTAATAGTTTTGAGTTAACGAGTGAGGTCTTTCTTCATGTTGTTTATTAGAAACAAAAAGTCTTTACTGGTAATTATAATGAATGAAAACAAATGAAAAGTGAATTTACCATAAGACTAAAATATAAATGGAGATACTGTTGAACAGATATATCAAATTATTATTATTTGTACAGTTCAATTAACTTCAGTTAGTTTATTAGTTAAACAAAATTGACTGTTTGACAGTGGTGGACCACATTAGCCATTATTAATATTCTATCAGTCAGAGAAATATTAAAATAGAAGTCTAACTATTCAAGAAGGTGTGAGACAAGTGATATTTCAGCTCTCAAGGGCATTGCATAATGCTAAGAAAAGGCAAAGGATGATATTTATAAAATTGTGCCCAAGAAACTTGAAATCTCTGACAAAGTGAGCAAAATAGCTAACACTTAGTGAAATGTTAGGAGTGTAGGTGTCTGCGCATTCTTGAGTACATCACCCTTAACCACTATATTTAAAGCTTATTTCTAAACTATGACCTTAGATTCACATTAGGCAAAATAAGAAGGAAAATAATCAGTATTTGTGGAAGTCTTGTGCTAATGATTACTGGATTGCATTTAATTTTACAGATGTTGAATGTATAGTGTAAAAATCTGGAATTAGGAACAAGTCTAAGTACAATTTGGCATTCACAGTAACTGAGGGGACTAAAGAATTTGATTTCATAAATGAATGTTTTAACTGCAAAATTATACCATACAATATAACTGCCCTAAGAGGCCTGAGCACTGACATAACAAAATCATAAATATTATGTTTTTAAAATGATGCTATTGAAAGATTAAAACTTGGGTGAAAAACTTAACTAACAGGAATATTTTCTGTCTCTTTCAAGAGCTTTTTTGTCTGATATAGTTCATTTGTTGCTATAATAAAAGTTATCTTTGTTACAGTCAGTGAGAAGAATTCTTTTTTATTATCTCAAAATAATATTTTAGGGATCATCTCAAGTTTTAAAACAAAGCATTCATCCAAGGGGTGACTGCTTGGTTATGATTAAAAGACTTACTTCTGAGTCTTTAGCTGCCATAGGATTGGGAGAGACACTAATTTCTGAGACTATGGCAGTTCCAGAAGCAGAACTTCAGCAGCAAAATGAATGTAAAAGCCAATCTGAGCACTACTTGAGGAGTTCAGGCATCTGTTTCACACATCTGTCTCCAGGACCTGTCACTATCTGAGTGGGCAGTTACTAAGCTCTAAAAAGTTGCCAGGTCTAAGTGTAGCAGTAGTTAGGAGCAAAATGACATGTGAAAAAGAGGTATCTGTTTATTCAGCTTCAAAATTAAAGAAGCAGAAAAAGTAGTAAGAAACACTGTAACAGTTCTCATCCTTTGAAACTGGAAATAGTCCACAAATGCAGAAAGGGAGTGTTTCCTTTCTCAGTGCTTCTCTGTGCAACAACTAGCTTTTCAATTAAAAACAATTTTAGTTAGTGTATTTCTCCATGTTTAGTAATATTTTGTTATGTGTTGGCAGTATAGTCATCACAAATTCACCACATGAAAAATGTTTGGGGTATTAGCATAAAACTACCGAAGATCACTGCTTCTTGAGATATGGGCTAAATTCTTGCTTTGAGAAACCTGGTCTACTGAAGGCTGATGGAGTCCATCTTTCAGAGAAAACCTCCTTGGTTATAGGCTTGCCAGTCTGGTGAAGACAGCTTTAAACAAAAGTTGAGAGGGAGAAGGGAAATTAATCTCCTCTCAGTTTGGTGCAAATGCTAGCAATAGATATGCAAAAGCCTGGAGAAGGAACACAGACCAGTAGGACCTGAAGATCAACACAAAGGATTTCCAACCAGGAAGACAGCTTCATAGGGGGCCCCGTTTAAGTGCCTCTGTGCAAATGTGTGTAGCATGGGGAATAAAGAAGAGGAATTAGAGACATCCTCATACCTGCAGGGCTGTGATCTCATTGGCATTGTGGAGACAATCTTGTGATCGGAGTGTTGGAACAGAGGGATACAGGATCTTTAAGAAGGACAGGTGAAACAAAGAGGATGTGTTTCCCTCTATATCAATAACAAGCTGGAGTGCATGGTGCTCCGCCTGGGGATGGATGAGGAGCTGATTGAGAACTTACTGTCCAAAATTAAAGGAAAGGCAGGGACAAATGACAGGAGAACTGACAAGGAGAGGTGCTTTACTGGACCTTGTTCTCACCAACAAGGAAGGGCTGGTGGGAAATGTGAAACTCAAGGGAAGCCTTGGCTGCAGTGATCCTGAAATGGTAGATTTTTTGACCTATCTAAAGCACGTATTGCATGAAGACAAACTTGTGAAACTTACCTTCTTTGTCTTGGAGCTGGATGTGCTTCAAAACTGTTTGCTTTAACTGACAAAGTGAAGTATTTTATAACATTGCCTTAAGAAAAAGTAAGATAACATTTTCTAGTCTGGAACTTCTCAAAAAAATCATATGAGCAGCATACAGTCTCCAAACAAGCAACATCCACTTATAAGTTAACATCTACACAAGGCAGAATCTATGAAAAAAAGGGACCAGACTGGTCTCAGTTTATGAAATAGTTGCATATAAACACCAGGAATAAGGAGTGGAGCTTGGGGAAGAAAGAAGAGAGCACTTTGGTTTAAACTTCTGGCTTTGAAGATGACTAAGGCCATCTCAATCGTACAGGCTAAGAGCATTAAAGACTGAGTATCAAAGCCTGTTGGCAGCAAAATCCTCATGGTATCATTTGCCCAAGGCTCAACTAGTATGTTGGATTTGTGTATGTTTTGCAGTTCTTGATAGAGTAACTACTAGCTAAATATAAATAAATGCTTGCCTACAGTTTTAAAATTTGCTTGGTGTTTCATTCTCAAAATACTGTCACCACAGCAGTTCACTGTTCATGGCATTATAGTCTGGTTCACAGAATCACAGAATCACAGAATAACCAGGTTGTAAGAGACCCACCAGATCATCGAGTCCAACCGTTCCCTTCAAACACTAAACCATATCCCTCAGCACCTCATCCACCCGTGCCTTAAACACCTCCAGGGAAGGTGACTCAACCACCTCCCTGGGCAGCCTGTTCCAGTGCCCAATGACCCTTTCTGTGAAGAATTTTTTCCTAACGTCTAGCCTAAATCTCCCCTGGCGGAGCTTGAGGCCATTCCCTCTTGTCCTGTCCCCTGTCACTTGGGAGAAGAGGCCAGCACCCTCCTCTCTACAACGTCCTTTCAGGTAGTTGTAGAGAGCAATGAGGTCTCCCCTCAGCCTCCTCTTCTCCAGGCTAAACAACCCCAGCTCTCTCAGCCGCTCCTCATAAGGCCTGTTCTCCAGCCCTTTCACCAGCTTTGTTGCTCTTCTCTGGACTCTCTCCAGAGCCTCAACATCCTTCTGGTGAGGGGCCCAGAACTGAACACAGTATTCGAGGAGCGGTCTCACCAGTGCCGAGTACAGAGGGAGGATAACCTCCCTGGACCTGCTGGTCACGCCGTTTCTGATACAAGCCAAGATGCCATTGGCCTTCTTGGCCACCTGGGCACACTGCTGGCTCATATTCAGTCGGTTCTCAACCAACACACCCAGGTCTTTCTCCTCCAGGCAGCTTTCTATACAGACTTCTCCTAGTCTGTAGCACTGCATAGGGTTGTTGTGCCCCAAGTGCAGGACCCAGCATTTGGCCTTGTTAAACCTCATGCCATTGTTGTCATCTGCTGTGCGTCGCTTCAGAGACAGCTGCATTCGCCAGTTGCTGGTCTAGGCATTCGTAAACTTTAAAAGTTACGTACAATACCAGTTGGAAATCCAGGAAAATCTGGGTGAATAATATGGAAAAAGTCACAGAGTAATATTTTTCTTTTTTTATCCTTTTCTGCTTATTTCCCACATCTGTTAAAGCTTAACAGAAATTCTTCATAAAACAAAGAAATGCTTCCTTACTTTTATTAAAAAGACATAAATAAATCTCATTATATTATGAAGTTGCTGTACACACACAGATTTACATTATGAGCTACTTTGAAGATAAAATTATCTTTGCTGAGATAACATAGTAGATGATCTAGAATCAAGTAGGAAATAAAAAAGTTAATTAAACCTGGCCTGACACAGATGAACTGTTTTTGCCTGTTCAGCCATTCTGGCTGACCAACCACAGGGCTAAATTTCTTCGGAGTATTAACTAGTTGGAGATTGCAAGTTTTTGCTGTTCTTCTTTTCTCCCCTGCTACTTCTCAGTTAAAAGACCCAAGCATAAGGTGAGTCGTTACAAAAAAATGTGAAAATAAACTCCACTTCCTCACCAATATTAAAAAAAAGCAAACTGTTATTTTGCTTCAGTAACTAATAAGGTAATCCAAAATAGTCTTTAAATCAGTAGTGCATATCAGCTGCACAGTCATTTCTAAGTTTTATCTGCAAAACAAATCTATTTGCCTCCTCCCCAACTATACTGGCACCTAATCATCTCTGAAAGTGAGAGCTGTAAAACTCAAAATATCTCTGTACTTCTGTGCTGTAGAGATCTAATGCTGCTTCAGTCCATTAGAGAAAAAACGGCAGGGTGCAAAGGCTATCTGGGGACTATACTCAATTTAGATCCAATTATCTGGTCCTAGCAGTTGACTATTACCATTAATTACATTGAAGCAAATACTGCATTGAGGTTCATTGGTATAAGTTTCTTATTTACCATGCCTTCTCTAACAAAGCTGAAAAGGCTGGGTAATGTACAGAATGAAGAAAGAAGCTTTGTCTTTATGACAGGTGAATTCCAAAGCCAGTGTTACAGATAGCTGAACATTTGTCAAATATTGACTGATGGTAGACAAATTGCTTAAAAAGCAAAACACTGTAAAAACAAAACACAGTCTCCAGATTTATTTAATATTGAGATAACATTGGGAAAAATATTTCTCATGTGGCTTGTATCCCAAATGCTCTCTTTGTTTAATGAGATAACACTCAATTATTTTGTAAAGTGACAGATTTTAGAAAAAAGTCATATCTGACCAGTATTTGACAGGAAATTGAGTCCTTTTTATCTAGGCTTCAAATACAGCCAAATGTTTTTCCAGACACTGGAGAGAAACGTCAAACTCAGCCAGCTTCCGTTCTGAGTTTGTACTGGAAACAAATTGTCTTAGCTGGTACTAACTAGTGTCCTTACAGGCAGTGTGAAGGGAAACTAAAACTATACCAGCCTCGGAGGCAGCAGAATTACCTTGAAGGTAGACTTCTGCTGAACAAGGACAAGGATATAAGTAGTTAACAGTGGAAATGCTTATTCTGCCATTTATTAAGTAGCTCCATGAGACCTAATTCAGAGTTGAACTAATGCAGTGCAAAGATTATCCAAATAATATTTACGTGTGTAGTTAATTATTTCATTTGAACTTCATCACTATGTACAATCCAAAAGACTAATCAAAAGATAAAGAGGGCTGAAAGTGTTATTTAATATTTATTCTGCCCTTCCAACAAAGTAAACTTAGAAGTAACTATTGGTTTCATTATCTGCAAAATTATCTACATGTCTTAAAAGTGTAGGAAAATGGAATATCTTATAAATATCTATATCCATCTGATGAAGTACTTTAATGCTTCTTTTATTTTGCCATCCAGATATTTTAGTAGTTCCAAATTCTCTTGATTGCTGGGGCAGTAATGATTTTATCAATATTAAAAATTCCACTTGCAAATCCACTTGCTAGTTTACACTCAGTGGAAGTTGCTTTCTTCTGTGGTAGATCTCAGAAAAGACAGCAGAGCACACTAGAGTTTATTTCTTTTTACCACGTGTATAATTGTATTGGTTTCAGAAGGCTAAGTAGGTAGTACAGTATTTTGAGCAGTCATTTGTGCGTTTATACATGTGCTAAAATCCTGTGTCCAAGATAACTTAAAATAATGGGTACATTTTTGAGCTGTTAGACATCTTGCTTCCTGATATTTTACTGTATCTTTTAAATAGGAACTGGTGACTAAAAAGAAAATGATACTTGGTTTTTTCAAGTGTTTCTGAAAGAATTATATATATTCTGACAAGTGATATAAGAAAGAGGGTTCAGTGTATAGATAAATTCCACAGTTTGGTCATGGCAGAGCTATCAAATCTCCTTCTTCATGAAGGACTAGATGGATTTTTTTTTTTGTAGTGTGTTGTGTAAATTAATTTGATTTTGTATTTACCAATTTTTTTCACTTGGTAACAATTACTAATCATTATGTAGCCCAATTAGTAACAAGCTGCATAATTTATCTTATTAATATAATATGCACATAAGGAAAAAGACACAGCTGGTGCAGATGAGCTCTTCTATACACTACTTTTGCTAGTTACTTATGCAGCAATGATTGAAAATTTGACCCAATGTGATCAATGATGTGTTGTTTTGTCACCAACACGATTGCAGGAATGCCAAATGTATTTTGTCCAATAAATACATTGAGCAAAGTTGTTTCTTTGCAGAAGACTAATACAAAGCACACCCATATGCCTGTAGTATTCTGTGCGGTAGGGATTTTTCAGCATGTCCCAAAGATAAGGAAATGCATGCAACTGAAAATTTTAGTTTAGTGTATTATGCTGTTAGAATATACACAGACACTTCTTCTTTTACAAAGGGCAGAACATATTTTTTCCCAGAAAGCTAGTAGATACGGTACAACCTGAACTAGAAAAAATACTTCCACCTATTAATAGCTTTTAGAGTTTTAATGTTAAGTATAATTAGATACTTCCCACAAAACTTCAAAGCATTTGTTTTCAGAGCTGTTGTTGAACTACAAGTGCAAGAAGAAGCTGTGCACACATGCCATAAATAATGATAAATGTTCTATTTTCCATGCAAATGGAAAGTAAAAAAAAAAAAAAATGTTATTCTGTGTACAAATGACGGAGTTGGTTTGTATGGCCATTAAGGAATTCTGTCACCACTCTCAAATCAAGCAGCATTGCTCTTCCTCTTCTGTGGTTATAGTGCCTTGCTGTGCAAAAGTCTAATGATTATTGCAAAGAAAATGGCTCACTGGGTTTGGACTCTTGTTCTACTGCAAGAGCTGCCCCAATGTATGGATGTAACAGTCAGCAGTTGCTCAGGGATCTTTGTGCCGTGCAAGTGTGTCCTAGTTACCATCCTGTTCTAATTTCAAGCAAAGAACATTAATGACCAACGAGGATTATTATAATATAGATTATTAAAATGTTAAAACTGTGAGACCATGTTAAAGCTACTGACCATTTCTGGTCAGATTTCAATTTTTACTATATCAGCTTGGTTTTTTTCCTGAATCTAGTACACTCATCCTATTTATAAATCCAACACTTACATTTGTTTTCTGAGCCAGTCTTAGCAGATCCACTAGTCTTTAGATTTTTTTTTTTTAAGTAAGTCTTGATGGATTGGAACAGTAGAATTTTGAAGCAGTAATACAATTATTATCCCTTTTTTGATACCTTAAAACCACTCTCTCTGTACACTTTAAGAAATATATTCCTGTTCATAAAACCATGTCAATAACTGGGTTCTGTTGTGAAGACCCTGTTCAGCAGTGCATGATAAAATGCTGGCCTATGTGATGATGGAAAAATTCTTTTTTTAAAAGTATAAAAAAGCAGAGTGATTCAAGAATACAATTCATACTCTTTCAAACACCCACCCTATGCCTCTTTGGAGTCTGTGTCTTGTAAATTCATCAGGAATAGTGGTTATCTTTGAAATATTTTCTGAGTCTTGTGGTCATGCAGTTTTGTTTAATGACCTTGGGACCAAGCTCATTATTAATGGTGAGATCCATCATCATTATACCCACAGGCATAAGACCTTTATCATACTAGGACTCAGGTAAAAAAAATTGTATTTAGAAAAAGGAAATGGCAAGACTGGAATCTAAATTTGTGCAAATTGTAAGAACATTATTTTATATGAATGTTGTAGGCCATATTATTCACAAAGATACTTAAATACTAAGTAAAGATGTGAAAAATCTGACTGTGATTAAATTGATTTGCATTAGAAAATACATTTTTTTTCTGTACAGTGCAGTACAGTGTTCAGTACACAATATTGTTGGCAGCAGCAGCAGATATTAGGTAGAGAGTACTGGGGCTGTTAAATTCTCTGTCAATATTGTAGATTTCCTTAAAGCCTTAATAACTCATCTATCCGGCAGCTACATCAAATTCTTCAAATCAGTGTCAAGAACTCCAGTAGGCAAAAAAATACAGGAAAGAATTATACTTATCCTGTGAAATTATCTTCTAATGTGAGGGGACATAGCACTACAGCACTGGATGAAGGAATAACATTTCAGTGCAAGCAGATTAAGATACAGATATTGAACTCTTTTTAATGATGTTGAATGCTTTTTAAGTTCCTCAGTTGCAACTGAATCAGATGGAACTTTTTTTTTCAGTTGTTATCATTTTGTTTTGTTGTTTCCTTCTCCTTTTCCAGCTGGGCAGTTTATGAAACAAAATGTGCAGTCAAAGATAGCTTATTACTTAGCATACAGTTCTAAGATATTCAGAGTTTTGGCTTGTTCAAACAAGCATCTGTTACTCTTAAAATTCTAAAAAATTCAAAACAATTCATTTATTCACAAATCCATAGTGAGATGCTCAGCCCCAGCACAGTCATCTTGTGATAAACCCGCCTTAGAGATTTCAAAGCTGGTTTAACTGTGAAACCTTTTTTCCGGTTCTTATGAAGTTACATCTATTGAAAGATATATTTATATAGCTATAGAAGAACTAGCATAGTTCCGTACTACCTGCTTCATTAGAGCTACTATACGGAAAGTGGCTGGTAAAAGGTATTTGTCAAGAATGATCCATTGCTTAGAAAATAGCTGATCACTAAACCAGTGTAAAAGGTTTATTATTGATATCAAGCAATAGAAAGCAGCAGCAGTAGTGCATGTCTATCACCTTAAATATGTGCTAACCAGAAGGTTTGCAGCAAAGGGCATTTGTGATTAAGTGAAATTTTCAGAAGTGTCTAAATACAGCCTAGGACTTGTTTTGAAGATTGTTATTTTTAATAAAGACCTACGTTATTCTCGCTTACAATATTTTGTTTAGTGAAATATTTGCTGTATTCACATTCTGAGATACAAGGAAAGAACATAAGCCAGCAGGATCAGCACAGTGCTCAACATGAACTTAAATAATTTGTTTGTCACCAACCCTACTAGTGCAGTTTCATTGACACACTTCTGCACTTTGTTCATTCAGGGTGGCTAGAAAGAAATTTCATCTGTGCACAAATGTAGAAGGTAGACATAGTCTTCCTTCTAAGAATGAGCTTTAGATTCTTGAGCACATAAATGAGGTTGAGATATTTAGACTAATTCCAAAAATAAGGTTCCCTTTCAGCCTTTTCCCCTTTCTAAACAGACTGGAATTACTGTGCAATTATAGCTTTGTTCAACAGTAAATTTTTGAGTAACAGTAAATGAAATTTCAGTCATGCAGGATTCATTATATGGATTTTAATAAGACTTTCTCACCAAGTTCTCAGAACTTAACAAGCAGCGAAGTATGGTAACTTTTCAGTGGAATCCTTAGGAAAATTAGGTTTTCCTTGTGATTAATGTGCAACAATTTCTCTGGGGTTACAGTTCAACAAATACTCTTCTTTGCTTCTTTTATTATTCAATTTTGTTTTAAAAAATAAAACACCAGTACTAATCTGATTAGCAGGATAACTGTAACAGTTTATTATGTCTTCAAGGAAGATCACGCTTGTGAGCCGCAAATATTCTCAGCAGTCTTTGATAATGTCATGGTCAAGTATTCTTGTGTTTTTCTTTATCCTGAATGCCAAAGAGCTTATTATTAGCCACGTGTCTCAAGAAATAAAAAGAAAAGAAAGGAGGGAAGGGAAGAGGAGCGGAGGAGATGAAATACCATTTATCTTCTGGGTTTCCTAATTCTGCTTTAGAATTGTTCAGTTTCACAACCAGATAAGCAAGCCATCATTCCACCCTTCCTTAATCTGCAGCTTGACCATAATAGAGTTTTTGAAGAGTTATAAGCAATTACTGACATGGTTCATTCTAAATGTGATTTTTATCTGTGTGCAATTCATTGGCACCTGTGCAGTTAACCATATTTTCTCAGACATGTTGATAATATATACAAACTTGAAGTTGCTATTTCTGCATATTCTACTTATGTATGTACTACTTATGTACTTTTTTCTCTTGACTGGTAGGCTGGAAACCCATCAGTTTATGTGCAATTGATTCTTCTTCATGGGCAGAATTGTTGAAGAATACCTGTCCAGGCATGACCTGTGTGTGACATAACCTTCATATGGAAAATGGTTGCTGTCCAAAGTTTTTGAGAGAACACAGCAGAGTTAAAAACAACAGGTTGAAAACACATAAAAGTTGATGAAATGATGGAATTCCTTCTGGTAGAACACAGATTGAATACTTTTACTCTTATTCGGTTAAAACTTGCAGTTTAAAATATACATTCATTTAAATAATATATGTCGCTGAGCTGGTTTCCAAGGTATTGAATAACAACCTCTTATGCCATTATTCCACTAAACAAGGGGGGGGTGGAAATGATCTTATATGATTTCTTTTTATTACAAAGCAAACATACATCTGCTTTTGATTTTTCACAAGTACTGATCTGTCAAAAAATTTTCTAAAATATATTTATGCAAAAATATTTTAATACTGCATCCAGTAATAGACACTAGGGATTTTATCAGGACAAATGGATTTTTGAATGCAAAATGGAGAAGTTTTCCTGAATGCATTAGATTATTAACAGTAACTTCTAAAGAATATGACTGCTTGGTTCATCCTGATCATCATGCATCATAGAAATTCAAGAAACAGCAATGTAGACTGTAAACATGATAGTTCTGTTAAAATGAAGGATCATATATTCTTCCCTTAGTGAAGAGAAAGTCTTCTTTAGTGCAGTGTAGAAAATGTTTTTAACAATACCCATTAAGATATGGTATACCCGCTGGTGGATAAAAGTGGTTTTTTTCCTTCTTTATTTGTATGCCAATGCACACATTTAGAGCAAAAAATCAACATTTATAATTCCATGCAGCCATACTGTGGCTTCTTTGTTTTTGGAATTCACAGAATTGATTAGACTTCAGATGATTTCCAAAGTGATAAAAATGAGCCATGACTCTGCGGTTGTTTCTAAGTAAGCACCCTTTCCAGTTTCAAGTCTCTTTTTTTTTATCTGATTAATCCATGAACTATTCTCTGACCCAAACACTTGTACAGCTTACAGAATGACTTTATGCATAAAAGAAAATATAAATTCCTTGATCAACTATAATAGAAAAAATGAAAATATCAAAATGTTGTCTTACGTGTTCTAAGCAAAGTCAGACCAGTTTGTCCTACTGATCAGAGCCTGAGAATTTCTTTTCACAAATGGTTAAATTCACACCAGATATTAAGACTCAAACAAAGTCTAGTTATATATAAAAGTAGGAGTGAAGGTGAGAAAAGACAACATCAGTGAGTGTGCAAGGCAATCTTCAGAAAGACACACTGTTTTGAGTAGAATTTGAGCATTTACTTTCTTCCTTTCTGGATGTCTACTGAGATTTAATGCAGCTGTGAAACTACCTTTGGCCACAAGCAAAAATCACACATAGAAAGAAGTGAAATGTCAGATTTTTCTCCTTTCCACAAAACAGTAAAAACTTTAGCTTTCACTTTATTGAAGATATAACTAGTGAGTTGATGCTGGCGTACTCAACCAACAAATCATCTGCCTGTGGTTGCAGATGTCAGGAAGGGAAAATCTACTAATTAACATTTGAAAATGTAGTGATAATTAAGCATTTCATTATTTAGTTTGTAAAGTCACAAGATCAGTGACAGGAGTTTGGACACTCCTGGCTGTGAAAGAAGCATTTATTCTCTGACAGACTATGGCTATTTATTTGAGAGCTCAGAAGTTGCCTCTGGATCTATTTTACAGAATCATAGAATCCTAGAATGGTTTGGGTTCTTCAGTGCGAGAGGCATTGAAGATCATCCAGTTCCAACCCCCTAGCATGGGGAGGGACATCTTTCACTACATCAGGTTGCTCAAAGTCTCATCCAGTCTGGCCTTGAACACTTCTAGGCATCCATGATTATCTCTGGACAACCTGTTCCAGTGTTACATCACCCTTACAGCAAAAAAGTTCTTCCTATTATCAAACCTAAATCTACACTCTGTCAGTTTAAGACCATTAATCCTTGTCCTATTACTACACTCCCTGATACAGAGTCCTCCCCAGCTTTCTTGTAGGGCCCCTTTAAACACTTGTAGGTTGCTATAAGGTCTGCCTGGAGCTTTCTTTTCTCTAGGCTAAACAACCCCAACTCTCTTAGCATGTCAGGAGCCTCTCCAGGAAGGTTCTCACTTGAGCAGATTAGAGGGGAAGAATCATCTCCCTCAATCTGCTCATCACACTTCTTTTTATGCAGCCCAGGATATGTGTGGCTTCCTGGGCTGCAAGCACACGTTGGTGGCCCATATTGATCAAACAGCATCCTCAAGTCCTTCTCTCCAGGGCCATTCTCAATCCATTCTCCTCACAACCTGTATTTGTGCTTGAGATTGCCCCAATCCAACTGCAGCACCTTGCACTTAGTCCTGTTAGTGCTAATTTTGCCCTCAACCCCACTGGCCATGTCTGTGACAAAGAGGTTAAACAACACCAGTCCTGATTCTGACCCCTGAGAACACCACTTGCCACCAGTATCCACTTGGACATTGAGCTGTTGACCACAACTTCTTGAATGTGACCATCCAGTCAATTCCATATCCATCAAGTGATCCATCCTTCAAAACCATGTCTCTCCCACTTAGAGACAAGATTATCATGCAGGACAGTGTAGAATACCTTGCACAAGTCTAGGTAGGTGATGTCAGTTGCTCTTCCCTTATCCACCAACACTGTAACCCCATTGTAGAAGGCCACCAGAATGATCAGGCGTAATTTGCCCTCAGTGAAGGCATGTTAGCTGTCAGCAATCACCTCCTTATTTCCATGTACCTTAGTAGAGTTTCCAGGAGGATCTGCTCTATGATCTTGCCAGGCACAGAGGCAAGACTGACAAGTCTCTAGTTCCCCCAGTCTTCCTCTTTCCTTTTTTAAAAAACTACAGGCTATATTTCCCCTTTTCCAGTCAGGGGGATATTGACCAGACTGCCATGACTTCTCAAATGTGATGGATATTAACTTGACAACTTCATCTGCCAGTTCCCTCAGGATCCATGGATGCATCTCATCAGGTCCCATGGACTTGTGCACCTTCAGATTCCTTAGCTGATCTTTCATCCGATCTTCTCCTAAAGTGGGCAGTTCTTCATCCTGCCAGTCACTATCTTTCCCTTCCGCAACTTGAGTGGTGTGGCTTGAGCCCTTACCAGTGAAGACTGAGGCAAAAAAGTCATTCAGCCTTCTCCATAATGTGGGCAACCAGGTCTCCTGTTTCCTTCCAGAGAGAGCCCACATTCTCCCCAGTCTTCCTTTTGTCATTGACATACCTATGGAAGCTTTTCTTTTTCTCCTTCACATCCTTGTCCAGATTTTTATTTTATCTGGGTTTTATATTCCCAGGCTTCCTGCCCATGCTTCCACCTTCTGTATGCTTCTTTTTTTTTTGTATTTCTTTGACTCTTCTGAGTACTTCTTTCTTTTGCCGACCTTGGTCTTAGAGGAATTTAGATTCTTCTGCTTATTGAAGAATATGCTCCTATTCACATCTTTCTTTAACAAAAATTAAATCAAGTCTCCTCCTCCTCTCCCATTAAAAAGAAGGAAAATGCAATTATTTTCAAGTGTCACTCATTTTAATATAAATAAATACTGCCTAGTCTTTCTTACAGAGAACAGATTCTGATTTGGATATACAGAACTTTGTAGTTAGATACATATTTTTTATATAAACTAATATTGTATCTCATGCAGTGTGACTTACAGCACCACTGTCATCAGCCTGAAGTATATTAAGCAGAAGAAAAAAAATACACTCTTCAATATTCTGACACATACATAACTCAGGTTGTAAAACAGGAATTACTAGATGCTTTTTGATGAAGACTGGTGAAACAACTGTTTAATTAGCCTGCTTTACAATTAAAAGGATTATAGTTGGATATTAAGGAGACACTTTCTATCAGCAAGAGTATTTAAGCTAAAAATTTCTACTAAACTGTACATCTTTCACTGAAGCATGGCTAGAGACTGCACAACAAACATCCAAATATTATCTGACCTCAAGGACTGGAACCACGTCAGACTGGGAAGACTTTAGGATCCATAAAGAATTTTGGTGGATGATAAAGTTCAGTCTGTGAGTTACCAAGAAATATGTCTGTCACATTATCCATTACTGGTACATCTCTTTATAAATGTGATGAAAGTAAAATGACAGGGATGCTTGGACAGAAACTGTGAAGGCTAATATGGTTAATGGATGTTTACATCAGGCACGTCTGATGGTCAGAGATAATAGTGAGTTTGGTTGAGACTTTAAGTGTTCATTTTCTTGTATTGAGTGTGACATGGTGTATATTACAAATTATTTGAGAAAGGTATATTTGCTAATGTACAGAATACTGCTCTTCTTAATTTACCAAAAGTGTAGAAAGCTAGCTTTGCCGTATTTTCTGCCTTAAAAATTATCCTATATAAATTGCCAATGAAATGAATTAAGATGGAAGTAAATTCATTATATTTGCAACTTTTAAATCAAAGTATGAGAATGAAGGAGAGGTTTGAAAAAATGCAGAAAAGGAATATTTAATATTGATAAAGGATCATATGGTAAGCTGAAAAATTTCTCAATCTTAAAGGAAAATCAAATAAAATATGAATCTCTTTGTATACCTTACAATTTATATACATAGAGCTGACACAGCTTAATTCATGCTAATTTATATTGGGTGAGTCTTCTTTAGAGACTATCCTAAGCTCTGAGCAATGGAAATTTGGTTTTGACAAAGCAGGAAAATAAACTAAAACCATGTCCTTCAGAGTTTTTTGTTCACATGATGTTATAACATCTTGAAGATTCTTATCCTGCTTGCCTTGTCTCTTAGCATATTCTTCTCTTCCAAAGGTTTGATATATTATTTATCTTAGTGGCTCCAAGTCTTTGTGCAAGACAGACTGATGAGCTTTCAGAGAAGCCTTTGGAGACTAAATGCCTAAGAGTTTTAACAGTGACAATGCACCCCAGGTTTCCTACAATCCTGCCACAATAAAAAGCCTGCTACTGAAATCAGTAAATGGTAAGATAGTTATCTGTTCATTATACAGAGAAAAGAAAAACTGTATGTGTATACTATTTTTTTCTTTGATTGAGCTTAAAAATCACATCCAAATATGTGGGTGTGATTTTTTCCTCTTTTGCTCTCTTGAGATTTGAAAGGCATAAATAGAGTTCCTTTTTTTCCTCTGTCCTTCATTTTTCCACCCTTCTTTCACCTTTCTTGTTAAAGTGCTTTTCCAAATGAAATACTGTACATTTTTAAAAGAAAAAATACATTCATTCAGTGTTCCCCTATGGGCATGCATTGTGACAGGGATGCTAGTTTCTATGCAGCATTTATTGTGAAATACTTTAAATACTAAAGTTCAGAGACAGCAATAGTTGGTAGAGGAAAGAAAGAGACAGAGATAGACTTTTAAAGACTCTAATTCCATGAAGGCCCTTGTGAGGTATGGACAGTCCTCGGGGAGATGAAGAAAATAGGCCCTGAAATGAGATAAATGTCCTATAACTAGCAGGAACACTGAACCAGCTAAGGATGAGGGAGAAGGAAAATTATGTTTAGTACCAGTAGTACGACCCTGTGTCAAGAAATCTGTAAAATACAGGACTAGATTTGGAGAAAGAAAAATGAGAAAGAAATAGTAAAATATATATGAAGATCAATTAATTACTAAAATCAGTAGTCTGCATAAGAAGGAAATAAATAGTATGTAGCGATAGAGCTTCCAGATTCAGGATATCACAGTATTTACTAGACTGAAGTTTAACTCCCCTGGTGGAGCTTGAGGCCATTCCCTCTTGTCCTGTCCCCTGTCACTTGGGAGAAGAGGCCAGCTCCCTCCTCTCCACATCCTCCTTTCAGGTATTTGTAGAGAGCAATGAGGTCTCCCCTCAGCCTCCTCTTCTCAAGGCTAAACAATCCCAAGTTCTCTCAGACAATCCTCGTAAAACTTGATCTCCAGCCCCTTCACCAGCTTTGTTGCTCTTCTTTGGACATGCTCCAGAGCCTCAACATCCTTCATGTAGTGAGAGGCTCAGAAAGGAACACAGTATTCGAGGAGCAGTCTCACCAGCGCCTAGTACAGAGGGAGAATAACCTCCCTGGACCTGCTGGTCATGCCGTTTCTGATACAAGCCAAGATGCCATTGGCCTTCTTGGCCACCTAGGCACACTGCTGGCTCATGTTCAGTCGGCTGGCAATCAACACACCCAGGCCTTTCTCCTCCAGGCAGCTTTCCAGCCAGACTTCTCCTAGTCTGCAGCACTGCACAGGGTTGTTGTGCCCCAAGTGCAGGACCTGGCGTTTGGCCTTGTTACACCTCATGACATTCATCTCAGCTCAGTGGTCCAGCCTGTTCAGATCCCTTTGCAGAGCCTCCCTACCCTCCAGCAGATCAACACTTCCACCCAGCTTAGTGTCATCTGCAAACTTGCTGAGGGTGCACTCAATGCCTTCATCCAGGTCATTGATAAAGACATTGAACAGGGCTGGACCCAGCACTGAGCCCTGGGGAACTCACCTTGTAACTGGCCTCCAACTGGAGTTAACTCCATTGACCACCAGTCTCTGGGCCCGGCCATCCAACCAGTTTTCCACCCAGGAGAGTGTGCGCCTGTCCAGGCCAGAGACTGACAGTTTCCTAAGCAGAATGCTGTGAGAAGCTGTGTCAAAGGCTTTACTGAAGTCCAGAAAGACCACATCCACTGCCTTTCCCTCATCCAGTAGTCAAGTCACCTTGTCATAGAAGGCGATCAGGTTAGTTTGGCAAGACCTGCCTTTAGTGAACCCGTGTTGACTGGGCCGGACCACCCAGTTCTCTTGCATGTGTTTCATGATAGCACTCAACATCACCTGCTCCATGACTTTCCCTGGCACTCAGGTCACACTGACAGGCCATTAGTTCCCTAGATCCTCCCTGCGACCCTTCTTGTAGATAGGCACAACATCAGCCAGCCTCCAGTCCAGTGGAACTTCCCCAGTCTTCCAGGATTGTTGGAAGATGATGGAAAGGGGTTTGGTAAGCACATCCTCCATCTCCTTTAATTGCCCTGGGTGGATCCCATCCGGCCCCGTAGTCTTGTGGGTGTCTAGCTGGGCAAGCAAGTCTCTAACCGCCTCTTCGTGGATCATGGGAGCCTCATTCTGCTCCTCTAACTCCTGGGTTTGTACACAGAGGGAACAACTTTCCTTACTGTTAAAGACTGAGGCAAAGAAGACATTAAGTGCCTCAGTCTTTACCTCATCTCCTGTCACTGTTGTTCTTTCTGCATCCAATAGGTACTGTATGCTCTCCCTAGTCCTCCTTTTATTTTTAATATATTTATAGAACGATTTTTTATTATCTTTCACAGACTTAGCCAATCTGATTTCTAGTTGGGCCTTAGCCCTCCTGATTTTTTCCCTGCATGATCTCACTTTCCTCCTGTAGTCCACCCAGGACGCCTGTCCCTTCTTCCAAAGCTCATAAACATTTCTATTATTTTGATATCTCTCAAAATCTCCCTCTTTAATCAAGCTGGTTTTTTCCCCCGCCGGCTCTTTTTCTGGAACATGAGGATGGCTTTCTTCTGAGCTGCTAGGATTTCCTTTTTGAAGAGCTCCCAGCCGTCATGGGCTCCCTTGCCCATAAGGACTGTCTCCCATGGGACTTTTCCAACCAGCCTTCTGAAGGGTCCAAAGACTGCCCTTTGGAAGTTTAATGTGACTGTCCTACTAACCACCCTCTTCACCTCACCTAGAACTGAAAATCCTATCATCTCGTGATCGCTTTGTCCCAGGCATCTTCAAACCTCCACATCCCCCACAAGGTCTTCTCTGTTCACTATTTCAAACTGCATGTTGCCATCAGCACCTGTGGTACTTGCTTGCATTTTGATTGCTTCTCTGAGCTGCATCATAGAGTTGTGTTAATGCAAAATGACCAATCCCTACTAATTGTTGCTGCCATTCATACACTCTGATAAATAAAACCCACATATTTAGCACTTGCATGTTGGTGCAAGCATTTAATAACAATGCCCTCTTTCCCTATTCTGAAACTTCAAGCTTTAAATCGAAGATTAGGAGAGAAAAGTGATGGTTGTTAACTGAAGAGTGGCTGATGCTCCTCATCTGTCTCAACTGCACTGTGAATGCACTTCCATAGAATTTAGCCATCTCTTCAAGGAAAACCTGATTATATTTTTCCTGTCACAGATGGATAACCTGGCTTGCCAAATGCATGTAGCTGAAAACAGAAGATTCATGACTCTTAAATCTGTTTTCCAGATAGTAAATGAAAATAAATATATCCTTTTTATTTTTTTCATTTGTCCCATAAACTTATAACATAGGGACTACAGGAAACAAATATATTCATTTTGACATAGCGTGTTTTCTAAAGCAGTGTTGGATCCTGAAATTTACTGCAATGCAACAATACTAACCACAGCTAAATTGTACAGCACCAGCAGGAAAATACTAAGTTGACTGAAGAGGCAATGAGCCATGTTTAGTGTCTGAGCTCCAGGGATGAGTTCTGAGAATATCAGCTCATCCCTGTTGATGGTATGTGGATAAAATTATGGATTAATGGCAAACCTAACACACCCACTGTTGTAAGCTTTGCACTTTCTAGAACAGAACAAAAACTGTTTCCCTTAACTCTATACAAACACTTCTTTAATGATAAGTAAGTAGCAAAAAGGCTCCTTGGGCTATTAAAAAATTATTCAACTTGTAATAACTGCTGTTTATTTTTTTGAATTTTCTTTGTTAATTTTCAATGTTCAAGCAAGAAGAGATACTTTCTGTAGCACATTTGTAAGTACATTTCTTGTATTTTTAAAATCTCTGTGTCTACTTTAAAGGTGCATATTTGTTTACCTAAAATATGTGGCTTAAAGACTTAATGCATATACATAACATTGCTCATAGGAATGTGATAAACACTAATTATGTGTGCAACTATCTTTGAAATGTTAAAGGAATAGGTTTCTCCTGCACCCTTACCTGTAGGATAGCCAGAGACCTTTGGAATGCCATATGAGAAGTGCTGTAATTTTTAGTCATGAGACAAGATAGCCTGGTGATTTACATTCTCTCATCTAAGCACTTAAAGACATTCAAGTTAACAATGGGAACACTTACAGTCATACCAGTACCATTTAGTTAACAGACCAGGGTCAAAATATATTCTTTCATTTTCAGGACCCATAAACCAAGGATCAAATTTGATGATGAAGCTATATCTTAAGTCACTGAAAAAATTAACCTATATTAAAGACAGACATTACAAACACAAAACAGAATGACAACATGGTGGCTAGCAAGGGAAAGACAAGAAAAGATTGTGCAAGGAAGTAGTAAGCAGTATTTGAAGTGTTGTAGTATATAATTATATTCTGCATAATAAGAAGCAAACTTAAGTGGTATAATGATAAGAAGAATGCAGGACTTGTAGAAGTGAGAGAAGTTTGAACCAAGAAAGGCTGAGAACTAATTATTATTGCAAGCTTAGAATAAGCAGATGAACTTTTCATCCACAAGAGGATGTAACTTCAAGAAGTATTTTGAAAGGGCAAGAAATTTTTCTTCTCATGAAAACATTTAAATGTGTATTATCTATAGCATTGTATCAGTGCCAACACCTAAAATTAAAAATCATGAATATTGCATAGTGCAATATTTAAAATAGAGCAATTAGTATGGCTTTTCAGTATCGGGTATTTGTTCACCATCACTACAGCACTGAATAGTTCTTTGAATTTTGTAATGAAAAGTCATTTATCAAATTATTACAAAATAATATTTTTAATTAAAAATTTGAGAAGAAATCACTGTACAGACTCATTAGATGGTTGGAGAAATACCTGTGGGTCCTCAGTGGTTTAAATAGATAAGAAAAAGTTTACGTATTCATGCTTATTTAAGTAATTTTACTTAAAAGAAAAAATATAATTAAAAATATTTGATCAGACTTTTTTTTAATAAAAGAAGAATACTCTTATTATGTTTTTAGTCTCCTTGTGGGCTGTTTGTTATTCATTAAGTCTATCCTTCAGATTTTTTAGTTAGGTACCTATACAAAGCTGATCAAGACTCTACTAGTGAGCAATCATCAATGTAGCACTTTAAGAAGAAGAATCAAACCAGTGACTGTCATTCCTAAGTCACATACATTTGTAAGTCTTCTGAGTTTATGAAGTTGTCTTTGACAGAATCTTGGAGTAAAACTCCAATATTTAAAGTGCTATACTAGTAATGGAAGGGGATCTTTCCTTAGGCTGATAGAAATTGTTTTTCTACACGTGGATTGACTGGCACTTTTAAGAGTGAAAATGAAAGATCTGACACAGACCAAAGGCTCTTTTTTTTCAGTTATGCTGATGTAGCATGTTCATTTTCTAAGCAAAATTTTCTCATTTAATTGTCCTCCATTTTTAAACCAGGAGCTTAATCAGATGTACCAGGACTTGTATTTTTTAAAATAAATTTTGCTAATTGTGTTAGACCTGGCCCAGGCTGACCTCTTAATTTCTTTTGTATGTTTACATGACAGTCTGGAGTGATGACAGCCACTCCAGGGCTCTGCTCAAAATTCCAATTTATACTTTGAATACAGTCAAAGTTACAACTCTCTACTTCAAGCTCAATTAAAGCAACTGCAATTTACAGCAAGAACTTGCATACAATCAAATTCACCCAAAGGTGCCAAGCAAAAAATTAGGTAGATTTGAGGAGAGAATAAGACAGAGAGAGAGAAAGAAGAGAAGTAGCAGAAAAAGAGGAATATAATATAAAAATAATCATTACTGCAATAAAATCCAATGGAGATTTCCTCAGGAAACCTGATCCCTGGGATAGAGGGTGTTCACATGTTCTTGTCACAGATTATTTATAGAGGTTCTCTGTCCTCTGTTAGCATATGAGGAAGCGTCTTGCATCTTCACGCTTTTACTGCATTGAAAGTTCTCAAACTGGTACACGTACAGAGGTTCCTTCAGGGAAGTTCTTGAATTGGGGCAGAGGGCTCCAGGGGTTACCGACAGTTCAACAGACCCTTGCCAGAATAACCGCTGCTTTAAACTTTTGGGCATGCATGTGTAGTCAGGGGCACTCTTGTCTCTTCAAAGTGTTCAAATTGTTCTGCCACAGCAGCCCAGGGCAGCTGATTGTACACTAGAGCCCAACTGCAGGCAAGGGACAAGAGGGGCAGAACCTGCTCCTGCACTTCCCTCGATCTCTTCTGCTGCTGTCAAACTGAACAAAGCCCTAAGCATTCACAGCCTTGCACCCAGACAGATGTTTAAGTCATACAGCCAATTACAAATGAAGAAGTTGATCTTTACAAGCAGACTTTTTTAAGGGATGAATTAAGAATAATTATTAAAGTCTTAGTGATTTTTTTTGCTGGTAAATTCCTGAACAAATAAACCACTAAGTTTATCAGTGTGCTGAACAGTAAACTGGTTACTTATCTATGAGAAATCCATTGTTTGTCTGTAGGAGTACCTGGGGAGTCATCAGAATGGATATAACTAATGGTTCGGCCTAAGGAGTGAAACCAACTCTGTAGATCTCTGTTTGTTAATTTTTATTATCAATGTTGTGATTTTTGACTCACAACAACATGAAGAGAAATCAAAAACACACTACTATATACTAAACTATATTTAACTGAAGATATTAGAGCATGAAGACTCCAATTACTTATATTCTTAATACCTTGTACTTTTTCTTGAATTGTCCACCTTATGTACAGAACAATGTGTTTTAGTCCTACATCATCTTGTTCAACCAGTTAAGTCCTTGAAGCTAGTTTGTCTTGTTAAACTGGATCAGGAATATGCCCGCTCAGTTAAGTATATGGTAAGCTATGCTCTCTGAATGGGAAACACAGCAGTTGTTAGGAAGATGTTCATACTCATATTTCAGCTACTAATTTCTGTAGTTTAACTAATGTAGGAATACTCTGTCCAGTAATAGAATAAAGGAGGAGAGTGTATTTGAAATAAGCTCCAGCCTCAGCTAAGGCTTGCACTTGCCCATGAGACTGGGCTAAATTTAATCTGCTATTAATTTAAAACCCCATAGAGATGAATGAAAGGATTCTTTAAGTCCTACCATCTAGCCATAGGCTTCTAGTTTTTTGAAGGTCTAGAGAAATAAGTAATTTGGAAAAGAACTTACTTGCTTATTTCCAAGACCAGTGAAGGAAATTAAATATCATTTGCTAAGTAATATATCTTGTGGGATCAAAATTCAAAGCTGGAAACTTAATTGTAAACTTTTTTTTATAACAGAATAAGGTGGTGAGACGTAGCGACATTAAGTACACTGAAAATTAGTTTTTTAAAATATTTCTGCCTGGTTTACAGAGGACTTGCTCAAAATAAATGTCCTAGAACAAGAGATGTGTTTCTAATTGCTTCCTTAAAAGTAAATGCTTTTATTCAGAGTCTGCAGCAGATGAAATATCTTTCAGCAAAGGGCAACAGCCGCAAAACAAAAAAATGAGGTTTAAACATTTATTCAATGACTGGCAGGTTTTTTGCACCCTTAGACCATATAAAGTTCATATTAATTCACACAAAATGTAAAAGACGATTTTTAGGTGGTTGCTGTCCTAAAAAAAGTAAACTATACTATTTTTCGGGTATTGTTCTTTTCTCTCAAGTAACTAGTCATAGAAAAACAGGAAATGGCCTCAAGTTGCCCCAGGGAAAATTTAAACCAGATACTAGGAAATAATACTTCACTGGAAGGATTGTCAAGCATTGGAACAGGCTGTCCAGGGAAGTGGTTGAGTGACCATCGTTGTAGGTATTTAAAAGACATATGTGGTGCTTAGGAACATAGATCAGTGGTAAACTTGGCAGTGTTAGGCTTAGAGTTGGACTCAAAAATCTTAAAAGGTCTTTTCCAACCTAAACAATTCTATGATTCTGTGATTTTGACCATTCATACAGTAAGCGGCCTGAAATGAAAGACTGTGGGTACCTGCAGTACAAGATGTTGTGCATTTTTTTAGCAGAACCTGTTGCAATAGGACAAGGGGCAATAATTTTAAACTGAAATCAGACTAGATATAAGGAAGAATTTTTTTGCAATGATAGTGATGAAATGCTGAAACAGATTGTCCAGAGAGGTGGTAGTTGTCCCAGTCCTGGAAATATTCAAGATCAAGCTGGACGGAGGTCTCAACAACTTGATCTAGTTGAAGATGTCCCTGCTTACTGCAGGGAGAGTTGGACTAGGTGAATTTTAAAGGTCTCTTCCAGCCAGAACTATTCTATGATTCTGTGATTGAAGTGAGCAGTATACTCCCAGCTAATAATGTTTCAGTCACCTAAATAATACTGAATACAGTGGTATGTTGACACTTCTTATCTGGACAGAATAACTGTTTACAGTATTGGAAAATTCCACAGTTAGACTGATATTTCACTACAAATTATTTATTTATTTGATATTTCTTAGTAGAAGCATTTTTCAAAAGCTTACCTAAATAAAAATGGGCCAAGATTGACTAGTTTAACACAAGCCTTGAGAAACAAGTACAGAACTGATTGTATGCTTGATGTTGATAATGCTTGATTTTAGTCATGTGAATTGGCAATCAGCATGTTGATCATGATACTCAGAGTATCTGTTAAAAACTCTTGCCTTTCGATGACCTGCTTGAGTAGATCGCTTTACTTATTACTCCTCAGTTTGTCTTTTCTCACTTAACTGTCTCACCTATTTAATTCCTCAGCTGTAAATTTCAAATGAAATTTCTAAGTAGTGTTGCACTAAACAGAAAGATTAACTGAAAAGCGTTCTCATTTAGACAGAAGTAATTACAAGCTATATTCTGCTGGCACAAAAAAAAAAAAGGAGATAATGTGATATGATGATATTATGACGCTGAAGATAAGAAAAGCATAAAAGCTCTCAAAGATACATCTGAGAGATGTTATTGTAAATCAATTAATGAAGAACCACATTTAAAATACTATTTTTTTTAAACCAATGTTCCATTGACATACACTATCGTTGAAATGCAAACTCCAGTGCTGGCTTATATTTAAGGTCAGCTTAGGCCTAGAAATAAATAGCTGGAGCAGGCAAAATGGAAGGCTTTAAGATAGCACTATTACCAAGAAAAATGTCTGTAGAATTACATCCTTGATTTCCTCATAAGAGTTCAGACTTTTATTGATCTACCTGAAAGGAGGTAGGGAGCTGGCCTCTTCTCCCAAGTGACAGGGGACAGGACAAGAGGGAATGGCCTCAAGCTCCGCCAGGGGAGGTTCAGGCTGGACATCAGGAAAAACTATTTCATGGAAAGTGTCATTGGGCACTGGAACAGGCTGCCCAGGGAGGTGGTTGAGTCACCTTCCCTGGAGGTATTTAAAAGATGGGTGGATGAGGTGCTCAGGGACATGGTTTAGTGATTGATGGGAATGGTTGGACTCAATGATCCAGTGTGCCCTTTCCAACCTAGTGGTTCTATGAATCTATGATCAATGGATCATAGGTGAAAGTCAGTACTTAGCTTTGAAGCTAGTGACACACAATATTTGTTTGAGAATATTTTTCCTCTTGCAAACAGATTTAGTGTTATTATATATGTAAAAAGCTGCATATGGCATCATCCAAGGCTATTGACACTTGTAACTTTAAAATATGAAGACCAATATTAAACTATATTTAGTGTGCTTCCTACTTAAATGCCACAACTTCCTTTAATGTTTTGCAGGGGTGATTTATACATATTAAATCAAACAAAATGCTCTTTTCAGCTTAGGAATCTGGTAATTTGGTTTAACACAGTGTACATCCCATCAAAAATAAAACTCCATCTCTCACAGTTATTACCGAAGCAGATCTGTCCAAAGACTTCCAAGTCATGCTGATATACAGTAAATGGTGTTTTAGGTAAGATTCTGACTGTAAGAATTATTTATGCCAGGGAGAATAATAGGTGTATCAAATAGTTTTATATTGGAATGAAAAAACTATATCTGTTCACTAAGCTGAAGGAAACTTTATTGTATAGTCTCTTTAGTCAATGCACATAAATATTTATGTTTTGTTACACTCAGCAGAATCTCATAATTTTTTAGGCCATATATATTCAAGACCTAATTTTCCACCTATTTCTTTGTCCTCAGAGAGAAGTGTTAGTACAAACAAATCAACAGTGAATATCATTGGTGAACATGTTGTCTTGTGAAACTTCTCAGATCTCTGATCAGTTGAAGTGCCAGAAGCCATCTGAATAGCACATTACACAGGAGCAGCAAGCCACAGTCCCGTCTGTGCTAAAATTCATGCCATTATGGTTCCTCACACAATTATGGTTCCTCATGTAGCTAATGAATTATTTTGGTGGAAAAAAAAGGCAAAAAACATTAGGTGCAACTGTCCTAGCTGAAAGGTATATCTACAAATAATTTGGTAAATTATGTTTGTTTTCTTAAAGGAAAAGGTTCTTTAGTACGTTTATGCTAGACATTTTTTAAGTTTTTGCTTATATTTATCAAAAATGGGAATTTTATTAACATTTATGCATTTCTACATTTAAAAACAAAAATGTTTTCCAGTGGTACCGCAAAGTCAAGTAAAATAATGATGCCTTTTGGTAAAAGCGAGGAAACTGATGATAAAAAGATAAACAAAATTATAGACAAAATGAAGAGGCTTGTCCTCTTCCGTTGTCTCATGCATGTGAATTTTGAAGGGGGGGTTAGGGAAGAGGAGAACAGAAGGAGAATATTCAACATCAGTATTAAAAAAGACTGTAAATATTACCTCAGTCAACATTTTTAAAGTACCATAAGTCAAAATACATACAGTATACATAATGTGACAGTGAAAGCAAATTCACCAAAGTCATGATTTCACACATGATTTATAAAAAATGTTTCATCTCCTTACTTCCTGTGATTCTTCTTTTCTTGATGAAAGGAACAAATATTTAAATTGCAAGTAACTTATTGTGAAAGGATACGAAACAGTAGTAGCAAAAAATTGTAGCTATTGATCTTAAAGACCATAAGCATACTTTTTTTCTTTAAGAGACAAAATTAGAAGCTGAAAAGAAACCCTTATATTAAACTTGTGGCAAGTACTGATCCTATATTCCCCCAAATTTTTCTGAAGTGCATCTACATTTTGTTTATTTGTCCTTATTCTGTAGCTGCTTTAGGAGTAAATGCTTCCTCCACTTGCTTTTTTATTGAAGCTATGCCTACTGTGCGAGTACATATTCTTAGGTCTTGCACCAGGTCTAGTTGAACTTAGTGGAAATAAATCCCGTAAGTATAAATAAGCTCATGACATTTTCAGTCAATATTACAATCAGTGCAATTTAGAAAGTAATATAAGGGAATTGACCAATCATATTTTCCTTAGCTTCAATCACTCAGAAAATCTTCCAATTCATGGATGGCTTGGCCATCAAAATTAAAGAGAAAATAAGAAGTGCTCATTAGCTGCAGGCAAATGTGAGAAAACCCTTCCTGTTTTCCAGGCTAGGAAGTGGGCTTCCCATCTTACACTTTGGAATTATTATCTGTTCAGCCTCCATTTTCAATCATTCAGTTGCATCTAAAAGCCGGGTGGGGATCTGTTATTACAGCTATCTTCAGGTATCTTGGGAGAGTGACGTCTTTATTTCTTTATTGTGTAATCCATTATAATTAATTTGGGGTCCCCATGGCATTAATCAGTCTGGGTGGGAAAAGTAAAGGATTATAAGGTTTAATAGTCTCTTTGTAGTGTCTTCTATGGCTAAGGTTCCCTTAACAATCCCAAATCACTAATTGCTTTTTTGTCCTATGTTTTCAAAGAGTAATTACTCCTAAATTTTTATGCCAAACTTGTGATGTTTTCTATAGGTATGACACATAAAGTGATTAAGAGTTAAGTCATTTAAAATTGCATCCCTATCAACAACTTGATACTGAACACTGTTGATCATATCTAGATGCTTGGCAATCCAGATCTACATTTCTTGTGTTTCTATTTTAAATTATATTTTTCAAGCTCACTGTAGTTATATATTAGAAATCTACAGAAAAGATGACAGAAAGAGAAATCAGCTTTAACTGTTTTAAAATGTAAACTTAATCCTTTTCAGCAAGTGAAAATTATTTAAATTTGTTCTGATTTAGCTTGTATGCCAAACTATACATTTCTGTGGGTTTCTATGAAGAGCTGTACCTATCTTATCAGAAGATAAAAAGGATTTATAAGGCAGCTGGTAAATTCTGCCTACAGATCTGTATATATGGCTATGAATATATATTTTCAAGTCTGTTGTTATTTTCCTGAAGAAGAGCAAATAATCTGTAAGTATTTGATATTAACTGTTACGGCATCCAGTAAAAAGGAGATTGCCTCATTTCTTGTCCTGAAGTGTTTGTGAGTAGGATGGAAAATAGGTGATGACTACTTTTGACCATTTTATAATAATTACATAATATATTTACTTTTATAATTAAATTATTTTATATATTAATTATTTACTTTTATAATTACATTTATATAATAGTCATAATAATAACAATGTAGCTCACAATTACTTCAAATATTACCATGTGCCTACATGCCTGGACTTTTTTAAAGACACTTTGTTACTTTTGGAGTTTATAACTCATGGGAAAATGTGTTACCTAATTAGAACCTGTATGTCTGATTTTTCACTAGAGTGTTTGATCTTGCATATGTCTCAGCTCACCCTAGCCATGGGAGATAATCTTTAGTGTGTTGATGAGTTTTGTACAACTGAAGTGTGTGGGTTCTCGCCTACAGTCTCTGAGCACGTACAAAATTTAATGATAACTATATTGGTTTTCTGAAAGATATAGATTCTGTGTAATACTTTCCAATCTCCACTGTACTTGTTGATGTTGATGCCTGTATTAGTCATAAGGTGATACCTCTAGCAATAAGTAAAATTCAAACATACTTAAATTCACCTAGTGTATATTTCCAAGTGTGAGATAGTGTCAAAAAGTTAGAGCAGTTCATTTATTTAAAATTAAATGCTTTGGCTAGTGATACTTCGATGGCACATAAGTCCTAGAAGAAAAAAAAAAAAAAGAAACTGCTATCATTCAAAGTTCAGGTGAACAAGAACAAGCATCAGTATTCAATGATTTACATGGAAAAAATAGTAGACAGATGTCTAACTTCTGTACATTTAAAATAAACTCCATTATATTATCTTAAATAATCAAGACTATACACAAGGGTTCATATAAAAGACATAGTCATGTGTCTCAATGTAAATTTATTCTACAGAGACCTCAATATCAGACATAAATTTCTTTCTTGCTTTGAGAGAAATGTGGATGATATTTGCATTGATTATGGATAACAACAGTCAGTGTTTTGTTAACTGCTGGTGCTGCTGAACAGACTGGATTTAGTCTGTTCTTTTTGTGTCTCATCCCATGAAACCCTCTGCATATTTGATTTTAAATACCTAGTATTTATAAATAGAGGAAATATAGCACAAAAGGAATACTAAGATTTAAGATAAACAATCTTCATTCCTAAGTTCAAGTGATGAAATATCACATCAGAGGTTTGGAGGAGCAGCCTAACATGTGCTAATTATATGAAGTAAACTACACAGAATTTACAGATTTTAGGATGTCAGGAAGGGAATTTAAGTGTCCAGCATTATAGATTAAGTTGAGTTTTGAATGGCTCAGCTCCTGTTTAGGTATCTAGTCAGTTTTCTATAACTGTTAACTAAAGGACAAAGGTAGCTAGTGAAAAGCGGTTATACTTTGCAAACATCTTGATGATTTTAGAAACAGTTTTACATTACATGCCTGTTTTCCCTGGGATCTTAAAAACACCTCTACTGGTCTAGGCATTTATCAATTTATTCTCAGAGGAATGTGCGAGAGAAGCAGTGGAAAACGTATTCCTGAAATATGTATTCATTTTTTGGACTTAATTAGAACAGAATAAATTACATTGAGGTAATGAGGGAAAAGACAGAGAACCTTAGTGAAGCATAATCAAGACAGGGAAGTGTGTGACAGAAAAGAAGGGTCAAGATTATCACAAACCACGAAACATTGCAGGACAGAAAAAATTACAGAGAATTCTCTGCAAAGCTTAAAGCCCTTTAGTTAGCTATTTTTGTGTATTCTTTTTTTTTTGCATTTCAGATTGAAGAGCTAACTATTTTTGCAGCTCTTCTTTTTTTCTTCTAACTTTTTCTTCCCCTTAATCTATGTGTAGCATCTTGTACAAAGTAAAATAAGGCTTTCAAACTGCATTTCTTGGGAAAATACAGTTCCCCTGAATTTTAAAATTTAAGACCACATTGTTTTTTATGAATTAGGCTAATAGTTTTGTGCTTGTGACACACATGATAAGGTATTACAAAGACTATTAGTTGTCCCAGAGTATTAGGATTGCACTGCACAATTTATTTATGGTTTTTTAGCAGCTGTTCCAGTATACTCCGTGGCCTGGTCAGCAGCTAAACTGGGCAGCTGTACCCTAGTTCATCCCCCTCAGGGAAAGGGAAATCAGAGAGAGAGACCAAAACAGCTCCAATGAAATAATAATAAAAAGTATAATGATAATGATAATAATTTATAAAAACCAAATCAAACTTCCCCGATGACCTCATGCCACCACCAAAGCTGCAGGGGAGTTGTGGCAGAAGTCCTAGACTGGACTCAACAATAGACAGGAGATGGACTCAGGAACTGGATTCAGGAACACATGAATTGGGATCAGGAGCAGATGGATAGATGACATTTTCACTGAACATCAGCCATTGAAGAAGAGGAACTTGACCCTTGGGATTTTTAAGCTTTATACTAAGAATGACATATATAGAATGGAATAATTTGCTGGTCAGTTTTGGGTCACTTGTCCTGCTTGCTCCTCCCTGCAGGTTCAATCATTTTTGCCTTGATTTATGTAGGAATAAGTATAAACAACGGCCTCTCTACATGCCAATGCTCCATTACCTTGGTGATAAATATCAGGCAGCATCACTTCTAGAGGCAGACACTGTCAGAAAAACAAGTTTTTAACTTTCAGAAAGTGAAGATATTTTGAAAAAGCTTAGCTGAAAAGTTAGAGAATTGGTTCTGCTTTTGCTCAAACCAGAACAGCAGATTCTTAAAAAATTTTGCCACATGATCATGAGCTGTATTGAAATTTCTACACATACTGATCATATCCATTATCGTATTATTCTGCTTTTCTCATAGATCTTCTCTATAATGAGCAGAGTTGATAGAAACAAACAAATTGCTTATGTTTGCCTTTTTTATTTTGTCTGTTTTTCAAGCTCAAGTCTTATAGTTGCTATACTAATACACCTGCTCCAATTTTTATAACACTTGTAAAATTTTTTAAGAAAACATATTCTTTCATTTTCCTATGTACTTCATTTCTGTAAGGGGTACAGAAGGAGTAATCTGTTGCACTTCCACTCAAAATGCTAAACTAGCTCTTACTCAAATTAGATGTGAGCAGAGCTATATAGCAGAGATGTAATTGAGAATTCTGCTTCTGCATTTTGCTTTTACAAGTGTTTAAATATATTTTCATAAAAGATGTAACAATTTAAAAATGCGAACACATGTGAGATGCTACTAAGTATAATACATTTGTACCTTATCCTTGAATGTCAGAGGTCTGGTTATTGGTGAACGAAATCCATTCTTCTGGAATAATTTTTTTATTTGAAGTATACATTTTAAAATCAGCTTCTAAGCAATTTAATACAGAGATTCAAACTTTGGCTGTTAAGATTGATTATTTTTATGTAATAATTTTGTTTAGACTTTTTTGTTGTGTATGAAAAAATATAAGTGCTCTTAACAGAGAAAGAAACTTCATAAAATTCCTTAATGACTGTAGTGAGTATTTCATTAAAATACACTGCTGTACTTATTAAGTGCTCTAGTAAGTGAATGAAATATTACACTGATGGCTCTTACACTTCCGTTTCAGGTACTTGGGTTTATAAAACCTGTGCAAACAAATTACTGTATGCAAAAACATGATGAAATCTAAGTGCTTTTTGAATCTCTGACTTTAGTTTTTTATGGATTCATGATTGATATTGCTGCATTGTAACTAATTCTAAAGTCCCAGTTGCACCCTGGCAAGAAATAAATTATGTCCCTGTGCCCAGATAGAAGCTCTTTCCTCCTGCAAGTTCCTCCTGACTAGTATTGAAAACCCTTAAATTCTTAATATAGAAGGGAAGTTTTTTTATCTAAATCTTAAATTGTTAGTATGCTTTATTAGATGCTAATTATCTCACAGACTTCTGTTTACTGTTTTCTTTGCTGCTCTCTTTGACTTGTTTTACACTCTGTTCTTTGACAGAAAAACTCTGATGGATCTTGAGAAATGGGAACAGAAATAAATGTATGGAACTTTTCTAAATATCAGTTCAGCACAGAGGAAGATCATTATATTGCCAGACTTGGTTTTATTATTGGATTATACTTTCAGCAGTGAAATCAATTTTTATTTTTTCTCTTGTTAAGATTAGGGACATTTATGGCTTAATATGTCTGAAAAAATTTTTTTATTTGCATCCTCACTGCATTCTTTCAAATACATTTTGTGTGATAATTATATTTAGTGGTATGATTTTATAGAATGTGAATAACTCAAATTTTCTGGCTATGATGTAATCCAAGAAAGGTGCTGTCATGCATTGGTATGAATAATAAAAGCATAGCTGGAGCAGTAATGTTGTTACTAGCACTGCAAAGGCACTTGTGCAAATGGAAAATGGACAAATCTCTCTTTAGAGTTGGGGATCTATATATGATTCATGTGCCTTTAGTGTCTGAATTAAATTTCTATGGATCTTGGCTTTCTGAACAGTTCATTCTGGCCAGTCAGCAGACATGATGTAGCATGAGAGAGTGCAGAGAACAGAGCCAAAACTACTCATCTCTACAGGTTATCTCTCCTTTCTATGTGGCTTTTTGAGACAAAAAATATAAGCCTATCGAAGTTCCGTCTCTGCCCATATGTAAGATATTTTTACGTGTTTTAAGTCAGCTCCCAGACAGGGCAATTCCCTTGAACAAAGCCTGTTGTTTCTAGCCATCAGTAGGAGGAAACACAAGTTACATTTAAAATAAATGCTCTCTTTGGAAAATGCAATAAAGATATTTGAAACAGATTAGAAGAAAATAATAAAACCCCTGGGCTATCAGGAAAAGTAAGCAGTTTGACAGTAAGGTTTTTATAGCCAGGTAGATAGCTGGCTTTCAAATCCTACTGCCATAAATTATGAATTATCTGAATATTTAACTACAATGCCTCAAGAGAAATATTGTGACTGTGAATATGTCTTTACACACATTGAAGTATTGCCTTTTGTAAGCTCAGTAGATCCATTAAAAATGGGAATTTTGAAACTAGAGTTACTTGCTAACACTTTTTACTAACAAATGTACCAATTTAATAGTTATGATGCATTTCCATAAGTAACAATTAATTTAAATAACTCATTTACATACTTTTCAAATCCTGATTCTTCTAAAGCCATAATCAGTCTGTAGTAAAGAGCTGTTTAGAGCCACAAAGGAGATTAAAAGAGTGTCATAGGGGAGACATGTCATGAGCGGTATATATGTTAACATTTCTTATGACCATTTAGGAAAGGGCAGGAAAACATTGTCAGCATGCTACTAAAAAGAAGAAAATGCACATCAGCATTTATTATTTACTCAGTGATTTATAGACAGTTTTAGGGTTTGGGGTTTTTTACTTCTTGCTCTTTGCTTTTGGAAAACAGGATTTTTTTGTGCATTTTAGCTTGATTTTTTAAAGAAAACGAGATTTTATGACTAAATGAATGAAACAAACACCTCTCCCTACACCTCTCTGACACTCACTACAAAATCTTGAATCTCTTGGTGAGTAGTGACCATTTTTTGTGAAGAGGATAGGAGTATATATTTATATTCCTTCAATTATGGGGAACGTGATAACTGGAGAGAAGATCGATATGATGGCCAATCCATAAGTTCATAAGTAACTCTTGAGTTTGTTAAAGCACATACTTCACATTCACTCATTAAGATGAATATGTTTGGTATGGGAAGAGATGAATTAAAACTTGTGTAGTATATATATGAGTGAACTGGGAGGAAAATATTTGAAAGAGCATAGGCTGATTATCCTTATACCCATGCCACCATCCTTTGGTTCAGAATCAGGAACTTTGGCATTAAGATTTTAGCTCCCATGAGTGGAAGGTAAATATTTCTTTAGACAAATATTATGGACACCAAGAAAACCAATTTACTGCAGAAGATGAGAATTTATCTAACAGTCTAAAATCAAAATCTTCTTATTTCTGTTGGATTTTGTGTTACTATGGAGCAACAGCACTGTGACAAAGATGCTATATTATTCCTTCATAGTTTAGTTTTATTATTACTGTTCTTCTAAGTTCTCTGTAAGTGAAACTAAAACAATTTAGAAATGGAATGATATGCTGAAGCAGCAAATCCTTAATTATTTTTCTGCTATTTATAACCCAGTTGTTCCAATAAGAATGGAAATATGCTTACTGCATCTATTGAGCTAACCCATAGATTAATTCATACATGAATTTTTAGATGGATGTGTAGTCATGGATTTAGAAAATAATTTATAATAATATGTCTTTACAAACATAATAATTTACAAAACTGTCATAATATATATCATTATTAATCCTGATTGTTAAAGTGGATTTTACTTTTTGATAGTGTAGACTAAGTGAGAAAATTGTTACGAAATTGCTTTATTATACTGTACAAAAGTTGGAAAAAGCAAGGAGTTAGGGCTTGAATTTAGTTGTTCTTGTTTCTTTAATTTAACATTTTAAATGAAAAATATATTCTATTTGGTTCTAATTTTTTTTTTGGGGGGGAAATACATTTCTAATACATTTTGATTATGGAATTCTGACCAATGATGTTTCCAGTGATTTAATTAATTCATTATGTAGTTTTCCCTGAAAGCCAGAGCAAAAGCTATTTTGTTTTACTAGATTGTTTTACTGATGTCCTTTCCAGTTCAAATAGAGGTCTTATTTCAGAACTGAATTAGATTTATCTGTAGCCTTTTTAAGAGCTAGGGAAATGTCTGAAAATAGGACACTAATAGGACATGTTAATTTACTTTTCCACTTTAACAATTGTTTCTAAATCTATTTGTATATTCCTTCCTCAACACAAAACACTGAACTGCTTTCAAAGTACTGTTTTTATCCTTTGTTCACTTTTTTATCTCCTTTTTGACAGGTTACTTACAATAGCTATATAAGCATCCCATTCTATTTGACTGTGTTAAGGCTTCTACAAATACCTAAACTGGATTTTTAAAAAGTACTCAACTTTAACCTCAACCATCTTCTGAAACTAGCAGATAAATTGCAGAAGTGTCTGATGAAGCAGATTTAGGCCAAACTTCCCAGAGTTTCTGAATAAAAGATATGTGATCTTGAGCATATTTAGAATTCATTTAAAATGTGAGATTTCCTCCATTGATATAGCATTTGATTTATATATCTCTTTCCATGCCAGTAACACAATGTCAATTCTTACTCTGGTCACTTAAAAGCTCCTCCTTTCGAGGTCTTGCTGAGGTTTTTCCTTTGTTTGCTCTTATCTTTTCTGATATTTCCAGGGGCTTTTCCAGAAGAGAACAACATGTCTTAACTGCAGCACAGCAGTAAGCCTTGAAGAGTCTTTGGCCATTTTCACTTTGTTGCAAACCTAAATTGTCTAGGTTCCCAAAGTAAATCTTACCAAACCAAATAAGTTTTCCTTGGAATATCAATGTCTTGAAGGAGAAAGAGGTAGAAAAAAGCCCAGATTGCAAGCTGAAACAACTTTGGGCAGTAGAGGTAGGTTTGTAGAGATATAAGACAAAAAAGCCCCTGGTAAGTTTGTTTGAAAGTAGTAATGTGAGGATTACAAATGTATACTGCCTCTCATTTCTCTTCCTATAAACCTTTAACCATTACTATTAGTGAATTAACCTTAAACTGTAAAAATGGCAACACTCGTGTCCTGATTCAAGGTGGAGGAATGTGGTTGAATCAAATGGAGTCCTTGGAGATGAATTAAAATTGAATGAAACTATATAGCTAATTTGAAGTAATTTATTAATTTTAAGGCAGCTTGCAAATATTCAATCATCTATTAAAGAAAACTAACTATTGATTCATGCCAAAGGCAATGGATCTCACAATGAAAGATAATGCTGATGTCCTTGAGAAAGTGGGAATGTTCATGTCAAGTAAGAAGACTCTGCCCTCTATGCAATTTGGTGCCAACTGATCGTTCCCATTTACCGCCACTGGGCATCTCTCAGGTGGACATGTGCAATTTGTCTCAGGAGCACCAGGCACCTCAAGCACCTTCCAACTGAAATTACACTAACCTATGTGTGACCTCTTCACCACGCTTGCATGAAGAGTACTTTAACAGGTATGAAAACAAATTACCTTGTCTGGGCTCTTTTGAGCTATTTTCAACCACTTTGTTTCACAAACATTGCCCAAAAGCAGTGTTTAAGACAAAATAAAAAGAACAGTTCTCGTGATTTGTACCACAGTGCTTGACAGCATCAGAGGAAAATATCTCGGCAAATGAGACTCATTCTTTAGATCACTTGCATTCCAAAAGCATGAAAGCATCTAAAATTACCACTCACAGGTATTATTTCAAGTACCACTTAGCAACATAAACTTCTGCAAATATCTGTATGTTGGGCATAAGCTATTACACAGGTATTTGCTGCGAAAAAAAGCCTGTGCTACCTGCAGGAGGAAAGACTTGTGTTACTTTTGCCTACTCAGAGAAACATATTTAAAATGCATACATTGTACACACTCTACAGAATTTTTGTTTCTGTAAAAATCCCAGAAGTATTGGGTTGTACTTAGTCTCTATTTTGCTCTCCAGTTTTTTAAATTGTGAATAAATTAACATAAATCTATGTTTATGTAAAGGAAAGATAGCTAAAGTTTTATAACATCTTCAGAAATTTTAAGAAAAAGAAATCACCCAGGAAGGCAGATATTATATGTAAAGCCAAAAAAGCAAGGTATGCAGAAAGGAAAAGTTAAATTGCAAATATGGCATGGTATAGAATGCTGTCTTGTTGCATTAAGATTATAGAAGCATTACTGATATATTTTCATGGTGACTTAATTTACTTTATTTCTAATAGATCCTGATAAAGTATAACTTTTCTTTATTAACATTCTTTATGCAAATTCCCATTGAAGTGCCCAAATCTGTCAACACCTCTTTTGTTCCCCTAAAGATGGGAAGAGGCACTGTTTTCTGCAATACAGTTAACACTCTTTCTAAACTGGAGAGTTGGGATTACAATCACTTTGTTAGTGAGTGATTGGTTACAGTCTAATTATAGATCAAAATTAGGAAAAAGCTATACTCATTCTTGTCTGATTTAGGTTTTTTATAATGCTTCTGCATTTATAATATCTGGAGAGTCTGAGCATTTTTATCATAATAGAAGAATGTTGTAGGCACAATTTATGGTAATTTGTTCACATTCAGTAATTTCCTAAGAACTTTTTTTAGTTTATAAATTTCTAGGTTTGTAAGCCATTCAATGATTTTTCTAATGTCCAGCATTGACAATTCATATGAAAACAGAAAATAAGATTGCTGTTTTTTCTTATGTAAGCAAGGACTTCATACTGAACGTATCTGACAAGTCGGCCAGTAATATCCAATGCCGAGTAGAATCTGGTTCACTTTTCCAGGGAGTCTACATCTCCTGTTCTGTCTTTAGTAATGTTCAGAGGAATTTGGAACTTAACATTTTTGAACTAATTTCAAGTTAGCTGTTGGCATGGATGTAGCAATGAAATTACATTACTTGTAGGGGGAGGTGATCTTTTGTTCAGCAATGTCTTTTTCTTCCCTACTATCATAGCGGAGGCTGAAATCTGGAGGGCAGCACTTAGTCAAAGGAAATTGTAATGTGATAGAAGTGATTTAAGTCCCTTGTTTATGGTTGGAATACTGAACTATGCTAGTCCTCTGGCACTGAAGGGATTAAACCTTATGGTTGAAAGTTTCAGATCTTTAGCTGCTCTTAAATTCCCAGGTAAATTGATAGCTCTACCTTCTCATCATGGTATAACCCGAGCTTTGAGCAAATTGTATTTGATCCAATCTTATTCATTGGAGTTGGCTAGTGCCTATTGTAACAGTTTCTATATTTTTTATGTTTTCCAATCATGAGAAGGAAGATCACAAAGCTTGACTGTTGTTGAAGCCTACTAATGTTACTCATTTCAGAAGTGGTATTTATTCTGTCATGGTAATGATACCACATTTATATCCTCTTTGGCATCATGAATGGCAGTAACATCCCTTCGGAGTGATCCAAGACTAGAAAGATGAAAAAAAGTAGATTTAGATTAGATATCAGGAAGAAATTTTTTACTGTGAAGGTAGTGAGGCACTGGAACAGATTGCTCAGAGAGGTGGTGGATGTCCCATCCGTGGAGGTCTTCGAGGCCAGGCTGGATGAAGCTTTGAGCAATCTGATCTGGTGGAAGGCATCCCTGCCCATGCCAGGGCAGTTGGAAATGGATGATCTTTAAAGTACCTTCTAACCCTAAAGATTCTATGATTTTATTCTATGGTTTTTAGTACAGTAGAAGTGATTTGCTTCTTAAAATAGATGCCAAAGATGAAGGTTCCACATCCTATGTATTCTGTGTCTCTTGCCATACAGATGTTCAATTCCTTTGTTAGTTTAATCTATTAAATTTGAACGATGCTAAAGGTGATGTTTCATTCTGGAAGTTTATCTTCAACTATCTTTAATGTTTTTTCTGAGTTTAAAAATCCTCATCTGTGTCCCTAATCTTGAAAGGGCTTTCTTGCTTGCTTGCTTGCTTGCTTGCTTGCTTGCTTCCTTCCTTCCTTCCTTCTCTTTTTCCCTCTCAGTACTCCCTTTGTGTATTTTTTTGACCACTTTGAATTCCATGTAACCCCAGAAGAAAATGTCATTAAGTAAAATAGCAAAAACCTTATTATATGCTATCCAACTTATGAAAATGGAGATCTGATGGTTGCTAAGGCAACAAAACCAACTACTTTCCCTGTGTATCTGAGGAATTATCAAATCGTTATACTCCAGAAAAAGAGGTGATTAGAAACATTTCACTGTTATGAATTTTCCACCCTTTTTTCTGGAATACTTTGAACATATCATTGCTGGAATTTTTTATATAGAAATCCACTTTGCCACAGAAGCATGACTTTGATATATGTTGACCACCCTTTTGATAAAGATCTGTACGGATTCATTAGTGCATTTTTTTAATATCAATGCCAACATGGGGTACATGAAGCTCATGAATCTCCCATGAAATAGTGGGAGGTCTATCAGAAATTCTATGATGTACAAATAGAGAAAAAACCTTTAGGACTGGGTTAATTGGGTTTTTTTTGCTTCTGTCACTATATAGGCAAATGGGCTATTTAGCATGTACTAAGAGTTGGACTCGATGATCCAGTGGGTCTCTTCCAACCTGGTTATTCTATGATTCTATGAAGAGTCATTCTAATTTGTACCTTTATTTCAAAGGAAGGTACAGGGATACACAGATGGTGGCTTTGGTGGTTTGGGTTTTTTTGGGTTTTTTTTTTTAGGTCCTAACATTCTCCACTATTACCTTCTTCAAAAAACTCTTAGTAAGAACCTGATGATACTGAGCTTGGCTTCTCAAGAGAGTTTGGGATACTATTATACTTACTTAAGAAGGGAAAGGGCTGTCTGCCAACAGTGACTTACAATCCTCATTTCTTAGATAGTCATATATGAGAGACCTATGAGGATCAGTCTTTTGTAAAATAGCTTTGGTTTAAGTATATGAGGATCATATATAAGGATTCTATGAGCCATCAGGATTATGTAAGTGCACCTCTTTAAGTAAATATTTATATGAAATCAGTGAGATACTTGGAAGAGATATTTACCTTATCAGTTTTGAACACAAATTAGCCATTAAAGTTTTCCACTAAGTTAACATTATGAGTAATAGACTTCATGCTTAAAGTTTTTGACTCCTTCAGTACTTTACTGATATCTAACTACTTCTACAAAGCATAATTTCTGAATTAATTTTGTACCAAACACCTAGTATTTCCTTTCTGCTGTTACAATGAAAAAAAAGAAAAAAAGAAAATGCTAAAAATGGATGCAAAATCGTAGAATCATAGAATCATAGAATAACCAGGTTAGAAGAGACCCACCGGATCATCGAGTCCAACCATTCCTATCAAACACTAAACCATGCCCCTTAGCACCTCGTCCACCCATGCCTTAAACACCTCCAGGGAAGGTGAATCAACCACCTCCCTGGGTAAAATGCAACATATGCCAAACAAATAAGCCTATTGTTTTCACTATACGGCAGAAGGACCACCTTCTCTGAAGGTAAGAAATCAGCACTTTATTTTAAGTGTATCCACGGATCTTTTGACATACTTTGGCGGCTAAATACATTAAATTCTTGTCAATTGCTGAAGTAGATATTAAGACACAATTACTACAAAACATAAAAGCCTGATCAAAAAACACAAGAGGAAACTATCCTCCACAATGGCCCGAAGTTTTATTTTTAACCTGCAATAACAGATTAAGTTTAACTTTTTCAAGACTGAAAATTTAGCTTTGTAATTTTGATACTCTTTGTTTCTGTTTTTACTTTATTTTTACTGCATGCAGATATTTCATATTTTTCTAAGCAATGAAACAAAAGTTAAGACAAAAAAAGGCCTTTAACTTATTGCATAGTTAATAAGCAGATATAAATCTGTGTATGAAAAAAAGAATTAGATTTTACAGATTTTATTTAAATATATATGAGGAGCTAAATTCTATTATTTTATTGAAAGCAACATTCTGTTGATGTTGGCTTAAACTCTTGTTCTTGAACCATGTTTTGCATCTGCCTCAGAACAAATATGATCTAAAAGGTCATCAGCTTTATCAAAAAAATTAAAAATTCCAGCAGAAATAATTTCGGAAAAAGAGAACAAGTAATTTCTCATTTTAAAAATGAGTTAAAACCTCAAAAAGCATAATCTCAGTATTTCCATTCTGTATTTTCATTTATGTAGAAATAATTTAAAACTCATCTCAAAATTGTAATAATCTTTATCTCTTTTTCATCTCATTCTACATTAAATAAAGATACAGGTGAATGCTATAATTGGCTTCCTAACATATTCTTCTGTGCACCATAAACCTGAATACATTGAAATTCTGGACTCAGATGGTATACCCTTATCCAGAGAAATTCAACAAGTTAATTATATGCTATTACACTTTTAAGATAAAAGAAGCGAAATAATATATTTTTTTCTTTCTGTTTATTAATTTGAGCCAATCTCTAAGCTCTCAATACAAACACTAAATAATGGCCATAAGTTAAATAATGTATATAGTATTCATTCAAAGAATCACTGTTGACAATTTTAACAGCCATTGTACTCATTATATAGATTTCACAACTTGAGAGTTTATCAGAATCATGTAAACTGCTTCATAATTTCCCCCACTGTAGACTTCAGTGTATTTCAGCAGTGGGGAAAATTTGACTTCTTTTTGACTTCTATGGTATAAGTGTTAGAGACCAGTTCCACTGCTTATGAACCTATAGATTGAGAATGTTGGCTGTAGCAAGGTAAAAGAAATCAGCTTCTCAAATCACAGCAGTGACTGAAAATGAGAATATTCAGTATGAACATTCAGTTGAATGCCTAAGAACACTGTCATGTCCGAAGAGTTTTCTAGAAAAGACCCTGATGACTCTGTAGAAATATTGCTGAAACAATATCTCTCTTTGGAATTACTATAACAGTTTCACTGGGTTATTTCAAATTTATATGAAATTACTGAAAAATTGAGTGTGATGTATCTGTCCTCTTTGACTTTTGATCAAGGTCAAATAGAAAATGCAACCTATTTCAACACAGGATAAGGCCATTTTTTTTCCTCTGCAACTAGCCATAAAGTAATTATTACATTGCTATACAAATCACTAAGGTTTTATTAGAATGTCAAATTTGTCCCATAGGGGCCATAATTTGAAAGGATTAAAAAAGAGGGGTCATCATTTGAAAGACTTAAAGATGTGCGTTAGTATAACCAATATTCTTTTGTTGTTCATTGGCTCCTAGATATCTAGTCCAAATCAAGTTCCTTGTCCTAATCTAAAAGGCAGTAGGGAAGCACATAAGATTTATTTGAAAAGAGCTATCTTAGAAATACTCTTATTGGGTCTTTCAGCTAGCGTGGGCAAAGTAAAAGAGCTAGATTATCATCAGAGAAGTATATCAGAATGTGGCCTATTCTCAGTAGTTTCATAGACCCACTATTAAAAAGTAACAATAAGAATTCATTAATTAATTGACTATGCCTCATGTGCTCAATATTTTGTGAATCAAATGTCCGTGACCTAAGGGACATTGCAAAATTATATGGGCAAAATGAACAGAAGTCTTTATATTTTGTAGAACTGCTTGAGAAGACTAAAGATTGTTTATCTCAAAAAGCAAATGAATGAGAATGGGCAGGATAAATGCACAATGCTTCATAGTACAGAGAAGGTAGATAAAAAATTAAATATTAGAAAACCCTAGAAAGACATTAAAATTCAAGGTCGTAACTATAAATCCTGGTCCCAAGTTATGTGAAGGTTTGTGGAACTCTTTGGTACGTGTGGATTACTGAAAAGAAATTTAGCAAGACTTAAATAAGCACTTGATATTTTGAAAATGTATTTGGTACTATCAAAAATAATAGGGAGAATGGAAGGGTGCATTTTCTTACTTGTTAACTTCCTTTACATTCTCTAAACGAATCCGTCTAGAGGTCAACATAATAGATGGGCAATTGACAGAATTTGTACATGAACAACAAAAGAAGTCTCCCAAGCCAACATGACGTCTCCAACAATGACTACCATTAGATAGAGGAGATGCAAAAAACCTTATATAATCACCAGAACTGAATATGAGTATGGATTTTTAATATAATAGTTATGTGTACATAAAATGTTTGAACATGCACTTGTGAAAAAAAAGATTATAATAATATTTAAAAAAAACCCTACCACCCTGTGATTTAATCCTAAGACTCTAACTGTTTGGGTTTTTTTTCTTGTAAACAGAAATGATACTCTGTTTCATATATTTCAGCACTTGATTTAACTCATTTTTGGAGCAAGTAAAAAACATACCAAAATGCATTTAAGAAAAGAAATAAAACTCTGATCTTGAGATGGTCTACCTGCTGGGATGGCTGGTGTAGGGGAGTATAAACTGCTATTCTGGAGCCTGTAAGCCCTGCCTTCTCTATTCCCAAATTGCCTAGTGCTTGCCTGCTGTGCCTAAAAGAAAATGGGTTTTGGAACACACTCCCCTCCTCCAGCACCTCTTTGAACTGGGAAAGACTCTATTTCAAATCAGTATATCAGACACATACAAAATTATTTCAGGTACCAGTATTTATGACTCCATGTTTAGTATCTCCTTATTAATAGGCCTGATAGCCTTCAAGTATCAGCAGAACATCTTTTTCTCATTGTTCTTTCAATGAGATAAATGGAACAAATAAAGGAACAAATACAGCCATGGTAAACCAATAAAATATCCTAATGTTTTAATAAAATGAGATCCAATAAGGATTAGTACACATAAACAGTGGTTTTTCTGCTGCACAGGGACATGTATTGTGACCACTATTCTCACTAGCAAGTAGACTTCAGATTTCAATTGATTGAGCCAACTGAAAGATAAGCAACTACTTCCTTTGGCCATTGAAATTACAGATTATTTGAACTGAGGAACAAAAATTATTGCCTTCAGAGAGAAAATGTTGTCTGTTGTCTATGCTATTCCACAGTGTTATGACAGTTCATTTACTTTGATTTATAATCAAGATGTTCTTATTACCTTCATATTTTCTGTCTGTCATTTATACTCCAGTTTGGGTTAAGAGCAATAGTGAAAAGGAATGGTAGAATGAAAGGCTTATCCTGAGTTAGATTGAGTTGCTTAATTTCCATGATGGGGAAAAAAATGGAAATGCTGATAAATGTGTGGTATTATAAAGGGCAAATACACTGGTTATTTTATTAATGTTTTTGTTTAGGTATTTATTTTGATCAGTCCTAAGTTAGGAGCAATTACAGAATGAGTCGAAGGTCACTGAAAAACAATATTTGATATCAAAAAGAACGAAGTGCCATTATCCGCTGAATCTAAAATGTTATAAATGAGAAGTCATCATGAAATCTGTTCATACTGTAATGCAGAGTAATACAAGTGAGAAGTACATGCCATTTGGCTGTATTTGGTTTGTTACACTAGGCTTCCGGTATTCAATAACTGTCAGGAAAGTTTGAGACCAGATGTAGAAGTATACCTGTGGAAGTTATGTTCCTTACTGGGGTTTAGAGAATAAGTTGCAATTAACTTACTCCTCCTCATGCAACACTGGTGAGCTGACTATCAACATGCACTGCAACTTACGTAAACTATCTGCTGCAATGTGCAATGTGGAAGAAATATCACAGAGTTGGGTTTTTCTCAACAGAATTTATAACATCCTGCAGCACAAGGATGATCAGTGACAGTCAAATATTTTCATTCCTTTGGAAAACAGCTTTGTTTTAAATACATGAGGCAACACAGAAGTATGAATCCCATTGTGTTCTCTGTACACTGTCTCATTTTGGAAACAGGAAAATCTATGCAGGGGTATGGAAAAAGAAACAAACCCACTATTGATTGTAGGTTTGTGTTCTCTTTCCTTAATTTAAGCTCAAACAAGATTTATATATCGAAGCATCATAAATCAGAGGTACATGGAACTCCTGATTATGCTGACCTAAGTTCTATGCACATAGACGAGATGTACACTCCTTCATATAGATTAAAGTTATTTAGTTTTCTACCAGTTTGTGGAATGAAGGGGTTATTGATACTCTTACAGAAATAGTGTAACTCTGTGTCAAAATCACAGACTATAATCGGCAATGTTTATCCCCAAATGGTGGACTTCCATTTCCTTTGAGCAGCATAGTTTGACATTCTTGTATTGAAACTTTGTACTGATTAAGTCAGGATAAGCATTTGTGTAGCTTTTGGAGTCACACAGGCATTCCCAGACTTCTACTGACTGGATATTAAGCTATTTTTTTCACTGTTCTTTAAAATCTCAAAGATTCATAGGGATTTTTACTTTATGATTTTAAATCTGAATGTCTACTAATAAGTATCTTGAAGGAATGGGTCAATTTTACAGGGCGATAAGTACTCACAAATGTAGCAAAATGAAGAAAATTGGCATCTCTGAGTCCTGCTACTGTTATAATTGAGTTTTAAATAGTATTAAAACAAGATGATATTTTGCCTATGCTTTTATAAGTTGATATCTCCTTTTGCAAGTTTGATCTTAAGTCTGGGATTCTAGAACAGCACTCTCAAAAATAATATAATAAGAACATGTTGCTTGTGTCATTAAGCTGAATTACTTATATGACTTACAGTGGAGTGTAGTAAGAAGTATAGCAAACACCATACATCACCAAGATTGCCATTGGAAGAAGGTGAGAGATCAAAAGAGGAAAAAATCAAAATGTGAAAATTGTTAAATAAAAAAATGAAATATGGTTAAATGTTCTCAATTCTGATAATATGAAAAACATGAATTCAGTAAGACAAACTCAAGGGAGTTTAGAGCAACAGGCCAAATAATGTGCCTGTGCAATTAATATTATTCCATCAAAGAGAAGGATGAATCAGAGAATCATAGAAAAGTTTGGGTGGAAGGAATGTTAAAGTCCATCCAGTTCCAATCCCTCTGACATGGGCAGGGATACCTTCCACTGGATCAGGTTGCTCAAAGGCTCATCCAGCCTGGTCTTGAACACTTCCAGGCATGGGGCACCCGTGACTTCTCTGGGCAACCTGTTCCAGTGCATCATCACTCACACATTATTTTTTTTTCCTATTATCTAATCTAAATCTACCACCTTTCAGCTTAAAATCATTACCCTTTGTCCTATCACTACATCCCCCAATAAAGAGTCCATCTCTGTCTTTCCTGTAGGCTCCGTTTAAGTACTGGAAGGTTGTTATAAGCTCTAACCAGAGCCTTATCTTCTCTTGTCTCAGCTAAACAAGCCCTACTCTCTCAGCCTGTCCTCATACGGGAGGTGTTCCAGCCTTCTGATCATCTTTGTTGCCCTCCTCTGGACTTATGCGAACAGATCCGTGTCCTTCCTGTACTGAGGATTCTAGAACTGAATGAACTACTCCAGGTGATGTCTCATTAGAACAGAGCAAAGGAGCAAAATCACTTCCCTTGACCTGCTGGTTACACTTCTTTTGATGCAGCCCAGGATATATACGGCTTCCTCGGCTGCAAGATCTCATTGATGGCTCATGTTGAACTTCTCATCCACCAGCACCCCAAAGTCCATCTCTTCAGGGACTACTCTCATTACATTCTCTGCCAAGCACCATAAAGCCTGATATCATGGGAAACATGCTGAAGGTTCCCTCAATCCCCCGTCTATGTCTGCAATAAAGATGTTAATCAACATGGTTTTAATACCAACCCCTGAGGAAAGACACTTGGACATTGAGCCATCAACCACAACTCTTTGAGTGTGACCATTCAGACACCAGGTGGTCCTTTGGTCAAATCCATGTCTCTCCAACTTAAAGACAAGAATGTCATGTGGGGCAGTGTCAAATGCTTTGCATTATTCCAGACAGATGACGACAGTTGGTCTGGCATGATTTGCCCTTTGTGAAGCCATGTTGGTTGTCACCAATCACCTCCTTTTTTCCATGTTTCCAGAAGGATCTGCTCCATGATCTTGCCAGGCACAGAGGTGAGACTAATCGATCTGTACTTTCACAGTCTTCCTTTTTATCTTCTTTAAAGATGGGAGTTAGATTTCCCCTTTTCCAGTCAGTGGGAGCTTCATCAGACTGCCATGATTTCTCAGATATGAAGGATAGTGGCTTAGAAACTTCATCTGTCAGTTCCCTCCGGATCCATCTCATCAGGCCCCATGGACATGTCAAAACCCTTCAGCGTCTGGAATGATGGGAAACAGAAATCCAGTAGCACTCAAGTCCAACTTTTGCTACTTCACTGAAAAGATATCTACTAACTTTTTCTGTAGTTTATCAGAAATGAAAGCATGGCTACATGAAATTCTACACCATTTTGGTAAGAAGACCTTTAACTGGTTTGTGAGAAACCAGAAATCCACTCTCATCATAACTAAATCAATCCCTTAATAACCATTTTAGTAACTCAGAAGGAAGGTATGGCTCTTATGCATCAGCTGTTTCTTAAGAAAAGATTACATCTATCTACAGACAACAATAATTGTCCATAGAATCAGAAGTCAAAATAAGTGAAAATTCAAACGTCATGTAAAACTTGATAATTTATGAATCTCAGACTCTTTTGACTTGCAAAACATTATAGCATTCTTGGAAAGATAATAGAGGAAGAACATGGCCCTGGTAGTCACCTACATATCAAGACCACTGTTCAATGAGTAAGATTGTTATTTTGTCCTATTCAGCTGTCGTCAACTACATGTGGTATTTTCTAAAATCTAGAAAGTCTAAAGGTACCCATTAATGATCTTTATTTTAATATATGTGCTGTTTGGATAGAGGAGGAAGAATAAACCTCAGATTTGTTCGTTTTTTCAGGTATAACATGAAAATCTAACTTTGAATAGAAGCTATAATATTTGCATTTTCAAATTCCTGTCTAGTTTGACGTGGCCCTGTAGGCCATGACAAGTAACAGATGCTGTCAATACAAATTAAGGCACTTTCATAACACAGTGACATACTTGAGTCAATTCAAGCATTCATCTTAAACGACTGCGTCTTACAGGGACAACCACTTTTCACATCTGTCCTTCTCCTTTCTTGTATTATCAACCCAATTGTTTAAACAAAATAAAATAATATATTACCTATGAATACCCCTTTTCTGGAGTGTGGTGTAATAGGATCTTTGCTCTCACCTCGACATTTTGTGCATGAAAACCCTTTAAGCAGAAGATCATGGATGTTGATGCTATGGATAAACATGCAATGAGAGAGGTACATTTCAATCTTTCCTTTGAAGACCACTTATTCCACCAAGAGCTTTTCCCTTTCTTTGCTTTTTCAACTATTTTCCTTAGCACTGCGCTCTGATTGCACCTATTTACCAGAATAACATTACCTTATTTTGCTGGGCTTGGAATGCTATACAAGAAGGTGTAACTTTCCTTATTATTTAATTTGAAATAAGACGCAAAAGAGACTAACAGAACAAACAAGAAAACATAGAGATAATGTACATCAGGTGATGTAACTTTTTGCGCAGTACATTTATATTCAATTACAGATCACAAGAAGACTACTGGGGGAATTAAACATGAGGGAGGGATAAAAAATAGAGTAACTTCTGTGATAGGTCCTGAAAAGAATATGGATTGACCAACTACCGCTTATCTTAAAGAGTTAATATCAGTCTCTTCAAATGGCTTACCATAATCAGTGCAAGGATACCGACAGATACTTCTTCCAACATTTTGAAATCATTGCCCAATAAAAGGAAAACCCAGCTAATACAGGTGGTTAAATGTGCCTGAGAAATATGGGTAAAGTTGGACGCTATTATTGTAATGTTCATTAATTGAAATGGCATGGTTTAGTGAATCTTAAACTGTTTTTTCACTGCTGCTTTTGATGTCATTGGTGCTGCAGGAATTTGGTATTGATTTGTAAAGTGTAAAATTATTTCTTTTTTTTTAATTAATGTTTATTGGTTTGGGTTTTGATTGGTTTTGGGTTTTTTTTATTAAAAGAAAATTCCAATAATATAGCTGAAAAATATATATTTTCCCTAGATGCACCAGCACTACTCTATGATAGACTTTCTTTAATACTGTCAGGAATATTTAGAACTAATAGCAAAAGCATTTTTGTAATTTTCTTTCAATTTTTCACTTTTTCTAGAAGTGTGTGGACATAAGAAAAATGGGCAAATAATTACCCACGTGGATGCAGGTTACATTCAAGCCCTGTCAGCCAGGTGTTAGGCTGAAGGTTTTTGAAGTAGCTGATAGAACTTATCTAGAATATCAGGTCCATGATAATATTGCAAATTGCACAATATCAATGCTCTTCAAAAAAGAATAAAATTAAAGAACACAACTGCTGCTAAAGGGAACCTTTGTTTCAATATTCATATTCTTTGCATAAAAGCCAGATGAAATTTCTCACAAATCATTCCAGGAACTAAAAAATTCCTGGTTTTAAAAAATGCCAGTAATTATGGAAGATGAAAGAAGATAAAGAGTTGTATATTTTGTGAATTCTTACCTGAAGATTCTTTTTCAGTGAATATTACTTAAAGGGCAACATGCAGGAAGTTTTTTAGTTTTTTTTATAAAATTTTGAATTTTTCATGTCTGTCAAAGATCCTCTCAGGACAAGGTAGGCAAACTTGCTGCAGTCTGCTGAGCTTTCCTGCTTATCTAAGGCTTCATAAGTAGAATCATCAGTCACTCAGAATATTGCTACTGAAAATTACATAGACATCTTCTATGGAGTCATTGCATATTATCCCTTCAGTAACCAGGAATATTAGATTGGAGAACTCCCTGCTTCTTTATTGCCATTCTAGACAGCAATTCTACTCTTCTGCAGTAATGTTTAAAGCTCTTCTCCATAGCAGAGAATATAGTGACCAGAGCACTCAGGACCACAAATATGTTGGGATATTTTGAGGAAATTTGAACAATCAGAAAGCAATCATCATATTTGGACTCTGAGCAGACAGAAGAAATTAACATTTTTTAAAAAATATGGACAGGTATTTTCCAACCACAAGACCTCAGTGTTACATCTTTTCACTATATCATCAGGAACACACATTGGTGGAACACTGTGGTTGAGTAATAACTCACTGTAGGAACCTTATATCTAGTAAATTAATTCAGTACATAACTTACTCCTTCCTTATACTACAAGACCAATTATTGGAAAACACAAGCAAGTAATTACAGTACAAATTCTTATGTCAAGTGCTCCCAAGCAAAATAAATATTCATTAGTAATGGTTTATTATCCACAAAATAAAATATTACACATAATCATGTTCATATGGGCTTATAATTTAGGCAATGGGACCTAAAATCAATACGATCCATTTTCATGCAAGAACTATAGGCACTAAAAGTCCTCCTAAAATGCAGTCTGGCAAAGACGGCACACAGCTAGCCATTAAATGGCAGTGACACCCATCACACTTGTAGGGTGGACCATAAAAAACAGGCTACATTTCCTTTCAGGAAGACAGACTACCACAGAAGATTACCAATAGTAACTTGTCTGTTTGAGTGGCGGCATATCTCAGATCTGACTGAGTTTTGTCTGGCAGACACAAAACCTATTGAATTGGAAAACACAAAAGATGATCTTGCAAGCACTCTATAAAAGATTTCCAGCCCCTATATTAAGTTGCATTTATAAAGAAGGCCTAATACCAAAAAAAAAACCCAAAACACCAACCACAAAACCCAACTTGAGTACTTGACTTAGTTTTTGCTAAATACGTTGTGATACCTATTTTGACAGCAAGAACTGGCATAATTTCATTTCTGTCTCTCACGCAGAATGTTTTCTGCAGTCTTATCTCCTAATTTTCCCTAACTAAAGCACAGAAAAGTGAAATAAAGTAATTATTAATAACTAATAGCTCACAGTATTAAACGTCTATTTTCAATATATTAGAGTGTTAGTTTAACTTTTAGTGGATTCCCATCTCCAATTTACATTAACCTACATATATATATGTATTTTAAAGGCAGAAAATAAATTTGGTTGTTACTATTGCAAATAGTAAGAAGTGGATACAGTAGGCTAAATAAAATATTTCCTTTGCATTACTGTTTCATTTGTATCAGCTTTGGTATTCACAGAAGATATTTCTCCAATGCTACCTCTATTCTTTTCACCTACTAATAACTTTATCACACCTTCATATTCTTGTTCATCTTTTTTTTTTCATCCACTTCACTGATATCTTCCATATTACTGAAATTATTCTTGCTTATTTTATTAAAGGTCCAGTTGTGGAAATGTTCAAAATGCCTACCTCCACTTATGAGGATACTTGATACTCTGACCTTTATATATGAAATCAAACTTATTCTGTGATATATGACATAAAGAATGCCATTTAGCGTTTATCTTGGAAGATACATGTTTAGCCTCCCAGCAAAAAGTTTCCTAAAGCAAGAACTTATTTGTTTGACAGTTATTTTTTATATCACCTGTGATACAGCATTGTGTAACAGATAGTTTAGATGCAAAATCTGGATTATGTTCTAGATATCAACTCTACCACCTGTCCCAGTTGTTGGCTAATGGTATAGGACTATTTTATGTTAAGAACAGAAAACAGTTACAGGTTTAAGATGGATCTAAATGTTGCTGAAATTCAAGACTATTTGTATACAAAGCAAGATAAATGAGGATGAGTTAGTATTATTTCTCTAAATTTTATTTAATGTCATCATTAGCAATCATTGTCTTCCAAGAAGAAATATTCTGACTTTTTTTAAAAAAAAAAAGAAAAAGTATTTGTTAAAACACAGAAACTTTGAGGGTCAGGGAAATGTCATCCTGCACAGCTACACATTTTTTCAAGAGGAAGTTTTTGACATAGAGTAAAACCAAAAGAGACAAATAAATGAAAATGTTTGAAGATTTGAGTAAGCCATCTGCTTACATTCTTATTTTGCATACATTTTTATTTTGGTTATGAAGCTGCTGTTGTCCTGTGACAGGGCTGGCCAATTGCTCCATAGGACAAAGGGTGCCAGGAGTGGCAGGGCATCCCCAAAATGATCAGCTGATCAGGGATGCGGCCAGCCAGGGAATGTTCCATTGCCCTCAGTGAGGCAGCAGTGTAGGCCAACACTGGGAGAACAGCCAGCTTTAACTGAGAGCCCAGACAGTCAAGAAACTCTTTATCAGCAAGGTAGCTCTGAGGTAAAGGCAGGGACACAACTCAGCAAGTGTCACAGGTCACTGTAGGTCCACAGTGGTGAAGCAAGTGGGGGTCAGGTCAAGAGGTCAGCCTGTGGTTTGGAGTCCAGGTCCAGACCAGTAGGTCCAGGACCAAGCAGTGGCTCAGTTGCAAAGTGGTGGGCATGGGAGCTCCAGTGGGACCCAGCACTACAGCTTTGGACTAAAGCAGATCCCATGGGATAGATGTCAGCCCAGGCTTTCTCACAGTGCTGCTGCATAGCTTCAGCCCAAGGCCACCAGCAGGAATGGGGCAGCTATTGGCTATGCTGGCCCTTGACCCCACAGCCAAACTCCTTGGAAGAGGGACACCAGTCTGTCCTTTCAGTAAGGTTTGTCCTCATGCCTTACATAGCTCTGGAGGCACAAGGTTATGAAACACTGTGGTCATAGTGGGGACATGCTGGTCCAAGCTGGATCTCAGGTCAGGTTGAGAGTTTCCATGGTTCTATTTCAAGGACCCATGGGACTCTGTGGGTTCGAGACATCATAGATCAGTCCTCTAACACCACGGGGTCCAGGCAGGTGTTCCCAGCAGTCCATTGTCAGATCATGGAGTGGGCTAGGGGCTCAAGACACCACTGAAGAGTTTGCAAGGCCAGGTGAAGGGTTCAACCTGCCTCTGAGAGACCATCCAGGGCAAAGAGATTTAGGTCACCACTGAGGTGCAATTGCAAGCCAGGCAAACACATCAGGATGCTTACAGCAACAGGTCCTACTGACAATCCAGTGATCAACAGGTATACACGAGGTCTCAAGTCAGGTCCAAGGTCAATGCATGAAGTTCAGTTCAGGCTGGAGACAGTCATTGCAATGACTAACTTGACAGTGACTGATAGTCTTAGGCTGAGCTGAAATGGGGCTACTGGATTCATTGGCAGGTGTTGGTATTTCAAGCATACCTCCACGCACCATTTCTCCTCCTCTTCTTTTTTATAGTAGAAACAGCACAATCAGTTGGTGCAGTAACAAAGATTTTCTTCAGCAAATTTTCTTCTAACAATTACCTTTGTCCAAATCAATGAATTAAGTGGCCTCAGCAGGAAAAAAATTAAGTGTCCAAAGAGAAGGTTTTAATCCTACTTCTGGATATGAAATTCTTACTGATTCAAAGTCTTCCTTACAAGTTATTAGTCTTAGACTCCTATTGTCTCTCTCTCCTCCATATACTCTCCATCATTTTATTGCACTTTTTTTGTTTTCTGTAAGAAAACCACTGAAGAAAATGCAGAGACCCCTAAATACCATACAACCCCCTATTAAAAGAAAGAAGAGTCTATATTTTTAGATTTAGTGCCTTTTTCCCTTTGTTATTAGTTGCATGCTCAGTAGTCAAAATAAATTCAAAAGTGTCTTCTGCCTTCAAAGATTAGCCCTATTTGCATAAGGTCCAATAACCTTTTTTTGCTGAATTTCTACAAAATGGAACCTCAAATATGGGTTAATAGTTGAGCCAAATTTATTTATACATCTGTGAAGATCCAGTACTGAATACTTCATAGTGTATCTTGCCTCACACAGTTGAAAATCCAGCCACATATTTTCAAGATTCAAATACCTGTAAAAAATACTGTATTTGCTTAGATTTACAACTTACTTGTTTCACCAACTTCAAAACAAAGGAAAAGTACATATTTACCTGGCAAGTGTTAACACAGATCCAGATATGACAGAGCATGGGAAACTAAAAGGACAAATGCAGTCTTGTGGTGCTCTGCTGTTCCTGTGTTATAGGATTTTCTGCATAGATTTCTTATAGATGATTGATAACAGAATTATGAGTCTGCAACAGCTCCATGAAAGATAAACAGAATGTACCATACATGTCATAAGTCTTTAGAAATTCTAATAATTTATAAAGAAATGGGATTAGAAATTGAAAATAGATTTTAGCTTTGGTAATGACAGAGAAAATACGTATTTTAAAAATATGTTTATGGCTTGTTAATTTTGCTGTAGCAGATTAAAAATGACATTAGATTAATTTTTCTAATATTAATCATAGAATCATAGAATAATAGAATAAACAGGTTGGAAAAGACCCACCAGATCATCGAGTCCAACCATTCCAATCAAACACTAAACCATGCCAATTAGCACCTCGTCCACCCATGCCTTAAACACCTCCAGGGAAGGTGAATCAACCACCTCCCTGGGCAGCCTGTTCCAGTGCCCAATGACCCTTTCTGTGAAGAATTTTCTCCTAATGTCCAGCCTAAATCTCCCCTGGCGGAGATTGAGCCATTTCCTCTTGTCCTGTCCCCTGTCACTTGGAAGAAGAGGCCAGCACCCTCCTCTCTACAACTTCCTTTCAGGTATTTATAGAGAGCAATGAGGTCTCCCCTCAGCCTCCTCTTCTCCAGGCTAAACACCCCCAGCTCTCTCAGCCGTTCCTCATAAGGCCTGTTCTCCAGCCCCATCACCAGCTTGGTTGCTCTTCTCTGGACTCACTCCAGAGCCTCAACATCCTTCTTGTGGTGAGGGGCCCAGAAATGAACACAGATTTCAAGGAGCGGTCTCACCAGTGCTGAGTACAGAGGGAGAATAACCTCTCTGGACCTGCTGGTCACACCGTTTCTGATACAGGCCAAGATGTCATTGGCCTTCTTGGCCACCTGGGCACACTGCTGGCTCATGTTCAGTCGGCTGTCAACCAACACCCCCAGGTCCTTCTCCCCTAGGCAGCTTTCTAGACAGACTTCTCCTAGTCTGTAGCACTGCATAGGGTTGTTGTGCCCCAAGGGATGGACCCAGCACTTGGCCTTGTTAAACCTCATGCCATTGGACTCAGCCCAGTGGTCCAGCCTGTTCAGATCCCTTTGCAGAGCCTCCCGACCCTCCAGCAGATCAACACTTCCACCCAGCTTAGTGTCATCCGCAAACTTGCTGAGGGTGCACTCAATGCCTTCATCCAGGTCATTGATAAAGACGTTGAGTAGGGATGGACCCAGCACTGAGCCCTGGGGAACCCCACTTGCAACTGGCCTCCAACTGGATTTAACACCATTTACCACCACTCTCTGGGCCCGGCCACCCAACCTGTTTTCCAGCCAGGAGAGTGTGTGCCTGTCCAGGCCAGAGGCTGACAGTTTCTCAAGTGGAATGCTGTGAGAAACTGTGTCAAAGGCTTTGCTGAAGTCCACATCCACAGCCTATCTCTCATCCAGTAGCCGAGTCACTTTGTCATAGAAGGCGATCAGGTTAGTTTGGCAAGACCTGCCTTTTGAGATCCCGTGTTGACTGGGCCTGATCACCTGGTTCTCTTGCATGTGCTTCATGATAGCACTCAAGATCACTTGTTTCATGACTTTCCCTGACACTGAAGTCAGACTGACAGGCGTGTAGTTCCCTAGATCCTCCCTGTGACCCTTCTTGTAAATGGGCACAACATCAGCTGGCCTCCAGTCCAGTGGAACTTCTCCAGTCTTCCAGGACTGTTGGAAGATGATGGAAAGCGGTTTGGCCAGCACATCTGCCAGCTCCTTCAATACCCTTGGATGAATCCCATCCGGCCCCATAGACTTGTGGGTGTCTAGTCGGGCTAGCAAGGCTCTGACCACCTCCTCTTGGATCATGGGGGCCTCATTTTGCTCCTCTAGCTCCTGGGTTTGTACACAGATGGAACAACTTTCCTTACAATTAAAGACTGAGGCAAAGAAGGCATTAAGTACCTCAGCCTTTTCCTCATCCCCTGTCACTGTTGTTCCTTCTGCGTCCAATAGGGACTGTATGGTCTCCCTAGTCCTCCTTTTATTATTTATATATTTATAGAAAGATTTTTTGTTATCTTTCACAGACTTTGCCAATCTGATTTCTAGTTGAGCCTTAGCCCTTCTGATTTTTTCTCTACACAATCTCACTTCCCTCCTGTAGTCCACCCAAGAGGCCTGTCCCCTCTTCCAGAGCCCATAAACATTTCTCTTCTTCTTGATATCACTCAAGATCTCTCTGTTCAACCAAGCTGGTTTTCTCCCCTGCCGGCTCTTTTTCCGGAACATGGGGATGGCTTTCTCCTGAGCTGCTAGGATTTCCTTTTTGAAGAGCTCCCAGTCCTCATGGGCTCCCTTGCCTTTAAGGACTGTCTCCCATGGGACTTTTCCAGCCAGCCTTCTGAAGAGTTCAAAGTCTGCCCTCTGGAACTTTAATGCGACTGTCCTGCTAACCACCCTCTTCACCTCACCTAGACCCGAAAACCATATCATCTCATGATCGCTTTGACCCAGGCATCCTCTTACCGCCACATACACCACAAGGCCTTCTCTGTTCACCAACAACAGGTCCAGGAGGGCACCCTCCCTTGTTGGTTCATTCACCAGCTGTGCAAGGAAGTTGTCTTCCACACACTCCAGGAACCTCCTAGACTGCTTCCTTTCTGCTCTATTGTACTTCCAGCAGATATCAGGAAGATTGAAGTCTCCCACAAGAATGAGAGACATTGATCTAGAGATTAACCGCAGCTGTTTATAGAAGAGCTCATCAGCTGCTTCTCCTTGGCTGGGTGGTCTGTAACAGACTCCCATCACAAAATCTACCTTCTTGTAGGCTCCTCTGATTTTAACCCACAGGCACTCAATCTCCTCATCACCACAATCCATCTCAACAGTGTCCAAGTCCTTACTTACAAAGAGGACTACCCCGCCTCCTTTCCTACCCTTCCTATCTCGCCTGAAGAGTTTGTACCCCACCATAGCTGTACTCCAGTTATATGAGTCATCCCACCACGTTTCCATGATGGCAACGACATCATAGGCTCCTTACCCTACAACAGCTTCCAGCTCTTCCTTCTTGTTCCCCATGCTGCATGCATTGGTGTAAATGCACTTCAGCTGAGCTGCCGAACGTTCAGCCCTCTTAGAGGGAACAGAGTTCATTTCCAATTGCCTGGTCACTGGAGTAGCTAGCACCAGAGTGCCCGTATCTCCCTTAGCACCCCAAGGTGTGTTCACCCCCACTTTCTGTGTGGTGATGTACTAGTGGTCCTCACCAGCACACCCTCTCCGAATCACCAGTGCCCCACGTCCAAGCTCGTTCCTGTCTAGCCTGGTCTCAACCCCCTCCCCCTTCACATCATAGTTTAAAGCTTGATTTATAAGCTTAGCTAGGTGTTTAGCAAGGGTTTTGCCCCCCTAGGAGACACACGTGTCCCATCCTTAGCAACAAAGCCTGGGGGTGCGTGAGCCACCCCATGATCAAAGAAGCCAAAGCCCCTTTCCTCACACCAGGCTTGGAGCCAGGCATTAATGGAATTCTTCTTCCTGACTTCCAGTTCCTCTCTATTTAGCCTTGGGATGGAGCAGAATACTATTTGTGCCCCAGAGCCCTCCATCATTTTCCCAATGGCCCTGAAGTCTTTCTTGATGGCTTTGGTCTTTCTGTTTACTAGATCATGATTACCAGTTTGGACTACTATCAGAGGATAGTAGTCTGTCTCGTGGACCAAGGAAGGAAGCTACCTCCTTCACTGATGCCCCCGGTAAGCAGCAGACCTCTCTGTGGAGTGGGTCCAGTCTGCAAATGAGTCCCTCCGTTCCTTTTAGGAGGGAGTCCCCTACGACAATCACCCTCCTCTTCTTCTTAATGGAGGATGTTTTTATCTTTTTCTGAGGATGGTGCAGCGTAGGGAAGGATTCTAGGCTGTGGGAGCCATCACCCTCATTCTCAGGATTGGATTCCACCTGCAGCACATGGTACTTGTTCTCCAGGGGAATCTGGGGTTTTGCTCTCTGGCTGAGGGGAGCGGGTTTCCTTCATCTGGCAGGAACTTACTGCCATTCCCCATCTCTTGTAACCCCAACCTTGCAGCTTGCAGGTGGATGGTGTTTGGACACACCAGCTCCAGCAGGCTGCTGAGTTAATGAGAGGGCACTGCTCCACTGGTCTACCTCCCTCTCACACTCCCTGATGGTCCTCAGCCTCTTTACCTCCTCCCTTAACTCCTCCACCACGTGAAGGAGTTCCCCCACTCGAGCGCAGTTTTCACAAGTGGAACCAGTACCAGAGGCACGAGCTGGTGTGGGAGGGGGGCACTGCCTGCAGCCCAGGGTCTGGGTAGCTGCCTGCACCCACTGTGGCTCTGTCTGGGTGGCAGCATCCTTCCTGCCCACTGCAGCACACGGAGCAGCTTTAATCTTCTGCTGGGTGGCCACAATGGTCTTCGGTGTCTTCTGTCTAGTCTCTAGGTCCTCTCTAGGTCCTCTCTAGGTCCTCTCTGCGCCCTGCCTTCGCGCCCTGCCTTTGTGCCCTGCCTCTGTGCCCTGCCTTCGCGCCCTGCCTTCGCGCCCTGCCCGCTCGAACTGCCGCTCGAACTGCCCCGCTCTTCTTCGCCCTGCTCCAGGTCTCGGTGCTCCCAGGGCGACTGTTTAAATCTCCTGCAGTGGCCGCGGGGACCGCCTCCTCCCTTCAAGCACCGCGCGGGACCAGCGTGTGGGGGCTGTCAGGACCCTCGCCCCCGCCTTGGTTTTTCTGGGATTTTTCCCAGCTCAGGGAAGCTCCCACCATCTCAAAATGTCCACCCCACCACAGAACTCACCGTCCTGCTGCTGGGTGCCGCCAAAGAAGCGGCATGTGAAATAGCTGTGTGGTCCCTGATAGTTTCATAAAACATGATCATAAAAGACTTTTTTAACCTCTTTTGCTGACAGTATCAGAAAAAATATGAAAACTTGAGATGACAATGAAAACTGAAGATATTCCTTGAGTCATGAGCTCCCAGTTAAAACTCACAGTATATTCTCAGAATGCTTTATGAAGAAACTAATATCAGATCATATTCTAAGAAAGAGGAAAAGCTACAGAAAAGGCTAATATCTTTCATTTTGCAAAAGAATTGTTAATTAAGTAATTTTAATCCCTGAAACTGAAATATATTGTACACAGAAAAAAAAAAAAATCGTAGGTAGGAACCCAGCAGCTCTTCTACTTAATAATAATATCCAAAGCACAAAACTGGCAACAGTCATAGATACTTCTTGCACATAAAATGACAGTCAAGTCTCTGTTTTGCTTCCATACTATACTCTTACTTACAACTTTCTCTGAATCCCAAATCTACCTCTCCAGATCTCCCATGCTTGCTTCTTACATCACAGTTGTTATTGGCATTCTTGTTACTCTAAGGATATTCTTTAAGGATGGCTCTTGAACTGCAAGGTTCACAATTTTTATTCCTGTGGAATGATAAATACCATAGAGTTTCTTAAGCTTGATATATCCAGGAGTTTTGTTTCTTTGCTTTAGGAACAAAAATCACAGTCTGGCTGTAATCATATCCCACATAGTTGCAACTTGCAAATGCTGCTGTAGGACTTCGCACTGACTTCACTTTTGGTGAAGCTTCCTTGAAAGATTTATTCATAAGAAAGAGAACTCTTATAAAATATTTAGAATTAATTTATGAATCTGTTTATGTCTAGGCAATGTAGTTTCATAGTTCTGCATGTTACTATTTTTCATGTGCACTTGATTAGATATATCTACTTCTAAACTAGAACATGTGGAAAAAAATGTGGAAAAAATAAAACTGAAAAGTTTTATTCTGCTATGTTTTGTCTTTGCCAATAGAAAATGAAATATATCTGGACATAGCAGATAGTTAGAAGAGTTCAAAAAACAATGAGATCACGTACAAAAGTGCTTTGAAAGATCAAAATGCTAATGGAGGACAGAATTCAAGAAGAACCAAAGGACAAAATAATTGCTGTGATCTACCTGATGGTATCTTTTAATTTTCCAAGATATACCTGCTCAGCTCTGTTGCTCTTTTGAGATGATAAAATCCAATATTTTTGGTGTTTACTTTTTTCGTAGAGACTGGGAACATTGATATTCTTATATCTTATGTTATGAATCTATAACAATTTGCTGCTCACACCTCTGTTTTGATGGGCATGAGTTGACATCATCACTTGTGTTGCACAGGAAATTTCACCATGAAAGGCTGTTTTTTCAAATATGCAGCACAGAAGTCAATGATCATTCAACTCAATGATAACTTCAGTTAGAACTGTGTTAATAATTTTTAAAGCCCACCCTACATAACTAACTGTGTGTGTTTTAGTAATAACATATATACCTGCATTGTTGAAACACAACTGTAAACCTAACTAGGTATTAGCTAAAAATACTGGCAAATGAAATGCACATTTGATCAGTGTGTTAACTTCTGATTTATTGTGATACTTCTATATCTAATACAGCTGCTACTTTATTATCAAGATTTTTTAGTATCAGGTTTTTCTCTGCATAGTTCTGGAGGTGCAAAACCAAGATACTATGGTCTTTGCAAACACACGAACATACCTGATATTCTTTGAAAACATTTAATATTAAAATCATTTAAGTTGTTAAAATAAAACTAAATGTAGATCTCTCACTTCAGTGTAGAAATTTTAATGCATCTAAGGCTGCTTTCATCCTCCTCCAAGTTAAAATTTCTAGCAGATAATCTGCTTACATACCTTAAGTAAAAGTATCTTTAATTAATATGGATGAACTCTGTGGCGATCAAGGTCTCTTACAAACAAATAACTTCTGAGTCAAAGCCTCTGTTTGTGCAAATGAAAAATTAAGAATGTGATGTCATCAAAGAACCTGACCTGGATGTTACTTACACTACACATTAGAAATTTATATGTGCTTCACAGTGTTCTATAAAATAACTATTTATCATATGAAATGCATTTAAAAGTTATAGAAAAACACAGCAGCAATAAAAAATCATGAACTGGTGAGATACATTGCACTCTATATTGCACTGTTCATGATTCCAAGAGACAAAATCATGAGAAGGAATAAGCTGAATGATTCCAGAAACATTAAGTTAATGGTGCCCATCAACTCAGTTATTCCATGCTCAGAATAAAATGTCAAATCTTTCCAGAAGTCAGTCTAAACCAGATTTTTTATAGGTCAGTAATATTAACTACTTAGTTAATTTATAATTTTTTTCTCTATATACTCTGATGTTGCTATTTCCTTGCTGGAGGGAAGACTCGCACAACTAATATGATTGATAAGCAAGCTTCGTTTATTCATCAGAAGGCACATGTTATATTGTTCAGGTTCATCAATAAGCACATTTGGCAAAACTTAATTGGTTAATCATGTCTCTAACATTAGCATATACGGTTTATCATTGGCTATTGCTTAATGGTTACATTTACATAAATTCCTTACTCTACCAGCTAACTTCTTCCTACTGCTAACGACAACATCCTGTTATTGTATAACGTTCTCGTCAAGGTCGTCTTGACCTTCTCAACTCAGCACATTTCGTACATGTTGACATGCCCTTTATCACGTAGCCATTCCTCCACAATTCCCCCATCTTCTTTTTGAACAAGCCATACTGATTGCAAAGCTTTATTCAACATTCGCTGCACACAATTCAACAAACAAGGTAATACCAATAATATTGAAAAAATCACCACTAATATGACAATTCCTACACGAACGATCTCTTTGATCCATCCGGATATTCCCAAGGACTGCAACCAATTGTCAAACGGGTTAGTGACTATGGTAAGGTTCTTCATATTGTCTTCAAGCTCCCTTAAATGTGCGTGAATAGATACTGAGTGATCAGACAAGTTCAAACAACACATCCCTTTAAAGTCTTCACAGCCATGCCCATGAGCTAATAACAAAAGATCTATAGCTGCCCAGTTCTCTAACGTGGCATGTCGTACGGAATCCATGTCAAGCAACAATTCAGACAGCGCTTTGGATGTAGCATTTGTTTGCTTGGAAAGTCAGCATCCCAGTTGATTCAGTTGGGCCAAGGTTCCGGTGGCTGCTACTCCTGGAGCTAAAATTGAGACTGCTATGATTGTTTCTGGGTTCCAAAACTTGAAAACGCATGGGTCATTCTCTTTGTCCTCACCCGTTTATAATAATGTCATGACACATTCCAAATCATGCTTGTGTTTGGTGTTAGTAAAGTTAACCTCCCTTTTTGTTTCTCGACTAAAGTGTTCAGGTGAAACATATGATTGACTTGACGTTGTATAAACTGTAACACACAGGATAATTGTCAAAGCAATTAACACCATTAAAAATAACATTCATCCTTTGACCAAGAGTTCTCATACCCATCCTGTTATCCACCCATTCTTTCGAGGATCGATCACCCAGGGACATCCTCTAACTACCACCCATAGGATTAAGAGCATCCATAATGTCAACGTCCTCCTCATTCTTGTTGACTGTTTTTGTGGTTGGGGCTTAACAGTTGTCACAGAGCAACGTGGGCTTGATCCACCTCGCAGGTGCACAAAGTGGTCCTGTATCTGTTAAAACACAAGCATAACCTCGTCCCCATGTTAGTAGCTTATACAGACCTGTCCATTGCCCATAATAACTGTTTTTCAATAGCACTTTCACGTTGTCTTGTACTTGCTCTGATTTTGACGACATGGTTTGTACATGCTTCAACTTTAGCACAATTTGATCATCTCCTGCTAATTGCAAAAAAAATCATTACATATTGCACCTTTATCAATCTGTTTTGCAGTGTCTCTCCTGATTTCCCCCTTTGTTGTTTTGCTAACAATATTTTTACTATTTGATGGGTACGTTCAATAATGACATGACTTGGTAAATGGATATCAATACTTCCTGGATAATCTATTAGATCTACTTGTAAATTCAAAATACTTGCCATGCAGCACTTAGCATATGCTTTTGCCATTGGGATATAAATGATTGTCGAGCCTCGGCCTAATAACTGAACACTTCTTTTTCTTCCCTCTGTGATTATCATTGTAATCATTTCAAATCTAGTGACTATGCTTTTTTGGGGGTTAGTGTGGCAAAATATCCACTCGATAATTCGTAATGAATCACTTAAATTTTCGTCTATCATTGCCTCAATTATCCCTAAAGGTTGTCTGCACTAGGACCCAGCAGCCGCTGACTAGTTCCAGTGAGACTGGAATGCACAGTGTTCTCACAAATTGGCATTCCCCTAGAGAGACAACACTGTTAACTCCTCTGGACTTCTGCAAAGCTGAAAGAGAAAAAAAAAACTTAGAAAGGAAGGAGAAGGGCAGGAGGCCGGGGGTTGGGGGGGCACTCACACACATACAGCTGCATGTTTTTCTAAGTATTTTAAAACTTTTCCTTCTGAAGCCTTTCATTCCAAAGATCCCCAGGTAAATCTACCTGTTTGCCGGCTTAGTGGACATTTGAGATTGAAAGGTCCCAGAGATGTATTTTCAAGATCAATCAAATCCAATTTTTAAGTCTTACAAACATTTGAAGCGCTTCAAACACACACACACACGACCACTCATTTCTCAGCTAGCCGAATACATTCATAAGATGTTGGTTATCAGTATTGGATCCACAATTTTTTCATACTATGGATATTTAAACTACACATGGTACTGGGAACATACAACACTTAAAATACGTAGATGCATTATCTAATAAGGCTTATATCGATTGTCTAACAAATATTTCACTTATGGTAGACTTTTGTAGTTTCTGTATTGATAGAATCACGGACTGGTCAGTTGAACCACAGCCTCTGTCTCTTCATGGGGTACAACTGCTGAAAAATAAATCAGATGAGTGATTCTAGTGCCCTTTGATATAAAGTCAGGAGGCATAGGCATCCAAACTATTACTTGCATTGCTTTTGTAAAGTCGGCATCTGTCAATTCTGGTAAAACAAGTAATCTTTGTAACAGGTGATCATGCAATTAACAGTGCACTAAGTCCATCTTTGCATTCTTTAAGGCTAATTGTTTAAGCAACACTTATCTAGCAGCAATATTGTCTGCCTGCTTATTTAAGGCCTCTTGTAGTTTGTCTAGAAAAGTCATGTAAATAACGCCATTTTCCAGATTTCTTTTTTTTTTTTTAATCACAAATACAGGTGCGTTCCAAGGACTATTAAATGGGACTGTATGCCCATGATCTATTTGCTCTTCCACTAAATTTTGCAATGTACCCAATTTTTTCACTCGTTCATAATTCCAATGTCTATTCCCATTGCATTTAACACATCTCTCCCCCACAAGATTAGTGGAATGTACACAACTAAGGGTTACACTACACTTCAACATAAGAGGCTGAGTTTATAGGGACTAAGCCAAATGTATTTCAGGGATTCTTATGGACTCAAATCTTTGTAAGCCATGCTCTACAGAGTCAGCTTGGAACACAGCTGCTTTGAACAAAATTAAATACACTATCCAGCTATTTGTTGTTATTAATACTAGTGGAAATGGTGTTCATAACACTAGTGGAGACAGCATCCATACTCTTGCTTGAATCATTCCAGTACAGCCTGCATCAATGACCCCAGGTAAAACAAAGATTCCCAACCAAATTATTGATAATCACTCTAATTACAAGGCAGTAAAGCTACCCTCCAATGGTCCTTTTACGTTTCATGGTATTGTGTGAAGTGCGGATGATTGCAGCGCAACTGTGATGATGGTGATCACGTCTATCTCGGTGCTGCCTCTGGTTCTTGCTCTGAGGTGAGTGCTGCTGCTTGCTGCGGAGGCATCTGTGTTGGTACGTGCCTCCTGCAAACAATTCCCAGGAAAAGTTTGTAGCTGTTTAGGGTCACAGCTCCTCCGCTGATGAAAATAAATCAAAGTTCTCTCAGAGGCTGCTGGCCCTGGATCGAAGGGATTATTGGCAGGTGCTGATGGTTGACTAAGTAGCACAGTTTTGACTAAGTTCTGTGCTGTCCTGCATGTGGACGCAGACATTCCATGTATTGGATTAGCCTGTCTTACTCCGAAAGAGGTAGCCAGTTTTCCTTGTCTGTTCTGTGGGGGATTTTCTGTGTGCAGTGCTGAGATGGCTGTTGCAAGAATCAATTTTGCTAGGGTACATATGTCCGCCGGAATGAGGGTATGCGATTGAAAGATGTACTGTATTAGCGATGTCGTAACTTGTGATTTAAGGTCGTGCTGGATCACGGCAGCTTTAAGTTTCCCCAACAATTTCCAGTCAATCGGTTCCCAGTATCGACCTCCTGCACCATGCATTATTGGGAATGCTTCTGATACAGTTATGAAATCTCCTTCCAAAACTGCATTTGTGATTATGCCTTTCCATTTTCAGCTATGGGCTTCTTCTATCTCAGGGTCTGGCTCGACAAATGAGGGTTGCACTGATAATCGTTTTGTGGCAATTGTGAGAGTTGGACCAGATCCATCCGTAAAGGTATAATTTTTATGTGCAGGGGGTTCCGGAGCCAATGGGAGCTCTGGCTTCTGTTGAATAGCCAATTGTTGCAATGCTTTCACTAACTCTTTCAACTCCCCTTCAAGCGAGGGCATTGCAGCCGCTCCAGCAGTATCATCTCCTGTTGTTGCCACATCTGGGTTATCGGGAGTTAATTCTTTTGGAGGCGCAGAAGGATGACAGGCAGCCCCTCCTTGCTCTGCATCTTTCCTCACTAACACAGTTTCTTGGGGTTTATCAGACGGCTTTTCGTCTGTCTCCGTCTGGTGATATAACGCTTTTGGCATCTCTCTTACTAAAATTTTGTTAGATGCAGCCGCAGGGGCAGTGAGCACTCTGTCGACAGCACCAGATACATTAAATGGGCTAGATTCTAGTGGGGCCCGTTGTGGGATGTTTAACATGTGGGAGAAGAGTGAGGTTGCTGGGAAAGCCTGTGGAGCTGTGCCAAGCGATACGAGAGACCCGGACGCTCCGAGTACCACTGTAGCCACTGCAGCTGCTGATCTCTCTCCTTTCATTGTCCGCAGCACCTCCACTATTTCCCTCCACACTGGTCTGAATTTTGCCTCCTTGCCTCCTTTGGCCACTGCATCCCATAATACATGACCTATTGCTTCCCAGGTAGGAATTTTGAATATGACTTGTGCTCCTGGGATTAATTTATGGCGCCAGACCCAGTTCAAAAATGCTTTAATAATGGAGGCATCATATTTTTTCCCTCTCTTAGAGAGGATATGTTGGAGGAGTTTTAGGACACCTTCTTTCTCGTAATCGTCCAACCCCATCTCCTCCCCGACTGCTCACCTTTTGATAACGAGATCCAATTTCACACCAGCAGAGCGCTCCACTTTAAAGTAATTTAAAACTATACCGTCTCTGGTCTTCTTGCTGGGGCAGCAAGGATGGTTTTGGCTGGCCTCTCTGCATCCCGTCTGTTTCAACTTTCTAACATCCGGTATCTTTATAAGTGTTTGATAAACCAAAAAGCCGCATCTGTTGTAAAATTGCATTATTTAAACTGTCTTGACTCTTGAACTGCTACCAACGTTGTTTAATTGAGCCATTTCTTATCGTATCTGTTAACAGGCCCTTCTGTAATGCTGAAACTGCTTGGATTTCACAGCAGCAGCAGGCCGCCCCCCCTCAGCCCAGGGCAGAGGCCCCCCTGCGGCAAACTGCTCCGCGGGAGCTGGAGGGGTGGGGGAGTGGCCCTCGGCCAGGTGGCTTGGTTCTCTTCTTACAGTTTTTGGAATCTCCTTTATCACTTTGTCACTAATTAGTTCCCAGTGCAGACCGCCGTGCCATGCACAGATCAAAGCTTGCAATATTTCAACTTCTCCCTGCTGCTGTGCCTCCCTCCTGACTTGCACCCGTTGGTCTGAGGGACAGTGAGGGGGTGGATCGGGCTCCTTGTCGGTGTCTATCGGACCTGGATCAAAGGGATTGTTGGCCCTCCCGTCGGGGGGTGCGGAGACAAGCGCAGCCAGTTTAGGGAGGTAAGGGGTTAATACAGTTGTTGACGATCCTGCACTCAGCTCGAAATTATCGCCCTGCTTTTTAGAGCCAACATGCGCCTTTAACGCTTCAAAAACTTTCTGCCAGGGAGACTGTTCAGCTTGATGCTGTTTTAAGCAATTGATTACGGCGCGCCACGGTCGGGACAATTTTTTGGCTGTCTTATCATCGTCTATAACGGCTGCCCATAAGGTATCCCCGAATGCTCTCCACTCCTCAACACAGAAAACTGTGTTGGGGTCCTGAAAATGCCCCTTAGCTGTTCCATATGTGACCAATCTGGCCACCTCCTTTTTTAAATCTATATCTTGAATCTTTCGCTTTTCTAAAAAGCACACTAATAAGTCATATGCTGCTTGCCTTTCCATTTTTATCTCATAATCGAGCTCGAGCTTTTGGCAGCCTTACCGGCAACATTCCTGTTGCTTTTTTTCTCTAATGGCGGGCAGCAGCTCCAATCGGCGAGATCCCCTCTTTAGGGTCGATCCAGATGCGAGGAGTCAACCTTTGGCCGGCAAAGTCGTCCTTTTCATCTACTGGTGGCTGCAGACCAGTCGCTTTTTCGGCTCCTAGCAAGCGTAGCGGTTCCCAGTGAAGACGGCTTTTATGTCGAGCTGAATCACGTCGGGGTCACCATTTGTTGCTATTTCCTTGCCGGAGGGAAGACTCGCACAACTAATATGATTGATAAGCAAGCTTCGTTTATTCATCAGAAGGCACACGTTATATTGTTCAGGTTCATCAATAAGCACGTTTGGCAAAACTTAATTGGTTAATCATGTCTCTAACATTAGCATATACGGTTTATCATTGGCTATTGCTTAACGGTTACATTTACATAAATTCCTTACTCTACCAGCTAACTTCTTCCTACTGCTAACAACAACATCCTGTTATTGTATAACGTTCTCGTCAAGGTCGTCTTGACCTTCTCGACTCAGCACATTTCGTACATGTTGACATGCCCTTTATCACGTAGCCATTCCTCCACACTCTGAGAATATAGATATTCTTAATTATGCACTATGATACAAAGAGTGTGTCATACTCTGAGCGGGTAAACTTGAGAACTTTTTCATCAACTCCCTATTCAGATGTATGTCCCACTGCATTTAACATTCAGAAGATGGAGCCTGAAAACACAGCTGCTGCAATACGCTATGCTACATTCAGACACATTTAAATTGCATCACTTCTGAAAGAATGAACGAGGTTTACCTGCATGGTAACTTTAAAAAGATACTAGATTTACTAAAGGAAAAAATTAAAATAAAACTAAAGAATCCAGGCCAGACAAATAAAAATGCCAATCCATGTTATATTTTACTGTATGTTCAGAAGTCATTATCATGTGAGCAATCTATTAGTTCCTAAAAGTGAACATTTCAGCACACTTTGTTCATCCCTTTCTGTCAGACTTCATGTACAGAGCAAATTAGCATTAGTAATGGAGGATGTGAGTTATGTAAATTAAATTTTCACCATATTTAATTCACTGGCAATTCTTTTTATGTTAACTTGTGTTTAAAAATGGTTATCCAATAATGCCAATCAGATTATAATCTAATATACATAAGGATTTTTTTCTACTAATAAAAAACTCTTAATATTTAGAGAATTTAATGTTGCCTTGATATGTGGATTAACTGCAAATTAAACATGGAAACTTAAATCAGTTCTTTATATTCATAAATTCGTAGTATTATATTAACATGACTTTTATTAAACTATAAAAAGTTTCTACAAATTCATTTAGAGATCTGTTATACTCTTATATAAGAGTACAAGACAGAACACTAGCAAATATTCATTAGAGGATTAGCATGCACTAAGAATAGGACATATTGAATGACCTGCTGAAATATCTCTAAATTTCATGACTTTGTTACATGTATAACCAAGTATTATGAGCATACATCTTCATTTCATATTTCGAGGGAATCATTACATGATATTTTTCTGAAAACCAAATAATAACCAAGCTTATATGCAAATTTGTAAAGCAGTCACTACTTAGTAAAAAATTGAGACTATAAGGAACAAGAAAAAAAAAAAAAAGTAAAACCATGCCTAGGGCAGCTAAAACTTTTCCTTTCAATTTCAATCTATTCTAGAGTCTGTGAATAGTGACAAAAAGAAGACTCTTGTTTTTTATATTTACATGTGGTTACATTTAGCGAACATATGTTCTCATTAGAAACATAGAATTATAGAATCATTAGGTTGGAAAAGACCTTAGAGATCATCAACTCCAACCTGTCCATTACTAAATCATGTCCCCAAGCACCTCATCCACCTGCCTTTTAAATACCTCCAGGGTGTTCCTCCTCCCTGGGCAGCCTGTTCCAGTGCTTTATAACCCTTTCTGTGAAGAAGTTTTTCCTAATGTCCAATCTAAACTTCCCCTGACACAGCTTAAGGCTACCCTGTAGGTAGTTTCAGAGAACAATAAGGTCTCCCATCAGCCTCCTCTTCTCCAGACTAAACAACCCCAGTTCCCTCAACTGCTCCTTGTAAGACCCAGCCCCTTCACCTGCAAATTGACATTTGGTTTAAACAAAATCATTGATATTAAAGTCACACTAAATCTTTCCCTATCCCTTTGTTTGGTTCCATGCTCATCACCTTGTGAGATGCAGTGTTACCAAGTACACTGTTACTACCTAAAAAATAGCAGAATGCTTTAAGTGGAATGTATTAAGTGCAATGTTCCCTATACACCAGCTATCAGAGAAAAATATTGCATGTATGAGACAGAAGTAAATATAGCAGGTGCCAAAGGTTAAAGCTTTCAGCATATTCTTCCTGCTCATGTCAGAACTAGATACAAGTGGCGTGGATCTGTAGTTGTGCTATTTTCTTTCCTTCCACCTCAGTACACATGAATTATGTCTACTCCTTTTTTTTCGCCTAAGCTGGTACACTTGAAATATTGGTGCAGAACTTGGATTGTAATTAATCTTCAACAAATATTTAAAGTTTTCTAGGCAAGATTGTCTCCTTTCAAATCACAGACCTGGGAAACCCTGTCAGCTTTCTCTACAAAGATCAGTAGGTCTTATGTTTCTTTTCCTTTTCCTGTTTCATTCTTCTTTGTTCAGCTGGAGATGCCATCCTTCATCCACTCTCTCACTTGTTTGGGTATTTTCATATTGCCTCATCATATCTTGTTATACATTATATTACTTCCACCACCAAATCACTAAATTTTTATTTATCTAAAATTCACCTCCTACCCTCTATAACTGCTTGTGTTAAATTCAAATATCAGATGAGACAGTCAAGACATCTGAAATTCATCTTGTATTTATTATTTATATAAATAATGAAGTAATAAGAACTGTCTCAAAATTATGAGCAGTGGAAGCTAATAGCCTACAAAAATGGCAGTCTTATAACTCTCATTTTCCCTTCTTTTCTCTATATTTTTCTGTCTTGGATCTAGGTAGTTGCACTTCGGGAGTGGTAGAAAGCTGTTCTGCCCAGATTCATGTACTGAAACACAAACATTAATTGAAATCTAAATCAAATTGTAAAGGATAGTAGGTCATACTAGACAAGAAACAACAAATTCTTAAACTTTGTTCGAATCATGTATAGCTCTGCAATAAATTTAATGACACTTCATTTCATTATATTTTCAGGTACCTTTTCAGAATCAGATTTCCAGCTCAAACTGAATAAGCAGGGTACATGTTCTGTGATATTGTGCAGATCATCACTGACACAACTAAATGGCAAGTTACTGAAAATAGCCATCGTAGTATTTCCTTTACAGCAAGCCTTTGCTTTGAATGTCACCTAGCATTCTTATCATTAAAATCCTGTATATGTTTTGATGCAAGATAGCAGAGCTCAGTTGTGCTGAATGACCTTCTAATATAATGTTTTGATGCTTAATCATGGTGCCAGTTGCTTATAAAATTACCTGTAATCTTTCCACTGCTATCTGTGAACCTTCAATATTGAATTGATAAGTGTTTAAAGGTGTACTGAAAATAAGTTTTCATGAACTCTGAGACATCCCAAACTGATAACAGATTATATAGGTAGACCTGGAAATGATGAAGAGAAGCGTGGAAAATCACATTCCTCTTCTCCCTTACCTGCCAGGACCAGATTTTACATTCTTTTTTTTATCTGAATTGGCTACTGCTGCACTCACTTGGGGGATAATTTTCAAAAGGAAGAATATTTTCAGTCTCTCTTAAAGAAAGTCAAGCAAGACAGATATAATGTCCATCAATTGTGAGAACACAAAGTTTTCAGAAAAAATAAAACAAAGTAAGGATTTCCATAGGCCACTCTCAGTGCACATAGTTCTGTATTCAGGAGAAAATTGGTGTTTGTAACTGAAAACATGGACTCCTGACTTCCATCTGGGATAGCAGCATTTTTCAACAACCAGAATTTCTTGATAATGCAATAATTTTGAAATATAATATTGAATTGTTTCCTGTTGTTATGTTCATTCCTTCATGACACTTTTCTGCTCTTTTGTTCATTAGGAAAGGTTATATGATTCATTATACAGATCAAACATCAAATAGTTATCTTTTTATGATCATACACACAAGGAAGGGAGAAAATACAATGTAAAGCATGTGAGTTTGAATGGCTCAACTTAAAATTATCACTTTATATGTTTTCTGTTTCCAAAGAATAATATTCTACTATTCTACATATACTATTTCTATATAACCCAAAGGAATTATATGTGTTATGCTTTTTAATTGCTTTTTGTACAGCATTTTCTCATCTTACTGCCAGTTATTAAGATTGGACATAAGAAGAAAGAACATCTAGTAGACTTTTCTTGACAGTAAACAGGTAAATTCCCCCCAAATACTTATTCATACTTTTGGGGTTACCAAGATATAGGTTAATATCCTAAGACCTCTGAAACGAATTATTACAGCTGAGTCAGAATTCCATTTTGAGTCTGTCCAAATGGAGGAAGTAATATAGAAAGACATAAAAATATTCAAAAAAGTGGCACAATTGGGGTAAATTCTGTGGTCTAATCTATTTCCATTGCTATTTATTGGGTGATGATTGTCTCTCTTCTTAAACCCTCTTTAAAATCCTAGACTAAATTTAAATTTCCATAAGAAACAACTCTTCACTTCCTATAAATATGTAACATAAATTATGATTTTTAAACCTTGATCCAGAAGAATGTTTAAGTATGCTGTGCTGAAAGGGACAATTCATAGACATAAATTTGGGAGCAATATACAATGCGTATATGGAAATACATAAGAAAATTACTCCCAATTACATATGTTGTGTTAACCAAGCAACATTGCTCTGTGACTTCCCATAATGCTTTAATGGTTTGGCTAAAGTAAGAAAATATCTTTGGAACCAATTTAGGCTTTATGGTTGCTAACAGCACAGCTTCCAGAGGCAGCCAACAGATGCAGCAGTTTCCACAGTCCTTTCTGAGCTCTGCTTCTTTCAGATCTTCTTGAGATCTTAAGCTTTCCAGGCACTTTACTTGAGATCTGGAAATTCCTGGAAATCCTCCAAAGGTTTCTGCTAGTACTTGGTAACGCTACAGATGGGTAGCTCTAGCACCTCCTGAAAAACTATCAGCTGTCCTTCATCGGGATTGCCTAGAGCCTCTAGAATAGCTAACCCCTGACTGGGGAGGATCAAGCTCTCTCTCAGCCTGTATAAGAGCCAGACAGTCCATGCAGCAGGAAGAGCCTGCACCTGTGGAATCAGAAACTGGAAGTTTCTGTCATGATGGAGGCTGAAGGCTGATGATTCCTGAAGAAGACATACCAATCGGCTGAATTGGCTTGTCACCTTGGAATGTTTGTTATTTCTTGCTTGCCATGGATTTTATGGTTGGACTCGATGATCTGGTGGGTCTCTTCCAACCTGGTGATTCTATGATTCTATGATTTGCACTTCGGATGTTGTGGAGAGACTACAGAGACTCTTCTGGCCTTTTAACTGTTACTCTGCTGCTTTTCTATGTAAGCACAAATGATACTAACTAGCATGACCTGGGAAGTATCACAGAATCATCAGGTTGGAAAAGACCTCTTGGATCACTGAGTCCAACGATTCCTCTCTGCCACTAAACTGGGTCCCTGAACACCTTGTCTACCCATCTTTTAAACACCTCCAGCATTGGTGACTCAACCACCTCCCTGGGCACCTTGTTCCAGTGCCCAATGACCCTTTCTGTGAAAAATTTCTTTCTGATATCCAGTCTGAACCTCCCCTGGCATAGGTTGAGGCTATATCAAGTGTGATTGTAAGGTTCTGAGGGCAAGGTTCAAGGGAAACGGAGCCCAAATAGGTTTCTGATCCTGCTGGTAAAGTGGAAAGGCTTAGAGTACTCAGTGGATCCTGTGAGTTGTACAGTTTGTGGTGTTATCAGGGTTTTAGTTTCTATGACCATGGGACCTTTCTTGAGGCTCAACAGCTCTTTGGAAGAGACAGGATTCACTTGACTACAAGGGGGAAAAATGTGTTCACCAGCAGACTGAATCCTTTTGAGGAGTGCTTTTGAAGGTAGACGTAAAAACAACTAAGTGCTTTCAGAGCACCTTCAAGGGGAAAGCTTTCAAGAATGTACTAGGAAATAAGCACATTTAACTGCCTCTCTGAAATGCCCCTGCACTACTGTGAGCCACATGGGGAGCAAATAGGAAGAGTTAGCAGTCTCTGTGTAGTTACAGGGCTATAACCTCATTGGGATAATGGATGTGGTGTGCCTTGATAGAAGTGGTCTCTGTGCTAGGCCTTTTTTGTGTGATTTCAGCTATGGTATAATTTTTGCTTGCTGATATTTCTCTAATTTTTATGAGGGACTTTTGATATTCTGACAGGCAGGTAACTATAATAGATGGGAAATCTGATTGTTTTCTCCCTGCAATGAAGCACCTGGCACAATAATACAGTCTATTTTGCAACAAGGCTCCTTGGATGTTTGAGTGGACTTACTACAGTCCCTCACCTTGATGTGATACAGAATATATAGTGAATGACATTTTTTTTCAAGTAAAACTTTTGTGAATTAATGTTTCCTAGGTACTTCTACATGGATCAGTAAACGAATCAGAAATAATCCAAAATTACCTGTAAGTAAAACATCTGTCTCTACCAAGAGTGATATAAGATGTCTTTACTTGCAGTTCCATTTCTAGTGTTATTGATTCCAGTGTCACTTGGTAGCCGTGGTCTGTGTAGTGCAGACACTTTGTTACTGTACAGAATCAATGTGGGTTATTACTGCAAATTAGGATGTTCATGATGGTTCTGGATATTGCTTGTGACTGTGTATCAAAACATGGAGTGAACAACATGATAAACTTTGATTTTTTGCCTGTTGCACCTCTCCTCTCTCTTCCCATTTGACTACTACTTTAGATTATCATACCTCCTGATATCTGACAACAGCAATGTCTAAGAAAAAGAATGTAACTAAAGACAGACTTCCAAAGATGCTTTGCCCTAGCTTTATGGCTAGCATGAATATAGTTTTGGTTAAAATGGAAGTGTCTCCAGTAGATGAGGCTTATGGGATAGATAAGACAACAGATAACTAATATCAGTGAAAGAAGACATAAAAATATGCATCCTTTCTTATCTTTTGGCCAAAAGGAAGTAGGTCAGACTAGCCACTTAGATAAAGAGTATCTTAAAGCAGATTTAAGTGTTAAATTTCTAAACTAATTTAAGTGTTTGATATAATTTATCCCTGTTAATACTTAATTGCTAGACATTCAGACCATTTTTAGAGAAACTTACGTAAATTTGCAGCCGTTTTAATGAAATGTTCTGTGTGTACATCCGTGTGACTTATTCATGAAGCACATCCAACATTTCATTAAGAAATGAACACTTATCTTATTTTCATGATGTCTGTACTCCTAACTTCAAGACGATGTTGCAGATCCTTCCAGGAAACTGAAACCTGTTTTTTAACAAGTGCAGTGAATGACTTCATGTTCACTGAGTTGAAATTCAGCAAGCAAGCCCATATCCCTAAAATAGTACTTCAACCTACTTGGTTCTTCTATGAAGTATTAAATTCATGTCCTCCATCTTCTCAGTTCTCAATGGGCCTGCTGACTTACATAATGGCTGCAGGACTGCTTTCAAGGGTTCTGTTCAAGATCATCCTGCATCATTTCATGTGCCATTCTTCCTGCCTGTTCAAAAAAGTCTTTCAAGCAGAAGGGAAAAATCTATATCTGAATCCATTTCAGAATAAACTATGCTCCACTCTATTAAAATAAAAACTTTTTTGTTTCTATAAATTCATATTGCTTTACAACTGTTCTCAGGAAGCCTACCTACAGTAACAGCTCCTTGCTGTGGTTCAGTTTGTACATCTATTCCTTCTCTCCTTCTTTGATCCTTTTTTCAAGGAATCAGTCCTATATGGGGAGGCTAAGTACAGAACATTTGATCTTCTTTAACCCAAGGAGATTAAAATATTTATAACTTTAAGTATATAATCTAAGAATGATTTAATACATATATTAAAATGGTTTTCAGACTTGGGAAATTATACTGCATTCCAAAACATGCTTTTAACCAAAATGACAAATACCAAGAAAGAATAAAACGTACAAGCATGATGATTTTTCATTATTATTTTCCCTAAGTATCAACTACTTAAATAAAGTCAAATGCCAAAATTTTGCCTAAGCTCATACACAAACCATCAAAACTGATAACAGTTCCTAAAATACATTGAGGGAGGAGGGAGAGTTAGACTTAGATGTGTCCATTTATCACAGTTAATGTAGGGAGGAAGAAGCACTCTGTGGTTCAGATAAATGGTTGAGATTTAAGCAATCCAAGGTAAATTTTTTGCTGTAGATTTCTCATGCCGTCTTCTGCAAATCATTTGAATGTTCTGGACCTTTACTTCCTCAGGCATGCAAGTTTTGCAGTGGCATCTATCTAGTAATACTGTTGCAAGGAATTGAGGTCCTAGAGTTTTGATTTTCCAGCTCTTAAATAATTGGGATAGTGATGTTTCTTATCTTTTTATCCTTGGTTTATGCATCTTTATTAATTCATACGCATGTATTCTTCTCTGCTAGAAGTTGTAAATGTAGCAGTACAGAATGCTGATATATTGATTAATTCAATAAGAGAGGTAGCATAGTTCCAGGAAAAAGGCAAGAGCACAGGAGGATAGTAAATATCATTGCTCACTTATGTTAATGTACTAGGTAACCCTGGCAATCATTTTACCATTCAGTGCCTTTTCTTTACTGACTCCATCTTTTCTGTTTAGAGAACAGACTTTAAATTAATACAGAAGGATAACATTTTTCTGAGTTTCTCTTTTTTCCAAATCTAGAGTTTTAACTGAAATAAGGCATGCATTAGAAAAATAAAATTAAAACAGGTCCATAATTACCCACTGTGCTAAAAAATATCCATTGTTCCTGCTTATAACTGTATTAGGAAAAACTGAAAGAACAATATATATAAAATTTAAAGTATATCAATAAGAAATTAAACAAAAAAAAATAGAAATCTATATTTGGATTGTAGTATAAAATGAACAGTGTGGGGAAAAGAAACAAACAACCCTCCCCCCTAACTTTTGGATAAAGTATTCACTACCAGTTTTTGGGTTTCTTTCTCAGTTCTGATTTGAACTAAAGAGATAGTGCCACTTTAAAGAAGTACAAGTATAATTTAAACAGTTCGTTTTAATTGAAAATATAGTGTAAAGTATTTCCCACAGAAATTCTCTTGTTAAAATTCATTGGAGACTTCCTCATCTTTGGATTTGCTGATGGATACTTAGCAGTGTGACCAGTTTATGTGAATTGAGCACTAACAATGAAAATGTTACACTTTATTAACTGAAATATTTTACGAAGTATTAGGGGTAACAGGTAACTTACTTACAAAATCAAATCCTGAAACCTTTATCCTGGCAAAATTCTCTTAAAGGCAATGTGAGGTTTGACTGGAGAAAATTCATTCTGTTTCCCTGACTGTATTCAAGGCACATTCTCAAGTGTTTAATAGATTGCATCCTAAAGAACTTGATCCATGCTGTGCTATTCACCATCTAAAAAAAAAAATAATCATAGAAGGACTGTAATGGGCTTTTAATTCACTAAACTTTTCAGCTAATATATTTCTGCTTCTTTTATTTTGCTTCTTTAAAAATCATCTCTGTATACTAAATTTTCAAGGTGCTGTCTTCAGCATTATGGACAGCAACTTCCATTTTTATAGGTAGTGCTGTGTTATGACCAGCTGCTGTTCTAAGAACACTGAATGGCATGAGACACATGAATTATTGACACCATCCATGATTTGGACTGAACAAATATACTTTTGAAATGGTACACTAGTGAAGATACTTTGTAATGCCTTTGATGAGGGAGTTATATTTGTATAGAACATTGAATAAGACAATTTCATGCCTGACACTATTACAGCATATTTTGCCTGAAGATTCCAATTCCAGATTATGTCCAGGAAAGTACTTATTACAAAGTAATGACATCTTGGCTTGTATCAGAAATGGTGTGACCAGCAGGTCCAGGGAGGTTATTCTCCCTCTGTACTCGGCACTGGTGAGACTGCTCCTCGAATACTGTGTTCATTTCTGGGCCCCTCACCACAAGAAGGATGTTGAGGCTCTGGAGCAAGTCCAGAGAAGAGCAACGAAGCTGGTGAGGGGGCTGGAGAACAGGCCTTATGAGGAACGGCTGAGAGAGCTGGGGGTGTTTAGCCTGGAGAAGAGGAGGCTGAGGGGAGACCTCATTGCTCTCTACAACTACCTGAAAGGAGGTTGTGGAGAGGAGGGAGCTGGGCTCTTCTCCCAAGTGACAGGGGACAGGACGAGAGGGAATGGCCTCAAGCTCCACCAGGGGAGGTTCAGGCTGGACATTAGGAAAAAATTTTTCCTGGAAAGGGTCGTCAAGCACTGGAACAGGCTGCCCAGGGAGGTGGTTGAGTCACCTTCCCTGGAGGTGTTTAAGGCATGGGTGGACGAGGTGCTAAGGGGCATGGTTTAGTGTTTGATAGGAATGGTTGGACTCGATGATCCGGTGGGTCTCTTCCAACCTGGTTATTCTATGATTCTATGATTCTATGATTCTATGATTCTATGATTCTATGATTCTATGAAAGAAGAGAATTCTGAAAGTAGGAGGGGAAAATCAGACAGCAGAGCAGGAAGGAAGATAAGAATTGCAAATGCTTTCATTTTCAAAATTTTTCAAATGCTTTTCTTTTCTAAGACAGTTGACACACAGCTTTGATCTAGTTTATACATAAATGGAGCTTTGAAGAGCTTAGATATTCCCTACCTAGTTGGGTGCCAAAGTTCATTATCATATGCGCAGTCCCTGACTATTCCAAAATTTCACTTTTTTTCCCCTAACATTTATTTTTATCTAAAAAGCTCTGCAATGACATTCCCAGAGGCAAGTTGCACCTTGTGGAGTACAAAATAATTATTTTTCATTTCTAAAAAGAGTTAAAGTATCTTTTTACTCTTTGTCATTGTAAGATTTGGGTTGGATTTTTTCCTCTAGAATTGTATCATTTGAATTATCTTTTAATTCTGAAGTGCCACGGGCAACTACTGGGATGTGATTGTCTGTGTCATCTGTCTTCCAGTGGAAAATGTGAAGTGAGGTGGCATGTTTAATGTCACAGCATCTGGTGTGGAAAAGAACATTAGTTCTGCTATAACGATATTAAATTGAAATGAAAAAAAAACCCACAAAAAAACAGCTTGCAGTTTTAGGTATCACGTAAACTGCAAAATCTACATTAGCATATTTGATATATTAAGGAAGAAAAACCCTTCTAAGTATTTGAAGCCACTCTGACACATACAATATATGGAAATGTGTGATATGTATCACCATAAATACTTAGCTAAAGAGAAATGCAGTAAAACAATTTTATATACAATAATTTCTTACAGATGACTATTGCTGCAGTGAGTACTAAAGGTAAGTAATCACTGATTACAGTCCTATATTTTTACATATAGAACTCATTGAAATTATGAACTAGCAATAGAAATAATAATCCTAAAGAAGTTATTGTATGAGTGTTCTGGAATTAGTCAACTAGTTCATTTTATTGAGAGAATAAATTAAAAAAAAAATGTAGAATTAAACAATTTTTTTTTGTGATTCCCAGAAGTAATATGAACTTTGTGTGGTTTTAGTAATTATCTGGTTACATGCAGATTTTTACCTAAGAAAACAATTATGCATGCTGAAATCAGAATTTAAGATACTTGGTGCTTGTAAAGTAATTGTCATCAATGATTTACTCCAATACTGCATTGAGAAGCCATCGCACAAACACTGTATATTGTGTTTCTGACTTCTTCAATGACCCACTGGTATTCAAATTAAGTACTTATTTAGAGATAATGACAGACCTCAAATGTAATTTTTGCATGCCAAGGCCTTAGATAACCTGATCTAGTGAGTTGACCCTGCCCATGGCAGTGGAGTTGGAACTAGATGATCCTTAAGGTCCCTTCCAACCCTAATTATTCTGAGTCTTTGATTCTGTGATTCTATGACCACCTTCAAAATAATTCCCTTCTGAGTTGACACACAGCTATGTATGATGATGTCAATGTTCAAAGCAATTCAACAGACCATTTTCTGGATAAGTATTGAGGATCTCCGTAGTTTTCTACCGACAAAAACCAGGTTCCTTTAAGCACCAATTCGATCTATGGGAAGAGGCAGAAATCACAGGGAGGCAGGTCTGGCAAACAAGGTGGCTGCTCAATCACAGAGATGTTATTAGCTAAAATCTTCACAGACATATTGTTGTGGACTGGTGCATTGTCTTGGTGCAAAGTTCACCCATTTCTCCACAATTCTGGGTGTTTCCTTCCCACACTTTCACGTAGTTTCATCGAGTTTTCAATGCAATATTGCTGATTTACCATCTGGCCACTGGGAACCCACTCTGCTATCACAATACCCTGGGTACTGAAGAAAACAATCAACATGGCCTTGCACTTCAAACAACTCATGCATGCTTTTTTTAGTCTTGGAGATGCTGCTGAATTCCACTGTGTTGATTGTCGCTTTGTTTCTGGGTTGTATATAAATACCTGAATTTTAACACAAGTAATTAACAAATTCAACAAATCCGGCTCATCCTCAATGTGTCGCAAAAGGTCCAAACAGATTTCTTTGCATTCATCTGACAGCATTCTTGGAACCATTTTTGCACAAACATTTCTAATGTTCAATTCTTCGGTAGAATGTGGCAAACACTTTCCTTGTCCAAATAAACTTGCTGAGCCACTCCTCAAACACCTGACCTTCTGTCTTTTCAAATCACATCTCACACTTTTGCAGTGTTGTCATCAGTAACTATTGTTCATGGGTGTTCATTGTCTTTCATGCTTTATCTGCCTTCCAAAAATCATTTGTGCCACTCAAAAATGTGCACAAGACATGCCTTCTTCAACACAAGTTTCAGTCAATAACTGAAAAGTTTCCATCATGTATTTCTTCAGTTTCACAAGAGAATTGACTCTAACTCACTGTTCACTCTTGCACACTGACAGTTTTCAGCCAAGGGTAATAAAATGTCTGTATTTGAACATGCATGCAGTCATACTGAGTGAAGCAGTTGAGATTTGTCTCTGTCAGGTTAGAACATGTTCTATAGCCATTCAGCTTGTGTCTCCTTCCGGCTTTTGATTTCTTAGCTATACAGGTAGACTCATTTTTTTGTGTTGGACCTTGTATTTTTGTCCTTAATAGAAAATTTATTTTCAAGTCCTTATATACTGTCTTACTAAGCAAAAGCAATTTTAATAAGTTTTAATAATTATTTTCTGATTCCTGATTTCTCTGCCTCCCTCCATGGCTTCCCTGAGCAGCTCTTTTCTGCAGTGTTTCCTTTGCTCCGGTATGGACTCTACACTAACCACAATTCCTTTGAGAAATATCCAGCTGCTCCAGCATGTGGTCTTCCATAGACTGCAGTGTGGATATTTGCTCCAGTGTGGACTGGTCTGAAGGCTAGAGAGAAATACTGTTTCCATCATGGTCTCTTTCACAGGCTTCAGGAAGCCTGGAGCACCTCCCTTTCATTCTCTGACCTTGATGTTTGCACAGCTGTTTCTCACAGTTCTGTTGTTTTGTTTTGTTTTGTTTTCTCTCCTCTCTGTTCTCTGGTATTTGTGCCTTTTCTTAAATAAGCTCTTGCAGAGTATTTTTAACTCAACCTCTTTGGGAGTTGCTTTTTATCTCACACCTTGTACAACAGAAATTATTATCCTTGTCTTTTCCAGTCCCTGCCCTTTTTTTTTTTCTGACCTCATTCTCTGCATTACTTAATCTCTGATGTTTACACTATTGTACCATTCTCATCCATCAGAAATAATCCATCAGTTTTATTATTTTTCCTAACCAGTCTGGCTTTATTCCCTTTCTTTTGGTCTCCTCAGTTAAAAGAATCAAATATATTTCTCCTATTGACTTCTAGAATTAGCATATCCTCAAGTTCCTCTATACATTTTATTTTATCAGTGATAACATGAGTTTCAAATGTGTTTTCTCTTACAACTCAGTGAGGCAGGACAGCCTCTGTAACACCTTATTTGTTAAGAGTCTCATGTTCAGTATGTTTTGCTTTATATGACAGCATAAAAAATGGAATGTACTTCCAGATCAAATATTTGAAGAAACAAGAGAAAGATAACCTCCAAAAGCTATTATGTTTATTCAGTAAAGCCTTCTGCAAACCCATGTGTTTACTTGTATTTACAGTATTTGTTAATCCACCATTTTTATCTGCACTTATCCTTGCTGACTAACAACATATTTAAGAAGGCAAATATAAATCAATTGCCAAAACTCAGACTGGACTAAGAAATAAAAATAATGAGGTCTTATAACCTGTCTATGACTGTAGACAATACTGTAAATGAGATATAAGTCCCATATGAAAATCTTTTAAATTTCTCATTTTGAACCAAGAAAAATGCTCTTCCTTTCATAATCACTTATTTTTTAAAAAAAAAAAATAATAAATCAATTAGTTTATAAAACTTGCTTGATTCCCTAAAGTAAATACCAATGGTTCTTTAAGGAACCTTCCATTCAAGGTATGTCTGTAAATCCCACTTTAAAACTACTCATTAGTGGCTGCGATAAATTAGTGTGAAGAATAAAAAGATATCTCAACCAAGAGTACCAGTAATTAAATTTATTGCATGAATTCTTGAATTGATAAAGTCCAGTTATTATCATATGGATTGACATAAATTTAATTTATATCTCCTTTCTTTCAATATGTTTACTAATGCTATCAGAAAGCAAACAAAACAAACTAATTGTAAATGAATGCAAAGTTCAATTAAACCTCAAAACACTGTCAAGCCAGCTTTGTATACAGATTAGTTCAAACTCCTTATTTATTCATTGAATGCATACAAATTGAATGGACACAGTAATATTCATTAGTGAGTGCTTGATGTGGAGAAATTGGAACAGCATCTTTCATGCCATTGGAGACAACTAGAGGCTTCTTGGCTTTGTAATGCAGCAAATTTTTCAGATTGTGTCATAGGCTTTTTAGATTTTATATGCAGAATTATAGTTACTTTCTAGAACAGGTAAAATCGGTGCCCAGGAGCTAAAGCCAGCTTAAAATATTCCAAGAAAACAGGGAAATATTGTTATTTTTATATCAAGAAGAGTAATTAAGTGATTCCACTTTGTTTCTGCTAACAGGTTCTGGAGAACAAGATGAGAATAATTGAGAAAGTTTATAGCAAAACCAGTCTGAAGGAGAATGAAAAATGTTTCAAAAAATGTCTCAAAAGAGATATAGAAGTCAAAAAAAATATATAATCAGCTACTCAATGGGACTTACTGAAAACATTATTAAAACAGTAACACTAGTTTAAGCATAATAGGATGGGTAAAAAGGAAAGGAGCATTTTCTTTATATTTTAGATTATTTCTATTTGTTTTGTGAGAAATTATGAAAGCGTAACATACCATCTCTTTCTTTCTCTATGTGAAATAAATGAAGAGGAGGAGATAGTATGGTAAGCTCTATTATGGAAATGTTTCTTCAGGAAAGAGGTGAATACTATGTTTGGGGTTTTTTTCATAAACAGCCACAAGAATCATTTACAAAGTAGGACCTGGTGATAATAGGAACATTTAATTATTGAATATCTTTTAGAAAAACCAAAGTATGAGAAGAATGTTCTTGGAAAATCTTATCAGCATTATCATAATCTGTAGGAAATTATTAAAGGATGAGCTATTTTAAATTGAATTTTGACCAAAAATGGTAGAATAACAATAGAAATTAATTTCTGTAGTGTTTCTGATTTTAAGGAAAAAAAGGAGTGACAGTGAAATAAAGAAAATGGACTTCAGAAAAACAGACCTCAGTGACCCAAGGATGCCGACTGTTAGGGACTTGGGAGGCTATTCTAAAGGATAAAGAGCTGTAGTAGAGCTGACAGGTACCAAAAGAAACCATCCTAATTCAGCAACTGAAAACTGTTACACATTAAGAGGAAGACGGTGATCCTAGTGAAAGGTAAATAGGGCTATATCAGGGAATCTTGAGGTTTCTAAAATTAAAAATTGAGAAAAATCACACACAAAGAAGGGATAACAGGATTTGAAGAGGCAACTCAGACCTAATGGAAAAAATCTTAAAAAACTAAGACATAAATTTACATTCAAGAAAGCACTTAAAAGAAAACAATAAAATGTATAGAAATAAAGAACATATGTCTTTTCCTAGATATGAGGATAAAATTGCTGATGAAGAGAAAACCTAAAAAAATCAACTCTTTCTTAACTTCAGTCTTGGCAAAATAGGTCAATTGAAGCCACATAATTAATGGAATTCATTTTAGCAGTTAAATAGAATATTGCGTCATGGGAAGTGTTTCTTGTTTTTCTTACAACGTTTGAAACTCCAGTTTTGATAAACAGTAACAGGAAAAATGTAATAGCCTCATCACAGCAAGAAAGGATCTTCCATTATGCAGTTTCATGGTATATTTTATTTATTAAAAAAACCATGTTTATTTGCTTTCTAACTGACTGAAGTTTCGGTCTTATCTGAGGGTGTCCCAATGCACAATACCACCATGAGTAACAGTAGACTCTATCATAAAATGAATTAGATGTTACCATTTTGTTTCATGACACATAAAATTGCTATTACTACTTGATCTTTTTTTCATTGTTCTTATTCAATATATGCATAGGCATGGTGAACTTCAACCATGTTACCTGTTCTATTTAGAAATATCTAGACACAGTCCATTCTCTGTAGATTTTTACTTTCACACATTTAAGTTTATTTCACTTATATGAATAAATGCATATAAGTATTTATGAAACTTAATGCTGAATAAAAAGGCAAAGTAAGAGTGAAGGAAAGAAGACATATCACCTTATTAAGAGGAAGAATATAAAGGCTAAGTATACATAAGTGAGTTTGCAGGTATTAGCAATGCCTCTAGGCTTTTTTGTCTCTTTAATGTACTCTAAGTCTGCATGTAAATACTATGATAGAAAATACAAATATCTACTCTAAAACACTGTTCAAACTGTCTGAGACTGTCTCAATATGTGATGAACAGTAAAAACCATAGATATTTTGGTATGGTCTTGGTTTCTCTACTGCTTTATTAATCCATGATTTTGTTGTTTTCCCACTGATGCTGTCCAAATACATTCATTCCTTTTCTAGATTTACTTTCTTATATAGAAAAATAGTGAGTTTTTAAAGTTGTTACAGATACATAAGCTTAATTCCTTGCTGATCACTCAGACTTCCAAGGCAAAAAACGTATAATCCTAAAAAGCGATGGTCTGATACCATGCTAGAAGATACTGCTGCTGCCAAATTTAATAAAATACGATTGACTTGCCATCTTTATCATGACCAAGATCACATTCTTATAATAATCCAAAATGGTGCACTAAAAACTGCTGCTGAAATGCAGAATGTGGAGATGATACTCAGTTCAGTGAAAACTTTTCCCTGCTGGAAGTTACTAGTTCCCTTGTTGCACTCAGACCACCTGCTCTCTTTTCTGTGTATCTAGTTGAAGACACATTTCCAACTCTTTGAAACAGATCCCAGCATATCTTCACTGTCAGAGAAAGACCCTTTGGCTTCTTCGTCTCTGAGACAGTATCTTCAGTAGCTGTGGTCTTGTCTGAATTTAACAGAGTCCATAGAAACAACTGTGCTAAAAGCAGAGTTTGTGAAGAAATAATGTGACTGGACATAATTATGCTGATTCATGAAACCTTTTTGAAACAAAGCAAGATTTATTAGTTAAATGGAATATACTAAACAAAGTCCTCTTGTTTGCATGGCCAAGTCAAACTTAAACTTAGATTGGTTGAGCAACGTTGTGTGCCTTGCTTGCCCAAAGAATCTTCATTTCTTTGTTCTAATATGCTATAAGAGTTACTAGCCAAGCTGGTCACACTTGACTCCCTGGTTCCCAGTTGTTAAAAGAAGGATGTCCAGTCAATGTCCCCTGAGATATGTGGTTAGCTTTTCAGGCCCATTCAGGAAAACAGACACATCTACATGCTATTGCTCTGTTTTTCACTTTTCTCTGTCTTCTTAAAAAGGAATGCTATATACTATACAAGTAAAGACTTAATTATTTGCAGTAAATGCTTTATAGTAAAGATTTAAGATTCAACTCTGGTGAGTACATTCAGTCAATTATCTTGTTCAGAAAAACATTACAAAACATCTCTATACTGTACATAAGAATTTTCATTTTCCCTACAAAAAGGAAGAAGTAAATAACCTTTGTTGAAGAGAAAACTTAAAAATTAGTTCTGTAAGTTCAATCATTAAAAGAGCTTACAGAATTTTTAAGGCCAGACTATATTAAAGCATTGTAACCTACAGCTTATTGTTCACTTCTGGAATGTGAAGAATCATAGAATCATAAAATCATAGGATCATAGAATGGTTTGGGTGGGAAGGGGCTTTAAAAATCATTGAGTTTGAACCCCTCTGTCCAGGGCAGGGACATCTGCTACATCAGGTTGCTCAAAACCTCATGCAGCCTAGCCTTGAAGACCTCCAGGGATGGGGCATCCAGAAGGCATCCTCATCACCCAAACGGTAAAAAATCTCTTCCAAACATACAGCCTAAATCTACCCTCTCTCAGCCTTAAAACTTTACCACTCAACCTATCATTTCACTCCCTGATAAAGAGCCTCCTCCCATCCTTCCTGTAGGTCTTCTTTAAGTATTGGAAGGCTGCTATAATAACAATAACTTGGGGAAGTAAGCAGATCAATTTTCACTTTGGATAATTTTCAGTTGAAGTTAATTCTGTCATATTAAACATGAGCACAACATTTAAGTTTATAGAAAGAAAAAATTACATTAAAGTCACAAGTTATATGCTGATAAAATTCAGCCATCATTTCTCTCCATTTTTTCAAAGCTTACTCAGATAAGTCATGCAGATTCGTTCATTCATATGAAGGTTTATTGTCCTTGTGACAATAAAGGTTTATTGTCCTCCTTCGTGTCTTTTGGAGACACAAAGACACCTATACAGTCACCTATAACCACAGGAGTATTGATGGGACACTGAATACTGTACATACAAAATACTGGTGCAGAGGTTATCACAAGTTTCCCTGAATTTTGGCAAATCCTTCATCTTCTAGTTGAGTAAGGTACAAATCACTTACAAGCATGTCTAATCAATAATTAATTATTCTATTAGCAAAGTCTAAAGAAAACACAGTTTGAGAACAGTATGCTTTTTTCTGCTAAAGGATACTGAAGATAATCTATCAAAGGTATTCTTGACACAACTGTTTGTTGTATCATCCTCTGCAGTGAAAAGTGACTGTTAACTAAAGCTAATCCATGACTGAGATTACCTTTTTTCACCAAATTCATCCACCTCCACCACAAAGCCTGCTGCTGATTTTTATTATTTATTTATTTGTTTGTTTAAAGAATCATAGAATCATAGAATAACCTGGTTGGTAGAGACCCACAGGATCATCGAGTCCAACTATTCCTATCAAACACTAAACCATGCCCCTTAGCACCTCGTCCACCCACGCCTTAAACACCTCCAGGGAAGGTGAAACAACCACCTCCCTGGGCAGCCTGTTCCAGTGCCCAATGACCCTTTCTGTGAAAAATTTTTTCCTAAAATCCAGCCTAAATCTCCCCTGGAGGAGCTTGAGGCCATTCCCTCTTGTCCTGTCCCCTGTCACTTGGAAGAAGAGGCCAGCACCCTCCTCTCTACAACCTCCTTTCAGGTAGTTGTAGAGAGCAATGAGGCCTCCCCTCAGCCTCCTCTTCTCCAGGCTAAACAACCCCAGCTCTCTCAGCCGTTCTCCATAAGGCCTGTTCTCCAGCCCCCTCACCAGCTTTGTTGCTTTTCTGTGGACTCGTTCCAGAGCCTCAACATCCTTCTTGTGGAACTGAACACAGGATTCAAGGAGCGATCTCACCAGTGCTGAGTACAGAGGGAGAATAACCTCCCTGGACCTACTGGTCACACCATTTCTGATACAAGCCAAGATGCCATTGGCCTTCTTGGCCACCTGGGCACACTGCTGGCTCATGTTCAGTCGGCTGTCAACCAACACCACCAGGTCCCTCTCCTCCAGGCAGCTTTCCAGCCAGACTTCTCCTAGTCTATAGCACTGCACAGGGTTGTTGTGCTCCAAGTGCAGGACCCGGCATTTGGCCTTGTTAAACCTCATGCCATTGGACTCTGCCCAGCGGTCCAGCCTGTTCAGATCCCTTTGCAGAGCCTCCCTACCCTCCAGCAGATCAACACTTCCACCCAGCTTAGTGTCATCTGCAAACTTGCTAAGGATGCACTCGATGCCTTCATCCAGGTCATTGATAAAGACATTGAACAGGGCTGGACCCACCACTGAGCCCTGGGGAACCCCACTTGTCACTGGCCTCCAGCTGGATTTAACACCATTTACCACCACTGTGGGCCCGGCCATCCAACCTGTTTTCCAGCCAGGAGAGTGTGTGCCTGTCCAGGCCAGAGGCTGACAGTTTCTCAAGCAGAATGCTGTGAGAACCTGTGTCAAAGGCTTTACTGAAGTCAAGGAAGACCACATCCACAGCCTATCCCTCGTCCAGCAGCCGAGTCACTTTGTCATAGAAGGCGATCAGGTTATTTTGGCAAGACCTACCCAGTTCTCTTGCATGTGCTTCATGATAGCACTCAAGATCACCATTCATTCATTTATTTATTTATTTATTTATTTATTTGTGGGCTTTTGCACACATCCACAGAGTCTTGATGTTTCACAGAGGAGGTCATCTGCAGGTCTTCCATTTGAATTAGTTTTGCAATAAAATGTCTGTTAATTTCATGTTTTATTTTCTTTATTCATTCAAAGAGATCTTGGAAGGAGAAAAAAAATTTATTCTGACGTTTTGATGCTAGACTAAATACCAGGAGGGGAAAAACATCAGATTTTAATTAGAACAGTGCAAACATTGATTTCTTTCTTCTTTTTTCTGCTGAACAGGTTAAACTGACATGAAATGTTTCTCTGTATGTGTGTTTAAAGTGCATTTGCAAATGTTTGAGTTGTGGATTGCTGGTCCCTCTAAATTTCTTCAGTAATGAGTGGTAAGAAAGAGCACCTTTCAAAGTGGGAATAACAATTGGAGGAGCTTTTCATTGTTTACTTAACATAGAAGGAGCCTAGAAAAACTGGTGTTCGTAGAATAAAGTTAGATTTTGTGAACAGCCCTTGTTGAAAAAGACCCAACAGCTATCAATCATCTTTTTCTTAATTTGTGCCATGCCTGAATGACTTCTTTTTAAGTGATTACAGTGAAGGCACTTATCAAAAAGCTAAGCACTTGTGGCTAAATTTTCTAGTCTGCTGAGTAACAAACATTAACAACCCTAAGTCATAGTCACTTGCCTACACAGGAGTATCACAGATCTCGATGCAGAAGACAGAGTGGATTCTATTACTCACTTCCAAAGCTGTATAATGAAAGTCGGAGGGGGGACCTCATAGCAGTTTACTCTCAAGGGAAGGAGGAGAAGCAGGCACTGATCTCTTCCCTCTGATGACCAATGATAAGACCCAAGGGAATGGCAGGAAGATGTACCAGAGGAGGTTTAGGTTGGATAATAGGAAAAGGTTCTTCACTCAGAGGGCAGTGGAGCACTGTAAGTCTCCTCAGGGAAGTAGTCATGGCACTAAGCCTGACAATATTCAAGAAGAATTTGGGCAATACAATCAGACATACACTGCAAACGTTGGGACTATCCTATTCAGGGATAGGATTTTGACTCAATGTTCCTAGTAGGTCCCCTCCAACTCAAGTCATTGTGTGAGTCATTCTGCGTGTGATACTGGTTTGATTATGTGTAAATAGAGTTCAGATTTCATTATTGATTTTTATTTTTATCTACTTACCTGATTATTTTTTTATCAACGTAAATCTGAAATGCTTTGAAATTTAAAAATAAAGTTACGTGATACAACACTCAAAATCTCTTGTTTCAGTTGAAGGTCTTCAATTAATCAGACACAAACTATTTTAGTCAGCTTGCAATTAACTTTTTAGTTTACTAGCCAGTTGACCAAAAAGTCTCGAAACAAACAAAAACCAGACAAGTAGCCCTCTAATACAGCTGTAGTCCTGATGTCTAAATTAAATCATGGAAGTATGAGGTTTGGGAAAACTGCTTTATGTATTAGCAGTTATACTCTTAAGGTAGGTCAGTGGTAGAGTTTAGAAGAGGGTTATCTTCTTTTTGATAATACAGCAGAACATAAAAGACATTTGGCAAGTCATATACCAGGTCTTATTCTCTTAACAGGGGCTGTTGGCAGTCATAGAGTAACTCTCAATTAATACCTGCGGGAGAATGAGTCGGTTTTGCTTTCATTCAGGATAGACTGCTAAAATGCAAATTTGAATTTAAAAAAAAAAAGAATAAGTCTCTATTCAGGATGAGATTCACTTTACCCTTCTTCCTAAAAGTTTCCCTTGAAGAAAGATACACACCTTTTTTTCTGCCTAATATTTTATAATAATCTGTAGTTGTCCAAAGCATATAGAGTTGTGAGACTCTCTGCAAGTATTCTGGTTTTGGAACATTCTAGGAACTGTCAGACAGGAGTTTTCTCAATACATGCATATGCAGTGCTTTGCTACAGGATCACATTTCACTTTTGTTCCTGAAAGAGGTGGTCATTTAAAACATAGGCACATATGACTAAAGTATGTTCACAGGACCGTGTCTTACATTTATAACTTTCAGATTCACAGGGCTATGTAAAGACCAAACCTGATAAAGCAATTAACATCTTCCTCAAACATTGAGAACTCTCAGCTCATATTAAAAAATGACATTCCAGTCACACAGTATCAATGTTTTAGTACGTAGAATAAGTATACAGAAATTTGATATAAATATATCAACATACATTTAGAACGTATTTCATACCTTTATTATGCTACAACACACTTGACACCAAAGGGACTCTTCACAAAACATAGTTAGCAATAAGTTACTGAAAGTATGATGATGAAAAGATGAAGACTTCAGCTAGATGATTTGTATAGATCTAAATCTGCAATGCCCAACTCCTCTGTCTGAGATAACTGACTCCATTTAAATCCAAAAGACAAGGAAATGTGTAAATACGCAGTGCATTACAATGCAGACACATCCTCTCTACAAGCTTTGCCTTTTGTATAAAAGGAAAAAAAATAAATGAGTCAAAGTAAATACCTGCCACGTTCTCCTTTATTTCTACTTCCAGCCCTTGAAACACACAATAAAATTAAAGCCCTGATGAAACACCGATGTGCTAACTCTGCTATAAACTGTTCCTTATTAGCAGCATGGTCCTTTGTTACATTTCAATAAGCTTTCAAAATTAACAGCTGTCAGCTGCACCCATGGATGTCATATTAACATTTATCTGGTGTATTCCTTTTACATAACGTGAAAGAACTCCAGACTTCCAACAAAACCCTTTGCTTGTTTTGTGCTGAACAGATATTGGTGACCTCTACAGAAGGGAAATCTAATTCAGGGTACAATGATATCCATCACTTTAACACGGTAAATTATTGCTGAATAGTTCAGTGGAACTTAAATCTGTCATTTTACCCTGAATTACCCCAATATGCTACTGTTAAACAGAGGCAGACCCCCAGAGGAGTACAAGGTAGAAAAAAAACATTTTTCCTCATTTAGTCCAGTCACAATGTCTGCAACAGCAAGGGCAAAAAGATAAGATGACACATAATCTAGCATTAAAAAGTACACACAAGATGCTCTCACTCATGTTTCTGAAACGTGATAGACTTTGCATTCAATTTTTAGGCCCCATGAACACAATTTAGAACAGCAGAGATCATCTTGCTGACTCTTTTACACCTATGCACAGCAGATTTAATTCCTCCTTGGAGATGCTAGCTGAAGTGTTTAATGGTGCTTCAGAGATACAGGGTAAGGATAAGTCATCTAAAGGACTACTTCAGACATTACCAACGACACTGCACCAGCACTTGTCTGTGAAGAGATCCCATCCTGTATTTGTGCTCAAAAAAACCAAACAACTTAGATCAGAACAGTTTTAGGGCTAACTTGTAGAAAGAACTGATATATATTGATTTTGTGTTCTGTTTCAAGAAGAGACTATCAGCACCCATCCCACATACCAACCGCCCCCTCCTAGAAAATTACTAGCAATTCATGGGAAAATACAGTACAGATACAATCCAGCAGAAAGTTTACTGACTACCCTCCTTCTGTCCTCTACCATTAAGTCTCTTTAGTTGCATCAAAGAGCGTCTCATTCACTGTAATAAGAAAAATTCATGGAACAATAATTTCTGAAGTTTAAACTAACATAGCCATATTTATTACAAGATTTGGGCTTTGTAAGTCACCCTTCTATTGTTTTCTAAGTCTTAAGCAGGTGGCAATTCCAAGCGTGCCTCTTGCAAATCTCCTTTAAATAAAACTATTTTTAAATATTTATTTCAGTTCCCTTTATTTTGCCTTTTAGTACAGTATATCTGTTGTCTTTAATATCGTAAGTAATACACTTTAATTTGCTTTAATATTAATCTCAAATTAATTTCTTGCTGACTTTTATTCTACTTAGTGACAGTGCTTTAACTCCTGGAGCCAAAAAACATGGGTTTTTTTTTAATTTGCTTAAACTGATAAACTTGAATAATAAAATGATAGGGAATAAGGGAGAAAGTGTATGACTTTGGGTTTTGTGTTGCTGTTTTAAGTACATGCAGTTGCAGCTAAAAATATCTGAAGCATTTTCATTGGTATGTCCTAGTCATATTATAGCACACAGTCAAGAGAGCAAAATTTCAGCTGAGTTAAAGACCCTCTGTTTTCAGAGATTATGAGATTCTCCAATCCTTGTGGCAATGACTGAAATTCCGATTACCAACAGCTTCTGATATTCAGAGATTAAGCATAAGAGGAATAATTAAACTCAAGAAGGATGTTGAGGATCTGGAGCGAGTCCAGAGAAGAGCAACCAAGCTGGTGAAGGGGCTGGAGAACAGGCCTTATGAGGAACGGCTGAGAGAGCTGGGGTTGTTTAGCCTGGAGAAGAGGATGCTGAGGGGAGACCTCATTGCTCTCTATAATTACCTGAAAGGAGGTTGTAGAGAGGAGGGTACTGGCCTATTCTCCCAAGTGAGAGGGGACAGGACAAGAAGGAATGGCCTCAAGCTCCGCCAGGGGAGGTTTAGGCTGGACATTAGGAAAAAATTCTTCACAGAAAGGGTCACTGGGCACTGTAACAGGCTGCCCAGGGAGGTGGTTGTTTCACCTTCCCTGGAGGTGTTTAAGGCACCGGTGGACGAGGTGCTAAGGGGCATGGTTTAGTGTTTGATAGGAATGATCCGGTGGGTCTCTTCCAACCTGGTTATTCTATGATTCTAATGAAATTCCTACTAATCCAGTAGGAGTAGAATCTGGCTTTTAATCAGCAGGTTTGGTCCAACTGCAAATAGTCCAATGTCTTCTGTTTGATACTTCCAAGTAAAAGGTTACTCATGCTCCAAAATTAATGTAAATGAAACTGAAGTAAATGCTAAACATCCTCTCAGGATTGTATTGTCTCAGCATTAAGCAATTTCTTTAAAGAAGATGTGTTTAAGTACACATAAATTGGCAGTGCTTGAATGAACATCTGGAAATATTAGTCTGAACTGGATAATGCATTATTAATTCCAGAGAGCAAACCAGAAAAAATGAGGTATCTTTCTGACAAATTAAACTGAGCCATAATTTGTCTTCTTTAGTTTGTTCACAGTACAGAAAGCCAGCTTACATGTTCTGGCCAGCATTGTGTAGAATTTCTTCACAATAAGGTACTGGAACAGGTTGCCAAGGGAAGTTGTGGATGCCTCATCCCCGGAAGTGTTCAAGGCCAGGATGGGTGGGGCCTTGGGCAGCCTGATCTAGTGGGACGTGTCCCTGCCATTGGCAGGGGGGGTTGGAACTATATGATCTTTAAGGTTGCTTCCAACCTAAACTATTCTATGATTTTATGATTCTATGATTGAACTAATTCAAGTGTAAAATCATCATCAACAAAATTGTATGAGTTCACAAACTAGAGTTTAAGTATAAAAGTTAAAAATAATTAACTTTAAAAGGATCAGAGAAAATATGGGTTTTCCATGTGTCTTGTTAGCCCCTTTATATTCCCCAAACTGAAAGATTTTTAAAATATAAGTTTATTAGGTGGAAATTACTTTTGTATTTTGCATATATTTTTTTTTGCAGCATGATTCCCCCCTCTTTTTTTTTTTATTTTCCTTTCTTTGTTTGTTTGTTTGGGTCTTTTTTGTTGCCTAGCTTATGGTGTAAATTTTGCTTCTCAGCATAACAAAGAAAATAAAAGAAAGCAGCTTAAAATTCTAATCAACATCAAATTTACCATGTTATCAATGATGATTCTATAAAGTATTGTTAGGAACTGCAGCACAATCTCATCCTGTTCTGCTGTTGCACTGGGATAGAAAATTTTGCTTAATATTCGACTCATAAAATTACTGATGCGCATTGTCAAACAGGTTTCACAGAATCACAGAATCACAGAATAACCAGGTTGGAAGAGACCCACCGGATCATCGAGTCCAACCGTTCCTATCAAACACTAAACCATATCCCTCAGCACCTCATCCACCCGTGCCTTAAACACCTCCAGGGAAGGTGACTCAACCACCTCCCTGGGCAGCCTGTTCCAGTGCCCAATGACCCTCTCTGTAAAGAATTTTTTCCTAACGTCTAGCCTAAACCTCCCCTGGCGGAGCTTGAGGCCATTCCCTCTTGTCCTGTCCCCTGTCACTTGGAAGAAGAGGCCAGCACCCTCCTCTCTACAACCTCCTTTCAGGTAGTTGTAGAGAGCAATGAGGTCACCCCTCAGCCTCCTCTTCTCCAGGCTAAACAACCCCAGCTCTCTTAGCCGCTCCTCATAAGGCCTGTTCTCCAGCGCCTTCACCAGCTTTGTTGCTCTTCTCTGGACCCGTTCCAGAGCCTCAACATCCTTCTTGTGGTGAGGGGCCCAGAACTGAACACAGTATTCGAGGAGCGGTCTCACCAAGAGAAGTCTTTTTCCCAGTGTCAGGACAAGTGACTGCAATATATAGCATTATAATTTTCTCACAGGGTTTTCTGAAAGTTAAATATTTTTCAAAACATTTTGAGAATCATGATTTATAGTTTCCTTGGAATTACAGCATTCACATTGTCACAATGAAACCTTCGTTACCTTTCTTTTTTCTCTGTGCATTCCTTATTGTTATTTAAAATGGGGTTTTGGTGGGTTATAAGCATTATATAATAACATCTATCTGTAGCCTCTGCAACTTTATAGTATCCTCTTCACTAGCTCAACAGAAAGCATTTTCAAAGTGGCTGGGTGAAATTCAACTGTACAAAAAGAGTGAATTTCTCCCTGGCTTCAGTTTTCTTGCACAGCTGACTTCATTTACAGCATTTGAGCAAGACTTCCAACATCAGACCATATGTTTGATAACAGGAACATGTGCAGAATGGCAAAGCCTGTGTGTATGTTGATCACTTGGCTGCTGAGTCCTACATCTGCTGTAACAAAGAAAATACATGCCTGATGCTGCCCCTCACCTAAAAGGAAAATTAGTACTTCTGAAATTGTTACATTCCAAGAGATTGCCAAACATTTTGGGGGGTACTGACAAAATCTGATCAGTGGAGGATCTGAAAGCAAGGATCAACTTTAATGGGGTTGAAGTTCCTTGTGTAACTTTGAAGAAAAAAAGGTTGCTGCCATGTGTTTATTTTAGTATACAGAATTCTTATAACATTCTTTTATATGACAAGTAACTGCACTGTTAGAAACTATGAAAAAGAATAACAATGCTTTACATTTTATAACACCTTACTTCCAAGGACTGAACAATGAAATTTCACAATACTCTTCCTAGATTCAATTATATGAGGAATTGAGGGACAGGAAAGTGAAAATAGTTGCAGAAGTATCAGGGACAAAGTAAAACTACTGGGAAACCTAAGTCAGTGCTTTGTGGGTGCGTGGGGGGATTGGGATATTGGGGCATATATTTTGGGTTTTAATTAAAAAAATCCTTATCTTTTTTTTTTATATTTTTCATTATTAAAACAGTCTACTCCTCTGCTCTCAATAACCCTTCTTGAACAGCTAGTCCAAAAACAGGACTCCAGCTGAGGTTTTATGAATATTCATTGAAATCGTACTTTGTTTCAAATATGCCACATGCTTTTTCCTTTCACAACAAGCATAACCCTGTGGTCAGCTTGTGACAACTAAGTCTCCTACTTCTTTTTCTGTAAAGCAGCTGCCTAGACAGCTGCTCTCATTTACTGTTTGTCCTCTACACATGAGGCCTTTCAGTTCTTCATAGGAGGAAACAAGATGAGATTTGAGGATTTGTTCTTGCATAGTCAGTATTCGCTGTCAGTCTTTTCCTTGTTTGCTTTTAGGTAGTGTTTTTTTTCTAAAAATATTTCTTAATGTAGTTGTAACGAGCATAGCAATGTAGTACCAAAAAGGAGTTATTTTTTATAAGAGTTTTCCTTGTGTCTACGTGTGAAGTCCTGTAGTAGGTACACAAGTGGGCCACTGGTGAGCTTGAATCAGCTGCCACCGTGGAGGAGTAAAGATCAAAATTACACACTAAGATATCATATAAATGCTGCACTTGCAATGTGGGCACAAGTCCTTTAATATTTAACTCTCAATACATGCACAGTGTTTACTCAGGACCAGCAAATTTTCATATTTTTTCTAGGTAAAACACAATATTCTAGAAGCATAATAGACCCATGTGAGATTACTGCACATTGAAACTCAATACGTCCCTCTTTGCTCTGGTCCAGTAAGTAACATAGATATACCCAGAGACAACACTGAAGGACATTGAGGCAACTACAGCTTGTTTTCTGAGCAGCCAGTGATGGAGCTTATCAGATCCAGCTCACTCAAAAACAGCTAAAATATTTAAATAACTTTTAACCTTCTCTTATGAAAGTTTTGGGTTTTTTGTGTATGACATTAACTTTTGTTTCCCATCTGCGTGGCTGGGTTTGTGGGTGTGGCTAATATAGAAAGATACTTAATGGACTGCTGGACTTCATTTTGTTATAGTTTGTCTGGTGAATGGATGTTTTCCTCGGGCTTCCCTTTCTCGCTAGTGTTATGATTGTCTTATTTCTCCATGATTTTTCTTATTTAATTTTTTTTCCTGCTTCCTGTCTTTGTCCTAACTATTTGCATATGTTTTTAAAATGAGACTTAGTTGAATCAAAACTGGAATTCTGATTAGCTCAAAATACTTGAGATATGCAATAAATCTACAAGGAAATTGAGAACTTAAATCTTAAAAAAAAACCTAAGAAGCAATTCAAAACCTGAAATGAAAAAGAAAACAGATAAATTTTCTGTCACTGCAGTGTTGAATCACTTCATTGTTTTAAACTACTCTGTTTCAGGAGAAACTTAGACAGACGTAGCAAAAAAAAAGGTAAGCAAAAACTGTACTACTACAGTAGTCAGGCGGACTATGTGTGACAAAAAGAAAATGTGATTTAAAAGTGTTAGAGAACAATTATTTTCTTGAATAATACAATGAATGCAAGCTCCTTGTTAATACATTTAGAACTTCCCTGAAAACAAAAATTTTCCTTATACTTGATGCAACATATTAAACCATATAGTTCAGTTCTATTTGACATGGCTACACCAGATTAACAGTGTAATTTCTGTGTTCTGTATTATGCTGTAAATGTATCAATCAGTTTGTCTACTCTATGAATGCCTCAACATAATGCATTCAAAATTCTTTATTTCTAATCTGAAAAAGATTAAAAGGCACCAGGAAATATTATTTTATTATGGACAAAATCCTTTTTGATCTAGATATGACATACTCGTTAACCAACATGCGTCCATTTTGATCTCAAGTATTTTGGATGTAAACATAGGAAAATAAGCCATAAAATCTATGTTCTATGAGAACAGAGGTATTATATTAAAAAGCAAGGAGGTGAAAGACAGATGCTTGGGAAGTTATTTTACAGAATAAGAAAAAAGTAGGTTTTAAATTACTATCTGTCCAGATTTGGTGATCGTACAGTTTGCCAACTTTTACAAGACGTACTCATTAGTTCTGATGAATTCGTAAAGAGTTTCAGAATTGCTTTACTGCAGAATTCCAAGAGAAGGCACAGTTTCTGATGATGTGGTTGACTCAAATGGAAGTTTGTTCTCTGAAATAAATTACCAATGTGATGCTATTGGGATCTGGCGGAACATAAGTTATTTGGTATATTCCTATACATTCTAGTAAAAGGGATTAACAACAAACTGTTAATATCTGACTGACTCTTGTTCTTTGCTCTAATGATTACAAGTTTTACTGCAAACACTCTTCCAGTGAGCACATCCATAGCATCATTGCAGGTATCTATGAAATCCAGTTCATGATAACAGCAAGGGTTCTTTGACCATCTGGATCCACCTTGCATGCAATTTCAAGTGCTTCTGAAGTAGCCATGTCTGTATTAGCAGCTGTGACTACCATAATAATTAGATTACTGATGAACTGAAGGATTACGTCTTGTGTTTGAAGTTCAATGTCCTTAGGCTGATCACCAACAGACACCTTTGTCATGCCAACCACTGTGATCTGGGGCAGCTGGATGATGTTGGCCCCACAGTGTTGGAAACATCCTGCAGCTTGTTAACAACAGAGGGCAATGCCTCCATAGAGGTGGGGGCCGGGGGGTGAAGGATAGGGAAGTCATCAGCAATGAATGGGCACGATAAGCAACGGCTCCTGTCAGCCACTCCCTCTGCCTGCTGCCATTGGTGCCACCCCCTGTGCACAGTTCAGCCCTCAGCAGGCTTTCTGTGAATTGACAAAATTTCCTGAAGATATAGAATTAGTCCAACTAACCACAACTAAAACTGACCATCACAAGTTAGTCTTCTACCGACTGACTTGACAATGAAATGGTAAATTTCATTGTCAATAAATACAAAATTAGGCACACAGGTGAAAACAATCTTATACAATTTTGGAGCTCTAAAATGGATTATATTTTTTTTAATTGCTTAATAAAGTGATTTGGTGAGTCACTGTCAGCTGAAAATTCAACAATGGTCAGAAAACCCCAAAGAGAAAATCATCAATTATTAGCGCAGGATTTGAGAACTAAACAATGACGTTGTACTTCTGAGCAAAGTAAAATCAAAAGTTTTTCATGCTTTTCTTTCTGAATAGATAAAATGGAGCTAGAAAGATATGGAAAAGGCCGGTAAAATGCTGAACATACTGGAAAGACTAGTGTATGAACTAAGAGCTATTTAACTTCGAAAAAGAGATGAAGGGAGAAGGAGACCAGTCATGGATGCGTTGGAAAAAGAACAAATGTTCCTTCCAACACAGAAAATGCAGGGAGGAGAGTGTTGAGATAGAAGTTTAATATTCCTTTAAGAGGTTTAAAGTAGATATTTTTTCCCCTTTGATATGCAATAGCGATTACTGCAACTCCCTGACACAAATATTTGTTTATAATTATTCGAATGGGTTAGTAATGAAAATAGGCAATATCCTTGAAGAAAAGTGAATGGGGCTTTTCACATGCAAAGACATATTGATGGGGATATGACCTCCCTTCAAGCAGATCCATGTGATCTGTATTTCTGGATATAGAAAGTTATAGAAAATATATAGAAAGTCAGTTGCACTCTTTATGTATCTTTTCCTGAGCCACCAATTTCTGGTTACTGCCAATGACAGCACACCAGGTTAGGTAGACCATCTTTCAAACGGTACAGCATATTCTTGAATATTTTTAACTGAAATATAGTCACAATATTAACATTTTCACAGATTTAAATTAGCTGACATTCTTTTCTAATATACTCTTGATAAACAAAGAGATGATGATATTCATGCTTCTTCAGAATATTTAATCTCAGTATAATCTGTCCATCTCCAGACTGCAGTGCCCAGACCTCTCAGAAGAGGTTGTTCCCTCTCTGCTCAGGCAAGACAGTATAGCAAGAGAAAGAAAGGCCAGTGGTGTGGTGGTGTAAGCAGAACCCAAGTTATAGGGAAAAGAGTACACATCATGGTGGAGAATGCCCATATCTTCCGTAATGATTTTGGTAGCTAAGCACTTGTTCAGCTCTGAGGGACCATTTGGATATGGATGAACTCATCATCATTGATTATACATAGAAATTTCAGCTGAAACTATTTTTATCCAGAAAGCACAGAGGCAGGTTAATAGAGGGAAACAGGAAAACAACTGGATGCCTGAGGCACCTGCATTCTACTCTCATGTTATTAATTCATTATGTGTCTTAAGCAATTCACTAAGACAAAGCTTGCTTCCATTCAATCAGATAAATACATAGCTTTGCAATTTTTAAATGAATCTGTGGGTGTTCAGTGGATAAAAAAATAATACTTGACTCTTAAATGCTTTCAAGCAAATTTAAATTCTTAATCTTGTAAATTTGAAAAAGTTTAGAATTAAGATTTTGATTTTTCCCTTGGTTTCAGTATTTGTTTCATGGATGAAAACTATCCATATTGTAGGCTGCTTTAAGAAATGCTTGGCCTTTTAAAGGGCATTAATACCTTCAGATAAAATCATTCTATAAAACCAGAATATAATAATATTCATGGTGAGGGAAAAAATTACAGGGTATAGGAAATAAAGGAATAGTCACTGTGTTCTCTTTTTCCCTGTTTCATCTACCTCCTTCACGCAAAATCAGGAAAGCAACTCACATCTTGTTTCCTAATCTCTTGCATTCAGCAATCAAGCTCACTGATGATTTTCTGCTCAGCAATTTTATGCTGAGCAACAGTATCTGAATCATTTTCAGCCAGTTCAGTACCCTTTTATGCATTTCTCCCTTATTTGTTTTCAACCAATGCTGTTGAGCCTAAAAATCAGCACAAGATAAAATTTCCAAAACATATTTTTGGATCACACGCTAGACTTTGTACTGGGCTCCAAGACATTGAGTAGTACATTCAGATTCTTCTTGCAAACTTGAAGTCTGCATGCATTTGAAAAAAATTTTCTAGGCTAAGCTATATTTAAAATGAACACAGTGAAAGTCAAGAATACTTTTAAATCTTGAGTTCATTCTGCTGACGTTACAAAAATATGAAATAAAAGCACTAAACATGAATTACACTTGTGTCAAGAGAAGCCAGTAACTAAGTGCTGATCATATAACCTGTGCTCTGGCTGCCACAAACAGATGGGATTAAAAAGCCTCTCTATATATATACCCCAAGGAATAAATGGATATGAGTACTCAGATTCCATTTTCCCTGACCCGTCAGCAATTTTTCATCCCTTACCATGAAATTAAACTGACATGACCATTTGGGTTTGACCCATTCATCTGCAAATCACTATGTGTATGCTATGCCTTGAAAATGTTTTCTGGCGTAGCAACAGTATTGCAAAGACAGAAAATATTTCCACAGACAAAAAACTTAAAAACAGGTTCCTCTACAATTATCTAAACATTTTTATATGGTTATATCTATGTAAATGGTAAGTCAAAATAGTCTACCAAAACCTCCAACTGTAAAAAACATATTTTAATTTCACTTTTATATTTATGCTAAATTAAATTTTGTAAACATTTCTTACTTCTTTGAATTAGTTAATCAAGTCCCCTCCTCCATATAATTTATTTACAGGATTAGATTGTTGAAGTCTGATATAAATTTTAATTATGAAGCAGTAAATCAGATGCAGTAAAATGACTGTGAGAATCAAACCAGATATACAAAATAATATATTTCCTTCTTAACTCAGCTTTGTCCAAATTCCGAATGAGGGAATTTTCCTTTAATTATGTAACTGTTTGTATTGTATGTGCCACTCTAGAGATCTGAATTATTTTATAATTAGAAGAGAAAATTTAATCTTAGGCTGCATGTGGACTTTACAGTAAATGTCTCAAAACTTCTTCTAAAAATGCTCTTTGTCAAGCTATCTCTGCCCACTGTCCAATATGTTGCTTATTCTATGAGGAATCCATTCAGTTTTCTGTTCCTTGTCTTTTTTCTAAGAACATACCTTTTAAACTTTCAGATGCAAGTATTTACATTAGGGTTTTTTTTCTTAAGTCTGTTTCTTAAGTCTGTTTCTTTAGTTCTTGGTTTCTTTTTTCTAAAACCTGTGTAGTCTAAATTTGCTAATCATTCTGGGTCCAAACTGTTTGAAACTCACTGAGGCAGTTCCAAATGCTTTTTAATGAAATGATATTTTCTACATCTTCATTCACTGATCCTGTTTCAGAAAGCCAAGTCTCTTAAAATTCCAGGTATCGTAAAGTTTACCTGGCATATTCAAGCCTATTCAATGCTTTGAAAACCAGATTGGAAAATTTAAAAAATAGCAATGCTGATAGAGATGAAGGAAAATTACATGTTCAACCTTTAAATACATAACTATTTAAAGAATTGTCTCTATTTTCTGTTAATTTCAATGCAGGCTGAGATAGGACTTCATGTGTTTCTTACATAAATGATTTCTCATTGAATTGGAGGATAAGTCTAATAGTCTGCTTCATTATGCAATCTATAGAACATGAAGAAGAAACATCTGAAAAATTACAAATTAAGAGACAATTATATAATTGCAAGATATTCTAATATGTTATGTCAGACAAAAGCATGTTAAACCCTGGTGTTATGTATACAGGAAACTGGAGAAGTCTTATGGCTGGGCCTAGATCATCCCCATTCAGGATTTCAGAACTTGCATAATTATAACTTTCCAGGGTCAGAGGCATGCCATCAAGATAAGCATCAGTGGCTTTTCATTCTTTTTGAAGTATCTGCTTCAAAATTTGTACGTTCTGCCTCTGAAAAAAAGGGACAATTCTGACTTTTCTTTTTTGCTTCTTCTGACTTATAAGCTAAACAATTAACTTAACCTGGACTGATCTTTAGTGTTATCTGTACTCATCTTCTCCAGGCTAAACAACCCCAGCTCTCTCAGCCTTTCCTTATAAGGCCTGTTCTCCAGCCCCTTCACCAGCTTTGTTGCTCTTCTCTGGACTTGCTCCGGAGCCTCAACATCCTTCTTGTGGTGAGGGGCCCAGAACTAAACACAGTATTCAAGGACCGATCTCACCAGTGCTGAGTACAGAGGGAGAATAACCTCCCTGGACCTACTGGTCACACCATTTCTGATACAAGCCAAGATGCCATTGGCCTTCTTGGCCACCTGGGCACACTGCTGGCTCATGTTCAGTCGGCTGTCAACCAACACCCGCAGGTCTTTCTCCTCCAGGCAGCTTTCTATACAGACTTCTCCTAGTCTGTCGCACTGCATAGGGTTGCTGTACCCCGAATGCAGGACCCGGCATCTGGCCTTGTTAAACCTCATCCTATTGGTCTCAGCCCAGCGGTCCAGCCTGTTCAGATCCCTTTAGAGAGCCTCCTGACCCACCAGCAGATTGACACTTCCACCCAGCTTAGTGTCGTCTGCAAACTTGCTAAGGGTGCACTCGATGCCTTCATCCAGATCATTGATGAAGACATTGAACAGGGCTGGACCCACCACTGAGCCCTGGGGAACCCCACTTGTAACTGGCCTCCAGCTGGATTTCACACCATTTACCACCACTCTCTGGGCCCGGCCATCCAACCAGTTTTCCAGCCAGGAGAGTGTGCGCCTGTCCAGTCCAAAGGCTGACAGTTTCTCAAGCAGAATGCTGTGAGAACCTGTGTCAAAGGCTTTACTGAAGTCCAGGAAGACTACATCCACAGCCTTTCCCTCATCCAGTAGTCGAGTCACTTTATAATAGAAGGTGATCAGGTTTGTTTGGCAAGACCTGCCTTTTGAGAACCTGTGTTGACTGGGCCTGATCACCTGGTTCTCTTGCATGTGCTTCATGATAGCACTCAAGATCACTTGTTTCATGACTTTCCCTGGCACTGAAGTCAGACTGACAGGCGTGTAGTTCCCTGGATCCTCCCTGTGACCCTTCTTGTAAATGGGCACAACATCAGCTGGCCTCCAGTCCAGTGGAACTTCTCCAGTCTTCCAGGACTGTTGGAAGATGATGGAAAGGGGTTTGGCCAGCACATCCACCAGCTCCTTCAATACCCTTGGGTGGATCCCATCCAGCCCCATAGACTTGTGAGTGTCTAGCTGGGCAAGCAAGGCTCTGACCACCTCCGCTTAGATCATGGGGGCCTCATTCTGTTCCTCTAACTCCTGGGTTTGTACACAGAGGGAAGAACTTTCCTTACAATTAAAGACTGAGGCAAAGAAGGCATTAAGTACCTCAGCCTTTTCCTCATCTTCTGTCACTGTTGTTCTTTCTGCATCCAATAGGGACTGTATGGTCTCCCTAGTCCTTTTATTATTTATATATTTATAGAAAGATTTTTTGTTATCTTTCACAGACTTTGCCAATCTGATTTCTAGTTGAGCCTTAGCCCTTCTGATTTTTTCTCTACACAATCTCACTTCCCTCCTGTAGTCCACCCAAGAGGCCTGTCCCCTCTTCCAGAGCCCATAAACATTTCTCTTCTTCTTGATATCACTCAAGATCTCTCTGTTCAACCAAGCTGGTTTTTTCCCTTGCCACTATTTTTCTGGAACATGGGGATGGCTTTCTCCTGAGCTGCTAGGATTTCCTTTTTGAAGAGCTCCCAGTCCTCATGGGCTCCCTTGCCCTTAAGGACTGTCTCCCATGGGACTTTTCCAGCCAGCCTTCTGAAGAGTTCAAAGTCTGCCCTCTGGAACTTTAATGCGACTGTCCTGCTAACCACCCTCTTCACCTCACCTAGACCTGAAAACCGTATCATCTCATGATCGCTTTGACCCAGGCATCCCCCTACTGCCACATACACCATAAGGCCTTCTCTGTTCACAAACACCAGGTCCAGGAGGGCACCTTCCCTTGTTGGTTCGGTCATCAGTTGTGCAAGGAAGTTATCTTCCACGCATTCCAGGAACCTCCTGGACTGCTTCCTTTCTGCTGTATTGTACTTCCAGCAGATATCAGGAAGATTGAAGTCTCCCATGAGAACAAAAGGCATTGATCTAGAGACTCATCCCAGCTGTTTATAGAAGAGTTCATCAGCTGCATCTTCTTGGCTGGGTGGTCTGTAACAGACTCCCATCACAAAATCTGCCTTCTTTCGGGCTCCTCTGATTTTAACCCATAGGCATTCGATCTCCTCATCACCACAATCCAGCACAATGGTATCTAAGTCCTCCCTTACATAGAGGGCTACCCCACCTCCTCTCCTACCCTTCCTATCTCGCCTGAAGAGTTTGTACCCCACCATAGCTTCACTTCAGTTACATGAGTCATCCCACCACATTTCCGTGATGGCAATGACATGGTAGCCTCCTTGCCCTACGAGAGCTTCCAACTCCTCCTCCTTATTGCCCATGCTGCGTGCATTGGTGTAAATACACTTCAGCTGTGCTGGCAAACCTTCAGCCTTCATAGAGGGAATAGAGTTTATTCCCAGTTGCCTCGTGGTTGCAATAGATAATGCCAGAGTGCCAGTATCTTCCTTACCATCCCCAGATGTAATCTCCCCCACTTGCTGTGTGGTGATATACTGGTGGTCCTCACCAGCACTCCATCTCTGAATCACTGGTGCCCCACGTCCAGGCTCACTCCTGTCTAGCCTGGTCTCATTCCCCTCCCCCTTCACATTTAGTTTAAAGCTCGGTTAATGAGCCTAGCTAGATTTTTAGCAAGGTCTTTAGCCCCCGTAGGAGACAAGTGTGTCCAATCCCTAATAAGAAAACCTGGGTTTGTGTTGGCCACCCCATGATCAAAGAAACCAAAGCCCCTCTCCTCATACCAGGCTCAGAGCCAGGCATTAATCAATTTCCTCTTCTCGAATTCCCACTCCTCTGTATTTAGCATTGGGATGGAGCAGAATACTACTTGAGCCTCAGAGTCCTCCATCGTTTTCCCAGGAGCCCTGAAGTCTTTTGTGATGGCTTTGGGCTTTCTGTTCTCTGTATCATCACTAGCAATTTGGAATACTATCAGACGATAGTAGTCCGTCTCTTGGACCAGGGAAGGAAGTTTTCTAGTTACCTCCTTCACTGCAGTCCCCGGTAAGCAGCAGACCTCTGTGTGGAGTGGGTCTGGTCTGCAGATGGGTCCCTCTGTTCCTTTTAGCAGGGAATCCCCTACAACAATCACTCTCCTCTTCTTCTTAATGGAGGGTGTTTTTATGTTTTTCTGAGGATGGTGCAGCCTAGGGAAAGATTCTAGGCCGTGGGAGCCATCATCCTTATCCTCAGGGTTGGATTCCACCTGCAGGGCTTCGTATTTGTTTATCAGAGGGATCTGGGGTTTTGTTGTCTGGGGGTAGAAGGTTTCCTTCATTGGGCAGGAACTTGCTGCCATTCCCATCTCTTGTTGCCCCAACCTTGCAGTTGGCAGGTGGGTGGTGTTCAGACACACCAGCTCCAGCAGCCCGCTGAGTTAGTGAGAGGGCACTGCTCCACTGGTCTATCTCCCTCTCACATTCCCTGATAGTCCTCAGCCTCTTTACCTCCTCCTTTAGCTCCTCCACCATACGAAGGAGTTCTCCCATACAAGCACAGCTTTCACAAGTGGAGCCAGTAACAGAGGCAAGAGCCGATGTGGGAGGGGGGCCCTGCCTGCAGCCCAGGGTCTGGGTAGCTGCGTGCACCCACTCAGGCTCTGTCTGGGTGACAGCATCCACCCTGCTTGCTGCAGCACCCAGTGCAGCTTTAATCTTCTGCCAGGTGGCCACCATGTTCCTCAGTCCCTTCTGGCCAGCCTCTAGCCCCTCTCTGCCCCCTGCCCGCTCAAACTGCCGCTCAAACTGCCCCACGACTATAATGTGTCCCATACCTCTTTGCCACTCTCCTCTTCGCCGTTCTCCCAAGGGACCGAGTCCTTTCCCTTCTATATTCCTAGTGTGTACATACTTAAAGGGAATCTGAAACAGATGTGCTGTTTCTCAGTATTGCTGTCTTTGGTTGGTTAATCTAGTTCATTTCCTAGCTGATAACAAACATGAAGGACATATTCTGGATGATGACAAAGACAGCACAGAGTCAGATAAGGACAAGATTGGTGTCTGTATGTTAAAAAGTAGTCAAGAAACACGAAGGTTCTCTAGGAATCTTCAGGAAATTTGCACCAGTTATTTCTGACTTAAACTTCTTTGATCAGGAAGATTCACATCTTTATACTAGGATACTGATATAAAGTAAAAACAAGAACTGTTGTATTTATTAGTAAGGCTGTGGAATGATCTCACATGAGTTTGTGAAAGGCATGACATATAAAGGGGAGGCCTAGTAAGCACGAGACTATTTCTGTCAACTTATTAATTTTATTTAGAAGACAATTATCAACTATGTTTTCATTTTATAGACTTGGTTTGTTGTTCTTCCTTGCTGATTATATACCTTATAAACTGCAGGAGGAAATGATCTTTGATAGATGATTGCAATCAGGATGGTAATATATAATTTTGATTAATCAAGGGAGTTTGATTAATTTTGATGTTGAACTTAGAGTACTCCTATGCTGGAAGGAAGGCCTGTTTGCTGTCATTCAAGGTGGGTGATAATACAGAGTTCAGGGAATGATTAATTACTCCATCAAACACTGAGCTGTTGCTTTTCTAAATTTTGTCCAGAAAATGTTAGCAAAATACTGCATATTGAATTCCACCCAGTGATATATTTGTGAGCACATGCATTGGATTTCTGTTGCCTGAAATCTCTGAAATAGCACCATTTATTTATATGTTCCATTTCCTAAATGGTTTTTGTGATTGCTATGTTCAAACATGGCATAACTGCTAGCAATAGTCACTCGCAGAGAGAATCAGCTCTGGTGCAGGCATGTGCCACAGTGCAGTGGGGGATTGCAGTGTACAAAGTGGAGTTCCTGAGCCAGGGAAACTCCATGGGAGGACAGAGACATGCAGAAACCCACCAGGCACCAGCAACTCTCACAAGGGCAGCTGAAGCTGAGTAGGCAGGGCCACCAGTAATGGCAGCCATCCCTCGCTTCCACAAAAGGCAGACCTAGGGAGAACTAGAGACCAGGAGTGTGGTGAGCAGGGTGTAGTGCATCAGCCAGGGCACAATACAGCAGTTTACACAGAAGGCCATGCAGCAATATTGACCCTTTAAAGCAAAGCTTTCCATTGGGCAAGTGGGAGACCTGAAGTACAAAGAACCCAGCATCCAGGCACTGTTCTGTTACCATCTGGTCAAGGGGATTCATCCTACCTGACCCTCAAGGCAGAATGGTGGGCATTTTTCTGAGAGCAAAGGCTGCAGGTCTCGCCGCAGCAGTAGACTCTCTTCTGAGTGATATGGGGAAATCTATTTGCTGACCTGACCCACTCTCTAGAGAGGTATGTGGCTTACCAGTGACTCATATTAGGGACATCATCAAGAGGCTATCAAGCCTTGTAGAGTCCACTGACTACTATTCACTGTTGTTTCATGGTGAAAACAGCAATATAGCCAGGGCTGTCTGAGAGGTATCAAGAATTACAGAGCCCTGAAAGCAACAATTTGGGACACTGGAGCACAGTGAGTTCTTTCATCAGTCTTCCCAGTCAAAGGGATGGAATTTGAAAGGGGCAGTTGAGTTTGGTGAATCAACAAATGGCTACAGGACTGGTGCGTCAGCAAGGGATTTGGCTACTTAGGTCATGGAACTCACATTGAGAAACCTGGTCTGCTGGGGGCTGATGGGGTCCATATGTCAAAGAAGAGGAAGAGCATCCTTGGTCATAAGCTTGCCAGACTGGTGAAGAGAGCTTTAAACTGAAGTTGCTGGGAGAGCAGAACCTCAGCCTATACCCTGCCTACCAGTGTGATGTCAATGCCAGCAATGGATGGTCAGCGTCTGGGGAAGGTACACGGGTCAGCAGGAGAGCACCTGAAGAGCAATATGAAGGATTTCCAGCCAGGAAGACAGCTTCATTTGGAGCCCAACTTAAGTGCTACTATGCAAACACACATAACATGGAGAATAAACAAGAAGAGTTAGAGATGAGCAAATGCTTGAAGGGCTGTGATCTCATTGGCATCACGGAGACATAGTGGGATGGATCCTGTGATTGGAGTGTTGGCATGGAGGGATACAGGCTTTTTAGGAAGCCCAGGTGAGATGAGGTAGGGGTGTTGCCCTTTATGTTAATGATCAGTTAGAGTGCATGAATCTCTACCTGGGGATGGATGAGAATATGACTGTGAGCTTATGGGTCAGGAATAAACAAAGGGCAGGGACAAGTGACATTATAGTAGGGATCTGCTGCAGGTCACCAGATCAGGAAGAGTGAGAGGACAAGACCCTCCATAGACAAATAGATGCAGAACAATTTTGGCAATGCCTGGTCCACATGGTGATTTCAATATCCCACTTATCTGATGAAGGGAACACAAAGCAGGGCATAAGCAATCCAGAGGGGTCCTGGAGTGTGTTGATGATAATTTCCTTCTCCAACCGAGAGAAGAGCCAACAAGGAGAAGTGCTATGCTGGACATTGCTCTCACCAAAAAGAAGGGCTGATGGCAAATGTGAAGCTCAAGGGAAGCCTTGGATGCAGGGACCATTATATGCTGGAGTTCAAGATCCTCAGTGCAGTGAAGAGAGCGCATAGCAAGCTCACTACCCTGGAATTCAGGAAAGCATGCTTTGGTCTCTTCAGGAACCTGCTTGGTAAGTTACCATGGCATAAAACCCTAGAGGGGCAAGAAGCCCGGGAAAGACAGTTAATATTCAAGGATCATCTCCTCCAAGCTTAGGAGTAATGCATCCCAACAAGAATGAAGGCAGACAAAAACTCCAGAAGGTCTGTGTGGATGAACAAGGAACTCCCAGACAAACTTAAACACAAAAAGGAACTCGACAGAGGGTGGAAGCAAAGGCGAGTAGCCTTGGAGGGATACAGAGAAATTCTTCAAGACACAAGGGGTCAGATTAGGAAAGCTAAAGTTCTATTAGAGTTAAATCTGGCCAAGGATGTCAAGGACAACAAGAAAAGCTTCTATAGGTACATCAACTATAAAAGGAAGATCAGGAAGAATGTGGACCCTCTCCAGAAGAAAACAGGAAACCTGGTTACCCAGTATATGGAGAAGGCTAAGGCACTCAATGACTATCTTAGCCTCAGTCTTCACTGGTAAGGGCTCAAGGCACACTGTCTAAGTCACAGAAGGCAAAGTCAGAGACTGGGTGAATGAAGAACTACCCACTGTAGGATATTATAAAGCACAAAACCATCTAAAGAACTTGAAAGTGCCACAACTCCATGGGACATGATGAGATGCATTTGTAGGAGCTGAGGAAACTGACAGATGAAGTTGCTAAGTCATATCCATCATATTTGAGAAGTTGTCGTGATTTGGTGAAATCTCTGCTGACTGGAAAGGGGCAAACGTTACTCCCATTCTTAAAAAAGGGAAAACACCTGGGGAACCAGAGGCTGGTCAGTGTTACCTCTGTGCCTGGCAAGACCATGGAGCAGATCCTCCTGGAAACTCTCCTGAGGTACATGGAAAATAAGGAGGTGATTGATGACATCCAACATGGTTTCACTCATGGTAAATTGGACCTGATGAATATGGTGGAATTCTATGATGGGGCTACAGTGTTGGTGGATAGGGGAAGAATAACTGAATAATCATCTACCTGGACTTCTGCAAAATATTCAACAATGTCCCCCACAGGATTTGATGGATGGACTAGTTGGTGAATAGGTAATTGGGTTGATGGTGGCATGGAAAGAATTGTGGTCAACACATCAATGTCCAAGTTGAAACTGTTGACAAGTGGCATTCCTCAGGGTTTGATATTGGGATTAGTGTTTTTTAACATCTTTGTCAGAGACATGGATAATGGGATTGAGTGCACCCTCAGCAAGTGGCTGACGACACCAAGATGTGTGGATCAACAAGGTGGATGGAAAGGAATGCCATACAGAGGGACCTTTAGAGGTGGGCCTGTGTGAACCTCATGAAGTTCTACAAGACCAAGTGTAAGGTCCATGGATCTGTTAGAGTGTGCTGAGAAGAGGAAGACAAAAATGGAGCGTGTCCAGAGAAGAGCAATGAAGCTGGTGAAGGGGCTGGTGAATATGTCTTACAAGGAGCAGCTGAGAGAGCTGGGGTTGTTTAGCCTGGAGAAGAGGAGGCTGAGGGGAGACCTCATTGCTCTCTACAACTAGCTGAAAGGAGGTTGTAGAGAGGACGGAGCTGGCCTCTTCTCTCAAGTGACAAGGGCACAGGACAAGAGGGAATGGCCTCAAGCTCCGCAGGGGGAGGTTCAAGCTGGACATCAGGAAAAAATATTTCATGGAAAGGGTCATTGGGCACTGGAACAGGGAGGTGGTTGAGTCACCTTCCCTGAAGGTGTTTAAAAGACCAGTGGATTAGGTGCTGAGGGGCATGTTTTAGCGATTGATAGGAATGGTTGGACTCGATGATCCATTGGGTCCTTTCCGACTTAGTGATTCTATGATTCTATGATTAGTGGGCTGGAGCTCCTCCTGTATGAGGACAGGCTGATAGAGTTGGGCTTGTTTAGCCCAGGGAAGAGAAGGGTCTGAGGAGACCTTATAGCAGCCTTTCAGTACATACAGGGGATCTGTAGGAAAGATGGAAAAGGATCCTTTACTGGGAACATAGGACGAGGGATAGTGGTCTTAAGCTGAAAGAGGATAGATTTAGGTTAGATATTAAGAAGAAGGGCACTGGCATAGGTTGCCCAGAGAACTTGTAGATGTCCCATTGTTGGAGGTCTTCAGGGCCATTTTGAATGAGACTTTGAGCAACTTGATATAGTGCAAGGTATCCCTGCCCATGACAGGGTGATTGAAACTAGATGATCTTTAAGGTCCCTTCTAACCCAAACCATTCCATGATTCTATGATTCGGTAGGTTTTTTTCTACTTTTTTTTCCCCTGTGCTACTTATAGTGCCATTCTCACAAAAACCACACTAATTGTGAATCTGCTGTCCACAGTTATGTCCTCCTGACAGTCTGATACATTCCATACACATAAGCGAGAGTAATTTTTAACTGGAAGTCAGTTGCCTGTATTTTTTTTATACAGATGGTGTGGTTTGCCCTATAGTAGAATCAGTTTTCTAACTTCAGGCTGTAATCTAAATAACATCATTTTCTGAAAGTTAAACGCTTGTTTTTTCAGACAGTGTTTTTCTCTAAAAGTGATAACATGAGGCATTGGTATGCAGAAAGGCCAATGCCTATTGTCATAGTAACTAAGGCCACCCTCAAGGTAGTGGAGTGCCATAAGTCAAAGAGGTGAAAAAGGTTGCAGCTGCGGGGGGGGTTGACGGGATAGGTGACCCCAATCTGACCAACAGTGTATTCCATCCCATATATGTCATACTCGGTATAAAACTGAAAGATCACAAAGGTCTCATCCTCTTCTTTGATGGCCGACATACAGTGAGGACCTCTTCTGTCTGCTTGCCCTTGATCCCAGATCCATGTGTTCCAGAATCCAGTTCCTGAGTCCAGCTCCCTCCTAGCTGTGGACACATTCCCTCATGTCTACTTCACAGCATTTATGGTGACACATAGTCATCGAAGGTTGATATGGGGTGCAATTTCATGTATTTGTATATTATTATTATTATTTAAATCTGTAGTTTTAGTTTTCTACCCACAAGTCTTTTCATCTCATTTGCATTTCCCCTTTCCATGGAGTGAGGGATACACATGGGAACTGGGAGTCCAACAACTCTGTTTTTGCTGATGAAATTGGCTGGACTGGAGCTTTACTATGATACTAGATTTTCTTAAATTTCCTTAAAATTGTCAAGTGAGAGCTGACAGACATTGTGATGAAGTCAAAAAATATGCTTTTAATTACTTGCATGTGTTCGACTCTCATTACAGATTGTATTTGTTTCTTCTGTATTTTCCTGAATTAATTCCATTGCAATAATTATCTTTATTTAAAAGGTGCATATTCCCGTGCCAAGGATAATCACATCTACCTGTGACAGAAAGACATTTAATTCTGTTTTATTCATCTAGTTGTTGTTTTCTAGTGTAAATTTGTGCAGAAGCTCCAGAGAGAGCTAGAGGCTGGCAGAAATAATATTATACCTTTCAGCTGCTTCCTGAACATACCTGGATGAATGCAGGACACTAAGCATCTATCCTAAATCAAAGAGACACGTAGACTACTGTGAAAGCTCAGCCTAATGCTCCCTTCTCACCCCAGTGTCTGCTCTGGCATATAGACACTCCCATCTATATCATATATGAAAATCTGTTTTGGTAGTATTACCATTTGCAATTGTGACTTAGTGGAAAACTGCTACGTGTTTTACATGCAGGTTAGCATACAGTGACAAATAGAAGCATGTCTTCAACGCCATTGTTCCACACACAGCCAAAAAACACTGAAGATGTAATACAAGTTAAGCCACAGACATGAGACATGAAATACGTTACAAGATTTCTTACTATTGTAATAATAGCAAGGAACATTCCAGCCGTAACAGATAAGAAATAGATGGAACAGTTGAGAAGACGTTGCTAGGATAATTACTAACAATTTTAAAAAAGGATGGTTTGGTTTGTTGTTCTGATTTTGTTTTTTTAAACCAGCATAAAGGTTTCAGATTTCAAGGCAAAACTATGTTCCTTTATTGTTTCTTGAATGCTTGACAAAATTTTAAACTTCCATTTTTACGCTATGGATTTGAAGATTTTAAAGGAATGAAAATCCATTTTTTATGACATGGCACCAAAAAGGGTACAAGATCCCTGTACTTTTGCAATAGGCTGCCTTGAAAAGTATGGAAGACAACAGAAATATTTATAAAAGCCTTCTAGATCTATGAACTACCCAAAGAGCATGGAAATCTTTTCTTCTAAGAGTGCCCAAATGAATTACAAAATAATGCTTTCCTTTAATGTTCCATGGCCCATTAAATCTTTTTAATCCAGTATTCTTTCAAATCACTAAGTTTTGAAAGTGCAATAAGCTGCATCTTTCACCAACAAGAGAGCTCATTAATCAAGTATGACCATTTTCATCATTCATTCAATAAGTAGTATTAATCTTGGTTTTAAAAATGTGGACTAAGGTTCTATGATTTATGCAGGCAAACACCCCTTTCAGGTTCTGGATGCAGTGTTGGACACTATTTATCCATGTAGGCGTTCCTATTACACTCTTGAAATTTAATATGATAATTGTGAATCTTTCCATTTTTCTCGGTTTTTTTCGGTCTCAGATATTGAAAATAACTGTAGTGTTTTAATTCAGTGTCTACGTAGCGCTCTTCCTTGTGAGACATTAGAAATCCAAACTTGGTTTTGGGACTACATATGGCAGAAGAACATGCAGAGGAAATTGTTCCAATACAGATATATTTTTTTGAGAAAACCATTGAATTCCTAAATCTGTTACTGCTGGAAGACAGTGATGAGCTGCTCCCGGCTTTCAGGTCATGCAGCACTGAGACATCATCATCATGTAGTTCACTTCTTTTTTTGACATCCAAATCAGCAGTAAGCATTTCTTTGTACAAAGTCATTAATTTGCTGCTGTGTAAGGTTACTGTTCTGCCTTCATTCAGAACTAAATATGAGCTATAATAACCAAAATTTTCTTTTTCATATACAGACAATATACCTGTGACCACCTGTGAGAGATTATTGTAGCAGTGTCTAAAAGGTGTTGTAGTAGTGGTTATAATGTTATGACATGACGTAAGGCTGGAGAGAGAGCTTAGAGTCTAGAAAGATTTATTTCAAAAAGCACAGAATAAATATTATAATTTCTTGCATGTGCTGATCTGAAAGAAAGAGTTTTAGTTAGAACCTTGCTCAGAATGACAGTATATGCTGTAAGCTAAATCACGCTCTGTTGGTGTGGATTGGCAGCAGAGATGGTAAGTGCTGCTGCCGGGCACTAGGTTGAGGCAACAGGGTGGTTGTCAGAGCAGGAAAAGCCTAGGAACACCTCGGGGAGCACGAGGTGAGTGGCTTCTGACTGCTGGAAGTGGCAGCTCCTACATGGTGGCTGACACAGGGTAGGGCAGTCCCATGGGAAGGCCAGCAACCTGAGAGCTGTGGACAAGAGCACACAAACAGGTGCATTGTGTGGCAGAAAAGCATGGCACAGCAGTTTGCACTGCAGTTTGCACTGCAGTTTGCACAGGCAGGGAGGTCACTAGAGCTCAGCCAGAAGGACCAGAATATCATGGTGGCCACTTGACAGAAAATTAGGGCTGCTTCCATCTCTGTTCCACCTGTGACTGATGCAGCCTTGTAGACAGAGCCTCAGTGGGTGAATGCTGCCACCTGGATTGCAGTCTGTAGGACGTTCCCCTCCTGCTTCAGTATCAGACACTACTAGTGGGGAATTCACCTGTGAGAGTTGTGCTTAGGTGGAGGAACTCCTTTGTTGACAAAGCTCAGGGAAGAGGTAACCAGTCTGAGGACCATCAGAGAGTGTGAGAGGGAGATGAACCACTGGAATAATACCCTCTGCTCCCTGTCTCAGTCCCAGCAGGCAGGCTATATGACAGAGGACTCCCCATGCTCACTTCATTCAGTCAAGGAAAGAAATTTAGGAGATGGAGGGGAGTGGTAGCAGATTTCTGTCTGACACTGCAGGCATGTCTCCACTGCGCCAGCCTCAGCCTTCCAGGTTCCCTTGTGCAATAGATATGAAACTCTGCAAGTGGAACCAAACCTCAATGAGGATGATAGGTCCCACAGCCTAGAAATGTTCCCTAGGTTAAGGTTCAATAAACTTTCCATTAAAATGGTCTATGATAAGGAGAAGAGGCAGGTTATTTTCATAAGGGACTCCCTTTTAAAGGGAACAAAAGGACCAGTCTGCAGACCGGACCCATCACACAGGGAAGTTTGCTACCTTCCTGGGGCATTGGTTAGAGATACAGTGAGAAAACTACTGACTCTGGTCAGGCCCATGGATTATTATCCATTCTTGATCTTCCAACTAGGGAGAAACTGAGAGTAATTAAAAGGGATTTCAGAGCCCTGGGAAGTATGGTGAAGGGTTTGGAGGCACAAGTTTGTTTTCTCCCCTGTTATTCCAGCTACAGGCAATGATGAGAGAAAGATTGGGAAATGCTGGGAAATAAATAACTGGCTCCAAACCTGGTGTGAGAAGCAAAACTTTGGGGATTTTTGATCATGGACTGATGACAAATCATCAGGTTTGCTATCCAAGGATGGGGTACATGCGTCCCCTACGGGAAAAAGGATACTCACCAAGAAGACAGCAGGGATTATTAATAGAGCTTTAAACTAGATGCAAAGGGGGAAGGGGACATAACCAGGCTGGATCGAAAAAAGCAGGGGAATGGCACTCCAGATTCTGAGGGATGGTGTGCTGGCCAGAACCCTTGGTTTGTCACCTCACAGGAAGTGAGGAATAGCACTTCAGATGGTTCCACAGAAGGTTAGACAATTCAGTGAGTAATTGCTTAGGAATTAAAACTGTTCCACTTAGGAGCATGGGCAGGATCAACAGCCGAGCTGAACTCCATCTACATCAATGCATACAGCATGGCAATAAGCACTAGGAGCTAGAAGTAATTGTAGGGCAGGAGGACTATGATATAATTGTACTCATGGAAACATGATGGGATGACACACATAACTGAAGTGCTGATATGGAAGGCTACAAACCCTTCAGGTGGGATAGGTGAGGAAGGAGAGGCGGTGAGTTAGCCTTCTATGTTAAATAGAGTTTAAACAGCCTCGAACTCATTGATGGTCATGATAGGGTGTCTGCAGGCGAAAATCAGAGGTTCACCTAATAAGGCAGGTATCATGGTGAGATTCTGCTATAGATCACCCAGCCAGGATGAGGAGGCTGAGATTTGTTCTAGAAGCAACTGAGAGAAGTCCCACGATCACTAGCCCTTGTCCTGGTGGGAGACTTCAACCTACCAGATGTCTGCTGGAAGTATAATACAGCAGAGAGGAAAAAGTCTAGGAGTGTGTGGAAGACAAATTCCTAACACAATTGGTGTGCGAGCTGACTTGAGAAGATGCCCCACTGAACCTGCTGTTTGTTAACAGAGGAGGACTTGTGGGAGACATGACAGCTGGAGGATGCTTGGGGCATAGTGATCATGAGGTGATAGAATTCTCATTTCTAGGAGAAGCAAGGCAGGGGGTCAGTAGAATGGCCACCTTGGACTTCCAGAGGGCAGACCTTGGTCTGTTCAGAAGGCTAGTCGGTAAAGTTAATGGGGGACAGTCCTTGAGGGCAAAGGAGCTCACAAGAGCTGAATGCTCTTTAAGAAGGGATTCCTAGTGGCACAAAAGCAAGTCATCCCCATGTGGTGGAAAATGAGCTGGAGAGGAAGGAAACTAGCCTGGCAGAGTAAAGAGCTCTGGATGGAAATCAGGAAAAGGAGGAAAATATAGGAACTCCGGAAGAAGGAGCAGGCAATTCACAAGGACTACAGAGGTGAAGTGAGATCTTGTAGAGAGAAAATCAGAAGAGCTAATGACCGCACATCATGCAGTGAAATCAGGGATTGCCCTGACCCAGGTGTAGGACCTTGCACTTGGCCTTGTTGAACCTCATGAGGTTCTCACAGGCCCACTGCTCCAGCCTGTCCAAGTCGCTCTGGATGACATCCTGTCCTTCCAGTGTGGCAACTACACCATTCAGCTTGGTGTCATCTGCAAACTTGCTGAGGGTGCGTTCAGTCTCGCTATTGATATCATTGATGAAGATATTAAACAACACCGGTCCCAGTACAGACCCATGAGGGACACCACATGTCATAGATCTCCATCTGGACTTCTAGCCATTGACCACTGTTCTCTGAATACGACCCTCCAACCAGTTTCTTATCCACCGTACCATCCACCCATCAAATCCATACCTCTCCAATTTAGAGAGAAGGATGTTGTGGGGGCCTGTGTCAAAGGCTTTACAGAAATCTAGCTAGATCACATAGAATCATAGAATCACCAGGTTGGAAAAGACCTATCAGATCATCAAGTCCTAGCATTCCTATCAAATACTAAACCATGCCCCTCAGCACCTCGTCCACCCATCCCTTAAACACCTCCAGGGAAGGTTACTCAACCACCTCCCTGGGCTGCCTGCTCTGTCATCCATCGGTTTACCCACATCCACTGTTGCAGTTACCCCATCATATAAATCCACTAAGATGGTCATACAGGTTTTGCTCCTGGTGAAGTCGTGCTGGCTGCCATTAATCACCTCCCTGTCCTCTGTGTGCTTTAGTGTAGGTTCTAGGGGGATCTGTTGCATGATCTTTCCAGGCACAGAGGTGAGGCTGCCAGGTCAGTAGTTCCCAGGGTTGTCTTTTCTACGCCTTTTAAAAATGGGCACAACGTTACCCTTCTTCCAGTCACCAGGAACTTCTGAATGCCATGACTTTTCAAGTATCATGGAGAGTGGCTTGGCAACTACATCTGCCAGTTCCCTCAAGACTCTGGGATGCATCTCATCGGGTCCCACAGACTTATAAATGTTCAGGTTCCTCAGGTGGTCACAAACCTGATCCTCCTCTACAGTTGGAGGGAGTTTACCCTCCTGGTCAACATCTTGCTGTCTCATGACCCAGGAGGGGTGAGGAGAGTGGATATCTTTGAAGACTGAGTCAAAAAAAAGTTGTTAAGTACCTCAGCTTTCTCCTCATCTGTTGATTCATGATCACCATTTCCAACCATCAGTGGGGGTATGTTCTCTTTGACCTTTCTGTTTTGATTGATGCACAGGTAGAAGCCTTTCTTGTTCATCTTTACTTCCCTTGCCAAGTTCACCTCCAGGGTCCAGAGTCCTGTATTTGGGGCACAGAATTCCTGTGTAGTGCTACAAGCTTGAGGAAGAGTAGCTTGAAAGCTTCCTGGCAGAGAAAGACCAGGGGCAATGTTGGTTGACAGCCGACTGAACATGACTCAGCAGTGTGCTCAGGTGTCCAAGTAGGGCAATGGCATCTTGAAATGGTGTGGCCAGCAGGACTAGGGAAGTGATTATTCCCCTGTACTGTGCACTGGTGAGGCCACACCTCAAATACTGGGTTCAGTTTTAGGCCGAACACTATAAGAAAGACATTGAGGTCCTGGAGCCTGTCCAGAGAAGAGTGACAAAACTGATGAAGATGCTGGAGAAAATGTCTTATGAGGAGTGGCTGTGGGAACTGGGGTTGTTTAGCCTAGAGAAGAGAAGACTGACGGGAGAGCCTATTGCTCTCTACAACTACCTAAAATGAGGTTGCAGGGAGGTGCATCGTGGGTCTCTTCTGCCAAGTGACAGTTGAAAGGACAAGAGGAATGGCATCAAGCTCTATCAGGGGAAGTTTAGAGTGTATATTAGGAAAGATTTCTTCACAGAAAGGGTCGTCAAGCACTGGAACAGGCTGCCCACAAAGGTGGTTGAGTCACCATCCCTGGAGATGCTTAAAAGGTAGGTAGATTAAGTGCTTGGGGACGTGATTTAGTAGTAGACAGGTATGGTAGGAGTTGGTGATCTCTAAGGTCTTTTCCAAACTAATGATTCTATGATTGTAATGTTTGAGTCAGAACTGGGATGTACAACCAGCTGTCTTAAAGCCTCCTTTTGACATTTGAACCTCAAACATAACCTTCATTTTAAATTATAATATGCTAAAAGGCTTTTATTTACTGGAAGAAAAATCTTAGTCTCCTTTTAAGACCAGGGCCAGCCAGTGTGGTTTCATATGACAGCAAAGGAGAGCAACAGAATTTTTACAGCTGTACGAAAAGTTACATTCATTACCCTTTGTATCCCAGAAATGTAATACAGCAAAAATCATCACGGTATTTGTGACAGTTTGCTCCCTGCCTGTCCCTCCAAACCTGACATTATCCCAAAATTTGTGATTAGACGATAACTACCAGTGCTGATTGTGGTGGACAGTGATAGGCATGATGGCTGCATCCGACTCAAGGTGGATTTAGGGAAAGTAGGTAACAACACAATAGCCAAGGGCTACTCTATGGTAATGCACCCACCTGGCCAAAGTGCTGGTCAGTGTCTGACTCAAAACCAAATTTTTAAAAAACTGGCAGCTGTAATTGGTATGCAAATATGACTATGAGTCAGTCCCCTTCTCCATAAATCTGGAGCAGCCCAAGAGCAATTTGCACTCTCCAGAAATGACAGTGGGCTGTACATTGGACCTTCCTATGAGCAATGACACCTCTCAAGGTTAGTCCTCAAGGTTGAGAGAATCCTTGCAGCAATAGACCTTCAGTAAGTGAACTAAGAATAAATGCACTGAAACTGTGATCTTAGCTAAGTGGTTTAAAGGTTTGATTGTGCACATATAATCCTTTAGATATAAAATGTTGACTAAGTCTGGATATAGCCTCACTTTGAATCTTTGGAGGAGGGGTTTAGGACACAAGGATGTCCTCTATGAAGCTCATGACTCAATACAAGTCTCCCTGACAGCTTTTGTCTGACCTTGTCCTCTGTGCAGTAAATAATCAAGGGTACCTTGCCATTGAACCTTGTAAATCACTGTCACTCTTATTATCAAACTTCATTAAATCTCTGCTTTAGATCAGTAAATATAGTAGTGCTTCTTTTTTAAGAGTAGAGTGCATCAATCTATCTCTCCATCCATGTTGGTTATAGCAGACGTGATCTGGAAAGGAACCACAAACACAGGTTTTGGCTTTGTCTGGGTTGTCAGTTGACTGTAGCTGGAAACTAAGCATCTACAAGCCACTTGCTCATTGCCTGCCTGCCATACTCCTCTGTGTCCCTCCTAGCAGGATAGAGGAGAGAACTGGAAGAGTAAAACTGAGGAAAAAAAAATTGTGAGTCAAGATAGAGACTGTTTAATAAGTGAAGGAAAAAGAAAAAATGCAAAGGAATCACTCACCACCTCCCACAACCAGAACAATGTCCAGCCAGCCTTGAAGCAATGGCTACTTTAAAAATGGCTTCAGTTTTATTCCTCTAAAGTTGCAAGACAGACATCAAACTATCAGTAATGATATGACACGTCTCTTGATTTTAAAAAAATATCTTTTCTTTTTCTTATTTTTTATCATTTTCATCTACCTAAATCTTATCAAAAGGAACTTTTACTAACAAAATAAAACATGGCCTTATAAGTTTCTCATTTAGTTTCACAGATCATGAGATTTGAGCTAATCAGATGATGTTGGCAGCTGTTCTTGATGTTTACCCAGGCTGATATGAAACCAAACTGAATGTTTGCCACTAACAAATACAAAATTGTAATGAGTTTATTATTGATTTTTAAAGTTTTTCTTTTTGGAATTTGTTTTCATGCACACGCATGAGAACACTTTGCAAGGTAATAACTTGGGATACAGAGAAGGGGTCAGTTTCTGTTCTAATAACTACTCTTATGCAAAATACTTTATGCCGGGCCCTTTTCAAGTGCAGGAAAAATTGTAGGTGAAAGAGACACCTTGACTTTTGCAGTCTAGTCCTACTTCTCCTTGTTAGCTTAGCCACTGTCACAGAAGGCCTGCTCTGAGCATATTTATCTTTCTTGGCAGTGAAGAATATGATCTTGTGTTCAGTGTTCTACAATAATGGCAACTAACAACCTGAGAGTTTAAATAAATCACCTTTTCATTGTTTATTTTATAAAAGGTGATAAAATAAACTTCACTACCATCAAACCAGGTATTGGAGAGTGTCCTAAGAGATACCTCCCTCAGGCATTTAGTTTCTCATGTTCCTGTGTAAATGTTGTTAATTCATTTCCTAAAACAGGTGCGTTACAATTTTTTCGGCCTAAAACTGAAAAATGTAACAATTTCACTTTTAGAAGGTATACAGTCCTTGGCTTAAAGTCTTAATAATGGCAGCTGTTTGTATACATTAAATTTTAAGTTACAAACACATTATTTTATACTTATTATTCAAAAACCAGTGCAACATAAATTATTACTTTCATAGCTTTACATTGAAGCTTTGTGTAGATCTCATTTTTATCTCTCAAAACTATGAGGTGAAAGGTCAGGGAGCAGCAAATGTTGCTGCTCTGGATCACAGATTTTGCTGGAAGACAAGGAGGACAGCAGGAGTGACTGGAGCAGTGCCCTGCCACCTGATGTATGCAATCCTAGCACACCTGACAAGTAAGGCAGAGCCAACCTGGGAATGGTAATCAGACTCAGCCAACTGCTAAGTGATCATTAGGCAAGTCTGCAGTGACAGAGCAGGTGTAAGGTACAAAGCTGAGCACAAGACACAGCTGCAACAGATCAGATAGGGATAAAGGGCAAAGGCTCACAAACAGAAGGGCACTAGAGAGAGGATGTAGACAAGACACTGACTTCTCATAGATCTTTTGATATAAGTATCTTCCAGCGTTTCACAGCTGCAGGTAGAGCCTTGATAGCTGTGCAGATACGATGAGCCTGAGAAAATATGGGACTGGTGAAGGTTTCTCATCTGTTCAGGCAAAATTCAGGTTTGCTGCAGTGCTAGAGTCAGGTGAGATAAGATGGATGAGCAAAAGTCTGAGAGAAAATAACACAGTTTGCAGGAGCTAGCAGTAAGCACCTATTCTGCCATATAGTTTGGTCTAGACTGTTTGCTGTCAACCTTGGTAGAAATATGCAAGTCTGAACAAATCAAGATTTTGTGCATTAAAGATGAGCAGAAAGTGGTTATCACAGATTTGGAGGATCGCTAGGTTGGAAAAGACCTCCAGGATCATCGAGTCCAACCATTCCTGTCAATCACTAAACCATGCCCCTCAGCACCTCATCGACCCATCTTTTAAACACCTCCAGGGAAGGTGACTCAACCACCTCCCTGGGAAGCCTGTTCCAGTGCCCAGTGACCCTTTCTGTGAAAAATTTTTTCCTGATGTCCAGCCTGACCTTCCCCTGGTGGAGCTTGAGGCCATTCCCTCTTGTCCTGTCCCCTGTCACTTGGGAAAAGAGCCCAGCTCCCTGCTCTCTACAAATTCCTTTCAGGTAGTTGTAAAGAGCAATGAGGTCTCCCCTCAGCCTTCTTTTCTCTAGGCTGAACACCCCCAGTTCTCTCAGCCGTTCCTCATAAGACTTGTTCTCCAGCCCCTTCACCAGCTTCGTCGCTCTTCTCTGGAAACACTCCAGAGCCTCCACATCCTTCTTGTGGTGAGGGGCCCAGAACTGAACACAGTATTTGAGGTGCAGTCTCACCAGTGCCAAGTACAGAGGGAGAATAACCTCAGTGGACCTGCCAGTCACACCATTTCTGATACAATTATTTGTGTTTCTCATGTTGGATCCTTCAGTAAAGACATTTCTAGTGAAGATTAATTTAAATAGGAAACACATGAGGGTTTTAAGAAGGAAAAAGGATGAAAAGTAGATGAATGTTTCTTCAAGGGGATGTTATTCAGACAAGGCTTTGTCAGAAACATTCAGGCCTTGACTGGACAGAAATTGTAGCTCCAAAAGAGACAAGTTCAACAGATTGGAGGGTTGATTTTTTTTATGTTTTTAAGAATAAAGGAACTCTTTCTTAAACAAGGCATTGCAGTGTCTAATAAAACGTGAACTGTATTTGTTGAATAGCCTTTGATTTTTTTTCTAATCTACTGAAAAAGAGTAATATTACTGTCTTCTCCAAGGCACAGTAAGTTTAAGTCTGTTTCCTGGAACACAGGTGGCAGGACATGTTTATGTATGAATGTTTCTAAACAGCTTGTGTCAGTATAGGGAGAAACTTGATCCTTGCTTGTTCTAGTTCATCAGTTCAAGAACAAATATTATATTTCTTAGACTATGTGAAGAAAAATCTGAGTTTAAAAGGTTGCAGACTGTGTAGTAAAGTAATATTAAAGAAATGAGAATGACAAATTTTTATGTCCTAAAGTAACTGTGATTAGAGTAAGTAATGCTCTAGTACAGGAAAAAGCTCTGCATATTGTCTGCTCTGAGTTCTGATTGCTGTTTTCAGGCAAATGAACTATCAAAGGTAGGCATGGATGGATTTGTAATGGTCCTATTACTGCCCAGGCATGTATGAGCTCTAGCATTTTTCTAATCTGTTTTGGATTTATTTACTTTTGCTAACAGTAGACAGTGGCTATTGACAGCCTTTAATATAACTACGAGATGCTGACTCAGACACTCAAAGACTATCATTCTGAATAAAAGTATGCTAGAAAAATTCTGGGAAGCTATTTATATCCAATAACATAGTGCTGGTTTTGCTGTCTGTAACTGTAAGAAGTAAGAGAGCAGGTGGCTACACATACATTGTGGCTTATGTTAGACTCAAACAGGGACAACTAGAAGAACTATTAGAACTATTAAATTTTTTTCCATTTGAAGCTCAATCTCTTCTAGCAAAGCAGCAGCTGGGCATTCAGGGTAGTGACCTAAGACTTCCTTATACCACTAATCTTGGTAAATAACCAGAGAGCAACAAGAAAGAGAGTGTTTGGAAAATTATGTAGCTACTAGACCATTATCTGAGATTCTTCTAGACATTATTTACTATTTCTTCTTGTAATGTCAGGAAAAAAAAATGATTGCACATATAAAAACAGCTGTAGTAGAATTTCTTGTCTGTAGAAGGAAATTACCTTGACCTCAGTTTCTGCAAAATAGTTAAGTAGCATTTAAAGGCTGTGTCTTTTGAGTTCTATTCTAAAAATGTAGTCACAGTTCTCAGATGTTAACAGCTAGATTACTGGGCAAATGTATTTATATAGAGAGTTTATATGAAAGATATTTTTGTTTTCCTTCTAGATATTATATTACCCCTGGGCATTTATACAAAAACATCTATTCCTTCTATGTCTTTATTGTACAAGATCAATGTAAAATGAGTGAGATCTCAAAACTCTCAAAAGACCACACATTCCTTTTTGCAATTAGTTCCTCTTTTTTAAAACATATATGTATTATAAGTGTGTATATATAAAAATATACCTAACAGTTCTATACAGCATTACACAAAAACTCTTATCAATGCTTTAGACAATGTAATTACAACTAACTTACATTGATGGAAAATTCCTTTTAGGTAGTTGTAGAGAGCAATGAGGTCTCCCCTCAGCCTCCTCTTCTCCAGGGTAAACAACCCCAGCTCACTCAACCATTCCTTATAAGGCCTGTTCTCCAGCCCCCTCACCAGCCTCATTGCTCTTCTCTGGACACCCTCCACAGCTTCAACATCCTTCTTGTGATGAGAGGCCCAGAACTAAACACAGTATTCAAGGACCGATCTCACCAGTGCTGAGTACAGAGGGAGAATAACCTCCCTGGACCTACTGGTCACACCATTTCTGATACAAGCCAAGATGCCATTGGCCTTCTTGGCCACCTGGGCACACTGCTGGCTCATGTTTAGTCGGCTGTCAACCAACACCCGCAGGTCCCTCTCCTCCAGGCAGCTTTCCAGCCAGACTTCTCCTAGTCTGTAGCACTGCATAGGGTTGTTGTGCCCCAAGTGCAGGACCCAGCACTTGGCCTTGTTAAACCTCATGCCATTGGACTCAGCCCAGCGGTCCAGCCTGTTCAGATCCCTTTGCAGAGCCTCCCTACCCTCCAGCAGATCAACACTTCCACCCAGCTTAGTGTCATCTGCAAACTTGCTAAGGGTGCACTCGATGCCTTCATCCAGGTCATTGATAAAGACATTGAACAGGGCTGGGCCCAGCACTGAGGCCTGGGGAACCCCACTTGTAACTGGCCTCCAACTGGATTTCACACCATTTACTACGACTCTCTGGGCCCAGCCATCCAAACAGTTTTCCAGCCAGGAGAGTGTGTGCCTGTCCAGGCCAGAGGCTGACAGTTTCTCAAGCGGAATGCTGTGAGAAACTGTGTCAAAGGCTTTACTGAAGTCCAAGAAGACTACATCCACAGCCTTTCCCTCATCCAGTAGTCGAGTCACTTTATAATAGAAGGCGATCAGGTTTGTTTGGCAAGACCTGCCTTTTGAGAACCCGTGTTCACTGGTCCTGATCACCCGGTTCTCTTGCATGTGCTTCATGATATCAGTCAAGATCACCTGTTTCATGACTTTCCCTGGCACTGAGGTCAAACTGACAGACCTGTAGTTCCCTAGATCCTCCCTGCAACCCTTTTAACTAAAGATCATCTCTTCATTTGAACACTGTCCACCTGTGAAATTATTTTTTTTTTATTTCAGCATTTTCCTTAGAACTAAGGAAACATTTCACATCTCCACAAACTTCAGGACTTTCACAGATTTTATGCATTTGACATTCCATGTATTTTTTAAAACCCCTCATCAATCTAACATAAAAGATATAAGTTCAATTTATATATAATTTATATATGCAATAGTGTTTCCATGGCAAAGTATTTGATATCACATTTTGGTTGGCAAACAAATGGAATAGTCTGGAAATTAAAAAAAAAAATCTTTAGGACTGATGTATTGTTAGTGAGTGTAGTTTACAGAGTTGGAATTTTACAACTTCATCAATGGTGTAACCTACTTCAGACAGCATGGGAAGAAATTACAACAGTGATGAGCATTGTGAAAATTTTAGATATTCAAGAGACATGCTTCAGGTGGTTCTCTTTACATTTAGGTTTTATTAGTATTGTCACTTCATGAAAGCTAAAGAAGCATAAACTTTGTGTAAACTTCAGTTAATGCTCTGGAGTTGTTCTTGTTATTACATTTCAGTTGACTATTGTGAATACAGAAGAAGTGAGAAGCCAGTACAACCAAACAGATGTAGAACCTACTTATGCTTTAAGAAAAATAATAATTTAAAACCAAATCAGCATTCCTTCATTAAAAAAATTAAATGGTATATTTACTTGATATCTATTAATAACTAAAGATACTTTAAACAAGTAGTACATCTTATAGGAAGGTCTGATATGAAAACTTGTAATAAAAGCCCAGTAAAAGAAAGTGTTTTAATTGAAAAGTAACTGCTAATACAAACTATTATTTAGTTACTTTTCAGAATGGATTTTAAAACGTATCAATACACAGACAGATTTAATGTTGCCTTAGACATTTTGAAACTTTTAAATACTAAATCAGTAAAACCACTGCATTGTATTACATGACTATTATTTCAGATTCCTAATTCTGATTTATTTTCTGTTGGAAAACTAAAACCTTTTCTTTATTTTATTTTGCAACTAAAATATTACATAAGTTCAGCATAATATAACGACAGTCCAAAAATCTTCTATTCATAGGCATCTAGCTGGATGCAAGAAAAGTTCATTTAGGCACCTATGAATTCACCTATGGGGATCCCTAAAGCTGTCGTAATCCTGCAGGCTGTGCAGGTGTGTAAAATCTTAGCTTGTTGAAGTCACTCATTAAGATGTAAAAGTGCTTTGAGCACCGTTGATTATATTCCTGTGGGAATTAGCTCAGCACAAAAAATCACCACGTGATCAATATATGTGATGAACTGTCTTGCATACAAAGGAGGTGATTGCATGGATGGTGCTTTTTGATCGGTGTCAGTCTGCTTGTTTAATGTCTCAAAATGGCAGATTGCAGCAGGGAGGCATAAACAGTGCTAGTAGCTAGACTAAGTAGCAAAAGATTTTGAACTGATCCTTTAGATTAAACACACCAGTGAAATGTTTAAAAGTTGAACCAGTAATTGATTCTATTAATAATGAAATAATAACATGCACTCTTTATCCCAGAAAGAATTTCTTAATGAGACCTTTGATTTTGTTAAGTGCCTGCATGTATGGTTTAAAGGCCTAAATCATTACAATATGTGACTTCATTCTGTCAATTTAGAGAGATACTGTGGATACTGCATAGAATGTCTGATGTTTCACTGATTCAAAAGCATAAAACCATTAGGCAAATTCATATACATTTTTTTTCTCTGTTTGCATGTCTTTTGTCCTGGCATCCTAATTGTAAGCAAAGCCATTAAATTAACGTTCTATTTCTGAAGCACAAGTTACAGACAATCAGTCGTAGGTATTGAACAAGGAACACAGTTTCTTTTATTGTTTGGGGGGTTGGTTGTTTGGGGTTTTTTGTTTGTCTGTTTTTTTAATGATTTGTAAAGAGGTTATCAGTGACTGAGTTCAAACACCTTTTACACTTGTAGAAACAAAGAAATATAAGCAGATAGACAATGCTAGACAAAATACTTTAGGGGCCAGAGAGTCAGGATTCATTTCCTGCATATTTTATAGTACAGTTCATTATTCAATACAAGACTGAAAAAGAGCAGTACCATAAAAAAAAATGATAGACTAAAAAAAATCAGGCATATTGTGCTTTTCTGCTCCTTGTTAATTATTTGGCCTGCTCATGCTACTCTTTATAGAAGACACTATTCCTCTGTGGTATCCTATGTGGGTAGCTAAGGCCCGGCGGTCGGAAGATCTCGCGATGTATGGAAAGGTAGGACCCCCTCCCGGGTGGCCAACTGCGTATTAGTTCATGATGTAAGCGGACGGAAGTGACATCGTAAGCCCAGGCTATATAAGGCTGTGTTACGTATCAATAAAGGCCATTTGCCATCCACCACATTGGTGTCTGTGAGCTCATGGACCGAGTGACCTGTGTTTGGTCGCCGTGCCGTTCCTGAGCCAGGTCGCCACGCCTCCGGAGGCAACGCCCTCCGAAGGCAACAAGTGGTGCTGAAACCCGGGAGCCGGGAAGGAGCTCCGGGAATCGGGAAGTCGCTTGGAATCAGGTGAACGGCGGCCGGTGCGGCTGGACCAGCCCGGCAGGGAAGACGCTCCCGGACCCACAAGGAAGATGGAAGCCCTTGTGAAAGTCATATCACTATTATTTGAGACAGATTGTAAGCCTAAAGATTTTATTCTCGCCATTGCGAGACTTTTAGAGCTTGGGGTCATTGACCAGCCGGTGGATATTCTCCACCCCGAGGTGCGGGATGAATGCACCAAAGCGTTAGCCGAGGAGGCGATGTTCTCAGGTTGTGCAAAAAGCCTTAAGTCGTGGGGGAAAGTCGTACAGGCCTTGCTGGAGGCCATGCAGGAGCAGGAGACCTGGAGGGTGGCAAGGGACTGTTTGTCGGCCACCCCGGGATTGGGGGTCGGGGCGGCCACGCAGACTCTGCACCCCCCACGTGGTGATAATTATGCAGAATCTAAATGTTTGCGAGAGGGTGATACGTCCCCTCAATCCTCAAACCCCGGCCCGCTTATGGAGGGACAGAAACGAGCGGAATCCTTCTGGGGCGGGTTGGCCGAGGAGGCCAGGGGCGCCGCTGGAAAAGCGGAGCCCGAGGAAATCTCGGAGAGACCGCCACCTTATGCGCCCCAAGATGGCGCCGAGCGGGAAAGGGAAAGGCGGGGTGAGAACGCTCGCGGCCGGAACAGGGAGGTAGCGCTGGAATTGAATAGCGCGTGCAAGCGTGAGGGGGAGGAGGACATGAAAGAGAAGGGTGGTGCGCGCCACCGTGTCCGTCTGCTCCCGAGCAGCAGGCGGGGCGAGCCAGGGGGAGGGAGCGGCCCCGCCCGCAAGGGGAGTGGGCGGGGCTGGGGCCCAACAAAAAGAGATCGGGGCCCGGAAGTGACCGGTCAGTCGAGTTCTGACTCCGGCTCGGACACTAGTCGGGGCGGGTGGTCCACAGCCGACTCGAGCTCAGAGGAGGAGGAAGTGGGGGTGCATAGAGTTAAAAGCCGACACATCCCCACTCGAATTAAAGAAAAGCCGAGAGGGGGACAAATCCATCTCACGGATTGAAGAAAAATAAAGATAGCATGTGCTGATTGGGCCCCATCAGCCACGCTAGCATTCCCGGTCCGGGTGACAGACAGGGGACAGAGGGTCCACTCACCAATAAACCCTAAGGATATACAAGCAATTGTTAAAGCAATTGTGGAGAAAGGGCTTAATTCTGCCATGGTCTCCATCCTCATAGACAGTGTTTTCGGTGGAGATGATATGCTGCCCTTTGATATAAAACAAGCTTGTAGATTAATATTCGACGGGGCAGGGATGGTTGTGTTCAAACAAGAATGGGAGGACAACTGCGTAAAGCAGCTGGCCCAAGTAGCTGGCGCAGATCACCCACTGCACGGCTCCAGCCTGCAGCGGCTCATGGGAACAGACCCAACAATGATTACCCCTCAGGCGCAAGCCCAGGGCCTGCGGGCCCATGAAGTCATGGCAACTACCCGTGCGGCCAGAGAAGCCATTCGCACAGCTTCTAGAGTTATCGCCAAGCCATCACCATGGTTCACGATTAAACAAAGTGAAAGTGAGTGTTTTACACAATTCGTGGACCGTCTCCAGGCAGCAGTCGACTCTTCGAGCCTGCCCACGGAAGCAAAAGGCCTGGTTGTAGCAGAATGCTTGCGTCAGCAGTGTAACTCGGCAACCAAAGAAATTCTGCGGTCATTGCCAGTGGGGTCAAGTATCACAGACATGATCAAGCATGTCGCAAAGGAAGAGCATCTAGCCCCAATCCAGATGGCCGTTAGCACTGCAATCGCCAACGTGATGGCATGCTCTAAATGTGGCCAGGTGGGTCACGTAACAAACTGCCCTCGGTTTAATGACTTGCCAACAGCATTCCCCCTGTGCCAGAATCGACCCAGAGGACTGTGTTGGGTCTGCGGGAAGCAAGGGCATTTTGCCAAGGAATGCAGATCTAAAACTCAGGGAAACTGGAGGGGGAGAGGGCACCTGGGCCGCGCACGGCTCTCTTCCACTTGGGACACCAGGCGGCCCAACTTGCCAACCCTGAATGGGGCAAAGCGCCCCCGAACCTGCAGCCCCCCCGAGAAGCAACCAACTTTATGGCTCAACCGGCGGTCCAGTCGAACCTGCCCTTATTTCAGGGACAGCAAGGACCACCCTCTGGGGGCGAGACCCCAGGGTGGCCCTGGCAGTGAAGTGTGATAACCCACCAGTGGCGTGGGGGACTTGTTCCCTTTATAATACCCTAAATGGCACCACCATTAGTGTCCTCTTTTTGATCAATACTGGAGCAGACGTTACAGTTATTCCTGAGACGAGTTGGCCCCCACGTTGGAAATTGGAAGACGCCCCATATGGTGGGTGGAGTTGGGGGATTAACCCGAGCTCGGAAGAGCGCTCAACCAATAGCAATAACGCTTCACACCGAAAAGGGGCTGGAGAAAACCATTACCCTCTTCCCATATGTTGTGTCGGGAGTCCCACCCCTGCTGGGAAGGGACGCTCTAGCCCTATTAAAAGCCAGAGTGACAAATTTACCATAAGGGCCACTGCCGCATACCCGCTTCCACCAATTAAACTGAAGTGGAAATCGTCCGACCCAGTATGGGTCGAGCAGTGGCCCCTGTCGAAGCCTCGAATGGATGCTCTTCTTGAGCTAATTGACCGTGAACTACAATGAGGTCATATAGAGCCTTCCACTAGCCCATGGAACACCCCAGTTTTCGTAATACCCAAACGAACCGGCGAGGGGTTTCGTCTCCTCCATGACCTGCGTGAGGTAAACAAGAAAATTCAACCAATGGGTCCTGTCCAAACGCTGTTGCCCATGAACTCTATGATACCGGAAGGACAACCTTGTGCTGTCCTTGATATTAAGGACTGTTTTTTCTCAATACCTCTACATGAGGCAGATAAGGAGCGGTTTGCTTTTTCTGTCGTGTTCCCAAATAGCCAACGCCACAACTTGCGCTTTCAGTGGAAAGTGCTGCCTCAGGGAATGATCAACTCGCCTACTATTTGCCAAATTACGGTGGATCGAGCGTTAGCACCGGTTCGGCACAGTGACCCGACCGCGACAATCATTCAATACATGGATGATATTTTGATCGCTGCGCCGTCAGAAAGTCAGGTGGACCAGCTAGTGTCGACAGTCTCAGAAACTTTAAAAATAAACGGGTTCGAGATTGCGAGCGTGAAAATTAAAAAGAGGGCCATGTGTCAGTTTTTTGGGAGTGGGGATCACAAGTTCTTATGTGACCCCCCCCCCAAATAAAAATCTGTCGATGCATCAAAACGCTCCATGATATGCAACAGCTAGTGGGGTCTTTGCAATGGCTCCGTAATATCGTCCTGATCCCTCCTGAAACCATGGCCCCTCTGCATGATCTTCTAAAAGGAAAGCACCCATGGGAGCAAAAAACACTGACAACGGAAGCAATGAACTCTCTCGACTTCATTGAACAACAGGTATCGTCAAGTACGCTTGCCAGATGGAATCCGAATTTACCACTTGACCTGTATGTACATTTCACGGAAGGAGGGGGAGTAGGGGCACTAGCCCAGGGCCCTGCTGATAAAGCTCAACCTATACAATGGATAGTCCTAGGAAAACCGTCACGTGTATTCTCTCCAGGAATTGAGTGCCTGGGTAACCTCATCATGAAAGGCAGAAAACTCGCCCTAAGACACCTAGGCATTGAACCCGCCAGGATATACCTACCTTTCCGCAAACAGCTCCCAACGCAATCAGTAGCAATGTCAGAGTATCTGGCCATAGCCCTTGTCGGATTCAGCGGAGAAGTCCGGTATGCTACAAAGCCCCCCTGGACTCATGCTGGCAATTGTCGACATTGACCTCCCACGGAAAATCATGGACCGACCCCAACAAGGACTAATGATCTTCACAGACGCATCCTCAGCGACCTCAACTGCAGCAGCAGTATGGCAATCGGAAGGAGAATGGCACTGCATTAAAATGACCGATCTTGTGATTTCAGTCCAGCAGCTAGAAGTGATGGCCGTAGTACTAGCGTGCGGACTGTTTCCAATGGAACACCTCAACATAGTGACTGACTCAATGTTCGTGGCCAAGCTTTGCTTAGCCATGTTGGGGCCTGGCGTGTCAACATCCACAGCAGCTTTAATGTTAGAAGAAGCACTTTTTTCCCGAAAGGGTACCATATCAGTTATCCACGTCAATAACCATAACCCAATCAAAGGGTTCTTCCAAACCGGTAATGACAAAGCGGACGCCGCGGCAAAAGGACTGTGGACGCTAAGAGATGCCCGTCAGCTGCATGAGTCTCTCCATATTGGAGCTAAAGCGCTAGCAAAGAGGTGCGGGATTTCAGTTACTGACGCGAAACACATAGTAACCACGTGTCCCCACTGTCAGAAAGCACCATTGTGGTCCAGTGGAGTCAACCCCAGAGGCCTTAAGGCCTCCGAGGTGTGGCAGACGGATTTCACGCTCTGTCAGTTGTTGAAACCTCGAGCATGGGTAGCAGTAACCGTAGACACATATAGCGGAGTCATTGTAGCTACGCAACACCTTAAGACCGACTGCAAAGCGACCATCCAACATTGGCTCACGGCTATGGCATGGCTTGGCATCCCTAATCAGATCAAAACAGACAATGGTCCGAACTTTGTCTCCAAATCAGTCCAGGCATTTGCTTGGAAGTGGGGTATCACCTTAATACACGGCATCCCGTATAATAGCACAGGACGAGCCATAGTCGAACGAGCAAATCAAACGCTGAAATCTAAATTAGAGGTATTAGCAAAAATGGAAGGTTTTGTTAATGCCGTTCCCCTGGGAGACCAAGCACGCCTGCTAGCGACTGCTCTGCTAGCACTAAATCAGTTCCCTCGGGGGGAAGAGGTGAATAGCCCCACCCAAAAACATTGGGCCACCCGAGCGTTAGAGGAAAGCCCGTTGGTCACAATTAGAAGTGAGCTGGGAGAATGGGAACGAGGGTGGAGGCTAGTCCTGACAGGGCGAGGGTATGCTGCTATCAAGAAAGATGGTAAAATTAAGTGGTGCCTGCTTAAGTCTATTAAACCGGACTTACACGATAAAGCTAATGAAAACTGTGAGTTTCTGTCCACAGGATCAGATTATCAGATGCCCTTGTAACCCGTATGCCCCGGTGGCAGGAGAGGACAAGTCGACAAGCATCCTGTCCGCACCTGGGAGTTCCGCACCGACGGAATCCAAACAACGGCGACGTAGCCTCTATGGGGAGGGGCTACTATCCCTTCGTGTAATTTTGATTTTAGGGCTGATTGTAATAATCATATTGGTATTGGTCTTTAGACCCTGTATATTGAGTAAGCTTGTGTCGTTTGTTAAGAGCTGGCCAGCGAAGGTTAACATTATGTTTGTAGAAAACCAGCAGTTGCTTTAAGAAGGTATTGGGTTAGCGCTACACCCAGTTACATTTAAGTTACCATTGGCCCAAGTGGGCCAAGTGTTTGTTACTATGAAACTGTTGTTTACACGTTTTAGACTTTATATTTTAAATTCAGACTTTTGGTGTTATATTTGAGACTTGTTAAGATTTTTATATTTGTTAATTCATTTAGATTTGGTAAGATTATGTATTGCTAAGATTTTATATTTGCTAAGATTTTTATATTTTATAATTTTTTGGCTATTTCGTTAAGCATAGGGAGGGGGGAAATGTGGGTAGCTAAGGCCCGGCGGTCGGAAGATCTCGCGATGTATGGAAAGGTAGGACCCCCTCCCGGGTAGCCAATTGTGTATTAGTTCATGATGTAAGCGGACGGAAGTGACATTGTAAGCCCAGGCTATATAAGGCTGTGTTACGTATCAATAAAGGCCATTTGCCATCCACCACATTGGTGTCTGTGAGCTCATGGACCGAGTGACCTGTGTTTGGTCGCCGTGCCGTTCCTGAGCCAGGTCGCCACACCTCCGGAGGCAACGCCCTCCGAAGGCAACAATCGTATGGTATTTGAAATGTTGTGCATTTTAAGTTTTTGTTTTGTCTACTCAACCTTATTACCTCTCATCTTCTACACCCCTGAGGTGCAATGACCCCATTACACGTAGCTGTGATACACTGTCATGAAAGTAACGTGCCTTACCCTTGAAATTACCTTCAGCAGAGGTGCTTTAAGGGTAACTTTATTGGAAGTAAAGGGTGAACAACAGTGGTTTGTTTGAGTATTGTAACAAGCTAGGAAAACATAGGTAGGCACTGTAACTTAACGTGTATTTAGTACAGTAACAACTTGCAGGAGTGTTATTTTCCAAAATGAGCTAATTCTACCACTCATTAGGATCTACTTGTACTTTCCTAAATGTTAAGGTTCAGCTGTGCTACACCACCACCGCACTGTAGTCCATTACCAATCTCGTCTTTTTCTTGTTTTGATTCTTAGCTTCAGAGCGTGGGGAACGTTATGGCATTTAAAATAGTGCCACTTTTGAAAATGCTAATTAAGGCAACTGTCCTCTCCTTTAGCTCCTCTTTCCTGGGCTGGAAATTGATAACAAGTAATTGCTGGATGAAGAGAAACTAATCATGGCACTCCACTGTATTAATGACACAATAAATTTCTCCTTGTGGAGCAGTAGAATGGAGCGGTGGTACTATTCTGTAGTCACAGGCCGATGAATTATAGAACTGTTTAGATCGGAAAAAACCCTTAAGATCATCAAATCTAACTCTTAACGTAGCACTACTGAGTCTGCCACTCAACAATGTCCCTAAGCACTGAATCTACACATCTTTTAAATACCTCCAAGGATGGTGAATCCACCACTTCTTTGGACAGCCTGTGACAATCCTTGACAACCCTCTTGGTGAAGAACTTTTTCCTAAGATCTAGTTTAAATCACCCCTGGTGCAACTTAAGGCCATTTCCTCTTGCGTTCTCACATGGTACTTAAGAGAAGAGACTGACACCTGCCTCACAACAAATTTCTTTCAGGCAGATGTAAAGAGAAATAAGGTCTCCTTTCATCTGCCTTTTCTCCAGCGTAAACATCCCCAATTCCCTTAGTCACTCCTCATAAGACATGATCCTTCACCAGCTTTGTTGCCTTTCTTCGGACATGCTCCAGCACCTCAATGTCTTACTTGCAGTGACAAGGCCAAAACTGAACACAGACTTTGACCTCACCAGTGCTGAGTACAGGGGAACAATCATTTCCCTAGTCCTGCTGGCCACATTATTTCTGATACAAGCTAGTATGAGAATTAATTGATAAGTTTTGCTGCAGCTGATTTGCATGCTTAATTATTTTGTGATATAAATCTGTCGCGTATCAAGAGATAATATGCAGACAATTTCCAGCCTAAATAAATATTCTTTGAGGACTTACACTGTTCTTTGTCTAAGACTAGTACATATACTGAAGGCAAATCTTGGCCAGCTTGCAGTAACAAAGGATGTGATTGTAACAGGAGTTTAGCTTGTTTACTAGTTGAAACAAGGACAGTCCCCCAGCAGGAACAGAGGGCAGACCTGAGCTCACCAAGAGAAGACAATGAGGAAGGAGATATGATAAGGAGCATCAGGATTCTGAAGACACAAAAGGAACTGTGATGTACATTTGCACATATGAGTTCTGTGTATGTTTAACCAATATTCCCTGAATATGTAACCAGTGTTTCTTGGAATCTGTATGAATATGCATGTTTAACCAGTATAAAACTCCTGTGATCAGCCTTTGCATCATGCCCTTTTAAAAGGGCATCCAATTCAGAGCTGAATTGTAAAATAAAAATATTATTATCTTTGCTTCGAAGACTTTGTCCTTTGCAATATTTTACCAGTGAATGAGTGTTTCTAACACTAGGATGCTACTGGCCTTGTTGACTGCCTGAGCACACTGCCAGTTCATATTCACCTAGTTGCTGACCAATATCCCTAGGTCCTTTTCTGCCAGGCAACATTGCAGCCACTCTACCTCAAGCCTGTGGTGTTGCACGGGGTTGTTGTGGCTCAAATACAGGACCTGACGCTTACGCTTATTAAACCTCATATGACTGACCTTGGCCCATCTATCCAGCCCATCCAGATTCCTCTGTAGATCCTTTCTACCCTCAATCAGATCAACACTCCCACCCAACTTGATATCATCTACAAACTTACTGAGGGTGCACTCAATCCCCTTATCTAGATCCTTGATAAATACATTAAACAGAACTGTCCCTAAGACTGAGCCCCGGGGAACACCACTTATAACTGGTTGCCAACTCTGTTCACCACAACTTTTTGGTCCCAGCCACCCTGCCAGATTTTTACAAAGTGAAGAGTGAAGCCATGTAACTTCAAATTGTAAAAAAATGTGATCTCCCAAAACCTACTTTTCACCAATTTTACCACCAAGTCTATGAAAACAGCAGGTCTCAGTCAGAATTCAGAGAGGCAGTAATCACTAGGTCACTGAACATTGTGACACTGAGGAGTAGATTACTCTAATAAAGACACATAACTGAGTGACAGAAAAAAAAAACGTCATTAGTTATCAAAAAAGTTTGTTCTTTCCCAAATCTTCACATACAAGTTACTGCCTCTAAATAGAAAGTAGATGTGTCATTTTTTAAATCCCTACATTGCTTCCAGGGAAGCACAAATTCTGCTCCTGGTAAATATCACTATCAACATCTAATATCCCTAAAATACCTAAGGCAGGAGTTTGGTAACAGTGGCAGATATTTTGTAAGTATGACCGAGCACCCCAGTACTGTACAACCTCATAGTGAGTTTGTTTTGACTGTGTAAGCTGGAGTAAATCATAAACTGCTTTGTTTTACAGTGTGGAGTCAGCCACCTGGACTGCTCCTATAGGCATCTATGTTTCTTTTTCCGATTTCATCTGTAACCTCTTGGCTATTGAGAGGCACAATCCAAAGAGTTGACCTCATTTTATTTTTTAGATTTAAACAAATAAAACAAAACAAAACAAACACTAACCTAATCAAAATTTATGAAGCAGAAAACTGTTCACAATAACTATAAAGTGAAAAAGTCAGTAAAGATACTCAGTTGTCATGCTGTATTGATGCTTTTGAAAGTCAGGGCAATGTTTTTTACTTTTAGTTTGTGCTGTAAAGCAAAAAAACCAAAAGATCTAAACATGATGTTCCTTTTCATCCAATACGCATTGCTAAATTGTTCTTTGCTAAATTGTTCTTTGCTGAGGATCGTTAAGGAGTTTTATGTCGATAAAGACAGTAGGATTTTCCAGCAAAAATAATTAGTGTGAGTTACTTCTAGTTCTGGTCTGCTAGTTCCTAGACTATATTTTGTACCTTAAAGTAAACAGCAGATACAACAGGTTTTCAGTGGAAAAAGAAATGCCATTCACTAAGGTTCTTCATTTCTGGTGGTCCGTGAAAATGTTTGTAACGATCTGGCAATTGACATGGATTACTATTAACAGGCAGTGAAAACACAGAAACTGCATTGCAAAGTTTTCATTGTTAATTGAAAACTATCAGTGAAAGTTTTTTTGTTTGTTTCGGTTTTGGTTTTAGTTTTAGTTTTTGTGAACAGATCCACTGATCTGGTTGTGCCAAATGAAATATCTTTGATTGTACCCTTCTATGAGTTAGGAATATTTTGAACCTTGAACAGCAGTTTCTGTGAACTTGATTGATGTTTTGTGCTGTGATATCTGTCAATTACTGGTATTGTTCATACATTGTATCCACATTGACAAATACAGCATGCAACTGCAGATGAACTCCTGGAAAATGGAAGATTTGGAGATGACAGAAGAAAGTGTGACATTAATAAAGTAAAAACATAAGTATGGTATGCTGACCTTTGTGTGATCCATGTAATTAGTTGAACTTCCTTTAAACAAGTAAAATTTTTTTTTTTTCAGAAGTATGACATTGTCCTCTACCTTTTACCTCTCAGCCACCCACTCTTCTACTAATCCTATTGGACTTCTATTTTTTCTTAAACATATTCTTTTATTTCTTGGTGATTGCAGTCATAGCCTCTTCCTTTGGACAGAACCGCAAAGGAAAGCAAGGCTGAGTGGCCCTCTCTGATTATGGAACTGAATAAGGTGTTGCCATCCAAAGGTGATGGTATTTACTTTTTCAGATTTTATATATCTCTAAGATACTCGCTTCCATTTAAGTTTATTGGTTCAATGATACTCATGAGTTAGCCAATCAATAGGAAAAAATCAAAAAATGTATTCGGGAAACAAGAAAATAGTGTGAATTCTACAAGATGATGATGTAACATTTGCATTCTTTATTTTTAATTGTACAGTTAATGAAGCCTGATATTCCCACCTGTTAACTGTATGACATAAATCAAGAGAGTTTTAATACTCTGAGAAAGATGACTGATTAGAGCCACCTTTTCTTTAATTGCATGTTCATTCATGTAGAATTTCTTGTTGGTAGAAGATGTGAAAGCAAAAATGGCAGAAAAAAAAATGGCAACCTTTCAGAAAACAACCTGCAACATTGCTTTGAGCATTTGCAGAAATGTGTCAGCTCAGAAGGGTTGATGGTGATTGTAGTTGATTTTCTTAATTTGTTAAATAAAGAGAGTTTCAGACACATTCTTGTTTGGGATTTTTGTTGGACTTCACAGATGGCACTTAAGAAGGCAACTGCTTATTTTCTAATTAATATTCTAGTTTTGAAATATTTATGATATGGTTAACTCCCAGATTCTAATGGTTTGCATTCATTATATGACTAATAAAACTCAGAAACTCATCTTTCATGTTTATAGATATTGATCAGTTCCTGTGAAGGAGTTTTTCTATTGACTTCCAAATTATGTATGAGAAGCTTTATTTATCTGATGATAACTGAGACTGAAAAAAATAAAGTACTATTTTTCTTCAGGAAAAATCAGTCATGCGATTGTTCAAAAGTGTACAAGTAAACTGGGTTAAAAATTTTTTACAAGAATTGTTGACTGGGAACAAAACTGAAAGGAGAAAGAAATTGGATGGACCATTGTTCTGGCACATATCTGCAAACATAAAAATCTGTAAGGGGGAAAAGCCCACCACACATCAGTATCAACACTAGCATGGAAGTCCATAGTTCATGTAGAATAATATAGAAATCAAAGCTGGTTTTGAGAGTGAAGGAGATTGAGTATGTACTCCAAAATTGAATTTACAAGTAAATAGCATTGGCAATTCATATTGCAGTCACATTATCTCCAAATTAATTCATCTTGGTTAATGTTGTTATGATGAATATCTAAGACATTAATAATGATTAACCTATTTATTGAAGCATCTTGCTGACTGGGATAATATTTTCCAAAACTGACTGTAGCATTGTGCATCTGTCTTTGCCATTTATGCAGACTTAGATGCAGAATAATTCACAGGACAACTGCTAAAGCTCTAAAAATGTAGGCTTCATGAGCTTGGCTGTTTCATGTGCCCGATCACAAACCACTGGCACATGCCAATAGGCTTGATGAATGCCAATATTTCTTTGGTTTGTAAGCTTGTGTTACTATGTATCAATATATTTTCATTCCTGTATGTAAACTAACTACTAAAAATGATGGGCTTAATTTATATACTTTAGGTTACACACAGATCAAGAATTCTCTTTATTCACTTCGCTCACTATTGGATATTAAAAGAGGCTTTAAACTCTTTGAAGTTATCTAACACATTTAATAGGACTACTAGCTATAGAGAAAGTTAGACATATATATAACTGCAAGATCAACACATGAAATTCAAATGTTCATAGTATCTCACATAAGAATGGAATAAATATCTACTCTAAATGGTAGCAAAAGTTTGACTTTTTTCCGAATGTTCCACTTAGAAGAAGAAAAGATATTTTGCTTTTTCAGCTGTAGCAACATCTAGAAAACAGCTGACTTTTTGCATTTTCAGAGATTGTACAAATAAGAGATTTTATAAAGATTTACCACAGAAACAAACTTTAGTCATAAATGAAAGATTAATTCAAGAAAAGCTAACAAGTGGCTGATTATTAAGTGGATGAAATCTAATAATAGAATTGGAAGTAGTTCAATGTGGGTTGGAGGCAAGGAATTAGTGCAATATTGCAAAATAAATGCCTACTCTGCTGTTTAAAGGAATAATTAGAAATGCTTTAGACAATTCTGAAAGTTGGAGACCTTGTTGGGATTGTTTGCTCATTTGCTTCTTGCTACAATATTCCAAATTTGTCAAATATATTGTTAAATTACAGGTTTTCTTGTTTGCTTCAGCTTTAGCTCAGAAGCCTGGTAATAATAAACCCAAACTTCCAAGCATAGTAGAGCTAATGCATGTTCAATTAAAAAAATACATTGTTTTCTAGTGGGAGAAGTTATACATCTACGTTTTAAGGATGTAATCTGCTAGCTCCTGATGTTTTAAATCTGCAGTCTAAATTCTCCAGGAAAAACAAATTTCTGAAAGACAGTGAAAGAGCCCATTAGTGTCCTTGAGTGTATCATTCCTGTGTTAGGTGGCACTACTCTATAAACTATCCAACGTTACAAGCACAGAAGATACTGATTTTTTTTCTAGTATGACATTATTATTCTACTGAATGAAGCACGGAGATAATCCATATCTGTTGATTGTCTCAAAGTATTATTGTTCATGTAGTTCTAGAATTTACCAACCCTGACAGGTTAGAAGCAGGGTTTCCTAGATAATCAGGCAGTATTTTTTTTATTATTATTTTCTGCTGGGGGTGGAGGGAAGGGCTTGGAAATAGAGCATTTTAATGATGTGAAATGAAATAATTCCCTGATCCATCTCAGAATAAGCTGCTCAGTATGCATGTGCACTTTTTCAACAGCACAAACTTTAAGTGAAAAATAAAAAATACAAAAGTTCTCTTTGTTAATATTCTTCACCTTTTTGATAATTCCCACTAAGAGGACAGGGCTGTAATCTATATTAATATTTTCTGTACAATGGCAGGGAGGGGGAAGCAACCATAAGTGAAAGAGTGACCATACAGGGTTTTTTCCAGATCTCAGTAAGACAGGCTTTAATTTACAAATGATTCAAGAACTCTTTTAATAAAACAGAATAAGAATAGGAACGTAGATAGTGAGCAAATCTGGCCTCCCTTCAGATGCTGAGCACCCCACATTTATGCAGCATCAGACAAAGCCTGGATGGGTTTTCCCATGGTGTGCTGCACAAAGCAAATGCTGTTCATGGAAAGAAGCTCTGCCTTGTGGTTACTCAAGCCATTATATGATTTCCTTGAAAGAAAACAACTATATTACTTAAAGATGTTCTCCTGGGAACTTCTTGCTACCATTTTAATTAAAAGTATGGTCATGCAGCTGGCATAATCATTGGTACCAAGTAAGATTCGCCTGCAGACTCCTCTCTTACAAAGAGCTGGCTGAGCTTACTCTGCAGCCAAGAAATACGTGCAGCACAACACAGGCTGAAAGGCCACATCATATGTGCATCCCAGCCCAGCACAAGCCTGCACCTGCTCAAGTAAACTGTTATGTGGATAACTAGGTCCTAAACGTGCAACAGTCTTGCAGTCGCGGTCAATACAAGTATTATATCATAATTATTATTAAGGGAATTTAAACTTTGACAAAATTCTAAAAACAATCAGAAAGGTGAAAATATTTGATTTTGGTGTAACTTTACAGTTGCGCACGTGTGCTATGAAAATCTGTAATGCCCATAGAACTCAAACTCATTCTTCATAAGCCTGCAGTCCTGTAGAGAGCTAAATGGGCACCAGAGCTGGAGAACCATTATAATAATTGAGTGTGTTTTGGAGTGCTCAGAGGCAAGAAGTTTAGCTTTCTGAGATCAATTATTTCTACCTGCAAAAATCAAGCTATAAAAGTTAGTGGAAAAGATATCCACTTGGTCACCACTATATTTGTAGTGTTGGACTTGGTAATCCTTCATTAACATGCTCTCCTTTTAAATCTTTTCCTTATTTGCCTAACATGCTCTTTTAGCAAGCTCTTCATCATAAAAACCTTCAAGCCAAAATGTCCCTTTCTGAGATGGGTGTAGCAGGGACGGGACTGAGATGCGTCTCTGTTTCAGTCACTGAGGGAGAGCTGGATACAATTGCTTACTGCTAGTCAGAATATGGGCATCTAAGTATTAAATGCGATTAAAAAAAAGCTTTTGCTGAGATATAAAGATATGCACTGCTTTAGAACGTGTTTCATTTTTTAAATCACCAGAGATGCAGCTTATGCAACGTAGTTCACTTTATTTTCTATTGACTTCCTGACCTTTTGATGAGTGTGAATTGATTCCTGTTTGAACTGATGTTTCTTTTAGAAAAACATTGAATAAAAATACACAATTACAGAGAATCCAGCATAACAACAGCTAATTTTTCTAATAGCTAATTTAATCCTTGTTAAAAAATGAGTGTTGTGATCTAGTCTGTTCTAATCTACAGTCAGTGACAATCACTGGAGAAAAAAGGTAACCTTCTTGTAGATGGTTACCAGATTATAAAGAACTCTCTTACTTGTCATTTCTATGTTATATTCTTTTTATGTTACTTGAGTAGCTCCTTGAGCTTCTTTTATTGTAAGATTCTCTTCATGGTATCAACATTCAGTATGATTTATCGATGCAATTGTTACAGTAGTGGTTGTCAACAAACATCAAATGAGAGGTTATATGTTCTACTTAATCTTACTCAGTGTTCTCCTTTTTGATCAAGGGTGACATTTTATTTTGGTCACAGCACAGTTCATTAATAATTATCCATGGGTTCTTTACTGAAACATTGTTTCTCAAGGCAAAGTTTACCAGGATGGGTTTGGCAATTATGACATTATTTTTTTACTTCTGTTACTTGACCTTAAATTTGGGTATATTGTATCATTTATTTATTAGTCTATTTTGTTGTATTTAGCTTTTCATAAGATTCTGCAAAAAAACTTTTGGTGACATCAGACTTAATCTAGCATATGACCCTTGTTAATCCTCCCAATAACCAGGAAGTGCTCTCCTGTGATTCTACAACATCATCCCAGGAACAGATTTGTAAGAATAAAATAGTTGATTATAAGGACCTGACATCAACAATGCAAGTGTTTGTGTGGGAATTACTTCAGATTTGCTTTTATAATCTGAAATAAATTAAATGGGCTGTGTAGAGGCATCTTGTGACTCTTTGAGGTTTAACAAGGGCAAATGTCTGGTCATGCACTTGGGGCACAACAACCCTATGCAGTGTTACAGACTAGGGGAAGAGTGGCTAGAAAGCTGCCTGGAGGAGAAAGACCTGAGGGTGTTGGTTGACAGCCAACTAAACATGAGCCAGCAGTGTGCCCAGGTGGCCAAGAAGGTCAATGGCATCTTGGCTTGTTTCAGAAACAGCGTGACCAGCAGGTCCAGGGAGGGTATTCTGCCCTGGACACTTGACACTGGTGAGACCGCACCTTGAATACTGTGTTCAGTTCTGGGCCCCTCACCACAAGAAGGATGTTGAGGCTCTGGAACAAGTCCAGAGAAGAGCAACAAAGCTGGTGAAGGGGCTGGAGAACAAGTCTTACAAGGAGCGACTGAGGGAACTGGGGTTGTTTAGCCTGGAGAAGAGGAGGCTGAGGGGAGACCTTCTTGCTCTCTACAACTACCTGAAAGGAGGTTGTAGAGAGGAGGGTGCTGGCCTCTTCTCCCAAGTGACAGGGGACAGGAAAAGGGGGAATGGCCTTAAGCTCCGCCAGGGGGCGTTCAGGCTGGACATCAGAAAAAATTTTTCACAGAAAGGGTCATTGGGCACTGGAACAGGCTGCCCAGGGAGGTGGTTGGGTCACCATCCCTGGAGGTGTTTTAAAGACAGGTGGATGAGGTGCTGGGGAGCATGATTTAGTGGTTGATAGGAATGGTTGGGCTCAACGATGGGTCTTTTCCAACCTAGTGATTCTGTGATTCTGTTATTCTGTAATAAAGACATGGCATTTAAGAATAAAAAGTTAAATCATCTCCTACACCTTTATATTTTTTTTGGTAACTTCAAAATAAATCAAACCATTACAGATTTAACATTATAATAATGTAAATCTTCCTAACATGTTTCAATAATATAAAAGAGAACTAATGTCTTCTTATAAATAGGTTATTCCAAAGCTTCTTTTAATCAACTTGAGGCATGTAAGTGGAAGGATAAGTTACTTATTTTCTCCCTATTTCTTCATGCTTTGGTTAATTTTGTTGGTAGCATCTCAATTCTTGCCCCAAACTTTACTGTAAGCTGTTCCCCTTTTTCTACCTTTTAGTGGTTTCTAATAGTAAACCTTTACAGGCGATTCTATCCAACCTGTTCCTTTAAAATACTCCTTAAATTGCAGATGAAACTATAACTGTTTTAGACAGCATGTCACAAAATCAAAGCATTTTCTTAAAATCTTTAACCATGTAAAAGAATCACCTACCAGAAGTCAGCACAGGCTTCATGTTGTTACAAGGGGATGCACTGTATGCATGTGACAAAGGTATTTGCATGCATGGAAGTGGTGAGCAAGCATGCTCCAGTTCTCCAAACATTAAAGATATTTCTTTTTTTCTCTGTGTAATACAAACACCAAGAAAGCACAATGTGGCTTAAAAATAGGAATATGGAAATACATATTTTCCTCTTAAGAGTTAAGTATGGCTGTGCCCAAAGCAGTATTTCTTTTACAGCTTTGAAAATTCCATCTGAGGGTGAAAATTTTCTAACAAATCCAGATTGCTTTTATCTCATCTTTCAAATATTTAAAGGATAATCTACATTACTTTGTATGTGCTTTTTTTACAGTCTTGTATGGTGTTTGATTACTTCTCCCCTTAACTTAATCTTTCCTTCAGATATTATTATTCTGACATAATAATTACTAGATACACCTAAAACAAAGTGTCTTCATAATTCCATCCATGCACAGGTAGTTCACTTCTTACACCCCTGGTACTGGAAGTTGTGATTTCATATCTCTTTTCTTCTATTTCTTCCACTCTTAAAAGACATAAATGACAGAAATCAATAACAATGAGAAACAGAGTGGGTGGACAGAGGAGGAAGGGCAACATTGTGCCAGTATAAGGCATAACTTTTTTTTTGGACAGCATTCTTATTTATTTAATTATTATACTGAGAACCAAAAAGGAAAGAAAGATATTCTGTTCTTACAGTTAGTCATTGTAGGTTCACTCTGTTTCACTTCTTGGCAAAACAAGTTTTTTGACTAATGTTTTATTCATTGAAAGAATTGGACGTGAGTAGCAGTTAAAATTATTTCTTAATACGGGCTAAATTCAGGAAAAAATCTTTAGATTATAAAATTAAGGGAGACTTTTAACCCATTTTTATTTTTATTTTTATTCAGAAAAGGTCTCAGGATCAAATGGATCTAAATGTACTGTAACAGGAATAAAAAGGAAATTCCCACTAGTCTAAAAGCCAATTTATATAATTTAACTTGAAAATTGGGAGAGAGATATTATTAGAAAAACATGAATTAATTTCATTAAATTTCATTTTGGGAATATATCAGCTTTTGATCAGAAATAATAGTTTATTTGCACATTTTCACTCTAATCACATAGCACCACTCTTGGTATATAAGTAATACCCATCTTTTGATGGATTTCAGGTATAATAAAGGATTCCAGATTCTCTAGCTTTCTCAATGAGCAGTCTTAGTTTGTTTATTTTGTAAAAACAACGCTTTGTTTGCTGTGTTTTTTTAGTGATTACTAATAGAAAAAATACCAGCTACATAAAGAACATTTACCTTGAACAAATGTTGGCCTAACACATGAAAGAATATGGATAACAGCAAATCAATGTGAATGTGAAAGTGTAATAACGAAACTAAAGGATATTCCAGCTGCATACTTGTAACTTTCTATTTATGCATTTTTATTCCAGCTGAATTGCATGCCTTTTCACTATCTGTATAAATGAACAGGATATATGAATAATTGTACTTCTTATAGTTCACCTTTTACATTTATTAGGACCTATGTGTGAGTATGTACTACCCATCCATTATTTTCATGAAATCTGCAGATTTTCAGTATTCTTTCCAGCAGATAGTTAATATCTTCCTGTGTGCATATTTGGAGGTAGTCTTCCTCAAATCATTATTTACTGTTTTTAATAATACCACTCTATAACTATCATAAGCTATTGATGAGCAAATTGATGGAATTCAACCATACAATTGTATTTTCTACTTTCTGCCCTAGCCAATTTTGAAATTTCAGGGTAGGAATGTTCTTTTGGTATTCGTGAGTATTACAGAGCGTAATTCTTCTATTGAACATTTTGAGATTTAAAAATACTTTGTCTGAAAATAAGCTAACTGTTTATACTTCTTCCAAGGTCAGTGGATATTAATAATATAATATAAATACTACTTATATAATATAAATAATATTTATATAATGTAAATTATGATATTAATATTGTTGGGATGAGTTGTCCTCTGGAACTACTTATTTCATAGAGTCATAGAACCATAGAATGTTTTGAGTTGGAAGGGATCTTAAAGATCATCTAGTTCCAACCCCCCTGCCATGGGAAGGGACACTTTCCACTAGACTGGGTAGCTCAGATCTTCATCCAGCCTGTTCTTGAACACCTCTAGGAATGAGACATTCACTACTTCTCTAGGCAATGTGTTCCAGGGCCTCACCACCCTCACAGTAAGAAGTTTCTTCCTACTATCTAATGTAAATGTACTCTCTTTCAGCTTAAAACCATTGCCCCTCATCTTATCACTGCACTCCCAAATAGTCTGTCCCCTTCCTTACCCTTAGGTACAGGAAGTCTGCTATGAGTTCTCTGATCATCTTCATGGTCCTCCTTTGAACTTGCTCCAACAGAACTATGTCCTTCCTCTTCTGAGGACACCGGAACTAAATGCAGTACTCCACATGAGGTCTCACAAAATCAGATCAGGTGGGGAGAATCACCAGGCTCAACCTGCTTGTCACACGTCTTTTTATGGAGCCCAGAATACAATTGGTTTTTTGGGCTGCAAGTGAATATTGCTGGCTCATATTGAGCTTCTCATTCACCAAGACACCCAAGTTCTTCTCTTCAGGTGTGCTTTCAATCCATTCTCTGTCTAGCTTGTATTTGTACTTAGGGTTGCCCCAAGCCAGGTGCAGGACCTTGTACTTGGCCTTGTTGAACTTCATTGAGTTCACACAGGCCCACCTCTAAAGCCTGTCAAGGTCCACTTGGATGGCATCCCTTCCCTCCAGCATATCAACCACGCCACATTGCTTGGTGTTACTGGTAAACTTGTTCAGGATGCCCAGAATACAACTGTCCATATCCCTGACAAAGATGTTAAACACCACTAGTCCCAGTACTGACCCCTGATGAATGCCCTTTGTCACTGGTCTCCACTTGGATATGAAGCCATTGACCACAACTTTTTGAGTGCAATTGTCCAGGCAATTCCTTATCCACCGATAGGTCTATCCATCAAATCTACTCTCCAATTTAGAGGCTATAATGTCATGTGGGACAGTGTAAAAGGCTTTGCACAAGTCAGGGTAGATGATACCAGTTGCTCTTTTCTTATCCACTAATGCTGTAGCCCTGTCATCAAAGACCACTGATTTTATAAGGCATGATTTGCCCTTAGTAAAGCCATGTTGGTTGTCACAAATCACTTCTTGATATTCTATGTACCTCAGCTCAGATTTCCAGGAAGGTCTGCTCCATGATCTTGCCAGGCACAGAGGTAACACTGACAGGACTCTAATTCCCTGAGTCTTTCTTTTACCGTTTTTAAGAATGGGAGTTATGTTTCCCCTTTTTCAGTCAGTGGAGGCTTGACCGAACCACAATGACTTCTCAAATATGGTGCATTTGGCTTAGTAACTTCATCTGTCAGTTCCCTCAGGACCCACAGATGCATCTCATCATGTCCTGTGGACTGTGGAACTTTCAGGTTCCTTTGATGGTCTTGAACCTGATCCTCTCCTACAGTGGACAATTCTTTACTCTCCCAGACTCTGTCTTTGCCTTCTACAACTTGGGCAGTATGTCTTGAACTTTTACCAGTGAAGACTGAGGAGAAATGTCATTGAGTACTTAAGCCTTCTCCATATCCTAGGTAACCAGATCTCCCGTTTCCTTCTGGAGAAGGCCCACATTCTCCATAGACTTCATTTTATCTCTGACATACCTATAGAAGCTTTTCTTGTTGTCCTTGACATCCTTGGCCAGATTTAACTCTGTCAGCACTTTAGCTTTCCTAACGTGATCCCTGGTAGCTCAAACAATTTCTCTGTATTCCTCCCAGGCTACCTTCCCTTGCTTCCACCCTCTATTGGGTTCTCTTTTATGTTTAAATTTGTCTGGGAGTTCCTTATTCATCCATGCAGGGCATTTTCCCTGACATCCTCTTCATTGAAATGCATTGCTTCTGAGCTTCGATGAGGTGATCCTTGACTATTAACCATCTTTATTGGGCCCCTCTCCCCTACATGCTTTTATCCCATGGTACCCTACCAATCAGATCCTGGAAGAGGCCAAAGTATGCTTTCCTGAACTCCAGTACAGCGAGCTTTCTGTGTACCCTCCTTACTGCTTTAAAGATCTTGAATTTTATCATTTCATGATCACTGCAGCCAAGGCTTCCCTTGATCTTCATATTCCCATCAGCCCTTCGTTTTGGTGAGAACAAGGTCCAGCACAACTCTTCTCTTTGTCAGCTCTTCTATCACTTGTAGAAGGAAGTCATCATCAACACATTCCAGGAACCTCCTGGATTCCTTGGACCTTGCTATGTTGTCCTTCCAATAGATATTGGAGTGGCTGAAGTCCCCCATGAGGACCAGAGCTTGTGAATGTAAGGCTGTGCGTATCTGTCTATAGACGGCCTCATCCTCGTAGCAGACCCCCACCATAATGTCTCATGCCCCTGTTTTCCCTTTAATCCTGACCGATAGGCTCTCGGTCAGTTCGTCATCCCCAGATGGATCTCCATGCACTCCTAGGCAAAGAGGGGGAAAAAAAAAAAAAAGAAAATTAATGATATACATATATAATTGCTAATTCTGGATGGGGGAAATCCTGCTTGCCCTTTCAAATATCTATCTTTGATCTTTAAATTTATAAGACTGAGTTTTGCAAAGACAGTGAAAAAGCACTTTCCTCCCTAAAATGTTTTAGATGTTTCTTATTACTGTTTTACTCTTTTCCTTGGTGCTAAAACCAGTCTTTTTGAAGCATAAAACACAATAAATCCAATGAATATAAATGCACAGCATCAGTTATCAATAACTACAGTCCACGTTTGTTTAACTTAGTTCTTTACATGCAAGATTTTTATAATGAAACTACAACTCAGCAACTTCTAAAGTCAGATTCATCCTATTCATCTTTTCTAGGACTGCAACTTAAACTGTACAATGTCTGTTTCATCAGATTTGAAGATAATATTTTTTTTCTTTACTGCCCTCTTCTGCTAGAAACAGAATCAGAATGCAGACTTTGAGATAATTTGTGAATATATACTCAATTTACCTGCTGTTTTATAATAAATGAAAATTCATCCTCCTAAGAATTTTGACCTGGCTGGTTAACCCAAGTACTGAATAACAAATATGCTTATTATGTTACGTGCTAATGGACTTTGGGGTCCATTAGTATTGCTTGGTGGATATGCATGATAATGTATTAATAGTGTATTAATAGATAATGCATAATAGTGAAAAAATAGATTATAAAAATAATTGAGCTGAAAGACACTTAGAACTGCTTTACAGTAACATTTAAATGATTTTGAAAGGCTGTTCGTCACACCCATTGAATACATACTGATTTTCGTGAAGTTTTAAACAATGTATAGCTAAGTACCTCAAACATCTGTTCAACAAAAGTCATCAGGTAATCAAATCTTACGACTGTCTAAAAATATAGATAAAATAGTTTTATTTTTTAACAAATTGACAAACATTAGGTATGATGAAGGTCAATAAATTAGATTTTTGTTAAATTTTAGATTTCAGGCTTCTCTGATAAGAGCTAGGAATAGAAATCAAGAGTAGGAATTAATCCCTAATTATGAAACCATTCAAACTTCTTGAAATAATTGTATAATAAAGTGTTATTGCTGTTGAGCATGATCTTCCAAATCTTTCTAAGATTTTTCTGAAAATTCAGTCCACAGGCTATAAGAAACAACTGTGATTAATATATCTTCTGCAGTGCCCAGCAGATTCTTATAGCATTCCAGGAAAAACAAAACAAAACAAAACAAGGAAAAAACCCAAAACCTTAATGATGTAGAAAACAAAGTCCTTTGTGGGGAGCCAATGACCTTGAGACTGCTTTGGGGAAGCTGTCTGATGGAGTGAAACAAGCAATAATAGAAATTACAAAGATGGGAGAAAGAATATTAAAGATTGCACTACTGTTTTTATTCCCTTTCTGACAGAGTTCCTCTTCTGTGTTTGCAACTCCTTCTTCCTTATCTATATATGTGTGTAAAGGGGGCAATTATGAGAGTTTTTGTTCCACTTTTAAAATCAACATGTTTTTATTTTGTTGTCATTTATTTTTTGCCACATGTCAGCTTGATGAACCAACTGATAAAGGCCAAGTGTGAGTTTGCTTGACAACATAGCTAATGTATTTTTGTCAATTTTTACCTGCTGCAAACACTCATTTCTACAACAACAAGCAATACAGAGAGTGGAAGTCAAGAATCAGTAATCGGATCTTTCTTTCCAGATTGTATTATGTTGAACATTTAGCGCCTAAGAAGGAGGTATTTCATGTATCTCCATTTATAAAAGACAATGAGATTTAATTGAATAATTTTACTTGTATTCCTAATTATGTGAAGATTTATTAACTGAGGACAAATTTCATTGTTATGAGCATGATAGCAAACAAATCACAATGTGAACATATTGAAATTTGCACAGATACCTGTGAATCAAATGTTTTGTATCTGATGTTCTCAAGAATCCATTTTGTGTCATAATACAACTCCCATTAAGATACATATCTTCTTAGGAAAACTGTTGTCTAAGTGTGAGATGAAGAATAAATATACGCTACTTAGTTCTGCAGACAAGAAGTTTGATAAATTGTCTCTCTGGTCTGGAAAGCAGATTTTTTTTTTTAGCTGTTGTTTGTTTTCTTGCTACAGCACCTGCTCATGATTATGTTAGAGTGTAGGACGAAGATAATTAGCCAACTCACAACTTCTGCAGTTAGGATCAAAGGAGAGGCATGATTCTAAGAGCCTGGCAAGCATTAATAGATAGTGTAAGAAGATTTTTTTCAGAATTTGTATTTTGTTCTGAAAATTTCATGCAGGACCTATTCTTTGCCAATCAGTGTATTTTAAATCTACTGTTAATGAAATGAGATGAAATCATGAAATTATTAGATTACATTAGACCAATACTCAATGGATGCCCCACTTGAATAAAAGCTTACCATTCCAAGATAATTGAATGCGTGGAGAAAAAATGCAGATCAAAATCTGTGGGAATATATGCTGGTCTAACGATGTGGCTTTATCAGGTTGTTAGGGAGAAGTTTGGAATACATCAAGGCCGAGAAGCAGCTACAGTGTGAGAACAAGAAGGCAATCTACGTGCGAGATTACTTATACAAAAACTACTAGGGGAAACCTTGGACTTTAGCCAAGCATTATGTAAACATTAGACAAGATAGCAGGAAAGTACAAAAGGCTTGCTTGCTTGCAAATAAACGACTTGATTTCCAATCATATTGATTGTCTGTGATCTTGTCCAGGGTACCTGCACGGGTTCGGTCTCCCACAAAAATCCATAAAATTCTATGATTATTCAATAGTATTTAAAATATTTGGGCTAAGAAACTCAAGTTATAATTATTTTTATCACAGTAAATCCAAACAAAATTTACTCTTTCTCCCCACCCCTTCTTCTTTCCCCCATTATTTTCAGTCAGCTTTCTTTCAGATACAGGCCAATTAATTTTGCATTTTACGTAGCAGGCCACTAATTCTTCCCTCAGTACATGAGCACATTCAGAAAGATTTCATGTCCTTTTACTTCAGCTGAGATACTGGCTGAGTGAAAGCTGAGAATAAATGCAATAAATACTTCAGGATTTCAGTTTGAGAATGGGGTTTTCTTCCCAAAGCAGATAAGAATACAGGTACATGTTTACTGGACATTGACCTTGAAACTTCAATGTTCTTAAGTGGTACACTGCTCCTGATTAAGCTCCATGCAGAGATAAGTCTTTTTGTTATGGTAATATATTTTAAGATATATTTTAGATGCAGAGATAGAATTGCCCTCAGTTTTAAGCATTGAAAAAAATCATAGCATGAGCCACATCTGTTTTGCAGTTGTATTAGTATCATATTGTTAAATGGGTAGATGTCCGTAGTGGCACAGAATAATGACATACAAAATCTTGTGTTTATTGTTCTCTGATGACATGCTGAGTGTCCTCTGGGGGACTTTTTTTCATTATATTTATACCTATTAAATTCTTCTGTCTCTAGACAAATATTTTTCGTGATACCATACACCAATTTAGAAATGCATTTTCTGTCTATGATGAGAATTCTATTTTATTTCAGGAACTTCTATGGATTTTTTTTTCCTCTGCTCATTTATGGGTTCTTTTGCTTGCTGTTGAGTAAAGAATATACATTTTTCCTTCAGTCATTTCTAACAGAATGCACTTACTCTCCCCTAGATTATATTGTAGCAATATAGCTTGTTTCTTCTGCTGACTAAAGCCTGTATTAAGGAAAATCTTTGTATATAAAAATAGCCTCTGAGATGCATAGCAATTCTGACATATTTACTAAGTGAAGACCCTGATTCTGCTGGGTGTTTATCACATTGCTTTAATTAAATCATTATAAACACACTAATACAAAAATTGGCCCTAAGCTGGCCAAGCATCTTTAGAATTTCCTTGCAATTACTTAATGTGATCATAGTTTTAGCATACTTAAACTTTCCTTGAATAAAGGACTATAGAATGATTCTTATAACTTGTCATCAAGCCAACTTCTTAAATATTAGGATCTGTTTAACATTCCATACATTAAGGAAATATAAGAGACTTTTCCAATCCAGAAGGCCATTAACATCATGGTGAGAGACCTGGCTTCTAAACCCTTCCGAGAGGCTTAATGTGGTGCTGCATTACCAGGCATGCAGCTTTTGGACAACTGCTACTCATGAGTTAGGAAAGGACTGCTGAGAGTTCTGTTGTAGTCAATGGCCATAGAGACTGTGAGGCAATAGAATTTAAGAGGCTAAGGAAAACAAGGAAGGAGAATATCTGAGTAAAGGACTTCAGGAAAGCAAGCTTCAGCTTGTTTAGGGAAGTAATGGGCAGGATCTGTGGGAGGCTGCTTTGAAGGGCAAAGGAGAGATGAGAGATTTTCAAAGACAAACTTATTATAACATGGAAGCAGTCTGCTGTATTGTACAAGAAACTGTGCAGGTATAACCAGAGGCAGTCTGGATGACTGGTGAAATTGTCACTGAGTTGCAGTGCAGAAGGAAACTGTTATGGCAGGGACATAGCCAAAGCAGAAGCTTGGGACAACCAGAAATTATAACTACACAAGTCAGGAGATACCCAGTATTAGCTTGTCTTGAATCTAGTAAAAAATTATTTTCAAGCTGACCTGATCTATCAGTATTTTAAACACTTCCATCACAACAATTTCTACTTCCCTGAGAGAGATCTAGATACATATATGCATGTATAGATGTACATATATACAATATACATACACGTGTATTCATTTGCAACAATGGAGACATGGTACCAAGAATAAACTGTAAGCCTTCTCCAGATACAAAATGACAGAACTGAGAAGTTCAAAGGTCAACTGGAAATGAAATTTTTAAGGGCATAAAGAAATTGTATTTGATTGGAAAACTAACTGGCAGTAGCTACAAATGACATTTCTCAAGGGATGACAACAGAGTTAATTTAACATCTTCATTAATGGCTTCAGCAGTGGTGTAGGATGTGCTGCCAGCAAGTACATGGGAGGCACTGAGTTGAAGATGGTAAACCAGAGAGCAGGGCTGCTCATTAGAAGGCTGTCAAACACTGGAAGGTTCAGGCAAAGTATCAAATCCTGTGTTTAGGGCAGAATAATCCAGTGCAACAGTACAGACAGTATAGATATTGGCTCAGGAGATACAGATCTGGTGCCAGACAAGCAACTGAACATGAGTTAGGAGTGGATCCTTATAGTGCTGAAGCCCAAGGAATGGAGAAGTCTAACATCCAAAGGGTCATTGGCAACGCTACAGCCAGGAAGTGGAGAGAAGTGGTTATTATGCTCTACTAGATACTCATGAGACTGGATCTAGAGTACAAAGTCCAGTTTTACACACCAAAAAGGCTGTTTTTCTTTTATGAGATTAATTCACAATCTTAAGATTTGAATTTCAAATCTAAGAATATTCTGGCAAGCATTCTACCATTTTGTTGAAATAACCAGTGATTCAAATGAGAGCTAAAATTAGTCCTTATATTGTTTATGAGATTTATCATAGAAAAACTTATTTGGCAAGGATTACTGGAAATCAGGACAGGTTCTTCTGTTCATTATTCTGGTATCCTACTGTTGTATGTTTTGCAGCATATAGATCATATCACCATTACATTTCATCTCAGAAACTATAATTTAGGACTTTGCCATTACAATAATGAATAAAGGCCGATTCCTGGGAACAGCAGCTTTTAGGATTAAGAAGCTTTGTATAACATTAATTAACTTTATTCATGGGTACAGATATGCAAAATACCATTTGCAATGTAGGGAGGACTAACAACACAGAAAAAGCAATGTAAGGTCTAATATTCAGACATATAAAGTTCAGGATATTTAATGGTTTGACACCCTCGTTGGTGTCTCTAACCATAAAATACACAGTACCTGGAGTGGAAAACAATACAAGTGAATTCAGAAACCTTTACTCTAGTTTCAAAAAGTGGGGTTTTTTAATTATTTATTTTTTTAAAAAATCGCCTTTCAATTATTTTCTTAGATAACTGATGTTCGTGAGAAAAATATAAGAAACTAGAGCATAACTATGTCATTATCAGATTAGTTTAGAAGTTTTTTGAATTATATTACATTTTCACTGGTAATTTGATTTAAATAGTTATTTTTAATATAGAAATTCTTGTGGTTTACTACAACTTTAGTATTAAGAAATTATAGCACACAAACAGAGTAGTGCATTCAATTTTTCGGTCTTCTGTGTGAAAATTTATAATGCCAACACCTGCTACATAGACTTACTCATCAAATCGCTTGGTTGGAAAAGACCTTTGGGACCATTGAGTTCAACAGTACCTGCCCACTACTAAACCATATCCCTGAGCACTTCATCTACCTGTCTTTTAAATGCCTCCAGAGATGGTGACTCAACCACCTCCTTGGGCAGTTTGTTCCAATGCCAAATAACCCCTTTGTTGAAGAAATTTTTCCTGGTATTTAATCTGAATCTCCCCATATGCAACTTGAAGCTATTTCATCTTGTCCTATTGCCTGTCACTTGCGAAAAGAGGCCAACATCCACCTCACTACAACCTCCTTTCAGGTAGCTGAAGACAGTCTTCCCACAGCCTTCTTTTCTCTAGGCTAAGTAATCCCACTTCCCTAAGCCAGTCCTTGTTGCTCGTTTAGTCGGCTTGATCAGCAAATTACTTTCTGTTACTCATTACAATAAGACTTGTTCTCTACAGCCTTCACTAGCGTTGTTGCTCTTCTCTGAACTCACTTCAGAACTTCAATGTCATTCTTGTAGTGAGGGGCCCAAAAGGATTTGAAGTGGGGCCTTACCAATGTCAAGTAGATGTGCACAATCACTTCCCTGATCCTGCTGGCCATGCTATTTCTGATATAAGCCAAGATGCCACTGGCCTTCTTGGCCACCTGAGCACACTGCTGACTCATGTTCAGCCAGCTGTCAACTAACACCCCAGGTCCTTCTCTGCCAGGCAGCTTTCCAGCCACTCTTCCCCAACACTGTTGAACTGCACTAGGTTGCTGTTTTCCAAGTGCAGGACTCGGCACCTTGTCACAACCCAGACCCACGAGCCACACGCTCGTGTCTGGCCCTGACTGTGGGGAAAGTGGATTTGTTTGTCTGTGTGGCAATCCAGAGGTCAATAAGGTCACTCCCAGGGTGAATATCAAAAGCAGTATTTATATCTGGCTCCGGCAAAAATAAACACACCAAGATACCGGGGTGCACAACAAAGACACGGGGGAGTGCAACCACTCAAAGTTACAGCAATGAATCCTCGAAAACCCAGGTCCCTCAGATCCGATTCAACATGTACACCATAAGGTTGAGGTTTAACATGAGGTTTAACAAGGCCAAATGCCGGGTCCTGCACTTGGGGCACAACAACCCTATGCAGTGCTACAGACTAGGAGAAGTCTGGCTGGAAAGCTGCCTGGAGGAGTGTTGCTTGACAGCCAACTGAACATGAGCCAGCAGTGTGCCCAGGTGGCCAAGAAGGCCAAGGGCATCTTGGCTTGTATCAGAAACGGTGTGACCAGCAGGTCCAGGGAGGTTATTCTTCCTCTGTACTTGGCACTGGTGAGACTGCTCCTTGAATACTGTGTTCAGTCCTGGGCCCCTTACCGCAAGAAGGATGTTGAGGCCCTGGAGTGTGTCCAGAGAAGAGCGACAAAGCTGGTGAAGGGGCTGGAGAACAGGCCTTATGAGGAACGGCTGAGGGAGCTGGGGTTGTTTAGCCTGGAGAAGAGGAGGCTGAGGGGAGACCTCATTGCTCTCTACAACTACCTAAAAGGAGGTTGTGGAGAGGAGGGTGCTGGCGTCTTCTTCCAAGTGACAGGGGACAGGACGAGAGGGAATGGCCTCAAGCTCCACCAGGGGAGGTTTAGGCTGGACATTAGGAAAAATTTTTTTCACAGAAAGGGTCATTGGGCACTGGAATGGTCTACCCAGGGAGGTGGTTGAGTCACCTTCCCTGGAGGTGTTTAAGGCACGTGTGGACGAGGCATGGAGGGGCATGGTTTAGTGTTTGATAGGAATGGTTGGATTCGATGATCCGGTGGGTCTCTTCCAACCTCGTGATTCTATGTTTCTATGATTCTATGAAAATATTTAAGGCAAAGAGATAAACATAGTCTGACTTTTCACACCTGGGCTTGTTAAACCTCATCCTGTTGGTCTCAGGCCACCAATCCAGTCTGTCTAGAACCCTCTGTAAAGCCTCCCTACCCTGAAGCAGAGTGACACTTCTTCCCAGTTTAATGTAATCCACAAGCTTACTAACAGTGCACTTGATCCCCTCATCTAGATCGTTGGTAAAGATATTGAACAGAACTGGCCCCAACACTGAGCCCTGGAGAATACCACTTGTAACTGGCCTCAAACTGGATGTAATTCCTTTTACCACCACTCTTTGGTCCTGGCCATCCAGACATTTTTTTAACCCAGCAGAAGGCCTGCCTGACCAAGCCAATGGCAGCCAGTTTCTCAAGCAGAATACTGTGAGAAACGGTATCTAAAGCTTTACTAAAGTCCAGGTACACTGCATCCACTGACTCTCTCTCATCCATTAAGTGGGTAACCTTGTCATAGAAGGAGATCAGGTTAGTTTGGCAGAAGCTGCCTTACATAAATCTGTGTTGACTGGGCCTGATCACCTGGTTGTCATGTGTTTGCTGTGTGACAGCGCTCAAGATGATCTGCTCCATAACCTTCCCTGGCATCGAAGTCAAACTGACAGGCTTGTAGTTCCCTGGATCCTCCCTCTGACCCTTGTAAATGGGCATAACATTTGTCAACGTCCAGTCATGTGGAACTTCCCCAGCCAGCTGGGACTGCTGGTAGATGATGGAAAGGGATTTGTCAAGCACCTCTACCAACTCCCTTAATACCCTTGGCTGCATCCCATCTGGCCTCATAGACTTGTGAATGTGTAACTGGCCAAGCAGGTCTCTAACCATTTCATCTTGGACTATGGGAGCTTTGTTCTGCTCTCCCTCCCATCTTCTGGTTCAGGAGACAGAGTTGCCAGAGAACATCTTACCTTCAGGCTATCAACAAATCTTCTGCATTACTTTTTCAGACATTCCAAAAAAAGGCCATCTTGGTTCTTAGAGATACTATACGTTCTTCAAGAATTATCATGTTTACTCAACAATAACCCTATTAAAATTCCAAGTGTGCAAGATTCTTTAATCATCAGCTCAAACCTGCTTAATTAGAATGTTCTCATTAAAATGATTAGTGCCCCTTCTGAAAGGCTAATCCATTGATCTGTATACTTCTGTGTTAAACTTTGCACTAATGCTTTTCCCAAGACGACAACCTATCAATAATAAAAGACAATGAATTAAATGCTAAGTGAAGAGATTTCTTGTTCTGCATGTAATTTTATTAGCAGAAGATGTTTGTATTAATAATATTCTACTGTTATTGTGTCTTTCATACTTATAACCTGCTCTACATCTCAAGCTAATATTTCATCACTGTTTTCATATGACACATAGAAGCTAGAGGGTATGTCTTAACAGGGATGCCTATCATCCTCTTTCTCCTCCTCCTTGTTTTTAAATAATTTTCAGATATGACCAAAATCTTCTGGCCCAACAAAAAATCCCACTAGCCTTAAACAGAATTTCCCAAATGGAAAGTATGAGTAGAAAATTTCAGAAAACTATTATTGTTTGGGAACCGAAAAATATACAGCTAGTGTTGGACAACTTTAACTAAAGACTGAGTTTGCCCTTCAGCATTTGTGTGTTGTGGACTGAACTACCATCTGTGGAAGGCAACATTTCAACTCATTACGCATTTACTAATCAAGTAATAATGACAGAAACAGCTGTAATACTGGGGAGATTTTCTCTCTACTTCTACAGTTGCTATACATGAAAGAGTTCAAAAGGAAAAAAAAGTTCTACCCTGCTTAGCTCAGTTCTGTTTTTATTACATCTGAACATTACAGAATGCTGATCTGTGCAGGCTCAACAGATCAGATTTAGAATTTTTTTTTACCTAAAATTCAACATTCTTTCCAATGAAACACTATTATGATTAGTAAGTCATAGCCCTGTGAGTCTGGTGTGTTGTGGCTATTTTTACTTTTCCAGAGGCTCACTTCCTGGTCTGCCTTCATTCTTTTGAGGAAAAAAATTAGAAACTTCAAGTTATATCCCTAAATCTAAGCTTAAGCTGCACCCTCCAGAATTTCCAGAAAGACTTACAGGCTCTGATCTTCACCACTCAACCTCAAAAATACTCTACAATGTCTCCTAGTGTCATTAATTCTTTTTTTTTTTCATTTTTTTTCCTGTGTTTGTCCAGGATATCACAGGACACTTCAATTTATTAACAAAAGAAAAAGTGCTTTTAACTTTCTTGATAAACAGCTCATTGGCCACCAGACTCTTTTTTTCTGATAAAATATATTTTGTAGAACATTGTCTCCTGATTCCCTGTTCATTTTCTATCTTTTCTATTGAATTAGGAAACCAGCAGATCTAAAAATTGAGGCAGGAAATTATCATCATACTTGGAGCAGGTGGCATTTTTCCCTAGCAAAACTATTTGAAAGCACAGTGTTTGTTATGCTGTGAAATAAACCCTATTCTAAAACTCAATACAGCAGTATTGCAAACAATAATTTCTATCAGTAAGTACAGCTGGTGTAATAGGACTTCACTAGAAAAAAAGCAACAATTACTGAATTTGTATTTAAATTCCAAATAATAATTCTGTGGTTTTAAAAGGAACACTGCCACTCCCTGTGCACAAATTAATAACTAGGGATCATAAGAACCAGAAAAGCTAGTTTATCTTTCCCATACACAACTGGAAATACACTAGAGAGGAAAAGTGGCAGAATGAAGTGATTCAGGTCAGTGAGGGATTGAGTATGAAGAAAGAGCGAGAAAAGGTTAAATTGAGAGTTTGTACAGAAAATTCCACCACAAACAAGCAAATGTTAGCTTTGATCCTGGATATAGTCTGTGGGTCCTTGGCCAGTGATGTGGATGTCGTCACACGGGTATACCATGCAAAGTTATGCAGAAGATTCAGCATAAAAGTGCAAGTGAATTTCAACAGAGAAATTCTGATTCTTTTCACTTAACAGCTATAGGTGGCAGAATTCTTTCCTGAGCCAAAGAATCATCAGTATAAAAAGGTTATGCTAGCAGGTGAAACAAATTTCTTCATTGTTGCTAAACTTTGTCTCTTAAAATGACTTGACTGCATCAATATTTGTGTTACTGTTATTTGTGTTGGGATAGGAGGAAAGCATTCTTAGTGCTTTTGAAATTCCTGTAAATTGCAGGTTGTGCAAAGAGATTGTCATGGTAGTAAATATCTGGGAAATTACTGAACGGCAAACTTAAGTTAGTAAAGTCCAATTATATATTTTCGATTGGAAGCAAACACAATAAATACATATTTTTAATTTTGCAATGAAGTGTTAACAAACCTCAGAAAAGTTTTAGAACTTAAATTGACAAATTTAGTACCCCTATGGGGATTTTTTGGAGATTTTTAGCACTGCAATTTAGAAAAAAAAGTTACAGATAAGAAATACCTTAGACAACTTACCTCAGCAGTAAACAGCAACTTCTTCTCTGATATCTCAGAATTGCTATTATGCTATAAATATTAAATAAAAAGCATCTTTGGAAATATCTTTCCTTACATTTTAACAGATGTTTTGCCAATAGCCTTGTAGAATGAAGAAGAAAGGGAACCAAAATATCTTACATAAGAGCAAACACATGAACAAAACCATAAAATATCACTTGCAGGATTATTTGCACATGTAGGACATGATTAATGTCAAAGCTGAAGGAAAGTTAGAACTGTAATTAAAATTTCTATAGATTTGAACAGCAAAATAACAAAAATACATAGTGACAATATTTTCCATTAAAGACATTTTAAAATATATTGGTTTGTATGTTCTAGACCTAACCTTTAAAGTTATAATATAATAAAATTCAATTTAGAAATAAAAGTTGTTTTGAATTGAAAAATTTAGAGAAATAATTCTCAGAGACAAACTATAGTGTTCTCATGGTGCATTGTTTTCCAGAAATATTTTTTTATTCTTACCAGAATTTTAAAACATTAAAATAAATAATAGATTTTATTAAACTTTTATTGGAAAAATATTTCTTCACTGTCATGACATGTCACAAACTACTTGAGAACCTCCAAGTCAGTTTTCTATATAGTACGTATAGAACAATATGCTTAATTGAATTCCTGCCTCATGTGAAAACAGATTAAGAGGTGACATAAACATATGTAGAGCGTAGCACTTTTTACAAGAAGTGGGCCAAAGTCTCACTACTGTTATACTCAAGAATGAGCTGAGATACTGTGATTTTATGAGAAAAAAACTTACAAAGATCTACTTCTGCATCAGACGGTCTAATTTGCAAAGCTACAGAAAAGACACAGAGGGCAGCAAAGCATTAATGTAACATGTAGCACCATAAAACCTAGGGCAAACATGCCATCACTGAGATCTACCATCACCAGACCGAAGGTGGTATTTATGATTATCCCTGTAGTTAGTTTACACAGAAATCTGTGTATTCACACCCTTACAAATCTATTTATGTCAATGTTTCAGCAGATATTTTTTGTCTGTGGTATCCTCAACCACATTTAGTTTTGCAATTGGAAAGTTGTTAGTACTTTAATTAGCTGAATTCTATATAATGGTGACACTGCAGTCATTACATAGGGAAATGCTAATTCATGGTTCTCTGTGAATGGACATCTATTCTTGTAGTAGGCGTTCCCCAGCAGAGTAGCTCATCTCTCCTTTGTGCAGTCAGTTTGTTACCATCTCAGCCTGATAAGGGCTACAAAAGACATGACCAGATGCCCTTTGTGCATCTGGAAGCAAAATTACATAGAAGTAATTCTATTAATAAAACAGATTATCCATGATTTTATTTTCAATTTTAAAACACATAATGTTATTTTGAAATGATAGCAATAGAAAATAAAGAAGAATCATTTTATACAGGGAAAAGTGCAGCTTAGTCAGAAATGAAGAGCATCATAGTCAAATAATTGTAAGCTCTGTGTATTTTATACTGATTCTCTGAGCATATAGAAGGACAAAGAATTGAAAATATTTTATGCACTTTCCTCTATTTTTATCAAACTCATGACACATAATTCATTTTTAATTTCAAATACTGGAAACAAATTATGCTTATTGTTCTTCCTGCTTGGAATACTGTTAAGCATTGCAATTCCAAATCACAATTCCTTCTATATTGCAACAGAGAAGTACTACGTCTTTTGTCTTCCCTTGAGCTAGCTCAGTACTGGTTGTCAAACTAGCAAAGACAATAAGATGGAGTAGAGTTAAAAAAGCAAGCAAACAAAAAAAGCACAAAAATTATTCTCACATTTCCTGTCTTTTCTGATCATAGAATCATAGAATAACCAGGCTGGAATTGACCCACCGGATCATCGAATCCAACCATTCTTATCAAACACTAAACCATGCCCCTTAGCACTTTGTCCACGCGTGCCTTAAACACCTCCAGGGAAGGTGAATCAACCACCTCCTTGGGTAGACCATTCCAGTGCCCAATGACCGTTTCCGGGAAAAATTTTTTCCTAATGTCCAGCCTAAATCTCCCCTGGCGGAGCTTGAGGCCATTCCCTCTTGTCCTGTCCCCTGCCACTTGGAAGAAGAAGCCAGCATCCTCCTCTCTCCAACCTCCTTTTAGGTAGTTGTAGAGAGCAATGAGGTCTCCCCTCAGCCTCCTCTTCTCCAGGCTAAACAACCCCAGCTCTCTCAGCCGTTCCTCATAAGGCCTGTTCTCCAGCCCCTTCACCAGCTTTGTTGTTCTTCTCTGGACTTGCTCCAGGGCCTTAACATCCTTCTTGTGGTGAGGGGCCCAGAACTAAACACAGTACTCGAGAAGCGGTCTCACCAGTGCCGAGTACAGAGGGAGAATAACCTCCCTGGACCTACTGGTCACACCATTTCTGATACAAGCCAAGATGCCATTGGCCTTCTTGGCCACCTGGGCACACTGCTGGCTCATGTTCAGTCGCTGTCAACCAACACCCGGAGGTCCTTCTTCTCCAGGCAGCTTTCCAGCCAGACTTCTCCTAGTCTATAGCACTGCATAGGGTTGTTTTACCCCGAGTGCAGGACGCGGCATCTGGCCTTGTTAAACCTCATGCCATTGGACTCATCCCAGCAGTCCAGGCTGTTCAGATCCCTTTGCAGAGCCTCCCGACCCTCCAGCAGATCAACACTTCCACCCAGCTTAGTGTCATCTGCAAACGTGCTAAGTGTGCACTCAATGCCTTCATCCGTGTCGTTGATAAAGACATTGAACAGGGCTGGACCCACCACTGAGCCCTGGGGAACCCCACTTGTCACTGGCCTCCAGCTGGATTTAACACCATTCACCACCACTCTCTGGGCCCGGCCATCCAAACAGTTTTCCAGCCAGGAGAGTGTGTGCCTTTCCAGGCCAGAGGCTGACAGTTTCTCAAGCAGAATGCTGTGAGAAACTGTGTCAAAGGCTTTGCTGAAGTCCAGGAAGACCTCATCCACAGCCTTTCCCTCGTCCAGCAGCCGAGTCACTTTGTCATAGAAGGCAATCAGGTTAGTTTGGCAATACCTGCCTTTTGTGAACCCATGTTGACTGTTCCTGATCACCCATTTCTCTTGCATGTGTTTCATGATAGCACTCAAGATCACCTGCTCCATGACTTTCCCTGGCACTGAGGTCAGACTGACAGGTGTGTAGTTCCCTGGATCCTCCCTGTGACCCTTCTTGTAGGTGGGCACAACATCAGCCAGTCTCCAGTCCAGTGGAACTTCCCCAGTCTTCCAGGACTGTTGGAAGATGATGGAAAGGGATCTTTATATACCATTTGTCTCTTCTCTAGCTTTTAAAAAGAGGAATTTCATCATACTCTCCCCAGACACAGGATATGCCTAGTAGTGTAGTGCACAAGAGAGATGTGATGGTTCTTAGTATTTTCTATTTCCCTCAGCAGCTTTTTAGAGAGAATCACAGCTTAATTATCAGGTTACAATTTGCAAGAGTTGGACATTTACCTAGCCATCTTCTTCAAAATTTCACTTCAATGATTACATGGTCTCTGCTTATGTTTAAGCATATTATCCCTCTTAATGAATGTAATACTTTTGTTACCATAAAACCTCATAGTTCTTCCTTGGAAGTGCAACAGTGATGGCATAAATCCCATGTAAACAAAGGAAAAAAGAAATCCCATTTTATAGATACATTGCAAAAATAATCTGTCATTTTGCAGTCTTTATGAAATTTGAACATTGACTTATAAAACAGAAAAAAAATTACCACAAGGCTGGCCTCCTGATCATTCCTTTACTGGACAGATATTGACGAGTGATCTGAAAACAGACAAGTGGTCTTAAGGTTTCTATTACAAATAATCCCTAAATTTAAATAGGTAGAATCTTGAGCTTTTTTTTCCTTGTTTTTGTATTTCATTATAGCTCTTTCAAATTTATTTTAGTAGCATTTTTCAATCAAGATCAGAGACTATGTAGTTATTTGCATCAGCCAAAATGCAAGGTATTTAGGGGCATTTCAGACTATGCTGTTGTCATGAATTGAGCGATGCACTTCACCCTTAAAAGAGAAACAGTGATATATTTATTGGTATGAAAATGTGATTTAATGAAGTTTGATAGTAAATGTGACAGTGATTTAAAAAGACTCAATGACAAGTTACATTTGATCCTTTTCAGTGTGGAGGACAGAGTCAGACAAAATTGTCATCCCCCACTGAGTGATGAGTTTCACAAAGGACCTCCTTGCTTTCTAAACTCTTTCTCAGAAAGGAGGCTGGGTGCAGCTGCCAATGATTTATTTCTAAAGGATCATATATGCACTATCAGTCTTTCATCTCACTTTGTTAAGGTCACAAAGTTTCAGTGCACATATTCCTATTTCACTTACTGTGGATCTGTTGCAGCAAGGATTCTCTCAGCCTCAAGGAGTAAACTTGAGAGGTGTCCCTGCTCAAGGGGAGATCCTGATGTGCAGCCCACTGTCATTTCCAGAGAGCTCAAAGGATTCTTGGGCAGCTCACTATTTATGGAGTAAGACGATTGACTCATACTCATATTTGCATACACACCAGAATGCAGTTGCCAGTTTTTTCAATATTTGGCTTAAGTCAGACACTGACCAGCACTGTGGCAAAGTGGGTGTATTACCATAGATTACCCCTCTGCTACTGTGTTGTTACCTGTCTGCCCTGAATCTACCTTGAGCCAGATGCAAACACTACGACCATTACCAGCCCTCACGGCAACCCCCGTTGGCTATCACTTGATCAGGATTACAAGAAAAGGCCAGGTTAGGGGTGGGGGCAGCACACTGTCACACTCATAGAAATTAACAGAGTAGAATTCACTACTGAAAAAAAAACCCTTAAGAACATAAATTATTCAGTGTTTTAAAATGTTTCAAGTTGCTAAGAATAATATTTGGGGAGAAACACACAAATCTGATAATTAACATTTTAATTTGAATTTTTGTTCTAGTTTCCACTTCTTATGTGAAAAGAATAAAAATTAACCAAATAAAAATCATATCTATCACTTCTCAGAAACTGAGATTGCGAAGTCACTAATGAGAGTTATAGACTGATATTAGTATAGTAAATTTTTACTTCAAATGGATATCCTTTTCTGCAGTCTTTCTCTGGATACATTATATATCTGAAAAATAAAAGTTGAGAAGGAAACCACAACTGTATCTTTTTATTAGGGACAATACATTTTTATTAAAATTGTATGAAAAGAGACATAAAAGCTTCATGTCACTCAAATAATTTCACTGGCCAGACTACAAGCTCATAAATGTCAATCCTCCTGACAAAGTTTTTAAAGCACCTTTTCGTTTTGTTTAATAAAATCTGATTTTTAAACCCTTCCACCTAGAAAACGCACAGGCAGCTTTTACTACTGATTCACGAAGATTTTTTTTTTAAGTTAATGAATTTTTACAAGTCTAACATCTTCCCAAGACTTTAATTTTTCCTTTATGTCAGTATGTATTTGTTTTCTGTTTACCTATAGAGTTAATTATCAAAAAATAACAAGTTTTCCTGATAATTCAAGCAAATTAAAACATGTTAGCAATTGTTTCTGGAAATCTTTCATCACATGACTTGCTGAATTAGAGGTGCACCTTTAGCAAACTGGATTGCAACTGACATGAATGCGGCTGAATCCTTTGTGTGAAGTGACAGGGGACAGGACAAGAGGGAATGGCCTCAAGCTCCACCAGGGGAGGTTTAGGCTGGACAGTAGGAAAAAAATTTCACAGAAAGGGTCATTGGGCACTGGAACAGACTTCCCAGGGAGGTGGTTGATTCACCTTCCCTGAAGGTGTTTAAGGCACAGGTGGACGAGGTGCTAAGGGGCATGGTTTAGTGTTTGATAGGAATGGTTGGACTCGATGATCTGGTGGATCTCTTCCAACCTGATTATTCCATGATTCTATGATTCTATAACTGAACTATCTGGATATCTACAACACTGAAAAGACTCTATGACTTCTACATCTGATTTACCCCTCAGGGATTAAATATGTAAGAGGAATGAGGAGAGATAGATGTACTAGTGTTAACAGCCAAACCACTGGAATTAGTTGTGTTTGTTACAGGGGGGTTCCAAGGAGGTGAGCTGCTAGGTAATTCTGAGGACTAGCTGATAAAGCATTTGAGGATCATGACCAAAACTGCTGAATCTCAGCAGTCTGCATAGTTGTCTTACAAATATGATAATGCTTATCATCTCCTCAGAGTGGTGTGTAATTAGTAATCTAATATACGCATGTAAATTACTTTTAAACACTCAAACAAGAGATGATTTTGTCATTATGAGCAGGAAAAAATACAATTCTCTTCACTGCTTTGCTATCTTTTTCAAGCTGCAATATTTATTGCGTGGACCATAAAATCTTTAAAGCATTTGGTAAATCACAGTCAGTAATTTACAGTATAGTAAAGACTGTATAGTGCACATACATATGTAAGTTCAAAATATTATCAACTTATCTTAGCTTGTATGACAATTAATATGCCAAAAAAAGAGAATGATTTTGCAGTGTTATGGCTAAGTAATTTTTCTTCATTGAAAAAGAAATGTCAGCTAAAGTAGAATGGTTCAGAGTACAATGAAATTTTGGCTTATCCAATAAATGGTGTGAATTTGAGTGTCAGATTCATCTTTGTGTGGTTACTGATGTGAGACAAATAGGAAATGGCATGAGAAGAATCTTATGTCATTTGCAACACAGGATAATTTTCCAAAAAAGGATGATGTTATCGATGGTAGGTACTTCAGGCTGCTTGCCTGCTTTTCTCTTCCCTTAATACGGGCATCAAGGACTCAAAATCAGGACAACAGGTTCACTGAATTCCCATTATCACTTGACTGTCATGTATCTCAGTATGGACATTATTTCCTCCCACTTCAAGTCTCTCTCTTGCTTGTTCTAGAATGTGTGCTATTGGCATGCTGTCATTAGGGCCTGCACACTTATTTTGATAATGTATGTTTTTCTCAGAATGAATCTCAAAATGGGTACATTACTACACAGAAAGGTAATGTTTCCCATTCTTTGAAGAATGAGATCTATGATTTAGGAGTAGGATCCTTAAGGAAAGGTTTATTTATGAGTCAGACCTTCCAGAATATGGTATATCTTTACACTTTCACAGCAATTAATCTGTCAGTAATTTCTTAGTTGATAGAGCTATTGGTTCAAAGTTCGATAGCTGCCCTTTCATAGAATCATTTGGTTGGAAAATGTGGGAATATATGCTGGTGGAACGATGTGGCCTCATCAGGTTGCTATGGAGAAGTTTGGAATACATCAAGGTTGAGAAGCAGCTACAGCGTGAGAAAAAGAAGGCAGTCTGTGTGCAAGATTACTTGTACAAAAACTCCTAATGGAAACTTCGGGCTTTAGCCAAGCATTACGTAAACATAAGACAAGATAACAGGAAAGTACAAAAGACTTGCTTGCTTGCTAATAAACAACTTGATTTCCAATCATATTGATTATCTGTGATCTCGTCCAGGGTACCTGCATGGGTGCAGTCTCCCACAAATGATGACCGCGATGTGATAGGAGCGCCGTGGTAGGTCGGCAGTGTTGAGTTACACTCTCCAAATTGGAGATCAACAAGGCAGGTGGAAGGGCTGCTGTAATATTTAGTGAAAAGAAGAAGAAGAATTAAAAGGAAGAAGAAGAACTAGAAGAAGAAGAGGAGGGCTGGCGAGGATGGGGGGCTGGCGGCACACGTGCTTGAGGTGAGCAGCCATGGGAATCACGGTATCCGTGGAAGAAAAGTCAGTCCATGACTTCTTGATGAATCTTGCAACCCGACAGGGCATGAAATTGAGTCCAGTGGCACTGTCCTGACTTTTAATACAGGGATGGTGCAAGGACTTTTCCGTGCATCCTAGTAATGTTTTCAATTTGACTGTTTGGGAATCCCTGGGGAGAGATTTATGGCAGTCAATTACCACAGGAGATTCCAAAGCATTTGAGGCTGCACGAACTTGGGGGATTGTTAAAAAGATGTTAGAAACTATGACAGCAGAGGCAACAACAGAGGCAGCTGTTGCTCAAGTATTCCAGGCGGCAGCTGAGGCAGATATGCAGGAAACTGAAAGCAATATTCCTGAAGTGGATCCTTCCCCTCCTCTGACTTTGCCAGTGGGAGTTAAAGAATTTTTTGGAGGACCGAATCCAACCACTATCCCTCTGGCAGAGAAGGACAGTAATAGTCCATATTTAGAGACTGGTTCAGGGCCATCAGCACCTTCCAATAATCCCTTTGATCTGGGGCCAGCAGCCCCTGAGAGAACTTTGATTTATTTTCATCCACGGAGGTGTGGTGACCCTAAACAGCTACAAACTTTTCCTGGGATTTGTTCACGGGAGGCCGGAGACTCAAAAAGTTGTAGAGAAAGTACTAACTGCTCCGCTACCGCCATGGGGGGCCGCTGCCCTGGGCCGAGGTGGGGGGCCACTCGCCACCACTGCTGCCGCCGCGAAACCCAGACAGTTTTGGCATTACAGAAGGGACTGTTAACAGATACAATAAGAAATGACTTGATTAAATGACGTTGGTAGCAGTTAAAGCATCAAGACAGTTTAAATGATGCGATTTTACAACAGGTGCAGCTTTTTGGTTTATCAAACACTTTCAAAGACACCGGATGTTGGAAAGTTGAAACAGGCATGACCTGTATGTGGTATTTATAGACAGATTGAAGGATGCACTCGACAAGCAGGTAGACAACTGAGCAGTTACAGAAGCCTTAATTTTGCAATCAGTGATAAAAAGTCCAAATGACAAATGTAGAAAGACATGGCGCGGTCTGGAAAATCCTACAACAACAGCTGGGATAGTTTACCTATCAAGCACAGCTGATGGATGCTGCCCTGACTGTAAACCGGGACAGAAAGACATTCTGTTATAAATGTGGCAAAGAGAGACATTTTAAACGGACTGCCATGTGCAATGCCAGGATAGAGGGTGCAGAATCTGCCCTTGATGTGGAAAGGGTAAACATTTTGCCAGTTGGTGCAGATCAAAATGGGATAGGAACGGGACAATATTGTCAGAAAACCAGGAGCAAAGCATGGTTTGGAGGTGCATACTGACACAGATGCCTCCATGGCAAGTAGTAGCTCTCATCTCAGAGCAAGAACCAGAGGCAGCACTGAGATAGACTACAGTTGCAGTAATGCTGCAGTCGTCCACATTTCACACAATACCATGGAACGTAAAAGGACCATTGGGGGGTGGCTTTACTGCCTTGTAATTAGAATGATTATCAATAATTCGGTTGGGAATCTTTGTTTTAGCTGGGGTCATAGATGCAGGCTTTACTGGAATAATTCAAGTAAATGTTATGAACACCATTTCCACTAGTATTAATACCAAAGGATAGCTGGATAGTGTAATTAATTTTGTTCAAAGCAGCTGTGTTCCAAACTGACTCAATGGAATGTGGCTCACGAGGTTTTGGGTCCACAAGAATCCCTGAAATACATTTGGTTTAGTCCTTACAAACTCAGCTTCCTATGTTGAAGTGCATATTAATTTTTTCTTTTTAAAAAGGGGAAAGGCTAGAACATCTTAAAATGGCTGTAGTTCAACCCTTTGTTGTGCACGTTCCACTAATCTTGTGGGGGAGAGATGTGTTAAATGCAACGGGAATAGGCATTGGAACTATGAACGAGTGAAAAATTGGGTGCCTTGCAAAATTTAGTGGAGGAGCAAATAGATCAAGGGCATATAGTCCCATTTAATAGTCTTTGGAACACACCTGTATATGTGTTAAAAAGGAAATCTGGAAAATAGTGTTTATTACATGACTTTTCTAGACAAACTACAGGAGGCCTTACATAAGCAGGCAGGTAATATCGCCGCTAGAAGTGTTGCTTAAACAATTAGCCTCAGAGAATGCAAAAATGGACTTAGTGCACTGTTAATTGTATGATCACTTGTTACAAAATTGCTTGTTTTACCAGAATTGACTGATGCTGACTTTATGAGAACAATGCAAATATAGCTTGGATGCCTATGCCTCCTGGCTTTCTATCAAAGGACACTAGAATTACTCAGCTGATTTGTTTTCCAGCAATTGTACCCCATGCAGGAAACCGTGTAGGGGGAGATGAAGACTTTGGTTCGACTGACCAGTCCGTGATTCTATGAATGAAGAAACTACTCAAATCATGAACCTGCAAAGTATGACACTCACAGAGCAAAGAAGAATAATATTTTACCAGAACTGAAATATTTGTTAGACCATTGATATAAGTCTTATTAGATAATGCAAGTGCTTATTTTAAGTATTGTATGCGCCTGGTACTGTGTGTAGTTTAAATATGCATAGCATCGCAAAACTGTGGATTCAATAGTGATAACCAACATTGTATGAATGTATTCAGCTAGCTTTGAAATGAGTGGCCATGTGTGTGTGTGTGTTTGAAGTGCTTCAAACATTTGTAAGACTTATAAATTGTTTTGGATTAATCTTGGAAATATATCTCTGGGACCTTTCAATCTCAAATGTCCACTAAGCCAGCAAACTGGTAGATTTACTTGGGGATCTTTGGAATGAAAGGCTTCAGAAGGAAAAATTTTAAAATACCTAGCTAAACATAAAAAAAAGAAAGAGAGAGAGAGAAAGAGGAAAAAAAAATGGAAAAAGCCCAGCCTTGCAGCAGTATGTGTATGAGCATCCGCCGCCCCACTCCTTCTCCTTCCTTTCTAAGTTTTTTCTCTTTTCAGCTTCTTTGCCAAAGTCCAGAAGAGTTAACAGTGTTATCTCTCTAGGGGAATACCAATTTGTGAGAACACTCTGCATTGTAGTGTCCCTCATCAGCAACTGCTGGGCCATAGCACAGACAACCTTTAGGAATATTGAGACATTCATAGAGGAAAATTCAAAAGATTAATTACAAATTATTGAGTGGATATTTTTGCCACACCAACCCCAAAAAACAGTAGTAACTAGACTCGAAATGATTACAATGATAATCACGAAGGAAAGAAAAAGAAGTGGGCCAAAACCTGACAATCATTTATATCCCAATGACAAAAGAATATGCTAAGTGATGCATGGCAGATATTTTGAGTTTGCAGGTAGCTCTAACAGATTATCCAGGAAGTATTGATATCCACTTACTGAGTCATAAATTGTTTTCCTCTTTACAAACATTACAAATAGAATAGAAACCCTTATGTAGAAAGCAACTGGTTGACGGCCCTACAATATTTACTGATGGCTTAGGAAAACCGGGAAAAGCAGTACTAACGTGGAAAGAAAATGGACAATGGGCAAATAAAGTGTAGTTTATATAGTAGAAGGATCGACACTAATAATAGACTTATATGCAGTGCTAAAGCCTTTGAATGGCATCATAGTTCCTTTTATTTAGTTGCAGATTCACAAACTGTAGCCAGAGTAGTGCAGCATATAGAAAGAGGATGGTTAAAACAGGTAAACAATGAGTGATTTCTTTTAAATTTTAAAGAAGTTATGGTTTCAAGTCATGGGTAGAAGAGCAGAACTTTACATGATACAGATTCGGAGTCACATATCACTTCCAGGATTTATAGTCAAAGGGAACAGAACAGCAGACAGACTAACAGCAGGGCCAGTCCAAGGCCCACTACCAAACATTATTCACAAGCACTAACGTCACATAATCTTATGATCAGTCTGCCAAGGCACTACGTAGGCAATTTAAAGTTTCACTAGAGTTAGCCCGGAAAATAATAAAATATGCCCAGATTGCCAACAAATAACACCATTACAGCCTAGAGGAGCCAACCTGAGGGGACTAAGCACTTTACAAATTTGGCAAAAAGATACTATTCACATACCTGAATTTGGAAGATTGAGATATGTACATGTTTCAATTCACAGGTATTCAATTGCGTTATGGGCAACAGCACATACGGGGGAATCTTAAAGGGAAATAGTGAACTCACACAGGTAAAGACAGACAATGGGCCAGGATATGTAAGTGACCAACTTGAGAAGTTTTTTTCAAACCTAGGGAATAACATATGTCACAGGGGCATACCACATTCTCCACAAGGACAGGCAATAGTAGAGTGAGCCTATCAGATGCTGAAGAATATGTTAGTAAAATGAAAAGGGGGAATGAAGGGTAAAACATCATAGAACAGATTAAGGAAAGCACTGTATGTATTGAATTGCTTAAATGTGAGAGAGAATTAGGAAATAGGAAAATCACCTATAGTAAGGTATTTTTTCGTCTTTACGAACAGAGGGTCAGCAGCTCAATGAGGAAGGACCATATCAGTTAATAACATAGGGTTAAGGATATGCTTGTGTTTCCACAGGTCAAACACCCAAGTGGATGCTAGCACAGTGTGTCTGTCCATATCTAAGCAGAGATAGCAATTATGATGAAGATGACAATGATACTAATATGGACAGCAGTAATGCTGGGGCTATATCAGCACTCATGGACAGGGCAAAGACACTTGAAGATGAATGATGATAAAAAAACAACCAACCAAACAAAAAAACTTGTTATAAAGGATTCTTAAGTCAGAAAGCTAGCTAAAGGCGTTAATCAAAATCACTTTTCTTGCATTAGTATAATTCTCTGTATCTGTAGTAAGATATTTCTATGTTTAATCATGTGTCAATCATGTTTTCCATGAAAGGTACAACAAACAATGTTTTATATAGTTTATAATGTTTATAAATAAAAGAAGGGGGAAATGTGGGCATAAAGATTCCAGTATTGCATGTATGCTGGGGCAAATGGCCGATGCCTTGGTGTACCTGCGATATTAGCAGCAAGCACAGAACAAATGGCCGATATTCTCATGCTTGCTAGCTTGTTGAGACCTGGGAATCTTTATTAAGACCCGTGGGTTAATAGGGAAGGAATGCACTAGATGGAAAACATGAAGATAAGGGGCACATCTGTGGAAAACAGGGAGTTGCGATCTGTTGTTGCACTGCAGGATTCTCACTGGTGAAAATTCACTGGAAATGGGCTAAATCGGGAAAGGCAGTGGGCCTGGACAACAATGGCAAATTGATTTTCACCCTCACACAGTATGGTTGGTACGATCAATCTATTTGGCTGATGTGGCAAAGTGTAACCCCCTCATTTATCCCTGTCAATTAAAGTTGGTTTTGTGGAGGAAATGGTTATGGAAATATGATTGATGGAAAAGGCAATATGGAACAATGGATTTGCGAAATTGTCACCAACAGGCTATTTTTTGATCTGTGGTGATCAGGCTTGGGCAGGAATCCCCAGTAAAGTAGAAGAGGGTCCATGTTATCTTGGCAAATTGACCCTATTTGCTCCTAGTATGGATCATTTCAATATTTCAAGACGACCTTGTGTGAAGAGAGCTTTTTCTCACACAGAGCTTACACCTGAGTGTAAAGATAATGTTACGTTACGATGCTGCCAGACTTGTTTGGAAAATAGCATGGATTCTATTTTAAAAAGAAAGGGGGGAATATATGCTGGTCTAAAGATGTGGCCTCATCAGGTTGCTATGGAGAAGTTTGGAATACATCAAGGTCGAGAAGTGGCTACAGCATGAGAAAAAGAAGGCAGTCTATGTGCAAGATTACTTGTACAAAAACTACTAAGAGAAACTTTGGGCTTTAGCCAAGCATTATGTAAACATAAGACAAGATAGCAGAAAAATACAAAAGGCTTGCTCACTTGCAAATAAACAACTTGATTTCCAATCATATTGATTGTCTGTGATCTTGTCCAGGGTACCTGCATGGGTTCAGTCTCCCACAGGAAAAGACCTTTGAAATCATCAAGTCCAACCGTACCTGTCTACTACTAAACCATATCCCTGAGCAGTTCACTTGCCTGTGTTTCAAATACCTCAAGGAATTGTGACTCAACCACTTCCCTAGGCAACCTGTTCCAGTGCCCAATAACACTTTTGGTAAAGAATTTTTTCCTGCTATCTAATCTGAATCTCCCCTAGTACAACTTGAGGCCGTTTCCTCTTGTTCTATCACTAGTTACTTGGGAGAAGAGGCAAACACCTCACTATGATTTCCTTTCAGGCAGTTGTAAACAGTGATAAGGTATGCCCTCAGACTCTTCTTCTTTAAGCTAAAAAGCCTTAGTTCCCTCAGCCACCTCATAAAACTTGTTCTTCAGCCCTTTCACCAGCTTTGTTGCCCTTTTCTGAACATGCTCCAGCACCTCAATATCCTTCTTGTAGTGAGAGGCCCAAAACTGAACACAATATTCAAGGTGCAGCCTCACCAATGCCAAGCACAGGGGAACAATCTCTTCCCTGGTCCTGACAGCAAGTAATTATATAGCGACTAACCAAGGCTTTTCTCTTTCACTCTGAAATGTAATACTGCTCTAAGGGCCAGATGCAAAGCCTCATTTCCTCTATGTTTGGTTAGTGTCTGTTAATGATTTGTAAAAAAAAAAGTGGTTAAGTCTCCTTTGTACATGGCCTGAATCTTCTAAGGAGGACCATTGATAACAGACTTATTGCATAAGCCATATTGCTGTGCAGGTCTTCCTAATGACTGTCCCTTTAAGAATAGCTAGAAGACTAGTAAGAAAGGAACATCCTACCCCAGAAGGTGCTGAAGGCCAGATAATTGCCAAAGAAGTATGAAGTAATTAAAAATCTGTGGAAACTAGAGGAAAGGTAAAGGCAGCACTTGGGATGATGTCTGCTTCGCAGACTACCAACCAAATAAACCCCCCAGACCCCAAACTTGAAGAACAGAAGGAATACACAGTTAATGTAAATAGCAAGTGAGGACTTTGTTAGCCAAAGACATAGATTATTAATTAATAACTAATGTAAATATGGTGGGCAGAGTTTTGTATATAAAGACTAGGGTAAATACAGTGTTACACTTCTGTGAGGTGTGATAACTTTGTGGAATATCATCTAGCACCCAAATGTGAACAACTTTGTAAAAAAACTATCTCTGGTCTCTGTATGCAAGACTGGATTGTTGCACACTGGGTAAATGATTCTTTGTTTTTTTGGGAAAATATCTCCATTGTGCATTGCACCACTGTGGTGGCCTAAAACTAATAAAAGAAGCCTAGATAACAGGGTAAAAGCTACTTTACTTTTGAAAAATAAAATAGTTTTAAGCAGTTGCTGTGAAACAGTATAAACTCTGTTCTCAGATGTTCATACTTTACACTTTGTGCCTTGTTTCTTTTCTACAGTTTTCAAATGATTGCTAACCCTTAGTGGCAGCTCTTCAGTGAGTACCTGATAATTCAAATTTGAAATACCTATCCTCAATAAAATTTTCAGGAAGTACTAAGAAGTGAAGACTGAGATAAACTTGGTTTTATGTGATTGTGCAGATGTGTGTGTTTATTAGGAATTATAATTACTTATTTTTTTCTGTCTCAGGAGAAGATTGTGTTGTAAATAGTAAAAAATCAAGGGTGATTGGAGGAGTATTTTCCAGTCCATATTAAATTCTTAGGAAGGACTGCCTTAGACAGCAATCAGGTTAAATGGATCCATCTTATATTTTGATACTAAGAATGCTTGTTGTCTGGAATAAATAATGTTTTGAAACTATGCAAGCAAGGTTAGAATAGAGTATCCAGAGATAAAACATGTATTTTAAATGTAGAATTTATCACAGAAATAAAACCAGAAACTTCTAGAATATAGAAAAATAAAATCTTGCTCTATTATAGCTGTGAGTTGTCCTTGGTTGTGTGCATTTTTGGCCTCTATGTATTCATCCTTCTTATGCCTGGAAGGATCTAGAAATTGAGACTGTCAGCTGTAGGTAAAGGGAAACAAAGTTCAACATCTGGTCCTCATTAAAAAGAATTTTCCTACAGCTTTCTCATTTAAACAAGAGTGTTTTTCATTAAGGAACATTTATTCTTGTTAATGTGAGTATGGTCATGTGCTGTTGTGCTCATTTAAATAGGTTCTCATGCCAAGGTCAAAATTAACATCTTTAAATCAAAGCCAATAGTAATCAGGCTGTCAGTAATAGTATTAGAGTAACTACAACAAGACAGTCATTTGCTACATAATTAGTAAAACTATATTACTATCCTCAATTATTAATATCTATTATGGAGTTGAGGAGAATGGCTATAGAAGATTCTTAGGAAAGTTTTATATCTGGTAGCTTCTGGTTACATAATTTTTCTAAATCTATTGATCTTTAATCACTCCACATCCTTTTTCTGTTGATAGTCTACCTGCAGTTCTTTGAAAACAAACCCAGCTACTGGATAATGTATAAATGTTTGCTCTGGAGAGATTCAGCACATCTGCTCCTAAGCGTTGGTAAAAAGTCTTACCACACTCTTGTGGTTCTTCTTACAAAGTGTCTAATCAATATAAAGATGTTGATGGCCATGCCAGTAGTAGCAAAGTACCAGAAAATAAACAACAGAAAATTGTAGGTCACATACTGGTTTCCAGCTTATTGTCTTCACCTACAAAAGTAACATGTTTAAGTTGATCGAGTCATAAAAACAGAAGAAGCAGAAGTGAGATCTATGCTCACTAACAGAAATATTTTTCCAATTCTAAGTAGGTCTTTCACATAACTTCTGATAAAGATAATATCTTGTATGAGAGAACACTTGTTTCTAATTGCTTTGTTAGTAAGGAGAAAAGAGCTGTGAGGCAAGGCATGTTAGAGCAGATGTGGCTAGATGTTAAATGCATGTCAGAGGATTTTGATGGAGAAGGCAAGCAACCCATAAGCTCAGTATGCAGGCACAGTTCAATGTAGACTGTTGTACACTATGTATACATGCTTACGGGAAACTATATCAGCTAAACTAATTTTGCAGGAAGACTTCTACATAAGAAGACATATCATATTGAATGTGGACAAAATTATTTAAACTCCTGACTCTGACGTTCTGTTGACTATGGAATTCCATTCCACTCTGAATTCATGAGGATAGAATCATGCTTTTATGTGAAAAGTGGTGTCTGAGATAAATCAATTGCTAATGCTGTATGCAGATATTTCATTTTCATGTTCAGAGTAACCAGAATTTTAAATATCTAAAATTTGCATAAGAATTTGAAATATGAAAAAGAACCTGAATCTGGTTTTTGAGAAGTTGGTAGGCAGAGTTCAGGTTGCTGGAGACAAAGTAATTTGATGAATAATAGAAAACAAAATGAGAAACTTATTCAGGTGTAAGTAGCTCTAACCAGCATGGTTTTAGGCTGAACATCGTGAAGATTATGCATACTTCAAAGACACTGTTCAATTAACACATAGGTTTTTAACAGTGGCAATAGTATTATCCAAGATATGATATTCAGTTGTAAGTTACATAAGGTTTTTTTAATGTTCCTGTTACACTGTTAAAAATAAACATACTTTACAAGGAAGACATAGTAGAGCTCTGAAATAAAACAAAGTTTTGCTTTACTTATAAAGTAGCTTTAAAATTTGATTATCAGCATTTGCTTCATCTGATTTTATCTGAATTGAAATTCAAATGAAATTATAAATCTGAATATGTCTTGCTGTATAAAAACTCAATTAACTGACTCAGTTTGCAGCATGGGAAATTATCAGGAAAAAGAAAAAGTAGAAAAGGAAAGAAAAAGTTATTAGGGAATGGCATGCACTCATATTTTGACATGCACAGAAATTATTTCTACTTGCGTTTGAAATTCTTCCAGCAATTCTGCTAATATTCTCCTTGTGTTCAAATGGAACTTTGAGATACCAACACCACAATGTATGTATACTGCATCTGTACATGAACGGCTTGAATCTAACAGTTCAACAGTCTAGTGTATGTCTAGTTCAGCGGCTGCTGCTTGAGCATGTAACATGTTTTCTACCATGAACCGAGCCTTGTGGTGCTGTGTCTTTTATTTTGTGCCACCTTGAAGGAATGTGATGACTTCCATTTGACTTTGTCAAAGTATTGGAGAAAATATTTCAGGTGATAGGTCAAACAAGGAGATAAAACCACAGGATATTAGATTTCACAGACTACTGAGTCTTATCAGCACAATTATCATCAACATCAAACAAATAAACAAAATCTTGGATTTTCAATAGGGTAGTAACACTTTGAAAAAGGGCTGCATGTATCACTAGATATCTGCAATACAGTCTGTGTTTTGAAGTTAATACTGAGAAGATAAAGCTTTTTCTCTTAAGCCTGCATTCTGATGACTGATGCTATCATAGGTCATGCGGGTGTGTATACATATGCACCGCATGTGCACTTGTGTTTTATTAAGTCTTAGATTTTCACTGCACTTTTGCAAGCAGCATCCCGAAGGCATTGAACAAAAGAGGCTTAAACTTGCTGAAAGCACAGGGAGAAGGAAATGCAGTTTACTAAGCATGTAGTGAATATTCAAAGTATGAACTTAAAAAAACTATCACAGAGGATCAAAGATACATTTGCTGCTAATTCAGTTCATATGCTCAAAAGGTATGTTATATCTCATCTGTATAAAAATGTCACCAAAAGGTGAAGTTTGCTAGACTTTTGATATACCTCTGTGAAAGTACATTATCTTTGCAGGTTGGATTCTTATTCTGAATTCCACATTCATATTTTACTCTGCTTTATGTCACTATTTTTGACTGTGGTAGATTCTGTAGGAAAATCCCTTTGACAATTTTTTAAGTGGTATAATATAGTCTGCAAAATTTAGACACAGAAAATCTCCTTCCAGTTCTTCCATGTTCGATATCATTGAATGCACGCATTGAATGCAATGCACGCAGCATGGGGAATAAAAAGGAAGAGCTGGAAGCTGTTGTAGGGCAAGGGGCCTATGATGTCGTTGCCATCACGGAAACGTGGTGGGACGACTCATATAACTGGAGTACGGCTATGGTGGGGTATAAGCTTTTCAGGCGGGACAGGAAGGGTAGGAGAGGAGGCGGGGTAGCCCTCTTTGTAAGGGAGGACTTGGACATCACTGAGATGGATTGTGGAGATGAGGAGGTTGAGTGCCTGTGGGTCAAAATCAGAGGAGCCCACCAGAAGGTAGATTTTGTGATGGGAGTCTGTTACAGACCACCCAGCCAAGGAGAAGCAGCTGATGAGCTCTTCTATAAACAGCTGCGGTCAATCTCTAGTTCGATGCCTCTCATTCTTGTGGGAGACTTCAATCTGCCTGATATCTGCTGGGTGTACAACACAGCAGAAAGGAAGCAGTCTAGGAGGTTCCTGGAGTGCGTGGGAGAAAACTTCCTCGCACAGCTGGTGAATGAACCAACAAGGGAGGGTGCCCTCCTGGACCTGCTGTTGGTGAACAGAGAAGGCCTTGTAGGGGATGTGGCGGTAGGTGGATGCCTAGGACTAAGTGACCATGAGATGATAGGGTTTTCTGTTCTAGGTGAAGTGAAGAGGGTGGTTAGCAAGACGGTAGCATTAAATTTCCAGAGGGCAGACTTTGAACTCTTCAGAAGGCTGGTTGGCAAAGTCTCATGGGAGACAGTACTCAAGGGCAAGGGAGCCCAGGAGGGCTGGGAGCTCTTCAAAAGGGTGGTCCTAGCAGCTCAGGAGAAAGCCATCCCTGTGGTCCGGAAAAAGAGCCGGCAGGGGAGAAAGCCAGCTTGGTTGAATAGAGAGATCTTGAGGGATATCAAGAAGAAGAGAAATGTTTATGGGCTCTGGAAGAAGGGACAGGCCTCTTGGGTGGACTACAGGAGGGAAGTGAGATTGTGTAGGGAAAAAATCAGAAGGGCTAAGGCTCAGCTAGAAATTGGATTGGCCAAGTCTGTGAAAGATAACAAAAAAATCTTTCTACAAATATATAAATAATAAAAGGAGGACTAGGGAGACCATACAGTCCCTATTGGACACAGAAGGAACAACAGTGACAGGGGATGAGGAAAAGGCTGAGGTACTTAATGCCTTCTTTGCCTCAGTCTTTAGTTGTAAGGAGGGTCGTTCCGTCTGTGTACCAACCCAGGAGCTAGAGGAGCATGATGAGGCTCCCGTGATCCAAGAGGAGGTGGTCAGAGCCTTGCTAGCCCGACTGGACACCCACAAGTCTATGGGGCTGGACGGGATTCACCCTAGGGTACTGAAGGAGCTGGTGGATGTGCTGGCCAAACCCCTTTCCATCATCTTCCAAGAGTCCTGGAAGACTGGGGAAGTTCCACTGGACTGGAGGCTGGCTGATGTTGTGCCCATCTACAAGAAGGGTCGTAGGGAGGACCCAGGAAACTACAGGCCTGTCAGTCTGACCTCAGTGCCAGGGAAAGTCATGGAGCCGGTGATGTTGAGTGCTATCATGAAGCGTTCTGCTTGAGAAACTGTCAGCCTTTGGCCTGGACAGGCGCACACTCTCCTGGGTGGAAAACTGGTTGGATGGCCAGGCCCAGAGAGTGGTGGTAAATGGTGTGAAATCCAGTTGGAGGCCAGTTACAAGTGGGGTTCCCCAGGGCTCAGTGCTGGGTCCAGCCCTGTTCAATGTCTTCATCAATGACCTGGATGAAGGTATCGAGTGCACCCTTAGCAAGTTTGTGGACGACACTAAGCTGGGTGGAAGTGTTGATCTGCTGGAGGGTAGGGAGGCTCTGCAAAGGGATCTGAACAGGCTGGACCACTGGGCAGAGTCCAATGGCATAAGGTTTAACAAGGCCAAATGCCGCATCCTGCACTTGGGGCACAACAACCCTATGCAGTGCTATAGACTAGGAGAAGTCTGGCTGGAAAGCTGCCTGGAGGAGAGGGACCTGGGGGTGTTGGTTGACAGCCAACTGAATATGAGCCAGCAGTGTGCCCAGGTGGCCAAGAAGGCCAATGGCATCTTGGCTTGTATCAGAAACGGCGTGACCAGCAGGTCCAGGGAGGTTATCCTCCCTCTGTACTCGGCACTAGTGAGACCGCTCCTCGAATACTGTGTTCATTTCTGGGCCCCTTACCACAAGAAGGATGTTGAGGCTCTGGAACGAGTCCACAGAAGAGCAACCAAGCTGGTGAAGGGGCTGGAGAACAGGCCTTATAAGGAGCCGCTAAGAGAGCTGGGGTTGTTTAGCCTGGAGAAGAGGAGGCTGAGGGGTGACCTCATTGCTCTCTACAACTACCTGAAAGGAGGTTGTAGAGAGGAGGGTGCTGGCCTCTTCTTCCAAGTGGCAGGGGACAGGACAAGGGGCAATGGCCTCAAGCTCCGCCAGGGGAGGTTTAGGCTAGACGTTCGGAAAAAATTCTTTACAGAAAGGGTCATTGGGCACTGGAACAGGCTGCCCAGGGAGGTGGTTGAGTCACCTTCCCTGGAGGTGTTTAAGGCACGGGTGGATGAGGTGCTGAGGGATATGGTTTAGTGTTTCATAGGAACGGTTGGACTCGATGATCCGGTGGGTCTCTTCCAACCTGGTTATTCTGTGATTCTGTGATTCTGTGAATATATATTTAATTAAAAAAAAATCTTAATTAGCACTGTCCCAAGTGTATTCATTGACATCTCACTGAAAACATCTTTAAATTAATTTATAACATGTTTTTTTAAATTTTAAATCTCAAAATTTATTGAGACTTTATGCTACACAAAGTTTGTAGCAGAGTAGTTGTGCCTCTGGAACTGTTTCATATTAGAATGAAGGAGAAACTTGACAAAGAGCTTACTTAAATATTCAATAATAGTTAATAATTAAGAATATGAATCAGATCTTAATTTACATAAATATTCCTGAACCTCTTTTGATTTTGTTTTTCAATATATTTTTTCTTTATTTCAGAACCAATTCTAATGTTGAAAACATAATTAATTTTTGTGATATGCTTTTTTGTCAGTTTTTTTGTTCTCCTTCTTTGAACATTACTGGCACAACCAGTTTTGTTGATCTCTATAGAAATTATTTCTTCTCAATTCATAAAACATAACACGGTGCTATTGTATATCAGATTTTACAATATCACAGTGTAGTGTTCTATACACTAATATTAAGTTTTTAGAAAAACAAGTAGACGTTGTAAGCAACACAGTAAACCTTCCTTGACTTATTATCTATTTTTTTATGAATATCAATACATGATATAATAAGAAGTTTGCTTTGTATAGGTGTAACCCTATTTACACTGCTTCACCAGTGGTAACATTTTTTCAAAAATTCAGCATAAAATTATTAACTTCGATAATTTTTTGCCATCATGTTTGTTAAGTCAATTAATCTTTAATTTTAATTAACCTGATGACTATAAAGATAAGAACCTGACAGTTCTAAGTCTAATCAAATACTGCCATGTGTGGTAAAACTGACGTTCATCAGAGCTGTTTCACACTTTGAGGAAAACACATTGCCACATAAATACTATTTATGAATTAATTTTCACAGGTAAAATTTGATGCCATTAGCATGCATTATGGGGGGTAGGTTTTTTTCATAAAAAATTTGCAACAGTTAGTGTTTTGACTTCTCTGTTTCTGCTTTGCCAGCCCAAATGTTACCTTGTCTCAGTGATGTCAGAGACATTCAGAGTTGTCTGAACTAAGACATATCAGCAGTTTTCATCATCACAAAGTGTAACCATGATAGGACATACATCTGGCACGTAGTCTGAAGGAATCACAAATCCAAAGCAGTTGGTAAACAAAAGTAATGGTGAGATGCCAGTACTGGTTGCTGACAACATACTTATGAAATCCTCTAGAAATAGTAATATCAGTCCCTAGCCAAATCTGCTCTTTCTATCACTAGAAACATCAATTTCCTGTAGAGGAACTACTGGTTTATGTGAAGCAGACTGGGGAATCAATTAACATTGGTTAAAGAGCATGCAGAAGTGAAGGTTTTGTTTCCTCTGTAAAAAGGTAGTATGTTTTTCACAAGGATATAGATAACAGGGCAAATTTCTACAAGCAGGTTTTGACCAGCATTTTCTGCAGAAGCTGGAATTTTTAACATTGGCACAGATGATCACAATCAGCAGAAATTCTGCCACATCTTATACCTAAAAAAAGACGTATCCATGTCTGTACCAGGATGGAAGAACTCCAGCAGCCATTTTCCTGTTACAACTTTTGGATATCCCTGACTGAGAATATGACATCCTTTTCTTTGGCTTGTTATTGAGTACTTCTGGAGGGTGCTAGAGGTCGACGTGTACCTGAAAGTATAATTTTTTTGATGAGACATAAAGAGATTCTTTAAAAAATCCTATACTGCTTTTCCTTAAGGGGTAGGGATTTGAGATCTGTTATTCTGGCTAAATTTCAACTTGACTTCAATTTAACTAATTCTTGACTCTGTGCTGTTTAAGCTTCATTTCAGCTTGAAGTGGTTTTTTAACATTAATGATTGAAGTTATATGTAACAAATATCTGTACATAAAATACTTTGGGAAAATAAAGCTGGTACGATTCAATTTTATATATAGTAATAAATATTAAGAATGCACAGTACTTTCATTTATTTATATTTATGACTAAGTATCGATGGAAAGAAGCTTAAGAAATAAGAAGCTTGATTAAACAATGGAATAAATAATACTTCATAAGGAGGTAATGAGTTTAACTCTTACTCAAATATATAGCTACTTGATTACTAGTCTGTTTTTTTATGACCTGAATGAAATGGATGATTTCATAGTTTGGTGCTTACGCCTCAGTAGAACACCAGATTTCACTAATTGAGCCCTACTTTTGGCAGGCCCAGATGGCAGCTTGGCTTTGCTTGTAAATGGCTGACCTATTTTCTTGACATCCACAGTAAATTCCTCCAGATCCAAGGAGGACTTTCAGTGCTCCATATGGTTTTGTTTGGGATTGCAGTTTGCAGTGCTGTCATTTAATATGTGTTGAATTAATGAATAAACTTTTGAATGTCTGAGCAAATCATCATGCCTTTTATTGGCTCTAAATGTCTGAAGGATTTTTACAAACATATTGCTGAACATTTTCTACTTCATAATTTCTTCTCCCTTTATATTTTTAGTCATTTTAACAGTGGCAATTGTAAATGAATACTTATTTTCTGTTTCTACCAAAGTTTGGTCTGTAATCTTGCTCAAAGTCTCTGATGTGATGCAGTTGATATTTTCCCATGGCTCTCATCAAGTTCCAAACTTGTTCCAAATTTAAATCCTTATGCTACATTTCTAGGGTTCCTCTTCTCAGACCTTGGTGCCAAAACATGATTGCAAGGGTTTATTGGTTTGCTACAATAGTATTTACATCATCTGGTTCCCCAAATCGTTTTATTCCTTCTCTTAGTACAAGATAATCTAGAATGTGTTCCCTTTGCCCTACATAAAAAGCATGAAAAGGCATCAGATGATGTAAAAGCAGCCTGTTTGGTACCAGAAGAGGCAGCATCAGAAGCCACAACAGGAGCAATTAAAGTTTTTTGTGGCAATACCCACTCGCTGTGCCATAAAGCCAACATGGTCTTGGAGTTCTTGTGTGAGGGAGATACTTCTGGCTTGATTAATTTTATTTCAACTTCTCTCCGTTCTTATTTAAATAAGGGAAAGAGAATGAAAGCTATTTTTCTGCTTTGTTTCAAAATATATTTGAGTGCTGCTATGCAGGTTTCTGTTGCAGAAAATGTAAATGGACTTTGTAAATAGATCCCATATAGTTCTCTATACAGATCAACCACAGTAAATAAAATTAATAAAGTAGAACCAGAAACCAGAGATAAAAATTACAATGCAAAATACTTACTGTTTTCTTTTAATACAAGAGAATATTTCAGTATTTTTTTCCAAACCACTTAAAACATGCAAAGTGAAACAACCCATGGCACTTCCCTAGTGTGATTGTTTTCTTGTTTAATAGATCTCCCTCAGGAAATGTTTATTTTATATTAACTTTGTGTTCACCTTTGGTTTTACCAGAAGTACTGCTTTTAGCAGTGAATGAAGCTCCAATGTGGACTGCAACCATTTTAAAAATTAAAGTCCTTCTCTCAGTCATTTCAGAAAAAAATATTCTATTACAGGAAAATTCTGATGGAGTACTAGGTTGTATCAAGATCCTATTGCAGTAAATTTATATGATTTGGAGAAATAATAAAGGCTACTGAAGACAGTAATTCATCAGTTCTGTTAAAATATTTTTAAAAAATTAAACAACTTGTTGCATATTATTGTTATGTTGCGAATTATTCATTCAGTGATGTGTTTATTCTTTCACTAACTCCAGATATTTTACCGGCAGTGTTATTCAAAGCTGTTTGCGGCAATTCTACTTCCATATAAGAAGTATACCTTCATATTAGTTAAACAGCTCTGATCCAGGTGAGGAATTGCTGGAATTCCTTCCCAGTTCAGTCTCAGTTTATATTATAATTACACGCAGATTCATAACAAATGTTGCTGGTCACCATGCAATTCAGACAAATGAGTTTGAGCCGTATAGTAGGAATGAGTGATTTTGATTGTATTTCAGATTCCTTTGTTATTAATAAAATTGGGAATAAAAGTCTACCTCTGATTTCTTGTGTGTAATCATATTACTCTACAGCTCTTTCAATACTGATAAAAAGAAATTGCTTATAATTTCATTTGTAAGCAGAGGAAAATGAGAAAAAATACAGAATTTCATACATATTACAAGGTCATTTCAATTACTGTTATATTGTAATATTCTTTTATTCTAGCTCAGATATAAATTAAGTGAGGTTCCATCTGAGAATTTATAAGAAAAAAATATATGAACCATTCTAACACTATCAAAGTTTAGTGTGAGGGAGAAGAAATTAATTCTATCCTGCCATCACGATAGTTTCTATAACATTACTTAAGTTGTGAAGAAGGTCTTGTTTTCTCTTACTACATAAAAAGTAGGTTGCCACCTATGTCTTGCAACACACCTGCAAATAACAGATTGCACCAATTATGTTAGTATTTTGCTGTCATGCGTTAAAATGAAATGCAACAATGGGAATTATTTATAGCAGAACACACTGGTTTGATTTCTAAAGCTGATAACAAGAGAAGCATGCATTATCAACTTAGTTGCAGCTTTACAGAAAGGCAAGTAATGAAGATTTTCTTGCATATAGAAAGCTGTGACTAATTTAATAAAATGCTGTTTGCCTAATGAAACAGTACGTTTAAATATCAGCTGAATAGTGGAAATATTATTTGAAGGGAAGGGAGTAACTTTATTTTGTTGTGTAATTCAGTCGTCACATACACTGTAGACTATTGTGTTTCAAGTGAAATAAGGCAGAATCTTACCGTTACTTCAAATAGGAACTTAAAAAAGATAGGCTTTGAGCAACCTGATCTAGTGGAAGTTGTCCCTGACCACACCAGGAGGGATTGGAACTAGATGATCTTTTAGGGCCCTGTTCCTAAGGACCCAAGCCATTCTATGACTCTATAATTCAGTTTTCTAGATATGATGAGATTAATTTTAAAGGACCTCTTCATTTTTCCCTGCTCTTAAGCCTCCCCCCTCTTTCCAGTTTATTAGAAGACAAAAAGCAGATATGAGTATATACAAAAATTTTTCTTTCTGCATAACCAGAAGTAAAAAAGAAAAGGTTTTGTTAAGTAAGATATTTTCTCTTTAACTCAATTTCTATGGCCACAAAATTCTTCTGTATCCACCAAACCTATTTCAACTGTGAAAGTCTCAAAATTAGACTACTTGACTGTAAGAAAATAGCACAGAAATGTGCCTAGGGGCTTATCTAGAGTTACAGCGTTAGGTGAATAGTTTCTCAAGGTTGACAATATTTGCATGAAATCTTTAGGTTTAATATGCAAGGCAAACAAGGGTGAGAAAAATAAAATTAATTAACTCTGTACTTGCTGTAAGTTGTTCACTTTTGTCTTGTGTTTTCATTCCATAAGTATGCAGAGGTTATCTTACAAAAGCAATGAAGGACATGGTTATTGTATCTAAGACAATGTGGGTCAATTAGGAAAGTCTCTCCATTTATGCAAAGTTAGGAGTAGCCTGTACTTTCACACATAACTCTGGTAAATAAACTGTCTTCCCTTACCTCTTGAGGATTTCTTTACTGCTGTTTTACTGTCCTGGGGTAGTAGGATCTCACCTAGTGCTGTTTGCTTCAAAATTTATCTTTGTGATTATCCCCACTGCTGACGCCTCTTCCTGGAAATACTCTTGCTGAATTTCCCCAGCATAGGAAGTTTTTTTTTTTTCCTTTTCTTGTCTAATCTCAGCATGTTCTTTTTTTAGTATAAGGGTAATTTCATCAGTTCTAAGATATATTTAGTCAGATTTTAATAAGAATTCCCTTTCCTATATTGCCAACTCTCAAATTTTCCTTCAGTACTGTCATTGCTTTCCCTTACTCCTTTGTTTTCTCTAGGCACAAGATATTCAGTTCCTTTTAGTTTTACTTATGTATTAAGACCCTGAAGTTCCAAAAGAAAACACAAAGAACTTATCTGGGACACTCATATCTATTTCAGCATTTTCACAATGACTGCAAACAGCCTTGTTATTTAATGATGACAGATCCAATTCTCTTTCTGATGGTCTTTCAGAACTTCCAGCATTTGCACTAGCTTTTTGTAAATCTCCAGAAAGAGGTTTAAAATATTTACAAGACTCTGAGTGTTTTACATTTAGCTCCCCCTTGATACTGGATGTGGGTTCTCGCCTTGATTTAGCAACATTTATAACATTTCAGTTCCATGGTATAACAGAATGAAAGAAAAAATCATGGAGGAATAAACAGTAAACTAACATGTTTCTAAAGAAAAATAATTTAGCTCATATAGTTTAATAAAGGGTTTTATATAACTCCCACTGGAAAAGCCTTTAGAAAGACTACTTGAGGAGATAAATTGAGGGGCAGAAAATGAAAAAAAGATTCTTTATAAAAGCAGAAAATCTCTTCCAATAATCAATGGACTAGAGAGGTAAAATATAAAAGGTGCCAAAAATGCTTCTTGAAGTAGCTGTACTTTCATGAAATCACATATAGTGTTTAGATATCATAGTGGGAGGGGAGGGGAGGTTGCCCTTCTCTGGATGTATTCAATAACCTTCACATGTTTAATAAATTGTGGTGCCTAGAACTGCACAGTATTCAAGGTAAGGCTGTACCAACACTGAGTACCGTGGGATAATGATGACTATTGACCAGCAGGTTATGCTGTATTTAATATACCCCAGGATGTGGTTTGTCCTCCTGGCTGCCAGGGCAGGCTGCTGGCTTATATTGAGCCTGCAGTCAATCAGCATACCTGTATCCCTTTCTGCAGGGCTCCTCTACAGCCATTCCTTTCCCAGTTTATACTTGTGCCTGGCATTACTCCATCCTAGGTGCAGAACCTGGCAGTTGGACTAGTTAAATTTCACCTCTTTAATGACAGCCCAGTTCTGCAGTCTATCTAGGTCCCTTTGCAGGGCCTCATGTCCCCCAAGAGAGTCGACAGCTCCTCCTAGTTTTTTAGCAGGCAACTTGCTAATGGCCCATTCAACTCCTGCATCCAGACTGTTGATAGATATGTTAAACAGAATTGGCCCTTGGATTGATCCCAGAGGCACATCAGTAGTGACTAGTTGCTAGCCATACATAGCCCCATTTACTGCAATCTTTTGAGCTCTTCTTTCAGCCAGCTTTTCACCTAGCACATCCTAAATCCACTCATCCAGCAGCTGGACAACTTGTCCAGAAGGATGCTGTAAGGGGCAGTATCAAAAGTCTTATTAAAATCCAGAAAAACTACATAGACCACCTTCTCTTCATGCACTAGGTGGGTGACCTGGTACTTGAAGGATATCAAATTAGTTGAACAGGACTTTCCTTTTGTGAGCCTATGTTGACTGTACAGACAGTTGCATTATTCTTTAAATGACTTTCAATAGTACCCTATATAACCTTCTCCATGTTTCTTCCAGAAATTAAGGTTAGACAAGCAGGTCTCTACGTCCCTGTGTACTCTACTACCTTCACGCCCTTCTTGTAAATTGAAATAACATTGGCCAGCTTCCAGTCAGCAGGGGTCTCCCCAGACTCCCAAGATCTTTGGCAGATGATAGAAAGGAATCCTGCCATGACATCCTCTAGCTCCTTCAGAACTTTCAAATGAGTCCCATCAGTCTCCATGGAATTGTGAACATTCAGGTGATAGAGCTGGTCCCTTAGAACTTCAACATCCACAAATGCAAAGCTGTTGTTCTCACACTCGTAGTCATCCAACTCAGGGGACCAGGCAGCCCCAGTAGATGAGCCTGTGTCAAGTATCTCTGTCCAAAAATTCCTTTGCTCTAAATTCTGACAGTTAAGGTACCAGCTGCTCCAAATTTCATTAGAAATATAGAAATAAAGCATTCCCTGTATTGAATCACACACAAAATGTTTCATTTCAGTATCTGTACGGTTTCTGGTATTCAACATCCTTAAATATTTTGGAACCTAAAACCATTCCTCCCACACTAAAGCAACTGAGGTGAAAAAGTACAGTCTCCCTCCCTTAGTCTTTTCTGTCACGCACGCATAGGCCTAAGGAAAAAGTGATCACAGCAAACAGGCTACTGGTTGAATTCGCCTTGTTGCCCACAATAGTTTCATCTGTGTTAATGTCACGCTTGTCCAGTTACACAATTTTTAATTAGCATAAAATCATACGAGATATGTCCAGAAGAGCAATGGAGCTACTGGAGGGTCTAGAGAACAAGTCTTAGGAGATGTGACTGAGGGAACTGGAGTAGGTTAGACAGAGAAGGATGCTCTGAGGAGATCTTATCACTCTCTGTAAATAACCTTAAAGAAATCTGTAGTAAGATGTGTGTTAATCTCTTCTCCCAGATATAAAGTGATAGGATGGGAAGAAATGGCCTCAGATTGTGCCAGAAGTTTCGATTGGATATTAGATGTTCTCTAGAGGTCCCTTCCAAACCCTAACTTTCTGTGATTCTCTGATTAGGAAAAATGTATTCAAGGAAAGACTTATCAAGCGTTCAAACAGGCTTTCCAGGGAAGTGGCTGAGTGGCATCTCCAGAGGTATTTAAAATACATGTATATGTGGCACTTAGAGCCACAGCTTAATTAGGTTTACATTGGACTTAGAATCATAGAATCATTTAGCTTCGAAAAGACCTTTAAGATCATGAAGTCCAACAATTTAGTGATTTTATAATTGTTTTCCAACCTAAATAATTCTGTGATTTTTTGATTCTGATTCTGTGATTCTATGACACAAGAAATAGAAGTTCAGCTTTCTAGTGCTTAAATTACCCAATTATTATCCTGTTGTTACATGCGATTGTAGCTGTGTTTTTTTTCTCTGTATTTTCTTCCAAATTTAGAAAGCTTTGAGTTTGTTCCCAAAACACAAAAAACTTGGAAGAGGCAAAAGCATTCATGAGAGATCTCTTCCCCAGTTTGATTTATCATCGTATTTTCTCAGGATCATATTGGATCTCTCAGAAAGAGATCATAATATTATGCATTTAAAATAGTCTATATTAATGTACAGTTAGATAAAATTAATGACTTCTCTGTTGACTTGTGGTCAGTTGGACCTCACTACTCCTCTCCTTGTTTTCTAGTATACATACATAGTGAACTGTATCAACTACAGGTATGATCTTATATTTTTTATTATAAAGTCAAAGAATCATAGAATGGTTTGTGTTGGAAGGAATCTTAAAAATCATCAAATTCCAACCCCTCATGTCATAAGTAGGGACACCTACTACATCAACTTGCTCAAAGCTTCATTCAACCTGGCCTTGAACACCTGTAGGGACGGGGCATCCGTGACTTCTCTGGACAATCTGTTCTGTGGCCTCACATTAAAAAATTTTTTCCTAATACCTAAACTAAATCTAGCCTCTTTCAGCTTAAAATCATTACCATTTGTCCCATGACTCTACACCTTGATAAACAGCCCTCTCCAAGATTTCCTGCAGACCCTCTTTGAGAACTGGAAGGCTCCTTTAAAGTCTCCTTGGAGCCTTCCCTTCTTAAGGGTAAACAAGCTTGATTATCTCAGGCTGTTCTTGTAACAGAGGTGCTCCAGCCCTCTGATCATCTTTGTGGCCCTCTTCTGGACTCACTCTAACACATCCACGTTGGAAGGACAGGATATCATCCAGAGGGACCTGAACAGGCTGGAGAAGTGAGCCTGTGAAAACCTCATGAGGTTTAACAAAGTCAAGTGCATGGTCTTACATCTGGGTCAAGGCAATCCCCATTTTCAATATGCGATGGGAGATGACATGATTGAGAGCGGCCCTGCAGAGAAGGACTTGAGGGTGCTAGTCGATGAGAAGCTCGACATGAGCCAGCAGTGTGTATTCACAGCCCAGAGAACCAACTGTATCCTGGGCTGCATCAAAAGAAGCGTGTCCAGCAGGTTGAGGGAAGTGATTCTGCCCCTTTATTCCTCTCTTGTGAGACCTCATCTGGAGCACTGTGTCCAGTTCTGGACTCCTTAACCGTAAGAAGGATAAGGACCTTTTGGAACGGGTTCAGAGGAGGGCTAGAAAGGTGATCAGAGAGCTGAAGCACCTTCCCTTTGAGGACAGGCCAAGAGAGTTGGGCTTGTTCAACCTGGAGAAGACAAAGCTCCGAGGAGATCTTATAGTGGCTTTCCAGTACCTGAAAGGAGCCTCCAAGAAAGCTGGAGAGAGATTATTCATAAAAGCTTGTGGTGACAGGTCAAGGGGGAATGGATATAAGCTGGAGAAGGGCAGATTTAGACTAGATATTAGGAAGAATTTCTTGATCATGAGAGTAGTGAGACACTGGAACAGGTTGCCAAGGGAAGTTGTGGATGCCCCATCCCTGGAGGTGTTTAAGGCCAGGTTGGATGGGGCCTTGGGTAACCTGATCTAGTGTGATGTCCCTGCCCATGGTGGGGGGGTTGGATCTAGATGATCTTTAAGGTCCGTTCCAACCCTAACTATTCTATGATCCTATGATTCTATGATCCATGTCCTTCCTTTGCTGAGAAATCCAGAACTGAACACGGCATTCTATGTGAGGTCACATGAGAGCACAGTAGGGGGTTAGAATCTTCTCTCTCAACCCGCTTGTTACAATTCTTTTGATGCAGCCGAGGACATGGTTGGCTTTCTGGGCTGCGAGCGCACATTGCCAGCTCATGTCGAGCTTCTCATCGACTAGCACCCCTAAGTCCTTCTCACCCAACACTGCCAAGCCCTTCTCTTCAGAGCTGCTCTCCATCTATTCTCTGCCCAACCTGTGTTTGTGTTTGGGATTGCCTCAACTCAGGTGCCGGATGTTACACATGACCTTGTTGAGCTTCATGAGATTCACACATGCCCACCTCTCAGGCCTGTCCAAGTCCTTGTGGATGGCATCCCTTCCATCCAGTATGTTGACTGCACCACACAGCTTGCTGTCCTTGACAAGCTTACTGAGGGTGCCCTCAATCCCACTGTCCCTATCTATGACAAAGATGTTAAACAACACTCATCCCAGTACCAGCCCCTGAGGAACGTCACTCATCACTGGTCTCCTCTTGGACATTGAGCTGTTGACCACAACTCTTTGACTGCAACCATCCAGCCAATTTCTTATCCACTGAGTGATCCACCTGTGAAATCCTCGTCTCCAATTTAGAGATCAGAATATTGTGTGAGACAGTGTCAAATGTTTTGCACAAGCCCAAGTAGATGATGTCAGTTATTATTCTCTTATCCAGCAATGCTGCAGTCCTGTCACTGAAGGACATCAAATTTGTCAAGCACTATTTGCCCTTAGTGAAGCCATGTTGTCTGTCACCAATCACCTCCTTATTTTCCATGTGCCTCAGCAGAGCTCCCAGGAGGATCTGTTCCATGATCTTGCCAGGCAGAGCAATGAGACTGACCAGCCTGTAATGCTTTCTGTGTGTATTTAGAAGTGCAAAACTGTAATAAGACTGTTTTAAGAACACAGCTAGCTTAAAATGGTTCTTATTGCTTTTAGATTGTGATAAGCACTTTGAAATTGGCTTCCAGTGATATAGAATTGAAAGAGACTACATGCAATAAAATTACTAGTTGTAGATTAGAATATATAAATATATATATAGAGAGAGATGTTTGCTTCAGTAGAACGAAATCTGAAACAATGGTAAAACCCATACTGCTTCTGAATGCCAGAAGAAGACAAAATAGTAGCAATTAACTTACATGAATACAGTTAGTTCAAACATAGGAAATATAGCCCATGTTCCAGAATTATAAATGTTCTGGTTTTCATCATTTTCTATTCATATAGTAACTGGGTGGGTAAAATACTTGAATTTGATTCATGACATCTTAATTTCAATCCTTATTCTGAAGCAAAATGAATTGAGTTGGCTTTAAATACTTAAGAAATTGTTCTAACAACTAGGCTATTAAATATTTGTATGTCTGTCTAACTCCTGGCCATCTTCTCAGAAAAATTCCCTACTTAACTGGCGTGTTTTTGTGAGAGATTTTAAGGATTATTTTGTTATAGTATTATTTTTATCCTTATTTTCTATGAATGCATCTGTTGACAGCTGCTTGAGTCATATAATTTCAGATTTATTTTAGAATAGCTACATGTCAATGGAAACATAAATAATCAGTTATCAATACAAGACAGAAGGTAATAGACAATATATTGGAGTAAAGATGTATAATTGTCTGCTAGCAAACTACTTACCTTATATCTGTATAATGATATTAAAATCTGAAAATCAGATGCTTTATTTTATTTTTTAGCAATTTACTATAGTTTGTTGCCAGTCAAACTAACTATTGAAGGACTTGCCCCTTGAAGCCAATCAGATTATTTTCTTTTTTTTTCTTGGTAATAAAGTTCTATTGCATCCAATACATTCTTTTTTTTTAAGTAGGCCTGTATCTAAGATTTTTACAATTAATGCGTTATTATAGATCTTTTAGGAAATTAAAATTTATTTCTGAGTTTTTTGTTTATCCTCCTTTTATTGGTTCTGACAAAAACGAAAACTTTTTTTTCAAAGCAGTGCTCTAGAGAAAGGTTGCTCAAACCCCTGCTCTGTGAGTGAGCTTTTCCAAACTACATGTCAGATCTTGTCCAAACCAATAAATTCAGCCTAGTAAAAGGTATTTTATATTAATCTCTTAAATACATTTGATCAGCAGAAAATTAATCAGAGCATAATCAGTAATGAATAGAGTATATTAGGACCTAAGCAATAATTTGTTGTAATTCCTAAAATGAAAATCATAGAGCAGGACAAAAAAAGGGGGAAGAAAAATAAAGCACTACAGTTAGTATACCAATATCCCAAAACTACTTCCTGCTATCCAGCCTATAAATACTAATACAGGCTAGAACAGAGTAGTCAGATTCATGTTTCCAAGTGTTCCTAAATAAGCACGTTCCAATAAACTTCTGCTACAACTGGTTTATTAATTTTGGAGTGAGGATGTATCTGTTAAAACTAACCCATATAAGAAGAAGGAACGGTTAAAGCTCCTTTTATTCTCAGGACAGGACTACAAGAATCAGTAATTACAAAGCATTGCTCAGGTCCTCCATTTATTTTCATTGAGAAGAGATTAATAGCCATCCTTGGGACAGTAGCTACCTTTTGTTTACCAAAGGGATGCCAGAGCTGGCAGTTCTGGAGAACTAAGGGCAAGACTGGTTATGAAGAGCTAGCAGCAACTTTGGAGTCAGACAGATGGAGGAGAAACATGTTCTAGTTTGTACACCTGCTCCTCTAAAGCACTGCCCCCTCTTATAAGGGTTTCTTGTTAGCCTTCTCAGCTTAGCTGGTTCCCTAGCCCTATGGTCAACAGATTGTGCTATTCAAAGAGCTGAAACTTAAATTCATTTTGATGTCACGCTCCTTGCTCCATTATTATACTTCAACAAACATCAAAGCTACTTTCAGCAAAAACTATTGTAATTTGTGTACTGTGAGTCACGCAATTTAATTTCAGAGATCCATTTTGTATTTCATGTCTGCTGTCTATGACATGCATCTCTCCATTTCACTTTAACTTTAAACATGACATATTTCCATATTTTCATCTTTTATTCAAAGTCTCCCCATAGTCAGAAATACATGATAAAGTACAGTAAGGTGTTTTCTAAGTTTTTTTTATCCTTCTTTTTAACAATTTATTTTTAAATATGAATAAAAGGTGTCTTGGGTTTTATATCAAGTGATTAAGCTACAGTTCAGTCTGTGACTTATATTTCTCCAGATTGCTGAAAAGATTTTAATTCTGTTTTAATTCTGTTCTCAACTGCAGTGAAGATAGTGGTATTGGACCAAATAATTTAAGAATTTTAAAACAATTTTCACACTTCCAGAGCATACTGGTAGTTTACAGATGATGATAATAATACAGACACAAGATTTAAAAATTTCCATTAACATTTACATACAGAGAAAATCCCACATGGCTCAAACATAAGTCTGTTTTAAATATTGAGCTTTCTGTATCTGTATTCAGTAAGTTGCATAAAATAATATTTTGAATATTTTTTCCCAGTCAGTGTTCTTTAGTTGAAGTTCAGCTGCTAAGGCTAAGCACCGCATAATCCTTTATATATTCCCAAAGCATAATTTAACAAACTACTTATTCTGACTTTCAGTAAATTGTTGAAATACATGTTTTGAAGTTCGTGTATCTTAGTATTTTAGTTCATTAGTAGAGAAAAATAATGGAAAGAATTATGTGTATGCTAACTTGATACACTGTTCATAAAATGTTATTTTTTTAATTCTTATATTAAGTCTTCACAGGTGAAAATTACATAGCATTGCTCCAGTCGTGGTATGAAAAGAACACTTCTATGCAATGTGAAAATTGTTATTTATTACTTCAGCTTAAATAGAATAATTTTTGAATGTAATTACTGAAGATTTTCTGCAAGCTGCTTATAGTGTAAATTACTTACAGAAATTATCTGGCAAGATACAGTTTGTTTTACTAAGATGAGAAATGATCATAATTAGCAGAATAAGTAAAAATAATTAGAATTACACTTGACTAAAAACTGAAAACAGAGTAAGTACTTCAGAATTATACCATAAGGAAACTATATGAAATATAATAGTCCTCAGTGGAGTGCGAAATATATGGATATCTGCGTAGCAGTGCAGAAACATTCAGACTAGCTCTATGCTGATCTGTCTCCTGAACAACAAATTAAGTAGAAGAGGCAGGCAGATTGAGTCTGCCTGAGGGCCAAACAAGAAGCAATGTGGTGTTTTATCTAAGACAATGAATGGTGGCAATTAAAGGGTGGTGATTTATCCAAGATATACCCCAATCTTCACTACTGGTACAGCTATACTCAGGTTAAATCTAATATATTTGCACAAAGCTTCATTTGTTTCATAGGAGTACAGGACAATTCAATTTGGAAAGGACCATAAACTGTCTCTAGTTCAACCTTTTCCCCGTTACTCAGGTATTTACCCAATCTGGTCTTGAATACCCCCAATGATAAAGTTGAACCAACTATCTCCTGTACAATGGTTTTGGAGGAAAGAAACTGAATTTCAGGTTTACTTGGAATGGAAGAAAAGATCTAGAAAGAAAGGGCAGAAGGCTACAAAAGAGAAGTTCATGACAGTCATTAACACGGACTGTTTATTATAAAATCTGACTTACTGGCTTATCACAAAAAAAGTAAAATTATTCCAAGAGATTTATGTCATTAAATATTTTTTTAGGAATTGAATCTTAAAAGTAAATCTTAAAACAAGAAAATGTCAGAATATTTTTTGGATATGCTGTACCAAATTAAACATATGAATTGCATACTTAGATTCTAACCTGATAGTCTGATCTATACCAATAAACAACAGCTCTTCTGGGATTTCCAGAGGTCAGAAAGACTGTTGAAGTGAAGCATTTAATGAGATAATTTTCCTTTAAATATACAGTGATGACAAATCTCCCCTGATCTCAATTGGCAAATGTCCATATTGTGAAACCTAATATGTAAGAAGAGCCTAAAACAAGTCCTCTAAAATTAGTCAGTTGGGAATACTGAAGTTTTGCAAGATTAATTTCTTCTCTGTAAATTATTTTTGCATCATTCAAACCTGTATTTCACTTAAAGTTCATTTTAACCAAAAGTATTTTGGTGCAGTTATGAATCTTAGGCTAACATATGATCACCCATGAAATCAGCAACCATCCTCTGTCTTATCCATGGCATATAAGATCATCCATATAAACCAGTATAATACATAAGAATCTGAAATATATCTGTTTTTCTGCTTATGACTAAACAGATCATATGCCATAACATAGCTTTTTTTTTTATGTCTTTTAAATTACTTTTAGCTGTGACAAGAAACTTAATAATAGTTCTGTTTCATATGTTCCGGTCATACATAAATCACACTGCACAATCTCATTAGCTTTCCTCATGCCAAGAGTTCTCTCTTATTACATTGATGACTTCCAGCATGTTTCACGCTTGTTTTAATTTCTTTATCTAGTATTCTTTTTTCCTGAAAATAAAAAGACAATCTGTCACTAGAAATAAAGGAATTAAGTATAATTTGGCTGCAGTGGCCATGAAATGGTGAAGTTCAAGATCCTTAGGGCAGTGAGGAGGGTGCACAGCAAGCTCACTACTCTGGAGTTCAGGAGAACAGACTTTGGCTTCTTCACGGATCTGCTGGGTAGGGTAACATGAGATAAAACCCTGGAGGGGCCTAATAAAGATGGTTAATATTCAAGGATCACCTCCTCCAAGCTCAGGAGCAATGAATTTCTACAAAGAGGATGCCATGAGAAAACGCCCTGCGTGGATGAAGACAAATTTAAACATAAAAAGGAACCCTATAGAGGGTGGAAGCAAGGACAGGTAGCCTGAGAGAAATACAGAGAAATTCTTCAAACTATCAGGGATCAGGTTAGGACAGCTAAAGTTCTGACAGAGTTGAATCTGGCCAAGGATGTCAAGGACAACAAGAAAAGCTTCGATAGATACGTTGATGGTAAAATGAAGGCTATGGAGAATGTGAGCCCTCTCCAGAAGGAAACGGGAGGTCTGGTTACCTAGGATATGGATAAGGCTTAGATACTGAATGACTTTGCCTCAGTCGTTACTGGTAAGGTCTCAAGCCACATTGCCCAAGTTGCAGAAGACAAAATCAGGGTATAAGAGACGAATAGTCACTCACTATAGGAGAAGATCAGATTCGAAACTATCTAAGGAACCTGGAAGTGTAACAGTCCACGGACACGATGAGATGCAATCCAGAATTTGAATTTGGGTAAATTTTAAGCAATTTAAAGCATTTCATACACCATAACAATTGAATTTTGAAGTACAGGTGAAACCATACATAGAGTTAAGCTGAATTTGCCCAATAATTTCAGCCTGAACAAAAATGACATAATTATAAAAACAATGTTAAAAAAAATAGTGTGTTGTAAAATAAGTTATTATTAACTACTCTTTAGGTTTGAGGTAATTTTTCTCAAAAGCCAAAGACAAGCAGTTATAGCAAAATTTTAAAGATTAATAGAATCTAATACACTTGCATCAATAGAAATAGAATTTATATGCTCAATACAAATGTCTGTAGACATAAGGCATATTTATTGGATATCCTTGGAAGGGTTTGCAAATCATAATTCTTCAAAGTAGGAATCATTCCCCAATACAGAAATGTATATAGTGTTTAAAATCTCAATTGGTTTTCAGAAGTTATAAAAGTAATGACTCTAATATGCAGCAATAAGTTGCTCACACTGAATAAATGTGATTTTGATTCAACTGTTCTGTTTCTCAAAGTAAGTGAAATTTGACTTGTCATACTTTTGCAGGTGTTGTTTCTTGCCAAAATTGCAACCACACACGATGAACAGGATACTATACAAAACACAAACAATAGACTTCTAGACCAAACCATACAACATTTCCCCATTTCTAACAATAAGCTAATAATTACATGTGCATGTGATATCAGTGTACATCCAATTTTGAATAAAGGTGCTGCCCAATTAGTAGATATTGTGACAGACATCCATATGTCTAAAGACAACTTGACCTATGCTGTTATAGGTCGCTTTTATGCATCACTCCTATAAAATGGTATGCTTTCTATTGACAGAAGGTCCTTTTTCTTTTCAGCATTTAAGGCTTCATTAACACAGATGAGCCATCTCGTTAAAAGAATAACTTCTGTTAGGCTTTAAAATCTCTAAAGCCATCTTTGTATCTATGTGGTCTCTGATATCGTCCTGTGCCTTTTCTTTCAGGGCTTCTGTTACAATCATGGATCCCATTACAATTTCAAGATTATTTACCCTGATAATTTGAAGAGGGAGTAAATTACATAGAGATACATGTACACATAAATATGATATCTTCTTATATTAAATAATATATATTAAATGTGCTTGGTTTATATACGTAACTTTTCTGCAACTATACCTTCATTAATATCTATCTGAATTTGTTTGGTTTTATTCACATTACAGCAATCTGGCAGTTTTGAGATTTTAACTTGCTGTTTCTTTCCTTTTATTTCAAGCATTGAGTAATGAGATATTCCTGTGCACTATTGCCTAAATATTTCTAGCTAGGTAATTTTTTTTCAGATCAAACATTTTATTCATTCCTAAATAAAATGTTTAAGTTTTTATTTGTGCAGAAGGAAAAGAAACCAAACTAAGCAGTGTGGTTCATGTTTTATGATTTAACAAAGGTTATGTTTGAGGTTTAAAATGGCTGTTTTAGTCACTTAATTTTGATTTTGCTGGTGTTCTTATCAATTAATTTTTCATGAGGGTCCTCCATGAACAATTGCAATGACTTTGTCATGAACAACTACATTTCTCCTTTTTTCTCTCCGGCCAAAGCAAAGAATGTTTATCCTACAGTTTAGAATTGAGGTCAGAGGTAATTAATATTTGATTTTTTTGTGTGGATAACAGTTATTAAATATTTTTAACAACAATTACAAGGACTTATTACAAAGAAAAACACATTCCAGTGCTGTAAAGCTTTCTTGGGTAAATTGAGAATCTGTGGCCTAGGGAGTAATAGAATCTGTAATAGATATGCAGTAGGGGATCCTTATGCATTAGTTACCAGCAAAAATCTGCTGGACAGGAGGAAATAGTGAATGTATGATCATCAGACCTTTGATCACACTGAAAAATTCTACTATGAGAGGCAAGCCAAATTTGTACATTGTAATGTTACAGAAATGATAAGGAGAATAAAAGAATTATTTTTCTACATGCTCTTCAAGCAGATTCTTCCTATTGATTGTAACTACTGCATTTAAAAGCACAGGATCTGGTTTCGCTGCTTCACATTATTTCAATGATCATGTACTTTTTGGCATGGCAAACCAGATGTACACCTTCTCACAGAAACACCTTGTCTTCCTAATTATTTGCATGTATGTAAGTGTTCCTGAGAAGAGCTTAGGAAAGGAATAGGAAAGTAGTATATTCTATTACAAAGAAGCTAATTCCAGGAAACAATTTGAAAGACTATTTCAAAGAGACAAAATTAACAAAAATATTACTGCTTTTACAGGTCTCTCCTCTCTTAAGGTTTTAGATCTTCATGACAATAGCAACTCTATTATCAGTTAATGAGACATTGTTTAGTTCTAATTTCTCTCTTTCACAGAGAAAAGCTGTTATGTTTTTATCACTTGAATTTTGGTGATAAGAACCCCATTGTGTGGAGTTTTTCCCTTTGTTTTTCATCTTATTGCCTTTGAGGAAACATATTAATGAATGAAGCACTGAGATTAAGCCAGCTGTTATCTGTCTTTTGATTTTTTGCTAACCTTCAAGTTGTAGAGTCCACAGAACTGCAAGATCTCCTATGAGAGTAAGGCCACTACTTAGTAGGAACGACGATTAATGTCCCTGCACTACCACCCTGAGGAACTGACCTTCACACTAGTGAAACCTGAATCAGTGAGAAATCCCTGTCTCATCTTTCTTTAAAATTTCCCATCATGACCACAGTGTGGATGGGATATTGGACAGTAAAGTGAATCACAAAATTATTTTTTTCATGAATAAGTGCAAGCTCTCCCATGTGTAGTTTTAACAAATAGCAGCCATGTAGGAACGCAAGCAAAGGAAACTTGTACATGTGTGAGGGGGAGAACAATGCATAATGTATGGTTATTTTTCCTTTTTCCTTCATGTGGCATTTCTGTTCTTAAATAGCCCATCTGTAATATTAGCAATTACATGAATTATGTTATGTGATTTTAACCTTCTCAGTTGTTATTTAACTGTAGCTCAGAAATTTTAGAAATCACTTTCATTATGGCTGTGAAACTATTCAATTATTCAATTTTTTTTCAAGAACAAAATAGTTTCTGAGTGTTCTTTCTATTGCTTCTGGCAAATTATCCCAGCAAATCTACCTGTCACACTCTGGCACTTCTACATCTTAAGAGTAATGCAATTAGAGCTTGTCATTTTTTAAATTTTATTTTATATTTAAACATCCTTCCCTCATCACCTACCACATGGATTTCCAAATAAGCAGACTGTGTGCAAGCAGTGTCTGCTTCCAGTATTTACAGGAGTTATTTGTTTTTCCTTTTGTTTCTGGGAAGATGCCTGTTGTGTAAAATCAAGGAAGAAAAAAATTATAAACAGGAAAAAAGTGAGCAGTAAAAAAAGCCTGTAATGTTAAGCCAGTATCAGTAAAGCCAATGGCAAAAACTGTTATTGTACTTAGTTGTACCAATATAGTCCCTAAATGTAACTGATATTGATGAATTACTTCACATAAAAGAAGACATATAGAAGGGTCAACAATGAGTAGTAAGAACGCATCATTGTAGAGGAGATTTCTGATTAAAAAAGTAGATTTTTCTCTATTTAAACATCCCTATTTCATTAACTGGCATTATAGTATAGTTAATTCTACATTTCCATTTTAAGGAATTCAGTACCCCCTGTATTTTTATAGATATGTGCCATAATAGAGTCAGGAATAGAAGAGATAGAAGAGGAAAAATGTCTACACCTATGTGAGATCTACACACTCCAGGAAGCTTGCATGCTTTTCTTGCTTCTGTTTTCAATAGTATATGTTCATATCGCCCCTTCTCCCAAGTGACAGGGGACAGGACAAGAGGGAATGGCCTCAAGCTCTGCCAGGGGAGGTTCAGGCTCCACATAAGGAAAAAATTCATCACTGAAAGGGTCATTATTCAATGGAACAGTCTGCCCAGGGAGGTGGTTGACTCGCATTCCCTGGAGGTGTTTAAGGCGCGGGTGGATGAGGTACTGAGGGGCATGATTTAGAGATTGATGGGAATGGTTGGACTCGATGATCCGGTGGGTCTCTTCCAACCTGGTGATTCTATGATTCTATATCATAATGGCAAAATAAGGGATAAAGGATTTCTGTTTGCATTTAGGAGAATAAAAAGGAAATGCCAAAATCTGTTGTGGTATACTAGACTTGCTAGGCTGAACTTGCAAGAGGGAGCAAACACTGAAGTCACTGTGACTTTGCTAAAGGCAGTGGTTCTACTTGAAAAACAAACAACTTTATCTGGTAAAGAGTATGGTTTGGGTGGTTGTCTCTCAAGTCAGTTGAGTGACACTGGGGTGTGGCAGAGGCCTCACTGACTCATGTTGCTTCAGTTAAGAACAGAAACACCACCAAAAGTACATACTGAGCTCTCTGCCCCAAAAGCATGGCAAACAACTGAGGCCCTGCTTCTGACAACACAACTGGCCTTGCCAAGAGCCAATCAACACATAATAACTGTCTATGTCCCACCTTGCCAAGGGGCACCAAAAACTTCTCAAAATATAAACTGGCACCTGAAAACCCTTTTTGAGAGGAGGAAAAATGACCACCTTACTTGACAGCCAGGCTGATGGCCTGGACCTCTCTTACTGTCACCAAGAACAGATGTCTTTTTAATAAGAGATAAGCGAAATGGTGATTTGTAAATGGTGGGATGGAACATCAATTGTAATGGGTTAGAAACAAGATTAACAACTAAAGATAATTACAACGACCCTTATCTTCTTGTCCCCAGAGTCGTTGAGATTGACCACTCAGATATGGCCATGCCTTAACGACTCTGAGATGATCTGATTTCATTCCCCCTGGATATGCAATGAGGTTCTGGGAACAAGTATAATTGTCACTTTGAATTTGAAAACAATTCTGTGTATAAATTTTCTGTGAAATCACTGCTCGGCAGAAGCACTCTGAGGACAAATCCTGGGTCTTCTCCAGCGCTGAATAAAGTGTACCTGCCTTAATGGTTAAATTAAACTGTCAAGCGTAAGTTTCTTTGTTTCATAAGCCTCTGACTTGGTCAGATGTTACCTAGGAAAATAACTACTAACTCAACTACTTCTTATGTGTATAATAAACATCCGTCTCAGAAAGCCCAAAATCTTAACTAAAAAAAAAAAAACAAACCACAGCCTCAGAAGGCTGCTGGGTGAGACTGTGCAGCTGTTTGGGACTTGCATCTGAATTTGTAATAGCTTTTTGTCTGATATTCAAGAATGTTTGAACTTGTGTTCCAAACTGCAGGTGTCCTTTCTAAAATGGCTGCTGAAATTCCTCCAGATATTTTAAATTAATGTAAAATTATTTTGATTAAACCAAAAAAAGGGTAGATTTAGACTGAATACAAGGAAGAAATTTTGTGTGATGATGTAGAGGATTGGTTAAGAAGGAAAGGGCATCAGGACACTGGCTCTTTAAGGCTTGATATTTTGGCAGCTCCTCAATCTCAGAATAACCTTGACATTTAGAGGAAGTTGGTTTGTAGCAAGGCGAAGTGGGTAATGTAGTAAGTAGTACAGCTAACCGCAAGGCAGGAACAAGAACAGAGCATGCTTGGCAACTGCTACCAATGGGCACCTAGTGCGTAGTAACTGCTAACCAATTAGTGCATGAATAGTGGACACAGACCAATAGGCACCTTACGTGTAGACTTAACACGGTGTATAAAAGTTGGTGGAGGGTTCGTAATGAACTGAGCAAGATTCTAAACTCATATTGGGTGTTTCTCTTGACTACGGCCTACTCTCCTTGCAACATGATGAGGATGGTGAGATGCTGTTACAGGCTTCTCAAAGAAGTTGTTGATATCCCATTGACATATCCTCCCCACCCCCACACCCCAGAAGCTGCTGAAGAGGCTGCTGCTTTGCTGAGCCACTGAGTGGTGAGGGGCCAGGCAGAGGTCTGGTGGCCACTCTATGTCAGTAGCCATAACAAAGCCCATCTGTGCAGCAAGGATAAGTAGGGGAGAATGGGCGATTATGTCTCTGCCACTCGTTTGCCTATCAGGATGACCAAACTGGCCCATGGTCACACCCTGCCTCTTCCCACATACTGAGCAGGTATGTGGAGGTGTGGAACAAAAACAAAGACTCAGAGGTGGTCCTCAAAACAAAAGTATTAATAAGATTGGTGAACAGAAATACTACGAGTTTTTGTGATGGAAACATCCTGATCTATGACCCTGGAGTTCTCTGGAGTTCTCTCTGGATTCCTACACACGAGTGGGGGTTCCACTGCCATCTATTGTCCCCCTACCATCGTGGGCCGATATGCACCCCAGGTGTTATCACTCCAGAACGGACTATAAGAGAACGAAAAGAGCAAGCAGTAATCAGAGCTCTCTCTCAGCTGGTCTGAGATCCCCCACCGATGTCAACAATCCACGAGCACCAGAGCGTTTGCAGAAACCTCACTCTCTGCAGCTTTGAGGAAACATCTAAAGACTCTTAACACTGAACTCCATAAAAGTGGTATAGTCCTTTCAAACCCTTATAGGATGCTAATATTGGTCTAGACTTAAGCTTATATTCTTGACTTAGAATTGTAACATTATAGGTAATAATACAATTCTGGGTCCTACTCTGTCTACCTTGGGGTATGACACCTATCATTTGAAGTATTCAAAGTTACATTGGATGGGGCTTTGAGCAATCTGATCTAGTAAAGATGTCCCTGCCCATAGCAGGGCATTTGGACTGGGTAGGTGACCTTTAAATGTCCTTTCTATGGTTTACATTTCTATGTTTCTATTATTGCACGTATGTAAAATGCTTTGAGAACTTCTTCCGGGAAATGAAAAATGTGCCTAAATTCATTGTAATAGATGAACTTTTCTGACTAGCAGAACTGCAGAATAATTTATTTTCCTTTGTTTTCTCTCTCTCTCTTTCTGTGTGTGTGTGTGCATGCATCCTTGGATATTCCATTCTTTCTTTCCTTTTCCTTATCCTCAGAACTTGGAAGATCATATAAATATTTTTTTCTTATTTTTCCTCTACCAGATGGTCTAGATATTAATTTAGCTCTTTCCAAGTTGATTGTTAATTAACACTAGAGTGATAAGCACAAGAGAAGAAAAAGAGACATGGTAGTAATAAGACCGTTAATTGTGCTGCCTTGCAGCTCAGAATTATGAGTTCAATGCCCAAGTTTCTCTGCTAAATGGCCTCTAGGCTTTCATTAAATGCTATTCAGTTGCTTGCTTTTCTGTAATGCCTTTTGGAAAAACTGAGCCTTTGATTCAGAAAAATCTTTTCTGAAAAAATATTCTACTTTTCCTTCTTGATTGATGTGTGGGCATATGATATAGAGTAAAAAGTTAGAAAAACTTAGAAGGCTTAGCTCACTGAAATATGTGCTGTCTGCTAGAAAAGGCCTTGAAGACCCTGGATGTTGATAAGGGAGGAGCTCATTCGCAGACATTCACTGATAAGGGAAAGCTGGAATGTGGATAGCAGCAGAAAGCTGACTGCATCTGTCTCTGCAGTCTGGGCCTATGCATAGATCGGGTTCAGGGACGATTCATGAGGAAGATGAAGGCTACTTCAGCCCTGAGCCGCAGACTACGACCACCAGGAGATGCTGCACCTGCGCCAGTATGGGAGAAGCTTCTCGAATCTAATTATAATAGGAAGTGGGTAAAGGTCATGAATATGTAATAGGCATTTATTAATAGGCATGTCTTTGCACTATAACTATCTGCTTATTAGACCATACAGTGTGCGAGGTAGGACAATTACTCTCTTGCACCCACCAGCGAATAAACACACACCTGCTTTATAACCCTTAACTGAGTTATAGAGTTTGATTCCACAAAACAGATACAGTAAGCCCCTGTCTATGCCAGTAAGATCAATAACTAAGTGAGTGCGAGGTCATGGGCAGAGTGAGGACCTCCATATAAAGCAGCTCCCAGGGGAAGAGGGAAGAGGGCCAGCCCTGGTAGAGTGCCAGCTATGAAGAGATCCAGAACTTCCTCTGAGTAGGAAAGTTCTAGTTTTCACTTCTTGGCATCTCTCCCATGTCTATGAACTCCATTTGTTTTAAAACCATTGTCCTCCATCATCCCTTCTTCCTTCTCTCAAGTTGAATGATTATCATGAAAGAAGAAACAACAGTCACAAAGTTGGGTTTGTAATTTGACTTTGATATTAATTGTGTCCTCACATTGTGGATAATAATACTAGATGAACGATACTCATGAACAATAAAGCTTTCTCCTGGAACTTCAACCCCTATCAACTGCATATAGTCACATTTATTCACACTGGTCTAGGTGAAATAGTTGGAATAATTAGCTAAAATACAGGAGGCATGTTTCCTTTTTAAATCAGTATTTCATAATTTAACAGTACTCTAAAAATGAATTTAACACTCAGTAAAAGTGTTGACAGCCTTGGAAATGGACTTATGTCTTTATCCACAGAGGCTACATCACTAGCAGAAGTACAAGCTTCCATCATAATTCTCTGGCGAGGGTAAAGGAAAGATGAGTGAAAACACTTTCTTCTTTAATTACTAGATTTCATTTTTTTATGCTAAAGTTTGTGGAGTTATGAGTATATATTCAAGGTAATGAAATAGTTAATCAAGGACACAACTTCAAACAGATTAATTTTTTTTTTAATTATTATTTTAATAGGCTATTATTCCTATCCCTAAGGGTATTTCATTGCTGATATGGAGAATATTTAATCCACATTGTTTATTTTCTCCTCAGACAACCTGGGTTAAAATATTTTGCAGAAATGCCAGCATCTGGATATGTTAAGACTCTGGAGAAAGTCAATATAGTATTAACTATATATGGATTCCACTGAGCTTCAAACTAGCTAATTTTGGGGTTATTTTTCAATGTAAATCACAGCAGGCCATTTGTTTCTTTAATTTGTGACAATTACCTGTAAATTTAAGTGCTGTTTCCAGCAAGCAGATATCCTGACATCATAACAATGGCTAAGAATTCTGCTCTTTCTGTACTTCCAAAAGCAGTGATCTGTAGTAATGTTGGCAGTAATGTAGGTTTAAGCAGAACCTAGTGGTTAAGAAAATATAAGCTTTAGTGGAAGATTTCCTCTGTTCTTAACACTGCATTGTCCATGATGTCCTCTGACTTTCAGGAATACAATGGAAGTTGTAAGCATGAGTTTAATAATTGTTTTATCATTACATGCACATATGTCTAAATGCATAACTAAGTGCAAAACTTGTTGGATGTCTTAAGATAAAAAATGGTCTAACCAGTTTGAATGTGCTATTTTTACCTTTCACTGAATAGTTTGACAAAAGGTATTAAATCTACCAAATTGAAACACTAATGAAGTTATATTTTGTAGGCACCTAATGAAAGGTGGTTTTTCATTTTTTCTAGTATATTTTTTTCATTTTCTCATACTTTGGAGATTTCGCACATCAGAGAAATCAGATGACTTTAATATTAAAAATAATTTGCTTATTAATACAAAGAACAATGAATGTTTTTCTACGATGATGAATTCCATTTAAACAAACAAAAAAACTTATGCAGTTATTCTGATGATTTTCATTTCCATGCTGTCAAGCTAATATCTCATATTGAAAGACAGATGTACAGATATGCATGTCAATTAACAAATCAGCCAGATGATGTTTCAAAGAGACTTCTTCCTGAAGAATAATTAAAAAAAAAAGGAGGAGAAAGAAGAGATAGTTAGTTGTATTAGATGCACAAAGCACCAAGTTGGGCTTCAAATTACAGTAAACATATGTACATAAAAATGAATTTATCACTGATTAAAGTTTTCTAAAAAAGTTATATTGATAGAATATCAAATCAATTTGCAGTTGTTCAAAGCAAAGAAAATAGCTTATTGAATAAAAAAATCACAGAATCACAGAATCACAGAATAACCAGATTGGAAGATACCCACCGGATTATCGAGTCCAACCATTCCTATCAAACACTAAACCATTCTCCTTAGCACCTCATCCACCCGTCCCTTAAACACCTCCAGGGAAGGTGAATCAACCACCTCCCTGGGAAGCCTGTTCCAGTGCCTGGTGACCCTTTCCGGGAAAAATATTTTCCTAATGTCTAGCCTAAATCTCCCCTGGCGGAGCTTGAGCCATTCCCTCTTGTCCTGTCCCCTGTCACTTGGGAGAAGAGGCCAGCATCCTCCTCTCTACAACCTCCTTTCAGGTAGTTACAAAGAGCAATGAGGTCACCCCTCAGCCTCCTCTTCTCCAGGCTAAACAACCCCAGCTCTCACAGCTGCTCCTCATAAGGCCTGTTCTCCAGCCCCTTCACCAGCTTTGATGCTCTTCTCTGGACCCGTTCCAGAGCCTCAACATCCTTCTTGTGGTGAGGGGCCCAGAACTGAACACAGTATTCAAGGAGCGGTCTCACCAGTGCCGTGTACAGAGGGAGAATAACCTCCCTGGACCTGCTGGTCATGTCGTTTCTGATCCAAGCCAAGATGCCATTGGCCTTCTTGGCCACCTGGGCACACTTCTGGCTCATGTTCAGTCAGTTGTCAACCAACACCCCCAGGTCCCTCTCCTCCAGGCAGCTTTCTAGACAGACTTCTCCTAGTCTGTAGCACTGCATAGGGTTGTTGTACCCCAAGCGCAGGACCCGGCACTTGGCCTTGTTAAACCTCATGCCATTGGACTCTGCCCAGTGGTCCAGCCTGTTCAGATCCCTTTGCAGAGCCTCCCTACCCTCCAGCAGGTCGACACTTCCACCTAGCTTAGTGTCGTCTGCAAACTTGCTAAGTGTGCACTCGATGCCTTCATCCAGGTCATTGATAAAGACATTGAACAGGGCTGGACCCAGCACTGAGCCCCAGGGAACCCCACTTGTAACGGGCCTCCATCTAGATTTAACACCATTTACCACCACCGGCCATCCAACCAGTTTTCCAGCCAGGAGAGTGTGCGCCTGTCCAGGCCAGAGGCTGACAGTTTCCGAAGGAGAATGCTGAGAGAAATAGTGTCAAAGGCTTTACTGAAGTCCAGGAAGACCACATCCACAGCCTTTCCCTCGTCCAGCAGCCGAGTCACTTTGTCATAGAAGGCGATCAGTTTAGTTTGGCAAATATGATCCCAGCAAGACCATTTGGCAACAATCTAGACTTCATTTACTACTTCTCTTGCACTGTAGATTATCAATGAAATTTTTTCATCTTCAATCCAATCAAAATGCATCAATATTAAAATGATGTAAAAAAAAAAGACTACTTCACATTTTCTAGAGTTTTCTGAAAAAACTTCTTAGAGTTGATGATGAGTGAGAAAACTAAATAACATATGAGACAAAATTTTCTATGTTTCTTTGTAATTCCTAATTTCTCCTACCATCACTTTCTTTCTACATTGTTCTTTTATATCTCATCCTGTCATATTAGACAAGTAAAACTCTGATAGGTAGCTAAGGTATGCTCTTCCATGGAGTCACAAGGTTGAAGATGGACCCCCTCGTTTTCTACACTTCCTGTCAGAGAGGAGACTAAGTGCAGCTGGATCTGTCTCTAGTCCCAGATTGGCTGTATGTGTATGTGTTAGCTACCAGTCAGAATTAGTGTCACCAATGAGAATCTCCTCAGAGACTGTCACCCATAGGGTTAATACTTGCTTCCAGTTAGCCCAACTGGGCTGTCAGTGAAGCAGTATAGAAAGTTTTACAATGTCAGTCAGAGAGACAATTTAAGAATGCTGAAGTGGTAGATAATTTAATTAAAGTGACAGAAGTTCTTGACTGCTGTAGATCAATTCAGTTGCTGCATTAGCACTAGAAGATTATAATTGGTTAACAATTATTATATATATATAAAATATATATGAGGTAACAAAACTCAAGTTAGCAGTTATTTTCCTAGGTACCATCAGATGCAAGCAATTCTTACACAAAACATATTCCTTCTTGGAGGGGAGAAGAGAGGTTCAGGCCTATTGACACATCCATCAGGTAAGGGGTTCTTTTTTCCTCCCCTAAAAAGGGCTTTCAGGTGCCAGTTTTATACTTTTTGAGAAGTTGGGCATTCTCAGCACAGGAGTAGTGCAAATATCAGTGGCATCTATAATAAACAAAACAATTGTTGAAAAATGTGGAAGTTTGTTTTGTTGTTAGATTTTTGGATTGTTTTTTTTTAAATACATAATTTATGTGCCTCAGTTGCATTTAAAACCTATGTTAGTGGTGTCATGCTAGTAGGAAATCTCAACAACATTTTGTGAGAGAACAATCTTTGATCCTGTATTTGATACACCGAGGAAAACTCAATGCTATTCTGATGACTTGTCTACCCCTGGACAAGGAAAGGGAATGACCAGCTCTGTTTTGTGCATTAACTTCCATCACAGTTGTTTCAGCTCCTCTCTGTCTGGAACATTATTCATTGTTCATTCAGTGTTCATTGAAAAGTTAGTCTTGGATCCAAATTCTGCACCAGGCTGCTTCTCTTTCCTTTGTTCAGTCTATGAAGATGTTTTGCCATAAGAGCTTAATTTTTCTCTTGAACCACTTATTAGCATAATTCTTATGTTCTTGATTTCATCTTGGAAGATTCAGCTGTGTGCAAATATTGGATAACTAGCAATACCAGAATTCTTTTAATTATTTCATTCCTTAGAGTTCAGCTAAAATGTTATTAGTTGTGACCATAAGAAAAAAAAATAGCACTCATACTGGTATTACTGTACAAGAAGTGATAATAATCACATACAGAAATGCATCAGGAAGTGGAAGAGAGAAACATCTTTAAATGTCATGAACTATTAAACAAAAGTTCATGAACAAACTTGTAGTTGTTGTTTATGTTAGTATCTCTATTTAAAAATACTCCTCTGGTTTCCCTTTCTGAACACGTGTATCTGAACACGATGTTGCTGTTTGTGAAACATGCCAGATAGACCAACTGGAGATACAATTCTTCCTTTATTACAAAATAAATTTAGTAGAAACACTCAGTTTTCAGTCACTCTAACCTGATGTAAAGAGATCATAATGTAGGACATTTTAGGCCAATATATTGGCCTAGGTCTCCCTTATTTAAACCAAGACTGGGGGGGGGAGGGAGGATTATGTAGCACCACATGAAACCATCTAATATAGACCATTTTTTTGAGACTAAACCTAGATACTTGTTGATAAAGCAGTATGTTGAAGGGTCGGAACTCTAGCAGCTTTCTCTCAATCTCGGTTTTTACACTGATACCTCTGGTGTCAGTTAGTAGGAAGAGAATACACCAAGAGACTAATTATTTTATAATCATTGTAAATGCTGATGCTCCTTATTTAAAAAAAATTTCAAAGCAGTCTTTGCCATATTATTTTTCCTACTTATCTCTCTACTGCTGAAGCACTGTTGCATATTTATGTTAAAATTTGTTATGATGCTCAAACTAAACCTTTTTACTTGAGGGCAGCACATTATTCTTAATATAGGGATTCAGAGATTGACTTTTCTTGGTGCTGTATTTGTGAACTGGAAAGGACTACACTTTTCTCTACAAAGAATCCTTGTTTTCACTTTTAAAAGTAGCCATTAATTTGTAAAAAAAGCTGTCAGTGATAGGGGATGAAGATAAGAGAAGCAACAGATAATCAAGAGGAAGCAAGACCCGAAACAGGACATAAGTAAGAGAAGACAGTTATATTCATGTTAGATTTTTCATGAGAGGCAACTCACTTTGAGCTCCAAATCCTCATATTTAAGAAACTCACTTTCATTGTCACAAATGTCAGCCTAGTTGCTCAGTCAATATGAGTAAATGAATTTACTGGGTACTTAGGGTCAAAATGATATTGAGGTTCACACATGCCTTTGCATGGAGTAGGAAACTTTCATATATTCTATGTTATATATTCCTGAGGAGTGATGGCTATTCCAAAACAAGCCAGATCATTACAAATTACTTTAAGGGAGTTCTCCTTGTGGAGACTCATGTCATCACAAGGGACTGGGAGACAGCAGAGAGGACAAAGAAGTTGGCTCTGGAGTTAAAAAACCAAACAAACAACATAAAAATAATTTTGATAGAAAAGGTCTCCAAGATGGCATATGGTGAATGTTTCACAATGAAGACATAAACTGCTTCTGTTAATCTGTTCTGTACATATCTAGATGTACTTTTGTGCATGATGTCTGTGTGCAGTCTATTCAAAATGAGCTTGGCTTCCTGGGCAGTCTTTGATGGTTCTGGGGACAGAAAAGAAAGCAGTAGGGGTCAGCATGCAGAAGGTCTGGCTGTATAGCAACTCCTGATAGAACTGATGGAATATGCTGGGATATGCTGGAGTATGCTGTGGTTGTTGGCCAGCATAGTCTTACTTGGTGGCTATGAGGATTTATATTCACTGCTAGCAGTAGCAATGCATGGCTCCAGGCAGAGCGCATACAGCCTTTGAGACAAAATATGAGTAGGCACCCATTCTCTCAGGTGGGTCTCTAATCCTACCTGTTTGGGATAAGATGGCTCTGGAAGAGACTGTGCGCACAACTTCTCTGAAGTCAGGATCTCATATACAATCCCTCTGTGTTTCTGGAGGCCTTCTTGTGTGAAAGCATAACCAGCTTTGTAAAGCAAGAAAATTATGAATCCTGCCTGTTCTGAACACTTAATGAATCCTGCTATTAGGAGGTTGACTTGCTGTAACTGTTCCAGATATGAGCAATCCTAGATGTTGTGCTACTTCAATGAATTTGAGGTGCTTGCCTATCACTTCTGGCTGCATTCTAGCCTCACCAATACCAGAATTAAGAAGTAGATGTGTACCTGGCTTCTTATTCTTACCTACTGCAGAATTAGCTAGGAATAAGAACATGTATCACCACTAACAAAAGAAAAAAAATATTGATATATTTACTAATCATCTTCCTATTCCTCAGTTTATTTTTGAAGTTTTTGATGGTTCTTAAAGGTTGAGTTGCTATTGCATTTCTTAAGTGGGCAAGAGGATTAAACATTGAAGCTGTGAGAAAAGAAAGAAGGAAATGGCGTGGCTAGACTGCTTGGAGAATTTCATCACTGTTTCCATGGATCAAAAAAAGGCAAGAGAACTCCTGCTGGGTATGAAATAAATTGTTACAACATGAAACAGAATGTTTTGAACTAGCTTAGGAGCTCCTGGTGACAGGGATGTAGAATTTTTAAATCTATTGCATTTGTAATGCTATAATAATAATAAATCAATAACAGTAAAAATCCATGATATTTTATGTGTTTACATAGTCTAATATACATAAATAGTAATAGTTTCCTTGCCTCCTTTGTTGGCTGTCTAAGCAGTAGTTAAATGATTCCAAACTGATCTATTATGATCTGTCCAGAAGAACAGAGAAACCATATTGACAATGGTTTCTGTGGCAAGCTAACTAATTTTTAAAATAAACTTAGTGATTTATTTTTCTGCCTGTTATGTTCAGTGCATTTCAACACTAGTAGCTCATTTCTTGAAAAATCTATACAAGCTCCATGTTAAAATGAATTGTAAACATTCTGCCACCCAGGAAGCCACCCTGTAAATGCCTAGTGATCTTTCTTTTCTTTTAAATGTATTGCAGAAGAATAATAAAAAATAACAACAGAGTTACTCCATTAGATGTAATGGGGAAAAAACATTATATTTAAGCTAGAATTATATTATCTTGAAATTTGTAAAAGAAGGTTTTTTAATTTTAAACTAAGAAAAAATAGTTTAAAAATACAATTATTTTCCATTTTAAAAGTAACCCTGAAGATAACTCAGTGAAAAGTGCAAAAAGTGAAAGAAATCTGACTAGATTTGTCTTGGTTTGAAAACAACAATTCTTTAGAACATCATTTATAAAGTATGTCTTTAATAGTTTGCTCTATCATAAACGCAAACAACTTGAAATCCTATTTATTTTTTAGAGAGGAAGATCTGGCATTTTACCTGCCTGATAACATTTACTTCATTGGTTCAAGCAAGAAAAGGAACTATTCTGCTCCTTCAGATCAAAGTTGCTGAATGAAGGAGCTTTCACGATTCTTTGAAGAAAGGAATAAATGAAAATATGTTTTTGCAAGAAAGAAATATACTGTGCAGTTTCAGAATCACCGCATCTCTCATTGAAATTTTATAGACTTATATGCTGATGCCAAAAACTTAAAATAAAACAGTAGAAAGGATAGTAAAAAAAAAAGGAGATTTCTTTTTTGCCCTTGTTGAGAGTGGAGACAACTGGACAAGGCCTGAAATGATAATAATTCCTGTTAAACATTGACAAGATCTTTTCTAACATATAAACTTCTAAAGAACAAATTCTTAGGTGTTTTCCTAGGAAGTGGTGGTAGAATTGGAAAAAATATCAAAAAGAATGAAAATAATGAAGACAAAGCAGACAGGGATTCTTCTTCGCAGAAAAGGTAAAAAATATTTGAGATATGATAGAAATTCTCACAATGAAAAATATGAAGGAATTAAATAAAGGATTTACTGTTATATTAAAAGAAATTAAAAAAAAACCCCTCAGTAATATCCTATGTATGTTTGTTTAAAAAGTGCTTTTGTTTTGTTTCTGTCTTAAAAACTCATTGCTATGGAGTTTTTGGAGATTGCAAAGTAAAAAAAGATAAAAAGACACATCTATGGAAGACAGGAATATTGATCACTACAAAATGGAACAATGTGGATGCAATCCCAGTTAAGGAAGTTCTAACCATTGATTAATGAACAGAATATCCAAGTAAATGTGACACTGATATCCTTTATTTTTTTTTAATCTATTCAGCCATTTTGCCTTCACTAGTGCAGCAATCGATACTGAGATTATGTGTGACAGAGTATTGGCTATAAATTTCAAGTGCTTTCATCTATATTTTATGGAGATGTGAGCATGCCTCATAAGTATGTGGAAAATTCTATGAATATATCTCCAGTGATTATGGGGAAAAAGGAATTGTATATCTCCATGCACTTTGCAACTCAATTCTTTTAATCAAGTGGTATGTGCTATAAAGATCCAAGCATTCACCTATTCAAGAATTGAAATGCCTGGCCAATTTACGGACGGTATCTCAGCATGGAGGCTGTACTTTTTTCATTCACTTCTCAGCCTCTTAGCTGGGAATCAGTATGTTCCGGAGAACTCTTGTAGCCTTTATGTCAGAGAGGAAGTTTCCTTTTATCTCAGTTGTCTTATAGCAGATGCTAATAGCAATTCATAGTGATTTGAATAAATTTATGGGATATAAAGTAAATGCATAATGAAAATGAAGAAAATGGTGAGCCTTTCTTAATGGTAAAAAAAGTAGTCAGATAATTTTCTGAAGAATTTGAAAAGTCCTTTCTGTGAAGTCCTTGTCTGTAAGTCCTTCAGTACTGAAAATATCCAGTAAGGAGTAAGAAAAAGCACTCCATTGCAGCCAGTCAAGGAAGGAGATTGTCCTGCTCTACTCTGCACTGGTGTGGCCTCACCTTGAGTACTCTGTGAAGTTTTGGGTGCCACAGTATAAAAATGATATCAAGCTACTGGAGAGTGTCCAGAGGAGTGCCACAAAATTGATGAAGGGTTTAGAGGGGAAGCCATAAGAGGAACAGCTAAATTCACTTGGTCTGTTCAGCCTGGAGGAGACTGAGGGGAGACCTCATCACAGTCTACAGCTTCCTTACAAGGGAAGGAAGAGGATCAAGCACTGATCTCCTCCTTGGTGACCAATGATAGGATCTGAGGGAATGGCAGAAAGATGTGCCAGAGAAGGTTTTGGTTGGATATCAGCTAGAAAAAGCTGTAGTTGATATTTTGTGCTCTCTTTCACCTTTGGAGAGAAAGACAATTTGTACATACGCTTTTTGCAGAGGAAGGATTTTACATTTTACATCCTTAAGCTCTTAAATTTTACAATCTGAAGAGCTCTTCTCTTAGTACTATAGTTATGAATGACAGCAGAGACCTGCATATTCTCCTGTTTCTCTTAAATTTTGAAGATTCTGATATCTCTTGCACATCAAATAGTTATTTGTAAAGCCATAAGAAGTGTGGTCAGCCCATCATCTGTTAGCTGTTGCATAGATTTGAAGGAAACATATTCCTTCAAGAACTAAATCACAACAAATAAGTAGACTTCTGTATCTGTACATGAATTTTAAACTATGCTAATTTTATACATAACAGTTGTTCCAGGCAGACTCTATTTACTGTATTCCTGGAGTTAGCAAGACATAGTTATTCTTTGGCAATGAGTACTTCCATAAGAAAACCTGCTGCTGTGGTGACTCATTCCAACGCACTGGTCATGTTACTTTGGCTTGAGAATATCAGTTAAATATAAGAGCTGAAATTAAAACAAATTTCATTAGTTTGAAAACTTTTTCATTAGTTGAAGCTCAAAATTCACAGAAGAGCAACATCAAAGTATGCATGGTAAAAGTAGCTATTACATGATATTCAGAACATACAAGTTTGAATGTTTTACAATATGGCTGCTCATGACCCTAAGCTAACATCTTCCTGTCACATAAAAGAGAAATCGATACACTGATCCTGCAGTCCTGATCCTTTCTAGTCCTAACAACTCATTAAATTAAAAGAAATCTGTAAAATTTATGCTACGATAAGGTGAAGAAGAGATTAAACTTAATTTTTGTAATCAAATGCTGAGTCTGATTGTATTTGGCTCTATAGGTTTGTCAAAGATATTTTTCTGTCAGTCTTTCATTGCACAGATGTTTTCTGCCAAGAGTTCAGTCCTTGCTGCTCTTATAAGAACATAAGAAATGTGTTAATGCACCAGTGCAGGTTAGCCTATACGTAGGTTGATGTGATTGGATACAAACTTGAAAATATTGAAACTCAAAGGGAAGAAAAAGATCACGTTGTAGGAGGGCGCTATGTCTGAAAGCTGTAAATAGGTTCATAATGGCATCAAATTTTAGTTGTGTGCCTACATTAAGAATTTTTGAGAACTTAAATCTGTGCAGAGAGATGCATTCAAAATTTAATTACGAACTTATGTTGAATGAGTCTGGGCATGAAAATAAACTAAAATGTTTAATGACAAGCATAATAGAGTCTTAATGGCTAAGTAATTTTTGCTTATGGGTATTTTATGCATTTCTCAAATAGTTTTGTGTGTGTGGATTTTTTTTTTTATTTAGGAATTGTCTATGTTTTGTGGAAATGTTACTGAAGTACGATCAAATAAAATTCTTACATTTAGTCCAATATTTGGGAATATCCTGGCTATATTTTATGCAGTTGGGTACTATTAAATTAATTTTCATGCAGAACATAAATAATTAAAAATGCAGCTTATAAAACCTTCCTTTCTTGTCATGAAGTGACTGAGTATCCTGTAATACTACTAAACAGTCTTGTACTACATAGCAGGAAATGATTTGTTCAGCAGCATTATACTTATTTCTGCCTTTAACTACTGAACTGTGAAGTGACTCATAAGATGGCTTCAATTTACCAGTCATCCTCTCTGTTATGGAAATCTCACTGGACAGACAAAGGGTATAAAGTTAACCTGCTTTCATCTGTGAATGGTAATTATTCTCAGCAGTAGTGTTAAAAAGAAAAACCACATAATTTCAACAGCCGTGTTTAGATATTGCAACTGTAATGTACTCATAAAATCATTTGTAACTGAACTAACTTCCTCTAAATTCTGTGGAAACAGATACATTAGTTTTCTAGACCTACATTTAAAAAAATACACAAAGACTCCCCCAATATCAAGTAACTTCCCACTGTATTGTCTTTTCATTAGGGTGAAGGATAACTAGGATGTTGTTTCTAACTATTCTTAGTTATATAGGCACAGAACTTCAATAAATAACTTTTGTAACCCGAAAACTGTATGAAAACCTTTCTTTATTTTCATTTTACTTCGATTCTTAAAAAAACCCAAACCTGAACAAGTCATATGTTTTTCTTTTATTTTGGTATTTTAATTTAATTTTTAAAACGACCATAAACTCTTAAATCAAGTACTGTCCTTCTTGTTCTTACTATGTAAACATACAGCAGTCATAGGTGTCATCCTCTTTATTTTTAATAATAGATGTATATTTGGGGGGTTTGTAAATATAACACAATAATGTTTAAAGAGAAAGTCTTCTTTGCATGCCAAGAACGTTCAGAAATAATAATCTTAAAATAAAATTGTGTGATATCTAGGTGGTAGTGGTGCTTCAGACTATTACTAAAGAAAGATAAGGCTACCATTCTTTCAGTTCAATACCAGCAACCTGACAGATAAAACTTGTTTAAATTTCCCTCAAAACCCTTTTCAGAAAATGAAAATGTTAAAAAAAATTAAGAGTATATAAAATGGGGTTAAAAGTATTTCTTAAATACATACTCCATTAAGCAATTAAAAAATATGATTTCACTATCAATGCTATGACCCTTCCTTTAGGCACTTCCTATTTCTTCAAGCCACAATATACCCTATATATAATTTTTAACCTGTAGATAACCTGCAACTGTGCTCAGTGCAAGAAACTTTTAGCTGATTTTGCTGACTCACCAGGCTTTGTGAGGCCTGTGAAAAAATGGAGGCAAAGGAAAACTTGGTTTCTTGCCACTTTCCTGTTTTCTTGTAGTTTCTTTTTCTTTCAAGCTTTTTTTCTCCCTTTCCACTGTATTTCCTTTTTGCCATTCCAGCTTCTGTATTCTTTCCCCCTGTATTCTGATTCTTTTCTTCCTGGAATGTCCTACTCTTCTGTTATATCTAATTTTTAATATGCCAGTCTCTAATAATCACTGCTTCTACATCTGACTTGTGGTATTATAAGCTGCTCTAGATAAAGGAAAGCATCTTGCAGCTATGGTTTCCTTTTAAAAATAGGAAGACGGACATTCTTGACATTAGGTATTACCACTTAAGAGAAAGATCTTGAAATCACTGTGACTAGTTGTTTCAAACAGTGGCTTAGTCTGTAGGAACAGTAAAAAGGGTCAATAGATTATTAGGAACCGTTCAGAAAAGACAAAAAACCCCAGAAACGGTATTATGGCAGCCTTTAAAAGTTTTGCTAATCTCATTTCAAAACAGGTTGTAATAGAACAAGAAAACAAAGAAAATGACACAAATCATTAGAGGTATGAGGTTACTTTTTTACAACAAGAAACAGTACACAAGAATGCATGAGAGGAGGTATAATAAAATCATTAAAATTATGAGAGAAAAAAAAAAGTAAGGCTATCACCACTGGAATTTTTTAAGAATGGCTCATTAGAAAGCAGCAAGTTCAACTTTAAAAATAATGAAAAAACTTTATTGCTTACAGACACAATACATTGTAAAAAACATTACAAGTGTTCTCAGAAGGGGTTTAGAAATACATATGCAAACCCCAATACTGAATATTAAACCATGGATACGCTAAGACCTGACACAGTAGTTATAATCTGTTGCTCAGGCTCTTTTCCTAAACAGTTACATGTCAGTAATAGAGAGGAGACTTACCTGTCTTCCACATGTGATTTTTAGGTGGACAGATTCTAAATAGAAATGTGATAAATTTAAACAATTCCCACCATGGTGCATCTGTTCCTAGAAACCTTTTTCAGAGGAGGTATTGAATTTTCAGCTTAATTTCCAACTTGGGGAGTATCTCCATTTTGAGGGGAAAAAAAAACCCCATAATTGGTTGTGTTTCCAGCTCCAAGATACATTATTGCTGAACTCAAAGGAGAATGAAGTTAAAGGCTGAAATTCCTATAAAATAACATATTACAATAATATATTACATAGGATGATCCAAGAAGCTAGATTACATTGTCATGGTCTTTGGTTAGTCTGAAACAGATAGATGTGATTGTGAAAGACAGAACTTCATAACTTTTTCTTTTTAGCAAATTTTTTAAGACTTTTTTATTGTAGTAGTGAGCAGAACATTCTGGGCCACTGATCTGCTGCAGTGTTTAAGGAGGGAATGATTTCTTGGATCTTTGGTTGCATTCTCTAGCACCTTTTAGTGCTATTTCCTCCTGGATGGTGAAGATTACTTCAGTAATCTTTGTTAAGGAGAGCTAGTTTCCAACTAGTCTCAAGTTATTGGTGTACATTCTGAGCATTATTCGTTCTTCAAAGTGGAGTTATTTGTTCAGTGATACAGACAGATGATAAGACAGTAGTTTCAAGTTATCATCATCATCTCTCAACTAAACTTATTTTATTTCTACTTCATAGTTTAGTTCATGTTCCTAGGATCCAGGTAATAAAGCCTAAAGACTATGACAGAACTTCTCAAGTCGTTTTGAGCAACAATTAAAAGAAGCCAGCCTGCAATACTCAGAAGTCCTGGGAAACACACAAGTGGAAGCACAGATATACTATGCAGTCACCTGTCCAGAGACATTAAACTCATGATATGTCCACTATATGAAATAGGAAATCTATTTTATTATTAAGCATCTGTTAGTATATCTTCTGAGATAACTAAGATAGGCTTTTAAGAGGAACATGGTTTGTCGAAAGGAGTAAATACAAACTGTGCTGAAATGCCCGTTATGATGACATCTGTTTTCCTGATACATTTTGTTTTATCTTTCAAGTGGGCAATAATGTCAACATAATTATATTCTAGGGGAGGAAGACATTCCTTCCGCGCTAATCTAAGAATTATTTAGTATATCTTTTTGTGAAGTCTGACCACAAGATCCCTCAGTTACACTTAAGTAGTTCCTTTACATTTAGTGTTTCAAAACTGCAATTAGTAGCTGTATATGCTGAAAAGCATAAACAAATTCACATCATTGGTTAAACAAGAATTCCACAGCAAATTTTCCAAGAAACCAATATTGTAACCTCCATCTTGGAAAAACAGCACAATAGCACAATATGGAAAGTTTATCACATTTAAAAAAAATAATAATAATTTGAATTGAGTCAGTCTTACAAACAACCACGTATGTCCTAGACATTGTCCCCTCCATTGATATTTTTTCTCAGATTTTTCTGTCTCAAACTAAGAGCTGGACTTAGGCTAAAACACGAGCCAATAAAAGCCATCCTCTAGAAAGAAACAAGCAAAGACTGGGACCTGTGGTGATCTAGCTTAAGGCAAAGTATAAAGGAAAAATCAGGTTGTAATTTTGTTGTTTATCAACCTTTTGGGCCACTCAGAGATCTCAGGATAAGGCATGCATGCTTTGGGAAACACTTCCATTAGGCTGTTATATTGTTTACAACTACAGTGGCTTGGGTCTGGTGTGGTCAGGCATTCCTTGGTCACACCTGAGACATCTGCTGTCTGAATTTTATACCAGAACCACTCTGACATCTCAGGAAAAGCCATGCATGTTTTGGGAAAAAAAACCCATTGCATTGTTATATAGGTTACAAGTTCAGTGGCCTCTGTCTGGGGCAGTTCAGCACTCCTCGACCACACCTGGACCATCTGTTGTCTGAATTGTATATCAGAATGACTTAGCATGGATTGTGACCAGAATGGAAAATACTGACCGAAGCCAACCATCTCATGATCTTATAAACAGCGATTCAAAGTGAGACCCTTTGGGTTCTCTGGAATTGCACTGGGCTGTGTGACCCAATATGTCCCCACGAGATGGGATGCCTCTCAGGGTAGATTTTGCAGGCTTTGAAAGATTGCTTGCTGACAACTTTGGGAGGACTCAAAAGGCCTACTTTCGCAAGGTTTGTCATCGTCATTGATGAATGCTGCTATATAAAAGTGAGTAATTCATACAACTCACAAAAAAATTTAATCATAAGTTGACCTCTGTGTATGCATGTGCAATTTGACTTAGAACTTTTTGTCTCTCGGCATGTATGTGATTTGATTTGACCCCTGTCTGTGTGTATGTGCAATTTGATTGAGGAAACACAACGGTAAGTCTCAGGTGAACTTTGCCATTCTTGAATCTTTAACTAAGCTGCCATTTTGACTGTAACAAATTACATTGAATCTTTCTGTTAAATTGGTTGACGATTAAGTGCTGTTAAAATTACACAACCTAATCTTGTGATCAATCTCAAAAATGTAAATAAGTCCTAAATTGCTGCTAAACCAAAGCTGTATAAATATCATTATCACAACTAAGTCTTATTTGTCAATCTGACAGAAAAATCTGCATTTAGAACTGCAAATTTGTCTTTATACTTCCTGAATTTGAAGCCAGATAAACAGTGTTCTGCAGAGATGTTAAATGATCATGCTTCAGTTACTTATTTCACAGACAGTGGTATTCTCATTCCTGATATATCTGTTTAATAAGTTGGAGAGGTAGAGGAAGAACAGTAAGTATATTCATGAAAACTGCAGCTTAACCTCAGTAAAGAGCCATAATATCTAGATTGTGCTCATTTTGATGTTTCTAGTTGAGAACTAAACTGATTCTGAGTCTTGATGTATAACTTGCTTTGAGTGAATTCTGGCTAAACTATGGGTAAATTTGTATGAAGAATCAGATATGCTTGACTACCTTCTGTTTCTCAGGCTCTTTTAAACATGAAATTTTCACTCAATTGTATGAAAAAAATGGAAGTGTTAGCAAATGTAGTTTAGTTTAATCCAAGAATGAATCACTATTTAAAAAAACAAAAAACAACAACAAAACCCAAACATACCTCAAACCCCAAACAAATAAAAACCTGTTTCCTAGATAAATGCGTTATCTGGACCGGGGCTTTGTTTCTTTCAAGTTCCTACAGGCTTTTTTGCACTGAAGTGCACTTGATTTAATGAATGAACCTAACTTTGTCACATAACTGTTAATTTTAAAATACTTCCAGTGGAATTTTCTTCATTAATTATTATAGCAGTAAGCTTGCTTCACTGAAAAGATTAATAGTCTCCTATCTGAAAAGCAGAGTTCAGTTTATGATGTTTAGAGTCTGCATGGCTCACTGAATTAGCTTTGCTATTTGACCTAGGTTATGGTTGAAATTGAACAAGATTTACTAGAATGGTTAATGCAAACTTCAGATTCAGCCTTTCTTTTGACCAGAAAAAATATCTACAACTGGCATATGATCCTGATGCATAATCAGATCCAATATCAGAAAAATTTATGTACCTCTCTCTCCTCTCATGATAGATACCTTGGAAGATACAGTCTTAATGTTTCATTTTTATTTTGACATATTTGTGGAGGGTGAAGGGGAGAGATGGAGAGATGGATATTTCCATGTTTCAGCATTAGGTATCAGTCTAGGATTATGGGAAAATGATTCCAGGTACAGAATTATGGCATGAATTTTTTTTAACACACTGAATACAAAAGGAGGAAGTTATAGCTAAAATGACAAGAAGTTTGATTAGACAAAAAAAATTATATTAATTTCATTCCAACGTTTTAAAGAAATTATTTTACATCTTTATTAGGAGATTCACAAAATCGTCATAATTGTTCTTTGAAACATCATAATCTTGGCCATTATTCCTAGCTTATTATTTTTATTGATATCCTATCCAAGGCATTCATTACATTAGCACAGATTACTTGGGTCAATAGCTTCTGCATAGTGTTGAACTGTGATACACACCTGAACTTTGATGCAAATTGATAATTGCTAATGTAGTTCATAGGGCTGTTCTTGCAGTACTTTCAGTAAAGACATACAGATGTGTTAGTGTTCTGCAATAACAGATAAAAAGCCATACTTCTTTAAATATAAACCAGGCAAAGTAGGAATGTCATCACAAAGGGGCAAATAATCAACCTTGAAATTAAGGCATACCTTGAAACTGTCCAAGGAAAAATTATCCATCGTTAATATTTTGAGTATGATGCTCATGGCATAACATGCATTATTTTTCTCAAAAGTGGACATAACTGACATCTGTTCATTATTAGCCAGAGCGCTATGCTTATAGATTCCTTTCCAGAAGGAATCAGTAGGTCTTTAAGACCATAAGAGATTATGGTCTGACCTTACATCCCTACCAGACCTGTAGACATACAGCAGAAATAAAACATAAAGGCATGATAAATGACATATGATTGTATTTTAAACTTTTTAACTACTTAGGAGTCACATTCCCTTACAACTACGACAACTTCTCTTATTTCCAGGAAAATCGTGTATCTATATATTTTGGAATAATTGTAAGGAAAATGCTTTCTCAGATTATTGTCTTCTAATAATAGTCAGTGGCATGGTGTCAGTGATTTTACTGGTCTCTCAATACATCTCAGCCTTCTGTTCAAATTAAGGCAGTATTGGAGGAGGTAACTGACTTAAAATGTACTAACTTAAATCCCAGTCTGTTGTTTCTTCCTTGGAGCCTAAAGGTGTTATTTGTTACTCCTCCACTTCTTGCAGCTTCAGTGATGTGAAGAACTATATTTTCATATAGAGAACTCAGGATCCCAGTTATGTCAGTTAGCTGAGGTACTGTAAAGTCTTGAGTTAGTTGCAAATAATAATACTAAAATGAGTTTATCTTATTACATCATGAAAATATATGTTCCTATGCTCATAGTTACTTTTCTTCCTACAGAATGTTCCTTGAGATCTTTCAGTAGCATTCTTTTTTTTTGATGACATAAAACCAGAATGGTCAGATATCCTGCAATGTCTTTGGACTTGTCTCACAGTATTATAAAACTCTTCTGATGAAAAGAAAAAGGTAAATACTCCCATTACTGTGGGCCTTACTGCTCTAATTAGGTGGCAGTGCTCCAAGACTTGTGATACTATTATAATTAATGTGCTGGAATTAAATTTAGGAAATTTGAGTTTATTACTAGATTGCAAAATGCTCTTCCTATCCTTGTCCTTAGATCATGCCTTATTTTTTCATTTATATAATGGAGAATCATTACTATTCCTTATTCTCAGAGGATTCAAATTTTCATGTACTCATGCTGTTCAGGAAACATTGGTTAAAGACACAGGACATAATATCTGTTAAAAAAGAAGCTATTAAAAATTATAATTTGCATGTTGTAGAAAAGATTAAACAACCCAGGCAGGAAGCCTAAACTGAAATCAATATTGCCCATTGTTTGTAATCCAGATCCTCTTAAAATTTCCAGGTATGTTGAGTTGTTTTCGGACTTAAGCATTTATTAGATTATTTTGTCTCTCAAATTTAATACTGAATGTATCTGACCACATACATACACCTTCCAAAATGAATAGTGACTAATTGGTTTTGTTCTGTGTAGCATATGACACTGCCAGAGTTCATTGCAACTACACTGAATGTTTTTGAACAATTGTTGAACAGATTTTTTAAAACCACAGTGTTATATACAGGCTCTAGCACAGTTGTTCAGGGTCTCAATGTCTCTGCTAAAGCAACATTTAAAGAAAGACAACAGTGACAGCCAGTTGATGGCTAGGTGACAATTTGAAAATATTATTTTCAAAATACACTTCACAGTTCATTTCACAGCCATAGGCAGACTTGCCTCTTGCCTCTACAATTTAAAAAATCAATTTTCTTTATGGAAATGAGGAAACACATGTAATATGTAATTAAATCAAATAATTAATTACTAGTATAACTGAAATCTTAGAAGTTTAATAATGAATAATCCAGATGCAATTGTTCCAGAAAAAGTAAGAATAATAATGCTGTTAACATATGTAGAATTTCCACTCCTTTTTTTCATGTTATACTGTCTTGAGTTGTTATCAGCTCAGTCCACTGAGCTGCTTCAATGGAAAGTATGTTTGCTACAAGACAGCGAAGTTGTACTTTAGGAAAGTTTTGCAGGCACTGCTTTTGTATCCTTATGTTGCAATAATTACAATGATATTTGATATTATAGTATGGAAAGATTCTTGAGTCAATCTATAAAACCTTTGAAAGGTCAGCACATACAGACAACTCGTCACAAAATATTTATAATTCTATTAGTCGCAGGGTTGCTGACGTCTTTTTAGCCAAATCATTAAAATAATTCTTTAGTCTTTTCCTTATAAAGATGATGAAAGAGGCTGATGTGTCTTGGGCATTGCCAGGAGCAACCATGGGAGATTTCAATGGCCCTAGGGAATGCTGCAAACAAGGCATGCAAACAAGGACTGAGAATGCACAGCAGTTTGATCAGAAACATGTGTGAGAAGGGCTGTGAACCCTGTTTATATGCTCAGAGCCCAGGGAAGTGCTCTAGGTCTCTGCTATGATGGCAAGCATTTGCCTCAGACTAAAAACCTGTGTTTCAACAGAGAAAACTCCTGAGATGTCTGACACTTCCACACATAAGGAACTGGCAAAGGAGTCTTCAGTACAGACGGTAGGTTACAACAAGCCCTTCTGGAGAAAAGGTAAGTACCTACAACAGATGCTCACAGGTTGAGGATTTGTTATGTCAGGCAGCAAACTATTACAGGGTCTTGACGCTTACAAATCAATGGACTCTGTCAATATCCACCTATGGGTGCTAAGAGAGCTGGCTGATGTTGTGAGTCCACTCTCCATAATCTTTAAAATCTTTGGGGATGGGGGGATGGCCCAGAAGACTGGGAGAAGGCTAATCATAGAATCATAGAATCACTAGGTTGGAAAGGACCCACTAGATCATTGAGTCCAACCATTCACTAAAACATGCCCCTCAGCACCTCATCCATCCATCCATCCTTTATACACCTCCAGGGAAGGTGACTCAACCACCTCCCTGGGAAGTCTGTTCAAGTGCCTAATGACCCTTTCCAGGAAATATCTTTTCTGATGTCAAGACTGAATCTCCCCTGGTGGAACTTGAAGCCATTCCCTCTTGTCCTGTCCCCTGACACTTGGGAGAAGAGGCCAGCTCCCTCCTCTCTACAACGTCCTTTCAGGTAGTTGTAGAGAGCAATGAGGTCTCCTCTCAACTTCCTCTTCTCCAGGCTAAACAGCCCCAGCTCTCTCAGCTGCTCCTTGTAAGACTTGGTCTTCAGACCCTTCATCAGCTTTGTTGCTCTTCTCTGGACTCGCTCCAGAGCCTCAACATCCTTCTTGTGGTGAGGGGCCCAGAACTAAACACAGGATTCAAGGAGCGATCTCACCAGTGCTGAGTACAGAGGGAGAATAACCTCCTTGGACCTGCTGGTCACGCCGTTTCTGATTCAAGCCAAGATGCCATTGGCCTTCTTGGCCACCTGGGCACACTGCTGGCTCATGTTCAGTCGGCTGTCAACCAACACCTCCAGGTCTTTCTCCTCCAGGCAGCTTTTCAGCCAGACTTCTCCTAGTCTGTAGCACTGCATAGGGTTGTTGTGCCCCAACTGCAGGACGCGGCATTTGGCCTTGTTAAACCTTATGCCATTTGACTCAGCCCATTGGTCCAGCCTGTTCAGATCCCTTTGCAAAGCCCCCCAACCCTCCAGCAGATTGACACTTCCCCTCAGCTTAGTGTCATCTGCAAACTTGCTGAGGGTGCACTCAACGCCTTCAACCAGGTCATTGATAAAGAGATTGAACAGGGCTGGACCCAGCACTGAGCCCCAGGGAACCCCACTTGGAACTGGTCTCCAGCTGGAGTTAACTCCATTTGCCACCACTCTCTGGGCCCAGCCATCCAACCAGTTTTCCAGCCAGGAGAGTGTGCGCCTGTCCAGGCCAGAGGCTGACAGTTTCCGAAGTAGAATGCTGTGAGAAACTCTGTCAAAGGCTTTACTGAAGTCCAGGAAGACTACATGCACAGCCTTTCCCTCATCCAGTAGGTGAGTCACTTTGTCATAGAAGGTGATCAGGTTAGTTTGGCAAGACTTGTCTTTTTTGAACCTGTGTTGACTGGGCCTGATCACCCTGTTCTCTTGCATGTGCTTCATGATAGCACTCAAGATCACCTGTTCCATGACTTTCCCTGGCACTGAGGTCAGACTGACAGGCCTGTAGTTCCCTGGATCCTCCTTGCGACCCTTCTTGTAGATGGGCACAACATCAGCCAGCCTCCAGTCCAGTGGAACTTTCCCAGTCTTCCATACCTGTTGGAAGATTATGGAAAGGGGTTTGGCAAGCACATCCTCCAGCTCCTTTAATTGCCCTGGGTGGATCCCATCCGGCCCCGTAGTCTTGTGGGTGTCTAGCTGGGCAAGCAAGTCTCTAACCACCTCCTTTTGGATCATGGGAGCCTCATTCTCCTCCTCTGACTCCTGGGTTTGTACACAGAGGGAACAACTTTCCTTACTATTAAAGACCAGCAGAGATAAATCTTGCCTAGGGCTTGTCAGCCACACTTGGAATACTGTGTTCACTTTTGGTGTCCAAAATACAGAAAAGATGCAGATGGGCTGGAGAGGGTCCAGAGAAGCACCAAAGATATGATCAAAGGACTGGAATGTTTGCCAGCTGTGGAAAGGCTGAGGCAACTGGGTTTGTTCAGCCCTGAGAAAAGATGACCTTATCACCATGTTCTGGTATTTAAAGGGTTGTTACAAAGAAGATGGACACCTCTTTTTTACGAGAAGCTATATGGAAAAAAATGAGAGATAATGGGTGAAGTTACTTCTGGGGACACTCTGATGGGACACAAGATGGAAATTATTCAATGAGTGCTATCAGTCATTTGAATAATCTCCCCAGGGAAGTGGTGGATTCCCCAACACTGTATTCAGCTAGACAGAGTACTGGATAATCTTCTCTAGACTATGCTTTTACCAAGAAAGGCTGGACCAGATGTTCCTTGAGGTTTTTTTCCAACGTAGTATTCTATAATTTCATTATTAAAATCTTATTTTACTCCCGTCTTGGCAGCCTTCATGCCACTGCAAGAAAGCACCTTGGTACTGTCCTCCAACATGGTTCTGCTTTTCATATGAACCAATGAAAAACAATTGGTCTCTTCAGAAATAACAGTTAATATCTAGTACATTATCAAAGGCAAATAAATAAAAAGACTGATTTGGGAAAATGTGGGTGGAAATGGTTGATTTTTTGTCTCTTTATATATTCCAACTAAAATCTCCCCCCCCATACTTTCTACTTCCTCTTTCAAGCTATTAAAACAAAACAAAACAAACAAACAAAAAAATCCACACATGAGCAGCATTATATAATCTAAATGGATCAATGAATGTTTATAGATAAATATTTCTCCTGTGGGCATGGGTCATGGTTCTGAGAAGAAGCAATTCCTATTTACTACCAAGCCAATTTTTCAGCATTTTTTTCCTCTCTTTAGCCCAGAGGCCCACATGGTGTGCACATAAATAGCGCAAAGATGTTCTTGCAAGATGAACTGCAGACTGCAGTGAAAACACCTAATTCAGGCTGCTTTAGATTCACATTCAACGCTTGAAATTGAAATTTCAAATTGAAACTTGTTCAAAGCAAGAACCAAGTTTCAATGGCAATCTTCTCAATCGAACATATAAATACCTAACCTGTGTTTCTAACAGTAGTGGCATTTTATATGCAGAGTGAGATATTAGCAGATCAGGCCTCTGGTAAGACTGTGTCTTTGAATATTTCCAGTATTTATCTGTAGTTGATATTTTATATATATTTTTCTTGAAGAAACCATTAGCCAGCTGTGTTATCAAAGAAAAAAATTCTCTTGACATTAAAAAAACATCAGATTCTTAAGATAGTTAGAATTGTTGTAAGGAATATAAAATAAAAACTGTGACAGTGAGGGAGTTCATCTATGTGAAACTGTCTTATTGGAGGCTTTTCAGAGGTAAGTGAATAAATATTTGACTAAAACTTCAGCTAATAATTCTTTGCCTTTCAGAGAGATTGTCTGCAGGAAAAAGCTATTTTGTTTAAGATTATCTTTATTAAAATAATTTAGTCTTCAAAAATAAAGATTCATAACATTATTCATATTACTTTTTGAAAGGTTGCTTGAAAGTATAAGCGGTCATTATCATTGTATCAGAAACACCTTGACCAGCAGGTCCAGGGAGGTTATTCTCCCTCTGTACTTGGCACTGGTGAGACAGCACCTCAAATACTGTATTCAGTTCCGGGCCCCTAACCACAAGAAGGATGTTGAGACTCTGGAGCAAATCCAGAGAAAAGCAATAAAGCTGGCAAAGGGGCTGGAGAAGAAGTCTTACGAGAAGCGGCTGAGTGAGCTGGGGTTGTTTAGCCTGGAGAAGAGACGGCTGAGAGGAGACCTCATTGCTCTCTACAACTACCTAAAAGGAGGTTGAGGAGAGGAGGGAGCTGGCCTTTTCTCCCAAGTGACAGGGGACAGGACAAGAAGGAATGGCCTCAAGCTCCGTCAGGGGAGGTTCAGTCTTGACATGAGGAAAAAGTTTTTCCCGAAAGGGTCATTAGGCACTTGAACAGACTTCCCAGGGTGGTGGTTGAGTCACCTTCCATGGAGGTGTTTAAAGGATGGGTGGATGAGGTGCTGAGGGGCATGTTTTAGTGTTTGATAGGAATGGTTGGACTCAATGATCCAGTGCATCTTTTCCAACCTAGTGAATCTGTGATTCTGTGATTATAAGACACCTGAATATTTCTTTGTCTGATGATCTTCCCCGGCTAATTTCACTTGTTTCATTTCTCCTTGAGTGCACATCAAACATAGTCTGCTCTTCAGTTCTGCTTTTAGATAAAGCAAAAGAATGTGCACAGCCTGTGGCACTTGTTTGATAGTCCATGTAGCTAACCATCCTATGTATGGTCAGAAAAATTAATCAGAATGATGATATAGAGTACTTGCATTGGTTTCTTCTTAGACTTCATCTTAGACTTCTTTTCTGAGATCTGAGTGTAATTTTTACACTTTACGTGACCCAAGAATTCTATAACAGGCAACACAATAGCCATCTTCCTTACAGACATCAAGACTCAATCATTTGCAAGTCTGCATGTTATCTGTCTTTTCACAGACACATTTCTTTTTTTTTTCTTTCCTCTCCTTTTGATTCAATTATTCTGTTGTTCTGTGGGTAGAGTGACATGAATAGGTTAAATATTTGTGCTATATATATAATCTGTGTAGAGCAGACAGTCCGTACTAGGGAAATGAAGCCCTGAATATAGCTAGCTGCCTGTGAAATATCCATTTTACCTGTGCTTTTAAAGTGAGACCATTGATTTTTACATTAAATAGGAATGAAAACACATTTTGATTCATAGTGATCCACAAAGTGAAATTCATATGTTCTGCTTACCTTTAAAATTGATCAAGGCAGCAAAGGTGCCACACTAATACTTTTATTTTTGAAGATTAATGGAAGTCTGTAAGTCTTATATATGTGATCTTCTTAAACTACTTCAGCCTAATCTAATACTACCTGCGAATAGTAATGTCTTGTGAAATAGCCTTCCGAGATCTGTTAGCCTGCAGAGTTTTGAGGGTTTTTTTTTTTGTTTGCTTTTATTTTTTTACTTTTTGGAGGGTTAATTTTTTCCATGCTAATTTCCCCATAGTAAATGTCGTAGAATAAAATTTCAAAGTACATAGTCTTCATTGGTAAACCTCAGTTCAGGAGTTCCCCCTCCAGTCTCTTCATTGCTGCTTACACTTCAGTTCTGTATTCCTCCAGTTGTTATGATGCAGTGATTTATGGCAACATACTATAGCCAAATCAATAATACAATAAAATACTTGTTCTCTTCCTTTTAAATTTTTCAGAAAGTTATTTTCACCTAGATCTTTTCCCAGATCCAGCTTACATTATGATCCCATAGAAAGTCCGAGTACAACTGCAAACAGGAATCTGCAACGTCTTGACATTCAAATGGTTGAGAGAAATTTAGTTCTTTAAAATGCTTTTCCTCATCAAAGCTAGTGTTGCTGCCTTATTTGGTCTTTATGTTCATAACATCACTCAGCGGAAATATAATGCTAGTAGGAATCTGCATTGAAGTTTTTCTGATTGTAGGAGTAATATAGGTGCAGTGGTGTTAGGTATGTAAGGAATTTAAGAGGCAAATCACAACACTAAGAGTCTGCCCTCTACTAGGCCTTCACATTGACTAGTACTAATATCCAACAACAATAAGCAGATTCTAATGTCTAGGAATTTTAACTTTGGTAAATAAAATGACAATAAAAGTATTGTTTAACCTCCTACTGGTGTGAAACCCAACTTCAAAATTACACTGAACTGAAGAAGAGAAGCAATTTATTTCACATTGACTTCAGGGTGCCTGGATCAAGATTTAATAGGTTCATCACTGTGACTTTATAGTTAACCAACTTCACAGTTTTCATATTAAAAAAATACTTCAACAAAAATCAGTACAGGTTTACCAGAATTTCTGTTTTTCCTAGCAAAAGAAACATTTTATTGAATGTGAGTTATTAAATTAGCCCAAAATAAAACTTTTGGGTTTGTTACATTCAATACAGGCAAAGAGTAAAGATCTAGACTGTCAGAAAAGGAAGTCAGTTCTACTTTGCACTCCAGTTCCTCACTTCAGAAATCTATGATCTGGCAAATATTCAAATGTATTTATTATTATTGGGAAATTCAGCCCCCTTTTATCATTAGTTATGAAGATCACCCAACAAGGGACTATGCAGTGTTATTCAGAGGCGGGGGGGAAACATGTCATTGAAAGAGATTAAGCACTAAAATGCCAAAACTTGAATACTGGGTTCAGTTTTGGGCCCTTCAATACAAGAAAAACATTGAGGTGCTGGATCATGTTTAGAGAAAGGGCAGGGAGCTGGGAAAGGGGCTGAAGAACCAGTCTTATGAGAGGCAGCTGAGGAACTTAGGATTGTTTGGTCTGGAGAAAAGGAGGTTGAGGGGAGACCTCATCATTGTCTGCAACTACCTGAAAGAAGGTTGCAGCAAGGTGGATTTTGGGCTTTTGTCCCAAGTGACAGGTGATAAGACAAGAGGAAATAGCCTCAAGTGGCACCAGGGGAGGTTAAATTTAGATATCAGGAAAAATTCCTTCAAAGAAAAGTTTCTCAGGCACTGGCAGAGGCTGCCCAGGGAAGTGGTTGAGTCAACATCCCTGGAGGAGTTTATAAGTGGGCACATGAGGTGCTCAGGGATGTGGTTTAGTACAGGACAGGTACAGTTGGACTAAATGATCTTAAAAAATTTTTAGAAGTCATAGATATTATACAACAGCAACTCATAAACATATAAGTACAACTACAGTATCTGACAGAAGTATGTTTTACATACAATTTACAAGATCGATCAACTGCAGGATTTAAGAGCTGCATAGGAAATCAGGTACACAGGGTACTAAACAATACTATTTTGTCTAATAACTTCTGTATTAGATATAGGCAGATCATTTAATGAAAAGAATCCAAAAGCAATGGAGTGGAATGGCTTTAGTTTTACTCAAAACTAGTGTCCTGAACTTTCTGAAAATTTTTTTCCAAACTGTGAAAACTACATCTTCTTCACTAAGTTACAGTCATGCTTTGAGCAACCTGATCTAGTAGGTGTCCCTGCCCATGGGAGTTGGAACTAGATAATCTTTAAGGTCCCTTTCAATCCAAACCATTCTATGATTCTATGATTCTATAAATAGGAAACAAACTCTGTAAACATTAATGGAGAAAATTCACTATCTACTTCAGACAAGTGTTATAATCAATGTTGGTGTTATTCAAAGTTAATGACTTACATTAGAGAGTTTTCTTATAGCTTCAAAGACTGTTAAACTGGATTAAGTTTAAATACGAAGCTACTTGTTGAATAGACACCTCCTATACAACTTGTAACGTATTTATATGGTAAGCTGACTTTGGCTGGCTGTCAGGTGCCCACCAATCTGTTCTATCACTCCCACCTCCTCAGCAGGACAGGGGAGGAGAAAATAAGAAGAAAAAGAAATCATGGGAGAAAGACAAAGGCCATGCACAGCTGCAAAGGAAAACAAAAATATTTATTCTCAAATTCCCATCAGTGGGCAATGTCTAACTGCTTTCTGGGAAGAATGGCTCAATATACATAGCAATTCCTCTGGAGGACAAATGCCTTAACAATGAATGCCACCTCCCCTTTTCCTTTCCCTTATTTTTTGTGGCTAAGCACAATGTCATATGGTATGTAATATCTCCTTGGTCAGCTGTTCTAGTTGTGTCCCCTGCCCAACCTCTTGCTCATCCCCAGCCTCTGTAGGTTGGTGAGGGAGAGGAGAGGCAGAAGCCAAAGAGGCAGTAGACAACCTTAATGCTCTATGAGCACTGCTCAGCAGTGGCCAAAACTGGCGTATCATCAGCACCTTTCTTGCCACAAATACAAAGCACAGCACTATGAGGGCTGCTAAGGGGAAAATAACTCCTTTCCAGCCAATATAATTTATGTCTTACCACATTTTATGAAACACTACACTTTCCTTTAATATCATGATCTCTGTGGTTTAAACTAGAGGAACAATGGAAATCAGTGACTTTGTGCACAGGGATCTTTTTTGCAGGCGTTAAAATATTCATTTGTTGTCCCAAAACAAGAGAAAAAGTTCAATGGGGAACAAATGGATTCAAGAAACTAACAGCACTCAATATATTCTCTAATAAGGAGAATTAAATCTAACATTCACCTCTTTATAACTGCAAGAAATTGTATTAATGATCTAGACTAGCATTAGAAGGTAAGCTAACAACATGCAACACACTAATTTAACAGCTTTCCATTGAATTTCAATTGATTTTTCTTAAATAGAAATACAGTGAAGAAAACTTTCCTTGGTATTCAATTTAATATTGCACTGAAATGCATTTGGATAAGCTTAAATTTCACAGCATCATGTCAACAGTTGATTTTATCACCTTGCTTTAATGTGAGTTTTGCTTGTTTGTTGAAGTTTCTGCTGTGTTTTCTTCTTCTGTTTTGGATTTCTTTTATTAGATATATTTATTTAGAAAGACTTCGAAATTTCATTAAGTTTATAATATTATTGACATTTATAGGTGGATGAAATTTCAATTTGTGTTTAGTGTTTCTCTTTTTAAACAGTACTTCAAGACTTCGAGGTTAAAATATTACTAGTTGACAAAAAGAAAAAAAAAATCCTGAATGCTCCATAAGATAAAATACAGCCTCAGAAAGTAGATCTATCAACATCCTTTCATTTTGATTTGCAGTACAAGATTAAAAACAAGTTAACCTAGATATTAAATTTAAAGTAATTTCAATTTAACACAAATATATAAACAGTTTCTTTTTAAAGATATCAAAATATAACATTTCCGTGTAAACAAAAAACCACTTTCTTGCTCTTCTCATGGCAAGAACTTGTAATAAAATTTATCTAAGCTTGCAAATTCTAGGGCTCAGAAGTCTTTCCACTGCATTTTCTATGCTTTCTGTTTTAACGGTATGTGATTCATGTAAACGAATCAGCAGATTCAGTCTAATACTCTATGATCTACGCTAATGTCCAAACTTTGTTACAAAGTAAGCAAGAGTTAGTGGGAATATTGACACAGATGGATAGATTTCTATCAATCTGTTGAATTTTCAGTCACCTAAATAATAAAATTTGAAAAGAATAAAGCTCTTCAAAAGCCTAAATTCTTGCAAATAGTCTGAAATGAGAATCTGCTGTATTATGAAAAAATATTGTTTATAGTTCATTTAAAAAAAACCCAAATCCAGAGATCACAAAAGTTGGAAGGATTGTGTGAGGCTTAAAATTATTCATTAGGCTTTCTACAGAGGGAAGTTACTTATCTGAATGTAAAATTTTGAAAATGTAATAAGAAGAAATATGCATCAAAACATAATGAAAGGTGTGACTGAACATGTTTTTATTAAATATGACCTCTCTCCAGATCTTATAATAACACATAAACACAAATAAGGGAAATTAAATACAAAGAAACTGCAAGTATAATAAGATGTCCATAAAACGAAATAACGGATTTAATTTTTCCTGAATGATCTGACAGAGCCTGTTTTATATTTACAACACAGCAGAAGACTCATGTATTCTTTCAAGTACTTATTTGAAGAAGTGATTTATGTTTTGATGGGGGAAGGATTGTAAGCTGGGATTTTTTTTTACCTTCCTCCTTTGGGAAAGAAGACAAAAGTAATGTTTTACTTAGACTGTGTACTAAGTAAATTTTACCTTTTTAATTAAAACAGAATAATATGCAACAGAACTCAGAACTCCTATGAATATGTTTTTTGAAGTTGACTGTGAGGAAACAATCTAATTCACTGAATCAAATGTTTGAAGTACCCCTGTTGCATTCACCTGCTGTCAGCATTTATAATGGTGCAAAGGTCATATAGAAGGTTATCGTTCACCTTCTGTTCTGTGCAACCTTGGTATTCACATTGTGCAATGATGTAAAGGATAATACATGAAAACAAACAATACAAAGAAAATAGGAATCCTCATACGTCAGATATCTATTTTGTTCCCCTAATCTAAAGCCAAATGTAGGACTATGTACCCTGCTTTCACATTGTGTCAGCCATGAAGTAAATTAAAAAGCACCAGAATTTCTAATTTAATCAAATATTTGTAATTTTAATGGGAAGTTTAATAAACAAAAATAAATGAGAAAGCAATAGGAATATAAGGGTAATTCAGAACAGCCTTCTCAGAATCACCATTGCATCCCCTGGAGCAAATAAGAGGAAGAGAATTACCAAGGTACTCTTGCTCAATAAAAATGACTCCGAGAAAGATGTTTTACACAAGGAGGAAAACCTATGTTAAATATTTAAAATAAATAAAACAATAGTGCTAGTTATTAGTAGGGTTTATGAAATGAGTAATCAGCCCTAAAAATAGTAGCACAGTGTTTTCCTTAATAATACCATCTCGTTCGTGTACATTAATTTTGAAAAACGTCATCTTTTTGCACAGCATTAAAATAACACCAGGTGTTTAGAAGACAAAAAATAACATAATTGAAATCAATGTTGATTCAGTGAATGTAAGTACATGCATACGTCAATCATAGAATGGCTCTGCCAAGCCACTACTTGGTAAAAGGAAGACAGACAGAAGGGAAGACAGGATGGAAAAAAAAATCTTTAAACATTCTGAAAAAGATATTGTGATTGCTGTGGAAAACGAGTCTGAATGCAGGAATAAAAGCTAAGTAGGTGAATGGGGCTGAATGGGCCTGGGTTCTCCCCATCCCCTTGTATTTCTTCCCCTCCTCACCCTCCCCGCATCCAAGCACACATCAGCATCTGAAGTGAGGGATTAGGTGTCTGGGAACAGACACAGTCAACTCCTGTGGCTGGCAAGGCCTTTTTAAGGACAAAATCCTAATTATTTTCAAAGAAGATGGATTGCAGCTGCTGTCCTGATAACTCAGCCCACAGAAGACCTGTGCTCATTATGGTAATATCATTATAACACTAAAACACACCTCCACACCTAAGGTTGCCCACCTCCTCCCCACCTCTGAAATAAACCACTCCCATAGCCACACCTACTGGACTTGCGTGGCTAAGTTTTGGCACACAAAGGGAGAATTCTTTCTCCACCAGTCAGCAACTGATATGGTGACCACATCCATTCAAGCTTACTATAAAAGGTGTAGAACAAAGAAAATTTTGGTGGGTGGGCAGGAGCAAAGAAAAGGAAATATCACCATAGATTTAGGGATCAGCCATTGGGCTGAACCCCATCCCCCCCACTTCCGCTCCTCTCGGGGACTTCATCAGGGAAAGAGAGTGGAGGGGAAAATGTGATCGAAACTTCTGGGATCAGCCCTCAACTCCCTTCTTTGCCCTTCCCCGGATTCAATTGGGGTAAGAACTTTGTGTATACGTGAGCTAAATACACATCTTAACATCAAGCTAATTAACATCAAGCTATTTATTAGTATCAGTTGTTAATGACATAGTATACTGAGAAAAGCCACTTTGTGAATGAAAATTTATTTAAAATATCTTAAACACTCATCCTGAGTGTCAAACAGCCTGCACTGTTGCCGTGGTGACAGGCAGATAAGGGGGCCTTGAGGAGTAGCAAATGGTGAACAATGTGAACTTGGTGGGGGAAGGAGAGATCACCACGAAGTGCACCACTGTGCTGAGAAAGGTCACCCAGAATTTATTCTAGCAGAGGGATTGTGAGATCACCCCACAGAACCTTCCAAAAGGAGCACTGTGCAAGTGCATCAAAACTCTTTCCTGTACGTCTAGCATGGAAATATTTGCAAGCGGGAAAAGGACCCTAATCTATAAATAATACTCTCAATATATCACTAACATCCACCCACCACCAGAGGACCCTCATCACGACCATACCATCATCATCATCCCAGCTATTGTCATGGAATCCAAGGGTAGTAATACCTTTTCCTTTTTTCTCCTTTTCTCTCTCTTTCCTTTTCTTCTTACAAATGCTCTGATAGAACACAAGCCATCTGCCACTATGCTTTCCCTGTTCAAGTTTATTGCTGCCATCAATAAATCTTCTATCTGATCATTTGACATTGTTTCACCTTAATTTAGCCTAAGTGGATTGCAGAACCTTCACAATTCCCTATTTTTTCTCTTACTTGAATTGTAACACACTTTATCTTAAGCATCTGCCTTGGGATTAGATACCTTTTCCTAAGGGTTGCTTGAGAAATGGAAGACTAAACATAAGCCCACATGACTATACCACCACAGTTCTGCTAGTGACTAGTTAAGCCTGCACAGTAACCACCAACCTGCTGGGCTACAGGGACACCTGTAAGTATGGTGTAGATCATTATTGGGGATATAAACCTGTTGGGTTCTAAATCTAGAAATCATGGGTATTTTGATAAAACAGTGTCAGTTTTGAGTTTCACATGTTCTGATAAACATTTTTGCATGAAGCCATTAATGCTGCTTCTGCTGCCACCCTCCCCAGAATTTTTACACACGTGAATAGAGGTGTCAAGGTCAAAATTTATTCTGTAAATAAATACAGAGCCGCCAGTATGCTGCTGATAACAGAAGGTAATCTTCATTATATTCACATTTAAAACTCCCAGTGTCCTACTTTGAAAATGATTTTTCTATTTGAAATTTCCTTCAGCTAACGGTTTTAAATTGATAGTATGTTAAGGGCTTGTTTTTTAAGTTGTTTTTCTTCTGGCTTTAGATCTTAGTATCCAATAAGTTAATCATCACAGTCACAAACTACTAGCTAGAAATAATCATAACAATAAAAGTAATAACAAAGCCAGGAACTGTGGATATAATGCTTAGTAAAGATTCTGATATTTTCAAGGAGTTGGTAGCTGTTCTATTGTGTCCATCTTAGAGCTCATTGTACTGGAACTGGAAATAATTCACATTTCTTCCACCTGACCACTCTGGAAAACTGGGATGTTCACATGTTTTTTAAAGTTAGTCTTCTCATGACAGAAGATGGAGAAAAATCTCTGTACCTAGCTTAGTCCTTAGAGTTTGAGAGTCCTTAGAGTTTGAGAGTTAAGTTTAGTAAAACATCCTAAGGATGTCTAGAAGAACCAGACTGAGATCCTTAAAAGACACAATCTAGAGTTTTATCGCTTGAAGTCTACTGTAAATTGGTAACAAGTACATGACAACATAAGACATTGCCAGTATATTAGTCCACATAGAGCAAGTGATTTCTGCAGCCCCACCTTAATTACTGTGTGGAGTTTTGGACGCCACAGTATAAAACGATATCTAGCTACTGGAGAATGTCCAGAGGAGGACCAAAAAGTTGACAAAGGTTTTAAAGGGGAAGTCAGATGAGGAGCAGCTAAAGTCACTTGGTCTGTTCAGCTTGGAGAAGAGGAGATTGAGACCTCATTGCAGGCTACAGCTTCCTTACAAGGGGAGGAGGAAGAGCAGGCGCTGATCTCTTCCTTCTGGTCACTAATGATAAGACCCAAGGGAATGGCAGAATGATGTGCCAGGGGAGGTTTAGCGTGGATATTAGGCAAAGGTTCTTCACTCAGAAGGTGGTGAAGCACTGGAACAGGCTCTCCAGGGAAGTAGTCAAGGTATGAAGCTTAATAATATTCAAGAAGCATTTGGACAATGCCCTCATACATGTGGTGTGAATTTTGGAGTTTTCCTATGCCAGGACAGGAATTGGACTCAATGATCCTTGTAGGTTCCTTCCAGCTGAAGATATTTTATGATTCTATGATTCTATATTAGTTCCCATAAACCCAGATAATTTCATTTCAACAGCATAACAGGGATTGTGGTGTGGTAAGAGAGGTGTAATACCCTAATGTAAAATCTAGTAATGAGAAGATAGGCAAACCAAGTGACTATACTTGGGGCATATTTTATGCAGTTTCCAGGAACTTCTAGTTCTTGCTGGCATTTTGGAGTTTCTTGCAGAAGAAGAACAGAAAACATTTAAGGAAGACATCAATTCCTAGACGAGCCTATTATATATAATAAAGAAACTGAAAAATATAATGAGATAATGGAGGACAAACTGTCAGCTATAATATTTTTACAAATGCTATCTGTAAATGAAAACAAGCCACCTGTCAGCATTGAAGAGACATTTGGAAAATACCCTTAAATATGTGCTTTAAATTTTAGCCAGCCCTGACATGGTCAGGCAGTTGAACAAGATGATTGTTGTATATATCTTCTAACTGAAATATTCTATTCTATTCTTTTGCCTGTTTGGTTTTCTTTAACTTCCATAGAAAACTCCTCATTCTGCATTTGCATCGAACCATATGCAGATGTCATCTTGCACAGAGAGCTCGTTTGTACTGACAGAGTAGAACCAAAATCTTATTTGCTGTTTTATTTCAATAGATCTATATATCGCAGAACTAGAATGTTAGAGAAGCCAGTCTATATAGTTACATTTCAAAATCTTTTCCAGCTGAGCTTCACAAATTTCAGCCAATGAGGTTTCCATTTACTCCTTGAAAGATTATATTACAGGCTGTTAAAAATCACCACAAGATTTTATGTATCTTGTAGATTGCCTTCCAAAATTGTATGTGTGCATATCTAAATCAATACACAGAGTCTTCTCAACTAGTGATAGAGGTGATTATCTTTTCCTTCATCAGATGCTAAAATGAAGATATTAATTTTGACCACCAATTAATATACTAACCATTTATGGAAAACCTAATGACCTAGTCATTAGACCATCATACCTTACTTCACCACCTCATTTCCTGCAGCGGTTCACTGCAGTTAGTACAGTCTGCCAGGAAGGCACAGAAACCACTGCCAGAAGCCAGTTCTTTGCTGTAGGGGAAGGCGCTAGGGACAGACACCAAAGAATTGCATTCAAAGGATGCAATCCTCCAGATTTTTCTCTAATACTTTTGACATTTATTTTTTTTTTTACAGAAATGTAAAAATCTTCCTTACACTTATACAATGATTTTCAATTGTAGGATATAAAACCATTTAATATGATCAAGGAATCCCCTTTCAATAGGAGATGTAGACAACAAGAGAGGCACCCACTTTACATAGTTAGCCACATTGTATGGCTACATGTTACAGACCCTGAGTCAAAATGAAACCCAAACTTCATCTGTAAAGACTTTGTTGTATCTGTTATAGATATATTTCCTAAGTTCCCAAACATCTTCCTGCTCTATTTTAGCACTTATTCTGGTGAGATAGTATTTTTTTATGGTTAAGGCCAGAAAACAGGTCTTTCTGTAAATTTTACTGAAGTGATCTATAAAGCCTAATTGATTATGGGCATTTTTAAATTAATGGTTACAGGGGATGCAAGTTTCAAAGCCTAAATTTAGGGTAAGGGGCTTAACAATAAATCTGTGAAGCCTATAAAGGATTATGGGATGTTTCTGCTCTATAATACTGGTTAGTTTTCTGATTTATCCCAGTCAGATAACAAGCAATAGTATTTCACAAGTAAATGTGAGTCTGATTCAGTTTTTGTTTTATGAGAATTCTCTGTGATTCCAACACACTTTGGACCAAGTTAAATACAGAAGCTTCCAGAGGCCAGGCTGCAGCTGTTAGGAAAGAGGTGGCCACAAAGCACTGTCAAGACTTCAGCACACACGCCCAAAGTTTTACAAGACATCCAGACGCGGAGCCAAAGAACAGTATGAACTGCTGGTGTGTAATGAAGTTGAGATTGGATAGACATATCAATCACCATCAGCTCCAAAATGGTACATAAAGACATTTCCCAAGCCTGTACATACTCACCAGATGAAGAACATAGGACATGTGAAGATAAAACAGCCAGTATCCTTTGTCATCCTTGCCATTGTGACACATCCTGTGAACATGTGCATCATGGCACCTGAATGTGGCTGGACAGACTGAACACCCCTGCCATGGTGTCTGCCAGTAGGTCAACTTCTTGGACAGTACAGACCACTGAAAGAGAGTAAGGGAAACCTGGTTTCCTCCAGTTTTCATTTTAAGTAAAATTGCTGTCCTGTCCTCTAAACTCTTGCATTGATATTTCATATGGTCTTAGTAAAATGCTCCAACAGTATTTCGTATATATACACATATATAGATATAGATATATATCTATATATGTATATGACAGAAACTTTGTGGAATGGGAACTGCACCAAAAGACACAATAGCATGTAGAATTATTAACTGACTTCATGAGACCTAAGTTTCAGGGAAAGCTACTTGCTTCAGCATTCTATTTCATATATTATACTTTGACTAGGTAGTATAAGTCTAATGCCAAAACTGGCTGATAAGGTGTATACCCAGTGAAGAGCATACAAAGAAAAAGCTTTTATGATAATGATAGTGTCTCTGATGATGGCTTTATTGAACCTTTGTTTGGAAAATGAAATTATGTTGTACTTATCAAGAAAAAAGGCCAAAGATAAATGCGAATACTTACATTTGTCTAAAACAGTCCCAAAGTGAGCACCAGACACTAATTCTTTACAGATCAATTTTTTTTTTTTTTTTTTTTTTGCTAGCCTTGGCATTTCTTTCTATTTCACATTCTAGACCTTCAGGGAAGGAAGGTACTGTGGTAATTTGCTGCCCTTCTGTACACTTATCCACCAGAAAACTACTTTGATCCCTGGTATAAGCATATCCATTCTAATGGAATTACACAAAGCATGAATTTGGCCCATGTAATTTATTCATACTCTAAATGCTATGGCAGTTCACCCATCAAATCAACACAAGTAGTTACCTGCAATCTATTCTCAGTGCAAAGACTTCTAAACAGCTGGAGTGAAAAGTATGACTGGAGGTCAAGAAGCTCTGAAATGCCACAGTTTACATGCAGTCTCTTGTGACTTGTATGGATTAGCTGAAAAGTCCTAGAGAGCAATAATCCGCTTACAGGTAGTGCCACAAGAATGGATATCAGCACAGAGGGGAATCTGATGTCATTTTTTAATCACTTGCCATTTTTTTAAGTAATAAAATAAAACTGATATAACACAAGTGTGGATTGCTTATATACACAAAGAGGCTCTTTATTCCCCTGTATGTTGAAAAAAAAATGGCTAAAATTGCATTTGTGGACATATAATAAAATGTTCTCATTTTCAGTCTTCTTTCAAAGCCCTAAATTTCCTGACTTCTGTTTTAGTCTATTGACCAATTCTGAGAATCCTTATGCTAAATCCATTTAATTTTGCTGTGATTTTTTTCGTGCTAAAACAATTTACATGACGTCTGTACTTCTAACATTTTTGTTAAATTTTGTTCTCGGTGCTCATAATACACAAACAAAAGATATTTAGTATGAGGAGGTTTAAGTAGCAATGGGGAATCTTAAGAGACGTATGCTAGCTGCATTGCTCCATAAGCTTTCACTATATAAAATTTATTGCTTGTATTCACTGTTGAAGGAGTTTTGAAAAACAGAATATGTGTACCATCCTATTTCAAATGGATTTTAATTATAATGAAGCTTATTTCATGCTCATAGCAAAACGCAGCTTATGATTTACTCTTTACAAGCTGTCCACTTAATTTATAATGATGCAAGAAAAAAAAAACAAAACTAAAAATAAAGATCTTTTAACTTACATAAAATTATGGGTCACAGCAAACCAAATTTTCAATTCTGTCTTTCAATTTAAGGTTAGTATTTATTTTTATTTCAGTTTTTAAAAAAATAAAATTATTTAACAACATTTCTTCCATTATGGATTTTTTTGGTTTAATTATAAATTTTAATAAGATTATAAATGTGATAAATGGATCTGTAACCATTTCAACCACTAACCACTGGTGGTTCATGCCTATCTGCTTTCATAGCAAAGTAAAAGTACAAAGACAGTAGTATCATAGAACCATAGAGTAGTTTGGGTTGGAAGGGACCTCAAAGATCATCTAGTTCCACCACGTACTGAAAATGGGGATTGCCTCGACCTAGGTGTAGGACTTTGCACTTGGCCTTGTTGAACCTCATGAGGTTCTCGCAGGCCCGCTTCTCAAGCCTGTCCAGGTCCCTCTGGATGACATCCCATCATTCAACTGTGGCAACGGTACCACTCAGATTGGTGTCATCTGCGAACTTGCTGAGGGTGCACTCAATCTCACTCTCATTAAGTGAGAGTGAGATCTCACTCTTAATATCATTGATGAAGATATTAAACACAACCAGTCCCAGTATGGACACCTGAGGGACACCACTTATCAAGGATCTCCATCTGGACTTTGCACCATTGACCACTACTCTTTGACTATGACCATCAAACCAGTTTCTTATCCACCGTACCATCCAACCATCAAAGCTATATCTCTCCAATTTATTGAGGAGGATGTTGTGGGAGACCAAGTCAAAGGCTTTATAGAAATCTAGCTAGATCACATCTGTCGGTTTACCTATGTCCACTGCTGTGGTTACCCCATCATACAAAGCCACTAAGTTGGTCATATAGGACTTACCCCCTGGTGAAACCATGCTGGCTGCCATTAATCACCTCCATGTGCTTTAGCATAACTTCTAGGAGGATCTGTTCCATGATCATCCCAGGCACAGAGGTGAGGCTGACAAGTCAGTAGTTCCCAGGGTCGTCTTTTCTACCCTTTTTAAAAATGGACACCTTACCCTTCTTCTAGTCACCAGGTACTTCTCCTGGTTGCCATGACTTCTCAAATATCCTGGAGACTGGCTTAGCAACCACATTGGCCAATTCCCTCAGGACTTTGGGATGCATCTCATCAGGTCCCATAGACTTAGATATGTTCAGATTCCTCAGGTGATCACGAACTTGATCCTCCTCTACAGTGGGAGGGGGTTTTACTCTCCTGGTCACCATCTTGTTGTCCCATGACCCAGGAGGGGTGAGGAGAGCAGCTGTCAGTGAAGACCAAGGCAAAAATGTTGTTAAGTACCTCAGCCTTCTCCTTGTCTGTTGATACGTGATCACCATTTCCAACCATCAGTGGGGGTACATTCTCTTTGACCTTCCTTTTTTGATTGATGTACCTGTAGAAGCCTTTCTTGTTAGTCGTTATTTCCTTTGCCAATTTTAGCTCCAGCTGCGCCTTGGCCTTCCCGACTTCATTACAGAACAGGGCAGCATCCATATACACGTCCCAGGTTACCTGCTTGCACTACCTGTGCAGTTCCCTCTTCTTCTTTAGTTTAACCAGCAGGTCACAACTTAGCTATGCCAGTCTCTTCCCTTTCCTGCCTGATTTTCTACATATAGGGACTGAGCACTCTTGCACTTCCTGGAAAGCATCCTCAAATATTTTCCAGCTCTGTTCCATTCCCTTGTCTCGGAGGACCATGACCCAGGGATTCCTACTAAGTAACACCTTGAAGACCTGGAACTCTGCTTTCCTGAAATTTAGTGTCCTGGCTATACTCCTCACCTGTCCCATATCCCTCTGGACCTTGAACTCCACCAGTGCATGATCACCCAGGCTGCCTCCGATCCTAATGTCACTTATGAGTTTGGTTGTATTGGTTACCACAAGGTCCAGTATTGCATTTCCTCAGGTGGAGGTCTTTATCAGCTGGACTAAGAAATTATCCTCAATGCACTCCAGGAGTTTCCTGGATCACCTACAGCTTGCCATGATACTTTTCCAGCGTATGTCGGGGTATCTCATCCTACATCCCTGAAGAGAATGACAGATTGTGAGCGTGAAGCCTCCTGTAGCTGGAGGAAGTTGTCTTCATCAGTTGGTTCTCTTTGATCGGATGGCCTGTAGCATACACCAACCACAAGGTTCCTGTAGGTTCTTCTGTCTTTAATTTTGACCCACAAGGTTTCAGTCTGTTTATGGCTACTCTTCAACAATAGCTCTTCACATTCTATCCCTTTCCTGAGATAGAGGACAACGCCTCCATCCCTCCTTCCCGGTCTGTCCCTTCTGAACAGCCTGTGCCATAATCCAGTCATGGATTTGTCCCACCATGGGTCTGTGATAGCAACTAGATCATAGCTTTATAGTAGCACAGTAGCTTCAAGCTCCTCCTGGCTGTTACCCAAGATTCATGCGTTAGTGTAAAGGCACTTCAGCTGGGCTGCTGGTTGCATCATCTTCCCAGTGGAGCCTTTATTACCTATAAGGTGTTTTAGAGAAGTATCCGCCCCTAACACCTGAACCCTGACACCTGTCCTCCCACCGCTTGTTACAGGCTAGATTGATGTTATCCCCTCCCATTTCATATCTAGTTACAAGCCCTGCAAGTTCCTGGGCAGACCCTCCCCGCCTCTGAGAAAGGTGGCTCCTATCTGAAGCCTGTAATCCTGGTGCCGTGTAGGCCATCCCATTATAAAAAACCCCAAAGTTATTGCAGTGACACCAGCCACAGACTCATATATTAATTGACTGGGTCCATCTGAGCTGTGCTATGTCACCACCCGTAACTGGAAGGAAGGAAGAAAAAATCACCTGGGCCCCAGATTCCCTCAGTAGCCATCTCAAGGCCCTAAAATCTCTTTTAATCCCCCTTGGGCTTCTTACTGCTGCTTCATCCCCTCCCACATGGAGCAGTAGTAATGCGTAATAGTCTGTAGATCTCACCAGGTTGGGAAGTTTCCTGGCCACATCCCTTACCCAGCTCCTGGGTGGCAGCAGGCTACCCTGTGAGTGTGGTCTGATCAACATATCAGATCCTCTGACTCCTTCAATAGTGAGTCTCCTACAACTATGACTCTTCGATTGGTCCTTGTGGCAGTCATGGCAATGCAGCATTCATGCCATTGTGGTCTCTAACTCTGCTCTGATGTGGGTGCATCTTCCTCCTTGTTTTCCTCTGGTCCTTCCTCCACATCAAGAGCCTCAGATCTGTTGTGAAGTGACACCTGAGGTGGTGTGGGCCAGGAGGAGGTTGATTTTCTGCCCCATCGGTGGACACACTTCTACTCACTACCTCCTTCACAACCCTTGCCTACAACCTTAAGGGGGGAAGATGCCAGATCCTTTTGATCCTGGGCTCTGACCTGTGTCTGTGTCTTCTCTTGAGCTTTGGAGCTCAGGGTGTGATCCCAACAATCTACCTCTAGCTCACATTCCCTGATGCTCCTTAGCCTTTCTACTTACTCTCCCAGGTCTGCCATCAGGCTGAGGAGATAGTCTACTTGCTTGCGCCTTACGTAGCCATTGCCCTTGCTTCTCTCTGTTTCCAACACAAGCTGGTGGAACTCTGTGCAGCCTCAGACCTGGATGGCTGTGTGCTTTCCTGGGAGCTCAGTCTGAACAGACGTGTCCCTCCTGGCAGGTGTGGAGGATGCAGCCTTCCGCCAGGTGGACACCACAACTGGGCTCCCTCTCACCAACTGAGTTTACCTCTTGAGCATTGGAACTATGCTCTCCCTGTGCACACTGCCTTCGCGAACTGATCTCGCAAACTGTTTGAGCCCACCCCTCTGAGAAGCCCACCCCTGTTCACAAAGTTAAGGAGCTGAACAGGAATTTTGTTTACTTTGTGATCAGATTGAGAATGTGGCAATTTCCAGAGACAAAAACAAGTTCATGAGAACTTTGACAAGTTTCTCAGAAATATCCAGGAAATTTAACATACAAGAAACCATAGGTGTGTTTTTCTTTGAAGAGAAATTTTGCTTGTAGTAATATAACACGTTTTGCTCATCAGTTGCCTCATGTACCTGGGGAAAGAATTTTAAAGCAGATTGTAACTTTATGGAAAATGTATTTAATTAATTGGATTATTGTGGAAAGAGCAACACTTGGATAGGCCACTTTTTAAAAGAATAAAGGGCAGCATTTTTTTAAGAAATGCTTTGGATAAGCCGTGGGAAGCGCTGTTGAAGTTTACTTAAGCCCGGGGTGACTTACCTGCCTAAATCCAACACAGTGGTCCCTTAAAATCCCTGCTGGTGAACATTCATTGGATGGTGAGTTTCCTACATTTTTGCTTTGTGTTTTTCACCAGCAGCTACAAAGTTTTGTATCTTGCAGTAAAGCATATTTAGCCAAATATGTCGCCCCTCACAGAGGCAATGAGGAATACTTTTCTCTTTAAATCCAACAGGAAGTACAGGCAAACATTGCTTTTTGGATTATGTTGTGATGGTCAGGTAGTTACCTGAAGTTTTAGTAATATTCAGTAATAACTTGAGGATCTTTCTGTGGTAGAGGAGGTTGGTTGTTTATTTCTTTTGCAGGTTTGGAAACAAAGGTACCAGGAGGGACGCTCCAAAGCTAATATCAATTATACTGTCTGATTAGTGTTTGGTCTAGGTCAGACTTGACTTCTCTTCATTATGGAAAGCAGCTTTGCTGAGTCAGAAGGTGAAGATTCTAAAGGTATGTCACTCCCTTTCAGTTCAATCTCTTTTGATAATAAGGTGGCAGAACCCATTTAGTTAATAATATTCTAATTTTACATTTGGCTTGATGTGTAAAATGCAGGGACAGAAATACACTGCAAACAAATTTACTAGACTTTTAGAATTCCTGAAGGATTTCATGTTCATTTCAGCTAAGTCTTCAGACCCCTAGTTGAGTCTGAAGCAATCCTCCTACTTTAAGGTTTGCATCTTCCTTTTACTCAGGTGCTTCCGAAATATAGAATTGCTGGTAGGAATCTCATGGTAAAATGTCCAGTATATCTTTAAATATAATGGAGACATTCCTTGCTTTAGCCCTGCCAAGTGGCTGATTGCTGGCAGCTAAAACAAGGAACAGATGGCCAGCTCTATCTGCACCCTATTGAGATGAACAAGGAACAATCTGCAAAATACTCAAAACTAAATTAAACTGGTTTAACCTTAGGAAACCCAAGAGTCTCTTAGGTTTCTTTGGTGATGTGTAGGCAGATTTTGTGCTTTTTCATGCACTGCTCTTTGCCATAAAAATCTCTCTGCTCTCCCACAAGTGCATCTGATCCATTATGCCCTAAGCATAAAGAAACCAGAACCGCCTGTGAAAAAGATGCAAGGACATTCTGGTTCTTGACACACAAATGATCCTGAACACTGTGCATTATTTGAGAATTCATCCATCCAAGTGTTCTTCACCAAGCACATCTTTTTTAAGATAGCAAAATATTTTCTTGGGTCATGTATTGAACCAAACCCTGAAAGATATTGGGCCTTTGTCCTTGTTACCTTAGCAAAAGAGATGGAAACTGGAGACCAAGGCAGGACTGAAAGAAAATCCAGTAATATTACTTAGTAATACTGTTGAGGTTAGGTGGATCAAATTTGAACTCAGAATGATTTAACAAATAGATTCTAACAAAGATATTACTACACTCTTTTTCTGATGTAGGTGGCTCTGGAAACTGCTTGGCAGTAGATCAGATTTTTTTTTTCCATTATTATTCTCTTCTTATTCAGTTGCATTATAAATTCTTCCTATATTCTTTTCTTCAAAATTAGGCAGAAGATACTTGAGGCAAAATCATCTTCTACGATGTTCTTTCCCATGTGCATCATTTCAGGCTGTGGTTCCAGACATTACTCTAATTTCCTACATGCTGCACTGCCAAGCAGGAATCATGTCAGATGGAGAGATAGGGCCGCATTGGTGTTTTAATTAGGCAAGGCAAATAATAAGGATTTCCTGCTGACATTATGCTTCCAAACTTTCTGTTTACATATGAGAATATGTAAAAAAAAATACTGATTTTTACCAAATCTGAATTAATAAAGAAAACATAGCTAATTCTGTACTGGTGACTGCAACATTCTTATTCTGGAGTTAGTACCCCTAAATCTGGATTCATTGTACCTCTGAACCACATTCTCAAACTTTCTTTGCCTTTTTGTTTGAAATAACAGGGGTCATCTTGATTGGGCACTGCAGAACAAACTAGAACATTTATTTGTCCAACTTTGCCTGAAACTAGTTTTGGAAACTTCTAATCAAAATTGAATCCTTACTGTTTCATCATCTGTAGTGAGTGCAAGATTTCCTCAAGGGTATCAAATTAAACACCCTTATTTCAGGGGACTGTTCAATAGCTCAAGTATGACAGTACCTTAAGAAGGATCTCGATGAGGTTCCATTAAGTTCAAATAAAGCAACAAATGCCTTACATCTGGAGATGAAGTCACTTAATGTGACTTGTAGCCCTACATGATGAGTGTGTCTGGTGTTACACTTATGTGAAAATAAAAAACTAGATTAAAAACATGGAGAAGAGACAGAAGCAAACATATTTTGGGGGGGACTGAAGCTTGCTTGACATGTAGATCCAGAATCAAATGTTTGGAAAAAAGTTTTAGAACACTGTCAACTTCTTCATCAGAAATGAAATACTGGTTCTACCTGGACTCGTAAGAGCTTTGATGCAGAATACATGCATATCTACATATCTAGAGATTTTACCTTCTTATTAAATATACCTGCCACAGGCAAAAAACACCATTAATCATATCACCGGCCTATTTAAATGTGTATAGAGAATTTATCTATTTATACATCAGTTTATTAATAAAACATTGATACAGAAAAATGTACTTAATACACGTAGGTTGGACAATAAGAAGTTGTTAACATCGAGAATTTCAGTTAGTCCAGCTGAACATTTCATAAATACAGCTAAGAACAAGCCAAAATCACCACCACTGCAGAAAACCACTTGCAGTAAGAATCACTTAGGAGTTTCTAAATCTGATCTGTTCTTGAACAAACTTAATCATCAGCTGAATTGCAATTTATTGCTTTCAGTAAAACATTTTTACTGTAAGGGTGGTAGAGCACTGGAAAAGGTTGTCCAGGAGTTGTCCAAAATGTGGTTCCATTGCCCAGTGTGTAATAAGCTAATAATCACATCACCAAGAGAGATATTGTTTTGTTCAAGCTTGCACAAATCCTGGGTGCTTGGAGGTTTCCATCAAACCAAACATACCTTGAGGGATTTGCTGCTTTCATTTATACACAAAGTTGCACAAACCCATAAATTATATATTATTCATCATGCATATAATCACATACTTACATGTAATTATAATAAATACCAAGTCATTCTTTGCACCTTCTGTGCATGCTCCAAGGGGGTCTTTAGGGGTGTCTGGTGGTCATCAACCCAAAACTTATCTGCCAAATTCACCCACTGGTCAATTTCTCCCAATCTCCTCCCAATCTCTTCTCAGTTATTGGCTAGTATATCTAAACTGCTGATTTTCAACTTTTTCATTTACTTAAGTTCTTAATTCCCCATTCAGAAATCATACTAATAAATTACACTATTATTTCCAAAAGTTATCTTATCTATAGAAACCAGAACTATACAGATGAATAAATTTTAATTACAAGTACATGTTCCTATATGACAAATATTACAAAAGAGAATAATTAACTGGGACCCATCTTGAGTAAATGTCCTGCCTGTCTGATGATCCTAAAATATTTTTAAGATACTCAAATTTATCATGGGCTTTTACCAACAGAGAGAGGTTGTGGAGTCTCCATCCTCTGAGAAATTCAAATCATGACTGGACACAGTCTTTGGCAACCTACTGTAGCTGACCCTGCTTGAGCATGAGGCTGGACAAAATGAACTCAAGAGGTCACTTATGAAACTGTTTTATCCTTTTTGACTTCTGTTTTGTCCTAACAAGTTTCTCAATATGATTATATAGTCTACTATTTTCAATGTGCCAAATTCCTGGTATACGTTCAGACAGAAGTCCAATAATTCTGATAAAGAAAGAAATAGCAAAATATTTCATGCCTCTAGTTTGTGTTCAACCAAGCATTAATTTGAAAAAGCAGAATGAACTTGTAAAAGCCTTAAGTCTTTCAAGCCTGTCAAGTTCAGCAGTTAGATTTTGACTGATGTTCAAATTACTTAAATATTGTTTTAGAACCTTCAGTGTTGATTGACATGCTTTCTAATTAGAAAATGTTGGAATTGTGAGTGAAACTTCTGTGATATTTTTGGTTTTTGTTTCTTTATTCTTGATACAAACATATATTTTAGGTTTTAAATCATAAATGATGGCTTAAACACAAATTTCCATGAAATATTGTGTTACAACCCAATCTAGACTGTCCAGGTGTCTACAGGGTAGTCCCAGGGCCTCCCCATAACATTTATGAGTTCTGTTGCCCCTGGGTTAATGAAGACAAAATGATGCCAAGTGATTGAATTTAAAGGAATTTAATTTACAGGCAGTCTGAGGAATAGGATGGGCACTGGCTTGCTAAGTTTGTGGCAAGAGGAGAAGAAAGAAAAAAAAGAAAATGAAGAAATTAAAGAGATAGAAGGATTTAAGAAGATCACCACCTGAGCAGTGCTGTCCGCAGGTTTCCAGAATGGTGGGCGTGCTGGCCATATCTTCAGGTTGTTATTTATAGAGTAGAGTCCTCAGGGTGTGTGGTTCTTGATGGATTTGCACAGTATCTGTTTTGGAAGGTCTTGGAACAGGGTTTAGTATTGTTTCTAAACAACGGATAAATGCCATGCTTAGCATTGTGCACAAGCCTATTCAGAGTAATTAACAGGTGTGAATTGTTTGCTGGGATAAGCCTCCCACTGTGCAGCCCTTTTGTTGGCTGCAGGCTGCTATCCTGCTGTATTACTGCTTCCAAATGAGTCAATCTCACTTTAATGCACGATTTTACATATGTTCACTCTTTGTACACTTGTTTATTTTTAAAGTAATTGAGGAAATGACAGTGAATCTCTTCAAAAGACCTGTATTTCAGCAAGCTTCAGATTACCTTGCACCACTCCAAACTGTTTTGTGTTTCTCTTTTCATCACGATATGATTCAATTAATAGGAACTGCAAATTCTGCAGTAACTTACAATAACTCTAGTAACTTGTAAGACTAAAGCCTGTTCCATGGCTTAGAGAATAATAAATCTTCTGCACGGTGTTTTTTATCCAGAATTATATAAGAAAAGTATAGGGAGAACAGGCAAATCTATGGACTTCTGTATCTATGGGTCCCACCAGCCTTGAACTGCATTTTTTTATTTTGGCTTTGAAATTCTCATCTTTGCAAATCCCAGTTGGGGTCATCTGTAAAGACATGAAAGAAGTCCTGAGTTGTAAGAAGTTAATGGGAGCAGAAAGCCGAATTTAAAAATCCCGATACTTCCTGTAACATGGGCACACATTACTATTTCTCTATCAATAGTCTGTTAAACAACTTTCACCAGAGTGGATGACTCTAGTCATGCTTTATTTAAAACTCGAGCTGGGCCATCGTCTCAGTGAGTGGCAAAGGCCCACACAAAACCATCAGATATTTATACAGGATTATATAATAGCTATTTTCTTTGAAAACTTCTTGGTGTTTTATCTTGTGCTCCTAGCTGTTTATTTTTCACTAACTTGAAAGTTCACACAAGTCCACCTTCGTAATTCACCTCAGCTGTCTCATTTTGGTTGTTCTTCAGAAGTGATGCTTCAACAGGTCATGTTCCTCTTCTGGTCAAAAAAATCTAATACCTATGTTCTAAGTCTGACGTTTCTTATACAATCTGTTGCTTCAGCTGGACTGGGGCTATACATGGCACAATAGAACAGTATTCTTGCAATTGTCATACAGGTTAATTTCCAACAAATGTTCTTATTATATTCTTAATACAATACTCTACTTATAACAATCAACTATCAACAATATGTAAGTCTTACATGGATATATTTATCATATTTTATCATTTCCCTTAACATATTCCATATCTGAATTCCATCCAAGGAATATAAATCTCTGGAATATAAATCAAGGAATATAAATCTCTTCATATAAATCTCTGATTAAAACTTTTCCATAATTTTTTTTCTGTTTGTATATAAATTTTAGTTGAGTAATGGCAGGTCCAGAAAAGGTCACAGAAATCAGATGAACTAGTGTCTTTTACTCATGTCTCTCTTTCACATATTTGCTCTGCTACAGAACTGTTTGAAATGGTTCTACATTTTATAATTACCTCATAGAAAACTAAAATATCATCCTAGTTGATTTGATTTTTCCTGTTAATACATCAAAGATGACAATTGAATTTAGTTACTATAAAAGTATATGTTTAACCATACATTATATCTTTTGTCTTCCCTGTTAATATAGGCGTGAGCAACTCTAGAAGCTATATTTTCTATGTTTACAGCCAGAGAAACAGCTAGATAGTTGATCTCCTGTATAGCATCAAAAATTCCAACCACAGAGCTGAAAAGCTGGCCTAACTAGGAGAAGATATTGTGTGTAATCTTCAAACTTCTTTTAATGAGGTCTTGAGACAAGCACTAATCCTTGCACTTTCTGACTCTGCCTTACTGTGCTCATGGCTTTGTTCTTCTACCTTAGAAAATTCAGTTTTAAATTTATAAGTACAGATAAATTATATTGTTTGGGGTTTTATTGCTCCATGCTACTCTACGATCAGTAATGCATAGGCAGATCCCAGGGTATCTCCTTTCTACTGGTACCTCTGTCATCCATGAAATATTGTCTTCTTGCTTTTAAAATATATATGGACTTCATGTAATCTAGTTTATTTAAAAGTCTTCTTTCTCTTTTCTGCACACAGAAGACTTAGATTGTTCAGTCATTCTCTGAAAAATGAAAATTTGTTGAAATAAATTAAATGCATTATCCTTTCTCAAATATTAAATATTTTAACTTAGATGTTCTTGTTTGCCAAACTGTAGAAACCAGTGTTTTTTATGGAGAAAGAACAACTCTGAATTACAACTACCCTCAGATTTCTCTTTCTGGAGAGAAAATATACTTATGGCACAATGCTTCCCATTTTTAAATGAAGAATAAAGTATAAGAGATCATTATACTGTTTAGACGTACATTTACTAGAAGACTGTAACCTGGACAGAGCACTCAAAGTTCTTTAATAAAACAGTTAAAATGTTGATCTAAATGAGGACAAAGATATTCACTTAAGGTTTTGTATTGCTCTTAAAACAGAAAACTCTGCCTGCCTGGAAAGAAGCTTTTAGGTTTTTCAGTCAGACTGTCAGACAGTCAACTGTATTGTTGGACTGTTTAAATACTGGATAATATGGAACTTTATTAAAATAATGCATATAGTATAACTTCCTCCAGTGCAGAGTTAAGTTTAGTAAGTAGCATTATTCTTTAGTTTATTTGTAACTACATCTCACATCAATGTGTGTCTGAATTCGGCAGAGTATTATCTCTTCTATTGTGTTTCAGCACTTAGAAGATTAACATGATGTCTCAGAAGTTCCACATAAGCACTGGCAGAGTTGCATTATGAAGGAAATAGAGCTGCAAGTTAATTTGTACAGCTGACATCTGTAGTAATCTGCTAAGTTTAGAAAACAGAATGTAGCAGTTCTATTTGCAGAACTTACCAAAACCTCTACGGCTATTGTGTGCCAATGATACAAGAAGTAGTTACTATGAAAAAAGGTGGAATATTTTGATTTAAGCTAAAGTACAGTTAGGTTTCATCTAACTGATTGTGTTCTTTGAGAGTTAGAAGAATGTCCTCTGGTAGCATGTTTTGTTTCTCTGATAGCATGTTTTCTGTTAGGCAGTGTTTTTCCAGATAGTGTTCATTCTTTGAAAATGATAATATCTTGTGTGAAGTATGATTTGTGCTGAACAAATGTCTCTTCTTCTGCAATCACCTCTGTCTGGAGTTTCTTTTTATCTCAAAGGCAGGGTCAGGCAGAGAGCTGGAGCCAGGTCCAAATTAGCAAGAGTTTTGACTGCTGCAAACTTTCATAGTAACATTAAAATTAGACCTTGGAAAGTAATAGAATATTCATAAGACTTCTGGGAAAATTTATACACATGAACGCAAGTGGGATATATAACACCTAGACTGCTAGGCTCATCCTCTGTCTTCTGCCTCCTGTTTACTCACGTCTACTCTGTACTGCTGCCCCCAAAATGAGGCCATGCTTCTTACCAGGGAACTGGAGACAGAGATGGCTGTTTTTCATCCCTCTTCTACTGGTAGTGACACCACACATTTCTCTTTCACGTGACTCTTGTCTGTGTGCTCAAGTTTTTACTCAGTATACTAAAAGATTATTAATTAAAAGTAGCAAATCTTAACCATAAAATTATAGAACGGTTTGAGTTGGAACGGACCTTAAATCATCTCATTCCAGACCCTGCCTGTTACAGGCAGAGACACTTTCCATAAGATAAGTTTGCTCAAAGCCTCATCCAACCTGGCCTTGAACACCTCCAAGGATGGGGTATGCACAACTTCTCTGGGCAACCTGTTCCAGTGCCTCACTACTCTCACAGTAAAAAATATTTTTCCAATAAGTAACCTAAATCTAGCCTCTTTCAGCTTAAAACCGTTACCCTTCATTCTATCCCTGCACTCCCTGATAAAGAGTCCTTTCCCACTTTTTTTTAGGTCCTCTTTAAGTACTAGAAGGCTGCTATAATGTCTTCCTAGAACCTTCTCTTTTCTAGGTTAAACAAGACCTGCTCTTTCAGCCTGTCCTCAAATGGGAGGAGCTCCCACCCTCTGATTATCTTTGCAGCCCTCCAGTGGATTCACTCTAACAGATCCATGTCCTTCCTTTGCTGAAGACTCCAGAAATGAATGCAGGACTCCAGGTGAGGTCTCATGAGAGCAGATTTAGGGAGGCAGAATCACCTTCCTTGGTCACACCTTTGATGCAACCCAGGATACAGTTGGCTTTCTGGCCTACAAGTGCACATTGCTGGCTCATGTTGAGCTTCTCATCCACCAGCACCCCCAAGTCCTTCTCCTCAGGGCTGCTCTCAATCCATCTTCATCCCAGTACTGACCCATGTGGAATGCCACTTGTCATCAGTCTCCATTTGGACATTGAACCATTGACCACAATTCTTTGAATGCACCCATCCCACCAATTCCTTACCCACCAAATGGTCCATCCATCAAATCCGCATCTCTCCAACTTTGAGATGAGAATGTTGAGCAGGACAGCGTTGAAAGCCTTGTAGAAATACAAGCAGATGTTGTCTGTTATTCTTCCCTTTCCCATCAATATTGTAGCCCTGTTGTAAAAGACTACCGAATTTATCAGGCATGATTTGCCCTTAGTGAAGCCATGTTGTCTTTCACCAGTCATCTCTTTATTTTCCATATGCCTCAGCAGAGTTTCCAGGAGGATCTGATCCATGATATTGTCAGGCACAGAGGTGAGACTGACTGGCCTGTAATGCATTCCATCAGTCTTAATTTTTTTTCCTTTTTAAAAAATGTGCATTATATTTCCCCTTTTTCCAGTCAATGGGGACTTTATTGAACTACCATGACTTCTCAAATGTTATGGATAGTGGCTTATGAGCTCCATCCGTCTGTTCCCTTAGGACCTGCGGATGTATCTCATGAAGGTTCCTTAGATGGTCTTACACCTGCTCTTCTCCTATACTGAATGGTTCTTTGATCTCCCAGTCACTGCCTTTGCCTTCTGCAACATGGGCGGTTTGGATTAAGTCCTTACCAATGAAGACTGAGGTGAAAAAAGTCATTGAGTACCTCAGCGTTCTCCAAATCCTGGGCAACCAGGTCTTTCATTTTCTTCCAGAGAGGGCCTGCATTTTCCTTAGTCTTCCTTTTATCACTGACATACATATAGGAGCTTTTCTTATTGTCTTGATTGTCATTCTTGGCCAGATTTAATTCTACCTGTGCTTTGGATTTCCTAACCTGTGTTTAAGTTTGTTCAGGAGTTCTTTTGTTCATCCATGCAGACCTGATGGTGTAGGCCTGACATCCTTCTTGTTGAGATGCATTGCTCCTGAGTTTGGAGGAGATGATCCTTGAATATTAACAAGTTTTCTTAGACCTTCTCCCCTCCAGGGCTTTATCCCATGGTACCCTAACAGGCAGATTCCTGAAGAGGCCAAAGTCTACTCTCCTGAACTCCAGCACAGAGCACTGGCTGAGCACCCTCCTCTCTGCTTTAAGGGTCTTGAACTCTACCATTTCATGGTCACTGCAGCCAAGACTTCCCTCGAGTTTCACAGTCCCCACCAGCCCTTCTTCACTGGTGAGAACAAGATCCAACATGGCACCTCCTCTAACTGGCTCTTCTGTCACTTGGAGATGGAAGTTATCATAAACACACTCCAGGAGCCTTGTGGCCTGCTGTATTGTCCCACCACAGATATCATGGTGATTGAAGTGGCCCTTGAGGATCAGGGCTTGCAAATGCGAGTCTGCACCTATCTGTTTATGAAGGGTTTCATCTGCTTGCTTTTCCTGGTCTAGTGGCCTGCAGCAGACCTCCTGCTATAACAACACCTGTCCCTGCCCTCCCTTTAATCCTGACCCATAAACTCTTGGTCAGCTCCTCATCCATCTCCAGGTGGAGCTCCATGCATTCCAGCTGGTCACTGAAATAAAGGCCAGCAGCCCCTCCTTGCCTCTCTTGTGTCTTTTTCCTAAAGAGCTTATCCCTCCACTCCAACACTCCAATCACAGGATCCATCTCTCAATGTCTCCAGGATGCCAATGAGATCATAGCCCTGCAACCATGCGCATGTGTCTAACTCCTCTTGTTTATTCCCCATGCTACTTGCATTTACACAAAGGCAGTGAAGTTGGGCCTCTGATGATGCTGTCTTACTGTCTGGGAACCCTTTGTGTTGCTCTTCAGGTGCTCTCTGGCTGACCTACATTCCTTCTCCAGTCTCTAAGTTTCTATGCCTGGCACTGACAGCAGAATGGTAGGAGTAGGATTGTCTGAGGTTCCTCTTCCCTGGCAACTTTAGTTTTTATGACCAAGGATGCTCTTCCCATGTTCTGACAGATAGACCCCAGGTCTCTCAAAGCGAGTCCTGTGGTCTAACTAATCAAATCCCGGGATGCAGCACCAGTTCTGTAGTCATGTGTTGATTTGCCAGACACAAATGGTCTTTTCAAACTCCATCCCTTTGACTTGTGACTGATGAAAAAAACTACCTGCACTCCAAAGCCTGTTACCACTGCTCCCAGGGCTCTGTAATGCTTCCTGATATCCATCAGCCTGCTCCTGCCTGTATCACTGGAGCCCACATGAAGCAACAGCAGCAGATAGTAGTCATTGGGCTGTAAAAGTCTTTGTAACCTCTTAGTGACATCCCTAATATGAGCCCTGTTAGGCAGCCTACTTGTCTAGAGAGTGGATCAGGTTGGCAAATGGGTTTCTCCTTACTGCTCAGAAGAGAATCACCCATTACTATAACCTGTCATCTTTTCTTTGTTGTGCTGGTTGTTATCTATGTAGTAGATCCAGCTGTCTTACTCTTCTGAAGCATCTCTCTTGATGTGATGGGTGTTTCCTCTTCAGTCTGAAGAGCAATGAAGCAATTCTGCAAGGACACGTCAGGTTTTATGGGGAGCTTCTTCTTCCTGCTGGTCCTTGCCCTTCCAGGTTTCCATTCTTCATTATTGTCCCTCTCCCTTACGTGTGTACTGGTGGGGGAGTGTTTGGCCCTTTGACTGTGGGCTATAGGTCCATAGCAGAGTGCACTTGAAACCAGCTGTCTAATTCTTCTCAACCCCCCTGGTGTTGAATAGCCTTCTCACTGCCTACTGCAGCTCAGCCATCTGCTACTGGATCTTTTCCATCTGAGCAGACCTTTTGCAGGCAACTCTGTCACCTGTCCTTGCTTCAGGAGAAAGGTCTAGGAAGTCTTTGTCATTTCAGGCTTATGCATTTTTTAATATGGTTTCTAGGTACCATGATGATGAGCTCATTATAGAGAAAAGGAGAAGAGAAACTATTATCCATTCTATTAAAGTTCAATGATATTAGATAGAAATCTCTATTTTTCATTAAAGAGCTTTACTAATACTATTGGGCACTGAGATATAAGGTCCTTATCTGTAACATAATAAGTACTCAGCACGTGAATGATATTACATATGCATTCCTCACCTTTTAAATCTGATCCTGGTTACTTGTTATAAATAAATATACCCAATGTCATGTAGTCACTATTCCCCTGTAACTTTTGCATGCTAATACTGCCCTTGGAGGAAAAGGTCCTTCTTGATAGCCACTGAAATGCCTCCAATATGTTTGAGAACGTACCTTACGCCTTTTGCCATCTTGCTGTAAAGGGAAAGAAATGTCAAATGCATTCTGTGTCTCATCGTGAATGCACATACTCCATAATCATCTATCCACACTTTATTTTAAGGCAAATATTTTGAGCTCCTGAAAAGCTTTCATACTGAATACAGTTTCTAATCCCTTGGTAAGTTCTATCTTTTTAAAAACTTAAATATGTCTATGCATAGTGACTGACACTGGCTTCTGTAAAAATGCCATTACTCAACATAAAGATTATGTATGTAGATTTATTACCAATATCTCCTTTATTTAGGTTTAATTAGCCTCTTGCTTAATAATGGTTCATATATTTTTCAGATAAAGAAAAGCTATATTTTCTGGCTGGAAAGAAAGCTGTCAGAAGTATGTTTGCCCTCTTGTTTTTTAGTTACTTTACTCGCTCAGCATTTCAGTTTGGCTGTTTATAAATATGCATATTATATTCCAAGTACTGCAAGAGAGATTTATCAGTATTGTCTGATTTGTTAAAATTATTTAGTCTTTATCAATGTTGTGATCAGCATGTAGAATATTTTATGAAATTATTTCACTGGATGAAATTATTTCAGAACAGGCCATCTGTATTCAAAGCTATATTGAATAATCCAAAATGTTTAGGCAATCAGAATTTATTCCTTAGAAAATTTTTCTAATTTCATTATCTCCTTCTGGTAATTAAAATGATAAAGAAAAAATTCTAGGAGAAATACAGAATAGATTTGTTTCCAAGAGAACAGAGTGTTTCCGTATTTATTTGTGTATCAACAGTAAGACTGACATAAATTTTGTTGGTTTTGCAGATTTTGATAGGGAATATGTATGTGTGTCTTTTGGAAGAGGGACCTTCTTTTTATTTCTGTAAAAAAAATATGATGCCTAATAAAACATTACCACTAAGCAAAAATATCCTGCATTTCATTGACATCATATTACATCATTGACATATACTAGCTAGTTTTAAATCTCATTCTCCATTTTAATTCTTATTTCCTTATCTTGTTAAATAATGCTGCATTCTGGAAGATGGGATAAAAGTTGCTGCCAGTACAGACTTAGAAACTGAACAGGGAGAGAGCAATTTTATCTTTCATAAAGTGTCTTTTCCCAGTATTTGATAATGTCCTTTATATACATCATAATATGTAGCTACTAAGACTGGTCTCATCTATTGGCAAGGGTTTGATAGCTGAATTTAGAAATTGATATTCTGGAAAAGTGGAGATATGCTGGTTGGGAAGTATTTCTGTAAAGACTGAAAATCCTTGGGGGAAACTCAGTAATTTACCAGCTTGTTGTCACATTTGTAAATAAACAGAATTATTTTCATAATAATTCAGCAGTGTGTGACATTTATTTTAGCTAGAGATCTGAAGAACAGCTTTAGGGCTGAACAGTGACTATATAAATATAAACACTGAGACAAACAGGCAGATTTCCTCTCTATATCATAAGAACACATGTTGTATCACTGCCAAACTAGCAAGTTTTATATACAAGAGAACGACCTTATAAACATCTTGCATTCTTTCTTCTTTGATAAAGATATGTTTCCAATCTGGACTGCACAGAGAAAGGTTTTATGAATGTCTTGGTACATCCATTCTTTAAAATTGCCATGTTGTACTGGGGTAATCAAGTGTCTTGTTCCAATTCATTCTGATGTATTGGAACAAGCAGAGTTATTGACTGTAGGAAGAAAAATATAACATTATCTAGTACTGCAAATGGAAATGAATTAAAGTCTAGAATGTGTTTTGAATGAATTTTTTTGGTTGGAGTACTTGTTTGTTTTCTATATTATTTCTGTATTATGATATTGAGACCTGCAAACATTACTACTAAATGCTGTGGAAAAACTCTGATCTCAGTCCTGCTGATGAATCAGTGTATTTCTTGGACCCTGGCAGAGCCAAACGGGGCTTGACTAAATTCTGGCTGAGGCATAACCTATTTCTTATGTAGGATTGACTTTATGATTACTGCTTATTAAAAAATGAATGTAAATTTTCAGAAGCACAGTTAGCTTTTACTGCAATTCATAGCTGTACCAGTGAAAAATGGGTGAAGTGTGTGCATTTGACATAAAGTGAGTGATGATAAGAATAAAAGGAAAGTAATCTAGTGCCAAGACTTTCATGAATCAGTTCAGAGCGTATTTCATACAGAATGGAGATAGATAGCAGGTTCTTAAAATTCCTAATCTGGGACACACTGTATGTGTCTCTTATCTAGCTGTAGAATTGCTCCAGGGACATTAGATTCTCAGGCTTACTGTTATAAATACCTTGTTGAGGCATGCAGATACCTTTATACATCATAATGTCACAAAATGCTAGCCTTATAGGAGAACCCCGAGGGCTGCAAAACTTAAGAATAAAGTAAAAATGGAAAGGCAGCTCTAGAATTGGAAGATCAAAATCAACAGTAATGGACCTGTAGAGCTCAGAACTGATTTATTTTACTGCTTTTCCTCAATCTTCCCTTTTCCTTGTGATATGACTAATGAAAAATCTAGTACTCAGATGCAATCAATAGTGGGAGACTATATCTGGCAGTATGGGCCACCATACAGCTTCTTTCGTCAGTAAGTTTATTGGTTTATTGTCTCAAGTCTTTCTTGGCTTCTTGCAGGGGGACAACTGATTTTTAGAAAGGCTGCAGAACTATGCTCTAGTCATATCTAGACATGTTCTGTAACAAACAGACTGTCACACATGAAACAACATGTTTATGCCAAGCCTAGAGATATACATTTCTAAGGATCATCCTGCAGCTAATCTGTTCCATCTCTTTGTAGATCTTAAGGACAACTGTAAGAAGAATGACTGTGTTGGGATACCAAATAGAAAGATTTAACATGTGACCAGATCCCTGTTAGTACTGTCCGCTAGAAAGGAGCCAATAACCTGAGAATTTGGAGTAGTCTCCAACTTGTGTTTCAAGAAACTGTCTTTCCATAGAATTCACTGAGCTAAACTCAGAAGTTTGAAGCAGTACTTGTACAAAAAATTAATTACTGATCAACCTTGTGTGTCATACAGACCACACTTCCTACATACTTGTTGGAATAAAAAAAGAAGAGAAGATTGGTTCTTGTGATGTATAAGTTAAATTGCTCCCTTCTGTATTTTTTATGATTATATGTTTTTGTTTATTTTATTTTTGCTTCTGTATGAATTGTTTAAACTCAGATGTTACAACAGTTCCAGATAAACAAAACTAAAATCATATTTAAATATCAATCGAAACTTATTAATTTCTTATCAGGGTTATTAAGTATATTGCTTATTACATTTCAGGAATTAATAATGACAAAATCATGTGCCTTAGGTCTGTATGAGCACTAGTCTGCTTCAAGTTCTATATGTGCCCAAGATGACAGTCCTGAAGGCATTTTTAAAAGGATATAAATTTTCACAATTGACTATTGTTATTCCAACCTATTTTGTCACATATATCTTTTTATCTCCATTGAAAAGAACTAGCGACATGAACACTATTCACTCAGAGCTGACAAATACAGACTCAATCTTGTCTTTCTTTCAGAGCAAAAGTGTATGGAGGAATGAACATGGTGAGCTGATGTGTACAAATGCAGTTTCATTTAAATTCAATGTCTCAAGTACAAATGTAAAATTACTAATGTCCTACATGTCAGTCATATGACACTTTATTTAGAAAACAAGAATAGTGTCTGGTGTTTAGAAATAAACCTACTGTTGTAGAACCTGTTAATTCCAGTCCAGGTTTCTGCCTTAATCAGGCTGCAAGTAACTCTGGAACGCACAATCTCTGTGTGAAATAATTGGAAAGTATTGGAAGAGTCTAACCAAGAATGTAGCTAGAGGGGTCTGAATTAAAGTAGAAAGACCAGATATCTCTCCCTGCCACCTGCTTACCTGTTAGGTACTGAGAAAACTTCTATAACAATGTCCATTAAGTAAACTTCTTCCTCAAAGCACATGAAATTTAATGTAGAGTTTCTAGACTTCTATTTGATAAGGAAGATATTCAGTAAAAAAGAATGGTGAGTGGAATTGGGAAGAGATAGAGCTACAGGCAAAAGAGTGAAATGGAAAAGTGGACAAATTCAGGTTATAAAAGAAGATAACTAGTTATTGTTTAAGTTTTTAATATGTTTTTTACTTAGATCTCATGAAGTATGAGAAGCAAAAATGATATAAAGCCATTTTTTTCTGGCTAGATTGTGACACATTTTGTGGCTCTTCCTTTGTCTTTTCCTCAGATGTTTCACATGAGGATTCTGTTATGTTATATGTATTTTTGCATAAACGTATCAATTTCACAGTTCTTGTTAGAGCCAATGAGAGCCAATCATCTCATGTTTCTTGAACTGACAAGAGTGCATAAACTCTTCTTAGCAACTTTATATTATCAAATGTGTATGTGTATACAGGACCAATCCAAACACAACTCCTGCTCTTAAACAGACTTTTAAGTGACTAGAGTAGTGTACTTTTTGTCAGCTTTCAGAGAGAAAACAATTCATTATTTTTTTTCTTTCTTATTCTAGTAATTATTTTCTTGTTGTGATTTGTTCATGGAAAGGACATTATTTTTCATCCACGTAAGATGTAAAATGTTCTATTTGCTCAGAAACATTTCTTTGATACCTACATAACTTGGCAAATGTGTTAGGCCAAATATAATTGGACTGCAACAAATTAATCTAATAGTTGTAAAATCATGGCTCCATACATTCTTATATCACTAGTCCATCTTATTTTATTTAAACTGTGAAGGTAGCTACCAAAGCGCTTGATTAGCAGCCAGATTGAAACAGCTAATTAGGCTTTCTGCTAATTTAATTCTGACATATTGAACTGAAGTACACACTTCCAGTTTATATTTACATTTTGACATCTGAACAGACCAAGACATTAAAAGTCCTTTGCTACTTAATCATAAAGTAAATGTTCTTAGTGATTTAATTTTCTCATGTAAAAAAACCCCAAAAGAAACAAAAAACTTAATGAAATTATTAAATACGGTTACTATGGCAACTAATGTTGCTCAAACCACAGGAGTCATTTCTAATTCTAGCCAAGGCTCTTTAATATCAAATTTAATATAGATTATTCTTTCTTCAGTACTACATCATCAAGAGTAATAAATTGAGGTTCATAGTTAGTGTATATTCAACAGTTGAACACCATACACAAATTAGACACAAAAAAAGCTAAGTTATCACAGCTTCACAGAAACTGTTGGAGGTCTTACCTAGCAGCAGTTCTAAAATAACCCAGCTGCTATCTATAAAAATAAGAATTGACATGCTACTTGTCAGGTGCTGGAGATCTAGGCCTCATTCAGACTCCAGACCACTGACACATATTATATTTCTGTTTCTAAAATCCATACAGAACCATGGTATAGCATTTTAACAGAGTGGTATCTTTTAAGTGTACAACAATCTCAGTGAACTTCGTCTGTATATAAGCTTCAATATGAGTCTCTATTGAATTTATGTCAAATTTTACCACTCACAATGTTTTAAATTGTGGAAATGCTTACTCCACGATATACCAGGCAGAAGTCCTGCTTGAACTTCAGAGTAGAGTAAGGGGTCTTTGTGAAAAATTTTAGTTAAAAAATGAAAGGATTACAGACTCTGTCCCGGTGGATATTTGGCATACAGAGAAAGATTGCATGCTCTAGTTTCAGCTTTTTGATAAGCTGGGCATAGAGAAATGGAAATGTGTGCCACTGGATGTTAAGGAATGAAAGTTTGCTCTTGAGACACCATTTTTAAAATCCAATTTCAAGAAAATTGTTAGTGAAATTTGAAAGTTATGTGGTTTTATTTGTGATTCTCTTTTTCAGTTTTTACCTGTAAATCTTGATACTAGGTAACTTGTTAGCATTTTTTGATATAATCAACAAATATATTTAATAAATGCTTGGTTTCATAATCTCAGATCTCTTTTGGCGTACAAAGGAGGTATCAGATTATGGAAAAAATCAGTGCTAACCACCTATTAATCATGAGAACAGTGATTTTGGGTTTTCCCTTTATTTTTTTCAAGAAAAAAGAAAACAGAATATCTATTTTATTAAGCCTGAAGCTTTATTTGTTTTTATCAAAACTTTTGGAAATAATTTTGCCAAATCTTGTTTTTCAGTATTTCTATAGTAACAACTATCTGTCCTATCAGGCTGAGCTACTCTAACATCAAAGAAACATATTCAGTCTAGAAAAATTTTGTTTCAGGTTATCTAAGTCACATCCGTTTGGGAATCTGAGAATATTCTGATTTTGGTTCATTTCTTACTACAAATAGTTATAATACAGATGAATTTCAGATATGTACACTAAATGTCAACATTAGAGAGATTCATAAAATGACAGGTATTACAGATGATTTGGTTACATGACAGTTTATGCATTTGAGGAAAAGGGAAAGGAAAAAAGAGAATACTGCCTTGTAACATTAAAGAATAGGTTCTGCCCTTTTTATGTTAGACTGACTATCTGTCAAGTTTAGAGGTAGAAGTATGAACTGAACTAGATGATTCACTGAAATTTCTTTTGAATTTGTTTTCTATAAGTGATCTACTTTAAAATTTTCTTTCTGATCTGTTTATCTATCATCTCTCTGTAACTGTTCTACATATCTTCTTTTTTATTACCTTGGAGACTCCAAAGGAGAAAAATTAGTCTGTTCAAATAACATGTAAAAATATCACCCATTCAAGTTAAAGTGGATTAAGTTCATTATGAAATTGTGACATCAATGACATCCTTGTTTCATGTATATTTTAAAAGCCAGAAAGACAAAACGTCTAGCAATAGAATTCCATCAGAAAATCACTTAAAATACTTTTTATCCTATACCTCTAAGAGAATGAATCTTTCTTTACCAAAGAGAGTTTGTCCTACTCAGTAATATTAACTTTGTCCCCAGGGTAGTCTCTGACTTTCAGAGCCTGAGAGGTTAATCAAAGTTTTTAAATTGCATTTTTTTTCTGTTTCAAAGCAGAAGGTTTTTGCTAACCTCTAACTGGGATCAAGTCACTAGCAGTTCTCATGTACTTGTCTTGAAGCTTAACACTACTGGGGGAAAATAGGACAAGAGCAGAACCATAATGTCAGACTATCTACAAGACTGTTCGCAATTCCAGCCCACATATGTGACAGGTGATTTGTGCTAAACAAGCTACACATCATTTCAAAGGTCCAAACCAAACTATTACTGTATAAACCAGGCAGTATTTCATTCATGAAAAGTGTCATTCTGTATATTTTTCAGTTTCAAATCTCTACCATCACAAGTGCTTAAAAGCTATTGTTTTCTGTCACATCTGCATACAGAGGTAAGTAACGGCATTTGAATGCACACATCTGATCACTTTTCATATGGGGCATCATTCTAACAACATGCATATGAAAAATACTGAAAAATAAATACACAAGTTTGCAATACAAAACTGTATACTCAAAATAGGAGGCAAATAATTGAATATAAAACTGTCCTTGGTAAACAACTTCATTCTTGTAATTATTTTCTTAATCTTGTTCTTTGCTATTGAATTAAAGTTCACATTCTTACCTCCAAAGCTCTGCAGAACATTTTGTGACCTTACATCTCAGTTCTCACTACATCCCTTCTTGTTGTTTGTGCTGCTGTTGTTAATGGTGTCACTACTTAGTTTTATTCTCCTGTTCTCGTTTTCAGGTTTACTGCTACACAGTCTGATGTACTGAAAACAATTCATAAAATTCAGTCTTCCTACAGAAACCCATACATATGTATGCTTTATAAGAGAAATAAGAAAGAGAATCCTTAATTTTCAACTCCAGGTTGATAAGTGTCTCAGTATCTTCACACTTTATTTCTTTTTATCTTTTATGTCAATAATTTTATTGGTAAAACCTAGTAATACATAGTTTAGAGGTTGTATATATCATTAATTAAATTTCCATATGTTAAAAAGTAAGGTATTTTCACAAAAATGTGAAAAGCCAGTCATTTTCTGTGATTTGTTAATACAGCATCTGATGAGCTTAGGCTTTCACCCTAGGGAGAGCGTTATTACACATCATTAACTCATTGTCTGAGGTGACCAATTGTGAAATATAGTTTATAAGCATAGAGCTTTACATTGTGTTTTAATGTGAGAAAATATGGCCATGTCAGACTGGAAGGCTAAAAACATGTAAAATGATCACACCTGAGTCATCTGTATTGTAAGGCAGCTACTGATGACTAAGCCTCGGTGTTACCAAATGACCACCAGATGGAGTGTGTAGAACTATTTCCATTTCAACCTAGACGTTAACTGATAGATGTCCATGGAATGGAAAAGTTGGGATGAAATTGGGTTAGAACTCAAAACGAAGTATCAATTATACTTGCTAACAGTGTCTGTTTATAAGCTGAATAAAGTTGACTGGTTTATTTGAGTTGTGTGCTGTTTAGCTGGCTACAGGTCAGAAACAGTAGAACAAGAACTGCTCTTCTCCTCTTTTGGAGGGATAAGAACCTTTTACCAATAACTGATGTTTGATAATAGATGTCACAATACAAAATTCCAATAAATAAAACAAATACTAAGTCATTTTACTTCCTTACTCCTTATTCTTTCCAGAAGATCTTAAGCACCAATATAGCATCTGAATAACCAGGTGGTTTCTTTTTTCTTTTGTACTACCAGCTAAATAACATGAAATGTGTTCAGTTATCTGCAGCAGTACTTGCACTGCTCATCTGCAAATACAAATTACCTTATTAGTAACAATGAAATCAAGACTAAAATCAAGCTTTGTATATATTCTGCACGCAGTCCTTTGTGGTATACTAAGTTGCTTGTTTTAGTAATTATAAGTAATTTAAATTGTCCCTGTGGAAGATTAAATACTTCTAAAAGCTTGCAGAAGTTTATGTCCTTTGTCAAGCCATTTATGTATTAGACTGCAGTTTATATCTGACCAAGCTTGCATCAGACTATCAGAGCATTAGACGATCAGACTAGACTCAGAAGTGAGAGGACAGTGCTGCAGCCTTCCGGTTCCTACTTCTGTTAGCCTGGTAGAAAGTGGAGGAAACGGGCGTAGGAGGAAGTTATGGAGTTGAAGTCTGCATGATGATAGGACCTGTTTCTGACAATTAGACTGCTGAGAACATCTGGAACACTAGGTGCAAATCCTGTGCAAAACAGGTAGCTTCTTACATGTACCATTCTTTCAGGTAACTCCATAGAGTTACTCCCTGAAAAAAAACAACCAACCAACCAGAGGAAAAAAAACCAAAAAAACCCCAGAACCTGGGAACCAATAAGGAAAGAGAATCCCAAGTTTTGTGGCCATACTTAAGTGTCCACACAGTTGCAAGAGGCAGGGTTTGCGCTTCTACAAATTTCTTCTGAGTTTTATGTACATTGAGGAGGGAGCCTCTTCTCCCAAGTGACAGGGGACAGGACAAGAGGGAATGGCTTCAAATTCTGCCAGGGGATGTTCAGGCTGGACATCAGGAAATAATATTTCATGGAAAGGGTCATAGGGCACTGGAACAGGCTTCCCAGGAAGTGGTTGAGTCACCTTCCCTAGGGTGTTTAAGAGACGGGTGGATGATGTGATGAGGTGTATAGTTCAGTCACTGAAGGGGGTGGTTGGACGCAATGATCCAGTGGGTCCTTTCCAATCTAGTGACTCTATGATTCTAAGGCTTTTTCTGCAGGAATGTTTGGGATTTTTTTTGGGTGTAAGTGACATTCCCTTGGATATAGAATACAAAGAAAGATGAATGACATCAGTGAAATAGCCTCTGCATAGGAAAGCGCTTTGGGGTGGAAAAAGAAGGCATCATTCCACACATAGTTTTGTGCTGAAATCCTTTTTAAATTGCTTCATTCACTACATAGAATCATAGAATCATAGAATAACCAGGTTGGAAGAGACCATCGAGTCCAACCATTCCTATCAAACACTAAACCATGCCCCTTAGCACCTCATCCACCCGTGCCTTAAACACCTCCAGGGAAGGTGACTCAACCACCTCCCTGGGAAGCCTGTTCCAGTGCCCAGTGACCCTTTCTGTGAAGAACTTTTTCCTAATGTCCAGCCTAAATCTCCCCTGGTGGAGCTTGAGGCCATTCCCTCTTGTCCTGTCCCCTGTCACTTGGGAGAAGAGGCCAGCACCCTCCTCTCTACAACCTCCTTTCAGGTAGTTGTAGAGAGCAATGAGGTCTCCCCTCAGCCTCCTCTTCTCCAGGCTAAACAACCCCAGCTCTCTCAGCCACTCCTCAGCCGCAACAGTACGTGTTGCACTGTTTCAAGGTTGCCAAGGAAAACGTACCACCAGAGGGTTCTAGTATAACATTAATACCCTAAGAGTAATCTTAGATGGCATCATTCACATTTTTTCTTGCAGATATTGGAATCATAGAATGGTTTGAGTTGGAAGGGACCTTAAAAATAATTTAGATCCAACTCCCTCAATAAGGGACAACTTCAACTAGATCAGTTTGCTTAAAGCGTCATCCTGCCTGGTCCTCAACACCTCCAGGGATGGGGTATCCTTGACTTCTCTGGACAATTAGTTCCAGTGCCTCATCACTCTCACAATAAAAAGTCTTCCTAATATCCAGCCTACATCTAATCTCTTTCAGCTTAAAACTGTTACCCCTCACCCTATCATTACACTCCCCAATAAAGAGTGCCTCCCCAACTTTCCTGTAGGTCCCCATTAAATACTGGAAGTCTGCTATAAGGTTTCCTTTGAGCCTTCTCTTCTCTAGGTTAAACAAGTCCAGCTCTATCAGCCCGTCCTTGTACAGGAGGTGCTCCAGCCCTCTGATCATCTTCAGGTCCTCTGGACCTGCTCTAACAGACCCAAGACCTTCCTGTGTTAAGGACTTCAGAACTGAACATGGTACTCCAGGAGACCAGAGAAGAGCAGCAGAATTACCTCCTTCAACCTGATTGTTGCACTTATTTTGATGCAGTCCAGGATACAGTTGGCTTTCTGGGCTGCAAGAGCAGTTTTAGAGACAAGACTGTCATTGAGGACAGTGTCACATGCCTTACACAAATCCAGGTGGATGATATCAGTTACTCTTCCCTTATCCATTGTGTAAGTCCACCAAATTTATCAGACACAATTTGCCTTTAGTGAGGCGATGCTGGCTGTCTCCACTCACCTCTATACTTTCTGTGTGCCTCAGCAGAATTTCCAGGAGGATCTGCTCTGTGATTTTGCCAGAGACAGAGGTGAAACTGATCAGCCTGTAGTTCCCCGTGTCTTGGCCACCTGTTTACAGCCTCATTGATTGAAAAATCCCCTTATGACATGATTCATCCCATACGCATTAGAACTAATTAAGTTATAAAAGCATGAATATTTGCTTGGTTCATATGTTACAAAGTAGCCCTTAAAGAATTATGTAGGCAAAAATAATTACAAACAAAATAAAAGTGAAAAGGGAGAGTCTGTATATATAGAAACTGCCATCAAACATTGTTTCATTTTCACTGTTTGGGGTGGTTTGAAGGAAGCAAACAAGGAAAATTTTATGAGATATAACATAAACATGAAAGGCCATTTTTATACCTACCTGCACAGGTTGAAAAGGGAAGCTGAAGAATACACTTCTAACCATACAGAAGACATGAAAGTAGTTTAAAGGAAAGTCAGCATTCTGAGTCACAGGGCTATGTATCATGTAAGCCAGTCCAGTAGCACTGCATTTTCATTCTGTCGTTGCTCGGGTACATGCTAGAGCAGAATAAAGCTGGTACATTAAACATACAAGGTCTCTGAAGGCTTGCAAAAGCAAATTTGAACAGTTCTCTCTTTTTCTTGCCAGGGGAGCCTCCTTCCAATTTCTTTAGCTGCATAGACAGATCCCTCAATGCACAATGCAACTTGGTTCAAAAGTAAATACTCTGTTTTCAAAGAGGTCTATTTCAGAGGCTGCAGAAAACTAGTTAAGGAATTAATATTCTTCCTATTATATATAATATTCACTAAGCAACAGACTTAAAGCAAATTCCAGCTTTCTGTCCAGTAGAGGTCAACATCTAATCTTGATTACTTTGGTGTGATGTTGAAGACAATTGTAGTTAAATTACATTTTATTTAAATTGTTATTTCCAAGATCAGAATTTAATTCTAATGTCCTCTGTGTAGAAATTGTTTAAGCAGGAAGACTTAATAGGAATAAGGACTTAGTCATGTAAATAAGAGGTTTAAGGTACAGGGTCCCGACTATAGTCACACAAACCAGTCTCCCAGAAGAATGTATTTTGTAATTGATGACATTCCTAAATTTAGAGGACTTTTTATGTGTTTTAATAAGTAATCTCCAGTGCTTTAATGAGTAAAGTATAACAAATGACATTCTGTTGCCATAGAGACGTATTTCTTCTTATGTGTTCCCAGGCTGAATGCCTTTTTCTTTTCCTCTTGCTTTGTTTTAGTAGGATGAAGACCACAGCTATTGTAAATGCAACTTTATTTTTCTGTATTATAAATAAATGTGAGAAAAGGATATATGCCTCAATAATAGAACATGTTCATACTTAATTACTGTGTGCCATTATTTGGAAGGCACAGTGTTCTGACAAATACAGTGGCTTCCTGCTCCATAGAATAATTAATAATGTTGTTTATTGTACCGTAAGTTTTTCTCTTTTGTCAGACAAAATTTGTTAAGTCAATTAGATAGTGAAATTCATATGGGCTTAAAACATAGTGCATAATAAAGTTTTAGCAAGGATTTAATGATACTAAAATAGCCGGGGAGAAGCGTGGTATTCTGATGCAAACAGTTTCCATGGTAATGACTTCAAGCTTTCAGTACCAAAGGGGAAAAAAATCATAATTTAAAACCTGTATGCTTGTATACATTTTAGTTTTTAGATAGGGATGCATCTAGTATACCAGTATTCCTTTACAGAGAAAATCTTTTTTCTGGGAATTTACTGCAGTCCAAAGCCCCATCAGTGGACAGATATTTCTGCCATCCCTGTAAGAAACAATGTGATTTTGCTCCTCAGCAGATCTGAGATTGTTTTACTAATTATTTTATATTTAAAAAAAACCCCAAAAAAACAGTGTGAGATTTCTCTCTGGCTATATTAAGTCTAATTACATGTAATCTTCTAGCTATAATCAAGTGACTCGTTTCTTCACAGATTTGCTGTCTAAATTTATTAGCCCATAAAACCATGACTGAGAGTTCAGTGAAATACTTCTGCATCCCTGAAATTTGGTCCTCTTGAGGTACTTCTTCATACATCAAACTAATATAGAATAACTAAAAATAAAAAGGACAAAAATCATATACTTCAGAATCCAAAATTAGGTCTTAAAATTTCTCTTTGAAATAATAGAAAATAAGCACCTGCATTGTTATTGTTTTTGAGAATAAGCACCCTCTTGACGAATTTTCTCTCCCATACTTGGCAAATTAATTTAAAAGTTTAAAAACAAAATTTATAAGTTTCAGTCTATAAATGGTTCTTTCAGTTTATAAGTACTGTAAACATTCTCTTTCACATCTTCTGTTTAATGTTTATGTGCAAATAAGTTTATTGTTTCAGCATTTTGATAAAAGGAAGCACAGCATGTTAGTTAAGAATATATTGACTATAAATACTAGTGACCAGGAATATAGTGGCTGAAATTTTGTTTCCCGAAGTCTATATGAAGATAGTCACTGTTCTTTCAACTGAGAGAGAAAATTCATCCTAATGGCTTAAAAAAAAATTGTTCTTTCTGCTTTTTACAAGTCTCTCTTTTCCTCACACAAAGGGGATAGCAACTCTTTATTCCATTTTTTCTGGCTTATCTTTGAGGAAGAAAGCAATTCAGAATATTAAGTTTCTCTGGGGAATCTCTAATTATTCAGTTGAAAAAGTGGTAATGCTTATTATAATTATGTGCTCATACAAATACCTAAATATCTAAAATCTTTGATCATCTAGTTTCTTTTGTAAGTAAATTTATTTTAAATCCTTTCTATTTAAAAAATAATGATATTGATGAAGTTCTACTGCTGCCCCAAGACCAACTACCCACCACAACATTGTGTAGAATCCTCACAATGGAACAGAAACATCGTAAATGAAATCCCTCCCACTCTAGTCCTGCCTGTAATGTCGTGTCTTACTGCTTTTCAAGTCCTAGTTTGATGAGCAAAAGTATGTAACAGAAACAGCATGAAAAGCATTTGTATTTCCTTTTACTGAGATCTCTTGATGATTCTCTAGGATGGATTCTAAGCTTTGTTAGCTAGCATTTACTGCAAGTGCTATATTGCCGAAGTACTGATATGCTCCATTGTGGATCAGTCTCTTTCATGCATGCCGTAAGAAAGTCTCATCCACACAGAATTCAGCTGGATAGCCAGACTTGTACAGAAATAGTGAAAACCACCAAATTCTGCAAAGTTTCTGATAGCTGCTGTGGACAAAAGGGTCACAGCTGTTTTGATGTCTATTTAACATGGGAAAGTATGAAGGCATAACTGACGTACAGGCTTATTTGCTTTAAATGCCCCTTTTTTTTGCTTACAGTTTAGAATGGGACTAGAGAGACTGCTGGTGAATGAGATGATTTCTGCCAAGAAATTCAGAATAGAAGGCTTCACCACCTAGATTATTAACAACAAACAGATTTCTTTCCTCTTTCACATATCCTTGTAATTCTCTTTATCTATACCACATACATTTTTTTTTGAACAACAGAAGATGTACCACAGATTGAACCATCAGATATCAGGTGCTACTTTATATTCCAGTCACTCAGCTAGGAGGAATGGAAGCATGTATTCATATATATTGACTTTAGGCAACCTCCAGAGCCTTCTGAGTTAACTGTGAAAAGCTGGGTTGGGTGAGCATTCCTCCATGGTGATGTTTCAGGCAGCTTAATAGTAATAAAACGGACCAGAAGCAGATATGTCTGTCTTGGTTCACATGGAAGAAAAGCTTTCTCCTTAGGACAGGTTTTTAAGTTCAGCTGCATGAAATGAGACAAAATTTTAGTGGAAAAGTATTAAAAAAAGAAAAGAAGAAGAAAATGGAGCTAGAAGGCTTGATAAATCAAAACATAAATTTCTTGATAATATAGCTAAACAAGGTATTCTCCATTTAGATAGCAGTAAAGCAAAGGCTTTAGATGCTTAAAGAATAAGTCTCAAGAAGACATTTCTTTATTATTTAGACCTTGCTGTTTTGTGTAAAGAATTGGTCTGTTCTTCTCTCATTCAAGCATAACATATCTTGTGTTCAGATGTGCTTAAGGCCACAAGAAACCATTATATCACTTAGTCTCATCATTAGTGATCACTTATCATACATCATGTAATTTATAATGTATAAAATTTTAATTAAGCTAGATTCTCTCTACACAAACTTTGAAGCAAGCATCTGGAATACATGTGGCGTTTTTTCCTGTCTGTGGTTGGTGTTAAGGAACATACAAAGCTATCATCAAAAAGACATGCCAACATGCTATTTTTTTCATTTACCACAATGTTGGATACATTTTTTATGACTAAGCAGCTTGTGCTTTTGTATTCTCAGTAGAAAATTCAGCAGAAAAAAACCTTGAAGTGTTCTCAAGAGGTGATATCCATATGCTCATAAGAAGTTTACTATGATCTGTATTTTAGAGAAAGGTTAGGAAATTAAAGCAAAAGCAGCATCAGAACTTTATTAGTTTGATCAAGGAGGAAAGTCCTGTCTAAATATAAATTAAGTAAAGCAAACGATACAATTCTGAGTATATAAGCAAGGCAAATCAACCAGGTGCTCTGGAGAGGTTTTCATATCACACCCAAACACTTGTTTACCATAACATTGTATTTCCTTCTTTGTTTTGCTTAGGCCAGTGTCTATGCTTCACACCATGATACAACAATGTTATAAATACAACTTTATTTCATTGTAGTTGCTATTTCATAGCTACGTGGCTCATAGCCACTACTCATGGCTCCCTGATGCACATCACTACTACAGTATATACTTGCCCTGCTTGTTGAGTTTTGCTAAAAATAAAGAAAAGAAAAGACAAAAAAGAAGATTTTATTTTTAATTACAAAGCTTATGGAAGTGGTTTTTTTATTTTTATTCTGAATCCATTCTATCTTTATGGTAAATCAAGATATAACCTACCACCTTTTTATTTTGCACAACATAAAGTCTGGAACAACCCATAAACACCTTAACTTGTACTTCAATTTTAAACTCCACAGAAATGCCATTGCATGCCTGTATCACAGGCATGATTTGTTAATCATGGCATGATGCCCTAAAACTTGTTTAGAAAAAAATAAATTAATCTGAATATGCAATGTGCACAAATATCTCAATAGAGACAGGAATTATCTATCTAACTACTTTTTCAGGCTAACCAGCCTGAAGGTACCCATTTTTTTAAACTGTTAATGGAATGGAAATGGTGGTCCTCTAGTTCCTTTTAGTTTTTCCATCTTTCCGATACTTACTGAATAGTAACATTAAAGTTTCATAGAGCTTTTCAGCTAGTTAATTCTAGCTCTTAAGTTACATATTAATCATGCCTGCAGATCTGAAATAAATTAAATTTAGTATCTGTGGATGGCTCTTTTGCTATCAATATTTTTCCATGCCCACTTTCTTCCCATAGGATAATATCCAATATCCATTTCAGGTATAAAACAGGGATGCATTTGGCATTTCTGCTTTACTGAAATTACTGTCCAGGGGATTTTTTTACACTGAAGTAGCAAAGGCATTGTAGCTGTTATAGGACTTGTTTTTTTTCCTTAAAAATTGTTTAAACATGTAGTCTTACTGGTTTTCGTTCTACCGGCACTGAGACTGCACTATGGCTTTCTCATCACCAAATGAGATGTCTTTCCTTTACTGTTTTCCAACCTTTACACATACACACACATAAATGGAAAAACTAAGAGGTAAATAGCAAAGACAAACTGTTTACTTAAATACTCAAGTGATGTACATTTAAATAACTTTCCAGGTTATATAGCTCTTTCTCTGGAACTGTTTCTGTGTATGTCTGCTACATTTGTCACAACGCAGCCACATTTACTTTCCAAACTAATATGAAATTTGACAAACTTACTAGGGTGGTTTTCAGTGCAAGTTTGTCAGCCATTTTAAAGAAGACAAGAAGGCAATGTAGTCAGAGAGACAAATGGAAAGAGAAATACTGAATTCTAAAAGTGACTATTTTTTGATGTGATTAGCACAGGCTGGTACGTGTCACCACTATTGACTTAAGTTTCTACTTATTTCAGAAAAAAACTGTTGCTTATTATAGGTTTTTCTTCTCTCTTTCATATACACTATACATACACAAGCATGTGCATAGTGAGTGTACATAGGTCCAATGTGACCTATATACTTAACCATGTACTTTGTATGTATACAGGTTATATAATAGAAATGATGAAAATGAAATTTGTATTTTTTTTCAGTGCTCTAGAATTGAAGGCACTGCTAATTTTTCAAGCTAAAACCTATACAGGTGTGAGATTTGGATATTTGTTTTGTTCTCTTTAGAGCATATTAAACTGACCAGAGACTAAATTAAATGCACTGAAAGACAGATATAAATCTTAATTTTGTATTCTTCTTCTGCTTACCATTTTTTCAAAAAACTTCCATCTTCTCAGTTTTATTTCACTACTTTCTGCACTGTCTTTAATTGCCTAAAAGTAACAGGAAGTAAAAAATGCCACATGTGAGTATAAACTTGTTGATATAGTAATTTTTCCATGATTTATCACTGTTTTAAGAACATTTAAGTGATAGTTCTTTCCATTATTACGATTATTATTCAATTTTCTTTAACACATAGGTTGCAAAATTGAGATGGCTCTAGGATTATTAGCCTTGATACATTTGAAACGTGTGTATATGTTATAAATCCAGACTATTCACTTCTGAAGTAAATTATTTCAATACTGAAGCTGTTTCTTATTAAATTTCATTTATTTTAATATTTCTTCTATCTTTTTTTATTCTCGCTATGGAATACTCTGCACATATCTCTACAAAATGCCAAGCCTCCACGGGTCAAAAATCTGATTAGAGGGAGCAAAGTTTTGGTCTTATGGATCCCAGGATTGACAAAATTTGTTATCAGGATACATTGTGTTACTTATGTACTAGTATGCCATCTGAATTCCTATGTATTGGATGAGCATGAATGGACACTATGGCTATATTTCAAATTGTACAATTCAGCAAGATTGTTCTGTGGAAGTTCTCCATGCCAAGTGAAGGACAGAAAATCAAACAGGTTTGGATATGTGATATTACTGCTAGAAAATGGGCATTCTGTCCATTGAAGCTATACATGAAACTTCTCAATGGCATCATGCGACAGAGGAAGTAACTTCTTTTAAACCCAGTAAGAAAGACAGCTAGGGTCTAAATTAAGTAACTTAGACGTTCTTATTACATAATTTTCATACTACTACAGTTGGTTTTCCATGTTTCAGTCCCACCCTGTGTCACATGTCAGGGACATTCCTGTATTTAGCTTTATTACTGCATTCGGCCTTATTCCCACATAATCCACTGCCTGACTACTGTCACCCAAGTTTCACAATGCCTGAATGGATTTGGGGATGACTACGTTCCATGGGTCATCTATTGTGATATGCTTGCTAAGCATTAAAAGTACATAAGTTAATTTCTTCATTGTTGCCCAAATTCTTTGATATAATACCACTAATAAAACAAAACAAATAAAAGTTAGTGTCAAAAGAACAATAACAGTGTATAGCACTCATTTGAGGATGCCCTTGGCCATGGGTGGTCTTTTGAAAAGGATATCCCACCAACGATGTGTTGCACCCTTCTTCACTTGTTCCAGGACACAGTGCATTACAGTCTGTTCTCCATCTTCACCAGAGTAAGGTTCGGTCCAATAAGCACAGGTAGCACAGGTAAGGTGTGGCAGGCACTGAATATGTCAAGCCACACCCTGTAATTTAAACAAAACTACAGTCACAAATACTGAATGATTTGTGGTGTCTACAATAATATCACAAGGAGTTCCCAGACAAACATAGGCTTTGCCAGTGTCAAAAATGGCACAGGTGCTGTTTGGTGTCAAGTCAAATATGTCAGACTTTGATGGTATTCCTTTCACATATTAATCCTTGTTGTTCTTACACAATACACAGACATTAATAGTTTGCCATTTGTCATGCTCCTTTTGAGCCCATGCTCCATGCTTTGAAAGATAGAGTACGGTTCCATTATGATTTAATCCTAATGCAATGATTGGGTATATCATATATAGCAAAGTATTGTGTATGATCAGTACTAATGCTGTGGATGAATTAGCAATGGGATCAAAGAATTTGCAGATATCACCGCAATTAGAGCTTTCTTTCAAATTCAATTGCATTATCTCAGATCAAATAATGTTCATGAGATGACATGGATACAGATACAAATTCAGAGTTCATAAAATTAAACCAGTATTTTCTCAAAATTCCATTCACTATTATCACAGCTCTTGCTGATCTGATAAGGAGCACTGGAATGCAGAGTGCTGCCTCACTCAAGAAAGGGGGAGAAGCTTTTCTTGTAAGATCACACATTAATTTTACAACCACTTTCTCAAAAATATTCAGGTATTTTCCCAAGTTAGGGCTGACAAAAACGATCCACACCCTCATGCACATGCAAAATGCTGAACAATAAGCAATCTTTGAATCTCTGAAAATTAAACCAACTATTTATTTTATGGTCCTTTCCATGGATATCAGTTTTTGGATAGTTCAAGCTGGAAAAAAAATGATTAAAACAATTAAATTGCCAGAGGAGCAGCTAGCAAATTTATTGCAGCTGGGTGAATGTACTGTTCTGTTGTGTTTCATCAAAGTTCATCAACAATGCTAAGAAGGTGATAGGAGTTATAAAAAGTTTAAAAATCAGAGGCATTAGCCTTTGTTGCTTAAATGGTAACTACCACACTTTGGATTGCTTCAACCTTTTATTATTGATCTACTTACACACCTGACTTGCTGCAAACGCACTAACTTCAAATCTTTCTTTTCTCTCTCTCTCTCTTATACACGTGACGCATACATATTAAATCTGTGCATATTGTTCCTCAGTTACACAAGCACAAAAATAAAACTGATTGCAGAGATAACTGCATACAAAAATATTTTTGATATCTGGGAATGCCTGATCCACAAATGAATTGATAACGAGTATTGTATTAAAAATTTGAAGGGTCATCCCTCCATATTTTAATAAAAGCTGTCTGAGTCTTCCCCATTAATCACCGGCGTGCTCATTATTTTTACTGAAATAAAATTGTTCATAGCATTACAGCTTGGTACTTCCCTGCAGAGATGACAGGGTTAGTTCCTGCAGTTTGCCACAAAACCAGGAAAGCTGCTGAAGCAAGGAGAAAAATTTAAAAAAACTTCAAAGGTAGGGAGCAGAGGGGGTGACAAGGGACATTCCAGTCAAACAATTTTTTTTGAGACTTCTGTATTTGCCAAACTTCCTCAAAATTAAAACTATCTGTGGTGACCACCTTCTTTTTGTCAGAATTAGCCAGACTTCTTGGCATAATTTAACTGCACATTTAGTAATTTTTTTCAATACTCCAGCTAGGGGTGTCCCCTTTTTTATGCTGGGTATTTTAAAGTATTGCTGTCTGTAGCTTTACACTCTGAAGGTCCCAGGTGGATTCACCTGTCTGCCATCTTGGTGCACATTTGAGCTGAAAGGATTCAGAGGCATGTTTTTGTCAGAGTGTCTGCATATTACAGCCTGGACTGGATGTCTCCAAAGAGGGAGGACACAGGATAAAGAAACTCAGCCAATTACACCTTTAGCAGTTTCTGGACCCCTAGATATTCTTCACATGCTGTCTGTGCAACAGCTACTCTGGTGAAGTTTCAGGTAAGCTGCCTCTTTTCTTATCTTCTGGCCCTAGATGGTTCCATGGGCCCCTTCTGCCACTGAGCAAAAGTTAAATAAAAATCTGTTCTCTCAGTCTCACAATTAAAATGTGACAAGATATCACTACTCTTGTCCCTGTGCACATATATCATTGAGTCGGATAAGGGATGTTAGCATGTCCTCCCTCTCTACTGTCTCTCTCAGGGAGCTTGTCTCTTAACCTACACATTTAATTTTTTGGCAGGGGTAAAGGTCAGTTTCTTTCCATCCAGGGATTGGGGAATGAATTTTACTGAGGAGCACTTTAACAAGTCCATGTTACAGACATCCAACCCTGTATCAGTAAGGCAATTAAGATCTCGCAACAGGACTGAGGCCGCTGGTGTGGTGGGGACCTGAAGTTCTGCAAGAACTCATATGAAGTCATCATTGCCATTATTATGCCAGAGGTCTCGTTACCATATTTCCAGATCTGAATTTGTTTGGCTAAATAAAAGATTTGAGATTTGTTGGCATTTTTTGTAGTAGTGGGGGTTTTTGGTTTTTTTTGTTTTTTTTTTTATGGCTTTTGGTTGAAGCTAACAGTTCTTATAACTTCAGCCGCTGACTTCAAAAGCATTCCAATGAGTTCTACAACTTTTTCTTATTTTTTACAGCACATGTTCTGCTGCTTTTCTCTCAGTTTTTACGATACATCTGAGCCACATTCGTCCCATTTTGTGGAGAAAAACTTCAATGTTTTCCCAAAAGCCTACCCAGTCTGCCACACCACTCCCTGTACCATTTAAAGATCAGGTGTCAGGGACAGATGTGACTGACATCATGAGCAGGGGAAATTTGAAAGTATGCAAGAGACTTCAGAAGGAGAGTTCACCAATCTGTTTAACCCTTTAACCAGCAGCGTTACAAGGGTGAAAATATATATATATCACCCAGCCTGCCAGTTAGAGTTCTTTACCTGACAGTGTTGCAAGGACAAAACACACAGCTTGTCAGAGCACTGACTGAAGGGTAATCAATATAATGTTAACCAGTTGCTCCCTTTATACAATTTTACTTAGATCCTTATCAATGTTTTCACAAAGACGAGTAACCTTGTCTACCTCACTGAACTTTGAATCAGAAGATCACTTGAAATCTCTCTTAATAAAATTTCTGAGACATATATATACAAATAAATCAATTATATTAAAAATAACAGCTCACAACTTAATAAGGTTTGGTAGTGGATGAGGGTGGTGGTGGGTGGAATGGGGGGGTGGGATGGGGGGGATGGGAGGGATGGAAGGAGGAGAGGGGGTGTGGGGTGGGGAGGGGGAGAATAGTGGCAGGGGGAAGCACCAACCAGATCCCATTTCTCCCCACATTCAACCCCTTTCCTGTATCTAGCTTTATTCCCCCATTCAGCCTTATTCCCACACCCTGACAGTGCTGGAGGGCGGGCGTTGAAGTCGAATAGGGAGATGTAAACTTAGAATGAGGATAATTTACAATTTTATTGATTCTTTTTCAGCCTTTACAAGTTTAGTTCTCTGAAATATGATTAAAGGTGATAAGAGATTAAAGTGATGTATTAGCACATCTAAACTCTGGACAAGAAAATACTCTTGCAATTCTTTCCTAGGATATGGATAGTTCTATCTAGCGGGGGAGAAAGAGAGAGAAAGGAAGAAAGATAGATTCTTGTTATTTAATTTATAGCAGAAATGAGGAGATGAAACCAAAGAAAGGAAACAGAAATGAGGGCAAGTATAAACAAACAGTATTACAGACAGGGAAAGTCAGTGTTTCAAAGCACGTTTTCCAAAAGCACAGTGATGCGTATATATAACCTTTGTAAATACAACTTCAGAATCAGGTGATGCCTTTCAGTGTTGGGGAGGCAGTTATTGTAAAAGAGGAAATGAGATGCTTTCAGTCCCACCTCTGCTTTGTACTCATTGCATCAGGAGAGATCAACACAATTCTACTTTTTCTTCTAAGAAGTGGATCCATCAGGAATAGAGTATGATAAAACTTATTTGCACATTTTAAACAGTGAATAGATGCTGTGTAAAGTTTGAGGCTAAACAGAAGACCTTTATTTTAAATGCAAATCTCATATTTTTCAGCCTTTGGTTGTACCACGTGGATAATAGTAAGTCGTCTTAGTTTCAGCCAGTGAACATAAGAAATAGCACCGAAGAATGCATTTTAATAAAATAAAGTGAAGTCTCCTCAGTGTGTTTTCCTTAGAACTAGGTTAAACTGATTTAGCTCTCATACTGCAGAAATCAGCTTAATCAATATTCACATTGCCAAAAAAAACATTTTGTTTAACAACTTAATCCTCCTTATCCAAACAATATATTATATCTAAAAACTCAAGGGTGGTATAGGTTGACTAAGATTAAGTTTTTTTCAACACCATTATCTTCTTGATCAATCAAGTAATATAAATCCCTAAAAATGTTTTATTCAAGTGTCTAATTTCAAGTAATTTATGATGCATAATAAACTACATTAAATAAAAGTCTTTACTGATTTTCTGCCCATAACATTAGGTGAAGTCACATGTAAAGGAATATTTCTGCCATACACGGGTGCAAAGTTTAGGTGTAATGAAATAAATATCATTGATCTATATGCAATGTTTTAATCACGTGTATCTCAAACACTCAATGAGGAGCTGTTTTGCAGATATGTAAATCAATCTAGCCTGCAGATCTACCATTTTTATTTCCAATTAATTCACAAGGCCAACACCAACATTCTGAGATGGCCTTGGTCCAGTTGCTTAGTTTTGTTGTCCAATTTTTCCCTTGTGGACTAGTGGACTAGTAATATTTGTCTACTTATGTGACAGAATCAATTAGCTGATATTGCAATTAGTATACAATTAACACACTGCCAACAGGAGCATGAAGGAAGGAATAAATCATTATGTTAAGGGAACAAATTATCTTAAGCAATAGTAAGAATAATAAGAACAGTAACAGTAAGTTTAAGTAAGTCTTGGCCAGCTGGCAGTTAGAAAGAATGTGACTGTAACAGAAGTTTAGCTTGTTTACTAGCTGAAACAAGCAACAAGTCTAGTCTTGTGTATCTTAAAGAAACTTATCTCTGACTAGTGCTCCAAGCCACCAAAGCAGGGCTGGCTGAAGAAGAAACAAAGACACCAAGAGGACACAATGATGAAGGAGATAAGATAAAGATCATCAAAGGCTTCTGAAGACACACAGAAACTGTGATGCGCATGAGACAGTGGGTGATAAACGATGATAATGAGTTCTCAGAAAATAATGAGTATGTAATGTGTTTCCTAGAATCTATAGGGATATGCATGCTTAACCAATATTTCCCAGAATCTAACCAGTATTTGCCAGAATGTATATAGATATTTATGTTTAACCAGTATAGAAGTCACATAACCAGCCTCGGTGGATGCACACACTAGGTGGAATAATTCCCTATGTGTCCAACGTCGCATTAAAACGAATACCTGCTTAATAATAAAACTGACATTGATTATTGAGTTTGGCTATTTCACATCATCAAGCATGTGGACTAGAGCACAGCTTTCTTCCATGCTTCCTGAGTTAATACTGCCAACAGAGGATGCTTGGTTGTCTAGAAAGTAAACACTGTATAACTCCAGAGTATAACAGGCCACAGAAATTGAGAAAGCATATGTATTCCTGAGCTACTTTCAACTGAACAAGCAAGTTTATATGGTAAAATATATATTTAAGCAGAAGAAATTTCTTTACTTCCATCAAAATCTTCACAAGTAATTTCATTTCAGGCTGTGGCTACACTACTGATCCCAGGGTGAGTCTGCTTGAGGTACCATGCACAGTGCTCTGCTTATTAACACAAAGCTCCTCTCTGTCATGTGAAATTTCCTGTTGTTATGCTTTATTGTTGCTGAAACCCACGCTGCCCCTGAGAGAGGAAGAACAATGCATCAGAATCTGAAATATGGGGGCTGGAAATGTGTCTAGATCACAGCTGAAATCAGTGAAAGGTGTCTGTAGTATAGTTGTTAGGGAAGGGAGAGCAGATATGGTTTCCATGCACTTACGGCAAGAGATAAAATATCACCACCTGATGCATGTCACCTTTCTCCTAAGGAACTTCTGATACCTAATTACTGGAAAAAACACCAATTGTTTAAGTCTCCTGTGCCTTTAATCCTTTTTTTCTCCATGCCTATTGTCAGATCATTCCACAGATAACTGAATAACAGTATTGAATTAATCCAGAAGTGTAATTGGCGGGAATAAAACTCATGCCAATTGGGAATTATTTCACCAAATCCCTGTCGACTATTAAATCTTCCTGTTCTCTGAAGCCCTTCAGAACAATAATCAAAAGGAAGCAGGCAGAGACAGGGTATGTGGAGAGATCATTGTTTGTTTGTTTGTCTTGTCTTGTTTTTCCATTTATAGTGAGAGATTACTGAGCTGGAAAAAGCTATTAGGACCCAGACAGGGTGGTTTGATGCCTCCTACTTCTCCTATTTGCTTGGTGGGGCAATGGCTGTATCTCATTCATATTCTAGTGGATTGGCCTTTTGTGGCCTGCTGAAAAGCCATAAAGTCAATGACAGGAAGAACGACTGCATCACAAGCACACCCTTTATCATTTCCATCTCTGCTCTCCTTCAAGACAGACATTATTAGAAAGTCAAATGCAATGACTGCAGGGTTTGGGTTTTGTTTTTTTTTTTTCTTTTAGATTTTATTTCTTTATTTCCTGCCACAGTCCAGGCTGACTGCATTCCTATTCATAATCCAGACACTTCCCACTGGGTCTGCATAAGTGAAGTCTCATGTTCTCTGGGTTTTGTTTAAATTTATTTCCTCAAAACTCAGCTGTTTTTGTAATATGGAATTTATGCTTTAGAGATATTTCTGTAACATTCTCATTCACAAAAAAATATGTTAAAAAAAAGTTAAAAAAAAAAAAACACAGGAAAAAAACCCAAAATACCTCGCTATCCATACACTTAATTAGCCATGATCATGATTCTTAAATGTAACTACACTTTAATATTTTTCTTGGGGTCGGGTCTCAATAAATTATAATCTTATTAAGGACATTACTTTACTCAGGAAGATTTCTTCACTTTATTGATAACATTCAACTGATATGTTATTGTGAATCTGTGGACAAAACATGTAAAAGAGATTTAACACAAATAGAAACATGATAAAATTAATAGCTATGATTTGAAGATTTTGAGGCACTATTATTATGAATATATGAATATGAAACAGTGACTTAGCTCTTAAATCACCAGACTAGTGTTCCCCAACTTGCTTTCAATTAGAGGTATCACAGTAGAAATAGGGGCAGAAAAGATGAACAGGGGTAGTGAACAGCCTAGTTATTGGCCTTTGCTCATGACCTAGACATGAGCATTATTTCTAAGAAGAAAGTTAAAAAAAATCTAAAAGTATACACAAAAGAAATAGGCAAAAGACCGATACAGGTACTTAATTAAAAAAAAAATAAAAATAAGGAAACTCTGCACCAGAATGGTGAATGAAAAAGAGCACTATTGGAAGGATTGTGGTTTATGGGAAGCATTTAAACAGCATATAAAGAGCAAATAAATGGAATTCCATGACATTTACTATGCATTAGTCTTCCTGTGCTGCATGGACATCAAAGAGACTACAGCAATTTCACTGTCAGCAGGATTTGTCCCTGAGTACTTGACCAAAATTTGTCTTCCTCTCTCTTGCATGCTGATTTTTCCTGATCTGTTTGTTTGCAATATCTATTGCGGAGGTAAATTTATTTCACTGGATATACAGTTGTAGGACAAAATTTTATACAGAAATTATGAATGAAACATATAATTATTATGGCTATTATTATGTCATTAACATATAATTTATAATTCCAGCCAGCAACACTGAAGTTCTAAGTTACAGTGTTTGAGATTCAGTTGTTCTTGTTCTGCTTTATAAAGTAAGGTTCAAGCCTGCACCACCCTTTTGGGAAAAAGATTTAGACCTTTCTTATTTCTAGGTGCATGGTCAACCTTCCATTGTGCAATAGTTTTGATTTCCCTCCTGTTCAGGAGATGTAATATTAAATATATATATATTAATTACAGCTAATAGAGCAGCATTGATATAATGCTAATTATATAACATTGTTTAGCTAACATAACTGAAACAAAGAAACTTACGCTTAACAGTTTGATGTAACCATTAAGACAGGTACACTTTATTCAGTGCTGGAGAAGACTGGGGATTTGTCCTCAGAATGCTTCTGCCAAGCAGTGATTTCACAGAAAATTTATACCCAGAATTGTATTCAAATTCACATTTTTCCCCAAAATGACAAGCATACTTTATTCCTGGAACCTCATTGCATATCCAGGGGGAAGGAAATCAAATCATCTCAGAGTCGTTAAGGTGTGGTCATATCTGAGTGGTCAATATCAGTAAGTCTGAGTGACAAGAAGATAAGGGTCGTTATAGTTATCTTAGTGGTTATCTTGTTTCTAACACATTATAGTTGATGTTCCATCCCACCATATACAAATCACCATTTCATAACATAATAGATAATATACCACCACTGAGCAAACATTCATTGTGTAAAAGTTATATCAAGCAGAAAAATTATTGACCTACATCCAGTTCACTTTTGTGCTCAGTGTTGTTAATGAATATGGAACACACTGGATTTCTTTCTTAATTCATACTCTGACTTGAACCATCATTTTTTTATAAATAAGGAACTTGGCACCAGACTTCCACTTCCAACTCAGAAACGTTCTAACTAGCAGATAGTAAGAAGACTTCTCATCATATTCCATGACAGCTGGTGGAACAGAGGGCTTTCACCTCTTCTGTATGTGTTTAGCTCCTTCCTATTCCATCAAAAGCCTAAAGTGGGTAAGATTCCAGATTACCCTCTGTACGCTTGACTTTCATGTTGCCCCAGAGCTGACTTTTGTATCTTTGGGGATTTGTGCTAGCATAGTAAGTAGTATGCCTGGAGATACTGTGAACTGCAACATATTCAGTATGAATCTACCTCTTTCTCCAAGGCTTGAAAAAAAGGTCACTTTTGTTTCTAGGGACCCATTGTACCACACTGTTTTTGTCCTGAGTTAGTTGCTCCCTGCATAAATAAACCTGCATAGACTTAATCCCTCATACAAATGTTATAAAGCACTTTAGCACCTGTCAGCTTAAACCACCAATGGCCAAAAGAAATAGCAGCACACGTGGCATACTGCAGCCAGTGTCTCAGAGTTAGTTGACCTTCAGATACAGGAAGAATCTCCAGTGGGATTCTCCAGTGCTGCATCCAAATACTGGCAGGGCCGGTTGAGTTGTTGCGAGAGCAAAGGCATCTTCCAAAACATGCAGCAGCAGCAAAATCCTGATGTTGCTGTTACCATGGAGACAGTCAGAGAGGGATTGTGTGCACGTGTGGGTATGTGTTTGTGAGGGGGTGGATTGAGGAAGGAAAATTGGGAAGAACTTCAAGAACAACCATTTTCTGGCCTGTTTTGCATACACTTTATTCTTTACTTGGTCTTGATGCAATTCCTCATCCTATAAATAGGTAATGACAACAATTCCAACACTAGCTCTGTACAAAAGGTCAGGCTTCTTTTGACTGTTTTTTGATTAGCACCTTTCTAAACAGGATATTATAAGGAGTTTATAATGCCTTGTTTTGCAAAGGAACCAGAAAAAGCATGAGCAAGAGACACATTGATTGCTGCTGAACTTCACATTACTGTTTACCAAAAGTAGATAATTTTTTTCCTATTGTTTTGCATTTTATAAGAAATATTTTCATAACATTTCTTTAGGTATTGCTTAAACTCTCAGTGGGCTACCAGTCCTCCAAAGGTCACTGTTACTGAAGGAAGCTCAGTAGAAATTCCATTCTGCATTGTCCTTTCACAGATTATTTCTGTTCTTTATGTGCTGTATTCTGTCCCTTTGATGTCTTTGCCATTGCAATAAATGGGTGATCTTTGTATTCAAGCCTTTGAAAAGGTTAATAGTTATTACTGTAATATGGTACAGTAGGTAGAGTTCAGAACAATAATTCAATTCATGTCCGTACCTATTTATGCAGACATTTGTCTGAAGTTCAGCTGAGTCTCAACTCCTTCTCTCTGTCAACTCACTTCATCCCCAATTTTCCACACTTGTTCATACACGAGGCCACAATACCACATGCCTCTTGTACCTGCTAAAACCACCTTGCTCTTGGCCTCATTGCCCTTGATGGAAAGCAGCCAGCACATCTCCAGAGCTGGGCATTCTCTCGCAAACAGTTTCCATCTTACAGTTGCTTAATATGTCTGACTAAAGCAAGGGTAGCATACTAATGTCTAAAGTAAAAAAATGTAATTTCCACTCCACTTCTTGTTATACTGTTTTCCAAATATGTTAATTTTGAAAGAACTTAAATGCATTTTGTATTAGAGAAATACATGGAAAACAGGTATACTTGTCAACTCAGCATGACATGACTGGCAATGAAGTTAGGCACTATCCAGTCATAGCTGCATATGAATTCTTTCTCCAAGAACCCTATTTTAATTTGTTACTTTTGTTTATTTTAATCATTTGGACATAGAATTTCCATGAAATATTCTGTTATCAAGTGAACTCATCTGGAAGCTCATTTCAAAGAAGAAAATCTGGTGCCTTACAAATGTGTATCTTGTTTTGTACAGATAAAATATCATTCCACCTTCCCGACTTCAAATTTATTGTGTCTTGCTGTGGGCTTGAGAAAGAAGTTTTGGTTTGGGGTTTTGGTTCTGTGGTGGTTTTGGCTTTGTTTTTAAATCAAGTAAGTCTTATGTTTAGAAAAACTACAAACACATCTGGGAGAAACAGTTCCTAGTAAACTGTCAATTTGTCAGGAAAAGTTGTTTGGAAAAGAAACATCAAATCATTTTTAGGAAGAGTGTTAGCCATGAGGGGAAAGGAAAGTGAAAGGGAGGGAGAAACAAAAAAGTCAGTTAAGGGAATTCGGAAAGATAAAAAATTTCCATTTGCTAAGACCACAGACCAACAACTTGACATGGATTCTCTACTGTGGTTAAACAGGCAGGATTTAATGCAGTTCAGTTCTTGAACGTGCTCTAAAATTGGAAAGAAATATCCAGCTTTTAAAACTGTATTTTGGTAAACTGGATATGTGAAAAGCATTATATATCCAGATACTTTGTACACAGTCACTCCACTTTTCCAAATAAACTTTAGTCTAAAGTTGGAGAAATACTATAATATCATTTGGTTATTAATCTTCCTCAATCCAGATGAAATTCCTACTATAATTCACAGTGGAAAATATCATGTAGGTATTAGGATGAATTTTTCCATGATTATTGCTTGAAAAATCTTTAATGTATGTAGAAAAATGCCTCTCAGCATTTCTTTGACGGAAACAGAATTTATGATGGAAATAAAGCCTACCACTTAAAATAGAAAATAGACTGTGAATCTGTCTAGATGTATTGTCCAGGTATGCATAAAGAATAAAATTTATCTTATCTTATCCTTTGGTTTTCGATAAGAATAATTTTCCCTTGTGCTTGGTATATGTGAATGCAGTAATTTAAGAACCTGCTATCATAGATCAGTGGATCTCTTTCCTCTGCCACTAGATGTCATGCACTGATATCTATCCCAATGGTATATGCCAGGGTTACAGGCTCAGATACAGAAATATTTAAAAATTCTTTCCTTTAAGCCTTTTTCATTTTTTCTTGTCATTTAAAATGTCAATTGTTGCATTATTTCATTTCCGGAAAAGTAAATGGTCTGTCAGTGACATTACAAGTAGCAATCACTGAGGAATTCAAAACATCCAGAAATATCAGACAAAGGTAATGAAATAGAAATTCACAAGTGTGGTGGGTAAACATAAATTAAAAACATATAAGAAATAGGACATGTCCTGATATTGTTTATTTTAGCAGATTTTTTTTTTCAATTAGAGCCTTATTTAAGAGACATTTAATAATGTACTTACATTTTCTAATGTTTGAAATAGTTTGCCCAAAAGTAAATTGCGTATCTGAATTCTTGTTACACAATGTCTACAAATGTTTGCTGGTAATTTTCACACTTGTATAATCCAGGCATAAATATTATGACAATTTTAAAAGTAGTAAAGAAAATCTTAAAAAGCAGTTGGACCATTAACATTTTTATTTCCCCAAGCAGTGAATCAAGGTAACATCAGCAGTCAAATTCACCTCTGGCATAATTTAGTAAGATGGGTTAACACATTCCCCACCTGCCTGCATTTTATTTATTTTAGGCTGCCTGATTTGGGAAAATATCTTAGATATACAGCTCCAGAACTGATGCAAAAAAATTCACCAAAACATGTTTTCCCAGCAGAAAATGGATCACTCTATACATTTTATTTTTCTATAAGCGTTCTTACTGGAAAAAAAAACCAATATTCTTTTCAGTTTCAAGCCAACTTTTTGATGTTGAACGTAATTTGGATTTTTTTTCCTACTAAACAAATTAAAAATAACAGTTTTCAAAGAACAGTGTCTACGGAAAAAAAAATGAAATCAGAAATAGCCATGAAAATGTAGTTGTTCGCCTGTGTCTCTGCAGAAACCTTTTGAGATACATTTTTCTATGCTATTTTATAATGAAGAAAATTGATTTGCCTCAGTTCGTATAATGCATTGGTGACAGAAGCATAAATAGACACCTAACATCCAGATCTGCAGTCTTCTTTGTAACTGATTGTTACCAGTTAAACTGCTAGCAACATAATCTTAAGGTCCTGTATATCTCAGTGCCTACTTGTGATTACCTGATAATTTCCACTCCCAAAGTTATGTATAACACATGATTTAAAAACACACCAGATATGTGGAGAGCAATAGAAAACCATGGAAACAAGAGATTAGCAGCAAAAATCCATGAAATATATATATATTTTGAACATTGCAGTTACTTTACTAAGGAACAGCTTAGCATATGACATGAAAATAAATGTTAGAACGTATTAAAATTCTAGATTAGGTAAAAATGAAAAGCGCAAAACCCCAGTACAGTGGCAATAACAGTACTATCTTGATAAACATCTTTGCTGCTGACAGAGTTGGGCCTGATTCTGTTTATTAGATTATGAAGAGACTCTAAAGGTCGTGAAAGCCTCTTTATATAACATGATTATTGTATAATAGAGAAAGGTAGCTCACTTAATCTCTCAGTTACTGCTTGGTTTTATTGAACTTCAGTACTCATTTCTGCTTAATTACAAACAAAATCAAATTTATTTCAATGCCAGCTTATTGTCACTGTTTTTTTCAAACCACATTAACAAATAATATGAACATTTCCAGATAATTTTTATATTTCTCAAGAAAATATGTCTGCCTGTTTTCTGTCACCTGAGAAAATTAAATAATTGAGATCGATACCCCAGTCCACTCTTATTGGGTAATGGTGAAAATGGAGTGATGTACACTAAAACTTAACAGAGGTACACTGTGAATTAGGGAAGGCTGTGACTTTAAATGCCCTGTTACAAATAAAAGAGCCAATTTCATGTTAATTTCATGTTAGTAAAATAAAGTACTTCATGTCATTGAGTTGAGGCATATTTATCAGAACTAGTAGGAGAGCTGCTGAAAGTACAATGGCAGAACTTTACAGAAATCCTTAATCTGAAAAATCTTCTGTTGGAGAATGTAGATTCTTCAAAATCTTATATTCATCAGAGTTTTCAACATTCCCGAAAACCTGACAGAAAGCCAGGAAGGCTATGAATAAATCTTGCTTGCCAAAAACCTGTCAATACATGACGGCTAGGCAGTCCTGCATTTTCTTGGAAGCTGTTTCACCCAGCTGCTGAGCCAGGTCTGACTGGGCTGAGGCTGAAGATCTCGGTCTTACCCAAGCTTTAGGCTTAGGAACACTTCTGCCAAAAGAGCATCCCATTCAGGCAGACGTGCACTTAAGAGGATTCAGGTTCCTAGCCTCTCTTGCTGAAGCTTTCAGATTCAGGAATCAGTACTTTCAGGCCTTTTCACTGCTTTTAAGTTAGCTTGGACTGTGCTATGTCATGCTATGCTGTGCTATGCTATTTCTAAAGTGCTCCAGGAAGAAGATGGCTTTTACATGCATGTGCACTTGTTGGTAAACACCTTAATGGTTTCCTACAGAAAATGCTGCCAGAAGACTGCTATCTCTGCTGTATTGAGCCTGGCCTCTCACATTGCTCTGGCAATACACACACATTGGTCTTAACCAGGAATACTATCGTGATTCGCTCCCTGATAATGTCATATATGACAATACAACAATGTGACACATTATACTATATTTAACTTGTCACTATTCCCTCAAATAAAGATCGAAAGTCTCCCCAAGCAAGATAACTAAAGATCCTATAGATATGTTCTTTTGAAACTTTTGAAGAGCTTTACGCAAACTGAGTGATATTTAAAAGATAATCAGTAGCTATTATCTGTGATTTAACATTCATTATCCCTGCACTTACCTCAGTAACTTCATTGTGTGTGTAGAATAAAATATCTAAGACTCTTTCTAAAAAGACAGAAAATATTTTTGTTCTTGAAATGCTTAAATATTTCCTCCCCATCATTTCACTCATATCTATGATCATATTTAAATCAGACTCCTTGAGGTCCTCAATATCTCTCTCCCCAAACAAGAACAGACTCACAGGCTGTAAGATCATCTGGTGTAGAAAGCAAGTGATAATTTAACATGAGATGACAGGGAAGTTTTCCAGCCACCTTTCTGCAACAAATGTATTTCATGAGAGTTAATATTTATAGTTACAGTTTTGCAATAACAGTAAAAGAAAATAAAAGTCTTGTAGGATAGTCTTTACAAAAAACGAAGCATGCCAGTAGTTTCTTAATGTGCTGTGGAGAATCAGAACAGGAATTTCTTTAACACAATAATTTGGTGGTCTTCCTCTGAACCTGTTCCAACAGGTCCATGTCTCTCCTGTGCTGAAGGCTTCAGAGCTGGATCCAGTATTCCAGGTGTGGTCTTACCAGAGCAGAGTAGAGAGGCAGAATCATTTCCCTCAGCCTGCTAGCCATGCTTCTTTTGATGCAGCCCAGGATATGATTGGCCTTCTGGACTGCAAGTGCACATTGCTGGCTCATGTCCACCTTCTCATCCACCAGTGCCCCCAACTCCTTCTTCGCAAGGGCTGCTCTCATTCTCTACATCCCCCAGCCTGCACTGATTCTGAGGACCTTGCATTTCATCTTGTTGAACCTGCTGAGATTTTCACAAGTCCACTGCTCCAGCTGATCAGCATCCCTCTGGATGACATTCCATCACTCAGGGTTGTCAACCTCACCATTCAGTTTGGTGGCATCCACAAACTTGCTGAGGGTGCACTTGATCCCATCGCCTCTGCCATTCTGAAGATGTTAAACAACATCGGTCCCAGAAAAGACCCCCAAGGAACACCAGTCATTACTGATCTCCATCTTGACATTGAGACATTGACCACTACCCTCTGGGTACAACCATCAAACCAATTTCTTATCCACCAAATGGTTTATCTATCAAATCCATATCTCTCCTGTTTAGGAAGAAAGATGTTGTGGGAGACCATGTCAAAAGCCTTAGAGAAGTCCAGATAGATGACATACATGGGTTTTCCCATGTCTGCTACAGTACTCACTCTCTCATAGAAGGTCACTAAGTTGGTCAGGCAGGACATGTCCTTGGTGAAGCCAGGCTGTCTGTCTTGATTTGTGTCCCTGTCCTCCATGTGCCTTAGTCTGGCTTCTAGTGAAAGAGGTGGTGCTGACAGGTCAGCAGTTTCCAGGGTCCTCCTTTCTATTCTTTTTTAAAAATGGGTGCACTATGGGGGTAATTTCAGGTATAAACAAGGAATGTTATGCCTCTATCCTTTCATCAAATGAAACAGTTTATAACGCCATTCTTTACAAATTACTTTCAGTCATTGAGTGCTCTATGATACTAAGGAAATCTTAAAAAATTATGAAGTATGTGATTAGGCCAGTGGCACTTTTCAGTGAGAAGCATTTGGATAGTAAGCAAAACTGAAAATATGATGCTTGGGAAAACATATCTTAATTTCTAATTTTATGCTAAAGCATTCCATCCATCCACTGAAGTGCTAAATATTACTACAGAGAAAAGTCATATTTACTGATTATTCTCTCAATATGTATGACTTTGTTCTGACATTTGTGAAAATACAATGTTTCATTATTCCTTGTAGAAGAGATTTTCTGAAAATTAATGGGATCATGTAAAATAGACTAAGTGAGCATAGAGAATTGTGGGAATAGGATATTCCAGTAAACACTGGAACCCTACTTAACAGGCCTCAGAGTTATTAGTGCTTGACTCCAATTTTGCATGCAAAGGTTTCCTTATTGATTGAATGACATAATCTATAGGTACAGCTAGCGCAATGGCCTCTGAACTGGGGGAAGGAGTACCGTCAACAAGCATGAGAAGATTTCATGATAATTTTAGAAGCTACAAAAAGGCAGTGAGTCAATTCTTACATTTCAAAATTACTCATTGGTATTACTTCTCTTATCCTGCCCTAAATAAAAGGCATAATAAATCATATATGCCTTCTATGATTCAAGGAAGAGTCCTAACATCTACTTCCTTCCTGTCACTCTGTGGATATGCTGCTTTTTTCTTTTCCCTTTCTAAGTTCCTCCCTTAAAGGGATTGAAAACTTTGAACTATCTTCCCAAAGATGTAAAGTAAGCAAAAAGAATAAAAAAAACCCAACAGTTTCTCTAATAAACAAAGTCACACACCCCAATCTGTTTAAAGTGGTGCAGAAAGGAATCAGAAATGATTAGGACAACTAGAATCAAAGTCACTTTGGTAGTAACATTCTTAGGAAGGTTTTTTTTTTAACTGCATAACTGGTCTCCAAAAACATATGAAAAGACTAACAGTTCTACTCATTTCTCTGATTTCCCTTCCTCCTTAAAACTGTAGTTATGCATATTATACCTAGGCACTTTAACCTAAATTATTTAGATGTTATTGCTGCTTTCCTTTACACTCAGCTCACATGGAGTAAAGTCACCTCTAATCCCCATGTTTCACATTCTGGCTGTGCTACCTGCCCAACACCTTAAGATGGTGATTAACCTGCATGCTCACCAGAATACAAGATATTTCACAAACTTCCCTCTCAAGCTGAGTTCTGATCCTGTCAATCTCTTTCTTGTAGAAACAGCTAAAAGAAATATTTCCCAGATTCAATGAATGCACTATAATCAGCTTGAACTCTGTTTACACTCTGCTAGGAAACACCTTATGCAATGTTCACATTGGTTTGGTTATTTGAGTACAACCTTAATAAAAAGAGGCCAGGCTATGAGCAAAAGTTATCATTATAGCTACACAGGAAATGTAAATTTCCACTACTAAGGATTTAAGCTAAAAAATAGTCTTCTGCTGTAGAGACAGTAGAAATACAACTTACTCTTTTTTAACCATAAAAAAACTTCAACATAATTATGCAAAGAAAGGTAATAGTGTGGATCTATATGTTCTTTACTCATGTTACAATATGTTAGCTAAGTGACAAGAACAAAGATTTTGCCTGTATGACCCTAAAATAAAAATATTAAATGTTGCCTTTTGTCTGTGACTTTCCTCACAACTTCTTTATCTGAGATGATCTCAATGCTTGAGTAATTCCCATTGGCACAGTTGCAGGCAAAGCAAGCTTCTGCCTAGCTTCTGAGTTAATCTTTGGTGAGTGTAGTACCCCAGAAGCGAGAACTTGGAAGCTTAAAATTAACATGAATCCACTTTTATTTTTTGTAGCTCTGTCACTGAGCAAAGTGCATCAGCTATGTTTTTTTTAAAAATAGACAAAATAAGCAGTTTCTGGTTTTAATTTCTTTTCTGCAGCATGCAAGAGCTTTGGGTCTTTGTTATTTCATTATGCCTATTGCTATTTTGCCCAATTTTGTATGAAGTTTACTATTTTATGTGGGCATCTTTGTCCATAACTTTCTAAAAATAAGCACTCCTAAATGAGCTCTCATTTTCATAGACAAATATTGCAACAGAAGAATATGTTGCAGATGACTTCTCTGAGTCACGTATACTTCTTGTGAAAGACATGAAGGCTGAATATGCTCAGAAGCACTTTTCTTTACTCAGACAGAGAAATTAGCCAGCAAAAAGTTAAGACAGGACTGTGATTTGCGTGAAAACTTAGGTTTCAGAAACTGTTTATCTTAGAAAAAAAATAATCATCTTAGAATTGCTGGTAACCTGGGCTGGAGGAAGGGAGAGCTTAGGGCTTTTGCCAAGGATGTTTTGAAACACAGACTATGACTATTAGCTGAGTCAGGAAGAGGTGTGATGAGGCAAAAGATAGCTTTGAATTCAATTGGGTGCTATAATCACCAATCCAGGATGGAGTAGATCTTATTTACAGCTTAATTCTCTGAAACATTCCCATCAAGACTGTTGAAACTATTCTTTTTCTAAAGAATAACATTCTGAAGACAAATTTCCAGCAAGCTCTGTTCAGTATGTTTTTGCACTAGGCTCTGAGTCTTAGCCAGATACCTGAGTAGATTAGGGGAAAAAAAAAAAATCACTCCTCATCCTTTTCATGGAAGGAAAATGGATTGAAACTTGTAGCAATAATGAAGACCAATGTTGAGACAACTAATATCTTATTTACATCACATGAATAAAGAAATCTGTAGTACAAAGGAAATATGGTAAGAGCATACCATCAGCATTTAAAGTGGAGGGATGACTCATGCATTTCTGCATTAGTATCTGTATTGTTTCACATAATCACAAATGAATCAGAAAAGGAGATGAAATGGTGGCCAAATTATTTATGGTAACAAATAAATTATTACAGGTAAAACAGGTGAAGGTTCACAGCAAAGAAGGTGTTCAAAAGATCTATTAACTTGGTAATGAAGGGACTGGCAAAATTAAATATAAATAAATGTTCAGTCATACATGCAGAAAAAAGATATTTAACATTACTTATATAGAAAAGGAAACTAAGCTGATAGCTACTATTAATGATTAAGATTTTGATTTATAATTATAAATTCCAGGAAATGTCAAGTTAATTATCAATAGTCATCAAGAAGCAAATAACAGGTCAGGAACTATTTCAGTAGGAATTGAAATGAAATGCCATAGTTGAATGCATGCTACATCTAAATCTTGAACACTTGTTCAGTTCTGTCCTTTTTATTTAAAAAAGATCCAGAGAAGGATGGAAGTGATGTTCAAAGATGGCTTTTGTATGATGAAAAAATAAGTAACTTAATAGTTTTCAACCAAGAGAAGAGAAAGATAAGAAAATTATTAAGGTGTTTAAAATTGCAAGTGGCCTGGAAAAAAACAAATAGGAAAAAGTAGAAAGCATCAAATAAAACTAACATAAGGTTCAAAATTAATGAATGGAAATACGCCTTGATACAGTATCTATTTGATCTGTGAAATAGTTTACCAATCAATATTTTGAGTGCTGAAACTCTTCAGAGGTTTAAAAAAATGATCAGAAGAAAAAATATCTGTCAAGAACTATTGAATACAAAACATTTATAAATGAATTCTCTGAATCTCAAATTGCTGAGGAACAAGTAAGTGTTGCAAGAAACTAGACAGTAACACCCACCTCTCTAATGTTTTCAGGCTGTCCTAGACACCCATTGAGCAGTCATAGATGAAATAGAGTGGTTCACTTTAAGTAAGGCAGAAGAATGAATGTTTAGCTTCTTGCACCAGAAAGTGTGTATTATCCTTAGATGCTTAGTATGGTGCAGACTGAGATGCTTGTGGAACCGTTCAGAAGCAGACTTTTAGCTCCTCATGGAATTTTACTAACAGGAAAATAAGATGCTGTTGGATTATAGGCACTTCCCATCGCACATTTCAGCTAAACTGAAAACTGATCACTATCTCAGTGATAGGTGCCAAAATCTTTTTGTGAGCATAGATCAGTACATTGAATTCATAGACTATTTTAAACATTAAGTACCTTGAGTACAGATGGTGTCCATATCGAAACAAAAATTTTAATCCACTTACAGTCAATTTAAGTTCTACCATACCAGAATGTGCCATTTCCCTCACACCCCCACACAAGTCAGCTCATGAATTTCCAAGTCAAAGTTAGGAGTAGGAAAAAAGTATTTTTACTTTACGTTGCTGAAATACTTACTAAGTTTATGCATTTTTTTTGGTAAATGTGCAGTAAAATATGTAGTAGCACAGCCATGTGCTTCATTGCTTCAGCAGCTTCATTGCTCCCTAATCCTTTAATAAATGTCCACTATAAATCTTAGCAGGAGATTATGTAAGTGTCAAATCCATTTATATAGTGGCAGAGTAGATTTGAAGTTCAAAAATCGTCTATAGCATCATTTTACCAGTTAAAAACAAAGGTTAGAAAAAGTGAGATTCATTATAAGCCATTTCTTATTTTCCAAGTCACACAAAACAAAGTTCTAATTGGACTGTACTGTAAGCACTATGTTATTAGAAGTTATCATTTCTTTTTTTTTTGTTTAAAATTTAGGGTCAATTTTATCTGCTAGACTACACTTTTTTCCTCCCGATTTCTGGTATTATTTACTGTGATTTTAACATCAAAAATTTAGGAAGATACAGCAGTTTCCAGTTCCAGAGTTTTTTATCTCACAACATGAACATTTCAACTTCCAAAATATTTTTACACTGCTGTAGCCCACAAAGCACAGACTAGACTTTAAGATTTCACCATTCTTTCTCCTTCATTATTTAGATAAATACAGAGCACTACTAGAGGTAGATGAAGACCTTACAATTTTGAAGTTTAAGAGACTTTTTGTCGTCCCAATTCAATGTTATAATTTAAATTGGTTTTAATGGAGATGATTGTGCCTCAGACTTTTGAAGAAAAAAAAAATTGTGTTGGGCTTTACTAGGAACAGCTGAGAAAGTTATGCCATATATCAGAATCCAAAATCAGTTTTCATTTCTTACGTTTAAAGGTAATTCGTGAATAAAATTGAGTTATCTGGGAACTGGGCAGTTGAGGTCTAAGACTGCTGGAAAGGCATACTGTTTCAGTGTTGCTTTTAAGTTCACTTGTTCTAAAACTAGTTTTCATGTGTAAATAAAAAAAAAGTCATGCAAAGATTAAGTTAACATGTGGAACTAACAAAGACAGAAATAAAAAAAATCAACCTACTTCCTTGAATTATTTTGCCTACCAAGAAAATTATCTGGAGCATCTTCTATGCTGCCTAATGAGAAAGATCGTAGAATCATAGAATCATAGAATCATAGAATCATAGAATAACCAGGTTGGAAGAGACCCACCGGATCATTGAGTCCAACCATTCCTATCAAATACTAAACCATGCCCCTTAGTACCTTGTCCACGCGTGCCTTAAACACCTCCAGGGAAGGTGACTCAACCACCTCCCTGGGAAGCCTGTTCCAGTGCCCAATGACCCTTTCCGGGAAAAAATTTTTCCTAATGTCCAGCCTAAATCTCCCCTGGTGGAGCTTGAGGCCATTCCCTCTTGTCCTGTCCCCTGTCACTTGGGAGAAGAGGCCAGCACCCTCCTCTCTACAACCTCCTTTCAGGTAGTTACAAAGAGCAATGAGGTCTCCCCTCAGCCTCCTCTTCTCCAGGCTGAACAACCCCAGCTCTCTCAGCCGTTCCTCATAAGGCCTGTTCTCCAGCCCCATCACCAGCTTTGTTGCTCTTCTCTGGACTCTCTCCAGAGCCTCAACATCCTTCTTGTGGTGAGGGGCCCAGAAATGAACACAGTATTCAAGGAGCAGTCCCACCAGCACTGAGTACAGAGGGAGAATAACCTCCCTGGACCTGCGGGTCACACCGTTTCTGATACAAGCCATGATGCCATTGGCCTTCTTGGCCACCTGGGCACACTGCTGGCTCATGTCGGCTGTCAACCAACACCCCCAGGTCCCTCTCCTCCAGGCAGCTTTCTAGACAGACTTCTCCTAGTCTGTAGCACTGCACTGGGTTGTTGTGCCCCAAGTGCAGCATTTGGCCTTGTTAAACCTCATGCCATTGGACTCAGCCCAGCAGTCCAGCCTGTTCAGATCCCTTTGCAGAGCCTCACTACCCTCCAGCAGATCGACACTCCCACCCAGCTTAGTGTTGTCTGCAAACTTGCTAAGGGTGCACTCGATGCCTTCATCCAGGTCATTGATGAAGACATTGAACAGGGCTGGACCCAGCACTGAGCCCTGGGGAACCCCACTTATAACTGTCCTCCAGCTGGAGTTAACTCCATTTACCACCGTGCTCTGGGCCCGGTCATTCAACCAGTTTTCAACCCAGGAGAGTGTATGCCCCTGTTCAGTTCAGAGGCTGACAGTTTCCGAAGTAGAATGCTGTGAGAAACTGTGTCAAAGGCTTTACTGAAGTCCAGGAAGACTACGTCCATAGCCTTTCTTTCATCCAGTAGCCGAGTCACTTAGTCATAGAAGGCGATCAGATTAGTTTGGCAAGACCTGCCTTTTGTGAACCCGTGTTGACTGGGCCTGATCACCCAGTTCTCTTGCATGTGCTTCATGATAACACTCAAGATCACCTGTTTCATGTCGTTCCCTGGCACTGAGGTCAGATGCTTAAAAATGTCTTGGTGGCCACACAAAGCACTAACACAGGAAAAGGGAACCTCTGCCATTAGCATCCATATGTCTCTTTCAGCACCACTGTTATAAGATCACAGTGTTCTTTTATATCATCACAGATGTATCTAATTAGTAGTTTTAATTGAGAAATTACTATATCTGGTCCTCCAGAGCACTGATAAAAAGACCTTTGGGACATTGTTGCCGAAGGATGACATTTTTATTAGTTTTTCACTGCCAGCTTTAGCAGCGTGCCTGCTGTCCCTCTATTCCTTGTCTAGCCTGCATTTCCTTCCTTTATTCTGCACTTTCCAATCCCTGGCCCTAGACGACACAAAGCTCTATGCAATGATGCTAGTCACTGCTAATCCCCCTATTGCCTAAATCCTAGTACTTTCAGGAATCCAATTTTAAGAAAAAAGAGAACAAACCTCATAGCAAAGCTTAAGGGATTTCCATAACTTCTCTAACAACATTATTTTGTAGTTTTATTTCCAAATGTGATGATATTCTGATGCAATGTAATGACTTGGCAGCCTATGGGTCTGGCGGCAGGAAAAACGTTGCTATAAAAATACATGTACAAGAGTAACAATTTAAATACCAGTTTATTTAAACATTTAAAAGAGCAAACTGTTTTAAATAGAACTGTTTGCATTTCAGAAACACTGAAAACTGTAATTAAATCTAGTCTTTGATTTTTAAAAATTACATTAATCAGTTTAAAATGTATCTGCAGGTAGGGAAAATGAAACATCATGTGGGTTTGCGTCTGTGTTTGTATTTGTTTGGTTGTTTGCGGGTTTTTTTCCCTCAAGAAATGATGCATTTTTTCAGTGGTAGTACATAAAGTTCAGTATTAAAGTAGCAGCTTATCACCTGGTAGAACATGAGTGGAAGATAATGAAACCTTTTCCAGTGACTTTGAAAGAGGCTGCTGTATATTTACTCAACATATTTTTGGTAACAAATTTAACTTTAGAAATTCCCAGTAATTTTAGGCCCAACAGTACACTCTTCTCCCAGTAGCACTTTATTGCCTCTTCAGCTGTTTCTATACAGCAGTATAGCCTTAAGATAAACCGGATGACTGAGATCATAAACAGAATTAAATAAACAAACACAATTCTGGATTATTATATTTTAAACCTGGATCATTTAATAAATCTGCTTTATGACACAGTCCTACAGGCAGTATAGAGAGCAAATCATCCTGGCAGACCAGAAATGATCAACAAGGCATAATAATTTTGGTTCCCAAACCATTTTTTTGTAGCAAGGTATTAAATCCCATGTGAACTAATACTCGCAGAAAAAAAATTGGCCTCCCACTTGCAGATCTATCAGTGAAACTCTATAGTCTTAAATTCCACTTTCCTACTTAACTAAATAATACATCTGAAAAGAAATGCATCAAAAATGTTTGCTAAAGGGCTTTGCATCACTATAGAGAGCAGCGCTCTCCTTTCTACCCTGAGGTTCTATTTCTGAATTTAGGCACAGCTTGCAGTGAAACTCTCTGTACTAAATAAAGTCTGTATAAAATCTTGTCACACAGTTTCCCCTTCCAAGGAATACATCAAGAAAGAAAAATCCATATTTATATTTGTTTAAATATCTAACTCAAAGCTCAGCACAGATACTGTTCATTGTTGCATAGTTGGCCCACATTACAGTTATCAGCTCCAAACTTCAAGGTCATGGGGAGCTTAAATGTGATCTTCCTGTTTGCATGTTCAAATTGCCATTATCTACAATCAGTCTAAAATTTGGGTACTTGTAGGGATGTTTTGTTTCTTTTTTCTGTATTGTCTTATGATTTATTTACACATTGGCCTTATTTTAAGCATTTTTTAATATCTCCATTGATTCTAATTAAGTTGCTGTTAGGTCTTATGAGAGTAATTTAATTAAATTAATTAAGGTATGTATTCATATAATAAAAGATAATCAACTCATCAAGCTTGCTTTCTCAAACTCCCATGGATCGAATAAAAAAAAAATCAAAGGCACCTATTTTATAGTTATGTGGCTGCAGCACAGTAGCATTACAATAAAGTATCAGAAACCTGGCTAAGAAATACTTAACAGGTATTTTCAGGTTTTTGACACTTTGCTGCATCCTCAGTGTCTAGAATATGACTTTTGCAACAATGCTCAATTAGGAAAGTCATCTGGTCTAAAACCTTCAGAGTTTATGATTCGTAAGTGAGCATTTCAGGCAGAATTATCTAAGAATGTATAACACAATAAAGGTTGTAGAAATAAAGTCATTTTCTGATGTAATTACATGATTACAAAGGAAGTGCTGAGGAGACAATATTGTGAACTCTGATCCCTGATCTGAGTGCTCTGTTCAGTGAAAGATACCCAGTTTTAGTACTGTGAAGTCTCAGAATTTGCAGGCAACATTTCCATGACAAAATTAGAGAACATTTATTTCATTGTGTTCTACTTTTTTGCAGAAAGGAGATAATCTATTGCTTTGGAGACAAAAAACCACTTCCTAAGTATGCCTTTCTTGGTTACAGACATCTTTCAGTAAGATCTGCATTAATTATTTCATCAACACTGTAAAAAGTTATTGTTTGCCATACAAACAAGTTTTAATTTCTCCATCTGGATAGTGTCAAACTCTTTACAGTACACTGCTCATCACAGCAGTTGGGTGCAGTTTTAAAATATATGTAGTTTAACCTCAGGCTTGTTTGCTTTTCTTTGACCCTGTCTCTTTCCCGGTATTGGGAAAGGAAGGTGATAATATAGAAGACCTTGATGAACGATGTAAAACAAGGGATGATTTAAAAGTATTGATAAGAAATTATTAATCTCTCCAATAAATTATTATTTTTTTTTTTTAGATTTATTTTTACTTCCTTTCTACTGTTCTGCTTTTAAAGTCTTGCAGACAAAGAACTTTTTTAACTGATCAGGCAAAACCAGGTCATTGCCTGCACTAACACTGTATACAGGAGACACATATTGGCCCATGAAAATAGCTGTGCAAACCAACCCTGGATTTCTATGCAATCCCCTTCCCAAAGCTTCCCCTGACACCCTTCAAATAAAACCACTGCCTGCATCATAATGTCATTATGGACAAAATCATAGTTGTCTATTCTGGACGATATCTGAATCATAAATACAGACAACAATGTCCAGCTTTATCTAGTAACAAATTGTATTAACACTGACAATGGAATCAGCTTTAAGGTATTATATTAAAACTATTTCTATGAAAAAGGAAGAGAAGGAAGATACGATGAAACTTCTGATGAATTAAAACCAGGAAGACTATCTCAAGAACTATACAATATTGTAGTTTCTCATATGTGTACCACAGCAGCTATAACAGTTTCTGATATATTTTTCTGCCATAGGTACAGTTTCATGGAAATATGTAAGACTATTTTCAGAATAAAGCAATAAGTAAGGATTTTGGAATACTATCTTCTACTACAGTTAAAAGCTGAGGTTAACTAGTCAGAAACTCACTTATAAGCCCAGAGAGTATGATAAGCAGCTGGAAGTGTTCTCTCACTTCAGAAAGTTAATAAAGAATGATTATTCTTCTTATGATCCAGTTAATATGTACTTGGTTTTTTTCCCATTAAGTGTAATTTTAATCACAAATCATGGTCCAGCTCAACTGTTCACTATCTATTCAGCCTTATCTCTCTGGGCTGTGTTTTCATGACATATTAAAAATTAAGTAGGGTTGAACTAGGTCACCACCTAGGTGGAATGGAACCACAAATGCTAAAATGGTTACTTAAGAGGCTGAGGTTTTAATTCAGCTACTGCATGTCTACTTGGAAAATGGCAGTAATATTCAGCAAAATATTTGGATGTAAGTTACAGTCTTTCTTTATTTAAAATGACAGAATATTATTTAGCTTGTGAAAAAAAGACAATTGATTACATAAATACACGGATTTATATGATTTTCCATATAAATATATAGATAATAAAACTTAAAAAAAAATCAATTACAACATTTTTCATAATGACTCAGTGCAATGCTTACTTTAAGGTTATTCTGGAAGTACTCAACGCAACATTACATCTCTGAGATGCAAAACTGACTGTATGTATTTATTTCCCTTAATAAATCATATTTTTCTAGAGCTTTCATAAAAGTGCAAATGATTTTTAAAAGGTGGTACCAGAAACTAGGCGTAGCATACGTGCTTTGTTCCCTGAGACCTGTAGATTAATTTGATGAGTCTGTTTCCAATTTCTCTGCTAAACAGAGCAGCAAAATTTTGTCTACAAGGAAATGCCTTTAAGTATGGGATTAATAGGATGGTATATATACACCTGAAAATATATCTACAGTGACAAATGAAACAAGGCCAGGCACAATTTGGCCCTGGGTAGTCTGTGGCCTTAAGTTATAGTTAGTCCTATTTTACTCTTCTGGTCCTGTAAGTGTAGCAATATAAGGGCACGGCTGCTATGCAGTAGAATGTGGGGTTTTTTTTAATAACATGTACCTTACCCTTGCTTAAATTTTACATATACATATATACACGCATATATAATATATATATCCACATATATCTCCTGTTAGGCTACATTCTGAAAAAAATACAGTAACAATTTGAATTATTTGAAATTAATTATTTCCCATAAAGATCTTTTAAAATATGAATATTCTGAAGATTTTTAGGAAAGAATTTGCACAAAGTGTCACATGGCTCCTATGCATTCAAACTACCAAATATTTTTATGCAGATACTTTTCATCTAGTTGTATATTTTCTCTTGTGACTACAAGTTTATTATGAATATAAACTAATATATTATGAATATAAACAAATATCATTTACTCACTTTACCAAATAATTTTCATGCAATCATTATTTGCTCAGATGAATAACAGTTTTTAGATTTGGTTAATAAATACCGCGTCTCTAAAACAAATTAACTGCAACTAGGTCATAGCACAATTTTTTGATATAAAGTAGAGAGATCTCAAGCCATTAAAATATGTTATAGAAATTAGCTAAAAGTATGCTTCTGATCTTAATTGTGCTGTTTTACAATTACAGGAACATAAATAACATTGGAATTTTTTTTCTGGTTTTATGAAGGCAATGGCTGTAATCCCAATCTGACCTGTAACCTGAAGGTGAGATTCTTTGTTGCTTAATGCTGTTTGCAAAGCTGTAGTATTGAAAGATATTTCTAGACTATCTTAACTAGAAACAGGGAATCAACAGATGCCACAGCATCACAATAGTGGGTGTGATGGTATCTCCTTCAGGATGGTATTATAGATGACTGTCAGATAAAAGAAGAAATGATGATTTTTAAGTAAGTCCTCTGGAGCCATAAAAAGTTAGGCTGTATGTCAAAATTGTAGACATCCTAGGAGCCAGATAGGCACTGAATCAGGGTTAGATGAGAACGAGTAATGCTCCAGCGTGAGACAACTGGAAGAAGCTTAAAAACAACCAGTACAATTTCTCATGCCAAAGAACCCTCTAGTTACAACCAGGGTTCTTGAGCCTGTTGGTATGTCCCCTAAATAAAAATAAGAATGGATGTTTAAACACCTGTCTGTATAACCCTCCACATACAAAAGCCAGAAGCTGCTTCAGCTACATGCTGACTTACCAAATTAGAAATAATACGTGCCTTTTGAGAAGTATATCTAGCACCCATTGGTGATGCTTCACCAGCCACCATTAAGCAATCAGTCCTGGCTAAACTACCTCAACAGCTATGAAATGAAAAGACACGGTGGGTATTCCAGTTTCTAGTCCAAATCTTAAAAATAATTACCAAAAAAACCCCAAAGTTATTATTTCAGTACATATATGCAGTACTCGGGCAAAAGGGTATGCTTTTCTTAGCCTTCCTTTTCTGGTCAGCACACCTATAGAAACTTTTGTTGTTTTTCTTTGCTTCCCTTGCTAGTTCAGCTCCAGATACACCTCAGCCTTCTTGACTCCAACCCTACCCAACCAGGCAGCATCCTTACACTCTTCCCAGGCAATCTGTCCGTGCAGTTCCCTCTTGCTCTTCCTGCAGCCTGTGCAGTTCCCTCTTGCTCTTTAGTCTGATCAGTAGGTCTCAACTCAGCCATGCTGATGCCTTTCCTGCCTGATTTCCTTCATCTGGGGACTGAACACTTTTGTGCTCTCTGGGAAGCATTCTTAAATATTTGCCAGCTCTGTTCTGCTCCCTTGTCCCTGAGGACCATTTACCACGAGATCCTACTGGCTTACTTCTTGAAGAGCCGGAAGTTGGTTTTCCTAAAATTTAGGGTCCTGACCATACTCCTTGCTTGTCTCACATCCCTCAGGACCTTGAAATTCATCAATGCGTGATAACTGCAACTCAGATTGCCTCTGATATTTTGGTTTTACATTAATTAATGAACATCTCAGTGATGTTTTGCATTTATACAAATGTAATATTTATGCCTAGTGTGCTGGAAAGCATTACAGTGACCCTCACAGAAAAATGTGATCTTGATCCTTGCCCTCTATCTTGGCTGCCTGTTGGAAGGGGCTGAACAGATCATATCAGCAGTACCTAAAGGAAATAGACTGGAAATACTTTCCAAATTTTGTTATTGCTTTCTTAAAAGCACATTATAAAATCTTTAAAGAGCTTTCTCATTCCAGCTGTTCCAAAATTAGTCAAATAGATGTGGAGGGTGGTATTTGGATTTACCATTCCATTTCCTGTTCTGTTATCACTGTCAGCTCTCAGAAATAGCAATCTGTATTTATTTTAGTTTCTGTTGTTCTTCGTATCACCACAGACTGGAACACAAATCAGGACTGACCCTCCTTCCCTACCATGTGACATAACAGGTACATTCAGCAACATCCATGTACAGGAAGGGTGCTCCTGGGATCACTTGGTCTTAGGAATGCCCCTGGATCACCCTGTGCAGAGCTGCCTAACTAGTGAACAACTCTCAGTTGTACCCATGAGGCTGGGGAGCTGGGGTTTGATGAACAACTCACACTCCTCCCCACTGTGTCTGCCTTCTGCCTTACCAACTCCAGTAAAACCTTGCCTTGTCTGCTTGCTCATTTTGGGAGCCTTCCTTATTTTCCAGTAATTACTTATGGAAATTATGTCTTTCTCTCATGTTAGTCCCTTCATTGGCTTTCACACATAAGGTTTAGTAAATTTGAGTGGGAATAGGTTTGTACAATAATCTGTAATATCAATTTACACCATTCCATTTTGACTACGCTTTATTTTTATCATTGAAGTTTAGGGTAGTTTGTCACCATTTTGTCATTATTTCCTTCCTCAAGCTTCTCTTACTAAAGAGAGAGATGAAAACCATTCATTTAATTATTTGATACATTTTCATAGAATCATAGAATCACCAGGTTGGAAAAGACCCATTGGATCAGCAAGTCCAACCATTCCTATCAAATACTAAACCATGACCCTCAGCACCTCAGCACCCATCCCTTAAACACCTCCAGGGAAGGTGACTCAACCACCCCCCTGGGCAGCCTGTTCCAGTGCCCAATGACCTTTTCTGCAAAAAACTTTTTCCTAGTGTTCAGCCTGATCCTCCCCTGGTGGAGCTTGACACCATTCCTTCTTGTCCTGTCCCCTGTTACTTGGGAGAAGAGGCCAGCATCCTCCTCTCCACAACTTCCTTTTAGGTAGTTGTAGAGAGCAATTTTTATCCTTTACTTTGTATTTTATCATTATTTTTTTCTGAGTATGAGTATTTTTATGAGTATTTTGTTTGATAAATACATTTTTAGGTAATTGCATTTTCCTGGATGCTTCTCACAGAATTTCTTATCTTTCCTATAAGAAACCTGAGTGAAGACCTCATTTGTCCTTCTTACAGTTAGATTTTTTTATCCCCTCCAGATGTCTCGTGATTTTAATGGCTTTCTCTTTTTTGAGATCTCTCAGCTAGTATTGCTTACAGTAACTCAAATAACATAGAGGGAAACCATGCAGAGCTGAACCCTAGCTGTGAAAGTGAAAAAGTGTCCTGAAAAAATAAACCTTCAGTTTCTTTAGGAAAATACATGAAAAATTTTTAGGGGCCTTTCCTTGGTTTTGATTCAATGAAATGAGCTCATATTTGAGTTCTCTTGTACAAGTCATGAACGATCAGCAGTTCAAATATTCAAAATCCTCAAAGTATGTAAAAACCTAGCTGGCAAAAAAAGTCAGTATGAAGGGCCTCTACTGCTGCCTATCTCACTGTCTTTGTTTTCTTAAGATTTTAGTGGTGGTCTTGCTTTACTTCTTACTACTACTGGCAACATTTTAGTAGCATTCTCCTGCTCATATTTCATTTTAATACATTTACTCCTGTAAGGGAGATAATGCAGTGGCTCTCTGCGGTATTTGTTTTCATGTATTTCTTCATTATGGAACTCATTTCAGCTGGACCATTAAATAACTTCTAAGTGGCAAGAAAGAGGCAATATATCCATCACTTAATGAACTGAAGCATTTAATGCAGATCTCAAATCAATCCTTTTCTTCAAATACTAATTTTTATTTATTTCCCCTCCCTAGTGGGTTAGCAAATAAAATATGATATTCATGCCAGTGTGGATTTATAACACTGGGAGGGAGATGAAATAAGAATGCTGAGCATACGGTATTAGCTATTATTCATAAAGTATTTCTACTCTTCAGATGTTTGCTGTGAGGCTGAGAATAAGGTCTTTCCCCTCCCTCTCAGTTTAACCAAAGCTGACAAGTTGCCTTAAGTTCACACATCATCGCAACTGAGAACAATTTCTGTGACTAAGAAGAGTCATTCCAGTTTCCTGGAGCACTCACTCTGTGCCTTCCTCCTAAACCTCAGTTAATATTCCAAACACAGAAGCCCAGACTATGTCTTCATAAGAATAAAAATTTTCAAGGGAAAAAAATTACTTCTTCCTGGGATTTTAATCTTGATTGTCTTTCTGACAAAAACGCAAAACTGAGCCTAGGGAGACTTCAATCATGATTTAGATTTCTTAGATCTTTTCTTAAATGAAGACCTGTCATATTACCAAATCATTTTAATGCCAACATGCTGTCTAAAGTTAAGGTCAGGAAAAAGTGATTTCATATTTCTAAACATTAGTCCTGGTATACTTTCATCTCTTCAAAAAAAAGAGTTGCTCTACCACCCTCCCTATTTTATTTTTCTCCAAGCCCTCTATCATCACAAGACCTCGTCAAAGAATTTGGCTCACAGTAGTTTCAGCTTTTGCCCACAAACAGACCTATACGTGGTCATGTGATGTATTTTTTGAAGACAAAATTGTTTTAAAATACCAAGGCCTGATAGCTTTTGACAAGCTCATATGAGTTTTCCTTTATGCTACTGATTCTACACATTTAAGCACTTAAATAATGTGGAGAAAATTTACTTTACACATGACACAGTGAAAAGAAGTGAAAATTTTAAATTGTTTTAAGAGTAATGATAAACAAACTGTGTGAGCCATTTGACAATTTTCAGTCTGTGAATGTGCAACAAGATGATATTTTGAGTTAAAAATGAAGAAAGATATGTTCATATGTTTTCATTACTCCACCGAGGGAGTTATTAGCATTTCCAGTAAATATCCGTCCCAGCTGAATCTTCAAAGTATCTATCCAATGGCATCTAGAGATGTTCTGATTTTTAAAAAATATAAAATCCTTAACAGATGCTGCAATTAAAATCAGATAACAGTAAATTTGTCACTGGTAAGAATCCCTTATGTTAATGGTTTTGCATGAAACAATACAGTTTTAGAATTTCTTTTGTCAGTAGGAGTCGAATACCAGCGGAACACTCTCCAAAAAGTGAATCTATGGATGGATGATCACCCATCCATTTTCCATGTTCAGGATTTCATCAAAGCAGGGTATAAATGACTTGAAGACAATCTAGGATTTGGAGGAAAGTGAGTGCAAGGAGTGAATATAAATTATTATCAACCAAAATCCAAAATTGAGCTGCCTCGCTGTTTATTACTGATTGTTTGTATATATACTTTTCAACACTTCCCATCAACTTTGGAACTGCAGACACTGAGAGCAATCTTTTGACCTGCTTTTTTGATTTTGCCTAGTAGCTGCAGCAGAATGTTCTACAAGCCACTTACGGAGTCCTAATACTTCTGAGTACTAAATACAAGTACAATCTCTTTTGAAAGGTTATGCATACATTTTTGTTTATAGATATATATCCTACAAGACCAGAAAAACCTATAGCAGATTACAGATGAATAGTAGTAGGTCAGCAAGGGAGATCCCATCCAGCACTTTATTGAAACTGGCCTGTCTGGGAAGGACAAGGAGATAAAGTTGTTGATTAGGAGGGAAAAGCACACTCCCCACAGAGGCAGCAGTCATGCTACTGAAAGTGTAAGACCAAATTCCTCTTGTTGCAGACAAATTTATTAGCAATTCACAATCAGAAGTGGATTCTGCCATCACTGTTTGCCACTTAATTTTACTCAACAGCTCCTATAAACCAGGATTGTACCATGAAGATAACGTTTCTACCAAAAATTTCTTCTCCTCAGTTGTCCTTGCTTCAGTTATTTTTGCTTCCTTTCATGTCTCTGTTTGTGTCAAGAGACTCAGGCATAAAACTTTGAACCCATGCCTTTAGCAAAATTACTAGTAACACAGAAACCTGCCAGGGGAATGCTATTTTACCCTAGTCTCAAAATACCCTGGGGATATCAACTTGTATGTCTGGGGTGTTACTGTGTTTGTAAATACACCTCAAGGAGGGGTCAGTGTGCACCAGCTCTGTTTTTTCATATCCTGCTTCAACATTTTTTTCCTTTTTATTCTAGAATGTGTAGAAATTTAGATCTTACAGTATGGTGCCTAGTACAAATATTCTCTTGGGACTGATCTGCTCTGAAGGATAGCTCAGGTTTTGTGGCCTGGGTTTTAAGGAGTTTGGTTTGGTGTTTTTTAAGTTTAACTTTCTGAAATTTGCTGTGCCTAATCATAATTACCATTCTTGTATTTAGTACTGGTTTGCTAGAGGCAGATGCCTAAAGCAGGTGGGTTTTTTTATTTGGTTTGGTTTTTTTCTTTTGTTGTTTTTTTTTATGGTCTCCTTCTTCACATTTTTCCTGAGGGTAATAAAGGAAGGAGACTGGTCTCTGGGCTTTTCTGAGATACTGTTGCTTCTACAATAAATCAGAATAAAGCAGAAGTGCTTTGCATTCATATAGTTCAGGCTCTGTGAAGCACTTCTTTCGCCTGACCACATTCTGTATATTCCATTCTGAATTTGTAGTGGGAAAACTTCTGTTCTTGGGATTTAATAAGGCTCACAGCTTTTATGCAAGACTTCTTTTTTTCCTGTGCTCCAGAAATGGAGGCTGGAGGGTTGAGGTTTGGGAGGATCACTGAAACAGGCTCAATGAAACTTGGAAAACTTTTTGAAAACTCCATAATATCACATGCAAGCCTTTGTAAGTTCTCAACATTTCTCTCACTTTCTGAATATGTCACCTCACTGCCATGAAGGTGGCTTATGCCATCTACTCTGGAAAATAATCTTTCCCTTGAGGAGCGAGCAGTCTCCCAGCAAGAACCTGAAGCTCTTTGTTACTTGGGTCTATGTGAAGATTGAAAGTGTGCCTCTACGATTGGTCTTGTCACTGTAAGATTGGAAATATTAGTGCTAGAAGGGATGAAATGCATATATCTATCATTATTCTCACATCTTTCCTCATTTTCCCTTCCTGGATAAAAAAAAATCTACATTTTCATACTTGAAAAAAATAAATTCCCTGAAGGAAAGAAGGAGCTTTAACTTTTTTACACTGGCATTTGTTTTTCTTTCAGTTTAGTGGCAGACTACAAAAATGTGTGTTTAATCAATTACATAGTTTTACCATTCTTAATGATAAAAGGTCTTTCTAGAGTCTACCCCTTTTCTTTGACATAGGAAAATAAGGTTTATTCCTTTTGCTTTGTTGCTTTTGTTTTCTTAACAGAATGCTGTATCACCCTAATAAACAGAGATAAATTAATGAGGAGAAAACTGGCAAATTTTCTCCAAATGATTAAGTTTTGGCTGTATATCATGACTCATTGGCACCCCTGCTGCCTAGAGTGTTTGTACACAGCACCCAGTGGAAGCATTGGCTGACAAGAGGATTGCTTTTGCTATTTTTGTAACATAATATGTTTATGGTGTTTTTTAATCAGAAATTATTTTAATAAATGACAACTTTTGATAACAAATAGTTCACATTTGATGATCTGCCTCTGAAAACTAGTTCAAGTCCTCATGCTTTCAGGCCTTGTCTCATATGATGGACTTCCAGGAAGCGTGAGATTCCACCATCTTTTGGCACAGTGACACTAGGAGGGCTGCTAGGGACTATATGATTTGTAACAGCTACTTGAGCACGGGCTAGTTCAGAGTAATAGCCTTCCTGCTGGGAGACAAATGTTTAACATTGGTCTCAGTTTCTGGAAGCTTCCAGCAGCACGTGCATCTTTATGCATGAGTGTCTGACCAGGTGCTTTCAAAGCTCCTAGCGCTCCTGGTCCTCCAATTCAGAAAGACAGTTTCAGACCTTCCAAAATTCCTTTTTCTCTCTGAAATTCACCTGGCTTTCTAAGGATTCCTGATCTGGGTTTCCAGAATTCTTACCTTATTTTGGCCTTCTTCTTTCTGTATATCCCAGAACTATTTTGAAGATACATGCAGCCCAGGTTTGTGTAGCTCACTATATATGTAGCAGGAGGTTAGAAGTGATACCAGCTCTGATGGTGCTTGACAACTTCATATTGAAAAAAATCAAACACAAAAAGTATTGTTGTTTTCCTTTGCAACACTAGATCAGCTGTTGTTATAAATACATATACCTACTGGTATTAGGGATGGTGGAAAGAAGGAATATTAGACAATCTATATAACCATATTTATCTGTTCACATAATATGGACCCCCAATACTGAAGAATATTCTTGGTCTCTCAGTGCTAATGCACATGTCTTACTGTGCAAGGAAGGAATTAAAAACCTGGCCATACCATTCAGCATGATCTCTCTCAAGGTAGGTCAAACATTTACTCTGAGTTTGACTCTATTCAAAGTTAGCAAAGATTCTTCTTTAAAAAAAAAATTACACTTTCAGAACAAACCAGGAATAAATGCTAAACTTGTAGTTGCTCTTTATTCTGTTGCTTCTTCTTACTTAGAAAAATAGAAATTAGTCCAAGAATCACATTTAGATCTTCTTTCCAGAGTTCAGGTAGGATTTTAATTTCTTTGCTTGTTCTTCTTCAATTGCTTCATGTCAGCATTTGAAGAAAAGAGTATAACTTCCATATCTAAAGTTCTTCTCTTAGAAAACATTAGTTTATTTTGAGCATGCTGTTTCATATGCGTTCAGCATGCTCTTTTTTCAGTTCACATTTCTTCACAGCACACATTCTAGTGCTGTTTAGCATGTTATACATTAAAAGGTTCCATTTCATTTCTTGGTTTTGTATGTAACTATATAGAATGAAAGTAACTGCTATTTGCCTATTTCTAGTGCAACATTTTGCTCGCTTGGGTTATTTTGTCAGGTCAGCTATCAAAAATAGGCTGATTTATATCTTTTCACATATGTACGTCAGTATTTATATGGCAGTAATTACATAAGCACTCCAATGTATAATCTGTAGACAAACAAGGTACTCAGAAGAGCAGAGAAAAACTGCAACAGAAAAACCCCTAATTGTGTCCTGCCTTCCTTAATGTTTCGGCAAGAATCAAAGAATCACAGAATAACCAGGTTGGAAGAGACCCACCGGATCATCGAGTCCAACCGTTCCCTTCAAACACTAAACCATATCCCTCAGCACTCCATCCACCCGTGCCTTAAACACCTCCAGGGAAGGTGACTCAACCACCTCCCTGAACAGCCTGTTCCAGTGCCCAATTACCCTTTCTGTGAAAAATTTTTTCCTAACGTCTAGCCTAAACCTCCCCTGGCGGAGCTTGAGGCCATTCCCTCTTGTCCTGTCCCCTGTCACTTGGGAGAAGAGGCCAGCACCCTCCTCTCTACAACGTCCTTTCAGGTAGTTGTAGAGAGCAATGAGGTCACCCCTCAGCCTCCTCTTCTCCAGGCTAAACAACCCCAGCTCTCTCAGCCGCTCCTCATAAGGCCTGTTCTCCAGCCCCTTCACCAGCTTTGTTGCTCTTCTCTGGATTCGCTCCAGAGCCTCAACATCCTTCTTATGGTGAGGGGCCCAGAAATGAACACAGGATTCGAGGAGCGGTCTCACCAGTGCTGAGTACAGAGGGAGAATAACCTCCCTGGACCTGCTGGTCACGCCGTTTCTGATACAAGCCAAGATGCCATTGGCTTTCTTGGCCACCTGGGCACACTGCTGGCTCATATTCAGTCGGCTGTCAACCAACACCTCCAGGTCCCTCTCCTCCAGGCAGCTTTCTAGACAGACTTCTCCTAGTCTGTAGCACTGCATAAGGTTGTTGTGCCCCAAGTGCAGGACCCGGCATTTGGTCTTGTTAAACCTCATGCCATTGGACTCTGCCCAGCGGTCCAGCCTGTTCAGATCCCTTTGCAGAGCCTCACTACCCTCCAGCAGATCCACACTTCCACCCAGCTTAGTGTCGTCCGTGAACTTGCTAAGGGTGCACTCGATGCCTTCATCCAGATCATTGATGAAAACATTGAACAGGGCTGGACCCAGCACTGAGCCCTGGGGAACCCCACTTGTCACTGGCCTCCAGCTGGATTTAACACCATTTACCACCACTCTCTGGGCCCGGCCATCCAACCAGTTTTCCACCCAGGAGAGTGTGCGCCCGTCCAGGCCAGAGGCTGACAGTTTCTCAAGTAGAACGCTGTGAGAAACTGTGTCAAAGGCTTTGCTGAAGTCCAGGAAGACCACATCCACAGCCTTTCCCTCATCCAGCAGCCGAGTCACTTTGTCATAGAAGGCGATCAGGTTAGTTTGGCAAGACCTGCCTTTTGTGAACCCATGTTGACTGGGCCTGATCACCCTGTTCTCTTGCATGTGCTTCATGATAGCACTCAACATCACCGGCTCCATGACTTTCCCTGGCACTGAGGTCAGACTGACAGGCCTGTAGTTTCCTGGGTCCTCCCTGCGGCCCTTTTTGTAGATGGGCACAACATCAGCCAGCCTCCAGTCCAGTGGGACTTCCCCAGTCTTCCAGGACTCTTGGAAGATGATGGAAAGGGGTTTGGCCAGCACATCCACCAGCTCCTTCAGTACCCTAGGGTGAATCCCGTCCAGCCCCATAGACTTGTGAGTGTCCAGTCGGGCTAGCAAGTCTCTGACCACCTCCTCTTGGATCACGGGAGCCTCATCATGCTCCTCTAGCTCCTGGGTTGGTACACAGACGGAACGACCCTCCTTACAACTAAAGACTGAGGCAAAGAAGGCATTAAGTACCTCAGCCTTTTCCTCATCCCCTGTCACTGTTGTTCCTTCTGTGTCCAATAGGGACTGTATGGTCTCCCTAGTCCTCCTTTTATTATTTATATATTTGTAGAAAGATTTTTTTGTTATCTTTCACAGACTTGGCCAATCCAATTTCTAGCTGAGCCTTAGCCCTTCTGATTTTTTCCCTACACAATCTCACTTCCCTCCTGTAGTCCACCCAAGAGCCCTGTCCCTTCTTCCAGAGCCCATAAACATTTCTCTTCTTCTTGATATCCCTCAAGATCTCTCTATTCAACCAAGCTGGCTTTCTCCCCTGCCGGCTTTTTTTCTGGACCACGGGGATGGCTTTCTCCTGAGCTGCTAGGACCACCCTTTTGAAGAGCTCCCAGCCCTCCTGGGCTCCCTTGCCCTTGAGTACTGTCTCCCATGAGACTTCACCAACCAGCCTTCTGAAGAGATCAAAGTCTGCCCTCTGGAAATTTAATGCTACTGTCTTGCTAACCACCCTCTTCACTTCACCTAGAACAGAAAATTTTATCATCTCATGGTCGCTTAGTCCTAGGCGTCCACCTACCACCACATCCCCTACAAGGCCTTCTCTGTTCACCAACAGCAGGTCCAGGAGGGCACCCTCCCTTGTTGGTTCATTCACCAGCTGTGCGAGGAAGTTGTCTCCCACGCACTCCAGGAACCTCCTAGACTGCTTCCTTTCTGCTGTGTTGTACACCCAGCAGATATCAGGCAGATTGAAGTCTCCCACAAGAATGAGAGGCATCGATCTAGAGATTGACCGCAGCTGTTTATAGAAGAGCTCATCAGCTGCTTCTCCTTGGTTGGGTGGTCTGTAACAGACTCCCATCACAAAATCTACCTTCTGGTGGGCTCCTCTGATTTTGACCCACAGGCACTCAACCTCCTGATGGCCACAATCCATCTCAATGGAGTCCAAGTCCTCCCTTACAAAGAGGGCTACCCCGCCTCCTCTCCTACCCTTCCTGTCCCGCCTGAAAAGCTTATACCCCACCATAGCCGTACTCCAGTTATATGAGTCGTCCCACCACGTTTCCGTGATGGCAATGACATCATAGGCCCCTTGCCCTATGACAGCTTCCAGCTCTTCCTTCTTATTTCCCATGCTGCATGCATTGGTGTAAATGCACTTCAGCTGAGCTGCCGAGCCTTCAGCCCTCCTAGAGGGAACAGGGTTCGTTCCCAACTGCCTGGTAACTGGAGTAGTTAACACCAGAGTGCCTGCATCTCCCTTAGCACCCCGAGGTGTGTTCTCCCCCACTTTTTGTGTGGTGAGGTACTGGTGGTCCTCACCCGTGCACCCTCTCCCAATCACCAATTCCCCACATCCAGGCTCGTTCCTGTCTAGCCTGGGCTCAACCCCCTCCCCCTTCACATCTAGTTTAAAGCTCGATTTATGAGCTTGGCTAGGTAATGATGCTCTGGAGAGATGATGAACAGTGCTTTCCTCAAAACATGCTCCCTTATTGTGTTTCTAACTGGTCACCCAAAATATGAGTTAAAAAAAGGTCATTATTTAATTTGAAAATAAAAAAATCCTTAGATTTAAGTAGTAAAATCAAGTAAATAATTGTCTTGGAATAGACTACAAACCACACCTATGGAAAACTGCCTTTCACTTTAGAGGAAAGTGGAGTTCTTACTGTGACTTTAAAGCTTCAGTGACTTACAGAAAGGAAGGTGTCAGCTTGGAATTGCGCAAGGAGTAAGTCCATATGAGAACATTGCTGCATCCTGAAGCTTGCAAAGCTTTAACTCAAAATTCACATCCCCATTGTGAATTCTCTGTTCTTTTTGTCCCATCTTCTGCTTTTCAAAGCAGTAAGATGTTCTAGAATTTATATTTTCTTATATATGCACTAATAATTTATGCTCAACCTAACACATTCTACAGAATGGGGAATATTCTCTTTAAAAAAAACAAGATGTAAAGTGATCTGTAGCCAATCTACAATGGCTTCTGAGAACAGAAAAATATTTCAGCAAGAAGTGTCAAAGAAATTTCTTTTGCTTTAAGTGAGAACTTGTTTCAAGAATTTGGATTTCTGGAAATTATGGCCAAATTTAGGGAAGTCACACAGTAAAACAAAGAAGAATAGACCTAAGAAAAGCTAACTATGTATATGCCTCTGAGTACGAATTCCAGTTTTTGTCCAACTTTGTTTCCAATTCACAGAAAAAAACCTGTCAGCTCAGCAGTTTACTGCACACCTCCAGTACCTCCTAGAGGTTTAGTGTAACTATAGGTTTCAGAGCTAACACCAGTGTTAATTTAAGGATCTGCCCAAGAATCAGTGTTTGTATTGTGCTTGTAGACTGTGTTTCCTCTTGCCCCTCTTGAGCACATCCAGCACAGACTAATGACACCTGAAAGCAGCTAAGAGATAACAGCCAGACAGAATTCTCACCTACAGATTATTAGTCTCCTCATTCTTATAGTTTCTCCAGATTCTTCCTTCATCTACAGCATTTAAATCTGCAATCAATTCCACTGACAGTGGGACCATCGCACTTCTGCTCTGTGTGGGTAACTGAATGGAGAACAGAGTCTTCTGCAGAAAAAAAACTAAAATATGCCTCCACGTCATTAACCTAAATCTTGTCTGTCTTTTCAGGTAACAATAATGTGAGCATTGTCTAAGGAGGTATGAAAAGACAGTCTTTCTCATTATAAAATATTATAAAAAACAATAGACTTAAAAATATGGAGGTAATAGGATATAAGATGAATATTTGAAGTTATTTTATGCTTCTTTGACTTACTTTTTTTTCTTCTCTGTCCAAACAATGAGGAGAAAAGATTACTATATTTGCTGAAATCAAAGGAAAAGTGAATATTTGGAAAGAATTTGAGAACAGAAACTGGATGTGAGAAATTATTAAATACATTCCAGACAAAAACGAATAAACATTGAGGGGAGTGTGATCACCTTGTAATGGTGAATACTTTCCATCTATTATTTTCTAAAAGAAAAGTATCTGTAATACATAATTCACAACCAATCTCTCAGCTGGTCTTTGATTCAGCTCATGGGATCAGCATTCTGGTTTAGTAAGGTTTTGCATTGGCCTGCTAGTTTTTAATTTGTGTTATTTAATCTGCTGACTTCTCCTGTAAAGTTTAAGCATTTGAGGGCTCAATATTTTTATTTTTCTTTCCCCATCTTCCTACTGTATATGATTATTTCAGTTCCTTTCTAGAGGTGTTTTCAATTAGCAGTCATCTTTCAGGAATAAAATAATTTCACCTGAATCTTATACTTCTTCCACTGTTAGTCATCCTGCACATGTGTTGCTGCTGCGAAGGATCATGTATGGTGTTCTATCACATTGTACTTTCTCTTTGATCTTTTTTCTACTATTCATAAGAATTTTTAATATCCTTGTTTATATCTTTTGGTGCTTATACAGTCAGGTAGTCTCCTTTTAAACTTCTTGTTGAACATTATGTCAGCCAGTGACAATCCTGGACTCAAAAGCATTACTGCATAGATTTATTTTGTCAATTAGTCTCCAAATTTTTAAGGAATTTTAATAATTATTATACAATTTTCTGTGAGACCATTAGACTGTGGATATCCCAAGCTAGTGTTTTGTATTTAGATTTATACTTTTCTCAAAACCACAATACTTTCAAAATATATTTTCATGGGCTCAAGGTTTTTATCATTATCTTTCTCTCAAAAAAGGATACATCACCTAACATGATAAGTTTATCTTAGAATCCCTGTTTTCTAGAACAATAACAATCTTATTCAAGTTTACCTTACTTAAACACTTACTTTGCATAGTACAGTAAAAAACTATTTGTCTGGTACCAAATCAGTTCTCTTTGTCTATGTTCAATTTCTGGGGATTTTTTTCTTATTATTTTAACTGAGGTATTTAACATGCTATCTCATGCTCTAGTGTCCTGCTCATATGTCCTCCTCATTCGTCAGCTGTATTCCATTCATGAGCTGTCTCTTGAACAATTTCTAGTAGCCACAAATTTATGACAATAATATCTCTTGCTCTTCTCCTTGTGCATGTTTCTATTCTTGATTTTTAATTTTCTTTTTTCCTTCTAACAAGCATATCAGCTTTGTACAAAGGAAGGCCATTGTTTAGGCATCATGAAGAGACAAAAATCTTGTTTAAAATTTTTCCATTTTACTCACACTTCTGGGAAGTGCAGCCTGCATTCAAGCAGTATATTCTCCTACTACCTACCTTTATGCGTTGAGTTTCAAAATTTCAAATGTCATTCTTGATGTTTACAATGTCTTTCTCTCCAACACGTTTGTTCAGTCTCTCACTGTAGTCAATCTAGACCTAATACAGTCAAAGTAAACCAAAAAGCAATTTAGCTCATCTTGGATGAGATACAAAGACTTGATCTGATTAACCTCCCCCCAAGCTCTACTGACTGTTCTCCTTTTCTCACCTTTTGTAACATTTCAAAGTTGCCAAGGGAATATCTTCACAAAGAGGAAAAATTAATTTGGTAGGTGATTGCACTGTGAGATTGTTCAATCCTCTGTCCAAAATGTTCCATCAACTGGGAATTTTTTAATTATTATTTAAAGTTTGAGATTTTGGCTTCAATCAACCCTTATCTCAGTTGCACTTCCAATCATAATCTTGTCTTAAATTTGGAGTTCTCCAGATTAAGGTCCTCAAAATTGTGAAAAACATTTAACAAGTCTTCCTCTTTTTAATTCCTCATATGCAGCCGATATCTTTAAAAAGAGAATCTTTCTGACAGCCCGTGTTTTCCAGACTTCTGTTTACCAGTTTGATGACAGGCCTGTTCATTCTCCTTGGCTACTAAACAATACTATAGATTTCATTCCACAGATATTAACAAGACAGAATGACATGCTATATTTTTCCAGTAGTTTCACTTAACTTCATGAACTGATACAATTATTATTTGAATCTCTTCACCTCTTTGCTTTATTTTTAGTAATTTAAGTCTTATTAGAGATTGAAGCACTTAATTTAGGAACTTTTCATTGTGTCTTACATGCAACTCTTCTGGTTTTGTGCATTTTCCTACATCTATGCCTCTAGCTTTGGCTTCTTACTGGAACCGTTTTGTGTATAGACTATATGACCTCAGGAAGACCACAACTGAGAGCTCAAAACTACAGAAAGAACTACAGTTTTCAGGACCTGCTGATGAAGACAGAAAATATGAGACAGCTTACTGCCAGGCTATATTGCAAGTTGTATACAAATATCTTTTCAGATCCAGGCACTGTAGTGCAACTATCTCAAGAAAATCTTATTGACTGGGATCCATTAATACAGGAAAAATTCAGTGCTGAAAGTGTCATAGGTGTTATACTCTTGTAATTAAAAAGCTGGCACAATTTCAGTTTTTAGCACATGTTTCAGCACTGACAAGTGATAAGCTAGTCCAGCTTGTTACTTCTATGGAGAATAACATAAAAAATAACATAAAATAATTATTTTAAAGCTTGAGAAATTCTCAGGAAAAAGTAAGTGGGACCACAACTAGTAATTCAGGCTGTCTGTAATTGGACCTAAAAAAGAAAAACTTCCTTTGGAACTCCAGAGCTATGGATTACAGAAGGCCTTTCTAGAGTTCTTTCCCTTTTTAATTTTGAACATTCAAAGGACTGGTTGGAGGGTCATACTCAGAGAGTAGTGGTCAATGGCTCAAAGTCCAGATGGAGATCCGTGACTAGTGGTGTCCCTCGGGGGTCCGTGCTGGGATTGGTGCTGTTTAATATCTTCATCAATGCTATTGACAGTGAGATTGAGTGCACCCTCAGCAAGTTTGCAGATGACACCAAGCTGAGTGGTGTAGTTGCGACATCGGAAGGACGGGATGTCATCCAGAGGGATCTTAATAGGCTGGAGAAGTGGGCCTGTGAGAACCTCATGAGGTTTAAAAAGGCCAAGTGCAAGGTCCTACACCTGGGTCAGGGCAATCCTCTATTTCAGTACATAATGGGGGATGACATGATTGAGAGCAGCCCTGCAGAGAAGGACTTTGGGGTGCTAGTCGATGAGAAGCTCAACATGAGCCAGCAATGTGAACTTGCAGCCGAGAAGGCCAACCATATCCTGGGCTGCATTAAAAGCAGCGTGTCCAGCAGGTTGAGGGAAGTGATTCTGCCCCTTTATTCCTCTCTTGTGAGACCTTATCTGGAGTACTGTGTCCAGTTCTGGAATCCTCAACTTAAGAAGGATACTGTTGGAACGGGTCCAGAGGAGGGCTACAAAGATGGTCAGAGGGCTGGAGCACCTTCCGTATGAGGATAGGGTGAGAGAGTTGGGCTTGTTCATCCTGGAGAAGAGAAGGCTCCGAGGAGATCTTATAGCAACATTCCAGTACCTGAAAGGAATCTACAAGAAAGCTGGAGAGGGATTATTCATAAAAGCTTGTGGTGACAGGACAAGAGGGAAGAGATATAAGCTGGAGAAGGGCAGATTTAGACTAGGTATTAGGAAGAATTTCTTGACCATGAGAGTAGTGAGACACTGGAATAGGTTGCCAAGGGAAGTTGTGGTTGCCCCATCCCTAGAGGTGTTTAAGGCCAGGTTGGATGGGGCCTTGGGTAACCTGATCTAGTGTGATGTCCCTGCCCATGGTGGGGGCGTTGGATCTAGATGATCTTTAAGGTCCCTTGCAACCCTAACTAGTCTATGATTCTATGACTGCAGTAATTAAAGATTGCTATTTCCCTACTTCTTTGAAAACAGTAGTTGGGTGCAAGGTTTCTATTTCAGCTGTGTACTAAAAAATCTCACAACCATTTCTTCTCCTTGTAAGTATAAAACAACTCCCAGTGTTAAAGTGGAGTTATTTTAAACTTTAAACTATAACTTTAAGAGGTAATAAAAAAAAATCACACTATCTAGCAAACTGTCATAAGAATTCCATTGAATTTGCAGAGGAAGAAAAGTCAGAAATCACTTTGGTTTCAAGTGGTTTATTTTTAATCAAGCATTTGCTGCTTTTCACAGGTCTGGAATTCTATTGAGTCTAGAGCACAGTAAACATAAACCATTCAACACTGGAGAATCTCTAAGTGCTTATAAACACAGTTGTTGCAATTACTTATAAATAAAAAAAAATCTATATACAAATAATGAGATAACAGAATCATTAGGTTGAACAAGACCCACAGGATCATCAAGTCCAACCATTCCTATCAACCACTAAACCATGTCCCTGAGCACCTCATACACCCATCTTTTAAATACTTCCAGGGAAGGTGAATCAACCACCTCCCTGGGCAGTCTGTTCCAGTGCCCAGTGACCCTCTCCGTGAAAAATTATTTCTGATGTCCAGACTGAACCTCTTCTAGTGGAGGTTCAGGCCATTCCCTCTTGTCCTGTCCCCTGTCACTTGGGAGAAGAGGCCAGCTCCCTCCTCTCCACAACCTCCTTTCAGGTAGTTGTAGAGAGCAATAAGGTCTCCCCTCAACCTTCTCTTCTCTAGGTTAAACAACCTCAGTTCCCCTCAGCCCCTTCACCAACTTTGTTACTCTTCTCTGGACACGCTCCAGAGCCTCAACATCCTTCTTGTGGTGAGGGGCCCAGAAACGAACACAGTGCTGTCTCACCAGTGCCGAGTACAGGGGCAGAATAACCTCTCTGGAACTGCTGGTCACGCCATTTCTGATCCAAGCCAAGATGCCATTGGCCTTCTTGGCCACCTGGGCACACTGCTGGCTCATATTCAGTCGGCTGTCAACCAACACCACCAGGTCCTTCTCCTCCAGGCAGCTTTCTAGACAAACTTCTCCTAGTCTGTAGCACTGCTCAGGATTGTTGTGCCCCAAGTGCAGGACCTGGCACTTGGCCTTGTTAAACCTCATGCCATTGGACTCTGCCCAGTGGTCCAGCCTGGTCAGCTCCCTTTGCAGAGCCTCCCGACCCTCCAGCAGATCAACACTTCCACCCAGCTTAGTATCATCTGCAAACTTGCTAAGGGTGCACTCAATGCCTTCATCCAGGTCATTGATAAAGACATTGAACAGGGCTGGACCCATCACTGAACCCTTGAGAACACTACTTGAAACTTGCCTCCGCTGGAGATGCTAGAATATCTCTTGCAGTGATAATATCTTGGGATGGCAGTAGACTATATTCATGCTCAGTGAATGAAAGAGATTTTACGTGGATAGATATTGGTACATCAATATTTTCACCTTTCAACTTCTATGCAGCAGATTTTTGGGTGCTTATTGATGCCAGTTATGCAAAAATTAAAAAATGCAGGAGTATAAGTTTGTCATAAAATACAATATATTCAGAAGCTAGAAACTGAAAATACATTCACAAAGTTGTGTATGCACGATCAACACAGGTTATCCCTGCTAGAATCCTGGTGTTGCTTGGAAAGCCCAGTGAAGCCTCCATATACCAGGCACACAGATGGGCCATTAAATAACATGCTTCTCTATATGGAATGTTTCTGTCAGTATCTAGTCTTGCATGTTTCAATGCAAAACATGCAGAAAATATTTCAATGCAACATAAAAAGTAAATTAGCTTAAACTTATTTCGTAAAAGATTGTAGTCTCATAAGATTTCATAAATTAAGTTATGCTAGGTCACTACTTTGTTAGGAAAAGTTGACATGTGCTTCAGGAAAAAAAAAGACTTGAAAAATAATTCAGTTCTCAGTGTGACACAGATTTTTTGTTTGTCCTTTGGTAAGCTATAAAGAATTTAGAAAGGTAAAGGTACATCCTGGTAGCTTTTCAGAACTTCTCAATCTTGCCCACATTACTCTCCTGTTTCTCTGAAGTGTAGCACATAAAGCTCTGCTAGGCATTCACTCCTCCCTACATTATGCAAGACGTCTCAAAACAAACCCAAAAAGCAGTAGAAAACTGAAAGGAAGCACATGTAGAACTAGCTGAGTAAACAGTGAGCAACAACCACCTTAGAAAAAAAGCCTAAAGCATCTCACATTCCTCCCCAAATCACTGCCTTCTGAAGCTAAATCCATTCAAAGATATATGAAATTACTTCTTGATATCTGGAGAATATAGTATAGGCTGAGAAAAAAGCAGAGGAAAAACAATCAAGCACTGATTTTTAGCTCTCATTCCTATGCTCAATTCTGTATTTCACATTCATGTAAAACTGTTTTTTTGCAAAATTTTACTGAGTAGTTATTAGATGCAAAGTCTTCCCCATTTCTAGATCAATTTGTTAACCACAGGAGTCCGATAATATTTTGTGCATCCTCTCTGTTGAATTGTTTGCTCATAAGCAACACTGCAAGAGAGGAGACATTTACATGTCTTAGATTACAGCCTTTCATTGCTGAGCCTTCTCCTGTGATAAGCGGCAAATTTTAGGTTAGTATGTCTCATAGTGGTATGTGTCTTGAAAAATTTATTTTTCCTAAAAGTGTACTGGTGAATGGCAGATGTCTGAGATTGTGTTATGATATGTAGCAATTGTTTAAGCTTGTGTACCCTGTAGTGGTATATGCCTTGAGGGATGTTTACCTAAAGGGGAACCTCCTGCGCAAGGAACAGGAATCCTACAAGACAAGATAAGGATGCCTGGAATCCCCACTGGGATTAATTACTGCGTATTTTCTCTTTCCTCAGCATTTAGCATTAATGTCATCTGTCTATAAACCTTAGCAGATCAGATCAGTTTCAAACCAAAACCCTGACAAAAATCATATCCAAAGTGATTTTTTTTCTTTTGATTGCTACCATTAATTCCCTATACATATACACCATCTGTATTTCATATGGCTTATCTATAGTGTGATGTCAGTTCAAATACAGATGTTTATATGCTTATATACGCTGCTTCTGAAATGGTATGTTATGACACTGTGCAAAGTACTGTAAAACAGCACTTAACTGTGTTAATATATATGAATTAGTTAAAAATAGAAAAAAAATATCTATAGGCTTAGCAAGCCAACTCAATGAAATTAGATCTCCCTGAACCTTAGTTTAATTTAATGATTCCCACATTATTAGCTTAAAATTAATTAAAGGCATTAATTTGAGGGAGAAGATGTCATCTATAGGTTAGTATAGCAGGAGGAAAATAGAGAAGTGAACACTGGCCTTGAGAATGCCTGATTTTGTTTATTCTCTATAGGGGTGTATTCCTGTTTCTAGACAGATAAATGACATTTGTAAATTATATTAGATTTACTAACTATAAATGAGGTTTACATTAGATAATTCAGACTATCTTCATTCTTGGCATTTTTTGTCAGGACAAATATTACTGTGTAATGCAACACAGTTCAATTCACAATCTTCAATTTCCCTGGTAAGTATACTCCTTTTGCATTTCTCTCCTTAATCTCAAAGGGACTCTGAACTAAAATTTTGCAAATATTTGGAGATTAAAAATTTGATGAATTAAAATCTAAACAATCTATGTTTTTAATTTTTATGCTTTTAAGATGCTTAAGTTGACCTCACTTTTTAAAATTACTAATTAACATTGAGATAAAAAGCTATTTCCAAAATATGTAGAAATCTTTTTAAAATATGTGAGCCTTGTCTGCTTCAGTGTCAGAATATTTTCCAAATGGAAAATTCATCAAAACAGACTCTTGGTTTTAAGGAATTTGTGTCTTCCTTGAAAAAGTGAACAAAATATTCCTGAGCAGCTCTGTTATGAAGCTTTTTGATCAGTATTTGAGAGCTTAGCTATAGAAGTGTAAATTGCTCTGAATATGATCATTAAAACCTTGCAGCACAGCAAGCAGACAGGAATAAAAGTTAAATAAAAGCAAGGAGATGACAGTAAAGATGAAATTATTGTGAATTACTCAAGAGTCTTGAAATAGATTTGTTCACAAGGTAGAATTTTGACCCATTATGCTCAGCAGGAAAGAAGAAAATGGTCAGAATTAAAAATATAAAAATGAAAATTAAATAACGCTGGTAAACACAGAGTGTAACTTAAAAACATCAGGCAGGTATTATAAAACACATTGTTTCCAATGTCAAATAAATTATCGTCTCAAAGAACTGTTAATAGCATATATGGATTTCACACATTGTTCTCATTAAATTAGTACATGTTTAGTTATTTCACATGGATTGGTCATTTGTCATTCTAGAGAAATTCTTTGCACCAGGCACGTGGGTTGAGTAGATGTTTTCTTATATCAGGGGCATGAAACTGAGCCTATACAGACAGAAGCGTTATGCCAAACCTGGAAGTTCTTCCTCACACACAAGCAATCGGATAACAGATGTTGCATTTAAAAAATATTATACTATAATCCACCTAAAGCTGGCTGCAATTGCTGTGTTGCAGATGTACAAAATGCTACTAGGATGATAAATTAAGCACAAGTCCCTTCTGTTAATGGAAATGGACGGGTGGTAAGAGCACCAGTGTTTCCAGAATAGTAGCCTAGTTCATGAAATACCAAAGTCAATTGACTTTTTGTATCTGACACCAGTAAGAAAAGGCTCAAGGCTTGGTCCTAGCCACACAAAGTATTTACCATCTCCATGCCAACTTTTATCCAGACAAGAGAGACAATGCCTTCAAACAACCACAGCACCTCTGAGGACTAAAATGTGCACTTTCTAAATGAAAGGCAGACAGTAATTTCACTAGTCATAGGCATGCAGCTTCTTCAGAAATACAATGCTGTTTGTCTTAACGGAAGTCATACAAACAATGCATTCTTATATTAACATACAGACTACTAACTGATTTGATATAAATTATCAGGGACACACTTCAGACTGATTAACTTTTCTGTTTGTCCAAATACTCAGAGGCTTTGTAATGACCAGAATTTTAATTATATGTATACTAAAACAGGGACGAATCAGCCTTCCTCGGAGCACTAATATTCCACTAAATAAAAGCACATTTAAAGCTAAATTGAAAACTCATCTCCTAAAAATAACGTTTAAAAAATACCCAGTTCAGTTCATTTATTCTTTATCTTCTGTTTTGCCAAAGAAGAAAGACAGCAGACAAAACTGGAGCATTTACTAGCAGACTTTCCAATAAGAATGATACAGTTTGTCCAGAAATGGATATGCCCCACTTAATACTGAAGCTGCCAACCTACCTTAATATTCAGTCTCCAATGTCTGCACAGTTATCAAAGGCAGGCACTTGTTTCTGTTCACTCAGACAAAGAAACTTTCCATCTAAAAGCACTGCCTCTTTCCCCTCGGTTTCTCAAAATTCTTCCAAATAAATAAATGCTATTTAATAAAAAAATAAAAAGAAAAAAGTTTAAAAGCTTTTTTATTTCTTTCCTATCAGACAATGCTGGATTAATGAGCTGCTTCTTGTTTTTTGACATTACCAAAACTGTCTGAAACCATCCAAATCCACACTCCAACATTCTTTCATTTCCCGTGAAAAACAGATATGTGTTCCTGATCAAATATATGACATTTTGACTAGTGGAGGAAGAAATAAGTCAAGATACAAGTCCACAGGAACGAACAAAATAGAGTTGTCATTATTCTCATGCATCAGCAGGACAGAAATTGCTATCTTATTCAAATAATATGAAGCCCAAGCTTGCAAAAATGTCATGTCCTGACCAAAAAAAAACAAAAAGAAAACTGAACTCCTTACGTGATTTAACTTTCTACAGTGCAAAAGGCAATGATCATTGTTGACCTTGGTGTTTCAGCACATATTTATCCAGACAATTCTGCAGTATCTCTCTAGAAAATATCTCCATGCAATAGGAATTCCTCCATTGGTTCCCACTGCCTGTAGTTTTATGCTAGCAATGTACCATTAATTTTGACTGGATAGAAATTAAAATTTTAAAAATACGGGTATTTTAGCACAATCTCTGTATAGATATTTAGAAATGGGTAGAATTAAAATATTTAAAATCTCAATATAAAACATTATTTCTGTTTAAGAGATAACAGGTGAAATACTGTATTTTTAGTTATTTGTTTAATAATTTATGAGGTATTTAGTAAGAAATAATAATAATAAATTATTTTGAGACTCCACTAAGACAGTCAGTTAGCTAGATGATAAATTCTATCCTTAGTACATTCTAAAATGTTCAACTTCAATGTTTTTTACTGAATTACGGTATAAGATCTTACTGAAACAAAACTATTTGTTTTCTCTAGAATTCAAGGGGATTTGGGACTCCAGGCCCTAAGACTGAGATACGTTAAGAAAAATTGTAACAGCCCCATGCATTCTTGCCTTTATTGTCCAGGAACTTCCATGATGTGTTATGTTCCTGTCTAGAAATGGATAAACCTGTATATTGATTTTACTGGTATTTTAGTGGTTAAAGTTTGTACAAAATTTAAGACTTAAGAACTAAAAGGCTCCAATATCTGTAGTGGATTCTTTTTCCCTTTACTTGCATTTTCCTGTGAGGAAACTGCTGGGATTGAACTAGGCCTTATTTGTGGACTAATGTTACTCATCTTCAGTAAGATTCTAGTCTCAACGAAAAGGTACATAGTACTTGTAATCTCTCAGAATTTGACTCAGATCTATAAGCCCTTTTGAGGAGTGAATTTCTTTTTTTTTTTTTCTCCTTCAGATGATTTATAGAAAAATACTAAGCAGTATTAAGCTCAGAAGAGACCTCCAAGAAGTTTAAACAGAAACACAGTGGTCAAAGATGATACCCCATTAGAAAGTACATTTTGAGAGCTGTTAGGCAATCATTTTTTAATTTGTTGAATATGAGTTATTCAGTGCATTTTTCCAGAAGGTTTTTGAGTTGAGACTTTCAGCTATACTTAGTGTTTCCTCTAGAGCCGATTCATTTTTTTACAGAGTTTTCTTATAACCGTGCAAGAGCAGGGGGTAAACAATTTAGTTTTCATTTTATGAGACTAGTCCTTAATTATAGATCAACAGCAAGATAAGTTAAGAGATTGTAGGTAATGTTCAGCCAGCATTGAACTCAACAACACACAGCCCGACAGAGACCCTTTCTTTTGAAAATTATTGTTCCCACTCATTCCCTCCCAAATAAAGATGCTTGGAAGAATTTCATTAGTTTATTTCATAACTGAAAAAAAACAAAACCAAAAAAACAAACCTGGAAGTTTTTTATAATACTCACTATAGTCATAAACTGGAAAGTCAATTTATAGTTATAGTTAGTATTCTATAAAACTTTGGAATTATAATGGTTTAATCCATATCTTTATTCAGCTCTTTCCAGGAATAATAGGGTTCTTGTCTAAGACCTGTGTCCATATGGCTCTGGACAGGAACAGAAGAGTGGCAAGACCTGTGAGAAAACTGCTTAGGAAACCTTTTGGGAATATTTAGATGGAAGTTAACAATTTACTGTGGATTTAAGAGATGGCCATAAAAAAATAAAAGACAATCCAGAGTACGAAGTTTCTTATGTTACAGCTGTTCATATCTCCACCTTTTAAGAGAAGTAAGAGTAAGAAAACTTCAAAGCCCATTTCCCAGAGATGGGACATAGCTTCCCCCTCTTCAATGAGCCTTATAACGACAAGAATTACAACAACTGTGGAAGTGTCACTAGGAACTGGAACGCCCGCTATCTTAGGTGTCCAGATTAGCATCTTCCTGGCCAGGTCCATAACTGACCTGGGCAGCTTGGACCCCAGTTTTGGTCCACAACAGGCAAGTGACAAGGTAAAAAAGAGAGGCTTGTGGGTTGGAAACTAAAACAGCTTTAATGAAACAATAACAATTGAAAAAAGTAAATATATACAAATATACAAAACCAATTCCAAATTCTCAGACCAGGCTAAACCCTACTTCATAACAGATGCTGCAGGGCAGGTGTGGGGAAAGTCCTGGATTGGACTCAGCACCAGGCAGGAGGTGGATTCAGAAACTGGATTCAGAGCCACGGACTGGTTTCAGGATCATGCAGATGGATTCAGGGGCAGAAAGACTGACAGGTGAGGTGCTCTCTGAATGTCAGCCGTCAAAGAAGAGGGCCTGACCCTTGTGCTCTCAAAGCTTTTATACTGAATATGATATGTATGGCATATAATACTTCACTGGTCAGGTTTGGTTCACCCATCAGGACTGCTCCTCCTAGCATATGCGACCTGCTTTGCCACCAGTTTTGTGATGGCTTTAATTTATATAGGGACATGTGTGAATAACAGCCTCTCCACATATCAGTGCTCTACTACTTTCATGATAAGTATCAGGCTTATCACTTCTAGAGGCAGCCACTGGCTCAAAAACTGTGTTGGGAAGCTTCAGGAGCAGAAGTTTTGCAGGAGGCTTAGCTGAAAAGTCGGAGAATGTGTTCTCCTTTAGCCCAAACTAGATCATTAGGTTAGCTGGAAATTTACTGCTTGTTTACATTTTACCAAAAGACAGGAAGCCCCTGCTCAGTACTCAGTATTTCTATTCACTGAAAACTACTTTTGCATGCTCACTGAATTTCATTAAAACATGTGGAGAAGTAGGGCTTATATCATACCTAGAAGCTTGAAACATTCATATTATGTAAGAGTAATAATGGCAAAATGAAGGGAAATTGATATGTCTTATAAAATATTCAAGAATCTTCTAGAAGATAACAAAATGCAAAATCTCTGACAAGGTGTATAGAGGTAATCATTCTCTTGGATATCTCACTTTACTGACTGGTCATTATATCTATTATATTTTGATTTTACCTGGGAGGTGCCAAATTTAGTACAAACACAGTTCTTAGGAAGACTTCTTTTTAACAGATGAACTACTGAAACTTTTAGGTGTCTTTCAGAGATGTCCATGTAAGGAGCTGTTTCTTTGCAGAGCTGCAGAAAACTATGAATTGATTAGACCTATTCTAACCCAAGCTGCAAATCTATAGTTGCAAGAAGGAGTTTTCCCAGCACTTTCATACTTTGAAACATCAAGATCAACTCTTTGTGGGGATGCACTTATGCTTAAAAAGCACAAAATAATCCTACTTCTTTTCCTTTTGTACTCAAACCTTAGGGATATAATCTGTCAGACAAAACCACTCCAGACAGAGAGAAGTGTCAAGCTGAACAGTTGAGTGGTGCATTTTAGAGGTATTACAAAAGCCATCATACTTCCCTATGTTGCACATAAACTGCATTACCAAATGTTAATAACTGTAGGTTTGTCCTGTTTCATTTGGGAGATGGCTTTTGCTTTCGAGATAAGGTGATTCTCCTGGTGTTCTTCAGGTTGAGAAAGAAAAAAAATTGATCCAATTCTGATATCAACTACATGCAAGTAAAATAAGAAATCCATGTGTGTTAAATAATTTTCTTCAAGTTTACATCGCTTTAAGTCACAGGAACTTGTGCAAGTTAGACGTTTCCAAATTTCTACACAGATCTTGGCACAAGTAAGCTTTTCCGTTGCAAGTACTTGAAGTCTTCCAGTTTAAAAAATCATGTGACTAAGAATTTGTAGAAGGAGGTTGTTAAACTGTGATAGAAAAACCCATAGAAAGATCTGTTTGTAATAACAACTCACCTAAGGACTAGGCATTTTATAGAAGAGATCTAAGAAATGCTGTTTTGTTTTGGCTGGCATCGTGGCTCTAGGTTTGTATTAGCTTTTTAAGATAAACTCCTCAACTCAAAACATCAAACACAGAATCCATCTGGTTTTCCATACCATTAAGACACCTCAGTGATATCGATTTCAACTCCCATCTGCTCCTTTTTAAAACTAAAAGCAGAAAACAAAAATGAAAAAAAAAAGAAATAAAAAAGTTGATTCAGGGTCAGCTCAGTGAATGTATTTCCACTGAACTGCATGAGATACTCCCATTGAATGAGTAACCTCTGAGAATGGAGGGAAGGTAAATACCAATAAGGAATTATTGTACTTGATTTTATGAGGAGTTTTTGATTTCACGTCATGAATATCTAGTGCACAGTAAAAATTCCTGAAAAATACTGTTCAGTTTATAAATTATTGGGGTTTGGCTTTATGAGTTTGGCTTTGAGGGTCTCATTCTATTTTACACTGACACAATGCATTTCAACCTGAAAGATCTTATTTATCCTCAAGCTAAATAAAGGCTGATGTAACTAACATTGCAGCCATTTGTTAAAAGGATAGAAAGGAGGACCATGGGAACTACTGATGTGTCAGCCTCGCCTCAGTGCCTGGGAAGATCATGGAATAGATCCTCATAGAAACCGTGCTAAAGGCACATGGAGGTCAGAAAGTTGGTTTGAGACAGGTAGCATGTATTCACCAAGGGCAAGTCCTGCCTGACCAACCTCATGGCCTTCTGTGGGGGAGTGACTACATCAGTGGACAAGGGAACACCAAGAGATGTCACCTATCTGGACTTCTCTAAGGCCTTTGACATGGCTTCCCACAACAACCTTCTGTCTAAATTGGAGACATATAGATTTGACTGGTGGACTATTAGGTGGATAAGAAACTGGTTTACTGGCCACTTCTAGAAGGTAGTGGTCAATGGCTTAATATCCTGATAGAAGTCTGTGACAAGTGGTGTCCCTAAGGGGTAAATTTTGGGATCAGTACTGTTTAATATCTCAGTCGATGACATAGACAGTAGTATTGAGTGCACCGTCAGCAAGTTTGCAGATGACACCAAAATGAACGGTGCAGTTGACAAACCTCAGAGATGGGATGATATCTAGAGGGGCTTGGACAGGCTGGAGAAGTGGGCCTGTGTGAACCTCATAGTGGATGAAGATCTGCACATTAATGAATAATGTATTTGCAGCCCAGAAAGCCAGTTGTATCATGGATTGCATCAAACGAAGTGTGGCCGGAAGGTCAAGGGAGGTGATTCTGCACATCTATTCTGTTCTGGCGAGACCACACCTGAGGTATTGCATCCAGCCCTGGAGCTCCCAGTACAGGAAACACATGGACCTGTTGGAGCCAGTCCACAGGAAGGCCACAAAACTAATTGGTGGGATGGAAAACTTCTCCTATGAAGAAAGGCTGGGAGGGTTGAGGTTGCTCATCCTAGAGAAGTGAAGGCTCTGAGCAGACCCTGTTATGGCCTTGCAGTGCTTAAAGATACCCTACAAGAATGACAGGGACAAATTTTTAGCAGGGTCTATTACAACAGGAAGGGGACAATGTTTTTAAACCAAGGGAGAGTAGATTTATACTAGACATAAGGAAGAAATTTATTACGATGAGGGTGGTGAAACATTGGAACAGGTTGCCCACAGTTGTAGTAGATGCCCCAACCCTGCAAACATTCAAGGTCACGGTAGGGCTCTGAGCAACCTGAGGCAGATAAAGAACTCTGCTTCTTGCAGGGCAGGCTGGACTAGGTGAACTTTAAAAGTCCATTCCTACATGAACCTTTTTATAATTCTATGATTCTATATAAGGTGGAAAACTAATTGTTTTAACTGCTTTAAAGCACATTTTAGGACAAAACATGTAGAAACTCATGATAACCAGCCAAAGCTACAGAGTTTGTATGTGTATAACACTGAAGCTAACTCTATTATCTTTCAAAATTATATAAATAACCTTGTGGAAGAATTCTGATCTTTATCCAAAAAACTCCACAATTCATTTCATTAGCTACCTTTAAAGCATAAGAAACCCCCCCCCTAAAAATTACTTGTGCTTTGAAAAGCTTCCTTTACTATCAGATTCTCATTTCACTACTAGGCTGAAAAGGAGAGGGACAAAAAAACCCCAAACAAGAACAAAAGATTGCTATTTCTGCTCACAAAACAGAGTAATTGGTCTTTTTCCTCTGCTTGTCAGAACCTGTCTGACACATAAATTGTAAGCTTTCTGAAACAAGGATGGCTAACTCCACTGAGGGAATCCTGTTTTAATATGTAGTTGAGTTGTCCTAACACCTGGAACATGAAAGGTACAGCTTACTGCAAGCATTATATAGACCCATCGAAGGGCTGGGGCAGATGGAAAGTCCAGAATTGACAGCCCCGGGCCAGGCATGCATGGTATATCTACCTTATAGCTGAGAAAGCTGGCAGTCTACTGAAGTTTTGAAATCAACAGAAAGAAATCAATCAGCAAGATCGGGTGAACTGATTCAATTGTCTTCTGAAAAAGATGTTAATCTCTGTTCATACTCCTCTAATTGAAATCTGAAAGAGCTCTCATGGAGTATTTTTAATCCATGTTTGGAAAAAACAATGTGTAGATATGATTTATTTCATTTGCAAAAAATACCTTATCTTGATATAACTGTAAAATTATGGACACAAGTCCTCTAGGTCCATGCCAATTCACTGTCCCTCTAAAACTTATAATACATTGATACACAAAATAGAAAATTACTTCTATTTCAAAAGCAAAAGCTCATGACTTTTAAGCATTCAGGTAAAACTGAAACTGAGGTAATATTGAGACAGCCTAGGTATCTCTCTGCAATCTTATTGTAGAACATCTAAAAAACAGAACTACCTCATTTAGTGTTCAGTGGTGTCAGCAAATTCTCATTTAACAAAACAAGCCAAGCAGCATCTCTTTCTTCCCCATCTGTGAAGGATGATTGATCTCGCCATGTATGCCTCTAGGAGATATAACAGTTATTAGGTTAGAAGATTTTGTATTTCCTCTATATCCAAGACCTCTGTCATGTGAACTTACTGACTTAAATCTTCACCAGCATTGGGCTATTTGTATAGTATTCCTTTGCACAGTATAGCCATTCCTTCACTTACAGCACTAAAATTCCTTTGGTGACCTTTCTAGGCTGATGCAGAATAATTTTGGACCTGTTTTTAGGCAACTCTTTTCACGATTCCCTTCTTCTCCAGAGCTCTTGCAGGACTTTCCAGAGGCTCCATTAATGCTATCTGTGGAAGAAGCATACAGCTGCACACCATAGTCTGGAGTTAAATGGTGAAAAGAAATTATATCTATAGTGATATCCTGGTGAGAACACATTATGGTTTAGTTTTGTGGTCAGCCATGGGTTGCCGTTTCCATGGAATCGAAGAACACAGTACCAGGTGCATAACACTGGAAGAGAGGATCTTGGACAGCTGATCCAAACTTACCAAAGAATGTGTTCCGTACCATAAATGTCACGTTCCCTACGTACGTGAGAACCTTTCTCAGGACAGCTGTTCTTCTCAATGGCCACTTTCTTTCAAGGGCCCACTCATCGTGCTTCTTGGAATCCAGCTGCTGCATCAAATCCAGTTCCAGTTTTTGTGATCTCGCTATGATGGCAGTGACATCTCTGTGGCTGGACCTGCTGTGCTCACAGTGTATGCCATTTGGCAATCATTGCTGGTAGTGTGTATTCAGTGACTGCCTGAGTATTTATATATTTTAGGATGGAGGAGTTGGTGTGGTTGTTCTGTTTTGCTTTTTCTTTTAAATATATATAACTATTAATAGTATTACTACTAGTGTTAATCATAGCTTTTATTGGTTTTATTAAATCCATTTTCTATTTCAGCTTTCAGGTCTTCTTTTCCTTTTCAGATTCCCCTTCCTGAGGGGCAGGGGTTGGAGGAGTGGGGTGGGGACGAGAGGAACTACTGCTCGTTGTATAGCTGCTGGATGAAGGGATCTAAACTGATACAGCTGAATAGCTGCTTTGAGTTTTAGTTAAATTTTGGATTAAACACATATTCGACATGCAGGGAAAGCGCTCAAGTGCCTCCTCTCACCAAAGGAACTACCTACATGTCAGGGAGAATCTCAACATGTATACCAATGTGTAGACAGTGGAGACACTTGAAGGACTAAAATACCAACACAAAAGAACATAGCTCAATGACATAGCTGCACTAAGGTGTAACATCTAATAGATCACTCTTTGCACCAAAAAGATTTTTGAAAATCTATTAAATCAAGCACAGGAAAGGACTTACTCAGGACATGGATATACATTTCATTGCTTTGGCTGCTTCAAGTCACCAATTCACAGCTCATGTGATTGCCTCAAATTTTAAACTTCCGAGGTGATCCAAGACACAGCATATGTCCACTGCTCTCCCAGTTAAAGAAATTAATACTGTTCATCAGCTCATTACATATGAATGTCACAAGAAAAGAAGTTTGAGTCTATATTTTGTAAGATTCAAGGACTCTTGAAAAGAGTAGTCCAAGTTTCAATATAATTGCTTGCTCTTTTATATTAATTGTTTAGGGTTTTGTATCTCATTTCCAAGGGTATTTCCTTTTACAATAATACATAAATAATACATGTAGAGTCCTGGGAATAAAGCTTAATGTGGTAATAAAACTCAATGTGCGGACAAATGAGTTGCCTAAAGTTTTCCGAATACTCCCCACCCCGTAGGTTGAGTATAAGGCAATTTTTCTTTAAAAGCAAAGTCAGTGGAGATGCAATGTGCACAGGTGCAGCATACTTTTCATCAGGAAGTAGTGCAGCAAGGATATCTCGCCCTGTGAAGTGGGGGATGGGACGTTTGGAGATCAACGTAGCCAGGCCCTGCTATCAGCAATGAGCATGATTCCCAAGGACAACTAACCAATTATTTTCCAAGGAGATGAAGTGCAGCTGCTCTGGCAGCCCTGCCCTCCAATTGACCTGTACTCATTATAACATTGTAATATTATAATACTAAAACACACCTCAACATCAAAGGCTACCTGCCCCCTCCCCCAATCTGAGACAAACCACTCCCATAACTACTCCTACTGGGCATGTGCAGTTCAGTTTTGGCATGCAAAGCAAGAACTTTTTCTCCATTAGTCAGCAAGGTTTAACATAATGACTTCAGTTACTCAAGCCCCACGTAAAACTCAGCCCCAAAGGTGCAAGTTATTATAAAAATGAAAACAAAGGGGAAAGTTGTGGTGGGGGGAAACATCATCAAAACTTTTGGGTTCAACCAATGAGTTGGACCCCATCTCCCCTTCCCACATTTGGGATGCCATCTTGGGTAAGACCTTTATGTGACATGTGCTAAAAATATGTATCTTGTCATCAAGTTAATTATTAGTCTCTCTCTATACTTTGACCTTAACTACATATTTCTTATCCGCATATTGCTCCTAGCTGTGCTTGGGTGCTTGACTTTCAATGCATTTTTGCAAACAGTATTTTATCCCCAGCCACCACTGAACCCCTATTTAATCATGAATAGTTATAATAGAGTTGTTATAATACAATTGGCTTGTTCACACATAAACAGTCTCAGGAATCCCACTAACTGGTAAGTGGGACTTAAAGGCAGTTTCTGATTTAAACTCAGCAAGATAGACAAGACTAATTATCTTTGTAAAATTGCTGATACTAGCTCAAGTGCAGCAGTGTTCAGCAAGCTGGGCAATATTAGTGGTACTTGCATGATTGCTCAGTGTTTACCACAACCCAACAATTTGTACAGTTTATTTTCATTCTTGTGAGACCATCAGAGAAAGGGTTAAGCACATTGTTAAACTCCCTCTGCAGTCTCTTGTATTTTAACTTAAATCATGACAAGAGCGTATAATCTTCAATAACATCTTCAGATTTCCTTATAATTTGTAGTTACAAATTACTTTTGAAAGCTGAAAGTTCAATATGTTCAAAGAAAGAGAGAGAGACAGAAAGTGCATAGAATGTGAGTTTCTTGGCCTACATGTAGATATTCCACCTACACAGCTTCTGCTGTCTTCCATAAAATAAAATAAGTATTCTCAATACTAAAGTGCATTAGTGGAATTAGCAACTGACTTGCAAACCATAATTAAATCCTACAACCCAAAGAGACAAGTTTTTAGGAAACTAATTTCCTGTTTGTATATCCTTCTCTCAGTGACTACAATTGACATTGTTCTTATGCTTAGATATCTACTGCAACACTTTTTCATTGTTATAAATGTGTACTGAAAAGTAGGTGATAGAGTACTTAATGTTGTGAAATACTGTCATGGATGTAATTTCTGAGGTAACAGAGATAATAATGGTCTTCAGAAATGCCATATACAATGTATTGTCAAGGTAACTTATAAAGAAAATCTGAACGTTTATGCACTGGCTATACCTGACTCAATAAGACTCTAGGGAAACACTAATAATGAGCTACAGCTGCTATGTAAACGTTCTAATTTTCAATGATATAGCATGAAGTATTTTATGCAACAGATAACGAGTAAACCAAAAAAGTCCTTTCACAACCATTTTGATGTGATCTAGAATATATAGTCCTTGTTTTCCAGAAAATCATCTATCTTAAAGTGAAATTCGTGTCTGCACAGGTAAGCAGCATAAGGTCTATGAACTATTTATTAGAACGCCCTTAAATAAGAATTTAATTGGAATGTAAACAGTACACTGATCTTCTCCTGGTTCCGAGAACAATGGTAGATTTCACAGTTTTAACTGGATAGTAAGTGTACAGAAAGCTTTTTCAGGTAATTTGACTTAGATTGTTCCCTATTTCTGTCTTCTCAAATGTTACATTCAGGGATCAACAGAAAAAGAAAGTCATGAGCAGCTGAATACAGCAATTCAGAAGACAGAAGTAAGTTTTTGTTTAGTACCCTGCCAATGCTGTCATTGTGAACATTAGCAATCAAGAATCATCAGTGTCAGAGCCTGCAATGGATTCAGTCCAGGGCTCCAGATCCCAAATCAGGCTGTCATTGACTCTTTGTTAATATATAAATCATTTACTGTAGCATAGCCAGTCAAAACAGAATACTATTTGTATGCACGTGAAGGTCTGGCTGTTCCCGCCAAGAATGACTCATGTTTCAGGAGCACAAAGTTAAAAAGGGCTTAGAATGGATATTTAAGATCTGATTTTTTGTTGCTCGTAGCTTGTCCCAGCATTTCTACCTGTGCAAACCACTGCTAAATTGTTCAGAAAGTTTAACACTTGCTTACATTGAAGAAAAAGACTATATAAAAATTATTACTGTGTGTGGATGAGTTAAGAATGAATACTTTTCATTACATGTTCTGTGTTTCATTGCAGAAAAAAAAAAAAAAGGTTTTCTAAACTGACTGGTGCATTCATTGTTTTTCCTAGCTGCTTTACAAACAGAAATAGAAGAGAATAGAGTAGAACTGCCTTCTGTGATCATCACCTACATGTTGGCAAATGCAACTGCTATGCTGTTTATTACATGTAGTACTATAGTGGACAAAGATATCTCTCAGGATTACAGACATATTGTTGATAGCAGCTGTACATGCAACAAAGATATAGCCTCTCTCTGTATGAAGGCTTACTGTCTAATGTCTCATCATCCTGTAAAAGTTCATCACTGACATTCCTTTATTTTACCTCCATAATGGCTACTCTATTCTTGGAATGCAAATAACTCAAAAGTAGCTGAAACTACTTCCCAACCAACATAAAATAATCAGAAAATGTATTTTAATGATTTTTTAAAATTTTTCTTTTTTATATCACAGAGTAAATGAGCAATGTATGCCTAACTGGATTAAACTACAGCAGTTTAATTCAATGTCTTAGATTCTAGCAGCACCCATAAGTTTCTAATACAGACAAGTATGAAAAACAAAAAAGACATAGGAACCTACCAGATAAAATTGTCAGCACAGCAATCTGTGGTCACAGTAAATCAGGGTTTTGATCCAGATTCAGAGCATTCAGTAAGATTGCCATTGATTTCAACAGAAGTAGGATGAATTCTTGCTGTCTACTATTGCTAGCAATTTGAATGGCTAAATATATTGAGGATATCGATGATAATGGACTTGTATTAAAGTCCCTGTGTGTTGGAATATGACTATAGAAACTCCTGAATCACAGAGGAGACAATTAGATATTTAAGTCTCCACTCTGTAAGAAATGGTGAATTTTGATCCAATGACTCCTTTGCAAGATTACATACTAAATTAGTCTTGTCTTTGACATTCCTCATTTAAACCTGTTTCTTACTCTTAGCAAGACTACCGTAGGCATATACCAAAGGACACTATATGCATGCTTTCATTCTTGTGAGAGATTTAAAAGTACCTGTTATTGATATTTGTTCTCTTTCTTACTAAGTAAAAACCTGAGGGAAGGAAAAAAAAAAAAAGAGAGAAGATAAACTTTGGCTTTTCCTGACAGCTGACCTTTCAGGACTAAAAATGGATGATTATAACAATACAAAAGTCTTGAGCTTGTCAAATTATTATACATCATATCACCAAAGACCCTGATCAGAATGCCAATGTTTAAACTCTTTGTTCAGGTTCTGTAAAGACAAACCATATTTTCATACATGTACGTGAGAATGAAGTTAGTGCCTAGTAGAGAATAACTGATTAGACTATCTTGATTGAAGTGAGAAGATTAATAATTTTTCATGCAATTTTCTTTGAAATTGAATACTTCATGATGCCCTGCAACACCTTAACAATCCAGTCCTGAACTCTACTGTTCAACCCCAACATATGGCCTTTCCTCACTGGTCTAAGTCACATGACTATCTAAATAGGCAGGGTCTCCTGGGAGACCAGAAAAATGACTGCCTTCCTTCTGTCATTTTCATGAACTTTATATGCCTTGTTTCAGAAGATGCTTTGAAATCAACTTGACTAATATTTTAATAAACAAGAATCTATGACTACGTGGATAGCTATACATACAAAACAAAACTCCAAAAAGATGCTTCATGAAGTACCAAAACGGAAGCTGTACATTAGCCAGTCCTGCATATGGCTAGGTCTCTCTTATGGTTTCAGCTTCTGTTCATTTTCTTCTAACCCTTTCTTACTTTCAGTAAAACTGTCAGCGTTTCAAATTCAGCCTGCAATGGATGAACCAGTAATTGAACAAGGATGATTGTTTTGGAAAGTGAACTCTTTTGTAATTGTATTTAGTAGGAATTAAACATTTTTTCAGTCTGTACCAAGAAATGTAATAAAGTTACAATGCTTAACATGGTATTTTTCAACATGCATCTTTAACAGATAACATCTTTGGATACACTGAAAGTGAACTGAAAGGCATTGTTTTAAAGGCCTATTTTATATTTTTGCCAGCTTGACTGCAGTGTTAAAATGCTGTTGTATAAAATTTCTCAAGGCACAATTGCACTCGGTAGGAACATTTCATTTCTAGAAGCAGTACAGATATATTTTTTCACCCAGTCAAGACTGAAAGCAGAAGACATGAAAACTTCATAGGCAGTGAAAAATGGATAGATTTTTCACAATTTTGGATATAGAGGAACAAATCAACCACTCAGTCACATTTCCAGATATTTCTCAATTTTGTGTGCCGACCACACACCTTTCTTCCTTGATAAATAAAGGGATCATCGAGAAATCTTTACTACACATCTTTTAGTGGTTTTCAAAGTCTAGTTCTGTAATGAAAATTACAATTTTTGTCATTAGATCAATGAAATTAGCACTGTTTCGATATAAGTTTGCATAAAATATTCAAATTAAATGATAACCCAGGCTGAAGAAAACAAAGCAGCAGTTAGAGCCACCGCTGTGCGATTTCTTTTCTGTTTGAAGATTCTCTCCTTGTTAGTAATTTTCTTTCTTTGTAATTGCCTTAAAGAAATATATTCCTTTGCTTCACTGGCTGACAAAAATTCAGGTTCTTAACGTACTACTTCCCCCCCCACACCTTGTCCTCCTTCTTTTAGTGAATTTAAGTTTTCTGGCATTTAGACTGGAATCTTAAAAGGACAACTTTAGATTTCTACGTCCTTAGAGTTGAGTACTTTCCACTAGAATAGCTTTACAACCGAGGCAATATGTTATCACATGAAGGATACTGAGGCTATGGTCCAAAATGAGATTTTTTTTTAACTATTATTGCTGACATGTTCTTACTTGCAGAATGTATGTAGATGTGTACAGCAAACCAATGTCCTTAGAGACAGATGATTGCAAATAATCTTTACTTACATTTGGAAATCATTAATACTACTACAACACTGAGAGCATTCTGGGTACAGAAGATTATTGTAATGTTATTGTGAATACCTCAGTAACATTAAGAGGTCATAAAGCAAAACTGCACGCTTTTCAGCCATGACCCTGGGGAACAAAAAAAAAAATGCAATTCTGATGATCTGGCAGTGAAGGGTCAGTTGTACCTCACTGTGTGTACCTCAGTGGCATTTCATTACAACACAGAAGCACAGATAACAAACTAGAGACCCAGCAGAAAATGGTCAATGAAACATCATCAAGATGCCTTCTATCTAGACCATGCTTCAGTTTAACTCAGAGGAATTCTAGTTCTGAGTTGTAAAGAGTAATACAAAACAAAGCCTGATGTGACTACTTCCACTGACACAAATCTTGTACCTGCCCTATCAAGTGACCAAGCTGTGGCTGTTGAGGAAACTTCAAGTATGAATGGGACTTGCTTGTCTTGTGAACAAGTATACTGACTCATACTGACATTGATTCATAGCTTTGACCAAGAAGTGAAGAGGCAGAGCAGTTTAGGTGGCTGCAGTATATACAGTAATCTGTTTTTATTTCCATCTTGACTCAAAACCTATTTAATTGTAATTTTAAACTTGTGATGCTTTCAACCAGTATTATATGTTTTTCTGTCAAGAAAAACACAAGTCTTACGTTTAGGAACTCATAGAGATTCTTTGTTTCAAAAAGAACAACTGATAAGATCATTCTTTATCCATCTAATTCTACACAAATATTTTATCATTCTTTAGAAAAGTTCATAAAATGTTACAATGACATGAAGATACAAGCACTTGATAGATGGGGATACAAGAAAAAAAAAAGAATATAGAAGTAGTCAAAACTGGTAAGGTTTTACTTAATTTTGGGCAGTGAAATGAGGATCCACTAAAAAATACAACGATACAGTAAAAGAAATGTATGAAAATTGGGTTTGAATTTTGATAATGTCAAGTCAAATGGCAAAGCCTATTAATCCACAGTCTTCATTTTGAGACTAAAGAGAATGTCAAACTCAAAAGAGCAGATAATGCTTTTGAACTATGCTCCAGGAAAAGTGGGCAACTGCTACTTTACTCCAAAGGTTCAGTTCTGCTTTCTCAATCACTAGAATTAGTACTCTCTTTTTTGGGGGGATGCAGATAGGGAGTGACCTATTTAAAAAAAAACAGTATAGGGCTTACTTTTAGATTTTTTTGTAGAGGAACACCTTATGAAACCGTATATTGATTTTTTTTTTTCTCTCAAGGATTCTGAAATATTCAAATAAAATTAAATTGAATTTTATAAGACTGGTCAAGTCAATTCAAGCATTTAGGTTTGTTCTGGGTTTTTTTAATATTTATACCTGAAATGAATTTAATATGAAATTCAAGTGACTGAAAAACCAAACTTGTTAATTTTCTACAGTTTATCTAAATCTGATTAATTGTCATGTGTTTAAGGTAGAAAGTAATGTAATCTGTTTCATGACCTCTGAGAAACTGAGTCAACCTGTACTGGGTTATAAAACATTGGACCTTAACATAACACAGAAGTCCTGAAGAAGATTTTTAGATTATATTAACTCATGAAAGAGTTCTTTATGCAAATGACTCACATTAACCAATATTTATCAATATTTACTCCCCGAATAAAACATAATGTAATTGAAAATATGCTTTTTTCTTTTTCCCCTGAAAAAAAAATGAAGGCAAATATTCTATTCAGGCATTGAAATAGATTGTTTTCATTTACATAGCGCTACTACTTAAAATATAATTTAATAATAAAGAACTTACCATATACTGTTTGTTTAAATGTAACCTTCAATGAATGTCTTGTGTGATTAAGTGAATATTAAATGTAACTCATGTATAGTTCGATTGTTTTAGTTTAAAGCTATAATAAAAGACACTTTTAAGAAATTGCAAAATAACTTTTTGACAGATAAAACGTGACTGAGAATGTTAGCTATGTAGCCATGAGAGTCATCATAATTATATGCAGAGTGCTTTGTTCTGTTGTATGACACGTGAACTAGACAATTAGGTAGGTGAAAACATTAATTTTCCTTACTATATAAGGAGTGGTATTGCCTAAAGTTAGAAGTACTGTTAACAGCTTCAAATGGTGATTTGATGTGAAACCATTTGACTGTAATTCATGTCTCTAAAGTAGTTTCATTTCCGACCTGAAAATACATGAACAGACAATGGATTATTTCCTTCATGACTAGTAACAAGCAGCTAGTGAAAGCTTTTTGCTATTTTCATGGCTTGAAGAAGTACTTGTAGACAAAATACATTCCTTTTAAAATAAGAAACATTTTTTTTAAAAATAAACAAACTCACAAAACAGCATTCCCCATGCCACCCCCAAGCAAACTATTAATTATTTTCTTCACTGAAAGAAAGATTTTTAATGTATTGGAAATTCACAGACTCACTGCATTACAAAGTAGAACCAACATGCAGGAAAAATGCAAATCAAGAGATCCAAGCCTCTGCACTGGCCATCACATTTCTTAGATTTTTAAATTCTCTCATTGTTAATAATCAACATTTTTTAAGAATTCTGTTCCTATAACCTACACCAGAATATTCTTAAGATGAAATACAGTTTCAGCATTCAGGCAAGCGACAATTCAAAAATTCTTTAGCCTGGCTTACTGTAAATTTCCAGGATTATGTCAGTGACAAGATCTGATGGAAACACTACTCACATTTTATAAGAATACTTTTATAGTTTGTTTCTTTCCCAAATTCCTCACCTAGGCAGTAAGAAACACATTTCTCTTCCCACCTCCACAACTTCCAAGGCTACACTCTGAAATCTCCCTAGCAGCTTAGAATTGACCAGCAGTGCACTACAGCCAAATCCTTAGCAACTGCAATGCTTCTCCAGAACAAACTTCTCATCATGGTTAAATGTTTCCAGGTGCTTCTGGTAAGCCACTCCTATGGTAGCAAGAGGAGCCAATTTCCATTATTGCTTGTAATGTACTCATTGTGTAAAACACTCACTGTTGCTTTTTCCTTTTCTTTTTTTTTCATTCCAACTAAAAATATTATCTGTATGTTGAAGGAAGTGATAATTACCTAGGTTATTACTGAACATCAGTAAGAGTTTTCTTCTGTTGTTTTCTTCCTTTTTTTCATAACATTCTGAATTCCAGAACAAGTTTTTAACATATATTTCAGTGTAGATTTAATTATTTCAAAGCTCTGAAATTAACTTTGTTTGGATTACAGCGGTAAGGGACTCTGGAGCACAGGCAGTTTTTTCATCAATCCTCCCCATCAAAGGCATGGGGTTTGAAAGGGCCAGATTGGCCTGGGAAATCAACAAACGGCTACAGGACTGGTGCCACTGCCATGGGTTTGGCTACTTAGACCACAGGACTCGCTTTGAGAGACCTGGTCTATGGGGCACTGATGGAGCCCATCTGTCAGAGAAGGGAAAGAGTGTCCTTGGTCACGGGCTTGCCAGGCTGGTAAAAAGGGCTTTAAACTAAAGTTGCTGGAAGATGGAGACCTCAGTCCATCCTATTCCTACTAGTTTGATGGTAGTGCCAGCAATAGATGCCCACAGCCTGGAGAAGCAACACAGGACAGCAAGAGAGCACCTGAAGAGTAACACAGGACAGCAAGAGAGCACCTGAAGAGTAACACCGGATTTCCAGCCAATAAGACAGCTTCACTGCATGCCCAACTAAAGGGCCTTTATGCAAATGCACATAGCATAGGGAATAAACAAGAGGAGTTGGAGATGTGTGCATGCCTGCAGGGCTATGATCTCATTGGCATAGTGGAGACATTGTGGGATGGATCCTATGATTGGGTGTTGGAAGGGAGAGATACAGGTTCTTTAGGAAGGACGGGCAGGGAAGATGAGGAGAGTGTGGCCCTTTATGTCAGTGACTAGCTGAAGTGCTTGATCTCCACCTGGGGATAGATGAAGGGCTGACCAACAGCTTGTGGGTCAGGATTAAAGAGAGGGCAGGAACAGGTGTTGTATATAGTGGGGGGTTGCTACAGGCCATTGCATCAGGAAGAGTGAGCAGATGAGGTCATCTATAGGTAGACAGGTACAACCTTTCACTTGCAAGCTCTGGTCCTCATGGGGGCCTTCAATCACCCCAGTACCTCTTGGAGGGACAATACAGCAGGACACAAGCAATCTAAGAGGTATCTGGAATGTGCTGATAATAACTTTCTTCTACAAATGACAGAAGAGCCAAGGAGAGGCACTATGCTGGACCTTGTTCTCACCAACAAGGAAGGTCTGGTGGGGAATGTGAAGTTTAGGGAAAGCCCTGGCTGCAGTGATCATGAAATGATCGAGTTCAAGATCCTTAGGGCTGCAAGGAGGATGCACAGTAAGCTCACTATGCTGGAGTTCAGGGGAGTACTTTGTCTTCTTGGTAGGGTAACATTAGATGAAACCCTGCAGGGGAGAGGGGTCTGAGAAAGCTGGTTAACATTCAAGAATCACCTCTTCCAAGCTAAAGAGTGATGCATTCCAACAAGAAGGAAGACAGGCAAAACCCCCAGGAGGCCTGCATGGATGAGCAATAAACTCCTGGAAAAAGTGAAACACTAAAAGGAAGCCTTGTTTTCCAGGGCAACAAGAAAATATTCTACAGGTATGTCAGTGATAAAAGGAAAACTAAGGAGAATGTGGGCCATTTCTGGAAGGAAATGGGAGACCTGGTTACCCAGGATATTAAGAAGGCTGAGGTACTAAACAACTTCTTTTGCCTCAGCCTTCACCAGCAAGGGTATAAGCCACACCACCAAAGTCATGTAAGGCAAGGGCAGGGGCTGGGAGATAGAAGAACTTCCCACTATGGGAAAGGATCATGTGCAAGACTATCTAAGGAACCTGAAAGTACACCAGTTCACAGGACTTAATGAGAAGAATACATGAGTCCTGGGAGAACAGACAAATAAGTTGATAAGCCACTAGCCATCTTATCTGAGAAGTTATGGCAGTCCAGTGAAGTTTCCTCTGACTGGAAAAGAGGAAAAATAACCCCCATTTTTAAAAAATTAAAAAAATAAGAGCTGGGGAACTACAGTCTAGTGTGTCTCACTGTGCCTGGCAAGATCATGGAGCAGAACCTTCTGGAAACTCAGGAGGGGGGAGAGGGAGAAGGGAGGGAGCATGGAGGGGGAGAGGGAGGGGGAGAGGATGGGGGGGTAGGAGGAGGAGGTTCCAGGGAAACTTTAAAGCAGCCTTCCAGTACTTAAAAGGCACCTACAGGAAAGATGAGGAGACACTCTATATCAGGGAGTGCAGTAATAGGATGAGGGGTAACGGGTTTAAGCTGAAAATGGGAGATTTAGATTAGGTATTAGGATTTTTTTTTTTTTTTTTATGTGGGTGGTGAGGCACTGGAATAGGTTGCCAGAGAAGTCCTGGATGCCTCATTCCCAGAAGTGTTCAAAGCCAGGTTGGAAGAGGCATTGAGCAAGGTGATATAGTGGAAGTTGTCCCTGCCCATGTCAAGCGTGGTTGGAAAGAGGTGATTTTTAAGGTCCCTTCCAATCAAAACCATTCTATGGTATACCTTAAATGAGGGGGAGGTCATCAGTCTGTTTGGATGGAAGTTTATGTTCAGTACTGAACTACTATGAATGCAATCTGACACACATGGGATAGCCCTTTTTTTGTCCTTCCCAGTCTCCCTCTTGCTCTGCTTCCTTTGTTCTGTAAATTAATTCCTTTCCTGAGGGGAGAAAAACCACAGTATTAAAAACAACCTAAAGAGGCCATGCAGAAGTCATTTAAAAAAAATTAAATTAGGTGGTTATATCATTCAGAGCTTCTATTTAGGATTTATTAACATATCATAAGATGAGGTATTCTGTTTTTCTGCTTGTTTTGCTCAAATTCTTGACTTCATTTTATTCATTGTACAGTAACAGGATTGCATAAGTGTCTATGACACTTTAGTCTGATTTAGTCCAGCTATATTTACATAGCACTAAAGCATTAGCTTTTAAACTTAAACTGTCTAGCTAAAATTAACAACAGGCTTAAATTAAATGAACCAGATTTTATTATATGAACAGATATCTACTCTCTACATGTTGCTAACATTGTAGTCAATTGCACTATTATGTGATGCATCAAATTATTCAAGTTTTTTTCCCCTTTGTGCACACTCCATACAACTTCAAATGTCTGCCACTTTTTAAAAATATTTTAAAAACTCTTGCCTCTTTTACCGTACGTTAGCCTCCAAATGACCGTGGTTAATTATAAACATTAAATACATTACTGTCTAAAGTATGAAACTTTGATGCATTATGACTCAAAAATAGTAAATACAGAAGGTCCATTCTGGTGGAAAACAAAAGCTCACTCTTTTGCAAGAACAGGAAGATGAGGTCCATAGTTTGTAAATCAGTGAAGCATGCAGAGCATTTTATGGTTCAAATGAGTAAAAAGAGCCTATAGAAAATGGAAGATCATTATCATCACGTACACTCACTTACAAACAGCCAGAAGGAGGATTTGGGGAACTACAGGCATGTCAGTCTGACTTGGTGTCAGGGAAGTTTATGGAGTAGAACATCTTGAGCGTCATCACACAACACAGAATCATAGAATAACCAGGTTGGAAGAGACCCACCGGATCATTGAGTCCAACCATTCCTATCAAACACTAAACCATGTCCCTCAGCACCTCATACACCTGTGCCTTAAACACCTCCAGGTATGGTGAAACAACCATATCCCTCGGCAGCCTTTTCCAGTGCCCAATGACCCTTTCCGGGAAAAAATTTTTCCTAATGTCCAGCCTAAATCTCCCCTGGCAGAGCTTGAGGCCATTCCCTCTTGTCCTGTCCCCTGTCACTTGGGAGAAGAGGCCAGCACCCTCCTCTCTACAACCTCCTTTCAGGTAGTTACAAAGAGCAATGAGGTCTCCCCTCAGCCTCCTCTTCTCCAGGCTAAACAACCCCAGCTCTCTCAGCCATTCCTCATAAGGCCTGTTCTCCAGCCCCATCACTAGCTTTGTTGCTCTTCTCTGCACTCGCTCCAGAGCCTCAACATCCTTCTTATGGTGAGGGGCCCAGAAATGAACACAGTATTCAAGGAGCGGTCCCACTAGTGCCGAGTACAGAGGGAGAATAACCTCCCTGGACCTGCTGGTCACACCGTTTCTGATCCAAGCCAAGATGCCATTGGCCTTCTTGGCCACCTGGGCACACTGCTGGCTCATGTCGGCTGTCAACCAACACCCCCAGGTCCCTCTCCTCCAGGCAGCTTTCTAGACAGACTTCTCCTAGTCTGTAGCACTGCATAAGGTTGTTGTGCCCCAAGTGCAGGACCCGGCATTTGGTCTTGTTAAACCTCATGCCATTGGACTCAGCCCAGCAGTCCAGCCTGTTCGGATCCTTTTGCAGAGCCTCCCTACCCTCCAGCAGATCAACACTTCCACCCAGCTTAGTGTCATCTGCAAACGTGCTAAGTGTGCACTCAATGCCTTCATCCAGGTCATTGATAAAGACATTGGACAGGGCTGGTCCCATCACTGAGCCCTGGGGAACCCCACTTGTAACTGGCCTCCAGCTGGATTTAACGCCATTTAGGACCATTCTCTGGGCCCAGCCATTCAACTAGTTTTCCACCCAGGAGTGTGTGCACCTGTCCAGGCCAGATCCTGACAGTTTCCAAAGCAGAATGCTGTGAGAAACTGTGTCAGAGGCTTTACTGAAGTCCAGGAAGACCACATCCACAGCCTTTCCTTCATCCAGCAGCTGAGTCACTTTGTCATAGAAGGTGATCAAGTTAGTTTGGCAAGACCTGCCTTTTGTGAATCCATGTTGACTGGGCCTGATCACCCGGTTCTCTTGCATGTGCTTCATGATAGCACTCAAGATCACCTGTTCCATGACTTTCCCTGGCACTGAGGTCAGACTGACAGGCCTGTAGTTCCCTGGATCCTCCCTGTGGCCCTTCTTGTAGATGGGCACAACATCAGCCAGCCTCCAGTCCAGTGGAACTTCTCCAGTCTTCCAGGACTCTTGGAAGATGATGGAAAGGGGTTTGGCCAGCACATCCACCAGCTCCTTCAATACCCTTGGGTGAATCTCATCCGGCCCCATAGACTTGTGGGTGTTTAGTTGGGCAAGCAAGGCTCTGACCACCTCCTCTTGGATTACGGGAGCCTCATCATGCTCCTCTAGCTCCTGGGTTTGTACACAGATGGAACAACTTTCTTTACAACTAAAGACTGAGGCAAAGAAGGCATTAAGTACCTCAGCCTTTTCCTCATCCCCTGTCACTGTTCTTCCTTCTGTGTCCAATAGGGACTGTATGGTCTCCCTAGTCCTCCTTTTATTGTTTATATATTTATAGAAAGATATATAAATACATACACATATAGAACAACCAAGTAATTGGGCATGGATTTATGAAAAGCATGTCCTACTTGACTAGTCCAGTCTTTTATGACAAGATGATCTGCTTGGTGAATGAGGAAAAGCTGTGGATTTTGTGGAAGTTGTAGCAAGCTGGGCTTCACTCTTATTTCTCAAGTAACAAGTGATAGGATGAGGAGAAATGGCCCCAAGTTGCACTAGGGGTTGTTTAGACTGGATATTAGGAAAAATTTCTTCATCGAAAGAGATGACAAACATTGGAACAGACTGCCCAGAAAGCTGATTGTGTCACCACCCCTGAAGGTATTTAAAAGAAATGTAGACGCAGTGCTTAGGGACATAGTTTAGTGGTGGAGTTGTCAGGGTTAGGTTTACAGTTGAACTCAATGTTCTTAAAAGTCTTTTCCAATCTAAAAAATTCTACAATACAGTGTCTTGCTCTTTCAGACAATCCATGCTGTGACTATGTAGGACTTCAAACACCAGAAGCTAAGATTGTATTCATATAAACATAGAAGTACCTTGAAAAGGTATTTTCTTATGATAACTTTCACTAGGTCTGTAATGGTAAAATTCCGCAACAGTGAAATCCACAGCAAATGACAGTATTGGGCTCCAAATCCTGTTACATAAGAGGGTTTAGAAACCCTGTTAGGATCTCCTTAGAATCTAGAAAGGCAAAACATCTCTTTCCATTCATAGGTCTTGTTCTGCTCATGTTTCAGTTCAGCACTAATAAGTGATTAAAGTGTATAGCATCTAAATGTCTTCATATGAGTAAGTATGTTATGTCCTTTACCGGATGCAAGGGGTTATTAGTGAGAAAGGATGAGGATAATGCTGAGGTACCTAATGTCTTCTGTGTCTCAGTCTTTAATAGTAAGGTAAGGTGTTCTCTGGGTAGTCAGCCTCCTGAGCCAGAAGACAGGGAGGGAGAGAAGAACAAAGCTCCAGTGATCTAAGAGGAAATGGTTAGAGGCCTGCTTGGCCAATTAGATATTCACAACTCTATGGGGCCAGATGGGATCCACCTGAGAGTATTTAAAGCTGGCAGAAGTACTTGCCAATCCCCTTTCCATCATCTACCAACAGTCCTGGCTGACTAGGGAAGTTCCACTTGACCAGAGGCTGGAAGATGTTACACCCATTCACAGGACTGGCCAGAGGGAGGATCTGGGAAACTACAAGCCTGTCAGTCTGACCTTGGTGCCAGGGAAGATCATGGAGCAGGTCATCTTGAGTGCTATCACACAGCACATGCAAGACAACCAGGTGATCAGGCCTGGTTCACATGGGTTTATGGAAGGCAGGTCTTGCCGAATTAATTTGATCACCTTCTGTCACAAGGTTAACGAATGATGGAAATGTTGTTGATGTACTGTACTTGCCTTCAGTAAAGCCTTTGACAAAGTTTCTTACAGTATTCTACTTGAGAAACTGGCTTCCACTGCCCTGGACAGGCATACCCTCTGCTGGGTAAAAACTGGCTGGCAAGGCCCAGAGAGTTGTGGTAAATGGAGCTAACTCCAGTTAGAGGCCAGTCACAAGTGGTGTTCCTCAGGGCTCGGTGCTGGATCCAGTTCTGTTCAATATCTTTATAATGACATGGATGAAGGGATTGAATGTACTCTTAGTAAGTTCGAAGGTGACACTAAGCTGGTAGGTAGTGTCAATCTGTTTGAAAGTAGGGAGGGTTACAGGGGTATGTGAATAGGCTGGATCAATGCACTGAGGCCAAGGATATGAGGTTTAATATGGCCAGGTGCTGAGTCCTGCACTTGGACCACAACAACCCTGTGCAGTGCCATAGGCTTGGGGAAGAGTGGTTGGAAAGCTGTGTGGCAGAGAATGACCTGGGGGTGTTGGTTAAGAGCCAGCTGAACATGAGCCAGCTGTGTGCACAGGTGGCCAAGAAGGCTGATAGCATCTTGGCCTTTATCAGAAACAATGTGGCCAGCAGGACCAGCAAAGCAATTGTACCCCTGTTCTCGGCATTGGTGAGGCCACACCTCAAATCCTGTGTTCAGTTTTGGACCCCTCACTACAAGAAAGACTTTGAGGTCCTGGAGCATGTCCAGAGAAGGGCAATGAAGCTGGTGAAGGGGCTGGAGAACAAGCCTCACAAGGAGCAGCTGAGGGAACTGGGATTGTTTTGCCTAGAGAAGAGGAGGCTGAGGTTAGACCTTGTCACTGTCTACAACTATGTGAAAGGCAGTTGTAGAGAGGCGGGTGTTGGTCTCTTCTCCCATGTGATAGGTGATAGGATGAGAGCTACTGGTTTCAAGTTGTACCAGGGGTTGTTCAGATTGGACATTAGGAAAAGCTTCTTCACTGAAGGTGTTATCAAGCACTGGAAGAGGCTGCCCAGTGAGGTGGTTGAGTCACCATCCCTGGAGGTATTTGAAAGACTGGTAGATGAAGTGCTTGGGGATATTATTTAGTGCACAATTTAGGTACAATTTGACTTGATGATCTCTAAGGTCTTTTCCAAACTCGGGATTCTAAGATTCCAAGGCCTCCATTGGTAGATTTGTTTCAGTCATACTGACCCCAGCAAGTTATCTCTTATCCTCTTGCAACTTAATTTATTAATTACATACCACTCAACATTTATATTTCTCTTAATTTTTGCAGAAATAGCATTTGGTAGAACAAAGTTTATTCCAAATAAATGCAAACCAATTTCCTATCACCACTCAATGCACTCTAGGCAATTAACAGAAACATTTAATCACAGAGGAAAATTATACTCTTTCACATCCAAAGGGAATTTGGGTTGGGGCAGAGGAATACAATTCTGTAGGTACATCCTAATTCCTTCAGTAGATTTAACTAAATTTTTGCAGGATTTTAAGCTTTATTTCCATAATTGAGCAGCATCTGTGTTAAAGATAAAATTCTGCAAATACATCTGTTTCTTAAAGAAAGGTATTTATTGAACCACTCAGGGCAAATGTCTCTGATATGCTAAGCTATCAGCTCTCTTCCATGAAAATGAAGCATACATAGCACCTCAGAAAATCAAGCCTCAGGCTACTACAACTGATCAGCCATTTCTTCTTCTATTTCAATGTAATTCTTTAGATAAATGAAAAGAAAGACAATATTTAAGAAAACATCAACTCGATGAACTTTAGCATATATGTGCATTAAGTTTTTCAGGTATCCAAACATACCTGTATCTCATCTGCTCTTATTTGAAAAAACTACCATTAACCCATGATATTACATACAGATTTCAAAAATAAATTTATGTTTATGAAAACAAGAATTACTTGGAAAATTTGGGAAAGCCAAGCATCAAACTTAGGTCTTTTCACATATTCAATAACATATTCATCCAAGAGTCATATTTTCCAGAGTAATTATATAAAAAGAAAAAAAAAAGGAAAAAAAACCCCAAACACAAAAAAAAACCCTAAAACCCACTAAATATGAAAAGAAGTACACAATATAAGTATGTGGAAAAGACTTGGCAGTAATTTTTGTAATCAATAGCCCAAATCTAGGGAGAGCAGAGTAATATTTAAAATGAGCTCAAAGTAATCTAATCTCAGAGTTATTGATTTGATTCCACTACAGCACAATTCCAGCACGGCTATTCTCTGAGAGTCTTATGGCTATAATTATTCTGTCCTTCAGGAACTGTACTGGTTAAGGCAAAAATGACAAAACTGAATACGTTTTGTCTTATACTTTTTTAGTACCATATTGCCTGTTAATACTACGCAGGAAGTGATTTTTTTTCTGTCTTTTGTTGCATACTTAAGAAAGAGGGAATGATTAAAAGTGGGTAGCTCTTGAAAATCTCCAGGTAGGCTTGTTGTTCCGTAAGCTGTGCATCTAATATTCTTACACAAACCTTGGATGCTTTTGTATCCCCAAAAATTAAAGAAAAGAATGACCTAATTTTCTCCTGTCAGTTTTCCTGCTTACAAGAAAGAATAAAACTCATATTTACTAACTTACAAACCTATCACACAAGATGTATGGGAGGATGAACTTGTTGACAAGCTACGATCTGGAAGCTTAGTAAAGATCAAACCTCTATTTAGATGTGCAATGTATGTGGATTTCTGTGAAATTGTATGTATGTCAGAAGTCCTTATTTACATTTTGGAATTTAATGTTGCTCAAAATTGAAGGTCTCAGTCATAGCTAAACACAAAAGTATAGACTTATATTTCACAGCTGTTGAACACCTGTGAAAACTAGAACATCCTAAGAGTATGCAAGTCTACTGCTCTGTGCAATGTTAGCATACATTCGCAGAATGCATAATAGCCGTCAGGATTATACTCATTATACTGCTGAAAGAGACAAGTCTGTGGAAATTATTACCTCATATGTTGGATACCCATCCAAAGAGTGGGTACATTGGTTTAATTCTTTCCTTAGACTGCGCAGTATACAGCTCACAGATTTTCTTTTTTTTGCAGATGCTCTAACATTAAAGTTTATGCAAGATTCTTTCATCTCACTCTAGTTAATATACTTTCCTGTGAAGGATATAAGACTGATCACACTAGTGACAGAAAATACAAGACACTTCATAACTATATTGTCTCTTAAAAACCTGTGCATAAGTACTATTAGTGTTTTAAAATGTTGCAGTATTACTCACTGTATCCCATGGAGCTCTAGATTCCCTGTAGCTGTGGAATGTATATAACCCATGGTCATATAGAAACATGAAGCGTATATACAGAGCAACATCATCAAGTTTATGTATTAGAAATTTTCTGGTTTTCAGTGGTTGTATTTCTTTGTTGTATCTTCTGGTGCTGCTTATGGAATTTTTTACATTGTTTAATGTGCTCTATCCTACATTTATAAATTAAATCTGGCAAGACACTTCAGATCGAGGCAAAAACTTGTGTTTGTCCTTTTTGGAGTCTGGGCTAGTGAACTGAAATCTTTATCTCCGTGTGAAACCATCTTTAAAAACTTGTCTGGAATTCTATTCAGCTTGTGTGAATGAAATTGAAAAGGATTTTCAAAGAAAGGCAGTGGGAGTGCAAAAAAGGAGAATATCTTCAACAAAGCAGCCTAGTCAAACATAAATTGTTATATAAAGTTAACTTTTACAGAACCAATTTCGGCATTTTTCTGTGTATATGTCAAGATGACTGCATGCATTGTGATGTGCACATATGCATGAATACATGCATGTGTGTATATATATATTACAATACTTTAAATTCTCATAAAGAATATGTGAAGCAGAATAGCTTTAAGCAGAAAAATAAAAGACATGCTAGATCTGAATTACATCCAATGACTATTTCACATATAAATATAGTATTTCTTATCAGCATGTCATGATTTTTTATTCTGATCCATTATTAAAAAAAAGTCTCATTTTGTACAGTGTTTTCTATGTATTTTAGTTTCATATTTGTAATTATACATTTAAGTATACCACTGATAGTAAGACTGCAATTATAGCACTGTGTATAGCAGGACTACCCAAGCTGGTTATGCCACTGGAGATAGTGAAAACATTTTACTCTGATTTGCTGTATATATTTTCTATCAATATACCTCATTCTTCCGTCTTGAGAAACACTTATATTTTAAATGTACTAATTAGTTCAGAAGATGTACAAAGCAATAATATTTATTACATTGTCTTCCTATCATCCAATCTTCATTCCACCTTAGCTTACTTAAGAATAATTTATCATTATTTTGACGAGGTTTTATCTAGACAGAACTATCCATTGAAAAGCTCCGGTCTGTAAACACTGCAAGCACCTACACACCTGTATCAACTGATTAGGAAAGATCTCAGTTCTTCTGTACCTTATAAGGTCATACAAAATGATTCTACTAGCAGCTAAAATAATTTTAAGTTTAACAATGCCAGAGACTTAGTTTTTTCCTGTATGGCCTATACTACCATAAATCATAGGAAATGAATCTCCCTTCTCATTAACCCCACCAGATTAACAAGTTAGCAAATTGGAGTAGCCTGAAATGAGAATTTGGCCTAGCATTTTAAAGATGATTGAAAAGGGTTAAAAATACCATTAGTTTAGACTCTAATGTAAGCTTTATGAATATACAAAGAACTTGAGAAGAAATAACAATCTCACACAGCTCATACTCAATCCTGAAGTATTTCGCTAGTTCTGACTTTCACTGGATGTGTATCTAGTTTCACCTTTGAGGTACAGGCTCAGATAAATAAGGATTTCTTGTTTGAATGCAGCATGAAAAACACAATCTTTTTTGCAGGCACATACTTTAAAAATTAATAGGAACACTGTATTTCAAAAAAAATATTGGTATAATATGTAAAGGTTTGAAACCTAGTATTTTACATTTATAGTGACAGTATTCCCTCAACAAGTAGTCATATATAACAAAAATATTTTATTACAAATTACTTTAGTACGCAGAAAAAGTTTTATAAGAAAATAAGTATCACTGTAAAGGAATTACAGTTTTGATCCAATGTCCTTTGAAGCCAATGTAGCCCTTACACCCATGATTTGTGATAGCTATTTGAATGTCAAAGACTTAGGGAAACTGTCTTCCTAAATTGCTTTAAATTTGCTAAAATTAAATAGAATAGCCAATGGATATTATTGTGAAAAGAAGTGTAATCAGCATGTCTGTCAAACTTCAGGTCTTTGAACAGTAAATAAAAAGATTTTATCTAAACTCAGTAACAGTATATATGAGGCAAAAGAAATATGTAGGCAACATTAAGGAAATTATAGTTCAGAACAAGCAAATTAAACATTGAGCATTTGAGGTCTGATTTCATTACAAGAAAAATGTTCTTTTGCATGTTTGCTGTGGCTGTTGACAGCAACAGGCTGTTCAGAAGGGGCAGATCAGGAAGGAGGGGTGGAGGTGTTGCTCTCTATGTCAGGAAAGGGATAGAATGTGAAAAATCAGAGCTGTCATTGAAAAGTAGCCACAAAAAGGCTGAGAGCTTGTGGGTCAGAATTAAAGACAAAGGAACCAATGGGAACCTTGTCATTGGTGTATACTACAGGCCACCCGATCAAGGAGAAGTAATTGATGAAGTCTTCCTCCAGCTACAGGAGGCTTCACGCTCACAAGCTCTCATCCTACTTGGGGACTTCAACCATCCCAATATATGCTGGAAAAGTGTCACAACAAGCTGTAGGTAATCCAGGAGACTCCTGGAGTGCATTGAGGATAACTTGTTAGTCCAGCAAATAGAGACCCCCACCCGAGGAGATGCAGTACTGGACCTTATGGTCATCAATACAAGCAAACTCATCAGTGATATCAGGATCCGAGGCATCCTGGGCTGTAGTGATCATGCACTGGTGGAGTTCAAGGTCCAGAGGGATGTGGGACAGGTAAGTAGTGTAATCAGGACACTAAATTTCAGGAAAACAGAATTCCAGCTCTTCAAGGAATTACTCGATACGACCCTCCAAGACAAGGGAGTGGAACAGAGCTGGAAAATATTTAAGGATGCTTTCCATAAAGCACAAGGGTGCTCAGTCCCTGTATGTAGAAAATCAGTAAGGAAAGGGAAGGAGCCGGCATGGCTGAGTCGAGACCTGGTGGTTAAAATAAAGAAGAGGGAAATACACAGGCAGTGCAAGCAGGGACGGGTAACCTGGAATGTGTATAGGGATGCTGCCTGGTTGTGTAGGGAGGAAGTCAGGAAGGCCAAGGTGCAGCTGGAGAAGGGCAGATTGAGACTAGATATTAGGAAGAATTCCTTCACTATGAGAGTGGTGAGATACTGGAACAGGTTTCCAAGGGAAGTTGTGAATGCTCCATCCCTGGAAGTGTTTAAGTCTAGGTTGGATGGGGCCTTGGGTAACCTGATCTAGTGGGATGTCCCTGCCCATGGCAGGGGAGTTGGAACCACATGATCTTTAAGGTCCCTTCCAGCCCTAATTATTCTATGATTCTATGTTTGTTTGGACAAAAGCATATGAATTGAACATTTAGAGTCTATACTGAACATTTAGAGTCTGTAGCCTCCTCTCAGGCTGGTAGGAATATTAGCATGTAAATATTGTTAAAGTGATTGCATGTTTTAAGGCTTACCTGTCTGTGTCTCTCCCTCTCTGTGCCTGTCCTTGTCTTTCTCATGTTTAGAAATGATAAAAGCACCCATTTAGGTCAACCTATTTGCCTGTTCCCAGCTAAAATAGTTGAATATATCATTTACAATTTCCACCTAAGTTAATTTTGTCCTAGAGTTTCTATCTTCTTTAAAGTGAACTCAGCTAAAAACACCAACATACCGCCTTTTGGTTAAATCTCTGCATACTTGTTGCAGTCATCTTGACTCCTCACTAGTTCCCATTCTTTGTCCTTCCCTAATTCTGCCTGTGAACTCTGCCTAGTTCCAATTCTTTGACTTTTCCTAATTCTGCCCTTTCCCTTCTCTTTACAGCTGCTGGCTATTCTGCCTCAGCTGCTGTGTACTATTTTTTGGTTTTCTTTTTGATTCTGCTGGAAGGCATTCGTGTTCATGATTTGTTTTCTGCCTGCTCTGAGTCTTGCTGGAGTGAAGTTATCAAGTCCACTTTCTTTATAGCAGCCTGTATGGTGGTGTACTCTGTGTTTATGGCTAAATCACCACTCAAAACACACCACTTTACTGCTGAGTAGTTCTGGCACAGCAGCAAGGTCTTTTGTTTCTGTCTTCACCACCCCCACCTCAGCAAAGCAAGTAGGTTGGAGGTGGGCAAGGAGTTGGGAAAGAACATAGCCAGGACAGAGACCCCAGCTGATCAAAGGGGTACCACATACCATATGACATTCTTCTCAGCTGTAAAAGATAGGCGGGGAAAGGAGGAAGGGAGGGACATTCATGGTTATGGCATTTGTCCTCATAAGCAACTATTAGGCATGCTAACACCCTGGTTCCCAGGAAGCAGCTGGACATCTGTCTGCTGATGGCATTCCTTATTTTGCTTCATTTGCATACTCAGCTTTTGTTTTACTCGTTAAACTGCCATTGTCTCAACCCACAAGTCTTTTTGACTTACTTCAATTTATTTTTCTTTCCCCTCTTCCAGGATAGAGGAGTGAACAAATGACAGGGTGGGAGGTTAGCTGTTGGCCAGAGTAAACCCACCACATGGTCCGTAGATTTTCCAGTCTGGACTTGTGTCACTCATTGTGTGACCACCACATCCCTTCTCCAGACAAATTCTATCTTGACACAGCTGTACCCATGGTAATGCAAGGACCATCTTCCAAGAAAATTTAGTGGTGACTGTTTAAACACCTATAGTCCAATCTATTCAAGATACATAATTAGACAGATTATCAAAACAATAATAGATGCACTTTTAGACCTTCATTCAGCAAAGTACATGTAGTCAGAAATGTTTTTAATCATATACTACTTAAACAGAAAGCAAAACAGCAGTTAATGAACTGCTGAAGCATAAACAGGGCCTAACGAGACAATATTTTCATATTTCTTCAGCTGCCTTTGACAGACAGATTCTTGAATAATGAATCAGACAGTTATTATCAGTTACTGTGATTTTCTGGAAAAATGGCAATATTTTAAAAACTGTCTTGCATTTTATTCAAGTATAATTACAACTGTATACCCATTAAGTTATATGTTATGTACAGTGAGGTAGATCAAGCAGCATATTCAACATGAAAAATACGTAAGAGTACAGCACATAACTTTGACAGGGAAGCTGGTTTACGTAAGATTACTAGAGCTGGTTGAATACTGCAAAACAATGTTAATAAATATTTATTTAACACAGAATTACTGTCTAATTCAACCTCATTCCTTCTTGTTAAGTCCTATTCATACATATTTGTGCAGGGGAACTTTAATGTTGCTAAATCCAGATGAAACGGTGTCCGGTATGACAGGTCTTATAAATATAAGTGATCAAAAACATCTGTGTAAGAAAACCTCTCCTCTTTGCTAAAAATATACATCTACGTGTACAATCAGCAACCATAGTATTATAATCATCTAGGAGAAGATGCAGGAAAGAGCCCACAATCTTTAATGTATAAACAGTGTTTCTATAGAAGAGTATACGTCATATGTCCACGTTCCAGGTAACAGATGATCTGAATGTTTACCTGCTTACTATTTGATGATACCTCCAGACCTGTAGAAGAGTCATGAAACAGCTTAATGTGGAAATAGCTCTGCCTTAAGTTTGTCTACGTTTTTTCATGGGTATAAACTGGAGAGGGGCAGATTTAGACTAGACATTAGGAAGAATTTCTTCACTGTGAGAGTGGTGAGAAACTGGAACAGGTTGCCAAGAGAAGCTATGGATGCCCCACCCCTGGAAGTGTTCAAGGCCAGGTTGAATGGGGCCTTGGGCAGCCTGATCTAGTGGGAGGTGTCCCTGCCCATGACACAGGGGTTGGAACTAGATGTTCTAGCACATGCAAGAGAACCGGGTGATCAGGCCCAGTCAACATGGGTTCACAAAAGGCAGGTCTTGCCAGACTAACCTGATGGTCTTCTATGACAAAGTGACCCGGCTGCTGGATGAAAGAAAGGCTGTGGATGTGGTCTTCCTGGACTTCAGCAAAGCCTTTGACACAGTTTCTCACAGCGTTCTACTTGAGAAATTGTCAGCCTCTGGCCTGGAGAGGCGCACACTCTCCTGGGTGGAAAACTGGTTGGATGGCTGGGCCCAGAGAGTGGTGGTAAATGGTGTGAAATCCAGCTGGAGGCCAGTGACAAGTGGGGTTCCCCAGGGCTCAGTGCTGGGTCCAGCCCTGTTCAATGTTTTCATCAATGACCTGGATGAAGGCATCGAGTGCACCCTTAGCAAGTTTGCGGACGACACTAAGCTGGGTGGAAGTGTTGATCTGCTGGAGGGTCGGGAGGCTCTGCAAAGGGATCTGAACAGGCTGGACCACTGGGCTGAGTCCAATGGCATGAGGTTTAACAAGGCCAAATGCCGGGTCCTGCACTTGGGGCACAACAATCCTGCCCAGTGCTACAGACTAGGAGAAGTCTGTCTAGAAAGCTGCCTGGAGGAGAGGGACCTGGAGGTGTTGATTGAGAACCGACTGAATATGAGCCAGCAGTGTGCCCAGGTGGCCAAGAAGGCCAATGGCATCTTGGCTTGTATCAGAAACGGCGTGACCAGCAGGTCCAGGGAGGTTATCATCCCTCTGTACTCGGCACTGGTGAGACCGCTCCTCGAATACTGTGTTCATTTCTGGGCCCCTCACCATAAGAAGGATGTTGAGGCTCTGGAGCAAGCCCACAGAAGAGCATCAAAGCTGGTGAAGGGGCTGGAGAACAGGCCTTATGAGGAATGGCTGAGAGAGCTGGGGTTGTTTAGCCTGGAGAAGAGGAGGCTGAGGGGTGACCTCATTGCTCTTTGTAACTACCTGAAAGGAGGTTGTAGAGAGGAGGGTGCTGGCCTCTTCTCCCAAGTGACAGGGGACAGGACAAGAGGGAATGGCCTCAAGCTCCGCCAGGGGAGGTTTAGGCTAGACGTTAGGAAAAAATTCTTTACAGAAAGGGTCATTGGGCACTGGAACAGGCTTCCCAGGGAGGTGGTTGAGCCACCTTCCCTGGAGGTGTTTAAGGCACGGGTGAATGAGGTGCTGAGGGATATGGTTTAGTGTTTGATAGGAATGGTTGGACTCGATGATCCGGTGGGTCTCTTCCAACCTGGTTATTCTGTGATTCTGTGATTCTTTAAGGTCCTTCCAACCCTGACTATTCTATGATTCTACAATTCTATAGAAGTGTAAATTGCTACATCAGCTGAATTTTCTGAATAACATATCCTCGAAGAAGAGCAAAAGTGCTAAATTAATGTCAAATATTCATTGTGACTATTTAGTTAGCTCTTATCTGAAAAACATGTCTAACTTCTTCTTAGTATCTACCACTTGGTCCTGTCTATTGCAAACCATTATGGAGACACAACTCAATAACAGAAAAAGTAGATTTATACATAGTATGGCAGATGTAGCCTACATTAGTTGTCTTTCCTGTCTACAGTGAATTTCCATCACTGTTTAATACAATTAAAGTCCAGTATCAAAGGAATATAAAAGGCAAAGAAATGGATGACCTGTAAAAGTCTTACTTAATTTGATTTTTCTCACATTATCTTTGCTTTGCTTTCAAGATGTAATTTAGTTAAATTTGAAAAAATCAATTAGAATTAGTAGAAATTACATCTGTGCCTCGAGAATATGCCCTTTATGCTTATAATTGATTCATTAACAATGCACACATTATTGTGGCCAGATCTTTAATTGCATTAGCTTCTGATGAGAGTTCGTGCCACCAGTTCTCAGTGTGCTAACATATTTTTCCTCAGGTGACAATTTTATAGTGTGCTTAGGTGTGCATTATGTGCTTGTGGAAGGACATTTCAGGCTCAGAGGGACATTCTCTCCTGTCACATCTGTATTTTTCAAAATAGATTACAGATAACTTTCACTTCCTATTTCTCACCTGCCCTGTCCTGTTGAGGTAGTCACACTTCCAAAGTGAGCCTTCGGGATCCCCATATGACACATGGAGTGACTTAATTGAAAAAAAAAAAAATGGGAGGGGGAAGAAAGGGAAAAGATTTCTACAAGTTAGGAAGTCCCAGGGACAGTTCCCAAGCACAAAATGCCAACAAGAGGGACAGTACTTTGCCTCACCTTCTGCAAATTAGTCCTCACGATCTTATCTTTTTACAGGAGATAAAATCTAAGCTTTGCCTACATAAAGACAGCAATACTGCTGTTTCCTAAATGCTCAAGTAGGTCAAAATATTAGCAGACTAAGATATAAGCTTTTAGGCTTACTGAGAATCTCTTTCACATTCCAGAAAGTACTGAAATATTCATTGAGTTAAGGAAAATGTGGATATTACTCTGTAGCCAATAAAGCAACATACTTTTTGGGAAGGTTGTCAGTCATTCTGCTTCCTGCATTAGTGAATACCTAAGCATATCATAATCCCTGTGCTCTTTGCCAATCATATTTTTCACAGCTGAACTTTTATTACAATTACACAACTTCCTTTTTCTCATTTACGACTCATATGGACCATCCCAGGCCTTTTCCATTTATTCCTGGTAAGTACAGATCTCAAGACTGCTTGCACTATTCAGCAGATTCCCAGAATAAAAACCATAAAACAAGATTTTTCTAATACAAAACCAATTTTTATTCATTATGCTTACAGAATAATTTTCCAGATGTTATGAAGATCACAATCCCAAGCTAAACAACTATTGCAGACCACTCAAAGATTCACTCTGGGTCACAAATCAGATACTTATTTAAGGTACATCAGTTTTCTAAATTGTGTTGTCTAACATAGTTCACATGCAGCTACCATGGATGTCACGTTCTGAAGGAGTAAATACAGAGAGACACAAAAAGTTCACATTTTAATTACAGAAAGTCAGCTGATAACTTCAACTTTAACAGTTTTTATAAAATTCTTCTTAACATCCATTTCACTTAGGAAATAATTTTGTGTGAGTGGAAATGAGGAAAAGACAGGAATTTGGCCATATTTTCATCCACTGTTCCTTATGGAATAGAAACATGAACATAACTTTATGTTATATATCTATGTGGATATACATATATATATCTCCACAGATATATTATGGATATATATATGGATATACGTATATGGATGCTACTTGCCTATGGTTATATGCCATTTAAGTGGCTGAGACAAGAATAAGCCTCTTCCTAGCTCAAGGATGCTAGATAGAGATTTTCCCAAGACCCTTTAACAGTAGGGCTGGTAATGGCAAAGAGATCTAGCATTAAGAAATGGAGATCTAATCTGTGATGTGAAAATTAAATATATAAAACAACACCAGATAATCAGCTGAGTGATCCAGAACTAGTTGGTTAGTGGAGAAGATCTGGATGGTTTGCAAAGAGCAAGAGTTGTTTCTGCAGGCTTGCAACTTGTATGGCTAGTGAATCTGCTCATGATCACAGTTTCAGGAGGATATTTTGCATAAGGTATGGATACATCAAACAGTAACAGAGCAATCCTTTCAACAGTGGATTATGTCTGAAATAAACCACTTCCTAGCTGTTCATAACTGCACAGAGGGAAAAAGTACTTTTTGATTGCCAAGATGGCTTCAGACATGAAAACTCACCTACCTCTGTTTACTGAGTTCACATGATGAAAATCTTTCTTTCAAAAATATCTGTACATGAATTACTCTGAACTTCAGGCATGGCATGGTGTATTCGAAAAGCATGACGTTTTCTGTTATATTAGGAAGAAGGTCATAGCTGTACAAAGTGCTAGCACAAAGCAAAGAACTGAATTCCACTCAGGCAGGCATCATTACAAGTTATTCACTGTCAAATTTCTGAATCACATTGATTCTAGTGTTTTCTCAGGGTACATAAAATTATATTTTGCTCTTCTCCAGAGCTACAGACTGACCTCCTTTCCTTTGGCTATTTGCAACAAAACCTTTTTTTAAGTATAATTTACCCTTTATTTGATCACCTAGAATGAACAGGTACATATTTTACATGGGGAAAAAAAAATAAAGTAAAAATGTCATCAATAACTTTTCAAAAGTGATATTATTCTACTCTGCCTAAGTACAGTAGTAAGCAGAAAAATATTGATATCAATAAAGCCAGGATTCCCATCTTCACCCTTCAATTTGCATGAGGTGAGAAATTTTCCCTTGAAAACATTCAGGAATTCATTTTCTCTTGCTTGAGATACAAAACACAAAACATATCAATGAGTCATACATGACCAATGCTACAATGATTCGATGTTTAAGTGTAATAGTTCGATCTCACTGGCAGTTTTGCCTAGTTAGGGCAAGATGTATCTAAGATTGTGGTTTGTATCTGTTAATATATATTATGTTTTAATTTAGGGACTACATACTTTCCTTCTTGCTTTTATTATCTTTTTCTTTCTTGAAGATTTTCATGTCTATAAAGCAAAATCCTTGTGTTTGCCATTTCATATAAGCATCAAGAAACACCAGAAAGAAACAGAAACTTTCATGCATCTTGTGTATGTGTGTATTATAACACAGAAAAGGGATACTGTCCTTGCAATTCAGCACTTTCAAAATCTACCACTTGTCCTGCGTGAAGGAACTCAAGATTGTTTGACTTCCTGGGAGAGGTTTTGAGGACTGAAGCAGAAGTGATAAAGCCTGCTACATTCTGGATTCCATACCCAAGAGGATTATTGTTGGCTGAGATGAGGTTTGAAGACGTTCTTCTCTGCAAAATATTCTGAAGGGGATTATTATTGGCTGTGATAAACCTGGAGATGTTCTCTACAAAAGACTGATCCAACATGACTTGACAAACATCTTAAGGCTTCAAATTCTAATAGTCTTAAAACATTGAAAACAATCATTACTGAATCATGAAATTCCAATTATTTGGGTCATTGATTTTTTTTATGACACCTAAGTCATTCAAAGTAGACATCTTACAGGAACAAAAATTTGGTGGCAGGAATGTCAAATAATATTCCTGATAAGGAAATAAAAAATAGCCTTGATAGGAAGATGTATTTAATTCAATGGTGTATATGACTGATGTTACTGCTTAATAGACGCACAGTACCTGAAATGTAAAGTACTTGTAGAATATCAACTAACAAAAAGAATGAAACTTCTTTTCTGTCTCTGAAGAATGAATATGATTTAAAATAGTATTAAAGTAGGCAGCTTTCAAGATATTTAATTGCTTTGACTGTTGCAAGCAATAAATACAAATACATTAAAAGATCATATACAATGCCTAGTCCACTTGCAGCAATCATTCCCACAAGCTATCATTAAGGCCAAAATTCAGGCTTTAGGAAAATATTAAAGGTTTATAAAGTTGGTAATAAAAATTTAGAAGAAAGGAGGGAGGGTGAGAGGGTGAGACATCAATTTTCAAGGGAACACAGAGAAACTAAGTTTATAATTCCCATTAAAATCTAAGAATCACAGAATCACCAGGTTGGAAAAGACCCACCGGATCATCTAGTCCAACCATAAGCTCCAGCTTTATGTATGTTTTATGCAGATAGATACTATAACTATGAAAACCTTTACAAAAAATAGAAATTGAATCAAGTGATATTTTGGCATGGTGTACAATCCATGAGTGATTGAAAACATAAGGTCACTTTAAATATGTATGAGAAAATAATTAATCTGAATTAGAGTTGCCACCTCTGAAATATCAAGAAAACCAAGTCTGGTGAAATAATTTCCTTTTTTTTTTTTATTATTTACAATCTCTGTTCACAATTAATAATTTTACTTCACCTGGAAGGTAGTTTCAGCTATTCCTACATTTGTACATAAGAAAATTCATGGTTAGGGGAAAGACTGCTATGATTGGACAGAAAAAATAGGCTTGAATTTGCAGAGGATATGGACATCACATGACCGACATGATCTAGTGAAGCCATTTTATTCAGAGTTCACAATACATTTATACCTCTGTTTAGCAGAGGCAAGCCATGGTGTTACAAGCTGATTCGTCAGTTCTCCTTTAGCAGTAAACAATCATTGTTTACATACATTATTATGCTTTCCCATAAGAAGCGGCTATGTGAGCACTCTGGGCTACAAAATAACAAGTCAAGGACTACCAAGGAAAGCTTCCCGTGGGAAATGAGAGGAGTACAAGACAGAGCAACTTTCTAATGATACAGAGAGAAACCTTAAAGACAACGTGTCCTCTACAGTAACTAATTCTTTTGCAAGGCTAACTTTATTCAGGTGCAAAAGCTGGGTTGTGCACGTCTAAATATCTGTGCCCATTTTGATCTAAAAATTCCTCAACATGAATTTATTGCTAAACTACTCATACTTGTGAGCAGTAACCTGCTCACATTTAAACTTTGAAGTATATTGTTCTGGTTTGAGCTAAGCCTCTTCTAAGTAATTTAGATTTTGAAAGTAACCAACACTGTTTTTCAGACATTGGCTGCCTCTAAAAGTAATGATCTTAATATTTATCATTAAGGTAATAGGGTATTCTTATGCAGAGAGATCATTGCTCATATTTATTCCTTTGTAAATCAAGGCCATGCCAGACTGCATGTGTGAAATTGGGAATTACATTGTTTTTTAAGAATCAGCAGATAAGTCTCAGATTTTGTTAATTATTCTGACCTTCTTTCATTAAATGATGTAATTCTTGATGTTATAAACTACAAAGAACTGCAGTTATGACTGCAGAAAGAATGTACATATGTTCCATATTCTGTGGAGAGTAAAAAGCTTTAAGAGTTTTAAGGCACAGGTGGACGAGGTGCTAAGGGGCATGGTTTAGTGTTTGATAGGAATGGTTGGACTCGATGATCCTGTGGGTCTCTTCCAACCTGGTGATTCTATGATTCTATGATTCTAAGCTAATAAGAAATCATCTCAACACACAGAGGAAAAGGTTAAAAGCTGTCAAGATATCATCCCAGGAATCAAGACTACAAGAAAATTTTTTGCTTTTTAAAATATGGAGAGGGATTATGTGGTACGCTGCACTTGTAAATGAAGGTTTGTTACATCTAAGTGATTGTGGTTTGGGTCAAAATGGAAATGTATTATAAGAAGGAATAGAAGTTGGAAAACATCATGAAATGTATTTTAGGGATGTGAAGGAAAAAGAAGCAAACAACATAAATGTAAACCTAGAACAGGAAATTTTGAAACACATGGAAGCTAAATAATTAGTGTAGATCTTTGCTTCATACAGAAGCAAGTCCAAGGGTAGACTTCAACTATTTTTATTCCTGTTGTCACAGTTCAGTCCTCAATAATGAAGCTGAAAACTAGGATGAAATTATAATCTTTGTGATCATATTTGATCTAAGATTGAAAATTACTGACATGTTATACTTGAACTTTTATACTGCATTTAAAAATTAGGCCCACAGAGAAGAGGTAAGTACTAATATGCAGGAATGCTTTTCTAGAAAATTTAGTTTACAAGTCATTCCAATGTTATTTTTGCAGATTACGTACCACTGCCTGCTCTGGGTTTTTTTTTTGCAGTGAAGTTAGCATCAGCAAATTGGAATCCAACAGGCTTAAGTTCTGCACCATGACTGACAAATCCAGCATAAAACCAGAAACATGGTACTATTTCGCAAATACATTTTTTGTTTCTGAGACAAAAGCCTTGTGATCAGATTTTTTCAGATATGTTCAAAGATTACACAAAGAAGACAAATTCACACTTATTTTCATGTTACTCAATGTATGCATGGGTTTTCGGTCTGTTTATCAGGATTTGTGAGCTTCATCATGCATTCCTAACCACTATGAATACATGCAAGTTCACTCATTGACTCAACTAGCCTATATGAGGATCATCAACTGCATTTTCATGAAGGCCAAAGAAGAGATTTTTAGTACTAGTGACCCAGAAACAGTCATTTATCCAGTAATGCAGTTGACCGCAAAATAATATTGAAGTACGTTTCACTGCAGTAAATGAAATTTATGTACATATATTTATGTATATGATGAAAATAAAATACATGCTTAATTGCTGAAAGTTCAGCTGAAATACAATCAATTTCAATCTTACACAAACCTCTATATCTGTTGCTTCGTAGTAATTAAAATATTATGGTTGGATTCATTGATCTTAAATGTCTTTTCCAACTTAAATTTTTCCATGATTCTATGCTGCAATGACAAACGTTCATATAATCATAGAAACATAGAATAGTTTGGATTGCAAGGGATCATGAAGGTCATCTAGTCCAACCCCCCCACAGTGAGCAGGGACATCTTCAACTAGATCAGGTTGCTCAGAGCCCCATTCAAACATACCTTGAATGTTTCCAGGGATGGGACATCTACCACCTCTCTGGGCAACCTATTCCTGTGTTTCATCACTGTCAGCATGAAAAATTTCTCCCTAACCTCTAGTCTAAACTTCTCTTTTAGTTTAAAACCATTATGCCTTGGCCTATTGCTGCAGGCCCTGCTAAAACGTTTTTCCCCATCTTTCCTATAAGCACCCTTTAAGCATTGAAAGCACACAATAAGGTTTCCTTGGAGTCTTCTCTTCTCCAAGCTGAACAACCCAAACTCTCTCAGCCTCTCTTCATGGGGGAGGTGTTACAGGCCTTTCATCATTTTTGTGGCTCTTCTCTGGACCTGCTTCAACAGGTCTAAGTCTTTCCTGTGCTGAGGGCTCCAGAAGTGGACACAGTATTCCAAGTGTGGTCTGACCAGAGCAGAGTAGAGGGGCAGAATCACCTCCCTTGACCTGCTGGCCACACTTCTTTTGATACAGCCCAGGATACGGTTGGTCTTTTGGACAGCAAGTTCACATTGCCATCTCATGCACAGCTTCTCAGTCACCAGGACTCCTTCTCCTCAGGGCAGCTCTCAATGTCTTCATCCCCCAGCCTGTATTGATACTAAAGGTTGCCCCAAACCAGGTGCAAGACCTTGCACTTATTCTTGTTGAACCTATTGAGATTTTTCACAAAGCCACTTCTCCAGTGTCCCTCTAGATGGCACTCTGCCTCTCAGGGTGGTCGACCTCACCACTCAGCTTGATGTCACCCATGAACTTGCTGAGGTTATACTCAATCCCATCATCTATGTCATTGATGAAGATATTAAACAACAATAGTCCCAGAACAGATGCCTGAGGGACGCCACTCTACACTGATCTCCATCTGAACATCGAGGCATTGACCACTACCCTCTGGGTGCAACTATTCTGTATAGACAAGACTTTTACATCTTCCCTCACTGTAAGAAGCATTACATTTGCATATTATCATTACAATTTGAGAGAGAAAAATCACATTCTTACGAACCTGAAAAAGGAAAATAAAAAAAAGTGTAAATATTTAGTCAAAATCACCTCCAATTGTAGACATCATCCTTCTTCATATTTTTAAATGAATTGGAACCTTTTTTTAAATGATCTTGTCATCCCTGTAGTATTAATAAAGGTTTAGCTACCTAGGGTGCTTTTTTTATTAGTGCTTTGAAATTTCCCTTTGATTTGAGGAGCAACACAAATATTACTTCATTATTCACTGTTCTTTCCATTCCTTAGATGTTGGAAAGTTTATTCCTGTCTTAAGTAACTTTGAAGAAAGAGTCTCTTCAACATCAGAAATGAAGCAGCCTAGGAGCACAAGAAAGCTTTGACAAACAAAGGAAATTTTCCTTTTTACTGCCTATTTCATAAGCATTTCCTGCAACTTCTATGAATTTCACCTTTTTTATGCTACTGCGCAAGCATTATTCCTCCAGTTAAAAATAAAATCATGTTCACTTGGCTCAACAGATCTCCTGTGTTATGTGTAGCTTGTACTATCTTTCAAACACAAAGATGAACAAGCCCTGTTGCCAGCTCAAGAAAGCGTGCTCACTGTTCTTAGGCAAAGACTGAGAGTGCTGTTTTGAAATTATAGAACACTTGGGCCTGAGAAAGAAAGAAACAGAAAACTGGAGCCTTGCTTTACACATACTAGTAGTCTAAATTACTTGTGAAGTCTTGGTAGATTTGGTGACTGTTCCTAGTTTCACTGCTTCTACAATCAGAAGGCTTAGAACTTCTGACACATCACATAGCACAAAGGCTCACCCAGTAATTTCTGCATGAGGCATGAAGTATCTTTGCACGAAGAATACAAATTTACATCCTTTCACTGCAATAGTTGGAAAATACAGACTTCACTTTCAATCTAAACTTACATCGTTTAGACATCATCCTTTAGAGCTACCTTTCTTGGCAAGTTAATGAATATTAGTAAATTCTGATAAGTAAATTCTGATTAATAAATTAGTAAAGCCATGAATATTAGTAAATTCTGTCAGATCACTTTGTCTTTTTTTTTTCAGATAAGTAGAAAAGAGTTTCCTAGCACTCCCCAGAATTCAAAATCTCCAGTTACTGCACATTATATACACTCCAAAATTGATTCTGTGTTTTATTCACAGATACAGTTCTTCATAGATTCACATAAATGTGATTCCATACAAATAAGCATTTTAGCACATACCTGAAAGATTTTTAACAAAATACTGAATGAATAAACAAGAGCCATAATGTCTTATCATGTGTTTTTCTCTATCATGATTAATTTTACTGTGGTCTGGCAAGACTGAAAACTGAATCTGCAAGTCATTCAAATGCAGGTACAAACTCACGTGCATACTTGTAGAATGCTAAATTTAGCTTACAGAAATGACCATGAAATTAAAGAGAGACTTGCAAAGTGAACTCATTGTTCAAATGAGAATGAATGTTCCCAAATAATTCTCTGCTATATTTGTCCAGCACTAGTCATTACTGTCCAATTTTGATTCAATAGTAGATTGCATCTTGATGCAGCATTATCCTGTTCAATACAAATCTTAGCTATGCAGTTTTGCTTCTTTGCTTTGTTACGCAGAAGTATTTATGTCATAAAACCTGAAGGAAGAAATACTTTGTTCTATTTTAAATGTTGGAGAAGAAAGTAGCTCTTCGATTACACTGTTGCAGAAGTCCCAGGTGATGTTATTTTGTCTTGCTCACCACTTCAATCTTTCAATCAACAATGCTATATTTGGAAAAAGCTTGTCTCCAGCTACTATAAGTGTCATTGCAGTGGAATAAGCCATCAAAACAAGCTATATCAGGCTCACTTTTGGGATTTATTTTTATTTATCAAAGTACCTTGTTATTTTAATATAGAGTTTAGTATTCTAAGTGTCAGTTTCTGCATATATTCACAGAAAGAGATAGCTCAAAAGCGCTAACGGGACTAAGGGTAAAATTTAATTTTTCAACAAGCTGAAAACTTTGGGGAAGTTGTGAGATTTCTTTTCATGGTTAAGGGCGAGCAGGAGGAGAGCTGAGAGAGGTGATAAAATGTGAGGGAAGAAGGGGAGGTCAGGGAAAAAACATATGGGAAGAGCTTTTCTCCCTTTCCATATTTTTCTTTTCTTCCATTCCTTGTTTTCTTTCTTCCTTCCTTTTTCCACCTTGGTTATGCTTTCCTCTTGGCCAGGCAATGCATCTCCTCTTTTTCTGGCAGCCTTTCTCTCCTTATACAATCCTGCACAGCACTGATGTAGGGCAATGAGGAAAAGACTCAGCCACACTCGGTCCAGTTAAGGGTAAGAGTTGGAACAAGGCCATAGAGGCAAGAAGTTGTGCCTGACTGCTAGCTCCAGGAAATTCACTTTGGAGCACAGCTCCCTGCTTCTGCTGCACAGGAAGAAGAGAGGACAGAAACTGCAGCTGATGTCAGGGCTGACTCCATCTTTCCTCCCTTGTGGCACATCCACAAGTCTGGAGACAGTAAGGGGACTTAGCATCCACACTATTCTACTTTATCTCACCTTACAGTTAATCTATATCACTAAGAAGTAACATTTCTTCCATGTGTTCATGCTCTGCAAGGGATGAAGGAACTTCTTTATCAACTTCAAATAGTAACATATTTGAATAGTAATTTCCAGTGCATATACTATATTGATTTTTATTTATCCTTAAGTAAAAACTGTTGTCGTTGGAGGAAGAACACTGGGATACATAGACCTTTAGTCCCATCTAGTAGAGCATTTATCATGTTCTTATTTGCTTCTCACTAGAAGTCTGAAAAAGGACAAATCTCTGAGTTAATATCATAATCTGGCAGAAATGCATACCCCTTCAAACAGAATTTTATTACTCAGATAAGTGTTACTTAGATAGGGAACAAACTATCATAAAACCCAGTAAGATTAGCAATCACGACAAATTATTTATATAAATGTCAGCTTGTTCCATTATCATATTTTAACCTTATGATCTATGTTTGCATGACTATTTGTAGTCATCTTCAGTCTCTTATGCATTAATATAATGACTGAGAAAATAAAATAACTAAAGTAAGAGGAAGGTCAATAGCAAATCCTGAACTAGAACTAGTACACTTCAAGACTTAAGTCCTTAAAAGAACATTTCATAACCAGCAGTGACATAACACGTAGGTTTTACCTAAACCTTCTCCATTTTTCATAATTATTCTCAGTTGTGTACCTGATAAATTATTCTAGTAGCAGTCATGGCAGCAATACATACAAATAAAACCAACTTCTAGTTACTTTATCTAAACACACTGATATCGTAGTAGTCTTTCCAAATACCATTTTGGAGGAAGACCCAAGAGTCTCAGTTTAGTGTTTCCTGCCTATAATGCACTGCTCACATTCCCGTTCTTTACAAATTCCTTCTTATTTGGTAATAATCATATATTTCATTTAGTTACGCCAGCTAACCTAGAATGCACATAGTTTCATATCAGGGATCTGTTGTTAGTATTATTACTTTACAAACTTCTGTATCACTTTCAAACTTCATCAGCTATAATTTGATGTGCCTCTTCCAAGCCATGGGTATTAAAGCACATAGGCCAAGGAAGAATTACTATGTGTCCTCTCTAGATATACAGCAATTCAGTTTGTGATATCTTTTGGGGATCTGTTACCTTGCAGTTCAATGTGTGCTACATAGATTTTGTGTTATTCTTCCTTTTAAATGTTGCGAGGAAAAACATAATACTTTATGGAAATGTAACATTGATCCTGCTGTCTTCTTCAAGCAAATCCATAATCTTCCAAAACAGGATATCTATTATAGCTTCTCACTTCATCGGAGGTTACAATTTTTTCATTACAACTATATTTTGTTAATCTTCAAGGATTCTGTATATTACCCTCCTTTAACTTTTCAGTCACCATGTCCAGAAGCAGTCATCTAGTTTCTGCCAGGTTACTTCTGATGTACCTTCTTCCAAAATACAAACCAAGTATAAGTATTGAATATTTTGACTTTTTATGTCATCAATGATTTTTTTATTTCAATTCATTGCTGTATTATAGTAGTATTATGATTTACTACTACTACTATGACAGTTCTTTTCTCTTAAACAGTTTTAAAAATCTCTTTGAGTTTTTTCCCTCCCTTTATCAATTTTCTGTCATCTAGTTATTTTCTGTTATTTCAGTGATATAATTTCCTTTTTCTTTTGGCTTTTTATGAATTGTTTTCCCATTTCTACTCTTGAACAAAGTACAGTTTAAAAAACATAAGTGTTGTCAACTTTTCCCCTTTGTATAGTAAAATGGTCTTAATATGATTCCCCAAGTTATTTATATTTTCCTTTTCAGTAATTTTTCTCTATATTAGGTAGCTCATAGTTCTTTTTCATAATGAAATAATAGAATCATAGAATCACTAGGTTGGAAAAAGACCTTAGAGATCATCAAGTCAAATTGTACCTGTCTGTACTGTAAAATCATATCCCCAAGCACTTCATCTACCAGTCTTTCAAATACCTCCAGGGATGGTGACTCAACCACCTCACTGGGCAGCCTCTTCCAGTGCTTGATAACACCTTCAGTGAAGAAGCTTTTCCTAATGTCCAATCTGAACAACCCCTGGTACAACTTGAAACCAGTAGCTCTCATCCTATCACCTATCACATGGGAGAAGAGACCAACACCCGCCTCTCTACAACTGCCTTTCACATAGTTGTAGACAGTGACAAGGTCTAACCTCAGCCTCCTCTTCTCTAGGCAAAACAATCCCAGTTCCCTCAGCTGCTCCTTGTGAGGCTTGTTCTCCAGCCCCTTCACCAGCTTCATTGCCCTTCTCTGGACATGCTCCAGGACCTCAAAGTCTTTCTTGTAGTGAGGGGTCCAAAACTGAACACAGGATTTGAGGTGTGGCCTCACCAATGCCGAGAACAGGGGTACAATTGCTTTGCTGGTCCTGCTGGCCACATTGTTTCTGATAAAGGCCAAGATGCTATCAGCCTTCTTGGCCACCTGTGCACACAGCTGGCTCATGTTCAGCTGGCTCTTAACCAACACCCCCAGGTCATTCTCTGCCACACAGCTTTCCAACCACTCTTCCCCAAGCCTATGGCACTGCACAGGGTTGTTGTGGTCCAAGTTCCAACTTGGTCTTTTTGAACCTCATCCCGTTGGTTTCAGCCCACTGATACAGTCTGCTCAGATCCCTCTGTAGAGCCTCCTTATCCTCAAGCGAAATAACACTTTCTTCCAGTCTAATGTCATTCACGAGCTTACTAGGAGTACAGTCGATCCTCTCATCCAGATCATTGACAATGATATTGAACAGAACTGGATCCAGCACTGAGCCCTAGGGAATGTCACTTTTAACTGGCTTCCAACTAGATTTAACTCCATTTACCAGATCTCTCTGGGCCAGGCCATCAAGCCAGTTTTTTACCCAGCAGAGGGTATGCCTCTCCAGGCTAATAGCAGTCAGATTCTCATGTAGAATACTGTGAGAAACAGTGTCAAAGGCTTCACTAAATTCCCGGGTACACTACATCAACAGCCTTTCCCTCATCCATTAAGTGGGTCATCTTGTCATAGAAGGCAATCAAGTTAGTTTGGCAGGACTTGCCTTTCATAAACCCTTATTGACTGGGCCTGATCACTTGGTTATCTTGCGTGTGCTGTGTGACAGCACTCAAGATGTGTTGCTGCATAACATTCCCTGACACCAGTGTTAGACTGTCAGGCCTGTAGTTCCCTGGATCCTCCCTCTGGTCCTTCTTGTGTGTGGGTGTGACATTTTCCAGCCTCCAGTCAAGACCTTCCCTGCTCAGAAACAACAGGTCCAGTGGGGCACCTTCCCTAGTCAGTTCATTCACCCACTGCGTCAAGAAAATGTCTTCCACGCATTCCAGGAACCTCCTAGACTGTTTCTTATCTGCTTTACTATACTTCCATCAGATAACTGTCAAGTTGAAGTCTCCCACAAAGACAAGGGCTAGCAACCATGAGACTTCTCCCAGATGCTTGTAGAATATCTCATCAGCCTCTTCTTCCTGGCTGGGTGGTCTATAGCAGACTCTCACCATGATCTCTCTTACTCGTAGTTTCACTGATTTTTACCCATAAGACACTCAACCCTATTATCACCATCACTGAGCCTATCAAAGCACTCTAATATAGAGGGCTACCTCACTGCCTCTCCTTCCTTGCCTATCTTGTCTGCAGAGTTTATAGGCAACCATGGCAGCACTACAGATATGTTAGTTGACCCACTATATTTCCATGATGCCATTTATATCATAGTTTTCTTGCCGTACAGTAACTTTTACTTCCTACTGTTTGTTGCCCATGCTGCATGCGTTGGTGTTGATGCACTTCAGTGGGGCTGTTGACCCTGCCGCGCTCCTGAGGGGAATAGCCTTAATTCCTAGGTGACTAGTCGCTGTTCTTTCTAACCCATCAATAACATTTGCATCTTTGCCGTCACTTGAAGTGTTATCCCCTGCTTCTTCTGAGGTGGCAGATCAAAGGGCCTGACTGGCACACCATCCCTTGGGTACTAAAGTGCCATTCCCAGACTTTTTTCTATCAAGCCTGGGTTTGTCCCCCTCCCTCTTCATATCTAGTTTAAAGCTCTGTTGATGAACCCTGCTAGCTTCTTGTTAAACATCCTTTTCCCCCTTGGGGACAAGTGTACTCCATCTTTGTCAGAAAGCCTGGTGTCGTGCAGGCCAGCCCATGGTCAAAACCCCCATAGTTTTGCTCCTCACAGCAGGTTCAGCGCCAGGTATTTTTTTTCTGGCTATTCCTACTACTTCCCTCATCATTCCCTGCAATAGGAATGACAGAGGAGAACACTGCCTGCACACCTGATCCCTTCACCATTCATCCCAATGCCCTGAAGTCCCTTTTAATTGCCCTCAGGTTTCTTGTTGGGTTTTCTTTACTGTCTACTTGGAAAATCAATACTGGATAATAATCCACAGGACTGATCAGAGGTGGAAGTTTTCTTTCCACATCTCTAACCAAGCCCTCACGTAGGCAGCAGACTTCCCTGTTTAATGGGTCCAGTCTGCATAACAGGTCTTCTGTTCCCTTCAGAAGGGAGTCCTCTATGACAATGACCCATCTCTTCTTAACAGAAGCTGTTTTGATGGATGGCTTGGGCTGTCTTAACCTTGGGAATGTTTCTATCACCTTCATTGACATTTGGTTCCACTTGCAGAACTTTATATCTGTTGTGCAAGGGAACCTGGGAGTCTGCGGTTGGCACAGGAGAGACACACCTGCTGAGCTGGGCAGGAACCTGCTGCCATTTCCCTCCATCTCCTAAATTTCTCTCTTCAGCTGAATGGAAAGAGGATGGGAACCCCTCTGTTGCATGAGGCATGCCTGCCTGTTGGGTCTGAGACAGGGAGCATGAGGTGTTGTTCCAGTGGTCAGTCTCCCTCTCACGCTCCCTGATGATCCTCAGTCTGCTCACCTCTTCCCTGAGTTCTGTCACCATGCAGGAGAGTTCCTCCACCCAAGCACTTCTCCCACAGGTGAATTCCCGACTGGTGTCCAATACCAGTGCAAGAAGAGGGCGCATCCTGCCACTTCTAAGTGGCAGCGTGCACACATTGGGGCTGTACTATTCACAGCTGGTGCAGAACTTGAATGTTGCGGTCGGGGTAATCCACGACACATAGAAGTTGTGGGCAAAAGGACATCTATTGATTTTACAAGACTTTTTATACTCCTTCGCAAGCTGTGCATTCATGCATGATTGGTTTAACTAGAGATCAACAGTTCCTAAGATGACTCCTTCTCAGTTGTTACTTCATAATTGGGTGATTCCACATGCGGCCTGGCAGCTTCCTAATCTTGTTTACTCGGCTCTTCTTGGCGCCTTCCAGCTTCTCCAAGAATACACAGGCATATATTCAAGGCCAATGTTGAGTTCAGACACTCTGATTCCCCAAACCAGCCGAGGTTTCCCACACTTGAAAGAGGCCTTTATTTTCTGCTGAGTGGTCACCATGGTTGGCTGGTACTGCTGGCCAAGGTCCACTGCCCTGCCTGCTCATCCTGCCTACTCACCCTGCCTGCATGAACTGCCTTGCCATGCCCCTCTGACATGCCACACACCTGTTCGCTCTGTCCTGTTTGCAGCGCTCCTGTCACTGGCATTCCTTAGAGGCCATTTAAATGTCCTGTGGATGCTTCTGGGAACACCCCTCCACACCAGCTGCACACACAAGCTGCCACATCTGGGAGTCAGGAGCCACCTCTAGGGTGTCCCTCACTCTGGGGACTGCCTGTCTGCTTCAATCTAGTGTTCAGCTGCAGAACTTCCCATCCCTGCTGCCAGCTCTTGCTGATTGAGCCTAGTCATACCCAATACAAAATTTTCCTATGTCTTGGGAAGCCTCTTTTGACTGATGAAGATGTAATCTATAATTCTAGTAATTGTAGTGATATTTAACTATTTCTAAGCTTTCTAGCAAGCCTCTCAGATGGAAGTCCCCCATGATAATATAGGTGTTTTATTTTCCTTTTTCTAAGCATAACAAGTATGTCCTTAGGAAGCCAATCATCTTTTTTCAGTCTCAGAAAGAGGTCTTTTTTATAAAATGTCACCTTACTTTGATTTCATCCAATTACATAGACTATTACCACTAATGCTAGCATTCTAGCCATATGAATCACACCATCAAGTTTCATTATCATCAGATTTGTCAAATACATACCCATGAATGAGTAACTTCTCAGGCCTTGAATTAGAGTCACCCCTAGAAATCCAATGACAAATTATGATCCCAGTTCATATATTATGTCTGTACTGCAATTTTGAATTAAAACTTTCATCTTTCAGTTTTGCACTTTGTTTCAGTGTCTTCCATACCAATGAAGCACTTCAATATGAAACTGTTGAAAAAGAAGGCCCTGGGCAGTAACATTATGCCACCCCTTTTTGATATGGTTTAAACAATGTTTTACAGCCTTCCCATGTAATAATCGACTTCTCACTGGACTTGCCCAGAACTGAGCTCAGGACTCTCCCTTTCTCTATGCTGCCCTGAAGTCATATGTAATTTCAAGACTGCCAGTTGCATTATTCTTTTTTCTTTTTTACTATGCTGCCTAGACAACTCAACACTAAAAACGTAAAAAGCATTGCTTGCCATTTTTCCTATCACTCTAGCATCAGGAACTGTGCTAAGGGGATGTAAGTAGACTCTTAAAAACATATTTTCTCAGTCCATTTTGTTCAGAAGTACCTTTCCTTGATTTCATATTAGTTTTGAAGCCTAACTTTTAACCTTTTCCCACTGTAACTTACACATTCATTTTCACAGCTTAAATCAGTTTATTAGCAGCCTACTTTTACCTTTCCAAATTGATGCAAGCAAAAAGATGCTTGCTTAGCAGTTGCACTATGTCTTGTAAAGTTTGTGAAATCAGGATGACGTTTTTCAACCAGAGCAGAAGAGAGTTCAATGAAACAATTAAATCATCTTAAGCAGAGATATTAATTTGATAAATTATTGACTATGACAATAAGTGGACAAAACAAGCATTTTTTACGTACTTTGGCAGGCTCTCTTATGAACTTAATTATAAAGCCTCGGAATGTCTTTTTTTTTTAATCTATACATTTATGTATGGTATCATAGAATCATAGACTCATAGACTCATAGGATCATAGAATCACCAGGTTGGAAGAGACCCACTGGATCATCGAGTCCAACTATTCCTATCAAATACTAAACTATACCCCTCAGCGCCTCATCCATCCGTCCCTTAAACACCTCCGGGGAAGGTGACTCAACCACCTCCCTGAACAGCCTGTTCCAGTGCTCAATGACCCTTTCTGTGAAATATTTTTTCCTGATGTTCAGCCTAAACCTCCCCTGGTGGAGCTTGAGGCCATTCTCTCTTGTCCTGTCCCCTGTCACTTGGGAGAAGAGACCAGCACCCTCCTCTCCACAACTTCCTTTTAGGTAAGCCTCTTCTTCTCCAGGCTAAAATAATAATTACCAATGTATTTACATGACAATCCAAATACAAATTTGCCAACCCTATTAAATTTGTAACTTGCTATTTTCCACAAAATGATGGTGGATCCTCTACTGATTGCTTTCTTGCCTTCTTGTTCAGTGCTGAATTCTACCATCTCTTTTAGCTAAATAATATTATAAAGGATTTGTTCATGCTCAAGGCACGGAGAATACTCCTGGTGCAATGTGTCAACTGCAAATGTATTTGATACTATAGTTCTAACATTTTGGGTTTGGCTGGGATAGAGTTAATTTTCTTCTGAGTAGTTAGTATGGGGCTACGTTTTTGGTTTGTGCTGCAAATAATGTTGATGATAGGATGTTTCAGCTGTTGCTAGGCAGTGCTTTCACAGAGTCATAGCATTTTCTGTTTCTCAAAAGGAAACAGAAGGAAAGTGGAGGACATTCAGAGTGACGGTGTTTGTGTTTCCAAATAACTATTCCCCCTGATGGATCCCTGCTTTCCTAGAGATGGTTGAACTGCCTGCTGATAGGAAGTAGTGAATGAATTCCTATTTTGCTTTGCTTGCATGTGCAGCTATTGCTTTACTTACTAGAGTGTCTTTATCTCAACCCATGAGTTTGATCACTTTTACCCTCCTGATTCTGTCTCCCATCCCATCAGAGAAGAGTGGTGCTTAGCTGCCAGCTGGATTTCAACCTCAACACTCATCATAAATAAAACATAAACCACACAAACAGAGTATAGCACCAATTGTCAAACTGCAACAATCTAGGCCTTGATCCATCAAGATCTTTTCAACTTTTGATTAGTTTACACATGCCCACTGTTTAACCGGTGTCATCTCTTACCACTGGGTTTTTTTTTTATGTTGGAGGACACTATTATGTGAACTTAATCGGATTTCTGTGGCTAAAATAAAATTTCATATAAAGGTGAAAAAAGTTTTTTTTTTGTATCAGTTCTCTCAATTGCTCTCATTTGGGCAGGATAAGAGGTGAACTAGAACAAGCTCTTCACATCAGTAAATGGCTGTCAGGTTATGTGACAGATTGTCAGAAATTACAGAATCCCACAGTTCTTCATAATATAAACACAGACAATCATCTTTCTTCACCAAATTAGTAAGAAATTTCTACTGTTCCCTTCCTAATGGAATTGCACTTATTCTGCCAAGATAGGGGAATTTTAAATCACCCCTGTAGATGAAATAAGGGAAGCTTACTTTAAGTATCTATGATCAATCAAAAAATGCTATCTTCATTTGCTCTCTCTATTAAACAAAAACATACACAAATGACTGCCAAACTCCCAGTCGTTCTAAACAGCTTGATTGTAAAAACTGAAATTCACATCCAGTCAATGTTAATGTTATTAGGCTATGTTTTCCTTTTTGTCTATTCAGCCTGATGAGATTGTTGAGTTAGTACTCAGAAAAGCAACGTACTTTGATTTGTTTTCAAGGATCATGGACTACCAACCAACAATGTCATTAAAACAATTCCTAAGAAGAAAAAACACAATTGTCATTAACAGAAATCTTGGGGGTAGGAGAGAGTTGAAAATTGGCTAGAAGCACTGACTATATGTATTTTTAAAAATCATTGGGACTACTCCTTGGCCTACTTAAACATCAGCTAGATAGGAGTGAAGACAAGACAAGAAATGTTTATGTGAATGATAGAATGCAGGAGATGACACACTGTATCTGGTAGAGCCTGAATCTACTATTGAAGGGCAATCCTATCCTTATGCAGACCAGAGAATACGAGAAAGAATGGCAATTTCAACTCTTCTGCAGAGCAGAACAATAGGACTGGAGGAGAAAACAATTCCACTATGTATGAAGGAAGAAAATATAGGAGAGATTTGTATTAGTCTGTCTGATCCTGTCTTAGAGCTATCTTTATATGAGTCCAGCAACATGCAAATACACTGGTTCAATAAATCACTTCAGATTCAAATTTATCATTTGCTCACCTGTTTTGTTTGATTCTGTAAAGCTCTATACAACTTGCTTATTGTCCTTGCTGATGAATTTACTGTAGTCCCTTACATACAACAAGTATTATTAGTAGTCAGTTTAGTGTCCAAAAAATGTCCTTCTGTCAGCCCTTATAGGATCTTGATGGTACAGTCATAGATCATAAGGAAACAGAAACAATTGCTAATTACAATTAAAATGAGAGGTATGGACAATCACTAAAAATAATATTTTTTAAAGAGTATCTTTCTCTTAGTAACATAAGCTAAGGTTTGAAGACAATTTTCCATTGAATAAAAAGATATGACATATTGCATATGGACAGACAGTAAAAATGTCTGTGGAAACAAATTATCTACCAATAACCCTATTACCTGTTGCTTGTAGAACTTCATACTGTTAATTATCTTCATTCATGCTGAGTCACTTATCCATTACTGAGATTCATAAAAGGTCCATTCAGATCTCTGGAACTATTCAGTATCTTTTGTGTTAAAAAATTATCTGGCACTATCTAGCTTTCAGACTTCAAAGGTAGGGTTATGTCCATAGACATTATTTATATTTTAGTCACATAAATTGAAACACAATAATTGATCTACTATGTTTTTAGTATTTTATCACTATTTAAAAATTTCGTTATGTATTTTTATTAATTCTAGTATCAGCTGGAGATTAGCAGTAGTTTTATGCCTGTCTACCTAAATATCCCACCAAACCCACCCAAATCTAGTATCCACATACAATCAGAGCTTTTTTCTTTTATTGCAGTTGCTCCTCGTCATGGTTCAGCATGTATTGGTTACAGTTCAGTTCTCACATTAAATATTTTCTGAGAATCTGAATCCATTTAACTATTTAAAGATTTCTATTTGAGTGGAGGCATGACATTCTAACAGGCACTCAGTATGAAAACTGCAGTCCTAATACTACAATTGCTATTAAGAGTTAAACACAATTTGAAACTTAGCCATCTTGGTGTGTAGAAGAACCATAGGATCTTATTACAACACAACAATTAGAAGTAACAATTAGACTCAGTAAAATCTCTGTAATACCTGAGGTCCTCACTGAAGCCAAAATAACTTCTGCTGCATAGACATGGAGAAACTTTATTCACAAAGTACTCTGCAATCAAGAAAACCTCTGTACATTTTAATAATTAACAAAGAGAAGTTCCACATTTCTACAGTGTCCTAAAAGCAAAACTTTTCTTAGTCACTTTGGCTTCATTTAGCCTGCAACACACTATGGTATGCTTCAGTGAGATACCAAGCACAGAAATTCAGCTTGCTTTATTTCAAATACAGCCTAGAGGAGGTGAAATAAGTTCGCTAAAAAAATCCAAACATCTCTGGAATATCCATGTCAGGGCTTTTAAAGACTTGGATGTAACAGAATTATTCAGTTGTGAAGAAGTCTATTTTACTCCAAAAATGTCTTAAACACATGGAATTTTATATTTTAAAATTCCTTAAACACCTGGAATTTTATAGCAATGTAACCGACTCTGCAGTCAGATACTAAGAACAATAGTAATGCAGAAAATAATGATGTACATAAAGAAAGCTTTATTTTAGCTGACACCTCTCAAGTGGTGCCACAATGCCCTCGGTATTGACTTTCATATAAGGCCCAGTTTACAATTCTTGTTTAATAGATTGCTAGATTGTGTTAATAGGTTAGTAGACCTGGAAGCTCACTTAAGTTTTTACTGTCAGGAGACCAGAAGAGAAGCAGTCCAGTGTGGATTTTGATTTTATTAATAAAACGACATTTAGAAGAAAGTTTCCATTTATGCATTCAGTATAATATTGCCTGACTTTTTCAAGATCATGATTGAAGGTTTTAGTATTGGTACCTTAGATAAATATTATTTTCTGATGATTTTTGTGTGAATTTAAATGTTGGGAAAACCACTTTTTTGGAAATTACAGCCTTTTTCTTTTTCAGTAGTCAAGAAGAACAATATGAGTAACAGCAGTCGAAACACCCCATTCTTAATACTGCTTGTTAGTTTTACTGTAGCCTATACAGGACAACATTTGTGACTTCCTTCCACTTCCAGGAGAACAACCAAGTTTGCACAGTCATTGTGGAAACTGAATTTGTCCACCAAAGCTGTATGACCAATGAGTATGAAAGACAAAACTTTCAGTATGACTAGCAAACCACAAACTGAATTTGTAGCCTTAAGTCTCAATCAAAAAACCCAACTGTAAGTACTAAAGAATTAAACTAAAAGAACAACAGACCCCCTTCTTTGCCATATATTCTTCTTCTTACAAATTGAAGAAGACATTTGATCTGCAGCCTTCTGAACATATCGAAAAAACCCATATGCTTCCACTAGCTGTTTTTACTTCTTCACAGAATTAGTCTCCCTTAGTATGCAAAGCTACTAATTAAGTCTGACACCATTTCCCACCAGAGCCTGAGAAAATATCCAACCAAATATGGGCTCAGTCTTTCCTACAATGATGTCACAGTCAGAATTTAACTACCACCCCAGAGGTATGTTCACATTGCATTGACAGCTGCAAAGATACCTTTTTAAGTCTCTATTGTTGCAATGACTTAGGAAACACAGCTTACATTTTTTACTCACACTGTGGTTCAACAGATATGGTAATGAATCCTGTTCCATTGTTTATGAAAAAAACTGTAACACATCAAGGGTGTTCTGCAGCTTTTGCTGCATAGCAGGCAGCTATGAGATGTTAGTGCAAGTTATACATAGTAACCTCACCGAGTTAGATGACTTACTTTAAAAATTAAATTATTTATGTGTAAGAAATACTTTCTTAATACTGAGGAACTGCTAATACTAATATGAAAAAATGTATAGTGGGGCAAATGCATTATACAGATTGAGAACAATCTTCTCATTATTTTCAGTGCCAAGAGACAAAACCACAGAGGATGTAATTTCCAGATGGACATAAGTGTTTCTATTTAGGAAGAAAGATATGAATTCACAGGGTGGCAGTGTCAGCCAATAAAACATTGGAAGAAAATCTTATTTATCCTCTTTCAATTCCACACAGTCCCAGATTACGTGAGCCACTCACTTCAATGTGCTTGGCTAATAGCTGCAGAACAGAGATCTGATACCAACGCCACTGCAGGTTAAAGGGTGGTAATTAGCTCTGAGGTAAACATAAAAAAAGAGGTCAATGCAAGGTGTATAAGGAGAGTTATTGTCAATAAAAGGCCAGTGTGAATTTGTTTAAGTGTTATAACCTGAAAGCATGTCAGTCTTAAGCTTCTTCATCTAAGCTGTTGTCTTTGAGAAATCCAGCAAGGAAGCCTGACAGCCTCATACCAAGTCTGAAGCTGTCAACTAAAGACAGCACAAATGAAAAAAGAAAGCAAAGTAAAACATCCAAATAAAGAATAGTGAGTTCCTTAGCTTATGTTAAAAGATATCTCTGGGAATCAATCAAAAGACGAAATGTTCAGTGTTACTTATCTGCCAGACCATATTATCCTTGTTGATTTATTAAGTGCACAGCATCAAAGACATGCACGTGTCTATTCGTAAATATTACAAAAGATAAAAGGACTCAGCTATTACTAGAACTTGTAAACTTGCGGCATATTGGTTGGGCATTTATCAACTGCTAGCCCCATTCAGTGAAAATCATTCGTGTGTGCATTCTTAACCTAGGGAAGATCAGCAGCCTCTGCCTGTGATCAGTTTCAAAGGTCCACGGCCCTTCAAATACAACTTCTGAGCATGTAGAGAAAGACCCTAAGCTAAGGAGCTTGCCCCCAAGTCTTGAGAAATACTTGACCTCACTAGTACAGGTCAAACTGCCCATCAGAGAGTATGCTAAGGTTTGTTCCTAGTTGGCATTTTGAACACAGAAGCAACATTTTGGGAACAACAGGAATGTTTAAGAGTGTGGACAAGATGAGCCATGCCACTCAACTCAGGGCCAGCAAGCTTTTTCTGGACTAAGTTTAAGAAGAGTCTTCAAATCTAGAGAGTAATGATTACATTTTTCTTCCAAAAGACAGATTTTTAACCCCAATAGGCTGCATTTCAACTTTTGGTTTAACAATTGTTGCAATGACTTATAATAGGCAGGGTAAGAGAATATCACCACCACCTACATTGGAGAGAGCAGCATTTCCTTGCACTGCAAATTCCTCAGCTGTGGGTTGCAAGGAACAAGGTGGTAGTATCCCAAACACATTCATCTTTGAATAGGTTTAAAGGGTTATGAGCCATCTTAGTCAAAGTTGAATTTTAGTACCAGTGTTATACAGAGGCACTTAATCCTCTCTATGTATGGAACTGAGAGTGGAGGTATTTTTCTTTTGGACTCCAAAAACTCCCTAGGAGGGAACAGGCCTGATCACTGCTTTACCAAGACTCTAGTCCAAAGTACTGCCAATGCATTCAATCTTTACTAAACATTGGGTTAACTTTGAATCTAATTGTTTTGGAATTCACTCATAGACAAAATACATCAGTATTTTTATTTTTTTTTAAAAAAGGCATAACATCTGTAGATGTAATGGGGGAAACAAATAACATACTTTGAGGTTTTAATTAACACTAGCCTAATCTTGGAGACAAGCAGATAAGCATTCATTTTAGATTTGTAAAAGGCATTCAGTGCATATAGTGGCATTATATACTTAACAGAAAACCAAACTTAGCATAAAAACTACCTCAAGACTTGACCTCTTAGAAATTACATATAAGATTTACATCACGTATTGAATATGAATTTTAACACATTTGGGCTTCCTTGGACCAAATAGAAAAGCTTGTTGCAGTGCTTTAATGAAGGACACATCAATTTCCACATACTTTCTTGAGATTAAATTACAGATTTATTTTGTCACTATGTAGGAAAGAAGCATATAAATTATGCTTCAGTGAAATTGGGCTGGCATAAGCAAAAAACAAGCTAGAGCCAGAAAATATAATTTGTTTTCTACTTGCAGTTCAAGACTGCAGGCCATCAAAGTTTTCAGTCCATGGAATATCTTTCTGCATTATCTGTCTCTCTGCATTAGCTGTCTCTAGAGACACTTATGAATGTGATGTATGAGCTCATAAGGTGGCTGTCACAGGTCCTGTGCAGTTTAGGATCAGTGGAAATGTTGCATAAAGCAGACATAACAAAAATTTGGCAGTCACCTGCATGTGACTAATTTTTAAGATGAGGTTCAGAGGTGCAAAGTAGAACAAAGTCATTAGATCACATTCTCCAACTTAATGAGTTCTCTGTTCCTGTAACTTTCAGCTCTCAGATTGCTGAATTACTCGAAGACCAGTGCTTGTATAAGGCTAAAGAGAATCGTTTCATATAAATACAACATCTGCATGTTATTTCAGTGTAACTAAATTTAACACAACAGGGCATTTTGGCAAATATAGAGCACCAGCTGTCAGCACTCAGAGCTGACATGATTATTCTTTATTCAGTTAATTATCTAGGTTGGTTCATTGCTATATTGCAGTATCATTATAGTAGAAGTTATATGACTCCTTCTTTTACTGGTAATTTAACTCTATGGATGAAATCTTACTTCCAAAAGCAAAATTCTCTCATTTGTATAAATTTGGAGCTGTAGGTTACAGAGAAGAGCATTGGGATTAATCTTCTCATTTTCATTCATAATTTTAATGAAAGAGGTTTGTTTGCTTTTTTTTCACTCTCAAGACTATCACTTAGTTTCAAGCAAGCAGTATCATATGGAAGTGCAAATTATACCTTAGACTGCCTCCTAGAGTTCTGAATACTCTGAAATACTCAGGTTCCAGGAGGAGGAGAGATTTTGTAATTTCTTTTTTGAGCATAGGGTCTACACAGCTCCACACACAGCAATCACAAAAGGGAGAAACACAAATCATTTGCCTAAGAATTTGTTCACAACTGGCACTTAATGTAACAGGCTTTTGAAATTTGCTAGGGATCAGAAAGTTTTGACTCAATAGTCAACCCAACCCATACAATTTATTCTTCTGTTCCTACTGAGGAACAAGGAATGTTTCATGAGAGACTACTAATGAAGCAAGAAAAGAGCAGGTGCTACTTCTGAACAAAAAAAAGTTTTCACAAAAGCCAGTTGTATCCTTATACTTTATATGAAGCATCCTGCGATACATGATTACCATGTGGAAAAATTAAGCTGAAAGACACAAAGTTTTCTTAGATTCTTTTGGCTTTAAGAATTTATTTTGCAACTTCATATTTCTGCCATTTTTATGGATTTCAAAACTACTGTTTATATTATTTAGGCTGTGAAGTACTGGGAGTAAAATAAATGGGAATATATTGTGTCATCACTTTAAAAAAATGCAAAGGGCATTTTCTAAAAAAAATTATGAAAAGCTGAATGCTCAACAGAAAGGCTATTGCTCACGTCTGGCTTTACACATGCAAAGAAATAGTATTGAGTTATGGTGAAAGCTTGTGTTTGCCCTTAATAACCTAAGGAAAGGTTTTACTCTGTACAATTGTACTGAACTTCTTTCTAATGTGGCATGGCACCACACATCAAGTTTTTATCTGTTCAATTCTTAATAGCAAAGTCTATTTATAGTACAGAAAAATTGGCATATTTTATTTCTAATTAAGATTACTCATCTGTTCACACACACCAAGATTTCTACTGTGCTTTTAATATATCACAGATTACTTTAAAGTGCACAGTTTAATCACAGTAGCACCAGGAATCAGATCATTATAACCAGAGCTGCGCTGCTCTAACTTAATCTTCTTGGGTGTAAAAAAAGAGCAGGTGAGACAACATTTTAGATTAAAAGTGCTTAGGCTCTTCTTTTTACAATATTACTTACCTTCTCTCATATTATTTCAAAATGGCTTAAAACAATGAAGCTGACGTACCAGTTTGACTAGCTTGGCTCTAAAAAAAATGTCAACTGTTCATCCAGAATTGCACAACCTTGATTTGTATATTACAAAGAGAAAGAGTTGACTTGATGTAGCACTAATCAACAATAACACCAAAAATAATGTAAAGGCAGTGCCCTTTTAAATCCCTGCTCAAGATTGAAGTTTGTTAAAATTCCTTAGAATGGTCACATCTTATTTTACACTTTCAGACACTTCAGTGTCTGTGTATTTTTGTGCAAGAGAGACCCAGATCCAAGGAATCTGGAAGATTAGGACTGAAGTGTCCTGACAGAGTTACCTCAGGAGTAAAGAAAAATCATTTCAGAAACTGCTCCAAGCCAAGATTAAAATGCTATGTAATAGTAGAGAATTACAGATAAGAATTACTACTGCTTGTGATAAACGAGAGAGGTGAAGGAGTGTGAGTCCTGACATTACAAATATATGAAGGGTTAGGTCTTCAGTGAATCACAATAATGTCTGAAGGATTCCCTCTCACAATCTTCTACTATGAAGGCATTTCCAGACTGAAACATCATGGCTGAAATATACCTTTTTAGAAGTAGACACTATTTAGAGTTAAAAATTTGTTGTTTGTTCCGTTAGCTCCAAATTTTTCACTCAATGAAACAGGAGGCATAGGTTTGTTTTCTTGGTAAGAGTTATTTTGTACCATATAGCAGAGATGTATTCATACTGACTGCAAATGCTAGAGGTTTTTTAACTCTAGAATGCATCAATGCAATTCATCAATGAAAGATTTTAAAGCTAGTAAATATTTTTGTTACTGGAAAAAAATATCATCTCTGTTTCATACAAGTAGTTGAACTTATTTCATTTTCTAAGTATGTATTTCTAAACTCAAGCTAGCATCAGTATTGTTGTCACTTGGTAAGCTGCATTATGAAGCAGTTTGTCAGCAAGATCTTCAGTCAGTACAGAAGAAAGAAGTCCCAAAAGTCATTTTCCAAAGTGAAATTTTTAAGATGTGAATACCCACTGGCCTATGAGTTGCTCTGAGTATTGACATGAAAAACTTCTTAACTGTTTAGACTGTTTCAGCGAAGTTACCGTCAAAGAGCACAGAGAAAGAAAAAGCTACTATAGTGACACTTGACTCAACCTGTAGCCCCATCAAACTGCAGTCAGCATAAAAACAGCCTCCAAGGTATGACTAAAAATAAACACTGAAGAACAGAAAGAACTAGGATGAGATGATATGTAGATCTCCAGCAGTACTGATGATGATGATCCGGTTGGGTCTTCCAACTTGGTTATTCTATGATTATTCTATGATTTTATTCTACTGAAACATTTTATGAAATATTAATACCAATACCAGCTTTACATATATGCATTTCTACTGAAGAAAGTCACAGCAAAGAAAGACAGAAGGGGAAGGACCAACGTGCCTCAGTAACATATCTCACAGGCACAGAAATAAAATTTCAGAAAGTGTTTCAAGCCAATAACAAAACCCACTGTTAGGAGTCAAATACAATAAAAGCTAAGGTATGCCACAAGGTATAGAAATGTCTAGCCTTAAATACTTTTGAAAGACAGAGATAAAGCACTATACGCAACACTGTAGCTCATGTCAAAAAATAAGATATAAGTGTACATAAGCAATTTTAATTAGAAGGAGCTGCACTGTCTTTTTCTTACAGGTTTTGAGGCACTAGTTTCTTGCTGTATACCAGCTTGTTGCAGTACTGACAATGAGGCTTTTCCTACCAAGACCAGTCAGCCTTCATTACATGTGGTAATGACAGTATCACAGAATCATTTAAGTTGGAAAAGACCTTTAATATTACCTAGTCCAACAGTAAACCTAACACTGCCAGGTTCACCACTAAACCATATCCTTAAGTGCCATGTCTACATGTCTTTTAAATACCACCAGTAATGGTGACTCAACCACTTCCCTGGGCAGCCTGTGCCGATTCCTGACAATCCTTTCACTGAACTAGTATTTCCTAATACCTGTTTAAACCTCTTCTGGTGCAACTTGAGGCCATTTCCTTTCATTCTATTGCTTGTTACATGGGAGAAGAGACCAACACCTGCCTCACTATCACCACTTTTCAGTTTGCCTCTTATTTCAAATATTACTGTATAGGTACTGATATGCTTCTTCCTGTAAAGCAATTGCAATTTCCAGCCCAGCTGGAAATGGTTTTTCTTGTTCATCCAAAACAGATGAAATTCATATTTTTTTTTTCTTGCAGATGCCCTACAAGCAGAGATGTAATTACATGTAAAAGGTATTGTAGGAATATAGACACACAAGTCTGTCACCCCTGCAAATAGTTACCACTAGTGATACGCTACTGAGTCCACTTATGAATAGGTTTTAGAAGATTCCGGGGAACCCTACACCAGATATGCAAGTGAACGCACTTAAAGATATTTTATAAAATATGTCCACCTTTTTAACAAATGCATGTTAGGAGAGATTTTTTAGCCTCTTTTCCTAAAAGGAAGGTAGAGCCATCATGGTCTTTCATATTTTGTATACGTTGCAAGGCTTGAATGGTATTTTCCTGCACTCCAAGACCACCACTATTCTAACAAAGGAGTTGAGACTTGAAGTCTTCAGAGATACCATGGAAAGGGAAATGCTATCCACCTGCCACAGGAATGGCCTGTTCTGGAAAAAAAATAAGTGAGATAGGGAAAAGAATTATGGTTTATACAGAGATACCCAAGACTAGACATCAAATGACTTTGGAAGGAAGAAAAAGAGCTAAAGCATAACAAGAATGTTAATTGCATGAACTTGAATAATTTCACTCAAGACAATTCCGTTGCTTGCACAAGCATACACTATACAATACATACAATATCGTTGCTTATATAAGAAGGGAAACAATTTTAGTATGCATGATACTTTGGCATCACCAACCTTCTATCTTCTGTCTTTTGATTATGTTGGCTTGCCCAGCAACATACAGTTTCAGTCCTGTCAGTCCTGCTTCTACCGGTCAATGACTTCTCACAATGACTCCTTTTCAAGAGAGTAAGCTCTTACAAAGATCTCTGACACCTTCCCATTGCTCCATCTTTTCCAAAAAGCAAATGAAAATCTTTCCAGGCAGGTGACCAGACTTTCAGAAAACAGAAAAGCATGACCCAGGAGATGTAATACATCTTTGATGGGAAAACATGTAGAATGCAGAAGCAATGGAGGTGAGCAGAAGCTGGGAAAACTTAATATTTAGGTGGATGACCCCTAAATATACCCCTCTGTAAACACCTCCCATCTAAAAGGTTTTCAAGCGGAAAATTCTTAGAGCAGTTACTATAAAAATATGAGCCTGTCATCTTCCATGTAGACTATAGATTCAAGTGAAAAGTCATATATTTTCCCAAAATTGTTTCATTGTTTCTGAAAAATAATTTTCCTGAACTGATTTTATTTTCCCCAAACTGATTTAATTTTCTGGATATGTAGTTTTATAGCATGATATACTTCTATGCTCAACAAAAGATTTCAAATAATTACCAAAGTATTTTTCTTATTGTAGTAACGCTGCTACCCTTGGGTTGCATATGAAACATATTTACCCTTTCTACTTGTATTAATTTGATATAGTTTGGGTTTTATTGAGTGCCTTACCAAAGGTATATTAACTCCACTTTCATCATTCTTTAGATTTTTATCACCAAAATTGCTCTTGGAGATATTGAGTGACTTATGACCAAAAATTAGAAATTACTATCAGGCTTATTGAAACAAACAGTAGTTGTAGAATTCATGGTGTCAGCCTGTGAGAGAATTGTTGCACTACTGGAAAAATTCAAGGATTCAAATGTAGGAGGAGAAAAGGCAAAATGCTACAGATCGTACAAAGAAAACAGCTTTGGGGAAATCAGAAAGCAAGTTGCATTTGGAATTATCTTACCCATCTGGAAGCGGATAAGGAAGAATGTAAGAAGTTTTGAGTATTTCCATAGTCTTATTTGTAGGGGCACTGAAGGTTCAATGTACTTCAGTCAATGTTTTTTTTAGTTGGAAATTGAAAATAGGCACTGATGTTTTACATTTATCACATTGCTTTGTATTCATCAAAGGTGGTATTACATCTCCTGAGTACTTTGCATAATTCAAATGTCACCATTTTCACTGACTGTTTTTCCACAGCATATATGTATTTCTGGTTTTCACCTGAGGATATGAAAGACATGACAATACACAATACAAAATAGAAATGTAAAGCTGGGTGTCATGTAAATGTGAATCTAACCTCAAAATCCATAGTAAGAGTGGCCATCCACCTTTCTATGCATTCAAACACAGAGCTAACACTTATAATAAGAACCAGACTTTATAACATTTACAGTACACTAAAGCACAAAGACATTCAATAATACTCTCCAAACCCAAGAATTAATCAAGTTTGTTCTTTCAAAGTCTAGTTCTGCCAAATTTTCAACATGTGATAAACTGTGATTAACAAAGCATCCCTTTTGGAAGACGTACACACTCTGTGACTTCTCATTAATCTATGATGAATTCTTGAATTTACTGATTTACTTAGAATTTACTCAATTTACTCAGTCTGTTCTAGTTCATAAATGATGTAACTAGCAGTTGCTAAACTGCAATCCTAATAAGCCACCAGGGCTTGTAGCAAATTTTGTGCTAGACTTTAAATAATTTTGTGACATTCAGTAGTTTCATTATTTATCATTAGTATTCATTTTCTAGTAGTAGCATTTATCCCACTTCAGTCACATAGTCAGGAGATATTGTTTAAGTCAAAGACAATTACAGGACCACAAAAGCAGTTTGTAATTTTATACACAGTTCTGTATGTATATGATGCCTTTCCACCACAACACTGATTTTAAAGGCCTATGCTCAGCTAATGTCTTCTGATGAGACATAGACTGTGTTATTAAACTTTTTGCTTAACTGTCAGTAATAAGCAATAATTATTGATCTTGATTTCTGGATGCTTATGCATTTTGAAAGTACATAAATTTCAGAGTTCTGAAATATCTGTTTCTCCCCTCTATAACTTGTGAAACTGGAAACCAAAATATGATATTCTGAGGCTGTTTAGTCTGGAGAAAATGAGGTTAGGGGAAGACGTGATCACTCCCCACAACTAACTGAAATGAGGTTACAGCAAGGTGGGTGTTGGTCTTCTCCCAGGTAACAAACCATAGGACGAGAGGAAATGCCCTCAAGTTGTGTCAGGAATATTAAGAAATATTACTTCACCAAAAAGGTTGTCAAACTGGGACAGGCTGCGCAGGAAAGTGGGTGAATTACTATCTCCAAAGGTTTTCAAAAGATGTGTAGATGTGGTGCTTAGGGATGTGTTTTAGTGGTGAACTTGGAAGTGTTTGGTTTACAGTTGGACTTGATGACCTTAAAGGTATTTTCCAACCTACACTATTCCATGATTCTTTTCACTTTAGAAAGCTGTCTGTCCTGAATAGTGACTTCATTGTAAAGCACAAAGGTTTGCAATTTAAATTCATTACATTAAAAAAAGTTAACATCTGGTAAGAATAAAATAAATTCATAACTCTTAACTTGTGTAAACAAAAAAATAATACTTATAGATACAGAAGCAAGTACAAAATTAAAAGTGAAAGTTTAGACATTTTTCTTAGAAGCATGGTACTTCGTGACTTTTTTTTGAGCAGAACAATGCACAGTACTTGCGACTTATTTAATAAGCATGTTTACAAAGGTTTGTACTGATAGAACTAGGGGCAATGGGTATAAACTGGAGAGGGGCAGATTTAGACTAGACATAAGGAAGAATTTCTTCAGTATGAAAGTGATGAGGCACTGGAACAGCTTGCCCAGGGAACTTGTATCTGCTCCATTCCTAGAGGTGTTCAAGGCCAGGATGGATGGAGCCTTGGGCAGCCTGATCCAGTGGGAGGTGTGCCTGCCCATGGCAGGGGGGTTGGAACCAGATGCTCTTTAAGGTCCTTTCCAACCCAAACTATTGTATGATTCTATGATTCTATGATTCTATGATTCTACATGACAATAGAAAGGTGTTGCTAAAGTCAATTGTTTGTGTTGTTTTTTTCAAACATCTTGAAATCCTGAGAGAGAAATTGATAGAGGAAACAAGGGAATCATCTAGTCTTTTCATGGCCTGTGACTGCTTGTGGTTTTTGTTGTTATTTTTTTTTAATATGTGGATGTTTCCTTCTTAGTTCTAGAGTTGCTGTTGTAGCTGTGGGGAACTCAAAGAAACTGCAAGAAGCAGGCAGTGGACAACATGAAGTCACTTCTAAGTAGTCATCTGAGCTGCTATCCATGAATAAAAGATGAGGTTTCTTGATAAAGTACATGATCCACTGTTTTAGGAAGAGTAAACTTAATCCCCCCAAATTTGTATCCTTCTCTCATAATTATTTTAATATTAAACCCAGGTGATATGAAGGTTTTTGAAACTCTTAATTTTACTCTCCTACATTTTTTCCAAATTAAGTATAATTAATGGTTCTAAAGAAAAATAATGTTAAACTCTTGACTAATATTAAGGTATTAGAGGCATCAAATAATTCACTAATAATCTAATATTCAATTTTTCTTTATTTCTGTAACAATTAATGTAAAATTTTCTTTTTCTGTAAGATATATATTTTCCTCTTCCAGTGTCTGACAAAAACAGTGGTTTAATTTTTCATATATCATTTTACAGCCTGATTTAACTTGCATCCCTGCATAGAAGAGGCTCATTGGAATTTACATTCACACTGAAATCAAACAGTGACAAACAGGAGCTTTCACTTCTGATCTCCTTCTATGAATAATATTAGACATCAACTAATGTTTCCAATCATTAAGCACATTTGTAATGAGTTAGAAAAAAGCAAACACATGCACATATGCACCTATATGCTAAGACGGGGGGAGGGGGGGTGGAATTGTTTAGATAGTTTTAGGAGGCTACAGGAACATATTACAATTTTAGACCTTTTAAAAGTTATGTTGTAAGCTTCAAATAACTTCTGGTGGGTAAGAAGAATCCCAGCAAGTGCCTTTAAAATGACATATAGGGTAGTACTGTGTAGTGGACATCAAAGGGCACAGAAATAATAAACAAGCAAAAATCTCCAAAAATCATGCAAAATAAATAAGTAAATTCTACATGTGGGAATATGTACCAGAATCACACTACTTGCGATACCAAATAAGTAGACTGTGATAAATAGAAAACCAGGTTTTACACCATCTACTGTGCATTACCTCAATCAATGTAAGTTCATTGCTCTAGAAAATAATCAGGAAAAGAATAGATCCCCAGAGTGGTATCAAAACGAAAAACATTTTAATATTCTTACTTCTAGGGTACTACTTATAAGCGAAGCTAACAGATTAGTAAAACGCAGTCAGTTGGTACTTTCTTACTCAGAAGCAACAGATACATTAAAGTGTAATGCTGCTGCATCATTGCTATCATTTCCTCCATTAGCTTCAAGAATTTTATTTCCTCTCATTCAGCTGTGGAAATTGTTCATCTTGCTTAATACAGAAATTTAGTGAGTTTAGTGCCTGGCTTTAGAAAGTGCTTGGAACTACAAGATTTAATATAAATGGAAATACTGAGTATACTGTAGTAATTATACTTAAAATACAGAAACAAATTTCCTTGGTTCTGCCTTGTTCGTGGTACCTTCAAACCACGTCTTTCCCTCAAGGCAAAATTTAATACTTGCAATGAATAGTGCCTACAATTCAGTGAAAAGAATAATTCTATTTTATTCCAGCTCTACGTCATATTTGTGGAAAAAATAATTCCCTCAGAAGGGCAAGACTAGTATAAAATCATTGAATTATAAAGCTGGATTTCTTTTTGTAGTTTACTACCGAATGTGAGAAAACAGTTTCAAAATCAATTCTTTATTTCACAGGCAAGAAGTCCTTGATAATCAACAACAAATTATCAGAGATTGCACAACTCTTTTAAGAAATATATCAGTTTGTAAGACTGAATTCACAATTCTCAATTCTGACTTCAATTCTCACTAAATAACAAAGGCAATTATTTGACTTTTCAAAATTACTAAAATTCACTGCTTTCTAATGGGAAATAATTCAATCATTATGCAAGAGACTATTACCATTCTAGGTCAAAACATATGTAATCCTTTGGCTAACTGATATTTTTCCAATTTTTAGTTAACTGAAGTTTTCATTCCAATGTGCTTCCTGCCCTACTAGAAGCAAATTAATGAAATTTTCAAAAGTCATCTTAACAGGATGGTAGAAATGAAAGGAGGAAGAAACAGGGAATGTACTTTAACTATTCATGGTTATAAAGTGAGGTAAAGGTAAGGGAGGATCAAGGCTACCACATAGCTTGTTTTTCAGGAATTTGTTCTTATGGTGTAGACTTTTCAGAAAAAAAAAAAAGAAAGGGAACAGCGTATCCAAAAAAAGTCCTAGAATTTTTTAAAATCAGTAGTAAAATATTAGTTTAGATGAATTCCAATCTAGATCTGAATAAATCTTTATGAGTACAATCGTGATTACTTGATTGAACTTAATTTAATGAATTTTTACATGACTTCTTTCACTGATTTAAGATGTATTGAAATTGAACAATTGACTGAAACATGTTTTGGTTTTGACTATGCTAGCGTAAATGAAGCTTTAGAGATTTCAGCATCAAATTTATGAAATCATTATTAAGAATAAAATCCTTTACATTTTCTGCCATCTTTCCCCATTTAATGTTTTGATGCCATTTTCATGCAAAGCTGGGATGCTAGGAAGTTATTAATCATCTTCTTTTTATTTTTACATATTTAATTACCTTAGCTGAGAGTTCCAGATGGTGAGAAGTAAAATTCTTTATAATAAGATGCAAAAGTTTAAGCACCTAAAAAATTTAATATCATCTATAATTTGTTGTTAAAATACATAACACATTTAAGTTCCATCATATCATTTTCCAATTGGTGTAGCTTTCAGAATCTTTTTGAATTCTGAATAGATCCTTCAGCACTCTGTGAGGCGGCAATTGTTTATGGAAAAAATGTTCACAATTAATGTTCTGTAGAGTTCTTTGTAGAGCTGTAGAACTCCAGACTGTCTTTAGCCTCTAATCAAGAAGATGGAAAACTGAAAGTCTGTGAGTTGTTTAACTTGGGCTCCTCCATTGACAGGTGACTTCTTTGTGGCTTCTTATTCAGAAAAAAATTAAGCTCTGTCTTTAAATCAGTTATATTGTTATCTCTGCTTCTCCTTTCCAAACATGAGAATGCCTCATTCCAACCTTCTTATGGGCTAAATTAGACAGTTTATCTCCATTTATTCTAGAGCTGAAATTTTCCGTAAGCTGTTTACCTTCTGAGACATTCATAGTAAGCAAGCATCTCCTTTCTCACCTTTCATTTTATTAGGTTAAATATCATGCTTTTCTAGTCCATAGAACAGGCTCTCTGTTCTCTTGATCAGTTTTTTCACTCTTGCTCTTCTTTGAATTTAGCAGCCATGGATATTTCTTAAAAGTGATCTGTACAGTGTTATCAATATTTCTCTGCAGGTTCTGAAACTACGTTGCCTGCTACAATCTGAAATGTTATGTGATTTTTCAATAGCCTCTTCACCTTGACAGGTTACAAGCTTTTCTAACTTCATTCCTCCATGCTGGAGTAAACTTTGTGGAGCAGTCTAATCTGACTATGATTAAAAAAATAATAGGCCTGAATAGTTCTGTATTAGCATGTGTTTAGACAATTTGTGTAACACATGAAATCATTAGGCAGCTTTTATTTCATGAGAATAACAATACACCTAAATCAGGATGTTTAATTATCACTGTCTGAGAAAAACAATGCATGCTTAGCAAATTTTGCAGAGTCCAGCCTCAGACAAAATGTAAAATGGATTTGCTTTTTAATAAAAAAATCTTATGATATTGCTTTTGTCAGTATGGTTTCAGCAGTTGTGTTAGCTACAGTACTTTGGATCAAAGCACTGAAACACTTTTTAATAATGAGCTGTTATCTTTAAAAGAAGTTTGAGAAATTCACTTTGATTTTCACTGTCTCAAATATTGTTCATGACAAGGTTTTTTATCACTTGAAAATACATTTAAAACCTTGTCTTAATATCCCACTGTGTGATTTTGTTAGGGCTCTCAGGCTATGTTGGCAAGAAGAGTATACTCACCATAAGAAGGATGTTGAGGCTCTGGAACGAGTCCAGAGAAGAGCAACAAAAACAGGCCTTATGAGGAGCGGCTGAGAGAGCTAGGGTTGTTTAGCCTGGAGAAGAGGAGGCTGAGGGGTGACCTCATTGCTCTCTACAACTACCTGAAAGGAGGTTGTAGAGAGGAGGGTGCTGGCCTCTTCTCCCAAGTGACAGGGGACAGGACAAGAGGGAATGGCCTCAAGCTCCGCCAGGGGAGGTTTAGGCTAGACGTTAGGAAAAAATTCTTTACAGAAAGGGTCATTGGGCACTGGAACAGGCTTCCCAGGGAGGTGGTTGAGTCACCTTCCCTGGAGGTGTTTAAGGCACGGGTGGATGAGGTGCTGAGGGATATGGTTTAGTGTTTGATGGGAACGGTTGGACTCGATGATCTGGTGGGTCTCTTCCAACCTGGTTATTCTGTGATTCTGTGATTCTGTGATACTCTAAAGCAAGATAGCTGATGCTGAGGATTCACATTGACGTTACAAATGGGATTTGTTTTGGATTGACTCTAGCCTTTTCCCACAAACTGAGCATGCACCAGCAGTTGGAGTTACTGATTTCTTCCTGGAGAATACATTTTGATTGAATTTATTCTGACTGAGAGACTGTCTTCAAAACGTATTCATGATCCAAACTGAAATGATAGGGTAGACACATACTTAAACTAAATATGTATCGGAGATCTCCTTGTAACAAAGTCACTATCTATTTTTAGTAACAGGTTTAGATATAAAGCAATGTCCAGATTGCATTGCACAACAAAGTGATGAATAAGTTGCTCTAAGGAAAGTGTAAAATATGAGAGCTTGACACCTTGCAGGCATGATATTCTACCCTCTAAGAACATATTAATTCAGATATTTTCAATATAGAATGATAAAATATACCTCAACAGCCAGTGCAGGAGCACACAAAGATTATTCACAATACATGAGGCCAAAACTTCAACCGGAATTTTGCCTGTCTTCCTAAGGTGAGTGAAATTATGACAGCTAAGGAGCAGGTCCTAACATCCTAGAAAATCATGCATGCAGTGGCTCAGGACTTAGATAACAAAATCCAGATCCTTTCTGGGCAGGAATTGTATGCATCTTCTTTACAGCATCAAGTATTGTTTTTTAGTGGCAAAAATCCTGATGTTTTCAGTAAGAATTGTTCCCACCTAAGCTGTAGCTTCAAAACCCAATATATTAGGATATTTTCAAAAGACAAGCACATTCTCCAAAACAGTATGAAAAGCTGGAAAATAAATGCCGCTCTTGGGACAACTTTAATATTGTGCTGTCATAGGGTTAATAGGCAAACAAGAATGGCTTCAGTGAGCCACACAGGAAAATCTGCTGTTTCGCCTCCACAGCACAAGCCCCAGAAACATTTTGATGATGAACAGTGATTGGCTTCAATAAATATTAGTTAAACCATCTGCCATATATCCTGTAGAAATGCTCATATTACCTTCTTTGAACTGATTAAAGATACCGCTGACTCTAACAGCTCGGGATCCTTTCACCTTAAATTTGCAGAAGAAAATGGACCTTCCTTGGGAGCTGTAAATCAAACAAGTCAGGAGCCAGGCTTCCCTTTACAAAGCATTTTCTCAGTTTAAATCTGGGGTGAAAGTAAGGTTCATTAGCACTATGCCAGTCTTTTGTTTATGTGTAGCCACACAAACAGATTGTGGTGTTTAATTACACTATACCTATTCTATTAAAAGAACATATAATAGAAGAACAGTGGAGCTTTCTTTCATGGAATGGTTCTTATCTCAGGAAAGCCTATCTTATGCATAGATTCATATACATGTATTTTTGTGTGGTTTTTATACACTTATGGTTTGTGTATATATATCCCCACACACATATCTGTATTTAAAATTTAGAGGAACTCACCATAATATATTTTAACTTTCTTTCAGCTTGAACTAAGAACACATTCTATCTAGACACTGACTCACTCTGCAGTGGATTTCACCTCCCAAACCTCAATGTCTGTCTGTAACAACTTATGGAACACTAGAGATCTGTTTTAGAAAATATGTATTACTGCCTATAAAATTCAATACACACATTTGGGGACATGTTTTTGGGAAGAAAATGTTTAAAAAATTAGACTGACACATCTACCGCAATAAAAACATAACTGAATAGTGAAACAGCAGAATGCTACAACCTCCTAGTTTTAAAACTATTAAGAACAACCTCTGATGAATGTCTGAAAGCACAGTGCAAAATGTTAAGCAGTCTTGTGTCACATGAAGCCTGAGTACAGTAACACCGGTTATTAGAGGGCTCAGGCAGCAAAGGGTGAGGTTATTTTTAATAGTGTTAGTAAAACCTAAGTACTTTAATATATAAAGTCTGGAATCAACTAACTTTCCCTACTTCCTGTTTATATGAATATCACACATGTACTTTTAGAATGGTTCATAATGAATATGTAATCCTGAAGCTATAGAAGAAAATACGATGGCTTTATTTAAAACACACATTTTGCCTTTTTGTGTTTCTAGATACCTGTTTTCTAATGATCCCCTCTCTCCTTGAGTATTAATTTCCTTAAGCAAATTGAAGTATACACTATTATTCATATAATAAACCCTATTAATCTAAGTGGTCATGTTGAGCATAAATAATATGAAATCTACTGAAATAGAAAAGTTGGTAGAGAAAAGAAAGGGAAAGAGAATTTTTACCAAAGATGCTGAAGATTAGAAAATGAGTCCAGTCTGCATGCAGTAGGATCTTTGAGTTCTCCTGAAGGAGACTTTGGGCGTTTCAGAAATCATTCATAAAAAAAAAGGTGGCTAATCACTTACATTACCATTTGCGAGACTGAACTTGTTTGATCTGACCTTTACCGTTTATGTAGAGTAATAGTTACCAGGTCTGATGTCATTCTTAGTTCCAGTCTAAGTTAAATGTGGAACTTGCATAAACCTCTGTGAGAATGTTTACCACTTGCTTAAGGTTTCACCTCAGCTGACTGAGGATGGCTGGCCAATCAAACCAAGTCAGTTGATCCATTTTGCACCTTACTGTATGTTCAGTTCCTCTCAGCTTCCATCCTGGGCCGAAGGGGCACTTATCCCAGGATGACTATTTCTGAAGCTTTAGACTTAGTCACACAACAGTCTGGGACCACAGTTTCTTGATATTTAACACTGCTTCAAATTAACATTTGTGAAGTGAGAAAAGATACTTCCCTGTCACTGCCACTATTTAAATGATGTGATATGGTTGCTTACTATGTAGTAATTAACATCAGGAAAGTTGATAATTTGGCATTAAGGACCAGGTGCTAGAGTTATTTTTGTTATAGTGTGAACTCAGTTCTCTGAAAAAGTGCCTAGTGCAGAGGGACTCCAAAATTCTGACATGACTGCTTTAAAGGCAGATGAAGAAGGTGCAAATGCATAATGGATTTTTAAGGTACTTCCATGTTAAACAGGGGCAGCATATTATTCTGAGATAAAAATTTGTCTTTATAAATTCTTTGGATTTATATATTTTTTGAGTCTTTTGATCTTAGTTTTTATAATTAAAGCAATGCACAGAATTGTGGCAGAAAAACCAACACACCTTTGGGAATACAACTGTGTGCTACATATTGCAGCTTTGTTTATTCTCAGAAAATTAACGCTAATGTTGATAAGCAATACTCATCATAAATTCAGGTCAGATAGTTCTTCTTTGCCTCATTTGGAGAGTAAAAATCATTTCAAAGGCTTCCGTCTCCTGTGTTGTGTTCAGAGGCTTGAATAACAGCCAGGCTGCTCAGGCTGTTGCCAACAGGGTTTTGTCAACCATACGTCAAATTAAGCTTTATCTGAATGCTAATTTGCATGTTTACATGAAGTTGTGGTGTGAAATGAGTACAGTTTCACGTGATGCTTTGGTATCTGTATCTGTATCTGTTTCTTGATAGTAGGATTGGGGACTTTCTTTTTATCCTCCTTCAGGACTCAGATGGAAAAAAAAATATTAGAAGTCTTATTTGTTTTCAGTTCTATGAGAACATCCGTCAACATAAACAAATTTTGAATCACAAATGGATTTGACTGGGTAAACTCCAGGGACTTGCAACAAGATACAGAGCATTTCAATCCTATGACATTGGTTTGAAATTAGTCCAACGAATAGAGAGCAGGAGTCATTTTCATCTAATGTCTGTTCAGCAGCTAACACAAAATTACTTGCTGGGGTTTAATGCATGCATCTCCTTGGGGTTGCACAGCTACTTTATGGAAAGCATTATTCAGTAGTCAACCCGAATTATGAATATGCACACACAAACTAGTAGTAGTATGCAAAATAATCCACATGAGGAAGGAACTACTCTAAGTAAACATACACAGTAACTGACTCAAAAAGATTTGCTGCTGTTCAGGAGAAAAATCTCAACGTCAGCATTGGTAAGTTTATGAAATCATCAGCTCAAAGCATGCAGCTAAACAGCAATCAGAAGGAATCATAGAATCATAGATCCATAGAACGGTTTGAGTTGGAAGGAACCTTAAACATCATCTAGTTCCAACCCCCCTGCCATGGGAAGGGACACCTCCCGCTAGATCAGGTTGCTCAAGGCCCTGTCTAACCTGGCCTTGAACACTCCCAGGGATGGGGCATCCACAACCTCTCTAGGCAAGCTGTTCCACTGTCTCACCACTCTCATGATGAAGAATTTCTTCCTGCTGTCTAATCTAAATCTTCCCTCCTCCAATTTATAGCTGTTGCCCATAGTCCTACCTCAACATGCCTTTTTACAAAGTCCCACCCCAGCTTTCTTTTATGCTCCCTTTCATGTACAGGAAGGTCACTATAAGGTCTCCTTGGAGTCTTCTCCAGGCTGATCAACCCCAACTCTCTCAGCCTGTCCTCACAGCAGAGGTACTCCAGCCCTCTGATCATCTTCACAGCCCTTCTCTGGACCCATTCCAGCAGTTCCATATCCTTCTTATGTTGACGATTCCAGATCTGGACACTATACTCCAGGTGGGGTCCCACGAGAGTGGAGTAGAGGGGCAGAATCACTTCCTGCAACCTGCTGGCCACACTTGTTTGATGCATCGCAGGATACAGTTGGCCTTCTGGGCCGCGAGCACGCATTGCTGGCTCATGTCAAGCTTCTCATCAACCAGCACCCCGAAGTCCTTTTCTGCTGGGCTGCTCTCAATCACGTTGTCCCTCAGCCTGTATTGAAACTGGAAATTACTCTGACCTAAGTGTAGGACCTTGCATTTGGCCTTGTTGAACCTCATGAGGTTCACGCAGGCCCACTTCTCCAGCTTGTCCAGGTCTCTGGATGATATCCCGTCCTTCTGATGAGACAACTGCACCACTCAGCTGTTCAAAGTTACTAGGAAATACACAGAGAAAACAGGAAGCACTGTTGTTCCACTGTATGAATCCACATTAGACACACACCTGGAATATTATTTTCCTTTTTCATTGTGCCATCTTAAGTGTATCGGAGATCCAGAGCAATTCCTAGAAAAGTTCCTAAAAGATACAATGGAGCAATGATGATCTGAAGTATGACATTGATTGAAAACAGAGAAAAATTTATTAGACAATTCTTCAGTTTGGAGGGGGTTCAGTGATGAACATATATGAAAAACTAGTGAAATCATGAATGGCATGAAGAAGAGGAATTTCCATGTTAATTCTTTTTTTTCCACGTAAGAGGAAAACTAGAAGATATTAAATGAAATTATTAGGCAGCAAGTATAAAACAAACAAATGAACAGATGTACTTTTTCACACTATATGTAATTATATTATTGAACACATTGCCACAGGATGTTACAAAATCCAAATATATTTAGAAAGTGGCTGGGATGCTGGGATACTCAAGCTAATTATTACACATAGCTTAGAATATAAGCTTAAAGGATGCACTTTTCTATGCTATTGTTATTTTTCTGTTTTCCAACAATATTTTTTTGCAGGCATCTACTATTAGTTCTGCCAAGAGAAACCACTAGTTTAAATTATATGGCCATTTCTACCATGGTCTAAAAAGTCCTACTGGCCTATTTTGTTAATATATTCAAACCAAACAACTAGTTGTTTATTATAGTGAATGTATTCAAAAAGTATCCAGTATCTGTTCACAATAAGCACAGGACGTAAATTATTCTCGAAAGGCAAAATGCCTCTTCGAGGGGTTTTTTGGTTGTTGAGGGGTAGGCACTAAATGCAGCTGCTTCTTTTATCATTAATTCAAAAGTGCTATGATAATTGGATCTCTAAATATGCAAACTGGAAAATATTTGGTGAATTTCTTAGAGCAATAACATTAAATTCAGGGGAAAAAAATCTGTTGAATACTTAAAAAAATGGAAAATGTATTTGTGCTTTAAATGAAAAATATTTGCTTCAAATTTAACTTTCTGAATGTTAGTGTCTTACAGATTCCTAAAGAATTTAAGGGTTTATTTCAAATTACCTCCTCTAGCATCTAGTATGCTGTAATGTACAGATGCATATGAAGTTATGTTCACGCTAAGATAGTGTTATTCTTGGTATAAATTGGAATTGTGTATTACATGAAGACACTAGCAAGTTGGAATTGTCATTTACATGAAGGCATTAGTAAAAGCAATTAAACCTGTCATTATTGTAATAATCAAATTTGAATATCTGGATCATTGTCATGCATAATGGGTGGAAGATGTTTTAAACTGTTATTTCTTTCTATTCAGTTTGAAGTACTGTCATGCATCATGAGAAATCTGTTTTGAACTTGATCTCTGCACTCATAAGACGCTGGGAGCTGTTCATCAAGGTTATTAAAATAATTTTTAAAAAGACATTCCTTGTCAAATTCTAAGCTAACAAGGAGCTTTTAAATGTCCTAGCTGTCAAGAAACAAGGGAATTTAACAATATTTATGAAAGCCTAGAAAAGGTAGAGTATCTGTACCAAACTGAAGGCTCTTCCCATAACGGGAAGCCACTGACAACTGACAAAATGCAGACTGAGTCTGTTTCCTAAAATTTCTTCCGCACTGGGTACTGGAGTACTAATTCAAGGGAAGGAGGTAGAAACCTTATGCTGACACCAAATAGTTTAATGAACAAGTATCAACGTGTTAGAGAACAGCTAAATAGTACGATTCCTCCTAAAATGTGCACATAGCTTCAATTATTTTCCCAGCCAGCTACTGAGATTGAATTGGTTTATAAAATGATACTTGGAAATTTCACTCAGTCATCAAGGAAAAAGACACAATAAGCCTGATGGCAGTGTGGAATTTAACTTCTACAGAAATGCTTTTAAATTCCAGTTTCTAGAGGCTCCAAATCTTAGAAAAGAGAATGCAGATATCAATGATATGAAGATGACAGGTAATCCAAACCAACAAATACTGAGAATTGAGACCATGAAGGCTGGAGATGAAAGCAGTTAAAAAGGGCAAAGGCCTGTGTGGAAAGTTTTTTTGAGTATGGACTATCCTACAGTCTCTACTTTCCCCTTTGTGGACATGCTATCTCCAGCAAATATACCTATATTTGGAAAGAAATCCTATTCTGTAACTACTTGCATTGAATAAAATTATATTTAGCCAGCAGAGTAGCTAAATAATTCACATAAATAACACACCTCTCTTTCTCTTCCTTTGTCTTTTGCGAGACAAAAATCTCACCTAAGATTCTAAGAAATATGAAGATAGAAAAACAAAGTAAATAAATGTAAGAGTTCCCCTCAACACATTCCTGCTTGCAGGGATACTGCAGCTCTGGTTTTTAGACTCATTTCTGCAAATGATCAATGCAGCTCAACATCTGCACATGTGACTATGGAACAGGAAAACAGGGTGAATCTGTATGCAAGTTTTTCTATCTTTTTGTTTGTTTGTTTGTTTGCTTGTTTTTTTGCCTTTGGTTGATTAAGTTCTCACTTGAATAACAGACTAAAGCAAGATAATCTCTACTTTGCAAAGATTAACTCCATTAATACAAATTAAGAAATAACAAATAAGGCTTTTAAGGTTTTACAGCAGCAGGCTAAGAAGGATAGTATAGAGGAGGATTAGAGGGGATCACAGATATTTGGTTTAAGGCATCTCATTAAATAATTTATAATAACCATCAAACATTTTTTATTGAATAAGTCGTTAAGGTTTAAGCAGTAGGATCCATTAACTGCAGTGGAGAAATTTCTCTCATACTCTTTAATACCTGGGGAAAGAGGAAAAAGACAAGTAAGGCTGATGTCCTAAGGCAAGCAAAGACTCAAAGGTATTACCTCTGGCTGTTCACTCTCCCACTACTGTGAAAGACGATAATTACAAGCAAAACAAGTCAGGACTATATTCAGGTAGCAACAACATCACCAGGGACAGACACTGCACTCAGCCATTGCTACAAGTGTTTTGCATGCACCGTTGTCTTCCACTGATAACACTGTCACACTAATACCATACCAGCTCTCTGCTAAGCCAAATTGTCCTGTGGTAAAGATGCTTATAATTCAGCCACTTTTATGAATAGGAGAATAAGTCATCTTGATTAAAGAACTTCGAGGACATTAGACTAAAGTATTTCCATAGGAAACCACCTTGGTAAGCAAAGAAGTTCATACGGAATTCTTCCATTTTTTTTCCTTGTTTATAGAAAACAAACCAAAACACAAAGCAAAACCTCCCCTACTCTCAAAATATTCCTAGTTCAATGAAGAAATTGCCTTTTTTCTGACTACAGATAATAACTATACTGACTCAGTTTCTTCTTTGCATTTAACCCTACTTCTTCCAAATGAAAATCCCTGAACATTGCCAGTAAATTAGTAAGATTTCCAGAATTAGAACTTCAAGTATGTTATATTTTTCATTTAAACTAACAAAAGTATATTCTTTCAAAACCTTTTACTTAACTGAAAAGAGGGTCCTTCTGTGCTAGGAATTTCTACAATAATAATATGGAAGAACTCTCCTGAGACCTTTAAAAGTGTCATCAGAAAAGCAGATATTAAAAAGAAACATTTTTATCCTACAGTTACAGAATGAATTCATGAACAGGAAAATGGGAAAGTGTCATGCTTGTTTTTTTTTCAAACAGTGCTATAAATGTTTCCCTCTCCCTTTTCTAGTGGGTATGCTCAAATACTCATACGAAGATAATTTTATTGCACAAATTAATTAAGTTTTTTTATAAATAACCACTGAATTACTAGTTTGAGGGGATTTTGCCCTTTCAGAAAGAGAAGTCAGAAATATTTGAATGGAGGATTGCACAATTAAGTCCTTGGGAAATGTATTTAGTATTTCTATAAAAGACATAAATTTTAAAAGGAATTTTCTTCCTTTGTACAAGATGCTGCCTTTAAAAGGCATGAAAAAAATTCTTGTGTATTTTATAAGAGTCAATTAATCTCCAGTCAATAGTCTGTTTTGTTCTTCTGCTTTGCCACCATTGCCTTCTGCTGAATTTTTCTTTTTTTGTTTTTGTTCTAAAGACTTGAGACTATATTGGGCACACAATCTGGCACGCTGGGGAGTTGGTGTAAAGAGATGCTAATATCAGACCATGAAACAGGCAGTTACTGCATTTCAGTAACTATATTAATTTTACAGAGCTACCCATATAAACATGGTGTCTTATATAAAGCTTATTTGGCTGAACTGACACTGCTGCTGTCATGTATTGATTCAGAGCCCTCCTGCTCCCCCACAGCTTTTGCTTGTTGCAAAGTAATCAGAAAGATTTTGTAAGCCAGCCCAGAACTGCCTTTTGGGTTTGGGCATGAATTTCAGTAATTATATAACTATTAAACACAAAAAATAGAAGTCATTGGCTGATGGCAAAATTACATCTTGAAAGTGTACGTGCATGTGTATACTTGTGTACTGCTGTCCACAAAAGTAGAGCAGTTTTGTCAGAAAAAAGCCATGGTGCTTTCCATACATTCCACAGGATATCAAATTTATCTATCTACTAAAAAAATGCATTGTCTCCTATCTGGACATTATGTACCTTCCCAGAATTTCAAGAGGCCATTATGAACAATGTGCTATTCAATAGATGTTTTGTCATATATGCTTTAAAACTTCACATGTAGTAACAGAACACAGATTACATGTGTTTGTGTGTATAAGTTCATCAGATTTCATTTAAAAGACCTCTAATTACTGTGAAAATGCAGAAATAATGTATGTGTTGGTGATTTTTCACTTCTAGCAGGATTTGGCAGGAGCTTTGATAAAAGGGAAAACATGTAAACATTTAAGGACATAAACCTCCCACAGCAAATTTGATCATAGCATATTTTTGACTTCATGATACAGCCACAAAGAGTTATAATGGCAGCATGAAAGTTTATTATTCTCTCTACCACCCTTTTCATGATTATAGAAAGTGATATTTTACACCAATGTAATTACTCAGTTGGAGAAGGCACAAACACATCGTCTTCATCATTGTCTCCTTCTTTTCCACAGAAGCAGTCTCTTCAAAATTAATTTCTGACTTTCCTTCCACAGCACTTGAGAGCCTGAATACCCTTGTCTCTCTCACAGTCCTCCATGCTCTGCTTCAGGCATTTTCTTAACAAGATACATTTTCCAAAAGACTTACAGCCCAAGGTTTACTCCTTTGCTCTCTCTCAGACAAACATTAGAAAATTAAATGATGGTGCAAATTAGACATCTGCCTGCAAATCAAAGAATTCCTAAGAGTTGTGCTAACATAACACTGTCCATTTAGTCACCTGGCTATTGCTAAATCCCATAACTTCATCACTAAAACACCACATCTCTTTATAAACAATTCTCTTTGACTCCATTAGACTCACTGAGAACAGCAGCAGTGACAGAATTCTTCCAGTCCACAAACCTGGACTCAATATGCAGCACAATGTTTCTACCATGCAGAAGTAATGATGCCAAACAATATGTAAGTGCTATGTAAGTCCTGTGGTAAGGATTACATCTTTGGCTCCTAGTTGTTGCAGATACTATAAGAAGCTAAAATAATATTCCCACACAACTGAAAAGAGCATTTTCAAATCATAGAAATCTGCTAACACATGATTTGGTAGAAGGACCTAATATTCAACATACTGTGTTTTAAAAATGGCACGGCATGTATGATTTTGTGGACCCTACTATCTTGCAGTCTTCGATGTCTTTAAATAAGAAATTAGGAGCAGAATTCTCTATTTATCTAAGGAAAGAAAGAAAGGAAGGAAGGAAGGAAGGAAGGAAGGAAGGAAGGAAGGAAGGAAGGAAGGAAGGAAGGAAGGAAGGAAGGAAGGAAGGAAGGAAGGAAGGAAGGAAGGAAGGAAGGAAGGAAGGAAGGAAGGAAGGAAGGAAGGAAGGAAGGAAGGAAGGAAGGAAGACAAACAAACAAACACACTTTTCTGGTATCTTCCATCCTTGACTGTCATTTGAATTGTTTGTCTGTGCATCAGATATGACCCAAACTAGCAAATTTTGGTCTAGGAATGATGTAAACTATACACTGCCTGGATGATTACAGTTGCCAAGGGAATCATGATGCAGAATTCTCTTACCCTGGAGGTCTAAAATTGCAGGTGCTCAGAACACATGTGAATGCCTGTCCAGCTTTTGATGATGCTTCATGATCTGCTTTATCATTTCATAGAAGAGGAGGAACAGAGCAAAATTTAAAATGTAAATGTACAATAGAGAAAGAGTGGATTGAAATTTATCTAGCATTACATATGAGATATTTAGATTAGATCCTCAGGTAGTGTAGCTCTTCTGAGATCAGCAGGTATACTCAATTCAGTTATTCTGTGAATCTGCACACAAAAATCTGCATCATCAAAACAGCAAATATGCAACAGCATAACATTTAGAAAGTTCTTGTGCCAAGGTGTCAGTGCCTACTGCTCCTTTGTGTACAGACTAGGTAATGCTTGTTGCTTCAGCACAAACCATCAAATATCAAACAAAACTTCAGTGATCTCTAGGGGAAAGGTTTGCAATGTTAATATGGAAAATATGTTTTATTTATGCAACATTATTCTGCTGTCTGAGACTCACACCAGCACAGATGTTTCTAACTCCAGCACAGAAATTACAAAAGCCAGTGAAGAGATTATGAGAGAGCTATAAACTAGGTGATTTCACTTCATTGTAATTTGAATTTCCATTAAAACTTTTCCTTTAATTGAGGAAAAAATTGATATGACAAATAGGTGCACGATTCTTGCTTCCAGAAAATCCATGAAGTTATATGAATAAGTGTAAGCCCCAGCCCAAGTTCTTCCAAAACATATGATGAGAAAGACACTGAGTATTACACAGTTTCTCATTTGGATCAGCTGAAAAGAAGTCTGCATCTCTTTGAGCACAATGCTTATGTTATTAACATATTATCATATTAACAGATGTCCGTAGTGAAAGTACTAATCATTATATTTAAACCACACATCATATGTGATGCATGAACATTGCTATGTCCAAGTAGTTTACTTAGATGGATGTGTACTGGAGGTAGAATTCACTATTATTTACTGCAAGATAGCTCAGGGGTAAATTTTACATAAAGTACTATTGAAAGTCACTGCTATCAAATGATAACATAATTCTTAGAGACCAGAAATCACCTCCAAGAGTACATTTACTAAATAAAAAGAGAGTAGCATTTTATTTGAATGGTAAAAAATTGTAAAACCTACAAAACTGTAAAACCTTAGTGTAGTCAAGAAAAAATTTCCAGCAAGCTGCAGTAAACCACCGACAGTACCTGCCATAGTTATGGGTCAAGACTGAAAAATACTGCACACTCAATTACATTTCTGAAAATGCTTCTATCTGAGAGACAATATTTTGCATTTCACATTAAAGGTTAAGTCTGAATAATATGTTCCTTTAAATTGAAGCCATTTACTAGTAGAATTGTGCAGAAGAAAATAATAAGACTTGATTTAATGACTTCTGATAAGAGAAGCTTGAAACAGTTCAGTGTTCGAAGTTGTATACTTATTTGGAGCTTAGTGGAAGTGACTTGAATACTAGTATAATTTGCCATCAACAGTAAATATCTTGGGAAGACAATTTCCTATGCCTTTTTTTACTCTTTTTCTGGTGTTGGCTCCACTGAAAAGCTGAAAGAAAAAAATCAAATTACACTAACAATGAAGAAACTAAAACAAAACAAATAAAAAATAAGCAAAAAAAAAATACCACTAAAAATTCCTACTAAGCTTCGGAAGAGTCAACATGAGATGAATTTTGCATGGGGCTTAATGTCTTCCTTTATCATGAATGAAAGCTTCGGCACATCCCTCAGCATGATTCAGCTCTCTTATAAAGCCATTAAGATATATTAATATTATATCTATTTCATTGCTTCTGTAATGATATTTGAAGTTACTTGCTATCTCCCAAGAGCGTGCTTTTAAAAAGAACAAATAAATAAATAAGCCCAAGCTGGTTTTGTTTTTTTTTATTTACACTTAAAAGTTTGAGCTTGCTTAGTGATAAAGTCTTACAAATTTGCCCCAAGAGCTTTAGAAGCTTATTAAATGGAAATTGTTCTCCAGTGCACATGGTGCTAATAAGAGAGAAAGATGTTATTAAGACTGTATTCAGTTTCATTGAAGACATTTTTGAATGTAATTTCTCACACACATACTCACAATCAGTGTCCCCCCAAAGAGGTTCAATCATCAACTTCAAATCAAATAAACATATATAACAATAAACTTAATCTGTATGAGTGCTCTTCATTAAAAGTCTCTAATATTAATTTTACTCACAGACTGACAGCTGAGAAGAAACATCTTGCATGTTGATAAAAGTTGGTAAAGTCCAGTATTCTGGGAGGCAAATTTACATTGGCAGTGAGAATCACCCTATAATTTATATTCATTATGAAGTTAAAATTTCTAGTAAGTTATATTATGTTAAATTAAGAAGTAAGAGGTACCTTTAGGTACCTTTCTCCTCTGGAGATCCTTGACTTTTATGTGCCATACTGACATAGTTTCATGCTGTTGAATCTTATCACCTTGCCTATGATTCTACCTATCCTTCCTCATATCTTAACTTCATAGTTCAGAGAACAGAGTTAGGAAATCGCATACCATTTAGGAATTCAGGATTTGCTTGAGTACTTTTTCACCCTAGCTCCTCTTCAAACCAATCTACAAATTGATTTTTTAAGAATCTACAAATACTAACCATATAAATGCAGCAGCCCTAGCAGGACTTTGCTGCATTTGAGTGTCATTTCCTGTCCCATTTTATTGTTACTTCTCAATGTTATGTTTTCCTATTTAATATATCATGTTGTTATTTGTTGTCATGTACGTATCACAAGATGTGCTTTGCAGTGAATTTTCTAATTTGGACAACTATAATCATAAACACTTTAAACTATATTATCTTCAGAAAACTAAAAATGCACAGGGGTAAAAATAAATATAGAATAATATATAAATGTATAAACAATCAAACAGGGATTTGAGAGTAGAATGGAGAGAAAAAAAAAGTTGATAACTGTAATGAAACTGAAAGCTTTGTTGTAGATTAAAATTGTATACTGTCTGGAACCACTCTCTTTTCTATAATTCCTTCTTATTAGCAAATATTTTAAAATTAACAAAATTAATTATTGGAGACCAAGTTGTAACACTTTTTCTGCAAGCCCTCATAGCAGGCCTGGTCTGGCACTTCTGCCTTTCAGGTGCAACTCCAGCTGCAAATTCCTTGCTGCGTTGTGAGGAAAAACAAACTGAATGCTCTTCCAAAGATTTGGGAAAACAGCTTCCAATACACAAGGCATGCATAACTAGTACAGTTCTTATATCTTGCTATCTGGACTACAAAGCCACTCTGGCTTTATTACTGGAAGTCATTGTACAACCATTACAAAGGAGAAGGTGTAACATGCTTATGTTAAGCATGTTAAGTTATGTTAAGTTAAAAAGAAAGTATGGATTTATCTTACTAGATTTCCATCAGGGGTGAATGTGGCTTCCTGCAGCACAACCTCAGTTACAGCATAATTCAACTCAGTTTTCTGAAGGGTGAGCTATGCTCTTTCTTCTACCTTGTGACTAGGATTGATTCATCGGCAAATAGGTATAGTTTAATCACTCCTAGACTATATGGCCTACAGCACAAAAGAGAGCAAATAATCTTGGAAGCTTGAAAACATTCTAAGTTTTGACTACTTATTCAGAAGTGAGATTTCAAGTTTGCCTCACAATTCCTGTTTGTAACCTCAAGTAATTATCATCCAAAATGTACTTAAAACAAGCTCAATCTACTTCTTTATTTATTTTTTGGGACAGTCATTGCACTGAAGAATGCAAAGTAATTGCAAAGTAATTGTGTTATTTCTGCAATAAGACAGTCATACCCTCACAGAAAAATAAGCAATTTAAAATGTAGTCATGGTTGCCTGAGCAGCCAGATTTTTATTTCAAAAAAAAACTGAATACATAACTCTAAGTACTGCATTTTAAGCAAAAATAATCTTGCTAAGAAATATTATTTGGGGATTGGAGGCAAGAGGGGAAGGTGTACAGCATTGACTGGTTTTGCTAGCATCTTCTCTGCTCTCTGACGCTAATAGCTTGTGAAACTTCTAAAGGAAAGTATATTAATTTCTGGAAACTTCAGACTTTTGCATCTTACATGGCTTTTCATTTCTCCTTTTTTTTTTTTTTAAATAAAAATGTAAGACCTCAAGCAGTTGGAGAAAGCTAGAAGACAGATGATAGTTATAACAAGAAAAGCATGTTCTGCATGTTCTACATAGCATAAGACTTATTTATATAGATTTCACAGCAAGGCCTGAGGCACTGAATCCAAATTAAATTGGCTGATGTCGTATGTACCAGCCAAGGATTTAGAATCTACAACTTCATCTACTAAGTATTTTAGGTTCTTTGGTTCAGACTTGACTAAGTCTTTTTGAAAGTGTTTAAGCGAGAGCCAGCTGTAACAGTTACAATTGATAACATCTGAATGTAGATTCTTTTTAATGAAGTATTACTACTATATCAGGTAGGACAATTCTATGAAGTCTTTTAGAAAATAGAGGACACGTAAAAGAAAGGAGGAAGGAGCAGATCTCTTCTTTCTCCACCACTAATTACTTTTTGACCATTAAATCTGGTTTCCTGTAGACCTTCACTCTGTGGAGAAGCACTTTTTCCAGTTTCCCAAGACGTGTGCCCCACTCCACTCCAGGACCTAATCTTCCTCTCCTTCCTCCCTTCGCCACAGGATCTGCCTTCTCAGCATTCCCCAGCTGGCACCATTTCTGCCTTAGAAGACACAGAGCTTCATGTGAACTCATGAACAGCACCTATGGCTCTAAGTGGAAAGAAAAGGAAAATTAGAACACCATCTAGCCATCTGTTCATCTGTCTGTCTGTCTTCACATCCACTTCACATCACTGCCAGAGCTAGGAGTCTTGGTCAGGAGACCCCAGTTCTGATGAGAGAAATGGGACAAAAGGTGAAAACAACATGACTCACCATGGCAGGACTGGACAACAACCAATGAAACCAAAAAAAAAAAAAAATGGATCTCAAGCAGGCAGTGAATAGCATCAGCAAGTTTGTTTCTATTCCCATCCACAGGTTGCAAGAGCCCCCCATCCCCATGTGCCCAGCTGCATCCTGGGGAAAAGTGTTTCCTCTGGTTGAAGAAGCTCCCTCTGCCCCAGGCGCTCACTGAACTCACTCACTGGGAAGGTACAACTCAGACATGTTTTATCACAATTTCCACTCTCTAACAGATGAGGAGATGGGAGATTGTGAGAAAGTGTTGTAAAATACTAGAAAGAAACCAATATAAAGTTTTAGTGAAGCAGCAAATGACATCAATTCCTCCTTATGCCTATCAGCCCTAATATCCACTCTGTTTACACAAAAGTAATTCATAATTCTTTAATGTGTTGTTTCTTTGCATGAGGGCTCTTTGCTCTTTAGTTGAATAAATCTCCATGAAAACAGAACACTTTACAGTCTATGTTTAAGATAAGTTTGAAACAGATAAGACTGAATGTTCTAAAAGGAAAAAAAACCCCACAACAATCTGCAAAAGCTTGCTTATTCAAGAAAAAACTTTCTTTGGAAGATGGAAGCCATTACCTACTACCTTCCCCAGGTGAGGTGTATTACCCAACTCTGTGTATCTTCTGATCATTTCATGCATCTGTGCCTACACTTTCCCTGCATCTCTTCACTTTCTTCATAAAGGATTGAAAATGCTATTTGGTTTGCCCTTTCTCCCAAAGTAATGTTTGAGAAAACTATGAGATAAACAAGGGGTGTGTTGCATTATTTTGTCACATCTCACACTATGTGAATGTGCTGTCACTGGCCAGAGACTTTGGCAGTGCTGTCACAGATGCACAACAGGCACAAAACATGACATACCCATCAAGTAGCACCATAAAATCATGTATTTGTTTTATTTGGAGATCATGGCTCGTTGACCCTTCCATTTGAAATCCTCAAAGAGAAGCATTGAATATTTGAGAAACACAAATGAAAGTCCAGCCTTAGCAAAAAGAGCATCAGAAGTATTGATGCTGCTTTTTGTGTTTGTGTTTCCAACATATTCTGCAAATGGGAAGAGTTCTTCAAAAAAAACATATAAAGAGTTATTTACATGGTGATTACATAGACCAGTGGAAAAAAAAGAAGTGCTACAGAGACATTCACTTTCTCATACTTTCAGATACCTGAACCAGAGTAATCTGCATTGCCTAATGAAGTCTTACCTTTTTTAATATATATTTAAGTAAACATAGTTTCCTGTCATACAGCAAATCCTCCAGACTCACTGCATTATATGCAGGGAAAGCAGTGCCCTGTCCACATCAGAACTATTACCTTTGGTAAAAGCTTTCTCTGTCTTACATCTCCTCACACATGTCAGTGGGTAGCTAGCCACCCAATAAGAAATGCACTCTACCTCCACTGCATCTGCACTGCTTTTCATAGCAGATCTGCTGAAAAACATGAGAGCCACAAGACAGCAGATGCATGTATCCATATATGCATATATGGATGTGTGTGTATAAAACAGAGAAAAGTATGGAATTTATACTTAGGTTCAATCTTTTTTGTCTTGACTGATGTATTTCTTTTAGGTTTGTTTGGTTGGATGGTTTTGGGGTTTTTTTATGGGCTCTTTACACAAACATTATCTGGATTCATGTATATCCTGGAAGCAAAATCACCAGCTTCTTTCTTCTGCCATTACTTGGGCTATTCCTTGGAAACAGCCTGAGAAATTAAATGAAATAAAGAGAATTAATCTTATCAATTAAAATTGCAGAAAATCATGACTAGTGGAAATTTCTGTAAGGAATAGACAGACAGTAGTTTTTATCTGAACACCAGACATATAGTGATGATTCATTTACTTTCGCATAACTTATCCTCCAAAGACAGGCTCTTAGCTATCAAGCACTTTGCAGCCCCACCAAGATAGATCACTTGACGAAAACTTGAATGAACATATAGAAAGCATTCCAGAAGGCCAGTCTCAGGAGGAAAAGACATATTTGTTACCCCATGATGAGTATACCATAGTCTATTTTCAGTGTGTTTGATACAGTTTGTATCTTAAATTAAATGTTCTTATAGAGAACTGCATTTGTCACACAAGATTAGTCATAAGAGAGCAGATATGGAAACCGAACACATCTCATATGCTTCTGGGGCATCCTTAAAGTTGAAACTGCAATACTTTGTTGCAGCAAAGCAATGCGAAGGACTTGGTTCTCAGACCAACAATTCTCTTAGAACTTAAATAACATTTTAAATGAACAAAATAATTTCCGCTATTGAACCATTATAGCAGCACATGTCAGATCAGACCTTCAAACTTAATCTGGAGCAAAAGACCACTACCAGTGGATTAGATGCCACAAATCTGCACAGCTGTAAAATGTTGGCATCTTCCCTAGTAACATGCTTCCATAACTATTCTATCAGTATTCAACAGTCATTTTGCAGAAATCTGAACCACCAATAGGTTTCAGAAATTTTAAATAAGACAACAGCTATACTAAAAAATATCACCTTAATTTTCACGAAGACTGTCAAACAAACTTTACATGCAACAGGATAATCTTCTCCTATTGAGACATAATATCTTTCCATGTTAAGATACACACAGGATATACTCACACCAGTCAGGCTGTTCTGCTGATTCTCTGCAGCCAAACCCCAACTGCTGCAAAAGTCTAAAAAGTTTGAGTCTACAGTGTTTTGCTGCTAAACCTTGTAACAGGTGCTGGACAGTCATACCCTTCCACACTTCCTTAAATCAGCAACACTTCATGTTTGTGTGGATGAAAAGACCAAGGGAGTATAGCTCCTCCCACTGTAGGGGAAGATCAGGTTCACGATCACCTAAGGAACATGAGCATATATATAAGTGTATGGGACCTGATGAGATGTATCCCAGAGTCCTGAGGGTTGCCAAGCCCCTCTCCATGATATTTGAAAAGTCATGGCAGTCAGAAGTCCCCGGTGACTGGAAGAAGGGTAACATTGTTCCCATTTTTAAAAAGGGTAGAAAAGATGACCCTGGGAACTACCAACCTGTCAGCCTCACCTCTGTGCCTGGGAAGATCATGGAACAGATCCTCCTAGAACACATAAAACACATAAAAACATGTAGAGGACAGGGAAGTGATTTGAGACAGCTAGTATGGCTTCACCAAGGGCAAGTCCTGTATGACCAACTTTGTGGCTTTCTGTGATGGGGTGACCATATCAGCAGAAATGCAGAATGTAATGGATGTAATCTATCTGGACTTCTGTAAAGTCTTTGACATGGTCCCCCACAACATCCTTCTCTCTAAACTGGAGAGGTACAGATTTGATGGGTAGACTGCTCGTTGGATAAGGAATTGGTTGGATGGTTGCATTCAGAAAGTAATGGTCAACAGCTTGATGTCCATATGAAGATTCATGAGAAGTGGTGTCCCTTAGGAGTCCATTCTGGGACCAGAGCTGTTTAATATTTTCTGTGATGATATAGACAGCCAGATTCAGTGCACCCTCAGCTAGTTTGCAGAAGACACCAAGCCGAGTGATGTAGTTGTCATGCCAAAAGTACAGGATGTCATCCAGAAAGACCTGGACAAGCTGGAGAAGTGGGCCTGTGAGGGCAGCCCTGTGGAGAAGGACTTCCTGTGCTGATTAATAAAAAGCTCAACATGAACCAGCAATGTGTGCTCGCAGCCCAGAAGGCCAAATATAACCTGGGCTGCAAGCTCTTGTGATACCCCACCTGGAATAGTGTCCAGTTCTGGAATCTTCAACAAAAGAAAGGTGTGGAACTGTTGGAATGAGTCCAGAGTAGGGCTGTGAAGATGTTCAGAGAGCTGGAGCACCTCTGCTATGAGGACAGGCTGAGAAAGCTGGAGTTGTTCAGACTGGAGAAGAGAAGGCTCTGGGGAAACATTATAGCATCCTTCCTGTAGCTGAAGGGGGCTACAAGAAAGCTGAGGAGGGACTGTTTACAAATGCTTGTAGTGACAGGATGAGGGAAAATGGCTATAGATTAGAAGGGAAAAGATTTAGATTACACATTAGGAAGAAATTCTTCACCATGAGGGTGGTGAAACACTGGAAGAGGTTGCCTGGGGTAGTTGTGGATGTTGCTGCCCTTCATGGCCAGATTGGATGGGGCCTTGAGCAGCTTGGTCTAGCTGAGGTGTCCCTGCCCATGGCAGGGGAGTTGGAACCAGTGATCTTTAAGGTCCCTTCCAATATAAACCATGCTGTGATTCTATGATTCTGCGATTCTAATAACTGACCTAATTAGACACACAAAGAGATACAACCCTACCTATCAACCACTAAACCATGTCCCTTAGCACCTCATCCACCCATCTTTTAAATACCTCTAGGGATGGTGACTTAACCACCTCCCTGGGCAGCCTGTGCCTGTGCCCAATGACCTTTTCTGTGAAAAATGTTTTTCTGATGTCCAGCCTAAACCTCCTCTGGTGCAGCTTGAGGCCATTCCCCCTTGTCTTGTCCCCTGTCACTTGGGAGAAAAGGCCAGCACCCTCCTCTCTACAACCTCCTTTCAGGTATTTGTAGAGAGCAATGAGGTCTCCCCTCAGCCTCCTCTTCTCAAGGCCAAACAACCTTAGTTGCCTCAGCTGCTTATCATAAGGTCTGTTCTCCAGTATTTGCGGTCCTGTCTCACCACTGCCAAGTACAGAGGGAGAATAATCTCCCTGGACCTGCTGGCCATGCTGTTTCTGATACAAGCCAAGATGCCATTGGCCTTCTTGGCCACCTGGGCACACTGCTGGCTCATGTTCACTAGCTGCCAATCAACGCCCCCAGGTCCTTCTCCTCTGGGCAGCTTTCTAGCCACTCTTCTCCTAGTCTGTAGCACTGCATAGGGTTGTTGTGCCCCAAGTGCAGGAACAGGCATATGGAAACACCTTAGAACATTTTAGAAACACTGCTGACATAAGCAATAGAATTTGTTAAAAAAAAAAAAAACCACAAAATAATCTCTGTCATGGAAGTCTTAGCAAAACCTATGGAACTTATAAGTGCATTTTCTTTACTCGGTTTGATAAGGGCTTGATTGCTTTTCCAAGTCAAATAGGGAAACTGTCCTTAAACAAAAAAAAAAAAAAAGAGGGGGCAGGGAGAGGAAACACTATTTTTTTAGGAATTTGCTTTCTAGGAATGTGAGAGCATTGATATTTATTGCTTTTTTTTAAAGTGTAGTTTTACACAATCTGGAGTCCTTTTATATTCCGAATTCCCAAAGACATCAATATTTTTTCTTCAGTTGTGATAAATGCTTCATCACAAAGAAAGGTCTGTTCCAACAAGTAAAAAACAAATAAACAAAGAAACCCCCCCCACTATTTAAACCAGAAGATAGTTAATGAACACATGACAGATGATCAACAACCCTGATCTTATATACAATATTAAATAACATATAAATGATTTATCAAACTGCCTTGCAGTATCAAATCGGAACTGTTTGTTTAGGAGTTAGTGGACTTAAACACCTAGTACCCAAATATGCAGTGACTCTACTTGGTAACACAACACTGACCCATCTTCTGTTCTATTGACCACTGGAATTCAGTTCCAAGACAGGCTGTAAATATATGTGCCTCAAGAAGAGTCTTTCAGAAAATGCTTGATATCCTGTGGGTACTGTCAAAAAAAAGCAGAAATCAGATTTCTACCTCCTTGCTCAGACAACTACCTGTTATTTTGAGGAATTAAATGAGCAAATTAAATCAAATTGAATTATGTCTTACAGAATTAAATTAGTTGTAGGGGTTAGATTAATTCTGTGGTCCACTAAATCCAGTTCCATTCTACTAGATTCTTTCTCAGCTCATTTATTCCATCTTTCTGCTTTTTATACATTTCTTCTTTTATTCCTTTAGTCTCACATATAGAATCATTTTTAAAAGAATATACATATACAGACACATGTGTGCATGCATAACATTCCAAGATGTAGTTTCTCTTTTTTAATTTTTTTTTTTGATAATTTAGTTGCATTTGAGGGAACTGCTGTGAAAGGAATAAAAGTATTTTTCAAGTCAACAGAATTCAAATGTTTTTACTAAAATAATATGTCACTGAAATTTATATTTGAAATTTGATGGAAATTTTCAGTCATGCAAAACTATCTTCTCCAAACTAGGTTCTGAAGCATATACTGCTTTTGTAGTAGAGCATGAAAAAAAATAAAGAATATTTCACTTCATAAGACATTACAATTAGATTGAAAAACAGTCCCAGAGAATATTAAATATGAATACCCAATGGATGTAGTTCAGATGACTTAGCAGAGAATTCCCTTGCATGCTCTGTCTGGGAAACTGTTCCAGAGCTGAAAGCCCAGATTACATCATACATGTACTGCAAAATTTAAGAATCTAACAGAATACTATGGAGAGGGTAGCTAGAATCTTTTACAAGCCAAACAATACACAGAAAAGTAACTCAGATTTTTTAGCTTGAATTTTTTGTTGTTAGAAGATGCAAAGATTATCTCAGATGTATGACTCCACTTTTTACTTTAATCATTGCATCTTACTGTTATTTTCAAGTCCAGTAATGCAAATAATGTTCTAATTTCCTCTACTTTTTACTGAGGTTTCCTATTTTTATATAAGATTTGGGTTTTGAAGTTCTCAAAAATGACAGACATTTTTTCCATCTTTCTTATTTTACAAAACATAGCCATAAAATCATCTGATGAGGTCATCTTTTCAGTCACCTCCTCCTCATTCCAGAATTCCATACCTCACTGGAGTTACAGTATAGGAAAGATTTTCTCTTATGAAAATCAGTCAAGGTCCATTGATTTGGCACTTTAGGGAGCACTCCGATTGACAGTCTAGGCGTAAGTTATAAAGATATGAAAGCAAAGACTGAAGTCAAGAAAAAAAAACCCACAATATTTTGTTTAACAGATGTCAATTAAGAAAATCCTTACTTACTCTTAATGAAGCAAATAGCATGTAGCTATTGAAGTACAGATATTATTTATCTTAATAGAGTTCTTATTACTGAAAAAAATTATCTCAGACTCCTTCAAACCAGCATTAATATTTTGTCAAAATATGACTGCCATTTGTGCAAAACTTACACTGTAGATCTGTGACTTTTTTTATTCTTTGGGTTTTCAGTTTTTTAGTATGCACTAAGCCGTAAAACCCTCTTGTGATTGAATGTGATAAACAAACAAAAAAAATTATTCCCTTATTTCTAGTCATAGACTGCATGTCTGAAGCTGAGCTATTACACCCTGATTATTTCTGCATCTAAGCTCTATAGTGTGGAGCAGCCAATGAAGTTGTTCCTAACCCAAAGCTCTTGTGCCCTGCTGTGCTCTTCCAGCTGCAAATTACACACATTCGAAGTTTCCATGAGGCACCACTACAGAATGAGGCTGCAAGGCCAATAGAAATTGTAGGGTACATAAATTTACTGGGTACCCTGGGTATTAGTCTTCTACAATAATAATATACAATACTACCTCTACAATAAAATGTCTGCCACTACCTTCAGACTAACTGTAGACAAACTTTTAGACACAAGTTTGAAATGTGGCTTATTTGGGTTTGGGTTTTTTTGTCAATACCTGCATAAATAAGAAAAAGAGGCATTGAATAGTTCTGCTGATTAAAAACAGAAACCCAGACAATGAAATCTAACTACATATTATATCTTGAATATAATTTTTTCTTCATTTGCTTCTTTTGGTATGAAATTGCAAGATAGCTCCTAACAATTCCTAAACCTTCACGTCCTAGGCCTAGAAAAAAAGGTGAAAATTTAATAATAAAAATATATTTAGCTCATATCGAAATGGAATAGAAACTTCAGAGAAGGGTGAATAGGTTGAAAGGATTTTCCATTGTCCACATTGAAAAGACTACAGTAATGGTCATATCTGACATATAAAATATTTTCAGAAGACTATGAAGTTAGTAAAACTAAATACAATCTTAATTTTGTTTTCTTTTCTCTAATGCTGTGATCATTCTATAATACCGTAAGTGGGGACAGGGAATTTGAAACAATTACACATAGTTTCTAATACATTAGAATACTTTAGCAAAGAAATACAATTACTGTACTAATTTTCATATATCTAGCCCTTTTCAAAGTAAAATAAAATGTCCATCTTGTAGGGTAAATTGAATGGAACTCACTTGTGTTGCTTTTCACCTGTTATTTCTGCATGTGGCAAGCTTTATAAGACTTGATGACAAGTCTAGAAAGAAAATTGTTTGCACTTTGTATTTGTACAGGACAACAGCCAAACAGTTCAGACTCTATCAAATGAACTAAAGAATAATTAATCCTTTCTCATGGGCACACTAGAAAGTAATAGCTTATAATGAAGGTTTTTTTCCACAGTTTTTTTGCATCACATACCATCTACACTATGGTCACCTGCAAGAAAAGTTTCATTAGAGCTTTCTATCAGATGTGCTCAATAATATATGAAACATAGGCTTCATTCTTAATATTTCTTAATATATCATAATATTGGAGCAGTAACAGACTTCATTGGCATGTGATTTCAGCAGCAAATCACAAGTGCACAGCAATCCTCTCTCTTTATTGCAGAGCTCAGTTCATAATCTAAACTGTAATGTTCTCTAGCTGTGGTATTTATTTAATCTGCAAAAGTGCTGGGTGTTTCATAGAGTAGGAAGGAGTCAGAAATAATCTCTGTGGTTCCAAGAAGGGTAGGGAAGATGCTGGGGAAATCATAATTAATATGGTTTCTGTATAACATATATATATACTCACCCAAACAAACACACCAAAATGTTTTTGCTTTATGCTTACTGTGAGCAAAGAAATATCTGATTTTTTTGATTAGTCAATAAAACTGCATTAACATTCAGTAAGAAATAGCTATGTGTAATTGCAGTGTTTCTATACATTCAGTACTACAATGCTTAAAAGAAATCACCAGTGAAATGCTCTAATGCATTTTGAAGAAATAAACAAGGCTAGGAATCACAACTGCAATGTTCTCCATTCAGAACAACTTTGTTCTCTATTAAAATGCCCTTAAAGTAATTATTATATTTCATCTGATACATCAAAGGACAATGTCTTCTCAAATGTTTCATTGACATTATTATTATAAAACTCTGGGTTTGATTCTGTGTTATAATCATCAGATTCCTTGCAGAGTGTGATATTTCATCACCTATGTCCACTGTGCTCTCTTTAAATCAGGCCTTCTTAATAGGATATTCATTCGCAGCCTTGAGAACTATGCATCCAACAAGAGGTATTTATGACCTCAGCCAAGTAGAAATTCCTTGTTAAACTAACGGAAGTGTACTCTTCAGCAGAGTCTTCATAATGCATGCTACTGCATACTAGGAAGCTCCAGAGAGATTCTGATATGAACTAAGAAAATTATTTACCTGGCATGGGACCGTGAAAACTCACAGTAAGAATGGTTAAGGAAGGAAACAGGTGAAAGTACATTCAGGGATTATATATGTGATAATTTTTCCTAACCTAAACTATTTCAGAATGCTTCTATTCAGTTGCCAATGCATAAAGTAGTTTAATTTGGCAGAACTTCCACCTGCAAGAACACGGTGTCCTGAAACTGGTTTTCTTATGCAAAGCCTTTCTTATAGCTTTCAGCATGCAAGGTATACACCATTCTTATATAAATAAGCTAAATCCAGAGAAGGTATATAGATAGAAAGGAAAAGGGTGTATATTTCTTATTGATAAATAAGAATGAGTTTAAAACAATGTAAACTGGTTACTCAACAGGGAGCCTAACTGTCGTGCAAATTACAGCAGCCTATACTCTCCTCTGATTTGGCTGACTGTTCTTTCTGGTTTTCTTTAAACTAAAACGCTTGGACTTCTTCCTGTAAGCTACTCCATTAACAGCAATTTGATTTCATTTTGCTCATAGGGATAGAGCTCTGCTCACAGACATTATAGATAGCTAAATATATTTTATATGTATGTCTAGGAGTACCAGCACAACTGAACTGGAAAACATTGGCTTTGATACAAAGATTAATTTTCTTATTGACAGTTCTAAATAACAAAACACAGAACAAACGTTTTGGCTCTGTCTAATAAATTCAGTGACGACTGAAACTCCTTGCAAAACTTCTCCTGGCATTGTGAAATACATCTGGAGATATAATAGAGATAATTGAAAATATCATTAGAAGGAATGATTTCAATCTTGCATTAAAAGTCAAACACCCTTGTTTGCCAGCATGCTGCTTACATAAATTAAAATTAAAACTATGCTGATTTTAAGTAATGATCCAAAATAGTTTAATTATTCTCTTTAAAGTGATTATGTTTTGGACCATAATAGCAGAATATCATAAGGATTATAGCAAACTTCTGATGCTTAAAACCACACTAAAAATGAGCTATATCCAAGTACAAAAAAACCCCCACAATATTTTATTTATATTCTTAGTTTAGTGCTTGGACTACAAATTCTGGTTCTAGAATTGTTTAACAGATCATGAGTGTATAGGTTTTCACAATTAAACTGACTTCTTGAGTTTTGGTTATTGGTTGTTGGTTTTTTTTTTAATTTATCTTCCATTTTTTTCACAGAATGGTGTTTTCAGTAAATACAGAGCAAATTATTACATGGAAAAAAAAAGTTATACTTGTTTGTTTTTCTCACTTGTAAAATTGCTGTTATTATTCCATTCCCTATTGAATAATTTCAAAAACGGCATGAGAAAACAAAAGAAAAAAAAGAGAAACAGTGACAAAATAAACCAAATCTCACCATTAGAATTCACCATAAAAATTCCCAAAGTGTAACAGAATTCTTACAAAATTTCCTAGACTAGTTCTTTTAGGGTATCAAGATCTCTTATGAAAAATATGGCAAATGGGAATTGGGGTAAGTTGGGAAGGAAAAAGGGAATGAAGAGTGTAAATAAGTGCAGCAAAAACAGGTTCAGAGGAATACACATAATTTTGTCTGCTTTAGATCACAATAGAATTTTTAATAAATAAATTTCTTTTTCTTTGTAAAGACACTTTTTTTGAAACAGTAGATTTAGCCCAGTCATTTGTGTCATTTGTTTTATAAACCATCTTTTGTTGTCCCCACCCCTTAGTGTCATAAATGTTTTAGATTTGAGTCTCTTGTACATTGTCTTTTGAGTTCATTCGAATCAATAACGGTTCATGCACTGAACTGTGTATTGAATTTATTGTGTTAACTGTTGTTGTGTGATTGAAAGGAGATTTGTAAGAGTTATAGTGATTTAGGTGCTCATGCTCTATTGCTGGCATGGGCAAGTGACTCTCAATGGGTGTGTCACCTGTAAGCTCATCATCCACATTAATGATCTCTACAGTCCGCGTTGGAGCATGATGATTCTGCCGGTGATGCTGTTTCCTCATTTTGTAGAAAATTACTAGCATCACAGCAGCCATGAGAGTGATAGCCACAAAACAACCAATTATGATTTTGGTAGTCTTCATAACCTCGTCTATTCCTGGGATCCCATTGTTTGCATCTGTCACAGGAATGGTGAACATTTTTTCTGTTGATCTTGTGCTCTGTGGAGTGAGTGAGGTTGTCATGTTAGTGGTCTCCCAGTTGGTAACTGGTGTGGGCCCAACCTGCTCTGTGGTCTGTGCCTCATCCTGAGAAGGTTCCACAGTCTCTACTGTGACAGTTGAAAAGTAGGTGTAACCAGGGTTATCCAGGGCAGTCACATTCAGTGTGGCAGAAGCTGTGGTATTCCCAACAGAATTACTCACCATGCATGTATACAAACCCGTGTCTTGCACAGTTACCCTTGTAAAATTTAATGTGCCATCACTGAGCACAGCAATTCGAACTCTGTATGCCCCATGTGTCATAACAGATCCATTTGGAGTAATCCAAGATACAGAGGTCAGGGAGGTTGATGCCCGGCATTTCATCTCTGCAGCCATGCCTTCTGTGACGTTGAGGTCTGCTGGTGGCTCCACTATGACTGGAGCATAACATGTGAAGTAATTCAGGTCCAGCTCACCAATGTACCTTCCTTTTAAACTGGGAGGTGTGTGGCAACGGGCGCAGCATGCAGTATTAGAGGGTGCCTTGTCTTTGATCCACCAACTGAGCCAAAGGATATCACAGTTGCAGTTCCAAGGATTGTGATGCAAGTGAATCCTTTCCAGGCGGAGTGGTGTGAACAGGTCATGAGGCAATAGTGTCAGATTGTTGTGCGCCAGATTGATCTCTACAAGTGACTGAAGGTTATCAAAAGCATTCCTTTCTATCACTTGAATCTGGGACTGTATCATCCACAATTTCTGAAGATGCATTAACCCTTGGAAAGAACCTGGGCGGATAGCAGTCAAGTGATTCCCAGAAAGATCTAATTCATCCAGTTTTACAAGTGGGGTGAGGTTAGGAATCTCTCGAAGATTGCACATGGCAAGGTTCAAGTACCTCAAGTTTGACAGACCTTCAAAGGCACCTTCTGAGATGTATGAAAGCCTTTTCAATTCCCCCAAATCCAGCCTCCGGAGAGAAGGGATTCTGTTAAAAGCATATGAAGGGATACTTTCAATGGGATTGTTTCTCAGCCACAGTTCCTTCAATTTTGACAGGTATACAAAAGCCCCATTTGGGATAGTAGTCAGACGATTGTCAAAGAGTTCCAAAGTGTTGAGGTTGGCTAGACCATTAAAAGCTCCTATTTCAATTGTTCTGATGTGATTCCTGCTGAGCTGCAAGATTTCTAGGTGCCTCAGATGCTTGAAGCTATTAACTTTAATTATTTGGATCTGGTTCTCATGGAGATTGAGTAATCGGGTGTTGGTGGAGATGCCGTCTGGCACGTCTCTCAGATTTTTCCGTACACAAATAACTTTACTGAATTGGTTGCTGCAGGAGCAGACAGAAGGGCAAGTTTGAGCCCTCACTAGACCTGCAACCACAAGAAGCTGAAGAGCCAAAAGCACCACGAGCAAGGGGTCAAATAGGGCCCTGTTAAACCTAGGACCTATCATTATCTGCTGTGGATGTAAGGTCATCTTGTTCAACATTCATAATTTATTTGGTGTTGATCCTTCTGCAGTTTGAATAGCCTGAAAGAAAGAAAGAAAAAAAGAAAGAAAGAAAGAAGGGAGAAGGAGAATATTAAATAAAGCTCAAATATTTAAGTGTGCTTTCTAAACAAAGACTTCTCAAGTCCTTTCAGTCAACTCTACCAATTTCATGAAAATGTGTAGCAAGAGTAGCTATAGACATTTTAATACTTTGTTTCCTGTACAGCAAGGAATGTGAGCTGTAATTGGCAATGAAATAAGAAAAAAGCCAGACACTAGCTTTTCCTGCTCATTCCAATATACAACACCTGTAGCTGGATGGCAGATAACAGGCTCAGCCACAGTGGATAACCAAAAGAAATGTTCTAAGTCAAATGGAGAATTGAAAGAAATTACAAGGGCCTCAACAGCTGAAAATCAGTAAGATAGGAGTCATCAGAATATTCGAGGTGTTAAACTTCTTGACACATTACAAGACAAGATGGCAAATAATATGAAGATGAAGAGGAAAATCCTGTTCTGAGTGGCTGAAAAATCTTTGTCTATACAAGTGTGGTTCCTGCAGTGGAGTTCAACTACAAGTAAAGCCTTTAATACTGAAGGTAGCAGCTCATGAGGAAGTCACTGGAAGATCTCGCCTATTTCAAATTAAAAAAAAACACCAAAGAAACATTGAGCATCAATTCTTCCCTACTGTTAAACAGAATCATCCAATTTTGTGATATTCCCTCCCCAATTCTTTTGTTTGTCACCAGCAGCAGAAAAACATTCATTAGTAAATATGTGCTGAACAGAGAACTAAGAATATCCATTTAAATACTGAAAAATATCTCTGTGACTTCAGAGTTAGCAGTTTCATTGGAACCTCTAAAAAAATCCTACAGATCTTACTCTAGGAGGGAAAAAAAGACCTTTACATGACAAATGACCATTAGCATTTTAAGAAATTCAGTACTGATTCATTTGTGGTAATTCTTAAACCTCCCAGCTCTCAGGTAATATTCAGTCCTCTGCTCAGTGCAATATTCCTGTGGTGTAAAGATTCATGAAATTTCCTATAAATCAGCCCAAATTGAAATCTTATAAATTACAGTAACCTTAAAGCATATATATAACCTAGGGCACCTAGATGCATAACACAAGTATTCAGTAAAACAAAATACTATAAAGCAATGATTTTACACTCCAGGCTCTGAATTGTTTCATTTTGTGTAAAAAAGCTATCTTTCTTTAAAAGAAATACAGGAAAAAATATATTAACTTGCATTTCACAGCAATTCATTTAATGAAAGGCTTTTTTCCTAACTATGTGTTTAGACAATGTGTTTTTGAGAATTTATTTTTGCATTTTTATAAAACATGTTACAACGGTTCTCCTCTCGCTTTTAATAAGCCACTGCATAGAAAAATAGAATCATAGAATCATCAGGCTGAAAAAGAATCATAGAATCATAGATTCACCAGGTTGGAAGAGACCCATCAGATCATCGAGTCCAACCATTCCCACCAATCTCTAAAACATGCCCCTCAGTACCTCATCCACCCGCATCTTAAACAACTCCAGGGAAGGGGAGTCAACCACCTCCCTGGGCAGACCGTTTCATTGCCTAATGACCCTTTCAGTGAAGAATTTTTTCCTTATGTCGAGCCTGAACCTACCCTGGCAGAGCTTGAGGCCATTTCCTCTTGTCCTGTCCCCTGTCACTTGGGAGAAGAGGTCAGCTCCCTCCTCTCCCCAACCTCCCTTCAGGTAGTTGTAGAGAGCAATAAGGTCTCCCCTCAGCCTCCTCTTCTCCAAAAGACCTTATAGATCATCAACTCCAACAGTAGCTGTCTACTACTAAACCATGTCCCCAAGCATCTCTACTACTAAACCATGCCCCCAAGCATCTCTACTACTAAACCATGCCCCCAAGCACCTCACCTACCTGCTTTTTAAGCACCTCCAGGGATGGCGACTCAACCACCTCCCTAGGCAGCCTGTGCTCCCTAGGCAGTGCTTGATAACCCTTTCTGTGAAGAAATTTTTCCTAATGTCCAATCTAAAACTCCCCTGATGCAGCTTGAAGCCATTCCCTCTTGTCCTATCACCTATCACTTCGGAGAAGAAGCCAGCTCCCTCCTCTCTACAACCTCCTTTCAGGCAGTTGTAGAGAGCAATAAGGTCTCCCCTCAGCCTCCTCTTCTTCAGGTTAAACAACCCTAGTTCCCTCAGTCTCTCCTTGTAAGATTTGTTTTCCAGCCCCTTCACCTGTTTTTTCAGTCTTCTATGGACACACTTCTGGATCTCAATGTCTTTCTTGTAGTGAGGGGCCCAAAACTGAATGCAGTATTTGATGTGTGGCCTCATGGGTACAGAGAACAGGGGGAGAATCACATCCCTGGTCTCCAGCCCTTCCACACCATTTCTGATCCAAGCCAAGATGCCATTGGCCTTCTTGGCCACCTGGGCACACTGCTGGTTCAAGTTCAGTTGGCTGCGAACCAACACCCCCAGGTTTTCTCTGTCAAGCAACTTTCAAGTCATTCTTCTCCAACGCTGTAGCTCTGCACAGGGCTTTTGTGCCCCAAGTGCAGGACTCTGCACTTAGCCTTGTTAAACCTCATCCCATCGGCCTCAGCCCAATGATCCAGCCTGTTCAGATCTCTCTGTAGAGCCTCCGTACCCTCCAACAGATCGACACTTCCTCCCAGTTTAGTGTCATCCACAAACTTGCTAAGGATGCCTTCAATTCCCTCATCCAGGTAACTGATAAAGATATTGGACAGGACTGGGCACAGCACCAAGCCCTGGGGAACACCACTTGTGACCGGCCTCCAGCTGGAGTTAACTCCATTTAGTGCCACTCTTTGGGCCCTGCCATCGAGACAGTTTTTAATTCAGCAGAGGGTACACCTGTCCAGGCCAGCGGTAGCCAGTTTCTCAAGTAGGATACTGTGAGATACTGCGTCAAAGGCTTTACTAAAGTCCAGGTACACTACATCCACAGACTTTCCAGACTTTCCCTCATCCATCAAGCGGGTTACCTTGTCATAGAAGGCGATCAGGTTGGTTTGACAAGACCTGCTTTTCATAAACCCATGCTGAGTGGGCGTGATCACCTGGTTGTACTGTATGGGCTGTGAGATGGTACCCAAGATGACCTGTTCCATGGCCTTCCCTGGCACTGAGCTCAGGATGACACATTTCTAGTTTCCTGGATCATCTCTCTGGCCATTCTTGTAAAAGGGTGTAACATCAGCCAGCCTTCAGTCCAATGGAACTTTCCCAGTCAGCCAGGACTGCTGGTAGACGATGGAAAGAGGTTTGTCAAGCACCTCTGCCAGCTCCCTTTATACCCTTGGATGAATCCCATCCAGCCCATAGACTTATGAATATCTAATTTGCCTAGGAGGGAAAAGCCAAACTAATGGTTAAAAACCTGTGAATGGGAATTGGAAAGTCTGGGTATATCTGTTTATTTCATCTACTCTGTAATGCTGTTTACAAAGCATCATTCTTGTTGTGAAAGATTAATGAAACTAATGTGCTTTGCAACCTTGAGCAAGCTCCTTTTTTTGTGGCTTGCATTTCTGTCACATGACTCGGGGACTATTGTGCTACGTGTTACAGCTCCAAGGCACTTCCTTCCTCTTCTGACTTCTTGTGTATGATGGTATCTCCCACCATTCCCTTCATCTACTCCTTTATCCAGAAAATTTTCCCTTCCTATCACTACACATATGCTCCATGGGTTAAAAAAAAAAAATAAAAAATTTTGCTTGAGTACAGCACTTCATTATAGCTAAGAGATTATCGAGTTTTGAGAGCTATTAGCAAAAACTGTTCAACCTAAACCAAAAAGTTTCCATGTCTCAGTTGCAGAAAGATTTTTTTAAAGGATATATTTTATCTTCTTAAAATAAATTCCCTATATTCCTCCTAATTTTGGTTATTGACTCAAAGAATGGATTGGTTACACAGAACAGCTCTTTCCGAGTACTGAAGGCTAAAATAGCCTGTGGCTTTTACCTTTACCTTTTTCCATAGTCGTGTGCTAGGGATGTCTCAATCGAACATATGTCTCAGAATTATGATGTATCAAAGATCCTCAGGGAATTCTATGACCCTCAATTTTCTGCAAAATTCAAATCTGTGTATACTTCAAATACAAGCTTCGTCACTGGCTACTTATCACTACATATTGCTCTGAGTATATAATTTTGAAGACAGGATCAACATTTTGACAAATGTGGATGGAAAGTTCTAGATATATTTTCATATGTGTTCATGTACTTGATTTTTTTCAGTGTCTAAGCTTCAGAAGTTCTATATTGACATTCCTCTGGAACATTTTCTGGGAGGCAGTAAGAGCAAATCTTAGAATTTGTAGCCACCGTTTGATTTAACGTTGGATTTATTCGTATTACTGAAGTTTTTCCCTCTTCTCTGGTAATACAGGAAGCAAAATGCAGTATTTGGCACAAGAACGCAGTAACTGGGCTTGCTGCTGTTAAAGTAGAGGGTGCTGATCATTCAAAAAAGCCATCATCACCAGTAGAAATTATGCTAGACAATGCCTCCTCACTTCCAACTGGTGAGCTTTGCGTGAGGCTAACCTACTCCTAAATGGGCATAGGAAAGTATTAAAAAGGTCCTTTCTTTTATACTGCTGATTTTCCACAGCTCAGAGGTTAAGTATTCAGGAAGTCTCAGCGCAGTTTTTCACATCAGGGTAATTTTAAATCATAAATACACTGGAAACATGCTGGGGAAAAAAATAGCCAGCACAAAAGCACAGTGGAAAATTCATTTAAAGCCTTGAAGAACATTATGGAAATATTTTAATGGGCTTTACATAAAGACCCATCTGGAACTCTGTACTAGAGTAATTTGCTATTCAATATCTGTCTATTATGCTAGAGACACATGAAAGCTGAGCTTTATAAATCTGAAAATGGAACATAGGTCATCAACCAGATTCTTTAGTCTTCGTTGATAACTCTATCTTCTAAGTGATTTTTTTGTTTCTTGGTTTTTCTGGTACCAAAATAGCAACTCTGTGGTCACATCAATAACACTAGTGCCCTCTGCTGTATAGATTTAAAATGTAGTTTAAAATGCTAAGAATTTCCTTACTGCACAGTCAGTTCTCCAGACATTGTACAATTATTAAATGTGTTTCCAAACACAACTTAAAGTCAAGCTTGTGGCATTGCTCTAATTACCAAAGCATATATCATCTGTCACTTAAATATAGTAATGTATGTTCTTTTTATGGCCATGGCGACATAAATATACATATATGGAGAGTTACTTGTTTTGCTTTCTATTTCCACAGAACTCAAAAAAATCATTTTTCAAATTGACATTTTATATGCATGTTCTGCTCTCTGTAACTAATCTGAGACTCAGTCTCAATGTACTACATATTTGCCTTTGAGTGAAAATCATTTTCCTTTTAAGATCCAATGCAGAAGATGAAGCAAGGAATGACAGAGCTGCCCGCCTCTGCAGATATGCACAGTGCAGTTTTCCTCAGTACGTCTTGAAGGATATAGTAGTTATGCTACTGGGAGGTAACTTTGCTAAATGTGTATGCAGTGATGTCTTCCTTATGGGTGTTGTAATGGAACACACAATTAATTTTTCTTTTTTTTTTTTGTAATTAAGTTTTAGGCCTGATGTGCTTTGATCTCTCTTTGTTATTTTGCCAGGAGAAAGTGACTGCACTCACTCTGATCTCTGAAGGATTTTCCTGTAATGATGGGCTTTGATTACAAAATAGAACTTCTACATAATTCCCAAAGATCTGCCTAACGATGTATGGCAGGTGGCAAAGGTATATTCCCAAGCTCCAGTGACCCTTAGCTCTATCACAGGAAGTTTTGTTGCTGTTGGCAACTCATCTTTCTGCTTAGTCTGTGAGTGTATGAATAACCATATAAGCAGCAGAGTGGTGCAGTGTGAAGACTGCGGTTTTATCCCAATATATGATTTATGATACAGTATGATCTAATACACTTTGATTGGTGCTGTACATCTGCCATTAAAATAATTAGATGTCATGCTATATGTTACTGCACTGAAAGTATAGACAGAATCTATCAGCTATCACGTGATTGAATGATCACAGTAAAATTGAATGATCGCAGTCAAATTAAATCATCACAAGTACATCGCAGTTAAATCTCAGCTGAAGCAGAGTTAAATTATCACACTTTCCATCAGTGATGTGCCAGAAAATTTCAGGATGAGGAGCATTCAGGTCACTTATTACAACTTTTTTCAAGTTGACAAATATGTGAATGCATTCAGAAAAATGCACCTTTGCTTCATTTTACATAGCACGGTTATGTATGCTGTACATCACACTCTTTAAAAGAGGTTTTTGAAAGAAAAATCCTTTCAAAGATATCTGCATTTTTAGTAAACAAGCCACTCTACAGCTGCAGATTAAATGGCAGATTTCCAAACATATGAAGAGGAGTTCGGTGTGTCAAACAGCTAATTATGCGGGGAAGTATCAGCACCTAAGAATTTAAAATAGTTTCTGTATGGAACAGAGCATGGAGTACAGCAATAAAAATAGGTCTAAATCCCAGGATGACCTTACACAGAAGTGACTCTTTTGACTCTCTTTTCAGGAGCTCTGAGACTGATCCCCTTTTGACAGCAATGTCAGTAGAGGAAGCCAAGGGAATTTCAGTGTAGATATAAGGAAATAAGCACACAATCTTCTTTAGCTCTGCAAAATACTGAAACACATGAGGGTAAACCTTTGTCCCAGAACAGAGACCAAACTGTGGGCAGGGAGTTCCACTGGGGTCAGAAATACGCTACCAACATCTGCTCTGCAAATGTTCCTGCAGCCTCAAATGCATGTCCCCATAAGGCTGTGAAAGGTTGGGCTGATGGAAACACATTGCTAGGGATTCACTCACCATACCCTCTTGCTCCTCTCCCTGCTTTTTCTGTCCTGAAATTCCTTTCAATCTGGCTGAACCCCCAAGGACTAGAGCTTTCAGTTCAAGAGTAGTACAAACACTATGCATGCTGTTTCCTGCCCATATACAGTACAGTAACACCATTCTTTTTCTCCATTTAATATCTTTGCTATCAACAAAGGAACACATTATGTTCTTAATAGAACATTACTATGATCGTCAAGCAAAATCAGTGAACTGGGTTACAGTAGATCTCATATCTTTCTTTTCCTAATCTTATTTCTTGGGTTTTTTTTCTCATAGATTGGCTCTTGTCTGAGGTGTTTAGGTTTTATTAAACTGACTGGCTTACAGTGAATCCATCACTGCAAATATATAGCTGTGTAGCTTTTTCTCCATTCTTAAATATCAGTTTTCCCTTTTCACTGCTTGAGGAATTTAAAAGTCTCAACAGCAGTTCAGTGCCTAAAAACCTGAGAGGTTTCAAAGTGCAGCAGCTTTTATCTGTTTGGGGTTTATTTCATTATTAGCTAAATACAGTGGATGCCAAAAAGGAATAGATAGCAAACTGATTGCTTATGAGACTAGATAAATCAAAACTCTCACAATGCAAATAATTCTACTCTTAGCATGTTTCATTGTTTTTCTCTGAGACATAGTTGGGATTTTATATGGCCCTTGAAAGCACGTAAGCATGGAAGGCAGAGTAGGTTCTCTTCTACAAGCCTTTTAAGACACAGTTGATTCTCTAAGACAGTGACCTAAAAGACCTAATTGTGATTGGACACATTCAAGCCTTCTGAATTACCATTGATTTCAGGGAAGTTCCATCAAGGGTAAATTTGATCCACTATACCTTTTTCTTCTGTTCTTTCACTTTGTTATACAGATAACAGCTTTATTTCTCTCTCCTCCTTTTCCTGCATGATGTCATATTTCTTCTGTTATGTCTTCCTAAGGTTTAAAATTTTCTCCTTAACTTCAGGTAACAGAAAGGAACATGAAATAGACATTTTAAAAATAAGAATTTTAGTGTGCATTAGTCCAGGCAAAAATATTTGCTTTGTAGGAGGAAATTTCACAGTGTTTTAAACTGAATCCGTCTGGCACGTCCCTTTATTTATAAATATTCTTTTACTCTCTAATGCCATTTGCACTTTGCATCCTCAGTATATCTCTTAACATTTGCTGGTTTATAGGAAAATCATAAGAAATATCCAACAATATGTAATGGATATTTCTTTAGGACATGATTAGTTTTATTAAGAGGAAGCATTCGGATTGTTTATTGACCTTTCCACAGATGTCACTCAAAGGGCGAAGAGGACAAAACTGTCCTAATCTGTCTGTTCAGACTGCTCACAGTGATGTGAATAGGAGCAATCTATGAAGTACTCCTGGTGAACTAACTTAAATTCTTTCATAAAAGCCACCACAATGGAGCTCGGTACTAGTTCACCTAGAAACTTTCTAGAAATTTAATTGGAATTAATTTTTAAAATGGGCTAACTATATTAAATCTTTGTATAGACACTGTTATTTAGAATTTAACTTAAGCATAATTGAATCAAGGCCACTGTAATTTCAATTAAGAGTGTCCATAAAAGAAAATAAGGTAGCTTATCTAGTCCCTTTTCAAAGTTAATTTGAATTCACTTTATTCAGACCCTGTGTAGACACTAGAAAATTTTGTTCTTTATTGACTTGGGCTCAATTCAAACAAATTTTGTAAAGGTAAAAAGGTTTTCTACCCCATCATGGATCCCTTGGGTTATTCAAGTCCCATTTTGTTCTTCTCACTTCACTAATTCAGTTGATAAAACACAGTTTCTTTGAACCTTTTTTGTTTGTTTCATCTTCTATATTTGTCTGGACAGATATGCAGGTAGTGGGAAAGAGACAACTGTACAGAAGAAATTTTACAACAGCCCGAATAACAAAATGTTCTTAATTACAGCAGCTTGTCATTACAGCTCATATGCCAACCATGATTTAAGGAGAAGTCATACAAGTACCTTCAGGATTTCACTATCTTATGCCAGAAACGCCTCATTAAGCAACAATTAAATCACAGTATATATCTAACTATTAAAAGGATGCTTTCTTAATACCTTTTTTGTTTAATATCAAACCAAAACCACAAATTCCCATTCAGAAGGCATCTGTGAGCCACAACAAAATTAGTATAAAAATAACCCATAATAAAAATTATATGATGCTCTAAAATACTGCTCCAAAACAATGCAATTTTCTCTACTGACACATTGAGGTGTTATTTTGAAACATCGTAGCATTCCTTTGGTTTTAGCAGATTAGTAGTGATTTAAGCCAACATCTGTTCAAAGGCACTAGAGTGATAGTTCATTCAAACAAACAAATTTTGATCTGATAGAATATTGTCAATTTTTTTACATGGAAGCATTAAATTAACATCCTTTTCAACAACATACCACAGGATTTCAAACTAGCAAGCAAAAATCTGCAGGTTAAGTACATTAAATATTTAAATATTGCATCTTTTAAAAGATACAAAGGCAAAAAAACGTGTGAGGCTGATGGAATCCAAGATGTTAGCACTGATTGCTTCCAAAATTTTGTCCCTAGTCACAAACTATAAAAATAGGTGTAGGAAATGTCAGATCATAACACCACATAACATACAAATTCATATACAAGTGTAGCAAATACAATGAAAAGCAACAAAAACCTGGCAATTAGAGTATAAGCTTGCCCTTATGATAATTTCATCCTAATCCTAGAAAATTGGAGTCTAGTTTTTAAAGCTTCAAAACATCTTTTCCTAAATTACGGTATATGCATTTGTCTACTGAATGTGCCAATGATTAATTTTCTTGTTACAAAGAATAATCCTTTGAGCTTTGCTGAGCTCTTGAACTCAAGTAGATTATATGAACTTGATGACAGAAATAGTTTAGTTTGATGAACATATAATGAAGTTGTGGATCAGTAGTAGTTTCTCTGCTTCGTTAACAAAGATGCTCTGGTAAAATTTGAAGTCGATTGGTAAGGTTTTAAGATTATTTTGAGATTAGCAAGTAAGAGAATTGTCCGTTCCAGTGGCATAAAAAAATCAAGTTTGTGCCGTAGCAAGTGCATTTTTTCCAAATGCATTTTGTAATACTTAGAGCAGAGGAAACTGAGGGATGATGGGGAATTATATTAAAACAGATGTGCAAAATCTGCACCAATGTCTTTTGCAGTATAAATTAAAATAGGTAAGTGCGTAAGTACTTCTATGTCATAATGCTGTATCAAGAAAGGTGTTTCCTTTTTTAAGGTCTGGGTTATTTGATGTTGAGCTGGAGAAGTTCTTGATAGGTATTTCGTAACCTTGGTAACTGCAGGCTGTGCTACCAGTATGCATTATTCTTAAATATCTTCTGGGAGAAACATACTCAGCTAATAACACATTGAAGTACCAGAGTCCATTTTGCATCACTGCATTTGTAGTGGCTAACCGAGTTCAAATTACTCCCTCATTCTGTTAATAAACAAAGAGACAAAGAGAAAAAGAGTCATGAGAGAAAAACTTAAAGCTGCAAATAGCCTTGAGTCTGGCAAACGACAGTTAAACTTCTTGTCCTCAGTAACTATGGAAACCTCTTAAGGTAAGAGTGGAACACAGGCATTTTGTGATCTGTAATTTACAAGCTGTTTATTTAATTATGAAGGAATGTGAAACTGTTAGAAGCAATGCAATTATCATACTGTGACAGTGTTTTGAGAGGAAAAAATAGGTACAGAGAAATATTAGAAGTTAATTTTTTTTGAAAATTACCTGGTTTAGGACTTCTATGAAACTGCAGCACATCATTGTTTTTCACTGAGATTTGTAATTTTTTTTCCCCAAAAGAATGTGAGAGTCAAAATTAGTAATACGACATTTTGCCATAATATCTTTCAGCAGATTTGTAGTAATTATGTCCATTGTATGCCTCATGAACAAAACCAAGGTCAGGGTGTATTTCAATTAAGCCCTAGTTGTTACCAAAGTGCAGCACAGCCAGAATAGCAAGCACATTATTACCAGATCTATCACTGTGAGCAATGAATAAGTCACAGGTGTTCTTGCATACAGTATTTGTATGCCTTTAAATATTGCAAGTGGGAAAATGTTTCAATTCAATTTAGGAAACAGCTAGTGAAATAAAATTAAGAGTGAAACTCAGGGGGATGCTAACAGCTACTTGCAAGTATTTTCCTGGACCTGAACAACAAACTTTGACCTGATACTTCTGTTCTTGGGAGCTGCATGAAAGTATGGCCCCACATATGACCACTTGACGAGGCTTTCCAATATGTGGTATCATCTTCCAACCCTTGGTCACAGGAAAGCTTTCATATAAGCCTCATGTCAGACAGTGTTTTGATAAGCCCTAAACTGATTTTTAAACATAAATGTTTAAAACAACCTGAAAGAGAATTCCTGCCATAGAACTGTATAACTAGCAAAATGTGACATTTCAAATTCATTATAATTTGGGGCTATCCAGCTGGAAAGATGTAAATAACAAAAAAAAGCAGTAGTTCACATTCAGGGAACTACCCTCAGTAGCTGAAGAAGGAAAGGGAAGAGGGTAATAGTTAAGAGGTTCATAACTGTTTCACATGCAACTATCCCAAGTAACTTTTGGCACCACTGCACCTGTCCAGGATAATGTGAGCTCCACCTTTCCCATCTGCAATAATCATATCCTCTCAAGTGTCAATCTTCCTGCCACACACATCAGTTTCTCACCCAGTAAAGCACTGTTGATGGTTCAAGGATCATAGTACTTTTGAAGGACAGTATGCTGTAAAACCAGTTTCACTCTAAAATGACTAATTATGAATGTTTTAATTACTGAATTCCAATAATAACTGCATTAACATAGTGCATAGTCATAGGGTCACATATATATATAAAAGACTACATTTGAATTTTACCGGAACAGGTAAAAAAATATCCTTTCCCTTGACAGCTTACTCAAGCACTGAAAGTAAAACCAAAGAGACGTAACTAAGTCAAATTTTATAACTGCGTCATCTACTTTGAATATTGCAAGCAAAAATAGTTATGCATTTTTACATTAACCTGTTTTAATCATATTTAAATGTTAATTCTGAAGTAACTGGTTCACACTGCAGCATTCTGTTTCTGTATGTGCTGAAATCAGGCACTAGCACAATACGAGATCATCCATCCTAATGTGTTTTTCTGAAGTATCCAGAACATAGGGCATATCTTCACAGGGTGTCGACTGATTCAAGAACCGATAATGCTGATCTGACTGGGAAAGTTATCATTAAGAAAAACAACTTTGAATGCAGCCTAGTGAAAATCAAATGCTCCAAAGGAGTTTGTGAGAAACAGTGGTAAATTATATGAGTTATTCTCTTTCTGTCCAGACTATATAAATAAAAGAATTGTAAATGATAAAGATAGAGAAAACATTATCTTTCTGAAACTCTACATTCTGGGAAGTCTTAAAGATAAAATAATATATTACTCCATATTTTCACATAGATATGTTTTTTAATTGATAATTATACATTTATACAATGGAATATCTTCTCTATGAAGGTTGCCTGTAGCCTGCTTTTTGAAATCATTGACCAAATTCAAAGTATTATTATATCAATATGAAATTCTTGTCATATCCAATAAAGTTGGCATATACTTCTTTAACAAATTATAATTTTCACAGAAGTGTGGTTTACCTGTTTAAGTTTAACCAACAGTATACAATGTCAAGTATCAGCAGTGCTGCCTGCCTGTTCATCTATTGAGACTTCAAAGTGCTAATGCATTATTCTATGTTCATGAGACCACTGCAGACTTCCATCTTTAAATAGATCTATGGGAGAAAATTGCCCTTGATCTGCAATAATTATTTTTAAGCATGGGTTCAAGCACCTCAGGAAAAACATCTTTGTTTCTTAACTCGTAATGCTGTCCATATGCTCAATACCTAAGAAAGCTCAACAAGTGACAAGATGTAATAACAACAGCTAGAACCAGCAAAGACTGCCGGGACTTATGTCTCACATTATTCACACAGAAGCACAGAGATCTCCTTTACTATACCTGATTTCTGGAAGGATTCTCAGAAGGACTTTATGGAAGATAGGAGAGCTGCTGGGCATCAGAGATAAAGAGCATGCACAGATTTAAGGGCTGCCTCTAATACTGCAGTGATAAATCTAAAATTAAGCTATCACTAACAGGGAGGTTATGATGGAAAACAGAACTATTTTTATATGTGAGCTCCTCCATGACTCTGAGGGGAGGGAAAGAAAAAAGAGTTAAATGCATAGGACATTTCTGTGGCTTCTTTTCTTTTCTTTATAATTCTTTCCATTCTAGAAGTGTGAAGAGAATATTTGCTCTGTAATCCCATAGAAACTGGATGAATTTAGTCTTATTCTCAGATGAGATAAACTGGCATTGCTCCATTCAAGTCAGTGAAACTAGAACAATTTTAATTCCAGTTGGTCTGTTATCCTTCTTACCCTCTAAACTAGACAGACCTGTTCTTGAGGCATATCAGGAAGTTCAGATAGGCAATTGCTATGAAAATGCAGATTTTATAAAATATTTGTGAAATATATACATTTATAAAGTAGGCTTCTAATGATAAAGTTAAGACAAATGCTTTTGTTTTAACTTTGTAATAAAGAAGATCTCTTTTCTGATTGTTGAAATGCCAAAGAATGGCTATTTTGGATTAAGAATGGGTTTAGTTTCAGTTCTTAAAAAATAAACTTTCCTTTTTCTAAATAATATCTCCTTTCTTTTCTTCTTTTTTCCTTCCTTAGTAGCATGAGATATAGCTTGCAATGGTAGCTATGAAACAAAAATAGCAGACATATCCCACAATGAATGAAGCAAGTTTCTTATCTTCAGCCTTTATAATGTGTTATGACTGGTCTACACAGGATTTAAGAGGTTTTACATTGACTAATAGATGGTGATAGTTTACAGTTACATGCTGACTGTTATCTAGAAGCTTCCCTGTGAGCTTTAAATCCTACACTGGCTCTCTCTCATTCTCTCCCTCTCATCCTCTCTCTATAAGAATTACCTTATTCTCCACTGAAATCTTAAATATTTCTGAAGGAAAACATCTCAATTTTTGTATGTTTTACCATGTTATATCAAGAAACACTGAAGACTGCTAACTCAACTAAAGTTGAAGGCAAATTTTAGAGACATTGGTATATATCTAGGCTCAAATTTGGTGTACAACAACAATTAGGGTAAATAACCCTACTGTTCTAGAAAGTGCATTTTCAAAAGAAGATCTGACTCCAAGTGGAGTGGATTTCTCATTCACTTCTTTCATGTTAGAGAGCAGTATTTCTGTCAGAAAAACACTAGAGCACTATCATAGGATTATCCTGGAAAAACATTTCGCTTTTTTGGATTTTCTAAAATAGCTTTGTGCCATTTTCTGTCTTGTCCAGCAGACTGAGTGGATCATTTTCAGGACAGTCAGAAAGATATGTGTCCAATGTGAGCAGACTAGTACTCCACACACTTTAGTAATGGTAAGATATGCATACTGATTATCCATCTATCAGTATTTGCAGAAACATGTGCTAGGCAGTCTTTTATGCTTAACATATGTCTTGAGTGAGCCAGGGCCTGAGAGATTACTTGGGAAACAGTTAGCCATTAATTATCTTACCTATTCACAAAAGGGAAGACAAACACTGCAAGAAAGTAGCAATCATCTGGTGGAATGAATAAACACTCGGTATCGGCTGTTTAGACTGCCTTCAGCAACTGCAGCTTGATTTCTTACTTGATAAAGGTAACAAACTAATGCTTAATGGCAAATACTAGGATTTAAATCCAATCTGTAGGTAACCACAAGAAAAAGAGAGCGTGGGCTAAAATATCTCAAAGCAGGTGGTTCTGAGACCATAGAATCATAGAATCATAGAATAACCAGGTTGGAAGAGACCCACCGGATCATCGAGCCCAACCATTCCTATCAAACACTAAACCATGCCCCTTAGCACCTCGTCCACCCGTGCCTTAAACACCTCCAGGGAAGGTGAATCAACCACCTCCCTGGGCAGCCTGTTCCAGTGTCCAATGACCCTTTCTGTGAAAATTTTTTTCCTGATGTCCAGCCTAAATCTCCCCTGGTGGAGCTTGAGGCCATTCCCTCTTGTCCTGTCCCCTCTCACTTGGGAGAAGAGACCAGCACCCTCCTTTCTACAACCTCCTTTCAGGTAGTTACAGAGAGCAATGAGGTCTCCCCTCAGCCTCCTCTTCTCCAGGCTAAACAATCCCAGCTCTCTCAGCCATTCCTCATAAGACCTGTTCTCCAGCCCCATCACCAGCTTTGTTGCTCTTCTCTGGACTCGCTCCAGAGCCTCAACATCCTTCTTGTGGTGAGGGGCCCGGAACTGAAAACAGTATTCAAGGAGCAGTCCCACCAGTGCCGAGTACAGAGGGAGAATAACGTCCCTGGACCTGCTGGTCACGCCGTTTCTGATACAAGCCAAGATGCCATTGGCCTTCTTGGCCACCTGGGCACACTGCTGGCTCATGTTCAGTCGGCTGTCAACCAACACCACCAGGTCCCTCTCCTCCAGGCAGCTTTCTAGACAGACTTCTCCTAGTCTGCAGCACTGCATAGGGTTGTTGTGCCCCAAGTGCAGGACCCAGCACTTGGCCTTGTTAAACCTCATGCCATTGGACTCAGCCCAGCGGTCCAGCCTGTTCAGATCCCTTTGCAGAGCCTCACTACCCTCCAGCAGATCAACACTTCCACCCACCTTAGTGTCATCTGCAAACTTGCTAAGGGTGCACTCGATGCCTTCATCCAGGTCATTGATAAAGACATTGAACAGGGCTGGACCCTTCACTGAGCCCTGGGGAGCCCCACTTGTAACTGGCCTCCAGCTGGATTTAACACCATTTACCACCACTATCATGACGGTTACAGGAGCAGATGTACTGAAGGGCATGTCTCAAGCTGTTACGTGATCTGCCATCTGACCCAGTGAGATGACAGGGCCTGATCGACAATCTGGGTGACCCAAGGATGATTTGTATTGCATTGTGATGTGTCAATCTGTATCTTCTCACATTGCTGTTATCAGAAGAATTGTGCTGTCCTATTCTTAATACTTAAGAGTGTGAGAAAGTGCTTCATTATTGGTAGAATTGTGCTGTGTGAGAAAGTGTTCCATGGCTGGCATTTTCAGGAGAAATGGGCTGTGCCACTTTATTTATTTGTAGTTTCTTATTTAATGTAGTTTTTTTATTTAATTGTAGTTTCTCTAGTACACAAGATGAGAAAACTATCAACACCCTGGCTGACCAGTCAGCATGAACATGGATGCTGTGTGAAGAAGGGAGGAGCTGTGCAGGAATGTTGCATCTCTATGCCCCCTTAGCTTAAAGATAAGAGATATCCAGCTGCTTCCTCTCCTCTCCTCTCCTCTCCTCTCCTCTCCTCTCCTCTCCTCTCCTCTCCTCTCCTCTCCTCTCCTCTCCTCTCCTCTCCTCTCCTCTCCTCTCCTCTCCTCTCCTCTCCTCTCCTCTCCTCTCCTCGGCCATGTTCAAGGAGGAAGGGGGACAGTGAAGAGCTGGGGCCAGATTCTGCTTTTTGGAGGTGATGTAAGTAGTCTGTTCAATGGCATAAAAGTTAAGCCCCTTGCAGCAATGGTCTGAGATCTCACCTATGAGTGGACACAGTGCATACACCCTCCCAGCTGTCCAGGGAGAGGCTCTCCAAATCCTTGCTGTGAAAAAGGGGTCCCCTGGCAACTGCCAGTCTAGATGATGATGATGATGATGATGATGATGATAAATGGGACAATTGGTGATGTAGTATCTTTCTTATTTACTATACTTATTCTATTGTAGTAATGATTGAAAGCTTTATAAGCAGCAACAGCTTTCAAAGCTGTTACTGTTAACTTGTTGATCACTACTAATCATTTGTTACCTTTCCTACTGTAATAAATTGAGTAAAACTTGATTTCACAGAGTATTAGAGAGTTTGGGCTTTTATGCTGATTATGCTTTGTGTTAAAAGCCTTGTGGGTATCCCTCCCTAATGCCCAAACAGATTTTTTAATTTCACTATTTCATGTAAGTGGACCAGAGTGGACTTCCAGATTGGGCAATCTCTGGGATTTGACCTCCAGACAACTATACAACTGAGCAATCAGTAGGCTGGTTTTTGGAGACGTCTTTGCCCCTTACAGATTCTTAAAGCAACACCAATTTGCTTTAGAAAATGTCACATTGCAAGTACATATTTTGAGTAACCAGACATGGTCCACATTTGGAGAACAGAATTTACAGGTACAACAAGTCTCAAAGATGTCCCTGCAAAACTGTCCAGGGTTGGATATGCTCCCCCTTAAAGAGAATGGAGTTTGTGGAACGCTAAACCTCACTGATGGAGTGTGCTGTGTCACCCTTCATAATGCAACTACCTCAACAGCTCGAGCTGTTGCAGCTCGAGCCAAGATGAAGGAAGTTGTGGACCAGACTGCCAAACTGTTCCAATCAATGCAGCCTGAGGACTGGTTCAACAGTTGGGCTCTGAGTTCATGGTTACTCTCCATCCAACAACACTTGGGATTCACAGGGTGCGAGGGCATGGTTTAGAAAACTAGGATTAATGTTAATCACTGGATTTACTGTTTTGATGGTTGGCCTAGTGATTATCTGCTTCATGATTAGCCATGCTCTGTTATCTTTCACTCCCCTCTTTTCTCCTGCTGTGTGCTACATGCAGCTTGCCACCAAAGAGGATGGATGCATGCAGATCACCCTATGAGGGGAATAGAACACACCTGTTTGAGACAGGGGCTGGTATATGGACCTGGCATGGTGTGGGTTAAAACGTCTCAAAGTAGGTGATTCTGAGATTTGACCTTGCACCACCCCACCAAGAGGATGGTTAGAGGAGCAGTTGCTGAATGGCATATCTCAACCTGTTACCTGATCTGCCACCTGACCCAGGTGAGAAGTGGGGACAGAGAATTTAGATAGCCTTTACACCGGTGACCTCGTGGACACCTGCCAACCTCGTGGACACCTTGCCATCTTCTCAGACTCGCAGGATAAAGAAACACGTGCTACAACATACAGAGCCTTGAAGGTTGTGACTATCTTTCATCTCTTCTCTCTCTCTTATAAACGCTTTCTTCTCTCTCTCTCTCTCTCCTTGTTCTTGTTTCCTGTTTTTTCCTTGTAACAGAGTGTGACTGGAGCAGGCATTTTTGGTGTTTAGTTTTGACTCCGGCAATATCAGGCTCTTTCTATGTTGTTTGTGGTTCTGCTAAGCGGATTGTTACCCATTGTGATCAGTGTTTTCTAAGTTGCAGACTGTATCAGTAACATTTGCCTTTGCAGTTTCTTGTTGGTGCTTTGTTGCATATAGGTCATTGTATCAAGTTTTTCAGGGCATGCATTTAGTAAATCATTGTTTACACGCTCCTTCTGAGTGATATGTGTCACTTTAATGCCATGCTGGTGATTACAAAGAGCTCACTTTAACTGGGACATGACAAAATCTTACCATAAATCATTACAATTGTTTAAGGGGGGGTGAGAGTTTTCTGCTGCCCCACAAAGAATCCCAGCAACGTAACCTGCAAGACTGCAGTATACTACAGCCAGCAAAACATCCTTAGTATTTCCTCCTTAATGTATAAAAGTAGCATAGCAGAATAACTTTCAGTTCAATTAAGGGTCCATCAGGTATTTATAAATTTTCCTTTTTCCTTCTTAAACAGTACTAAAACTTACTTTTAAAATTTCATTTACCTGCAATCTGGTGTCCAAGTTGCCAGCATTTTTTTTCGCTTAAGTACAGTACAAATTGCTAAGTCATTTCAAATTATACAGCAGCAAAAAGAACAGGTTTTTTTTTTCTTTTAATGCTTTAGGGTGCTTTTCTTCTCACCAGGATCCACTACATTTATACTAAATACAACTCCATTTTTCAAAATGAAATTTAACAAGCAGTACTTAACAGTGAGAAAGGCACTTACCAGACTATATTCAATTGCTCTTCACTGCTATTCTTTATCTGCCAATTTTTACTGAAAGGTAAAGTAAGGATACTAGGGAGTGAGAGGAATAATTTCATCAGTGATTGCTGAAATGATAATGCAGACATATAGCACACATGAAAGTTGGTATGGGGCTACTACTGTCCTCTTCTTGAGGATTCAACGATTTTGAACATGAATTTGCTGCACCTTCCTTGCAGATTGCAAGGGATAATGGCTGATTTCATTTGCAGCAAAACCACTTTCTCTTGATTTCTCTATATATGAGGTCCAGAACAAAACCCCACCAAGACTAACCCTAGAGTTCAGGAACCAAGAGTGAGAGGGGAGAGGCAAAGAGATGGTTATAGAACATGTTCTGACCTGTCACAGTGAGATAAAGCTCAATTCGATTGCTCACTCAGAGCAGACACATGTTCATAGAATCATAGAATCATAGAATAACCAGGTTGGAAGAGACCCACCGGATCATCGAGCCCAACCATTCCTATCAAACACTAAACTATGCCCCTTAGCACCTCGTCCACCCGTGCCTTAAACACCTCCAGGGAAGGTGAATCAACCACCTCCCTGGGCAGCCTGTTCCAGTGTCCAATGACCCTTTCTGTGAAGAAATTTTTCCTGATGTCCAGCCTAAATCTCCCCTGGCGGAGCTTGAGGCCATTCCCTCTTGTCCTGTCCCCCGTCACTTGGGAGAAGAGGCCAGCACCCTCCTCTCTACAACCTCCTTTCAGGTAGTTACAGAGAGCAATGGGGTCTCCCCTCAGCCTCCTCAAATACATCATTTTCAAATACAAATACATCATGTTCAAATACATACATTTTCTTACCCTCAGCCAGTGTGCAAGAGTGAACAAGTTTCTTGTAAAACTGAAGAAATCCATGGCAGAAACCTTTCAGTTATTGACTGAAGCTTACAGTGAAGAGGTCCCAAAGATCAAGTTGGTGCTCAAAGGAACTCATTGTTTGTTGGTAGAAGATGTGAAAGCAAAAACAATGGAGATCCTCAACAGCCTTTCAAAAAATGATCTGTGGAATTGCTTTGAATGTTGGCAGAATCATACGCAGCTGTTGGTCAACTAAGAAGGACATTTTTTTGAAGGTGATCATAATTGATTTTCTGAATTTGCTAGACAAAAAGAGTTACAGGCATAGCCTCGGGTTTTTTATGTTGGACCTAATATATTGTTGATAGAAGAACTATATTGCTGAATACAGGATCACAGAATCACTAGGTTGGAAAAGACTCATGGGATCATTGAATCCAAGCACACAAACTACAAAGGGATAGCTAGTGACTAGTTTGGGCACTCAGTCTTTTCTTTCTACCATACATTAGTATGAACAAGCAAATATATCCAGGGAACAGCCTTGTAAAGATCTTGTGCCTTATGAAGGTTACTGGCCCATTGCATGATGCCACACTCATCAATAACACAAATAAAATTCAAAGATTCAGACTTCATACTTCAACTAAAGTGACTTGATTTTTTGTATCCCTGAGAAAAAAAGTTCTCTTTTCTGAATGCACGCTGAATTTTGCTATCTTGGATTGTTCTTTTAATGGAAAGTTTCCATTTCGATTCAGTGCACGATAAGCAGATCATTCAAAACAAAATTACGTTTATGGATGCTGAGCCAGTGCTCTGTAGCATGAAGAATGCCTGTAGAAAGTACTGACTGTAGTGTCAGTAGTCAAAAATAGTAGTGTTCACTGTCAAAAATAAGCTTCACTGGCACAGGAGCTGGCTCGTACAGGCTAATAGAAGTTTTCATGTTTCTCAAGGCAGATGGTTGCAAGATCTAGAAACTGCAAAAGGGTTTCATCAAGAGATTGTACTTCAAAAATTATTCTATAGATGATTGAAGACCTGAAGTTTCTTGTCCAAAATGCATTAAACGTGCAATTTTTCTATAGATTACAGTATTACTCAAAATGTTGGAGTAGGAAGAAAATTATTTGTGCTCATTTAATAGGGTAGATAGAACTCTACATTTTCTGGACATGCAAATGCTGTTGTCCAAACAAGTTGCTTTTTCAGGGATTTATTTCCCCCTATACTTTTACACATGTAGTATCAGATACCTGTTGTACCTCAGCAATGCTAAAGATCAGTTTTCACAAATCAAACTTGTTATGAAAAAAAGCCCAGAATTAAATTGTTGCTTCTGTAAGTATTTTAGGAACTATTAACCCTATTACTTGTTCACTCATAGTGAACTGAGTGGTGTGTGTGACATTTGCCATTAGTTGTAACTCCTAGGTAAAGAATATAGTCCTGTACCACAGCTGATGGAGTTACTCCTGTAATACATGTTGTAGAACTTTTGTGCTGCAATACTGAAGATTACAAATTCATACCCTGCTGCTGAAAGATTTTGGAGGCATCATTACTCAGCTCAGTTTGAGCTGAAGCTGATTTGATCTTGAAACTCAGCAGAGTATCTTTCTGACTCAAGATCATAGCATTATATAGTCTTTCTCAATTATGGGTGAGACTAAAATTAAAAAAAAAAAAAGACCGTAAAAAAGCTCATCTCAGTTAATTAGTACAACCATATCTGGCTCATTTGTGCCATTGACTCATGTGGTGTGAAAAAACAACTCAAAAGCAAAAGCTCAGCAAACTAAACATGGAAACTGCTCTTTTGTAATTATGAATGAAAAAGAATCATTGATTTATGGTTAATTACTCCTTTGACCATCTGATATATGTATAACTTAAGGGATAAATAGGTAGTCAATGCAAAAAAACATAGGGGTTGCAACAAAAAAATAAAATAATAATTTAATTAGAAGCTGTATGTTCTCTCTAAGTTCCTGACTTTAAAATTTTTTTTACATTTTTTCTTTATTGTCCTCCCCGTTCCAAAACCACTGTCAATAGAATTTACTGAACAATAGCCTGTTATGCAATACACTGAAATATACGCAGTGGTTTTGATGATAATAAACTATTCAGAAGACTGGAAATACTTTTTGCAGTGCCTAGGGATAAAAATCTAAAGAATTTAATTTTTACAGAGTTTATAAGAGAGTCTTGTGCATTCCACAAGATAATCCCAAATGACTATCTAAAAGAAATCATTTTTAATTAGGTTCTGAGGGGGAAATGCTGGCCCCAGTAAAATCATTAGAAAACACTTTCTTTCCACAAGAGGTTCATTGTACTCCATGTGTTTTTAGAATAAAAGAAACACAACTGTTCAATTTTACAAGATCTTTGTTCTTTCCATCACCCAGCTACACCCAGATCCCCTTTCCCTCTTATGAATTTACCTGTGGGTCAGTTACGATTAATCATAGATATTTAGAGACTTAAAGGTCTGAAGTCATCAATTTCATGATAATAAAATCCTTAATTTCTGAAGTAGGTGATTTATCTACCTGGTTTTGAGGATCTGAGACAGAGCTACTCTTTGTGGCTTGCTATTGCTTTGTTTTTTATATTTTTCCTGGAGTTTTAGAAGTCTTTTTATATTGGGTTCAGTTGAGTAATGTATTGATCACCTATGGTTAAGTTAGAAAAAGAACCATACTGTGATGTCCTCTGTCCCTGACTGTCACCCTTTTGCACATTCTTACTAGTGCTGCACACCAGATAGAAATAAGAAAAATGATGGAGCTAAAAAAGTGCAGCATTTTAGTGTGCAATGACCATTTATGCAGAGGGTTTGAAACCACTATCAGTCCTTTGAGACAGTCTCAAGAGATTAGGATTCAACAACTTAAATGTTGTGCCATGCAAATGAAACAGAATCGTTTCTGTGGAGAAGTAATGAAATGGGAAGATGAATACCTTTGTTAGCATTTTCTGTTTCATATAATAATCTTGCTTTAAAGCTACTAAGACCAGTGTCTTGGGTATTTGTTTGCAGCGTGGGGTTCTAGAAAAATAATTACATTTTAAAATGCTATTTCATCCTGCCAAGGACATTGGCCCAACTGACCATCTATTCTGTTGTTAGTCGAGACATGAATACATATATGTCATGCATATTTCACAGACATGCCCCCTTTGTAAGGGACTGAATTTAAGCCTTAAAAGAGGAAAATTTGCTCACTTGCCTACTGATTCCCCCTAGCCTAGCCTTGATTGAGGCTAGTCATGTGTTCCATTAATTTGAAATCTAATTATGCTCTACTACTAAGCACAAATACAGGGAACTGCATGTATTCAAGGAGACATTTCAAAGAGCTTTCCTCTGTGGAATGTCTTCAATACCTATTTTTAAATCAGGAGCCAAGATTTTTGCCTTCACTGAAATGAAGCTAATCTCTGCACAGTGAACCAAAAGAGCATTCTCCTAATTAGTGATGTCTGTATTGGTTCAGAGATAAAAATGAGAGAATTCCATTCCAGTCCCCAGAATCAATCAAAATCTCCTTAAAATGTGTCTTGTGGAATTGGCAAATATATCTTCCTATGTAAGTAAAAGAAAATCACATATTAAAAAACGAAGTTGCAAGCTCAATGATTTAATTACAGTAGCTGGAGCAATTTTTGAGTTCTAGTGCAACCTTTGGACTCAACAGCACTGGGAAACAAGTCTGCAAACAAAGTAATAAAGATCTATATAAAATTCACCTATTCAGTCTATCTAAAATTCACCCTGACCTAAATTCACCTAAATTCTAAGATTTAACCACTTGGAAAGTCTTTCTTTGTTGAAGACCTGTTTCTTTTCAAAAGAAAGCCAGTTCTTATGACATAATTGATATCCTTACATTCCCAAAATACTATAGGATATTGATTTAGTGTTTCATTTAAAAAGACATCTAGCAGTGTAACAAAGATGTACAGTTTACTGCAGCTGAGAGTCAGCATTCCCTAAGACAGCTTTGTGAAACTCCTCATTTAGTTTCAACTAAAAATCTGACAACCATGGTTTTGGTCCTTCTGAAACCTTTGTAAACAAATTACATTAAACAGAATATTTTAGTCTTGTTATCACCATCAGCATATAAAATTCAATCAAAATTGCTACAGCCAATAAAAATGAGAAAAGATCACTGTTTTAAAAATTACATGACCACTAGAACATGGAAATTTCTATCAGTGTCTATAGATGGACAATTCTTTAATAAGCTATTAAAAGTATCTTAACTTGTACATCCTTTTCAGGGTTCCACTGTCTCAACAAATTGATGTCTGAGAGGAGCTTTATCTGAAAACATAGTGTTCTGTACCAGTGGCCCTGCAATCAGCAATAACATGTAAGGGAACAACATTAACAACACGTGTGCAAGCTTGAGTAGCACATAATCCAGTGATTTTTTTTAGTTTGGCCAGGACAATTCCAGGCTGTCTGTAAATTGAGATATAAAGATAGGAAAGGCATTTTTCACCAAGTCTAAGTTGCATGTGCTCACTTGAGCTCTTACCATGTTTTTTTCCCAGACCAATTAAAGACAGTCTGTCATTATAACTAAAGTGTTCTTAAGTCCAACTCCAGACATGGAAGGGACTCATGGCTCTCTGGTTTATAATAAAAGTAACTGTGCTTTCATTTCTTAGACATGCCGAGCCAGTAAAATAAACTCTATTCTTCTGCAACTCACAATTCTCCATTTACATTGTTAAGTGCTTTCAGCCTCATTTGAAACATAAGGTACTGCTCATTTCTTAAAGCAAGATGCTGGACTTCATGGTTGTATGACCTGATCCAATATAGTAAACCCTTTCCTTGTAGGTAGTTGACTGCTAGATCTCTCTGTCTAGCCTCAGCTGCTGCCTTAACGATCACACTGTGCACAACAGCATGTCTGCCAGGGGGAATTTATGGGTATGCACTGCAGGCAAAGGAGGCTGGGCAGCTGAGGGCAGAGCAGCCAGGGCGCAGAAACATTGTGGATGTCTGGCAGTCCCCATCGGCCTGTACCGGAGAAAAAAATGAGAGAGTGAGAGGGAGCTGCTGACAGCCCAAATGCTGGATGATTGGTTTCTTTCTGAAATGAGGAAAGCAAACCAACAGTCAGCAGTGATGAAAAGAAGTAAAAGAGCAGCCCTGAACTATCACTTCTCTCAGCGTTGCAGGACTGGCTCTGTGCCCAAGGCAAAATTACATCTAAACTCTCACACACAGCTGAGCAGCTGAGAGAGAAATGCTGGATTGTGCAGGGACTATCTGAGTGAAGTTCCTATTTCTACTTGATCCCAAAAGCATCTGAAGTTTCCAGCCTTAGGATTCAGCCTAATTGTTATAAATGTACATTTTCTGGCAGTCTTGTGCAACCAAATGTGCAACCGAAAGTGATGCAGGAGTGCCCTTAAGTAGACTTAAACCTTCTTATTCAGGAAAGCTGCAGCTCACAGAAAAGGTTTCACAGCCCTGTGCTCTCATATTTGTCCTCCACTAAAACCGTGGAATCTTTATAAGCACTAATGCCCTTCCCAAAAAGCAGCTGGTCTCTGCTGTTCCACTAATAAGTATCACCAGGGGTAAAAGCATGCTTAGATATAAGTATGGAGTTCAGGGGGTATTATGAACATCTGAAGTGGCATAAAATCACAACTTTACTAAATAGAATTAAAAAGGTACAAACCCCTGCATTTCTAAGCAGACATTATTATAGATAATTGGATTAATTTAAAAGAAAACTCCCTCATGCACAGGTGATTTTATAACTTCTAACTGTGCAGTGTCCTATACTTGCCACTGAAGCATTCTGTACTACCCATTCCCAGGCATGGGAAAAGGGATGAGAATTATTTCTAGGTTGAGCAAGTAAGGCAGTTCCTCAACTGCCTCCCCACATGTGAGGGGATATATGAGTGAAGCTACAGATCACCTAACTACAAGACAGACCAATATTTCATGTGTTAAGATGATGAACAACAGATAGATAACATAGCCAGTTAGCGCTGCAACTATTGCCAGGGAAAAGAGCTTAATTTTTCCTTCTCAAACTGAGTTTTAAGGGATCTCATAGAAGTGTGAACTCTGGATTACTTGGTGAAGGAATTTCATTAGTCTAAGACGACATTTTATGTTTTGTTTTAATCATTTTGAGTCTTATTACTTCCTGCAGAGAAGGATTCTTTTAAATGGCTGACACATTGCTGTGCACAGTAGAGACCTCCCACGGCAGAGTATAAAAGTCATGTACTGACAGATATTCATAGCCAAAAAGTGGGCAGAGAGTACCAGGGAACAAAGCTGTCAAGAGAAACTCTAAGCGTGGCCATCTTTTACAAAAAAAGTAATGAGAGGGTAGCCCTCTATATAAGAGAGGACTTTGATACTGTCGAGCTTGATTATGGTAATGAGATCGAGTGCCTGTGGGTTAAAATCAGAGGAGCCCAAAAGAAGGCAGATTTTGTGATGGGAGTCTGATACAGACCACCCAGCCAAGAAGAAGCAGCTGATGAGCTCTTCTATAAACAGCTAGAGCAATGCCTCCTGTTCTTGTGGGAGATTTCAATCTTCCAGATATCTGCTGTAAGTACAATACAGCAGAAAGGAAGCAGTCTAGGAGGTTCCTGGAGTGTGTGGAAGACAACTTCCTTGCACAGCTGGTGAGCGAATCAACAAGGGAAGGTGCCCTCCTGGACCTGCTGTTTATGAACAGAGAAGGCCTTGTGGGGGATGTGGTGGTAGGAAGACGCCTGGGACAAAGTGATCATGAGATGATAGGGTTTTCAGTTCTAGGTGAAGTGAAGAGGGTGGTTAGCAGGACAGTCGCATTAAACTTCCAGAGGGCAGACTTTGGACTGTTCAGAAGGCTGGTTGGCAAAGTCCCATGGGAGACAGTTCCTTAAGGGCAAGGGAGCCCACGAGGGCTGGGAGCTCTTCAAAAAGGAAATCCTAGCAGCTCAGGAGAAAGCCATCCCCATGTTACGGAAAAAGACCTGGCAGGGGAAAAACCAGCTTAGTTGAACAGAGAGATCTTGAGTGATATCAAGAAGAAGAGAAATGTTTATGGGCTCTGGAAGAGAGGACAGGCCTCTTGGGTAGACTACAGGAGGGAAGTGAGATTGTATAGAGAAAAAATCAGAAGGGCTAAGGCTCAACTAGAAATCAGATTGGCAAAGTCTGTGAAAGATAACAAAAAATCTTTCTATAAATATATAAATAATAGAAGGAGGACTAGGGGGATCATACAGTCCATATTGGATGCAGAAGGAACAACAGTGACAGGGGATGAGTAAAAGGCTGTGGAACTTAATGCCTTCTTTGCCTCAGTATTTAATTGTAAGGAAAGTTCTTCCCTCTGTGTACAAACCCAGGAGCTAGAGGAGCAGAACGAGGCTCCCATGATCCAAGAGGAGGTGGTCAGAGCCCTGCTTGCCCAGCTAGACACCCACAAGCCTATGGGGCTGGATGGGATCCACACAAGGGTATTGAAGGAACTGGCGGATGTGCTGGCCAAACCCATTTCCACCATCTTCCAACAGTCCTGGAAGACTGGGGAAGTCCGACTGGACTGGAGGCTGGCTGATGTTGAGCCCATCTACAAGAAGGGTCGCAGGGAGGATCCAGGGAACTACAGGCCTGTCAGTCTGACCTCAGTGCCAGGGAAAGTCATGGAACAGGTGATCTTGAGTGCTATCATGAAGCACATGCAAGAGAACTGGGTGATCAGGCCCAGTCAACACAGGTTCACAAAAGGCAGGTCTTGCCAAACAAACATGATCACCTTCTATGACAAAGTGACTGGACTAGAGAGCACAGGGTGCACAGGAGGGTTGAGGTGCTGGGGTTCCATCACTGCCACAGCCCCCTCCAACCAGCGCTGGGGCTGGAAGTTGAGAGGAGGGTGCTGGGCCCTTCTCCCAAGTGGCAGGGGACAGGACGAGAGGGAATGGCCTCAAGCTCCACCAGGGGAGATTTAGGCTGGACATCAGGAAAAAAATTTTCACAGAAAGGGTCATTGGACACTGGAACAGGTTGCCCAGGGAGGTGGTTGAGTCATCTGCCCCGGAGGGGTTTAAGGGATGGGTGGATGAGGTCCTGGGGGACATGGTTTAGTGATTGATAGGAATGGTTGGACACGATGATCCGGTGGATCTTTTCCAACCTGGTGGTTCTATTATTCTATGACTACTGGATGAGGACAAGGCTGTTGATGTAGTCTTCCTGGACTTAAGTAAAGCTTTTGACACAGTTTCTTACAGCGTTCTGCTTGAGAAACTGACTGTCTCTTGCCTGGACAGGCGCACACTCTCCTGGGCGGAAAACTGGTTGGATGGACGGGCCCAAAGGGTGGTGGTAAATGGAGTTAACTCCAGCTGGAGGCCAGTTACAACTGGTGAACCCAAGGCTTCAGTGCTGGGTCCAGCCCTGTTCAATGTCTTTATCAACGACCTGGATGAAGGCATTGAGTGCACCCTTAGCAAGTTTGCAGACGACACTAAGCTGGGGGGAAGCGTGGATCTGTTGGAGGGTAGGGACGCTCTGCAAAGGGATCTGAACAGGCTGGACCGCTGGGCTGAGTCAAATGGCATGAGGTTTAAAAGGGCCAAGTGCCGGGTCCTGCACTTGGGGCACAGCAACCCAGTGCAGTGCTGCAGACTAGGAAAGTCTGTCTAGAAAGCTGCCTGGAGGAGAGGGACCTGGGGATGTTGGTTGACAGCCGACTGAACATGAACCAGCAGTGTGCCCAGGTGGCCAAGAAGGCCAATGGCATCTTGGCTTGGATCAGAAATGGCGTGACCAGCAGGTCCAGGGAGGTTATTCTCCCTCTGTACTCGGCACTGGTGAGACTGCATCTCAAATACTGTGTTCAGTTCTGGGCCCCTCACCACAAGAAGGATGTTGAGGCTCTGGAACGAGTCCAGAGAAGAGCAACAAAGTTGGTGAAGGGGCTGGAGAACAGGCCTTATGAGGAACAGCTGAGAGAGCTGGAGTTGTTTAGCCTGGAGAAGAGGAGGCTGAGGGGAGACCTCATTGCTCTCTGTAACTACCTGAAAGGAGGTTGTAGAGAGGAGGGTGCTGGCCTCTTCTCCCAAGTGACAAGGGACAGGACAAGAGGAAATGGCCTCAAGCTCCGCCAGGGGAGATTTAGGCTGGACATCAGGAAAAATTTCTTCACAGAAAGGGTCATTGGGCACTGGAACAGGCTGCCCAGGGAGGTGGTTGATTCACCTTCCCTGGAGGTGTTTAAGGCACAGGTGGACGAGGTGCTAAGGGGCATGGTTTAGTGTTTGATAGGAATAGTTGGACTTGATGATCTAGTGGGTCTTTTCCAACCTGGTTATTCTATGATTCTATGATCCTTTAAAGCCAGAAATACTCATCAAGACATGATATGCAAGAACTGTAGAAAACTAATAACAACCTTCTCTAGACCACAGCTGTCGAAGCCCAGCTTTATATTTTCTAAGTTACCTAGCATTTCTACAAATTTATACTTACCCTTTTCAGTTAATTTAAGATCAATGATCAGCTCTGAAATGGTACTCTATTACTAGTCCTAAAGAAAATTAAACCTTAGAATGCAAGCTCAAGTGCCTGAACACAGCATGCTCAAAATTTATTTTCAAGTTATATTGATGGTGCCTATAAATGGGATTGAAGCATTAAAAAAAATTAGTAAGATATAGAAATGATTGACAATATTATTTTTGTATCTGCTAGTTCCCTTGCTTTTGAGCTCAGAAAAAGGCAGAACATTTTTTAATTTCTTGTTTTCATTCAGTTGTCTAGGTCTTAAGATCTCAGATTAAAACGATGGCTTTTTCCTACACAAAAATCAAAATCAATTTTTGTTTATTTGAACAATCATGAAGAGCAATGTCAGTGTTAAAAATGAGGTTATCAAAGCCATTGGTACACATTTGAATTTTGCATTGTTTAGATATTTATTTTTTCCATTCAAGAAAGGAATATTACTATAATATACTGTCTACAGAAAATGTCATTTAAACCCAATAGATTATTTGCCTGTTTTTCACCTCTTATGCTTTATATTTTAACATTATTCTGTAGTTCTGTGATCACAAACAATAGCATTGTGTTGGTACATGAACTGCAGAAAGAAAACCTCATTGGTGTTTATTCATTTTCCAAGCTGAAGAAAGTGTAGAGTGCAAAAAGCACATGCATTAGCTATAAAATTTCTGTCAGCTTTAATAATTTACATTATTATTAGTAACACTGTGTGAGCAGGCATGTTTCCCAGGATACTCTATACACAAGAAAGAGTCAAAAATTTATGCCTTCCCTGTGGTCAGGCATTATTATTGCATGAAAAATAACAATATCATTTAACATTTAAAAATATTAATGTTTCTATATAGACCTCCTCAAACTTAGCTGCTGGTAGTTTTCCTCCCTCACAATGCTTTATCTTTCCTCTTCAACAGACGCATTCCTACTTGCTTTATATTTAGGTCATGATAATCAGTTACCTGCCTCAGTGAGTCATTGTGCTGCTATTGACAATTCTTATGGTTTTATAATGAGATATTATTTTTTAAGTGTCATATTATATTACCATCCTGCAGTCAGTCATGATTCTTTTCTGTACTTCAAAATGACTATGGGCCACATTTCAAAACCAGGATTTGCTGCAGAAGCAGCTACAACCCATGTGCAAATGCCCACTGCTTTTTGCTGATTTTAATAAAATAAAGCCAGAGTTCCCTGAGAGTTAATGGCCACCTCCTAGATTTGATTTTATGCTTAGTGGGCTGACTAATAAGACTGCTCAGGAATTTTACAAGACATTATTTTTTACACAATATCCTTGGCAATAAGACGAATTTATCAAGGCTTCCAGTGGTGTGGGAAGCCCAGAAAGCATGTCAGCCCTATTTAGAGACAATATCAAAGAACATTCCTCTGCTGGCTGCAGATTGAGCAATATGGTGGCCCACAAGAACATTCCTTTGAAATTCTACAAATCTGGTTTAAGCTGATTTTCCAAGAGCTTCTTGTTGCCCACATTTACACAAAAGTTTATATAAAAAGGAATGATGGCTTCCCCAGCAGCTCAGGAATATTAATTATTTTCTTTCACTTCAGTTTGCTTGAAATAAAATCTGACTTGTTAAGTCACAAGGACTTTGTAAAGCTCATTCTGCAATTCATTTTTATTTTTATCTTATTTTTCATTTGTAGAGTAATGTGTTTCAGCACCCAGCCAGTTTTACTGCATGAAGGAATGGGAACACGTAGGAAAAATGGGATAGTCTGCAGGAGGCTGAGGATAGTGCCAATAAAAGCATTTCATAATGCAGGGGAAAAGCTGTGCAGAGGATTGTGAAGTTATGATGGATAATTTTATGAAAACAATTTTACAGCAGTCAAAAAAGCACATTAACCTCAGGAATTATTAGGGAAAGAACAGAAAACTGCCATTCCCTCCTTAAATTCTTAAATCCCTACTTCTTGAATACTCTGCCACATTTTAGAAAGGATATAGTGGAACTTAAGAAAGTCTACAGAACAATAGCTAAGGTAATGAAGACATAAGACAGGTTAAATATGGGACATAACAAGATGGACTAGTAATCTGTAAAAAGAAACAAAGAACAGTATGGAAGCCTATAAAATAATACATGATATATAAATAAAGAATAGGAATTTTTCATTTTTTCTGCTTCTCTCTATGCATGTTTTCTTGTTTTTCTTCTCTGTGGTACTACAGAAAAAAGATATTGAACTACATGGATTTATGTTCTGACTTAGAAATGCCATCCTTATATTTTCTTGTTAAGAAAGGGTGCCAGAGATCAGAAATATTAGCAATATCATACTTCATAGGGAATATGTTGATCATATCTTCTCAAGAACTAATATTCCTAAGTGAGAGACCTCCTAGTGAAAGGAAAAGGAGATATTACAGAGATATAAGAGAAAATGGAAACAGCAAACATAAGCTCGACCTTGTTAGATATCAGGAGTTTTAACTTTCTGACTTTGTGTTTCCACATGAATCAGGGACTTAAATCTGAAAAAAGCATATGACTAAGGCACAAAAAGAAAATGGAGAACACATTCCACGAACTGTGAATAATGCCTAAGACAAAAACCTTTAGTACTTGCAGTTGATGATGGTGAAGTCAAGAGAACGTAATTAACCCTGTCCTATCTGGATTGGTATCTACATATTAAGTGGGATTTTTTTTGTGTTGGTGGTATCAGTTAGTTACACGAATAACTTCCTTTTATCAAATTCAGTATATTTTTTCTGGGGTTTGTTTCTTTTTTTTCTTTTTTTAAATAAACCCACACCTCCCTTAATTCAGGCAGTGTAGAAAGACTGTTGAGACAGTGGACATATTTTCCAATAACAGAGTGAAATAATTAAGAATTCTACAGGTAGTCTAGGAACCTGAGAGAAAAACTCTAGTAAGTATCTCCAGTGGAACTCAATCATTCACTACTGTAGTACAAACCAAATGTCTAAGTAATCACAGGATTCTGCACTAGTCACCACTAGAACAGACAGAGTTTCTTCTCCTGTTGTTAAACAGCTTACATCCTATCAACAGTAGGTAGTAGAATAAGAAGCCAAACAGAAAACAGTGAATTTCTTTCTACATAAAACATATTTCAGAGTTAATCTTCATGACACAATGAACAGAAATTTTCTGCATGAGGGTGCTGTATACATATACATTCAAAAACAGGCACACGCATGCACCTGTGCATGGTGTGCACACATATAAACCCTTGTTTCTCATTCCCATTCCTTCTGGACTAAATTTATGTCGCCTTAAGCACTTTAAACAGCTGAAAAACCTTTTCCTTCATTCCTTGTTTACGTATTTAACCAAAGTTTAGATGCCAGCAGAGGAATTATCTCAGTGTTTGAATCTTTGATCTAGCAGCTGTCCTTATAAAAAAAGGGACATGTTAATTGCCACTGCAACTTACTTTGCATTACATAGTAATTCTTTACTTATATCTTAAGATTCAATATAGGGAAACCTCCTCTAGAGATTTGCTTAACTGCTGAAATTGTAGAGCAAAACCTAAAGGTAGGAAGATAAGTCAGTCCCGAAAAATACCTTACATTTTCTTTTTTTTCTAGTATTTCTCTTTATTGCATGGCATCATGTGGCCTTCTTATAACATCACAAGCCGAGACACTCTCTGACCCATCATTGTTCCAAATTACACTAATTCAATAAGGCTAGTGCATTCTGGTTGTCTGAAGGGGTATTTCCACTTATTTCAATCCCAACATTTCAGATTTTTTTATGTTATTGTTTTCTAGGAAGTGGTCAGATTTTTTTTGTTGTTTTTGTTTTTCACCTCTTGGTATTCATCAATGCTCTTGGGAGCATTTTATGACAGTACCGCATAGGCACTAAACGAGATTAAATTTCCAGACAATGTTAGCCTAGTTCTGTTGCAAGAGAAGTCAATGAAATGGGAGCAAAGGTAATTCAACATCAAATGCTTTCAAATATCTCTTTCCTGTTCTTCATAGATCTAGGTATGCACAGATGATAACTCAGTTGAAAACCTCAGAGTCCACATCCACTGAAGTCTGTCTTCTATGTTTTAGAGCTCAAAATATTTTCAGTTCTGTGCTGCAGTCACAGGCATTTTTGTACTGTCACATCTTAATTACATTGGTTCCTCCCCTTATTTTCTATAGGAGCTGTCAGTAAGATTAAAATTGTTGTTCAAAGCACATCTAAGCAAGAAAGTGACTTGAAAATTCATTATTTAATTGATCAAACAACTTGATAATTAAATGTATCTGGGCATAATCAAAGTAGAGACATAAAGCAGAAAACAGTGCAACTGTCAGCTAGATGCATGAGACTCAAACCACAAAAGCCACTAGAGCTCTATTTGTTATTAAATTACATTAAAGTTAAGATTTTTTAAAGGAGTTTTATGAAACTAGTGTAAATTCTGGGAAGAATTATCTAAGTGAATGGTCTGAATTTTCCATACTCAAAGTCAGACATCAAGATCTGGTATATTTCTAGTGTTCAATTAAAAAAAAAATATTGTTACTATTGTTTAAAAGCACTGAGCTGCAACAAGATATGCAAAACTGCCCTATGCTCTCTCTTAAATACACAGCCAGTAGCATTTTCTTTTTCATTAAGGCCTATCCCCGTTCTGGAAATACAAACAAAGCAGCTGACTAATCTTTGTGCATCTGCTAATGTCTCAGACTCATCTAAGAAGAGAAGAAGATAGAGGTGAATCTAAAGTATTCCCCATATGAACAGAATGTTTTCTGTACTAAAATGATAAGACAAAGATGGAGATTATTTCACTTGAGAACAGATTTAACAGTCTATGATAGATAATATAGGCTGGTAATGTATACTTAGCTTTATCTGAACAATAACAGGTTGGTCTTACCACCCTGAGATTAATCTATTCAATCAAGGATAATATATATCTTGTATTCAAATGTTTCTTATGCAAACGTGAACTACATTATTTTTCATTATAGTTGTTACAAATATTGCAATAAACTGGAAGTCCAAATCATGATGGTAATGCTGAAAGAATCCTACCCCAAAATCATCTTATAAGTGAGGACAGATGCAAGACTATTTGTTTAATGCCATGCAATAAATCAGGAGCACAACTATGACCCAAAGTTGCTGTCATCAGTCTTCTGCTCTAAGTTGTGGGCAAAACTCCAGTTGTTTAATGAAATGGATAAAAACTCTAAAGCATGTCTCTGCCTTCTGTCATTTATGGTTAGTGACCAGCTGTACATTCCTGAAGTGTAGCTTGCCCCGGAGCCCAGCACGGTGTTCCTCTTATTTTATAGAGTGGCATCACCGCGAAGGAAGAAATAAGCCACTAATGCTATGCATGGTTTGCCATATATCCACTACCTAGATCAGTATTTTCAAACTTCTGATTACTATGAGACAGGTGTCAATAGTCTCCAAGAGAGCGAAATACCTTCTGTCAGAGAGTTGATTTGCAGGTATTTGTCTGCGTGCAGTAGATATTTCCATTAATAATTCATATGGAAGTACTTCTATATGTCAAAGTAGGGTGGATATCACACTGAGCCTCTTAAACAGAAAATTGAATTAGATAATAATAAACACACATACATTTGAACAAATTAAAAGTAGGTTCCAAAGTAAAGTGGTAAGGGAGTCTGGGGCACAGACAGTTTTTTCATCAATTCTCCTCATCGAAGTGATGAGGTTTGAAAGGGCCATTTGAGTCTGGAAAATCAACAAATGGCAACAAAAGGACTCATGAGCAGCCAGGGGGTTGACTACTTGGAATATGGGACTCGCTTTGACAGACCTGGTCTACAGGGCACTGATGGGGTCCATGTGTCAGAGAAGAGTAAGAACATCTATGGCTATTGGCTTGCCAACCTGGTGGAAAGGGCTTTCAAGAAAAGTTGACAGGGGAAGGGAACCTCAATCCACGCCACTCCTACCAGTTTGAAGCCAGTGACAGCTACAGAGTCTGGAGAAGGAACACAGATCAGCAGGAAATGACCTGGAGTGCGACACAAAGGATTTGTAAGCCAGCTTCATTGTAAGACAGCTTCATTGAGGGACCAGCTTAAGCGCTTCTGTGCAAACACACACTGCATGAGAAATAAACAGGAGTTAGAGACATGCGCATACCTGAGGACTGTGATCTCATTAGCATCATGGAGACATGGTGGGATTGATCCTATGATTAGAGTGTTGGAATGGAGGGATACAGGCTCTTTAGGAAGGACAGGAAGGGGAGATGAGGAGGGTGTTGCCCTTTATGTTCATGACCAGGTGGAGTGCATGGCTCTTCACCTGGAAATGGATGAGGAGCTGACCAAGAGCTTATGGGTGAGGATTAAAGGGAAGACAAGGACAGGTGATGTTATGGTGGGGGTCTGCTACAGGCCACCTGACCAAGAACAGTGAGCTGATGAGGCCCTATATAGGCACATAGGTGCAACCTTGCATTTGCAAGCCCTGGTCCTCATGGGGGACTTCGACCACCCTGATATCTGTTGCAGAGTGACAACACAGCAGGGCACATGCAATGCAGGAGGTTCCTGGAACACGTTTATGATAACTTGCTTCTCCCAATAACAGAAGAGACAATGAGGAGAGGTGCTATGCTGGACCTTGTTCTCTCACCAACAAGGAAGGGCTGGTGGGGAATGCGAAGCTCAGGGAAAGCTTTGGCTGCAGTGACCATGAAATGGTGAAGTTCAAGATCCTTAGGGCACCAAGGAGGATGCACAGCAAGCTCACTACATTGGCGTTCAGGAGAGAAGACTATGGCCCCTTCGGGGATCTGCTTGTTAGGGTACATTGGGATAAAGCCCAAGAGGGGAGAAGGGCCCACAAAAGCTGGTTAATATTCAAGAATTACATTCTCCAGGCTCAGGAGTAATGCATCCCAACAAAGTGGAAATCAGGCGAAACCAGCCAGGAGACCTGCGTGGATGAACAAGGAACTCCTGGACAAACTTAAACACAAAAAGGAAGCCTGTAGAGGGTGGAAGCAAGGGCAGATAGCCTGGGAGGAATACAGAGAAATTGTCTGAGCAGCCAGGGATCACATTAGGAAAATTACAGATCTAATAAAATTAAATCTGGCCAAGGATGTCAAGGACTGCAAGAATAGATTCTGTGGGTACAATGGTGATAAAAAGAAGACTAGGGAGAATGTGAGCTCTCTCTGGAAGGAAACAGGAGACCTGATTGCCCAGGACATGGAGAAGGCTGTGGTACTCAACGACATTTTTGTCTCAGTCTCAGTTCAGCAAGGACTCAAGCCACACTACCCAAGTCACAGAAGGCAAAGGCAGGGACTAGGAGAAAGAAGGACTCCCTACTGTAGTAGAGTATCAGACACAAGACCATTTAAGGAACTTGAAGGCACATAAGTCCATGGGACCTGATGAGATGCATCCACAGGTCCTGAGGGAACTTGCAGATGAAGTTGCTAACCTACAAGCCAACATATTTGGGAAGTCATGGCACTCTAGTAAAGTCCCTGCTCACTGGCGAAGGAGAAATATAACTCCCATTTTTTAAAAAAGGAAGACCTGGAGAACTACAGGCCTGGTGGTCTCACCTCTGTGCCTGCCAAGATCATGGAGCAGATCTTCCTGGAAACTCTGCTGAGGGACATGAGAAGTAAGGAGGTGACTGGTGACAGTTAACATGGCTTCCTTAAGGGCAAATTGTGCCTGAGAATTTGGTGGCCTTCTACAATGGGGCAATAGCACTGGTACATAAGGGAAGAGTAATTGACTACATCTAGCTGGACTTGTGCAAAGCATTCAATGCTGTCCTACACAACATTCTTGTCACTAAATTGGAGAGACACATATTGGATGGATAGACCTCCTGATGGATAAGGAATCAGTCACACTCAAAATGAGTTGTGGTCAACAGCTCAATGTCCAAGTGGAGACCAGTGATGAGTGGCATTTCAGGGGTTGGTATTTGGACTACTGTTGTTTAACAACTTTGTTGGAAACATGGATGGTGGGATTGAGTACATTTTCAGCAAGTTTGCCAACAATCAAATGGTTTAGCATGGTTGAGAGGGAAGGGATGCTATCCAGAGGAACCTAGACAGGCTTGAGAAGCGGTCTTGTGCTATACTCATGAAGTTTAACAAGGCCAAGTAGAAGGTCCTGAACTAGATTTGGGGCAATCCCAACAACAAATTCAGGCTGGGCAGAGAATGGATTGAGAGACTTGGAGGTCCTGGTGGATAAGAAACTCAGTGTAAGCCATCAATGTGTTCTTGCAGCCTAGAAAACCAGACATATCCTGGGATGCATCCAAAGAAGTGTGACCAGCAGGCCAAGGGAGGTGATTCTGCCCCTCTACTCTGCTCTCGTGAGACTTCACCTGGAGTCCTGCATTCAATTCTGGAATCCTCAGCACAGGAAGAACATGGATCTACTAGAGTGAGTCCAGAGGGGTATCATGAAGATTGTCAGAGGGCTGGAGCACCTTCCATATGAGGACAGGCTGAGTGAATTGGGTTTCTTTAGCCTAGAGAAGAGAAGGCTCCAGGGAGACCTTATAGCAGCCTTCCAGTGCTTAAAGGGAGCCTTCAGGAAAGATAGGAAGGGACTCTATATCAGGGAGTGTAGTAATAGGATGAAGGGTAATGGTTTTAAGCCGAAAGAGGGTAGATTTATATTAGATATCGGGAAGACATCTTTATAGTCAGGGTGGCGAGGCACTTGAACAGGTTGCTCAGAGAAGTTGTGTATGCCCCATCTCTGGAGGTGTTCAAGGCCTGGCTGGATGAGGCTTTGAGCAATCTGACCTAATGGAAGGTTTCCCTGGCTGGAACCAGATGATTTTTAAGGTCCCTTCCAACCTAAACCATTCTATGATTCTATGATCTAGTGAAATTTACTTCAATGCAAATAGTAAAGCCTATGTTTTTACAGAGACTTCACAGTTAAGCCAGACCTCAGAGACTACCTTTAATTACCTAACATCGCAATTGTTCATTATGGAAAGCAGGTTTTAACCCAACTTCCTTCAATATATTCAATACATTTTCAATATATTTATTCTCATCTCCCCAAATATGACCAACATACTCTGATGTAAATCTAAACAAATGTGTGAAGATCTAGCCACTGGATCTGACTCTCCTGTCGGATTCCATGTCATTTCATATGCCACAAAAGGTGTCACAGCAATAGAAATTTGAACATAACTCTTTAAATGCAAACTTACCAGTGTTCAAAAAAAACTTCTATGGAAAAATCATATGTACATCAGGAAGAAAACATGCATATATAGTAATATATATGTGTATATGGATATGAACTAGAATATTAAATTCTAGTTATGTTATCAAAGAAATTTCTTATCTGACTAGCAGCTTTCAGAAGCAACACACCATTAAACATCAGTGCTACTCAATTCCGAGCAGTCCTTTCAGTTATTTTATCAATTATGTGTAAAAAAAACTGAAACAAAAAAAAAATTTGCAGCCTTTGTCTGGGTAATATAAGCTTAGCAAAAAGAAGCCTTAATTCCAAGACAGAAGTTGACTGTTGTTGCAAAAGTTTAACAGAGCTAGCAATTTTAGAGTTTACTACATGGAGCCAACGGCACAGGTTTCGTAAAGGAGCTTTGACTGGTAAATCTATAAAGCTCTAAAGTATTAAGACTGGGAGAAGCTGAGGGGCCTTACCCAGATGCAGCCAAAAGACCCTGTGAGAATTTTTCTTTACAGCACAACTAGGGCAGTCAAGAAAAAGTCAAGGAATTGGAAGGACAGTAGAAGGAACAGTAAGGGCCAAGCAATAGCCTTCATCCCATTGAGCCTGAATTACTTTACCAAGAAAATTAGCTTCACTTTCTAATGTTTTACTATATATAAATGAGACAGAGGAAGCATTTCTGTTTTTCTGTCTCTGCCAGTTCGCTCCTTTAGGCAACTGCCAACTTTGCTTGTTCCAGGATCCCCTTTTGTAATGTTAAAAATCTCAAGAGCACATTAGAAAGAAGCCTGAGAATCTTTTTTTTCCTTTTTTTGATGACAAAGGATTGACATTTGGGGGTTTCCATCACCCTAGAGGACTTTAGAATTAGATTTAATATCTTTCCTTCCAGAGATTTTGCAAGACAAAGATATTTATATCCTTGAGTACTCCATAAATAAGTTATTTAGTATTATCTTATGTAGAATGAGAACATTTAATATCAAAGAAAATATAACTTATGGGGTAGAAATATTACATTGTGTCTTGAAACTTAAGCATCTCGATGTTCTTTTGAACGGGGTCATTGCTTCTCCTGTTTCTAGCCAAAAGGGAACCAAAGCGGCGAAAGGTGGGATACATTAGTACAAGCACATCAGTGCCAGAACAGAGAGAATTCAGATCTCTGACATCCAGCTCACTTTATTCTCTCCACAGCAGATGCATTATCTATTAAAGATGGAGTGGATTAATCCAGATCAGTGAGCAATTGGTCTTGTCAACAACCTGCATTTCACATTCCTTCATAGTTCCAAAAAATACAGTGCAAGATGCTCAGTCAAATGAGAACATTGTTTTCTCTCCTTTCAAAAGGCAAAAGACCCTTGCATGATTTGCAATTACTGTATTAATTATGAAAACATCTATTTACTTACATTTTTTCCTAAAAGTAGCACTTTAAAAGTAAAACCATTTAAACATTGATTCAGTTTCAGTGCCCAGGTGAACTGGCCCCAACGAATCCCAGCCATGAATCTCCTGAAAATGCCCTTGAAAATTAGCAAGTATTGCACAAACACTGCTGGCAAATTCAATCATTTCTGTGTCATGCTGCATGGTTATCTCCTGCTCATTTAAAGAGATGAAGTTCATTCTTCCTTTATTCCATGTAGGCTAGTGAGATGATATGAATTACTTTGCTTAAGTGGCACTGACTCTATTAACTATGTAGAATAATAAAAACAGAGCAAAAAAGCTTAGGAATTAAACAAGCACTTGCATGGCATTTCCTCATGCTTTCTATTTTCTAAATATCTCTTGTCTCTTCAACAGTAGTTTTCCATTTAGCAAAATGTTTTGTACAGTAGCTGTGTTTAATGTAGAGCTATTAGAAGAAAGTAATGTCAAAGATCAAGGTTCATGGTTTAAAGTCTGCCAATCCCTATGGGCTTTTGCTGACTTAACCAGAGCCAGGATTTTCAAAATAGATGATTATGCTTAGGTCCTGTCATTGGAACCCATTACAGATGTTGCTATATCAGTCCTTTCAGAAATCAGAGCCTTGGTACATCTTAAATAAAATAAAATCAGTCTCTTATTTGTTCTTTCTTTGTTTGCTTCACAAATTAAAGGAAACAGAGAAAACTATTGAAAAATCTAATATCACATATATTATTTTTCAACAACAAAGGTAATAACATCATGTGGAACTATTGTGTGAATCTCATGCCAAAAATAAATAATTCTATTCCTACTATAAATCTTCATTACACCTGCAAGCAGCCACTTGTGATTGCAAACTTGAGGTCTGAGACCAAAAAAACAAAAACCTACCTGTAACTCTCTTTATTTAACAAATTAAGAAAATCCATTATGATCACCTCCAAAACAGTTCCCTTCTGAGTTGACACAGAGCTGTGTATGATGTTGCCAACCATTTTCTGAAAGGATGTTGAGGATCTCCATCATTTTTGCTTTCACATCTTCTACCAACAAAAAGTGGACTACTTTCAGCACTGACTTGATATTTTAGAAGAGGCAGAAACTGCAGGGAACCGGGTCTGATGGATAGGGTGGGTACTTAAGCACAGTGATGTTATTAGCTAAAAACTGTTTCACAGAGAAAGCATTGTGGGCTGGGGCACATCATTTTCTAACCAAGGGGAAAAAACATCTGTATTTGAAAACACATCAAATTGTATTGAGTGAAGGGACCAATTTGTGAGCCTTGTCTCACTGTGAAAGGTTAGGACATGTTCTATAACCATCTCTTTGTGTCACCCCTCTCAGTTTTGTTTCCCAAGCTATGAGGTTAGTCTAGAGGTTTTTTTGTGTCAGACCTTGTATATAGCCACAGGATAAAAAGTTAGATCTGAAAACTTATTCTCATCTTTTATAAAATATTTCTTAAATTTTAGATGTCATGACTTCATAATTATTTTGATCATGATATAAACTTATCTCACTGATCAATACAACTACATAAGTGAATATTTAAATGCTTGAGGTACTACTGTAAGTTAAATATAAATATATAAATAAAGGCTGCATTCCTGGGCTTTTTTTCCATGTCCAAGATTAGGAGACCATTTCATATTATAGAAAAGATATAATGTCACACAGCTTTTCATTACAGCAGGGTTAAAAATGTTAACTCTCAGTGGCGCAGAAAGGATTTAATTAAAAGTTTGCAAATGCTGTGTTTCCTATATTTGGAAAGGAGCATAGAAGATATTCTTACTGTAGTAAAACAAGTGTTACTTTCTGATGGTCTGTTAAATATTTTCCCCATTTTATACCCTAAACTCAAAAAATTCCAATATTTTTCTCAGATTCATTGCATTCTAACACATTTGTTCTTTTATTTTCATAAACTCACAGCAACTGATGATGTCTACATTTGTATAGGTAAGTAAATGTTCTTTAATCCTGGAGCAATTCTTTCTTGATGATAAATAGAAATGACTAGAAACAGTTGGATAACGATCTATAGCCTCAGTTGGCTGCCCCTCCTACAGCTAATATTTCAGCCTTAATGAAGTTAGTTATCTTACATTAGATAGCACCAGGCAAATTGTGAATGATGTCAATAACTTGTGCAATTTTATAAAAAGCCACTTCAGCTGTTAAATTGTCCTACTTCTTCGTTCTTGTGATCTTGCTAATGGAATAAATTTAATTTAAAGGAAGTTGAAGGTGTAAATAAAATATAAATAAAATAAGAGTATTTTGCTACAACACAGGAGGAGGATGCCATTTGTGGGTCTCAGTATTAAAGCACTTAATACATACATGGTTTTACCTATATATGAGATTTACTTACACTGTGATACTGGATTCTTGTTACATAAAAAACTGGAATAGATTTTAGTATGAGAGGAAATTGAAATGGGTTATTTGCTCTAGAAGTGGCCCCATGCGAACCTCATGAACTTCAACAAGCCAAGTCCTGCACTGGGGTTGGCGCAATCCCTGGTATCAGTGCCGTGTGGTGGACAAAACCATTTAAAGTAGCCCTGCTGAGAAGGACCTGGCGAATTGGTGGATGAAGAGGTGGACATGAGAAAACAATGTGTGCTTGCAGCCAAAAAGGCCAGTCACATCCTGGGCTGCATTAAAAATGATGTGGCCAGCATGTCAAGGGATGCAATGCTACCCTTCTACTCTGTTCTGGTGAGACCCTACCCGAAGTATTGCATCCAGCTCTGAAACTCTCAGCACAGGGAAGCCATGGACAAGTTGGAGTAGGTCCAGAGGAGAGCCACAAAAACAATCAGAGGAATGGAACAGCCCCTCCTATGAAGAAAGGCTGAGAGATTTGAGGTTGTTCAGCCTGGAGAGGAGACGGCTCCTGGGAGACCTTATTGGGGCATTTCAGCACTTAAAGGGGGCTTATAAGAAAGACTGGGACAAGAAAATTTAGCAGGGCCTGTTGTGATAAGGGTTAATGTTTTTAAACTAAAAGAGGGTAGACTTAGACTAGATAGAATGAAGAAATTTATTACAATGAGGGTGGTGAGGCATTCAAACAGGTTCCCTAAAGAGATGGTAGATACCCTGTCCCTGGAGACATTCAAGATTTCGTTGGATGGGGCTCAGAGCAACCTGATCTAGTTGAAGATGTCCCTGCTCATAGCAGCGGCATGGACTAGGTGACCTTTTGGATTCCCTTCTAACCCAAACTACTCTCTCATTCTATTAACTCATCATTTAGAATCATAGAATAGTTAGGGTTGGAAGGGACCTTAATGATCACCTAGTTCCAACCCCACTGCCATGGGCAGGGACATCCCACTAGATTAGGTTGCCCAAGGCCTTATCCAACCTCGCCTTAAACACCTCCAGGGATGGGGCAACCACAACTTCCCTCGGCCATCTGTTCCACTGCTGCACCACTCTCATAGTGAAGAAATTCTTCTTTATGTCTAGTCTAAATCTGCCCTTCTCCAGTTTATATCCATTCCCCCTTGTCCCATCACCACAAGCCTTTATGAATAGTCCCTCTCCAGCTTTCTTGTAGGTTCCTTTCAGGTACTGGAAGGTTGCTATGAGATCTTCTCAGAGCCTTCTCTTCTCCAGGCTGAACAACCCCAACTCCCTCAGCCTATCCTCATACGGAAGGTGCTCCACCCCTCAGATCATCTTCGTAGCCCTCCTCTGGGGCCATTCCAACAGTTCCAAACCCTTTTTATGTTGAGGATTCCAGAACTGGACACAGTACTCCAGATGAGGTCTCACAAGAGAGGAACAGAGGGGCAGAATCACCTCCCTTGACGGGCTGGCCATGCTTCTTTTGATGCAGCCCAGGATATGGTTGGCCTTCTGGGCTGCGAGCACACATTGCCGGCTCATGTCGAGCTTCTCATTGACTAGCAGCCCCAAGTCCTTCTCTGCAGGGCCGCTCTCAATCACATCATACCCCATCGTGTACTGAGAATGGGGGAAAATGTGTACTGAAAATTGGCCCAACCCAGCTGTAGGATCTTGCACTTGGCCTTGTTGAACCTCATGAGGTTCTCACAGGCCTACTTCTCCTTCCTGCCCAGGTCTCTCTGGATGACATCCCATCCTTCCGGTGTGGCAGCTACACCACTCAGCCTGGTGTCATCGGCAGACTTGCTGAGGGTGCATTCAATTGCACCGTCAATATCATTGATGAAGATATTAAACAGCACCAGTCCGAGTACGGTACCCCAAGGGGCACCACTAGTCATGGATCTCCATCTGGACTTTGAGCCATTGACCATTACTCTCTGAATACAACACTCCAACCAGTTTCTTATCCACCGTACCATCTGCCCATCAAATCCATGTGTCTCCAGTTTAGAGAGGAGGATATTGTGGGGGACCATGTCAAAGGCTTTACAGAAGTCTAGATAGGTCATATGTGTCGGTTTATCCATGTCCACTGCTGTGGTCACCCCACAGAAAGTCACTAAGTTGGTCATATAGGATTTGCCCCTGGTGAAGCTATGCTGGCTGTCATTAATCATCTCCATGTCCTCTATGTGCTTTAGCATAGTTTCTAGGAGTACCTGTTCCATGATCTGCCAAGGCACAGAGGTGAGGCTGACAGGTTGGTAGTTCCCAAGGTCATCTTTTCTGCCCTTTTTAAAAATGGGCATAATGTTACCCTACTTCTAGTCACCAGAGACTTCTCCTGATTGCCATGACTTTTCAGATATCATGGCGAGTGCCTTGGCAACTACATCTGCCAATTCCCTCAGGACTCTGGGATGCATCTCATCAGGTCCCATAGACTTATAAATGTTCAGGTGGTCATGAACCTGATCGTCCTCTATAGTAGGAGGGGGTTTATCTCCCTGGTCACCATCTTGTTGCCCCATGATACAGGAGGGGTGAGGAGAGCAGTTAGTGGTGAAGACTGAGGCAAAAATTTGTTGACTCTCTCAGCCTTCTCCTCATCTGTTGATACAAGGTCACCATTCCCAACCAACAGTGGGGGTAGGATCTCTTTCACCTTCCTTTTTTGATTGACATACCTCATTTATGTTATTTATGTAACCTACAACATTCAACAGAACAGCAATGATGCCTTCTAATTCAGGAACCTGTGGAAAATCACATTACCAGTTTAAAATTACAATTACAATTACATGTAAATGTTCTTCAGTAGCTCCTGTTACAGTTTTCTATCCTGTGCTCTTATATGGTTTCCTTACGCGCGGCTATGTTTCAGTGGCACACATACTGCGCTTGTATGGCATGGGTTTTTTATTCCCCACCAAAAAGCATGAAGCTAAAATAAAATATAAGTTGGGACTTTGGTACACCCTTTGAAATATTTCATGGTACCAAGAGGTATTAATAATACTCAATATGTTCTGACCCATTTAAGAATCTCAGTCAAGGAAATATGCCTCACCTGGAAATAGCAAATTTTCATTACATGCTTCTGAACTGCATATGAGGGTAAAAGAAAGATAATCTATATTTTTTCAAGGGACTTATTTTATAATTAAGGACTCTAGTGTTTCATATGAAATATGAAAAATAAATGTTTAAAATTCTCTTTGATACATATGTGTACAAGAAACAAACTCAGAGATGTAACGCAAGAGTGCTTCATTAGTTGTGACACACAAAATGAAGCACTCTGTGTGAGGACAATAAAACAAAACAAAATTCCCAGTTTCATATGATACTGTACTGGAACCCAGGAAATTAAATTAGTTTATTGCTATAACTATTACATGTTTATAAAGCACCTTACAAATGAGAAATGGAAAGGATTTTTCAAAGGACTCATTATTTGCATCACAATAATCCAGTGAATTAAGTATTGACTGCTATCATGGAGCACATGCAAGAGAACCAGGTGATCAGGCCCAAACAACATGGGTTCACAAAAGGCAGGGCTTGCCAAACTAACTTGATTGCCTTCTATGACAAAGTGACACGACTACTAGACAAGGGAAAGACTGTGGATGTATTCTTCTTGGACTTCAGTAAAGCCTTTGACACAGTTTCTCATAGCATTCTGCTTAGGAAACTGTTGACCTCTGGACGGGACAGGTGCATATTCTCCTGGGTGGAAAACTGGTTGGATGCTGGGCCCAGAGAGTGGTGTCAAATGGAGTTAACTCCAGCTGAAGGCCAGTTACAAGTGGAGTTCCCCAGGGCTCAGTGCTGGGTCCAGCCCTGTTCAATATCTTTATCAATGACCTGGAGGAAAGCATTGAGTGCACCCTTAGCAAGTTTGCAGATGACACTAAGCTGGGGGGAACTGTTGATCTGCTTGAGGGTAGGGAGGCTCTGCAAAGGGATCTGAACAGGCTGGACTGCTGGGCTGAGTCCAATGGCATGAGGTTTAAGAAGGCCAAGTGCCGGGTCCTGCACTTGGGGCACAACAACCCAGTGCAGTGCTACAGACTAGGAGAAGTCTGGCTAGAAAGCTGCCTGGAGGAGAGGGACCTGGAGGTGTTGGTTGACAGCCAACTGAACATGAGCCAGCAGTGTGCCCAAGTGGCCAAGAAGACCAATGGCATCTTGGCTTGTATCAGAAATGGTGTGACCAGCAGGTCCAGGGAGGTTATTCTCCCTCTGTACTCGGCATTGGTGAGACTGCACCTCAAATACTGTTTTCATTTCTGGACCCCTCACCACAAGAAGGATGTTGAGGCTCTGGAGCGAGTCCAGAGAAGAGCAACAAAGCTGGTGAGGGGGCTGGAGAACAAGTCTTACAAGGAGCGGCTGAGGGAAGTGGAGTTGTTTAGCCTGGAGAAGAGGAGTCTGAAGGGAGACCTTATTGCTCTCTACAGCTATCTGAAAGGAGGTTGTATAGAGGAGGGTGCTGGGCTCTTCTCCCAAGTGACAGGGGACAGGACAAGAGGGAATGGCCTCAAGCTCCCTCAGGGAAGGTTCAGGCTGGACATCGGGAAAAAAATTTTCACGGAAAGGGTCATTGGGCACTGGAACAGGCTGCCCAGGGAGGTGGTTGATTCATCTTCCCTGGAGGCATTTAAAAGATGGGTGGATGAGGTGCTGAGGGGCATGGCTTAATGATTGATAGGAATGGTTGGACTTGATGATCCTGTGGGTCTTTTCCAACCTAGTGATTCTGTGATTCTCTGCTATTCATTTTGAAGACCATTAAACCTACGCAGAAACGCTTAAGTGACATACCTAAGAATGAATAATATAAAACAGTGGTAATAGAAGAACTTGCACACCTTAGTTCTCCTGAAAACTAAGAGCTGAAACCTCAACTTTCTTTTGTGAAGACTATAGTAAAAAAAATGCATGTTCTGTGCATGGAGGAGGGATTTTGACTATCACAGATTTAAATGAAAATCCAGTAAATAATCAAAGCCCAGTGAGGAGAAATGAGAAGACTGAGCTTGGAAAACATGGAGACTAAAAAACAAGTTTTATCTGTGAAGTGTGATTTAGTTATTAAATGAGACAAGAGCCTAATGTGAAGTGAAGGTGGCATAGAATCATTACAGGAAATTACATGCAATATTGAGATTATTTTCATAGCAGATGCTTGCTAGATCAGAAAAGGCAAAATGAGATGGAGATGATAACTGAAATGAAAAACAAGCAGATGAAAAGATGACATAGGTTGCAATCAATGGAAGGTTTCAACAGCTGCCCAGGCAAATGCTGGAGTCCATTAAAATGGATTAGAAAACATCACCAGTGCAGCAGCCAGTCTTTTTCAGTTTACAGTAGTTTGGCAGAATGGAGAGGTCATGTTTCATTAGGATTAGTCCTGTCTCCTTTTAAAAATAGTTCTCATGCAAGAACTGATATAGTTCAGGTTTTCACAACTTGTCAGGTTTCTTGTGTGTATCACTGTCATTTTAAAAACTTGTCTACAGCATATATTTTTGCTGTAGCTATGCTTGCAGCAATGTAATTGCATCTCTCACACTGCCTATTTCACTTCAGCAAACAATTAAAAGTTTCAAATGTCTAAGCCTAGACAGCATAGGTGCTTATCTTATTTTCTTATGTTTGCAGTCTTTCCCATTTTATTCGATTCCGGATACTCACCACTGATCACATCCTGCTTACTGTCCATATGTCTGTTCACCATCTTCATAGTTCTCTTCAGAACCCTACACTTTCTGAAGATTTACACTAAAGCAGGCTACCATTAAGCCACCAATAACAAATCAAAGAGACTCCACACTAGGGTTTTTTTTGTTTTTTTTTTCTTTCATTCTAAAGAATGGTAAAACAGAGTACTTTTAATATTACCTCTTATTTTCCCATCATTAGTCTTAGAGGCTTTAGCTCCCTCATAGCCAGCTCTCATAGAACCACCAGGTTGGAAAAGACCTCCAGGATTATCGAGTCCAACCATTCCTATCAAATACTAAACCATGCCCCTCAGCACCTCGTCCATCCATCCCTGAAATACCTCCAGGGATGGTGACTCAACCACCTCCCTGAGCAGCCTGTTCCAGTGCCCAATGACCCTTTCCAGGAAAAATTTTTTCCTGATATCCAGTCTGAACCTCCCCTGGTGCAGCTTGAGGCCATTCCCCCTTGTTCTATCACCTGTAACCTGGGAGAAGAGGCCAGCACCCTCCACTATACAACCTCCTTTCAGGTAGTTACAGAGAGCAATGAGGTCTCCCTTCAGCCTCCTCTTCTCCAGGCTAAACAACTCCAGTTCCCTCAGCCGCTCCTCATAAGACTTGTTCTCCAGCCCCTTCACCAGTTTCGTTGCTCTTCTCTGGACGTGCTCCAGAGCCTCAACATCCTTCTTGTGGTGAGGGGCCCAGAAATGAAAACAGTATTTGAGATGCAGTCTCACCAGTGCCGAGTACAGAGGGAGAATAACCTCCCTGGACCTGCTGGTCACACCATTTCTGATACAAGCCAAGATGCCGTTGGTCTTCTTGGCCACTTGGGCACACTGCTGGCTCATGTTCAGTTGGCTGTCAACCAACACCTCCAGGTCCCTCTCCTCCAGGCAGCTTTCTAGCCAGACTTCTCCTAGTCTGTAGCACTGCACTGGGTTGTTGTGCCCCAAGTGCAGGACCCGGCACTTGGCCTTGTTAAACCTCATGCAACTGGTCTCAGCCCATTGGTCCAGCCTGTTCAGATCCCTTTGCAGAGCCTCCCTACACTTAAGCAGATTGACACTTCTTCCCAGCTTAGTGCCATCTGCAAACTTGCTAAGAGTGCACTCAATGCCTTCATCCAGGTCATTGATAAAGACACTGAACAGGGCTGGATCCAGGAATGAAGCCCTGGGTTCACCACTTGTAACTGGCCTCCAGCTGGAGTCAACTCCATTTACCACCCCTCTCTGGGCCCAGCCATCCAACCAGTTTTCTACCCAGGAGTGTGTGCACCTGTCCAGGCGAGGGACAGTCAGTTTCCTAAGCAGAATGCTGTGAGAAACTGTGTCAAAGGCTTCACTGAAGTCTTTGCATGCAAGAGTCATGATAAAGCACTACTCATTATTAGCTTGTCAATTAAGTACACATCCAGATGCTTTATGAGCTCAGAGTCTAATCGACACTATGATCAGAGAGAATGAAATGCATTATAAGATTAATTCAAAATAATTTTCTACAATCTTTGTTTCAAAATGCTGGCAATTTTTTTCATATATATGTACTATGCCAAATATATGGGCCTTCAGACACAAAAAGTTATGGAATGCAGCACTAAGCTAGAATTCTGAATTTTGGAATGCACTGATCACCCCAAAGCCTCGTCATCTGAATCTGAACATAAGAACAGTTAGTCACAGTATCAGATTTTATTACTTCTGTGAATGTTCCAGAGCTCATAAAAAAGAGCTATTGAATAGAATGACACATGTACGGTTGTCCAGAAGATGATGGTTATATTGGAGCAGTGCAAGGCCTTGCAGGAGATTACTTTGGTCTAAGATTTAATCTTTCTGCCTGATTTTCTTGGAGTTTTTTCCCATTCCCTTAAAGTTATATCTAAAAATATTCCATATCATATAGGTTTTAATAGCAGAAATTAATTGTCAAATTTGTTTGTTATTCAAATGTATTGTGACTGAATACACTGACAGAAAAGAAATCAGGAAGTAAAGCATAAGAGAAAAAAAATCCTTTGTGTTTTCTATAAAGGCAAAGGCAAACACTGCATGACTGAACCAGCCACTTAATGGCTCATATCAAATCCTATCATATCATGTATCACATTTTACCTTGCCATAAACTTGAAAAAAAAAAGAATATATATTATATTCCATTTCATCATACCAAACCCATGCTCTGATATTGAGGGATGTCTTACAGCACTGGAAACTGCTTGGAATTTCTGATAGGAATCTTTTACTGCAATAAGTAATAATAGCAAGAATACTTGAGATGAAGCCAGTTTGGGATCAGCTCCAGAGAGATGCTGAGAAAGAATTTAAGCATGCATTTCAGGCATATGACCTACTGCTACCCAAATATATAAGGTCCCAGGAAACATGATGATTTTAATGAGATGGAACAGCTACTGCCTGGAACAATAGTACTCTACAGAATAACCTGTGTGTGAAGAAAAATTTCAGTGGTTGTTTCCCAATTAATAACTTATAGCACTATTATTAAGTGCTCTGATGTAAAATTGTATGGACAACACAAGGCCATGCAATCTCAAACAGTCAGAGTAATAGCGATACATAATAATTAATGATTAATTTAAAAGTCTGAGATTAGCAAAATTAATCACACAGTGCAGAAAGACTTCATATGTAGATAAGAAAAATTATATAGGAAAAGGGGATGAGGGATGAGAGGGCATTGCCATTAGCTGCTCTCTATGATCACATATTAGGTTAACTTTTATCAAAGGAGTCAGACGTAAGTATGTGCATGTAGTATATATAAATATAAAAAGTAAGCAGGTAGCTCCTGCTGAGAACATAGGAAGAAGAGCTCTCAGATTTCTCTGGATGAGGTCAGAGAATTGTTTGAGGATGTGCCATCTTGTTGAGTTTGACAGCAAAGAAACCATTAGATAGCCAAAATCATGGCACCAGAAAGTGAGAAAGACAAAAGGCCTCTACGTAAGCAGATGCACTGTGCCAGCAACAAAACCTGCAGCACTGGATCTAGTGGTCATTACTGGTGTGCTGCCATTGCACTGAGGTAGACCAGCAAAATATTACATTAAAAGTGAATTCAGGCCCAAAGTGAGGACTGGCGACATTCTGCCGATGCCATGCAGAATTATTAAAATAAAGATAGAAAAAAATTCTGTCTGTGTAAAATTGCATGGCAAGAGAAGGGAAGGAAACTTTCCTGTTGCTGATCTGTACATAATACAAGTAAAAAAATAAAAAAAAAAAACGTAAGAGAAGAAACTGCAGTCTTGTTTGTCCACCAAAGGGGAAGAACACCCATGCCTTGTAAGCAAGAAGATCACAAACTTTACATTGATACTTCCTGCACCTTACAACATCCTCACCAAAAAAAAAAATTCCCTGACAAGTCACAATACTTAAGTGGAACAGAAGCCAGCTCCTCCTACAGAAACACTGGTTTGTCATAATTTTGTAAAACATACCTCTTTGTCAGTAAAACAGACTGTAAAGATCAACTAAGAGCAAATACTAGGTAAGAAGGTGATGGTTTTTTGTCTTCTCTGGTCATTCCTTGGCCCTGAGGTTCTGTCCAATTTAATCTTACAGTCTGGGCTTCCACTTACTCTTTTCCTGTGCTTAGTTAACTTCAACTGCTTAACGAGATTTACGCATGACTTCACATTACTGTCATAAATTTCCTACTGATACCAATACTCCATGTTGCAGTTTTCCTAAGAATGATGGTGTTCCAAAAGAGAAGAGAAAAGTAATAAGAGAAGAGCACATGGTACATTTTATTCGCAGAAAGGTGGCATGTGAGACCAGGAAGGTCTCTAGATTAGTATGGTTTTTTATACTTGTGGGTCATAAATCCCTTTGGAGGTCGTACAAAGTTTAAAAAGAGAGCTGTCAATGAGTAACAGCTCCATCCCTGCAGGGCTGGAAAATAAGAGGGACTATTAGTACTTACTCCCAGAAAACACTTTTTATACTTCCCAGAAAACTTCAAATTACGTCTAATTGCTGAAAACAGTTCAGCTCCTTCAGAATGAGGAAGTCGATAATCACAGTTGTTTTTCACTCTCCTGTGCTGGAGGAACTGGTTAATACTGACTGGCATAGATCACACAAAAACAGATGAGCTGAGAGGACCAGAAAGCTGGCTAAATGCAGTTATTAAAGTAAAAGATCTGGGGAGAGATAACAAGGAAAATAAACCACAGCCATTTCTCTTGGCAGTTGTCTCTTTCTTAGGAAGCTCCTGCCCCCTATGTCCCCAGACACAAGTTTCCATTTGCTGAACATATGTTCAGTTCTGCTAGTATAATTCTACTCACTGCACAGATCTTTAGGGAACAAGGTTATGACACCCAGGTTAATAACAAGCCTCCCCATAAAGGCAGAATATTTTTAAAATAGATCAGTAATCTATCTGTTTCATCACGCAGTCCCATAAACAGTTGTAGGGGCAGATAACAGGGACAAAATCAGCTTAAGCAGAATGAGTTACTGAATTACTGCCTCAGAACAGAGTATGAATAGAGCTAGGGAACACAAGGACAAGGACTAATTACTAACCAGAAAATCAGTCTAGGAGACATGACAGATGGTGTCAGGAAACCACTGTACATATCTGGGGTAGGAAAGGACAACATGAATCAGCAATAAGAGAAACACAAAAACCATGATTTGATGCAAATACAGTCAATGAAGTGCTGGCAGAATTGTTTCCAAGCAGAATGTTTTTCAGTGTTTTCCATGAGGTTTTTAGCAGAACCAAACTCAATGAAGCTATTGAAGTGTGCAAGGACAGAATAAGACCAAGTGCATTCAGAAGCATTGATTAAATGCAGAGGGAGGAGAATAAGAGTACATCAAAGAAGATCAAAGACATCTCTTCAGAGTTGAAGGAAGAAAAAAATTGAAAAGTAAATCAATTGTCCTTTTAACTTATATAATCAATACCAAGTTAAAACAAACTAAAACAAAAGTCATATTCATGTTATAAATGCATACCTGTATCTGGAGTATTTCGTCCATAAACATCCCTCCTCTTTATAATACCAATTGCTAGAGAAAAAAAAGAGGGGTCTAGAGAAGCACCCTCCTTTCTCAGGTGCACTGCTGAGCTCAGCTTGATAATCTGCTTCCCCTCCACATACAGATTTCCAGCTGTTTTTACTAGTAGTCCTGAGTACTCACTGACAGAGTTTAAACTTTCTTATAACAGCATGTAAAAAAATGTATATCTATAACATCTAAAACACTTTACTCTCAGGAAAATGTAAGTTCTTTTAGTTGCAAAGACAAGCATTCAAAAATTATCCCAGACTTTCTTTGTATGCAGTTCATTTTTTAAGACACTTTGTGCAATGAATGAGACAAGATCTCACTGGACGGTGAATGTAAGGGAAGGAATGACTAAAACATGATCGTGCATTAAAGTCATCATCAGAATATGCATGTAGATGTATACAGTATAACCATTCCATCCCTTCCAGGTTTTACTGGAAATAAAAAAGATTTTCTACCATAGCAATCCTTACACATGAACTACTTTCATTGTGAAGAGAGGAAAAGGAGGAGGTGAAGAAGTACAACAAATTCCTATTTCAGTAAGGCTTCCCTAAGAAAATGAAGAAAGTAAAAGGTAGAAATATCAATGGATTGTGTGCACACATTTACATTACAGTTGTCACAGGACTAACATAGTAAAAATCATAAAACTTGTTAAAATATGAATAAATTAATAAAGCAAATTAGTTCCAAGGTAATTTAATGTTGATAAATTTTACAGCCTTCACAAATTTAATTTTATTTTAATACTCATTATAATCAAGCTAGATATGTAGAGAAGTATAAGGTTGACATAGTTGTCTACATATCTTGTTCAATGTAACTTCCTATATGCACTAAATTTCATGACTAGGGAATACGCAGCCTCTTCAAGCGGGGAACATAATGTATAATAACAAAGCTGAATTTCAACTTTTCTTCTGCAGGGCACTAGAGAAAACTGTGGCATTCCTCATATGATAGTGTGGCTGATGTGATCCTGAGCACCATATATCAATGGCACTGTAACCTTACTCTGAACTGGAGTAATTTAACTATTTTTCTCCAAATAAACCATAACTATTATAACCAACACACAGATCTGCATTATAAGTCAGTCCTTCCTCTCTTTCATTTCAGTTGCTTCCAGCACTTCCAAAGTTTATGTTTTGTCTGTAGCAATGTGTGAATTATCAAAATAAATATATACAATTTAATCAGGACTAAAGAAGTTTCTGTCCAAACTAGTATGAAAGCCAAAGAAACAAAAATTCAGTATAGATAACGATGTAGCTGAATGGCCATGCAACCAATCTGAAGCAAAGTTCTAATATCCCTCTCGAAAGTCAGAGAGTGCCTTTCCATCAGAATTAAGAGGTTTCAGATCAGGCTATATTCACAAAAGTGCTTTGTTTTCAGAAAATGTTCATGTTTTCCCTATTTCTGTTGTTTGCTCTGTGATTACTCCAGAGATCAGGAGTAACTAACGACTGCAAAACACTCCCAAAAGTGTTTATGAAACTAAATATTGTGGCTATATCCTTCATTATGAAGATATTAATAAAATTTTCTCATCATTAATTTAGTTTTTTACATCTTCCTTCATTATAGTTACCTGTGTCAACATTTTTTTTTGTGCCTAACTTGAAAATAGACGAATGAATAATGTGATACCCTATGTGAATCTAGAATACTGTATCTTTTTTTTCTGGAAGTAATTTCTAAACATGATGGAATAAAGACTCGCTGTTATTACATTCTACAGAGGGTAGAGCTTACAGTTTTAATTCTGAAATTCTCACCAAATTCCATATTAAACAATCCTACATTCTTTGTTCACACTTCACACAGAAAAATCTGAAACTTTGGCAAGTAAGATAAGTAATGTCTAATATTTCTACTTCATAAAGTCCATAACTAAAGATAGCTGAAGAACACATTCAGTAAACTGGAATTGGAAATGCATGCCAGTAAATTCAAGCAAAGCACTCCTAAACAGATTAGGTTTACATTTCCCACACATCAGATTAAATCCTATGGATATCAGATTTCACTTTTAACTGTCTAATTCAATAATCATATTTTATTTTTAATCAAACAGAAATATGAAATAAAAAGATAAAACATACAGCTATTGTTAATGGCTGTACATCTGGTTTATTCAGATTTTCTTAGCAATCTGCAGCTGTTATTTATTTGAATTTCATGAGACTGTTAACTGGTCCAGTGGAAAGGTCCCTAGAAAAACATTTCTGGTGGCATTCTGTCTGAAATAGAACTATTAGGGGAAAAAAAGCCTGGGAATACTACAGAATAAAATAATGAGGAAGACGAATTTCCCAAACATCTAGTTAAGGAAAGGTGCAAGCTATCATTTGCTCTTGGATCAACATTCAAGAGGTTCTTTAGCTAGCACTGCTTGATGACCTCACTCTGACATAGTAGATTATGGCAGGTACTGCAATGGTGTCATTACTTTGAATTCCTAAATACAGCATACACTTTCTACTGTTCTGCTGCTAATTATGTTAATTTGAATTTTGATTTAAGCCAGTGAATAATCATTGATTTCACTCAGCAGTCATGCAGGATGCATGAAGTTTATATGAGCTTGAATTTATTATTGGTAGCACAGATTAATGCCACATGGTGTGCAAGCCTTATTTTAATTTTTTCTCTTTTTGGACTATGACACTTTTTCTTTTTGAAACTTCATTTTTAAATGACTATCACGTTTGTATTTAATTGTAATTTTTACTGAAAGAATAATTCTCATGCTGGTAATTTTAAATTCAACTGTTAACTGCAGTAAAAGAATGTATTATGATGGCTCTCAGATCTGTTGCTAGTAGATATTTGCCAACATTACCCATTATTGTGGAACTCAGTAAGTAGTTACAACGCTTAATATATGCTTAAAAGAGCCGAAGGCAGTAGAAATAGGAAGATTTGTTGCTTACAGCTCAAAACATACAGACTGTGAGGTACTGAAATTATAGTATTCCTGGCAAAACTAAATGGGATACTTGTGCAACTGGACAGTACTGTCTAGAATAGTTATTAACCCCTTGCTATAAAAAGCACTACTTTAAGAAAGCATACAGGACTGAAGACAGGACCATTTCTACCTCTATGTATTTAACTCCCATGACTTGTTCCTGTTTAGACGTCAGCACAATTTTCAGTTGTAGTATCTTGGATCCCCAAAGAGCTATAAAGACATGTAATTAATTAATTTAAATAGAATAATTAGTGCTTTCTGTGGGGAAAAAGGTTCATATTTCCAGATCAAAGAAAGTATGAAGGAGTTTCTAACTCCGAACTTTGTTAATGCTTCATCTCTGTGCCTCAGCTTCTTTGTAAAGTTGCAGTAACGATCAAACAACAGGAGTTGTAAAGATAAACAAATGACCCACTCACTTTCAGTATCTACGGTTCCTAAACATGAAGTCTTGCCAAAGAAACCCATTTCTGAGTGCAGTATTCAGAGAAGTTGAGGGGTTTTGCTGCTTGGTTATTCAATATATTAGCCAGTGTGCTGCCATTTTCACCACAATGTACTGTATTGATCAGAGTCTCACTGTGTTCAGAGACGCATCTCTTGTTACTTTACATATCTAAAGGAGTTAATGACTGTAAAGTGGTCAAATACTCTTGCAATCATCCCAGTGAAAAAAATAACAGCAAAACAAAAAAAAACCAAACAATCAAGAGCATTACATAAAGATATTGATTTCCTCATTGCAGCATCTGTACAATGCAGAGATTTACTTTATTCAGTGCTCACTTGGCTCTTTTCATAAACTATCATAGGCACTGTCATAAAATAACACTGCTAAAAAACAATGGGAAATAATATTATGACAATATATGATAGTCTACTTGGCCAATGTAAAACAAAACTGTACTACATTAGAAATATATTCACAGATGAGCTTTAGTTCACCTATGTTAACTACTTTTATGTTTAACAAAATCAGCCTTGTTTGTACTGTTCACTTGCTCTATACAAGAAATACAGCGATTACCCCCAAAATATTTTTTTATTTTACTTTAAGTCAGTTCAAAAGTCTGTATGACTGAAATGAACAATGACTTACTGGATTAAAGAAATCTTCAACCTAAAGAAGCATAGCATATCCAGGTCTGCCTGATGATGTGGGCTGCATCTGTGCCATCTGCTTCTAAGCAGGAAGAACAGGACTGCTTTGCCAGAGAGTACTCCTTCCCACAGGCTGACATTTGGCAGCCACAGTCCCCATACTGATGCTTAACAGAGCAGTAGGAAGTGCTTTGAGCACCTGTGTCTCAAGGTGCAGCTCCTTTTGCATTACCTGCATATATATCCCACTGACTTTTTACTTCTAGCAATGTAAACAATCTTACTGTTTCAGTCTGATGCATCTTACTCTCCAACACAAGACAATCTTAAAAATAAAAAAAAAAGCTATCCCTAGAAAAACTTGTGATTAAGGTTCTACATAGTGCAAGCAAACAGAGCAGTGCAAGCAAAAAAAAAAGCACAAACTCCATAAAATATTGTTCTAATCTATGCTTACAGCTATGTTTCAGACATATACTTCAAGCAAATTTCTTTCAGTGTGCTCTTGCTCAAAGTCCATATACTCATGAATTCCATCCCATCCCCCCACTTCATGAGGCTCCACAATAATAACTTTCATCTCCAGCTACTTTGACGTGGGTTTAAATTCCCTGGGGAGTTCTAGCTGAAGTCAGATACCTTGTATATGTAAGTAATTTTCACTTTGCTTTTTTTAATAATCATATTACATAATCCAGGCTGTTCATTTGGTAATCCTCATTTCTTGTTGCAGGTTTCAATATCTGCATGACAAATATTATATAAGACATCAGATTTATACAAAAGCTGCTATGAATTGAATCTCTGATATGTTAACAACTTCTGCCCTCACCTTCTGCAACAGGTATAAATGTCACATCAATAAAAGGTGACCAGCTTGATGCATCTGAGAGCAAATTTTCGCTCCCCTTCCTCCTCCTTTAACATGGTGTGTTTTATCAGAAGAGGTTTAAAGTAGTTTGGAACTGAAATTTTGTTGTCTATGCTGCCAAATCAACAGTTAAGATATCGGAGGAATTAAGAAAAGAAATTTTACTATTTGTTATTGAAACCAACTCTTCTACCATAAGTTTTATTCTTCTGCAATCAAAGCAAAATTTCCACTAAAGTAAGTGCTGAAAATTGCACGATTCCTGAAACAGTACAGGAACAAGAACATTCAGAGAAAGGTGACTGAATATTCAGTCTTGCAAAGAGGAAATAACCCAAACAGTTCTCCTTCAGTATCAGATGAACAGTTTTCTACTGCCTGTCATAACAGAACTTTAGGAACGAAATGGAAAAATCAAGTGCATAATTGATAAGAAATTAAATAATAATTATAGTGGAGGAATAACAATAGAAAATAGAAGTAGCAGATGAACAAAATCCAACCCTAAAGAGAGGAAGAAAAGAAAGCAGTAAATTGAGACACAAAATCATTGGCATCCTGACATGCTAAAGGGGCCAGATTTTTTGCCAGTTTTTAATGAAGGAGGAATTTCACACAGTAAATTTAAACAAAAAGAATACTGCACTTTTTCCCACAAAACCCACCAAATTTTATTACATACAGTGCTACAAGTTGTGGAGAGAGCAACACATATAGCATTGAGTAAAGAAGATGGCTGCTACCCATTAACTCATCTCTTTCATATCTGATTTCTTGGATCATTTCAGAAATCCAATGGCTTATACTTGTCATGTCACAGCCTTTGGTCTCTTGTGAAATACTGAAGCAATTGCTGCTATGCTTTCCTGTATCCATTTGTCTCTTGAGGGTTATTGACTTTGGTTCTGTCTAAGGGTTCTTTCTTCTAAAATAAATCCCCAGAGGTCTTTTGGTGAAAGAAAAACAAAACAAAACAAAAAATTAAAAAACTAAAAAAAGGAAAGAAAAAGAAAAAAAAAAGAAAAAAAATTGAACAGACCCTTCCCAGATTTCCTTTATAGATATAAGGACTATAAAAAAATTACTTTGTTCAGCACTCCCTTTATTTGCTAGCAGTGGGTGCTGCCTACAGTTTTCCATGCACATACTTTGTGACTGTAGTTGTATCAATCACCAGTTGCATGGAGATAGTTGTGCATGCACAGGTCATTATCTATAGCCACTCAGAATACAAGCTTTGTTCTAAATACAGCTATGTGAATTCTTACTCAGTAAAACAAAACATTCAAATAAAACCAGGAGTTTGTTACTTCATTTCTCCTGTTCCATTCCATACTCTGGAACATGTCTCGTTCTCAAATGGAGATTTTCATTGTGTTTAGGAACAATTCTGAATCTGTATACTGTTCATTTAATTTGAAAGGTTTGAAATGTTCCATAAATTATGGAACACAACTAGTGTCTTAGCTGTTAAAATAGTAAAAATAAAACCAAACCCAGCTTAGACTATAATGATTTTACTATAAATACCCTTAAAGGGGCACAGCAATTGCTATAAATATAAAATTTAGAACCATTCATCTTAAAATAGGCCAAAAAAGTATTTAACACATAGAACAGCAAAATGAAGCCAGTTGCAAACTGACCAGCCAAAGAAATGCACAGAAAGTGCTTCATTGGCTATAGCAATGTGAAACATCCGTGTTTCCCACCAGAAGCAGAATCTGGTCAGAATTCAAGAATATATACTTAGTACTGATATCAACATCAGACTGATATCATTAGACTCCAATGAAGGCAAAAGCCTCTTAAAGAAATTATAAATTACTTTATATCATCAAGATTTGAAGTTATTTTAAAACAGCATTCTTATCTTCCTCAGTCAAAATGGAATTTCCAACAATAGTTCACATGAAACACAATTTAATCAGAGATTGAGACATCAATCCATTAAGCTTTCTGTTTTTCATTAAGTGAAGGGGTGGAGAAGTTCAAACTTTATTTAGTATGTTACAGATGAAGATATCACAATGTCATCTCATCTAATTTCAGTTTATTTCCATATTTGCACTGGAGGAATGTAGTTTTTTTCCGAGTACAAAGCCTAGAATCAAAACCATTCTCTCTGGCATTGAGGTTAGATTCAAAGAATCATGGAATTTCTCAAGTTGGAAGGGACCCATAAGGATCACTGATTCTAAATTCTTGCTTCTCACAGGATTACCTAAAAGTAAATCACATGACTAAGAGCATCATGCAGATACTTCTTGAGCTCTGACAGACTTCCCTGGGGAGTCTGTCCAGTGACCAACCACCCTCTCAGTAAATAAGCTTTTCCTAATGTCCAATCTGAACTTCACCTGATGCAGACTCATTCCATTTCCCTGTGCCCTGCCACTGGAAGGTAGAGATCAATGCCTCCTCCTCTGCCGCTTCCTCTGAGGAAGTTGTAGATTGTGATGAGCTCTTCAAGCTAAACAAGCCAAGTGACCTCAACTGCTCCTCACAAGTCTTGCCCTCAAGACCTTTCACAATCTTGGTTGCCCTCCTCTGGACACATTTTAACAGTTTGATGACCTTCTTACATTGAGGCACCCGAAACTTCACACAGTACTTAAGGTGGGGCTGCATGAAGGCAGGATAGACTGAGACAGTCACCTCTCTCAATGTCGGCCCCTTTGGCCCTCAGGGTATGATGTTGACTTGTATTAAATTTGCCATCAACCCAAACTCCCAGATCTCTTTCTGCAGGGCTGCACTTCAGCCCCCACCCTCTGATCTGTACATATAACCAGGATTACTCCATGCCAGGTGAGGAAACTGGCACTTGCTTTTGTTGAATTTCATATGAACTGTGATTGCCCAGCTCTTTAGTCTATGGAGATCTCACTGTAAGGCCTCTCTATCTTCGAGGGAGTCCACAGCTCCTCCTAGTTTAGTATCACTGGTAAATTTACATAAGGCATACTTGATTCCTGCATCTGGATCATTTATAAAAACATTAAAGAGCACTGGCCATGAAACTGAGCCATGAGGAACCCCACTGATGACTTCCCACTAGCCTGATGCATCCCCATTTACTATGGCAGTTTACTAAGCCTGACCTGTCAGCCAGTTGTTCACCAGTCTATTATGGACTTGTATAGTGAACATTTTGTCCAGAAAAATACTGTGAGAGATACCATAAAAAGCTTTGTTAAAATCCAGACCCACCACATCTACTGAATTCACCTGGTCAATTAGATGGGTGAAAACATAAAGGGAAGTTAAATTAGTTACATAGGATTTTACCTCCATAAACCTGCACTGACTATGACCAATGACTGCATTGTCTCTCAAAGGTTTTTCAAGAACTTCTAGAATAATCTCTCCACAGCTTTACCTGGTACTAGAGTGAGACTAGCAGGCCTGTAATTACCAGGATCTTCTTACCCTTCTTGAAAATTGGTACAACCTTTGCCAGCTACAATTTGACTGGGACCTCTCCAGACTCCCAAGACTGGTGAAAAATAATGGAGAGAGGTCCTGCAATTATATTTGCCAATTCTTTCAGTATTTTGCGATGAATCCCATCAGGTCCCAAAGATGGACATCCAGCTGAAGCAGCAAGTTCAGGTTCGGCTGAGAGTTTATCATACTTCCAGTCACAGTCTTCCAACACAGGGCTCCAAAGATCCAAGGTACCACCATCAGTGTTAAAGACAGAGATGATGAAGGCATTCAGTGTCTCTATTTTGTCTGTGTCTCTGTTTGTGAGATGGCCAGCCTCATCAGGTAACACATCAATGTTATCTCTGAACCTTCTCTTACTGTTAATTTATTTTTGTTATCCTTCACAGTGCTGGCCAGCTTTAATTCTAATTGAGATTTGGCTGTATGAATTTGCTCCCTACAGTGGTGATCTCTGTAGTCCTCCGATGTTACTTATCCTTGCTTCCAGTGTCTGTACATTTTCCTTTTCTGCCTAAGTTCTAGAAGACCATCCTTGCTTAGCAAGGCCAGCCTTCTGCCCTGCTTGCTTGACTTCTGACACTTTGGAATTGTCAGCTCCTGCACTCTTAAGACATGACTCTTAAAAAGTGACCAGCATTCATGGATCCCAAAACCTTCAAAAGCAGATTCCCAGGAGAGCTAACTAACTCCTTCAGCAGACCCAACCCTGCTCTCTCCACATCCAGGGTCGAAGTCTTGCTGGCAATTTTTCTATCAGCAATGCTTTGAAACTCAACGGCTTCATGGTCACTGTGACTGAGACAGCCACCATCCACCACTTCACCCATGAGTCCTACTCTGTTTATAAACAACAAACCCAGGAGGGCACCTTTCCGACTGGACTCGCTTTGTACCTGCACCAAGAAGTACCTTCAATGTGCTTCAGAAATTTCCTGTACCTGTTTATGTCTACTGTATTGTACTCCCAGTTGATATCTGGGAAGTGAAAATCACCCTTGGGGACAAGGGCAGTTGATCTAAAGATATGTCTTAATTCCTTACAGAACAATTCATTGCTGTCATTGTACTGGCTGGGTGGTTGACAGTTGACTCCCACAACAACACCCACTTTATTTTGTTTCCATTTCATCCTTTACCTACAGGCTATGTTGTCCTCAGTCCAATCCCTCCCTCACATACAGTGCGATCCCCCACCTCTCCGCACCCTCCTCCCACTTTGCCCATGTACTCAGCACATTGTGGAGCAAATTGAAGGACTTCACTAGCACACCATCCCACAACCAGCAGCATGCTGCTCCCAGGTTTATCTCTAGCAAATCTCGTTTTATTGCTTTCCCCCTTCACATTTTATTTAAAGCTCTTTAAAAGAGCCCTGCTAACTCTTGTGCAAAGATTTTTTCGTGCTTTGAGAAAGATTTTCACAAAAGCATCAACAAAGGTATATTACAGAACTTGCGTGAGAGTCCACCCATTTTAGAGGTATTAATATGCACCCAAGAAGACATCTGAAACACAGCCAGGGACTGATGCCAGGTCCTCTGGATTTCAAACCATTTCCACTAATAAACAAACTATTCTTGTCTAATGTTTGCAGTAAATTCCCTAAAACCAGTTGGTGACTTTTTTCTTTTTAAAGACTACTGGACCCTCATTAACAAAAAAAACATGTCAATTAATTTCTTCTACATAACAGAAAACCAAATTAGGTCTGGAGAACATACATTGAATTGATTAGCAACAACTTTGAGTGGAAGGGTCTTGTAAAGCAGAAAAACTGAAAACTGAAAATTATCACCATTCATATAAATGCAGAAGACAAGACCTATGATTACTCTCACTTTCCTATATCAAACCTTTCTTCTGTCACAAGCACATTTATAAATCCTCCTATGTAATAAAGAAATTCCCATTGTTTCCAGAGGCGAAGGTTTTAGACTCTATACCATAGCTACAGGTTAAACAAAGAAATAACTCTGATGTTATATGAGCGCGGATTTGCCTGTTTTGTGGCAGCAACTAAGCCTGGTGAAGCATCGAAGCAATTTGTGAATTGCAGCAGTGGAATCTCTGAATGGTTTTAATTAATGTGTGCCAGGGAGACAGAGGGAGCTCACCAGCAACTAAAAGGGAGGTATATCACAGAGACATTTGAAAGTCTAACCTAATACTCATACAGCTACAACATCTATACTCCTCAGCAAAGAAAAGAAAAAAAGCTTTCCTAATTAAATGATTTTTTGTCCTTTTTTTTTTTCTTTTTTTTTCACATCATGAGATGTGGAAATAGATCCTTATAAAAACTTTGGCATCCAAAATTCTATTTTATTTTCCACCAGTGGGATTTTCCCTTGTTAATTTTCTTACACTCCCCATATATTAAGGCATATACTAATAAATGAAAGCAGCAAGTCAGCCTCTCATATATTTCATAAAGTACCATGGGAAATGATTTGTTTAGGATGAGTAAACAAAATCTCTTTGTTCATCAAATTTAATTTTACCTGAGGACTAATAAATGTGTGCATAGCATGGACATACTGAAAGTTAACTGGGCTCAGAAATACACCATACAGTTGAGCTTTTTAGACAGCAAGGAAAATTACTGTTGTGGTAATTAATGGCTTGACTGTACCTCTCAGCATGAAGGAAGAAGCATTACATTTAGGCTGTGAGATGACAGATCTTTAGTTTGCACGTTCTCTTGGACTTCCGAAATGCTAGCAATAAAAACATCGGTTGTTAAGGCTCAGGGGTGAAAGAGTGTCTCCACAAATACAACAGTTAAGCCTGGAAGGTGAGATTGAAATAAACCAACCAAACAAGATTATGTACAGTCAAAAATAAAGCCATTAACTCTCCCTGTGAAACGTTATGCTAATCTGTTATATGGCTGATAAGCTGGCAATTTCATGAGTTTTAAGTCCTATAAGGAATTTCTTGGATATTTACTGTAAACCTGTGATTTGTATTGTCTATCAAGTCCACAGGAAGACAAGAAAGCCCCTGTAATATAATAGACTACAAATTCTCCCTCACCCAGGGAAGGGAGTTGAAACTCAGTGTGTTTTAAGAAGCTCTTGAGAGATATTTAGGAGACTCTGTATGAACACACAGACAGCATCAAAGTTATGTTCTCCCTTTCTCTATCAGTTTTCTGCCAAGCATTCTAGCCTTGATACCTCTGGAGCCTAAAAAACTGACTGTACAACAGTAGCCTAGCATTATTTACCTTTTTGGTAGGTTTAACATCTTGGGACGTGATGCTTCTTGTTTCCCAAACTACCCCTGGACCTTCTCATCCTACTAGCCCACTGGAGTCTGTTCAATAGAGCTGCCTGGAGCTCCTAGAGCTTCCACTCTGTGGAAGAAACAAATATTGAAAAACTATGACGCCGCAATTAAATCTTCTAGATACATAATTTGAAGACACCGGAAGACAGTAACTAAACTAGAGTAAAACATGATACAGAGCTGTCATTGCACTATTTTAGAAGGGAACTGAGTTATGGGATTATAGTATCCCCTCAGAGTACTTGTATGTATAACACAGGTGCTGAAAGCACAGTTAATATTAAGAAGACTTTAAGACATAAATATAAGCAGAGATTTTAAAGTGAGTAATTAGTCAATAATGTCATCACCTAATATTGCATATAAAAGCCTTGCCTATTGGAAATGCCTATATTTTTGCATGCTTAGCAGTAATAAGAAGGGGATGTGTATTTCATCATAAGTCACAGAGGGTTTGATGGTAGAAATTAGGTCTTTCAATGCCATTAGTGACAATGAAATGCAGACACCTCTTGAAGGCAAGGCACACCTTCAGGCAATGGAAATTCCTTCATTAGACTCTTACCTGTCCATTGCTGTACAAATGAATATTGGACTAATGTTTAAAAATTAATTACTCTGCTAAATAATTTTCAAGTTATAGCCTGGATATACTGCATTAACTGTTGACAGTTTCAGTCAATGAATAAATAAATATTAGAAAAAATAATCATACATATAATTTCATACCTTGAAAACAGTGATGGTAAGGAGATGTAAGCTAGGTCTTTTATTTCAAATCTTTTAAAAACATTGTTCATTTAATAAAGAAAAAAAAAATTCTGCTGTCTCTTGTTTGTGACAAAAGACAATTGAGTAAATGGTCACTCCCAACAGCCCATAAGCCACTGTTTCTGTTTCATAGACCTGCCTGCTTTCTATTCCTATGGTCTCAGCTGCCTAGCAACCTTCACAGAGCTTTCTTATTTTATACTAATTCTAAAGAGTTTTCATTTATATATTTATTTACAAGACTGTCTATAAGGAGAACACAGAAACAAAGGGCTGTTTGTTCCTTCCTTCCAATACAGCATTCCAAACATCACCTTGGTGTCCTGGTGAAGGGCACAGTTTTTGGTTTTGCAAAGAAAGCTACCTTCTTGAAATTGCTTGGAAACTAAGCAAATCCCACTTTTCATGAGACAAAAGTTGGGTAGGAAGCTCTTAATGTTACAGGCACTGATATTTCTTGTTCTCTCTTGATATTTTGATAAGCTTTTTCATCCTGAAATACTAGGTGTTTATGTAAGGCTCCCGTTTTCACCCAGCCTGGTTCTTTTACTTAACATGAAGACAAGAATTCATGCTGCTATACAATGTCACCAGCAGTTCCTGCATCATCCAAGAACTGGAGAGAAATGGAGATTAAAACCGATTTCCTGCTGTGTCTGTGACTCTAAGCTGTGCAGTTTGGAAGTTACGGCTGGGACTGCTTATTATAATAAGTCATTTGAAACTGAGTATGGACTATGTCTTTCTGAATCAGCCATCAGCTTTTCATGGAAAAGACTATTTTCGCAGGGATTTTCTTTTCCTTTATTATTAGTGCAAAATTGAGAATGCCACAGAAAATATCTCTACAGTACATAAAATATACTTATGTTCTTGTTAATTCTGTTGAAACAGTGCTTTGCAAATACTTTATTACTTGATCAATACAGCCCTCTTCTTCAATCAGAAAGTGGGGGGGAGAAAAGTAAAAAAGAGATTGTCAAAGATACACCCTGAAGAGCTTCTTACAAATGATGCAGTAAAAGCATACCAAGTGTTCATAAATTGAAGTCACATGGCAATGATGTGGGGTTTGTGTCTCTTTACTTCTGACTCCTGAATTCATATGGAAAAGTTTCCATTTATTTCTGGATCAAACTGAAGCCTGAAACATAACAAACCAATGTTTCTTGAGACATAGCAATATATTTTTATAACTCCACTGCATTTCTTTCTTATTAAGTTGATCTGTAGCTTTGTTTTGCCACTAAGGAACAAGCAAGGAAACTGTGGCAGATTATGAACATGAAACCAGTACCAGAAGAGGTGTGTGTGTATATATATATATATAAATGCAAGGTAGTTTTAAACATTAAAACAATTGTAGGATTATGGAAGAATTTTTAAATCTTGGTGTTTACATATATTTAAATATTCATTTACCCAAATTTAATAGTGTGTAATAAATATATATATATTTAAATCTCCTTAGTTTTGTAACAGGACACAAAAATATATATTGGATGGTATATCAGTGTCCAATTAAATAAAATATAAGCAATGCCATGAATAGTAGAAAATTATTCAAAAATAACCTGCAGGTTTTAGAGCTTCACTTTTCAGAAGTACTTATGAACAGCGTAAACATCTATGGAAACTGAAACGTGTGAAATGATTCATTAAGCAGGAGGAAGAAAGTTACTAAGCGTAAACAGAGACCTGGGATCTCTTTTTCTGTTCATGGACTCACAATAAACTATTTCCTAAATATCTTACTCTCTATCATTCTACACAATGACATAAATTGGCAGTTCCCAGTAAATCTCTCAGTTTGTAGTCCTGAGAGTTACTGTAATACAAATTAATTCCAGGTATAATCCAAAATTAAGTAGTTGCTTATTGAGAAGCAGTTTCCTCATACACATATGCATTTATCAGAGAATATCATTATTAATGCAAAAATTGAGTGTGTGGTGTTTTCCTTCCTTACAAAGAATTATCATGATTTCTTATACTCTTTAATGTAAAGCCAAATTTTCTGAAAATAAACCTAATGAACAGTACCGGAAGCATAGGCTTACATTTCTGTTTTCTCACTTACTTTTGTGAGAAACCTGTTCTTAATAAGTTCAAGAAGACGTAACAGACAACAGAAAAGAAAGATTTTTTTCATGTATTTTTATTAAAAATTATTATAATAGTCTTTCCTAAAGAATGAATAAAATAGGACCAAAACAACTGTCAAAGGAAATCCTTTGGAAACAAGAAAAAATTAGGGAAAATGAAGTCTCTCATAATATATGAAAAAGAAAGATGCAAGCAATCTCACCCTAAATTTAAAAGATTGTAATGAGATACTAAATCTACTACATTTACTCTGGAAAATCTCATATACCAAAAACACTGATTTTGACTATCTTTCTCCCTCCCTCTGTTCCTCAAAAGAAAAGAGATATGCAAAATGGCTTAGTTTTTTTGATATGGTCTACAATCAAATGAAATGTTAAAGAAGCTATGGACATATGCTGTTATGAGGAAAATGAAGTTTTAGTAGGAAAAAAATGAAAGGAACATTATTGTTAATAACAAATCAGCCAGCAGCTGATAAAAATTTGGTCTTAATTCTAAAAATATTTTCTATAAATTTATTATGACAATAAGTAACACAAACTCACTGAAGTTATAATCAGGCTTTATTAATTGTTCTCAAAGCAGTTATTTTTATAGATTGCTAGGGGATGAAAAAGCTGCAGTAAAAGGAAGACTTATAAAAGAAAAAATAAGTGCTACCATGATGACATAGTAAATAAAATAGCTAAATAAAAGAGAGCAAATGGCTACACAGTTCCTTCTATTTTTAATAAATAACACTAACAGGGTAGTATTCAACTGCCAAAAGAAAGGATGTTATTTTAAATACTCCATGTTACTACATCTAGCTTTGAGTTGTCATTCCAGAAGGATACTGGTTTCGTTTAGATCCCATGTCCTATCCATTTGTTCCCATGGAAGTCTTAGATACCCTAGGACATGTGAAATAGCATTAGATGCTTCTATTTATGAATCCAAATCACTTGCAAGCTCTTAGTGAAAATATATGTGAGCTCTGGGTGTTTAATCATTAGGTAACAAGTAAGAGTAAAGTTAATAAAACAGGAAAATCTCAGCATGCTGTGTCCATCTAAAACTGTCAAAAGTCCCAGACGATAAAGAGGGAATGCGCTGCTCCAGACAGTTTCTTGAAATACGAAACGTATTTTTATACAAATTCTCCACTACTAGTTAATGTGAAGAATTTAAGTGAAATATTACCTCTGAATAACTGCTGACTCACTGTGCAGTAAAACTAGCCACCAGTGTTTTCTTGGTGATTTGAAAAGACATTCTTACCAGTTTTCATCCCCTTCAGTTATTGACACATTCTGCTATTTCAGAATTCTATTTAATTCTATATGCTCATCAGAATAGAACTTTTGTACATTAAGGAACAGAGAAAACCTCCATAAACCTTGATTACTTACTGTAAGTTCATAACTACATTTTTTTCTGATCTTTTAGCTTAGTGAAATCCCAAGTAAGGCTTATTCTCCTTCATAAAACCTATAATTTGTGTGTATGCTGCTCTGTTTCTTTTTCTTCTTTCAAGACTGCCAGATGGAAACAAAACAAAGAATCGTTGCATGTCTGCTACACTAATATTTTTATTCATCTGCATTTGAGTAAAGCAGATGGAGATTAGGTAATTCTGCATGGCTAACTCTGCAAAACAAGTCGAATTAAGCTATAAATTCCAATTTCTAAAATCATATCCTTAGTTTTTCTATGTAATCTGCCATATTATTGATTGGAAATGTTTTTGTACATCTAATCAATAAATGAGTTAATTCGTGTTGAACCAATCTTCTAGACTATTTGCCTTATTCAGGCTAACTAATACAAAGCTGAGAGTGATTCATTTCAGAGCAACAGTACGGTGTGGTGTGTTTGTAAGCACAAAATGACATTAAAAATATTTCCACCTGTCCATACTCCCTCCATTCTATCATCAGTTTTATTGACTACCACTAAGTCTTCAGATACTCATCTGACAATTGGTTGTTCAATTTCGTTCTTACTACAAAAATTATGACCTGGTTCATTCATCTATAAATATGTACTTTTGTTCTGTAGATGCAAATATTCATTTATGTTAGCTTTCATCCCTGCTGTGTTTGTACAACACAGTGTGATATCTGCAAACAGAAAGAGAAGAGATTGAAGATTTTGATAGTGTGTTACTGAGAATTTTAATACAGGGAAATAAATAAATTAGTGCCAACTTCAACATCTGCTAATTTCAATGTGACTGAAGTGATATAAAGAACGTGATCTGTCTTATACTATATGCATACAGTTACACAACATTACTATAAATGGGAGAGTAATTCACAGAATAACAGAACAGTTTGGGTTAGAAGAGGCTTCAAAAATAATCCACTTCCAATGCCCCAGCTGTGGGCAGAGACTCCTTCCACTGACCAGACTGCTCATTGCCCCCTCCTGCCTGGCCTTGAGCACTTCCAGGGATGAGGAACTTCTCTGGGCAACCTGTTCCAGTGCCTCACCTCTCTACTTACTTTTAGTTTAAAGACGTTACCCCTTGTCCTATCACTACCTGCCATTGTAAAAAGTCCCTCTCCAGCTTTCTTGTAGGGCCATTAAGTACTGAAAGGCTGCCTCCCAGAGCCTTCTCTTCTCGAGGCTGAACAACTCCAAGTCCCTCAGCCTTTCTTCATAGCAGAGCTGTTCTGGCACTCTGATCATCTTCATGGCCCTCCTCTGGACCTGCTCCAAGAGGTCTATGTCCTTCCAGTGATGAGGACTCCAGAACTGAATGCAGTACCCCAGGCGGTATCTCATGAGAACAGAGTAGAGGGGCAGAATCACCTGTGCTGGCCTGATGGCCACACTTCTGTTCATGCAGCTAAGGATACAGTTGGCTTTCTGGGCTGCAAGGTCACCTTGTTAGCTCACGTCCAGATTTTCAACCTCCAATACCCACGGGTCCTTCTCAGCAGGCCTGCTGTCAATTTCTTCCTCCTCCAGCTTTTATTTGTGCTTGCGACTGCCTCTCCAGGTGCAGGACCTTGCATTTCACCTTGTTGAACTTCATGAGGTTTACCAGGGTCAATTTCTTAAACCTGTGAAGTTCCCTTTGGGCAGCATCCATCCTCTCCAGCATGTCAATTGCACCACATCAGCTTGATGTCATCAGCAAGCTTGCTGAGGGTGCATGCAATCCCACTGCCTATGTCACCAACAAAGACGTGAAACAGCATCATTCCCTATACCAGCCCCTGAGGAATGACATTTGTTACTGATCTCCAATTGGACATTGAGTTGTTGACCGCAATTCACTGAGTGCAACTTTATGCAAATTCTTTAGCCACTGAGCCATGAAATTCATATCTCTCCAAATCAGAGACAAAGATGTTGTGCAGGATAGCGTCAAATGCTTTCACAAGTCCAGGTAGATGGCATCAATCGCTCATCAATTCTAGGAAATGGAAGTCTCTCAGAAATACACAAGTTCGCATAGTCTTTAAGCAAGGGGATAGTCATGAACTGTATTGAATATGTACTGTGAAGAAATAACTAAATAGTCATGATTTTACCAACCCAAAATAAACAGTGAGGCCCACTTTATCAAGAATAATACAACTTCAGTTGATAGCTTACTATTTAAGCTAATGAATCACTTATCCATCCAGGACATATATGGTGATCTTTTTTCTAGAAAAGGAACTCACTATGAAACTAATAGTAGGGCCAAACTAGATTTCAGATAGTCACACTCTGGGAGTAAATATGGCTTCGCTTATCTGATGAAACTACTGTGAGGGACATCCCTTGCGTAATTCCAGTTCCACCCAAGAGAGGGAGTGATGCTCATACCACAAGAGTAATCTCACATAACACTCACATCTACATTGTCATCAGGATATAAATTCTTACTAAATTGTTTGAATGACTGCCATAGAGCAACACAAAAATAGTTTACTTTTAAGACATTAAAAATATTGTCTGGCAGCCATGCATGAAGAACATTATTTTCTGAATTTGCAAATTTGTAGTGAAAGGCACATTTTAGAAAGAATTTAATGAAATATAAAGTCATATTAAGTAATATCAAACCCAAGCAGCAAAATCCTCATATATTCTTACTGAATAAGATCTATTTCAGGACTAACAGAATTAAAATCTCATTTCCAACCTATAGCAATTTACCATACTATCAACATATCAGCATAGGTGATACAAAAAATGGTTTCTCATTATGAAATTTATAGAGCAAAGGTATACAGAAGTTTGACTTCAAAGGGGTTTTACAAATTATTGGTTAAACCAGAGCTTCTTGCCTTTTCCTAATAAACAAGCAAGTAAGAAAATACAAGTGTGCCAAGTAAGAGCAGTAATAGGAATGTCAACAGTGTGTTACTAGCTATTTGCATGTATTATATCTAAACTAATTTCTAAGTTTATATGAAAAGAGGTAAACATAAGGTGGAGGCTGACAAGCAGAGACTGATGCATAATTCATAGAATCATAGAATCATAGAATAACCAGGTTGGAAGAGAACCACCGGATCATCGAGTCCAACCATTCCTATCAAACACTAAACCATGCCCCTCAGCACCTCATCCACCCATCTTTTAAACACCTCCAGGGAAGGTGACACAACCACCTCCCTGGGCAGCCTGTTCCAGTGCCCAATGACCCTTTCTGTGTAGAATTTTTTCCTAATGTCCAGCCTAAATCTCCCCTGGCGGAGCTTGAGGCCATTCCCTCTTGTCCTGTCCCCTGTCACTTGGGAGAAGAGGCCAGCACCCTCCTCTCCACAACCTCCTTTCAGGAAGTTGTAGAGAGCAATGAGGTCTCCCCTCAGCCTCCTCTTCTCCAGGCTAAACAACCCCAGCTCTCTCAGCCGCTCCTCATAAGGCCTGTTCTCCAGCTGTCTCACCAGCTTTGTTGCTCTTCTCTGGACTCGCTCCAGAGCCTCAACATCCTTCTTGTGGTGAGGGGCCCAGAACTGAACACAGTACTCGAGTAGCGGTCTCACCAGTGCCGAGTACAGAGGGAGGATAACCTCCCTGGACCTGCTGGTCACACCGTTTCTGATACAAGCCAAGATGCCATTGGCCTTCTTGGCCACCTGGGCACACTGCCGGCTCATATTCAGTCGGCTGTCAACCAACACCTCCAGGTCCCTCTCCTCCAGGCAGCTTTCTAGACAGACTTCTCCTAGTCTGTAGCACTGCATAGGGTTGTTGTGCCCCAAGTGCAGGACCCAGCACTTGGCCTTCTTAAACCTCATGCCATTGGACTCTGCCCATTGGTCCAGCCTGTTCAGATCCCTTTGCAGAGCCTCCCTACCCTCCAGCAGATCCACACTTCCACCCAGCTTAGTATCGTCCGCAAACTTGCTAGGAGTGTACTCAATGCCTTCATCCAGGTCATTGATAAAGACATTGAACAGGGCTGGACCCAGCACTGAGCCCTTGTTATTATTGTTATTCCCTGCATCATATTCAGTAAAAACTGCTGGAGCTTGTGTTACTAGGAGGTGCAATGGACTGTTACCGGCAAAAGGGCAGGGAATAATCCTGCAATTGTCCTTGAAAACTGACAATTACTCCATAAAACAATCACAATAGAGCCATTGGAGATTAAAGACCAAATGATTTTCATTGAGTGCTAAAGTAGCAGTGTTGTCTACTGTAACATAACAAAGCATTTAAAAATATCATTTGTTTTCCTGTCTATAAATTGTCAATAAATAATGACCTATTTCCTTACTAAGAATCATGCTTACAATAATTTTCCAAAAATAAAGATAACTAGAAATAATGAAAAACTGCATAGTGACAGATTGATTGTGTATGATTGGTCATGTAAGTAATCTAGTACACTGTTGGTGGTTCAGCATGGATTGTCCATGGATTCCAACAGATGGAAACAATCCAAAAAAGTCTCTTAATATCTTTGGCAAAAGAAATTGGGCTTTTATATCTGGAAAGGACATCAGAATCCTTATATTTTCTGTAAAGAGAACATGATTTAGAAATTATCTGCTCTTTAAAATTAGTTCTATTTCCTCAGAAGGATGAAAAGGGAATGGTTACACATCTCTGCCAGAGTTGTTTGCTTTCTTCCTCTTGTACTAATTACAATGATGCGAAAAAATCCTGTTCCACCTCAGCGCCTCAGTTTTCCAAAACTGCCAGAAGCAGATTCAAGCAAAATAAGTATTCACACAAGCACAGTGAAACAGGCTGATAAAGAATTGTACAAACATAACCAAAGCCAGAGCTGATATTTTCAAAAATACTGTCTTCACTATCTGCCAAGCTTTATGGTTTCTCATTTAGATATATGGACTCAACTTATAATTTTTTTCTCTCTCCAGAAAAGGCAGTACGCTAAAATACAGGTATTTTCAGTTTGTAAATTTACAGTCATGTAAAATTAGCATCTAGTAGACCTTATAAAGTCCCATAGCAGGCTTGGACTTTGCAAATACATTATCTGGTTCAGCCTTCTAGAAACCTTTGCAAGCAGAATTTTACCATCTGGAATATTAATTTATACTGTGTGTGAATGACAGCTGCACCTGAATTATACATATTTCAATGCCCCCTTTTTGATTGCAAATAAAGAAATGAAATTCCTTCAGAATGTCCTAATTTTTTAACTCTTAATTTTATTCTACACATATTTAGTCTAAATGCATATGTAATAATCCATGAAAATTCTGCTTCAGATAATGAAAGATAATTAAACACATCCTATGTAATGAAGCTGGTGATTTAAAGGACCAGGAGTGCAAGCATTCCTCTTTTCCATATAGTCTAGTGGATAGAGAATTTGCAAGAAAATAGGGAAACTCAGTTCAATTCCATCTTCAGCTTCATGGGCTGAACTTCATCTCTTCCAGAAAACAAGCCTATTTGGTAGAGTTCATGGGCATGAAACAGAGTCGTGTCTGACAGCCAAGTAAAACTTCTGGGGCTGAAGGAAAATAGGGAGCAAACGAGCTGGAGATCTGGCTTTGAAAATGTAGTACTGAGTTCCAATTCCTTTATTTCATAGAATCATAGAATCATTTTGTAAGAAAAGACCTTTGAGATCATTAGGTCCAGCCATGCCTGTCCACTACTAAACCATATCCCTGAGTAGCTCATCTACCTATCTTTTAAATACCTCCAGGGATGATGACTCAACCACCTCCCTGGACAGCCTGTTCCAGTGCCTGAGAACCCTTTCAGTGAAGAAATTTTTCCTGCTATCTAATCTGAACCTCCCTGGCATGACTTGAGGCTATGTCCTCTTGTCCTGTCACCTACCACTTGGGAGGAGAGACCAACACCCACCTCGCTACAACCTCCTTTTAGGCAATTTTAGGCAATGATAAGGTCTTTCCTCATCCTCCTTTCCTCTAGGCTAAACAACCTTAGTTTCACCAGCCACCTCTCATAAGCCTTGTTCTCCAAACCCTTCACCAGCTTCATTGCCCTTCTCTGGAAATGGTCCAGTGCCTCAATGTCCTTCTTGTAATTATTGCTCAAAATTGACCACAGTAATCAAGGTGCAGCCTCAGAGGTACAGCCTCAATCAAAGCTGAGTACAGGGGAAGAATGACTTTTCCTGCTGGCCACACTGTTTCTGATATAGGCCAGGAAGCTGTTGGCCTTCTTGGCCACCTGTGCACACTTCTGGTTCATATTCAGCTGGCTGTTAACCTACACTCCCAGGTCCTTCTCCTCCAGACATCTTTACAGCCACCCTTCTCCAAGCCTGTAGCACTTTACAGGGTTGTTGTATGCAGGACCCGGCACTTGGCCTTGTAGAACCTCACACTGTTGGTCTCAGCCCACCTGTCCAGATCGCTCTGTAGAGCCTCCCTACCCTCTAGCAGATCACACTTCTTCCCAGCTTAGTGTAATCACAAACCTACTCAGGGTACACTCAGTCCCTTCATCCAGAACAATGATATAGATATTGAACAGAACTGGACCCAACACTGAGCCCCAGGAAACACCACTTGTGGCTGGCATCCAGCTAGATTTAACTTCATTTACCACCACTCCCTGGGCCTGGCCACCCAGCCTTTTTTTTTTTTACCCAGTAGAGAACATGCCTGTCCATTTATTTTTTATTAATACTTTGGTAACCAGACTACATAAAAGCTACAACCCCTTCCAGACCTGAAGCCGGTCTGGAAATTAATTCTAGTCTTTATAGCCTATGTTAGACATTGTTCACAGGAATATTTCAAAGACTCAAAAGTGTCTATGGATACTAGGTACAACATATTTAATAGTAACCTGGAATACACCCCAGAAAACAACATGTTCTACTTAACAGCATACTCAAAGCATGAATACCTTTTGAACAGTGTTCAAGAAAGAGATTCAAGCCCAATTAAACCTACAGCAGACAAAAATGTGGCTTTTTATTCTTAGTTGTCTAGTCGTCTTTCAGAAGGATGAAGAGAATACCTCATGGAGCTCTACCATATCTTCTGTGTTTTTAATCTCCTGAAAAGTCTGTTATAAAAATTACCTAAATGATGACAGACCATAAGCTTCATTACTTCTTCAGTTTCTTTCTGAATTTTGATAACACTTCCTATGAAAGGCCATTTTTATCCAAGACTAGGTAAAGTAAAAAAGAAAAAATAATCACACCTTGGGTGACTACAGTTGTGGAGGACAGTGCTGTACAGAAACTCATGGGGAAATGTCTCCATGGAACAGGTAGTTGCACTGTAGACTTGCTTAACTTGTCTGACAGCAACAAACACAGGACCAGGTAACAGAATTCAGAACACATGGTATAAAATAAAATCTGGATAATATTTTGCTCTCGTATACAATAACATAAGGAAATCCACAACAGCTGTACTAAAGCTCCCAGTGCAAGGAATAAGAATAAAAAAATGCATCTAGAAACAAACGTTATGGAACTTTACAAATTGTTCAAATCACTAATTCAAATCACAATTCACATGCAGCAAAAATTCAGCAAGGTACCACAGTGTAAAAGAAGGAACGTGACTGGAAGGAACAAAACATATTCCTTGTCTGAGATCCAATGTAATAAGGCCAGGTTTCACTATGGGAAAATGACTTTTATGGCCAAGCAATTAAAAACCCAAAACCACAAACCAACAAATTATGCTGCTATCAGACTTCAGCAATGGAAGTTCAGAGAAAATAATTTACGACGTATCTTTGTCTAAGATTGGTTGTAGTGGTTAAAAGAAGTGACAAATTCTCCCAGGAAGAATTTCAGATCTCTTCTTTTTAGATAATTCTCCACATTTTCCTTGATAAATTTTCTCCAACCCATAGTCCAGAACTCTCACGTGGTGAGTTACAGCAAATGAGCTCCAGACATAATCGTACGGAGACAGTGCTTCAAACAATACTGTTGAGAGAGCTGGAGGAGGTGTTTACCAAACCCTTTTCCATCATCTACCAGCAGTCCTGGCTGACTCATTAAGTTCCACTTTACTGGAGATTGGCTAATGTGTTGACCATTTAAAAGAAGGGCTGGAGGGAGGGTCTGGGGAACTACAGGCCTCTCAGCCTGACCTCAGTGCCCGGGAAGGTCATGGAGCAGATCATCTTGAGTGTTATCATACAACAAACACAGGTCAAACAGGTCTTGACAAAATAACCTGATCTTCTGTGACAAGGTTACCTGCTTAGTGGATGAGGGAAAACCTGTGCGTGTTGTGTACTGGGACTTTAGTAAAGCCTTTGAGGTTGTAGCGTACTGGGACTTTATGAAAGCCTTTGACACTGTTTCTCACAGGATTCTGCTTGAGAAACTGGCTGCTCTTGGCCTGGACAGATACACCCTCTGCTGGGTAAGAGAAATGGCTGGATGAGCAGGTCCAAAGAGTGGTGGTAAACGGAGTTAAATCCAGCTGTGGCCTGGTCACAAGTGGTATTCCCTGAGGGTCAGTGTTAGATCCAGTTCTGTTCAATATTTTTATCATTGATCTGGAAGAAGGGATTGAATACATCCTCAGTATGTTTGTAGATGACGCTAAGCTGTGAGGAACTGCTGATGGCTCTGCAAAGGGATCTGAACAGGCTGGACCGCTGGGCTGAGTCCAATGGCATGAGGTTTAACAAGGCCAAATGCCGGGTCCTGCACTTGGGGCACAACAACCTTATGCAGTGCTACAGACTAGGAGAAGTCTGTCTAGAAAGCTGCCTGGAGGAGAGGGACCTGGAGGTGTTGGTTGACAGCTGACTGAACATGAGCCAGCTGTGTGCCCAGGTGGCCAAGAAGGCCAATGGCATCTTGGCTTGTATCAGAAACGGTGTGACCAGCAGGTACAGGGAGATTATTCTCCTTCTGTACTCGGCACTGGTGAGACCGCTACTCGAGTACTGCGTTCAGTTCTGGGCCCCTCACCACAAGAAGGATGTTGAGGCTCTGGAGCGAGTCCAGAGAAGAGCAACAAAGCTGGTGAGACAGCTGGAGAACAGGCCTTATGAGGAGCAGCTGGGGTTGTTTATCCTGGAGAAGAGGAGGCTGAGGGGAGACCTCATTGCTCTCTACAACTACCTGAAAGGAGGTTGTGGAGAGGAGGGAGCTGGCCTCTTCTCCCAAGTGACAGGGGACAGGACAAGAGGGAATGGCCTCAAGCTCCGCCAGGGGAGATTTAGGCTGGACATTAGGAAAAAATTCTACACAGAAAGGGTCATTGGGCACTGGAACAGGCTGCCCAGGGAGGTGGTTGAGTCACCTTCCCTGGAGGTGTTTAAGGCACGGGTGGACGAGGTGCTAAGGGGCATGGTTTAGTGTTTGATAGGAATGGTTGGACTCGATGATCCGGTGGGTCTTTTCCAACCTGGTTATTCTATGATTCTATGATTCTATGATTCTATGATGTCCAGAGAAGGGCAGCAAAGCTGGTGTGGCAGCTGATGAAACTGAGGTTGTTTAGCCTAGAGGAAAGAAAGCTGAGGAAAGATCTGCCCACAACTACCTGAAAGGAGGTTATAGTGAGGTGGGTGTTGGTCTCTGCACCCAAGTGGTAGGTGATAGGACAAGAGGTAATTGCCTCAAGTTGTGCCAGGGGGGAGGGGGTTCACATTTGATAGTAGTAAAACTTTCTTCACCAAAAGTGTTATCAGGCACTGGAACAGCTGTTGAGGGAAGTAGTTGAGTCATCATCTCTGGAAGTATTTAAAAGACAGGTAGATGAGCTACTCAGGGATATGGTTTAGTAGTGGACAGGCATGGCTGGACCTAATGATCTCAAAAGTCTTTTAAAACCAAAAGATTCTATGATTCTATGAACATATCCAGCTGTCCATCTATTCTCTTGGCAGGTGATACATATCATTATCTCCAAAGTCTGCATTTTCATGAATCTAGATCATGGAATCTAGTCATGATGTGAAAACTAATATTCTGCAGACTTGCTAGTTGACAGAGTAGCTGGAATACTTGAAACACCTATCTGTAAACTACAACACAATCCCAATTTTAAATGACATTCAGGGTCATTTTTTTTTGTTCTTGCCAAGAAGCTTCACACAATTTGTGAAAGCCTGAAGAGAGTCATACTGTTGCCTTTTTATTAATATTTATTCCTTAGAAAATAAACATTAAGCAAAGCAAAGAAATGGATATATAGTTCTGGAAAACAGTTCTATAATGAGTTAGAAAGTTACAATCCCCTTAATTTCTATGCAAAATAATAACCAATGCAGAGAAAGAATACCTCATTTACAAACTATTAATTCAATTCTTCGCTCATCAGCTGGGGCAGCCAAGAGAAATGCCATTGTACAAAACTGATGTAGCTCCAGTAGCAAAGGGAAGGAGAACAGAACATTTTATAAACACTGTCAAGGAACTGACAAGAGACAAGGAATTGGGAAGGGATGACTGTAGTTCTCTGCATCAGATTTACAGACAAGTACCTTCTTGTCCATTTCTAATGCTATAAGCTACCCAATCACTCCATCTATAATGACATACACAGGAATATATTTTGAGACTAAACAGTATTTCTTTTTTGACATAAGCCGTACTCCACATACTTCCAAAACATATAGCATTGATAGCATCTTCCTCCTAAAAATATGTCATAAAATAATTTCTAAGGAACTACCAAATTAAGTTGGGTATTCATTATTCTACAGATTCCTGACTGCTCACTTCTTTCAAAGGCTTAGAGCTGTTTATATCTAGAAAATTTATTTTACTTTAGGTGAAAAAGTTCTTTGGTCTTGTAAAAGGAGGAGGCGAGTTCTATTATACATTGTACCTTCCTTCAGTTCCAGATGATCACAGGCAGCATTACAATGACAAACGTAACCTTCCTGAGTAGTCACAAATATGCTAAAAAATGCAGCATACCTGGACTGTTACCATGACTGACTTTTGCTATGTGTGAATGACATTTTTGGAAATGAAATAATTATGGAGTTAGTCCACTGGCTTATTGCTTTGTTGTAGCAGACATACAAGAAATGGTTCCTATTCCCATCCTAAGAAATACACATAACACAGAAAGATTTCACTGTACAGCAGCCATGGCAGGGTTATTTAAGCAAGTGAAAATGTCTTCTTAAGAGTTGGTTTCTTTCTGTGCCTATTCGTATCAGAGAGAAATAGAGCTAATGCTACGGTCTTATGAGTGCTTTATGCATTCTGACAAACCAAACGAGATTTGTCAGGAGAGGCTCTAGGCAGCATGGAACTGCTGCAATTTTACATCTCATTGATTACCACAATGGGAACTGAAAACAGTTCTCTGCTTTCCACATGATATCAAAAATACTGTTGCAGACCACAGAAAAAAAAAGGCAGGTCTTCCAGTAGAGAGAAGATCTGACCTTTATGCAGGCTAATAATAAAGCAATAAGGTGACATGCAATAAAGCATGTCATTCTTTGAGTAGTTCTGCAATAGGTTACATGGAACAAAAGGCCAGTTCAATGCCCTGGGGCTTTGGGGATATGCTTATTTTGTGGTAAGTGCATTCCGTAAACTGCTGACATTACACAGAGTATGTGGGAATGCACGCCACAACAAAAAAAATATTAAAAGAACAATGACCTAACAAAGCTGGTATGAAAATTAAGGTTTATTATTACTGTTACACTGCCTTAGTCATTGACTGGTTTGATGTTCTTGAGAAATTTTCCATGAAATGTGCAGGGACTAATTTTTTTTATTACTATTATACAAAAATCTCAAATCTTTCCTCTTCCCTCATCTTCAGGGACTTGTTTTTGCTGAATCCAGCAGTCCCAATCCACAGAATGTTACCATTTTATAACGGATGGACTCACATTCTAAGCACAGCAAGACAACCCTAAAACCACACAGAATAATATACAGTGACAGCAGTAGAAGTCTGTTCTACTCAGAGATTGCAAGTGACATATGTAGTACCATGTGCTACGCAAGCTGTGATAGTCCCCAACCCTTTGAGATGCCTAGCAACCTTCAGTACCATTCAGTGGGAAGAGAAGATTTTCAGCACTATACATAATTAAATTCCTAATAAAACTGTTTACTCAGGATCAATCCTAGTAGCCCTTAACGTTCCCTAAAATCACGTAGACAAAAGCATACTCAGCACATATGAAACGCAAATATTTAGCTACTTACTGCAATAAAAGTATCAAATCAAATCTGATTTAAAAAGGAAATATCTGTATTAAAAATTATGTCAGTTTTATAGAAGTTCCAGTAGACATGTCATCAATCTGGAAAACAGAAGATCAACATTCTGAATTTCATCATGTCTTTCTGATACTTTATTTTAACAATATTATGCCTATATATGAATACCTATACCAATTCTATATCCGTACATCCAATTCAGATATATTTTCAACAGAAATACCATATAAGCAAGTATTAGTATAACAGGCAAACATTATCAAAGAAGTTTTAAACAATACAAAAATTTAAAATCATGTTTCAGCAAGTTAATGACATCTGTGTTGCTCCCACCAGGAATAACCAGTCTCAGGAAGTTGGATGCATAAATTAAGCACGAGAACTCCCAATGATTCCCATTAGAACATATTGGGATCTATGTGTCGGGTAAAAATAAGTCTGCATGACAAAGAAATACGCCAGTCAAAAAAAAAGAAGTAAAACTCAGCCAATAAGAACAAAGATATTGGATATGTGAAGGTAACTGGTAGTTTGATCAGTAGCAGAATAAAGAAATCTAGGAAAAGAAGATCCCTCTCCTACCCCAAAGGCAGCTTTTGAGAATTCACAAGTGTTTATTCTATGCCTGAAAATGGTATGATAAAAGCAGCAGTCCTCTTAGAACTGCAGAAAGTAATCTTATCCATCGTCTTAAGGACACAAGAATGCAAGAATAAATTTGGGTAAAAAAAATCCTCCTGGATTTCTTGATCCTGTGATATAAAGCAAGATAAAGACAAAGCAAGTAAGTCCCAGAGAAATACAGTGATTACAGTGATAAGCCAAGCCTCCTGATTCCAGTTAAAAGGAAATTTGTTAAAGTTAAGAACAAAAGTAATCTGCTAGCAAAAACTGGTAAGCATTTACTTTTGCTGTAATAACAAGAATCTCATTTACAGTAAACAGTGTGGTGTGCACAATGACATCTGTGCCAACCATTCTCACCTACTGATTATTGGTCTGCTGAAAAGGCATTAATTCAAACTGTTACACTAATGGAATAATTAGCATCCTTCATTTATTTAGATACATACATTATGTTAGTAACCTACTACCTTCTACTTCATATGATAATGTTGCTTTATAGAACATATTCCATTATAAATGCATTGCAACACTGAACAAACAAAACACATTTTTCTAGGATTTTCTTTATATTTGTACATAGCATATACACATATAAATAAAAACTTACGATACCAATAGCAAGGTAAAGTTGTGAGATACAGAATATTTAAAAAGCAAAAGAAAAAAAAGAGTACTTCTAAAATTTCGATTAATTATGACAGTTTATAACACCAAAAATGAGTTTTAGATTGGCCATTCTTCACTGTAACTGGTTAAATATACTTGTGGTTTCAGCTGTTCCAAATGGTCATCAGCTGACGTGAAATACCTGACTTGATGATAATAGTCACTGTGAGTTCCGTGAAGAAAACAGTGAAATTTGGGCCATGATACTTTAATGAATACAGTGCTTAAACAGAGCACTGTATTGGAGTATCACACAAACACAGAACAGTTGATTTTCAAAGGACCTCTGGGAGTCTGTTTGAAATTCCTCATTCAAGCCCCCCAGCAGCCCTGCGCTGAGGTTGTTCCTCCCCAGGTGCAGGGCTTCACACTCCTCTACGTTGAATTGAGGAGGTTCCCAGCAGCTCATTTCTCTAACCTTTCAAGGTCCCTCTGGATGGCAGCACAACACTTTGAATATGCATGCATAATATATTCTTGGGTCATTTGTTTAATACACTGCTAATTTTGATTCTTCTATTATTTTTCTGTGAAATACAAAAATATTAACACTTTGCCCTTCTTTTGCAACTTACTGAAAAGATAATATCTGCATTACACCACTTTTGGGCAAGGACTGAATTTGCTGTTTCTCTCTGGAAAGTAACTATCACATCGCAGATACTGCCACATGAAAAAACACTGCAGCTTAAGCTTATTAGCCTCACAATGAATACTCTTCATCTGAATGCATAAAATCCTGATTACATTAGAAATGCGATATAATAAATTAATTACCTGTAATCTTAACTTGGTGTTATGATGCAAGTCTACAGTCTGAAGGGCTGAATTATAGCCTAAAGTTTTGTCTGTAATCTTAACTTGGTGCAATGACGTAAGTCTACAGTCTGAAGGGCTGAATTATAGCCTAAAGTTTTGTCTGTTTGTTTGGTTTAGTTGATTGGCTGGGATTTTTTAAAAAATAAATGAATTAAGGCACTTCAGTTAAGTTCTGATTTTAGGTACCCGGTGATGGAAATCTTATGGCCTGAACTTCAGGGTTACTGAACTCCCAGTGAGTGCAAAGTTATGTATCATCAGCAGTTCAGAGTTTATAGGAATTTAAACCTTGTTACTTATATATGAACACATGCAACACAGTCCATTAAAGAAAGTAGGTCAATTCACTCCTTTAAAAAAAGATCATAGATTTTTAACCAACTTCAAGAAGTTTCATGATCATAATTAGAGAATACCTATTAAGTATTTCATAAATGGAATTCTACAGAATTGCTAAGTTTTATTATGCTGTTACCCGCATTATTCTGTATTTAAATGAATCAAAATTGCATTAAACAGGCATGAAACTTAAAATAAGTTTAAAACTTTTAAATTGAAAATAAATATGCATTCCTAAATCAGATATACTGTATCTCATTTATGCTATATTAATGACAGTCTCACTGAGAAGTAACTGTATAGAAATATTTTTTAAAGCTAATTGAAAAAAACAAAATTTATCTCAAATTCAACATTTTTTTTTTGCCTTCAAAGCAGAGGGAGACCAAATAACTTGCCCTTGCATTTTTTATCTGACAAGACATTATTGTCTCTGAGGAGGAAACACTGTCAGTCACCACAGTCTTGATCATGTATGTCTGTTGCACTTGCAGGAATATTGGATTAAAAGCAATATTGGAAAACCATAAAATTTTAGCAGTATACTTAACAGCAGCCTAGTCTATCATCTTCACCATATAGCCTACAGGACTGTGATAGCAATCATTGGTGCAAAACCACCCTAAGTCTAGCAATCTTGTAACCAAAATGTTAAAGACAAACAGGATATCTAGAGAGGGACGAGTGATAAGAAAAACTTATTTTAGGGGATTAGTCAAACATGATTAAATAAAAAGAAAAGATTTTATTAATACCTGAAGATTATGGATCATAAGAAGAAAATCTTTATTTAGGATGGTACAATGAGGATGAAACTCCAAGAAAACAGCAATAAAACACCATGAAGGCAATTAGCTGAATAGTTGCTGAACCTTTCATGAGACTGAAATCTATCAGAGATATAATTCTGTAAGGCGAGAACATTTGGAGTAGAGTAGAGTAGACAAAGCACAAAACAGCAAGACACAATTGTATACTGAGGACACAGTAGGCTAAATCACTTTTATGTCACCTTTTTGTCTTTGAGAATACTTCCAGTCAATCATTCGCGAGCAGCACTACATTCTTACATCTCTTTCTTTTGTCTTCTTTCTCCATTCTGCTTCCTTTTTTAAAAGTGCTGTCAAAATACATGTGACCTCATTTCCCTGCCTCTTCCTTCTGCTTTAAAGGAGGAATTTGTATAAACACTATGTTTACCCTAATGTTTTCATATTGGATTCTCCATATCTGAAAACCTATTTATAGTGACATCTGGCCACACAACTCCAACATTTCTCCTTTAAAATGTAGCTATATGTAACCACATGATTTTTATAAAGTCATCTATCATAACAGTATCTCTGTGACCTTACAAAACAGCAGATGAATGGATGAAGAAATATTTGGGCTGGACAAAATGTAAGTATTGTAACTGTTTATCATATCCCTACATCCACATATAAAGACCATTCACAAAGAGCAGATGAAGGATCTTCCAAAGTGAATGAAAAGCCTACGTGTCTGCAAGCATTTTATAGAAAAGATGTAATGCTAACACAAGTCTAGAAAGTAGAAGTCAAAAGCTTTTGATGCCAGAAGAAAATAAATACTTATCTCTCCTTGTTTAAAAATATCAAAACAGTTTTGCCTTTACTGGGAAACGGTATTTTAAATATCAGAAATATTTGTTATCAGTAAATTTTTGTTTAAATGCTCTCTATCTGCTAAAGGGGATGTGTGGTGAATTTCTAGGATTTTTTGTCATATTCATATTTTTTTCAACATATCTTTTTATGAAACACTTTCAAATGTCAAAGGCAACGGGAGGAAAAATACAAAGATAGTCTCTAGTGCCACAATACCACATTTTCTTTCAACAGCTTCTAATATTTAAATACTTCACTAATGGTGTCCCTCTTGAAACTCTTATGAAATGCTTACATTATTATTTTTTCAATGAAAATATAATTATCTATTTTCAGAGTATCCTGCAACAAGTGAAATATTAGATTTTCATATCTCAGACCCCTCAACATTCTTTCATATATTCAATCTAACAAGTGGGGATTTTGTGTCATTCAGCAAAATGACAAAGATTTTGGTCCCAATGAAAGAAATGAAAAGTTAATTAAAAAATATTTTCACATTTTATTCAGTTTACCTAACTTTCATTTTACTCATGGTCTGTAATGAAATAGTTAATAAGGGGTTTATTGAAGAGCCTTTATTGTCTTTTGGTGGGGTAAGTGCAACAGATTTATTTATATATACATAGTGAGTTGTTTAACTCACTTCATGGTGTTTGGTGTGTAAGAGCAGGGTCTTTCAAAGGACACAAATGTGTTCATATTTTTTTCTGCACACACAATAAAATGTAAGGCGTAATCTGAGCACGGCTTTTTAAATTCTCACGAGCTCTTACTGTCCATGCCATTCCATCTCTGGGAAAATAATTCTTTTATTGACTGCCTGATAGTATGATTTAAACTGATCTCTTTCACTCTCTGTCACACACACACTTTACTACATTACTCTTGAAAATCAGCTATTGGCAGACTGCACTTAAGACAGTTGAGAATAGAATAGCAGTAATTTTGCATATCTGGGACTGAGCTGCATGCTGTACAATAACAGGAAGCACTATAAACTCATGGCTGACTGATACTTTGGGTCAGAGGAACCTGCACAGAGCAGGAACTGTAGAGGGAAGAATTTACAAAAAGTACTTGGAATCAAAGCTACCTGTGTATCCTTGAAAAGCTACATGTACTGAACCAAATCTGGAAAAAAATATCACACACAATACTATCAAAGTATTGTTAGTCTCTGCTAAGCACTAATCTTGTATAAATTCTAAGAAGTTTTACAGTTTGGGTTTGCTTATTCGTAAGGCAATGAAAGGAAACTTTCAGATTCAAGCAGAATAAAACCCAGTTACAATATTTACATTTCTTTCTGATAAATGTGAAGAAGTGTTACTTAAAAATTTAAACTAGCCACAGAATTTGACATTAAATTAGTAAATGCTTTATTTAGCTCTGATCTATAAATTTCTTCTGGTTGGGGAGGAAGAAACAGTCAAATATTGCCTAGCTGCAACATGCAGCTTTTATTAACGTTGCAACCAAGGCAGAAGCATTCACTTGTTACTCAAAATTACATTCTGATGCACTAAGATATATAAACTAATTTGCCCATATTGATAAACTTTGGTGCTGTTTCTTCCACTGCAGCCCAGCACACTTCTGAAAAACTGCGAGTCAAATGCTTGAAGAAAACACAGTAAATTTAAAGATGCCAGTTATCTTTCCTGATACTTTCCATGCCTGATATGACAAAACCTGATGCATCTACATGACAGAATTCTGTGGAAAGGACACCAAGACAGAACTAATGTGAGTGTTCATATTAAGAGATAGAAACTATACTTTACCTGAAGATACAAAGAATAGATACGATAGGGTGATCTACTCTAGTTAAATAGAATTTGGCGGTTTTTTTATTAATTCATAGAACCATTAACAACTCCTGGGATAGGTATTGTGAGATAAGTGAATGATTGCCTCAGAAAAATGAATTATTTAGCCTAACTTTTCTCGAAGGCTCAATAATTCGTCAGGCACAGCTAAATAAGAAATTATTCCCTTCACCCAGGTTCATGTTAGGATAATTATAGGGAGCATAAGGCACAACAATGCTTTCTACGTAGTATGTATGGACCCAGGAGGATTTTTTTCTGAAAATGTCATACTTTATTCTAGAAAAAAGATATTTTGCTCTTTTTACAGCATATGGAGAGCTCTTCAGAAAGCTGGTTTATAAGTCCTTCTTATAGGCCATGTCCTGGGTATAGACACTCAACTTCTCCCAAGAGTTGAAGGGTATCAATAAGAATTACCATTGATGCTATGCTTACTGTTAGAATAGTCAGTCATATCAAAATACAGAATGTATTTGTCTTTGTCATATGACTGCGAAGTAGAGAAAGTGTGTGATTCTACTAAGGAACATAGAGAAAATAATATATTAGAAACTCACAGATTAGCGAGCTCTAATTTATTGAATTTAGAAGAAGCAATCTAAACCCAGAAACATATCTTCAAATGCCACCATTTATTTCATCTCCTGAAAGAAGAGGATTCTGAAAAACTTAGGGACTGAGTCAAAAGAAACGTCTTGAAGTTCCACAAGCGCAAATGTCTGCAACCACCACGGCTCAGTACAGGCTGAGATTTGACAAGCTGATTAGCAGCCATGAGGAAAAGAACCTGGAGGTCATACTGATGCCATGTTTAACACAAGCACTTTAACAGAGCACTCTCCACTATTACTCCAAGTTTGCCAAATCACATACTTGATTGTTAGAAGCACAATGGCCAGCACATCAAGAAACGTTATTAATTGCCTTTCTCTACTCAGCTCTAGTGAGGCTGCACCTAAAATACTGGATCAAGTTTTGGGCCTCAGATTTCAAGAAGAATGTGGAGAAACTGAAGAGAGATCAGAGGAAGGCTACCAGGAGTGTCAGGGTCTAGTGCACGTTTCTAGGAGGACAGGTTGAAGGAGTAGGCTGGTTTTGTCTGGTAGAGAGGAAGTTGCTCTGTTGGCAGCCTACAGCCCTTTAAAGGGATTACAAAGATGACCACAGTAAATGCTTTTCAGGAGGATCAAGATACAGGCCAGAAATTGCGGGATCATATTTAAGACTGGACATCTGGAAAAACCTTCTCCTTTAGAAGGGTGAGGCAGCACAGGAGAGAGAGGGGCTGTGGAACATATATTCTTGAAAGATTTTACAACTGAACTAGACAAAACAAAGCCTCATTTGTTGCAGTGCTGGTGATAGCCCCACTTCAGGTGGGCAAATGGTGTTTTCAGTGGTCCCTTCCAATTAATATTTTCTCGATTCTATGAAATTATAACAGTAGAAACACTTGCACATTCACATATTCACAAATATTCTTTCTTAAATATACAATAAAATCAATTAATAACCTAAAGGATGAATAAATAAATAAATAAGTAGAAATGCAACAATTTTAGGTAATTTGAAGGGTCCTTTTAGACATTTTGGTTTAAAAAAAACATTGAGAAATCTTAGGAAAGAGGGAGAAAAGAAGCAGCTGTTTGATACCTAAACTTCCAACTTACAGAAACAGAGGGAAAAACATCGTAGTTTAATGCTTTAGACAGGCACCGATCTACTTTTATAGGTCTCAAATAAATTTTTTATGTGATATAATCCAGTATTACATAAAATAATTAGAAATCAAAAATAATTATTATTTGGAAAGAATGGAATCCTTAGTTCTAAAATCATTTTCATTTGTTCAATAATCTTTCCCAAGGGCCTAAAAGGTGCTGAACAACTCCAGCCTCTAATGACTTTGTAATCCAATTTTGCACTTGGCTTATAACAGCAACTTGCATTTCATTTTTATGGTTCAGTCCTGCATGGTGGAGAGATCTAGTCTTGATCTAGTGAAACATTCTGACTCCTCCAGGTCATATCCAGATCAGAGTCTTCAGATATATTCTTTTCAGTAAGAATGATAAAGGAAATGAGAAGAAAGAGTCTTAATACTACTTCCTAACACAAAAGTGAGCTGAAAAATTCGTATGTAAAAAAGGTAGTAAATGGAACTGATGGAAATAAATTGTTTTCTTGATGGATTAAGGCATTTTCTGAGTTGGAACTGTAACTAAATCACAATTCCCTTGCAGGGATTCTTCCTGGATATTCCTTCCCCTACTAAAGAAATGGAAAAGTTGTCTAGCTTTAAATTTACTCCCATCTGTACTGTAAAGTCATGTACAATAGAATAATTTGAATTTTCATGCTGGGTTATTCGTACAATTATGAGTTTTATGATCATGAACTAATTACACTTTTTGATACACACTTCAGCATTTGTAAATACACTACTATTATTTTAAGTGTATTTTTTCTATTACTCCATTTGTTATTCATTAACAACAGTTTTCCAGTCAAATAATGATATATAACATAGACAATACATGTAACAGTATTACTAAGTTTTACTGTGTTTATAGTGCTCTACACAGAAGCAAGCATGAAATGTTTGCCTTTTAGGAAAAGGGTGCCCTTTAATATTAGCATCTCTGGGTTACTGCATCTTGATAACTCTGGAAAACCTCCAGTCTGTTTTATATGTACAACCACTCAGAACAGCAGTAGAAGCTACAGGGGAAAAAAATTTCAGAAAATGACAAGTTTTCTAAGAATTACCGCTGTATTAAATACCTTTGGAGGATAATGAAGGAAAGGGGGAAATGGTTCTTTTAATGTATCAGGGCTCCCTATTTGGACTTGGATAGTCCATGTGAATAATGAGAACCACTACTCAACAACTTTTGATTTATCTTTCTTGGCCAGCTCTGGGATACTGCAAAAGAAACAGTTTCTTCTTGACTGCACATTGATATTAAATGGTGTTACATTTTGCTCAGTGCAAGGCAGAGAATTACTAACAAAGCAAGCCACGTAATATGCATGTTCTCTGTAATACTCAAATCTTAGCAAAATTAAAGTAGATTTTATAAAAGAATCAGGTAAGGAATAAAGATAAAGCATATCATGGAAAAGCTGTGCATGCCACCCAAATATATTCCTGTATAGCAGGCCTGGGCTTAGGTTACCTATATTGTGTAAATATAGTCTGAATCTAGCAATAAATGCAATTGCACAGTTAAACTACTTTTATCAGTTCTATTTAATAAGTATTTGCATAGTCTGCATCATAGGAATGCAAAACAATCTTTTAGTGTACCAAAGCACATTGACATATAACCTAGCAACACAATCTTTGAAAAGCCTAATATATAACCAAGATACACTAATTCCTTTTTATTTGAAAGACAGGTCTGATGAAATACATGATTTACTTTATGTTAGGAGTCAATAATTTTTAATGATGTTCCAAGAGCTAAAGTCAGTGAGACCTGCAGCTATAGAGAGACTTTGAAAAAAGCAGACTATGAATGTGAACACGATCAGGTGTAAGTTTAGTTGTCTTATCCACAGAACTGAGTTTTGAGAGCTTCAGTTTATGTCCTCTGCTATCACAGATAACAGTGGTAGCTAACTCCCATCCCTTCTGGAGTAGTGGTGATAGAGAAACTAGAAACACAAAGTTCATAAGTTCATAAAATTCTTTGTCCCAAGGATTTAATATTGTGTATCATTGTTCCTTGAAGGTATTGAACCCTGACCATCACTTTTAACTTTTTGTCATGGTGCATAACAGCTGTCTCTTATTTACTAAAATCTCATTCACATTTATTCAATAAGAATAAAACTTAATAGGAACAGCAACTTACACTGTTTTGGTAAGTGTATTGGTAGCACGCGGCAAAATGCAATGAACTTTAAAAGGGGATTTACACTTTAAAAATAGTGTGGCTTTTTATTTCAGCTCTTTCAAAACATTGCAGATTGGGATTTCAAAAATACATAGAATCATAGAATACTTTGGCTTGGAAGGGACCTTAAAGATTATCAAGTTCCAACTCTCCTGCCACAGGCAGGGACATGTCCCACTGGATTAGGCTGCCCAAGGCCCCACCCAACCTTGTCTTGAACACCTTAGGAAGCACCATCTACCTGCTTCATGACATATAAAACTAGTTTAAAATGCTTATGTAAAGAAGGTCGTGAGATGAACAGATTGAAATAATTTGTTTTCCTTATGCAACAAGGCTACTTTGACACCAACTTTTTGAAGGATGAGAAATGCTCAATTTAATTGTTTTTCCATCTGGTAACAGGAGGTTACTTTTTTTCTGAAGAAGATTGATGTTCTGATCATGCTTCCATGTAAGAATATATCACTAATTAGGGCCAGCATTTTCCATTTACTTCTGTTGTATTAAGGCAATACTTGTTCCGAAGAATGTTCTAGTTTTTCACCCACATTTAGAAAACATATTGTATACCATGATGAGATAGGCGGATTACTGTCAGATATGAACAAAAAGGCAATACAACATCAGATAATTTTAGTCATAATCATACCATTCAGTGGAATCACAGTTATGCAATTCTCTGTTTTCACAGCATTCTGGAGTTGTGGTAGGACACTAATTTACTGGCATTGCAGCACAATTATTTTCATTTATGGACTCAGAGGGTGGAGGGAAATTTGCCATGCTAAATTCAAAGCAGTCCTTTAGGTTTCTACTTTCAATTCACTGTTGAATATACACGATCATCATAATAGTGGAACAACTCCGTTATTACAGAAGAGACAAATCAGATGGATTTGAAAATCAGTGAACACTGTCAGGGATTTTGGATGAAGAGTAAAGGAAGGGAGTATAGGATATAGGAAAGACATCTGAAATAGATCTGTGTTGTGGAATGCAAACTAAAGCAAAATGCAAAAAGGAGTACCATCTTGTTCTCTTCAGGACTAGAGTTTATGCAGGCATCTCTTAAACTAACACCCACGCCAAAAATAAAAATACAGTATATTTGGGAGATAAAGTCTCAAATATTTTCTTTAAATTCCTAGAGAGTCATGGCCCTGACTCATCCAATTTACTCAGCTTAATAAAATATGACCCCATGGGAGTAGTCCATTGCAAAATTCACCATAACCCTCTTCTGCCTACAATGTAAGAAATTAATTCTAACCATGTGGCCAATATCTCTTTATTTGGTTCATTAATTGTTAAGGTACCTCAGTATAACTTCTGTCATTATCTCTTCAGCAACATGGAATTTAAGCAACGCACAAAACTTCTATGAAGACAATCTGAACTACTGTAAATCTTTCCCAGGACTTTTAAGAGGATGAAATAATGGTAAGGGGGAAATAAAAGGAATAACAAACTGAATAATTATGAGATCAGTAAACAATTCAGCAAATCACCAAGACTGATCAAAGCACCTTTCAAATCAAAAAGATAAAGAATCTATGTTAAACACAATTCTTAAAAGATACAATGCTCTGAGCAAAGGCAAATATCAATTTAAGTTTCTTAATTGTGTTGTTGCCTGCAGAGAAATCTCTAAGGGGGAAAAAAAAAAAAAAAGAAAAGAACGAATGTTGCGCTACTTTTTCCCCATACTAGACACCTGATTTAATTTAGTTTTACTTAATTTGTGATTTATAAATAGTGATTCATATATACGAACATTGACACTGGAAACTGTGACAGGAAGCTTAACTTCAGCCAAAGATCTGCTCTTGAAAAGCCTTTCTCAAGTAAACAGTTTTTACTCATCAGAGTCTTTCTAGTTCAGTAGAAGACATGCCTTCCTATGCAAATTCATGTCAAATGGAAATGTGAGAAACTAAGACATCACCAAGTCCTTTGGTGACTGGGAGGCTCCCACCAGCAGGAATTGCCCTTAGTTGTGAATTTTGTTTTCCTCCCGAGACTCTGAATCTCTTGACCTCTGAGTCATATTTCAAAGTCCACATAGTCTCCTAGACTCTATCTGTTCATTTGCACAGGAGGGAAGAGAAGAGGGTCTGCATAAGTAGAGATTACGTTGAAAGACAATAAGTATCAGGGAATTCATTACCATTTCAAAAAATATACATGACTCCAGTTGCTGATTTTATACCTTTCCATACATGTTTGCAATGACTAGATAAACAAATGCAACAAAAAGAAGCAAAGCAACTATCGTCATAACTAAATACCTCCCACAAAAGTAAAAGTGAGCTGCATCAGGTCGTAACCCTTAACACAGTCAAAATTCTTACAGCCACTTGCAGATATATACTATACATGGCAATTAGCTGTCTAGATCTTTGACACTGAATTGATCCTAACCTTCCACTACAGCAAAGTAAACTGTCCCCAGGGTTAGAGGAAAAAGCAAATCTATATATTCATGGAGCCCTATAGAAACCTTTAATTCCAGCAGTGAGACGTGGTTCATGTACTAAATGCACAAGTAATTGACACAACAAGAAGTCAAACTGAATCAGCTAAATCTGTGATTTAAGAAATAAAGAACTTTACAGTTTTAATGCTTGTGAACTACAGCAACATAGAATCATAGAATAGAATGATAGAATCACCAGGTTGGAAAAGACCCACCAGATCATTGAGTCCAACCATTGCCATCAATCACTAACCCATGTCCCTCAGCGCCTCATCCACCCATCCCTTAAACCCCTCCAGGGAAGGTGACTCAACCCGCTCCCTGGGCAGCCTCTGCCAGTGCCCACTGACAGAGAAGATAAAATTTCAGTGTCCAGGGAAAAGAGATTTAGGTACTGTGCTTTTCAACCATTCCAGTGCACAAATTGAAAACAAATTAATAAAAAATTCAGTATAAAATATGTAAAAGCCTAAATAGTTTTTACTTGAATAATCCTTATTCACTTGGTTAGAGCTAGAACATCAAAGCAATATTTGAATAAGCTCATGCCTGCAAGTATTTACTCATAAGAGTAAGAATTGGCAGGCTTGTGATCTTGCTTAACTTTAAGGAAGGAATTGATTGTTTGTTTGTTTGTTTATTCAATTCAATTCATGCCTGAGGTGAAATAAGCCAGGAGAGAAAAAAATCACTAAGAGTCTGAATATAAAATAGTGGTATCATGAAATTGCTGGCAGATCAGGAAAAATATTTTTTGATAATGGAAGGATAAGAAAGAAGATCTTGAACTATGTCACCAGAATTTTTTCACTAATGGAATATTTAAGGACGAAAGATGTACATGCTCTTTTGTTTTCCTGGCTTACTTCTGCACTGAAACACAGTTTTAGGTATGTTGATACTGAGTGCAATAAAAATCGTGCATACAAAATGCTTTTTATTCAAGGACCTTCCATTCAACTGAAAGCTGAAGTTCACAAAATCTCTTTTAAATCCCACACTCACTTCTTAAATTATACTAAACTGGTTTTGATGTCTGAACTCTTACAAATAGTGAGCTCTGCCTGCATAAACAGTGGAAGGATTTTTCCTGCAATATGCAAAAGTAATTTCTCCTAAGTTACAGATAGGTAAAATAAAGTCTGTGTGATTTGTTTCAGACAAGTCAGAGGTCACACAAAGATCAGAGTCAAGGAATCTCTCATACTGACTGCTACAGTACATAAGACTGTCCATTCTACTATATCTAAATGTCTCTCAACTTCATTTTCCCTTAAAAAAGATATCATTTGAAATGGCAGAAGGGTGAAAGACGTGATATTTTTTCTGATTCTTGGGAGGTGGTGGATATTCTTATTAGTTGTTTTGAATAAAAAAAAAAAAAGCCTTATTAATTCTTAAATATTTCCCAAAGCAGTTACTTTTTTTACCCAGCTGCCATATAGTCCATGTTATAACTCTTCCAAGATCTACATGACTAACATGTGGAGATTTCTGTCCTCCTACACAGACAGATATATGGAAGCAGGTCTTTTGCCAAATATATAAAAAACCCGATTTCCCCGCTATTTTTCAAAAATGTAACCACCAGTGCAAAGAACCATCACTTTAATGTGCCATATGGCCAAACGCACTCCATAACATTCAAGGATAATCTACCCTCATAAACACACATACATACACTTATATGAAGACAAAGCATTAGAAGCAGTAGTCCAACTCATGCCAGTGAAATTAATATGACAGCTCCTCTAGTACATTTTTTCCTCAATATAGAATTTGCTTTAGTTTCAACAAGGCTTCATTCTGGTCCATAGCTCCATCTGCATGGAAAAGCTGGCAAGAACAGCATTGCATACTCCAAGTTTTAACTTTTCATTAAAAAGAGCTTGAGAAAAACTTAGAAACAGGCAACTGTTAGCTTGCCTACAGACCTCAGACACCTCCCTCCTCCAATTGCCATGATTATTTAGTAATAGTCCTAGTATTCAAGAGACCTTTGGCACCAAAGGTCTCTCTGTAATCTCTGCACAAGAAAAAGAGCTTCTGAACTCTGCTCCCACAGGAAGGGGATGAGCTATTGACAGACAACATCCAAAAATGAACGCTAGTCAAGGAGTGAGGAGCAGCCCAGCCAAAGTTTGATTTCCTGGTAAGCACACTGAATCCACACTGGCCGCTGTAGTCATTTGGCTGGTCCCACAGTAGATCAATGGTTTGAGAAGTGGTTAGGTGAGGCTCTGGCAAAGGTATTTGGGGAAAGGTCTAAGAGAGAGAAAAGAGAAAGGGGCCATTCGCAAACAGTCACCATAACTTAAAGGAATGATAATGCAAAAATCTAGCTACACTTAATTCATTTCATATTTGACTGAAAATTTAAGGAATGAAATACTCCAAAATGTAAGGAATGAAACAGAAAGCATCGCGCAAGAAAATAAGGGATATGCAAGAGAAAGGTACCTCGCAAAGTGAAAAAAAACCACTGGAGAAGCTGAGAGTACAAATAAAAGTATTATAAGGAAATAATCCTAGATTATCAATTTGGTAAGATTTCATTAGTAGAGGGAGTTACTGGCTTTTGTGGGAGCTGTAACAGAGCAGTAAGGAATATGTAACCTCCTTCCTTGAAAATCCATGACTATACTATATGAAATACACATGTGGAATAATGAGTGAGGATTAAGGTAAAATATGAATTTTGAAAATGCTGACTACTACACTGAGTACTCAGACATTCTTAATCAGTATTAACAGTGCTTATGTATAGTGTACCCTAACACATAGTAGCCATGCTATCTCTCTTAGTGCAAGCTCAGCACAGGTTAGCGTCTTATATTCATGACATCCACATTGTTTTCTCCTATAAGCAAGCATGTGAGATCACTGAATCCTTTTTTTAAATCCCCGCAAAAGTAAGATTATCTATCCAAAGCTAGGATACAGTAAAAGGTGCAGGAACACAATAACAAGGTCCACAGAATACCAAGTTCAGAAATACAACCTTGTTTCTAATGCCATGCTAATCTTCCTAAAATGAGGAACATTTGAACGGTCAGCAATAGTCCCTACAGTATTGAAAAGGGGTGACGTTCTCTTTAAAGGATTCGGGATCCCACTGTCTTGTATACAGCCATTTCCACCTATGTTAGGAGAGCATAAAATGCTACATTGTCAATTTTGTACTGTCTGAATTCTAATGTCACTCAGTGATAAATGTCAATACATGCCACAAAGAGAATAAAACCTAGTAAGTCTTCGTTTGCCTTTGGATGCACTGACACAGTAACTCTGAACATCTCATGAAGTGACATTACTAGAAGAATATATCCAATAATCTTATTCAGTGAGAAGTTCAACAGCGATGAGGAGACAATTAAATTATCAAAGAACATACCATTGTTTTAGATTTTCATTAGCTGCAGTTGATAAATACAGCATGGGTGAAGAGCAATAAGTAACAGAAGGGAGGTTAAAGATTAAAAAGAAAGCATGTTTCTTAAAACCTCTCACTTCAAAATACACCTGTTGCACACCAGTACAGCTGAAGCAGCACAGACAGAGAACGTACTAGCACTAAGTAGGTTAAGATCTACTAAGATTTGCAATTTTGATGAGTTTTTTAGAAAAGGTAAAAAATACCAGGACTGGGTATCTCATGACATAGGACCTGCTAACAATTTATAGTTGACAGCAGTTGAATATAATTACCTCCAAAGAAATGCCTTTTGCTACCTCAGACAATACTCACAGTCCACTCAGGCAAGTAATATCACTCAGATATCCTCACAGGTCATATGGGTTACAAGCACATCTCCACTTCCAGGCTCCCATACTTGCTCGCTCCTCCACTTCAGACATAGGTGATCCAGCTCTGTGTGGACCTATACTATCTGCTGAGCAGAAAACACTCACTATTCATGAATGTGCTCACAAAGTGTGGATCCCTGTATGTATTCTAGATATATGCTTTGGAATACTCTTTGGAGCAGTATAACAGGATTGTTGATTTAAAAATATTTATCCCTAACAGATAGTTTCCAATATCTTTTTACTTGCTTTTCCTTTTCATTGTAAGAATATATAACAATTATTTTTCCAGATACAGACTAGAAATGGTAATTGAATAGTTCTGTCAGTTTGACATCACTACTGCAAATAACTCTGCATAGCATATCTGTAATAAAAGCAGCAATAAGGACAGCAATAGTCCCTCAGTTCTGCTATAATCTCACCCTTTCTTTCCTATCAGATCGATTGTAGTCATTTTATACACTATTTTTATGGGCTAGTTTATCCGTCTTCCTCTTTTTTTTTTTTAATTTTTCAACCTACTATATACTAGTTTACCTACTATAAACTTAATTTTGGTATGATTGTTAATTTTGGGCTTCATTTTCCCTTATGTCAAAGGAAGACATAGTCAAATATGAATTCTTTTATGATTCGGGTTTTACTGTCAGAAAACAATATATTTATAGAAACTGCCCAGTTAATATTCACAGCCTTCTGTTTATATGTTCTCTCCAATCAATTTTTCTCATATTTATTCTCAATTTAGAAGATAGGCCTTTCTGAAACAGCATCATTGGCTGCATTTTTTCTTTCATTTCTTATAGGCAATAATCAACTTTATCTTTGCCACAAAAAAATGTTTCCTAGATGATAAAAAATATGTAATACCTTTTATGATTTGAAATTATCATGTATATTTCTCTGGCAATCTTAATGACATTCTACTAAAGCTGCATGAGATTTTCATACATATCCCCAAAACTGAAATTTCCCATTAAAAATTACTATTATTTTTTCCACATGATATGGAAAGTTACATTAAGAACCATTTTCTGCTATGGTTTGATTCAGTAGTCTTTAATAGATACCTCCAGGCTTTTACTTAATGTATATAACTCAGTCTTCAGGGCCAGACTACTCAGTGAAATATACATTACAGAAAGAGGGATATCAACATGAACATTCACTGAAGGTGAGTTTTTTCAACCTCTTTCCAGTTCAAAAGAGAAATTCATTAGGATTTTAATCCCCTGCACCATATGCAGTCGCAGTTCATGTGGGCGTTAAATGCAATAAATCTCTTATTGAAGTAGTAGACTGTGCACTTCATAGGAGTGGGGTCACCATCTTTCCCCTTCAGCAGCTGTGCCTTCAAGAACCCTAACAAAAATGTACCTCAGTTCTTTAAATGATGTAACAAATAGGAAAGCTTGCCTCTGGAAAAATAATATATAACCACTGGTACAAGAACCTGCCAGTCCAATAAGGGCTCACAAATAGAGCACTGGCAGAGAAAATTATTGTAAAACCAAACAGCTAAGTAAGAACCCTTAACACAACATGTATGCCCCTTGGCAGAGAAACTCATGGAATTTAATACTTTTTTTTTTGCACACTTCAGATGAAACTCATGCAGTGAGGGAGGAAAGAATATGTTTCCCTAACTAAACCCTTTCCTGTGTTTGTAGATCGTTTTCTGTGGCTTTTAAAAGGCAAATCATAACATTTTTGTTAACTTGATTATAACTGTCACAATATTCAGTAATTGATGTGAATAGTTAAGGCAAACAGATTACACTATCACCACATTCTCCTAGGCATGACTGAGAATTCAGACAAAAAATATGACATTTTACAAAATAGCTGGTTTTGTTAATACACACTGAGTTTTTCCTGTGGCAGTAAAAGTACAAGATCAGGTTGCTCAGATCCCCATCTAACTTGGCCTTGAATGTTTCCAGGGATGGGGCAACTACCACCTGTCTGAGCAACATGTTCCAGTGCCTCACCACCCTCATTGTAATAAATTTCTTCTTTTTATCTAGTTTAAATCTACCCTCTTTCAGTTTAAAGACATTATGCCTTGTTCTATCACAAAAGGCCCTACTCAAAGTGTTTGTCCCAATCTTTCTTATAAGCCCCGTTTAAGTACTGAAATGCCTCAATAAGGTCTTCTGGTAGCTTTCTCCTCCCCAGGCTGAAAAACCTCAACTCTCTCCGCTTTTCTTCATTCCTCTGATTGTTTTTGTGGCTCTCCTCTGGACCCACTCCAACAGGCCCATGACTTTTCTGTACCAAGAGCTTCAGAGCTGGACATACTACTCCAGGTAGGATCTCGTCAGAGCGGAATGGAGTGGTAGAATCACCTCCCTTGACCTGCTAGTCACATTTCTCAGAATACTGTTGAACTTCTTGGCTGCAAGAGCATATTGTTGGCTCATGACTCATGTCTAGCTATTTATCCATCAGAACCCCCAAAATATCTCAGCAGGGTTGCTCTCAATTCCTTGATCCCCTAGCCTGTATTGATATCAAGGGATGCCCCGACTGAAGTGCAGGAACTCGCACTTGGCCTTGTTGAACTTCATGATGTTCACAGACCCACTTCTCAAGCTTGTGTAGATCCCTCTAGGTGGCATCCTGTCACTCAGGAAAGTCAAATGCACCATTCAGCATTTTCATGTCACCTGAAAACTTGCTAAGGGTGCACACAGTCCCACTGTTTGTGTCATTGATGACGGTCTTCATAGAATCATAGAATGTTTTGAGTTGGAGGGGATAGTCTACTTCTAAGTCCCCTGCTGTGGGCAGGGACACCTTCCACCAGGTCAGGTTGCTCAGCCTCATCCAAACTGGTCTTAAGCATCTCCAAGGATGGTATAGAAACAAGTAAAGGAATATAAAAGGAATGAAACTGGTCACATGGAAGAGTTACTACAGAACCAGCTAGCTCATACATATTGCAGAGCTGCATTAGGACAGAAAAATGGTCATTAGTGAATAAAAATCAAAACAGTCCTTTTAATTAATTCTTTGCAAGACAGAAGTCCCACTTACACTAGTTTATAGAGATACTCTCATCCCAGCCTCTTCCACCTCTCCTCTAATAGCTGGGTTTAGAGAATAAAACTACAGTAAATTGTTGGTCTAGAACTGATGAAGACCCAAGAATAGTGAAACTTCCATCCCTAGCTCCCTACTTCACATTCCAGTCAAGACAATGGTATCTGATGGGCTTTAGTAATTTAATGAGTAGGCAGTAACACAGTGCATAACAAGTGAGGTGAGTACCTCCCATCCCTGTCACAGCTGGCCAACTTTTATGCCATCTGGATGCTAGCGAAAGTTCAAGGTACAGGAACAGAATTAGTGTCTGTTTAAAGTCTTAACTCAGTCTTTTGCTTAAGGTCATGACTACAGTACAATAATAAGAATTGTGAGGAAATCTGCACTGTTACTATTCATCTTGCACTCCCCTCATTGATAAACAGGCTCTTCACATGCTTGGCTTGATTTTCCATGTAACATGGTATGCGAGTGAAGTGATTATTAACACGAAAGTGAAGAAAGGTTTGTAAGCGATAATAAAATGTGTTGGAGACCTAAATTAATATTACTCAAAAATTACTCCCACTGGCTTCCAGGACTAGGTCTGACCCTTACAGCAATCTATCTTCAAAATATATAGTGAAGGAAATGCACCAACTCCACGGTGTTCTAGAAATCAGTTCATACTATGTTGTCCACATAAAAATGAAAAGAAACCATATCCATGCTTCTGAAGATTATTTTAATGCATAGGACTCTACGGATCCCATAGATGCCAAATAACTGAAAAGAGTTTCCTCAAATACAAAGGGCATTACTTAAACGCTCTGAACTGCTACTGGTTTGCACACAAACCCTCATTCATTTAACTTATCTTCTTGTGACACTTCTGAATAAGCTTTATCTAGTTGCATGTGAAACCATTTTTTGTTGGAGATTTTGCTTTGTTTTGGGGTTGGCTGGTTTCCTTTTTTAATTCTCCTAGTTTCCTGGTTATATTGCTCCCCCACAGTCTGCAACAAATTCTCTGGGAGATTTCATTCAGTAGTCTGATACTGCCTCTCACCCTTCTGCAAGCAGCAAGGGTAAATCTTGTCTCAGCACAGTGAACACAGAATTTAAAAAGTTCTTACAGCGGTGTTAGTGTTTAAATTTACAGAAGTTCTGAAATATAGCTGAAATGCATTTTAATCTGCCCAAGGAATAGATTCAGTCCTGGGAAGTTCATTGTTTTTTCTAATTGTCAGTGACTGCTACACTTTGCTTGCCTGCAGCTATCCAATTAACATATCATCACTGTACAAAATATTGTAATATGCTCAATGTCCTAATAGCAAGAGCCTCACATTCCACTTCTATCCAACAATTTAATTGTGTTCCCAACATACTAGCAAATGATGAGGAAAAACATACAGATATATGCAGAGAGCACCATTAAAACACCTTTCTCTACTGCTGCGCAAAGTTCTGTGGAGATACCCCTGGTTGTTATGTATATTGAGAGAGAGAAAAACAGAGAGGAGGAAGAAAGGCTCAACTCCAGAAGTGGAAAACATGTAACTTGTGCCCTGATATATTGCTATGGCAACATTTAAACAATGAACAGAAAGCCCTGCAGAATTCCGCTCTTGCTTCCTTGGATACCAAATGTAAATCCTGATTCTCTTCTATTGTGTGCAGGCAAAAGCATCTGATTTTTGCCTTTTCCTCTAACAGACAGCAAAGTATCCAGGCCCCCCAGCAGGAAATATGCATCAATTCAATTCCATGTACTGCAGCTTGTGAATATGCAATTAAAACACATGACTAGCACACTCATCTCCCCCTTCCGTCCCCATTTTTGTCACCCAAGAGGAAAAACAACCATGACAGCACAGCTAAATAACAGATATCCTTTTCTGAAAAATGTCATTAAAAAAAAAGCACTCCAAAATGTTACAAGCCAAGCCCCAATGTCTTGCGCCATTTACAGGAAATGGAGGCAAGAGCCTTTCTAAGGGCAGCTTCTTGCTCACTCTGCTAGACTCGAGCAAACTGCAAGGCTGCCTTCCAGACCACCATGTCTCCTGCTATTACAAAACATTTCTCATCTCAGTTGTCCTGTGGGGGTAATGCTTTAGAAGATAAGGAGGCTTGGTTTTTATTAATTTTCATACAGTAGTGGATAGATGGGGATGCAAAGGAGGGCACCTGTTAATAGCAGCCCAAAAGTCCAGTCAGCTTGACTACTCTAGAAATTACTTGCTAATTGCACTTTTCCAGAGTAATTTTGCTTCCAGATTACAAGCAGCACCAATTCCAGCACCCTTCTTTCTCTCCCGTTTCCCTCACTAGCCATCAGAAATAAAGGGATATCTCCAAACCACAGTGAAGGCACACTGGCAAGCGTGATATGAGGCCCTGGCACACTGCTGCTGTGCACAGTGCACTCCTTCAGTGAAAATATTGCAACTTTGCTTGTGGACAGCTTGGTTTCTGAGTTTCCACCAGCACCAAGCTCTCTCTAAATGTGCTTAAATCCTATTCTAAGCTCCACTTAAAATCTTCCTGTCTCATATTGCTACAAGAAGAATTTTCATGTCAAATGGGAGACAGATTTTTAGGTCACAGGCAAATAATTCTAAAGCCTATATGTAGGAAACCATGATAGCACCTCGGGAGTCCCTTTCTTTACCTCAGTCTCAGATAACTGCTGGTATTGGCTCACATCATGAGCATTTTTTTCTTGGGTCTCACCCAGACTGAAAGTCTGAAAGTCCATTTTTCATACATCAGTGCTATCAGGCTGGGAGATACTGTAACAAAAAATTTACTGCACCAGCAAACTAAACATGTTCCTATTCTAGATTAGCTCACATCATTCCTGACATATGGAAAGACATGGTCTAACTATCCCTTTGCATTACCAACTACCATTTGCCGAGAACATCTGAAGTTTGAGATGCATGATCTTTGACCTTCTGATGAAGAACTAGAACAAATGGAACAGAACCCTCCAAAACAGAATTCTCTTTCTTTCTATACAAGTATTTTGTGCCTAAATATACACATAATGATTCCCTGCCCAGTGCCAAAATCCCAGCTACCTGCGGTCATTATGAAAATCACTGTCCATAGTTTGAAGAGAAGTCTGCCGGACTAGCATATGCTGTTGAATGATACACCCATGCTCAGGCACATGCAAGGGAAGTAGCAGACACAGCCAGCTCTGGATTCTGCTTGAGAAGTTTTGCTGCTGGATGTTTGGATTGACTTTTTTGGTCACTTAATTTATGATAAGCTCGTTGGGCTCTGGGTAAACTCCAGCATAGAGGCTGGAAAATGCTATACTTATTCCAACTTTGAGATTGAATCAGTTAAATCTGGGTTGTTCCATGTGTCTTTTGGCTACTGTATAAAGGGAATGATTCACTGAAGTGTGAAACTGTTGCCTCTTTAGAAGCAGACATGCATCCCTAGCTTTTTAATGTTGACAATGTTTGCCTATTTCAGCCCACATTGGTAGCTAAATTTTCCCATTGCTTCCTTAATCGCATAGAGGAAATCCTCCTGCTAGTTATTTTACAAAATGAATGAGGCACCTATGGCAGCTTTCTGTTGTCAAAAACTGGACTTGCTCTATCAAATTTTCTGTTTATGTTTTCACTTGACAGCAATCCAGGGAAAAGCTTGGAGATGCCTTTTCCTTAGCCAGCTTCTTTTTCCTTCAGTAATTACTGAGCAGCAGCTTAACATAAATTTAGCTGCTCTGTTACTGCAAGTGCTGATGTAAGTATAGCCCACTATAAGGCACACACTTACAATGATACATGAAGAAATGGAGAACACAGTTTTGTGCTTATTTTCAGATGCTGACAAACTTATTACTCATTTAATGTCCCACCAGGAAACATGTGCCAAGAGAAATAAATGAGGCTAAAACACTTCATACTAAACTAATTTAGCTATACTTAGAAAGACAAGAGTAATTGGAGCTGGAAGGAACAATTCTTGCTGTGCCTGCTTCCTTCTTTTTCTAAAGACTACAGCACAAAGGGTCTGATCTATTCACATGGCCAAACAATATAGCCCAGGTTTCCTTAGGAGTAGAATTGCACCTTAAATCTCAAGTCTTTAAAAGCAATCAGTGTTTAAGATGTGTGACCACCAAGCAGGAGCACATGAGACACATAAAGGTTTCATTTCCATTATGCTTGAAGATTCAGGAAGTTCACATGAAGTAACAGTGGTGATATGAGTGAACGCAGGAAGAGGGGAAAAAGGAAGATGCCAATACTTATGTATGTATTTATCCAGGGAAGTTAGAGCTGTGGTTTGTATTGTTTCATACAGGACGCTTGTAAAGGGGAAAACATTGCCAGAAAAAAATATTAAAATCTAGCCCTACTAACAGGTCTCCTATCCCTGCCTTTTCTCCCTTCCTTCAGAATATTGCAGCTAGACAAAGTAAAATGAGTGGTAAGTCTAGTTCTGCGCCTTGCCTGTTCAGTGGCTCATTTAATTAGCAGTTTCTCACTCTCTCTCTTCCTCTCCCAGTTTTGACCTAATAGTTTTATCAGGTGCCTCTACATGTAAAGGCCAAGGTTGATGAGGGCAGAGGTGAGGGAGGAGAAAAGGGATAGAAAGAGAAATAAATCTCTCTATCTACAAGATAAACAGTCGTGCCAGAAGAGAGGACGGAAGTGGCATTCCTCACCAGAGGAAAACAAGGACCTCTCTTCTAAACACCATATTATTCTACACCCTCACACCTCATTTCTCCAGGAAGTCAAAGACATTTATGAGTCTGTCACTCATCATTGCTAATCTATGAACCCCACAACCTACAATTTTAACAACCTTAATTATCTGCATTATCAGTATATTAACAAAACCCTCCTAACATCACAGTATTCTCTCACTGTTTGTCAAAGTAAATTTTCAATTGTCTTAGAAGTCCTGGGGGAGTCTGAAGGATTCACCACAAACCCACAAAATTTTTCCTAGGAGATCTGGAGGGCATGGATGTTTAATACAGCAGTTTCCTAGACTCCCCTTCAACAGAAGAATATCCTCTTTCTGGCTCTTTACTGCTATTTCTTAGTGATGGAGTGTAAAATGTACCATTTCTCTCAGAGATACCTCCTCAAAATCCATTAAAACCTCTTGTCCTACACCCCTCTACTCCCACCAAATGCCATCTTTCACCTCCCTCCTTGATTATAAAAATATCCTGCTAATACACCATGTTGATCTGCAATGTCAGACTGAATGCCAGCATTCAAATCTGAGCCTCTCTCTTTTTTAAATACTTTAACTAAATATAGAAACAAGCAAACCTCCTCTGTGCATCCAATTCTATGCAACTTACATCCAGCTGCATAGACTGGGCAATCAGGCAGCACCCCCCACTCACTGCAGGGGCTTTCTCAAAATATTACTTTGCTAGTGACAATTTACAAATGCTACACATCCATGCAGGCAGGCATCTGCAACATCCTAATGAGGTTAGAGTTTTACCAACGGGAACATTCAACCTAATGTGAGAATTCAGATGTGTCCCCGTTCCTTCCCTTCTCCCTTCCCAACTGCTCCCCTCCAGCCATTATCAAAATCTAGTCAGATTCTTTATTCAGAGGAGGTAAAGACCAAGAAAAGAGGGATAAGGAAGAAGGAAGATAGGCAACAGGGCATATTTCCTTTTCTAAAAAATAATATAATGGAAAGTGTACTTACTGTATCCTCAAAGTCCATCCAGCTGGAAATCCGAGTGGTTATGAAAAACCAGGGTGAGGGAGGGGTTAGAAAACTATTTCATCTCGGCAACCAAACCAAAATTAAAAACAAGGAAAAAAATAAAAATAAAGGATATCCAATTGCAATTTCCCAACAATTTCTGTCCATACAGCTGCCAATCCAACCCAACACAGCTGAACTCTCCCCCTCTGTCAATTTTGCTTTCTTCTGCTCTGCCTTTTATTTTTTCCTGTGGCTTTCAACTTTCCTGCTTAAAATTGCTGTAGTGGTAACGTTGATGCTTGCCTTCACTGGAGAAGAGTGGTTTAAAGTAACAGGAAAAAAAACCAAAAATCTTTGCAGAGGATGATCCTTCTCCTTTCTGAAACTTTTCATTCCACTGTAGATCCTTTGCTTAGTTTCCATTTTCTGAGGTTTTCTGCCTCTCTGGCTCCTCTGATCTCCATTGCTCTCTATTTGTTTTTTCTCTGGAGAGCAAAAAAGGCTGTATTTCTTTTTAAGCAAACCTCCATTCGTATTCTTTTAATGTAATTTTGTTGTGACTGTTAAGATCCAGGTCTTGCTAGGCAATATTCTTCTTGCCCCTTCTTTGCTGTACTATCAATTATCCAATCTGTGTGTCTCCACATTAGAACAGGGATTCCCATTCTTCTTTTTCTTTATTCCCCACACTTTCTTTAGAAAAGAATCTTCTCTAGAATTTAAATTTTTATTCGTGTCTATCAAAACAATAAACTTTTTGTCTTTCTTTCCCCTTTCCAAAGATCTGATTAGATTTCCAATCACAACCCAGTGCGCAATTGTATTTTTGATTTCAGCAAGAAGTCAGCAATCCACAGCATCAGCAACCTCTCCTCGCTTCAAACTCCACGTTATATCCTTTTGCCTTCCCTTCAACTCCTCTGCATTTTCATAATATCACATTAAATGGAATGAAGGAGGGAGGGAGTAGAGAAAAATTCAAGGTTCCCACCAGCTGTCAAGAATAAATCCATCTCCTTGTTATTTTTCAAACACTTGGGATGGGTGTTTTTAACGCCCACTCTCCTCTTTACCACCCCCTACCCCCACCTTTTCAAAATCTTTCTGATGTTAAAACTCCCCCCACCGGGCACAAAAGAAGCCTCTTAGCTTTGTCCTCTTAGCTCTAAATTTCACAAGCACCCTTTGCTTTTCATTTCAGCTTCCTCTCCATCTTTTGTCCAGCAGCTATACAGATTCAACAGCACCGAGATGGATAAACTTCTATTTCTTCTTTGAGGAGAGAGAGAAGGAAAAAGAGGAGGAAGGATAAAAGCTCTCCAGTCTCTGCCTCCTTTTTCCTTCCTTTCTCTATTTCAATGCAGGTCTGATCTCCTTTCCAAGCTGAGCCTGGTTTATTTTCAATCTACAACTTGGATTTCCCTTCTGCACAGCACTGAGTTAGTCTCTCATCTTCTTTCACACGCCAGTTATCTTCCCCCTTTTCTTCCTACCTTCCTGCCTCCCTGCCTTCCAAGATGACATATTCCCAGGAGCGCAGCGGCTTCTTCCATTTTTTAGTTTCATCCCTGAAATGCAGAGCCCTTTACAGAGCCGAAACCCTTCCTCCCTCCCGTTAGCTTCAGCTTGAATTCTCGCTGTCTGTGCATGTACGTACGCATGTATGTATACATCCAGTTCCTGACAGCTGCTGTTGTTGCTCCTGGGAGTATCTCTGCTTTTCTGTCGCTCTGGGTTTCTCCTACTTCCCACCCTTCAGTGGCACCCTAGGATTTACGAATGTCCCAGGGCCAGTCTTTCTGGCTATTCTCTTCCTTCTCCCCGCTTTCTCTTCCCCATACCCCGCCTTCTCCCTCCCCCCCACCCCCAACCTTTCTCTGCTTGTGATCAGTAAAATACAATTATCCAATTACTTCCCATCATCTTAGCACTGATTGGTCAATTGCATTAACACTTGATGTCAGGGAAAGGGTATAGGAGCTGCTCCTATGTGGCACTGCTGCCACCTGGTTGACAGTCTGGGAACAAATTCAAGCTTACCTTTAGAAGTGTACAAGTCTGAAAGCAGTAATTGAAAATCAAGGGATCATCTTAAGGAAAAGAATATAAAAACTCATATTCTTAAAAGCTTTTCTGATTCTGACAGTTCAACAAGTACAAGTCTAGCTGCTGAAGCAGAAGGAATGACAGTAAAATGAAATGAGGTATAAAGTTGACTTTGCAAAAGAAGTGCAAAACAACTAGAGGTACCAGCTCTAGCCATAGATGCAGAAGTATGACAATAACATGAAAAGAGGTATAAAGTTATCTGTAAATAATTGTACCATTGTAACAGAGCAATTAATTTGCATGGAAAGACAATCTGGATTTAATTACAGAAAAGAACATTTGTTCTAAACTTGTATACAAATGGAAGTAATTTAAAACTCAATTTTGGCAGATGTTCCAGGCCAAAAGCCCTACAAAGTTCTTCAAGGTTTCAGTGGGTTTAAGTGATGCTTAAGTGAGCTGTTAAGTGACAGCAACACAATGGAACAATGTCTAGGCTCACCTACTGAATCTGCTACACTTTGATTAGAATGATTTCTGGCTGGGATTTTTCAGGTTTCTAAACTGACTTCCTTTTTTGGGCTAGTAAAGTACTGATGTGTTTGTTGGATACTTAACTACTTACCAAAGAATTCTTAGATGTACTTATTAATGCTATCTAAAATGCTCAAATTTGTGCTTGTGTCTTGTTTTTTCAGGGACCTAATTCAACAGAAATTTTAGAGAAAGCTTTGCATATACAAAGTTAGATACAATACCCTTTTCAGGATCAAGGGAAACATAATTCAGATGATCTATGTGCCAGCATTTGTCTCTCTCAAATTCAGAAAAAAAGTTATTTATAGATCTAACTCCTCCACACAACCACCAAAAAAGAATTAGTCAGGCGCTTTCCTGGTAATTATAGCAAATTTCATATATTAAGGAGTAACTCCAAGTTATTCCATACGTGCAGTAATATAGCTAGTTCTTTGCTCAGTCCTCTCTCAAACAGCCAAGTTATGTTTGGCTTTACCCAGCAGGTAGTTAAACACTAGTCATTTGCTCACCCCCACCCAGTGGGATGAGGGAAAGAATCGAAGAAAAGTAAAACTCATAAGTTGAGTTTGAAACAGTTTCATAGGATAGAAAAGGAAGGAAGTAATAATATTAATAATAATAATAATAATAACAATAACAGCATCAACAACAATAATTATAAAAGGCTATACAAAACAAGCAATACACAATGCAACACAAAAACCACATCATTATACCAGCTACTAGGAAGAAAATTAAAAATACGCCACCTGAAACCAGAACATTTACTATCTTTACTTAGCTTTCAACTTTAGTGTGAAACCAGCATAATTGAAAAATAAAGAAAATTTTTTTAAGTTATAAATCATTTTATAAGATTTTCTAGGATTAGAAATTCCATAAGTTACTTGAGTTCAGTCAAGCAGCACTTACTGAATCATTAACATTGACTTCCAGATTAATTTTACTGACTCATCAGGCTTTCGGGTGAGAAAGTTCTACTAGATATAAGTTAAGCAACTGGAACTAGGTCCTTAATCATTATCAGAATATTTAGCATCTGATCTTACTATCACTGAAATAAATGGCAAACACAAATTACCTATAGTGGGTGAAAGATGTAGTATGTCATAATAATGAATAACACAAACATAATGGTCTTTCAAGAATGCTAAAAAAGACTTTGGGAATTTTAGGGGAAGGCTGCAAGTATGACAGGAGATGAAGTTGCTGACAAGTAACAGCTTTTTCTCAGTTGGTGAGCTTATTTTATTGCCATCTGATTCATTGATACCACTGATGTATTTTGGGCCTCCAAACATCTTAGAAGAATCTTTTTATTTTCACTACTTAAAATAAAAATCCCCACAAAATTGTTCCTTTTCCCAGAAGGATAAAACCATCACAGTGTACTACATGTTTTCTCCACAGTTTCTTTAAAACTTGCCTGAACAATTTCCTGCTAATGTTAAAGAGCCTGTGAGAAAAAGTGAAGATTTCTGTAGCTGAATTAAACCTATACGTGGGAGTCAAAACCAGAAGACATAGAGGTTTTGGGAATCTACTAAGAACCTAAGACACAAACATCTGCAACAGCTGCATTATCTCTGTGGATACAAACTATTATTTCAATTTTGATGGAAATTTGAACATTTTGTATTTTTATGTAATTCAGATTGTATAAAAATACACATTTCTAACATGTATTTAAATAAATGTACATATGTATTCACAAAAATATATTGTTGGCATAGATGTGACTAGATGAAAAATCAGTATCAAGATTGTAATATGCTATAGTATAATCTTCTCTCTTAAAATTTTTTTAATATAACAAATATGCTTTAGCATCCAATAAACTTAGAAGACAGAGTGATTAGCTTCTTAGAACATAAATTTAAAGGAATCTAATTTGTGATATTTGTGAGATGACATCATGCTATATGAAAATGTGAATATCCTTCTACTAAAAAAACCTAAAAAATATAATTATCTGTTTTACAAGCCTGCATGCCACCTATTTTAAACAAACGTTTTAGTATTATCACATAAGTCATTCACTAATCAAGTGTAAAAAGGATATCAGTAGCACTGGACACAGTTGTTTGTGTGACCTTTTTCCTGCAGTACTGTGTATGTTGCATCCAAAAAATACTGTTTGTATATTGCCTTCAATCTTTTATTTTGCAGGTTTTCTAGGCAAGAAAAACAATGCCTCATTTATCAGTTCACAAAACTGATCCAACATAGCTAGTATTAAAAATTAAAGCACCATGGAAAACTTTGAATGATACATATAAGTCGATGTTTTACAAGCACTGACAAAGTGAGATGGAGGAAATATCCCAGTGCTTTCTGTTCAGTTCCTAAACTAGGGAACTGCTATCCTTCATTTACATTCCCCACCACTGGGCAAACTCAGGTGGACAGCAAGTGAGAAAAATATCTGCTACCTCATCTTCTCCCTTCCTGGGAGCTGCCCTGGCAACGCTACCATACACTTTGCAGAATAGTCACTGCTGCTATGGTACACACAACAGAGATTAGTCAAAATCATTAGTCAAAAGGGTGAACTGTGAAGAAAACTAAACACAGACTGGCAAAGGAACTTCATTGTTCATATAATGGGACAAACTTGTCTGTTCGTAAGTACAGGAGGATAAGAAAACTCAAATGTTTGTACAGGCAAACCTCCGCATTACAAACATGGGCAACAGTTTGTTAAAATACACCTTTTCCTTCTTGACTGGTAATGCAAGTTAAAGAACTGAAGTTCTGTGTATGATTTGAGGGTTGCAACTAGATGATCTTTAAGGTCCCTTCCAACCCAAATTGTTCTATGATTGTATGATTAGCACTGGAACATTTTAGTGGAAAAAACCAAGATATTTGCAATCATCAGTCCTTTGGAGGAAGAGAAACATGACTAAATCCTAAGAGAAAAGAATTCTAACCTGTAGAAAAAGGAGTAGAGAAACTTTAAAACTATATAAGCATCACAGATGTTTATGTAAAAAAGTGAAACCAGACCATTTTGCTTATCCAAAGTAAAGTGAAAAGCAATTTCAAATTTTTCTAAGTCAGTGACAGCCGTGCCTTCCTTTTAAATAAACATGAAGGAATCATAAAGGAATGTGTGGAACATATTATTCTTTCTCTTTTATGAAGCATTGCTGACAAGAAGCTGCTTGCATATGGAGACAGTACTTGAATCTTCTTATAACTACTTTCAAAAGGAAACAAATAGTGCTGAAAACCCTGCTTTTGACTGCATGGATCTAGCATGAAGCTCTCTAATCAATTTAGGGATTCAAGAGAGATCCTAAAAGTCTCAGACTGTATAAAATGTGCTACACACAATCTCACAGGGACACTGTGATTTTTGTAATGTAATCAAAACTCCTGGTACATATTTTCCTGTATATATGATTTCACTGATTATCGTTCAATTATTTTGATACAAAAAACACTAAAATCAGGTGCATAACCAAAATAAGTGAAAATTAAAAATCGAGACCCTGTTATAATTTTGGTGGTTATCAAACTGTAGCAGTTCTCATGAGAAATTTTGTTTCATAATTAATTTCTATTGGGTCACAGAAGCTTGGAAGAAGTAAAAGGAAAGGTATCTTTTCAGGAAAATCTGCATAGAACCAGAGCACATAATTTTGGCATATGGATGTTTAAGTAAATGTTCAATAAACTCGGCTTTCCATAATATCATAATATCTTTTGTTTCTGGTAAAGATGGAACAAAATTGTTTCTTTCATTAAGTTGTTTACATTTGAAAGAACCTTATTCTCAGAATTTCTTTATGTTCATTGTCCAGTCAGATTAATAGGACAAGTTTAGAATTATCCCACATTTGATCCACAAATTTTCATCTTTGATATTAACAATGCATCACTGAAAAACAACCTGCTGTCTAGAAAGACTTTCTAGAATTTCTGCTTATGGAACTGAATCCCATATTGTCACTGCTTCCTTTACAGCAGACAACCAATTCACCAAGCTGAAGATGAGCCAGCAACATGCCCTTGCTACAAGATGGCTAATCGTATCCTGGGCTGCACTAGAGAAAGCATCACTGATCTTCACCATAATGTTTTTGCTACAGTTACTCCCAAAACAATGAAGGACAAGCTTTTTCTGTTTCTGAGTCATAAACATCTCCTCACAACATGCACACATACAAATGCATTTTTTCAATAACATTGTTAGCTCACCTTTATTTGGTTCAAAACAGACTATAGATATTTTCCCTGAAATACAGCGCACACAATCTCTACAGTAACAGCAACAGTGCAGCCCTTCAGTACTATTTTTTCATAAACTATTCCAAGTTTTACTTAAACTAATTAGTCCCAGTCGGGAAGAAATGCATGTCAAAATACCTATTCTATGACAAAATCAAATTGCAAAGCACAATTTTCATGGGTAGCAATCATAGCATGCCTCGGACAAAGTGATCATGAGATGATACGGTTTTCTGTTCTAGGTGAAGAGGGTGGTTAGTAGGACAGTAGCATTAAATTTCCAGAGGGCAGACTTTGAACTCTTCAGAAGGCTGGTTGGCAAAGTCTCATGGGAGACAGTACTTAAGGGCAAGGGAGCCCATGAGGGCTGGGAGCTCTTCAAAAAGGAAATCCTAGCAGCTCAGGAGAAAGGCATCCCCATGTTACGGAAAAAAAGTCGGCAGGGGAAAAATCCAGCTTGGTTGAACGGAGAGATCTTGAGTGATATCAAGAAGAAGAGAAATGTTTATGGGCTCTGGAAGAGAGGACAGGCCTCTTGAGTGGACTACAGGAGGAAAGTGAGATTGTGTAGAGAAAAGATCAGAAGGGCTAAGGCTCAACTAGAAATCAGATTGGCAAAGTCTGTGAAAGATAACAAAAAATCTTTCTATAAATATATAAATAATAGAAGGAGGACTAGGGAGACCATACAGTCCCTATTGGATGCAGAAGGAACAACAGTGACGGGATGAGGAAAAGGCTGTGGAACTTAATGCCTTCTTTGCCTCAGTCTTTAATTGTAAAGAAAGTCATTCCATCCGTGTACAAACCCAGGAGCTAGAGGAGCAAAATGAGGCTCCCATGATCCAAGAGGAGGTGGTCAGAGCCTTGCTAGCCCGACTAGACACCCACAAGTCTATGGGGCCAGATGGGATTCATCCAAGGGTATTGAAGGAGCTGGCAGATGTGCCGGCCAAACCCCTTTCCATCATCTTCCAACAGTCCTGGAAGACTGGGGAAGTCCGACTGGACTGGAGGCTGGCTGATGTTGTGCCCATCTACAAGAAGGGTCGTAGGGAGGACCCAGGAAACTACAGGCCTGTCAGTCTGACCTCAGTGCCAGGGAAAGTCATGGAGCAGGTGATCTTGAGTGCTATCACGAAGCACATGCAAGAGAACCGGGTGATCAGGCCCAGTCAACATGGGTTCACAAAAGGCAGGTCTTGCCAAACTAACCTGATCGCCTTCTATGACAAAGTGACTCGGCTGCTGGATGAGGGAAAGGCTGTGGATGTGGTCTTCCTGGACTTCAGCAAAGCCTTTGACACAGCTTCTCACAGCATTCTGCTTGAGAAACTGTCAGCCTCTGGCCTGGAGAGGCGCACACTCTCCTGGGTGGAAAACTGGTTGGATGGCCAGGCCCAGAGAGTGGTGGTAAATGGAGTTAACTCCAGCTGGAGGCCAGTGACAAGTGGGGTTCCCCAGGGCTCAGTGCTGGGTCCAGCCCTGTTCAGTGTCTTTATCAATGACCTGGATGAAGGCATTGAGTACACCCTTAGCAAGTTCACGGACGACACTAAGCTGGGTGGAAGTGTGGATCTGCTGGAGGGTAGGGAGGCTCTGCAAAGGGATCTGAACAGGCTGGACCGCTGGGCAGAGTCCAATGGCATGAGGTTTAACAAGGCCAAATGCCGGGTCCTGCACTTGGGGCACAACAACCCTGTGCAGTGCTACAGACTAGGAGAAGTCTGTCTAGAAAGCTGCCTGGAGGAGAGGGACCTTGGGGGTGTTGGTTGACAGCTGACTGAACATGAGCCAGCAGTGAGCCCAGGTGGCCAAGAAGGCCAATGGCATCTTGGCTTGTATCAGAAACAGCGTGACCAGCAGGTCCAGGGAGGTTATTCTCCCTCTGTACTCGGCATTGGTGAGACTGCTCCTCGAATACTGTGTTCATTTCTGGGCCCCTCAACACAAGAAGGATGTTGAGGCTCTGGAGCAAGCCCACAGAAGAGCATCAAAGCTGGTGAAGGGGTTGGAGAACAGGCCTTATGAGGAGCGGCTGTGAGAGCTGGGGTTGTTTATCCTGGGGAAGAGGAGGCTGAGGGGAGACCTCATTGCTCTTTGTAACTACCTGAAAGGAGGTTGTATAGAGGAGGGAGCTGGCCTCTTCTCCTCAAGCTCTGCCAAGGGAGATTTGGGCTGGACGTTAGGAAAAAATTCTTCACAGAAAGGGTCATTGGGCACTGGAACAGGGTGCCCATGGAGGTGGTTGAGTAACCTTCCCTGGAGGTGTTTAAGGCACGGGTGGACGAGGTGCTAAGGGGCATGGTTTAGTGTTTGATAGGAATGGTTGGACTCGATGATCCGGTGGGTCTCATCCATCCTGGTTATTCTATGATTCTATAGCAAAGCACAGAAGCTCTGCAATTCTACTGTTACTTACTAGTACTACCGATAATGATAATGATATTGTTTTTTTCTATAATAGTTTCCAGCTCTTGGCAATGATCATGTTTTTCAGCTTCAAAAAGAATGTGGACATTTTTTACTGATATTAATTACTGTATTCAGTATGAAAAAATCTGACTCACAAAATGGCTTAGAACAAATTTTGAAGTGTTTTCACTAAAAAAAAAAAAAAATGGCCTAAATCCTGCCATTTTCCTGTGGCACTAATTTCAGGCTTAGAATTTGAAACTAGACAAGTTCTCTCATTTCCAAGACTGAATGCAACATGCAACTGTAATTAAACTGTTGTAAATTCACTCCATAGGGAGGAGTAGCTCCTTCGATTTCAGTGTAGTGTCTACAGTTTAATGCAGACATAGATGAGAACAGATCATGGTCCTTCGTTTTCTATTCATGCCGCATCAAATATGTATTTGGTTTTGTAAATCATAGAATAGGTTGAAAAATGTCAGTCTCATGAAAAAGAAGGATTGCTGTTGTTACTGTAAAATACAATTTACATGCATTGAGAATAAAAATCTTACCTACATATGCTTCAAAACATTGAGAAACAATATAACAGATATACTTTTCTACCTTGTATTCATGTTTAGCGTAAGTTCTAAGCAAAATTCTGGTATGGGGAAAAGACCTTCAGTTTAAGCTCTGAGCCAAGGAAAAGAGTAGCTCAGCGGATTTCTAAATTTTCACCTCAAAATAGTTAATAGCTTACTTTAACCATGCAAGATCTCCCCCCAAAAAGATAGCTTTCAATAAATTCTGGAGGAAAAGAAATGTTGTATGCAAAGAGATCATTGATAGACATAATTGCCAAAATGGAGGGAAAAAATATTCACAGCACAAATAACATCAGTCAAGGAGATGGCTTTCACTTTCAAGATCTATTTTCTGGTATTTAAAACTTTCTAAATAAATTATTTCAACTAAATACATTCATCATTCTCTATACCTAAAATCTACATATCATTTTTACATATCAAATAAATCTCCACTGGACTCTTGTTGATCAACATGAAAAAAAACCATGTACTTTTCATAGTGAATTTTCCAACTTTTTTTTCACTTTTTCTTCTTAAATCACTAATGGGCCACTGGAAAACAATAGAATGGGTTTTTTTTATTTTTTAGAATGATCCTAATTCAAATGTATTCAAATGCTATACATATGCTAATACATATAAGAAACTAATTTCTTACCATGAATTTTTGCAGGACTGTGGCCAATGATGAGGACATCAAACACATTACAGACAAGACTCACTGAGGTGGTATTTCCAAAGTCTTTGCATGATCTCAAGATTGGTTATTTGATTTCTCCGCACACTGGTTGCCCTGCCTGTAAAATGGACTATGTTAAACAGGATGGACTCAGCATTAATTGAACTAGGGAGAGTAAAATTTCACAGTCATGTCAGTGCATGATATGACACCGTAACCACCATACGATGTGTGCTACACCAGGTAAGGCAAATGGGAAAAAAAAGGCAGCAGAGAATGTAAAAACCCACTCCTCTAAAAAATTATTCTTTTCTGTAGCCTAGCAGTCAATATCCAATATTAAATAATTTAAGATCTCTGAACGTGTTGTTATATAAATGTACTTTGAGGCATTGACTCAAACTAGATGAAAAACTTGGGGAACAATTTAGGACCTAGCAATGAATAAAGGCAGCAGACACCACATTTGTGCTCACAAGTGCTCTGAAATGTGGTATAAGTTAGTTAGTAGACCAATCTTCACCCTGAGTTCTCTAGATTTTCTCATTCAGTGTTCAACTCTCCCTTCTATCTCCACATTCCCATTAAAACTATGCAATGCTTAAAAAGGATATTGAATGTAATATACCTAATTGTCTTTCAGTATCATTTTAAAGAGGTGAATGATAACCTTAAAGACAATAATGAGCTTCTTGAAGTTCTTTCGGAATTTACTTGGCAACTGCTGCTCTAGAACAGACTAATAGTCTGCCTAATTCACTATGGTGTCATTTCTAAAGAGAATACAGGATCATTTCATAATAGGTAGTTCACAACTTTTGTTTCATAAAGCAGTATAAATGGAAGAATAGACCAGATCCATTTGCATTTGATTTGCACTTAAGCCCTGGAAAGTTTACAAAGGGAAAATTTAACTATATTTCAGAGGCAATAAGGAGAAACAGGTTTAATACAAAGTTCTAAAATTTGTGATTAAGAACATTTCTTAGTCTTTATTGACTGTGTGTTAGAAATCCTGACAAGAGGTTAAGAAATCTTGCCTGTCACAACTGGTAAAAATGATGGCAAGAATAATTATTTAAAGTGCTTTTTTAATGATAATTTAGGCTCAGTTTTCTTACCATTTCTCCAAATGTCTTTCCCAGTGTGTATGATACAGTTTTAAATTGAAACTTACCTTACTGAATGAAATCCCATCTTAAAGATTTAAGGAGGAGTTTCTTGTTTAGGGCACTATTTCTGGCGATGAAGAGGACAAAAACCTGCAATGAAAGAAAGAGCGTTTTAGGAAGCTGAACATCACCATGATAAGATTGCTTGGAAGGAGCTGAAAAAAACCCCCAACAGGAGTCTGCATTTGGTCAACATTTATACCAATTGCTTTTCTGGGGTTTTCAGACCTTCTATTTCTCTTGTCTTGCACAGTCCTGCTAGCTTACATTGAAACTCTGTTTTCTTACAATTGTATTTACTTGTGGAATATAATTGTATTTGTAGGTGGAGATTACCATCAATGTGCTAATAGTTACCTATAATTAAAGTGATAAGAATGACAAGATGAAATTTTTAAAGTTCCCAAAAAGTGCTTACAAATACATTTAGTGAAAATGTAGGAGGACAAGGGATGCGGGCTTTCATGTAAAACATGTCAAACGAGGTGCTAAGGGGCATGGTTTAGTGTTTGATAGGAATGGTTGGACTCAATGATCCGGTGGATCTCTTCCAACCTGGTTATTCTATGATTCTATGATTCTAAAATGGTCCTTATATTCAAAGCCAGGCACAGCAACGTTTGTTAAATCCTACCCCATTTAAAACATGTTCTACAAAGATGACCCAACCAAAATGAATCAAAACTTTTTGAAAACACATTTAATAACTCCATATATGAAGGTATAGGCCTGGAAGCACAAATTAACCATCTGCGGTCCTAAAGCACATATAGAACATTTTACTAGAATTCCTTTTCTGGAAGAAAAATTTAGAAGAGGAGAGATATTTAAATCTAAAGTACAAATTTAAGGCAATCTCTTCCAAAAGCAAGGTTGTAAAACTATTTCAACTTCATATTAAAAACTTTCCTCAGACATATGATAATTAAAGAAAAATTAGTTTTAAAACAAAAGTACTGAAAATATAAAACTACAATTTTTATATTTTTTGTATTTTTTTATAATTTTATTTTTTAAAAAATTACTGCTCCTCCCCTCAGTTTTCTTAGAAAAACAAAAAAAGAGAATAGCAATATATCTATTGATACTGATATTAAAAAAAATAATAAGGAAGTGGTTTCGAAGTATTTCTTTTTTACACAGACATTTGCTTTTAAAATTCTCTTAGGAGTTCAACAAGTTATTAAAATCACAGAATTACAATAAAATAGCTGTTTCATTTCCTGCATGACTAACACAGATGTAAGAATCAAGAACTGATTTGTTTCTACCTTTTATACAGACAGGTACACATTAGTATCTGTGTATATAGATCTTTATCAAGCTATGTGGCTATGCTAGTTGTTGTCAATGGCATGTTTTTTATGGTCAAAAACATCATAGGAAAGGATATTTTCATGAAAGAAATTTTCAAGCATCTATGACAAATCATAGAGAAGGTTTCTATGACAAATCGTATAGAAGGTTTCTTATATATTTATTCTAAAATAATGTAGCAAGAACAAAGTACGTTCTTGATAAATCTATAAAAGAATAAACTAGAATAAGAGGCAGATGCAGACTGGTCCTTGGACTCTGAAGTCTAGGATTTTTGTCTTCTTTGTAGGCAAAGCGGCATTGGCATTGTTCCCATTAAATGAGTGTGCTTAAGAGAAATATTTCATAGAATCATAGAATCATAGAATAACCAGGATGGAAGAGACCCACCGGATCATCGAGTCCAACCATTCCTAACAAACACTAAACGATGCCCCTTAGCATCTCGTCCACCCGTGCCTTAAAAACACCTCCAGGGAAGGTGACTCAACCACCTCCCTGGGCAGCCTGTTCCAGTGCCCAATGACCCTTTCTGTGAAAAATTTTTTCCTAATGTCCAGCCTAAACCTCCCCTGGCGGAGCTTGAGGCCATTCCCTCTTGTCCTGTCCCCTGTCACTTGGGAGAAGAGGCCAGCACCCTCCTCTCTACAACGTCCTTTCAGGTAGTTGTAGAGAGCAATGAGGTCTCCCCTCAGCCTCCTCTTCTCCAGGCTAAACAACCCCAGCTCTCACAGCCGCTCCTCATAAGGCCTGTTCTCCAACCCCTTCACCAGCTTTGTTGCTCTTCTTTGGGCTTGCTCCAGAGCCTCAACATCCTTCTTGTGTTGAGGGGCCCAGAAATGAACACAGTATTCGAGGAGCAGTCTCACCAATGCCGAGTACAGAGGGAGAATAACCTCCCTGGACCTGCTGGTCACACCGTTTCTGATACGAGCCAAGATGCCATTGGCCTTCTTGGCCACCTGGGCACACTGCTGGCTCATGTTCAGTCAGCTGTCAACCAACACCCCCAAGGTCCCTCTCCTCCAGGCAGCTTTCTAGACAGACTTCTCCTAGTCTGTAGCACTGCACAGGGTTTTTGTGCCCCAAGTGCAGGACCCGGCATCTGGCCTTGTTAAACCTCATGCCATTGGACTCTGCCCAGCGGTCCAGCCTGTTCAGATCCCTTTGCAGAGCCTCCCTACCCTCCAGCAGATCAACACTTCCACCCAGCTTAGTGTCGTCCGCAAACTTGCTAAGGGTGTACTCAATGCCTTCATCCAGGTCATTGATAAAGACACTGAACAGGGCTGGACCCAGCACTGAGCCCTGGGGAACCCCACTTGTCACTGGCCTCCAGCTGGATTTCACACCATTTACCACCACTCTCTGGGCCCGGCCATCCAACCAGTTTTCCACCCAGGAAAGTGTGCGCTTCTCCAGGCCAGAGGCTGACAGTTTCTCAAGCAGAATGCTGTGAGAAGCTGTGTCAAAGGCTTTGCTGAAGTCCAGGAAGACCACATCCACAGCCTTTCCCTCATCCAGCAGCCGAGTCACTTTGTCATAGAAGGCGATCAGGTTAGTTTGGCAAGACCTGCCTTTTGTGAACCCATGTTGACTGGGCCTGATCACCCGGTTCTCTTGCATGTGCTTCGTGATAGCACTCAAGATCACCTGCTCCATGACTTTCCCTGGCACTGAGGTCAGACTGACAGGCCTGTAGTTTCCTGGGTCCTCCCTACGACCCTTCTTGTAGATGGGCACAACATCAGCCAGCCTCCAGTCCAGTCGGACTTCCCCAGTCTTCCAGGACTGTTGGAAGATGATGGAAAGGGGTTTGGCCGGCACATCTGCCAGCTCCTTCAATACCCTTGGATGAATCCCATCCAGCCCCATAGGCTTGTGGGTGTCCAGTCGGGCTAGCAAGGCTCTGACCACCTCCTCTTGGATCACGCAAGTTTCTTATTGTCCACATAATTATTAGGGGTTTCTTATTGTCCACATAAGAACTTCAGCTTGCTCAAATTCTTCAATATAAACTTTTCTGAATAGCATCAAAACATGACAAGACTTCATTTTATTCTATAAAAAGAGCTTCGAGGATGGATTTTAAAAGACTTTCCAGTGCTTAAAGTTGTGGATCAGAACATTCTGTGATTTACAGATTTTGTCTAAGTGTATTAATTGCCTAAGGCCATCTTCAAAACCCTTTCAAACAACAAAAATAGCAGGTTCTACATGTTTAAGGTCCAAGTGTAACTTTGCAGGCGTGAGGGATATTTCTTGTTGGTAACCAGCACTATTCATGTCAGCTTAATCTTAGTGAGATATCAGCCACTTCTCGCTTTTTGAAAGACTTAATTTCTCTTTCTTACTTCCTTTGAACAGAAGAATACTAGCTGTTTGTCGCTATATTATTAGGTGGGAGGCAGTGTATGGCAGGATTACAAGTCAGTGTGCTGGACAGTAAAAAAACACAAGCCCGAACCAAACAAAAACTTGTCTTAATGACTGGGGCAGAGAGAAAATGCATAAGACAGCATGCTCACAGATTCAAATTTTTTCCTGAGTATGCTAATATTAAGACAGAGAAAGCATCCGAGATACCACTTTCCTATCTTGCTGAAGAAAACTTCAAATATTTCTAACTTATAAATTTCTTCTTTAGCAAATTGTGTGATGTTTACTCTGGACTAGTTCTGCATTATACCCATGCCCACATTTGGGTTTTGATTCTGTAAGGTTTTCAAGTGCAGTATAGAGCAGTCATGCTGATGAAAAGCTAAACTCTAGAATGGCATGGATTTCTGCTTTGGTTAAATGAGAGCAAGTACGAAAGTATATCCCAGCCCGTTGTAAATAAAACTATGTGGGAGCAGAGGAGTTTATTGGGCAAGATGTGAGAAGCAAGAGGGAAGATTTAACTGCTTGATACATTATTATTCATAGAGTGGTGTGGCACTCAGGTTGTCATAATATACAGCAGAGAGCATGCACATTCCCAGTGTTGAACAGCACTGAGAGGGTTTGCAGAGACATAGGTCATTTGGGGGAAATATACTTCCATCACAATCCAGGCACAGGTTTTCTGCTCTTTGTGGAATGGATCTGGCAGCACAAGCTAGGGGTTCATCAGCTGGTCACTAACAACCAAAAAAAGCTATTCATTACAAATCAAGACATATTTGGAAAGGCTTAGAGAAAGTGATTCAAACAAAGAACAGGTCAAATGCACAAACAGTTGTGTGGGTATGATTGTCAGCATAAAACTTCGCACTGATGAATAAGGTTAATTAGAGAAGGTAGAATCTACAGAAGGCATAAATATAAAATTTTAAAATCACTTGGGAAGAATATAAAGAACTAAGGCAGCAAAGAAAGGAGATTAGATAGAGCCATCAGGTTTAAACATGCATACGCAAAACAGTGGAAGAGTTAATTAGACAAAATAAGGCAGTCTGAATTTCTGTAATAAGAAAATCTCAAGTTTTAGCAGAAATATCAAAGGACCTGAACTAAAGATAATTTGAACAGGAATTTAATGGCCTAAGTTGCATGAAGTATGTTCCTCCTAATGTAACAATTTCTTACCTCACTGAATTCCTTGAGAACAGTAAGCTGTTCCTTGTGATTCTCTGGTGCCCTGTACATATTCAATACTGAAAATCAAGTTGGAATGAACTTCTTTAACATGGACAAGTTAATCTTAATTTCCAGTCTTTAAATATACACATAGAATAATTATTGTTACATTGCAACTATTACTTAAATGTGTCATAAGCGTCTGCATTTGTATTTCAAATTACATTAGATCATTCCAGAAGACACTGGCCTAATTTGGCCTACATACATTTATGCTGTATTTAGATGTAATACATCTTTCTGAATTATTAAAGGTCAGGCTAAAATGAAGTTTCATGAAAGACAAAATGCAGTAACTTTTTCTCTTTTAATCTTGATAAAAACTATGTAAAATTTACTCTAATATATTGATACATAACCTAGAATATATTTCTTTTTCTTAGAGAAGGTAAAAGATTCAATCCAAATAAAATTACAGAAACTATGAGATTTAGTCTTAGAGTATGAATATACTAAGAAATGGATTTACTGAGGTTGTAAAAATATTCAGCTTTCAAACGATACTTGAAAAAAATGGAAAAGGTGTAAGATAGTCTGTGGCCAAGCATGGTGCATGTCTATTGGAATAGGAGGCCAAATGTGTTCTAAAGATTGATTCTCAGATATTTCTAGCTACTACTAGCCACTTCCTACTTGACTTGCTGAATTACTTTGTAAGAATTACCTCCTTCAGAAAAACTGAATTATTTGTTCATCTATGAAAAAGACTGTCAACTATACTTCCATCTATTTATTCTACTTATATGTACATATATATGCATGTATATGCGCATACTTGCTTTGTCTGCTCCTTACAAGCAGAATAAGAATAATTTTATGTATAATTAGGGCTCTAAATATTACCCTGGAGAAAATAGCTTGGAGATCCTGATAATATTTAACAGGTTTCATATGAGAAAAGAGAAAATGAAATTATCAGAAGACATGAAAAGTCTGTCAAGGCTCAGTGTATAAACTGAGGTATTTCCTGAAAACTGTAATTCTTGCGCCAAAGTTCAGACAAGTAATGGAGATGTCTCGCTCTGCGAAAGTGTTTCTATGCTGCATGCCAACACTATCATAGCATTAAGGTAACTGAAATGGAACCAACTCATTAGGAAACGAGAACGAAAGGAGACCCTCTTCTTCTATTTCTTAATACAAGTACAAGAACAACAAGTGTATCGTAAAGACCTCCAAAAGGATCTTTTATTTAATGTTGTTTCATTAAATAATCTTTTCTGTATAGGCTTCAGTGAAGCTAACACTGATGGAAAATGCAGTAGAATGTACTTTTGGCTATGTATGCCTTTTTTTCCCGTGTTTGTAAGACATGATCATAGACCTGTGGAAGACTAACTGTGAATTACAGAGCGCAGTTTTGATGTATGCCTACAGGATTGTACATGATTTATACCAAACGGCTTATTTAAAGTTTTAGGATAATTCTAAAACACAGTTCTGTACCTTCTCCAGAAGGCACCTGGTAGGAGAAAATAAGCAAGACCAACTTGCATGTATACCATTGTAAACTGACTTCCATTAATTGTTCCAGGCACCCACATGAGGTGAAGTAAAAATCAGCTTAATTCACAGCAACAAAAGAAAAGGGAGTAAAGAAAATTTTCTAGCTTTAAGAGTATGTAACCACAAACTTCTACAAACTGCACTGTAACCTTGCTTGTATTTCAAATTCCAAAATGTTCAAATCACCTCACAGAAATCAATGAATTTTCATGTCCCCCATTCCAAGTAAACTCATCAAACACATGAGTCAATTCTTGATTTTCTACTTGCCCTCAGTGCAATGTAATGGCACTTCACAGGAGAAAGAGTACCCAAGAGTATTGAGGGAGCGGGCGAACATGCTTGCCAAACCCTTTTCCATAACCTTCCAGCAGTCCTGGCTGATTGGGGAAGTTCCACTGGACTGGAGGCTGGCTGATGTTGTGCCCATCTACAAGAAGGGCCAGAGGGAGGATCCAGGAAACTACAGGCCTGTCAGTCTGACCTCAGTGCCAGGGAAAGTCATGGAACAAGTGGTCTTGAGTGCTATCATGAAGCATATGCAAGAGAACCAGGTGATCAGGCCCAGGGAGGCTCTTCAAAGGGATCTGAACAGGCTGAACTGCTGGGCTGAGACCAATGGTATGACGTTTAATAAGGCCAAATGCCAGGTCCTGCACTTGGGGCACAACAACCCTATGCAGTAATACAGACTAGAAGAAGAGTGGCTACAAAGCTGCCTGGAGGAGAAGAACCTGGTGGTGTTGATTGACAGCTGACTGAACATGAGACAGCAGTGTGCCAATGGCATCTTGGCTTGTACCAGAAATGGCGTGACCAGCAGGTCCAGGGAGGTTATTCTGCCCCTGTACTCAGCATTGGTGAGACCACACCTCGAATATTGTGTTCAACTCTGTTCATTTCACTACAAGAAGAATGTTGAGGCTCTGGAGCGTATCCAGAGAAGAGTGACGAAGCTGGTGAAGGGGCAGGAGAACAAGACTTATGAGGAACAGCTGAGGCAGCTGGGGTTGTTTAGCCTTGAGAAGAGGAGGCTGAGGGGAGACCTTATCAGTCTCTATAACTACATGAAAGGATGTTGTAGAGAGGAGGGAGCTGGCCTCTTCTCCCAAGTGACAGGGGACAGGACAAGCGGGAATGGCCTCAAGCTCTGCCAGTGGAGGTTCAGGCTTGGCATCATAAAATAATTTTTCACAAAAATTGTCATTGGACGCTGGCACGGGCTGCCCAGGGAGGTGGTTGAGTCACCATCCCTGGAGGTATTTAAAAGACGGGTGGATGAGGTGCTGAGGGGCATGGTTTAGTGATTGATAGGAATGGATGGACACGATAATCCTGGAGGTCTTTTCCAACCTAGTGATTCTATGATTCTGTGCAAAAAGGTTGCATACAGATTTTTCCAAACATTTGTATTTGTATGACCTCAATTAACAAAGCACACATTTTATGCATGCATTTCCTATGTTTTCCAGCCTTTTCTTAAACACTGATGGATGTAAATCAATTCATATTTGAATAATTCTCAAGTTACTAGAAATGTGCAAGGCAAAATGAAAAAGTATTAAAGCCACATGAATTTGCCACAAATTCAGAGACTGAAAACAAATCCATTTTATCAAGGACATTGTTAAAATCTATACAATTACTCTCCAACAGTGTTTTGCAACCACATCCTATTACAGTAAAACAAACTTCAGTCATTCTCTTTGTTAGTATGGAACCAAACCTATTGAAGAATACAGGCCCATACTTAGTAACCTTTGACACAAGCTAGCCCAACAACCAGATATGAGAATCTGCAATCACAGTAATACAAATAAAAATTTCCCTGTAAAATTTTATGCTCTGAATTGTGGCCATCCCTTGGATGTATATACTTTCCCTGGAACATTTAGGTAAAGTCCTATCTACTTCTTAACATCTGTAAAGCTGGCACAACTTTACTAGTGGAATCAACCCCAGGAAATTTGTGCTCTGCATGATGCCAAGAGATTCTATTCTATGTCAGAGTCTGTTGCAGCTTGCTATAAGGGAAAGTCTGAAATGTGCATAAAAATAGGAAGCATGGACAATAATAGTCAGAAAGCTGTGGTAACTATCTTAGTAAAAAGATGGCTAGGCAGGGAAGAATATTTCCTTCTTTCCTATGTCCCTCAGAATTTTCAAATTGGAAATGCAAATATTTCCCACACATGAAAGTTACGTGAATTTGCATAACATGAGCTCATGGGGCTGTAAAAAGAAGCAGAGATAAACTGTCTGTGATCACACTGCCTCTCCTGCTCTGACTCACAAAAAATGGATCAGTATCCAGCTGTTCTAAGTCATGCTTGGTGCCTTCATTGTCTTGGAAAGAACAGTTAATTTCTTCATTTAGCCCTTCCCTTAATTCAGTATACCACTCTACAGTTCAGCTGCCACTCAAATGAAAAAATGTGGGGAAAACAAATTCAAGGATATCTCATAATTGTGCAATTGTTTCCATCTGTGAAAAACAACAACTTGCCTTTGAATTCAGAAATAGCTGCCTTGCCAGTATAATTGTAGAAAAAACTCTGGTTTTCACATATCTACTTGTTGGACCGGCTGTGTTCTAGCAGTCTGCGTGGTGTTAAATCCCAGGTGAAAAATAGATTCATTTCCCTTTTTAAAAATTTCAGCATATTTAGTTCAAAGTGGGTTTGTGATATTCTTGTACTTCCTTCATATAGACTGGCTCCCAAATGACTACAAACAATTTAACTCTTGAAAGGGATCTTCATTAGTTTAAGCAACCAGTTTAATTAATTTATCTTACTATCATTGCTGTTAAAGGAAAACAAGTAATTCTTGCAATCTGTGGAAAAACAACTGCTGTTTGATAATGTGAGAGTCTGAAGAAAATCTGTAAAAAGCAGAATTATATTACCGTTATTTTCAAGTGAGAGAGTTAGAACAAACCAGTCTATCTACAATTTTAAAACCAATAACAGGTTTGTTCTTTGAATATCAATACAAAAAGGGACACTAAAATTTAGAAATAAAGTAAGTTTATGAGGTTTGAGTGTAAAATTAAACTGCCTTGGCCCTGGAACCCATTTATCCTATTTTGTATTTGGAAAATTAGGCCCTTTAGCATAATTTTTTTTCACTACTCTACCTTTCTCACAAGATAAACTGTCATTCTTTTTGATAGGCACTCTAACTTGTTTAGAAACAATGAAGTAGTAGATATTCCTCTATGTTAGTTCCAATATTTCAGTGTTTATTAAATGTGTTTCCCAATACTAAACAGGGAGAAATTTACTATAGTGTAACCTACTACCTATCTGTTCCGGTTTTATCTACAATAGGACTAATTTTCTAACCTTTCAGCTAGATCTTGTCTAAGTAACTTTGTTTTCTAAAAGTTAGCTACATGTTTTTCAGATAGTGTCTATCTCTAGAAGTGATAAGGCTTAAAATTTATGATTATCACCATTGTAATGGGACATTAGAATGATGAAAGGCTATTGCTTATACTTATTTCTATAGGAACTATGATTATCCTTGAGTTGGTGGAATGCTGTAAGTCAATAGGGCAAAAAAATATCACACCTGCAGAGAGGAGCAGACAGAACAGGTGATCCAAACCCTGACCAACAGAGTATTTCATTCCATATATGTCACATTCAGTAGAAAACTGAGAGATCACGAGGGTCAAGCCCTTTTCTTTGATGGCTTGCCACTAGTAAGGACCTCATCCATCCTTCTACCCCCTGATCCCAGATTCATGCCTTCCTAAATCTCATTCCTGAGTCCACCTCCCATCTGCTGCAAAGTCCAGTCCAGTACCTTTTCCTGTGGTGTTCTGCAACATCAGAGGTTACATATTATCATCAGGAGGTTGGGGGTGGGGGGGCAATTTTGTATATTTGTATGTGTTTTGTTATTTTCTTATGTTGTATTTTGAGTTACAGTCAGTTTTGTGACTCTAACTCAGTCTCGCCTATGTAACTTCATTTTCTGGAGGCTAACTGCAGGTTTTTCATACAGTTTCACTTTAGAAGTGATAACACAGAACACTGGAATGCAGAAAGGGCAATGCTTATACTTACTCCTATAGTAACCAAGGCCATCCTCAAGCTGCCAAAAAAAATGGTTGCACCTGCAAGGAGAGGTGGACAGGACAGATGATCCTAAACTGACCAACAGGGTATTGCATCTCATATACATCACAGTATAAAACTGGGAGATCACAAGGGTCTTTTCGCTTTTCTTCAATAGCCAATGTCCAGTGAGGACCTCGTCTGACTGTTTGCCCCTAATCCCAGATCCGTGCATTCCTGAATCCATTTCCTGAGTCCAGCTCCCTCCTACGCATGGCCTTATTCCCCCGTGTCTGCTATGCAACATTTGTGGTGATGTATAGTCATTGAGGGGAGTCACAATCTCATATATTTGTATGTATTTTATTACTTTCTAATTATTTTCATCATTATTACTATCATTTCATTAAAGCCGTAGTTTTAGTTTCAATCCCACAGGTCTTTTGCCTCTTATTTTCTGTTCCCCTTTCCCTGGGGTGTGGAGTGAAGGGAATTAAGAGTCCAACTGCATGGTCTTAACTGCCAAAATTACCCAGGTTGGGGCTAAACTGTCACATCTTATTAATATTATGTTCCTTTTTCTTTTTTTATTTCATGAATGTAAAAATACTTTTAGAGAAGTTAAAGAGTTTATAAGTGTTTTGTCCACATCCTCAAGTATTTCAGACTTATTTCCTACATCATATTCTGCAATACTTTGTCAGATTCAGTTTTTAAGCAACAATCAAATCATTCTAGCAAAACGGCTATTATTTTATTATTCAGATATTTCTGTCTGTACTTAGCATTATAATTTTCCAACTAACATTGTTTGGCTTCCATTTCTTTTTCTCTCCTGGAGAAATTGCAGCTGTATCAAACACAGTGCTAGGTCTTAAAAGGATAAAAGACCACGTCACACATTTCATCAAACTTACTTAAATTCATGTCCTTGCTCATATACTAATCTGATGACCAATGCATTCCACATACTCAGATCTCTTGATGAGAGTAATTTGGATCAGCAATTTAGGAAAAAGAAACACACATAATATATATTACGGTGAAAAAGTGAAGATGAGAGAGAAAAATGTCAATGTATATGACTCAGACCAATGATTTTCAACAATTCATGCTACATTTGAAAAGTGACAAATTTGATGTGTAACAAGGTACAAATAACTATTACTTGCAATGATGTCTTTGTCACTCCCATAAAAATGCTTGTGTAGGTTTTACTAAGAAAAAAAGAAGTGTTTAAAAACCTCTTTAAGGATATTGCTGGGTTTAATAAAAGCATTATCACTGAGTATCATCCTATGGTACAGGCTTTTTCAACACTTATAACATACAAATCTTTTAATCCTAAATAGAATGAAAAGCTCATTCTCTCCACAGAGATTTTAGTTGTTAAAATTTGGTTTCAGAGAGTATGAGGAAAATACAAATGACCTCAGCCCACTGTTACCCAACTTATTACATCATCATTAATCATAAATTATCTAGGAAGCATTGTTTAGAACGTACTGTTTGAATGGGCATATATAGAATAATGATATACCACAATCAATTGGCATCATATTTATGCTATGATAGTATCAGTTGAGGAAACTGTATCTCTACATGTATGGGACTGGAGTCTAAACTGCTTTCCATTTTGAAGTTTTATTTTAAAAATTACTTAATAAAAACAAATATATACTTGTAAACTTAACTATTCTAGGCTTCTCTGTGCAGTTATCAAAAGCCTTTAATATTGGCACTTCTCAACTGATTGACATAAAAAAGAAAGAAGGACCATGTCCAAAAAAAACACAGAGGAAAAGAACTCTGAATATCTTATGTTCTATGCAGTTCTCAAAAGCACTACTATTTAAATGATTACTTTCAGTATCTACAATCCTAAACAATAAATTCACTGCAAAATCATCAAGTTCATCCTAATTACTCTTTTTGAATAGTAATTATAAACTAGAAGTTATAGCTTTGTAAATGCCAATGGCATCTTGGCTGTATCAGAAACAGCGTGACCAGCAGGTCCAGGGAGGTTATTCTCCCTCTGTACTCAGCACTGGTGAGACCATTCCTCGAATACTGTGTTCATTTCTGGGCCCCTCACCACAAGAAGGATGTTGAGGCTCTGGAGTGAGTCCAGAGAAGAGCAACAAATCTGGTGAAGGAAGGGGCTGGAGAACAGGCCTTATGAGGAACTGCTGAGAGAGCTGGGGTTGTTTAGCCTGGAGAAGAGGAGGCTGAGGGGAGACCTCATTGCTCTCTACAACTACCTGAAAGGGAGTTGTGGAGAGGAGGGTGATGGCCTTTTCTCCCAGGTGACAGGGGACAGGACGAGAGGGAATGGCCTCAAACTCCACCAGAGGAGGTTTAGTCTGGACATTTGCAAAAAAAATTTCACAGAAAGGGTCATTGAGCACTGGAACAGGCTGCCCAGGGAGGTGGTTGAGTCACCTTCCCTGGAGGTGTTTAAGGTTTGGGTGGATGAGGTGCTGAGGGGCATGGTTTAGTGTTTGATAGGAATGGTTGGACTCGATGATCCTGTGGGTCTTTTCCAACCTAGTGATTCTATGATTCTATGATTCTACGAAAAGCCAACTCAAATCAAAGGTCAATTGGGGCATTAAAAGATGTGGTATTCAAAAAACATTACCTAGCATCCTAGCTTGCATTTGAAAATGCTTCAGTTTCCTACTATATCCCATATTTCTTGACCTGGACAGAATCATTTAGACTTCTTAGGGTTCAGTCCCATCTCTTGATAGACTTTCAAATTCAAGTGCAGTTTTGTAAAGAAATACTTTAAAGATTTCTGTTACTTCAGTTAATATGGCAATGTTAACATGGCAGAGGCTTTTTAAATAAAGAAGAAAGCTTCGCTTCTGCTATTAGCAAAGTTTTTCTAAGTTTTAACATCTTCTCAGGCTTTATATAAAATTAAACTAATTCACTCCAGAGTTTTAATGTTCTCTGAGTCATAGCTAATTGCAAACATACCTCCACTTTTGGAAGATCTAGTCCAAATGCAGCCCTCACACAATGAGACATTCATGTTCATAGCAACTCTGTTTCATATTCAAAAAGATTTATATGGAAAATATTCTTATTGGATCCACTTCCTCACAAAAAATAATATCTAAGCAGAATTAATAATCTCATTGAAAAGCATTGACATTCTGAAGTACTAAAAACATTTGTATGAGCATTTGTTAATTCTCTATTTTTAGGACCTTCTGCTTTTTCTTCAAGTTGAACACCAAAGCAGTAAAGACAACTACATGCTGAATGTGTATTTTGTTAAGTTTATAATAAATTCAATCTGAACATGGACTCACACTCTCAAAGTTGCTAATTTATCCCTTCAGTACAATACACAGTGGTGCAGAAATCCGGTAGAAGGCCTTGCACTCACTTTCATCTGAGGATTGTAAAAGTCTATAGTTCTTGTACAAATCTTTGTACAGAGGACTGTTTAATCTGCTGACATAAAGGCAACTTCCTTTTGATAAGTTAGTAGCAGGACACATGTTGAGCAACTCCTGTGTCTGAATGATGTGCCTGTGAAGTAGTTTTATTCTAATAACTGGTGACAACATTTAGATCATCAGTTTAGGCAAGGAGTACTTTTTGCAATCAGCTTTCTGAAGCCCCATATCAGTTTTGTATTTTCAGCTTTCTGCACAACTAAAGTCACAAAAATAGTTATTCTCATTTTTTGTCCAATCCACACATGCATGTTTAGCAGGACATTATATTAGGTAAATATCTGAGCACTTAACTTTCAGGATAATTTTCTGATCTTGCATGTACATTGCTCCTTGTCAGAAGTATTGTGTTGCAATTTCGCTAAAGTGTAGTGTGGCAAGAATAACCAGCAATAAACTGCAACTAAATCTTGCTTTGGACCATAATTTCCACATAGCACACATTTCAACGACTCAGTCAGAAAGTCAAATTTACCATTTTAAAATGCAATAAATTCATTCTTTAACCCCTCGAAAACCACTCCTAAGTATATGAAATAAGAACAGATAAGTTTGGGGGCAGAAGAGTTACCCATAAAATGTTATTGTTGACTTCAACTATTGACTATATAACTTGAGGCATTTTTATCTTCTTCTCTAGACATAATTAAGAAATGTTACATTCCATACAATGCAGACATTAATATTTAAAGCTATTAGGCTTATGAAAATAATAGAAAAATTGAAGCTGATAATACTGAATGTTTGAGGGACTTTCACTATGAAATTGCTGAAATATTCCAGAGGACCTAAATGCTATATTGACCAATCCATTTGTCTTCGTGGACAGCTATCTGAAAAATTGTATATCCACTCCAACTTTCTTTAGTGAAATGCGTTGACATGCTATCTTTTTTACTAAGTAGCTAGTAGAAAAAGAGCAAATAGCTATGAGCAAGATTCAAGAAATTTTTACATTTACAAAATAAAAATAAGGAATTGAACTCTGGCAAAAGCTGTAATCAATTGTAGCATCAAGGCAACATTTGAAAGTGAAAGATTCTCTTCTATTCAATACTGGAAAAAATGAGTCAGCATTAAAATTCAATTCTTGTTTCTGCCTCTACATACATAAGAATGTATACTGGTCACTCATTTTAAATAAAATATATGAACAAAAAAATCACTAAGTAGTTTTGTTAAACCTTCTGTTATATATCTCAGCAATCATTAATTATATCCAGAAGAAATATTTACTTGAGATCATCGGGCCATAAAGGGCTGGATAAATATGATTAGACATTGTTGGCATGACTGAGAAATGAGTTTTGGCCTGGTTGAAGTGTCCCATACGTTTCCTGCAAGCCCAGTTAAGGAGGCAGGATAGTCATTAAACCTGGCCGAAATAATATGACATTAATAGGAGAATCTGCAGATGCAGTGACAGAGATGAAAGTAGGTCACGTTCTCACTATTTAAATAAAATCAGTCTAAGCAGCATTAGCATGAGCCTCATGAGTTTCACATAACACATATCTGTGACATTTACTATTACTGATAATAAATACAAGAACTGTAAAACCAACAAAAAAATATCATAGATAAATGTAAACCTAGAAAAAAGAAAAGTTACTTTATCTTTAGCTGGGCATTCAGTGAATTAAAAATGTTTACAACAAGCCCAGTGAGTAATATGATAAATAATATGATTTTTAATATGATAAAAAATAAATAATTTAACAATCTTTTTCACTTCAAATGCTGGTACTGTAATAAAAAGTATACCTCCTGTTAGTGTATATAAAATAGTAAAAAATACTGTATTTTGGTCAGAACAGAGTAACAATATTATACAAGTGTATTCAAATGGCTTATTTTATCTGAAGATCTTGGGTAGAATGCACAACTTAAAAAGCAACAGGCATCCCATCAGAAAAACTATTGGTGTAAAAGAGTGTGATCCTTGACCATTCTTTCCCTTGACCTTCACTCTTTTCTTTGCTCTTTCAGGAAAGATACTATTGCAGTGTTGAGTGGACATGAGGAAGCAGCAGTGACATAATGTAGACAAACAAGTGACATATGAAATTCCTAATATGAAATGCTCAAATATGAAAAGTACTTAAGTACTTAAGTTTTTCTAAAAAAAAAAAATCAAATATAGAAATGCTCTCAGTTTACATAAATGGAAGAATAACGTTTACACAAAATAAACAGCTATGTATTTTGATTATCATAGAATCATAGAATAACCAGGTTGGAAGAGACCCACCGGATCATCAAGTCCAACCATTCCTATCAAACACTAAACCATGCCCCTTCGCACCTCATTCACCCGTGCCTTAAACACCTCCAGGGAAGGTGAATCAACTACCTCCCTGGGTAGCCTGTTCCGGTGCCCAATGACCCTTTCTGTGAAAAATATTTTCCTCATGTCCAGCATTTGATACCTATATGATAAGTTGTCTGACCAGCTTTCAGGTGAAGTTTCTCTTCAAAATTTTTGATACCATAGAAACTGTTGTTGTCTGTGTGTTGCTGTCCACACCTCCCCACCCCACAATGGAATGATGTGAAAACCAAATAATTTCTGAAGTCATGAATATTACGTAGTGTGGTGCAATGAGGAGACATTATTGCAGTAACTAGCAGGCTGTCTTTTTAGTGCTTGATTTGTTTAGTGTTTGATCTATGCCCCAATATTAGGGGCACTTTCTACTAAAAGGTAGTTTCTGAAACTTCAGTAGCTTTTACAGTAGAACGTGTTAAGGTTCATTGTACGGTCACATTGCCATTATGGATAGTTAGATTCCACCAAAACCCTTCAGTAGTTAAAGGCTACCCCACCTTTCTTGGCTTTCTTCTATTTTTTTCCCACCTCAACCTCCTTTTGAAAAAAAATCAGATGGAATGTACTGGTGAATATTTGCATTCATTACAGTTGGATTTTCTCTACTATTACCTCTTCAGGAGACATAACTCAGAGCTATTTTTCTATCTTTGCACATTATGTGTAACAGGTGAGTAGAGAATTGCAACGTGACTCAAATTTTTAGCATAAAAGCAATAGAAGTGGTTGGGCCATACAGCATCGTCTAATTTAATCCAAAACCGTGCATACTGCCAATGTCCTGCTGTTGTGCCCATTGGTATTTAGTTGCTACTGACTGTGTTTATAGGAGCACTATCAAGCAGTCGTCAAAAATACATTAAAGACAGGTGGTCTTGAGGTACAGGTTCAAAGCTGTTACAAAGAACTTTGTACAATTTTCCTAAACTTACTGTTGAATTCCAGATATAACTGATTATGTTTCTGAACTTCTCTTTCCTTGTTTGGATCATATAACTACTAATGCCTAACTATTTATTTAGTCAATGGATATTTGTTCTTTTTTGCTGTGATTTCCCCCTGTAACAGGAAAAAAAGAGTTTCAGGTTTGCTTTTTTAAAAAAATATGATTTCTTTGAAAAAAATGAATATCAATTTAGCAATAAAAGAAATGTTTTAGCAAAGCATTACCTTTATTTTGGGAAAAGGAAATACAGGGCAGAGAGCACCTGAGAAGTAAAAATTTTAAAGATATGCTCTAGAAATGGCAATCAACATCTTGAAAAAAATCATTTACTGACTTAAAAAAATAGTTTGAAACTGAAAGCCAAATGCCAGTATATATACATTAGCTTTCTATATTTGTTTTCAGCTATGCATTTAAGACACATGTATAATTTTGGTCTGCACAACCAGAAGTGTTGAGGCAGCAAGGCTCTCAAAAAAAGAACTGATGCCATAAATCTTGTGAAGATCTTAAGATGAAAACACAGAAATAAGTGATATCTTCAAACTTTCCTTGAGGTCAAAAAACCCAACTAAATATTTTATATATTTAAACCACAAGCTTGTTTTGATATCTAAAAAACCTAAAAAAATTAATTGGGAGATTTCTGAGAAGTCAACTGACTACGTTATACACCTCAATGTCAAAAATTACGCAAGCTGAAAAGTGTCTGTTTCTGACATAGTTTTATATGAATTTTATTCACGGATTTAAACCAAGATTCTCCCAGGGAGATCAAACAGCTTAACAGCCAGATGCTGCACAGCAGTATCTAGTATATGTAGTGTTGATAAAGTAAGCAACTTTGAAGTGAACAGGAGAGACTGCAAATATTCCCAGTCATTACAGTTAAACCAGGAGAATGTGTAGGTAAAAAATTTAGGTTGAGTAGTGTGTGGCATAAAGCAATAGTAGATATCAACTGATAGACATTTAGACTATGGGTTATTTTTATATCCAGCTATTCTACTTCTAGTTATTCAAAATCATACCAGTGTAGTCAGGAAAACAGACTTCTGCAGTTCACTTAAGAAGATTTATTATTTTTTCATGTTCTGAAAATCTTGAAAGATCTGTAGATGGCCCAGTAGCAAAGCTTTCCAGTTTTACTGAAAATTATTATTTGTATAAGAAGTTGATTCTCCTACTCCCATAGAGTATCTTGATTTAAACAGGGCCAAAAAAGACGGTACAAATTGTCACTGCTGCTAATAAATTTGTCAAAATTATAACATTTAATGGAGAACATTCAATTTCTATAAATTCTAATGAGAATATAATGGCTCTGAAAGAAGAATCCCCCAGATTTGGAGGATCAGTGGCTGCAGGACATGAACAGGCAAATTACTTCTCAGACACTGTTACATTCGTTTTGCAGATAAGATAAAAATATTCTGGTTTTCACTGTGAAGTAGCTTTCTGGGTACATCTTCACTATGGATAACTGACATGAACAAGGTCCTGATCTCCTTCATGAAAATATCTTTTTTTGTACTCAAGAGCGCAGACTGTAAAGGTGCATAGTCCCTCATTTTCAGCAGCAGAAAATTTCAGCAAAACAAAGCTAGCTATATTTTCACAATTTCCAAAGTATTCTTTTGAAAAATCTCTACTATCTGGTAATCTATTTTGTTCAGCTTCCAGAATATAATTAAAAATGAAGCCATGGATAGTAGTCCTTGGAGAACGTTCCCAATCCCTTTCAGAAAATTTCAGGTAACTGAAAACTACCTGCAAGCAGAGGACTATATATTATTCTATTATTTTCTTATAAGTCACCTGCAGCAATTATGATGGCACTTACTCTTCCCCCTACAATTGCAACAACACTAGTGCTTTTCTCCCAAGCAATTTACAATATGGGCTGGCAGGTCAACAATTCTGTTTTGATAGATGAGAGTATGTTACATGTAATGCTGCAGTGGTAACAGAATAGAAAATCCTTTACTAGTAAGCTAGTGGGAGGAAATGCTCTACCTATCCCAGAAAGAAAACTGCAGTCTTTACCACCTAAAAGAAATAATTAGCATGTTCATCTTAATTCTGAAGGGAAAGATGCCAGTGTCAAAGGCTACATCAAGTTTAGAGCACTACTTGGATTTTTTGCAATGAGACTAAAACTGTGATGCCCACAGAGAAAAGGATTGCAGTTCAAGTCCGAAAAGCAGTCCCTCTGGAAATCTCTTATGGGGTTTCCAGATTGTCAGAGATTTTGATATTCCTGTCTGCTAGACTTGTTCTGCAGATAGACAGAAGGATCTCAGTATATAGTTCGCCCCTTTCTACTAGCTCCTAAATTCAATTAAAATTGCCTATGGCACTCTTTGCTAGGAAACATTTAGCACTGCCACAGACACTCATTCCGAGAAGTCATTTCAAGGTACCAGAGCACTTCTTAAAACCTTTGCTGTTTATGCATGTATGCCAGAGTCCATAAGTACTTGCACGCAGTCACTGTCAGAAAAGTTACTAATGATCTCCATACCCAGACCTAGAGATGACAACAGAAATGAAATAATACCCACGGCTGCATTTGTTTATAATTCTGTTAGTTGGACAGAGCACCTCTGGTCATGCTCGCATTTCACTCAAGACACACTTTTCCTTCTAAACTTAGGTTTTTTTCCCTATATATGAGGCCCAACACATAAAAAAAAAAAATGTTCCCTTCTCAGTTGATGCCCACCTGCATGCAGTGCTGCCAACATTTAAAGCAATTCTGGAGATCATTTTCTGAAAAGTTGTTAAGAATCTCCATTGTTTTTGCTTTCACATCTTCTACTGACAACAGATGAGTTCTCTACCCTCCCACTCTTGCTTCCTTAGATATAGGGTTACTGTCTTTATTTTTCATGTCAGATGTCATATACTATAGTAGCTCAAACGAGAACAGTGCAATCATTTCCCCATTAATATATGACTAAAATAAATCTGATACATCATTTCAATTTCAAAGACCCACCTTGTCACTTCACTGACATATAAGAAAATCCACAGCCCCAATTTATATTTTTTGTGATATGGTAAAGATCTTCAGTCATTGAAGCATAACAGGACCATTCTCTTTGCCCACGTATCTGCTATGCCTCATTTACCCAGAAGAAAAACAGCATTTTAGGTCATCTATAGATTCTCCATACAACTTAATTATAATAGCTTTCTAAGACAGAGAAGATAATGAGAATAAAAGTTTTAAATTTAGTTGAAGATCAAATCTTTACCTTGAGCAAATAATTACATTATTTTTCAAATACAAATAATAAGATACCAAGAAGATATAAATTTTCTTTTGCTGAATATTACTGTCATTGCGCCATATTATTTTTATGTAAAAACAGTGACTTCAATTCCTCTCCAAAGGTGAGCACAAAAAATACCTATCCAGCAGGCTCAGTTTTTGTCAGAGCTCCATATTGAGATGATAGTAGCTAAACTGCCAATCCCTACATGTAAATGGAAGCTGTACAGGATTTATCCAAATTCTACCTTAATTTTCACTCAGAGAACTCCAGGAACAAATTTGTTTCCATATTATTCATCCTAGAATTATTATTTGAATTGACAACAGAAGATATAATTCAGTCTTTCCTTGAAGACAAAGAAATAACAAAAACTACCATAAACATTTTTTCTCTCAAAACTTAATCAAGAAATAAAGCCAGTGGGACCAAATGGTATCTGTGAAAAATAAAAACATTGATTTAGATAACCCATTTGAAGGTGCTTTCCTAGTTATATTTGTAACCATCACTCAGGAAATCGTGGAAGTTAAAACACTATCTGCTGGTAGCTGTTTAGCAGTGTACATGAAAACAGGTGGTGATCTCAGCCACATGATTTCCAAATATTTTTGAGAGATATATGCTGTTTAGCTGATTCAGAAAAGAAACCAGTGACAGGTTGGTTCACAATTCACCCACTGAAAGTGATTCCTTCTGACTCAGTTATTTCAGTAGAGAAGGAAGTTTTCAATTTCTAGTTTGCCAGTCCAATAGGTTTTAAAATATCTTCTATAATTCATATAAAGAAAAAGAGCACAGATAATAACAACAAAAGATGCAGAATTGCTTGCAAACATGGAGAGTATAGACAGAGAAAATAGTACATAACCAGCCCTTTTTTTTTTAATCTTTCCTTCACAAAAAAAATGCATTTATGGTTAGAGTGGAATTTAATAAGGTAATCATTGAAAATTCTGACCAACTGCCATATTCAATTCACATACTGAAGCGTTATATGGAATTTGCATGGCAGACAAACTTTTTCCAACTATATTTCTGTAATGGCTAACCGTATAATTCATATTTAAAAGCATGATTAAGATGATTAAGAAGATTAATGGAATTTCAGACTATGAGAGCATCCTAGTCAATAGATTAGTTCTATTTAGAAAATAAATTTATCTCCAGGTGAAAAATGTTTACAGTAGTTTTAAGACAATCCCATTATATCTCAGAAAAAATCACACCAGTAACAACGTAAGGTTATGAAGTAGAGACAAGTCTTAAAAAAGATAAGAAAGAAAATTAATTTCTGCTCTGAATGCTCATTCTAATGAACAACTTTGTTTAAAAGAAGTTTCGTGGCAAAGTTTTAGACCCGGGGACTGACACCTCCAGATTTCCCCATCCATACTGCAGTCTTGCAAGAGGCTCACATTACAGCATCAGTTTTTTGTAGTGACAGAACAGACATCTGCTCACATGTATGGGGTGTATGGGTCTGAAGAAAAGAGGAAACACTTAACTTATTTATATTGATCCTTTTCTGCTACCCACTCAGCTTCTGAACACCTCAAGCCACAGAGATGAGAGGCAGTCTGCTGTGCAGGCTTCCACAACTGCCTGACCTTTTCTCTAAGCATATTAGCCTACAGCAGATCCAGCCTCAGCAGCCTTTTGAGGCCATGGACTCTGTTAGGATTTTAGTTGACCATCAGTGTTCTGAGCCCCAGGCAAATGCTTCAGCGCTGCTCTTCTTATCACAAAATAATTACCTGGTCTTTCTTGAGGCTGGTTTGAATTCATGGGTGAAATTCACCAAAAAGATTAAGGAGTTAAAAAAAAATCAAATTAGAACTTGTTTGCAGTTTTCCCGATTTCATACCAGATGAAGTCAGCAACTTGAGAAATCTGATGGGCAGCTTGACTGAGTCTATCAGATGGTCAACTAATCACTTTCATGTCTGCCAAAATGTTTAGGGAAAAAAAACCCAGAAGCACATTCTTTTGACATTAAAATACATAGACTAGAGACAGATTTCTGAAATGGCACAGTAAAATACTCTGCAGTGGGAGGATTTATTTGCATAAGATCTAGACTTTTCTAAGTAGAGTGACTGGTGACTATGAATGTTGAACCATTTCATGAGCAGTATTAGTCAGGGGAAGCACTTTGTAAACCAGAAAAGAAGACATTTCTCTGGAGAGCTGACTTATTCTCTTTCCAAAAGACAGTATTTGATTAATTAGCTAGAGAAGCATAGACTAAGTAGTCCAGGAATGACTGTATGCTATGCTTTGTCTTGTTCTAAGCACACTTTTGTTCAGATCAAGTTCGATAAACACTGAAATCTATGACATCTATGGGTCACAACTTGATTAATTTCAAATAGTTTAAAATTGCTGAGCTACCTGAATTTATTTGCTTGAGATGCCGTCGTACTTATTATAGACCTAATAGGATCCTTTAGCAGTCTTTCATTGAGAGCTGCCCTGCTTCCACCACTCTCCTTACTAGAAAAGAGACTTAGAAAGAAGATATACTAAGCCAAATATTGCCAATAATCTTTTTGTTAAATATACTGTAACTCTCTTATCTTTCAAAATAACACAATAAGAAGTGTCATTCTGAAGAAAAAGTATGATCAAGTCTACACTGAATACTTTGGTATCCATTCCATTTCACATGAAATTGATTTAAACTTAAAAATTAATGGCAATCCCTCATGCCTATCTGTGATACTTTAAATTCTGAGATGCAGAAAAAGATCAAAATGTCATAATTTTGTTCTTAGGGAAAAATACTAGTCAGATTCTTCGTGTAGAACCTTCTTTGAGAATATTATTTTGGTTGTATTTATCATAATTCTTGTTATTGGATGATGACAATGTGCAAGTAATTACAGAAAATGTAGATATTTGTTTCTTCTCCATTTGTCTCATTTTTTTATATCAATAACTAGTAAAGACCATTACTGGTAAGGCATTTTCATTTCTATTTTCATAGTGGGCTCTATGTCAATTTCATACTCTGACTAATATTTAAAATTGTATAACAATACTTAAGTTATATTTGTGAACAAGAGACTCACTTATGAAAGCAAAAGCCCCCCAGAATGAAGCTTTCAAACATATACGGTTGCTTTTTTTAAAAATCCTCCACCATTACATATAGTCCATATGTTATAATTCACAGAGACTTAGTGTATGTGTGTATATTCACCACATATATTTTGATGCATATAGAGTTACCAGCACAATACATTAGTCTTCTATTTATGCAAAAAAGTAGCAGGTATAACTACTGATGTTAGTATATTAATATTAAATTGTTTAATATTCTCAGATTTCCTCTTTTACGCAGATTTAAAAAAAAAATTCAATGTCATGTTTTTTATAAATTAAATCATAGTTCTCTTCCTTCTCTTCTGTAGCATGAATTTTATTGGACTAAACCATGTAGCTTTAATTGTGTGTCTGTGATATATAAGTAAATAATTTTAATTTGGTCATCTGCCTTAGAAAATGCTTAAAAACTATACATTTCCAAGGCCATACTGAGAGACATCAGGGAAGATTTCTAGTGGAAGTTTATGAGGACAGCAGATGTTTATTCCTGCTGTTTGATGTTGTTGACATCTGAATACCACAAAGAAACCAAAGAATGGAAGAAGTCCCAAAAGCAGCATGCAAACTTCCTACAAACATCCTACTAGTCAGATGATTATTAAACATGTAGGAATTTATGTGCAGGCAATTCTAGTAGCTTCATTAGTAGTTTACTGCTCTTTGGTACATTCCATTCATTTACATCTAACAGAACTCAGAACAGACCTGTTCGTAAAGTTCATTTTAGGAAAGCTAAATACTTGATGTTCTATAAGGCTTTTAGGTCTGGGAGGTCTCTACAAATTTAGAGAGTTCTTGTGATGAAGTATCTTCAACTAGAGCATAGGTATTTAATTGCCTATTTAATACCATTGCACCTAACATTTAGTGAGTAGAATGGATGTTGTTTTCAGTCATAGAATCATAGAATCACTAGGTTGGAAAAGACCCACAGGATCATCAAGTCCAACCATTCCTATCAAATACTAAACCATGCCCCTCAGCACCTCATCCACCCAAACCTTAAACACCTCCAGGGAATGTGACTCAACCACCTCCCTGGGCAGCCTGTTCCAGTGCTCAATGACCCTTTCTGTGAAATTTTTTTTCCAAATGTCCAGACTAAACCTCCTCTGGCAGAATTTGAGGCCATTCCTTCTTGTCCTGTCCCCTGTCACTTGGGAGAAGAGGCCAACACCCTCCTCTCCACAATCTCCTTCTAGGTAGTTGTAGAGAGCAATGAGGCCTCCCCTCAGCCTCCTCTTCTCCAGGCTAAACAACCCCAGCTCTCTCAGCCGTTCCTCGTAAGGCCTGTTCTCCAGCCCCTTCCTTCACCGGCTTTGTTGCTCTTCTCTGGATTCGCTCCAGAGCCTCAACATCCTTCTTGTGTTGAGGGGCCCAGAAATGAACACAGTATTCGAGGAGCAGTCTCACCAGTGCCGAGTACAGAGGGAGAATAACCTCCCTGGACCTGCTGGTCACGCTGTTTCTGATACAAGCCAAGACGCCATTGACCTTCTTGGCCACCTGGGCACACTGCTGGCTCATGTTCAGTCTGCTGTCAATCAACACCCCCAGGTCTTTCTCCTCCAGGCAGCTTTCCAGCCAGACTTCTCCTAGTCTGTAGCACTGTATAGGGTTGTTGTGCCCCAAGGGATGGACCTGGCATTTGGCCTTATTAAACCTCATGCCATTGGTCTCAGACCAGCAGTTCAGACTGTTCAGATCCCTTTGCAGAGCCTCCCTACCCTCCAGCAGATCCACACTTCCACCCAGCTTAGTATCGCCTGCAAACTTGCTAAGGGTGCACTCAATGCCTTCATCCAAGTCATTGATAAATCATTGAACAGGGCTGGACCCAGCACTGAGCCCTGGGGAACCCCACTTGTCACTGGCCTCCAGCTGGATTTCAGACCATTTACCACCACTCTCTGGGCCCGGCCATCCAACCAGTTTTCCACCCAGGAGAGTGTGCGCCTGTCCAGCCCAGAGGCTGACAGTTTCTCAAGCAGAACGCTGTGAGAAACTGTGTCAAAGGCTTTGCTGAAGTCCAGGAAGACCACATCCATGTAAAGTTTATTTTTTTAAATATTTACACATATCTTTATCTCTGAGGCAATAGTTGATATCAGAAAATGTTATGGCTGTTTTGCAGCAAAAATGTGCATAAAATGTACAAGTATTTAAATGATTTAAAAAACTGAGTTCTGTTTTCCAATGTGATGGTAGCACTTGCAGACCTAAAAGTAATTGATAGTCATTGGGAGTTTGTTTTCTCCTTATGTAATTAATTTAATATTATGAGACTTGGGCCTCGACATCACACAAGGGCTGTTAGGAAGTTTCTATTTTCATAAATAATTGAATTCACATAACTTAACTGAGAAACGATAAGACAGACACATGAAGAGATGAGAAGTTATTAGCAAGTATTTCTAGTTGTCTGCTGGTGCACCTCCATTCTGGTCTCTGGATCGTCACTTCCATATAAAACATTCCCAAATATTAGCCTTTATAGGAATAAATATGATTTTATCATATCAACGGAATTTAAGACTCTCTACTATTGTTCTTATTGATAGGGCTTTTTTTTGGAGGGGAGAAAGGGGATACAGGGATGGCATGATGATTTCCATGAAGTGAAAGGAAGTTCAAGGCTCTGATTGAGGAAATTTGAAGTTTAACTTCTGCTAAAACTCATATAGATCAAGATATACAGGGAGAACAGCCATCAATAGATAATGTCTTTTTGTCACTAGGTTTATACCACATACATAAAAAAACTCACTCGTTTCCATTACTCAAGTGTGTATGTAACCTGGGAGGGAAGACAAAGACCCCTACAACATTCCAGCTTTGTTTTGTTTTGTTGATAGTCATTACTAAGTTTAACTTTGAAGTGGTAAATCCTTTCAACTGACTTCACTGGGCTTTAGATTAATTTTTAGTGACCAATGAGTAAGAGAAAGATTATAATGCATAATGTTAAGAATTTGGGCTCCTGCAACAACTACTCAGTGTGAAAATCTATTCACTCTACTCACACAATATTTGCAAAACTTCTTTCTTTATATTTCTTATCACAGAACATGTACGTATATCACATATACATGTATGTATATACACTTTAAAGGGTTACATTAGCTGGAAAACACAGATGAGAAAAAAAATTTCTTGACTATATTTTTTCTAAGGGAACACTGAACTCCCTCCAGAGTCAACGGCATTCAGTCAGAGTACTGTCCTATGCAAAGAGCATATGAAAGGCATAGCAGAAGGAAATTCTTCTTGATTTTACTAGAAATAACAATAATAATTAGAGAAGGCAAAATTTTTCGCCTATTATATATTCCCCTTTCTAGGCATTTACATGTCATTTTCAAGATAATTTGTTGATATGACTTATTGTGGGCAATGCAGCAGTAAAACAAAGTGAACAACCAACCTCCAGACAAATATATGTGAAATCAACCTCATTTCCATCGAGTCATTTTTTTTTGCCCTAGAAATTTTCAACCTTATTTGAGCTGTTATGCCTAGGTTTTTTGTACAGAATGATTGAATAGGCAAATCACTGCAGCCCAGAAATGTCCTTTCACATAACCAGTTTCTAACTAGCCCCCTTAATCTGTATTTATTTTTTTTTTCAGTATGAAAGAAAAGAAAACTCTTTATATGAGTCAAGACAGAAGCAATCCAGAACATTGTTCTATTTGTTGTAGGTGGTGTCTATCAGCTCCCTTAACCTTTATTCAGTAACTGTTTTGCTGTGTTCTGTGAGACAATGGGGCCACAAACACTGTTAACCAACCATGCCACCTTACATCCTGATTCCCTGCTCTGACTTTATTAGACTCTAAATGCACACAAATAGATTTAACAGCATAGTAAAGCATCATCGGCTAAATAAAAGTGATATTGATAGCAATGAACTAAGTAGGTTCAAGAAACTCAATATTTTGTTCACACATTTTAGCCCCAGTCTTTTAATCTTCTAGGTTAGATCTTCTGTCCACACAGCTGGTTGGGACAATCTCCAAATCAACCCTTTTGAAATTTCTCTGAAAATGATGTAATGAAACACACATGCCTTTCAGCTAAACTTCTAGTAAACTTCTCCTAAACTACAGCATAAAGAGGAACTTACTTCAAAATACCATCTTCCAGGATAAACTGTGTGTTTGTGCTTTGACAGGTAGTGACTAAGAATATGAGTAAAACATATAGGTGGATTAGATAAAACTGTGTTGTTGATAAATTCAGTATTAGTAATCTTGATAAAGCATGATATTACTCTCATATGTCACAACACAGAATGACATATGGCAGAACCAAATGTCATTTAGAATGCTGTAAAGTGCTACAGACTTGAATCAACCTAATGATACGACTGGAATCCTAAATAACAAAATAAAAATCTGGAAGAATGGTCTCTAGTAGTGAAAACTTTCAGTTTTTAATTCTAGTTTAGCCAAGTGCAAGACTACAGAAAAAAAAACCAAACAGACAATAGCAGAAATAGAAAAACAAAACAAAACCAAAAAAAATCAAACACCACAACCCAGTATATGCTATTACCACCTTTCTTCTTCATCGTTATATCAATAAAAATACCTCTCAGTATAAATACTTGAAATCTTGCTAGGAATGAGACTTAGGACAAATTTCAAAGGAATATTAGTAACTGGCATAACTGGCATTAAAATTGGTAATTTCTGCAATTAAGATCAATGTCATTTATTCAAGCAGGAGGATCAGACATCATGAAAACTCATGCATGAAAATACATATGAAAAGTAAGATAAATATTCTGCTTTGGATACTATGTAGCAATAAGAACAAATTACTAAGATACTAAAATCCTGTACTCATATGTATTGTCTTGGTTCATTTAAAAATTCTGTGTTCTCAAACACTAGATATTTGTATATGAACAATTATAAGAATTGACCTCCAGTCCTTTAGAGATACTTTTTTCCTATAAATAAGTCATAAATCTTTCTTTAATAGTTTTTATCTCAAAAGAGGTATTTAATCAAAACTGACTTTGTACTTTTAAGTTATGTGTATAATTCCTCTAGTTCTAGCAGAAAATTAAGTATCATAAGAAACATAGTAGAAGCAGATATGATCTAATGGTTAACAGTCACACAGCCATTTAATAAATCATACGTTGTAGTCGTCATACACATTTTCACTTTTGTGAGATCAGGGCTATGCCTTCTGTCACAAAATCTACAATCTTCACAAGTTGTCAGGACTTGACAGGGAGCTCATCTAGGAAAGGACCAGAAAACAAAAATGAATTATTTGCTCCACATAAACTCTTGACATCTGGATCTCAATTGAAACCTGACCCAAAGAAGTGAAAGAATGTGCATTACAGAGATAACATGAGTTACCATTTCACACAGAGTGAACAGAGAGTAAGTGAAAATGCATATAAAAATAAAAATATAATATTTCATAAGCTTGACTTCTAATGCAAAACTGTGTTGCTTAGTGCATTTAATGCTATCTAAACTGGAGCTCTGGAGACTGATACAATTATCTTTAGCCAGAATTCCAGCAGATTGTCTCACAAGCTTTCCAGTGAACTAAAGCATGTAAGAACCATTTACAAAGATGACAGAACGTTAATTAATCCAAAAGGCCATGAAAACCCTGTTAGGAAGAACACTATATCATCAGAATTTTTGTTGTGTAAGCTATAACAGAGTTTTTACATTAGTTCTCCTGTTTACACAATTCTCCAATGTCACAGTTTAGCCTCAGCCCTTCCAGTTCTGGCAGCTAAAATCAAGCAATTTGGATCCCGATTCCCTTCTGCCCTATCCCCAGGGAAATGAGAAAATGGAAAAGACTTGAGGACAAGAAAATAAAACTAAAACATGTTTAAAATAGTAATGATGATGATGATGATTGTAATAACGATGATAACAAATAGTAATAATAATAGTAGTAGTAGTAATAGTAATAATTGAATGCCCACCCCTTGATGGTTGCACATCACCACAGATGCTGCAGAGCAGGCACAAGGGGAGGATCCAAGTCTATTAGGGAGCTGGGGCCAAGAACTTTATTCAGGAATGCATGGATCCGGAAAGAGATGCAAACAGACAAAGTCCTCACTGGTCATGGAAGCAGAAAGTGAGATGCTCATGTTCTCCCAGTGTTATACAGAGTACGACATATATAGGATCGAATACTCTGTTGGTCAGATAAGGGTCACCCGTCCTGTCCACCCCTCCCGCAACTGCAGCCTTTTTTGCTTCTTTGACCTACAGCAGCCCATCAGCTCAAGGATAGCCTTGGTTTATATATAGGAATAAGTATAATCAATGCTTTTTCTGCATTCCAATTCCGTGTTACCGCTAGAGAGTAAAACATGCAGTTAACTTTTAGAAAATGAAGTTACTTAGACGAGACTGAGCTGAAGTTAGAAAAATGATTCTGCTTTAGCTCAAACCAGATCATCCCAACATTTCTTTACAAGCATCTCACTGCATGGCCCCAGAGGGTGATTCAGGCTCTGTATTACAGAATGTGACACAAAACCATTCTACCAACCAACCAAAAAAGTCCTTACCACTCTAGTACTGAAAAAAATCTGTGTTTAATCTCAGTCATGAACTACTGATTGCTATGGCCCTGGCATGATTGATTCTAACTAACAGTAGTAATATGTTTCCCCTATATTTTATTAGAGACTGAACCGTTTTTTTTGTATTTCAAGGGAAGGAAACCCCACTAGCCCCTGTGTTCCTCCCACCCAAGACCTCAGGTTAAAAAGCATGTCTGTAGGGATACAATACATATAATTTACGCTTAGAACTATTAAATGTCATAAAAACACTGTGAATAGACAATGATAAAGTGCTCTTGAGAATATCATCAGATCAAACTTTCATCAACTTATTATGTCATTAGTTAGGAACAAATGAAAAGGCTACAACTGGAAAAAAGTCCAAACATTAAAAAAAAACAGGTAATTAAATCAGGCTCTGAGATGTTTCAGATGACCTAGCTGTCAACCTAGGGCTCTTGTGAAGTCTAGGAGGGTTTTTTAAGAATGTATTAGAGAAATACACATCAGGAATTTGTATATTTGGTCTTAGTTTTGAAGATAGAGATGATCTGGTTGACATTTTTAGATCTCTTTCAGTAGAGCTTCACTCACCCTGGATGATTTTCTATACCACCCATAGTCAGTTTCCTTGCTGTATAACACAGTAAAAACCTATTTAGTAAGTGTCATTGTCTTTTAAAATATTAATTCATGAAAAATTATGAAGTAGCTAAGGGAAGATGTTATTAAAATCTTGGATAATCACCATTGAGTTCCATATTTTAAAAAAGGTTCACATTATATTGTCCATCTTTGGCCACTATATATGAAACTTAACATAAAATTGGCCATTTCCTAGTATACCACATGTAGTGACGTATAGTGGTGAAGCATCAGGTAATTAAAAGTTTCATAGTATATTTAGCTAACAAGGCAGCCCTACTCCATAGCCTTGATGTCAATTCACACTATTGGTTTCAGGGTAAATTAAATAAGATTCTGGGGGAAAAAAAAAGTATAATTTCTTCTTTATCTTTTCCGTGGGAGGTTGCAAACGTGCCAAAGTAATCTGAAGATCATTTAACAATTTGACATATACAGATAGAAAGAGCGGAGTCAGGAGTGATATATGTGGCTCCAAGGAGGAAAATCCACCTGAGTTATAACATTTTCAAATGTGGTGCGTAATGTAAGTACTAATAGGACACTGGTGCCTTTCTATTGCACAGAAACAGTTGAATTGAGACCGAGTTATTTTTAATGAAGTAATTTCCAGTTTAGACAACATGAGGTGGATGTTCTAGAGACAGCTTCCAGATTCTTAAGTGCCTGGTGCTGATCACTAACATAAACAAGTCTCCATGCTTTGAAAAATAAACTACTAAATTGGCTTAAACATCAGAACTGGAGACATGATAAAAGCCTGATGCCAAAAATGAATCCAGGAAACACTACTATTCAAGCACATCTGCCAGGCCAAAGGTCTAGCAAAAAAATAATTATGCCACTGGAAATATACTAGGATGCAGATTAACCAAATTGAATCAATGTTACTAAGAGCAAGAGGAAAAGGAATACTACTAGAAATGCTGTAATAGTATTTTTGCTTGTACTATGACTTAAAATCCAAGTAATTTCATAGAAACAATATGCTACCTTTGCTGCAGACTGCTGTCATCATCTTGTAATACTGCCTCAGGCTCAGACTGTAAAACAGTGCTAGAGAAGGCTTAGCTTTACTCGGATAGAAACTTTACAAAAAACACTGAATTTTTGAATGCAATGTTAGCAAGATACAGGCCAGGGTGGAGTCTTTTTTTCAAAGTAACAGTATAAGCCATCATCTAAGCTTGGCACTTAAGACCTCTGATGTACACAATTCTTTCATCTCAGGTTCATCTCTAGCCACATGCAGTTATTGAAATGGCATGCCTTTTGAGAAAATATAGCTATCATTAACTCTAGAGTCTTCAGAACATTATAGTCTGTGGAAGCTGATTACATTTTCAGCAGGTTCTTTATTTCCTCAGTTAAACTATTTTGAAATAATGTTCAGCGCAAAGAAACAGCTGTAGCATTCCAACACTGAAATAGTTCATGTAGCTGCTAGAGCAAACGATAAATGGCTACAACTATTTGCAGCCTGAGGGGGCAATGCTTTATGTTGATTATAGATTTGGTACCATAAATTCAAAAGTTTTGGTCCTCATAGTATTTTGGCTACAGAATATAGCTACCTTCTTGTACTAGATTTGATCCATAAAATCCAGTTCTTGGGATATGCTTTCGTATTTCTCTATGATCCAGAGAGATCCCCATCTCAGATCCTGTACACCTCCAGTCGATATGTGTGCAGAGCTTTGTGGGAGCCCCTGAAGGTAAAAGGCTTCATAAAAAATCATGTCCACAGTCTACCAAACAGTATGACCTAAGGGTAAAGGAGAAATGCAGATGACAATGAGGATACAGATGAGCTACTAAAATTTTAATTTTCTATCTTTTATTACAAATCAAGATCTGCATTAATCCTGATCATAGAGGGGAAAAATACATAACAGTGCTGAAAAACACAAGAACCTTCCAGTAACAGCAAAATACCAGATGTAATCTTCAATACCTAGTGTCGATAGCAGAACCAATGTTCAAAGATAGGAGGCTTACGGGATGGCAAATTTCAGGGTCATTTCTCAACATGATAGCAAAAAAATATAATCTGCAGTAGTGAATAAAGAAATCATCTAACATAGTTTTTCTTATTTAACAGAGTACTTATTAAAATCATTTAAAGAGGTAGCTTGAGTTATCTTGAAGACAACTACAATGGCCAAATCCTTAAGCAGGGAACCTTTATAATTATGGGATACCATACTTTGTTTTTCCATGTATTAACATCCTGTTAGGATTTCTGAAAAGGTTATGCAGGAGCTCTTTACTTCAGATAGTGCTTCTTTCTTACAATAAATAGACAACTTTATACTAAAAAAATCTCGGTTACTCATTTAAGTCTGTTGTAGATTTCCTCTGTAATTTTGAATTTCATTTCACTGTATTCCATCTCCCCATTGGTATTGGGAATGCTAAGATACTACAATAAGGAAGAGCACATAAAAATAACAGAGAGATATATTGCAACCTTCATTAGCAACAGAAAACTCAGGACTTTTTTTTTTTCTCCTCAGGAAGATTAATGATAAGGGGTATGCAATCATAGTGTCCTGAGGAAAAAAAGTTGGTTTTATCAGGGACTTACTGTGAGTCTTTATTAACTGCATATCTACTCTATCAAAAATAAATGTCATGGCCATTAGGTGAGAACTTGTAACTTTTTTAGTTCAAAATTCATATTCCAATACTATACTATACGTAATTGTATTATATGTAAAAATAATCAAATATGTGTGTGCACATAGAGCATCTACAGAAATTATTTTCATACATGGAAAAGGCTTTTACAAGAAGTATACTCTCAAGTTACGTCCATCATACGATTTTGTACCATCTGCAGCTAGCAGCTTGTTATGAAGATGTATGTCCTAATGGGATGAAGTTGTTGAAATCACAAACATTAATTTGTTTGAATTCTTAAAAAATAATTATTTAATGTTAAGACATATTAACCAATTTATATAACATCTTAATTTAGTCAGTTTTTTTATATCCTTTCTCCATCACTAGCCTTTTTCTTAATTTTGTTCTACACTCATCAGCAAGATGAAGCACTAAAAGCTCTAGCAACTGCTCAGAAAAGTGGATGGAACAAGGATGGAGGTGAATGAAGTGAAGAGACCAAGCTATAACAAGAATTACATTTGCTTTTATCTCTAGTGTAAGTGCTGTAAGCAATGATGCAATGTGTCTCTCCTGAGGGGACATCTTATTGCTCTCTACAACTACCTGAAAGGAGATTGTAGAGAGGAGGGAGCTGGCCTCTTCTCCCATGTGACAGGGGACAGGACAAGGGGCAATGGCCTCAAGCTTCAGCAGGGGAGGTTCAGACTGGACATCAGAAGAAAAAATTTTCACAGAAAGGGTCATTGGGCACTGGAACAGGCTGCCCAGGTGGTTGAGTCAACATCCCTGAAGGTATTTAAAAGATGAGTGGATAAGGTGCGGGGGGACATGGTTTAGTATTTGATAGGAATGGTTTGATTCGATGATCCTGGGGGTCTCTTCCTACCTAGTGATTCTGTGATTCATCAGTGTGTATTATTTCTTATACTGTGCAGACGAATGTAATTTAGGCCTGCAATAACTTATAAGGTATCCCAACAAGTTATACTTATTCCACACACAGTAATAGATATGTAGAATATAGTCTATAATTCTGGCTGCTTATTTTGCAGAAGTACTGCTCCCCTGCTGAAAATTCTTCATAACTGGCAACATTTAGAGAACCAACCAACATTTTACATTCGAAGTTCTTGTATGTGCATTATGTGCTGATATCTTTCTCTGTCAACTAACTTTGTTTGCACAATAATAGTATAGAAATGAAACTGCCACAAATATTCAGCTCACAAAATCAGATGAAAAATGGACAGCCCATTCCAGACACTGATCTCTCCATGTGACAAAATAATAAGTGGCCCTTTCACGATGATCGTGCTTTTTAGAAATAGGAACACCCACCAAAAGTGCTACAGACTAGGAGAAGTCTGTCTAGAAAGCTGCCTGGAGGAGAGGGACCTGGGGGTGTTGGTTGACAGCTGACTGAACATGAGCCAGCAGTGAGCCCAGGTGGCCAAGAAGGCCAATGGCATCTTGGATTGTATCAGAAACGGCGTGACCAGCCGGTCCAGGGAGGTTATTCTCCCTCTGTACTCGGCACTGGTGAGACCGCTCCTTGAATACTGTGTTCAGTTCTGGGCCCCTCACCACAAGAAGGATGTTGAGGCTCTGGAACGAGTCCAGAGAAGGGCAACAAAGCTGGTGAAGGGGCTGGAGAACAGGCCTTATGAGGAGCGGCTGAGAGAGCTGGGGTTGTTTAGCCTGGAGAAGAGGAGGCTGAGGGGTGACCTCATTGCTCTCTACAACTACCTGAAAGGACGTTGTAGAGAGGAGGGTGCTGGCCTCTTCTTCCAAGTGACAGGGGACAGGACAAGAGGGAATGGCCTCAAGCTCCGCCAGGGGAGGTTTAGGCTAGACGTTAGGAAAAAATTCTTTACAGAAAGGGTCATTGGGCACTGGAACAGGCTGCCCAGGGAGGTGGTTGAGTCACCTTCCCTGGAGGTGTTTAAGGCACGGGTGGATGAGGTGCTGAGGGATATGGTTTAGTGTTTGATGGGAACGGTTGGACTCGATGATCCGGTGGGTCTCTTCCAACCTGGTTATTCTGTGATTCTGTGATTCTGTGAAAATCCTATGATGTGTTAACTGTTGAGAGGTACGGTGGCAATTTTGCAAAAAATGCTGGCTTAAAATTAGTACTAGACAACTATAGTAAAATTTACTATAGTAAAATTAGCAGTAGATAACTGTCATCCTGCCCAGGCAGAACAAGATCCCTTAAGTGATGTTGAGTTCCTATAACAAAGTATCTCTTTTAGGAAGACCAATGATGTTTTAGTGTTCTGCTTCAGGGAAGAATATGCTACTTTAAGGTGAAATTCATTTGGAAAACACCAACACACCAGGCTAATAGCACTGGTCATAATAGCATACTTCTGGACAGATGGTGAAAAAGAAAAAACAGTCAACTGAAACTGCAAAGCAAATTATGTAAATAGGTAGAATATAATTACTAGAGTTGGAATCTGGACAACACACAGGTTCAGATTGTTGTGAAAGATTGTCCAAGAAGCCTTGCATCTTCTCTCTTAGAAAGGCTTTGGCCTCATAATGACTTGGAGAGAGGAGTGTTTACTGAAATGCAAGTGCCAGTTGACCCACCTTTCTAATTGTTTTTACCTCTGGGAGAAAACCATGGCCTTGCCTCTTGATTTTAGTTATTGAAGGCAAAAGGAACAATTGTAGGTTTTGGCATTTCCTTTGTAAACCACTAGAAAGCCACAGGTCTTGGAGAAACTACTAGCCTAGAAATACAAGCCAAAGATGTACAGCCCTGAAAAAAAATTTACTTTCTACCTTGAAAACTCCAGTTGGAACTGTCTGCCTCTAAAACTATTTCCTCAGAATTCTTTAAATCAATTATTTTATTTCCTTTAAACACATTTATATATGAAGAAAGATATTGCCCTCTTGGGAAGAAATACAAAATGAAATCAACAGTATCATAACTGACTGCGTGTTGGAAAGTGTGAACTGAGCCAAAAGATAACTTACATTACCTAGTTTTCCTTCCACCGCAGGCATTTATAATGTTCAGGTAGACTACTTCCCTCTCTCATAAGCTGAATAATAGATTCTCTAAAAGCCTTACAATCAAGATATCTAATTATTTACGTAAAAAGTTCTCTTTCTGACAAGAAGATCAAGATGAACATACCTCCTCAATGTTTTGTATATTTTTTCCATTTGCTTCATTACTTAATGTGATCTTTTAGCATGTTGCTTCAATGGATGTTACTCAAAGAATTTAGAGTGCCTAACATTCTCAGAGAACTTGGTCTTAGAAAGGGCAGTTTTAAAGCAGGGCAAAAGCCATTAATCTTTGTTATTATCATTCTCAGATGCAAGTCTGTCGCTCAGTAGGACAGCATTCATGGAAACTACACTTAGCAAAGCCAGCTCTTTGACAGATGGCTCCCTGCCTTCAAGAAAGTCAGGCTTTTTGAAAAATACTTTTCTCCGTATTCCTTCTACATAAGACAGGAACAGATGAAGGTAGTTCTCGGTGATCTAAAAACAAGGCATAATTTGAACCCTGATCTTTGAAACAGTTTTATCTACTGTATATGAGACCGTGAACATCTTATTAGCACAGTGAGAAAAGTATACTGTACATATTTGTACTATGCTTAGTACAGACCAAGGTGTTTCAGGGAAAAAACTTGCCTGGCAGATTATACACCATAATACCATTACTAATGTTAGGCAAATATTACTGTCCTAGGTGTTCACACCCAGATTTTTTTATATTTTTTTTTAACTTCTAGGTTCCTTTCTGCTTTTCTCTCTGGAAATAGACTAGCAAATGGGCTGACTATGAGATATCTTTCCCAAAATTAATTGGTAGATTGTAAATATTTGTACTAGGAAATTTTCAATTCAGCCTATGTACTTATTCAGAGCAGAATCTGAAATCAAGGAATTATAAAGTAAAGGTAAATCATCTCTTCAGTGTATCAGAAATGACCAGCTCTTCTGATTTGACCTAAACCATAATCAGTTTTCTAACTTCAGTTCATTCTCATCTAAGTAACTTCATTTTCTGAAAGTTAACTGCATGTTTTTCAGACTGTGTATCTCTCTGGTGGTAACACAGGCGATTGGAATGCAGAAAGGCCATTGATTACACTTATTCCTATAGAAACCAAGAACTATAGAAAACAGAACTATTAGTGAGTCTTACTTTTATAATTTTACTTTGACATGAGAAAATATTCAAATGTACACACTTATTGAATATAGAGAATCCAGTAATAAAACAAACCAGTTAGTTAGCTGGACAAAATAAGAATGATTGTTGCATTATGATTCAACAAGATACTAAAAGACTGTACCATTAAAATAATGTTTAATGTATTTATGCTGAAGTTTACACAGACCTTAGAATTAAACAATAAAATTAAAAGAAATATTTTAAGCAAAGGATGCAGTGGATTTACTGCAAATGGCGTTCATCAGAGGAAAACAAAATATGGCAAAAAGTTTCTAATCGTTGTTCAGTTAGGGAAGACAAAGTCCAAAAAATCACAAAATATTTGAAATTGGAGGACACTTCTGGCAATCAACTCATCTTAACCTCTCTGTTCAAAAGAGGGTCAGTCAGAGCAGGTTGCTTAGGCCAGACACTCCAAAACCTCTCTGGTCAACCTGTTTCACTGTTTAATGACCCTGAGATTTTTTTTTTTCCTTAAGTTTAAATAGCATTTTGCAGAGCTAGGAAGATGCTTTAGGGAAGAAAAATGAAGTGGCCTTGGTACAGTAATCAAACTTGAGATGGAAAAATTAACATTTTTGGTGGAACATTTAGAGAAATAGTGTTAAAATAGTTTTGTATCAGGTTTGGGAAAGACTTTGAACCTGAAAATTGAGCTTCTGTACAAAAGATATGGAGCATTTAATCCAAATTTGGGCCTCAACTTGGTTATGCCCAGTTCCAAAGAATCCATTAAATAGGTCCATCACAATCATGTTCCACTACAAAGGCTGTTTGGCAGTGTTACTTACCCATGTGTTTTACTGTTAAACTTTTTTGTATTTGGGCTTGATTGTCCTTGGTTCATAATATAAAATATCAGAATAGTTGTCTGTATTCAAGTTAGCACATGTGAAAGGTCTATCATAAAACAAAAAATGATTTGCTGTTTTCCACATCATCTTTTGATGCTAAGCTGAACAGACTTTGTATATCTTCTGTTTCCTAAAAGACAGTATAACATTTTTCTCTTTATGCCCTGAGTACTGCAAATAATTCTCTGCACTGTCCACACGGAGTCTGTGACTAACTAGCATATTTCAGGCATTGCAGTTTATATCCTTTACAGACATTAAGAAGGTTTTTATGCCTCTCCCTTTGATCCCTTTTCCCCAATTCAATTAATTTCATTAAGCTATACACTATGTATTTACCTCATTTAACCTTTACATGTAAAATAATTCTCTAGCCTCTAATCATTCTTTTTGCGCTTACCTACATCTTAAATTTTTTTATTATCTGCTCTTAGCATTTCTGAGATTTTAAGGTCAGATACTGACCAAGTTCATCCTATGGGGAACATGTCATCAATGTGAAGGAGGACATTACAAATTTTTGAAGAAATGTACAAGGAGGTTCCCTTCACCACTACTACTATCTGCTTTGAAAAAGATACCTCATAATAAAGGCACAGAAAACCTAACAGAACAATAAAAGGTAGACTATAAATTAACAAATTAGCCGTTATCCCTTTATGAAGCCTTTAATTTGATGCAGAAAATATGGATTGCCAGTTGATTATTATGGTTGCTATGAAAGTCACCTGACATATAAATAAAATCTGCATGAGATTCTTTTCTTACATGGCCTAGTCTGTACCTGTAGTCCATTTTCAATCTATCTTGCATTTGTATCTCCTATTGAGTACAAGTTGTAGAATATTATAAGGAGAGACTTAAAATCACAATACACGATCTCTCAAGATGTGTTAACAATCTTAGCAGATTAACATCTGTTAATTTGTGAACTTACCAGAAGGGGTGATAAATTTAAATACCCATCTAGTACAATTATTGTTAGTAATTGAAATAAGTTCACACTGGAAGCAAAAAATAATTATTAGCATACCTTTTCATCATCTACTTTTTAAAAATAGATAAACTGAGTCATAAAGTGCCAAGGATATTTTCAGGACCAAAACAGATTTGTTCTACTACACCCCACTTTACACCCAAATCCTACACAATTGGGATTTATCACAAAGATGAAGATTCATGAATATTAGACCGTCTCTACAAAAACTGTCCTCAGTGTCAGCTGGCCGTTTGCAGGCTGTAACTTCTTGTAAAGCAACATTGTAAGGACAAAATAACTATTTTTTTTTTTCAAATACGTGAGCTATTAAAAAGCAATACAAGCTTGCCTAATGATATCTTTGAAGTATACCAAATTCTAGTAAACAGGCCATACAGTGTTAGTATTTAAGACAAACATGGTTAATTTAGTGTAGTACAGACAGAATGTGAATATTTCAAAGAAATTTTGCAAGACATCATTTACTGGAATAGCTCCTCCCTTTAAAAGATGATGAAAGTAATTTTAAAGACTTCGTTAGCTCTTCTAAGAAAGTTTAATTGTTGTGAAAGACTTTGCAGGAACATGAAATACTATCTACTTTAGAAACTGAGAGTCTCTAAACACAAGCAGGAATAAAGAATGAATAGATGAATTTGTTCACTTTGACCTGACATTCCCTGAACAATTTCTATATAAAGTAAACTCAGCTTGAAGGAGTGATATTGTAAAAAGCCTGTTCACCTGCCAGTCATTACACTAACTGAAAATCTTTTTCCCTGCCCATGAAAAATGGGCATGAAGTTGTTGGGTTACAAGGAACAGTCACACAAAGGAACAGAAGAATTCTTAAAAAAGAGTAACTGACATAAAAAAAACCTTAAGAACTCAAGGATGAGAATATCATGGACTCAACTGTCTTTCACACTGATTTGTAAAAAACAATGCAAATGAGCATTCTTTCATTTGATAGTAATTATTTTCTGTAAAAAAATGAGCAAGATAATTTTGATATGGCTTTCAGAAAATGAGAACTGTTAATTCCTTATTGTATTTGAACAAAGAAATTCAAAGGAAAAGGATGTTCCATGACACAATATTTTTATAGGATAGTTTAATTATATATTGAGTAGCTTTACTTTTGAACCTTTTAGAACTTTCTTGCTTAAATCTTAAATTGATCTTTAATGTACAGAATTTTACAAAACAAATTTATCCATGTTCATAAATCTTAAGAAATAAACCACAGAATATTTCACGGTTAATTTCAAACATGAATAAAAATAGGTTTTATAATAAAAAATCCTATTAAAATAGCTTCCAGTGTATTTGCTACTCTAATTTTAGGATAACATTCTTTTAAATGCATAAAATTCTCCCTCAAGTATAGTTCTTCCTCACAAAAAAATGCAAGATTAAAGACTGTCTGGATTCTAATGAGCTAGTTTTGTTTGTTTCTTCAATTTATACATATCTACTCCTGGTAATTAAAGGCTGAAACCCAGCCCATGCAGCAAATCCATTTTAATAGTGTACAGAAATAATAATAAATCATCTTAAAGTTGAGGTTTATTAGAAATGACTGAAATACATTGCAGAGCAACAATAGCTTCAACGGTTGATTTGCCAACCAGTGGGGTGGAATTAAAAATGCGCAAAAATTTATAGAAAGGAAAGTAAATAGCAGAGAGTTTAGATTGGTTTTGACATGGTTAAATAAAACATTATTTCTCTTTGTGCGACTAATGAAATAAAACTCCATAGAATGGGAGGAATATTATCTTTCAGAAGCTGAAAGGTGAAAAAAAACCCATTATTAATTAAATTTACTGCGTATTCCCTTCACCGTATGTTAGTGATTCGTTGCAGAAGAAAAGAGCAATGGCAGGCTCTTCTCTCTGTTTCCCCAGAGCATTAGTTACTCCTTTAGATTTTAACATGTGTCTTCTGTTCAGCATTTGTAGATACAAAATGAACAGCCATATTTGCACAGAAAGATGAGTTGACCTACTGTAATGATATCACAATTATGCGGTTACCTGACTCCCACAAGTTTCCCAAACCTTGTCACATCATTGTCAACATTCTTCTACATGAAAGATATTTTTAGAAGAACAAAATAAGGGAAAAACTCTACTGCTCTACTCTGAGAATCTTTCATACTCACTTTCCGTTGACCAAGCAGACTGCATAAGGAAGAAAGACTCCACTCATTGTAATCAATGGAAAGAGTAGAATAAAATTACAGAAGCAAAATATAATTAACCAAGTTGCAATTGACCATTACGTAAAGATTACCAATGTGACATCTACAGTGTTAGTCTTATTTTAGAGCTAATACTGAGCATGATCAAGACCTTCTCTAACAGTATCTCTAGAAGCACAAAACAGAACTTCCTGGAAATATTTAAAAAGTATCCTTAGAAGTATTCCTAGAAATACCCGTACCACTTCCAGAAGTCTGGGATTCCTCCCCTTGATATATTTCAACTAATGTCCGGGTTTTGCCTGTTCAGCTTCACAGTGACGTTGAGCCCTTCTTGTTGATGGAAAAATTATTGTAGCTGATCCAGTAAAAGTCATATCAACTGAGAAGAATCATTTTTAGCTATTTTATACACTCATCTCTATCTCAAGTTACATAGGCCTATGTAATCTTTTGTTTAACCGACATATAATTAATGATTCTAGGCAATATCTGTGATTTCAAGCAAGAGGAGAACTGAGCTCCCAACGAGAACATTTGTGAAGATCATACCAAATGCTATCTCATTAACTTCCTTATCCACTTCCAGCACTTTCTTTTGGCAAATAAAACCTTTGAAAAACTCCTGTGTGGAACAAGTTCCTAACTCTACTCTCACTGAAATAAAGGAGATAACATTTGCTGGTGTAATTAGTATCTGGATACTGAATTGAAAGGCAAGTGCTTTAACCTAAAGATAAGAAAATGAAACCTTGTCCTCAATTAAACATTCATTCTATGAACAGACATCAGACACATCAGCATTAATACATAATGGGAACAGGCTCAAATAAATCCATATTTTATCTATGAAAACATAAACAAATTATGAAATTATTACAAAAGCACCAGAAGAATAGCAAAGATCTGTTTAAGATTTGGAAAAAGAAGTTTGGTCTTATTAACTTGACTGCATACACTGCACTACAGATACTCTAAGAAAGAAGAAAACACTTAAATAAGCAAAAAAATTTTTTTTTTTTAAAAAAAAATGACAGGTGTAAATTAAGGAATAAAAATGTGTAAATATACGCGTGGAGCATATCACAGAATCAAGCATCGTAATGGTAAAGTATCTGCATATCATGACATTTGACATTTGATTAACTTTTCAATTTCCTTCTGTTTTGGAAGTTTTCCAATCAATTGTAGTACAACTATCTTTTTTTTTTTAACACATCTGCATAAATCTCTAATTTTACAAAAGCTACTATAAATCAGTCTTAAATAAAAATGTAGCTACCCCTCTGCCACAACATATTCTTTTTCTTTCTCCTTTATGAGTTTTGGTGGGTTTTTTGTTTTGTTTCCCTTTTGGTTTTTAGTCCTTTAGAGTTCTTTTTTACAATTTGGCAGAAGGAAGAAATTATCTTTTCTTTTACTAAGAAAATATTCAACTTAAAAATCCGATTTAAAAATAAATAAATAAATTGTGTTAGAAATGTAGTAAGCATCATAAAAATTTAAACAACACCTTAAATAACTTGCACATGAAAAATATGTATAAAAAGAGAGACTAAGGAACAATGTTCCAGGTTCATACATTAGACATCATTGTAACAGCTAAATCAATATATGTTACATGTCCCCTATATTTTCCATGTTCAGTATATTCTTTGTAATCTGAATGAAGCAGTAACAAAAACTGCTTCCTTCCTCAAACCTAATTTTGTTTCCCTGAGTTCATTCTAGTTCAACTTCCTGGCAGGGGATCAATAAAAATTTCAGATCTTTGGTATGTAAAGTATGTAGTATGAAATGTATCAGATCAGCTAATACTAGATAGGAAGCCAACATCTCTATGACCTTGATGAGATCAATAGTATTATTTTTTTACTAATACTGTTTTCTTGGATGCCTTTGTGTATATTCCCTGTTGTTTTTGAAAACTGTAAGCTATTGAAAATTTAAATATTAATTTGTCACTTCTAAAACAGTAGCTGCACAAGAGGAGGAGTCTGCTTGCATGATACAGTGAAGGTGTATACACCATTCATTTCAAGTTCACAGCAGAGTGATGATGTCTACACTAAATTGTGCAAACCTGGAGAACAACCACCCTTCTCATCTCCTCTGGGTTTCTCAGTTACCAGATCAGATATTCAGTCTGATGACAAGCAGTGAATATTTTTCTTCTTAAATGACAGATACAAAGGAAAAAGGTATTTTTCCTTTTGTACCATCACTGAAAACTTATGGTGAACTTCTTTCATGGTCAGAAAAGGGCAGCTAGGATAAAATTGCTTTTAGATTACAGAGTAGAGATTTTAAAATCGTGTTTGTGTATGTGTGTGTGTATAAAATATTCTTTTAACAAAATGCTTCAACCAATATAGAATTCACTGTGACAAATCCTATCTTCTGCATTAGCTTCATTAAGGCTTTCAAAAGAAACAAGTCAGACAATTTTGAGTACAAAAATCTTGTGAGCAAGATATTTCATTTAGGCATCTAGTCTAATGCTAAACAGTTCACATTTTCTTGCCAGATCATTGAAGCTTTGTAAACCCTTCTGATGCAAATTTAATACATTATGAGTGACAGTTCAGTAAAATGTACAAAGCAGCAAAATACTACCGAAAAAACTAAGAGTTATAAAAAGTTAAAGGTACTTGCAGAGTTAACATCAAATTAAGTTTCTATTAAGTTTCTATTACTCTTAGATGAAAGTTTTCTGATTGAATTCGACTTTCCGGTTTGGTTGTATGGTGGGGTTGTTCTTGTGGCACACTCTGATAATATCTCCTTTGATATGGGAGGCAGCCCTGCTCAGCCCTGCTGAAAATGACACTAAGACTGATACTTGTTGATGACCTGCATTGGATATTTGAATCCAGACATCATCTATTATACAGAAAGGTAGATTGAATCAGTATTTTACAAAAGAGACATACAAAAAGAGTCAATATTTCACTTTGCAGAAGGTTTCTGAAATACAGCTGTGAAACAGAAGTATCAAACATCTACAGTCATCTACTTCTATAAATCTTAAGGTGCTATGCTTTTACTTGGCAGATGGTCTTATAGTACAAGCTGTAAAATTAGGTCCTGGAAACCACTATTTCTTAATAATTTAATGATGCTATTTATGAGCAGACAGATCTTGGTCTCAATGTTCTGACAAACTTGTGAAATTCCTAGTCACATTCAGATAATCTTTCTCTTCCATTTTCAACTGGTGCATATATTAATTTTTTCAACATCCCAGTCCTTATTACACAGCACATTATGATGGCCATTTAACTATGCAGTAGGGATGAACACAGAAATTCATCTAAACACAGTTTAGCAAAGCCAGATTACACTTAAACCAAATTATTTGGCTATCGATTGACCATATCTCATCAGCTATAGAAAAGGCCCTTCTGTAGCTAGAAAGTCCCCAACACCACAGGCAGCATGTAGAGGCTGCAATACTTGGATGACTTCCCTATGATACCCATAGTTGAGAAAAATCACCTTGCATGGTCCTCATCTATTATGATTGGTGTCTGTCTCTTTTCCCAAATAACAGCTGACAGGGCATGAAGAAATTACCTCAAGTTGCTCCAGGGCAGGTTTAGATTGAATATTTACTGAAAGGGTTGTCAGGTATTGGAGCAGGCTGCCCAGGGAAGTGGTGGAGTCACCATCCCTGGAGGTATTTAAAAGACACGTAGATGTGGTACTTCAAGATGTGGTTTAATGGTGGACTTGGCAGTGTTAGGCTTACAATTGAAGTCAATGATCCTAAAGTTCTTCTTCAACCTAAATGATTCTGTGATTCTATTATTGTGCTATTGTGACAAGATATTCTAGCCCCTGGATGTAATTTGATCATTCATTTGGAGTAGACAATAGAGATGCTTTTTTATTATTATTATTATTTTCTCCATCAGAAATGAGCCAAACAAGACAAAATGAACTTTCTTAAACTACAAGGTGAACTTGTTGCAGAGACAGGAACTGAACTCAAGCCATCCAAGCCTTACAAAGCTGTTAGTTCTTATTTCACACTACTCTGTGGTTCTCAGCCTCAGCCAGCATCTTTGACCACAAGATGGACATTCTCACTAATCACCTGAGATCAATGAAACTGCATGAATGTAAATTCCTGCACATATACATCAACATTAAGCACTCTGCTGTGTAATGAGTAAACCTGGTATTGTTGCTATTTGTTTTCTTTACTATATACACTTAGAAACAAAGCTGGCTTATTGTTCTCTGCCCTTGCCTGTTGCCCAACATACTCAACATGCTGTTTCAGTTCTCTTGTTTTCCAAGGTGCTATGGAAACAACAGGCCACTGTAGTACTGTATTATATATAATACCTTGTTTTCATTTTTTCCCTTCTGTTAAAGAAAAATTGATATTTAAAACAGCTGAAATGACACTGGTTGTCTCAGTAGCAGTCTCTCCCCATGATTCCACTGTGAAACAAATGCAAAGGATCAGTTGCATGAGGCAGACATCCCCCTTTATCCAATGATTATAATAAAAGATTTCTTATTACCATATTGAGGTGTATTGTCCTGTAGGTAGTAGTACTCTCATTTTAAGCATGAACAAGATTTTCTTCATTTACACAATGTTTTAAAGGAGGCAAGGGAAGGATGGTTCTAAGGTTATCTTTATAGAACATCTCAAAATAGTTATTTGGTGGCAATGTTACAGTTTAATGTATCTTGCACCAAGTACAAAATACATGCCACTTTTAGTATCTGCAGAGAAATCTGTGGATACCCATGAATTTTGAAAACAAAGCCAGAATTAGTTTAGTACAGAAACATACAGCCAGTAAATACTTCTGAAACTTTAAACTTTGGTCTCCCTCTAGAGGAATTCATACCTATTTGAGAACGGGCACAAAGCTACTACCCACTTAAATTCTGACTCTTAGTAGGTGCATGACTTTGTATGAATACTCTGTTAAAGAATGACTGTCCACCTTTGTACCTCATTTTATCAAGTAGGTATAATAAATACTCTCAGGACTACTGTGAGATGTACTTTGTAACTTCTGAATGAACTTGAGATTCATATACAGTAGTATCTATCTAAATGCCAAGTATAATCTTTTTAAATGAAGTCTTAGCTATGGGTGTCCCACAACTCTTGCATTTGAGTATGCTGTTCCACCAGGCAAAAGACTGTGGTCTAGAGTCGCAGAAGAGTCACACTTCCCTTTCCTCTTGGACTGCGATCAAACTTCACTACATCTGAGCAGCAGAGCCTATATTTCCAAAGCTCTATCCTAAAACATACAGCTGTATGTGAGGTAGCAAAAGATGTTGATAGTGACTGATAATAATCATGCTCTCCATTACTGGCAGTGTAAGTAAGCAAAGCAGAGGAACAGAGTAAGTTTATGTCTTTGTATGGTTATGGCTAGGTAGAGAATGGAGTAAGTAGAGTTAAGACACAAATTGTTGCTGATTTTGCCATTGTTTTCTTATTTTCAGTGAACATTCATCCTTCTACCATGGTACAATAACAAAATGTTTTCTCATTTGCAAATGAAAATCCTACACACTGAAAATAACTGTGAACCCCTTAAGCTTTGAAGCTCTCAGGAGAATTAATTCTCTATATGATAGGCTAGTACTAGGTTAATAGTTCACATTATCATTGCTCAAGTAAGGGTCACTGAATTTTAACATCACTGTGATCTTCTATGGCCTTTTAAAAATGTACAGTGAGATGAGCCTGAGAGCTTGATGCAGCAGCAGCATCATACAGAAAGATTAACTTTCTGTTTTTCTTACAGAAATAGATAATTGACGTAGGAAGCCTCATTTGTTGTCATAAGGAGAAAAGTTGATTATTGTAGTTGCTTATTTAATACGGCTGAGATTTTCTACCAGACCTTATTTCTTTTTTCTTTTTTTTTTTCTTATTTATTTTTTATCTCCACTCCAACCCCAGCATGGACACAAGTATAGAGCTTGGCAATATTTTGCAGCAAATTCAGATTTTGGGAGCAGAATAAAGGACTGCTCTGACATAGTCCACACAACCAGTAAGCGAGAATGTAGACAGATCACACAGGCAATTAAGAGAGCTAAAGTAATGGAATTTGGCTTCTAGCTATGCCTTATGGGTATTAATTTGAAACTGTAGCATCCATAAATGTAATCCATATTCTATTGAAAGGGCTAAGCATTGCTGGGCAGGCTAGTTTTGTTCCTAGACCAACTTCAGTTATAGCCAAGACACGAATATCTACCCATTCTGTCAACATTTTACAATTTAAGTAAATGTATTTTTCACAGCTGACTGCACTCATCTACTCCTCCAGTCCCACATTTTTCCTGCTTATTGTGTTCTGCCCCCTCCTGATTTGTACAGTTCTGTGGGCTGGTGAAGAAGAATTGCTGAAAATCCATTTGCATGGTCACAGCCAGAGGTGCACATAGTGTCTTCCCTTCTCTGGGACCTGCACAATTTAAGTCTGCAGTAAGAGTCAGCTAGAAAACTAAGTACTTCAAAATGACACAGGGCTATAATTCAATAATTATTCATGACAAAAAGAAAGTTAGATTAATCAAAGTAGATATAAAATACTAACACATTGTGTTGTATTACTGTGGCTCTCTTCAAGATTTTTTTTTTTAACTAATGCTTTCATGTCAACTTGCTGCAAAAGGCTTCACAAAGTGCAGATCAAGACACTGAAAACTGTTGTATTGATCCTGAAATAAAGGAGAAGTTTAGCGCAGTACTCATGTGAACACTGCAGAACAATTGCAAGATAATAAAATGAATAATAATCTCTCTCATTAGGAAAAATACAGGAAGAAGTACATAAGAAATAAGAACACACTTATTAGCCAAACTGGAATTTGGACAGAATATATACCATAATTTATAACAATCAAAACATTACAAAAATTGTGTGGAAACATTAATGAAGACAAGTAACTTCTTCTCATTACAAATTCTTGGTTTTAAATCTCATTTAGAATTCATATAACATTTCCTATTATTTTTAAAAGCAATTTCATAAAACCACCAGATAAGCATTTTCTCAGTTATATGGTATGTCAGGTATCAATACAGTTTAACATACAAAAGGTTATGTATTTTTCACACCTTTTCCTATGGTAACAGGATTAATTGAATTAGAGCTAGATTAATTTTCTCAATTGTCCAAAATAAGAATCATAAAAAACCCTGGAAATCCATAGCCTCATGTTATAAGAAAACATCCAACCTCATCAGTCACTATGGAGCTATATTTGTGCAAGGCTTTAAGGGACAAATTCACCGTGACCATGCAGCAGAGTAGTAGCATATGCTACCCAACTGCTACCACCTTCATGCCATTATAGAATGCATCATTCATGCACACATGCAAGCTGCGTCTGATCAAGTGATCAGTGTGAGGATCAAGTGGTCCTCTGATTAAAGCCACAGCATATCCTAAAGAACAAGTTCATCAGTTTTCCTGAAACGGAACATAAACATCTGTTTCTATCTTTCTCCATCTTTTATGAGGAAGAAGAGGGGATGAAAATCCTAACTTTAATCTACACTTTAACCCTCAGTATATAAAGGAGTTTATAAGACACATTGTCTATATGAAAATGAAGTTCTTTTCCTTAAATAGATTTTCTTCTGATAAGACAAAAGTAGTACTTAGAAATCTGGCTTTACAATCAATTTCCATCATTATTAATCAACCTCAATTTTTCTGACCACTGTTATTTCTACAGAAATGTGTTTTCCTGACCAAATAATCTTGTTACTGCTTCTTTGGTACTGGGAAAACATCTGATGCAAGGCCAACACAGAATCAATAACAAGTTCAGCAGTAGCTTTGTTTTATATGTCACCACAATAAGATGGAAAGATATTATGGGAAGTCTACAGTTTCAGATTTTGAAGGGTAGATTTTTGGTGGAAATGTAAGTGAGCAGAAACCTCCTGGCTAATCACTTATGCTAAAGGAACAAAAGGAGTGCCATACTTCTAGCTGAACAGTTCCTTCACAGTATCTTTCCACACCACATCCCTTACAATAGATGAATACATTTTTAATTGACAGAAAGTCTCCATGCATGAAATAAGGCTATCCATTTGGGAATTTGATGTCAAATAGGCAGTTCAATTTTGTGCTCACATGCTAGCTGTATCAGATGCATTTTTCTATTCTCCTTCAGCAAGAAACACCTTCAAAAGTCATTATTATTTTCTTGAAATTGACAGTACTGGCAGAGAGAGATGTTGACATATTGTGTCCCTCAAGGAGAGGTACAGCTAATCTAAACTGAAATATTGCCTAAAAAAAAGAAATCCCACAAAACAAATTCCAATCCTAGAAACAATTAATTTAATTTAATTCTTAATATAATCCATCCAATGCACATGTAACAGAGAATGCAAAATTTCGGTTACGATGTGTTCAGTAAGTTCAAGGTGATATCCAGAATTTGAATATTAGAAATACTTACCATGTGAAGCCAGAAATGGCTACTCAGGGACCTGCCAGTCTTGTGCAACTTCCCATATTCTGTCACCATGTGTTGAAAAGAAAGCATATAGACTCAATATAGGTTGACATCTCTGCTTATGTGTATCCTAATAAGATTAGTCATATTCCTCCTAGATATGAGTGGACTTGAGTGTTTGTTTTGCAGCTGGGCCTTAAGTGAGCAGTTGATAGCTTGCAATGACAGAAATTCATAGAAGAGAGCAGAAACTCATTAAAATATCTCAGAAAGCACATCTAGATTCCCATTATAAAACTCTATAACAATTGTCTCCCCAACGATCTTGCTAGAAAATTCTGACATATTAATATGACAACTAAAGAAAAATATCCAAGTTTTCATACCAAATTTACTTGCCAGCTCCATAGAGCTATTAGCTGCAGATGCAGTTAATCACTCCACTCATGCATTGACTCTTCATAAAACTGCCGTTCTTTACGTGCGCAGTGTTTATGAAATGGATTATAAGCTTTGACTGCTTACAAATACTGGTGCTAGATTTTATGACCCATGCAGTCTAATGGGGAGCTGTACTTTTCAGTGTATAATCTAAGTGCAAAAACTTTTGAGCAAGCTTTAAACAGCTGGTAAAATAGGATTTACTAGTAAATGCTAAGGACTCACCTTGTCTTAGTTCTCAAAATTATATAGACACTACCATTGTGGCAATCAAGTGGTAAAATCTCAGCCAAGAAGGCAAATTTAGATGTAGGACCATGTCTATGCAGCTACACACAGGGGAGAAGTTGATTTACCTCCTCTCCAAGATTTTCAATTTTTCCTTTTAGGCAAGTGTTGTGGGTGACAAACCCCTCCAGAGTTTGTGAAATTGTTATTACATTTACATTTTTGCCAAAACTGCTTTGGCCAACACTTCCCTGTGAACACGTACTTTTTGTGTAACAGTTCAGAAAGCAAACTGTAGATATGAAACCATAATGAAAGTGTTTCTAGACAAAAGTTTGGAGTATTCTTCATGATTACTCTGCAGTTAGGTGGAGCATGATTTTAAAACTACTTTTATGTCTGAATAGGCAGACAGGCTTCTAATGGAATTTTGGACATTATCTACCTTCCATGCCATATGACAGGGTTACTTCATTTCTGCATAGAGCATTTGTTGTTCTTCGTCCACTAACTTTCTTTGTATCTAACTCATTTGCATTACAGCACTTTCAAGTCATAGCCCTGAAGGTGTCATGTTTTATTTACTTAATGAATAGATGGTAATTTATGTCTATCCTGTTGCTTGATCATGCATAACTCTTCAGATAGATTCACCATCTTCAATTTGCTTTCAAGGAAAAGATTCCCTAAACTTGCACATTTTGAAGTAAATTATAGCACCTTCAAGAAAAAAAGCATGTCCAAGAGATGGATACACGAGACTTCTGCTTTTTGACCTAGTTCTCTAGTTTACTTGAATAAATAACTTCATAATAACAAAGTATTATCTCTTGAAACTAATAAATATTTTGTAGAATTTTATTATTCTTCAAAGGAGGGGATTGTTTGTAGTATTTCAAAGGTCAACGATGAAAAAAAAATTTCCTGACTCTTTATTAACACAAGACTGTTTTTTCTTCTTTTTTTATAAAGAAAAAAGAGAAGTTCTACCTTCAGTTACACTGATAAGAACCTTAGTATTTGGAACAAGCCTTTCTCTCTCATCTGTACCAAGTATCTACATCATCTCTTTTACTCTCTACCTTCTATAGCTTTATCTCAAGATTAAAGGTGAAATTTTCAAAATCTCTCATAAAAGCTGTATCCCAGCAACCATCAGTATCAGTAAAATTTTTCTGAAGCATTCTTCCTAAAGCAGAAAGCCATTGAAAGATGAGACATCATGCTGCTGACCATAAAACTCATCTCACCAGCAATAATTATTTTCATAGAGGTAGTGTGCCACGCTTCTTTTACTTAGCAGGATTTCAGTCCCTTCTTTTCTCCTCACCTATTAAAATTCCCCTTAGTCACTTAAGTGGCAGTAGTGGACCGGTGACAAAAATGAATACATAACCAATGATAACACTGTGGCTTAGCCTGGGAAGAAGTCAGTATCAAAAGTATACAGCTGAAGGGTTTTCTGGCATCTCATTTGCAGAAAGCTCCAGCTCTCTGAGCATCAGGAAGAAAGCTGCTACTGCTCTGACAGTCAGCATACTCTGCTGAGAACGGCTGCCGTGCAAATGGTCCTTTGTGGCATACACAAGATACTTCTTTGGCCATTAAGTGGCAAATGAACTGCAGCTTGGAAATTCCTGATGCAAAGAGTTGCCCTGCCAAAACTGGAGAAAGTTGGTTCTAACCTCAGTTTTACAAACTGCATTTCATAATTAAAATTCAACATAAAGTACTGTGGGAAAGATTTTAATTTTTTTATTCGAACTCATTTATTTGTATCCAAACATATTGGAGATGGCAAAGAACTGCAAAAGGCATGATTTTCTTGGCAAAATTCTTCAATATCACTACTCAGAGGAAAGAAAATCAGTAGTGTTACTCTATCAGCATATAGAAAAGCTGAAACCTTTTCAAACACATATCCCAAAAAAAGATAAGTTGGGAAGAAAAAAGCAAAGCATTTTCCCAATCATAGTGGCAGGTCCCATGATAAACAAGCATGATAAACACACAACGATCAGGAACATGAAGCACAAATGATTCTTGTGGGTCAAGACATCTCTTTCCAAACTGATGGACCAGAATGAATGGATTCCTCAAAAGGAAAAAAAAAAAAAAGCTGAAAGTCAGCAAATGAAACATGACATAAAAGATTTGGATCTTTTTAGAAGGTTAAAGTAGTGAAGGCCTAAAACTATATTTTTACTGTTGTTTTCACCTTGAAGTATCACAATGAGCTTTGTCATAAAGGTCCCTCAGTTATATGTGTAGAATAATCTTTATGGAAAGTCAAAGTATAACTCTCTCAAAGGTGGAACAATGCAGGGTGTGATGTTTTGTGGGGTTGTTTGGCTCTTTGTGTTTGGTTGTTTGGAGGGTCTGGGGGAGAAGTAAGGGGAATGGAGGAAGGAGTAAGGTGCTTTGTTGTACATTTTACCATTTCAGTACAACAACAGCAAGGTGTGAGACACATTTAAGGGTACTGCACAGGCAGTGCAAGCAGGGACTGGTAACCTGGGACGTGTATATGGATGCTGCCCAGATTTCTAGGGAGGAAGTCAGGAAGGCCAAGGTGCAGCTGGAGCTAAACTTGGCAAGGGAAGTAGAGACTAACAAGAAGGGCTTCTACAGGTACACCAACTTAAAGAGGAAGGTCAAGGAGAACGTCCCCCCACTGATGGTAGGGAATGGTGACCTCGTATCAACAGATGAGGAGAAGTCTGAATTACTTAATAAATTTTTGCCTCAATCTTCACCGATAACTGCTCTCCTCATCCCTCCTGGGTCATGGGATGGCAAGATGGTTACCAGGGGGATAAACCCCCTCCCACTATAGAGGACAATCAGGTTTGTGACCACCTGAAGAACCTGAACATTTATAAGTCTATGGGACTTGATGAGATGCATCCCAGAGTCCTGAGGGAATTGGCAGATGTGGTTGCCAAGGCACCCTCCATGATATTTGAAAAGTCATGGCAATCAGGAGAAGTTCCTGGTGACTGGAAGAAGGGTAATGTTGTGCCCATTTTTAAAAAGGGCAGAAAAGACGACCCTGGGAACTACCAACCTGTCAGCCTCACCTCTGTGCCTGGGAAGGTCGTGGAACAGATCCTCCTAGAAACAATGCTAAAGCACATGGAGGACAGGGAAGTGATTAATGGCAGCCAGCATGGCTTCACCAGGGGCAAATACTGTATGACTAACTTAGTGGCTTTCTATGATGGGGTGACCACAGCAGTGGACATGGGTAAACTGACGTATGTGATCTATCTAGACTTCTGTAAAGCCTTTGACATGGTCCCCAACAACATCCTCCTCTCTAAATTGGAGATATATATGGATTTGATGGGTGGATGGTATGGTGGATAAGAAACTGGTTGGAGAGTCATATTCAGAAAAGAGTGGTCAATGGCTCAAAGTCCAGATGGAGACCTGTGACTAGTGGTGTCCCTCAATGGTCCGTACTGGGACCGGTGCTGTTTAATATCTTCATCAATGATATTTACAGTGAGATTGAGTGAACCCTCAGCAAGTTTGCTGATGACACCAATCTGAGTGGTGTAGTTGCCACATTGGAAGGATGGGATGTCATCCAGAGGGACCTGGACAAACTGGAGAAGCGGGCCTGTGAGAACTTCATAAGGTTCAACAAGGCCAAGTGCAACATCCTACACCTGGGTTGTGGCAATCCACATTTTCAGGGGGATGATGTGATTGAGAGCAGCCCTGCAGAGAAGGACTTGGGGCTGTTAGACAATGAGAAGCTCAACATGAGCCAGCAGTGTGCACTCGCGGCCCAGAAGACCAACCGTATCCTGGGCTGCATCCAAAGAAGCGTGGCAAGCCCGTCAAGGGAGGTGATTCTGCCCCTCTGTTCCTCTCTTGTGAGACCTCATCTGGAGTACTGTGTCCAGTTCCAGAATCCTCAACATAAGAAGAATATGGAGCTGTTGGAATGGGTCCAGAGGAGGACTACAAGGATGATCCAAGGGCTGGAGCACCTTCCGTACGAGGACAGGCTGAGGGAGTTAGTCTTGTTCAGCCTGGAGAAGAGAAGGCTCCAATGAGATCTTATAGCGACCTTCCAGTACCTGAAAGGAACCTACAAGAAAGCTGGAGAGGGACTAACAGGCTGGACCACTGGGCTGAGTCCAACGGCATGAGGTTTAACAAGGCCAAATTCCGGGTCCTGCACTTGGGGCACAACAACCCTATGCAGTGCTACAGACTAGGAGAAGTCTGTCTAGAAAGCTGCCTGGAGGAGAGGGACCTGGGGGTGTTGGTTGGCAGCCGACTGAACATGAGCCAGCTGTGTGCCCAGGTGGCCAAGAAGGCCAATGGCATCTTGGATTGTATCAGAAACGGCATGACCAGCAGGTCCAGGGAGGTTATTCTCCCTCTGTACTCGGCACTGGTGAGACCGCTCCTTGAATACTGTGTTCAGTTCTGGGCCCCTCACCACAAGAAGGATGTTGAGGCTCTGGAGCGAGTCCAGAGAAGAGCAACAAAGCTGGTGAGGGGGCTGGAGAACAGGCCTTATGAGGAGCGGCTGAGAGAGCTGGGGTTGTTTAGCCTGGAGAAGAGGAGGCTGAGGGGTGACCTCATTGCTCTCTACAACTACCTGAAAGGAGGTTGTAGAGAGGAGGGCGCTGGCCTCTTCTCCCAAGTGACAGGGGACAGGACAAGAAGGAATGGCTTCAAGCTCCACCAGGGGAGATTTAGGCTGGACATTAGGAAAAAATTCTTTACAGAAAGGGTCATTGGGCACTGGAACAGGCTTCCCAGGGAGATGGTTGAGTCACCTTCCCTGGAGGTGTTTAAGGCACGGGTGGACGAGGTGCTGAGGGGCATGGTTTAGTGTTTGATAGGAATGGTTGGACTCGATGATCCGGTGGGTCTCTTCCAACCTGGTGATTCTATGATTCTATGATTCATAAAGGCTTGTGGAAACAGGGCAAGAGGGAATGGATATAAACTGAAGAAGGGCAAATTTAAACTAGACATAAGGAAGAATTTCTTCACCATGAGAGTGATGAGACAGGTTGAGAGTGATGAACAGGTTGCCAAGGGAAGTTGTGGATGCCTCATCCCTGGAGGTGTTTAAGGCCAGGCTGGATGAGGCCTTGGGCAGCCTGATCTAGTGGGATGTCCCTGCCCATGGCAGCGGGGTTGGAACTAGGTGATCTTTAAGGTCCCTTCCAACCCTAACCATTCTATGATTCTATGTAGAATAGAAACATCAGGATTCAGAAGTTGGCCAAAATCTGAGCTTGGTACTAGATTTCTTGAAAAATATACAGGTTAAATTCAATCTTTCATGATCATAAACAGCCATTACTTTGCTAGCTGGTAAATCCTCAGAAAGACAAGCAACAGCTATTGAGTCTCAGCTTCTTACAGTAGCTGAAATAAAATTTCCTCTTGAAATGTATTCAACAATAAAAAAGAACTGTCCCTCTTTTAAGACAGGACACATTATAACATTGTTCTTAGAATGAGAATGTTTTTGCTGGGGCTTTTTTTTTTAAAAAAAAAAAATACTAAGACCTGTTTCTGCTTTTGGTTGATAGTATAAAAAAGAAAAAGAAAAGGAAAATGTTATGTTTCTTAAATTTTACATTATCATGAAAGCAATTTATCTTCAACTCTTCCTTATTATTTCTCATTAAAACAGCATCTAAGTTCAATATTAGTTACAATGTATATTGTGGGAGCGTTTGTAGAATGTCAGTAATCTAAGAACATCTATGTAAATTCCCCAAAATTGTAGGTTATTATACAGAATGTAGGCTGAATTATCATGCCTAATTAAATGTCACAGATACAAAGAGCTTTGTTTATACCTTATAATAGCCTTTGAGTTTTGAAGCATATCTTCAAACTAGTTATTTATATCAATGAGTGAATAAGGTCTGATTCTTCACCATCATGGTAGTTTTATACCTTTTTTTTTTTATTTAACTTTTTACAAACACCAAAGTCAGAATGAATGAAATGTATGTGCAAGACCAGTTACAAACACAAAGTAGTGAAGAATTTGATTTTGGCATTTTAATTATATACTCAATTTGCATTAGTTTTGCCCGGTGTATATCACAACACAAGATTCAGTGGAAAGCAAAGTTGGATTATGTGTGATCTAAAACTTACTGCAGAGTGAGGAATCCAGAGCTCAGCTCCCAAAGATACCAGAACTTCTGGGTCATAACATCAACAAGTTTTCTTGTAGGCAAGAATGAAATTATTATTATCTAATTTGCTTGAATATTACAAGGTTTCAGTAATCATTTGGAAAGAGATAAAAAATTACCAAATGAGTATAAATTATTGCTTTTCTGTTCTCATCATATCATATATCTAGTGCCCTAGACTTGTTGATATGACTTGTGATTCACTGCTTGCTAGTTTCACCCTTGTGTTAGAGCTCAATACCACACTGATAAAATTATTTTTTATTTCAAAACAATTGGCTCAGACACAAATACATAAAGGGGAGAAGTTTGGTGTTTTGGCCACATACACATAATTAACCATTACAAGTGACACCACTGGGTCATTCACAGAGGAGGTATTCTCATTAATCGCCTACTTGGTTTACTCCTGTGACTGGTTTTTGATGAGGTGACCAATAGTCAGTCTACCTGTAAGTTACATCACTGCATAATCATTTTTGTTACCTATTAATTTCAAAGAGCTGTATCTACTCTGGAAATAATTTCTGCAAGACTCTTCCTGCTAGATTTTCATTTCTCGAGAGCTTTCTTCCACAGGTATTTTGTAAACATGTATTTCTAGAACAGCTATACATTGATACTTACATAATCTTATTAGACACACCAGATAGTTTAATTGTAAAAGCAAAATTTGCCAGATAAACATCATTGCTTTTTTATACATGCATTTTCCTGTCAATAACTTGTCTTTCCAAGCTAACCCCTTTTTTGTAATAGCTAATTACATTCTATGAAAAACAAGTAATCCTTTAAGCCGCCAGCATTTAGGCTATCTTTATGTGTCAATCACAGATGCTAAAGCTGACACTAGCAAATATCTTTTTGGACATTCAAGAGAAAAACATACTTTTTATTACAGAATAGTGTACGTAGCATAAGCATTATTTGTTGTTTATGAAGACACACCATTTGTTAGTTACACACTGAAGCAACCAAAATCAGTAAATGGTACACGCTACACAATGCAGGCTATCAACTAATCTTACCACCATGTATACAGGCAAAAGAAGCAGTTAATTTCTTAATCCAGCTACCTCCCACGGTGTGTGGTTACAGAATTTATCAGTTTGAGTGTTGAATAGCCTTTTACTTCTTCATGTTTTTTCTAAAAATAACTTTAAAAGTAAACTGCAATACACACACAGCATAAAAATAAATTCTCATGTGGCCCTCTACCATTCCCAGATTAAGTGGAAATTAGTTACTAGCTGCATAGGAATGAAAGGGAAAAATTACCCCTTTTTAAAAAATTCCCCACTAGCTCTGCTATATGGAACTTAAGCAAAATACAAATGCAGCACCACAGAAGATACAGATGCTTTGTAAACCACAAAGCCAGTTCGGAGCTGGAGAAGGAGGTTTACAAAACTTGCCTTAGTACCTTCATTTCCTAAAACCTTTAAGTCCTACTCCCACAGGATCACAGGTTTTCACCTGTGACACAGCCATATCTTTTCCTTTTCCTAATAAAAAACCCAAAACCCAACACAAATGGAATGCTAGATGCCACAACTTAATAATTTAAAGTTTAAAAAACAGATAAAATCAACTACTAATTTAAAAATGCTTAATTTTTTTTTCTGAATCTTTCACTGACAAAATTGAAGCTCAGAAAATTCAGTTAGTGAGATATGATGCGGCTGGCTTCCTACATCACACTGCTTATAACACTTTTAATAGGCAAGAAACAAGATCACAGTGTTTTAATGGGCAAGAAACAAGTATATGGAGAAGCAGGCAGACCAGAAGAGATGTGGACTCTGAAAGTACTTGGGAGAATATTGTTTTCTCAGATACTTTCCCCATGCCACATTTCTCTCTGCATTCTCTAGAGCATGGAAGCTACCCAGAAGACTTTTTCATGTTGTACAGCTGCTTCTCAATCATCCTCACATTCTTTTCAGTTTTCATCTCGCTATTACATTAACACAAACCTTTTTTGAATCACTTGTCATAAACGTTTATTTCATCCTAGGCACAGAGCAATCTTTAGAACTCCCCTACTGAGGCCTAACTTATATAACTTATATAATAAATACCACAATCAAAGGCAGGCATTCTTCATCAGAATCATGATGTCTTTGTATCTGAAGGCAACAAGTGGTGTGAGCTGGCTGAAGTATCTGGATACCAAATACAGAGAGATTATGTAGCAGTTCTGTTCTGCTTGTGGAAACATAAAAAACAAACAAACACAAAAAACAACAACAAAACCTCTTTATCTGTTAGTCCTCCCCACTCCATTCCTCTTAAGTACTTCTGAAAGTGTTTTCCTCTTCCTGCCTCGTATACATACTTTTGATGGAATCAGAAACATGAAAAAGAAAACAAGAAAACCATAAAAGGCACAAAACAAATATAATCAAAGAATCATAGAATTGTTTGTTGGTTGGAAAAGACTCTTGAGCTCAAGTCCAGCCACATGTATACACTACTAAATTATACCCCTAAGCATCTCGTCTACCCAGTTTATAAATACCTCTAGGGATGGTAGCTCATCAATGCTAAGCCTCATCAATGCTAAGTACTGAGGCAAAATCACTTCCTTGGTCCTGCTTGCCAGGCTGTTTCTGATAGAGATCAGGATACCGTTGGTCTTCTTGGCCACCTGTGCACACTGCTGTCTGTCAACCAACACCCCCAGGTTCTTGTCTGCCAGGCTGCTTTGTAGCCATTCGTCCCATAGTGTTGCTTGGGATTGTTGTGTTCCAGGTGCAAGACCCAGCACAAGGCCTTGTTGAATCTCACACCACTGGTTGCAGCCCACGGACCCAGCCTGTCCAGATCCCTCTGTAGAGCCTCCCTACCCTCAAGCAGATCAACACCTTCCAGCTCAGTGTCATCTGCAAACTTACTGAGAGTTCATTCAATCCCTTCATCCACATCATTGATAAAGACATTGAACAGAACTGGACACAGCACTGAGCCCTGGGGAACACCACTTGTGACCAGTCATCAGCTGGACTTAGCTCCTTATATCACCACTTTTTGGGCCTGGTCATCCAGCCAGTATTTGACCCAGCAAAGGATATGCCTGTCCAGGCCAATGGCAGCCAGTTTCTCAAGCAGAATACTGTGAGAAATGGTATCAAACAATTCACTAATGTCCAGGTACAGTATATCCACAGCCTTCCCCTTGTCCATGAAGCAGGTAAACTCGTCATAGGAGGAGATCAGGTAGGCCATGCTGCCTGGGCCTGATCACCTGGTTGCCCTGTGTGCAACAGCTCTCAAGATGATGTGCTCCATGACCTTCCCTGGTGCCAAGGTCAGACTAACAGGCCTGTAGTTCCCTGGATCCTCCCTCCAGACCTTCTTGTAAATGGGCATAACATTTGCCAAACTCCAGTCAAGTGGAACTTCCCCAGTCAGTCAGGACTGCTGGTAGATGATGGAAAGGCGTTTGGTGAGCACCTCTGCCAGCTCCATCAGTAGCCTTGGGTGGATCCCATCCAGTGCCATAGACTTCTGAATATCTAATTGGCTGAGCAGGTCTCTAAGCATTTCCTCTTGGATCATGACAGCTTTGTTCTAATCTCCCTCCCTGACTCCTGGCTCAGGGAGGTGGGTATCTGGAGAACAACTGTCCTTGCTATTAAAGACTGAGGCAAAGTACCTCAGCCCTATTTTCATCTTTTGTCACTGTTGTTCCCCCTACACTCAATAAAGGATGGGAATACTCCTTGGCCCTCCTTTTGTTGTTGATACTTTTGTAGAAACATTTTTTTGTTATCTTTCACAGAACTGTCCAATTTACATTCCAGCTGGGCTTCAGCTCTTCTGATTTTCTCTTGTCATGACCTCACTTAATCCTTGTAGTTCTCCTGAGATGCCTTCCCTTTCTTCCAAACATCATAGATTTTTCCTCCTTGTTCTGAGATTCATGCAAAGCTCTCTGCTCAGCCAAACCAGTTTTCTTCCCTCACAGTTCTTTTTTTCAGCATGTGAAAATGGCCTGCACTTGTGCCACCAGGATTTCCTTCTTGAAGGAAATATAAGATGAAAATTTTAAAAAGGCAATTAAAATTCCTGAACTCAAAAAGTAACATTTTTGCAATGTTACAACATGTGTCTGAATGCAGTCTAACCATGATTTGGACACTTGTATTTGGACACACAGCAGTTTTGCTCATGTGTGCATACCAACAGGGGATACAGGTTTATTGCTGCAAACCATTCAGCTCAAGTGAGGTTTCACCTTGTAAATAGAATCAAGGAGTAACATCCTTGGTACTGTGCTCATTGCATCTCTCTTCCTCTCTGAACACTCTGCAGCAGAGGATTTCAGTGTGTTGTGTTTCACTGAGTGCTGGCACAGTGCTGCAGCTCTGATCCAACTTTATGCTTACCTGTGTACTTTAAATATCAGAGACATCACAGAATGCATGAATGCATTGTGTATGAAGGCCTGAAGTGCAGCCTAAAGGCCAAAGCACCACCTGCCAGCATTGCTCACTCCAGGAAAATCCACAGGACTGATGTGGTATATACATGTTCATATTTAAAACAATGCTCACCTCAGAATTCACAAACCCCAGTGCATCCTCTATTAAAGCCCTCTACTTTTGCAGCTCTAAGTTCAGGCTGAAAGAAATGACTGGGTCTTCCCATAAAAGGCCTTCCTTAATCTAATTTAGAAAGGAAGACCTATGTCCCCAAACACAAATAATGATCAGGTTTACAGTAATTTAATTGCAGTGTGAAGTGCAAGCTACCTGAAAGGGCAGATTTTGGTGCTAGGAACTGTCTGGAGTTCAAAATATCAGCCATGTTTAACACAGTAGTGTTATTCCTGTACACAGCATTATTTATATTCAGGTACTGTATTGAATAATGTGCATTCCAGTTGTGCTGCTGAGGTACTGTAGGAAATGCTCTTTCTTACACCCGCCCCTCCAGAACACACTGAACTGAGTATAAATGATATAACAGTTCTTAGTCGTGCAACTGTTTCTTGTGTGCACTGGGAGCAAACATATTGCATGAAATACATCAGTGCTGCAGAATGGTTGAAAAAATATTACCAGAGATAGACATTTTTTCAAAGCTCTTAAGGATTCAGATAGACTTCAATTAACTGTTCATACCTTTAACAAATCTACACATTGGTAAAACATTCTGCCTACCCTCACCAATTCTTGCCATTTCAGCTGGAAATAGGATTTTTCTGCCTTTTTTGCTCTAAGATTTGTTGTAACTTTCCACTAAACAACTCTCAATTTCTGTCCCAGTCTCATCTGCTCTTCAATATTTTTGCACGTCTTTGCTTAAAACAGAAAGACTATCTTATCTCCAGATTTCTTAGTCAGTCTGCTTTCTTCTAAAAGACTTCCTTCCAAACACATAAATTTAGCAGAACAAGGTACCACAACAAAGAAACCAAGAAAAAATCCTCTAGAGCATTAATTAAGAATGTCTCTCAATCCACACAAATAGTTCATTAATCATTTCAGCCATCAGTGAAGAGGCATGGGGGACAGAAATAAAAACTAAAGTTTTACTTGAAATTTGTGAGCCCTTCACTAACAAGATCTACTAGCAAAGGCTAAGCCTGCAGATGTGAAAGTGTTGGCCACATAAGCAAGGACTTTATGAGGAGGTTTTACTGTTGTCATTATGTACTATGACATGAGATGAAATATCTTTATGTATCTCACCCAGTGTGTTTTCACTACAGTTTTATTTCAAGTGTAGTATATATTTTAATAAAATATCTTCATTTAATGAAGTGATTGAGAATGATCACAGCTGTAGTACCCCCCCGCATTGTTTACCAATGCAGATTACAAAATTGTTTCATCTATAGACGGAATTCAGATTTTAACTAAATTTTCTGGTACCTACCTGTGTTCAGGCTGATTTCCAAAGCTGTTAGACTTTTTTATTTATTAAAATAATAACAGTTCAGTATGGAGAACTTAAAATCTTAATCAAGGCATGTGACAATTCTTCATTTCGCTATAAAGTGTGATGTAAATGTTAAGTGACGGGAAGCCTGTAAAGAAGTCATGGAATCTTAGATTATTCTGTTTAGTGACTCAGCTGGAGGTCAACTTAGTAGTAGGTAAGCATCTCAGACTATATCAAGCATGCTAGAAGAGTCAGGAGGATTCTCATTTTCCAGGGTGTCACAGTCAATCAATGCCGAGTCTTAGACTACCATTTTAGGAAGAACTGCAACTAAAGACAAAGGTTATACCATCAGACATGAATGATACACAGACATAGCCAAAGGATGAAGAGCTTTTTTCCTTGTCTATCCAGAACATGAATTGGATCAGTGGGCAGCAATTGATCATAACACCTCCATCTTGAAAAAAACCACCAAAAAACCCAAAAAACCCAAAGCAAAACAAAACAAATGAAACAAACAAAAAAATCATATGAACACACTAAATTGCAAGACATTCCTTCTTTGGTCCTGAGGGAACTCTGCAGTAGGTTCAGGCAGGTGCTGATGTCAGACCTGGCATGTCTTCATACTGATAAAGTATCATGTAAGAGACATCAGACCCAAGAGCATAATTCTATGCTCACACCTCACTCTTTCATGTCAACATCCTTCCTCCCACTTGCAGCCATGTTGTAGGCATTGTTTCTCACTCATGAGTGTCAGCAGCATTATAAAACTCTTCCTAGAAACAGTAACTATTATAAAATAGTGTCTTGTTCTTCCCACACAGGAGCTATGAAAATGCAATTAATGTGATAGTAAGACAGTGAGCCCTCCTGAGTGTCAAGGTACATTGCATCAGTTTGGGCTCAACATCACACTATGGTCATATGGTTTCCAATTAACAGAAAAGCAATAAGCTTACTTTTGTGTGCCTACAATATGCCATGTATATGTTTTTCATTTTAAGTGTTGCATTGGATTCAGAAATTGGAAGTTCGTTGACACTACTTTCTGTCAATATTTCTAAAGTATTTTAGATGATTTTAGCTTAGGTCCAAAGCAGCAACAATAGTAATACTTCTGTTTGAAGTACTAATTCAATATTTCATGTCAGAGATTCCAATTCTGATGTCATCAACACTCACATTACCCGGTATAGATCCAGGAATTATAATTTCCAAGTAGAAATGAGATGAAATGGAGAAACATGACCTAAATATGACACTACTTAGAAGGGTTTCCTTAATCTATTTATTATTAAAGTAATTATGACTTTATTCCCATGACATTAGCTCACTGAAAATTATTTTAACAATCCTTCATTATCATATCATTGATTATACAATTTTGAGATATTTTCTTGCAGATAAGTGATTTCCTTTGTTTATTTCTATTCTTAGTTTCATTTAAGAGATCACAAGATGGTTTTGTGTTTTGCCACCTACTGGGAAATATGAAGTGTCAGATAATGGCTGTTGGCAAAAACATTATTTTTTTTTGCAGAATCTTAAAAAGTCCAGGTTTTTACAAATTTTATCATGCTTTCATTGTCCACTTATTCCCTTTTCGAATATGGATTTTGAAACTGTTAATGTAAAATACATAAATACTGTTATGGGTCAAATAATATTATAAACAAAGCTTTTATTTTTCACGTCTCCACCTGAAACACAGTCAAAAGTGCAAAATATTTTCATATAGAAAATGTCTTTGTTTAAGCTCCTTCATGTCTTTACATTTCATTAAAACATTGACGGTTATTAAATGTTCCACGAAAGACATTGGAAACTACCTAAATTTTATGTGTACTGTGTTTGGCTACACAGTTGGGATACAGGTAATTTTCTTTCCAGTAGCTGCTGCTTTTTAGATTTAGTATGAGAAGAATTTTCTGTATCATGTGCATTGCTACAAATATCCATATGCATTGGCCATAAGCAAATTATGCTCAGGAATGTAATCAAACAATTGCCACTTACAGATGGTAGGAAGCAAGTAGCCAGCATTTTATATTACAGCTTAGACATATACAGGGGGTGATTTCAACCCTGTGCAAACACCATTTTTGGACTAATCTCTGTTTTAGCACTGTGTTTCCCTTCAGAATTAAACTGATTTCATGCTATTCTCTCAGTTTCTGATGTTCCATGAAACAACATAAAGAAATTTTGTCAATCAGTATAATACTATAATTCCACAAAGGACAAAACCTTATACTTCTGCAACTATTTTGGTGTTTATATTGTCACCATTCACTACCAAGGGTTTAAACAAAAAAATCAATAGCTACAACTAAATCCCAGCACAGCTACAATGTTATTTATCCTCTTATAGGTTAAAAGTCAGCTTGAATGGATAATGCAATGAGGTTGAGACAAAAATGGTAGATATTGGTTGAGACAAATAATGGTAGATATAATGGACGAGGTGCTGAGGGGCATGGTTTAGTATTTGATAGGAATGGTTGGACTCGATAATCTGGTGGGTCTTTTCCAACCTGGTGATTCTATGATTCAATGTTCGGTGGATAAAGGAATAGAAAGTAATAGAAAGAATTTTTCCTAATTATAGTGGCATACTGAATTTTCCTAGACTCCACTGGAAGCTAGATCTCTGACTGAGAATGCCTCTTGCATAGTGGTTCACAGGGGCACCACAAAACCTACAGGGCCTAATTTGGTCTTTGAGGCAATGAAGATTGATTACTATTCAAAATATTGGATATGGATTATTGGAGTCTCTATCTTACCCTGGAGGAAAGGCCAAAACTTCTTAAATGTCTGAAATAAAGCATAAAAGTTACCATAATGAATGGTGCACTGAAACTTACATCAAAGCTTACGAAGGAATCCAGTGGGAAGTTTGAAACTTTGATTGACTGGGATTCTGACTTTTTAAAAGCTACAGACGACAACTTGTTCTCTTATTTGTGTTTTCTGATTTTAACAATATCTTCCTTATTTTCTCAATTTACATCAACTGTCATTCTTCAAGACCATTTATTGTAAACATTCAGTTTTCCCCTTAGTCATGACAAGTTTTTTAATATATTCATTGGGTAATTTGGTCCAGTTCAGTGAATTAGAGTATACTCCTGAAGTCCACTGTTTTGAAGTAATGCTTTCCCTATATTTCCTCATTCTTTGTTTATTCTGTGTCCCACAAACTGTTTCTCAAGTCAGCCTATGTTTAAAAGAACTTCCTTTTTTCTTAAATCGCTTATCTACAATCCTTCTGACATCATTGCTAAACATACCGGTAATTGTATGAATCCTAAAGCTGGAGTTTTTCACAATGGCCTCAAAGTACTTTATAATATTACATTTACAAGTTCGATAATAATCTGTGTGTGTGTACATACACACAAAAAACAATGAAAGCTTTCTGTATTAAAACATAATAGAACTGTTTCAGCAGACATTATTGCATAATTTCAGTAGCGTATGTAGTAAACATTGAATAAAATACAATTTAAAAGTCATAGAGTGTTTTTGGCAAGTTAATTGGAAACTATGCTGAGCAACCTGAGCAAATGATCTGATGAAGAAAAGGACATTAAAATCAAGGTATCCATTTAACTGTAGCAAGGGGAGATTTTTCTGAAAAAGCAGAGCTATTTCATAGTACAATACACATCTTTTTTTTTTAACTACAGCAGAAATAGTTAAACTATTAAACATATGAGTTAAAATACTGATTCTTGAAAATATAAACCTTAAAAATGGCAGGGTGGAGAAGCTTATAACAAAAATTGTGAAAGACTATCAACAATGTTGAGTCTGGCAGGAGACTCTATAGTTGGACTAGATTTTTTTCCCCTCAGTCAATTATAGTCAGCACTGCATTCAGTCAAGTAGTCAAAGAAAATGTACAAGTGATACTAACATATTATTGATTTCTGAATATTTTCTGGTAAAGACCAGAAAATTATTTTCTACATTTCACTACATTCTTTTCAATAGCAGAGCAAGTCAGAGAAAGGAAGAGAGTAAATACTTAATCCTTCAATGTGCCATGACCTAACATTATATTCCCTAGACAGTAGATTTTAGACACTGCCCCTAGATCCTACTTTCTCCAGCTGAAGGAGTATCTGTCTTTAAAAGTATAGATTTCCTATGGATATACAAAGACATAGTCAGATTCTTATCTGACCCAAGCTACTATAGTTTCATATAAGTCAATAAAATTTACATGGCTCTGCTAAAAAGAACTAGTTTACATTTCTTTAAACTTTATTTCATTAAATGCTTTCAAAAAAAAAGATTATTTTACAAAAAAAAAGATTACTTTCCAAAAGAAGAAACTGTGGGAGTACATAAGTGCTGAGACACTAAAAAGGTACATATAGAAAAAAAGAAAGTCTATTCTTAGCTTTCAGTAAAAAACTGCACCCCATCCCTCCCCCCTAAAAAAACAAACCCAAAAGAACCAAAACCAGACTAGAAACAATAACAGAGCCAATACAGATTTGGTGCAGCATTTAACAGTACTTTTGTTAATAGCGCTTTCTCATCATACTGTCTAAATAAGCTCCTTATGCAACTGGGACATCTCACTATGGTTGTCTTGTCTTCAGATAAGAATCTCCCAACAAAAAATTGTTATAAAAAAATTTAGAGTTAAGCTTTCTTGCTTTACCAGTTAATTCAGCTGTTGAGGAATCTATGACCCAAACTTAAGTCAGAGCAAAGATCAGTTTGCTGCAACTTCTTTGAGCCAATTGGATGTATGATGTTACTAGTAAAATTTCACAACAGCTGATCACAAGGTGTGTAAGGATGTTTGATACTATTCTGTTTCATTGCACATCAAATATTATATTTCTAGTCTCCAAAATAAAGCTCTACTCAGACAAGTTTGTGTTTCGTGATAGATATCTTAAGCTCATATCAAAAGATGAACAAACAACATTTCCACTTACTTCATAGCCTTTCACTTAAATGCCATGATCAGAAATCTTGATTTTCAGTTTGCAAAGAGGACTCATAGCAGGAGTACTGAATAGTTTTGATCTGCAATTTTACTTATTTTAAAAAATTTTAAAAAACATACATGGCCTTTTTTGACATTACAGATATTGAGAATATTCATTTGCCTTTATACTAGAAAAGTAATCCTGGTAATAAAGTATTCCTAATGTGCCATATGACTAGAAAGCACATGCCTTTTGTGTCCCACAAAAACATCGTGCAGTACATATCGAATATCAAGTCAGATTATTTTACACTTAACACTTGCAGGTTGTCTTAAATACGTAGTTCAGAATATCACTAAGCCTAAATCTTTTCATGCATTTTTAATATGATCAATATCTAAACTAATGCATTAATATTTGTCAACCCTGCAATAGATAACTGCTTCACTTGTCAGATGCAAGGGATGATTTCTGTCTCATGGATTTCAGTCCACCACTTTCAACAGTACTGAAAATCTTGTTACAAAGGAACTGCAGGAACTGTCTGAGAATTTTTTATTTTTACCCTACTAATATATTACTTTTCTTGCTACAAAAATATTTTAACCACACGGTTAGGAACTTCCCAAGAACTTCTCAACAGGCTAAGCTGGGTACAACTAAAATATTTCATTTTGCAATCTTGATCTTATTTTTTTTATTTTACACTGTTTGCTAATATTCAAACTAAAACCTACTATTTAAAATAAATATTTTTAAATGGGGCATTTCAACACTTTTAGAAATTCTCACCTTTTCATTATTGTATATTATTTCAACTTGATGGATCCATCAAAACTACTTCTGACGTGAGCAATTTAGTTCAGGCAAATAAACAGCCTCAGCAAAGATGTAAAATGAGAGTAGTTTTCTATTTTTAAGAATAAACTTTTCACCTCTGAGAAATAAAGTTGTAAAACCTGCCTGCCATATGAAAACTGCAAGATCTGGGGTTGTTTCCTAAGACTTAAATACTACATTAGAAATCTCCTTGTATTGTATGAAATAGCAAGATTAACATCTCTCAACTAGCCCACATTGCAGATGATAGTCATAAACTTAAAATTTTGAGTGAATTTGAAACTTACAATGCATAGACACAAGATTTCGAAGTTTCTAGCGTTTGAGAGTATCTCCAAAATTCCTCCATACCACCAACTACCCAACACCTACATTTTGAGAAGAACAGAACCTCGGAATTAAAACATAGCTTAGTCTTTATGAAACACAAAATTTTTTTTTTCATCCTTTTCTAACTTCTAGATGATGTGGCCACCCAGTGCCACTGATAACTGACTGCATTCATAATGTCTGTGTCTATGAAGTATATAGTCTGAGACAACCCGCTAGGATATATTCTGTGAGTTATTCAAATAGAATGGATTTGTGCTGGTGATTATAATAATCTCCATATTCTCAGACATTGATCCCTAATATTGTGCTATTCTGAATTATATCTTAATAGGCTTCTACCTAAATAAAGTAGTATCCCTTACTAGATTCACCTTTTCATGAAGTATCAAACTAATAGAAGCATGACGGTTTTGTGTATCAGTCTGCCTTTAATCTGAATTTTGCCTTAAAACCTAAAAGAAGAGGAGCTAGGCTGAAGAATTTGCTTTAAGGTTTAACTAATTGAATCAGCCCATTTCACTCCTTGTAAATCCCCAATGATTGCTGAAACACTTGCTAATGAATACAACCATGAGATCATCAAGTTGCTTGACTCTACTGTCTGCTTCAGCAGTCAGTGGCAACATTACCAATGGGAACATTAACTACAGTTTTACTCCTTCATCCTGAAGAGGAAAAGTCGTTCAAAAGTGTCATGTCCCTTCATAGGACTCCATACTGCATATAGTTAAGAAATATGATTGGTTGTTATATAACAATAGAGCAGTAGAGTTGCTATGTGTTAGCAGGTGGAATCTATTTCTTAAGTGGATAGTAAATATACAGTAATAAATACAATGATGCAATAAATCCATAACCAACATATGGTTGGACCAGAGAGTAGAAAATATTGTAAAATAATACACATTTGTTTATTTTATGTCTTTGAACCTTAGTTTTACCAGGGTTTGGAGACAAAAAAGAGGCATGAAATAACTTCTTGCACAAGAATACCCAACCTTGGTAGTTGTTTAAAAAATGAGAAAGCTGTCTTTTACCAGAGCAGAACATAGCATGAAAATACTTAAATAGTTACTTCATTCCTAGCAAATAACATTTGCCAAGGTCTGTGAGGTATGGCATCAGTGAGCTCGGACAGGAAGAGAGGCAGAGAGAGAGAGAAGCCTTGAAGTGTCTTTAGGGAAGGTTAGTCTAAGGTCCCCACATAAATGATCAGATACCTTTAGGCAAATAAGGACTTTAGACTTGGAAAAATGGTAGTTGTTAAGGATACTCTTTTTTTTCAAAAGACTTCAGCATTGAACAAATACAGTTTTGTCTTGATTGAATTATTTCATTACAGAATATCATCGTCATAATTCAAAGGAGAGGTGAATTGTAGAGCCTGAACCCAAATCAGGCCTGCTGAATTATCTAAGCTGAATCAACAACATAGTGAAATAGAATAATTTGTGTTAGAAGGAACCTTAAAGAACAACACAACTGCATTCTTTGGACTATTTCCATCACGCACAGTAGACATCATCAAGGTGTTACACGTGAGACTAAGTCAACTGGAGGACACACAGCTGTAATTTATTGAGTAATGACAACACTTATGTGTGGTTCTGATATCTCACTGATTGGTTTGGACACCTAGTTGAGTCTCTCCTTGCCTTTAGAAAATAAACAATGCTTACCTTCCCCTTGCCGTGTCAATATGAAAAAAAATATCAGTATTTAATAAGTATTTTTATTCTCTAGGAAGGCAGAAAAAAACATAACCACTACAAGTAATGTTTAAAATCAACTTTCATAATTCTACAAGCAAGTTAACAAAAGTGACAATAATAATAATAATAATAATCTCTTGATGATAGTACAATATCTCTTCTCATTTTAATGAGATCCAGCATACTTTTCATATTTTATGTATATTGGAGTAACTTCTACCTCTGACTGAAAACATAGTGACCATATAACAACATTATACAATAGAAAGTTGATAAATATCTCATCAACCAAGCAAATCTGAGGGCAAATAAGGTATTATGACGTGTATTACACATGGTCTGAGCTTGAGTTTTAAATCCTGTCTAAAATGCAGAATCCATGATGCCTGATAAAGACAAAATAGGGCAATGATAAATGAGTTCATCACTTGCATCTTGCAAGTCAAATATATCTTGACCATAGCAGTGCAGTATTTCCTACACACAAGAAAAGGATCTTGCTAGGCAAGAAGAAGCTTTGAAGTAATTACTTCTGTGTAGAAACCTCCACTGTTGAAAAGCTGATTCACAAAGTTTTCACTCGATAATATCAAGGTCCTTACTGCACTACTAAGTTCCTTCTACCTATACCTTCAGAGACTATGACCTGTGTTGCACTTCACAAATATACAAAACTAGAACAAGTCATATCTGGATGATGACTATCGACTTTATCTGAACCCCCTACCTGAAACAGACAAAAAAGCAAGACACAGATTTGAAACTGGGTGTGTATGTTAGCAGAGCAGTGAGGCAACGGCATTTCAGCAGAGAGGTACACAAGTTCCTGGCCTTGGCTCCACAGAGATCTGTGGCTGCATTCTTTATCATGTCCTTTAACTCTTAGATTCAAAGCCCACCTGCATGTATTTAGTAGCAATTTTATTAGCTTAACATAGAAATGTCACTGAAAGAGATATGGCTAGACTGAATGGCATAAGAGTGACAGAAACAAGAGAAAAAAGTACTTTCTGAATAAAGGAGTATGAGGCTTATGTGGCAGTTGTATCTTACTTTCAAAGTCAGGGATCCAAAAATCTAAACAGATTAGCTATAGAAATTAATTTTCAGTTATTTTATTTCTAAACTATTTAACCTAACTACCTAGTATAATGACAGTATCTATTTGAAGCCTGCATGCAGTTTATGCATTTAGCAACCCTAGGAACAACTAAGTGAAACAATTCTGCATGATGAATCAATTCACCACATGGCTGCTGAACCCATGAAGGAAATGAAAGGGAAAAATAACAACAAAGGCCTCAGAACAATAAATCACCCCTTTACACACTTTTCACAATTTTGTCTCTCACATCAACTGTCCTATTGTCTTGGTTTTAGCTTACTCTCTTAGCTTTGAGCAGCCAGTACAATAGTTCATTTAGAACAATTTATTTATTTGCCTGAACTGGATTGAAGCACTTGAATTTCTGTTGGGTTTTTTTTTCCCCCTACTCTGTATATTTATAAATTAACATTAATCCTGCACAGAAATGTTCTCTGATAGTTTACCCAGTCTAATTTGGATAAGGATCAGATACAAAAGGCCATTGTCTCAGTCGAGCACTCAGATTTCATTAGTGAAAAGGACAGGCACATACAACTGTCCTTACATAAACTCAGTAAAGTGCTTGAAATTATGGTTTATGTGAGAAGCAGTAAGTTTCCAAATCCAGAGACTGGATTACAAATATACCACAGATCTTCTGAGTCCATCTGGGGAGTGTTTACTCTTTATATTTTATTTTCTCTGGGCCAGAGGCACAAGACAGATGCAAGGAAAGACAGCAGATTAGCCATCCCCACATGTCTTTGCAATCAGTCTCATAGTTGATTTAGTCATAATTGCCTTGTAAACTTCTTCAGAAATAATTTATCCACTTTGGTAAGTATGTCTTCAAATGTAGTGTATGCAACCTGAATATACATGAATATTTTAATTCCAAAACCATGGGAAGAATATTCTACTTATGTTACAATTCATATACAACAGAAAAGCATAGACAAGCTGCTGCTGAACTAAGCCAGCTTTCACAAAGCTTTCATGACTGCACAAACCATAAAAATATTGTTTAGATAAATTCCATGACACATCAGAAGAGCATGGTGACAGGTTGTTAATATTTTTTTTAGGTGATACATGCTTTCTTTGTAAACCACTGTAATTAGAGTGCTACACCGATCTTTGGTTTGGACTTAAGTGAATATTTGAGGAATAAAGTTGGTCAACAAAGATCTTTTTGACAGCAATTCTGAAAATCTCCAGATGCATCAGATATCAATATTTTTCCTCAGTACTGATAAAATCCCTAGCAGGTGCACAAGCTAAATAATTTTGATGCAAAAGAAGATTATGGGTGCATGAAATTTATGTTGAAAAGCAGGGTCACAGAGGACAAGCTATATTATTTTCAACATAAGAAAAGAGCTTCAGAAAAACAATGACAATAAACATAAATAGTAATTTTCTTTTGACTGAGAAAAAATTAATAGTTACAAAATAAATATACTGCTAGGAAAGTAATGGTATCCTTAAAAAACTGATTTTCTTCTTGTCAACAAATAATATTGAAGCTAAAACAAAAACAGTGATAACTGCATGCAAATAAGTCTCCCAAGGCTTCAAACAAATCTGTTGGTAATTTTTATAGAGTCCATCACAATTTTGCATATATTATGTTAGTTACATTATGATTTTATATTTTGAAAACAAGCTACCATTAATTTCCTTGTGGTACTTTGTTTTTATCTGAGTTCTGCAGTGCACATGTCTGTCTTGTATGACTGGATTAGTATGATGCAACAAAGCTTTAGTTTGCTTTTTTTCCACTCACTTAAAAAAAAAATTCTCTTATCTGTCATTTGTACTTATCAATGAAAGGTGACATTAAAAAAAGCCACACTTACATAAAATTAATTGGGCATTGATGTGATATCGCTATGATAAAATTTTAGACTACTACAAAATAAGAGAACACTGGAAAACTGAATAGAGCATAGTGTGAAAGCACATGTATATAGATCTGTTAGGAATTTCTTTGCAGATAAAATTATACTGACATCACTTTCAAGGATGCTAAACCACTGCAAACTGAATACTCAGAGCCTCAAAGTAACTCAGCTTTCCAGAGACAGCATGTCTCAGTGAGGTCTTATAGTCAGTGTACAACAGAAGAACTCTAAGCAGTTTAATGGAACTACTCTAAATTCTTTCACGTGAGAGCAGAATGAAATCTCAGTGCTTAATGAGAAGTACAGTAATACTTTTCATGGAGCAAAAGCCTTCCATGGCTGACTTTTTGGGGCAACTACTTATGGAAATTAAAAGAAAACACAAAAAAAAAAATATGTTTTGTAAGAGATGAATAGACAAAACGCCTACTGTGTTGCCTGACACCAGAAAAGTAAACACATCCATATTTGCAAGCAGTTAGCCTGCATCTACCCTGAGGCTGCAGACTACACATACAGCTTGCGCTGCACATTTGTGTTGACAAAAAGCTGACCCAAGACCCTGTAGGACAGTAACTGTCTGCTCGCTAGCTGAGTGAAGGAACTTGTCTCCATTCACTAGAGAGAATGAAAACCTGAAAATTATGGAGGATTTGGATTTTGGGGTTTTGTTATTTGCTATGGGGTAGGGGGGTTTTTCAGATGCTATTCTCTCAGTAGCTGTTTTGTAGCTATTTCCAACAGCTATCTAGAAGAAATAAGTTCTGTCTTTACTTCCAGTAGCTTTCCTTCTCTTCTTTCACACTAATAATTGCTTTTTCATCTCTTGGCTATTCTCTGTAGTACTGCTATTCCATATTTCTAGTCCCACCCTAAACTCACATATTTTACAGGCTCCAGGCACTTATTCCACAGCAACAGTACTAAACTTTATCCTTTGCTTTCCTTCCCTGCGTGCCAATTTACGTAATTCCATTCCTAATAATGCATCCTTATATACTAAGCAAACATCCCTGATATTCAGACACATTTACATTACTTACCTCTTCAGAAAGTCTATGCACCATCTAAGGTGGTATTTCTCATTATTTTCAGAGCTGAAGCTAAACTATGGCTATTCTATCGTTTATTTCTTCAATGCTTTACTATGATATGATACAGTATCTAAATGACAGATTATTGCTTCTGCTAGGTAAAGTGAACAATATTTTGCTTTAATTGCAATGATTATGATGGAGAGCTTAGTGTTCTTGGTTGAGCAGAAGTCAGACTGATGAGGCTTATTAAAAAAATGATATCTGAAAAAAAAGGCTTCAGTAGTGTCAGTAACTTCATTATTACCTTCATTTGTTCTAGCTGCGTTAGATTTAGATCCGCCCAGAATAACAAGGAGTTAAACCATGTATGATCTTAAAATACAATACAAGTCCTCATATGGAAAGACTTAACATTTTCGTAGATGACAGATAAAAATATAAAACTTTTTTTTCTGAAATATGGAGAATGAGTAAACACATACATTAGATTATTTCCTCATGATGAAAATGACACATCTGTGGCAGTGAGATACACCATTACCTGGGTACTTACAAGGGTACTAATCACTCTGTATGCATCTGCTGTCAGTAAAGGATGTAACCCATTCTTTCTGCTTATTGCACTTCATCTGTTCATCAAAAATCCACGGACTGAAACATGCACTCCTTTACTAATTAGATTCAGACCATGCTGATGGGAGCTGGCATTACCTTTTCCACAGCTAATTTCTATATTAGTGAATGATGAAATCCAAAGAAATATATTCCTGAAATTTCTGCCCCTCAGCCCTAGGTTCCATCTAGGAAAAGTCCCAGCTGAGCTACATGGATTACTGTTCTAGTCAATTCAAGTGCTGATGATCTTATCTTTTATATCTAACTAGGAAAAGACTATTTAGGATATGCTACAGAAACCACACACATGAATTGATCAGAGACATTCTTTGAATGGTGACTATCTTAAGTGATTTCACATTTATAGTTGTCAGTGCTAACACCATTCTCTGAGGAGAAAATAGACAAAATTTTCGCTGGCACAAGGCCATGGTTTATTTGCTATTTTTTTTGCCCTCTATTTTCTTTTCATTTTAGATGTACACAGGTGCTTGTGAGAAAAAAAACAAAAAACAACACCCCACTATTCTAGCCTAATCATGCTCACTGTGACAAAATGCTAAAAGGCAACTCAGGGAGGAGAATGACAAAACACATTTGCATAGTTTGCACTGCAGATTTTATTTAATTTAGGAAGAAAGGCCTGTGAGGCTTACAGTGTTGTCAAAAACTGTGAATATAAATATCCCTTTGGTATTTCTTGAAGTGCTAAGTAAAAGGTCCTTTGGATTCAGACTTAAAGCTAGACTAATGAAGTCAGTCTTCACAGCCCTTTGAATTGATCTTTGGAGGGAAAATGGGGTATGAGTAAACAATACTACCTTGAAAAGAGTTTGAATTACTTCATTAGAAGAAACACCTCATTCAGCTCTGGATTCCCAGATTGCGTTCAGCTGCAATCACACAAGACTTTTGTTGCAACTTCTAAAGTAAATATACACAAAAAATAATATATTTTATCATTTTGTGGAAAGTCCTGAGCACTTACAAAAACCACTAAATTACCACCAATGATTTCTTCAGTTTATACACCTGATGTATAAAAGTATTACATCCATGTAACACATGAAATAATACATTCAGTGTGTTCTCCTGTCTTGGCTGATCCATGTATCTCACTGAAATGTATGTGCAAAGAGTTTTCTAGAATATGCTTGTGATTTAATCATCAAATTATCAAAATGCTTTCTGGAAAAAGCAGATTAACATGGATACTATCTGGATCAGACATGGGATTCCTAGGCTCACTAAAATATCTGTTCATCAAAGCAGCTTCAGAAGGAAATACTGAGAAAAGCCTTCACCCAAAAAATTGTTGAGTGATTACTTCAGATATGGAAGGCTACATTACGATGCCTAGTGTGCAGCCTAGACACTCACTGCCAACCCAGCCCCAGGAGCCAAAAGGTGCCCTGGCACCCCAGTGCCCATTCCAAAGAGAATGTGGCAGGCCAGGATAGAGGGTCACTAGGTATAGATGAGAACCTAGATTGCCAGACAAGCCTATGGTGATGAGGCAGATCCAGTGAGACCAGCCAGGGTCAGCCACAGACCAGGGATGGCTAGGCAGTATCCCAGCTGTGAGGCAACAGTAATAGGAGCTCTGGTGGGGCACAGCACTGCACCCTCAGCCTACAGCAGCTCTCACAGGATAGAGGTTGGCCCTGGTCAGGGCCTCGCCACAGCACCGCTGGAGCAGCTCACATCAGTGTGAAGGGGGAAGCTCTTGGCTGTGCTGGCCCGAGGGGATGCATTCAGGGCCCTGGCACTACTTCATCTAGACATCTCAGACCTGTGCATGTACAGTGCCTATGTGACTACACCGGGACAGAGATTTCCTTTCTCCACAGGCCCAAATCACTCCCTGCATACACACTTTGAGAAACACTGAAGACAAAGAAAATTCGAACTTTCAGAAAGTGCCTTGGGATATTAAGCTAATTACCTACTCAGAGCTGGGTAAACACTCTGATCAGGCAACAACACTGCCATCTACCCCAATCACAGGCAGAAACTAGCCATCAGAGATCATGGAAAATCTATTACTGAAGACTGGGGTACCTCTAGTCATCAATAAAGATCTTCAAACACACATGTTATCTTTTCATCTTGTAATAACAGCGTACATTAATTAATTAATTTACAGGTAGGGTGCATAAGGCTACCTTAGGAGTCAACCTACAATCCTTTTACAAATAATGGTCCAATTTACAAATAATGCCTCATTCTTTTAAGGGTATTAAGAATCCTTCAGATAAGAAAATTACTCATACTGCGAAAATTCACTGCAGAAATAGAATTTTACCTTCAGTTCACATAACAAGTTAATATGAAGGGTATGGATCCACTATCAGTTGCATTTGATCAGAGAAAGCCCATTACTTATTCTTCTATGCGTTCAAACACAGAAATTAGACATTCTCTCCTTTTCCTCTTCTGTTCCAACCCTCTCTTCTCTTTTTCTCCACCCCAAACTCCCTGAGATAAATTTTTCAGATTTATGCCTTAGTCTCAGAAACATGACAGCTTTAATTTGTCACACAGTCTTTTATATATTAAATCATCTTAGGAACATGCTATTTACAACAGCCAAACATTACTGCTGAAAGAAAAGTTTTCCTCTTCAGTAGGTGTTCAACAATCATGTGAGACATGTCATCGTATGCTGCAATTTTTGCACTGTAATCCAATAACTTAAGAAAATAAATTACTGAACATGCAAAAGTAAAAGGACAAGAAGTGCAAGACCTCTTTATTATCATTTCTCCCAGCACTAGACTTACTAGATTTCAGCATCCTTCTAGAGCCCTGACAGTTCTAATTTTCAAAAAAGTAGCTGAAGAACTCTTCTCATAAATTAAGAAACCTAAACTTAGAAGATTCTCAGGCCCCTGAATTTTTACCTTCCCGCAGCCTCTTAGAATCACCTTATTCCCTTTCAGTTTGACACTATCAACATGGATAAAACTAGACAGTCATGCATCTTGTCAGCATTATAAAACTACTAGTTAAATATAGTTTTCCTGCATACACAAAAGTAGAAACAGTCATACTATGCACTGTTAAGCAGCTTACCTGGCTCTGTCACTGTCGGAAAAGGAGTACTAAGCAAAAAGACACTACAGTGAATAAATTAAGTAAACTAAGATGGGAATGTAGCTAGGGTCAGTTCAGGCTGACACTACGAACCATCCACAGTGATGTTGTGCTATATCATTCCAGTTTTTGGTTCATAGCTCTGATCATGGCTCATTGCCCTCAGGTTTTGTTTACATTCCCCTGTTAACAATGGCTTATCACACGCAGACCATTTGCCTTGGTCTCAGCTCTTGGCTAAGGCATGGCTGCCTTACATGTCACTTGGCATATAAGACTTCCAGTGATGATATTCATGCTAATAAAGAATGCAGTTTTCGAAGAGTAGTTACCATTTGATATTTTATTTTAATTTTATTTATTGATTTTACTTTGTCATATAAGTCATTGATATTTGTTTCCAAGTGGATCTGTTGATCAGAAACTAAAGCTAAAAGTCCTAAAACATGCTGCATCATTTTACAACTCATGTTCTAATCTTAGTATTTTCATTTGTTTTCTGATGATATTGACTAAGGGAACATTCCAGCTACCAAAAAAAATGTAATAAACAGAAGTGCAATAAGCTGAAAAATTCCACTCTTCAGTGTTGGAATTTTATACACTAGAACCATACAGTCAACAACTTCAGCTAATGTCTTATGCAATATGCTTTAATCAGCTTACAGTATCTACTCTTTCAAACATAGCATAGGCATGATATAATCCTGATAAGCAGAACAGTACTTGAGTGACGAACAAATACATAAGCCATTTTGGTTTGCATGTCCAAGCTGATTCAACATGTGTATTTTACCTTAATTATTTAAATATTTAACAATCTAATGAAGATCATTATCTACACTACTTGGCCTTTAATTTCCAACAAAATGTTTTGCTGATGTCATGGAGCATTTTATGATTGTCTCATTTAGCTATTGGCTGTATCAGAGATGCTTCAGAGGCGTTTTAGTACAAATTATTTGGAAGAGAAAAACAAAGAACAAGAATCCTTATCCTCCTCCCACCAAAAACATTTTATAAGCTAAAATATACTGAATAGACCCGTTGTGCAGTCTGAAGAACACCATTACTACCTCCTCTACAATTCTTTCTACTTCAAGAGACATCCTACCCTATTATTTAGTAATATAGAAAACTTCCGAGCCATCCTTCCAAACTCATTACTGAACGTAACAGAAAGTACAGGTATCTTCATTGTACCAAATTAAAAAAAAATCCTCAATGATAATCTCACCAGTAAGCATCTTATCTCTTTTGTAAAGAACATACTCTTCATAAAAACTCAGAACATGAAAACATTAATAGTTTTGAGATGCACTTGTCTGATTAAGTGAAGATGGCAGCTGTGTGCCAGCCAGAGCAGCTACCAAACAACTGAGGAATTTTATGCTCTTGTGTCATTTTAGGAAGGGATATATCTTTAATATACATCTTACCATAGATGCTACACCATAAATACATACCACAGATACATTTTTAATCAAATTCCACATTTTAACATCAGAAAGTTTGTAGTTGGCAGTTGTTGTGATGATCAACAAGTACATCAGCCATTAGCAAAAGCAGTGCTCTTTATTCTTTATGATACTGTCTATTAGAAACCCTGTATTGGGAGCAAAGATTATAGTCAGATACTGCATTTCCAATAGAAAGGAAAAATAAAATATGTTTTGTCTGCAAAGTACTCAGGGCCTTACCATGAGAACCATTCTAGAGCAGGAACACCATATCACAGAATCATAGAAAGGTTTCAGTTGGAGTGGACCTTAAAGTTCATCTAGCTCCAACCCCCTGCCACGGGCAGGGACACCTTCCTACCTCACATTTTTCAAAGCCCCAACCAACCTGGTCTTAAACACTGCCAGGGGTAGGGCATTCACAACTTCTCCAAGCAACCTGCTCCAGTGCCTCATCACCCTCACAGTAAAGGATTTTTTCCTTATATCTAATCTAAATTTACCCTTTTTCATTTTAAAGCCATTACCCCTTGTCCTATCACTACATGCCCTTGTAAAAAGTTCCTCTCCAGCTATTTTGTAGGCCCCCTTTAGGTCCTGGAAGGCAGTTATATGTTGTCCCTAGAGTTTTCTCTTCTCCACCTGAACAACTTTAACTCTCTCAGACTTTCTTCATAGGAGAGGTGTTCCACCCCTCTGATCATTTTTGTGGCTCTCTGCTGGATGAGATGTAACTGGTCCATGTCTTTCCTATACTGATTGCTTGAGAGCTGGATACAGTACTTTAGGTGGAGCGCTGTGGAAGGATGGCTCAATGACCGAGGACATGATTTGATAGCAATGAACAATCCAGGGTTAACACTTGTGACTAGGCCTGGCGTTCCTCCTTAAAACTGACCTTGGTATGTTGATAGAAGAAGTGCATAACAAAAGTACGGAACTCAGTGCTGGAAAGTCCTTAAAACATCAAGACCATTGTACCAGCCCCCTTCTCATGCTTAACATCTTTTAACCAATCTTGTAACTACTTAAGGTGCATGGACAGTACAGTAGGACCAATTGTAAGTTGTTTTATTAGCTTGTGCTCTGCTAGAATAAGTATATAAGGAGTGTTGTGTTTATGAATAAAGGAGAACGACTATACTCACATTGAGATTTCATCGTTACTCGGGGTCCGACTCCCACTCCCACAGAGCGCCTCAAGAGAGCCGAAGGGAGGGGCAGAATCACCTGCCTTGACCTGTTGGCAATGCTTCTTTTAGAATCACAGAATACTTTTGGTTGGAAAAGACCTTTAAGATCATTGAGCCCAGCCATCGATCCAGCCCTTCTAGTGTGTCACTAGACCACATCGCCGAGTACAACATCGACTCATCTTTGAAATACCTCCAGGGATGGTGACTCAACCACCTCCTTGGGCAGCCTGTTCCAATGCTTGACAACATTTTCAGTAAAGAAATCCCTCCAAATAGCCAACCTAAATCTCCCCTGGTGCATCTTGAGGCCATTTCCCCTTGTCCTGACACTAGCAACTAGGGAGGAGAGACCAAACCCTATCTCAATACAACCTCCTTTTAGGCAGTTGTAGTGAGCAATAAGGTTTCCCTTCAGTCTCCAGAATAAACAACCTCAGTTCTCCCAGCTGCTCCTCATAAGGCGTGTGCTCTAAGCTCTTCACCAACATTTTTACCCTTCTCTGGACACCCTCCAGCGTCTCAATTTTGATGCAGGCCAGGATACGGTTGGCCTTCTGGGCTGCAAGCAAACATTGTCAATTAATGTCCAGCTTTTCATCCACTTGTATAGTCCCCAGGTCATTCTCGGCAGGACTGCTCTCAATTCCTTCCTCCCTCAGCTTGTATTGATACTGGTGGCTGCCCTCATCCATGTGCAGGACCTTGCACTTGGTCTTGTTGAACTTCGTGAGGTTTGCATGGATCCACTACTCAAGCCTGTCCAGATCCCTCTGGATGGTATCCAGTCCCTCAACAGTGTCAACTGCACCACTCAGCTTGGCATCAGCAAACTTGCTGGGGGCACCCTCAATCCATATATCCATGTCATGGACAAAGATGTTAAATAGTGCCAGTCCCAGTATGGACTCATGAGGAATATCACTTGTCACTGGTCTCCCCTTTGATATCAAATCTTTCATCACAACTCTTCGTGTGTGACCATCCAGACAATTCCACATCGACCAAGAGGTCCATCTGTCAAGTCCACGTCTCTCCAATTTCAAGACAAGAATGTTATGCAGGACAGTGTCAAATGCTTTGCACAAGTCCAGGTAGGTGACACCATTTGCTCTTCTCTTAGCCACCAATGTTGTAACCTTGTTGTAGTAGGCTGCCAAATTCGTCAGGCAAAATTTCACCTTAAGGAAGCCACGTTGGCTGTCACCAGTCACCTTATTTCCCATATGCCTCAGCAGAGTTTCCAGAAGGATCTACTCCATGATCTTGCTGGGCACAGAGGTGAGACCTGGATCCCCAGGTCTTCCTTTTTAACTTTTTTTAAAAATGGGAGTTATATTTCCCCTTTTCCAGTCAGTGGAAACTTCATCAGAATAACATGACTTCTCAGATATGATGGATAGTGGCTCAGCAACTTCATCTGCCAGTTCCCTCAGGACTGATGGATGCATCATGAGTCCCATGGACTTGTGCACCTTCAGATTCCTTAGATGGTTTTCTCTTACAGTGGACAGTTCTTCCTCTCCCAGTCCCTGCCTTTACCCTCTGTGACTTGGGTGGAGTGACTTGAGTCCTTGCTGGTGAAGACTGAGGCAAAAATGTCACTGAATACCTCAGTCTTCTCCATATCCTGGGCAACCAGGTCTCCCATTTCCTTCCAGAGAGGACCCACGTTCTGCCTAGTCTTCCTTTTATCACCAACACACTTATAGAAGATTTTCTTGTTGTCTCTGATATCCTTGGCGAGATTTAATTGTATCAGAGTTTTGGCTTTCCTAACATGACCCCTGGCTGCTCAGACCATTTCTCTGTATTCCTCCCAGGCTACCTGCCCTTGCTTCCACCCTTTGTGTTTAAGATTGTCCAGGAGTTCTTTGTTCATCATTCAGGCCTTCTGGGGTTTTTGTCTGACTTCCACGTTGTTGGGATGCATCTCTCCTAAGCTTGGAGGATGTGATCCTTGAATATTAATGAGCTTTCCTGGGCCCCTCTCCTTTCAAGGCTTTATCCCATGGTACCCCACCAAGCAGATCCCTGAAAAGGCGAAGTCTGCTGTTGTAAAGTGCAAGGTAGCAATCTTGCTGCACACACACCCTGCTGCCCTAAGGATCTTGAACTCCACCATTTCATGGTCACTGCAGACAAAGCTTCCCTTGAGCTTCATGTTCCCTGCCAGCCCTTCCCTGTTGTTAAGAACAAGGTCCAGCATATCACCTCTCCTCGCTGGCTCCTCTTGCCACTTGGAGAAGGAAATTATCATCAACACACTCCAGGAACCTCCTGGATTTCCTGTAGCCTGCTGTGTCATTCCTCCAACAGATACTGGAATGCTTTAAGAAACTCATGAGGACCAGGTTTTGCAAATGGCAGGCTGCACCTATCTGCCCACATAGGACCTTGTCCTGTAGCAGACTTCCACTGTAACAACACCTGTCCCTGCCCTGCCTTCAATTCCGACTCATAAGCTCTTGGTCAGCTCCTCATCCACCCCCAGGTGGAGATCCATGCGCTCCACCTAGTCATTGACACAGAGAACAACACTCCATCCAGATCTACCTTGCCTGTCCTTCCTAAAGAGTTTGTATTCCTCCATCCCAGCACTCCAATCATAGGATCAATCCCACCATTTCTCTGTGATGCCAAGAAGATCACAATGCTGCAGGCATGTGCATGTTTCTAACTCTTCTTGTTTATTCACCAAGCTATGTGAATTTGTACTGAGGGATTTCAAGTCCTTACATCAACCAGTGACTCCTTTTTCAAGAACTCTTCCCCAAAAATTCATAATGCTTCTACCAAGAGGAGAAGTAAGCAGAATGTTAGTATTTTCATTACAGAAAATATTTTCATTTCCCTTGTCCACCTTCTAGATCACAATTTGGCAATAGCTAACATGGGACTTGTACATAGTACTGGTGATGACAGGTTTCTTTCCAATATTCAGGAACAACTTCCTGATGACATTCTCCAACCATGAATAAGGATTGACTAGCCAGCTTTGACACACTTATGCAAGACCAGAAACTTGTGCAAATGAAATTTGGTCCTGGCTTTTCTCATGTCTGGCGTGGTAAGCCAAATCCTGTCTCCATAGTAAAGCATTCCTTAAGGTAGTCAGATTCAACACAAACATGGAAAGAAGCCAAAACCATGACTATAAGCAATGATCTGCCTTTAGTCCAAACTTGTTTGTTCCTCTAGTGCCTGCAATTTAGCTCCTGCTGGTGATCCAGAAGTTTCAAAAATCTATATGAAAATTCTGTTCCACAAGACAGGTCACTATTTTTAACAAAATGGATATTTTAAGATTAGTTACAAGTCAGCTGTCAGTTTTGATTTGCAGCCCAGTTTCCAAAGGTATAACATATTCTGAGTCCCGTTTTGTTGTCAATCAGATTCTAAGCTCGCTAATAGAGCCTTGCATAATTTCTGTGGCTACTTTATGAACTGAAAATTGAGAGGCTTCTTCCACTCTTTCTTTTCTGCTTATGTATAGTGCATGAGAGGATATCATTTAAATGTAAAAAAAATGGTTTAATAATATCCTAAGAGGGCCCCAGAATGATGCATGTCGTTTAAACTCTGCTTCATCACTCTCTATTTGACCATTAGGTCACAAAGCATGATGAACTAACTTTCAGAGACAGTAGTTCTCCTGTCATTCCTCATCACATGTCCTCATCCAGAATGATCGTTAAAGCATAGCAAGTGTTACCTACTTCCTAATTGACAAGAGGGTAGGAGCCAAATGCAATAAAAGGTCAGCAGGGCAAGGGCTCCTGAGAAAGGGAGCAGATTCAGAGATCACGATCAGGTTGAACCATGACTGCAGATCAGCAGGAAAGTTCATAGTGATAAGGCTATGAACAAATCAAAAAGACAAGAACAAGACAAAGTCAGGAAAATGATCTGCAGATCAGAAGCAGTTAAGGGTAACTGGAGTGAGATATTATCCAGAGATCATTGAACAGCTTCAGAAGAACAACAGAGGTCAAGCCAGGAATTCCATATCAACAGGTTCTATGCTTAGACACAAACATGGCTGAACTAGCTAGCAATCAACAGTCCTACAGCACAGCTCAGACAAAACAATCTCCTTGAGGAAAGAGGCAGGGTTGAGCTTAAATGGAGCCCTTGGGCCCATGGGCAGGGAGGTGGATGGAGACATCAGGTGAGGTTAGTCAGGGTCATTAGAGCTATTAGTACACTCAAGGCCCTGACATGGATGTTCTTGGCCACCTGCTTATAATTTGGAGATAACCTAACAATCTACAGTAACTACACAAGTCTTCTGTCAATGCAAAAGAAGTGCTCCAGTTTAAGCAACCCTCAATGGAAGAGCTTCCCTGAAGTTTTTTGAAACAGCAGTGAAGATATAGACACACTTTTACTTATCTTTGCCACTCACAGAAGAAAACAATCAGGGTAATATTCAATTAAATCAAAAAAACATAGGTTTTTTTAGAAAAGTTTTTTTTCTTCATTTAAAACATAAAGCACCTTTAATCTGTAGTTCTTGCTATGCTAAGATAGCATGGAAAACAGAAGCTTAGTAGACTTTAGATAAGCATTAGATTTGCTAGTCTTAATGAGGACATGTGAAATAGGATAAATTTTGAAAGATACAAATCCTCAAGCTTATAAGCGTACATAAATCAGGATACGAAGGAAGCTAAAAACTGCATTACATTATGATCTACTTCTCAAGACAGGCATAATAAGAAAGAAGCACTTGATCACAGGCTTGATTCAGTGTGAAATCTTGCCTTTATTTATTTACTTTTATTGTGGCTTAATTCACATATAACCAATAAGGATGATTTCTAACCTAAAAATATATGTATAGCCATTTGGACTTTCAACCTTAACCAGAAATCACTTTATCTTACACACATGTGTACTTCCATGCATTTGTGTATATTAAAATGAAATATTTTATAGAAAATACAAGAGTGCAACAAATTTTCACCTAAATTTTGAAATTAAAAGTATAACAGCGCACAGACAATTCTGTGCATACACAAAACATTTATGCAATATGAGACAAAGTCTGCACCTTGGAAATAAAATAAGAATACTTGGTTTCTTGTTGGAAGAGACACTCATCATTCATAGCCTATAGAAGATTCATTACAGAACCAGGATTGATTTCCTTTATTGGTTCTTATTGCTAATCTTAGGATTTCTCAAAACATTTTGTGAACCTAATGAAGCTTCACAAGACTTCCACTGCAGTAAAAAGAGACATCTTCACTTGGGGGGTAAGCTGAAGCACTCTGAAGTGAAGCCATTTGCTTGTGAAAGATTATTGGCTGGAAAAGGTTGTACAGTAGTAAGATTTTGCCTTGGATTTAACATACCTGGATCCAATTTTCTCCTCAATATATTTACCCAAGTTAAAGAACAAAAGATAAGTCAACATTCCCATCACATGCATGCCTGGCACTGGACTTTCAAGCAGGAAAGCCCTGTGGGCACTGTTGTTTCTAAAAATTCTAAGTATTGTTTCTGTTATGTCAGAACTGAGACTGTTGACATTTCTTTCGTTGCTAAACCTGAAATACATAGTTGAAGCATTTTCTTCAGTATACCATCTATGCGGCCCAAAATAGTAAGAAAATCCTTACCTTAGAAATACTTACAGAATTAAGGTCAAAAGAAAAAAACAAAAGTATTCACTTGCTTCATGCTAAAGTTTGTCCAGAAGGGGAGCTTTGCCTCTTTATTAATCTTTACTTTGTATGTAGAAGGTTTGAGTTGGTGCCTTTTCTTCCTTTTGCCTTTTCAGAGAAACCAAAGAGCCCTCTTCAGTTTATAGAAGAAACAACTTATTTCCAGTATAAACTGTTCTCATGTTGGAGGGATTTTACAATTCCCTTCTCATATTTACTGTCATTATAAATATGGATACTCTCCAGATAATGCATATATAAAAACCGTACAGTTCTAAATACCTGACTTGGTGGCTAGTCCAATAGTCAGGAATTTCATTCAGCCTGTGTCTTATTTTTCATTTCTGCAAAAGCATTAATAACACCTTTGTAGTTGTATTAATTAATGTGTTAAAAATTGTGATGGATATGGATATTTGAGAAATGAGGACTTATAATAAACCAGGGTTGGATTAGGATTAAGCAAAGCACATGTAGATGCCCAGTGATCAGCTTTCAGCTTTTATCTTACTTTGCTTTTCCACCAAGAAAACAGAAAAGCTTATAATTTTCAACAAGAGGGTTAAGATCGGGGAATAATGAAACTCAACCTTAGGAAGATACCAGGTGCCTGGACTGGGCTGCAAAATGCCATAACAAACTACTCTTGATCCTGTGTTGTCTTCAGCAGCAGCCTACGTGGTTGGACTTCTAATTAGCTTCTTGACTCATTTCATGATCCAGACCACTGCAGAAATACACCTCATACTTTCCTGGCACACCTCCTATAATTTGTTGAAATAGATATTCCAGAAGAACTGGCAGTAGATTTTATTTATGTTTCCATAGTTGGAGTTAAATTTTCTCAGAGCTGGCCTGTTAACTACAAGAAACATGAAGCATGTGTTTTTGCAGTGCATTTCCACAGTATCTGTTAATGGTCAGCCAGTATGAAAATGACAGTCTTATTTTCATAGGCAGAGAAGCAGGATGTGCAAGGAGACAGATGGGTGAATATTAATTAATGTTTATAAGGCCGTGGAAAAAGTAAATTGAGATTTCTAAACCCCATTTCTCAAAAAATGTTTCATATTTACAGTCATATAATGCTACTTGACAGAATGTAGTAAATACATACAGAGTTACAACCTTTATGTTAAGTACTTCTTGAAAAATAAGTAGAGAGATGCACAGCTAAGACTATATCAGTTCAGAACCTCCAAACACTGGAAAAGGTCAAAAGTAACTTCTTACAAAGTTCACAAAAAAATTCACAAAATTCACAAAAAAATAGAATGGTAATGACATTACTGAAAATCAGATTTAATTCCCAATTAGACACCACAAGCATAGCTATAAATAGTAAAAGCTAGGATGTCAATGTAAAGTCAGAATCACAGAATCACTAGGTTGGAAAAGACCCACTGGATCATTGAGTCCAACCATTCCTATCAATCACTAAACCATGCCCCTCAGCACCATATCCACCCATCTTTTAAACAGCTCCAGGGATGGTGACTCAAGCACCTCCCTGGGCAGCCTGTTCCAGTGCCCAATGACCCTTACCGTGAAAATTTTTTTCCTGATGTCCAGCCTGAACCTCCCCCGGTGGAGATTGAGGCCATTCCCTCTTGTCCTGTCCCCTGTCACTTGGGAGAAGAGGCCAGGTTCCTCCTCTCCACAACTTCCTTTTAGGTAGTTGTAGAGAGCAATAAGGTCTCCCCTCAGCCTCCTCTTCTCCAGGATAAACAACCCCAGCTCCCTCAGCTGCTCCTCGTAAGATTTGTTCTCCAACCCCTTCACCAGCTTCGTTGCTCTTCTCTGGACTCACTCCAGAGCCTCAATATCCTTCTTGTGGTGAGGGACCCAGAACGGAACACAGTACTCGAGGAGCGGTCTCACCAGTGCGGAGTACAGAGGAAGAATAACCTCCCTGGACCTGCTGGCCATGCCATTTCTGATACAATCCAAGATGCCATTGGCCTTCTTGGCCACCTGGGCACACTGCTGGCTCATGTCCAATTGGCTGTCAATCAACACCCACAGGTCCTTCTCCTCCAGGCAGCTTTCCAGCCAGACTTCTCCTAGTCTGTAGCACTGCATAGGGTTGTTGTGCCCCAAGTGCAGGACCCGGCATTTGGCCTTGTTAAGCCTCATGCCATTGGGCTCAGCCCAGCGGTCCAGCTTGTTCACATCCCTTTGGAGAGACTCCCTACCCTCCAGCAGATCCACACTTCCACCCAGCTTAGTGTCATCCGCAAACTTGCTAAGGGTGCACCCAATGCCTTCATCCAGGTCATTGATAAATCATTGAACAGGGCTGGACCCAGCACTGAGCCCTGGGAAACCCCACTTGTAACTGACCTCCAGCTGGAGTTAACTCCATTTAACACCACTCTTTGGGCCTGGCCATTCAACCAATTTTCAACCGAGGAGAGTGTACACCTGTCCAGTCCAAAGGCTGACAAGTTTCCTAAGCAGAATGCTGTGAGAAACTGTGTCAAAGGCTTTACTGAAGTCCAAGAAGACTACATCCACAGCCTTTCCTTTGCCCAGCAGGCAGGTCATTTTGTCATAGAAGGTGATCAGGTTAGTTTGGCAAGACCTGCCTTTCGTGAACCTGTGTTGACTGGGACTGATCACCCAGTTCTCTTGCAAGTGCTTCATGATAGCACACAATATCACCTGTTCCATGACTTTCCCTGGCACTGAGGTCAGACTGACAGGCCTGTAGTTCCCTGGACCCTCCCTGTGACCCTTCCTGTAGATGGGCACAACATCAGCCAGCCTCCAGTCAAGTGGAAAGTACATGGTTTTTGAAATGCAAACTATGTATCATATACTACCTTTACGGCAAATAGTTACTGACACTGTGAAGCTCTTTCTCACTGCCAGATTAAGCACAGCACAGCAGCTGTGATGCTGAGCATACTCCATATGCTGTCTCAGAATACAGCTGCTTCAAGATCAGGTACAACCAAACATAACATCTAATTTAGTTCTGAAGCTGGAGCACATCTCCCCTGAACATGACTAGCTTGTTATTGAATATACAGCACCAGGAATGTCGTTGAATTTTCTCTACCAAGTCAGTCTATGTGTAAATGACTATGTTAATTATATCTGTATATAGCACCTGCTGTGCTAGTATATGCACCAGATAATGTTTTGCTGATATTACTGCATTCTGGTACAACTTTCTTGTAAGCCTTCCTCAAAAACCTACTTATCGTACTTCAAGATGAAAAGGGAAGCTTTTGCATGGTTTAAGATGGTGACAGTATAATAAGTCAGATGAAAGAATAGCCTTGAATGGGAATACATTTTTCACTCTTTTCAGGCTTTATTTCCTTTTTAGGTAGGAAGAATATGACTTAAAACTGTATAACTGGATTAAGAAAAAGTTATGTCACTGATATGCAATAGGGTGCTGTTTTATTCACACCTACCAGCAACTCATTGCCCCTGTTCACATGTAAAGTCTAAAATTCTATTAGTTATACTGTGAATTTATTCACAGCATGCCTTGTAATAACTCCAAAGATTGAGAAAAATGTATTAACAGATGTAGAAACATTTGCAGATAATTTTTCAATTATAGTTTTCTGAATATGAACAATAATGCCTTCTGTTAATCAGCACACATTTACTTAGCATCTTTCCTGTAAAGAGACCTCAAAGTATTATATAAGAATCAGTTCATAAATAGAAGAAAGGCATTCACAACTGGGACAGAACACACAAGATCATTAAGGGACCACACCAGTTACAGTAAGTAGAACTGCCATTGCTTTTAGTAAAGGTAGGATCAGGCCTTAAAATAAATAAAAAAAAAATAAATACAATTTTAAAAAAAGAAAAAAGAGAGAGAGGCAGAAGAAGAAGTTGAGGAGGCAGTGGCAGTGAAAAGCATACACAATATTTTAGATAGATAGATCCTTAACCTCACGAAAATTGATATAATGTAATATGTCTTGCCTTAGTTTCCCTACTGCCCTTTAGCTACCTACAGTATTGTGGTAGCATTCCTTATTTTATTCACACATTCTCTGATCAAGCAGTCTTCTCTAACATTTGTAGTCTTTATTTTTAGATTCATTTAATCCTACTTTCAACACACCTCCTTCTTTCCCTTTGGTTTTGCCTTGAGTTCAACTGGGATAGATTCATTTTTCTTCAGCATCTCATACCAGCCTGCCAATGAGAGGGTGTGGGAAGCATAAGAAGATAGAAGGAGATGGCCAGGACAGCTAACCCAGGCTCCCCAAGGAGGTATTTGATACCGTGTGATTTCAAGATCTGTATATAACCTGCAGTCTTGGCTGGGGGTGATAGATGTTTTGGAGTGGGCTGGGTATTGGTGTCTAAAGGTTGAGCAATTGCACTGTGCATTACTTACTTTGGTGTGGTTTTGGTTTTGGTTTTTTTTTAAATATTATTGTTCATTATTTTTCTTCTTCTTTGATGTTCTATTAATCTGTCTTTATAGTAGCCCTGAGTTTCATCTTTTTTCTTTCCAATTCTCCCCCTAATTCCGCTGGAGGGAAAGGAGTGAGTGAGCAGCTGCATGGTACTTTCTTGCTGGCTAGGGCTAAACGATGACTTGTTTCTTCAATTTTTTCTCGTCTTTCCTCCTAGTTCAGCAAATTGTCTCTGTTGGACTTATAGTTTCCTACACCAAGAAATCCATATCTTTGGGTTTAGGGTATATTTTTGTGAACACTCACCCCTTCAAGCAGCAATTCTATGTACTTAGGCTGGATAAAATTAGTTGGCATGCAGCTATGCCATTGTGCCATTTAGGTAACAGCTCTTTGGGTTTAAATGATCATTCAGTCTTCAGTCTATGTAGCCTGTTTTCTGTCTCCTGAATGCAAGACATAAGGGGTAAGAATATGATAATATAATAATAGTGCTTTTTAAACATATAGCCTGAAAGAGAATTCACAGATTGATTCCCAAATCTGTATGTCAATATAGAAAAAGGATAATGCAGCCAAAAAATTACTATTTTTTTGTACTTTAAATACAGGAAAAAAGTAAGACAATTTCTGACATTTGAAGGCTGTTGTACTTACTATAAAGGCTATGTGGCAGGGCTTATTTATATTTTATTAAATTTGAGCCCCTCAGAAGATAACAGCTTACTTATTGCTTTAGCAGGGGCTTTGGACTAGATGAGCTCAAAAGGTCCTTTCCAAGCCCTACCATTCTGTGATATATCTTTCCTAGATTACCTAGTTGGTGTTGTAGTAGAATCAAATAGCACTCACTCCAGCACTCACAGAGTCAGGTTTTCATTTGAATTGTTTCTTCTAATGATATAAAGAGGACAGAGATTTTACACAGAGCACAGAAAAACTAGAGAGAAGAGTAGAGGGGGTAAAGCAAAAGTGTTAAGAGAGAGGAAAAAATTCCAAATTGCCATTCATACAAATGCAGCTGACCTATTATCAGGAAGATTACCAGATGTTTATCATAGAATCATAGAATCATAGAATCATGAGTTTGGAAAAGACCCATCGGATCATCGAGTCCAACCATTCCTATCAAATACTAAACCATGCCCCTCAGCACCTCGTCCATCCCTTAAATACCGCCAGGGAAGGTGACTCAAGCACCTCCCTGGGTGGGCTGTTCCAGTGCCTAATGACCCTTTCTGTGAAAAATTTTTTCCTAATGTTCAGCCTGAACCTCCCCTGGCAGAGCTTGAGGCCATTCCCTCTTGTCCTGTCCCCTGTAACCTGGGAGAAGAGGCCAGGTTTCTCCTCTCCACAACTTTCTTTCAGGTAGTTGTAGAGAGCAATGAGGTCTCCCCTCAGCCTCCTCTTCTCCAGGCTAAACAACCCCAGCTCTCTCAACCATTCCTCATACAGCCTGTCCTCCAGCCGCTTCACCAGCTTCATTGCTCCCACTGAGTTCCACCCCAGAGGTGAATGTATATTTGAAGGTAAAATAATAAATTTTGTACAAACAGCCTTTGGATACTCTCAAGGGATAAAAGGTTTCAAATGAAAATAGGGGCTTATTGTGCTTATATGAAATGAGCTAAGAAAAATAATGATGAATCCCATGTAGAAAATGAGATGCCAACACCTGAAAGAGGCTTTGGATCATATGAGTTCTACTTTTTCTGCTATCATATTCTTTTATGATCAAAGCACTAATGTTTGAAGAAGCATTTTGTTTTAAATGACACCACTGAAGACATTAATGAGACAGGAGAAGAGCTAGTTAAATTAACATTTTTAACTTTTAAATGTTATCCTCATTCATATAAATCAGGACACAAAGTAAATAGCTAACACTAAAGAATCTAGATTGACACAATATTTAGTGGTTGTTTATTTCATTAGTGGTGAGGCAAGTAAACATTGGGAGAATATCTCTTTGTTTATGCCCAGCTCATTTGCATTATGGTAAATTATAGTTACATTTTCATTCCAAACACTGGCTATTTCAGCCTATTGTATCAATAAAAGTGATGTATTAACATAAAAATCCATTGTCCTGCCCTCAGACACACACACAAATACACACACTCTCAAAAAAATTACAGGTTAAAATAAGGAAAATGCAGAAGAAACATGGAAATAGTCTGGATTATGAAATTATTTGTAGAGGATGGATCTGTAAGTGATCTTCGCACAGAAATGAACATCTGTTGATCCTCTGAAAACTAAGTTAAATAGAGGAATTATTACATAACACTTCTTGCGAAAGAAAAAGATGCAAAACTGTTGTCAGACACTTTGTCACTGGATTTTTTCTTTGTCAATGCCATCTCCACAATAACTTCCTTTTCAAGCCTTAGTACAGTAGAATAATACTCAACACTAATATTCATGACAACTACTGTAGCTAGGACTTCCTCGCTAGAATCTCATATTTTGTTCAGCAGCTCTTCTAATGGCCTGGAAAAAGCAGCTGACACAGTCCTATGTGGGTAGAATACCACAAGAGGATATCAGCAGGATTCTACTGAGTTTCTTTCCCATCTCTTTTTTCCCTTCTCTTTTTCATGACCATCTGCTACTGATCACTAAAAGGTCAAATTACTTCGGTCTTCTCCAAAGGGACACTTTGATAGAGTACATATTTACATTAGCTTCCCTTCCCTCAATTCACTATCATTCACATCGGCATTGTGCTGATTTGAAGCTGGTTTTCCAAAAGTCTTTTGGACAGGAAAAAACATCAGATTACATATGGTTCCATTCATTACTTTGCAACTCCTCTGTTGAAAAATAGGAGACATTATAAAGAAGATCCCAAAATTGTCTTAAGGGAAGAATAAAAATGGTGTTTGTATGAGAGGAGAGACACATGAATGCAAAAAAAAATACTGCTTGAACTGAAGCTTTAAAAAACCTTTGTATACCTCTGTAAATTTCTCAGTCTTAACTAAATTGAAACCTGATGTGAGGAAACACCTGTCTGTACATAACTGAAAAACAGTAGTGGAATTTTCTTAATGTTGTTAAATTTGACTCACTGAAACTATTGATTGGGAGGGCTGGTGCTAAGCAAGGTCTTATTTATCCAAAGTTGTCATAATAAAAATTTTTTAAAGCCTCTGTTCACACACAGGCAAAAAATTGCTATTAATGTTAATTTAAATACTCCTGTATTTATTTTTAAAATTCAAAATTGAAATAAAAAGGTAAACATATTTCAGAAAAACTGCTCTGAATTTTGTTTGAGTTTATAGAAAAAAATTAGGATTTTTTTTTTCCAAATTTGAAAATAAGGAACTGTGTTAAAATTTTGAAAATGGCCGTAAAATGGAAGAGAAGCATCCTCTAAATGCATCTTGTTTGCTTAGCATTCTTATGAGCACCTGATTAAATTCCTAAACAATTCTTAATTGTAATTAACTTCATTCTCTTAGTGGTCAAATTAAAAAAATACATAATTTTATCTCAACTTTTACCAACACTTATTTTATACATGTCCTATGTTGCACCTCATCCAAAATACCTCTAAAGACATATGGATTTGTTAGAGTTGACTGAAATTAACATCCTCACATTCTATACCCAACACAAAAAATTATCAGTCCATAACCATGTAATATATACATATATATTCACCAATAATAAATTACTGAAATAATTATATATTTTTTGAACTACTGTAACATCTAATCGCTATTAACAGTAGATGTTATAAAAACACAAACACGTAGGAAATCGTAATGCTTGCCGCATTGCATTAGGATTGGGAGGACATACATACACACATGTCTGCATACACAATTTTTACACTTCTATGCATACACATATGCATGATAAATTTGAAATAGATTGGCTAGATTTGCTGTCATCACTATAAACCTTTGGTATCAAATAATCTGCTATTCAAATTTACAAATTATAATGAACCAACCAATCACTATTTTGATATACAGATATCCACCTTTGCTTTCTAATATTTCAAAATGTTTTCCCATTATACTTTGAAGATAAATACTAAAGAGGGAATTTATTATTAGACTGGTACTAAATTTTGAGTAGGATCCAATGGAGAGCTCACACACTGTACATCCACCTATTTTTACACTTCAGTCCTAACCCGTCATGTGTTCTAAGCAGATGGGAGTCTTACATTCACCCCCAAGACTATGACACTAAGGAAAACCAATAAATACACCAAGATATTAAAGACTGAGAGATTTCACAAGATAGAGTTTGACTGCCAGAAACCAAATTACTATCTTGACTAGATTAGATTTTGTGCAGCCTTGTATCCCTGAAGAAGTGAAAAGCAAATAAAAGCACATATGAGGTAAAAAAAACCTGCAAAGCAAACATTACCGCACTGTCACCTGCTGCATACACCAATGTTACCCCCATGCTGCTGCCTACTGGCCCACCACAGTCTGCACACTTCAGTATCAACTCTTTGCAAACCTACAATAAACTCCTTTTTCTCATTAAATGCCATGGAGATAAATGCTCTCCATATTTTAAGTGAACAGTGATATTTACAAATTGATGTTAAAATCCAAAGGCACTGTATTCAAAATCACTCTCCACTTGGAACTGAAGCTGTCTGCTCCCACTATGTCTACTCAGCTTTACAAGTAGCTTTCTCTGCTTAAATAACCCATAGATTTAATTTTGGTTAGAACACTCATTTAACATTCAGGTTCTTAACTTGCCTACTCATTCATTCCTGGTTACAAGATTACCATTTTTGGTTTCAAGACTAACTTCTCATTTGAAGCTGGGGCATCTTCCAGTTGGGATATAATGCAAGGATCTTATTTTCAGCTTTTACCACAGGCCATTCTCACTCCTTACATGAACCTACCAGAGCCTCTTGGAGGCACTTCTAAATCAAACCAGCTGCTGCCTCCCCGATTACAGAACCCTGAGAAATCAGAGTCTAAGGCAGATTGAGGTAGCGTACATTGTATTTCTTCTGTGAAATAACAATAATCTGCTGTTATGTTATTACCAGCACTTCTGAGTCACCAGGCATGGGCTTTATCAAGAAGTTTATAATTTCCTACCTGCTTATTATATGGGTCTTTTCCCTTTGAGCAGGAAGAATTCTCAGGGTAAAGGAAAATTCAGTTCTTCCACATGAATCAGATTGAAAACTATGAATGTCTAGGTTATACAATTATAGAAGCACAAGATTTTACATGTACCAACAGCTGTTACTGTTCGCATATGCAAGTTCTAAATAAGATCCTCAGAAGCACAATTGTTATCTATTCTGTCTGCTGGGATGAGTTGGTCCTGTGAACACACATGAAAAGCCACAGATGTTCTGAAAGTGCAATAGTTTCTCTGAAGCTTTGCAGTTCTTAACTTCTCTGTTTCTATGATGCCAGAAAGTCGATTTCTCATGTATCAAAGTTCTTTCTTTCAATGTGTCCTTCTATACTGGGCTCACACAATTACCAGTTTAATTTTTACAAACACAGTGGAGAGAATTTATTGTGTTTTTATCCAACTACTCTTCTCCCTGTGAAGAATTAATATTATAGAAACTTCCTTCAGTAGCCGCATATACTGAGAAACCAATCCTACGTCGGAAAAATAAGGGATTTTGTGATAAAACTATTTCTTAGTGATTTCTGCATATATTTTCTAAGGTGGTTTGGCCACCCATGTGACACACAGCAAGAGACAAAACTCTAGAACTATAATGTGCCTGAGCAGGAAAACAGAACAGATCATCGAAGTTTATTGTAATGTTGTACATATCCTGTATGAGAAGAAAAGTAATTTCCAGGTTACTCTAGAAAATGGAATTATACCCTTTTCATACAGAGAATGAAGAGAAGAAGAAAAATAAAACAACCATATACCACAATTTTTTAAAAAAGGAAAGAACAATAAAAGACAATCTTACTAACATACTAACTCAATAGACATCTTAACATGAACTGAGGAGATTAAATTTTCTTCTGATCTTGAATATGGAGAGAAACTGAAATCTGAAAATAAGAGTAGAATACACCAACGAACCAGTTAGTTAGAAGAATTTAATTCCAGTATAACTTGCTGCCATATTGTCTGCCCTTGGGTTTTAGTTCTAGTCATTTAAAACCTGAATTCTCCAACTACAGAAGAGAAAGAAGAAGAGAAAAAGGCTCCCTGGCCTCAGCAAATGACCAGGAAAGCTTTGAAGTTTAAGATTAACACAATTAAAAGTGCAAATTAGAGGCTACCAACAGTTTGTTGAACACCCTTTAGATATACTGGAACATAAGATATCAATATGTTCATACCTCTTATGCTAGGATTTCTTTTTATCTTTCTTATAACAGGATGTGTTTATATAATGCCTTCCACAGACTTATTTCAAGCTTCACCTTAAAACCATCCAGGTTCTTAGACTGCACTCTATTGAGAAAACATTTTGAAGCCTCACTTTACATCTTATTGCAGACCTCCTTTAAATCTACTCTCAATTTATTTATGACCAGTTAATAATACTATATATGGCTTTATGCTATCATTTAACAAAATTATTTAACCCTTCCATTATGGTTACAGAAAATCACTTCATGTGTTTAACAACATCCTATAATGCTGAAACAGAGTGCCTTTAAATGCTGTTTTAAAATTGAAATTACTGGTGAGGAAAACATGCTTTCTAGCATTAAATTGCATTAGAAATTTAAACAATTAAAAACACAATGCATAAACCCTTTTCTAAATGTTATAAAATATTGTTTTCATGTTACTGTCTTTACAATCAATGTCTCTGTTCTCCTTTTAAGTATCTGGAGGACATTTAGGAAGTCATCAAAATATTCTGCATCATTTACCGAATATTAGATCAGCCACAAATTAGAAATGCCAATAAACATTTTCATAACATTTCCAATAAAAATGGATGGAAACAATCTATCTATGGATAATGCTGAAACAAAAAGAAAATGCCAGAAGCAATTCTTTCATAAGTGTTATTGGGATTAATGACCTTTTTCAATGAAAAAAAAAAAAACTTTGAAAGGCATTCAGCTCTACAAACTGTTTAATAGAAATACATTTAGAACAACCGTGAACTAATCAATCAGTCTGAGTGCACAGCAAAATGACATGCTACATGATTTTGACACAGATGACATCTCTTCATGAACAAAGTACTTCAATGTCCTTAACACAGCAGATGAGAATGGGGGACTTTGTGCTCTTCAGTCTGGCAAATATCCAAACAAGAACTATATTGCTATGACATTTATTGAACAGTCACTCTTAGGAAGTTCTTCCTTCAGAAGTACACATGCATAAGAACCAAATTTCCACAACTGTTATATGTGTGATCTGAAAAATCTAGTTCTTTTGTACCAGACAGTCATTGCACCTTACATCCTTTCCTTACAAATCAAATTGATTGTATATAATTTTTTATTACTCTCAAGAATCTTACCAAATGGGGTATGATGCTTGAATCAATGTGGTGCTGAACATGTGCCAAGGAAGGTAACGAAAGAAATTCTTTGTCATTTCAGCACTTCGGCCTCTGTTATAATTGCATTGGCACTTTTCCTAATGTTTACGTGAGTTTAATTTGCAGCAGTGCTATATAGAAGGTGTGCTGTACAAACCTTGAATCTTAATGTACAATATTCTGGATAATTTCCCACACAGTATATGGAAATCAGTGAAGTTCATGCACTTGGCTGCCTATAAATCTGAAAATGCACAAACAGTTGAGCAATTCTAAAAATGAATGATGGCCACATGGGGACACAAGACGTTCCTAGTTTAGCCAGGAGAAGAGGAGGCTGAGGGGACACCTCATTGTTCTCTACAACTACCTAAAAGGAGGTTGTGGAAAGGAGGGTGCTGGTCTCTTCTCCCAAGTGACAGGGACAGGACGAGGAAATGGCCTCAAGCTCCACCAGGGGAGGTTTAGGCTGGACATTAGGAAAAAATTTTTCGCAGAAAGGGTCATTGGGCACTGGCACAGGCTGCCCAGGGAGGTGGTTGAGTCACCATGTGATAGGGCAGCTAATGTAACAATAGATAATCTGTGAAACACAAAAGTTCTGTAAAACTAAATCTTGTAGGCTTCTGTAATTAAATAATTGCACTCTAGTACTTCCCTGTTGTTTCAGTCACAATCATAGAGTCACCATGTCGGAAGAGACCCACCGGATCATCAAATCCAACCATTCCTATCAAACACTAAACCATTTCCCTCAGCATCTCGTCCACCTGTGCCTTACACACCTCCAGGGAAGGTGACTCAACCGCCTCCCTGGGCAGCCTGTTCCAGTGCCCAATGACCCTTTCTGTAAAGAATTTTTTCCTAATGTCTAGCCTAAACCTCCCCTGGCAGAGCTTGAGGCCATTCCCTCTTGTCCTGTCCCCTGTCACTTGGGAGAAGAGGCCAGCACCCTCCTCTCTACAACCTCCTTTCAGGTAGTTGTAGAGAGCAATGAGGTCTCCCCTTAGCCTCCTCTTCTCCAGGCTAAACAACCCCAGCTCTCTCAGCCGCTCCTCATAAGGCCTGTTCTCCAGCCCTTTCACCAGCTTTGTTGCTCTTCTCTGGACTCTCTCCAGAGCCTCAACATCCTTCTTATGGTGAGGGGCCCAGAACTAAACACAGTATTCGAGGAGCGGTCTCACCAGTGCCGAGTACAGAGGGAGGATAACCTCCCTGGACCGGCTGGTCACGCCGTTTCTGATACAAGCCAAGATGCCATTGGCCTTCTTGGCCACCTGGGCACACTGCTGGCTCATATTCAGTCGGTTGTCAACCAACACCCCCAGGTCCCTCTCCTCCAGGCAGCTTTCTAGACAGACTTCTCCTAGTCTGTAGCACTGCATAGGGTTGTTGTGCCCCAAGTGCAGGACCCGGCATTTGGCCTTGTTAAACCTCATGCCATTGGACTCTGCCCAGCGGTCCAGCCTGTTCAGATCCCTTTGCAGAGCCTCCCTACCCTCCAGCAGATCCACACTTCCAACCAGCTTAGTGTCGTCCACGAACTTGCTCAGGGTGCACTCGATGCCTTCATCCAGGTCATTGATGAAGACATTGAACAGGGCTGGACCCAGCACTGAGCCCTGGGGAACCCCACTTGTCACTGGCCTCCAGCTGGATTTCACACCATTTACCACCACTCTCTGGGCCCGGCCATCCAACCAGTTTTCCACCCAGGAGAGTGTGCGCCTCTCCAGGCCAGAGGCTGACAGTTTCTCAAGCAGAACGCTGTGAGAAACTGTGTCAAAGGCTTTGCTAAAGTCCAGGAAGACCACATCCACAGCCTTTCCCTCATCCAGCAGCCGAGTCACTTTGTCATAGAAGGCGATCAGGTTAGTCTGGCAAGACCTGCCTTTGTGAACCCATGTTGACTGGGCCTGATCACCCGGTTCTCTTGCATGTGCTTCATGATAGCACTCAAGATCACCTGCTCCATGACACCTATTACCACCTATGTTACAAGATATATGATAACCCTATGAAGTAGAAAGTACCATAACACTTGAAATGCCTACGGGACCAAATTTTCCAACCTAGCAGGCTGGCTCAGATCATCCTAAAGCTAATACGAGTTACTAATAGGGCAGCTAATGTAACAATAGATAATCTGTGAAACACAAAAGTTCTGTAAAACTAAATCTTGTAGGCTTCTGTAATTAAATAATTGCACTCTAGTACTTCCCTGTTGTTTCAGTCTCCAGTAGCCCTGTTCACAAACCACAACTACATGCACAGCAGAGGTACATCCAGTAATTCTTTGAATTCTATGCAAGACTGCATAGCAGATAATGGGTGTATTGCTTGAGCTGCCTTATGGTCTGTTGAGATCCAGTCTGATGGAACAGTCTTATCATTTCACAAGCACATCTTTAAATAAGCCATCAGCAAAGGAAAAAAATATAATCTGAGTGGGTTTTTTGGTTTTGTTTGTTTGGGTTTTTTTTCATTCTTCTACATGGAAGAAACAGCATTTTAAAAGATGCCAGCAGGAAAAGGATGGTATTGAGATATTTGCATATGTTTGCATTTAAAAGCAAGAAAATGATAGGTTATTAGCCTGGATATGCTACACTTCATCTGATCATTGCTGGATGTGAGCAATGAAAATGGAGTTAATGTTCCATAGGAACATTTTGATAGGAATGGTTGGACTCAATGATCTGGTAGGTCTCTTCCGACCTAGATATTCTATGATTCTATGATTTTATAGTGAAAGCAGAAGTGGCATTAATACCCAGGAATGGGCTATTACACAAAGAACTCACTGGAAAAGCTCTAGTGTCAAGTGTAAAAGAAGTTTACATTACTTCAGGTTTTTCACTTCTGCCCCATGCTTCCTTTTTTTCTAGCCTTAAAACATACCCAGTAACACATTTTAAAATCTGGCTTTAGCGTAGCACTTCACTTTTAGTGATAATATGTACAGTGCATCAGCAGGATTACCAGTGTGTGAGAGAAATTCTTGAAGTTGGAGAAAATAATTGTTATTCTGTCGCCTTTGTGGGCAGCCTGCACTTTGAGAATGAACAGATCACAGCACAGGCAAAATTCAATTAGACTTGACACTTGTTAATGTTAGTTGCCTAAAGTAGAAAGGGAGTAAGTTCCAAAATAGTTTCTTAGCCTTTGTCCACTTCCTGCTGCAAGGGAATTGTTATTTAAACCTTCAGTGGACCCCTGCAGCAAATATCTTGCTCAGTTTCCCCAAATATTTCATAGGCGTTATCCAATATCTCCCATCTTCCCTAATGTCCTAATGTTTCTTTACCAGACTGAAGTGACATAGCCTGATCAACAGGCCTAAAACAAAACAGGTGACCCATGGATGATATGTATTGCATTGCTATGTCTACTGTTAATCTGTAACTTCTCACATTGCTGTTCTCAGCAGAGTTGCTATTTTTAATACATAAAGTATGAGAAAATGCATCATAGTTGCATTATCAGTAGAATTGGGCTGTACCACTTTGATTGCAGCTCCTCCAGCATACAGAGGATAAGAAAAAGAGCAACAATCCCTGGGCCATGAATGCCCTGGATGACCAATCAGCACGAGCATGAAGACATGGTGAAAGGAGAACTATGCAGGAAAACTGCAGCTCAAGAGCTCTCTTAGTTCAAAGATAAGAGATATGTGGCTATTTCCTTTTTCTCCCTTCTTGGGTCCTGCCCAAGCTCCAACAGGGGATAGGGGAGAAGTGGGGGCACGGTGGAGCAGCAGAGAGCACAGATTCTGTGGTTTTAGAATGTTGTAAATTGTTTATTTAGCAATACAAAAGCTGGACCCTCTTGCAGCAACTGTGAAGTCATCACCTATGAGTGAATGCACTGTGTAAGACTCCCCAGTTGTCATGGAAAGGCTCTCCAAAATCCTCAGTGTAAAAAGGATGATGATAAGAGGACAATTGGTGATGTATCTTTCTTAATTGCTATGCTTATTCTCTTGTAGTAATGATTACACACATTACCTTTAAAGCTGTTACTGTTAGCTTGCTGTTAATCACTACTAATCATTTGTTATCTTCCTTGTTTTAATTAGTTAAGTAAAACTTGATTCCACACAGTATTTGAGTTTGGGCCTTTCATGCTGATTGTGCTCTGTGGCTTGCACTTGGGTAGACACATCAATATATTTTAAGAAACTGGAAATTGTAAACAACATGGTGGATAATTACACAGAAAATATATCTGGAAGCAAACATGTTTTCAGAATGAAACTACAAAGAAGAAAACCAAAACCAGGATTCTCCATAAGCTTGAATTATACCTGTGTACTACACGCTACTGTATAACTGTAGCTAGGTGACCTTGTAGACTATAAGATAAGGAATAGTTTAGTCCTTTATTTATTAATTCCTATGACCTATCAAAAATAATCGGCCTGATTTTCAATGATAATGAGCCTGTCTCTTCCATTTACTTTACCTGGAGATGTGTGTGCTCTGTCGACTCTTCTGGAAATCAAACCCCAGTAATTTTACATTATATTATTGGCTAGATTTTCAGCCTTCAAATGTGCTACACTGACTTACAGCATCCAAGACCATGACACCCATGCTGTGTTTCTGGGTACTACAGCCTCTGTCAATTAGAACTAATATAAGAAAGACAGAGATAAGGTAGATAAATGATATTAATTAGACAATAGGAAAAAAAAAAGATGTTCTTTCCAAGCTCTGTCATGACACAAGAGTTTATAAAGTTGCTGAAAAGTACAGTAAAGCAAACTTAGGATATTACTATATTACAAAGCATTTTGTTCTGGCATAGACTTCTTTGCAAAGCTCAAACTGTAAATGAGCAGAATGCACAATTCATTCTTTCATTTTACAGACAAATACTGAAGTAACTCGTTTGCCTTCTGACAGATTTCAGAACCTATAACTATGACATAATTATTAAGTCATTTTTCAGGAAACAAAGGACTACTGGAACATAGCATATAAAACCATTTTTCCTGAAAGAGAACTGTACTTATCATTGATGGAGGGGGGTGGGGGGAGGAAGGGGAAGAGAAGAAAGGAAACAAAGAAATCACAATGTTTGATATATCATTATCACTAAATTCTTCTACTTATCATAGCATTTCTGTGATACATGACAATAGTGGCATATTATTGACATCAATTTATTAAGCATATCTGTCCAAATGACACTTGAACCCTTCCTCCTATGAACATGAACAGCCTGAAGAGATCAGAGACAGCTCCTTTCGCTGCTCCCAGGTGTAAGGGGTGGATAGGACTGGAAGCATCCCCCTTTCTAAGGAAAGGGAAAACAAAAAACATGACTTTTGCTTACAGCATTCCCATTTATTAACTGGCTGGTACCTTTGTCTGCACCATGCTGCCTGAGACTTTGAAGGGATTGCTTGGTAGACACCTATGAGTGCTTCTAGGCAGTATTATTTACTATTACAGAAATATTTGTGAAAAAAGAGGAGGTGTTGGCATTGACACTTTGATGTCACTTAGGAATGAGGCTGCCCATTTGCAGGGCAATGAGATTGTGAGCCTCTGACTCATTACACTCCAATCCTTGCCACTCAGTATTCCATCGTAAATGGCATGTGTAATGTTAAGATCACGAGGGTTGACCAAGTTTGTTGAATGAACTGCTGGAAAATTCAGTGCTGGTATTTGCTTCTTTCTACCATAGGACTTTCCACCCTCTCTTGAGGGTGGAAAGCTAGTGCTGCCGCCTTCTTCATTTTCCTCTGGTGGGCTGCCACCTCCAACTCCTTTTTATTTCCTGGTTTCCAAATGTAGCCAACGTGACTGGACACAATCTGACTGCATGACATTGAAAAACTTTGCACTAAACTCCTCAGTTCCTTGATCTAGACACACAGACATCCAGACTAACAGTAAACAGAATCAACAAAATCACTACACAGTATCACATAGTTTATTACTCAAGTTCATGATACTGAAATACCAAATTTTGGAATTTCATTCTTAATCACAGAATCACAGAATCACAGAATAACCAGGTTGGAAGAGACCCACCAGATCATCGAGTCCAACCGTTCCCATCAAACACTAAACCATATCCCTCAGCACCTCATCCACCCGTGCCTTAAACACCTCCAGGGAAGGTGACTCAACCGCCTCCCTGGGCAGCCTGTTCCAGTGCCCAATGACCCTTTCTGTAAAGAATTTTTTCCTAATGTCTAGCCTAAACCTCCCCTGGTGGAGCTTGAGGCCATTCCCTCTTGTCCTGTCCCCTGTCACTTGGGAGAAGAGGCCAGCACCCTCCTCTCTACAACCTCCTTTCAGGTAGTTGTAGAGAGCAATGAGGTCTCCCCTCAGCCTCCTCTTCTCCAGGCTAAACAACCCCAGCTCTCTCAGCCATTCCTCATAAGGCCTGTTCTCCAGCCCCCTCACCAGCTTTGTTGCTCTTCTCTGGACTCGCTCCAGAGCCTCAACATCCTTCTTATGGTGAGGGGCCCAGAACTAAACACAGTATTCGAGGAGCGGTCTCACCAGTGCCGAGTACAGAGGGAGGATAACCTCCCTGGACCGGCTGGTCACGCCGTTTCTGATACAAGCCAAGATGCCATTGGCCTTCTTGGCCACCTGGGCACACTGCTGGCTCATATTCAGTCGGTTGTCAACCAACACCCCCAGGTCCCTCTCCTCCAGGCAGCTTTCTAGACAGACTTCTCCTAGTCTGTAGCACTGCATAGGGTTGTTGTGCCCCAAGTGCAGGACCCGGCATTTGGCCTTGTTAAACCTCATGCCATTGGACTCTGCCCAGCGGTCCAGCCTGTTCAGATCCCTTTGCAGAGCCTCCCTACCCTCCAGCAGATCCACACTTCCACCCAGCTTAGTATCGTCCGCAAACTTGCTAAGGGTGCACTCAATGCCTTCATCCAGGTCATTGATGAAGACATTGAACAGGGCTGGACCCAGCACCGAGCCCTGGGGAACCCCACTTGTCACTGGCCTCCAGCTGGATTTAACACCATTTACCACCACTCTCTGGGCCCGGCCATCCAACCAGTTTTCCACCCAGGAGAGTGTGCGCCTCTCCAGGCCAGAGGCTGACAGTTTCCAAAGCAGAACGCTGTGAGAAACTGTGTCAAAGGCTTTGCTGAAGTCCAGGAAGACTACATCCACAGCCTTTCCCTCATCCAGCAGCCGAGTCACTTTGTCATAGAAGGCAATCAGGTTAGTCTGGCAAGACCTGCCTTTTGTGAACCCATGTTGACTGGGCCTGATCACCCAGTTCTCTTGCATGTGCTTCATGATAGCACTCAAGATCACCTGCTCCATGACTTTCCCTGGCACTGAGGTCAGACTGACAGGCCTGTAGTTTCCTGGACTCTCCTTCCCACTCTTCTTGTAGATGGGCACAACATCAGCCAGCCTCCAGTCCAGTGGGACTTCCCCAGTCTTCCAGGACTGTTGGAAGATGATGGAAAGGGGTTTGGCCAGCACATCCGCCAGCTCCTTCAGTACCCTAGGGTGAATCCCATCCGGCCCCATAGACTTGTAGGTGTCCAGTCGGGCTAGCAAGGCTCTGACCACCTCCTCTTGGATTACGGGAGCCTCATTATGCTCCTCTGGCTCCTGGGTTAGTACACAGATGGAACAACTTTCTTTACAACTAAAGACTGAGGCAAAGAAGGCATTAAGTACCTCAGCCTTTTCCTCATCCCCTGTTACTGTTGTTCCTTCTGTGTCCAATAGGGACTATATGGTCTCCCTAGTCCGCCTTTTATTATTTATATATTTGTAGAAAGATTTTTTGTTATCTTTCACTGACTTGGTCAATCCAATTTCTAGCTAAGCCTTAGCCCTTCTGATTTTTTCCTTACACAATCTCACAATTGTAAGTCTTAATGTAAGTCTTTGTAACATTCAGCCATTTTGCCTAAGAAGAATGTTTTTCTGTCTCATAAGGTTTGACTGCAAATAGCAATTTTTGCCTTTTGAGTTACTTGGGTTATTGGTACTTAGCAGCTTTACGTTCTGGCCTATGAACATTTGTCTCAGAAAAATATAGCATGATGGGGAAACAATGAAGATAATGAAGTGTTATGATTGAATGACTGCAAAAGACAACTAGGACATGCAATTTTGATGCAATGTACTTTAATCTCAAGCTGATAGTTTGGGATATTTTCCACGGTATCACAAGGGACACTGTTCTGTACACGTGACCATCTACAGAAGTAATTCCTCCTTTTGTAAGAATTTTATAACTCCTCAAAAATAAGGCATTGCATTATGAAAATACAAAGTTTCAGTTGTGTATGTTTGAATTTTAATCCCAGATCAGATTTATTTTTTTTGCTTTTGGAAAAGAGACAGACAGACACAAACTCCTGTCAAAGCTATTCCAGGAAATGTTCCTCCTGTGCCTCACAATATGAGTGTTCTTGTGTACCAGTGCAATAATCATTTTCATTGATCAGACATTCACTTATTCCACTAGATTGGTCCTGAACAGGGATAAAGGACCTGTGTGCGACATTGACACATGGAGCTCCTCTGCAAAAATAATGTTTTTACACTGGGTTTCTGTTGAATGAGAAAGAGACGATGTAGAGTTTTATGTTTTCCCTCCTTTATCAGCAGAATAAAAGTCGCTTTGTCGGGTCTGTAGAACTCTTTACCTTGAACTGTAAAGAAAGGTGATATAGAATTAGAAGAATTCCATGTCCAACTAACCAACTCTGAATTCTCCATCTTGTCTGTTAGACCTATTTTTCTCTCTTACCCATGAAGAGTGAATGAAAGTCCTCAACTTTCAGAGAGGTACCTGCCTCAACTTGCTGACAAACACACTCTATCACTTATCTTTCCTTTAGAAATGGCTGCTGGTTGCTACAGATTCTAGTTTTCACTTTTCCTGCCACCTTCTAAATTTATCTTCAAATAGTATGTGTAATGAGTAGCTGGACATAAGAATCCTTTTACTTTTTCACTGTGCAGGTCCTATGCCTGCAACCATCCGCCATCAATATCCCTACATCACTTATTTCACACCTAACTTCTAACAATGTCCAATGTCTCTTCCTTTTTCCATTCAGTCAGATTTCACTTTCCCACAGTGCATGCTTATATTCAGAAGCATTTAAATTGGCTGAGTCAACTAGGCTAATTTCTATTGAATATCACCTACCTAATTCATTTCACAGAGCCATAAAATAAAATGGCTCTTATTTTAGCTACATACAGAAACAAAAATGAAGGGGAAAAAATCCACAAGCATTACAATATATTTTCAGTCCAATTTCTTCAGTGTTCTCTAAATAGAAAGGGTTTTTTTTAATAAGCTGTTTGAATTTATAAAAATAAAAAGGTTTAACAATTTTGTTTCCATGTTACTGACTTTCAAACTAAATTATTCTGAGAAATGACTTTCACTCTGAAAAGCTAGCAATTTTAACAACTTGAATCTACAGATTAGAGAAGATATCAACTCTCAGCATAGATATAACTCCAGCCATGTGAGTTTTACCAGTTGGTCTTCAGTGCTGTTTTGGTTGATGATTCATTTATTCAGTAGGTAGAAATAAGTATATCTAATGAGATCATAAAAACCTTCTGACAGCTTTGATGTGAATAAAATCCCTATATTAAGAGCAGTGTTGGAGGAGTAAAGGGGGGTGATGTTCTCACTTGTTTCTTGAAATAAGCTTGGTGGATCTCAGCACAGTGCATAGCAGACTGATGTTCAGAAAAATCACTGTCAACAGTCAAACTAAAACTGCCACCATTCTTGGCAACAGGAGCAAAAAATAATGATTATGAGATCAGAACAGGCTTGCAATGCTGAAGGGAAAGTGTCCTGGGAAACTTGATGTCAATCCCATCTGTACAATGAAATCATTGTCAAGCCAACATTGTTAATTGCAAGAAATTTTAGTTTTTACAATATGTGGAGTAAATTTTCAGGTAGCTTAAATCTCTTCTATTGATGTAAGGAAAGCTATGCTAATTTTCAGAAGCTGAAAATTCACTCTAAGTTTTTCAAAACTCCTCATGACATTCCTTGTAAAATATTTATAGTTATCTACCACCTTAACTTTTTATCTGTTCATATATGGCTATGTCAATTGTATGGTGGTTTTCCCTCAGAGCAGGCAATATAAGGATTCCACTGAGCAAAGTGAGAATGAAGTGGGTACTGAATTTTACTTGAGTCACCTGCAGTGGGATTTATTTCTCCGGACTTTTGCTGTATTAAAGTGAGACAGCTGGTGTAAACCACATACCTAGGCACTGTTTACACCTATTTGGCAAGCACAGGTACAACTCTAGAGGGCCGTTAAAGCCATCAATGTCACTATTTCTCTCCTGTCCATAGAGAGTGCCAAGGTAGCAAAGTTATCATGATGTGGGTGCTGCTGAGCAGTACAGAACTCTCTGGTTGGAGCTGTGAAGCTAACATCACAGCGTTGCTCCAGACTCCAGTTGCGTCTCCAGGCTAAGCTCTGTCACTTAACAGGGAACTGAGAACCTCTAAGAAACTGTTATCATCTGCCACCTATGAACTACTCTGCTATTGGTAGTTTTCTGAGCTATGAAGTACGTGTCTTGCAGCTCTCAGCCTTTCAAAGATTTTGGCACTGTAGGTCACAGGATCAGAAAAATAGTGATCTCTGATGTAGCATTTTTCAAAGTCTATATTTTGTGTTACCACTATCTTCTACCAAAAATAACAGATCGGTACTACTACTGCATAGAAGCTTCTACTTATATTTGAAGACAAAGGATGCTAGAGGTAGAAGAAAGTATTACACAGTTTTACTCTCCACACTCTTCCAAAAAACCCCAGTAACAACATCAAAATTTTAATGTGATGCAAACCTTTTGTAAATCAAGTGGCACTACAGCAATTTTCCTTCTCAAAGCTGATCACCCTTCAATCTTTCTGTTGAGCAGCATTGGAGAAGGGAGGAAAACTACTTTGTTGTGTGTGCAGAATCTAGAATTTTTAAAAAAATAATTGTTCTTTATCTGTATCCAGAAACAGTAAGTAAAAAATACTTCACATCATCAGCCTGAAGCCAGGGGAAGAAACCTTCTAAGCTTTCTCTGGAATGGCAGAAATAGGAATAGGACTGAAGGCACCTTGGGCAAATGAAACAGACTAATCAGCCACAGACAAGATGCTACTACACTTATCTCCCGCTTTCTTACATCTGGATCCACTTCGACAGCATGACATCTAAAAGCCATTACCACAGTCTGCACCATGACAAAACTTGTAGTTTTATTCATTTCCTATCATGCTTTGGCTTTTCCTTTAGAACACCTTGATTCCCTATTATTTTAAATGTAGGAACCTTTCACTGTCAAGGTGTTCCATAAAAAAATCATTGAATTTTGACTAAAGTTGGCCTGGATAGATCTGACCTGAATTTATGAAAAAATAAATCTTAAATCTTGCATTCATATGACTTGCAAAGATCTAAAAGCATATAGGAAATACTTGTTGTTTGTTAAGTGTATGGATTCTATAAAGCCAACCTTTAATTTACATCTACATAATGTTTACATATCTAATTTATAAGAGCATGTAAATGCAAAAGCTGATAGAAACCATTCCTTTCTTCCTCATTTCTACCTGCTTGTTACTCTGAAAGGAACATTAACATTAAAAAATTGTTTCATGTGCATACAGCTCCTACATATTTACACTCAATTCTGCAGTCAGTCCTTATTTCCTTGTATCTGTGGATGTTAGAGGATTGAAGACGTTCAAATGCAATGAGAGGGCTGCCTATCAGAGCACTAAAAAGACATTAAATAAAGAATCCTGATTTGGCTCCACATGTAGAATTGCTGTAAGGTGAGTGCTTGTCTCATCTGCCTGAGTAATTCCTGAAGGAAAATTCTACTGAAGTATGTTGCTAATTCAACAAATCCCTTTCAACAGTGAAATAACATGCCTCTGGTCAAATCTTATGATTCATTTTTCCTACATTTCCCAGTTTTGTTCAAGCTGACTGTACTTTATACAGTCTCAAAACTGCAAAGAATTTAGTGAAACAAGCTATGAGCGTTCAAAGAATTACCTCCCTGCCATGCCTCAGTCTCAAGCATTTAATGGACTACTGAGGATAGACAGCAGAGGACAAAGAATTCTATGAGGGCATTCCTTGCAAATCAGCAGATCTGGTTTGATTGGGCACAACCCAAAGATAGCACCCGGGTAAAAGTATTCCCCTAAAAACAAACAAACAAAAAATACAAGTCTATTGATTCTTTGAGGCCTCCGTGAATCTGTCAACAAATATTCCACTTAATGTTACAGACTATCTGGAATGAAATCACATTTTGAAATATATCAGAGCATTTATTCTGAGCCTAACAATAATTCTTTTCCCTACAAATCAAAATCAAGTTTTACCTGTAGAAGTTAGTTAGCTCTAGGTACAATCTTTCCCACAAATTGATGTCTCCTAGTGTGAGAAATATATTTAAAAGTTCAGAAGACCTAACAAACAACACCTCCCACCCATCCCAATCACAAATAAATAAGAATATGGAGAAAATGTTAACAAGCCAGAGTTATTTCTTCTCAATATGCATTTAGAATCAATACCAAAAGAGGAAAGATTTTTTTCATGGGAATAGGGGGTTCACAAACTGCAGACTCCACTTGACCTGGGGAAGTGCTTGCACATTAAGTGTTTAACTAAGTCCACTCATTCTCTTCATAAATCACACAAGGGACAGGACACTGTATCATCGAACATGAATAAATACAGTGTTGCATTTGACAAAACCACCATTAAATAACTTTCTCTCTTTCTTCTCTCCCCCTTGCTATTTTTCTTTTTTATTGTTTAGTATATAAAGTATGCATTTTACTAGATCTGTAGCTTTGTATAATTGCTGGAATAATTTCATGAGTGATCTTCCTAGTTATATTAGTAGTATTCCAGAAAAAGCACTATAGTAAACATTACAGTTTTAGCTTCCTTATTTATTTTTACAAACCCGTTTACAAAACTAAACTGCTTCTTATGGCCCAGATCTGTAAGGCTACAAGCATCTGAGAATCTCCTGTTAATGCAATTGCGAAAGAATCATAAACTTATCTAATGCTATTAACTATTGTTGGTACAGAACCCTAACTATACTGAGTCAGAAGAAACTATCATTTGCCAAGGAATAAGAGAAACCAGTTTAAGAGTAATACTAAAATATAATACAGCACTGTATTTTGATAGTAGCAGGAAATGGAAAAATATATAATTTGTGTTTCTCAAGTAATTCGGTGATAGATTGTTTAGAAATAAAAAGTGCAGTGGATTAAAATCTTACATCTGGGAACAGGATAAACATATCAGTGATGATAAAATATTTCTATGGAGTTAGATTTCAGTATTTTTACAGACACAACAAAACTCACTGAATTTGAGTAATTTGCTCTTTTGTTATTCAATTTGTTGTTGTTATCTATCTGTCTATTAAAATAATTTGTAATTTGATGTTCCCATTATGCTGAAATTCTTCATAAATTCTGATCTGAGTGAGTTATACTGGAAAATCAACAAGCTATGTATCCCAGGTTCTATTCTAAAAAGAAAGTATTGATAAGCTTATCTATCATGGAGTCATCAAATTCTCCAAATTTAGGTGGTCTGCACAGCAGCTTTGAAGAATAATAATACAGATACTAATTCTGATGACACTCATGATAACAAGGTGTTACCATAGCACAGATTCTTCCCAAGAAATGACCTCATGCTGACATGAAAAGGTGTATTTTCAAAAGCAGGTGTAAATATTTCCAAGCACAGACAAGCTGATGTTTGACAGGAAGACAGAGTACAGTAACTGAATCCCAACTACAAGTGAGTGTGGCAAATCACATAATTTACCAGCATTATTATCACATGCATTCTTCTTTTTTTTCTTATGGAAATCTCCACATACCACAACCATGAGCAGAAGCATTCTCATATTTCTTTATATGTCACAGAATCATAGAATTGTTTAGGCTGGAAAAGATTATTGAGTCCAATTGTAAATCTAACGCTACCAAGTCCACCACTAAACCATGTCCTCAAGCACCATATCTACACGTGTTTTAAATACCTTCAGGAGTAGTGACTTAACCACTTCCTTGGACAGTCTGTTCCAATGCATGGCAGCCTTTTCAGTGAAGTAGCATTTCCTAATATCTAGTTTAAACCTCCCCTGGTGCAACTTGAGGCCATATCGTCTTGTCCTATCACTTGTTACTTGGGAGAAGAGACTGACCCCCTACTCATTACAATATCCTTTCAGATAATTATAGAGGGTGATGAAGTGTCTCCTCAGCTTCCATTTCACCTGACTAAACAACCCCAGTTCCCCTTAGCCACTCCTCATAGGACTCTAGACCCTTCACCAGCTTCACTGCCCTTTTCTGGATGAGCTCCAGAACCTCCATGCCTTCACTGTAGTGAGAGGCCCAAAACTGAACACACTATTTGAGGTATGGCCTCACCAGTGCCAAGTAAAGACGACAATCAATTCCCAACTCCTGCTAGGCACAACATTTCTGATACACTTGGTAGCATTACAGGCACTCTTGCCAAAGCCTGTAGCATTGCATGGGGTTGTTGTGACCCAAGTGCAGGACCCAGAACTTATCTTTGTTCAAATACATAAAATTACCTTCAGTCCGTTGATTCAGCCTATCCAGATCCCTCTGCAGAGCCTTTCTACCTTCAAGCAGATCAACACTCCTGCTCAACTTAGTATTGTCTGCAATCCTCTTGTCCAGATCATTGTTAAAGATATTAAACTGAACTGTCCCCAGTACTGAGCCCTGGAGATCACCACTCATGACTAACCGTCAACTGGATTTATCTTCATTCTCCACTACACTTTGGGTCCAGCCATCCAGCCAGTGTTTTACCCAGCAAAGCTGCCAGTTTCTCCAGGAGAATGCTGCAGGATATGGTGTCAAAGGCTTTATGAAAGTTCAGGTAAACAACATCCACAGCCTTTGCCTCATCCAATAAGTGGGTCACTTTGTCATAGGAGATTAGTTTAGTCAAGCATTTTTCATAAACCCACACTGACTGGGTCTGTTTTCCTGGTTGTCCTCTATGTGTTGCATGATGGCACTCAAGATATTCTGCTCCACAACCTTCCCCAACACTCAGGTCAGGCTGACAGTCCTGCAGTTCCTCTCCTTCTCCTTCTGGCCCTTCTTGTAGTTGATCCACACATTTGCTAATCTCCGGTCAACTGACTGATCTGACTTATGTTATCAGCTAGACTGCTGTTAAATGATGGAAAGTAGCTGGTTGAGCACTTCCACCAGCTTCCCCAGTCCTCTGAGTGGATCCCATCTAGCCCCTTAGAGTTGTGTGTGTGTTAAGTGGTGTAGCAGATTGCTAACCATTTCCCATCTGATTATGGGGGTTTCATTCTGTTCCCCATCCCTGCCTTGCAGCTCAGTGGGCCACATACCCAAAGGGCAACTGACCTTACTATTAAAGGCTGAAAATAAGAAGGCATTGAATACCTCAGTCTTTTCCTCTTTCTTTGTGACTATGTTCCCCCACTCCCAACCACTAAAGGAGGGAGATCATCCTCAGCCTTTATAATCGCCTTTTATGGCAGTAGACAGATGACATTGTAGTTGGACACTGGACTTTCTAATTTTCTCCCTACATAATCTCACATCATCTTTGTTGTCCTCCTGAGACACATACCCATTCTTCTGAAGGTCATAAACTCTCCTTTCTCTCCTGAGTTCTATAAATGCATATAAACGCATGTGCTACACATCAAAAAGTATTTATATTTTCAAAATCTATTAGAATAGAGAAGTAAGTAAGTTAATAGGTCAACAAGTGGTAGAGTGGCAAAGATGTTAATTGAAAATCTGTACTTCTGTACAGAATAGTTGACGGTCATGCTGACTTCTGTTATACTTTCTTCTGCCTATGCATCTTAGTGCTTATCTGGTTGCATTAACAGCATGACTTTATTTTGATTCTTACCTTGTGAACACAATTTTAAAAGCTAAGTGTATGCCAGTTTTACTTAGAGATAACTTGTTCGTAAAAATAATTTTTACCACATAAACATCCATCATTCAGAACCTAGAGTGATCAAAACAGATTTACTTTACGTGATTGTCTAAATAAAATGAAAAGCATATTCTAAAAGAAAAAAAATAAGCTTTTGATTTGTTCAATCAATCATTTTTAACACAGAGCATATGTAAAAAGATGATAATTTAAAATATACTTTTCCAGAAATATATTTTATTTAGCCATAGTACTATCCATATTTGAAAATACAAAACCTAAACCTCTGAAGGTCTTAGCAACTATTGACTTTGAATCTGCAGGAAACCAACTGTGGTGGAAACCAGGTCAATGGATAAAAAGCATAACCTTGTGAAAATAATATATCTTTCCAGAAGAAGCAGACATTGTCTTAAGCTAGGAAGAAGTTCTTTCTCTACTTCACTCAGAAGCCCTTATGTTCCCTGATCCAAATTGAATACTTTTTTACAGTTAAAGAAATACATGAGCCCACTGAGGTTTTACTGACCCAATAGGCTCAGAACAATCCCTGATGATTTCTTGGCATTTGTTAGCACTTGTGACCTTTATTTTATACGAAGGATTATCGCTCTGTACATTTCCCTACAGGATATACCCAGCCATATGTCAGCCTTGCTCAGGGGGTTCTAAAATACAGCTTGAACAATTCTTCACATACTTGCTGTGTTCACTGAAAATTATGTAACATTTATTTCTGTAGTAATCCTTAGGGTTTTTTTCTATTAAATGTAGAGTTCTATCATGAAGTTAAGCACACACTAAAATGAAAAACAGAGACTTGCTACTATCAGTAATTTAAGAGTACTTTATTTCCATTAAATCAAACATATTAAGCCAGATATGTGAATGAAGGCAGTAAAATATAGTATTTTTAATGACCTTTCTGGCCTTGCAACTAATCATTTGATTATACACCATTTTATGTAATGTTCCTGTGATCATGCACTTAACCATGAACTTTTGAACCTCACTCCTGCCCTCCACTTTGCTCCATAATTCATCTTTACAGTCTATACTTCCGTCTCATAAGTCACTGCATAGCCTCATATTCTTTATTTTATTTCAATAATCCTCGCTCTCTGTCCTGTGGTATGGGAAATACTCCTGATTCCCTAAGTTTTGATATCCTATAATTTTGCAGAGTTGGAAATATGAGAAGAAATAAAAAAGATAAACAGAAAAAAGATGAAAAATAAGTTATCCATTTAAAGTGATATATCAAGGATCTAAAATGCCAGAACATTTATATACAGGCAGATAAGAGAAACAATAGTTACGAGGTCATTTTGCTACTTGTTGTGTTACATTCCAAGATGGGACCTAGTATCATACCTATGTTGAATCACATAGCTAACTTTTATGTTGTTTTGAAAGTCATGTTATTTTGAAAGTGTGGTGAGAGAGTTGAAAATGAAAGAAATGGGGTATTGTTAAGAACTGTAAAAACTTCTTAACTTACATCAGTATATTCAGTAGCTTTAGCAATACTGATAATTTTCCCAAGCATTGTTATTTGGTTTCTGACAAATGCAAACTTGAAAGCATTCTTCCATAATAACAGTGTCATATCCTTCCACAGGGAATAGAAATTGTAGGAGATATTCAATGCAACTTTTGATCAGCAACATATTTCCGCAGTAGCTTCATGTGGAAATGACTTATGGTGGCAGCAGGAAGGGTGAAGAGAAACAGTCATTTTGAGTCAGAAGGTGGTTTGCTTAGAAAACAAGGCAATATAGTCCACACCTTGAATCAGAACTAGAGCTGTCCATAAACTTTCTATGCCTCAGGGAAGACACAATACTCACAGTATGCTAAGTATTTCAAAGACACAGTGGGAAATGAGACAGATGTTTCTCATATATTTCAACTGGAAATGTTTCACTTGTCAAAATTTCCTCTTTGAGCACACATTGAAAATAGAATCAGGGTTATATAAATGAATGAAAAATACTGATGCTTACAAAAATTCTGTTATATTAATTATTTTCTTCCAAAACAATTAATTTGAATATTTATAAGACACTACTTGATCAACACAGATTTACAGATTGAGAGGCAGTCCTGTCATCTTCTAGACACAGACCTAATAGCCACATTTTTAATTTAAAGTGATATGAAGTTCAAAATTCAGATACCCTGTAACACTACCAGAATTCCGCTTCTTTCAGGTTTCACTGCAAATCAAATCCAGGCCAATTTTTCTAGACATTTTTCAAACCATATTGAGAAATATGGATTCAAATGCAAATGGCATTTCTGAAAAGGAAGAAAATACATGGGGAAGAGTTCGAATGATAAAAATATGATGTCTTGTGTCAGGGTAAAATGTTATAGTTCTGGCGATACTTCTACTTGCTTGGATCAAGTGCTTCGAAGTGTTATTAAGAAAATGCAAGTTCAAGATAACATAATCCTGCAAACATTTTAGTGAAATGTGCAAGTAAAAGCAGAGAGCTAGCCCCCCTAGTAGAAAGTAGCTCCGTCTTTCTGTGGCTGAACAGGGAGTAGCAGTAGTCATCAGCGACTGTCTGCAAGAGTTTATATTATCTGCCAACTACCTTTACCTGTTGACAGCAGGCCAGTTCCTTGAGAACTAACCCAGAGCACTTCCAGCCAGTTCTTCATTATTCTAGAATAACAATTGTTCCTCTTGAATGTCACATATCCAAAAATGTTTTAAATATTTTTAAATATATGCCATTGATGTATCACTTATTGTTGATTCATAACAAGCATTATTTGAAGCGTTAGCCTTCTCTTAAAAAAGGTTAGTTGTCCAGACTTTGAGACGCAATTTGGAATTTGGCCTATAAGAGCAAAATGTCTAAGCACATCAATTTACCTTATGTGGTGGAAGAGAAAGATATAGTTCAGCCTAAGGACTTTTGAAAAGATTTGGTCCATTGCAATCGAACTTTGCATAGGCCAGCTCTTTCAGGTGGGAGTTACATTTTACAAAAGTCAATTCCTGTTTAAAGTATATGAATTTTTTCAAGTTTTAAACATTCTATTTCCTCAAGTTACACCAACTGAAGAAGATAAAGTCAATTTTTGCTGTTAAGGCTTTTATGAAGGGATGTAGTTAAAACTACTTACAGCTAAACTATGGGTAATGCATCTGAACATTTTTTGCATTAAAATCTGGAAAGATTTGGTTAATACCTGGAGGCCTGTGGAACTCAGAACTCAAAATAAGTCTTACTTAATAGCATACCTACGTGTAGGAAAAAAATCTCAGAAAACTCTAGTATGAAGAGAAATATAATTAGAACTAGTTCTTCACTGCCAAAAGGTTTCAAAATCAACCTAATCATTGGAAAAGTTAAAATGTAAAAAGCCCATTCTAGCTCTGGTAGCCATCAGAATGCACTTTTCACAACCACCATTGTACAAAGATGCAAAGAGAAAAATCTGACCCGAAATACTGAAAGATCTTCCGTAACATAAATTAATCAAGATACGATACTTATGCTTCCCAAATAATGTTAGTTTCTTTGATTCTGTTAATTCACATAGTTTATAAACTCTGGTTTGTAAAGAGAGCCCTATCAGCTACAGGGATGTCTGAACTACTGTTTTCCTCTATCCTTGCATATCATATTTAAGAGCATATTTCTGATATTAACATGATAAAAAAGAAGCAGACTGTGCCTTTTTAAAATCCATTCTATGTTGCTAAATGTTTTCTCTCCAACTTAGAGCTCAGCATCATTCATCCTTGGCTGCATTTACTTGCTTTAAAAAGCTGCAAAAGTCAGAAAGATGATACACAAGCTTTCCAAATGCTAAACCTGTTGTTGATGTAACTGGAATCCAGATCCAGAATATGATTTAAGCAGAAACAAAAATGACTGCAAGACTGACCTAGATCAGTCCTCAGAAATCCAATTCCTGTAATTTACTTCTGTTACCAATGGAGAGCCTACAGTTACCAAATTAAAAGTCAGTTTCAGATCTGTCCTAAAATTTCCTCACCAATCATCCCTTTAAAAACTTTTTTTCTTATACAACCATATGTGACTATATGAAAAGGTACAGATGAACAGCCAAGAATAATGTTTGAAAAGGAGATAACAGTAGACATTAGTAGGCACACAATATTAACAAATGAAAGAATGGATGGAAAGTGGTATTTAGTTTACCTGTCTTCAGTGATTCATGACAAAATTAATTATCCTTCACACCAAAGTGTAGTGTATTTATTTTATCAAATGTTATGCTATATCTTAGGATATTTCTGTGTCAACAATCTCCATTGCAAAATCTGTTTTTCTGACAACCAGTGTGTGTCAGGGAATGAGAAAGACAATGTTTTATGGAGTGCTGTGTCTCGTGCTGAAAGAACATCATGTTATAATGTGCTTTATTATGAACATATTTAGAAATATTATGATTAAGTACAAAATAGAAATAACTCTGAAATACAAGTAATCAAAATTTCTTATGTAAACTATCTAAAACATACCATTTATAAACATCGAAAATAAAAAGGAATTCATCTGGTATTGATTAGAGGTAGTATTCTATTCTGCTTCTCTTGATCAACAATAATATTACTAATATTAATCTAGAACTTTTCCTTGAGACACCAGAGTGGATTGTCTATAGAACAGCCTTCTACATATTTACTAAACAAAATATCTACATGCTGTAGTAGCAATGCAAACCATTACTACCACTACTCAATGACACAGAAAAAAAATCATCCTTTTGTGAACTGAATACATGGAAATGTAGCTAGTTATTTTGTTGTGGGTTAGTGTTTTTTCCAATAGAATTTGGCAGGAACTGTACATTCAATAATGCCAAATGCACAAAGCTAAGGAGCACTTGTTAACCTGGGTATTCTTTGTGCAGAAACAGTTGTTAACCCAGTAGAGCTACTTCCTGATATGAATTAAAAGCCAGGTATTCCCTTGGTGCATGCACATCTTCCCTGCTAATTGAAGGTCTGAACATTTTTTTTTTATTTTACTTTTTTTTATCTAATAGGACAAACTTTTATCACTCTGCTTCCATTATGGTTTTATAAATGTGTGACAGTCATTAATGGTCACATATATTTTATTCATCTGAAACTACATCACATTATTCCATTGAAGAACATCCAGATTCTAAGGCAGGTGTATACTATGTTAACCTACATTAATTTTGCATACGATGCAGCTGTTCAAATATCTGGAGATGTAATTTATCTTTTGAAGTAAAAAACCATCTGGTAGTAAATAGAATGGTGATGCTTAATTAATCAACAGATCACAGACGTATGCTATCTGACCACTTCATGCCAAAGCCTAAATACTTTCACAATAAAATATGGTTAATATTTGTATATTTGAATTCCAGAAAGCTCATTTATTCTACACTTGAAGGGAATGTTCTCTGGGAGAAAAATGCAGTAATGTTATTTTACTGAGCTTAATTTGAGATATTTTCATATTTGCAGTTTCTCTTTGAATTTCACAAATTACAACAGTGCATATCACCAGCCATTGTGTATTATATTTCATCAGTTTATATATAATACTTCTGAATAACTGAAAATTATGCATCTAGATAATCTGAAGTATGGAAACACTAGGAATATTTTGATCATATCTGTCACATTTTAACCAAATAGTAATTTTCTACCCTAAATATATACTAACCTGCTTCTATTAACTTACTGTGATCCAATGGATTTTTTAATTAACTGTAACTAAATTATTCTTTTGTCAGCTTCCTGTTTCTGTTGACTGCTTTCTACATATAGAAGGAAAACCATCTTCGCATCTAAAAAAGCAATAAATCATTATTTAAAACAATTGGAGGATTCTAATAGTTTATTGCTAACAGAAAGAATTTCAGTTTGGTCACAGATATTAAAAATAGATATATATCATCAAATGTAAAGGATATTATAGTAGAAATAGAAACTCACTTAGTCTCATATAAAATATATTATTGTAATATAATAGTAAAAAAGGTTATTCTTTAAAGTGAGGGAAACACCTTTATATGTACACCTACATCACTGATAAACATATTCATCTTCCATAACAAATGAGAATAATCATGTGACAAAAATAGACACAAGAGGCAAAAATGCATCAGACACATTCTCAGTCACAGATTATACCATAGTTTAACTTTCTATTATCAAATGGAAAGTTGCAGAGACTACTGCTGTTCTAAAACTTAATCACCAGGAGCATTTCAAGAACTTCCCTGTAGAGAGCGATTTTATTCCTGTGCTACATAAAGATCAGAATTTGGTTTAACGCTACAATTAAAACTGTAAGAGCCACTCTGCCAAAGGAGAACAGGAGGTACATTTTATCTTACAATAACACTTTACTGAATTTTAAATGAACCTCTAATATTTTACCTGCCAACAGTATTTCACTCTTCACAAAGATGTAATGAACTACCTCTGGCAGCAGTACAGGAATGGATCAGATAGCATTCCAGTTTCCAAACCAAACCACATACTTTCCCTCTTTGCACAATGATAGTGAATTTTATTCTATAATTACAGGAATAACTGCCACTTGGTATTAAAAGTATTAAGTTATTGTTTCAATCAAAAACCTTCTTAGTCTGTCCTGTCTTTTAATACAATACAGCATTAATTTGCATCTACTAATAATCCAGCTTTAAGCAGTACAATAACTCCTGAAAGTAAGTTGAGGTTATTTAAAGAACAATACAGAGTTCACACTCACATATGCACTGATTATGTTGGTAACCATTATTATAATTCAATTCCTGTTGTTCTTTCAAACACAATACAAGGAAAGGAGAGTGCACTGGTTACCAATGAGATTTGGACTCTGACTTCCTGATGTTCAGTATTTAACTCAGCCATATGTTTAAACTGGGTCACCAAGGATGGCAATAGGCGCTGTGCATAAAAAGGCATTGAGCATACAGATTTTATCTTTCAGTCTATATTTTCCATCTGTAAAATTGCAATATTAATTCATCATATAATTTATTTTATCTCTTTTTGAAGAAAAGAAGAAAGAATCTCTTGTTTTGAAGAAGTCTAAATTTAGCGTTTACTTTGTTTGTTTCTCATACTCCCTCTAACATCAGAAAGTCCTATTTCCTGATTATATTCATATAGTAAAAGGACCACTGAAGAAAAGACTAGTCTTTCATCCATCAGCAGCACAATATTTTCTTGTTAAAACACCACACATTCTACCATATTTCAAGAACCTGTCGGTATCTCAAAGGTTTAAATTCATTTTTTAACACTTTAATTTCTAATTCTGATTGGGCTCTGCTTTCTGGTAGTGTAACAGGTTGTATCACTACATTATATTTTTCTATTTTATAAATGTCATGTCTCAATCTGATGAGTTCATCTTTCCACTGTTTCTGTAGCAAAGAGTACGTGATTGAGTGAGGACAAATGCTCTCTTCCATTACTCTGTTGCATTTACAAAACAAAAGGTCTTTTCACAATCTTGATCATCCCTCAGAGAAATAACAAACTCAAAATATTTCACATTACAAATTTTATAGACTAATTAGAAAAAAATCCACGGTATTCTTGATTCCTGATGAGTGGTGATGAGGACTGAATTATTTCAATTTTCCTTCCCCTTGCAAAACACTATGCTAGTCTGTGTATTTGTTACCCAAAATGTATACTGCAAGCTCATGTAGTTATCCAGAATTTCCTAAATGACATACATTTTTAGCAGCTTGTGCAGCATAGTTGCCTTGTTTTATGGTGGCTCTATGCTGAAAAGATTTGGACTCCTACATAGATTAGGTCAAATTACCACATTGTAGTAGTCCTGGTTGGATTTATAATTTGGATCTTTCTGGAAATCACTCCATTGTTCCTACTAAGCCAATAAATCATACAACTTGTTGACATAGTTACAGCTACAGAACGTGGCATAAAATGTGCACACATATTTCTCATTGCCTGAGGGGGAAATATTTGAATGTTTCCTATACTGTAATTCTGACATGGACTTCTAGTACAATTATTGGAGTAACTTCACTCAGTATTCAATTATAAGATATTTTGAAATGTTATAAATTAAGACTAATTTTTTTTCTTTCTTAGCATTTAAGTATTCACACACACACAAAAAATGCCTTGTATGGGTATAGCTTTTAGACATATGGTTTCCAGCCGTGTAAAAGTGTTTATTAAAGAGAGGTTGATAAATAATTTCTTTACCGTGGTATGAGGTATTGGCCAAACTTTAGGCAGTTTTACTCAAAGACTTTTTGCTTATTCTGCCATTGCTTTAAAATACCTGATTTCTTTTGAGGGAGTGAAGGGGTAGTTCTCCATTCTCAATGATAATTTATTTTCCATCCCGTATAAAATTTTGGCTACTACTCCATTCCTAACAAAATAAAAAGGTAATGTCAACACAATGATATTTAACTTCCACTGCTATTAACTACCCTTTTTCAATCCATTCTCTGATGTGTGGTATTTAGTGGAGTCATTGCAACCTGTGAAGAATGAATAGCGTGCCAGTGTACACTGCAAGCAAATCAGAATAGCAACATTTTACACCTGTCTTACACACGCATAAATAATTACATATATTGCAAGGCAGAGTGAAATTTGCTACATTTAATTATAGGGATATCCAAATACAGCCTCGACTGTATTTGCTTCCAAAGGACAGCAGCAGCAGGAGAGCCTCCCATCTCATCCTTGCAGGGGAAGACACATGGTTGAAACAAATGGTAAGGAGCACCACTAGCTGATTCAGAGTGCCCTCTTCCAGGAACAAAAGGTTTCCTCAGAGGAAATCCTTCTCACATCATGTTCTAAATGTAACAGAAACAGCTTGAGATGCTATGGTTTTGAGACAGACTGGGAAACAGGACATTGCAGAGGAGCTTTTCACTGGTTATAAAGCTTATAAATGATATTTTATATACACTGTTTGTACGAAATCGCAACGTATAGAATAATGCTGGTTTATGCCTCTGTGTACACATTCCTAACTCTAGCACTGCATTATGTTGATAGAAGGTGGTTTTAGGTTAGTTAAATCAAATTAAAATGTAACACTTACTCTGAAATACCAATGTCTACACTGGAGCTTACACTGAAAGTACTGAAGATATGAGTAATTACTGGGTTTCACGACAGATTTATATCTCGACCTATCATCTGGAGTCATCTTCATACAGCCTGTGAAAGATGCTATTCATATGCTCTGTGACAGATGCATATTCCTATGCATTGGAAAGGCAATATAAATTAATTCCCTTATCACAGAGGGACAACACCTTCTGGACACAGTGAAATCATATCATAATTATTGTTTATATATGCAGAAACAGGAACTATTTTCCACACTGAGACCAACAAATTAAAATTATTTAATTTATCAAGGCAGGACAATATTTACCTTTAATTGGAGTTTATTAATGTCAAAGTGTCTAAACCAGCAAGATTTTATATTTATGCTGCTTAAAAAGATAAGGTTCATATTTATTCTTTAACAATTGAACAATCTAACTTACACAGTTTATTTGTATACACTTGGAATTCACAAACATCTAAAAATCTTAGTCCATACCTAATTCACATAAAAAAGAATGCCCTATTGTCATAAATATATGGATATAGATAAATGCTATTTAGACACACAACACTCTGCAGTCAGGATGTACTGAGTTTATAGAATTGCTATTATATTTTACAAATACCTTGGAAACAGAAACTACAGCCTTGTAGTAGGATGATATTGTAAAAACTATTTTATTACCCCCGCCTTTGAGCACCGTGTGCTCAGAATTAAAGAAAAGCTGAAGCACATTCTGCAATTTCTGAATGTATAACAGGTTTCTATCCCTGAGAAAGTCAAAAGAAATCACACTATTATCATTAGTTAGATATGACTGAAGTGAAAAACAAAAGTAGCAAGTGAGCAAATAAACAACAAAAAACATCCCCAAAACCTGTAACCTAAACTTTTACAGAAATATGTTCCTTATTGTTTATTTGCAGGTTTAACAATTTAGTTCTTTATATTTCCTAGTACAGTCATTTTTACAAGAAACAGCATACATCAAGCATACATCATCCTAAACCTCAGTTTTCTCAAAAGCTTTTGATCCAAAACCTCTAACTGGATAGAGACAGTATATCCTATCTTCTATGTGAGCTTTTCATAGCATTATAGAGAAAGTTGCCATGTGGTTCTGCTTATGCTCAGTATGATTTTACTTACCATGTAATTTGCATTTCAGAGTGCCATATCAAAGTACTACTCTCAAATACCACCTTAGGTCATTTCCCACCCTCCAAAGATTCATTTCACATAAAAGACATTTGTCATCATAAAATACCATCAAACACTTCCGGTGAAAGACCCAAGGTATTTTTCTTATCGGTATTTATTTCAGAAATACAGTACCCCTATAGGCTATAGATTAGGTTAAATGGAAGAGAAGAGAGTGGTGTTTTTTTTTCCTGAGAACCTGCTGGTTTACTTTTCTTTCAATCTCCTCTTTCCAGTTTTATCTATGAACAGAAACTCACCTAAGAGGGTCAAAACAAAAACATGAAGCCCTTTAAGAAAAAAAAAACAAACCACCAAACACTGAAGTTAACAGACAAATAAAAATAAAACAAAAATTAGCACACAAACCATAACAACCATAACTACTAAGGTTGTTTCCTATAGGAGAGGTGAAAAATATCCTCGAGTTTCCCCACAGGTGAATTATTATTTCAATACTTCATTGCCTCTTAATCACCATGTTTTCATGATGCAGATGAACTGAGGATTACACATAAATGCCCTTGGAAGAATGAACATGAGAAAAAGATCGGTATATAGTACATCGATTCCTGAAGCAGTCAGCAGAAAATGAGCACACATTGACCAATGAGTGGAATAACAGCTTTGTTGACAATCTCAGTGAAGTTTGGCCTGTGCAGCTAAGTGGACAGAGAGATAAAAAGATGGAGATTTGATGAAAATATTCTCCCTATCTCCTCTGTTCTCTACTTTACACAATCATCTGCTTTCAGTCATATATACATTCTGATGGCCACAGATCAAGAATGGTACCTCACTTGTGATCACAGCAGTTTCTTTGCCCTTCTGGCCACAGATGATATGAAAGCATTTCATTCATCAGAAAAATGTTTCTACCTTGTAAAATGGTACTACAGTTTATTGTAATAATTAATGTTATGACGTCCCTCTTCATGTCTTAATTAAACTCAGATGAAGTCAGCGAATCCACAGTGGACTTTTGGTCCCAATTTTTCTTTATAAATATCATAAGGTCCCATGAGTATTATATAACTGCCAATATGTCGGTTGCACATGACATTTCTAAATACATACATTGCAGAAGAAGAAAACAGAAGACTAAATCACTGCAATAGATGCAATCTAATAGATTTAAAGCAATAAAGATAGAAAGTATTACAAATATACCTAGAGGGTAGATGGAATAAATGACAGACTACTTTTTTATGTTTAAGTAAAATTAAAGTAGCCTTAAACTCAATCTTGGTAGGGCATTAGAAACTATATCAATTGTATTAAAATAAAACACCTCTGAAAGAAAATAAAAGCAGCCTATTTTTTGCAGTCATAACAATCAATGCTTCAGTGATACCTCTTTATATTATGTATGGAGAGTTGTTAACAACAGTGGAAAGCAAGACAGCCCTGCAGACAGATAAAAACTTTAACTACACTTTGCTCCTTTGCATGGAGTCCATTAATCAGGAGCGTAGATGTTAGGGATATTCAGCGGCAAAATGACTGGGCTTTGCAATCTGGATATCCATAGAGGCAGCATTACATTCTGATGGCAAGAAAGAGATGATTCTACCTCCTTATAGCGGTCTTTAGAGGAATTCAAGAAGATTCAGCTGGAAAACAGCAGCTTTCTTTTGCGATATTTCTTCTGATTTCTGACTTTAATATAGCAAAAGCCAAGCTTCTGAAAACAAAGAAGGTAAAAATAGGAAGGAGGATCAATGATCTTCATACATACTATTATGCAGGCATATATGTTTGTTTTGGGGTGAGTAAATATCAAAGTTAGTCAAAAGAAGTGCGAACAATGCTCCCAACAGCTGCAGATCTGAGAATTTTCAGAGAAAATTCAGAAGGAACCAATAATCCAAGATGCAGATACACGGAAAATGTAACAGTGCAGTGTAGTTTGGCTGAAGGTATATTATTCATGCTTCAGCTGACAGATATTTAGAATGAGAAAACACTTGTGTTTTTCCCATGTGTACAAAGTCTGTTTATTTTATCTGTCTTTGCTCAAGTACCTGAAAATGTAGAAAAGAAATAGGATGACATTTAATGATACATCCAAGGTCTATCACTCACTGACTAAAAAGGACCTAAGTTAGATATTTCACTCTTGTAAAACTGCATACGGAAGGCCTGAGGTGAAAAGTTTAATACTACTAAACAGTTACTGCATAACCAAGACGATGTAGACATATCATCATAGGTAGTATGATTCTAGTTTTAATGAAAATCTACAAAACCTCATGTGGATATATGGATTTCAGCAGATGATAAGCCATGTGCAAAGAAAATTAATTCAAGCTGTAGAAAATAACAGGATCATCATCATAAGAAGAGAATCCAATTTTTAAAGATGAATTAGAAAGTGCTTATCTCATTTACCCTAGCAAAATGAAGGTCAAGAGAAGATATGATTAGAGTCCATACACATATTCACTGTCTAAAAGTGGAGATATACATAGAACTTTCAATGCAACAGGCATCATAAAATCAAATGTGCATACCCTAATGCATTTAACCATAAAAACAGAAGACAACTTCTGAACACTAAAACGGGGAATTTTCTACTCTTCAGACAAATACATTCAGAGAGTTTTGTTTCTTCAAACAGGCTAAATTGATTTTTAAGACAGGGAATACATGATGTGATGGTCTTACAGGAGGGAGAACTGCTGTCAATAAAGAGTATTACATGAAGAATAAAATCAGGCTTTTACTTCATTTTAATCTTTGATCAGTTATGTTCTCACACGAGGTAGGGGTCATCTTGAAAGACCATGCTGATACCTATGCTTCATGAGTAATTTCCAGAAATATGCATTTCTTCTGTTTGAGAATCAGTCAGTAATGAAACGCATTTCACAAAATTCTCTTCATGTTCCATTATGATTCTTATAGGATTACCCTTAAAATAAAGTATTCACTTTGAAAATCAAAGCCCTTTCTGATACTCATTTCCCCTTCAAAAGCAAAACAAAGCTTAGAGTTAGTGGTATTTTATACACATTGAAATATAAATCATAGAATCATAGAATCACCAGGTTGGAAAAGACCCATCGGATCATTGAGTCCAACCATTCCTATCAAACACTAAACCATGCCCCTCAGCGCCTCATCCACCCGACCCTTAAACACCTCCAGGGAAGGTGACTCAACCCTCTCCCTGGGAAGCCTGTTCCAGTGCCCAATGACCCTTTTGGTGAAATTTTTTTTCCTAATGTCCAGCCTAAACCTCCCCTGGCGGAGCTTGAGGCCATTCCCTCTCGTCCTGTCCCTTGTCCTTCGGGAGAAGTGGCCAGCACCCTCCTCTCCACAACTTCCTTTCAGGTAGTTATAGAGAGCAATGAGGTCTCCCCTCAGCCTCCTCTTCTCCAGGCTAAACAACCCCAGCTCTCTCAGCTGTTCCTTATAATGCCTGTTCTCCAGCCCCTTCACCAGTTTTGTTGCTCTTCTCTCAACTCGTTCCAGTGCCTCAACATCCTTCTTGTGGAGAGGGGCCCAGAACTGAACACAGTATTCAAGGAGCAGTCCCACCAGCACCGAGTACAGAGGGAGAATAACCTCCCTGGACCTGCTGGTCACGCCATTTCTGATACAATCCAAGATGCCATTGGCCTTCTTGGCCACCTGGGCACACTGATGGCTCATGTTCAGTCAGCTGTCAACCAACACCCCCAGGTCCCTCTCCTCCAGGCAGCTTTCTAGACAGACTTCTCCTAGTCTGTAGCACTGCATAGGGTCATTGTGTCCCAAGTGCCTTGTTAAACCTCATGCCATTGGACTCTGCCCAGCGGTCCAGCCTGTTCAGATCCCTTTGCAGAGCCTCCCGACCCTCCAGCAGATCCACACTTCCACCCAGCTTAGTATCGTCCGCAAACTTGCTAAGGGTGCACTCAATGCCTTCATCCAGGTCACTGATAAAGACATTGAACAGGGCTGGACCCAGCACTGAACCCTGGGGAACCCCACTTGTAACTGGCCTTCAGCTGGATTTCACACCATTTACCACCACTCTCTGGGCCCGGCCACCCAACCAGTTTTCCACCCAGGAGAGTGTGCGCCTGTCCAGGCCAGAGGCTGACAGTTTCTCAAGCAGAACGCTGTGAGAAACTGTGTCAAAGGCTTTACTGAAGTTCAGGAAGACTACATCCACAGCCTTTCCCTCATCCAGAAGTTGAGTCACTTTATCATAGAAGGCGATCGGGTTTTTTTGGCAAGACCAATGGTCTCAAGGGTCTCAAATAATAAATAATAAATAATATATGGTCTCAAAACACACTGAAACACATGCAAAGACGGAGTTCTACCATTATTCCTACCTGTATGATTATTTACTTTAGTAGGTCCTACTGCTAGTCATTTCTCATCACACTCAGCTTTACTGATGGAGTTCTTATAAATGGATACAATGATATGCATACACACTGAGTGGGTGTTGCAAGACTCCAGATGTTTTCCTTTACTTCTTACCTAACACTGAAAGTTGAAAACAAATATATTCTTACTAGATGTTATTCACTGGGGCTTTGTTTTTCTCTTTATTTTCTTCTAAATGTGTCAAAATAACAGTGCTGTTGAACTACATTAGCAATTCCGACACATAGTAAAAAGGACATGCATATTAGCATTCTCCAAAATAACACATTGGCTGAGGTAGAAATCAACACAGGGTTTGTAAAAATAGAGTTCTGCATTTAGAATTCGGTGAACTCTAAATACAGACATGCCAGTGTCAACATTCAAAGAAAGCACTTAATGATCCAGCTAAATATTTCTGGTCAGATCAGATTATGAAGGCCATATTAGTAATTTCTCAGAGACAACATGCAGATAGAAACAAAGCTGCCATTTCCTTTCCCCATAGCAGAAATATGTCACATTCCATCTCAGGACTTCACTTTATAGATTTTGCAAAAGCAATACCTATCCCTATCTGAATCCAGTACCCAAAGGAAACATCACTGGTGATTTGTATAACTGCATAGTGTTCTCAATGTATTTCATTATTCTTACATGTGCTAGCACTCTATTTGCTTTCACTGCTCTGCTGCACATCAACCTTTTCCATACTTTTATTATCTGTCTACAGCAATATCTAGGTGTCTTTCTCTTACTCATTCCAGTTAACCTGGAATCTGACAATGTGTACCAGCATATTCTGCGCCTTTTCATAATCAATATGAGTAGTAAATTTAGTCATATGCAATTATTATTAATATGTATATTGCTTCATTGGACTTCCAGTCAGACCATGACCTAGATAGCCAAAACTCAAGTTTAAAAGAGATGGATGGATGGAATCTCACCATCCATGACAAAAAGTCTGGAGAACTTACAGGCACAGTTGGACTATCCAGCCTGATAATCTGAACAATTTAACCAACACATTACTGAATAAATTAATGAACTATTCACTAAATTATTTTCAGCTTATGTTTTCTTACCAGATCAGTTATTGTGCAGAATATATGCCAGGATGAACACATAAGCAAGGCAGTGAAGACTGGGCAGATCTCCAAAGAAACAGAAATAGTACGTCTGAGGAGTATGTACTGGCCTTCCACTAGTTATCTCATCATTATCAAATACAAATACCATCAAATCCACCCATATGCAGAAGACTTTCCAAGAAAACTTGTATTAGAGAACCATGTATGTGACCAAGATAAGAAATATAAAATGTAACTTTTAATGTTTACTTTTTGTAATATATATATATATAATAGTGATATTTTTGCTATGGTTTTAAAAAGTTATCCAAGATTTTTTAAAAATGTCTCTGCAGTTTTGCTGAGCAGTTAACCAGGAGGATGCTGAAGAGAAGGGGCCATGTCCATTTGTAACCAAGTTCTGCTTTAAAATCAAATAGCTTTTGAAGTACTGTGAAAAACATACAGCTTATGGCTCTGATAAGATACAACTCTCCTGCTCCTTGAGACAAGGAGGAAATGTTGGAATGTATATTTCAAGTCTTTCACTGTTTTATGCTAAGGATCTTAATTTGTCTTACTGTAGTCCTTTTTTCCTAAATAAATGAGGCTGGTGGTAGTAAGAGGATATAATAACCCTATTAGATAAGCAAATACCCCAGGTCAAATGAAAATACACCTATTCAACCGTACACTGGGGCGACACTCTCTGGCAACAGCTGTATTATAAGGCCACCATTTCCAGTTATTTTAACATAAAAAGGAAAACATACACAAACAGCTGTAACAAAAAATATCTCTTTGCAAATACAGAGATTAAAGGTAATATTAAAATGTGTCGTTCATATATCATAACCTTATCTGGATAAAACCAGCAGAACTTATAGATAAGAATTCTTGATATCCAAATGACAAAACATAACTGCATATTTGTTTTTCCTCCTAAAGAAAAAGATAATAAAAACTGGGGAACAAAAACTATGTCAGCTGCCAAATATTTTATTTTAACTTATTTGGCAGGAACCTGGTTAAAGGAAATAGGAGAAATTCAAGTGTACAGATCATCATGTTATCATAAAATCAAAGAATCACAGAATGGTTTGGGTTGGAAGAAATTACCTAATCAAATCCTCCTGACATGGGAAGGGACACCTCCCATTAGATCAAGTTACTCAATGGCGCAAGCAGCTTGGGCTTGAGCACTTCCAGAGACCTGTCATTCACAAATTCTCTGGATAGTCTGCTTCAGGGCGTCACCACCCTCATAGTAAAGGATTCTTTCCCTATCTCTAATCTAAATCTCTTTCAGTTTAGAGCCATTACCTCCAGATGAACAACCCCAAATCTCTCAGCCTTTCTTCACTGAGGAGGTGTCGATCCCTCTGATCATTTTTGTGGCTCTCCTTTAGATGAGCTCCAACAGGGCCAGGTCTTTAATGTACTGAGGGCTACAGAGCTGGATGCAGTGTCAGGGTCTTCAGAAGTTCTTCTGATTCCATACAGCATTTGGGATACCAGTTCTGTGGAAGGGCTTGTTTTCAGGTATAGGATCAGACATGGCTAGTGGAACCGAATCAGGAGACTTATACATAAGTGTGTGTGTCTGAAATGACAATCACATGCTCTATGTTTTTTTTTAATACAAAGATAATGAGCAGTGTTATTACCCAGACTTGAATCATTTAGTTTACATACATAGAAATATCACTACAAAACGACACAGGGAGAAAAAAGCACAATAAGTGCATCTCCAGTATCACACTTGGGTAGTGATAAGTCATTACCTATTTACTGCACATATCTTTATGTATCACAGAGTGACTCACAGAGCTAAAATAATGATTGTAAAAATATCTGATTTTCATGCTGGACTGACAGCTCTGGAGACTTAAGTTTTCTCCTCACCCACAGAACAGAAACAGTATAAGTAGCTGTACTACATGCTCTTTCCCACCACCACCCACTTGGAGAGACTATTGTTAAAGGTAAAAGACTTCTCAGTTTTACAGGATGATGCCTACAGGATTGAGTCATCTATGGCCTCTTCTGCAGGGTTTATAAGCACCCAGCTTTCAGAGAAACTAAGGGCAACTTGAACCCATGGAAAGAGGAAAGGCAAGTCCTTGTACTGAAGGGAGGCACCTCAGATTCTTGGAACCTAAATCTGCAGTCATCGTGTAAAAAAAAAAAAAGAATTTCTTTGTTTCTCAATTGAAATCAAAGTTAGTCGAGTAACTCCTATTTGGTACTTCATACTCCAAAAATAGAAGAAAAAATATTGCAATATTTTTGATATCATATTGCAAGAAAAAGAAACTGATTATATCAATTTTGAAACCAAGGGGAAGAAGACTGATACCAACATATGTATTTTATCAGTGTTAGTTCAACTAACAAATCACCTATATTTATTATTTAAAATGTGGACAATTTCTTACCCACTGCCAAGTGAACATGAGACTGTGGTTCAAAATTTTATTGAGGATTTCAGTGAGATCAGAAGGCGTGCAAGAGAATAATAGCAGTGAGAGCAAGTTCAAGTGCAACTTCACTTAAATCGGCTAATGTAATAAAGACTCACAAATTTTCTGTAACTTTAACAATGCAGACTGAAGCTACTTCTTTTTCAGCTGTGCTAAAGTCAAAATATCATTCAGTTAGGTATCAGTCTGTTAAAATTGTGGCCATAAAGATATTTTGCAGAAAATATCTCATCACTATCTCAAACCCACGAAGTATATCACTACTAAAATTTCCCTAGTGAAAATGCTGACATATTTATCTGTTTCAAGACTGAACTTTGATTAATACAAGTATTTCAAATGTGTATATCTCTATAGATGCAAAGATATATGGAATCATCTTTATGTAAAAAGTTCTAATTAAGTTTAAACTTGCTTCTTTAGTAAAAGTGAAATTATTTAATTATAATCCAATTGATCTAAATTGAATAGCTTCTATTTCAAAGACTCACTTTCATGATGCTAAGAAGCTCATTAAATTCAATTAGCAGTAATCTACAGCTGTCATGCTTGCTTTCTGAATCAGAGTATTATAAAAAGTTCTTTAATTATTTCCCTGTAGGGCATTATTAATAACACATACTATACAAAAGAAAAGCATAGAATAATCTTAAAAACTGACTTACCTTTTCATCTGCTTTTAGACATTTAGTCTCTAATAAAAGAAACACTAAGCATGATAATGCCTTATGCAGATTCAAAACAAAAGCACTTTATGGTAAGAAGTAGAAATATGCAGTAATTAGTAAAAACTCAAAACTGTCAACAGCTGTATGAATACCAACAATACAGCAGAGTGTTCCAACACACCAAAAATTAAATTTATAATGATTATCTGGCAAGAGCTCATATTTTTATGATGAACATTGTACACAAACAGGAATCATTTAATGTTAAAGCATTTCAGCAACTTATATTCATTGTGCTTTATTTAAATCAAATTTTAAACTAGACTCTCATATCTCACTTCAAAACGTTTTCAGTCTTCCTGCAACAATGTTCATATAAGCTTATTATTATAATGTTCATATGCTACAGGCAATATGGTTTTACACATAAAAGTTTGCATCGTAGTGACAGACACACCGTGATGTCTTATTCACTTCTAGTTGCTGCAGAAGCAGTTTCTCTTTTCACAATGGCAGACACTCTGAAGCAGAAGTGAAAAAGACATGAAAATGGGTTATTAACTTACTTAATTCTGCTGAGTGTTTGTATTTAGAGTTATACTTTGCACAGAATAACTTGAGTCAATATTATATGTCGATGCACAGCTTGGTAAGGTCAAAAGAGACCTGACTACACTCAAGATTCTTGTAGGTAGTTTAATTCAATGTTTGACACCTCCAAATTGTAAGTTGGCAGTGAAACATCATTCTTCTTGAGACTACAGATGCCAAGCAGAGCTGACAGGTGTTTCTGTGATTGTGGTCAAAACAGCATCAACAGGAATGCATAGATTCCCCATGAGTGGTTTTGTACTGTGTCTTGTCTTCTGACATTGTTGTGCTGTCTTCTCAACTACAAGAAACAGCCATGGTGTTCTATGCATTAGACCAAGAAAAAGTTGAGGTGTCTAAGAACTGACAAATGAAACAAATATTTAATAGAACAGACCATCATCTGGAATTAAAAAGAACTGTAATAACACTATAGGAGTAGCTGAAACTCCAGCAGTGTCCTGCCTTCCTGGGCTTTCAGTTCTGGAGAGTGTGCCTGAGGACCTAGTGCTGGGAAAACATTGTATGGCTGAAGAGAAGAGTGAACACTTGAAAAATATACATGAAACTGTTTCATTGGCACCATTTGTTATCCACAGCTGTGACAGTTGTGACAGTTTCTGGTTTTCTGCCCTCTGTACTCTGTTTTGGGGGTCAGGAGAAGAGGTGTTTGTTAATTGTTAGCAACAGAAGGACTGTTCCTCGGATAAAGACTATATAAGAAATATCACTAATTTCAGTAAAGAAACCTTCCGGGCAAACGAGTCAGAAACTTGTCAAGATAGTTACTCAGGTGACAGATGCTGAATACAGCTTTTGACCACAGGGCAAAGAGAATATTCAGGCTCCAGTCTATGCTTACACTTCAGGGAAAGGAAAAAGTGTAAGGGAGGGGGGAAAGTAAGCTTTGGTTTCATCTGAAACGTAGTCTTAATTTTTACCTTCATTACTGTTGTGATATGGTCTACTGAATATCTGAATAATCACAGATGTCTAGAATCTTAAGTTATATGAGGAAGTTTTCTATCACAGTCCCAACACCTGACTCATAAATGATAAGCAGAGGGAAGAGCACCACCTGCTGAATCACATATACCACTAGCAGGGGAATTTTAATTCTGTTTAAAGTTTCATCATCCAATGTCTAACCCTGTTTCTTTTCGTACAAGCTAATAATGTTAGGAAAAAAAGGCAACGCACCACTTATTTCTTTCCAGTACAAATGTGAAAGTTGATATTGTTCAGGTCAGTCAATTAAATCTATGGCATTTTCTAGAGCCCTTTTGCTTCCTGTTTGTGCCCCCATACTCACTGCACTCATTTAACCATTTTTTTATGGATACTGGTGTAATTTTATGTTTTAAAAGCAGTTTTGACGACTTTAAACTTCTTAGAAATATGCACCTAAGGCATAAGTCATGAGGCTGCACTTGTCCTGTCATATGTTTATAAGAGAGGGACAATGCTCAGAACTTGTAAACAGAGTTCTCAATGTATTAAAAGGAAAGACAAGTGAAACCATTAATACCTACAACATATTCTGCTTCCACAAATGTACAGGTGAATGAGCAGTGGAAATTAAGCATAAAACAAAGACATTTTTCTGGTTTTGCTCTTTATTTGGCAGAAAGTGCAATAATGTCTCTGAAAACCTTGTTTCTTCTCTGTATATCTTTGGATCAGTCCTTTGTGAAACAGCTGACCAAACACATTATCAATGCAATGTTCATGAGAGGTACACACTACTGTACATTAAGAGACTCACGGAGTTCTGGCAGCTGTTTGTTACAAGCTTAAGGGAAAATATTTCTGGATGGATTCCAAAAGCAGAGTTTAAAGCCTTTTTTTCAAACAGACACACTGAAATCAGCACATTAGAAGAAAGTGCATTACACTGTGACAAGCATGTCATGGCTGGATGAGACACTGGAAAAGTTTTATATCCTCCTATAAATTGTGTTTTTAATATCCCAATCCTCCGCCTTTATCAAGCTATTCTTTCAGTTTCTGATACTGTTTCAGAGCTGAGAAAGGTAAGAAGGATATCATAAGAAATTTTGAAGAAACTTTCCTGTAAACATATAGAGTTCAAAATGAAAGAAGGGGAAAAGACTGATCCATTTGGGAACTCTACTACTGCACCTGTTATACTGCTCTGGAAATCAGAAGGGAAAGATGTAAACCAGCATGCTTATGTTTTAACCTAGTCAAAATCTATTGCAAACCTTTGTTTATGAATATATCAATCCATTTTTACTACAACCTCAGCTTCTGTCTATGCTATTTTTTTCTGACTCTTCAAGAATCTAAAATGTTTGCCGAATCTACAAATTATGCTATTGTGGATCTATAAATTCTGTTAGCTCTTGCGACAAGAAGGTCATCTTTTTTGTTGGTCAAAGGAGTGGCAAAATGTACATTTTTACAAAAGATATGCATTACATCTTCTTTGAATAAGCAGCATTATCTATTAAGCACCTATCAAAATAAAATCACTATTATTAAGCTAAAATGCAATTAAGAAGAATAATTGCTAAAAGCTCTTAGGAATGAGTGTCTAGAGACTTAAGAGGAAATTTTAGGTCTCCTTAGTACAACAGTAACACTATCTTACTTACTTTCTTAATTGAGCCAAGACTACTTCAGGCTTGAGCTATGGATTAGCCCCTAAATACCTCTAGCAAAGAAATCCTCCTCTAGCTCTTTCCAGAGGGACTCAGTTTTCTGTGATCACACACTAGTTTTGGCACAGCACAGGTGCATAACACGAACTAGGACTTTTTAGAAACCCACAGTGTTACAAGAAATAGTTATGACAAAGCACATAGCCTAAAGCCATGCAACACATGAAAGGTAAAACTGCAGAGTTAAAATAAAGGGGAAAAGGATTGTCAGCAGCTCAAAGATTCAAGAGAAAATACAAGGATCTGAAAAAAAGTATAAAAATATATGGGGAAGATCATAGCTGGAACGTGGCAAGTTCATAGCTGGAACGTGGCAAGATCATAGCTGGAACATGGCAATTCAGGAATATTACAGATCATATTGTTCCAAACAGCAGCAGCAGGTGACCCTTCCCCACCCATCCAGTGAGGATTCACCAAAAGAGCCTCATCAAGGCTGAAGAAGCATAATAGCGGTTAGCCTAATAGATCGCTAATTGTAGCTACATCCTTTGTGTCTTAGCAAATAAATTATTGCTTTCTGCTTTTAATTGGAGCATACCCTGCTTGCAGGCTGTTTGTGTACAGCAAAAGTCATCCAAACTCATCCAGAGGGTGTAACATTATTTTCAATAAACTTTTTCCTGTTTTCCTGACACAGATTACACCTGTCTCTCCATGGCATGACTACAGTGGCAAACATTTTCATCAGTCACCATATCATAAATTCATCCCAATTTTTTACAGCAATGGAACCGTATTTGAATACAATTTTAGTGGATTTTTTGCAGATTAATTAATTAAGGTTGTTTTAGTGTAAAAAAAGTTCACATTTCACATTCGAGCCAACACAACGATGCAACACAACGTACAAGAATACCAGTGTAAAATCTAAGACATTTACCTACTATTCTTTTGTTTATTTTCTTTTGGGCTTGAATTACTAGAGAAACACTACAAAGAAGGAAGAACAAAAATGGATGATTTCTCTTATCTAAAACATATACTTTAAAAGCAATTTTAAAAAGTGTTACTATCCATATTTTGCATTCTATTCTCTTGCACAGAAACTAATAAAAGGCATTATGAAAACTGAAATATAAATAACTTATTTGGACAAAACACACAGTCTTTTTAAATGGTCAGTAATTCTCTTATCCTGTCAGAAGACAAAGGCTTACGATTTTCTTCTAATGCGTTCCTAATTGTGAGAAAATCATCATGGTCTTTAAAAGGCAGAAATGAAAGGGCTGAGGAGAAGCACATAATTCTGGGGCTATATCCTAGAATTGAAATGGGTTGCTGCCAACTGTAAACATACTTAATTCATGTCTTGTTACAAGAGAAGATGCAGGCCGGTTGTTAGATACATTATATGGTACCATACAAATGTCGACAGTATTTTATTGTGCTGTCATATTAAGACCAGTGAGAACAGAAAATATAACATTTAATACAATTGCTCCCTTCCTATCTTCAGAGAACTATCTCAAACATTTATAACAATAATTTTCTTGTCCTTTGAAATTTGCATAACAAATATCACTACTGGAGAGTGAAGTATGTTGTACCAAGATTCCGCTCCTGAAATGATCTGCACATTATTGACAGCAAAGTTATGAAAGAAGTTCCAAAAGTCTGAGAGCAGCTACTTGGAAGAGGGGCTGGCAGCATTAGGAAAACATACACATTCCAACATGAAAAAACCCAAGACTGTGCCCATAACTCTTTTTATTTAACAATTTGAGAAAATCAGGTATGATCACCTTCCAAATATTTTCCTTCTCAGTCAACAGATTGACACACAGCTGCATATGATGCAGTCAACATTCAAAGCAATTCTGCAGATAATTGTCTGGGAGGCTGTTGAGGATTCTTGTCATTTTTACTTTCACAATTTCTACTAATAAAAAATGGATTCCTTTAAGTACTGAATTGATCTCTGGGAAGAGGTAGAAATCACAGGGAGAGATGTTCTTGTAAACAGGGTGGGTGTTCCAGCATAGTGATGTTGATATTAGCTAAGAACTGCTTCACAGACACAGTGTTGGAGGCTAAAAACTGTTTTGATGCAAAATCCACCTGTTTCTCCACAATTTTAGTAATTTCCTTCTCATGCATTTGCACAATTTCATTAAGATTTGATGTAATACTGCTGATTTAACATCCAGCTGCTGGGAACCAACTCTACCATCACCATAACCGGGCTATTGCAAAAAACAATCAACACAGTCTTGAACTTCAAATGACTCCTGCATGCTTGTATTGATTGCCATTTGGTTTCTGGATCATGCATAAATATCCAAGTTTCATTCACAAATAATTGCCAAATTCAACAAATCTGGTTCATCCTTAATGCGTTGCAAAATGTCCAAACACAATTCCTTGTGACGTTCTTTTTGTTCATCTGACAGCATTTTTGGAACCATTTTTGTGCAATTTTTTTTTCATATCCAATTCTTCTGTTAGAATGCACCAATCTCGTTTCCTTGTCCAAATTAACTGTCTCAGCTACTGCTAGAACACCCAACTTTCTGTCTTTTCGAATCACATCTCACACTTTTTCAGTGTTGTCATCGGTAACTATCGTGTGTGGGTGGCCTGGGCAATCATCATCTTTCATGCTTTCTCTGCCTTCCAAAAATAATTTGTGCCATTCAAAAATGTGTGCATGAGATCTGAACTCTTCACCATAAGCTTCAGTCAATAACTGAAAAGTTTCCAACACGGATTTCTTCAGTTTCATGAGAAACTTGATATGGAGAGGGGCAGATTTAGGCTAGACATAAGGAAGAATTTCTTCACCATGAGAATGGTGAGGCACTGGAACAGGATGACCAGGGAAGTTGTGGATGCCCCATCCCTGGAGGTGTCCAAGGCCAGGCTGGATGGGGCCTTGAGCAGCCTGGTCTGGTGGGAGGTGTCCCTGCCCATGCCAGGGGGTGTGGAGCTAGATGATCTTTAAGGTCCCTTGCAACCCAAACTATTCTATGATTCTATGATTCTATGATTCTATGATTCTATGATTAATTCACTGTTCAGTCTTGCACACTGACATTTTCTGACTGAGGGTAAGAAAACATCTATATTTGCAAACGCAGCCACTCATACTGTGTGAAGCGATCGAGTTGAGCCTTGTCTCACTGACAGGTTAGAACATGTTCTATAATCGTCTCCTTAACTGTCCCCTCCTGCCCTTGGCTCCCAAGTTATAAGGTTAGTCTCTGAGTTTTTTGTGTCAGACCTCACAATATAACTCCCTCTGAATGCAACTGGTGAAAGAGTAGTACTTCTACAATATCTAGAACAAAAAATAAGAACTAGACAACAATTTCTGAATTCTGAACTCATTTAAAAGTTCAATAAAAATATATGAAAATGTCTAACAACTTTTCACAGAGATTACAGATAATTATTGAGTATCTCCATTTTTCCCTTCTGACTTGAAATTATAACCTAAATTAACGATATATAGGAATTTTCACTGGAATTTAATCAATTCTACAAATGACAAAAATACACTCAATTCATCTCAGTGGTTCTTGGTTACCATATAAAACCAACGTGCATAGAAAACCAAATAAGCAAGTAAAAATCCAAACAATAAAAACCCCAAAGAAACACTAATGAATTGCCATTGCCTGCTATTAATGACTATTGACTACAACTTCAAGCATTCTTACTCACTTCAAAATGAATCTCCTGCTTAAAGAATGCATGCATTTTGCTGGATGCTTCAGGTTTTATTAAATACAAGAACAGAAAAATCAGCAACTTCTTTGATTATATGATGCAATGTCACAGAAATCACAAGTAAAATAAATATTCTAAAACACTCAGTACTTTCATAGGCATACATGCTGCAGGATGATCTGAAAATTCCCTAAAGAAATTTTTACTGAAATCAGTGATTAATTTTTTTCAACCTATATAAATCATCTGGCATTCATAATTTGGAAACTCCAAATCTATTTCCTACTATTTCTGTAATTCTGCTCTAAGAACAATAATTATATTACTGTATCTATATATAACAGGTGGTCCAGACTGTATTCTAATGTATATCCTCTCTTTAACACGGAAACCAAAACATTCCATCAGTCAACAGAAGAGGTATTCTTCTACTTAAACACTCAAACATATTTACATGTTCCTCTCATGTAATGCTGGACAAAAATGCTCTATAAGGAAATTTCTGTGTTCCAGAGGAACTTATCAATTTTTTGAGTGATTTAGATGTACATTTTTCCACAAAAAAACCAAAAAATAAAACAAAACAGAGCATGGTCTTGGTATGAACTTAGATTATCAAAATCCAGTAAAGTAGCTGGGACTTTTTGGCAGATCCGCACTTTTCAGGATCAGAATAAGATGTACTGCTAAGGAATTTTAGAAAGTTATTCATGAATGTGGACACAAGCATTCTTTAAAGAATAACACAATCATTTAATTAAGGTAGGATTAATTTAAATTTAATATTTTTAACTTCAGATTTATAGTAGTTTCTGTTGGCCACATAAACAATTTAAGGAAGGAAGGAAGGAAGGAAGGAAGGAAGGAAGGAAGGAAGGAAGGAAGGAAGGAGGGAAGGAAGGAAGGAGGGAAGGAAGGAAGAAAGGAAGGAAAAAAAAAAATCTTCACTGAAAAGGTCACTAGGCAATGGAACGGTCTGCCCAGGGAGGTGGTTGCCTCGCCTTCCCTGGAGGTGTTTAAGGTGTGGGTGGATGAGGTATTAAGGGGCATGGTTTAGAGGTTGGTGGGAATGGTTGGATTCGATGATCCGGTGGGTTTCTTCCAACCTGGTGATTCTATGATTCTATGATTCTATGAAGGATAAAAATAAACAAACAAGTCACTCCTTTTTTAGGAAGGTCAAGTGTTTTAATAACCAAAAAAGCCAATGGAGAAATGTGATTACTAAAGACTGTTTTCCAGGCTAGAAGAAAAAACAAAACCATAAATCCAATGTCTGACTTAAAAAAAAAAAAAAAAATTAAGGTTTTTTCCAGTTAATCCCCAAGTTTCCCAGTCTTGATAAAGTGCAAAGAAATATTGAGACTTAAGTGACAGAAACCTGCCTCCATTTCAATTCAAGGTAAAACTTCTACTAAGAAGAAAATTTCTGTCACGTTTTAAAGATTCTCAAAGACCTTAATCAAGCTTTCTTCTGTCTCAGAGCATCTGCAGTCTATTTTTACATCTATACTAAAAATTCTCATCTAAAATCTCACTTGGAATATACTATATAACTACAAAACATTAAAATGTTTCATTGATTCTGTAAGTAGAAAGGAAGCCTGCTCAAGATCAAAAATTGTCAATCATTAAAAAATCTTACTTTCTGAGTAGAAATTAAATATCCTGCATGACATGAACATACCCTTTACATCATTATGTAGCTACATTCACGAAAACATTAGAGTTGCTTGCAATGGTTCACTTGTGTTCAGTTGTGACATCAATTAAATTTGGCTAGCTAGGGCCATAACTTCTTTGCTTCAAGTTAATATGGTTGCAAAACATCAATTCCAAATAAAATTGGCAACATTAATGAAATTATAGACATTTGCATGAAAGTAATCCTTTTGTTTAAACACGTAAAATTAATAAATGGAAAAGAAGAAACTTAGGTATAAACAAAAACCACACGGTATAATGTTTGTTTGTGACAGAAGCAGTGCTTAATTGTATCTAAGAATATGCCTTTCTCCTTTTACTCACTATTATGCAAAATGTATGTTCAACATGTATGCAAAATGGCATTTCTTTGATGAAGAAGCACACTCTTAGAAGTGAAATATTGTAATAATAAATCTAAACTGGAAAAAGGCACCTCACTTTGCAAATATCCACCTCAGAATCCAATCTTCACCATGCAAATATTTTTCTAAACTTCTAGATACGATTATCTAAACATGCTGCTGTACCTAAGTATGAACTTAGATTTTTTGTTTTAAATCAACAGTGTTTGAACTGTTGCTTTGGTCAAACAATTGCAAAAAGCCTCTATGGCTGTCTATTTTTCTATTTTCCACCCTAACAACTTCCTCATTAGAGACTTCTTCCTCACAACAGAAGTAATGTGTAGATAATATTCCTCTTCAACATCAATGCGCAGTAGGCACTTCATGAAGGCACTATAATGTGCTTTAAAGCAAAGCCCCACAAACTACATTAAACTGCTTCTGTGATTAACTGAATAGTTTGTCCCATGGTTCAAGAGATGAGAGGACAGAGGGTTGTTAAAAGTACAGCTAAAAGCAGGAACATCTTAAACATCTGTGTCAGTTTCTGCAGCAATTACTTGACCATCACCCACTTGTCCGTACAATCGAGTAATAATTTATTTTGACCATTATACAGCATATGATAGCCACACACATAGCAGAACAATTAAAAATTGGCTTAGATCTTATAATCAAATATTTTATTTATATATTCACTTTCATTATAATTTCTATTACCTAAATAACATCTATAATAATTAATCATGCTCTACAGAATATAATTTCAAAGAATTAATAATATAATCAATATTAATTCATAATTTCATAAATACTATTTGAAGTTACATTTCTGTATTCATATTCACCCACATCAGTAAAGTCAACTCTCTGAAACAATATTAAAACATCAGAATAATGTTTTCATTATTTCATTGTTTCTCAGCTTTCTCAGAATGTCAGGCAACTTTGCAAACAATAGGAGGGCATTACCAAAAAAAAAAAAAGCCTAAAAATCATTTAAAACAAATAGGAACAAATGAAAGTGAAAATAATTTGGCAGATACTTCTTGTTGAAACTTAATGATTTACACATGATGGAGGGATTCGTGTTACCAGCCATTAAAGACGAACTCTGATACATAAGGCAAGAGCATTCAGTCAGTTGACACCACATCCCCTGTTGTTAGCAGTACTTTACATAGCTTTTTCCCTTTAAAACTCTTTTGGGATTACAAAATCTGTTTGTTTACTAGGAAAGTGATACAGCTATGCAAGCAAATGCTGTGCAACAAACCTGCTAATATAATTTCTCTGCTTCAGATACAATAATGGTAATATATTAGACATTGTGAGCAGTAAATAAGTTTCATTATTCAAAGAGAAACACTGTATTTGTCCTAATGTTTGTTATGCAATAATGCAGTTACCAAAGCAGGTCCATATTATGATTTTCATAAACTTTAACAAAGTGCAATAATGCTACACGATGCAACAGTTTATTTGAGCCCTACTTAAAAAACTCCAAGGGAATAATTTAATTAATTACAATACTTTTTAAAAACAGACACAAATGCAGCATTAGTCAAGTGTAAAGTCACTACAATCAATGGGCAAGAATTATTTTCAGTAGATTTAAAAAATACCTATTATGTCATGAATACACAGCGCATACAGATTTATAACTCAGCATGGTTATATACCAATGAGATGTGTATCTTAAGTATACAGAGGAAATAAAAATGCATGAGAGGTAGCCAGGAGCGAGTTATAACTCTGATAAATGGAGACTAATGTCACAGAGCTAACTTAGCATGTAGTATAATTACATAACAATAATAATTACTCCTATTGCTATATCATCTTTTTATGTTTAGAACTCAGAGCACTTTATGAGCATTAACTGAAACTCACAACATCTCTGTAAAGTAGGTGTGTTTTATTAGCTAGGTTCTACATATTAGAAAATGAAAGCACATATTATTCAAACAGCTTACCTCAGGGCACAGAGCAAGCCATCAGTTAAGCCAGAAATCAAACTTTCAGTTTTAGCTTTGAGTTCTCAGTTTTAATTCTCCTCCTTTAATCTAATATGCACAACAGTAATATTAATTAAATCTCCTAACAGAACATAGTATTTTGGTCATTGAAATTAATGACTGTATGGCCCATTTTATTGGTGAAATTTCAACTGTATCACTAAACAATTCCACAACTACGTTAACATTTTAATTCATAAGATGGCCAGCACATGTATGTAAGTATACATGCGGAGCCACATGTGTGTGTGTATCTATTTGGATATCTAATTTGGATAATTTGGATAAATTACGTCTCTGGAGACTCATCTTCAGATGTTTGATGATCTCTACATCAGGAGAACAATATAAAAGTATATAATCACAGAACTGCAGAATGGCTAAGGTTGGAAGGGACTTCTGGAGGTCAGATAGTCCAACTTCCCTGCTTAAGCAGGTTGCACAGAACAATCAGGTGGCTTCTGAATATCTCCACAATCTCCCTAGGCAACTAATTGCAGTGTTCAGTGATCCACACCATGAAAAATTGTTTCCTGATGTTCAGAGGGACCCTCTTGTGTTTTGGTTTATGCCCGCTCCCTCTAGTCCTGTCACTGGACACCACTGAAAAGAACCTGGATCAGTCTTCTTTACACCCTTCTTCAGAAATTTATAGGCATTATTAAGATCTCCCCTTAGCCTTCTCTTCTCCAGGCTGGACAGTCCCGATTCTCGGCCTCTTCCCACGGGCGGGATGCCCCAATCCCTTCATCATGTTCATGGCCCTCTGTTGGACTGTCTCCAGCCTGTCCGTGTCCCTCTTGTGCTGAGGACCTCAGTGCTCTCAGTGCTCTGTCCTTACTGGTGCTGGGTATAGGGCAAATATCGCCTTTTTCAACGTGCTGGCAATACCATCTAATGGCAGCTCAGGATACCAGTAGCCTTCTTTGTGGCAAGGGCATACTGCTGCTTCACTTCAACTTGGTGTCCACCAGGACTCCCAGGTTCATTTCTGCAAAGATGCATTCTCTCTAGCTAGCCCCCAGTGTATATTGATGTATTACATGGGCCTCAAATTTTTTCTAAGAAGATCAAGATGCTCGCTGTGGATAATTTTAACCATGTTTCTTTTTCTGAAAAGAGAAATGGATGTGTGAAGAGTCTAAAATTCAAACCTGTAGGTAAGAATTTTTCCATTAATTTTAAACCCAGAAGATTAAACCTCAAATCCAAGGATGAAGGAATTAGACATATAATACCTACCAATTCTAGTCATAATTAAATGTCCAAATAATTCCAATTATCTGAATGTAAGCTACTTAGACAATATAAAGATGACTCCTGTTATTTCCAGCAATCATTAGATTATCACTTCCTCCAGTATTTTACATTGTAACAAAACAGCTGTCTGCCACACATTAAACAGAAGATTTTTTTTTCTGCTTGGAGTGTAGAATGGATTGTATTATTATTTTATAGCTAATTTGGAAAAATGCTCACAGAAATATTTATTTCTAAAGCTTCTAATGGTTTTGCAATACAAACTTGGTTTTGTTGTTTTGCAACCATTTTTTCTCCCCTTGTTTCTACTGCAAAAAGTGTTAGACATTCTTATTAAAAACATAAATTAGATAAGAATATTCTCAATAATGTTAAAATACATCAATTTTTTTTCAAGATACAATTTTTATTACTTTGTCAATAAAGCTTCTAATGCACAAACTAGCCACTAGTAATACTCTTACAGTTACTCTCTCATATCTGAAACCCTATGAAGGGCAAGGTGACTGTTTGTGTTCTGTTTCCATACAAAGAAAAGCTTTAGCATAAAGAACTACAGAGATTTTAGTCTGTGGTAATGTAAATTAAGGTCATTCACAGACTTTTAGTGCCTTCCCATACAATATTGATGTATACTGGAGGGACAGAAGGACACAAGTGAAAGAAGTAAGGTCTTAAACTGCAACTAGCTAAAGAAAAACATATTTGTTTACTTCTCAATTCTTTCACAGAAGAACACCTAAAAGATGAATGTTAACAAATCTAAAAATTTTTGCTTCATTCTTCCAAGTGTGACAGACTAAATTTAAGTTTTCTTTTGAACTGCTTTTAAAAGCAGAGCTTCAAAGGTTACCACACATACATTTTCCACCTACCTCCTCTTCCAACAGCTGTGATTTTTTTTTTCTCTGAAGACACAGAAACGTTCTTCTGAAAAAAACTCATAGCCAGTTGGCTATATTTAGATTTTGGTTTTCAGCTAATTTGTTCACCAGAAAAGAAAAAACAAATCAACAAAATTTTAATGAATTCACATTAACCTTCACTTAGTTCCAGATTCAATTCACTTCTTCAAATGATATACTTTGAATTCCTTTCCTCCTGAGCTAAACCAAGTGAATGCCCATGACATATTCAGGAATAGTTTCTCAATATTCTTTGTTGATACTCTTCTCTTTAATATACTCATTTGGAGCAGAATTTAGAATCTTTGGTGAATGTTACAAAAACAATATAAAGAATCATTTTTTCTACTTAGAGGCACATTCAGAAAATGAATATAATTCATATTAACTTAAACATTAAAAAGGAGGTGACATATCTAAACCTCTTTAAAGTATAAAATTTAGGAGAACATTCTCAAAAGTAAATCGATCTTAGATCTCTAAATATGAGGGAATGCCTCAGTCATTGTGGACACGTGAGGCCATAAGATTAAATTAATATTAAATCTTTTCTTTTTCTTTAATTTAATAAACAGGAGCTCTGGTGTAATTTTTGGTTGAGCCATCCTATATTTATCCTGAGAAATAAAAATAATTTTTCATACAACACAGCTGCTGCCTCAAAGCATATCATAGAATCATAGAATCACAGAATAACCAGGTTGGAAGAGACCCACCGGATCATCGAGTCCAACCATTCCTATCAAACACTAAACCATGCCCCCCAGCACATCGTCCACCCGTGCCTTAAACACCTCCAGGGAAGGTGAATCAACCACCTCCCTGGGCAGCCTGTTCCAGTGCCCAATGACCCTTTCCAGGAAAAATTTTTTCCTAATGTCCGGCCTAAACCTCCCCTGGCGGAGCTTGAGGCCATTCCCTCTTGTCCTGTCCCCTGTCACTTGGGAGAAGAGGCCAGCTCCCTCCTCTCCAAAACGTCCTTTCAGGTAGTTGTAGAGAGCAATGAGGTCTCCCCTCAGCCTCCTCTTCTCCAGGCTAAACAACCCCAGCTCTCTCAGCCGCTCCTTGGAAGACTTGTTCTCCAGCCCCTTCACCAGCTTCGTTGCTCTTCTCTGGACTCGCTCCAGAGCCTCAACATCCTTCTTGTGGTGAGGGGCCCAGAAATGAACACAGTATTCAAGGAGCGGTCTCAGCAGTGCCGAGTACAGAGGAAGAATAACCTCCCTGGACCTGCTGGTCACGCCGTTTCTGATACAAGCCAAGATGCCATTGGCCTTCTTGGCCACCTGGGCACACTGCTGGCTCATGTTCAGTCGACTGTCAACCAACACCCACTGGTCTTTCTCTTCCAGGCAGCTTTCTAGACAGACTTCTCCTAGTCTGTAGCACTGCACAGGGTTGTTGTGCCCCAAGTGCAGGACCCGGCATTTGGCCTTGTTAAACCTCATGCCATTGGACTCAGCTCAGCGGTCCAGCCTGTTCAGATCCCTTTGCAGAGCCTCCCTACCTTCCAGCAGATCGACACTTCCACCCAGCTTAGTGTCGTCTGCAAACCTGCGGTTTGAATACACCAGTATACATAGAGTACCTCAGATTGTTTCCCTAAATAAGGTATTTTAAATCTAATTAACGGGAAAAACTATCAGAATTGTCTAACATGAAACTATGATTGTAGCATTTAAGAAATGCATTTGTCTACAGGGTTTTCTCCTGTGGTATAATCTTGCACTATTTTATCTTGATTAAATTCAACTCCTATATATGAAGTATCAGTGGTCCAGAGTATATAGGCACACTGCATGTCTAAAAGCAAGACACAGGAATAAGAAAACTACCAAATTATTTCTTCGCCACAAGGAAAAGCATTTACTGTACTGGAGTAAAATCTATACTGGATTACTTCAACTCCTACACATCAAACATGAGTAGCTTAGAGCATTATAGGAATAAGGCATACCTAAAAGCAAGAGACATGACTAAAAACCACCAAGACAATTATTCACTACAAGGAAAAGCATTTTCTTTACTGGAAGACAAAGAAGTGCCTGTAAACAGATATGTACATTAAATCGGTTAGTCAGCAAGGTCCCCTTTGAAAAAGCAACATGGAAGACATCTTCTCAGGTTTTACTTAACTTTCTATTCAAAGGGTGGATGCTAAGCCTCAGGGATCAGCTGGTGACATGAAAATCTGTCTTCCAAATCACTCTGATGTTTTTCAGTAATGAATTCCCACTTCCCTATCCCTGAAAGGCACAGCAAATAGAGTCATAGATCAAAGCAGCACAGACCTGAGTGAGTACAGCTGTGGAAGCTAAAATGGCAGAGCTGCTGCATGGTAATGAAAAGGGCCATCAGTAAGGGTTTAGTCTGGAATTCAAAACTGTCACTTTCAATTTGAAACATGGGATCCATTAGCTTAGTGCACTTTTTATTGTTATTGATTTACAGTCCTTTACTTTCTTTTAATTTCAAACTGTTATGGAATGCATAACTGTTTTTTACTTCACAGAATAAGCCTTGATGATTTTGCTTTCAAATAATTAATCTCAAAACACATTTTCCTCCTGCATCAGCTTCTCAATGAATCTCATTAATATGGGTTTCCATTTACCTTAATTATGTTTCTGGCAGATTTGCTTTTAGCCAATGTCTTACCTTACTACAATAACATTTTGTCACATCCTCTGGTTAAGTCAGTTTGGCCATGAAGAATTACATCTTTTCCAAAAGTAGTGTGTTATGGTAGGGGGCTAAAGTGCATAGACACATTTATTCACACATAATTAAAAAAACAAAACAAAAACAAACAACCAAAAGCAAAAAAAAAAAAAATCCCTGACATTTTCTCATCTTACTTAAGCAAGGGAATGAGGTACTTTCCCCCTTGTTTGTTAACAGATGAACTACTTGAAACAATACAAGTGACAAGGAATTCCGAAGCTGCAAGACCCGAATACCAAAACTATGCCAATAACCTTAGCCAAATATCAAATTTAATCATATCTACACATGGCCCTACCATACAGCAGTAACACTGATATTTGCTTCACACCTTTAAACAGTTATTTCTCAACTCAGTGCATTGCAAAACAATGAGTATTTTTATCCCACTCCAGTGAAGCACTCGGATATACACCTAATTTCAGTATAAAACTAATATAACGAGGTCATTTGTCTAAATTAATTTACACAATTGAAAACATCAGGATCATAGTTCACTGCAAGACCAAAGCCAAAGTCACTAAAAATCTGAGAAATAAATTTAGTGATGCTGGAGATAAAGACTACTTTGCAAAGTTTCACTTCTGCTTCTAAACTGAAATTTTAGGTTCCCAGACATAAGCCCTGACCACGACACAAGCACATTTTTTGACTTATGTATATAGAATCATAGAACTATAGGTTGGTTCAGGTTGCAAGGAACCTTAAGGATTATCCAGTTACAAACACCTGTTTGTAACTGTTATTTGACCTTCAAATTTATTTTAAAATGCTGTGATACATGCATCTATTTCCTTTAAAGCTAAACTAGCAGACCAAAACATAAAAATATGTATCTCTTTCTGTGAATTATGATCAGAATTCACCTGCAGCACCAGCTTTTAATTCATTATTGCCAAACATTCACAGTTAACTGGAAGAGTCTGATTTGGCTTCCTGCATTCTCTTGTACTAGGTTTCTGTAGCTGAGTATACTTGGCTATAGGAATACCTTGCCATAAAAGACACAAAACACTTTATCTGCAGCTAATGTAGTTGGTCTCCAAATTCTGAATTCAATAATCATAGAGTCATAGAATAGTTTGGGTTGCAAGGGACCTTAAAGATCATCTAACTCCAAACCCCCTGCCATGGACAGGGACATGCCCCACTAGAACAAGCTGCTCAAGGCCCTGTCCAACCTGGCCTTGAACACCTCCAGGGATGGGGCATCCACAGCTTCCCTGGGCAATCTGTTCCAGTGCCTCACTACTCTCATGGTGAAGAAATTGATCTGTTCCATGTGCACAAGTGTACCTTTGCAGAGTGTATTTGATCACCGCAAATATAATTTCCACAGCTGCAATCATTTGTATTCTCAACTTACATTAAAACTCATTCATGCAATCTTATCAGAACTAACTGAATGAGCTGATTCCAAACTTTTTAAAAAATTGTTTGCAAGGGAAATAGTTTTAATGGTTATATGTAGACAGTGACTCTAGACTCCACTGACTAATATTAATTTCATCATTCATGACATGTCCACTACAAACATATTGTTTGCTGCAGAAAGGAATAACACAGAACTAATACAGACATACAAAATATCCATTTTGACAATTGCTTATATTTTCTTGTTCCTTACTGAAGTGAAGAATTTCAGCACCAGCAAAAAACCAAGCAGCTTGTATTTCCTTTGCCTTCCTTTTCTGGTGAGAATTTCAGCACAGGAAGAGAATTTTCTCTACACGTCACTGCAACATTTGTGCTGAAAAACACACAGAAAGCAGCAATCACTGGCTTTAAGTCAAATTTACAGCTTGCATGCCTGCTTTACACACACACACAAAAAAAAACAAACTAGCAAACTAGTTCAATCTGAACTCACCACTCTATGAAAGAGAGTGTGTGTTAGGTTTAAGATTAGATTTAATATTTTCAGCTTATTTTCCTCACATATTTCTAGTTACCTCAGTACTATAAAAATTTGTTCCTTAGGTACTGATACAATAAAAAGTTTCTTCTAAAAAGCAGCAATGTCAATGAAAAGGAATCTAGCCAGCTACTGGGGTCTGCTCTTTACGTGTTTTGCATGTAAATGAATCTGGAATGTATTTTAAGATTAGAAACCTCTATTGTATATCTAATTATTCCTTGCTTAGTCCAGATTGTCTTTAAAAAAGTGGACTTTATAACTATGATACATCCAAAACACTTTTAGCTAAATCAAGGCCTTAGGCTTTGTTTACTTTTTTTCAGGCATATATTGTGCAAATTAATTTGTTTGTAAGCTGTTTAGAAGTCTCCTTATTTTTTCTATATTAATATGTGCACCAAATTTGTATGTTTCTCTCATTCCACAGTGTACCATAAAGATGTAAGTAAATCTATGAGACCTTAAAGATTAACCAAGAGTTGTGCTCCACTTCATCCTCTGCATTAGTTCTTCCAGCCTTTGAGATACATTTGTCACCATTTTATGTCACAGATAACTTTTTTCAAACATCTAGAGAAGTATGCTGGATATATGATCGTATATAAGTAATAATCAGCTCTAGATCAAAAATATCATATTTATACCTGTTTAGCAATAATTTAGTAGTTAGCTTAGTTTAGCTTAACTTAGCTTTGTTTAGTAGCCAAAACTTTCATTTTAAAAATAAGCTTGGTTTGGGGAGAAGTTTTTAGTATTCAAAATACTGATAAAAATAATACAAAAACAGCCAGTCTATTTACCTTTAAAATAAAAATAATTACTTGCCTTTGACTTGAAACTATATCAAAGTATATTTAGTAATTATTAATAATTCAATAAATTTATCATGCAAAATTAGTAATATTGTGTAAAACATTATATTTAGAGTAATTCAATTTCAGAGTGAGTCAAATTATCCATCGAGTTGGGGAAGTACAGCAAATCATACAAGGGAAAGAATGCTGTTTGTAGAAGTGGGGTATCCGTATCAAAATACCTTAGGAGATAGAATGAAAGCTATATCATGTTATTTAATCTGCCAGCTGAGCTCTTTAAATGCCATTTTCTGGGGGTGTGGTAGATTTGTCATCAGTACAACCATTATTTCTTGTTCTGTTTCAAGTTGTCATGTAATTTAGGCATTTGCTTCAAAAATTCCACTGCTTTTGTAAAAAAAAGCATGAAATGAAGCATTTCTGATGCATTCATAGAATCATAGAATAACCAGGTTGGAAGAGACCCTCTGGATCATTGAGTCCAACCATTCCTATCAAACACTAAACCATTCATTCAACTTGACATGATAAATGAAAAAACTCTCATGTTGGGAAGTCCTAAAACCATTTAATTGTGTTATTTTTCATCTTGGGTACTGCACAAAGAACTAAAATACATGAATAAATTACCTGCATAGCTCAATGTATTATTATGTCAAAATGTGACCAAGCGCAAAGTATTTTTCAATTGGGTGAAGTGAGTCCATGTCAACAACTGAGTACCATACCATAAACTACTATTGCACAGAAGAGAGAGTTTTGTGGGGATCCTTCTAGTGAAGGAGATAGTTACTTGATAATAAATAATCAAATTTGATAATAAGTAACAAAAATGAACAAACAGACCACTTGCTGCTAGAGAGCAAATAAAGGAGGTTTATATTCTCTTATGGTCTCACTTTCAGGGTATAACTATTTGGTAGAAAAGCCAGTCCACTTCAAATTTTGACTAATAAACTAGTAGACAAACAAGGCACATGTTTATTGCACTTACTGTCTTTTGCAAATAATTCTGTGTGAACAAGAACTGAAAAAAAAATAAAATTTTTTTTTTAATTAATTCCAGTCTGGTTTATCATTCTTTGAAGTATTGGGTCTGTAACTCATGCAAAGGAGAAAGTCAATAACCTATTGCTAGAGCTCATGATTGTGAAAATAACTTTCCATATGCAAATTTGATATAAGGTAGTGCTGCACATAGACAGCCTGAAAAAGCCTGCAAAGATACTTCAGCAAAAAGATATTTTCCCCATTCATCTCCTTGGACTGTTCGCATTAAAAGTCATCTCTAGAGTATAAAGTCAGTTTTAATAAGTTAGTTGAGAAATATGATGTGAAAGTCACAAGTCTCTCTTCACAATTCACTGGCACTAAGAATAAGAACCTTGCAGAATTTCACAGAAACTCATTTGCACTTAAAGTACTGCACTATCTGCAACTTCAGATGGGGAGGGCTGCAAAGGCAGCTTTTGAGTTAAATAAATTTTGCATAGGAAAGTACTGAAGGAACATAACTGAGTGCAGCTCTATTTCAGTAACTGCCTCAGAGAATTTATGAGAGAAATATTGCTGAAGATTAACTGTCTTAACAGACTTGCCTTGTCAGGCTAACAAAAAGACACTATAGCCACACAGAAACTGGAACACTGTCTAAATTTCTGTATTTTTCTGGTGTGTAAGGGCATTGGTTGACATTGGAATGTCAGTCTTTCCAATGTGATTTTCACTTTTTTTTTTCCCCACACAGAACCCCTAAAACTTGTAATCTGATGTCAGCAACAAATGAAACACAAGCAGCATTATAGTTTATAAACTTGTCACATTAGGCCAATAATTCAGCTCTTTTCAACTGAACATGTAGGTCTTCTTTATTAGTAGATGTTCAATACATCAAATGGAAGCTATATTTTTCCATTTGGAATGATTTATATATTTGATAATCAAGTAAAAAATAATATTAAATCAATAAGAAACTGCAGAAGTATATTAAAAATGTTGATGATTATTAAGAATATGGTCTTCAACAGAAAAGAGCAGAAGGAAGAAGGAATAAACAATACCAAACAGAAAATACTGCAGCTACTCTGTTACATGGAGACAGCCTTGTTTCTTTACGATTAGGAAAATCTATGTCTTTACCAAATTTTTGAAATTGTGTTTCTCTTTTCATACTTAGTAAAAAAAAAAAGGCAAAACTCACCACTTTTTGTTCATTAATTTTCACTTTAACACATCTTGAGTTACTGTGTTTTCTTAGAATTAGCTAACAGCTGATAAAGGGGATTTTGAGAAGTGATTTATTAAGAAAATCAAGCAGGACACCTAACTCCTACATACTCTTTAAAATTTAGAATTCTAAAGATAAAGTGGGCATGTTTTCACATAAGATATTCAGGCCTGTTTGAAAGTTCTAGGAAGAACTGTGTTCTGAAGAAACAGCTAAACAAACTGATCTCTCTGACAACATAATTGGAGACCATACCTGAAGATTTCGAAGATTTCAAAAAAACCTGTGTGACTGTTCTTTCAGGAAGGAAAATACTCAATTACACACAGAAAAGAAGATAGGAAAAAAACTCAAATTATCATCCAGTCTATCATTATAATCATAGAATCACCACGTAGGAAAAGACCCACCAGATCATTGAGACCAACCATTCCTATCAGTCACTAAACCATGCCCCTCAGCGCCTCATCCAATAATGTATGTTTATTCTTAAGACATTCCTGACACGTATTGTTTAATATGGCCTTAATAAGCTCTAAAAAAGTGAGGAACCTTAGTTCAACAACCTTTTCAGATCAATGTAGGTTTTAGACCTCTACATTTTACTTTGGTTAAAACATTTAAAATCAAAGAATCAAATGCTTTGGATTGGAAGGGTCCCTTAAAGGCCATCTAGACCAAGCCTCCTGCATTCAGCAGGGGCATCTTCAACTAGATCAGGTTGCTCAGAGCCCCATAAAACTTGGCCTTGAATGTCTCCAGGGACGGGACAGGACATCCTAATATCTAGTCTAAATATGTCATCTTTTAATATAACACAACAGGCCCTGCTAAAATGTTTGTCTCTATCTTTCTTTTAAGTCCCCTTTAAGAACTGAAAGGCTACAAATAAGTCCCTTTGCAGACTTCTCTTCTCCAGGCTGAACAACCCTAACTCTCTCAGCCTTTATTCATAGCAGAGGTGTTCCATCCCTTTGGTATTTTTTTATGGCCCTCCTCTGGACCCACCCCAATAGGTTCATGTCTTCCATATGCTGAGGGCCCCAGGTATTCCGGATTCAGTCTCAGCATGTACCAGTGTGTTTGAGATTCTGATGTTAGAAAGACAACATGAGAATTAAAATATTTCTGGAATAAAAGTGGGCCTTCCTTCACATTCTCCCCCATGTAAAAATAAAAAGTATTTCCTTACTAGTATCACATAGGACAGAAATGTCATTGTTTAGTCCCTTCAATAGTGTCATGATTAAAACTAAATCCACTGAGGGAGGGGATTTCAAGAACCATAATTTTGGATTTAGGATTCTGAATTTAGGACACTAGAGTCTTCTTTAATTTTGACCCTCCATACATCTCTGAGCAGGAGGGCTATTGAGATCCGCCAAGACAGTCAGTTTTCCTGGCTGACACAACCTAAAACCTGTGTGCAGATGGCACATAATAGGATGCAATGAAACATTAACTGTAGCTTAACTCTATGGCTAGGCAATTTTAATAATTCTGATTCTATGTTCTTCTCTTGAAACTAATATTTCAATGTAAATTAGTACATTTACTAAGCAGTAAAAAATTATCAGGCATTCAAAGAAGAGGTCTCCAAAGTTTGTGGAAGTTTTCTTTCTTCCAGTAACTTGTTAGTTTTCTGTGAAAAAAAAATAAAAGTCAGCTTTTCAGAAGAGAAAGAAAAATGTATCATCCTCTCAGCTTTTTGCTGGTCAGAGGAAAGCCTGTAAATGTACAGCCCCATAGCTCTACAAATGCTAATGTTGAAGTCATCATCTCTAAAACACCATCCACAGAAAGAGTAAGAGATCTAAGACTGAACAAATAAATATGATAATACATACTAGGTTTTCATGATGGATGCATATTTCTCTTAAAAACGGGGGCGGGGGGATATCTCTGTGGGCTTCTGTCTTGCTAGACTGAAGTAAAGTCATATATTGTTAAGTTTTAAAGTAAAACAGAACACCATTACAGAAAGGAAACATTCAATTTTCCTTGGGAAATCTGCTGCCCCTGAGCCCTAACACCTTATGAGTTATTCATGATTTTATGGATGTGCTAACGCTTTAAACAAGTTTTATTAGAAAAGGGCTTTGAGATTGCTTTCTTAAAATTCACACTGGCACAGAAAGGCTCTACATGCTACCTAATAAATAATTTGGTTTTCACTCAAATTACTATTAATTACATGTAATGACCAAATTTAGTAAGCATGTGTAGAAAGTAGACTTTGAAAAAAGTGTGGTCTTACATCATTAGTAGTTCTGACAGCTGCTATTGTTTCAGCACATATTTTGTTCTGCCAGGTTTATCTTTAAAGCATTACTCCAAGAACTAATTTATTTTGCAAAATCACGATTTTCATACTTTTCTAAGTAACCAGATTCTAACACCACCTCCTAAAATCTCAAAGCTGAAATACTATCCAACTACTTAGAGATTCAGAAATCAAGGGAATAGAGGCTTTTAGGATCTGATTCAGGGTTTTAAATGCTTGAAATAACAGAAATGTTCAACTGTATTAATCTAGTTGAGGAAAACTTGTCCCCAGTTTCTGTATACTCAAAAGAAATCTAGAAAACAAAATGTTCTTTTATGCCAGGAACAAATTCTTCATTGAAACAGTTTATTATGGTTTTCCCTGACATGTTTAATTACCGAAATATTTTGCTACTATATCCCTAGAATCAACAGTGCTTTTTTGAATAAATTCTCATGAAGAACACTGTTTATCATAGCTTAGTTTCAGCAATTACTTTATTCTTATTTCTCTGAGTAAGACTCATTAAAATAATGGACCACTCACATTAGTTAATGTTTGCAGCATTGCAAGAACTAGTCATACTGAAAAAGTTGAGAACAAATAATTTTCTGCCTATAGTGAATAAACCTAGTGAGCTATTTGATTTATGATGCATCAGTCCAATAAATTAGCTGAAAAGATGTAGTCGGCAGTGCTTTTATAATGACCAGTAAAAGTATAGCAAGATTTATATTGTCTGAGTGTTGCTAAAGAAAGTAGTAAGGTATTGGTAACATTTCCATTTTCTTATCTAAAATTCAAGTAAATAGATATACTTCTACCTAGACCCACAACTCACAAGAAAGAAGGATGATCTTATACTTGTGGTCCTGTCATGGAACTCCTCCACATACGTACTCAATTTCAGACTACTCACGCAACACTAGGCAAGTGGCTTCATTTCATCAGGCCTCAGTTTCTGGAAATCCTGTTCATATGAAAAATATGACTGGCTTCTGCAAGACTTCTGCTGAGTTTAGATGGCTTGAACACAGCACAGCAACAGCAACATGACACAGCTGCTCAGTATATGTACTCTGAAGACACAGATGGATTTTTAAGAGGTCTAAGAAGCTGGTAGTTAAAACATTATAAATAAGAAATAATTATAAATAATATAATAAAAGAAATTCACAGGCACTGAGTCCTGTCTATTCAAGTTTTGCCTCAGTTGTTTTTGGAAAAACAGACTTAACAATATTTTCTTAAATTATCTTTCCATTGTGAGAATAAATTTACTAATATTTGAGGTGCATATTGTACTGCAGTATGAAGTAGGAAAGAAAACCACAGAGTGTCAGCCTTTTCACAGATAAGAAGTCAACTTCTCTAAACAGATTTTCTTTCAGGGCCTAATTTTAGTTACCACCATTCCGAACTTCAGATTTTCCATCAAAATTCACAACTTTGACATATCACTTGTGCATGTGGTTTTAAACACAATATGGACATCACTGTCACAGGGTGAGACAAATCTTGACACAATCTGAAGTGGTTTGCCTTCCATGAGGAAAAAGAGATAGACAAATAAGATTCGGAGAATCCCATATCTGATTCTTCATCAGAGAAACTTCCTTGACAATAGTAAGTTTCTAAAGAACTGTAATCTCAACTTCACGACAATACCCCTGCCATCTGCTGCTTTCATTTTGAGGGACCCGTGAGTGCCCTCAGTAGGAAATCATCTTTCTTTGTCAGCCAAAACTTTTATATCCCTTTGTGTCTCCTCTTTCTTGTATGACTAATTTATGATCTATCTCCTTCTTGGGCAGCACTAGCCTCATTAAAACTGACTCCTGTTGCCTTGTATGAGTGTGGCTTCAATGGGAAAGTAATATCTGAGTGCACTGGTTGACTTGAAACTTACTCTTTAACTCCAGCCTTATCAGCTATCAGATTTCTATCAAAAAGGAGGCACATTGTAAGAATGGAAGGCCTTAGGTACAATGCTTAATTGGATATGTTTTAATAAAGACATGATCTACTGTCTCTCTTCCCACCTGCAAGCACTATAATTAAAGTTTTTCTAAGAGGACAGTAAGCTTTTTCTGTTCCCTTGATGTTTTTAAAAATTGAGTACAGTTCTGCAGGAACTTGAGAAGTAAAAAATGAATATATATCAATCCTTATACTTAGTATGAAAAATCTGTATTTTTCTTGTGAACAGACAATTAAGCATTTAAATCACTATACAAATAGCCAAACAAGCAAATGTAGCAACTATTTTAGAATTTCTAGGTGGCACCTTGGTCTTTTTACTCTAGCCAGCAGGAAAATTGTTGTGTAGAAGCACGGAAAATCAGAATACTTTTGGATTTTTACCCACATATAGGTACTCAAGCTCCTTAGAATCAAAAATATCTGTATTTTTAAAGTTCTAAATACCTAATGCTTCTTACTTATGTCAACACATACATAAAAAAACCGCAAACCAATAACACGTATGATTCAGTAATGTCTTTAGGAATGAATCTGTTTATATTGATTTACTTGATTTGATGTAGAACTCACAAAACTAACATGGGGAAAAAAAAAACCTTTAAGTGAATATGAGTTTCACTAAAATGGAGGAAACTCCTACTTTTTCATTTTGGAGTGTTTCTGGTCCTGAAAATCAATATCAATGAATAAAAATAAGAACAAAGAAATCAAAGTAAAATGTTGCAAAAATCAAGATGTTCAAATTTTGAAAATTATAACAGAAATTTTACTTCTCAAAATTCATGTAGTTTACCAAATTCAACACAGGTTTGATAAATCCCTAAAATGACATGTTAGGAGAATGATATATTCACAAACACACATGAAACAAAGTGAAAGAGCAACCGTATCCCAAAGTGAGAATCTCTGCTCTTATTTATCATTGGTATGCATGGGACCTATATTATGCATATGAGAGTTTCCGAATAGAGGAAAAGGAGCTTATTCACAAAAAATCAGGAACATAAAGATAAAAAAATGTAATCACAAGTGTAAGTTAGTGAAATTTGATTGTGTGTATAATTGATATGTATAGCTATATATGTAGAAGCCATGTGCTTCTTGCCCTAGCTGACAAAGCTAAAACAAAACTAATGTCTCTAGTAAACAAGGCCAACAACCTGAAGCTCTCATTCCAAACAGGCCTTTAGTTTTACTCTTATGGCAGCATATTCAAAGTGACTAAAAGTCAATGAGTTTCAAGGAAATAAGTTCATTTCCATTTACTGATATACTAGATGAATGACAATGATGAGATAAAGCCCATCAAAAAAGAGAAGATGTGTTACGAAAAGGCACAAGGTTGCTACACTACTAGATACTCTCAGCACATCCTAAGAAACACATGTGAGTCAGTGGGTGAAGTTATTTCAAATGAAGCAATGGAAGAGAGTGTGTGCCTTACCAGATTGTCTCTAAAGCACTCAGCACAAAACCAGCATTCATAGCAGCAGTTCATGTGCCACTTTAAGTAAAACAATTCCTGGTAACCAAAAGACTTAATAGACTGTAAGCTTCAACTTTCACATGCAGAAGAATTTTTAAGCCTTTCATCACATTTCTGAGTATAAAACCTAATTTTACCAAGATGTAGCAGCAGATACCACCAAATACTCACTACAGTTAAATAATTCAGACTGAACTGAAGTCTTCTTAGAAAGGACTGACCTGTAAAGATCAGCAATAAAGTGAATATTGTGGATCAGAAATTGAACCCAAGTCAAAATCAGCAGCCTTAATGAAGAAAGGTAATTATGAATCCTCAATATATAGACTACAAATTTTCTGTGAGACAAAGGAAATTGTATATTCACTTTACCCTGCCCAGGTAAGTCTTCAGCTCAGAATTATTTCTGTAATAGGAAGCCACACTGCTAGAAAAATGTCCATCAGTTTGAGAGAGCTAAGAGAAGAACAACAAATATTGATCTAGAATCCATAATCTGTGACAGTAAATGAAAGGAATAGACTTTGTTCAGTTTAGAGAAGACGCGACTGAGGAATGTAAATCACAGAATCACAGAATCACTAGGTTAGAAAAGACCCACAAAATCATAGAGTCCAACCGTTCCTTTCAGTCACTAAGCCATGTCCCTCAGCATCTCATCCACCCGTCTTTTAAATACCTCCAGGGAAGGCAAAAAAGACTATTACAAGGAGGCTAAACTATTCTCAGTAAGCATTCTGGGTAGGTCAAAAAGAAATATTATGTAACTACCACAAAGATGATTTAGGGGACTGGAGTATCTCTCATGACGAATGGCTGAGAGAGCTGGGTCAGAGAAGACTGAGAAGGTATTTTACGAATACTTATCTAAAGGGTAGGTGTCAAGAGGATGAGGCTACCGCTTTTCTCAGCAGTACCCAGTAACAGAACAAGGGACAAGAGACACAGACTATAACACAGGAAGCTCCACGTGAACATGACAAAAAGCATCTTTACTTTGAGAGTGACGGAGCACTGGAGCAGGCTGCCCAGAGAGGCTATGGAATCTCCCTCTCTGGAGGTATTAAAAACCTACCTGAGCAACTTGCTCTAGGTCATGCTGCTTTAGCATGCTCTGGTGATCTCCAGAGGTCCCTTCCAACCCCTACCATTCTGTGGTTCTTTGACATTCTGGGATAACTTCTGCAGTTACTAGAACATATAGCCTAATCTGCATCACTGATTTTCTAAAATCCAGTTAGATGATCATATTTCAGGAAATATATAGTGAATATGTTCTCTTTTAGAGAAAGGAGGATAGAAATATGCCTAGATATAGGCTGGAGGATCTTCTGATATCCTTTTCTCTTTTTTTTTTTTAATGCATCAGAGGGTAATTTTTTCTGATGTTTAAAATGTTATGTAAACGGTAATTTTTGTTTGACTATATCTCATTTTCAGCAATCAGTCTCAGACAAAGTGAAATTTGGAAAGTTCAGCAGTGCAGATTTTCTCCTCTCTCATTGAGGGAATGGCCTCAAGCTCCGCCAGGGGAGATTGAGGCTGGACATTAGGAAAAAATTTTTCCTGGAAAGGGTCATTGGGCACTGGAACAGGCTGCCCAGGGAGGTGGTTGAGTCACCTTCCCTGGAGGTGTTTAAGGCATGGGTGGACGAGGTGCTAAGGGGCATGGTTTAGTGTTTGATAGGAATGGTTGGACTCAATGATCCGGTGGGTCTCTTCCAGCCTGGTGATTCTATGATTCTATGATTCTATGATTCTCTGTTCCTCTACTCTGTTAAGCAAGGCTCTCCATTTTAATGCAACCATGCTACTAATTTTGAAATGTATATATTTCTTTTAACCTAGTCGCTCAAAAAAATAGGGTTTTTAAGTAATGTCTTCAGTTCTTCACTCTATGAAAACTGAAATTCAGGGTTTCTTACTGCATTTCTCAGCTTTACTTCATCTTTGGATTTACTTAGCACAATGCAACAATCCACATACGTGACCAACGGGTATAAACATTAAATGCAACTCTTACATCTAAGTGTTTCCTCTAGCCTCCTAGCTACGATTTTCTGTAGTGTGATGAGTAAGGATACACTAGGGAATAACTACAATACCGTCATTATTTAGAGAAACCTTGAGAATTCACATATCTGTGTACCATATTAGGAAGACATGGATGGAAAGGTCATGTCACCTTCTTTTCCTATTTCTAAACTCGAAGTGATTGTGGTGGGTTGACCCTGGCTGGATGCCATGTCCCCACCAGGCCACTCTATTACTCCTCCCTCCTCATGAGAATGGGGGAGAGAAAATATACTGAAAGGCTCTTGGGATGAGATAAGGACAGGGAGCAAACACTCAACAATTACCATCATGGACAAAACATACTTGACTCACGGAATTAACTTAATTTATTACCAATCAAATCAGAGTAGGTTAATGAGAAACAAAAATTCAAATATTAAAACACCTTCCTTCCCACCTCTCCCTTCTTCCTGGGCTCAGCTTTGTTCCTGATCTTCTTGAAACCCTCTCACCCACAGTGGCACAGGGGGCAGAAAATGGGGGTTGCAAACAGTTCATCATATGTTTTGTCTGCCACTTCTTGCTTCTCACGCTCTTCTCCTGATTCAGCACAGAGTCGCTCCCATGGGAGATAGTTCTCCATGACCTTCAACATCAGTCCTTCCCATGGTCTGTATTTCTTCATGAACTGCTAGAGCGTGACTCTTGTCCACAAGGTGCAGTTCTTCAGGAACAGACTGCTCCAGTCAGGGTCCCCCACAGGGCCACAAGCCCTGCCAGCAAATCTGCTCCAGGGTGGGTTTCTCTTTCAATGAGTATACAGATCCTGCCAGGAACCTGTCCCGGTGTAGGCTCTCTGTGGGGTCACAGACTCCTTTGGGCACATCCACCTACTCCAGTGCGGGGTCCTCTGTGGGCTGCAGGTGGATTTCTGCTCAACTATGGATCTCCATGGGCTGCAGTGGGACAGTTAGCCTTACCATGGTCTTCAACATAGCCTGCAGGGGAATCTGCTCTGGTGCCTTTCCCTCCTTCTTCACAGACCGTGGTGTCCACAGAGTTCTTTCTCTCACGTATTCTCACGTGTCTCTCTCTGCTGCTGTTGCACAGAAAGTTGGGGGGGTTATCCCCTTCTTAGAATCATAGAATAACCAGGTTGGAAGAGACCCACCGGATCATCGAGTCCAACCATTCCTATCAAATATTAAACCATGCCCCTCAGCACCTCGTCCATCCATCCCTTAAATACCGCCAGGGAAGGTGAATCAACCACCTCCCTGGGCAGCCTGTTCCAGTGCCCAATGACCCTTTCCAGGAAAAATTTTTTCCTAATGTCCAGCCTAAATCTCCCCTGGCAGAGCTTGAGGCCATTCCCTTTTGTCCTGCCCCCCCATCACTTGGGAGAAGAGGCCACCACCCTCCTCTCCACAACCTCCTTTCTGGTAGTTACAAAGAGCAATGAGGTCTCCCCTCAGCCTCCTCTTCTCCAGGCTAAACAACCCCAGCTCTCTCAGCCGCTCCTCATAAGGCCTGTTCTCCAGCCCTTTCACCAGCTTCATTGCTCTTCTCTGGACTCGTTCCAGGGCCTCAACATCCTTCTTGTGGTGAGGGGCCCAGAAATGAACACAGTATTCGAGGAGCGGTCTCACCAGTGCCGAGTACAGAGGGAGAATAACCTCCCTGGACCTGCTGGTCACGCCATTTCTGATACAAGCCAAGATACCATTGGCCTTCTTGGCCACCTGGGCACACTGATGGCTCATGTTCAGTCGGCTGTCAACCAACACCCCCAGGTCCTTCTCCTCCAGGCAGCTTTCTAGACAGACTTCTCCGAGTCTGTAGCACTGCATAGGGTTGTTGTGTCCCAAGGAATGGACCTGGCACTTGGCCTTGTTAAACCTCATGCCATTGGACTCAGCCCAGCGGTCCAGCCTGTTCAGATCCCTTTGCAGAGCCTCCCGACCCTCCAGCAGATCAACACTTCCACCCAGCTTAGTGTCATCTGCAAACTTGCTAAGGGTGCACTCAATGCCTTCATCCAGGTCATTGATGAAGACATTGAACAGGGCTGGACCCAGCACTGAGCCCTGGGGAATCCCACTTGTAACTGGCCTCCAGCTGGATTTAACACCATTTACCACCACTCTCTGGGCCCAGCCATCCAACCAGTTTTCCACCCAGGAGAGTGTGCGCCTCTCCAGGCCAGAGGCTGACAGTTTCTCTAGCAGAATGCTGTGAGAAACTGTGTCAAAGGCTTTGCTGAAGTCCAAGAAGACCACATCCACAGCCTTTCCCTCATCCAGCAGCCGAGTCACTTTGTCATAGAAGGCGATCAGGTTAGTCTGGCAAGACCTGCCTTTTGTGAACCCATGTTGACTGGGCCTGATCACCCGGTTCTCTTGCATGTGCTTCATGATAGCACTCAAGATCACCTGCTCCATGACTTTCCCTGGCACTGAGGTCAGACTGACAGGCCTGTAGTTTCCTGGGTCCTCCCTGCGGCCCTTTTTGTAGATGGGCACAACATCAGCCAGCCTCCAGTCCAGTGGGACTTCCCCAGTCTTCCAGGACTGTTGGAAGATGATGGAAAGGGGTTTGGCCAGCACATCCGCCAGCTCCTTCAGTACCCTAGGGTGAATCCCGTCCGGCCCCATAGACTTGTAGGTGTCCAGTCGGGCTAGCAAGGCTCTGACCACCTCCTCTTGGATTATGGGAGCCTCATTATGCTCCTCTAGCTCCTGGGTTAGTACACAGACGGAACGACCCTCCTTACAACTAAAGACTGAGGCAAAGAAGGCATTAAGTACCTCAGCCTTTTCCTCATCCCCTGTCACTGTTCTTCCTTCTGCGTCTAATAGGGACTGTATGGTCCCCCTAGTCCTCCTTTTATTATTTATATATTTGTAGAAAGATTTTTTGCTATCTTTCACAGACTTTGCCAATCTGATTTCTAGTTGAGCCTTAGCCCTTCTGATTTTTTCTCTACACAATCTCACTTCCCTCCTGTCATCCACCCAAGAGGCCTGTCCTCTCTTCCAGAGCCCATAAACATTTCTCTTCTTCTTGATATCACTCAAGATCTCTCTGTTCAACCAAGCTGGTTTTCTCCCCTGCTGGCTTTTTTTCCAGAACATGGGGATGGCTTTCTCCTGAGCTGCTAGGATTTCCTTTTTGAAGAGCTCCCAGCCCTCGTGGGCCCCCTTGCCCTTAAGGACTGTCTCCCAGGAGACTTTGCCAACCAGCCTTCTGAAGAGATCAAAGTCTGCCCTCTGGAAATTTAATGATACTGTTCTACTAACCACCCTCTTCACTTCACCTAGAACAGAAAACCCTACCATCTCATGATCACTTTGTCCTAGGCATCCACCTACTGCCATATCCCCCACCAGGCCTTCTCTGTTCACCAACAGCAGGTCCAGGAGGGCACCCTCCCTTGTTGGTTCATTCACCAGCTGTGCAAGGAAGTTGTCTTCCACACACTCCAGGAACCTCCTAGACTGCTTCCTTTCTGCTCTATTGTACTTCCATCAGATATCAGGAAGATTGAAGTCTCCCACAAGAACAAGAGGCATTAATCTAGAGATTAATCCCAGCTGTTTATAGAAGAGCTCATCAGCTGCTTCTCCTTGGCTTAAATATGTTATCACAGTGGTGCTAACACCATTGCTGATTTGCTCAGCTTTGACCAGCTGCTCTACTGGACACAGGGTAAACTTCTAGTAATTTCTTACAGAAGCCATTCCTGTAGCCTCCCACCAAAACTTTGCCACCAAAACCCAATACAAGGGTGTTAATCTTTAATCTCCATCTGATTAGCCATTCTGACCACGAAGAAGGTAGCACTTTTTCCCCAGTGTACACTCTACCATCTAGCATGCTAACTGAACGAAACAAGAGTAGCAAACTGTTTAACTTGCAAAATCCTCAGGCTAACCACAAGCTTTGTTTGTACTATTATTATTTCCAAAAATTGGCCTTAGGCTTAGCACTGTAGCATTACTGACATTGTTTCATATTGAGCAACCATAAAACTTTCCTAAAGAGCAAACAGTTCCAGCTAGAGGGCACAATAGTTATTGTGTTTGTATGCCTCTTTTATGACTATTTGTGTTTTCTAAGGAGATATATGTACTATTTAAATAAATAGTTTGCCTTAATTTATAGGACACATTTGACTGGAAACTATCTACTTCTTTCACAGAATCCATGAAAATGTCTACCCATAAAACATATTCATTATACTTAGAAACCTTCTTCTCTACACTCACATAACCATAGAGAAACATTAGAACAAGAGGGACGACAGTCGCCTATCAGACCATGTCTTTCAGTATCCACACCAACACAGTGTCATTCATAACTGAAAGCCAAGTATTGCTAAGAGGGTTTCTTTAGCTGCCATGAAAAGTGTTTGTGTCCTCTACAGTCATGTTGACAAGTTGTTTCCCATGAAGGTATTCTCAGTGAAGTAAAAGTTGCTTTTCTTTTGCTGTTGTTAAACGTAGATTCAGCAAACACCTATTTTTAGCATATAACAAGAAGAAAGCATTATTATTCACTGTTTATTCTTTGAAACTAAATACACTTGAAAATAGATGAGATAAAACAAAAATGTGCATATTTTATTACCTTTTCCATGTGTTGTTTTCTTACCATAGCTTTTCTATGGCTCTGTATTTTTCATCAATGTTTTTCATTTTTAACTTTGAGTAGTATTATTTACTGATTTGGGGTCGATAAAAACATATATACATCTTAATACATTTCAAAATGTCAGTTGCATAACTTGCAAATAGCAACAAAACATTGAACATTTCTTTTCCACCTCTGGGCTAATCTCCACAGAGCATAAAATCTCTAAAATAGACAGTGAAAACTACCAGCATTTCTTAAAATTTTTCGTGTTTGATAAATACAAGAAATACGAGACACTACATTGATCAGAGGTGTTGAAATTCCACTGCTAAGAATGGCATATACTCTGATGAAAGGGAGATCAGAAACTGTTACAAAGGCATAAAAAGATAAAAGATATGTAAAAGGATATTAACAGCAATGTTAGAAAAGTTCATTAGATTAGAATTTATTATAGCAAATGAGAACTGCAATGTAATCAAGAACTTGATTCTCAGCATTTTATTGTCACATTCCACAACAGTAATAAAATAGAAATTAGGAGCATCGAACATCTATAGAACATATGCATTTTTTTTCCAAAGGAAAGTGAGAATTAGGTAATATAGCAATCAGGTTTTTATTTCAATATATGAATTAGCAAATATAAAGAGTTTGAAGATAACAGTTCATAATTAGTGGGTTCTCAATAGTTAACAAAAGATCCATGGCATCTATGCTGTACATTTTTTACATATTAGATAGACGGAACTTTTTATTGCAAATTACACTTCTCAAATGCTCATGAAGATCAAAAATCAAAATCTTCTGGTGACGTACTCAAGTGTGCTGTAATCTTGCTTGAAATTCTTAAGACCTGTTATCGCTCTAAAATCTTCTTCTTGAAGAAGTGGAACCATAGTAGTTTCTCCATAAACCTCTCTGCATCTATATTCTCAGGCAGGATATGTCCTACTCGGGCTTCTCAACATGCTTTAGCAATTGAGAATATCAAGTTTATGTAAATACATTGTCATAAATATAAACATATCACATCCATGCTAGTCAGCTTTTAATTTTCTGTTAAACTGTGTGTCAAAATACACAAACTGTAAACACATAAATTCTTGTGCTTGTGTAAAAATAAGTAGCCTCAGAAGCTATACCTGTCAGTGAATGTCTGTGTATGAAAACTGAGATTGTGAAGCAGTGAGCTAAATGGAAACAAACAGGAAGTAGAAGACATTGATTTGACCAAGGCCAGACATGTTGAAGCAAAAAAGTGAATCTGATTTATGACAGAGTCAAAAATGGAAGCTTTGATTTTTCAACTCTCATTTATGCAACTTGCCAACTACTCTTAACTTGCTATGTATTTACATATCTTTGTTTATCTTTTTCCTAATCTTTCATTTGTTACATAAACTGGAGACAATAAGATCAGAAAAAATTAGTAGTACTACTATAAACTATATTATGTTACACTACTATAAATTATCTAAAATTAAGTAATTAGACCAAGTAAAGCCTTATCTTGAATTCTCTCACCAGCATCATTCTCTCACATCCCATTCTTCTTCATATTATTCTTTGTTTACATTTGCTTCAAATCTAAACAAAGTTCTAAAGTCAAGACATATTTTAGCCACTAGCTCAACATCCACTTTTGCAGATTCAGTAATGCTAGTGAGATCAGTATGAATTTTATTTCTTTAGAATTTATGCAACAACAAAACCCCAACACTTTAGAGTTGTAGCTCTCTTCCAGAATAGAGTGGTCTCAATTTTTTTCCCAGGGAGAACAAGTAGATTATTGAAGCCACTCAATGACATCTTCAGTTTCTTCACAAACAGGGTAATTCAACAGAATGGCAGGAATGTATTCCATTGCACTTTTAGTGTGTCCTTTGAGAATGAAGCAGAGACAGTATTGTACTTAAAGCCATGGAGAGTTTAGTGCCAGTCTTACTTTGACAGCTCATATAAATGACCTTTTCTAGGACCTCAACATCAACAGAAATATTTTAAATGGGCTTATAGGAGATTCTTCACATGAATAAAATAATTGTTTGAAAGCCAAATATCATAGGAATTGCAAAACCATACAGAGCTGAATATGACGTACATAATTAACAGCAACACTAATCTATTTATCATATGTTCATTCATCTTTGTCCTTCATTTCACTACAATAGAAAACAATCTGCGATCCTTTTCCAGTACTCTGCATTGTAAAGTCCATGCTAGAATATTTTATCAATTTTGCCTAGCCAATTGTTTTCCGGATCAAGTAAAGTAGTAAGTTTTACTTCAAAATTTACTATCCCCTTACTGCTTCTGCCCAAAAATAAGTATTTTACATGCTAGTTTTGAATCATGCTCTCTGTAATTAGTTTCTGTTTGTTATGCTGTCTCTCTGCTATTGGTTTGTCTGGAAAAGAAATTAAAAATACAAACAATTCTGTAGTAGGTGCACCTCAATCATCCATCTTGCAGCAAGTAGAGGATTTTTTGGCCCTTAATGGCTTGGGGCAGGGGCGTTGTGGTTTTCTTCCTTCTGCCCTCTGAATACCTATGAAGGTTTCCAAAGCCATGTGTGAGGATATTTCAAGGTTAGTTATTTGGGGCTAGCCTTCCTAAAATACTGCTGTTTTCATTTATCCTGTATTTTTATCTCTTATAGTAAAAAAAAAAAAAAATGTTACTGGTAATCAAGATTCTCACAGAACACACACTGCCTGCACAGATCTCCAACACTGACCTACAATAACATCAAACTCCCAACCAAAGTCTTACTAGTAACCTACAACATTTTAACATTCATTTCCTAGTGTGTCACCACATGACTGTCACGCAGTTCAAGCATCTTGAAAGTTATTGTAACTTAACACCCACGATTTTGTGGTTACTGCTTCACAGAATCACAGAATCACAGAATAACCAGGTTGGAAGAGACCCACCGGATCATCGACTCCAACCGTTCCCATCAAACACTAAACCATATCCCTCAGCACCTCATCCACCCGTGCCTTAAACACCTCCAGGGAAGGTGACTCAACCGCCTCCCTGGGCAGCCTGTTCCAGTGCCCAATGACCCTTTCTGTAAAGAATTTTTTCCTAATGTCTAGCCTAAACCTCCCCTGGCAGAGCTTGAGGCCATTCCCTCTTGTCCTGTCCCCTGTCACTTGGGAGAAGAGGCCAGCACCCTCCTCTCTACAACCTCCTTTCAGGTAGTTGTAGAGAGCAATGAGGTCTCCCTTCAGCCTCCTCTTCTCCAGGCTAAACAACCCCAGCTCTGTCAGCCGCTCCTCATAAGGCCTGTTCTCCAGCCCCTTCACCAGCTTTGTTGCTCTTCTCTGGACTCGTTCCAGAGCCTCAACATCCTTCTTGTGGTGAGGGGCCCAGAAATGAACACAGTATTCGAGGAGCGGTCTCACCAGTGCCGAGTACAGAGGGAGGATAACCTCCCTGGATCTGCTGGTCACGCCGTTTCTGATACAAGCCAAGATGCCATTGGCCTTCTTGGCCACCTGGGCACACTGCTGGCTCATATTCAGTCGGCTGTCAACCAACACCCCCAGGTCCCTCTCCTCCAGGCAGCTTTCTAGACAGACTTCTCCTAGTCTGTAACACTGCATGGGGTTGTTGTGCCCCAAGTGCAGGACCCGGCATTTGGCCTTGTTAAACCTCATGCCATTGGACTCAGCCCAGCGGTCCAGCCTGTTCAGATCCCTTTGCAGAGCCTCCCGACCCTCCAGCAGATCGACACTTCCACCCAGCTTAGTGTCGTCCGCAAACTTGCTCAGGGTGCACTCGATGCCTTCATCCAGATCATTGATGAAGACATTGAACAGGGCTGGACCCAGCACAGAGCCCTGGGGGACCCCACTTGTCACTGGCCTCCAGCTGGATTTAACACCATTTACCACCACTCTCTGGGCCCAGCCATCCAACCAGTTTTCCACCCAGGAGAGTGTGCGCCTGTCCAGCCCAGAGGCTGACAGTTTCTCAAGCAGAACGCTGTGAGAAACTGTGTCAAAGGCTTTACTGAAGTCCAGGAAGACCACATCCACAGCCTTTCCCTCATCCAGCAGCCGAGTCACTTTGTCATAGAAGGCAATCAGGTTAGTCTGGCAAGACCTGCCTTTTGTGAACCCATGTTGACTGGGCCTGATCACCCGGCTGTCTTGCATGTGCTTCATGATAGCACTCAAGATCACCTGCTCCATGACTTTCCCTGGCACTGAGGTCAGACTGACAGGCCTGTAGTTTCCTGGGTCCTCCCTGCGGCCCTTTTTGTAGATGGGCACAACATCAGCCAGCCTCCAGTCCAGTGGGACTTCCCCAGTCTTCCAGGACTGTTGGAAGATGATGGAAAGGGGTTTGGCCAGCACATCCGCCAGCTCCTTCAGTACCCTAGGGTGAATCCCGTCCGGCCCCATAGACTTGTAGGTGTCCAGTCGGGCTAGCAAGGCTCTGACCACCTCCTCTTGGATTACGGGAGCCTCATTATGCTCCTCTAGCTCCTGGGTTAGTACACAGACGGAACGACCCTCCTTACAACTAAAGACTGAGGCAAAGAAGGTATTAAGTACCTCAGCCTTTTCCTCATCCCCTGTCACTGTTCTTCCTTCTGTGTCCAATAGGGACTGTATGGTCTCCCTAGTCCTCCTTTTATTATTTATATATTTGTAGAAAGATTTTTTGTTATCTTTCACAGACTTGGCCAATCCAATTTCTAGCTGAGCCTTAGCCCTTCTGATTTTTTCCCTACACAATCTCACTTCCCTCCTGTAGTCCACCCAAGAGGCCTGTCCCTTCTTCCAGAGCCCATAAACATTTCTCTTCTTCTTGATATCCCTCAAGATCTCTCTATTCAACCAAGCTGGCTTTCTCCCCTGCTGGCTTTTTTTCCGGACCACGGGGATGGCTTTCTCCTGAGCTGCTAGGACCACACTTTTGAAGAGCTCCCAGCCCTCCTGGGCTCCCTTGCCCTTGAGTACTGTCTCCCATGAGACTTTGCCAACCAGCCTTCTGAAGAGTTCAAAGTCTGCCCTCTGGAAATTTAATGCTACAGTCTTGCTAACCACCCTCTTCACTTCACCTAGAACAGAAAATTTTATCATCTCATGGTCGCTTAGCCCTAGGCGTCCACCTACCGCCACATCCCCTACAAGGCCTTCTCTGTTCACCAACAGCAGGTCCAGGAGGGCACCCTCCCTTGTTGGTTCATTCACCAGCTGTGCAAGGAAGTTGTCTTCCACGCACTCCAGGAACCTCCTAGACTGCTTCCTTTCTGCTGTGTTGTACACCCAGCAGATATCAGGCAGATTGAAGTCTCCCACAAGAATGAGAGGCATCGAACTAGAGATTGACCGCAGCTGTTTATAGAAGAGCTCATCAGCTGCTTCTCCTTGGTTGGGTGGTCTGTAACAGACTCCCATCACAAAATCTACCTTCTGGTGGGCTCCTCTGATTTTGACCCACAGGCACTCAACCTCCTGATGGCCACAATCCATCTCAACAGTGTCCAAGTCCTCCCTTACAAAGAGGGCTACCCCGCCTCCTCTCCTACCCTTCCTGTCCCGCCTGAAAAGCTTATACCCCACCATAGCCGTACTCCAGTTATATGAGTCATCCCACCACGTTTCCGTGATGGCAACGACATCATAGGCCCCTTGCCCTACGACAGCTTCCAGCTCTTCCTTCTTATTTCCCATGCTGCATGCATTGGTGTAAATGCACTTCAGCTGAGCTGCCGAGCCTTCAGCCCTCCTAGAGGGAACAGGGTTCGTTCCCAACTGCCTGGTAACTGGAGTAGTTAACACCAGAGTGCCTGCATCTCCCTTAACACCCCGAGGTGTGTTCTCCCCCACTTTTTGTGTGGTGAGGTACTAGTGGTCCTCACCCGCGCACCCTCTCCCAATCACCAATTCCCCACGTCCAGGCTCGTTCCTGTCTAGCCTGGACTCAACCCCCTCCCCCTTCACATCTAGTTTAAAGCTCGATTTATGAGCTTGGCCAGGTTTCTAGCAAGGGCATTAGCCCCCCTAGGAGACCCATGTGTCCCGCCCTTAGTGAGAAAGCCTGGGGGCTTCTCCAGAAGCTTCAACCACAAGCTTCAACCAGACTTCACAAGTCTGACCACTTCTTCTTTATTCAGCATTCACAGATCTATCAGAGTGTTCACCTGGTCAGCTTCCTTATTGTCTATAACAAAAGTTTTCCTCAATGCCCACCAGAGACCTAGAGCATAATGGTGGCTTTCCAGCAGGTGTTCAAGTCCACAGTAAGGATAAGTGCTTGTGATCATGATATTTTCTTCAGTTCTCCAAAAAGAGACTTCATCTACATTTTCTTTTTTCTCAGACTATCTGTAGGAGATGACTACCAAAACATAACATGCACTGATCTGGTCCTCACTCTTAAGTTCCCCAATGGCTCATCATATATTCTGAAACACACCTCCAGACTCCTCACTGGACAAAGCATATCTCCTCTTCCTTACCTTCCTGATCCTTTCAAAAGAGTGTACATCCATCCAAAGCAGCACACCAATTATGTAATCTATCCTATATTTTGTCATCACTTTGTCATTCCAGTGAGATCGCCAGTACCATGTCTTATTTTTAGATCCCTAGTAAAAGAAAGACACTTCCATATTGGAATTGTTCACCATGCCAGTAAATCCAGCAAAAGGTCACCAAGATGACTGTGGGGCTGGAGCCCTTGATGTACTAGAATGTGCTGAGGTTTGTTCAGAAACAAAGAAACAAAGTTAGTGTGGTATCTTATTGCTATCATCAACTACTTCGTAAAAGGATAGAGAAGACAGATGCAGAATTATCTTGGAGATGCACAGTGCCAGGATGAGAGGCAATTCAGATTAGAAATTCAAATTAGATATAAGAAAAAAACATTTCACAGTGACAGTAATCAAAGATGGAACAGGTGCTTAGAGAAGCTGAGGCATTTCTATCTTCGGATATGGTCAGAATTTAACTGAATAAGACTGAAGAGCAGCTTTATCTAATTAAGCTGGTCCTTCTTCAAGCAGACAGCCAAAACAATTTACCTCCTGAGGCTCCTTCCAACCTAGATAATTCTTGGATGCCACTGTATAATTTCACTACTGAGGTCACTAAAACATAGAAAAATTTTATTGTTTCTGCTTTGTAGTTTTGTGAAAAGTGCTGAATGTCCTTTCCATAGAACAGTGAAGAAGACGCCCAAAATTCAAAATTACCTGGAGTTCCTTTGTAAAGCCACACAATGCTGCATTAATTCCTCATTTGTCTAAACATCTAAAAATAAACAAAATTAGGAGCCAGCCACTTCCCCACCCCACCATGCATCAATCCAGATGAATATATTTCCTTGCTATTCAAACACCTACTGTATATTTCTGAAAACAGTGGTAGGATAATTGTCAGTGTACCACTTCTTCCTCAGTATTTCTGTTTCTTGGAAAGAGCTAGAAAGAAGTATAAATTCTAATGAAAATGCCAACATATATTTTAAAGTTTTTTCTCTTTTTTTTAGAGGATAAAATGGTTGAGTTATTCACCTGTCTGGTAAGCAATCACAAAATATTTTACATCTTTGTAGACCTTAAAATACTTCACAACTCTATAATAATAGAATCATTCTATTTACTACTGAACTGCATCCAAATCAGAGACCCAACACAGCAGTGGTTAAACAGCATAGATGAACACTGTCAGCTCTTTAGCAGAGTAGGTAGATGTAAGTATCTCTCTTGAGACAAACAGAGTAGATTTCGCCAAACTTCTAAATAGCAAAGAAACCAGAAATAATACCCCTGTTCCCTGGAGGTGTATTCTATTTTTTTTATTCTTATTTCAAATGCATATTGGATTTGGTATGAGTTTAGGCAAAATTGATTCCATCTACTGAAGTCATACTAGGTTCCCTTTTGATGGCCAGCAATTAAATCCTGATCCATAGTGGACAAACCTACTGAATTTGTTCTGATCCTAGCTCAGAAATATTTCACTTCTCCACAGAGCTTCTTAATGTCCCTCACTTAAGTGACATATACTCTTGGTATTTAAACAGAGCTCGAGCTGTTTCTTAAATATAGATGTGTAATGCTATTTGACATACTCCAGGATTATGTGAGACATTGTCAGGAGTCTGGCAGATGTAACAGGTCTATGGGAGACTCATGACCACCTGGAAAAGCAGCTGGAGGCTAGACTTAGGAAACAATCTATTTAGGAAACTAAATCTAGCTGAAGGCTAGGTCTAGGAAACCTACAAAGCAGCAAGATGGTGCCACATACATAATTTCTTTCGTGAAATTTCTGCCCATCTCATCTAGTGATACAGATTAAACAGAAATTACTATTAAAGTGCCCACGTAAAAATTTCTGGTTTTCTTAAAGACTGGAAGGACTTCCTACAAGTATCTTTGTTAAAAGTTACAGATTTCACAGGGAAGGTTCTGATTAAAAAATGTGTTCTTGACAAATTAATTAATCAGAGTCTTCATTTGCATTATAATTAGCACCACATAGTTCTAGAATTAGTAGGAATAGATTAATACAGTACTAATATTTGTCATGGGACTGATATGACAAGCATTAGATGGTAAACTAATCTGGTAAGTATCACTGTTCAAAATTCACAGAATCACTAGGCTGGAAAAGACCCACAGGATCATTGAGTCCAATCACTCCTATCAGCCACTATACTATGCCCCTCAGCACCTCATTGAGTGCAACCAGACTGAGGATGCATTTGGCTATAGCCACAAGGACTAGTAGTTCAATTCAATCATTCTGCAAAGGCAGCTGAAGATGGATTATAACTAACACAAGAAACACAATTAATATTCTCCTATTTTGTGACAGTTTAAGAGTTTTATGAGTTAAACATTACTAATCTGAAGAAAATAAATACGGAAGTACTAGCAGCCCAATGTTCAGGCCTATGTCCCTAGGTTAAATATGGTGTGAAAAATGAAAGAAAAATAGTTTATGTTTAATTTACTCTGCTGTACAGGAAACTTTTCTTCTGGCTTCCTTTTCAGTATTTTAGAAGAGCTAACTCTGAGTCATTCAACACTTTTATTCTCCTATTTGTTCCATTCCATCCTCCTCTTTTTCCCTAATTTCTTCAGGTATGTCATGAATCCTATCATATTGATAAGAAGGTCAAAGGATCTGCTAGCAGCTACTAGGCAAACAGTTATAAGAAAACAGTGTTACAGAAAGATCAGATGACATAATAAGAAGTTGTTCCCACAGAATCACTATACTGTGCATCATACGTACTCTAAATGTAGAAACATCTTTTAGTAAGTCACACTTCAGGATGCAATGTTTTTAATAGCTATAGTGAGTAAAAGATTCCTTCATACTTCTTTACTGTGCTAGTTCCTAAAGTTTAAAAGATGAAAACACAGAATACGTGAATCAGATAAAAGAAGATAAAGATGGAGATGCCTTCATTCAAAAAGTATGGCAAAGTATGTGCATAGCCATCAACATTTAGGCAAACAAACAACTTTATTTAAAAAATTGTGAGGTTTTATTTGATTTACAGAAGTCCTAAACCAACTGGTTTTCCTCTCACAGGCACTGTTAATTCACTGGAGTTGTAAAAGAAACTTTTTAAAACTTTGTCTCTTTAAAAGTTATATATGTTTTTAATAAAAATATTGCCTACTATTTTCCAGTAAGAAATGAAGAGATCTTTGATGTAGTTCAATCTGAGCAAGCTAACTGAGATTTTGTACTTGATTTTTAGCTTAATCTTAGATGGATGTATAAACAAACACAATTATGCATATTTTTAAAGGATATTGATAGCTTTGGTCATTTTATAATAGGGTACTGGCACACAAACATGATATTCATTCCCTTTGTAAACTTTTATCAAGTACCTCAACTGCTCTGTATGAAAATTGAAAGAATAAGGATGTTTAGCTACCTCACTAACTGTAGATTTTAAATGCAAAATGTTGCAATTTGACCACAGAGGCAATGCAGTAACCTCATCCTCCTCAGTGAACAACCTATTATCTTATTAAATATATCCTGTCTTTGATTCTAGCAAAAACATGTACAATCAAGTAACCCGAGTACCTGAACTGGTTGTTGAAGTCTGTCTTAGGGGGAGCTATGCTCCACCAACTCAAAAACTCAGGGCAGTGATTTTCACTTTCAGAAATGAACATTGTATCATGTCCTTTAATATCAAACCAGAAATTTGGGCTAACTTTGGTGTGGTGCAGAGGATAAAACAACAGCTAAGCATGCAAACCTAACCAACCACATATCACCAAAGACAAGTTTTGTGATTTGGGGAAGGTTTTAATTAGGACCAGGACGGACACCAGTAGAGTGAACAACAGAGAACTGCAGAAAGTCCCCAATACCCTGAAAAATTTTCCAATAAAGGCCTGCTACTGGAGAGTGGCAGAAGAGATAATTCCTCTGTCCATTGCTACCCCTCAGTGCAGTGTGCACTGTTCAGCAGGGCCACAAAGCTTCTCTATCCCGCTCAGATCTGCATCTGTGTTTGTGCTTTTATCTTCTGCAACAAACACTGAGGCACATAGAGAAACTGTTCCAATATTCTGACTCAATTCTAGAAGGACTTTCTTTGCAGATTAAATAGTTTCTAATTAAAACTCAATGCTGATTTTTAATTGCTTATTGCAGATTGTCAACATGTTAAAACAAGTTGCCCTGAAATACTTTTTCTTTAGAAATATATTCTTTTTTCCCTAGAAATATTGTATGTTAAATTATTTGCTCTACAGACTACTTATGCTGTACATTTTTAGAAAGGAATTGTTATGGTTTTTATTATTATTATTGTTGTTATTATTATTATTATCATTAATCCACAAGGTCTTTCCCTGTCTCCCTCCACAGAATTAATGCAGAAAAGAAAGCACTGCTCCATGTATAAACTGCTTTCAAGGTCTAAAAGTGCGTTCCAGAATTAGAACAATAAGCTTGACTTTTCACTTTTTTTTTAATTTGAAAATCTGAAAGTCACAGTGACTTAAAAAAATATGCCAGAATTTATATAAAGAAATTAAGTTGAAACTCAGTTTCTTGAAGCAAACACTAAAACAAAAGATGGCTAAAACATCTCCTAGCGTAGTTCTTTCTACACTGGGCCATGACTGGCTTTGTAATCATTAATCTTGTTAACTTGGTGAGCAAGTAATTAAACAATCAAATGAAATGCAGCAGCAGGCATCTGTAAATAACTGGCAATACTTAGAACGCAAGAAACTGTGATTTTCCTGTTTGAACTCATATAACATAAGCTACAAATTCAAATACTAGATGCAAATCAATACAACAGCTATATACATATTGTACAGAAACAAGAGACACGTGTTTTCAATTTGAATTAGTTTCAAAATTTTGAATGGTTGTGCATAGCACAAAATTGCCAGGGGGAGGGATGTGTTTTTGTGTGTGCTATTCAAACCAATAAATAAAGCCCACAACAAAGACAGATTCAGCAAAAGTTAAATTTAGTTCAAATTCAACCCTCAAAAGAATAAAGCAAATTGTCTAACATTATACAGTGGTATTAGAAGAGTAAAGCAAATTTTCTAACATTATACAGTGGTATTAGAAGAATAAAAGCAACATACAGAAGAACTATTAATCAACTGTTTACTCCTTGGTTTTCTCATTTATATGGAATAACCCATTGTAATCATATGGTTACTGCAGTCCTGCTTAGAAAAAACAGAGGGATGAAGAATGCTTCCTCCTAAAAGCCTATAAACTCTGCAGTAAATCGGTTGTGGAGATGAAGCTTCTTATAAACAGAGTTTCAATGCGACAGGCTTGAGGTGCACTAACAGTCTCAAAAACTCGCATTGTGTTTGTATACTTTCTACCTGACCTGCAGAGAGAGAAATTATTACAGTCTTCAGAGATGTCAACTGATAGCTTTTGCCAGTACAAAAGTCATCCTAAAGAAAGGAATGACAATTACAGAAGTGCTGAACCTAATGAAAGAGAGAAAATTATAAAGCACACACATCTATGGCTGTGACTGAATGAAACATCATTCATTCATGTTATGAGTACAAACATAAGCCATGTCCTTTCTCTGCACAAAACAGCCTGTTTTGCATACTCAGGTATTTAAATAACCTAAACAGAGGGCTTTCTTCTTTTTAAATCTCAGAGAAACCACTATGTAAAGACATTTGTTTGATATATGACAACGTAGGTCTATCTTTGCTTCTGCCTCCCCAAATTAGCTCAATTAGCTCAATTTTAATTCTTGGGTACAGCTGCATTCAAGAATCTTTCCGTGGATTTCAGATTAGCTGAAGTATGCTAAACATGAGCAAGGCAGAACATGAAAAACTGACCATACAGGATCCTGCTGTTCTGCAAAGCTTTCAGAAGAGATCCATAATACACAGTGTTTGCACTTACAAATGTTCTTTTGTTCTTTTAAAATTCCAACAATTCAATAGACCTCAAACATATTATCAATGAAAAATAAAATTAGCTCTAATTATCCCATCCTATGTCTTTTAAAGTACGCTCTCAAGTGAACTATTAACAGATTAAATTTGAATTTCAAACTTTGTAAAATTATTCAGCCTCATGTAACAACGGGTTTCTGAAGATCCCTTCAGTTTTGCTTATTAGCCCCTAAAAATAGAAGAAAAAAACTTCTAGCACTTATCTGAAACAGTATATACCTACTTGAAGGGTGACCATACAGTTACAGTCTGTCTTTTTAATCACTCTTTTACTCTCCAGTGTTTGTATGTGTTACTGAAGAACTGCTGTACATCACTCCAGAGGAAGCACTAAGCTTCAGTTTTGGATAACAGTTTTTTTACATATTTGTAGCATGATGATTTTTTTACAGTTATTTACCTCATCAGCAAAGTCCTTAAAGACTGACCTCTCTGAAAATCAAGACATTTACATGGTATCAGCTTACTTCCTCTATTTCCATTATGAATCTCTTTCATTTAATATTTTCATTTAATGTAACTGGCTTGGACATCAAGAATAAAAAGAAGGTAATAAAATGTGATGCTCCCAGGATGCTCCCTATATAGAACAGACATCCACTGCGCTGCAGACTTCATCATGTTCTCTTTTCAAACCATGTTGTGTAGGCTGAACCCATAGAGGACTGTAAGACCATTTATATTTGCTTACAGTCTGTCAGTCAAGAACTTCTCATGAAGTTTTACAATCATCAATAGATGGATACACTTTTGGTTGGTCCCAACTGTTGTAATACTTTCAATATAAGTGCTCAGCAGAACAGCTCTTTTTACTCATGTTTGTAGCCATCCTTTTGCAGTTATCCTAGATAAGACCAGCTGACTGAAGCGAAAAATGAAGAAAAATTCTTTCTCTACAAAAATAAAAAAAAAGACAGACAGCTAGAGACAGAGGACAAGATTTTGCATATTAAGATGCCATGGGTTAAAGGAGGACAGGCAAATAGACAACAAAAATATACCTGAGAATGCAGAGGTTAGTGATCCAGCTTCTTGTTGCCAAGCAACCACAGTCAGAATAATTATTAGAATCTGTCAAGCATTGTGTTAAGAATTTTTCATTGTTCCAGAAAGTTAACTCTTTCTTAGTTAGACTATAAAATTCCTTTTTAAAATATTCCACCTGAATGTATTTGTGCTTAATTTCTCCATTTATTTCTCTGCCAACACCGTGCTTTCACAGTTATTTTCCTGTTCTGTCTCTAGAGAAAACATGCACATTCCCTTCTCATGTCTCATTTTTCTCCATTAAATATTCTCTTCTAGATCTTCCTCATGATAGAAGCCAATGTTCCCCTGAATATCATAGATGTTATTGTTTACTGAAATATGAAATCATCATGTGAATATGGAACAGCTTAAAGAGGCCTTAACAGTATAAACATACTACTGAATTTGTATTTTCCACCTCCATTTGAGATTTCTCCTATTAATATTGTAAGATTCAATCTGCCTTTTGTGACCCTGTAATCACCTAAGTCCCCATTCAAAGATGTGACAATTTCTAAAATTGCTGCCCTATTTATACATGTCAATATTAGCTGTGAAAGAAAGAATGAAGAAAAAAATGCATTAATTCTCCATCAAAAATTAAATAAACAAATCAGACTTTAAGAAAACAGTAGAATTTCTAAACATTTATATTCTTACAATCAATACATTGCCATAAGCAAGTATATTACCTTAACAATGATTTCTTGACAAGGTTGGATGGACTTCATTGCACATCACGCAATGTACTCATATTTCAGATAGTAATGTTATCTTTGCCTACCTCAGCAATAAGTGAATAACAATGTAATAAAACAAAAAGAAAAAAACTGGTTAACAATACCTGGTATAGCTACTATGAAAAAGATGACTCTTTGTAAGAATGATAGAAAAGAATCCCTAATAAGGATTCTTTTACATTGCTCTATAAAAGTCTATGGTACTATGAAGTAAAAGTTTTATTCAGCAAAGATATGAAAGTTAGTCAGCTACTGTAACCTACAGCCAATTTAGGTTACAAGAGAAAAAGTGCATGATTCAGGAGTTAGGAAAGCAATGGGAATCCCAAAGCTGCTGCTCTTTAGATCTATTTTGAAAAAAGGAAAGTACTTTTTATAAGGTTTTAGCTGTTTCTGTGAAATGCATTTTATGTTAGTAAGTACTTCCCTAGTGGACAGATGTTTGAGCAAGATGACTACCAAAGCAGTACATCACAAACAGCAAAAAGTTCCCAAAAAACTGGATATGTGTTTACACAAAATTTCCTCTAATTACAAAAACTCAATCATTGTTAAGTGCCTCTGACACAAAGTAGCTGGGAAAGCATGAAGTCATGCCATGCGCGTCTCCAGGGTTTGGGGTTTTTTTAAAAAAAAAAAAAAAAAGTAGTCCCTTTAAAGGACAAAGCAGATCTGTGTTCAGGTGAATAATACAATCATGATGAAAGCAGAGAATACTTATCAGCTGTCACACAAATTCCTTTCCCAAATTTATTAATAGCGCAAGGGGAGGTTGATCCCTCTACTTCATGATGTTCTTTTAACAGCATTAAGTCAAGTCTTATACAGAACATTGTGAGTAGCATCAACAGGTGAAACTGAAAACAGATCTAAATCCAACCTGACAAGCATTTAGATAGCATTTAATCACTTAGAGGCCTGCCACAATTCAAGTGCCATATATGTGTCTGCTTTTTACACACTTCGGACATTTGCTATAACAGAGCAGCCACTCCCCCCATACTCCGCATGGGATACAGCTAGAAACAAGATGTAGAAAGCCACTTGGAAGCTGCCAGATCTCTGCCATTATATCTGTAATTTTCCTCTGAATCAACAAGGATTTTTATATATTCCAGTTTTGCTTGGAAAAGGAAACATGGCATGAGCATTTCTCTGATCAGATCTTTCAAGTGAAAAACAAAGTGAAGCGATCAAAGGGTGCTGGCAATCTGATATTGAAACTAGGGGGAAAGTGCTTCCTTGATCTGTAAAACAACACAATAATAACTGCCTTTTAGTGTGCTCTTGTTAAAACCAGTGGAGCTGAACTGTCAGAGGCACCATATTGCCATCTTATCCACCTACATGGTCTTCCAACTGTACTATTTGTTTCCAGAGCCACAAAAAATGCATGAAACTTAACATTTCAGACATTACAGATCTTAAAAGCTAAACACAGCAACTGCTACAAAATATTTCTGGGGGATTTAGAATACTGCTTTATTCCATGTAAGAAACATCACTAGTTCAACTCTAAAAAGAGGAAAAGTCATTTGTAACATAAACCTCTATCATTTAGCAAGTGCTGTATCTATACAAGCGTTATTGTTTATTTATATTTTTATTAAATTTAAGCAAGTACATACTTGGAAAGAAAGTAGAACTATTATTTGAATAGTATTTTGTTACCATTTCTCAGTTGATTAATTCATGTTGATTAATTCTCTTTAGGTTCACCATAGTTAAGGTGCTTTCTAATCTTTCTTGTCTATAACCCTGAGTGTCTGCTGAAACATCATATTTGTATTCTCTGCACAATAAACAATAGATAAATGTTAGATAAATATTGGATATATTTCCTGAGAAACTGAATGGTTCAAAGAGGGTAGCCCTCCATTATATGAAGCTGCTGACATGTAATTTTTTAGTATATTTTCTTATGAATGTTAATAGTTTCTAAAAAAAATATTCTCTTCCCTGTTTTCCATTTGAAGATTATGCTTTAAGTGATAGCAAATAACTTCCATATTTATAAAACAAATGCATTGGGTAACCCTAGGTCTCTTGATCTTAGTTGCATTAAAAATTTCCCTGTTTCTTTTAATAATTTAATCACAAGATGTGTTCTTTTACAGATGAAGTTTTCCCAGACACTTCTTCAGGCTACCTGGGATAACAGCTCTGCAAAAGGGGTGTAGTTTGTCAACAAATCAAGCTTCTGTTCTCTTACATTAAACTCTCACTTTCTGGAAGCATTAATATTGCCTAGACATTAAATACTGGAAGATCACTAGTCTGTTATAAAAACAATATTCACCATGGTATATTTCAAAAAGCTATGTTCAGTTCCATTTTAAAAGAGCCCAGGACGACAATCACACTGTGTTACTTCTTTCCTGGGGATACTCGTTTGATGGCATCTAAACAGTTTTCACCATCAGGATTTAAGTTGCATTTTCTTCATTCTCTTAGAATTACCACAATGATTATGGATAGAACCTAAAAGGAACCCGTCCCTCCAAATAATTACAAAGTATTTTTGCATTATCTGATTTTATTTAGTATTCAGACTTTGTGTCTGATTCCATGTCATTTTCCTCATTCTTTATAGTATTTATTTGCAATTTGTCACAACCAGATGGGAAAGATATTTGCTGACATTTTCAGAAGTAGTTACTATTAACCTACTTTCTACTGCACAAGAAGGTGCATATGAATAAAATTTACATGATTCCTCAGTCTAGAAGTCTGTAAAAGGCAGTTTCCGTTTATTAGGATAGTTGTGGACCAAATCCTCCAAAACCACCACTGGGTACGTCTTAAACTGCTAAACCTATATTTAAAGAAGACACAATTGTGCAGCAGTAATTCAGTCTAACGAGTCATCATAGGTCTTCTTTCCTTTATAATTCAGTACCACTATGTTTTGAACTCAGTTAACAATTTTCATTGACATTACAGAGAACTGCTTCATTTCAAGCTGTCTTCTGAGAATAATATTGGTCTTCCTATGGACTTTTCATCAGTATCCATAGTTTTGGAACCTGCTCCTTTTTAATTTTATTCTCAATTGCATCATATAACAAAGTCTAGCAAACAAAAACCTTCTCATCTTTAAGAATTCTTAAAGATTCAAGACCTCCTTGACAGTTTGTCTCCAGATTGAAGACTTTTATTTTCAGTACAACTGCGTGTGTTGCTTCATAGCCTTGTTTTACAATTCTTTACATGTAAAATGATAATAGAAATTGTAGAAGTCACAGAGTTATTTAAGTTGGAAAAGATATTTATGATCATCAAGTCCATCATTAAAACATGTTCCTAAGCACCATATCTACAAGTCTTTTTGATTACCTCCAGGGATGGTCACTCAACCACTTCCCCGGGTAATTTGTTCCAGTGCTTGACCACACTTTTGGTAAAGGAATTTTTCCTAATATCTAGTCTAAATCTCCCATGGTGCAACTTAAGGCAATTTCCTCTAATCTCATCACTTGTTACTTGGGAGAAGAGACCAACACCCACCTTGCTACAACCTCTTTTCAGGTAGCAGTATAGAGTGAGAAGTTCTCTCCTCAACCTCTTTTTCTCCAGACTAAACAACCCCCAAATCCCCTTAGTTGATTCCCATAAGAATTGTGCTCTAGATCCTTCAGCAGCTTCATTGCTTTTCTTTGGATATGTTCCAGCACCTCAATGTCTTTCTTGTAGCAAGGGGCACAAAACTGGACATAGTATTTCAGGTGCAGCCTCACCAGGACTGAGTACAGGGGAGACAATCATAGCGGGAAAAATTATTTGTTTTTCACATGCAGAGAAATTAAAACCATGAAAAAATATATTCTTTACTGAGATGAACTTAGTACTAACAAGGAACAGGGTAGTCCAATAGAATAGTATGGGACTGGAAGGGATCTCCTGTGCCATACAGTCCCATTCTATCCTACCACAGTCAACACATTGTGTAATCACTTACCAAAAGTGCATGGCAAGAGATAAAATATTTATATGTCTTTTGGGTTTGGATCTTGTCACATCAGTCCTTTTGAGAAGCTATTTCATTTGGTCTGACAGTTAGAATTGTTCTTCATTTGACAGCCTAAGTTTTTTAAAGCAAATATATAGTCATTTGTAATTGTACCAGTATTGTTTCTTAGCTCTCATCTAGTAATTTACCTTCCATTGTGGCTTAGTCCTCCTTAGTTTTTGCTAGGAAAAAAACCCCAAAACTCCAAGTTTTTCTAGATTCCTACCACTAAATAAGCTTTCCTTTGTGTTATTTACTATTGTGACTTAACTCCAGAAATTTGACAACTTTAGTGAGGTTTCATTGCTCATGATAGGCAAAACTGTACAACAGTCTATGTCTGATCTCACCAATATCCCATAAAAGTCTTTATTGTAGTAGATGATTCACACTGAGCCAGATCTTTGTCGCAATTGACTGAAAGCTTTGGTGTAAAATATTATTTGTTGTGACCCTAGAGCAAGACTTATATTTTATGTTAATAAATTCCATCCCATTTCTGTCTCTGAGTCTGTAAAATCATTGGATTATTTCTGTATATTAAATTTGTCTTCTGCTGAATACGTGGACATTGGTTTCTAATTTTGTGTCATCTTCATCATTAGCACACTGACTAGCATTTTTTGTGACAAAGCTGTTAAAAATGTTAAACGTAATTTCACTGAAATACCACATCATAACTTTCCTGCAGATTTATGCTTCCATTTAACAAATCCAGTCCTTGCTTTCTTTAAATTTGTTTTGTTAAATATAAAGTGAAGAAATTAAATGCTATTACATCTAAGGGATTATATAGTATGCCTATCTCTTTAAAAAATATATTACAAAACACCTAAACAAATTATAGAAGTTCATAATTTCTGATTTAGTGACTTTTGAAGAATACATCTGCTGATTCTCAGACTTTGACCATACCTTTACTTGTAACATTTTTTCACTGGCCTCTCTCTATATGTGAAGTTAAAATCTTCTATAAGAACAAAATTCCCCCACATAATTACCTTTCTAGGAACTTTCTACATATATAAGGTAACAAACAATTAACTTCACTGACAACTGTTTATCCATCTATTCCATAATGTTCTGCTTGGCCTATGTTTATTTACTTATCTCTCCAGTAAAAAGAAATACCAGCAAAACAAGCAATTATTAGAACTGTAAACCATCATCAGATTACATATGACTGATATGTTTCTTTCACCTGATATTTGATAAGTCAAGGAATACTGATACCAGAAAGAAGCCTATTCTGAGGAATAATACTTAGAAGAATAATCCAGAACTACGTTACCAGCTTTGATGGAGAGAAATCTACTCCTGCTTGTCAGAAGCAAACCTATTTTTCATTTAAATCTTGAAAATGAGGTCATTTACTTTTCCTTTTGCAATTAATTTCCAGTTGTGTAATCAAGTACCTTTACAGTTCTAAGAGTGGCATCTGCATGGTTCAATGGGCACAGAGAAGTTTCTTTCCTGCAGGGTCTTCATTAGAGCACTATACCAACAAAGTTCATATACACCTTTTGGGAAAGGAAAAAGATATTTAAGAGCTTACAGCTTGTTCAACTGGATATAGCTATCATCTTCCTTTTAGTGTAATAATGATTGTGTATCCCTATGATTAAAGATAATTATAGACTGAAAAGCTTGTACAGCAATTAACCAAAAATAAGATGATTCTTTGTGCTACCAAGACAAAGAGATCCATCACAGAAGTTTCTTCCTCTCCTACTAAGAATTCCCCTCCCCTATTCTGTTTCTGCTGACTTCATCATTACAGTATAACTCCAAAATACTAAAAAATCCAAAATTTCAAAAGTATCATGTTAAATCTGAGCTAGTCTATTACCTTATCCTTAATAGTACAGTGAAATAAGAATATTTTACAATTATACCCTAACCAGCAAAGCACATATATTCCTAACTCCTAGGACGTTTAATTTACGTCCTGAAATAATAAATGCCATAATTATTATAGATCTGATCTTAAATAATGACATTGTAGATACTCTCATTAACTTTGCATGTCTAATACTTTTCTGAATACCTGACTTCTGTAATTTCTATAACTATATAGATTACTCAGGTTAGCACAAAATATAATGGTCTTTCCTTGTAATGTTTTTTCTCCATTCATTTTAACATCTATTACTAACATTACCTATTTACTTTTACCGATACAGAAGATATTGGAGAGGGATATTTTGGATAACTTGTTTTGAGGAACAAAACAGAGATCCTATCCAGGCTTCCCATACAGTGATAAGGACAATGCCAAATCAGGTTACTATTTAACAAGGAAGAACTCAGAACTGTAAATATCTGTGGAATGTAATGAAATAACATATACTTTACATCTGCAAAGAGATAAAATATTTAGTACAAGGAACCAGAAGAAATGCAAGGGAGAGATTTCAGAAAGCTACCAGAGGCAGGTACACATAAATTTTATTGCCATGCTAATTCCTACATATGTTTCTTGAATGAATGCAATGAAATTTGTAGCTAAGATTTTTTTTAGGTAACTCTAAAATGTGGATTACACATACCTTCAGCTGAAAAATAAAAATGGAATATCATGAAGTGAGGCTAGCAGTTCAATAGTTGTCACATCTACTGCTTGTATTGAAGGTTTAAAACCACAACCTACAATCAGTACTCACGCAATAAAACCCCCCAATATTTCCAACATTTAACACAACAAGAAATATTCAGCTGTCCTTACAGGCATTAGTTTGGAAAAGTATTTCTTTTGTTTTGGCAGGAAGCATTAGGAACTTCTCATTTTCTCTGTCATTATGGAAATGACTTATTTATGTTTTAATTTCCAACCACTCTGTGGAGAATGCTACTGAACAATCCATTTCTTTCATTCCATTTTCACTGGAAAAGTCCACACTGCCTGTTTTCCTTTCTATCACTGGAAGAAAAGAATGCTAATACTTAGTGATTTATCTATTGCATTTAAAGTTCGGTTGAACAACTTTCAACTATTCAGTCAGACGGTATTTTCTATTCCTAGTGTTTATGGGTTTCTACTCATATACACGTGACTGGCTCCAAAGGTCTTGTGGCACTGCACCCTGAATGAAATAGCAAAAGAAGAAAGAATTCTGGTTTTAGTTCAGGAATTATTCATTAATACTCATGTTCACTTTTTTAAAACGGGCTCGTTTCTCTTTAGTTTCTTATTTTCACGACAGCATTTACTTAAAGGGGCCTGAAATATCAATGGAACAAACTAGCAAGCTTCATTTGCAAGAATGAATATGTTTGGTGCTGTGTTTGCCCATTCTGAATACTGCAAAAACTTTTTTGATGGAATAATTCTTCCACTTCGTTCGTCTGAAGAAAGGAAGAAAAGATGCTAAGTTTATGCTGAAACGGAACGAGTTTGTCATCTTCATTCTTTTTGTTCAAGATGAAGGATGAAAAGGGTCACTCATTTCAAATTGCCACCTCTTGAACTTCACATTGAAACCTCTTGAACTTCTCAAAAATAAAACTAAATGTGGCTGTAGTCCAAGAAGCATAAGCGGTCATCCAAGAAAGTGACGGTCTCCCTTGGGAATGAAAAATGATTGCCAGAATGAGAGACAGTGGGTGAGGCGATAAATCCCTTGCTGTTCTCAGTTTGCTTGTCATTATTCACTTCTAAGATCTGACTAGTTTGAGGAGATGTCAAGAGAGTAGCTGTCAGATGGTAGGCAACAGGATTGGGGAAACAACCTAAATTCCTATTTGAATCATGATTGATTATAACCTGTACCATGCAATCAGATAACAGAGAGACAAAGCAAAAAAGAAATAGCTGTGTTCTCTCTGTTAAAATATTAGCAATAGTATAAACTACTAGTTTAACTTATAGCTGGTCAGAATTGTTCTCCTAAAATGAAGTCACACTGGAAAATAGTGATATGCTGAATCTTAGATCTCCTAAAGTATATAACAAACTATAAAAAGAACTTATATTTCTAACAGGTTTGTCATGAGACCAAAGAGAAGAAAAGCTGGAGAATTACTTGAAATGTACTTAACAAGTCTTCATGCTTCCCTACAGTTCTTCATTTTAAAGTACCTAATAAATAACTGTAAACTTCATTTTTAAATCTGGAGGATGTGAAGAATAATGAGGATAATAAATATCACAAAACAACCAATGAAATCCACTGGTGAGTTGAGAATGTATTATGCTTTTCTACTTCACAGTCTTAGAGTCAACCATGTCTTTCACTGAGAAATTATTTGTGTATAGGCTGATCAGTTAGCTATGTATCTCCTCCTTCATAGTGGACCTGGATTCAGACTAACAACTTATTTGATTTCTGCCATCTAAAGCTGACCAAATACTCTCGCGTGGTTTTTTTACTCATGTCTCTGTAATTTGGGATGTTAAAATGATGTCTAATTCATAAAATGCACAGGCCAATGATTTTGTACTCCTAAGATAAATCTGATACATCAGAAATTTATTTGCACATGCACAAAACATATGTGGGCATTTTAAAAGATAAAATCTTTGAAGCAATGATTTAACTGTTGAATATTGTATTGGTTTTCAGCACAATAATCTTGAAGGCTTTGTATTTTACACCTTTGAGTACAAATGAAGAAATTTAAGTAAAGAATAATTATTCATTTTCAAACATCCCAATTTCTTTTTTCATTAAGTTAGCAAAACATGAACATTTCAAAGAAGAAATGAAAAATACTTCTGAAATTAACTGTGAATATCTCATAGCTTTTCATAAATCTAAACTAAGAAACAAAAACAAAATTATAAAACTATACATAATTATTTACTTGCTCCTGTGTCTTACTCCTTACCATTATTCTAATTGCTACTTTTTGCTGTGTCTACCGCTTTCTCTCTAGAAAGGAGTATATACTCCTTTCTTTTTCTTGTCTCAAAACATTGTATTCAGACTGTATTATCAGAATGTCAGACAACTTTTTCACCCTTATAAATGCTTGATGTAAAGGCAGTGTAGCTTTGCTGATATGCTGCAAAGGTTGTTGAGTATATGCAAATATAATAGGCTGATTATTCACACAATTTGTTAACAAATCACTGTTGCATATAATAAGTATAGCTTGTTATTACAAAACCATTCTCAGCTTCCAAGGATTAATTGCAATAATACTGTAACTGTCAGGTTTTTGGGGTTCCTCCAGGAACTCTTTTTTAAACACACAAACATAAGTATTGTACTCCTGTTCTGAATGTTCAACCATCTTCCCTCAATCAATAACAATATTAAGCCTATAAGATATACTACAGAAGATTGTGTGTGTGCGTACATACGTACTTAATAGTTTATCGCATCAGCAAAAACCAGGAGTGTTTTCACTTACTTTCAACAGCAGGTTTTGGAGTAATTTTGAAGGTTCTTTTAGAACTGACCTGCAACAGATTAACACTGGCTTGCAGGTACCAAATAAGGAAAAGAAATACTTAATATGCATGCAGTTTTTAATGATACAACCAACAAACAGCTACTCTCAATGCTGTGCTACACATTTAGTAGTACCTTCTCTCTCAGGTTAGTATTGGTAGCCTAATCAATGTTAAAATAAGTAATGCATCAGGTCGTGTGTCAGGGTAAATCACTTGGACAAATGATCTCAGCAAATCCACCTGGATCTTCCCAGGGACTATAATTTATTAGAAAACGTCCTGAATCTTGGACTATTAATGCTGATGTTATACTTTCTGTGTGTTTCAGGCTCCAGTTTTAAAAGTCATCATATCTAGTACTGCAAGTTTTTAGAAAGACAAAGTAATAGAAACTGAGAATTTATTTTAAAATATCGCACAGATTTCCTTGGGAAGATCTGGGATTGCAAAGCTTTGCAAATACAGTGTGTAAAGAAGACTGGGAAAAATTTTTTTCCCCAAAAATCTGGAAGCCACTCAAAACCAGACAGTGCTGAAACTGTTGAATTTTGTTTTTTTCACGTTCCTTATTTTTGTAATGAAACTACTCTGATTTATAAATGCTATCTTTTTTCCTAGTTTTCAGATTATGTTCTGTAAATCTTTATGAACTTTCAGTGAGACTTGTACCAATGTTCCCTTTTTCATTTTATTCTCCTTCACCTAAAATGTAACACTAATGAAGTTTGCTGACACAAGCCAGCACAGAAAAAAACTCTTCAGGAGGAACAAATTGAGTTTTATAGCTTTATCCCTACAGTAGCAGACCAGTCTTGCATCTATCCTATGAAAATCTGGCTTCCATACAATAGCCTCTGTCTAAAAAGAAAAAAACATTTTCCTAAGCGTAGAGCTCTGGAGCCCAGCAAGCCTGTGGGAATATAGCGCAACAAGAACTATAAACACATTTATGTGACCTTGCAGCTGAGATGTTGAAAAACACACAGATCTTGCTAATCATTGCCTAGTCTTGTGTGTTTAACAAGCAGAATTCTTTGTGTTTAGGTAACATAGGCCTCTAAAACCTGGGGCCAAAAAATATTCTTGAGATTCCAACCCTGCAATGAGAAAGATCAAAGAGATTGCTTTACCCTGATAAATACAGGCAAAGAAGCAGTTTAGCTCTGCGGTGCCTGCATTTCCTGTTTGCATCTCCTCTGACAGGTGCTGGTTTTAGAGTTGCCCCAGATCACGAAGCAGCAGAAATAAATGTATTGTTTTCATTTTATCTGTGGCTTTGTTATTGTTCCTGCATGCTGCCTGCATTCGGCTCACACAATTGGCCTTACCAGGAAAGAAACACTACTGTCAGCTCTTCCTTCAGAAGTAACATTATCCCTCCAGGTAAAAGAAAACACAAGGAAAAACTTGTCATCCACCATTTCTTCAGAGCCAGATATCATGTTCTACAAAAATTCTTCGTTACTATTTCTTTTGTTGCTGTATTCTTCAAGTTTTCATTTGGAGTTTTGTTTCCTCTAAGATTTATGTTTGTAAGCATATTTTTGGTGAAGGTCCTCTGCAGAGAGATCCAAAAATCCAAGATATGGGACAAGTTAACCTTGTACATATAATGATCCTACTATTTCTGTAGCATTTTATGGATGCACCAGTTTATCAATATATTGACAGATACTAATTCTTTCCCTTAAATATATTCAGTTGCTTCTACCATTCTGTTTATCAGGCTTCTTTGAACCCTTCTGTACCTATGACAGTTAAAGTTCTTTTGAATTCTCATCCTCTTAACATTTCAAAATACAGTTTTAGATACTGATACATTATCTTTGACTTCCTACGTATACTGTTGCTTATTTTTTCAGTCTTGGAAAGAACCTCCATTTCTCACAGTCCATGAAATTAATTCAGTGCATACAATGCTCTTTAACCAAGAATTTTCAGTATCAGTTCACATGTTAAGGAATATTACACATATGACTGATGATGCATCTTTCTTCCTACAGTGCATACAGGAAAATACTTGGGGAAGTTAATACAGCTATACTGCCAACACAAGTCAAGACATCGGTGGGATGGATCTCCTCAACAGAAAATCAGATTTTCCACCTGCAGTCCTTCTTGGCCTTAAACTACCACCTGACTTTGCAATGGAATTGCCTACTGTGAGCTGAACAGAACATATTTAACCTCAACAAATCCTACATATTATGTGGAAACATACATAGAGCCTACCACATATTCAAAAAGATGTGAATATTTTTAAAGGTGGGTGGTGGTGGGGTTTTTTTTTATTCTCTGTGAAGGAATCATCTCCTGTACTTCAGCAGTGATCATAAGGATCACAGAATCACAGAATCACAGAATAACCAGGTTGGAAGAGACCCACTGGATCATCGACTCCAACCGTTCCCATCAAACACTAAACCATATCCCTCAGCACCTCATCCACCCGTGCCTTAAACACCTCCAGGGAAGGTGAATCAACCACCTCCCTGGGCAGCCTGTTCCAGTGCCCAATGACCCTTTCTGTAAAGAATTTTTTCCTAACGTCTAGCCTAAACCTCCCCTGGCGGAGCTTGAGGCCATTCCCTCTTGTCCTGTCCCCTGTCACTTGGGAGAAGAGGCCAACACCCTCCTCTCTACAACCTCCTTTCAGGTAGTTGTAGAGAGCAATGAGGTCTCCCCTCAGCCTCCTCTTCTCCAGGCTAAACAACCCCAGCTCTCTCAGCCGCTCCTCATAAGGCCTGTTCTCCAGCCCTTTCACCAGCTTTGTTGCTCTTCTCTGGACTCTCTCCAGAGCCTCAACATCCTTCTTATGGTGAGGGGCCCAGAAATGAACACAGTATTCAAGGAGCGGTCTCACCAGTGCCGAGTACAGAGGGAGGATAACCTCCCTGGACCTGCTGGTCACACCGTTTCTGATACAAGCCAAGATGCCATTGGCCTTCTTGGCCACCTGGGCACACTGCTGGCTCATATTCAGTCGGTTGTCAACCAACACCCCCAGGTCCCTCTCCTCCAGGCAGCTTTCTAGACAGACTTCTCCTAGTCTGTAGCACTGCATAGGGTTGTTGTGCCCCAAGTGCAGGACCCGGCATTTGGCCTTGTTAAACCTCATGCCATTGGACTCTGCCCAGCAGTCCAGCCTGTTCAGATCCCTTTGCAGAGCCTCCCGACCCTCCAGCAGATCGACACTTCCACCCAGCTTAGTGTTGTCTGCAAACTTGCTAAGGGTGCACTCGATGCCTTCATCCAGATCATTGATGAAGACATTGAACAGGGCTGGACCCAGCACTGAGCCCTGGGGAACCCCACTTGTCACTGGCCTCCAGCTGGATTTCACACCATTTACCACCACTCTCTGGGCCTGGCCATCCAACCAGTTTTCCACCCAGGAGAGTGTGCGCCTGTCCAGGCCAGAGGCTGACAGCTTCTCAAGCAGAATGCTGTGAGAAACTGTGTCAAAGGCTTTGCTGAAGTCCAGGAAGACCACATCCACAGCCTTTCCCTCATCCAGCAGCCGAGTCACTTTGTCATAGAAGGCGATCAGGTTAGTCTGGCAAGACCTGCCTTTTGTGAACCCATGTTGACTGGGCCTGATCACCCGGTTCTCTTGCATGTGCTTCGTGATAGCACTCAAGATCACCTGCTCCATGACTTTCCCTGGCACTGAGGTCAGACTGACAGGCCTGTAGTTCCCTGGATTCTCCCTGCAGCCCTTTTTGTAGATGGGCACAACATCAGCCAGCCTCCAGTCCAGTGGGACTTCCCCAGTCTTCCAGGACTGTTGGAAGATGATGGAAAGGGGTTTGGCCAGCACATCCGCCAGCTCCTTCAATACCCTTGGATGAATCCCGTCTGGCCCCATAGACTTGTGGCTGTCTAGTCGGGCACAAGTTGTTACGGAATACACAGGATCAAACATAGCAAAAGATAAATCCTATAATGCTATTGTGGCAAGAAGCATAAAAGTGGGCCTGTGTGAACCTCACAAGGTTCAACAAGTCCAAGTGTGAGGTCCTGCACCTGGCACAGGGCAATCCACAGTTTCAGTATAGGATGGGGAATGACATGATTGACAGCAGACCTGCAGAGAAGGACTTGGGGGTGCTGACTGATGAGAAGCTTGACATGCATTGGCAATGTGTGCTCACAGCCCAGAAGGCCAACAACATTCAACATATCTGTTTATCAAAAATAAAAGAATGAATGTCTTGTTCAGAATACCATAAGATAATTTCTGTGAGGTGGAGGAGGAGTTAATAACATCAAAATTGATTTCACTATAGTACCAAAGTTATTTTATGTTGTTCCTTAAAGGGCTTTAGGACTTACGAGAACAATAATGTCAGGAAGATAGAATGCACAACGAAAGGATTACAAAAATATCACTATGGCTCACCCAAAATGACATCTATGTCTGTTCTCCTTTTTGCTGCTGATTTGTAATATGTATTGGAGAGCAACAAATAAACATTAGCTCGGGATTGACAGCAAGTGCAGTAAGTCAGAGCTTGCTGCTCCTATTTGTGGTCCCTTTTCAAAATTTCTGGCTGAACACTACTATGGAACTTCGAAAAGCGATTCCAAATGGTACTAATACAGTGAACAGAAAATAAAATGCTTCTCTTTTACATTTTCTACTTTTTATCTAGGGAATATAAATTAAATAGCATTCACCATTTTTGCACTACTGTTTTTACCAAAAGGTTTACTGGGATACTAGCATTAAAAGATATGTACCGTAACTGGCATATGAAACATGGACATTTAATAAGCTAACAGTTAGTGTTTGAAATAGAAAAACCTCTAAGTCGCTTATAATGGAGATATAGAGACTATGGAGCTTGAGTAAAATCTAGTCTTTTGGTAAGTGATAGTTTTGGTCCTCTAGGACTTTGAACCAGGACCATTCCCTTAGGAGGAATCACAAGATCCTCAAAAAGATATCCTCAAAATTTTTGATCTTTTTTGTTCCAAATCAAACCACTAAAAACTCACAGAAACACAGGAATTTTTAAGACATTTCTTTAAGATCTAAAATGCAATTGGAAGAAAAAAAACCCAAAACACCTGAGGAAAAAAGATGGATCTAAGAATATCTAATACCTACTGGCTAGGTTTACCTGCATTCAGATGCCCGTCTCCCACAGTTCAGATCGGGGCAGTAGAACAGACTATTCTGTATCTCTAGTGCTGCAATAATTCTTGGGGTTTTTTTTATTTTTTATTTTATTGCTTTTTATTAATTATGTCCTATATGCACAAAACGGCACCCTTACCAACCATCTCCTATGATGCAAAAACACTTTCTACTTACTCACTCAAAGATCAGACTGATTGAAAAGGACTACTGCAGATCCATGCAGAAAGTGCTACTGAGACTTTCTGCTGCAAGCTTAGCCAAGGTTTCCAAGAATTACTCCTTTAGTATCTTGAGACATCTTGTAGCAGGTCTCTTAGTCTCGTGTTGAGACCATTTAGACTGTGTTTTGGAGAATGGAAGTGACCCATTTTCAGGTACATGGTGTGTAATCGCAAGGATGTCTAAGGCTACACTGCTGCTTTGATTCATCTCATGTCTTTAGGATGACAATAGCTTGAACTCTTCATGTTGCTTGATAGTATTCACAGCTTACTCTAGTCACAGGCCCCAACGTGACTTCAGAGCCATAGAATATGAAGTAGGTACCAATGAGGAATTTTTTGTGATCTAATCTTATGTAAGGCTGGCAACAGAACTGGGGTGACTGTTTATTACAAAAATTGCCTGCTTATTAAAAAGAAAAAATTGTACTTAAATCTTTCATGTTAAACTGAACATTTTGTGAAATGTCAGGTACTTCTACTTTAAGATATATTTGCCTTTGTATATTTACACAGCATATTTATGGAGATAAACGCAAGAAGATGAGTTAGAGAAATACATGCTTTATTGATCAATCATATGCCTTATTAATTGCCAATTGTTTGTGATTTACCATGTATTTTTAACTACATCACCTAGTAATGAACCTACTTCACCAATATTTATTTTAATATTCCAAATGAAGTTCTAAACTAGAAAAATAACTGTGTACAGCAAATGTCTAACTACACTACAATTTGAAGCTCATATATTTATCAGAATATTTATGAGAAAAAACATTAGGAATAGGTACTATGGTCAGAACATGAATGCAGAAAGTAGGTTGGAAATTATACTCCACCATAATGCAGTTTCCTAGAGAAGAAATTTTTTCCTAGAAAATGGAAACCTTGGTATCCATTCCTCACACCAGAGATAAAACTTTACCATATCAGTTCTGCCCCTTTGCTTGACTAGCAACAAATACAGAATATACCTCATAAGGATTACAAGAGTATCTGGCTTTTGTTTTTAATAAAGCAGTTTGGAAAAATTACCAAGCAGAATAGTAACAGACTGAAATTTCAACAAACACAAAAATTGGCAGAGTGCCAGTAAAACAGCAACAGCAAAAACAGCAACAAAACACCAAACAACAGCTGTTTTGATATTACTACCTCAAAAGTTTCAAACATCAATTTTTGGTACTGGTGAAAAGTAACACTCTCTTATGCCTCACTATGTTCAACGTGTTACAATACTTACTGTCAAAATTTTCCTTCAAAACAAGATCTTTTCATCACCTATCTAATCATGGCATATGCCTCCAGAACAAACTGCGTCCTTTTAGGGTAGAACAACATGCCCAGACAGCTGCCACCTGTGCCAGGGACCAAGACGCCAGCTGCATAGCAGTAGTCCAATGCCTCTTGCCCAGCCAGGACCACAACTCTTAAATTGAAGGAACAATGACAAGTTGTCTAGCACAGCAGTCTCAGTCCACAACCAAGGAAACTTCTCTCTGTTTAATAGTAAAAGAGCTCACAACAAGTATATACAAACCCAGTATTTTTTTTTTTCAGTCAGCTATGAGAGCTTTAAATTCTTTGGTCCAAGAGATCACAGGACCATAGAACAAAAAAAGTCTATAGCTAATTATTCCTTCAAGCTTCTCTGCAAAACCAAGAACACATTGTAAGAGATTGCCCAGGCTGGGTCACAACACACATAAATTGGGGCAAATTCAAACCTAGAATTATTGTTCTGGTATTTTAAAGGGCAGTCTTGGAGGGTAAAATGGGATCACGTTTTTACTTTTCGTCTTCTGGAATTGGTTATAAGATTTATGTAAATATATCAAGGTTTTATGGACATTATGAAAAAATGTGGCATTTGCCAGCTTTTGGGGTATAACTCAAGAAGCTTCAGCTAACTGATCAGCATCAATCACACCATATCTACCAGAAACAATGCTTTAAATTTACCACTGGTGATGCACAGGATATATTTTATTTCTGCTCCAAAGGGACAAAACAACTGGTGACAAAACAACTTTCATAGTAATTTCACTGTGAGACAGATCTGCAGTCTGATAACTGAAAGCACAAAATGAGATAATAGACCTTTCATTTTTGTGAATAGGGTTGTATTTAACACATGATGCATAGTATACATCACGCACGGTGTACTAGCTTGCTGTGGTTGACAGCAACTAGGAAACATAGATATTTTTAATTAACAGTATTAAAGTTAATGCAACTTAAACATGTAAATAAATATTGTTGTCTTCAACTGTATTTAATATTCATGTAGGTTTATGATGAATGGATTGAACTGAATGTGGTCTTTATGTAACTTAATCAAAGACATCTTTTTATTCTTTAAGTTTCTGCCCTGGATGTGTGGAAGGGTCTCAGATACCTAGTAATATTAGCTCTATTTTGTTGGGAACAACATTAGTGCTTAAAATATTTCAAATTGATTTTTTGTAAGCCTAGTACATCAACAGACACATCCAGGTCCTCTGCTTATCTGGTAAGTATGTTTTTTGATCAGGAAGCTACAGATGTACCACTAATTAATTTAATATTATCATACAGAGAGCATACTTAAAACACCACAGTTACCTATTGCCTGAATGTTTTTCCTATATTCATACACAGAACTAGATTAGACCACATTGAGAGTATAAGCAATAAAGTCTTGTGGCTATTAGTTTCTCAATATTGTTATAAAGGACCCCTCAACAAGCTGCTGGCTTTTAAGTGAACTACATAAGTCTGAAAAAAAAGGAATATATCATCTTTCTAAAACAAAAATGCCAGTGGAATGCCTCCAAAAGCATTACATTTTGCCACTGATAATTGCATGTTCCCAGAACAGAATTTGCTGGCAAACTCAAAGCACGGGAATTAGTAGACAAGGAGGAAAAGTTCCAGGAAGATCTTTGATGTCACTTTGCAACAAAGTGAAAGATTTGGGGAAGAAAAGTACACAGCAAAACTCCTTGATTGAAGCAACACAGAGATGGTGCCACACAGCATTACAGGCACTTAACTGACAGAACATATTTGAAGAAGCAAGACTAGTTCAATTTTAAACTAGCACTGCATATCCAGTAATGCTACTCTGTAGGAATAATTATTATGTCATAATAATATGTAATTTTTTTTCTATAAACTTATGTAAGTTTATAGCTTGAAGCCCAAAAGAAAAAGCATCTTTCAACATTCATTCACATACTGTACACTACACACCACAATAAATTACGTCTTGGGAAGAACTTGGAAAACTAACTGTTCTAGAAAATCACAAGGTAGAAGAGGTTTCTTATACTGACTGATGTGTTTTCAAACTGCCAAGCAAAATCCACTTTCTCCAAAGGATGAGATTTCCTGTTTAAATTTAAATACCTAAAGTTTGTTGCTTAAGTCTGAAACAGTCACTGTTGACTCCCATTAAAATTAATGGGGAAAAAAATACCTACTTCTATGGGACAATTCATCAAATCAGTCTTAAAAACTCACGTAGGAAACACCTTCTAGAGAAGTCAACTTCTGTTCTCCCAGACAGAAGGATATAATATAGTTAAATCCTAGAGAGTTTCAGATACATAAAATAAGCTGAACCTAAGCCTATAGGCCTTGGAAATTCTCAGTCCTGTTGATTCTTTCACATTATACTAATTATCCTACAATGACTGTCTCAAGGGTCAAACTGGCAAACGCTCACACAATGAATCAAGGAAAAAATGAAGGTTTCTTCAATAGAACATTTGTAACTGACTACATAAATCTTAGTTCTCTTCAGTAAGTCCTGACCAAGCTAGAAGCAATCTACTGCTATGACTGCAAAAGAAAATGAAGCTGTTGATTTGGCATCCTCCTTAGTAGTGCATGATAATAAGCCAGTTGGAGAGAAACATTTGTAGGTTTAAAATCATAGAATTATAGAAGAGTTTGGATTGGAAGGGACCTTAAAGATCATCTAGTTCTACCCCACCTACCTCCCACTAGACTTGGCCTTGAACACCTCCAGGTGTTTCTTCCATGGGGAAGAAATTCTTCCTTATGTCCAGTCTAAATTATGCCCCTCTACAGTTTATACCCATTGTCCCTAGTCCTGTCCCTTTGTAAACAAGCTATTTAGGGAAGAAAAAGAAACTAAAAGCGTTTACATAACACACTATAAACATGTGGGAAGAAGCCAGGCTATTTTTGCATGAAATATAAAAATTTTTGTTTTGAATCACAAAATACATGAATAAACTTATCAGAAAAGACTACAGGGTCAGCAGACAGCAAAGACCTTGCAGATCCTGCTGTAGTCTCCTCTGCTGAGGAGCGCAAAGTGAGCAGTTATAGTAATGCATCTAAACCAAGCTATTAATAGTGCTGACCAAGTGGAAAAGATCCCCTTCTTCAGACAGTTTCCTTTAGGAACATTCCTGAAAAAGAATTTGTAGCTTTTCTTGAAAAATTAATGTTTTGCCTCTCAGTTCTTCACAGATATCATCACCAATTAAATGATTGCAATCTATACAGCTTATTTCATGATGAAAATCAAGACTGTTGTTTTGATTATTTTGAGTGAGAAAAAAACCAAAACAAAACAAAAAAACCCAACCAAACCTGAGGCCCATCTTAAATCTCAAACTAGGATGCTACTCTTTTTGACATTTTTTATGAACTTCCCAGAATCCATTGACAGCAATAGATTGGAACAGTATTCTCATTTGTATCTTTTATATTTTTTTTTTATAATTTTGCATTCTTTTTGATAAAAGAATTAAAGTAGGCCCCACAGGAGCTGTTAACAATAGATGAAGTGTCTACGCAAAAGTATGATGCAAGATAAAGAGAATGATCCAGAATAACAGAGAGAAAAGAACACCAAGCAGAGAGTTATTGAACATAAGGAGACAATTTTTTCTGATAGGGATGGGATGCACATGTCCACAAAACGATGCAAGTATGGTAAGTTGTAATCACTGTATAAAAAGGTCTATCAGAAACCACGCATGCTTTGTATTGGTCTTGGGATAACGTTGTACTGCATAGCATTGGTTTGCATAACGTTGTACAGGCCCATTGTCAATACACGACATGCAAACACCTTATGTGCTAGATTATCAGCATGTTAGGGGCCATACCTTGCAGACACTAAATATGAAGGAACCATTACCACTGAACCCAGCCTGTGCTCCTTTATGAAAGAACAGTGCTGAAATTTCCAGACTGCAAAGTAATGGACCTGTGACTAAAATTCAATAAAATGAAATAACACAGAAGTGGTTTTTTTCTCTTTTTCCTCCCCTCTGAAAGTGTGAAATTAAAAGGGGATATAAGGTAATTAAAAAATATCACAGTCACACCAAAAGCAGAGGAAACTATGAAATGCTACTAATCAGTAATCAGTAATCTCTCAACATCATTGACAATAAAGTTAAAGCCTTTTGTTTTTTAAGTTGGACATAGAGACCAAAAAGATAACCACAGTAGCCAACCAAAAGCCCTCCTATATCAATATCTTTCTGTGTATCACAAAAAGTGGCTACTAGGCAGAAGCTTCATGAAGATGTTTCATTGAGACTCTAACAGCACTAACCTACAAGGAAGTTCTGCTATGAAGAATGCACGTGGAAGTGTTTGTCCGGCTAAAAATACCTCAAATTCCTCAACTTCAAATGATAATTGAAGCTGATGAAACATCAAAGACTTAAAATTACTTAAAACACCAGCACTTTTGCTCCAAAGGAAAATGTTTACCTTAGTACTTCAACCCTACATATTAATAATCAGTCCTTATAATTAGGTCTTCAAATTCAATGTTCTCACTGTACCTACCACAGTTCCCTCATAAATTTGCTTAAATAGGAAAAATAATTTCATTCATAACAGTAAACTTGGACAGAAATAAAAATACAATCTTATTGATTCCATGATTCTGAGTATGCATAAAAAAATTATCAGCAAGAGAACATATTATACAAAATGCATGCTGAACTTGCAAGTATTTAAAGGAATATTTATTTCAAATCAGTTTTTAAAGAGCCGTATTTGTCTAACATGTAATTAGGACCTCTTCATACAAAAGGAGAAAAACAAATTAATAACACACAGCATATAGATTGAAATCTAATATCTGTTATCACAGCTAAATGATACTTTCTGCACGCAAGCTGAAGCTGTATATTCTGTGATACACAGTCCCATAATCTATTGTTACTCATTTCTCTGCTCTTCGTCACAGCCAGCTTCTGTCTAATTAAATATAACAGAGCCTCAAGTAACTCTGAACTATAAAATGCTTCTGGTTACTAGCCAATCCTTTAACAAGAGAAAGAAATAAAGTACTTATTCCTGAACAGTGTTTTCAGCTAAAGAATATTTTCCACATAAAGCCTCTTTAAAAATAATACATGCCTGGATTATTATCAGTACTACACAGATTATTATTATTATTATTTTCCTTTAAATTAAACAGCAATAGAACTCCTCACACAGTATTTCTGTTCCGTGAAATACTAGTATTTTGTAAAAACACTGAATTCTTTGAATTGGGAAGAAGTCTAGAAAATGAAAGACTGTGAAGACAGTAAGGAAACAACGAGAAATGTCAGGAGCTGCCCTTGGCTCATGGACCTTCAATGCAGTGTCAGTACTCAAAAATCACGTATGCTGGTACAAAGGATTGGGGTTAGTTTACCCCTAGAAGTGAAGCTGCCTCTGGAGCACCAGCCTTCTCAAAGCCCTGAGCGCTCCATGTCCAACCCTGTCTCTCATGCCTTCAGGGTCCTGTCACAGAGCTACTCCTGGGTCTGACAGTTCCCCTTAGACCTAGGTTTCCTCAGCTGCCGAATGCTCACATGAGGCTACAGGGAATCAGTGATGGGGAGCCTGTAACAAGGATTACTAAGGACTGGTATCTCTTCATGCCAGGAAAACCTAGCAACAAAAAAGCGTAGCTAGGAGTACAGCCAAATTTCAAACCTCCAGCCTTTGTGGATCACAGCTTTGATTGAAGAATTGCATTTTATTGGATTCTCACATGCTGCAAAAGCACTATTATTACTAAAAGGTATCAGGTGGACTGTTGTGATAAAAGACTGACAATACACATGCTATTTTCCACCATATGATGTGAGAAGAATTTCTTGGAAAAGTGTAGATAAGTTCTCATCAGTAGCAGCATCACCCTTTTGTTGCCAGAATAGCTTAATTGCTGAATGTGCTGAAAATCAAGCACGCACTACACATATATTCTTAGTTTTCTTTTGAATAACTATATTGAGGCATGTATAAATATACTGCTACTGTGTGTAGCGCATCTTTTGCTGTCCTTTTATGGAAACAGGGAGTAGGAGCTAGTACCTCCCAGAAAGCAGGAAGAGATGGTCATCATAAACTTAAAGGGCTTTAGTAGCAGAAAATGTAAATGATGACACCATATGGTTTCCTGCTCAACTACAGACAATAGCTGTACAGTCGTTGCCAACTATAATCAAACTTTTAGTCTGGACAATAAGATGATACTAATCCACTTAATTTTTGTTTCAAGTTGACCTACCACAAAATCTAGTGAGCAATAGAAAAAGAAAATAATCTTCACAATGCAGTGACGAAAAATCAATTTCCTTTCCCTAATAACAAAAAAATTAATGTGACCATGACATTAAAGGTATTTATGAACAACCACAAAAAACCATAGAGACATTGGTAAGGGATGTCTGGTGATTTTATTTCTCCCCCAGCTAAACTCCTAGCTAAAACAAGGATTTTGACATCACATCTCCATTTTTTTGACCAAAGGACCAATTTGCATCTGCTTCTTGTAATTCTTTCAGCAGAGAACACAGACGTGATGCAGTCCCATTGCATAGATTTAGATGCCAGTTTGGGAACCTCTACAGTTGAACATAAAGATTCAAATCAGTCTTTCCTTAAGTTGATAAGTTATTTGTAAAAAGACCATCTTTTATGAAGTAAATTAATTACTTAGACTTGTGAGGAAAGTTCACATGAACAAAGACAAGCTGACTGGCTCTGTGGCAAACCTCACGTTTATGCTCTCGCTAGTCAGTATAGATGATAGATCACCTCAAATCAACTAATATCACTATTAGTCTTAGACTGGAGCTTTTCTAAAAATCGTGACAGAAGTCATGCTGAAAATTCTGAATAAGATGCTCAAAATCCTTCTCCTGTGCAAGTGCATGGCTATTCAAATGAGATATTCAGTCCTCAAATATTGGAATTACAATTGTTTGTGTGCAGAAGAGACTGAAACAACATCATGAACAAAGTTGAATCAATCAGCCTTCCAAAAGTGAAATGAATGTTCAGAGATCCAACTTCAGTCTCAAAAACTGGACCTTTATCAGGCAAGAAATGCCTATGGCAATGAAATCAAACATAAATAGTATACAATTTAAGACTGCTGACCCACTAGCGATATCAGAAATAATATTGTTACTGAATAGCAACAATGCTCAATAGATTTTGCTGTGAGAAAGAATAAATGCCCTTTTTCACCTTCTCTTGCATACCAGTTGAGAAGGTCACTAATATTACCTAGTGTCTTCTGAAAATTGAAGATTTTAATCAGAATTTCTCTCAGCCATTGTGTAGACTTGTTGCAGTTCTTACTCTAAAAGGCCACAGCATTGCTATTTTGGGAAAGGCTAACAAATACTTAATTTTATCTAGGTCAGTTAATTTTGCTGTCCAGGTAGGCCCTGAATAATTTTTTTTTTTGGAGCTTTACTTATCAATTACCATTACTCTTGACTTGTGTTGCTATGGATATTCCTAAGGGAGGTTATGAATGTGTAGCAGAGTCTGATGGAAACTGATATGCAGAGTAAAACAGGGAGACAAAAATACCTTCAGAAATGTATGACTTCAGATATAATCTGTCATAGTACCTTATCTGCTGCTGTGATAAAAATAAATTAAGTAACATCTCTAACCAATGGTTTCTTTGATGAAATCAAATCATAATCACTAGCTAAACTGAAGAAGTAATCAGTATTACAGTAAATGCATTACACTTACATGTCATTCATAACATTCAGTAGAACATCCGCCCATTTGCTTTCTGTATCAATAGACAGGATTTTGCATAACAATGAAATTCATTTCTGGAAAGACAAAAGGAAACAAACAAAACATGAAGCTAAATGATTGGAAGTATTTTTCAGTAATTGTGCTACGGTAATATATGAAGACATAAAATATCAGCTGGAAAATTGACAGGAACATGCTACAATTTCATTACAAAACCTGCACAATTTAATCTTTATTTCTGAGTGTGAACATTTTATGAGAGTCAAGAATATAGTTCATATATAGGAAGAAGTTATTTGAGCTGCAGAGACTTTCTTTACTATTTGTGTTTTATATTGTTCTACCAAGGACAAAGTTTTTGCTTTTCAGGATGCAATCATTCACAGTTTCAATTGAAAAGACATTTCACAAATACGTTAAAAGAAAATGAAATCTCAGCCAAAAACCTCTATTTTTCTTATGAAAAATATATTTTCCTTGAGTATTAATGGCAGAATGATTTCAAGGAAATCCTGTAGATTATATCCCAGAGTACCTCCCTTTATCCCTTTTCAATGTTATTTATGAGAATACATGAAGAAAAGAAACAAGTAGACTGAATAACAGACTCTTACTGTGAAATCAATTTAACAGCAGAGTAGACTCCCAAGAAAATTAAGAATCTTTATAGGTAGATATAGCACAATTCATGAGACCGTTCATTCTTACTGCTCTGACAGAAGCTTAAAAGAGCTTGACATTGCCTCTAGTAGGAAATAAGACTGATTTTAAAGATTGTTTTGCCTTTTGCACCTGTAAACAAATATCTTCTAGTCAGTATGGTTAGTAAGTTTTACTTCTTGCTTATCCTAAAATATCAAAACATGGTAAGATTTCCAATCAGTGTTGTGCAATGTTCCTTGTTGTCAACAGAGAACTTAAAACATCTTTATAAGTGACCATATTCCTGCAGATTCCTGAATTATGAATTTAAACCTAGAGACAACAGTCTTATGCTTTTTACTCATTATTTGTGGCCCTCTTTGAACAAGTCCTCAGCCATCCTACAGAAGAGAATGCTGTATACAGAGAAAAAATGCTTAAAGCTTTTAGTAACTTTAAACCTGTCAAGATTTGAGAGAAAATGCTACTGAACATGAGCTGCTGTGAGAAAAACTGTTAGGTTGTCTAATAAATCCACTTAGTATCTAAAGCCTCATCAAATACTTACAAAGAAACAAGTGATGGCATGCAGGTGCTCATGGAATAAGTGTAAGTAACGTGATAGAGTTCTCCAGTTCTGTCAGCTCTTCATGGAACAGTGATTCTGACATATTGCATTTATGTAGCCATAAAGAAATGCAAACTGTCTGTATGCACACACAGCCGAGCTTAGCTTGGCTTCCAAAAATACAGATACAGAAATACAACAGCACAACTTAAATAATTAGAAACATCTCAAAAGAATCACCTCATCCTGGTAATTTTCAAACACACATCAGTAATCTGTACTTCTAAGAAATCTCACCCTTCAAGAACTTTTGAGTTAAGCAAATAAGAAAAAATATTAGAAGCTTTAAAAGGTAGGAAATACAGAGTTCCATTTAGAGACTGATAAAGGGGCATGCAGACTATTTTTTATTGATAGTTTCCTCCTGCCAGCTACCTGGAGTACTATTTGCTCCTCTCAGAAGGTGCTCAGTGACTCTTGTTACTTCGCCAATTAAAAGGGGCTAATTTCAGCTCCTATGCTCAGTTTTTTGACAGTTGTGCACTAAGAACTAGAAATCAGTGTGATGACAAAGCACAGATTTGGCAGCAAAAGCATACATTTGAGAAGTAAATTATAAAGCCAATATGCTGTAGAGCAACTCTGTAATATATTTCATGTGAAAAGAAAGTAAGGCTGGCTAGTCTGCATTGGCAGAAAGCAATTGCCTAAAAGGTGCAATCTTGATAGAAGTAATTTACAGACCATGGTAATGAAGATTCTCCTTCCAGAATCTGCCAAAGCAAACTGCCTTTTCTTCATTACCTTACTCCTATAAAAATATGCATTTTTTAAATAGGTGGAAAAAAGCCAGGTGGTGAGACAATAAGACTTCGTAGTATAAGAGGTAAAAAAAAATACTGCTTAACTCTTCTATTTAGAATATTATCAATAATCCTTTGCCTGGTTTGATGATTCCAGCTGTTCAAAAGTCACAGATGGGTTCACAGGAACTAGAGAAAAGAATCATATGAAACATACTAAACTAATCTTTAAATTTCTAAGCTAGATAACTGTAGTTTTTCCCTCAACAAACCATGCCTCCTATTAAAAAGAAGATTTATTCACATGCAGTTCACCTCCCCTGACTGTCATACACATCTGAACAGGATGGACCGCTGGGCTGAGACCAACGGCATGAGGTTTAACAAGGCCAAATGCCGGGTCCTGCACTTCGGGCACAACAACCCTATGCAGTGCTTCAGACTAGGAGAAGTCTGGCTGGAAAGCTGCCTGGAGGAGAGGGACCTGGGGGTGTTGGTTGAGAACCGACTGAACATGAGCCAGCAGTGTGCCCAGGTGGCCAAGAAGGCCAATGGCATCTTGGCTTGTATCAGAAACGGTGTGACCAGCAGGTCCAGGGAGGTTATTCTCCCTCTGTACTTGGCACTGGTGAGACCGCTCCTTGAATACTGTGTTCATTTCTGGGCCTCTCACCACAAGAAGGATGTTGAAGCTCGGGGGCGAGTCCAGAGAAGAGTGATGAAGCTGTTGAAGGGGCTGGAGAACAGGTCTTATGAGAAACAGCTGAGAGAGCTGGGGTTGTTTAGCCTGGAGAAGAGGAGGCTGAGGGGAGACCTCATTGCTGTCTACAATTACCTAAAAGGAAGTTGTGGATGGGACAGTTGTGCTGGCCTCTTCTCCCAAGTGACAAAGGACAGGATGACAGGGAATGGCCTCAAGTTCCACCAGGGGAGGTTCAGGCTAAACATTAGGAAAAAATTTTACACAGAAAGGGTCATTGGGCACTGCAACAGGCTGGCCAGGGAGGTAAGTCACCTTCCCTGGAGGTATTTAAGGGACAGCTGGAAAAGGTGCTGAGGGGCATTGTTTAGTATTTGATAGGCATGGTTGGACTCGATGATCCGATGGGTCTTTTCCAACCTGGTGATTCTATGATTCTATGATCTCCATAGGATCAGGTAAAAGACAAGGGATTCTTGTTTAAGAATGAAGCACTTTGATGCAGAGTTTCAGCCTTGGATTAGTTAAGCTTTGTTTCACAGACGTGTATGTGGCCACATGGTATTAACACTGCTACATAAGTGTATAGGTGTGGTTAGGATGGCCTGCATATAACCACACAGAAATATCTAGCTGCAGGTATCATCTACATATTGTGAATAGACAGTATATGGAAGCAAAGATCACTAGAATAAAAATATTGCAAATTTGAGAAAGAAAAAGATGAAATTAAATGAGAGAATGTAAAATTTTTGGGAAAAGAAAACCATTTACTAAACAACTAAATGCTTAAGATGACAGCAGTACGGAGCATCATAGAACACAGCTCCTGGAAGAGGAAGAGTATAATGGTTTCAGGAAACAAATCTTCAGCAAAAAGATGAAGTCCTTCAAAACACTTCTTCTCATAGCCCATTCTCAAATAGGAAGCAACACTATTACTATTAAACATAAAGAGCTTGAACTCTTATGTAAAAATCTTATGTAAAAATATTTTAAGCTTTAATAAACATTTCTGCAAGTTAGCAGTAGCATTCATAATAACAATAGTAGAAAAAGTAGTAAGAGAAGACCATAAATGAAGGTGAGATAATCTAAATATTAAAACACTTTTCATCAGCATGATACATTATTGCTATTGATATTACATTTTTCTGCTGTTATTGTACAAATATAGTTTGCACAATCATTACTAAAGACTTATAATTAGTGACGTCCACACCACCAAGACACTTCTGCTTGAAAAATTCTAGCTAAGAGAATGATAATGATTAAACATGGCAAGTTGGAGACTTAGCAAAATATATCAGATTTATTATATACTTGTATCCTCCAGAGTAATGCCTCTTACTTTTCTTTATTAATACCCTAGAAATTCAGGATTTCAGGAGAATTCAAATAACCACCTAGTGCATACACTAATATTCTGAAGTAGAATCAAGCATCTTCAGAGATCCTTCTGCTTTCTTGCCCTCTAGTTACTCATAGAAACTATTAGCAAAAGCATTCTTGGCATTACTTTGTCATTGTTCTGTTATTCTTAATATCATTTTCCCATTTCTTGAGGCAGCAAATAATAACTTCTTGTCTCACCTACTGTAAGAGTGAAAACCATTGATCACAGCTTTCAGTGTAACAACCAATGCTACAATCCTTTGGGCATTTCATCTTCATTTTTTTTCTGCTATCTGAACATATATTTGTCAGAATACATATTTGTCAAAATTTCTCCAGTACTCAAATGTAAACAAAATGCCCCATCCACTGTTAAGTGGACTGAAAACATTATTACATCATATATACATTTCTGTTTAGATTACTTCTTTTTTTATTTTTACTTGTCTCTTCAGAAGCAGTATAATATAACAAATGCATTTACTTTACAGTTCAAGCTAAGCCCCAGTTAGGTGAAATGCTGACTCATTTACAGCCCTCTGCCTTACAAGTTCTCCAGTATTATCAGTTCCTAATTACTCACCTATTTCCAGGATATCTGAATACAGTAAATATGAAACACGCATCTGTTAACAAATGTTAACTTATTTGCCATTATTCTTGCCTGCATCTATTTTCTTTATTATTAACTGTTAAAAATAGGCTTGCAATTTACTTTTTTTTGTGAAGATTGATAGAATTATGCCACTGAATACTTCATTTTCTCTTCAGACATTTGTTATGTGTTCACATAAAATAAAAATATCATACAGTATCTTTAATATTTTCTTACATCTAATCTTTTTCAAAAGCCTTATAACTCTCTGTAGTAATAATTCATACTTTGCTTCAGTCTTTCCAAATTTATCCTTAAATAGACATTGCTTCTATGCATAGATACAACTTTTTCATGTTCTTAATATCATTATAGATTTTTTTTTTTTAATTTTTATATTCTTAGGAACTGAGGCTACCATATCACAATTTTTTTTTTTTTCCATAAAGGAGTATCATACAAAATAAATTAAGTTTTCTGGATGACAGAAAGAGCAACTGAGTTGATGCAAGGCCAACCAATTAGCCCACAACAAAACCTCAAATGTCTTCTGGATTTATAGTGTTAGTCAGTCCCTTTAAATTAACTTAGAGGAGCATAAAGTAATAGTATAGAGGGGACAAAAAAAATGCTTATCATGAGCAAAATAGGAAGGAGATGTAACAACATAGCCTTCTCTGCTGAGAAAGAACACCGAATTGTGCCTAATTTCAGTAGTGCTGGGGAACAGAAGGGCCAATTAAGGACTCAGCTTCAGGTTTAGTTTTCATCTTGAAAATGGATTCATTTACCTAGATCTTAAATAACATTGTCCTTACATTTAGAATTAGTTCTTTACTTTTAAAATATAAGAATGACAACAGAAAAAAAGTAGCATGGACTACTACTCAATCAAAATCCTTCTGGGAATTCAGAACACAGCAACTGTCTAAGAGCCAAGGTGACAGCAATACAAAATAATTAGTTAGCATTGGCTTTATTCAAACAGAAATTTCAGAAGTTATGCAGCTACACAGAATTAAATGTAAGAGCTCACATTTTGGTCAATATTTCTACTGCTAAAATGACAAGCAATAGGTAGTGTATTAATAATTACTAAAGGAAAGCTCAACCTTTGTTTTATATTTCATCCAGAAGAGAAGGTGACAGCTTCACACTTTTTTCTAACGCAGTGGTTCAATACATAGTCACTAGCATAGAGTAGTACCTACAATTCACAAGCTTATCTCTTTACATATTTTGTTTGTTTCACAACTGCAGCATAAGAAACATTTAGTGAAGGCTGCTTCTAGGAAGTGAGCCGAGTAGCACTTGAGGCTTCCAGATATGTTATAGAGCTTGTGATAAGTGACTCAAACTATTGCAAAAAGTGCTGTGGCTGCAGGGACAGTCACAATGTTAAGTGGTGTTGCCTTGGGGTTTAACAGTTGCGCTATATCTCACAACTAAATTACAAAGACTTAGGAATTATTCTTTCACAACACCATTAGACAGATTTACGCTTTCCTAGTACAACCTCCTCCTCTCTTTCCTTCCAAAAATAAATATATTGAATGATGCCACGTACTGCCTAAGCAAGAAATTACTTTCAGTTCAATCAACGTATTTTCAGAATTTATCAACATCATCAAAGACTGCAGAATCTTTTCAGAGTCCAGAACAGTGCTGCTGGCTCCCAGTAAGAGTCTGGCACACTGGTTGTTGATGGAATACTGCAAATAATACAGGCATTAGCTAGTGTTTTCCCTATGTTATTGAAATGCTTCTCTTTTGACAATTATTCCTGTATTTCTCATTTTCAAAAGTGCAGGATCAAAGCACTGGAGAGAAAAAGAAGGCAAAAAAGAAACTCCTACTTTAATTCTGGTTGTCTGCATGTGTTACTGTGGAAAAAAAAAATCACAGAAAAACAGGCCAGCTATTCGTGAATTCTGGTTTACTCACGGAACTATGAGCTATATTAAGTCAATGGACTTGAAGGTGCCTTGACAATAAACACTTGACATTTAACATGCAACATTCACTTCATTTTCCATATCTCCACCATGAACTTTGCTGTGTTATTTAATCTTCCAGTCAAGTGAGGGGAAATTAAAAGTTTCTGGAGATTACTGACAGTAAATAGCTGCACAGCTCAGAAAGAATAAAAGTCAGAGCACAAGTTGACACAGGCTTTATATGCTTTCATGCCTGAAATTGCAGTTCTGCATGTGAAGAAACTAAAGCCATCTCGGTTGCAATCTTTCTGTACTCTCAAAAGCGAGTAGGAAGGAGAGCTACACTCTATCAGTTAAAACTGAATTTTGAAAACAACAGATAGATGTTACTCAAAAAGAAACATGTTACTTAATTTCTCTGACATGTTTATAATAATATAATCCAATCACTGGCATTTTCTTAGAATTCTGTGAAAGTGCTTCTTTTCCAGCAGGTCTTCAAACATTGATTACCTCCTCAATATCAACATACTTGCATGAAGTTACAGTGTTAAAACAGTACACAACTTAAAAGCAAGCCAGGTAATGCCACTGGAACTCAATGTTAGTCAAGTAAATTTGATGGATGGAGAATTTAAAAAATAAGACACTTGACTGGTGACAGAGGATATAGAGAAGGCAGAATTACTGAATGCCTTCTTTGCTTCAGTCTTTATGGCTAATGCCATCCCTCAGTAATCCTAGACCCTGAAGGAAAGAGAGAAAGTCAGGAGAAAGGAAGACAGCCATTTCATGGAGGAGGATCTGGTTAGAGACCACCTAGACAAAATCAACACTCACAAATCCATGGGCCCTGATAGGATGCACCCACTAGTGCTGAGAGAACTTGCAGGTGCTATTGCTAAGCCACTTTCCATTATCTTTAAAAGATCACGGAGAACAGGAGTGGTGCCTGAGAAAAGCCAGTGTCACTCTAATCTTCAAAAAGGGCAAGAGGGAGGACCCAGGAAACTACAGACCAGTTATCTCACCTCCATCCCCTGGAAAGGTGATGGAAAGTAGCTCTTCAGAGAAAGACATGGGAGTCCTGGTGGACAAGTTTACCAAGACACAGCAATGTGCCCTCGTGGCCAAGAAGGCCAATAGCAATCTGAGGTGCCTTAAGAAGAATAAGGCTAGTACATCAGGGGAGGTTATCCTCCCCCTCTACTTTGCCTTAATGAAGCCCCATCTAGAGTACTGTGTCCAACTCAGGGCTCCCCAGCTCAAAAAAGACAAGGAACTGCTGGAGAGTCCAGTGGAGTGCCTCAAAGATGATAAGGGGACTGGAGTATCTCTCTGATGAGGAAAGGCTGAGAAACCTTGGTCTGTTTAGCCTGGAGAGCAGAAGAATGAGAGCGGATCTTATCAATGTTCATAAATATCTAAGGTGCAGGCGACACGAGGATGGGGCCAGACTCATCTCAGTGGTATACAGGGACAGGACAAGGGGGAAAGGTCACAAACTGGAACACAGGAAGTTCCACCTGAACATGAGGAAAACTTCTTAACCATGAGGGTGACAAAGCACTGGAACAGGCTGCCCAGAAAGGTTGTAGAGTCTCCTCTGAAGATATTCAAAACCTGTCTAGACACTTTCCTAGGTGAAACTGCTAGGTAAAACTGCTTTGGTAGGGATGTTGGACTAGATGATCTCCATAAGTACCTCAACTGTTTTGTGATTCTGTGACTGTATGAACAGCAATGAAGTTAAGAATATACTGTCAGTTATAATAAAAACAATAAAAAAATATGAGGAAGAAAGCTATGCATTCATCTGTTCTTCAGATCTCTTAGGGTGATGGTTACCATGTGACTTTTCTTAAAACCCAGAATAAAAACACATTTGGTTAAGTCAAAATTTATACTTAAATATAATAAACATTTTGCTTTCAATCACTGCTTTTAAGCTGAATTAAAATCTTAATTTTCAGTTCAGAAAATCAGTTACAGAAAAAAAGAGCCAGAGCAAGGCATAGTGTTGTAATGAAATATGAATCATAGGTGGCTTGATATCAATCAAAGCAGAAAGAGGCAATGTTTCAGAATAAATGCTTTTGACAAATTTTTGTATTTATTTTTAGATATTTACTTATCTTTATTTAAATATTCATTTTTTATTTAACTATTTGTTATTTAGAGGTATTGGTCAAATGCTATCATATTTTTGACTGTGTTTTATATCAGTTTTACCAGGAAAGAAACTAGCCATCATGAATAAATCTAAAGGCAAGTCTTAGAATACATATTGAAGTAAACTGAAAATCACATAAAAAATATCAAGGATTTAAATGACACCTACCACCTCTTCCGGTACACAGTTCAAAATTTTCAATTACATTGATAGTTCCATAGCCTTTCAATACAGAAATAATACTAGAGATAATTGAAACCAATAAAAATGTAACAAGTGTTATCAATGAGCTCGAAATTATTTGTGAATTATCTACAGATGAACAGTTATAAACATGAAATGAACACATATTAGAATATTATTATTAGGAAATTATCAATTTGTTAATAAAAATGAGTTCACATTTGTTGACTTACACATTCAAAAAGAGCTGGTTATTCATCTTTACTTTTATAAACCCACACTATTATCAGCACATTGATTACAAGGCACCGCATGTAATGATTAGCAGTGTGTAAGCAGAATCCTGGCTAATCCAGACTGACAGTTAAATGAATAAAACAATTCAACGAAATGGAATAATATTTATCATTATATTTTTGTGTCATCTTCTTTTAATTTAGTGTTTAAACAGGAATCCTTTTATTGCTAACTGATTTTCAGTCACAATGGATGGAAGCTTCTGAGGAAGTTACAGGCTTACATAGGAAAGTTTGAAATGCAAGATCTGCTAAGAGATACACTATATTTTTCTCCATTTATATTTCCTAAAAAGTTAATAATCATATCAAAGCAATGTAATGACTGTCGCTTTATCTGTTTGTTCTCCAAGGCTTCTTCGGCGGCACCCAGCAGCAGGACGGTGAGTTCTGTGGTGGGGTGGACATTTTGAGGCGGTGGGAGCTTCCCTGAGCCGGGAAAATCCCAGAAAAACCCAGGCAGGGGCGGGGGTCCTGACAGCCCCCACACACTTGTCCCGCGCGGTGCCTGACGGGAGGGGGCGGTCCCGGCGGCCCCCGCGGGAGATTTAAACGGTCCCCTGGGAGCGGGGCAAAGAGGAGTGGGGCAGTTCGAGTGGGCGGGGCATGATGGCAGGGCGTAGGGAGGACCTAGAGACTAGACAGAAGACACTGAAGACCATGGTGGCCACCCGGCAGAAGATTAAAGCTGCTCCGTGTGCTGCAGCAGGCCAGATGGATGATGCCACCCAGACAGAGCCACAGTGGGTGCAGGCAGCTACCCAGACCCTGGGCTGCAGGCAGTGCCCCCCTCCCACACCAGCTCGTGCCTCTGTTACTGGCTCCATTTGTGAAAGCTGCGCTCGAGTGGGGGAACTCCTTCACGTGGTGGAGGAGTTAAGGGAGGAGGTAAAGAGGCTGAGGACCATAAGGGAGTGTGAGAAGGAGATAGACCAGTGGAGTAGTGCCCTCTCACTAACTCAGCAGCCTGGTGTCCAAACACCATCCACCTGCAAGCTGCAAGGTTGGGATTACAAGAGATGGGGAATGGCAGCAAGTTCCTGCCAGATGAAGGAAACCCGCTCCCCTCAATCAGAGAGCAAAACCCCAGATCCCCCTGATGAACAAGTACCATGTGCTGCAGGTGGAATCCAATCATGAGGACGAGGATGATGGCTCCCACAGCCTAGAATCTTTCCCTAGGCCGCACCATCCTCAGAAAAAGATAAAACCATCCTCCATTAAGAAGAAGAGGAGGGTGATTGTTGTTGGGGACTCCCTCCTAAAAGGAATGGAGGGACCCATTTGCAGACCGGACCCGCTCCACAGAGAGGTCTGCTACTTACCAGGGGCATCAGTGAAGGAGGTAGCTAGAAAACTTCCTTCCCTGGTCCACGAGACAGACTACTATCCTCTGATAGTAGTCCAAACTGGTAATGATGATCTAGTAAACAGAAAGACCAAAGCCATCAAGAAAGACTTCAGGGCCATTGGGAAAATGATGGAGGGCTCTGGAGCACAAATAGTATTCTGCTCCATCCCATGGCTAAATAGAGAGGAGCTGGCAGTCAGGAAGAAGAATTCGATTAATGCCTGGTTCTGAGCCTGGTGTGAGGAAAGGGGCTTTGGCTTCTTTGATCATGGAGTGGCTCACGCACCCCCAGGCTTTGTTGCTAAAGATGGGACGTGTGTCTCCTAGGGGGAATAAAGCCCTTGCTAAACACCTAGCTAAGCTCATAAATCAAGCTTTAAACTAGATGTGAAGGGGGAGGGGGTTGAGACCAGGCTAGACAGGAACGAGCCTGGACGTGGGGCACTGGCGATTCGGAGAGGGTGTGCTGGTGAGGACCACCAGTACATCACCACACAGAAAGTGGGGGAGAACACACCTGGGGGTGCTAAGGGAGATACGGGCACTCTGGTGCTAGCTACTCCAGTGACCAGGCAATTGGAAATGAACTCTGTTCCCTCTAAGAGGGCTGAAGGCTCAGCAGCTCAGCTGAAGTGCATTTACACCAATGCATGCAGCATGGGCAGTAAGAAGGAAGAGCTGGAAGCTGTCGTAGGGTAAGGAGCCTATGATGTCATTGCCATCAAGGAAAAGTGGTGGGATGACTCATATAACTGGAGTGCAGCTATGGTGGGGTACAAACTCTTCAGGCGAGATAGGAAGGGTAGGAGAGGAGGCGGGGTAGCCCTCTTTGTAAGGGAGGACTTGGACACTGTTGAGATGGATTGTGGCGATAAGGAGATTGAGTGCCTGTAGGTTAAAATCAGAGGAGCCCACCAGAAGGTAGATTTTGTGATGGGTGTCTGTTACACACCACCCAGCCAAGGAGAAGCAGCTGATGAGCTCTTCTATAAACAGCTGGGGTTAATCTCTAGATCAATGCCTCTCATTCTTGTGGGAGACTTCAATCTTCCAGATATCTGCTGGAAGTACAATAGAGCAGAAAGGAAGCAGTCTAGGAGGTTCCTGGAGTGCATGGAAGACAACTTCCTTGCACAGCTGGTGAATGAACCAACAAGGGAGGGTGCCCTCCTGGACCTGCTGTTTGTGAACAGAGAAGGCCTGGTGGGGGATGTGGCAGTAGGTGGACGCCTAGGACAAAGTGATCATGAGATGGTAGGGTTTTCTGTTCTAGGTGAAGTGAAGAAGGTGGTTAGCAGGACAGTAGCATTTCTTTGCCTCAGTCTTTAATTGTAAAGAAAGTCGTTCCATCTGTGTACAAACCCAGGAGCTAGAGGAGCTAAATGAGGCTCCCATGATCCAAGAGGAGGTGGTCAGAGCCTTGCTAGCCCGACTAGACACCCATAAGTCTATGGGGCCAGACGGGATTCATCCAAGGGTATTGAAGGAGCTGGCGGATGTGCTGGCCAATCCCCTTTCCATCATCTTCCAACAGTCCTGGAAGACTAGGGAAGTTCCACTGGACTGGAGGCTGGCTGATGTTGTGCGCATCTACATGAAGGGTCGCAGGGAGGATCCAGGGAACTACAGGCCTGTCAGTCTGACCCCAGTGCCAGGGAAAATCATGGAGCAGGTGATCTTGAGTGCTATCATGAAGCACACGCAAGAGAACCGGGTGATCAGGCCCAGTCAACATGGGTTCACAAAAGGCAGGTCTTGCCAAACTGACCTGATCGCCTTCTATGACAAAGTGACTCGGCTGCTGGATGAGGGAAAGGCTGTGGATGTGGTCTTCCTGGACTTCAGCAAAGCCTTTGACACAGTTTCTCACAGCATTCTGCTTGAGAAGCTGTCAGCCTCTGGCCTGGACAGGCGCACACTCTCCTGGGTGGAAAACTGGTTGGATGGCCAGGCCCAGAGAGTGGTGGTAAATGGTGTGAAATCCAGCTGGAGGCCAGTGACAAGTGGGGTTCCCCAGGGCTCAGTGCTGGGTCCAGCCCTGTTCAGTGTCTTTATCAATGACCTGGATGAAGGCATCGAGTACACCCTTAGCAAGTTTGCAGACAACACTAAGCTGGGTGGAAATGTTGATCTGCTGGAGGGTAGGGAGACTCTGCAAAGGGATCTGAACAGGCTGGACCGCTGGGCAGAGTCCAATGGCATGAGGTTTAACAAGGCCAAATGCCGGGTCCTGCACTTGGGACACAACAACCTTATGCAGTGCTACAGACTAGGAGAAGTCTGGCTGGAAAGCTGCCTGGAGGAGAGGGACCTGGGGGTGTTGGTTGACAGCCAACTGAACATGAGCCAGCAGTGTGCCCAGGTGGCCAAGAAGGCCAATGGCATCTTGGCTTGTATCAGAAACGGTGTGACCAGCAGGTCCAGGGAGGTTATCCTCCCTCTGTACTCGGCACTGGTGAGACCGCTCCTTGAATACTGTGTTCATTTCTGGGCCCCTCACCACAAGAAGGATGTTGAGGCCCTGGAACGAGTCCAGAGAAGAGCAATGAAGCTGTTGAAGGGGCTGGAGAACAGGCCTTATGAGGAACAGCTGAGAGAGCTGGGGTTGTTTAGCCTGGAGAAGAGGATGGTGAGGGGAGACCTCATTGCTCTCTATAACTACCTGAAAGGAGGTTGTGGAGAGGAGGGTGGTGGCCTCTTCTTCCAAGTGACGGGTGGCAGGACAAGAGGGAATGGCCTCAAGCTCCGCCAGGGGAGATTTAGGCTGGACATTAGGAAAAAATTTTTCAGGGAAAGGGTCATTGGGCACTGGAACAGGCTGCCCAGGGAGGTGGTTGATTCACCTTCCCTGGAGGTGTTTAAGGCACAGGTGGACGAGGTGCTAAGGGGCATGGTTTAGTGTTTGATAGGAATGATTGCATCAATGATCCGGTGGGTCTCTTCCAACCTGGCAATTCTATGTTTCTATGATTCTATGAATGATATTGATAAACCCTAGTCAGCTTTATGTTTTTATCATGATTATGAAAGTATTTATTAACTGGTTCACAGCCGGGACTATGAATTGTCAGACCAGCTTCTCCAGACATAGAAAACGTGAAGTTTTATTACTAATGTATGCAACTGTGCAGGGTAAGTGTGAGAGGCAGAGAGTTTACGTCATTAGTAAGGGAGAATCTATCTCCTGGTTCACACTTCCAAGGCTACATCCATCTCAAGTTGAGACCTTAAAATGATAGAAATTATACAGATACAGACAACTATTTCACATCAGTCTCTAGGACTTAATGTTTGTCTGTAGTAAATTTTCCTCTGTCCTATGAGAGAGCTGAAAAAAAAAAATCCAGACAAACAAGATACTTTTAAAATTCACATAATGAACGTGTATAAAAGGAAGAAATTCGATGCCGGTTCCAGGATTACAATGATGATGATTAAGAGGAAAAACAATTCAAATTAAGGATTCAAATAATGCTCCTAGACTAAAGAAGGGAAACAGAAATGAAGTGGTTTGGTAATTGTTTTAAAAGTAAAGAAACATTGAAATCAGAACTGTTTATAATGATTAGTGTTGATTAATTTCTTATGGTGGGTGAAGAGGAGTACCCTGGTAATTAGATCAGTCTGACATACTGACAATTAAAAAAGTAAATCAGCCAAACAGAGCCCTAGTCTCCACACACCTACTGCATTCAATCAAGAATATCTGAAAGAATAGGCCTTAAGTATTCTTTTAGGAATTAGTTTTATCTCCACAACAGATACCAGCTTCTCTATTCTCTTTCTTTCCCTTCTTACTGCCCCAATGGGACACACTGGAGAAATATTAGTAAAAAGAATGAGAATTTCCAGTAAACATTGAAATAGTGGAATTAGTGGTAGTTGTGTTTTCTCAGAAGTCAGGCATTGAACTAGTGCAGTTCTGAACATTACTTTCTTATGACAATGTTATGATTGTAAAGATCAACTTCTTTATTTGCACTTTGTACATTTTAAATATCATCTGGATGTAAGGGGTTCATGCAGAAGTTGTTTCCTTAAGGCAGTTCTGCACATACAGCAATCCAAGAATTTGCCACACAAAGAAACTGCACAGGCACAGTGAGACCACTCCTCACATGATAAGAGGGGATGGATTTCCTCCATAAATAATCCCAGTCAAGAAGTACAAGTGTGGGCACCCTCTGCCCCATGGATGATGTTTCCCGAGGAAACCACTGTTGAAATCCATTAGGATGGAGATTATTTTTCTCTTTTCCCTGCTGCTTCTCTTCTTTTTCTTTCTCTGCCTTATTCTCTCCCCTTATTCTACCACATTGTTTTTATTCCCTTGACATTTTGTGGTGGAATTGATAGCATTCAAGTTCCTGCTGTATACTGTTTGCAACTTGGACTGTGTTTAAAGTGCAGATTGACATCTGTTTTGTTCCTTTGGCTGAGTTTAAAGTTAATACTGGATTTGAGCATACCCTGGGAGTGATTTGCTATTGCTCCGAACTGCCACACAAACATACAAAAGAAACTTTAGCCCTACCTAGCCCACTAGGCTGGTTGAGGCAGGCCTTAACAATGATGAGAGCCCTAGTGTCCGTCCATTAATCCAGTTACAATGCAATGATTATTGTGCAAGTAGACAGACAAATGTTCTAATCTCTGGAAAGTGGTAAGTTTATAGTACACCAGTAATTCTCAATACAAACACTGCAAAGGTATGAATTATCTGTTCTTAGGAATATTTTTACAGTGACTAACCTATATTCTTGGCAACAACAACCCACAAAAGAAAACTGTGATTTCCTAAAGACACGTTCAGTCAAACTCCTTGAGTAGAAGTAACCAGTAACAAGACGTTGACCAGAAGTTTCCCAATCAAAGCTCAGGTATCACAATGCAAAGGCTTTAAACACATATGTGACTAAATTTCCATGGACACCAGAGCTCCAAATGTGCAGCAACTAGTCCGTAAATACAACATGATCAATTCTAGCACATTTTTTTCTACCTTATCTTTTGAGCTAACCTTTTAAAAGCTTACCCAGAAGCCCAATGTGCCACCCATATCTCCTCCACATTACAAAAGTACTATATACTCCTACATGAAAACAAAAGGATGCTGACTTAGATACTGAGAAGAACTAGAAATCTGTGCATGAGTGACTTTGGGTGCTGTTTGGTCCCAAGGAGAATGGTTGCACTCTTGTATCACCAGGGTGTTGCTGACAGCCCTGCCTCAACTGCTCTTACAACCTTTGCTGGGGCATAGTTTCAAACTTAACCAAGATCAAGACATCAGCTCCTGAGTCTCTAGTCTGGGAAGGCTGTTTGACTCCAGCCTTACTGATATTCACTGCCATCCTGCCATCTCCTGTATCTACATTTATATCTGTTTGTTGATTACAGACAGAATCTATGATTAACATATAGCAAACACAGTATATGTATACATATATACATACACACAGATGTATTTAACTACCTCAAGTTTCGAGCATTTTTCAATTTCTTATTTCAAATATTACTCTAAATTTTAGGCCAGAAGTCAGTACTGTAGTTACCTGACCTGACTGATTACATCACAGGGTGACCCCATAGTCACCACCTTTTACTATGTAACAGAATGCATTTCTTTCAAAGGGAAAAAAAAAAAAAGTTCAAGATATCATTTACTACTGCAAAGCTACAAATCATAACTTTTATACATACATATTCAGACTTCAAAATGATGAAGTCTGAAAAAAGGTCCTTCCTAAAGACATATAACTTGAAATTCCAGACAAGCACACAGAAAATGGATGAATGCTTACTCAAACTAGTAAAGACTGTATAAGAAGCACACATTTAAATATAGAATTGATCAGGAGAGTAGAATACCCTGCCTGACACTTTACAGACAGCACAAAACATTGGAAAGGAAGCACTGTCCACAGGAGGTGGTGGAAAATGGCCAAATGATGCTTTGGAAGGAGATAAGAGCCAGAGAATGTGCACACACTTTCAATAGAAATGTGTTTATTCTCTCACACTAAGATCTAGAATATAAGGAGAAGCTAGATCTTTATAGAAATGAGCCTTCTCTAACAGTATTTCTCGTGTGTTATTTTCCAGAACATTTACCTGTCCACTTTCAAAGCTCTGATGGGTACTCTACTGAACTATTGCTCAGGAAGTATTCTGAAGAATCAGTTTTGTGGGTCAAAATTATTCATTAGTCAAAATAAAATATTCCTGTGATTTTCTAAATCATTTTTAAAAATAACTGCATCTTTACATCAGAATACTTTATTTGCCAGGATTTCAAGTTCATTCATCATAATAAATTCCTTAAGCAGAACCAAACAAAAACACACCAGGAGGCACAAACATTGCATTCTCTTTAGCCAACACAAGTGTATACAGAAGCAGCAAATAGAGGTGTTTCATTCTTGGAGGGATTACTTATGTAGAAATCAAGGCAGAATAAGATGTGACAAAATGGGTGGGTTGTATGGTGCAGTGTGGAGGTTATTACTCCTGCAAATTGATCAAACTTTTCCAGTATTCAGAGGCCCCACGTAACAGATGACCACACACTGCCGTCCTCAGCAATTCATCAAGTAGTAATTAATTACAGATTATATGAACCTGTACACACAAGATCAACAGACTAATTCGGCTCCTCTGCTACTATTTATCTGGTCAATGTTGTCTCTAAGTGCTAATTTTATTGCCTGTTGACTAGTGCAGTGATAGCATAAATATAAAAGTTATGAGAAATTTCAGTGTCGTGTAACTTAATAACTCTCACCATTGCTAAGATTTTTATTAAATCTGTCTAGATTTATAATTTTTACATTTATTTTTATAAGAATACATTGACTGCATTTTTTATATTTTTTTTACTGGAAGCAAATGACAATAACCTTTTTGAAGGTCAGGAAAAATATTTTTTCAGTTTTATTTTATATGCCCTAGTCACAGTTTCTTAGCCAACTACAGTGCTGATGATAACTGACAATTCCCACAGAAATAAATCATCACTTCTGTAGCTCTCTGTGAAACACCTTCTAATGCAAAGATTAATTGGAGCAGAAATAGCTCTGACTTTACCATTTTAGTTCCTGTCTAAACTACTTTGTCAGAGAATTTGAAAGAATCCCCCAAAATGCATCTGATTTAAAACGAACACAGTGTTACGGGAAGATTGTGCATTATTAAGAAATTTTCAGAACATGCTATATCTTTCAGAGAATCCAAGAAAAAGTTTCCAAGAAGAAAAAAAAGTGAGGACGTCCCTGAAAGTGTAAAGGATTAAAAAAACACAGTAGGAGAAGTAGGAGAGGAAGTACTTCCAGGAAGCGGGCAAATTTTGTTTTTTCAAAGGTATCTTGAATGAAAAAAAACACAGTAGTTCAGGCATACAAAGAGTCACAGAGGGGATTATCTGGCTGAGGGCCAGAGTTTACTGTTAGATCAGCAACGAATAGCAATCACTGCTGGCAAAAGCAAAAAATAACAAAAAAGAGAAAAAAAATCTGAATAATCTGCAACTTTGGGTTTGTTAAAGGCAATGCAAAAGGAGCTTAATCCAGCAAAGAGAGCAGTAGCTGCTGAAAGTAGATTTGTTACATACTGAAGAATGAGTGTTTCAACTCGAGAATGTACACTTAATCTGTATTGTCTGAACCTATTGAACACATATTTTTCATTCCACAGCATGGATCCAAACTATACAATTCAAGGCAACAAATATCTACAGGAAAACTTTCTCCTTATCTTCCTGTAATTACATATATAAACAATATTTTTTTCTTAAAACCTTAAAGGTTGGATAAGTCCTGCTCGTAAAATTACAGAGCAAAACCAAGAAGTTTTTCCTAATCCAAATGCTTGACAGTTTCTGAATGGAGGAGAAAACATAGTTCATGAATGAAGTAGTAAAGAAAACAGCACCCTGTGTGTACTGTGTCTGTGGAACTCAGTAACACAGTCACTTTTCAAAAAACAGGTAAATTTATTAAAAAAATAACAGTTGTGGCACTGAGCTGCTGCTTGATATAAACTACTCAGAAACTCCATTCTGCATCCTACCTGTCTTCTAGATAATGACAACAGGGCTATTATGGGAAGAAAAAAAAGATACATTTCTATTTCCCATATCAGTCCTTTTTTTTTCTGTGCAGCTTTCAGAGACTCTCAGTTGTTTCACTAACATGAACATGCTATGTAACTCCATGTTAACACTACTACAGGTACAGAAGTAAACTTTAACAGAGGATGTTACTCAGCTACAGGAGTGGCAGCCAATTTCCGTAAACGAGTGCAGATAACTATTTTATAAAGAAGAATGATCTCATTGAAATGTATAGATTCCAGGTGGACCTCACAATGTCAAACTACTGAAAACAGAATCTAAATATTACCCAAAAATATAACAGCAGCAGTTAAATAACAGTACCAGAAAATTATAAGTAAAGTCTGTTTAAAGACTTTTTCTTTTAACCACAAACACTGTATAAAGATTAAATCCTGTGGCACAACACAGTGCACTATGAGTAAAATGCAAGTCTAAGATTTCAAAAAGATACATTCTCAACTCCACTATATATTCCCTGTGCACAGTAATTCTTTGTCCTCTAAAGTTTAAAGAGAACACAAAAAACATTTAACTTTTTTAAAGCACCCAAGTGAATTAGGAACTTCAGGGTTTTTTTTAGTAAAAAGAATTCTGAAGTCATATAAACACACTATGAAATTTAAAAGAGAAAAAAACCAGAAAATTGTACCAATTCTCAGAAGTTTCATTTAGATGTTTACAAAACTATTTTTCTAGCAAAATCTAATAAAATTGACTCAATTTAATTTGAATGTCACTTAGTATTCTAATATGAAAGTACTTTATTAAGGGAAGCTATGAATAAAGCGAAAAGCTAGAAGTAAGGTAAAACCGGTAACAACAAAGAAAAAAAATCTTCCCTTGCAAGTTGCTCAATTCATATTTCCTCAGTCTGAATGGCTATAAAGTTCTTTATAAAACATGAATTATATGTGAGACAGGAATGAAGTTTATAAAATGTGATGCAGCAACCTGCTGATCTCAAAATATCTTTTGCTAAGACTATCATCAGGTGCTCTGAAATTATTGAAGCAGATGGCTGGAAGCGATCACCTGTAAGGACTGATCCATCAGTCTTGGTCCTTGAAATTACAGTAGCTAAAAACATTTAATCTAAAGGATGTGCCACTTTATCATTACCAAAACCACAGCATATTCCACAAAATATTGTAGCAAATCTGAAACACAGAGAATAAACAGGCAAAAATCTCCACAAGCATGACAAAAGCATAAGAGATCAAATTCATGACAAAGCAGTACTGTCTCCTACATCAAAATTACTTGGGGGGAGGGGAAAAGTACTCTTCATTAATTTAAGTAAACATAAAATTAAAAAATCATATCTATTTGAGTAAATTGAATTAGAAGATCAAAAAGATTAGATACAAGAGAATTATATACAGTTGTCAAACAAGCTAGTCTGAAAGTCCTTGGCCATTTAACATTCATTTCAATTAAATATATTTTCTTCTTTTAGAGTTTTTGCAAAAATATCTATCTATCAATTATACATTTCTCAGTATTGCTTATACAGATGAACAGTTGGTGGTTAAAACTAAAGAGGAAAAAGAGGAAATAAAGTTATGTCCTGAAGCTACTGTATGTTTATTTTAAGCTAATATAGGTTTCCCACTGTGCTCTTCAGTGGGAAACAATAGGTGAGTAGAAAAAACTGAGGATATTTTTTAGTCTATCCATTCTAATTTGATAGTACAAATGTTTCCTTATGTGTAATAGTTGACTGACTAATGCTTACATTTTCCAGAGATGTGAATTTGCCTGTACCATGAAGAACTCATAATGTAGAAACATTCTTTATGGAAAACATGAAAAGAAAAAAACAGGAAAAAAAAAGCAGCAATGCTCAGAATATCACAGTTAGCTCTAAAAGGGCAGACAGAGGAGGCCAATGCGATGGCTCATTACAAAGACTAGTGTTTTTAACTTGTAATCATTCATCTTCCAATGTGACACCATATATTAATATATCCAGTTTAAGCAGAGAATAAACACATTATGATTCCTTTTGGCACTCCATTTTTAGTTACTGTTGATAGTTTTATTTATAAGAATTGGTAATACGATTATGAAAGTTCATTATTAAAAGATATTAACAAATATATTAAGAAAGAGGTAAAAATTCATTCAAAACCTAGCATTTATCATATCTACTGTAAATAAACAAGAATTTATGTGGTTTTCTTATTTAATCTTCTGTGGTTACCTTGATTCTCTTTCCTGTATTACAAGTTATCCAAAGACTACACATCAAAACAACACAATTGAACTAGATCATGACATATAAACCAAGAAATTTATATGAAATACAAGGCATATGGAGTGCCATCTTAGTCAACACTTACGTTATGGTAACAAAGTGCCTCCAGCAGAAAACCTGCAAGGGAAAATCAGAGTTAGGATGTTTAATTGCAGCCTGAGTTCTACTGAGCACCACATTCACTCACTGTCTCAGTGGATCACCCAGTCCTTTCATAACAGTGTGACTTGTGTGGTGTTTGCATCCAAGTATACAGAGTTATTATGTTCCAACAACTTTCAGTTATGAGTTTTGAAGCTCTCTTATTTTGTTGGGGTTTTTTTGGTTTTTTGTTTGTTTGTTTTTTTAACTATGCATTACTATAAAGTAAATTCTCCCTTTTTATCCCTAGCTGCTTGGTTCATTATTTTAATGTATGTCTGGAATTATTACTGACACACAGCCTTCAAAAATGCACACCTTATCCCCACCATCTGCTCAGAGGAGCTTGTATGTGCAGTAAGCTTACAATTTTCCAGGTTTACATGTGAGTATAACAACAGTAAACAGTCACTATTTAACTCCAGATACCTCCTTAAGTGTCCATCCATGGAGATACGATTTAAGAAGGTGGAATTTTCAGATTCTGCTTTATATCTAAAAAAGCAGAAAAATAAAATTTATTGGATGAAAGAGTAGTCACTGCACTTATAGGAAACTTCAGCTAGCAAATGTGAGAATCTGAGTCACTTACAAAGTGTATAAGGCAGATATGGCAGACTTATAAACCATTTTATTAAGATGTAGCTTTCACATTAATACAGCACAGGGAACTGTTTCTGATTGAAGAGTGGTAGCCCTAAGTACTGTGGACAAACATATGGTCGAATCTGTAATTACAGGATTCTGTACTTAAGCATTAGTATGAGACTCACTGGAAGTTAACATCAAGTTCTTAGAGGCTTTTACACACCAGCACAGGACAGTTCCAGCTGAAATGTGCATTAATCTAAGTAGAAAAAACAACACCTCTTTTGACCTTTCGAGTTGGAGATGATTACTTGCAAAACCTTTATTTTTTTCCTATTTTTTTTCTTTATTAATGTATTAGCAAGACAGCATAACCAGGACAAAGTAAAGCTTGATTTAATTCGGGTATTTTAGTTCCAAATCTATGACTTCATTGGTGGTGATAACCAGTGACAACATCTAAAGCCAAAAGAACACAGCCAGATAGGTAGATGCTAGCTAGACATCCACAAGGCTAGTAAGAAGTTTCACACTTAAGACACTAGATTTACAGGACAAGATAGAGGAAAAATAAAAAAAAAAGAAAAGGAAAACAAGATCCCCAAACAATACAACTATACAGACTGCAGGATTCATTTATGCCTCAAAAATATGAAGGAAGAATATCAAATGAACTTTTTCCAAATTGTTGCATATATTGATATTTTTATACATGAAAAAATATGGAGGGTGAGGTCACTTTTGTGTTGGGCCTTTTTATGTTCCATTCTGAGATCTGACGAGAAGAGGCAAACTGCCAAGTCTATTCTTTCCTCCAGGAAGTATTATGGCTTTAGTAAGAAGTCGAATGTCCCCGTAGAACTGGAGTCTGAGTTAAAACATCTCCAAATATAGTTATAAGAGTACTTTTACACAGAAGCAGAATTTGTTAGTTTTTAGTTGCGGAAAATAACACATTCTTTTCTTTCCCAAGCCAAAAATAGTCAAGAATAAACCGGAGCACATCTAGTGAAGGGCCACCAAGATGGTCAGAGTTGAGATCACTTGACCTGTGAGGAGAAATGGAGGGAGCTGGACTAGAGAATAAATGACTAGAGAATAAATGACTTGGAGGGGTGGGAGGTGGGAGGGACAGTTCCTACAAGAGGATATCTTTACAGTGGTACAAGGAAGTAAGTCAAGAAACAAGAAACTTAAGTTGAAACAATAAAGGTCCTGACTTCACCATCAGGAGACCAAGGAGCACCAGATCAGGTTGAGGCTGCTCACAGAAACTGCATTCTTGTTGTCCTTATAGGTTTTCAAGACCCAGCTGTGTAAGGCCATGAGCAACATAGTCTAGCCTCATACCTATTCTGATTTTGAGCAGGAAGCTTGACCTCCAAAGGTCTCTTCCAACCTCAACTACCCTATAATACTTCATATGTATGTGGTTGTTTTGCTATGACATACATTATATTAGTATGTGTGTGTACAGATATGTTATACAAGATCCATCACCTTAGCAGTTTATCTGAAACGGTCTGAGAGCTTTCATTGTTCCTGTCTCTGATCAGAAGTAAGCAGATATTAAGCTGGGACAAACGATTCTTTTTTGAGAATTGTTTATTTCTTTTTGGAGAGAGAATAATTACTTATAGGGTTTTATTTCTTATCTCCTTAAAAAGTGAGTTCTGCTGTAAAAATTTACTCTGTAAAAATGGCATTACACATGCTTAGTGTGTAAGATCACATTTCATTCCACACTTAAAGAATTGTTGGTTTTCTCTAAATACAACCACCATACCTTCAACGGACAGCTACAAGTCAACATGATTTCTTTTCTTAAAAAAATATTTTGCTTTCATTCTAACATAATATACAGGATCCTTCCTAGCAGGTTTTGCCAACTGTTCCAAGCCTGCCTTATTTCTGAGAAACTGGAATCTTCCCAATTTGTACTAGCCCTACTTCAGCTGATTTAAGACATATTTTTAAAACATTTTTTTTCAAAACATTTTTTTTTCATGTTTCCACTTCTGTGTATTACACAGCGGTCTTCTCCTAAGGAGTTTTGCTATATTATCTTCTAAATGCTTCTTAGTCATTGTTTTAATTAAAAATGTAAACTGTTGGCAAAAGACCAATCTTATTGCTAAAGCACTCTTTAATCTGCATTGCAAATTAGCAGCTATGAACACATGTCTACTTGGAAATAATACAGTAGAAGTACAGAAATCTAACAAGTTTCAGGATGAGGTTATTCTTCCATTAAATCTGAGCCCTAAGCATAGCTTTGTTCTGTATTAATATTCTCATTACTGTCAGAGACTTACTAAGTATTATATGGCATTAAAGGAACATTTTAAGGTTCAAGTCTGTTCTCATGTTTGAAACTGTTTTAATTGCAGTTTACCACTGCAAACTCCTAACAACAGTTTAGTAAGATTTCAGTGATAAAATTGGCCTATGTATGAAGGAGGTGTTAGAATTCACATGCAGAAACACGGGACCGACTGTTCTAACAGCACAGAAGCCACACTGGTTACTCTATAGATCATCTCAATTGTTTCTCTATTAAGTTTCAAAGACTGTGACAGTTTCATTCAGATGCTGTGTAAAAAAATCCTATTTTTGAATAAGAATGCATTTTTTAAAAAAAATATGCTTAACATTGATTGTGATAACTGCTTTTTTTTAAACACCATTCTGAAAACAATCAAGAATATATTAAGATAAATTAGCATCAGGACACATTATTTCTATAGCAAACAACTTCAAAAGAAATATCCTAGGAGCAAAATCGTTATTGCCCTACAGTTAACACTAGCTCGCCTAAATCAGTCATTAAACTGCCTAAACAAGGTTACTCTACTTTCTAGCTACTGAAACTACTTTAGCCCTTCTATTGCAATTTCTGTTGCATTGGGGTAATCACATTGGATGACAGTTATGCCGTTGGTAGGATGGACATGTAATGATGACAACTATTTTTTTCACTGTCATGTAGGATTCACAAAATACAATACAATCATATCTTGTATTGGTTGTATGTGCCATGCTTCTAAGTGTGATCAAGGTAAACAAGTTGTCTACCTGCATATCAGCTTTTTTCATCTCCTTACAGCAGTAATGATTTAATAGACCAGCAAGATATTGCCAGAAGCTCCACATTTTATTTTATGTTTTATTTCTTAAAGGAGACTGGAGTTTCAAAATCTAACAAATCAAAGCAGCTTGGTGGCTGCAATTCAGACCTCACTCAGGTAGCAAAATGTGATATGTTCTTCAGGAGACTGCATTACAGCAAACAGAAGAAGCAGGTCCTAGCTCTCCCACTGAGGTTTCTTCACTTCACATTATATAACACACCAAAACGTTGTCTGAGCACCTGCCTGTTGTTATGGGCTATAAATCCTACAGTTTTACCAGTTACTCCATCTTCATTTTAGCAAGGTTCTGCTGCTGATTAAATGCTTTATGTTTCAGAGTTGCATCTTCTGTTGAAGATGGATGAAAACAGCAAGACTAACAAACAGGGCACTGAAAAGAATTAGAGACAGTTCAGAGTGTTCTTGAAAGTGCTATTTTATGCTCAGTGAAGTTACTGATATCCTCAAAATATATTAATTACAATAACTAGGAGACTGGAATCAGTCACAATTGCTTTCTCCCATGCAAACTCTTGAGAACTTCTATTGCACACCACTAGTAAAGAAAGAAGAAACTCTACTGTGCAATGATATACTATGTATGTCTTATTTCTAGCCCCAATTTCTTCCATATTTGAATTGTAAGGTCAGATTTGCAACTTTTTGACAAAGAATAATCTATGTGCAATCTCTTCCTTACAATCATACTTGAAAATTAATATGAGATTACTGCCTAATCATAACTTTGACATATTCAGTAGACTGAATTTCTGAAGTCTTTCACTATTAATGTTGATGATATTGTACAGAAAAGCAATATCATGTTCAGGATTTTAGTTGATGTTTGCCTTCTAACTCAACAATATTTTTGGGATAGAGGCCATTTTCAGTGCAATAAAAAGCTCATGAGAAACCAGCACAAGATCAAATGAGGTAAAACATGAAGCAAAATACTTTTAACTACTTAGATATTTCTTGCAAAAATCAATAATTCAGACATCAAAATGTCTTAGATTTACTGCTTCACCTAATGTTGGAACATACAAAATTCATTTAATCACTGACTCCTTCAACAATTTGTGATTCTCTCTACAAATCACCATCAAATTCTAATTACACTGTTAAGTACAGTGTAATTAAGAAAAGTACATGATATACACAATTTTCATCTCTATTATCTTTTTTGTTTCAATTTGGCAGATTTTAAAATGTCATATCAGATGTTTACTAGTAATATATAATTGTAAGCAAGGACAATGCTATTGCCTGACTGGTTTTCATATATCAAAGAGTGGAATGAATATGGAATGTGCCTCTCAAATACTGTTGCTAAGTAGTTTGCATTAAATTCTAGCATTTCCTCAACAATTACAGCATATAATCATACACAGTTTTATCCTGACCCTATTTCATTGAAGATATGAGTGCTTCTTTTCTGCATTTACCTTTGTTATTCGGGGTTTATACTAATCAGTGAAGTTCTACTAAAATACCATTCACTAGACTGCTTCCCCCCTCCCCACCTCACTGGTTGATTTATTTTTTTTTTATTTCGCATGGAATATCAGACATGTACTGCTAATAACCTCTGCCTTCACAGAATGCGTGCCAATGGCTTGAATACAATTGGACAATTTTCACTTCCCCTTTAAAGCCTTTCTCTTATGGGATCCCTTATGTAAAACTGTATGCAATTAACAAATGTCTCTGCAATACAAATATTTACTGAATTTCGATTCTGACCTAGCCTGACTTGCCACATTAATTGAATTAAAGTGGTTTCCTGGAAGGACATTGTTTATTGATGAGATGACCTACCCAAGCATTAGTTTGGCAGGTATCCATAGTCAATATAGAGCAATTTAGAAATCTGAGGTGGAAAAGCAGCCAGATAGAAATTTGCCAGTTTCTTTTGAAATTAGGCTATTTCAACTCTTATAACTCCATTTTTTCATAACACAACCCACACAAAGTTTTGAGAGATATTCTGTCATCGAGGAGTCTGTATCTGAAAAATTCCTCTGAAGTTACTGAATTTATTTGATGAATATAAAAGAAATCATGTAGATACTGATATTGCCAGAGACTTCTCTAATATAAAACGTGCTATAGAGCAAACAAAGTCATATAAGGGGTGATGCAATCAGCATTTGGGTTTATCAGTCCTTTCAGGATAAAGTAGAGGGCCTAGGTGAAAGCAGATGTATCCTGAAGACTCCTGTGCTTGTGCAGAGACCTTCCTGTCTGTCTCCTTTGACCACACGATGGTGTTTCATGACAACATAATACAGCCCAGATAGACTAAAAAATATTTTGCTTACCAGATTACAAGCCTCCTTATGACTGAGAGGAGAGACAGCAACAGAAACCCGTAGAGACACAGAAAAATTATGACTAACGATAAAAATTTCGGAAGACACATAATATTCACAGTTAGGAAAAAAACAAAAGACAATGAATGAGTCTGCATGTCAAGCATCTAAGCCGATCATATACTAATCCAAGTATTATAAAGGTGTTCAGGCTCTTGGAGGACCCAGTCTACTAGTGTAGATTACAAAACTAAGAAGATTAGGTGAACAGGAAAGAATTGGGCCTTGTGATAATTAAGAAATTTAATTAAGCAGCTGGCTGTTGGGAAAGAAATGTAGCATGAAACAGACTATTGAGCAATATATATGGTGTCTATAACAATATTTCTACATAACACAGGGGTGCAACTAAAGGAGGCCAGACATGATTTCTACACTTTGGAACAAAGAAAACTGTGAAGTTTCAGATTTTGAACTAAATTTATGTCTCAGAAAAGTACTGAAAATGAAACAAAAAAAAAACCATTAAATGAGTAACAGCTAGTGATTTCTTTCTATGACAAGATAAAGAATTTTATCAAAAAAGGATTTTGACACTGCAACATATTATATGCTTATAAATAGGGGAGAAAGCACAGTTCAGATGAAAACAGATTAGCACAGAGACAAAGCTGCTTAGAGAATATTTTTTTATATTACTAACAATGCCATTTCATCAAAACAGAACAATACACCTATTGAAGTTCCCTATTGATTCAGACCTACTCAGTGTTTTCATTAATGACAAAGATGATGAAAGATTAAATGTGACAGCGAGTTGGAAGGACATGTCTAGTACTGAAAATTATCTTGACAATGTGGAACTATGCTTTGAAAAACTACACTGAACCAAACCAAATTGCCCTTAAACAGGGACAATAATCTGAATCTGTTAGTAACCTGCTCCACAAATACAGCATGGAAAAATGGTTTCACAGAAAAGGATTTGGAAGTTTTTATGGTGCAAGAGCTAAACATAATTTTATGCTTTTGTAAAACCGGTAAATTGTATTGGGAATGTATCCTCTAATACACAGTCCGTGAAAGGCAGAAAATTTGCCTCTACTGTACTTACCAAGAATAAAGACTCACACTGAATATTATGTCAAATTTCAGGCTTTTCAATAAAGATGAGAGTCAGCTGCACATAGTCCAGAAATAAAAACAAGAAAAAATACATACAGAATCTGACTTGTGAAAAAGGGGAGGAGGAGAGAAAACCAGAAAAGAGTAATAGAGTGTTATGATAAGTTTCCAAATACCTAAAGAGCTATGGCAAAGAGGATAGCATGAATCAATTTTCCGTGCCTAGGGATTACATAACCAACAGTAACAGATTTCAACTGCATCAAAGAAATGAATTTAGTCCTAAGGACAAAAGAAAAAAAACCCTAACCATGTGGAATATACTACATTAGATATAATATTGGAATTTTGATGCCTCTATCTCCAAAATTAGTCCCTTCAGAGGGACTTTAGCATGCCACAGACATGGGCTGACAGAGACCTAATGAAGTCTGACAAGGGCAAATGCAAAGTCTTGCCGCTGGGATGGAGTAACCCATGCCAGCTGCACACAGGGCTACATTAGCAAAGTGACAGCCAGCAGATTGAGGAAAGTGATTATTTCCCTCTGCAGCAGTTGTGAGACTCAACTGTTGTCCATGTGTACTTCTTGTATCAGACATAGTTATAAAGCAGAGTATAAGACAGATGTTGATGTACTCAAGTAAGTCCAATGTGATTTAAAATCTGGAGCACATGATGTACCAGGAGAGGCTGAAAACTGAGGTTATTCAGTCTTCAGAAGAGAAAGTTCATGGATTGTCTTTCCTGAACTGACTAACAGGAAGCTGCCAAAAGTAAAATGAGCCCCAGACCCTCCTCAGCAGTGACAGATGAAAAGAAATGAACACAAACTGTAACAAGTGTTGTTTGCTTAGATGCATGGGAGAAAAAAATTCACCATGAATGTTGTCAAATATTGAAGCCGGTTGCCAAGAGAAGTTTCCGTATCTCCATCTTTAAATGTATTAATAACCTGGATGAGAAAAAGGCCTCAACAATCTGATCTAAGATGGCCATATTATGTGTAACAGCAGTTCTAAATAACCTTCACAAGTTCCTGCCAGGTTATTCGATGGATTAAAGTACACCTGAAAAAGCATTTATTAGGAATGACATAAGCATACTTGATTGTATCCTACATCACAAGGATGACTAGTTACCTTGAGTAGTCCTGTCAGCTCTATAATCCTAGGATTTTCCACTTTGCAGGGATATTTTGAGGATATATTAGTTGACAACAGAGATATATCAGTAGGCAATTTAACAGAATGACAGAATAGTTGAAGTTGGAAGGGGACCTCTAAAGATCATCCAAATCCAATCCCTATCTCAAACAGCCAACTAGAGAGGTTTACTCAGGACCATGCATATTTCGTTCTTAGTGTCTGGAATATCTCCAAGGGTGAAGATAATATCAAAAATAGAAGACTGCTGGCAATCAAATTAGCTTCCTGTTTTGCAAGTTCAGGTCTTACATGGTAAATCAAGTTTGCATGGCACGTATTCCTAACAGACCGACAGACTCTTTAAGATGCCACTTAAAAGTATAACCTAACTGTAAACCAGGAAAATGCTTCCAACTGCATTGACCCATTTTTATTTTCTTATTTTTACTATCATCACCATCATCACAATAATAATGAGAGGATTTTGCTATCTTTCCTCAGCATGGCAGGAAAATTTATCTCAATTTTGCTGTACATCATCCCTTTCCTGTGTACTCTGCATGCAGTTATTTGTAATAAACAAATAAATTAGCCTTAACTGCCATGAGCATGCAAGCTGCTTTCAATTAAAGGTGGCACCTTCAGACCCTGTTCACTCAGCAGCAGGAGGACAGGAAAATATTTCTTTTATTGAACTCCTTGGCATTGTCTTGCTTGGGATATTTATTTTAATAAACTCAAGGTTGTTATGCTCGCATGAGGACACTACAGGTTCTCCCTAAGTGATACTCTCTGATTACATGTTATCCATCTTTCTACTGTATCTCTGGCTGAATTTTGTCAGCCTCAACTGAGCAGCTCCTGTTAAAATTAGAAAAAAACTCAAGGGAAGGAACTCTCATAAACAGGAGACTATTTTTGGACAGTTAGCAGACAGCTCCATATGTTGTAACAGCTCCAGCTACCTTTCAGTTGCTTGCACTATCAAGCACCTGTCCGCATGCAGTAAACTGCAAAATTACATCTATGTCTGCATTCTAAGGACAAGGTTGCTGATGTCTTATTCAACTTCTTTTAAATTATTTTTTATGCAGAATAAAATGTAGTAATGGCTCGTCAGTGGTGAAACAACCAAACAATTTATTCAACATTTGGAATTAAAAAGGAAGACCAAAAAAGATCACTGAGTGAGGAGTAAAAAAAGAGGAAAAAAAAATACCTTCGAGTCTATTAACATATCACTTATTAGAGACTGAGCTTCTTCTGAATCTAAATACAGAGACTACACACTGCCACTCTATACTTTGGAAAATATAAAGGAAACCTTGTTATTAGCTTAGTGGATTGAATTCTGTTGACCTAACAGATACAGGCTTTCATCTATGCATTGTATGCCAGAAAGCACATTATTGCTCTTTGGTAAAAGGGGAGAATATTAGGGGAGAGGGCAGAGCATATTATTTTTATGACTCTAACCCAAGTTTGGAGAAGAAATTCTTTCAAGTTGAAAAAAAAAGCTGTCTTACTTCCTGTTTTGCTCTCACTAACATAGTGATTTAAAAGAACTGGTAGAAAAGTATGAATTCTGTTTCTATGAGTTCTGTTTTATTGGGGGGGGGAGTTAGATAAGAGTTCAATTATTAATCAGAGTATTTTTTTTCTGAAATCAAAATGAGGCTTCCAATGTTCATAGCAAACATATACCTTAGAAATTTGCATCTATGACCTATGGCTCAGAAAGCCAATCATATCCTGCACTTCATCAAAAGAAGTGTGACTAGGAGGTCACGGGAGGTGATTCTACCCGTCTAATCTATTCTCATAAGACCTCACCTGGACTACTGCTATCAATTCTGGAGTTCTCAGCACAGGAAGGACGTGGATGTGTTAAAGCAAGTCCAGAGGAGGGCCACAAAGATGAAAAGCACAACTTTTTGTAGTTTTCTGTGTCTTTTTTGGGGCCAATTTTGCGTGCATTCCATCTCCACTTCACCTTATTATTCACACCTAGATACATTTGATCCATCCTTGTCTTTGCAGTTCCCAGAGGTGATTTGACTGTTTTGTAAAGCAGATGTAATAATAGGAAGAATAAAAAGAAGATGACGATGCTGAAGAAGAAAATGAAGAATATGACGATGAGAAAAGACAAAGACAACAAAAACAAAGATGAAGAAGATGACAAAGATGATGAAGACGACAAAGGTGAAGATGAAGAACAAGAAGAAAAAGAAGATAATGATGAAGATGAAGAAGACAAAGACGAAGAAGATGATGAAGACATTGAAGACAAAGACAATGTAGATGAGGTATATAAGTAATATGAAGACAACGAAAAAGAAGAAGAAGGAGAATGAGGAGAAGAAAGAGGAAGTGTTGATTAAAAAACTGACTTAACCATATGGAACCATATCTCTTCCTTGGTTCTTGGTTTGCTGCATGCTTTACTACAGATCTTTGCTACACACCCATTGAATCTGTTTGGAAGTAGATATCCTTCTGTCAGAGAAGCTGCCACGCATCTGAAATTTCCACAGATTAATTTGTCCTTCAGCAAGGAAGAGACCTATTTTGAGTTCTGATTACTATGTGTGATGAGGGGAGTAGAGGAGGGAAGAAGTGCATTATTAACTCTTCATAAACTGCTGTACTACAAAAGACAAATCAGAAACTTAAAATAATCAGGATAATAAACTAGAATGAAATGTAAAACTCTTCAGTGTGTGTTCTTATAAACTGTTCAGGAAAACACTGTAGAGTACATTTTTTCAATGCTTTAATAACCTATTAATACTACTTAATATTCACATAATAGAGAATAAGAGCTTTCTTAATGTTGAGACCACAAGCTTCAACTCTGGAATTCAAATATGACAATGCCATTGTTGAAGTGTACTTTTTTCTACACTGAAAATCTCCTTCTCAAGAAAGAGTAATATCTTCTTTCATCCATCCTCCTCCTATTGTATATTATTACTCAGTGTTAACTAATGTCTGTGCTTAGTCACTGATATCATGCCTTTTCTTTGAGCATATGTGCCCCAAGGATTAAATTATCCAAATTTTGAAAATACTTTAATATCATGAAGCACAAGATGTTGCATAAAGGGAGGGAGGTGGTACCTAATATTTAATACAAGTTATAGTTTAATAAAGAAATCCTCAGGAGTAATCACATATTCCTGAATACTGCTGTGTGTTTTCATTTATGAGCTCAAAAAGTAATTATTATGTAGCTAACTCAGTGTTTTGGAAAACATAACATACAGTTATTTTGTGATTGCATGTTGTTTTTCCATATCAACCTTGTCACTCCAAGTGATGATTAAGATGAAGAGGGGGTTGCGCTTTCAAAATTCGGTATTCCGCTACATCATTAAATAACTCTGCAGAAAATTTTAGCTTAAAAGACATTTAATAAGTATTTAATCAATCAGCAAAATGAACTATTCCCATTTCTTTTACAAGTTATGTTATTACATTCAGGTATCAAGAACCACCTCTTTTTGAGTTCCTCTATAAGCACTCTGTAAATGACAATGTAATAAACAAGTAATCAGCCTGGAGGTATTCTGACAGTGGACAGTACCAACCCATTCATAAAAACAAGGAAGAAAAGCTCAATAAAATTGCCTATTCCTTGTCATTCACAGCTCTTCCACAGAAAGGATTAGCAGACAACTACTTGCAGACACAATGCATACTGCAAGAAGTAGCTTAAAATTGTGACTGCACTGAAAAATCTAGATGATACATACATGCTCATGTAAACATAAAACAGATTTATCTTATGATTCTAATTCATACAGTTATTCTAAGCTACAACTACCAACGCCCAGTCATCCTAAAGTCTACAGTAAAGAAGTAGAACAACAATGCTAATTTTGATTGACACTGTCTAGGACATGAAAACAATGTAGCCAAAAAAACATGTGGCATGGAGCTAGAATTTACTTCTTTTATTCCCAGATGCACAGCTTCCTTACTAAGACATCTCTACTCTACCCCAAAATCAAACTGGTAATGAAAAAATCGGTGGTTTCAACCCACTGAGGTATTTTTTTATTATCATCACTGTTGAAATGAAAATATTTCAGCATTGAAATACAGACCTTTGGAAAACACTAAATAAATTACTCCAACAATTTTGAAATGTAGACACTAGTGCATTAACATATAATCTAAGTACCATAATATCATGCATTTGCTTAGTATCACCTGGAGAAAAATTATTTTCTCTAAAATATGGACAGCAGAGGAAAAGCATGAATTTCATTCCATTTCTACAACTGCACTCTTTACAATGGGCAGGACAGGCAGTAGAGGCAAGGACCTAAATATTGCTATCATGTAAGTGCTATAGAGCAGTACACCTGCTATCAGTTATCTATGGTTCTCTGTCCTGTCTTTCCAAGTCTCTACCACAGTACTGTTGTATAGAAGTGACCTCTTTAAGCACACAGAGCAGCTGTCAAAAGGTCTGTGGATTTCTCACAGACAGTCTACCTGTCTGACAAGAAGCAGAAAATGTACTTGGGTATTAATAATACCCTGGCAAGTATCCTAACCTCCGTTGAAACTGTTCTGGTTTGAGTCAAAGCAAAACAAATTCTTTGACTTTTCAGCTAAACCACTTCTAAAAATTCAACTTCTGGAAAAGTTAACATACTTTTCAGATAGAGGCTGCCTCTAGAAGGGCTAGGCCTGATACTTACCACCAAGATAACAGGGCATAGTTATGTAGAGAGTCTATTGCTCATACTTAATACTAGGTAAAACAAGGCCATCCCAGAGTTGATGGCACAGGGGTTTGCACCTGCAGGGAGGAACAGACAGATTGAGTAACGCAAGCCTGACCAACAAAGTATTCCATTCCATAAATATCATATTCACTATAAAGCTTAAGGACCACAAGCTCTTTCTTCTTTGATGGCTGATATTTAGGGAGGACGACAACTGTCTGTTTCTCCCTGAACCCAATCTCTGTGTTCCTGAACCCAATTCCTCAGCCCAGCTCCTGTCTGTCACTGAATCCAGTCCAGGGCTTTCCCCACACCTGCCCTGCAGCACCAGTGGTGACTTATAGTCATCAGGGAAGTCTGGACTGGCTTTATACAGTTGTATATATTTTACTATTGTCTTATTATTATTTCACTTTTTATTACTTTGTTTCATTAAAGCTGTTTTAATTTTATTTTCCATCCCACAAGTCTTTTTCTCTCATTTCCATTCCCCCCTTCCCTGTCGGGAGAAACTGGGATACAGCTGCCCAGTTTAGCTGCTGACCTGGATGGAGGCAGGGGATAAATCAGAACAGAAATTCTCTTCATGACAGCAGAATTATTATGGTTGCTCAGAGAACCAGACAGCAAAGGGTGAACATCAGAAATATTTTGCCTCTGGAACATCCTCTGCCTTTGTGTTGAAACAAAGAAATTTATGCTTAATAGTTTAATTTAACCATTAAGGCAGGTACACTTCATAAAGTACTGCAGAAGACTCGCCCTCAGAGTGTTTTTAACCTATCGAAATTTCAGAGAACTTTATATTACACAAAGGTGTTTTCATATTCATATTTTTCCCCAAAGTGACAAGCATACTTTATTCCTGGAACCTCATCGCATATCCAGGGAGGGGTGAGATCAATCCAACCCAAAGTCATAGCCATTTCTGTGTGGTCCATCACAAAGGCTCTGGGTGATGAGTAGATAAGGGTAATTATTGTTAATCTTGCTTTCTAACACATTGCAGTTGACATTCCGTCACACCATTTACAAATCACCATTCCAGTATTAATCATGAAGACTACAGTCCTTCAAATTCTAATAAAAACACACTTGTGTTCCCATGGAGGGTCTTTAGAGAGAGGAACATACATGCAGAATTGTTAGTATATTTTCAGCCACTGTGTCAGAAAACTGACTCCTACATAGGACTGTAGATATTGGTACCTTTCAATTTTCCAGGAATTAGAAGACTTGGCTCAAAATATGAATTGAATGTCACCTCTTCGCTGTGGGTAGGGAAACCAGAATAACAGAAACATGTAAAGAGGTTATATTAATTTTATTTATTTTACACATTCTGTGTGACAGTTTACTAATAGGTTTTTAATTATTTATGCAGTGAGTGAACTACTTTGCTTTCACAGAATCACAGAATCACTAGGTTGGAAAAGACCCACCGGATCATCAAATCCAACTATTCCTATCAATCACTAAGCCACGCCCCTTAGCACCTCATCCACCCGTGCCTTAAACACCTCCAGGGAAGGTGAATCAACCACCTCCCTGGGCAGCCTGTTCCACTGCCCAATGACCCTTTCCAGGAAAAATTTTTTCCTGATGTCAAGCCTGAACCTCCCCTGGTAGAGCTTGAGGCCATTCCCTCTTGTCCTGTCCCCTGTCACTTGGGAGAAGAGGCCAGTACCCTCTTCTCCACAACCTCCTTTCAGGTAGTTGTAGAGAGCAACAAGGTCTCTCCTCAGCATCCTCTTCTCCAGGCTAAACAGCCCCAGCTCTCTCAGCCATTCCTCATAAGGCCTGTTCTCCAGCCCCTTCAACAGCTTTGTTGCTCTTCTCTGGACTCGCTCCTCAACATCCTTCTTGTGGTGAGGGGCCCAGAAATGAACACAGTATTCGAGGAGCGGTCTCACCAGTGCCAAGTACAGAGGGAGAATAACCTCCCTGGACTTGCTGGTCATGCCATTTCTGATACAAGCCAAGATGCCACTGGCCTTCTTGGCCACCTGGGCACACTGCTGGCTCATGTTCAGTCTGCTGTCAATCAACACCTACAGGTCTTTCTCCTCCAGGCAGCTTTCCAGCCAGACTTCCCCTAGTCTGTAGCACTGCATAGGGTTGTTGTGTCCCAAGGAATGGACCCAGCATTTGGCCTTGTTAAACCTCATGCCATTGGTCTCAGCTCAGCAGTCCAGCCTGTTCAGATCCCTTTGCAGAGCCTCCCTACTCTCCAGCAGATCGACACTTCAACCCAGCTTAGTGTCATCCACAAACTTCCTAAGGTTTGCACTCAATACCTTCATCCAGGTCTTTGACAAAGACTGAACAGGGCTGGACCCAGCACTGAGCCCTGGGGAACCTCACTTGTAACAGGCCTCCAGCTGGAGTTAACTCCATTTACCACCACTCTCTGGGCCTGGCCTTCCAACCAGTTTTCCACCCAGGAGACTGACAGTTTCTGAAGCAGAATGCTGTGAGAAACTGTGTCAAAGGCTTTACCGAAGTCCAAGAAGTCTACATCCACAGCCTTTCCCTCGTCCAGTAGCCGAGTCACTTTGTCATAGAAGGTGATCAGGTTAGTTTGGCAAGACCTGCCAAACCCTTGTTGACTGGGCCTCATCACCCAGTTCTCTTGCATATGCTTCATGATAGCACTCAAGATCACATGTTCCATGACTTTTCCTGGCACTGAGGTCAGACTGACAGGCCTGTAGTTCCCTGGATCCTCCCTTCCTCCTTCCTGTAGATGGGCATAACATCAGCCAGTCTCCAGTCAAGTGGAACTTCCCCAGTCAGCCAGGACCTCTGGAAGATGATGGAAAGGGGTTTGGCAAGCACATCCGTCAACTCCTTCAATACTCTTGGACGGATCCCATCCAGCCCCATAGATTAGTGGGTGTCTAGCTGGGCAAGCAAGTCTCTTACCACCTCCTCATGGATCATGAGAGCTTTGTTCTGCTCCTCTAACTGCTGGGTTGTGTACACAGAGGGAGTAGCTTTCCTTACTATTAAAGACTGAGGCAAAGAATGCATTAAGTACCTCAGCCTTGTTCTCATCCTTTGCCACAGTTTTTCCATTTGCATCCATTAGGGACTAAATATTCTCCCTGGTCCTCCTTTTATTGTTAATATATTTAAAGAAAGATTTTCTGTTATCTTTCACAGACTTGGCCAGTCTGAGTTCTAGTTGGGTCTTAGCCCTCCTGATTTTTTCTCTGCATGATCTCACTTCCTCCCTGTAGTCCACCCAAGATGTTTGTCCCTCCTTCCAAAGCTCATAGACATTCCTTTTCTTTTTGATGTCCCTCAAGATATCCCTACTCAGCCAAGCTGTTTTTTTCCCTGACGGCTCCTTTTCTGGGAGTTCTTTTCCTTTGTTTATATTTTCTCATAGAATCATTTAAATGAATTAAAGTAAACATCCCTGTGCAGGTCTAAAAATAAGGTGTATATAAAAATTCTGTAGTCCCATTAAGTACATCTGAATATAAACAATTTGTCATTTTTGTCTTCAGTACAGTTAGTTTCTGAGTAAAATCAGCCAATACTGAAATTAACTCTTAAAGCTCAGAACTATATTAACTGTACAGTATGGGTTACAAAAATATATGGAACTGAATACAAATATATTAATTGTTTGTTAACATTAAATAATGTGTCATGATTACTTGAAAAAATAAACAAATCATTGAACCTGTTGAGTGGCAATGAAAAAGCTCTGTAAGTATTACTTCCTTAAGACTAGATCAGTCAAGAAAAATTTGATGCATTTTTACCTACATACTAGTTCCACACAGTGAGAATCTAAATCTTCACATCGACCACCTTTCTTTTATTAAACCCTAACAGTTTAGTCTAAAGCCCTGGAAGACAGTACAAAACTTCAAGCAAAGAAAAGATAACCTTGTGTTTTCACACACTCTATTCATGAGTCCTCAGGCAACGCCAGATCTTAGACATATATATAAGTTAAAAAGACTGAACTTCCTTGAAACCACAGTGAATTTCCATTTTTTGTTCAGTTATTATTACTAAATCGAATTACATGACTGTCTTAAAACTCTGTTTGGGGAGACCTCCCTCTGTGATTTGCAGTTCCAAAAGCAACTGAACATGCGGCCTTTTATTTGTAATGCATTTGATGCACTTGTTTTGCTGTTAAATATAACAGGGCCCATCTCTCTGATGAAGCATCCTTTTAAAACGTTACTAAACTTCACTTTTGCTTCCACCAAGCTGCTTTCTGCTTTTTTAAAAGCATCTGGCTAATGTGCTCTCTACAACAATCATCTATTAAAATAATTTTTTTATATCTTCATGCTACATCTCCAAAGAAAAATAGCAAAGAACATGTGATATAAAAAGAAGTGAACTGAAGCAAGAGAAATTTTGAATCTCCAGGTTTTGACCTGTAGAAGTTCAAGGCAGAACTGAAACAGCTGCTTATACTAGAGCATGGGCTATTCTTCTTGACATGGCTTTCCTCATCGCATTGCCTAATATTCAAACTAAGCTGTTTACTGGAGCAGCTATACAAGCTATTAAATTTTTATAAACGTAATATTCACTTGGCAGGACAACAAGAGTTCTTTAAGATTCAGGTCAATAAAAACATCACTACATGTAATAGTAGGTGATAATTGTGTGTAAATGTTATCAAAGAATCACACAGAAAACTGTAAACTTAGTCAGAATTTTAATATTTTGAATACTGATAGAACCCTTTGTGTTGAATTCTAAGATTCTCAGCAAGAAAGAATGACAATGATCCTCTTAAAAAACAGAGATTTAATTTAATGACCTGAACTTTTATATGAATAACTTATTAAGTCTGTTGTAAATCTATGAATAAGCAGCACATTCAATTCAAAGCAGGTCTTATTTAAAATCTTTTTCCCCTCCTAGAACCATGTTATGGACATTCTCACATTTGACTTCAAATAATTGAAGTTTTCAGGGTGTTAAATTCTTTCCTAAGCAGTTAGTATCTCACAGCTGAATAGACAAGATATTGCTAATTACTGTAGAGAGAGAAAATAATCTCAGTGCTCAAGTCAAGTTTCTGGTAGGTTTAAAAAATAATAAATGCTGTAACAAAAATAATGGATTATACAGCTTTAGATTTTCTATGTTCTTTCCACAGTTCTTGGCTGAAAACACTGTCAAAGAATGATAATTTACTGAGTACCAGGTAGCCTATATGTATGGATGCATTCGGTTTCCATTATGCAGTTTCTGAAGGTTAACTTTCTAGACATCATTTTCAAACTAGTATCTGTGACAGAAAGTAAAAGTGCAAAGCAATTAGACCCTTTAAAAGATCACAAATTCCTGTAGCTACTGCGGAAGAAGTAGAAGAATGTAAGAAAAGGCTATAAATCAAAAGTCTTCATTAATCCTACTAGCAACTGTAGATTGCTAATTTCTCTTAAAAATCCAGCAGCTGTATAAAATAACTAGCACCTAACATTCTCATTTGAGGATTGAATCCAGTTGGACATATGGAGAACTTCTGGCCGTCTCGCTCTTGCTCTTGCTACAAAAAAAGCCAGCAAATAAGACTCTAGGGCTGGTTTTAGAGTTTTAAAAAGCAAGCATCAACTGAGGGGAGACCTCATTGCTCTCTACAACTACCTGAAAGAAAGTTGTGGAGAGGAGGGTGCTGGCCTCTTCTCCTAAGTGACAGGGGACAGGACAAGAGGGAATGGCCTCAACCTCCACCAGGGGAGGTTCAGGCTGAACATTAGGAAAAAATTTTACACGGAAAGAGTCATTGGGCACTGGAACAGGCTGCCCAGGGAGGTGGTTGAGTCACCTTCCCTGAAGGTGTTTAAGGCACGGGTGGATGAGGTGCTGAGGGGCATGGTTTAGTATTTGATAGGAATGGTTGGACTCGATGATCCGATGGGTCTTTTCCAACCTGGTGATTGTATGATCTTTTATTAGGCCTTGACCACATGCGGGAGTGAACTCCATCAATCATGTGCAACGAGACAAAGGCTGATTACAGAATATATTTCCCACTTACATGCATATGTATACATTTTCCCAGAAATCTTATACATATTCTATGACTTTCCATGGTCTAATTTTAAAGTTATGAAACTCTGCACCAGTGAAAACTCCTGTTAATTTGGATCTGGCTTCAGCTCTCTGCTTGACTTTGACTTTAAGATAGATGAAAACTCCAAACAAAGGTGATTACAAAAGAAGAGACACCTGTTCTGCACATATCATACTTCACACAAAATGTCATCATTTTCAAAGAAAGAACAGTGCCTGAAAAACACCATTTTAAAGAAAACATGCTATCAGAGGGGCATCCTATCTAACTTTCAAAAATCACAACTGCTTAGATGAAACTTAACTGTACTTTAGCTTAAAACAAAATATTCCACTTTTAAATACACATACTGTGTCAGCTCCATGTATTTTTTCAGATCTAATGATTCCTAAAATGAATGTTAATGCATGAACCAATGTTCAAGTAGTAACATCTCCAGGTGGCCAGTCCTCTATCAGGACTGAACATCACTGTTAAGGATACCAGCATGTTGCCTCCTAAAATAAAACAATGGATAATCAGCCTTGGGGATTTCCTCTCTCTCTTTTTTTTTTTTTTAAATTTTTTTCTCCCCTGTCTCTTTTTTTTTTCCTTAAAAAAAAAAAAAAGAAAAAAAATCCTTCTGATTGTGTGGAAATGTGACTGGGGATTTCTACTTGCATGCCACAGTATCCATGGATCTCACAAGCCGGCTTCTGATTTCCCAATGTCCCATTTGATGCCCCAGCACACCTATTAGCTCTCTGTACTGATAAGCAAGTGGGAAATAAGCCTGTATCCAAACTAAAACTAGAACAGCATTAAAACCTGCTAATCCTACTATGGGAATAGTTCTGTTTCCTTGAAATGACCTGACTAATTTCACAAATGTGTAATTTATCTCAAATAAAGGAAGAAAGATATTAGATATAAGTCTAATTCATTCATTCAGAAATTGAGTCAGAGCTTAAAACACCTTGAAATTAATTAGCTGAAGTGAAGGGAGAGGTAAGATACAGTAACTCTTTAATTAGCTTCACCTTTGTCTTGTGAAATAACAATCTCATGCACACCTGAAAGTTGAATAAGAGATCAGATCTTACTTGTATGAAAGGACATATCTGTCACACAAACTAAACCACCATTAGTTAGGAGTGAGACAATCGTGCTCATAATCTCCTTACAGTCTCCCCTAACAAGAGCCAGATAATGAACTTAGAGTTAATACACCATAAAACAGTGGCAGAAGACACTTAACAGTGAATAAAAAAATCCAATGAATTGATGAAGACATGTGAAATACAGAACATAAAATCATAAAGAGATTATCCATGAAGAAGGAGAAAACTTGAGCTTTAATTCATGCTCTGTCAGTAACTGACCTTCAGTATGTGAAATGTTATTGATACTAATTAGCAAAGCTACAAAACCAATCTTTATGGTGGAAGGAAATACTGTTCTCACTTTACACTCAGAAAACTGAGGCACAATAGGCTAGAACCTAGCTATAGTAATATCAGCATGTATGGATTACAGAAAGCAAGTGAAAACAGTTCTAGCTGTCTGTGGAAGAGGAAAGATCGTACGTTTAAAGGATGCCTTGTAAAGAAGTGACCTGTTTTATTTGGTTTATTTACAATAAGCAAGGTAAAGAGGAAACTTGAAATCTTCTGTCGCAAGAGGTATGAATCACTGCAAGGACAAGCAGACACCTACAGTGCTATGGACAACTTGAATCAAGTGAGGTCAGATGGCTTTGAATTAAATACAAGTTCATTTCTGGCTACCCAAGCTTTCTTATCAATAGCATGGCATACAGAAGTATGCCTGCTGTGCATCCAATCACTCACATTTCTCAGGTTCATTATGGACAGAAAATGCACTTAAAATATGTTAAGCTGAAACAACCCTTGGCATGAGTCAGAGAGGAAATACCATAAAAGACCAGCCAGGAGGAAATGCAAAATCATGTGAAATGGGTGAAGTGTTTGTTTCTTCCTGTCTCTGGGCAGAAAACCAAGTCATAAAAAAAGAGAACAATACAAATTTCTCATTTCATGATTATTGTTGAAAAGTAAAATATTTTTTTAACACTGTACCTCCCTATTAGCTGTCAAGAGAAGAATAGACATTCATACAAAATGGCTATGTTCTAGAACACTTCTTTTCCTTCCTTGCCTTTCATTTTCTCTAGGATAATTATGATTTATTTACACCAAAGATATGGAGGATGAGAAAGATAGGAAGACATTCCCATTTAACAAATCTGGTCTTAATAATGTTTAATATATTTACTGATTTTAGTGCAGGTCATCCTTTGTTCTGTCCAGAGGCTGAAGCATGTAAAGGTTTTTTCTATACTGCTGGATAAACTTGCTCAAATATCCTGAAATTCTGCTCCCCTAGCTGTAAGATTTGAATGCCACTGAAGTATCCTGGTGCTCTTTTCCTGCCCACTGACTATCTCCTTCTGATGGAAAATTAACAGCACACTTGTTTCTTTTTGCAATGCAGATGTGGCCAGGAAGGAGACAAATTCATTCTTCTCCCCGTTGCTGAAAACATGTTCTGCAATTATCAGACGATAAAATGAACCTGAAGAAATCTTGATGCATTTATTTTGTCCTTACTTTGTCCGTTAGACTTCCGCTTCAATAAAAGTGCTGTCAAAGAAAGTTGCTATAAGGTAAAAACAAAGCATCAAGTATTTAATAACTGTGAAGCATTTAATAAATAGCATGAATCAAAACCCAGAAAAATACACAGAAACAGGATATTAACTGTTTGAGGGTGTAATTACTTATTACATCACCAGGAACACCCCTACTGCTATACATATCATCAGGGAGGGTCAAACCCCTTAACTCTCACATTAAATTCAGAAACAGTGAAAATACTATTGAACACAAAGATTTCTTAGGAAATGAAATGTTTCTGCATGCTTTGGAATTTTATATTAAAATTTTTCTAAACAGCTAGACACTTTCTGAAAAGTTTCTGAATCCATGGTGAATCAATACACAACAATTTTACAATTCTATGTCATAACACAGAACTATTGTCTATCTGTTCCTGTTTTAGCCTGCCCAGTTTTAGACACTGACCGGGCTAAGGGCAGGCTAAGCTGGGACAAAATAGTACAATTTGCATGCAGAAAGACGGTTCCCCAGAAAATATCCTTACACAAGGACTTGAATCCATACTCATTAAAACTGAAAAAGCAGAGCATACACCCATTCTGGAAGGACTGAGAATTCTGATTCATACTTGTAGTCACCAGGAGAAGACCTAGAAGAGGAGCAATAAATTGGGAATTCAAATACTGGAGGCCTATAAGCTAATACTTACAATCTCGGACACAAGGACTTAGCTACCTGGTTTTTTTGTGGATAGAGGCTGAAAGGACTGGGAAAAATGCACTTGAGGCTTACATGCCTTATACACAAGCCAGATTAAAATACAAGACACACTTTTTAGAAGTGTGTTGCAGTTCAATTAATGATCCACTCACAATCAATCTTCTTACCATGAAAAGTAATTTTATGTAATGAATTGAGCAATATTCTAATATTGCAGATTAATCTGAAGAAAGTGATCCAATAAGACAAAGTCATCAAATTTTCCCTATTTTTTTTCTAACTTTAGCCGCATTTGATCCAAGATGGTTTTTATATAAAGGGAGAAAAATTAGGATTGTGATCAATAATATTTTTAATATGCAATGCCTCATGTGTTCAGGGAAGTCACTTAGTCCAATGTATGTACATGTCTGAGAACTTTTCTTTCCTACAAGAATTGCTGAAAACTAAGAAAATGGTTTTCCATCAGGAATGCATTGTTGTAGGCAGAATTTCATAGAAAGCATTCACAAAATTAATTACTACACATTCCCATTTAATGTCAATAAGGTCAAAATTCTTTTTGATCAGGTAAATATTGATAGAAGGCAATTGTGTAAGCTTGTATGTGTCTTAAAGTGATATATGGTTTGAGCTAAAGTAACTGTTTATCTAAAAGAGGGCCAGTTTTACAAAGAACAGAACACCCTGTAAGATAAGATTAGAAACTAGAGAGGCCACATTGCTGTGCTGGCAGAAAAAGGCGGGGTTTTTCACAAGTTTGGGCTGCACTGCCCTCCACACCCCCCCCCCCCCCAGCGTTAAAAGTTTACTAATGAGGAAGACTTTGACCCTTCATCTTTGGACGCCCAGGAGGGGTCCTCACGACCACTCAAAGGACCAACCGTGCATGCAAAAGAGGCGTGGAGATATGTTAAAGATGTCTCAAAAAAATGAATATGTAAAACAGTTTCAGCAGGTGAAATGAATATGCATAGATCTGCAACATAAAAGGTGCATGATTTGGTCACTTGGTGTGTATGTTTGGAGGAGTGATCCCCCATGCTGTAAATAAAGAGTACCTGCTTAGTAACAATCATCCAGTTGTTACTGAGGCATTATCTCAGAACCATTATCCCAGTCGCACCTAGCCTCCCACTTTTGTGAGGAGTGCTAGAACACAAGGGGGTTTGGAAACTCCAACCTTTGAATCAATATTAATTTTTATTATCTCCATAATTCTGAACTATAACACAACAGGTAACATCTTTTGGTATCATGAAGGAAAACTCCTTAAGGAAAAAGAAATTCAGTTTTTCATCTCAACTTGGAAATGAAACAAAATAAATAAATCCTTTGCAGCTTCAGTGGTGGTCTGTATCAAAAAGAATCAAGGTTGTTATGTGATCACTAAGAAATATTATCAACTCTACTGCAAGATCTCTTTTTCACATAAGTTAGTTATATATTCAAGGCATATATGACTCACTATTTTCATAATTAAAAGTCACAGTCTTTTATGAATATAAGTGTTCATTGCTGAAGCTCTTTCTTGCAAGAAACTCATACTTGAATTTTCAGGAAGACACTTAGTAGAGCATATTTCCTTTGCTTAACATTAGGTAACAAAATTGGGAGACTAGTCTCCTTGAGTTCCTAAGCAGTGCCTAGTGAGTAAGAGAATTCTTCAGAGAACATGTCAGACTTCTTCCACAAGGTTTCTGTTAACAGTCACCTGCTGAAAGATCCTCTATTCTCTCTTTAGATATAGGATACTTCTCAGAGACTAAACTAATATACCTTTAAGAACTGAACATTCCCACCTAAACCAAAGAAGTGCAAATATGCTTTCTTTCTCTTGGTTTAAATGATCAAATTCCTACTAATAAAAGAAAAAAATTAGTTCAAGAACTGGAAGTGAAGACTCGGGAGACAGACAATTTTGGAGGTGAGAAACCCTCGTCCAGTCCAAAAGGATCAGGAGTTATGTCCAAATTTGCCTTTGATTAACTATCATGTGGTAAACAGCTCCTTTAAACTCTCTGAATCTGATTTCAGACACCCTAAAAGAACTCATTTTGGTTTGTTTCTCCATCTGTAAATGGCCATCTTTGGATTTAGGTTATGTCGATCATTACAACATACACAGGAAGGGATAGAAGTACACCCAGGTGGCATTCACACTAATTGCTTAATTAAGGTAAAGCACCTTCAGGATATGACGTGCATGTTAAGTATTGCACGCTCTTACCTCTTTTTAAAAGAAAGTTACTAATGCCTGCAAAAGCAAAAATAACTCCATGTAATTAAATGATGAAGACCACTGCTAAGTCTGCAGCATACAAGCCTGTACACCAGTCAAAATCCAGCACACTCAGTACCAATCCTGCTGTGCTGTCCTCATTACAATAGGGCAACAAAGATGTTTTCTTTACATTCTCTCAATAATTACATTTGATCTGCCTCACTGAGGATCTCCTGCTAGCAAAGAAAAGTTTGAAGTGTTTTAATGGGTCAATCTCTAGCTGTTTTATTTTCATTTCAAACATAGCAGAGACCTTTTTTTTTTAACTTCCAAAGCTATAATCAGTGTGGTTTCCCTTCTTAAGCGTGTTCAGTTACAATGAGCCAATTACATATCAACTGCGAGCTCAGCTAGCAATTAATCCTAATTTCCCAATGAGCACAAAATAAAATATTGTGTTAGGACTTCAGATGTTCTGTGACCATTACCATGCTCAGAAGAGCTTTGAAGGTTCACTAAAGTTAGCACAGTTATTTATTTTTATCTCTTGCTTAATCTGCAGTATACCTCCACTTCAGAAACTGTTTGACTGAAAAGATTAAGACCTGTCTGTTAAGACAGATGTAAAAATAGGCTCTTAACATGAGATATACAGACAATACTTTTAAGTAAACAAATTATCTAAGAATTTTTTTTTCCTACATTAAAAATTTTACAGCTCAAAGAACAAATAGTCAATCTTCAGCACACACAGAAGGGCTGGACTGGAGGAAAACAATCTGAGTTTGCCAAGACCTGGAATGTGTTCAGCAGATGATTTCTAATATTATTACGCAACCCTGCTATGCAACAAACCACAAATACTGAAAGAAAAAAAATGCTAGTGTAAAAAAATTGCCTAGAATATAACATAAATTTGAACAAAAATATATTTCTGAAACAAAATGCTTTTGTTCCATTTTATTCCATTGTAATTCCTCAGAGAATCTCTGAGAATTAATAGATTTTAAACCGAAACATTTTTCGTAAAAACTTAGAAATTGAATTGCATTGCTTTGTATGCGTGAAGACATGTAATATAGTTTATAGACTATGATGCCCAAATCCTTTTTTCAAGGAATAAACAAAAAGGAACTTTTCTACCAGCTCCAATAGAGCACTGTCAAGCACTTACTACAAAGACATTTGGGAAGGTTGAGCAGAAAAGAGAGATTCATAGAAGAGGATGGGTTTATCTCACATTTTTTACTTTTCAGGCATCAATTTTTAGACCATAGAACAATAAGCACAGTCACCTCTGCACAAGTGGGATGGAAAAAAAAGTCTCAAGACAGTACAAGAATTATTTGAAACTATTACTTTAAAGTGAAAACAGATAAAGATAACATTTCAGTATTCTTATTGAGCTCCCTATTGAGAGACTGCTGAAGAAGGATAAGTTCACTGCACCGTAAAACATTAAATTCGAGGAGAGAAGGCAGTGAGCAGGATTTTCCAAAGCATGTTCAAAGGAAGGTATGACAAATTGATTAGTAAGATTATTGCATCGTATAAAAATTAGTGAGGGCTCAGAAAGCTTGTTTAAAGAATATCTAAACAATTATTTCATAGCCCTTTAGTACAACTTCCAGCTTAATATGACCCAGCCTACTTGAATCTTTGCCTGCTCAATGTCTTCTCTAGACAGTTCCAGGAAGTGAGCCTTAGCTTAGATTCCAATGATCATATGTTAGCAGTGGGAAAAGCATCACTGAGTGCACACAGTCTATGAGCACTGACAAGTAATAGCTTCTCTACTAGCATTAACCATTTCAGACTCATCTTGTATGCTTACAAAAAGTGCAGTCTGGCTTTCATTAGCAATAAGCTAATACATCTTCCCAGAACAAATGTTGCAGAAGTAGCTATGCACAGATTAATATCTCTTTGTTCCCCTACCAAAGGCAGAGGCAGATTGCAAGGCATACTAAGAAGATCGCTACCAATCAAGTCTTTGGCATCACATTCACAAAGAAAGTTCCCACTATCACAAGCACTTGACCTTGGGAAAAGCATACTGTTGACTGGTACCAAAGGGATTAGCAAATGCACCATTTTCCCAACAGTTTTCAATTACATTGACGAGCAATTAAATACTAATTAAAAAAACCAATCCAAAACTCAGTACTCAGAAGGTTATGAAATAATCAGCTCTTGTAAGCTCACTACATTGGAAGCATTAAGAAGGTCACAATGCAGCTGGAGCATAAAAGTACAAAAGAGAGGGACTGTATTGTAATTGGGGTAGGTTGTTTACTTATTAAAGAGAAAATATACTTCAAATACATCTGGCAATGTGTTTTTTAGCTACTGGGTTAGAATAAAGGTTTATATAAAAAGTACCTTAACAGGCACTGGCTTCAGGCAGAAATCATCACTCATCTAGGACAAGAAAAAAAGTACATGCACTCTGTTGCCAACTTGAGAAGTTCAGAGTTCATCAGTCAAGTTCTGAACTAGTCATGATGTTGTTTTAATAATCAAGAGATTTTTTATTAATGATTAAAGTTTGAGCTTACTTGCTTTCAGCTATCAAGCTCATATCTGCAATCAAGAGAAATAAAAACTTGCTTTTATTTCAACTTCCTATTGTGATTCCCTTGCAATTGTAGATATTTAGAACTTTGCATCGGAAGAACATCCCTAAATACTGTCAGTCACAAAAAAAAGTTACCGTTGCTAGTAGCACTGCCTCAATCACTATGTGCCAATTAAGTTCTGTTCTGGAGGATGCAGGGGCACACTACTCATCTGAAAGGAATCCAAAGCACTTATGAAATTCACAAAAATTCTTTTCCTTTTGTTCTTGCTCAAAAGAATAATAAACATTCTTTTGAATTAAATTCTCTACAGATTAAAGTGTATCAAGCTGTAAAATCTAATCACTCCTTGCCATCCTGCCTGGGAAGGTCCTGGAATTCCCATGTACTGTACAGTCAGTGGTGAGAGAGGAGCCAATTCACGCTCGCATGTAACTCATTCTCATATGAACAGGATTTAACTTGTTCCTCTGAATCTACTTACTGAGATCTTGTGCATTTAGCAAGAATATTTTCCATCATAGCTAAAGATTTACAACCAAAGTTTTCTGAAAAATGCTGGCAAGTTTCATTTAATGCAACACAGAAGTCCTAAATTGTTGTTGCAATGCATTGACTCCATCATGCATGCTTCAACAAAGTAATTTTCCCTTAAACTAGCTCAGTATTACTCATAAAATGGATTATCATTTAACGAAAAACAAACCACTAATATAACCTTGCCTTCTAGTACTTTCAAAAAGCTGCTGTGACTCACTAAAAACAAACAAAATTGTTTCTTAAGAAACACACGTTCTATTCAACATCTATTCAATAGCTGTCCTGCATTCTGTAGGAAGTCTCAATTGATGAGATTGAAGATGGAGATCTTTTGCATGGTTTCTCTATGCAAAAAACTGCATGGTTTCTCTATGAAATAACATTAATTTGCTTTTCTACCTTATAATATACATATGAAATCACTCATTGTAAATAGTCCATGTCTTACACTTTTACCATCTGTAAAAAGAAAAAAAGAAAAAAAGAGTAACAGAATTACTACGAGCAAACAGCAGAAGACAGAATAATAAGCTTCGTGCCACAGAAAATAATTCAGATCTTATCTCAGAAGTTAAATTAATACTCAAGTGTTAAAGCTTTTGAAACTGCATTGGGCTGTATGGCTACACTGATCCAGACACTGGCCAGAAAGATGAGTTTATAAGGTAGTTTCACCAAAGTAAGCATTAAGCAGCATTAAGCAATGCAGAAATTCTTTGTTGAGTAGAGAGAAAACCAGAATAAGTTATTACTAAACAGTCTATTTTTTCTATTAATTATATTAATCTACAAAATAATCAGAAAATTAAAATCTGAATCCTTGAATTACACTTTCTACTTCAGTATTTCACTAAGTCTTTTTCTAATTACTAGATCCCCAGGACTTTATATGACAGGCGTTAAGAGGACCTAATAATGCTGCAGAAATGAAATAAACCTATTCTCTCCATTGGAAACTGCCAGGTGAAATCTGATCCACTGACTTAAATTACTATGACTGGATTTTGGCCGAGACATTGTGAATATTAGCACTTCAAATTATTATATTAATATTTCAAAGAAACATTACTATAACCATGCCATTAATTTTATTTGAATACATCTTTTGAAAAAAAAAGGTTACTTTGTAATATCATTAAAAATATTTTACTTGGCACTGAAATGTCCAGATAAGTAGTATCAGCAAAAAGCTAACGTGGCTGCATTCAGTCCCTGAGGTGTTAGCTTTCTTCTCCATTATTTCATTATAAATCCTCTTAAGTTTGCTAACCCAGCTTCATGTCTCCAGCACCATCTACATTTTGTATGCTAATTTCCCATCAGGTTCTGGCTGTTAAAGGTATTTTCCTTAGCATAGTGCCAGAGGAATCTCACTTTCTTTCTATGCCACAAATCCCTGTAATGCCACCTAAATAGATTTGCAGTACCTGCTAGTAAGTTAGATACATTTCTTAGGTGACAAACTATAAGTAGTCTTACCCTAATGCAAGAGAATCAAATAGAAAAGTTTATTTTATTAGCACAATCAAGGAAAGTTCATGGTTTCACCGATGTTGACAGAGTGTGACTTACTAATACTAAAGCAATTAGTCATAAAAAGCATAGAAGAAAGTCACTGAAGGAACCAACCAGCATTCATATTTTCATTCATATTTTCATTACATATATTAAGGAATGAGGGCCATGAAGATGATCAGGGGGCTTGAGCACCTCCCAGATGAGGACAGGCTGGGGCTGCTTAGCCTGGAGAACAGAAGGCTCCAGAGAAACCTTATAGTAGTCTTCCAGTACTTAAAAGGGTTCTACAGGAAAGATGAGGAGGGATTCTTCATGAGGGAGTGTAGTGACAGGACAAGGCGTAATGCTTCCAAACCAGAAGAGAGTAGATCGAGAATAGTTCCTAGTTGGAACTAGGTCATCTTTGAGGTTGCTTCCAAATGAAAGCATTCAATGATTCTGGTATATTATATAACAATAATTTGTCACATTGGCAAGAATACTGAATAAAAACTGCTTAACAGTGCTAAGAATTGAATTGATCCAACTCATACAGAAGCCAAATTTCATAAAACCAGAGTTAAACGAGCTCTTCCTATAGCTTTCAGAACAATATAACATTAAGCTGCTCTTCCCATGATCAGCAGTTGGTTTAAGAGTACTGAAAATGCTTTCCTTCTTTCTCTAGTTTTCTTTAGCTTTTCTTTTTACTCATATGGCATTAGTTGTCACTGTATGTCAATGGCCAGCTCCAGTGCATGGAGCTACACCTGTGGACGGATAGAAGCTCACTGAGAACTTTATGGGTCAGAATTAAAAGGAGGGCAGGGACAGGTGACATTGCAGCAGGGGTCTGATAAAAGACACTAAACCATGTGGGGTGAGTGGATGAGGCCCTCTGCAGACAGATAGGTGTTTAAGGCACAGGTGGACGAGGTGCTAAGGGGCATGGTTTAGTGTTTGATAGGAATGTTTGGACTTGATGATCTGGTGGGCCTCTTCCAACCTGGTTATTCTATGTTTCTATGTCTTTTTGAGGAACTGCAACTACCCCTCTATCTGTTGGAGGGACAACACAGCAGGGCACAAACAATCCAGGAGGTTCTTGGAGTGTGTTGGTGATAACTTCCCTCTCCAAGTGATAGAAGAGACAATGAGGAGAGGTGCTATGCTGGACCTTGTTCTCACAAAAAAAAGGAAGGGCTTCTGGGGATTGTGGAGCTGAAAGGAAACCTTGGCTGCAGTGATTGTGAAATGGTGGAGCTCAAGAACCTTAGGGCAGCAAGGAGGGTGCACAACAAACTCATTATCCTGGACTTCAGCAGAGTGGACTTTGACCTCTACAGTGATGTGCTTGGTAGGACGTGGACTGGACGACTGAGTCACTCAGGATAAGGAATTGGTTGGATAGTTGCACTGAAAAGTTGTGGTTGATGGCTCAATGTCCAAGTGGAGACTGATTACGAGTGGCATTATGCACAGGTCAGTATTGGGACTGGTGTTGTTAAACATCTTTGTAGGAGACATGGACAATGGGATTGAGGGCACCTTCAGCAAGTTTGTCAATGACACCAACCTATGTAGCATGGTCAATTGGCTGGAGGGAAGAGATGCCATCCAGAAGGACTTCAAGCCTTGAGCAGTGGGCCTGTCCTAACTTCATGAAGTTCAACAAGGCCAAGTGCAAGGTTCTGCCTATGGGTCATGGGAATCCTGAGCACAAATAGAGTTTGGGAGGAGAATGGATTGAAAGTAACCCTGAACAGAAGGACTTCAGGGTGTTGGCAGATGAGAAGCTCAACATGAGCCAGCAATGTGTGCTTGCAGCCCAGAAAGCTGACCATATCCTGGGCTGCATCAAAAGAAGCGTGACCATCAGGTTGGTGGAGGTGATTCTCTCTACTCTGCTCTCATAAGACCTCACATGGACTACTGCATGCCGTTCTGGAGCCCTCAGCACAGGAAGGACATGGATCTGTTAGAGCAAGGCCAGAGGAGAGAGACAAAGATCAGCAGAGTGCTGGAGCACCTCCCATATGAGGACAGGCCAAGAGAGTTGAGCTTGTTTATCCTGGAGAAGAGAAGGCTCTGGGGACATCCAAGAACAGCCTTCCAGTACTTAAAAGGGGGCCTACAGGAAAGATGGCAAAGGGCTCTTTATCAGGGAGTGTAGTGATAGGACGAAGGATAATGGTTTTAAACTAAAAGAAGGAAGATTTAGATTAGGTATTAGGAACAATTTTTTTACTGTGAGGCACTGGCACAAGTTTCCCAGACAACTCTTGGGTGCCCTATCCCTGGAGGTGTTCAAGGCCAGGTTAGATAAGGCTTTGAGCAACCTGATCTAGTGGAAGGTTTCCTCACCTATGGCAGGGACATTTGATCCAGATGATCTTTAAGGTCCTTTCCAACCCAAAACAATCTATGATAATTATCATCACAATATCAAATAAAATTATTAATACACAGATTCAGTGAAGTGCATCTCAACCTAGGCCCACAGTTTAATGACACTTCATCTGAAACAGTATAGTATGATAAGAATAATTTGTAAAAAAACCCACAACCTAAATCACAAATAGAAAGAGTAGTTATGGATTCCATAAATCAGAAAAAAAATGAATAGTTTTCAAAGTGGACTATAGAAAAAGCAGATAATACTAGAGAAGAGGAACAAATATTAGAGAAGAGGAACAAGTATTTGTCTTCCAAAATGTTAAACTGAGTAAGTGCTTACTCATAAAGATGGGGCCAAATTTGCTTTTCTGCAGTCTGCTAATATTTTTGGACCTGCTTTGTGTTAAAGTAAATAATGCATTTCTGATACAGTTGATGTTTAGTCTCCAAACCATACCTATATGGTCTATATGGCCAAACTGTGATGTTCAAACTCCAAAAGTTTTGCTGAGATGTCATCAATACAAAATTAAGTTTCATATGGATTTTTTTCATAAAAAAGTAGAAGGAAAAGTATAACTGCAGACAACTCGTTCACCTCTGGAGACAGAAAAAGGGAAAAAATAATTGGAGGTAGAAAGCAAAAAGGAAGTACAACAGCATGCTTTCAGTAAGTCACCTTTCCTGAGTTCTTTTTCACAGCAGAAAAATAACTCTGGCAAATAAAACACAAGCACCTCTCTGCTGAGGTTTTAGATCCTCCAGCTGATAGCTGTTTTCCCTCAAAATTGCCTCATTCCAGGAATACATAATTTGTGACTTCTTTTCTTCACGTGTCTTTTTTTGAAATGTATTCTGTTTTTTCTCTTCCCACCTCCCCAGCATTTTATCTTCCTTTCCTTCCTAAAATTCTCTTCAATATTATTCTGCTTCTTTTGCTGGTGTTTTTGTGTTGGGGTCTGCGAGCCAGATTGCAATTTTACAGACAAAATATTTTGGTTAATATTATAAAAGACAGATGGCAGAGTATTAAGTGTTCCAGTAGTGATGGTCTTTCACTAACAATCAGTACATAGAGGAAGAAAAAAGCTGCCAAAATCATCTTCAACAAACTTTTGGAAGTATGTAGGAACACTAGGAAATCATAGAAAATGCTAGGGCACTCCTTGTGAAAACATTCAAAGAAGCAGATACAGTACTCGAAGTTGTGCGTGCATAGAATGACAGGTTAAGACCCGTCTCCATTATAGTCTTCATCGATATTCTCAGAATCCACTGTTCCTTTTCCTTAAGAGAATATCCTGGTAAAAGTTACATTTTGTTTACAGCTTGCAGGCCATTTCCACAGATTATTACTACTTTATGACAACTAAAAACCTTTAAAAAAAGTTATCACTACTTAAAAACTACTTACTCATTAAAAAACTTTATCACTACTTTATCATTAAATATATAAGGAAGGAATGGTAAAGACTAGCTGTGTTTTTGAGGACATAAATAACAACATGCAAAGCTCAAGGGCAGCATGATTTGAAAGTTAACCTATCCAAAGTGTCTGTAGGAACTACAGCTTGTAGAGGGCAGCCTGACAAATTGCTTTCCTTCATATTTAGAATCATAGAATAACCAGGTTGGAAGAGACCCACCAGATCATTGAGCCCAACCATTCCTATCAAACACTAAACCATGCCCCTTAGCACCTCATCCACCCATGCCTTAAACACCTCCAGGGAAGGTGACTCAACCACCTCCCTGGGTAGCCTGTTCCAATACCCCATGACCCTTTCCAGGAAAAATATTTTCCTAATTTCCAGGCTAAACCTCCCCTGGCAGAGCTTGAGGCCATTTCCTCTTGTCCTGTCCCCTGTCACTTGGGAGAAGAGGCCAGTACCCTCCTCTCTACAACCTCCTTTCAGGTAATTATAGAGAGCAATGAGGTCTCCCCTCAGCATCCTCTTCTCCAGGCTAAACAACCCCAGCTCTCTCAGCCATTCCTCATAAGGCCTGTTCTCCAGCACCTTCACCAGCTTCGTTGCTCTTCTCTGGACTCGCTCCAGAGCCTCAACATCCTTCTTGTGGTGAGGGGCCCAGAAATGAACACAGTATTCGAGGAGCGGTCTCAGCAGTGCCAATTACAGAGGGAGAATAACCTCCCTGGACCTGCTGGTCACGCTGTTTCTGATACAATCCAAGATGCCATTGGCCTTCTTGGCCACCTGGGCACACTGCTGGCTCATATTCAGTCGGCTGTCAACCAACACCCCCAGGTCCCTCTCCTCCAGGCAGCTTTCTAGACTGACTTCTCCTAGTCTGTAGCACTGCACAGGGTTGTTGTACCCCAAGTGCAGGACCCAGCACTTGGCCTTGTTAAACCTCATGCCATTGGTCTCAGTTCAGCAGTCCAGCTTGTTCAGATCCCTTTGCAGAGCCTCCCTACCCTCCAGCAGTTCAACACTTCTACCCAGCTTAGAGTCATCTGTAAACTTGCTAGGGGTGCACTCAATTTCTCTTAAATATTCCTTTTTTTCAAAAGTTTGAAACTATGAAGGCAGACAAAAATGAGAAAAAGAATGCTATGCTATCACCATAAGGAGAGCACGTAAGTAGTAAAATAGAGAAATTTATTTGATAATGTATAAAAGCTCATTGCACCTCCGCAATGCATGTTTCCATCTTTCCACTCAATATTTGTGTGCATTCACCCACCTAATTTGTTTTTCTTTTTTTTCAGTGCATAAATGAAGGATCTAGTTTTCTAATGGAGAATACAATTGTACCCGAAATCGTATGCTGACTCATATTTCATAACTTAATGTGAATCTTCACAAAACAAATAGTAAACTTTGCTGCTGCCTCTTTTAGAACTTCTCAACCTTTAAAATGCAATAAAAGGAAAAAAAGATCAATCTTGCACTAACTGGCATGAATTGGTAATTTTCTGTGAGTTGTCACACAATTAATTATAAACTGCATATTGCAGGGTTTGAACCTTTGCATTGCAATGAGTTTCTGCCACCTGTTTCTGACTCCTCCCTGCAGAGCACATTGGAAGCCACAGCTCAGCAGCTCCAATGGAAACAGAAGGCAGGAAAAAGAAGCATACAAAGAGAGTGCAGGAAAAGGTTAGCACCAAGTTTTCTGTTTTGCCCGATAGATTTCTTCCCTCATTTTTTTCCAGAAGTGGGTAGCATACAAACATCCAGCTAAAGACATAATGTATTTCCTATATTTTCTCCACAGTGGAGGAGGAATAATTTATTATTTTGCCTTTAACATCTCTAAAAACTGTCACATCAGCCATAAGCCTTTATGCCCTAAGTTAGTTTCCCAAGGTACCTATGGAAGCAGTGCTGTGTTACACACCTTAGTGTCAAGAGAAGAAGGAAGGGTGTGGAGGGGTGAAATCTGTTTTCATTTCTAAATTGATCAGGTATTCTATCAAATCTTATATTTATCATACACTAGATTTATTAAACAATGAACAGATGAGTAAACCTAACTCTCATTCTCTTCACAGATGTATATTAAGTGAGAGGTGGAGGGAGAAGAAAAAGATGGAATGTAGAAGTAAGGGAGATCAAATACAGCATTTCATATGTGTATTCTTGGTATGACATAGCACTGCAAGTAGTCATGTAAATACACTACAAGTAAAATACAAACTCAGTTGTTAAATTGAGTCCCAATACTCCAAAACATGGATCCTTTCTTCTTGTTATTATGTAGGACCCCTCAGTGCAGCGGCTGTCTTGCACACACTTCTTCCACTCATAACTCCATCTACTTCCTCCTCTCCTCCTCAGGAGTGATCTTCCCTAACACTTAGCTACTTCTCTATCACTGGTCAAAGAACTGCTCACTTCCATTTTTTTTTTTAGATTTGCATTTAAACTGTAATACTTTAAGAATTGCAAGTGATAAGAACATAAACAAGTGAAAAATATAACAGCTGGAAATCATAATAAGAGCTAACTCTGTTATGGTGTCCCACATTTGGGACACCATAACCCCACACAATGCTACACGCCCAGGGAAGTGTGGCTGGAAACCTGCTGGGCAGCAAAGGACGTATGAGAGTTGGTTGACATTCAGCTGAATATGAGTCAGCAGTGTGGCCAGGTGGCCAAGAAGGCCGATGGCATCCTAGCTTGTATCAGAAACAGTGTGGCCAGCAGGAGCAGTGAAGTGATTGTGCCCTTATACTCAGCATTAATGTGGCTGCACTTTGAATATTGTGTTCAGTTTGCGATTTCTCACTACAAGAAGGATTTTGAGGCACTGGAGAATGTCCAGAGAAGGACAACAAAGCTGAAAGGGCTGGAGATCAAGTTTCATGAGGAGTAGCTGAGGGAACTGAGGTTCTTTAGCCTAGAAGAAAAGAGGCTAAGAGGAGACATTATCACTGTCTATAACTAACTGACAGGAGATGGCAGAGAGTAAATATATTTACAAATGTACAACACAACCTCCCATATGCATTGTTCAGAACTGGGAAAAATAATTAATTGCAAGAGAAGCCTCAGACACCCAAGAAGGTTTCTTAGCAAGCTGGATAGTTTTTGGAATAGCTGTTGTAACTTTGTTCTAGTCTATGGGAATCTCAGGTACAGAATATAAAAATTGATCATCTCAAATTTCAGTCCCTTTGAGATGGATGTAGAAACAGTTTTCCAACATGCATGGAATAGCCTGTTATTCTTTAAAGCACAGATAGAAGTGCAGATCCATATTTAGACCTGTTCTCTTTTAGAGTACATTTCTGTAGCGGCAATAGAAGAGCTAAGCAGTAAGGAAGCTAATCTAAATCGTTAGTGGAACCAGCAAAATAGTTTTGCAGACATGAAAAGTCAAGAATTTACATTCATTCATGGTGAGCCAGTTCCCTTTACTACTCAGATTCTCTTAGGTCCATTGGATGTCAGATACATAATCCACATTCACCTTCTCCTCTCCTTTCCCTCCTGATTTTCTGTTGTTTCTTGACATTCAAAGTATGGCACTGAATAAATGCAATCCTAGACATTATCGTGGCATCTTGTAAAAAATACTGACCTTTCGGTGTTCAACTCCTCTTACTCAGTGGTAGAATAAATACTTAATATTAATCCTTAATGTAATAGAACGTCTTCCTATGATTTATCACTGGCTGAAAACCAGGACTTGTATTTCACACTGAAAATAAAACGCTGACCCACAAAAAAAGGTTATAGATTTTACATTGTGGGAAAGGAGGAAATCAGGGAACAGAAAGGAGCATAATTTAACAAGCTACATGACTAAATCCATCGCTAAAATAGCTCTACTCAGAGTAAAGGGGCTATTTCCAGCAAGGATTAATCCAGGCCAGAAATATCAGTTATTGGATTGCATTAGCAAACAGCTTTACAGCAGGGAAAGTTGCTTGGGTCCATAGCAGAGAACAGAAATGAAGTAGATGTCTTTCAAGGCCGCTGCCTCAACCTCTGTGATGAACTTGGGACACGGTGTGTCGGTAGTATCTCTGCTGCAGTAACTGCCATCATTTGTCTGGATAAAGAAAACAAGGGAAAGGACAACATGTAGTATAACGAGATTATATCTTGGAATTAAGAGAGATGGGGTGAGGGGAGAATCAAGAACTTCTAATTCGATAATCTGAGAGCCAGTAGATCAGATAACAACTCAGGCAAATATTATTATTCTTCCCTTCAGTTACATGAGGATATAGTGAGAAACAGATGTGTTGTCACATTTAAGGAAGAATAGAGAAAGTGTTCAAACACCTTTTCCATGCTAAAAACATAATGGTTGGGACAGAAATAATGGAGCAGGCAGGGAAAATAAGTACATTTTTAAAAATGGTCCCGAGTTTGACTTAATAACTCTGCTGCAAAAGATCTCCCCAGAAGAACTTTGTATTCTGTACCACAAAGGGTGATGGGTGCTAGGGGCCATCTGCAGCTGCAAAGTTGCATGCACCAACAGTGTCAGTAAGTGCTGGATAGCTGCTGCTCTCAGAAAGTATCACTCAATTAGAAAAAAAATGGTGATGTGTTCTTGTGTACAGAATTCACCTTGGTACTGCCACAGCTCCCAATTTCCTCTTCCTCAAATATGAAATAATATAATTGCAGACTAAACATCATTAAAGGCTGTGAGAAAACATGATGAAACAAGATTGAAGGCATAATATCTGTCTGGAAGTTTCACGCAGTATCAGTGATAAGACAGAGGAACACTTTAATAAGTTATCTTTTTTTTTTTCTTTTTACCTGTAAGGGAGAAGAGATATCCTTAAAATAAGCCACACAGAGCTGTATTTGGAGAAAGAACTAAGTTTGTGGGTTCATTTATGAACTCATCATCAGGGTAAGTGTTTACTGTTGAAATTTTGCCTTGTGAGGAAACAGCAATTCAGCCTGCTGACTCAAGTTCTGTGTATATAAGGAGGACAATTCAAAATGTTTCAAGGAGCATGAGGAAGCTTATAGTCAAGGATCTACTGTAAAAATAAGAATAATATATGCCTGTGTAGAAATATGGCTTCAAAGCTACCTGGGAAATATTAATTTTTTAAAAAATCCTCCAAACTAAACGTGTTAAGCAACTGTCCACTACATTGTCCCAGTATGTCCAACAGTTATTATACCGGTGCTATGCACATACGAAGTTCAGCTGCGTAGTAGGGATATGTATCAAATAAATCTCCTGGTAATATTACATTGAGAGATACCATTTATCCTTACCATTTTTAAGGATCAAATAACACTTGTTACACACAACAAAGATGAATACAAACTGTAAACAGAAAACCTTGGAAGTGTATAGACATTAAATTGTGATTTGAGCAGAAGAAAATCTCATATACATAGAAGAAGGATAACTCAATAGCCACAAAATCTTACACATAGTAAAGTCAGAATAATATCTAATCATTTTGGAAATCAGCTCTTCAATTAAGGATTAGAGATCATCAAAATAGACTATTATTACTTGACATAAATCTAAAAAGTTACAAATAAAAGAGGTAACACTAAAGGATAAGCCCCTAAAAGACAGAAGATAACTGTTTCTGATAACTTTTACTATATCTAGAAAAGACAGGTAGAAAGAAGTCCTAAGTAGCCTTGAAATATTCTGCTTTATTTAGTACTAAAAGTTTGTTTCTACTACCTTCTGACTGCACCAGAAAAAAATACTTTAAAAATAAAATAATTAGCATTTGTAATATCTCCTGTTTTCTACACCTGCACTGGTATTTGCAGACTTTATGCTGCATGATGTGTGCACATTTGCAAACTCAGTGTGAAATATACTACTAAGATATGTACAAGTTCCAACATAAAAAATTCAAGATGAACCCTATAGATTGGGAACCACAAGTGGGAGGGGAGAGACATGGAGATCGTTACAGAACATAATCTAACCTGTCACAGTGAGTAAAGACTCAGCTTGATCACTCCACTAAACACAAGTGGACACATGTTCAAATACAGACATTTTCTTACCCTTGGTCAGTAAATGTCAGTCTGCAAGAGTGAACAGTGAGATAACATCAAGTTTCTTATGAAATTGAAGAAATTCATGACAGAAACTTTTCAATTATTGACTGAGGCTTATAGTGAAGAGATCCCAAAGATCAAGCTGGTGCTCAAAGGAACCAATTTTTCATTGGTAGAAGATGTGAAAGGAAAAACTACAGAAATTCTCAACAGCTTTTCAAGAAAATGATCTGTGGAATTGCTTTTAAGATTGGGAGCATTGTGCACAGCTGTGTGTCCACTCAGAAGGGAACTGTTTTGAAGGTGATTGTGGTTGATTCTCTTAATTTATTAAATAAAAAGGGTTACAGGCACAGCCTCATTTTTTTATTTGTCAGAGCTCACATATAATACAAATCATAACAACTACTTATAAAGTATTAAGAAAATGCAGATATTAAACATCAAAGTAGCTTACAAACATTTCAGTGCACAACTATCATTCTCCAGGTTATGCAACTTTTTATTTTTGTTGTTGTTGCATAGTTCTTGAATCAAATAATGGTAAAGATAGGCATATTGTTACAACTATGTGTTCTGCTTTTACTGAAATTTCTCTGGAAAGTATCTCTAAGAACTCCAATATTAAATCAAGTCAACTCCCCTATATTCAGATAAGGTAACACTGAGTGCAGATGAGGAAACAAAGGCACACAAAGCCTTTACACTTACACTTCTGAATTTAGACACCACATTAAACTTTTAGGCATCTTATAGGCTAAATCACCAGAAATGCGGGTGTATGGTTTTAGTTAAAATTCAGCTCTATGATTGCAAACATTACCGCAGCTACTAGTCCCCTCCTTTTAATCAGGCCAGTTTGCATGTTGCGACCTAATGAAGTGCTCAATTAGAGGACTGAGGAGAAACTCATGACAGTAACTGTATTGTCTGAATTCCAAGATCAGTTTTCTCACCTACCATCAGTTAGATTTCATACATGCAGCTTCAGCTAATTATTGTCTTCCACATATTTATTCTAAGCAGACCATTTAGCACAGGTATCATGGTCCTCAGTGAGTATGTGAGCTAGTGAGGGCTTTCAGCTCTTACTGCAGGATGGTGTGTCCTAGTCACATACAGGGAACAAGGACATGAAAGTAATCCAGTATCTAACTCAGTTACTCGTAACTGGATTCATTCACCACTGGGTAATTTAAGGTGCTGTGGTTCAGGACAAAGAGGAAATGTAGCTAAACTTCTGAGTAGGCTGTAGGATTTTACCCTACAAAAACATGATAATTATTGAGTGAATAAAGCAGAAAAATAAGGCAACACTAATGGTTGCTACTAATTAGATTTTTAAAGAGGTCACTGAGAATTTGTAGCTAAAAATGACTGTGCCAAACTCAAAAAAAAGGCCATATTTTAACTGCTTGACTGTGCAGCTGAAGTAGACAGAAATAGTCATAAAATGTGGCATAATTACTCAGCTGTGTTACTAGCTACTACTCAATATTAATAATGAATAAAAAGATAAGATTATTATGACTATCCAGGGCAATATACATCTATGAAGTGTGCTTGGGCTTTCTGACAGAAGGCTGCCTCATATGCGCTCCATGATTCAATGGTAAGAAAGAGGTCCGCAGATTTCATTTTACATGTGTAGCATTTATAATTTCTTCCTGTATGGTAAACATAAACAGTCACTCAAACTCATTTTTGGATCTAAAAGATGACCAACTGCCAATTAAAAGAGCAAACTGACACCAACTTTGAACACGCCTAACTAAGAAAAGATTATGTATGAAATACCTTCAACACCTTCCCCCTCACTGAATTTCAGGGAAAGTTACAAGAAGCTCTGCAATAAATACACACAGCCAACAGTGAATTAATCCTTTTCACAAGGTAATTTCCAAAAGACAGAGCTTTAACAAAAAAAACCTGCTGAGTTGGATTTTTTTATCAAGAGTTTATTCCAGATCACCGTGAGTCATAACTAACCAGTAGCTAAATTTCTTTATCCTGGATTTAGAATTCTCCCTTGAGTGTAGAACAGTAAATTTTGCCACAATGGCCATCTCTGAAGTCCATTCTGCCAAGACTTCCTCTCCAGCACACTGTGACACAGTAGCAGACAGCAGTATCAATTAACTAGTATAAATTCTGTATAACACTTGTTGTGTAATAAGGTCAGACAGAAGCATAACAGTATAAGATATGGCAAGGTCTATTAGCTATTATTGAAATTGTATTTAATACAATAGCATTCCAGGAGGATCTTCAGTGGAGACAGCAAATAAGGGGAGAATTTAAAGACTAAAATAGGTGAATATGTGAGACCATATATGTTCAGTGCCGTATTCAAGGGCACTACATTGAAATTACTAATGAATTGTAATCTAGAAGCAGATAAATTTGGGCAGGAAGCATGTGATCAGGGATTAGATAAAATACAACAGTAATTTGGCAAGAACTAAACTACTAACTAAACTACTATACATCCATTCAAGACCACACCGCTCATCTTAACTAGAAACAGCCCTTTAGATTTGTTGTGCACTTGAAGGGAAGAGATTTAAACAATTCAGATCATTTAAGATTTATGCAGGCCACAACTTTTGCACTTAGCAGAACCAATAAATAGCCTGACAAAAGATAATAACATATGCCCGTTTCCTTTTAGCCATAATCCCACTCAAATGAGAATTGAGAGGGGGACCTGATATTCTGCCAGTTCTCAGTTATAAATGTTCCTGGTCACTTATTCAACCATGCTTATCTTCTTGCATGTCTGCTACTACAGGACATACACATCTTAAGAATAGCTACTGCTATTTGTGAACTTCCTGATGCAAAATTAGTAGAAAGAAAGACAGCACATACCTCCTCCCCTTTTATTTAAAGCAAGACATTGCACTTTAACTCCTTTAAAATCTTTTGTCACATCATACCTCTACCACTGGCTGCCTTTCACAGTCAGGATAGGTTAATGACCTGTCAAAAAGCAACACACTCCACTGTTCTAGTGTTTCAGGCTTTACTGAAAGAGTACCCAGACCTGGATTTGTATTTGGAAAGGACAGGGAAAAGTTTTGGTTTGGTTTTTTTCTTTTTTCTTCTTTTCCCCGCATACTGCTGCTTTCACAATACAATTTTTGCCACTATTCTATTGTGAAACACCCTCGGCATATCTCTCTAACCTCTCTTTTATACAGAGAGGCAAAATGACTGTGATGGGACAGCTGAGACAGCATTGCTCTGTTTTCTCATGCCAAAGTATAAATTGTAAGGATTCAAACTGAGAAGTTCGCAATACTGAGGGAAAGTATATTATTGTATCAAACCTCATCATAAAGTAAGCATATTAGGAATGCTGAAATATAAGCCAACTTGAAATCCTTGGTCAGTATGTCATTGCCCACAGGATTTTAGAGGCAGCTCAGATGAAATGACATCCTTGCATTATCCAAAATGTCTGCCTGTAATAATTTTCCTCTCACAAAGATTAGCAGGGTTTTGCTAATAACAATTAAAAACTCCCTGCAGAAGCCTCTTATCTTTCACACTCCAACCTGCATTTACAGCATATATGTTCTTCTTTTTCATCTTTAGATGAAAAAACTTTAGATGAAAAAAAATTTACTTGGTTATATTTTTTCAGTCGCTCCATGCACAGATTCACAGGAAATGTTTCAGTGTCATTTGCATACTACAAAAATACTATTTCCATATGAAATATTGTGAATTTAGAAAAGATAATGAAGTAAACAATTTGACTCTGACTATGAAGCGGTATGATAAACGAAACCTGCATATCCAGTTAAGAATCCAGTTTTGAAAAGATGCTTCAAATGCAATTCTCATTAGGTATGGCTGGAATTCTGACTGTTTAGCCTAACCAGCCAAACTCAAAGATGTTTAAAAGAAAGGTCACTAAAATGACAATAGAAATGTGCTACCCAAGTTGCTGATCTTGACAAACCTGGTAAGAGTCAGTACCACATACACCACTGACATCAGGTAATGTATGAATAAAAATGTTATTCAGAAAGCCTCCAAAATTTACCCTTTTTAAAGTAGGCTTCCAAAACATATGCCATGAGGAACTGAATTATTTTTCCACTTTGGAAGATGTAAAACATGAAAAGCATTAAGAGTAAAAGTACTTCTGCACTTGGATTGTGTCTCCCTTATCTTTTGGATCATAAATGTTGGCAAAAAGGACAAAATATTACCCTACCAGCAGCCCTACAAAACCTTTATGGTGGCCATATTATACAAATGACTAAATTGATATGACCACAGAGACTGAAATTCACACATCACATTCACAGCAGTTTTCCTATCCTTGAATTTTGATACTTAATAATAAAAATGTCAACCACAGGCACTGCTTTTAGAGGAAGACATGTTACAGAAAGCGATCAAATGTACTTACAGATCCTCTGTGACAGGACAGGATACTGAGCCACTGTTTTCATCAAGCTGCCCGTGTCAGAGCCCAATAGTTTTCATAGAATCATAGAATAACCAGGTTGGAAGAGACCCACCGGATCACCGAGTCCAACCATTCCTATCAAACACTAAACCATGCCCCTTAGCACCTCGTCCACCTGTGCCTTAAACACCTCCAGGGAAGGTAACTCAACCACCTCCCTGGGCAGCCTGTTCCAATACCCAGTGACCCTTTCCAGGAAAAATATTTTCCTAATTTCCAGGCTAAACCTCCCCTGGCAGAGCTTGAGGCCATTCCCTCTTGTCCTGTCCCCTGTCTCCTTTCAGGTAGTTGTAGAGAGCAATGAGGTCTCCCCTCAGCCTCCTCTTCTCCAGGCTAAACAACCCCAGCTCTCTCAGCCATTCCTTGTAAGACATTTTCTCCAGCACCTTCACCAGCTTTGTTGCTCTTCTCTGGACTCGCTCCAGAGCCTCAGCATCCTTCTTGTGGTGAGAAGTTTTATTGCTGAATTTTCTATGGTCTCTCTTCCCACCCTCTCAAAGGAATTAATGAGGGGGGGAGGGTGTTTCATTTGTTGGTTGGTTGGTTGGTTGGGTTTTTTTATTTGGTCTGGGGTTTTTTTTTAATAAAAGACTTATTGCAAAAGAGGTGGGGGAAAGGGACAGAGAGACCCTACAGGGTCTTGCATCAATGTCTGACTTAAAACAATGAAGAAACTGAAGTGCTGAAAACTCTTCAGAATAATGAAGAACAATCCCTAAATTTTGAAGCACAACCCCTAAATGTAATCCAAATAAACAAAATTTAAACAACAGGCCTCATTCTATAGGCAGTCCAAAAGCAGATAGGCTGCATGAGACATTTAGCTCTCCAGGAGAGTTTATAAAGCAGTACATACCTTCTGGGTGAAAGGCTACTTAAATAGCTCACGTAGCCAGCAAACAGATAAGTATTGACAGGGAAGCCAGAGGGCATCCATCTAGTCCAAGTGTCTGGCTGCATCTTAGATGGCCAGCCCATCACGCTTCTATTCCTGCAGTAGTTATGTTAGTAGTTATGGCCTGAAAATAGGTTGCAGTATAGTATCCAGGACCCCTGCCTCACTTAGCGGGAATTCAATGGCAAACAGTGTGTCAAGGGAAAAGGGGAAAGAAAAAAAAAAAAGGTCTAGGGACACTCAACTTGATACGGCTTGATACGGGGAACAAGGGAACAAGGTAGGAAGAATGAAGAAGAGGATGTACTACAAGAGAAGAGTAAATCCTTGAATGTAGATGAGCTAGAGTATTTAACAGCCCACCTCTCACCTTAGAGTATGAGGAAACAACAAGTTAACAGTTCTCTCTCCCCTCTTTTCACTGTAACAGCCAGAACTAAAGCTGTCATTCCTAAGTTGTCAGAAAAACCAAGATTTTTAAAAGTCTGTCTAGTTTCAGATCAGGACGCAAATCCTTTTTTTGTCAGTTCACACAGTTGTAGTCTCAGAATCAAATGACTAGATGATCTTGGAGACTAACTTAAGGCACTGTGACTTATAGAAAACATACTTTGATCATTTGATAAAAAATAGGAGAAATAGACACTGGGTAGGGAAATCTTATCCTATCTCCTGTTTCACCTCTCTACAATCATAAGGAACTGCAGCCATGACATTCACTTTTTGAACATTTGATCATGAAATCCTCAAAATACTCTTTAATTTCATTTTTAGGATTTGGGGTATTATGTATTATTTCCATATACCCCATTTTACACACACAGAATAAAAGCAAACTGGTAGCACTTCTTTCTGGTCTTCCATGAGGGTAAGCCAACATAGATCATCACCTCTACCCTTTAAGCTAATAATAAGCACATGTGGTAGACAACAGTCTTCTGTGAAGAGGATCAGCCCTGTGAAAGAAGTCTTCTGGTATAACTCAGGTTATTCAATGACATACAACACAGCCCCATGAAAAAGAGTTGTGTCAACTCAGCTGAGAAACTACTGAGCAACTGCTAGAGAAAGCATCATAAAACTACACTGAGAAATAACACTGGCAGGTGCTTGCTTGTGTGACTATCACAAGGGCAAAGATCAAGAACACAATACTCCCTTTCTACCTTCAAATGGTCATGTTACACACTTTCTGGAGTTGAGATATAGCTAAACTATCACATCGATATAAACACAGTACCCTGACAATGATGGGTTTGAAAATGACAGTTTCTGCCCTGGCCTCAACAGGCTCATGTTTGTCCTATGGTCTGGATACCTTTTCTTGTCCACTTGCTGGAAATAACACGTTTCAATTGTTTTTCACTTGAAGATTTTGAAATGAGACTACAATAAAATCGCTCTTCTTCATTATAACTGCATTTCCAAACCAGTCATTTCATACTGCCTGAGCTTTTTTTCACTTAATTGAAGAAATCAGAAGTCTGGCATTTTACCCATTTCAGTTCATATAGTGGGTATTGACTCAATAGTGATATTATGGCTCATTGCTCTACATTGCATCAGTAATGATTTTGATCATGGCTGACAAGGACCTGCTTAGGTCTCCCACTAAGGATTTGCCTCAGCAATATGCAATCCATGACTCAGTTTATTTACTTCACATCTGAGTTCCTCTGGTTTAACCCTACTGGGCAGGTTTCTAAATGAGTATCTTCCACTGAGCCTATGTAGCATCTCTAGTATTCTTTTCTGCACATGACAACTCTATAAATGCACAGCTTAATACTGTTTTTTTTTCTCTCAAAGCTAGTCTTTCAAAAAGTCTTTACCTTCTTATGCTGTGTGCACAAAATACAAATATAATTTCCATTACAGATTTGATCAAGATTTAATCACTTGAACAGTAATGCAAAAAAAAATTGTACTAAATTGCTCTCAAAACCTTTCTCGAACCCTTTTATAACATAGCTGCTATGATTTCAGTGTCATTAAACACCAGTCCAGCACACCCTTTTTGATTATGGAAGGTGCCAAGATGGGAGAAAAAAAAAGGAGTTAAGTTCTTTTGTGCCATATGTGACAACCACTCCAAAGACATAAATCCTCCTGAAGTACCTCAGAGAATAATGATCAGTGAAGACTTTAATCATCAGCAAAAGCTAGTGGAGAGAATGAGGAGGGTCCTAAGGGTAATAGCTGTAAAATGGAAGTGTCCATGGAACACACTTTTTTCATTACAGACAACTGAGCCATTTCTCAACCTTGTTTATCTTTAGCATTTCCTGTTAGACCAGAGGGAGAGTAAGGGATATTATAGCCATCTTCATCCAGTGAAGTAGAAAGAAAAATGCCAGAAATGCTCTAAGACAAACAACGCTGCTTTCACAGATCTGGTCATGTGCCTTTTTTGGGGGGCAGGCTTTCAGGCTGAGTTCCAAACTCTGCTTCCTTGAACATCTATCATCTGGCTGAAATCCAGGCTCTGTTCTTAGCCCAAAATAATCAGCATGCTTTGGATATCCTACCATGCATTTCCAACTACTGAGACACATAATCCCATTATTCACATTATCCCAAATAATCCCATTTTCCCCTGAGTCAATCCTTCAGTGCTATCTTTTGGCTTGAACACACCCTATTCCAGAAGACTAGAGAGACATGACAGACATGTAACATCTGTTACATGAATGAGTTTTGTCCCTGCTTCTAAAATCTTATTGTGGAGGAAAAAAATTTAAAAAGATATTCTGGAGATTTACTTTTCACTAGGGCCTGTAATGAAAATTTTATCTCAAATATCTGAGTGCCTTTTGTTTTCTTCTTCCTTTCCCTGACAGTTTTTGCATAATAAATAACTTTGTATTTATTCTCTAATTTATGCAAAAGTCAAACAGCTGATATTATAAAATCTGCAACCTTAGCAAAATGATCAGACTAGTAGTTATTCTAAGTCATCTAAGGCCAGAACAAGTTGAAATTAATTATTGACAAAAACTTAAAACACAAAGATTGATTCAAACATTAATAAAAAAGAAACATTCATAGCACGTATGTTAAAAAAGATGCCTAACTAAATATTCCCAGGCAACATGAAATGTCCTAGGAATATCTTCAATCCTTATCTATCTTGGCTTACTACAGCTGTGTGCAGGTTTTCAAAAGTGCACACTTACATCAGATTCCAGGTTATTTTTCCACACTTCAGTGAGTTAGGACACAAATGAAGTTGGTACTCAACATCTTTATGGAACTAAAATCATTGCGAAATCAAATATCACCGAAACAACTAATCTCGTAGTGAGAAAAATGTGGAATCTATTAACATATCTTCCATTTAATCCAAAAAAAATATTAAAGATAAATCTATTTATCTTTTTCCCCCCTTAGGAACAACATTCTAATCTTTTTTGGACTCAATAAGATGAGTCAGGTCAACTTCCATCCACGAGGAAAGGATAAGGTAAAGGTTTTCTATGTGCTGAAATTCTCCATTTTATTTGGAGGGGAGAGGAATTACACGTTACTAAAGAACAAAAAAATTAGTTGGAAAATGGGAATAAACTGGTTCAGGTTTAACATATGATTTTGATCTCACAGCCACCCTGGTTTTGGCATGTGTCTTGGTTTTTGCTGGGATAGGATTAATATTCTGGCTTCAGCGGGGAAAGTTAATTTTCACAAGAAGCTGGGCTTCTGGCTGGGCTGCTGACTAAACTGGCCAATCAAATTTCCCATGCTATCAATATCAGGTGCAGTATATATACATATAGGGGGTGGTCAGCTGGGTGGCACAGGTTGAAGTGGTGTGGTACAGATGGGCTGGGTTCCAAAGTACAGGTTTACTCTCCTCCCCTGCCCCACACGCACAGAATGGTCTTGCATCATAGTTTCTGTGTTTTAGATGTACAACTCAGGATTCTAGACTGAGAGCTGTCAGGAATCAATCTCCACTTGGTGAGTGGCTTTAGATGATGTACCACCTGTTTTGCATATTGTTTTACATTTATTATTGTTGTTCTATTTTCTTTGCCTTTCCTGCCCTGTGGAACTGTTTTTATCTCAGCCCACTGGTTTCACCTCTTCTTTTCAATTTCCCTCTCCATTTTCCCAGGACAGGGGAGGGTGGACTTAGCAGCTATATAGGTTATTTTCTTGTTGCCAGCTGTGCTCTATGTTGTTCCCTGTGCTGGCTGCTGAGTTAATCCACAACAATCCTTTTTGGTGCCTAATGTGGGGCTCAGAGAGTAGAGATAATGACACAACAGACCAGAGTGCATTAAAACAAACTTGCTGAATTTATTTATTTTATTAGTTAAATGATCACTGGTTCCAATCTTCTTACATGCAGTATATATTTCCTGTGGTGCTGTTTATCACATATAGTAGAAATATCAGGTTTATAATTTTTCTGTACTGTGTAATATTGGTTTATGATAAAATCACTAACCATGAGGTTCAGCTGGTATGTGTGTGAAGTATTGTTGTCATCTCTGTATTTCAGGTGTCATGTCTTGGAATTCATTAATAATTGCACCCACTCTATGGGGAAGACAGGGAGAAAAAACCTTTCCACTACTTTCACCTCCTCTTTCTCCTTCAGGCTAGTTATGTCAGATGCTTGAAATGTGTAATCCAGTATGCTCTTATTGCTACGCCCGTTGAGTCTGTTTCAGATATTGTTTAAACAACTATTTAAAAATGTCACCCAGAGACCTGTCCTGAGGCTGGATATTATGCATAGCAGAGTGTATGGGCAAGTACCTAGGACAGTGGGGATCTCTAGTGTTCCAGAACATCACTCCTGAACAAGTGCAGAATCCTGACAAATTAGTAAAATATTTTAAAGAAGTATACTGTCATGCTGGCAATTTCAGAGTGATACAAATCATTGCAACATGCTGGGACCTAGTCCATGCCTACCAAGCCCCCTTCAAAATCATTCAGCACCCTAAAATGGAAGACAGAACCTCTGGATGTGGCATCAATGTGATAGGCACTGCATCTGCTCCAACTCTGGTGACAGGCCCTGTGCCTACTTAAACCCTGGTAACAAGCACTGCAGCTGGACCAGAGAACAAACTCATGTCAGAACCAGTCACCCCTAAACAGCAGAGCAAGAACACAAAAGATTCAGTTTGCTTAGTGAGGAATGAAGATGAACGAGGGTCATCACAAGAATGGAAGGAAGAGGCAGAACCAGAGATAATCTCCAGTCCTTATCCCTGAGTGAGCTGTGAGATATGTGAAAAGATTTCAGCCACCATCCAGGCAAGCACCTTGTCACCTGGCAGTTCTGATGCTGGGATAACAGGGCCAGCAGCTGATAACCCTGCCTGGGAAAGGGGCGGTTGACAAGATGATTGGAAAAAAGACACAAACTCTCAGCCTCTGGAAGTGATTTCTGTCAGGCATAAAGTAACAGTACCCTTTCAAGGATGATGTTACATGCCACTCACGCAAGTGAGCTGCCATGGAGAAAGGTGTCCAGTACTTGAGGCTGTGCTGGAGGTATAATGATCTGAATAACAAGCAGTTATCCACAGATTCAGATGAAGTCCAATGCACATAACCATTCTTGCGGAATTTTCTATAGATTGCACAGTCATTGTATGCCAATCACTGGCACTGATGTCCTGGAAAGGAAGTGAAGGACAAAAGGTAGATGAACTGGCTGGCCAATTCTGGCAGTACAGAGACTCTCTGATTCCCATCCATAAGCTGATTCATCAACTGGAAAGCCAAGGAGTGATCAGCAAGACTCTCACACTTTAGTAGTCCCATACAATCAGTGCAAAAGTCTAATGGAGACTAACTATAGACTATTGTGGCCTGAATGAAGTCACACCACCGCTGAGTGCTGCTGTACCAGCCGTGCTAGAACTTCAATATGATATGGAGTGAAAGGCAGCTAAATAGTCTGCCACAGCTGATATTGGTAATGAGTCTTTCTCTATTCCTTTGTCAGCAGAGTGCAGGCTACAGTTTGCTTTCATCTGGAGGAGCATCCAGTACACTTGGAATCAACTCTCCCAGGGGTGGAAACACAACCCTGCTGTTTGCCATGGGCTGATCTAGGCTGCACTGGAACAGGGTGAAACTCCAGGGCACCTGCAATACATTGAGGACATCATTGTGTGGGGCATCACAGCAGAAAATGTTTTTGAGAAAGGGAAGAAAATAGTTCAAATGCTTCTGAAAGCCACTTTTGCCAAAGGAGGGTCAAGGGAACTTCACAGGAGATCTAGTTTTTAGGAACAGAATGGCAAGATGGATGCTGCCATATCACAATGGATGCGATCAACAAAATAACAGCTATGTCTCCACCAACTAGCAAAAAGGAAACATAAGCTTTCTTAGACATTTTGGGGTTTTGGAGGATTCATATCCCAAATTACAGTCTAATTGTAAACCCTCTCTTTCAAGTGACACAGAAGATGAACAATTTCAAATGGTGCCCCGAGTAATAGCAAGCCTTTGAACAACTTAAACAGGAAATGGTGCATGGAGCAGCCCTTGGGCCAGCCCAGGCAGGATAAGATGTTAAAAATGTGCCCTGCCTGCAGTCTGAGGGAAAAGCACCAGCAGAGGCTCAAGGCTGGCCATTTTGGAGTCAGGGATACAAAGGATCCAAGGCAATCAGCATGTTCTCATGATGATGGAAGCAACCGTGGGATAGCTGAAAACATATAGGATAAGGGGTGGGTAATATCCTGGTTGGGAAAGAGTTAATTTCCTGACTTCAGTGGAAAAAATTTCACAAGAAGCTGGCAAAAGACACAGCTGCTCAAAATTGGCCAATGTAATTTTCCATGCCATCAATATCATGTCCAGTACACATATATGGGGTGGTTGGTAGGGCAGTGCAGCTCCAAGCAACTCAGCACATCTGAGATGGTTTCAGGTTCTACAGCACTGGGTTTTTTTTCCATAGTGTGGTCTTGGTTTCCATGGTGTGGGTGAGCAGCTTGGGATTCTGGATTGGGAGTGGTCAGGCATTGGTCTCTGGTCAGTGAGTGGCTTTAGATTATGCAAATTCTTTTTTTGCATGTTCTTTTACTTTGATTATTGTCGTTCTATTTTCTATCCCTTTGCTGTCCATGTTAAACTGTTCTTATCTCAGCTCACCAGTTTTACCTTTTCTTTTCAATTCCCCTCTCCATTTTCCCAGGATGGAGGAGTGAGCAGCCACATGGTTTTATGTAGCTGGCTGTGCTCCACGTTGCTCCTTGTGACAGCTGCTGGGTTAAACCACAACATGTGATAGAAATCTTTAGGGATCACCCCTCTCAGATCATATTCTGCCATCCAGTGAGACTTCAGATATATCTAGGTCACATACAGCACTCCATCAACCCTGCTATACACCTCAGTTGGCCCCATAACTGTAAATATTTTATCATAGGACTTTATATGCTGGCCTATTTCCTCAGGATATTTAGAACATTAAATAATAATAATTTGGCAGTAAACAACTTATAATAAACATTTTCCCCTTACTCTAGCACTGTTGAAGTCTGGCTGTTTCAGGGCAGAATACTGGATCTTCTTCCTGTCTCTCTGTGAAACAGAGGACTTCTTCATTTAGAAACGTCTGTTTCTTCCTTGCTATTGAAAGATACCACAGGCTACCAAATCTTCTCTGGACAGCACCAATTTGCTTCTTTTGTTCCTTGATTGCTTATCTTTGATTTCAAAGATTTAATTCCTGGTTAATGTTGACTGTAATGTACCAACAACTGCTGGTCCATCAGGCCACTCAGTTGGCCATATGTTCCATTAAAGAGCTCATCCTTGAGCACAAAACTTAAGTGACCCTTAGGGAAGCTGCATGTTACTCTGCCTGCTGCAGAAACATGAGGGAAAAGTTACTATAAACAAGAGTGTGTTGGGGAAGAGTCTAAATCCAAACTTTCTCCTCTAGCAATTAGTCACAGAAGGAGCAAACAAAATCCTTCAGGTGTATGAGTACTCGAAAAATTTGATATGATTTTTAGCCGACAGTCCTTGTGGGTCTGCGAATTCATCTTTATGAGAGTAGGAAATACACTCAGCGTGTTACAAGAGATAGAAGTAAATGGAAACATTCAAGATACGCACCATTCACACGACAGATGGAGGTTTTCCTCTGAATGATGAAGTGACCTTCATATCATTCATATTATTCATATATAAATTGAAGCAGAAAATTTCCTTCCAAACCAAAATGTTGATGTACACATAATAGCTATTTAAGGAACAGTACAAAATTGCTATGCAACTATGGTATTTACATATCCAACATGTTCCCTTGTGCCTCAGCTGAAGGGCGCACATTAAACCAAGCTGATGGATTTATTTATTTCTGTAGTGCAAGGTACCTATCAAATATTCAAGACTGCAAGATCCACAGGTCATTTCCGGGGGGAGGGTGCGAAATAGGGTACTGTAGTATAAGAGAAAGCTCATCGTTATGAATTATGTTTTATTCTTTTTTTCTTGTTTATTTGTATTGTTTTCTCTCTCTTTATGTCCAAAGAAAGTATCAGATGTGAAATTATGTAGCAAATTATGATCAAAACCTAGATGCATCCAAAGGAATTTGAATACAGATAATTTCTTTTCTCCATTTCTTCAGCAGTGGGATGATATTTTAAGCAAGCTGAAATATCCATGTTGTGTGCAAAATAAAGAAATAAAATGCAATACTGCTGTAACCAGAGGGTCACATAAGTCTTGTAGCAAGAAAAGACTGAAATACTTGTCTCCACAGACTGCTTGGTCATACAGACTGTCCTTTGAGATCCTCATTAGTAATCATAGCAAGAAGCACCCTAAGTATAGCCTGGCTGTCACCTGATGCACATGCATCAAAGCAGGCAGAATGCTCCTTTCTGATGCCTCAGATTTTTCTTGCCTGCAGGCCAAAGCTGAGGGAAAACTCAGTGTTCTGATACTCAGAGAACAGATGAGCTCAGAAAAAGACCTTCAGTTTTTGTAACTGTTCACTTAAAATAAAGCAATAGCACAGTGTTACAAAAGGACCACCAGGAAATAGACTTATTTTCTGTCAAGAGGGCTACATAATTGAGTTTTAAAGTATAGGGCATCTGAACCCCAAAGGAAAAAGAAGCCTGCTCTTAGGATGCTTTCCTCTCTCACCAGAAGGTTCCCTCAGTGAAAGATGTGGAAACTTTGAAACTACAGGCGAGGATCAAGTTAGTGCTTAGAAATACTGGATAAACTTCCCCACAACCTGGAATGACAAGAAACTTAATTATCTGCGTGGCTGCTATGATAATGGTTCCCTTACTCACAAGCATCTACACAAGAAAAATAGTGTTAAAGGCTGAGAAATAGCCACTAAGTCTTTGAATGTAGTCCTAGTCTGTAATCTAAAACAAATCAAATGACAAGCAGGTTCACTCCTTTTTATAAAATCAGACATAGGTGCACAGAATGAGTATGGCATATATTTCATTCCTAACATCTGTTTTCCAGAGACTTTGCTCTACTCCTCAAGATGGAGAGTTTTGAAAGCAAACAAAAAAGTGTGTCAGAGTGATGTCAAAAAAAAAAAAAGTATCCAAGTGAAGCTAGATTACATATAGTCTAGATTTAATTGGCCCTCATTGGTGAGGAAAGGGAAATAAAATGAAGTAAAAAAGAATCTGTTAAAGGAAGAAATGCCTTGATCAATGCAGAATCACTTGACAGATATGAACACAGACTTTATTGATATTGGGAGTGTAGGAGGGAGAGAAGGGTATTTTTTTTATTTTTTTTTTATTTAATTCCACTACTGCTGCTCAAAGAGATGATAGCTTAATAACATCTGCCTAGAACTGGATTGTAAATTTACATTACACAGCGTGTGTACTGTCATTATTGCACTGTATGGTAGGATAATGGTTTTACTACACAGTGCCAGAGGCAGAAGAGCTTTCTGAAAATCACTTAGGAATCAACACTGCAGAAGATAATCAGATTTTTTTTTTTTTTTACTGTTATAACTTGACAAGATACAAATTCAAAATAATAGTAATAATAGCAGTAATAGTAACAAATATTCATAATTCATGTTCATTATTCTTATTATTAAAGAAAAGAAACTACAACTTGCATATTTCCCTGCCATGCTTCTCTAGAAACATCCTGATCCAGGAACATTTGGTAACAGATCAGTGCAACAAGCTGCCTGCAAAGTTAAGGGAAATAAAAACTACAAGTCAAAGCTCATAAACATTATCCAGAATTGGGTCACATATTACTCCTCAGGTCTCAAAATGAAGTCATTTTCAGTTATGATGAGAAAACTGGATGAAAAAAAATCCAATGCAAAGCCTAGAACAGAAAGAATGAAAATAGGGCACATGTGAAGGACAAAACAGTACCTGAAATTAGGAGGAAAAAACTCATATGTTTTCAGTACCCTTACACTACTAACCATTTAGAATATGTGAGAGACTACTGAAAATTCTGTTTATATTAGATATCTGATTTCTTCTGCTGAAAAAAATAGTATTGAGGAAGGAGGAAAATATGGAATGCATTCCTACAAAATTATTATTTATCATCTATTCTCTCACCAAAAGCATACTGAGCATTGCAGAACTGAATGATGAAATAGACCACATCTGAGTATCGTTCACTTATAAGAAAAGAATATCTTTGTCAATTCCTGAAGTATATCAATGCCATAGTTGCAACATGATTCTAAATGAAGAAAGTCCAACAATTGTTAGGCTTCTGCTTCTGTAGGTTCTATACTTCCCTCATGTACTTCCCCATTAGAAACACTGAAACATGCGTGCTTGCAGAAAAGAGAAGGGAGAAATGATTCCTCATTTACTCTTCCTCAGGTGTGCTGCAAATTTATTTTCAACTGCCTATCCAATCTGTTTGAAAACCCAAGATCTGACCATTCTGTACAGCTGGAAATTACTCGGTCACTGAGGAAGGTGATGATGTTTACCTCTCTACAGTGGATCATGATAAAGTCTAGTATAAGATTTTGTGAAATTCCAGTCAAATCTTAAAAAAACACCACCAAAATAAGACTATATGCCTCCTTAACCTCTAACCACACTATGAGTTTTCAATACTGTATTTTATAGTCTTTTTCATAAGTTTCTTAGCTTAATATCATTTTAAAAATCCACTTCATTTGAATAGATTACTTTCAGAAAAAATTAAAATAAAGATGACTAACAAAATTATATTATTCACTATTACATAGGGCTCTGCCACTAAGAATATTTTCTCAAATCATCACTATTAGCAAACCTCAGACAGCAGCTCTCATTTAATTTATAATATCCAGCTTTATTCTAGACATTATATGGTTTAAAGGGCACATACAGAAATTACTGGTACTTGATTACAGCTAACTAAAATCAAGTTCATGTTCTGATAAAACTAAAGATGCATTTATCATTCCACACCAAGCTTGGCTTTGCCTTTTCATCCCTTTAACACCAGAATAATAAAAAACATTAATCATTCAGGTGAAAAAAGAGCCCCAAACTTCTGGAAGGGAAGCTACAGCTAGAAATATTGTACTGAAAATGGAAACATTCAGGGTCTGCTGGCTTTGGAATATAGATCCCTTCAAAACAAGCAAGTGTGTTGAGAAGTGTAATGCTTTTAGTACTACCTGTAATAGAATATGGTGTGTGTAAGGTGTGATAAATTACTGCGAAAAACTACTAGAATTTTCAAGGTAAGAGCTAACTATATTCAAAATGTATCACAATGCAAAATGCAGCACTGCTGTAACCCTCCCTACTTAATCTTTTGCCTGCTTTCACGAGCTACCTGCCTTTTTGTTGTCATAGTCAGTAAAGCCAAAAGAGAGAATTTAAATTTTCATCAGAAAAAATCATGCAAAAATGTGGGCTTCATCCATTTGTCTTGTAAGAATTATTGGTGAAGCTTATAAGGAGTTCAAGCTTATCTATCTAATATAAAAAACCCTCCATCCTCAGCCACCCATTCAATAAAAAACAATACAGATATACTGATGCATGCCAGTGTATTACTAATAACTGAGAATTTATTGTATGTGGTTCAAGACTTTGGGGTTTAGAACTTTAACAAACAACTGGAAAGTTTCCCATCATTTATCAAACAAACACAAATAAATTCTCCATGTCTAAGGAAAGTGGGTGGGTAGTGTGGGTATAACATAACACTATCTTCTAGAAATCAATAAAGCATATTATGTTATTATCTCCCTTTCTTTTGATCCTGTTAGCTTCAGGGCTTCCAGAATCACTAATTTCTGTTAACAGTTGATCTGCTGTCACTGTATTAAAACTATTATTGTCATCAAAACAACCAGTATTGTTTCAGCATAATGTTGCGTTTCTACACTCAGTACTATTGATATGTTACTTAGATTAGAAGCAACTCGGGGAAGAAACCAGTTTTGCTTTGTTCTCTCAACCCATGTTACAGCTGGGTTGCGACTACTGCGATCTCATAGTTGACAGTTTAGGAGATTTCAACTCAATTCCAGCCACTCACTGATACTTCTTAATACAGATTAATAAACTCTTAAGCAAATATTCATAGGAATGTGCTTTAAAAAGAATTTCTAAAATGACCCGATTCAAGTTCAAAAAGTTGGGGAAATGAGAGGCTGCACAAGAGCAGAAATCTACTGACCTTACTAGCAGAGAAAAAAAATAATTTCTGGGGTTCCAGTGTGCTACCACTTTTCAAATACAAATAAAGCTGAAAACCTGTAAGTATTGTAGAACTCTCTGCCAGCAGAGATGAGCACGTTCCTGTGGGAACATTTTACAGAGGAGAAGGCCTGGATGCTGTGGGACTGATTGATACTGAGCAATTTTAACAAGGCCTTGAAACAGAGAACTGAAAGATAAACAAAGGCCAGCTGAAAGGAATGCAAGAGCTAGTTCGGTGGGAATGCGTACCAGCTGAAAGGAAAACAATGGAAGAGAACTATCAACATAGTTAATTTTAGTGTAACTTGGTTTCTTAGCATGTGCAGTAGTTTAGCCAATAATATGTTAGTAATAGCTTTATGGACAGCTACCTTTAACCAATAATACACTGTAGATGCCCTCGTGGGCACCCAGTTATGTAACCAAAAAGTGTTTATAAAGAAACAGCTAAGCTCAATAAAATGAACATTCGCTGATCATATTGATCTCTGCGTTTGATTCCACGATGCTCCCATCAACACATTCCCTACATTTCATTGAGTATTCCACTGACTGAATTTACTCCTGAAAACATTTGCCAAAATTATGTTTGAGCTCATTTAAATTAAATTTGCAAAGTGCTCTAAGAACTATAAGCAGAGACATGCTACGAAGGTGAAGTATTGACTCAGATCTGCAAAAATAAAAACTTACCCATTCATCAGTTGAATGAGATTTCTTTCATTGATTTCTATGGGCTCTGAATAAGGTCTAATTTCCCACAAGTGTTATATTTTGCTTAGAAGTCACATGCTGAAGTAAGCACTGGTCCACCATATATCTATCGCTACTTGAGTTACAGTGTCAACTGAGGAATATCTCCTTTTGCACATGGATTTAAAGATCTCCGTTATTTTCATGCACAAGTCAAAGTTCATCTTCAAAGTGTTAAGACTTTATCCAAGCTGAAGGCTCTTTCTGTTATCTTAACAGAGATAATTGATTTTCTTACTTCTTTTGACAGCATCAAGGGCTAATAGAGCACACTACTGTCAAAGAAAGAGAGTATGCAATTCACACTCTTCAGCTGGCTGGACTCACTTCTCTTGAATTACAAACCTCAACTGCTAGTAAATTGTTCAGTGCTAAAGAAGTCGTGCTGGGACTGATCTTCTCACTGTTCATTTTGATTCAAACATCAGACTACTTAAGAATGCTTATGAATTAAGAAGGTATTATTTTTTATTTTTCCCTGTTTCTCAGGGGTGCAAGTAGCCTTCCAGATAGCTGTGTTTATGCCTCCTGGCAAGAAACCTCACAAGGAGATTTGTGCTTTTATCCTGAATTTCTGCCTCATATGTGGCTTCTCTGACCTTCTTGTTCTAACCTACCACGTTTGGATTTCAGCCTTAACTATCAAACTGCCATTATGCCTTCCCCTTCCCCCAAGCCCTCCATTTGTGACTGCACATAAAATTTTCATTTCCTTCTCATATGCTTCCTCCCATTTAACATTTTATGAACTTTACCTCCGCATTGCCTTTAACACCATCCCATTTCCATACTTGATTTACTTACCTTTGCAATCATACAGGGCTAAATATATTATTAACTGTCTTGGTGACTATAAACACTGTCTTTTGAAACACTTCCTCAACAATGAGGAAATAAACTTGCCAAATACAATATATGAGAAAAAAAAAAGAGAGGGACCGACTGTAAAACAGAGCTACAGTTCTATGAGCTTTAAAAGTCTAAGAATATTTAGAGATTTTTAAACCCCTTGCATTAATTTAACATGAAATTTTGACAGACATGAAAGATACTCAATGTCTTGTAAACACATTACTACCAATCCCCTATGTACCTTAAAATTATGCTCTGTCCTTCAGACCTATGTAAAAGATACATTCAGCTACAGAATTTCCTTCCTCTTTCACTGTGATAATTCAGAGAACCTTCTTAACAAAAATATGCACTTAGTGTTCTGTCCCTCCCTGCAAATTCCATGGGCTCCTATCAGGTATCAGAGGACAACAGAGACAAAAATGAGAGTTATCATCAGTGACAGAGTCTAGCTGAAGGCAAGTAACTATCAGTGTACCCCAGAGATAAACACTGGGCCCAATACTGCTCAACATCTTCATTAAAGATCTGAATGATAGGACAGCAAGTAACCCTAGCAATCTGGGAGGACTGGCTGATGCCCCAAGAGGTTTGTGCTGTCATCCAGAGGGGACTTGAACAGGATGAAAAAAAAGGGCTGACAAGAACGTCATGTAGTTCAAGTCCTACACCAGGGGAGGAAAAAAAAACCATGCACTAGTGTAGGGCTAGGGTCCAACCAGCTGGGACAGCTTGGCAGAAAAGGATCTAGGTATCTGGGTGAACATCAAGTTGAACGTGAACCAGCAATGTGCCCTTGTCACAAAGAAGGCTAATGATAATCTAGGGCTGCATTAAGGAAAGCAATGCCAGCAGGTTGCAGGAATTGATCCTTCCCCTCTACTCAGCATTGGTGAGGCCACATCTGGAGTGCTCTGTCTTCAGTAAAGAGGGCCATGAACAGCCTGAATAGAGTTCAACAGTGGGCCATAAAGTCAATGAAGGGACCAGAGCATCTCTCCTGTGACAAAAAGCTGAGAAAACTGAGATTGTTTAGCCTGAAGAAGACAAGGCTAAGGACAGAATCTTATCAAGGTATATAAATACCTAAAACAACGATGCAAAGAGGACAGAGCCAGGGTCTTTACAATAGTGCCAGTGACAGGACCAGATGCAACTGGCATAAGCTGAAATACAGGTGGTTCTGTCCGAACATCAGCAAACACTTCTTCATTGTACTGGCATAAACTGCTCAGAGAGGTGGTGGGAGTCTCCCTCCTTGGAGATACTGAAAAGTTGCCTGGACATGGTCCTGCACAACCACCTCTGGGTGGTCCTGCTTGAGCAGAGGGGTTGGGCAAGATGATCTCCAGAGATGCCTTCCAACTTAAACCATTCTGTGGTTCTGTGAAATGTTATTATTTAAATCTGAAATAAAAAGGCTGTTTAAATGCTGTATTTTACACAGTAAGCAACATTAAAAAATGGATGCTCTTTGCCTTCTTACCAAATGATTTAATCTCCCACTGCATACGTAATGTTTCCTACATCTGAACATAAGTAAATTTGTTCATTTTTGTGATGCTCTTAAACAGACCTCAGAGAGATATGAAATCATTGGAAGTTTAGTTCCCAGTAGGCGAGGTTCTTTATCAGAAGGTTTTACCTTCTTATGTGATTATAATTGTACATTTTATTATAAGACTCAAAGCATAATATTACCTTACAATGAAAATCCTAAAGTCTCTGGGAACTGAGATCACATTTATACACCCAGATCAGAGAATAACTGTATTCAAGGGGAGGGGGGAAAGAGGTTGGAATTTTAAAAATATCCAATGTAATTCTTCACAGAAAAGAAAGTAGAACATAGTGAATTATATTTTTTTAACTGCAAATTGCACAAACAGAAAATTGCAGGGTGGTGGCATTTTTTTGATTGTTTTCTCCAGGGATAAAATCTGAAGAGTATTTTTCCTGGGCTACAGAGACATGTTCATATTCTGTCTTAACAAAGGCAAAACCACTACTATGCAAACCATGGCAATGAACAGACAAAATCGGTTCACCAACACTACTAGAATGGTAGACTACTTACTAGATTACTAAGTTGGCCACCACAAAAAAACTGAGAAGAGTTTGTTCCAGAAATTTGAGGTATACTCAAAACATTTCTGAAATAGTGTATTTCAACAAAATTTCATTTCTCCACCTAATATATACACAAAATTTCTAATCTTGCACTGACATTCCAATCAAGATTTTGAACTTTTTTGTACAGCCATCAACAATTCTATGATTTATTATAAATGTCAAATACTGTTCATCTTACTCCCCAAACAAAAGCAAACACACAAAAAAACCTTCAACTTCTTTTTTAGTAACTTGAGAAGTAATTACCCCTGAAGAAAACCATAATTTCATATCCACTTATCCATCTAATGATCCACAGCGGCTTTTCACTCAGTTTGTATAGCACCCATAAATCACATGTCCATAGAAAATCCTCAAGTATAAATATAACCTACTAGGCAGATCACAGAATACGGTTCTTAGGATAATGCTGAATTGGGATGCAGGTCATCTGTGCCCTTAAGCACCTGCTTGCACATACTAATGTGAGAACCAACGCATTCTTTTTAATATGTAAATTGCATTGGGAACATAGCTTAGCAGACTCCTTTGAACACACACTTCAATGTCAAGAAACTGATAAAGTGTTATACATTTCTGAAGCATCTCTGGCACTTGGCACAATGACACAGACTCTGTTCATAAGATTTAATAAAGGTGTAACTTCACAGAAGTGTGAACAAGGCATATAGCCAAGAATTGAATCCTGTCTCAGATCCAAAAATAAAAATGTCCTTTCTTCTTTTTAATTACCATAACTTCTTTGTTGTCAGGGGAACAGCATGATCTCACCTTTGAGAATAAGACCAGGAAAAGGGAGAAAAGTTAATCCTACACAAAATAAGGAAGATCCATCTCACAATCACAGCCAATCCCTCCTAAAAACTTAGTGATTATTCTTTCACCTATCTTCCAGGTCAGACAAAAATAAAAAAAAAAAGGAAAATATACAATAGCAGCAGGGAAGTGCATTGTGTTCTTTGAGGTCATGTCCATATTGTGACAAAAGAGTTGTGGTTTCCACTTTAATCCAATGAAAACTGCCATTGCATTCACTCTGAACTACCTTCATATTTACCTGATCTTCACAGACCAGATTCTTCTGTAGGTTGAGGCTAAGTATCAAGTAATGATCTGTATATTTACTGTTCAAATTTGTGATCTGTGCATTGCTTTCCAAAGCACAGGCGACTAGAGAAGCAGTACAGAATTGGTTACTTTGTTAAATATTTCAGTTTCAGTCACTGTTAGCATTGTTGTGCCAAGGCTGACAAGGATATGCAGAGCAACTTACCAAAAACAGGACTAAAGGCTACTGAGCAGACAATGAACAGCTACAGACTGAACTGCTTCCAGTGGTGAACTGATATAAAATTTAACCATGTGTGAGAAACAGCATCAAGGATGGCAAGTTCTGTGTCCGGGTGCTAGATCAAGGCTAAAAGGCCGTTGCCTGAGTGGGAGAAGCCTAGAAAACCCAGGAGAGAGTGAGGGGCCGGTGACTCCTGACTCCTCGAAGCAGCAGCTGCCAAGTAAGCTGATGTGTTGGGGAGCAGTCACGGAAGCTGCCAGAAGAGATTTAAACTGACTCTGGGGAGTACCAGGGACTGGAGCACTACAAAATGGAGCAGGCAAACAGGTGTGGGGCACGTCAGAAAACTGTGGCACAGCAGTTTGTGCGGCAGTTCGTGCAGGCAGGGAAGGTGCTGAGCTCAGACAGAAGGACCAGAGAACCATGGTGGCCACTCAGCAGAAAATCAAGGCTGCTCCAAGCTCTGTACCAGCCATGACTGATAGCCTCCCAGACAGAACCCCGGTATGTGCATGCTGCCACTCAGATGTTGGGCTTTAGGGTGTGTCCCCCTCTTGTACTGCTATTGGACACTAGTGGGGAATTCACCTGTGGGAGGTGTGCTCAGGTGAAGGAATTCCTCCGCTTGGTGGCAGAACTCAGGGAGGAGGTGAGTAGGCTGAGGATCACCAGGGAGTGTGAGAGGGAGACTGACTGCTGGAATAACACCCTGTGCTCCCTGCTGTCTCAGACCCAACAGGCAGGCATGCCTTGTATAACAGAGGAGTCCCCATCCTCTCTCCATTCAGCTGAAGAGAGAAATTTAGAGGATGGAGGGGAATGGCAGCAGGTTACTGCCCGGTGCAGCAGCTCTGTCTCCCCTGTGCCAACCTCAGCCTCCCAGATTCCCTTTCACAATAGATAAGAATCTCTGTAAGTGGAACCAAACCTCAATGAGAACAGTGAGTCTCACAGCCTAGAAATGTTCCCTAGATTAAGACACCCTAAGCCATCCATCAAAATGACCTCTGCTAGAAAAGATGGGTCATTGTCATGAGGAACTCCCTTCTGAAGGGAACAGAAGGCCCAATCTGCAGATCAGACCCATTACATAGGGAAATCTGCTGTCTACCTGGGATGTGGAAAGAAAGCTTCCAGCTCTGGTCAGGCTCAGGAATTATTGTGCTCTATTGATTTTCCAGGTAGTAGTAGCAAAATCCATACAAGAAATCTGAGGGCAATTAAAAAGGGACTTTAGGGCCTTGGGACATATAGTGAAGGGACAGGGGGCACAGTTAATATTCTCATCTGTCATTCCACCTACAGGGAGGAGGAAGAGGAATAGATATAAATACCTGACACAAAACTGATGTGAGGACCACAACTTTGAGTTCTTTGACCATGTGTTGCTCTACACAGCACCAGGCTTGCTGTCCAAGGATGGGGTATGCTTGTCCCCAGGGGGAAAAAGGATGATTACCAAGAAACTAGCAGGGTTCATTAATAGAGCTTTAAACTAGATGTGAAGGGGGAGGGAGTCAAAACCAAACTTGATAGAAAAAAAAGTGAAGGGCACTCCAGCATCTGAGAAATGCTGTGCTAGCGAGGACCTTTGGTCTGCCACCTCAGAGGAAGTGGGGGATAGTGCTTCATATGGTAGCACAGATGTAAAGATTATTGATAGGTTAGAAAATTCAGTGAGCAGTCACTTAGCAACTGAGACCATTCCCCTTAGGGGCATAGCCGGATCAACAGCCCAGATGAAGAGCATCTACACCAATGCATGCAGCACAGGCAACAAACAAGAGGAGCTAGAAGGAATTGTAAGGCAAGAAGACTATGATATAATTACCATCATGGAAATGTGGTGTAATGACTCATATAACTGGAGTGCTGCCATGGATGATTATAAACACTTCAGGCAGGATAGGCAAGGCAGGAGAGGCAGTGGGGTAGCCCTCTATGTTAGAGAGTGTTTTGATACCCTAGAGCTTAATGACGGTAATGAGAGGGTTGAGTGCTTATGGCTATATATCAGCAGAGCACCTAACAAGGCATATATCATGGTGGGAGTCACCCAGCCAGGAAGAAGAGGCTGATGAGTTATTCTATAAGCAACCGGAAGAAGGCCCGTGTTCACTAGCTCTTGCCCTTATGGAGAACTCCAACTTGCCAGTTGTCTGCTGGAAGTTTAATACAGCTGAGAAGAAACAGTCTAGGAGGTTCCTGGAGTGCGTGGAAGACAACTTCCTGACACAACTGGTGAGTGAGCTGACTAGCGAAGGCACCCCACTGGACCTGTTGTTTGTGAACAGAGAAGTCCTTGTGGGAGATGTGAGAGTTAGAGAATGCCTGGGGCATAGCAATAATGAGATGATAGAATTCTCAGTTCTAAGAGAAGTAAGGAGGGCGGTCAGTAGAATGGTCACCTTGGGCTTCCAGAGGGCAGACTTTGGACTGTTCAGAAGGCTGGATGATAAAGTTCCATGGGAGACAGTCCTTAAGGGCAAAGGATCCCAAGTGGGCTGAATGATTTTTAAGAAGGAAATCCAGTCAGCACAAGAGCAAGCCATCCTCATGTGCTGGAAAATGAGCTGGCGGGGGTAGAAAAGCAGGTTGGCTGAGCAGAGAGATCTGGGTGGATCTCAGAAAAAAGAGGAAAGTATATGAGCTTTGGAAGAAGGGGCAGGCATCTCAGGAGGAATCCAGGGATGAAGTGAGGTCACGTAGAGAGAAAATCAGAAGGGCTAAAGCCCAACTAGAACTTAGATTGGCTAATTCTGTGAAAGATAATAAAAAATGTTTCTACAAATATATCAACAACAAAAGGAGGGCCAAGGAGAATCTCCATCTTTAACGAGTGCAGGAGGGGCATTAGTGAAACAAGATGAGCATAAGGCTGAGGTACTTAAGGACTTCTTTGCCTCAGTCTTTATTAGTAAGGTCAGATGTTCTCTTGGTACTCAGCCTCCTGAGCCAAAAGACAGGGAAGGAGAACAGAATAAAGTTCCCATGATCCATTAGGAAATGGCGAAAGACCTGCTAGGCAAATTAGCTATGGGGCCAGATAGGACCCACCTAAGGGTATTAAGGGAGCTGGAGGAAGTGCTTACCAAACCCCTTTCTATCATCTATCAGTAGTCCTGGCTGACTGGGGAAGTTCTACTTTATTGGAGGCTGGCAGATGTTACACCCACTTACAAGAAGCAGAGTCCTGCACTTGGGGACACAACAACCCTGTGCATCACTACAGGCTTGGAGAGGAGTGGCTGAAAAGCTGCCTGGCAGAGAAGGACCTAGGGTATTGGTTGACAACTGATTGAACATGAGCCAGCAGTGTGCCCAGGTGGCCAAGAAGGACAATAGCATCTTGGTTTGTATCAGAAATAGCCTGGCCAGCAGACCCACGAAAGTGATTCTACCCCCCGTACTCAGCACTGGTGAGGCTGCACCTCGAATACTTTGTTCAGTTTTGGGACCCTCTCTACAAGAGGGTCCTAAGGTCCTGGAGCATGTCCAGTGAAGGGCAATGAAACTGGTGAAGGGGCCAGAGAACAAGTCTTATGAGGAGCAGCTGAAGAAACTGGGGTTGTTTAGCCTAGAGAAGAGGAGGCTTATAACTTTCTACAGCCTGAAATGAGGTTGTAGAGAAATGGGTGTTGTACCCTTCACCCAAGTTATAGGTGACAGGACAAGAGGGAATGGCCTCAAGCTGCACCAGGGGAGGTTCAAATTGGACATTAGGAAATTAAGCACATTGGACATTAAGCACTGGAACAGGCTGCCTAGTGAGGTTATTGAGCCACCATCCCTGGAGGTATTTAAAAGACAGGTAGATGAACTGCTTAGAGATATGATTTATTAGTGGTCAGGTACAGTGGGACTTCATAAATCTCAAAGGTTTTTTCCAGCCTAGGAATATTATGATTCTATGACTGATCTCTCAAAGTAGCACTATTTCTTATGTCCTGAATTTCACAGCCATGTACACAGCACACTCACTGAAGATCCACCTTTCCAGAGGAATAATAGATACTATTCAGTATGGCATTGATACCAGTTACTGAAAGTGGTAATGACTGCAAGAAACTTTAAAGCTAAAATATAAAATGTATCTACTAATGGGCCTTTCATTACATTTTTAATGGATATAATGATTCTGAAGACAGCAAAACAATGACTACTAGAAACAAAATATTTGTAACGTATTATCCATCTCCAAATGCACACAAACAGGGAAATGCAGTCATCTCCATTATCTCTTGAGGGACATCAAGAGAACATAAACTGTAAATATCCAGTTGTAACAGATGCCAGGCCTCATGAATATATCATTTTTCATCCCTAAACAAATACACTGAACAGCCCAGCGGGAGTGTGCACATTTCAATAGATATCCACGTGCTCCAAAACCAAGAACAGTTCTTATTTTAAGAGGACCACTACATTAGAAATATTATTACAAGAAAATATTCAGGGGAGAAGACAAGCTTTCCTTTGCAATTAAGCTTTATTAGAAACTGAAACAAAAGACTTTCTAAAAGAGACACTTTGAAAGATCTCAGAATAGTTTTCTCTTCTAATAGTCATGCAAGATTTAGCAATCATTTGTAACTTTCAACTTTGCTCAAAAGCAGAGAACTAGTTTGGTTCTTCCTTTCCAGGAAAAAAAAGGATGTTAAAAAAAAGAACAAACAACAACAACAACAAAAAAAACCCATTCTCCATATTAGAAATGGTGTGGGCTTTTACTCTCACTCACATGAACTACCATACTACATTCTTTCCTCCATTCCAATGCTCCTGAGGAGGCCTTAACGAAAAAGTTAAATTTCTTTTTGGCTATTATTAGTATGAGTTTGATAGAAAAAGAAACCCAGTGATATAATATCTCAAATGTCTTTTTATTCTACACAGCAGTTACCATGAACCTGTTCTTAGAAGATATTATTTCTAAGAACACTGTTTCCATAAACTCAGGATTAGTTATGCACAACATGCAAATTCAGAAAATTCTCAAACAATCATGACATTCCAAATAATTTTTCCCAAATGCAACATGCCTCCCTCTGAATTTGCTTTTAAGGGGTGCAAAGTATTTCTAGAATTTCTGATTTCTTTTTTCCACTGTTTTCAATACACAAATTTTTGAAAACTTATTCCAAATCAAGATTTGATTCTTTTCACTACTGGAGGAACTTGCTGCGCAAGAAAAAACTGACAGAGAAGGAACAATGAGATGAAAAAGATGAAAAGAAGAAAGCTCTGATCCAAGAGATAGAGATCATTCTCAGACTTAAGAGAAAACGTGAAAATGTAGAACTAAACAAGAGGAAGCAAACATGATTTAAGTCTCAGTACTCCAGTCAGATATGAGAAACAAAGTAGTCCCTTTTTACTGCCAAGAGACAGTAAAAAGAAATCACTAGCTATAGTTACTATTTCACTTCTGAAGACCTCCTCAGGGTATTAGAAGTGGTTTTTATAAGATATGACTGGATGGAGATTGATTTGTTAATCCTTCAGTCCACTTTAACATGATGACACAGTTAAGAAGAAATATGAAACAATCCCTTACCAAGGATTTTGTTCAAATCTTCTGTTAAGGTCTAGACAAAATGAAAGAATTTTGTTTTACTCACAATATAAAGTCAGCAGAAAAAAGTCATCCAAGAAACAAAGGAAAAGCAGTGAAGAACAAAATAATTTCTCATTAGCAGATGAAACCTCAATTAAAAAAGAATAACGTAACAAAGCAAGACAGTCATTCATATATCAAAATTCTCAAGGATAAAAGATAAATTGGTTAAAGATAAATATTTGGGGTGCAAACACGTGTGGAAAGATTCAATACAAGCACAAAACTTAGAATAAAAGCATTAATTGTGACATTATATTCCAAGATGGCACATATATCCAGACCTAGCTGATAGAAGCAAGGATTAGATTCAGAGTCCAGTCATGATAGGAAGAACTTAATTAATTGATTAATCTGACACTCATTAAACCCACTATTCCAAGACCTTTCTGGATTCACCTGACACACTGGAAATTTTCACCCTAAAACCTCTCATTCTCTGTTGAAAGAGAATTCATTAATCTCATCTGTGCAATATGTACATGCACATAAGTATCTCACAGATATGCACATGGAAAGTCATAGGATACATGTCCCAGCTGCCATCCCAACTGATGCTCTCCAAAAACCACAAAAATATCCTAGACATTTTACATACTCCTGCAAAAGACTTTGAAATTCAGAAACTCATGCAAAAAAGACAAGCAGACAAATAATAATAGAAAAATATAATTTGTACTACCACAAGTGAAAAGAAACTTTTTGAAGCAAAAAAATATTCCTTTAGTGTGGCAAATATTGACTATATAGAATCTAGAAGAGTTCCTATAGGAGCCATTTAAATCCTTAAAAAACTTAGTTACTGAGGTTAAAGAGCAAACTTTTCCTTGTAAACCACCAGCTACTTCCACACAGCGAATGTGATTATGATAAAAAAGAGCATTATATTATCAGTTTCAAGTGCAACTTAAAGTAAGTGTAAGATTTTCTTTAAAAAAAATCAATTCACACAGGAAAAGCACTTAGGGAAAATGAAGTTCACTAGAAAAAGAGACGGTGTGCTAATGGAAGAGAAACTAGCAAGTACATTGGGATTTTATTTGAATTACTTGCACCTGAAATAATTGAACAAACCTGTTAGGAGTCAAAAGAAGAAACAGAGAACAGAAAATCAAGAAAGGAAGGATAAGGAGTTTAAAGATATATGGCAACCTTTTTTTCTTCTTATTCCTCTCTCTGCTGTCAGCCACACACATGAAAAACTCTAATAACTTCAGCAGAATAAACTAAAGCAACATAAAATTTTCCCTCACAGATTGCATAAGAACTCAGAAAAATGGGATAGTTTCAGCACACGCTCCTTACTGTTTCTCTAGTCACAAAAAGTATTGGCAAAAGTGAAGAAACTGCTCTGAAAACAATGGTAAACTTTTGTTGTAACAGAAGAATATAGACATAAAAATGCAGCCTGATAGCAAAGCTCAAAACCTGAATCCAGTTATAAATGTTTCATCTAAAATTTGCATTATTTTCTCTGCAACCAAAAAAAGTTCCAGAGTTAACATTTAAGATGGGTCACTGATTTACTGCAAAGCACAGCATACCTTTGACTTAAGTGGTACCCATAAACATGCATGCCTTTTGAGTTCACGTGATTTTTGTTAACATAGCTTCTAAATCTCATGAACACAGAAAATGGCTTTACATTTCAAACCAGTCTTGACTGATCCAGAAATATATTACAGAAGCTTGAAGCAAATGTCTGAGAGTCATTACTGTCTACATGCATCTCACCATAATGTCAGACTACAGTAGCATTTATTCCTTTCAGGGATTTTAAAAAACACATAACTCCTGAATTGCTTTTCTTTTTAAGATTCCAACTTTAATTTCAATATTTACCTTCATTTTTGCTAATGCAATTCAAGACTGATGCAACTTCTGTTTTCCAAAAAAAACCCCAAGAAAAAAGCCATTCTAGTCATGGTCATAAGCAGTGGAACACAAATTCATGTGCCAGTTCTTACCAGTATGTGAATTTCTGTACAGTAACATTTTCTTTAGTGATATCTGAAGTCTAAATGGCTGCAAATGACAATACTTTCTTCAAATCGATGTACCAACACACATGTACCCACATGGACACATGTAGGCATGCACATATATATGCATTCAAACACATACTGAGAATCAGAACAGTATTTCTTGCATACAGAAAAAAAAACCAGCATCTTTTCCACATACGGGGGAAGAAATGCAAAAACAAGCAGTGAACTCCCTCTGTAGGCATCAAAACAAAAGCTGGGATTAAAATGTAGGTATCTACAGTCTCATAACCATCCAATAAATGAATTTACCTGTGTTGCTCTGACTTCTGAGTGGGTTTTTTTTCCCTCCCTACAGCACCTAGGTTATACCATACACCAGATGGTAAAGCCTTGGGTCACTGCCTTAAAGATTTAGTGTAGGGAGCTGCGGCCTTCTGCAGACATCTATACAATTAGCAAATGAATTTATGCTAAAATCTAGGAACTGATTGTGTGATTGCCCGAAAAAGTGCATTTTGAGTATGTTTTCAGTGGAAGACAAAGGAAAAAATTTATATTCACTGATCAGTTTAGAAAAATTTGGGATACTTATAAATCATGCATTTTCTGTGGCTACTTTGACAAGAATCTCTCCACAAGGAACAACAATTAGGAGCAAATAATACAAGATGAGCTCCAGGTCACACAAAGGATAAGAGAAGAATCTAGTAACGAAAAACTGGAAATCTTATCTTAGTCATGATTTTAATTACTTATCTTTTAATACATCACTATTGATTTAGGATTTCTGCTCATTCGTGTATTTTTAAATGATTCCAATTCACTTAGAAAGGAAATTAGATATTTTTATATCACTTCAGATTTTCACATTGTTGTCCACAGAATAGCTTTACACCTTTACTGGATCTCACTTGGAAATGGAACTATATTTAAGCAACAACTCTATACCAGCCTGCTATGATGCCATCTAGTGATTCTGGAGCACATTATGACTAAAAGTCAAAAAATGCTTGCAGGTTGACAACATTATGCTTCTATGTTTATAATAGGGGAAAAGGCAGAACAATAAAAAGCTGTTCAGAGCAATATATGTAGATAGGGATTTGCTCACATACGGTATTTACTGGGAAATCTCTCAGTGAAATGTAATACACAAAACGTCAATTTTATATTTGTATCACTAGTGAGCTCAAAAGATTACTTACTCCATTACACCCTTGAACACCTTTTTAGAGGATGAAGAATTTGTAGGAACACAGTTCTATTCTGAAAAGAATCTAATAGTGCTATTAAAAAGCCATCTTATATGATGCTGAGCATTTTAAAACAATGTTTTTTAGCATAAAAAAATAAACTTTTATGCCAAAACTACACTGACTGGTTTTTATTAGAAAAATACAGCAATTTCTTGCACATTTTATTTTTCTTTTCCTTGTTATGTTCCTGTTTTCTTTATTTACTGCTCTATATCACATGCTAAACAGGGAAAAGAGAGGCCAGATGAAACAAAACTGTAGCAGTGGGAAAAGGAGCAAACACAAGAAAAGCTCTCTATTTTTTTTTCTTCCTTTCTCATTAAGAGAAAATCCATGGAAAACTGGAGCAAAACAAAGTTCAGTTCATATTTTGTAGCTCACTACTTCTGTGAGCTTTATTATGGGCCATAGTAGCAAGTTCAAACTGTTCTGACATATCAATTGGGAATTAACCAAGGGTCAGAAAAGCTGTACTTTGTTTTCCCATTACTTTAATACTTCATAATCAAAAGGAGACATACCTTTTTCCTCAGTGTTGCTTACAACTAGATACAGAACACGAGGCAAGGCTTATTCTTTTATTAATGACCGAAATAGCTGAAAGGGGAACCTTTGAAACCAGTGGCACAGGCCTCCTAAAACATCTATAAGAAAGAAATTTCAAATTAATAGATCAGTGCATTCAGTTATTTTTTTTAGAATGTCTGAGGATTCAGGACTTTGTAGGACAACATGATAACACCTAGAAAAGTGTGAAGGATAATTAATTTGAAATATCTTAAAAAATCATCCTGAGAAGGACCTGTTGCAAATTTGAGGTTTCAAACAGCCTGCACTACGTTACCATGGTGACATGCAGATAAGGGGGCTTTGTGGAGAAGCAATAGGAAACGTTTAAAATGTGAACTTGGTGGGGGAAGGAGAGATCACCATAAATTGCACCTGTGTGCTGAGAAAAGTCACACAGAAGTTATTCTGTCAGGGAGGTTGTGGGACCACCAAAGACCCCCACAGATCCCAGACTCATTTCCAAAACGTTTCAAAATGGGCCATGTGCAAGTACACCAAAACTATACCCCTGACAACCTACCATGGAAATACATGCAAATGGGTAAAGGATCCTGATTTATAAATAACACTGTCAATATATCACTGATGTGTGCCCATCAACAAAATACCCTGGTCACAGCCATCTCATCATCGTCACAGCCATCGTCATGGGACCCAAGAGCGGTGATAACTTTCTCTCTTTTTTTCTCCTTTTCTTTCCCCTTCCTTTCTTTCTTATAAATGCTTTGGTAGAACCCAAGACACCTGCCACTATGTTTCCCTTTTCAGTTTTATTGCTGCCATAAATAAATAAAACTTTTATCTTATCTTTTTGTGTCATTTCAACTTAATTTAGCCCGAAGGGATTATGGAACATTTATGGCCTCCTAATTTCCCCTTATTTGAGTCATAATAGCAAGGAAGAAGAAAAGCTAGAACGAAACTTGTACAGAAGTTTCTTTAAATCAGGCATCAGATACAGACAGAAAAAAATATGTAAGGCAAAACTGAGTATAGAAAAGATACAAGCTTCCTCCTGTGAACAGTGTTCTTTCACATAATCAGGCACTCTGAAGTCCCTAAAACTGATCACCAGTGAGGCTTTTGCTTTCCAATTTGACCAAGTAGTTACCTAATTTCTCTGCAACTTTACCTATGTCCCAGCAATACGGAATCCTGACATTGCATTTGAAATAAAACATTCTACAGAAACATACCATCTACCTCACATATACAAACTATTGAATATAATCAAGGTTATCCAAATAAGGTTAGTATTAAGAAACAATCTGCTGAATGACTCAACAAGCTGGGGGAAGGTGATGAGTTGTCTGAGCCACAGAGAGAATTAAACATTGTGCAAGCAGATTTTGTTTTATCCTGCGTAGGATTTAATGAGCTGAATGGATTGTGTCTTCATGAAATAAACTCAAATGTCTTCCTAAAGTGAGAATGTATACACATCAGTCAAAAGGTAATCATGACAGTATGTGTACTGCATATATCCATGTATATGTATGTTGCCTACATTTTGACAATTAACCAAAAAACTTAAAAGCTATAAACATGGATTAGTGGGGTGGAAGAACCAGCTGTGTATTCACAACTGTTTGAGATACGTTGAACCTGAAGAAATAACAGGAAGACAATGTACAAAAAAAAAAAGGGGGGGGGGTATTTTTCCAAAATTTAATTACCTGGGAGGGGGATGTCCATAACAATGTGCTTGCTATCACTTTGCCATCACTAGATTGAAGCAGGTAGAGAGCAAAGATGTTTGGTTTCACTGAAAAGTTACAATTCAAGCTGCATTTAAAAAGTAGTTACGCTGCGTTCCTCACTGATATAATGTCAAGGGTTTGAAAAATTTCATGACTAAGTGCCAAAATTATTTTCCTGTGCAATTGAGAAGACATTAAGAACTAGACTGCTTATTTCTAAATTGAACAAATATGAAGTCCATACAGCTACACACAGAGTTTTTCCTTCCAAAATGAAGAATCAGAGAAAGTCATAATGAAACTTATATTTTATAATAAAAAGCCATAACAACACACTTATGTTTTAATGATTTAAACAATCATATCAGTTAAAAATTACAATTCTAAAAGTGTAGTTGATGTCAAATCCAAGACTTATTCATTATAGTGTCTAGAGGACTGCTGTAACTTCCTCATCAAATCTTAATGATAAATTCCACCTCCAGCCCAAAACTGTATTTCCAGTATAGATTTAATCATACTGCAAGCACAGCAAGGATACTGCAATTTGAAATGGAAAGTTAGACGAGCAGGGCAAGAAGACCCACTGCCAGCAAGAAGAAAATCTTCCAATTAAGATGCTGGACTGAGTCTGAAAAATCTTACTTCACACATTTTCCACAGGATTTTTTTCCACCCCCCAACACCTTCAACACTTGTTCTGTTTGTGAACAGAAAAGTGGAAAAACCAATACTGCTCTGATTACAGCACAGTTGTCTGTAGCCCCACAAGTAACACAGATACTACTCTAAAAGGTACTGATACCCTGACCACAGTTGTGTCAACATGGCAATTTTACTAAACAAATCAGCAGAGGAAGGGCGTAGGGAAGCATGTAAATGGGTACTATTTCTGCATCTTTATGGGGATAGCAATATGCACAGACACACACATACTATAGATCCATCAGATAGTTTAATCTTCTTTCTTAATGCAGAAAGATGATACAAGTCATACTAAGCCATTGCAGTTTGTGGTGGCATTTTTTTAAATGATGAGCATGGAACAAGTAATAGTAGTAAAAACAGTTATCAGCCTGAAAAAAGTAATATGAATATGCATCTATCTTTCTTTAGGGCAAAAGTTACTATTTGTGTGAGAAAAGTGTGGCAGTCCTATGGTTCTTTTACTCATGTACCTCAAAGGAGGAGAAATGCATTGTGAGAAAAGCTTTGCTGTAGAATGCACAAACCGGTCCCTTGTGTTCCAAAGGTAGCATGATAATCACCTGCTACAAGCTAAGAGTGAGTAGCTCTGATAAATTCCTGCAGGGAGCCCACTCCCAAGCAAGGACAGCACTGCATGCAGTGCTGTAGCATAGCTCATGGGTTGCTCCAAGGCACAAGCAAAATCCCAACTACTTCTCTTTATAAGATTAGTTTACCAAAAGTAAAATAGAAAACCAATAAAAGAACAGAGACTGAATGAGAACAATTATTCCTGAGTGAAAAAATGATGTCTCAGATTAGCTTGTTGATGAATAACAAAAGCTTGATATGAACTCATTGTGTCTTCACTTTGTTTAGTGAATTTGTAGCAGTTCAGGGGTTGTTCAGCTCAAATCAATTTGTTAGGAAATAAACTTTAATTATTTGTTTCCCATAAAAGCAATTTTTAAGCTGATTCTAACAACTTTCTAGTGTACCAGGGAGACAAAGGTGAGAATCTCTGTACTGCTAATAGGTCTACTTATCTCTCAAATCACAAATATACACAGAGATTTAAGAATATAAATTTTTAAATATATATATTGTTAAAGTCACTAAATAATTTTACCCAACGTTAAACAGGATATGGAAGAGAATTACACAAGCATCAACAAATACAAGATACAATCAAGAGGAACATATTCTTAAGTCTTGGACTAAGCATAAATTGTTAAAGTCCATACCAGCCAATAAAAGGAACCAGTTGAAAAGCTTTGGGGAATCTACTTTAAAAGGGTAACAGTTCTACCAAGATACTAGGAAGTATCCATTCAGAAAGATGTCACTGACCAACAAAACACAAATTCCTTGATAACAGTAAGACCTGCAAGAGATGCTGAGAGGAACTTTGAACCCCAAAAGCACACCAAATCATGTAACAGTACGCCATAAAATATGGATTTTTCTCTGAATCTTCTGAGTGCAAGGATTGAAAACTTCTGACAACTTATGATAGCCCAGGAAGTTCATAAAACTCAATTTGTAAACCCAGCATATTTCCCCTTAATTTACATCCCCTTAATCTAACCTCTGTTCAAGTTACGAAATCACAGGATCACAAAATTGTGTAGGTTGGACAGGAACTTTCAGATTATCAAGTCCAACCATAAATCCAACATTACCAAGTTCACCCCTAAACCATATCCTTAAGTGCCACATCTACACACGTCTTTTAAATACCCCTAGGGATGGTGACTCAGCCACTTCCCTGGGCAGCCCATTCCACTGCTTGATAACCCATTCAGTGAAGTCATATTTCCTGATATCTAGTTTAAAATTCCCCTGACGCAACTTGAGGTCATTTCCTCTCATTCTATTGCTAATTACCTGGGACAAGAGACTCCCTTACTACACCCACCTCACTACAAGCTCACTTCAGGTAGTTGTAAAGAACAATAAGGTCTTTCCTCAGCCTCCTTTTCTGCAGACTAAAGAACATCAGTTCCCTTAGCTGCTCCTCATACGACTTGTGCTCTAGAACCCTCATCAACTTCTTTGGACATACTCCAGCACTTTGATGTCTTTCTTGTAGTGAGGGGCCCAAACCACAACATAGTATTCAAAATGTGGCCTCACCGATGTCGAGCACAGGGGGACAATGATTTCCCTAGTCTTGCTGGCTACACTATTTCTGACACAAGGCAGGATGGTCTTGGCCTTCTTGGCCACCTAGGCACACTGCTGGCTCATGTTCAGCCAGCTGTCAACCAAAAGACCCAGGTCCTTTTCCACCAGGCAGCTTTCCAGCCATTTATTCCCAAGCCTGTAGCATTGCATGAGGTTATGACACAAGTGTGGGATCTGACACAGCCTTGTTGAATCCCTTACAGTTGGCCCCAGGCCATCTGTAAAGACCAACTTTACTTCTTTGCTTGTCTTAAATATTTTTCTGAGGGCTGGCTATTTGCACTGTTGTTGTGGCACCAGCAGTGAGCAGCAGGTGGGGGAGGAGGTTGCAGCAGCAGATCCTCTCCAAAGACCAGTCTTAGAATATTGTCTGAGCTATTTTTGCTCTTGTCTGTAGTGCTGGAAATGAGCAGCACAGGGGAGGAGGCACAGCGGCTGGTGCTCTCTCCCTTTTCTCTCTCTCTTTCTTCTGGCAGAGAGAATTCACTGCCCTGAGCTGGCTGCTATAGTGTGGGGAGGAGGTGCAGCAATGGGCACTGCCCTTCCATGCACCCACCTGAATGCCCTGGAGACCTGCCCAAAGAAGCTTCTGCACACACACAGCAAGATTAACCCTCACAGGCTAATGGAGCATGGACTTGCCCTATAAAAGAATTTGCAAGGAGGCACATGGTGCACACACTCATCACTTTGCTCGGACCAGCCTGGACCACTGGCTGCTGCTGGAGAGACCGTGTGCTCCCAGGAAACTGCTGCTGCCCATTGGAGCGGTGAACTATTCCTTTTTTCTCTCTCTCTCTCTTTTCTTTTTCCCCTACTCTCTCTCTCTCATTTATCTTACTGTGTTTAATAGCATTGTGTGTGTGTCAGATCAAACCTGAGTAGCCTCAGCTGTATTTAAGGTGTCAGATCATAACCTGACCATATGGAAATCTGGTTTTGCAACTTTAGGAAGTCGCCCCTCTTGGTAGTGCATGCAAGTTTTATTTGGTCTAATTATTTTGGTTGTGTCCAAAATAAATCCTGCTTTCTGATTTCACCCTGAGGGGCCTTGTTGGCCTCCAGATCACTGCACAGGTATCAAACAAACCTTCCTTCTTCAACTGTGCAAGTGGAAAAAAAGCCTGAACACTAGTGGTGTCTTGGCAGTGGGGTTTAATACCATCTATGCAGCCTGTCCAGATCCTTCCATAGAACCTTCCTTCCCTAGAGCAGATCAACCCTCCTGCCCAACTTGATGTCATCTGCAATCAATCCCTTCATCCAGACCAACGATAAAGATATTAGACAGAATCACCTCTAACACTGAGCCCTGGGGAACGCCACTTGTGACTGTCAACTGGATTCAGCTCCATTCACCACAACGCTTTGGGCATGATCAGCCAGCCAGTGTTTACCCAGCAAAGAGTACACTCATCTAAGCCATGAGCAACCAGTTTTTACAGGAGAATGCTGTGGGAAATGGTGTCAAAGGCTTTACTAAATCCCAGGTAAACAACATCCACAGACTTTCCCTCATCTACTAAGCACGTCCCCTTGTCATAAAAAGAGATCAGGTTAGCCAAGCAGAACCTGCCTTTCCTAAACCCATGTTGACTGGGTATTATGGTACTCAAGATTATCTGCTGCAAAACCTTTTGTAGCACTGGGGTCAGAATGACAGGCTTGTAATTCCCCAGATCCTCTTTCTGGCCCTACTTGTAGATTGGGGTCACATTCGTTAACCTCCAGTCAGCTGGACCTCCCCAGTTAGCCAGGACTGCTGGTTGCTTGGTGAGCACTTATATCAACTCCCTCAGTACCCTTGGTTGGGTCTTACCCAGCCCCATAGACTTGTGTGTGTCTGAATGGTAAAGCAGGTCGCTAACCATATCCTCATGAATTATGGGGGCACCAGTCTGGTCCCCGTCCCTGTCTTCCAGCTCTGGGAGTGGGTACCCAGAGAACAACCAGTCTTACTATTAAAGATTGAGGCAAAGGAAACAGTACTTCATCCTTTGTCAGTAAGTTTCCTGCTGCATCCAATAAACAATGGAGATTCTCCTTAGCCCTCCTTTTACTGCTAATATATTTACAGAAACATTCTTTACTGTCATTTACCTCATTAGCCAGATAAGATCTAGCTGGGCTTTGGCCCTTCTAATTTTCTTCCTTCTTCCAAAGGTCATAAACTCTCTCTTGTTTTTTCCTGAGTTCCAGTCAGAGCTCTCTGTTCAGCCAGGCTAGTCTTCCCTGCCAGCTTGCGTTTGTCACACGGGGACAGTCTGCTCTTGTGCCCCTAAGACTTCCTTCTTGAAGAACACATGGCCTTTCTGGACTCCCTTGCCCTTCAGGTCTGCCTCCCAGGGGACTCTGTTGACCAGTCCCCTAAACAGGACAAAGTCTGCCCTCTGGAAGTCCAAGGTGATAGTCCTGCTGACTCCCCTCCTCACTTCTCCAAGAATCAAAAGCTCTTTATCATTTCATGATTGCTATGACCACGGCAGCCTCCAGCCATCACGTCTTACACAAGTTCTTCTCTGTATACAACAGGTCCAGCAGGACACCTTCCCTAGCTGGCTCCCTCACCAGCTCTGTCAGAAAATTATCTTCCACACACTACAGAAACCTCTTAGACTCTTTGTTCTCCGCTGCATTGTATTTACAGCAAACATCTGGTAGGTTGAAGTCCCCGATGAGGACAAGGGCTAGTGATTGCGAGGCCTCTCCCAGCTGGTTATAGAATAATTCAGCTGTCTCTTCATCCTGATCTGTTAAAGACTCCCACCATGATATCTGTCTGGTAGGCCTTCCCCCTGATTCTTACCCATAAACACTCAATCCTATTGTCAGTGTCATTAAGCTCTAGACAATTCAAGCACTTCCTAACTACCCCACTGCCTCTCCTTACTTTGCCTATCCCTACTGAAGAGTTTGTAGCTATCCATTGCAGCACTCTAGTTGTGCGAGTCATCCCACCACATTCCAGTGATGGTAAATATATAATAATTTTCCTGCCATTCCTGCTATTCCATGTTGCCCATGCTAAATGCATTGGTGTAGAGACACTTCAGCTGGTCTGTTGGCCATGTCACCTTCTTAGAGGAACATCCCTTAATTCCTTTGAGGTTTTTCACTGGAGTTTCCATCTAGGCTCTTATTACGTCAGGAGCCCCTGGTTCATCTCTGTATAACTTCAGCTTTGCTCCGGTATATGCAGCATGTCTCAGAGACACAGAATAATGCTCTTGCTTGCACCCCATCCCTCTAACACGGCCATGTCATCCCTCTGCTTGTCTCAGACAAGCTTGATATTATCCCCTCTACCTTTCAAGTCAAGTTTAAATGTCTGACAATGAACCCTACAAGCTCCTGAGCAAAGATCCTCTTTGCCCTTTGGAAAAGGTGAATTCCATCAGACACCAGCAAGTATCAGGCTATGTGAGCCACTCCATTACTGAAGAACCCAAAACTGTAGCAATGACACCAGCCATGGAGACATGTATTAATAGTCTGGGTGCATCTGTTTCTTCCAGTGTTGCTACCTGCACCTGGAAGGAGAGAGGAGAAAATAACCTGTACTCCAGATGCCCTTGCTAGCCATCCAAAGGCCCTGAAGTCTCTCTTCATTGCCCTTGGATTATGTGTTGAAGCTTCACCACCTACCAACATGGAAGAGTAACAATATGTAATAATTCAAGGGCTGTACCAGGCTAGGAAATTTCCTAGCAATGTCCCTAACCCAGACCCCATGGAAGCAGCATACCTCCCTAAGGGGAGGGTTTGTCCATCATATTTTACCTTCTGTTCCCCTACATCTACAACTATAACCTGTTTTTTCTTCCATGTGGAGGTGGTTTTGATACAGGGCGTAGGCCCTTCTGACCTTGGTGGCACCTCTGGGGTAGATTGGCAGATTGGCCACCATCCTCATCTTCCATTGACTGGGCTTCCATATCCAGAGCCTCATACTTATATATAGAGGTACCTGGGAAGGTGAAGTGGACAAGGAGGGTGTTCACCTGCCACCCTGAGCATAGACTTGCCTCCATTCACTCCTTTCCTTTGAGGCACTGCTTTCAGCCTAGTGGTGAAGGGATATGGTATCTCCTTGACCTTGGTTTTTTTCTGGTGGCTGTTTCTGTCTCAGAGAAGGCAGAGCCTGTCTCCACCATTCTATCTCATTCTGACTCCCTGATGCTCCTTAACCTTTTCCTTTGTCTTGTAGCTCTCCCACCAGGCAGTCACGCCACACTCTGGCTAATACACCATTCTGTTTGCCTGCTTTGGTCAACAGCGCTTCTGATCACTGGTGCTCCTTAGATTGCTTTTTGTATGTGAGGGGGTCATTGTTGCTTTGGCAATGCTCACACCTTGTCAATGACTTCCACAAGAGCTGCTGGCTTCTGGCAGATCCCTCTACTCTCCTGGTGCTTCCCTGCCTCGGAAAAACTCCATGCACCAAGATCTGCCAAGACCTGCTGCTTTGCTGCAAATCAGGCCAACTCTGGAGCAGCTCCTGACTCAAGTAAAGTGGCAAGTTCTTGACACAAATAAGTTGGCATAAAAAAATATACCACTCCACAACTATTAGAGTTTCCATGAAGTCTCCACACATCACAGTGAAGTAAAAATAGTCAGTACAAAGGAAGTAGTAATAATCCTTGCTTTACCCTTTTTTCACATTCAACTTCCAATAACAGTAACCTACTCACTACAAAACTTCCTCTAATTTCATCTGAAAAATATCCTTTCTCCTCTCCAACCCAGCCTCTGTCATTTCCTCCATTTCTCAATACAGTTACTCTACATGATTCAGAACTGTCCTGTGACTATTTGAACATCCATGGGAACTGAGCCATACTGAGAGACAGTCCACTTAACATTAGTCCTGATTTCTGCTGCCTACTATTCACTTAGTCATTTCATCTTTCACAAAACTGGAATTGCTCAAACAAGCAGAATCTGAAACTATAAGTAGGTTTGAAATAAGCAGTCCATCTCTTGCGTCTATCCATGCAGAGTAGCTGTTTCTTTTAGCCCACTCCTTTCCCTGCACACGTAAAGCAAAATGTGTTCTGAAATACTTCTTCTTGTGCTATCTTTGTCCACAGAAGAAAAGGAAAGCATACTAAATTTTGGCTGTAAGGCTCCTGCTCTGTTTTCTCCAGATTAGTACACAGCACACAACACACATCAATGTGCAAAAGTTTTGTGCCTCAGAAACTAATGATGCTTTTAAAGCATTGACTGGATTTTATGCTACCCTGGAGAAGGATTCAACATTTCATAGATGGAGGAATCAAGAATGAATGATCGCGTCGCTTGCTTGAAGTAATTTAGTGACAAATTCAAGAACAGAACCCAAGTCCTCTACTATATCCATTAGGCCATACACTTCAATATGAGCAGTCAGTATCAACACAAACTCCTTTTGCAACTTTTCCTGTTTAATGAATCTTTCTGATCAAGCCTGATACTAAGATGTTCCATCTCAGAGAGAATAGATTATTTCTTCTGTGCTAATGAACTTCAATCTTGATCTGAAAAGTCAGGGGCTTGGAATGCTTGCCATCTGTTCATTCATGCATAACTTCAAAGAGAAAATCATCAAGCTAAATGAACAATTTCATGATTTGAACTTTGTAGGGCATTTATCTGTGAAGGTTTAAGATACCCTAGCTATAGTAATTGTCACATTTTTTTTTTCAAATGCACAATATAAGGAAAATTTCATTTTCATATGGAGTTTCAAATCCGGAGAACCACAAGGATTGTTCTAGATGCTAGATATCTGCAGCTCTCACTGATCCCACAGGAGCAGTGAGACATCAGCATCTATTGACTTTTTAGAAAGATAAAAATAACAGCATCAAATCAAGTAATGGTCTGGTAAGCCAATGATCTGCTCATCAAATCATAACGAGGTCACTGATACAAATTTTGCAGACTTTTACCTGCCCACTTATTTATTCTTTTCCGTATCTGACTCTGGGACATTGCCTTTTCGCTACAGACACTATTTAGACATGTTTAAAAACAAAAAAAAAAACAAACTATAAATATATTTACTTGCTCTTCCCTTTGATATTCTATTCTTCTACTCTTTCTCCATGAGTCACAGAAGTAACCTTTTTGAAGGTAAGAAAGGATAACTATTTGGAAAAGTTTTCTTTAAAAGGACACTGCTTGTGAGTATTGAAATAGTATAGATAGCATAACATATTGATTCTGACTTTATACTTAAAGGGAGCTCTGAAACATAATTGCAATGGTTAGAAAGAAGTAGAATGTTATTCTCATGGAACCAGCCACCATTAGTAGATGATGATCCTAATGAGAAAAGGCTAGTAAGTTTGAAGTATAATACATTTATTGATACTTTTTGAGTTATTAGTCCACTTTTGAGTAAAAGATGTAGGAGTGGTACTTATTCAGTAACAACAACAATTCAAAAAGAAGTTACTGACAAAGGAAAATTTAGACACAGTCTGGCCATTAGAGAAAATTTCTGTGGCGTTCAGATTTATTTCTTCAGAATAAGGAATTCTTTAGATTAAAGTGTCTGAAAAAAAGATAGTAACACTGTTAAGAGTAATTCTATCACTAATATTTTGATTTACCTATAGGAAATTAAAATACAGAGGTCATGAACCAAGGATTCAGTCTTGCAGTGATGAACACAGCACCAGTTAAAGGTGTTTCATTTTCTTGTTTCAAAATTTAGCACCAGAAATTAAATGGAAGTCAAGAATTCAGTAGAGCGAGGGAAATCTAATTATTGTGTTGGAAAAAGAGGAAGATGTTAAGTAAATGTACTTGGAATTATAATAGGTCAAGGAATTCAGCAGGAATTCAGCAGGACTGGGGTAGGGGCAAAAAGGTCAGAATTTATACTTCCAATAGATATGACAATTACGTTTTACAGTTGGGCTGGCTCCAGGGAACACTGACTTTAGACCATTTTAGAACTTAACTGTGAAGCTGTGCTTTTGGTATGTAAATGTCAGGATCTTGCCTAGTGACTCTGGGTACTGAGCTAAGCTTAGCTATTTTGAGGAAGGTAACCACCTAAGAAGCCTTCAAAACTAGTTCCAGAGTTGGCATTTTAGCACAGTAAGGCTGAAGCATGCCATAGAGTAAACAATCTCTCTCATATCACTTTTGGAAATAGCATATGCACAGAGTTCAGTCATGCTACCAGGAGATGGAAATTCAGAAATGCCAAGATTTGGTAGTTTAATTCAGAACTAACTCTGTTCATAAAATAAGAGATTATAGAGAAATTAATTTTGGAAATCAATTGGCAATCAAGGTAAATGGTAAGGGCATGCAGGCAGCTTTATGTCACTGAGAGAATGAAGAGACATCTTACTTAACAGTTTCTGTTTTCCCTTTAGCTTAGGAGTCTTAGCCTAGAAGTTCATTGCCCCAGTCACTGTATTTCCACTTTATTACTATAGCCTGAGATCTTTGACCAATAAAAGACATTTATGACAATAAATTGTGAAGTGATGCAAAATGAAGCAATGATCCATTTCCTACATAATAACCAGAATGTCTGGAAGAAATAATGATGGTCAGACTGCTGTTAAAATGCCTATGAATCTCTAATGATCAAAGGAGTATGTTATTCCCTTTAACTGCGTTACCCAGCCTTCTTTTTGGGAAGTTAGATGTAGAGGATTGGTTAAGAAGGAAAGGGCATCAGGACACTGGCTCTTTAAGGCTTGATATTTTGGAAGGGCCTCAATCTCAGAATAACCTTGACATTTAGAGGAAGTTGGCTTGTAGCAAGGCGAAGTGGGTAATGTAGTAAGTAGTACAGCTAACCGCAAGGCAGGAACAAGAACAGAGCATGCTTGGCAACTGCTACCAATGGGCACCTAGTGCGTAGTAACTGCTAACCAATTAGTGCGTGAGTAGTGGACAGACCAATAAGCACTTTACGCGTAGACTGTAACACGGTGTATAAAAGTTGGTGGCGGGTTCGTAATAAACTGAGCAAGATTCTAAACTCATATTGGGTGTGGTCTTGACTACGGCTGACTCTCCGTGCAACATATTGGCGCCCGAACAGGGACGTGGCAGGATCTGGGAAGGAAGGATCACGGAGGACTTCTCAAATCTGCTAAAAACGGGGGAGCAGACGGAGAAGGGGAGAGCAGAGCGAGGAGGCATCTGCTGCAGGGAAGCAGACAGCTGGAGCTCTTCTACCGAGTGCACCGGGAAGAGCCTCGCACCGGGAAGACCGCGCAGATGGATAGAGATGCGGCACTCACGCTTTTGGTTGATATTCTCTCTAAGAGAGAGGTAGGCGTGAGCAAGAAAAAGCTTTTGGAGCTTTATGACTGGGGACTTAAACGGGGCTGTTTTAAAGACCCAAAGATTTATTTTGACACTGCGGAATGGCGGAATGTGGGCAATCAATTATGGGATGCTATGATAGAGGAAAAAAAAGGAGCGAAAAATCTGGGGGCTCCCTGGCAGGAAGTTTTTGAAGCGTTAAAGGTGCATGTCGGCTCTAAAAAGCAGAGCGATAATTCCGAGATGAGTGCAGGATCGTCAACAACTGTACTAACCTCCCACCTCCCTAAACTGGCTGCGCTTGTCTCTGCACCGCCTGACGGGAGGGCTGACAATCCCTTTGATCCGGGTCCGATAGACACCAACAAGAAGCCTGATCCACCCCCTCACTGTCCCTCATACCAACGGGTGCAAGTCAGGAGGGAGGCACAGCAGCAGGGAGAAGTTGAAATATTGCAAGCTTTGATCTGCACACGGCACGACGGTCTGTGCTGGGAACTAATTAGTGACGAAGCGATAAAGGAGATTCCAAAAACTGTAAGAAGAGAACCAAGCCACCTGGCCGAGGGCCGCTCCCCCACCCCTCCAGCTCCCACGGAGCGGTTCGCCGTAGGGGGGGCCTCGGCCCTGGGCTAAGGGGGGTCCACCTGCTGCTGCAGCAAAACTCAAGCAGTTTCAGCATTGCAGAAGGGACTGTTAACAGATATGATAAGAAATGGCTTGATTAAACAATGTTGGTAGCAGTTCAAGAGTCAAGACAGTTTAAATAATGCAATTTTACAACAGATGCGGCTTTTTGGTTTATCAAACACTTACAAAGATACCGGATGTTAGAAAGTTGAAACAGGCATGACCCGTATATGGTGTTTATAGATAGATTGAAGGATGTGCTTGACAAGCAAGTAAGACAACTGAGCAGTTACAGAAGCCTTAATTTTGCAATCACTGACAAAAAATCCTAATGACGAATATGGAAAGATATGGTGTGGTCTGAAAACTCCTACAATAACAGCTGGGATCATTTACCTATCAAGCACAGCTGGTAGCTGCTGCCCTGACTGTAATCTGGGACAGAAATACGTTCTGTCAGAGACGCGGCAAAGAGAGACATTTTAAAAGAGACTGCCACATGCAACACCAGGATAGAGGGCCTAAAATCTGCCCTCAGTGTGGAAAGGGCAAACATTTTACCAGTTGGTGTAAATCAAAATGGGATAAGAACGGGACGGTATTGTCAGAAAACCAAGAGCAAAGCATGGTTCAGAGGCACGTACCAACACAGACGCCTCCACAGTGAACAGCAGCTCTCACCTCAGAGCAAGAACGAGACGCAGCACAGAGATAGATGTGATCACCACCATCGCAGTAGTGCTGCAATCGTCTGCACTTCACACAATACCACGGAATGTAAAAGGACCATTGGAGGGTAGCTTTACTGCCTTGTAATTAGAGTGATTATCAATAATTTGATTGGGAATCTTTGTTTTACCTGGGGTCATTGATGCAGGCTGTACTGGAATAATTCAGGCAAGTGTATGGATGCTGTCTCCACTAGTGTTATGAACACCATTTCCACTAGTATTAATACCAACAGATAGCCGGATAGTGTATTTAAGTTTGTTCAAAGCAGCTGTGTTCCAAGCTGACTCTGTAGAGCATGGCTCACAAGGATTTGAGTCCATAAGAATCCCTGAAATACATTTGGCATAGTCCCTACAAACTCAACCTCTTAAAAAAAAAAAAAAAAGGAAAGCCAGAATGACTGAAAAATTGGGTACATTGCAAAATTTAGTGGAAGAGCAAATAGATCATGGGCATACAGTCCCATTTAATAGTCCTTGGAACGCACCTGTATTTGTGATAAAAAAAGAAATCTGGAAAATGACGTTATTCACATGACTTTTCTAGACAAACTACAAGAGGCCTTAAATAAGCAGGCAGACAATATCGCCACTAGATAAGTGTTGCTTAAACAATTAGCCTTAAAGAATGTAAAGATGGACTTAGTGCACTGTTAATTGCATGATCACCTGTTACAAAGATTGTTTATTTTACCAGAATTGACTGATGCTGACTTTACGAGAGCGATGCAAGTAATAGTTTGGATGCCTATGCCTCCTGAATTTATATCAAAGGGCACTAGAATCACTCATCTGATTTGTTTTTCAGCAATTGTACCCCATGAAGGGACAGAGGCTGTGGTTCAACTGACCAGTCCATGATTCTATCAATACAGAAGTTACAAAAGTCTACCATAAGTGAAATACTTGTTAGACAATCGATATAAGCCTTATTAGATAATGCATCTACGCATTTTAAGTGTTGTATGTTCCCAGTACCATGTGTAGTTTAAATATTCATAGCATGGAAAAATTGTGGATCCGATAGTGATGGCCAATGTTGTATGAATGTATTTGGCTAGCTGAGAAATGAGTGGTCGTGTGTATGTGTGTGCATGTTTGAAGTGCTTCAAACGTTTGTAAGACTTAGAAATTGGTTTTGATTAATCTTGAAAATATACCTCTGGGACCTTTCAATCTCAAATGTCCACTAAGCCGGCAAACAGGTAGATTTACCTGGGGATCTTTGGAATGAAAGGCTTCAGAAGGAAAAGTTTTAAAATACTTAGCAAAACATGCAGCTGTAAGTGTGTGAGTGCCCCCCCCCGCGCCCTTCTCCTTCCTTTCTAAGTTTTTTTTTTCTTTCAGCCTTGAAGAAGTCCAGAGGAGTTAACGGTGTTATCTCTCTAGGGGAATGTTGTGAGAACACTGTGCATTCCAGTCTCACTGGAACTAGTCAGCGGCTGCTGGGTCCTAGTGCAGACAACCTTTAGGGATAATTGAGGCAATGATAGAGGAAAATTCAAAAGATTTATTACGAATTACTGAGTGGATATTTTGCCACACTAACCCCAAAAAACCATAGTCACTAAATTTGAAATGATTACAATGATAATCACTGCGGAAAGAAAAAAGAAGTGTTCAGTTATTAGGCCAAGACTCGACAATCATTTATATCCCAATGGCAAAAGCATATGCTAAGTGGTGCATGGCAAATATTTTGAATTTACAAGTAGATCTAATAGATTATCCAGAAAGTATTGATATCCATTTACCAAGTCATGTCATTATTGAACGTACCCATCAAGTAGTAAAAACATTGTTAGCAAAAAAAAAAAAAGGGGGGGGAAATCGGGAGAGACACTGCAAAACAGATTGATAAAGGTGCAATATGTAATGAATTTTTTGCAATTAGCAGGAGATGATCAAATTGTGCTAAAGTTGTAGCATGTACAAACCATGTCGTCAAAATCAGAGCAAGTACAAGACAATGTGAAAGTGCTATTGAAAAACAGTTATTATGGGCAATGGACAGGTCTGTATAAGCTACTAACATGGGGACGAGGTTATGCTTGTGTTTTAACAGATAAAGGACCACTTTGGGCACCTGCGAGGTGGATCAAGCCCATGTTGCTGTGTGACAACTGTTATGCCCCAATCACGAAAACAGTCAACAAGAATGAGGAGGATGTTAACATTATGGGTATTCTTAATCTTATGGGTGGTAGTTGAAGGATGTCCCTTTCGATTCTCGAAAGAATGGGTGGATAACAAGATGGGTATGAGAACTGTTGGTCAAAGGATGAATGTTATTTTTAATGGTGTTAATTGCTTTGACAATTATCCTGTGTGTTACAGTGTATACAACATCAAGTCAATCATATGTTTCACCTGAACACTTTAGTCAAAAAACAAAAAGAGAGGTTAACTTTACTAACACCAAACACAAGCATGATTTGGAATGTGTCACGACATCATTATAAATGGGCAAGAACAAAAAGAATGACCCATGCGTTTTCTAGTAGCTGCAAAGATATGGTCAAGTTTTGGAACCCAGAAACAATCATAGCAGTCTCAATTTTAGCTCCGGGAGTAGCAGCCACCGGAACCTTGGCCCAACTGAATCAACTGGAATGCTGGCTCTCTAAGCAAACAAATGCTATATCCAAAGCGCTGTCTGAATTGTTGCTTGACATGGATTCCGTACGACATGCCACGTTAGAGAACCGGGCAGCTATAGATTTTTTGTTGTTAGCGCAAGGTCATGGTCGTGAAGAATTTGAAGGCATGTGTTCTATGAATTTGTCTGATCATTCGAAGTCAATATATCGTCACTTCAGCGAATTGCAAGAGCTAGTCGGAAAATTACAAATTAGTGATAACCTGGGATTGGATAAATGGCTTAGAAACCTGGGACTCTTTGGATGGCTCCCAGAGACGGTTAAGGGAATGATGCTGATTGTAATAATTGTTATTGTAACATTGTTAATTGTACCTTGCTTGTTACATTGTTGTCAAAGGGTAACAGGAAAGTGGTTAAACCAAGTGTTGATAGTGCAAAAAAAAACAAAAAGGGGGAATTGTAGAGGATTGGTTAAGAAGGAAAGGGCATCAGGACACTGGCTCTTTAAGGCTTGATATTTTGGAAGGGCCTCAATCTCAGAATAACCTTGACATTTAGAGGAAGTTGGCTTGTAGCAAGGCGAAGTGGGTAATGTAGTAAGTAGTACAGCTAACCGCAAGGCAGGAACAAGAACAGAGCATGCTTGGCAACTGCTACCAATGGGCACCTAGTGCGTAGCAACTGCTAACCAATTAGTGCGTGAGTAGTGGACACAGACCAATAAGCACTTTACGCGTAGACTGTAACATGGTGTATAAAAGTTGGTGGCGGGTTCGTAATAAACTTAGCAAGAGTCTAAACTCATATTGGGTGTGGTCTTGACTACGGCTGACTCTCCGTGCAACAGTTAGAGATGAACGCTCAAGACTGTGTAAGATTCAGATATAAAATGTAAAGCAGCAAAAGCATGAACCCCACCGTTCATTACACACTTCCATTACCTCTTTTTTTGAGAAACAGGACAAAAGCATGAGTACATTTTTTTCCATGCATCTTTATTTAAATTTATTTATTAAATTGAAATCTAGCTGTCAGACTTCATACATCCAAACGCAAAAAAGCAGAGGCACTTCCCTTCTTCAGAGAAAGAAATGTATTCAAACATACCTTCAAATTCCTATGCATTTCCCTGCATTGAAATTATTGTGGAGAAACTGCTCATTCCTTCACATACAGTATTTCTTTTTATTTTGATACCGTACATGTCTTTTACTCCTAAGGATGACAAGTAGGTTATGAGCTTTCTCTTATCCTCACTTATCTCTGCTTTCTTCTTACACTCTCTCAAACAGCAACAAGATCTATTTATAAAGCAAATAAATTAATTGTCATACTATTATACAAATATTTTTATTTTAATCAATTAAAAAATAAGCACCCCAGATATGTTGACAACAAGGATGAGCTGTGGTATAGGCATTCACTTTCCTATCTTTTCTATGTACAAGTGTAGGTTATTTTCCCTACACTTGTTCTAATTCTAAATAAGCCTTCTCAGAATTGCTGCTTCCTAGTCACTCTTTTTTTGTCCAAGCTTTCTAAGCAGAACAGTTCACTCAAGTGATGATCATCTATCTCAAACCTGAATTAAGTTCTTTTTAGTTGGATTTCTTTTTAAAAGGAGTCTTGTGGCTAATGTGTGACATTTCCAAATGCCCTCCCAAATCCATAAGAATAGTTAAGACACTTCTGTTCACAGAAAGTCAATGTTTACTTGTCATTGTGTGGTTCCTTCTTTTTTATTTCTTTTTAACATGACGTATAAAGCTACATGAAGGCATAATGCATCATATTTCTGTCATTTGCATATTTCATGTGCATTTCATTTAATTCTGTGAATCATAAGCACCTACATTAATTTACAATGACTATAAAGCTATTGCCAAGTAAATGGGATTTCTGGCAACTCAACAGCACATTTGCTACTACACATTCTTTTCTCAATAACCAAGTAGTTTCCACTTATGGAATATCTTTTGATGTCACTATATGGGAGGTTTTTCCTCTTTGTATTTCTTTTAAGTCCAGACTGCACCCATTACCACCTGTGTTATGTTTTCTTAAAGTATGAAGCTCTTTTGAAATCCAGTTGCTGTTGTAAAGAGAGAATAGAGAAACTTCCAAAGCACGTTTGGGGTGTCTTAAACAAAATACCTTTCTCAGGGTACCATCCTGCAGCAAGGCTGCCACTGGCGATAGTGCTAATATAATAAGAAATGTAATATTTTTAATACCTAGAGAGGTACGTACATGGGTTTGTGTTTGTTTTTAGTATTAGGCAATACGCTGGGGAAGCGTGGCACACCATAAATCATACCTTCTTTTCACAAAGCTCAAACCTTCTGTTCAAAATCAGTTGACAGCATGTTCAGTCAGGCTAATGATATGAACATTCTTCCCAGAATAAGGCTTATAAAACTATCAAGCAATTTAAACAGCACTGCCTGTCTTGACTAGAGATAACCACATGTTCAGTGGAGACAGCATTCTTCTTGGTAAAAGAAATCACTATACGATTCATTACTTGCTGGCAAAGAAAATCTGTCAACATTCAGAGAAGAGACACATTATTGGACTGTTGGCATCTTATTTTATTCCTAGTGATTTTAATTTATAAGGTCCTTAGATCAGGATTTGTACCTTTAATACCACATGCCACACAGAATTATAATCTGAAATGCACGTGTTAATATAAGAAAAATTGATCCCGTAAGCATCTACAAATTCTGACCTCTTTATGTCTGTCAACATGAGTCAGAATTAACACCAAATTTGGCCTAAGAAATTAATTAGAATTTTTTTAACAGGCGGCAAAATACTGGGTTTTCCATCCCTTTTTCGTTTTACAGCTCTAGGTTCCTTCATCCTATTTAAGCCTAATTTTGGAAAATGTCTAAAGAGATTTCCTCTACAGTTTCTGAGCTTCCTTACTTCCGTAATTTTGCATTGAAATAAGTCTAAATAATTTGTTGTATGTTGAGAATTCATGTAGCTATACATGTCTATGGCAGTATTTGCAAATGGAAAGTAGAATGTCTTCAACAGGTAAGGTAATAGTTTTAGCGAATGACTAAAATATTTGCCAAATTAAAGTACCAACCCTGCTGGATGAGAACCAGAAAAAAATAAGTGTAAAGAAGCTGCCAGGCAGAGTTTAGATGGTCATGCTTATCAGCACATCAATGTCTGTAAGCTTTCTGCAGGTCTAATCCAATACTTTAAACAGTCTATTATCGTTTCCATCTCAAAAAGACACTAGAAATTACTCATCAGGTTGAAAAATTGTCCTGAAGCCTTCAATCAAAAGCAATTCTTAAAAAAACAGGTTAGTAGATACGGTGGATATATGCCACACATTTCAGTAGAAGAAAAACTTTGTTATGAATATTCCAGGAAATAATGTGCACTTACTCTTGGAGATGTTTTTTGCGTATGTTTTGCATTTAAGAAAAAATAACTTCAAGGGTTGTAAGCATTAGAAAACCAAAACTCTTTCACGCGCACAGTTTTTATAGGATAATTTATACTTTATATTATGCTTTATACTATACTCACCCTACTTTCTGTGCATATAGAAAACTTTACACTTATTTTCTTTAAATACATTCTCTGTCAATAAAAAAGTGCTAGGAATGAAGAATGAATTTTTCACAAGAAAACATAGTTGAGACCATGACAGGGTCAGACTCTCCCCATTGAGCTCTATTAGCTGCCTTACTGTTTTCCTCAATCCTCTAAGTTTTGGAGTCAAATTGTGGACAAATATTCAAATTCTTAATCAATGAATACTGAGAAACTTCTAGTTATCTGTGCAGGTACAAACCAAACATCTTTAAATGCCCTGTAAAAGCTATCAAATATTTATTTTTGTTGTTATTTTTTCAGTGGCAGATAAGTTCTTAATGTCCCAGTTGAAAAAATTCCACTACCCCAACAAGTTTCTTAAAAGCGTCTGAAGGAAATATCATAAACCTTTTCTCTAAATTGGCAAAGGTTTTTTCTGTGCCAGATAACCACACCAGACAGGCAGATATGTTAGAAGAGAAGAGATAAAGGTAACTTGCTTCAGGATTTTTTTCCCTGTAATACATATTTTTAAATAGATTTAAAGTCAAGCCTGCCTTCTAATAGGACCTAGTCAAGATTTATCTTTGTTATTACTGACACTGTTATTACTAGAAACTATCTGATGACTTCTAAGAGATGAATGGGGAGCTTTAGACCAGTTCATAACAGGCAAATACATTCTCTACTGGCAATTTCAGCAGGGACCCCAAGGACTACACTTACGGCTGATCTGGGGGAGCAGTACCTTCTCAGATCAACATAAAACATCTGCATGGCATAGATAAAGGGCATTTTCCAGCTATGCTTCTGAACAATCTTTTCCTGATCAAAGCTTAGAATGATGTTTCCACTCTCATCCTGCTTAGTCTGACAGCCACTTAAAACATTTTTTGTCCAAAATTTTGCGTTCTTCTATTCGTTCAGCTCTTATGATTCTGAATTCCTGTTCTCCTTTTATATCCCTCTATCCATTCCCTCAGTAAGATGTCACTCATCATTCCAGTGTGAACTGGGATTTCTGTAGATGTTCGATCCATAACAAACAACAATCACTGTCAACATCCCCGTTTCAAATCTGAGTCCTCTCAAAAATGAAGTCTTGGCACCTCTCTCCAATGTGTGCAAGTATGACTCACACAAGAAGCTCAACACAACTAAAGCTGTGTTTCTAATCAATTTGCTTTCTCAACCATTGCCACAAGTCTGTCCTCCCAGTCCTTCATATCAGCAGACCTAGGCAGATACAAGGTCAGCAACCTGCCACATTGAACAGGACTAGACCCAGCACTGAGCCCTCAGGACACCACTTGTGACCGGCCTCCAGCTGGAGGTAAATTCCATTTACCACAACTCTTTGGGCCCAGCCATCCAACCAGTTTTCCACCCAGGAGACTGTGTGCCTGTCCAGGCCAGAGGCAGCCAGTTTCTTAAGTAGAATGCTGTGAGAAACATAGATTTCTTCCAGGTACCACAGTATTTCAGAGATCCATTAATTTCGCCGGGACTTTTGAAAATTCAGCTCTTTATAAAAAGGCAACAGAATATTTTATGATAATTTAAAAACTTGTTCTACTTCTTTGTGGACAAATACAAAGATGGATTCCTAATTTGTTTCCAAACTCAATATTTTCAAATATTACTTTTTGTGAACATAGGCAAGGAAATGATGCCTTATAGAAAGAAATGTAAGGACACATATAATTATTTTCATTATATTTCTGGTTGTGTTGTGGACTGAGTGCACAACCTTTTGTCAATTCTCTAAACATCAGTTTTCAAAGCTTTGGCATGAGGTTACATGGCTTCAGTTGCACACAATAGAAGTTATAATACTCAAAATTTTTGAACCCTTGACTCTCTTTTAGTCTTAAGGACAAATGTCAAAGGATAGCTTTAATGTAAATAAATTGTAAATTGCAAAGTGGGTTTCAACTGGGACAGAGTTTTACCCTTTCTTTTTGTTTTCCCCTCCCCATTCCATTGTGGGGTGAGGGTGGTGTGGGAGGAGTGAAGGGCCACATGATGCTTTGTGGCAGGCTGAGGCTAAAGCATGGCAGATATAAAGCCAGGTATGTTATACTACTACTAATTTGACAACAAAACTAATTACATCAGCAAGCAAAATAAACACCATCTCAGAACTATTGCCATGGGAAAAAAGGAATGAAGTATTAAAATAATTATTGAGTTTCAGTGTCTGTGGTTATGCACTGCTTCAATACAATAAGAGCAGTGTGGAAAAATATTATTTATCCACCTTCATTCCACCACACTTCATTCTTCCAACAATAACATACATAGAACTGGATACACTTAAACTGCATTGCTAGCACAGGGTTAAGGAGGAACAGTGAGGTCCTTGCATTCAGTGAATTCTGAATTCAGCATCAGGAAAGCATATGTGCTTCTTTAATGTTGATATCAGCATCTAGAAGAGGGAAAGAGGAAGGGGAAAATACCAGGCTTTTTAAGAGACAATTGTCTAACATCAAAGTATATTCAGAGTCAGTGGGACTAAAGTTAGTCTTGAACAATGATGAAGCAGAAAAGAGAAACAGCAGAGAGAAAGTAAGAAGTGAGAAGGAAGACGATGACTTTTAGAAGTAAACTAATTGCAGTAGTTGAATAGATTAAAACTTCTGTCATTAATACAGAAATGGTCCAGTATAGAAAAGTGAATTCCTCCGGAGGGGGGCAAGGGTGGTTTGTGTAAATGAAATTACTCAGTAAGCCTGTTCAGCACAAGCTGTGGTAATTTGAAATACCAACTGTAAATAGATATGCCACACTTCCATTATTTGAATAAGATATTTCCTATTTGTTCCATGGTGACTATAGGTACTAGACTGGCAGCATTAAGACTTTGCTAACCCATGGCAGGCGCAGCGTGAATAGTGGCATGACAATCTGAAATACCAAAAGCCAGTGTGCTACATATTCCTGCAATTTAAACCACTGTGATGTATCTCACGTTCAATGCTGCTCAATTATTTTCCATAAATATATATAATCCTTGAGTCCACAGCTTGATTTGTAAAGAAAGTGTAACATGAAAATCTGATTTATTTTTCTTAAATTCTCTACAAAGCAGAAACATGGATTTCCTCCCTGTCCTCCGTTTTGTTCTCATTTTAACCCTGTATGCTGGCTGTCTCCTGATAAGCAGAATATCTTTTAAAACCAAATTTTGGAGAAAAAGTTAATTTAAATTCAATTTATAAATGTTTCATTCAAAATTCAATTAAATTAATATTTTGAGATAAAAATGGAACATTTCAAATACTGATTGTGGTTTTATTTACAAAAAAGTGTTTGAGACATCATAGTATTTTGCATTAGATTTTTTAAAATAATTTAAAATAATTTATAACAGAATTTTTTTGAAAATTACATAAATTAATAGGACAAATGTTATATTGAGTAATTAACAATATTTTAAAGAATGACTTGTCACTACATGGCTCAGTTTGAGAACAAGAGCAGAACTGTTTGGGCTGATCCTGAAACTATATTTTTCCTTCCATTATTTTTCAATGCTGCCATCAAAACGATTGTATTTTTTCTTCCTCTTCTACTATATTGTGCTGATCTGCTTTTCCAAACTGCAGCAGAGGAAGCTACAAAGAGAGTATTTGAGCATGCTGTTAGGCAAAGAGAGAAAGCAGTAAAAAACAAATAGGCAATCTCTTTCCTGACTTCTGTGGTCCCCAGAATGATAAAACGGCACAGACGTAACGGAAGTACATTTTACTATCCCTGCACAGGGATTTCTGACGCTAAACATTTCAGATCAATATTATTTAAAGGTAGTAATTATCACTCTCAGATAATCATGGGAATGTTACACCTAAGCAAATTTTAAACTCTGCCTCTGTTGAATCTAAATATGAGAATAAATGTCTTTTACTTCAGTGTTCTGGTTTGAGCTAAAACAGAACATATTCTCTGACTTTTCATTTAAGCCTCTTCTGAGTAACTTCAGTTTCTGAAAGTCAGCACCACAGTATTTCAGACAGTGACTGCCTCTAGAAGTGATAAGCCTGATAGTTATCATCAAACTAAAGGGGCATTGGTAAGTAGAGAGGCTCGTGTTCACACTTATTCCTGTGTAAATCAAGAGCAGCCTAGAGTTGGTGAGAGTTGCAGCTACAAGGAGAATCAGACAGGGCAGGTTACCCAGATCTGACCAACAAAGTATTCCATGCCATACACATCATACTCGGTATAAAAACTTAGAGATCACAAAGGTCAGCCTCTATTTTTCAATGGCTGATGTTCAGGGAGAACCTCGTCTGTCTGTCTGCCCCAAACCCATCAATGTGTTCCTGAATCAAGTGTCTGAATCCAGTGTCTGAGTACAGCCCCTGTCTGCAGCTGAACCTAGTCCAGGACTTTCCCCATACCTGCCCTGCACCATCAGTGGTGACATAGTGGTCATCTGGGAAGTTTGAATTGATTTTGTATGATTTTATATATGTTATTATTTTCTTATTAGTAGTATTGTTCTTTTATAATTATTATTATTTCATTAAAGCTGTTTTAGTTTCCAACCCAAAAGCCTTTCTTTCTCTCATTTCCCTTTCCTGCAAGGGGCTGGGATTAGGTCTAAAACTGCCCAGTTTAGTTACTGACCTGGCAGGGGAAGGGGTCTAAACCAGGACTGTCAGTCATCAGATTTCCTGGTCAGGAATCCAGTGACTCCACCTCATTTCTCATGCAGATTTCCTGTACATGAGTGTTTTAACAGGCTTGATGTATCTTCAATGCACCAAAATCACTGTGTACACACGGCAGAGTTGCTTTGCATATGTACTCATTCAGAAATTATTTTCAGAAAGAGTCACAGACTATTGTAAATGAAACCTGAGCATGTGGCAGTGTTGCTCATGAGGAATCACACCTTTAGAAGGATTTCTTAAGAGTTATCTGGAATGATTGTGGTACATGTGTTCTACATCACCAGTTAATTAGAAGCAAAGTCATACTTTCTGGTTGTTTTCATTGATGAGCCATCATAACAAAAGCAAAACAGGTTAAAGGCCTGCCTGAAAGAAGGCCTGGAGCAGTTTGTGGTCCAGCCATACAATAAAGCTGTATGGTCAGGGCAGCTGAAGAACGTTAAACATTAATGTTCACTGTGAAACCCATGGCTACTGTTTCACAATAAGCAATGCTAAAGCAAGGCAAAAAGGCAGTGAAGCCACACTCTTGCATTTTGCGCTTAATGTAAAAAGGAGCAGAGAGAATATGGGGTTTATATGAGAATAAAAAGGATGAAAAGTTTGTGAATAATCTAAGGCTGAGGACCTATCTTGCTATTTTCCAGGACCAAGATGGGCATAACGCACAAGTCTGTAACTGTAAACCAAGAGTAAACCTCAGAAAGAAACTGATGAAAAAATCCAGAATAAGCTAAATAGAGGATGTCACCCAGTCCTGACTGTAGCTTACAGGGAATAGATTACTATCTGTCATGACAGAGAATTCAAAATGAAGCAAGAAAAACACCAAGACAGAAAACTTGTGAAGCTCAGAAGTCCAAGTCCACACAAACAGCACATGGAACTACATATGCTGTTACAATGACAACAAAAACAATGCTTTTCTGTACTACACAGGCAACCCATTCACCTTGAGATTTACAAACATTATTTCCACCCCCATCACTTAGACATAGGAGTCCTAAAGCAGCATGTATCATCAAACCTTTTCTCTTTAATCTTCCAGGAAATCTCTGCCTCCTCCTCTAAATCTGTTCTCTCATATCTGCCTCAGTGTTGTCAATAATTATACACAAAAACATACCTTATCTACTTCATCAGTTTCAATCACTTTATTGTAAATATGCTGTGTTTCATTTTCTGTTTAATTGTATCTTTTCCAGTCATTTCTACTAACACAATTCCCCACAACTGGGGGATTTTTCATGTTTTGTTTAGCTTGGTAGTTGAAACTGCACATGGACCAGCAGCGTGTCAACCAAATAAACAATACATTTTTCTAACCTGTGTATGATATTTAAAGTTAAAACTATGCAGCCAAGATCTGTTTTGTAATAGGCCATTATTATGCCTGTCACCTTTATAGCAACCCTATTTTATGGCTAAAGGGAGACCTATTTCAGAAGGGAGACCTCAGCTCCATTGTATGCTCGAAAATGTTGAGTGAAATCATAGAAACTAATCAACTTGACCAAGCAGGCAGAAATTCACTATTTGAAAAATACTGTGCTATGTCTTCGAATCATGGAAAGTTTACACAAGTGTCTTACCGCGTTGTTCAGAATAACAAAACAACAATGATGTAGATGTTGGACAGAAAGGTGTCCTAAAACTTGAACAAGGCACATATTTTTGTGAAATATGTATGTTTTCTCTGCTTGCATTCAGTTTTTATGCCTTACCACTCCCAGATGTCCTAAATTTTAAGTTAGAGAAAATAGTATTTCCTCACTTCTCCCGCTACTCAGTAGTTCTTGCCCTAGTCCAGCAGCTCTTATTTTAGTAAAAGCAAATATAACTGTCATTCCAGATTGAGATCTGTTACTCCTACTATTTCCTTCACAAAGTCCATATGAAAATCACAGTATGCTAACTTTGTTTGAAAGTTTGACTTCTGAACCAAAACAGAAAAAACAGGAAATTTTCTTAAGAAGGAAGATATTATTGTTGTTCTTCTAGTCTTGGTGAAACAATTCAGTAAATCACTGAAATCCCACTGAAAGCAGAAGAGTTTTAGCAGGGACAGCACAAGACTTGCTGTTCTAAACACATTGTGTTATGCATAAAAGCATGTCATATAGGCAGCGAGATATATATGTGACAGCAGTAGTGTTTCATACCTAACAATGCAAATAATACTATGGTTTTTCAACCTATCCCAGATCAATCAAAGACACACAGAGAAGCAAGCTCCTAATAATTGGCTTTACAAGCAATCATTCTTGGATGTTTGCAATGCATTCATAGCCTATTAATTAATTCAGCAAAGACATGCTCTGAGAACCAAGGACAAACCATTGTCAGAAAATCCCCAAGAGAAAGACTGTTAAAATGCAGCTTCTAACAGTCTTTTCTAATACTTGCAAAATATAAGTCTCTGAAGGGTTGAACATTGTGACAAGACTCAGAAAGATGCAACATTTGAATGTCTTCTCAGAGTTCATTCAGATTATGCAAACCTTTTGGGTTTAGATGGTTTGCTCCAAAGCAGGCTGCATAACAGAAAAGGCGACTAGGACAAAGTTTATCTTTTAGCAAAGCATCCAGTTTTCTGTGTCTGCTATTAACTAAATTTTAGCAGCAAACAAATTACAGTGAGCACTTTCAAAATTCGATGGACTAGCACTAATCATGGAGTCATGAAAGACAAAGATGATGTAAATCTTCTCTCTTAACAGGCTTATGGGGTGTTTTCTTCCGAAACTGAAATCCAGTTTAAAGCACAGACCTAAAAGCAGTTGCATTGCTCAGTTGAGTATAACAACCCGTATTATATTTTTTTTTTAATGAGAATACTCCAACAACAGGCAAGACTGACAGAAACTGAAGTCCAGGCTGGCAGATACCTGGTGATCCAGAGAGGTAACCAGTCACCAGATTGCTCAAGGAGCTGTTCTTTGGTCTAAATATTTTGAGATATTGTTGGAACTATTGGTGCACCTCAAATACTGTGGTCAGTTTTGAGCCCCTCGCTACCAGAAAGACATTGAGGTCCTTAAACATGTTCAAACAAGGGTAATGAAGCTGATCAATGGTCTAGAGAACAAATCTAAAGAGGAACAGCTGAGGAAACTGGGGTTATTCAGTCTGGAGAAAAGGAGGCTGAGGGGAGAACATATTCCTCTTCACAGCTACCTGAAAGAGGTTGTAGCAAGGCTGGCGTTGTTCTCTTCTCCCAAGTAACAACTAATAGGACAACTGGAAATAGACTCAAGTTGCACCAGGGGAGGTTTAAAACAGATATTAGAAATATTACTTCACTGAAAGGGCTATCAGGCACTAGAATAGTCTGCCCAGGGAAGTGGTTGAGTCACCACCCCTGGAGGTATTTAAAAGGTATGTAGACGTAGTGCTTAGGGATGTGGTTTAGTGGTGGGTTTGGCAGTGTTAAGTTTACAGTTGGACTCAATGATAAGGATCTTTTCCAACCCATGCAAGTCTATGGTTCTGTGATTCTGTAATTAAAAATAGTCTTAAATGGTGATAATGGCAAATTTATTGAGGATTTTTCTTTTATTATTACATCTCAGCATTTTCACCTTAGAAGAATTAAAATGTACTACTTGAGGCTGTTTCCACAGCTACAAACTTGTTCTATATCAAACAACGTACCACACAGATCTTATTTTTAAGGCAATAACATTATTGGAATGAAATAATTTTAAAGCCTTGGCCTCTCTCATATTTGCCTTTCCATCTAGGTCTAACTTTTCTTTCCTTACCTTCAAGATACTATTGCTATGTGTTGCAGGACCCTCTCCAAGCTGCCTGCATATCTCTACTGCACTACAAACAAGAGGATATATTGCTCCATAAGGCCCCGTCCTCATCACTGCCATATGAACGAAACCACGCAACAATTCTTCCAGAAACCCCAACAGATTTGACTATCTTGCAACAGCAAAATATTTACCTATAATATCTTGTTTCCTGTAACTCCCAAGGTAATTATAAATGCCGCACTGCCTAATCACTTCATATATATTTTGTACTTATGTATGTGTTTTTGTTTACATGCAGCATTTTCATTTACCTTCACACAATTTTGTATGTTTTCCTTTTTAGATCATTTCTTCCTGTAAAATTCAAGAAAATGTTACATTCTAATCCTGTCTTCCCAAGCATCCAATATTCCTCCCAAGATAGTATCTTGTACAAGTACATTCATTACTACTTCACACAGATTACTAAAGAAAATACCAAATCAAAGGAATGAGAAACTTCTGCTTCTTTAATTGTGGTAAGCCAATAGAATCTACTTCGTCATCTCTTAAGACATACAGTATATGATGAAAAGAAAGCTTTTTTGTTTTATAAAAAAAAAAATCCTATCAAAAGTTCACTGCTATTTGACAATTAAAGTCTATGACCACAGTGCCTAGGGTTTTATGTCCTGGGGTTTTGTTTTGTTTGTTTTTTAAGTATTCGCATTGCTAGCTCAATATGAAAATGGAAAGCCACAGAACAGGTTGGAAGTTGCCCCTGGAGATTACCTACTTTCAACTCCCCCTGCTCAAGCAGGTCAACTTAGGTTGGGCAGCCACATGGCAATTGAAAATACAGATTGAAAAATTTGCCTTTTCAGATACAAACATACATTAAAGAGGTACCGTTCCTTCATTCAGCATCTTTGGTAATTGCTTATGCATCACGAGATGATCCCAGCATGACATCTAGTGGCAGCAGCATATTTAAACCACTCAGTGCCTTTTAGGCAGGACACTGTTTCCAAGATATTCACACCTATTTTTAAGTCTAGTCTAGCTTACCCGCAACATCTTGAATGCACTAAAGTATTAAAAGCTTCAGTGTGCTCAAAATCAGGGATTATCATAGTATTCTCCATTTTTAGTCAGAATTAACTGAGACATATTTGGGCCTTTCTAAAAAACTAATAACCTTATGCATATGACAATCAAATATCCAGTTACTATTTATTTCTTTATAACTTTTAAAATTCTGTTTCTGATCACCCTCTCAGAAACAGGAATTGCTCAACTAAAATATCTTAACAAGGCTGTAGTACTTTCTTCTTGTTGAGACTTTGTAGTACATACAGACTTTCTAAATACTGCTTTGCTTTCATAAGTTGAAATGAGATCTGTAAATATTTTTGGGCAACTAATTCCCACTGCCTCACTAAGTCAGGAGACTCTGACATGTGGCCTGAAATATAGCACACATATATGTGTATAAACTACAATATATATAGACAGTTGTTAAAGCTATAACCTCCTGCATAAGAGGTGTTAGGTTACTGATAATGGCCAGTTTACACACATACACTAAAGACTGTAATCTACTGTCTTTTTTTTGGCCCAATATCTGCTTTGTTTCCATCTGGGTTTCTGATATCATTTTTTAACCCTCTCACTGAAAAGTAATTTATAGAATTAATATGATGAGGTTCATCTCTAAGATTAGCCTAAATTCAGTATGTCTGCTAATGACAGTAAGGGAAAGAAACTTCTTACCCCAACACTGCATGTCATTAGTATCTTACATGCAGCAACAATTGTTTTGCCTGTATAATCAGGTTTGCATTGCAAGGTTTTGGTAGCAGGGGGACTAAAGGGATGGCTTCTGCGAGAAGCTGCTAGAAGTTTCCCCTAAGTCCAATAGAGTCAGTGCCAGCCAGCTCCAAGCTGGATCGCTGCTGGCCAAGGTCAAGACAATCAACGACTGGTGGGAACACCTCTGGACAATATATTTAAGAAGAGAAGGAAAAAACTGCTGTGCTGAAACAGCAGCAGAGAGACGAGTGAGAATATGTAAGCAAAATTACTATGTTGATACCGAGGTCAATAAAGAAGGAGCGGGAGGCGGTGTTTTGGGCACCAGAGCAGAGATTCCCGTGCAGCCCTTGGAGAAGACCATAGTGAGGCAGACTGTCCCTCTCTAGGCTGTGGAGGACACCACACCAGAACAGGTCGATGTGACCCCTCAGACAGCCCACACTGGAGCAGGCTCCAGGCAGGATCTGTGGACCTGTAGAGAGGGGAGCCCATGCTAGAGCAGGTTTGCTGGCCCCACGGGTGACACACACTGGAGCAGTCCATTCCTGAAAGACCATACCCTGTGGAAAGGGGCCACAGTGGAGCTGTTCATGAAGCACTGCAGCATATAGTAAGGACTCACGTTAGAGAAGTTTGTGAAAGACTGTCTCCCAGTGGAGGGACTCTACAGAAGGAGGGAGCAGAGAAAGAGCGAGAGGAGGAAGGTGCAGCAGAAACACCGTGTGGTAAACTGACTAAAATCCCTATTCCCCATCCACGTGGGACACTGCAGTGGGAGGAGGTAGAGAAAATCAGGAGAAAAGTTGACCTTGGGAAGAAGGGAGATGTGAGGGAAAGGCATTTTAAGATTTGGTTTTATTTGTCATTACTCTGATTTACTTAGTAATACAATAAATTAATTTCTCCAAGTTCAGTTTGTTTTGCCCATGATGATAATAGAGTGATCCCTCACAGTCCTTATCTTGACCCATGAACCTTTTGTGATATTGTTATATTTTCTCTCCCCCGTCCAGCTGAGGAGACAGCGATAGAGCAGCTTGGTGTCCAGCCAGGATCAACACCACACTTGCAATAGAAGCAATACGGCTCCTATTATCTATATGGATGAGCAAAAGGCTATTACTAACACATTATTTCTGTTTCTTTCAAATAAAATCAAAAAAAAAAAAAAGCAACAACACTAAAAATCACACCAATACTAAAGCAACACAATAATTTCATTAAATTTCCAGGTGAGAGGAGGATTGCATAACATCATTCTCTCTACAGCAGGCTAGGACTTAATGTAAAAACAATTTCAAACTACACATTCTCAGATTTGCGGAAATACATTCTTAAACTGCAGTTACATCCTTGAGGCTCAAGGTTCCTTATTAGTATATGCAAATATACTTACAGAGTAGAAAGAAAGAAATTATCTAGAAATATGCCTTGAAAAACAGCACTCAGCTATTTTCTTCATTAGTCTACACCATGCCTCTAAAACACTAAATCACTAAAAAAATAAAAGTGACATATTTTTTTAGTTTGAGGGTTTCTTGTTTTCTTAAAATACTAGAATTGCAAATCCCTTAAAATTATCTGCTAGACTTTACAATTGTGTGCATCAGGCTTATTTATCCTAATTTGTGACTCTCCTGTGTAACAGCAACAGGTTCAGAGGAACCCTGTGCCTCCTTAGACTGGTTGTTTTCTGGAGTTAATGTAACTTCTTCATTGCCTAAGAAGAGGAGAGTCCTTTTCATGGCACCTCCTTGAAGGATGCCTTCCCTTCTACAGTCTTTAAGAAAAGCTTAAGAAAAAGAAAAGCAGGAATATGTTTCATTTGCTAATGGTCTAGAGAAGTACAAAACCAAGAAACATTTAACATTTCAAAGCCTTTTCAGTCTGACAAAGAAAGGCATCAAAAACCTCAACAGCTGAAAAAAGCAGTCAGTGAAATTAAAATCTTAAAAAAAAAGGAACAATGCAAATTGATGGTAGCAGTAAATGGAACTACAGCCAGATAGATTAGTGAGGAAATAAAAATGGTTTACAACATCAAGTCTTTAAAGCAAGTTGGTTGACTGTCTTTCTAAATTAGAAGCTACATGTGTTCTGCATAAAAGATACAATCACCAAGAAATTCTACAAACTGGAAGGAGGATGGATATTAAAAAGATTTTTAAATGATGACAGGAATGATATTCTAGAACAGACTTCCAGCAAGAGTAGAGGTCCCACTTTTAAAAAAAATTGATAAAAACATGAATGTTGCTTTCAAGCAAGGTTATTATATGACTGCAAGAACTGATCTTCATGACTCTAGACATGCCCTTCTTGTCATGTACCAATCATTTTAAATTTATTCATCTCCTTTTCTTGAGAAATTACAAAAAGCAGAATTATTAGGAAGGAATAATTTTGCTCTTGTTACGGATATTGAAAAAGATTCCTTGAGGCTCAAAGAAGTAGCAAAACTCCCAGTGTGAAACACTCTGCACAAATAGTATCTGCTCTGCAAGTATGCAGAGAATCCAAAAAAAAATTTAGAAGGAAGTGATGGAAGAGAGGAATACAGAACAGCAAGGAAAAAATTTTGCTTCAGGTCACATATTAAGAATATGAGAACAGCTGTATGCATCCTTTGTCCTATATTTCAACAGTGACCAAAAACTGATGTCTAAAGAAAAAAAAAAACAAACCAAACTTGAGTGATTCTTCCCTTGAATACTCTGCTTCAGTATAGAAAAGGGAAGTTAGGGACAGAATTCAAACTTTCTCTTTTATGAATCAACCCTTTAAAAACAATATCAGTACAGTGCACAACATTTTTTTGATACAGAACAAATGCGTATCTGTAGGAACACTCTCATATAGAGCATGTTATTTCTGGTAAGACAGAAATGCTGAAATGGGATAATTAATGAAACAATAATTTTCAATAAATTAGCTATTACCACCATTTCAGACTATTTTTAGTTCATTATTTGAGCTAGTTAACTCTAATAAACTCACTCAATTTCCTTAATTAGCTATTTTTAATTTATAATTTTAGTACAGTGTTGAGATAACAAAGAGATATCTATTCAGATCAATTCCTTTTACCTGAAGTTACTGCCAAGTGGTTTTACCATCTGGACATTTACCTCTCTATCAAATGAGTCACCACCACCAAAGTATTTAATTAGTGTCACATGAAGAGCTGCTTGAAGAGAAAAATAAATTATTTTTAAAAGTCAGTTTTTCACAAGTCCAAGACATGAGCTGTAAGTCCCATTTTCAGAAGGCACTGTTCATCTAATTTACTTTACGTGAAGCTTAAAAGTATATGGACTTAGCATAAGTATGTTAGCTTAATGAACTAAACCTTTGAGCTGTGCCATGGTATCTAATAAAACTCATGTTCTCAAAGCAGACCAGCAGGCTTCTCTACAACCTATCTGAACTAATAATAGATCTTTTGAAGACTTCATTAGTCTCCCTCACCGGTCAGCCAGCCATTAGCCAGAACTCACCAGCTTCACAACTCATACAGTTAAACACAACAAAACAAACATTTTAACTGTTTCAGATTTTTAACACTCCAAAACATATTACTTGCTTATGTAAGCTACAATGACTGACTTTAGTTCAGTGGATAAGGAGGCCTCCTAAGTGATGTTATGCTGAGTGTGATTTTGCGGTGCATCGCCTACCAAAATTTCAGAAGAGACTGATGTTACAGCGTGAGGCTGTAATATCACCTGTTCCAGGCCATGGCACCTACACCTAAACAACTGACTTGCTCCAGCACTGGCAAAAGTAGCATATCAAAATATTTTAGAGATGGCAAAGTATATAATCTTTCACTTCCAACCTACAATCGGAGTGAGAAGAAAACTAAGTTTATTTATATTTACGTATTTTGCATATAAAATCTAAGCGTAAGAATTAAACAAAAAAGGATTAAGAGACAATTGAATGGATGAGTTCAATATACCTAATAAATATAACGATATAATGCAGTTCAATATTCATGCCTCACAGCAGAAATTAAACATGGGATTCAGAAAGAAATTTTCCCAAGATCTTTAACTCCTAGTTTGGGGTGGTTTGTATATTTTTAAAAAATACTGATTATTACAGTTTTCCCCAAAATGAAACAGCCTCTAGATATGCTCCCTGTTTAAAACTTGCTGAGGGACCATAAACAGGAAGGGACTTGCCACCTTTTCTTTCTTCCCACTGCCCAGGGCAGGGTGGGAGTGTGAGGGGACTGTAGCCACTGTTGCTATCTTAATTAAGAGTTTCAATAGATAGAAGTTACTGATCTCATTTAGAGTGACTTTTGCAGACCAAGGAAGAGAACGTAGTCAGTGGCAAAGGAGGACTGAATTGTTATAGCTACATTAACACCGGCTTTGAGATAAAGGGGTCATCACAACATCCCACTAAGGAGACTTTGTGCATGTGACCACACAGTAAATGCAAGTCTGGATCGTTTGGATGTGACATTGTACAAGTCATCTATTCAAGTTCTACATGATCTACACACATAGCTGTTATAAATAATAACCCAGATTTGCAATTACTGTTAAAAAGCCAGACTTATATTTTCCGTATTTCTAGGCTCTGTCAGTGAAATCACTTTACCTTTTTTTTTCCCAAGCATTTTAGTATACTCAAGTAAGGAACTGAGATAACATTAAAGACAAAAGCTTAATAGAAGTCATTATTAATAATGAGATACAAACATTTTAAAGGCACCTCTCTGATCCATGCATTCTAGTAGTCATTAATAGATAGGACTGCAATAATTAGCCTAATTTATTATCATCTTTAATGAGATTATTTTTCTGACTTAACAGATATAAATTGAAGCAAAAGGCAAATTGTCTATATTCAGTGATCATCTCTTCAGAGCAAGAGGTTTAGTAAGTTTGCATAACATAAGCTGTGAAGATACATTAGTGTAATACCTTTGTTAAAAAGTTCAGATATGACAATGACAAAGTAGGAACTAGAGTGAATATGAATATGAGACATTGGTTAGTTGTGAAGTTTAATCCAAAATTTTCAAGTACATTATTCTCTTTGGGTTTATAATCTATTTAAAACAGATAATACTATGTATTTTAAATCTAGAACTGGGATGACCTCAGAGTTGTAATGAGAATAAGAACTCAAAATTCATGGACAAGATGCTGAAATCATTGGGGTATCACACCCTTAACACTCCTTACTGAGGAGCTGAGAGGCCAGATCTGTGATCCTGGGCTATGGTGAGTCTCTCCGTGCTGCCAGATGCTTAGACCATGAGGACCCAGAGCCAGGGCTGTCAGGAGACCTGCAGCAGAGGCAGGAGACAGGGTACCTGCTCATGGCCTAGTTCTGAGGGCTCAGCTGTGGGACAGAGGGACAGGTCCTAGATCAGAAAGGCTTTGACAAAACAGAATGAGAAAATCATATCATACTACATCACGGGATCTCCTTTGTGGTTTTCTCACCACTTTTTATACCCTAGTGGCAATTTGAGACTTTAAAAGCCTGGATTTTCTAAGCAAAAAAAAAAAAAAAACAGAGCATTGGCTCTCCAACAGAATGAAGAATCTCTTTATTTGGGACTGAGTGCTTCTCTTTGACCAAAAAATACTAAAGTCTGTCATGTTCCATAGTCTGAAACGGTCCAGGCAGAAAGGCTGTTTGCACCTTCTGACACTATCGTTTACCAGGTGGTAAGAAAACCAATACAACTCTCAGCATATTTTTAATTACAAATTCAATAAATTCTTGTGTTTCTATGAAACATGAATACTGTAACTTCTTGATAAAAACCTCAACAGAAGAAAATTCTTTAAGAATACAATAGCTAACCATATTAAAAAACAAACTTCAGGAAAGATCAGCAGAATGGCAGTGAAAATTGGAGAGAAATTCCCAAATCAGCTGAATAGGAACAAAACTAATTTGGACAGGATACCCTTGGAGAAAAAGCAAAAGGACTCATCTAGTTCCTGTTGCTGCCCCAGGGACAAAAAGCTCTGGCACGAAGTTGCAGCAATCCTCAGATCTGGCAGAGGGACTGGAAGCACCCCATGACTGCACGGTGGGGATCTGGAAGCTACAGGATTGAGTACAGAAGCAAAATCCAATCTCATAATTAGTGCAGAAGCTACTTTGGGAGAAGGTGAATTAATTTTACTAGAAAGACAAGGAAACAGAAGGAGAGAAATGTCTTGGAGTATTGAAGATTTAAAGGGAGGCTACTGTGAAAATATTTAATTGTTATGGTCCCTGCACTTGGATAAGGGAAATACAAGAGGAAAGACTAAGTATTGAACGTGTCACACCACCTGGGAATGTCAGCCAGGAGTCTACTTTTAATTTAATTTTAGTCTTCCTGCATCGTGCCTCACTGAGTGCTCATGTTTTCTGTTCTTAAAATCCGTCTGAAAGAACTGTGTAACATCACTATCTAAAAAATAAGATCCAGATTAAAATTCAGATGATAATTTAATCCAAATAGATTTGGTTCACACCAACTTTCAATTTTATATTATTGAATTTATTCTCTTTCTCTGCTTTCTTTTCTGACAAATATCTGCAAGTCTGGATTCCAGTCAGAACCATGTGGGTTTTCATAGAGCATTCATCACTATAGTAACCAAGCACAGAACATCAAACATGAGGGGTATTCTCTTTCCCTCTTCTTTTCTTTTGTCTTTTTTTTTGTGTGTGTGTGTGTCCCAGTGAAATGGGATACAAGGAGATGGTTGAGATTTTTAGAAACTTCCACAGAATTCCAGTGACATTTGAATTTATAAGTCCTCTAGAACCCATCAAAAATCCCTGCATAAATATAATCACATAGGAAGTCTCTGCAGTACTTTAAGCCCATAACTGCAACAGGAATAAATGCTGTTCCTACTAATTTTATTAACAGAAAGCACAGGGTAGATGAAAGGCTGTACTCCAGGGTTTTTTAGCCTTATGTTCCAGATGAGGATGCGGATGATTTTGAGATGTCACAAAACATATCAAGGACATTCAGTCCTGGTTAAACAGATTTTAAAAGGTCTGAGCCCAGCAGACTGAATGAAAGCCAGGGATAAATACTGCTTGTCCTTTGTAATCATTTCAAGAAAATATTTTAAGCAAAGCAGCATATATTTTTCCTCAAAGAAGCTTCCTCAATGTGATGGTCCTTTAAACATATACATAACTAAGCCATTGAAAATTCTGGTATTAACTGAAAGATCATACATGTGTGTTTATATGTTTGTGTGTGCATGTGTGTGTACATATGAATATAAATAAATTTGTAATAAAAGATTCATGAAGGTCTCAGGCTGCTCTGCAAAGATCAACTGAAAGTAATTGCCTAAGTTTGTCTTACCCCTCAAAGCAGCAGCATTCTTTATTTGGATTCTATCGTTCTTCAAACAACTATGGACAAAAAAAATCCAATAAAATTATTGTGCAACATACAATATAATGAACAGATCTCTCACTTCACTTACTTGCTAATCTTCCTAGTAACATGCACTGAAGCACTGGAGCCGGTATCAGAAGTGTGCTGGAATTAGACACAGATTTCTAATTGTGATGTATAGCTCTAGGAATGTTGATAAACATGGTCCAAGAATTGAATGACCAAAACTATGCTTAGCAAAAGAACTCCCCATTTGTGAATCATTAAAATCAATTTTAAAATGAAAACCAGCATAGATTAAATGAGTGTTTGCTGACCAAAATTCAGTCAATAACTGTATCAGCTAACATCATAAATATACAGGTGTAGAAAAATGACAATTGAATAATCATAACAAGTTGCATCTTGAACCAAAATGAAATCAAAGTTGCTCATATAGTCATTAAGCACAAAGGTTTAAAATACAAGTGTCATAAATTGGTTAATTTTGTTCAATTTAAACCCTTTACTAATCCTCCTGCAACCTTATCAGAGCAGAAAAGAAGGATAGGGTAGGAAGACGTGTACATTTATTTGTGCTGCAGAGTAAAACCAAAGAAGATAACTGCATTAGTAGAAAGAATCAGAAATAGAGATAGAGCTGTTCAGGTTTGGTTAACCTAGTCCAGTCCTTTACCTAGCAACAAAATATTTTAAGAATCTCATGACTATTGGCTCATTTATAATGAAGTTATTTTGCCAAATCGGGTTGCTTCAAGTAAGCAGCTATCAATGTTCTGAAAAAATCATCATACCTGACGCTAGATCCTGCTTACAGGAATGAAATTTCAAGTGAGATGACAAGATACAGTAACAGTAGGACATAATGAAGTGGCAGCATGGTAGCAAAGCTGCAGTGTCGTTTTTTCATAGTCTACAGGTTTGCATGAGGAGTTGCTATAGAAATATAGAGACAGTGTCAGTCTCCTACATTCAACTCAAGTGCTTTTCTCTCAGCTGTCATGAATTTTTACAAACACTATAAAATACTTTTTTAATACATAAGCTAGCAACAAAAACTATTGTACCAAAATACTATTTATGGTCAGTTTAATCTTTTGAATTATAAAATAAATGAGAGGGAAATAAGGGAAAACGGTACTGTTACTGATTTATTAAAGATGAAGATTAAGTGAGCATTCAGCATTCAAACCTCCTATTTGTCTCCAATTTGCCTTTACACTGAGCTCATTAATTTGCATTTAATGAAAGTTTAACTTGTATTTGACTAAGGCATATTTTCTAAAAGTGATATAAATGACATCAAAAGATGAGAAAATACACCTTCCATGACAGTTTATTCTAGCATTTAATCATGTTAAAAGTACCTATTTCTAATTTAAATCTGGCTGACTTCAGCTTTCTAGGATAATTATCTCCTTTTATCTCCTTATAAAAGGAGAAAGCAGTTGCTCCCTTTCTTAGCTTGATTAGAAAGCCCTACAGTATTTTATAACAAGACATTTTAAAAAAGAGAATAGTTGAGAATTGGCTTATCCCATCCCACTGAAAATTTCTGACAATCAACATACTGATTCTACTAACCAGAAAGAAAGATAAAAATGCTGAAAAAATAATGAAAAGACAAAAAGAATGAAGAAGTATGAAATACTGAAAAAACACCAAAAAATCACATAGATAATACTTCTCCAGCTAGGCAAGATGAAATATCATCAGCCAAGAACTCCTTTTGGAATGAGCAGATATAAGGGAAATTTATCATCTATAGATTACATAAGATGAACTTAGTCCTAAGAAATGTCCCTTTAAAAAGAGTGTTTGGAAAGGAAAAAGTAAGCAGCAATAAGAAGTTTCAGACCACACAAGGACGTGAAAACAGAACAACCAACCCTTCCCTAGGAACAAAACTGTAGAGCTGTTGAAATGTCTTGTAAAGAACTACTGAAAAATGCAGAATTAGGAGTCCGTATTCAGTTCCCCAAAGGTAGAAATTCTCTAAGATGACACTACCTGATTAAAATGGACTCTACTTTAAGCATAACGGAGATACAGGAAGCGTAGGCTGGAGTATAAGATTAATGGGACAGAACAGCTGTAGCTATGAAAGAACTGTCAAGCATTGAAACAGGCTGCCCGGGGAAGTGGCTGAGTCATCATCCCTGGAGGTATTTAAAAGGCATATAGATGTGACAGGGACATGGGTTAGTGGTAGCTTGGCAGTACTTGGTTAAGGACTGGACTCAATGATCTCAAAGGTCTTTCCCAATCTGAACAATTCTATGATTCATTTAATTGATCATTGCAAGGACACAACCATAAGGATGCAGAGCTGTCACACAAGTTTACCACCTCATATTTGTGGGATGTATACCACTAGAATTTGTGGAATTAAAAAAAAAAAAAAAGCCTATTTTCTGTAGCAGCATACTGAGAAAACAAAATTTACTCAGCATCAGAATTTATTACAAGAAGAAATTAATGAAAACTTCTACTCCATTAACAGCCATGCTGTTCTTTAAATAAGAGAATTACATTAGAAATTGTCTCTCTTAAATTTGAAAAATGTCAGACTAACACCATCACCTCCCCAAAGAGAGCAGCTAACTAATGAGGACAGGTCTAATTTATGTCCACAGTGACAGCTGTCTTACAAGCAGGTTCACTGATTCTCGGTAACATTTTTCAAACTAGTTTCCATAGCAACTGCCACCTCACACTCCTCTGCCTAAAGCACAAAACATCTAATAAAGTAATAATAATAGCAACAATAACAAAAACAATGCTATCTCACTTCCACAACATCTATCAGAAGAGTAGGTTAGATTTCTGCTAGGAAACAATGTTAATTCTTTCAGTGGAGATTCAATCTATTTCAAACACATTATAATGTATTTTTAATTTTTTTTTTGTATGTGTGTGTGTAAAATGGAAAACACTAGTACGTAACCCTCTAGAAAATTAAATTAGAGTGAATTGTCCTTTCATTCAAACCATTTGCTGTCATGACAGTAATGAATTTCAGGAAGAACAGCAGAGAAACATACAAAAGAGAAAAAGGAAACACAGCTAAAACAATCAAATAAGCTATAATTTTCACTTGTTGGTCGGATTCTGTCCATTAGGAATTGATTTAGGCAGTCGTCTAGACAGGTGTTGAAAGAACTGGGAAAACCTGTTAACTTGTCAAGTAAGCAATGCTCACTACCAAGATCAGTAACATCTATTCTTTCTTTGGCAGCAGTGATAAAGGAGTGCACTATTTTCTGACCCTCAGAAAATTCCAGGAAAGCTGTAAAAACAGATTCTTGCTACAACTTATTCAACGGAGCATATGATTTTAACCAAGTAGTATAGCTGGTAAAAAGTCTAGCAGAAACACCACTGTATAATACCATAACGGTACCTTATAACCTCTCTCATATAACCTATCTCTATTCCTTCATGGATTATGCATGACCCATATAAGCTTTGTGGTGACTGAAAACTGCTGAAAGACTACACAATTCTTTTCTCATAGTAGATGAATTAACACAGATTCATAGATGTCTAATAATGTACCTTTTGGTGGGTAGGTATTCTTCAGTTGTTCCAAATAGAGTCTGATATGGAATTATTCAGTGCAGCTCTATTTAATCTTTAAAAAATTATTTTGAACAAAAGACAAAAATATGTTTTCAGGTACAATCTCAGGACAGCATGCACACCAACAGAATAGTAATGATGAGAATAGGTACTTTTACATTGAGACTTGAAGATTAAAATTCAGCAAACAATCTCTCACGCACACCTTTTAATACAACCTAGCGTAACAGAATAGGTTCAAGTATTTGAAAAGTGTAGCTTGTCTTGAAATTGCAGACTCTGAGACATTTAGGGTTCACATACCTTCACCTACTACAAATTAATTAAAAAAATATTAAAAAAGGGTTACAAACAAAGACTCTTGAGTGTGTAAAAAGAGACTATTAAGTGTGGGCGTGATCTTAGTAATACACTGTACTGGCATTTTGACCAGCACTGCTGGTATTCAGCCTTCCAGAAAAATGAACAAGTTCTGAAAGTAAAGCAACCACCAACAAATGGCTTGGGGACTGAAAAAAGAAACCTTATAATGCAATGACAGAGTCCATATGATCAACAAGCAAGCCGAGAAGTGGTTTTGTATCTCTGTAGACAGACGTATGCATGGAAAACACGCAGTCATACGAAGGTTTTCTGTTCTTACTAGCAAAGCATTAACTAAAAGATTAAGTCTTGAGACAAACTGCAATTTCCTGGGAATAAGGGAACTAACAGTGGAATGGTCTAAGAGGTGAAGGAAGAGACTCCTGCCATTTCCCATCCCCTGAATCTAGGCACTCAACTGTCACACTGTGATTATGCTTTCTGGGAACATTTAGCAGTTTGGTTTTTTGCCTAGGCAGACAAGTCTCTTCCATGCCTGCAATTGGTGAATCCAGTAATTTCCTTGTTTATCTGTCTCTATAATTATGTGCATTGCCCTGGCCATGCTCACAACACTAGCTTTGCGTTCTCATAAGTATCATTAATTTTTCCACAACTCATTTGTATCTTCTGTGTATCTGTGAGCATGACCCAGCTCTGAACACATAATGGAATCTTTCAGTTACATATCCAAATATTAAGTTAATAATCAAATTTGATAAGATGATACCAGGAGGAAAGAAGTATTTTTGGTGGTGGTGGTTTTTTTCCCCCTTGTCTCATTTTGTAATACGATATGTCAGTTAATCAACATGTTGTCATGGTTAAACCTTGCATAATGGTGATACCATGTTCTCTCCTGTTCTCTGCTTGTCTCACAGAACAGGTTAGTTATACTACATCACGATAGTCCTCACGAAACTAAACCTATTGGCTTCCCCATGGGATTACCTGCACAAAATTTAACGGCACATAACAAATTAAAATTAAAAGGCCAGCTAATCCCTTCATGCATTAAAATATACAACTTCTTTGAAACACTGCACAGTTAAAATAGTACAGCATGTACGATGAAAACACTTAACTACTAACTTTCCACACATTGCTAAACACACAGCTCAGACACTAAGACTAAAATGTAGCATTGCAAATTCTCTACTCTCTACAAGGGGAGACTCGCTTCTTAAACAAGCTCAAAGAAGGGAACTAGAAAATTAAAGAGAGCGGTGGTGAAGGGTGGCAGTGAGGAAGGTGTAATTAGAGGGAGTATTCTGGCAAGCCCAGAACAGCACTCCTCTATGTGATTCCCTGCAGACTGTGTCCATTTAAATATTCAGGGAATCAAATCTGCATGTGCAGCCAAGGAAGCAACAATAGATCCCGTTCCTCAGGAAAGTGTGAGCATATCTAAGGCAGAATGCTTCAGCTGGCAGAGTGACTGCATCAGTGCTTTTCTTGTTTTTAGGACACAGTTCCAGTTTGTTTCAACAGGATGCAGCTATCCCTTTCCTGCACTCAAGTCAGTGCCAGTTGAAGAGGCTAAGCATAGGTGACATATCCAGCACAACCACTTTTATACGGCAGTAGATAACGTGTTGAGGTTCTGCATGTCCTATTCTTTCTCCATCACTAACAACCATACATACAGCTATTTACAAGCAGACATACAATATATATGAGCTGCACTTTAACATATGCTTTTGTTGTTAATAGGGCTTCTCCTGATGTTGCAAATTTTTTCCGAGACTGCATTGGTTGCCCATGGTACATCTATGCAAACTTAACACCGGAATCTGTGCAGTCTGAGAAAGGTTTGAAGTAACGAATCTTTTTTCCCCACAGACTCTCTCCCACAATTATTGTGTGGGGAAGACAAGAACAAGAGAACAGGTGACAAGAAACAGACTTCCCATTCTCCAGTCTCATTCTTTGTACAAAAGCACCAGCAACCAACTACCTGGGGTAAGCCATTTACATCCCTGTTCTGTTCTATCATCTCCAAACCTCAATACTAAAGCTTATATTACTTCTAATATTAAAATATTAATGCTAAATTCATGCTAATATTACTACTTACATTAAAGCTAATATTAACATTTTCCTAATATGCATTTGCAGATCTGCTGTGATGATATTTCGGTTAATAATAAGTAAAGGACAAAACTTTGCTATAAAATAGAACCAATTTACAACAAGTGACAATATAACCCTTTTGCTTCTTTCTTGCACTTGAACAACTGATTTCCTTAATAAAATAAACTTCACAGTGTCATTTTTTTATAGTTCAGATACAATAAGAGGACAGTAAAATTCCAACAGGCAGTAGTGCCATTTTATTACATTTTAACACTAAAGTAGTAAACAGTTCTAAGATCACTATTGTTATTATTTCTTTAATAGATTAATTATCTCAGTTGTCCCATCAGCCATGGCAGAAGTTTATGGCTTCAGGGTATTTTAAAGGACGAATGTTAGAAGAAATGTTCATATGCAGTTCATAAGGGAGACTGGGTTTTATTTTAAAGCTCTTGCAGAAAGAGAGCCAAGAAAGAGGGAAGACTGGTGGCAGTTGTGTGTGTCATTTCAGCTAGAAAAGATGCATAGCTGCTATGCACAGCTACAGACCTGTGCAGTGCATATTATCCTAATTGAACCAAACATCTCTCTAAGCCAGCTGTGGCACGCTGCCTAGCTGTGTGCGAGGCTTGCTCCTGGCAGGAGACAAAGTGCTCTCTCTCTCTCTCTCCAGCTCAGCAGGCTGTGAGGGCACCACGGCTGCAGAGTGAGCAGGAGGAGGTAGGGGGAAAGGAAGGGAGCAGAGAACACGGAGAAGGGAGAGCAAAATTCCAGCTGCACTTACTCACATAAGAGCTCCCTGTTCAACAGTGCTGGAAACAGCCACAGCACCAAGTTCAGAGGAAGCCTGCACGGTGCCAAGTTGGCACCTGTTGGGGAGGAAAGGAAGCTGCTGGGGAGAAAAACTAGAAAGAAGAGTGGCAAAGAATCACTAGAAAGAAGGTAAGTATTTAAAGTAGGTATGAAAAAAATGTACTTTAAATGCTGCCTTTGCTTTAAGACTACAGTTTGGAAGGAAAACATAGGTTGAAATAGCAGAGAAAAATGCCGCTAGTACTGTCTCAGCTACTGGTCTTGCTGAAGCATACCAGCTGGGCAGAAGCACAACTTGGTGGACTGCTCTACAAAGCAGATGGAAAATTAAATTAAATTACAGGAAACCATGCCAAAGATGCAGGACGTAGTGTTCTCTACCACATAAAAGGAAGCAATTTCAATGGCAGATTTATCTTTTGGTATAGGTATAAAACAGAATTAAAACTCTCCCTATTTATTAAAATGTTCACAGAGTTTTAGATGTCTTTCCCAATCCCCCAAACCAATTCAAGTACTGTAATTGAAATTTGCTTACTGAAAATTTACAAGTTATTACATGGGTCTAGACCATTTCTGCTCCTGCAGTCTCTGTGGTAGCTCATACTATGAGAGCCCTATCACAATGGTTTTTACTCTGGTAGACAAAAGCTTTATATTTATAATTATTAAAGTTAAATGTGTACAAGCATTACAGCACTTGCATACCTCCACATACTCACACACTGAAAAAAAACGTGCTCTAACAAATATTTTTTCAATAATTGCTTGAGCCACTTAAATGCTACACACTTCCTGAAGAATGTGAACACCAAACCACAATTATCAACATTAACCACCTGTAACAAACCAACTCTAGGACAGAATAGGATGAGAGAGTATACCAATGGGATCAGGAGAAAATCCTGGTGTCAGAGTATGCCACTAAAAGACTTCGGCAAACCCTAACAAAATTAATTTAAGAATATTTGAAGTTGTATTCTAAGTATTTGACAATCATTATAATTTACCCAGCAGGATCATTTGGAGATTTTGCTAATTTGACCTAGAAGAGTTTTTTAGACCTTGAAGCCAAAGAGAAACTGCTGAACTTTGACAGGTACAGCCACAAAACACTGTGGCTACACAAATATGCCCCTTTGGTAGTTTTCATTCTGTCCAAAAGATGTCTATTCAATTTTTTAACTGGAGTTTCCTAAATATTCTCTCACCTTGGAGGCTTGTATCTGCTTGTTACAATTATGAACAAAACTGCTAGTAAAGATTAAAGTAAAAAATCAACTTAGGTAATAAAAATTTCTCTGAGGAGTTATTTAAAGATGGTTGGAATCCTGATACTACTCATTTTGAGACTGGGACTATAACAGGCATTAAATGGCCTTTTAACAGCAATGCTGACTGTGTACTTCCTACTGCCTCGTTGGCACCTGCCAGTTAAGGTAAAGAGCAATTGCTTTTAGCTGGAGTTGGTAAAGGCCAGGTGGCACAATGTCCAGCATGACTGGCGTTAGCTAGCAGAGAGCAGAGTGACTAGATGGAGCCATGCCACGTGAATGCACTACGTATATTCAGCAAAACATTTTAAGTGGAATATAAAGTAGAGCTCTTCATAAATTTGGGGCTTTTTTTAATCTGATTACCATGCTGTGAACAGGAAGAAGAGAGAAAGATGTGTCAAGCTTTTTTATAAAATGAAACAAAATAAGAAATTAAAATTTCCATAATAGAAAAGATACTTTGTTCATCCCAAAATAAAATACTGGGGAAGGCATGAGTAGCATGTTTTTTTTTCCAAACCAAGTAAGCTTCCCAGAGGAAAAATTCACTCCAAAAGAAGAAAGCAAAAGGTCAGCTATTATATTTCTTGTTGAATTTGATCCAAATTCACTATTTTTCATCAAATTTGATACCTTTTCCCCAGCATTAAAAGCACTTAATTTCTACACTTGCTCTGGAATGTATTGGTCTGTCCTTCTAGATTGAGTCAGAGCTCTGTATCATTAAATCAATTACACACTATTAAGCATATGTTCTGCAGATATTTTGGACAGCACATGAGATAAGAAAGAGCAGAAGAGAAACATTCAGATAAGGTTTGGATTATTTAAACTCAGGCAGTATTGCTAAATGTTGACTTCAGAAACAGCAAAACCATTGTGTATAGGTTTTATTGGCAGGAGATGCCAATATATCCTCAGACAAATTTTACAACCTCAAGAGATATGTGAAAAAGAAAAAGAAAAAAAAAAGAACAGATAGGCAGCTATGCCTGTGATGAAGATAATAGCTTTTAAACAATATAAAGAAATAACATAGAAAGCTTATGGGAATAAGGAAGAAAAGGATAACATTAAATATGAGAAAATAACTCAATATTATGTAAGACAAAGTACTATTGAGTAAATACTAGTTTACTTAAACTGACCTGTTAAATTACTTTCATCAAAATGTTTTGTAATTCATGCTCCTCCTGTAGCTTGCGTTCAAACAATTTGATAGAAATTAGTAACTGAAAGGTGGCTTTTACGAATCTCAGACTATTCACTCATGAGACCCATTTCTAATCTCTTGAAGAGTGCTTCCCACCACCCACAAGATTATCTTGTCCTTTGAGGTTCTGGTGGTTCTGCAGTTTCTCTCTCCAAAATTTTGCCCTGTGGCTGTGATCACTCACAAGAAAATCTAATGGAAATCAGTATGTTTCTTTGGAAAGCTACAGTTTCAAGCAAAGTATATTTTGTGTTGAATTATGTTTTATGGAAAAAATGCATAACAGTTCTAGTTCAATCACTTTTTAAACAGCTAAGTTTGGCTTCTTTTACAGTATTCCGTTGGCTCTAGAACTATACAAGTAAAAACATACTACCCCCAAGTTCCTGGTCATCATGTTAAAAAGAAAAAAATAAATTAGGGGTATATTTAGATTTACATGTGCAAAAAAGGACAGTTGCATGCACAGCTGTTGATTTTCAGGAAAAATTATCAAAGTTTGCTCTAATTAATTCTGGCATAACCAATTCTAAAATTTTCAAAATTCTTCTGTACATTTACAAAACTTAAGACTACTGCACCCTGTGCAGGTGCAGCCCTACCTATATATATATACGCATATATATACACACACACCAGTTTCAGTTGCACTTTACTATACATTGATCTACTTGGAAAGTAAATTTTTTTTTTTTACCAAGTTATTTTTTTCTATCACATTAGCTCCCTGATCTAAATCGCTGTGTAGCCAAAACAAGCAATTGCACTTACGTAAGAGGACAGAGAAGAGAGAAAATCAGGTGATGAGGACTAGGAAAGGGATTATGGAAGCAGACATTGCCATCAAGTAACTGCACATAACTGTTGACTGAGTATGCAGAAATCAATCAACTCAAGTATTAACTACTTTGAGCATCAAGTTTGTTTTCTTATCACTTTAGACACATTATATCGGAGAAAAAGGGTTACCATAAAAAAAATTACTTAATAAGTCATCAGCATAATCTAATTTAGAAAAAGCTTTTACCCAAGTGAAAAAAAAATCCACATGGCTTTTCATGAGAAAGGGGTCTACAAGATAGCAGAAGATTAGGGAGTATAAGCACAGTAGTGAAATGGTTGCTGCTCAGGTGGATGAACGAGTGGGAGAGGAGGAAGCAGAATTTGGTATTTTTCTCATCTCCCAAGCGATTCTGTAATTTTATAGCAACAGTGTAAACCACTGCTTTGAAATGGTAAGAGGAAAGGTCCCTTAGTTTTGCAGAAAGAAAGGAGGTGGGAAGAATGGGACACTCCATCCACTCAGGGACCCAGAATTGCTTTGTACAACATCCACCATTTGTTACTTGCATTTGAAGGTCAATCTTGGTGTCATATGTAAGTATAGTGAAACTCAGATTGTTCATGAAAAGCATCCATAGGTTTCACCTATATAAAAAAGTCAAAACTAATATATCTACCAATTAAACCTTATGTTTAAAATAGAAGCCAATCTGTTTTCAATTCTGCATTCATTGCTCCTATTTTATTAAACCAAAAGACAAGAACAAGCTAAAAATGCATTAACTTAGTTAAACAAAGCCTGATTTTATGATGTAAATGTCAGTCTTAACAGTTCAGTAAGTTCTTTTAAATGTTATACGACTTGCCTACAGTACCTCAGCTGACAGGTTTTTTTATAGTTCTTTATTCAGCCTCTATCAGGGTCCCTGCTTCTGCCACCCACAGCCATGCTGATTGAAACATTATCCGAAGTTATGCACATTTGCATCACAAGAAGCTCCTACTTTGCAGGCTGACACCTGGTAATCATCATATTTGGAGCAGCTCACAGGAGACATCCTGCATAGCCCTCATGGAGAACATTTTACTCCACAAATATCAGACGGAGATACGTATGTACCAGGTACAACCGAGTATCTACATTTTAAGTCATTATATGTCAACGACTCCATGTATTTGTTTCCCATCTAAGAAATAAGGCACCATGAATTACATCACCTTCCTCCTTCTTCTCTTTATTATACAAGTTTCTTTTCCTTCAGCTATACTTGTCTAAAAAGCAAATTAATGAATTGGTCAATGATAAGGAAAAAATCTTTTAAAATTACTAGAATATATATAAAAAATGAAGAAATTAATTACTCAAAGGTAGTGAGTCATATAAACCAAATACTGTATTTTACAGATACTGTCACAGGAACTAAAAGTCATAAAAACTCCAAGCAGACATACAGCTCCCAGTATTGGTAAGAGACATGAAAAAACCAGCCCCATTAAAATGCTGATAATCCCTGTTGAAAATGTATTTAAAGCAGCTCCTAATAAAGTAAGACATGCTTCCAGTTTCAGCCACACCAAAGAATTTTAATCCTTGCAACATATAGAGACACATTGTTCAGTAACAGAAGAGTGCAGTTAATTTTATTTCTTTTAATTCTCCAGAAAGACAAGCAGAGGGATTTAACTTCGCCCTAATACAAGTAATAAGATGAGAGACTGTACTAAATAAGGTTAGCATGAAGCAGGACTCACTGCCTTAGCTATGCCATAATCCAGTGTAAGTAAGCAGTGGATAAGTTTATTTTAAACCACACCACACAAGTAAAAAAATTCTTTGAAGAAGCAGTTTATGAAAACTCAAAGTGTCTGATACTGTTATGTGTACTTGTGGAATGGAAAAACATTTTCAAATTAGACACACATACACAATAGGAGAGGAAACAGGTTCACAGAGTTGTGTTGCCGGGGAAGGATTCCCTTTCTCCCTTCCCACCCTATTTGGTCACAAGTCTACTTTATATTGCCTGAGTTCCTTCAGAAAGAATTATAAAGTGCTGCTAAAATAAAAATAAACAAGATAAACTACAGATTAGACTAAGCTGTGACTGTCATGTGTATAGATTTTCCACCAAAATTTGAAGGGAAACACACAAGAAACTGTTTTGGTATAATTAAGAGACTATTTGGAAATAAATTTTCCAGACTGCAGTTCCTTCCTTGTCTATATATTTGTTCTGAGATTGCAGGTTTGGAAAATAATTTATAGTCACCTCCATCAATACTAAGTGGAGTGGAGCTATCTGTCACTACATAGAATCATAGAATGGTTTGAGTTGGGAGGGACCTTAAGATCATATAGTTCCAACCCCCCTGCCATGGGCAGGGCCACGTGCAACTAAAGATGGGGTACAGATGGGAAAAAAATTTATTTTTATGGAGAATAAATATTAAATAAATTCTATAATAGCATTCCTAAATAACATTACAAGTATTTTAAATCTGAGTATTAAGAGAAGATAAAAATTATGTGACTGATAAGAAAGTACAAACTTCCATTGCTTCTTCCCAGTTGAATGGCCTTTTCTTGTACGCAGAGAACACAGTTACTGTCAATACCTGTCTTGAGATAATTCAGTATAAACCATTAACAACCAAGGATAATTGTTATAGGAGGAACAGGTGGGTCCACCAAACTAACACTCCTTCACCTCTTTCTGTCTTTTATTTCCCTCCTGCATCAAGCATGGACAATGTAGTCATTTACACCAAGCATGGACGATGCAGTCATATACACCAAGCATGGCCCTGCAGCTATATAAGACGAGGAGGCACAGGGGGAAGCTGGACATACACTGTACCTGTGCAGCAAACCTTGCATGGGGGATCCCCATGAGCAAAACCACATTAACACTGCCACTGCCAATTAAATCTGATTTTTGTAAAGCTGCATAATCAAATTTGTTAATAAAATTCTTCTCCTGGGTAAAATTAATCCTAGTTTTACCAAGCCTTTACATTTCAAATACAATATGTGGCTCTATTTGCATACCTAAACAAAGCACTTGAATCCCATTTATTTTTTCTAACTTAGAGCCATCCAACTATTAAAAGAACTAGAACTACAGTGTTAATTTAATCTGAAAGTTTTTCACCTCAAAACATCAGCTAAGATTTCCAAATAACTGCAATGCATGTTTATTACTTCTGAAGGTACATTAAAAAGTCCACAGAAATTATGTATAATCAGCATGGTGCCAGGATTACTTGCTATCAGTTTGTACTTTTTCAGGACATTAATGCTCTAAATTATCCAGAAAGCCTAACAGCTGACAAGCAAGTAGGTGAAAAGCCATAGTTCCTGTCCTTTGAGAAAATCCAGCGTTTCATTTTCTGTCAGGATTAGCATTCACATTTAAGAACACCAGGACATTTAGGAACACCAGAGATGCCAGGACAAAGAGCTGTGGATCAAGATGAAGAGTTTACCATTCCCAAGCAACACCACCTGTGTCAGCCTGATTTCAAACTCTATGGAGTCTGCTTGAGTCACTGTAGCGCCTCATGCCTTATTCCTCTCTGTTGGCCATTCTGTCTTTGAACTGTATCTCCCATAAAATGACAAAGTGGTTCATCCAAAGGTTAAACTGGCACACAAAGTTTTGGATGCAGTCCAGTCAGTCTTGTCCATGCACATATTCCCTTATGGCATCATAGCAGTTCAGAGGAAACAAATCAGCAAACTGACCCAGCTGATTCAAGTCAATTAAATGTGAATGTTATGATTTGGGTCTACTGTACTTATAATTGCTTTCACTCTCTCTCAGTGGAAGGGAGGAGGAGGAAAGGAATTTGACTATGCTATTTCTAACATATATGGAAACAGAACACATCAAAACATTCCCTGAAGCTTTCAGCTAGAAAAGCTAATAAGCAATTCAACATCTTCATTTAATAATTTAACATTTTCATTCAATATTTGAGAAGTCATATTGTAACAGGAATCCTGTGCAGCATCTGATACTCAAGTATGCTGAAATCAAAGCTGGATCCCTTCTGGAACATATGTTTTAGTCAAAGGATGTGTGATTGGACTCACAGAGCCAAGTGGGTAAATTGAGTAACATGCAGACATTCAAATTAGGTAAAGTGTTTCCTAAGTTTTTGGACATTTTGGATTTTTTTTGCTTCTGGAGAATAAAGAAGTTTGGAGTTTCTAAAGTAGATCTTTCATCTGATGCATACAACTGAATATTTGTTTGGAAACACATCAGTGGAGGGTAGTTCAAATACAACACCCCAGTAATATCATTGGAATGCACCCCCGGCTTCAACAAGGAAAAGGTGATCAATAATATTTAAATGCCAAGCAACTAATGTTGTCATCAATCTTGACATTTTGACGCCATTTTTTTTTTTACTTTTTCCAAATCACTCTGAGCAGATAAAACAACCTAAGCCTCATTTTTACCATGAAAGCAATAGATTTAATGGTGCATGCAAAAGTTTATTCTAACAGGTATCTAACAGCAAAGTGCAGAAAGTCACATCAGTGATACCCTGCTAGAAAAGCATTAGGATGGATAATATAGTAAATGTTCAAGTGAAGCAAAAAGCACGACTGTTTTTAGAGCTAACTCTACTACTGAGCAGTCTGGTATGTTTAAAGTAGTCTTCCCTCTGCCATGGCTAACTAAAATTACTGTTTTACACTGATGAATAAATAAGAAATAGAGCATTATAACAGAAAGAAAAGGTGGAAGCACATAGTGAAATGCATTTCTGTAGAACAGTAATAATTCATTTCTATAAAGTAAGCACAGTAACAAGACAATTGTAAAGTTTACCAGGATAGCTCATGACAATTTTAACACTTGTCATGTTTCCCTGTGAAGATTTTACTCTAGATATTCATCACTCAGACCTAAGAGTCACTACAAAGAAATTTCAGAAAAAGCATTTTCACAGGAAAAACAGTGATTCTGAAGAAATTCCAATATGCCCTTTAGAATGGGCACAAAGTGTGTACTCCATCTACAGCTTTGTGATTTGACTGCTTTCTATCCTGTCATCTTAATATATACTGCTACAGTTTAGAGGCTAGTTTTAAACTGTTTACTAATGATATATATTGGTTTTCCATAACATGGGAAGTGGGAGACACTGAAGTCAGTCAGTTCTTGTTATGCCACCACCTAATGTGTACTAAATGCAGTTTAGCTGGAACAGAAAATTGTTAATCACTACTATGAGTTTGTAAACATTTTTGTTAGAGACAAAATCTAAGCTCTCGTGAGCTCATTTTCTGCGTATTCTTAACTACGCCTAATATACTGCTTCTTCCCTTCAACAGCATCTTTCATAAGCACAGTGTTATGTTCATATATATGCCACAGAGCTAGAGGTCAACTGAAACATAGTTCCACTGTGACTATCTGAAGCATAGACTACAGAATTACATGTGGCAATGTTTCACTGCATTAACTCATAGCAAACATAAAAGGGACAATAGAGAAATTTCTTAAAGAAAATTTTATCTCCTAAGAAAGCTCCTGCCCAACCAGTGACAAGGGAGTAGTAGAAGAAACTGATCTGACAGCCACTGACTGTGTGTAACAAACATGCCAGTACACTTCAGATCCTCCTGCGAAAATCTTTTTGACATTTATAAGGAAGGTTTTTACACACCAAAAAACATCTAGCTGTTGTTTATCTGCAAACTTATTAGACATGCTCATTTGTAGTAAGCTGTAATAATCTAAAACATCCAAAATAACTCACTTAACAATAATTCCCAGAATCCACTAAATATTCTGCCTTAGTATCTCCCTGTGAAAATAATGTTACAGATAAAATACATATCCTGTCAAAAGGATGGTTTATGGTTGATAAAGACTACCATAAGAGTAGTAGCCCTAAAGATTACAACCAATTTTCAAAGATGTGCCAGACAGCATGATGTAGATGTGGTATCATGGTTCAGAAGTGTCTGTGAAGAGGTTGATAAAGAAGAAAGGAAAGGACTTGGGAGTCTCTAAAAACATAGAACACAAAACAAGACATAGGAGAAAACCAAAAATATTCATTCGCAGAAGTAAGCATCTTGGCAGGAGGCCAGCCAAAAGCGTTAAAATGCCCTGGGCAAAAACCTGAGAAGAGCTTGTTTAGCCAGGCTAAAAGGAAGCTGAGATAAACTTTAATACCAGCCTACAACTCTTTGCATGCAAGTTAGAATTGATGTCAGAGATGCTTCTCTCCATATTGCATGATTCTACAACAATAACCTGTCATCACTGCTCACAGCTTTGAAAGTTCTGATTAGACATTAAGGAAAAGCTAATCAGGACGGGGAGGTAGCCCAGGGACAGCTGCTGAAATCTCCATCCTCATAAAATTTCAGGAATCAGCATGGCAATAGCACTGGCTTAGACTAGATTAAGAGAGATCCTTTTTAATCAAAATATCTAAAATTCTACAAAAAGCAGGAACAACGGGAGTGGCAGAAGCAAAAAATAAATTTAAAACTGTGAAGCCATTCTTTCCCGATGCAGGTAAGGTATACCCGTTACGTAGTATGACAAGCTGTAGAAAGTTTTAGGATAATTCTGTTTAATATGTACTCAGTGTTTTCAGCAAACTTCAGTTAGAAATTCTTAAAATTAATAAATAGTATTCTTGAACAGGTGTCCAGTTTTAGTACTTGCTTTAATGGTGCTGGGAAGAAAGATTAGTTTAAAAAAAAAGAAATCCATTCTTTGATTTTCTTCTTCACCACATATGTGAAACTAAATAACTCTCCCATCCCATTTTCACAAATACACTTTTTCCCCCCAGCACTAAGATGTCAGTCTAAAGCAGAACTTCCAAAGAAAATCTAAAGCACAAACTCAAAGCAAGCTATGGAACATTACAAACATGACAAACATGCTCCTGCTCATCAATAAAGAAATTAAGGGGAAAAAATTGCAGTGAAACTGCTCTAATTTTAAAGGACACCATGAAATATTTATTATGATAATCAGAAAGATCTAACATCAGTATTGACTTAAAAGAGTCGATTTCATTGGGCTTAATGACCCATTATGGATAGTTAATAGTCTAGAGCTTTGCTCTAAGCAATCAGATCTAATAGACAGAAGCATTCTACCTGTCATTTAGTGTTCAGAACTTACTTCCTGCTGACTTCCTAAAGTTTATTCTTAAAATTCAGCTTTACTTGCTAAGTATCCCTCATGACAGACTCCAATCCCAACACACATGCCAACTGAACAGGAGTCTGGAAGACCACTAAACCTAAATAACCTAATTTTCAGAAATACTTCAAAAGTATTTATAGAGACTAGCTTTATCTTAGCAATCATTATGAGGTATAGAAAAAAAAATGAAAATTAGTATCCTCTGCTATCAGTGACCAGCTTAAGTAAAATGTTAATTCTTAGACACGGAATTATAAGAAGAAATAAAATCTATGAATTACATCAACAAAAGTCTCATTTTAGTACTTTGCAATTTGCAAGTGTTATTTTTAATGCTAGAAACACATCTGATTTTTACGAAATATCATCTCAAATGTACTCAAACCGTGTATCCCTTGTTAAGACATTCAATTTTCAAAGTGGATCTTTCAGAATGATGTTCACATTTAAATATCAGCTTCTGACCTATAAAGTATTAATTTGTAACCCACATAGAAATACCAAAGCTGTTTTATTGTAGTTAGTTTCAGTATCAGTGACAAAGAAGTCACAGAGTGGTTGGTTCAGCACATGCTGCTGTCTTGCTGACGCCCCAGACACATACGTGGAGCTCCGTTCTGTGCTTGACTGTAACCGTCAGCGCTGGCCCAATTGTATGATGTGAAGCCTATTTACTCTGTAACAAATGTATGATCTTAGCTTGGATTTGCTAAAAAAGTTATTTCAAGATATGAAGAAGTGCATGAGCCAAGACCATGAAAGACTGAAACAGTCAAAGCAAAGAACTGTAGTTTTTTGATACAGGGATCTTTATCAGCTTAAAGATTTGATAGTAAACATATTGACATAAAAAGCTAAGAAAAAAAAAAGATAATTGAAAGATGATAGAAGACTGCCCTGTTTCAAGGGAAAAAAAAGGATTCCTTTCTCACCTCACTGAGGACTGCCAGCCAGCAAAGCCTTATCAGCTGTCCCATGAGAGTCAGTAAATCTAATAATGTGATCTATTTATTATTCATATTAGTCAATACATATTTGCTGACATTTTATATATCCTGCCCCTTTCCCAGTAGTGAAAAGTAAAGGACCAAGAGTGATATGAACAGGCAGGAGGATACACCAGAATATATAGACATTTTAAAGGCCACACGGATGCATCCATATGAGCTACAATCACTTTCTGCAGGATGTACATGAAAACCAGTCTCAGTATAAAACAGCATTACAAAACCATGTTATTTGGCATCCAAACAAAAGACAGTAGTGAGAGAACATGAGAAATATATATTATAGTAGGAAAATCATTCAAACTTAATTATTTAAACTCTGAAATACCTAAATTCTGAAGTCCTTGAGCCTAAAGCATGACATTTCTCATTGCACATTTTCTCATTTAAAGTGTGATTAACAAGATTCGAGCATTTGACCTCTGAAAGACAGTTGACATTTCCTCACTCTCAGTATTCGTGCAGTGAATAAAGGCTATGATACCTGGTGCATGTACACAAAAATAAAAAAAACTGTCATGTGTATAGTAAAATTCAAATAAAATTCAGTCATAAAAGCAAGTGCGGTCTTAGTATAACTAGCTTTATACTTGGAATAATATCTAATTCCATATTTTTCTATTAATTCACATCTCATATAGCAGTATTTGGAAGGATACTGTTCGAAGAGAAAATTAAGAGGCCGTAGGTAAGGAGGCCGGAGTTCTGCTCAAGCACTCCAGATCTCTATACGTTTGCAGGCAACTGATGAGAACAACTTTTTCAGAAGGGTTCCAGAAGCTCCAGGAGCTTAAAACTTATCACGTCATATCTTTGCCGTCATACCTTCCCACCCTCTTGGAACTAGACCACTCAGAAAAAGTTAGCATTCAACAGATCAGAAACAATTATGTTTTAATTAACTGTCCCACAAAATGGTAAATTTCTCCTTTTTATTCTCTTTTCACCTAATCCTAGATACCCATTCACAGGTATCCCATACCAGTCTTCAATGCTTAGTAACTATCATTACCTTTTTATATCAACACTGCACATATAACATTAATTTAATGTTCTTGAAGACTCCTAAACAGGCAGAGTTCAGGCTTACTCTCCATGGAGTTGAGCTAAGTTACAGAAAATAAAGAACTGTAATGACAATCTGTTCATACAATGACATCCAGCCAGTTCATTGGTAGTCGTATTTACCTCTAGCAATTTGATAGCCATTTCATATAATAAAAAATCATTACTCTATGGTCTCTAATTCACAAATAAAGAATAATTTCAGAATATTGGCTAGAACTTAAAATACTAATAAAATGCAATTTCTCCAAGTCATTACTCCGTTCCACAGGTCAACTCATGATGCAAAAAATATGGATCTATCAGAAGTATCTAAGCACTTTATAGGCATATGACAAAGTCAACATTCACTGAATGTATATGGTTTTTTGGGAACATGCTGAGAGCAGCTAAGTGTAGTTCTTTAAATTCATACAGTAAATCAGTACAGCTGCTGCTTCTCAGCTGCAGTAATCATAGGCAACTGCTTTTTGTAAGATTTTCAAACCCCAAAACTTTCTTCATATTCTGCTTGTTTAATTAAATGCCAGCATTCTCAATTTACAGATGCTAATTTTGTCTTTGACTTCTCTCAGCAAAAGCATGCCTTAGAAGGAAGAAACATAAAAATTGTCTGGCTGCTGGTAACAGAATAGCTTGGCATGTAAGATGACTCACACCGTAGATAGCCTTGGACTGATTAACAAAGTGGCAAACAGCTAATCAGGAGTCCAGATACTGTCTCCTTGACATTATATGTAGAAAACCATTCTTGTGTGGAAATTAAAGGCTAAGGAAAATGGTTATACCTAGAAAATGGGAAAAGCTAAATTCCCCAAAAGTACTAGTTAATGTACTAGAAATAGATTTGGCAAATATAGAAAAAGCTTCTACTAAAAAAAAGCTGATACCTGGCACAGCACGTGTATACCAACGCTCTTCATCAATCTGAAAAATTCAGTCTGTTTGTGAAAACAAGGATATTTTCTTTTCTCACTGAAACTGAGAATTTACACAACGTTGACATCAGGGAGCCTGTTTTTCCTTAAGACATAAGCAACACATTGACCAAGAGCAAATCTCATAGTCCATTCATTCAGATCGATGATTTTTGTCAGCAACAGTAACAATGTATACTCAATTGGGAGGTTTAGGCTAGACGTTAGGAAAAAATTCTTTACAGAAAGGGTCATTGGGCACTGGAACAGGCTGCCCAGGGAGGTGGTTGAGTCACCTTCCCTGGAGGTGTTTAAGGCACGGGTGGATGAGGTGCTGAGGGATATGATTTAGTGTTTGATAGGAACGGTTGGACTCGATGATCTGGTGGGTCTCTTCCAACCTGGTTATTCTGTGATTCTCTGATTCTGTAATTAACTGGCAGAGCAAAGACTCAGTGCTGAACATTAAACTGCAAAGACCATTGACAATGGGAATTTGAAAGAATAAATGAATGCTTATTTCAGTGAAATGGAAAAGATTGAAACCAGTCATTTTTGCCTGATGGAAGATCAGGGTGGGAGATTGACACCAACAGTTGCATTCTAACTCCATGAAGAAAAACACCAAGCGGGTTTGATGCCCCACCCCATCTTCACAGCCCTGCCCAGCCATCCTGTGACTATATATGAATCCTCCGGTTCCCCTTACCAAACCTGGTCTTGACCCCCACCAATGGGCCAACATCCCAGCCTGACCTTGGCCTCTTCCATGGAGGAGTCTGATGCCTCAAGGTTGGGGCTGACACCAGCCAAACCTCTCAGCCCTGCTCCCGGGCCAGGGACCCTATTCTTGGGACAGGCCTTTCTGCTGAGGCTCCACCCTGCTGGGGAAACCTCACAGACCCCTACCACCAGGAAGCCCCGAGCCTCACTATGCCCTGGCAGTAAGTTTCAAAGACAAAAAAAAAAAAAGCAAACATATATATAAATGCTTTCCCAGTAAGCAACTTCTCCATCAGATCAAATCAGATTATGTAAAAATCTCACAGCTAATTCTTGCATTAAGGATATTAAACAAGTTCCTTGAACCTTCAGCTCAAAACCAGTCTTTTTGGAGAAGGTTTCCTCAAGTGGAGAAGGGTCTTTGAGTAAATCTTTCTCAGTTAATTCTAACTAAGCACCTTCAAAATGCTAGGTGCATTTACCATCTATCACTCTGCTGAAAACAAAATAAATATAAAAAAAAAAGCAGTCCATTAGCCTTAAGTAGCTTGTGAAGATATTTGTGTTTCATATGGATAAATTTAATTAGTGGTGTAGGTGGCAGTGCTCTATTACTCTCCACCTTTGTCCATTGTAAAAATTACCCAACTGCAATATGTACCATGTCCTTTATAAGCATACAGTCTGAGGTGCTCATTCTGTAAAACGGGTAAAACCATAGAGAGTATAAGTAAAGTCAACCTATGTAATTGTAACCGACACTGTATCTGGAGCCAACTGTAGCACCCATCAGATATCTTGGAAATGCTATGCTGCTTGTTTCTTCCTTAAATTTAAAAGAGTTCCTGAGAATTGAGAGCATTTATAGAGAAATAAAACCAGCCTTTTTTTTGGCAAAACGCTTTGCATTTTACATTAGCAGGAAAAGTCATTGTCTTCTCTATTTGCTTTTTTCTAAGAAGTTGTGTTCACTACAGAAGCATTAACTAATGATATTCTATCCAGAAAGGAAAAAAAAAAAATCTGTCAACAGTTGGTACTGCGTACATTTGCACTGACACCTTGCGTGGTACCTTTTACTCCTCCCATGAAAGCATAAAGCAGAAACCCCTCTGTATCTGCTTTATGTTGTTAGTGATTCTAATTGTAGATAAAAAACTTAGTTATAGGCCACAAGGAAAGAGAGCTCTGTTTCTCTGAAATTTCAGCCAGAACAAGTCTGGAGTTTTTAACCAGATGTAACATGGGCTTAAACTTGCCCTCAAAAGCCACTGTGAATGCCTTGTGCATGTACACAAAAGCCAACCTAGGGTTATATTTACACTCCTCTCAGATTGTGCCATATAAATGTGCAATTCAAATACACTCAGAAAAGCTGCAGTATCTTTTAACTGAAACGATAATTCTATAAAGCTTGAGCAATAGCTCCATTCATTATATAAAAAAATAAACAAAGTAGAAATTGTGCCTGTTGTCTCCAATCCTACAAATGAATCCTTGGCCAGTGCAGGAATAGAAACTCCTTAATGAAATGTTCTATAGGACGTTAGCTAGAAAAGACTTTAATAGGAATGATCAGTTGGCTGTTGCAAGAAACACATTATCATAAGACATCCCTCTAATAAGATATGGATCTTGATTTATATTTTATCATCTCTTGAATAAAGAATCAGATAATTTGGGGGTTTGTTTTATATGCAAGCATATGTCCATACCTATACACATATGTATATTTCTAAAGTATGTATAACATACTGGGTCAAAGACCAAAGCCTATTGAAGAAACCACCAAAGGCCATAAACTCAGTTCTATTTTGAATCTTCAGCTTTTATGCATCTAACACACACAATTCTTGCTCTTAATGAAAACCAGGTTCGGTCCTCCTAAATTCACAAGGCTACGATTGCCTACCTTTGTTTGATCAGAATTTAATTTGGCTTTCTCCTTTCCCTCTTGGCATATGCATACGAATATAAAAATGGATGACAAAAAGTCTTAAGCAAGACAAAAGGCCCATAAATATTAATCATTAGTAAGTTAATTCTTCTAGTTATTTTCAGAACAAATATCTTCTCTAACATTTGGTATTGCAGGGATTTCCAATATTGCCCCAACGTCTGAGCAGTGCTGGAACTATCTCCACAGAATTAACAGACTGGTCAGCCCAGGAGTTTAAACTTTCAAGAAACCCAAAAATCTCTGCTCTGAATGATTACTTGGTTTGTAGAGGCTTAGTCATACTTATCTCAAGTGCAACAGGGATATTCCAGCTGCTGAATTCAAAGAGAAAGAGGTATCAAGACAATAACAACAGTAACATCTCAATAAATTCATTCACTCAGTCTTAACTGTCATAATTTCACAGATCCAAGATTTCATAGTTTCAGAGATTTTTGTTTACTTGACTATCTTGAGAAAGTTGTCTTCCTTATGCCAGAAAATTGACTACAGTGACAGCATACTAAGTCAACAGGGCTTTACTCTCTGCCAAATGCAGCTATCTCCAGCAGTGGCTGCACACTTGCCCAGGGTAAAAACAAGTTCAGTGAATGCAGAGATCGTATCCCCAGCCAATATTCTCCCAGCTTCCAACTATTTTCACCTGAAGCAGCTCCTGAAATTAATGTGATGCCAATATATTAGTAGCCTTCATTAATTCATCCAATGAATTACTGAATTTTATGTTATAAGATCATAAACCAGATGAGACTGACTAGAGACAAAGGAGAACAATGACCTAATCTTGTAGCAACCATACAGAGCATTTGCCATAGAACGGAAACGCAGATGTTGGAAACTCATCTAATCATAGTCTTGTCTTTCACATGGAGCAAAGAACATATTTTGTAACTGCAAACTGTATTCCTAGTTTACCTAGATTCCACAGTCTTCCCCTCTTCTTTCCACTCTCTCTCCATAAAGTAGAATGGCAAATTCATTACTAAGGCTTCAGAGAATTTATTCAACCTCAAAAAAGTGGTCCAGTGTGAAAGGAAGTGCTATTGAACAACTACAGAATCCAGTACTCTAGCTGGTAATATAGTGGCTAGAGGCAATAAAGTATAGGTGTCTCAGTCTCACTGCTGGAGACCTGCACCTTCTCTTCATCATAACCCAGTTTGTTTGCCTATAAGGTGAAACCAGAAAAAGTACAAGGAATTTGAAAATAGGTTTCCTGGGGGGAAAAAACCTTCAGTGTAATACAGTGATTTGAAAATATCATACTTGTTCTTCAATGTGTGCAAATAACAAACGGCCACATTAAGACCAAAGACGTGTAAAAACATTGTTCTTGAATATACTAGCTGGACACAATATTTACTGCTCAATGAAGTATCATCCAAGCTAACTGTAATGCTCTACTGAAGTGAATTAAAAATTTTTTTAAAAAATCAATTGCATGGATGGAGAGGAAAAAATCTATTAAATGCTCTTTTTTATGATCCATTAATAGTAGGACATAGTTGACTTCTCTTTTAAGGTTCAGTGTTTTTCATTCATTAGATCAATATAAAAGAGACAGAACTGACCTAAATCAAGGTTTTTCTTATGCACTACTTGAATTGTGTATCTTCCCATTGTCATTTCACAGCATGTGGAAATGTTGAATGCAGACCCCGTTTGTTTTTTACATGTAAATTTTTTTCATTTTGTTTTATTATAATTTAAAGTTCACTTTCAAGATTATTAGAGTAGGTTTCCTACAGCTATGAGATCTCTCTACATTTTTAATATAAGCTATTCATCATCACTTTTATAATTAGGAGAAGTGTTCCAAGAACCTAATAAGAACAAAGAAGATACATTATCATGTATCTTGATCTGACAATACACAACAGAGCATCATTAAGAAAAGAGAACAAGATAGGAAGAGAAAGATCAAAATGACAATAGCAAGATGATAGTCAAAGACATCAATGCTTATGCGAAACTGTTCTCAATTGTTAACATTTTTCCTTTCGCTTTCTTTCTATTGAATAAGCAGAAGAACCAAGCTTTTAGAAATGCATGATTGTGATAAATCAATTTGGCATCAAATTTTAAGCTTCAGGATGCATTTGGGAGGAGACTGAGTCACTGCAGTAGAGCAAAAGCAGAGAAAAGAATGTAAAATGTAATCAGAGCTACACTAAGACAAGAAAGAGAGAATAAGGATAAGAGTTTTAATTCATTCTAATAATGTAAATAATGAGCAAGACAGATTACCTCGTCTTAATTGCAATATAACTATGGTCTAGAAATTTCTATATGAACTTGGACTGTACCAAACACATCTAAAAGAAAAATACAGCTTCTGGAAATAGTGCAATTTACTGCCAGAGGGGCACTATTGGAACCAAAGAAGTTAATGATCACATTTAGAGTAGTATATATAAGCATTGTTGTTATTTTAATACACTGATCTGGGAATAAACCAAAAAGTCTCCAATGTTGTAGACCATTAAAGAACTGACTGAAATGAATTTGCACTGCCTCCTCCTTTAAGTCATCAGTTCTTAAGTAGAAATAGCACAGTACGTTTCTTCTAGCATTATACACACTGTACTCTCTGATTTACTACTTTGATTCATCTTGCTGCTCTCTAATTTATAAGATACAAAGTGTAAATATTCACATCAAATCTGGAAAAAGACGATGCAGATTTCCTTCTTAGTTAGGAAGGGATCAAATGTGAAATAGTGCTACAGACAAGTTTTGAAAATTATACTTTTACATGTCAGTGAAGACTAAAATAAAGAATGGTGCATTTAAATCCTGTAAATGAACTGCATTACTTGTACAGAAATACAAAGGGAGAATTCACTTCAATATGTACCCTTAATAATCTTACACTTAGTGGTCTCTTTTCCCCCAGAAAAAGTAAATACTATTACTAATCTTAACAATTGCTAAACATTTCATAGGATCATATCCTATGAAGTTACAAATTCATGTCTGGTAAGACAGAGATAGAATAACAATAACTATGTCAAGAATTCTGCTTATCTAACCTAACAACTACCACTAAGCTGTGATACACTGGATAGTTAATATCTGACACTAGAAAATGCTGTTAGAAGGCATCTCATATTAGAGGGAAAGATGTCATCATACAAATCTTACAGATAGATCTTGAGCTTTTCAGTGGAGATTTATGCAGATACTCAAATTGGAAATAAAGGGAAAATATAGTGATCAGAATACAGTGCTTTCATGGTAACCTGGATTTGATGATATTAAAATTTCAAATGCAAAGTCTTTTCTGTAGCCTGGCCTGAGAACTGGAAAAAAAGTCTCATTCAAATTAGAACTACAGTTATCACCCACTCTAAACAAAGCCAGATTGAGTTTCTTAAACTTAACTTTTCCTTACTCCAGAGTTTCAGAAACTTAGGAGTTTCAAGATCCTTTTTGGTTCCCTACCTTGCACTAATGCCTGGCATTCACACACAATACTCAAGTTCATGACTGGTCCAGTCTCATTGACTAATTTTAAGAAAATATTTCTTTTGGAGTTCTGTTGGTTGGTTGGTTGTGGGGAGTTGTTTCTTTTTTAAGTGAAGCAAGAAACAATTTTAAAACTTGGCTAAAGGAAGCATCCTAGATATTTTACATGAAGTTATTCTATAGCTTTGGCGAATTCACCATCAAGATTGTTGGAGCAAGAATCAATCCCAAGGTTGACCCAAGAACATTGTGTCATCTACACCAAATTAAAGAAGACTTGATTAAATGCACACAGACTCAATTTACAATCTCAAGAGTCAACCACACTGATATCTGGAAACTGAATCGTGTGGGAAGCAGACCTGTGCCTGTTTTACCCAAATGTCCTAAATCATTCTTATGAAATATAATAACTTTCATTGAGAAACACATAAAACCCCTCAAATATCTCTGTTGCAGGGTTAATGATTTCTTAAAGCCTTATACAGTAATAAGTACTGTGTCTAATGACGCATTACACATTAGACTAGTTCCCTGGAAAAGAGCTTGGCAGAAATCAAGATTTTGGATATGAAAGACTAGGAAATCTTTCAGAAATAAATTTACACTCAAACATTTATTCTCATTCTGTATTTTAAGACATTGCTAAAATAACAGCCTACAACATATTGCATTATTGTGGTTTTGTGGTTTTGCTTTTGTTGATGTTTTGCTTTTGTTTCTCCATTAGATTAAGAAAAAAAATCCCTCTCAGATCTATTGAGATATTTAGCCTTCTTGTTTCTCTCCACTCAGTTTCATTGCTCAACAGGTTGTTCTTCAATCCCTGTCTCATTCAGTTTACATGATTTTCAGACTTCTTTCTTCTTGTGACTACTGTTCCAAGCCTTTAGTTGGTAGCTTACAAGATCCACATATCTTGTAATTGAAACAACTCTATAGCAAGAAAGCTTTTCAGAGTTGAAACCAGAAGTGTGACAGGTTATACATTTACTAAAGGCAGGGTCTCTTGTGTTAGTATATTTAGACTGCATTGCAAAAAGTAGTTTGAGGATCTGTGGATTTTTCCCATTACACTTTCTAGGCTTTTCAGAGCCAAGTGTGCCTCCTTTCACTCAGTGGAACATACATGATCAGCATTTGATACCAAGTCCCCTCTGCAAAACTGCTTTTCTCACCGTCTGAATCAGAATTTCTTGCATTTCTTTTCCTAGTTTAATATAAAAGATGTGTGCATATATGTACATATATACACACTCTACATGCATGTTTAGTAATTGAGTAGACTTTGAATCTGTTTGCTCCGTCATACAGTGCCACTGTCTGTTTTTAAACTATGAGCATGCACTACTGTTAGCAGGGACAAATACATTAAACTAATTACACTGTACTGTGATGCCAGTGTTTCAACATGCAGCAGTCCACCTGCATGCTCCATTAATCCTCAGTAATGTTCTTTCCTTTATGTGTTGTTTCCATTTATGTATGAATTATACTTTTTCTGGGTTTCATCTAGCCTAGCAACCTTAGGTGTGCACAGGCCTTTATTTTCTCCAGATAAAATATATGCAAACTTTTTATTCACTATACAATAGCTATTCAATTACTTTTCCAAGGTCTGAAAAGTCCAATATTTGAATAAACCTGCAATGAGTGCACGATGAGTTTATACTTCTGAAATGCAGTATCATAGCACCCTCTCAGTAAAGCAAAAACAAATGAAAATTGTCACAGAACTAGATATTATCAGAATCAAATACACTTTTCAATTAAAATCAATTTATAATAGCCACATAATTAAAAGCTCTTTAAACCTTTATGAGCTATCCTCCCATTCCTAGGGAGTATAAACCTAGTGAACCTTTTAGCTTTGTCATCATTTTATTTAGACTGAAATCTGAATTTGTTTCGTACTTTGCAGCAGATGTTATTCTGAGAACAAAAAAATAAGGACAGTGACACCTACCCCAGGCATTTCTTATTTGTGCCAAACAAGGAAAAATCCACAGTCTTCCTGCTCAATTTTCATTTAACACATACTCCCCTCTCAAGAATGCAGATACTTACAGCCATAGTCCTGGATAAACTTGGATAAACTGCCTTGCCTTGGAGTCAGCAAGGAGGAAAGAGCAAAATGACAAAGTTATACTTGCCCTGGTAGCACCCTGCTGCCCATCCAAATCACACAAGGTGTGCGTTAGGGAAGGTCAGACCTACTTCACATGTGCAGGTCAATTACATTTCACACTAGCAATAGCTCAGTCACAGAGGTCATCCTTCCCTTCCCCTAGAGCAGTCTTGGTGGTCTGCACAGAGAAAGAGATTGAATGCCAACATCAAGTTAAAGTTATAAGCCTAAGAGTCAGCATTTACACCCCTATCACTATAGCCTGTTTTCCCACTTTGGACAAGTCAGCACAAATTTATCTGTTCAGTCAATGAAATATTTGAGGCAGCTATTTCTCCTCTCACACATGCTGGCATGATTCCTGTTGCAAAAAGCCTCCTATTTTTGTAAATTATTCAAGATAGGTTAATAATGCAAATTAAACTAGACAGAAAACCCATTCAATAATCAGATCTCTTGTTAATGTCACATGAAGCCTCCTTTGGTCCATGATTTGGGCATGACTTAAAAAAAGAAACACACACACAGAACAAAACAAACAAAAAAAAATCCAACGAAGCACCCACAAACAGAAGCAATGGCCATGTTGAATAATTAACACACTATCACTTCTAATATCAATACTTTTCTGTTGCATATGGAATATATTTTGTAAAATGCTTCTGCTATTAATCATGTGAATGTTATCATCTAACATACCCCTTTTCCACCCTTAGAGGCTATACATTGTTTCATTTTTCATTCGCTTTTATGTGTGTCAAGGGCAACCACATACAACATACATACACACAATACACAAATACTTACGGTAGTACCTGCTCTGTAATTTATCCTAATAAAATTACTACAATACAGAACAGAATTAACAAGGTTGGGGGCAACTGAGCTGATATGTCATTGTGTATTAATTTTAAAAGGATTTTTAAAACAGTTAATGGCTTGCTCAAGAAGTCCATATTTGAATCTTCTACAACAGAGACACATAACCGAACATCGTCAAGGGGTTTTTTTTGAAGCTGTTGCACTTGGGAGAGATGAGGAGTTTCCTCCTGTCTTTTTAAAGACAAGCAGTCTCATCAGATAGGTTTTAGCTTCTGGTTCTCGAAGCACAAATTACTACTTAATTCCAAAAACAAATCTTTCTCGAGATTTAGGCTAATAGCTTAATCTCTTTGATTCATTCTTCCTCTCTGTAAAATAGGGATGAAACTGAACATCAGTTTGTTATAAGGATTCCATAATAAGCATATATTTATGAAGTACTATGAAGAGTAAAAGCATAATGACCTGATCGCAGTGTATTATAACACTAATAAATATTTCTAGTTGAATGCCACCTAAAGTATCACGGCTTTTGTGATAAGAACTATCAATGGGGAATGAGTTTTCACTCAGTTTCATGGAACTTGATAACACAAGAATAGCTTCTTTTTCTTCCCTCTTCTCCTTCTGTATTGCTATTTACAACTACCTGACAGGTGGTTGTATTGAGGTGAGTGTCAGTCTCTCCTCCCAGGTAACAAGGGATAGGACAAGAAGACAGGCTGCACAGGGAGGCATGTAAAAGACTCCCTGGAGGCATGTAAAAGACTCCCTGGAGGCATGTAAAAGACTGGTAGGTGTGGTACTTAGGGATGTGGTTTAGTGGTGGATTTGGCAGTCTTATGTTTATGGTTGGACTGATGATCTTTAAGGTCTTTTCCAACCTAAACAATTCTGTGATTCTCTAATATACCAGTCGTACATTCTACTTTTCCAATCTGATTTCTAAGCACTTAACAAGAGGAGCTACTGTCAGGATTAGTGGTTTGTGTCTAATGTTGGTCAGCAGGGACAAGAAAATGTTGCCTGGCAGCTCTTGCAGAACCACTCGGAAACTATTTTTTACCTTTTGTACAGTGGCAGAGAGTAGCTTTTCATAGTAAGTTAGCTTAAGTCTAGATTTATACACCAGATATAGTAAGATCTTAATCTACATTTACTTGTATGGCATATTCCATTACTGATTTGAGAGCATCCATCAAATCTAAACCATTAGTGAAATACTTCTGTTAAAAATATTAAAACAGAATACCATTCAAAATATTTTAATGCTGTTTGTGGAAGGTTAATCTGCAAGTGGATGTGGCAACTTAAGTGAATTTTATAGTGGAATCATTTATGCAACACTAAGAATTGTAGTCAAACTTCAGGTGAGGAATCACTTCATAGAAGACTGACACATAAAAGTCATCCCACTGCTACATTCAAAGTCCTGGCCAGAAAACCCACAGAAAAGGAAGTCAGTCTCTGTGACATTTCTCTGTTAAGATTAATTGTGCTAAATTTTTATCATAGTCTGTGTAAACACTTTATTTTTATCCCTGGCCAGTTCATCACTGCTTTCCAATAACTCTAACACGGGTTTGTGAACGTAAACAGAAAATAAACTAATTTATTTCTTTTACAATGTCAATGCTGCAACCACTGTCTTCAAATTGTGTATCCAGTATGCAAAGGCTGCCTAGAGAGCTCCATTATTTTATTACCATAACTTTGATTTCATCTTTCTGTGAGAAAATCCAGTAAACAAATTATTTAGGAATGAAAGAGAACTAATTTAAGAAGAATACATGTCAACAAACCGAAACGCAGACTAAATGTGTTTGTCCTTTGGCTTTAAGAAGAGTAAATACACTCATAATTTCCCAATAATTTGATATTTAAACATGTTCAGAAAGAGCCAATCAGACAAGGGTTAATCCTCAAGGCGAACTACTGCTCTGCAGAGGAAATGAAGCAAATCAAAGCTTTCAAAGAGATGCATTTTTGAGGCTACCGAACAAGGGAAGCTTGCATCCTCCTATCTCCTCGCACACAGGGAGAGGTTTGGGAGGTTGACACTGCAGAAAAATCCTTAGATTTTATTTAACTAAAAATTAAAGCCATCGGATTCTGTTTGCAAAGTGAAAGCATCTTGTTAAAAAAGCATGACACGTCCAAGGTTTTATGAAAACATTTTCTTGTATTTGCAGCGTGGAAAAGTCAAGTTATCTCTGATTCTCCTCTACTGAATGAATCAAGTCATTAAACTGGCATTTGCATTGAAAGGCTTTTCACAGGGCTTTCTGTCAGGCCTTTCAAACAGGAATGAAATGAATGAGGACCAGCTTACAAATGATGCATTGTTGAATGTATGTGGGAGCAAACAGCCACCATTGTGAGTGCAGGTGGGAAAGAAAAATGAATAGACAAGGAAGCTCAGAAGACGGAGAATCTCATTACTGATGGACTATGTGCCTGTCTTTAATAAAGTTTACCCAATAAAAGATGGATTTTCCCCAATCCTCCTCTTTAAAAATTAATTACCTTGAAAAATATACAATGGTGAAACATCTCAAAGATTATATATGCCTCTCTTCCAGTACTTAATGAGATCTAGAAAGACTCTTCAGCCAAGTATATTTAAGCATGCAAGTATTTAAAAACTCAACTCAATCTCTTACAGAAATACTCTCGTGGCCTTTCATTCAGATGAGGAAACTGAGGCATAAGTTACCAATAGCATGCAAGAAGAACGTAAATAGCATAAGTTACCAATAGCATGCAAGAAGGTAGCAGTCCTTTATCTAAGGCTAAAATGAATACATTAGCCTTCATTTTATCTTCTGTATAGTAGGATGCAACAATATGCCCTGATGTCAAAAGTTTAAACAAAGAACAAAACCAAAAGCAACAGATGCTGAGATGACACAGCATAGAAAATATTATCTCCCTGTCACAATCTTTTTCTCTGTAGATAGTTTCAGATAGTCTTCTGCCATATCCTTCACAGCTGCTTCACCAGTTTTCTCTCCTGTTGTCTAGTGGCAGCTCTTATCCATATTTTCCTTAGTGAAAAGGCACTTCAAATCCTCTTTGAAAACATTTCTTTGTCCCTCAGTTGTCTTCCTCCTGCTTTTGTTTTGCAATGGAACATGCTTAGGCAGTATTTTTGCACTGTAGTTTCTGTATCATCTGCCATTAGGTGTCTCTCACTATTTAATTTTTGCAAGCCGGTTTGTGTTACTATTTACAATTAAAATGCTAAATTCTGTGGACAAACTCTACTTGCAAACTCTGTCTCTCCTAAGACTAACATTACCTACACTTGATTCTGAAAAACTGCTTATTTTGCTCCTCAACCTCCATCACCAAAGATCTTAACTACTTTATAGTTTTCCTCCAGGTTAATAACATTAAACAGTGTGGGATCAGGATCTGATCCCTGATGGGCTGTAATAGAAATACATCTGCCATAACCTTTTGAGATGATTATGTCTTTCTAATGATTCATGATATACCATTGTTACAGATTACTTGTATATATATTTTTAAATTAGCTGCAAGAAGTTCAGTCCAAATAGCTTGATGGAACTCAAAGCTTAAAACCATTTTGCTTCAACAAATACACTGCATACTATGAAACTGGAAAATAATTCATTGTCAGTTAACTATATAAATCAACACTTTCCCAAAACAAAAATATAAGACACATTAATCTTCCTGAATTTTTGGTAATAGCACTGGTTCCATGCTGTTGGATTTATATCTTATTATATTTCCCTTTGTCCCTAAGACATATATGCTTATTTATAAAAATATGTAATATATTTTATAATAAATATATTTTAAACTCAATGTCCATACATCGTCCTGTTTATTACCATGGGATACCTCTTTGTGTCATTTTATATAGTCAATTGCAGTTCCTAAAAATAAAAGTGCAAGTACTTTAAGATCAATTTATTTTTTTTTAAGTTTCATTTTCTCTACAAACTAATTGCTTTGACGCTTGGAACACAATTTTAAGATAATAATGATAAAACATTCTGAATACAGTTCCCAAGCATCAGTTAGTCTTCTCTCCAGATACCCCTTCTCAGTTCAGGAATCTCATCTGTCTTCAGCTGTACCTAGCTGCATTGAAAATCTGGCATGGTTTCTGTTGGTTTCGCGCTTCCTTTCTGCACTTCAGTACTGTTGGAACATATACTTTTTAATTCTTTCATGTCTTATTGTGTCATATTTATGCCCAATAGAAAACTCCTTGCATTGTATGTAAAGATTCTGAACACAGAATTTGTACTCTATAGAGAAGTGCTAAAGTTTGAGTTGAGGGGGGCAGGAGACACAACACAACACTGGCAGCAGTACTTCTCCAGCATATGCAATTCAAGCTGAAACTATCCACGCTAAAGCATTTTCCTCCCATCATTTTATAGCTGCTAAAGAACTGAATAGTCAGTTTTCTTGTTTGATTTGGCAATTGATAGGATAATAATAAATATGTTTGCTTTTTATATAATGAACATGCAAGTATTCTAAATCATTTGCTCCAAGTTACCAGGAATTTGGAAATAAGTAATATCATTTTAAGTGATGTTACTTCATTTCTTTTTCATCCACTTAGTCATTCTTAATAAGGTCATAAATATTTATTTTAACATTTTAATTCCAGGGACTGAAATAGCCATATTTTAGTTACCACTTCATCAAGTTTAAATTTGGAAACGAGCAATTTCAGTTAATCAATAATAAGAATAATTAAGCTGCTAACACTGAGTTTGGTTATTACACGATTTCTTTGCATACTCTGGCAGCCTGATCATTGCCTTTCTCCATTTTGACTCTGTGCTAAATAAAACATGTATCTACCTCTTTCCACACCTCCTCAGTAATTCAGTCCTGAGTTTAAAGAGATTCTGATGTATCTGGAAAACTTTTTCTTTGAACAGTATTTCCCTCTGTGTTAGGCAAAAATCACAAGTTGTACAGTCCTTCCACTGAAAATGTACCAAAACATATCAGCAACCTCTGTGCACTTGCTTAGTCATTGACTCACATTAAATATATCATCCCCTATTTGCTGAACAGGAAAGAGATCTAGAATATTTGCCATGATTTTCTCCTGTTTCCTGCAGAAACACTTCTAAAAAAAAAACAACGAAAAAACCCCAACAAATTTGTATTTCCAGCCATTAAATCTCACCTACAAGTTATACGGAGTCCCTGTTCTATGAGCAAGCTATATTTCAGCTATATTTCATATATGTCAGCTGACAATTTTTCCTGCTATCACTCTCTTGGATGAGATTTCTTTTATTCACCTGAATATAAAATTTCAAGTGAGGATTACCTGTCTTCTGGGGAAATATACTGGTGTGATAGGTGTAAGAACGGAAGACTAGATACAATATTATAATACATGACATCAATTATTAGAGTAACTTGTATTCCTGAAAAATCCATGCCACCACTACCCCCTTCCCCAGAAAATAACAAGAAATATGGCACAAATTGTAAATCAGAAATCATGATCTTTATTTATACTACAACTGTACTGAGCAGAGACCTGTACCGAAATAAGCCTCTCAAAGTTCTCTTCCAAACATCTTTCAACTCACTTCCCTCTAAATCCCGTTGGCTAGTTTCATTCATCCAGAAGTCACTTGGTCATTAAGGTTTATAAACAGCCCTTCTCCATAAAGTCATAACATTTTTTTTAAAACTGTTCAAAAATCAACATCCTAGTTTCAGTCAGCCTTGCTGCCATCAAGATGCAAACAGAACTGTTCTGTCTGTACCCTTCAAGTCTGGTAAGTCTTCAGGAAGGTCCAACTTCAAAAAGTGAATATTTAACACTTTGTAACCCAGTTATACTATTTCAATATCCAAAACAATATCTGATAAAAATTCACTGGAAAAAAACATAAAGCTAAGTTTAATGAAAATACCTCCGAACTTCTAGGCTTTTCAGTTTGAAGGTCATATATAATGCTGTTTTGTTTGCTACTGAAACATTATGTATTTCAGACAGACACGACCCATGGACTGTATTATGCTCCTCTAGCTCATGTACAAATTCACCAGCCATTTATCTGTATTATTCTCTGTTGTCAGGAGTTCAGTCCAAATATTTTGTCTTTTACTAAAGCTTAAATGAAAAGTTCTGTTTCATTACTATGCATAGTCCAGAATGTAAAAAAAAACAGAAAACAAAACAAACAAACAAACAAAAAAACCCCACAAAAACAAAAAGGAAAAAAACTCAAACCAGAATTATTTTATAATCCTTAACATGCATATCATAAGCTCTTTAAAGTATGCCTCCCACCTCCAGAATCACAGGCAGCAGCTTAGGAAAAAATAGATTACATTATTAAATCAAATGTTGAGTTCTCTATCAGATTAACAAGCAGCTAAACTGAACTATTAAGATCCAACAGCACCAAAAATGTGGAGCTTCTTTTAAACAAGAGTTTATAACAAGTAAATTGAAGCAACACCCAGGAATCCATAAACTTGGCAGCTGGTGACAGAAAACAGAAAAGACTTTGTTACCAAGTTTGCCATCTGTTTTTACAGCATCATATGTCATTTATATAAAAATTAGACGAGATTTAAATCAGGAATTAATTAAACTGTATGTTAGTGATATCCATTATACTGCTGATATCAGTCACTCATTATTATTATTATTATTAGGTGAGTGTAGTCAGGCAACAGTCAAGCAGCAGCTCTTGATCAGGCTACAGGCCAAAAGCTATCACCTACACCTAGGTATAACTATCACCTACAAAACCTGCATCTCAAAATAAATACAGCACTGGGATACAAGTTGTCTTTAAAAAAATGGGTTCATGATTACCTCTGGCCAACTAAACAGTGGATTTAGTAGATTACTACTTAGCTGCAGACTAAACATTAACAATGTACAAACATCCAAGTTCAGTTTGCTGCAAATTGTTCAATGGGTTACTCTGCTACTGGATTAGTAAATCAGTCACATTATTTGTGCAGCACCTTAAACTAAAATTTAAAATTTAAACACACCCCCAAAACTTACACAAAAGCAAAAGAAGCAGCCACTAGAAGAGATGGAAAAAGTAGTGCCAAAGCTTCAGCATGTCAGTCTTAACTCAAGTGTGCACCTACTGTGGTTGGGTGCTTTAAGCTGACATAAAACCTGTCAAACAGAAATCAACCTATAACCATGTGTTTCTGCCCTACCAATTCATTGCACATCTTTCAGACTCTGGAATAAATTCATCTGAGAGTTAACCAAGCAAAGCAAATTGTCCTACCTGTCACATCTGTTCTCTAATAATCTTGTTCAACAAGTGGACACACACCTTTCCTTACTCACTGGCAGAGAGGCTCACAAAGGTGCATCCATTTTCCACTCATTTATTCTCCTTCCCTTCTCTTTTACCATTTGAACACAGAAAACAGAATCTCCAAGACAGTACTGAAAAGCTTCAGCATCAAGCCATCATAGTGATTTCTATGGGAAGTCAATACATTGGGTTTTGCTATATTTGTGGCTGCAAAAGATAAATATACTATAATAACATAACAAAACAAAACAAAAAACACAACCAAAAAACAACCACCCTTTATTTATGACCTTCCTTTCTTCCTTCCTAAACATTTATAAAAATTCAAGTATTATATTTGTCTTTTGAAAGGTGTATTTTTAGTGCTATAAACATTGTGGTTCATTATAGTTCATTGATTTTGGTAGTGACACATAATGTTATTCAGAATAACAGAAAGGTACTTTAATACCTAATAAAGAGCAGTCCCTGTGTGTAATATTTTTTCATCACATTTTTTTCATTTGTTTCAAAAGCTGTTTCAGAATTTGTTCTTGTAAGTATACAAAGTATGATAAGGATCATTCCAGCCAAAATAAAAAGCCACTTTGAGGATGAAAATAAAACCAGACACCAGTGTTGTGCATGAAAGCACAGAGTAAGCTGAATTTTCCTAAACACATTTCATCATCATTATTATTGAGCTAGAATTCCGAAAAAAAACCACAGACTTTTATTTTGTATTATTTTCTATTTTGAACCAAAGGTCCATATTCATAAGAAAATACAACTTATCTGTTTATACCTGACTGTCAAACTAACAAAATTAAAAACATTTTAATAACCAAACTAGTAAATCTAAAAATAATCCTTTTTAAATATGAGCTATTTGCTCTGAACTTTGCTTTGACTCTTATTTGCCAGTGATCCAATGCAGATGATCCTCTAAGTTCTTCAACACAAGATTTAACTTCACTACCAGAAGTACATTACTTGATATCAGTGGAACCAATCAACTGCAAATTCAGTCATGGCAATTTTGTTGAGAATTAAATCATCCACAAAGTTCAACTGTTGTGCTGGAAGTGGGAAGTTTCTTGCTAATGGGAGTGGCTACTTCACTAGCACTCTCAAAGAAGAACAGTAATGCTGATACTTATTTGTATGTATTAAAAGATGGCAAAGCAGTCAATGGGGTTTGACCTATTTAGTTTTTTAATTGTTTAATACTTAAACACACAGCTTAAATTGAGCTACTTTTGACTCGCTTGAAAATATCAAAATATGAGAATTATGCTCACGTTATTCCTTTTCTGCTCAATTACTATGTTTAAACCAGCAAGTCCTTGTTGTAAGAAAAGAGATTTACATTTAACACTTTACTATGATTCTCTGCAGTGCTTACTGTTGACTAAGCAGAAGAGACAATGCGCAGAAGAGCCTCAGGATTTACTAAATTACACCATTTCACTAGCTGGAAGACAGGGTTATTTCATCATACAGGATCATCTGTCTCATTAACACTACTGCTTTTCTGGTTTTATTCCATCTGGAGTTTAGCAATTCCTGTTCCAGCATATTATCAATGACGACACTATCTTATTAGACATACGCAGGTTTCTCTCATAAGCAGACATAAGCTTTCATGTGACAAAACCACCGATTTTGATGAACAGGAAATAAATTACATTCTTTGTTCTTAATTTAGCAAATAGGTGTAGCTTCCATCAGAATTCACAAAGACTTACATTGCAAAACATAAGCAGAATAGATGTCAGAAAAAGGATACACATATGCTTGTGCTTCATTTAAGTATAGAAAACAAGCAGCCTCAGTGAGATTCCCAATTAATGCAAACTGCACTATGTCCACCTAAGTCAAAGCAATTATTTGCCCAATGCAGCAACAGAAGCTTACTTCAGCTATTAATATGGCCATTTGAAAGTCTTTCAAAATTAGTTAGTAGTACTTCCAAAAAAAAAAAAAAATGTATCCAAAGCACACTTAAATGAGTCAGTTTGTATTTTTTATCAATAGAGAAGTAGATCACAGAAGGATAAAATGATAAAGTTATACTGGTATTGACAAAAATTCAGATCCACCAGCATGGCTGAAAAAGATGAATCAAAATGAAAATGTAGTATATCAGGACTTGCAGATCTATGAGTTCATAGATGTGAGGCGGTTGGGTGAGCTTCAAGGTAACTGACTGGGTAGAAGCTGAAGTTACTACTGTCTTTTAGAAATCAACTGTCAATATGAAAGCACTTCTCAACTTTTGGATTAAGTTTCCCCATGTAACTAACAAAAACCTGAAAATTTGACTAGTCTGATGGTATTTTGCATATCAATAGTCAGCAGCCTATATTCAAATTTCATATGTGTCTATACATACACCCACCAGCAGTATGACATCAGAAGATATGCAGAGATTACAGTCAATCATAATAGTCAGCAAGGGCAAGAAATCCATTGCATATAGCAGCCTTGTCAGTGTGCAGATACCAAGGAGTATTTATTGCAGAGGCCAAGAGCAAAAGGAGATAAAGTAGACTACATATTTAATCAAGTCAAAAGCAACAGGCCTCACTGAATTCCACACAAACATGACCACCTTCTCCTCTCTCTACTCCTTACTTATTCTTTTTCATAGAAGTGTATTCTGGAAGATTATGGGATGTTTACCTCATGGTACACACATCAATCATTTATTTTCTAAAAGTTGGACTAATCTTTATAAATTTTTCCAATAAAGCAGCAGTTGCACTACAGAAGATGCCTGTCCTCAGCATGCCACAAAACAAAATTAAAACAAAATCCCACCAAACCACATCCTACATCCCATACATCCTATCCACCGCTTGCTGGAAAAATGGCACTTAATATACTGAGAAGTGATGGGTAGATGCATTCCATTGCTGTAACATGTGCAGGTTATAGAAGATAATCTCCTCTTATTGCAAATTCATTGTCTAGACAACATCAGGATCCATCTAGACTTCCACACTGAAATTCAGAGTATCTCTTGTCTTCACAGCTGGAACTTCAGTACTTTGTTGGGTTTTTAGCTTTTTATTCTTCCAGAGGTAAATTTCACTGTCATAAAAATTGGATCTGAATATAGATTCAGCTGAGAATGAACCATAATACAGGCAAAGACAATATATTATAATACTAATCTCTTTGAAATTCTTTTAACATGTGCAAATTAGAAAAAAAATCTGCTATTCCAGCCTTGGCTAGACATGGTATTTTATTGCTGTAGTGTAGTTCCAGTACAAAGTTTCTGTCCACAGAGTTTCCCTTTCCTCATAGTACCACTGTCCTAATATTTGGTCCTACTTAACAGCAGACCCAGCAAGTCCTGTTCATCCCAACATACAAACAAATTCTATTAAATGCAAAATGCAGCATAAACCTCATACCTCTTTAGTTGTCTGTATTAACTGCAAGCAAATGTCAGTATAGATCCAGATGAAGTGTGATGTGAACCATTTCCCCTCCTCATATTCACTAATTATTTCCCATTTTCCCAAGAAAAAGGAAATACAGAGGGAGGGTAGGAAAGGAGGTTACAATAATAGCCTATTAAATTAAAACACAGCTTTGGAATAATATTTGGTACCATCACCACAAGCATGCAGATGTCTCACTGATTCTAAGAAAAAGTGAGGAGGATGCTGAACGTAACTAGCAGCAAGTAAGCAACCTTGTCACAGGTTATAATCTTTTTCATCTAAGCAGAAGATTTTATTTTCCATAGGTTTTCAGTTTTCTGCCTTCCTTTAAATTATCTTTTTCCATTTTCCCCAACACTGTTGCCTGTCTCAATAAGTACAAGAAGAAATCCATTCTGCAAAGCTTCCCTTATCCAAATTTCTTTAAAATGCAGTACCTTGCCCTTCTCTCCCTCTCCTAAACGTGCTTGGTATTGATTCAGTTTTGTTGGTTTTTTTAAGGTCTCTAACAGAGACTGTTACAGCAGTGGGTTTCTATTTTGTATTAACCATCTAGAAAAAGAAAATAGTAAGATTTTTTAAAATTACTGTTCTGATCACTTAACATTATCACTGTAAGAACTGACACAGTAACTAGTAAGAGTCCCAAATAGGTAAGTAATAGAAAAAAAACACGTTAGAAACAGGGAAAGAAAAGAGAAAGAAAAAATGTGTTGATAAAATTAAACACTCTCAGGAAGATTTATTGCTCTGAAGTATGAAGTAAGGCTAAAATGCTTTAAATAACATCTACCTTTAGGGATTGGCCTAAACATACAGATCTGAGTAGTAAACACCTAAGTCCTTTCCTTGCTTGGTTATCCTATATAGGAGCTATCCTTCTCCTACCCAAACTTTTATCAAGTATCTTTTTTGTGCTTATGCAAAACAGGGAAACAAGACTTCGGATCCTATTCATCTAACTGCTGAGATAAATGAGAAAAGACAGTCAAGTGATGACTAGGAAGAAGTGTCAACAGCTATGTTTTCTCCTGTGCTGTTTGTGAAAGGAAAAGATAGTAGCAATCAGAGCATTTTTCTGTCCCCACTGGAATAATACAAATGATGAGAAGTCAACAAGCAACCTGCTAGGGTTCATGAACAGAACTGCATCAAGTACTATCATTATGATCCATTCTTCCCATTAAATTCAAAGGCAAGGGAAGATTATAATAAAAAATATTTTAAAAGGGGGAATTTTTTAGTTATCGTAGTCACCAATAAATTTGTTGACAAAAGCTTTTATTGGTCTTGCTACTCTTAATTCTGTAGTCAAGCAAGACAGCTGGACTCCATTCTGACTCATGCAGCTTAATATCTAGTTAAGTTTCATTTAAAGACTCAGACTCCTGCAGTGGTTATAACCTTGCAGAAGATAAACTGTCATTAACTTGTAAAAATCTTTTTACTGGAGTGATAAAGCAAAATACTTGCTTTCACTGTCACTTTTCAAAGCAAATATGCACTGTTGTATCATGCAACCCAGTCACTCTACAATAGGAAATTATTCCTTAATATCGCTATATAGCTTCCATTGAGATATTTCTTTTGGCACCATAATTGGCCTTTACTTTATACATTCAGCAGTTGCCAATAACTGAAGAGTTAGTGGAGGCCATTAATGGAAGAGGTAAATGTGCTCTCCCTTTCTGAAATGCCATGAAAGGTCCTAGTTCTCAATTCACCAAAAAATAAAAGAGCAATAATTTATGTATATTTGCACCATAATTTGGTTTTACAAATCAGCATTCACTTACATTCCTGGAGACACTACTGGAAAACTAACTTTAAATTCTAACTGGAAACTTTCACTGTCCATTTATGACCACAAGCAAACTATAAATATATTTCTGGTGGAAAAAAAAGTATCAGCTTTGGGGTTTTCTTAAGAATTAAGTGATGATTCTAACGCTACTTATAATATCACACCACTTGCTAACTTTTCAATTCTTATTCCTGAATTCATTAATCAGAAAACAGGAGAAAATTAATTGTCTAAATATGCACAAAGAAGTTGTTCCGAGTATATCATACCATAGAAGGAGAAAGAAAAGGGGGAGGAGATAATAAATAGTAAATAGCCACATATATCTTATATATCTTAATAAATATCAAGATATCCACTATCCTTGGTGTGCTGTTGTTTTTGATACTGCATGGGAAAAGCAAATTATTAAAAACTCCAGAGTTTTCAAGTTTCTAAATTTACCAATATTTTTTTAAAAAAGAAGAGGTTAACCACAGCATTTTATTTAAAACCAGTTCTAAAACCTATGTGTCTTCAAGAAGATTGTTACTTAAAATCAATGATTAAAGAAAGAGATTTTTAATAATCAGCTTTAAAAGTGTAAAGAAACTGGTAAGAATAATTCCTAACTTTTTATCCTTACTATGCCCTTGCTGATGAAGTTTTACCCAAATATAACATTTCACTTCTTTTAGTTTGAGTTTCGCCATTTTCAAAATTAAAATGCCTACCTAAAGCACAACAGTTGTGAAGAGAAATTTATCTACAATAAACTTAAAAGATCTTATGTTCACATATGTCTTGACACATCTTGCTAGATTAAGCTTATCCTTTCCTAAACACATATAACTGTCAAATCAAAAAATTGAAATCAAAAAGTTGAAATTATTTTGATAAGGGATATGTTGCTTTATAATTTTTTTAATTATCTCCAGAAAATTAGTATTACAACAAATATGATTTGTTGTAATAAAAGGACTGGATATCATCTATTAGCAGCGTAATCCTTTTACATCCTAGGCTACAGATAGCCATTAAAGTCACCTAATAATTAACCAGTGATTAAGGACAACAGACAAGTCTGAATGATCTTGAAAACCAGCCAATATACTCACACCTTCCTTATCACCTTTTTCTAGTCAGTTCCAAGTGAAATAGACTCTAAATTAGACATGGAAAAGTTTAATGTAAAATCTTATGACTGGCATATGTACAATTCAAAATACTACATCCAAATATATTTATAATGTCTGTTTGAAAATTTTTAGTTTATTCATGAGATGATATAACTTCATACAAGCAGTATGAACTGAATCAGTAATCTGCAATTCATATTCTGGGGTTTATGAATTTTGGGTTTTATTACTATTATCACCATTATATATCATTTTCTCTGAAGGTAACATGGCCCTTTTTGGTTTTAATAAATTCCTATTGTTTGATGCAGACTAATTAGACAGAGTACCCACTTTAATACTTCAAATAACAAGCTACATGTTATGGTTTAGTTGATAAGAAATATCCAAAGGCACTAGAAATGTTCCTACAATTGCAACAGAGTTGTTTGTATGAGGGCAAATTTGCCTTGCTTCCTTTGTGTCTTTGCAGAAGTCGCTCCTTTCTGTTTCACTATTTTCTGTTTTAGTTTTATTCCAGGGACTCCGTTCTCTACAAGGGAGGATATTAGAAAAATATCTTTTTTATTATTTATTTACATTACGAATACTAGTAGCAAATTATTTTTTTAATTAAATACAATGTTGAACAAACCTACTTATTTTAAACATTTCATGTATTATGACAGCAAATATTAAAAAGCCTACCACAGTATTAGGGTGAAAGTTACATACTGGGAAATGTTAGTAATATGTTAGCTATAGAAATGAAGGAAGATGATCTGAATAGCTGATAGTGACTATGAAGATTTGTATTTAATGACATAGCTGCTTTGGAGATTATTTAGCCATGTACTGATACAGTTTAGAGTTTGATAAATCACTTCTGAGATAGAATTGCTGGCACCAGGAATAGTCCAGAAATAGTCTTGACACACAGAGCTCTTTGGAGAACACTGCATACAGCCCAGCCTGCTTTGCGAACTACACAGGCTACTTCTATGCTGCCAGGAACCAAATGGTTTGAAGTGTCCAACAGCTGGTGTCTGTTTATTTGGCTTAGCTAGATAGAAAGCTAGAAGTATACGATGATTCTGTATTTGGGAAGGGACCTGTACATCAAGAACAGCAGAACACACAAGGCTCCTGTGCATGCACATTTCAAGCGAAGCCTGCGCTGAAAAGGCAGGAAGCATTAATCAAGGGCACTGACAGAACAAGGTCCATTAAAAGCACGAGCCATGATGTCCTCCAGCTTTGACATCCTCAAGGTGAGGTCAGACTTCTTATCAGCTCGTGAGATTACAATAGCCAGAAAACACTGGCTCACCTCAGTTCTAATCCAGTATAAAAGTTTATCCCCACTTAACCAAGTGAACAAAGTAGTTGATAAGGTGAAGCTGAAGCAATTCCTCCAAAGCTGTTACGGGTCAATGAATAGAATTATAATACTAATAGTGGGCACATTTCAAAAGTGAAGAGTTACTGAAGTTGCAGTCCTGTGGAGTTGAAAGTCAAGTTTCACCCAGACATGCTGCATTAGCTATTGCTGTTGGGGCATCTCCATTTCAGAAAATATGGGATGATATTTTTCACATTTCACATAATTTTGGATGGTAACCAGTCAGTTAGCCACATGATAGCAGCAGTGGCCACTTATATAAACAACTCGTGAGAAAAGGGATAGTAACATAAGTTACTTGACTAAGTTTTCCTACATTAAAAATCATTTGATAAACTTACTTTAAGGAGGTGATAGTATTCCTCTAATGAAGGTGATAAGTGTTCCCCTAATGAAGGCATCTTGAGTATTTCTGACATTCAGGTCTGAATTACAAGTCAACATACCAAACAAAGAATCCCACAATATTCTGCCAGATCTGTTTACACCACCAAATGAGACAGAAGAATAAATGAGCAACTTTGACATCTGTGTGACAAAACCCAAAAGCACTTCATAAGACTGTTTTCTCTGGCACCATCAGAGAATAATTGGTGCTTCTGAAGCAGAGAGAGAAGCCTGTTTCACTCAAAATAAATTCATACTCAGCAAGTATGAATATATTAACAATATTCATATGCCTTAAGCTCAGGCATGAACAAAATAAAATAGCACAACTAGCAAGTGCAGGTAAGTACTGCATGACATTGTTACATCACTACTCACATAACCATCAACAAGCATTTCTAACACAGCTAAATGTAAATAACGTGAATTGAAAAAGGGCAAATACAGAATTGCGATGGAGTTGCAAAATGTGATAGAGTAAGATGTGTAAGTAGTAAAAACTGCAGGGTAATAAAGAACAGCAAACAGATATTGAAGACATTCTGCTGGACTATTATGGATCCACCCTACAAACAGAAAAGGTGTTTGGTGAAATTAAATACTGAGACCATACTCTTATTTTAAGAAGAGGAAGATAAGATACCAAAAATAAACAAGAAAGGATAGGAGAAAGACAACCTGAAAATAGCTTTCATTCAACCTTCCTATCTTCAAAAGAGCACCTAAGCAAGATCACCTCTACCTTCAAAATAAGACCGTCAAGGATTTGCAGCTATCAGTGCCAACAAAGTGGTATCACCTCTACTGGACTGTATACTCACAGCTAATTTAGGATAGATTGTTATAGACTAACTGTAGTAGTGATATATTATATGGAGTGATATAGTATGCAGTGATAACCATTAAGAGGTAGCCACTGGCAATGTGTATTTATAATGAAGAGTAATTAAGTAAAAGAAGCGATGCTTCCAAGGTTGAAATTGATCATTGGTTTTCCTTACTATTCCCACTGCAGTGCTGTAATTCCCTGTGATATGTATATTCAAAACATTAGAACTGTTTTAAAGCAGAAATATTAATTACGGATAAAGATTGAACTTCTTGATGAAGAAACATGGAAAGCAACAAAAAGCATCAAAGTGAATGAAAAAGAATTGAGTGAACAAAAAGAGTAAAAAAATAACTTATTCTTGATGGAAAAACATTCATCTTTATTTGTGCTCCAAAATGCTCCAGCAGAAGTGAGGAATATGCACTCTATTGCTGTTAAAGTTCATAGTAAGGTTGTGACAGATCCAGATTGAAAGTGCTGCTTTATCTCAATCAGAGCACAGATTGCTTCAATTCTCTCAGAAATCCCAAGCCAATAAACTACCCAATTGACTATGAAAACATAGGCCTTGTATTCTTCTCAAAGCTGCTGAGAAAGATTAAGGAAAAAAAATAAACCTCCATTAAACCATTTTACTTAGCCAAAAAGATTTATAGATAAAGTTCACACAATTTCTAAATGAAAGCAGAAGCATTAGGTATTTACCACTAAAGAAATGGGTAACTGAGTGGTTTCTCAATGCTGTTAAGTAGAGAGAAAAAACTCCGTATCACTTACAGGATGAGTTTTCCTAAACTGAAGCTTTCCTCATTCAAAGTTTGTACAGTATATTTTCTATAAAAGCATACTGAAAGACAGAAAATTAGGTAGCCAGTTTACTCAATTGTTTTGTTTTTAATTTAGAAATAGTTAAACTTCAACAATCTCTCATGACAACTCCACAAATTAAGTAGCTTAAATGTTACGAATCCTTTCTTATCCTTCCCACATACAATAACAAGTTTCCAAATAGTCCAAAAGAAAATGAGTATTGCCAAGAAATGAAGTGAGAATTACTACTGAAACTGGGAAAAGTTTTCTTGCAAAGGATAAAACTGCTCTGAAATGTGCAAAAAAACCCAAACCATTTTATTGCTATGAACTGAATTTTATGAACTGACCTGGCCTAATCTGGCTGAGCAGTAGAACTTGACTGAATAGCCTCAGCAGACTGCCAAAGTGCCTCTCACTTCAGTGAAAGAGCTGACCTGAATCCCAACACCAGGAAAACTAAGGCAGTGAAGCTGCATCCTTTTACAAGGACAACTTTTGACTCTAAACTTATTAACCCATATTAAACAGACTGGAAGACCAAGGGATTTTCTTTGGTTTTTCTCCTATGAATTTTGCAAGGACAAGACACTTTCAGCTCCTTTTTAGTAAATATTTTTCCAAGGCAAAAACATCACTAAAACAGTGAACATATCAGGCCACTGGGGCTGCCAACATCCATGCACATATCTAATCAAGTACAGTTAGGAAGGAAACCAATAGGCAGACATTGGTGAAGAAAGCAACCTTGTCACTTGAATGAATATTCATTACATCTTCTAATTTATTATCATGTTTACAGCCAAAACTGCAGAGCAAATTACACTCTACATAAGGTCCCGAGGGGGTTTTCATTTCCACCGCTTGGATTAGTACCAAAATAAAGCACATTAGAGAGAAATTGCAGCAAGAGTCATTAATATTTAATGGACTTCTAACAGCAGTGCTCTTCATGACAGAGAGGCAGGGCAGGAATGGGAAGGATCATTCAGAACTTTGCCCCATAAAATCCTTTTCATTAAGCAAACCAAATTCAAACAAACATTCCAGGTGGCTTTCTAAAAGAAAAAGAAAAAATGAAAAAAAAACCCACCCCAAAAGCAACCAATAAAAAACATTTACACACACAAACCAAAACAAAACTGCACTCCACTCCCCAAAAGAACTCCAAAAGAACAAATACCCAATAACAGATAACAGATAGTGCAAAGGAGAAATTCACTTATTACAGAAACAAAGAAGAATTTGAAACTGCCTATAAACAGAGAGAAAGGATGATATGGAGAAAAACACAAAATAATCAGTGGTTGGCTAGTGTGAAAAGTTAGTGAACATGACAACTCTGAAAATTCCATTTTTTAGCACAGGAGAAGTTTCAAATTGCCACAACAAGGGAATAGAATTAAAAAAACAGGGAAAACCCCAATTGTCTAGCAGTCAGCAGAACTTTTACAGCACTAACACAAATAGCACAAATTTGTAACATTTTTCCAGTGATTCAAGCAGGATAGCAGAAGTAGCACAGTCAGTGCCATGGGGATGACAGATTAAGTATATTCACACTGGTCTAGATTAATTTCCAAAACTAAAAGCAGGTACGGTAGGTCACTTGCTTAATACAGTAGAACACTTGCTTAAATCAGTGTTTTGTACCCTTTCTGGACATTGAAGCCAGTGAGGAAATTCCCAACTATTATTAGTCTAACACTTATTAGAGATAACTATGTGAATACAGTTGCAATTTTAGATTGCAAGTACAGCTCCACTGTAGCCTCTGAGCACTCTCCAAGGACTATTGAACATCACTTCCTTGACCGCCTCTTTTCCATAGAAAAACTCTGTGCTTTTGCCCCTGTTCCATTATTCCTGCACTAGTATTTTAAAGAACTTGTTCATTCTTACTGCCTGACGCTGCACAGACTCAAGCTGCTTAATTCATTCTCCCAATCAGAAAGTTTCTATAGTTAATTCATATGGCTTTTGAGATACCATAGCCAGTTTTGCTCCACAATTTACCTCTTCCCATCGACTTTGTACGTTTTTGTGGAAGTGGAAAGGATGACATTGGAGCTGTAGGTCCTTATCTGTCTGCTCAACATCCTGTCCTGCTCTGACACCTTCTACAGAGGGAGGATTCTCCCCAGCAGGGTACATGGCTGGAAAAACATAGACGTCATACTGAAGTGAATATCACTTAGTTTAGCCTATCTCAGAAACTCCCTCTGAAAGCCTTCACAAATCCAGTCCTCTTTCTCAGGGAACTGCACAGATCTCAAAGTGTTAAAGACTGGGAACGGCACAGCAGAAGACAATCTAAATTAAGACAGTCTAAATGGCAATTAATTTGTTTCTTAAGCAAAAATATCTTCTAGTATGAGACAGATCAGAATTCACATCTGTATGTTTCTGTCTTATCTTTGGGATGTAGCTTTCCAAACTGTTAGGAACTTCTCACAGCTGGTACAGCTGCCAGTGCAAGTAAAAAAAAACCATACAGGTCACTACAAATTAAGCAATGAATGTACTTGTCTTTTGTCATACATTTTCTAGATCATAGAATAAAATGGCGAATTGTATGAAAGAGCATTAATCATTAAGATAGTTGTTCCATTAACCTTTGTATTGAATGTTCCAGAGCATCATTATGCTGTTGTCCTCAAAATATTCTTCTAGAAGGATTTAGTCTCACAAATGTATTTAAACTCTGACTTATATTTGATTAAAAAAAAACAGAATAAATCCCAGAAAAATGTTGGATGTTTTAGTCACATTACAAATAAGTGTTTAGCTTTTGAAAATAATTACTTTTCAAAGAAAACAACATAAAATAGCAAAATAAAGGTTGTAACATCATTTGAAGCAATTCAGTTTTAGATTTACAAAAAACACTTGGTGGAGTCAGGAATATAAATCCTATCAACTCTCCTCACTGAAGTGCTAACGGAGACAATTTTGTCAGATCCCTAAATTGTTGGATTTAGATTTTTATATTATTGTGGCTTTGTATTGAACCCTAGCCATTATTATCAACTTATGGGGTATAAAGTCCCTTGACCTATCCTTTTTCACCCAAGTCCCAGAAGTCAAACAGTGTTCTTTGAGGAGAGGAACCAATACAGACCAAAGTCTGAAGGGCTGCCAGCTCAGAAGTAGCAACAAGAGAAAAAACCCTGGTTTTCAATGCTAAAAAGGGAGTTTCTCTCCAGAAGTGAGGGGGGGGGGGGAAGCTCTTATACCAAGCAGGAATGTATTAGCATAAAAAGGCAAGACATGACAGACAAAAGCAGTTCCTTCCTAAGCACAGAAGCTCCCCAGGTTACTCCCAGGTTACTTGGGGTTTACAGACTGCAAAAAGCACTGCCTGTGTTCATTCTCAGACAGAAAACTTTTCTGCCTTGCAGACTTTAAAATCCACATGGTATGGAGACAATTCAAAGACACGAGAAACTCCAACTTGTGACTCCCCTAAATCATGAGCTGGAGAACAGGTGCTCACTGGTGATATTCTTGGAAAGAAATAGGTGGCAGTGGACAGACAGCAGGCAGCATAGGCTTCAGCATTCAGCTTGTGCTTCCTGCACCCAGACAAGAAGAGTGAATAATGTAGGAAAAATTAGAAAATTTCAGACAGTAGATTAGACCATTCATCTTCAACCTTGCAATTATCCTTCCTTCTACCTAATAATTTCTGGGAAGAGAAAAGAGCTGGTGAATGAGCACATCCAGCTTCTCAGACACTCTCATACCGAGACACAAAGTAACTAATTTAAATCCAGGGAAATTATTTTTTTGTGAATGCAAACTTGCAATGAAGATATTTGAACTTGGAAGAAGAGGTGTCAGTTGAAGTTATTGGATTGATTAGGATTGATTATTAGAGCAAGTAACAAGGAACGTGACCATGTTTAGAAATAAACTGGCTTCCCATTAGAAAAAAAATTGTCAACATGTCAAGTTCTTGGATTATAATTGATCGGCAGTAAGTTTATATACAGAAAAATAAGCCTTGAGAGCAAGACACTCATTTGTCATTCACTTTAGATAGGTATAGCACGTACTGGGAATGTTTGTGTATAAGATGCTCTTTCCAGAGGAACAATATATTCTTAGGAGAGATAGACAAATCTATGTCAAGGTTAAGAGTTGTAAAAGTGTTTGAAAATGGGTAGGGAATAGACGTCCTTTGCAACTCCACATTTAGCTGTGCCTGAAGACAGTCTGATGTAGCTGTTATAGAGGGGGACAAACTAGGATTTGATTTTGAACCACACATAGCTACACAGGGAAGGATAACAATGTTCAACCCTGACTGAGTACACATGGAGGACAAACTGTGATTAACGTTCAAAGTTAAACCTGACAGCCGCTATTACAGAGTGGATTACACAGAAACATAACTGAGTATTACCAGGCAGTTCCCTTAATCAAGCCTCACCCCTGAACAGAGTAATCAACACTAATCCCATTGCCGTGGGATTAGTAGACTCATAAGCTTTCCATTCCCCTATACCATCTAAATGTACAAAGCTGAAAGCTCCCAATCATTTGAAACATCAAAATGATAGGGACTGAGTTCAGACTTCCCTGAACATTGCTAAAGGTCCTAAGCATTAAAACTGTTGGAAAAATCTTAACCAACATTATATCCCTCAACACATGTAACTGAGAAATCATCCAGTCTTCTCCACAGATGGCAAGAACAGACACCTTGAGCTAGCACATCCTTTTGCATCAACATGACAATCTACATTATAATGACTATTTTTACAGCACACATGCTTAAGCAAGCAAAATGGTTACAGCCATATTACAGCCACTCAATTGGCTAAATTCAAAGCAGAATTTATGCAAACAAGTGTTGTCTAAGAGAGAATTTAGTCCAAACAGAAGTTTTATTATTTTGTCTGGTCATACGCCAAAAGACACTGAAAGATACTTGCAAAACTACAAAAAATGTTCTGTACTAAATATTGTCTAATAATGAGGACTTAAATAAAACCTACTCACAGTTTCCAAATGCAAAACATCCATAGCTCACAGGCACTTGTTTTACTGCTTTTTTTTAAAAAAAAAATCTCTTTTGATTTGATTTCAACCGCAAGATTACCCTTTCAGTAATATTTAAATGTCCTACAGAAGCGGAATTACTAAAAATAAAGTAGTGGTCAAAAGTTTCTGCTGAAAAAGGCCGTACTGACCACTTATCATTTCTGGTTTTACTCATCTAGAAATCGTCCCAATACTTCAGAAGATTTTTTTTTTTAATCAAAATCTCTTCCTTGTTTTTCTTCAGCTGTCTAGGCCAGAATTAGAAGAAATAAATAGAATTAGAAACTGGAATTCTTTTGTCTTTTTTTCAACCCTTCTGATTTGTTTTGGCTTTTCAAATCACCCAGAGAAAATGTAATTGCAAAATTATTTTTACTTTAGAAAGAAAAGGGGAGGGGGGAATGACACCAAAATATTAATGGGCTCCACACTAGTCAATTATACTTTCATCTTTAAGAACCCAGTTGCTTACCAGTTAGCAAGACTGTAGTTGGCCTGCACATAAAAATCAATTTAAAAAACAACTCATTTAACTTCATTAGGCTAGACAACTAAATTTTCAAAGGTACTTAAAGTAATCAATTCCTGGAAATATCTACTGGCAAAAATATGATTCACCGTACCCTAAGTGTATATAAAAAAAAAATCTAGATAGTATGAATCATTTGATAGAAGTAATCTCCTATTCCGATAAAGAACATGTAGGGAAAAGGAAGGAACAGCTTAGGCCAGATGCTAAGCTTTGAGATAAATCCATTTAGACGGCATAAATCACACCCTATAAAGTAATGATTTCAGTACTGATTGGCAGTTTCCCTTCAAGGTCTTCTGTATCACAACAACCATGTTATAGAGGCATAATATTATACCCCTCTGAAGGCTTAAAGTAGTTCAGTCATATAAATAAGGTATAGCAGATTTGAAATGAACTGAACTGGAGTAAACAGCTTGAATATCTGGCACTTATTTCAAAGATTTATTCCTAACTGCATTAAGAAAAAAGATGAGAGGGATTAACACATTTCCTTCCATAAGTACTTCAGAAACCCCCCTGTGATGCAGGACCAGCTGTGCTGAATACACAGTATAGCTACTGCATAACATCATCACCAGGATCAAGAAGCTGTTCATCATAGCAATTTAACAGCTCCAGTAGACCCCTCCTTCCCAGGACAGCAAAGGCCAGAGCCCAAACTGCTGCAAGCACACAAGCACCTGCCTCAGTCAGGCTCTCTAGGGCAGGTTCAGCCCTTGCTCAGGCTGAGTGACAGTTAGCCAAATAGATCCTGACAGCTTGCCAGAGGGGAGGGCGTTTACTTGCTCACTTACATGCAATCTCTTTTCCTGCATCTGCAAAACCTGCAGCTAAGCCTGATGTCTCCAGCTGCTCATACCTCTACTCCTCTCACCAGTGCTCAGGCACCCAGAGGGCATCTACCACATCTGAACAACACATTTAATCAGAGAAAACTCAGTTCATGTTACCGCAAATAGAAAGGCATTAATTGACTCCCAACAGATATTGGGTCCTCATTATGAAAACGAAAAAAAAGCTAGGAGCTACAGGAGTCCTCTACCCATATTCCTGCAGTATCATTTTCCCAGACTAAGTGCCCTTGGGAACTTATACCATCTTTACCATTATTTTTAGAGCTTACAATAATCAGATATCCTCAAAACTCTAAAAAGAAAAAAAGGCTGAATACCCTTCAAACACTTCCTTGAAAGTACTGTATTCTGTCCAAAACTAAGTTCCTCTCCTTAGTGTCCCTTAATATATTATAAGAGAAATTCTACTGTTTCCCACTGTTAAAGTTCTGGATTTCCCAGCCATTCACTATGTTCCTCATAACGAAAAACAAGATTTTTTTTTTTTAAATATATATTACGGTTTAAATAAGCATCCTCCTCTTTTCTCACCAACAATATAACACAGGAAAGAAGTAGGACCTACTGTTGCACTGATGAAGAGGAGTGAGCACAACGAAGATCTGCTATACCGATCTGTGATATTGGTACATCTTTACAGTTTTAAATCCTTAAAGATTCAACAATGAATTGCAGGACACATATCAGAGATTTTTTTGTCCTGTAAGCATTTAGCTTTTTCAGACCATCACAAATGTTGACCCACTCTTATTTCCCATTTCAGAGGAGAGCAAGAGTTTGCTGTTGATGAAGGGAGCTAAGACTAAGACCTCCACAGCTGGTGCCCTGGGAGTTTTCTATGCCTGTAACACTGCAGAAGGGAAATTCTTTCAGGTTGTATTATTAAGGCCAAAAGGCTTGTTTGGAAAGACCTTCATCAGTGGCTCAAGCACGGATAGCTGTAAATGTTTATGAAGACAGAAAAGCATATTAAAATCTAGTGGATCTACGAGTGTGTATGGCTTTTCAAACATCCTATGAGACAAGCTTAAACTATACCATTTACAATACATTAACATAGGTCATGCTATGTTTCTCAACTCATTAGGTACAGAAAGCTACAAGAACTGTTATGATTTCACTTTTGCACAACAAAAAGTGCCAGAGAAAGTTAACATTACTTATATAAGCATGTACATCCTTACTGGAAGGTTTAAAATACACATAACTAGAGATGATGCCCCAAGGCATGTCATTTGTTACACTAGGGTTGAAAATTGTGCTGCAGCTATCTTTGTGTTCTTAATATAAATAGATACACCAGTTGCTGCTTGAAAACTATACAAAGGCAGTCCCAGTATGACAAGAGCAGTGTTCAGCAGGGATTTTGTTGTTTCACTGTATCCTGAATGACTTACTAAGGAAGATACTACTACCATGGCACTTTTCAGTTAGTAATTCCCCAAATTTGGCAAAATATTTAATCTGGATGTTGTACTTCAGCTCTTAGCAGGCAGCTCAACAGTACACAGCTGCTCACTCACCCCTTCTCACCTGGTGTCCTGGGCTGTCCTGGCTCTGCACCTGTACACTAGTAAAACATGGGAAACTGAAAGATCCTTATTTTCTTAACAAACCAAGTACAATAAGGAACTCTTTTTAGTAACTCCCTCACACCCCCCGTAAAAAAAGCAGAGTTTCAGATCAAATTCTTTTTGTAAGTATGAAATTAAACATAGTTTAAGCTTTAAAAAGTTTAAGATCTTCCAGTGGCTCTAAGGAAAATTTAAAAAAAACCCAGGACGTTTCATGTAAAAAACCAAACACTGAAATAAGATGTAATGAAAGGTTCTTCTTTTTAAAGTAACTATTTAACAAAAACAGCAAAAACATTTCTGTACTAAAATAGGATGTTCAGCTGCAGCAGATCTTTTTGTCATGTTTGCTCCACTTTCTATGGTAGAAAGCACATACATTTAAGACTATTTTGAAGACATTGGTCCAGTATTGTCTCAGAAAGATAAATGGTTTAGTACCATTACCCTCAGAACAGAGATTCCCTATAAACAAAATAATTCCTTCAATTTTCAACTTAAAGTTAGAAAGTGCTTTTGCAGTCTTTGCACTGCCTCTGGCCTCATCCATCAGTATAACATTAAATAGGTATGGCTCTGACAAGTGGTTGAGGGATGCCCTCCTGTTGAGTCATGAGGTTCGAGATCGACTCCTTTGCTTTCTATGCTTCCCCTCAGAGAGGAGCCTAAATGCCACTGGATTCTTCTCTAGTTTCAGACTTTGTCAATGGTTTATAACTAAAGGATTATGTGATATGTGCATATGTGTTAGCCACCAGTCAGGATTATTGTAAACAGTAGGTAATTTATTTTAAATGATGGATAAAACCAAGTTCTGGATTACCATTGATAAATTCACTTGCTATGTTACATCTAGAAGATTATAACTGGTAAACAATGATCATATATATATATATGAAGTAAGAATTGAAACTTGATTTAGTAATTATTTTCCCAGGGAACATATGACAAAGTCAGAGGCATGCAGTTCCTACCAAAAGCCATCCCTTCTTGGAGAGGCGAAGAGAGGTCCAGGACCATCAACCCATTCGCCACATACGTTGGTCATTTTTAGTCTCCCAAAGACATGGTTTTCGAGTGCAAATTTAATACTTTCTGAAAACACCTTGGTGAAGTGGGACTAAGTTAATCATTACATGTTGATTGGCTCTTGGCAAGGCCAGCTGTGCTGTCAGAAGTGGGGACTCAGTGGTTCGCCATGCCTTTGGGGCAGAGTACTTTGGGGGGTGTTTCCCGTTCTTAATTGAAACAACATGAGTCTGAGAAGGCCTCCACCTCACCACAGGTGTCACTCAGTTTATTTGAGAAAAATCCATCTTATCCATCTGTCTTCTAAGATAAGGTAGTTTGCTGTTCAAGTACAGCCACTCCCTTTTGCAAAGTATGGTACTTGCCATCCATAAGACCTAGCAAGTCCATTAGACAACACACCAGCACAACATCCTCTTTATTTCCCCATTTTCCCTATTACCACCCTCTCACATGTACAGAAGAGTAATCTTAGCACTCTGCCACCTGCTGTCCACATTAATTTCCCAGTTTCTCTTTGGTTCATGAATTCTCCTTTTCATTAGAAGGGAAGGAAAAAAAAAAATCTCATCCACAAGCCCCCCCTACACTGCATAATACCTTCTGCTTCCCTTACCCCTTACTTTATTAAAGTTTAGTACCAGAGTAACACCACGGTGCTCAGTCCTCTGAAACATTCTGGGGAACAGGCCTTATATGAAAATTCTTTATGGAGTATTTTAAACTAACTTTACCCATTTCTGCTTAGCTTGTAAGAAATTATGGAAACAGTACTGTGGCTGCTAAATTTGATGTATTCTTTCAAAAAAGATTATTCCATTTGATTCCCTCCCCTTAAATATTTTTGATACCCAAGCAGTATCACTTCTATGGATTACTATATAGATGCAGAGTAGCTGCTTCCTTAGCTTTGCTAGCTCAGCTGGTTTTATGACTTTTTCTGGTGTTGATACCCCAACAGAACCATCATGGATTATCCACCTGCAAAATATGTAAACTCAGGTCTATTTTCACTCAAAGATTAGAAGCAGATGGGCTTGGGGAATTATTCTAACCACTGTCCATAGTATTAGAGAGTATACTAGCAAACAATTGCCATCTGAAATTCACCTGTGTAAGCTAGGCTGATATTAAGCTTCTTTGCTACAGTTTAATAGCACTGTATCAATGTTAAAAAGATTCAAAATACATATTTAGGGAAGGAAAACAATTGCCAGGATTTTCTCCTCAAAGTTACAGCCATATATCTAATTATGAAGGAAGTAGTCAATTAAAATTCCACAAAAGTAACATGAAAAACAACAGAAAAATTGTTGTGAGACAAAAGAAAACATACACTGCCATTCAGCAATCAGGAATTTACAGTAAAAAGAACACAGAAGTCAAAAAATCAGATACTATCTCTTAAAAAAAACCCAAACAAAAAAAAAAAAACCCAAAGCATTACACAGCTTGGAGAAAAACACCATAATCCACACATTACAAAAACTGATGTGAAATGATCATTAGGTCAAGCACTCAAGGTCAAACAGAGACGCTATTAAGATGTCTGCTCAAATCTAACTCGCTCATAACGATCATTGTATTTGTCACTATAAGAGTCAGTAACCTACAGCTTTGTTGCCAAAAGTTATGCCTATGCTGACAAGTACTACCACCAGGTAGGGTCTACAGCCCAGAAAGAGCAACACGGCAGTTGGACAGTACATGTGCAAACATGTACTTCTGACTAGCCCCAATCTGATCCCATGAACAATGAGTGACAACCTCCATTGTGAAACTGCCTTTATAAGGTTAGTTTTCTACATTTTTTTCCCAATGGAAAAATCTCATCAAGTCAACAATATCACCAGGTAACTCTTTACTAGCTAAATGTTTTTCTAGAAAGCTATGTCCCAATTTTCTGTTCTGAACTTCTTTATTACACACCTTAAAGTTCATTTTTTTCATTTTCTAGAAGGTACTTCCACTACTTAGTGCACACAGCCTATGGCTTATCAGTGAATTCCACAGATTACAGTCTTCCAAATTATTCACTCATCATCATGTTTCACAAAAGCTGGAATTTTACATTTATATGGCTGACCTTCAAAGTTACTGGGGCCATTAACATCACCTCTGATTTTATATGCATAGTCTCTTTTTCCTCTCTCCTCCCCCCCCCCCCCCCCCCCCCCGCTTCCCCCGTTGCTTCTTATTTTTCCTCACAGAAGGCAGTATCACATACGCTACAAGGCTGTTGAAATTCAAATGAAAAGTTTAAGGAAAGAGGATCAATGAAAGTGTCATCCAAAAAGAAGAGAGAAAATTCTCAACATTTCTGTTGCTGACTATTATGTTCAAAGATGCAAATGAGAAATAAGAAAAATAAGAAAAAGAGTATATTGAAAAGGCAATAGAAAAGGAGGAGAAGAACATGAGCAATGACCTAGGTAACTGAATCTGAATTTGTTTTCCCTGTTTGCCCTGAACTCGCAGTTATTTATGGACACCAGCAACACAGCAATTGCAATGCAATGACTAGAATAATGCCTGGCAATAATGATATTAAAGCCATGTTGTTCTAATTATTCTCAGTGTGTCATCTGTTTCTCTCCTCAGTCTTGCTGTCTGAAAGCAGCTGGGCTTCCTTCATTCCAGCAGAGTAGAGCATGAAGACAAAAGTCACCTTTCATTTCCCTTTTTCATTCATTGGGTCACTGAACAGGAGGATGTCTTTGGATACAAAAGGAGGAAAGAAGTCACAAGGCAAGTACTTCACCTCCTGCAAGTTTAAAAAACAGTCTTTTTGCTTACATTACCTATAATACTGTCTTACAATGAACACTGCAAAGATACACAGCAAAACCTTAGCAAGGAAATAAGACAGCTTGACTAGTAAACAGAGAAGACTGAAGTCACCAAGGCAAGCAAACTGACACATTAATGGATTTAACCAAATATTCTGTGATAGAGCACTGTTACAGGTTCAAAACACTTCAATACACAGAAAACAAAAGACAGTATATATGGATGCCTGACTCTGGTGACTCCAAAGTTTTGATCAACGCTTCATTTCCCAGAAGTATAAAAATGGTTATACATTTTGTCATGTATTTCCTTCTATCTAGAATGTTATACTTCCACCAATACTCAAAGTTTTTCTTCAGTTTCAATTTACTTGTACATCTGTCCCACTCATTTTCATAAAAACTCTATTAACTAGTACCTTCAGTCTCTCTGGTCTTCTAAATTCAACTAATACCAGTGATGAACAACTGAAAGACTAAGAAGTAAAGACATGCAGATGAGGGGAATGAGGTTTGTGTGCACACCCCTGGAAAACCAGGCTTAAGAAAAACTGTAATGGGCTCTGTTTTAAAGAGTTCATTGAAACAAAGCTGAACCGCATTATGTTTTAGCAATCCAACTGACTATACGGTAGTGGCAGTAAGGGTCCATGAAATCACAAGGAAAAAATAGAGTAATGCATTTCCTGCTTCATTTTACTTGTAAAGTAAAACAACATAGGAGGTTGACCTCCCCCCAAGAAATGTAAAATAAAATCTACAGGAATTTTAAAAATCGAAGGGGCTAGAGGTCCTGGGCTGAGCACCTCAGCTGGACTTTTGTGCTTTCCAACCTTCAGTAATTTCATTCTCTGAAGTTAACTTCTGCAGTGGAATGCAATTTTTTTTACTAAATTCAGTATATATTCCGTACATCTACTACCAATAAATCCCTGGTTTATCACTAAACTTCTGACAAAAGTATATTTGGACTACATCCACTCCCTGAACTAGAAAGCATAAGGAACAGACATTCAATAATTTATATGCTAACATAGGAGATAAATACAAAATATGAAGGATCCATACAGCCTCCCACGCTTGGCCAATGTCACAGCTTGTTCAAGACAATAATGACTCTTACAGCAGTATGGATCCAAATTTCTATTTCAATTTGATACAATTACTAGAGAGGCTTAAGTATTTAGTCTTTAGTCTTTAGTCTTTAGTCGTAAGGAGGGTCGTTCCGCCTGTGTACAAACCCAGGAGCTAGAGGAGCAAAATGAGGCTCCCATGATCCAAGAGGAGGTGGTCAGAGCCTTGCTAGCCCGACTGGACAGTCACAAGTCTATGGGGCCGGACGGGATTCACCCTAGGGTACTGAAGGAGCTGGCGGATGTGCTGGCCAAACCCCTTTCCATCATCTTCCAACAGTCCTGGAAGACTGGGGAAGTCCCACTGGACTGGAGGCTGGCTGATGTTGTGCCCATCTACAAAAAGGGCCGCAGGGAGGACCCAGGAAACTACAGGCCTGTCAGTCTGACCTCAGTGCCAGGGAAAGTCATGGAACAGGTGATCTTGAGTGCTATCATGAAGCACATGCAAGAGAACCGGGTGATCAGGCCCAGTCAACATGGGTTCACAAAAGGCAGGTCTTGCCAGACTAACCTGATCGCCTTCTATGACAAAGTGACCCGGCTACTGGATGAGGGAAAGGCTGTGGATGTGGTCTTCCTGGACTTCAGCAAAGCCTTTGACACAGTTTCTCACAGCGTTCTGCTTGAGAAACTGTCAGCCTCTGGGCTGGACAGGCGCACACTCTCCTGGGTGGAAAACTGGTTGGATGGCCGGGCCCAGAGAGTGGTGGTAAATGGTGTGAAATCCAGCTGGAGGCCAGTGACAAGTGGGGTTCCCCAGGGCTCAGTGCTGGGTCCAGCCCTGTTCAATGTCTTCATCAATGACCTGGATGAAGGCATCGAATGCACCCTTAGCAAGTTTGCGGATGACACTAAGCTGGGTGGAAGTGTCGATCTGCTGGAGGGTCGGGAGGCTCTGCAAAGGGATCTGAACAGGCTGGACCGCTGGGCAGAGTCCAATGGCATGAGGTTTAACAAGGCCAAATGCCGGGTCCTGCACTTGGGGCACAACAACCCTATGCAGTGCTACAGACTGGGAGAAGTCTGTCTAGAAAGCTGCCTGGAGGAGAGGGACCTGGGGGTGTTGGTTGACAGCCGACTGAATATGAGCCAGCAGTGTGCCCAGGTGGCCAAGAAGGCCAATGGCATCTTGGCTTGTATCAGAAACGGCGTGACCAGCAGGTCCAGGGAGGTTATCCTCCCTCTGTACTCGGCACTGGTGAGACCGCTCCTCGAATCCTGTGTTCAGTTCTGGGCCCCTCACCACAAGAAGGATGTTGAGGCTCTGGAGAGAGTCCAGAGAAGAGCAACAAAGCTGGTGAAAGGGCTGGAGAACAGGCCTTATGAGGAGCGGCTGAGAGAGCTGGGGTTGTTTAGCCTGGAGAAGAGGAGGCTGAGGGGTGACCTCATTGCTCTCTACAACTACCTGAAAGGACGTTGTAGAGAGGAGGGTGCTGGCCTCTTCTCCCAAGTGACAGGGGACAGGACAAGAGGGAATGGCCTCAAGCTCCGACAGGGGAGGTTTAGGCTAGACGTTAGGAAAAAATTCTTTACAGAAAGGGTCATTGGGCACTGGAACAGGCTGCCCAGGGAGGTGGTTGAGTCACCTTCCCTGGAGGTGTTTAAGGCACGGGTGGACGAGGTGCTGAGGGATATGGTTTAGTGTTTGGTAGGAACGGTTGGACTCGGTGATCCGGTGGGTCTCTTCCAACCTGGTTATTCTGTGATTCTGTGATTCTGTGATTTCTGAAGACATTACTTCCAGCTTCTAGGCTACTGCAGAGGTCCACACAGGTGCTTCTCTTCTTATGCTCCTTTTAAAAAAGCACAGTCTTTAACTCCTGTAAAACAGTGAAGGCATTTCAAGAGGCAAGACAGTAAATGCAGTACACATTTAGTAAGTAATTGCAGCTCCCCTGGCATGTATTACTCCCTTACTTCAAGGTGGTCGTCAATGGAGCTCTTTCTTGCAAAATAACTTTAATAACTCTTCAAAAAAAAAAAGTCTGAGGAATCAAGGTCATCCTAAACCTGTTTAGTACTCTACAGAACCACTACGGTCCACTGTTTCATATTATATATTGATCAAGTTCAAATCAGAGTTAGTGTTAGGGAAAGTATTTCAGACAGGATATTTCAGCAGCACATAAAACATAGCTATTAACACCACACACTGTTAAATATACAATTCTAGGACCTGAGCTTAATATAAGCCTAATATTTTAAGAAAACAGACTGAAGAAGACTTGGAAGGATTATTGATGCCAATTCTTGGGCTGAATCTGTCTTCCCTGAACAACAGCTGGAACAGAAGATGACTGTGGGAGAGATGCCATTTATACATCCAGTACTAATATCTGTGAATATATTAGTATTACTGACACTAAATAAGTACGATACCTTCAAATTGCAGCTGCTGCAAAGAATTCCCCCACATCAGGTAGCTGCAGACACCTCCTATCACATACCTCATGGCTTCCCAGCTGGAGGATGTGATTGAAGTCTGAGTGGGCAGAAAGGCTACCTCTCAGTATTTTCTAAAATTTCATCATCATCATCATCATCATGATACAAACAGCGTAAACAGATTCCACTGAGAATTTTTTTGCTAGGGTCATGGAGAAATTGTAATTTCATCCTACTCTTGTGTACATACTTGCTTAAGTATTTGCACTTTCCTTTTACATCAGGTAGCAGGATAATGCAGAGTAATAGAACAAGTCCACAAAAATTCTGATTTGATAATGGCTATTGTCTATCATTAGTCTCTCAAGTAAATGATCATAAACATTGAGACTCACACTGGTTATCAAAGTTCACACAGAAAATGACAGCATGCTAGATAAACTCTTGTTCTATAAGCTAAAAAAAAAACCTTTTTAGAGTTCATCTTTCAGCTTAGCTCAGAGTTAAACCAAGTATGATTAAGGAAAAGCACATACAGAGAACTTGCCACCACATATGGGGTATTGAATCTCAAGTTTTGAGTCCCAGCTCCATGAATGTTAAGGAAACATTAAAAATATAAATAGTAATAATGTTTACTGTCCTATGTAATCTTTGATTCTTAAGCTCTGGCATTGCCTCATTACTTTCACATAATTCATTTGTTCATTGATAAACAAGGCAAACAAGTTTCAGAACATGATGGTGATTCTACAGAAGATATCTAAATATAAAAAAAAAATCAGGTGTAAGAAACAGTCATCTTTTACTATTTAGAGATAAGGAATCACATCAACAACAAAAAAAAAAGATTGACAGAAAACAGTGAGAAGAGTGAAATTGTCACACAGGTAAGAACAGAAGACAGACTGAAAGTGTCTAAAGAAGCTTTAACCAGTACTTTCAACATTAACGCCTCAAATGCTTTATAAACCCATGGACTAAAACAACCTAGAGGTGCTAACACAGATCATAGACTGATGCTACAGCAGCTCTTGCTCCAAGATTTTGTTCAAGCCAAAAGCTACAATTTGTTCAATGTTTTGAAGGAATAGACAGCAGCCTGATAAAACAATGTCTGGCTAGGATATACAATGCCATGAACATAGATGGTATTTTGAGGTTCTTGTAGCTCTCTGTAAGCTTGATTAAAACTTCTGTGCACTTCTGCACTTTTAATTTTCAGTGCAGTGCAACAGAATCTTACAGAGGAAGCCAGCATCAAATCTATATTAGGCTTACTTAGATCTTGATCAAAAGACACCCTGCAAACATATGCTCATACCTACACACATACACTCACAGTACTCAAGTGGGATTAAATTGACCACATACAAAAGTAAATTTCATTCTCAAAGTGTCAGAAAGGAAACCACAAAAGCAAAGGGTGTTATATTAATCTTGTGATGCCTAGAAGCAGGAAAAGAAAATTTCAATACGCAGCCTGACCTCCTGCAATTTCAGGCACAATTACATTTGAGACATGTTAGATAAACTTTGGCAAGCAATTCTGATTGCTGGAGAAAGGAAAACACAAAAGTACAGCCATCTCAGCCAAAGGCCACCTGTGAGATTTGTGGCATAGCTCTCAGGTTAGGGTCCTTATTTTGCTTAATCGAGGCCAGCAGCTTTCATCTACCAAATCACTAGGCAGGTAGCAAAATAGGGACCTGAATCTGAAGGTCTCACACTCTACAGCAATACTCTAATCCCACATGGAAAGCGAGAGAAAGGCACAAATATTACATGGTATGCTTCAGTTTTGTTCTAAATTGCTATGTCTTCGATTTTCTGTTGGTCAGCTGTACACAACACAAGCATTCAGTTATCTACACAATAGCACAAATTTGGTTCTTTGCTAATGTTAATGTATGTAGGGAAATAACACACTGCATATGGTGGTTTGTACTGGAACAAGTACATGAAAATTATAGCACGCTAACTGAAAAAGAAAAATTGCCTTTAGGGTGACAGGCTATCTTTCAAGAAAAGCCAAATAATTTATGCCTGCAGAGGTACTGTAAGGCTCATATTTTAGCAGACAAAATTCCTCTAGAAAATATAGCTGAGGCCCTGCAGGAAGGATCTGTTAATCCTTTGTATACTTCACTTTTTTTATTGAGGAGAAGGTGACATAAAACTTTAATGCCATTTTGTCACTCAAGGTTTTTTCACTCAAACAATTTGAGGGGCTCTACTAATCAGATACAGCATTTAAAGAGTGGAAGAACAGGTGGCTGACATAGTGAATGATTTTTACATCAAGTAAACCTTCACTGTTTGATATAAATTATCCAAAAGAACCACATTCCTTTTAAAGCATCCCACTGGGCGTATAAGGGTGAAGGATCAGAGAAAATTAAACAAATGAGCTACCAAAAAAATTTGTCTACTCCACCACTAGCCAAAAAGGCTGAGCTTGGAAATGTTTATTACCAAATACAAAAGGGAGATTTCCATCTCTGAACTGGGTCAAACAGAACAACACAGGCATGGAATAACTGGTAGAAACAGACCACAATATCTTGTCTTCCTTGAAAAACCCACGTGTTTAAATGTGTTGATATCCTTATCGGTGGAAAGGCTAAAGGAGGCCACACATCTTGCCCAAAACAAGGCACATTCCTGTTTTCAAATTAAGGAATGGTGGGTTTGCTCCAGTTCTTCACACAATTTAAGGTCTGCAGAATGCTACAGGACTCATGTTATCCACTGAAGTCTCAGCGTTGCATTTACATCAGCTTTCATGAGCTGTGAGAAGCCACCTGAGTACTAGAGCTTAAGACTAAAAATATTGTGCAAGATGACTATTGTTAAAATTCCTCTTCCAAAGTTATCATTATGTCTTTCTCAAAACTTCATGAAAACTTCACGGTGGCATCGATCCTACCCCTTTGTGTAGGGGGTAGGATCCAGAACAAAACAAGATTCTTCTTCTGCACAAAATGTCATCAGCTTTCATACTCATAATTATCAAAAAAAAACCCCAAAAGCGCATAAAATCCTGTCTCTGCTCATTGCTTTTGGAAGTGTTTGGAAAATCCAGTCATTCAAAAATGGCTTATTTTGCTGAAAGTAGACTGACATTTTATTAAAACAAAACACTGTCAGCTCCCTGTCTGCTGCCTTCCAAATTCTCTAAATGATATGAGGCCTTTCCACTTGCACACTAACATGGCACAGCCCATGGGAAACTGACTGTTCATCAGTTTGAATCCAGATCTGTCTCTCTCCTAAGCTGTGAAAGTGGCTGTGAATTTTAGAAGCAACCAAGCGAGCCATTTTTTAATATTTTCCAATTTTCTAGAAAGTCATACTGCACCAGGTATATAGAAAGCACTGCACTAACAGCGCAATTCATAATAAAGGTAATTCAAGACCTAAAAGCAACTACTGCCAGAACACCCTCTCTCTACCATGTGTAGAGGAAGACCTGCTGACAATTATTCTGAGTATTTAACTATGGAAACCACACACTTGAAGTAAGGAGAAATGGATGTGTTGACTGCAAGGCTGGATGAGTGGAAAGCAGTTTTCTTTGGTGAGAAGAGAAATTCACTTAATCATTCTGCTCTGGCAGTGTCTGGTCATACAATAACTCTGCAGTGCCCAGTGTACTACATGGATTTTTTTTTTTAAATAAAGCTGTATGTATATATAAAGTTCCACAAGCTTTGCATTCTCAAAAAAAAAACCAAAAGCCCCTATACGCTTATTCCTAAAATTGAAAATTGGTTAGGAATTAAAAAGAACAATTCAATCCCAATGAAACAGTAGCAGAATATTTTTAAACAGAGGCTATTTTACATAAATTTTACATTCACTCTGTTTCTGGTTGTTAAAGGATATAAAAGGACACTAAAGGACATTAAAGGACAAATAATCCTACAATTATTTGTGTTTCTCAAAGGAAGCAATTTGAGATTGTAACTAGCCGTCTGGAAGGAGCAGAAGAGCAACATACAGCAAGTGACCAGTCTATTTTACTTCCCACACAGACATACAGATCTACTATGACAAAGCCAAGAAAACAAGTTTGAATGATTCACAAAGACTCTTTTTCTGGAAGGCAAATGTCTCCATGCTATTGTTGCTTCAGCAAAACATGAGAGGGAAACAAAGACAAATAAATTTATAATAACCATTCAGGCAAAATATGCCAGACAATGACAAATAACTGATTAAGTGCAAATTGAACAGAAACTAGAAGGGATTGTTGACAGAAACTAGAAGGGATTTTTGGTTTTAAACAGGGAACCAGTGGCACCATTTTGTGAATATGAGATTTAACGAGCACGGATGTCTTTTAGGCTGCGTCGGTTGGTGTTTGGATTTGTTAGACTCAACACTTCCCTTGACCTCCACTGTGTTTATTTCATTGGTAAAAGAGGATAAAACAGAGCATTGCCAAAAGGGAAATTACAGCTGTCTGCAAAAACCTCTTCTGCAAAGCCAAGTTATGAATACTTATACAGCATTTCTGCAGTAGTGATAAAAGATTCCTAATGCATCATGAAGATGAAAAATGATTCTCAGTCGAGAGGGAAATTACCAGAGGTGTCAGAAGACATGTTGCAGTGACGTAAACACAGACATTAATTTTGATAATTCAGCAGTGAAACAGTGCATACCTGAAGGTCTAATTTTTTATGATCTTCCTTCCTTCATACCAAGATTTTGTCTTTTGGGCTCTTCAACAGCCATATTTCCCTTTTACCCTAAGCTCCCCTCCCCCAAAGGAAAGCACCTAGACATTTCATTCCAGCAGGGAGCTTTTCATTAATTATACAAAATAGAATGATGATCTGGAAAGGTTATACCAGCCTTTCAATATACCCTCTCTCCCAGCTAAGTACTTTTCAGCTACAATTGATTACCTCGTCTTTTAGGCTTGCATGATTCTGCCAAGTGCATGTGGCATCAGTAACATTACTGATATTGTGATGAGCCACTTCCCAACCTGCTACAGCCTCCTCCCTGCATTTTGTGGTCCTAAATTGCAACAGAGGTTGAAGCCTTGAGAGCGACACCCTGGTAAGGAAGATACAATACTGGGGAGAACTAGCACAACAGTTGGTATTCCTATGACTCAATGATGTGACATAACAAAGAATAACCTTCAATGAGGGCAACTGCTCTCCCACCAAGTTCCTTTTACTAAGACTTCAACACCTTATTGCTGTATGCTGTGTTACATCCATTAAAAAATGAACAGGGTTACAAATAGAGGTAGCCAGCAAGGTTTCCTGGAGGAGTACTTTGCTTACCTCCTTCAAAAGGAAAAAGTCCCACATGAAAGGTATTCATATGCTGGTTTGAGAAGAAAACTACCTGCATGCTTTAGCATACATGCTCAACTCTTACAATGTTATGCAAGAATCATGAAACCTGCTTTCAATGAACTGTAGCTATCCCAAGGTATGCTCTATGCATTTTAACAGATCTACATCTACTAGAGACAGGTTGTTGGTATATGCTACTCATACATTATTACCTGTGACTACAGCTCCGTACCTGGTACATCAACAACCCCCCCCCCACCCCTCCCTGCTGGATATTTGCCCACAACAATTGCTTAGCTTTTCTGCATTATCAGTTCAGCAGGGGACATGGACAGATGGTCACCTTGTGCTGAGACAGCTCAGAAAATGATTTTTCAAGTAAAAATACAAATGGGTCATGCCACTTTTAAAGTCTGAAATATTCTACTGGCATCAGTTCAACTGCCTCTTAGTGAAGAGGTTTTTGTACAATAAATAAATTTGCAAAAGTGCTAGTTCAAAAAAAACCAAATCCAGTCAGCTCCTTCTGCCCCCATTTCTCTCATCATTACAATGCACTCTTGGAACTTTCAACTTTAGGGAAATGCAAATCCTTCAGTGATGAATTATGCAAGAGGAAGAAAATACATGTGGGTATAGATATGACAGAAAAATCTCTTGCAGCACATACGGAATGACAAAGTACAGAGACAGTGCTCTTCACTCTCTTGCAACTGAAGAGAGAATAGTTAAATCATACCTATAGTGGGGTTTTATGAACAGCCTTAAGCAACTCCACTCACAGCATCAACACTGCAGAGAGAGACACGTGACTTCTGAGCCTTGGTTACAAGATGACAGAAAGCAACCTGCATACACTAATACAAATCCCACTTAAGGTTACATTTGTCCTTCACTGCAGACTCTGCCAATCTGCTGAATCCTTCAGACTTGGTAAAACACACACTTGTATCCTGCCTGTTTAGTACCCAACTCAAATCAAGTCACTAATAGTCACTGGAGCTGTTTATTTCTATAAGGACTTTGTACTACTGGCCTACAGCAGACTGCAAAACTGTTCTTCGCTCTGCATAGTTTAACATCACCAGCAAGGGTGGGGAGGGGGGTGGGGGGAGAGAGGCATGGATATTTAAATAGGAGAAGGTATTCCAGACAAAAACAATGGTCAAACACCTACAGAACCACAAGAGATCCTATGAAAGCATCAGCATAAAGCAAGAAGTGAGTAAGGGACAAGGTCCATCAGCTGAAGCAGGGGAAAATAACAGAAGAGATGTGGTAGCTGGCAACATCCCACAGCACAGCTGGCACTGTAATTCACATCCCCATTTTTACTGTGAATACTCCAGCACAGCCACAACATTTCACAAACATTTTCCCCAGAAGGTATCCAGATTGAGAGTAACAAAGTCAGAAGTTTTACCATGGGTCACACTAATATTACAAAAATTAGCATAAAAAAATGTGTGCTCACAGGTTCTGTCAGAATATAGAGCAAAACATGCCAGTTTTGCAGCAGTACAAACTTGACCTTAAGGCAAAGGGAAAACACACAAGCCACAGGAAGCAACTTATTTACTTCCACTGTTCTTCATTTGCACCAGTTTCCTCAAGATGAAGACATTTCTTTATAGTTACACAAGAAAACTAAAGGGGAAGAGAAGCATTGCTGAGGACTTACTGCAGGTGTGACACAAAACAGGAGCCACAGGTCTACAGTGGTAAAGACAGCATGTCAAGAAAAGAAAAAATCAGCTAACAGCATGAAGAAAAGCTCATGATGCCCTACCAGCCACCTGCGAGCGTTCAGCATGGTGCAACCGCTGGAGCTGCAGCGTCTGTCTCATTCTTTGCTGGACATAAAGAGGGAAAAGAGAGCCGTTTGTTTCCCCCTCCTATCACCACTAGGAGTCCTGTCAGGCTCCCGGCAGCATCTTGACGCTTGCCAGCCCAGGAGAGCCGGCCCCGTGGCAGAGGAGCCCCACAGCGCGTCTGCGACAGCGCCGAGAGGCAGACAGCACCATTCTGCTTTTGCAAGGAGAAGAGCAAGAAGGAGAAGCGTTCTGTCTCAGTTAATTAGCACAATAAGGAGTCATTGAGGAACTTGCTCTTTCATCTTTCATAAAGTCTCCATGCCTTTGCACTCAAACAGCACTTTCTGAGGGAGCTGATTGCTAGGCCAGGTGATGCAGTTTTAATGTGTCTCTTGGAAAGGTGTGCAATGGACTATAAATAGAGTCCGACTCCTAAAGCAGATTTTTTTTTGCCTGCATCATGTTTAATATACCAAGCACCCTTCATATGCTATATTTTCTTATCTGTGTGTCTTGCCAATCTTTGAGCCTCATCTCACACATGAAAACAGGATCTTGCAGGGAGAAGTCATCTTTCTCCTACATTTCACCACATATAGCACAACAGGATAAAGTTCTTAGAGCCTAAGAAGTAACGTAATAAAATAACAAATAGAAAAATTGTAACCCATCATATATGAAACAGACAACTGAACAGCAACACAACAAAAATCAGGATTCAGGAAAGGAAAAATGAACACTTTCAATTACATTTTTAAAATCCAAACCAAAAAGTCTTGGGGAAACCTTTCTATAAGACAGGATTCATGTCAAAAAAAAAAAAATTCCACAGCTGGATGAAAATCGGAAAAAAAATAATAAAAATAAAAATAAAAGTAGATACTATGACAAAATATTTTGTACTATAGTTGTGTACCAAGGTCTCAAATCACTTTATAACCAGCAAACATTTATCCAGACAGCCAAAGACTTGTGGATGCTACATTCCCAGACCTAGATTTACTGAAAGTTATTTTGGATTCAGTTTTTTCTGTTGTTAAGAAGAGGGGTTGTGAGAAAAACCTACTCACAAGTCATGGAGTAACACAAAGAACTTTCTGTTTCTAGCCCCAAGCCAAGACCATTAGGCAGCATTTCTCCCCACAGGCTAGACAAACAGCTCAGATTCAATAGCAACTTGATTCATCTCACAGAGTGTCTAGCTGGCACAACATCCCAGGAAGGGAAGATGATCAAGATGCAGCTACATTATGGAGACTTCAAAAATCTTAGCAAGTAAGTGCTGCAAGCAACTAAACACATATGGCAGATCAAACTACATAGAGCACTTGGAGAAATAAACAAGGAGGTGCTGCAGATGCTTATGCAAGGCTTGAGGTTTTCAAGAACTGGCACAATTCCACCTTGTCCTACCTCTGTTGCTCCACTTGGTCACTTGGGACTCTGAGACTCTTACTCCAGCCATGGGAGAACATTTCTGCCCTATGTCTTTCTGCAAAGTCAATTCCTGGGTTAACAGTTTTGCCATAGTTCTTTTTCTACAGAGCAAAGTGAGGGCAAACCTGTAGCTGAAAGCAGAGCAAAGCAGCAAAATCAGCATAAGAAGGTATGATATGAATCTAAAATGATACGTATGTAAAACCAGCTGAGAGCATACTTACGCACAGTATTCTTTGATTCATTTCCCCCTCTCAAGCAACTTCTTTAGCTGTTTTCCTCTGATAATGACAGTGCCATCTGCTTTTATCACTTATTAGGTATCCCTTCCGTTTGGGTATTGAAACTTATCCCTACTCACATAAAGTATCATCAAATCCATTACTTGCTGTTTATGAAAATATACTCGGTTGCTAGAGGTAAGATCCCTCTAGCAAACAAACCACAAGATACTAGGAAGAAATTAAATCCTAAATACAAGTTTTTCACATGACTGTCCTTAGTAGCTGCCTCTTTCCTCAATCAAGGTCTAGAAGAAATGCCTGCAATCTCCCAGAATCAGCCCAGAGTGAAACTGAACACTCAGGTTTCCGAGCAATAGTCCACGAGGATACACAAAACTGCACTGGACCTGGGAATGTCAATCTTTGGCAGAATTTGCCATGCTCTAATTGAAGGACCATAATCTGTGAAATCATCATTCTGATGGGAATACAGATGAGTGTGTTGGTGCATGCATGAGGGCACCGACAGCACTAATATTGTCAGTTGTATTAATAATATTCAAGCTCTACAAGCAACTTCTCAATGACAGCTCACTAGCTTCACATAAAGGACAAATTTGCTTAGGGTGTCTGTGTAGTCTTCATCATTGGAGCTTTTTAAAAACAAATCAGGATATCTGCCAAAAATGACATGAGTATAGCTGATCCTTCTGTGGACAGACACCACTCTGACATCTTTCCAAGCCCACAGCTATACAAGGCTGTCCTTTGATCTACCTACATCTTAGCCTTGAAGTGGGTTGGTCTCCACCTCCATAAGCTCCATTTCACCAGAAATCATTCTCAAAATGAATATAATTTCTGACAAAATGAGGCACCACTATATAGGTGAGTAGACATGAATGAAAAGGCATGCCTTGAAGCTCTATATATTGGTTTGTGAATCACCCCCTCCTTCAAATTGGATGTCTCACTCAGAGCCAGAAAGTCAACAAATGCTATTCAAAGTCATTTCAGATAACTTCTCCAAAACACAAGCTGTAAAGTGGGAACTAAAGCTCACTGGAAGCTAGCAACTAACAGAAAGGTGGATGATCTTCCCATTAAATATTCATCAGCACCTCAGGACCCGAAAGAAAAGCAACACCTGGCTGGCTAAAAATTCAACTCAGAGATACAGGGACAATGTTTTCCCAACTATGTCAGTGAGCACCCGGAGTGTCTCATGATCATAAGCAAGACTTAGTCCAAAAGTGCAGCTACACGAAGCAGGGGAGGGGAGGATGTAAAGGTAAAATAAAATAGCTGAATATAAAAAGTACCAGAGGGAGGCCTGAGTTTTTAAAAGCTCAGTTCTTATTCATGTGTCCAAATAAAGGTCAGACTACCAAGAGTCAACTACTATGCATGCAAAACTTTTGACACAAACATAGCTATTAATGCTACAATAAGAATTAGTAAATGCAGAGAACTTTTCAGTGACTTCTGCTTGCTTATGCAAAAAGGATGCACAAGGTCTAAAAAAAATCCATATTTTAGATATCCTGATAATTGCTCTTAAATTTAAAAGGCTCAAATGTGTCACACAGTTTAAGCTCAGTACAGCTGTTCTGAGCAGATTTTAGTTAACTAGGAATATTAATCAGCTAAACACTGTTTCATAATTCTTGGCAATCGTGTATATAAATGCCCAAACAGCAAATTTTACAGTTTATGATGACTCTAAATTCATGTACTGAAACTCACTTGCAGTCATCTCCCTCCAAATGTAAAGAGAAATATAAGGAAAGTAGAAATTTCTCCCTCTGCCACAAACTAAAAGGATGACCAATGCAAATATACTTCCACAAATGCAATGGCCTCTCAAAAACATAAGGAAAAGAGCTTTGCATTTGTAGTAGTTATTTAGCTACACCATGATTTCTAGCTTCAGTGCTATCATACACATGAAATACATAGGTAAGACATATTGTCCCATTCTCTGCCAGGTATGTTCAATACTGAGAGTCAGATGACCAAAGGTATGCTTTGTTTTCCCAACATAGTGTCCAAGTATCACTTAGATTACTATGCAGCAATTTTTTTACCAATTAGAAGAAATAGTCTGTAGAGCCTGGACTCAGGTACTTATCCAATTACATATCTGCCCAGTACTGTCTGCATAATCACAGAATCACAGAACAACCAGGTTGGAAGAGACCCACTGGATCATCGAGTCCAACCGTTCCCATCAAACACTAAACCATATCCCTCAGCACCTCATCCACCCGTGCCTTAAACACCTCCAGGGAAGGTCACTCAACCACCTCCCTGGGCAGCCTGTTCCAGTGCCCAATGACCCTTTCTGTAAAGAATTTTTTCCTAACGTCTAGCCTAAACCTCCCCTGGTGGAGCTTGAGGACATTCCCTCTTGTCCTGTCCCCTGTCACTTGGGAGAAGAGGCCAGCACCCTCCTCTCTACAACGTCCTTTCAGGTAGTTGTAGAGAGCAATGAGGTCTCCCCTCAGCCTCCTCTTCTCCAGGCTAAAATAAAGTAAAAGGTACTCAATCTAGCACAGGAACCTCTTGCTTCTTACACATCCCATGCCTGGCTAACTAAGAAACTTTAGAAAGAATATGTTAATTCCGTTATGCCCAGCAAGCTGCCTTTGCTTCCATTTTTCTTTGCAGAATAGCTATTACCAGGAATTTGCCTGATTAAAGAGATCCTAGGTAAAAACTAAAGGACTACGAGATTCAGAAATGCAACCGCAAGTCACTTTTATTGCAAGTACTGCATATTTGTAGCTCCAAAACTCAATTTATTTGATTTTCCCAAGGCTCCTGAAACTTCTCACTCACACTCTGCAGCTTCCAGCATCTTCAGTAAGGTGATTCTGCTGCCTCATCTTGCTTACGTAACCACACCTGTGCTCTCTTTTCTTACCAAAGAAGAAAGGTTTTATAGGTACTGAATTCCCACAGGTTATACAGTAAAGTGAAATCAAGTCTGAAAGTCTTCAGCAAAGGGTCACGTCTATATCTGTTTCATGTCGTTATGAACCTAAATATTCAAAAATACAAAGAAACTGCCCCAGCCAAGGGACCTACAGAAAGCCTCTAATCCATATTCCCTAATGCATTTAATTAATCAGTATCTGTAAGCACTTTGAAGATAAAAAGCAATGTGATGTGCCAAGTATTACTAGTGTGTAACCAGTAGCTCAAAAGCATGTTTCCAAAGTACAGCAATAAGCGTGCCTTTTTAAACCATTTCATAATAATTATGATTGTTAACAACAGATATTCTTCAGATGAATTAACATGGTGAGACATGAGCAAACAACTCTTATCAATCTGACATTCTTACAAACATCTCTTGCTAAATGTCAAGTAAGATTTCTAGAAGATGAAAAATGCCAGAAAAGTACAAAGTTTATGTAGATAACAAAAAAGTAAGAATTAAGTGGAAGCAAATAATTGTTTTCAAAAAAACCTCTAAAATCACTGCCAAGTACACAAACTATTAGTAAGGGCCAGTTTTAAGTGGGACAAAGGATCATTTACAGAGCTGCAAACTACATCTTTTGGATACTGATATTACTTTCTTTATAGCTAAAGACAAAAAATATAATGTGATTTTTTTTCTAATTCAGTCCTTTGTTCTAGTCCTAGAGTTATATGGAAGTACCTTGCCATGTAATAATCTATTTCTTCATTCTTAAACATCCTAAAGAAAAAGAAAAATAAATACTTGTGGCACAGAGGTAAACCATGGCACATTCCATTACAAGTTTATTTTACATGCACAATTTAAATATGCAAAAGGGGCATTTTTAATATCCAGACAATCAAAGCACTCAGTGTTGCACTGGACTTCTAACTCACAGAATACCCCATATGTCCAAGGTGATTACCTTTATGAAAATGCAATGAATGGATGAGCATTAGCCTTGTAGCAAGGTGCTCTTAAAGTGTTACCCCAACACAAAACCACTAGAATTGCCAATATCTCAATAGTATTTTTTGTCTGGAAAGTAAATATTTTTCCCCTTTCCCATGCGTATATTAAAATTAAGGTCACTTCCATCATGTTAATGCATCTCACTACGAGTAACAGATGTATTACAGTCTGTGCATATGGTTTTGATTTGTGCCATGGCCTTTCATATACATATAAAGTCCTGGCACCAGCTGCCATTTTAGCAGCTGCCGCAAAGAGTAATGTGTTTTCAGAAAAGCAAAGGCTGGTGATTCTCAAAGAAACGTTGATAGTTGAAAGAAATCCAGACAGAAAACAGTCCTGTTTCTGTAAAGTTTTTCAAGATAGTCCTGAAAGATTTTCAAGACTATTCTCTCTAAGCTTACAAAATGTCAAGAATATTTTACAGGTATGGATTATTTTATTTTCTTTCTTAACAGGGGAAGGAGAACACATTGTATTTCCAGAGTATAAACATAATCATGCTTGCACTAAAATGGGTAGAATAGTAGGGTTTTTTCATACTGCTGGATTCATAAGCACTAATGACTTATGAAATCACTTAGTCCATCTGTAAATGGGCTCAAGTTACTGAACTTTGTAATGCAACAGTAGTTATACATGGTAGGCAAGAATAACAAGATATCATACTTCAATAATCATGTTGATTAACACAAAAATGAAAATAAAAGTTATTAATTTCAGTCACATACTCTGTTATATTGCTAGTGAAATACACTACAGATAAGTTATAACTTTCCAAAGAATTAGAGACTGGACATGACCAGATTTCTGATATAGACTTAGGTTTCATTTTTATAGTCATAACTTAAATTTGGGCTAGTTTTAAACTGAAATGATGAAATACAACATCAATATTTAACAGCTATGGACTCTGCACAAAGTTTAGTCCTTTGCCATAGCACTTTGGTGAAAAGCTTTCATTTAGGATAGAACTGAAGATTTCAGATTTTCCAACTTTAAGACGTTTTCTCCTTAGAACCACCTTAAAAACATGAGCTTGTTGAAAGTAATGTAATTATATACACTAAAAGCTATATGAATCATGAAACAAGGGTTCTGAACATTTGATATTTATCTCAATGGCATTTTATTCTGATTCCTAAGGAAAACCTACCTTAGTAGCTATTCTAGCTTAAGCATTCAGCTAGTCTCTCTCTCTCAAGAGGAAATATTCATTGTGGATCTAGACACTAAACAAGACACTGTCTTGAAAAGCACTTTGCAGATCAGAAGTACTGTCATCTACTTTCTAACACTTCACACTAATGAAATCCAACTTGCAAAAGAACCAAGAGATGGAGCAAACAGTGCAGGAAAAAAAAAATAGAGGAAGAAATAAAAGGGGGGATGGAACATCTGTATTCTTCCATCTAGGAAAGAGAAATTTTTTTTATATATAATTTTAAAGTGTTTTCATTGTTCCAAGGTGTAATTAACCATTATTCATTATAGTTGCACGATTGTTTTAGTCTCAGTCATGGAACCAAGTACCTAAAACAGTAACCTCTGCAACCCCAATAAACAAGGGCAGAGAGAGCTTACTGGTTATTCACATTCATCAGTCCAGTAACACACGAACAAAGAAGATCAGACTGAGTGATCAAAACTCATACACCACAAACAAAAGCCTCCTGATATCTTCTCTAGAGATTAAGGCCTTCTTTTGTGATGGATTAGTGTGGAAATAAGCTTGGATTACGGTTCTGCTTCTCAATTCCTTCCCTACTTCATGAACAGGCTCGGTAAATTCGAGTTACTTTCACCAACGTCTCTTCCTAGCAGAGTATCAAATACCCTGAACTTCAGCTAACTTTCTAGGTCAGAAAAGCTTAATAATGAAATTAAATTTCTGTATTAGAGAAGTTATTGTTATAGGAAGAGGAGGATTGCAAGAGGTAATAAACACATTTTACCTCTTTTTTATTGGGTTGATGTACTTGGCTGTAAGCATATTAAGCTACTTCAATAGACGCAGCTTAATGAAATAATTAGTTGTTAGAACCATCGCCTTATGTTTGCTTAGAGGAACTCGGCTTTAATGAGGTAAGCAGGCAGCGTTGGGAGGATCTCGGAAGGAGCCCAGACCCGCCCAGCTACAGGGAGCAAAGCCCCACAGCAGCACCTGGTGCCCAGCGACAAGCACAGCACCAGTGCCAGCACCCACCCCCCATTCCCCTCGGGGCTTCTCGCCCCCTGTATTCCCTTTGAAGTTGTAATTAGGTGAGAGAAATCCTGCTGAACCCATGCTTCACGAGCCCTGCCGGTGACTTAGTGTTCCCAAGGCTTATGTTGCACCATCATAAATTCAATTTAGAAATCACGCTTCTTTAAGTGCTATGCATAAAGCAGTGCCAGGTCACCAAGAAAACAAACTGATTTGTAAACTGTCTACTTTCAGTCATGATAAATCTCAAGAAGGAGTGCAGAACAAACAGCAAAGGGAAAAGCTTGAAAGATTTAAAGCGGAGACAGGGCTCACTGAAATGCTGTCTTTTAATGCTTAGCTACAGATTCAATCTTTCAAAAAGACTTGCTAGAGGAAACGCCACTCACATTTTCTTGAACAGGAGAGGAGGCAAAGGGCTATGGTAAGCAAATCTTGGAAGTAATTTTTGGAGACAAGGGGGGAAGGGGAAACACTGGTTCCAAATCTTTAGCTGAAACTTGACCTTTTTTCCACAGACTGCAGAAAAAGAAAAAAAGAAAAGGTCATCTAAAAAATCGGACAGTTGTTCATGAAACGGTGATTTGTAAATGGTGGGATGGAACATCAACTGTAATGTGTTAGAAGCAAGATCAACTAAAATAGCCTTAACGACCCTTATCCTTTGTCACTCAGAGTCGTTGAGATTGACCACTCAGATATGGCCACACCTTAACGACTCTGAGCCGACCTAATTGCATTCCCCCTGGATATGCAAGAAGGTTCCCGGAATAAAGTACAGTTGTCATTTCGAAGAAAAAGTATGAATTTGAAAACAATCTTGTATATAAATTTTCCGTGAAATCACTGCTCGGCAGAAGCACTCTGAGGACAAATCCCGAGTCTTCTCCAGCGCTGAATAAAGTGTATCTGCCTTAATGGTTAAATTAAACTATTAAGTATAAGTTTCTTTGTTTCATTCACCTCAGAAATACAAGAAGATCTAATGTTTTGAACAGGAAATTTGCTTCTGTTGTAGGAAGAGTATGACAGAAACACTTGAAGGTCCTGAAGCAATAGATAAGTGTGTGTATATATATACGCACACACACATATGCAGATTATTTCTAGATGTAGACATGAAATCAGGAATGCATTTCTAAATAAACATTGTGTTACTCCCTGACCAAAGTCTGGAAAGGAGTGTTGTGCAGTGTTAAGAGAACAATGAAGAACACAGAGACAAGAATGGTGTCTTTCTTTATGAAGATTCAAGATCAAAATGTGAAGTTAACTCATGTTATTTCATAAAGCAAAGTAGCCAAAATATTTTGATACAGACATAACCTTGTTCTGATAGTGACAGAACATCATAACAAGATGGAAGTGTTATTGATTGTATTATATAAACTGTAGTTAGATTTATGCTGAGGATGGTAGTGGCTTTCTTGAAGGATTCAGCGCTTCATCTTATTCTAATTCGGAGGTGGTTTTTTTATTTTATAACTTTGCAGAGGAAGCATATATATACACATATTAGTGAATGTATACATTCAGTTTGAGTTTTCCCTCTATCGTGTCTGAGAAGTGAAAGCTTTAAACCACACCAGTTACTTCACCTCTTAACAAGTTGGAAATTCTTAGTGCATTCATTTGCAAAAACAAAATTCAAATCTCTTTAAAGTTCTTTATGATCTTTATGAAGCTCAACAAAGTTCTTTATGAAACTTCCTGCCCCATTTCACACACTCACAATTACATAATTGTGATATTCATTTTATCTAATGCAATGAGACCTTAAATATAAAAGTAATGTTAACAGTGAGTATAGTTTACATTTTAAATATATCTTCTCTACCACAAAAGAAGTGATGGGGTAAAAAAGTTATACTGTTCTCCTGTGCTTCAAGTTTACATAAAATCCTAAATTGCTCTGTGAGGAATATGTACCATGGGAAAAAAAACAACCCAAACAACTGCTTGCTTTCTAATCAGTCTTCTGGTTTTGGATTCTCCCACCAAGTTTAATAGAGTTTACATCCCAAACATTAAATTCTATGGGGCAGTTCAACAAGTTTTGCAGGATAGTACTATGCTAATGTTTTATTATATTCCATTAATTTAAGAATAATCATCATGGGGTACTGTTACTTTTTGATGGAAGACTATTATCTTCATATCCTTTAAATGCCATATGGACATCCTTTGAAGGGGCAGAGGTTCTTCAGATCTGTGACTTCAGATTCATGCACCATAACCTTACGTTCTTTAAAATGCTTGCTACCAAACACTGCAAGCAGACCCTTTTCTGGAATCAGTTGGCTGGACTGCCATAGGGTCTCTAAACTCAAACACTGATGCAAGGTCTGACTATTCAGACTATTTGAGGCAATGCACGCTTGCAGCCCAGAAGGCCAACCTTATCAAAAGAAACAGAGCCAGCAAGGTGAGGGAGGTGATTCTGCTCCTTTGCTCCTCTCTTGTGAGACACCACCTGGAGTATTGTGTCCAGTTCTGGAATCCTCAACATAAGAAGGATATGGAACTGTTGGAACAGGTCTAGAGGAGGGCTACAAAGATGATCAGAGGGCTGGAGAACCTTTGCTGTGAGGACAGGCTGAGAGAGTTGAAGATGCTTAGCCTGGAGAAGAGAAGGTTCTGAGGAGACCTTACCACAGCCTTCCAGTACCTGAAGGGGCCCTACAAGAAAGCTGAGGAGGGAATTTTACAAAGGCATGTAGTGATAGGACTAGGGGAAATGGCTATAAATTGGGGACGGGAAGATTTAGACTACACATTAGGAGGACACTCTTCACAATGAGTGTGGTGAGGCACTGGAACAGGTTGCACAGAGAAGTTGCGGATGCCCCCTCCCTAGAAGTGTTCAAGGCCAGGTTGGATGGGGCCTTGAGCTGCCTGATCTAGTGGGAGGTATCCATGCCCATATCAGGGGGGTTGGAACTAGACGATCTTTAGGGTCTTTTACAACCCAAGCCATTCTGTCATTCTGTGATTCTGTTATGGGTTTCACCTATTAGTGTCCTTCCTCAGAGAGCAGTGCCAATCCTCTGGTTTCCCTAGACAGCTACAAAGTAATTAAAGCAGCAAAACACCTACATGGGTTTTGTAATATTCATCTCTATTGTACAAAATGATCCCACAGTTCTGGTTTTGTTGTTTCAAATCTTGAGGGAATCAACCTTGCAATTCCAGAGCATGATTTGTAGCATGATGTTTTAGTCTAAGCTGCTGTACAGACTGTGGCAGGAGCCTCACACCCACTGTGAACCAGGGGCTGTGCAAACAGTGGTAAAGTGAGATGTAACCTCTGATACAGGAAGTCTGAACCTCATGGTTGATTTAGTGAATCAACTCTTGCTTAACGCTTCTCAAATTAGGCTTGGACTAGCTAGTGTGGAAGAGAATGAGTCAGAAGTTACTTGCATATTTCATCTCCATCCTTACCAGCATAGGACAAGTAAGCATATGAGGAAAAACAATAACTTAGAAATGGCAATGTTTAGAAATGAAAGCAAAACTAGCCTTGCTAATAGTCTAGTTCCTCCCTGTACTCTAGAATGACATGAAGGCTTGATATGATGACCCAGCTTTTTTGTCCTCTCATCCCACGTGAATGGCAGTTGCATCAGCTGTAGTCAGATCTTGTTCAGGTAGCTGAGATGTAGGTGTTTCCAACATGAGTCATTTCTGTCCACTACTGCAGTATAATTTTAAACTTATTTGGCCACTGAAGGTAATGCAGAACGCAGCAGTAAGGCAAGACCAATGTTCTGATCCTCACTTTTGTCTCTGGAGGAGCAGCTTAATAGAACAACTTTGGCTTTAAAGATAACAGGTAGCAAAAGACCTATCTGAACCATAGCCTTGACCCTTACTGTGTGTCAATGTAGTCCTGTTTTGATCCAGTTCTGCCTAGTTAAATACTATGATCTCAAAAGGGAGATATTGCTTTATCTCATGAAATGACTGAATTTTAACAGCCATTCAACAATAAATTAAAAACAATAATTACTGCTTGCTGAATGCCTGCAAGTAGAGATTGAAAGACCAAGAAAGCAAAAGCATTTATTCTTCTTATGAAACTTGCAGCATTGTATGTATAATGAAATACTATTAAAGATATTTGTTACTGTAATAGGTTAAAAGTAACTTAATCAGAAATAATACAAGTGTCAGGAGTACGCAAGGTGATGGCGAGGAAGCTTCTCATTTCTGGCCTGAGGGATAGTAGCCAGGTGCTGGGGGAGCAATTAACCAGCTAAATGCAATAGTTCAATTACAGTTTTAGTAGTCTATACAGTATATAAATCTATACATGCTTTACCCTACAGGAAAATAGGTCATAGAGAAATCAAAAGCAAGCAAGACAGATTGCAAAGTATCTGCATATAGTTATAGTAGATCAAAAGGGCCGGAGCACTACCCTAGATTTAAAGATAGTACATATTGCCTATTCTATAGGGGGTTAGTGTGTCTAATGAGTACAGCAATAAGAATATTATTTATTATTATTATTATTATCTGTTTTGTTTGGAGGCAAAGACTGCATAAACAATGGAATTCAAGAAAGACTCCTGATCTGGGGCAAAAGCAAGGGCAAAAACTATTAGTTTCATTTTATTACCCAAGGGGTAAGAGTTTTTCACCTCATTTACCTCATTTATTTACTACAAACATCCTGATCCCAGAGATGCAGACACTTACTATTATCTACAAACATCCTAATATCTGCCCAGACATACAGACATTTATTATCTTCTATAAACATCCTTACCTCTGCTCAGGGATGTAGACACTTAAGAAAATTATGAACTCAGTAGTTAATCGACTCAATGTTGAAAATGTGTGATGAAACAAGGAAAGGGATATCAGACAGGGAGAATTTGTGCTTGTTTAAGAATTACCTGTAGGACATCCTTATCCTAATTAAGGATGTGGAAAGGAAATAAGCAATTTTGTGTTAAGAAGAATTGTGTAACCAAATTAATGTATATATTAGATAAGAGTAACAACTGTATTAGCTAGGTGAGGTTTTGAGCATCGGTTTTGTATAAACAGGCCTTCCAGGCCTTCAGCAGGTGTGCTAGTTTTGTGGAAGATCTTCCACACAGCACCCTGCACAGAATAAAAGCAATATCTCCTCTCTAAACCAAATACTTTGTTTCGGGAGGTTTTATTTTATTTATTTCAGGTAAAAATTTCATATCATCCACACATGAACTCCTTCTCAATATTAACCACAAGTCACAAAAATAAAATTGAGCCACTGGAGAACTGCAGAAGAAAAAGGAAAACACGAAATCTCAAGTAGCAAACCTTAAGGTGTGTTGTTAAAATAAACCCAGATAGCTTTACACTAGCAGTCTAGCCCAAAACATTTTAGTGTACCTATGATATCATTTTGCTTTTTCCAGATGTTAGCTGCTTAAGAGGTATTACCTCCTAACAAAATAGTTTCCATAAAAAGTAGAATTGTATGTTCAACATTTGCTTTAGAAAGTGAAACAATTAAAGCATTTCCTTTCCTTTGTAATATTAAAAATTCAAATAGAGTATTACACTAACAGAGGGTAATTTCCAGTTCCATTACTAACAACGGTTTAAAGCCAGTGTATCCTTAAATCCTTAATGTTTTCTAGTATCTATGTTATCAGACTAAAATCAAATGCAACATCAGGACCTTTTGTGGAAAACATGCTCTTCTTCCTTCAATGACCTTTCCTTCACTGCTTCTTATAGTGCTTACCACTAGGCTTAAATAATTTAACAGCCAGAGCCTGAAGAGATTGCAGAAATGGCACCTACATTTGAAAAGTACTATTTAGACAATAATTTGTAAAACAACAACTGGAGGCCAAATGCTTATTCTCATAAACTGACATCCTTATTGGAACTACCTCCTCATTTCCATTGCCTGAGGGCCTGGACAAGATCACTAAAGCAGCCTTCTAGTACACCAATTACAGTTAAACAATGCAGAAAGAAAGAAGGAAAGAGATAACTATCAACAACATTCAGAAGTAAAAGAATTTAAGTGTTAAAAGCTCAGTCATGGTTTCTGATAAAAAAGGAGAACATTGATTGTACAATAAACATTTAACCTGGACAAAATAACCTTAGAAAATAATTACTTATGTTTCATTTAGAAATATGTGGTATTTTTTCAAATATTCATAGATTCAGAAAAATCATTACTTTCCAAAAAGTACTTTCTCCTCCCTCAATGTAACACAAAACTCTTCCACTAGGAAAGAAAACACTTAGGAATATCAGTGCAGTAGCTTTATCCATTTCTACTTTCTCTGTATCTTCAAGACCATTACTTTATAACATTTGGGTTCTGAAGTTTCCCTCCCAATAACAAAAACCGTAAAGACAAAGGGGGCGGGGAGGTGGGAGGAGAGCATATTTCCTGCTGACTGCACCAGAAGTACTTCACACTGGCTCATCCCTAGCCAGAGGCAGAGGTAGGTTTATGTCACAGGAATAAGAGTGATGGAATATGTTAGGTTTCTCCACTGCTATGCCTCAAAAGCTTCTGTTCAAGTTCCAGGTGGAATATTCATTGAAATGCTTAAGTAATCATGATTCACTGCAAAGCTTTGATTTCAAATGGGAAATTGCATTACATAAATACAGTAAAAGGCCTGTCCAAAATACTGAAGTATACCCTGTCTTTCTACATTCTGTAAACATGTTAAGCAGAACATATACATCCCATATGTTAAATGAGGTGTTTCATAATTAATCTTGAAGCTAATACTCTTGGAAATTTTCACATAAGTCTTCGCAAGAAGGAACTCATATAATCAAGGAAATTCCACCCTCTCTTTTTGAACTTATCTAACACTTCCCGTAGAGGGAAAAGCATAATTAACACCCCTTGCCTGGTGGCAAATACTCACCTGAGAGGAAAGAAGTTCAGATGTAGATAGAAAAACAGCTGCATCTTTCCAAAAATAGGAAAAATCTAAAGCAATAATCCCTGACTTCTGACGGTTTACATATAAGAAAGTGGTGTCTCAAGCTTGCACAATGCAGAATGGACTTGATATATATGGAATCAGGCGGGAACTTCTCTATTCATCTAAAGGAAAAGAACGATCTCGCAACCTCCACCTACTTCAGAACAATAGTACAATGAAAAGAATTAAGGCAGATTAAGAGTCTCTTTTAGGCAGCTTAAAAACCTTAAGCACACACTTCCAAGCCAAGTACTTATAAGAAGTCTCCTACTCACCTCTCTCAACTGTCACTGTTTTCAGTATTGCATAAAGCAGCATAAAATAGAAAACTGATTGTCAAGGGAATCCCAGTTTGAAGGGATCTTTTGTGGTTTAAAAGGGTTGTGACTTGTGTAAAAGGAGGGCATCAGGTTACTGCAGCAAGCCCTGAATATCAATGACAAAGGAGGAAAAGGAAAGCTTAACAAGTCAGACTGTACTGTCTCTCCCTTACTACTCAGCTAAATCTCATGGTACTTGCAGGACACAGCCAAGAATGACTAGGCCAATACTTTCTCCATTGAGGCCACATTGTTTTTCAGTAAATAATACAGATACTTTGCTGCAGGTCACCCGGAAAAAAAGAGGTGCTTCTAAACACTACAAGCATCCACTGAAAATTCAGAGTTAAAAAATCCATGTGGATCAGAAGTGATATGAAACATGAAGTGAATAAAGAAAATGCATGGTTATCCACTGACTGACAACCAAGTTACATTAATCTAGCTGTACATTCACTCAGCCAAATTTCTTTGCATAATCTAGAGCTGGTAATATAAATCCATTCACAATTTTTTTAGTCACTATGGATCTCCAAAGCTTACACTGTTTTACTTACATTTTTCACTGGAAGACATGAGGGTTATTACATAAAAATTGCTAGTCAAGTATTCTAAGGTCTAGCTCATAAACTCTATAAATTATTATATTGGTTTTCCAGAAAGGAATTAGAATATCTACCCATTCAGTTAAATTACTTCATACTTCTTTTATGATACAAATAATCAATGCATCAGCCATTTTATTGGAATGTTATCTCTGGACAGTAAGCTTTTGTTTGCCTCTTATTAATTACCTCTTCTACATGTCCCAGTTTGCTTCATAGTTCCTGAGTTTAGCTGATCTAAATGTTAGCTAGCATGAATTCATCACTCCTATTTCTTCAAACGATTCAACTGCTAAACTTAAGTTTAGCACTTATCCCTGTCAACTTCTAACCATACAAAGCATCTTGTTTCTCCAGGCCTGCACCCTCCTCCAGTTCACATAATCTTTTTACCCAAACGTGATCTAAACTACAACTCTTATTTCATTTTTTTTCAGAACTAGATTGCACTTCTACCCGAGAGGAATGTTTGCATAGCTGAACAGATAGAGAACATGACTTTAATATTTACAACCCCACTGCAATACAATAATTGAAGAGTCTGCAGTGAGGCAGTATTCCCAGGAAGATATGTTCTTACCTGGTATTTATTCTTACTAAATATATCCTTTATTTAAGGAACTATAGCTCAAATTTTCTATCAGAGTCCAAGGCTTAAATTTTCAAAGATTTTTCAAGAGAGATCCAAATCCCTGATGGAATTTTGATAATGCCACTCTTGTTATTAGCCTTGCTCAATCTACCCTTGTTCAAAATAAAAATGCAGACTTGGGACCTGACTAAGTGCCTTTTCTGAAGCATATGCTTGAGATGCTTACATTCTACAATCCCGTTCTTCCACACCCAAACTGCTAAAATACACTTTCACTGCATGGAAAAGCAAAATTTTCGTCTATGTGCAGTCTGTACAATGCAATCGCTGTTTGTACCCTTAAAAAATATGAAACTACTTTTCTCTCTGATGTAATCTTTCTGCTATTTTTCCTTCCTACTTTAGGTTCATCCATTCCATTCTTTTCCCTCCAGTTTTTACTACTGAATCTTCTGCTTTCCAGAAGGTGGCTACTCTTGCAAGTTTTAAGTAAATCATAGGTAGATCATTTTCTTCCTGAAATAACTGGGAATATAGTGAAGATATATAGGTTTACATGAAATGCACAGTTATTATAGTGAGTAGCTCTAGAGAAAAGCCTATAAATAAAGATAGGTTGAAACAAACGCAGCCTCAATGTGATAGGCTCTATAGAAAGGCCTAATCGCAGAACATTAACCTTCCCCTCAACTAGAATCTGCATGGTGCTTTCAAGAATGCTTTACTGATGAACAATAAACGGGGGATGGGGAGAAGAATCACACAGGCAAAAGAGTGCTATCCCTAGCTTTACCTAATAATTCCAGTTCCAAAAGGTTGTCTTACTGGTTTAATGAGCTGGTGAAGTGCAAACGAAGTGCAGAAGCGTTGCTTTTCTTTCTCATTTACCAGTTACTTTCTGGGACAGCCGGAAAGACAGTAAAGATCACATACTAGTAGACAAATCAGGAAAAGAAAGCCAACATTACATGGAATGCCCAGTGCTTTATAGCCCCACGTTGCACTAATAAGATTTTCCACTACAACTAAACAATAGAAAGGGAAGGACTCTTGCTCCCACAGGAGGTTAAATTAAATGAAGCAAACCTTTGGAAAAAAAAAGAGTTACTGGCTTCCCACATCACTTGTCTGTATATTTACTTCATACCAATTCAGCCATTTCAGAGAAGCTAAACAGAGAAGGATATAACCCTGTTCTTACTTTTGTAAACAGGATGAACAACAGGACTAGAACTGACAGTCTCTAATTACTAGTACGTGCTGAACTTCATGAGCACTTGACATAAATTTAACCTACCAAAACAACATCTTAAATTATCAAAGACTTCAGAATAATGAGCCTCATGGAAAATCTCCCTGCCACAGACTGCAAGCTCAAAGTTATGTCAAAAGTTTAGAAACATAAGTCCTTTATATTTGCAATAATGAACCTCATTTAAGTATGCCTCTTTTTTTTTTGATACTGATGTTTCTGCTAACCTTTGCAATGGATAAAGTACATGAAGAATACCTACCATTGATGGCCATTTGAGTAGTGAAAATTTGGCAAGTTACAAAAAAATTGTCCATACAAGTTTTTTTCCAAAATACACAGGGAAGAGATGTAGATTCCTTGCTACAATTCTGCCTCTGGGTATATATTCTGAAAATGAAAGTCTTCAGTTTCTGAAGAAATCTCTGCCCACCAGCCTCCTCCAGGATCAATACAATTCTATGTTACATAACCACTCTAAGTTTGGCAGCAACAGCTCCTACAAGGCAGCATCTTACAGATTTTGAGGATACAGAAACAGTAAGTTTCCTCCCCAGCAATATGAAATAACTGTAGAAAATTCAGCACACCACATTTGAATCTTAACTTTGAGAACAACACTGTAACTATCTTTCCACCCTGAACAGTAACAGCCTATAGAAGCAATTATCTGCATATATGTACTGTGCTCCCAAGACTCCTCTTTGGACTAATCCTGAAAGCTACAGTGTCTAAGTCAACATTTTCTCATGTTTTTTGTTACACAACTCAACGAAAATGCAGGCTGTTTTGCAGTAAATTCATAGAAACATAAGGAACTCTTATTGCTCAGGGATACCTTCTTGGCTACCTCAATCTGTGGAAGGCCAATTAACAGGTAGCACCACAAAGAATGCCTTTCCTAAACAGCCTGTCCTTTTGAAAAACTAAGGAATTAATCTCCCAAATAAACTTCACTTTCACAGTTCCAACTAGGAGTAAGGAAAGCAGAAAATTAATTGATTTTAATCTGCTGCTTAAGAGTTTTGAGTTTATCTAGCATGTTTTTTTGCCACCCTCGGAATTGGAATGTTGTGTTTTGAGCCTCCTCCATTCCTAAAGCTTATCCTTTCACAAGGAATGAAAAGAAATGTGAAGGAGAACAAGGGGGGCAGATGGAACCCAACACTAATTTACTGCACTCAATGAATTTGTCAACTGAAAGGACATAGTTGTAACTTAATATTCTTTTCTTAAGTGGCTAAAAGTAGTAAATTTTACTTACTATTAATTTTCTTAAAGTAAGAGATTTAAGAACAGTAACTCTATCCACAGGAATTTCCAATAATCATATCATTTGTCATTAGAGAAGTCCACATTTGTAAGCAGTGTGCTCTTACTGATCAAAGTACCCTTTTCTGGCTTCTTATTTCAAAGCCAGGCCCAGTGTCATCACATTAGTGTAAGATAATATTGCAGACCAACACTATGAGTCAGCAATCAAAACGGCATGTTCTGCCATCCCACAGAGCTTGTTCTTTTGATTCAAGTCTTGAAATTGCTGGTACATCTCCTCTCTCTCTTCCTCCCTTTGCTTGCATGCCACTGCAGACCTTCAAAATTGACTTACCAGTTGTCAGCCCAGGTTGTTTCAGAAGGAAGAATTCATGTGTAAAGTACCTCGGGTCTTAGAAACACAGAAACATGTGCTGGAGAAACTTAGTGCCCAGTTGGCTGACTTCAGCAATGAGAAAAGGAAGCTGCTCATTTAACTAGAACCAAGTGAAAAAAAAAATCCGTTTTCTTTATTTTCCACTTATTCTTAAAACAACATTTAGAGAATTCAGGTCATGAAAATCTCATTGTACCTATATATACCCATTAGAGATTTTACCTATGATACATTCACTGCAATATCCTTGCAGGCCTTGCTGAAATATGAAGAGAAGGTATGCATAGTGGATTGAGCTCATACAAGCAGCCAACAGTACAGAGGTGAAAGCGTTTTCCAGCTTAGGTGAGACTGCAGGTGTATGGGCTGTTACACTATGAAATACAATTAAAATGGAAAAGCCACTAAAATGAAACACTGAACAGTCTTTTCACAACTATTTTTAACTGAACATTAAAAAAAACCACGGACATGGTCCAACTTGTGCTAAAGCCTATTTCCGTACAAAACCTGCTAGCACTATTACCCATGTCCATTCTTTCCATAAAAAAAGCAAAGGTATTAGAACTAAAACTGATCCTGTGATAAAACATGTTATGTTACATATGATATTGTGTATAATAGAAAATGTACAAACAAAAACAGGAAATAGCAAATATGACAAATTAGGAAGTCAGTATTGAAACCCAGCAAAAGTTCTAATCAAAATCTACTAAACTAACAGAAATACTGGGGGGGGGGGGGAGGAGATAGAAGCATGAGATTTCCTCTTCAGTGAATTTATAATTTATTAAAGAGTAAAATAACCACCATTTGCTTTAGTCTGCAGTGTATAATGAGATAATACTGCATGCAAAAAAATCACAATGCTCTCACTCCTGCAGGATTGATGATCAATAGAGATAGATGATTAATAGCATCTGGGCACCATATCAAGAGAGCAGTGTCATCTTTTCTTTTCCAGCATACAGGTGACTACCCTCCCACTCAGCTTAAGGCATGCAATGCTACTAAATTATGTCCTATACATCAGAATATGTAGAAACACTAGCAGAGCAAATGTGCCGTCTTTTTCTCCAGAACATGAAAGTGTTTCATCGCCAGGCAGAACATTCCCACCACTCCCACCACCCCTACTCCCTTACTCCCCGCCACCCTACTCTTTCATCCAGTCAACACCTCTGCTTTGATGGTCTCATTACATACTTCAATTTTAAAACTAGGGTAAGGATTTAAAAATCATGAGGTTTGTTTGGGTTTTTTTTAGCCTTCATTAAACACAGTCTGATCCCCATAATTAAAAGAGAGCGTACCTCATTGCCTGGTGAAATAGATTAATGTACTACATGCAACGGAGCTTGAGGAAAGTACAGTGAGGGGAAAACTATGGCAAACTGCATCCTGACCAGAGACAGGTTTGTTTATCATAATCTTATAGAGTAAAGGCACCTGCAACACAAAGCATCACTTCCAGAAAATGGGGGGAAACAGACTTATAATGATTTCTCCTTTCTTCCATAATCCCTCTATAAAGCTGTTATGCAAAACCAGTGGGAAACAGAGGGACTGACTGACAGGATGCAATAACATGAAGTGATTTGATTACTCTGAAGCAGAGCATTTTCATTAAGTTTTTAGCTTTACAACACAGGATCTATTACAAGAAGAGTCACTGCACTTCTTTGTACCAAATAGATCAAAGGTCTATCCTATTTGATGTGACCTTGTATTTATAAATATTATGTAAATTCTCTTTTCTTTACATACATTGCATATGTATACACACAAATAGAAGCCCCTCAACATCTGATTATTCAGTAAAACTGTATTTAAATCCATTTCTTTTTACGCTAAATAACCAGCTATTATTTCAAATAGATACCATGTCCTTCTATATTAGTCATTCATATTCATATAATTGAGGAATGAGTACCTAGCAATTCCATTTGGAGAACCAAGCATCTTTGAAATGTATTTACAGATGGTTTTCTCACCTCCTTGGGCATGCTAAGTACTACCAGTGCAGCAATAAAAAAAAAGCTCAACTGCAAGAGCTATGATTGTGTTGCAATGCAATGTTACATTATTTCTATTATTTAATGGAAAGATGGGAAATGCTACAACAGTCATACTTTCCCTGCAGAAACTGCATTGGAGGTGGGGTCACGGGGTACAGGGGGAGGATAAATGCTAGGTAAAAGCATTGAGTAGCACCGTGGCCATATGATTGATAGATCTCCAGAAACACTGGAATGTCATGAACCATGCTGGATAAGACATTTACTTTGGTCAACTGAGCACTTAGTAGCACTTCCATCCCAAAAATTAAGGGCCAACAAGAAGTCATTTTTAATTAACTCTCTGTTCTATGTGAGTTATTACAATTTGGCCCAACGTATTCCATAAATTCTGTAGCCAGAAAGAAAGAAAACAGCAGCATTCAAAATGTTAATGAGAAGCAAACAGATGAACTTCATAAGTGATGCACAGATCCTCATATTTCCTTTCTGCTACCTTCTACTTCTGCTAACAGCAGCAGGAGCAGCTTTTTACTTACATATTCATCATTCCAGAGCTGACTGAAATGCAGAGAAAAAAATGGACAAGATTTATGAAAATATGGAGACTTCCATTGAAGATATTGGATGAGCTGCATTTCCTTCCAGTTCTAGATATTTTACAAATATTTTAACTGGTTTAGTAAAAAGAATTCTCTACCTATAAATTCTAATATCTTTGAAATGAAAGGATAACTAACTAACATTTTCCAGCACTATAGATCACTATTTTTGCAAGCATTTTTACTGTGCAAATGGCAGGGGGAGAAGAAGGTGGAAAAAAAAAGGGGGGGTGGGGCGGACACTAAAAATGGGAATACAAATTACTAGCACAGACTTTACAAACACCACATTGATACTCATGTTTTAGCTTTTTTCCCCCCAGCTAAAACAAGCAAACAGTTAACAAAAAAAGGAAACAGGAATAGATAGACCCCTGGACTTACCTTTTGTGTGGTCCCTCTGTAAACTTCTCAGAAAGAAATCTGAATTCCTCCAGCTGGATTTTACTCTTTTTGCTTTTCTCTTTATCAAGTCACACAGAAGAAAAGCAATTAGTTTTCAGAGGTTCCATTTACTGCTCTTCCATCCCCAGTAAAATGCGTCCAGGAGACTATGCCAAAAGTAAGCCCAAAACTCAAAGGCAAATGGAAAAGGGAGTGTAGGGGGTTGCTGAAGGACCAGACTGTGACATTCAGTAGCTTGAGCACAGAAATACCCGACGTACAATATACCTGGCTTCTTGCTCACCAAAATAACTGTAGTGCAAAACTGTCAGTAGTAGCCTCCAATAGCTGCTGTGTGTGCTGCAGATGGTACGTCTCACTGTTACCTTCCCAGATGGGTAGAGAATTCAGTGAGCAGCAAAACCAGGGGGTCGCCTGCAAACCAGGTGGATTGCCAGCCACTCATTCACTCAATCCAATTAATCAAGACAAGAACAGCCCAGTCACCAGAGGTATCTCCTTCCAGGGTGCACAGGATTATGGCAAGGTTATTAATCTTGCTTTGCTGCATCCCCCCCACCCCCTACATTCAGCAGCCTGCACCGAGATGATTGCCAGCTCTGTCTCTGTCCCTGTTCTACTGCATTTTGCTCAGCCCTCTGTTGCTGCAAGTGAAACAGAGGAGGGAGGAATACTAATAAGGTGGTTAGCTACAGTTTGCTTAAGGCATTCTACATACTATGTGTGCGTGTGTGTACGTGCATATGCGTGTGTGTATGCATTTTCCGTGGGGATTTCTTTGTAGCGGAAAAAGGATGTGTTTCTGCAACAAAATCTGAATTAATCTGGACTATCACCTAATGAATATCAGAGACAAAACCGGTATTTTCCTTGGATGAGGATAAGAAGAGGCTACTAAATAGTCTAGAAGATTAGAACAACAGTATTGAGGGGGGGCTGTGAAGGGGGGTAGTGAAACACGCGGACGCTGTGTATAGAAGACACTGCACCCAGGAGAGTACATTAGATTAGAAAATTTGTTCCAAAGTGACCTGTTTTAGCAATATTTTAGAAGTCGTTCTTATATCCTGTACCAGTCAGAATTTTAAAATCAGCACTTTTATTATCCATCTCTAGATTAGACAACAATATGCAGAGTCAGGGAAATATTTTTAGAAAAGAAAGGATCTCTGGCAGGAAAAAAGAGAAATTTAGAAAGTTGGCTGAGGCAGACATCCAGCACCACATTTATGAAGGTGCTTGAAATTCCCTCCTTTACTGTTCTACTGAAACCTTTCACTTGTGAAATGAGTTTAGAGTTCTCAGTCCAACAGCCAAAATAGATTTTCCATGTATTGTCTCAGTATATGACCTGCATTGGAGCGTGAACCTGTGTATTCTGTTGTGGCAAGTACAAGTCCTAGCTGTAATTCACTCCCATGAAATATGAAAGCAGTCACATTGCTTTTGCTTTCCCATAGGTAATTCAGACCCTCTGCATCAGGTTCAGGATGCAAGCACTGCTGGCTTGCTTGGCATCCATAATTCCAACTTTTTTCAGCAGATGACACTTTAAGACTCCTTCAGGAACCTAAAAGCAAAACCAACCCATTCTTCAGAAGCAGCTCAGGGGTTACTACAGTATGCTTTAACTATGCAGGACTGGTAAGGAAACAGTTCATATGTCTGGGTAACCAAATACACTTGTCAGTTCTCCCTATTGAATGAGCTATGTGAAATGAGTTCAGTGCTTCATGTCACAAAAAGAGCTACCACAGCAAGTTCTAGCACCTAAACCATGACTGAGCAAGCAGAGATAGAAATGCCTGCATAGTTTTAGACAGCCCATCCATAGGGTAGCTGGCAAGGAAGCCTGGGTATGCTGAACATAGTAGTATTACCATTACTTTAGCACAGAGGGGTGCAAACTTATGCGACACTGTCCATAAGCATTGTTATCACAATATTTAGTACTAACACCAAGTAAAAGCCTTCTACTGGTAGGTAAACCCTGCAGTTTTGACAGACACTGAACTCAGAAAACCACACAACACAAAACAACTGGACTGCCATGGTATTATCACTTTTTAAACTTAACTGGCACTATAATTTAAATCTAAAATAATTTATTAGTGTTTAGATGGAAGTCCACAGAACTAAGAGGAGACACTGTAAATTCTAAATGATTTTTTTCTTCTTTGTTGTAATTATTTCTCTTCTGTTATCCATGACTCATCCTGTATCCAGCAGTGCATGACACCTTGTGTTTTCCTTGTTTTCTTGACTTATGGAGCTTATACAGATTCTCATTCATCCATGAACACAACTGAGCCTATCCACCCAGGAACATGAGCAGCCATAGTAGCTTGAGCTGAAGGTCCGTCTAGCCGGAATTTTGCCTCTATTGGTCACCATCACAAACAACCATAAGATTAAGGGAAGCAAATACTGGTATTTCCCAAGTACACTGTCCCAGCCTTTAATTATCTATGCCATAAAGAGAAGCAAGGTCAGAGACAGGAATGCTCTATGCACTTGAGTACACCACTCGCAGCTTCATAATCTTCTGTCATACCCTGCCTGGACTAATTTCTTCATGCTGAGAAGCCCCAATGTGTTTAATTGTCCTTCATATTGACGTTGCTTTGTTCACACTTTTTGCAAACCTTTTCACTTCATGCACTGTCCTAAATGCCACAGGCATCCTTTCTGTTTTGAGAACACATCATCACAGAACACATACTAATAACACTAATGGTTCATGTTCTACTTTCTTAGGCTGTGGAATGAGTAATTTCAGAATATTAACTTTATCGCTGACATAATATTATAATTCTAAGTAGTCAGATAAACTTTCATAAGGCAGACCTCTTTTGTAGACCAAAAACCGCTGTAAACAGTCTCTTCTACCACCTTAAAGTTGTTCTTCTAAGTACAGTCAGAATCTTTTGAGGACATTAAAAAAAGGTTACAGTCAAAGACAATTCAGCCAATTCACACATCTAATGTTCACAGTCCATAGGACTGGAACAACAGCAAAAATAATTAAACTGACTTGCATTCTAATTTTCATATCTGTGACACAGATTACATGCCAAAGAAGAAGAAGAGGAAAAACAGATTGTGTTGTGCAAAAATAAGTTATTGTTAATAGTTTCTTCCAAGTGTTGCTCATCATAATCCCAAAGCTGCAGCAAATGACCTCTGTCCTACCTTATCTGTCCTTCTATCTGTGTTAAAATCATAGCACCAGTTAGTTACTTTCACATTAATCAAAAGGAAAAAACACTCTTTGCACTTCCAAGTGTTGTTTTGGTTTTTACCTCAGGGGGCAGCACATGCAGTATGTCAAACGAGATCTAATCGCTCTCCTGACTACTGAAGTCTTTAACAAGCATCTTTTATTCACACAAGATGCTTAAAACAAAGGTGGTTTACAAAACAATATGAACCAGGAATATATAGTGCTCCCTGCTCTCTCCCACAGAAAAAAACCCCAAGCCTTACTTCAACTCCCTCTCACTCTGGCCCTCACCTAACTCAGCTGAACTTGACGACCTGTCAGTCAATATCACACCACTGAAAACAACTTCTGAATCTCATCACAAGTTAAGCACGTGAGCTTATAGCTCACCAAATTCCTCAGTAGAAAAAATACTGACTCGGCACACATGAAAAAAATCTCCGAAGTCCCTCAGAAGTTTTTGCAGTATTTCACTTGGTTTGTATTATGCTAGGGCTTTTTTAGTTTAGTGAACCCCAAATTCATATCCTATTCGTTGGCCCAGATCCCTTCCTTATAATTTTCAGCAACTGTAGTTAAGGAAAATCGTATTTAGGAATACAATTGCCACACTAAGAAAGCTATTGGTAAGATAATATCAGGAGTAAAAGATGATCTGAGAAGCTTACGCAAACAGTCTAAAGCTGTCACCAGGTCCAACCAGGCACCTCTAGCTGATGAAGTTTGAGAATTTACTACTGCCAGCTGTCTGCACTACCCAGTTGTGAACACTCTAGTGATCATCAGAAGCAAATACATACAAGTTTCTCAGCCACCACTTTTCTCAGCCCAGACCTAACTTAAAGATGAGTGATGTAAATCTATATGATAGCCTACAAACTTCTGGGACTGTGAAGCAGCACGTTAACTTCTGCTGCCACTGTTAGAGGGCAGTGGCTGCTGTTCTATGCGAGCCCAGCACCCACTGCCACTGTTTGACTGAGGCACCTTCAGAACTGAACCTTACCATACAAAGATCACTGTGATTGCTTTTCAGTTAACATTTCTCCCAGGAGATATGAAGCCTACTTGTAACTACAAAGATATTTGGGAGACAAACAGTGAAAGAAAGTGGAAAAGCAGACAAGAAAGTGAACATATCGGAGGACATAGGAGGGAAAAGAATTATTAGCAAATTCCTGAAATGTTCGTAAAGTTTGTATTCAAGACAAACAGCAAACTGATTCCTGTTGTGCTGAGAGTTTTCCAAAAAGGTGTAGGATCAGGGTCTATGCATTACTATTGCAATAGGCATATGAATAACAGTAATAATTATTTTATCCTGAACCTCTCTTGCCTAGGGAGAAAGTACAACAGCATAACTGCAGCAAACAAATTCTTCTTATTCTTTATATCTTAAAGCTCACAGTCATAGTCTAGTGAGCAACACAAGTGAGTTCCTCAGCTTGAGAAACACACTAGGTATTATATTTAGGTATTAACAGCCCTAAAATAAAGATAAGCTTATCATATAGTGGTAGTTTGGGGTTTTTTTAACCAACTTCTTTTGCAAATTGAACAGTTCTCATTGTTGATATTTTTAGTTCCAACAGAGACTTACCATCAGATTCCAGCCTTCTGCCTAAAAATTTACTCTAATTCAGTGCTTCAAGCCTGTGATTTCATTTAATCCTGCGATGCTGAAATACAAATCATAATCACATTGATTTTGCGCTGTTGCCTGCTATTATTTGAGGACAGATTTTCTGACCCTTAAACTTTAGGTAGAAAACCCAATTTCATCAGGAGTCAGAAGTTTACATGTTATTTTGAAAGTGTCAAAATGAAAGCTTACAGCTCATCATCACAAAAAAAAACCCCAAATAACCAAAACCATGCCCACAGACTCCATCCCCTAAAACCTTAAAAGATTTTGTATTCTGATACCTGTTCCCTCACCACTCCTAAAGGAAATTATGTGGTCAAAAGAAAGGCAAACATACTTGAAGGATGGGGACATTGCCTGTGTTTGTCCTGTGTTTCCTCTTACAGAGCCATCCATTCACAGCCACTGCTGCGAACGTAATGCTCCAATACACAGATGCTCAGCTTGAACTAATATGATCATTCTTCTCATATTTGCTTGCATTTATCTGTGATAATTATTATCTCTCAGAGAGATGGGTTGCAAGAATTAAAGGGTGCAGTATATCTCTTACCAAAACCAGAATTAGTTAAATTGCTTGTCTGTATTTTACTCCAAAATTATTAAGCACTTACTAAAAACAGCTGGATTATTAAAATATACAGGCAGCCTTAAATATTGCATCACTGTTTAAGAAACAAGATGAAGGTTACTAAACTAAATGATATCACAGAGTCATCACAGAATGGTTGGCATTGGAAGGGACCTCTGGAGATCATCTTGTCCAACCCCTCTGCTAAAGCAATTTCACCTAAATCTGGTTGCATAGGGACACATCCAGGCAGGTTTTGAATATCACCAGAGGAGAATCCACAGCCATCTTTAGCAGCCTGTTCCAGTGCTCTGTCACCTTCAAATTGAACAGGGTTTTCCTCATGTTCAGGTAGAACTTCCTGTGTTCCACTTTGTGCTCATTGTCCCTTGTCCTGTTGCTGAACCACTGAAAAGAATCTGGCCCCATTCTCTTGACACCTGCCCATTAGATACTTATAAGCACTGATAAGATACCTTCTCAGTCTTTTCTTCTCCATGCTAAGCAGACTCAAGTCTTTCAGCCCTTCCTCTCAGAACAGATGCTCCAGGTCCCTAATCATCTTTGTGGCCCTCCACTGGACTCTCTCCAGTAGTTCCTTGTCTTTCTTGAGCTAGGAAGCCCAGAACTGGACACAGTACTCCAGATGGGGTCTACCTAGGGCAGACTAGTAGGGGAGAATAATTTCTGTTTCACCTGCTAGCCACAGTCCTCTTGATGCACCCCAGGATATCACTGGCCTTCTTGGCTGTGAGGGCATATTGTTTGCTCATCATTAACTTATTGTCCACTAGGACTTCCAGGTCCTTCTCCACAGAGCTGCTTTCCAGTTTGTCAGACTCTAACCTGTACTGGTATATGGGGTTATTTTTCCCCAGGTGCAGCACTCTGCATTTGCCTTTGCTGAACTCCATTAGATTCCTCTTCACCCAACTCTCTAGCCTGTCTAGTTCTTGCTGAATTAAAACACAGCCTTAAATTGATTTATCCTTTACTGAAGAAGCATTTATAGCAAAAAAAAAAAAAGTAATATTACACTATTACATTTAAGTTGTCTAGAAGATTTTTCTTTTCTAAGCAGTGAGGAAATTTTAATTTACTTTATTTTTGTATTTTAAGTTGGTCATAAATCACTTCATGACCTTTAATTTAATGTGTATTCAGGTAAAAAAAAATCAAGAAATCTGAAAGAAAAATCAGAAGCTACTTTACTCTGTACAAGCTCTGACACAAAAAGAAAAACCCCAAGGCTGTTCCTCTAACTCTTTTTATTTAACAGCTTAAGCAAATCAACTATGATCACCTTTGAAATAGTTCCCTTCTAAGTTGACACACAGCTGTGTACGGTGCTGCTAACATACAAAGCAGTTCCACAGATCATTTTCTGAAATGCTGCTGAGGATCTCCATTTTTGCTTTCACATTTTCTACCAACAACAAATGTGTTCCTTTGAGCACCAACTTGATATTTGGAATCCTTTCACTGTAAGCCTCAGTCAATAACTGAAAAGTTTCCATTGCAGATTTCTTCAGTTTCACAAGAAATTTGATGTTAACTTACTGTTCACTCTTGCACACCAACATATTCTGACCAAGAGTGAAAAAATGTCTGTATTTGAACATGTGTCACTCCTACTGAGTGAAGCATATCAAGTTGAACTTTGTGACAGCTTAGAATATGTTTGATAACCATCCGTTTTTCTCTCCCACTCTTGTTTCCAGAGCTATAGGGTTAGCCTCCGTTTATTTTGTGTTGGACCTTGTGTATTTTAAACCAATATTTTGAGACTCAGCTTCTTTAATTCTCCAAGAGGTTTTATCATCATCACTGTACCTGTTGTGTGCATCAGCCAGTTACTACTTACACTGACTCAAGTTTTACTGACTGCAATTAAAAATGCCTGCGGAATAGTTTCATCAATATTCCTGCTCTTGATAGACTGCCATTGTCCTCCCAGCTTCTACTACAGGTTTCCTTTCAAGGCTTACTGCTGTGCACAGGAATTCAGAAAGCCACCTTGATACTCAGTAGTGAGATTTCTTCTCATGTGCTTATGACTGTGCAGTATTTTGGAAAGTTGTTTTAGAATATTTACAGAATTGCAAGGAGACACAAAAACCATGACGATTTTCTTGTATGCAAAAATAACCTGTAGTGAATCAATTCGAGAGTAACAATTTAAAAATCTTAATTTCAGGTTTCACAAGAAGGAATGAAAGAGCTGAACCTTTATGAGTTTTACCTATATTCAGCAGAGTTCTGTGACAGTGACCCTGCTCCTTCACTTGTGAAAGTCATGTTAAAATGTGTTATTTTAATACTTTCTAGTTTAGCCTTAGCTAAGCTTGAAATAAGATACCTCACGATCAGGACAAAGGCTTGCAAGAGACTAAGAGATCTGCTACTACTGCAGAAGTTGCAAAGCAAAAGCTGCTTTAGCCTAAAAATAGAGAGCTGGTTGTGCTTATACATCAGTTGGGGTAGAAATTAACCAGTCCTTGTACACAAATGCACTTGCAAGACTTCAGAGGTTAGTGTATTCCGTGATAAAGGAAGTTAGCACATTAATCGGGAAAACATAACAAAGAAACCTAGTTACATGTTCAGTCTGATTAAGATTAGATTTGATTAAATTAGATTTGATTGTTATCTTAGCAATTACCTCATGAAATTCAGAAGTGGTAAAGATCCATTATGTCCATCCATCTCTCTGAACCAAGTTCACCACTCAGTTACTGCTCTCTAATGTATACTCACCAGTCTGTCTTTAAAAATCTCAGCAATGGAGCCTCCATTGATTTTCATGGGGCACTGAACTCAAAGTTTATGCTGTAGCAAGCCACTGAATAAGCACCAAGTTCTATTATCTCTGCACCCTTAGCATGCTTGCAGACGACACTAAGCTGGGTGGAAGTGTTGATCTGCTGGAGGGTAGGGAGGCTCTGCAAAGGGATCTGAACAGGTTGGACTGATGGGCAGAGTCCAATGGCATGAGGTTTAACAAAGCCAAGTGCCGGGTCCTGCACTTGGGGCACAACAACCCTGTGCAGTGCTACAGACTAGGAGAAGTCTGTCTAGAAAGCTGCCTGGAGGAGAGGGACATGGAGGTGTTGGTTGACAACCGACTGAACATGAGCCAGCAGTGTGCCCAGGTGGCCAAGAAGGCCAATGGCATCTTAGCTGGTATCAGAAACGGCGTGGCCAGCAGGTCCAGGGAGGTTATTCTCCCTCTGTAATTGGCACTGGTGAGACCACTCCTTGAATACTGTGTTCATTTCTGGGCCCCTCACCACAAGAAGGATGTTGAGGCTCTGGAACGAGTCCAGAGAAGAGCAACAAAGTTGGTGAAGGGGCTGGAGAAGAGGCCTTATGAGGAACAGCTGAGAGAGCTGGGGTTGTTTAGCCTGGAGAAGAGGAGGCTGAGGGGAGACCTCATTGCTCTCTACAACTACCTGAAAGGACGTTGTAGAGAGGAGGGTGCTGGCCTCTTCTCCCAAGTGACAGGGGACAGGACAAGAGGAAATGACCTCAGGCTCCGCCAGTGGGAGGTTTAGGCTGGACATTAGGAAAAAATTCTTCACAGAAAGGGTCATTGGGCATTGGAACAGGCTGCCCAGGGAGGTAGTTGAGTCACCTTCCCTGGAGGTGTTTAAGGCACGGGTGGATGAGGTGCTAAGGGGCATGGTTTAGTGGTTGATAGGAATGGTTGGACTCGATGATCTGGTGGGTCTCTTCCAACCTGGTTATTTATGGTTCTATGAAATATGCAAATGCTTATAGAGACCATTACAGGCTTAGATGACTTATTTTCCTGTTAAACGTATTTTGTCAGTCATTACACCCATGTCCCTCACATGCAATGATGAATTTGCTGTATGAGATTTTCCTTTACTCTTCTAACACCTACATATCACTAAGGGCAACAGACAGCAAAAGAAGAGCTTTTCCTTGTTCTAAATTTTAATCTCACAGATGATAGAAACGAGCAGATTGGTTTAGACTTCAAGTTAAGGCTAGTGTTTCTTTTTTTTTTTTCTTCTCACTCAAGCTAGTGCAGCGCTTCCAAGTACATAATAAGATAAAAAGATAATTTTAATAACATTGTGATACCTACAGATGCATCTTTCTTATTGATCTCAGAACAAAACCCATTTAACTATCCTTAAATACATCAGTTCTTTCACTTGTGGTCATACATCTACATTTGAGCTTATCCTTTCAGGCTTGTTTTATAGTCACTATTTAGAAGAGTTAATGTCACAGGGCACTAAGCATCTGTTCCATTTTAGGCATCTACATTTGAGAGAAGGAGACCACACCCTCCAAGGCTCAGGAGTGCTTCAGTGACCAGCTCAGACATAGATACATTTCATGCAGGTGCTTCTATTTGGTGCCAGCAGATTGTTAACAAGGATTAATCTGCAGTCACTCTGCAGGAAATATCCTGCCTTATACATTGCATCATAAATAGATAAGCTCCTTCTAAAGACTGAGAGGTCCAATGACTGTTGGTGCCAACCATAAGAAAAAAATATTTCTTGAAAGTAATCTTTAAAGAATAGTCTATAAAAAATTTAATTATCTGTCCTTGTTAATGCTACCTCCGTGTTCTTTGTCAGTCCTAGAACAGGAACATGATGTCTTCCACTGCCCGATGGTTTTTGGTCTATACTAGTTGATCTGGATGATCCAGAGATAAAGGTTTCCCTCTACTGTGATCAGTACACAGATTTACATCCCATTTCTGCCTCAGTCACGTACAAGCCCTGGAGTCTGCTGCAGTTACTGAAAGCACAGTTAGGAGAACCTAAAGAGGTTCACCAAATATATTTTGGATGTATAATGAAAACTGTTGAAATTGGTTATGAGCTACTTCTGTTAGCAGCAGTTGTAGTGAGCTTGTTCTTTCTGCCAATGATGAGAGAAAGAAAGAAAAGAGAGCAGGGCTGGGGAGAAAGACACTGTAACAGAAAAGCTCTACAGATTCTGGAAAAAGAAAGTAATGACACCTTTGAATGAACACAAAATATACCAGAGAGTACTGGTTTGAGTGGTAGGACTGGTCAGAAAAGTCAAATGAGAAAATTGCATGGAGGGATAGATGGGAAAGCACGTAGCAAATCAGCAAGTTTGAAAACTTGTGATGAAAAATGAACCCCCCCCAAACTAAATCCATGTTCCACATGAACAGAAGGCTGGAGTGTTAAGCAAGAGACAAAGCACAATTAAAGACTTTGGAAGTTACAGTACAAGAGAGGAAGTAAAGATCTCACAGAAAACTTCTAGAAATATAACCTTTTTTAGAATAACTCAAAACAATCAACCCAAAACTTGCCTCCTTTTATAGCACACTACTCTATATGATGTTCATCGAAAACAAATCACGTCCTTTATAAGACTCTCTAGGGTTCACTGGTTGCCCAGCAGCTACCACCAAGAGATTCTTACCATACTTTAGCTCAACAGCACATAAATACAAGCTACTCAGCTATTCACGATTTAACTTGAACTACAAATAATTTGTGTGGGATACAGAATATTTGCTAAGTGTGTTGACTAATTCAGGAACAAGAAGAGAAAACTTCTTAAATTTAAACACAATTTAGGCCCATTGAATGGAAAGAGAAGAGAGACAGAAAACATAGCTTTTGGAGACATGTGTACCATGGAAAGAAAATAACCATAGACTAACTTCTAATAAGGACCTGAAAGTTACTTTACATCATGAACAAGTTTTCACTAAGAACTGTTAGATGAAATTAAGGTATGTAAAAGTTTAGATTGTAAAGCACGATATGTATGATTATTAGAAAATATTCAGCTTTGGAAATATCATTCAGAGGAAATACTGTAAATCTTGGCATAGGTCTCACTTTAAATGAGACTGAGCAAAATAATAGTACAATAGTGAATAATCTTGGTCTAAGGGTCAGGGGCATTAGGTAATAAGAAGGACTCTTTTCCATTAGTAGCTTCCATGATCCAACAGAGAAAACCCAAACAGCTGATGGCATTCTTCATAAAGACATGAATACAGAAGAAGAAAAAGGATTTTGGTGCCACATGGGGTATTAGGAAGGCAAGAACATGTTGTTCATTTCTATTTGCCTTTTGAAAAGGACTGCATGCCAAAATGTTAAGGTGGTGTTGGTCTTACCATGCATAATCAAGGTTACTTGATTACATGATTCAGTGTAAACAAAACAAAGAAACCCTAAAAATACTTTCTCAATGACACTTTAGAGTTTTATGAAAGTGTAGCACTTTCGGATTACACGTTATGTCAAGTACCTCCTTGAGGCTTAGTGTTTCAAGAACATTAATTCAGGAACTTAAGAAGCCAAAAATTAGAGTAAAAATACTTTGATTTACTAAAGAAAATGTAACAGGTAATCCATTGCATTTTTCTAGAATACTTGGACTTTGGAATAAGCTTTTTATTTTAGCTGGTAGCTCTCCCCAGTGTCAGAAAATTTCTGTCATACATATTTTGAAAGCATTGTGAACTTCTAAAATAAACATGAAAAACCTAAATACACTCCATAGCTGTCCAGCCAAAAGTGACTATTAGCTGGCAGTTGGTCTACCACAGACTATAGGTTAGATTAGCTAGGAAAAATGCACAGGCTGAAATAAGGGGTTGGGAGAGGAGAATTGAAAATTTCTAGAAAATAAAACTGAGTTTGCATTAAGCAGAAAAGAGACACTGGATGTCACAGAGTTGAAGGGACTGTGGTACTCCTCTAAGAATTAGAAGCAGTAGACAAAAACTCCTCACAGAGGGAAAAAGCCTAGGTCCCATGCTGCCCACACGTTTAACCTCACCAGTGTCTTCATAAAGAGCACACATTTACCCACCTGATATTTAATCAGTTATTTTTGGATACCACATTTCAGCAAATGTTATGAAGTCTTACACAGTCTTTGAACATAGAATACTTACCATCAGAAGAGGGCTCCAAATCACGTAAAGGTTTCCTAAATGTATAAGCTTAAGGCTCCTAAAGAAGAGGAAGAATTTTGTACAACCATTTTTTTTTTCATTTCCATACATCATCAGCATTTCCCATTAGTTAGCTAAAAGCAACTTAAATACCACATCACATGCATTCCTCACTAGTCCTGCACTCAGACTCCACATGCACTTCTTAGCAGTTTTACCAAAAAGTACCTTCCCCAGAATCAGAAATCTTTCTCTCAGACCCCAGGAAGACCATAACTCTGCTACCAGGCCTGAATAAGAGAGAGCTTCATAGAAAGAATCAGGGAAAATAAAAACGCAGTCCATCAACTCAAACCTGTTTGATCATCACAAGCTCTTAACACTCCTCCTGCCCTTCCAAACTGCATCTGAAAAGCTGAACATGCCCCCACCCAGCTGGCCATTGGTTATCATAAGTACCCCTAAAACACCCCTGCTCCCACAGGCTGGCACTGATTCCTCACAGCTGCAGTCAGTCAATCTGTGTTGGAGTTTGTGCCAAAGAGCATGAAATCCAAAGTCCTAGGCTACTTGCATCATGGTTCTAATTTCTTTTTAATCTAAAATGTTCTGAACCTCTGTTCCGTATGTAAAAATGTGATCATATTGCCATCATATTAAAGAAGAACAAAGGAAAATAACAGTGGAGTATTAATACTCATGAAGCTCTCAGACGTTCTAAGGATAAACCCCATGGAAGAGCCTATGGCTTGATATTCCGTTCCCAGAAAAGCACTTGAAGCAATGGCAGTAAATAAAGCGCAAGGTCAGGCACAGCAAAAACACAGGTTTAATAACATATTGAATAAGCACAAGTCATGCAGTCACTAGCATAAAAACACACAAAGGTTATTTCTATAGCTCCAGGCTGGGAATCTGGGCTGTTAGAGCTACTGAAAGTTACACCACTTCTGGATAATAGGCACACTTTCTGTGTCCACTGCTTCTATCCATTGTGTGGCCTTAGGAAGCCATCTAAACTTTTTTTTGTGCTTCAGATATCCATATGTACTAATAGCTAGTTACCTAGTCCTAATGAAGCATACTTAGGACTCATTTATATTCCTGCCCCAGGTCAGTCACAACCAACTCCACATGGCTCCAAGCTAGTGTAACAAATCATCAAGCTCCAAAACCTCAATGGTGGGTGACCCGTGCTGGGGCAGGGACAGGGAGAACCGGGGGGTCTGCAACCATCAGTGACCTGAAGAGCAGCAGACAGAAATGACTCTGCATGGACCTGACCCCCTGCACCACCTCTTGCCTTCCTAGACAAACTGGGGTGGACTGGTTATATGAAGTGGCAAAAAGACAAGTGAAGATGAGCCTAGGAAGTGGGGAGAGGAGGCATTTGACTTAAGCTGAGCCTGGAGAAGATGATGAAAGGTCTTTTCCTCAGGGTTTGTTTCATTGTGCATGTTTTCCTTCATTCTAAATACTCAAATCAGTAATTAGAAATTTGTGTTAGCTGGCAATAAGATATAGTAAAAATTCAAGCTGATTCTCTTTTGTTCATGACAGAACCCATAACACTGTATGTAGTTCACTACTAATCCATACTAACCTGTGTGCACCTTCCTGTGAACTGGCCATGAGGATCACAGCTTAGACGGTATATTGGCTATGTCAATCATAAAGACAATATATTTTTTGAAAAAAAGAACACTGTGGTAGCTCTTTCCCAAAAAGTTCATGCATTGCATTTTTCAAACATGCTATTTAAATTACATTTTAAAAGACTATTTTTCTTAGTACTGACTATTTAGAAAGACACATTTTCCTTAAACACGTACTTGATTCCTGTTTAATTCATGATTACTGGCATTTCTGAAATTAGTGAAAACCTACAATTCAATGGCCCATTGAGTTATTCCAGATTTAGAAGGGGGGACTGATTTTTCATCTGTCACTCATCATCACCATTAAATTCTGTTTGAACATCTTCAGTGATTCCACACCTGAAATTTTGTGTACTAAATAGATTTTATTATAAAATTAGGTTCTTCTTTCCTGTGTAACTGTGAGAAAATAACACATAAGAGGCAAGGAAACCATTTTAGGCTGTAGACTTACTTTAGTAATAAAATTCAAAGTCTAACAGGCTTCTTGGAGGATTACTGTTTAGATCAAGTGTATTTTGCCAGACATACATTTAATCACCCTCAAAGAACCAAACTCTCCCTTAAAATACATTTCTCCCTGCTATCTGGAGCCAGAAATAACAGACAAAAATAAAATACCAGAGAGATTTATTTTAAGTCTGGACTTGTGGTATACTAGATTACAGTTATAGGGGGATTTGTATTACTGAAAGAGACAAACACGTTTAGATAGTTATGAAAATGGATCTTTTCTGTGCATTACACCAAGAAAATATTTTATTTCTCTACCTAGTCAAGAAGAATGTGTGTATACACTGTGTAGAAATCAGTTGAAAATGTATAAACCACAGTGCTTTCTGCATCTATTTTTCACCTCTCTTAATTTATAATTATCTTCTCATACATTTCCGTAAACAACTGGAAAAGAATTACCCTTACTGTCTCCTGAAAAGATACAGATGTTGGTAACTGAAAACGCGTAGCGAAGAACTGGGACCTGGTGAGCTTGAATAACATAACTAAGTCACAGAGTACTTTGTAGGACATTCCAGAATAAACCTTGGATTTTCTAAGGTCCAGTTCTTTGCTTATATACAGTCGTCTGCATTCATTGTAGCTTCACTTTGGTGCACTGCTATCAGCAGTGCAGCATGTGTTTGCGGAGACAAAGGCCTACCTTATCAAAGGTATTCAGGCATGCACCTTCTAATTAGTTGCCTAACTCAATAAAATTAGTAGGATATAAACACCTAAGGAGTACTTTACCTACAGCTCACTCCCTAAAGAATCCAAGTGCAAGGAACAGTCACTGTATTTATCAGTCAGATGATGAATGCCTAGGTAAGAAACTTGTGACCTTCTGAAGTGTAAGTGAAATCCTTTAACTACACTTTATTTATGTGAGTAAAGAAAATGTATATATGTAGCATTAAAGCCTGGCCACAGTTATAAAGGCTTTCCTGATTAATGTAGAGTTGAAAGCAACTTGATTTAACATTGTGGTAGCAACCAGTTACCTCTAGGCTCTCCTATGCCTGCCAACCACACTGTCCCTATCTCCACTCATAAGAGGTACATTACTGGATTAGAGGGATTCTTTGGTTTGACCAAGGACACCTGTTCTTTGATTCTTGAGGTTCTATGCATTAGTATGCAAGGACCTACAGTCCTAAGAAGAGTTTGCTTAAAGCAGACTTCAGCAGTGACAGACATATAGGACAGGAGACATTCAGAAGAAGTTGATTGAATCACTCTAAGTTGTATTGTCATGCTTTTCATTATTATCACAGCTAACACTGAACTGTTGTGGTTAACTTAGATTAATTTCCAAGTGATCTTAAAAAAAGAACACAGCATTCAGGCTTACTCTGCATTTTTTTGCCGTTGTTTACCATGAATTTCTGCAGTATCCACCTTTCCATACATCAAGTAATATTTTTTTCTCTGTACCACTCCCATGTTGAATCATTTACAAATGGCAAACTCCCTACAAGGCAGCAGGGTCAAGTTTGGCAAATTGTTATTATTCAGGTTATCCCCAGCCTTTTGACACTAAGATCATACCTTCATCAGTGCTTTCTATTCCCTCCTTACTTACAGGAGATATAAGCCCTTGTATTCCTTCCAATGATGGGTTTTCATCTTTATTCTCACAACAGATTTCAGCTTTCTTCCCTCCTGCCCTGCCAGTTCCCCTAAATATCTTTCAGTGGTGCTAAGAGCTCCTGTGTCTATCACTCCCAGTCACTGTCATAATTTAGCATTTCTGCATCAGCTATCGACACTCCAGTGCCAACTTGTGGCATTGACTTGGGGAATTACCTCTCACAGACAGGTGCGTTACTAAATACTCCCTTCTCTTCTCTAAGTGACTCCTGCATGCTACTTCCAGCTGTCCTTGCTCTTCATAGTACTGGTAATACATAATTGATTTCTAAAGGTGTTATACTCCTCATATAGTTGGCATTAAATATCACATGTGCCATTTAACAAATCTTGATAACTTTGAGCTATGTTTCTGTGTTCTTCCTCTTCAGTGTGTATTTCTACTCGCTGCACAAATTCTGTGATGCCCTGATCCAGTGTGGTGGGTTTGATTCTAAAAGTTGCAGTACCGTTATGAAAACTAATGGTGGATTTGAAACACCCTGTTTACACTCCTCTGCTACCACTAGCTTGTTAATTTGATTCAGTTTTCAGACTTAAGCATTTGCCTTCAAGTGAGAGGTAAAGTTACCCCGTGCCTTTAGGTTATGCACTGTGAGAACAATTGTAGAACAACATGTAAACAATCCCATCAAACCCCTGGAGTAACTCATGTACATAAAGATATTCATGGGTGTAATGGTTTGCAGAAAGAAGACCATTTTTTATAGATTAGAACTGTTTCATAGAATGCCTGTTCTGAGACATGGGATGTTAAACTGTATCAATATATTACAGTTTTTTAAAGAGTTGAAAAGAGAAGGAAATTACTCTAAATCAAATAAAATGTATCTGAAGGCCATTACTTTAAACTAATTTGACTGCTGGATCAGATAACTCTAACATGGTGCTGAGCAGAAAACTTTCTTCTTCAGACTGTCCTTAATGTTTCACAGATGTTTCCAAGTAAATTGTTTTAAATTATCAAACACAGTTGCTCCAAGAGCAACAGTGATTTCTCTTCTTCAAGTTGGTCAATAAAAAAAGATGAGTTTCCCTTAGTGGAAGAGGTGGAATATTTAATAATTCTCTGATATTTCTCCTTTTATTTTGCTTTCTTGCACACTCTTACACATGTAGGCATACATACATGAAGAGGCAACCAAGAAGACCAACAGATTAGCTTTGTTCTATCCTGCTGCATTTCACAGCTGTAGTGCTGACTACTCTCAGTACTCTTCCAAAACCAGATTTTTTTACTGATTTCTGCATAGTACTTGTAAGTCTCCAAATAATTGTCGTTAATGACTGACAACATGTGTCTGAGATACATGACTTAGGACTGAAAATATTTTTTTTGTTCTATTCCCAGTGTTATTAATTCAGCGTGCATAACTTAAGTACTGTCTTCTACTTTTAACTTTTCCCAACCATATTTCAGTCCATGGGTTGCTAAAAGACTTAATTCTTTAAGCCTTGATTGCAAGGAAATCTGTGGAAAGACTACCATCAGGTTCAGTGTGTATTCAGTAGGTAATACTTTTTTAAAGTGCTTTGTGATTGTTTAGCTGACAAATTATATTTAAACAAAAAATGTTATAAATTTTTTTGTTTTCCCTTCCTTGGTTATTGATGTTTTATGCTGTATATCAAAGAATGAACTCACATAACAAAGGAAAATAAATTAAAAAAGAAGCAAGCACAAGACTAGACTCTATTGCTTTCTTTCTATATGACAGCATTAAATCACAGAGGAAATACAGCAACTATATTACCAAGTGATAGATCCTGGGCTTTTTATCCACCAAACATTTTGATGTTTGATAGTTTGCTTTGCATTATCTGTGAACTATTCTAATATTTACTTAAGTATTAAGTAAATATTAGCTAGTTCAGAATATTTTTTGTTGTATCATAATTAGAAAATACTGTGAAAATATTGGGGGGAAAACATACTATCTTTCATGGTAAGATACATAATTTGTGAAACAGTCGTTCTTCTTGGGAGTTGGTTATGGGGGCCTCTCAATACAGTGGAGAGGAAACAGTCCAGGAGGATTATGGAGTATGTGAAAGAAAACTTCTTGACACAGCTGCGGAGTGAGCCAACTAGGGAAAAATGTCCCATTGGACCTGTTGTTTGTGAACAGAGAAGAACTTTGGGGTGATGTGACAGTTGGAGGCCATCTTGGGCATAACAATCATGAAACCTGTAGGAGGGAGGTGAACAGAACTGCTACCTTAGACTTCTGGAGGTCAGACTGTGGCCTGTTTAGGAGCGTGGTTGACAGAGTCCCTTGGGAGGCAGACCTGAAGGACAAATTAATCCAGGAAGACTAGACGTTCTTCAGGAAGTACATCTTAAATGTGCAGGAGTAAGCCGTCCCTGTGTGCCAAAAGATGTCCCTCAGGAAAGAAGACCAGCCTGGCTGAACAGAGAGAGAACTTTCTACTTGTTAAGCACAAAAGACTAGGCAATGATTAGCATGATTTACGTATTTTTCTACACCCTTGTTGCAAGGTCACTTGAGCATGTTTTACAATTCCTCCTCACCAATCTTCTGTTATGTTCCCACACACCCATAATCCAATGGGAAACAGCAATCTGCTCCACCACTTAGACACACACAAGTTTAAGGGGCTGGATTGGATCCACCCAAGGGTACTGAGGAAGCTGTACTTACCAAGTCACTTTCTATTATTTATCAGCAGTCCTGGCTAACTGTGGAGGTCCAAGTTGACTGGAGATCAGCAAGAAAGGCCAGAAGGAGGATCTGGGGAAGTACAGGCCTGCCGTTCTCACCTTGGTGCCAGGGAACATTATGGAGTGCCATCAGGCCCAGTCAGCATGGGTTTAGTAAAGGAAGCACCTGCTTGACTAACCTGATCTCCTTCTGTGACAAGGTGACTTGCTTAGTGGATGAGGGGAGGGCTGTGGATGCTGTCTGCTACTTTGGTAAAGCCTTTGACACCACTTCCCACAGCATTCTCCTGGAGATACTGGCTATTCATTACTTGGACAGGTGCACTCTTTGCTGGGTAAAAACTGGCTGGATAGTTGGGTCCAGAGAGTTGTGGTGAATGGAATTAAATCCAGTTGGCAGCCAGTCACAAGTGGTGTTCCCCAGGGCTCAGAATTGGGTCCAGCTCTGTTCAATATCTTTGTTGATGGTCTGGATGAAGGAATCAAGTGCACCCTCAGTAAGTTTTCAGATGACACCAGATTGAGCCGCAATGTTGATCTGCTTGAGGGAGGGAAGGCTCTGCTGAAGGATCTGAACAGGCTGCATAGATGGGCTGAGGCCAGCTGTATGGGTTTCAGCAAGGCCAAGTGCTGGGTCCTGCACTTGAGTCACAACAATAATTTATATATACAAGTTCTTTAAAATCAATGTTTTCATAATACCATCTCTCATAACCTATTGTCAGGGACCTGAGAGGTCCCAAGCCCATTGATAGAAAGTGGGAATTGCAGGTGAGGTAGTCAGCACAATCAAAGCCTATGGACACCCTCAGAGCCCCAGCACTCAGCACTCTCATTGGAGAGACAAGAATCCCAGTATTTAATCCATCCTTTGTGAAGGGGATGGTGGAATTGGTCCAACAAGAGGAAAAGAAATAGCTTTTGACCTGGGAAATATTTCCCATATATGCATAGCTGTAGTTAGAGCTTGTGTAGGCATATCTGAGCTACTCTGAACCTAGTTATGAAAAGGGAGTGAGGAGACAAATCTGATGATCGTAAATAATTCATGTAAACTGGCTTCTGCAAGCAGAGTAGGTCTAGCAGCTTAGCTTGGGCACAGAGCCCAAACATTAAGTCAATTTGGATAATTTTACAGCAAGAACTGGTTTCTCAGCCTCCACAGCTGAAGTGGCTTTTAGTACATAAGCAAGTGTGCTCAATGCTAATGCAGAGTTATCCATGCCTTACAGTATTCACAGGAGTACATGGTAGTTTGTGATTCTTTATTAATCCAGAACTAGGAAGTAGTTGTTACTGTTTGTTTTTTTTTTCTCAGCTTATCCATCACTCCCTAACGTATTGTGGCTTCTTGGTCATTTCTAAGCCATCTTCTCCTTGTCTGTCCTAAAAAATTAAGTCCATGACCCGTCATGGATGAGTGCTGGTCATGCTCTTAGGGCTCATAACTATGAGGTGTCACAGCTATTCAGGATATACCTGAGGAGTCTATAGCTTCCCTCCTTCCTTGTCACTACCTCTGCAATTCCACTGCACGTGCATTTGGATATTGCTTGAAGCAGCTGCACCACCATGCCTATCTCTTTGCATTTAGTTTAGGGCAGCATTCCTGCTTGATATACGGCTTTCCAACTGCCCTCTTTTCTGCCATCTTCTCTTTCTGACTGTGATATTTTTGCAGTTAGGAAATATTCTTTTTCTTTTTTAGAAGAAACTGCTACTACTACACCAAAGCCTCATATATTCTCAGTGGTGAATATTTCTTGTATAAGCAGCAGCTTTTGGCATGACAGTTGCATTAAAAAAAAAAGGAACCTACATTAATTCTGTTCCACGTTGAGAAAAATACCATTACTTTTTGATAGAAAAAACAGTAAAATATCAGATTTTGTGATCTTTTTCCTTTAGAGAAAACACTTAGCACTGTGTATTTCATTGATGAAATTGTGTTTATTTGCGGAGAATGTGAATCTGACCATACATGGAAACAAAACATAAAGAAGAAAAGTCATACATGGAAAAAAACATACTTATTACCTCTTTCAAATTAAGAGCATTCAGAAGTTCTTTTAATTTCTCGCTTGACCATTTCTGGGCCAGATAACCATCATTTCTTTACTCTTTCTGTGGTTCTTTGCTGCATTTTCTGTTTTCTTCATCTGATGACTGGTACTCACAGCATCACCGAAGGGCATCAAAACTCTCCTGGTACATTTAGTTTATTATACAGGTAAGAAATACAGACATTCTTGATATTCTTATATAAGCTTTTTGTGTATGTACACATGAAGATGCCACAAAGCTCTTGGGTTTTCAGTTTTCAGGAGTGCTAAACCTGTGCCCAACTCAACTTACTGTTCATCAAATCAACCTAGAAGGCAGATGTTTTTCTAGCTCTTAAAATTTCCAAGTTCCTATGTAGGCTTTTGACTGGGTGACAAATCTGGGCCTATTCAAAAAACCTAGATGCTGAAGGAGTTAAGTTTTCACTGTTGCTTAATTCTATCTACTAGAATTCTACTCATTACTTAGAGTTTATAATTTACTTGTCTTAAGTAGCTTTTCCTGTTATTCAGTGTCTATGATATTAGGTTACTTCTATAAAAATGTATCCTGACATTTATTCAATCTTTAACCTTATAATAATCCTGTTTCCTTTTAACCTTCTCTTAACATAGTTTACCGTTTCTTTACCCCAGCACCTGTTGTTGGATGATAATTTCCTCTGAAGTATGTTTATTCTTTGTCCTCCTGCCAAAACTGTATTCTCTTTCCAGTTCCCTGGAAATACAGTTTTAACATAAATTTTGCAATGTTTCTCTCGTTGTGGAGCTGATTCCATTTGAAGTTTTTGCTAGCAGGCCATTCTTCCTTGAAGAAAGCTTTTTCTTTTTTTTTTTTTTTAAAAAAACTACTGACATTTTAAAGATTGATTTTAAGTTGCTATAGGAACAGATAAGATCGCAGAGCACTACAAAGGTACGAAAAAGCAGACAGAAACATTTTTGGGTTTTAGCAGTAGTCTGAAAATTTTCTCAAAGTGGTATCGTGTGTTTGGAACACTGAAAAGGCAAATTAATAAAAAAGATGTTAAGTTTGATGTTGAGTTGTTTGTTTGCTTTTTTTCAGAAGTTTGGATCTGTCACTGATTTTCACAAGCCTACTAAAGGATTAGGACATCCATGGAGGATTATTCATCGTCAAGACTCTGGATTAGAGCTGTGGTTCAAGTTTAAAAAAAAAGATTATATTTAACGTTATTTCATATGACATTAAAAAGTTTACTTCTGGACATAAGCAAATTAAAGTACTTTAAAAATTCAAGAATAAGATAGGCATTAATTTCACCGTAACCATAATACAGTGATTGAAAGTTCACTTTGTATGTAAATGTTTCTCTTGTATTACTTATCATTTTAAGCTATTAAGGAATACAGGTCCTGTAAAAGATGATATACAAACTCTCCAGCTGAACAAGTGTTTCTGATGTTCAGTCTACACCCTAATTCTATAAAATCTTGATTGCCACAAAATAAGAACAGATCCTTATGTGATTTTTTTGAACTAATTATTTGCAGTCTTTAATTGGGACTTTTTTTTTTTTTTTTTACTGTACCTCTTTGTGAAAATTTATAAAAGGAGAAGAAAATGCTGTTTTTATTAAAATGGAAAATCATTATTTGTATGTGCACCTACTTCAGCCAAATACATACATTTCTACAAAAGATTTTTACAGGTGAAGGTCAGGGATGCTATGTTATAATTGGAGGTGGTGAAGAGAATTCATGTTAAAATAACCTAGGAGTTTTCTTTCTTGCATGTTACTGTGACTCATGAGACCATAAGATGTCTAGTTCATTTATGTTTGAAGTATCTACAATTACCTGATGTGGCTACCATGATATGTGTACCATCTTATTGCAGAGATACTTTGTTTGACTGCCTATCTTGTTTTGTCACTGTTGACGGGTACCTGAGGGTCTTAGGAGAAGCTAGCCCTGTGTTCAACACAAGGATTTGGGGCTCAACTCAAGGATTTGGGAATGTGAGTGTGGTAAGACCCTCCTCTGAAGTTGTTCTTCCTTAGATAGGACAGTTGTTGGAAGGCAGTTAACTTGCTGTTTAACCTAAGGTCGGTGATATCTTCAGTTTATCTTAAGATATCTTAAGTCCCCTGTGGACTGTTCCAAAAAGGAGACTGCTGATGAGTAGTGAAAGAAGCAGATATGAGGGCAACACCCTCCTGTCCCCTGCCCTTGCCATGTTCTGGGCTTGACTTTGTTGCTGCCTTGTTTTGTTACAAAGAAAATATCAGTAACATTTTCCAATGAATTTATGAATTAGAAAAGAAAGAATTCTTTACTACCTTCTATAGTCATTAGAATAATTTCATAGAAATACAACTGTTCTTGTTACACATCATGGACCTTTTTTTATTTAGTGTCATTAGTATTCAAGACAACTTTATAATACTGCGAATAGAGACTAAACTCAGCAAACACAAAAGAAAATGCATGAGGGGAAAAAAAGTGTTTTTCTAGAGTAGTTCAGTTTACAAGTATCTGCCACAATATACTTTTGCGGCATCTGCAGTTCTGCACATTCCCACCAGAGGGGGAAAGAAACTACACCATGGCAAGACATTTGCGTGTAAAATCTAGTGCGGTGTGCTGTGAAGAGGGAGGAAAGAGAATAAAAATTCAGGCCAGGAGCATAAAGTTCCTGCATTTTCATTTTTCCATATATAATTGGGCTTGTCTTGAAAGGAAATTATTAAAACTTTGGTCAAGTATCTACAGAAATGAGGACCTGGAATATATGAATGTTATGAGCGTGAAGTAAGCATTTTAAAGCTCCTGGCTGAAATGAATTGCTTGTGAGTATTGAACAGTCACCTAGCTCTACTAAGTTATACACAAATGCTTTGTCCATGTATACATTTTGCTCTGACGATATGCTTCCAAATTTTTTCTTTGTCCCTTCTGAAATTAAAATTCTCTTGCACCACATAAATGAATTTCTTAGTCTTAGACTACAGTCTTTTTTCACCCCAATTGAGTAATAATATCTGTTGATTTTATATTTTCTCCCTTTCAAATCCATTAGTCCTTCAGTAGGAAGGCTAGATGTATTGCTCAGGCTGGATGTATTGTTCTTCTAATCTCTTTCCTGAGCACTGCTATTTAGGTTTTAAATTCCCAGTCTTTTCTGAGGAAAGTCTTTTCTGTGGGACCTGTGCCAAAAACTTCCAGAGGAATTGTTCAAGGAGGTTTCCTTAGCTATTTAATTGCTTTGTCCAGGAGAAGAAAATTACGTTCCTGATTCCAGGTTTGCAATAACTGTGTTCCTTTAATGTTCAAGAGAAATACAGCTCTTAAATTTTTAGGTAAATATATGTCCTATTTTCATCTTTTATTTTTGCTCAATCACAATTGCATTGTGTTTTCTCTATTCACAGAATGACAGAATCACAGAATCACAGACTAACCAGGTTGGAAGAGACCCACCGGATCATCGAGTCCAACCATTCCTATCAACCACTAAACCATGCCCCTTAGCACCTCATCCACCCGTGCCTTAAACACCTCTAGGGAAGGTGACTCAACCACCTCCCTGGGTAGCCTGTTCCAATGCCCAATGACCCTTTCTGTGAAGAATTTTTTCCTATGTCCAGCCTAAACCTCCCCTGGCGGAGCTTGAGGCCATTTCCTCTTGTCCTGTCCCCTGTCACTTGGGAGAAGAGGCCAGTACCCTCCTCTCTACAACGTCCTTTCAGGTAGTTGTAGAGAGCAATGAGGTCTCCCCTTAGCCTCCTCTTCTCCAGGCTAAACAACCCCAGCTCTCTCAGCCGCTCCTTGTAGGACCTGCAATTCCATGATTTAACTCTGAATATGAAATACTGTGGCAAAATTTCCACTGTTCCTTTCCAGCTTCCTGAATAAGCACAACAGATTATTCCAAACACAATTGGAGTGATACATGTTGCAACATTTTTGTTTCAGCAATTAGAACCTGGCTGTCTTGAAAAAGCCGTGAACCACGGGCTCTCCCACTGGCTCTCCTCAACATACCTGGTTTAATGCATTCAAATCCCAACCTGTGATAAGATTAAAAACATCATAGTCACATTAAATGTGACCTGAAGCCTTGAAATCAGATGGCTAAAGTAGAAACTGTGTCATGTTTTTAATGCTTCTTAGGCATCAAGACATACTCTACCCTCTAAACTAAAGAACTGTTTCATTTTTGATAACCAGGTAACATCCATGTAATCATCTGAAGAAATTCTTGTTTCTGTAACTGGTCTCCTGGAAAACCTTGAACACCTACATGCACATGACGTGACACTGCACAGCCTGAAAATCAGCCACTCTAAATGTTTTCAGCAGGGTTCACTCCAGGCACCCCAAAGGGTAAATAGGCTCCCTATTCCTTTCCAGCACTCCTGCTATTCTTCAAGCAAGTTTAAAGACTCATACTGATAAAAGGCAATTGTCACATACGGTAACACCTATTATCTTCTCAACATCCAGATGAAGGTACCAAGTTTTTACATGGTGAAGTGAATGTCTAAAATCAAATGAAAGGAAGAAAGAAAAATATATTTTTAAGTTGAAGAAAAATGAAGATATGTGGGTGAGAAGCAGTTTATTCTTAAAAATACTGATTAGTTAGCAGAAAAAAAATTGTCTCCCTCCTACTCCCTGTAACAAAACTTCATATATTTTTTTAATGTAATCTGCTTCTTCAGCTTCTAATAAGCACTTGCATGGGGTGGGGGGGACGGGTTAACCACAAAAATCTTCCAGTCTTAGGCAAGTAGTTGAATAATAGTCCTGTGATACCAGTTCTTATCTAGCGCAGCAGGTCTGATTGTGTCTTTGCCCTGCAAACTTATTCTCTTCAGGACCATGCAATAGTAATCGATTGCTAAATTGTCCCTGCCATAACTAAAATATTCTTTTTCTTAGATAAAAAATAATTTCTAGGGAAAAAGAGATAAAAAGTACTACAATAGACTGTTTAGACTGCGAATAATTCCATCCTTTGGATATGAGTAGTCCCAAATTCTTTAGACTTTCTCTACAAAATTTCTTTTTGTCTGCATATTTTTCAGACAGTATGTAATATCTCACATCATTTCATAAGGCTTTTGGCTCTTTAGCATTCAACTGATAGATGTTCCAGAGTAGGAAAGCAAACTAGCAGTGGTATTTTCACTGGAGACTGGAAGGTAGCTGTGGCTGCTCTGACTTCCCATAACTTCTCAAAATGCCAGGTCATTAAACAATCATAGGAAATCCAATATACAGCACCTTCAATCTCTTATGCAGTCACACAGAGCCAACAATGCTTGTAAAACTTATTACCTCTTGGTATTAATATTATTACATATATCTCTGCTTCTGTCATACAGGTGCTACCTATCAGAGATAAGCCCATCACATGGAATTCTGTTTATGAGGTATGAGGTATGACATCTTACCCATTGACCAATTAGAAGACAAACACACAAAACCACAAGTGTATCTGTATATTCCATTGCCTCTGGATAGAGTCTTCAGTGTGCATCAGGTGACTCCATTAGCTTCAGTAAATTTGGATCACTCAGTAGAACATAGACCATAAGGAACAACTGTGCCTTCTAGTAATGTCTAAAACAAACAAGCAAACAGAAAAGCTTCTGGTTGTTCCAACCTGCTTGCATCCAAATGGTAAGTCATACTGCCACTATCCTTTACCATTAATTTTTACCATTAATTTCCATGGTATGGATATAGCAGGATAAGCCTAGCATCCCACAGTATCGCACTGGAAATCTTTGTAGCTTTGCATCCCTTTCCACATTCTCATATCCTTAAGTGCTGAGATATCCCATGCCAATCTGCTCACTGAGCATTTGGCACATGAAATCATCCTGATTTTTTCCTGTCATCAGACTGGTTTACTTGTGAAAAGAGAAATCTAAATCCTCTCTTAGAAGGGTATAGAGCAGGTCTGAATGCATAATCTGTCGCAGGTAAATTGAGAAAGTTAAGCCCCAGCAGAGTGGTTAAAGTTATACTTTAGCTTTCTAAAGCCTCTATGTATTATTAGGAATATTATTAGTACAGAATTAATATGATCCCATCAGTCACTTTTGTATCTGCCCCAAGAAAACAGCACACTAGCAGCTCTGTTCATCTTCACACAGGTTTTAGAATAAATAACATAGTTGGGAACTATAGTGCTTCATTTCCTTAGGGCTGTAGCTTTCCACATCCTGGTGTCTGTATCTTTGCAACAGAAAGCCATGAACGGATTTTCTGATTCTGCAGCAGATATTGTGCAGCAGAAAAATCACCAAGCAGCTTGTCTATGAGCAGCCACGTGGGTGCTCCAGTAGCTATTTCTTCTTAGAATGCTGAAGGGTCTTGAGAGACTGGTACGGTAGGGCAGTGTGTATGTGCTAGGAAATTCCTTTTAACAGGGCCCAAAAGGCAAGTTATACGGTTTGTCCAAACTTATTTCTCTTCAGGTGTAGTGCAGCGATGCCAAAGGAACTAAAACCTGTGTTTGGGCACACCTTACACGTGATGCTCTGTAAACTGAGTTTGCAGAGTTTCCAAAGACAGTATGCGTACAGTTGTACTGCTTAAATTTAGCTGGTTAGCTTTAGCCCCCCAAAACTGAGTGTTTCCAACTTTGTTATACTTATGCAATGCTTACATGCAACTAGAAATGGAGAAAAATAGACTGGAAAATTTGACCCAGTGGTTATACTGAATGGATCTGATGAAGATAATAAGCAAACTTAGACTCTAAGGGTTTAAAAATTCAAACAGTTTTCACTTTCATTGACATTTGGCCTGTCTGGTTCCAGCTGGAGGAGTTGCTGAAATAATATTGAAAAGTCCTAGTTTCTTCCTTCTCAGTACTTCTAACTTAAACCATGCATATAGAATTGCACTAAAACTCATTACTCTTCACATAATCTTCAAAGAAATAGGCTGTTTCACACTTCTTAATTACATGAAAGTTAAGATTTTTGAATGGGCTTTGTTTATCACAGCAAAGTAACATTATTTCAATTCTTCAAAAAAAAAAAGCACCCTATACTGGGGAAAGAAAGAAATACTGCAGAAAGAAAGGCACTTTTTGCAAAAGATCACTGCCTCTGGCCTTCAAGGCATTGAGGCAGGGTGACACCATGCTGCATCAAGTTCAAAGATGTTCTTAAGAATACAGCATGGCTCTCAAGGCATCCAAAGCCTACCAGGGGAGAAGCCCAGATTGTCTTTTTGTGTATTTTTACAATTGTTTATCAGGCTTGTATACATAGAGAACGACAAGTTACTTAGACACTGCAAGTCCATGAAAATACCCTATGTAAATAAAATGAATTAATTCTGTAAGCAAATGCCTTTGTAAAATAAATTATTCAACCATTTTGGCATACAGCTTGTCCCTTATCCAATGCTTCAGTGGAAAGCAGAAGAAAATGCACTTGGAGTAGCCTTGTAATGTAACACATGTAAGTCTCTTCTGAGCGATTTAGTTGCAGTTTAAATGTCCTAAAGGATGCAGACTGATGGTCTTGGTAATTGCTTTCCCAGTCATTTGGGAATCTTCTAATCATTCCTTAAATTTTGCATCAGTAACACCTGTACTCTGCCCACACTTTTGTGCTGCTTTGGGGACTGTGGGCAGAACTAGCTCCTAATGTAACTCCAAATTTCACTGAAAAGAACGTGCACAGACAGCACTTGATTCAGTGGAAATATTATCTACCTGTGAACAATAAATATTAACAAGTCACCTCCTTCCATGCACATTTAGGTAGAGTTGATTTGAACTGTTAAAAGAAATGCTAGTATTTCCTGTAGGTCATTGAATAAATCTGAATGGCACTTAGGGAATATACATTTTGGATGAAATGAGCAACAGATATTAAGCACATGCAGTGAATCTAAGTACAAATTAGTTTATTTATCACAAGCATATCTTAACAGCTGAGTATTTCCCTATAACCCAGTCAGCCTCCTTTCACATTTTGCCGCTATTAGAAGAAACAATATAAAGTCCCAGAAACTTTATCAGTTACCAGACTTTCTTTTCTCTTCATGTGCCTGAGAAAGAAAATAAAGATGATTGAGAATCAATTGTTCTTATAAAGCTCTTAAGAATACTCCGCAGCCTTCCAGTGGTTTTAGTCAGCTATATGAGCAACAGCTGACTATAGCCCTTTTGTTATTAATTAGGTTTAATTTATTTTCAATATGACTTCATTTATACATTCAATATTGTAGAAATTAGCACCATTATACACTAATCCTTTTCCTCGTAGATTACTCACACTCATACCAGTATCTTCACTACTGTCAGATCTGGAATCAATCTACTTGGAATGTCCCCAGTCGCTTAGAATCATAGAATAGTTAGGGTTGGAAGGGACCTTAAAGATCATCTAGTTCCAAGCCCCCTGCCCTTGGCAGGGACATCCCACTAGGTCAGGTTACTCAAGGCCCCATCCAACTGGGCCTTAAACACCTTCGGGGATGGGGCATCCACAACTTCCCTTGGCAACCACTCATTGACTTCAGCAAAACTGTCTGCGGCATACATTGAAAATGTTGCAGTATACACACTTTAGAGAAGTGGCTATAGCAGATCAGCACAAAGGTTCAGCTAGCCTGGGAACATTGCCATGAGATATGGCTATGAGTGAATACCTGTCTAGAGATCACACAGTGCTAACTCTCCAATATACTTTCACAGCTCTAGGGTTTGTGCTGTTGAGATTTCCTGAACCAAAAACTTTGTCCCTGTAGTTAATAATCCCTTCATGGATCTATTTTCTATTCTAATTTGTCTAATTGCTTTTCTTCAACACCATATAAATGTTTAAGCATCCACAGCACCCTGTTGCAAGGAATGCTTCAGCTTAATTATGCACTGTGTGAACCCAGAAAGCCTGATCTGCAAAGGGCAGACATAGCTCCCAAGAGACTTCACAGTTAGCCTGTTCTTTGGAAAGGATTTACTATGGATTTACTGTGATGGGCTCTTTATGATTAGAAATGCCATCTTGTCTGTTATCTGAGAGTAGATAACAAAGAAGTTTCTGAAATGAGAGTTACAGGAATTAGATATTCTGCTGCACTGGAATTAGACGCTACCTTAACAGATTGTCTAGATGAAGGCACGAGGAGAAATGGATGCCTGGGACTGAATGGAGAGCAAAGCATGAGCAGAGTCTGAGCTGCCAGTGTTGTGTGTAAAAACTGAAACCGAGCTTGGCTTACATTGTGGACTGATATTAATTATCTGTGAGCTGGGGTACCAGCGTGCACGTTGTTATGGGAACAAACCCTGTATTTGCTGTTATTCATGCAAGTTTGTAACTAATTTTTTTTTTTTTTTGAACTGAAAAGACTGTTAGGTCCTGAGGCTCTTCCTCACTGAAGAGCTAGAAATAATGATCTCATATAAATGAATTAATATAATGTATTTAAAAATGAAAAGGATCAAGCTCTTGCTAAATTATTTAGGTCTGCTTATGAATATACATGCAAGTGTAGACAGAGCTTTTCCTTTTTATTTTTTACTTGAAGATTTGTTGCCTTTTAAGGAAAAGAAAGAAAAAAACCCATATAAAATAACGATGAAATTGAAATCTGTCTCCCTTATTTAACTGAGCCTTCACTCTGTAAACAAAGATGACCTCTGTTTTGCGTCATTGGCATTAAAGATGTTGATTTGTGCATTCAGTCCCAGGCATTTTTCCACATGAGTTACATGAAATGAGATGAGAACTTCTCAAATAAAACCATAATTCTGCTGTGATTCAAACACATTGTAAAGGTGACTGGTTTTCCACACAGACAAACTGTGAGCCACCATTAGATCACTAGTATATCTATAAAGACTAGTCAGGCCGAGATAGTGAGAGGTGGATATATTAACACATCCCAAGCTCATTGTTAATGTCTGAATCTGAAGAATTTCAGGCTGAGTGATACATAAATATATTACAAGAAAGACAGGAGGCAGTGACAACCAAAATTATAATTGTAAACGGCTTCTTTCAAACTCTGTGCTTCAACTACTCAAAAACTTGAAATTCTCACTCTCATGATTTGAATATTCCTAATTTTAGCATCTTCAACATGATACTGGAAATATCTGAGCAGGAACATTTCAGCCATTTCCTTTGAATAGGAGAGAGAAAACAAAAATGAATGCAACTTAGCCATTATAAGAGACTGTTTCAATGATCTTCTGAGCAATTTAATGATGAAGTGTCAGTAATTGTGAAGGTGAAATACAAAGAAATAACTTTCACTGAATATGCATTCATATGTGTTCTAGTTCACATCCCTACAGAAAATTGTCTTACGTGACACACACAAAAATCTATATGGTACAACCTGACATCTTGTGACGAAGATGTTCCATTTTAACCAGCATCTATGTATGTTGATTTATGACACTTTCTGTATCATAGGTTGCAACATACTAAAGGCAATACTATTTTGGTACCAGATAAAGATGTCAAAAATCCTCCTACACTGGCATTGTTATATGTTATTTCAGAAGCAGAACTTACATCTTGCACTGAATCTGACACAAAGCCAGAAATTCTGAGGTAATATTTACTTTATAAGATGAGAAGGATGGGGTTCTCTTGCTACAACCAGCTAACCCTCCATGCAGTCTTACCTGAAGACAGGTAAGCTACTGAGCTAGGGAGGTAATATGATCAACTTAGTTCACTGACAATGCATGGAAAACAAGTTTGATCTTTTTGATCCAACATATGAAAATTACAAATATTTTCATGTAATGAAATGAAAATAAATAATAACCATCCTCACTTCACACATAACATCAGGTAGAGCAGGTAGAGTTTCAGAAACCCTAAGAAGTCTTGTAAGAAATTTTATAAGGATTTGAAGCCTAAGGAATTTTCAGTTTTCCTCCTCTGATTTCCCCTGTTGGTAAGTGGAACTAAAAGAATTCACATCTCAATAAAACTATCCAAGTCTCATCCACTATTCTAGATCAGCTTAAATATGTGGTACTTCCTGTTCTAAATCCTGGTCCTCCTGAAACCAACTTTATTCTGGGATACTGAGATATTTTGGCTTACCATAGCATCGTACTGTGGTTATAACAGATGGGAAATCTTTAACACATTAGCCAGCTAAGTAGAATAGATGCTTCCCTGTTTAACTGTTTCAAAATTTATTACTCAAACTCAAAGCATGAATAATGTGTTAAACATTCAGTTAACATATTACTTGACACTAAGTAGTTTATGTGTTTTTAGACAGCTTTTTCATAGCACAGTTCCTTTCTATTATATAATAACATAGCATGTTCTAATGTTATTGATATTTCATGGAACAATACAAAAGCAATGTAAAAAATGAATGTCTTTACTTTTTCTTCAGATAGGATTTTCTCATTTACAATGTACATCCAGATGCAGACCTCTGTCACATGTAGGACTTCTTGTATAGAGTTTTTCTTAAACTTGCAGGATCAGGAGTATCGAACTGTGATAATGAAACTATGGGTTTCAATCAGGTTCCCCATGTTATTCTCCCTGCATAAGTAATAAGTTCACATCTGATGAAAATGTCGAGGAATTTTAAAAAATAAACTGAGTCCTCAGAATTCATGTTCTGTTGAAAGTTCATCTTCTTGTGTCACCATCACTCATTCTAGTTAGCAAGACAAAGTCTATCCAGTGAAAGGAGTTTCTTTTGCACCTCAGCAGACTATTTGATGCTTCTTAATTTTGTGACTATTCCATGTTTTGTCCATGGTAGGAGAATAAGTGACATGAGACATAAATTGATACAGCAAAAATTCCAATGAGATGTAAAGTCTCTGTGAGGATATAATGAGATATCCAGCTTGGAGGTCTCCAAGACCCAAAAAGACAAAACCTTAAGCAGCATGGTTTATATTCAGCATTGATGCTGCTCTGAGCAGTCGGCTTGATTAGAGCCTTCAGGAGGTCCTTTCCAACCCAAAGGAGTGCTTGATTCTGTGAACCTATTTGATGCTTATCATTTTTAATACAGACAAAAAAAAAGGGGTTCACTTCACTTTTTAAATGTTGTTAACATAATAGAAATATATGTAGCAGTAGCTGATATGTACTCAGAGGAGAAATTTTCCTTGTCAGTCAAGAAAGGGGTGTCAAGATTAGCTCTCTTGAAATCAATGGCATAAATTCCTATGAGTAATGTCAGAGTTAGGATTTAATTTCATCTGTTACATTAATAAGCACTCATCATAAAAGTGCAAGCTGTTCATATCCAAAAACCAAACATCATTATGCATCTAAAGAGTGCCAAAACTCTGCTACCAAGCTTTACAGAAAATATGTATTCATGCACAGCACTGACTTCGAAGCTATGGAGTAAACAAAGTATTCTGTTTAGTGACCAAAACTTTAGATACTTCAGTTTGGAAATATTTGCCCTATCCTGGCATTCAGTTTATGAATCTGCAAAACAACCATATTATGAAGGCTATAGAAAGAATTATTGGACAAGGCTATTATGCTGTTATAAGACTCCCACCTTGACAGTCTTCACATTGTACATCCAAGTTAGAGTGCAATTTTTTTGATATGGAAGATGCTTAAAAGAAAGAAAGAATGATTGACATTTTCATAATCTCTCCTATTAGAGTTCACCATGAGGATAAGGTTTTTCCTGGGAAACTGAATGGAAGAATTCAGTTAGAAACTACAAAATAACTATCTTTTTAATGGCTACATCTTTTAAAGTAAAATACATTTAGGAATTCTCTAGTCTGTGTATCAGCAACTTGTCATCCAAATAGAAATTGACCTGTAAATTTTGCAAACTGAAAACTACATTTTCTGCAATTATGCTTATTGTTATCTTAGTATAAATTTCAGTTTGAATGCATTTGAGAATTCTTTGGATATGTAGTCCATGTGCATCAGGTCCTCGTGCTTTGTAATCACAAGTATGAACAAGACATTTGAAGCCTAAATAATTACATATTGTATGAAAGAAAATGTAAATGAGATGTTCATAAGCTCATTTTAAAAACAATAGTTCGTATACATTATGCCGGATGGCAGCTGATTCATTCAAGAAACAAGAGGAATAGCATGCCTTATATAAGCACTTATAATTAAACAACCATATGAATTTTTGATTTGGGTACACTAAGAGGTAATCCATCAGTCATTACCAATTTAGTTTATAATTTCCATTGGCATTTTATATTATTATTTACCTGTTTTTCAAAACTATCTTATGAATAGTATTTGCAATTATGAGAATATCAATGAGCAAATTATTGCAGGAAAAACATGTAAAAGCTTCAGATAAACCTGTTTAGACATTTCACTATGTCTTAAAAAACGTAAAGAAAGAGGGTGATCATTCTTTATTCAGTTATTAAATTAATTTTGTTGTACAGCTGCTGTAAGGAAAATTATATGCAGAGGTTACAGATAGTAGTTTGCTGTTTCGTGTAAGAAACTATTTCACAAGAATGTGCAAATTCCAGCAAAATTACAAAGCATTTTCTTAAAAAATTCCAAGTCAGAATACGGTATAGAATTCATTATTGTTTCATTTTATGCTGACTTCTCATTTGTTCATATTATTTGCTGTGTTATGTCTACACTATTGAAACAAAATATCTCAATATTTGATGCAGATTTTTAAACTTTAAAAATATCTGTCTATGAAACACTTTTAAATGTCAGCTTTTCCACTTAGTTGAAGATGAAAGATATTTTCAAAATGTGAGAACTTCCAGACAGACAAGTAGAATTTCTGTTTTCCAAAGCTAGCAATGAAGCTTAGTACTTAATACGAGTACTTAATATCAGTTTAAGATGCTATTTGTTTTTTTTTGCTTCTTCCTCCATGCTTCCATGACCAGGAACTGGTACGTAGTGATAATTCCTTCAGCTGACAGTAAATGCTATCAGATCAGGAGAAACCAGCAGAGGCTGTGCACATGTCTATACATCATCTTCTCTACTGCACACACAAATCATTTAATGTGATTAATTTCCTCAGCATCTTCAATGCTGAAGAAATAATTTTAGGGACAAAAGGAAGTCTTCCAACATATAGGTAAAGATGGTAGCCCTAGTGGAAATCAGGCCTGTAAGATGTTCATGTAAACTAAGATGGCAAAGTCAGAAGGTATTTTGAGGGAAAAAAAAAGGAGAAAAACTTGTTAGCATGACTATCCTTGGTCTTGAAAGTCAGATACATTGTTGGTATGTAATACTGATAATATAGTGACCTGTTTGGCAAACACAAAACCATTCCCTTTATTCAAAGGAAAGTATGCCAATAATAATTCTCATAAATACTTCACTACTCACTTGCAAGAAACTATATCAGGATATATCAGATTTTCTTAGAAAATATCAAGAACCTACCCTTAAAAGTCCTGCAACTCGAGTGAGAAATATATGAGAAAATCTCTCATTTGAATTTGGTTATTTCAGACTGAAGTGAAGTGTTTTTCTCCAAACTAAGTTTATATGTGTGATTCTTTGCCATATGTACTAGGTATGTAATAATTTTGGGCATTCTAAACTAGTAGTTTTTCTAATAATATAATAATTGTTCACTATTTTTTTTGTCAGCATTGATCCTAAGCTATGGACTGTATATAAAAAAGGGACTGTGAAGTACTTGTTTCTCATGTATGGCAGCCTTGCCTGACAGAAAGGGCCTAATAACAGTTGAAAGCAGTTTCTGAGAAAAGGTAATAATGATACTGGGCTCCATACCTGTCCAAAATTTGTACCTGATAAGAAAATGTGCTCTTTGGTGGAGTTCAGCCATTTAATGATCCTTAGAAGGCATGTTCGCATCAGAACAGGGGTGAATAATTTGGCCTCCAATGCTTAATAAGACAACTTATTCCTTAAATAAGTTATAGATAGAATTAATGACTTCATTCAGTTTTTCTCCACTCATTTACATCTCTTTCCTAACTTTTCTTCTGTACCTCCTAACACTTAGGTGCCATCACAGTTCAAGTTCATTCTGAATCAAATGAGAGTATTGTGCCCTTTTTCTCTAGCCTGTGGAATCAGCTATGTGTCATTTCTTGTTTCTCCAGTGCTGCATGTCTAATCATGAATGAGTTATTTCAGAAACAGATTGGCCAAAAATGAACTCTGCAAAGAGAAAGCAGGAGTGTCTAGCCATTGGAGATTTAGGAAGATACCATACCAGCTTGGCTCAGAGCATGGTGCTGTGGAAACACCACACAAGTGGCTAGAGGTGTTTCTCCTAATACACACAAACATGTTAAATAAATTGTAATCTGTAAAAAGAAGTCTTGATCTTTTCTCTTTAAAGGAATAAAGCTTTATCCAAACTTTATACCAAGTAAAAGGGGACATAAAAAAGTTATGCTGCATTCAAACTTATATCTTTCACTTTCCGTTTTTCTCTTTACTCATTGTGAATACAATAATCCATGCAGAAGTTATCATAGAAAGTTCTGAGTAGATTGAATTAGCAAGAGCTCAAATTGCTCTCAAAATTGAGTAGAGTACACTGATGCTTTATTTACGGTTTACTCTTTTTTTTCCCAAGTTCTTTCAGTAACTACCAAATCTTGGTTATGTCATATTACTGCCAAAGAAAATCTGAAATCAACTCAACATGTAGCTTAGACATAAAAGATTCTTTCTCCTTGATAACCACTTAGAAGCCATGATAAATTACTTTTTCCTCATTTCTTATGGACAGATAACTGATGTGGACGCAATGGTGGATGACGACAACAGAAAGAATTTTTAGGTAGGAGAGGTTGAAGAGAAAAAGAATGCTATCTATTCTGGAGGATTATTCATGTCATTCTCTTCATCTGCTTAAGAAAATTATGGTAAAAGCACAACTGAAGTCAGGGAAGGATGAGGCTTTTTGTGGAAAGAAGGGAGGAAATTATGTCATGTGATCATAAACTACAGTTATCTTGGGATTGAAATATCAGTGAGTACTCAGTGCAAGATCTATAGTCACCTAGTAAACATTAAAAATGTTCACCATGGCTACTCAATATAAAAAATTCTGCTATAATTTATCAAAAAAAAAATGTTATCTAGAATAAAGACTACCCAAAAGATCTTAAGAAAGAGTTCTCAATATGATATTCATATTCAAGAATGGAGGTTCTCCTTGGCTCAGTCATGGATTGACACTATGCATCTGCAATGCTTCCCTATTAACATTTCAGTAAATGACGTGAGGGAAAGCATGATGTCCCTAATGAAAATGACAAATTAAAACCCCCAAATAAACAGGAAATGATAAATAATAATAAGGACTAAGTAATATGCTTGAATTATTGACTTAAACATTCTAAGGAGATTATTTTAATGGAGTCAAAACTGAAGTTATATATTATCTCAGGAAAGTACTCCAAACTGTAAACCAACAAAACTAGACAAATACATAGAATGAGGACCTCAAGAAACAGATAATGATAAAAGGGTCATAGCAGACTAGCAACTCAAGGTGAGCTTCTAGTGCGCAGTTTTGTCAAATGGGCTATTAAGATTACTGGATCAATGAACAGGTTGTAGTGGGCACATATACTTTACTCTATACTTCACTATTACTCTGAGTCCTGCTTATAAATCTGATGGGTTTGCTTTGGAGAGTTTAGAGTTGTGCAGGTTTTTGAAAATGCCATCTATCTCATACTGGGTTTGAAATGCAGTTTTGTAAAGTGTTTAGGCTAAATTATCTGCTGTTTTACTATTTGTAATCTGCCTCTGCACTGACTAGGTAAGAATACATAAGATTTTGCAGGGAGTGAACAGCTATATTTTATGTTTACTTTTCACTTGCTCTTTGCAAGTTACTTTAATTGTTCAAGGTGTAAAGTGGTAGAGAAATAAAATATATGTGGCCTAACTAGGATCCTAGAGGAATTGGTTTGTGTGCCACAGTTTTTCCTCCAGTACTCCTTCAAGATGTATTTCTGCAGTGAAAACTTAGGTAGGTGAACTGTTGCAAAGAATGGAACAGTTGTGACCTTTTAGTATCAGACTTGCCTGTCCTCTCTTTGCAGTAAGCAGCAACCTTTTTAGCAATTTGCCTGAATCACAGAAACCATGAGTGGATTGAATTAATTTCCCACATAGCTAGGAGCTCTGACCCCAGAGTGAAGCAACACCGTGTTTCAAAGTTATGTTCAAGAGAGATTTAGAGAAGCAGTTCTGGAATTTCTGCTCATTCATGTCTCAAAGAACTGAAAAAATGCAGAGCTTGCCATCAACACTTTATTCCAACTATCTACTTCTCTAATTTTGGAACTTCTCATCTTTTCAATATAGGAAGAAAAATGAACATCCTATGAAAGATCAGAGTAGCAGACTGTAGCCTTTAAAAAAAAGTGCAGAACGTGCCTGTTGCACGCTGATTTTATTCAGCAATCTGCAATCTATAGAATGTAAGCTTTCAATAAGACCCTGACTACATGACTGCGTACAGATGGGCAGTAACAAGAAAGTATCTCCCAGGCTGATAGTGAAATCACCTCAGTATAATCTAGGCCATGATGCAACAAGCACCTTTTAGAGATATTTTAGATAGGAGCTGGAAGAAACTCAGCAATGCCAGGGGGAGGTAATTTATGACTTGACTGAAAGATCTTGCAAGGGAGGAATGAATTTTCTTCATACAGCCCAGAGCTTCACCTCCTATAGAACAAAAATATTTGAAAAATAAAAAACAGGACCCCCCCTCAGCTTTGTAGCATATGCCTTTACTTCACTTCATCCACCTAACAAATGATGACATGCTTGAAGCAGAGGGTTTTTGTGCAGCGCCAATTAGGGATTTTGCTGTTAAAGGTAGCACATAGTGGAAGAAACATTTCTGTCAGTACTAGATAATACATTCACTGGACCTTGGCAGCATTAGCAAAATTATAAAGGGGGGTCTGTCATCTGAAATTTTTCACAAAAAAGTGAAGGAAGCAAAAAACCTGATATCAAGAGAGACATTCCAACAGCAATAATTAGCTACCATTATTTAATTAGAGAAAAATAGGCACAGCAAAATAACAGCTATTCAGAGCACTCTTGACAAAAGCTGAAGTATCTAGTTGGAGTCAGCAATTAATAGAGACACATGAGATAATCCTCAACAGCTTGATTAAGATAAGTGTCCCAAACTTTGCCTGAATGTCTCAGTAGCTTGGTTAAATTGGCGTGGGATTCTTATAATTGTAGGATTTATCCTAAGAGGTATATGTTTGTCTGCTCTAGTATTCACAGCAGCCCTTCAGACATAATTTTGACAGTAAAGATCCAATGCTTACTTTGCACTATTAGAAATCCCTTTTAAAAAGATTTATTTCTAAATGTATATTCTGATTTATTAAAATAAAAAAGAGAGACTTGCCTCTAGGTGCATTTAATCTGCAGTTAGATTCAATTAAACATCGTACTGCCAACAACTGCCTGCAAAAGAAGTGAACCTAAATTTGTATCTGCAACCCCTTGCTATAACAACACAGACACAAGGGTAGTATCCAACTACTACCTTAGGAAGAATATAAACAAAACCTTATACCAGCTAATCCGCCACAGTCAAAAGATTGAATGAACAGATGGGTTTTCTACAGCCCTACAGAGGTTTGTATAATATGAAGCTGTTGTGGGGATTTGGAAAGGGTGGCTACTGGCAATACTTCACCACAAAATCTCACACAGAAAGCATTCAGGCAGGGAGGAGAAATGTTGGATTACCTAAGATCATCTGAACACTGATGAATAATGACTGAAGTGGGCATACCCAGAGCTCGCCCTTAAGCCTGCAACTGTGTGTTAGGGTTTTTTTGCTGAAATACTCTTTCTGATAAGATAAATTCTGTTGTAATATCTCTTGTTTATCCACCCAACAGTTGCACTTCTGATATTTTTGAAAAGTAATCATAAAATCACCAGGTTGGAAAAGACATCTTGGATCATTAAGTCCAACCATTCCTATCTGCCCTTAAGCCATGTCCCTGACAGATGTAAATTTATTTTATTGCCAGTTGAAGTTGGATGGTGAGCGAAAGAAAACTAAGACACACAGGCACAAGGGAATGAGGTATGGTCATAATACTAACTGCCACTTCTTCCTCATACTTTCCCTGCCCCAGCACGGATCATCTCCATGGCTGAAGCACTTCAGAATAAATCTACCTCCACAAGCAGTTGCATCCTTCCTGGCATATCCAGGTAATTACCACTCTCACCACAGTGTTTCTTCACGAACTTTGGAAAATGGAGAGTTATTACATTTAACTGATAGGAGCTTTCATCTCCTGCATCCCATGTGTGAATATAGATAGTGAAATACTCAAAATCAGTTTTCTCTTGTCAGCACTGTCTGATGCTGGATGAGGCATGATATTCCCTGGAAAGTCTTTGGCATCATTGCAAACCAGAACTTTTTCATTTGACCCTAAGTCACACCCCTACACACCTGAATGCTTTCAGTAGCAAGCTGCTGCAGAAGATTTCATTTGGACTTGTTCGTCAGGCATGTTTTCTACTGGGACTGGTCCAGTAGAAGAGATTGCTTTAAGGAATTGCCTATGTGTCAGGCAATCATGTGGGAAAGGGAAGAATGTAGTTCACAAGCCAATAAACATTTGATTTTAAAAAATATCTACAGCAGAGCTTGCAGAGACTTACATGCAGTAAGAAGAATAAAGGATTAATTTTGAAAATATTGGCCTACATATTATCTATGAGCTTACACAGCAAGACAATAGCAAAGGCAGGCAGGCAAAACTCTTGCTTCTATCACATGTTCACTCCACTTGACAGTGGTCTAGCTGTGAGTGATATAAATCGTAAGGTCTTCAGAGGTTAAAATGCAAATTAAGTTTAGATGCCAGAAATTACGTCTATATATATTAGGTGATCTTCTTCCTAGTTAATCCTTTCCACGATCTTAGAGACAGAAAGCTCTGCAAGCTGATTATTCCACAGTGAAGAAGTCTCCTAGCAATTTGGTTACAGCATAACAGTATGTGATAAAATTTAGAAAAGGAAAATAACATCATATGTCTTTTAAAAAAAAGAATTTGTGAAAGATTTTCATTCCTCTGCCTTCCAAAGATTATTCTTTGGCCCTTTCATACTGTGGTCAAGAATTTCTTATGGATTATGCCACTTAAATAAAGAAGCTGCTTGCATCAGGCAGATTCACTAAACTCTGTGTGCTGTATTGTCTTTTGGCTTCTTACAGATTCCTAGCAGTTAAAGCTGGAAGGAGACCCAGGATAGTGGTCCATTTTGTTCATTATTGGTCAGAAAGAAGACTTCCTGCAGACTACTTTTCACAGGTCTTTTACACAGTGAATCTAAATGATAATCTATATAATGACAACACTAAAATACTTCTGTAGGTATAAACCATCCAGTAAATTTGAATAAACTGGTTGCCTAAAAATGACTCTCTCCACATCCTTTAGGAGAGTAAAATCATTGCCTCTTAGCTGAGAAAGAGCTCCTAATGGCTTAAGCCAGCAACAATCTCTGTATCCTTTTGTCTTTGCCTCATTGTATAGTTCTGTCTATAGTTGTTTCCTTTTCAGGAAAGAGTCAAGTAAACAAAACTTGTCAAATATCATGACCTCAAACCTTGCACTTCCTGCTGATCACTTACTTTAATTCCATAGCAGAGAACTGCTGGCAACCTCTAGTGTTTTCCTCATGGAATTTGTAACTATCATTTCTAGGACTTTGAACTGCATATGGATCAGTATTGTTACATGTAAGAAAAATGTTCAGTCCCTAAACTGGAAATTCCATACAGTTAATGAAAGATACTTTTTACAACTAAAATAAAGACAAGAAAGAAACATATTTATACCATACATGTTTACATATTGCAGCATAGAGGGGAAAGATGGCTTTCTAATGTCTTTGTATTATAATGAAATATCTAAGTATATTTCATACAGTCATAGAATCATAAAACAGTTTGGGTTGGACGGGACCTTAAGATAATCTATTTTCAACCCTCCTGCCATGGGCAGTGATACATCTCACTAGATCAGGCTGCCCAAGGCCTCGTCCAACTTGGCCTGGAACACCTCCAGGGATGGGGCATCCACAGCTTCCCTGGGCAACCTGTGCCAGTGCCTCACCACTCTCAGAGTGAAGAAATTCCTCCTAATGTCTAGTCTAAATCTGCCCCTCTCTAGGTTATACCAATTGCCTCGAGTCCTATCACTACAAGCCTTTGTAAGCAGCCCCTTCCCTGCTTTCTTGTAGGCCCCTTTCAGGTACTGGAAAGTCGCTATAATGTCTCCTCATAGCCTTCTTTTCTCTAGGTTGAACAACTCCAACTCTTTCAGCCTGTCCTCGTATGGGAGGTGCTCCAGCCCTCAGATCATCTTTGTAGCCCACCTCCAGACCTATTCCAACAACTCCATATCCTTCTTATGTTGAGGATTCCAGAACTGGACATAGTACTCCAGATGAGGTCTCATAAGAGCAGAATAGAGGGGCAGAATCACCTCCCTTGCCCTGCTGTCCCATGACCCAGGAGGGGTGAGGAAAGCCGTTGTCAGTGAAGACTAAGGCAAAAAAGTTGTTAAGAACCTCAGCCATCTCCTTGTCTGTCGATACGAGGTCTCCATTTTCAACTATATGTGGGGATACGTTCTCTTTAATCTTCCTCTTCTGATTGACGTACCTGTAGAAGCCCTTCTTGCTGGCCTTCACATCCCTTGCCACATTCAGCTCCAGCTGTGTCTTGGCCTTCAAGATCTCATCCCTACATAACTGGGCAGCATCCCTATATACTTCCCAGGTTACCTGTCCCTGCTTGCACTGCCTGTGCAGTTCCCTCTTGTTCTTGAGTTTGACCTGCAGGTCTCGAGTCAGCCACGCTGATCTCTTCCCTTTCCTGCCTGATTTCGTACATATGGGGACTGAACGTTCTTGTGCCTCATGGAAAGCCTTATTAACTATTTTCCAGCTCTGTTCTTTTCCCTTGTCCCTGAGAACCATGTCCCAGGGGGTCATACTGAGTAACTCTAAAAAGCTGGAAGTCTGCTATCATGAAATTCAGGGTCCTGACTATACTCCTTGCCTGTCCCATATCCCTGAGAACCTTGAACTCTACCAGTGCTTGATCACTGCAGCCCAGGCTGCCTCCAATCCTAATGTGACTGATGAGTTCACTAGTATTAGTGACCATCAGGTCCAGTATTGTGTCCCCTCGGGTGAGGGTCTCTATTAGCTGGATTAAGAAAATTATCTTCACTGCGCTCCAGGAGTCTCCTGGATTGCCTACAGCTTGCTGTGCTACTTTTCCAGTGTATGCCAGGGTGGTTCAAGTCCCTGAGTAGGATAAGAGCTTGTGAGCATGAAGCCTCCTGTAGCTGGAGGAAGAAGGCTCTTTTATTCTGATTGACATGCTTTCAACCTGTTTGTGGCTACTTTTCAATGACAGCTCCTCACATTCTATCCCTTTCCTGAGACAGAGGGCAACACCTCCACCCCTCCTTCCCAGCCGGTCCCGTCTGAACAGCCTGTAGCCGTTGATAACCACACTCCAGTCATGGATTCGTCCCACCAAGTTTCCATGATGGCAACTAGATCATAGCTTTCTAGTAGCACAGTAGCTTCCAGCTCCTCCTGCTTGTGCATTTGTATAGAGGCACTTCAGCTGGGCTGCCGGTCACAACACCTTCTTAGTAGATCCTTTATTACCTATGAGGTGTTTTGGAGAAGTTTCCTCCCTGACACCTACTACCTCATGAGTCTCCCAGTCATCTCCACAGGACTTCAGCCACATCACGCCATCCCCAGCACGCCCCAGGGCAGCAGGTGGAGGGCCTATACCAGCCCCTCATCTCTCCAACCATTGTCTGTCCTCCCACCGCTTATCATAAGCAAGCCTGATATTATCCCACTCCCTCTTCACATCTATTTTAAAGCCCTGTCTACAAGCCCTGCAAGCTCCTGGGCAAAGACCCTCCCTCCCCCTTTGAGAAAGGTTGTAATCTGATAGTTGTAATTCTGGTGCTGTGTAGGCCATCCCATTATTGAAAAACCCAAAGCTATTGCAGTGATATCAGCCATGGAGGCATGTATTAATAGACTCCACCTGTCTGAGCCTTACAATGTCACCACCCAGAACTGCATGGAGGGAAATAAAAATCAGTTGGGCTGAAGATTCCCTCACTAGCCATCCCAAGGCCCTAAAATCTCTTTTAATCCCCCATATTTAAACTACTCTAATAATTTTTTATCAAAGTATAAGTGTCAAAGAGATAATGCAAGCTATTATTCCCTAATAATTATTATAGCATGTAAAGGACTTCATGTAAGTTTCAGATCCTATACTGGCTCTGGTTTCCACTGAAAATCTATTTTCAATGATTTTGGTCCATGAAGTCTGTCATAAATAGGCCCAGCAAAGTAATTTTCAGATGAAAGTGTTTTTCTTGATGGGATTAATTTTTGAGATGGGTGCCAGTAAGTGCAAAGCTTTCAAGTTACCAGAATTTTCTACAGCACAAAATCCACTCCACATTTCAAAGATTTATTTCTTTAAAATTCTTTTTTTCCTTCTTCCTAGCTGGTTACATATTCTTCAGTAAAAGTTGTTTAAAAGTCATACATAAAGTGTCAAAATTCTGTCTTTTTACTGAACCTATTTCTTTCATATATAACGTATAAGCAACACATTTGGAACACTTCAGGTTGTTTTGGAACACAGAAATAATTTTGTCATTAAGGAATTAAAAACTTTATAGGTTTTATTAGAAATAAAAGGAGTAAAAAAGTCTTTACCTAAACCCAGGATTTGGCCATGAAAAATGAAGAGTTTCTTTCTAATGTGGTTGCTTATGCTAATTATGTTGTAATCACTCAAATGTCTTCTGGTTTCTATAATTATAACATTAAGAAATTAATTATAGTGATTGGCATATGTAATGTAATTGTAAATATAATGTGTTTAGAAATATTCTGATAGATTTTTCATATTTATAACACTTAGCAAATTTATCTTCACTGAAGACCTCTCCAGACCAGCACATTCATTGCCTGGGCATGACTGAATTACATTTCACCCTGCTTTGTCCAGTCCCACAGTATCTCTAAGCAATGCCAAGCAGCATTTCTGAGCCTAGAAATACTATCCTTTCAGGGATTTGAATTTAAAGAAAAGCAGGGCTCTAATTCAATAAAGCCAACATCAGGCAGAGCTACGGGAAAACACTGATATTTACACTCTGTCTCTACCCTTCACTTTTAATGAGGAAATGCTCCTAGGATAAAGCCTGTGACAAACCTTTGTGGACATGTGTGGGGTAGGAGTTATTTTCACTTGTCTCATTTGACAGATGAGAAGGTGTTTCTCCTTTCCACAGCAGGGCACACACTGTTAATTGTCTAGTTTGTTAGGATGCAGTCAATCGTATAAATTTTTCTAAAAGAAAACTTCCTTCTCCTCAAGCCTCTCTGCTCTACCAAGTCTTTCCATAATCAAGCAGCCACCATCACTTCTGCCAGCCCTGGTGCTTTGCTACAAGTGCTTCTACCCTAGAAACAGGTGATCCCTTGCTTTGTTGCACAAACAACTTAGGGATTGCTTTTTCAATGATTATTCTAAAACCTTGCAGTCTGTCCTGTTTAACATTTGCATTCAATATTCATGGGATAAAGCCTAGTTTAAGTGTGTGGGAAGATATCCTCCTTCTCCCAAAAATACATGCGTAGAGAATGCATCTCGGTAATCTCAGCAATGTGTATACAAGTAAAAAAAAGGAAGATTGCTTTTGAGAGAAGGAAACCTACCCAGAAGAATTACAGGAATTACAGTTTGCAGAAGCAGAATGGAAGCATATGGCACCTACATGAATGACCCTTACAGCCTTACAATATGTACTTTTCAGTTGCTGAACTCTTTCAAGCTATTCCACATGTTTGAGAAAAGAAGGAGTAGAAAAATTTATTTTAGTGAGGTTGTGAATTCCTACATTACTTAAAGGGAGGGAAAAGAGTACCAAACCTTGAATAATAAGCTTGAAAAGGAAATAGTATGGAAAAAAACACTTCACCTTTTCTTTTAATTTTTCAAATTATTTTTTGGGTTTTTTCATTAAAAATTGAACTTTTCATCTTTTCAAAAATTTTTGTATAACATACTCTAACCAGTGATCTCTAATCTGAAGTTATCTACAAACAATAGATAACACAGCTGTTCCCTGATCCACTCAGGTAAGATTTTATTCTCTGTCTCAAGTAAATTCCGTTTCCTGACCTGGACTGCAGCCTCCAGGTTTGCACCAACAATTCAGGAACCCTAAAAATCAGAGACTTTTCATTTTCAGAACTAGCTTCACTTAGTGGCAAGTTATTACCAGTGAAGTTAGAAACACTTTTAGACAGAGAGTAGGCAGACCTTTTGCTGCTATGCTGACTGTCCTCTTGCAGAGAAGAAAGCATCTCATCATCTTATACACTTCAGGTGGTAAGTTAACACTGACAGGATGTGAAGAGATGATTTTCTCCTTTCCTGATCTTTGGCCTTATTCAAGATACAAACTAAGAAGAAGAGGTACAGTACAACCTCTGTAAATCATATACAAGTCCCTTCAAAAATGTCAAGTAACTGAATGTGAAGGGGATAAAAGTTGGGAGGATTGAAGGGGGTCCTGCTGAGTCCTCAGAAGACTGGGCTAAGTGGTGACAAGGTTATAGTGACAGAGCATAGCATGTACTGATGCACTTTCACATTAAAAATAGAAGAAAGTCATAGCAGATGTGTGAGGCAGTCCTGGTATTAGAGATGTGTTTCTCTCCAAAATGAACTCAGTTTAATTGTTAGGCATAGGTCTGAGAGCTTCTTTTTTTCTCTGTAGCTGCTTGTGTTAAAATAATCAATCTTTAAATAAAGCTTATTGTTAACTTTAAAAATCTGGAGGATTATTTAAGTCATTAAATTCTGTATAAAACTTTAATCGATTTCTAAATAATAAATCAACTCTGAGTGCTCTTAATAATCCTGGTGTAACACATTTCAATCCAGAGGCCCTATACAGTATTTATCTTTAATGAATAATAAATGAGACATTGGTATTGACTGAACAAATGATTAAATATTCCATCAATAACAGAACATGGAAATAATTTTAAATTATTAATAGGATACAGATTTTGCTTACCTTCATCTTTTTACATGAATGAATTCTTTTCGTAGCTGTCACCATATGGCAGATGAATACAAAACCAAGTAAGGCTAATATTGGACACTTAGTACATAAAGGTTATACCATCTGTCTCTGAGAAGGATTTTTTTCCAGAAGATACTGGGAGTCTCACAGCCTCTCTCTTTCAGTTGGTTCTATGGTTCTGAAATTCTGCTCTAATACATATTCATATTTGTTTGAAAAAGGCAGACACTGGGAGACATGAAAACTGATGGTCATTTGGCCAGCCAGAGGGAAATTTTGAGCTGATAGGCTTCTTTTGCAACTTTTGCGCTGTCAACTGTTCTTCTGGTTCCCTCCAGAGTTTTCTTACGGTAAGATTTCATTACAAGTTCTGAAATTGCCTGAAGCAAGGCCTCAATAAAAAATGCCCCTGAACAAGGTTTTTTTGCTGTACTGGTTACCCTGAGGCCTACAAAGCCACCCATGAGCTACTAGAATAGAACAATATTGTCTTTGGCCAGTGGACATTTTGCAGTGGATAATCCTTCTGGTCTTCTAAAGTTGTACTGTGGTACCATCAAGCCCCAAATACAGGACAGAACTTGTACAGCCCCTTCTCTTCTTCCAAAGAAAAGGCTCTAGCCAAGAGCAACAGCTCCATCTGTGGATGCCCAGCACTATGACCTATGCCACAACAGTTATCTTGCCCTCAATTCATGTGGATCCATAATGTGTCATGGCAAATCTTCATTTCCTGTAAAGAAATATTTTGTATGTGGTAATATGGTCTATTCATAACTAGCTGTCATTTTTGCTCAGTTATAGCAACTAATAAATACTTTACATATGTTGCTTTGTGTCATGATGCAGTGTCATATAACACAATTCGAGAATTGTGCAAAAACCACCTAGATTAAATTGTTGTGATACCCCCAGTCTACAGCAACCCTTCATGTATAGCTGTAACTGATAACAGTGCTGTAACTGGTAACTGCCCAGTATACTGGAGGGTATACTTATAGTTAGAAAACATGCCTGTGCAAAGCAGCTACTCCTACATACTTGCTAGAGTGCCTTTGAATTGTCTTTTGACTTTGTGACTGAGAAAGTTTCCTCCCATTAGATTTGAAGGACAGAATCACTAAGCTGGAATTAACTAGATCTTATTTTACCTCTTGAATTATTGAATTTTCTATCCAAGTCTCAAACAAAAAATCTTTATTAAACTGGTAAAACTGTTTTCTTTTTCTTCTAGAAAATAGGTTTTTGTTAAAAAAAAAAGCCAAACCTTTTAACATGAATATGTCAATTTGACTGGCATTTTCTAAGTAAAAGTGAAAAAGGCTTCTTCATAAGGAAAATGCTTCATTCTAATATTTTTGAAAAGGATATATCTCTTTTTTTCTAATGTTGAAGTGACTTTCATTTTAAAGTTTATATTAATAGAAGTAAAAAGAGACAAATTTTATCATGACAAGTTTCTTTCAAACTGAAATTTATATTCTTTTTATTCCATTCTGTGCAACTAGTAATTGGTTACCAAGAAAGAAAATATCACATAATTTCAGCATTCTGTTCTGGGTATAATTGCAGTCTGAAAGGTCTCACCCACCATTCTTTAAACACCAAAAGCCTGATACAGAGCATGCAAGGGAAGCAAACAATATTGTTACAGGGATCATACATCAGAAGATTTGGTTGTGTTCCCAGGTGTATCATCATCTCTGAGCCCAGTTATAGGGAGGACAGATGACTTCCTTGCATTTACAGTTCCACAAATCCAACATAGAATTTCTGATATTACTCTAATTAAAGAAATATTTTTATTTTATATGTAGGCCAGGCTTAAGTCTACTGTAATTTTTATGATGTGAGAGGCATTATACTTCCTATTATTTTACCAAGTGAGATTTATTGAAGTGTCTACTATTAAGCACCATATCAAGAGTTATGATACTTATTCTTTGAGTATGAGCTATGGGCTTGATAATATTCCAGATTCACTTATAATTACACAGAACACATGTAAAAGGAAGAAATTCATCACATCTCAGAAACTCCAGTAACTCTCTGGGATTTTTGTGTAGCAGTGGCTACAGACTGGGAAAAGCTACAGGAAAAGATGTATTAAAATGAATTTTCCTATCCATTTTCATTCCTCAGTTCATTGAAATTGTGCCAGAAAAAAAATGGATTCATAAAACTTCAGTCTCAGCTCATTTTTAAGGATTTATTTTCCTATATGTAGAACTGACAAGGCTGAAAAACTGAACTGAAACTCTTCTTTGATGTGTCAGTCACAGAAGTGGCAGGCCAGTGAGCTTCCAGGCTGATTCTTCCCACAGTTTCAGATCAAATGGGACCAGTTCAAAAGTTGATAAGACTTATTCCTTTATGTATGCAGAACATGAAGGCCACTAGAACTAACTCTCTTTACTTGTCTCTCTTTACCTCTCCAAGCTTTTAAAGTACCCTGAAGACATTGGGGCAGGCTTGATGGAAGGAATTGTCATCCTGATGACACACTCAAATAATTCAGCAAATCAGGTTGTTTTCTTTGGCAAAGTGAAATTCCACTTGTCCTTTTATAGTGTTTTGTGCTAGGAAGTAACTCAATCAAACAAAACAGGAATTCTGTGCAGGGCAAACAAAGCAAAGAACAGCTTAAGATCTTTTGCACAGCTGTATTACATCTGCATATCTAATAAATATTAAAAGCTTTGAGTCTACTGGAACTATATAAGGGCCAGAAGAAGCACAAAGAACAATTCTGTTGTAGATGATGTTTTTGTAGACAGGCTTGTGTTTGCTTCATCACAATCTTTCAGCAGCTTTTAGCAGAAATAGTATGGAAAGAATGAGAAAAAAAATTGAATGCATTTATGAGGCAAAAATGAGTTAAATAATTAACTCTTTTCTGAAGGTGGGAATTAGGAAATGGAAGACTAGAAAGATATTAATATTTTGACAACATTGATTTCTCATATCTAGAATAAACATTTTCAATACACTAAGTATGAAGTAAATGACTCTGCAAAACACAGCAGGTTATGTATATGGTAATACCTAATTTTAAAGTGTTGGAAAAGACACTATTTCCATAAAGGTTTTCTCCTCAGATTTTATCTTTGCATATTAAGTATTTCTAAATTTGGAAAATATAGTCTAAGAAACAGTTTTCCACAGCCCAACTAAATGTTTGTAGCAGTCCATTTCTCTGCTAATAGCATTCATGGTCTTATGGCTTAGTTAGGCTTTTTAGAAACAAGGCATTTTATTCTTATTTTACTCATGATTTGCAGTTTCAACATGAAAAAATTAATTACAATTTTGAGATTGCTAATAAGCATAATAGTTTGAGTGAAGAGTTATTTCCTCTACAAAAAGTATCAGTTTCAGAAATTACATTTTACTGCATCATTCTGGATTAGTTCTGCATCTCAAATAAAATGTTGGAAGGTGAAAGGTCAAAGAAAAAATTGTATATTGTTTTCACATCTTTTAATTATTTTAGAGCTGCTTTGTTTAAACTAATAAAAAAGATAAGCCATCAAACTTTTCTGCTCTTGAGAAAGGAAAAAAACAGAGCTGGACTACAAGAAAGGTAATTTCTAGGAAATTACATAAACTGTAATAAGGTCATGAAGGATTGTTAAGAGATAAATATAAAGCTGATGACAAGAGAATTTTTTTTTAAACATGATGTGTAATTAACCTATGGAACTTGCTGCCACAAGATATAATTGAGGTTAAGAGCTTAAATGGAATTAATAAAGGCTTGCACATTTACATGGATAATGAGAACAGAGACATGATAAAAATTTACTAGTATATAAACCTTCATATTTAAGGATGGAAGTTAACTGCTAACAGGTAGTGGCCTGAATGCCTCTAACAAGGTTCTATGGCAATTAAATATATTCTGATTAAAATCTAGGGTTTTATCTTATTAATTCTTTTGGTGCACTACACTGATTTTCCTTTGTATTTGTCTGCACTTTTGTTCTGCTGCCTGTACTGTTTATTTCCAGAGAGTGGTAAATGTTTAGTTGTCCTAGTTTCTCCTAATATCCCCCTTGGTATGGAGAGAAAGAGAGACCTCATTTTAATATACTCCTTCAAATCCAATTTGCAGCACTTTTGGAGTCTCTGTTGTATCATTATACTGATAACTAAATCTAATGAACACTTGAGAAAGAAGTTGTCAGGAGCTAATAACAGCAATGAACAAGATGGAGCAGTAACGTGGCCAGACAGAGAAGATGGAAGAACTGGGAAGTGGCAAACATGACACAGAAATGCGGTATCAAGAAGACAAAGGGAACCAAGATATTGAGGAAAAAAACAGTGGGTACTGGGGAAAAAAGGAAACCTGTGTGAAGGTCTGGGGTCATGGATATCTCAAAAGCTACCTTAGACTGAATGAAAGAAGATGAAAATAACTGCAGAGAAAAGTCTGAATGGGACAATATGAAAAAATCGAAAGCTGTTAGTCCCACAAAAAAATATGATTATTACACCTTTAATATAGCTGCACAGATCAGATACTACCCTTATTTTGTCAAAAGATATAGCTTGCAAGGTGCACTCATTAACAGGCTTTTGACTAGTTTCCTAAAATAAGGCTGTGAATAAATGCATTTGTTTGCCCTAGAAACAATTCAGTACCTACATGATGTACAAACAAGAGGTGCTTTGTGAAGTCACACCTTGATGGATCTGGAGAAGTAGAAGACATTTTCTCTGTGTCCAGATCATAGAATATATCTGTGTTCTGTGAATGAGACAGAATTTTACATCAACATGATGATGATGGTCCTAGGAAGCCTTGCAGATGATAGCTTCTCTGTAGGCATGGCAAATATTAGGTACTACATTGTTAAAGCTCACATTGCCTCTATGACCACTACAAATAGTCTTCTAACAATCTTACTATTTAAAGAACTTTGCAAACAAACTCAAATCTGTTTTATTTCTATGTAACACACAAATTTTTTAAGACAGTTTAATGAGCGGAGGGTGAAGATCTCACTCATGATTTTTTGACAGGAAATACTGCAGGGAGCAGTGGAATTAGGACAATGGGAAGACTCTGAACACTGCTGGAGAAACAGGGACTGCAACCCTGGTGAATGCAACATAACTCAGTCATGCTCGTTGGGCAGAGTTCTCCTCATGGGGAGCTCATGGGTGCCAGAAACATCTGTCTGTGAGAGAGCTTTGTTACAAGGTGAAGGCACATTTTGTGGAGGCTTAGAAACTGCCTGTATTGAAACAAATGTCTGCAATGTAGAATGTTAGTATTTAAAGATGTTATCGACATTTATCACATTTGTCACTTGCCATTAATTTAGATTCTCTTCATGCATCTGTTCAGGAAATAATTAGGATTTTATGCTGCAGTAAATATGTTTGTTCATCCATTAGTGCAAAGCAGAAGATTAATTGCATTACAATGGGAACGAAGACTACTGCATTTGGTGCTACAGCGATAATGGTGACAGCTGCGCTGCCCACAATACTTTGCTCTGGTAAGCTTCAAACCCAAGTATGGATGAGAAAATAATTAAACTTCTGACAAGGCAGGGTTGTCCCTGTTCTTGTATCTGTAATCAGACAAACAACAACCAGAACAAAAGACTAGGCTAAAAATAACAAAATCATATTGTTTCAAAAGTGCTGTTAATTAGTTAATCAGCTATTTTTATGCACAGAGTTTTATGTACAAAGATTCAATCTCTGTATGAATTATTACATTTTATATAAAATTAACTTAAGCTCTCTTTAAGTACCTGTGGTAAAATTTCAGAATGTACTAGACATTGTAAGTCTTTATTAATTCAACAGTTAAGCTCTAGAAAGCTGAAAAAAATCTTAACTGTCACTAAGTGAAAATGACATTGCAAAATAAGAGCCAAGACCAAAGATAATGAATTGGAGAAAAGTAAGCAGCAGAAAAACACTATAAAACTTGCCCCACATTACTGAGTCTGGCTGAAGACAAAGAAACAGTGGGGTGATGGACCTCCACACCACTCTTCAGTCCTGAGGTGTTTATGAATGGTGAAAATGGTCCTAATAGTAATAAAAACTGAAGAAACATGAGATTATTCATTTTCCCTAGATGTAATATTAATAACTTATGCAAAAGTGTCCCCTAAATGAAGGTCCTTTTGGTGACATTTCATTGTGGAGATTGAGTAAACCGGGTGAAAAATGCAGGGAAAATATTTATTCCAAACATATTCCAAATATTTATTCCAAGCATTTGTGACTGGCCAGGGGTGTTGTGCTATTAAAAACATAGTCTATCTGGATGATTCGTGTTATTCTAGGGCATTATATCAAGTAGGCTATTGATGAGGTGAAGTATAGCTTATCAAAAGCTTGGGATTTTAGGGGTATTCTGTGATATTCATGAGTTAAAATCAAATATGAATTAGCAAGATTCTTACAGGCCTAGCAACTAGAAATCAGCTGTTAGACTCAAAGTAGATATAGTCTTTCATGGCTGCTCAGTGATTATGGCTCCATGGCCCTGACTAAAGAGAAAGTATTTTGACTGCTGCCATATTTGCTTGAATAAATTTTTGGTAGCCAATGCAAAATCTTCTTTATTTAAATTTGTTGATTGACTTACTTTGTGGAATGTAGCTTAGGACAAAAGCAAAGAAGGTACTGCTTAAATTCAAAACTAGTCATATATCTTGCTTTTAAAGTCGATGAATAATTTAGAGATGGGTGCAACTCCCAATGGGAGGTTCAAATTATTTAATGCCTGCCATTTCTGTGCCTTTTTTTTAAAAAGATGGTAAATGCGTTGACACATTTATCTATGCTACAGAGTTACTGCAATCATCAGGGACTAAAACAACAAAATAAATCATGAAATATGTAAAAAGTGCTCTAACCTAATCCATTTGATTTTGGTGTGGTTAACTAAGCTTAAACCATGTGAATAAAAGACACTAGATATAGACTTCTATGAAGCACCTGCACATCAAATGTGAATAATGTGATTTTTACCAAACATTTTCAGGCCTAGAATAGAGGAAAGCTGTTTACGAAAGAAGTCATTGAAAAGTAACTAATTGACTGTCAGGACAAATAGGTTGGAAATTGATCTTGACTTTCATGATTAAGACCAGTATTACAGATACCCATTTGACCGCAGGGCAACAAGAGCTGCCCCAAAAGTGCATCTGTCCATTCCAGATTCATTCCTGTGCTGCAGTCACTCTTTAATTCGGTAAACTATGTTTTTCAATGGCTCAGTTTCAATAACCATTATCAGAAAAAACTGTTTTTCTTTTACAGGGTGTTTTTGGTCAATCTCTGTGTTATTATTCAGGATGGTAGTACTCACTGGTCATTCTCTATTTGATTGTCTTTATAAGTCATCTCTCTCCACCTTTCCTGAGAAACTGTAACTACTTATGAGCATCACAGATAGATTTTTGCAGGATTTAAAGAGAAGCAACAATACATTTAGAGCCATACACAGCATCCCCCACCCCTAACTTGGGTTATTATGCATAATTTCTCATACTGCTGCTAAAATAGCCATACAAAAAAGAGAAGGGGAAGATAGTGTACTTATAATACAGGATCCTTTTGTATTGTAAATAGAGTTATCTAACAGAAAAGTACTCGACTGATGGGTTAGTAGAGGACAATAATTGCTTTGCTGCTCATGTGAAAACACACACAATTCCATGTGTTTTGTGAGATGATGCAGACTGAAGTAATGTTATCAGAAGCGAATACTATGGCTGCACACATGAAATTAAGTACTCAGCACTTTACACTCCTGCATCTTGCTGAAACTATAGCTGTGAACTAATAATGAATGCTCACAAATTGTGGATCTAGCAGCCAGAAACATGAGAAGTTCATGAAGTTCAACAAGGTCAAGTGCAAGGTCCTACACCTGGGTCAGGGCAATCCCTGTTCTCAGTACATGATGGGGGATGATGTGACAGAGAGCAGCCCTGCAGAGAAGGATTTGCAGGTGCTAGTCGATGAGAAGCTCACCATGAGATGGTAATGCAACTTTGCAGCCCAGAAGGCCAACTGTATCCTGGGCTGCATCAAGGGAAGCGTGGCCAGCAGGTCGAGGGAGGTGATTCTGCCCCTCTGTTCTGCTCTTGTGATACCTCATATGGAGTATTGTGTCCAGTTCTGGAATCCTCAACATAAGAAGAGTATGGAGCAGTTGGAAAGGGTCCAGAGGCTACAAAGATGATCAGAGGGCTGTAGCACCTCTTCTGCGAGGATGGGCTAAGACAGTTGTGCTTATTTGGCCTAGAGAAAAGGAGGGTCCAAAACGACCTTGCAGCGACCATCCAGTACCTGAAGAGAGCATGCAAGAAAGCTGGGGAGGGACTTTTTACAAAGGCATGTAGTGATAGGACTAGGGGGAATGGCTGTAAATAGGAGAGGGGAAGATTTAGACTAGACATTAGGAGGAGATTCCTCACAATGAGGGTGGTGAGGCTCTGGCACAGGTTGCCCAGGGAAGTTGTGGATGCCCCACCCCTGCAAGTGTTCAAGGCCAGTTGAACACTCTAGTGGGAGGTGTCCCTGCCTGTGGCACAGGCGATGGAATGAGGTGATCCTTAAGGTCTCTTCCAACTCAAACCATTCTATGATTCTATGATATTACAGTTAGGTGTAATTTTCTATAATATATATCCTGAACCACTAGATGGTGTTACATGCTAAACCTGAGGGAAAGTACACAAAGGGACTGATTAATGTTTTCCTCCACTGTCTGAACAGGAACCTTTTCATTCCTTACTTTCCAGTCTTCTTCTGGCTAACCTTCTTCCTATCAGATGTATTCCTATCACACCAGTAGGACGGGAAGTCATTCAGAGGGACCTGGGCAGGAAGGAGAATTGGGCCTGTGAGAACCTCATGAGGTTCAACAAGGCCAAGAGCAAGGTCCTACACCTGGGTCGGAGCAGTCCTCTATTTCAGTACACAATGGGTGATGACATGATTGAGAGCAGCCCTGCAGAGAAGAACTTGGGGGTGCTGGTCAGTGAGAAGATCAACACAAGCTAGTGATGTGTGCTTGCAGCCCAGAAGGCCAACCATGTCCTGGGCTGCATCAAAAGAAGTGTAACCAGCAGGTCGAGGGAGGTGATTCTGCCCCTCTATTCCTCCCTTATGAGACCTCACCTGGAGTACTGTGTCCACTTCTGGAATCCTCAGCATAAGAAGGATATGGAGCAGTTGGAATGGGTCCAGAGGAGGGCTACAAGGATGATGACAAGGCTGGAGCACCCTCCCTGTGAGGACAGGCTTAGAGAGTTGTGCTTGTTCAGTCTGGAGAAGAGAGGGCTTGAAGGAGGACCTATAGTGACCTTCCAGTACCTGAAAGGAGCCTACAAGCTGGAGAGGGACTATTCATAAAAGCTTGTAGTGGTAGGATGAGGGGAAATGGGTGCAAACTGGAGAGGGCAGATTTAGGCTTGATATAAGGAAGAATTTCTTCACTGTCAGAGTGGTGAGGCACTGAAACAGGTTGCCCAGGGAAGTTGTGGATGCGCCATCCATGGAGGTGTTCAAGGCCAGGCTGGATGGGGCCTTGGGCAGCCTGATCTAGTGGGATGTCCCTGCCAAGGGCAGGGGGCTTGGAACTAGATGATCTTTAAGGTCCCTTCCAACCCTAACTATTCTATGATTCTATGATTCTATGATTCTATGATTCTATGATTCTATGATTCTATGATTCTATGATTCTATGATTCTATGATTCTATGATTCTATGATTCTATGATTCTATGTCTTAGAAGGTTGATGGTGACAATTGGAAATCTCAGTTGAGGTTTTCCCAGCTATTAGACTAGGTTTGCATGACAATAAGATCTCATTTTGAGATAAATCTGAAAAGACAAGAAGAGAATGAAAAGTCAGAGAAGACTTATATGCATGCAATGAAAAAAAAAAAAAAGTACATGTAGCTTGGCTTATGGTATCTAAAAAAACTTTAATAAGCATCATTAGAAGTAATTTTTTTCTGCATGTTTAATATTAAAATCTATCTATGAAGTACTGATAATCCAGTGATCAACATTGTTTAATTACTGGAGTAGGACCAAAATATTCTACAGCATTTTAGGAATTCATGTTTACAAGCTTCTTGGATATTAAGTTTAGCTTGTCAGTTTCTTCACACTAAGTTAAAAGACAGGCAAAGCTACATGTAAGTGGTAAATATACCTATCATTTGGGACACAGATTTTGGCCATCCCTCTCCTCTGTCTAAATTGCAAGGGAGATGTGAGAAATAAAAATCTGGGATTCCTCTTACAGTCTGAAGATGGCAATTGTGTTATTACCACTCATAAAATAGGTATAGGCAACTACAGTGGAATGGTGTAAAAAATTTTTAAAATTAAACTATTTGTACAGTTTCAGCGTATAATCCCTAAGCTCTCTGTAGTTTTATACAAACATGGCTTACAATGGTACCATAACAGACATCCTATGTCTTTTCATATTTCCTTAACGGGCAAAAAGTAGTTGGATTGTCAACAAATAGTTATCTTCACCATGCATTGTTCTTCTATAAGAAACCTTATTCCACAAGCAAGTACAACAAGTAGTCACTGTTTTCATGTCCTGTATATCCCTACTGAATTCATAGCTATTCCAAATTACATAAAAATATGGTTTCCAATTATTTTTTTCTCCTTGAAGTGTCAAAATATATCATGAGGAGCAAAGATGAATTTATTCTTCCTCTTCTCCTTCATCATGCTTGACATCATGTGATTAACCTACTATATAATGAGGAAAAAAGGGTCAGCCAGTTCACATCAATGAGCTCTGTTTCCAGTACCAGAATATTATGCATGATAGACTAGTAATCTTAGACCTTTAACCAGCTACCATGCTTCCCTTGTTCAAAACAAAAGATGGCATATCTGTAATGCCAGTTGGGAAGTGCATGACAATGTGTATTTAATAGTAAAAGACAAGTAGTGTTGTTCAGTAGTTAAAACAGGGAAATTGGACTGGACTTAGTAAGATTTGTTACCTGACAAATTTATTCTGCAGCTACAAAACAGAAAGATCTTTTAATTTTTATTATGTGAAAATATGGATAAAGTAGTGTATGTATTTTGCGTATTGATGATTAGACTCAGGTGACAGGTGGTTTCACACTCACTGTGTTTGTTTATATGAGCATACAAATATAAAGACTCATTTCAACTACTACCATGGAGGAATGGCAAGGATTATTAAACTGGAACTTGTCTTGCTAAGTAATTTTGTTGAGGTTTTTTGGTTTGGTTTGGTTTTATCTCATTTTGTAAATGTTTCCCTGGAGTCCTCATTTAGGGCCTATATTTTTGAAAGAATTTTATGCTCAGTCAAGCTGTAGAAAGCATTTTAATAAAACATAAATCACTTTTGCTTGTATATGTTTTTGTGTCAGCTTGTAGAAAAAGATCTCTGTGTGCCAAAACAAGTATAGAAAAAGCATCATAAAACAGTAAGATCTGTCCACGTCGTATTCTCTGACAAGGCCCTACACCAAAGCCTCTTCAGTGGAAATGTGTAAAAACCTGATTAGCTCCTCAAAAGTGTTCACTGCTGGCCGAGGACACAATAGTAGGAGAACAATCACGATAGCATATGGACAGTAGTTGAAAACAATAAGCCAAAAATTCAGGAACAATAGGAAGCAAAGAAATGGCTAGGGATGAGGTTAATATGAAATATTAAAGTCAACCACAATGTTACATGTACTGTACAGGGTTGATAGGATAGGACATTTGTAAGCTAAAGCTCCAGGAAATCTTGAAAGCACTTGTAGAAATGAGAAATCAACAAACAAATCATATCACTTTATAAATAACGAGTCCTTTCCTGTAGCTTTATTTTTGCTAGTTTGTCCTACCTACTTGTGAATATCTGATATAGGTCCACTACTGCCCCATGGGACTATTCCACAGACTAATAAATCATAGAATCACAGAATAGTTTGGGTTGGATCATCTTAAAGATCATCTAGTTTCAACACCCCTGCCATGAGCAGGGACACTTCCTGCTAGATCAGGCTGCCCAAGGCCCCATCCAACGTGGCTTTGAACACCTCCAGGGATGGGGCATCCACAGCTTCCCAGGACAACCTGTTCTAGTGTCTCACCACACTCATGGTAAAGAAATTCTTCCTAATGCCTAGTCTAAATCTGCCTCTCTCCAGTTTATACCCATGTATACCTTTCAGAGTACCTGAAAGGGGCCGATATGAAAGCTGGAGAGGAACTGTTCAATAAAACATCACTATTCCAGTATATTTTTTGTTAAATACAAAGTAATTGTTCTTCCCTTTATGTTCAACCCAGTAGGTCAAGATAATACTCCTGTGTTGATCTCTATTGATACTCTGTGGGTTTTTTACCTGTATCCAAATTATATGTTCATTTTTGTTCTTTACCAGTGAAAATTGTTCAGGCAATAGATTGTTTCTGGTGTTCTGAAGATATGGACACCAAAAGCTTCAGCCTAACAATTACAAATTGTCAGAAACCAAACATCTTACTAATAGTAATGGCCAGATTTCACAGCAAAAAGATTTGCTCTCCTTAAGCATGCACATTCTTTTCAGCCTATGACACGCTGTCCTTGCTAGCTTACAAAATAACACCAGCCTCTAGTTTTGCCTTCAGTTTTCACATAAAACACCACAGATTTTGTAAACATGACATCTAATTGCTATTCAATGTGATATAGATGACTTACTTTCTTGACATTGGCAGTTACAATAGGTGTCCCTTTTAAACCTCTTTTGTCCTTCCTGGAATTTTGACGCAAGCTACAGAATTCAGACAACTAACCTAAATTGTAGTCATTGCTCTCAAACAACTGAGGTTCAGAAAGATTAAAAAATGTGTTGGCTAAATTAATTTTCAAATGTTATCATCCCTTAATAATGATAAATGGAATGAAAATAACACAGTGCATCATACAGTCACATCTCCCACCTGCACCTACAGTAATAACAGTTACTCAGGTAATTTAGATGGCAGTTTGACTGCATAATTATTATGAATACACTATTATGACCCACCTGTGAATGGCAAAAGACTGGTTAAATTATTCCTATTATTATATCAATTTACTTGAAAGGAAAAATATTGTTTGTCCCTCCTTCAGAGGTTTGTTCTCTTCTGATTTTATTTCTCAACATCTGTATTTAGGCGTAATAAGCTTTCCTCTTCCTTAAAATCTCCACAATTTGTCTATGTATATTCTTTACTTGAGTCTCTCCCATTTTTCAGGAAGGTTCTATACTACAACTCAGAATTTAGAAGGATTCATCTTCCATTCTGCTGCTTTCTGTTCTGCTTTCCAGGGAATGGAAAGCTTTTAACAGTGCAGATGTGTCTCTACATGAGGCATTTCTCTTTAAACTTCACCTTGCTGTTTCTCATTATGGCTCTCAAATGCTGCTGATTTGAGGCACAAAGGAGTAATTCCAGAAGCATTAAAGAAGATCTGTTCCTGCAATAAAAAGATGAAATCTCTTCTGTTTCTCCCTGTGAAACAGAAAGAAAGGGTAAGAACATTTTCTTTAAGGGGAGCAGGGGAAGAAAATGAAGAGAAACTTAGTTAACAATATTACATAAAACCCCAGCAATCAAATTCAGTGAAGTCACCCAAGATCTACATTCTTCCAAATTTTCACTAAAAAGATAAAATAAGTCAACATTTCCCTCTAATTTGTTGTTACTTATTTTAATGAGAGCATAAAGCTTTTATAAAGATACTTGAAAAAGTGAGATGTAGCTGAGAACTAGTCTGTTTTTCTAGCAAATTAGTTGGTGGCTTTGCTTTGTCACAATTTTTTGATGTCTGTTAAGACAACTCTTCTCATTGAAGAGAAATTTAAGAAAATAAGATGAGAACATGAGAGCCACTAGTTAGACAGTTTGTTCAATAACTGAAGTATAAATAAAGGGGTAAGAAGATTTGGGTTTATGCTTGGCTGAGCTAACAGTTTCCTGTGAGCCTCAGAAAATATAATTTAAAGATGCTTTTTAATTCTTGGGCATTATGAGATTAAGTACATTAGGAATTGTAATGCTTTTTGGGATAATCTGATCTATAACTATTAAAAATGAAAAGTATAATTAGAAATTCCAATGATTTTTAGGTGAAAATGAAACAACCTTTCTCATGACAAGCCTTTGGATATTTTGGCTATGAATTTGAAATGCTCAGTAGCCTCGCTAGGCATTTGTAGGATTAGCCCTAACCTCAGTGTACTTTAATGGGGATACATCTTTTTAGTGATTCACAGTTCCCTAGGTTCTCTACATTATTGACATTTCTCATTAATTAGCAGAGATTTCTTGAAGTGAAGCTGATTGTCCAATATTTCCTTTTTATATAGCAAAACATAATAAAAATAATATTTGAAATGATTACTGTAGTACTCATGTAGCTTGCTTGTAGATGTGTTTCTCCCTGCTCTAAAATATCTGGCTGATACTTCTGCCTCCACAAAGAAAAGACTTTAAACACAACTTTATATAGCATCTATCTCTTTGGTTTCTGTACATATACTGGCTTCTACTGAAAGAAAAATCACCTCGAACTACAAATACAGGTCCAGTTCAGAAGCAGGTTTTCCCAAAGCATTCCACCCTGTGAAATGCAATGCATTGATCAATTATGCTGAGAAAAATTACGGGAAAGGCTTTCCTTAAACTTTTATTCATACCATCATTGCAGTAAAGTTCTCCAGTTGTGCTAATCTCTTAAATTCTGTCTACATAGTGCATTCACATGCTCAGGATAATGCCTCTGCATTATGAAAGTATGCCATCCCTGATACATACAAGTGTGCAAATACATTCTGTCTTCTTGTTTGAAACATCTTGGTAAGATCCTGAATTTTAATATTACATGACAAATCATAGAGTTGGCAGCTGATGAGTATTATAGGACAAAACCAGGTGGAGTAGGAAAAAGCCTTTATATACACAGCAGGTGATAAATAATATATTATTCCAAAATTGTAGCAGTACTTTGTACATCATTAATGCTTCTTCCTTCTTCAACATATCCACATGCCAAAAACCAGTCAATTAATCTTCTCTGGGAATTGTAGTATCTGAAAACTTCTTGGTTTTATATACCCATATAAAATAATCAAACCAATTATAGAAGCATTTTCTCTTTAGCCATTGTTGACATTTTTTAATGTCATTGACTTTAAGAATCCTTTGTGATGTTTTAATGCAGAGTAGAGCATTGCCACTCGTAATTGCCATGACTCGATGATCCTGTGGGTCTTTTCCAACCGAGTGATTCTGTGTGTGTGTGACCCTAGAGGAAAACTTATATGAAGAGAAATGGGTAAAAATTTTGCTTTGGGTTCTTTATTTAAAGGTTTCACCTAGAGTCAAATGGCTGTTCACAAACTGAATGAGGTAATAACCTCAGATAAACAACTTTCTAGAAATAACTGAACATAACAGGTGAATCATGTGAAAAACATTTCTTGAGAGAAACGGCACAGAGTGTCAGAGGAAGACAAAGGTAGACATGGGCACTTTGATAAATTGATTTAGGGAAGTACTGTTGTAATTCTACTATGCAACTGCCAGGACCCTGACAAAATAGCATTTTTGCAATGGACTGTTACTTCTCTGTCTTGATGTCCAATATATGCTGCTTTCTGTAAAAAATATATTATACCTAGATGTTATCCAAATATCTGTGAAGGCTTTGATTCTCTTTGCAGAACCTAGAGGGATTACCAAATTAAGGAGCCCAGGTCTACCTACAGAGTCAAAGTAGCTGAGGAGGCATGTCCTTACAAAGGGTCAATAAAAAGTTGTAGCTGAACTGGGTTAACTCATGGCAATGTTGAACAGTTTGTGAATAGAACAAAATACTCAGGGGTGCAAGTCTGTGACAGCCTGCAAGATGTAGGAGAAAATATTTAGCTGAGGTTTGACTTTGGGATCATTCTTGGATCCTCTGGGTGAGCTCCTCAGGAAGCCTGATAATAAATTTAGAACAACTTCACTTTAGGGTGTTCTTTGCCTGAACTTCTACAGAGTGAAGCTGAACATTAATTTAATCATTTTGGCATGACAAGGAGAGTCATAAGAGAAATCAGTGCCAGTTTGGAAAAAAACGTATTACTTAGTCATAGTTCTATTCTTGTGTTTCTTCTTGCCAGTTTCTGAAATGTAAATCAAATTTGACTGTTTTTCCAGTTAGAGAAAGAAACTAGTACTTTAACCTTTAAGTTAAATATTTCATATTTAGACAATTCCAGACTAATACTATCAAGAAAGCAAATATGTCTAAGCACCTAGAACTCATTCAGTCTTAACACTAGAAAAAGCTAAGTAGAAGAGCAGAGTAAGTCTTAGTTTTCCTATGATAATTTATGTACCATTCTTGGAAATAATACTCTAGTTATAGGTCAGATGCAGCATGCCAGAGAACACACACATTTTATAAATGAAGCGGTCAGTCTTGGGCAAATGAAAGCAAAGCATGATTTAAAAATAAAATCAGTTTAAGAGGTAAGATTCTCTTCACACACTGAAAACTTGGGATTCATGGAGCATGAATATTTATTAACTTAAGGAATGCAATGTACTCTTCTGGTGAAAACAATGCAAATTGATAATTTCATTGTAGATATACATGACTTATAACTTATGGATGTAAGAATGGGCAGCCACCAAAATGAACATCCCAATTTTCCTTGCAAATCTGTCAGGAATATTAATGCACAACACCTCTCTGTCTACAGGTCTGATTTTGTGACAAGTTGCTGTTTTAGCTCTTGTCATGTCTGACCAAGTTACATTCAGATCAGATTTAGTTCTCAAACAGAACAATTTGTTTGTTCACTCAAGTGTATACTTTATTTTTTTTTGGAATTAATCATTCTTAGTTTAAAATCTGATAGTCCCATGTGTTGCCATTATGAACATCAACATCATTTTTTGTTATTGTTCTTTTCTTTCTGTCTTAAGCTTTGCATTACATTAACTTGACTTTGTGATTAATGACATCCAGTGTATGATGCAGTGTCTGTGGGTGCCATTGTTATCGTGTGGATATTGTTTGAATACAATAAGCATTTCCTGGAACAAGCTGGATCATCATAGACTACATATAAACAGGCCCCCATGGTCTGTGGTGTTAGACAAAGTAAAACCATATAAGGAGAAAAGAGTAAAACATCAGAAGAAAGATAAGATGGAGAATCCTCATTACTTCACCAGAGGCCACCAAAAAAATCCAATAACAAAAGAACTTTGGACATGTGCAGACAGATGATGATATGGTACTGGGAGGGATCAATGTAAATAATTTCCCTGAAATAATTACAGTATGTAATAGTTTTCCTTCCTTTTCTTCCTTCCTCTGTGTAATATGTAATAGTTTTCTGAGATTTCTGATTTAAGGAAACCAAAGTCATGATATTAATACACATGATTTGGTATTGGTGTTCCCCGTGTGCCTGGATCCATGAGAAAGCCATGCTCACTCTATCACTAGGTGCTAAAGAGTTTGTTTCCAACAAAACATGAAGTTTAGCTGTTGTGAGCATGTCCCATCTTTGTCCTCAGAATTATTACAGATATTTCCTGTATATATCATTACATATGTCCTGTTGATTGGTACCTGGTGGAAACTAATCCTGTAGTTCATTCTAGGAATATAGTTCCATTCAAAGTTTCCAAGGTGTTGCATTGTTCTTGAGCTAGAGGAATGCAAGAGACGAGAGTAAGATGAAATATCCTATTTGGTTTTGGTTACTGAGCTTATCAGCTTTCATTTCACTTTTAAGGTACTAATTCAGAGTATGGTGAGGGGGGTAAATGGAAAAAAACCCTCACAAACATGAAAGAAGGAGCGTGCATGATTAAAATTAATGACAATATTTCTATTTTTTATACTTAATCAGTTTATATCTGAAATTATGCCTCAGATTCACTGGATAACATCTGGAAATAAGCTTTATACTGTTACCTTTTTTCTTTTTTCTTGAATATGAAAATTAATAGTCACAGTACCTAATTTATAAGACTAAAATTACAACTAATAAGTTTTAAATTTTCTTGAAAATACCGGGTAAGAAAAATGCTTCTGAATAGCCCTAAAAAGCATTCAGCAAATTTGCAGAGGTTTTTCTTGTTACTCTGTAACTACTTCCCAGCTATTTAAAACTATGTTTGAGTGTATGAACTTTGAGGCAGATATAATCTCCATTATTTCATTAATGGATCAGGCAGAGGGAGAGGGCTTCGGACATGATAAAATTTTGAAAAGTAGTCAGTAAGTGTAAACATTTCATATTTGGGAAATTTCATTTGAGATGTCTTTATGCCTAGCATTACCACGCTTCTACGATTTTGTGATCTCTAATAGTTAAAATCTTCTCATAATTATTTATCAACATTTCCCTGTAAGTAAAGTTACGTGAGCTGAAGTGCTTGAAAAGTCCCTCAGGTACCACTTCCTGTGAAAGACCTCAATAAAATAATGATTTTGCATACGAATCTCTGGGTCAGGTCTTTTTTCCACCCTTGTAAAATGCCCTTTGGCGTTTACCCAAGAAGATTTAGATAGTTGTTAGACTGCAGCCTGTAGTCAGGATTCAGTGAGATAGAATCTAACTTCCAGTTTTTCTCAAATATGCTAAAGAAAATTAAGATTAAGGTGAAGGTTAACTGTACTGCTTTTTTAAGAACAACATTACAGAAGTTGGGAGGCTGTAGAGTGACCCATACATCTTTTCCTTCAGTGAAGTGAGTCTGTAACATCACTGAAGCAACAGAACATGGAATTCTTGTGATGTCATGTGCCATGAAAACACATTGTAAATACAGGAACATGAAGTGTTACTCACTGTAGTTTCAAAGGGTTTCTTGCATAGGCATTTATGTGCTTACAAGGATCTTGTCATACCACTATCCAGAACACAGAAGTGGAAAGCAATTGAATTATCTAAGATGTTATTTACATTTATACAAGAGACTACAACAGATAGCAGTGTGGCCATACCTCCGTTATTCCATGTTTGGCTACAATCTGGTTCCTTCAGCTTTAAGAATATGACAGCCATTTTGTCAATTTTACTAACCTAGGACTCCTAATTCAGGAATTTTTGCTAATTAAGGGTTTTTTTGTTTGCATCGGGCTTTTGCCCTTCAGATTATCTCCTGTCTTGCATGATATCCAGGGGTTTTACAAGGTCCCATTGACTTCTGCAGAACTGTTTAAATAAAAAAAAAAAAAGGAAAAGTTAAGTTGGAAAGTTTCCAAGTTAGCCTTTTTAGCCTTTCAGATCTTTTCCCCTATTCTGTTAGATGCATTTGCTGTGTCTGGTGCCATGTGACCAGTCTCTGGAGAGGTCTTGATTTCCCCAGCTCCCAGAAGTACCCAGAGTGCCCAGAAAGCCCTGTCAGTGTGACTTGCCAGTGCCCACAAAGTGGCAGCTATTCAAAAAAGTGATAAGAGAAGTGGCAGCAATTTTGTACTTCTATCTCCCTTCAAGATGAAGTCTCTGCAAGTGTGAAGTGCATTAGCTGGCTGGAAATATTTCCTTATTTGTTTTACGTTAAGGAAGTGATGATGTTGAATAAATGGTAAGACGAAAGTCTTGAGCGTATTATTCTCTGGAGAATTAACCTAAGTCTTTTGACTCTCTATCCCACAGTGTTTAGCTAGCGGAGTTTTACATGAGGTCACAAACATCACAGAGTTTTTTCCTGTATGAAAAGTATCCAAACTGAGCAAAAAACAAAGCGATAAAAATACCTTTTTTAAAGCTATACAGCAAGCTTTCTTCCTGAAACTTTTATTTATATGTAGGCATGCATACATACATAAACATATATGTATGTAAATTTGTACACATATGAAAAAAAAGTTCAACATAGCTCTAGGTTTATCAGTGATGTTTGGGTGGTTGAGTCCCCTTCTCTAATCACTTGACTGTTTGCCATGCATGTATATAGCAAGAAAGATGTTTTAATATGTTGAGAAGTCAAAGCAAGCGCAATAAGAGTCTCACAGGAAAGCGCAGATTCCTGCGTAGTTCAGGCCTCCACATAAGTTGCATAAATGCACATTATAAGTTGGAAAAATAGTTCCGTAACTTGGTTTGTAGCTTTGAAAGACAAGCTTTTAGATTTTTTCTTTTTTTCACTCCAAGCAGAAGTTTCAGCTGAGATAAAAGAAAAGCTGCCAGATTAACATCACATTTCAGAGCTTTTTGAAAGTTCATTGTTCAGCTTTGCAATTTTTCATGCAAGTTTGCTACACTTCGGAACTTGTAGGTCCGTAGCCAGCTCCAAAGCATTGATCAGCTTATATAACTCTTATGAATGTTTTGGACACCTGAAAAGTGTCAGACCACTCTTTTGCATAACCAAATCTTGCAGAAAATTAATTATATTATTTGGTTTGTGGTAGTTTTTTAATTGCAAATTAATTAGTACCATCTGGTCTGTAATTTTCCACTTAGCAGGTAGTAACTTTTGAAACATCTGTTGCTTCTGAGACAGATAAGACAGTATCAAGGATAATAATTCTTATCCCTCAAAGTTATCTTGTTAGACAGTGATGATTTTTTGAGACTTAAGGTTTTTTAAATGAGATCCTCACTGTATTGCATTCTAAATGTCTTCATTTGCTACAAGTACTTCTGGCTCATTACTTGCTGCTGATTAATGCAAGACATTTTTAAAGCTGGAGATGTTTGACTGTTACATTTTTAATTTAAAATTGACTGACTGATAAACCTACTTCATATATGTTTTTCCTGCTGATGAAGAATCTTTGGTAGTGTACCTGGTGCTGAGGTACAGTTGTGGTGGTGGGGGACATGAACACTGGTGCACTGCAGTAAAAGATGCCATCAGGAAAATTCAGACTTTTCTTTATTTCTCTGCCAAATTCCTTTACATGTGGCTTGATTTCCTTTTTTTACCAGAAATGTAGTCTGAAGAAAAACTGTATTTAATCTCACATATTTGAACTGGATCTATGATACAGAAGATATTTTTTGTTACAAGAGAGTGCTCAGTAGTCACCAATGATAGTGTTCTCTCTTACCACTGAATCTCTACTTCATCTCATATATCTAGAGAAAAGTGTGTTGGATCCAAATACCCATATCAGAAATTCCTTTGTCTCAATTGGCATTACTCGGTTCCTCTAACATCATTAAACAGTATGATTTAGGACTAATAATGCATTAAATTTCACATCTTGGGAAGTAGTTTCTAACTCCAGAAGGCAAGGTATTTCTGAGAAACTCATGTTTTAGTTTCTCATGCTGTTTCCTTTGACCTTATTAAGACTCCTGAAGTAGTTACAGTGCAGCACAGCCAAACTGTAGCCCATGACACATCCTCAGATTAGCAGCATTTTAAAACAAGTCTGGATATTTTTCTCTAATATGCACCACTGCTCTTCCCATCAAAAACCTAGAGCTTCGGTAGGACTGTTGAACTAGAACTAGTTTGCAGTGAGCTGGATGGTGCCTGCATCCTATACTGCCACCTTCAGCGTGAAAATAGATCTGCCTAGGTATTTGTGATTTTTTTTTTTAGAGCAGATTGACTCTAGCTATGATGTGAAATCTTACCAGTACTAAGAGCTGATGAAAATTTCCATTTGCTGAAAAACCTGAAGCAAGAAAATCAACACTCTGTTTCCTTTCTTAGTGGTTGAAATATGTCACATTTCTTGTGCTTTATGAGAAAAGACTACATGTCACAGAATAAATAATTTCCTTTCAGTAATACAGTTACTTTTGTCAACATCATCTAACCACAGCTAAGCAGAAAAAAAGAGCACATGAAATCACAATCCAAACAAAATTATCAGTATTAAAATATGAAGTAATTTATGCTAAACTGTAAAAGTGGGTTTGTTCTGATGGATGTATGGGATGTGTAGCAGAACCCAACAAAAAAATACACCTTAGTTGAGGATAGGAAACATCACATTACTAAATTACCTAAACAGGGATTTGGCTGCAAATGTTTCAGCTAGGAACATTCCCTTCCAGATAATTACTTTGAATGGACGGAATTCTTGGAGGTCCAAACTCAGAGCGTACATCATTTCAAAAACCTGTAGGAGGCCCTTAGTTTTACTAAGAATGATATGTGGAGCAATACGCACTCAGGTAATTCTAAAACACTCTTCTACTCACACTCATTTCTCTACTGCCTAGGCAGCTAAAAGTGAATTTGTTAAAGACCTTTTCCTAATCATAAGAATTATCTGCCTGAAGTATGGTGTAAGTGACATAAGAAAAGCCCACAGGATTTATTGTTTATTTATTTAATTATTTATTTATTTTATTCATAATTATTAGTTAAGCAAGGTATTTGGACAAAATGTTTGTAGACTTGCTAAAAGCTGAAAACATCTTAAGACTATGCAACAAGCACTTCTTCAATTCAGCTGCTTGCAACTAGAACAGGCAGAAAAACTAGTCTTTGTGTATCATTTGCAAACAACAGCGTGGAATTGGAAAGAATACCATTTTAGCCAAGGCAAGAAAAATCCTTAGTTCTATTAGAAATATTTATAAATCATCCTTTGTCAGGGGAAAGGCAATAATCATAATTTCTATGGTAAGGTAAGTTTGGGAAGTACCTGAAATGAAAGGCAGTCCGAATTTTGCCTCTCAGGAGATAACTGATTAATGTGTGAAATAAAGCCCTCTACTACATTTTTTTCTGGGGTATACTGTATAAAGACAATATGTCAGACTTTCAGAGGTTCTGATCTGTTTTTTTGTTCTTTTTAAAAATTTTTAAAGATCACTCTATTTTGTAAATTTCTTCTTTGATAAATCACATTACCTTATTCCTGTAAGCCTTGCTCTTCCTTTCCCAGCTGGCTGCTTTTCTGACTTCTTTTATTTTTGTTGCATGATTTGTGAAAACAGGCTACAGCCTGTTCCTGGAAGCAAAACCAGCTCCTTGGGATTCACTCAGGTTTTATCACCTTTCAGTACAAGAAACACCTTCCAGCTGCACTTGCAAACGTGGGGTTTGGGTTCTGCTCTATTGACTAAATGTATGTGATTTGCTCTAAAAATAGAGCATATATGTAAGAGTGAATAAAAGTAGAACTCTTTAAACAGCAATATTCTTTTCTCTCTGAGTAAGAAAGAAGACTGGCTTTTCACCAGGCTGAAATAGGACAATAGGATTGCAGAGCTTAAGTTCCTTTAATGAATGCAACTACCAGAGAAGTTACCACTAAACTTGATTATTGGAACTCTTTTTCATTCAATTTAAACTCCACTTTTATGTTAATATTTTTACTGCTGTTACTGTTCTTTTCCTTCACCTTTGGACTCTGCAAAGGCTCCAGTCTCTCCTTTGAAGAGTTTTCATTGTTAACAGAGATAAACTTAGATACTCAAGGATTTCATCTTCTTTTGAAGTATACTATCATCAGCACCCTTAATAGCTCTGGCAGAATGACTGAGCAGTTTGTCACGTCTGATCTAATGATTGTACACACTGTGAACACACAGTAACACTGCACTCTCCTCTTAAGCAATTACAAAACCACAGCTAGCAGGTATGTTCTGCATTTCAGGTTGTGATGTTCAGTGGATGTTAAGGCTCATGTATCAATAAATTATTACTTTCTGAAGGATATTGGATGTCTGAAGTGTCCTGGAAAATGCTGCGGGCTGCCAGGTTGGAAGATGAGGTGGTTGGTGACATATTCATGATGCAGTTCAGTATGCACCCTCCAAGATGAAGGTAAATGACTGCACAAGAAGAACATTGTTGCCATGGAGAACAAATATCAGTTTAAGCCATAGTTAACAGCCATAGTTAACAGCTAGAAACCTGAAACTTTACAATCGATTCACTGTGTGAAACTGGGATCTCTTTAAAGTACAAATGTATTTTAAAAAGAACAGAACACCATGGCTAGGGCTGGTGGATTTTCCACAACTAACTAGTCTTCAAACTGCTACAAACCCTAAGGTAGGTTGTAAGAGTGCAATCCACAAATACTGAAAATGTTTATTTTGGATGTTTTTGAGATCAATAAAGTAACTGTAGCCCTGCTGAAAGGCCAAATTCCTACAGAACCTGAGGACTTCTCAGCAGAGGCACATTGAACTGTGCAAGTCTACTTAAAATGCATGGCAAGATACTGAGTTCATCCTCTCAGTTGTAAACTGAGACATACTCAAAACATTGTATCTCTTTGTAAGACACATATCCAGTCCAAAGAATTTCCTGGGCACAGAAATACTTTCCTTCTGGAAAACTGGCAGAGCTGACAAAGCTGTCTGTTATGCCAGTTACCCCCCAGATTATATAAAATGGTCAGCAGAATGCTTCTGTACTCGTATTTTCTGCATGAAAAGGTCTTTTTCTAGAATTTAGTCTCTCAGGGGTAGACAAATGCTGGCTGCTTAGCCGTTTGGGTATTTGGAGCTAGGATTACCTCACAACAGTCACCATTCTGCCTCCTGTCCAGTTAGAGCAAAAGATCAAGTAGCTTTATCTTCAGAGGTCAATGCAGATGGAATAAGCTAAGAGGCTTGAGATGCAGGATTAAACAATAGTCATAAAGAGTATATTTTTCAACATCATGAAGAGAGCAGCCATAGTAGCCCAAAGAGACAGAGTAATAGGAAAAGGAAAAGATATGAGTGAAGGCAAAACAACTCATTACCAGAAAAAAAAAGTGTTTGATAGAGGGGAAAAACCATTAAGGTAAGAATACAAAGAGACTACACAAAATTATCTTAGAAACTGTGTATTAGAGATACTAGTGTCACTGCTATTTATGTCAAGGAAACAAGGAAGTGAGGAGATGATATTAAACTGGGATAAAAGATGAAGACAATCTGCCAAGACAGTGGAACTTCTCCATCATCACAAAAGAATAACCTATGCACATTTCTGAGGTCTTCCACATAAGTGGTATACTGCATTTGCTTCATATTTTATGAAAATGCCGTTTGCTGTCAACAAAGGCATTTTTGCACTTCCCTTTTCCAAATGTGGAGAACGTTTATCAACTCCCTGATACAGAACAGAACATATCCTCAAAAACAAGCACCATTGTTTCTAAGATGAAAGTCTCTTCCATTTAGTTATTTGTTTATTGGGGAATGGAGTGGGGAGAGTACATTTCAAGAACTAAAGAAAACTGTATAGCTCTTTGAAGTCTGCTTTTATTATTCCAGTGTTAAGACTGAGTGAGATACAAACAAAAAGCTGCTCTGAAAATACCCAGAACACGAAGGTGACTTAAAGAATCTGACATTCAGTGAAGACAAAACAACCCAGTAGTCGTCTTTGATTGCTCTAGCCAGCTGCCCTGGGCAAGTCTGGAGCTGCCACAAAGCAGCCTGGAAACCTCAGCCAATACACCAGATGTCACCAAGAGACAGAAGAGAGAAGACGGATGAGAGGGAGAGAAACTTTCAAGATGAACATTCGAGGCTGGCATTCTACAGAGGAACATCAGTGGGTATAAAATTCATCATCATTGCCTATAGGAACAGAAAGCGAACAAAAGAGAAAGGGACAAAGCATTCAGAAAAACAACTGAAAGCCTCAAGAGAGAGGCAGTTTCTGGGAATATCTCCTTAATTATTGATTTCTGTGTAGATCAGGAGAGTAACCATAAAATGTCACCTCATCACAGAAATTATAAAGGAGTATTTGAACCCATTCACAATAGCCTTGTTCATTTCCTGTGCAAGATTTACTGTTTTTAAATTCTCATTTTGTTTTTTTTCTACATTCATTTGTTTAATTCCAGTGTCACTGCATTTGTTCTCCACTAGCCACTTTTAACACTAATTAATTTCTCATATCTCACTGCCTTGTAGCTAGAGCCACAGTGTTTTTAGTTGGGAAACAAAGCCAGACAATTATGAAAAAGATGACATTGCCAGTGAAACACAAAAGAAAAAAAATGTCTGTAATATCCATGCCTGGGAGACAGATTCAGAAGTACTGTCACTTTCCCACTTTTTTCCATACCTCCTTCTCCAGAAAAACTTTTCATAGCATGTGTCATGATCCTGGAGGAAAAGCAAACTCAGATGTCATGACTGAATATGGCATTTCAAAGAACTAACACTTGCGCTGAAACAATTTCTACCATCTCTAATCTGTTTGATTTGAAATTTAGGATAATCTAGAAATTGATGTCAAAGTTAGCTAAGTGTAATTACAGATGACAGCTGTATTCAGAACACTATAATTTACTGTGGTTTGTGGCTGAGATAAAGTGAAACATGCAGTGTGTCCCGTCCCTACCAAGACCAACCAGAAGGTCCAGGAATTGCTTTTGTAGGTGCAGTAGAAGGTAAAAGGGGCAAGTCAGTGCAAGGGTCCTTTACAGTAAGCACAGTCTTTGTGCAAGAAGTTCTACAATTCAGCTCTACAAAAATCTCCTGCCAATTTAGATGCCATCACAGCTGTCAAACTGGCCCTTATCAGCCCCAGAACTGGAGGGAATCAAGACAGTATCAGTTTCTTTCTCTAGTCTATACACTAGAATATCCCCTTGAATCTCCCTGTAGTCAATCCTTGAAATGCAGCAATCGTGGGCTCCTAAAAGCTGTTTGGTAGTTCTACACACAAGAAACCAAGGACTGTGAAATACCTCTGCTTCTTCAAAAATTCTTCTATCCAAATATAGGACAAAGCAGGATTCAGCTTCTGATACACTTAAAAAAACAGAAAATTATTACCTCTTTGTCAGTCTTACATGTCATCTTTGTTATCCAGTTATGGAAAATTTCATGTTTCCACCAACATGGATTGGCCAAGCCAAAGTTTCTGTTTTCTAATTTTAGGATCAGATTTGCACATAAGAAGATATTTCGCATAAGAAAATGTATTTGTCTATCTCGATAAAGCCTTTGCCAGTGAAGAAGTTCCAGAAGACTTTTGTTAAAGGTATAAACTTGTATTCCACTTTACTGCTCTATGTGTTAGATTATTTTGTTCTTTCCTATCTTTGCTTGTTATTTTAACAGGATAGCAGCAGCCACAGCGATGTCTACTTCAGAAGACTCTTGCTGGGATATTATGTCATCTCAGTAAGTGGGCTATTAAGCCGGCTCATTGTGAAGTGCTGGTACTGCAGATGAGTGTGTGTTACTTGCTAATTTCCCCACTTGGGACTACAACAATGAACAAGAACTCACATTTCCCTCTCTGATCCCCAAAGTCTGTGTGGATGATGCAGTGTTTAAAAGGACCCTGATGGTGCTAATTGTTAATCCCACTAGATTTTCTTATGGAACTCGCTGCAAAGGCTTTTATATCGATGCTTCATAATTAAAGACAGCACAGGAGAAATCATTTTTTGTTTCCAATTCCTATCTGACTGTTCCACTCTTAAATTGCTATTTTGGTGTAATGGCTTTAGATCTGTGTTTTCATGCTAGCATAAAACAGTATGTTGCTTGGGTTACATTTTTAAAAAAGTGATGTGACCTATAAAATTTGTCCAATTTCTTCTTACAAAAGCTTACTATAATAGCCTGATGTGACTGGCAATTCGTATTGCCAGTCTTTTTGCTAAATGGATAGATTAAAAGTGAGTCTCTCCTGTTCATTGAGTCTGCAAGACAAAGATAAAAGACAGAGGGGCAGCAAAGCAGAAAGAGAGAGCAAAGGCCTTGCTTCTGCAATATTATGTATTTTCTTAAATAAAAATTCAATTTTAATTGTACGGACAGCCACCTTGTCTCTTCCTGATATTCTGCCCCTAAATGCCTCCAAATGCTCTTAGCTTTTTGCTTTTCTATAGTTTTTTACTTCTCAGTGCTTCATCAGAGAACTGTAACTGTGGAATCTAAAACATATGCAAGCTTCAGCAGAAACTCATATTTCTGATGTGGAATCAGAGCTTGTTGCACGCAGCACGTGCTGAAACAGACCAGCTTATTTGAGCACTGCTTTCCAGCCAGGGATGTAGAATATCAACAGGCCTGACTTAGCCAGAAGCTCACATGGAGTTCCTAAGTTATCAGCTCCAAACCACAGTGGAGGCATGTAAATATTGCAAGTATTGATGACTGGGTGGGAAGTAAGAGAAAGTTAGAAATGTAGTTATAACAATTCAGTCCTGGAGTCATTGAATGTTGTTAAAATAGACTTTCTGGGTTTCACTGTGGCAATTTGAATCGACAAGTGCCCTCTTCCTCTTCTTTATTATACTATTCATCCTACAGGCACTGATATGTGTTCACATCTTGTAATAGATATTTCCAGCAAGATTTCCCCGTTGTGAACATGGCTCTGTTTTTCTCCTAAAGAACCACAGTAGTTGTACCAGGCTGTACCATTTGTAGCAAAATTTACCAGAATGATCTTCAAGGAGTAAAATCTATTTCCACACAGAGCAAAGATGTCCTAGGCATGACCATAACATAGGCAACATGTAATTGATGGTTGTAGCGAGAGCACTGTGACTGGTCAAGCTCACCTATCTTGACATGAGCCACATTTGTGTTTCCTCTTTACTTTTAATTAGATTCATATCAAGAGGATGTATGTGAACAGTAGAAGAAATTTGGTTATAGTTCCCTGTAAGGAAGTTTATCACAGTCTCTTGACTTTGCAGGAACTGTGGTGTAATATACTTGGAGCTATAATGTTCATTATAGACAGTTACACGTAGAACAATTGTATCTGTACTCTATAGTTTTATGAAGCTCTTTGCAAGAAGTGGAAGGGATGACAATAGAGATATCAGATTTCAGATGTTCCTTAATCCAATCAGTTCTTTACAGCCACTTCTTATTTTTTTATTCTACTTAACTGCCTTCTACTGTCATTTGTTACCACTCTGTCAAAAAACACAGTGTTCTTAGCAAATTTAAGAGTGGCACAGTACTATGTCTTCTTTTCTCTCACTCTTTCTCAGTAATCACTCCCTATGTGGGGATTTTCCAGTGCCAGGTGGAAAATCAGCGGAGCATTTTGAAGGAGTGAGGTGTATGTGAGAAACTCTCCAAATGATGCACTTGCCCAAGCCAGCTCCATACTGTCACAGGAGATGTATGAGCTCATATGAGAAAACTAACTCTCATTTTAAACTTTTTTCCTGAATCTGCAGTTTTCTTTTTAAAAAGTAATTTTAAACTAAGAGAGATGGAGAATTCCTCTCTATTTTACACCACTTCCTTTCAGTTGCCTGGACTATGTTCCAGACCATCTAATAACTATTTGTTTTCTTGCTGAACAAATATGATAATAAATTAATCTTTCCCATTTATACACAATCTTCCATCCTGATAGGAAGCCAAAGTATGCAGAAGACAAATATAGGGACTTCATTTTGGACTTATGGGAGCCTAGCATTTCAGAAAATTAAACATGTACCTTTCCCTCTTGTTCTCAGAGAAAATCTCCCTGTAGCAGACAATGAAAAAGAGAGCCAGAGAGAGTGAGTGAAACATATGAGTGTATTTATTAATGCAATACAGCCATTTAATATGGCAGGTGGAAAATAGCAGCTGTTTAATTTCTTGCAACAACTCTGAACAACCGATAAGGACAGGAAGTGACTAGAACTAATGTATCTGTCCAAATGTGAGATGGTTTATGTAAAAAGAATATAATTATCTAACAGTTTGGCCAGATGAGGTTCTAACATTACTATCTGTGTAAAATATCTCTTGTTGTTTCCAAAGCTTTTGTATAGAAAGAATGTTGGCTTTGCTATTCATTGACAATGCTGTAAAATGTAAATAGTGCTTTCTATGCTGATGCTTAAGGCTCTGCTTTCAGAGAAAACTTGTTCATAGCCAAGAATGGGATATAGTAATGGCTAAGGCAATTGCAGAAATTTAGTGAAAAGCTATCTGTGTTGTCTGTACACAGATGTTTGTAGCTTGAAACACTGATATTTCAGCTGTGTATACATGCAAAGGTAACTAGGACACTGTTTAAATTACAGATGAAGTCAAGTATTTCATAAGTCATACATGTTACAGGTAACTACTAGCATTTGTAATGCTTAGTATAACATTAGGTGCCACAGTTTATTTTGAACTGTTTTACTTCCATGTAAAAGAAATGGCATGAGAAAAAGTTTGAGTCTTTTCTTAGGGAATTTTGTACAACGGGGATTGTCTGTTTGATCATTCAGTTCAATTTTTGGTACAGAGCTGTAATTAAACAAATTAAATAAACAAATATGGGAATCTAAATTCTGAAATGAAATGAGAGTTGCAAAAATTAAACTATTTCCATCATTCATATAATTTCCCACTTACCTTCTTACCTTGCCTCTTTGTTAATGGGTACTGTTATCTGAAAAAAAAAAAAAAAAAAAAGTCTGACATTGAAAAGGTCTTAAGTCTCTTTAGAGTCTTAAATTTACCAAGCTTTTATATGCTGTCTACCTGCCTATTTGCCTGGTCTGCTTCATTTATTAACCATATGTTCACACACAATACACTGTGGACACTTTTATATATAGTATCTTTGTGTGAAAAATATTGCTGACACTAAGGAACACATAAATTCAAGATATATTTTGTGTTTTAATTTATAAATAATGTTTGGCATAAGATTGAACACTAAAAATACGAAAAATACACAAAATACACAACTAGAGCTAAATTACCTTAAAGTTTTCAACAGAAATCGTTACTTTTTGATATTAATAGGGTCCATATTTGCAGTTAAAATTAACAGAACAGAAATTTTTGTACTTATCAACTGTGAGACTTGATGTCAGATCAGTGACATGAAAAGACTGTTTTCACCTGCTCATTATTCTGGCCTACAGGCAGCTGCTAAATCCGGTAACGAGGCCTGGAACTGTGTCTCAAGGGACTACTCATACTGTTGTTCTGTGTGTTGTTTCTTGTTCTCCTCCCCAAATATTCTGAAACTAATGTTCTACTGGTCATTATCTGAGGCAAAATCCTGGTCTAGCCCAGTGTGCCAGTGTATTGTCTTCTGAAGGTTTTGACATTAGTCAGTGCACAGATTGAAATAGTAGAGACCATTAGTTTGCTTGAAAATACCTACATTATTTGTTTGAAAACACCTACATTATTAGGATGTGAGATAAAACAAATGAAATTGCCTTTGCCTAAAGGTACACTATAATATTCAGTTTACACTGTCTGCTAGTAGAAGTCAGCCTAAAAGTGATTTTCTCCAAATTTTTTCGTTGAAACAACCTAATGAGCTACATCTGCCTTTCACAAAAATGTATTTATGAATATTTTTTCTGCTTCAGTTTGCCTTTATAGCCCCAAGGGATGATACTTTTGTTTCTTCCCTTCACAGTCTAGAATGCTTCCCTTTTAGGAAAATTCTGCAACTATTCAGCCTAGACTTTTTTTTTTCTCAGTCTGTTATCTACAGTTAGACCCCAAGTCATTTATAACTATATTTATTTCCTGGTTTTTTTAACTATTGAAGTACTAGCAGACTGCAGCCTCACAACATATCACAATTTAGTTGGAAGTTCATATATACTGAGCAGCCATCTATCACTGAGCATTTCCTATCTCATATTGGGGCTGAGATTTCAACAACGCATAAAAATATCTTTCTCTGTGAGAGAGAGAATGACTACAGTTCAAAGACTAGTTTTTTTAAAAAAAAATCGTTTCTCTGTTCAGTTTGAAGGTCTCGGAATCATAATTAACTAAGAGTTTAAGTGTTTAACAGGCATACCTGACAGAAGAACACCTGAAGACTGAGAAGGGAACAACAGAAGCAAAAAAGTGAACAACCTCTGAGAGCTTTTTCACAGACAGAAGTTCAGCAGTGACATAAGAAGTTCAGCTTGGTATTCACATTTTAAGCCTAAGTTTATAAAAAATATTTGTCATGCATGGCATCTCAAGTAATCCATGTCAATAAAATACCAGTATCCTTTATTGTATATTTTCTTTTTGCAATTTGTATTCCACAAATATTTACAGAGTTAAACAAAATAGAAAGGGATTTAGACAATACTTATTTGCAGAGGAACTGTGAGTGTGTTTGATAGGAATGGTTGGACTCGATAGGAATGGTTGGACTCGATGATCCTATGGGTCTTTTCCAACGTAGTGATTCTGTGATTCTGTAAAGGCAAGACATAGAGAACAAAATGGCCAGACTCAGCTGTCAACAGCTGTCAGCCTTCAATAGAAGTCACTGAGAACTTATGTTTTAAGCTATGACTAGAAAAGATGAAAGTTACTGGAAAACTGTGGAAAAACAGGAATAAAAAGTGGTAGCGTACTATAGTAATGAGCAAAGCAGAAAAGGTGGAACTACAAAGGTATGGAAGATCCTAGATGAAAAAAAATATAGCTGAAATATGAGAGAAATGGGCAGAAATAATGTTTTAATTTTTTTTCTTTTTACAAGCTCCTTCTGAATGAAGACATTATTAGATAAGCAAGAAATTTAGCAATTTACCAAGAAATAAAATTGAAATGTCAAATTATCATCAGTTCATCCACAGCTGTTGTGTACATACTCCACAGTAACTTTTTATATATATATCTCCACACACATCACATGCAAGCATACTCACACTTGATGGCTTAGCTAGTGTAGGAGATATAAGAAGCACAGTGTTTTATATTACACCCAAACTGACTTTGCGGATCTTGTTAGAAAGTGAGCTCTTGGACTGAGGCCTGTGAGTACAGCCTGGCTTGTAGATTGCCCAAATCCACACAGCGTTACACAGGCCCTGGAGACTCTGGGTCCCATAAGGCATCCTGGTCGTCCTGAAGCAGAACGATTACCATCTGTGTGTTTGTCTGTGTTTCCATCACCAAGTGCCAGAAATAAAGAGAAGGCTTAGTTACTACCATCAGACTCATATTCGTAAATTACTCTCATACTGTGTGTTGTGTGCAAGTGTTCTGGTATGACACTGGAAGACTGTCCTACATTGGTAAAGTCAATATAGCCCATGTTTGTATAATCTATCTGGACTCAACACTGGAGAAAACAGTCCTGTGAGGTGTGTTCACTCTTCTTGAGCAGGAGCCAAGCTGGCTTCATCCAGAAGGAACCTGGAAGCAGTCTTGTATGTGTAGAAGAGACAAATGGGCACCAAGGCTCTGGACTGAGAAGGGAGAAAAAAATATATTGGCAGTACAAACACACTCTTTCTACTTTACACTGGGCTCAGGACTGTATCATCTCAGTTAAACATCAATTCTAAAGCAAGCCAAAGACCAACAACCCATTGCCTATACCCAGCTTGCAGCTTCATTCATTCGGTGTATAGACTGTAGCCTCTGTGATTCACAGGCACATAGACCATTGCACGTGTGCACTAAAATAAGTCTGGTCTATTTTCCATTTTTGTACTACCCAAGAAATGTGTTTTTTTTTAAAAACAAACAAACAAACAAACAAACTTGCAAAAAAAAAACCCCAGTTCACTTTGGGTGATATTTTCAAATATTTGTGGTTACGAAACAAAAGTTCTCCACTAATCAACTGAAATCCAGAACACTTCCTAAGTACCCGAAAAACAGTTCCTGGAAGAAATATGTATCAGCTGAAAAGCTTGGATGTAGGTCCACTTAGCTAGACTGAACTCTGAGACACTTCAGTTGAGCACCCTGAGGATACTTTGCTCTATTTTTCTACTACCTTGAAGCTTCCTTCAATAAGCAATCAATTCCCCATTTTAAGACTGTCAACACACAGTTTCTTTTGCTAGCAATGAAATGCATATGGTGACTTTTAGATCATTCTCATAAAGAGTTTGAGTGCTTACATGCCTAAGTGTCTATTAAATGAAGACAGAACCCTGAAGTTATATTTTTACAGTGTCAGGAGGAGTCCATATTAGTACCAGAAAAAGTAATTTATACCAATCACTTTGAAAGCACTTATCTCTGAGGTTTACTGCTGGCAAACAGCAAACAAGCTATTAATTTATACACCTTGAAACTGTACAACATAAATAGGGGATATATTTATGTGCTACATAAATATATTTTTACTTAAAGTGACTATCTTTTTTTTTCTAATCTATTATACTCATTACATAAAAGAATTCTTTAGAAGGAGGGTTTCAAACTTTAAGCACGTTTGGAGAGACTATGAATACAGTTAAGTAAGGTTGATAGCAATGGCAGCAGGTAATACTTCTGAAGTAAGGAATTCACAGAAGGCAATCCCGGAGCCAAGTATGGCTCTGCTGAAAAACTTTTATGCCAAACAAGGCCATGCAGTACCTCACTTTAAATTTCAACTAGAACTAAATCTGCATTCCTATAAAGAATCCCCTGACTGAAATAACCGTAGTAGGTATTAGGAGACTTTGATTTTCTTTCTTTGACTAATGCTCCATTAACCTTCAACATCTGTTCTCTCTGTGCACAGTCAGCAGCTCTGCTAATCCCTCTCCTCTCCTCTCCTCTCCTCTCCTCTCCTCTCCTCTCCTCTCCTCTCCTCTCCTCTCCTCTCCTCTCCTCTCCTCTCCTCTCCTCTCCTCTCCTCTCCTCTCCTCTCCTCTCCTCTCCTCTCCTCTCCTCTCCTCTCCTCTCCTCTCCTCTCCTCTCCTCTCCTCTCCTCTCCTCTCCTCTCCTCTCCTCTCCTCTCCTCTCCTCTCCTCTCCTCTCCTCTCCTCTCCTCTCCTCTCCTCTCCTCTCCTCTCCTCTCCTCTCCTCTCCTCTCCTCTCCTCTCCTCTCCTCTCCTCTCCTCTCCTCTCCTCTCCTCTCCTCTCCTCTCCTCTCCTCTCCTCTCCTCTCCTCTCCTCTCCTCTCCTCTCCTCTCCTCTCCTCTCCTCTCCTCTCCTCTCCTCTCCTCTCCTCTCCTCTCCTCTCCTCTCCTCTCCTCTCCTCTCCTCTCCTCTCCTCTCCTCTCCTCTCCTCTCCTCTCCTCTCCTCTCCTCTCCTCTCTCTCCTCTCCTCTCTCTCCCCTCCCCTCCCCTCCCCTCCCCTCCCCTCCCCTCCCCTCCCCTCCCCTCCCCTCCCCTCCCCTCCCCTCCCCTCCCCTCCCCTCCCCTCCCCTCCCCTCCTCTCCTCTCCTCTCCTCTCCTCTCCTCTCCCCTCCCCTCCCCTCCCCTCCCCTCCCCTCCCCTCCCCTCCCCTCCCCTCCCCTCCCCTCCCCTCCCCTCCTCTCCTCTCCTCTCCTCTCCTCTCACAGGAACAGTCATCTTTAATAAAGTTGCTTTCCTCTCTCCAACTCTTTTTCTCTACTCTACAACACCATTCTGGTCTATTAGTGCATGCCATGCCACTGGGAATCAGTAGTGCTGCCTAGGCATTGATTTTGCTTTGTTTCAGCAGTTCTCGACCCTGAAGCAGTGCACTCACAGGTCCTTTAGAAACATTTTATGTGAACTGATGCCTTCAATACTGTGTGTGAAAAGCTTTAGCAATCTTGAGGTGCAGCCTAAGTCTATAGTCATGGATATTTGGCCAGATTTGTCAGTAAGTGGTAGTAGAAGACAGAGACTTAGAAGATCTCAAAGTACTTTGTCTCATAACTTGCATATTTTTCTCCTACTGGTCCCTAAACTACAGACAAAGCTATATAAAAGTATCACTTCTGCTTACATCTGCTACCTAAATAATTTTTCTTTGAAGCTGAAGGCAACAGTTAAACAGTTCACAGCACCACAGTGAGCTGTAAGAGGAACTGAAGGACACAATGCAGAATGTACATTGGCTTTTCACATAGACATATAGCATTCTGTGTGAGAAAAAAGATGCCTGACTGGGGTATGTTGCATGCTAATGTTGCTATCTCTAGATCTGTATACTGTATTGATGGCTTTAATTGCCTGTATTACTATATTGATGACTGTACTGTTAATACTATACTTTCTTTCTTTCTATACATGAATAAAACAGCACCTATGGAAGATACACTCTTGAATGTTGCATCTTCCTCAGTTCAGAGGCAGCCCATTCCTCAGGGACAGAACACTGAAGAAGCGCTTCCTACTTTCTGGTAAAATATAGCACTATGTGCCTGCTGTCCTGCCCTCATAAACTTCCATAAAAAATTTTAATACTACCTAATGCCTATGAGAAATTAGGTTTGTTTTTTAACATCTCATCTACTGTCACTGAGGGAGACACAGACCTGAAAAGACTTTCCTACAACTCTATTCATTACAGTGCCTTATTTCCTCAATGTCTTACACAAAGATCTTCTTTTTTTGGATGGCTATCTATTAGCTCTAAACTAGATTTCTGCAGCTGTTGTCTGTAGATACATCCAATCCCCGGTGCTCCCTGGATGATCCAGAGAGATGAGATGCTAGTGTCGGATTTTCTGATGAGGTAATAAAAGGGAAATTAATCTGCCAGATGAAGATAACTCTTTGTTGTCAGCATTTCTCTGAACTGATAGATTAAATGTATGCTGAATTCTGAATGAACAACTGTGATTAATGGCCCCAGCAGTACTATGTGCAGGAGTCTAGTACCCCTAATATTTCTAAATTACTTTAATAACCCTAGGCAGTCCTATGTTCAAATCTATGATCCAAACTTTGTTATCCTTTGAAAAACATATGCAGATCAGACATATTATTACAAAGTCTGCTCTGCTTATAAGAGCTTGAAAAAAGTAGCATGCGTGATCTTGTAGGTGAAGCACTGAGGGAGCCAGAGGAAAAAAACTTTCAGTCATGCATTGCACACTGGCCAACAGTAACACTGTGAGGAGTTTATAAGTGAATTTTGTGAGAGTTTTCAAATTAGTAAAAACAATATTCTAAATTCTGTCCAACATTATCAGGATACTAATAAATTTATATTCTTCATAGTTGTTCACTACTTACTTAACATTCAGTCACCATATTTTTAGGTCTCAATGAAGTAAACAGTGAAGCACACTTGATTTAAAGAGCCAATTATTGGGAACTGCTGGTTGCTGAAATCAAATAAAGCTCACTCTGCACAAACTGAATCACTTCTCTTTCTCCTCTCCTTCCCAGTCTCCCAACAGCAGCTCTCTGACTAGAAACCCATGTCTTGTCATACCAGTGCCTGAAAAGTAGTTCTATAAGCATCATCAGCTTATGGCTTGTAGCTTAACATACAGATAAAACAGGAAATAACCACAGGCAACGCACAGGTTGGAAAAGTCAGAGTTTGTTCCTTACTCCTAAACTGTGACTTAGATGATGAGAGTACAAGAGACAGCAATGAGCATCCTTGTACGCATGTCTGAGGGCTGTCTGCTCCTCCTCAACACAGGGCTGCTTTTGCCGTTCACTACCCACACCTGACATAAACACCACCATCAGCCCCCTCTTGGAGGTGTGCCCATCCTAGCTAAGCTGTGCCAGAAAATCCTCTCAAGTGCAGCTGAAAATGATAAAGTCCACAGTGCACTTTTGGACACCGAAAGAGAAGACAGGGAATTGAGCTTTACAGCCTTGTCAAACGCCTTCCAGGTCTGTTTTTGGTGTTATACTTAACCACTACCATTTTTAGGATATGTTAAGGATTCTCCAAGGTGGGAAAAGTGCATTCGGAGTATCATTGATCAGTACTGCTGTTCAGGAAGAGACGTGAAAAAACTTGATTTTTTCAGTTCAGCAGCCAACCTTAAAAAACCCCACAACTTTTGATCTGAAGAAAACGTAGCATGTTTTCTATTTTAATTTTCACTTAAGGCAGCTTCTGCCCTCTCTGCTGTTAGGAATTCCAGCCAAATTAGAATAGAAATGTTTTATCTTTGGTGTTAGCAAAACAACCAAAAATCCAACCACTACTTATTTCATAACTTTAACTTCCATTAGCATTATATAGTAATCAGATCAAATGACATGAGGACCTTATTTTGACATTGCATACAGTCTGGGGATGCTGATTCTATCAAGTTTACTCTAGCAAAACAAAAAGAAAAAAAGACAAAACAAAATCCCAAATCACTTACTTCTTTTTAGTGTGGAATCTCTGGAATGCTTCTGCTCTACAGTGAAGAAAAAGAAACAAGCTGCAAAGAAGTATCAGGGATGACACTATATGCCTATTCTGCGTGCCCTTATCAAAATATTGTTTGTATGTTCCAGGTATGCATCCTTTTTCTTCATAAGAAACCAAGTTCTGAATCCTCAGAACAGATCTGAACTATGAGGAGAAAGGGTAAGTGTGATGGGGAAAGGGGGAGGGGAGAATAAATCAGCTTTTTAAAGTTGTCTCTGTTTCATCTCAGTAGCATTTTTAGGTCAGAAGAAAAGTCCGAAGAAAATCTCACAGTGTTTTTAATAAAGTTTCCCAGCAACCAGCTTGTTTTCAAGGAACCAGGTAAAGCAAAGCCGCTGACGGAAATTGGCTCCAACAATGTAACATGTTCTGGTTCCTTCAGCTTGTCCAGAGTGAAGGAATGGAAAAGGCACTAACAAGAAAGTCCTGCTTTCCTTTCCCATCTCTCGTAAGTGGCTCCGCCTTTTCAGCTGTAATATTCAGTGTTTTCTGCCTGTCAATTACAGATAACATTATGACACATGATGAGGCTCTTGTTAGTGATGTTCAGGGAATGGAGTTGACCAAGTATCAGTGTAATTACTATGGGATTGGAGTGTAGAATGCAGATCAGAAGCAATGACGAGCTACAGTCTAGCACCATAACTGAACATCAGTGGTCTAGTTCTGTTTTTGCCTTAAATTATCCAGTTAAAATAATTTGATGAGTGCATAATACCACTAACACTTTCATAAGTACTACAGACTTTCTCAGTTATGAGATATTAATAATCTTATGACAGATTTCTTGTGAAAAAACATCACCTAGCCCTTCCAAATTATTTTTTTTAATGGGAAAAAAGTACATTTCCATTATATGACAAATTTTAAGATGTCTTTCAAGAAAAGCACATACCTTTTTATCCTTTTCCTCAATATTTCCTGTGGTGAAATCTTCTGTTTTGGAAAGCTGGAACACTAAGCCTGGCAAATCCATGCACTGGATCCTTCAGAATCTTTTCTCCTCAAGAAAAAACATGAAATATTCTTCAGAATAAATAGGTGAATTGCTATATTGATTGTGCATTTATTAGGAGAATGACACAGAAACATTCTGTAGAACACAGTATAGAAAAAACACTACCTTGCAAGCATGGTGATCCAACATAATGTAACACCAAAATTAGAGAATTAGTCTGTATTTCAACTATACACAGATCCTAAGGCAAGTCAATTGCCTGATCCTTAATTTCCCAGTGTATGACGAGGAATAACTACTTTTGCTTATAAAAGGATTATCATTATTAGGCATTAGTACTAGCATTCATTAAAAAAACACTAAACTTTTCCAATAACATTGCCATTATCATTCTTCAAATCAAGACACACAGGGAAACTATTTCACATTTAATTAAAAACAATGTGATTTGACTTTTATTTGACTGTTCAGACAAAATTCCTGTTTCTCAAACCCTCCCACTCTTTCACAGCAGATTAACTACTAGTCTTGGCCCACATGGGGTCCTCCAAAGTCAACATCAGGGTCTCTGTTGAGTGCAGTGGGTTTTCTTATGTAACCTTGTAAGAACCTGGTTTGTTAGAATCTTTGAAGGCTGCTGTTCTTTGCAAGTCAAAATACTAACGTCACCACAAGAACAACCTCCCTCATTTCTAAAATGGGAGACTGCTAATATATGCTTCAAATGATAACTGCTGGTAAGGCATTTAAGAACAGGCATAAAGTCAGGGAAGATTTTGTTTTCATTCCTTTTATTTATTTTTAAGGAGACAGAAAGAAATCCTGCAGCCTTTGAAAAGATCAGGGAGAATGATGAATCAAGACTGAGGTAATACTTCCTGCATTTGAAGAACAATGTCTGAACAGTTCTCTGGAGGCCTGTATTGTAAATTCTCAAAATTAAGCACTTTTTAGAAGAATGATCTTAAAAGTTTATCTTCATCTTTCTTTCCTCTCACAATCTACTGTCTACTTTTCACACTTCTACTGAATCCTGGGGGCTTACCATACATATTCAGCTCACAGAAAATCTTATTATGTTTCAATGCCAGGCATCCCATCCTATTGTTGTGCCAGCAACACAGGCTACTTGTGTAAGGTTCTATATAATATGTTATTTCCTCTGCTTGATGTACATGAATCATTCAAACAGGAGAATATAGCAGTTCCTTCTGTGGCCCATTTATTTACAGAAGTCAAAGTTTCATATACCAGCTACACAGCATATTATGTGCCTCGGAAAAATCTTGGCAGGAATGAAGAATTGCAAAACGTATCCAGAATGGGGTAGTTTCTGTTCAGCACTTTGAAATGTGAACTCTCTGTGATCTATTCGATTTGTTCTAAGACTGAAATGTTTTCAAAGGAAAAAAAAACTGTAAATGGAGTTCCAATCATCGAAGTGGCAGCAGAGAATCATCAAGAATGACAAGTACAGTATTTCTGAAAGTATATTTAGAGAATTCTTGAACATAAACAACGCTTCTCAGTCTCATCAGTTTCAATACATGATGGGGGATAATGTGATTGAAAGCAGCTCTGTGGAGAAGAACTTGGGGGAAAGAACTTGAAGAGAAACTTGACATGAGCCAGGAATGCACACTCACTGCCCAGAAGGCCAACCATATCCTGGGCTGCATCAAAAGAAGCATGGTCAACAGGGCAAGGGAGAGGATTTTGCTCCGCTATTCCTCTCTTGTGAGACTCCACCTGGAGTATTGTGTCCACTTCTGGAATCCTCAGCATAAGAAGGATATGGAACTGTTGGAACGGATCCAGAGGAGGGCTACAAAGATGATCAGAGGGCTGGAGCACCTCTGCTACAAGGATGGACTAAGAGAGTTGGGGTTGTTCAGCCTGGAGAAGAGAAGTCTTCGAGGAGACCTTATAGCGACCTTCCTGAAAGGGCATACAAGAAAGCTGGGGAGGGACTTTCTGCAAAGGCATGCAGTGATAGGACTAGGGGGAATGGATATAAATTGGAGAGGGGAAGATTTAGACTAGACATTAGGAGGAAGTTCTTCACAATGAAGGTGGTGAGGCTCTGGCACAGTTTGCCCAGGGAAGTTGTGGATGCCCCATCCTTGCAAGTGTTCAAGGCCAGGTTGGATAGGGCCTCAAGCAGTCTCCTCAAGTGGGAGGCCTGTGACACAAGGGGGTGGAATTAGATGATCCTTCAGGTCCCTTCCAATTCCAACCATTCTATTATTCTATGATTATTCATCCCCCATACAACAGTCAAGTCTTGCTGATGAGTTTCCATGCTTTGCTATTTCTTCCTAGTGTAGTACTTTGAATGAAAAGGAAACAGCTTGAAGATTTTTCTTCCACCCTAAATGTTGCCTAAGTCCTGAACAGAGCAGCAACAAAGCTGTGTCTACCAGTCAGTGACCAAACACTATAAGGACATTTAGCTGGATACTGGAGTTTCTTATCTGCTCAGTAAGTGGGCCACATGTGCAAGTACTATATCACTGTAGTTAAACTAAGGCAAGATTCCTTGAGATCTTCATGGAATAACTCACCAGATGATAGGCAGCAATGAGCGAACTCCAATGAACCATGGAACTGTGCACTGAAATACAGTCCTGTGCAACAGTCCTAACAGACTATGCTTCAAAGTAACACACTATGACCTGATGTAACACAAGGAAACAAGGAAAGCTACAGTAAAATGCACACCAGTCAAAAGCCAGACTTTAATAAGATTAAATGAGCTGTAGGACTGCTAGGTAGTGACACCTGGAAAGGTGTTCACAATGCAGCATTTAGTTTACCATTGTAAATCCATGTAAAAAGTAAACAGTTATGTAAGTGAGCTACATTCACTTAAAAAGAAAAAGGAGAAAGAAAAAATAAAAAGGGAGCATCTGCTAGCGCATTTCTCATAGTTCGCTGATCTGTGTAACATTCTGTAGATGGCAGTGTGGGTAAAACATGTCTGAATTCATAATGCAGTGTTTGGCTTCTTTGCATACATAAGACACAATAGCTAAGTTAACACAGACAGACTTCATCAGTAAGAAAACACAGGGCATTTTTGGAAACAGAAATAAACTGAATGCTTATATGGTGAAGACCTCCTGGGACACATTTGCTTTCTATACCACAGCTAGGTTAGATCCCACCTCTCACTTCCCCTTTTATGTTTCATGACAAATCTAATTTTGAGTCATCTGGGATGCACCTAATATTAATATTGGTACTTATATAATGGCTTACAGCCCTGCAAAATGCATTTTAGAAGTAACCATAGAATGGTTTCAGATAGCTGCGGCTACCCTCCCACTGCTTGGGATAAAATCCAAGTCACAGCTCTGAAGCTAAAAGTTTCTTTACATTTCTGATCTGTGGACAATACAGCCCCAGTTTATGGCTGGAGATAGGTCCTCTCTTAGCTGCAAATCTGGGATTTCTAGACACGTACCTGGGATTCATAACCATACAGTTGTCATGCCAGCCTAGTGTTGACTAATTTCAGCAGGAAAAAAATCATCTAGTTTTTGTTAGGTTTATTTCAGAACTATTCCCGGATCGTAAAGTGATGTCCCACACCACTGTCATTGCTATACTGGGGTTAAAACTGGCATGACAAAACGAAAAAGCCTGATGCATACTATATTTCATCAGGAGTCTGAAGTGAATGCTTTTGTAATGTACCTATATGTCTTAGTAGACCTAGGAGTTTCAAAATGTATAGAGGCATTTAAACCTATAACCAAAATACATATTTGAGATGGACATCAAAGGCTCTTTCTTAATTTCTTTCCTCTGTCAAATAAGAATCCTTATATATTTTTGGAACTGTTGGTCTTAATCTTTAAAGATTATGATAATCTCAGATCAGTTTTGGAGTCCAGACCAGGATCCCAGAGCCAGGCAGCAGCCCAGCTGTGAGGCAGTGGGAACAGGAGCTCCTGTGAGGCCCAGCACTAGAGCCTTGGCTTAAAGCAGTTCCCACAGTACAGTCTTCCCCACCTCAGGCCTCCCTAGGGCCATCAGCAGAAAGGGGGGAGCTCTCTCTGGTCTGTGCAAGCCCAGGGCTCCGCAGCCAGACCCCCAGAACAGGTCAGATGTGATTGGGGCCCTGCCCCTCCAAATGCATTTCTGGCAAAATCTGTCCTATATGATGTAGCACTTATTTAAAACAAATAAAGAATGAGTTGGTTTGAATTCTCTGCTTAGTCCTTCCTCCAGTGAGTAGGATGCTGGAGAGTTGCATCCAAGTTTTTTTTAAACTCCGAACAGTTCAGAGGTGAATGAAGCATGTTTTGATTCTTGCTTCCCAGTTTGGCTCCTCTTGGCTTTGTTTTAGATTAATGCTGACCTGATGCTGATTTATCAATAAGAGCAGTGATTTTGCTCCAGCAAGTCAACAATGCTGGAACTCAAACAGTGTCAACATCCACTTTTGTGATATAAACACAGGCCATCAAATCCTTTTAAAGGAGAATGCATTTGTAACGTGCAGAATGGGTGCCTGAAATGAACTGATATATGATATTTATTGATGATGACTGATTTGTGCCCAGAGGCAGGAATTCATCAGTCTTTGTATAATCTTATGTAACATCACCATCCTATTCACATCAAATTATCAGGCATAATAAAAATGAGAACTTACAGTGCTCGAAAGATAGAAATATTTTTCATTGCAGCACATAATTTTCTTTTCTTTAAAAATTCTTTAAAAATTCTAAAAATTTCATATATTTAAAATAAAAAGGTCAGCTGAGGGCTTCCAGTGAGTGGAATAACTACTAATACCTGCTTTTCTTCCTCCAGCAAACTTCCTTGTCACATCCTACACTGTTTTTTTATTTATCTTTAAAAAAATTTCTTTGATTTTCTAGATAGTTATTTGGATACTGGATTTCTAATTGCTTACCCCTGCGTATCTCCCTGACTACAAGACATTTTGCTTAGCAAAAGTACTGGAGTTGAGACTTTCTGGAAAGAGGGCTTGCTGATACCTTTGATTTCTTATGTCATCAAATAGTGTCCTCTCCAATCTTTTCAACTCATATCAGACTGGTCAGAGGTGTATTTGTACTCTGACCACATTGATTTCAGCAGAGGTTGCCTCACACAGTTAATGACAGAGAAAATCCAAAGTAATTTTGCTCTTCAGCACAGTTGTTCAGAGGTAAGCTAAGCAATGACACAAATCCCTAAGATTGGGAGAAGGTTTAGATAAAACATTTTTATGTTTGTGATGCCTCTGATCTTTTAAAAAGAATTATAAATTAAATATACAATTAATTTTGCAGGATTGTGTTCAGGACTTAACTCAGCAGGAAAATACTGAAGTCATTTTAGTAAACTATTTTAATCATTCCTTCTGACAGTCAAGATCTGTATCTCTGTACTTAGCATAGCATTTGTGTTTGCTTAGCTTTAACTGAAACTCTGGAGCTGGCTCCTGGTAAATATTTTTTTCAGAAATTAAACCTTATTTTTTATATATTCTGGTCACTTTTTTAGTCTTGGTGTCTTTCATTTTCTAATAGCCATCTGCTCATGTTACTTCCTGATGCAGTTGATGGGTCGAACATAAATGCAACAAATGTTTTCTTAAAAAAAGACCATAAGAATATAATTGCATATTGTCAGTGGAATAAGATTTGCACAGTTTCCTCTTCATTTTCTGTACAAAAGGAATTTTAATGACACCTGGTAAGGTTCTCTCCAGAGTTAATACAAAAATATAAGATAAAAGAAGGCCCTAAAATTTTCAGTTAATATTTTATGACTCTACAAACTGAATAGAAGACTTAATTCTCTATTTTCAAGCTGAAAGTTAAGGTCCAACTGATGTGATTTTTGAGGACTGTCGATCATGTCCCATGAGTTCTCTAGATCCACTGAAAATATAAAATTAATGTTAGTTTTGATAAGATAAAAAATAACTTTGTAAAGTAACATCATGGGGGTTTTTTGCCAGGATAAACATCAGAATTTATCTCAGCAAAACTTTCTGTCTTCCAGTGGCATTCTTTTTATATTCAAACATTTGTGCCAACTCTCTTGAAGTTTTTATTGACTTTGAGAAGGACAGCAGTGGATATATAATCTTACCGTGCTTTAGTAGGTTTGCCTGTGTTTCATAATGGTTTTTTTTAGCACAGGTACTGAAAGATCAGTTGCAATTAAAATAATTATGAACAAATAGAAGCACATATTTTAAAAGCAGGTATTTTTTTGTTCACAGTAGATTTTATTGCCTTTTGAAACATGGTAATGATAGGATATATGCAACTAAACCTGTCACTGCAAGTTGCAAATATGTCTGACTGAAGTTTATTTCTAGTTATTTACACTAACAAACATCCTTGTGTTAGTTTAGGTGCCTCTTCTTATTTTGGTTTGAAGAAAGGGAGTTTTTTTGGTTTATTTTTTTGTTTCCTTTCATGTGATTGAAAGAGTCTGGCAAATTGCATATTCATTTTTTATGACTGCAGTAAAAATTTGAATCCTACATATAGTTCTCCCGATTGACTTACAGAGATGCATCTTTATGTCAGTCATCTGCACACTCTGTCTTCCTAAGTTTTTTCATTAATACGTGAATACTGTCCCCATCAAGGCTGAAATAAATTTAAACTGACTTCTGTTAACAAATAGGTCCCCTTCTTTCTTTTATACTCTGTACATAGTTCTTTCATATTGACAAAGACTTAATGACTGTTTTTGATAAACGATTAAATCAACAGCATTCTTAGAGGGTAGCCTTGAGATGAAATCAATAGATTTACTCAGCAGGATCCCAGATTTTTCATCAGGAAGCAAGTTCTCTATAAATCTGTAAACAACTGAAAAATCAGTACTTCGGTCTTGCATACAACCTGGGAATAAGTTCTAAAATATAATCTCTTATCTTGTAGAGTCTTGTAAATAAAGAAGTAAGTCTGGGAATCCACCTAAGTGCAACTAGTGACCATAAAAGCCAAGGGTCAGGAACAGCTTGGTCTGACTTTCATACATCGAAGAGGTAATAGATGACTAATATTCAAACACTCTAGCAAATGACTGACTGAATGGCTTTTCTGTGATAATTCTAAGAAAACTCCACACTAATTTTCACATAGGAATAAAATCTCTTTCTTTCAAGATAATGACAGCTAAGCCATACTTAACAATTTAATGTCTCACCCACAGTGAGAGATATTTAATAAAAGACATATTTTCCACACAGATATTTCCTCTGGTTCAATCTTTTGTTCCCTTTTTTATCGAGAATGTTAACCACCAGAAAAAATATGCTTACCCATGCAGGACAGGCCTTTACTCAGCTGGTCTTCCAATTTATATCATGTTCTGGTTTTGTTTCACAAATAACATCTACCATCAAATTGACAAGTCTTTTTCTTTAACTTGCTTCCATAATAAATACCTCACCTCTTAAATCTGTTATCATTAGCAAAACCATGGGTGTGGCAGAATGGGCTTATACATGGGCAGAAGATGCTCATTTGTTGTAGCTGTTGTTGAATCTTTTTACCTGTGTTTTTACATCGCTTCAGCATAAAGCATCTTATTAAGACTGACAAGTCTGTAATGGGATATTTACGCTATCATCATCAGGTTTCAGAAAAAACAGACAAGTTTTACCAGTTTTGATCTGTAAGCATTTCTTGACATTGGACTTATTGGATATATTTCAGCTACTGGTTTGTTGTCAGATACAAGTAACAATGGTAATCACTACCCTGTAATTGATCCATTTCAGTTTGTTCACTCTTCTGAAATTATTTTCTGTGTTTAGATCTTTAGTGAAATTCCTGCTCATCCAGCTTGAGACCAGAGGCACAACTTCCATTTACAGAAGGAGTTGATGTCAGGCTTTTCTTAACTACCTCTAGGCTTTCCTTGCTTTTTTTTATTCTATGAAGATGGTCTAGATTCTAGTTTATCACATCTTCAAACAGAAAACAGTGCATTAAGTATTATACAATTATTAAAAAAGGTATTTTAAAATTTTATATCACATTAACAGAGCTGATGAAACAGTTTAAAAACAAAACCAGTTTTTGTTGAACCAAAGTGATGATTAGTATCTTTGGTCTGGAAGATTAAAAAGACTCAGGTGTTTATCTAAGCTTTTCTTAGTTGAAGTTTTCTACCAAAAACTCCCAGACAAAATATATTCTTTGCTTGTATTTCCTGCAAATCAGAAGGTTTAGGTTTGATAATGAAAAAAGCTTTGGAAATTTGTTTTGGTATGGATTTGAATTTATCTGACTATGACAATAACATTACAATAATTACAGAAATATTACAACAATTACAGTAATATTACAACACTACTATTGTTCACTGTGTTAAAAGTAGTTGATAAATTTGGACTTTTGGACTAATTTCCAAGGATAAAGCACTTCTATCAGAAGAGAAGCCTTTTCTGAATAATGTGGTTAGTGTATATTATTGATTTCAGCAGGTTAGCTAAGGACTGAAAGAATCAGAGAAGAAATTAAAGAAATTAATTTCATTGGTAGAGGCATTCTCTCCCAAGCATGTTGACGCCACAATGGGAGAGAAAGGGAAGTTAATAGAGCTGTCATTTATGTCTTAAAAGTTGTGTTGTTGAACAGAATACTTCTATTTCGGATTTACAATTTTTGTAATACTCCTTGAAGCTAGATGGATTTTTTTAAATCAAGCTCAAAATCCCGAGAGTGTATTTTGTTATGACTGGAATGGGTGCTTGATGATTGCCCCACGCTGCTGCAAAAACAGCCTCAGAAGAGAAAAGCCTAGTTCTGTATCTTGTTGTGTGTTCCGTCTGCCAGGTTTTATTTCAATCAACATTGCCTTTTGCTTTAAACAATGTAATTAAAAGTTAATTACCTGACAAAAAGTAAATTATATAGATTTGTAATACACCAAATGGGAAAGCACAATACCCAATTACTAGGAAGCTGTTAACCCGATTAGATAATAATCATCAGCAAATACACAAACAAGCGATTAATCAAGTGCTTCATCTAAAAATGCAAAAGGTCTGGAGTGAACAGAAGAGCCAGTGCTTTACAGTTTCATTTCCAAATGTAAAAGACAAAAAAACCTAACAAAGCAAAAGCAAGAGCAAACACCACCCTGCCCCACCAAGCCCCACAAAACAGTTTTTGTGCATTTTTGTCAGGAGTGACAAGAGAAAAAAAAAAAAAGAATAAAAATATACTAACTTGTTACTTGTTCTCTATTAAACAACTACCAGAGAAAGGTTAAGCAAAGAAGAGAGCAGGCATGCCTCAAACTGCCTTATTTAGCTTCTTTCATCAGAAGACAGACAATATTAGCTAGTTAGAAGTTGCACAAATGAAGTGGCTAGCTGTTCATTAATATCTGAAAATCCTTGTGTAAGCCATGTGTTACCACTCACAAATTTGTGCAATGCTTAACAACGTCTATGACATGACTTGTAAACACATATGAGCATGATGCTAATGTATACAATTTACAGAGCTATAGCCATTCTTGGTTTTGCATTAGATTTTGCCAGTTAGGGATACAGCAAAAGAAGCAGGCACAAGAATTTGAGAAGCTTTGCATCTGAAAAAAAAAAAGATTTCTTAGCATAAACTCTTTGGGTAATGTTATAAAATTGAGGCTACACTAGTACTCTGTATAAAAGTGAAACATTAACTGTCATCAAGACCTGATATACTACATTAGGTAGGAAAGCTGGCCGGACACTGTTGCAGACCCGGTGTTAACAAGGAGCGAAGTAGAACTGCAGTCTGCCCTCACTTTCTCCCCCTGTAAATCTACATTTACTGTTGTGTATCAGTCTGCATGTTCATTTTCAGGCACAAATGACTTCTGAGACAAAGCCAGGGTTTTGCATATAGCTGATACTTGTATTTTTTGTTTTGGGGAAACCAAATCTTCTTGGGGAAACATTGATTGACCTCAAAATTCACTGAGTTTGGGTGTGTATACTTGCCAGAGATGGTAAGGTTTTGGAAATATGTTCCACTTTTTACATGTATGTTATAATCTAAATGGTCTATATATGTTTGTTCTTATAAAAATATGCTCATACAAATGGTTCTTCCTTACTTTTCCCAATGACTAAATACATGATCTCCACAAACATTTTATTTAGGCAACTGTATATGCACAGGACAGACTTCAATGTGGCTGACATGGACAGAGGAAGATTCCTGCAACTTAAAGAACACATCAGGTAACACAGTGCAGGTATAACCATACGATCCAAAAGCTTTTCCTCATAGTCATTAAATTAGAAAAGCCACAGATTTTTAGATAAACTAGAAAGTTAAGGTTGCCACTCTCCACAAAAAAAAACCAACCAAAACAAACAACAACAAAAAAAAAACCAGACAGAAAAAAACCCCAGTAGTACATGTGTTCTTCCCATCCCACCTCATTTCCAGTTCCTTCCAGTATAAATTTATTTCTGGAGAAACTTGCTGAACTGGAACTGGTAGCTTCAGATGACTGTATTTAAAACCTCAAAGTTGCATGCAAATGCTATGAACTAATTTAGTAAATTAATATAGATGATAAACCCTCGGTTCATGGTACATTTCTAGTATTTTGAAAGTCACAGTTCAAAAAGCAGAATGTGGTCTTATCTGGGGAAAGGTATGATTAACATTCAGTGTTAATGCTAATAAATGACAAGTGTTTCTTTCCTGAATTTTTCCTGCAACTCAGAAGTTTTTACAGTTCATGCAACATGCAATTAATCAAACCCCAAATATCATACATAAACCAGTCTAAGAAGACAGGGATAAAGTATGCAAGTGTAGGGTCTAGTACTAAAGTCTGTTACACTAATTTTCTAATATTGATTTTTGTAAAAATTTGAGATGAGAAATGAAAGAATCAAGGAATCATTAAGGTTGGAAAACACCTCCAAGATCATCCAGTTCAACTGTCAGCCCAATGCTGTCATGCCTACTAAACCATGCCCCAAAGTGCCACATCTACACGTTTTTTGAATATGTCCAGGGAATGAGACACTACTACTTCCCTTAGCAGTTTGTTCCAACGTTTGGCCAATCTTTCAGTGAAGAAGCTTTCTCTAATATCTAATCTAAACCTCCCCTGTTGCAACTTGAGAGCATTTCCTCTCATTCAAATCTTCTTACTTGGGAGAAGAGTCCAGCACCCACCTCTATACAATGTCCTTTCAGGTAGTTGTAGGGAGCATTAAAGTCTCCCCTCAGCCTCCTCTTCTCTAGGCTAAACAATCCCAGTTCCCTCAGCCACTCCTCATAAGACTTGTTCTTCAGACCCTTCGCCAGCTTTATTTCCTTTCTTTGGACATGCTTCAGCACCTCAATAGAGTGTGTACCTCCTGTACTGAGGGGCCCAAACCTGAACACAGTATTCAACATGTGGCCTCACAAACACTGAGTATAAGGGCACAATCACTTCCCTACTCCTGCTGGCCACATCTTATTTGATAAAAGCCAGGATGAAGCTGGGCTTCTTAGTCACTTGAACACACTGATCAATCATCTTCAAAATAATATTTTCACAAATTGTTTCAAATTTACTATTTTGTTATTTGCTGAATTTATTTCTTTTAAGTTGGAAGGAAGATTCAGACTTACGGAACTTCAAATAAATGCATAGGCAGAATCCTGTGTTTGTATACAATCAAAAAATACCTAGGAGAAATCTGTTGTTGCTATGTGATTTACGTGAAAAAAAAAAGAGAAAAACCTTTGATTCTGAAAACCATGAGAGGTTTAGAAATAGTTTTAATGACTTGATTCTTCTTCTGCTTATGCACAAACAATATAGCCTTTCCAAACAGGTTCATATAATAGGAAAATGCTGAAATACTTCTGATGCCTATTCTTTATAGTTTTATCCTTTCTTGACACTTGTATGGTGCCTGTCATTTTATTTGAGTTTCTACAATGTTTGACAGTGCTGGGTGTTAGCACTTTGAGGAAGTCATGTGGCATTAAAACATATACATCTACTTAAAGCATCTACTTATTCAGTTAAACAGAGTCAATAATGTAAACCTTTTGCTCTGGAGAAAAGCCATCCTGACAGGTTTTGTTGTATTTTGAAAACACTTATTTCAAATCTTTTAATACTGCATTATGCTATATGATGGTACAAAGGGCCTAAAATATTTTGCCCAGAAGCAATGCCCTCTTTTTTTAAAAAAATAATAAAATTTAAAATGAACAGATTTAACTTTCACACACAATGAAGTATGAATCTGAAAGCAATGTCTGCTGTGGGATGCATTTTCATCCCCTTGCAATTTTATCCCATGAGTGCTAGATCTGAGGTGAGTTTTGTTCTTTCCAGCTGGCTAGTTTCTTCAAAAGTTCAGAACTATACTTTTTTTTGTTGCTGACACACCATACTTTATCCCCTAGAAGAAATCTTTGTTCACTTAGTTGCTTTGTATACATACACATATATAAGGCTTCACCTTTTTGCCTTAGAGACACAAACAAAGCTTATTACAGAAGACTGAGTTAATCTCCTTATAGGAAGTAACTATTTGGCTTTGGTATTAATTCTGATTAGTGGAGTGAGTTCATATCAGATGGCAATTTTTAACTACTCGAACAAACAAGAAAAAATTTCATAAAGAAACTATTTCAGTGCTTTGCCCATGGTTTGCAACATCTGGTTCTCATTTACTAGGCCATCAAGCTCAATTAGGATCCTTCACAACAACCTGTCAGTCTGTCTCCTGAAACCCCATATCTGTCACAGCAGCCTTCTCAGTGTCTTTTATCTCTTCCTTAAGATATGTGAGTGAGTTTCAAAGCATTAGTATTGATACATATTGATGTCTTCTTCTTCATTATCCACAATAATACTTACTGGCTTCTTTATCCTCAAGACTAACTCTGTTCTCTTTGGTATTTGGTGCGCTTTGCCTCAGTTACCAGAATCAGCAGGAAAGTTGTAAGTAGAACTGTTGAATGAAAAAGAAAGAAAAAAAAATCAGAATTCTTTATCTAGTATATGAATAACAAAACATAAACCAGGTACTCTAGCAGGAATTAGCCTAACTACAGTCAAATCACAAAAAGTGAATTGAAATTAAGAGCAGTATTGCATTTAAATTCAGAAATACACCTCTACAGTTGGACTCTGTACTAGACTGATACCACTTTGCACATGTACATGCAGGTGGCAATGAAATGTGGCATAGGAATCCAACATATTGAGGTGTGGAAAAAATCATATCCTAGAAAAAGGTGGTAGTTGGAGAGATTGCCTAAAGAAATGGGATAGCTTTTTTTGAAGTATGATTAATTGATCCAGTTTGGCTTTATAAAAGATGACATTTTAAACATCTGTATCTTTGAAATGTAGCAGTAAAAGTCATAACTGGAGAGTAATTCTGCAAGTTCAGTGTCAGCAATGACAAAACACGTATGTTACTTTAAAATACATTATTGATGCAAACAAACTGGAAAATATCAATTTACAAGAAGTGAGTAGAATGATACAGACAGTTTGAAACACATTAATCACAGGTACTGATTAAACTGGTAAGGTTACTGGAAGTTGTATGAATAAAAAGACAGAAGCATTACTGAATATTTCTAGGATAATAAAATACTTCAGAGGTGTGTGAAATCGGTACTGGTGCACAAATTTCACAATAACCAAACAGGGAAAATATGGAAAAAAAAAGGGAAGAAATTGCTGTGACCCAAGGCATCAGGAAATCACACTTGGCCAATTGAATAGAATTCTATGATGGCATAACCAATTGGGAAGATAAGGGAAGAGCAGTGGATGTTGTCTGCCTCAACATCAGCAAGGCTTTTGACTCTATCTCCCACAACATCCTCATGGGTAAGCTAGGAAGTGTGGGTTAGATGAGTGGACAGTGAGGTGGATTGTGGTTAGAACCTGAGGGAACAACAGGAAGCTGTACCAGGGGAGATTTAGATTGAATATTAGAAAAACATTCTTCAGTCAGAGGGTGGTAGAGCAAGGCAACAGGCTCCCCATGGAAGTAGTCATGGTGCCAAGCCTAACAATACTCAAGAAGCATTTGGACAATGCACTCAGATGCATGGTGTGAATTTTAGGGTTGTCCCATGCAGGAGTAGGAGTTGGACTCAATGATCCTTGTGGGTCCCTTCCAGCTTAGGTGATTCTGTGAGAACTGGCTGGATGGGAGAGGTCAAAGGGTTGTGATCAGTGGTTCAGAGCCTAGGTGAAGCGTTGTTCCCCAGGGGTCAATACTGGGCCCAGTCCTGCTCAACACAGTCATCAATGACCTGGATGAGGGAACAGAGCATACTCTCAGCAAGTTTGCTGATGATGCAGATGTGGGAGGTGTGGCTGGTACACCAGAAGACTGTATTGTCATTCAGCCAGACCTGGACAGGCTGGAAAGTTGGGCAAAGACAAACCTAATGAAATTCAACAAAGCCAAGGCAGAGTCCAGTACCTAGAGAAGAGCAGCCTCATGTACCGGTACAGGTTAGAAGTTGACCTGCTGGAAAGCAGCTCTGTGGAGAAGGATCTGGGAGTCCTGGCAGACAACAAGCTGACCATAAGCCAGCAATCTGCCCTCATGGCCCAGAAGGCCAAAGGTGACTTGGGATGCACCAAGTAGAATGTAGCAAGCAGGCTGAGGGAGGTTATTCTCTCTGCCCTAATGAGGCCCCATTTGGAGCAGTGAATCCAGTTCTGGACTCCCAGCTCAAGAAAATCAAGGAACTACTGGGGAAAGTCCAGCAGAGAGCCACATAGAAGATTAGGGGACTGGAGCGTCTCTTTTATGAGGAAAGGCTGAGAGACCTGGATCTGTTTAGGCTGGACAAGATTGAGAGCAGATCTTATCAATGCCTATAAATATCTAAAGGACAAGTGTCAAGAGGAAGGGGCCAGACGCTTTTCAGTGGTGCCTGGTAACAAGCCAAGGGCAATGGGTGTAAACTAGAGCACAGGAGGTTCCACCTGGACATGAGGGAAAACTTCTTCACTGTGAGTGACAGTAAAGACATCACTCTGTCACGGTTGGGGAGGAAGGACCATTTCATATATTTGCATATATTTGATTATTCTGTTATTAATAGTATTTTCCTTTTATTGTTATTGTTTCATTAAAGCTGTCTTTTATTCTCACTTCCCTTTCCCCTTTTCTGGGAGTGGGGGTGGCACAGGATTGGGTCACAACAGCTTGTGCTTAGCTGCCAATAAAGCCCAGCTAGGGCAAAACCGTGGCAGAGGTATCTCACCAGTGTTGGCCTTCTATTATCCCAGGAGCACCTGGCTCACCTCATAAGACTCCAAGTGTGCTGCAATGTAGCCAGCATGTCTCAGAGCAAGAGGCACGCCATCCCTCCTAACTCTGGCCTGTCATCTCACAACTTGCTGTAGGCAAGCCTGATATTATCCCTCTTCCCTCACCAAGTCTAGTTTAAAGCTCTGTCAGTGAGCCCTGCAAACTCCTGAGCAAAGACCATCTTCACCCTTTGCGAAAGATAAATACTATCTCATGCCAACAGTCCTGATTCTATGTAAGCCAACCCATTGGCAGATTGGCAAAGTCTCTGAAAGATAACAAAAAATCTTTCTATAAATATATAAATAATAAAAGGAGGACTAGGGAGACCATACAGTCCCTATTGGACGCAGAAGGAACAACAGTGACAGGGGATGAGGAAAAGCTGCCTCAAGGTGGCTATGAATACTCTGCAACACATCATGAGAAATGGCTCCATGCCCTCAGGGGTCTCTGAACGGTGATGATAAAAGCCATGTTAGAACAGGCAGTCATATATTGAGATTCCCTAGTCATATACTGAGATTCCTACTCCATCAAAAGCAGAGGGAAAGGCAATAAGCTAACACATACCAAAGAGTTTTTTTCTCTCTGATATTCAGCAGCTTTAGCGAACGTTAATTGTTGCCTTTAGATTTCCTGGCTTACCATTCCAATTAACCTGCCTCAACCATTAATGACAGTGTCATTTGACAGAATGTAAACCCTAGGTATGCAGCTTTCAACTTGCTCAAAATCTTGAGGGTAGGTATAAAAAGGCAATGGGTTTTGTTCCTTGATGGCTCCATTTCTCTCCCTAGCAAGATGGTTTAAATCACAGTCAATTGTACCATAGGCAGCACTGTTCCAGGGCTCAAAATACCTCTCCTGGAGCACTAGTGAGAAAGACTTGATGAACCCCTCCACCAGCTGCTCACACTCAGTCATTGCTCTTTCAAATGTTAAAGCACTGTTCTTATCCGACTCATCTTGGTCTGAATTTCATTGATTTTGTTCAGTTCCTGGTTCTACTCTTTGTATATCCACACGTTTAAATGATATGCCAAAAAGTTCCCAGCAGGATATGGAACTGAGTCTCCTTACAGAGCTTTCAATAAACTTTTCATCTGTAAAGAAACTCTAAGATAAATGTACAAAGAGGAGACAGTAAGGATAAAATTTAGGCTCTCTACAAGATAAATACACAATGAAGCCGTTTATCTCTGATATCCACTAGGCATCTTCTCAACTCGATTAATAGATGGCTTATGTCCCTTCTAATCTTTTACTTTGAAATGATAGATTTTCACAAATCTATACACTAAAAAAGGAAAATAAATCTGCCTTTTTCTCTCCTTGACATTTCTGATCAAGGACTTCCTTTATAGACAGATGCTCCAGAATTCCAGACCTATTCACTTATGCTCCATGGAAGAGGCAAGAACAAATATAACAGGTGGTTTGTACTCATTGCTGTACCATTAAATTTTACTGTAGATATTAGGATTCTTTCAAGATGCCAATATCCTGGATCAGAGTCTGTGCAACAGGGTGGTCACAAGCTGCTATACTGGCTGCAGTGCTCAGGTCCTCTTTAGTGAGGGCACAGGAAAGAGCACTATTTTTTCAAGGTATGAATAAATCCTATTAACATGAGCAGTTTGCCATACAGAAGTTAAATCAGTAATTACGCCTGTCAAAAGAGTGACATCAACTGTTTTGTCAAGGTAGTCCTTTTAATAGTAGAAAGAGAATATACACATGGCCCGAATTTTGTTAAATTGGAATGGCATTTGTTCAGGACAACCTAATGTAAGACTAGATAATCCAAAATTACTCTGTTACACTTCTGCTGGGTTCTCATAAAGCCAGTAGAAATAGCTGCATGCCCACATAAGCCTAACTGATAAAAATAAAATACAGATTACAATGGAAATAAATTTAAGTGCCTAGAATAGCTGCACACATTGTCATCTTAATCAGTTCAGAGAAGATAATTTCACTGAAGGAACAAACTTTACATATGTGCATCTAAGAAAAGAACTTACTGACTATTTTACACTCAGCTTATATATATTCATTCCTGTGACCATGTCAGCCTGAGAGCTTCTGTAATAGTTAGACTCCAGTACAGAGCAGTATGGCGTTAGAGCTGTGAAACAGTGATAAAAGCACCTATGTGCACATCTTGACTTACCATAGTCCCGGGTTCTGGCCCATTCTGTGGTGAAATGCAGTTAAATTCCAGTGTAAATGACGTTCTCATGTGTTTCACCTTCCAAAAGCAGTATATGAAAATGGCTGACATTTATTTGAAAACCTGATCTATCAGTTTGTGAAACTTGCTGTGTTTAAACCATCCACACTTGCAAGGCTTTTTTTATTTATTTATTTTTTAAGTTTGCATAGATAGGACAGAATTTACAAAATCCATTTATACACCTTTTGTCCTGCAATGTGCTCTTTACACCTTGTTTTGACTGACAGTTCAAAAAGCTCATACACCATTGTGGAACAAGAGAAGGAAAATCTTTTCATGAAATGAATGAATAACATGACCTAGTTATTAAGTGTATAAAAATGAGCAGATTAACATCCTCCTACCTTCCTGAGGTTTTCTCAGGCTTTATAAATGAACAATGTGCTACAGGAATGTCAAATATTATTATTTAGGATGCTGCAATCTAGATAAAGATGCCCTGCTAGTTATAACTGCAGGCTAGCTCTTATGTTTCTTTATCTGAAAGTTTGAGATTCCAGTATCTGAAGCCAAAATCTGTCCACGTATGGCTTCTATAAAGCCAGTGAGCCCCTCCAGAAGTCAATGACCTACTCCTCAAGTTTTTCTTTAGCAAATGCAAGGCTTTGTTACTTTAAAAAAGTAGCTTATAAAAAAAAATAAACAAACAAAAAAAACCAAAACCCAAACAAACTCTGGAATTGACATATGTGAGGTAGAAACACAGTAAAGAAAATACACTTCAGTTTTCCCAGACAGAAAAGTCACCAAGGTCAATCCCTAGATATGACCAAAAACGAATATACCTGTATTAACAGGAAAGATAAGTTCTAAGACTTTATGTGACAAAATTTTGCTCTGTGAGTAGTGCCATTGTAAATACCTTCATCATGACCTTGAAGAGGCAATGCTTGTTATTATTTAGAGCTGGTCACTAACTATCCAGCTATATACATCCGGAGGCTAATGCCCAGATGTCATGATTGCATACAAAATATCTATTAAAAATCAATCTGATTAAAAATCAAGCTCATTTTAGCAACATAAAATCCAGAAATACCAAATGCAATTATTAGTATTCAAACTAATCCATTTTACAGCTGGAGATCAGCTTAGTTGCAATGGAAAGTAACTTGAGAAAAAAAGACACTCTGAGCTAATTACTGCTGTCATTAAATCATCTGATAAAATACTGACAGGTTTGAGTAGTCTTAACATGTTTGTCAAACAAGGTCCTTTACTTACACATACTTTTTCCCTTGAAAAATTTTAGAGCGGTTTAAGCCTTGGTTTGCTGTTGAAAAATGCTTATAGAATCTGTGCAGCTCCTAGTTTTCTTTCCAGCTAATTTATTCACTACATGTAAGTCCCCCAAATTCCTCTTAGATCATAGGCCTTGGAGAATCCATTGTGCATATTTTAGTTTCCTAATCTATTGGCCACCATAGTAGCAATTATTTGCCTCTGCAGTCTTCTGTTGACTTGATTCACACCTGCCTTGTAATCCCTGAATAAAAGGGCCCTTTTTTTAGGTGAAAGCATCATCAGTTTTCTAAAGAGTAGAGATAAATCCTTCAGAGATCCACTTTTTCTTTTTCTGTGCCAGCACACACACAGAACTATTTTTAACTCTTCCAGGACTGATCTAGTAGTAACCTCCTTAGTACACTTTAATTCAGAGAACTTCCTGACTGTGTCCAAGTGCTAAATCAAAACCAAAGGCTCAGGTGTGCATTAGCATCATAAAAGTACAAATAAAACCCAAATCCTATCTTTGATCCCCATCCAGTTTAGTATATTTTCCCTTCCTTCCCCCTTAAACCTTTCAGACCTTGCAAAATCAGCTAGGAATACTGCTAGAAGAAAAAGAAAGGACAAAAGCATTGTTACCCCCCTCTTAGCCCAGAGAGTTTGAAATAAAAGCTCACCGATTCTTGATGCGATTCCTGCTAGTGGCTCTAATGCTTCTTTCACCTAATACTGTGTTGTTAGCTATCAGTCTTCAATGTGGTACCTCAAAGGGTGAGTCTGATGGTCTCACTTTACAGCATCATTTCACAGACTAAAAGGGTAACAGCACAGGCCTTATATGAAGATATATTATGCACTGTACAACAGGTAACAGCAGTAGAACAATTAGCAGTGTTCATCAAGATCACCTGAACAAGGAACAGCATGTCAGACACATCTGTATCCACATTAAAAGAGAATGTATATCTCAATATATAAGTTTAGAAGACTTGTTAGACTTTCATGCCTTGACAGTGTTATGTATTCCTTTCGTTCTACACTATGATGAGTTGCTGGTATGTAGTTATTTCTTTCAGTTCCAGAATTTACCCATATTTGTTTGCAGTCAGGTGCTTCCTGGCCTAATAATGGTAGGAAAAAAAGATACACTACCATAAGGCAGTGATCTAGCAATAGGGAAAAAAATGCAAGTACCCTAAATAGAAACTGTTGCAATCATGATCTGACAGAGCTGGGATCAGTTAAGAAAGTCTGTTATTCATTAATCTTGTGAGTCTCCAGATTTTCTCCCTTTCTGAAACATAATGGTTAGGAATAGAAAAATCAGTATCAGCATTTCCAAGCTACAGCTCACCCTGTAGAAATTAAAAACTTAATTACTTTTGCATCACACCCACTTAAAGGTAGACTAATAAATGGAAATACACTTAATGATAGTGAAAATTTTTTAAGGGCACCTGCACATACTGATATGAGGCATTGAGGTAAGGAATTATTAGGAAATCTATGTTGAAACCCTTGTTCACTAAATGCTTCCTGCAAGACTGAGCAAATTACTTTGAATTCCAGTTGTCAGTCCGAAAAGTGAGGACATTAAAGGCTAGTGAAAAATAAGAAAACTCAGTATTCTAGTTGCAGTCATGCCAGTAAGAAACTCCTATAGTCATTGAGAATAAGTTTTAGAGTAGTAGGCTTAAGTTATTTTTCCTAAATATGTCAGAGTCATCACAGTTATTTAATGTTCTCATACAAATACTAAATTTACTTTTGAAGTGAACTTATTAATAAGCCCATAGTACTTACTGACAGACTAATAAAGCATCTGCCTTGCCAATTCTGACTAATAGTTTCTATGAGAAGCCTACTAAGCCCATGACACCTTCCATCATATTTGCCTCTGAAATAGCAGTGTAGTAAGTATTAAAATTATAAAGATGTAATTGGCTGTTCTCAAGTAGCCCATCATGTTAGTAACCTCACTGGGAAAATCACTTTAATAAGGAAGATGTTTTTCCAACAAATAGCTGGAAAACATCACCAAAGCACAGTTTCTAGTAGTGTTTATTTTATAACATAGCTGAGCAAGCTTAAATTAGAATGCTCAGCTATCCCTATGATATTAGTATGATACAACCTAAAATATGTAAACTCAAAATTCCATCTCAGTAGCTTTTCTTAGCCATACTGAATACCAGTGCATACACAACTACCAATGCAAGTAGCAATTACTTGTTACTGACTTGCACAGGTCACATAGGAAACCGGTGTCAGAAAGGAGAAAACAGTTGAGAAATGACTGATCTCACCACAGTCCAGTGATATTCCATGTAACAGAGTAAACATTACATACTACACAGAAATGAAGGGAACAAATCCCTTCCTTATCAAAAGGGAGAAATAACTGCACAAGGAATATCAATCTGAAATAAACAAAGCACCATGGAGAGTTTATTGTGTGCCATTTACTTTAATTAGTAGGTCACTATCTACTGTCCTGACAGAAAAGACACTCAGCAAAATAGAATGAACCTGCATGACTCCCTTGGGACATGTGGAGCAGAATAACTTTCTTATTAAAAAGGATATAAAAATAAGCACAAAGAAGGCAAAGACAAAAAGCATAACAAATGCATCCTCAACAAAACATTCAAGTAAACTACAAGGTGATACTGTACAAATATAACAATTTGAGAATACAGACATTTTCCTCACATCAACAGCTCCAGAAGAATCACAGCTGGGAAGTGCTTCCTAATGTTGCAGCAGGTGACATCCCTTTCATTAAATATTTTTAAGCTGTTTTACAATCATTTAAGCAGCAAAGAACTCTATTAAAGCAAAGTGTTTTACTTGCTAAGAACCTAAGGAAACGGTACTGAGGATGTAATTCAATAGTGTAAGAATTTTAAGTTTATTATCATTATTCTCAGCTTCTTTCCTTATGATATTGTCATACTGGAAACATATCGTTTGGAAAGTGCAAATACGCTTATGTATTAGACAGCTTGTCTTCCAAAAAGCAGAGAGTAGCCACAGCTCACTGACTTCATTTTGTATAAAACTTGCCTGCCAATGTAAGGGCCATTAATTTTAAGACTCTGGCCTTAAAAAAAGCTGTGAGCTACTGCCTATAGCATCACAGCATTATAAGTGCTTCCTTACCTGCTTTTTGAACATTACACTGTAAAAGTAGATGCATTACTTATACATGCCATTTTTAGCCTTTGCTCTTCTTACTCCTGGAGTCAAGTAAGAACTCCAGTGGTTCAATTTACATTTCTATAGGAAATGTTAATATTCTTTTCCCTTTTTTTTTCTTATTTGGAAGGCTTTTAAACAATAAATATTTACTACAATACAAATTACTTCTCCTTATCCATGATTGATTCTGTTTGTGCTCAGAGTACAAGAATGAAATCAGGACTTTTATCTCCCTGCAGTGGGTAGTCCAGTTGTTCAACTTTCAATGAGATGGCTATAGTCATCCATTTGACATAAGCTTTGTAATTCCCAGGTAAAGTTCAAAAGGGGAGAGATTAGCAATGAGTTTGAGTGGAGCAGTCTATGAACTCATCAGGTATGCTCTTTATTGATTTACATGATTTACTTATAGTACACATAGCTGTCCCTGTCAGTAGGATCAGAGAGCTCCAAGACAGCAACTGGGAAGACTGTCAAGAAAAACTAGAAAAATACCCAAGAAAAAAAGTTGGCTTTCAGGATGACTCATGCAATTTTCCAAGTCCTAGGCAAGACTGAAATGCTGTAGATCTAATGGAACTGCAAATAAATAGGTGTAATTGCATTTCTTCTTTTAGGATGAAGGAGAAGTTCCTACCTAGTTCCAGAGGAAATAAGAGAATGTAATGATGCCTTAGTGGCAAAATGCCCAAAAAGTGTTATCACTGCAGAGATGGTTGGGGGGAATCAATTGACTTAATCTGACTTTAATTAATTCTATAATGAGCATATAATTTCACCCTCCTGTAGTACAGAACATATTAATTATGAGTACTAGAATAAAAACAATAAAATTAAAGCAAAATTAGAACTGTAATTTCCTTTCCTTCAAGTGCTAAAAGGAGAAGTAAAAATAAGGCAGTAGCTCACAGCTTTTTAGCTTGTGCCTAATTAAAAAGAAACTATACAAAAATCCGGAAATAATTAGCTAGGCATACAGCACATTAATTTCTCTAATTTAAACATTTTGTAGTTGCTTTGGGAGTATTTTTGGACACAGATTTCATTATCTCAAAAAATCTCACATTTCAGCCCTTGCTGAAAATGTCAGTCTTGCTTCAAGGCAAACAAAGTAATGAGATACAAAGGGCCTGTATACATACAGAAAAACTGAAGAGGAGATATTACAGGATGAAAATATTTTACAACTGTTTATTAGTTTAGTACAGTGTAAAAAGCTAGAGAATAGACTTGGCTAACTGCATATTCTCATAAGTCTTCTGGGTCTAGAGAAAATAGCTTTGAAGGATATTTTTCTTATTGAATTTCTCAAGCCCAGATTGTTAACAAAGGTCAAAACCTGGCATATTTTCCAGACAGCTGGTGTGACCAGTTACACAACTTTTGTATTAAGATAACATCACAGTATACTTTCTCCTTCACCCACCCATTATCTATGGTCAATAACATACTTTTTCCTCTGCTTCTTCCCCTTTAGATATAAACAAGGATGCTTAACTTCTGGACAATGTAGTAAGCACGGATTCTGTTGGAATGGATCCCTGATTCTGCTGTGCAGCTCTCTGAGTAATTCCCCACAGGTGGTATATCCTGTATAAGTGCATTGTATTATCACTTAACTAATAAGTGTCACCTGAAATATCACCAACGAAGCAAAAAATCTCTCTTGTACAAAGTCATCTGTCAGTTTGCACAATATTGTGACAAAGCTCTGGTCATCTAAGTGGTAGCTACTCAAATCCCTTCAGTAACAACTAGGACAGAAATGAACTTTCCCAAACTAGTTTACCCATGACAATGCAAACACCTGCCACATCATCACTGTTCCCCACCCCCTGCCTGACCCACATAATTCTCCTCTTTTACAGCTCCTCATAAGTACAGAGACTCTCTCCTAACTTTCAGTGAAATAGATTTATGATAGTCAGCACGTCACTTCAGTTCAGCAAAAGTGAAGCAGAACATATACACACTTGCCAATTTGTCCCAAATTTCAGAAGTGGGTGACTGAATAACTTTTCTCACATCCCCATCAATCTTACGTGTATGACCCTGCAATCTACATGAAGATTAAAAAGCTGTTTAAGATAGCAGTAGTGTTGACAAACATCAAAATCCACTGAAATAAGTTAAATCAAAATTTATATAAACACTTAATCACAAGGTTTTTTTATCCTCAAGGTGTCAAGGTGACAAGTCCCTTTGGAATTTTCACTTTGCCTTTACTGGAAGGAGGGGAATATCCTTTTCCTCACAGTTATACTGCTCTGCTTTTGACCTAAGGAAATTATGTTGTCAAGAATTGCAGACAACTTGACAGCACTTTGCCTCTTCTGTATCTGGAGAGTGGAAAAGGCAAAGAAGGAAAACCCAGAAAATTTAGAGGAAAGCAAAAGAAGCATAACTAGCTAGCAAAACTCTGAAACCAGCAGGTAAGACAAATGGATGACTGTACCTGCAAGACTTGTCTTGTTAGTGTGTGAAGATTTAATTGTTTGTTGAGTTGTGGTAAAGGAGGAGGAGAAAGCCATGCTTGTTTTTTGGAACGTTCACCACACAATAGCAGACATTCCTGTTACCTGGTGTAGGATATATTGAATCCATGTGACACAGCTGACAAAAAGAGTTGTGTAGCTCCATGAGTTTGTGTACTTTATTGCTTACATTAGCTCCTGGGAAAGAGAAAAAATTGTTCTCGATGGGCTGTAAATCTTCACTGACACTCCTCACGACATTTTCTCCTTGTACTATGGAAAGTGAAGGTGACATGTGGTACTTTCCTATCATGAGTATGGCCAGCATGAGATGTTTTTGACGCTCAGTTGTCTCAACCCTCTCACAGCAGATACCTAGAATCCAAGCACAGACTGAAGAGAATGATATTGCCTGTACACCTTCCGGAAGACAAGTTTCATTTCTCATTATCTGCATGCCTATAGGAAGCCTAAGGGAGAGGTTTGAAGCCTAAGGGAGAGGTTTAAAGCCTAAGGGAGAGGTTTAAAATTCTTTGCAGATTCATACAAATACAAAGGGCTTGGCCTGAAAAAACATCAAAGCATAAACCCCAATGTCCTTATTTGATAAAGCAATCTGTAATGGTTGCTGACAAACCTTACAAATTAGTTCTGTTCAGTCTGCCTTGCAGTGGCAGATGTAACAGCTGCTAAGTCACAACACTGCCTCCCACCATTTGTCATGCTGTCAATGGATATATGTCAGAAGGTGTAAGGTAGGCTGATTTATCCACAACAGGGACTTCAGGAAGGCATCCAGCTACCAGTGTAATGAGTCTTCTGGCTAGATTGGGTAAGTTAGCAGAGACACAAATACTGCTGGTTTTAAGCTCTCAGAGTGAGAATTAATAGTCTGTATTTAAATTATTTGGACTTTTTCTGCTTTCCTTTCATATTCCTGCAGCCTGATGTCATCTGCAAAACTGATGCAGATTTATAAAATAGAAACCAAACCAAAACAAAAAAAAATGAACAAAAAAACCACAAACCAAAGATTAAGTACAAAAATCACATCTGACAGATTGTTGTAGTTCTATTTGTGGTCTTAAGTGTCCTGCTAGAATTAGTTTAGAATGACTCAAACTGATTAACCGTGGTATTACCCAAACTCCTTTTCACAGCTACTAAGCTCAGCATCTTCCTGTTCCCTTGAAGGTCTGGGGGGCAATAAAACTTTGTCTTTCTTGCTTAAGAAAATTCCTCAAGACATGTCTTGCTTCTTATGATGCACCTTTTTACTGGTAAGACCTAGAAAAGGAGGAAATTAAGAGAGGGCTAAAGATGTGTAGCCCTGTTGTGTTATGTGAGATAGGACTGATTTAAAATGATTGACCGCTCGCACACTCCTACTAGCAATTTTGTTATCTCCATTTTAGGGCTGTTTGACCACTGTGTTACTAATGTCATTGCCTCTGCTGCTGGAACATACTGTCACACATACCATAAAGTTTCATACACATACAGCGTTACAAGCACGACAATTTGACATCTGTTCAATTTAAAGCATATTTACAGGAGGTTACACAAGCCAAGAGAACTCATCCATCTTTCTTTCAGATATTAGATTTCCTAGGCAAAGCCAAGAATATATGCCTCCTATGCACCCTATGCATAGGGAAAGGCTGTCACTCATTTCAATGAGTCAATATAGAGTTGTTTCCTGAAAGCACCGTCTGTTTAATCTACGGCTGTATAAGGCTGCTGAAACCAGACCAGCCAATTACTATCTATGTACAATGCAGAGTTTTCATCTAGAACAGACAGTATTAAAGTAGAAGTGGCTCTGTATTTCTACTTATCATAGTACAGCATTACAATGCAATAATAATAGACCTAGTTCTGTTTAGCACTGTTCAAAGTAACTTACAAAGTCATTCCCATTCTTCCTCTTTCTACAGTGTTGAAACTGTAGAAAACTCGCCACAACTTGGAACGCTCAGTCATATTCAGGAAAATCCTTACCTTCAGCACAAAGAGCTAAGTATGCTTTACGCTTGATCTGAGATTTGGGATGTTACAGAACATATTCCAGGCATGCTTTCAACAGACTTACCCAGGCTCTGCTTTGTACTGTTACTGCATGTATATTTTATGTATATATAGATACACAGTGGTTAATAATTCAAAGAGCAGGATACACTTACTGGCAGGGAGATGTGATGTGCTCATTTGATCTGCTTTGGTAAAATTATTTTTCATCACTAAATTTGCAGCAATGATGACATGCATTTTAAATATTTAATACTACGCAGAGTCATCAGCATGTCTTTTCCTTTGAAAAACACTTAATTATATCAGTTTAAAATGATGATGCTAAAGCCAAAATTATTTAAATTAGACTTAACATGGCCTAGGAAGTTTTTCCAAAAGTTAACACATTTTCAGCATCTTGTATGCACTACATACTCTATGGACTTCTAAGTGCAAACCCAGTTACAAAAAGCAGTCCATAAAAATAATCTGATGAATCTCTGATTCCTCAATGATTCTGTGTACAGTTTAGCTGAATTTAGGTGTCAGAAGATACACACAGAGGTTCACACTTACATGCACACTATAAGCACATTGCAAAATCTAAATAATCACTTGGTTCTTCTTCTATCATCCCTTCCCCCTTCAGCAAAGTAGCAGCAAAATGGAATCCTATTTCACTTAATTCATGAGACAGCAGGTGAAACAGCCCAGTCCCTGACCTGGAATTAAGAATTAGTGTCTTTGATATCAGTATTTGATACATTAATCATTACCTCCATTCAGTGATCTGCTGGGACTTTTAAGGGCAGCTAAAGACAGAGGTACTTTAAGGTATGTACACAGATGTAAAACCTTTCTGATTGCATTTCCAGTTGGCTAGTGTGAGCCAGCTCTATTTCAGAAGCCATATACAGCCATATTATAAAAATGCTGTGGCTAGAATATGAATTTCCTGTGCTGTAGTCTAACAGGATACTTAAAGATTGTAAATCAGATATATTTGCTCAGACACTGTACTACATACGACACCTGGATGAGAGTTAGGTTACACCTATCCACTTCAACTTTTGAGCAGAATAACCTAATGCAAGTGTATTTGTCAATGTAACTCTGCATGTGGTTTAATGCAACCAAATTGAAAGAATCCATGATATTCCTTTAATCTAACTGCATAATACAGACAATAGAGTTTTAGAAAGTGTTCGCTGTAACCTTCCCATCTCTTCTGTTTGTGCGATGATGAGTCTTTCTAGGATGCTATCTAGTTGTATTCTAAAATAAAAATGTGGACTATTTCCTGCACTGTTACTTTCCTAGTAAAACATTATCATATCACAGACAACTAAAAGTCTGAAGCTTTAGGACCTGTATTATTGTACTGGTTAAATTACAAGTGATTCTATCAGAAATAGGTCCTATACAGGTACTTACATCCTGCATTCAACTCACCACTTACCCCTTAGCCTGTGTTTACAAGCAGAAGGCTATTATCAACAGGAACTGAAGATTATAGTCATTACCAGCAACCAAGAGAATGATCTCCTCCTTATGCTTAAGTCAAACAAAAGTTACAAGTGCTTCAGGGAAGTTATCATACCAGGCATTATGTTTGACCAGATTCTCCACCATCACAATAAAGACTAAATCCATATTACACCTAGTATTTCCCATAACTTCACAAGCAACCTTAGCAGCTCATCTGATCTCCGATATCAACAAGTCTTAACCTCTGCTGTCCAAGCACAAATGCTTCCTTTCTTCCTAGCTATTACAAAGCCAGTAAAAGCATGTAAGCATATATTCACAGAATGATCTTGTTCTGAAGTCATTAGCGGTATCAGCACACACAAAATCTGAGAACACATTGCAGCTGAATAAAATAGCTACAGACTCACTATGGTCAGAGCTCTCCAACCCCATACACTAAAAGCACTCCTGAAAATTACCAAGTGTTTAGAAATAACTTAGAAACTAAACATGAAGGACATATCTCTTTTCCTAGACATAGGAAGAAATCAATCCAAAAGACCACATTGATGTTTTCCACAACTAATATTTTCTTATGGTTGGAAATGTTCCTTGATTTACAGGCTAGTTCTTAATCCTAAATCTCTGTTGCTACAAGCCAAACCTCATTATAACACAACTGTTCATCTACTTTGTTGGACAAAATGTACATAGTTATCTTTTAACCAGCCTATTTTTTGTAGTCTCCATTCATCTTTCTTCCTCCATCTCATGCATTTACATTCCACACATTCTATACAACACTGCCAGAAGAGGTTACAAATTAAAAGGATTTCCACTGATGCAGCTGGCACGTTGTTCAGGTGCACGATATTCTTCAGCAAATATAGAAGTACTACTCTTTTCTGTCAGTACAACCAATTTCCCAGCCAAAACATCCAAACTCATTGTTCTTTACTGAAGAACATGTGGGAAAGGGTTTTAAGAAAAGAAGTTCTTCTCCTTTGCCTCATAATTAATTCTACTGGGCTCTTATCCTTCATTGAAATTAATGTCCTAGACAAATATTAAACATTTTTGCTTGACTTAAAAAAAGAATTAAATCAGCATCTTTTTTTATTCTTCAAAAAGAAGACAGACAACACCCTTTAGTGAATTGACACTCGCTGTCAAACACACATTCTCCTCAGGCAAGATCAAACCAATACAGGTACCTGACTTGCAAATGGAGCGTTTATCTAGGCACTACATGAACACAGAAGGTAACGACTAGGTAGCAGAATGTTGTATTCAACATCGGAATTCATAGAATCATAGAATATTTGGGGTTGGAAGGGACCTTAAAGATCATCTAGTTCCAACCCCTCTGCCATAGGCAGGGACACTTTGCACTAAATCAGGCTGCCCAAGGCCCTGTCCAGCCTGGCCTTGAACACCTTCAAGGATGGGGCATCCACAACTTCCCTAGGCAACCTGTTCCTGTGCCTCACCACTCTCATAGTGAAGATATTCTTCTTTATGTCTAGCCTAAATCTGTTCCTCTCCAGGGTTTTTTTGGCTTTTTTTTTTGTTTCTGTAGGCCACCTTCAGGTATTGGAAAGTCTCTATAAGATCTCCTTGTGGCCTTATCTTCTCCAGGATGAACAACCCCAACTCTCTCAGCCTGTCCTCATATGGGAGGTGCTCCAGTGCTCTATTCATCCTTGTAGCCCTCCTCCTTATCCTTCTTATGTTGAGCATTCCAGAACTGGACACAATGCTCCAAATGAGGTCTCACAAGAGAGGAATAGGGGAGCAGAATCCCCTCCCTCAACCTGCTGGCCATGCTTCTTTTCATGCAGCTCAGGATATGGTTGGCCTTCCAAGTTGGGAGTGCACATTGCCAGCTCATCTCGTAGGCTTCTCATCAACCAACACACCCAAGTCCTTCTCTGCAGGGCAGTTCTCAATCACGTCATCCCACATCCTTTATTGAAATTGGGAATTGCCCCGACCCAGGTGTAGGAATCATTACAGTTTATCCCTTCCTCCGCAGGGAAAAACATATTGTCTCTGACGCATTAAAATATCAAGTGTTGTTGGAAGGCATTTGTTTCTTTGACAAGAGTACTATAAAAGCAGCATAACCAAACAGTTTAGTTAAGGAAGCAATGAGAACTACCAAATGAAAATGGCTGCCTAAAGCCTTGGCTCCTGCTCCTGCTCACATCTCGGCCACTGGGCATGGCTCTGTGCGAACCACTCTCCCCATCCCTGCCGGTATGATCCCTCAGGGCTCGCTGCCTGCCACCCTGGCAGGTATTAAAGTGCCTGAGCTGAACTTAAATGTGTGTGCAGGACGTGGGCTGGTGGTAGGTCCTCTCAGGGCCATTAAGGACAGTGCCGCAGGGGCACCGGCAACTTTCTTAGCTGGTTTCTAGCCAGCTCTCCTGTTCAGGAAATTATTATCCTTGAACAGCCTTAGAATAATGAGTGAAACCAGCTCAATAACTTTTATTATTACATTCCACTTCAATAAGCCACTGTCGTTAATTAGCAAAACAAAAATAATCACTACAGTGTTGTACACTAATAAACATGAGGGTAAAATTTCTTTCTGATGCTGTCTCTTCTACTACTGGACATTTTAATTTCACTTCTCCCTCCAAGCATATGTAACTTAGCCACTACTGGTGGGAGAGTCTGGAAATCATCTAACAAAGAGCAGAATTATTTGACAAGCAAGTAAAGACCAATTAAGCCAGAAGCAGTTGGAAAGAATCCCACTAGCTCTTGAGCAAAAAGGAAAAAATGGATAAGAAAAGGGTTCAAAACCCAGACCCTAATTTTTCTTCTATAATCTGCCTGAGCTGCTGCTGGCTTCAATCTTTCATTATTCTTCTGGTGGGCTGAGGACCTTACATGTCTCCTTATCTCTACACTGAACATTAAAGGTGAAGAAAATTAAGTGTATAAGTAAAAAATGACTAAACGAAGGTAGTTAACATCTCGTCTTCAATTGCTCTGTATGTCTTTAGGACATTTGTAGATGATGATGTTGTCTATCATCAAAACTGTGTGAATGAAAATCATGGCAGAACGTTACTTATGACTTCTGTTGCCTGTGACTGTACAATAGGCTTCTTAAGGTTGCTAATGTTAATATATAACAGAAAGCCAGTTCTAGAAAGACCACATAGGATATAGTCAACTATTCTCAGTAAACCTGTAGGAGAACATATATTCATTCATTATTTATGCCATATAAAACTGCACAAAAATTATTTTGTAGAGATGTGGTAATTATGCTTGGTAAGTCCTGATTGTGAGGTCAGTTGTTTCACAATTTTGTGACGCAGGCACTGTGCAACAGTCCCCATCTTTGTGTCACAAGCTATGTTAATAGCTGGAAAACTGATCAAAGATGTATGCTCCCTTTTCAGCCCATTAATGAGGCCTCTGTCCTGGCTTTACATAATGTGGCTGAAAATATAATTGTATATGTAGTAATTTCAAAAGCCTCAAATTTTGTAGAAAAATTAGAAAGACTCCAGTCAGTTGAAATAGCAAATGTAGTGGGAATGAAAAATGCTGCATCAGACCCTCACAATATTACAGGGCTGATTTTCATATTTCATTTTTCATTTATGTAAGTGAAGCAAATGTTACCCTGTGGGAACTGTTTAGTTAAATACGGTACATTCAGTAAAAATTTTAAAAGTACCAGATGGAGGAGGACCAGAAGGTGCTAGTCATTCTACAGTATCACAGAATGAGGACATAGCTTGTTCTAAACTGCCCCTCAAACAGTTTTATTCCCAAGGTGACATAGGCAACTTCACAAGAAATGAGAGGATGGAAGCTTTTTTCTTATATACTTATTTTTGGTATGTGAAAGGCTGACACTTTAAAATTCAAGAAAAATGTAGGGCTTTGTTTTATTTTAATAGAATGTTGAGAGGAAATAAGATGGACAAGGAGGAAAGAAGAATTTGATGCCTGATGAAAGAAACAGCTGATGGAGGGATCAGAAAACCGTTCCATAATAGAGGCTTCCATCCCTGTAAGAAAAAAATCAGGCATTGAATGGACAAACAGAAGCAGAGAGTATCAGAATTTTTTTCCCAGGCTTCGTCACCAAACTTGCACAAGACAGAAAGTCTTGAGAGTATGGATAAAAGGAGGAAGGAGGAAGAATTCATTTTAAAAGATCTACTTACCATTGGCAACAAAAAAGCAAGTAGTACTTGGCCATGGAACAACTCACAGCTACAGGACATTTCTTGCTAGTGAGAGGTAATGAAGAAGGATAATGAAGTCTCAAAGGAATTTTTTTTGTCTTTTGCAATTTTTCTTTGAGTAGAAAACAAGCTTTGAGGCTGCCCCAAGACACTCTAAGGTTTGCTATAGCCACAAATGCAAAGATAACAAATGAAGACACTCCATTGATCTGCTCCTCTGTTTTATGAGAGAAGGCACCTTAATATTCACTGGGGACAAAGCACTGACAAAGGAAAAAAAAAAAAAGGAAAAGAAAAAGCTTCCATTAAATACTTAGCAGAGGAAGAGAGAATATTTTGAGGAAATACAGGGCTTGATTTTAAATCATCAGCTGAACAACCTGTCTTGCCTGTGAATGTGTGTATTTGCATGAATAACAGCTGCTTGCTAGCTTTCATGTGGGGGAAATTTCCTTGGGGTTATCACACAAAGTACTGGAAAAAAGCTAAACCAGAAGCCAAGTAAGTCATGTGTGAATTATTTTTTAAATACTGTAAATGATTGGTTCTGGAATCAACAGCAGTACTACAGAAATATTTGCTTTTATAGTGTTAATTTCATAGATTTGGGATGATCATCACAGCTCACAGGCCCTCAAAGGAGCTAAGGTAAAGCAACTTTCACTATGTTTAAGTCTCACATCGTAACAGCCTTTCCTGTTACACAGACTTCATTCTAAATCCAAGAATCATATAACCAGCTACAGAAGCACACACACTCCTTTCCTGGAGGACAGTGACTGTTGAACTGCGCATAACCTCACAATGTTTTACCTTGGCAGGTATCCTCCACAACTGATATAAAACATTGCCCCACTTAGACCAATGCAGCATTGTACCATTGTGGTCTTTGGGGACTGGCATTTCATACCCTGAATATATGAGTATGAATACCATTTCATACTCCAAGTTTTCAATAGTCTTTCCAGCTACAGATTTTCTGTGAGTGCTTCATGGCAAGACAGTCTGTGATAGCATCTCACCCACTTCCCAAAGTTATGTTAGAAGGGGACCCAGAAATATGCCACTTAATCTCCTCTTTCCTTGTGTCCTGGTTTCTGTGAAAGGAATTCCAGGGCCAGAGACTTCACAGACAAGTGGGAAGTAGAGGGCACAGGCTGCAAAGCCTTACACAGAATGTCGTTGCACACATGATTATTGTAGCCCTTAGTACTTTTATTTTTCCTTGAATCAGATCCTTCCTTTGAGAACACGTTTGGACATGAAGCTTGTCTGTTCTCCTTTAATAGGTGTTTGAACATTTCAGGAAATAGTGATAAATTATATAAAAGTCAAGACAAATGACAGATTTTTAAAGTTCTCTCTCTTCACAGTACGAAAAGGGGGTTTATACAAAATGTGTTTGATTCGCAAATATCTCATGTAAACCAAAACCTGCCTTCCAAAGTAGCCATATGTATTCATAATTTCAGGAGAGCAGGGTTTATATTATTTGAATAATAAGTCCTGAATTTTGAAGTGCTCTTCGTGGAGGTCTTCAGGTGTTTAGTATAATAATACACAGGTAGAGAATCTGTAGGACAGTATTCTCCATTTGTGATTCTCTTGTAACCTCTAAGCTATATTTTTGCTTTCTTTACTGCCAAAGGCATACAGCAATTATTTAATGTTACTTTTTTTTCTATTGCATTTTTTTGTTTATTCATGTTTATTTCTTAATTTATTTTCTCCAGGAAACCGATTACCAACTTTTGGAAGTACAGAGATAGCCTGGGGGTCTTTTCAGCTGTGCACAGCCCTAGCATCAAAAGCATACTATCACGGAATAAAGTTTCCAGGAGGCAAATGCTGTTTATGGACCCTCTGTTCCTACAGTGTTTACTGATACGAAATGCCACTGTGGCATGTTGTGCTGTGTAATAAACATTCCTTACCTGCTCACTTTAGAAGTCCAAGGAGCTAAGTCCCCTGGTTATCATTAGAAAGCTAAAAGTATTTTGCTCTTTCTTCTTGGAAATACACTTAAAACATTTCTATTAATTTCTGTGGTGGAGCAGAAAATATCTACATTTGCACATGAAACATAATTTGCCTATTTTAATTAATTAACTTCTAAATATAACCCAGTTTAATTCCAGAAACTAATTAAACTTGTAATTAGTTAACATTGCAGTGTGACATCATTAACTAAATTGTTCATATAAAAATGCAAAAAGCCCTATGGAAATCTTGGTGTGTTTACTAGGATCCTTCTATAATGATAATGATGTACCTTACAATGGTGTTCTGCATGCGAATAAATTTACCCATTGAAAAACTTTTTGTCACTTTCAGGATAGCATTGCCTATTTTAAAACCTACAGCAATATAAGGTAGAGGGGTCATAAAGCCTCTGAATTAGCTTGATAAAACTCTCATTTCTTCTAGTATTCCTTTTTCTTTTTTTTCCAGTTTAGCTTGCATTACGTTGGGAGCACCCTAAGATAAACTAAATTAAAGTGTGTGTACAGGATAAAACTAGTTATAAATTACTTACTGATACTACAATGGAGTCATGTTTCTGAGTACTTTCAATATGAAATTACACCAAAGTTAATACTTGCTTATATCATCACACTAATAACAGCATCACACATGCAAGACTTGTAACTGTAACAGAAGTTCTGTGCTATGGTCTTGTAAAACTTTCATAATTTTGCTAGTTCCTGTTTTTCTTTATTGGTCTGGACTGTGACTACACATCTTTCCTTCACCTGTGCTTCTATCCTGAGCTATCATCTGCCTAAAATGTTTGCTCTAGCAGTGTCTCTCTCCCTGACCAGAAAATAGCTAGTGATTTGAAGAGGTTGACAGCTTGACAAACGACCTAATCTGGAGGTTGGAGAAGGAAGCGTTCCAAAGTTGTCTTGTGCTGGAGTTGATGGAGCTCCCCACACAATTCTGAGTGCAGTGGACAGAACCCAGTCAAGCTATCGTTGAATTTCCTAGCTGTAATTATACCAGTTTAACAACTCACAAATACAAACCCAAGCTTCAGTTGCTGCTAGTACCAGTTTTTTTCCATTGATCTTTGCTCGTTTGCCTTTTTACATTTGCCCAAAGAGCATCACGGAGCAATAATTTCTTAACATTTGTCATACAAATTCAGTTTTCTAGAAACATGATATGAAAGCAGCAGAACACAGATAAAAAAGAACTCAGTAAGGCATATGCATACAGAACAAAGCTATGTTCATTGCTTTTCATAATATGGAAGCTTTTTCTGCTCAGTGGCTATACAAACCTTTTTACAACCAGCAGCCCCACAGACAATGCAATCCTCTGCTTCTCTACATCGTCATATACACAAATTGGACTTTAAAGTGACTTCAGTTTAATTCCACAAATGTGCATGGAAGTTAGCTCAAGAGGAGAAGGCATGTGAATATACAAATCCACTTGAAAATATAAATTAAAATTTGTAGGAAATTTATATGTACTATTGGCTCAGCTCTATTCAGCACAGTCATTATTCTTGAATAGTTCTAGTCATTGTTTTGTGAAGAAAAGTATTTTTCTTACTAACGTAATAACCTGTTTGATATCCTGTCCTATTTTACACTTTCTTTTGTGTTTTTTTAGGTAATAAATATGAGGCAAACTAGAGAGAATTTCAAGAACAACTGTGATTTGTAGGAGACAAGAAAGGTGTTTTTTCTGCGGAAAGTTTATTGCAAGAACAGGGCCACATTCTGAGCCCTAGTGCTGCTAGATGTTAGGCATCCCAATTAAACAGAGAGAACATTACCTGAAGCTGTCAGATGAAAGTACTTCTGAATGAAGAGGTATAAAGCTCTTCAGCTGTCTGTTATGATGGATGTCTTCCAGGATATACTGAAATGCTGGGAATGACATGTCAGAAGCATCTGAGAAAAGGGAATATGAATTTCAAGTGTTCCCCCAAAAAATATTACAATTCATTGGATGATTGAGTTAAGAGAACTTTATGAATCTGTTCAGAAAATCATCATAACTGTATGTGAAAGTGTCAAGAAGAATCCTAGAGATAGAGGATGGATGGCTCTACTGAGGGTTCTGGACAGGCCGAATCGATAGACCAATGTCAACTGTGTAGGGTTCAACAAAGTAAGTGCTGAATCCTGCACTTGGATAACAGCAACCCCATGCAACGCTACAGGCTTGGGGAAGCTTGGCTGGAAAGCTAAAGAGTGGAAAAGGACCTGGGAGTACTGGTCAATAGACAGCTGAATATAAGCCTGTGTGTACCCAGGTGGCCAAGAAGTCCAGTAGCATCCTGGCTTGCATCAGAAATGGTGTGGTCAGTAGGATCAGGGAATTGATCGTCCCCCTATACTCAGTGCTGATCAGGCCATACCTCAAATGCTTTGTTCAGTTTTGGGCCAGTCACTACAAGGAAGATGTTGAGATGCTGGAGCATGTACAAAGAAGAGCAATGGAGCTGGTGAAGGTTCTGCAGTGCAAATCTTATAAGGAATGCCTGGGGAACGGAAGTTGTTTAGCCTGGAGAAAAGGAGGCTGAGGGGAGACCTTATCACTCTCTACAACTACCTAAAATGAGGTTGTAGTGACGTAGGTGTTGGGTCTCTTCCTCAGGTAACAAGTGATAGGGTGAAAACAAATGGACTCAAGTTCTGCCAGGGATATTAGAAAAAAAATTCTTCACTGAAAGCATTGTCGAGCATTGGAATAGACTGTCCAGGGAAATGGTGGAGTCACCATTCCTGGAGATATTTAAAAGATGTGTAGGATTTGGCACTTAGGGACATGGTTTACTGGTGGAGTTGATAGTGTTTGTTTGAGAATTGGCCTTGATGATCTTAAAGGTCTTTTCCAACCAAAATTATTCTATGATTCTATGAGTTTACAGTTAATCATTTAGGTTCCTATTATAGATGAAATAAGGGATGGGAAATAGAAGAAAACTAAGAATAAAAAGAAAAGTACAGAAAACTAAGAACCTTACAAAGACAAAAAATAATCAAGTGATAAGTATTCTTAAGGAAAAGAAAAACATTGCTTAGAGAGTTGCACTGTCTGAAAGCAAATGTAGGGTGTTTGATTCCTGAATAGTTGTGAGCAGATGATCTCAAGAGGTCCCTTCAAAGATTCTGTGACTTTAATCCTTCTCTGTGGACACATATTTCACTTTGGAGATTCAGTAAGATGCATCACTGGCCCCTGGTCCTTTCCTGAGCTACACTGTAGGTATGACATACCCAGTTATGTACCTTGTCAGTGCTGGCCTTGCTTTGTTGACCTTACTTCCTGGTTTGACCCTGGACCCCCATGGATGGTGTCCTTGGCAGAGATGTCTCTGCCTGTCAGCTGCCTGCCTGTCAGCTTGGCTTTCCTTATGGGCCTGCCCCCTTGCTGCTCCCTTGGTGGTTTTGTGTTGAGAGCAGAAAAGGCAAAAGAAATTTAGGATCTAGACCCCTGTCTGTTAAGAAGGTGCATTTCCATAACAGCTAAGTTTCGTTATAGTTAACCTAAATGTTGTCCAAAGTCAGGTGCTTCCATTCCAAATTTTTGGCTAACAATTTCAAACAAAGAGAGATTGCTTTTTCCATTCCCATTCTAGTGTATAACCTGTATTCTTACTAGCTAGATGGATGGTGGTTTACTTTTTTAAAAGTTCTAGTCAAGGCTAAAATAACTCTTATTCATGGAAAACAAATACAGAACTTTAATGTGCATAGAATCAGAGAAAGAATCATGCAAGAGGAATGTATTTCATCATCACAGCCATTAAGCACTATGTTTAATATCTTTATCAGTGATCTCGATGAGGGGATTTAATGCTCCCTCAGTAAGTTTGCAGGTGATATTAAATTGAGTTGGGAGTGTCAATCTGCTCAATGGAAGGTAAGATTTATGGAGGAATCTGTACAGGCTGGATTGCTGGGCTGAAGTTTTTTACTGTGAGGGTGGTGAGGCACTGGAACAGGTTGTCCAGAGAAGTCACGGATGCCCCAACCCTGGAGGCATTCAAGACCAAGTTTGATGAGGCTCTGAGCAACCTGATCTAGTACAAGTTGTCCTGCCTATGGCAGTGGGGTTGGACTAGACAGCCTTAAAGATCCCTTCCAACCCAAATCATTGTATGATTCTATTCTAAAGGGTGGGTGTGAAGAGGATGTGGCCAGACTCTCTTCAGTAGTGTCCAAGGACAGGACAAGGGGCAATAGACACAAAGTAGAACACGAAGTTCCACCTGAACATGAGGAAAAACCTCTTTTCTATGAGGGTGACAGAGCACTGGAACAGTCTGCTTAGAGTGGATGTGGAATCTCTTTCTCTGAAGATATTCAAAACCTACCTGGACATGTTACTATGTAATCTGAAGAAGATGTACATGCTTTGGCAGACGGGTTGGACTTGATGATCTCCATAGGTTGGATTCTTTGATTCTCCATCATATCTTTCATGCCATATGCTAAGAACATGATTCATAGTATATCACTCTCACTAATGAGTTTGTGAATTTAATCTCATGAAAGTGTTTTGTCATTTTTTTTTTAATTGTAATTTAAGTCACAAGTAGGATATAGGCATATCATAGGCAGGATCAGAAACTGAGTTAAATGTTCACCATCCTATATAGTTTAAGAGAATTAAGAGAAAAACCACCATAATTACAGGTATATAATATTTTTTCTGACCCTTCTCCAAATAAAAGTTTAATGCATGAAACAGATACATTTCAGTATTTAGAAACACTTCCCAAGTGTGAAAAACTTCCAATTTTATCTTCTGAAACACAGATAGGGGGCTTTGTTTATGGGCAGTAAATATTTTTTCCTTTGGTATAGACTATCTTCTGGAAAGAATATCTTCACATAATTTCTTTGTTGGCATTTCTTCCTGCCATCCAGTCAGCAAAGCAAAGTTTGCTTTCTCCCAAGAAAATAGCCATGAGATTGATCCACCATACATCCTGCAGTTCCTTACAGATAAATCCTGTCAACTTGCGTAGAAATCTCTTGGCTTTTTATCCTCTTTGTTTCCACAGCTGCATGTTTGCTGCCTTTGAAGCTTTTGTTCTGTTCTCTATTTTTTTTCACATTGATTCTTCTTACATTGCAAATGACCACCAGAGCTGGGTGAAGTGCAAAAGATTTTGTCATTCATTTTGTTTCAAATCAGGGTTTGAGAGAAAAGTTCTCCTGTAATGTTTTGCCTATATATCATTATAATGCAGACAACATAGCGCTACTACAGTTTCTTGGCATCTGTGGTCTTAATAAACTGTATTCATATGCTAGTCGTAAGTAAAGTTACACACTTGCTAAAGAGCAAACTATATTTTGTGAATTTAATTACCCACAACTAAGATAGCAAATATGAACGTGCAGACTTTTGTGATACTAAGAAAAGAAAAACTAAGACAATGCTATATGAAATTGTCTGTTCTGTTTCTGGACAGAGTTTTAATCAGATTGGTTCCCCAGAGAAAGTACATCCTTATATGAATATATATATATTATCTGCTTTCCTACATTCACCTGTTGAAGAAGAGCCAGATTTGTCCTCTGAAGCTCACTTGAAGCAAAGGTAGAAGTCATTTGAACATGCTGTGTGTCCTATGTGGTACAAAATACACCATGTGTATAAATAAATCCAAAAGTACAATGTAACCCATTTGACAAATAAAAATAAAATTTTCCTTGTTAATGGCAAGGGAAACAGACCTACTAGAAAAAAGGTTCATCAAGGTTTTCTGGGCATTAACAGTAAATAGATAACAAGGCATTTCAAGCCCGGCAAATCATAGCATAGCCTGGAATGCTTATTGGTGGCCACAGGGTAACTGTGTAAGGATTCATACAATTGTAATGTTTTCAGATCTAATAATTCCTTCTAATCTGTTGTCTTCCACTGTCCTTTATGTGTAAGGATCCTGTTAATATTACTCCTCTGGAAGAATGAGTCTCTAGATATTAGCATATGAAAATGCACTCTGATTGATTCTACCTGTTGCAGGGAAGTGAACTTGCTTAATTAAGGGGAAGGATTTATGGATTTGGCCAAGTTTAGTTGCTTTGATGCGTACATCTGACACAGTTGATCACCCTCACCCTCCCCTTACTTCCTTTACTTCAATGCAAGATGGATAGAGATGGTATAGAAATGGATGTGATAATCTCTCAGATCAAAGGTAAATGATTCCAGGAGACCACTGAAAAATGAAATTCATACTTACAAATATTCACTCTTCTTCTTGTTCCTTGTCATGCGGCAAATCATCAGTTATGCTAACCAGAACATACAGATATTTTCATAACTTTTATAGAAACTGTATGGTCTCTGAATCATCTGTACTTTTTGGGTTGAAACTTTCTGATGTACATTAAGCCAACATTATTTGTAAACTGAGCAGAGTTTTTTTTGTTTCTTTCTTTCCTTAGAGGAACAAAACATGGAAAATTTTCTGCACAGAGAAAAACCGATCCCCACGTTATCAGACTAAATTTGATCCTGAATTCATCCTGAAATATCCATACATGTAGTGCAGTGGACTCACTCATGATGTTGCCCAACATGTATTAATCCTAGCTGCAGTGTAGCAGATTAAAAAAATTAAATAAAAGCAGGATTATTACAAATAAAGCTTTCATAGAATCATAGAATAACCAGGTTGGAAGAGACCCACCAGATCATCCAGTCCAACCATTCCTATCAAACACTAAACCATGCCCCTCAGCACCTCGTCCACCCGTGCCTTAAACACCTCCAGGGAAGGTGACTCAACCACCTCCCTGGGCAGCCTGTTCCAGTGTCCAATGACCTTTTCTGTGAAAAAATTTTTCCTAATGTCCAGCCTAAATCTCCCCTGGTGGAGCTTGAAGTCATTTCCTCTTGTCCTGTCCCCTGTCACTTGGCAGAAGAGGCCAGCACTCTCCTTTCCACAATTCAGTTGCTTTAGAAATAAAGCAACTGAAACGAAAGAAGTGTGATCACCTATCCAAGTGGTGAAAATAGAACTCAGATTTCCTGAACAGAGCTGTTTAAATGGTTGTCTGACTTGCAAGAAAATTCTTTGTTTTATGAAAGAAATCTGTATATGTTTTGAGAGAACAGAATGAATTGCAAGAATATCCAAGTATAGAAGTACAGAGAGATAAAATTCAAAACAAAATTATAGAAATATTGGACTAGAGGATTTGCCTAAAGAAAAAAAAAAGCAGTGGGGTCTAAAGCCTCCAATCTCAACTGTAGCCTCAATGCTTCTAATTTCCAATCTACTCCTTATACCTAGTGGGGAGATAAAGGAGTATTCAGTTTTGGGACCCTCACTACAAAAAGACATTGAGGTGTTGAAGCATTCCCAAAGATGAGCAACAAATCTGGTGAAGGGTCTACAGCACAAGTCTTATGAAGGGTGGCTGAAGCAATTGGGGTTTAGTCTGGAGAAAACGAGGCTGAAGGGAGAACTCATTGCTCTCTACAACTATGTGAGAAGAGGTTGAATTGGTGTGGATATCCCAAGTAACAAGTGATAGGATGACAGGAACTGGCTTCAAGTTGTGCCTGGGGAGGTTTAGATTAGATGCTAGGAAATATTACTTCACTGAAAAGATTGTCAGGCACTGGAAAAGGCTGCTCAGGAAGTAAAGACATGTAGATGTGTCATTTTGGGACATGTTTTAGTGGTGTAATTAGCAGTGTTGGGTTTATGGTTGGACTTGATGATCTTAAAGGTCTTTTCCAACCTAAATGATTCTGTGATTCTATTAAGTTCTGAGACAGCAGTTGGATTACAAATGAGCTAGAATATTTGAAAATCCTGAGGTCATGAGATTTAGAGTGAAGAACCTCCTAGATGCCTGTCCCAAGAAACAGCTCAGATCCCAGTGGCAGAAAAACTGATAAAAAGGCTGATAAAACCCTGATAACCTGCAGAGCCTTATCTCAGGCACACCTCTTACCACTTTCAAGTGCTTTGCCAAAGACCCTGGACACTGACCGATGCCTGGAGCTTAAGTTTTGCAGATGAATGTGTGAGCCATAGACAATAGAATCCCAGCTGCAGTAGAAATCAGACTCCTATGCAATTCTGCAGGAAACTTAAGCAGTGTTTTTTTCATGGACCTTTCTCTTTATGAGAAATCAAGATTTCTCATTCAAATTTCTTTGGTCATAAAAACACTAACTGTCTTTGCTCTTGATTCCTAGTTATTTAGGTAATCTACCATCATTCACATGATCTCAGATGTGAAGATTAAGACTGTTTGGTAGTTTTGGAATATAGACTTTGTTAAGGAGGTTTCAAATATAGTAACTTGTACTCATTTAGTGTCATAGCCCAGTATCATGGGCTGCATCCAAAGAAGTATGGCCAGCAGGTCAAGGGAGGTGATTCTGCCTCACTACTCTGCTCTTATGAGACTTCACCTGGAGTACTGCTACCAGCTCTAGAGCCCTCAGCACAGAAAGGACATGGAACTGATGGAGTGAGTCCAGAGGAGGGCCAAAAAATGATTTGAGGGCTGAAGCACCTCACCTATGGAAACAGGCTGAGCCAGCTGGCCTTGTTCATCCTGAAGAAGATGCTGTGGGGAGACCTTATTTATAGAAGCCTTCCAGTACTCAAAGGATGCCTGTAGGAAAGATGAGAATAGACATTTTAGCAAGGCCTGCTGTGACAGGACAAGAAGTAATGGTTTTAATCTGAGGAAGGGTAGATTTAGACTGGTTATCAGGAAGAAATCTTTTACTGTGAGGGTAGTGAAACCCTGGAACAGGTTGCCTGGGGAGTGGAGTCCTCGTCCCTGGAAATATTCAACGTCCGGTTGGATGGGGCTCTGAGCAACCTGATCTACTTAAAGATGTCCCAGCTCCTGCAAGGTGGGTTGGACTAGATGACCTTTAAAGTCCCTTCCAGTCCAAAGCATTGTATGATGATTCACATAAACTGTCTTGGCAAAATCTCTGTTACCTGTTAAAGTCTTGATTAAAATTAAGAATTCTGATGCAGAAGAATTGTGAATCACCTGAGAGAAATTTATTGTATAGTAGGCATTCCTGGACGTTAACCCAGTAGGATTTTTTGACCTGCCATGCCTCAGTAGAAATTTATAGTATGTCCTTGGTACATAACTACATGAGTCAAAGTTTGGTCCTGTTTGCTTCAGCAACTCTCAAGGCTTTGTGAGTGTTAGCTCTTGGTATTAAAAAAAAAAAAAAGATGTCATGTTTTACTCTTGTGTCTGCAATCAACTTCATATTGCCATAAAGAGTTCTCAGTGTGGTAATCTTTGGCACCAGGAGCTATACTTTAGAGTGAGATGAAAACAATTACGAAAAACTATTCTGATATTTACTGCTGAAATAATCATAGAATCATAGAATCACCAGGTTGGAAAGGACCCGTCGGATCATCGAGTCCAACCATAATGACTACATAGATCCTGCCCTCAACTTTTACCAAGGAGTTATGGTGTTTTCAGACATACTTGAGGTAGGCAGCCTAAAATTTGAGAGAAGTTGTTGCAAAATTGCATTCGAGTACATGAAGTGAAGCTGGTATCACCTAAAGAAGAGTCACATGATTTATAACTAGAGTTAAGCCTGTCCTGAAAGTAAACGAGAGTGGAGCACAGAAGTCAACATGCTCAAGTCTCTCATGATCTTTGACAGCCTAATGCCATATTTGCCTGCTCTATTTTTGTTACTTAACTCAGCATTTTGCACAGCATGTCAGAGTCCCTTTTCTACATACATATATATATATTAAAAAATCTATTTTCTGTAATCAGATAGCACAAATAATGTATCCTTGACAAGACTTATAACATCTGGTATCACTTGCAGCAGTATAGTGACCTTGTGCATGTGTAAAACTGGAAAAGAACTACCTCTTCTGGTCAGCTGCTATTTCAAATGTTCTGTACAGGACTACACAACTCAAAAGTACCTCTTAGCATTTTTATGCTCTAAAGAACATTGGGAAAGTTATCTACAACATGAAGCTTTTTAGATTAGAATCATAGAATCATAGAATCATAGAATAACCAGGTTGGAAGACACCCACCAGATCATCGAGTCCAACCATTCCTATCAAACACTAAACCATGCCCCTTAGCACCTCATCTACCTGTCCTTTAAACACCTTCAGGGAAGGTGACTCAACCACCTCCCTGGGCAGCCTGTTCCAGTGCCCAATGACCCTTTCTGTGAAAAAATTTTTCCTAATGTCCAGCCTAAATCTTCCCTAGCAGAGCTTGAGGCCATTTCCTCTTGTCCTGTCCCCTGTCACTTGGCAGAAGAGGCCAGCACCCTGCTCTCTAAAACCTCCTTTCAGGTAGTTGTAGAGAGCAATGAGGTCTCCCCTCAGCCTCCTCTTCTCCAGGCTAAACAACCCCAGCTCTCTCAGCCATTCCTCGCAAGGCCTGTCCTCCAGACCCTTCACTAGCTTTGTTGCTCTTCTCTGGACTCTCTCCAGAGCCTCAACATCCTTCTTGTGGTGAGGGGCCCAGAAATGAGCACAGTATTCAAGGAGCGGTCTCACCAGTGCCGAGTACAGAGGGAGAATAACCTCCCTGGACCTGCTGGTCACGCCATTTCTGATACAAGCCAAGATGCCATTCGCCTTCTTGGCCACCTGGGCACACTGCTGGCTCATGTTCAGTCGGCTGTCAACCAATGCCCCCAGGTCTTTCTCCTCCAGGCAGCTTTCTAGACAGACTTCTCCTAGTCTGTAGCACTACATAGGGTTGTTGTGCCCCAAGTGTAGGACCTGGCACTTGGCCTTGTTAAACCTCATCCCATTGGTCTCAGCCCAGCTGTTCACCCTTTGCAGAACCTCCCTGCCCTCCAGCAGTCCTGCTTTGACTGTAATTTAATTTTAAAACAACTTTTTGCTTCTGTTTATTGGTTCTCTATGTATTCTGAAAGAGAACTGTGCTCAAGCCCAAATGTAAACACACAGAAACTTAGGGAGGTCCAATTCCCCACCTAAACTTTGAGGCTTCTCTCTCTCTCTCTCTCTCTTTCCTCTCACCTAACTCCTCTCGTTCTTTCACCTAAGTCCACTTTGGGGACATAAAAAGAATGGCAGAAAAATAGTCCGGGTTAACAGATAGTAATGGTAAGGCCTTGGCTGTCTTAAAAGTTACTACAGTCAGCACGTTATATAAGTATAAAAAAACTGAAGAAGCACTGTATAGAGACAAAGAGGTCCACAGAGGAACAGAGACCTCTGGAACCAGAGACTTTCTTTGAGAAAATTACTTGAAATGGAGTATCCAGACTTGATTAAAAGCATGTTCAGAAATCATAGGATATGCTTAAAGTTAGAATTAAAACATTTTTTGATATCTTGTCTCTTGATTTCAAATATTTAGAAGTCAACCTTGCCATGTCAATCACCCATGCCACTCAAATTATTCTTTAAAATCAGGAGAGTAAGCTCTTTTTGCTTTTAGCAAATAAAAGATTTCTTTTAAAATTGTTAAATTCTCATATATTGAGTTACTGAATTTCCCTGAGATGAAACATTACTATAATAATAAATGATACAGATCGTAATAAAACGGCAGGAGTTGAGAGTATAGAAACTATTTTGACTCAGAAGCACTGTTCTGATTTGGATTGGAACATTATGGAGCTGGGAGAGAAGTCCTTGCTTTTATTTTTTTATTTTTTCCCTAGTGATGGAAGCTCATTAAAAAAAAAAAAGAATCCTGTCACAAATAGTTTTCCATATGGGAAATATAACAGTTCATACTTACTTTGCATTTGTAGTTTAAAGGACTATACCTAAAGTTGATACCAGAAATTACATACTCAAAAATATTTTTCTCTTCATCTTCCTCTTTTTCAGCATTGATGGTGGTAGTGTAGTAGTATTTGAATCTTCATTTATTTTTGTTTGCTTTGCTAACCAGAAGGCTTTCTACACTATAATGCTTAGGGAACTGATTCAGAATGCATATATCCAGATTCAAGTCCCTTCAGTACCTGGCCCACAGTAGTCTTAGATGCAGAACTTTGTACTGACTATAAAGGAACAGAAACCTTGTCTACCTGCTGTATGTGCCAATGCCTTAGCTACAAGATGACATACATTTTCACCTCTTTTTAACAGGATAAAACTAAGACTTTGATTCTGAATAGTTATGTTAGCATAACCTTGCTTTTTCCAGACATTCTCAAAAGCTTTCTTTTCAGTTCTGCTGTGGAACAAAGAAAATAAAAATTGAAGACGTTGTCACAAAATGGAATTGTCAGCTTTGGTTAGCAGTTGCATATTTCATCTCCTTGTGCCTCTCATTAGCAGTTCTTTGCAAGAGCAGATAATGAGCCACTACTCACATGTCACTTCGGAAAGTATATAAATATTGGGTTTTTTATAGGAATAAAAAGAGTTTTTCTTTAAAAATAAAAAGAATTGAATATGCTATTGTAATGATAAAAGACTTCAGTAGTGGGCTCAGAATGTAAATCTGGAGCAAATTTATCATTATGAAAAAATGCACCCATTTTTCCCATTACTTCTTTTTCATTAAGGCAATCTTTGGCATAACCCTGTTTTACTTTGGCAAATCTGCCTAGGTTTCCCACCTTCACAAATCTTGTTCCCCTTAGACAGCTCTGTGATGACAGTGAAGTGTTTTTATTATTGCTTTTGCTAATCATGCTTCCTGAATTCTGCAACTTGCTTCTTATTCTGAACTGTGCCAAAATTATTGGGGAATTAATCAATACTTGTTACCAATCATGATCACAGCTGTTAATCACACTAGGAATTATCAATTGATTAATTAGTGCAGCCCTGTTCAAAAGTCAAGAGTCATTAAATTTCTAGTACACATAATTTTAAATTCAGCCCAATATCCACAGAGCTCTGCAATTACATTTCAACCTACTGTAATTTATTGCACTCTGCTTTTTATTAATAACTTTTATTATAGTATTTTCCAGTAATCCAAACTGGATTCCTAGTCTATATATAGTTTCCCATTGCATACTTGCTCTAAATATAATAAATACAATAATAAATGATGATAAGGTCAATGGAAACCCAACCTGTACATGCTTAAGGACCTTGCTTTGAATAATCCTTTCAGTGTGATAAATGCCTTAGCTGAAGAAGGTTTGGGTGTATTCCAGAGGCTGATACACTGACATTATTTACTTTCTTCAGCTAGTGAACACAATTTGTATTAGCAAAACAGCATTTCATTCTATTAAGTTAGGTACCGGCTTATTTTAACTGGACAGTGCATACCATCTAACTGCTAATTTATTGACCTTTTTTCTCTATACTTTCAAGTATAAGAATGTTAATCCTTTGCTTGACATTTTAGCAGAGTGAAAGGGGCTGAGTTATGAGTTACAAGACAAACATATTTTCTTTATTCTTTCTCATTACTTAATAGATTTATTAAAAAAATCTCCTGATAAAATCACCATTCTGCCTTCTGCTCTCACTGCTCCATTAAAATAACTTGTATTGAAAATCAAAGGTCAATCAGAAGACTTAGTTTCATCTGCCTCCTTTTTGACACATACTGCTACTATGTCTTGCTTTTTTCTCCTTTGAAGCTAATTTTGGCTGTGTCACACTGCCTTTGTTACAAGTAAGGATATGATGTCACAGCTTAGGTCAGACAATACTTTATTCCGTCTTTCTCCTGCAACTTGTGTAATTGGTCTATATAAACAGTGCATTACTATGGCACTTGAGTGAGCTCAGTCACTGAAAGAATCGTAGAATCATAGAATAGTTCGGCTTAGAAGGGATCTTAAATTTCATCTAGTTCTAACTGTCCTGCCATGGGCAGGAACACTTCCCACTAGATCAGGCTGCCCAAGGTCCCATCCAACGTGGCCTTGAACACCTCCAGAGATGGAGCAGCCACAGCTTCCCTGGGCAACCTGTGCCAGAGCCTCACTACTCTCATGGTGAAGAAATTCTTCTTTATGTCTAGTCTAAATCTGCCCCTCTCCAGTTTATACCCATTGCCCCTAGTCCTATTGATACAAGCCTTTGTTAACAGTCCCTCTCCGGCTTTCTTGTAGCCCCCTTCATGTACTGGAAGGTCAATATAAGGTCTCCTCAGAGCCTTCTCCTCTCCAAGCTGAACAGTGCCAACTCTTTCAGCCTGTCCTTGTATGGGAGATGCCCCAGCCTTCTGATCATCTTGGTAGCCCTCCTCTGGACCTGTTCCAACACTTCCACATCCTTCTTATGTTGAGGATTCCAGAACTGGACACAGTACTCCAGATGAGGTTGCACAAGAGAGGAACAGAGGGGCAGAATCATCTACCTCGTCCTGCTGGTCATGCTTCTTTTGATGCAGCCCAGGATACAGTTGGTCTTCTGGGCTGCGAGCTCACGTTGTCAGCTCACATCGAGCTTCTCAGCAACCAGCACCCCTAAGTCCTTCTCTGCAGTGCTGCTCTCAATCACATCATCCCCCATCCTGTATTGAAATTGGGGATTGCAGCTGTAGGACCTTGCACTTGGCCTTGTTGAACCTCATAAGTTTCACACAGGGCCACTTCTCCAGCCTGTCCAGGTCCCTCTGGATTACATCTCGTCCTTAAGAGGCAAAGCTGAGACTTTACTGTTCCCTCCAGCAGCACCTATCAGTCTGTATTTCCTTTATACAGTTTCTAGAGGGCTCATGTGGGACTTGCTATGTCCATGTATAACCATACAGTCTCTCTGTAAACTGGCACATGGTTCTCATGGCATTACCTGAATTAGATTATGTTTCTTCAGACTCTCACTGACTTAGTGTTTGACTTTGAGTAAAACCTTTGAGGTCTAATATTGTTAAATTCTTATTCAAGTGACAAGTCCTTTAATTCTGTGCATCTATTCATATTATAAATTATTTGATGTCAGCAAAACAAGAATAATCTGCACTTGAGTGCCTCAGAATAATTCATGAAAACTATTTAAAATCTGTAATGAGCTGAACAAGGTGCTGTAGCCCATGCGGAGCTCCTGAAACAAAATGGTCATTAGGCCTCTGTTTGATCCTCTTACCTGTGGAACTTCGATCCCAGTAATTGCTGACACCTAGTTCAAATCTCCTCACACCACCTCTTTAACAGGAAGGCAAATCCTGCTCCTTGTGGTGTTGGTTTTGCTAATACAGCTGATCTCCCAAAACCTTCTATATTGTAAATGTGCCTTTTCCAGAAGCACCATATTTGAGGAATTTGGATTGGGGTTAACACTTCAGACACTTAAGTGTCAGGGTCCTGAGCACATCCCTCTCCTCAGGGTTTAGCTGTGAGGGCTTAGGTCCCTGCAGGGAAGGAGATTTAGCAGCTGGTAGCCTTGAAAGAAAATGCTAGAAGATGCCTCAGCCAAGGTAGACCCCCTGGGAGCTGCTTAAACTGAGGCTCTCGCTTTGACCTCCACTTGGGTGCCAGACTTGCCTGCCTGAGCCTCTTCACTACAGACTTGCCAGGTGATCAGGGCTCCCAGATGGCTCTGGCTGCCATCAGCAATTGCTCTGCTCTTAATGTTTTGGCAGGGAGGAAGGGCACCCTCTACCACTACGCTGCCACTCTGTTCAGCTCTTACCTTCCCACAGGGGCCCCTGCCCTTGCTGATCTCTGACAGTTACGTTGTTTTCATTTTCTCTAGTTTCAAACACATACTGTTCCTCATTTGAGACAGTACAAACCCCAGATGGCTATAAGAATGCTAAACACAATCTCACTGCTTCATTTATTTCATAACTTGAGTTTATCTTTAAATTTTGAAACGCAGCTTTATTTGGCAGGATGAGTTCACCCACTGCTTTTCTGCAAATGAGATATCTGATCTGCATCCATCTTTCCTTTCTCTTGTTTCCTCTACCCATCTTCCTTTCTTCTTTAAAATTGCTACTAAGATGCAATCAGTAATCTTTTACCTGATAGTCATCTCCTGATAATGATTAGACATAAGAAACTGATATAACACTGGCCATAATCATCTCTTTCTGAAAGAATGCAGCATCTGAATGTACCATCACCAGACACACATCTTATTTTATTTTCCCCAGCAAAGCGCAAGGATTTTTCCAATCAGTTCCTGTGACTTTTCACTGTAAGAAAAGAACACTGGTGAAAAGTATTCCAGTGTTTAAAATAGTGTACAATGCCACAATTCTGCCCAGCAAACAAGTGAAAATAATACCCTGAACATACACATATCAGACCTCAAGAAATCAAAAAGGGCTCAGCTTACAGGTAAGTGCAAAATGGAATATATTGCTATAACAGATCTTAAAATCTATTTAATAGAGCCAGAAAAAAACTTTCTTCACTTTTTACTTCATATGCTATGTATTTTCTATATGCTAAATATTATTTCACCATCTACTGAACATCAATATGAAATAAATTCACATTATATTCATAATACCTAAGTATTTTAGCTAGAGAAAAGTAGTTTTGTATTTTAGGTTGATTTAAAGATATTTAACTGTAGCCAACCTTTATCTCTCTATAGCATCTGCTTGTACAAAGATATAACTACTAACTGAGGCATTATACCACTATTTCAGAGCTCGGGATTTTTTTTTTTTTTTTGTACCAGATGTAGTTAACATTATCACACAGCATGTTTTTCTCTTAGCTTTCAAGTGGATAAAGCATAGTAGCAAAAATAGAAAGTATTGAAAATGTAATGGCTGGATCACTTGGATTTCCTGATAGTGTTACACATTACATCCATATTAAAAGCAAATAGCCTTAGCATGGATAATGGTGTCTTACAAAGAATACTCAAGGAATTAAGGGCTATTAGCCAGGTGCTGAACAGCTCTGCAATATCTCTGAGTTCCGAAGCTGGGCTATGTCTGCTCTTCTCAGCGGATCTGTGTTGCTGCCACTGATGCCCGTCCTAAGTGCTGTCATTACAGCTTGCAACTTGCTAAGCCATGCAAATTTCAGTGCTCCTGGGAACAAAATAACAAAGGTTATGCATTGTTAAAAGCATTGCTGATTCAACTCCCAATTTCCTCATTACAATTTTATAGTGGATGTCCATTCAGCCTCACAGAGACAAATAAAAGGGAATGTTTTCAAGTAATATCCATCTACAGGATGAAGTGTCATGGTCTCTTGGCTAGTGACTACTTCAATGGCAGAACAGTTTGATATGCAATAGTTGCAAACCAGCTATTTCTGACCCTGGAGCATAGCAAAGGTAGTTATGGTAGTTAGCAGTTTGAAGCAACTAATTTATATTGTGATGCATTAATAGGCATAAGAAAGAAGAGATTTGTCAAAATGTACTAAGCCAGCTCCTCTAAACCCTACTTTAACAGTAAAAATCCACTTGCTTTGATATGGCAAAGTATAACCAAGGGAAGGTACATCTTGCTTACTCTATATACACTTGTCCTTAAGGCCATATTTCAGTTGCAAAGAGTGTCAGCTGACAGGCCAAATAAATTGTACAGAATCTTTCAGGAGAACAAAATGAAAATTTGTTTGTTTTCACAAGAACTGCAAGTTATAGAATGATGGCCTTTTGACAAGGCTAGAGAAGCACTTGAAGACTGTGTAATAAATGAGGCACCTTATCTTTTACCTGCTGCTTGCTCTATCTTTTGTCTTAAGTAGAGGTACTAGTGAGTTAACATAGGTTTTTTCATCGTTTTCAGGTTGGCAGCCTCCTTGAATCATTAAATAAGAATGAAATGTCATAGACAGGAATGCACGATTCATGTGTGCATGCTTAAAAGTATGCTTAAAAAAGGATTATCAGAGAACATTTATTCCTGAAGAGCAGAGCAGAACAATAGGTGTTAGGTTCTAGCAAAATTTTCAGCAACTCACTTCCCTCCATTCTGATTGCATTTCACAGTTCCCATAGTAGTTGCTACACACAAATTGAGAAAATTAACCTGAGCAGTACTATGACATCATCAGGCTGAATCTGTAAGTGGTGGTTAATAGGGCTTTATTTGCGTGGGAGTTTCTATGCTGCATCTTCAGCTAAGGTCCTGTTTTGTGTAACATTTCATAAAATTCTGTGCATATAACTGAAATATCTGAGCCTCTCTATTCGAAGTACTCAGTGTGACACTAACTTTGAGTTTGAATAGATCATTTATTGTCTACATCTCCAGTTCGTACCCATCTGACATGAGCACTGAAAGACAGCATCCAGAGCAGTGAAATGAACATTTGTTTCTGTCAGGTCATACCCATACACCTAGATAGCTGAAAATGTGAGATGGGAAAAATGAGTCAGTTCGTATTTACTTTGTTACTATTTTAATTATCTTTTTGTCCTCTATATGCTAATTATCCCTCTCCCCTCCCTGCTTTGCTGCAAGTCTAGAAGCACTGTACTTCTGGACCTCACCTACTCCTGACAGTACTGTTTTCTATATGCTGTTGGTTCTAAGAAGCAGAGAGCACATACATCATCAAGAGATCTCAAGGCACTATGCAATTTTTGCCACTGAATAAAGCGTCATAAACCTCAGTTTATGAACCAAGCCTCCCTGTTGGTCTTGGTTGATGTCTACCTAGTTATGGAAGAGTTATGGAAGGGAAAAAAAACCCTTTTTTTTCTCATTTTCCTGCTTAATAGCTATTTTGTTTCAGAGCAGTGGAACATCAGTAAAAAGCAAACATATTTTACTACTGTCATTTACCAGCACATGGCATTCTATGCTTTGTTAATCTGTATGACTCAGTTTTGACAGAGCTCATCAGCTCTATTTTAGAAACAAGATGGACAATATCACATGTTTTATGCAAGAGAATAGAGGATCCTGATTCCAAATTCTCGACTACAATTAGCAGAACAAAAATAACATCATTAATAGAAAAAAAATTAGGGCACAGGCATTGCTTCCACTTGAGAACACACAGCCGTGTATGTCCAGATTTAACATATGTCTGCGCATCTTCCTTTTAGACCAATTCCAAATAATTAATAGGGTATGTGAAAAATGAGGCAAAAAGTCACCTTTCTAGCAACTGAGATGTCATAATCAGGAACTAATATGATAAACATGGGCACCAGCGTCTTCCCAAGGCTGGCTTCGACCCAATATTCAACTCATTAGGTATTTTTATGCATGTTGTAAAATCTAATTCAACATTTCATATACCATACTTTTAGTATTGTCTGTGTCTATGACCTTGAGGATGTATGCAGAATGTGAAAGAAATGTTTTAGAACTAAATTTTCATAAATTGATATCAAAGCAAATTTCTCATGTCAGATTTTTAAAACAAAGAAGTTGAGGAAGATTTAGATATCAGTATCTGCAATTATAGAACAAGTGGTGTGGCTGCCCCTCAATGAGAAGAGGAAGTTTTTGTTAAGTATGTCACAGTATCACAGAGTAAATGTAACAGTCATAAAAGTAAAAGACAATTAGAATTGGAAAAAATTAGAATTGGAAAAAAAGCTGGAATACTTATTTGAAATAATTCTGCTCTGACAACTGCTTCAGTATATGTACTAACAGATCTCTGGGTCCATGAGGATGTGCTTGACATTGATACATTGTAATTTATCTCACAGGAATGAAAATTTTGCCTCTTGATTCCTGGAAGGTGATTTCCAGTGGAACAGTGATCTTTAGAAGCAAAATAATAAGATAAATGCAATCAATGTACCATAAGCATAGCCTCTTAGATACTGATTAAAGAAATAGACCAATCCACTCTGGTAAAACTCCTATGAGGATTAAATCATGAGCTGGTAAGCAAACCAAGCCATAATTCTGTTATTTTTTTCCCTTAGTAGGATCTGCAGACAAGTTCAGACCTCCTTAAGAACCTTTCTAACACAGTCTCTAAGGCATGGTGGGAGAGGGCAATCAATGCACTTTTTCTCAGTTTAATGGTTAAAACTATCTGTTTCCAAACCACAGGTATGGAAAACTGAGCATTGGCGCACACTCTCCTGGGTGGAAAACTGGTTGGATGGCCGGGCCCAGAGAGTGGTGGTAAATGGTGTGAAATCCAGCTGGAGGCCAGTGACAAGTGGGGTTCCCCAGGGCTCAGTGCTGGGTCCAGCCCTGTTCAATGTCTTCATCAATGACCTGGATGAAGGCATCGAATGCACCCTTAGCAAGTTTGCGGATGACACTAAGCTGGGTGGAAGTGTCGATCTGCTGGAGGGTCGGGAGGCTCTGCAAAGGGATCTGAACAGGCTGGACCGCTGGGCAGAGTCCAATGGCATGAGGTTTAACAAGGCCAAATGCCGGGTCCTGCACTTGGGGCACAACAACCCTATGCAGTGCTACAGACTGGGAGAAGTCTGTCTAGAAAGCTGCCTGGAGGAGAGGGACCTGGGGGTGTTGGTTGACAGCTGACTGAACATGAGCCAGCAGTGTGCCCAGGTGGCCAAGAAGGCCAATGGCATCTTGGCTTGTATCAGAAATGGCGTGACCAGCAGGTCCAGGGAGGTTATCCTCCCTCTGTACTCAGCACTGGTGAGACCGCTCCTCGAATACTGTGTTTAGTTCTGGGCCCCTCACCACAAGAAGGATGTTGAGGCTCTGGAGAGAGTCCAGAGAAGAGCAACAAAGCTGGTGAAAGGGCTGGAGAACAGGCCTTATGAGGAGCGGCTGAGAGAGCTGGGGTTGTTTAGCCTGGAGAAGAGGAGGCTGAGGGGTGACCTCATTGCTCTCTACAACTACCTGAAAGGACGTTGTAGAGAGGAGGGTGCTGGCCTCTTCTCCCAAGTGACAGGGGACAGGACAAGAGGGAATGGCCTCAAGCTCCGACAGGGGAGGTTTAGGCTAGACGTTAGGAAAAAATTCTTTACAGAAAGGGTCATTGGGCACTGGAACAGGCTGCCCAGGGAGGTGGTTGAGTCACCTTCCCTGGAGGTGTTTAAGGCACGGGTGGACGAGGTGCTGAGGGATATGGTTTAGTGTTTGGTAGGAACGGTTGGACTCGGTGATCCGGTGGGTCTCTTCCAACCTGGTTATTCTGTGATTCTGTGATTCTGTGATATGTGTCTTAGTATGCTGCCATATTATCCTCTGGAAGGATTCCCTGTTCCTATGTGCGACTGCTTGCTGACAGAAGACACCTAGACAGAGAGGAGAGATATTTGTATGGATTTAAACTTAGAGAATGTAAAAATACTTATGGTGGAATGTCTATAATCATCTTACCAAGCTACTCAAAGAGTCTGTGTAATTTGTGCATACAAAAAAATCAAACCTTCTTTCCTTCATGGCACGTGAAAAAATAAATGTTGTAATTATTTGTACAAGATGCACTTACTTCTCAGCCTCTTTTGCTCTCTTCTCTGTGCACGTGCTGTCGTGGCAAAACATGGCCAGCTAATTATACTTTTGGGAGACGGGGAGTGGAATTTTCCAACTTACTGAAATGGAGTCTTTTCCATAAAAAATTGTCATGCACAGCTCTCCTAAGAGAGATCTGGTTGGACTTCTGATAGCTATCAAAGAAGACTGTTGCAAATGTGTAAGGGACTTGGCATTATTAAATGAGTCTGAAGAAGACATTGACCTATGTGATTCTATGGATGACAAAGACCTAAAGACCTTGCATTTGTTAGAAATTTTCCTAGATATTCTGTGAAACTCCCTGTGGAAGAACTAAGTACTATGCCTGCCACAGAGATTCTACTTGCTGAAACAAAAAAAGGAAATAAGGTAGAATTCAGAAAGCATGCATATTCTGAAAAAGTTTTCTTTCAAAATCCCAAAGCGCTGAAAAGCTAGTTTCTGCAACAGGTACAATCAAAGCTTATTAGTATCAAGCTAAATCTGAACTTTATCAAGCAAAAACAATCTTCTGCGAGGCCTCCATATCACTCACTGAAAACAAGGTATTGGCAATATAACTCCTTATCACTGTAGAGAATGGGCTTTTATTCCAGTGTTTATTTACCACTAGTTATGACAATATTTTCCTATGCCACTACTGACAAGAGGATTATGACTTCACTATATTCATTTACACTGTTTTGATCCAGGTAACAACTTCTATTCACTATTGGCTTAGTTGTACCTTCTGTAAGTGTTGGTCACTGATCTGATAAAATAAAATGGAGTAAGTGTTGGCCACATATCTGATAAAATAAAATGGAGTAAGGGAAGAAATGGGAATCGCTCATACTCTCTGACTTGTAGACAGTGGAGGAAACTAAGGGAACTATAGCCTCCCTCACTTGCATTTTCCAGGATTAGCCAATAATGCAAAGTAATTTTTGACTTTCGTGGTTCATAGATTCTGTTATGACACTTCCATGAAATTCCCTGGGTAATGCTGAGTAATGCTATCTCTATAGTCTGGTTCCTAAAAGAGCCTATGTAGTTCAGATGCATTTTGCTGTTCTTCGGTTACTCCAGGGAAGTGTATTGGGATGACAGTCTACTGATATACCAGTGAACAATGATACCTGCAAGAGAGAAGAGCCTTGATTTCAGCCACTGGACTTCCAGTGATGACAGATGAAAACAAAGACAATTACAGAAAATATTGGAAAAGAAAAGAAAGTGTATACATTATATTACACGATTATATCAGGACATGGATGTCAGAAAAGGAATAAAAGCCATGTTTAACCTTCTTCAAATCTGAAGTATAAAACGTCCCTTCCTTTTTCTCTGTATCCTGTTGACAAGCTGTGGCTAAAATAGCTTGCAGAGCCTGTCCTCCGGAAATGTGTTAGCTGCAGAGGAATAGCAGGTCATGAACTTCCACACTTGTTAGAAATTTGATGGTCCAGTCTTTCAAAATCAGTGATGATAATGATAGTGGAGTGACTGACTCACATTTGAAGCAGCGTGTGACGTATTGCTTCAGTGACTCATAGGAAACCCTCTTCCTCTGCCTGCTATCCAGCAAAGTGCTACAATCTGACCCACTAGAAAAGCTTATCACACTTGCAGCTTGCTTATCATGTGAACATGTTTTCTGGAGCTTTGCCTTTAAGTGCTGCCAAGGTCTTTCCCTGACAAATTGCCATTCTGTACAGAGAAAACAGCAATCCTCGACAGCAAGCAGCAAACTACTAATGCTTCTTTTGTTATTCACTGCCACCTCATTAATCCCACAAAAATTCCTTTGACACTGCTCATGTTCATTAAGTAATATTTACTCCTGTGAGAGAAAGTTTGGTGATGTTTATTATTAATAACACAATGTGGATTTCTTAAGGTTCCTTCCAAAATGCAACTCAGACATAGTCTGTCTATTAAAGGAGGAAGGAAGAGGTGGTAGTAGAGAAAATCTTAGGGCAAGCGTTCATCTAGTTTTCAAAAGTAGCCTCTCATTCTTGTTTGTCTATTACAAAAAACCCTTGAGCCAAATGAACAGAAGTGCTCAACATTCAGAGATGCTAAACATACATCTCTACTAATATCATCCTGATATCTCAGTTTGCTTACCTGTAGAACAGACACAATAAGTTGCCAGGTGTACAGTGGTCAGTGGGATTGATGAGATATCTGAATGATAGTGGGTTTGCTGTCCCACAGCACTGTTCACTGACATCTAGCCTACCTGAAAGAAATGACAAGCCAAGAAGGCCAGGCTAGTCACCTAGGGTGCATTCTATGTCTTTATGTAATTCTTTGTACTTGCATGTACATATACTTAGCAGTTAGATCCTCTGCTCCTAAAGAAGATGAAGGTACATGGCTTTTTTTATATACAGGGCTCCCGGCAATTCCATATTAGTCAATGAAAAGGATATAATTGAATGATAAAATAGCAGCAGTCATTGCTCAGATTATTTATAAGTCATTCATTCATCTTTATGTATAGGGATATCAGTTTTTTCCCCCTCTCTCATAGAAGAAGGATAGAAAAAACAACACTTGGTGCTTGCTCTTCCAAAGAACTATGCAAAGATTAACTAAAACAGATGAAAAATAATGATAGGAGAAAAAGACCGTGCAAAATTAAGATTTAATGCAGCTTTAAATATAGCTCATTCCTAAGAAGGTACAAGAAGATTAGAAAGAAATTCGCATTAGAGACCTCATTATGGTATCATTTACTCTCCTACAATGTGTGTGAAAATATATATGAGAAATACTGTTGTTCTGATCTGGTGGCATCTCCCTTTGCATTTACGTGAAGTAGCACAGAATTACACAAGACTGAATCCAAGTTATTAAAGACAACACTTTGACAGATATGATGATTGGAAACATTAGATTTAAGAGAGAGAAAACTGAGCTGAATATCCCTCTAGTGCCTAACGGTAAGAAAACAGGGTGAAATGTTATAAGAAAAGATAATTTTTACCTTGATTCCCTATTGTTTTCCGAAGTTCACTCAAACTCAAGCTGTAGCAGAAGAGCTTGTAAACAACATTTTTTTTTTAAGAAAAAAAGTCCAAAAATCATGAAAGAACCACTGATAATCAAGCACCACATGCAAGTCAGAGAAATATGCAGGCTGCCACAGCTGGCAGAGAGACATCTGTCATGTTTCTTCTCTAACTTTTTTGTGAGAGAGTTTCTGGCACCACCTTGGTACTGATGGAATTATTGCCATAATTCCATGTGTTCAGTTTCTCCGGTGGTTCTTTTTCTTTGGACAGCAGACAAGATGGAATCAGTCTCTGACATCTGCCGCATCACCTCATCAATAAAACTATTTCAATAACATGGTAAAATTCATCTTCAGGTTCAGAACTCTTGAATTTTGAAAATCTAGATCTAGCCTTAAGTCCAGCCCTCTGCTCAGGCCATCATTTGTTGAGAAAAAAGGTCTGGAGACAGAAGCTTGGCTGTCAGAATGGCTTTGTTTGTTCTGTGTTTAGCAACACTGTGAAAAACTTGCAGCTTCACTCAGCTTCTGAATCCAAACTCTCAGATTCTCAGGGTATCCACAGGGAAGCTGTTGAGTTTGGTAATATTGTAACACTGACAAAGACAGATAAACCTCTTTTATTCACTTCTACTTTTGGCAACTAACTTAGCTCTCTATCTTCCAAACCTATGAATCTTGCCTTCAAATATATTGGAGAAGATTTTTTAAAAGTTACTGGTTTCAAAGAATTTAATTTTTGAGAGTCAAATGAAACAATGCAGAGGATGTCACAAAACTGAGAGGCCGGTATTGCTTTTTTCAGAAATTTGGCTGAAGACATCTGTTCAAAAGAAAGCTGACATTCTTTAATGCAACTCTTTAAATAACCTGACCTAAATGGAACAGTAGAGCAGAAGAGTCAGCAAACTTATAGTTGCAGAAGGCTCAGTCAGGCAAATGCCTGGAGCACATCTTTTATTAAACAAGGAACTATGTTCTGACTGTTCAGACACACGCTACAGGTGTTCAAGGCCCATTGCATATTACTATTTCCACGTTCATATCATCTCCTATTACCTCTGCTCAGTCACTGTGAGGTAGTCTAATCTATTCCTCTCCATACAGACCATTTTATTCTAACTACTAAATAGCATTTCCCGTTTGGATTCTGATATCCAGCAACAGGCTCATTCATTTAAAGATAGTTTCTACATACGGTTCTAAAAAATTGCATTTTACAACCAGGGAATTTAAACACTTTCCCAACCTGGAAAATTAATCCATGTCTGTGTGCTTATGTATACATATAATTGTTATTTAAATCAGTGGCATTTGTTGCAATAGACAAGTATTGCAGAGAATGTTTGATTAGTTCTCAAGATAATGACTTTAAGACTTTTATTACTGCTGAATTACTACTAAAAATCCACTTATGAGCCCTAAGTTACAAAGCACGTCCACAGCTCTTTAGCATCAAGCAGTTATGTAGTCAGCGAGACTGCTCTAGAACTAACCTAGTACTAGAAAGTGGCTAGTTAATGTTAACTACCACATTTTTCCCTCTTATGAGGAGATAAGAATAATGTGACGACACCTAGAAAATGAGTTGGCAAAAAAATGTCATTTATAGTAATGAGACGAATGAATACAGAAACTGTCTTGTTTCTTATTACCACACTTATTATGCACTTGGGCTTATTGAAAGCTTGTTTTGATCTTGCACTTTGTAGTCGATTTGTCCTTGCTCATCATCTGTCATTGACATACAACATTGCACCTCATTTTCAATCATGTCTACAGCTTACCTGGCTACTCCTAATTTAGTACATAGCACACCACATGGACGTGTACCCATAAACTTATGAACAAACTGGTAAGGTGATTGTACTTAAATGATGACTTCTTCAGTTTAGAGCCTATACTTGTTATAGATGCAAGTAATGGACAGTTTTCCATAACAATGATGATATAATGGAAAATATTGGCTTCCACATCGTAACATTTTCAGCAAAATTTGCAAACTGTCTACATCTTTCTCAGTGCTGTGGGACAGCAAACCCACTATCATTCAGATATCTCATCAATCGCACTGACCACTGTACACCTGGCAACTTATTGTGTCTGTTCTACAGGTAAGCAAACTGAGATATTAGGATGATAATAGTAGAGAAGTATGTTTAGCATCTCTGAATGTTGAGCACTACCCTATACAAGTAAAATATTTGCTCAGAAAATCTTGCTTCTTGGGAAAGTACTTCAATTCTTTCACTCTACTAATCAGAAAAAAAAAAAAAGCCATCAAAATAAAGAAAATGCATCCCTGGGGATGTGATCTACTATTAAAGTATTGAAAAAAAATTTACTCATAAATCTCTTGAGGACTCAGTTTGAACAAAATATTATGCTTAAGATCATCCTCTACCTAAGGCTGGAGTACAAATAGCCATATTGCTGCCCTAGGAGAAAAAATGATTGTGATGTCTTCCTTCAACAGGGGTGGTTTACACTTTCAGCTGTTTTCTGATGCACAGTCAATTTGGAGCACTTGCAGGAGGAGGCTGTCAACATTAGAATATTTTTTCTAGTGTAAAGTCTGCTGCCACAAAGCCATCTCAAGAACAGATGGAGGGCCAGGTAAGTAGACCTAGTTGACCTGCTGTAACCTCATATAACTCATATAACCTACAAGGTACAGACTGAGCATGCCCAGTGTCAGAGTATATGCTCATTTTCTAGACAGCGCAGAACTTACTTCTAAGTCACATTTCCAAGAGTGCCCTTCAGTTCATGTTAATGTATTTCAGGACAGCCAAGAAATAAAATTAAATATTCTCTCTCTCTCCCATGGGAAAGGTTGATATTTCCTCATTTGTTCTCAAGCTGAAATACTGACATAACATAATCTCTTGTGAAACAAAAGGTTTTGTACATATTTTCAACTGATAATGTTGATACCTCCTCTTTTCCCACAACAGGAAGCTACCTGCATTGCTATATTAATCTAACTAGAAGTCTTCCTTCAGGAGGGTACAAATCAGAAACAGAGACATTCCCCAAAGGCTTTGTGACTACTTAGGCCAATAAAGAGTCTGAACATAGACTGATCCCAAAACAGGTATTATTGTTTGCTTTTCCTGAGAAGAGAGACAAAATGGTAAAAATATACAATGACAACACTCATATGGCTATTTTTAGGGCAGTTACCAGTTCTCAGGGATGAAGGTAGTAAGTACATGCTGTTGCACAGGTGAGATTGATTAAACTCAGACAAATTGCTGTGGGGTCACACTTGAGGATGGAGTCAACATCCCCACAGGTATTTAAAAGATGTGTGGCTATGGTGTTTGGGAACATGGTTTAGTGGTGGACTGGGTAATGTTAGGTGAAGGGTTGGGCTCAATGTTAAAGGTCTTTTCCAGCCTACATGATTCTATGTTTCTGTGATTGTCAGGCTTACTTTCTCAGGTTTTAGTATGCAATCCAGAGAAACACCGGCCTTGACCTTTATTAACAAATGAAAGCATGTTGTGCTAAAACATGGGACTGAATTATATAAATAATACCAAACTGCTATTCCTAAAACAGAGTAGGGAAGCCCAATGGGATATATATAATATTGTGCTTCAGTTTAGGGGTGAACATCTGCTGAACTAGTTATGTGAAGGAAAAAAATATAGCTACTTTTTTTTTTCTCAAAATAATCATCCTGTAAGAAAGATGGAGTTATTTTTGAAAGTCACAAGGGGAGATAGGCACTTTTTGTAGTGCTACAGTGATACGTTCATTAGAACACATGTTCTTATGAGCACTGGACAGGCACGCAGCTGACTTGCTTTGTTTCAGAGCAGCACAAAATCACAAGGTGTTAATGCAGCATTATGACAGGCATTTCATTTTTCTTTAGCATGTTCTGTAAATTGAGTCACAATATTCAAGCTGGATTCCTCAGAGCTGAATGGGAAAATTTCAGACATTGATTCATGCTCTTACCTGAAATCATTACAACTACAATTTCATGTCAACTGGAGTACCAGGAGGGGTGGAAGGTAAGTAAAAACACAGAAGCTCCGTCAAAACACTGCAGAAAGAAATAGCAAAGAAAGAAGAAAGAATTGGAAAAAGTCAAGCAGCACTCATACCTTCCAGGGTCTGCAAAGATAGAGCCAAGGACTTCTGTGCTTCTCAAAACACTTGTGTTCTATCCAAGTGAAGAAAATACAAGTAATCAAAGGAAAAGTTATCATTGTAATTAACGCTTATGAGATATTTTTTTAAAAAATTAAAATATAAAATGTTGCATTTCATTTGGTAAATGCAAAGTTCAAAAGTAAGTTTGAAGTACAGGTAAGTACAGGTTCAATTGAAAATGAATAATTTTGCTTAGGTCACAATGTGATGATAAATGTTTGTTGCATGCATATATAAAGAAAAGATTAGAGACATATTTTATAACGTAGCAGAACAATTTTCTTGCTTTATAGACTCATGAATATTTGAATTAAGTATTTGTGACTGAGAAAACAGTCTGGAATCTCAATTTCCTGTTATTTCTTCCAGTACTTGTGGAGTTTTGATGCTTACCACCACAAGGAGGTAAATCTGTTAAGAATTTATCCTTATATGAAAATTACATGCATTTACTGTGTATAATAGAAGAGATAAAGCAGAGTTTGTATTTTATGCTGAACTCTTTGAGGTAAGAACTTTTGGTAATGCAACAGACAGAACCATGAAACAAGATCTACAAACGTGGCTTGCTCTTGTGTCAGAAGCACAATTGAGTTGTTCTCATATACCATGAGTACTTTAAATTGCTTACCTGCCCCCACAACAAAAGTGAATGGAAGAGAGACAGAGAAAAAGAGAGAAAGGCAGGGAGGAAACAGATTTTATATATATTAATGGCAATGGAAAGTGATTTATCGTAAGGGGTGCTTATCTGAGTGAACTATAAGTCCTCTGAATTAAATAGTTGATTAATTTCCATGACAGATTGGAAGTTTTAGTCTTCACTGCTATGATTTATATTATATTCTGGATGAGATTAATTGTATCATGCATACAATACAATGCGTGAAATTATAAATATAGCAACATAAATAGTCAATAGAGGAGTGGGGTTTTTTCTCTATTCCTGGTAGCTTTTCTGCATAGAGCAATCTGATTCTGATTTAGATCATTCTGAAGACATGTGTGATGCGAGGCTTGTATTCTCTTAAATGAAAACAAGAAGAGTTAGATTACAGAAATACATAAAATAATGGTCTTATAGAGTTCATTTTCCTATAACAGCTATTTATAAAATGTAGAAGGAAATAAGACTAGTTGGATGTTTTCTGTTAGTGCTGAACTTATTAGGATTAAATTATTCCTTTAGTTGAAAGTAATATCTGTATGCATTTTAACTTCATCCTCTTACTTTTAATCTACATTTTTCAAAGGTCTAATACAGAGGTAATTGCCTGTCACAGCTGAGTAGAGTAACACAAAGAAACAAAAAATGGGTCCCACAAGCTTTACAATTACAGCTCTTCACTCTTCCGGCGATGTGATGAGCTACCACTGATAAACTACATTAGCATTCCTAATGCAGTGATCATTTTTAAACAAAATCTACAAACAGAAACTCTGAAACTTACATTTGAGGATAGTATATATCATCTCATTTATCTCTAGCCCTAATAACAACAGGCTCCAATCTGGGTTAATTATCTTGGTTTCATGTATATTCTGTGGTAAGACGAGAACTATTCTTGTCTTATTTTACAGAGGGAGGGTAGATGACTAAATACTTCATAACAGCTAAATGGGAAAAAAATTACTACCCTTTACTCCTTGTCTTCTTTTCTTTTTATTATTGCAGTGTCATACTTCTAGTCACACTTTTACAGCAGTTTTTCCTAGGATCAAGACTTGTTGCATTTAGGACAGCTGTATAACAGTCCTTGCTCAAGGTGCTTTACAAGCTAAGTATGAGACAAAAGACAGCAAATAGTACATGGAGTAAGGACAATTTTGGCAAGTAAAGTAGCAGTACTGTGGCTGGACAGTTTCATTATTATTTCTTAGTTTTCAAAGTTAGCACACTACTGAGGCACTTCTATTTCTCTGGTCGCCTGCATAGAGAGAAGGCTGCAGCAGGTTGTAACTAGCTTACAAACAGAAGATTTTCTTCCACAGTCTGTGGCCTTGAGATTTCATGGTTGTAATCAAACAACCAAAAGCAACCCTGAGTACTAGATTCTGCACCATAAGACAGCCTCCAGAACCAAACAATTTATCAGACTGCCTTTCACCAGCCTATTTTGATGAATTCAGACAGATAAAAAAAAAAAAGAAAGAAAGAAAGAATTAAAAAAGGAAGGTGCTTTGATCTTTCAGAATGTAACGTAGTGGAGACGTCAAATTATACTCAGCAAGTACATCTACTGCAACTAGGATTTCGCTAGAAATGGACAACTTTATGAGAGTTGACAGCACAAGTATGACAGTAATATGAGTTTCCAGATCTTGTGATTTGGATCACAAATGAATATGCTATAGTTTATTACTCATTTTCTTTTTGCTGAAACAGCAACTATTGTTCAGTATGAGACTTAATACCTGACTGGAAAACATGTAATACATTAAAACACATTTATGGTAACCATATTACATATACAATCTGAAATGCATACCATAGAAGACTTTAGCAAAACCTTTGGAAATTGTGGAAACTTCTGCACATGGATTTGACAATTTATTATTCACAGAACTATGTTAATTAGTAAAGCTCCAAGCAAAATAAACCTATGCCACAGATGAACAGGGCCACTTAAATCTTTGACTGCAGAAGTCGGCATATTTCTCCTACTGTAAATGATAATTTTCTTACCATGTTCTCCAGAAGGCAAAATCTTGCACCATTGTGCCATTAATGAAGTTCTTAAAAAAATCTTGCAAAGCTATAATATTAGTGTAGAGATAGAGGTGCTCCCACCAATGAGGAAACAGATGATCAGGCCATTTTTGTTCATGTTCACATGCTTTAATAAGGGATTAAATGAAACATATTAGTTTTTCTTTATCTTTTTTTTTACTTAAAGATATTGATCCTGTTTTGAAATTATGCTAAAATATAGCAAGAATCAAGGAGGTGAAAATAGTAGTCTCTTTTTCTATCCACAAAACCTGCATATAATGTGTTCTTATCATACAATTGAAAGTGTAGACATCTAGCATCTTGATTATGAGTTCAGGCACTTTGTGCCCCCCTCACAAAATTCTCTTCTAATTCTATTTTTTTCTCTGATCATACAACATGATAAAAAAGGTCAAAGAAGATTTTCAACTTGTATAACTACTTGTTGCACAAACCACATCTGGAAAGTCAGGTACTTGTGAAAGGGAGATCAATCCCCTAGCTGGGAACTGAAGAGCAGCAGAAGTAGCTCTCTACTAATTGTATTCTTCTCCATTGGTAAAGGGATAGAGTGGCTCATTATAGCATGTAGCAGAATCCATCAAAATATCTACTGAACAGAATAAAAATTATTAACTCACTTTTTTTCCCCAGGTGATCAGCAAATGTAACTGATTTTCTGGAGAAACTTTAGTACCTTCTGAGGTACCAGGGCTGATCATAAACCCTAGATAAATCCTAATTCTAACACTGATTTTTCGTAAGGCTGTCGGAATGGGCTCACAATAGTTACGCGTGTCATGCAGTGTTTATTTTCAGCAGTAGAACAGATTCTTCTAGGGATGGATTAAAAGAGTAAAGAGATTTATCTCTTCTTAGTAGACCATTTCTGTTCTGGTGTGTATACAACCCACAGAAAGACAGTCAGTCCTCTCTATCCTCTTTATTTCCATCAGGTCTCCTTTTTGCTGTTTTTGGAATAGCAACTTTGTGTTTATGGATTTGTAAGAGCCTAAAAACTCAAGGAAGCACAGTAACATCTTTTTAGTGGAAAGGGAACTTCAGCACAATCTAATAACAGGTCTATTTTCACAGGCAGTTTGTGAAAGAAAGAGAATCTGAACCCCATCTGAACATCCAATCAGACCCCTGTCAGCCTCTTTCACAATGTCACTTTCTTTTCTAAGAAAGATCTTCTAAAAAAATCATACTGGTAGGTGGTACAAATGCTAAAGCAATGCATGAAAACTGCTGGAGCAAAATACTTTGTATAATATTTCTTGTATAATTATAATTTAATATTATTCACTGATTAGCAAAACAGACTCATATTAAGCACTGTTCAATTTGAATACAGTTAAATTTAGTTTACTTGTATTGACAGCAGTCAGATGGTTCTAATAAAGCATACTTATTTCCTCCTCATTTGAAGTACATGTCAGAAGCTTTACTCTGGTTTTCTTCTTCTTTTTACAAAGCTCCTAACAGTGAAGGTATTTCGTGGAAACCAGCAACTTGCTCTCAAGAGAGCTGGTCAGTCTTCCTCTGTTTGTATATTCCACTTACACCCATGTTGTCACTTCTTAAAACTACAGAGAGAAAAACAAATAGCAATTTATTTTAAAGTAGATATACAGGAAGGAATTACTGAACATTATTTTACGTATAATATTTCTAGTTGGGATTTTTCTTTTTTTTTTTTAATGAGAAGAAGTGAACAAAAGATATTGCAGCATATTTCAAGCCATAAGGTTTTAAAAAGCATCATTATCTTTGTTTTATATCCAGTCATAAGAGCAGAACAGCCCACCGGTACTGTGTAGGATATTTTGCAGCCTCATTTATTTAGAAATTAATCTCACCTGGCAAAGTAAAAACTATTTGCTATTCCCAGAAGTGATGACCTAAAAAGTCAACATTAAACAGTATTTGTTAGACATTTTATAATGTAACCAGGCCTCTTTATTGATGCACGCTGCTGACAAGGGCAGAAAGGTACTCCCAGGGAAAGTGGTGGAAACTCAGTTTCAGCAAATCACTTGAGCAGGTACTTATTCAAATATGTGTTTCAATTTAAGCAGGTGCCTCTATTCCATCAAAGTAAACTGGTCTCAAAAATGTACCTCGGTGCTGTGCTAAAGCTGGGCTAGCATCTCTATTAAAGCCTAAATTTAGAAACACACTTCTGGCTTTACTTTCATGATATTTGAGAATTTCAGAGCCCCTATTTATGTATTAACATATCTGCAATGAAAGAGAACATTTGCTCCCACCATATGAAATCTCATTGGCTCATGAAGAAAATATAGTTTAACATTTAAAAAGATAAATCAGATGTAAAATCGTATCTCAGATGTCACTATTGGGAACCACATTCAGCCTGACAAAACAGTCCATTTCTCTTCAGTCATTCCAGTCCAGAAAAATAACTTATTTATATATTTTCCTAACATCTGAGCTGACACAGAGGCCACATTCCTATAAGAAATGAAGAATTTCTGTTTATCAGATTTCAAATTCTAAATGCCTCAGATAAACTGATCAGAGTGATCTTTGAGTGGTAATGGTACAATTAATACTGGTAAATAGTATAACAAAGACATATAGTTCTATGCCATGTCTCTGCTAGGGGGAGTTTTGTATGTGAGTAACTGGGTAAGGGAAAATGACATTTCTGAAAGAAATACAAAGATGGAGGAAGAAAAGAAGAAATAGTGTTACAATGTTTTGAAAATTTTTTTGTCAATAAATAACGTCCCATGTTTTGGAGATGTGGTTTGCACACTTTGTTTTATCCATGTTGTTCCAGGTTTTTTCTGTTTGACTAATTTAACCTGCAGAAACTGATGTGCACTTGTAGACTATAGGATAAAGACTACAGGATTGTAAAATATAGAGATGATAAAAAAGTTATAGTCCTTCTGTCTCGGACCTCCTTCATCAAAGTTTTACATATACAAAGAAAGATCAGATTTCTAATTTGTAGAGTATTTGGGGATTTCTGAAGATGAAAGGAACCAATCAAATGAAGGCAATTTTCATTATCACAGTGTGGTAAAGTGCTATAATTAAGGCCAGATAACGTTGCTACTGTTAGTCATTTATATTACTGACAGTTCTGAAATTAAATTGCAGGGAAAAGCAGAAATTATTTGAGAATCTATTCCGGATTCTGATCCCTAATTAATTCAGTGTATAATCCCTTAGACACATATACTCTTTTACCTGAAATATTACATTAGTTACTGTTAGCATAAATGCCAGTATATTGTTCTTTATGTATGGTGGGGCACTGAATATGACTTTGTACAATTTTATACTTTTACTTTCCTTCAAACTTGCAGGTTCAAGCCACAACCTCCTGATCCACAAATGTGTCCTGCTGAACAAGGTGTGTTCAATTACAACTACTGCAAAGTAACCAAGACACTTGAAAATGTTAAAGAATATTTCACAAAGTCCATTTATATGTTAATCTCTTTTTTGGAAACACTGGTCTATATGGCTTTTGTACTTGAATCTTATACTTGACATTATAATGTTTATTCACCTACAAGCAATATCAGTTTACAATGTACAATTTATTTTATTGTCAGAAACACTCACCCCGCTTGAGGAAAATTTCACTTGTCCAGCACTAAAGGCCTGAAAAAACTCTAAGACATAGGCAACCAGTAACAGAACTGCATCCATGTCAGCATAAATGGGAACTCATGGATTTAGCATATTTGTAGAGAACATTCAACACACTTTTGCCTAGCTGATGATTCACAAGAATGAACCTAATTCAGCAAATAATAAATTATTATTACTGTGAAATAACCTCTTACAGTTAGTTACTTTTGATAATACGTGAGAATAAAATCCAGTTGATGACTTCCTTTCTCTTGGCCCTATAGCATTAACAGTAGTTAAGCTATTTCATCAGCAGTTCAGCATCAGATATTTATGATTTGTAAGAAACATCTATTCTAGAATTCTCACCTTTATAATTTTTGTGCTTAAAGCCTTAACTAGCTTTTCAAACTCATATGAGTTAGGGCTGAGATTTTCATAGCATTGCAAGGATTGCAGGTATATTCATTCTCTTAAAATTAACCAGAGAACTTGAAAAGAAATTTATATTTCCTCAGAGTTTCCATGTCGATGTTTCTGTGCAACATGTAAATAAGTATTCTGCATGGCATGAATCATGCTGTAATGGCAGCACAGATCTAAACAAAAGAAAATATCAGTTGCATACTTCCTAGGAAATATGTGATGACTTCCTACTGAACTCTTGACAAATCATTTAAACTGCTCTGATATTTGTCCTATGGTATTTTAAGATATCATAATTCATTTCAATTTTATGAAAACTGAAAATACAAACGTATGTGTGGCTTGTTTCAGTGAATTTTTTAAAAAGCATACTTAATCATTAATATGTTTAATGTACCAGATATTAATAAATACTTGGTATTGATGGATATAAATATTGATACTCTTTATGGAAACTGGGGAAGTTCTGTACTTCCATATTAACCTGCTAAGCTGTCTTTACAATCTTAGCCTTAGACCATATAGCCATATAGAAAACCCAAGGTAACCAGCACTTCTGTGACAGAGACTTGCCCATTGTCATTTAAAAGCGCTATGGAAATTTACCTCTAATTTTGAGACTTCTGTCATGGCTAAAGACTTTCCTGGCTTTGTGAACTTTTTGCTTGCTTGCTTTCTTGTTTTTGTGGTTCTGCAGATTTCCTAGAACAATTTCCTTAATTTATAACTCTTTATTTTGTTTATTACTTAATATCCTATAATCATATCCTTCTCCCCAAATAATTTACTTCAGTGTGACTCTGATTATACAGACACATTAAAGACAGGGGTCTTACGGCACCATAGACTTGTAGGTAGATAGATTCCTGCTGTGTTTTATGATACATATGAATATGCAGCCCAAAATATATCAGAAATCCACCTGTATTATGTTGCAAAATAATTTTTCAACAGTCTTTTTTTAATCACAATCTACAGTTTAATGTTCCTACTTGTCAGGGGTTTCTCTCCAATCGAAGCCACTTTTCTGGATGCTTTTTGTATGCATGCTTCTATTCAGGCATATTTAAGGAATTCCTAAACTTTGGTTATTTGGTGAAGACAGAAAATTGATAGCACATATGTTTTCCCAGAGTGAGTCTTAATTTAATTTCTGTTCCTATTCCTAGTCTTTTCAGGTGCCTTAATATTTTTTGAGAGTATTTGCAACTTTACAAAATTGGCAGCAGCAAAATTCATTAATGACAACATTATTGCTTTGATTCAGATTATTAATAAGGATGCTTAATAAGTTCAGGCACAAAATCCTGCACTACTCTATTGTTAATAATGTCAAGATATTAATTTAATACTTGGAAACTACTCTGCTTTCTTATGACATACTATATTTTCTCTATTAGACTGATGGTCTTCTGTTGTGCAGCAAGCAATCCAATTAGGTACGGCATATTTTGATTTGCACTAACACTCCTATACATTAATCTTACTAATATCCCTTACATTTACTTATGTCATAAATCAAGCTCCCTGCATTTCTGTGTTCTTACTTTTCTGCAGCATATATTCATGTTGTGTTGGTTCTGTATCAGGAGTGGAGATTAATTTTGGGTTAACTTTACTGCTGCTCTGGCAAAATTATATTTTTTGCAATGTAGTAAACATTTTCTTTCATGACATGTCCATTAAGACAAATGTTAAATGCACTTTGCTATGAAATGTATCTCATTTTTTTTCAACTACACTATATTTCAATTTTATTACATGTACCACGCTCTGTGGCACTGTGCCAATTTAAAGTGTCCACTAACAGTATTCTGTAACAGCCAGTCTAATATCCATACAGACAGCCAATGATGCTTTTCTTTTCCTTTAATATTGCACTGTCAGCTTGTTTCAGAGCTCTGTGTGATTCTCAGAACAGTTAAAAATACTTGATTTTCATTGTTAACATGGGAATAAACTGAAGCTTAAAGGCATTAGCTGATGTGCCAAGAATCCAGTAGTGAGCTAATAGCAAATCTGTTAAATTAGTCAGAAATCCTCCCAGATACATGCTGTATCTTCTGAACATGAAATCTCTTAGATGCTTAATCTGTTACAAAGTTATTCCAATTATAAATATACTTCGAGCTAAACATCTTGTCTGTATGAAACATTTAAGCATGTTATATAAATATATTCTAATTATTTGTTATGATTAAATGTTTTTCATTTTACAAGTGGATCTTTTGTGCAGTTATTATACCTGCTTGCTAAGTAACAAAAAATTCTGCTACTTATGAAGGCTATGATTTACCAGAGGGTGTAGTTTAGTAATAGAGTGTTCTGCCTTATTTTTGCTGTAGCATTGATGCAAGCAAAAAGGAAGTAAGAAAGAACAAAGGAATAAATTTACTTTTGTCATTCTGCATAGTTGATTTCAGCTACTTTTTGAAAACAAGTGATTCTCTCTCTCTCTTTGTATTTGTAATACTGGGCACTGCGTGTGTGTAGTAAAGCTTGAATGATGCAGCAAAGGCCACAGAATTATTTCTGCTCTTGAGTTCCTGGGCTTATCAGCTGATCCAAAAAGGATCAGAAACAGGTAAAAGTAGTGCTGCTGGATATTAGAGATGTTACGGAAATAAGGACTATGAGCATGCTATGCAGTGAACTCTTCCCACCACTCCACCAAGAGCTGTGTTCATCGCAGTAAACTCTGCCAGCTTACCCAGTGGGTAGTTTAGGATCAATGTGTATGTAGTGTTGTGGTCTTGTCTGCAATTTTCTGCCACTTTAGGTATCCACAACAGATTTCTCTGTTACCAGAACTAGAGAGTACCATCAGCTATTCACTTGAAGTACGGCATGAAGGTAGTTATTTACTTGCAGAGTGTTGAAACATTTGGATCTCACTGTGAGGATATATCACTCCTTTAAAGCTCCAGAAAGTGTAACTGTCACACACTGCAAAATCTGAATATCCCATGTAGGCTGAGAGATGTGAGTTCAGGGCAGGTTTACTTGTCCATGCTACTGAACAGAGTTAAATATTTTGTTACAAACTTGTACATGTAAAACTGTAATGGCAACAAAGTGAAAATGTGTTCAGGTAACACCATTAGACTCATACTTACTACATCTGGCTGAAATACTATCAATAACAATCAGCATTTCAAATTATAAGGCTTTGTATTATTTACAGTGTTAAATGTTTATGGAGTTCAATATTAATTTTACTAAAGAACTATATGACATTTTTCTTAATGACTCTGAAATATCTGAAATTTCTCTGCTTGTTCGAGATTTAAAAATTAATAGCTTTCTACATCATTCTCTCAAAAAATCAATGCCCTATAGTTAAGAAACCTTGAGCTCACATGCAACAAAAGCCACATGGAAGTAATATAGATAACATTGACTGAATATTCTCTTGCCTTATTACAGCATACTAATGTTAAAAGTGAGCTGTTTAACTTCCACATACTGAATTCATTATGTGGTTCAAATCCTGATGGGAAATATAGAAATCAGTATGACAAGAGAATGATCATCTTCTAACATGTATAAAATAAGAATAATTAATAGGTGTTGTATTATATAATGACACTACAGTTGCAGAAGACGACAATTTAGACATTTCTAAGGTTATACATTCCAACAGAAGATATTTTTCTCCCTTTTTACTCCTCTGCAACCAATACCAGACTCAATTCATTCCCCATTATTTCCCCATCACAAAATGAAAATTGATCAGTAGCTTTTCTTAATAATATTGAATCCCAATCTTTTGAAAATAAAAATAAGATACAATTTCCCAAACCCAATATCTGGCTGATTTCAAATATCCTAAGCCTGTTTCCAAAGAAACTCAAAATAGAGAAAAAGATAAAAAATGCCAGGTCAACCATTCTTCCTTCTGCATGGGAACAGTCACACTGACAAAGATTTTATTCTTTTCAGGATTGAGGCTTTGCTTTCTTTGAGATTTTCAATTATTTTGTGAAGTGATTAGAGTGAGGTATTCTCCTGTTTTCTTTTTCTAGGGTTGTTTTGTTTATGTAATGTGTACTGCAGGTTCAGTTTCACAGCTGAGTGGGATCAATGAACACAAACCTTTTGAGAGGGTCTTTAGGAACATCCTGCCAACTGAATGGCAGATGAGAAAACAGGTTTTGGCAGCACTGGCTTTCTAATTATTGCAAGAAGAACCCACCCCGAGCAGCTGTATTTTATTATATAATGGAAAAAATCCAATCAGATCTGTCTTTTCCCTCACTCACTTAATCCTTTCTCAGTTTATTCTTTAATATGTTCATTCATTCATGTATTTGATTTGATATTTTAAACTAAATTTCTCCATCTGTTTTTTTAAGGACTGACTGCTAGGAATTTCCCTGTTTGAGATTACTTAGAGATAAGCCACTGACAAGAACTTTCCTTCAGTATCATGAGATTATTTAGGGAACAAGCTGTTGTCACGTGCCATCATTGAGATTTTGGATTCCAGGGGCAGGCCAAACTGTTGTCGCAAATGTTCAAGGGAAGTCTCAAGCTGAAGGCAAATGAAGAAACTGTTGTTTCAGGGTAGTCAGAATGCAGATGTATCTAAACTCTAGGCAGAAAGCATCAAGATTCCCAGTTTCTCATTTCAGATGCAAATCAATGTATGTATAAAAGGAATTAGAAGGCTTAGGTCTATGGAAAATAGACATGTTGATCCTTTTCCCCAGCTCTATCAACCACAGCAGTTACCATTATCTTCAATCAATTTCTTTTAGACATTTCATGCAGTCAGATAAGGCAGTTACTCTCGAAGTGTCGTCATGCAACCTAGAATATTCCTTCCAAAAGAAACAGGCCTTACAATTTTCAGAGGCTAACCATGTGTACAACTACTCTGTTCAGGATGGATGACCGATTAACTATGTTTCATGGGCTTCCCATGGCTACCAGCTAATAATATATAATTTTTTTTCTGCTTTTGGAAAAGAACCAAGAGAGTTTCACTTATTTACTGCAGTAAAATGTTGAAGTGCTATGTATAAACTGGCAACCAGTACAAAACATTAAACACCAGTTTTCTTAGCTTATTGCATTGTGGAAGTAGGATTTGTTGTGTAGGCTTAATAGCTTTATCAGTCATTACATTCCACGTGGATTTGCAAAAGTCCAGATTCTAAGTGCACATTGTCTCTGTAAACAAGCCTGTTAGACTTATTGATATAAATGCTTACATAAATCTGAAGTTAAAACTAATTTTCTCTTAGAAACAGTGACAATTTACATCTCAACATAGTCTTAAGGAGATTTATTAGTTCATAAGGAAGCAGCTCACAATACATCTGCTTTGTCTTCGCAAAATTAATTTTCTATCAGAAAATCTGACTCAAAGTGAAAAAAAGAGAAGTATGGTATTAAATCAGTTTTCTGCCTTTGCCCTAAAAGAGGCCTCCAGTTTAACTTATAATTAGCTAGAGAACATTTGTATACATTTTTGATTGCGTCTCTAGGGTTTGAATGTCTTTTGTTACTGCAATGGTTAGGTATTTCAGAAATAAAGGTTCACTTATTCTGGCACGTATATATTAAACAGACCTATACAAGCAGCGGTCAGAAGATAGTAAGTATTTCACATACTAATTTTTTAGTAAATAGTTTATATTAACAGAGCAAAATGGTCTTTTTAAGGCTTATATCCTAAAATAAAAGTGATTTTTAATTTAAGACTAGATACAGAGATTTTATTAAAACTTTTCATAGATTTTGGACCACTTCACTAGTACTATCCCATCTTACAGTATGGAAACTGACTTAATGAAAGACCAAGGCAAGATGCAATAAAAAAATACAACAAATCTGAAATTTGAAGTCCTGAAATATAGTCTGAAGCACAGGCAAAAAGCAAACTTAAGTGCCCAAATTAATCTTGTGCCAAGTCACAGTTTATGGGCTAATTTCAACTTAGTACAAACAATAAAAGAGCTCAATTTTCACCATCAGTCTTAAACCCTTAGCTGTTCTTCTCTATACCAGATAAGCTGCTAACAGGAATGGTAAAGAGGCATTTCCATTATTTTTTTCTCCAGAGAAAAGTGTTTTCTAACAGGGCGCATCATAAGAATGGCAGGAAGACATATTCTAAATAACTGGAAGATAAGACAACTAGTATTCTGACATAAACAGAATTTCACTGTATCAGAAGCCATTAGGATATTATTTTATTTAATATTAATTTAATTTCATAAAGCTATGGCTGATATCAAGAACATTGCCTTTGTTGTTAAGACATAACTGAAAGTAATGTATTTGCAAAGCACATTCTGACAAGATGGTACAAAAGAACATATTGTTATTTATTGTGCCATAGAACCCTTCCAGCTATAACAAATAAGGATTAACACTGCATTATAATATTTTCCAACTCTTTGCTTGATGAACTTTCAAACACTGCCAATGGGCTTTATATCTTAAAGATAGTTTACAAAAAAAATTTCCAATGGCGGTGATCTGCCTGCCTAAGATAGCATTTTTCTTTGTTTCCTGATCAAACTTGATATTTTGCAATATTTGATACTTCTCAACAGAAATTAGTGGGAACAGGTCTGGGCTCATCTTATCAGTTCTGTAAGTGTTTGGGATGTGTGATGACTTTATTTTCATGGAGAGAGAAACAAAGTTAAATGTTAAAGAAAAATAAACAGCATGGTAGTCTATTTTAGTTCTGGCTCTTATACCATCTAGAGAAAAATTTACAGAGCCTGAATCTAAGATTCATGAATGATGGAATATTTTCCTGAAAGCTCCTAAACATAGCACACTATCCTATTCTCATGATGCTGAACACTCATCACGGTTGAGGAAGAGATAAAAATGTGTTGATGTGTATCTGCTAACATTTGTTATATCCATTTTATCTGGAAGGATGAAATATACAGCCTATATCAATTCTGAGCAATTTTTTACGGGATACTACTCTACCACTCATTCAGCATATAACAAGTTAGATGCAGCGCATACTATACATAAAGTGTTATAACTGTATAACAGGTGAAAATGTTGTGTCTAGAGACACTATCTTCTCATGATTCTGACTCAGAGAAGCATTTTGTACTGTCCTCCAAATAAGCTAAAAGTAACCAGCATTATAGAGGATCAAGTACAACAATGCCTCCAAGAACATACAACATAATAACTGGAAGCATCTGAGGTACATATAATTAATATTTGACAAGCAGTAGATTTACATAGATCCGTGATTCACATAGCCTTCCCACTGGCAATTATTGAGCGTTACACCTCTCCCTCCGTGCCAGAGCTAATACAGTAGGAAGAGTAACAGTAGGAAGAGTAAGGAAAATAGTGGTGCTGAATCCACAAATGATGCTATGGACCACAGATAACTATACTGAAAAACTCAGAACAGAGGAATAGTCTAAACAATGTATTACCCACGCTGAAGTAATTCTAATTTTGCACAGCAGCAACCAGGCTTTAAACTCAATGAGAAGACTCACTGACCTCTAAAACAAAAAGCTTGTTTGTGTGTGGAGAATTGGACCTTCTTCAACCCCAATGTGTGGTCTTTCTAAAAAGTCACAAAGCCAAAGTGCAATTGAAACTGTCACACAGCTACACAGACATATATGTCATATATATATGAAATGCTACATTGGAATTTGAAAACTGCAAATCAACTGACACCTTAAGAAAAAGAAAAGGTAAACCAGAGTACTAGTCAAAATCATTAATCATATCCACACCACTGGCAACAAAAATTGAAATACGCATACTGTTTTTTTCAGGTAGTGAGCAAATAAACAAAGCCACAATGCAACAAAAGATTCTAAATTAGGAAAGAACTAATTGAAACAAGTTTTGAAGCTTCGTCTCTAACAAATACCAATTAAAATGTCCATCCTTCCCCACCTCTCCTTGACTGGCACAGTCATGCACACTCTGACATAACTGTGGCAATACTAATGCATACAGAGGGCCATTTTTAGAAAGAGAACATCCATACAGCAGAGTATGGCATCTTCCATTCAGAGAAGTCTCAAAAATTTCTGAAGTTCACAGACTGGTAAGACACAGAGAGCAAATAAATAATTGTATTGCTTGGAGCTTCCTCTTTTGTAACTTCTGATTCCAGTGTTGTCAATCAGAAGATAGCTCATTAGTTTACTATAGGCAGACCTTTTTCATTAAACAATTCCTTCATTAAGAGTCATGTCAGATAAATCAGACAAGATGCAGGTTTTTACAAGTATCAATTAATCTATAGTTTTGTGTGTAAGGCAGTTTACATTTAGAGTACCTTTACAGAGACACAGCATGGATAGTTTCTGGAGTGCTGTGAATGTCATACAATTTTTTTGTCCATAGAATACGAAAGGCCGTTAGTTGCCTGTGATACAGCACAGAGATCCTGAAAGATATTGCATATATATAAGGATGAGAGAAAAAAAGAGTCAGCCTTTTTCATTCTGACAAAAGACCAGTGCTTTCCTGTCCATTCACGGGAATAATGAACCCTGATGAGAAGAGGTGGGGAGAAAGGATTTCTTTTCCTTTTGAAGTGTGTATGCAGGAAAAAGGAAAAGTTACAAGGATTAAGGAAAATTTTTAATGCCATAAAAAAAACCCCAAAAGTCATAGAAAATGTCTTTCCTGAGGGATGCTTGCAAAAGCATAAATATATTATTTTTTCAGCAGTGGTTTCCTGGTGACTTTAAGGTTTACATTGGCTTCTTAGTAGGCCATATTATGTCTTAGATAGCAAAAGCTATCAGGAGCTAGTCTGTCCAGAAACATGTTTTTTCTCTAGGCATTTTACACCTTTCATTATATTGTTCATTTTTCATTTTATACCAGATACTCACTTGTGAATAAATGCTTTGGAATCTATTTCTTGATTAAAATCTCTATTTTGTAATGTTACTCTTGTTAGGAGACATTTGTAACGAGGAAAGAGAAAGAATAGCTGAGAATAACTTTAGATTAAATATTGGACTATAATATAAAAATAAATTAGACACAGATAAAACAGTGGTAAATCTCTAGGCAATCTAATAACTGCTTCAAGTTATTACCTTTCAGAAGAGAAAAGTACGTAAGGCTGTAAGTGTGTATTTGCAAGTGTCTATAATTGTAAACAATTTGAAGGGCATACTATATATTAAAAGTCAGAACAAGAAAAAGAAAAACAAAACCCTAAATTCAGCCTTATAGAAATATTATTTACTAAGCACAGCACCGAGAAGTTTAGAAATAACTCAGGTAAGGTTTCCTATATAATCTTAAATTCAATATTTGTAAAGATATGCAACAAGCTACCAGATTTTATTATGAAAACTCAAACTCTCTCATGGGATTTTAGCTACCCTCAATGAATAAGACCCATGGTGAATTCTGCTTTCTATCATTTTTTTCAGTACAGGGAGCAGCTGGTTTTACTAGAAACTGGGTAGTAATTAAGGACTGCATATAAATCCAAATTAATATCACTGCCATCTATACAAAATCATCCCCGTGAACCAGTACTGTGGAATACATATTTCTAGATCCCTTATACACCTGTCAGTGCAAAGTCTATCTTAAAAAAATATGTTATCAATATCCATATGCAGAAGCATAAAATGACAATATGAAAGTTTCACATTACTAGTCAACTTTTAAAAATTAATTTTAATCTTTAAAGTAGTAATATGGGTACATCTAGCTTTAAGGCTATTGACACAGCCTCATCTTTATTACAGCTGGTACCTGGAAAGTATAGGGGCTTTAGTGTGCAAATCTCAGAATCTTAGAGTCATTTATATTGGAAAAGACTTTTGAGATCACGAAGTCCAGCAGTTAACTTAGCACTGCCAAATCAAACACTCAACCACTCTAAGCACCACCTCCAGGGATAGTGATTCAGCTGCTTCCCTAAGTAGTCTGTTGCAATGCTTGACAACCGTTAAGGTGAAGATATTTTCCCTAATATCCAATACAAACATCTTATGGCACAACTTGAGGCCGTTTCCTCTCGCCCTATTGCTTGTTACTTGGGAGAAGAGATTGATACCTGCCTCACTACAACCTCCTTCTTCCAGGGAGCTGTAGAGAGAGATAAGGTCTCCCCTCAGCCTTCTTTTCTGTAGACTGAAAAGCCCAGTTCCCTCAGCCATTCCTCATAAGATTTGTGCTCCAGACCCTTCACCATCTTTGTTGCCCTTCTTTGTACATGCTTCGATGTCTCAATGTCTTTCTTGTAGTGAGGGGCCTAAAACTCAAAATAGGAATTGAAGGGCAGCCTCACCAGTGCCAAGTACAGATGCAGGATCACTGCCCTGCTCCTGCTGGCCACACCATTTTTGAAACAAGCCAGGATGTTGTTGGGCTTTTGGGACATCTGTGCACACTGTTGACTCATGTTCAGCTGACTATCAACCAGCACCCTCATGTCCTTTTTTCATCTGGGCAGCTTTTCAGCCACTCTTCCCCAAGCCTGTAGTGTTTCATGGGGTTTTTGTGACCCAAGTGCAGGACCCAACACTTAGCCTTGTTGAAACTCGTACAATTGGCCTTGGCCCATTAAGGGGCCAAGTATTAGTTTTCAAAATTAGTTATTGCTGAAGCAGAGTGTCATACCTAGCTGTGATTAGGCTAATAAAAACTCCACTTTACCTGAAGATCTTCTACCATCTGATAGTAGAACATACTACTGCTACATGTTTTGTTTCCCCACTCAGTTCCGATGAAAATTGTTATTCAGCATTTTCATGATGCTATAACTTAATAGATTTGCTAAAGGAAAGGATAAATATTCTTGGATAGAAATGATTGACCAACATTTGCTGAAGCAACTCAGTTTTGGTTTGCACCATCATACAAAGCTCCTTAGTGAATATTACTTACAGTCAAACAGGAATAGAATAATCTCATTAAAAAGGAATCCTTTATAATTTTCCAAGATTCATAAATGATAACTTATTATAATAACATCCTAGTGGGTGCTCTGATGGAGTTTCCCTTGTGGCTGGTATAATGACATTGCTCAATGAACATAAATTTTTCCTTTCTACCAAGTGTGAAAATTAATTCATCCATCTGTAAATCGCACCACATCTGTGGTGAAGTTGTTTACTGCATCACAACATGTGTTGAAATTTCCTTACATTTCTCTTTGTAATAGACATTAAGCTGACATAGTTTCTGCTTCCTGATTGTTGGCACTATATCACTGCAAAAAAAAAAAAAAAACGTTAAACCTGCTCTCTTTTCTTATAAGAAGAAATGACTAAGCAGTCAGAAGCCTTTTGTTATTTAGCTTTTCAAAGTGTTTTCTAAATATGTTAAATTTTAAAGGAAAAATAGTACAGATTTTTGGCACCAGTTAGGCCACAAAGACTGGAGATTAAAGCCAATGCTTTGCAATATTTCATTCTGATGTGTGAGCACTGATGAATAGCACTGTTAGGAGAGGATATGATTTATATCACAATATTAATAGCTAGATGACATTGTTCCACAATCAGGTTTTCATTTGCAAAAGATTTATTCCCAAAACCTGTTCCAAATTCTTCAGCCAAAACTGTTTGAACTCTGCCTCTATTTTACCAGCAATATATGCAGGACTCTATAGTTGTTACTAAGCAAAATGTGGAGGACTGCACAAGAAGCGGGAAAAGTGAGAGATATTGCTTCTGCTAATGTCTGATAATGGAGCTGCAAAGCAGAAAACAACCTTCACATCTCCTCATTGATGGAATAATCAGTGTGCCTATATAATTCTTTTAAAGTGCTTTTCTAACTTGTTCTTGATAGCATCTGATGAGGAAGACACCATGATCTCACCGGATCGTCTATTAAAAGTATTGCTTTCATTGGAGTTAGAAAAATATTATCATCTGCTTTGAAATGTTTGCTACAGTTTAAGCTCATTACTCGTTGTGGAGAACAGATTAATCTCTCTGTAGTAATGCATGATGGCAATTTCTTTTCTCTTTTCTTCAAGACTATCTTAGGACTTGCACTTCACATAAGGTCTTATTTTCTAGATGTTTGACCATTCTTATTGCTATCACAGCCTATATTCATTAGGTTTCTCTTTCTCACAGTCCCTAATTTACGGAAATCATTTGCACTGCACTTCCTTTCCCCATTTACCTGTAGTTTTCCCAGGATTTGGTGTCATGTAAAAATTCATTAAGCAACCCATGACTGCACCATTTAAGAAATTATTAAAAACTAGCAAATCCAGGAAAGCCCTCCAAAGATTTCCACTCAGTGTGTTCTTCTGTTTTAAAAATAAACACTGATAACTACTGTCTTAATATGGCATATAAGAAAATAGGTTTATTTCAGAACAAGTCAGCATTTAGAGACTCTAATTTGACTACAAATACTGCTGAAAGCAATTGTTCTGGAAAACGAAGATTAGGAGACAAGAAAGGTGAACAAGATAGGAGAAAAAAGTGGACTAACACAGAATGTATGCAAATGAGTATTTAGGACATACAAAAACATCATTTAAGACAAGTAATGAAATTGATCCTTACAACTGGGTCAACAGTTTTACATGCCACAGCTTGGCTTATGAATATGAAAATCTCGAAACGGAGAAGTCCTATTCACAGAATCTCACAAGGAGAAACTTTGTGCACTACGATGTCATGGCTGTTGCATCATGCAACTGCATGACTGGAGTGTCTGGATCAAAGTTGCTCCAAATAGCATAGACAGAAATAAGATTTTGAGACTGTCTCTATGAAATTATGAGTGTTCAGACAAAAAATAATCAATTTATTTCATCTACATCATCACTTTCTTAAGTGTGAGATGTGCAGCACACACTCTGCATAGTTCTGCAAAGAATTTTAGACAATTGTGGTATTTAGAAATTATCTTAGCAAATAGCTAGTAGGTGGTTTAAGCCTATGTTTATGAAATTCTAGCGGTTTTAAGAGAGTCTCCAGAATCTGCCTGGTTCCTCACTTGGAATGTTCTGTTTAGGATTCTCACGAGCCATTAGATAATGAATGGGCTTAAATCTTGCAGAGACTGGTAAATTTAGATAATTCTCTTTTTTTGAAATATATACACACTTCTGCCCAGATTTTTATGCAAACATACTCAAGAATAGGAAAATCCAGACAGAAGGAGTTGGCTTGAACACTGGATAAAAACTGAGGGACTGAAACATAGTTTCTGGATGAGAAGGAGAAGGAGCACATAGAAAAAAAGAAACTTAAAGTGGGAGAACACACGTGGAGAAGGATCACTGCTGGGAACTATAAAAGTATGAGAAATAAAAGTGGAGGGAAGGCTTAATATTAGGAGTACTTTCGCAGTTAGATAATAGGCAGTCTGCTGAGGTCAGACAAAGATGTTTGCCTAGACTGTCAGTAGAGACAAGGGTGGTCAGGGCTTGGACTGACAGGTGAAAATGACCTAATGCAACTTAAGAAATCTTATCTGTGCAAGCTTGAGACTTCTGTCACTACATGTCTTCATTTACTTGTGTGACCACCAGCACAAGGGCACTACTGGATGCAATTCTGTACCACACACTGTACCACTGTAACACAACTGTACCACTCACTCTTGATCTTAACAAATGAAAGGAAACTTTAGGTTATTAGACTTTTTATCTATGGTAACAGATATAATCAAGGACTGGTTTTTTTCTGTTAGATACTTGATTAAATTTCAATATAGATATACAGGTGCCCTGCAAAATTATCTCAGAAGCCATTTAATTTACTTACTACAAAACATACCAAATACAGAGTGTTCCTGACTAACGACTATAAATAAATTGTGGCTGGGAAAAAAATGTCAGTAGTCCAATGGCTGAAATTAAGTCACAAATTTGTTTCCACTGAAAAGAAAAAAGTTTTTTTCTGAAGGACCAGTTTGGTATTTTATTTTATTCTGCTGAAAAAATGGGTGGTTCACATTACATAAACACAGTCAGCTAAGTCATATCTGCCAGACCACACTGGTTCTACAGGCAACTCAATACAAAATGAGCTGACACATTGCAGTGTACTTTGGGAGCATTGGTGGCATACAAAACCCATTGTCACTGTCTCTGTGAAATAGCCTTTCAGTATGCTTTCATCAGAGAGACCGATAATGTAAATTACAGTCCAGAAATTGATAGGAAAAAGCTATAAATTTCTGTGTTCACAAGTGTGGTGATGCAGACAGCTGTTTTCCCTTCCATTCCTCTCCAGTACAAACTGGTATGTCACAGATGCTTGAAATCAGATGAAGAGAATATAGAATAAAGAACAGGAAAATCAGAATAATATGCATCTACTTTAATTGTATGAGTTAGCAGCTGAACGCATAATTAACAAAAGAAATTGTTACCTGAAAATTCATTACAGAATAAATCAAATCTCAGCACACTTCCTACATGATCTCACTGTTGTACCAATAATGCCCATGACATGTTAAGTAATGCCAGCAATGCTAGCTTTCTACTCCATGTTGTTTAGTCAGAAACACTTCAGAGAATAAATTTTTCAGTGACAACATGTATGAAAAGCAGAGGTTTCTGTATAGATTTTAAAACATACACTTAAAGAAATGTAACAAAATGCTAACAAATGGCAAAAGATTAACTGAAGCAGGACATGTGTCACCTGTCAAAAATAAATCACACTATGTCTTAAAAATACATTTTAAATGGTATATAAAATGCTGATGTAGATGTCTTTAAGACTCTTCTACTTAAAATGGATCTTGGAAAATATTCACTTGTATACTGCCTTCATTCATATTACTAAGGCATCTCAGTATTTCTGCTAAAATGACATAATGTTGGTAGTATAATAATTTTATTTACATTGCCATTGGGCTTCAGAGTTAATACATCAATTATATCACAGCAGCCATTCACAAAGTAAAAAAGTCATTAAGCTGTTTGCACAAGCTCAGGAGGGCAATGAAGATAAATAAAGAAAAAAAATAATGAGATATTAAGGCTTTGCTTTTTAAATTCCCATGTAGCTAACCAAGTGACTAGTTTTAAAATAAATGACCAAATGTTACATTACGGTACATCTTTCTTTTATTCAGTGCTTTGATTTTTCAAGTCATAGTATTTTTAGCAATGGAGTTATAATGAAGTAGAACATTTAAGTAGATCATTTTATGTCAGATGTTTCCACATTCTCAATATTCATACAGTTCTACATCTCATCTTAAAAACATTGTAAAATCAAAGATGTAGGGAAGGACAACAAGCATAACTCAAATAAGATTAAGCTACTATTCAAGGAATGATTAAAACCCATTTTCAATTAGGAAAAGAGGAAGTTGGGATGATCTGCGTCCTAGATGTTTACAAATCATAGAAAGAAAGCAGAAAAAGGAGACAGCAACACAGGAACTGGAAAGAACTCAAGGAAATTATTAGGAAATGGTATTACTGACAATAAAGAAAAGTACTTTCCTGCGTGGCATGTATTAATCTGTGGAACTCTTTGCCCTAGTTTCCCAGATTCATGGGAACATATGAGACCTAAAAATCAGATTAGCTACAGAGTCAACCTAAGCAGTAAAGGCATTTATTTGATTCCATAGCACATGAAAGGATTGCCCATTTTGTCACTGGTGGCTTGCGAGTAGTTTTATTTTATTTTGTATATATTCTAGTATTTACAGAATACCTGGAATACTTAAAGAATACTTAAGAATACTTAAAATTAAGCCAACACCATCATCTTGAAAAGTCTACAGGCTTCTTGAAAGCATGTTGACTTTCTTTAACATTCTTTTTGACATGACACTTTAGGATAATATCATATAGGTTTTCTGTCTTCACCATAATAGAATCCTTAATGAATTCAGAGGATGTCTCAGTTGGTTTAACTAATTTTAGGGCCTTGTTTTGGTCATACTTGCATTGTCTGTAACTTATTTTTCCCAAATGCATCCATATTCTTATAGTCTCATCGCAATATTTCCACTTGTATCATGTAGAAGCAGAAATGTTCCATGTCAGCTTGTTAACAGCCTGGAGGCTATTGTGATATGTTGTCATGTTCCTAAAATACTCATACTTAGCTAAGGATAGAAAAATAACCAGTATGATGTTTTTCTCTTCTTGAAACAAAACTGACTTAATTAACCAAGTGAACGGCAGGGTTGAAGCCAAAATATGATTTAAGTGTCCTGATTCTATCCTTTCCTCATTCTGTGTTAAGATGGTAAGACATAAAGTATTCCTTGGGGCAAGAATCATGTCTCTGTTTATTCTGTGAAAGGCTTAGTACAGGAGGGACTCAAAAAAAATCCAAGCTATAATTCTTAAGTATTTCCTTCATAGTGTGTATACTGACACTTTAATACTAATTAATTCTGTCACTCTTGGAGATTTTCAGTAATTCACACAGCAAAGAAACAGATGCACACAAGGCTTTGACAGGCATATTCTTCACTGGGTAAAAAATGGGCTGGATGACTGAGTCCAGAACTGTGGTGAATGGAGTTAAATTCAGTTGGCAGTTAGCTGAAAGTAATGTTCTCCAGAGTTCAATATTGGAGCCAGTTGCATTTAATATCTTTGTCAAGGATCTGGACGAGGGGATTGAGTGCATCCTAACTCCATTTGTAGATGACATCAAATTGGGTGGGACTGTTGATCTGCTTGACAGTAGAAAGGTTCTGCAGAGGTATCTGGACAGGTTGGATCAATGGGCCAAGGCTAATTACATGATCTTCAACAAGTCTAAATGATGGGTTCTGCACTTGGGTCACAACAAATCCATGCAACACTGCAGTTATGGGGAAGAGTGGCTGGAAAGCTGCCTGGCAGAAAAGGACATGGGAGTGTTTATCAGTAGCCAAATGAGTATGAGCCAACAGTGTGCCCAGGTGGCCAAAAAGGCCAATAGCATCCTGGTTTGTGTCAGAAATTATGTGGCCAGAAGGTCTAGGGAAGTGTTTGTCCCAATATACTTGGTGCTGGTGAGGTCACACCTCAAACACTGTGTTCAGTTTTGGGCCCCACACAACGAGAAAGACATTGAGGTGCTGGAGCTTGTCCAAAGAAGGGCAATAAATAGTCTGGAGCACAAGCCTTCTGAGGAGTGGCTGATGGAGCTGGGAATGTTTAGAAAAGGAGGCTGATGGGAGAACTTATTGCTCTCCACAGCTACCTGAAAGGAGGTTGTACCGAGATGAGTATTGGTCTCTCCTCCCAAGTAGCAAGTGATAGCGTGAGAATGAATGGCCTCAAGTTCTGCCAGGGTAGGTTGTCAAGAGCTGGAACAGGCTGCCCAGGGGAGTGGTGGAGTCACCATCCCTGGAAGTATTTAAAGACAAGTAGATATGGTACTTAAGGACATGGTTTAGCGGTGAACTTGGCAGTGCTAGGTTTACAGTTGGACTTGATGGGTTTGGAGGTCTTGTTCAACCTAAACAATCCTGTGGCTCCATGATTCTGTCATTCTGTGTAATGCAGGGAGTGCCTAGGCTAGAAAGGCACTTGAACCTATACAAAAATACTTGAATTTTCAGAAGCCTGATTTTTCCCAGTATGGTTAGACAACCACACATTATTGTGATAGAGCTTTAGCCATTAAGCAACCTAAAACACATACTTAGGATGGCAAATAACAGGACTGTAAAATCAGTTCCAGGTCTGATGGAATGCTGACAGGTGGCACTTCTGTGCACTAGGAGCTTGCCTTTAGGCACTAGTGACCAAAAGCCACAGTCAATGGGTAAGCTCTGCAAAACTCCTCTGAGAAGAGCTTTCCTTAGAGCAGTCAATTCTAGCTTTGCCTGTACTGCTGGGATATGTTGTCCTCAGTTTGCATGAAAAACAAATGATGTTATAGACCTGCATATTCACAGTTTCCTTTGGCAGCAATCTTGCATAAACTTGTAGAACTCATATAACGCTGAACATAGTGAATTTCTTAAGAATCACTTATCTTCTGGAACTGGAATGATTTATCTCCTAACTCTGAAATATCCTTCTTTAACAAGCTTGGTTGACTTATTCTGTATGTGTTTTATTCACACAAACACCTTTTATTTCTTCTCATTCACAAAAAAAAATGAGGACTCAAGAATCTTGAGAAAACCTTTTATATGTAACCTGTATAGTCCAAGATTACAAAGACAAAAAGAATTGAAAAAACATCCACAACTATTTCTTGCTTATCGTGTGGAAATAACTCAATTTCTGTACCACTGAAATCAAGATGCTTTTGTTACTTTAAGCTGCACTGAGATATCAACAGATATAGAAGATGGAGCATCAATCTGGGAATAATAAGTCATGGAAATTCTACAGCTATAGGCATTGGTAATATTAACTACCCATTGCAGTTCTTACAGGAAGCAATAGAACTTCTTTCCTCTATCATAGCCACAAGTGGAAAACAGGTATCACAAAGCTATCATTGCTCTGTCAAAGCTATTGCTTCCTATTTTTCTGTAAGAGAAAAACTTATGGAAAGTTAAAAAAGACCTTGGTGACTTGTAAAACCTTAACATAAATCATCTTTTTAAAAATATGATAGTAAACTTCAGACAATATGAAATAGGGAGAAGAAGAAAAACTGCTTTGACAAGTGAGTGACTGCGCCAGCTGACTTCTATTCTCCAAGCAGCATGTGCAAAACAGAAAGCTCTCTCTGTACTCTATAGATAGAATGCACAGTGTCTTATATTTCCTAGCTGACCACACAGTTCTCATAGTTTCAGTGAATTGTTTGACTTAAAAGCATGTTTTAAACTGGGCAAGACCATTTATGGTGAAACAGAAGAACCTTTCATTGATCATTTGTAAAATGTGGTGTCAGTTTTAGAAGTCCAGCAGGTGAAGAACCTTTTTGTGTTCAAGCATCTGTCTTTCCAGACATTCTATCTGCTTTCCAAGGTAACAAGACTTACATTAGAGGAATTTTTAAGAATCTTTTAAAATAACTACCAAAGATGTGAGCTTTTTCTATATTTGGTTACAATGCTTGAGGGCAAGTTTTACAAGTTTCATAGATTAACCTACCCTGTCAACACCATTTGTTGCCTACTGTTTCAGAGCTATACAAGCATGGTATAGCAATCACTGCATCTGTTTCCTTAATCTTTGTAGTGGCACACAGTGATTGCATCACTCAGGGAGAAGAAATGAAGGATTTGTGAGCATTTGAATTTTTTTATCATTTTGAAGCACATAAAATGAAAAAGAGATCAAAAAATTCAGTTGTACACTTTGTGGAAAATAGAAATAATCCTAAGCAGCAGTATTGATTCAAAATCCTGCCTTTAATGGCTGTAGTGTTCCACATCTGAGGTGGAAATATCTTACCTGCATATGATTTTTACCTGTAGCAAATGATTTTTGCAATTGTTTTACTTGAAATGGTTCTTATAAACAGAATATAGATAGCAGTACAATTTAAGAGGTATTTTAAGCAAGAAGGTTTAAGTGCCACAACACTGTATTCACAGTCCTTAGGAAGATAAGTCATGTTCTTACAGTTGGACTCGATGATCTAAGAGGTCTTTTCCAACCTGGTGAGTCTATGATTCTCTGGCATTATGAATCTATGTTCTCTTTTAGCCCTTGTTCTACTGTTGCAAAAGAAGCTTGCTTCTTAGTTAGCATCTCTTACCTCCTAGCTCTATAAATATCTTAAGAAGCGGAGAAGTACTTTTAGTTTCAATTCAGTAAGAACAGAGGTGTAGGATCTTTTTCAAGATTGTATTGGGTTTATATGAGAAGGCTTTGGTAGCAGGGGTGCAAAGGGGCTGCTGGGCTGGCTTTTGTGCTGTATTGGACAGAGCCAGTTTCACCAAATGTGTCCCCAAAACCAAGCTCATCAGCAATTGTTGGGGGCAGTACTGTGATACCATATTTAAGAAAGTGTAAAAAATGTTGCACAGCAGCTATGAGAAAAAGGAGTGAGAAAAATGTGAGAGAAAGCCCTGCAGACACCAAGATCAATGAAGAAGGAGGAGGAGGAGGAGGTGCTCCAGGTGCTGGAGCAGAGATCACCCTGCAGCCTGTGGAGAAGACCATAGTAACACAGGTTTTTCACCTGCAGCTCATGGAAGTCCATGGTGGAGTAGATATCCACACAGCAGCCAGATGACACACTGCAGCAGGTGGACATGCCTTGTAACAAAGCTGTAGCCTGTGGAAAGCCTGCATCAGAGCAGGCTTCTGGCATGAACTGTAGCCCTTAAAGAGGAGCCCACACAGGAAGAGGTTTTCTGGTAGTAATTGTGTCCCATGGGGGATCCACACTGGAGCATTCCTGATGAACTGTATCCCATGTAAAGGGATACAGTGCTGTCCCATGCTGGAACAGTTCTTGAAGAAGAATTCACACTGGAGCAGTTCATGAACAATTGTATCCTGTGGGAGAGACCCCACGCTGGAGCAGGGGAAGGGCATGAGAAGGGAGGAGAGGCAGAAACAAAGTGTTGTGTTATAAACTGACCGCTGCACCCATTCCCCACACCTCTGTGCCTTTTGGGGTGGGAGTAGGTAGAAGAGTTGGGAATGAAGGAGTGAAGTTGAGCCTAGGAGGAAGGGGGAGGGAAGTGAATCTAGTTTTGTATTTTTTTCTCACTATCCTACTGTATTTTTCACTATCCTACTACATTTCTCACTATCCTACTCTGTAGCCTGATCTAGTGGGATGTCTCCCTGCCCATGGCAAGGGGGTTGGAACTAGATAATCTTTAAGGTCCGTTCCAACCCAAACTATTCTGCAGTTATCTGATTATATATTTTAAATGGCAATAAATTAATTTTCCCTAAGCTGGGTATGTTTGAGTATGTTTCTCAATTGGTAGTTGATCTCCCTGTCTTTGTTGAGACTCATGAGCTTTTTCATATTATTGTCTCCACCTACCCTCCTGAAGGGAAGTGAAAGAGTGACTTGATGGGTGTCTGGTATCCAGCTCAGGTTAACCCAGAACAAAGGCAGAAAATTTAACTTATTTTCCCAAATTATAATTTGGTGCTGTAAAACCTGCTCCTACTTTCATTTTTGTTTAGCCTAATTCATCACTCTTCTGCCTCCTACTTATTACCACTGTTTACATTTATTTAGTCTCTACAGTTTGTGCCCAGACTATGGAGTTATTCTATCCAGTCGTTTCTGCTGTAGCCTCAGAGAAGACAGAGGGTGACTATCAAAGCAGCACATTACACTGACAGCCAGATAAATTCTTGTCATTGTAACAGTATATAGTCAGCAACAGCCTTTGCACTGCTGCTCCCTTTGACTCAATTTCTGTTTTACCCACACCACTCATGAAAAAGATCTAAAAAATGGTGTCTGGATTGAGACATAAGAAAGATTTAATAGCATGCCTAACAGGAACATTTTCTGGTTAACAAAAGTCTTCTGTTTCAATGATTTGTCATTCTCAGTAGGCTACCTCAAAAACTCAAGGAAGAAATTAAAAAACCTGTGTATTTAGGAAATTATCTTTATTTTTGAACTCAGGAATGTTTAGAAGATGATAATCTTAAAAAAGATCCCAAGATGAGCAGCAGCAATGACAGGCTGCTGCAAAAACCAGCACAAGGATTGAAAAATCTCACATTCCTATAGGAAGTCTAGCAATAGTCTGCAAACAGACTCTGCAATAAAGTGATTAAATAAGTGTCCTGGTTTTCTTTTTAAGGTCCAGAGTAATTATCTAGTTTAAAAAAGAAAGGAAAAAAAATCATACTTTGTTTTTCAAAATCAATATAAGTTAAATTGATACTCTAATTTTCAAACACTGTTATAGGTAGTACTGGATCTTGGATGAGGAAACAGTGACAAAATGGGTTATTCAACAAAATACTGAAAGAAATTCAAATAATTATATATCTTGAAGCCCATTATTTGTAAGAAAGGGTAGCTAGTAATCTAGATGCAATTAATGTCACCTAGTCCAAATATCTTAAGGAAAAAAAACAACAGTGGTATATACGAGGTTCTAACACAAGTGGAAAGCTGCTTTCCTGGCACAAATTTAACTTCATAAAGTTTTTTCTACTCTATGAGTCATACCCCATCTGGTCACTGGATAACCATTGTGTTTCTCATATCTTTATTTCTTGTTTTGTACAAAGCATCCTTAAAATCAGTTATTATTGAAGGAGTTCTTATTTTTTTCCTCAATATAGTAATTGCCTTTGTCCTACTTCCTTAATTTATGTCTCAATCAATCTGTTTTGTATATTTGTGTTCCTTCTAGTCCCGTGTATTTACCATTCCAGGCTTGGGCAGTTAACCATAACCTCAATCATGTTTTCTGTTGCTGACCATAAGAAAGAGTGGTTGACGATCATGGAATTAAACCAGCAAGGGCAGCAAGTCCCAGACTGCTACCTGGGACAGAGCGTTTAAGAAAGCTGACCTCTCATAATGATTGTACACAACTCTGAAGAAGTTCTTTCTACAATTATAATTTTCTCTGCTTGGAAGAATGCTAAATGTAAGTGGTGAGTGATGAAGATAGCTCATCACAGAAGGGCCTGATGCCCTCCTGTCATTCGTGTCTGTACGAGATAGATACCTATCATTTCAGCTCTCACTCTAGCAACTTGAAAACTTAATGCCATTATGTAAAATTGTTTTCAAAGTACAGCCTCACTAGTTCCATGTTTCCCCAAATTGTACAGTCCTTCTGTACAAGTAGTGAAGGTTTTCTTTTACGTACCCATCAGTTTTGTACAAAAAAAAAATCAAAAAAACAAAATCAAAGTACAATTTGAAGAAACTAGTTAACTCCCAAAGTTAAATGGTTTTCATAGACAAATAAATCCTTTAGAAATGAATCAGCAACAAAGATTTAGAAGTTAAATCTTGACTAGTTATCATAAGGAGAACAATTACCAAGGGTCCTACTGAAGGGCAAATAGATAAGGTTCTCTTTGCAGCCTGCAAATGCTATTCTGAAAACAAATGTGCATGACACATTCTATAGTGCATTTCAATTACTGCTATTGCAGACTGACTAGGTGAGCAGCAATTCTGTACAAAACAGTCTAAGATTTATACTGGTTCAGAACTGGGCCAACAATACGATATTGCTGCAAAACCCAAAAATCACACTAGGAAATATAGACAAAGATATTTTGCTACATGTATGAAGTAATGATTTGATCCCTCTTCTCTTCCAAAACTGCCCTTTACAAGAGTTCTGTTTAGTTTTGCACAACAGATTTTAAGAAGAAAGCAGATATTTGGAGGAAACGAAGATCAATGAAAAATTATTATCAGAGACCAGAGTAACTGAATTTTGAGATGAGAGAAATGGAGAGTAAGCTTATTACAGATTGTAAGAAGCCGGTACATTAGCAGTAAAGCAACAAGCAAGACTACATCAGTGCTAGATACTCCAGTTGTAAGGACAGCGAGAAGTAGTAAGTCAAAGAATGTCTGCCAAGAGTGATATAGGCCCTATCTTCTGACTGTAAGGAGAGACCACAACTTCCAAAGTGCATACCATCCTTTTGCTATGTTTTCTCTAATTTTCATACAGTGAGTTGTTATTTATTTATGTGTTCAGTTATTAATTTATTTACTACATTGTAAATATAAAGAATGCAGTGAGTCACCACAGCACATTCTCCTTTGCTTCCAATGCACGCTAGTATTTCTGTCTCTTACACATGTAAACTCAGTTTTGATAAGATGATCAAGTTCTACTTCAAGTTCTCCCTCTAACTTGTAAAATCAATGAGTGTTGTGTCAATAAGCTGCTTTTAAATGAGAATTAGACTTTTCAGTCTCCACTCATCTGCGCTAATGCTTTCTTTTTCTCATTTGGACATCTTGATTATTCAGTGCCTAAATATGTTACCATTTCTTCAGATGCCAGATAAGTGCCGATGTATTGATACTCTTCTTCTGACAGCTGTTAAGCCACACTCTGCTGAACTTCCCAAATTATTTGGTAAAACAACTGAAGTGCAGCTGTGGATTTTAAAAAATAAAAATGCAATCAACTTGTGAGAATGCCTAGGAAAGGATAAATCTATTTGTGATAGACTGACTGCAATTAAAATTCATTTACAGATCTCTCTTATCTATCTGTGCTTTTGACCAAATAGTTCAGGCTTTCAGGAGAACGTTAATTCTGAAATGGTTTGACCACCTCAACCTAGTGTGCATCCTCAGGCCAATGGTGTTTTCAGTATTAGCAAGCTTGTCTGTTAGTGTGAGATATTAATGGTCTGTCAGCTGTCACATTCATGAACAGAACTGCTGAAACAATCAGGATAGAGTTCCAAATAAGGAAATAAATTCAAAACTCCATTTTCTATGAAGCTGGATGGTTCAATGTCTTAGTACTTCACAGAGGTTTTACAGGTCAGGATTAGCAGGGAGACCAATGTGGGTGCAGTTGTACTGGATATCTGCTACAGACCTCCAAATCAGGAAAAATTATCAAGAAGTTCTCCAGCTCAGTATTTGTCTGTGAGTTGTCAAAATTTTGACTGATTCTCCTGACAGTTCCCACTGGAAATGTGGTCAGCAGGCCAGTTGGATCAAAAACTAAATTTAATCAATTAAATTTTTTAGCAGTTAGCATCAGCGTATGAAGGGAAAATCATGTTTAACCAACATGATAGCCTTCTACAATATTGTGACTAGGTCAGTGGATGAAGGGAGAGCAGTGGATGTTGGTTTTCCTGACAGATCTTTGGCACATAAAGCATTAAGTTTCAAAGAATTATCTCTGTTCACTAAGTATCTTATTATGCCTTAGCAGAAAACAAGATTTCCCACTTGTATATTGTTCTCTGCAGGAATCAACCACAGGTGTGATTTTTAGGAAATGCAATAGAAGAATTAGATTGAACTGATATGATATCACTATTTGATATGAAGATAGAACAAAATCTGACAAGATGGTATGGGAAAAGGAGATTTTTGCTTTGGTTTTACTCCAGACATGAAATAGAAAAATATTGTGACTAAAATAAAGATACTGAATCCCAAGCAGGTAAAACACAACAAGCGAATAGGGGGAAGGAAGTGTTCTACACCAGATTACTTTCTAAATATACAAAATTGCTTCAATTTGATCAAGTCAATAACCTGTGCAGTAAAGTAATAAAGCTTCTAATTCATATCAACAATCCTTCGACAGTGCCTAAAATGGTGTAGAAATGTTATCTTCCATAGACTGTTGGAGTATCTCAAATACGTCTGTCACGCTTATACTTCTAGAAAGAAAATCTGCATTATGTCTTCCTAAAACTTTAGTTGCAGGAAAAGGATAAATTATCTCTTCTGTGTTACACTCAACTGCTTTTTTTTATCTCAGTCGAAGCACTCAAGTTTTATATCTATCTGATTGAAAAACCCGTGGCAAATAATTTTAAGTAGGGCAGAAGATGTGGTCTCAATTTTCTTGATTTAAAATATAACCGATATTTTCAAAACAGGATCAGATATGTTCAAAATAAAGTGTTGATGATAATAATATTTCTTGAAACAAAAATAGTTTTAAAGAACTGAATCATATTTTATTCTCTATTTCATTCCAGGATGGGTAAATACATACACTGAGATGAAACTGGGCAAATACACTATCTGTATTCTGTTTCACTTTTGGACAAGTTTGTAGGAAATTTAGTGAAATTTGAATCAAAGCAAAGTAGGAAGTTTAAACACAGCAAAAGTCTCCCTACTTTAAATTTATTCCTGATCAAGTAAAATGGGAAGCATCTCAATTGATAATGGATTTTTTGAGCAATGGCCCACATATTCATTTACTTTATAACATTAGTCAGAATTTTAGTGGTTAGAATTCTTGACAATTCTTTTAAAGATTCACATATATTAGTACACTGGGAATTCTGCAGCTAGATCAGCATCTTGCCTTGAATACTCAACAATTAGTAAATAAGTTATGATTACAAGAATGTATTGGTAGTTATTAGAGGGGAACTGGTGCAGTAATCCGTACTTCTGTGCTGTGTGATGTACTTCTAGGCAACATGACTCTGCCTCTACTAATATATTTCAGTCCATATAAGTAGCCAATGTCGCTGTTGTCAAGAGATCTTTTCAGTGGTTTATACGAAATAAACTAGTTCCTCAGCCATTCTCATAAAAAGTAGTGTCAAAAGTGACATCTTAGGAATGCATACCACTACTGCTTAAAGCAGATCCCTGGAGGCTGAAAGTTGATACAAATGATAATGCAATTAAAATGAAACCTTCAGTTATGTGTTGTTCTGCGAAGTAGTGCTTGGAGTCTTTATGGTCATCAGTTTGGCACCCTTAAGGCAGAAGTGAAAGGCTTCATCCTATACACCAAAGAAATCACAATTGTAATGTCCTGTATGCATGGTAAATGTTCTCAGTCTCTTTCAGAGTTTAAAAACTACATAAACTATATATTAAAAATTTTGCTTGCATTATTTCAGGTAAGGAGGAGATCCATATCATCTGATGTGGAGAAATTTTTACAGGCCGAAGGACACAAAGAAGTAGAAGCTGTCTTTAAAGGACCTTGGCTGTGGGAAGATAAGAAACAAAGTAACAAGGAGGAACATGACAGACAGATCTGAGAAATAAAAAAACAGGATGAAGAAGTGAACGGTTAGCCTTAGCCAATTATATGTATAGCTTAGGCACATGAACAAGTAGCAAAACCCAATCACTGTAAAACAAACAGTGCGTTTTACTAACTAGCATATATAAAGAAGCTAATAAGCCTAATAAAGGTGTTCTGTTCATCAGACAGGAGTCTGTGCCTCAATCCACTCAATCTGACGTACACAACATTATTTGATAGCATCTCAGTGTCTTTGAGGTCTATTGGGTGCCTAAGGACATATGCATTCATGATCCAGTACCGTCATCTGATGCATTTTAACATCCTCTTGCTGAAAGTGTCTTCTTCCTTTAGGTTGTAATAACTGTAGAGTTATGTTTGGTTCCTATCTGGCAGAGACTTTGTTTCCTCGGTAAGAGCTTTTACTTCAATAATCATAATGCTAGGCATTACAGACTGTGCTTTGAAAGCAGACCTCGTTTGCAGTGTTTTTTGCAAAAGACTGATAAAATTTAACACGAGTGATGCTATTTACTTGCCTTCCAAGTAATAATGTCCATTATTATTTTATTTTATTTTATTTTATTTTATTTTATTTTATTTTATTTTATTTTATTTTATTTTATTTTATTTTATTTTAGTGGTCTTAGAATTATGAGTTCAGGTAGACATTGTGTAGACAAAGAGTTAAGCACAATTTTTGCTCGAGCACGCTAGGCAATGAATTCTTATGTGGCCCATTAGAACCTCCTGCCTGTAAATATATTGTAGAAGTCATCCTATTGCATCTCAACTGCAACCTGCAACCTTGTCTATTAATTCTCATTAATTCCTTCCACAGCTTGAGTACTACTCTTCAGACTTAATTATCATGATGTTTTGACACATCACAGCATTTCTGAGAGCAGGCTGGTCATTCACTTGACAAGTAAGTGGTAACAAATGACAGAAGAGTGAAAGAATGGATCAAAGATAATTTTCAGTAAAAGAAAGGAAGGTGTGATGAATGCACTCCACACATACGCACATTCCTTTTATCCAAACCAGCAGCAGTTTGGTTCAGGCTCCAAAGGATGTAAAGGCCTGCCCACAGGTGGGACAAGAACTCTAAGAAACTCACAAGGAGCAGAGCAACACAGTGAACAACAGTAAGGACCCTCGCACAGAGTACTATTATATGCAATTTGACTATAAGTCAGCTATTTTGTCCTATAAATATGACAGCCTATGTGAGCCTTCTTTAAGCTCACCCTGCTACACAGTGGGGCTGCATCTCCTCTTGCACTGGCACACCTCTCAAGGATGCTCCTCAAAGCAATGAGATAATACAATGAGCAGAAATTACCTAAACATCTCCATTGTCACACTGAAGCATAAAAGGAAGACTGTGTGCCTGCAAATGTGAGGGAGGAAACTAGTAGGACTTATATTTGTGGAGCAAAAAGGAAGACCAAGTGCTATAAAGCAAAAGAAGAGCAGTGTTGTTTGTTTCCAAGCAAATCTGTTGGAGGCATGAGCAAAGAAGCTGTGACTTAGAATGATATTTGTCTACTCCTTCTCTGAGTACTAAATTAATCCTGATGTGATTCATGGTCTTCTGCATGAAATGCAATGAAATAATTGCAGTGAAATAATCACTGACCCTCCTAGCCACTCCTGCTTAATAAAGATCATGTACCGTTTTCTTTACTATACATATTTTACAGTTTTTTTCATTTATTAATGCAGGGCTATTAGAAAAGACAGGAGTAAAATTTTCTCTGCAGTTTGAATTTTACACAAGTTTATTTCTCTCTTCGTCTGAAATAATGATGCAACATTGTTGTGCTATTTAAGCCACTAAGTAACAGTCATATCAGGTACTAGAAATGGATAAGTTTCCACAAGAACTAATATCAGTTATTCACACCATATGATTTTGTAACATTATCTTCTCATAGACAGTATACACGTAAATGTTAGTAGCAGACTGGTCTAGAAACAATATTACAAGGGAAGCCTCATGATTACTTGTAAACAGTTTCTTTCAAAATTTTTTTACTCCTTGATTAATGCATATTCACATAAACACTGCAGCAATATTACTCATGTCAATAAATTACCATAAAAGGTGTGTAACAGGTGTCTAGAATTGCAATCCAGGCTGAGGAAATCTAGTCATCAGTTTAAAAAGCTTCATACAAAACAGTGGGTTTTTTCATTCAGGTGGCAGTTTAAATCAGAGTGGAGATATAATCTCTCTAAATTATTTTCCAGTTTTTTTAGTGTGTCCTATAACCTTAAAAGTTAAATAAATAAAAATACTTAAAATATCACAAAAATAAAAGCATCTCTAAGCCTATTGCCAAGCATCAGTCTGCTCTGTAACTGCTCTCTGCCTTTTTTTTGCGGTTATGGCAGACCAGCTAAAAGTAGATGACCACAAAGGGCAAATCACAGGGAGACCTGATGCCATTAGTAATTGGAGGTGATGATAAGTGAGAATGACAGAGGAGACATTAAACTGTGCTAAGTCATTAAGGAGAGACATATATATACTGAAATGTGGGCAATGTGGGACAGAAAAAAACGGGGAAATACCAAGTGAATACTTTCAGCTACAGCATCTGTATTTGAAGACCACTTAGCAGATAAAAAAGTGGCAAGTAAGTAACAAATACGTTGGAATTCTTGTCATTTCAAGTGTTTTCTTCTCCCATCTCCATTATTTTCCAAAATGTTTTCTTTTTACCTGTTTCATTTACTTCCTTCTTTCCTTTTGACTTGTGAGCTAGTGGGAAGTGTGAGATTGACAGATACAGTGACTGAAGTCCATATTAGTCTTTCCAATAAGCACAGCATGGGCAGCAACTGAAGAAAATTTCTCCTTGCTACTGCCTGCCAGTCTGTTCCATCTGTGGTGCAGACAAATCAAATTTCTTAGAAAGTGAGAAATTTTCACTCCATTGGTCTAGCTAATACTTTCAAACACAGCTAAGAAAGACAGAGTATTTACTGCAAATATGGTGATAACTAGCATTTTTGGATTTCAGTTAGAATAAAAACTTTATATCAAGAGTGACAGATGGTCAGTGCAGAATAAGACTAAATGTATGCAGGCAACTGTTATCCCCCTAAATTAAAAAGTGATCTTCAGCCTTGTCATGAATGTGTGTCTTTGGAGCATGGCAAGATAGTCTATGACAAGCAATCCTTATTAATATTGGCAGGATGTTCATCTTGTAATGTTTTGGTGTGGATTGGTGTATGTGAACTATATATGAATTGAGATCCCTCACTTTGCTCTCTTTTGAAAAAAAGTTTTACAGAAGATCCCACATTAGTGTCACTTACTGGAACACATTAAAGGACAGTACAACAACAGCAGTTTATGTGGGTATATCAAATTCTTATCTGTCATCTGTGATATACACAATAATAGCATGAAAACTTCCAGAGAATCTCTTTGAGCTCTTCTGGGAAAAGGGTTACTCTCAACAGCAGAATATCCAGATTACAATAACACTGTAAAAACATTCACAATATAAGCATGGTGCTCCTCTAAATTACACATACTGGGGAAGACTTTGTGAGTCATAAAATCAACACATTCACAAGGCAGAATAGATTTCCTCTTGCCCTCTTCATGGACCTTAAAGACTGTGAAATACACGATATCCATAGCTGATAGTTTTTATGTCAAGAAGGTAAACATCAAGAAGATAAAATATACTGAAAGATTTAGAGAAACATATTTTCTCATGGCTAGGCCTTTAGAAGATATACAAACAAGAAAGAAACATGATAGCTCAGGCAGGAACTCCATATTGGGAGTTTCCTAGCAGAAACTGCCTTGTCCACTGCAATCTTGATTTCAAAAACCTGTCACAATCAGTGGGTGGAGAGAGATATTATGTTCTAGTTTGTTTTACATATTATCTCCTTTTCTTCTCTTCACTTTGCCTTGCTTCTTTTAGATTCTCTCCATTTGCTTTGTTTCTTTTCCTTTCTCTAACTAAAAGATATATTTTTGTTCTTTGATCTGATATTGACTTCCTTCACCCCTAAACACTAACCTTTGCAATAAGCAATGTAGACACACTGAAATATGTCCAAACAAGCCTCCTCCCAAGTGACACAGAAAGCTAAAAACACTACCTGCCATTCTAGGTAAGAAAATTAGATGCAAGCTATATGCATCATTTAAAATCATTAGCATAAAGTCAATAGCTCTAGGAAATAATTACCATTTTCACCATGACCTTGCCCCTTATGGTACTTCATCCTCAAGGGTTATTTAATTAAGGCATAAGAAGCACAGTTTTGCTTAGCAATTCTGCATAAAACTTAACTGACAGACAGATATTGAGATTCCCTGTTCTCCATTCTGAAAAGCCCTTTACTTCCTTAGCCTTGATTCCAGGTAAAGGCTCTTAGAAACCTGACAGTGTGATTGTAATTAGAAATAGCTTTGACCTGTGGTAAGTAATAATTAGGAAACCTTTCTAATTACAACAGTATTGAAACAATAGAATGAAGAGCTTACTGGACTTATTAGAAGCGATGCGAAATTTCCTTTGTTAGCTACCTTTAAGAATAAATTGACTGCTGTTTATATCCCACCTTGAGATAGTGTGGGTTCATCTACTCTGCATTGTTTAAGAAAGGTGAACTGAATGACATCTGGAAGTCTTTTTCAGCTCTACATTTGAACAATCTATCTTTAATAAATAAACAGCTTTCCATAGTCACCCAATCCAATTCTACTTTATTTCCCTCACTGTGATCGCAGATTTATAAACTTCCCTTATGATATAAAATGTGGGCATTTTCCTTCATTCCTAGACATAAATGCTGGAAATAAAACCTCTGAATTCAGAGCTGATGGTAAGTTACTTACTGTTTGAATTCAGAAGTTCTCAATGACATGGCTTCCTAAGGCCCTCTTCTCAGAACCAAAGGGCTTTAACTAAGGTTTAGTACGTAGGACTAATATCTGCCTATTTCTAGTCCTAAAACTAGCACAGGCTCATTTCATGTCCTTGAGAAAGTCAGTTAAGATTCCTCAGTTCCTCAAATCCCCAGAAAATAGAATTGACTGTTTCTGCATCATGAACTTAATTGAGCACACAGTTGACAGAAAGAACAGAACTTTTTCAGCAGTATCTGAGCTCTCACAGAGAATTTTTTCTGATCAGATTTCTAGCATGAGTTTGTCAATTTAAGACACTTGAAAAGTCTAAGGAACTCAAGAGCTTTCCCAAAATATAGCTACGCTGAGACATCTAGAACTTCAGAACAAAATGGCTAGGAACAATATAAATTTCAAGAGGAAATATTTGATTGCCATGGGAAATTTAAAATTATAAAATTAGAATGGAATTTTTAATATGAAAATGAAGGCAATATTGGAATAAAAAGAAGAACTCTTTAAAGGCCATCACTGTCCCTCTGCATCTGCAGTTCTGAATCAATTGAAATGGGATGAAGCAGCTTGTACTGGGAGAAGGACATAGTAACTATTCCATTACTGATACATAATAGCATTTTTACAGGAGCATCATCTATGAGTTAGCCACTGATGGATAAAACTGACCAAGACTTGCTCAAGGGAGTTGTCTTAGAAAGGAGGAAGAGAAGAACACTACATTGCTGGCATATGAAGGCCGAAAGGAAAAAAAAACTCTGTACATAAATTTCAGTTCTCCCAAGATGAACATCCTGGAGGCACAGCACTGATGTACTCCCCAGAGCTTAAGTCCGTGAGTGCAGTAGACAATGACTGCATAAATATTTTCCAGAAAAATTTCTTATTCTTATTTTAACTGATATTTGGGTCTTTCTTTTGATTTGGTTTGATTCAGCAAGATCTCAGAAGGAAGAGGGTGAAGTTGGGCTGGGAAATATGAGGTTCAAATTAGGTCAAAATAATAAAAAAGATTCAATTGTGTATTGGATTTCAATGTCTAGCAGGTATGATACCGTTGTTTTAGAGATCATCCAAAATTGTTCAGTAGCATTTAAATTAAAACCTATTCCTAAATGACAAATACATATACAGTGTAAGGGTGTCTACTAGGTCTTTTTATTCAATACGGACTGTCTCCAGTGAGGCTGATTTCCCTGTCCTGCTCTGTCTTTGCAATAAAACTTAATAAATACTGACAGCAATTACACAGAAATAAGTTTTTAAACAGGCCAAATTCAATCCTCAAAATTGATAAGATGCTTAATGAATACACTGCAACCATTACAGAGAAGGCTGATTCACAATACAGCCTGTCTTAGGTGAAAGCTATGACACTCTAGATACTTTCAATACCGTGACATAAGAGATTTTTGCCCGAAATTCTCTCCCTTACCCAAATTGTAGCCTTTACATTCTGTCCATGAGATCTACAATATAAGCTGATAAGTCCTCTGCTGTGAGCTGCAGTCACTTTATGCTCCCTGTGGATTCCTCCATTTCCAGGAAATTCACAATTGGCCAATTACCTTTCTAGGTGTTTTTTATCACCAGAGTCATTGATCTCATACAGGATCTAGGGAAACTTTCACAGGAAAGAGGGAAGGTTCTTCAGTTTTCTTTACTATGATTTTATAACACCTGGAAGTTCTACCTATTTTGTTACTAGTCTTTTATATTGGATGCTTTGTCATGGTGGGTGTACATATAATAATCATGATAAACTATTTCTATCATTCACCAGAAGCACTGTTCTCAGACTTTTTTTGTATAGTTACATATTTAAGTAGGGCTGCACACCTTTTTTGAAAAATAGCTACAGTTGTATGTGCAAAGGAGGTCACTGTGCACGTATAACAGGGAATTACACATATAATAGGCAATTTTCATATACACTTATATTAAACTCCTCTTATCCACATCAAAGAGCATTTAAATTAGGTACACAACTGGGAGCTCATTATTTGAATTATCATATCTTTATTTAATATAAAATATTATTAGTAATACAGAAACAGGCTTTAATTGCTAATCCTTGAGTAGACTTGATGGCTAGCAAGAAATATACAAACCAAGGAAAGTGGAAGACACTGAAGCCTGGAGAACTGTTGGAGACTGAGATATCATCAAGCAGTACACATGATGATGCAAATATTAAGTAAGAAACCTGTCTGACCTTCAATTTATTGAATTCAATCTGACAGGAATTTTCTAGTGCGTCTGGCAAGGTGACGGTGATTTATTTTAGCTATAAAACCTGAACTACTGATTTAGGGCTGTATTGAATTTAGGGTTTATATTATCAAACTAAAAGTGCGGGGTGGAGTAAGAACTCATTTTTATAGTTAACTGAGACACTGCTGACATTGCTTAAAAACACGAATTATAGAAGTTATTAAAAAAAACAGTGGGAGGCTTATTACTTGAATGCTCCTCAAATATCTCAAGTAACAAAAATTGATAGCAAAGATAAAATAACAACTAAACAAAGAAACTAGATGTAGTGAGGAATGTCAGAAATATGAGATATTTTCCATGGAAAAGAGACTGAAATCAAGAAATTCTCATTTAGGAAAGCAGAATAAGAAATGCTAGCACTAAATCTGAACAAACAATCACAAAAGTTGTTGTCTAACTTTTTGAAGTCCTATGTTTATGAGCATATAAATTGTAAATTCGATATCTCAGTGACTAATATTGCAGAGCATTTATCAAATGAATTATATTTCCTACAGGTAGACAAATTTCACTGAAGAAAAGAAGCTATTCCCAATGTAATGTAAGAAAGAAAAAAAGAAAGAAAATCCAGTCAAAACCATTCACTGAAAATATTTGCAAGAAGAAATTACCTGTTTTAAGATAACATTGAGAATGTTTAATAATTTTTTTTTACCTATAGTTTTTCAAAAACTATTCTAAAATTTTGAAGTAGAATACTAGAATACCTTTCACATGCGACAAAGTGTGATAATCACAGGTATGACGGTACCTAGATATATACCCACTCAACCTAAAAGTTCCCAATACTGTATAGGATAAGTTAAAGGAAAGTCTGTCTTTCTATTGTATTTTCCTACTGCTTAGATCACAAATTGATAACATATTTAGAGTTCTCTTTCCCTAGAGGAGATACTAAAAAGCAGATAACCAGTTTTATCAAACATAAATATCGATGCAACACCTTAGCATATATAATAATTACATTATATAATTACATTAATAAGCAATGTATCTTAGAATCAAGCATTTTATACTTTGAGTAATTTTATTTTGAAGCACACTATTTTTGGTACATGGGTTTTGAGTTTTTTTCAGGATAAAAAGTTGTCATCTATCCTTTAGCCTATATGCTGTTATTCTAAGAATCGGCATTTTTAAAAAGTCCACGGTATGCCTGTTTTCTTGCAAGGGAAAAAAAACAGACACAAAAAGTGGAGAATAAAGATAAAATTTGTATTTATCAATTTATTTTTTAAAACATTTAAAACCTCAGTTTTCCCTAGATATTTATGCTGTGGCTTGCATTTTGTTATGTGGTATATTTTTTACACAATAAAGATTTGAAATTGCTCTATATTACATCTTGAACTCATCCATCATCATAGAGCCTTAATTAGATAGCCCTCATTTTTCTTACACTGAAACATATTTAATAAAAATTCAGAACTCACTGAACTCTATTTTGACTATAGATTTCGATTTAGCCAAATCATACTGTCTGAAGAGCTTTTTCAAACTAAAGCATTATCCAGACAATACAAAGGGGTGTATTTGCACTTATAAACTGGGAGATACATGAATGAATCACAGCACAACATAATTATACCTTTGTCCATAGTAGCTTTGCAACTGCATTTCATTCCCAACTGTCATTGCTCTCTGTAATTTGCGCCATGTTTCCCAGGCAGCTGAGTACCCTGATGCTAACTTACTGAATTTACCTTCAAAGCAAAAACTACCACTCATACTAAATTCAGTACAACAAAGGATAGCAGTATGAAAGGTCATAAAATTCATTTATTCTAATGATCTAAGTATGTATCCAAATGCGAAAGATAAACTGCATTTGATTTTCTCCTCAGGTATTTTAGTTGCTTTTTCCTTCCGCCAATAGGGCTAAATAATCCTTTCTCTAACCATTCATTTTGACGGATCTTTAGTAAATGCATACAGCTGATGGAACAAATGACAGATAATGGATTTAAGAAAATACTTTTTGAAAGAATACTATTTATTTTTTAGTCTTTGAAGAGGTATGACAGCAATCCACAACGCATGGCAAGAATTACTAGCAGCAGTGTAAAAAGAGCAAAGTGATACTGAAAATATGATCAGAAAGAAACAATGGTAAACTTTTGAAGATTGACCTTTAGCTAGTAGATTCAGTCCTTGTGGTAAAGAACAGGTAATTACGTAGCTTTAGAAGGAACTGGGTAAAAAATTGTTCATAACTTTCTGCTCAGAAGTATGTAAACATATTTGTAATTACAATGACAGGTGAGGAAGCGTAAGAGCTTTGTTTATCAAAAAAAGAAACAATAAAAAAAGGTCTCTTAAACAGCATTCCTTAGTAAGGAACAGATTATGATTCAGTGGGACTAAGATGAGTGGAACAGGAGATACTACAATACAGAAGCTGATTCTCAGTTCTCCTCCATGAATGGTGAAGTTGTGAACACCTGTTATTCTGAATAGGCTTATTTTGCATCTGCTTCTCCTCTATCAAGTTATACATCAAATATGATACATGCAAGAATCTCCCATCTCCTCTCCTCCAGAGTGTTAGCATTCTTCTTCTATCACAGAATAGTTGGGAAGTTTTTATCATTATTTTTTATTATTAAAAATTAATGTAGGAACATAACATTCTATGATAACCTCCTGGACAGTAAAACCTCTAGGAATTTATATAAGGATTTACTGACACTGTAATGAAGGTACTTTGTCTTATCTGAGAAACTAAAGAAGGTGAAACAATTGAACTCCCTTTGATTACAATACATAATGTGCAAGAAGAAAGGCTGGATTCAAAAGCAATCAATCAGTCTTCCCATTGTCACTTTGACCCTTCAGTCTATAGTTTTTAGTCTGGCAAACTGGTTCAGATCTGCATACCTGACAACATTCAGCTCCTTAAAGGGAGGCAGAGAGATTGAAGAAAGATATATCAAAAAAATTAGGAACTGCTTATTTCTATAACCAGTCATCAGTTTCCATTCTCTTTTTCCAGACACAGAGATACACTCTGCAGGCAAAGGGCAGGCAATAGTTATTGGTTGGTGACAGTCTGTGATTTGAAAGCATATTGTTTGCCAGCCTTTAAGTTTAAGTCCCTAATAACAACAGCTTTTAATTCCTTGCTTATTACAAGTGGCATCATGCTGTATCAGTCATTGAGTTTACACCCCTTAGCGCTGCTGTGAGATTTGCTGATTGAGTTGGGGTTTTATTCTGTTTACTAGGTGTCTCTCAAGTCATCAGCCAGATACCGCTTGGCACTGTTCCCTCAAAAGGGCTAATGAATCATGACAGTTCATCTCAAATTGCCCAGCTCAAGCATTTAAATGTCCACCACAATCTACCAATGAACCCATCTGACTGCCATTGGGGATCAGTGGGAAAAAACTTATTAATACACATAAGATTTGGCAGCATGTCAGGCTTAATCTATCACAACAGCCAAGATAATACACTTGTGCCTTCCCTTTCCCCACTGCATCAGCAGTGTAATATCACCAGGGAGTGTAGTGGTGCCATCCGGCTTTGCTGCATCTCACTCTCTACTCATCCAATTCCTTATGTGGTATTTCTTTCAGCAGAGAAGTTCTAAGCTTCACAAGATGTGAGATAAACTTCTTTAAACGTATCTTTCATAAGTATTTAGGAAATCTGTATCATTCTGGTTAATAAATGTAATTATCCTCTGATTCCCTCTTAGTAGGACTTTGATAGAACAGTGTGAGCTAATACAAACTTTACTCACTTTTCTAATGCCATTTTTTTCAGTCAGAGAATCTCAGTATTACCAACATGAAGCAGCTGAAGGACAAAATGAAATGTCCTAATATGTAGCTCCAAGTGGCTACTTTTTCTCCCCCAGAGTCTCTAGAAGCAACTTGGGATAAAAATCTTTTCATGCTGGAAGAGCATTATAGTGTCTTTGGTGCTATATACTTATATATTCTATTCGATGAATTATTACTAATAATTAAAGACAAAAGCTTTATTTCCAATAAAATACCACCAATTTTCTTAGAAGAAGTTACTGTGACCAAATGAAATTCACTTTTTTTTTTTTACTTATGGTAGGGATAATACCTAGGAGAGAGAAACTCTTTAATAACAGAAATGTCTCTGGAGACACATAATGGGAAACAAAGCATGTTACAGCTCATTTACTTTTAGCAGTCACATGTTAAATCGCTGATGAACTGAAATAGAATATTATTCTTTGAAAAAGGTAGCAATGAAAGGATTTAGAAGTCTGTCCCAACAGAATTTCTCTTTGAGTTAATATTTTATGGCTCGGTATTAAAATCATTATCCATTATTATTGATCCCGCCTATGCAGCATGGGCATCCAAACAGCAGCAAGTAAAGTCCTTAGTCTTCTCCAAAAGACCAAAACTTGGAATGGATTTATTTCTTTAACATGTTATTCACAGAAGACTTATGAAGAGGATTTCTTCAATCAGTTTGCAATGCCTTTTCTTTGTTACCAGCAACAGCAGAAAAACTGGAAAGACATTGTCAAAATAAGAAAATGATTGTGTAAGACTTGTTTATCATTATAAGCCCCTTCTTTCAGTCATTCCTTCAACAACCTGTGACATATTTTATATTCAGAGATGGAAGAGGAAGTGCTTTAGTGTGCTGTGACACTTTTGAGGTAAAACCCTTGCTTAACTTAGTTTACCCTGTATTGTTTCACTTTGCAGAGAAATTCTGATACATGTTAAATATGTTCTTTTGGGAAGGGGCTAAACCAGAGTGGTTTGAGTATGCGCCTAATATTCTCCAGCCCTTCCCAGGGACAGCTGAGTTGCAACAAAAGACTGGTCTTTTGGATAGTTTCAGTCCATATGTATGGGGAGGATGACTGACCCAGCAGAAAAAAGTAGATCTGGTCCCAAGTAAGATTCCCAAACTGCATGTAAGTTTAATGCAGAGATCTCAGCACCTTTGGTTTTCATCTACTGATTTACTCCTACCGGACTGAAGTACTAGCTAGTATAGGTCTATCATTGAGAGTAATGTATTTGTAAATCATAACAAAGCATAGCGAACAGCTGCCATTATCTCAGAAGATGCCGGAAAAGCACTCATTTTCATTCACAGTTACAGCTGCTTTTAAGGAGAGTTATCATTCTCCCTCTGAAGAAAAGTAGCTCGATTACTATTAGGAAGGTCACAACAACAGAAATTCCCAGTCCAGACTTGAATTTGCAATCATTTCAAATCTTATTTCAAAACATGGGAAATTTCACTGCCTTACAGAGCTTTAGAATTCATTTATATCCTTTTACTTTACCTCTTTCCTCAACTTCTCTACTTTATCCCCAGACTGCATTATTTTCTCAAACAACAGGACCCTGTTGCTTATTTCTCTCTGGTTGGTAAATCCCTCCTTTTTCCCCTTACCTTAAGCGTGATCCTACAGAATTCTTATTATAGTTCAATCAATGCATTAACTGAAACATTTGCACACTGCCTTGAAGCATGAGCAATCAAACAATTTGTGTCCCTAACCTAGTCCAAAAGACAGTACATCCTTCAATGCACATTAGCATCATTAATCTTCTTTTCTTGTAAGACAATTGGCCTGATTTCACATTGCATCAATGCTGAAACTCATTGCAACTAGAAATTGTCCTTTAGAAAATTCTTACTAGGTGCTACAGGGCAGTTCTTGGTAGATGAGTGATGTTTAATTCTAGTAAAACTAGCTCAGAGTGGTTTATTTCTGGCGAAAATTGCTGGATCTACATTCCTGTGCAATTAACTATTTCTTCATCTGCTATATTTAGAGCACAGTGATAAAAAGGTACTAGCCACTCTTCCAGTAGGCTCATTTACAGTAATAAGACCATAAAGTCAGCAAGCATACTGCCTTTAAGTCCTTCTAAAGCCAACAGATTTTTTTTTAACAAATAATTGGTGCACTTTCCTCAATCAGACCCCTAACTAAAGCCAAATATATAGTACTGTATTTTTTAAAGAAGACAGATTTTGTTCTCGGTCACTGTTGAGAACAATGGAAGGGAATATGAAAAGTAATTAATAGCTAAGTTTCCATGAATGTAGCAGTCAGGCAGAGAAGATAGTTGTCTCAGTGTAATCAAAGCAAGAAGAAATAAAGCAATAGAGATCACTGTGTGAGACTAAACTAAATTAAAATCCATTGGAAGTTGTAAGTACATGTAAATGTATGTATAAAGGACAAAGATGTGAGGAGTTACAAAGCTGGGATTCTCATCAACAGATTAACTGACTAAGACCAAAATCTATATGTATCAGTACTCACGTAGAAATCCGACCAATTCAGCTAGAAGTTGGGCACAATGCACTAGGTTCAGTGTATTAGTTATTAATGAATGAAGTAGCCCACAAGCAGGAAAATCTGAATTAGGTAAGTATTTCACCAAAACTAACCATATATATCATATATATAAACATGTAAGTGCACATCTGTATACACATATATCTTTCCCAGTCGGAAGAGTTATTTACCTTTCAGAATAGGATCCCATGAATTATTTGCTTCTTGCTATCTTAAATAAATCTGCATATTCTCAACTCTTGATTCTAGGTAGGACATTACTCCAAAACACTTCACATAGGTGGTAGCTAAATTTGTGCCCACATCTTTTCAGAAACGCAAATATTTCTACAACTTCTTTAAAAATTTACTTCATGTAGAACAGCTAGTTTGCCATTTCTACTAACGCTTTTATATCACATGACGTTATCAACAAGGTCTTTAATGTCTGACTTATCTATCTGCAGTTCTTTGCTGTAAAAACAGTGGTATCTTTAGTCTTTTACAGGTACCAGGCCCACCATGTGTTCTTATACTCTTTACTGCTATAGGACTACTGTGTTCACTCTGGGACTGCTTCTCTCTTTTCCAGAGCCATAACTAAGCCTTTCTATACCTCACTGCAGCTACAATTCCAGCATCACATCAGAATAGCTACATTCACTGGTGAAAGTTATAGGCTACAACTTTTCATATATTTATGCATACAGAGAGACACTGATTTCCAGAAATGTGAGTGGTAAAAGGTTTCTTAAAAAAGAAACAAACAAACAAATAAGGCCTTCTATGGTCTCAGCCTATTAGGTATTAAGTTAAGTATTCAAGTACTTATATACCTCACTCATACTGTCATACTGGATGGTTACAGTTCTGACAAGACAGTCTTACCTCTCCAGGCAGGAAGAACTCTATTTTGTATTTTAACAATGAAAGCTCAAAAACGTTTAATTTAATTCTCCATTGAAGTCAGTATCAAAGGAAAGTTTGAATAATATATGTGCATTTAATCCATAGCCACATTGCTCCTCAAGTCCCAGCTCTACTTTGCTCTTGTTTTCCTGTAGTGTTTTGAATCAGAATGGATTATGCATAAGGGACCTTCACACAGTGCAAGGAAAGGTTACTAAAGGAATAGCAGCTTTGCTGCACTCACAAACCCAAGAAACACAGCTATTGATTGTGAATATTGAAGCTTGTTACAGCTTCTTTGAGACTCTAAACAGGGAAAATCCTTAACAGAAAGAACAGTGGTGAAATTCTGCTATTCTGCTTAGGGTGAAAATCTATCATGAGAAAGCAATTTTAAAAGCAGTGGGGCAGATAAATAATTTGGGAAAATAAATATGTGTGTAACTGAACAGACAATAGAAGAATTATTGTTTTTCTATTGTTGTCATCAGAGAGAGGTCACAGCAGCCTGACACAAAATAACAAAAGTTTTAGATAAATTAAAGTGAGAACCGTTTTGACACAGCATCAGAAAGCAGCAAGGGCAATACATTTTATAATGACAAAATAAAAATATCGTTTGTATGATAGTTATCCTGTGGTGATTTGGGCTGAGAAAATTGTGAGACAAAAGTTTAACAGGCCTAAAAATATATCGGAATCTGTTTTACACAACAATTGTTAAAAAGAAGATTATTTTAGGATAACTTCACTTTAGATGAGTATATTAAACAACCCAGGCTAAGCTAAGTGTGTGTGTGTGCTGATCTACACACATATGTAGTTAGACAAGGGAAGAGGAAGAGAATGAAATCAATGAATACTCATCATTTTGATCATTTGATTTTGATCACAGTATTCTGTTCCTTCATCTCATTTTTCGAATACTCTGCAATCTGAAGTGAGGGGTTGTTTTGTTCAGGCATTATAGCTCTTTAGAATACAGAATACATTTTCTTAATGTAATTTCACAACAGAATTGTCTCACAGGAGACATTGGATAAAACTATTTCTCATGGTTTTCCCTTGTGGCTTTACTTCTTATTCTGCCTACTCTGATGTTTTCCAGCTAGGCTGTCCTCCATATTTGGGAATGTATCTTTCTAATGCTTATGGGTTAGATGGGCCTGCAGAAGAAGGATGTCTTATTAATGCTAAGATAAGTGAAAAACATTCTGGTGGTTTTATTGCTGCCAAAATTTTTTAACTAATGTAAATGCTATTTTTACTTTTCCAAGGAATATTTAATGGGCATCAAATATTCTTAGAGGATAGATAATATTTAAATTACATCTTTAAATTATTAAAAATGTGCAACAGTTGATAGTGATTACTACATTAAGGCCTACAATATATTTTCATTAGGCACAAACCGTGTCCAAGGTGATATCAAGGAAAAAAAAAGATTTCAGAACTTTCTGTGATATTTATAAGGAAGTTCACTTCAAAGCCAGTGTCTTCAGGATGAAAAATTAGTGTTCAGGTCAGCAGTAGAATCATAGAAACATAGAATAGTTTGGGTTGGAAGAGACCTTAAAGATCACATAGTTGAACCCCATCATGAACACATCCCACTAGATCAGGTTACCCAAGGCCCCATCCAGCCTGGCCTTGAACACCTCCAGGAATGGGGCATCCACAGCTGTTCCAGTGCCTTATCTCTCTCATGGTGAAGAAATTCTTCTTAATGTCCAGTCTAAACCTGTCCCACCTCAGTTTATACCCACTGCCCCTATTCCTGTCACTAAAAGCCTTTGAAAACAGTCCCTCCCCAGCTTTCTTGCAGACCCCCTTTCAGGTACTGGAAGGTTGCTATAAGGTCTCTTCTGAGACTTCTCCAGGCTGAACAACCCCAACTCTCTCAGCCTGTCCTCATATGGGAGGTGCTCCAGCCCTTTGATCATCTTTGTAGCCCTTCTCTGGACCTGTTCCAACAGTTCCACATTCTTCTTACATTGAGGATTCCAGAACTGGACACAGTACTCCAGATGAGGTCTCACAAGAGGGGAATAGAGGAGCAGAATCCCCTCCATCTACCTGCTGGCCACACTTCCCTTGATGCAGCCCAGGATACAGTTGGCCTTCTGGGCTGTGAATGCACATTGCCGGCTCATGTCAATCTTTTCATCGACCAGCACCCCGAAGTCCTTCTATGCAGGGCTGCTCTCAATCACATCATCACCTATCCTGCACTGAAACCGGAGATTGCCCCAAGCCAGGTGTAGGACCTTCCACTTGGCCTTGTTGAACCTCATGAGGTTCTCACAGGCCCACTTCTCCAGCCTGTTCAGGTCCCTCTGGATAACATCCTGTCCTTCCATTGTGGGTAGGTAAGATATAGTAGGTAAGATGACAGATAAAATCAATCAACTGGTAACGTAAAGGAAGTAGAAGTCCACTCAGTCCATCATTTAGTCCAGACAATGTTCCCTTTGTCTAGCTTTGATGTCAACCTCTTCCTCTGGAATTAAATAGCAGGTATCCTCATTCTCAGTCATGATTCTATCCCAACAGGCCAAATATATTAAAAAACCAGACTATGTATTTATATAATGTTTTAAGATTATGATAATTAATAAAACTGGGTAAGATATCTTTGTGATAAAACATAATGCTACAGGGGTTTTATGAAAAATAACTTGGAAAACACTCCAACAGCAAGAATATTAATTTTCCTCTTCTCTTTTACTTCTCTCATTTCAGTCAAATTGATGTGTTGAATAGCTCTAGAATGTTGTGTATACTGGGAAAGAACTGCCATGTTTCCAAGCATAAGGAATGCTTAAGGATACAGCTACAAAAATCAGAACTCTAGCGGATGTAAGTTGCAGTAAAGAAAAATGCCAGCATGTTGTTTATAGAATATAAATCTCACTAATCAATACTAACTACTGAAAAAAGCTACTGTAAATTACTAAGTTTGATGAATTAATAAGAATAATGAAAAATACAATGAAAGTTAATACTTAAAAAAATACTTTCATTTCATTTAAAAATTTGAGTTAGTCTCAATTGGGGTAAAATTATTCCTACTAAAATTATGATTGATAAATAACAAGATAATTAGATTGAAATGACAGATAAGCAAAACCAAATTAGGTTTCCAAAACCCAAGTTCCTAAATTCGCAGTAATTGCCTTCTCTATATTGAAGTTAAAGTTCCTAAGAAGCTTTCTACAAAATTAAGTTTTCTTTTTTTCCTCTTTCTTTCTTATAAATCTAAAACAGAGGAAGCACTGAGCTTCATGACAGATAATTCCAACTTTGTCTTGCTTAACCAGTGCTCATTCAAATTATTCTAGTTCCTCCTCTGTCACTTCTGTGTGTTGTTAAGGTAAGGATAGAAATCGTTGAAATATTTAAACATTATTTTTTAATAGGATAAAAGGATATCAGGTCTACTCAACTCATTTTATCTGCACATGAGAAAAGTTCTGAGTGAATTCAGACAAGATATTTAGTTGACTATTGAATTAATTGTTGGAGCACAAGAAAGAGATAGGCTAACTATCTTTGAAGAGTTTACTCTCATTGCTCAGTAAGCCAAAATTCATACAGCAATGAGGAAGAAGGGACAGTCGTCAAAATGCCATCCCAAGTAGTTGCATTTTCTGTAACTGGAGATGCTGAGTAATACTCCTCCTGATGAAACTGAGAGACAGAAAAAGATTTAGTCAGCTTTTTTGTTTCAATCTGGATTTGTCTCCAGCTTTGAGGGACACAGAGGGGGACAATACACAGCAAGCCCAGAGGCCTTGCCTGAGAATACTCTGTCCTTCTTCAAATGTTGTCGGAGACAAGAATAAGAGTAAAATTCCTGAAAGCACCTTGATAAATATTTGTTTAGTACATATGTCAGAGAGTGTGAGAAGAAAAAAATCCTCCAGGGTAGTTCATAAGTGCATACCCTACTAACAATTCTTAGTTCATCGAACATTGGCAAGTAATTTTGCAACATTTCTCTTTTCACCTGTCTCTAGTATCTGAATTGATAAAGAATTTGCAATCACTTTGGAAAAACAGCAGTGAGAAGGGAAAGATGAGGTAGGAAAAAGAAAGAGAAATGCTGATGGTTTCAAGAGCCCAAAATAAGAATCTTCATGTGCTATGATACTTCAAAGGCTGTAGAACCACATTAAAAACAAACAAACAAACAAAACAGATTGAAGAGTTAAACTATTCTTTAGTTTCTGTACTTGCCTACTATTCTTATTTTGTGTTTCCAATCTCTTGCCAATAGGGTAAATAATTCAGGAACTAAGCATTAAGGAGAGTAATAATGACTGAGAGATTTACCTTTAATACCAGGAAGGTTACCTATGGAACACCAAGTGCTACTATTCCACTTGACTATCTTCAATATCCTGCATTTAGAGAGCCGCTTGGGCATATAGGAGTGAGACAGATGGTGTCTTCAATCCCTACATACCAAGGGGTTATACCTTTTTATTAAAGAGGTGCTGGTCTACATTCTGGGCCACAGGAAATTCTTGGCAAGAGCAGCACAGATATAAGGTTGCCATATCAGTCTAAAATCATCGAGTATACAATTGGTCTTCAATCAGACCAATCAGATATAGAATTGTACATGGCTAAAGTAGAGGTTTCCTGTCCCCATATAAAGTCTTCTTCTTATGTGTATGCATTTCCCTGCTCTAATTCCTAATTCAGATGTACACATACAGCACCAGCTTTCTACCAAGCCCAGCAAAACAGATGAATGAATGCTGAGATATCCAGGTTTCCCCTCTCATGCAAGAGGAAGTTTCTGATTTTAGAACTCAACTATCACCAGCTTCAACAATTGCATGTTTATTTTGGGACGCCCTAGGTAAATTATAGTATTGACTTGACATACATTGTGAGTCTTGCTGTGTGCTGAGGCTAGCAAATTTCGGTTTTCTTTAATATGCCTTAAGTGTCATTGAGCCAATTATGTACTTGCAAAATTACCAGGAGCTTGATAAATACTCACAATGGTCTATGCAGTATATCACAGTGTTGTACTCTGTGAGATCTGTAATGCAAAGAGAGGACAAGTGAAAAGGCACATGCATTCCTAGACAGGGAAACAATTGAATGTTTGTTTGAATAGAATGTTTGAACCATAGATAGAATACTTATACTCAGGGGAGAAAGAATGCTGAATTTCTCTGTCATCACCCTTCCACAAATATCAGTGAAGAAAAAAACTACACTAATAAGACTGGTCCATGGGACAGAAACCTCTTCATATCTGGGATAATCATCAAAAAGTAGCATCCCCATAGTGCCACGAGTAGGATTATTGTTCTGTCATTAAACTCCTGCAAAGGTAGCTGGAGAAATGACAGTTATAGAGAATATTTCCTCATCACCAGGTGTTAAGTCAGCATTCTGTAAACTATGTGAATTAGACCAAGAACAATAGTTTGCTTGAACAGGCACTTAAAGCCTAAGTTATGCTTCTCCCTCATCATATGGCTATTTTTTTCCTACATTGTTTTGCACTATATTATAGACTTCTAGAATACATCCATTCTAGAAACTCTCCAGGGACAGAAAATCTTGTGGGAAAATAAGATATGGAAGTACTGGCTGCTCATGCTGTAGTCCACATGAGTGCTAGAGCCATCTGGCACTGACAAGAAAATGGAACAAGTCTGCCAAAAAAAACAACTCTCCTGCAGCTGAGATGCTAAAATGCACCCTTTGTTGGGAAGCATGGAGTGAGAAGAAGCTTGCTTTTTACCCTGCTTATCAAGTAGGCTAAACGAGCTGAATGTTTTACTTCGTACTCTCACAGTTGCATTCCCTCTTACCTAAATCACAAGCCAGTTCTATTCATAGATAAGAGTTAAAAAGCAATACTTGCCTTTATCAGTCTGCTCGATTTTTTTGAGATTATCTGTGGCGAGGATGCTATTTTAGCTTAGATTTTTTTGAAGAATGTATTTGATTACCATTGGGATATGGCATTTTCTATTTCAAATGATCCCAAATCTAGCTGCAATGATCTTGTCTCTAAATTGTGCAATTTATCTCAAACATTATAAACTGGGTAAATTTGATATTGCTACACAGTGCCTAAATGTGGGTGAAAAAGGAGGCTTTTGCTATTTTACTGGTGTTACAAGTGCTTTTGAATCAACTTTCTAATTCATTGATCTCACCTCACAAGTGTTTGCAGAGAAAAATGTTACCTAAAATTACTGCATAACTTTAGAGTATAATGGAGACATGGAATGGATTTCTCCAGTTTTTCTGGATATACCCAAAGCTCTGATCAAATCACTTGAACACTCCCTCGGGTATAATGTGAAGGCCAGTGGTGATACCCTGCATCTATAGGTCTAGTCTGCTGACTCCCCTCATCTATTTTGTATTTCTGTTCATAGTGGTACTAATGGTAAGCTGCTAAAGCCAGAATCATCCTTTGTGGCACCAGAGAATGTATATGCCTCTGACATAGCAATTATAGACTGACATAATTTAATACAGATCCCAGAAGATCTCAACACCTCCGGCAGCAGTTTAGAGTGGAAGCATTAATGTTTATCATCCAGATTATTACTTTCAAATTCTGCCTCTAGCTATGTTAGTATCAGAACAATTCAGTACATTTATATCAGGCAGTTTTGCAAGGTCTTTGTGTGTGTCCTCAAGTAACAGATAATTTAAAGGAAGGTTGATGATGCTTATACAGTATGAGAAAAATAAATAAGATCAAGTACACAAACTACTATCTTCTCAAACAAAATCCCCATTTTAAAGAAGCTTTCTAAAAATAAGGGATACACACTAAGTTTTATTTCAGACACTAGCTAGTCCTGTACTGCAGGACTAGCTTCTTTACTCCTTTTGAACATCCTAGCCTCTTCAGCACTTATTGTTTTCATTGATCAATTTGCATTGATGCTGCACAAGCACTGAAAAAACCCATGTTGTTTACAAAGACAGCTTACAGCTTAAATATGATACCAGGTACCATTACAAAATTGCTATCACCTACTGAACGGAACCACAAGGAGTAGGGAGATTCTTCTTTTACTTTCATGTACCTGTTTCTCTCCCTCATTCTCCTACTCTCGGTAAACCAAGATCCAGTGGCAGAGAGAAATACTTAATTCCACAGATGTCGTTAAATGATTTGGCAAGTATCCTAACCTAGCCTCTAAACATACTTCTCTGCTCTTCATTAAGTACTTCTCATTTAAAACAGGTAGTTGTTACATGTCACTGCCTTTCAATTTGGTAATGGGTGGAAAGCTAAGAGATAACCAGAGTCAGAGGCAAAAAAATTATTCTTCTGAATAGCAGATATAGTCTTAAAAATATGTAGTTACTCGCCTGAGAAAAAACTTTCAAATATTAAACAGGAATTAGTATACTATTTAAGTAACTGGAATGTTTTGCTATTTTATGCTACAGAAAAGTGATTGTCCTTACTTCCACCTGCAGCATAGGTATGCAGACAATGAGAAAATCAAATTGTCCCTTTATCCCGAGTCCTGGTTGCATACCAAATATCCGTTAGAAACACATCTGCAAATGCTCTGCTGTTGCAGCTTTGTTCATCTCCTGAGACAGACAGCTCCTTATCAGAGAAAAATTTCCAAGAGATCTGGTCGCTGCTGAGATAGAGGATCAAACCTCTATATTAATCCTGATATGAATTTTAACTTGATATTTCACTGGAAAATATAAAAAAACTCTGCCTTTCACTCCATTATAAATGTCATTGTTTTTCACAGGTCACACTCTTGATCTTGAGCAAAGTGTACACTATTTTCGTATCTGAGACAAGTAATGAACTGACTTGCATTCTGTGAGGGGTAAGGTCACAGGGATGTTTAGTTGGTAAATGCTCTGTTTTGATGCTTCGGGTTCTTAACTCTGGTGCTTTGTGTCTAATCCACTTTGAATCTAGGCTTCTGGGGAAAAATGCTGCTATTATGTACTTAGGAAGGTCAGAAAAATGGATTAGCATGAGAAAAAACATCAGTAATCTGTTGATTTTTCTATTCCCCAATTTATCATGTAACAGAGGAAATACTACACCTAGTCTTTTAACAAGACTGAAAATGGCAAGTAGCTGAGATGAAACACTTACTCAGAGGGGCTATTTTATACTCTTTCCCACCATCCCTGGAAGTGTTTAGTGATTACGTTTGGTAAAACTTTGTGTTTGGTGGATCAAGTCCTGCACATCTGAACAAGCACATTAGTCAAGAAATCTTTACTGCCAAATTCCTGACTGACAATTTTCCAGTCTCTCCATTTTAAAGCACTTTGGCACTGTAGTTCTTCTGTCTGCTCCTTTGTGCTGGCAATTACCGTGATTAAAAACCCATTTGAGAGCTTCTAAGGTGACAGCTTAAAGCTTTAATGCTCCCTGTGATTTGCAAGAAGCAATGCACACTGTTCTCAAAACATATGAGCAGTTATTTCATAATGTGGCCAGCCCAAGTATCAAAATGTAAGAATGTAAAATAAGGAACTTGTGCTCTCCACATATTTGTGAAAAAAGAGAATGCTTAATGTCAGTAAAGAAAAATCACTGTTGTCACCTCTACAGAAGCAAAATGAGTAGAAACAAAAAAAAATGGATAGGCAATGACCCTGAAGTTCCTGTATTCTTTTTATCCTTGCCACATGAATGATGTTAGAACTCAGAATGAAAATAAACATCAGATTGCATTTATGTTGTTTAAATTCTGACTGCCTTAGACCTACAGGAGCTTCTTCTATACATTAGAATATAACAAAGGTTTATTTTAATTTTCTGGTAGATTTATAGTCATCTAGAGGCTGTCTAGAAGGTAAAATGTTGATAGATCACATATTATAAAATATTTCTTCCATTTCCATTGTTTCTGAGACTAAATAGTCTTGCCTCTCAGTCTGTACTGTTCTGGGATTCCTGAATTCTCCTCTAGTTCGGAAATCCCTGACACCCCTGTTAGTCCTTCCAGTTTCTGGTGGCCTAAAGGTAGCATATGTTGCTAAAATGATAAAAGGAAAATATTTTCATTGCTAAACTACTGAGAATATACTAAGATTATCTATACTGTGTGCTGAAATCAAGCTGGGAAACTTGAAAGAAAGAGTGACAAGTAGTTTATGTGAAGCAGGATGAATTGTATCTTGGGTGACTTTCTTTTTTCTGATTTATCTCCACCAGTTGGATCACTTTCTTATGTGTTTTTCTCAAATAGATTGCAATATTTAGAGAAAAATCTTGTAATAATTAGGGTGTATAATAAAAACAGATGTTACATTAAAGGAAGTAAAAAAATAAATTGCAATGTTACAGTACCATAGGAATATCATGGAGATATCTGGACAGATGAGACAACCCATCAACAAGATTTTATTCCTTACCTTTATTTCAAGGTTTTTTTTTTTCCAGAACAAGAGATGGAAATTAATCACAGCATCTATCCAAATGCTGTACACTGGTCACTTTTGAGAACATTCTTTTTCTTTAGCCAAGCCAAATTTGCAGATGGTAGACACTAATTAATAAGGCACAAATAAATAAAGTTTCTACAGATAAGTTGGTTTAGAGTCTTATTTTCCTGTAACTCTTCTTATCTCTGCTTCATTCAGAGACAGCAGAACAAATGGCATCTTTAAATTTCTCTGACTACTTTATCCACAGAGACTTAATATTTACTGTCATTTTTATTCTACTCCTCACTTTTCACTATTTTCCTTCTTTGGTCTGCCTGCCATGATAAATTCTTTTGTGACATGAGATTAAAGGCTTCATTAACTGAAAGAAAAAAAAAAAAAAAAAGAGAGAAATCCAAAACATTCTAAATATTTGATGCACTTTTAAAAAGCTTTTTTTTAAACCGGAACAGCTCAACCAGAACTCCTCCTACTGCTGCTCAAACTCTACAAAGTCAAAAGTTGTTAACTTTGTCTGCTCTCATACACACCAAAAATATGTGTTTGAGTAGCATTTGTAATAAATGTAAAGATTTCAAGTATTCCTTTCATATACTAATTCCTGGATTTACTGATAACCTGATCCCTTTTTATACCACACACCTCTGATCTGGTAAGATTCTGGCCTGGACTTGAACTAATATTAAGCGTCTTTTTTGTACATGATGTTGTTTTGTCGAAATTGTTCATATGTCTACAACAACTCATATGTATGTGATTAGCAGACTCAAAATGGAAGACTGGCAATAATGGTTTATAGAATCATAGGGTCATAGAACAGTTTGAGTTGGAAGGGACCTAAAGGTCATCTAGCTCCAACTCCATTCCATGGACAGGGACACCTCCCACTAGATCAGGCTGCCCAAGGCCCCATCCAACCTGGCCTTGAACACCTCCACGGATGGGGCATCCACAACTTCCCTGGGCAACCTGTTCCAGTGCATCACCACTCTCCTAGTGAAGAAATTCTTCCTTATATCTAGTCTAAATCCCCAACTGAAAACGGGGATTGCCCCAACCCAGGTGTAGGACCTTGCACTTGGCCTTGTTGAACCTCATGAGGTTCATACAGGCCCACTCCTCCAGCCCATCTAGGTCCCTCTGGATTATAGCCATCTTTCTGGTGTGGCAACTGCATCACACAGATTGATGTCATCTGCAAACTTGCTGAGGGTACGCTCAATCTTGTTGTCTATATCATTGATGAATATATTAAACAGCAGTAGGGACCCCTGAGGGACACCACTTGTCACGGATCTCCATCTGGACTTCAAGCCACTGACCACTACACTCTGAATATGACCATTCAACCAGCTTCATACCCACCAAACAGTCCACCCATCAAATCCATATCTGTCAAATTTAGAGAGAAGGATGTTGTGGGGAACTGGGTCAAAGGCTTTACAGAAGTCCAGAGAGATCACATCTTTTGGTTTTGCCATGTCCACTGCTGTGGTTACTTCATCATAGAAAGCTACTAGGCTGGTCATACAACTTGCCCCTGGTGAAGCCATGCTGGCTGTCATTAATTAACTCCCTGTCCTTCATGTGCTTTAGCATGTCTTCTAGTAGTATCTGTTCCATGATCTTCCAAGGCACAGAGGTGAGGCTGACAGGTCAGTAGTTCCCAGGGTCATCTTTTCTACCGTTTTTAAAAATGGGCAGAATGTTACCCTTCTTCTAGTCACTAGGGACTTCTGACTGCCATGACTTTTCAAATATCATGGAGAATGACTTGGCAACTACATCCGCCTATTCCCACAGGACTCTAGGATGCATCTCATCAGGTCTCTTAGACTTGCATATGTTCAGATTCCTCAGGTGGTCGTGGACTTGATCCTCTTCTACACTGAGAGCTGTTTTCAGCCCCCTGCTCACCATCTTGTTGTCCTATGACATGGGAGGGGTAAGGAGAGTGGTTGTCAGTGAAAATTGAGGCAAAAAAGTTGTTGAGTATCTCAGCGTTCTCCTTGTGTGGTGATACAAGGCCACTATTTTCAACCAGCAGTGTGGGTATGTTCTCCTTAACCTTCCTTTTCTGATTGACATACCTGCAGAAGCCCTTCTTGTTAGTCTTCCTTTGCCAAGTTCAAATCAAGCTGTGCTTCAGCCTTCCTGACCTCATCCCTACACAACTGGGCAGTGTCCCTATACACTTCCCAGGTTCCCTGTCCCTGCTTGCACTGCCTGTGCAGTTTCCACTTGTTCTTGAGTTTGACCAGCAGGTCTCGACTCAGCCACGCTGACTATGGACAGCAGTTGGCAGGAAAACCAAAACAAGTTCTTTTTGAAAAGAGGCTCCTGTCCTTTCTTGCTAGCCTGAATTAAATGTTATTAACCTTCATGTTTGTTTAAGTCAAGTTTCATTCACCTAGAGTTTACAGGTAAGCAACATATTTGTGATAGTCTTTTTCTGACACAATCTCTTTCCTAGTCATGAAGATGGCTGCTGTGACACTACAAGATGAACTGCATGGCTTCATTCTATTTATATTCCAACCAGAAATGTTAATAAGTAGATAGGTAGCCTGCTACATAAGGGTGAGGGAAAGGATGAGAAGAGAATGACAATTCATCAAACCAGTGACAGCATGTCAACAGCATTTTAGAAGACTGATGTCTTTTCTAAAAAATAAATAAATTTCTAAATATTATTCTAAAATATTCTTTCCAAAATAATACTGTAGAAGTTAATGTGTCAGAAAGTTTACTGGGTTAGGCGCAGCCAGTGGGCAAGGGATTAGGATTATTATGAGAATTGGAAGGGAGACAATGACTGGCACTGGTGTTGCAGCAGGGTGGCAATAAGGTTTTCAAGGGAAAGTATATGCTGAATATGAAATGGCAGTTAAGAATTTGTTCCCCTGGGTCATGGGCTTGCCGCCATCTGGATAATTACCATAAAACTAGGGTCTAGCTTGGACTGAGTCTCTCTCAAAGACCCACAGCCATGGAAAAAGTCCTCAGGGGACAATTTTTTGGCAGCCTATGAATTCCCAATGAAATTGTTTCACAATTCACAATTACAGCTCTATTCTTTCTCTCTCTCTCAACCCTAATGTACATATAATATTTGGCTGAAGGAAATTAAGGCCTCCACGTCATGGCCCAGAAGAAAAGGTTCTCCAGCAATTATTCATTTGGCAGCCTGTACTGGTTTTGGCTAGAGTTAATTTTCTTCATAGTAGCTAGTGTGGGGGCTATGTTTTGGATTTGTGCTGGAAACAGTGTTGATAAAATAGGGATGTTTTAATTACTGCTGAGCAGACATAGAGTCAAGATGCTTTCTGCTTTTCACATCACCCCATCAGGGAGTATGCTGGGGATGCACAAGAAGTTGGATGGGTACACAGCTGGAACACCTGACCCCAACTAACCAAAGATTAATTCCCTAACACATGATGTCATGCTCAACAAATAAAATCTAGTGGAAAAGGTTTTATCTTCCCAAGTAACCATCACACATGATGGAGCCCTGCTTTTCTAGACATGGCTGAACACCTGCCTGTTGATGGGAAGTGGTAAATGAATTTTTATTATGATTTGCTTGCACGTGTGTCTTTTGCTTTACCTATTAAACTGTCTTTGTCTCAGCCTATGAATTTTCATAATTTTGCTCCTAAAATTCTCTCCTTTGTCCTGCCATGGGCAGATTAAACAAGCAGCTGTGTGGTGCTTAGTTGCCACCAGAGGTTAGACCACAACATAGTCTGTTTCTTTTGTCAGCCTCTTACATTTAACTAAGAGGTCACAAAAAAAACTTAGAAATTTAAGTTTTACTCTATAGTCTCACTCAAATTTATTCCAGATATCCTGACAATTTTAGAGTCTGTAGGAGATGTACAGTCTGAAAATTATATTTGAAAGACTGTTCAATCTTATTTTTCTAAGCGTAAATATAAACCAGAAGTCTCAGGAGATGCAAGGTCCTTGATGGATTTATTCTGATAAAACAAAAATAGCCTATAGAGGGACCTCACAGATCTCCTTAGCAAGCCCAAGGTGCAATCACTTTTCTATCTTAGAGAAAAGAGACTAAAAGAAAATATTGAAAAATGTTGAATATTACTTTTCTTTCTGTGAGCAAAGAATATTTTTGTTATTGGTTGGTTTGCCCTTGCCACTTCAAATGATACTTTGAAATAAGAAATCCTTTGTAGTTTTCCCTAGTGCAATTTCAGAATGTTACTTCGAGAGGTAGATTAAACCACTATCTATGCTGTCTTATTCCAGTGGAAAGCATTTGTTTCAATGCTTTCTGTCGATGGTATCTCTGTATGTTTCAGAATGAGGAAAATAGTCCTTGTTATAGTATAAGTTGACACTATATAGACATTCACTGACTATAGCAAATTTCACAAGTCAGTATTCAACTCCAGTACATGTTAGGTAATATGAAGGAGCACAGGACATAGGCATATATGTGGGTATATCCACTGTAATGAGGAATTTCAGTTCAGTGAGTTAACCACAGCAATTCAGAAAAAGCAAACTAAAATCCAGCATTCTAGTGGCTTCTAGTGGCGTCAAGACTGATGAAAACAACACGCAAATGGTTGTAAATTCTAGGGTAAATAGAAGGTAGAAGTGATTGTACCTGTCTTCATAAACTAAAGGAAAGTTAAAAAAACCCACATGAATTCACAGCCTTTAACACTGTAGCTGAATTCTGCATGATCTGATTTCTGATTCTACGCTCATGATACAGTCGTGCTTTTGGTAATTATTTTTCATTGCTACTGTGTCAGAAAATAAGTATTAAACACTAATAAATTTGTGGACATATTTTGTTGATTACATTTTACTATAAATAATAGCCTCTGAACTAAAAGAACTGAGCGTGGTTATCCTGAAAATTATCTACAGCAGATAGTAGAGACAAAACAGGACCTTAGTCATCCTTGATAGGTGCTTGGTCCTTAGGGATCCTGGAATATTCACTTAGTAAAAGGGAAATAAGATGAGACATAGTATTGAAATGGACTCAATTGACTTTGGTGACATGCACATTAATGGCTCTGAGAGTGGAGAGGAGGGCAGGCTGCTTAATTTTCAGTGTCAGAAAGCAATTAGATCTTCTAATTACCAAATTATTTGTGTAATTGCTCAAAGGGAAGCAAAAGCAGTAATGATTAACCATTTTGCAAAGTAATTCTTCCCTTTCTCTCTCTCCCTCTCCAAGTGTTCCTGGGTATTCCCAAAAGACAGCATTTTCACACAGGATGACGTTTACTTTCTAGTGGGAGAGGACAGCTTTAGAGTCAGGCTGAAAGACTGGACACTGTACTTAACACAGTAACAGCCACCACGGTAAGGAAATATAGATTAGTTGATTTATCCTAAGAACTACCAGGGAGGAATGGTGAGGTATAGCAAATTCTAGAGTCTTGCTTTTCAGAGGTGTGGAGATGAGAGGTGGGGACAAGTTGGAAATAAAAGTACTTGTCTAACACTTAAAATGATCTAGTAAAATCCTGGGATACTGCAAGTGTACAGGAGTACACTTTAAGTGTCAGACTAAGTGTTTGTGTTCTTCCACCTTTGAAGAGAGGTATTTTTGCCAGAAAGTTTTTGCCATGTTCTATGCAAAGCAACTAAAGTAGAACAAAAATATTTCTTAGGAGTCTTTTTGACATATTTCCATGAGTCTAAGAATGCAAAGGCTGCAGAAGGAAGCACAGGAAGAGATTATCGTAAAAGTCCAGTGCACAGGAAAAAAACAAACCTGGATTAATTAAATTAAAGTTAATCTGTTAGTGTCAATAAATGGTCAATACAACACCACCATAAGAAACTTGGCTGCATTCTTTCCAAGTAATGCTGTTTCCTAGCATATTCATTAGCCTCTAACACATCACATCAGCGTACTGCTGGAATGAGGGAAAAGTCTGCCCTGGGTCTTTTGCTCTGGAGCATCCATGTAGTCAGTGACATTGCATGAAGAAAGAACACAAAGAAACACAACTGAAGAATCCCCTGCATGCATGTCAGCCAGCCAGCTGGCCAACAACTACCCTTGAAGCCTATGGTTTTTGGGGTTAAAACAAAGAAAACTCGATGATGGGTCTCTTCCAGCCTGGTGATTCTATGATATTTCCAAATTTTTACTTAATTTCTCCAATTTTTTGGCAACTAGAAGCAGTAATTAAGTTTTTCAAAAAGTAAGGGTCAAACCAGTTAAAATAATCTTGCAAGTAAAGAATGCTAAACTAGTGTGGTCTGACTACTAAATTTAAATTTGTCTCCTGAATTCCTTGTGTCTGGTAGTTCAGCAGCTGTGGACAGTTCAAAGTCTACTGGACTTTTTGAGTCATGGTAATGCAGATGAGTGAAAATTCCCCAAAGCATAATTCTAAAAGAAATCTTTTATTATCACTACTGAGAAACATTATGTGTGTTTCAGGACTTCTGTTTGTTTGTTTCAAGATTTTTGGAATAGTGTTTTTCAACATTCTCTGCAGTTGTACTGAGTAAAGGACTCCAGTGAAGTGTCATTCTTTGGGATATTTAAGCCTCCATCACGCACTGGGGTCAACCACAGCTGAGACCCAGCACATATCTGTTTTCTGCAGCATGTCTTTGTCATGTAGTTTAAAACACAGACTAAGTTCTGTTATGTTGTGCTATCTCTTGTGTTTCGAAAATACACAGATATGTGTTACACTTACGAGTATGTGTCATTAGTCCTTTGAGACAAAAATAGAATATCATTTATGTGAATTTGTGCTTCCTTTTCTCCTGGCTGCCCCGTTTTGCTTCTTCATTTTCTTATGAAACTTTGTGGAGGAGAGACTACATTGAAGATAACAACATGAAATATGTCATAGAGTCATATGAAAAAGTAATTTCATTTTTACCTTGCAATGAGTTCTCTCTCAAATTTAAGTTTCTATGGGACTTACCCTTCTAATATTCAGGTCTTGAGCAATTTCTAAGTGTTCACTGGCACAACCAAGCATCTTCTTCCTCTTCTTCGCATGCATGCTGGAGTTCCCTACAACAGTAACAGATGGGAAGAATCAAGTTTCATTAATATTATCTGTACTTAAAAACAATGTAGCTTTATTGACTGTTTCATATTGGTAGTGTTAGGAAAATATTTTTTTTGCCATTCCAAAAAGTGATACCTTATTGCACAATCAAACAACACATTTAAGAATGCTAGGAAATTCTTCAATACAGTATTACTGTTAAAAATAATATATGAAACCAAATTTTAATGTAACCTTTTAGAATTAACATGCTTGAAGGATTTAATGGTTTTGTTTAAATAGACAAGTTTATGACAGGAAATGCTCAATTTGCAAACAGGACATCACAGAAATTATCCCTACAGAATATTTAATAACTCAACATTTTTCCTGTTCAAATATCAGTGATCTTTATTTTTAAATTCTGTTAAGACTGTCAAGACACATTTAGCTAATTTTTGCACTGCCTTAATTGATCACTTATTTTTCTAAATATATACAATAAAAAGCAAATTTTTAATTTCTTGACTTCCTGAAGTCCTCACTAGTTGAACAATTGGTTTTACTAATCCATATGGACTACTGTTGTATCAGGATAGTATTCGGTGACAGGAGTTAATAAATGGTCCCTAAAAAAGAAAGAAATATCAAATGGGCTGTCATCACTATCAAATTAAGAGTGGCTTTACCATTTCTGTGTAATAAAGTTAAAATTTTTGCTTCTTTCATATATCCTTACACACATATGTGACAGTGATTCCTTTTCTACCATTGCTGAACCATTTCCAGAATTTCCACCTTATTTCCCCTATTTTTCAAAATGTAATTTAAAATGTCTCCAGGTTTCACAGAAGATATAAGAATTAGCTAGCATTTGAAAAGTATCTGGATACAAAACTCTTGTGTACAACATTGGGCTCTCTTGTTTGTGCACTGAAACACAGAAATGCATTGACTCAGTTCTCTCTAATATTTTTAAGAATCAGATAGAGAAGGAGAAAAAGTGCTTCTCAAAAAAACACCCCAACATTCTAGCTTCTGAGACTCTAACATCACTTATCATGTTCCTGCAAAATCTGTTAGCATGATCAGTGGATTGAAAAATTCTAAAATTGGCTGGAAACATCATATAATTCTATTCCCAGTTTAATAGAAAATGGAAGCACTGAAGAGATTGTCCAGACTGAATTCAACGCAGGTCTTTCACAGTAAGAGAGGGGATCCTTAGCAACAAACTGCAACAGAGAAAGAAAATGGATTGTCATTCTCTGAATGCTTCAATGGGAAAGAAATTCAGTATATTTGAAATTAGTTTTTAAAATTATTTCACCCTGTTAGCCAACAGAACTCCATAGAACTTTGTGTTCCTACACAGTGAGGTGCCATAAAAAAGTATATTGTCTTTCAGTTTAGTATGTGGGTTTTTTCTCTCAGTGTGAAAGAGCAGTTGGGGCAGCAGTGGGCTTATTTTACCTCAGCTATCCTGCAGTTGCCTTCTGATTCTAATTTTATTTGCTACACAGAGAAGATGTCATTTAAATCTTTAATTGCCAGAGAGGGCTGTGAAATAGTCACTGAGATTTACTGCTTTCCCTTTGTGATGTACCTTCACAGCAAAGTGACCCTGGTGGTTAGGAAGCATATTGTATAAATGGCAATTTAATGAGGGCTTGGAGACCATGAGGTCCCCAAAGAACACTTCATTTTGAAATTCCCTGTTATGGGTTATTTTATAAAAAAATCCTGCCAAGAATTCCAATGAAAATAACCTAGATCTTTAGCCAGAGACAATGGCAAAAATGAAACAAAATTCTTATGTAATACTTTAAACATTGATAAAATACAGATTCATGAAGTCAAATCTCACAGTTTAACTAAACTGATGAAGACTGGCACTGAGAGGAAGAAATATCTCTATTCGTAAGATGTAAACAGGTCTGAATATTTTTTCAAATTGTCGGCAAGACATTAAATCACAGTATTTCTGATTCTCAGAAAGAATGGTAGTGCAGAACATATCAAGTATTTTGATATTTTTTCTATTTTGAAGAATACCAGTATTATGCATAATAGAGGTATTACATACTGTAGTGCACAGGGGTTTTTTAATTCAAATTCTGCTGATAATCTACTGCAGTGTCTGCAAAAAAAAAGAGAGTTAAACTCTTTCACTTTATTACTAACTTTGAAACATTAAAATGACAATTTATAGGTCAATATAAGGTATTTCAGTACTGATCATTTTCAAGAAGGACTTGCCTTAATACGTTCAGGTCCAATCCTGTATTGATGCCACAGTTTACTGAGTTGTTAAACTCCTGAGTTCCTTTTAAAACAACTCCTGTTGTAGATTAACCACAGTAGGCTAAGCAGTACATTTTCTCACTCCCCACGGTCGAATGGGGAAGAGAACCAGAAGTGTAAAATTGAGAACACTTGTGGGTTGAGATAAGGACAGCTTAATATGTAAAGCAAAAGGCTGCACAAGCAAGCAAAGAAAAATCAGGGACTCATTCACTACTTCTCATCAGCAGGCAGATGGTTAGCCATTTCCAAGAAAACAGGACTCTGTCAACATGTAACGGTTACTTGAGAAGACAAATGCTGTTCTCTGAATGTCCCTTCCTTCCTTCTTATTTACCCCAGCTTTTATTGCTGAGAATGATGTCATATGATAGGGAATACCCCTTGTTGTGGTCAGCTGTCTTTGTCTATGTCCTCTCCCACAGCCTTGTGTATCCTCATACTGCCGGCAGAGCAGTGCGAGCACACAACAGAAAAGGCCTTGACACTGGGCAAGAATTGTTCAGCAACAGTCAAAAAGTTGGTATGTTATCAAGACTTCTTTCATCACAAATCCAAACATAGCCCCATACTAACTACTATGAAAAAGAATAACTCTGTTCCAGAACAAACCAGTACATGTCCCCACTCTACTGAGTTGCTACACTTCTGTCACCCTTTTAAAACATCTTGACTCCTCTTTCTTCCTATCTGGAGATATCTGCCATTCTGGAGATGCTCTTTTCTATCACCAAGGCAAATAGCATCAGCATTAATGAAAAATGGATAAAAAAGAAAAAATAATAAATCAGGGAAAAAAAGGCAAATTAAGATAAATCAAATGAATATAAGAATGCATAAATATGAACTGTATTTTTAATATAACAAATAATCTTGGGACAAGAACTTATGCCAAACAAACTTTTTTTTTTAATGCAAGCAAGCTTTTATAATCTAAATCTACCATAATTACCATTATATAATAAATAGGCTTTTGAAATGGAGATGCAGAGGGCTACATGAGGTTTTGCAAATTAAGGGAATGATGTTACGTAAGTTAATATATAAACAAACATATCCTGAATACAGTATGTCTTCTAATAGGACTGTCAGTCATAGAACCATTCTTGTCACAGAAACTACTTTGAAATTTCTGAAAGAAAGTGAAATGCAGAACATAATTTATAAGGTTAAATGAAAAAGTTATATCCAAACCAGAATATACTGCATAGGAAAACAAGATAGTTGTTACAAACAGGTTTTTGGTCCTGGACATCGTTAGTGACACTGAAAAAACAGGTGTTCCTTTCAGCTGCTAGCAAATCAGGCCACATCAACAGTTCTTTCACTTTGTCCCTGAGATGGTGATGACTAAGGATTCAAGAAACTAATTGGGCCAAGAATACTAGAATTCTGTCAGCAAAATGAAAGTGTGCAGTGTCAAAAAAAGGAAAAAAAACCCTACCAAAAATAGCTGTTGTCTTTGTCTCTGTAAGATACTGAGCAACAAACAGTCACAGGTAAGATCAGATAGTGCCTACACACATTTGTCTAAAACAGAAATATCCAACAACAAAACGATCATCATATCATAAGGACAGCTACCAGCCATGTAATTATATGACTTTTCAAATTCTCATCCCACAGAGTGACAAAACATACTTTGCTCCCTTTTAGCCGCTGTTGTAATCTCAGAATCAGCATGCACAAGCGCCAGGAAACAAGCTCTGCTGGTCTTAAACATTCCTTAGTAAAGTAGAAATTGTACAATGCCTCCCAAGAAACCTTATGTTTTTCATAGAATCATAGAATCACCAGGTTGGAAGAGACCCACCGGATCATTGAGTCCAACCATTCCTATCAAACACTAAACCATGCCCCTCAGTGTCTCGTCCACCCATGCCTTAAACACCTCCTGGGAAGGTGACTCAACCACCTCCCTGGGCAGCCTTTTTCAGTGCCCAATGACCCTTTCTGTGAAATTTTTTTTCCTAATGTTCAGCCTAAACCCTTTCACTGCTTTAGTTTGCTTGTTCTGACGTCTTTGTGATTTAATTTGGGTTGGAGAGTGACACAAAAAATCTCCATTTCCACAGAAAACTTGGGAAGATACCATGCAGGTTGGCTTTTCCCAGCAGCCTGCAGGCTGCCCAGTCTTGACTGGGGGATCCAGCTGCCTACGAGGGCACTCCAGCAAAGAGAGAGGGCTCCCAGTGGCAGGGATGTGGGGAAGACAGGTGACACTAAGCTGGGCCAAGGATCCAGATGGGAAAAATCCAGAAGTCTTGTCCACCACCACTGCTCTAGAGAAGCAGTTCCCTCAGCAAGTCAGAAGCACTTCCCTGGCACAGAAGAGGTGTGACAGGGTCACAAGAAAGCTGGGGGCAGCCTCAGATGGACCACCCCACTGCCTGCTCATGCCTGGCAGGTGTGTGGCACAGGAGGGTCAGGAAATAGTACCAGCTGCCCATCACAAGCCCATCTACAGTATTTTGCCTTCTTCAGCACTATCACACCACTGTCCACCTAATATGATTATTCCCCAAAGGCCTTGCATGTCCAGTATTTTGGGCAACGCACCTCAGCAGTTGTTGGAACCTCCTTTGTGAGGCTCCTTCATGCTGCCTCCAGACTATAGCCACTCAGGAAATACTCAGGTGGGTCTGCACCCTTGCCAGCAGCCATCCATCAGGGAGGAAAGGCAGGGGCAGCTGTAATCCACAAGGAGAATGGGCTCAGAAGAAAAGAGCTGCTGCCTGGATGCTCCTGGCAGGGTTGCTAGTTGTGCAGCAGCTAGGGTTGGGCAGGAAATGCAATGCATGATAGAGACAAGTGGTGGGGCTGTTGGGGTTTATGTGTCAAGGCAAGGTCCATACAGAACACCATTGTTTAGTCAGTGCTCACAGTGTGCATGGCAGCTCTAGGCTCTGCTTCTAGCCTCAATGGGAAATGTTTAGGGCACCATGAGCTTCCCGGTGCTGCAGCACTATGTGTTGATTTCTAGTTCCCACACAAAGAGGAAAAGGCAAGTGATGGCTTTTGGAGACTTCCTCCTACAGAGGACCATGCACCTGCAGGCCCCACCTCCTGTCTCAGCCGGTTTGCTCTTTGCCAGTGACTTTGCCACTTTTCTGTATAGGTACCAGCAAAGCTGACAGGGTTAACCTGGAGTCCATCCAGAGTGACTGCAAAGGTCTAGGAGTGAGGTGAAAGGCAGGTAGCCTAGTGATTCTCTTTCTCAATCTGGTTGCTGAGGGCAGAAGTTCAAATGGAAGCAGGCATGTCCAGTGGGTCAACACCAGGGTGCATGGCTGGTGTCACAGGCAGACTCTTTGAGGAGCAAGGACTTCCCAGTCGCCTACTAAGTGAGCAAACAAGCCTACTACCCTAGTGAGAAGGATTTTCAACTAGTTAAGCCAGGAGTAAAGGAACAAGGAACAGAGCAGATGTGTCTTGGGGGACAGCAGGACAGGCAGATTTTCACACATCACTCGTAAAAGCAGCAGAGTTCAGAGCTGGCTTCCAACAGTTGTATGCTAATGTGCATATCATATGGAACAAATAAGGAACCAGCAGTCTGTCACAGCTCCTGATCTCTGACTTCGCTGGGGTTACCCTGAGACGTCCATACTGAGATTGTCTTCATTAATAGCATGGATGATGGGATGGAGTATAGTTTCAGCGAGTTTGTGGGTTACACCAGCTTGAAGGGAGCAGCTACTGTTCCAAGTGACTTGGACAAGCTGCAGGAATAGACTTATGGGAACTTCAGAAAGTTCATCAAGAGCAAAATCAAAGTCCTACTGCTGGGGAGAAATAACTCTGTAGTCTGGGACTGACTGTCTGAAACAGCTCTGAAGAAAAGGACCCAAGTGTCCCAGTAGATAGCAAACTGAATGTAAACCAGCAATGCACCCTCACAGCAAAGAAAACCAAGAGGTCCAGGGAAGTGATCCTTCCATTCAGCAATTGAAAAGACCATGCCTGAAGTCCTATGTCCAAGTTCAGGTTCCTTGAGTCACAGTGAAATATTGTGTGAGTCCACATATAACTAACGACTGCATTCTTCATTCCTTCTTCAAAGACACTTTTGAAAGAGAAAGCTCATTTCTTATTGATGTCCTATAACATGTTGACCTTGACTACAGAAGGATAAGGCTGACTCAGTGGCAGACCTGAAAAGATGGTGATACTTGCAGCGGTGGCAGCTGGAGGTGCAGCCTGTCGTCTCCAGGACCTTTGAGCAGAGTGTGGCTCCATATGGTTGGTTTTGAAGCTTGATGGTGCAGGCATGTGGCACATGAGGCCAGACAGATGGTTAGTGTGGCATGCTGAAGGGTATTTGCATAAGTAGGCAGAGTAGCTTCCAGAGTATGTACTCAGCCAGCAATAATCCAAGCGCTATGCAGTGTAGATATAGCAAATCGATTTTCGAAGGGGCTAGTCATGAACAGAGTAGAGGCACACTGCTCCATCTTAATCAGCTGGGGGAAACAGCAAATCTCCTGAAGGAGATACCAAGAACAGCATAGGTGTAGACTAAAGGATGCAAAACTGTTTCATTTAGCTATGGCCCAGGCTGAGATTATAAAAACTAAAATGACCATTTTCAAATATCACTTTATTTTTCTCTGTGGTTATGATGTTGTTATACTACATGTAAATGATTATTTCTCCTTTTTCCTTCATCACTTCTTTAAGTCTGTCATGTTTTAATCACAGCTGGCCACTGAGGACCACACAGCCGCTTGTTCAGTTCTCCCCCTGTGGGATGAGAAAGAGAATCAAGAGGGTAAGAGTGCAAAAACTTGTGTTTTGCAATAAAGACAGATTAATTGGTAACGCAAAACACACACACAAAAGCAAAGAAAAATAAGGAGTTCATTCACTGCTTCCCATCGCCAGGCAGGTGTTCAGTGACGTCTAGGAAAGGAGAGATTCATCATGCATAATGGTTACTTGGAAAGAATAGCACCACTCCAAATGTCCCCCTCCCCCCATCAACTCACCTTCTTGCTTCCTCCCCGTTTTATATGCTGAACATGATATCATATGGTATGGAACATCCCTTTGGTCAGCCAGGGTCAGCCATCCTGGCTGCATTCCCCCCAGACTCCTTGCCCTCACACAGTCTACTTACTGGTGGGGTGGGGTGAGAAGCAGAAAAGGCATCAATGCTGTGTTAGCCCTGCTAAGCAGTAACAATAAAATCCCTGTGACATCAACAGTGTTTTCAATGCAAATCTGAAACATAGTCCATGCTTACTATGAAGATAATTACCTCTACCTTAGCCAAAACCAGCACAAAGTCATTGAATATACATTGAGTATACTTCGATCCAAACTTCAGATTGTATCTAAAAAATTTTCACCCCCTTTTCCATTTGGGGTAAAAATATATTAGAGTCAATGTTAAAAAAGTCAGCTTGACTTGAATTTCTCCTTTCCCAGTGTATTAACATTTCCAATCAAATGCTGATCAAAGCTTTTAGTAACCTCACATTGACTTTCAGTGATAGGTTTAATCCAGAATGAAATAAAAACTCATTTTTGATTTCAGAAATAAGTCAATTTTGTTTGGGGGCTCTATTTCATGTCCCTGAGTGTCATGTGAAGAAGCAAGAAACATGATCTGTGGAACCCATTATTTTATTCTCTGTAAAGGATTCATGTCTTTAATACTTATCTCAGTATTCAGTAAATGCACAAAAGAGACCCCCAATGCAAAGAATGGAAAGGAACGGTAGAATTGGATGTTTCACCTGAACAATGGTAGTATCTTAAGATTATTATCTTAAGGCACTCTCAGAGCAGTCACAAGTGACCAGTTCAAATTTAATAAAAGGAGCCCTGAATAAGTTTTTGCAATATGTATTGTAATTATACAGGTTCAATTAGATAAAATGTTTTATTGGCCCTGAAGAAATAGCTCAAGAGAGACAGAATAGGTATACCGAAAAATATTTTCCTGATTGCCTGGACTTTAAAGATCAGTGCATCAGCTCCTGTTTGGATAGTTGTAGCTGAGGAAGAAACATGTTGATTATCAATGTCATTGTTCTATTTTCTTTGGAATTATTTTAATCAACTCTGTGCAACTGGCAAGTGTGAGTTAAGAGACCTAGAGAATGTCAAGTCCTTAGTTTGATGCAAAAAGTTCTGCTGAGGAACTTGTTTCAATAATAGGTTCCAATTTGTCAAATGATTGAAAATAATTCACTTTTGTAAAATTATTTTTTTTTATTTTTACTTAAAAAAGACATTATAAAAGCTGTGGGAGGGGAGAAGGATTTTTTATTTGAAACTCTGTGAGTCAAAAATTATTTTTAATTTCCAGAAATGTATAAACACATTATTTGTTCCACATTTCCAGATTTCATAGAATATTGAAGAAAAATGAAGACATTGTAATATAAATTGAAAAATTCTGGGGCTTTTTTTCCATTTTGAGGAAGAGAACAGACAATATTTGGCTAGATATTGGAACTACCAGTTGGAAATCATTCTTGGAAACCTTGATATCTTTAAAGACTGTTAAGCTAATTTAAACTTCGAATAATGTTTGTTAGATACAATGATATTTTTATAAGCAATTATTTTTCAAAATCTAGTCACTGAAGTAAAGCATGAGAATTAAGACAAACAGATGAGAATTGGTCAACCAGAACTGGTTCAGCAGACTAGCTTTGTCACTCTGAATAAATGACCAGTGTAAATTTATGTAAGAATGAATGATAATTCTATTTTAGAGTGTTCTTTGAGATCTTTGGATGCTCAGGGAACTACAGTTCTGTTTTACTTATGCTTTGTAAGTGTGCATTGGAATATTGACTCAATGTGTGAGCTTTATGTCCAAGCTGGAAAAAAATTCTCAAGTGTTTATATATTATTAAAGGAATTTACTTTTTTTCTTGAAAGCTAAAAGTATATATAAATCAAACTGGTCACATATTAATCAATGTTCTCAGTAATATCTTACCTTAGCTGGAAAACATACTGCATTCAACCAGATTGCAAAATCAAGTGAATAAAGCAAGAATAAATTGCATACAGTTAAGGTATTTCAACTTAAAGTCTGGGAAGACTATGTATTTTCAGCGCAAGAAATCAGTCTCAAAGTCATAACATTTCGGTATAAAGAGTCTTGGTGACCCTGGTCAATTTTTATGAATTCAGTCAGAGAATAAAATGAAAGCGTGAAAACTTGTATATTATATGCATAAGACAGAAATGGTTGAAAATGTCAAAAACGATAGAATAGAGAAAATAATATTGAACAACTTGGTTCAATTTTCCTAGGCAAACGGTAACATTGGATGCACCCCAGAACTCCTATTCTCCATATTGTTGCTATCTAAGTTACACCACATAAACTTTATCTCGAAGTCTATACCTTGCTAGCTTTTTAAGATTTTGAATATTTGTGCGTGATTTTAGGTTTTGATAATGATTTACTTATATTTTAACATCTTAATAGGATTTTTTCTCCATGTGAAAAGATATTAATTCTATTTGCTTTCCATTCTTTCTTCCTCTTCCCCCTTGCAGATAAGTAAAACAACATTGACTATGTAAAACATAGTAGTCTTAGCAATAGAGCATCTGTATTAACTGGCAGTGGCAACCAAAAATGTATTAATTAAAATAATGGTCATGTACTATTGTATTAAACTTGACAGATTTTTGACTCTAGAGTTTCTTCACAGAATATAATTTCAAAAGAACTCAACTATTTTCCATGGGTACATGTTCTTTTGACTGTTACAAAATCAAACTGAGTAATGAATATCTAGTTTTCTTTAGTATCATGACAACCAATACAATTTAGAATCAGACTCTGAAGTATTAAACTAGCAACCAAACATCTAGTTCCATATTCTATTCCGAGAACAGTAACAGTTCTTTGGAGGAGGACTAATTTGCAAGTTCTATATATATGGGACTCTTTTTTACCTCTGGATTCTGACATGGGTAACTGAACACGTGGCATAATATTTATTTTCAAAATTACATCTTCCATCTTTCTTTGTAGTAATACATGAAAAAGGAATTAGAACCAGCAGCAGGTTCTATGACAGCTGTGACCCAAAATTTTACCCAAATGATAAAGATATTTTCTGATGGAGTCCTGAGCTTTCCTGACCCAAACTGAAGTATCCTTCTAAAAACTATGAGTATTTTAAGACATTCATCATGTTGAATTTCCAAGATCTAAATTCATCAGATAAAACATATTTGTAACATTCTGGACTATTGTCTTTCTTGAAATGAATGATGTATTTGTTATACCTGAAGTAAAAAGAAAAGAACTGAAAATTGAGCCAGTTCTTGGGTTTTGGATTGAAAAGTAAGTGCTAATGAAGAATTTGATTTTATTTCCAAGAATTTTAACAGCTTGTTTTACCATTAGCCATACAAAGCTGATTATGACATAAGATTAGATTTCTAGCATTAAAATCATCCTTTGGTCTACAACAGACATGCTATATCCTGTTTATTGAGAAGTAATACTGTGGCATGGCCTTTGAAACATGGAAACATCAGCAGATAAGAATAATGTGATATGTTGAGCTTTAGGATGGTTAGTCTGTGGACTTAAAACAAAGACCTTACTTTTTAAAAGTCTTTCTTCTGCAGTAAATTTCTTAATACACATCTTTTTAATTACAGAGATAGTAGAGATAGTACATTTTATGGCTTTTTGTAGTTGTTGTTAAGCTACTTTATAAGTTCTGCTTTAGAAATCAAAGTAGTCACAGTTTCATCTGCTTGCATGTAAAGGCTTTTTTTTTTTTTTCTGCATGATTAATTTTTATCATCCATGCAGTGGATTTTAGAGACTGCAGGCTTCACAGATTTTCTGACAGGGATGATAATCAGTCCACTAAGAAGCTTTTCTATTCAAAGAGTTTATTTAAAACCAGGGGAAAAAAAAATGTCTTAAGATGCTTTGCAACTTGATTTGGTTCCCTGCTTTGGTCTCTCCTCTAATCTTGGAATGTCTTGAGCTCTCTCTGTGCCTGTCAAATGCTATAGGATATCACATGGAAAAGCTAATTCAACTTTTACTGTAGCTCCTCTTGAGTTCTTGCTCAAAATGGATTTTTCTGTGCGCGTACATCATAACAGTTCACCTCCACTGAAGAGGGCTGCCGCTTTGCTTAGTCACGGGGCAGAGAGGGGCCAGATGGAGCTCTGGTGGCCACTCCACGCTAGCGGCCACATTAAAGCCCATCTGTGCAGCAAGGGTGATGGCAAAATAAGCCGTTATGCCTCTGCCACTCGTTTGCCAACCAGGATGACTAAACTGGCCCCTGGTCACCCCTCCCGTCCCGCATACCAGTGCAGGGATGTGGAAGTACATCACAACTGCAAGACAAAAACAAAGACTCAGAGGTGATGCTCAAAACTAAAGTATTAATAAGATTTGTGAATAGAAAAAGCATGAGTTTTTTGTGATGCAAACATCCTGATCTACGACCCTGGAGTTCTCTGAATTCCTACACTTTGGTGGGGGTTGCACTGCAAACCACTGTCCCCTACCGTGCCACTGACAAAAGGTAAAGGAGATGGGCCGACTGGTACCCCAGATGTTATCACTCCAGAACAGACTATAAGAGAATGAGAGGAGCAAGCAATAATCCGAGCTCCCTCTCAGCTGCTCTGAGACACCCTTCACCCCGCCCCCCCCCCCCCCCCGCCCACCACCACCCCACCCCCCCACCACGTCAACAATCCACGAGCACCGGAGCGTTTGCAGAAACCTCATTCGCAGCAGCTCCAAGGAAACATTAAAGACTTTATCATTGAACTCCCTACAGGTCGTATAGTCCTTCTTCAAACCCTTATAGGATGCTAATATTGGTCTAGACTTAAGCTTATATTCTTAACTTAGAATTGTAACATTATAGGTAATAAACTAAATGTTTAAATACAGTTCTGGGTCCTACTCTGTCTACCTCATGGTGTGACTTATATGGGATCTGTACATATATGTATATATTCACACATACGTGGATACATTCTGGCAAATGGTTCCATTAAGATTTTAATGATCTTTAGTTCAATCCTGGTTTCCCTCTGTTGCTCTGGAGAAGGAATTGAAATATATGGTTATATATTCCTGGTTGTGTAAGAAGACTAAACTTCTATTTCCTTTTAATTAATGTATAAGAGCTTCTAGTATGCCTAGCACTACTAATAAAACTACAAAAAATCTCTACTATTCTTGTGATTTGGAATCACACAGCTGAGGTAACAGAGAGAAGAAGAGGAAAACAGAAGGAACAAAACTGGAATGGTTTTGTTTTTTTATAAGTAAAGAACTGGATGGGAAAGCAAGTTAACGAATATAGATAAAGGGTCCATGTAGATAATAGATGAACTGAAACCATTCTTCAGTTTGACTCAGATATGATCCAATAAGACTAGTTCTTTCAAAGAGTTTTCAAGGTACATCACATATGTAAAAAATGAACATGTAGGTACTCTGTAGGTGGCATAACATAGAAGACGTCATTACAAAAAAAGGCATTAAATGATGCAGTGGCTTCCTTTTTTAGTGGAGTGCAAAGACCTGAGAAGACTTAACTAGAACAGAGTGCATAACAGGTTAGGACATTGAATCTTGATATTGCTGCTAACGGAGAGACCGTAGAGGCGCTGGCCCAGAAAGGGCATTGTATTGCAAGTCACGGGAGGAACATCTGTGAAAAGGGGTTTTGTACTTAGTACTTTTGCTGTACGTTTCCCACAGTAAGCCATATAAAGCTTTCAGAAAAATATACATTTATGGTTCTCATAGCTTAGCTACAGATACAAATAAAATACATGAGAAGAAAAAGTTTCCTGTAAACACCCACACAACATTTTCCTTCTACTTTGTAGGTTTCTTAAAATGTCCCTGATTTTAAAAAACATTTTGCTATCTTTTACAAATTTTTACTACAGTTTTTTTCAATGTATTTAGCAAAACCCAATTTTAAAGATGAAACTTAACTTCACAGTCAGAAAACTATGCCAACACAAGCATTTTTGGTGACATTCCTGCCCCAAAATTTTACTCTGTTGCCACTCAGCATGTAGCATGCACTGATTCTGGCCTTCTTCCTCCATCTTGGCAGGTGATAAATCAAAGGTGACACATAAAAAGTAAACAAAAGGTTGGACTCTATGGAGAAGGGTAAGTTAGTCCCTTCCAGCTGGCTGGAAAAAAATAGCTTCCAAGTAACTAAATCCTAGACTTAAGAAAGTTATTCAGCATTCAGAAGAAGTTTACAAAGTTGGTGTTTTCCAGTTGTCATATCTTCTTATGAAAAGACTTTATTTATGAAAAGTGTGAGTGTTCTTTTCTATGATTTACTTATTTCTGTTTGATATTCTTTTCATTGGCTCTTTGAACAGCTTTTTTTCAGTATCTGCACCTTTTTATCATAGTGCAGTAATATAGCTATGGAAATGGCTTCTTAAGTTAGTCTTTTTCCTCTGCCTCCTAGTCCCAGTGGACTTCTTAGGAGTTGTCCATCGGACGATTGTCCCAAGGTGCCTTTTTATCCCTGGGCAAGCAAGAGGAGAGGTAAAGAAGTGGCCACAAGCCTTAGTTTATTTTGAAGAATAAAAGCAATTACTTGTATACTTCAAATCCACTTATATTTGCTCTAAGAATCAAAAGAAACAGAAGACAAGCACCGAATTTTGCTTGTGATAGTTAACAAGATAATGACGAGCTGCATAGCACAATGCCTTAAAACAGAGTAGAAATGGTTAGAGGGAAAATATATTTGAAAATTGTTAAATACAATTTCTCTTCATCCGCCATCCATGGCATGTAATTTCTTGGACAGTGATTCATATATTTCAAGTCATTACTAGGTTGAGCAGTTGACTGAAGGGGCTGTGCTGAGAGGCTGCTCCTGCTGTTTTAATCAATATAACACATGAAAACAAGCAAGAAGCCTAGTACATCTTTGAAAAGCTGATGCACTGTTTAACTTATGTACTGCTATGAAAATAAAATAATGTCGATCAGAGTTCTGTGAGCTGCTGTGGCTTTACAAGACAGCCATGTAAGAAATTCTGTTACTTTCTAGCTGCTGAGCTCCAAGACATGGTAAGCTTGAAGAGGCATTCTTTCTGCCACTGAAAAAAATCTCTAACCATATACTGGGAAAGGAGACTGCTTCATCACTGTGGGAGATGGCTTCTTTGGAAGAAATCATTGCTTCTGCTAAGCAGGTGGAATCTAATACTTATGCCCTTTTTGTCTTTTCTTTACCTTTCTCCTTTCTTATTCTGATTTTGAAGTGACTCAGTTGCCACTTTAACCTACTTCTACCTCAAGAACTTCTTTAGTTTTTCCTTCTCAGATATGTCCTCTTCTCCAGGTCATCTGTGCTGTGTCACAAACCTTCCATTAATATCCTAACTCCAAAAAGAACCATCTGATTTCTTCCAAACTTTCATCTTCTGTTCTCACTGGTTTATGTATTTTGCCAGCTTAGTTCAGTGTCACAATTAACCACATCTCTGAGTGCCTTCATTTTTTGAAGGTTTCATGCATAACTATCAGGTTTTTAGCATCTATGGAATAAACTCCTACTTCTCTAGATGGGGTTTTTGGTTGCAGACCCCAGAAGACTTGAGTTTGTTTCAACTTGTGCAAAGGGCTAATTACCTCTTCAAGGTAATGAAATACTACTTCATAGATAAAAAAATTTCAAAAAGTGACGCAGTTCTTATCTAGAATGAAGGCGTTTTAGAGAAAAGTCCCCATTTGCTTGCTTTAAGATTCCTACATAGTGACTTTGCCAAAGCTAAAATCCTTTAGACCTCTTCCAAGTCAAAGATGTTACTTTAAGTCATTCATTCCAGAATTTCAGTGACTGTACATCAGCCTGGGCACTTCTCTCCAAGTGTACTGGAGAACGTAAAATTTTGAAGTGCTTCATATCTACATTTTTTTTCTTCTGGAGATTAGATTAATTATTTCCAATTCTCTTCAAATCTTCCAGGAGCACTGCTTATTTTATTTATTTTACCAAAAATACAATTCTAGTAAGTCCAAAATCAAGTCATATTATTTAGCATATTAATACAGTTACCTTTGAGTTTTCTGTAGTCATTTTTATAACTCTAGTTTCTAACTCTGCATTCAACTGAAATTAATTGTTCCACAAAATCTTCCTGCCAAGATATCTTCCTTGTATTTATTTTCCTAAATCTTTGGCTTTTAATGTAATAACTTCTTAGTACTTCTTAGGAGCATATTTCTGGAACTGTGCTTCTTCTGATACACTTCCCACAACATTATTTTAATCACCTATGTAGCTTAAGAGTTTGTGGCCTGTCTTTCCATTTTGCCTTCTCTCTTATAATTCCCACGACCAATTTCCTACATTTTTCCCTATTAACCTTCATCTCCAGGGGACTATGTAAACCTCATAACACCTATGATTGTATTTTAAAATTTACCACTCTCTTATTCTATCTGTGCTTAACACTGCATATCCACCTAACTAATTAACCCTCAAGGGCTTTCTGTCACTATCAGTTATTATATTAGTATATAACAGGCTCCAGTTTTTTACTTACATATTTTAACAAGACCAGGTGGATATCCATTGCACAAAGAAAATAAATATCTTTGATAGAGGTTGTTTTCAGTGATCTGTTTTGTGCTTGGTAGGGATTAGTAGAAAAAGTTTTAAAAAAAATTTAAAATTCAGGAGTTTCTTATCTGTGAAAAAAGGAGAGCTTCTTCCTGCTCTGATATTGACTGTGATTAGAAAGAGACTGTATTAAACATTCATTTCCTTCAGGTTTCTATATTATCAAGGGATTAATCCTCTTTCAAATAAATTTTGCTGTCAAAAGATACTTAATGTAAAATGAGTGACTGTCTTTGCATGTTGCTACTATCATTGACTGTGGGCAACAGAATGAGGATTCAGAAATTGGCAAAGTTCTATTTTTCTTAATCTTCTTCTTTCTTTTTAAAGATTTATACAGTTATTCCTGCTTTTTAACAGAATATTTTATAGTATAACTTTATAATTAGCACTAGTAAGCAAAGCATTGCCCTTGAACTTGAGAGAGAGAGGGCTTATCTTCCTGGCTCTGCCACTTGATACTATTGCCATTCTTGAAAGTCTTGGAAATTAATTTCACAAGTCTGTGCCTCAGTTTCCTCAAAAGAAAAACAGGGCAGTTCTTTCAGAAAATAGTTTGAATTCTGCTGATTCAGAGTACTTGGTGTTATTTGTGTTTTATTTTTAAAAAAATGTACAATTTATTACTCATATGAGATAAAATAAAGCTTTATTCATGACTAGAAAGTAGCTGCTAGTTAAGTGAGGAATGATAACTGTGCAACAGTATACAGTAACACCGTGTATACTTCCAACCAGGAATTGAGAAATTAAAACTGCACAGGAAGCTTAGGGAGACAAAATATAATTACTTGTTTGTAGTTTACCTTTCTAGTAATAGTTAACAAAGCAAACCAGACTTCCTAATCTATGAGAAGATTTTGACATGGGAACAGGAGAGAAATGCTAGCAGCTGCAATTGTGCTGTGCTAGTATTAGTAGTTCTATTCAAACAGTGGAGAGATATTTTTTTTAAGCAAAGAATCATGTAGAATTTACTTATAATAACAGAATATTACTCTGCAATGGGTGAACCACGCTTCCTGAAGAACCTCTTGACACCTTTGTACTGTTCCTTTTTAGATCTGTTGTGAACCCAGGCACTTCGCAAAAAGGCTCATATCCAATTGTAAGCTCCAAAATCTGACTTCTCTGCCATGGGAGAAATTCTTTCAGCTTTTCTGTGATGCTTTTTTTGCATGGAATAACAAAAGGAATTAATACAGAGTTAAAGTTGTTTTTTTTTTACCCTGAAGCATATAACTTAACTAGGGGTCAGTAGCTGCCTATTTCAATGCTATCCTTCTGGAATTTCAAGGCACAACTTTTTTTTCTTCTTTGAATTTTTGTCAAAGGAAAAAGAGAAAGTTCTTCATTTCTCTGAGATGTCTCCATGCCAGGCACTTAAGCCAAGACAGAGCTTTGACCAAGTTACCTGTCCTTCAGAAATCATGGTACTGATCTACTGTACACACACTGAACCAGCAGTCAGCACATTGTGACCGGGCTGTTGGTCTTATTGTGCAAATAGCACTCATTGTGTCCACCTATCTATCTGCTCTGAAATTTTAGGACGAAAACACAGAGGCCTTATCTTCTCAACTGTAGCAAGGTCTTAAAAAGGTTCTCGTTCTTTTGCCTATAGAAGGTTAATTTGCTTTACTAGTTAAATCAGGATGTAAGAGCGTGCCCCTGATCCTAAATTTATGATTTTTTTGCTTTCTGCTTCAACTGCTATGTAGTTATATAATAGATATATTTTTTTATATATATTAGTAATTGCAGCTAATTCATGTAACAGGGAGGTTAACTACTGCAGTGAATTCTTCATCATTATCCCGTGAGTTCCATGGCAGTGCCATTATTCTCAGCTAATGTGTTTTGCTACTTGTACTGACTACACACTCATGTAGTCATAAGGTTAATTGCCTGCTTTACAATTTTTAACATCACTGTAATTTCAGAGTAATTAGACTGTGTTCAGTAAGCTAACAATAAATTTTGAAGGTAACAAAAATAAAAGTTAGGTGTAATGTAAGTCCCATAAAATTGGCTGTTCTAAAGAAATAACTACAATTTTAGAGTCTTAGGGTAGTAATTTAGGACTTGAGATGAAGTATTTTTCACATCTGGCCCATTTTTTTTTTTTGCTTAAAGACACTAATCCTGTGGTACTTACTTAAATTCTTCTCAAGTCGTGTTTAGAGACCTTTTTGAAGAAAAAGTTGGCTTTTTGGAGTGTATATGTTGTATGGAAACAGTACCAACCAGTCACTTTCTGATAACTGTTGCCTGAGGAGCCTTGTTTACTTCAAACCGAAAGAGACCAGAGTAACAGCTGGAATACAGATGGCCCAGTTTGTTCCTTGACAGAAGTAAAGCAAAGCTGACCCAGAAATATTCCTGACTTAGGAATTGTATTCAGCTCTTCTTACATAAAAGAAGGCACATACAATATAAAGAGCTTTCCTCAAGGAAGATGAATGAGGCATAGGAGGAGTGGAATATAACAGGTACAGTCACATCCCTCTTAAAACTCACACACCAGCTATTAGTTTCCTTTTTAAAATTAACACAAAAAGCATTTTGTTAAAGAGAGATTCATGACCCCACTACCGTCATATTATGCCACAAAGCCTGCAGATTCTCAGATGTGTTCCCAGGACTTCAGTATCATTGACTTCTGTATTTATTTGTTCTCTGTGCATTTCTGTGTGTTTGGGAACTTGCTAAATAGGTTTAGCACCTTTACCCCCGTGCACCAAAGGAAAGTTGAACCCCTGGTTAATTGCTATAAGGGAAACTATGAAAGCGCTGCTTTTGTGAAGGAAACAGTGTGATTTAAAGACCACTAAACCCCTGAGTGAGCAGGGCCCATTCTCCTCTATATTCTTTATTTGGATAGGAAGCTGCCAATGATTATTTTCTTTAGCAGAAGAAAGAAAAGGAGAAAAGACTCAACCGGTGCAGCAGAGAGGAAGTGTTTTAATGGAGTCTGAGGAAGTAGTAGAGTGATCTGGACAGTAGAAATGTTAGTGATTACAGAAAAAATGGTGTCAATTAAAGTGGCATGTCAGCCGTCATTAATTCCAATGCACTATCAATATACTAACTAACAAATATTTTATCCTGAGGAATGACTGCAATGGATCATAAAGCCTTTGTCTTCCTGGAATTATATATCTATATAAAGCCCTCCAGCTAAAAGACAGGAACATTCTTACAGATGGAATAGGCACACATTAGCAGAGAGACAGATTTAATCCATTACTGAGTCTTTTCCCAAAGCTAGTTGCAGCTGTGTGGTATCATTGTTTACTACTATACAATAAAAGCAGCAAACTTTTACAGGTTTAGTAGCTCTTTTTTGGAAAGGCAAACTTTCAAAAAATCATGAAGAATATCAATAGTCCTTCCACACCAAGAAAGCAGGTAGGTATTCATTTCATCTTAGTCTGAAGATACTTGAACATGGTAGACACGGTAACTTTGATTTCAAATTGTAAAGTTTGTGTTCTACTTAGTAGAATTAGTAGATTAGTAGAAATGGAACCAAAGGAGAAGATTAAGAGGTAAAACCCAAGCATCTAAGAAAGAAAAGGTTGAAAGGTTGAGATTATGCAGGAAACAAACCTAAATAAGAAATGGAGTAGATGGTATTAATAAATCAGTCTATACATCTAGGTGTAACATAACAGTATCAGAGTCAAGAAATCAGGAAAAAATGGCTTATGTAACTTTAATATACAGTCATCCCACTCAAACTCTCTGCGGGGATTAAACATGTCCTAATTGCCCTTTTACCAGAATAATGCTGCAATAGAATACGCCTATAACACTGAATTCTTTTAGAAAACCATTTACATAGGATCACATCCAGTGCCCTGGGTTGCTACACCAGCTTCCTGCCTTCCTGTGAAATCCTGCAGATATGTATAAAATGCTCTGGGGCAACTTCTGATCCCACTTCCAGTGACTGCTGCGAAATCAGGTAGACATCCACAATAAATGGAAGAGTACCTTGACAGAGGGATATTCTTTCATGTCTTAAAGCCATAATAACAATAATAATACCAGAAGAAGGCAAAGTAACCCATCATTTTTAAAATCTCTCAGATAATTTGGATCCCCGTAGGGATCAGAATCAATTCAGGCATAAAAATAGGTGTTGTTCTATCGCTTCCTTCCCCACATTCCTTTTTGGCTTGATAGCTCACAGTAAAATTTCTGACCAACTGTTAATTAGGAGTTCAATTTTGCTCGAGTGACATTTTAAACTGATGACAAGACATCCAACAGCAGATTTCAGAATGAGGAGCCAAACTGCAGGATCAGGTAGATTTTAAAAAATAATAATAATAATACTTGCAAATAAGCAATAAAGTGATTATAGCAATGTAAAAAGGGATCACATCCAATATGAGAATAGCACAAAGTCATGACAACAGGGCTAGGAAGCCCCAAAGAACAGGCTGTTTTACTTCCACTCCACCTCACAGCTACAAATATGCTGAAGAAACGGGACAAAGATTGCAACAAAGAGGCATGGATTCTGAGAGATTCAAAGCTTTTGAGATTTGACCAAAGAGAATGAAATAAAGCCCTGTGAAAGGGTAGTGAAAAGTAGATCTGTAGTAGTAACCCTTGCAGATGACTTTTTGAAAATGAAGAGTAGAGACTGTGACAACAATCCAGTTGGTAAAAAGAGAAGGAATATGGATTCTTAGAATAAATTTTTTCTGTGCTTGCCACTAGTTCAGTTGTACAGCTCCAAATGTTATAAGAATCTGTTGCTAAAATCCAGATTCTACATTTAGAAGTCATGTCAAAATAGACGCCTTTCAGCTTGACAGACACTTCTTACTCCTTCCAGTCCTACCCTGTTCTGCCATGCCTTTTCTGCAACCCATCTGTGAAAACAAAAAATAAAACTGGGGGGTTTTGTAGTATGTATTTTGCTTAAGTCGGAGGTACTTACTGTGATGCTTTTTGGGTATATTTTTAAAGAAATTAAATCCTCCACCAGCTAAACATATATATAAATGTGACAAGTATACTTACACCAATGTCTCAAGCACTATTTGAATTTTAGAAATTAGAAAGACAGAATAGTAATCACTGCCATTCCTTTACTGTGATTATTTTATAATGAATAAAGTGAGGCTGAATTTTCATTTTGGAGTCATCTTCAATACTGCTGCATGGACAGACAGAACTAGATTTTCAACTCCTTTGTCTTTCCACAATCCTACAATAAGTATCCTTTTTCTGATAGAATTTAATATACATTGAGATCACAGTATGTTTGCAGTATATCTGGTTGCACTTTTGACTCATATGAGATATTTATTTATTCTGCTAGAAACAGAAGTTACTGATCTAGAATTTATGATATAATTTCTAGTGGGACAGAAAGAAGGGCAGTCCTGTTAAATAGCAGCTTGGTTTTTCAGGTGTTCAATCACAATAGTGAGATCTGTTAAAGTCCCAGTCTGCAAATCCTTATCTCTTCTCCTCTCCCATGTGTATGATTGAGAGTAGTGGGTCAGTTTCTTGCACCAGCAAGAGCTGAATTAATTAGAGCCACTGAAACTGCCCGAACAGGAAAGACTGAGAAAAATGAAACATTTGTCTCCTTGAAACAAAAGTTCAAATTCTGAGTTTAATGTGCAGCACTTGGGCTTCAAGGTCCTGCTTTGTATTACTTAAATAGCATTCCTGTAGCGCTGCAGCCACTGGACTGTTAGTAAGCTAGTCTTTCTGTGCTTTACCACTTCCTTTTGTATACAGATGAAGCTGATTTTGTGCATTAGAATTAAACAGATTTCAAATTTCCAACATTTTTTCACAAAATAAAATTACCCTGCTCTGACCAGCTCTGTGTTCCAGATTGTTACGGCTAACAGAGACCATTACATTCTCAAGGCTGATATAAGACAGCAGAATGGTGAAACATAAAGCCAGCATAGGCTGATTGTGGCTTTAGCAGCCCATTGTCAACTTGCAGTGGAAATAGAGTCTGGTATAAAGTCTACCTTTATCAACCTTTTGTAGATCCATACTTCCCAAAAAAAATTACTAACTTGTTACCTGAAGTGACTAAATATGTCCTGATCATAAATATCCCTGAAGAAACAAAACAATCAACACACTGGGATGCCCAAAGGTGTCTTAAAGCAGTTTTGGACAGGAATGGGTAGGGGGCTGGAGCTGTCATCCAGTAAGAGATCGAAGTAGCTGGTGGCAGATGCTTCAGCTCTGGTGCCATCTAATATGTCCAAGTTTGTTTTGGTAGTTTCCATACAGATATCTATGTGTAAAACACTGGGATCTTACTTGCCATTGAGGTGGCAGAGGATATCAGAGGACCAAGGATCTTTCCAAGACAGGCCCTGACATGTTGTCAATGGCAAATGAGAGGTATTCTAAAAAAAGGTAGGATAAATAACTGAGTAGTACTGAGGTTTTTTTCCTGTAACAGTCTCTGAAATTTCCCCTGAGGTTTCTTTCTGAGCTTATAGCTCAGCAGTGTGAATGCAAAGAAACTTCTGTTGTGAATGTTTACAATCAAAATGCACTGACATAAATTTTGGTGGATGCTCAGAATTATTCCAGGTACCTATTTGATTCTATAGATAGAGTGGATAAATCAAAGATAATCTACTTTTTTTTTTTTTATTTTTCACGGTCTGTTAATGAACTGTCATTAAGCACAATTAACAGGAAATTCTATGAAGATTTATGGGTATGGGCCTCGCACCTTTAATCACTTGACTACCCTCACTAATGGGTGTCAATTATGCTGCATACTCTTACAGTGTATCTGTTGACAGTGTATCTGTTTATCATTGAGAAGGATAGGTCTGCAAACACACCTTACCCTCAGTGCTGAACACTTGCATGTTCAAAGAACTTAATGCATGTATGACTTGGGTGTATCCTTTTACTGGATGTTATGTAAGAAGGACAATTTTATGTCCCCTGTTCTTCTCAGAGAACATTTTTCATACTGGATGTACTTAGTTCCCCTTGGAAGCAGCAACTTTGCTTATTCATTGTTCAGAGTGACTTTGAATTGAGGTCTAGATTTGGCCCTGAAATCCTGTTAGCATTTTTCTAAGCCAGTCAATTCACACCACTGCATTAAGACAGATGCATGTGTCCATTCCAAGCCATCTCATAAATACCTTCCTGTTATTTCCAATGATAACGTTTTCCTCTGTGGACCACAGAAAATGAGACACTACTAAAAGCTGATTTAAAAAAAAAACCCCAAACATTCCCTGAATTCAAAACCTTAAAGGCTTCCAACAGCAGGGCTGTAGTTTCCCTAAAATCCTAATTATAGTGAATTAAATGACTAAAATGCTACTAACTACTTTTTAATTTCGAGAGAGATGTTTACAAAGCAAAGTATAATGAGTAATAAAGTACTTCAAATGATTACTAATGTTGCCGTTTTGTCTGACTTAATCTCAATTAGTATAAATCACAATGTCATCACTGCAAATTGCCATTCCTTTTGAGCAAAATGCTAATTTCTCTTTACAAGCACACAACTGCTGTTTGTTTTTCCCTTAAATTATTCTGTTTAAGGGGCCCTGATAAAAGGACTGTTCAGAATATATTATTTTCTAGATCTCAAGAAGAGAAAGTCATGAACTGAGGCTTTTGGGGTTTGCTTTTCAATGTTTTTTTTCTTCTAAAATATTTTTTAATTAATTTTTTCTTATAATAAAAAAGCTTTCATCTCCCAAATGAGTAATCAAGCAAAATATAAACACTTATCAAATTGTAGTTTCAAGCGATTTTACTTGTTTTACTCTCAGAAATTGTCTTAATCATCCATATCTGAAAGGAATTTTGAATTTTTTTCACAAAGAAAGAGTGCTGTGCATTTAACTGTACGAGGTTATCACTGTACCTGTGAAAAGTTAAATATCAGCAGAGAAAGTTCAAATTATGTGTTCAAGGTCAAAGAATGTAAAAAGAGAGTAGTAGGGCTGTAATCAAGCATGGAGCTCCTTATCCTACTTGTGCATTAAGTGGTTGTCTGTGCTCTGACCCTCTAAAAGGCTCATAGAAGTGGATGTCAAATGCTTGGGTCCTTTAGGCAGGATATGCATTACAATGGCAACGTATTTCTATTCTCCTGTTATATAAATAAATGGTGCCAGGACATAGAACTTTAGTACTGCTGTCTTCACCATTGTTAACTGAGATCAACTCTGAACCTTGAGCCATCAGAAGTTACTGAAGCTCCATTTGTGCGCTATGTCAGCTCATTTAAAGCATTGGTCTCTCTCTTCAAAACCCCTGGTGAAATAAGACACGGTCATGTCATGGCACCTCCTCCTCCTCCTTTTCTCTGTATTGTTATGGGAATATTTTGATTAGTGAGGCCTATTAAACTGAAAGGAGCTGAAAAGAAGCACTAGAGATACAGAGTATGCTACCATCTGCTGTAAGACAACTTCATGCTTTCAAAGAGAAATTAAGACTCCAGGACATAACCCGCTCTACTACAATTACAACTAAGAATATCTGTGAAAGACGATGACAAAAACCTGTCCCTCAGTGTTGAGAGATGACGGAGCAGGATAGGTTGAATAATCTTGCACCGACACCTTTCAACCATCTTGCTTCAAGAGACCTATGAAAGAAGGATTTGTCTGTGCCCTCTCACTGCCAATATGAACTTGAGCAGCCCTTTGAAAAGCTGGATATTGTACAGAGGCCCAGCATTTCTCGTTCATTAAGTCCCTTCCCTTTCCCTAGGCCATCCATACTATTTCTGCTGCTTGGAATGGATTCTTATAGGTAAGCAACAGTCATAATTATTATGGCATAGTATAGGACCCAATTCCTGTAAGGCCATCTTTCAGGAGTGAGCAAAGCATCCATTTCTTATTTGCCCCATACTTATGCTTAAGATAAAAACAGATCAGTGAAAACACAAGTGATATATTTTCCCAACAGAAAGTAAGTTACATTCCATTAATTCAGTGGTTGCATTTTAAGTATCACCTGATGGTTTGCTTCTACACCCTGTTTGCTTATGTTTTGCTAATACAGAAGCAAGAAATCTACTAGTTCAGAGTTCTGTCTGGAGAGGTCTGCAACGCCAATTGGCTTTATGGCATAAGCATTCATTTCCTGGTCAGCCCAAAAGGGGGGAACTAAGCGGATGAGGAGAAACTTAGTTATCTCTGTGTTTGCCACCTGCTGAGTAAAGGCCTAAATCACTAGTGTTGGTAGAATTTCTGAGGCAAATGATGAGAATTTGAACCTGGTTTCCAGATAGGAGTGTATTTTTTTGCCATGTTATTCCAGATACATCTTAGCTGATTGTCTTCAATAATAGTTATGCAGGATTCCTACTTTGTAAAAAAGGTAGAGTCAATCCCCTGTATAGATAATTGATCCTTAGGTATGAGGGGACAACTCCACAGAACTCTAAATTACATCAGCATAAGTATTCCTGCACCTGTGAAAAACAAATTGGGGAAATTTAAGAAGGTAATCCAAGTATTTTAAGTAGTTACTTCAGAGAAATTCCAATCTCACGGTTCACACATTTCCTGCATATTCCAAATGACACTCACCACTCAGCATTCACAGAGACACAGTCAGCAGGTTTTTGGGTATGTGTGAGCTCATGCTGTCGTACAGTAATCAGTTTTGCTTCTCTCTCCAGTTTGAGTAGGCTGGAACCCAATGGGAGCTAATGCGATCTACCTAGCAATATTCTGTGCATTAAGTAGCCCTTTTTCCTCATGTAGAACTTTCTTTGTAAACTTTGTGAGCCACTGTGAAGGCAGAAAAAGAAAAAGCTTTATTTTTTTTCCCCAGTCCTCATTATAATACAGTCAAATTGCCCTTCAAGATTGTTTTTCTGTGCTCGTGGCAGAACTTCGCCTTTCATACTGGCATAGACAATACCAAGAGGACTATGTCGCTGTTGACTTAAAGAATGGAATAAAAAAATTTGCTTTGTCTAATAATTTTGCATTTTCCAAGGTTGCACAATAAAATAGGATAATCAATCTTCTAAGAAAGCATGGCCTGTAAAGAAGAACTACATTACGGAGAAAATAACACAGGTTTTATTAGCCTAGTAATCTAGTTATAATACTTATCAGCTATCTGTAGTAAAACCTGAAGGACATAAGCATGGCAACAGAGGTTACTAGTCACTCTCTTGAGATTCTTTGTCTAAATGGCATTTAGGGTTTTTTTCCTCCTCAATTTTCACGGGTTTCAGGGGTAAGCGTAAATTAAGGGATTAGAGGGAAAACCGCATATTACTTTTACCTTATTTTGCAAAAATGTCTCCTCTCTTCCTGTTTTATTTTAAGTTTACACCGAGTAGGTAAGCCTGGTATGTTCCTATGACAGGCAGTGCTGCCTGGCTGTGTAATTATTATCAAAATCTTTTTTGTCTTTCTACTTTCCTACTGTATCTGTCACAAGAAAGTCTAATTGTCATACAAAATTCAATTTTTATGTTGTATTTCTGCTTTCATCTAAATAGAGAACTGAAATTGTTGGTTTGCTGTGTGGTAAATATCACAGTCTCTTTGGTCCGTGCAGTTAAAAGCCTGCTGTATTTGTACACAGATTAGCTTCTTACGTTGACATACTTTACAGCACTAAGTCATTAAGTAAGTAATTAGATTTTTATATAAAATAAGATATCAAAATACTGAACCTCAGATGAAAAATGTAGAATTCAAATGGTCTCCAAGTAAATCGTATTCAGCACAGGGTTTCTGTTGCTATTGAATGCTAAAATGAAAAATTAATTTTTGAAGGTCAATTCAGGGCTAAGATGTGTATTCTTATAAATTGTGAGTTTGTTTTGAATCCAAGTATAATGTTCACACTGAGCTTTGGTGTAAAATATTCACCTATAAGTCTTTGCTCTTTAAAAATGCCTAGAGACTTACGAAGAATTAATGACTTTATAAGATACTGAAACATATCTTTGGAAAGCAAAGGAGCAAATAACCACTGAATACTGGCAAAAGGAACCTATTTCCCTGGAACAAGGAGGGGAAAGCTTTGTGAAGCCAAACCCTATGAATTATCCAAATGCAAGTATCCCACAATTATCCCACAGTTCTTTAGTTAGAATTTGTTCTGTCTATGCAGGAACAGAAAAATACATCAGATGTAGGATGCATGCAGAGTCTTAAGAACAGAGTATTCTATGAACTGTGCTCCTGTCTCAGTTATCCTGAAGACCTCAATTTTGTACCTGTGAGAATTTCAGTGTAGACATCATCTTCAGTTAATAAAGGACACAAATCTGTCAAATCTAGTCGTTACAGGGTTGCCTATAACAAGTATTAGATGAAGACATGATGCGCAAATAAGTTTGTCTTTTTCTTACATGCCTAAATGGTAGATACTGCCTCTTCCATTTTGAGAATTCCCCAAAGGTTGGCCTTCCCTTGTAATTTCAAAGACTAATATGTGATCAAGAAAGCCCTATTAGAACCCATAATTTTGCTGATTTTATAGTAATGAACCCTAAGAAGGAAAACACACTTCTGTAATTAGAGTGTTATAAAAATGAAAGACTTTCAGAAATTCTGTTTGGAAGCAAACTCTGAGAAGTTATACAGTCCATCTACCCATATCATGATCATTTTCAGCACTATCTTAGGTTAGCTTCAGCAGGGTCTTAAAAATCTCAAGGATGGAGATTCCACAACCTCTCTGGGTAATTTTTCCCAGTGCAGTCCAGCTTCCTGGTGATTTTTTCCCCCCAGTGTCTGGCCCAAATGTAATAGGACACAGTTGGTGGCATTTGTACCTTTTTATACTGTCTTTAATGAGAAAAGTTGGGTTTCATTATCTAACTGCTGTACGCGTAGTTACACATTGCTATTGGATTGTTCCTTAGCTACTTCTTCATCAGACTAAATAAACCAAACTTTCTCAACCTTTCCTATTAAGTTATATACTCTACAACCCTGGTCATCTTTGCAGTCTTCCATTGGAACGTCTCCAATATTTCCACATACTTCCTGAACTGGAAGGACAAAACTAGCCACAGTATTCCAGATGTAGCATTACCAATGTGGAGGGGTCTAATATTTCCCCCTGGTCTGCCTAACATGCTGTGCCTATGTATTATTGGCATATAATCCCCTGTAGTTCCCCAATCCCCAATACTCCCCTCACTCCCCATAATGTAGTATGTGGTTCCCTTTGCTTTCAGTGAGACTGTGATTGTTGGTTGATATATATACTCTGCCCACCATCAGCCCTATGTTCTTTTACAGAAGGGCTGCTATTCAGGCACTTGATTCCCAGCCCACAGTGATGTTTGCACTTTTCCTTGTTGATCTTCAAGAGATTTCTATTGGCACAATCCACATGTTTTACAAGGAATTATGGTTTTATTCTCTGCTTATTATGCCAGCTACTTCTCCTGTCAGCTGGTAGCTCATTACTATTGGCATTCTGCAGGGGGCCAGTATTGGAACTGATAGCTTATCACCTTTTTTACTCATGTTGATGGTGAGATGGATATACTTTCAGCAAGTCCATTAATTGTGGACAGTGGTTTATACACTGGAGTGTACACCAGCTATTCAGAGACCTCATCAGACTGGAAACATGGGCTGATAAGAGCCATATGAAGTTCAAAAAAGGCAAATGCTGAGTCCTATGCCTCCTATGTAATAACCTCATGCTACAAGACAGGCTATGTGCCAAGCTGCTAGAAAGCAGCTGTGCAGAAATGGGCAGAGGTCTTGTGTAGAACAAGCTGAGCATGAGTTAGGAGTGACTTAGACAAAGCAGTGTTAGCAAGATTGTAGTTTGAGGGAAGTGATTACTCCCTTCTATTCAGCACATGTGATACCACACGTGCAGTATCGTGTCCAGTTTTAGCTCTGTATTTAGTGGATGCTATGTGCACATGGATTTTCCACATCAGGGGAGAATACCACTTCCAGTTTCTTGAAGCAATGGGAGAATTAACAAGGCAGAACATCCAGATACGCCTGCTAATCACACTTACACCCTCTTTAACCCTGACTCTCTCTGGTGTTAATTTTCCAAAACATCAGAAGGATCCCTCCAGATACAGCCAAGGGCTTGGTTTTGACACTGAATAACATGTTGTCAAGATGTTACTGGAGATTTCTCCTCAGTCAGCATTAGGAGATATCAGCGTCATATCCCATCAGGTAACGTAGTTTCAGAAAGATAAAGAGACTCAGATGTTGCATTTCAAACCTTTATTTTAGTTCTGTCCTTCAGCGGCTGCCAGTGTTGATTTCCCAAAAGACACAAATGTTTTCTAGCCTAGATAGTAGCTGAGCCTTGAAAGGTATTTTGCAATCCTTTCTGACAAAGCAAGGCAGAAGAGCATATATAACTTCCCATCTCTTGTGGGGTCTGTTAACTGAGTGAACACAAAGACAGTGTCATTATTTCAACTACCAGAACAGAAAAATCATCCATAGGAATCAGGAAAAATGATTACAGGCACTCTTCAGGAACAAAACTCTTCTGTTCTGGAGTGTTTCAGCTTTTCTTATTGCAGCTTTGATTTTTATTCCAAAAGCAACTGTTATTCTGGCAAATAGTAGAGGTATTTTCAGACTGTTGGTTGAATTGGAAGAATCACAATTGCAAACACGACATTCTTACAGAGTTACTTTTCTATTATTTCATGGTTCTTGGCTGCTTACTTGTTTGTTTCTTTGTTTTCTTGCTGTGATAAAGAGGTGATATAAATGAAAGTAATTCTTATGCAGGTACAGCTGATGGATAACAAAGACTCTTGATTTTCTTCTGAATTTTTCCCAGTCATTAGAACTTAACAGTGGCTAAGCTCAACATATTATCAAAAAAAAATCTCTTTAAGAAACTCTTGGAATATATAACCTCTTCTGCCTTATTAAGTCGCTGAAAAAAAATAGTTCAGAGCAGTAAATACTATCTTACCCTCTAATGCCAGGTCATTTTGATTTACCTCACTAACCACTCTTTTCTTCTTTACCTGTAGATATACACTTATACATTAGAATTTATCTCCCTGTTTTAGGTATTCTGGTTATAAATATCAATATTATTAATGCTTGCAAAATCAGTGATTTCCCTTTAAAATTAAACAACAGCAGAAAAATCAAAGAATTGCAGTGTTGGATTTGAAGAATGGTTCCTTTAATCAATTCTCTTATCCTCAGTACTTACCCATCCCTATACGTTTCCAACACTGTTGCTGTAAACTATGCTAGTCCAAACAGCTGTGAGACAACTTGCTCATTGTAAAGATCTTGTTCTAAACTCAGTAATGGGAGTCTTAACTGCCATGGTTCCTTAAAAGCACGAAGAGTCTCTTCCTTACAAAAATCTTTTTTAGTAACATGGGTAGACTATAGACATTCTGAGCAGTTATAAAACCGGGTGCCACTCTTCTGTATAAGATGATCTGTAGAGCAATTAGATGAAAAAATCTGTGTTACATAAAGGTGACTACTTCAGTATATGAGATGTACTTTCTCCAGAACATGGGGTTAGCAATCTATTTCTCAGACATTGTACTAGAGTTCTATAGTTGTCACTAAAATATCAACCACTTATTCAGTGGCAATATTATCTGAGATTCAATTACAGTGGATCAATGCTGGCTTTTTAACAACAAACTTTGTAAGACACTGGACAGCACTGGAAATATATCTTACTTCACATACCTTGTAACAGTTGACAGCAGTGGTACTGTTAACATATACAAAAAGGAAATGATCCAACCATTAAAGAAGCAACGTTAAAATGCTGAAGAAACTTCAAACACTAAACCCTGCCCCAAAGGAGTAAAGGAAAAAAGTTGTATTGAATAGAGTTTAAGAAATTCTCAAACATTTGCCCAAATATTTTCCTTTCCATTCATATATTCACTCACAGAGGAAGATTCTGGTCTGTAAATACAAAACCACTGATTTTAGAGAGTCCTTGATGTTACATTGAAATTTGTTTTTGTAGCAGTTCCCTCAAAAGAACTCTGATTACTCCAAGTAACACAATTCACTGGGTTTGGGTCTTCATTTGCAAGTCTATTCCTTTCTTTATCTGACCAGAAAAATGAATCATAGCACTGAGACTTATGTGTGGTTTCTGTTGTAGAGTCCAAGGGGATGACAAATAAATTCACTCCTTTCTGTCAGAGGAATAGTAAAGGGTTTTTGTTGTCTTGTTTTGTTTGGGTTTTTTTCCCTAGTCTGTTATTTTAACTTGTGGGTTTGGGCAAAGACTGTATGTTGCCAATGGCCAGTTCTGAGAATAAAGTTCTTATTTAAACTCCCAGGCATTTAAGTATCATTGTGATGTAGAATTAAAAAAAAATTTAAAAAAAAAATAATTCTTCCAGTTTTAGAGGGAACAGTAGTATCAAAGTAGACTGTTTTTCCTGATTTGTGGTTTTACACAAAGATTTTATGGATTAATTTTGGGTTTTATTTTTATATGATAAAGTTTTCTGCAGTACAAAAATAGGCTGGGGAAATGTACTGTTCTTTCCTATTCTCTGTGCATCTATGTCCTGTTCTGATATTCTTATCCTTGGATAGCTAATGAAGATAGGAAATAGGAAAAGCAGAAGAAACTGAAGTATTTGATATGAAAACCTCCCATATATTTTGAATTTTTGAATTGCACAATGAAAATGTGTGAGTGGTAAAATGTCTTATTATATATATATACACTTATACATGTCATAATATACTGTTTAAGAAAAGCCTGAAATTGTTCAACACTCAGAACCTTCTTCCTCATTAACTCTTTGTGATTAATACTGACATAACATTGTTATAGAAATAGTAATGCAACTGCATAGTCCTTTTCTGCAATAATCTTTACATCCTACGGAGGAAGTTGCTCAAAAGCTTCCCAAACCTTTTCAAATCGGAGATCCCTCTTGTTTTTCTACCACCTCTTATGGCTATTGAACTAAACCCCAGCAAAACTACACTGTTCTATTTGTCTTAAATGACTGAAAAAAAAAAAAGGCAGTTTGATATAATTCTTAGGCTGTGTAGCCATAGCTGGACATCCCTGTAACACCTGAGATATATTGAAGACAGCATGAAATGAGGACTAGGTTAATATTGATGATGGCAGGCAGTTAGCATTAGGAATAAACGTAACTTATGGATAGTATGTCAGCCTTTGCACATTTGCAGAAAAGTCTCCACCTTGTTCTCACTGAGCTTTCTATCATTCATCATCAGAATAAGATACTACCGTCTGACTTGAAGCATTTCCACAGATCAGGATGCAATGGTCAGTAAGTACTTGCCCGTACGAGGGCTGACACAAAAAAAAAGCAAGATTAACCCTACAGTTCAGGAACCAAAAATGAGAGAAAAGAGACCAAGGTATGGTTATAGAACATGTTCTAATCTGTCACAGTGAGAAAAGACTCAACTATATTGCTTCACTCAGTATGAATGGACGTGTGCTCAGATATAGATGTTTTCTTACCCTCAATCAGAAAATGTCAGTGTGCAAGAGTGAACAGTGAATTGACATCAAGTTTCTTGTGAAACTGAAGAAATCTTTGATGGAAACTTTTCAATTATTGACTGAGGCTTATGGTGAAGATATCCCAAAAATCAAGCTGGTGCTCCAAAGAACCCATTTTTCGTCTGTAGAAGATGTAAAAGCAAAATCAATAAAAAACCTCAACTGCCTTTCAAAAAACGATCTGCAGGATTGCTTTGAACATTGACAGCACCATATGCAGCTGTGTGTCAATTCAGAAGGGAACTATTTTGAAACTCATCTTAGTTGATTTTCTTAATTTGTTAAATAAAAAAAGGTACAAGGGCAGTCTCATTTTTTTTTGTGTCAGACCTTGTACTTACCCCCACACAAAGTATAACAGAGCTGCAGAGTGATAGCTCCCCACAAGCGTTTACAGGCAACATGCTTGCACAGGCTCAGGTTAAGGCTCTATATTTACACACGGTAGCTGTGTCAGCTTATCACTTGGAAATAATTGTGTCTCTCACTGAGATGGTGTAGGAATTAAGGAAGATAAAAGTGAACAATCCATTGAATACAGGGATTTCAGGAAATATTTCATACAAATTTAGTAGTAGATTGAGACAAACTAGGACAAATTACCCTTATTCTTAGCCTTAATTTCCAGTGAGAAGGTGTGAAAGGCATTCATTCATAAATCTGTGCAATATCTACCCTGTTTACTGGATGTAGTCAACAATTCTGATTGCTGTAGAGTTGTCTTACTTGCCAAAGGAGTATCCCAGGACTACCTGATAATCAATGAGAAACTCATATATTCTCATTTCACCTGCTTAAAGGGGATGAAAAAGAAGGTTCAGAGAATTTTTCAAAGGTGTACTTTTGGACCTCTTCATCTCCATGACTGTAATCTGTGTTCCAGGATAGTTTAAAGATGCCTTTCAGGTCCCCAGCCACAGAAGTTACAACTGAAAGGCCATGAAAGCCAGGGATGCCTAGCCCATATATGCCACATTCTGCATACATGAGCAGTGGGAAGTTTGAGCCTCTTGCTTTCCTCAGAGATCTCCAACTGGTCTTTCCTCACAGACTTTCAGAGTATGTAGAAAGCAGTTTCAGATGCAACTACAGAGCCACATGAGCACATCTGAGCCCTCTCCTGCCCCAACGAAGAAAGATATGTTTCTGAATCTAATAAAGCTCCCCTAGGGATCTTGATCTTAAATCATGTAGGGTGCTCTTTGTGAAGTTATAAATTAACCTCTTTACTCCTTCAAGCAGTCTACTGAAGAGTAAACCTTCAACTTGGTGACAAATCAGCATGTGCTGTATCGCACTGAAGGAAGCCTGGCTATTGTAAGATAACTAATAACAACGATGTGCATGAGAATATCGTCTTGATAGAAGTAAATACTAAATACTGAAGTGTACAAAAAGATAATTCTCTCACTAGATTTAGACAGCTGAAATTCCATAAACAGACTTCACTGATATAAAAAAAGGTTAGTATTGGGCCCAGCATCTCTCCTTTCACAAGGAAGCTCACCAGAAGAGTAAAGTTAGGAATTTGACAATAAAGTCCAGGATAATCAACACTCACATTCTGATATTATGTATCATTTAAATATATCTAGATATCTTCTTTCTTTACTGCACAAGTGAATGAGATGCTTATATCTCTGAATGTCTAGTCTGAGACAGATGGCCTCAGTCAAGGTGACATTTAATTTAAGCACCATGCATCACTGACACTGCTCACAGAATGCAGGGGTACTTAGTATATGAAAAAGAGAAGCAGAACAAGTCCTCCACTTTGACCTAATTCCCTAAACTGAGCTCATCATTAAAAAAAATCAGAAGAGCTGTGCCCTAGAGATTACTGTAACCTTTAACAAACATAATAAAGACAAGAAAATAGCTTCAAAATAGTCATACTTAAGGCTGTTGGTTGCTTCCAGGTTTTAGCTGTCTGTAAGAATGTAATCTAATGAACAATTTTATTTTCCCCCTAGTTCCCCTCTCACCCACTCCATTCCTCCTCCAGGAAAGTGTTCATCAGGGAGAAAAGTCATCTTAAATCATTAATTTCTGGCTAACATTTGCACTTGTGCTACTTTTAGATGGAGTGTTATCTTGTGCTGTAAGAAGCCAAACTTGAAATGGAAAAATCAAGGTTTGCTGCCAGAGAGCTCATAGATGAATGTTGTCTAATCATTAAGTTATTTTGTAGAAGACATTGAGACAGAGACATCTTCATTACTTGAAATTTCTTCTTCTTAGAAGGTATTTGGTTTAAAGTTTTATACAGGGTTTGTGCAGTATCCCAGATCAACTGGATCACAGTGACTACTGTGCTACAAATATTGAGCAGTAGGTCTACTTACCTTTTACTTGTAAGACTATCCAGGCTACTTCTTGGCCATTGGCCCATGGAATATTTCTTTGCTTAATGACTAATTAGGTGGAGAAATATCCCAGTTTAAAAATATTGTCATAAAAGAAAGATGTAAATCCTTATTGGGAGATTCTGCATTAATTTTGTAGAAAAAAATATAGATGATACAAAATTTTGAGAGGAAAAGAGATATATGCATCCACATCTCAGGGTAATATGCACTATTCCAACAAAATATATTTAGGACAGATTTCTCTACCATCTAAGTCACCGCTTACTTTCCCTGTCATTTTCACAATGAAAGGAGAATGATACTTTCTCCAGGTGTATTGGTAAATGTCATTTATAAAATGCAGTGTAAAACCAACAGTAATTATTCATCTTTGTCTATGATTCAGCTTTCTTCTGAACTATGCTTTGTTTCAGAACAAAGACATAAACAATGCAATATATGCATTTTATATCAGAGCTCTTTTATCTAAAATTTGCAGAGTGTGAACTTGCTCTGACCATTAGAGGAATATCTTGAGATTTTCCAAAAGCAACTTAGAAAAGTGAAAATACGTGCATATTTCATTTTATTCACAACACTTAATCAGGAGCCTTATTAATTGAGGTACACGTTTTCTGCAGTTCCCTTGGGCAGTGAGGTATTTTTCTGGGGATACTAATGATGGTCAGACTGTATCTTCTTCATTAGATGTTCATAAATTACTTTCCCCTGCTTAGTTAAAACTATGTATTTGCTATTATGGAAACACATTGAGAATTCAAACCTGCTATGGCAAATGACAGGATCCTAAATTTTTCCTTGGAATGAATCATTAGGAGATCTAAACTGCAGCCACTGCCCCACACATACTAGCTGTTACTTGGATAACACCATTTTTCACCTAAAAAACTCAGCTTGCCAATCAAAATATAAAAAGTAGGGTAAAGCAGAGAAAGAGAAGATCTCAATGTGAGAGCTGAGTTCATCAGAAGTTATGTTTATTGTTGATTTATTTTGCCTTGTGTCCTTATTTTATAAAATGCAGGTATTAATAATTATTTACCTTATGGGATGTTGTGAACTTCTAAATTTGAATTTGTGAAGTACTAGTTCTGATTATTTAGTAAGATTGGTTTAGAAAAATATGAATATGTAGTTCCTTGTAGAACGTACTTTCTGTGTAGTTGCTAATAATTTATGTAACAAAGTTTGCTTGCTAATGAGCCTCAAGGTATTTATATTTAAATTTCAGGGTGTGTTTCTGCTGCTAAGTGGGAAATTTTTAGTGCCTGATTTAATGGAAATTAATCAATCAGTCAGATACATCTGGGATAATAGGAGAACTGCAATTACAAAGGCTGTGCAGAAGTGGAGGCGGGAGTAACAACTTAATCTGGACATTCCTTCCCCAGATTATGTATTTCCAGTTACACTACATTGTTATTGATACATGCCACATATTCAAGCTTTAATTGAGTTAACTCTTGCCAATGAAACTTTGTCACTAGCAGAATTTACAGTTTGTCTATTAAAGGCGTAGTATTTTTACCAACATTTTCTACAAGTTTTGATGGAGATTTGATGTTGCCCTATCTAAGTTGTACATTTTTATGAGGCTTAAGAAATGCCTGAAGTTCAGTAAAACATGTGACCTTGTGATTTTAAGGAGAAGCATTGAAGTTCAGGACATGGGATTTCATACTATATATTCAGTAGAACTGGGTGTACAAAAAAAGGAATACATTTGCACAAATTTAGCTGATTTTTTTTCCCGCTAGATTTCATTGAAATATTGATGCATTTTCAATGTGGAAAAAAATCAGCCAATGGTATTGCATTGATTGGTTATCAGTGACCGTCAACTTCTACTGGTAATTAGACATACATACAACATAGACATACATACATAGACATACAACAGATCAAACTGGGAAGAAAGTGCTAAGAAAACTTAAAAAGATCAATGACATTTTCTTCAGGGACACACACTGGAGTAGTCTTAGGCACAATTCAGTCAGCTTTGGTTGTATCATACAAATGAGGAAAACCACTGTTCATTTATACTTTTTCAGAATATGCTTTGTTCTGCTTTTCAGTAAGTAGATTTTGGTAAATCTTAGAGAGTAGTGAGTAGCAAATTCAGCCATTTTTGCCACTACTTTTATTTGATATGAGACATTGTCAGGCTTTGCTGGCAGAGGACAGGCTACAACCATATTTTATAACATAAGGCTAAAGACTAGACTTTGATGACATTTTTGCACAAGCAGTAAAATGAAGTCTTGAACCCTTATAGACTGCAAAATTCATGTTAACTTCTGTGAATATTTTCTGCTCAAATAAATGAGGGATGTATGTTAAAGAAATAGAGAAATGCTAATTTATTTTTAGGACTGCATAAATGCTTTCATGGACATTTGACAATAAATTTTCTTCAACAATTCTTTCATTGCAAAAAGAATTTTTAAAATTGTCTAAAATACAAGCACATTTCTTTTGGATAAGGGAAATGTCAGGAAGTTGACCTGAATATATTTTCCTGCTGTATTTTGTGGGAGGGTTTCACCAAATATTTCCATTCTCTACAATTTTCTTTGGATTCAAATTTTTCTGAGGTTTTCAATTTCTCTTCCACCAAGTGCCGTACTGCAGTATTCCCTCCCTGTGTTTGGAAGAGCCCTGTAAGAACACAGCCAAAGTTGGTGCTTCAAGGACAAACACAGTACCATTTCACCCAGAGATACTTTTCAAAGCAGCTGAGACAAAAAAAAATAAATCATGGCTCTTGTGTTTCAGTTTTAGCTGCTCATGGATTCTGTTCTTAAATTTTAATTCACAATCACAAAAACAAGTCAGAGGATTGCATTGGGTTTTAGTACAGAAGAGATAGTTAAGCGTTTCTGTGATGCAGTTTATGTAAATTCTTAACATATGATAGAAAGTCCTACATATCTGAATACAACACAAATAAAAGAATTGTTCTTACCTCTTTTAATACTTCTCTGTCTTTATTGGTGCATTTCTAGCATACTGACACACTTTTGAATACATCTATATAGTCACATCTATTGGGCTAGGCTAAAAGTTTGGATGCTAGTTTTGCTGTTTTCAGCAATTCTTAAAAATTTTATATTTTCCTCATTTTAGAATGAATAAAAGTCTGGTGTAAGATCACTAATTTACTTGCTACAAGCAAGTCCTGAAGGCAGATTTTCTTCATCACATCCTCTTGTTAAACTAGCACACAAATTACTAGTAATAGATTTCCTAAAGAAGAATTACCCTAACACTTGAGGGGAATAGCATGAAAATGGAAAGAAGAGAAATTTGTGTCTCACCTCTCAGACTCTTAAATTGCCTCCAGATTCCAGCAGGAAGTCCATGACTTGTATTTAACTCTTCTCGGGACTACGCTAGAATCCAAAGTGCAATACCGATAAACACTAAGAGCTCCTAAGCCACAACTTTTTCTGTCCTTTCTAATGCCAAAAGGAAAGAAAAATGTATGTAATTAAGAAGAAAAAGTCAGGGAAAGGAAAAGAGAAAAAGAAGCACATGCAACCCCAGTGAAGAGCTTCTCAAGGACACATGGGGGTTGTTCATTTCATCTGGGAAAATCTACAGACTTTGAATCTGAGCTACAATATTTTAATACTAGTTCAGATTTTTGCTTGTTTTTCCTCTCCACTCATGCTTGCAATGTATTGGTTTTATTATCTTGGTGCATTCTAATCACACTGTTTTTTATTATGAGTTTTTTCTCTTTCAAGTATTTCTATACAACTGAGAGAGGGCGAATATGAAGGAATGCAATTTAGATGTCCTAATAAACCATTTCTGTTTTTCTATTAGAAAAGTCCTAGAAAAAAATCCTAGGTAGAATTTCAGAAAAGAGAAATATTTGAGTGAACATCTTTGCCTTTGAGTGAGTATTTTGTTTTCTGTGAGCTGTTAGATGTTGTACCAAGCCCCTTTCCCTCCAGGAGACAAGCCTAAGAAGGATTACTCAATCATAAAAACCCACTAGCTCAGTTTATGACATAGAATCCTCTAAACTCACTGGGGAAGTAGATGCAAGTCTTCAGGGTGCTTTAGGCCCAGGTTTTTGTCTCTCTTGATATTTTAGTTGGCAAAAAATGCTTTCAAATCTGAGCCCTACAATCAAAGGGGTAGTGGAATTATGAACTGTTTCCAGATGTTTATTTACCCAGAAGTCAGAAATTGTAGTTAGGCTAATTTCACAATTAGATATAAATTCCACAGATTTCTTTTCTCACATTTTCTGTGTGCCACAGAGTCTTTTTCACAGTCAAGCAGCATAGTGGTGCAGTCTTCTTTGCATAAGAAGTAACATTTCTCTGTGATTCAAATGAAACTCAAGATTTTTGTTTCTCCATTTGTAAACTCAGAGATGAGCAGAACAAACATTGTGAAAAATTTCATTTTTCTCTTTGGCTGCTATGCTACTCTGCAACTTTATGTCTATCTTATTATTCTTAGCCTCTAACTCAGTTACAGTAGAATGGCTTTCCAAATCTCTGATCTCTCAGAGACCTCAGGTCCGGCCTACAAGCATACACATTTCTTGAGTTTTTAATGAATATCCCCACTGTAGACATGGAGAATCAGGGCATGTTTAACATTATATTTCAAAGAACTTAGTGGGATAAAAATGGATCAACATCCTTAGTTGTTCTAGATAATAAAAATTCCAAGCTGCATTCCTCAGGACATAAGCCTATCTTTAGCTAGCACTGGATTAGAAGAATTTTGCACTATGCGTGCATTACAGTGTATAGCACTAGAACAAGTAACCTGTGTCATCCTCCGATGTTAGCGATCAGTGCTGAAAAGGAGACAGAAAAACTGGAATCTGTCATCTAAACCAGTATTGCAGCTCCTATGCTGCTACCAGCTTCAGTGGCAAAGGGTATTTTGAGTAGGTTTTATGGTCCGATTCTAAATGACCACTCTAGCCATGAAGAAAAGAAAGAGTAGTATCAGTGTTCTTCATTTACAGTACTTGCTACTTGATAGTGAAAGGAATAAATCATCTGGAAAGCCAGTAAGAATTCAAATAAACCAGTGACTTCTACACATAGACTTTCTGATAAAGGAAGAAATTTTTATCAAGAAATGTAGCCTTTCCATCTGGGAAATGCAGTTGATCAGCATTGCTCAATGCCTGCAGTTTTTGAGATTTGATTCTACATTAAAATCAGGTTTTCTGGTGCAATCTGGTGACCAAATCTGGAGAAAGAAGATGAGAAGAAACAGAATGGAGAGGTGAGGAGGCTGTGTACTAGTTCCTGTTCTCCTACAGGGCTGCTGTGTGATCTTGAACAAGACAACACCTGTGCCTTATTGCTTCTATTGTCAAATTAGACAAGGCTGACTTTCCTTTGAGGGCACTGTGAGCTTCAATATTTTCACATCTCAGTATAGAACCACTTGAAACTGCAAAATAGAGGCTTTATTATTGTATCTAAAAAACTGAGACTTCAGCTCAGTAAAAATTACAAACAAGCATTTTCTTCTTGTAGCCCTAGGGATGACGACATAGATCCACTTGAGCAAATGCAGGAAGACTCTGAAGAATGGGAAGACTTACAAATCACAGCACAAATGAATGAACAGAAACATCCAGCACAAGTTTTCCTAGCTGTCCTCACCTCTGCTGTTTTGATTAATAGAGAACAATGAAATAAACAGTGCTGGAGGACAAACCAAGTAGCAAAGAATTGTAACTGACAATTTACTGCTAAAATACATAGTCCCTTGCAAAACCTATTGATTAATGGAGCCTCTCTACTAGCACAAAAAAATACACAGGCAACAGAGGGAAACAAATTCGAGTAAATACTCTCATTAGGAAACTCAGCACCATGTAGCATTTAATCTGTCTGCTATTCAATAGCAGCAGCACACACAAGTAACTTTTCTGTTATCACTCAAACAAAGCTATTTATCATCAGACAACAAATAAAAGACCAAAAAGAGAAAGGATGAGCGTTTTTCCCTTGATGCAGCTACTGAAAAGCAGATTGAACCCTTGGAGGGATGTGAAGCAGCCTCCCAGGCCTGGCAGAGTGAGGATCTCAGGGGGTGCATTCATTGAGGACGAGAGGTGTGCTCTTCTTGTGGCAGTGATAGAGGGTGCCATCAGCAGGTCCCTGAAGTAACCGTCCCTTGCCAGCCAACGTTTTTAGTACAACACTGCCATCTATTGCCCAAATTTCCAGATTTGAAGGAGGCTGGATATTACGAGGTGGTCTGTCTTGTAAAATGGTCCCATATTTGAAACCTTATGCTGCACCTCACTAAGTAAATGCTGCAGAAGTTAGATCCTAGATCTATCCTTTGGCCTTCCATCCCAAGCATATTATTGTGACAGGTTGCTGGCTTATGGCAATGTAATGAAAGAGAAACCAACCAAGCTGGATATTTGCAGATAAGGCAAAATGAAAGAGATGTTCTGACTAAACCCTTCTGAATTAACCTGCATTAAACTTTTGAATACCACACTGAACTTGAGATTTCTTCAGAAGATGTGCAATGGAGGAACCTGAAAACGAACTTCAAATGGTTATCTTATTAGAGCAATATTAAATAATCCAAAAGTCAAAGGATGGAGAGTTCTTGTACAAATTACCATCTTATTAATGGAACATTACATCAGTCTAAAGTATTACTTTAGCTAAGTGTAAATTGTTTTCCTACTTCTAAAACAGGCAGTTTGTGAAGTTCACCTACTGCTTGCTTTTCAGCCTGGAATGCACATTTCTTTATTCATTACTGCACATTATTATACAGACAGATAAACATGGACATGTAGAAATATTACCCAGAGTTTATGTCATCATGTTTGGATCTGTGACTGTGACTGTGTTGCTCCCAGAGAGGCAAAAGAGTTCTGGGGCTGGTCAGGTGCAGATCGATGAATTGTTTAAGTTTCAGTTTTGAATAACTTGTATGCTTAGCTCTCCCAGGGAAACAAATCGATTTATGTCTGTATGAGAGAGGGAATATAGAGAATTAGACTTTCTATATTGGCAAGGAGTGGACCAGGACACAAAAATGTTAGCATTAACAGTATGAAAGATTCCATTCACAGAACAGCCAGTTCTTGAAAGTGTAAAAAATCCAGCTGAAATCTCCCCATTTTCCTCCATTCTCAAACTGCAGGCAGTGCAGTACTACCAAAGTGGTTAAAGCTACTACATTACATTTTACTGCTTTGTAGGGTTTTGTCTTTTGAAGTGGGCTTGTTAAATCTCTCTTGTGAACTACACTAGTTACCCACTTGAGTTCAGTCGTATGAAAAAACACGTGAACTCAGGGAGAAACACCCTAGGCTTACAGACAATTGACAAAGAAGATATTCTAGGCCACGTGAGGTCATATCTAATCTCTTTGGGAATTCTGGAAATACACTAGAGAATTGTCAGTAGGAGAATTTGCAAAAACTGTCACTCCACCATGGAGTAACTAATCACAAAGACAGCCAACACCACATCTCCTACAAGATACTCCAGCTCACCTGCCTCTTGGCCATTGTGTCACATTTCACAACTGCCATATTGTTTGAAGCCAGGATTCAGTGTCGGGTCCAGTTCTGTTCAATATCTTTATCAGTGATCTGGATGAGGGGACTGAATTTACCATTAGTTCCTAAGTTGCTCCAGGGCATGTTCTGATTAGACATCAGGAAAAATTTCTTCACTGAAAGGGTTATCAGGCACTGGAATAGGCTGCCCAGGGAGGTAGTGGAGTCACCACCCCTGGAGGTATTTAAAAGATGGGTAGATGAGGTGCTCATTGATATGGTTTAGTAGTGTACAGGTACGGTTGGGCTTGATGATCTTAAACGCCTTTTCCAACCTAGCAATCCTATGATTCTATGAATGGAATTTAAATCCTCGGTGTTTTTTCTAAAAAAGAAAGGAAAATTTTTCCCATTTTTTTTATATGTGATGCCTTTTATGATTGATCCTCCCCCAAAAAGAACATTTTGTTTCCTTGATCTTAATACTGTTACAATGGCCTTTCCTAATTTAGATTGCTTGCCCATCATTTTTGTCTTTTCTTTCTAGTATTTTAAGAAAACAAGGAGGAGGGTAGAGGACAAATAAAAAGAACAAAAAAAACCAAAAGGAATTTATGGAAACAGACATTTGGTAGTAATTAAGTAATTAAAACCAAAAATTTGAATGCATAGGCAAAATATTTATAGCAGTTGCAATCCCAATGACTGATCAATTTTATTATCCCAGGTCAACAAAACTTGATGTGAATTCCACCTTCTTTCAGCAAGACCCAGGATACAAGAAAAGCAAGTGTTTATGGGCTCCATTGTTACTAGCACAGCGAAGCTTTACCTATTATTTATAAAATTTTGTCATTGAAGATGCTGTATTCTATTATATACGGGGACTTACTTCATCGATGATACCATAATGCCTTTGTTTGTATTTATTAATCTTTGTTCTTTAGTATTCTGCCAAAGTTGAGTTTTTCTGTGCAGAACCCAGCTGAAAGTGCAGACGAGATATGTTTTCAAGACAAGATCGCTACTATCCCATACACCCTCCCAGAAAGGAAGGGTTGTTACAGAGCTTCCAACAATCAACCTGCATGGACTGTCATCTCCAAAGGAGCTGTTGTGAAAAATTAGAGCATTCAAGTAAAATAAGATTTTATAGTCAAGCCAAATCAATATTTCCCCAGATATGAAGATTTATATTTAAACATTAAACCATAAAATTACTCATCGACTCGACATGTAAGAAAAATCTTTTCAGTTTTGCCTGGGTAAGTCTTACTGTTTCTAGGTATTTGATCCAACCTTCATCCTATCTGAAGACGAAGGAAAGAAAGAAAAAAAGGCACTGAAAATTTTAGGTAATATAAAATACAAAGAAAGACCTCCTGTAACATTTTTAAAGCTTAGAACACTTACATGGGAAGGTTTAGACAAGATATTAGGAAAAAGTTACCAAAAGTTCTGTTAAGCATTGGAACGGGCTGCTCAGGGAAGTGGTTGCGTCACCATCCCTGAAGATACTTAAAAGATGTATATATGTGGTGCTTAGGGGCATGGGTTAATGGTGAACTTGACAGTGTTAGGTTAAGGGTTGAAATTGTTGATCTTAAAGGTCTTTTCCAACCTAAACATTGCTATGATTCTATGATTAAACCATATGGGGTTCCAGAGGCGTCCAATGGTTGTTGACTTTGCGAAGGGTATACATATCTCATCCAAATATTGCTTTCCAAGTCATCTATGAGGATAATTCCTTTCCTGTTGCTTTCCATCATCACCCAAACCAAATTTTGATCACTGTCAATTTATGGATCTTACACAAAATATAAGGGGGCTTTATGTATGTTGTTACAGATATCTGTCTGTGAGCCTGACTGATTTTCTTCAGCCTAAATTGGCTTTGAAGTGGAGTAACATTTGACATCAGCATTATCTGAAATCATGACAACACTACTTGCCACCAGCGAGCTGCTCCTTAACTTTTGGTTGGTTATAGTATAGGAACACTAAAAGCTAGACTGTTGGTGCAGATGGTGCAGTGGCCATAGCAAATAGAAGATAGCAGGCAAAGAGTACAAGGACAAAAAAAATATGTATTTCATTAATGTATTCTCAGCATCCAGTGTTCATTGATGTCAGGACGCAGCAAGAGTCAGCTGCTCTATAAGTGTTGGGAAGCTGGGAACACGGTATCAGACCCAACAGGGCAAGGGTCTCACCAGCCTGAACACAGATCCAGAGCAACCAAGCAGGAGAGAGGTGGGGAAAGCAGCCAGGTTCAACCAAAAGTCCAGATCATCGAGGGAATCCACAGCATGGAGACAGGTCCAAGGCCAAGCCAGGCTGTTGATCCACAGTTCAGGTGCAATGAGGCTGACCAAGACCAGACTTGGTCCAGTGATCACCATGCAGGTCCACAGTGACAAGGCCAAGATGATAAGGACAAACCAGGAGCAATAGGATACTAAGCCAGATAGAGCCAAGGGTAAACAGGGGACTAGCACTTCTCCATCATAGTTCAGGCAAGGTGCGAAAGCCCCAGGCTGAGCTTCAGCAGAGTCCCTGGGTCTGTGCTCTGGAGACAATATGGGAGAGGCTTCCAATGAGGTTGGGTTCTCAAACTAAGGCCTATTAACACCCTCAGGTCCCTCACCATGTGCTTGAATACTTTTTGAGCCCCTGCAGGAGATATTGTTTTTAACAGTCCTTAGGGGATTTGCCTTCAATAGAGTTGTCCAGTTGCTTTTTGACATATTACAAGGTTAGATTGGCCCAATTCATCTTTAATTAGTGAAACTAGAAAAGTACCTGACTGAAAGTACCTTGAGTCTTCCATCTCTGAAAAATGCAAATTTAGGTTGATTTTTATCAAGTTGCTACAAGAAAACATATCAGAGTTTTTCTGTTCGGGTTTTCAATATTAAACATAAATTTCTCAAATTTAAGTTGATATTCTTATATATATTTGTTTCTATTTGAAAAGAGCTTTTTTCTCTAATGCTTTGGAAGTGCAAAACCAAATATATTCATATATTTAAACATTTCAAATTTCCATGAAATCCAGGAAAATGTGCTTAGCATTTTGACCAGAGTTATCATTTCCTAATTTTTAAAACTTTCAGACAACCAAAAGGAAGAATTTAGTTACGGAGCTTCAGCTATTTGCAACACTTCATGAATTTCTGTAGAAACCTGGGAATCTGGTTAACTGCAGCTGCAACCTTTGCACATTCAGAACTTATCGAAAAGTCGTTTGCATATTCAGGCTATCCCCTATCACTGGGTGCAGTGAGCACTGAAATGAAGATGGATTCTCCTTCCCTTTAGCGTTGTGATGCTACACACTATTGATTTCCCAGAGAAGAAAACTGAACTTTGCAGCCCAGGTGATGATAAAATCCCTTGGTCCTAAATGGTACCTGGACTCTAGGGAGGATTTCAGAGTTTTTTTACATCGTCAACATGCCAGAAGTTTCTGTCCCATGAAAAAAAAAAAAAGAAGGGACTTACTTATTCATAGACACCATTCCTAAGGCCTGTGTGGCCATTTTGGCAGCTGGTCGTACAGCATTCATTTCTTCCAAGACGGCTCCATCTCACACCCTGGCAGTTTTGACTTGTAGACTCCTAGATTAATACAGCACAAACAACTTTGATTATCACAGGTCACATCAAAAGATTTCAAAATAAGGATAATTGAGTCAAACTGTGTCACTGAGAGAGAGAAAGAGAGAGAAACACAATGCTATCAGACTATGATATTGGCAAATGTCACAACAGATGACTAAAAAAAAAAATTCATTTTTAAAGAAGTTCAGCATGGTAAGGTATCAATTTATGCTTCTTATTTTTCTTAAACATTCTAGCTTTCACTCAATAGGAAAAAATGTAGACTTTGTTGTAAGTTCAACAGAAAAGACAAAGTTATATTACAGTAAGAACTCATGTTCTGTGAAATAGGAAAGCTTATTTTGCAAAGATAAGAACTTCAAAGTTCATCTGAAATTAGTAGTAAGAAAAGATCTGCACCTAGAAGATAACTATCTGCAGAACAATGTATCTCTGTTAATTATATAGTTTTAAGATTCTGCTTGAAAAACTAATAGTTCTGGAAATATTAAGAATATTTCCCATTATTATTTTTTTCAGTATGAGAACAAAAAATTATCCATTGATTTCTAGGATTAGATTGTGAACTCTGTAACTCAGAAGACTATTGCAATAGACTAGGCTGTGTAACTCAGCAAATCTAGAATTAAACACATTTTGTGGTGTTTGGGTTTTCTCATTGAGTAGCTCCACATAAATTCCGTGGAATGTGTGATATAACTAATGTGATAAGGGCCAAGGAAGCAGCATAGCCAAAACAAATGACAAAAAAATGAGCATTTATGAGATCATCATAGAATAATATAATAAATCACAGAAGGGTTTGAATTGGAAGGGACCATATAGATCATCTAGTTCTAATCTCCCTGACATGGGCAGGGACGCCTTCACCTAGATCAGGGTGACCTGGGCAAGTGCCTCACCACCCTCACAGTAAAAAATTTTTTCCTAATGTCTAATCCAAATCTTTCACCTTTCAATTTAAAACTGTTTCCTCTTGTCCTATTACTATGCTGCCTGACAGAGAGTCCCTTATCTTTCCTGTAGGCTCCCTGTGTGGACCCTGTCTGAAACTGCTTCATGTAACTGACATAATGTTGAAGCTAGCATCCAATTTCAACAAACAACACAATTGTGTCACTGTTACATACAGTTGCAGCACTTGTGCTACGAAAAATACATCAGTGTGTATATATAAGTAGCCCACTGGTCCCTTAAACCCCATCTGCAGAGATTCAAGCCTGTTCCAGTTTCTGATACTAAACTGCATCTGTTAGTTCAATCTGCAGAGGCTTAGATCTCTATAAAAACTGACTACTAGTTCAGTCTCAATGTACTGACCGAAACAGGAGCTGCTGTATATGGGGTAGAAGCATCTGTCAAGATAGTTTTCTTATGTCAAGCTGGCAAGTGCTGTATTACACATACTTAATTTATAGCCTTGAAGTGGATCCCTGAATGTGAAGGTGAAGGAAAGGTGTTTATCTGGGCTTCTGCAAGCATACTGATTTGAATGGAGAAAATTCCTTTTTTTACCAGAAAGTTTCTCTTCCAATGGGATCTATACTTTGGCCTGCACTGTCTTAACTGATGCTGTTTTTCATATGCCCAATAAGCTTTTCTACTCCTAAAGGAAAAGAAGACAAACTTTGATTCACGTAGGAAGAAAAGAACATTGGCCATTGTGTGACAGTGTTGCAATATGTTATTGAAAGTGAACTTTCATGAGCTAAGACACTTATTCATTTAGAAGATATTATTTTCTACTGTCTTCATGGAAACTACATAATGATGGAATAATGAAGGGGCATTTTCAATGTAGTTTACAAAAAAAACAACCTCTAATGTCAGTTTTAAACAAAGGTGAAAAGAAAGAGGACTGCACTTTCAGTAGAAATACTACAGACGTCATAAGCAATGCAGCTGGTCTGTTAAATATAACACAATTCAAAGGTGTGTACAATAGCCTGGATTGCAGTCTGTTTTCCTTTACCACAAAAGGGACTTGGTACTTTTTACTAAATATTCAAAGGCAAAATCATGGCTAACTCAAGGACCCCAGCACACTTGGGTCTAGGACATCCCTGTTCTCTGCATGTGGGCTACTGGCATAGGTGGCAAAGTTTATACATTTTCAGACACCAATAATCTAAGTTCTTGGTAACATTTGATGTGTTACTGTAACTGGGACACACCATAAAAAACATGGCTATGAGTGCTTGCCCAGAAATGCCAATGTTCCTCCAGAGGGCCATAGCAGATCTGAACAATTGAATGTTTGTCTTCAGAAGCACTCAGCTTACAGAAAAGCATTAAACATCCTCTGTCAACCTGATCAGCATGCAGCAGATGGGCTTTATTCTGTCTCATTCTATTTCTTGCTCTCTCAGATATATGGCCAAAGGTCCACAGCCATCAATGCATTAGGTTGTCTCCTGTCACTCAACAGCAAGAGTCGTGTCAGACAGTAAAGGCCTTGAGAGTTTTCTTACTACTTCTGCTTTTTCCAGAATCTATCACTTGGTCACAGTTCCTTTATCATTCAGATGTCAGATCTGGTTTTGTTACAGAGAAATTTGTCTCTGCTCCATTAACAAGACTCTAATCTCTGCAGTGTTTGTTATGCTGTCTCCAATGTACTTCTGCTGAGCACGGTTTGCAGCAGAACTGGGAACCATAGGGTCTAATTCAATTCTTCTGTGCAGCACTTCACCCATTATTTCTCAGTCTTTTTCTTTCTTGTCTGTTGAGCGGAGGCAATCTTAAATCATAGGCTATATGACTAGGGAGCATTTTTAGATTAAAATTTCATATTATTTTCCTTTTCAGAAAATAAACTTTAGGCAGGAATGCATCTTCAAATACTACAAGAATACCTCACATCAGGGACTGACAAACTGTGTAAGAAAGACAGAAAGTAACAGTAATAGCCTTTCTTTTTCCACATCATGAAAACTCTGCCATCCTTCATTTTGCTGTTCAGTTGGGGAAATGTTTATCCTTGAAGTGAAGCCAGCTCATATTTCAGCTCCTAGCTCCAGGGACTTAGATGGTTTCTGAGATTCAGAACTGAAAGTGTAGTTCCTACTTATAGGAATGCAACTGCCATGTGTGGTTTAGCATGTGGACTGCTTTATAATCTCAGATTACCATTTTAGGTTTCTGCTAGTTAAAAGGCATGGGTACCTGGGGAAAGTGAAGAGAATCACTGGAAGCTTAAGAGTTAGAAGAATGGCTCTTTCAGGAAGCCTTTACTTTATCTACTTTGCCCAGCTGTGATTCTGAGCTTTGAAGGAGTCAAGCAAATAGGCTAGAGGTTTCCCTCCTGCCTACCTATGCTGCATAGGAGCTTTTCTGCTTGTCTCACAGGTTTACCAAGAAATCCGATTCTTTTTTTTTGGTCCTCTCAGTAATGGGGTTTGAACCGGGACATAGTCATGCTCTACCAATGTCTTGGGACTCTCTTCAGTGAGTGTTAGAACTATTAGATTTCTTTTGGGATAAATTGCCTCAGTCTAGCAACTAATTGCACTGGGACCATTTATATATGTTGGATTTATTATCTATGGCTGTGTGGTTGGATCATTTTTCTGCATGCTGAAATGGAGCATAATTGGGCTATTTTTCATAACAAATGGAGTGTGTCTGTACAGAAAGAGGTTGGCCTGCCTCAGGTTTTTCCCTCACTACCTTTAATAGCTCCAGCAGAGTGTCATTTCACATCTCTGTTGGGGTCTTTCCAGATTAATGTTTCTCTGTTTGTTTAGCGTCACAGAAGTTGATCTCTGTCGTATCGTAATGAGTCATACAGTGTAAATCTTGGTCATTTTTACATTGCATTTTTTGAAACAAAGTCCACAAAGAACCATTACTATAACTATTTGAATTTTCCATGATAATGAGACATTAGTGGCCCAGACTAGAGAATTACTTGTGAGAATATCTAAGCTTATTTTATTTTAACAAAAAATAGGAATTTAATGCTTGAGAGGCATTGCAGCATGGCATTCCCTTACTGGAGGTTCTGCAATCTATTAATGCCTTATGGAAAGCAGACATTTTCAGCAAAAAGGGAATTAAAGCATCATGGTTTACAAATAAATTCAGGATGGCAAGAGTATTTGTTTAGAACTATCAATGAAATGGTTACTTCACCTGTGATGACTGTTCTTTTTCTTTGCTTATTTTGCCACGAAGGTCACAGGCATGCTCCAGCAGAAAAGAAACATTCTGAACATTTCATGAAAATCAATCAGACTCTTACTCTTTGAGTGTCTGCTTTTGTTTGGGTCATGTTTTGCTGGTGACTCTTTGAATCACAGCTAAGGAAGAGCTAGACACACAGAGAGAATGTCAGGCACTGTCTTTATACCTTCTTGCCTTTATTACAAATAAGCAACTGGGTAGAGACAAGAGGTACTGCATGGTATTAGCAATCAAATACGCTTTCCAGCATATTCCTACACTAGGCCTCTGGTTAGGAATACAGATGTTCATTTTACTTACTGTGTATGTTGGACCTTCAGCTTAGGTGTATGTCTTCATGAAAAATGACAGTTTATTAAAACATAAAATGAGACTGTTGCACTTTATAATCCTATCCATTTCTCCAAGTAGTTCCATGGGGCATGTGTGTTCATATACATACACAATGTGTGTGTGCATGCACACCTGTGTACATGAGTTACAGTTTATTTAGAATCTTCATATAGTACGATTGCTTGGTAGATTTTATCTTGGTCGTTTATGTCTTTCATTCAGATTGACTTGTTTAACTGTGGTCAGCATGATGCACAAAGGAAACCCCCACTTTTCTCTCTAACTGCTGCTCTTAAAGTCTGCTGTAGAAAATAGTATTTAGCAACCTTCAAGGGGGTCAAAAGTGTGCAAAAGCTTACAGTGAAGTCATATTTCATCAGAATGACTCTTTGGCATGAATTTCAGGTCACTACCTTCCTTTCCAAGTTATCTTTCCATGTGGTGCTCACAGAAGAGCCTCTGCAGCACATCTCCAAGAGTTTGGATTTCATAGAATAAATATCCTTTCACAGAATAACTTAACCTTGGCATCAGTGCATTTTAGTAATTTGCACAACAGCACTTTGCTGAGGACTGAGAAAGGAAAATAATATATTTCTTATTACATTTATTTATTTGGATATATATCAATGCTAGTTTTAAAGCAAAGATCTAAATTCAAAGCAATGTTGTCATCTGTTAGAAATGCATGTCCTAATGTGAAGACCAAAGTCTAATTGACCCCTACCTTATCAACTGGCATTCATAACAAAACTAGCTCATGTCATAATTGTTTTTGTTATGTTCATAAAACTGATCCAAAATCAGGGCTTCACTCCATTTGTATAATGTTCCCACTGGGAAGAAACTATGCCAAATCATGACACTATGCTATTGTATAAATCCATTGTAAGTAATTGAGTTCTGTGAGAATATGAGAAGATAAAAAACACAGCTTTCATAAAAGAAAAAGCTGAGACAAGTATATACAGCTAGGTAAAAGGATGAGTAAAGGCGAAATATAATGTCATAGGGCAAGGAGGCTATAATGTCATTGCCATCATGGAAATGTGGTGGGATGACTCAGACAACTGGAGTGCAGCTATGGTGGGGTACAAACTCTTCAGGCGGGACAGGAAGGGTATGAGAGGAGGCGGGGTAGCCCTCTATGTAAGAAAGTGCTTTGATACCGTCGAGCTTGATTATGGTGATGAGGATATTGAGTGCCTGTGGGTTAAAATCAGAGGAGCCCAAAAGAAGGTAGATTTTGTGATGGGAGTCTGTTACAGACCACCCAGCCAAAAAGAAGCAGCTGATGAGCTCTTCTATAAACAGCTGGAGATAGTATCTAGATCGATGCCTCTTGTTCTCGTGGGAGACTTCAATCTTCCACATATCTGCTGGAAGTACAATACAGCAGAAAGGAAGCAGTCCAGGTGGTTTCTGGAGTGCATGGAAGACAACTTCCTGACACAACTGGTGAGTAAACTGACGAGGGAAGGTGCCCTCCTGGACCTACTGTTTGTGAACAGAGAAGGCCTTGTGGGGGATGTGGTGGTAGGAGTATGCCTGGGACAAAGAGATCACGAGATGATAGGGTTTTCAGTTCTAGGTGAGGTGAAGAGTGGGATTAGCAGGACAGTCGCATTAAACTTCCAGAGGGCAGACCTCGGACTGTTGAGAAGGCTGGTTGGCAAAGTCCCATGGGAGACAGTCCTTAAGGGCAAGGGAGCCCATGAGGACTGGGAGCTCTTCAAAAAGAAAATCCTAGCAGCTCAGGAGAAAGCCATCCCCATGTTCCGGAAAAAGAGCCGGCAGGGGAAAAAACCAGCTTGGGTGAGCAGAGAGATCTTGAGAGATATCAAAAAGAAGAGAAATGTCTATGAGCTTTGGAAGAAGGGACAGGCATCTTGGGTGGACTACAGGAGGGAAGTGAGATCATGCAGGGAAAAAATCAGGAGGGCTAAGGCCCAACTAGAAATTAGATTGGCTAAGTCTGCAAAAGATAATAAAAAAAACTTTCTATAAATACATTAACAACAAAAAGAGGACTAGGATGAATATTCAGTCCCTATTGGATGCAGAAGGAACAACAGTGACAGGGGACAAGGAAAAGGCTGAGCTACTTAATGCCTTCTTTGCCTCAGTCTTTAACAGTAAAGAAAGTTGTTCCCTCTGTGTACAAGCCCAGGAGCTAGAGGAGCAGAATGAGCCTCCCATGATCCAAGAGGAGGCAGTTAGAGACTTGCTTGCCTGCTAGACACCCACAAGTCTATGGGGCCGGATGGGATCCACCCAAGGGTATTGAAGGAGCTGGTGGATGTGCTGGCCAAACCCCTTTCCATCATCTTCAAACAGTCCTGGAAGACTGGGGAAGTCCCACTTCAACTGGAGGCTGGCTGATGTTGTGCCCATCTATAAGAAGGGTCGCAGGGAGAATCCAGGGAACTACAGGCCTGTCAGTCTGACCTCAGTGCCAGGGAAAGTCATGGAACAGGTGATCTTGAGTGCTATCATGAAGCACATGCAAGAGAACTGGGTGATCAGGCCCAGTCAACATGGGTTCATGAAAGGCAGGTCTTGCCAAACTAACCTGATCAGCTTCTATGATAAAGTGACTCGACTACTGGATGAGGGAAAGGCTGTGGATGTAATCTTCCTGGACTTCAGTAAAGCCTTTGACACAGTTTCTCACAGCATTCTGCTTGGGAAACTGTCAACCTCTGGCCTGGACAGGCGCACACTTTCCTGGGTGAAAAAATGGTTGGATGGCTGGGCCCAGAGAGTGGTGGTAAATGGTGTGAAATCCAGCTGGAGGCCAGTGACAAGTGGGGTTCCCCAGGGCTCAGTGCTGTGTCCAGCCCTGTTCAATGTCTTTATCAATGACCTGGATGAAGGCATCGAGTGCACCCTCAGCAAGTTTGCGGATGACACTAAGCTGGGTGGAAGTGTCGATCTTCTGGAGGGTAGGGAGGCTCTGCAAAGGGATCTGAACAGGCTGGACCGCTGGGCAGAGTCCAATGGCATGAGGCCAAATGCCGGGTCCTGCACTTGGGGCACAACAACCCTGTGCAGTGCTACAGACTAGGAGAAGTCTGGCTGAAAAGCTGCCTGGAGGAGCAAGACCTGGGGGTGTTGGTTGACAGCCGACTGAACATGAGCCAGCAGTGTGCCCAGGTGGCCAAGAAGACCAATGGCATCTTGGCTTGTATCAGAAACGGCGTGACCAGCAGGTCCAGGGAGGTTATCCTCCCTCTGTACTCGGCACTGGTGAGACCGCTCCTCGAATCCTGTGTTCATTTCTGGGCCCCTCACCACAAGAAGGATGTTGAGGCTGGAGCGAGTCCAGAGAAGAGCAACAAAGCTGGTGAAGGGGCTGGAGAACAAGTCTTACGAGGAGTGGCTGAGAGAGCTGGGGTTGTTTAGTCTGGAGAAGAGGAGGCTGAGGGGAGACCTCATTGCTCTCTACAACTACCTGAAAGGACGTTGTGGAGAGGAGGGAGCTGGTCTCTTCTCCCAAGTGACAGGGGACAGGACAAGAGGGAATGGCCTCAAGCTCCACCAGGGGACATTCAGGCTGGACATTAGGAAAAAAAATTTCATGGAAAAGGTCATTGGGCACTGGAACAGGCTTCCCAGGGAGGTGGTTGATTCACCTTCCCTGGAGGTGTTTAAGGAATTGGTGGACGAGGTGCTGAGGGACATGGTTTAGTATTTGATAAGAATGGCTGGACTCGATGATCCGATGATTCTACAATAATGTAAGTCTACTAAATTATGAAAGTAAGGGGTAAGTTAAAGGATTATTTATCTTTTGTGTAAAGAAAAAAACTACAGAGGACTCAATGAAATTATCAGTCAGGAAGACTGAAACAAATAAAAGACAATATTGTTACTAACACTAAGTGCTAACATGTGCTGTGTTTCTCCTTACTTAGATCATAGCAGAAGGAAAAAGCAGGAATGTTTCCAAAGAGTGGTTGCTGAACTGCCTTGAGTTTAAGTCAAACAGCTAAAAGCACAATGGTCTGCATACAGACTCTGGCACTCAGTCTTTGAATTATTGATTGTCAGAAGCTGGGAGGATGTATCATGGAAAGTATATCAGATCAGTTACTTCTTGGAGCAGTCCAAGAGGGATATCAAACCTTATAAACTCAGACTGTATCCCAGCCATCACTTTCTGTGTCAGGTTTATATTTGGATGAGCATATATTTCAAGGAAAATATATTGGGGAGAAAGACAATCAAGGTTCAGCCAAGAAATCATAAACTTCTCTAAGGAGTGTCTGTATATATTCCTCTATCACCTTTTTTTTGCTGTAGCAACTCTAAAAGTAGAAATAACAGTTGGAAGTGGCCTTAGTTGCATAAGCAAATCATAGGAAGGGAAATAGAGGCACGAGGAAGGAAAATAACTTCTCCATCCTGTAAGTCAGTGGCAGAACTAGACAAATAATTGTTTTTCCCCACTTTTTAGTCCATTACTGCCTTTTACCTTCTCCATTTGCTGTACCCTAGTGGCACCTAGAGCATGGCAGAAAAGATGGGCTGCAGTTTATCCTAAAGATCAATGGATGGGTAATGGATAGTCAGGATGCCTTCCTGAGGACTCATTGATGGAAGGTCCTTTAAAACAGGGTATTTTAGCATGTTTCCTGATTGTAACTGTGACATTATTGCAAAGTCCTGCTAGTCTTCAGATCTGAAGCCACAGCAGTTTTTATAGGTCTTAAGTAATCATTGTATTGCATTTGGAAAACACCAGCCCAGTGCATATTAGAATCATAGAATCATAGAATAACCAGGTTGGAAGAGACCCACCGGATCATCGAGTCCAACCATTCCTATCAAACACTAAACCATGCCCCTTAGCACCTCGTCCACCCGTGCCTTAAACACCTCCAGGGAAGGTCACTCAACCACCTCCCTGGGCAGCCTGTTCCAGTGCCCAATGACCTTTTCCATGAAATTTTTTTTCCTAATGTCCAGCCTAAACCTCCCCTGGCGGAGTTTGAGGCCATTCCCTCTTGTCCTGTCCCCTGTCACTTGGGAGAAGAGGCCAGCACCCTCTTCTCTACAACGTCCTTTCAGGTAGTTATAGAGAGCAATGAGGTCTCCCCTCAGCTTCCTCTTCTCCAGACTAAACAACCCCAGCTCTCTCAGCCGTTCCTCATAAGGCCTGTTCTCCAGCCCCTTCACCATCAGCTTTGCTCTTATCTGTTTTATGCTTTGCTTCTATCTACAATGTATTGCAGTAATCCAGTTGCCAGGTAACTCAGGCATCAATGGTAGCAGCAGTGTCCTAGCATCTGAAAGAAGTGGTTGTAGTCTACCACCCAGGAGCAAATGCACTAGGAAGTAATTTTGGCATGAGAAGATCTAAGTATAGCTAAGGGTTTTGCAGCCCATCATCTTCAGCCTTTCAAATGTCAGATAAAGAAAATATTATGTACAACACTGATGAGCTGAGGAATTGCTAAAATCGGAGAAATACGCAATATTGATAATTTACTTCCCTAACGATAAAATGAATGTGCAACTTGGAGACACAGTGCTTTAAGCAGGTTAACAATTACAAATTTTAAGTGCTACATGAAACTTGATCTTTAAATTTTTTTCTCCCTTACCTAAAATAACTAAAGTTCTTATTAATTTAACTGAGAACACACTTAAGAGTTGTATAAATTCCCAGAGATGTAGCAGAGTTAGATTACCTCTTTCCACTAATACTCTCTAGTAAATAGGTTCCAAGAACACACATTAGTTAACATTAGCAATGCTTTCAAAAATTAATCTAGCCCCAAATTTGCCTGTTCCAGCTGATCTGGTTTAATAATACTTAAATACGCACAGCATACTTACTTTTGCCTTCCATTTTTTTAGTGGAAACCGTGCATAAAAAATATCTTTAAAAGTGATTTCTTTACAAGAAAAACAACTTTGCATTTTTAAACCTGAGATCTATTCTTACTTTACATCAGTTTACACTTCGCTGACTTTAATAATGCTTCTGCTTATTTTAGTCAGTCTATGGGAGCCCTGAACTAGGCATTAAATTTGTGTTCATTTGTATAAATGTATTGCTAATTCTGATGTAGACTAACAAAACCTGGCACACCAATCATCATATAGGTTTCTTGTTCTTGCATTTTTATTACAAGCCCTGAAATTTTGTGTGGTTTTCTTCTTGAAATTCCAATTTACCAACTTTAAAAGAAATTCAACTTTCAGTTTTCTTTTTAGAAAGTAAGCTTCAAGTCCTCATTGGCGCTAAGAGACATTTACAATGGTTAATCTGAAAGGATCGAACACTAGAAGGCAAATAATACAAAGATCCCAACAGATATTACTTCTAAAATCTCATGATTTTTAAACCAGATTTATGGGATTAAATTGCAGCAGGGGTGGTTGAGGTTAAACATTAAAAAAACATTCTGCTGTGATTCTGCTTCATTCTGATGGTGAAGTAGTAGGACAGTTTGTCTAGAGAGCCTACAATTCTCCACCGCAGACTTTTTTAAGAACAAACTGGGCAGGTTTCTATCCAGGAAGGTTTAAACTGTCATTGATTCTTCCTTGAGAGGTGGAGTAGTAGTATGAGGTCATAAAGCGAGGTCATCTTTTGCCCCATTTTCAATAATAATGATTTCTGTAGCCTGATTTACCATTTTGAACATGTTGGGTTAACAATGATAAATGAGAAATTGCTTCATCTAAACCACAGGCAAAAACTAAGCGTAACGATGTTTTAATCCACGTATCTTAGAAAAATCTTTATAAAATTCACTGTTAGTAGAAAATAAGGAATGGCTTCATTTAAAAAGTTGGAGTGTTTTCCCAGAGTCCTAAGGGATCTCCATTTGGGATACATATTTTAAGAGACTTCCTATATTTTATCAGCCCAAGAAATCACAATGGATTTTTTCTTTTCTTTTCTTTTCTTTTCTTTTCTTTTCTTTTCTTTTCTTTTCTTTTCTTTTCTTTTCTTTTCTTTTCTTTTCTTTTCTTTTCTTTTCTTTTCTTTTCTTTTCTTTTCTTTTCTTTTCTTTTCTTTTCTTTTCTTTTCTTTTCTTTTCTTTTCTTTTCTTTTCTTTTCTTTTCTTTTTTCTTTCCTTTCCTTTCCTTTCCTTTCCTTTCCTTTCCTTTCCTTTCCTTTCCTTCCTTTCCTTTCCTTTCCTTTCCTTTCCTTTCCTTTCCTTTCCTTTCCTTTCCTTTCCTTTCCTTTCCTTTCCTTTCCTTTCCTTTCCTTTCCTTTCCTTTCCTTTCCTTTCCTTTCCTTTCCTTTCCTTTCCTTTCCTTTCCTTTTTCTTTCCTTTCCTTTCCTTTTTCTTTCTCTTCTCTTCTCTTCTCTTCTCTTCTCTTCTCTTCTCTCTCTTCTCTTCTCTTCTCTTCTCTTCTCTTCTCTTCTCTTCTCTTCTCTTCTCTCTCTTCTCTTCTCTTCTCTTCTCTCTCCATTATCATCTAGATTTTTTATTTTGTTCCTATCTTACTATTATTTTATTTTTAACATGCTCATATACTTTAAGTTATCAGTGTTACAAGTTCTGTTTTACAGTAGTCCAGCTGACAGTTAAGATGGCAGCTTTCTTGTCCTGAAAATAAGACAAGATTACCTTGTTAGCAACTGGGATAATCAGGTCAATAAAATACTTCAGCAATTACTTTTGAGCTACTTTGTCATGTGTGGACTCTTTAGCTATTAGCAAAGAATGAATGCAGTGCACACAATGTGCCCTTGATATAAGAAATCCTCAGAAATAACTAGCACTGTAAGAGAGAAGAGAAATGTCTAGAGGAGTCAGAATATTGTTTCCTGCCCTGCAGACTCAGATCAGAGCCCACAGCTGAAAGCCTTGGAATGCAGCACGTACTCACTCCAGTAGACATCCTAGGAACTATTTATCTTTCATATATCTAGTACAATATGCAGAAAAGCTACGTGAGGAACATTTTGCTCCAGGTGATAAATGAAGAATTTATATAGAAGAAAATGTCAGAAGTGTGGTTCCTTGCTTAACACTGAATCTGTATAATACTGCACTTATTCTGAATATTAAATGACGAAAAGATCCTATGTAGAAAAAAAATATATCAAAGCTTTTTCTATAATGCATACCTATAACATAAAGAAAAGCTGAATTAAAGTTTTCCCAATTTAATCAAGTATTATTTAGCTTTGCCGTGCTTCATGGTACAGCCTTAATAGCATTACTCTGAAGGCTTTTTCAAGAAAAGAAAAAGGTGCACAAACCTCAACATTCTCTTTCCAACATTGCCAATCAGATTTTATTATCAGCCATCAAAACAGACATTTGCTCTCAGAGCATATTTACTATTTATTTATTTGGAAGGAGCCTTCATATTTCTGTATTTATTGCTTTCATTACTTAATTGCAAGCAAGTTACTTGTAGTTGGTCTAGAATGCCTAAGAAAGCATAGTGAAACCATCTTACCTTTCTGTGTCTCCAAATTTGAGGAATTCCTAAACTTATTGATATGTGCTCTGTACACAGAAGAAACCATTTACCATAACCAAAGAAGCAGTTAGAAGAACCGCCAGTTAGTTTTGTTCTTTCTATGTCTGCTAATACAATTGCCTCAGCAGATCCTATAGGTTTCTAATGCAGTGCTGTGCTGCTGGTGTTTTGTATTGGGCACAAGTTTATGGTAGAAACAAATAAAAAAGGCAAGTCTTAAACTGCAAACACAATATGGTCATTGTGAACCTTCAGGAGAAGAGAAGTTGTGTGTGTTGGCTTTCTTAAAAAAGGGGTGTTATAATCAGTTCCTTGCATTTGCCCTATCCCTATCTTAAGAATCCCAAACCAAGCACTGAAGAATCAAAAATTATCTGTTTTATAATTTGGATATGATGAGACTATTAATACAATTGCAATTTGACAGTTCAGGACAAAACCAGTGCTTCCTTGTACTTCTTCTACTGAAGAGTACAGTATAGACATGCCATTCACTAGTAGTCATACAAAATGTTCTTTTTCAGTTTTACTATTTCTTGCATCCAAGCCAGTGTGCCCCCAACCATCCCCAGTCTACTGTGCGCATGTATCCATCCCTCCATCTTTACCTTATGGAAAACAAACAAGTATTATTCTTGCAATAACTTTATAAATCAATGTTTGCTGTAAAGAAAGGAACTGGTTACCTCAGGATCTCTTACGTACTTTTTATTCCTAGAGGGTGAAAAGTTACTGAAAATCAATAGAACTACTTTTTCTTTGGCAAAATCAAAGTTAACACTGTTCAATGGAAAAGACTCAACCTTTCAGAAATGTCTTTCTCAACATCTCTCCAATAAAACCCCACACACTCTCTTGACAAATTTTTCAGCCAAAATATAAATACAGAAATATGTAACGTACTTGGGCATGGCTATAAAAATGAATCAAAACAATATGCCTCTTGTTCCTCAAGAAAATGCACCAAAAATGCAGTAGGCATCTTCCCAGTAAAAATGCAGTGTGTTAGATACACAGAATAAAAAAAGAGCCAAAGCCTGCTGCCAGTTAAGCTTGTCTAAATCTGAAGTAACTATTTTGCCATCCCAAACCCTCTAGCTCAGATCTATACTGGTGTAATTGGGAGGGGATGCTTGATTCAAAAAATAGATTAAGCAGTTCCTATGCCTCACTCAGATTTTTAGTGAAAACAAATTCTGAAGCGTAAAGACCTCCCTCTCTCTACAAGGTAAATCTTAAATGGTGCCATTGAACTCAGTGGATTTACTGTGAATGTAGCATAACCCGTAATTTCACTTCTTCATCTCTGAATACATTTAACATTAGAATAAAGCTTAATTACTTTTCAGAGGGAGGAGGGGAATCTATTTCTGAGAATTTTATTTAGGTCTGAGATAAAACAGAAATAGTTCACTATAAATAAATCTTTGTTACATTCTAACTGTTAATTAGCCTTAACGGGGAGAGAGGGATGGGATTTGGAGTGTGAATAGAGCAGAAGAGCCAAGAGTTGATGCAGAGCTGAAATAAGACATCAGAGCAAAAGCAGAGCTTATGTAGGGACAAGAGCAAGGAAGAAAGTTCAGAAAAAAGCAAAAAGCAGGAAGGAGCCTCAAGGCTCAAGGAGCCACTGGCTGCTGCACCCAGATCTGAATGATACAAGACAGCAGGCTTATCTCCATAATGCCACTGTGACCCTCATTTCTCACCATGAGTCTTTGTGATGATGTCATTGGTCAGCCTCAGGCAGAGGTATGCAACAGTTGTAATATTGCCCTTTTTTTGGTTTTAAGTGGTCTTAATGTCATGTACTACTGCTGGCCTGATTGTAGTCCAATTATCTAAAGAAATACCAAATTATGAAGAATCTGTGTTTTATATTGCTAGTGGTGTGTGCATTTGCAGGGTTAGAAAGGAAAGCAAGATCAAGTCCATTTTTCAGTTCTAGAATAGTTTGAAGGTGATAGAATAGCATTAACATCTTCTTTGCTGAAGTGATTAATTGATTGATAATGGTAGCTGAGTGCACATAGTGATTTATTTGACAAGCCAATTAATCATCCAGGAATTGTAGCACAGGATTAGGAGCACAGTCTTCACAGAAGGGTCAAAGTCAGAGGTCAGGAAGCCATTTAGCAACCATAGGAGAAGATGAAGAATCCAAGAGGTGAAAGGAAAAGGATATCATTAAACATTTGGGCAATGTGAAATACCTACTAATATTTTTCTTTGACATTCTAATTTAATTCTGAGAGCTTCTAGAGCTTCAAGGAGCAGGAGGGACTCTGCAGCATAATAGCCTCTCATCTTTTATTTTTGTTTCAAGGAACATCTTGTGTATACCTCTTTCTCACAGCATAACATAGTTTGCATAGTATTGGGAAAAATACCTTTAAGTCCTGTAGTCCCAAACACAGGAGCTTGGAGCATGGATGTAGGAAATCAAGTACTACTATGCAAAAATAGTTAAAGATGGTATCTTTCAGGTCTTCTGCATTGGGTCTGAATCAAATAAACTGTGAAGAGAGTCACATTGAATGGAAAAACAGAGCTGTTAAAGTTTCCAGAGATGAATCTGTCTGGAATACAGTGACAAGAGAGTCAAACCTGTATCAACAGTCAATGGGTTCTGGAAGATAATCAGCAGATTGCATATTTTCTAACAATAACAATTTCACTTAGTATGTGAAATTTTTTCTTGTTGCTCCATAGAGGAAGCTGTGATCATTACCAGTATTTAAGGAGTATTTATTTCAGTATTTATTTACTCTTTTATTTAAGGAGTATTAATTTCATAACAATTAAACCTGTAAGAGGTTTTGAGACTAAAGACAATTCCAATATGTAACCAGAAAAAAAAAAAAAAGTTGTCAAAAGAACCCAGCAGCAGGGGAAAAAAACCCCAAAACTTAGGCCGTATAGGGGCCAGAGTTCAGTTGTGTACAGCTGAGCAGGATGAGCACAAACCACATACAATTTGTGTCCTGAGTTTCCTTTGCTTGAAAGTTGAGGGTTCTTGACTAAATTGGTAGCTGCCCTGCAGAGAAGGACTTGGTAGTGCTGGTAGATGAGAAGCTCGACATGAGCCAGCAGTGTGCGCTCGCAGCCCAGAAAGCCAATCAGTATGGCTGCATCAAAAGAAACATGGCCAGCAGGTCAAGGGAAGTGATTCTGCCCCTCTATTCCTCTCTTGTGAGACCTCATCTGGAGTACTGTGTCCAGTTCTGAAATCTTCAATGTAAGAAGGATATGGAGCTGTTGGAACGGGTCCAGAGGAGGGCTACAAAGATGATCTGAGGGCTGGAGCACCTTCCATATGAGGACAGGCTGAGAGAGTTGAGCTTGTTCAGTCTGGAGAAGAGAAGGCTCCGAGGAGATCTTACAGCGACCTTCCAGTACCTGAAAGGAGCCTCATGGCTCAAGGAGCCCCTTGCTGCTGCACCCAGATCTGAAAGATAAAAGACAGCAGGCTTTGTATTCAAAAGGTCAAACTAACCCCTTTCAGGGGCATCCCTCTGATGTAATGATATTGTGGGAATGACACTGTTGCTTACAGACATTGCTGAGAGGGTTGAGCTTGTTCAGCCTGGAGAAGAGAAGGCTCTGAGGAGGTCTTATAGAGACCTTCCAGTACCTGAAAGGAGCCTACAAGAAAGCTGGGGAGGGACTATTCATAAAGGCTTGTAGTGATAGGATGAGGAGGAAAAGGAATAAACTGGAGAAGGGCAGATTTAGACCAGGCATAAGGAAGAATTTCTTCACCATGAGAGTGGTGAGACACTGGAACAGGTTGCCCAGGGAAGTTGTGGATGCCCCATCCCTGGAGGTGTTCAAGGCCATGTTGGATGGGGCCTTGGGTAGCCCGGTCTAGTGGGATGTCCTTGCCAATGGCAGTGGGGTTGGAACTAGATAATCCTTAAGTTCTCTCCCAATCCTAACTATTCTATGATTCTATGAAATAAGTTTCCTGACTTGTAAAGAGAGGAGCCAACATAGAAGGCAATTCTGATTAATGTATAGGAAGAAATTTACAGTATGCTTTGCTTGTACAGAGATCCAAAAGCATTGCATAAAGACATAGAAAAGAAAATATGTTTCAATAACCAACCAAGGAAAAAAATTTGGGCCATATGGCTGATGCCAAACAATTATCTAAAACAGACAGACCAGCCTGTGCCTCTGTACCTGAGTGAACATGTTCAGAATGTTTAACACTCCTTTAGGGAATTACTGAAGACTTGTGTTTGGATTTGGTTTGGGTCATGATCTGTTTCTTTAAAAAATAAAATAATCTTTTGTTATTGAGATTGAAAAGATTTAGTGACATTTTTATCTAGAAGAAAGCCAACATCTAGACACTCCTCACAGATCTTGGGAAAGAAGCAGGTCTGTGGAGTTAAAGATTAAAAATAAATAAAAAAAATCCCAAAACACAGAGAAGTCTAGGAAAAAGTATATCTTGGAGTTAATACAGAAGGCTGAACAGAGAATCCTAATAATTTTGAGATCATCATCAATACCAACCTTACAAATGAAAGAAAGAAACAGGAGTGAAAAATTCATACTTGACTGAAAATAGCAATATGAAAAGATGCCAGTTTGCACTATGACTTGCAAAACAACAGGTCAGGTTGAATACCTCAAGGAAATAATTTAGGCTGTTAGCATAGATTGCCTGGTCATTTCTGAAATCAAAGCTCTATTCCTAGGTCATATGTCACTTTGATCATGATACATTACTTATTGGAGCAAACTAATGAAAAAGGATCTTGGAAGGTCATTGAGGGACTAGAAATCTAAAAAAAGGTACAGATTTTTCATGAATAATAACACTGAAGACACTGGCTTGGCATGTTACAAATGACAAAAATATAGCAGAAAAGCTATACTGGTCTCATTTCAAAAAATTGTCCCCTGAAGCAAAGTAGGCATAGATTTATTTGTGTGAACTACAAAACTTGATACTCATTCTAATATTTTTTCTTACTTCCCCAGGAAACTGCAACTAGATAATATTGTATACGGGCATTTGTTTAAATCTGAGGAGTTTTCTACTTATTATGCACCCAATACTTAGAGGCTTGTGTAATTCAGGAAGTTTTCTATGGAGCTTTCACTAATAGACTGGATCTAAACAGCAATAAAGACAAAAGTCAGATTCCTTTAGGTACTTGCATAACAGAACCGATGAAACCTGGTTTCTCACTCATAGAACTCAAAATTTGTAATCTTAGAAACTCAACAATAAATCTCAGGATTTTTAGAAGCAGACAACTCGGGAGGGACAAGACAGAAAATTCAGTATGAATAAGTACAAAAGCCACTAACCAACAACATACCCACTAGATACAAAGTAAATAGTTCAGTAAATAGCCTACTACAGGCTGGAAGGCTGTATTTTCTGTATTTTCGGCTTGTTCTTCTACACTTTCCTGGCTATTTACCACAGGCAGATTTCAAGAAAGGACAGTGGCTATGCAGTACTTCCCAAGTAGTAAGCAATAGAACAAGAGGAAATGGCATCAAGTAGTGCCAGGGGAGGTTTAGACTAGATATTAGAAAAATTTCCTCACTGAAGGGGTCATTAGGCACTGGAACAGGCTGCCAAGCAAAGTGGTTGGATCAATATCCCTGGAGGTTTTTAAGAGATGTGTAGTTGTGGTGCTTAGGGTCATGGGTTACTGGTAAACTTGGCAATGTTAGGTTAAGGGCTGGACTTGGTGATCTTAAAGATCTTTCCCAACCTAAAAGATTCTGTGATTCTATGATATATATTATTTGTTATGGAATTTCCTGTGCGGTTGATGCCAAAGATAACATAAAGCAGTGTTGTTATGTGGTGTTTCCCCATTGCCTTCAGAGATTCATCCTCTGAATAGGACCATGATGAAAAGGAGAAAGAGACAAGTTATCCAGTCTCTGGAGGGGAGGAAGTAAAAGAATACTAAGATAGCTGTTTTGCTGAGAATTCTGTAATGAGGCAAGAACCACAAACAGCAAGGGCAGCCCAGGCTCAAAACATACAAATATAAGAGTGCATTCTTCATACATATAAAGATTTTGTTTTACTGATTCTTGGAATAATAATACACATATTTCAAAGGAGCTGCACAAACGTAAGCAGCAGCTCAAGGATAACTGGATGCCACTAGCTCATTTATTCGGTACATTTACATAAATATTTGTGACAAATTATTTTTATTAAATATTAATTTTTCACTGAGATGGGAGAATGTGGTTAGGCAATACCACAGAAGTGAAGTGGTGACTTTTCATGTTAAAATGAGAATTCGGTCCTTACAGTTAGAGTATCCCCAGTGTCTTCCAGGTGCCCAGGGTAACGAGCATGCTGAGATCTCCCTGACCACACCATTCTTCATGGCTCAGTCTGTTGGTGTCTGCACTGCAGAAAGGCATTCTGAACTCATTCAGGCAAGACACGATATCTGCAGACTGGATGACTTGACTGTCAGTTGCATGCTATTGTTGCCAAGTGACACTGAAGTGGCTCTGATTGCAACAGCCCATGCGGATTGATGCATACTGTGTTGTAGCTCAAAGATTTTCTTACAAGCCCCCACCACCAACAGGGCTTTGAACTTGCCCCCTGCCCCCCAGGTACAGGCATTGGTCCACCCATAGGAGATATGGGGTGAAGGCAAAGGGGCATCTATTCCCATGATTGTGACAGATCTGGATGTTTGCTTGAGGTTTCTGAAATATACCTTGGTTTGGGCTGCTGCTCTGATCAAACTTGTTTCCAGCAGACAGCAACTTACTGTTAAACTAGCAAGAGTAAAGTGAGGATTTTGACAAGGTGTCATCAGGAAGATTTTCTCCAAACACATGGGACACTTAGAGGTTTTTCAGTATAATTCCTGATATGACAGGGACTGAAGCTGAACCCTTGGTCATTCATTTGAAATTTAAATCTTCCCAGTTCAGTGCTCTAAACCACTCAAGGTAATTTTAAATGGAGAATTCAAAGAAGGAATCAATGCAATTTAATTTGAACATATGGGTTGTAAAATTAAGCATTACTTCTGTGAGGTAGACATCATTGCACTGTTCTTTTATGAACATTGTGGAGGTCACATTGTGGATCAGGCCATAATAAAAATATTATAGCCGTAACTGGCCAGTGGGATTTTCTTTCATGAAAAGCAGAACATGTTTTAATGCCCACCATATTTTTCTAAGCAATTGGAGATGTATTTGTCATGTTGAAAACATAAAATCATGCTGTAAACATCATAAAGTAATACATACTTCATAAACTGCTTTGGGATGCCAGACTGAACTGACTTTCAGCACATCAGGTACTTTGGAACATAAATCAAATTTTCTAATCACTGCTGTTTTGTATTCTCTGTACTATTATAGCTTTATCAAGTTTAGATACAAGTAAGACACCTAGTTATTTCAATGGACATAAACTTCAGGGCATAAACTTCAACTGTGTGAATTGCCCTTTTTCATGGAACAGGCTTAATTTTTGCACAGTGGCTCCCATCTGAAGGTAATGCCAGTTTGAGTGGTAGTTATACTCTGCTTCATGCAGTGAAATTCTTCCTTTGTCACTGTTATCCTCAGGAGACAGTGATATGACAGCCATAGGCTTTCTTCCTTGCAGAAATTTGAGAAACAAGCTATAGTCTCTTTTTCAAATCCTAGGACTTAGAGGTGGAACTCTTGTAGATACTAATGCTTCTCTCTGGCTGCAATCATGAGCAAACCAATATGCTACCTGGAAGACACAGGAGCAATTTGCCTTGTGCTCATGCATATTTAGGAAAGCAGATGAAATCCTCCAAATATATCAATATATTTAACGCGCTGACCTATCAAGAGTACAGCTGAAGATGAAAAGATGGTTTAGACTTAGACACAAGAGAGGCTGTGACCTTTCTGCCAGCTCTGCCAAAAAAATTGAGCTTATGTTTCAGTAGTAGGGAGCTCATGTTGTGACTACCTGTTCAACATGAACAGGACTATGAATGAACTCTTTCTTATTTCCAATTCTTCTCACACATCATGCGGAACAGTTTCCAGATGGAAATTTTCTTTTATTTATCAGGGCTAGAGGCAGGGTAAAAAGGGTAATAAGGAGGTAATTCTGCTGGTAAGACTGTTGACCTAAGGTAAATACTTCATAATTATAAAGAACTCAAATGAAAAATAATAGTCTCAGTAATCATCCAAAGTATGATATTCTGTCTTCAGCTGAGACTAATGTTGAAAACATATGGGAGATTCCCAATTACAAAGACAGCAAACCCAACCTGAGTATCAAAATGACACAGAAATAATGTAGCATTTGATAGGCACTGAAGTCTTAGTCCTGTGCAATATTATGCATAATGAACCATCTAGCAGTGAATAAAGGATTAATGTTTTATAATAAAGTAATTGCAAAATTATATAACATCAAAAAGGCAATTATGAAAGTCATCAACAATTCAAATTCTGTCAAAGTAATTTCTTGTGTGAAGGTCATTGTAACTTCAAGGTATTGATTTTCTTTTTTGTCATCTTTGCTGCAAGAAGAAGAAAAGTAAGCAAAACGAGAGTCAGCTTTTACTCAAAAGTAGTCCTGGGAGTTTCCAAGAGCAAATCAATTGCCAGAAACAGGATTTTTATGGAACTGTGAAACATGATATTCATGTAATCTCATTTATGTAAAACTACACTTTTGTGTAAGTAAAGTCCTTTGATTTGAGGTTTGTTATACACATTCAGTCAGTGCTGACACTGCTACAATGGGTAAAGATTCCATTGCATGTTCTTCAAATGTTTGTTTAGTATAGGAAACAGCAAATATAGTTTGGAGTTTAGAAAAATACAGATGCATTGACCCATCTTTTTTTCTCTTTTTTTTTTCAAATTTCTTTTTACGCTCTGCTTTTCATAGAACATATTGGGTTTGTTATATCATGTGCCCAGATGTGCATATAATAAATATATTTATTATGCCACAGGATTTATATCACTTTGTTTAAGTATACATGCACAAACATACACTTGGTGTGCCTCTTTCAGATCCACTGTGGATTATTACATGCCTTTGAAATAATTGGTTCCTAAATCAATAACATTCAAAATGAGTAAGCATGAAATCATATGTATTTACTGCAAAAAATGACATCTGAACCAGCTCAAGATTTTACTAATATGCTCAAACTATCTGTTGGGCAGGGATCCAACCTTGGCAATACCATTCAGCAGTGTCATTTGACTGCAGCTTGAAACATTAAGAATGCGCATGTGGTGTTATCAGTGATCTATTTCTGGACCTATCACTGAACCTGCATCATAGTGTCCAAGAAGAACTTACTGTCTGTCACCCTCTGCTCAGCTAAATGAATAGAAGCTGATGGTATAGAATATTCCTTGTTCTTTTCAAAGCTGGATTATTACCTGGAAGTTATAGATTGGAGGTCTAGGATGCAGACTGTTCTGAATGAGTTTGTTGAGGGACAAAACAAAATAGTACCAAACCCAAAGAAAATATATGTAGACATCAGATAATACCCTCACCGAATTTTTCATGAAAGGTCCCCCCTCAAATTTGGTGTGGACTCCAGTATTGGGGTTTATTTTTTTAAGTTGTTTACTGTAGAATCTTTATATCAATTGGTACAGTTTCTTCACTCCTTTGTTACCAGTAGACAATTCATACATAAAGTGGTCACTTACTTATGCAGTAGGTTGGAAGATATCATTTCCATTTCACAGGAAATTCCAACAGTCCCATTTTTTCCTAATTCAATGTTAAGAGCAAAACACAACATTTCAAAAATATTTGTAGTAAAGTTAAAATAGTTCAATCTTATCACTTCATTACTTTGTTGAAACAAAAATAAAATAGAGACAATAATTTAAAATAGTGCATTATATATATAAAATTAAGATAAATACTTAATATAATTAAAAAGCAAAAAAGTTTAAACCATGAAGTTAAAAATGAATTCTGCACAGTATTGACATAATTTCTTCAAACAATTTTAGTAGTGTAAAACCAGACTGAAATCTGAAGAAATTATTTTCTACTTTCTCATTCAAATATATGACAAAACCTGTTTCTTCCTAAGAACTTTTTGAGTTTAATAAGATGGTAATTTCTAAGTAAACCAGCTTCTCTTTTTTAATCATTTCTTATGCAATTTGACTCAATTATACTCCTGAAAAAGCAAGACCCTTCAAAATCTGGAATGTTTTTCTGCTGCTTAAGATGTTCTTCTTGTCAGACCTTGACTGTAATGAGCCAGAGTGCAGGTATGCAACACAAGGTGAGTATAGTCCTCAGTCTTATAAATGAGACTTTAACCTACACACCAGATAATGCCCCAGGGTTGGTTTCATGCTGTGAATATATGTCCTTACAGCAGCTCACAAGACTAGGTAATCCTTATATGAGGCTTCAAAAGCCAGGCAGAATGTACTTGGCAATAATGTACAATGTGGCACACCTATTTGGCCCTCTCACCTGTCACTGATGTACCTGCAGCTGTATACATACTTGTACACATCTTTAAGTGTGCATATATACAAACAATACAGCCAGATAACAAACTAGATGAAATGCATCATTTTTCTCAGCCACAGATAAGTATTTTGTCCTGTCAGCAGAGACTGTAACTGAAAGTAAAGAACAGTTCTACTGAATATTCAATTTATCCTGCAACATGTCAGTAAAAGTAACAAAAATCTTTTTTGCTATAAATAATACAAATTGCTCTTTCAGAATTTCATCACTTCAGCAATGCTGTCAGAAGTATGTAAAGCAAAATGCCCTGTAATATCAGTATTTCAGATGTCACATTGACACCCTCCACAGCTTTGTCTTTAGGCTTCAATGGTTAGAGTGAAGATGAGTGAAGTGGCATTAAGTAGCTCAAGTGCTTTACTGTCAGCTCTCATTCTGGATGTGCTTGTTCAGGGACAGCCTGAATCTCTCTCTCTCTGAAATAACATCACACAGTAGCCAACCCTCATCTCTGGCTGTTCTGAGTACTGAGGGAACTAAATAATTCATACATGATTTTGAAAAAAGATATTTTGGAGGAACTTTTAATTAGCAAATAATTACAAGTCTCTGTAGCAAATGATATCATGTCTACCAAACAGATTCCAAATAGTCACATTAAAATGGATGAGAAATGGGATTTTCCTGTTCGTACTTTCTTCACTTCTTTGTTGAATAATTTTAATAGGATGACCAAGGCATGACTATTGCAACACATCTCCCTAGCAACACAGGCTACTGAAAGCACATCAGATTTATCCTCTACTCACTAAAATTGCTTACTATAAAATACTGAATTGAGTTCAAGGTCACAGCTTCTTCTAAAAGCATTCAATTGTCTGGGCCTGGCATATCTGAAGTCCAATGACAGCTTGGACTTTGAACACTGCTCAGTGATGGCAAAGTTCATATATTCAGATGGAACTGCCTTAGAAATAAGTGGAAAGCTGCTAATGAGCTCTCCCAGAAAAAAAAAAGGGCTATCAAAATCTTGCTTTTTGCAGCCCAAATGCAAGGTTTAATTATTTGATTTGTCTTCTTTAATCTTCTTCTCTAACAGATCTATTAAAGGAAAGTATACACCATTGGAAATAAGACATTTCCGACTTCCTTCTACAGAAGAGGGGCAAGGGGACAAGCTGCTTATTGCAAAAAGTAGTTTATTGCCTAATGCTCCTATTTTAATTGCACAAATGATATCAAAGGCCACTTGTAGGGCAGCTGATGCACATGAACTTCCCCACCCTTGTCAGGCCCTTTAGGGGTACTCTTGGTTCTGACAGAAGAAGGTAGAAGGCTTAAGACAAAGTACAAGTGGGAAAAAATGCTTCAGAGAGAAAAATAATTAATCAATAAAGAAGTCAATCAAAAAAGTAGATTGTCAACACAGCTCTCCCTCATGCTCTATAACTGCATGCAGCAGCAGCAGCTCCTTGTTCTGTGTTTAAAAGGAACAGCTGTTCTGAAAACATAAATTCCATTAAAGAATTTTAGTTATTTAAAAGGTGAATAGATTGTAGTAATTTATTCTAGTTTTATTGCAATGCTTTTTTCCTATGGGATCCTAAAACATAGTTACGGTTTCTCATAAAGCTCTTTTACTCCTAATAATCAATATTAATTTTAGTATATCACATTATTACTTAGATTTATTTTTATGTTTTTTGTGGGGTTTAGGTATTAATAACATTTAAAAGAAATGAGAAAAAGTGTTCTGCTTCAAAATTTCACATTAAAAATAATTAGCTTTTCTTTCATTTCCAGATAATACAGAAGTGTTTACATGGAACTAGAGTTGTTATATTTAATACATTTTTTCTGTTCTACTGAGTTAAAGACTTTAAATAAATAAGGGATAACAAGGCCTTTCTTTTCAGAACACCCACATAACAACAAAGCTTCCTTTCATCTCAGTGGGAATCTAGCTGAGGTGAGAGTAAGTCCTGTCAGAAATTTAAGCAGATATACAGTTCATTTTCAGTTATCAAGTGTTAAATAATTCAGGCAATAACGCCTTGACCAAACCCATTTTCTTTGTGAGAATTCTTATATATTCCATGCCGTATAATTATGAAACTTGTTTTTCCTTGTTGAGCCTAAATGTTTGTTAACTCAGTTTTGCCCAGTAGCTCGCATTTATCTGCCCCAGACAGTATCGACACAGAATCACAGAATCATTTAGGTTGGGAAAGACCATTAAGAATATCAGGACCAACTGTAAACCTAACACTGCCAAGTGTCTGCACAAAAAACCCACTTGAAGCAGAGACTCCTCCAGAGTATTTTGCAGGCTATTCTGCTCAGTGCTTTGCAGCAATATATTTTACCTATACGAAGTGTTGGTGGCAAAGAAAAAGAAGCATTTTTCAAAGTGAAATTCAGCCTTTTATTTCCATGAATGCCAGGGCAAGTAATTTTTCCACAGAAGAACATTTCTTTTTACAACAAGAATTAAAGGAATTTTAGTGCCCTATTCTCTACCACTAGCTGATCTGATCCATATTTACTGCAGAGACTTTCAAAGAAATCAGACTGAAAGAAGCAGAGATTTATTTTTCTTTCTTGGAAGAAGTGGTGTGTGCTTCAGAGTGACTTGTCTTTAGGGCCCTTTTAAAGCTATATGCTAGCATAAAATGGACTTATATCCATATTTTGAATGGGTAGGTACACCAGGCCGAATCCCAATGCTGAAATTCAAGCCACTTTACGCTTTTATTTTATAAATTATCTGAAAAATATCTGAGAAATTAAACAAATTATAATTATGTCAGATTTATAGAAAGTCTTCATATGGATTTCCAAAGCACTTTCAAACCAGAAATTACTTTATGAAGTAGTAGAAACAGCCATTTCAGGTGTGGTGTATGGACAGTATTAAATGGTGAACACAGTAGTAGATATCGAGTGAAGACAAGGAGTGCATAATAAGTACTTTTACAATGCATAAAACAATGAGGTCTAAATATGATGTAGGGACCCTAAGGCATTCTTACAATCATAATAAATAGCAACAATGTTATAATATCCTCTTTCAGAACTGTACGACAAGTGAAAAAGTATATAAGAATTTTCTCTTCATGAAATTACATGATAGATTCTACAAGAATTTCATTTTAATCACATATCTAAGTATATAGTAAAGGTACCATGTACTAGCAGAAGGCTGATGCTATTGAAACACTCCTGACTATAAGCCAAAATGTTAATGAAGCACCAAAGTACTTGGAAACATGATCTGCCAGGTAAGCACTGTCAGGCCTGATCCTTCTTTACAGAGAACTTGAGTACATAATGCATGTCTTTCTGGCTGTTTTGTCAAGGGAAAGATTGATGTGTTATCATATGAACTTCTGTAATTAAAGAGAAATTAAATCAGAATCATTTGAGTCATTTCTAACCCAAATTTTGCAGGAACAGAAGAACCTTATCCAAAATTTTTTTCACCATGGTATTAATATATCCACTCACTTTGAGGCTTAGATAATGTCTAAAGTAGGTGGGAGTAGGTTGTACTTATCTCAAGTGTAGAATTTGCTTTATGACAGTATATTAACTTCTCAGAATAAAATTCTAAACCACAAATTAATATCAAATACCAAATTGCCATGGACTTTTAATGTAAATTGCCATGATTCTATGATTCTATAAATATTATCATTTTATCTTTGTTCCATATAGCTCTAACCACGCTAATGGTTTCCAATAAATAGTAGTTGCAAGAGCACACCTCATGGTACTACTACAGGCCCTAATTCATAGCATAGTCTTTACTAGACCTGGACAACTGGACAATGCCATTTTCTATGGCTTGTGTGGGTCATCACATAATTCCCAGTATCGTCTGTGCATTTCATAGGTCACCCTTTGAAATTATCTGTCAATAAAATTACAGCTAATGAAGGCAGTCCAGCTGAACATAACCACTGAAAAAAGTGTCACTGAACAATAGAAATAAACCTTTATTCATCCCTGCATGGAGAACTGTTCTCATTTACAGACGACCCAGAACATTCAGCACAAGCTCCAGTATAGTACTGCCTCAAGTCTGTAATTTTCTCTTTCTTTTCTTTTAGTTTGCTTGCTTTTTTCCTGAAATGGTACTTTTTAAAACATTAGTCTTTCTTTAGTTCAGGCTGTAGGAGTGGCAAAACAAGTAGGGAATGTGATAATGGCAGTTGACTGTGAACACTAACAAAGTCCCTGGTGGGTCTCATGTTTTGCTCCATCTGCTACAACCTACAGTTCTACAAGTTAGTAAAGGAACAAAACTCAAATATGAAACCTATCTCCTGTTCCAACAAGGGCAGGATTGTTTTACTAGGGCTATATACCCTCAAGGTTTCTAAACGCAGAAACCCTGCACTTGGGCCCTGACATAAATTAGGGTAAATTTTTTTCCTCCAAAGGCCATCATAGCACCCATTGACATGAAGGGATATTTACCACATAAAAAATGAGCCCTTTTCTAATGGGCTTCTATATGAATTTACAAACCTCAGTGTAGATACCATTTATCATCTAATAATTGCATTGATCTAGGGTTTTCTTTGTGATAAATTAGCTATTCAATCAGAAAATTTGGGGGAATTGGAGAGGAAGTTTTATTTCTAGTTTGCTGGTTTTGTTGTATCCACACATTCACCAAATCACTGACCAGTGTGAATTCCAGGCCTCATATCTGTTCAAAAACTTTTATCTTCTGAATATTCACTTTTTGTAGGTCTTGGTGAAACTCACGATGAATGGCATGCAATGGCACAAGACCTGGGAGAAATATTTGGATTATAATTTGCTTATAAATGTATAATGCTTCTAGGATGCATGAAAATTTTGACTAGTGGAATGCAATTTGTCTGAATGGTGGATAGTATAACGTATAAGCTGACCTAACTAGTAGCAGCGGAAGAAACTTCTCACATTTATGTTGGACAGTGTTTGTGATTCATCCTGCCTGTCAACACACCATGAAGACACTGAATTAAACAATTTATTTTCTTTCTGTTTGGACTTGCAACTTTTGTCTCAGAGATGGTTAAAGCTTTCCTCAACTTTTGCAAGCTAAAAAAGTATCTGGCCTATGTGGATGAACTGGAAGGTATGACTGGAAGCATTGTTCCTTCTTGCTTTTGTGTTGATATTGTTGTGGCACTCTGACTCCTACATATCAAAGAAAACACATTAATTCTTTACTCTCTTGAGGTTTACTTACATTGTCTTAGCTTTCATGAAGGCTAAGGGGGAAGGTCCTTTACAGGTCTGTTAGTCACATTTCAGAGTCTGGTAAAATTACGGAGAAGGTTATTCTGGGAGTTGTTGAAAAACACTTGACAGAATGCTGTCATTGTCCACACCCAATATGGTTCATGAGGGGAAATTAATTTCCAACTACTTTAATTTCCTTTTATGACAAGGCCACATAAGTCACCAAAGCAAGCCAGTAGATGTGGGGGTTTTGTTTTTTATTTTAGCAAAGCTTTTATTTTAGCAAAGCTTTTGATACTGTCTCTCACAGTATCCTTCTCAACAAAATGTCTGGCATACAGCTACACAAGTTCACAGTATGCTGGGGAACAATGGGCTGATTGGTTGGGCTTAAAGTGTTACAGTAAATGGGGTTACATCAGGCTGGCTGACAGTCATGCAGCTTCTACAGAATCATTTTTGAGACATGCAGTCAGGTATTGTCATGGAGAAAAACTGGTTAGCGGTTAGGGTTAGGAGTTAGGGTTAGGGAGAAGATTGACCACTGTTGGGTCTAAGTGTTGTGGGTTTTGGTGTATATTGTTGATTTCTTTGTAATACTTCTCTGTTTTGATGGCTTCACCAGGATTCAAGAAGTTAGAGTAGATGATTCCACTTGCTGATAACCAGTGACCAGAACTTTCTTTTGATGCAGCTTCACTTCAGTCCAGCCACTCCACAGAAGGCTGTGGTTGTTGTATAGAATCCAGTTTTCATCACAAGTCGCAATGTGATCAAAAAATGGATCACTTTTGCTCAAAAGAAATGCGGAGCAGACTTTGTAATGGCATTTTTTTCATTTCTATTTTCGTTCAGCTCATGCAGCACTAGTTTTTCAAGCTTTTTTCATTTTCAGAATTGATGCAGGTGTTGATTGGCCAATATATCTTTCTTCTGGAACCTCTTGAGTTGCTTTTCATGGGTCCACTTCAATATCGGCCCTCAACTGGTTGTTGTCTACTGCAGAAGTACACCAGTGACCCTCCTTATCTTCAAGGTTCTCATTTCCATTATGAAATTTTTTGAACTAATGACAAGATGTACATTCATTGATGGACCACTGGCAAAATGCTTCATTAATATTGCTTGCAGTTTCTGCTGCTTTACATCTGCTTTTGAGTTCATGCAACAAAATTGTTCAAATTTGGTTTTGTCACCCATCTTTAATTTGACAGTGTAATATAAAAAAGAATAATCAATAAAAACTAAACCATTAGTATGAATAAGTGGAGTGAATTTTCACCTTAACATGGTGTACCACATGAACACAGTTAAGTAAAATTTTAATCCAAAATAAGCATCACAGTTTACAAAGACAAGAAAAGGAAATTACTTTTGCCCCAATCTAGGTTAAATAACTAGGAATGAGTACAAAAGAATCTCGTTAGCTTCTGAAAACTGGAATTCTAGCATTAATCAGTCAGCTGTTCCTGAAGGGCTTGACTCTAAAGATGTTAAATAGTGCAATATCATTTTGACACAGACTATTTTCCCTCAAAAAGTGTTAAATTGTGTCAGCATGTACCTCTTGCAGTCTATCTTTAACATTCTTCAGAGACTTTCAAGAATCCTCTTCTGTAGTGATTTGTGAGATGACCCTTTGCTTTCTTGTCTCCAAGCACAATTATAAACTTGAAAGCAATCATATAGCAAACTATGCCTAGAAACTGAATAAAAAGAAAGGATCTTAGATTCTGTTCTCACAGTTAATACGAGAGACTATCATGCTTCACTAACTGCCCTCTAGTAGGCAGGAAAACACACATTTTTTATTTCATAGATGTATTTATATGAATAAAATAAATTATATCTCAGACACATTAGTTGGTTCATACTTATAAGTACTTTAGTACCTATCATCACACCCTAAGGATTAAGTTCTGACAGAGTAAGTTACTGGTAGGAAACTTTCCTTATTCTCTTGTACATGGAGACTCAAAAGAAGTGAGAATGAACTTCAGACAATTAAAGTATAAAAAACAATGATAAAGCCATAAATCTTTGGTTTGATCTAAGCCAAGTATAGACCTTTTCATGTAATTTTTCTACCTCAGTTGAGTTAAGCTTCACTGAAGGAAGAGGAATACAAAACAAAACAAAAACTTCAGTAAGGTAGGGTCTTTGCTGGCCTTGCATCAGAAAGAAGCCCTTCTTTTAATGTCTTAGCTATTGATATTGTTCCCATAGGCTGGACCACTTGTGGGTTAAACAAGATGTTGAGTTCAATACTGACTTCAAAAAGGTAACAAGATACTTTTGATTGGTAGATTTTATTTTTTTTTTAATCAGGAGTATGCTGTATGGCCAAAGCAGTCACCACCAGACAACTTTATATAATAGATGAACTGCGGGCATAAAAGGTTCCACTGCTGTGTGTATGCCAAGGCAAGTGGCCAATACTTTGACATATCGGCAGTATCAGCAGCAAGCACAGAGCAAGCGGTTGATGCTCTCATGCTTGCTAGCTTAAGACCTCAGAATCATTAGCAAGACCTGTGGGATGGTAAGAAAGAATGCTTAAGATGAACAAGCAAAGAAAGAAAACACGAAGATAAGGGGCACATCTGTAGCAAGTAGTCATTGCACTTTACTTATAAGTAAGAATTTTTTTTGCAATTCCAATTTTTTGCAACCTATTCCAGTGATGAAACGCTGGAATAGGTTGCCCAGAGAGGTGGCAGATGTCCCCTCCCTAGGAACATTCAAGGTCAGGTTGGACAGACCTCTGAGCAACCTAATCTAGTTGAAGATCATAGAATCATAGAATCATAGAATCATAGAATCATAGAATCATAGAATCATAGAATCATAGAATGGTTTGGGTTGGAAGGGACTTAAAAGATCATCTAGTCCCAAGCCATGGGCAAGGACACCTCCCACTAGATGAGGTTGCTCAAGGCCCCATTAAACCTGACGTTGAACAGGGAGGAGGCATCCACAACTTCCATCAGCAACATGTTCCAGTGTCTCGTCACCCACATTGTGAAGAATTTCTTCCTGATGTCTAATCTAAATCTGCAGGAAGGGTGGAGTACCAAACCACTTCCAACCAAACCACTCTAAGGTTCTAAATAGGTCATCTGAACAGTAGAAGCAATGCATTGCCAGTTAAAAGAAATAATATTAGAAGTAAAGGTGCTAATTTCTTATCTAAAATAGTGAGGAACATGGAATTACTGACTGTGTAGTTTACAAGAATCTACTTCCATGTGTATCTTTAACCTAAAAAATATAAGCTCACTTAAAACCTGTGGTGGCTGATGGCAAACCAAACAAGTTTAAATGAAACTTTTTGTGTCAGTAACTAATTACATCCTTGTTCTGCCTCAGTAACACAGATTGATAGCTCCATTAAAGTGTTTAATTAGGATTATTTTTAATTTATCCTTAAGAAAAGGTCTAATTGGTGAAGGAATAGATGTTGCAGGTCACGTTGCACCAGGATGACTGTGCTGGTGCAAAATGTCCAACTGGGCTGTGATTGCCTTCAGGAATCCCTTTCAAAGAAGAAGGAATGAGTCTGCAGCGTATCTGGTTCCATTTGGATATCTAGCATTTTTGCAGATGTTACCTGCAAAGTCTTTGAAGCTCAGTCTTCTGCTAGGATGAGCTCTAAATGGCTCCTAGGCAGATAAAGGGTCTAAGAGCAGAGCTGATAGCACCAATTATCAAGGTCATGGTTTGGGTCTCAACTGCAGTCTTGTGTTGCTGACAAAAGGCAAACACACTAACAGGGCGGAAAAGCCAATAACTATCTGGTTTGTCGTCATTTCTTTGACAGCTGGTATATAACAATAGATTCAGGACAGCACAGGCAACTAGCACTCTATTTAGGCCTCTCTTTATGCAGTGATGCTGCCCAAATCTTGTGACAGTTAAGGAATTATATCTTTCTCTCTTCTTTATATCATGCTTTAATAACAATGATCCATGAGAAATATACAGTGGCAGAACTGTATCTAGCAGAACTCATGGCTTGCTGTAGGGTTTCAGGGAGATTAAGTGACATTTACATTTGAAATAGACTTTACACCAAAGCCCTAGCCTTCTGAATGCTGAGGTTGAATGCTGAGTTGCTCAACAGAACCTTGAATCTGTGTCTAAACTGAACCAGACAGGAATGAGAGCTCTACACTTCTTTAAATCTCAGATCAGAAAGATCAAGAATTTGAAAGCAACATAAAAATCTTCCAAATTATGTTCCCACAATTGACAGAACTATTGAGAGGTTTAACACATAGGAAAAAGTCATTTGACACTGAGAATATCAATTTCATAGGCACTTTTACTAAAAGCAAAACATACTTATAAAAGTATTAGTTGATAACGCTAAGAGAAGCAGCATAAAATGAACTGTTCAAAAGGCAGGACAGTTCTGGTTCAAATATCACAGGAGTGAAAGCTCAGGTTTATATTTTCACTGTCATCCCAAAAGATACCAATTGCTTGTTATAAAGCAAATTCTGCACGTAGGGGTCTGGACTAACTACTGAATGAAATGCAGCCACTGCAGGGTGCGAGGCAGCAGTTATTGGGCAGTGTCTGCCAATCAATCATTCAAAAAAGGGGAAAACTCAGAATTCTGAATGCAGCAGAACAATTGGGAGAGTTTATGTCATTAATCCAATTACTCTGGTGATTGTAGCCAACAACATTACACCATGATCTCAAAGAAGAGGTAAGTCTCATTCAAAAAATGCCAGGCCACTAATAGATAGAATGGGTGTTTGATCTAATATATGGTTCATTTTTCTCTGCATTCATCACACTGCTGTTCCACCAGCCTTCTGGCTGTTGAATTTATTGGTGGCAAAGTGGGAGTCAATGTTCCTGAGATCTGTTCATTGCTGCCTAGGGGTTCGCTGGCCAGAGAAACCCTTTCACATGCTGTGAGCAAATCTCTCCCAGAACCCTAATCCTGTCTGGGAGGCAAGCACTCAATGTCAGGGGGTTTTGTCAAAAGATAAGTTGATTTGCTAGATTCTTCCCCTAGTCCTAAAGACTTCATGAAGGTTTTTCAGTCCTCGCAGAAGGGTAAATTGCCCCTGAACCTAATCTGCAAATGCTGTTGCATTGCAACGGAACCCTCATGAATTGGAATGATTTATTAATATCCCTCTTGCTATGAATTGTTTCTTATGATAATAATATTTCCATATTCAACATGGACATTCAGTATTGAGCAATTAAGCAGATGTATTTGAATGTATTTAGAGATTACTGAAAGCAAACGTATTTGACACCTACTGATCAGTATATGCCATCTCAAAGAGATTTCATAAAATAAACTTTGATAGAGGAAAGAACAATTGAGATTCTTGCTTTAATGCACATGAAGCTTCCAGCTCCACTGACTCTCACTTGCAGTATATAATGATATGCATGCTTCCTCATTAAAATGTGATACATTTTCCTTTTTTTAGGATGTTTAACTCTGTCTGTTTAGCATGACCATAATACCAGAATCTTCTATTAGCAGGGTATGCGTATATGTCTTTTAATAATTCTAGACTTACAGAAGGTGCCCAAAGTGGAAAGAGGAGAAAATTGTTTTTTTCCATGAAAGAAAGAAGACTGGATGGGCATCTACCAGGGCAATTACACAATAATCAAGAACTTTATTATGAATAAAGAGTGCTGCTGCTGCAATTCTTCACATTTTTTGCTAGACAGCGTGAGCCAGCTGTACTGGAAAACTAGGGAAACTACAAGCGTTTACCATTTTGATAGATTTGACAGGCATAGGAAGCAACACAGGATGGTACTATCTCACCCTGAAAAGTTGTGTTCTGACATCTTTCTCTCAGAAAAATAAATATCATCTCAGTAAGGTGTAGTACCAATACTGTCAAAAAGATTAACTCAAGTGGAGAGAGGTCTGTGTTTTGTCCATTGTGATATTTATCCATGAACAGCTGAGTGCCTTAGTCGAAGAAATACATCTCTGGCTGGCATTCTGATGAACAGAGAAAGGGGAAATTAAAATACTATTTTCCCACACAAAGAATTGTTACAATTAACTAGCAAATCATTTTACTGAAGTACTGTACTGTCAGTTTTCATCTCAAATTCTCATGCATTACTTCATTGACTTAGAAAGTAGTCCTGACAGTTGATGTTCTTTGTCTAGATTATTTACATCAAATAATGTTCAGAAAGCATTCTTGTCAATGTCTGTATATCTGCAGTATACAGAGGGTCCTAACTACTTACTTACAAGTTTGACTCTTTTGTCTCTGGATTCTACAGTAAACTTTGTATGTCCTGTCCCTTTTTGCAGTTGACTTCATTGCAGAGAAAAGCATTTCAAATATTTATACCTCCTCCACAGTACATAAATAAGATGATAATTTATATTCCCTTCTTTTTATCTGTTACTTAGAAAGTGTCACGTAAATATTACTAGATCAGTAGTGTAGTGGCAAGCTTATGTACAGGTAGCATCTGTGGAACTTGCGATCTTGTAAAAGAATGAGACCTAATAGGGGTCTGTAGGTAGCATCAAGCTTTTTGTAAAATATCTCTGTAAAATATTTCATTCTTACAAGTTTTGTCGCTCAGTTTTATAGACCCATGAGGGAGCAAGAGCTTAAAAAAAACTTCAAGACATGGGAGCAAACATTCCAATTGTGTTCTTCCTTCCCTGCCTTCTCTCTCTACTGTGCCCTCCCAGTCACATACAAAATGAATTGGCCCATTTTAGCATAAGCTTAAATTCTGAGAAATGTTTTCCTTTCAATTCTGTTATAAACATGATTAATAAAATTGGCTTCATTTCATTGTCTGCCAGATAAAACATTCTTCATATCACAGTTGACAAAATTAGATAATGAGATTTCAGAAAGGATTTGGGCATCACCTTTCTACATGATTTATGACACATCTACTACAGTACAACCCTTTCATGAGAACCCAATTGAGTGATATTTTCTTTAGTCCCTGGATTAATAGATTACCTGTGTTACATAGAGGAGTAAGTATAAACAATAATTATCTTTGTTTAATTAATGTAAGAGCAGGGGAACAGAAATGTCTTTTTATGGAATAGTCAGAACTGGCCATGTGTCTTGTTAACTTCAGTAAAATATTCCCTTCTAGGGGGTTTCAGTAACCTCTCAAATAACTCCTAAACTACTCCTGATAATGCTCTGTTTTGCTGTGTCAATATGCTGTATCTCTAATTCTTTCTTTGATCATTAGACAATGTTTCCTCCTCCTCCCTCTCAATATGCCTTTATGTATAACAGGAACAACATATTTCTCCTTATGGCTGTGCTAAGGAAGAATGTGATGGTGCAATGAAAAAAATTGTCTGTTAAGCTGTTTCGTGCTTGGATGACTACCCTTTTCCAGCTGTCTACCTTCAATAGCAGCTTAAGATGTACACAATATTGTTTGCACGCATGTTTAGGGGCAGGGGAGTGCATATCTTAACAGTAATTAATTTCCCAGAAAAAATGCTTCCTGATTCATGCTTCATCCACAGAGTACAAGGCAGGTAGATTACGGTTTAGTGAATTACACCCAAGGGCTGTCTCTAACCTTCAAATGTGCTACCATATTATTTCATTTTCAGACAGTTTAATACAGTTCCTGATCGTTAATATGATTTTAATACCTACAAAAGGGTAATAATGTTGTGGGGCTAAGAAAGTAGAAAAGAATAAAACAGCCATCACCATCAGTGTTTCACTGCTGGCATTTCACCTCTACAAAATATATTTTATTGCCCTGGTATGTCTGCACACATCAGGTAAAGAATCAAATTATTCAGCTCTCAGACTGCAAAAATTATTTTAATTCCATTTCTATTTGTTCGCACTCTTACCTGGTCCCTGAGCACTGTGCAGGTACTATCTGTGACTAATAGGTCCCACTCAGCCTCACATTCACAGACTTCTTACCCCAGCTACAAGCTTTCCTCAGTTGTGTGACTGACACCTATAGCATATGCCTGGGGTGAGTTGGAGCTGAGGGACTGTGACCGATAAAAAACAAAGTCTATTCTTTGCTCAAGAAGTTCAAATGAATGACTCAACACATCTTATTTGGGATATTTCTTGGTTACTTTGTAATTCTCTCCTAATTTTCCTTGTATTACTTTTTTTCACTTTAGATTTTCACCAAAATTTAAATGCATACTTGTGGATGTTAAGTCATTGCACTGGTTTCCAGAGATGGCAACCTCTGCCTTCTCTTCTCCCAAGTCCTGTTGGTTTACAGGTAATGGAAGGCAGTACAGGGGTCCTGTGGCTAGCACAGATCACCATCTAATGCTATATAACTGTGTCACCTTCACAAATAAAATTTTGCTCATAGGCAGAACAGGTTGGCCACATGCAATGCCACATTAATGCCACTAAGCTGCTTTCAGGATTGAAGATAACATCTGTATGAGACTGGAATATTCTCCATGTACAGTTTAGCCCACTTAAGAATTAGCTCATAAAATTCTTTCTTACACAACATAGACTCAAGATCAGACTTGCAAGTTCTCTGAGGTGAAATCTGCCTTCTGTCTCGTGTTGAAGTTGTCAAAGTGTACAAGGCATGGCAAAGACTCCATTGGGTGACTTCCTTCCATAACTAATACTGACCATTCCTTCCTATCATTTTCTATTTTTGAAGCAGTTAGTTAACTGTATGATGACATTTGTTTTTATCTATGGCCGGTTAAATTAAGAACCCACGGCAACAGAACTTCTTCAATTATTTTTGAGAAAGCAGTATATCGGAAAAATCAGGATACTAAATGATACTTTCATGTCCACAGCCACAGACGCATTCAGAGAATCAAAACAGATCTGTAAGATCTTACTTTATTTGGTGTGTTTTTTGAAAAGCAATGCACTGTATTTGATTAAGGGCTACTTATATACTTAAAATGGTTTCTATCAATCAGTTTGCTTGGTAGAATCATCTGGCTTTCCTGAAAGCCTTTAAAGTGAGTGAAGCTAAGAAACCTATGATTTTAATTGTGGTAGAAAGGTCTTCTAAGAAGACTATGTCAGAGACTGATTCTTTTTGGCTGCCTTAAAATACGTGTTTTGCTGCCTTAATACTATTGTTGAGACTGTAGCAGACAAAGTGTCTTTCAACATCTTATCTCACTCTTGCAAGCAGCCCAGCTGCACTTGCTGCCCAGGGAGGTCATGCTGCATTGTTGCCGAAAGGAAGAGCAGGGGCAGAATGGTGCCTTGGACTCACCTCAGACCCCTAAGCCACTCATCCCCAAGCCCCCAACTCAGTTCCAGAACTTTCCTAGAAGCAGTAGTGCACAGGCCCACTGAAAAACCTACAAATAATACACTGCAAGGGGGTCTCTTGGCTGCAGTACAGCCACCATCCTGGGAAAGAGAAGAGTAGGATGAGGTGGTGTCCTTGCACCTACCTCCCTCTCTCTCTCTCTCCTTCCTCACTTTCTTTTTGTTCCCTTAACACAGGTTTAGCAAGCCAATGCCAATCTTATCCCTAAGAATGCCTGTACAAACAAATTCCTTTTTGGACCAATTGTTTGTCATACTTTTGCCTTCATTTAGCCTAGCGGGTATTGAACTCATAAATTCTATGGGAGACTCGGGGTCTTACCCTAGTGACCTGAAGGGAGGAATAAATCATATGTTAAGGGAATGAATTAGCTTAAGCAATAATAAGAATAATAAGAAAAAAATCTTGGCGAGCTTGCAGTAAGAAAGTATGTGATTGCAACAGGAGTTTACCTTGTTTACTAGATGAAACAAGCAACAAATCAATCTTGTGTATCTTAATGAAGCTTATCTCTGACTGATGCTCCAAGCTGAGAAAAAGGCAAAACAAAGAACAAACCTGAGATCACCAAGAGGACACAATGAGGAAGAAAATAAGATACAGAGAATCAGAGGATTCTGAAGACACATAGGAACTGTGATGTACATACAAGAGAGGGTGATAAGATATGATAATGATTTCTGAGTATGGGTAACCAATATTTCCCAGAATGTGTTACCAGTGTTTCCCAGAATCTTTATGAATACGTATGTTTAGAATCATAGAATAACCAGGTTGGAAGAGACCCACCGGATCGAGTCCAACCATTCCTATCAAACACTAAACCATGCCCCTTAGCACCTTGTCCACCCATGCCTTAAACACCTCCAGGGAAGGTCACTCAACCACCTCCCTGGGCAGCCTGTTCCAGTGCCCAATGACCCTTTCTGTGAAAAATTTTTTCCTAATGTCCAGCCTAAACCTCCCCTGGTGGAGCTTGAGGACATTCCCTCTTGTCCTGTCCCCTGTCACTTGGGAGAAGAGGCCAGCACCCTCCTCTCTACAACGTCCTTTCAGGTAGTTGTAGAGAGCAATGAGGTCACCCCTCAGCCTCCTCTTCTCCAGGCTAAACAACCCCAGCTCTCTCAGCCACTCCTCGTAAGACCTGTTCTCCAGCCCCCTCACCAGCTTTGTTGCACTTCTCTGGACTTGCTCCAGAGCCTCAACATCCTTCTTGTGGTGAGGGGCCCAGAAATGAACACAGGATTCGAGGAGCGGTCTCACCAGTGCTGAGTACAGAGGAAGAATAACCTCCCTGGACCTGCTGATCACGCCATTTCTGATACAAGCCAAGATGCCATTGGCCTTCTTGGCCACCTGGGCACACTGCTGGTTCATGTTCAGTCGGCTGTCAACCAACACCCCCAGGTCCCTCTCCTCCAGGCAGCTTTCTAGACAGACTTCTCCTAGTCTGTAGCACTGCACAGGGTTGTTGTGCCCCAAGTGCAGGACCCGGCATTTGGCCTTGTTAAACCTCATGCCATTGGACTCTGCCCAGCAGTCCAGCCTGTTCAGATCCCTTTGCAGAGCCTTCCTACCCTCCAGCAGATCCACACTTCCACCCAGCTTAGTGTCGTCTGCAAACTTGCTCAGGGTGCACTCGATGCCTTCATCCAGGTCATTGATAAAGACATTGAACAGGGCTGGACACAGCACTGAGCCCTGGGGAACCCCACTTGTCACTGGCCTCCAGCTGGATTTCACACCATTTACCACCACTCTCTGGGCCCAGCCATCCAACCATTTTTTCACCCAGGAGAGTGTGCGCCTGTCCAGGCCAGAGGCTGACAGTTTCCCAAGCAGAATACTGTGAGAAACTGTGTCAAAGGCTTTACTGAAGTCCAGGAAGACCACATCCACAGCCTTTCCCTCATCCAGCAGCCGAGTCTGTCATAGAAGGTGATCAGGTTAGTTTGGCAAGACCTGCTTTTTGTGAACCCATGTTGACTGGGCCTGATCACCCAGTTCTCTTGCATGTGCTTCATGACAGCACTCAAGATCACCTGTTCCATGACTTTCCCTGGCACTGAGGTCAGACTGACAGGCCTGTAGTTTCCTGGGTCCTCCTTGCGACCCTTCTTGTAGATGGGCACAACATCAGCCAGCCTCCAGTTGAAGTGGAACTTCCCCAGTCTTCCAGGACCACTGGAAGATGATGGAAAGGGGTTTGGCCAGCACATCCGCCAGCTCCTTCAACACCCTTGGGTGAATCCCATCCGGCCCCACAAACTTGTGGGTGTCTAGTAGGGCTAGCAAGGCTCTGACCACCTCCTCTTGGATCATGGGAGCCTCATTTAGCTCCTCTAGCTCCTGGGTTTGTACACAGACAGAACGACTTTCTTTACAATTAAAGACTGAGGGAAAGAAGGCATTAAGTAGCTCAGCCTTTTCCTCATCCCCTGTCACTGTTGTTCCTTCTGCGTCCAATAAGGACTGTATGGTCTCCCTAGTCCTCCTTTTATTATTTATATATTTATAGAAGGATTTTTTGTTATCTTTCACAGGCTTTGCCAATCTGATTTCTAGCTGAGCCTTATCCCTTCTGATTTTTTCTCTACCTAATCTCACTTTCCTCCTGTAGTCCACCCAAGAGGCCTGTCCCCTCTTCCAGAGTCCATAAACGTTTCTCTTCTTCTTGATATCACTCAAGATCTCTCTGTTCAACCAAGCTGGTTTTCTCCCCTGCTGGCTTTTTTTCCGGAACATGGGGTTGGCTTTCTCCTGAGCTGCTAGGATTTCCTTTTTGAAGAGCTCCCAGCCCTCATGGGCTCCCTTGCCCTTAAGTACTGTTTAACCGGTATAAAAGTCCTGTGACCAGCCTCAATGGACACATACATGAGGTGAAATGATTCTCTGTGTCCCCAACACTGCATTATAGCAATGCCTGCCAAATAATCAAATTGGCATTGAGTTTAGCTTTTTTACAGCATCAGACCCCCAGATTGCTCAGGCTGGGTTGCGACAGAGGATCTGCATGAATATCTGCTGTATAGCAGCAACTCACAGCCCTGTCCAATATACAGCCCTATAAGAAGCAGCTTCTGCCTTCTGATACATTCTGTCTCAGTTCCAACTTCCATGGTAATTGTCAATATACAAAATTACTTTCATACAGACCTGGATTCTGCATGCAGCTTGCAGTGTTAAGCCTAGAAACTCTGGCTTTTTTGATTGTCTCAGTCCTTCTACCCCTCACATCACTTTTCTGTTTGGGGCTAATAAATTAGATAATCATTATAAGCAAGAGAATTATGAAGATAATTAGAAAATGAGGTTGATGAAGGATTTATTGATCTGGCCTGACTGTTCACTAGTTTCCCTGAGAAAAAACATCATCCAGTTCACAATCCTCAGTAATTAGCTTTGTCTTTATTGCATTGTAAATACTGCTTTAATTACTGCACTATTTAACTCAGGAGATGAGATTCAATTGCAGTAACTTAAATGGTATTCTCATGCCACTGTTTTTTTTTCCTTCTCTTAATTAATTTTATTCTTAAATTCTTTTAAGAGAAACATACAACAAAGATTGGCAAAGAGATCTGTATGTGCTTTCATGATCAAAATCTTAAATAGGACATCTCTAAGAGGGGATGAACTCAGTTGTTTGTTAGGCAAAAAATATGCTCATTTGGAGGATTTTCATAATGGACCTGCGATGGGTTACAGCCATTTGCTATTCCACTAGCACAGAGACATCACTGATCCACACAACATTAGCAGAAATTTTCCTTGGCTTACAGCAGCTCCTACTGCTGTATTTGCTTTGTACCACCCCCTGTGTCTCTATCCATCCAAACTCAATGACAAGATGTAATTTCAGTCCAATATATGTCACCAACATGAAATTCAGATGAGCTTTAGCTGTTTCATCCATAGACAAGGTCAAGCGAAGGAAGACAGAGCAGGAAAGAAACGCTAATGTTTCTCACTCCTAACTCAGCCTTTTGTTGGTGCAGAATTCACATGGGAACACAACTCAGCGAAGCAAAACAGAGTGCCAGGGTACATGCACTCCAGACACCGGGAAATATAAACTCGTCAACAGTTCTAACTCTGTATCATACAGAATCCAGTGATAGACATGATCTGCTCTAATTCATCTGTTCCTGCATCTGATTAAGCTTACCAAAAGCTGTCTGACTAAAAGAGAATGGTTTTATGCCCACTGTAAGAACTGTTAAGAGCCCAGCCTATTCTGTTGGTAGAGTAAATGCTGCTTTCTCCTCTGTGCAAGGTGTTATAATTTTGAGAGTGCAAGTAAGCATGTCTATTTATCTGATGTTCAAATAGAGATGGGTAAAAACACTTCACCTCTCATTTTCTGGCTTTGTTTTGGCTGGACTGGGAGACACTTCCTATCTGATATATATGAAGATAACAAGAACCTAATAGAAGAAATGTATGGAACGTCAGTACTTCGGTTGTTTAAAACTAGACTAGACATAGCCTAGAATTTGTCATGATGGAGGACACCAGCAGAAGTCCTTCAGCTGCTGTTGGAGTTTATTCATATTGTTGAGTCATGAGAGACCAGCTGTATTTAGTGTTTATGGTGATCCAGAACTATTAATCAACAAATTTCCTCTAGACTCTAGAAATGACAGTGATTTGGAAACTGTGATTTGTGAAAATATAATTGCAATTAGATTGGAATTGTAGCCAGCTTTTGTGTAACACCATAAATAATTACACCAATTATTTTCTTAAAAGAAGGCTTCCTTCTTTTCAGATATTTATCTTAGACACAGGATGGTGTTCTAACTCTGTTCTCTTGAAAGATCAAAGTTTATAAATTAATTAAGATCAGGCAACAGGAAATCTGAAAACATTAGGAAAATTGAGACAGCATACTTTATAGTCCTTTCTCCTGCAGATGACAATATGCCTCCACTTCTAGTCCTAAACTGCTGCAACTTCTGTTCTTTACACAACAATCTGAAGGAACCACTCCAGTCATTACCAAGACTATTTACTACAAATATATGCGAATGAGACCTGAAACATACTGTTTTCCCTCTAACCAACTCTGATGGCTCTTATAGTAAAGAATGCACTAAACACCCATGAGGGGTTTCTCACTGTTGAAAGACAGTACCTCTGTATCTCAACATACTCAACTACAAAGCATTTGTGAAGTTCTTTTCTGGGGGTGACTGTGCTTCAGCTGTAACAGAAGTGGCCCTCATCTGTAGAAAATTCATTTAATTATTTTGAGAACTTCAGATCAAAGCCACCATATAAAATTGTAGCCCTATCATGAAAGATAAATGAGCCTTCTTATAAAGCAGGCCTGCGAGATTTAATATATTTGACTGAATGCTTCATACAGGATAGCGTGTCATAATTTGGGTAGGAAACATCTATGATTTAAGCCTCCCAACATCCATTAGAGGCTTTGTACCATGTACTCTGTATTACCCACATGACCCCAGTCCTCTTCCATCAAATGCATTTACTGTCCCAGCAACAGAAGGCTGGAGGTGGATAAAAGAACGTGCCTGCACAGCTAAGAGTGCTTTGATGCCATTGTAATGTGGGCATAAAATCAAGGAACATATGTAGAGGCAGCTGCTCACAGTTGTGAAGGCATGTAAAAAATATGGGAATGTTGAAAAAAACTTCAATAGATTTTATAACTGGGGAACTATATATTTTTATTGTATACTATATGAACGCACAAAAAGTGATGCTCTCCTTTAGTACACTTATTCATTGCTCATTTACAGCAGAGTAATTTCATCATGCAACAAACTTGAAGGTTTATGCCTAGCCTCTTCATCTAGAATTACAATATTATTGCACTAAATCTGTCTGACAGATAAACTAGACAGTGACAAACACTGGGGTCATTACAGAGAAGGCTAAAAGGAGCTCTTTTATTGTGAATCCCTGGCCATATTTCAGTTCCCTATGCAAAGCTTCCTAAAGGAACTAGGGAAAAGATTTTTTTGGTGCCTGGAGTTGAGATCCTAGAGTTGATTGTTTAAGGAAAGGCTAGAAACAAAGTTTTGAGGTTCCCCTCTGAAACAGCAAATTTCAGTTCTCATGGATTATCTTCCCAATATCATCCTGTTTTTCACCTTTGTTCAGAGGAGACGCATGTACCCTGCATATCTCATCAGTGTCCTTCTCATTTGGTAGATGAAATTATTGCTTTTGAATGAGAGCTAGGTGAGACAAAACCATTAGCATAGAGAACACAAGATATAGAATATTGATGAATTTACCATACTTTGGACCTTACCATTTTAAAGCAATCCAGGAGATTTAATTGAGGAAATGCAGGAGTAGCCAAAGCAGAGGACTATCAAAGGAGATACTACACACAAGAGTAAACAACTATATACAGAAACAGTGTAAATCTTTCTTTAAAGGGCAAGGATTGCATATTTTTGAGTCAACCTTGCATTGTAAGGCTACTGACACTATCCTGGCAATGCAACTATTAAGTTTAGCATGGGTAGCATAAAGCCCCTAGCTAATAAGCATGCCATGACAGACTAGTTATCACTTACCCTCATCTTGTGTGAAGCTATGAGAAAGACATCCAATTTTGGCAGTTGCTTCATGTGTAAAATGAGTAATCAAAGTGAAATTGCTACCTTGTATGGAAACTGGAAGAATTACCTAGCTAGTATAATCAAAGAAAGCACTTTTAAAGTGTACGTACTTTCACTACAGACTAATTGAGCCATTTCCAAGAAAGGGAAAATAAGATGTGATTATTGTTTCTATGTCTGTCACTCATGTTCTGATTTGTTAATTGACATAAAATACCAGGTGGAGAAACTAAACAGTCTGATTGGAAGAGTTAGCTTTGCAGTACTCTGATGTGACCAGGCACAAACAAATATGACAGTAGGAATCCTAGGAGTTTATGGCAATGGTTCTCCATCAGATTGTTAAAGCAGCAGCAGCATCAGAGTTTGCTTCACTTAAACCATTGGTGCAAATAGGGTGGATTAACTTGATCCACAAGACTGATAGTTTGTAGAACCTGCCAAGGAACAGTTTCTTTGTATACAACAGGTGCAAATCTCCGCTTTTGACATAAAATTTAACTCACTTGAAAGTTTATGTGTGCCTGCAAGTATAGGTAATAGTCTGAAAATAGAAGGAAGTCACTAAGAGAAGTGGTATCCATGGTGTGAGTAAACAACTAGAAAGCAAATCTTCCCTAGAACTGTTATTTTCTCCCACCTCTAACAATACAAAATAGTATAAACATATGGACACAAAATTTTACCACTTGACTGTTGATTTGGAATTTATACCAGATTAAGTCAAAAGGAAAGCAGACTCTATCTTAAATATTTCTGATGACCTATTCAAAATGTTTAAACAATCTCAATCTAATCTCAAGCCACTGTCATTGGTAGTTTCATAAGAAACAGAAAATGAATAAGCAATAAATATCACTTCTAAGAAAAAAACCACAAGGGAAAGTTAATTGTAACTAATGTACAATGTGATTATATACCATTCTCTCCTGTGGATAATTAGAGGTCTTCAGTCACCAAGAATAAAATTCCCAGCATGTTTATCATTCTTGGGAGTCTTTTAGATTCTTTTTGAAAAAGTACTCTGTGAAAGCATGGTAGAAATTATGTTTCATTTCCTTCTCTCCCTTCTTCCTCCAGATCCTATCACCCATAACTAACCTGAAAGATTGACAGACTTCTTTAATGAGTGCTATATTTTACCTAGTTCTTTGCTGTCTTTGAAAGCAAATAAGAAAAACATGACACATTTATCCACTGCTGACATCATTTTAATCTTTTCAATCTTTCTCTCTTCCTCTTTCTTGCTATCAAAATCCAAAAATTTATGTCCAAAAAGCACCTTGAAGATACGGAACTCAATATAAGTGCTAAGTACTTCAAGCACAGCAGAGCCAGTCCAGTTAGGCATTTAACAGTATCTTTGCAAGCATGATGCTGAAATGGACACTGTAAGTGCCTTATCTCCATACACTCCAAGCAGGCTAATGCCAAGTTTTTGTCCTCCAGAGTTTTCATAATTCAACATCTAACACTTTTGATGAAATCTCTACTTGCCTTCAAAGTCAGGAGGCTTTTGCTGTGTTCCTCACCATATGGTCAGTCTTTCAAATTCCCCACATTTCTAACTATACAAAGGAAAAATCCTGACTTTTCATAAAATTTATTGTATGATAAGTGCATTAACTTCTAATTCAGTGACATCAGGATCTAAGAGTCAGAATCCTTCAGTATCTTGCTTCTCAGTGTCACTCACGTTAAGCCATTCCTCACCCATTCAGAGGTCCAGAAAGGCACCACAATGCTACTGATCGAAACCAGGTGGAGGCAGCTTGCTGCGAACACTGCTGTGTAGCTGTGCTTGACAGCTGAGGAGGGTATCTCGTGTCCTGACCGGAACAGACAGCAGGGGGCTAGATCTTCTTGAGTCTGGTTCTGCTTTCCAGGGAGCTTCAAGGGCTAGCTGCCTTGAAAAGGGGGTCCAAGAGGTGAGCCCCATTCAGACTGTGTGCTCATCACACAGCATTGCCCTGCAGGGCCTGAGACAGGCAGAGATACAGCCCTACAACAGTCCCAGGCACGGCAAAAGGATGAGACCTTGCTTCTTCTGGGCAGTCCCAACAAAGGCTGCAGGAGACAGAGCTGCAGCATGAGGCTGAAGGGTCCGGACAGAATGGGAAACAGGCACCTCCACAGCACAGCCTAAAGAAGGACTGAAGGTCTAGGCCTGACCTGAAATAGGGCCCCTAGTCCTATCAGTGGCAGGTGAGGAGGGTGGATAGAGGTCCCAGGTGAGGCTGTTTCAGGGAAGTTAAAGTCTGTGGGTGCCCTCAGGGTGCTGCCCTTACTTCACCTTATAGCTTGGGAAAATCGGTGTTGCTTTCAAAAGTATCTACTGGCTCTGAGGAAATAAATTTAAGGATTATATAGTTTTGCATGAGAGCTCCACCACCTGCATTTATTCATCTCATTCTTATCACTATACTGAGCTCTAGGGAAGCTTTACAATACTGTCAAAATGTATCACTTACTGTATCCTTCGTCCCTGTTTTACAGGTAGGATTTCAAGGTTGAGGCAGACTGCTGCCATGTCTACATGGTGCAATGGAGCATGAAACGCACCTCCTTGAGATAGCAATGTTCATGTCTGCTTCAGAATCAGAAGCAGTATAGTTTCAGCGCAGCCTCTGGACAAATAAGCTGTAATGATGAAAGACTGAACTTACAAGCTTTGGCATAGGAATGTCAAATGTGGTCAGACTACTTTCAGATCTCATGATTCTCTGCTTCTTACTATGGGATGCGATGCGAATGCATCAGCTTGGAATCTCCAAGCTGTACTTGACTGTATGTTGCAGGCATGCCCGAAGTGATTCACCCACGAGCATTAAGGGAGCTGGCAGAACAGGAAATGGGTTTTGGAGGTCTCCTCCTATGGCCCTGGTTAATGCTAAATAGAATACCAATTCTTGGAGACCATGAGAATAGCTGCAGAAAAGCAGATGATTTAGAGGAACAGAAAAGAGGAAGCATTTTTCATGAACAATTGTATAGATCCTCCTGTTTGCTTTGAAGCACAGAAACATCTCTTAACTCTCATTTAGATACCCTCCATCACAGAGCTTACTAACATTTAAGCCTGTTTTGCAGTCTTAGCATTTTCGCTCAGTTTATTTAACTGAACAGAAATTATAAGAATAACCTGCACAGATTGAAAAGCAGTTGAGCACATTCTTCTTTGTACAATAGGGTAGATAAATTTCAGAGTTAGTTCAGTTCCAGCAGGCTCTGATCTGCTATTTTACAGACTTTGCCCTCTTCTTCTCCCTCTCCTTCTCCTTTTTCCTCTCCCTCTCCCTCTCCCTCTTCCTGCAATATAAAACAATTCTTAAAAGTGCTTCCATCATTGCACTATAGCAATCAAAATTGCTGAGGGAGGTACAATGACACACAATGCACTGTTATCAACAGCTACAATGCAAAATGACTCATTTGCTCTCAAATTGGCTGGCTATTAGAGCTTTGTTTAAATTCAGTCCTACTCAGGACCTGGAAAATACTACACCTTCTTTTTCTTTCAATATGCAGCAACACAGAGCCTGCCCTTGTCCTCCACCTCTCTTCTACATAAATGAAAGTAGTGAAAATAAAATCTAAGAATAAGCAATATTAACTCTAAGACAGGTGGCAAGAAGAAAAGGATGAACTGTACGGTTTTGGCCTTTTAATGTCTATATTCCATCTAACAATTTGTGAAAAGACATTAGAGGAAATAATAGGATAAGGCATTCAAAATATAATTTGGCAGATGACGAAGGTATGTACAGGTAGTATATAACATCCCATAGCATTTAACTATTCTTCTCCCCAGGTATCATATTTTGGGGTTATTTTGGGGAGGTTTTTTACCAAAAGGTAGAAAAAACTATTAGATATGGAATTTTAATAAGTCATAGATTAGAATTTGACTCATACAGGTTCTTCTGTAAGATAGCCTATAAAGCCTCTCCAAGAAAGTTTACACTGCATGTAACAGGCAGAATGGTCTATTTCATTTGAAATACAGACATTTAGAAACTGAATCAGCTTTTAACTTGGGATGCAGAATTTGAGACACAAATTGCTGGATTCCTGGATAGGTCCATTTCCAATTGAATCCCGTGGGTTCAGCAGTTCTGTGCATCTCAGTGATCTGAGTGCTTTGATGTGATCTGTGAAACTAAGAAATCAAAAAGTAAGAGCAAACTCTGAAATTATGAATCTTGAGTTCTTGGCAGTAGTTTTTGCAGCTGCAAAGCAGAGATGTCTTTACTTGCCTATCCTTTATGACCCAGTAAGAAATCTTTCTATAATATTTGAAAATATGTAAAGTCGTGAAGAGCTGGAGATGTGCAAGTTTTATTTGTGCTGTCATTACAGTGGTGTATTTGAGACTCAGTCAATGAAGTCTTTGACTTAGAATGAAGTACTTTATATGTATAGCAACAAATCATGTTGGAAAGGAATAAAATGACCTAATGATCGCTCTTTTTTCATGTTATCACAGAATCACAGAATAACCAGGTTGGAAGAGACCCACCGGATCATCGAGTCCAACCATTCCTATCAAACACTAAACCATATCCCTCAGCACCTCGTCCACCCATGCCTTAAACACCTCCAGGGAAGGTGACTCAACCACCTCCCTGGGCAGCCTGTTCCAGTGCCCAATGACCCTTTCTGTAAAGAATTTTTTCCTAACGTCTAGCCTAAACCTCCCCTGGTGGAGCTTGAGGACATTCCCTCTTGTCCTGTCCCCTGTCACTTGGGAGAAGAGGCCAGCACCCTCCTCTCTACAACGTCCTTTCAGGTAGTTGTAGAGAGCAATGAGGTCACCCCTCAGCCTCCTCTTCTCCAGGCTAAACAACCCCAGCTCTCTCAGCCGCTCCTCGTAAGACCTGTTCTCCAGCCCCCTCACCAGCTTTGTTGCTCTTCTCTGGACTCGCTCCAGAGCCTCAACATCCTTCTTGTGGTGAGGGGCCCAGAAATGAACACAGTATTTGAGGAGCGGTCTCACCAGTGCCGAGTACAGAGGGAGAATAACCTCCCTGAACCTGCTGGTCATGCCGTTTCTGATACAAGCCAAGATGCCATTGGCCTTCTTGGCCACCTGGGCACACTGCTGGCTCATATTCAGTCGGCTGTCAACCAACACCCACAGGTCCCTCTCCCCAGGCAGCTTTCTAGACAGACTTCTCCTAGTCTGTAGCACTGCATAGGGTTGTTGTGCCCCAAGTGCAGGACCCGGCATTTGGCCTTGTTAAACCTCATGCCATTGGACTCTGCCCAGCAGTCCAGCCTGTTCAGATCACTTTGCAGAGCCTCCCTACCCTCCAGCAGATCCACACTTCCACCCAGCTTAGTGTTGTCTGCAAAGTTGCTAAGGGTGCACTCGATGCCTTCATCCAGATCATTGATGAAGACATTGAACAGGGCTGGACCCAGCACTGAGCCCTGGGGAACCCCACTAGTCACTGGCCTCCAGCTGGATTTCACACCATTTACCACCACTCTCTGGGCCCGGCCATCCAACCAGTTTTCCACCCAGGAGAGTGTGCGCCTGTCCAGGCCAGAGGCTGACAGTTTCTCAAGAAGAACGCTGTGAGAAACTGTGTCAAAGGCTTTGCTGAAGTCCAGGAAGACCAGCGGCATTATGCAGCATTAATAACATAGCATTTCAGTAGAGTTATCTTGTCCTGGAGGACATAAACAAAGAAAAAGCCTCTAAGTAAGTTTTAGCCTTTAGTAGGAGGACTTTGTTCTTTTTAGGTCAGTTACAAACCTAAGAACCATAAGGCCTTGAGTATAAAACAACAGTCTTCCATTTCTAGAAGAATTTTAAGAGTAGTGAGAAGTACTGAATAATTTTGTCATGAAATCTGACTGTTCTTTGATTCATATTGGAAGTCCATCACTGTTAACATATAATACCCAGGTCAATAAATTTCTGTAAATCAACATTAAATCTATAATGGTCAATGTATTTACACTAGTAGAAACAAAATCAGTAATTTCCCTATATATTAGGAAAAGGCTTTACTTTCCTTAGATTATTCACAAATCAAATGCTTCTTGTAATAATATATTATCTATATAGTATATATCTAAGGAAAGTGGACATCTCATTTTTCACTTATCTTGACTATTTTAGTGCCTGAATTGGATTCATTTTGGGAAATTGAAAAAATTAAAGTAATAGAATGGCAAAAAGATTTCCAGGCATTCATTGCTGGAATTTTGGGTACACTATACAAAGCCCTGAATATGGAACCAAAGTCCCTTGGAAGTTCCAGATGGTGTGACATTTAGCCTTGTTGTGTTCCCCAGCTGTGCTCACTGACACTGAAAGCATGCATCTAGAAGCAGCACTGTTTATTGTATAGTACAATAGCAAAAATAGAAAAAAATGTCATTTAAGTTTAAATGATGTGGCAATTTTTTTACAGAATTTTACTTGGCTCCTGGTCTGTTTTACCTTCTGTTTCATGATTTTTTTTCCTGTAAAGTAGTCTGGGAGTGTATTAAACTGCTGCAATGCAAGATGCATCAATTTTCATTCTGCTAAAAGCTTGGTTTTGTCATAAGAATCCCTAGAGCTCATCTTCTGAGCTTTGTTTGAATCTAGTTTTATATGTCCTCAGAGTAAAACATTGCAAATGGAATGACGTAGTTGCTATTAATATGCTGTATATAGAGGTATCTGAAATAGAACATTAAGAGTTTTTAGATTTGGCACAGACTTTAAATTTCTGTCAAGGTCATTTGTGGACTTGTATCAAAAACCTTTGCCAATAGTACCTCAGTGTCCTTTTTAGTTGATCAACAATTCTCTTTTTAATCCAGACTTCACTATGTAGATTTCAATTTTTTTTCTGTATATAATGAAATTTAGATTTAAAACATGCCTATGGGAAAAGTATCTATTTAACAGCATTTACATTCTGAGAAATACAGGATGATTTACTCCAGGTTTAACTGGCATGTGGCTTTACTCTTAGTTACAGCCGCTGAGTACTAATGAAACCCTATAGGGGCATATTTTGACTGTAAATTGTGATTGTTGTAAATTGTGAATAAGTATTGAAATAAACAGATTTGATTTGCACCTGCAGACATAAATGCATAAAATACTATGTTGTTTTCAATAAGCCAGCTTCCTAATTAACCCAGTGAACAGGAGATCAAATACAGAAGGGAAAGCTGGTGCTGACGGTATTGCATAGATCTCTTGAAACATAACCTATTTCTAAATGCAGATCTTCTGTTACTGAAAAGAGGTAAAGTGAGACATTTTTTTTACTCAAATAGAAATAAGACATTCTGTGTTTTTTAAAAGATAGGTATATATTCACTCTGTGAAAAGAGTTTGGCCCTTTAATATTTTAAACTTAGCTAGCTTTCCTTTATTTGAATGAAGTCCTTTACTTCTCAAAGGGTTGCAGCTTAATAGGTCTGATTTACTACGCTTTTGAAGGAGAGTGGGATAATGGTATCCCAAAGGTGTTATGCAAAGAAATCAGGAAGCAGCCCTCGTATTAGCTAAAACCATTGAGACAATTATTCATATTCATTGAAATCATCATGAACCACACTGAGGTATGCAACAGAGAAAATTTATATTCATGGTGGTGAAAGATGTATCAACATTTAAATGCAAAGCTTAATTCCATTTCTTCTGTTTATTCCAATAAAAAAAAAGTAGCCTGCTCCTATCTGATGTATTCTTCCTGCATAATAAGAACAAAAGGTTCTTTTTCTTCCATCCAATCATGGTCCTCTTTAAGGATTTTGATTGGGAGTTGTTCTGTCTCTGGAAGAATGGAACAGTGACTGTAAACAGAATTCACTCTAGGGATTCCTCCGCCATTGAAGAAACAACTTGCCAGCTGTCAAAGGTAGAAATGAAAACAAATTTTTTGCATTTTCAAAGAGCCTGATATAGAATCACAGAATCACAGAATCACAGAATAACCAGGTTGGAAGAGACCCACCGGATCATCGAGTCGAACTGTTCCTATCAAAAATAGGAGGAATGGGACAGTAATATCACATGAAGAGCTGTTTTATGGCATTAAGTAGGTTCTTTAGCTTCTTGGTGTAAGTTCATAATAAATAAGAATCCATTTCCTAACACTGTTAGTAATCAAAAGGCAGAGAAAGATTGAGCAGGAAATTTGGCCCACATACATGGTTTGAAGGGAATTCTGAAAGAGCAACCAGTACAAAGGAATGTAGATTTCTTCCAATTGTTTGAGAGTGTCAAAGTGCTTTGTGAGCTGTTTAGTAGTAAAGTACCATAAAATGAAGATGTAGATTTTGTCTTTGACGAAACAGGTTGGTATTAGCAGTCAAATGGAATTAATTGGGTAGTCTTCCTATAGTTCAAAGCTTGAGTTTAGTGGGATTGCCTTTTTGAGCAATGTTAGTAGACTTCACCTTGTACCTGTTTCTTTTCTGTAAAGTAAAATACAGAACACATCTATTCATAGAACAGGTTTGCCATTTCTATAGATCTTTCATAGCAGAGGAAAGGATATATCTTTGGGCCTCTTAATTCATTAAACTCCTGGCCTACAAGTCATTAATACCATTGTCTAAAAGTTGCATCTGATCACAAATGTGAATGGAGTTAAGTACCCAGAAGCAATAGAACCATATTGAGTCAGAGGGGGGAAAAGGTTTTCGTTTACCATATTCTTTTGTTCATTTTAATAAAACAAAAAAAGATATACCAGTTTTACTGATCTACTCAGCAAAGCCAAAGCTTAGAGGACAAATGAAAGTAGTATCAATGTTTCAAAGAGTATTTGCAAGAAGCTGGTTTGGAATTAAACAGAGCATCCGTAACTTACTGGAGATAAGGAAAGAAAGCTAATTTAGTTATTAGAGACTCTAGTCAGTGGTCATGTGGGAAACAACTGTATTTTTGCTTGCTATGTTTTCATAATATACAACTCTGAAAGAAGTGCTGACTATGTTTACTGGCATATCTTTCTCTACTGTCGTTTGTTAAGGGGCCTTCTGATCATTTCCTTCCATTTTGTTAGACAGCACCAAAAGTATGATGCGGTGCCATATCTTTTTTACAATCATGTCTGGAAAATATAATCCACTGTGGTATGGAACTTTGTTATAGGACAAAGCTGTTTAATGCAGGGTAGATCATTCACTTCTGTTAACTCTCAGCTAGGAATTTCTCACTTGTAGTCTTAAATCTTGAATACATATTAGATCAAAACTATGATCTGCCCTGAGAAGCCACTAATACCTACATTTCCAGCATCTTCAGGATGGTAATCCTACTTTGGTGGTGAATCCACAGGAAAAGGTTTGTGCCGTGCTGCAAACAATAAAGCATGTTAACATCAAAACACAATTGTCTTTCAGTAATCCTGGCTCCTGGATCAGGACTTTTTATTCTTTATCAGTACTGCCCAGTAAATTTCAGCATATATACAAATTAAAATAAACAGAATGCTTACAATGCAAAATTTGCTCTAAATCTTTTCATCAGAAGAACAAAAGTTGGTCCCACTCTCCCCAGGAAAGGGAAGGGAAAAACCACTGATTACTCCAAATTGTATCCAGCCTATCTTCCTTCCAGTTCAGAAGAGTAGCCCCATCCCAAGACTGAATCCAAACACAATCCTTGAAGAAGCTGTCTTCCTATAGGTGTAATCTCTATACGATTTTTTTGGAACATGGGCTTTTAATGAGTATCCTATCTCACATCTAGAAGAAACGCAGATTCATGGCAATCCAGTGACCCGACAACAGAGTTGGTTTTGCAGACTTTTAGTTATTGCTCAGTTACAGGATGTAGAGGGTAACAGTGAAAATCAGAAAACTAATTTAGTGAATGCATGAGTAGCACATGAATGATTGTAAAATTATAGGAACTTACATAGGAGGTTGAAACCTAATAACTGATATGAAAAGCACAATGTGGGCACTACGACAAAAGTCATTACTTTGTTTTCCTGCTTCTGTGTCATGTGAGATTTATTCCCCCTCTATACCATCACTGCAAGTTTTCTCTTTTTTTTTTTTCAAGTGGTCTTTTCAGTTTAATTCAGTGGACCATGTTTCAGGTGAACATTTATTGCTGGAAGTCAGCAAATTATGGCAGCTGCTCTGACAGTCTTTCAGCTCATGTCTGTCATCTCAATTTACAGTGAGGATATAGTGCAAGAATGAGGTTTAGAATGAAATAAAAACTGATTATATTTCCCCTGAAGGAGATGTACCCACAGCTTCTCTAACAGCTAGGTTCTTTGCACTGATGAAAGACTTTGGAAGTAATTACACATAGGACACAGTCCACAGCATTTTACTTTATATGCTATAAATAAGCCAGAATCAACTGTAAGTCATAACAAAAAAGGCAGCATGTATAAATTTTACATAGTGTAATACATTTAAGGAGATGTGCAATCTGGTAATAAACTCATTGGTCCACAGGGGGGAATGCTTCTTGCAACAGTGACTCATGAACCATAAAATAACTTAGGAAGAAGTATTCTCTTTGCACAAGTCAAAGGTATTTCCCCAACAGTTTCTCCCTTCATAGAAATTGCTGGGTTTAATTGTGCATCTTTGGAAAGAAATCTTGACTTTCATTTCCAGTAGCCTCGTGAAGTAATCCTCATTCTTACTCAGTAGCCCATCGAATCTCAGTAATAGGTCCCAACTGCTGGATAACTGATTCAGTCCACAAATGCTCAAGTACCTGATGTAGAAAAGCAAGGCTCTTTGTTCTTGGCTTTTACAGATGCTAGGATGAGGAAGGGTTTGTAAAGGATAAAGAGCTTGAGGTCTAAATCAGAAAAGAGGCTTTATCAGCAATATTTCTTTGAATTTACACAACACTTTTCATTGATTTCATGGCTGAGAAATGCACAACCTTGAACCTGGATTCAGATTTAATTACCTTTAGCTGAGAATTCATTCTTTCCCCCAGCCACGGGTTAACTGTTGTAGATTATTCCTTGAAATCAGGGTTTGAAATCAGAGGCCTCAGAAGTCCACCAGCGCCATCTACTCAATTATCAGAACAGGACATAAAAAATTCCTCACTAGTTTCACTGGACATGTGAAGTAAAGTTTCCCCCGCAAAAATCTCTTCCCTGTAAGATTGCATTTGTAGGGAGTCACCTCCCCAGATATAGCAAAATAGTTTTTCCATGATTGAGCCATAAACTTCACCCACAGAGAAGATCAGTGTGATCACAAACATTGACCTGACTGAACTGCAACATGCCTCTTGAACTACGACATTTTGCAAATCATCCCTAGAGTTGCCTAGTAGTGAGAAAAGAGCAAGAGAGAAAGCAATACTCTTTATGCCAATGCATCGATAACAGATAACAGAACCAATGTCCTGTTATAATTTCCAAAGCTGGTAAGACAGCCTCTTTGCAGCTGAAATAATGTGCAGAAGCCTTGCATATGTCTTTATTGCCTTTACTGTATATACATTTTCAAATCTCAGTTGAAACAGCATCCTATTTTAAATTTAGTCTCTTAATTTTTCCTTCTACAAATATTCTGATGTTCGTCATTCAGGATTAATTCTAGGATCAAGTAAATCTATTGAGAATGGTGAATCCAATAAGAAATGAAGAATTTAAGAAACAAAGAAAGGCAGGAAGAAGTCTCAAAAAACAAGAATTATGAAATTCACTAGTTTCATACCACCGTGCATGTGGAGGTGGAAAAGGTCAGAGCAGATCTTATACTTGCTTTAGTGAGGAACAGTGAAATATTAAATTCCCAGGAGAGTATTTCTGGATGTAGTAAGAGGTAAAATACTTTGCATCATTTAGGCAGAGGAATTTGTATGTCAGTGAAAACATTGTTTTCCTACCTCATAGCTTGATTCTGGTGCTTCCTTCTTACTAATTGGTTGTCCAGGTACTCCAAAGATACTTCTTGTTTTTTTCTTATAGCTGCTAAAATCTGTCTTAACTTGGGGAAGTGACTTTCTTCAGCACTGGAGGCTGAAATTTTCAAAGAAGGAAGTATAATTGCAAGGACCTGACTCATGGTTTAGCCAATAAACTTGGTGGGTTTTCAAGGACAATGAGACACCCTTTCAAAAGAAAATAAACACCACCTTACTGTGTTTGAAAAAGTATTAGACTGTGGGTTTGCCTCTTGGTTTTCTGTCTAAACCAGTCCCTTTTGATGTTCATCAAGCTGGCTGAAATATATTAAGGTGAAACATCTGAGTCAGCATTAGTTTGTGCCTGGCTGGGCTTAGAAAAGCTCTAGACACTGACTGCCCTGGACAAGGACTTAGTGGTGCAAGCCTGAGGTGTGGAGGATTCTCCTCCACATGAACAGAATTGTTAAGCTGAGCATCCTTGGCAAATGTCATTTGAGGTATTTATTCAGTTTACCTACATCCTGTCTATGTTCTGGCTTACTTCAAGGGAAGGTCAGCTCTTTGCAGAAGGCAAGAAGAAGGTCTGAAAGTTCATTCTGGGAATGTCAGGCATGTGTAGGCTTTATGTCAGCTGCAAACACAAGGCTGAACTTCACCTTCTTGTCCAAAACTGTGAAGTAATGTTTTTGTACATGTTCATTGTTACCTCCTACTTCAGTGACAGATAAAATTATTCTATTTATCCAGTGTGAAAAGTTGCTTAATACACTTAGATATTTTTGGATTAAAGGCATTTTATCTATATAAGATGATCACCATCTTCCATACGCAGATTTCAAGGTATTGTGGCTTTTTGTGGCTATATCAGAGACCCAGGCTAAATTTGAGGGGGTTCATGCTTCTACCACCTAGCTCACTGGAAATAAGAGCATAAAGAATCATTGCTGCTACAGTTTTTTAATTGGCACATTATCAGATCCTACTAAGTTGCTCTGTTGTTGGTATATCATTAATTTTAATGCAGTTATGCTTACGTGACATGGGACTAATACTGTGGTGAATCTGGTGCAGAAACTGTAGGTCCCTTAGCTGTAGGGAAAAGTAATAAAACAGAATAGGAGTTATGGCTTCTAAATGGAGATACATAGCATGGATTGTAGTGATTCAGTAACAAGGCTTTCAACTATGCTTATTTATTGCTTTAGCTATACTGAGCTTTTTGCAATTTACAAATTTCCATTTTTCTTAATATTTCCAATGTTTTCTAACTCACGAGAAAAAAATTCTGCATTATTGTGAATACTGAAATTGGATCAATGCAGGGAGTCCCAGCTACTTACAGAAAGTACCAAATCAGGCTGTTGCAAGTGGATCTTAGTTCCGTATTTCCCCATTTATTAGAGTTAAACATTTTAAACAAAATATTAGAAATAGCTTTTGTGCCGAATATGCCTGATCATGGAAATGGCAGTATACACTTCAATATGTCAGGTAATTTATGTGTTGTACTTTGATTCAGAGGACCATTTAAGCATGATTGACTTTTAACTTCAAGGATCTAAACACCAGTTAAGCATGTGCTTAGTTTGCTGTCCTGAGTGGAGAACCAGAGTCTCAGCAAAAAGCCAATGGCAACAAGGTTCAATGGCTTTTGATGAAAATTAAGAACAGACTTTTTTTAATGTCCAGCAGCTCTTCCCTTCTTCTTCCCAATAAACTAGGGAAGTATTTTTTCTTCTTTTAGAAAACAAAAAAATAAAAAAAACCCAAACTGAACAATCAAACAAAAAAAAAACCCAGACCACCAAAGAACACTTAAATATAGTTAATTAAATGATCATCTCCCTGACTAGCCAGGTATATAGTGAAGGGTGGTGTAGTCTAGGAAGACTGGAGCAGAAGAGCCTTGGCAGAGCTGAAAGAAGAGAAAATGAGATGGAGTTCCTTTCTATAGAGAACAAAATTTTGCCTTCACTGACTGCTTCTTGTAAGTTGTTAGATTGTCACTGGGTGGCACTCACTTGCAAATGTATTGATTTGTACAAATAAATGAACAGTAACAATTAATTACACAGTCCATGAATACAAATCAGTAGGAAGGCAGAAGCTGTGCAGAGTTGCAAAGCCCCCTCCCCACTATCCCTGCTGTGTGATTAGGATCCTTATTAACATGCAAGGCAATCTTTGGCGATTCCTGCTAGCAATTTTTTCTTACTCTTTTGATCATGAACCTAGAGCCTAGCTGAGTTCAGTGGAGCCATCCAGCAGCCTGAATGCATGTAGCCTTTGGAGACAAAAGTTACTACTGCCATTATATATGCCCCGTAGGAAATTCCTGCATTTTATGTTTTCTGTATAAACTGTTTCTCGTCTTCATCAGAGGACTTGATGGTAGCTACGGTATATGGCAAGCTCCATTCTGATCGCTAAAGCGTGGCTTTCACCTGCGTGAAAGAAATTGAAAAGGTTAGGTCAGGCATTTCAACAAGAAATTTCAAAGCTGTTGACATACCTCGTCCACCCTCAGACTGAAAGAACAGTGTCTGCTCTTCATCTAGGTAATTTTTAAGAGAGACTAGACCTGTGACCTGTATGGTAAAACCAAAGGTCTTGCAGATATGATGAAAGATATAGGTGACTAGCTGGGAGTTTCTACAAGATGCTGTGGATTCACTGAAACAGTTTGAGAGCTGAGAATTAGTCACAGAAAGGACGTGGTGCACGCAACTCTTTGGGAAAAGGCCTAAATGAGCTCTGCTGCTGAATCCACAGACAGCTGGAAAAGAGCATCAGAAAGAGTAGATGACAAGGTCTTGAGGAAGAGCCAGCCTCCACAAAAGCACGATGTTGGGATGATTTTATATGTCAAAAAGTCTAGCTGTTTTTATATACAAAAGAGCAAAAGCTACAGGTTAGGGAGAAGCTAGTTGGAGTTAGAGGCTTATGGAGATAATAGGAGTAGAGGGTGGCAACACTTGATTTCTTGTCCTTACCTTTATACACTTGCAGTTGTATCCAGAGGCATTAGTTAGTTCCTAGTTGAGCCCTCTTTGGAACTGCAAGGTGAAACTACCTTTTCAGCCTGGCTGCTGTGTAGAAGCACAGTTGGTCCTACCAGGTTTGGGGAAATACGTTTCTTACCTATATCAGGAAAACTATAGTATGACGTTCCTTCGAGCACTTTGTTTCATGATTTAAGTTCGATGACAGGGATATGTTACTGTGGCATGCCTTCTTATTTGTTGGACATTGTATTCATCTTTTACCTGAGCCTTTTAAAAGTGCAATAACTGGATGAAGTCTACAGATTTCTCCTTTCTGAATGGTGGTTTTTCCCCATCTGATTAATGATTTTGTTTGTATTCAGTTCATTCTTTGTTATCTCTGATATCTTTTACCAACAGTGTTTGTTGTGCTTAAGGCACAAGCAGAACGGTCATGAAAATATTCAGCTATAAATCTATTCAGTCAATAGAGGTGTTTTTCCTTCCCATTATCTAGTACAGCACTGACATTTTATTGCTTGCTGAGATAGGAGACAACTAGAGAGAAAATTGAGTCATTTTATTCCTAAATCTAAAAATAAAACCTTCAAGAATGCTTTGCAAAAGAACAAGTCTTTGCTGCAGAATTCACATGCTCTGTTTTTCATTGAAAGGAGAATATTCTGGAGATGAAATATTTGGAACTGAGTAACTGTTTGTGATGTTGCAGGTCTGTTGAAATGCTAAGATTTACATATGTCCTTTCTTTCAATGAATATCTTTACCTGATGTCAGTTAGATAGGTATATAAAAGTATTGTGACATTTTAAGTGCTTTATCATTGTAGTTGTAGAAATTTTCACGTATATGAAAAAGCCTAATTTTCCAGCAACCTGAAAGTTGGGGGAGTGTCTCCTATTACAAATAGGGCTGAAGAAGTGGTAGATTAGACAATTTGGCCAGCAGCAAGTTTGTGACAAAACCAGAATAACACAGATTTCTTCCAGTACTTAAAGGGGGACTCTTACGAAATCTGAGGAGAGGGTCTTTATCAAGGAGTTCAGGGATAGGATGAGGGGGGGGGATGGTTTTAAGCTGAAAGAAGGCAGATTTAGATTAGATATTAGGAAGAAATTCTTCACTGTTGAGGGTGGTGAGGCACTGGAACAGGTTGTCCGGAGAAGTCATGGAAGCCCCATCCCTGGAGATGTTCAAGACTAGGTGGGATGAGACTTTGAGCAACCTGATCTAGTGGAAAGTGTTACTGCCCATGTCAGGGGAGTTGGAACTTGATGATCTTTAAGATCCCTTCCAACTCAAACCATTCTGTGATTCTTCAATTCTTGATCCCTCAAAGAACAAAACTAATCTTTTCTCCATAATATGAAGCAAATTTATAAACTTGGCCAAGCTTGAAGCCATAAGAATGCAATGCAAATGTTATTGTGTTCTGAAATCCACATACTTCTGCTACAATTCTAGTTGGCTTTTACATATTTTGAAAAGAAAGCTGCAAAGGCACATGTTCTGCAGCCACCAGTTGCCATGGTGAGTAAGGAAAAAAAGATTGTCTTACTGCTTCCAAAAAGTGTTTGTGATGGGCAGGGAGAAATGCAGAAAATGAGAAAAGCAGAGACAAAGAAAATGGCTATTAGATATTATTGATATAAACCTTAGAGCCTCTTCAGGAATCTCAAGCTCTTAGAAGGTAAATACTAAATTCCTCTTCTATATCCAGTCTTTCTCGGGAATACAGCACAATTTTAGTCAGATTTATGCTGACCTTGTCAAAGTTAGGAACAGTCTTGGGATGTGTCTAAAGTCTGGGAGCTGTTAACAGCCCTGTTCAAAGCCCTGTGTAAACAGAAGGCTGCTGGACAAGAGGTAGTCCAAAGAGATGCAAGGTGAAAACCTTTGAAATGCACAAGTTTATTAACCTTACAAAACCTAGGATTTTGCTGCATAGTCTTGAGCATCATCTACCAGACCTTTCTTTGCTGACTTATTATTGCCTATATGCCAACATTATCAGGACTATTTCCATTTGAGACTTTGCCCTTTCATCAAGGTGTCCCTTAAATTAGGCAGGTGAATAAGTAAGTGCTGAAGAGCTACTTTTGCAGCCCTGGCAAGATGCAAGCAGTATCTTCTCTCTTGAGTTAGCAAGGTGAAACAAAGTTTGCATAGTAGAATCCAGGCTCCATCCCCCAGTGTAGTAATGAACTCTTCATGGGCTGTTAATTCTGAACTTCTTGTCTGTTCTTTTCAGCATACGTAAAACATCAGGCAGACAGACAGAACAAATTGCATTCTCTGTCCTGTCAGAGTTTCTGTTGAGGCAAAAGAACTCTTGCTGGAAAAATTTTTTTGCAATGTTGAAAACTCACATGAATTGGGATTCAGATTTTGCCCATGGTTTGGTTGAAAGTCCTGCTAAGTTTCATGGATGTGTTGTTTGGTTTTATTTTCTTTCTCTCCAGGGTAGTTTATAGACACAAAATAATCTGTTGACCTAAGCAATATTGTTTTTTAAATTATCATGGAAAATATGATCCTTAGTTTCCAGGAAACAAAGACAGATGTTCAGTAGACACTGATAAATCCTGAGTCGGCAGATTGATCATGCTTGCCACCATGTGCTAATATAGAAATGTCTTTTTGCTTAGGATTTTTCTTATGAGCTCAGTAATAATCATTCCTATACAAAATTGACTAATGATCTGGAAAAATCAGGTATCAGTGCAGACATCCAATCTAAGATCTAGTTTAACCTCACAAGTTACCTTTACAAATAAGTGACAATATTGTATCCTAGGTGCTGCCTTCCCAAAGGTTTAATCCTTAGTCAGAATACTCAGGTCTGCAGGAAGATAATTTCTTCTCCCTCCATTTCAAGCACTGTGTCCATCATATGAAAGAAGCTCTGACAGGTTTCCATTCTGCATGGAGAAATTAAAAAGTGGGATACATAATGGTTTCATTGCCTTGAAGTTCTCTTAGGAGGTGCTTTTCTGGAGGCAATGGGAAGTGACTTAGAGTAGGAGAACGGTAACATGTCTGGCCATAATAAGAACAACCCCGTTGTCCCAGGAACAGCTATCATCATTAATGTGTATTTTAATTCCTAATGCTGGATCACTGTGACTTATTCTCCTGCATTTAAAACAACTATTTGCTACTCTACTCCCACTGAAAGGAGAAGCTTGGCACCTGAAACTAATGGAAACCATTCCACCTGGAGAAAGGACATCAGCAGCTGATCCCTTACATTTCAATCAGTTCATTATATACATCACTGCTTCTGCATGTGAATCACACAAGAGCTGTATGACCTGACATTTCAAGATCTATAGAGTTCTAGGCTACTATCTCCATTCTCTAGTTACTGTAGAGCAGGGATAAGAGGAGTTATTAGCTTGCCAAATGGGAGGTAGACTGCAGTTTAGCAGAGATAACCAAAAATAAAATATCAAGAAGAAATAAGGAGATTTCTGTCCTTTCATTAATCCCTAATCATTTTGCTACTTACTGGTTATTTAACCAATGAATTAATGTTCCAAGCTGGAGCAACTGCAGGGACCAAGGGCTGGAAAGGAGAGTGTTTGAAAGTAGCATCTGTCTGTTAGCAGTAATTAAACTGAAATATGCTAAGTTGTAAAGTTCTAACTGCTCCTGTTAAGCTGTTGATGAGCAGTTAAAGCTCTGATTAAATTTTAAGCGGAGGGAAACGGGCCAGCGTCCTGATATGGGGAGACTGATGGAGGTGAGCATGGGCAATTATGTGTGCTGCATGTTTTTGCAGAGGGGAGACAATGCATCCAGGCGCTGACTATCTGAGCCAGCATCAGTTCACCAGGCCTTCCCTGCAGAGATGAGTCCTGGGCTCCATTCTGTGCTGCCAGCCCCCGAAACACCAGATATTTACAGCATGGTGAAAGCATATAGGATGGGGTTGAATGACTTTTTCACAGCCTTACTTTTCCAGTATGTGTGTGCACACCTCAACCAGGAACATTTTCTGTTTCTCATTTTCTTTCATGCTGTCTTAAAGCATGTGAATTTCTTGGGCAGATCACAATGTGCTGGTGGACATTTCCCTATCTCAGAAAGGTAATTGTGAAGGTTAATTAATGTTTTTACAGCACTCTGAAAGCTCTAAAGCACTATGTAAATGCAGTTAATTTTTATCTCAGTAAATATCAGTATTAATTATCAACATCTAACTTAGCCCTCCTCCTCCACTACTCATGTCTGGCTCTTATCCCTTCTTTCCTAACCATTTGCCAGGCCACCTGCTGGAATGAACCAAAGGCATCACTCCCTAACACGTGAAGTGCCATGGAGATCTATGAGTAATGAATAAGCCCATTACAACTTCACACTAGACGAAGCAGGTTAATCCTTTGTCAAATCAGTGCACACAGTGTCCTCCTTTTTTGTTCAGTTTACTCAAAGGGTGACAGCAGTTCCTCATCCACAGCCTTTCAGGTAACCACTGATGCATGTTTAGGACAAAGATATGTGCAACACTGCACAGAGGCCTGTGACAGGGAAACAAAGTTGAGAGAAGCTGACAAGACTGACTTACGCGCTGAATTAAATTTCTTTGAAACAATCCTTTAGGAAAATAAAAACAAACAAACCAAAAAAACCCCACCAACAAACCAAATCAAACACTGAAAAAATCCTGTTTCAGGTTCTGAAGGGTTTGTGTACTTAAATATAGAAACCTCAAACATCCAAAAGGTATTGTAATATGAGACAGTTCTCTGTAGTTAGACTGACATGCATTTGTACAATCTTTCATCCTTTGAATTCCTAGAGTTAATTACAGGATGTTTGCATGAGGAGTAGCCACTTCAAAGGTGAAAAATGACAGCTTTTTAGTACAGCAGAGAGTACATAACCACACGTAACGGAGGGTGGGAAGTGTAGTATTGGTATTGAACAGACACTGAAAGGGGGAGATCTTTTGAAGAGAGTACTTATAGAGGACATCAGAGTATTACCAGCTTTGTGTTTCTTAAAGAAGAGCCATAACTGATTAAGACCTTGGATTCCTCCTTCCAGCAGATTTATATTATGGACTTTGAGACGCTGCTTATCAGATGAGAAAAGGAAAACTAGGTTTGCAATGCTACCTTTGAGGTCCTCACTTCTAGAGAGAGCTGAGGAAAAAGGGACAGCTGTGCTTTGAGAGGGAGACAAAAATTGGCCTATGTAGGAGGTGGACTTTTCCTGCAGAAATCGCAGCAACCAGGGTTGGTTTGGATCATGTCCTACAGAGTTGGTGACTAGCTGTAATAATTTCTAGATGGCCATTTTTCACCAGAGCTGCAGTTCAGGCAAATGCAGGCTGTGCAGCCTCCCCCAGCCCTAGTTCTACCAGTGATGCTCAGAGTTTCACAAAACCAGACAGACTCTCAACAGCTGATTTTAAATCAGTATTGTTGCCCCTTCACGTACAAAAGTACCTGCAGAAGGCTTTACACTGCTTAGGACTTAGCCATAATTGCATTGTAAATGTTCCTCTAAGCATAAAATTGGCACTACTTAATACCTTGCATTACTTCAAGTGGGTGGATGCAGTTGTGATTTTTTAACTACAGGGAGTGATGGGGCAAGGCTATGAGCCTTAAATAAGCTTTCTAGTTATATACCTGTGCACCAAGGCTGGGTGCCCCAAAGACACAATATTTTTATATGGGTGAGTAGCACTTGGGAGAAGACAAGTGCTTTTATATAAAGACTGCTAAAAAGCAGAAACCCTACTAGGAGGAAACAGAAACAGATCACTGGAAAGTTCCCTCTGCTGAAACTTAACAATTGCCAAAAGAACAGAAAGCTTCTTTAGCAGACATATTGTTGCTCTATCCATTCTTCTGGAATTGCTGTGGCTACCAAATCATCATGGTAGACAGGATTTCACATGCTAAATGCACTATAGGTGGTTGTTAAAATAAAAATTAGCAGTGTTTGAGGACAGTAAAGCATCCAGCCTTTAGGTTTGTCCTTACAAATAGCTTTTATCTGGGTGTTAATTAAAGACCAGTAGAGGTCATTATCTTAATAACATGTAGGCTTAGCTAACAGTCACAGACTTACCTGCAGCTTAATGTTTTGGTGGTCCAGCAAGATATCGTCCAAGAGGAGTGGTTGTATATTCTTTCTCAGTTTGTTAGGTAGACTATATAGTAACACTAGCCTGAAAAAAATGGTATTTCTAGATTGGTCTTGGATTCCAGTTGCCCTGTTCTATAAGACAAGTGTTACTCCTTGTTCCTGGGGAGAAAGGAAGAGCCAGTCACATATAGCACCCAAAAAGACCAATTGCCAAAATACTTTATATCACTTACAAATGTTTCTATTCTAGGTTATGTTGGATTTGGAAGATGATTTCTGCCCTGCTGCTCAATTACATTTGGACTTGAGAACTTAACAGCTTTTAAAAGAGTAATCCCAAGCAGTGCAAAAGCTCTTTTGCTGCCCTCCTTTTAATTTGTCCTTGTTTTTTTCTCATTTTTTGCACTGGAGCACCCTGTGAAGCCTAGTTACATGCTAGCACCTTTATTGGCTTCACAAACACCATGCAAACAAACTGAATGATGTGGCACTATCTTTGCCACTAGTTAACACAAAGAACATGCTACTGCATAGCTGTATCTATAAGAGAATTAAAATGTACACAGAGCCCTGGAAAATGTGGAGTGGAACTCCTAATCCTATCAGAATTAATTTCAAACGATTTTATAGAAATTCTTTATTTCTTTTACATAGGAAAATACAGTATTTCATAGCTTCAATTCAGTTGACACTATCTTCAAATAGTGATTAAAATGAATTCTTTTGAGATGGAAGTGAAATGTACTGTTCAGGCACAGACTTGAGTAAGTGCTCTGCAGGATGTTGCCAAAGAAGTTCTTTTCTAAATAAGAGAAAATGGAACAGATTGATTTTTTATGGGACTAGTGCTGCCTGGAGAATTCTGCTGTCTTGGTTTTCAAGTGTATTCAGTGTCTTAACACTGACAAAACTGGGACACTGACTGAGGAAGGATTTTTTTTTTTAATTTTGGAAGTGACTCATTTGCTTTTTGTGTTATAAAGTGTACTTTCCTAGATAATCAGAGGTGTGAGCATGATGCTGTAGGGTAGTATGAGGAAAACATCACCTGTTCTGTTAGATCAGAGCTCAGATGCTTAGGAAGGGAAAAGGTCAAGCACAGGGAGGAGAGGTCTCCTCAGCCTTGGGATTTGCTCTTTGACTCTCTTAGGCAAATATCTTTTAGAGCAACAGAATCTAAATAGGCTATGTGGTAACATATCTCGTCTATCTCATCTGTTTTCTAGTCCTTGTATTTAACATGAACCTTCAGGAGTACTGGTTTGGTGAATAAGAAGTCTTGTTATCTGATCAGGTACTTTGCATTTTGACCATTTCGTTGATCTGTTGAGCAAGCTATCACAATCTGAATTTCTGAGTCTTTGTTTTTATGTACTAAAAAGCTTTCCAAAAGATTTAATTGTAAAGATGGAACAATATTAGTCCTCATCATTAGCTACTAGTGTAAATAATCAATATGCAGTATAATAACATATTAAAGGGAATCTGAAAATTATTTAAGCTACTTTTTTTTAAAATAACTGACTGCCCCAGGCATCATTGTTTAAAGGCCTGATGAGTCTGAGTTCTAGCCCCACATCTGATACTTTTTTGATAGATTGCTCTGGAAAAGTCATGTGCACACATTGTGTTTCATCCCATTAATCTGTAAAATCAGTATGAAAATATTTACTCCCCGGGCTGTTTAGGAAATTAATTAACATTTCCATAGTTCTCTAAAGATGTAATAAGCCAAGTAGCATTATGCTGCCTTAGCCTATGAATTTGTCAGATGTCACAAATAACATGGGTCAGTAGTTGGATACAGACTTCCAGTGAAACTTAAGGGAGTCACATGATGTAGTTCTGCAATATTAAATAATAATAATTTTCATTCTAAGTTAATAATAAAAAAATACTTCATCATTTGATATGAGGCATTATGTTTCCAGGTATGTAATTTTTCAATTTGAAAATAAAATAAAGAAAAACTCCTAATAGTTTGTGGTTATTAAATACTAATGGAATTTTTTCCCATATATATACAGACGCTGTTAATGTTATTTTAAATAAGTTTCATGATATGAAACTTATAATACATCATGATATCATGTATTTGGTTTCTATTAATTCCTGATTTTATGGTAGAAGATTTTGCCATCATTCTACTGTTTGCTGCTTGACAACTTCAGCATTATTCCTCAGAAGTGGCTTCATTTTGGAGAGAGGTGATGTGATCATCTCTCCCTTTTTTCTCTTTCTCCCTGCTCTCTTAACTGGCTTTGATGCCCTTCATGATGAAACACACTCTAGCAGTGTAAACTGTTAATATAAATCACTTAAAGCTTCATGTCTGAAGGTGCTGGTTCTTGTTCTTCTCACACATTCCATAGCATATGCACTAAGGACCATTATCTTGCAAAATGGAATGGACTTGCTGAAAATGAGCTTAGCTGAAAATGAACTTAATTGAAAATGATCCAGTAAAAACATAGTTTAGTGAGATAATGACTGTACTGTTTGGTTTTTTTCTTGCAAGTAGCGGAAGTTTTAAATTACCTGCTGAGTTAGTTGAAGCTGATGAACTATCCCAGGAACTTGCAGTACCAAGGGAATTAACTGGTTACAGTTCTCATCCTGGTATGACAATATTTTGAACTCACCCTATGCTTCCTTTGCACAGGTGTAGCTGGGTAGACAGGATACCAAAAAGCATAGGAAAAAAGCCTGTCTTCACCTATAAAGAGGTAAGAGACCTCAGCCAAGCCCAAAACCTGAAATTCTGTAGATATCTACAGCTCCTGAGTCTCCTTTGCATCTTTTGTTTTCAATTTCAGTGTGTAATCTTTGTTTTCTAGCTAAATCTAGATGCTTCTAACAAAAAGCAGATGTAAATTAGCATTGCCGTGATTCTGCCCTTGGTCCCAGCTCTGAGTCCCAGTGGTCAGGTCATATTGCAAAATGAGTCAATTCAGTGGACTAAATCGATGGCAAGATACTCTTTTTTTCCCTTTTAAGGATTGTTTGGTGCCAATTTCTCTCCTGGTAGGTTCAACACAGTGTCAGATGAGCATCACAGTTGGAACAAGGGAGGACGAGGAAAAGATTAACCAAGGATTTCACCATCTCTCAGTTTAAATTATCATGGAATTAAGGGTCCTGGTACAAACCTTGATAGCCAGGGGTTTATTTTACAGTTACAGAAAAGGGAGAAGCGGCCTAAATCACTTTATATATCACCCTATATAAGACTTGTTTTTTCTTTACTGTTGTAGAGAGATTTTGGAGATACCACCCTCTTCACCTAGCCACTAGAGGTGTGCTACAGACTAAGCCATAAGGAAGTAAATTTTGGAATAATTTAAATTTTTCTAGTTCAGCTTTTCTAAGTGTGGATGGTACAACATCTCCCAGTTTCTGCTTCTTCCCAGATCCACTATTCCTGCTACAGATGTATAACTGTGCTCAGGGGTGCATGTGGATCTATGTACCTCATCAAAAAATGGACCTAATACTTCAAATTACATTCCATTCTGACTGCAATAGTGTGATGACTAAATACATGCTTTTCTGTGTATTACCAAACATTAATACAGACTTACTTGTGAAAACTTATATGCTAGTCTCAGATTATCTGGGACATGAGTATGCCATTGTGTGGGCAAAAGGACCATCAAGTAATCCTTTTTATTCAAAGACTTGTAGTGCTTTGCAAAGGCAAATTTAGCATGGTTACATATGGGGAAGCTGAGATATTATAAGATTAAATGACTTGCCATTTGCAACTGTGTTATGTAGCATCAGAGGCAAACATATACTGCTCCTTTTGTTGGCCATCTTGCATGGGAGTACTTTGCACTTCTGATAGCATAGTATATATCCAGGATACCGTTCTGGATACTGTCATGGTACTGAAGTGGACTGTGCTGTCTGTGTGATCTGGCCAGGCTGCATCAATTTAAGCCCCACAGATTATGGGTGTTTTTTTCTAGAAGTGCCAATGAGCCCTGCACGCACTAGAGTTCTCTCTCGGGATTCTATAGACAGCAGTAGGATTCACTGGCACAGTCAGAGGCCAATTTATGTTGCCTAAAGGCACACAGCATTTAAAGGCATATATTTCAAACAATCAGGAAGACTGGTAGGTACACTGTCTTACCCACATCCAGGGGATCTAAACCCAATACTTCAGCGGTGGCATGCTTGTTACCTTCCTTACCCTGTTCTCCCTGCTGTTGCCTTCTGCTCCATCAGCCTGATCTGTCAGAGAACATTGATTCCTCTACCCCTCTAGCACAGGCATGGTACAGTGCTATGAAAAAAATATAGAGAGGCTAAAGAATCCATTTTTTAAGGCTATATACTTAGCTGGAGTACACATGACCAGGTGATGTTTGAGGAATTTCCTTAGGTAGTACATTGCCTTCCTCTCCAGAAAGCATCTTTCCAACAATCAGTTTTGCTTTGCCCACACAAGAAAGAAAAGATGGAAAAAAGAGGCATGTTCATAGTCTTCATGTAAATTACTGCGACCAACAGTTCATCAGAAAGATACTTTACAAATTGCCCAGTATGATTAGTATTGGTATAGCTTTTACACCAGAGATAGCACTAGCCCATGACATTTTATATGAGAGCCATGGTGGTTTGTACAAAACAAGCTCAAAATAATAAAGCCTCCGTATAAATCAATGTCTCTTAATTTTACTGTCTCATCTAGATAATGGTCTTGTATATTCCTTAGAGAAAAGCATCCTAAACACTGCATGTTACCCACTATTTTTTTTCAGAGTTCCTAGAATTATATAGATTGTAATGCTCAAATCAAGGACAACTGTGATTTCTTTCCAGGTCTAAGCACATCTCTCCCAGTGGTTATTGTAGTGTGGCCTCATATTACCGAGTTTTAATCATATTTTTTAAGTATTCATCTGCAGTTCATTTATGTACACTACAGGTATCATCATAAGTAACTGCAACTCTGAAATGAAATAGACATTATAGTCCATTCACTTCATTTGCTTGCTTTCTTAGTAGTGCATAGAAAACAGCATTTCCTATTCATTCTTAGATTCCTATCTTAGACTTTCAATTGTAATAGGAGAGGGGATGAAGTTACGGTACGACTGAACTGATGCCTCACTGCCATATTCAAGAAGATGCTTTTGACTGTAGTCTAATAAAGACAAAGTAGTAGGCATTCAGGATCTTTGTGCCACAATGCTGGTGGGAGTTAGCCCTAAACTGACTGAATTTGGCTTTTTGGAAGTACAATTTGGAGTAACCCTCAGGATGTTCTAAACCAGCATAGTCAAGCTGATGGCCTACAGGCCAAATCTCACCTCTGACATACTCCATCTAGCCTCTCTTGCCTTTTTCACAGAAGAAGAAGAGTAAAGCTGTGTGTCTAATAGATTAATATTTCCTCCTATGTTAAACACAATTTTTGTGTCACTCTGAATTGAGCTTCCAATGTCAAGGTCTAGCCCCCCTGTGGCTATTAGTCTTGGCCCAGCTTATCACTAGGTGATATTTTAAAGCTTAGCAGTAGTCCAGTATTAGAAGAACATAAAAGGCACATTTCCCTCATTTCCCTGCCTGGCTGCAGCAAGGGAAGTGGGCACAGTCTTAACACTGGTACACAATTTCACAGCCCAATTATATGATGACTCAAGGGAATATGACTAGCAAGTGTGATGTTTTCTATTTGGCATATCTGTCAAAGTCCACCCTATAGATATTTCTTGGCATTTGTCCAATTGCCTCCTCAACGTCTTATGACGTGTTCCTGAGGAGACTGGATTTTATGCTAACGCCTCTCCGGCCAGAAAGTAAGCACCGAGGCAAATCTTTTGAACCTGAGTTTATTAAACTGTACAAAGAAAATACTTTAGAAATTATTTCATTTCCATGCCTTATTTCCTCTACAGTTTCTTTTTTATGACAAATAGTACTTGTGTTAAACAGGTGCAGAACTGCCAAGGGACCAGGATGGCTGCAGTTCCTCATTAACACACCCAATGCATTAGACATTTTAGCTTTGTCTCTGGTAGTAAACCTAATATGTGCATGAGTGTTCCCAGATACTGGTGCCAGCTGGCAAAGAATTTCTTATGCCTATGCTGGATCATTCTGTTGACTTCCAAAACCACATGCAAACTGCTTATTGAGAATAAGCAAAGCCCAGGAATTATTTGGCAAAGTGTTACTTGATGTGGGCCAAATGCCAAGTGCCATTCTATCAATCGAGATACAGTGTCCTTGGAATTTATCGAGTATGTTGGGATTTACTTGTATAGACAAAGTTGTTAGGGAAGAGCTTGCAACGTTTCACAGCTTGTTATCTTCACCATTCCAACAGAGTTGCCTCCAGCTCTACTAGTAAAAGCTGGTCCCAATTAAACGCCATCTCTCTAGTCATGTGATCCACAGACTTGCACTGCAGTTTGCATTTCTCTATTATCTCTCGTCTTCAGTATCTCCAAATAATATCAGTGTACATACAGGAAGTCGCTTCTTGTGGTTTGTCCTACATTGCACAATGGATAAGTGTTCTCAGTTCATGAATGATAGCATTATCAGTATCAAATTTCAGTTTGCCATAACATACTCATAGTCATAGACCTATTCCATGAGAAAAACTTATATTAAGCAAATATAGCTTGGTCACATGAATCAGGCTGGTTTGTCTATTTTGAACATGCAAGTATGTAAGAGGTGTGTGTTGCAACCATAAGAAGTAGTTGCTTTGGTGTGAACAAATGGACTAAATTCCCTTGAAGAGGCTTTTCAGTCTTCATTTTAAGTGAGTTCCATGCATAAGGAGACTCTCTGAATGAATAGCTATAGTCAGAAAATCAAAATTAGGTCTTATGGCTTCATTAACACAATGCTTTTGATCACCTATGCTTAATGCATGGATGTAGAACTCACCTATTCAGGAAATGCCCTCAGCATAGGCGATCAAAAGCTTTTGTATAAAGCAAGAGAATTAGAGGGGTTGCAGGACATTTTAACCTAGGAACCATTTTATTACTCCTTCAAATACAAGAAGTGAGCACTGCAGATTGTATTGTCTGATGTATCTCTTCTGCGTTCCTGCCAAACTGTACTGAAATTCTTTTATGACTTCTGCACTGCAGATCCCTGCAGGTCTAAAACCTGTGAGTCTAAGGTCTTATTTCTTAACATAGTTCAGGTGTCAGACTCCTTTTACCATAAAAGCATTCTTCAGCAGTTGTAAGTGGCTGAAATCACATATTGTCTGCAAAGCCAATCACATACTGTTCTTGACCTTTGCTAATTCACTGGGTAACTGTGGATCTGTCACACAGGGACTGGTGAGCCCGTGGCCATGGAGAGAAAAAAAAGTAGGCTGTGGATGGCAGCACCAAATAGTCAGCTTCCATTTATTTTGCAGTGCCTTTTGCCAGCCTCAAAAAGTCAGGTTCATTCCTGACAACAGCAGTAGGATTGGATGATGTTAGAAGTGGTGGCGCTGCATGGAGTACACCTTCCCAGCAGCACCAGTAATTACTGTGCTTCCTCTCTAGAGACCATCCCTCGAGCAACTCACTCACTACAGCTCTCAAGCCTAACTCTACACAGCCCACTTCCTTCCCTTCCCATGCCTGCAGCAGCCAAGCTGCTTTTGGGCATTATTAAATAATGAAAATGGAAATAATGGCATTCCTGATATACACTTCCTCCCTGCCAGCAGGCAGCAATACATGCATACTCCTTGATGTAATGGAGAAGCAACCACCTGGTAGTTGCTTTCATATCCATTTCACTATTTCAAATTGTCTTGTATTTGGATGTTTAAAAGAAATGTTCTTCATAACACACTCAAGAAATACAAGGATTGTTCCTTTTATGCATTATATATGATGAGTCCTGAGGCCAGTTTCATGATTGGCACAGGGAAACCAAAAGACTGTGCTGTTCCCCCTTGCTGTATTGAAGGAGACTAGATGGAGCTACTAGTCCCATTCTCAGCATCTCAGCTTATTTCTCTCTTATTCCATACCTCCTCCTGTGACTGTCAGTTTGATGCTCTAATATTAAGAGAGTAAAAAAAAATATTAACAGTGATGCTTTTCCAGAATGTTTATTTAATAACTGCACTTGAATAAAAGAAAGCACTGTGACAAAAAATACTACAGAGATACTGTAGCTTTTTCTGTCATCTCTTTTGTAGTTTAGGCTGAGTTTCAGATCTATGCTCTGAGCACTGAAATGCTAAAGTGACTAAAAAGGTGTAAGTAGTTTTCAGGTCCTACTGACTGAATTTAGTCTGCAGTGATTATTGAGTATGCTTGCCAAAAATCTGCTTTGCCCTCTAAACTCATGCCTCCCATTATACTTGCAATGTGTAACCATTCTTACTAAAGCTGAGAATGAACGAATTGTCCCTGACAAATGGGGACAGATCATCCTCACAAGGCAATCAAGAACTCCAACTGTTATCAGTCTTTCACAGTACTGTCACTGAGAAGGAAAAATTGTTCACAGCTCCCGAGTCCTGCCTCAACTCTCCTGGAAAAAAAGGAACTGCAGGATGAAGTATGCTTTTACACGTGTATCTATTGTTTTAATTTACAAAAAAAAAGCCCCTTTTCATTGCTTTATCCATTTCTACAATAACTGAAAATGACACTGTATCAAGATAGATCTGTTAAGCATAAAAAACACATTGTAATAACACACAGTGAGAACTACATTTAATTACATAAACACATCATAATCTGAAGCAAAAATCTAAGCTTCCCAGTGCAGAAATCTAACTGCTTTGCTTACCAAATATTGAATAATGTCCACAAGATGACAAATAGGATCCTGATGGCTTTCCTGAAACAGGCAACTGTCCATAGATCACAGAATTGTAAGTACTGGCCTCATTATACATCAAAATTCAGCAACAATTTGGGGGAGTGACTTTTATTGAAGGCAGTGACTGGGATATGGGCTGAAGTGGTGATGACTTAGGGTTTTTTTCAAATTCTGCCTGCCGTCAGACTGGGGTATAAACAATTGCCATTTCTTTTGGTTAGTAGGGAATATATTTCCAGTCAGTAAGTAGATGGAGTTTTTGGAGGATAGATTATAAAGCATATGCAGAGCAGAAAGCTTTCAAGAAAATGGGAAGTTATATGAAACCAAGAGGCTTTAATATGCCTGAGTTATTATTGAAATCTGGATGGATGTGATTACAGGGAGCTGTTGTTTCATGATTTTTAATCCTGTTGGCAGAGTCAGACTGGGTGTAAATTTGCAAGTCGATTTGTATGCAGATCACCCTGCAGCCTTGGTATTGATTTGAAAGACACAGGATGAATGTTTTCTGCTTTATAAAGAAAGCATCTGAAAATGGAAAAAAGATGCTCTGAGTCCCAAGCACTTTTTTTAAACTCTGCTGGGTTTAAGTATCAGCACTTAGAGGAGATACTGGATGTCATTCCAGGAACTGGAAGAAACTGTATCCAGGATGCTTTACCTTAATAGCAGAGGTACTGACACGTGGTGTGATCATTATAGATGTACAGACTAAGGGCATTAGACTATCCCATTTGATTTTCACCTTTGAGGGCATCAGTTTGGCCCACAATGCCTGTCATAGTGCAATGACCCAAATGAATGCTCTTTCTGAGACCTATTTTAACTACTAAATATAGCACCTCCTCTTTTACATAATCTCACACAGATGTAGCCCCTCAATGACTCAGAGTGAAATAACAGAGGTAGGGTTTGCTAGAAAATATGAAATGTGCTGACTGATCTCATGGACCCAACAATACCGCAGCAGTAAAACTGGATAGTTTGGCGCAGGAATACAGTTCGTGGGAGAAGTGTCAAGGAAATCACAAGGTGATTCTCCTGATGGCTTCCCTCAACCAGATTTTAATAACCATTTACTTTCATAAACAGTATAATCGTCACGGATGTTCTATAAAAAATGTGAACTAAAGAACTATAGTTCTGATTAATTTACCATGCTAACACCCAGACTCTGCTATTTTACTCCCTATTTCCAGGATTGCACAGTGTGCAAAGCTGTGGTACCTTGGACCACTTTAAGAGCTATGGGGTCCGCAGTGCTACCTCACCAACGCAAATGGAGCAGTACAGGTGCAAACAGAAGTCAATAACCAAACTACATCTCTGCATATCCAATTTCCAGACATATGTCACTGAGTTCAGAATATCTTGATCCCTAGTCCAAACATAAACAGGTTAATCCTACCTGCACCTTAAATAAAATTATTAGAAATATTGGAACTAGGGATTTTGCCATCTGTTTAACCAGGCCAAAAGCCCACTCCAAAATAACACAAAGGATTAAAGTAATATAAGAGAAACTGCAAGTATACACATTTCCTGCATAAGATGCCAAACAAAACTAAACAGGAGAGGCAAAGATTACAAGAAAGATCCAATGCAATGAATTGTGCAAAGGAGGCCAGTACAGTGCTTCTGGCTGGTTGGGGTTTTTTGTTTGGTTGGTTTTTTGGTTTTTTTTGTCACAGCTCCACAAAAAGAAATAAACCTAGTGAAAGTTCAAATGACACTTTTAAAAGAGGTGATAAGATATAGTTTTTAACCTAGAACACAAGGGGAAGTAACAAGCACTGAATATTGTGTAGTATTGTTGTGTAGTATTCAAAAACAATCAGGTATTTAGGCAAATAAAGTCATCATCTCTTACATTAGATTAGATATGATATTATGAGAAATACTAACGCTTTCACTACTGAAGACTACTACAGATCTAGTAAATTTAAGCTGTTGAGCTTAAAGCAGAGTGCAAGGATGGCAGTCTATACCCTCTCAGACTTCATCAAGTAGCATTAATCATTGTGGATGATGAAAGACAACTACCAATAAACAACTGTTCGAACTGCGGAAGAATATTAAGATAACTTGCAAGCATATTTTTAGAACTGAATCACTTTATCTCTTGAGTTAATCTTTCATGCCAAAGTAAACCCTGATAAAGCTCACATGTCTACCAGTGTGTCTTATCAAATACTTTTAAGGATCAATTGTATTGACTTCATAAAATGGAGGAAAGTTTCTTTCCCCCACTTTGTATTTGAGCTTGAGAGTGAAAGTGCTGTTGATGGGCAGGATGATTATGTTTTATCGTGATGCAGCTAGAACATGTGTCCTTTAGCATTCTCCAGCTCAGTCTACATTGCCTACTGGTCTCTCGCAGAACACTGGGTTCTCAGGTTCTCCATGCATAATTCAGATGTGAGATCAGAAGTATTAATGAACTGTTCTACCTTGCCATTAGATATGATATTCAAGCAGGTGGATAATTGTTCTTTCTGAATGTGGCAGTAATGCAAAATCAGGCTGTTCTCAGATGACAGGAAGGAGGAGTCCTGATAAGACATTTGTCAGGATCAGCTGGACAGTTATTAGATCCTTAGCAATCCATCAGATGCTTCTCATTATGCCAAGAATAATCTGCTGATCTTCCCTACACATTGAATTTAGGGTAGTTATTTTTTTTAAGTTTATTTTTCAGCAGGGATGAAACCATGTACCTATCCTCAGAAAATTGTCCTTAAAGAGTCTTTTGACTCCACAGTAATCTCTGAATGCCCAAGCACTCACCCTCCATATATAGTTTTCAGGATATTCAGTGGCAATACAAATTCTTCGCAAGAAGCTATGCCTGACTGTAGAGATTTGTCTCACCCAATGAAGCTCATGCATTAGTCTTCCATCTGATATGCAATGTAAAATGCAATAATGCCATTTTAATGCTTTCTAAATCATTAAAAAAATGTGATGAGAGTTCCTCTATTTCTCTCCCAACAGTCTGCAAAAGGTTTCTGTGGTTTCAGGGCCCCTGAATATTTTGGCTCTAAATAGTTACTTCTGAGCTGCAAATCTGCTTGGAATATTTAACAAACATAGAGGTGGGAACTTTACAGATATTGATGTTACCTCTAGAAATTATCCTGGACTTTCCTCAGAGACACATTTTTTGATGTAAATACAAACTGCCATAATTCAATATGACACAAAAAATCAACTCCTGTATCCTTCACAGTCACATTAGCACTTAACAGTGCTAACAAGTCACCTTCAGGGTTGCAAATTAATTAAATTCTTTTAAACTTTCCCTGCTCAGTATTTCCATGGGTAAAAATCACACAGTTCTTTCAATAGGCATTATCCTTCAGATAACCTAAACCGTGGGTGACAGTCAGACTCACTCTTTGTGCAAAGCCTAGTACTAAAGCTCAGATTTGATGCAGAGACTGGCAGAAAAAGAGAATGGATTATAACAGCAATGAAAGTAAGAGGGAAAAAAACAGTAAAGAAAGAAGAAAATTTTCTCTAAGTAAGACCTTTTGAAGTTTGTTTTCAAATAGTAAATAAGCACTATTAAAGAGGAGGCAGAAAAATGCAGTATCTTGCTTAGTAAAATAATATACTGTGGCTACATACTGTGTACGGTTAAGGATCAAATTCTAGTGTTCTTACCCATGGTAGATAATGTTTTTCTCACAGATGTACTTTGGAAATCATGGCAAGTTAGGGTGGCTGATCCTGACCCTCAAGTGTCTCTATGCGTTCTGAGTGCAATATAGGGAAAGAGTGAACAGTCTTACTGCTCTATTTTTCTCTGCTCCCTTTCCCATGAAAGGTTGGATCAGATGACCTTTCAAGGTCTGTTCCATCCTGGGCTGTTCTGTGTTCTATGGTTCCACAGCTCTGTGATTCTGTTCCTTTTTCTTTCATTTTGTTTTGCTGCAGAAGCAGTTCTTGCCCACATAGGCTATGAATCCTATGCTTCAAAAAAGTTTGTTTGAAAGCGTTGGGAATGTTGTCATGCATCTGCTGGACATGGAAGAAATGATAACAGTTTCTAACATACTGGTAGGGTCAGGAGCTTTCATTCATCCATGCCCATCTCTCTCCCCAACCCACACTCTCAGTGAGCATCATTACAGTGAGCATCACTGTTCTAACATTAATGTTTTATGTTCCCAGAACAGTTGTTCTGCCATGAGGTAGCCAGTGGTAGGTAAATGTGTATTTAAATAAGTTCTTTTAAACACACACAGAAGACCACTTGGGAGGAATGTAAATCTTTCTTCCAAGCATTGTAAATTCCCAAACATGTCAATACTTCTAATGAAGGAAATAGGAAGAATCTAACACACACTGGAACTGCTACAGGCTTAGTCTGCTCTCACAAATCAGCCCTGGTCTAAGTCTGGAATTGTTCTGCACATGTTTAGATAGCTATTTGCCAGGTAGATTACATTAAAATCATTAAGTTAGCAGTAGATCTGTAAGTCAAGTCCTTGTCTTCATTCCTACTAGATGGAGAAATTAATCATGACTTTTTGAATGGATAGAATGAGCATGAATGAGAAGCAAATGTGGACTTTTCTTTCACAAGTGTTCAATTTTACTAGGGTTTATATGTCATGGGTTAGACATCACATCTTCTAAACCAACATGGGTTGAGCTGTCTCGTGGTATTTGTATAGGTGTTAGCTTAATGTCTGCAGAGCCTAAGGTTGCATGTTCACAGGCAATTATTTCTCTATATGCAAATTTGCCATAGCTTCTTCACCGAAATACCTGCAATCAGTTTTCAACTTCTTAACTCTTCTGCTGAGAATGCCAATAAGGCAGATGGATAGAGTGGTTTTGTAATGTTGATGTTCACTGAGACCAGTTTATCAGTAAGATCTTGTAGCCAGCATATCATCAAGCTGCAGAAAACTATGTAGTTTCACCAAGATCTTCTATTAATAAAGAGTAGATCTTTGCCCCTCTCCTTGCACCTTACATTTTCCACAATGTAAAATATTGAGGGTTTCCATTTTTTCCAGTTCTGAGCTCATTAACATCAAGAAAAAGAATATTTTATTACTACACATCTTTCCCTTTCACCTTTGCTAATTCATATCTCAGACCTCAGAATAATGTCTGGCAACAAGACATAAAAATAAAGTATCAAACAAGGACATAGAGGAAAACATCCTCATGGATGACTTGAAAGAAGCACTTAGTAAGACCACCATCTTATTGTGACGATAGTCCTGTACTGACTTTCAGTGAAACAAGAAGAAGTCAGGTGAGTGTATGGAAATAAAACTTGTCCTGGCCTAGTGGAAATACTTGTCCAGTTCCATTTTTCAGGATTCCTTGTTGTTTGTGTAGCCGTTTGTATGAGGTTCTTATGTAGTCCATCATTCATCCAAATTATTTTGTTCTGATCTGTATCTTTTCACTCAATAGCACTCATCATCTTTCCAAATACAAGCAAATGATACATTGAGACCTAGCAATATATTGAATTTAATCATTTTAGCTGTGTCTTATAAACTATGATACAGCAAAATTAGATCACTTATTTTCAGGTAGAAAATTATACCTCTGTAGAGTGATGCATTAGCAAAATCTTGGTGAATCAGCCTCGAAAACAGTTACCAATGCAAAAGCTGTTTTAGTTAAAAAAGATGAAGCAATTATTAATTTTATCTGCCCCTAATTTGTTTTAATGACTGCATCAGAGCCACATTAAAAGCTGAGACTTCAGACTATTATAACCAGCCAATGCAGATAGAAGTTCGTGATAAATGTCATATGGGTAATTAAGTTTATGCATAAATAATTTTTTGGGAAGAATGTGGCATTTTTTGGAATACATGTAAAATTGAGTTCTGGACATCTCAGAGTTCTTCTCATGAATAGTTAGATGTGGTCTTTAGGCAAGTGGCTGACAATTCCTTCTCTTCATCATTTTCTAAGCCATCTTGGCAATTTCAGCTGGGTTCAGAATTGTTCTGCAGATTCCAGCCATCACCTTCCATTACTGTGTGGTTCTAAAAACAGAGCAGAAAACCCTTTTGGAGACAAGTGGGTATTTTTTGTGAGGGTTTTTTTGTGAGTATTTTGTGTGGGGCTTGGTTTTGATCTCATGTGTTCCACCTTTAAATATTCTCACTCAAGAACAATATCCTCATTTATCCACTTTCCTGAGCAAGATCAGATGCCAAATTTGTGAAGTGTTTAAATCTTATCTCAGTAAATGAAATTTAAATGTAAACAATGTGTTTGTCTGAGGCTGAGTGATTCTTAGACTAGTTTTGTATTAATGACTGGTGATAGTCTTTGTTTTATTTAATTAGCTCTACTGGTGAGTTTCATTCAGTATGACTAAAGGTAGCTGAGTCATGTCCTGACTCCTTATGCGTGTTCAGCAAATAGACAGATGGATATACAGTAGCTGTTTGTGATTCCACAGCTTGTGCCACTGTGTTAAAATTCCTATTTAACTGAAAGAAAATGGATATCGACCTGTATTAGCCTGATTGTATGTCAGGCTCTGCACTCAGTTTGAATTATTAGGAAATAGCCAAGGAAAATTGATTGCACTTTAAAGGTCCTGGGAAAAGTTTTACAGCCTCACATTAGGAAATGATGTTAAGCAAATGAGAAGTAATTTTTTTTCAACAGCATTAATAATTATTCATTCTGCCTTACTTCTCCGAAGTGCATTAATTTTCTCTGAATGTGAACAATAAACAAAAGATACAAAGTGCTGTTAGCTGCTGTGTAGGGTTCACAGCAAGACACAATACAGTATTTCCAGCATGCAGAGATTCATCTTGCTACACTGCAGATCTTGAGACCAAAGATTTTGGAATCCATGTATCACAAAACTAGTCATGAGCCAGAGATGAGCACATCCACCAATTTCGACTTCTAATACTGAAAAAAGTAATAGTGTAAATTCAAGTGATAGTCTCCGCTTGCGAATTACAAACAAGAAAAACTCCTCTGCCACCCTCCATTGCTGAGCCCTGGGTATACTGGCAAAGCCAGGCAGGCAGGTGCTGAGCACTGCTACAGCTACGAGTGCTGGAGGACCTGAAGGCCACCATGCACCACCATGGTGCCAGGAGCAAATTGGGACAGGCTGGTACCAGTGCACTGGGCTAGCACTGGCACTCCCTCACTGAAATAAAAAAACCTGCTAGGCAAAGTACTATAGCAGCAACAAGAATGGGGATTTATAATTTACCTGACCATGAAATGGTTGACAGATAAGGTTCTGGTCTAGATTTTTCAGAAGTAGTCCTGTAATTCTATCAGCTCTGTCCAGCTACAGTAACCAGTTTCTGACACAAGAGTTGTGCACAAGTTGGCCTTGGGTTTCACTGTTAACATCAGTGTTAAAATTCATGATCATATAAGGCTTTGCATCATTTCTAATGATTGTAAGTTCCAGAAACAAAATTTCTCAAAATGCTGTTACCAAGTTAGCCAAGTGGTATTTTTGGTATTATGTCTGCTCACTTCCAGAACTGCCACTTTTTGGAGGGGATGTAAGCAGCTCTACATTGAAAAAGGGTATGAAAGAACATGACCTATGTGACTAAGTTGCTGCCAACCTGCCGGTATCAGCTGAAACACTTTTTGGAGCTGGTCCATGTATAGAAGAGATTTTGTTCTTTGTAGTTCCTCTGTGAGAACACCACATTTGAACAAATAGTGGAGGTGAAGACTACATTCATTTTCATAGGATAGACAACAGAATTTTGACATTTCTATGATGGTAAAAGCAAAGGCAAAGACAAGGAAAGCTAAAGAAGAGTCATCCAAATAGGAACATTTTGCTAGCCTTGTCATTGTTAAGCCTTGTCTCTACCAATGTATTTTCATCCTGTCTTTATGCAAGGTTGGAGTTTCTTTCTTATCCCATACAGGAATCTGTAGTGAGACCTGTGCCACTGAAAGCATTCCTCTAATAAATAAGGAAAACGGTAAGTCTGCAGACAATACAAAAGTATTCAAGAGGAGACCAGACAATGAAGCTTCGTAGAAAGGTTTTGTGATGCTAAGCAAATGAGTTCTAAAAAAGCAAATTAAAGCAAATGCAACAAAAAAATGAAGTAATGCATAAGGAGAAAACAATGTACAATGAAAATTTCCAAATTATTATTTTTCTTAACACTTAAAAAAGAGATGCTGGAGTTATTGTGGATAGACCTCTGAAAATATCAGCTTCATACCCAGCAACAATTTAAAATATTGTTATGAAATGGAATTAAATATAAAAAAAAATATTAGAATATTATGACATGTATTACGAAAGCATAGAGAGAAACAAATGAATATTGTTATACCAGTATACTTTGAACACAAAGTTGCCAAACAAATTACAGCAAAACTCAGATTGGATCCAATACACTTGGAAGTGCCAAGGAAAAGGGAAACAAAGGTGTGGTAGAATATGGAGAGAGAATAAAAAGAGAATAAGTCAGAAAGAAAGAGAAGAAAAAGAGTAGTAGGACAAAGGCAAAATAATCACCACACTAGTGAAACAGTTCCTCAGGAAAATGTGTTTCAGCAGCAATTCCTCAGGAAAACGGCCCATGGGCTGGTGGGCACATGCATGCATGCTTCTTGGCAGGAGCTATCTATAGGGCAGGTCCATACACTATTAGTGTGTGAGGAGTGGTCTTCCAGCACGTGCACTGTTTCTTTGTCAACAGCTGGGCTGTGAAGGGCCCTTAATTCCTCTGAGGTATTTCACCAGTGTTTCCCTGTTGGCTCCTTTTACCTCAGGAGATCCTGTCTCATCTCTGTAACGCTCCAAGCATGCTACAAAATAGCCAGCATTTCATACAGCAACAGCCTGAAGGCCCTCACTAGCACCCCATCCCTCTAACCTCAACCTGTCATCCCACAGCTTGCCATGAGTGAGCCTCATATTATTGCCCTCCCTCATGAAGTCCAGTTTAAAGCTCTGCCAGCGAGCCCTGCAAGCTCCTGAGCAAAAACCATCTTCCCTCTTTAAGAAAGATGAATCCCATCTGAAGCCAGCAGGCCTGGTGCTGTTAGGCAAATCCATTATCAAAAAACCCAAATTGTGGCAGTAACATCAGCCACAGAACCATGTATTAATAGACTGCGCCTGTAACTCTTTCTTGTTTTTCATTCTGATGTCTACATTGCCAGGAGACAAAAATCAGTCCCTTCAGCAAAACTATCTGTCAGACTACAGCCATATAATCCACCAAAAGCTTGGGGAATATCTTGTATTTATTCAGAGGTATGTATCAGAGGAATGCAAATTTCTTATCACCATTTCCTTGCATACACCAAGAGACAGTGTGTCAAATAAATAATTTAGACTGGCTGAAGCACTGTAGGAAAACAAATCCATCAATCATCTCAGCTATATTATTGATCACCAATAATGAGATACTTGCTTAGAGAAATGATTCTGTTATTCTAATAGTGAATTTTAGTCTATCCTGACTAAATAAACCATATTGAACTGTTTGGGTTTTTAAGATGTCCAAACAATGAGGTGCTGAGGGATATGGTTTAGTGTTTGATGGGAACGGTTGGACTCGATGATCCGGTGGGTCTCTTCCAACCTGGTTATTCTGTGATTCTGTGATTCTGTAATAATTTTTACCTTTCATGCTGTCCAGCCATCTGTAGACTCTCTCTTTATATCTGTTGTTTGTTTGCCTACAATCTTTCCCTGAGAAGAGCTATGTACTTACTTACCTTGAAAAGTTTGGTAAGAAATTTCATGTCGATATATGTGCTTTTCATATCCACAAGATCTTCTTCTTAGTTTGGATGCAGACAAAAACGTGAACAAGGTAATTATATGAGTCAAGCATTCTATCAGCTCTCAATACCAATGTTTTTCTGCTATCTTATAGTAATGGAACTTGTCAGGTTCTTCTATCAGCTGTTATATTATTTTTAACTTTACATATGGCTTTTTCTCCATTATAACATGTAATTATTAGAACAGCAATGTCCAGGGATTTTTAGTAGACATATTCTGTAAAAGTGCTTCAATATCTCAGAAATACCCTCCTTCCTCTCACTTGCCTTGCTGTATCTGATAACTCAGAATTTGACAGACCTGTGCAGACTGCTGTATGCTCCTCTGTCAGCCACCTGGGTCATACTGTGGGGGAAGGTGAAGATGCCTGTCCACAATGAATATAAGTATTTCTAAAGATATAGGGAGAAACACTTGATCCTGAGCCTCTGAAGTGTCAAGTGCTGTTTGCAAGATGCTATGCTGTCACAGCAATCAAGAGACAAGTACTCAGCACCTAGTGGATGTGTGGAAGAAAAATTTGCAGCTAAAGCATAGGATTAGAGTGGCTTTCAAAAATCTTAAACCCCTGAACTTCCCACATGACCTTTTTTCTAAGAGTTTTATAAACTCTAGGAGTGAACTTCACCAGAATTTCTTACTTCATGTTAAATATTGCCAGTTAACTGGAGCAATTAAGTATTTTAAAGGATTGATTTAGACATTCTCCAGACATTTCATCAAAACCAAAGACATACAGGGACTAATTTTGAATTATGGGCAATAAGTTCCAAATATCACATTCTTAGGAGGAAAGTGATCTAAGAATGGAAGGGAACACAACTGAAATAAGAAAATATGCTGGGTGGAAGACAAGAACAAAAACATTCTAGAACTGTAAAGTTTGCAAAATGTGAAGGTGGTTGAAACAATGCTGATTCTATAACTGAAAACATCACCCGTGACTTGTTGACATTTTATTGAACATAAAACTGAAAATGATAAGACCCTTACTGGCAGAAATACATGTCAGAGTAATTGGAGACTTACAGAAGTATAGGGAGACAGTGAAGGCAAACAAAATCCCCTCAGTATTATTTGGGATCTCAAAAGCTGCAGTCACCTCAGCAACATGCTGTTGTGCACCTTGATGCTAGGAAACAGAAGTCATAAATAGTATAGGTGTCACAAGAATCCATACTGTGATCGAATAAGATTGCCACCTAGAGTAGCTATATATAAGTAGTAAAAGTAGAAGCCTTAGGTCCAAAATCCCTATCAGTGAAAAGCTGAAATGGATCACAGTTAGTAAAGATTAAGAATACCAAACACTGGCTGTGGCATGACCATAATTAAGGGTCTTACAACAATCTGACACCATAACACTTACTGGCTTGGGTGAGATTCCTTAGGCGTTTGTGAGATTGATTATATATTGTGGTTTAGAAGGCTCCTTGTCATGCTTCTAATCATTGTGTTGTTAAGATTGGTTAAAGAAGGAAGCTGCAGAGGTCTGCACCTGAAGGTACTTGCAGAAGTCAGTTGCCATACCAGCTAAGAGCTCACTTTAGCAAAGATAATCAGTCACAATTCGGTCTCTTGATAAAGCAGGTGACTGAAAAAGTCCAATTTGAAGCTTAGGTTAAGATCTTTTTCTTATTAAATCCCTTTGGTAACAAAACTTAAGATACATGCTGGTATGAATTGGTAGAAAATGCATCAAGATTTTTGGAAGGCAGTGAGATTGCTACGGACGAAAGAAAACTCTTGCCTGAAAAATCTCTTCAGGCTTCCTTTCAAGACATTTCTTCATCTAAAACATCCTCAGTGGCATTTTAGTGCTCTTGGAGTCAATTATTACATTCCCCTTCATTTCAGTGAACCTAGTGCTGCTAATTGGTATTACTGGAAGATGTGTCCTCTATCTAGAACATGGATTATTTTTCCTGCTATTATTGCTTGTTAACATTCACTTTCAAATAATTTAAAGAAAAAAATCGCTTTTAATGACACTGAAAAAAATATTATGAAGCAATGATAAAATTTCTGATTAAAGGACTATGCTCAAATATGACTAACATAAGAAGCTGCCAATTCTCACATAGGAGTCTCAAACATGAGTTTATTATTTCTGCTACTAGCCCCATCATGCAGATGACACTAAAAGACAAGTAGATTGGGAAGATGACTGACATCCACTAGGCAGCTCTTTGAAGACAGCTTGGACTTTCTGATTTTCGTATTATGGGTATTTGCTGTCCTGTGCAAAAAAAACAGGCCGAATTTTTACCCCTAGAACTAAGCAAGCTAATGTATTGTTAATCTTGTCTGAAGCTTTCTGTTTTTTGCCTTGGCCAAGCCCTTACACTCATCCACTCCTCTTTTCAAGATCTGAGAAAACATACTTTTTTTTTCTTCTCTGTTTCTTCATCTACATACATCTCTACACCTCCAAGACAAGAATTTAAAGAGTCAAATTATCTTGGCAGTTTCAAGCAACTATTTTGACCCACCTTGACGAAATAGTTTGGAAAAGGCAAATACATAGATACTATGATCAGTAGATACCAGAGACAGAGGTAACAAACAATGCTACCTTTTCTAGTAGGAGCTCAAATGACTAGACATGTAAATGCAAGCTGCAAATCCACAGATTCTCCCCTCTACTTCATCAGAACAGCATACAATTTCATCTTAGGCAAAAAAAATATTGCAGTTATCCTTTTGGAAGTGATTAATTTCCTATGCCATAAAGCCTTATGAATTCCCAGGCTGACTAATACCCAATCTGCAAAGCATGAACACCAAAGAAATTCTAGTGGCTGCATTTCAAAACTGTAGGGGCTTGCTGAGAATCTGCTGCCAAAGCATGAGACCAAGGGGGCTTTCACCTTCTTCCAGAAGCAGGCAAACTGCTCCAGTACTATGTGGAAACAGGCTTTGAAATGCTTTGAAAACTATTGATATGCAGAAAGGTGACCAGCATTTAAAATTGTATTAAAATAGGTTACCAAAAGTACAGATGATAGACTATGCATAAATCTAACCTAAACACTGATTCAGGAGGCTGACCTATGTTGTCCTTTGACAGATAAATCTCCAGGGATGAAGGGACACTCTTTTCAAATTGTATTAGCACAAACAGAAATACTACTTTCTGTTTCTCAGCACCCTGAAGTAGAGCTGCATTCTGCTCCTAGCATAGCTCTTCTGAATGGCAAGAAAATTATCAGAGGGGATGAAAATTATCATAAGGGGTGGATTATGTCTACAGATATCAACCATAATAATGCCTACAGAGTCCCATTTCCTTATTTATATTTGCTACTGCCTTTCAAAAACCGATGGACAAATTGGCTTAGCAATCACTGTCCCTGCTTGATGTGTCTTGATGGAGGCTGGCAGTTGAAGTGATTTAGTTTTTGTTACAGCATAAATACATTCCTTTTTTTCCTTTTCCTTCCAGGGGATAATAGACCTTGTCATAAACTATTACATCTTCTGATTTAAAAAAAACAAAAAATCACTCCCTTTTCCTGTGGCACAAACACAAAATGGTATTGGTATTTACAGGTCATACACATCTTGACAGCGCTTCCCCTGGGTCTCATAGGCTCACACAGACAATAATTAAGCTCTTTGATGTAAATCTAGCACCCAGGAAAAGAAAGCTTGATGTTTTCAGGTGCGATGTTATCCAGAAAAGACCAAATTTGTCTGCTTTTCTTGTGGTTGCACTGTTTTCTCATTATTTATACACAAAAATCAGGGCAAGATAGATTGGTCATATATAGTGGGGAGGTGGAGGGGTATTAATATTTATTTATTACTTCAGGAAAGCTGTGTGTCTCCAGACAAATCAGAGTGAAGATTTCTTTCCTTGTCTAAATCCTTCTGTTTCATCAGCACCTTTTCTACTTTCTGAGTCAGCCACCAATCAACACTCCAACATACATTTAACTTTTCTGTTTGGAATTGAAATTCCCCCCAAATGAAAAAAGAGACCAGGTATTTTCTAAGATCAGAAATGGTAAACAGTTGTCTGGTCAAGTTTTAACAATCTGTTACTGCAATATGTAAAATGCTTCTCATGGGAAAATTTGGGTTGGTATCTTATGCTGCAGTTCAGGGAATTGCAGGCTTCTGTGCTGAAGGGGCTTCAGGTATTCATGGAGTACGTGTTGCTACAGGTACTGCTGGTTATCTAAGAACTGGATGCATTCTATTTGTTTTTAATCATGCTTCTTCAAATCCTCCATCCAATACACTTGTTTCTTCTGCTTGGTTGGTATATTTTGTATGTTTCTTGTATCTTTATTACTACATGAAGGCAATTGTCATATTGAGATCCTGATCTGTACAATATCTAGGGTGTTCTTTATATACTTTTATTAGTAGTATTTCAATGTAATCAACAGATAATTGGTTCTTAACACTGTATTCTTTCCTCCTAGTCTTATCAAAAGGCATAAAGACTTCAGGTTTAAATTACAAATTTATCTTGTGATAAGGAGTTATAGTAATGCAATAAGAGAAAGCTAACTACTGAATTAATTTAAAAGACTACAATAAAATTCAGTGTTCAAAAGGAAAAGCTGATCTGTATATATGCATTATAATTTGTTCATAAATTCAGAGATCATGGGTTACTTGAACCATACCTGTACACTACTCAGCTAAGGTTGCATGAATTGTGTTACGTAGCCTCAGAAAGACAATTAAGCATTATTTGGAAATAGCTTAAGCAGTTATGATGGTACATTAGAAATTACTTACATTCTGATACTGAAGTAGGTAGAGAACAGATTGTGTTGTTCAGTTTGCGTTATACTTAGTTGGATGTAGTATCCCATCACTAAGTAGCCTTTGCTGCAGGTGTGCAACAGAACATTACCTCTCTTTAATGACTCACATGTCACGTTTCTACTTGTGAAATTTGGTAAAGAAAGTAAAAAATCCGAATAGGAATAACCTAATGTTCTCATCTCTTATTGCAATCTTTTAATCATTATAAGAATGGACTAGAATCGTACCTTTTGACCTTTGTTAAAGTCTTTGACGTGATTTTTTTTTTATTATAGAATTTTAGTGAAAGATAGTTATTTTCTGTCTTCCCAGAGCACAGCCACTGTTCTTCGACAACTCAATAGCTAGCCTTTTATATAGGCATCTTAATTTACAAGAAATTATAGTAAGAGTACGCAGAAGCATCAAATTAATATATACCATTGGCAATAGTGTTCAGAACTCTTTTTATCTGGTAAAGAATGGCTTTGGAAATGAAGTGGTACATGGCTGGCATCATTCTCTCCCCTATATTGCCTCTGCTTGCGAAAGCTATAATAAAGTAAAAAGTAACTTGCTGTAATTGTTTGCAGTGTACCAACAGTTATAAAGACTTTTCCAAATCTTCATATTCCTCAATCAGGTCTCTGGAAGGCCTATTCCGATGCACAAGATGATAGGCTGTGTATCTAGACATGGAATCTATGCTGTTCACTTAGCAGTGGTTCTATTCCAGACTAACCCTGCCTTGTCTTGTCTTATAGTGTGTGTACCCGTCAGTAGCTGGAGCACACTAAGTGCTCTTCAAGAGCACATTGACTGGTTTACCTCAGTCTGAAAGGAAGCCATTTAATGAGTTCTAAGATATATATGTATATAAAAATGCAGTAAGTAGGGACATCCAGGAGACCTATATCAAAGCTTCATCCTGACCAGAACTAAAGAAACAGCTTCAATACACCCCTGGTTCTTCAGTTAATACTGTCACAGTTTGTGCTTTTAACAATTATATTTATTTCCTAGGAACAATTAAAATTGTGTCCTAATAGCATGACAACTGCTTAACTCTAAATGTTCTCCTCCTTTCTGGCTCTAGGAAAATTGCATTCTGGATAAACAGTAGCCTCTTCCAAGTAACTGGGCTTATTGGAAATTAACAGTGTTGTCAGTTCTTATAAAGCAAGCACAGACAGGCCAAAGCAGTCTTAGTAGGCAACTTGTCCCTTCACTCAGCAGTGACCCTCCTTCAAATTCAGTACAAAACAGAGGTTCCTTCCTCTGTTATCTTTCAAAATATCATTCAAACGTGGCAGAAATCAAATGGTTGGAAGCCATAAATGGAATCTTATAGTATTTCACCGGAGAGTATTTTTCATTTTTCTTTAAATGGCTGACCAATTGTAGACAGCCTATGAAAGTCAGCTTCAAAACAAAGATTGACATTTGGTGAGGAATACTGAAAGTTACCTCAAAACATGATTTCTGTATTTGCATTTTGAGATTTTGTCTCAATAGGCATCAGAGCTGACTCCAGCTGTTTTGCAGATCTTTATAGAATCCCGCATCTCATTCACACACACAAAACTTCTGATATAAGTACAGTAATACTTAACAGTTGGGTTTCTTTATCACATTGCTAAAGCCCATTTTCAAAATTTTAGTGATCCTCAAGTTTTTAATAAAGCAGGTGTTTTCTTTTTTTTTTCTCCAGAGCTGCCTAGTAGAAAGAGAAGTAACTGAAAAGATAACATGCGCTGCATGCTAACAGCACTGATACATAAAAAGATTAAATGAAAAGAAAATGTAAACCTTGACTCTACCGAGTAATAGGTTTGCAATGTCTCTCAAGACAAGAAGTTAAAGTCTTGCTCTGCTGTGGTAAAGTAGTGCACTTACTATGTGCCCTTGCCATAGAGAGATTAGCCACTTATTTTTTCCCTGTGATCTGTAACTAAAAATTCTGCTTCAAAACTACTTCACTGCTGCACAAGTTAATGTTGAATTAATACCCTGTAGTGGTCTCATAGTTCAACATTCCAAATATTTTCAGGCTATCATTTTGTAGTTGTAATTGTCATCAGTAATGACCACTTGAGGAAATCTGATGGAGATAACAGGAATATTTCTGTATTGCCTTCACTTTGGACTGACATGTCCATTTCCCCCCCTTCTGTGAGGTTTCCCCCATTCTGTGAGGTGATTTTTGCTCACGAAGATTTGCAAAAGGAATTGTCTGTGCTTATTTTAGAGAGCTTATGCATATGCTTTGTGCTCATTTTACTTTGATCCTCACACAAAAATTAGATCACAGATTATTCCTGGCATTCTAAACAAATTACTTATTGATCTATGAGTTGTGTACAATCTCAGCCCATCCAGCAAGCTTCAGAATAAGAAGAAAAATAATGAGTTTACATCAGTCGTATATAAGTCCAGAAAGATGAGTTAAAGGAATTGTATTGAAAGTGGCTAAAACAGGAATTTAAGTTTTTGAAAGTCCAAGATACCACCACGTGTTAATGATGAAGGATGAAATTACCTTGTTAAAGAAGAGAGAAAAGACACAGAATGCATAATATTGTTCTCTTTTAAGTGGAATAGGAAGACAAATCCATGCTAAACCATGATACTGAATAAATAACCAGCAGTAAAATTGTTGGGATATTCCTGATTCCAGTTGCAGAGCATAGGCTCTGATTCTGTTGGGTTGTGCAGGTGAGCAGGAATGTTAGCTTGTTGGGGTGTGTCTCCCTTGCCTGTCATTGTGGCTTTACATTCTGCATCTTTTTTGATTACTAGTGACCTCAGCTACACCTCTGTGTTAAAACTCATCCTAATTCTGATTTCACTTTTACTGGCTCTGTGTCATTCTTAGTTTAGAGAAATTCCTGAACTAAAAAAGCAACTCATGGATAAGCTAGGTATTTTCAAGCTTACTTTTTAGGCAAAAATTCTGAGTTCAAAATAAAGTCATTAATTACGGCTGCAGCAAGTCAGCCTTAGAGCTAATTATCAGCTCCATCTATAAACAGGCCAAATGAATGAGTGAGCTAGAAATAGTTTATGGGACAGATCCTCAGCTGCAGTCAGTGGAGTTGTGACAGTTTCTATAGGCTGCAAAGTGTCTGAATTTCTGGTTCTACCACTAAACATTGATTCTTACATAATGAACATTCTCATGACACTAAGTCAAGGTTTAATAGATGTTGTAATGAAAAAAAGCTGCCGGGGTAAAAGACTTTGATTCGGCTGAAGAACATAAGTCCTATACATTCAAATAAACAATGAAAGTGACAGTATGTTTGTCCGCATTTTCCCCAGTGAGAGAAATGTTGTGCCTGAAACACTAAAAGAAAGGAAAAACACAAATACTCTTGCAAAGATATTTGCATATTGTTATTAAACAGCCAACCTTTACATAATGAAGGGCATATTTACAGTGCTGCTCAAATTGATTGCTCTAAGGCTGCTTTATGATATTAAAATATTTATAAATAGACTTTAATTCAGCTTCACCTCTGTCACAAAACAGTGAAAATCCTGATTACCGTTTCTCTGTGCAGATGAAAGGCAATCATACATATGTATTGACATTCAACTAACACTATACCTTAAAAGGTTCAATTGTTTAGCATGACTGCCAAACCATTAAATAAGGGCACAGGCTGTTTTTATAAATAATGCTGACTGTATTCAGACTGTTATAGAACACATTTGAATTGTACTATCTAGGTAAATGAAATTGCCTATACCCTCCCTAGCACTGTCAGGCATGAGACAAAATGGAATGACAGAAATTAATTTTTAGGCCTGTCATCCAGAGTATCCTTTGCAAGCCTTAGCTTCAGTAAAAATAAACATATTCATAATTTAAACACAGTATTCCATGATACTATTTGTTAAACTACTGTTTTGAAATAGGCTCAGGTCTTTCTCCTTAATTCATGGAACCATTCTCTGCACTGACCTTAGAAAATGAATAGTCATATCTTAAGACTGATGGGCCATGGGACACACTGACAGATTTAATTTCCTCATATGTCCAACCTTCTGTCTCTGCTGGGCATGTTTAGTTTAGCTATATTTGCTGTGAAAGAACCTTTTCATATTTGCTGCTGAGCCTACATTTCATGGGAAGAGAAAGAGAAAAAGGCACAGAGGAGAATAATCATAAACTATCTTTTGGGATTGACATAAGCAGAGAAGAAAAAAATAAATCCTACTATCCTTTATGTTCTTATAATTGGTACATCACCTCAAGCCAATAATCTCTTGAGTACTCCAGACTTCCCCAAATTTCACTTGCTAAGCTACTTTCAAAACAAACATGAAATACGCTGCTACCAGTTCTTGAGGTGATCTGTACAGCAATGGGCTTTTTTTGTTTTATTGTGCTCTTTAAGCACATTGCTTTAACTCAGAATGATTGAAACTACAGGATTTAGATCATAACTCAAATCAGTAGGTAGAAAATTTGCTTGAAACTTCTTAAATTCTGTTATTCTTGGTGCATTCCAGCTGATTTTCTGAAGGAAGGACATGTCTTAAATATGGCATTTGTTTTAACTAACTCAGGACGACATGCTAAATGTGCAAGCATTAATGTACATGGTTTAGAAAACTTAATCTATAGCCATTCAATTCATTAATTATCACGTTGAATTTGTTGGAAAATTATCAGTGCTACATTTTTATTTATTGCCAAGATGCATTTGAAAGGAAATTGAAATGCTATCAAAATCATATTTTTATTTTCCATTTTGTTCTAAATCTAATTGAAGTTGCTTTAGGCCTGATTTCATGCAAGTCCTTCCAAACCACCAAGAAAGGTAGAGGAGGAAAATGACATTTATTATTAATGAATTGAAGAGATTGTTTCTAATTACCATGGCCTGTATCTTTCTAAAACTAGTTGAACTTCTCCATTTTATATCCAGACTTTATTTAAGAGCTGGAAGAGGAAATACAATTTTTACCTTTTTGTCAAGTATTTCCAAATCTATCCACTTACATGGAGTCTGTTACTGAAATAAACTTTTTGAACAATTACTTCTTTTTTTGTACTGCAGAAAAAGGCTACAGACATTTTGACCTAGTTAGCAAGTCAATAAAGTGGATTTTCAGAATTTAACAACTCCTTTCTACCATCTTAGAGGTCTGATATGCTTTAACACTATGATAGCAAACATATTACACTTTGTATCAGTATTTAATGTGTATGTCTTTAGCACAGCAATAAATTCAATCTTTATATGTTTCCATAACTATATGATTAAATAGAAATTATTTTTATATAGATAGAAGTTAGATCTAAGAGGTTTTAATAATTACCTTTTATTCTGTCTGTCTGGAAGCACTGCGCTTTTGGTTGTAAAATCCACAGAGCTTTGGGAATAATTCATACAAAGAACAACACGGGTTTGATGTCACAGAGCCATTTGTTAGGATTAATAAAGCCAAAAGTCTCCTTTTATTTTCCTTGTAAAACAATACAAATATAGGAAAGCAAATTATGCTGCTTCTTTCATATTTCTTCCATTCTTACGTATCATCAGTCAGTAACATATGAGATGAAAGTAACAAACATGGGATATAGAATCTAGCCTGGCTATGAAGCTCTGACAGAAAAAATATTCTGTCTCCTGCAGTGAGCCAATTTGTTCTGACCTCCTTGACAGAGAGCAGATTTGGTACCCCACAGTCTCACTTTGAGTGTTACCTTCCAAACATATCCACCCATAAGTTTACACTGCCATCAGTTTTGAAATACGGTGCTGTGAGAACAATTTACACTATTTGACAGGCTACCACAAAGCATCTTAGCCTCTTTTTAAGTTTGCAGTTCAGAGGAAATGAGTTCTTACCACTGTTACCAAGCTGTAAAAGCCTTGCTTTGAATGACAAAAGCATGTCACAACAGTGCATGAGTAATGTGGAAATATTCTGCAAGCTCTTACGCTGGAGAAAAGAACTGGCAGTCTCAGGGCTTAGAGGGGCAGCCTGTGACCCGGACAGTGTCTCAGGGCAGCTCAGAGAAGCGCTTGAAAATTCAAAGGATTAGAGATTCTTTGGAGGTTTGGAATCTGGGTTAAAACACTCCTCTCTCTGCTAAACTTTTTTTTCTCTTTTTAAGATTATTACCCTTCCACAGGCGTAAGGAAGAAGAATATTAAAATTTGCTAAAGCAAGAATTTCATTTAACAAAGGGGAAGAGTTATTTACTGATCCAAACTACTTTGAAGTCTGAAAAGATAAGCTTGAAGCCTTGATGAAATGGCTCATGCCTGCAGTATTTCGGTGTTTATTCTTGATTGGAACATAGAGTTACAGAGCTACCTTAAAAATAAGCAGTATAGCAAGGAAAGTTAGTATACCTTTTTTTACAGTATAAAGATCGAGTTTGTGCCAAGGACAGGGAAAGGGCTCAGACAGAACCTTTGCTTTTCAAGCTAAAAGAGAGCGTTAGCATAACAGCACAGCAGCAGTGAAAAAAATCTTGTTGGCAGCAGTCTGTGGCACATTGAAGATGAAACTAGGGAATCTAGCAAAAAAAGGGGAAAATTTGTCTAAATGGAGCAGAACCACCACATAAAACAAATGTAATCGCACTTTAAAGTTATATCCTAACAAGTACTGTGTCAGATCTGTGTCCGACCATAGTTGAAAGGAACAGAAGGAAGCTTTGCTCCATACACAGGAAACTAAGTAATTATAGAAATCCGAGGGTTGTTTTCTGGTCCTTATACTGATTCAGTCTGAGATGCCAGGCAAATTCTTTACTTAAGTACAGACTGATCATACAAAGGGGCAATAGTATTGTACTTAGCTGCTACAATGGACTTCCTTGATTAACTCACAACTTATAAAGCACTGTGAGACAGCACTCAGCTGAAAACTGTTTTAGAAAGAAAAAGGTGCAAAATTTATAAGACTTGGTTTGTTTGTCCTAGACTTTCTGTAGTTAAAATTGGCAGTATATTTACTATATAAGCATTGATAGAAATGCTCCAGCATATAATTAAAAAGAAAGGAGAAACAACTTTGCCTGGCAAATGCCTTAATAAGTCATGATTTCATTCCACAATGTGTTTGCTTTGTAATGCCTATCATTACAATGTAAGCAACTAATTAGTATCTGTGTTGGGATGTTTCTATCGGCACATTAGACATCTAGAAGAAAATACCTTATTTGGAAACAATACAAACACCAGTAGAAAGACTTCTTTTAAGACCATACTGAATGCAGTCTGAACAAATGAAGAGTCTTGATGTGATTTAGTATAACACTAACAGTGAACACAACTCTAAATTATTTTGCAACCTGCTCTCAGAGTCCCAAATTGCCATTTTTAGTGTCTGCATTCCTAATGATGGTTGATAGATCGCAGGAAAAAGAAAATACTGATCTCTCTTATCTTGATTTAGTCACTGGGTGGGGTTATTTTACATAGTCAAAAGCAATAAGAACAAAAAAAAAAATCTCCTTTTGTGATGTAATAATGCAAATATATTCGAAGAAAAGCAGAAATCATTGCTCATGAGTAGAAAGCTTTTATAGTGGTAATTTAACCTGGCTGTTATTTACACTATAAAATTGTCTCTATGTCTGAAGCTATTTTTACTGGAAAGATCAGAGAAGTTTTCTTACCGTTTTAGCTGTCTATAAGGAAAGTAAACTGACAAAGTCACAAACTATTCTGTGTGTAGAACAGAAAGAGTAAAACTTCTGGGATACCTGTGAATTTGTAATGCTTATGGTATTTATTTCCATTAATAAATCTAGAACTTTGAAGAAATAAATAGTATCAGATGGGCACCCAAAAAACTATAATCTGTCAGTTGTTTTACTGACCGAAAAATTTGTTTCTTTACACAATTATCAGCTCCACAATAAGCTGTGCCAGTGACACATTGTAGATATATATCATAGTGTCCTAAATATCTGATGTGCAAGGAATGTGATGAACATCTAAACTTTTCACAAAATACGTGAATTTCTAGAATTTAGACTGGAATTTAATAGTAACAGCTGCAAGGCTTATGTGCTATGACCAACATACTTTTAATAAATCAGAACTACTTAAGGCATATTTTCAGCTGCCCAAGTGGCTTTATGTGACCAAAGGTGGATTTGACTGCAGACAAAAACACTTCTATAGAATCATAGAATCGCTAGATCGGAAAGGACCCACTGGAGTCCAACCATTCCTATTAATCACTAAACCATGCACCTCAGCACCTCATCTTTTAAACACCTCCAGGGAAGGTCACTCAACCACCTCCCTGGGCAGCCTGTTCCAGTGCCCAATGACCCTTTCTGTGAAAAAATTTTTCCTGATGTCAAGCCTGAACCTCCCCTGGTGGAGATTGAGGCCATTCCCCCTTGTCCTATCCCCTGTCACTTCAGAGAAGAGGCCAGCACCCTCCTCTCTACAACTTCCTTCCAGGTAGTTGTAGAGAGCAATAAAGTGTCCCCTCAGCCTCCTTTTCTGCAGGCTAAACAGTCCCAGCTCTCTCAGCCACTCCTCGTAAGACTTTTTCTCCAGACCCTTCACCAGCTGTGTTGCTCTTCTCTGGACTCACTCCAGAGCTTCAACATCCTTCTTGTAGCAAGGGGCCCAGAAATGAACACAACATTCGAGGAGCGGTCTCACCAGTGCCGAGTCCAGAGGGAGAAGAACCTCCCTGGACCTGCTGGTCACGCCATTTCTGATACAAGCCAAGATGCCATTGGCCTTCTTGGCCGCCTGGGCATACTGCTGGCTCATGTTCAGTTGCTGTCAACCAACACCCACAGGTCCTTCTCCTCCAGGCAGCTTTCCAGCCAGACTTCTCCTAGTCTGTAGCACTGCATAGGGTTGTTGTGCCCCAAGTGCGGGACCCGGCATTTGGCCTTGTTAAACCTCATGCCATTGGACTCAGCCCAGCGGTCCAGCCTGTTCAGATCCCTTTGCAGAGTCTCCCTACCCTCCAGCAGATCCACACTTCCACCCAGCTTAGTATCATTTGCAAACTTGCTGAGGGTGCACTCGATGCCTTCATCCAGGTCTTTGATAAAGACATTGAACAGGGCTGGACCCAGCACAGAGCCCTGGGGAACCCCACTTGTCACTGGCCTCCAGCTGAAGTTAACCCCAGTTAACCACCACTCTCTGGGCCCAGCCATCCAACCAGTTTTCCATCCAGAAGAGTGTGCACCTGTCCACGCCAGAGGCTGACAGTTTCTCAAGCAGAATGCTGTGAGAAACTGTGTCAAAGCCTTTGCTGAAGTCCAGGAAGACCACATTCACAGCCTTTCCCTCATCCAGCAGCCGAGTCACTTTGTCATAGAAGGCGATCAGGTTAGTCTGGCAAGACCTGCCTTTCATCTTGGCTGGGCCTGATCACCCAGTTCTCTTGCATGTGTTTCATGATAGCACACAATGTCACCTGTTCCATGACTTTCCCTGGCACTGAGGTCAGACTGACAGGCCTGGATTCTCCCTGCAACCCTTCTTGTAGATGGGCACAACATCAGCCAGCGTCCTGTCGAAGTGGAACTTCCCCAGTCTTCCAGGACCACTGGAAGATGATGGAAAGGGGTTTGGCCAGCACATCCACCAGCTACTTCAGTACTCTTGGGTGGATCCCATCTGGGCCCATAGACTTGTGGGTGTATAGCAGGGCAAGCAAGTCTCTAACTGCCTCCTCTTGGATCATGGGAATGTCGTTCTGCTCCTCTAACTCCTGGGTTTGAACACAGAGGGAACAACTTTCCTCACTATTAAAGACTGAGGCAAAGAGGCATTAAGTACCTCAGCCTTTTCCTCATCCCCTGTCACTGTTGTTCCTTCTGCATCCAATAGGGACTGAATATTCATCCTAGTCCTCCTTTTATTGTTAATGTATTTATAGAAAGATTTCTTTTGTTATCTTTCTCAGACATGGCCAATCTGATTTCTAGTTGGGCCTTAGCCCTCTTGATTTTTTCTCTGCACAATCTCACTTCCTTCCTGTAGTCCACCCAAGATGCCTGTCCCTTCTTCCAAAGCTCATAGACATTCCTCTTCATTTTGATGTTTGTCAGGACCTCCCTAGTCAACCAAGCTGTTTTTTTCCCCCACTGGCTCCTTTTCCGGAACATGGAGATGGCTTACTCCTGAGCTGATAGCATTTCCTTTTTGAAGAGTGCCCAGCCCTCATGGGCTCCCTTGCCCTTAAGGACTGTCTCCCAGCTGTCTCTTGGACTTTGTCAACCAGCCTTCTGAACGGTCCAAATTCTGCCCTCTGGAAGTTTAATGCGACTGTTCTGCTAATCCCCCTCTTCACCTCACCTAGAACTGAAAAACCTCTCGTCTCATGATGGCTTTGTCTCAGGCATCCTCCAACCGTCACATCCCCCACAAGGTCTTCTCTGTTCATGAACAGCTGGTCCAAGAGGGCACCATCCCTTGTCAGTTCACTCACCAGTTGTGTCAGGAAGTTGTCTTCCACACACTCTGGGAACTTCCTAGACTGCTTCCTCTGTGCTGTATTGTAATTCCAGCAGATATCCAGAAGACTGAAGTCTCCCATGAGGACAAGATCTAGCGATCTTGAAACTACCCCTAGTTGCTTATAGAAGAGCTCATCAGCTGCTTCTTTTTGGTTGGGTGGTCTGTAACAGACTCCCATCACAATATCTGCCTTCTTGTGAGCTCCTCTGATTTTAACCCACAGGCACTCAGTCTCATCATCACCATAATCAAGCTCAAGGGTATCAAAGCACTCTCTAACATAGAGGGCTACCCCGCCTCCTCTCCTACCCTTCCTGTCCTGCCTGAAGAGTTTATACCCCACAGTTGCTGCACTCCTTATACAAGTCATCTCACCATGTTTCCATGATGGCAATGACATCGTAGCCTCCTTGCCCTACAACAGCTTCCAACTCCTCCTGCTTATTGCCCATGCTGCGTGCACTGGTGTAAACGCACTTCAGCTGGGCTGGTGAACCTTCAGCCCTCATAAAGGGAATAGAGTTCATTCCCAATTTACTGGTCCTTGGAATATCTAACCCTTCAGCACCAGTTTCATCCTTACTGTCCCCAGATGTACTCGCCCCCACTTGCTCTGTGGTGACATGCTGGCGGTCTTTGCCAGCACACCATCTCTCAGTCACTGGAGTTCCACTTCCAGGCTTACTCCCGACTAGCCTGGTCTCATCCCCGTTCCCCTTCACATCAATTTTAAAGCTCTATTTATGAGCCTAGCTAGATTTTCAGTAAGGACTTTAGTCCCCTTAGGAGACAAGTGTGCCCCATCCCTAGTAAGGAAGCCTGGGGATGCATGGGCCACGCCATGATCAAAGAACCCAAAGCCTCTCTCCTCACAGCAGGCTTGGAGCCAGGTATTAATCAACTGATTCTTTTTGACCTCTTGCTCCTCATTCCTTAGCGTTGGAATGGAGCTAAACACTTCTTGCACCCCAGAGCCCTCCATCATTCTCCCCAGAGCCCCGAAGTCTCTCTTAATGGCTTTCAACTTTCTGCACTGTGTGTCGTCATTGCCGATTTGAAATACTACCAAAGGGTAATAATCTGTCTCCTTGACCAATGAAGGAAGTTTTCTAGTTACATCCTTCACTGATGCTCCAGGTAAGCAGCAGACCCCTCGTGGACCGGGTCTGGTCTGCAGATGGGTCCCTCTGTTCCTTTTAGAAGGGAATCCCCGAAGACAATCACCCTTCTCTTCTTTTTTATGGAGGATGTTTTTATGGTTGTTTGAGGATGGCGCAGCCTAGGGAATGTTTCTAGGCTGTGGGAGCTGTCTTCTTCATCCTTGGGGATTGATTCTACCTGCAGTGCTTCATATTTGTTCTTCAGGGGAATCTGGGGGTTTATTGTCTGAGTGGAGACAGCAGGTTTCCTGTACCAGTCAGGAACTTGCTGCCATTCCCCATATCTTGTTCCCCCAACCTTGCAGTTGGCAGGTGGGTGGTGCTAAGCCACACTAGCTCCGACAGCCTGCTGAGTTTGTGAGAGGGCACTACTCCACTGATCTATCTCCCTCTCACACTCCCTGATAGTCCTTAGTCTATTTACCTCCTCCCTTAGCTCCTCCACCATATGAAGGAGCTCCCCGACACGAGCACAGCTTCCACAAGTGAAGCCAGTACCGGCAGCGTGAGACAGTGTGGGAGAGGGGCACTGCCTGCAGCCCAGGGTCTGGGTAGCTGCATGTGCCCACTGAGGCTCTATCTGGGTGGCAGCATCCATCCTGCCTGCTGCAGCACAAGGAGTAGCTTAAATCTTCTGCCAGGTGGCCACCATGGTCCATGGTCCCTTCTGGGAGTGCTTGCCTGAAGCAAGGAAACATTCTGGAGAAAAATTGTTACTAAATATACTGTTCTGCCCACATAATACTACAAAATTCTCTGCTAAGATACTAGCTCTGAGGTACTGTTAATATATCAGCACAGTGCTACACTGAAGTTAATTAGCCTTTCTTGCTGGTATGCAAAAGCAATGTGACTCTAGTTCTGAAACAACATAGTCATACTGCCAGTCAGGACTCTCTCTAGCACTTTTTGGGTGGTGATATTCACTTGCCTTCACTACAGGTGAACACCCCTGGAGATGTGGACAACATGTGGATTGCACTGCACACTTGCTTCTTGTAGGAAAGCCCTAAATGTGCAGCATTGTATAGTTTCATCTGCATTGAGCTTCATCAGTATAACTTTGAGGTGATTTCAGGCTGGCAGGGGCTGACTTCTCAACATGGAAAAGCATACTTGTAGAACCAATAGGACTCAATCCCAAATGATGCTTTAGTGTCTTGATTTACTATTAATACAGACATGACTATTCACATTAGGAATTCATTTCCAGATTTTACATAGCATAAACCTACTGAACCTTTTGGTAAAGCAGAACCAGTTAGTTATAATTTGTCCTCAGGCTGTGCAGTGCTGTGGCACAAGAGCTGCAATACAGAAAACCTTTGCAAGGACCATGTGAAGAACCATGTCAGTGATCCTAAGCTAAATCTTCCCTGACTAGGAATTGGACTCCTTAGTTATAAGCCTTTCCTCACTTTACTTAAGGTAGAGTTCAGCCCCATACTAAAGACAGCAGTAACGTATATAACACTGAACTACCCTGTGGCAGGAGTGGATTGAAACAGCACTGAGATTTAAGCTAGAAACAGGACTTTCAGATTCTGGCTCTTCTTTTCTTTTCCTGTGCCAAAACAAGGTCATTCTTCTTGATGTGCCTATTCCAAGAATTTCTTAATTAATGGGGCTTCTCACCAGGAAAAAATAATTTCTTTTAACAGATAAACAATGGACTGTGGCCCTCTAACATCTTGTTGCTATTATGACAATGTTCCATATGTTTGCTTATGGAATGTCACTCTCCTTTGTGATTTCAAAGATATTTTACCATTCACTGATGTCCTTGACAATAACATTCCTCCTCTCAGAAGCTGTGAGTGCAGCCGCAGCTTAGTGTAAAGGAATGCAAGTATAGTACATATTACATATTTCCTGAAAATTACATTAAATAAACCCCATCAAGTTTGCAAAATCTAGAACTGTGAAATTAGGAGATGCCAGTATTAAGGTTTCCAGTGCAATCTTTGTTTAGATCCCCTCTGCTTATGCCTTTATGACATTCTTTAATTACAAGATCAAATGGTTCCCATAGGTCCCCTGCCTCATTTAATGCACTGATTGGATAGTACTCACTGAATAGTAACTGTTCAATAATGCTTTTCATCCTCTCCATTTATTACACAGTCTCCCATGCTTTATTTACAACACACCACCCAATACCTTTAATGAATATAGAGTTAAAATCCAGTATACTGTATTCATAATACTGTGTCTTAATTCTTAGTGAATAATATTTATATCAACCATGTGAAGAGAATTGTATTACTGCTCCATTTTACCCATAGAAAGAAAAGGCACAGGTGTGTTATTCTGAATTAGCCTCGGTTGTCCAACCCAAGAAACAGAGTTGTATTTGAGAGTATTATTTTGATATCAATTTATCCACCACGGACATCTGCTTTATTTGCTAGTAACTTCAACACTTCAACAAATTAGTCACCAAATATTAAATGAGGTACCCTTAAAATGAGGAATTATCTGAAAGAGAGGGTAACTTAAGTTAAGGAATAAAGGGTCCAGCCAACCTGTTGATAATCAAGTCACTTTCCCTATTGGAGGTAATGATCACAATCAAATGTCAGACAGTCCATGTGGATAAATTATGTCAAAGCAGGAAAAAGACCTTTTAGAGGAGGGAGGAGCAGAAGGAAGGGAAGGTAGAAACTCTGTACTAAGATCTTCCAGCTTATAAAAGGACAAAAATGAGTGTTATAATAGGGATTCTAGTTAGAATAAAGAATCAGTAAGTTTGTAAAAGTACATACAATTCTTTTCATGTAGAGTGCATACAATGAGAAAAATCAGAGAATTGTTCTTCTATTAAGAGAATTTTGTACCAGAAAGATTGTAGAACTGCAGATGTATGTGCATGAGGAACTACTGGTTTTCTTTTAAAGTAGTTTGGCAAAATGCATGGGTTCAAAGAGGTAGGGGAAGAAGTGTTGCTAAAAAGCTAAGACATCAGGAAGAAAATCAAAGCAATAATTGTGATACTGAATTAAGGATTATTTTTTAGACATCATTGAAATGTGCAATTGAAAAGAGGAGGAAAAATGTCCTTCTTTGACATACAATCACAGTTCAAGGCTGAAGCTTGTCTGTATTCATTCCTGACTAATCTGACTATCTGTGTATCTTTCCTTTGGGGACCTGAAATGTGCAGTGAATGGTGTGACCTCAAAAGGATATTTATAATTATTGGCTACTCTGAATAGCAGATTCAAAGCATAACAGCGGATTCAGCACCACAAAGCGATCTATTTATTCATCTGTCTTGTGATTTACCACCTAATGTATAGTGATTATGAAATAAAATCCCAGCAATCTCAGCTCCTCTCCGGCTGTGTTCTTGATACTACTCTAAAATTCTGGTGCTCACTTTTTCATTCATGGCTTCTCCCTTTCTTTGGCTACATGCCAGGTCACAGGTCTCAGTGAGATCAAAGTAAAACTTCAAAGCAGCTGACACCTGAATGTTTTTGAAGTATTGGAAACTGAAACTATGCAAGGTTGTTCACTGGACAGACTGATTGCCACAGGTCTGACTGGATTTATAATTCTCTGTGTTCATAGAGAAATCAGTGTGCTAGCACTCAAATTGTGATGATACACTGCTATAGGCATCTTGTACCCTTTTCATTCATAGATATATTATACTTGAGTGATTGACCTCAAAAACCAGAAACAAAATTATCAACTAATCTAAACTTTTGCACTATTTTTGTATTGAGGATGTTGTGAAACATGAAAGCCAGCAGTTTTTAACTTTCTCCTCATTAACTGTTTAATTTAATGCTGAGAGTCCCTCACCCTTGAAGGAACTGTTCCCTTAAATACACTGCGTGTTTTTGCCTAAAACATTGATGACCCATACAGAGACCGATACATAATTTGCTTCAGAATCAGCTCCTGAAGTAGAGTACCAAATTGAATGTGATCTACTTGGGCCCTCGTGTATGAATTGCCACTTTCTGTGTTTGTGGACAATATTTAGCCTTTTTGCCAAAACTTGACTGAGCTATGAACCATGGTGGCCACTGTCAAGAGGACTGGCAAGCAGTGGAGAGATGTTAACTGAAAGGTGTAACTGAAATATAAGTATTAATCTTACGTTCTTTTATTCTCCCATAGCAGATACCCAGTCATTTGTGTGAACTTCAACAAATGCACAAGCCTTAAGAACCCAACAGAGACATATTTTCACATCATGTTTCAAATCTCAGTAATCTAGAAGTGAAACTTCTTTTCTTGTTCCAGTTTAAGGGAAGTTGCTGCCTTTCAGGGATAGCAAGAATATCGCATTTCCTACAGTTTCTACAGATATAAGACCTTGGTATACTTTATTTCTGAAAAAGTTCCTATTCTTGCATTGCCGATATACTTCTAAATTATACTTATACATGATTGCCAAGCTTCCTAAATCTGCAGCTTCTTTTGGTCTATTATAGAGTGTATTTACTTTTAGCTGGTTGTAGCCTCAGTGACTGCACTGGCAAAAACTGGACTTGCTAAAACTGAAGTAAAAAAATCAGATACAGATAAAAAGAAATGCAAAGGGCAGGAAGAAATTAAGTGAACTTCAAGTAGTTAGTTAAAATACATACTTTATGCTTAGGCTTCCACACTGTTTTACCAGGTCTTTTATTGCCAAGTAATTTCTGAGTAAATTACAAAAACAAATTGCATGATTAAAATGGTAATATTCAGTATGAAATATCACACATGCCTAATGATTTTGTGTTCTTTCAATTTCAAAACTGAATGTTTTCATAAAGTTATTTTCAAAAGAACCTTTATTTTGCAGAAGAGAATATCAAATACTTTCTAAAAATCAAGGTTTTTGAAAGAATTTCAGATGCACGCTAAAGCTTGAAACAGTGCTAATACCTACGTATTTTGCAAATGCAGGAAAATGTAAACATCTTTCTGATGCGATATGAAGCAATTAATGTAGTTAAATGCTCAGAGAGCATATTTTCCTGTCCTCTTGCCTACAAAGCTGATTTGCTCCCAGGAATGAATAAAGTACATTATTGTACTTCAATGTACATGGAATGCACTCCCAAGTACATCATTTTAGCTGCATTCTATTTTCATTCAAAAAAATGGGATGAAATTGAATTATGCAGTCAGATACCAGAGCCCTTGGTAACTTTTCTCTTAGAAATGCCTTCTCTTATTCAAAATCTTACCTTTTCATGGTTAAATAATACACTGATTTGTAGCCATAGGATGCCTGTCTCCAGGGGCACTGCAGAATAGCTACAGTAGTAGTATACAGTAGTAGTTTCACTAGCTAGCAAGCCCAAATACATCTGTGCCAGGGAAAAAATACTGCACACTTGAGTTGTGACAGACAGAACAAATGTTCCCTAATTTTCTGTTGGAGGATTTACAGTTTTCCACTTGAGATGATGATGCTGAAATGAGGATTTTTCAGTTTTTGAATGTGATATGATTTATGAAGAAGACATGAAGTAAATATTTCAGCTGGAATAGGTTTAAAATTAGCCAATCTCAAGAGGTTTAAAAAGTAACTTTTGTCTTTCCAGGAATTAATTAAGCTCTGTGGGCTCGGATGGGTCAATGATGAATGAATGGCCATCTTGGTAAAGGGCTTTGCCTGCAAAAATCACGCTATTTCTCCTGATCAGAAAGAGGCTCTTTCCCTTCCCTTCCCTTCCCTTCCCTTCCCTTCCCTTCCCTTCCCTTCCCTTCCCTTCCCTTCCCTTCCCTTCCCTTCCCTTCCCTTCCCTTCCCTTCCCTTCCCTTCCCTTCCCTTCCCTTCCCTTCCCTTCCCTTCCCTTCCCTTCCCTTCCCTTCCCTTCCCTTCCCTTCCCTTCCCTTCCCTTCCCCTTCCCTTCCCCTTCCCTTCCCCTTCCCTTCCCCTTCCCTTCCCCTTCCCTTCCCCTTCCCTTCCCCTTCCCCTCCCCTTCCCCTCCCCTTCCCCTTCCCCTTCCCCTTCCCCTTCCCCTTCCCCTTCCCCTTCCCCTTCCCCTTACCATCCCCTTCCACATCCCCTTCACTTCCCATTTATTTCCCCTTCCCTTCCCCTTCCACATCCCCTTCCACATCCCCTTCCACATCCCCTCACCATCCCCTTCCACATCCCCTTCACTTCTCTTCCCCTACTCTTCCCTTCACTTCTCTCCCTCTCCTTTCCTTCTCACCTCCTCTCCCCTCCCTACAGCTTCACATATAACAAGTATTTCAACAATTCTCACAAGTTTGAAGAATGCAATTCTTCCAGCTATCACAGCAATGGTATGGAGTGGACAACCCACAGAAAAATAGTTTTTATTTGCATCTGAGACTTCCTTGAAAATTTGCCTTGAAAATGCTAAACCAACATGAAGATTTGCATATCTGCCCTAAAATTTATCATTTTCTAGATCTGAGGAAAGTCCATCTGTGGTTCTGACCCATTTCTGCTAACAGCACATGTCAAATAACTCTTCTGACTCTTCCAGTAGAGACTATAATTCCCTGCAAGTTGCTTGAGATTAAATAGGCCTGTTAAAGATCTCAGCTTGCCCACTTTTGAGTACTTTTTTTTACTAGTTTTATACCTATTCTTATGTCAATGACACTGCCTTCCTGGGTTTTTTTTCCGTAAACCTCCTCTAGACTGAAACAATGCATTCCTACAGAACAACCTCATAAGCAAAGGTATGGTAACTTCCCCATATTGACTGTGCCTTTGGCAGCATTAAGAAAATCATTATATCCTGATGTTCTTAAATTAATAGCTCATCTCTGTGACTGCCTATTCTTGTGCTGTCACAGACAAATCATGCAGTGGTTTTAGAAAGCTGTGACAGATTTGAAAGTACTGGTGGGATTCTGCTATAATACCATTTTTAAAAGGGCTCTGTTCCAAGTCAGTGCTTTCATCCTCCAATGTTGCCTAGCACCAGTGCTGGACTCCTTTTGTCTGCCCGCAAGGTAGCAAGCAGATTTTTATAATTCTTTTTTATTATTCTCTTGCACTAGAAACAAATAATAAATGTGCGCTTTCCATTACAGGATTCAGAGCACAGTTAACTATGGTTTATAAGCTTCCAGCAAATGATGTTTTAAAAGCCATTTGGATATATTATTCGTCTTGGAAGGCAGTGCGCCAGACCTCTAAAATTCACTAGTGGTATGTGTTTTGCGAGAGGAAAGCCTTTTTTTTTCTTATGCTAAATAGAAAGATATTAAAGCTATTGTACAGTTAAATCCTCGTTATATATGGTATTAATAATTGTGCCACTAGGATAGTCTGTTCTGTTAAGTAACTTCACTAATCTGAGCACATTATTTCGGATTTACACTATAGAGGAAAATCTCTGGGGAAAGCAATGAAACAATCTAATGCAGAGAATCTAGATTTATTGTTATCTCTGCTTTTGTGGCACCAAGAGAGGGAGAAGGAAATGTAAAGGAAGAGAATTTGCATCAGAATGACTGCAGATGATCCTTTCTGTATTCTTCCAGTTTACCTGTGTTTCTAAACCCTCCTTATTTCATCATAGTTTCAAAATGGTCCACCCAGCATAAAAAGGCACATTTTTAAATGTCAGTAAGGATGCATTGACATTCCAGGAGTATAAGGAGCATTTTGCTGTTGCAGGTCATGTACTTTCATTACCAATCATCCCTTAAAGATCCCTGGAATACCCCTGAATTCCTCTAAGTGTCTCTCAGGAAGCAGAGAAAGAATTGGTGCAAGGTCTTTGCAGGGAGTTCCTACAAGATGCAAGGTGGTTCTTAAAGAGGACAGGTGATGTACACACTAAAACTCCTCAATGTCTCGGGACTTGAATTAAGGAATTTGGCATTTAAAAAGTGCATTTCAATCATGTGGAACTGTTGGAAAATATGTTGTTAAAGTTTGTCTTTCCCAGGCATTCAGGTGCAATAGAGACAAATTTCTTACTGTGTTTTGACTGTTTATTCAGCACCTGTGCACTCAAACAGTATCAGCTCTACACATTCATGTGCTCCCAGACTGAACCTGTTCAGATTACATTACCAGCTGATTCATTCAGCAGACATCTGTACAAAGCATGAAAGCCATTTAAGCATGCTGTCACCAGCTCACAAGGCAAGGCTCTACTATTTCAACCAAAACAAAATTTATTTTACAGATGTTGCTTCCAGTAGTTAAATCTTCTTTATAGTTTTTCAGATATCAGCGAGTTCCTAATGCCAGGGCCTGTCAGACAGTTTAGATGTAGCAAAGACCAAATGGCTTCAAATTGTTCAAATTGTTATGTTTCTGTTACCTTTAGAACCCAAAAGCAAATATTCATACACTGAAAAAAGAAAGCAGCTCTTGTCTTATCACTGCCTCTTCATCACTCCTTTCCTGCAGACTGAGCCTCGACACAAGGAAGAATTTCTTCACTATGAGAGTGATGAGGCACAGGAACAGGTAGCCCAGGGAAGTTGTGGCTGCCCTGGCCCTGGAGGTGTTCAAGGCCAGGTTGGATGGGGCCTTGGGCAGCCTGATCTAGTGGGATGTCCCTGCCCATGACAGGGGGGTTGGAACTAGACGAACTTTAGGTCCCTTCCAACCCAAATTATTCTATGATTCTATGATTCATATTTCCAGCCTTGTATCAAATGCTGAAACTTGTTGTCCCAGAGATTAAGATGGTGGCGTGATGAATAGCATGGCCTTCTGATGCAAAGTAGTTTTCTCTTTCCAATCAGCATGACAGTGCTGAAGTTCTTTGTAAACACCTGTGTACGTGTACACACCTAGGGACTTCAAGACTGAGCATAAAAATCAGAACACTCAAGAAATGAGTTCAAGTGAAAACCAAGTGGGGAAGAATGTGGGAGGGTGGTGGTGTGATAAAGAGAGCATTAAAATGCATTAGAAGCTCAAGAGGTGTAGATTTGGCAGTATGATCCAATTTCACACTTTGTTAGTATAAATAGGTCTAATTTGACACACATTTACATTAGAATAATCTTTTATTTTTCACTATCAAATTTTCAGTATCAAATAAAAACTGGCTTTCCTGAATCAATCAACTGAGACCTTCATAGATTATTATTAATTTTTGGCCTTTATGGACAGCAGGTCGAGGGAGGTGATTCTGCCTCCCTATTCCTCTCTTAAGAGACCCCATCAGGAGTACTGTGCCAAGTCCTGGAATGCTTAACATAAGAAGGATATGGAACAGTTGGAACAGGTCCAGAGGAGGGCTACATAGATCATCAGAGGGATGGAGAACCTCTGCTATGAGGACAGGCTGAGAGAGTTGGGGTTGTTCAGCCTGGAAAAGAGAAGGCTCCAGGGAGAATTTACAGCAGTCTTCCTGTACCTGAAGGGGGCTACAAGAAAGCTGGAGAGGGACTGTTTACAAGGGCATGTAGTGATAGGATGAGGGGGAATGGCTTTAAATTGTAAGGGGAAAGGTTTAGATTAGACATTAGGAAGAAGTTCTTCACCATGAGGGTGGTGAGGCACTGGAACAGGTTGCCCAGGGAAGTTGTGGATGCCCCATCCCTGGAAGCATTCAGGGCCAGATTGGATGGGGCCTTGGGCAGCCTGGTCTAGTGGGCAGTGTCTCTGTCTCTGCCGGTGGCAGTAGGGCTGGAACTAGATGATCTTTGAGGTGTCTTCCAACGAAAAGCATTATATGATTCTATGATTTTATTAAGACCCTGATCCTGATATCCTCTTTCTCATAGCAATAAAAATCTTAACTGCATAGTCAGATTAACCATAACTGCTCCTTTGGCAAAGCACTGTTGGCTTTGAGACAGAATAGAACAAGGTAGTCTTAACATCAACATCTCTCCTACAGTTTTTGAAGTTTTCCCTTTTTTGTTTCCATGCATATTTAGCCCTCTCAGTGATCACATATTGCTGAAATTCTGGGGCACCTAAAAGCATTGAAAATAGCATTGTATATACTTGCTTTCATCCATTTATTAGCAGTCCCAAGACTCTAAAGTCTTGAGAAAGAACAAATCATCCTCTGCTCTCTTCATCCTTGTTTAGGTCATCCAGAGCCTTGATTGTGCCCTTGTTAAACCCTTTTCTATCAATCAGACATATGTTCTTTGTAAAAGTGAGTTTAATGCCAGCTGCAATGGTAGACTGACAGCCCTGAAGACTGATGCCCCTTGTTTATTCTCAGAAGAGGCTGAGCACCTGCACTCCTGCAAACATTTCTTCCTGTAGCCCTTCATCACCTCTGATGTGGAGAGACCACCTCCAGGCAGACAATACTCTGGTCTATATGGCCATTCACTGGCTGGCATTGAAGGCACTTTAACAGGATTGTGTGAATCAACCTTTTTTTGCAAAGGAGTTCAATAGTCAAGGATGTCAGGCTGGTTCCTTTTAGCTCCTAATAAATACACTTCTGAATTCAAAAGCAAAAAAAGAATTGATAATGTGACCTTGCCTTTATTGTGCAGAGTGAATAGCAATGTATTCAATAGCAACTTCTTCAGCTGTGTATTGATATGACAAACACATATTCTGCTGCTTTATTGTTGAACTACTGGCATTGCAAAAACATCCAGATCTTCTAGAATAAGCACCATTTTCATCTTTGGAAGCTATGTAATTCCTGCATATTGGGAGATCTTACCTTAGACCTCGAATATGTGTTTGACTTGACTTGGCTAAGTTACAGTGAAGGCATAAAATACATCAGTGTTTGTTACTCACTTCAAATATCACCATTCAAACATCACTCAAACAGCCTGTATTATAGGTCAGATGATTGAAAACGCTCTTGTTAAGGACTTAGGCAATTCCTAGTATGAGCTATTGCTATGTAAATTAATTTCAAAACTGCAGTGGATGAAAAGGTGCCCTATCAGCTGGCATTTTGACTAGCAGAGAGCAATCTGGTTTACTCATCATTCAGCCTACCAGAGTATTTTCAACAATGCCTTCTCTGGCACTAAAGGGAACACATCCTAGCATGTGTACACTCATTTTGCATAAATACCAAGCCTTACAGCCCAGGTAAAGGCATACAGAGTGACAGTAAATGCATGGATAAGTCATAGGACTGGAACACTGAAGACCCAGACTCTGAAGCTTGATGCTTCTCAAGATTTCCTGTGTCCTATTCGAGGCATCATTTTTAGTTCTGTACAGCTTATTGCTACAGCCAAGTTAAATTTGTCAAGAACCTTAAGGTATGCAGGCTAAACCCAAGAATGCCTACAATTCTTACATGGAAACTTCTTTGCTTTTATCAAGTATTGATTTTCTTTTATCCATTTATGTTTTGGAAACATTTTATGTATATGTCATTTTAATATATCATGAAATAAATCTTTCTAACATCGTATTTTTGGTGAGGGACTACTAAAAATTGCATGCATTTTGTTTCTTAGTTAATTATCTATGTATTAGATTGGCAGACATGGTGAATTCCCTTTCACGGATAATGCTTTGAAATACGATTTTTGGGTTGATCCAAGACAAAACTCCAATTAGTTTAAATTCTCTGGAAAAGGGGATAGAGCTCTGACCCCCATGGTCTTCATGGCACAGATTCCCTGGGACATGCAGCCCATAGAAGTGCTAGGCATATTTGTCTGTCCCTGAAGCTCAAAGCCCTGGGACCCAAGGCTGATAAGCAGCTAAGGGTGCTTGGATGCCTGGCTGCTCAAATCACCTCTGTCAAATGTTTTCATTTCAGAAAATTGGAAGATTCAGACAAAATTATGTTTTAATGAAAACTTCATAGCTACCTCTAGTTTCTGTAAGTGTTATATGGTGAATCATGTCCTTGCTTGTAGAGGTTACAATGATAAATAAGAAGGAATTGAAAGAAGGATGTTGTGTAAAGGCATTTTACGAATCCTAATTTATATATTAAACCAACTTCCCTTTAGTTATATGGGACTCAGCAGGGACATAAAAGTGGACAGATGACGGTTGATTTAGTAGAAAATGTTATTTTTCTCTGCTTAAGCTGGCTAAGCCTTAGAAAGATGTCTGACAATTTGGGTCTGTTTTTATCTGTTGACAGGTTTTTGTCTGGAAGCTTTTGTTTCTCCTGATGGTAAAGGTGTTACTTGCCCTGGCTAGCTGGCAGCCAGCTTGTCTGCTGCAGGATTTGTAGAACAACCAGAAAAAGCACGTCATCAGTCCAACAAACAAGCACAAGCACTAGAGAATGGATGTGATGTGTGTGTAAAAAACATGGGGGGCTGATTTTCATGTGAATTAACTTCCTGTGCATAGGCAAGCATGTGGGTCATGTTGGGGTTTTTTTTAAAAAAAGCATTATTGGGCCTTATCAAAAGAAGTCTTGTATATCAGTCCCAAATTCATAAGTTTTGGCTTCCTCCAGGGCTGTTAGGGCTGTTGAAATATTTGGTAGCAGGCTGAATGTATTCATCTTGAAAAAGTAATTTTACTTTTTAAATATTGGTGATATACATTAGATTTCACAGAAATAAAATATACTTGTTAATCCAATGTGCAGTGACTAGTCCTCAGCTGGTAATACTGATGGCAATTTTATTGAAGGCTGCATGAAAGTCTGTCTTTCAAAACTGGAGCTTCCAAGCCAAGACACTTTGTTAGAGCATAGATGTATCTCTATAGAAATTAAGAAAAGATAAAGGCGGAGGTACATTAGAGAAATTATTTCTACATGCAATGTTTTTGTTGATGACTTTTCCCAGATCAGAGGCTGAAGTAACTCAGAAAAAGTCAGGGCTCCTGATCTCTAACCTTGGTTTACTCATATTGTGACTCCTTACATTGAAAAGCTAGTTTAAAATATTTGTGTCATGTTTCTCTTTGTAAAAAGAAATTATAAAAGTAGTCACCATACTCGAATGTTATGTGACTGTTTAAAATCAGGACTTCTAAAACTGAAATTTCTAGAAACAAGAATTACCATTGAAAGGCCGAGTAGTTTCAGAGGATTAATAAAATATGCTGATGCTCTTAGCTGTTGAAAAAAAAAAAATCCCAGATATATTAGAGCAATAGGTAACAGGAATATGAGCATAAGAATATCATTGGAAGTACATTTTGTTCTTGCAAGGTAGCCCATTTGTTTCATATCATTGCAACAAGGTCAGGAAATGACAAATATTACCAATTCTAAGCCTGATAGCATGTGCAAGGACTATTCAGGGCAGTGGGGGAGCTGGCACAGAAGCTGGGGAGAGAAAGAGCTTGGCCACCAGTCATCTCATCTGCAGATTGCTCTCAATGAAACAAACTGCTGAAGGTTTGGGGTTTGTTTTAGGTGTGTACACTCCAAGCCACACTAAATCACACAGAATCACAGAATCACAGAATAACCAGGTTGGAAGAGACCCACCGGATCACCGAGTCCAACCGTTCCTACCAAACACTAAACCATATCCCTCAGCACCTCGTCCACCCGTGCCTTAAACACCTCCAGGGAAGGTGACTCAACGACCTCCCTGGGCAGCCTGTTCCAGTGCCCAATGACCCTTTCTGTAAAGAATTTTTTCCTAACGTCTAGCCTAAACCTCCCCTGGCGGAGATTGAGGCCATTCCCTCTTGTCCTGTCCCCTGTCACTTGGGAGAAGAGGCCAGCACCCTCCTCTCTACAACGTCCTTTCAGGTAGTTGTAGAGAGCAATGAGGTCACCCCTCAGCCTCCTCTTCTCCAGGCTAAACAACCCCTAAATCACCCTGCACATTACTCAGTGAATTGCTTCTTGTTATTTTATTATATTAAGCAGCAGACTAGCTCATGCTTAAATTAGGACATTAGTTACCCAACAATATTTTTCAGGGTTTATGGATTTGTCATCAAGATTTTATGGCTGCTGTGATTAATTGCCATTAAGACATCATCCTAAAAAGAACAAAGAAGGGCTTTCATACCTGAGCAATTCTGAAACCAAAGGGAGAATTTAACTAAATTGAAACGACTCCCGGAAGAATATTTCGTACTGTGTCCAGAGATACTTCTTTTTGTTAAATGTTTTAAAGCTTGACTTCTCTTTTGACACAGAAATGAAGTTATTACACTGCACATAATGTATGTGGCATCACAGCCTTCAGTCTTGGAGATCAGTGTATTGCTATACAAGTCCCAGTCCTCGGGCATCATTGTATTTAAAAATAAGCACAAGTATCTAAGTGCGGGTTTCTTGCAATCTAGCCACAACTTGAACATTTATTCCTTTTTGAGCTCACCACCATTTGTTGTGGCACACTTCTCTCAGCTATAAACTGAGGATTATACGACTGATGAATATCTAGACCAGTATTAGTTAATGTCAGAAAAGACAATGTTGTTAATATCAACAGTATACATTGTTTTTCATAGAAGCATTACCACTTCCCTGTATATCATGAAGAGGCTGCAGCTTTTTAATAGCTATGGAAATTAGCAAGTATGGGGTGAAACATTATTTTAGTCCTGTGAAGGATGAATCATATTTAACAGTCAGGATTGTCCAGTCTTAGCTCAAACAAAGAGGTAAAGCTTGCATCCAGCAGGAGATCAGCTGGCTTTATAGCTTCCCAGTTGTTGCTTCCAGACTTATTTTCAGCAATTTTTCTAGCCTTTGTCATTTACTTATTTTATACTTTTCAGAGGAGACAAAAAATAATTCTGAGAGGTATGGAATTATAGAGCAGGGCAGAACAAGATTATACTTGCATGGAAATACTGCCTATTTCAGCTGCAGGAATTTTCTGTATTAAATTCACCTGTGTAGTCGTTAGCAGTAAATGGACAGCATTGCCACTCTAGGTCTGTAGATTAAGTTACATAGCAATTCTAGCCAAGCCATACTGAGACAGTCTTTTGTATTCTAAAAATAGTCAGTTTACTAGACTGAATCATCTTTGTGATTGCCACATATTGTGATATGGAAAAACTTGTTGTATTGATTAAAAATTGGGAAGTGGTTGTTCTTTGTAATATCTATATTCATGCCAAGCATCAGTAATCACTGGCATTGTTTTCTCTCTGATGTATGTTGTTCTTGCAGTGATGCACAACAGGAAAGAAAAAAAAAACTTAAGGTGACAATCTTGTGCCTAGGTTACTTACTAGAAGACAATGGAGTTTGTGAGCAGCTCCTAAGATGAAAACAATTCATTCCCGCTGTCATTTACAAATGGTAGACATATGTAGACAAAATCACAGTAGAGATAGTCAGGGATGCTGTGGAACATACAATAGTTTGTTATTGTGAAGCTGCTTTTAGCTATTTGGATGCAAGCATATACCTGAGATACTCAGAGCCACTGAGAAAAGGAGTGCATCGATAATATTACTATTACCATATCATGCTTGCTTTAATAATAAGAGGTATAAGTCCGGGACAGGTTTCAGTGTGCTTGTTGCTGCTCATATTGGTCAAGTTTATAGTCCAGTAAATATAGCTGTATTTGCTTGTTAGATACAGAGTCAGATACATCCAGTGATTTAATGTTTTCATATTGCTTAGTAAATCAGTTTCACACTAATTATTTGCTAGCTGAAGAGCATGCTGTTGATGACTTGAATGTGGTCACTGACTTTTGTTTACAAGGATAGTTAACATAAGCGTCAAAAAAAAAAATGGGACAGAAAGATTGAAAGTAGTTTTATAGTTTTCCAGGGATCCAAACTGAAAGATATCAAGAAAAATATTAGTCAAATAAAAAGACAGAACCTATTGTGTTCTCAGTTTTTTATTACAAAATCCTGCTACTTGACACATTTAATTTAATATTCTTTTACTACGGAAAAGGAAAAATGTGCATGACAGTATTATGCATGGAAAATGGTTTTGCATTACTTTTTAATTTACTTTTTTACTATTGAGAGGAGAAGGGAGAAAGAAGACAGTCCAGGCTTCCTACATTATTTGTTTTGTTAATGTAGCTTTTTCTAAACTAGACAGAGGAAATACAGAGAATAAAACCCGACAATTTCATATCACAGAATCATATCACAGAATAACCAGGTTGGAAGAGACCCACCGGATCATCGAGTCCAACCGTTCCTATCAAACACTAAACCATGCCCCTTAGTACCTCGTCCACCCGTGCCTTAAACACCTCCAGGGAAGGTGAATCAACCACCTCCCTGGGCAGCCTGTTCCAGTGCCCAATGACCCTTTCTGTAAAGAATTTTTTCCTAATGTCCAGCCTAAATCTCCCCTGGTGGAGATTGAGGCCATTCCCTCTTGTCCTGTCCCCTGTCACTCGGGAGAAGAGGCCAGCACCCTCCTCTCCACAACTTCCTTTCACTGTAGAGAACAATAAGATCTCCCCTCAGCCTCCACTTCTCAAGGCTAAAAAACAACAGTTCCCTCAGCCACTCCTCATAAGACTTTTTCTCCAGACCCTTCACGGCCTTCGTCGCTCTTCTCTGGACTCACTCCAGAGCTTCAACATCCTTCTTGTGGTGAGGGGCCCAGAAATGAACACAGTATTGAAGGAGCGGTCTCACCAGTGCCGAGTACAGAGGGAGAATAACCTTCCTGGACCTGCTGGTCACGCTGTTTCTGATACAAGCCAAGATGCCATTGGCCTTCTTGGCCACCTGGGCACACTGCTGGCTCATGTTCAGTCGGCTGTCAACCAACACCCCCAAGTCCCTCTCCTCCAGGCAGCTTTCCAGCCAGACTTCTCCTAGTCTGTAGCACTGCATAGGGTTGTTGTGCCCCAAGTGCAGGACCCGGCATTTGGCCTTGTTAAACCTCATGCCATTGGACTCAGCCCAGCGGTTCAGCCTGTTCAGATCCCTTTGCAGAGCCTCCCTACCCTCCAGCAGATCGACACTTCCACCCAGCTTAGTGTTGTCTGCAAACTTGCTAAGGGTGCACTCGATGCCTTCATCCAGGTCATTGATAAAGACATTGAACAGGGCTGGACCCAGCACAGAGCCCTGGGGAACCCCACTTGTCACTGACCTCCAGCTGGATTTCACACCATTTCCCACCACTCTCCGGGCCCGGACATCCAACCAGTGAGCGCCTGAGAGTGTGTGCCTGTCCAGGCCAGAGGCTGACAGTTTCCCAAGCAGAATGCTGTGAGAAACTGTGTCAAAGGCTTTACTGAAGTCCAGGAAGACCACATCCACAGCCTTTCCCTCATCCAGCAGCCGAGTCACTTTGCCATAGAAGGCGATCAGGTTAGTTTGGCAAGACCTGCCTTTTGTGAACCCCTGTTGACTAGGCCTGATCACCCGGTTCTCTTGCATGTGCTTCATGATAGCACTCAAGATCACCTGCTCCATGACTTTCCCTGGCACTGAGGTCAGACTGACAGGCCTGTAGTTTCCTGGGTCCTCCCTGCGACCCTTCTTGTAGATGGCTTTGTAGATTTCTTTGGCTTTCAAATCAAATATTCAGTAATAAAAGCCTGAGACTCTCGTGCTGTGTCACAATAGCTTTTATACAGATAGGCTTACCAAATCAAACTCTATCTCAAGACAGAGGGAATACTTTGACTACTTTTGGGAGATAACCATCACCGCATGATGGAAGCAAAGAGACAAAGAGAGAAAATGCAAGGATAAGCTATGTGTATGTAAGAAGAATTTCATCTCTCTGTGTGCAGGAAATGAGTTTGCACTTTCTCATCCAGAGCATTTCTCTCTTTCATCTGGGGGATCAATCCTGCATTCCCTATGTGCGTCTGCAGTATGTCTTACAGAATGCATTATGATAACACGCCCAGCGTGCAAAAGGAGTCTCTGTTACACACACATCAAGCCACTCTGAATGGGGGAATTGCTCACTGGTACAGTGGATCTCCCTGACTTCTTGCCATTATCTTTGGAAACAGTACAGCCACAAAGATCAATATCATTAGCTATTCTGTTACAGGTAACTGATAGTTTTCATCTTCCACTTTGTCAGTGTAGCAATTTCATGGTGGAAAGTTAATAGCAATTACAGGATTTTCAAATGGTACATGAATTGAGAATGAGATGGAAGGGGAAAGCAACAATGAAGGCATGCAATGGCAACGGCATGTTATTTGGGTATCAATAAAGCTTGGAACACTGCTCTTATCCATCCAGCTTTCCTGGATAAGATTTCTCACCACTGGTGGTCACTACAACAGTTGATGGAAAATTAGGATAGACAAAGCATCACCTTCCAGTGTCTTCTCAATAGGCATTAAAACTGGGCCTTCAGAACACCACCAGCTTGCCTATGCAAGCAGGACTCTTGCTGCCTGAAGTGTCATTACAGCAGAGGGAGTACCAGTAGGGATTTTAAACTAAAAAAAAAGGTTAAAATAGGACACCCAAAAGGAACAGGTCAAATCTTGATTGCTTTCCACTAGCAAAATTGCAATTGAAACCTGATAACTTCATCTCAGTACAGGTGATATATCCCAGGGCAGAGGTTAATAAAGGTGCAGAGGCATACAGACACTGTCATGTATGAGGAAAGCTAAAATGCCCTTAGAATCATAGCATGGTTTGGAAGGGACTTTAAAGATCATCTAGTTCCTACCCCCTTGACACAGGCAGGGGCACTTTCCGCTAGATCAGGTTGCTCAAAGTCTTATCCAGCCTGGTCTTGAACACCTCCTGGGATAGGGCATCCACAACTTCTCTGGATAACCTGTTTCAGTGCCCCACCACCCCCACAGGAAATGTAATTTTTTCCTAATATCTAACCTAAATCTGTGCTCTTCAGCTTAAAACCATTACCCCTGGTCCTACCACTGCACTCCCTGATAAAAAGCCCCTCACCAGCTTTCCTGTAGGCCCCCCTTAAGTACTAGAAGGCTACTATGAAGTCTCCCCATAGCTTTTTCTTCTCTAGGCTGAACAAGCCCAATTCTCTCAGCCTGTCCTCATATGGGAGGTGCTCTGGTTCTCTGATCACTTTCGTGGTCCTCTACATCTCTTTTCTAAGAAGAATGACAGGTTGTACAGAGAGGAAGACATTTCTGTGATGTAGTTTTACATTTCTGTCCTGCTAATAAATGGGGCAGTGAAATAGCTGACTGCTGCCCTATTGCAGATGTGGGAGTTATTTACTTTCTAATCCTTTCCATTTTAGTCCTGGCTGGACAAGAATGAAATCCCTGGCATTTGGTATTAGAAGAGATGGAGAAAGCACAGGAACCAATTTACAGGTTTTCACTTCACTAGTTTTCTCCATTTGACTCCTATTAGCTCTGATAATGTATCCTCACCATTAATCAGCTAGGGAGAGAAAAGATGATGCGTATTTTTTCATGTGCATAGGAGGATGTATGAACACTAAAGCAACCTCATCGGAAAAAGAAGGTAAGAACCTTGAAATGTCGTCCTTCATGACTTGCAAGTGATAGAGACACTATCCCTGAGCAACGAGACAGTTGTCAGCAGGCACAGAAGGTTTTGAAGGAATGCCTAAAATAAATAGTTGATTTAGTGATACCTTCAGGACAAATTCTATGGAATAAATCAATCCCTGCTGAAATCCCATTAGAAGGAGTGGGACTAAAGGGGCTATGGAGGCAACTGATACGGTTAGCTGTGAACTTCTTCCAAGAAGTGAGATTCCCAGCACAAACCAGAGCTGTAGCGATCTAATAGCTGCTGTGGTCATAACTGCAGCTACTTCTGGAGAACTCGTGTTCCACATGTTCCTACATTCTCCTGAGGAGAAGAAACAAGGTATGGGCTGAATGGCTCTGGAACCTTCATCTCTTGTGTCTTGCACTATAAAAAGCAATTTGGTTCTCTGATGGCCCCATGCAGATAACAGGAGCTTCATCAGCGTGGAGCTTGTGTAATGTTTCTGCATGTTATGTCAGTTACTAGTCAAGCTTGACAGCTCCTCAGTGCTGGATCATTACACAGAAGTGTAAAAAAATACAAAAGGTGTTGGTTGATTTCCATGAGATTTGATGCAAATGCATCATCACTAATGTATTTTAAAAATGTAGTCAGTAAATTGCATTAGAGTTGGTTTCCATAGCAATGATGTCAACAGCAATGTCATTGAAATTTGAGATTCTGTCACACAAAAATAATGATATCCACAATGAATCATAACAAAAGTCCAGCCAGCCCAGTATCTTATCTCCAACAGTAGCCTAGATAGATGCAGAATATAAGATCAGGGCAAGTGCAATGTAATGTATACCAAAGGTATGGTAGCAGTATCCAGCAGTTTGCAGCTTAGAAACTTTCTGAGTTAGGGATGACATCTTTGTTTTCAATGTTTTTTGATGGATTTTTTATTCCATGAGTTTATTCTGTTGCTTTCTAAGCCTATTGAATTTTCTGCACCAGCTGTTTCTCTGCTACTTCCTTGCACTTCAAAAAGCTTTGCCAATATATACATATAAGGAAAGAGATAAGTAAATCAAAACTCAGGGTGAAGTCTTCTCCAAGACTCCTTAGACCAATTTTAAGCTTTTTCCTTTGCTAGCAGTTAAAAGCTAATGGTCTAATGGACTTGCCTGAAATTTCTCTCTCTGGTCACTAATTGAACTACGAGCAACCAGGAGTTAGCTGGAGCAGCCCGAAGACTTCCTGAAAGTTAAGCTAACTCATGGAAATACTCTGCATTTGGATTATTGCCAGCAGTTCTAAGCCCCTTAAGGATAATCAACTAAGACTTTATATTGAACTGGACCCTGGTGATGCACAGATCTTCTGCCGTATGGCTGACATCTGTCTGATCCAAATAGGGGGCTCAAAAATTTACACTTACTCTGCTTCAGCCCTGCTACCACTTAGACCCGAATCAAGCTGAAAGGAGATTATAATACAGGATCTGGGCCTCGCATCTAATTCAGTGTTTGCTTTCCATCACTGACTAGCCCTGTTTCATCAGGATCCCACGTTTGTTCCCATCTATTTAGAGAAAAAAATGTGTTTTTTAACAGCCAGGGGAAGTCCTGAAGAACCGTATGGAATCACAGAAAAATCCTAAATTTAAATACTTCATAATGTGGTAAATGGAAAAAAAAAATAGTAAAGAAAGAAACACACCCCAAATAAACACTTAAGCCCCTAATCTAATTTCCTCTTCTTCCCAGGCCAGAAATATCTAAGGGAAATTGTCCCAGTCCCAAAAGCTTTTGAATCTAGCCCTTACTCTGCTGGAGTGGGCAGCTAAATCTATATAGGGGAATGTTTCTTTAATAGAGTCTCACTAAAAAGCATCCTGAAAAATTGAGCATATTTCACCAGCAAAGCTGATTTGGGAATGTGTTCATAGTGAATAATTCAATTCCAGCACTTTGTTCATGGCTTTTTCAAAGCAAGCACATATCTGTGAAAGCTTTTACTATAGTGATTATTCAGCAAAAGTTCTATAAAACAAACTATAGTCCAAGAAGTATGTCCTGCAAGAGTCCAGTGTCCAGTGTTTTCAGTGGATTTTACAATCTAAATTACCTGGAATGTTTCTGAGTGAGTGGCTGCAACTTTTTAATGAGTAAATGAATACTAAATATCAAGTAATGAAAACAAACGTCAGGTATTCTTATTCTCCAGACTCATCCTCTCTCGTCTACCAGTTTGGTCTGCATACAAGGAATCAATTCCTGAAATACTCTTTTGAACAGTCCTGGACTGATGCATATACATGAAGAATTTCCATTTCATAGGAGAATATTCTCGTAAAATATGTGTGCAAGTGCAGTATGTTAAAAAAGAAGATATTTGTCTATTCCAGTGTCATGGTTTGAGAGGGGCTCATGGTAATAGATGGCTGGATAGAACTTTAATTTCAGGGCATCTAGATAGCTAATGTTCAGAAGCCAAGCTGACATAGACTTGCTGCACTGTTATCCTTTATTACAGGTAACTCTTGAGATATGAGTGTCAAAATTCTGCTGATGTCAAATAAATCATCCTTACCAGGCCCCAGCATCCAGGCTGTACGCCTTCCCTGGTTATTGCAAGGTTACTGAGAAAATGGGGCAGTCTGTGAGATTAGCCACAGTACCACTGCTTTAATGTGTTCCTCTCCCTCATGAGAGAGGTAGTATAATCTAAGGTAATTCTGATTATTCATAAGAAAGTAAGAATTATTCAGTTATCTCCCTTTTCACTGTGACTATCTGCAATTCACAGAACTTCCTGATAGATCAGTCTTCCATTTTCAGTAGCACTGGGTGAATGAATATACTGATATTTCGACTGTTGTGTGCCCAGTTGATGTGGTAACGAGGCTAGATAAATGCATGCTATTAAGAGAGCCAAAGCCTTCTCTATCTTTGCTTTACCACAATCATTCCTTCCATATTACTGCAAAGACAGCTATGATGATTTAGTCTGCATTGTCTATAAGAGATAATGTTGGGGAGACCCCTTTTTTATTTGTAACCCTGACTTTTATAACTTGGTTCTTTCTGAGATTCTAAGATTTACTTCAGGTTTCAGAAAGCTTGACTTGTAGCTGCAGTCTTATGGGACAAAGGTCATCAGACAATTAATTTCTTCTTGCAATGTCTGTAGACACCCTGAAAATAAAAAGCATTCTGTAAGAAAATCAGCTTTTGGTCTTTTTCCATTCAAAAGACTGAATAATTGTTTTTAAAAAAAAACCAACAAAACAAAACACAGAAACAAACATGCCACACTGAAGGTCAAGCCTGGAAGTCATCTGCTTATGAAAAGTCAAAATTGCTTAATACTTTGGTTTCAGCCTCCTTGTGAGTAATCAATAATAAAATAATTCTGCTTTTATGACGCACAGAAGGACACATTAAGACCTAGTTCAAAAGACTGCTATTTTTTTTCTTTTTTTTTCCTATTGGATCTGAAATTACCACTTTCAGTCATTTAATCAACTGGAAATGTATGGCTTTTTATTTCCTGTTATATCTTTTTCAGTCTTCAAATTCCTATAAATCTGTTTAGTGCATGTAGCTGCTAAAATGGAGCTGTGCAAGTCTTACCTTTGGATAGTTGGTTTTGCCTGATACTGATCACTGAAATTAAGGGTTAGGTGTACATCTACTTTATTCAATCATGCTGAGAATTAGTTGCCCCGTTCTAACATCCTTAGATCCTTTGCAGCCCTAGAAAAGGAGAAAACGAGGATTTGTAGTTGAGGTTAATAATACTTTGGAAGGTTAAAGTATATGAGGAATACTAAGATAGCAATTAAATTTACAGATCCATAGTGGGGTTTATTATCAAAGAAAATACAACAGGGGCGTCTCTGAGTCCTGAGAGTAAGTGCAGCAGTAATCTGGGACGGAGCCATTTCTGAAAAACAAAAGAAATAATGGCTGCAAATTAGAAAACTACGAATAATTATTCACAGCATAGATATTGCAAGACACTTTTTTTAAAGAGTTGCTAGAACTCAGGAATAGTATTTACAATTCCCACTCCCATTTGGGCAAGCCTTTTATGGTCTGGTATTCAAGATTTGGTATTTGGATGCCTGCAGATGTAAGTAGGTCTCCCATTATACATCCTGTCTATTTGAGTTATAAGCTTCTCGGGGCTGGAATTATGTGTTGTCACATAGTTTTTGTACTACCTGGCAAAAGTTTTCTAATGTTGATTGAAGTCTCTATTCATTATTGTAATGAAAATAACTGTAATTATCTCCAATGGGACAAAATCCAAGTGTCAAATAGAAACTGAAATGCTAAAATAGACATAGTGTCAGACAGGTACCTACAGTGCAGTAGAACCCCTTGTACCAGACACTGTTAAAATAGTAAACTTTCAATCTGCATTTTTCTGAGTTTCCTAAATACAATTTCTACAAGTAAGAGTTCGTGTATCTTTGCATCAAGTTTTATGGCATTTCTAAATTGAGCTACCCATAATCCATAATGCAGAAGTACTTTCCCGAGGCAAGTTTCTATACCTCTACTTTACAAATCCCCTTCACAACCCTACTCTTTTAATTAAATTAAAGATTAATTAAAAGAGTAGGGTTGTGAAGTGGAATAAAAAGCAAAGCAGTAAATTCCTGGAACCAAAAGTTCTGCCTTCAGTTTAGGCTCTTTTCATCATCTAGGCCTTAGAGCTACTAACGAACTACAATCTTATTTATTGCTAAAATGTTATTCTAAGTGTTATAAATTTAAGTTTACATAATTTGTAAAAGTTGTGCTGGTAACCTCCAAGACTAAGCAGCTGTGCATTTTTTCCATACCTGTGTGATCCTCGGTGCCTTCTGGAAGTAATAGAATACTGGGAATAAAGCAGAGAGAATGAATGGTAATGGGAGTCTTCGCCTTGTGTCATTGGGTAGGCATGTGAAAGAAAATTCATTTTTAGGAAAGGGAAGAACAATAAAAAATAGTAGGTGATTATTCAAAATAAATTGAGACTAGTTCTAGCAGACCTGCTAGTTCTACTTCTAGAAGAAATTATGTCAAGCAGGTCAGTAGAATTGATCTGATGCTCACAGAAAGTTTCTGAGACATAACAAGAAGCTTTCCAGGAATTTTTCTCACTTTTGTTTACATTTCCTGTTTGTGTCACATCTCTTTACTCAATCTCCACAATCTTTGATCACTTTTGTAGATTCCTGTCCTCATTTTCCCATCCTTTCTCCTGATCTTTTGATGAGAAATAAGCCTTATTAAAGGTGTTCTTTCAATAAGGCACACTTTATAATTGCTCAGTTAGACAGAATCTGTCACTAAAATCACATTTCTTTTCACTATTTTTTGTTTCCATTCCCATTTTTCCTCAAGGTTCTGGTTTTGCATTGTAAAAACCAGTGACTACCACAACTTTTAACATGCAGTGCTTTCCCAAGAGGCTTAAGCTAAGTGCTACAGTCAGTATAACATCCAGATTCTGTTATTAGGCTTTAGAAATCGCTTACATTGTTATAACTGTAAAATAGAAACAGTTTTTCTAGATTGTTTGAGCACTTTAAAAGATATTTAAGCATTAATAACCCCAGCTAAATGGTGTGAGAGATGGTAAAATCTGAGGAGAAAAGCTTTGAAAAGCTTGCTGATTCAAATCCACCGTTAACTGGGATAAAAGCACTAAATTTACTTTGTCCGAGTCTATGACCAGTTGGTAACAACAGAGTTTCACTAGAATGAGGACTAAGAAGACATACTAACCTGGAGACCTGTGAAGATGTAATGTTCCCAACAAGGATGTAATAAGGAACACTTATTTTCTGAGTGACTTAGATACAAGACCGTAATTGTGTTATAGTTCTACCTGAGTAATGTAGACAATAGATTGCATTATTACTTTCAATAGAGACTTTGTTTAATTTTATTAAACACAATTATATTGTAGTTCTGCCTGAGAAATGCAGACATTAGAATTCATTATTACATTTAAGAGAATATTTATTTAATTTTCTAGTAAGTAATCTCATTGAAATTGAAATGGTCTACTAAAATATTTTCCAAAAACAAATTACCTTTGCTTGCAATATTTTTACAGAATAGGGCTGTCCGTATTCAATTAAGTTAATTTCCATCTAAGCCAAACTGCAGGGAAAAATGATTTGCTCTTAATTTTCTGTGGCATTGTTTCACATTCAGTCTAAACATTACCCATGTTTTATGCTCTCATATGAGCTTACTCTGTAATAAGAAATACATAAGCATCCATGTACATATGTAAATATATTTACACAAAGGCTTTATCATCGATTTCAGTGAATGGGATAGAGAGACATCTATGACTCCATTTCTTTCTAAGGTTAAGAAGGCAACAGAAAAGAATAAAGGGCACCCCGGGGTGCCATATAGAGGCTGAACATGGCCAGAACACATACCTAGATCCAGAAACCTGGAGGGCCCAGAAATCTGACGGGTCTCCCAAACCCTGTAGGTTAGACAGTAGCTGCTGAGAGCCATGTATGTTTAAAATGTATCATGAAACAAATAGGTTAATAGGTTGACTTAAAGAGAGGCCATTTAAAAGCAACAATTGTTCATCCACACGGAGACAACTATGCTTACTGTCATCTAGTCTGGTCACCATGTCCACACAGATTAAGGTGTTAATTTTTGACTAGAACAGAACACATCTCAGCCTGTGCTCCTGGAGCTGCTGCTGGGCTACACAATTAGTCTGCCTGTGAAAAATGGACAGCCCAGTATTAAAGTAGCTTGGGCAAAGAATAGCTTGAAGGGAACATGACCATGAGTGGTTTTCCACTTCTGATCTCAGCAGGAGCTCCACTGAGTCCTTCCTTTTTTTTTTCACTTTCTTTCAACCCAACCCACTTCTCCTCCCACTGCTTCATATTCTTCTTAGAAAAGAAAGAAAAGGCAGAGGGAATGCATTTTCATTAAAAAGTAACAACAAAAGCTGAAATCTAAAAATGTAAATGCCAATAAAAATTTCAGTTAAAAAAAATACAGGAGCACTGTGAGAATGATTTCAGAACAGCATGTTCATTATGTCTGGATCAAAGAAACCGGAGAAGGAAAGGCAACGGTTTATAATTATTTTATTTATAGTTTGGTAGGATCAAGGACTTTCTGATGTAGACCAAGACCTCATTGTGCTGGACATTCTAAGCACAGAAAAAAAAGATAATCTGTGCCTCATGGAATTTATTAACACTGTCAAATTTTGGCAATAGAAAAAAGAATCTAGCTTGGAAAAGCAGCTTTTGCTAACTTATGTGCTACATCCTTATTTTCTTAGGAGCTAATGATAACTATACATTGTAAATCATTACAGCTATTTTTCTTTTTTCCTACTGTCAAAGTATGCTCCCAGGGTGGTAAGTTTTTTATGGGTAGCAAAGGTTAGTAGGGAGATTAGTTGGGGGCCAGAAAAGTGGGACATTCCTACTTATAATTCACATCTTGCTTCTGCTTGCATTGCAGTTCTCAGGACTTCATTTGCTGTCAGATTTATTGTTGGCAAACTGATTCAAACTTGATCTTAATAAAAATCCATTCTAACTGTATATATATAAAAAAACCAAATCCTAAAAAGCTCAGCTTGCTTCTTTCTGCCAGGCAAATTCCAGCAAACAACTCATGAAGCAGAAAATTACTAAGATTACTTGTTCAAAACTATGTTCATAACCTAGCTTTTATATCTGTTTTAACTTTGAAAAAAAAGGTTGTATGTAGCCTCCTTGACTTCAAGACATAAGGAAATTTCTTTTTGTCATGAGACAAAATTGGGCTGAGATTTTTGGCTCCTCTTAAATGAGAAGAAATTTTGCAAGTTACTCAGGATGGAATGGCAGAAGAGTCCAGGGCCAGTAGTGTTCCCTCTTCAGTGGTCAGTTGCATAAATCCAGTGTCAAAAGGAAAGAAAGAATTTTTCCAGGAGGTAGGAAATGACAGAGAGAAGAAAATGAAAACTGGCATACGAAATTTAAGTAGCCACTGCAGTCTTAGTAACATTGCCTTCAAAGAGCACAGTACAGTTAGTAGCACTCGTGCACTTAGAAGTCCAGAGATACCAGACAATATTCATCTCACTGTCTGATAAATGCTTGCATCTACTCAACAGCAGCAGGGAGGCAAAGTCTCAGGCAAGAACTCAAACTGTGCAACAGCATTCACTCCCGCTCCTCTCACATACACCCACAATCATGGTGGTACTTTGCAATGGAGAAACATGGATGTACAATTCAGCAATTACCTTCCATGACGGATAGGCTCTTGGTGGTTCATTCTCAATTTAACCTTGGAGCCTGGGCTGAGACTGTGAAGACTCCATTAGTGTGACCCTAAGGACCTGGATCATCTCTGCTTGCTCAGGATGGTTTGAAATGGTGAGTTTCACTCTTCTGCTAATCTCTCATATCTCAGCAGAGATGAGACGCTCAGCAAAGCCAAGATATATGTCCAGCCTACGTTCCCCAAGCCTCACTCTCCACTGCACGCTGGTCTGTCTCTCCAGCTCCTTCATTCCTTCCAGCTGCCTGACTATGAACGTCTCAAAAAGGAGATAAACATTGAAATTCAACACTTCGAGGGGAAAATGAAGAGCAGAAGAGAGTTGCCAGTGGTACTGGCTTATGTGACATAGAACACCAAACATCAGAGACTTGCCTACAGCACCTGAACTGCTTCTAGCAGCATGGAAAGAGTCCTGAAATTGTTGGTACATTGAAGAAATCCCAGCTCTCACTGTCACACACTTGCATTTGTGGTGAGAAAATGAACCTGGTGACAGGTGCAACTCTGCCTTCCATCACCACAGTTTCATACTTGGCAGAAGAACCAATCCTTTTGTAAATGAAAGCTAAACCACTCCCCAAATGCTTTGTAGTAAGGCAGAGATTCTGAAGCAAATCCATCTCCCACAAAAAAGAAACACATCTGGGGCTAATGTGGCTACAGGATAATTTCAGAGCTACATAACCCTCACCACATCCAAACTTACAGAAGACAAGGGAGCAGAAGAACACACGATGCCATGGGAGTAAAAAGGAGTCCAGGAGACCCATTTTTCAGTTTCTTCCTTGCCTTGGCAGCTCTGCTGTCAATAACAGACTATTCTAGGATTTCTCTCCACAAGCTTCAGTCAGTGTGCTGTAAAGATTTCAAAACAGTTTCTTGTAATAGAAATAGTTTGCCCTGTTGTCCTTCACTGTCATTTTCCCCTTTCTATACACTTTCTGCTAGTGCAGCGTTTTAGTGCTGTGGTTGTATTAATATAGTTTGTGAAGTGCTTAGGACCATTCAGCTTGAGAAGAGCTATATTAATGTAAAATATTCTTCAATGAGTAAATTAAACAGTAAACACTATATTGATTCAATGACTCAAAAGGTCTTACAAGAATTAATTCAGATAGTCTTAGATGCAAGCCTTTGTTGCATGGACAGAAAACTGACTAAAGACTTGTAAACAAATTGCAAAGATTAATGGCACTGCAGCTTGTTAGGAACCTTCTCATGCACATTTTCTGGGTGCCTTGAAATATTAAGTACTTATGCTAACAGCATTCTGGAAGTCAGGATTTATCGTGGAAGGTCACCTAGTTTTGCAAATGGGAAACAGAGAAGCTCAGAGAATATTTGCAAGGCATCAACTAGGATTGTGGTATGAATTCAAATCCAATCTAATAACCTAGTTGCAAGCCTATCCTTTCAGACAAATCCTCCTCATATATCTTGGAGATACTGATATACATCTGCTTCTATCAGTTCTACATCTGCTTTGAATTGACATATTTCCAAAGCTTCAACAAAAGTAAAACAAAAAAATAGTGGTACTTTCTCTCCATAACATTTCTGTCAGTTTCTCTGCTCTCTTTAGTCATGCAATATTTAATTTTGACATGAAGTGCACATTATAAAGCTTGTTTTCCCTATTGACATTTAAAAATACTTAAAGGAACATCAGAACAGCAGCAGTTGACAGTATTCTCTCTCTAACACTGACTGTAAGAAGATGCTTATGGAAAACTATGAAAAGGAGGCAAATGTACACCTTCCCAGCCCATGGTATATAGACAAAAGATTAATTTATTAACACATTTTAGAATAACATCTTGTGGTGTGCCCACCCTCTATGAGTTTTTCCAGCCATTTTTTAAACTCTGTAACGATTTTGGTCTCTTCATTCTATGACAAGGAATTCAACAGTTGAACAACACATCGAGTAAACAATTCCTTTCTTTTATTTCAAGCTTGTTAGGCTATTTTACTTAATAATCTCTGTACTTTGTGTTATAAAAATCAGTGCATAATCATTCCCTACTCACCTTTTTCAAGTTGTGATCTTATATTTTGCACATACTGTCCCAATCTGTCTTTTTATGAGACTGAGTTCTTCTAAGACCAGCAGACTTTTGGGCAAGAGCATCATCAAAATCTTTTTGAAAGTCAAAATGCACTGCATCAAGAGGATGACACATGCCCGAAAAACTCAGCTGGATATGCAAAGCATATATTACTGGGTCTTTTTAAAGAAAAACTTTACTGACTTTTCCTGAGAATGTCACATTTATATGCATCTACTATTTTTACTCTTTGTCACAGCTTCAGTTGATGTGCTTGATAAGAAAATCAGACTTATTTGTTTGCAGATTTCACAGCCTGCTTATTCCCTACATACATGCACCCTATGGGGTCCTTTTAAAAATGGGCATTAGGCTTGCCACCTGTTCTTTCTCTTGTATAAAGACTAATTTATTTATTAGTTCACTAAGAGGGGTTAGTAGTTCAGCAGCAACTTTGAGAAATCTTGGGTTAATACCATGTTTTGAATAGTGTTTGTTATACATTTTATCTAATGTGTTCTGAAACCTCTTCTGCTGACACTTCGCTTACAGACAATTCCTCATACTTGTCCCATGTAAATAAAAGCTTCAGCGCAGCAGTGTCTCCAAGTTCCCATGTGTTTAACCCTAATATGAGCAGATCTTTTAGCCTTTCTGCTACGGCCACTGCAACCTCCAATGCTTCTTCCGTAGCTCAGCTGCCTGTCAGCCCTACAAACTTGGGAAGGATGCTTGGTTTTCATGTGTTTCAGAGAAAATTTATTAACAAACTCCATGCTTTTAGCAACTTGATTCTTAGAATCAGTTTTGACATAGCTTATTATGGTTTTATATTTCACATATCAGAATTTTTATGCATTTTCTGTTTTGCATCTTTGGCTATATCTTCTGGTTTTTGAAAGATGTCCTTTTACTCAAAACTGCCTCTTTCCTTCTGTTGTTTAACCACATTCCTTTTTTTAATAATTTTGACGGGTTTTTGATAGAGATAAACATGTACCTTGAGGCTGCAATATGGTGTCTTTAAATACTGTTGAAGGCATTTTATCCTTTCGATGACTTCTCTTCATCCTTTAAAGTAGTTTCCTGGTTACAACATAGTTCCTATTTTGAAGTTAAATTTTACTGTAGTGATTTTTTTCACTTTGGTAAAGTCTCTGAATATGATTATATATGTTTAGTGTTCTTCCTTTGAAGATAGTCGCTTCAAGGACACTCATCGGCAATTTCTAAGAATGTAATTTTTGCATGGTGTCTTTACCTTGACACTTCGATAACATTCAGAAGGAAACGGGAGGTCTCATTACAGCTGCATTTTCAGCCTTTGCAGGCTCTGTTATCACTCAGAGTATGGTGCAGTCATCATTCCCCTCTTTATCTTGGAGCCAAGACATAACATAATATTCTCCCCATTTGAAGATGAAATTTTGATGCGAAGAATTTCTGTGATACAAATTTAGAGATTTTATTCTGTAAAGCATGTACACTAATCATCCAGATTTTTTTCTCCCTATGTTCTCCTCAGCTTAAAGGACCAGGTTTTAATTTGCTCCTTGATCTTTCAGTGTGGCACTAATTATTGGCATTCTACCAAGTACCTGAAGTGAATGTTAGGCTAACTGTTTCATTCATAGCTGTAGGTTTTCCCCATAGCCCCATTGTTACTTCTCCCAGTACTGCTCTTGCCTACGTGAACATCACTAACAGCTCCACAAAATTGTACAGATGGCTCATGAAATTTGCCAATTCTGCACCTGGCATCATGCATAATGTACTTAGGTGGATTTTTTCATTAACACATATAGTTTTTTTAAAAAATTAGGAAATAAAGCCCTTTTTTCAGCTACATCCTCTTGTTACAAAATGTGCTTACATGCTGTTTCCTAGGAGACGTGGAACAGAGTAGAGACACAGGAACCCTTGCACAAACATTTGCAAAGCTACTTAATTATCTTCATACAAGTATTTCTTCAAATCTATTGTTTGTCAATATATTTATAACTGTTGTTGATCATTAGTCTGTGTGATCACTTTCTACTAAGCTACTGTGCTAATAGTTTTTTTGCATTTGACCCCAGTTTTGTGAGCTCAGTTTCTTGCCTTTGACCTGATAGCCACATTGCAGGTATTTGGGACAGAGTAGGCAGGCTTTCTTTTTATTCTGTTTCCTGAGTTGTTGTTAAAGTACGATCATAATCCACAATTACCAGTTCTACATAGGCTACACATGTCTTGTCTGTGTCAGATGGTCACTGCTTCTTTATAAAACAATCAGCATATATCACATGATTTTACAGACATGCACACACACACACACACACAAACTCCCCTTGTAAAAATGAACTTATAGTTAGCGTGTGACAAGTGCACATAACATCATCCATACACAGAAGTACTGAACTTTCACGATGCACTGCCAAGTCTCCAGTAGGGACAGCTTTAAAGTTTAGTTAATGCAATGATGTGAAAGATAGTTCAATCAATAAATAATTTGTATTTTCATCTAGTATGCAGCCTAAGTATAATAAATTCAAACATCTTCCAAATTTAAGATATAACATTTACATAGAACTTTATACAAATTCAATATTCTGATTATTATTATTATGGGATCTTGGCCTTTTTTATGTAGCTTAATGAATAATTGAACAAATGATTATGAACTGACTCCAGGAAGAGCCTCAGTTTTTGAACTGGCTTTGACAGATATTCTGAGTGGGATGATCACAACCAGAAGCAAATGCTGTCAAAGACAGTGATTTTACAGAGCTTAGAGAAGCACACAAACCATACAGTCAGGCCAGCAGTGTTAGTCAAACCTCTTTCAGCAGCAGGAACAAATACACCTTCCCTCATGCTTTTGAAGACTGTAGCTAGGAGTTCCAGTCAAAGATCTTTTAGCCTTTCATTTCTTCTGATTTCTTGCATTTGGTTCTATGCAGATTTGGCTTGTGTATTCCTTACTTCATCATTCTCCACTCCTGCAGTGTTTGCATGCACATAACATCTGAGCTACCCCCTGGCTTATCTTTGTGCTACATTTTCTTTCACAGAAGATATTAATTCCCTCTTTCTTTCAGTCATTTGCTGTGCAAAAGAGGAATTCCCAGAGCTGACTATAGCCGTGCTCCATCCAACGGCATACAGCATCGACACAGAGGATTAAGGAGGGTGACTAATGCCTGGATACATTTATTGCTTTACAGAAACCTATTAATTCTATTGAAAAGGTATTGGGAAAGTGGCTAGAAATTTTAGAGAAAGGCTGCTCATAACATGCTAGTAAGAAAATTACTCCATGGTTTCCCAGCATGTTCTGGAAATAATTTCTTATAAGACATCAGAGGAGACTGCAATTTCAGGCCACGTTAAAGCCCCTCCTTCCATTTCTTCTAGTTTATCTTTTGGAGTATATGCAGTAAGTACATAAGTATATGCAGATGAAGGCATTAAAGGTGTTTTTTGGATCTTTCTTGTACAATTTAAAGGTATAACTGTGGAATGTACAAATAAAAACAGGCCAGAGAACAATAATGGAGAGAATAATATTGTAAATACAGAGTCTGGGTCGTTCCCTCATTCATCTTCAGCTTGATGGAAGAAGATCTGCAGTAAGTGAAGGATGGCCCAGCTCTAATGAAGCTGTCGGCAGTAACGGAAGTCGTTTGTGCATGGCCTACCACACTAAATTACTACTGACTGCCTAAGACGGAGCTCTCATCAATCCAAACACACCTGCTGGGCAGGACAGCGTGGACCATGGGGTAAGATATCATTATTCTCTCAGGGACACCTCTGCTGGTTTTTCATCATCTTGCATCCCTCCTATACATGAGTTATCATTGATCAAGTCCCGTTATTTCTTCGGGTACAGAGCCATGGTACATACAGTAACACCATTATTCTTTCTTGCAATTCACATCCACCTCTGAATTATTTCTTGCCCTTCCAAGTGAATTATTGTCCAACACCTAAGCATCTAAGCTCTTCTTTTTTTTCCAATTGTGCCTTGAATATCAATGCTGGAAAATAAAAAGAAATATTCCTCTTAAATCTGTGCTCACTATATCTTAAATCTGTGTTCACTATATCTTCTCTAAAGAAGAGGTGACTGGAACACTCCTAATTACTTTTCCTTAGCTGAGCTTCATGTACAATTTTTTTGTAGCACAGGCCCTAAACAAGAAAAAAGTTCAAATGTTACCTGTCTGAAAGCAAAGGCAATCCATGTCAAAATGGAAAGCTGGTCACGTGCATAGCAGAAAATAAAATTCCAGCAACATATCCCTTGGCTATAAATGTCAGGAAAAAAACAGTAACAGAGTGAGGTATTTGTTCAAAAGTAATTCTCTGGAATTAGTTTTTATGTACAGGAGAAAAGGACAGGATGTTGTTTACATAATCAGCACTATCTAAGTATATTCTTTCTGATGAACACACACCTTGATATTTATTTTACATCGCTTCCACTATATCAGTCTCAAAATTAAACTAGCACTGAAATACTAACCCCTGAATCTCTCTCCTCTGATTTGCCTAGTCCCAGTGACTGTTTCTTCTGTAAATTGGCTGCACAGCATCATAAGAAGATTCATATTTCTAGCAAAATGAGCTTCTTGCTTAGTAAACATGTTCCATTCTGTTGGAACATCAGTCATCATTTTTGAATTATCCTGCAATGTATGCTCCCATCCTTGGGCTCTATACAGATCCTACATCCTGCCTATGAGCCATATGAGGTTCTGGATTAAAACAATAGCAAATGAGTGCTATGTCAGTGTAATCCCTGTTTATTACTAATATATATTTTCCATAGCTTTCTATGCATTTGTTCTGAGCCATATTCAATGGATAACCCCATCTGTCAAAACTTAGGCACTTCAGTCTGACTTTTGTAGCAAAGCTGAACTTTCTGGATCTACTGAAGACCTGACATGAATGTCAAAAGACATCTTGAAAAGCTGTCCTTTGACAGGTATCAGAACTGATCAGAAAAACAGTGAGGTAATTTTTGTTGCTCATCTTAAACCCAGACATAAGCCATTTGCTTTCTTAAGATATTGGGCAGAGCATGGAGTAAAAAAAAGCATCTTATTTCTGTGTCTGTCATACATGCAAAATAAGCATTTTCTTCATATATAAATGTGATTAATTCTCTTCCATTTTGTGTTGTGGCAATACAGTTTTGTGATATCCATCACCTCTAACTTGCAGTACAATTAGCTCTTTATTTTTTAAATGGCTTTATTACCTACATCTAATATGCTTTGATGATCCAGCAATAAAAATTATTAGCATCTTAAAAAAACTAATCCTTTTCATTTGCAAACATAAACCTGGCTCTGTCATAAAAATCAATGAATGGAATACATCAGGTAGAAATATGGGGAACTGCCAGGTTAATCCTTTGGAATACTGGGATGAAAATGTGCCTAAGAAATGTATTTGATTACTTAGAAGAATAATCCAGTTTCTTTCCTATTAATGTTCTTAACTGGCTAACCTTCCAGATTTATACTCAGGTAGTAAGTCATTTGACATAACTTCCAAATTTACAGTTATGAACTAGGTTGAACACTGAAAAGGGTTAAGAAAAAAGAACAAAAACAACAGAAAGAGAACTATGTAAAAGAAAGACCTTCAGTTTTGTTTTATTTATGCTTGTTTAGTGGATAGGATGTGCCCTGTGACTGTGTGTCTCTATGACAGATTGTGTATATATATGGTATGTATACTATATATACAGTATATATTGTATGTTAATCAAAATGTAATTATAGCGTGGACAATTCAAAGAATTTTATCAAGGTTCCAATGGCAAGAATTGACAATTAGGAAATAATAGAACTAAAGGAGTGCCTGAAAATTTCATTTGCACTCTAGTCTGTATACTTTATGATACAGTTCTTAATCCCTTGAGCACATGCTTTTATTTACAGGGAACTGTTGTCTCATTCAGTGTTTGGAATGACTGTATGTACTTAATGAACAGCTATATCATTCAGCATGCCCTCTTAGTCTTTATTTACTGCATTACATTCAAACCCCACTCTGAATATGCAACTAGTCATTTCCTCATGGACTTTTCCCTCTAAAATCTAAGTTCTTCAAAACATTAACAAATTTGCTTTCTCAAAACCCGGGTGAGGTGAAGGTTGTCATTATCTTTTTTTTTGTAGACCAAAAACTGAACAACAGAGGAGTTAAAAGTCATAGCTGCTAACATCAAGCATGATGAGATATGTAGCACCTAAGTTTTCAAAGTATTTAGCAATAGATCTCATTTTGCATGCTGAGAGAGCATCTCTGATTGACTGCAGCTGTAGATGTGAGCATTTTACACTCCTGCCAATCAGGAAAAAGAGCCTCATGCTGGGCACCCTGGGAACAAGGAAAAAACTATTAATGCCTCCATCTGAAAATCCCACTTGAGTTTGATGTCACTTGCTAAGCAACACATCAGAATTCAAGAGAAAAGATGGGGATAAAAACTTAATTCCTGAGTTCAACATATGACTTCTAACTGTGAGAATTTCTCTTCTTAGAATCCCTTCATCAGAAACCAAGCAACTTCTAAAAATGAAGGAACAACAAATGAATAATCCTATGCAAATTTCTGGCATGACACAACATGCATTTCCCATTCCTCATTCTTCATAAAAACAGATATGTTTTACCTGAAGTCATAGTTTAAATGACAGACACCTGGAAGTCAATTTAAGACAAGCCCAGAATCTTTTGTCTTGATGTAGTCTATTTAGGAAGTCACTATTGTGGAGGAAAGATAAGTTTTATCATGGGCAATAAAAGCCGACTGGAGTCACTTATTTCATGAGCAGTTAAAGGTAGCTATAGTCCTCTGTCATTTCTGCAGTTGTGGTTTCAGAAACACATTCTTGTCTCACGTAAGAGGTGGAGGCCAGCAGAGTCTTTGCTGCGTAATATCCCTACTTTTATCACAGAACCATAGAATCAAAGAAATATTTAGATTGAAAGGGTCTTGAAACTAGTCATCAACCTTTGCCATTTTAGGAATGTCCCTAACTAATAGCAATTTAGAATCTCGTTACTAAAAATTTCTGATTTTATTCAGGACACATTATCTGGCCTGCTCATTACTGAATGAATGAACAATATTATCAGCCCATTATGTATCTAAAAATTTTAAATATCTAAATTACCTACCTAAAGACAGTCCCAGATAAAAAACCTGCACCTAAAGTCTTATCGCTCAACATGGAAGACTGGTAAAATATGACATAAAACTAGAATAACTCTTAATGCAGCTAACAGATGACAAAAGTTTTTTTCCGGGCTATTTATACAAGTCTAATCAAGAACAGCCATCTGAACATAGCAGCCTCACAGAATATTTGCTAAATGACCATTTTAATGTCAATTATTAGATTAAACCCAAAGGGGAGCATGCTTAGTTTTGGAAGGAAGGATATGAGTGATTTCTAACACTACATTGATAGCAATTCTTTGCTCCAGTGCAATGAGTAGTCACGAGTCAGCATCTGAATTATTATAAAAGTTAAATTGACAGAATTCTTTATTTATCTTGATCAAAATAATACTGCTAACTAATCATTGCTGAAGAATGGAACAAGTGAACATACACTGCAAAACCTAAGAGGTGGGGCAGGATAACGAAATATGGCAGACACTGATTGATCCTGCCAATAAAATTACCCAAGATGCCATCAGTAATTTTAAACCTGGGTTTTGTCTTTGTTTCTTTATCTTGCTTTTTCTTCTCCAGTTTTGCCATACTCCATCTACTATTCTTTCTATTTGATGCTAAAATATTCTATTTATTTGAAAAAGACATTGCAGAAGCTGCTATCCAAGGCGAATACTTCAGCAAAAACTGTTGTTTCACTGACAACATAAAGTAGTTAGTCTAGTCTAAAATAGTCACATAAATGAGAATATAGGTATTTAGTGACTATCCTACAGAACCAAAGGTTTCATTAGGGACCACTGTGGCTTTCCACACCTCCTATGTCCAATGGATGTGTGTGCCCTCCAAACAAAGGTATTGCAGTGCCATAACCTTCTTTGGTTTTCACCAACTCTTTTTTTACCATTTTTGTCCTCTCCCTTCCACTGTACTATATTTATTTTCCCCAAATATTTTGCCCTATATCTTAACACTTTCCTAGTCTTCCCATTTATTCTTCCTTATTCTCCAGGTTCTTTCTGCCTTAATTTTTCTCTGCTTTCTTTCTATCTCTTCTCTTAAACCTTTTATTCAATCTGTAGTAATTTCTGCCCTCCTGCAGCCTCTATCAAGTCCACATCCCTGTCTCTTTTTCAATGTTACCTTCTTTCTAGACTTGTATTCCATTCTTGCTCTTGTAGTTTTTGTCATCTTTCTCCCCTGTGATCTAACTGACCAGTGAAACAGGTGAATATTCAGAGCATTCAGTTTGCCTTCCTTTCCCAAGTAATCCAGATTATCTTGATGAATGTTCTTTACATTTCAAAACAAATGAGACACCCTAAATGATCCCAAAGGCCTGAGGGATAGAAATAGTACATGTAGGACAGTACATACAGAATGACAGGGAAGGGAATATTACAATTATTTTAAAGAGACTACATTTAAGCGGTCTGAAAATTATCTCTAGAAACCTAGGGAAAATCCCCACCAGATCTTGACTGAACTCAGATGTCCTACCTCTTCAACCAATTACCTCAAGTATAAGGCCATATCTGGCTGCCTAACATTTGTTCAGTCAGATCCTTCAGTCTCAATGATTGCCTTGAAGTGTTACAAGGAAGAATAGGGTCTGTCTGTCTGGTTTTGCAAGCGGTTTTCACTTCTTTAAAGACTCTGCATATAGCCCAAAGAAATAATTTGTTTTCTTGTGTTTGCATTTTAATTGAAACTCAAAAGCAATGAGGATTAAAGAAGTAGCATGTGTAGTTCATGACTAAGAATTTGCAGCTAACCAAGATAACCCAGCAAAGCTCAGAGAGTAGCTTCTCTATGTAGGAATACCTGACCTTTTAGGTCAAACCCTTTCTTCTAGTCCTTCCTTTCATAACACATGATCAGTGCAGACACACAAGTAGGTACTGAGTAGAGAGAATGGCAATTTGTGATGAGGATTGAAAGACATTTCTCCTATACTCACATAGAAACAGCTAGCATGATTTTATTTTCCCTTTCATCAAATGGCAACAAAGCCGCTTTTCTAGCCACCAATTTTTCAACACAACTTTACTGGTACGAAGCTAAAATTAATCAAATACATACACCTCCATCTACGAGACCTGATAATTAAACACCTCTAACCCACTTAACAGCCCACCCCAAATCAGCTTGTAATGGTCATTATTTAATGCTACAATTGCAACATCAAAACAAATTGAATTTTCAATTGCTGCTCAAGTACATCTTAAAAAACAAGGCAGAGTTAATCCTTTCAAAAATAAAAATATGCAAGGTTCTTTTTAACATAGTTTTGTATTAACAGAAAAAGAACAAGCTAAGTCACAGACTATAAGATTCTCTTCTCAAGCAGCTATACCTATTCAAAGAAAAATATCCACACCTTTGCTTTGGGTGCAAATTGCCACAGCTTTCATTATTTGATGTAATTCTGCCCTGCTGTATTCTAATGCTATCTGTATCATAGCTTTAAATTTTCACAAGTGATCCTAGATGCAGGAGCAGCTGCTGTTATGTAAGACCTGTGCTCAGGTATTTCCTGCAGTTCCAGCTGCACAGGTCTAAGATACTACTAACTTCAGTTAGTTTGGTACCATATCTCTGTTGGGGGTTGCTCACCCCACAACAGACCAGTTGAAGGGAAGGAGCCTGTTCTGTGAGTGATCCTCATCTACTGCACTGCAAGGAAAATATTTTAGCTGAAACTATCAGTGAAGGCTGTCTAAACTGAGACAGCTGACTTTGCACTAGAACAGAAGAATAACAATAAGCGGCTGGGAGCCTCCAACAGCTCATATTATGCACTGATCTATGCAGATCAGATGATTACAAAGGGAAGATATGTATGCTGACTTCTTGTTTTCTCTTTTGGTTTCATTGCTCCCATGACTATAATAAGAGCTTCTTCAGTGAAAGTACCCATGTGCTTTCCATGCCTGAAAATATAATGCATAGATGACTGAATTTGTGCATATACAGACTAGAGTGTGCACTTTATAAATGACTTTGTAAAGTTTGTTGAATGCACTGCAATCTTGGATAAAATGTCAATTAGTCTATACTTTTGAAGTCCTTTTGTGAGCACTTTGCTGTATCCCCAGACGACAGAGCTGCTTCTAAAAGACAAGAGCAACCTTGACAGGTTTCTGAGATGTCAGACTGCCCTGCATGAGAATGCAAACTAACATGCAGCCTGTATTGAATTGGTCAGTGCCTCCTGCAGTCAGTCTCAAGATGTTTAACAATTAGAAAACACATAACCTGAGTTAATAGATATATCTTATGTTCTCTTATCCCCTTGTCTGCCCTACCTTAACACAATTTAGTTTGCAAAAAGTCATCTCTGAAATCACATAGTGAGAGGTTTTGATAAGCTATCACTGTGTTAGACATCTCGCCAAGCAGGATCTCAGGAAAGTGTACACAGAGAAGGCCTTGCATTCATGCTTATGAATTCAGTAATGTATCAAGTTGCCTTTCTCCTCGGATGTGAAAATTCAGACAATGCAGACATCACTGATGTGACTGGAGCTCACAAATAGTAGCTGTGCTCCCAAAGCCTTGGCAGCCTTCCTTTTTCTAACTGGCATATGTGATTACTTCTTGGGCAGAGTGGGGTTTTTTTCCGTCTCAGTTTTCTTCATCACACTTAAAGTACTGACTGCTGGAGACTGCTGTTGAAAAAAAGTCACTACTGTGATAAAGGCTTCTTGTTATTAATTTCACCATTAATAAATTATGTTCATACAAAGAAAGACACATAATTCACAAAAAGATGGATTTTAGTCTATCAATAGTAGAGGGCTGTAAGTAGGCAGAAGGCGTTATTTAATAAGATTGTTCTGTCTCTGCTTTGCTCAGCTGAAGGGAGACAACATGACTGAGAAGCGCATTGTCTGGCCCCTCCTTAAGGGAATCCAACCAAACCACTCAGTTCCATATTTTTCAAGTGCACTGTCTGCAGGGTAAGATTTGGCACCCTGTTTTCCTAAGCAGCTGCAAGTTTGGAACTGCCCATGAAATCAGTGACTGTAGCGCCTTGGAAAAAGTGCCCAAGTTTAGTGGATTTTTTTGAAAAGCCAGAAAATTACTTCATTTCCTTGTGAGATGGGAAAGAAAAGTCAGCACAATAATACAAATACCTCTCAGTTTATTCTAAAATGAACAGGTTATATCTTAATCAAAGAGCCATGAGCATTTCAGAAGTGCAATACAGAAATTAATAACAGTTACTATTCAGGACCCAGTTCCCTACATTGCCATTGTACTTGCAAATTCACTTCATTTGAGAAGGACTTTTGTTTTTTCTCTTGGTATTTTGATACTGGCACTACTTTGTCACCGGATAATTCTGAAATGATAGGATGAATAATAAATATGAATGACACAGTCCAGTCTATTGAGGCCAGTTATTTCCTGTATCTACCATAAATCATTCCATTCAGCATTTAGCAAAAATTCTAGATCCAGAGCCTCCTGATATGCAGACTCATAGTTTAGATTTCATTTTTTGCAGCTCGAAAATCATGTTCAGAAGGCTTCCTCAATGAAAGCAGAAATATTTAGAGCTAATACTATCTAAAATGTTAAGTAAATAGTTTATTCTTCCAATCTGCATGCAGCAAAAAAAAATGAGGTTATGATATTTGTTTGAGTTATGTCTATCCTTGAAATTAGCATTGAGGAAGACCCACAAAAAATAACAACATAGGATAAGGGTTTATCTTGCATCCAGTCCCACATACTATTGTCATTGTTTACAAAGCCAGAAATGAACATTTGTAGATCACTTCCCAAGCAGAAAACATGCCTCAGGATGAACAGCTGCCTCCTTTCTAATCTTGCAGGAAAATCAGAATTAAAGTAGGAGCTGTTGGCTCTGCATGTAGAAGTGCAATAGAGGTCACAGCTATACCGCAGCATATCGGTGCCCTTCCCTACAGGTTACACCTTCTGATGTCAAGTTCAGTCTTCACTGCATAGAGACTTCAACAAATTCATTACACTCCTCACAAGCTGGTGAAGGGGCCGGAGAACAGGCCTTATGAGGAACAGCTGAGAGAGCTGGGGTTGTTTAGCCTGGAGAAGAGGAGGCTGAGGGGAGACCTCTTTGCTCTCTACAGCTACCTGAAAGGAGGTTGTAGAGAGGAGGGTGATAGCCTCTTCTCCCAAGTGACGGGGGACAGGACAAGAGAGAATGGCCTCAATCTCCGCCAGGGGAGGTTTAGGCTGGACATTAGGAAAAAATTCTTCACAGAAAGGGTCATTGGGCACTGGAACAGGCTGCCCAGGGAGGTGGTTGAGTCACCTTCCCTGGAGGTGTTTAAGGCACGGGTGGACGAGGGGCTAAGGGGCATGGTTTTGTGTTTGATAGGAATGGTTGGACTCGATGATCTGGTGGGTCTCTTCCAACCTGGTTATTCTATGATTCTATGATTCTAACAACAGAGATGTAAACTAATCTGTTCCAACTCCAACATACACAATAACATTTTATTGAGTAAACTGTCCTCAACTTTCAGCATATCATAGCTTGTCTTAAAGGCTGTTGTATCTTTGAATGGTGTTGAAGTTGCTGCCACATTCAGCACTAAGTTGTTTAAAATACATCTTAGTTGTTTAAAAAAGCAGTTTCACTGAGCTAAGTAATAAAGTGCCAAAACCACCCAAGAGCTTCAGTGGAATCAGCATAAAACCTGTGTGAAGTTGAAAAGCAGAGCGTAATTTATGAAGGCAGAGCAATTATCAGGGACAGGGTTCTGTCAAGGGCATAGGAGCAAAACAATTTGACTCATATGGGAAATTGCAAGACTACCTTTAATGACCACAAAAGGTTAGGACCTTCATTCTGTATTTCTGGAAATATGGGAACTCTGGCTGAGCAGTAGCTGTTTAATGCCACATCACCTGGTTAAGATAAAGAATCAGAGTAATTTCTTTGATGCAAAGACATTGAAAAGATGGAGAGATACCGTGCACACAAAATACCTTATGTAAATTACCTCTGGTAATGCTTCAAAATGCAGCTTAGATGGATTAATCACTGTTAAAAGAAATAGCCAGCAAAATAAAAATTGCTGTGATGTGTCTAGACTTCTCTTCAGGGAAGGAATATTTTGGGCCTGGGCATGCTTCTTGATTTGACTATAGAGTTACAGGATCAGCTATCATTAAACACTGTTAAAAGATGAAAAGCTAGTTTGGAAGCTGAGAGCTTCGATTTGGCAGAAGGAGGAGTGCTAGGCTGCTGAATTTTTGGAGCCAGTTTTCAAAAGCATCTGGAGAAGGTCATTAAATTTATCCCATACGGACAGCTGTTTGCATCAACCTAATAGTGATGACTATATCCCTGTGGTTTTGTACACCTGATGGAAATATGTTTCCATTAAGTATCATCTGATAGCAGCTAGGACTTAATATTCATGAGAAAATACTTCTGGAAGACGTTGTCCTTTACCCTGCCTGTTGGAGCCGTATGTTTTAAGCATCATTTTGATTAATTGACATCTATGAAACAGCACCTCTGACATTACTCTAATTAAAACAGTAATATTAGCCAGATTCTCATTTGGCATAAGGGGGTGCAGCTCTGTTTGCTTCAGAAAAGTCACCCCCTATTCTTACCAGAGCAACATCCAGTCTCACAGTGAGACTGGAATACAAAGCCAGAGTAGGCTGAATCAGCCCTGTTATGTCTCAATCCAGAGGTCACCTGTGAAATGGTAACAAAAACCTGAGGGTAAATATGCATGGCATCGCTGAAAACTGTATCTGCTCAGCCAGATAACATTAAAGATGATCTGCCATCATCTAAGAAAACTTGTTGATACACTTTTCCTTGTCACTTGCATTATGTTTGTCCTGTTTTTTCAATAATAAAATCTGAACAAATATCTCCAAATTAAAGTCATACTATACTATAACTGTGTTACCACTATACGTGATCACTCTAATGTATAGACATTGCTTTTTAGAGCTGGAAGAAGAGATAGACAGGCCATGGAGAAAATACTGTAGAGCCTTTCATCTTATGGTTAGATTACTAGACCAGCACTAAGCTGCATCAGTTCTTGCCATCTGATAAATGATTTATGATCTGCAGAAAATAAGCTGGTGATGTCATTGCATTTCTACAAATACTGTATCTGCATCATAGACATGGATATTAACTGTGTCTCTAACATGTAGCCTTGCAAGGAAAGAAAGCTGACACAGAGGTTAAACTCTCTTGTCACCTTGAGGTCATGATTGGGTAAACTGATCTTGGTCTGACTTGGAGCAAGCCTGTAGTGTTGTATCTATTTATGCTCCATAAGGACACCAGCTTGAAGCAAGCCAGATAACAATGACTAAAGTAGTTTGTAGGGGTGTTAATTTATTGTTCACATCTTTTATGAAAATTGAAAGAATTTTTATAAAGTTCCAGCTATTCCATTTATTAAAATCCTTAAGCTGTTAAGCTCAATCAAAACTCAGAAGTTCTGGAATACTGGATTAAAATTGCAAGCTAAAATATGATATCTCTGTGTATCATGATATGTGTATATATATGTATGTATATATGTGTGGGATATATATATTTTTTTATACATATGTGTGTGTATATATATATATGCATGTGTGGGATAAACTGAACTAGTATATCTTGTCCTTGTTCAATTTGCATTCAGTCAGACATATCTGCATCTATATCCTTACTTAAAGCCAGTAAAGCAGTTCCAGCCAAATCTGCCAACTCTTAGTTTGTGGTCCTTTGACTTGGCTTTGTTGTAAACTGCTTTGAAAATTATAGAACAAGCTACATTTGCAGAAAATTGGTTCAGTTCCTCTTCAAGTCTTTGCTCATTCGTTGTTATTACACAACCCTAGCTTTGTCCATTTTTTATGATTTAGTTCTGCATCAAGGTCATATCAGTAAATTTATGCCACACTAAGCTTAATTTCATGCTTCCAGTTTGTCAAGTAAAGGGAAGGTCATCATATAAGGAAAGGAAAAGTGGGTGAAGGCAGAATTTCTTTTTTCATAACAGTGTTACAAAGATGTTATTTTTCATTATTATTTTTCTATGGAACACTTCTAAAATGTAAGCAGTTCTGCTTGATGACAGTACTGTGAAGAGATTCAAGATGGCAGCTGGAAAAAGAACCCCCTGTGTCATGCACTCTTATAACAAATTTGCGTTCACTTTAATTTCTCACTGGTTTTCTCTGATGTAATGTGAAATTGCTTAGACTAAAAGTACTGGTTGGTTTTGGATGGAAAACAGAACTGAGGATGTGCAGAGTAGGTCTTGCCAAGAAAATTCAGTTTTTAAGCAATATTCCACACAAATTTGCAGAGCTATAAAAGTCTCTCTTCTGCAAAATTGTTAGATTATGTGTCATATTGCGACTGCAAAATGATGAAGCTGTTCATATGTTGACCACTGCCTATATCTAGGGTCATTTAGAAAGGCATTTCACAGTTTTTATGGATTCATTGTTTCATTCATTGAATGGACTTGATTGAGCATAAAATCTAGCCATCCCTGAACTTCCGCGGAAGCATGCGTTAGTTCTAAAATAAAATCCTAATTAAACAAGAGCAGTTACAGCATCACAGTTCATAGAATCTACAAGTGGGGGCAAAAAAAAAAAAGAAAGAATAAGAAATCCTGCTAAGTGGTCTGTGAGGAGGTTGATTCAAAACAAATTATGAAGAGTCATGAGATCTCCTTCTCTTATCTGCTTGTACATACTTTGCACTGTCTTGCACCTTAGTAACACTAGACTAAAATGGGTGTAAATAATTTAGAATCCAGTTCATTTCTTCTAAATTATATCACTTCAAGATGTCCTGGCAAAGCAATGTACCTGTGGCTATATATTGCAAGATGAAGAAAGGAGAAGAAAAGCACAGGTGAGTGATAGTTAACTTCACTAGTTTAGCAGTGAGAGGATATTAGTACCTAGATCGCTACACGTGTGCACAAACATATGAATGCATACTTTAAACTGCAAATAGAAAAAGAAGCAGCTTCAGAAGACAGTACTTGGGGTAGAGCCTTGTGAAGTTTGGTTAGGGAAGCATCTCTCCTTTAACTAGCTGAAATGCTGCTCTGTTAGCAGGTTTACTCTGTAGGCATCAGGTCAGCCCAGTCTGCAGCAAAGGGAAGTTTAATTACCATCAGCAGGGTAAGAAGCGAGTCTGAATTTTGCTCCTGTCTTGAGTAAGGACTCAGTGTGTGTTGCCAGCAGGGAGGGGAGAGGCACTCCGTGGTCTATGGTCTCAGTGCAAGATGAAGAACAGTGACACAGATGGATCTAGATATCTTAGAAATAGTTGGGGATAAACATGATTAGGGATAAAAAGATGAAGGCAGCAAGCTGGTTTGCAGTTTATGAAGTCCTCGTGAGGGCATCAGACAGTGAGGGCAGCTGCAGATTCTTTGTCCTTAGCCAGTTAGTGACAAAGTTACTTCTCTGAGTGCCTAGGCTAGACTAAGAACTGCCAAGAAGTTATGGCTGAGACCAGAATCCGGCTACAATTAGAAAGATGAGTAGACCAAGATTTTCATCCAAGGGAAGGAGAGACATTAGTGAAGAAATCGTTGTGGAAAAATACAGACATCTTTGAACAGTTCTTGAGCATTATATTAACTCAAGAGAAAAAAAACAGATGTTTATTTTTTGTGAAAAGATACAGCAGCAGGCCTTTAGGAACAGTAGACTTGGTTCATGTAGCTTCTATTTTTTGTTTGCAAATGAATGTCAATCAGTGCAAAGAGCTGAAAAATCAAATATTGCTGATGCAGGACTGACTGAACTTCATGACTGAGATCAACAAAAATTCTATTCTACTGATACATTGTTATTTTTTTTCCTGAGAATTTAGAAGTTATTGGGTTTGTATCTGCTGTGTTCTGAATGCTGGAGGTAGGGCACTTACCAGAGGGGCTAAACAAGCAAAGAGTCTTTTCATGCCCTCTTTTCCATTTGAATATTTCTCGCTTACCAGCAGAAAAGCAAGTTTGCTGTGCAGGTAAACTAAAAATAAGCATATGCAAAAGTGTTTGTATTTGACTCCTGAAAAAACTCCTTTCAAAAATGGAAGCACACATACTATGAGGCTGTGAAGAAGGAAAAAGGGAGAGTGAGGCAGTAGAGAAACGCTTTACAATGCAACCTGTTATTAAGGAAGGTGTAAAAATGTTTCCCCATAGACAAGCTGGTTCAACTATTAGACTCTTCAAATGCTTTTTAAGCACTGTGTTTCATCAGCTTTGGAAATAAGGCTTCTGCAATACCCAGTACAGGTGATATTATCATACCTAGATAAACCTCTCCAAGAACCTCTTGCATTAATAAAAGAATTGCAACGAATGTATAGCAAGAATAGGCTACAGCATGGATTTAGGCAGCAAGGCTTGCCTAATCCTCCACCCAACCTCTATGCATCTAATCCTGCAGCCTGGGCGGAGTCAATAGCTGCAGCAGCCAATGCAAATCAAGTTTATTAAGTTTCAGCTAGTGTCAGACTCCAAGGGCTGAAAGGATAGGCAGTGTTCGTCCTTCCTTTGTTAAAGCTACTGCCAGAAAGCTGTGTCTGTGCCTCTTAGTTTCTAACTGCTGTCACAGAAAAATATTATATAAAGGAAATAGATGCTTTCTTACCTTCTGCCTTATACTTGGGGAGAGGGGAGGATATTCACTGTGCTGTTCTTCTGTTGTAGTTTTCACCTGTCTTTCTACGTGTCAAAATTTGACTTTTTATCCACAACTGTACATAGAAACATAATATTTCTGTTTGCAATTCCAATTTCACAGTTGAGCAGGATCTGCAGAGACAGAGAATTCTAATAAAATTGCAGAAACATTTAATGCAATGACTGGCAGATGGGGAAAGGATTTGTGGCAGCTCCATTTTTTTGATTATGTTAACAAAACATGGCATGTTCTTTTCTAATGCATTGACTATGGTATCATTTACAGTTTAAATCTGATGACTGAGAAGCTTATTAGATGACTTTTTTTGAGAATATGATAACCACCTGAATAATCTAATAATACAGAAATAGTTATTTTTCTTCCCTCAAATTAACTTTCCAGACAAATTTAATGAAGTTACGGAGAGTATGCATGCTTGGTTCAGCAATTAGAAGGTTGTAGTCTATGTTGATCCATACTAGGAAGTCCTTTAAATACAGATAGGCGTTTCAGACCTCTAATGGGGTAGAGGAATAGTACTAATAGAAAAGATGAAGAATCTCTGCAAAGTCAACTACACAGGCTAATGTACAAATTTTTCAAAATTTGCTCCAATAAATTTATTTACATGAAATTGGTTTGGAAGTCTGAACATCTAAATAAAATCTGCCTAACTAGCTAACACCTCTTGTCAACCTAGTATCACAGGTCCTGGATCCAACATTTGAAGTTTTCCTAGTGCTTGAGTTTAGTTGTCAAGGTCTTTTCCAACCTAAATGATTCTGTGACTTGTCTGATGTGACAGTGCTTTACATGTTTTCTGGTTTGCTGGAATCAGAAATTGGCATGTGTATCCTCTCCAGCATTTTTACCCAAAATAAATTCCTTCTTTTAAGACAGGATTCTGTTTATTAGATGGACAAAAGTATACATCAGTGAGAGAGGAACTGGAGGAAGCACTGAAAGTCAGGCTGCACTGTCTGGCTGCAGAAAACATATGCATATTGTTTTTTGGTTGGTTGGTTTGCCTTTGATTTCTCCAGGTGAATGAAATCTCATTCTTAATGCAAGTATAGAAACCAAGTGAAAATTACTTCAGCTGATTTCAGCTGAATTTTGGTGAGCCTCAATTATACAAGGTTACAGGCATCATGTGATATGCCATGTGATTTATTCAAATAAATTATAATCAGGTCTCTGGATCACTGAAGATGTGAAGATAGTCCTTGAGGCACACTGTAATAGGTGGTGCTGAAAGTCTGTGTTATGATCCCTCTTATTTATAATCTCATGCTTTCTCCCTTTAATTCCCAAATAACACCACTGCAGCTGTGATGAGGCTAGTTAAAGCCTAGGAGCATTATCATATGTCTCTAATTAGTGGCCTTTTAATAATGGCACAAAGGAGATGAGGGAAATTTACCTTACTTTTATTCAATCTGGCCTCATCCTAGGCTTATACATTGGAGTTCAGCTTCCAGAACTGCCAAGCCTGACATGAAAAGCATTTGAATTGCATGGATTGCAGTTACCAAGGAAATGCCTTACTGAAACACCACAGCCTGCTAACACCATTCAAATAAAAGCAGGACTCATCAGCAGTGATGCACAGGGCCTCATCATCACTCTCTAAGAAGGACTGTTTCACCATACCCCTGTCCCTGGGTTTCTCAGCAAGGCCATGCTGGAGTCACAGAGTGGCAGACACCTTCCAATCCCATCCTTAACCCTCCCAACCTTTTTCTTTCCCAGCATGACACTGTCAGGCAACTCTTCATTTCTCTTCTGTAAGGATGGTTCTGTTCCCTTTCCACACCTGTCTCCCTTTATTATGGAGCAGTCTCCCTGCTGTCCTCCCAGCCACTGCAGCACAGCAGACAGGGCTGGTTCCTGCAAGTTTGGTCCCTCACTGAGCACAGATCTCTGTCTTTCCTGGCCTCTGCATGTTATCCAGAAAGGTAGCTATCTAAAGACTGCACCTTCTAATTCAACAAATCTGGCCCCTGTGGAGGAAATTTAGGGGTGTGTTGCAGCAATTTATGCCAGCAGTTGAAGAGCTCAGCTAGCAGAATTGGCATAAACAAGCAGCAAAATAGACTTGAATGCTCTGAGGCAAAAAGCCAGCCCTGACTGATATGGAAACTGTATAACCAGTTTTATGCTTATGCAACCCCTGCCTAGGAGTCCTTTGTACAGTGTGAAAACAAGGAATTAGCATGGTTTGGGTGTTTATACATATCAACCACCCTCAAATGATGGAAGCAGCACACCCAGGCTGCCTAGAGTCAGAGGAGTACAGGGTCCCCTCGTCTGAGGTCTGTGCTGAGCACAAGCATGAGGGGAATTGCCTGTTGGACTGTAAAGTCCTATCGCTGAACTGAATATACATATTTTTCCACTCCCATTAATCACAGGAAGACATGGGAGGAAAGTAAGCTGTGATCTAAGTGGTATCATGCATCCACAGAAAAAAATGGGGCAGAGAGATTTAGTCTCTTGAATCTTGGATTACTTGTACTGATTTCAGAAAGATTTATACTGGTGGGTTTTCTGTGAATGAGGGGAATATGTTCCTACCAGCAGTCAAGAGAAAGCAAGAAAGCTTCTGGCTTGGGAATTGAGCAATTCTGAGACTAAGCACCAATGAAGGAGGGATATAGTACTGTACCAGGAATGCTATTTCTAGAGTCACTTTCCAGAGTAAAAAAAAAGCTGACATTTATAAAGTGACAAAACCTGACTGCAGCTTTGAAGAATTCTTTTAACTGGTGTGTTAGACAAAGTTGTGAGCTGATACTGCAGGTTTCCACTGTGCACTCTAAACCAATGAGCTAAACACAAGCAGCACAGCAACTTTGTGGGTGAATCTTGCAGCTCACACATAGCATAAGATCTCAGATCCTGTTTTTTCTGAAAGGGGAAGTTTTATAGTATCCTTCAGTAAGAAAAAGTAGGATGCACCTATGTTGAACATAAAGAGCTTTTTTATTGAGGATAAGCTTTTAACTTTCTGTTTCAAGTTGATGAAAATAGGTTGCAGTGTGTGATATAAAACTATATAGTTTTATCATGCATGGGAGAAATTTCATAATATATCCCGTAATATTAAAAATATTGCAATCTGATTTTATAGATCTTCCAGGCAGAAAAAGTCCAAGACAAACAAAAAATGACTGACATACTTTCATAGAATCATAGAATGGTTGGGGTTGGAAAAGGCCTTAAAGATCACCCAGTTCTAATCTCCCTGCCATGGGCAGAAACACCTCCCACTGGATCAGGTTGCTTAAAGCCTCATCCATCCTGGCCTTGAACACTTCCAGGGATGGGGCATCCACAACTTCCGTAGGCAAACTGTTCCAGTGCCTCACCACCCTCATGGTGAAGAACTTCCTAATGTCTAATCTAAATCTCCTCCCTTCCAATTTAAAGCCATTCTCCCTCATCCTATCATTACCTGCCCTTGCAAACAATCCCTCTCCAGCTTTCTTGTAGCCCCCTTCAGGTACTGGAAGGCCACTATGAGGTCTCCTCAGAGCCTTCTCTTTTCCAGGCTGAACAACCCCAACTCTTTCAGTCTGTCCTCATAGCAGAGGTTCTCCAGTCCTCTGATCATCTTCATGGCTCTTTTTTGGACCCATTCCAACAGCTTCATATCCTTCTTATGTTGAGGATTCCAGATCTGGACTCAGTATTCCAGGTGGGGTCTGCCAAGAACAGAGTATAGGCGCAGAATCACCTCCCCTGACCTGCTAGCCACACTTCTTCTGATGCAGCCCACGATGCGGTTGGCCTTCTGGGCTGTCAGCCCACAGAATCATAGAATCATAGAATCATAGAATCACGAGGTTGGAAAACACCTCTTGGATCATCAAGGCCAAACATTCCTATCTGCCGCTAAACCATGTGCCTGAGCACCTCGTCTACACACCTTTTAAACACCTCCAGGGGTAGTGACTCAATCACCTCCCTGGGCAGCCTGTTACAGTGCCCAGTGACCCCTTCCAGGAAAAATTTTTTCCTGATGTCAAGCCTAAATCTCCCCTGGTGCAGTTTGAGGCCATTCCCTCTTGTCCTGTCCCCTGTCACTTGGGAGAAGAGGCCAGCACCCTCCTCTCCACAACTTCCTTTCACTGTAGAGAACAATAAGATCTCCCCTCAGCCTCCACTTCTCAAGGCTAAAAAACAACAGTTCCCTCAGCCACTCCTCATAAGACTTTTTCTCCAGACCCTTCACGGCCTTCGTCGCTCTTCTCTGGACTCACTCCAGAGCTTCAACATCCTTCTTGTGGTGAGGGGCCCAGAAATGAACACAGTATTGAAGGAGCGGTCTCACCAGTGCCGAGTACAGAGGGAGAATAACCTTCCTGGACCTGCTGGTCACGCTGTTTCTGATACAAGCCAAGATGCCATTGGCCTTCTTGGCCACCTGGGCACACTGCTGGCTCATGTTCAGTCGGCTGTCAACCAACACCCCCAGGTCCCTCTCCTCCAGGCAGCTTTCCAGCCAGACTTCTCCTAGTCTGTAGCACTGCATAGGGTTGTTGTGCCCCAAGTGCAGGACCCGGCATTTGGCCTTGTTAAACCTCATGCCATTGGACTCAGCCCAGCGGTCCAGCCTGTTCAGATCCCTTTGCAGAGCCTCCCTACCCTCCAGCAGATCGACACTTCCACCCAGCTTAGTGTTGTCTGCAAACTTGCTAAGGGTGCACTCAATGCCTTCATCCAGGTCATTGATAAAGACATTGAACAGGGCTGGACCCAGCACAGAGCCCTGAGGGACTTGTAACCAGCCTCCAGCTGGAATTAACTCCATTTACCACCAGTCTCTGGGTCCGACCATCCAATCAGTTTTCCACTGAGGAGAGTGTGCGACTGTCCAGGCCAGAGACTGTGTCAAAGGCTTTACTGAAGTCCGAGAAGACCACATCCACAGCCTTTCCCTCAGGTCACCTTGTCATAGAAGGCAATCAGGTTAGTTTGGCAGGAACTGCCTTTCATGAACTCATGTTGACTGGGCCTGATCACATGGTTGTATTGCATTTGTTATATGATACTACTCAAGTAGACCTATCCCATTACCTTCCCCGGCACTGAGGTCAGACTGACAGGCCTTGTAGTTTCCTGGATCCTCCCTCCCATCCTTCTTGTAAATGGGTATAATATCAGCCAGCCTCTAGTCAAGTGGAACTTCCCCAGTCAGCCGGGACTGCTAGATGATAGAAAGGGATTTGGCAGTCCGCCAGCTCCCTCAATACCCTTGGGTGGATCCCATCTGTCCCCTTAGATTAGTGACTGTCTAATTGGCCAAACAAGTCTCTAACCACCTCCTCTTGGATCATGGGAGCTTTGTTCTGCTCCTCTAGCTTGTGGGGATGTACACATAGAGAACAATTTTCCTGATTTTGCCTCTGCATGATCTCACTTCATCCCTGTAGTCCTCCTGAGATGCCTACCCTTTTTTCCGAAGCTCATAGACATTCCTCATTTTTTTTATGTCCACCCAGATCTCTCTACTCAACCAAGCTGGTTTTTTTCCCCACCGGCTCATTTTCCAGAACATGGGGACAGCTTGCTCTTGCACTGCCAGGATTTCCGTCTTGAAGAGCACCCAGCCCTCTTCGGCTCCCTTGCCCTTAAAGACTGTCTCCCATGGGACTTTATAAACCAGCCTTCTGAACAGACCAAAGTCTGCCCTCTAGAAGTTTAAGGTGGCCATTCTGCTGACCTCCCTCCTCACTTCACCTAGAACTGAGAATTCTACCATCTTATGATCACTTTGCCCCTGGTGTCCTGCAACCTTCACATCCCTCACAAGGCCTTCTCTGTTCACAAACAGCAGATCCAGGAGGGCGCCTTGCCTTGTTGGCTCATGTTGAGCTTCTCACCAACCAGAACCCCCAAGTCCTTCTCCACAGGGCTGCTCTCAATCACATCATCCCCCAGCCTGTAGTGAAAGTGGACTGCCCTGACACAGGTGTAGGACCTTGCACTTGGCCTTGTTGAACCTCATGAAGTTCGCACAGGCCCACTTCTCCAGCTTGTCCAGGTCCCTCTGCATGATATCATGTCCTTCCAGTGTGACAGCTGCACCACTCAGCTTGGTGTCATCTGCAAACTTGCTGATGGTGCACTCGATCTCAATGTCTATATTATCACTGAAAATATTAAACACTGGTCCCAGTACAGACCCCTGAGTGACACCACTTGTCACACATCTCCATCTGGACATCAAGCTGTTGACCAGTACTCTCTGAATGAGATCATCTGGCCAATTCCTTATCCACCAAAAAGTTTCTGCCACGAGCTTTTATATTGACCTTGTTCGAGTGCTGTTTTACTTTCTGTTTGGAATTTTGGGTCTGTTTTTTCTTGGGTTTTTTTTTGGTTTGGGGCTTTTCTTCACTTTCATAGCATTAACAAGACTAGAAATATCAAAGAATTTTTTTAATGAAATTTTAATTGTTGTCAGGCTGAGATTCTAGATATCTCTGAGCTCTTCTTAAACTAAACTAAACCAGACCTTTAGAACTCACCTTATCATTATGTGTGAAGTGGTACAACCACACCTGGTTCGAACGATAGTCAAAGAATTAAGAATACTCTCTCTTGTTTTTCATTCTTCTTAGGAGTTTAGCTTCTTCCTAGACAATCTGTGCTTCTTATCAGCCTCGCCTTTAGGATGTGATTAGCAAAGCTTCTGACCATACCTATCTAGATGTACTGTGTCTGTAAGCATTTAACCTGAGGCAGTGTCTAAAGATGAGTTTTCTCCACCTCAGAAATATTTAATGGGTTTTCTTAAGGGAGGGGGAAATAACTTTGAAATGTATTGTTTTCATCTTATGCAAAGTTCACCCTGACAGTTGGCTGGTAAGGATCAAAGCTTCATATAGCACCTTGAAAGGTCAAAGCACGTATTAAATTGTGCACTGAAAAATCAAAGTTTTGCAATTTACAGGCAATAGCTCAGAAATTCACACTTGAAGAACAGGGCCCAAAGAAAGCTCTTATCCCTCTTAATTCAGATGGCAATGCAGTTTCTTTCTGTGTCACAGCAGTGCCTCCTGCTGCTATTGCCTTGCAGGTTTGTTGATGATTCTCCTAAAAATTGCAGGGCATGTAAGGCTCCATTCTCTCAATGTGCCACCTGCTCTGGCACACCTGCTTAAGGAATTAAAGAAAATTTATTTTTAGGAATGTTTGACAACAGGTTTTCTGTATCTCAGGACACTTGTAATAACATGGACGAGATACTGTGCTTTACTTGATTTTTTTGAGGACTGTGCTTGCAAACAAGCTGTTGCATTTTTGAGATCTCTTTGAGAAGGATCCCAATGGTTCATTTAATTTATCCATGTATACAATAAATACATTATAAACAATAGTAAATCTAAATTTTAAAATTCCTTCCTAAGTAATAACAATTTGCTTAAAATCAGCCTCTGGTAGTTTTACATAGCTTGACTGTAAAATTTTGATAGGATAAATGCTTAGTACAGCCTTGCTGACACAGAAAAGTTAGATAGTTTTGGTTACAACCTGGGCACATGTATGGATTTAGTTAAATTGCTCCATGTACCATGTGAATAGACTTGGTTTATAACTAGTTTATATGGATTTATCTCAGTTAAGTTATTGAATTAACTGGATCTGTAAAGGATTTTTATTAGTTTTAACTACATCATTTTAAAAAATAACCTCATTTAAACTGGTGCAACATTCTTAAGTAGACATAGCCTTATTTAAGAGGAAAATTAACTTTTAGCCTTCTTTGGTCTTACCTCACATACTTGCCTCACCTTACTTTCACATATTTTCCTGTCCACAAAGGATGATTTCGAAAGAATCCATGGAGCCATAGGGTAAAAGAGATGAGAATTAGTCTATTTTCTCTCTCTTACTCTTGCTTCTCTTCTCTCTCTTACTATTGCTTTGAGGGCTAAAGGTAGTGATTATTAATGCAAAGGTTTAGTGGTTAGGGACACACTGGGGAAGTGGACATGTGTCGTCTTCCTTAGTCACCCTCAGCATTGCTGAGGCACTTAAACACAAGGCTGCTCCTTTGCACCCTTGCTCAGTAGTCCTGTCCCTAGTTACTCGGTGCATACTTTTGTGTCACTGCTGTTCCATTTCTGTCCTGCCACAGCATCGGGATATCTGTAAGCTCTTGATACTCCTGGCAGAGTGGAGACTGTTGCAGACAAACCAGAGAAAAGCAGTAAAAACAAATAGAGTAGTGGAAAAAAATATCAATAAGTAAGATTGAGTCAGATGGAGTTATTTAGCCTGAGGAAGAGAAGACTGAGCAAGACCTGCTAATAGTCACCAGAGACAGAAATGTCTGTTCTCTAAATGAAAGATATAGCCCATTACCCTTTTTTCCTAACAGAAGGGGTGATGTCCCAGGCCTAAACTGCAGCAAGAAGAAATCTGGTTAGATAATAAGAAAAGTCTCCCAATTCTAAGAAAAGGAAAGTACCAGAATAGATAGCTTAGAAACACTGCAGCTTCTCCTTCATTAGAAGTCTAAGAACATTGTCCCATGTCAGAAGCATAGAAAATGATACAACAGAGTACTTTCTAAACCAATTTTTCATTTATTGCTTTATGCTCAAGGCGTTGCTTCTCCCCTATTTATGCTTCCAGGACACTGGGAAAATGGTTTTCTTCATTCCAAAATAACAAGCCACAACTCAGCCTCTGCAGCATTAAGCAGAAGCAAAATTTATTTAAACTTGACTGGGGAAAAGAACAAATAAAAAAGACAGACAAACAACTCCCTTCTTGGCCAGACAAATAGTCGTTATTTGATAGGCATAGTGCTTGGGTTTGAAATGCATAGTAGTATTATCTAAAACTGAAGTTCCTTAAGCTTGGATCAAAGGTTGTGAAGTACCTCCTGAGTTCACAAATCAGGTTCTTCTTGTCATGTCTCTTGAAAGTCTGTTCTTACCACATTTCAGTTCAGTGAATCAAAGCTCTTCCATCTTTTCTTCCACTTTTCTCCCCTCTTTTCTTCCACTTCAGTGTGATATTGAGCTCAAGCAAAAGACCAAAGCAGTTGCATAATCATGAAAGAATCACTAATTCTCAAAGTTCTATCCTGTATAGAGTACCTCTTGGCAATGTGGGGAACAGTGCCACCATCCTCATGCAGTGGGACATTACCACCCACACCCTGTGCCTGCCAGCCTGGGTCAGGGCTGAACTCAGCTCTGCCTCGGTTACATTGGAACAGTTGAATTTCATAATAATAAAAGAAATAAACAGGAGGAAGCAGTCTTTCCTTCAAGGGGTTTTAAGTCATTTTGGACTTTTAATCCAGGCCTAGTGTATCATTTGTCGGAAATCTGTATTATGTACTTTCTAGGAGGAATCTGGTATTAACCTGCTAGCTGACTCTATCCACAGCATCATTCCTCCAGAAGCAGAAGACTGGGTGCCAGTCTCTCTAGTGGACTGCGTGTAGCTCCTCTGTGTTATGTCCAGTGCAGGATTTGTGTATCCCATCTCATTAACCATGACTACCTGCTGATGTAGTACAGGGATTCTTGCACTACTGTAAGGATACTCTAAAGCTTATATATATAAACTGCACAGTGTTATAGTTTCATCCAGGTCTGAAGAATAAGATTACAATTTTTGTCTTTTTTAAATTTCCATGATCTCTCAGAAGGAAAATACTATTCCATCACACAAGCAGAGATATCCTATGTTTGCAGGCTAGTTGTCATAGAGACTTCCACATAGACCACAATATTGATTTTTTTTAGATTTACTGAACTAGACATACTGAGTAGGAATATACCAACTGGCACAATAAACACAGAGAAGTTTCACAGACAATTAATGTGCACTGTAATGGTTCACCGCTTCTGTAATAGTGGAGGGTAGAGTGGAAGGGGTGGAAAGAGTGAGCAGGGGGAGGAGGAATTCCAGCTAGTGAATCACAGAATCACAGAATCACAGAATAACCAGGTTGGAAGAGACCCACCGGATCATCGAGTCCAACCGTTCCCATCAAACACTAAACCATATCCCTCAGCACCTCATCTACCCGTGCCTTAAACACCTCCAGGGAAGGTGACTCAACCAGCTCCCTGGGCAGCCTGTTCCAGTGCCCAATGACCCTTTCTGTAAAGAATTTTTTCCTAACGTCTAGCCTAAACCTCCCCTGGCAGAGCTTGAGGCCATTCCCTCTTGTCCTGTCCCCTGTCACTTGGAAGAAGAGGCCAGCACCCTCCTCTCTACAACCTCCTTTCAGGTAGTTGTAGAGAGCAATGAGGTCACCCCTCAGCCTCCTCTCTCCAGGCTAAACAACCCCAGCTCTCTCAGCCGTTCCTCATAAGGCCTGTTCTCCAGCCCCTTCACCAGCTTTGTTGCCCTTCTCTGGACTCGTTCCAGAGCCTCAACATCCTTCTTATGGTGAGGGGCCCAGAAATGAACACAGGATTCGAGGAGCGGTCTCACCAGTGCCGAGTACAGAGGGAGGATAACCTCCCTGGACCTGCTGGTCACGCCGTTTCTGATTCAAGCCAAGATGCCATTGGCCTTCTTGGCCACCTGGGCACACTGCTGGCTCATGTTCAGTCGGCTGCCAACCAACACCCCCAGGTCCCTCTCCTCCAGGCAGCTTTCCAGCCAGACTTCTCCTAGTCTGTAGCACTGCATAGGGTTGTTGTGCCCCAAGTGCAGGACCCGGCATTTGGCCTTGTTAAACCTCATGCCATTGGACTCTGCTCAGCAGTCCAGCCTGTTCAGATCCCTTTGCAGAGCCTCCCTACCCTCCAGAAGATCGACACTTCCACCCAGCTTAGTGTCGTCCGCAAACTTGCTAAGGGTGCACTCGATGCCTTCATCCAGGTCATTGATGAAGACATTGAACAGGGCTGGACCCAGCACAGAGCCCTGGGGAACCCCACTTGTCACTGGCCTCCAGCTGGATTTCACACCATTTACCACCACTCTCTGGGCCCGGCCAGCCAACCAGTTTTCCACCCAGGAGAGTGTGCGCCTGTCCAGCCCAGAGACTGACAGTTTCTCAAGCAGAATGCTGTGAGAAACTGTGTCAAAGGCTTTGCTGAAGTCCAGGAAGACCACATCCACAGCCTTTCCCTCATCCAGCAGCCGAGTCACTTTGTCATAGAAGGCGATCAGGTTAGTTTGGCAAGACCTGCCTTTTGTGAACCCATGTTGACTGGGCCTGATCACCCAGTTCTCTTGCATGTGCTTCATGATAGCACTCAAGATCACCTGCTCCATTACTTTCCCTGGCACTGAGGTCAGACTGACAGGCCTGTAGTTTCCTGGGTCCTCCCTGCGGCCCTTTTTGTAGATGGGCACGACATCAGCCAGCCTCCAGTCCAGTGGGACTTCCCCAGTCTTCCAGGACTGTTTGAAGATGATGGAAAGGGGTTTGGCCAGCACATCCGCCAGCTCCTTCAGTACCCTAGGGTGAATCCCGTCCGGCCCCATAGACTTGTAGCTGTCCAGTCGGGCTAGCAAGGCTCTGACCACCTCCTCTTGGATCACGGGAGCCTCATTCTGCTCCTCTAGCTCCTGGGTTAGTACACAGATGCAACGACCCTCCTTACAACTAAAGACTGAGGCAAAGAAGGCATTAAGTACATCAGCCTTTTCCTCATCCCCTGTTACTGTTGTTCCTTCTGCGTCCAATAGGGACTGTATGGTCTCCCTAGTCCGCCTTTTATTATTTATATATTTGTAGAAAGATTTTTTGTTATCTTTCACTGACTTGTCCAATCCAATTTCTAGCTGAGCCTTAGCCCTTCTGATTTTTTCCCTACACAATCTCACTTCCCTCCTGTAGTCCACCCAAGAGGCCTGTCCCTTCTTCCAGAGCCCAGTGAAGAAACAAAACATGAAAAAACAGGCCTGTAATTTCAGTAATATAAATTCCCCTACTGAAATATCTCAACTAATCAGGAGAATAAACACAGAAAACAAAAATCCCTCAATAATTACAAAATCCGTAAGTCTAGAGTATAAAGGAGCTATCAAGACAAACTACTCGGAGGCTGTCAGGTCTGAGAGTAATTTCTACGCATCTTCACAGCAGCCTCTTAATCTCCCTAAATTGTTTGTGGGAGCTGTGTGGAGGCAGCCTGTCATCACAGCCAACTCTTACCCCACTTCTCCATGAGTTGTCTGTGGGAGCTGTATGGAGGCAGCCTGTCATCACAGCCAGTTCTTACCCCACTTCTGAAGTGAGGAGCTATTAACATTCATACACAAAGCTGAAACCAGCATGTTATCTCTGGCCTAGGCTGCTGTCAAAAGCAGAAATGCCCCCACAAATCTTTTCCTTTGCCAGCGCTGTATTCCACAGAGTGTAATGAATTACTAGCAGGCAGTTTGATCCATAGAGTCCAGCACCAGATTCATCTGCCCCAGCAGGCAGTGCTAAATCACTGCTCAAAGTGGGTGCAGGGCAGGGCAGGGATTAGATCAAGAATCAGGGTGTTCTCTTCATGTGGTTGCTGAATCACCATGTGGCTTTGAACTTTGCTTTGTGAGCTTTGTCCTGGTTCTTTCTTCAGCCCCTCTGCAAATAAAGACAAAGAGGCATTTGTGAGCAGAAGGTACTGACAGCTTGACATGCTTTCAGGGAAGTTGAGAATGAGCAAAGGCCTGTAAAGCCACCAACCTGCACCTGATTTGTTGCAGAGTTGTGGCCAGTTTCACTGAAGACATAGAAGCCTGCAGCTATGCAGGACAGTATATTTCCAGCACATTTGCCATCGCTTCATGTGCAAACAGTGATCAGTGTAGTATGGTTAGGAAGTGTGTGTTAGAAAGAAACGGCATGTTCACTCAGAAGGGCAATGTTAAATAGCTTTTATTCATTTATTCTTTCTGACATGAAGAACACAATCTGCAAGCTAACCTTTACAAACTCTTGCTGCCAGCTTATGCTGTTAGTATCTGAGGAGACCCCTCTGCTCCTACTTGTTCCTCTTATCCAGATACAAGAAAGCAGGAAGAGAGCAGGGAGAGTCAGAGGAAACAATTATGCCCTGATGGTGTCCGTAATGTCTCGCTCTCAGTGAGACTTGCAGCACTCAGCACGCATGAACTAGAATACGTGTGAATCCTCCTGATCTGTGCTCATGTGCTGTGACTAACCTGTACTGCTTTTTCTCTCATAAAATAAAGCGCCGATCTTTTGCATTATTTGGAACAGTGACATTTTTCTTGGTATTTTGTGGAGCAAGAGAAACCTTTCAGTTTAACAGCAGAGCATCCAATTGCCAGTGTTGAGGTGTGCACTTCAAGTTTGTGTATATTCATGCAATAAAATTTCAAAGTGTTTTGCTGTATATAATAGGGAAAACTATTAGTGGTTTTATGCAGAACAGTATCATTTTGAATTTAATATCCTACATGTTCAGCTTGTCACTCCTCATTGAGATTAATATACCTTTTATTGAATATTAAATAAATTCTGAAACAAATTAGTGTCTACTAAGGATTTCGCGGTTGTCACTAACCAACTTACGCACACTGATAAACAGAAAGGCAGTAAGAGACCACAATCAGGAAAATTGCCTTCCCTATGAGCTGAGGGCCCATGAGATAAACAGATGGGTAGTTTTGACTGAAATAGGCAGAAAGGAGTAGTGAATGCAAGACTAAATTTACTACAATATTAAGCTTATGTGGTTCCCATATTTGTCCCAGTTCTATAGGAAATGTGTGCTGTGAGTGAAACAGTGTGAGAATAGTAGTCCCCTGTACTACTTTTGTGTCACAGCAGAGGAACCAAGTACAGCATGGATGCTCAAGTTTGGATGCTTCCCTCATCCTTCCTCAGCTAGATTTGAAACCTACTGAAGTGAAAGGAAGTCTGCATGCTGCTTACCTGTATCCTATCCACCTATAGTTAAACAAAGTTACACCACTGTGGATGTCCAGACATCATATCATTTCTAGGAAAAGCTCATTTACAAATACATTGTAGATTTTTTTCAGAACAAATATAAGGAGGCATGGCTCCAAAAACTGTGAAGTAATAACAAGAATGTTTTCGATTAACAAATAGAAATAATGGAGCAGAGGATGGAAGGGATTTGTGTACATAGTAGTCATTTTGACTATAATTTCAGGGTGCATTCTCCTCAGTGATTGTGATTTAAATAAGCTCAGGAGCCAAAGGTTTTCACTCAGAGGTGCAGTTAACAAGCATTCCTCAAGATACCAATGCTTGCCAATTAATTATTACCAACTGAGAAAAGGAAATATGTTTCTATTTTGTCCAGTAAATTAAATGAGGAAGTGAAGCAACCATTTTTATTGCTGTAAATTATATGAATATCAACATAAGCCAGTCAAAGTGAAGAAAATTATCTTTCCATTTTCAGTTACCAGCTGTAAAATGTCCCTAGTTCTTAACATCTGACTCAATCCTGTTTCACTATTGCAGACACAAACTAGATACCAGTTGATTTTTAAAATTAATGTGCTGTGATACAACAACATCTACAGGGCAGTGAATCAAAACCACGCACAAGCTTGTGACACTGTCTCTCTAGTAGCTGAATCTCTGCAAAGAGGATATCAGTTCTAATAACACACAGATGCTCGAGTTTTTGTGTAGTTATCTTTGTCTATGCATCCCAAACTCACCCTCATCATATCTGAATTCACATGGTGGACAAAGACTGCAGTTTAGCAGCATGATAGTTTGCCTGTTTTGGTGAACTGATATATGAGATCTATGCATGTAGCCAGAGAGCATTAAAAGCTGCAGATGAGAGTAGAAAGACCTTTAAGTCTCCATAAAGGAGACTATCATATTTTGGGACAGAAAAAAACCCTCCAAACATACATTTTTCTGCTACTAATGCAAAAAAAAGCTTTATGTTCCTCATGCCAGAAAAGGCTTTCAGAACAATAAGAGTGGACCTTAAATTATAGGCTCTTTCCTGCTTTTCAGCACAGCATGTCTATGTGCAATTTCTCCTCAGCAGTCCTGTGTCACATCCTTTAAAACAGCAGTCTGGAGGTTTTCTGTGAAATTGTTCAGCCTTTCAGAAATGTGAAGGTACAGACTGCTGCTTCTCTCCTCTCCTGTGTGAAAGTGCCCCACTCTGCCTCTTTCCCTCTCAGCAAGCACTATAGTACCAAGTTTCCAGCAATTTCTTTGGGAACTGGCCTTAAGTAATTTGCATGCGGCATGAAACAGATTGGACGGGGAAGACTTTATAGCTGCATTTTATTATTTTTCTTTCCAGAAGAGCCAGAAAAAATAGCTACTGTATTTCTTTCAATGGACAAATTCAATTCTGAATCTACCGAAGTTACTCCCCTTGCAAGAGGACTGAATTTAGCCTAAAACATCCTTGCTTCTTACTTTGCATTCAATCAGATATATTATGACTTAACACTTGCATTAAAAAAAACTAAACATTTTTGACTTTTTGTTAATTCACATACTCCACACAAGTATAAAGAAAAGAAGCCATACACCCATTTCTGTGCTTCTTGTATGTGGCTCTTTAGCTCCACTGTCTGGTAGTGAGTTAAAATTTTATAAAGAAATGTAAAATCATTCATTTTCTGATCTATGTAAGATGTCACTGTTACACTCCACAGGACGGGGTATTTAAGGTTTCTGGATCATATAGCTGGCTGTCAGATATAGAAGATAATAAAGGCATATTGATGCTAAATGCTTGCTCGTTCTTGAATTAAGTTTGTTTAGTATTTTATTAATTATCTTAATTAGAATCTAGCTCAAGTTATAGAACTCCGGTCTATTACTTCCAGAGTTCTTGTGTATTACGAATCAAAATCTTGCATTGCTCTATGTAAGGATAGAAATGCTGTTATATTTACGAAGACAAACCCTTTTTAGTATTCCCTTGACCTGCCCTTCCTTCTGTGTTCTTCAGAGAATTATCAGGAGCCCCTAAAAACAATTTGCAAGAAACTATTGTGTGTCCATTTTGTTCTCTTTCCCATCCTTCTGTTGTTGAACTCCTTTGGATGAGGCTGTGATACTTTTTGAGTGCTTGCCCTAAGCAAGTGACTTATGGGATGGGAGCTGGGAGCAGGAGATGGGGTTGGAAACAAAAGAAAGAAATGTTTTAACTACCTTCTGTAGAGACAGTTCTTAAGATATCAAGATAAGGAACCTGGTGCACATGATTAGCCAAGCAGGCAGGCAGAAATTGACTGAGTAAGTGCACAGCCAGGTGTCCTGAGAAACACATTTTCTTTCAAATCAGCACTGCTGTCTTTGAAAGTAGTACCAGGCAGCTATACAGTCTTCACTGTAGGAAAAAGAAAAAAAAAAGTACATTCCAAGTCAAAGCTCACCCTATTGACCTTCTTTATCAGAGGACCTTATGAAAAGGCAGTCTGAGCTTGAATCATATGCCCTCAGTATAACAGCTTCAATCAAGAGACATTACAAAAACATTATCTGCCTTCTTACAGCATTTGCCAAAGTTGTCTTCAGGATCTGCTTCTCAAACCAAGCCCTCAGTTCATTTAAAATCTGGGGAATGTAACATAACATCTTTTAAATATTTTCTTAAAAGAAAATAAAAGGCAAATATACAACAAAGCACATAATTTCACCCCTTGTATCTTTGTCAACCCCACATCACTCTTCCCATTACTTTGGTTCATGAACTTTTGTTACACTTAATCTAGATATGATACATAGAAAGGCTTCAGCTGGAAGACACAAATGTGTCTTCCTACACCTGTTTATAATTTTTGCTATAGTTCGATGAAGAGAGAAGTGTTATACTCTGAGGAAACTAAAGAAACTAAATTAAATGTGGCAGAGAAGCCATCTATGACTTAAAATAATTGGAAGTAATGCTTCTTTTATTTTATAGACAGTCTTCCTGGACTTACATGTAATAAGGTAAATACAAAGATTTATTTTTTTTAATTGTGGACCAAAAGGTTAAACAGCAACAGTTTTCAAAACCAATCTTCTATAATTGGAGATCTTACATGGAGATAATAGTTGTTTCATTTTGTAGCAGAATAGTCAATTCTTAGATAAGCAGCTACATATTTGTAAATAAGTATTCCAGTCTGACTTTATGTACCCACAGGGTTGATTATGCATACACCATTTCATTATGTTTTCAGAAAATTATTCCATTTTTCAATGCATAACTGCAGGTTTAATCTAATCTGCAAAACAGCTCCCTTCACATTTGACAATTAGTTTAGCTATGGGCTTTGGTGTCAAGAGTGGGATCCTCTGTGCAACGTCTTACCTCACATTAGCTTATTTCTTGAATGTTCCAGTCTCCAGTTCTCCGACTGTCCTACTGCCAGCCATCTTTCTCTCTTTTGAAGGCCCACAGCTACTTATTTATAGGAAACAGGTTTGATTTTTCAGGTAGTGACATCAGACACAGCCCACTGGTTCTACGCCTTCATGTTGCCCCACTCCTCTTCTCCACAGACCAAGGGCAGCCGCCACTCCTCCAGCACTTAAAGGTCATTTTTCTGGGCTATCTTCTTAGCTCTGTCTCAAGTCAGGGTGCGTTTCAACCTCATAGCTCTGTTCTGTTCATAGGTTATTTTAAAATGTCAGCACTGAGATACTGCTAACGTACTAGGACTGATCTAAAGCAGTCTAATGCTCAGTTTTAAAACGAACTTTTCAGTTGACCTAAAAATTTTTTTTTTCTGGCAGATGGATAATAAGCACATGGAAAAAAATAGCTTTTATAAATGACTGATTTGACTTGAAAGTGAATGTTTTGTATGCATAAAAATGTATACAGGCCAGCAGTGTCAAAGACTTAAAAGGAAAGACCATTATAGCTCTGCTAAATGCAGCTGCGCTGCTAAATTGCCTGTGATCCTAGACAACAAATCTTGCAAGAATATTGTACCTTTTCCTAGTTAAGTCAGATTCCTTTGAAAACAGTTTTCTTTCTATATAGCACTCCCATATCCATTAATTCACATGCATTTTTTCAAATATTGAAGCACTTGTTCAAACAGCTTTATTGCCACACAAAGCTGCTTGAGAAACTGTCAGCCTCTGGCCTGGACAGGCGCACACTCTCCTGGGTGGAAAACTGGTTGGCTGGCCGGGCCCAGAGAGTGGTGGTAAATGGTGTGAAATCCAGCTGGAGGCCAGTGACAAGTGGGGTTCCCCAGGGCTCTGTGCTGGGTCCAGCCCTGTTCAATGTCTTTATCAATGACCTGGATGAAGGCATCGAGTGCACCCTTAGCAAGTTTGCAGACAACACTAAGCTGGGTGGAAGTGTCGATCTTCTGGAGGGTAGGGAGGCTCTGCAAAGGGATCTGAACAGGCTGGACCGCTGGGCAGAGTCCAATGGCATGAGGTTTAACAAGGCCAAATGTCGGGTCCTGCACTTGGGGCACAACAACCCTATGCAGTGCTACAGACTAGGAGAAGTCTGGCTGGAAAGCTGCCTGGAGGAGAGGGACCTGGGGGTGTTGGTTGACAGCCGACTGAACATGAGCCAGCAGTGTGCCCAGGTGGCCAAGAAGGCCAATGGCATCTTGGCTTGAATCAGAAACGGCGTGGCCAGCAGGTCCAGGGAGGTTATTCTCCCTCTGTACTCGGCACTGGTGAGACCGCTCCTCGAATCCTGTGTTCAGTTTTGGGCCCCTCATCACAGGAAGGATGTTGAGGCTCTGGAGCGAGTCCAGAGAAGAGCAACAAAGCTGGTGAAGGGGCTGGAGAACAGGCCTTATGAGGAGCGGCTGAGAGAGCTGGGGTTGTTTAGCCTGGAGGAGAGGAGGCAGAGGGGTGACCTCATTGCTCTCTACAACTACCTGAAAGGACGTTGTAGAGAGGAGGGTGCTGGCCTCTTCTCCCAAGTGACAGGGGACAGGACAAGAGGGAATGGCCTCAAGCTCCGCCAGGGGAGATTTAGGCTGGACATTAGGAAAAAATTCTTCACAGAAAGGGTCATTGGGCACTGGAACAGGCTGCCCAGGGAGGTGGTTGATTCACCTTCCCTGGAGGTGTTTAAGGCACTGGTGGACAAGGTACTAAGGGGCATGGTTTTGTGTTTGATAGGAATGGTTGGACTCGATGATCCGGTGGGTCTCTTCCAACCTGGTTATTCTATGATTCTATGATTCTATGAAAGGACAACCCTGGAAGCTGTGTAGTATATTTACAAGGACAATAAATGACGGACTAAAACGAAATGCAAACCAGAAAATATTCTGGCTGTGCAAACCATGTCAAGCAGCACCAGACTCCCAGAAATTAAGGTCTATTATATAATTCAGTCTTGAGACATCCCAGCTATGTTGTGTTGAGAATTGTTAGGCTGAACTACGATGTGAAAGATACGGTTTGTTACCTGACTACAGCCTGAGTTTTCCTTTCACATCTTCATTTGAAATAGTACAAGGAGCCTTCCACTTGTCTGTGATTAAATAACATCTGTGGAGTATCACAGATATTGAACCATGTCAAATGGAGGATTTTATCATCTCATGGTTGCCTAATTGTCGTTTTGCAGCAGGAACTGGTAGCATTTCACCCTTCTATCAGGAGGGAAACGTCCACCACTCCAAACTACTTTGCCAGTCTGTCAGTCAGGAAAGACACTGAAATTTTTGGAAAGAAACTGAAATTGTTGTAAAGACAGAAATTAATTGCTTTTTCATCCTGTAGACTATTAAGGTTATTGTTAAGCCAATGCCATGTAACGCCATGTGACTTCCTCAGTTTTGTGGCACTCAGCCATAATTTTCATCCTGGCATTTAATGATCAGTTTATGACTTCTTCTAAGATTGAAGGCAGCCTTGGCTCGGATGTTACCAACCTCAGCACACTTGCTAGTCACCAGCTAAGTGCAGGCTCTACGTATTGTGAGCTCCTGCATTCCCCCACTTTACAAGCTGGCTCATGTGTCCTAAACTTTTACACATTTCTCCTACCCTCAAATGAAATTCGAGGTACATTCCCTTAGTACCAACCATGATTATCTGGTCCTGAAAACTGTTTTTCCCCTGACAGCCTAATTAATATCATCAAGTTTCTATTTATTAAATAAAATCTTGCTCTAGAACATTGTTTTGCATTGAAACAGTCATTAGAAACCAACGAGTCTATGCATATCTATCCGTCCTCCCCTTGGGTGTCATGTCTAATCATTGTACAGGCAAAGGTAATGTCTCAGGTCATTGTTGACATAATCTGTTTCCTTTGGTTACAAATTAGGATATTAAGAATATAGCTCCATGATATGCTAGCATTGTTGGCAAAAAATGGTTCAGGTGTTCAAAACAATCTTTTGCCGGCTAACTTTATTTTTTAACTCAAAACATTTTAATTATCAGGTTTATCAAGCACCCAAAATTAACAGTTTTACTGTTATAATGAGGGGAGAAAAAGCAACACATTACTTCCGCAGGGCAAGAATGAGTAAGGTCAGAAAAGACCAAAATCAGCTTTAACATGGTAGGAAACACCTATTTTGTACCAGATTTACAAATCAGGGTTACTGACATTCCATCTTATTCTGAGAGTTGTTATTCAGAGACAATCAAAACCAAATGCTGTCACAAGTTTATTTGATGGACTGGAAATTAGATGGATGCCCCTGACAGGAGCATGATGGATGAACTTGGGAAAAGAAAATGAAAATAACAAGATCCAATGCATTCTTGCTTCTTAGAAGACAGATGCTTTTAGTTGTTTATATTCTACAAGATTCACAGGCAGCCAATATACTTAACTATTTACACAAATTTTTGTCTATTTTAAGCTTGCAGACAAGTTGCATATTAAAAAGTGACCTAAATATTAGATTCAGATAAGAATATTTATAATACCCAAGGACTGACCTGAATAGGAAAGAGTCCTTCTTAGTTAAACAAGGCGCTGCTTCAGATTTTTAATCTGTACTTATGAGATTTTCTAAGTCACAAAGTTTTAAACAAAGCTAGGATCTGTTATTTCAAAATTCTAATGTAAGTTATAAATATAAATTACATTGAAATCAGAGGAGTTTATTCCTCATAAACAGCATCTTTATGGAAATCGTTGAGGAAGAGCACTGCTGATAAAGGAAGCAAATCTCATTGTGCCATTTTGAGAGTGTGTGATTGTAATAGTGCTTGTTATATATCGTATGGAAAATCATAGGGAGACTAAACACAAAATCTCTCATCAGAAACAAATTGATACTTAAAATTCTTGCAAGAAGACATGTCTGCGTGTCATCATCTTCTTCCTCTGTCAGTACTAGAGCCACTGGAAGTAGACCCTCAGTCTCCTCTCTACATTGCAGTTGTTCTGCCAAGCACGTTCCTCTTTTCCTCTCTTCCTTGCATAGACAGGAAAAGCCAAAATGATTTAGAAGAGAGATCATAAAGTCCCAAAACAATGGGAGAGGTTTTGTGCCCTAACCTTCAAATACAGTCCATGGGATGGTCAGGGCCAACACTGTGCCCTGAGAGGCTATAACAGACTTAACCTTATCCAAGGAATGTTACAGGAGAGCCCTCCCTGCCTCAATGGGTCACCTCATAGGGATAGCATGTGACCTAAGCACAAGACGCATGAGCCATGCCTGATTTTCCTCTTAGACCAAATCTTTCATTCACAAGGAGGAGAAAACATGTCAGTCATAAATCTTGGTAAGGTAAAAGAGAAAATCACAAGGAGAACAGCAGCCCTCCTAGTTTACCAGGAAAATGCAACATGGTGGAAATTCCAAATTTGAGGTATCATGTCAGAAGAAAAATGGTTATTTTGATGCTGGAGAAGCTTAGTTTGATGTTTTGTCTAATGTCATAGCCACTTCGAGTTTTGTTTCATTTTTATGTTTTTTCTTCTCTAAAGACTTGAGTTGCTAGCCCTTCTAGGAAAACAGAGTGCTGGAAAGATTTATATTCAATGTAACACACTCAGAGATAAAACTCAGGACTATGTAAAGGTCTGTGCTCCCACCTGAGTTATTCATAACACCTTCAGCTCTTAAAAAAGACAAGATCTTGCACAGATAACGTTTTCCTCAACATGTCTGTTTGTGTCCCAAAACCAAGATGATAAGATTGTGTTCTGTTCTTCCTGCTTTCCCCTCACCTTGTAGCGATTCACCCAAAAATGCTCTGAGTGGTTCAGGCTATCTGTATGTTAGAGTATGCTTAGGAGATAAGTCACTGTTCATGGCATTTTCTTTGAATATGTCAAGATTTCCAGACCACAATAATATTCATCAACCTAGCAACTGTTTTGGAATATATAATAGTCACTATATGATGAATAATGGTGTTTAAAATTGAAACATTTTGAAATTGAAACATTGAAACAATTGAAACATTGTCAGCTGTAAAGCAGATAACTCATCTAGCTTACAACACAAGGAAGTTCAAGTTCTTGCTTATTTTCTGAGATTTCCCTTCATCAAGGACTCTCGTGCAAATTTTATTTGGAACAGTGAAAAAAAAATTAGAAAGGACCACCAAAACAACTGTGCTAACACATTTATAAACATCAAGTAGAAACAAAAATTGGCTATTATTATATTGGGCTCCTGGAATGAAAACATTTCTCAGGCTTCTGTTGAAAATGATTACCTCCTAAATAAATATTGCTGGGATGTATTTGAAGACACCATTTGCAATTCATATCTGATTTACTCTCCAATTAAACAAGTGCTTACAAAACTACTTATAAGGAAATGCATGTAAAATCATCTAGTACAAATACAGAATGGGATACATGGCTTCATATTTCCTACTTCCTGAGCATTTACAAAATCCTAAGCATCTAGCAGCTTTTCTCACATTGTATTCAATCAGGAATGGGCAGGGGAGGGAAAAGGGAGGAAATGGAACATGACACCAACAACAACATTGCTTTGAAGCAACCTTGTGAAATTATTTTAGTAAATACGATTCATATTTTAAAGTAGACAAAGTTCATGGAGCAAATTATCTCACTTTTCAATCACTTGTCTAGAATTTAACCTACTGTTAATGCATATAACATGTAGGATAGAAGTACAGCATTCATTTTAGGACAGAATCTCAGAAAGCTGAAAGATCTGACCTTGCTGGAATTGGAATGTGCTCTGTAGCAGCTATATCATCCCCAAGGCCTTTGCATGTCAGCTGGTAAAAGTTCACCAGAACTTGGTTATTTTTATACTAATTGCAAAGCACAAGTATTAATTATGATTAAGGTGTATATATTAAATTGAAATCTCCTGATTTGTAGTGCAGGTATGCAATGAATTCACTGAACAGACAGCATGAGGCACTTAAAAAGTGTTTGGACACATTGTTTGAATAAAATCTATTCATTTTCTTTCATAGGATCTATGACCTTCCTGTATAGCCTTTATAAACTACTTGTTTATCTTTTTTATGCTCACAAAAACATTTATGGAAAGAAAGCATCATGGGTTTAAATATGAACAAGTTTATATTGCATTTACACAACCAGCTTGAAAACGCTTTGTGGGTTTGTGGAAAAAAGAGACAACACCTGTGACTGACACTCTTGAGAAACCAGGAGACTAAACTACATTCAAAAAAACCACTGAATTTTGTTTCAAGGCCCAGCAAAGCAGAAAGTCAGTTCAAAGCTGAAATGATACTCAAAATAATTAGAATTCTAGTTGGATTCAGCTATGTTCATTTCTGTCCATATTCATAAAGCTTTGGAGGTAATCTAGGTAGCAAAGTCAAAACCACTTATTTCAGGTAAGTACTCAGGCTATTATAACTCTTAAGGCACCTTGTTCACCCAGTTAGTTAAAGAGCAGCAAAACCGTTTAGCGGCTAGTCAGGTTCAAAACTGAAATACCACTGGAAACCTAGCTTAGATCATTATGCTCCTTTAAACTATATTCATTTTCACTGTTAGCTGGATATTTTCAAGCACAAATATATTCCCCAAACAAGGACGCTGCTGAGAGAGCCTAGGATTTGGAAAATTCTGTTTGACCAGCATTGCAAATTTGAAGAAAATAAAATCAATTATTTAATAATCTGTAAATGTAGAAAGAGGCTATTTTTTTCAAACAAATTCTTAACTCTTCCGTATTTGTCTGCAGCTACTCCCTACTCCAAATGCCCTTTGGTCTTCAGCTGGTGTCCCTCATGTACTCAGTCTAGGAAAAAATCCATAATGGGAGTAACTAAGGTGCTATGAAATTCAGAGGAAGTAAGTTTACTCCAAGCTTCTGTGCATGTATACATGGATTGACCCTGGTAAAATGCTGGTGCTTCTACAGTCTATCACATATATCTATACGATAGGAACAGTTTAATTCAAACAAAAGAAGATCTCTCTGAAATGAAAAGAGGAGCTCACTCCACGTCTCGGGAAGCCTAGGACTGTTTCATTATGTCTGACCCTCAGCCCTAAAGGGTTAGTCACTCAAGCCAGAGTGCCTCTCCGTATTCTGATATATGCTGGTACATCCCGTGTGTGTAAGTGTACAATGAAAGCCACTCACGGTTCAAACTGTCTTCTCCATGGACTGTCTTATGATTGAAAGCAAGCATCCCTATTCCCACTTGTCAGCTGAGGCAGAGAAACAGACCATGGGCATCCTCCATGTTCATCCACAAAGTGAGTGTAACAAATATATCACACTTAATATTCTTCTTTGGTTGCTGTTTGGTTTTGGTTTTTTTTCTTCACTTTATTTACTCTTGCTAGGGAGTAGGAAAACTAACATTTTTATTATTTACAGCTATGGAGCTCTTCTATGCAATAGAAGCTTCAATATTAAGCTGGAAATATATTGCTACAACTACAACAATGAAAACAGAATTCATTTCTTCTTTCTCTTATTTTGTTTCTGTGTATTTAGGCAGAATGCGACTCTTATTTTGGAGTAGCATCCTTGCCTTCTGTGATTCCTGGATAATGTCTTTAATTTGTTTATTAGACTGATATACTCTCAAGGTCTCACTAAACTTAACATGGATATCTCATATGATACTTAGCATAGCTAGCTGTTTAACTAGCATGAAAGAAAGCCTTATTTTCTCTCTCCAGAGACAATAATCTAGGCTCTAAATCTCGCAAAACTTGCAGCAGCTACCAAAAAACTACATAGAATGTGCTAAGATTCACAAACAAACTTTTCCCTGCTAGTTTTCTGTTACTGATTGAGCCTCATTTTCTGTGTTGTCTTCTTTTTCAGTAACAAATGATGACTGATGAAAGCTTTTCACTGCAAATCAAAGGCATTCATCCTGTTTTCTGTAAAAGATGGGGTAGTAACAAATTCATAAATTATTTTCCTGAATCTGTTCTTTGGAAGAACTCTGGCTTGGCCCAACATATGAGTTTGATCACTGTAATCTTTTACTCAGTGCATGAAACTAAAAGCAATTACCAGAAGTTTAGCAGAGACTCGAATTTTGCTTTCTCTGGCTTGGCTCTGCCACTGAGGTTTGCATTTTCAAAGTTAATTTACAATTTTTCGGAGGGTTCACTGTCTGCAACATCAAGGGTCATTGTGTTTGGCAAACAGAAAATAAAATGCATACACAATTAAAGAGCAAATGTTAAAGCTATTATAAAGCTCCTTTGAAGCATTGCCACTGATTTTAGTAATCTTTGTGTCAAGTGCTCAGGCCTTTACTCCTATGCCTATCAGTTAGTAGCAGGAGACAGATGGAATAAATGCTCTGGACAGGCAGCACAGTTAAGTGGAGTAGCAGGTCAGAAAATATATGTTCTAACCCTGCATCTACCACTGATGCAAGCCTAGACAAATCATCACATCCCTCTTCAGCTCAGTGGTAAAATGGGGTGATACTTATCCACCTTTTAAGGCATTGCACTTCGTGCTCCACCAGCAGTAATCATTCTATGGCTAGGAGGTTTAATTATTTGAAATAGTTTGAGATGTAAGATACTCCGAAAGTATGAAGTATTATCATTATTAATAATAATGAAAAGCAAAAAGAATAATTTCCAGTAAATTAACACAGAAACACAGATCAGTTCCAATCCCGTGGATCTTAAGCATAGCATTGCTTCCCAAGGGCTACAGTGGGATCTTCTCCACTTCATTCGTTTCAGCCAACAGTTAGGTTTAGACTGCCTTTTAAATATTTAATAACTGCTTGGGACATTTTGTAGTAATTCCACATCATGGATCCCTGAGCTTCTAAATTCAGTGCCAGGACTAAAAACAAACAAAGCTAGTTAATTCCTCTGCGTGTAAATCACACAACCCTCCCTTCAAGTTTCCTGAAGGTCAAGTAAAAAACCCAGAGGAGTTTGGTTTTTTTTCATTTTTCACACCATTCCTTCCACCCACCATCAAATCAAGCAAAGCTTCCTGTAATCATTATCAGGGAGACAAAAAGTTATAGTGCAGAGCAATGGACCAGAATTTCACACTCCGTTTACACAATAACTCTGAGGGCTGCTAATGCGCTGTTTGCTTTTTATCGGGCATCTCTGCAGCCATCACTGAAATGCATTTTGGCACTGCTCCCAGGGCAACTTAACTATTTATGACAGCTTGTCTTGAAGTGCCTACATGAACATTAGGATGTCTATGGCAATCTGCAAATTGACCCATCCACATGGCATTTGAGATCAGATAGAAAGAGCTTTAATAATGTAATGAAGGTTAGGGTAGATGTCATTTTTAATTCATCTTTTTTACTCATGCTCTGGCAGCAGCTCCTATTTTGCATCCCATCTTCTGGTCAGGGTATGTCAAATTGTGAAATCCTCCCATATTAACAGATGCTAATGACCTGACTCAAACTGTCTTTTATTACACATTCAGTCAGACAATAAGTGGGAAATATAAACTCCCACCCTGCATAAACCATTTTCCTCCAGAGATTGAACCTGCTACACCAGACCCAGCTGCTTACTTATTGTCCAAGATGAGTGATGGATGAGTAATTTAAAAGACAGACATTCTTCATGACAGCTTTCATTTCCATGCTGCCCCAAGGTTCAGAGGTGTTTTTATTCTTCAACCTTTATTTCAACTTTTTATTCTCTCTTAGAAGCAAAGCTGCCTAATAAAATGACATTTTCAGACACACATAAAAACAGGGAAGGGAGAAAACAAACTTCAGCTGAGATTCAACTTCAGCCCCTGGCAAGAGTGTGGAGTTATGTCAAGGAGATTCACTAGGGGTATAGAGGTCACAGCTCTAAACTCTATTGCTGATTTATTCATAGGGTGGATGGAGTTATGCTACCTCACTTCATTAGGCCACACCTTCTCTGTTAAAGAACTGGTGTGCATCAGGAGCTGAGAGAAATGCAGTTTGTTACAAAAAGTTATAACAGAGGGAGATATAGAAAAAGACCGAGCTACTTTGCATCCTGACACTTTTGTTTCCCTTCATCTGATTTGACTATAAATATTTTCTGCAGCTATTGGTTTTAAATATATGGCATGTAGTACACATTGCCATTTTCCCCATAACCCATCTCCTTAAGTGTTAATTATCTTTCTCTCTTTCTCCCCCACAGGGCTAGCAACATTCTCACCTCTCTCTTTTCTAACATCTTCCCTTTCATGCATACCAGTCACCTTTTCACTCCAACTCTCAGACTGATTAGCATAATTAAATTACGTTACAGTTGCTGATCCTAGCTTGCACTCTGTTCGAAGTTTGTTGCTACTATTCTAACAAACAGAGAGCTTTGAGTATCACAAACTTGTTCATTTTTCTGACTACCTATAGATTCTAACAAACATAGTCTTTAATTATGGTCTTTATAATCATAAATCACAAACCTACAAGAATAGGTCTGTATATATATAATTTTTATCTTTTATTTTTTAAAGGGTCTGTATAATACCCTGCAAAATGTGATCTCAGCTTCAGTAAGTTATCCAGGTCCAACAGCGACACTAAAACATTCATAATGTGAGAACTCATAATGTGAGAATGTGGGATTAAGTCTCTTTGAAAAAATCCACTGTATATATCACAGTATGACCAGTTTCAGAGTGAGGATGTAGGTCTGTTAAAGGAAAGCAGAACAGCAACATGCTCTGAGAAATTATCTGTCTAGATAAGTTCCCTTAACCTGTTACACCATTATTGGTGTTACTTTACCATTGCTAATATCACAAGAAACATGAATAGGCTTCGTGTAAGTGAAGTGCTATTGTTAAAATGCTGGCAATAAGTCCGGACTAATCTTTCTCTTGTTCTTGTAACAAGAAGGCTTGCACCGGTGCTCACAGGAGCCTGGAAAACTTAAGGTCAGGGGATACAGCGCAGTCAAGGGCAAGCACTACTGCGACTGCACAGCAGTATGGTATGCACAATAAAGAAAAAAAGTCGGAAAGCGGTCTTCATGGTAACAAAAATGGTTACTCAAAGAAATGCATTAGGTTTGCTCCTCAGAGAGGAGCAAATTAGTTTTATTTGCTGTGGAAAGCTTAATTTATGCCTGATTGTAAGTGCACTGCAAAAGGCTAAGCAATAAATAGGCCTCATGCCTGAAGAAAGATGGCAGGAATTCATGCAAGAAACCCTGAATTGAAGAAGGATGAGATGACAAAAGCAAAGACAAAGCAGGGCCCTTTGCTGCCATCCTCCATTGGGTGGGATCAGCTCTGGTTAGCCCTCTACTGCTTTGTGCGACTATAAGATGCTCTTATACAACAGCTAAAGAAAGAATTCCTTTTTTTTTTCTTTTTTTTTTTTGGCACAGTAAAATTTCAGTCTTCAGACTTGTCTTAGAATGGGGTAATAGCAACAACCACTACATTTTAATGTGACACAGATTTCTTGCATAAAGTTTCTCTGTAGATTTTCACTGCATTCAATACCCTGGAAAAAGGCACTTGTGAATTAAAGTACTGTTCTGCAGAAGATTGTCCTGGAAAGGTATTTTTTTGTTCTTCATTTTTATTTAGTTTTGCTTGCTTGTTTGCTGAAAGATAGGTGAGCAAAGAAGAAGGAACAGGGCTAAGAAAAGGAAATTGTCATTGCCTTAATCTCAGACATTCGACAAGAGGTAATGTGATTCCTGTTATTTAGTATTGTGGATGGAATTTTATCTTCTGAAAGAGACTATAGATTACAGAACATTCCTCCCTTTTGGCTGCAGACATTAGTCAGCCCCAGGTTACTCCAGATAGTAGCAGGGATTCATTCCACAACTGTAATCATTCACAAAGTAAAATGTTTGGGTTTTTTTTCTTCCCAAGGACCTGCTCTAATGTCAGCAATAAAGCTCTCATTGCTTCAGGAGTGGCATCTGCGGCAATGACTACGAAGAATCATCCCATTCCCGTCCTTCCTTGACCGTCAAATGGAAGATCAATTGTGTCTCAGCAGCATTCTTGAACTTAGCACAATGTGAGTCGCATTGGTTAGTCAATTTGATTTGGTTGCTTTCAGTCCATTTTAAAGGGAATTGTTACCTTCAGAGTTTTTATGTAGTCCTTGCTGCTCCACAGGAATCACTTCAGCAAACTAACTGAGAGCTTTCAGCTTACTGCTTAGTCTTTTATATAATGTCCAGAGTCACAGAGCAGATAAAAGCAGAAGTAATAAGGAAGATTGTTTCTCACATCTGTGTAAAGTTTTAGTATCTGCAGCACCTTAGGGAAGGAGTTAGGAAGTTTACATCTATATCACATGACGAATCACTTCACAGAATCACAGAATCACAGAATCACAGAATAACCAGGTTGGAAGAGACCCACCGGATCATCGAGTCCAACCGTTCCTATCAAACACTAAACCATATCCCTCAGCACCTTGTCCACCCGTGCCTTAAACACCTCCAGGGAAGGTGACTCAACCACCTCCCTGGGCAGCCTGTTCCTTCCACTAGAGAGTTTGGAGCCTGCCAGCTGGTAAGTCCTTTAGACAACCCTTAGATCATCTCTTGGAAAACACAGTGAACAACTGGCCTTTATTCACCCTCTCTGTTACACTCATGGTTTTATAGACCTCTGCCACATTCTGCCTCAAGTCATACCTTTTCCAAGGCTTAAAGAGTCCCAGGACTCACAGTCGCTCCTCCTGTAAAAACAGTTCCAGACATTTTTCTGAATCATTTCCAATCTATTATATACTTCTCAAGACTATGCACCACATGGCTGCAGCATGCATTTCTATAGTGATTTAATGATGCTCTGTGTTTCATTCTCTATGTCTTTCTTAATTGACCCTAACAACTAGATGTCTTTTTAGACTGTTTCTCAGCACTGAGCTAAAATTTTCATGAAACTTTTTATTATCATTCAAATGCCTTATTCTTGTGTGGTCACAATAAGCCCATCTTTTTGTATAAATCAATATCAACTATATAAATACTTAACCATTTTATGTGATTAAAAGGACTATATAATGACCGTATGTCATCTCACAACTTCAGCTCCAACATGTTCCGACATGAACTCATGTTTTGATCTGATATTTGATGGTCGTTCACACGGGATGGAAAATATACAAGTGTGTAAATAAATAATAAATAAAAACTTTACAATTTCTTTTTTAAGTTCATAAAGCATTCATGGATAGTTCATGGAGAATATGGGCTGGCAGTCCTGGAAGACAATAAAGACTACTACTTCCAGAATGGAAGCAGAGCAAGCCTTCCTCTCTACAAGAAGGATGTTGAGGCTCTGGAGCAAGTCCAGAGAAGACCAACAAACCTGATGAAGAGTCTGGAGAAAAAGTCTGATGAGGAGCGGCTGAGGGAACTGGGGTTGTTTAGCTTGGAGAAGAGGAGGCTGAGGGGAAACCTCATTGCTCTCTACAACTACCTGAAAGGAGGTTGTAGAGAGGAGGGAGCTGGCCTCTTCTCCCAAGTGGCAGGGGACAGGACAAGCAGGAATGGCCTCAAGCTCCACCAGGGGAGGTTCAGGCTTGACGTGAGGAAAAAATTTTTCCCGGAAGGGGTCACTGGGCACTGGAACAGGCTGCCCAGGGGGGCGGTTGATTCACCATCCCTGGGGGTGTTTAAAAGACGGGTAGATGAGGTGCTGAGGTGCATGGTTTAGTGATTGATAGGAATGGTTGGACTCGATAGGATCTAAGGATCCTGTGAGTCCTTTCCAACCTAGTGATTCTATGATTCTGTGTTTCTAATTCACCATGGTTCAGAAACCCAAAATACTGTCCATGCTTCTCTTGAAGTCATTAGAACTAACTGCCAGATGAGACATTTGTCAGACTTTGAGTGTCTAAATCTGGCACTTTGACATAAATTATATTCCTGTGGGTAGGAAAAAATTCAGAATACATCCCTGAAGTAACAAAGTATCTTCCAAGCTCAGCTTTGACAGAACATATCATGCTATTCAGCTTTCATACTTGTATTAGCTAGCATTCCCTTTAGATCTGCAAATTGTTTATATGGCCTTCATAACTTCAGCATTTCAGTGCTATGTGATATAATATGCATTCAGTATTCATTTTAATGCCTAACTTCTTGGCTAGAAAATTCATGGAAATTCCAGATAGAGTGAGATTAATAGTTCTTACAGGCTGAATGGCTCAACTGACTCTAAACAGGATATAAAGCCAGCTGCTGATCCAAATTCAGTGAGGGTCAGTGATTTCCAAAGTTCTTCATTTTACAAGTAAGGAACAGGATTAGCTACTGTGAAAGTGACAAGGATAAAAAGTCAAAAAGTTACTGGAAGGTGGCATGAAGGAGCTGCGCTTTAGCAAAATAAGCTGCAGGGAGTTTCAGAGGAAGCTCAGACTTATGGTGTGTATGGCAGAATCACTATTGACCTTTTGGACTAGAGTAGCAAGGTGCTGTATAAACCTCCTCTGAGATGTGCTAATAAGTCTGTGTACGTGGGAGCTGGAATGGATGTAGCACGGGGCTCTGCAGATCAATTTGGGGTGCACCAGCAGAGTGGTGTGTGTGGAGTTCTTATGTGCTGCTGGCTTACTGCCAGCAATATTAAATCCTTGACTTTCTGCTCATGATATACACTCAGGATAAAATTTATGAACACATTGCTGAGAAAAGAGTCCCTGATCCCCACACAAGCTGTACATTTCTTTTGGCGTCTCAGTTTCCTTCAGTGCTTTATCATTCTTCACCTCCCCTCACTCTTTGTTGGCAGAGGCTTATTGGCAGCTGAAGGAATATGATTTCTGATAGTTTAAATAAAGTATAACATTTACATTTTGGTGGGGGGGGTTGTGGGGGTTTTGTGTTTGTTTTTTTTTGTTATGTCATAATCTTTTGTATTTTAGATTATAAAATGCAAGGGGGGTTTTGCATGAACTGAGGAAGGATGGTGTTTTCTTGACAAAACTGCACTGTGAAACTGGGGATTGTGTCAGCTTATTTAACATTTATACTCACATATTTTTTCACAGCTGTTTGTATATTCAGTTTCAGATATATTTAGCCTTCACACTGATCATCAGGCAAACTAGGACATTGTCATTTTCTAAATAAAAAAAATTCATCAATCTTTTATCAAAAAATTAAATTGTGAAGTTCTGCAGATCCCAGTAAGTGTACACAATGAAGTAATTTTTTTTCACCTGGACTTGAAAAAAAACCTCAAAGAGAATTTTATGAACTTCATTACAGTCCTCAGGTTTGCAAGGAACTTAAAAACAGCATGTAGAAGCAAGCAGCCCTATCTTCTCAAAAATTATAGATCTCCAAGTGGGGCAGTGCTGGGACTCAATACTTCAGGAACTCCATGCTGGGACACCTCTGAGCTTCCCTTAGGCACTTGAGGGCTGTGGATAGAGACTGCCGCTCAGCTGGCTGTGGGAATTGTTCACACACAAATGGTGTGTTTTTCTTCCAAACTAGCTGTAAGGGAAGCCTGATGCATGATATATGTTATGGGAAATGCAACAAGAGATGGAGGAAAGACAGGCAAAACACCATGGACATGTACAGAGGGACTCACAAAAGTTGTGAGGTAGGAAAGTAAGCATTACAGCTGAGTACTCCCAGCTTTGAAGACACATGCAGATGGAATGGAGTTGGCTCCAGAATTATGTTATTTTTCTAATTTCAAGCTGACAATAACAGAAACTTGAGCTTGCTCATAACCATAGATTTCTGAAGAAAATCTGCATACAGAAATGAAAAAAGAGACCATATTCTTTTGAGTTTGTTAAATATTTGCCCAACCAACCACCAGACCTTTGAATTAGCTTTGTGTCCCAGATATTTTATAAAGATTCTTTACAGGTATACGGTCCTTTTTCCAGAGATGAGAAGATAGGACTGAAATCTAAAATACTTCTTTTGAAATATTCACCTAGCTCTGGAGTGCTGATCCCAAATGACACTGGGAGGGGAATGCAAAACAAAATTCTTTCTTAAAAACAAACAATCTTGTTATCACAAAAGCTGAACACCAAAACTTTAGCTGGACGTAGCAGAATCTATTTTGGCATCTCTTTTGCAGCCAGCTCTGTGAAAGTCCTATCTCTTCTGCCTTTCTCCTTAAGGCTGCTACTAAACCCTACTATGAAGGAGGTATGTGAAAAAGAGCTTGTGTATACATCTTTCTGTGATATGATTGTCAGCAGGCACTACCTTAATACACAGGATTTCTCATTTATGTAGAGCTAACATAGTGAAATCAAAGATCTGTGCTTATTTCTCCTCACACACCATGTCAATTCAATCAAGTCTCTTTTGCTGTTATTGCAGGGGAAAAAGAAGCAATACTGAATTTGATAAAGTGGTGTAGCCTATGTCAAGTGTAGGCTGGGAACAAAGCTTTTGTAAGCTCCATCCTAAGACTTGCAGAGTGCTGTGACATACCTTCCAGAAAAGCAACACTAATGAATCATACCAGTTCAGAAGGATATTTACAAAATGATGTAATTCTTCATCCCAGTGATGTTATTGATTACCTTTAAGAAGACAGTTAGCAGGATAAATTGTTATCTGCAAAGCAGACTTCTCACATTCTTGAGCCCAAAATAAATACTCTTAGATTTGTTGGTTATTTCAAGATCAATATACATAGCCTCATAATAGCAGAAAATTGGTTCCTCAATAGGAATTGACAAGTGTATATTCCCAAAAGTGCAGTTATGCAGATGAAAATCACCTACTTTGTATGTGTGTGCGTGACTGGATGGATAGATTGGTGTGTATTCCTTTAAGCTCCCTCAATGATGTGTCTGATCAGGAAATTTTTCTTTCCAGTGCAGACAAAATCAAAGATTACTAAACCTGGTAGAACTGAGGACATCAAAATCTGAGATGACAGACAGAGTCTTTGAAACTACATCTTATTTTCTGTATCTCCATTGCACTGAAAAATCAAATATATGAAAATGGAATTCTCTTGGGACATTTTTCCATGTCTGTGTTCCAAAAATATCCCTTGGATAAGATCACCCCCTTGCACAGAGCGTATGCATTGCTATGTGGAGTGCAAGGAGAGGAAAATGAAAGAAGGAGAGAACCAGTGGGAAGAATAGGAACTCAGTTTCCAAGAGAAGACTGTAAACATTACCTGTGAACCCTCTGTGCACCGCTTACATGGATAATTATTTATTTCCAGTGTAACTCCTTTGGAGCTTTATGCAAACATAGCATGTGAATGACAGACAGAGAGAGGATCCATCCGTAGAAAGAACATTATGCAAGCTTTTCTATTTCATGAACAATTCATTACATACATCTTCCAATTATCATTTCAGTGAAGGGCTCCAGAACGGAAGATCACACCAAAGGACTCTTCCTAAAGCAGCAAATGGTGGCAAAACTGTGGCAGCAAAAGTGCAGGGAGAGAGAGGGTGCTCCATCCCCCCATCCCCAAGTGGATGGATGGGAAGGAGTGGAAACAGGTCAATCCCCTGTCCAATCACCTGAATGGACAGGTGAATCCCCTCCCAGCCTCCCTCACCCAACAGATGTGGGGCTCTGGAACCTGAGGTCCAGGCACATAAGGATGTGGGTGAAGAGCCATCCAGGAGGTTACCTAGGGTGAGTCAGTCAGCGCTGCATTATGAATGCCTCTGCTAAGAAGAAAAGGAGACTAAGTGTCATATGCAAATGCATTCTGAGGGAGATTGAGGGCCTAATATGCTGTCCAGACACATCTCATAGGGCAGCTGCCTCCCTGGTGCCTGGGTTAGAGACATTACCAGGAAACTCCCTGGTCCAGTACAGCCCTCTGATTATTACCCACTATTGGTTATACGGGTTGCCAGCAGTGACGTTGCAGAGAGAAGTCCAAAAGTGATCTAAAGGGATTTCAGGGCACTGGGGAATTTGGGTGAAGGATCAGGAGCCAAGGTAGTGTTCTCTCAGTCCTATCAGTGGCAGAGAAGACTGAAATGAACAGGAAAACTCACCAGATTAACGTGTGAGTTTAGGGGTTTTTGATCATGAGGAGGTTTACTCTGCACTGGGACTGCAGGCAACAGATGGAGTTCAGATGTCCCAGATGGGGGAAAGGGTTCTTGCTCATGATGAGTTGGTGGGGCTTTAAACTAGTTTTTTAGGAGAAAGGGGATACAACCAGGCTCAGTAGATATGAGCCAGGGGTGGCGTGCAAGTGTTGGGGGTGATTTGATAGCCCTGCCTGAGTACATCTACACCAGTGCACACAGCATGGGCAACAAATGAGGGGAACTGGAAGCCAGTGTGCGGCAGGATAAGTATGACTTAGTCACCATCACGGAAACATGGTGGGATGACTCTCATGACTGGAGTGCTGAAATGGTGTGACTGTTGGATCTTATGTTTGTCTTAAACTTTGTGTTTGGCAATGCTCAAAAAGAAAACGAGACTCTGAAATGCTATAACAATGGCACGAAGAAGGTAGTTGTGTAATAAAGTCTGTATAACCACAGCTGCTTTGCTTGGGGCACAAAATGGTGGATTGACAGGCTCTAACTCACAGGCTGTGTAAAGGAGGCTGTATGAACTGTTGGCTCCTGGTCTGCACATGATAGGCACACTCCATCCCCTGAGTGGATCTTCTAAAACTCAGCCTAGGAGCAGATTGGATGGCCATGGATCAGACCATCTAACATGACCTGTGAATGAATTGGATGGCACCTGCAGCAGAAATGGTATAAAAGGATGCTAAATCTGCAGACACTCACTGCCGTTCTTCAGGACTAGACCAATGCCACTTCCCGTGAGACAGACCCAGGACGTGAGAAAGGCAGGGCATTGCAGAACTCCAGTGGTGATGCTCACACATAGAGTTCAACAATTGTGATGATAAGGTGGAGTGCTTACGGGTGAGGATGAGAGGGAAGGCTAACAAGGCAGATATCCTTCTTGAAGTCTGTAACAGACCATCCAACCAGGATGAGGAGACAGATGAAGCATTCTAAAACTGGCTGGCAGAAGTTTCACAATTGCTAGCCCTTGTTCTCGAGGGGGACTTTAACTAACGAGATGAGGAAACAGTCCAGAAGGTTTCTGGGTTGCATGGAAAATAACTTCCTGACACAGCTGGTAAATGAGTCTCACTTGACCTGCTGTTTACCAACAGAGAACCTGCGGGATATGTGGCGGCTGGAGGCAGTCTTGGGCTTAGCAACCATGAAACAAAAGAGTTCTTGGTTTTTGGTGAAGTAAGGATGAGGTCAGAGTGGGGAAGGTGGGCAGCAAAACAACTGGTCTGTTCAGGTAACTGGTTCAGAGAGTTCATTAAGAGTCAGTCCTGAAGGGCAAAGTGGTCCATGAAGGCTGGACATTCTTCAAGAAGGAAGTCTTAAAGGTGCAAGAGCAGACTGTCCCCATGTGCCATGAGACAAACCAATGGGAAAGGCAACTGGCCTGGCTGAACAGGGAGCTTTTGCTGGGACTAATAAAAAAAAGAGAGTTTACTAGTTTTAGAAGAAGGAACAGGCAGCAGGGATCTCGTTATGTCATGCACGGAGAAAATTAGAAAGGCAAAAGCCTACCTAGAACTCAATCTGGCCATTGTTGTAAGAAAAAAAAAAAGCTTTTGCAAATACATTGAGAACAAAAAGAGAATCTTGATTCTTTATTGGATGAGGGAGGGAACATTGCCACCAAGGCTGAGGAAAAGGCTGAAGTACTTACTGCCTTCTTTGCCCTAGTCTTTAATAGTCAGACCAGTTATCCACAGGATATTTAGGCCCTTGAGCTGGAAGACAGGGATGGAAGAGCAGAATAAACCCCCCACAATCCAGGAGGAAGCAGTTAACAACCTGCTACACCACCTGGACACTCACAAATGTACAGAGTCGGAGAAGATTCATCCAAGAGTACTGAGGGAGCTTGCCAAGCTACTCTCTCATTTATCAGCAGTCCTGGTTAACAGGGAAGGTCCCAGATGACTGGAGGCTTGCCAGTGTGACATCCATCCACAAGAAGGGCCAGAAAGAGGATCCGGGGAACCTGTCAGCCTGACCTAGGTGCCAGGGAAGGTTGTGGAGTAGTTCATCTTAAGTGCAGGATAATCTGAACTTCTGTAAAAATTGTGGATGATGTCTTCCTTCCGACCAGTGGATTGAAACTCAGAATAATTTATTTTTCCAAAGTTTTTCCATTGTGTTTCCATTGTGTCTAGTAAAGTCTTTTATAGAGTATGTAATAACCCCTCTTTTATAGAGTGTGGAGTGCCTCCAAAAGAAGGAATTTTTTTTACCTTCTTTGAGGACATTCGCCTAAGGAATTATATTCCCTTGTTCCCTCACTCCATGTTCTCCAAATGGATCAGCAAGAAAGTGAATTGAGTTTCATTTTGCCCTACTGCTGGCCTGTCTTTTTTTTCCCCGCAGTTCAGCAAGCAAACCAAAAAGTCAGTTATTTGTGCAGCCACATGTGAAGTTTTGCACATCAGGAATAGTGCTCCCATTTCACTGTCTTACTTGTCCTCAAAGTTCTTCCTTTTGGGAACCAGATTATGGCCTCATAAAACTGTAGGATGCTACTGAAATGGCTTGAATACAGTAACTATTAAAACAAGTAGGAACACTAATTGAATTGCCTCCTCTAAGGGTTTTTTCCATTCAGAAAAGTAAAAGGTAGTCTCCTTCTTATAACTGTGTCTGTCAATGTATACACAATGTGCTTTTAGCCAAGTTCAGTAGTCCCTCTTTCTGTCCACATAATTGTTGGTCTTGCAATTCATGTTTACTACATTAAAGGTTTTTATGAAGTACTGAACAATATCAGTATCCATAGATTTCACTCTCCAAAAACTAGGAGTGAATAACATGTCTCTATTGACCAAATATTATTCACCTTACTGCAATGAGCAGCCACCAGCTGGAGCAACCCCTGTCAGACCAGTCATTGTCATTGCAGCTCTTCCCAGAGCTGGTTCATGTGAGACCCTAGTGACAACAGGACCAACTGATTTGTGAGTCCAACCTTGTTCACCTCTCCCCAGATTGCCACTTTCCCAGGTGTCTGCAGTCCAGTGCTCTTAGCCCAATGTCACACAGTGCCCACCTGCCTGAACCTGCCTGATCCTCTCACTGCTCAAGACCATTCTCTACATGAGCAGAAGCCCATCAAGGACTCCAGAAGCTACTAATCCTTACAATTTAGAGGTAAAAGAGGTGGACTGACAGGATTGTGTTCGCCCTTTCTGCATATGTTAATCAAGCTTCGACGTATCCTCCCCCACCCTTGAAGCTGCTGAAGACGGCTGCTGCTTTGCTGAGCCATGGGGTGGAAAGGAGCGAGACAGAGGTCTGGTGGCCATTTCACATTAGCAGCTACATCAAAGCCCAAGAGTGCAGCAAGGATGAGTCGGGGAGAATGAGCCAGCAAGTATGTCTCCGCCATTTGTTTGCCTACCAGGATGACCAAACTGGCCCATGGTCACCCCTTCCCGCGTATCAAAGCGGGTATGCAGAGTTACACCCTAGCCACAGAACAAAGAATCAGAGTTGATCATGAAAACTGAAGTATTAATAAGATTTATGAATAGGAATCAATATATGTTGTACTTGGATGAATTGTGGATATGGAAATTGTGAGTTTTGTGTGTTGGAAGTGGCTTGATGTATGACCCTGGAGCTTTTCAGTTCCCTACACACTGGTGGAGGTTGCACCGGCAGCAGGGCCAAAGCAATCCACTGTGTCCCTGCAACGCCACTGTCCAAAGGTAGAGAAGATAAGGAGCTGGGCTGACTGATACCCCAGATGTTATCATTCTAGAAGGGACTATAAGAGGATGAGAGGAATGGGTCATAATTGCAGCTCCCTCTCAGCTGGTCTGAGACCCCCGCTGATGTCAACATAACCTCATGGATCCAATCTCTCCAAGCACCAGATCATCTGCACCTGCAGCAATCTCATGAAAATATCTAAAAGGACTTTATCACTGAACTCCAGATAGGTCGTATAGTTCCTCACAAACCCTTATAGGATGCTAATATTGGTCTAGACTTAAGCTTATATTCTTGACTTAGAATTGTAACATTATAGGTAATAAACTAAATGTTTAAATGCAGTTCTAGGTCCTACTCTGCCTCCCTCGGTGTGTGACGAGCTCTGAGCAAGTAATGTGAGTGTAGAAAATACTGAACAATAGTGAATTCCTAAAAATAAAGAGGCCAGCAAAAAGAAGAAACGAAGATTGAAAGGAACCTGCAGATCCTGCAGTCTCCCAGAAAGCTAAGTAAAACATAGATTTCTGAAAGGTAGGAGGGGAAAAGTTAAATGGCTGGACCACTTGACTCAACCTTCTTCCCATTCAGCAATTCATACATACTCTGCAGGCTTGCACTCTGGCTTTGAACTTAGAGAACTGCAATCAGCACCACCAGCCCTACACTCAAAACCAGAAAAGAAATTGTACCTTTCAAATGATACAGCCCTTTCGCCTCTTCTTACTACCTTTCACTTACATGTATATGGTGCTGGCTGACATGACTGACCCTCTCTCTTGCTCATTATTAAAAGCCAGGGTAGTTGCTTAAAGTTCTTTCAGCAAGGAGATCTTTATGTCTCCTTGCTGAAAGAGGGATCTGAACAGGCTGGATAGATGGGCTGAGGCCAATGGGATGAGTTTTAACAAGGCCAAGTGCAGAGTCCTGCACTCGGGACACAAAAACTCCGTGCAGCACTACAGTCTTGGGGAAGAATGGCTGAAACCTTCCTGGCAGAAAGAGACCTGGGGGTGTTGGTCAACAGCTGACTGAACATGAGCCAACAGTGTGCACAGGTGGCCAAGAAAGCAAATAGTACCTTGGCTTGTATCAGAAATGGCATGACCAGCAGGACCAGAGAAGGGATTGTGCCCCTGCACTCAGCACCAGTGAGGCTGCACCCTGAATACTGTGCTCAGTTTTGAGCCCTTCACTATAAGAAAGACATTGAGGTCCTGAAGCGTGTCCAGAGAAGAGCAATTAAACTGGTGAAGGGGCTGGAGAACAAGTCTTATGAGGAGCAGCTAAGGGAACTGGGGTTGTTTGGTCTGGAGAAGAGGAGGCTGAGGGGAGACTTTATCGCTCTCTACAACTCCCTAAAAGGAGGTTGCAGAGAAGTGGATGTTGGTCTCTTCTCCCAAGTCTGTTCCAAAGAAGCAAGTTAAAGCTACCTGGACATATACCTTGCAGCTGTATTTCTGACATTCAGTGGATTGAGAGGGAACACTTAATTCTTTGTTTCATGATTTTCAGAAGTTTTACCAAATTTGGTGCCCTTAATATTCTTGGGATTCCATTGGGTCAACTTAGCACTGTATAAACACAGTTTTGTCACCAAGACCTTCAGCAAGAAAACTCTCCGGCTGCTTTGAGCCCAAAAGGCTTGCTTATGAGCTTCACAACTGTTAGAAAATCAATCCATTCTCCCTCTGCACGTCTCAGGTATAGATGCAGCCAAATGACTGTAACCAAAATTCACTATATGGGATTGTTTACTACATCAGTGGGTGCCAAAATACAGATGGGAATTAAAGCCCTTTTAACCTCACTACTCTTTCCCTGTTAATTAGTATCATTATTTGTGCTCCTGCCTTCATTATTAGGAATGATTTATGCCATATTTTTTACTTAAATGTCTACCATAGGAAGACTGACCAAGTCAAATGCCTGGTTCTTCACTTTCTCTAAATGCATGTTCTGCAGATATTGACTTAAATTTATAGCAGAATCATAGAATCACCAGGTTGGAAAAGACTCATCGGATCATCAAGTCCAACCATTCCTATCAATCACTAAACCATGCACCTCAGCACATCATCCACCTGTCCGTTAAACACCTCCAGGGAAGGTGAATCAACCACCTCCCTGGGCAGCCTGTTCCAGTGCCCAATGACCCTTTCCAGGAAATTTTTTTCCTAATGTTCAGACTAAGCCTCCCCTGGTGGAGCTTGAGGCCATTCCCTCTTGTCCTGTCCCCTGTCACTTGGAAGAAGAGGCCAGCATCCTCCTCTCCACAACTTCCTTTTAGGTAGTTGTAGAGAGCAACATGGTCTCCCCTCAGCCTCCTCTTCTCCAGGCTAAACAACCCCAGCTCTCTCAGACGTTCCTTGTAAGACATTTTCTCCAGACCCTTCACCAGCTTTGTTGCTCTTCTCTGGACTCGCTCCAGAGCCTCAACATCCTTCTTGTGGTGAGGAGCCCAAAACTGAACACAGTATTCAAGGACCAGTCTCACCAGTGCCAAGTACAGAAGGAGAATAACCTCCCTGGACCTGCTGGTCACGTTGTTTTTAATACAAGCCAAGATGCCATTGGCCTTCTTGGCCACCTGGGCACACTGCTGGCTCGTGTTCAGTCGGCTGTCAACCAACACCCCCAGGTCCCTCTCCTCCAGGCAGCTTTCCAGCCAGACTTCTCCCAGTCTGTAGCACTGCATAGGGTTGTTGTGCCCCAAGTGCAGGACCCGGCATTTGGCCTTGTTAAACCTCATGCCATTGGACTCTGCCCAGCGGTCCAGCCTGTTCAGATCCCTTTGCAGAGCCTCCCTACCCTCCAGAAGATCGACACTTCCACCCAGCTTAGTGTTGTCTGCAAACTTGCTAAGGGTGCACTCGATGCCTTCATCCAGGTCATTGATAAAGACATTGAACAGGGCTGGACCCAGCACAGAGCCCTGGGGAACCCCACTTGTCACTGGCCTCTAGCTGGATTTCACACCATTTACCACCACTCTCTGGGCCCGGCCAGCCAACCAGTTTTCCACCCAGGAGAGTGTGCGCCTGTCCAGCCCAGAGACTGACAGTTTCTCAAGCAGAATGCTGTGAGAAACTGTGTCATAGGCTTTACTGAAGCCCAAGAAGACCACATCCACAGCCTTTCCCTCATCCAGCAGCCGAGTCACTTTGTCATAGAAGGTGATCAGGTTAGTTTGGCAAGACCTGCCTTTTGTGAACCCATGTTGACTGGGCCTGATCACCCAGTTCTCTTGCATGTGCTTCATGATAGCACTCAAGATCACCTGTTCCATGACTTTCCCTGGCACTGAGGTCAGACTGACAGGCCTGTGGTTTCCTGGGTCCTCCCTGCGACCCTTCTTGTAGATGGGCACAACATCAGCCAGCCTCCAGTCCAGTGGGACTTCCCCAGTCTTCCAGGACTGTTGGAAGATGATGGAAAGGGGTTTAGCCAGCACATCCACCAGCTCCTTCAATACCCTTGGGTGAATCCCATCTGGGCCCATAGACTTGTGGGTGTCTAGCTGGGCAAGCAAGGCTCTAACCGCTTCCTCTTGGATCATGGGAGGCTCATTCTGCTCCTCTAACTCCTGGGTTTGAACACAGAGGGAACGACTTTCTTTACAATTAAAGACTGAGGCAAAGAAGGCATTAAGTACCTCAGCCTTTTCCTCATCCCCTGTCACTGTTGTTCCTTCTGCGTCCAATAGGGACTGTATATTCTCCCTAGTCCCCTTTTTATTGTTAATGTATTTATAGAAAGATTTTTTATTATCTTTCACGGACTTAGCCTATCTAATTTCTAGTTGTGCCTTAGCCCTCCTGATTTTTTCCCTGCATGATCTCACTTCCCTCCTGTAGTCCACCCAAGACGCCTGTCCCTTCTTCCAAAGCTCATAAACATTTCTTCTCTTTTTGATATCTCTCAAGATCTCCCTGCTCAACCAAGCTGTTTTTTCCCCCCACTGGCCCTTTTTCCGGAACATGGGGATGGCTTTCTCCTGGGCTTCTAGGATTTCCTTTTTGAAGAGTTCCCAGCCCTTGTAGGCTCCCTTGCCCTTAAGGACTGTAATCATCTTCATACTCGCTCAAAACCATTTAAATTGCACACATTGTGGGCCTCTAAGTGTCCAATCATATCACTGCTGTCATTTTTGTCCTTCACTCTTCTACTGTTTGTTATTTATTCATTGCATCTTGCCAGGTACTAACAGGTAAACTTCAAAAGAAAGACTGTCTTCTTGGGTGCCTCTACGTAGCCTACTGCAACTGGAGCCTTCAGGTACTGTTGCAGTGTGGCCAGTAATCCAGAGCATTTTCAGCACATAAGATGAGACATCCAATGTCCCTGGCACCTGGCTGTGATCCCTGGGGAGTGCAGCATGCAGGTAGCCAACTTAGTTCAGAGTTCATTTGCAACTGAAGTTGCAACTAGACCCGGAACGGTTCAAAACTTAGTTCAATAAAATAACCAAGCAGTGTTAATATAACCAAGCAGAAAATAATACTTTAAAAAGAAAAGCTCATATGGCAAATTTCTATCAGGTAAATCCCTGATCCCATCTTTAGTGACATTTCTATTCTGAACCAATAATCTGATATGTATGATTTTCTTGCGTCCTCTGTGGTTTCAGCAAAGACTTCAAGCAAACTGTTCCAGTTCATTCCAGTTTCAGGAAAAAAAAACCCAAAACACTATCAACTATCTCAATCACAGATTCAATATGACTGCTTTTAGTGCTCTATTGCCCTATGGATTTTCCAAGCCTCTTTTGGAAAATACAGAAGAGTAAAACAAATGTAAGAGAAAGATTTTTGTGTAAAACTCTTTCTAATTCACAAAGCTTTGGGTTTTTTTTGTTTTAGTCTCAACAACAAATGCACGTAACAATAAATATTCTGACCAGATAACTCACACAATCTGCCTTTGTCACTGTATGCACCTAGAAATCCACACCACAGAAGTCACCTCTTTCCCTTAGGGAACTGGCAACACACATTGTTTAGAAAGCAATAGGGGGGAAGCTCCTACTCACAATGCCCTGAAGCATGATGAACGAAATTTCATTAGCAACATCTGTCTTCAGGACAGCTCCCAATAGTAGAAGGAGGTTCACAGTATTAGCCTTCTTCATCTGAGTATTGAAGTAAAATCAGCAGGACTCTCTCCTTCAAGCAAATTCAGATGTCTTGGACAACATTCTTGTACATGTACCCCACTATCCCCGCCTGCCACACCTGCCTCATAGAAAACGGCAGAATAAATTTTCCATTTTCCATTCACAGCAAATAAAGAATACAATGTTCACTCTGAATCATTTTAATCTTTCATCTTAATTATCTCTATGAAGACTACAGAAATCATTCTCTTTATGATGATGAATGTCCAATTAGCATTTCCCATATAAATTTAAGATCATGAAGGAGTCTGTAACGGATAATGTAAATTCCTAATGGTCTGTCTTTTTTTTTTTTTTCCCTAGCTGAAAAATTGAGGTGCTTAACAAAATGAAGTTTAATCTTAGCCATTTTTAAACAAGTCAAGAATTCAAGTGCTTGACAGGCAGGTGAGGAAGATGAAACTGAAAATAAGTCATAAAAATGGGCATATTTTTTAAAGATCTTGCTTTTCCAGCCCATTGCTCAAGCTTTCTCCTCCAGATAGCTAAACACTTGCCTGGTTGTACTCAATAAGTTTTAAATCACCGTGAAAGCTATAGAAGCAATTTGTTTCCTTAGTCATGTTTTATTTAGTAAATAAAAAAATTTCCAAGTAAACATTCTGTTTTATCTAATATAGCATTCTAATTGATTCCCATCCACAGTACTTATAGAGTGACATTGCCAATAATTACATCTTTGCCTTTGCAAGGGAGTAAGAGTTACAACATATCCCTAGTGCTGGTTGAAGTGCAAAGATGTGTGTAGAGATGTGGCAGTTGTATTCATTCCCCTAGATGGTTTTGGGGAAAAATAACTCATCTGGCAATTTGAAAAGTATCTCAAGTATAATTTGCACATAGGAGGTTTAATTACATATGAGTCATGGGGTCCATATAGTCTAGTTTGTCATCTCTGATTATAAATGCCATCTGTTTCCCTGAGCCAGGAAAAAAAGCAGACCTTTGCTCACATCCTTCTATCTAAGCCTGTAGATAATTGTAGTAACAGAAAGCAAAATTATACCTGATCCAAAAATGAAGTAGGGATTTTTAGTTTGGAGCCAGGGTAAAATGTGGACCTAGGAAGTGACACCTTACAACATAAACTTTCGATTTTATAGCAAAATTCTCTGTTAATTACCAAGGAAATAATTTCTTTTTATTAACTAATAATTACCAAGAAAATAATTTATAATACTAATTTACCAAGAGAATAATTTCTTCCCAATTTCTTTAGGAAGGCATTCTCTCCTGAGAAAAAGCTATGATATTATTTGTGTTGTGACTTCCTTTAGTCTCTTCAACCTTTAATCTGCTCAGGATGTGAAAGAGACGTCTAACTTTGACACTGCATTCATGGACATGAAGCAATTGCAGAAATTTTTACTTGGCTGCTACAGACTGCTTGTCCTAAATCTTCTTGTTGCCTGTAACAATTTTTTCTGCAGGTTTATCATTTATGATTATTTTTAGGCTGTCTAAGGTCCATTAAGTGAAAGATTTAAATTGACATTTGAATGTTGATTTGCTACTGTATATAGTATGAGATATATATATACACGAGTTTAACTTTAGCATATGTGGCAGATGCATGACACTACAAGAATCTGATAAACCTTGGCTGCTCTAACTTCAGATTGTGTGTTAATTATTCATATAAATGTTTGATCTATTTGTGAATCCTGCTTTAAGCTTCATCTCAATCATGTCTAATGTTACCAACAGTTATTATTCATCTTAAAAAGCATTTCTTCCCATCTATTTGCATAATAATTTCCACTAGTTTCCAGTTGTTTTTCTTCATGAGAAAAACAGGAGGGAGGATTGTCTGATTATCATCTGCTTTCATTATTTTATATGATTTTTTTTCCTTTTCTTTTCTGTAAGTGTTGGATAGGCCCTATGTCTCCTTAGTGATGAGATTTTTGTGGTTTTGGGGTTTTTTTGCCAAGTTTCATTAAAATAATTAGTGAGGTATCTTATAGAAACCCTATTAGTGCCATTTGACAAGAGAAAACTATAGCCCTCACTGGACACCAGGGAATCCACGTAGGAAAGGTGCTATAAATGCCTTAAACACAGGGAAAGAAACAGAGAGAAGAAAAACCTTGGCTCAGTGGAGAATACCCTGGGGTCTACTTAAGAGCTCTTTCCAGCTGAAACTTTGTTCACATTTTTCATGTTTCACCATTTTTTCATGTTCATTACATCATCACTTCACTCCATGCCTATACTAATTCTCCAGTGTTAAATACAGGCTATTATTTTACTTAGTCTTTAGTCACTAAAGTAAATTAGTTTTCTGAATAAGGTCTCTGTCTCTGTGGCAACAGTTTATTAACAGAGGCCAGAATAACATGCATAGATGGGTATAGCAGAAAGGACATGTTTGAGATCAGAAAGAAGACATAATATCAACATAGGGTCTTCTTATCAAATAATGAAGAAAGAGTCCTCTGTAGCTCTGTAATTCTAAATGATGTCCTCTTAAAAGCCCTTCAGAACATATGAGAAGTTAGGACAGTTTTACTGCCCTAACAGATGAGTAACCATACAGTCAAGGTTCCTAATGCAAAGTGAAGAAAGAAATTGATGGATGGACATCTGCAGCACAGTAGCTGACTTTTCAGGCGAAGCTCATTAAGAAACCTTACCAATGATTGGCAAACAGGTGAACAGGAGTCTGCTTAAGAAGCTGTCATATCATTGATTAGGAGTGAAAGCCATGTCTAATATATTTTCTAGTAAATCTGCTTGTTGAGTAAACAAATATAGCTCTTTCACACAGCAAAAATAAATGAAGCCAGGTGTTACCTGGAATATAACACAATCTCAGCTTAAGCAGCCATGGGTACCACTTGTGTAAGAAGTGCTTTTAGTATAAATACAAGAAAAACAAAACCTTATGGATTGTGCAGCCTAATGCTTAGAGCTGAGAGAAAGAGCTAAGAATCCTTGGGTTTGTTTACATCTGTGTCCCCACTCTCCTTGCTTGACATTTTGTTGTTCAAGCTTGACCCACTGTGAAAAACAGCCTTACTGATAAATACATGCCTGTATTTTGATGAGAAGTTACAAGATTTAACCAGTCAGAGCCTGTTTCTAAGCAACTGAAGCTAATGGAAAATTATTATTATTGACTTTATTGGATCCAGAAACAGAACATTAAGGATTTTAAAGTGTTTCTATTCAAAATATATGAGTATAAAGCAGAACACAGTGAAAGCTATTTTGCCAAGCATGTGGCTTTAGCACCATATTCAGAATTCAGAAGCCTGAAGAAATCTTTTCAATGTCTTTATAAGCCATTTGCTCTTATAAGCCATATTTTAGTAATGAGAAATTGTCAGCCTACAGACAAATACTTTGCTGCTTTTTTTTCCCATCAGAATAATATTCTTAAAAATAACAAAATGCCTTTGTCTCACTAACACTCGGCTAACTTTCCTTGGGCAGCTCTGTGCCATTCTCACATCCGTATTTGCATAAGAGGCAAAGAAAATTTTATAGTGGAGACAGGGAAGATAGTATAAACCTGAAAAGTAATGGCAGGGAAAACATAAGAATTCTAGTTCTTGACATCTGTGGGATAATATTTAAATAAGATGCATCAGAAGAAATTCTCTTCCTAACCCCATCAGCTAGTGATTGACACACGCGCTAGAGTGTAAAGATTGTAGATAGCTTTTATTTTTTCTATATTCAATTGAATGCACCTGTGGATGTTCTCATTACCCATGTTTTAACTGTGGTAAATCGGCCCACTGATAAATATTTGCTGCTTTATTCCCATCAGAATAATAGAGTTCAATGTATTCAATTTATTTAACAATCTCCTCATTCATGGAATGCCAATAGAATTTACACATTTTGGAAACTGTGTTTATAAGAATGCGACATGGTTATTCTTTCACAACACTTCGCAATAACCTATAACAGAAAACGCTGTCTACTGTGTCAGTGTAGGAGGGCACACACATTAGCATATGGTAATTAGATCATCTTCCAGTAGTTTGATAATTAAGATATAGTGTTTGATGAAAGAAATTTAAACCACAGTTCAGTGAAAGAATTTTTGTCCTGGAAAAAGCACCATGAGCTCTTTACTGAATGCAAGCAGTTGGGTGTTTCATTTTATATTTCATCTGAAACCTCATGCTTCACACAAAGCCCTCACTCTTCACTTTCCCTCATAAATCACGTGTTTTTGAGGCACAGGATCAGCCCAGTTTTCTAAAATTCTTGCCAGATGCCATTTTACTTTGTCATCCAAGAACATAAACAATCTGGTGTAAGCCATGCAGACAGGTTTGGGGTTTTTATCTGTCTAGAAAAAAATCACCCTGTTTAACAAAATTATGTCAAAGAAAACCTATTCCATTTAATGTGAAAAAAATGTTCATTTTCTAAAGAAGCTTCTAATAATAGTATCCATTATTATAGATATTATTATCTATAGATAATATATTATCTCTTGCCTCTAACTTGGCCACCAAGAGGCAAATGGTGAAATCGCAAGCAGAATGTTATTCTTTCCTAGAAATCCCATTTTCTAGACCTGCAATTTTCCACAAGAAATATCAGACGAATATTCAAGCATAAAATCTAAGCAAAACTTTTTTAGCATATCAGCCTGAATCTGAATATTGCATCCTCATGTGCATGTTGTTTTAAAAAGGATGAATTAGAAGAGATTCTACTTTAACTGTCCAGAGCTAGAAATATATATGACCACATTTCAGGAAATGCATGAATGTTTTGAACAGAGTTCTATATTTCTCTCTAGTAAAGTAGAGCAAGATGCTGAAGAATGAATATAATTTCAGTCATATGTGAAAACTCGAAAGATAGAATGGCGTTCTAAACTTCAGTTGACGCTCAAGTTAGCCATTCATGAATTATGTAATTTGACATCATACAAACTCAATGTCCATTTGCTACAGATTGTGTGGCAGCTTTAGTATTATAGTCCCCTCTGAAACAGAAGCTCAAAATGTCATGCAATAGTAAATAGATTATATTTCCTGTCACAGCCATTGAAATCAGTCAAGTTAAGCGGCTGGAACTTGATATTTCAATATTAAGCAAACACTAATAAGACTACAGACAAGATATCAACATGATTAACAGGCTGACAGCCTTTACTTCAGAATGAAATATGCTGGCAGCATTTACAGACTGTGATCCATTGCTTCTTGCTTTGGATTGGCAGCTTTGGCAGATCTTTCAATGAATTTAGGAGTGAGTTTGATCCTTTGCCCATTAGACCCTTTGCCCACGTGATTAACTGTCTTTGCCCATGTGAAAAACTTCTAACAGAGCTCAGCATCACTGATAGGCTGGTCAGCTATTAAGTGCCTGGTAGATTATGTTAGTTTTAAGATTTGTCTAGAGTCGTAAAATTACTTCCTGGAAAAAAATGATAATTACTATAATAATGACAACAACAATAATATTTGTCTTTATATAGTGTTAATCTGCAGAAATGAGAGTACTTTACAACAAAAAAATTAGTTTGATAGCTGTTTTGTGCTTTTTAATAGCCATCCCAATACACCTGCTGAGACAGACTTTTTCCTTAAAGGCAACAAAACTGAATTCAAGATACGAATATTTATTCCATAAACAATAAAAATAAATTTTACCATTGGCGTGGTATAGGGAGAGATCAGAAAATATGAAACATGAAACTTAAAACTCAGTCAACCAAGCAGAATTTTCACTCAGACTATGAATATTAAGTGAGACTGCTTGAGCATCACATAGCTTTATTCTTTTTTTATATTCAATCTGTTTCGCTTAGATGATTTCTTGCCAAAAAGAACCACCAGCAATGTGAAAACACAGACAGAAAAAATGGCTTTGTGGTTTTGCCAAATCGAGGAATTTCAAGATAGGTCACAAGAAAGTTTAATTTCACTGCAAGGTCAAAGCAGTAGAAATTGAATGGTTGGACTTGATGATCCGGTGGGTCTCTTCCAACCTGGTTATTCTATGATTCTATGATTCTATGATTAAATTCTGGAAGACAAATTGCTCATCTTCTTACACGTTAGACATCTAACTGTAGCAAAACCCTTATTTTGCTGGTCCACATCAGCTATGTTTCCTAACTTTCAAATCTCTTCAAAAAGTACCAAAACTTCATTGAACTTTGTCTAGACATTGGAATTATGTTGAAATGAAATCTTCCTCTTTTTCCTCCACCTTCTTTTCTGTCTTCACTAACCACCATGTAAAATACTCAATTCAACCATAATCCTAATCGATAAATAATGAACTTTTAGATATGTTCTTCACAAAACTCTGTAAATGGAAACTGGAATTTCCGCCCTAGCAAACCTTAAGTTATCACTGGGTAAATAGTTATCACATGCTTTAAAATCTGGTATAGGTCATACGAGCTTGGCTATTCCCACTAATATGAGCAATTCCCAAGGATTCTAAGAAAAATCTTGAAATCGTACCATCCTGGACACTATTCTGAAGTGTGTAACCTTTACAGAAAATTTATTGTGACATATAAAGAAAAACTTGCACCACATATGATTAGCACAGAGTTCTCAAAATTGTTTTCCCTAGCTTGAGCAATAAGAAAGATAGGTTTCTTTTTGTGTCATTATTGTCAGATTCAGCACTGGTAAATTATAGAACTTCAGTGTGTTGTTGCCATGGAAATCTACAACTAATACTGTATACCTTATCTTTCCTAGCATATTACACTTTTTTCAACACCCTTGTTCAGTTCAGGAAGTTTAAGAAATTGATAAGAGAAACATCTCCAGGTTGTTCCCAATATGAAATCTTGTTCACATTCACTTTTTAAATGGGTCACATTCTGCTTTTCTGGATACTCACTCAAAATGCAGTTCTTGTTTCTGAGCCATAACCATCACTTATGCTTTAATTTAACCCTGGCATTTTATCTGTACATCTTTCAGGATGCTTCAAAAGGGGAATAAGTTATTGCAAGTGGATTCTGTCTAATTTGTTACAATCTGCCACATTCAAATCTATTCCTGGTTATTTGTCATCACCCACAACCGTAACGGTTTGCATCTCTAGAGGCATCAACTGGAATATAAATGTGGTGCTGCTACACCTTCATATCTATTAGATGCACATGGTTGTGCTATACCAATAAGCAACTTGCTGTGTCTGCAAATTTGCCATTCTTCAGTCTGCTAAAACTTTATTGGACACAATATGAAAACTCAATTAATACTGGGAATTATGTTTCCTAATGTCACCCACTCTATACAATTATTTTTTCTTAATACCTTTTTTCATTCCCAGGCCAGTCTAATACAGTGGGGCCAGCGACCTTCCCCTTCCAACAGCCCTTTGGTAGGAAGGCAGGGATCTGTCAGAGAGTCTAGCATGGATGCCACTGGCATAGCCACAGCTGTAACCATTTCGCTTTTTCCAACAGCAGTTCTGTTGCTGTGATGGAAACTAATAAGTACTGAAATTTGGCTGTTTGATAGATTTTGCTTCATAGTGGCCCCACTAATGTTATTCCTCTATATGTCTTTTTAAATGGTTTTTATGTTGATGGTTTTGTTATTAATTTTTCCTAGGATATCTGACACAAACAGAAAATGCCATCACGCTAAGAAAAAGTACCCTAGGCAGAAACTGTCCTTCACTTCGTAACTATGGAATAAGGTGGAACAATATACTGAAAAAGACCCGAAAATTCAAACTCAAGTCCCCACTAACCTTACCCTCCTTCAGAGCTTGAATAACTAGATCACCTTAATGAAATTCTATTCATAAACCTGTGCAGGTCATTAACTTCCAGCTGTAACAGGGAGAGTAAATGCAATACTGCCATCACTTCTGCCTGATGGGATAGTTAGCAGGGTACCCTTCACCAAGGAACTTTCAACCAGTTATCCAAAATGGGTTCTTTTTTTCCTGTCTAATACACAGAAGTTTCTGCATACTAAAGAAAAATTAAAATGGAAGGAATGAGCAACAATTTAGCCTCCTTCGATTATACCATGAATTTCTCATCAGAGAATGTCAATGTACTGTAGTCACAGAATCCTAGAATCACCCGGGATGTAGTCTAGTTTAAGCTAAAGCAGAACCAATTTTCTAACTTTGCATCTAAGTCTTTCCTAAGTAACTTCTTTTTCTGAAAGTTAACTACGTTTTTCAGACACTGTCTGTCTCTAGAAAAGAAAATGCCTCATAATTATAGTTATTACCAAAGTAGCAGGGCACTAATAGGTAGAAAGATCATTGCTTTTACTTATACCTGTAGAAACTAAAGCCATCCTTGAATTGGTGGAATGTCTTAAGTCAAAAATGGTGAAAAAGGATCACACCTACATGGGGGAGTAGACAGAATATGTGACCCAAAACTGCCAACAGAGACCTCCATTCCATATATATCATACTTGGTATAAAACTGAGAAATCACAAGGGTCAGACCCCATCCTTTGATTGCCAGCATGCTTGGTGAGGACCTTGTCCATCCTTCTGCCTCTGATCCCAATCTGTTCATTTGTGAATCCAGCTCCTGAATTCAGCTCCCATTTGCTAATGAATCCAGCATGGAACCTTCCCCATGCCTGTCCTGCAGTGTCAGTGGTGACATACAGTTATTGACAGGTTTGATTTTGTATATTTCTCTGTATTTTATTATTTTCTTATTAATGTTATCATTTTCCTTTTTATAATTTTTGATTCATTAAAGCTCTTTTAGTTTCCAGCTTACAAGTCTCTCTCTCATTTCCCTTTCCCTGTTGGCGGCAGAACTGGAATCACAACTGCCTGCATTGAGCTACCAGCCAGGCAGGGGCACGGGCTAAATAAAACCAGTTGTGAAAGAGCCTGAAGATCATCATATAACGCATATTCCAGAAAATTACACTGTGAACAATAAGCAGAGCTTTGAATTGTTTGAAGCTACCTTTTGTTCTTCATTGGGACATAGTGTTTCAGTTGCATGGTTAGAGAAGCTAACAATAACTTTTATCAGAAACACTAATAAAATTTATGTGATACTGATTAAGCCCAGCTGATTACTTGGTTCCCTGGGATGTCCAGTGCTTAAAGGGGAAAAGAACATTGTTTAAATATACTGTACCTTAAATATTTATCATGTGTATAAGGACTGAGCTATCTGGAACACAGTGAATTTGTCTTTTGCATTGATATAAAGAAATCCCTAATCCAGCTTGGTACAGATTCAACTTTACACTACTCATTGTTTACCAGGAGATTATTGATTTCAGCAGCATCTGAAAGGCCAAGGCCCTTCTCAGTTTCTTTGATTGAAAGCTGATGCTTGTTAATAAAATCCCTTTAGAATTGAAAAAGCACCCCAAGTGAGTTAAATCTATGCATTTATTTTGAGATTCTTGACACTTTAGGTGGAATTCTGTGTCTATTTAGAGCTCTAAAATGTCACCAAATAACTCATTTTTATGGTAATTGATTGCTGTATGTCATAAAATGTGCATTATAGCTATTAGCAGTATTGGTCCTGAGATTCTTCCCAACATGCCTGGCAAACGCAGAATGAGATCTGCCTCGTTGGCTCTATCCTCTTTCTGAATTTTCACGTATTGAGAAGTTACAAGTCAGTTACAGTTCAGTTATGTCTAAAAGTTTAAGCATTATTTATTTCTAACGTAAAATAACATAGTAGAAACTGACTTTCAACTGAACTCTTGTTTCATGACTTAAACAAATGCCTCTGTGGGTTTTTTCATGTGATTTATTTTTGTGAACACTATGTAAAATTCACGCATGTTAAATACATCCATACACTTTCACAGAGGTATGGTAAAAACTTCAACAAACATAAGTTGCTTACTGTTGATGATCCTAAAAATGAACTGAAAATTTCACCCACACCCATCAGTTTTCAGTACTTCCTAATTCTAATAGGTAGGGCTACCAAAGACAAAACATCAGACGGATAAGCAAATAAACCCTGAAACTCAGGCAACTGCTTCTGCAGTCAAACAAACAGATGGACTGTGGGTCCATCCATCTGTGACAGGCTAGTGCTGGGCTGTCTTCGGGCACAAAACCTTAGCCCTTGGGTCAATCTGTCCAACCTTTATCTCTTGCACAGGGACTCTGTTCAATCCCTACTAGGTGGTGGAAGAAGAAGACAGCAGAGGGAGTGTGAGAGCAGGCTTAAATGCCCAACCGATGCTTGCAAGAGTTCAGGCCAAAAGGCTTTGTGCCAAAGTGACATAGACCCTAATTTCCCAGTGTCATAGCTTTGGCTGCAATTTCACTTCTGAAAACTGCTGCTTATTTTCTTCCTTACCCTGACATGCCTTTTAGGGTGCCTGCACTATAAATCAGACCAGTAAAACACACCTGTAAAATAATCCTCTGGGACAGCATCATAAAAGTCTTTATGTTGGACGTCCTTGAAGGCTCCTAAAAGCACCTCTGCTCAGGGCCCTGCACCTGGCAGGTAGGATCAGGAAGAATTAATCAAGCAGCAAGAGCTCCTAAAATTTCTAAGCAAGGTCAGAGAAGGTAGTTTAGGTGTGAAATTGGTCCAGCAAAAATAGTCCCTTGGTTGCCCTCACCTTGGGTTTCTGTACAGAATAAGCTTGGTGCAATTGAAAGGAATTTTTTGGAGCAACACTGAGCCTCAGAATGGGTAATTTTTACAATGTTTTAAACTATGTTCCAACTAAATGTTCAAATTTTATGTTTTTTTATCATATCACGATAAAAAAAAGTGATTTTACATAAACAATTTGAGCAGCTATGACATAGAAACCACTGTTGATATATTATGGTCATGCCATATAACATACAAGGTCATACACACAAGTTTGAAACTTAAACAACTTCTTAACACTACTTTCTTTCTTACCTCTGCAGCTTTTTTTTAAGGTAATATTTGTCATTTTACCAATTTTCCCAGCTTAAGTTTTTCTGATGATGTAAAATGTAGTTAATAAAGTGATAGTGAGAAGCTATTGAGTAATCTAGCCAAGGCATTTAGCAATAACTTGCTTGTTCTATAACCTAATAACCATTTTAGCTTCAGGGTATGATAAAACAGAAGTGTTAATTTAGTAGTGTTAAAGAAAGACTAATTATACCGAGGACATACTCTTCCGAGCTTAGTCACTTGTGACCTATTTTGAAGCTACCAGAGAAGAGCCAGGCATTCTCCTGTGCTGAATTATTCATAGTCTTATCTGTTTCAAGGGGCTGATAGAAGCATTGTTCACACAATTGTACTCAGCAGACTCTGGCAGCACTCATCTTGGCACTATTTAAGAACAAGTATTCAACTCATGAGCATTTAGATAGGGAAATACAGGTTCATGTTCTATGTCATGTTCGTCTGATTTTCAAACAGGTTCAAACACTTCCCTATAGATGAGGCAGAGTATGTGAGAATACAATGAGAGGGAAAGACTCATGAACAAGTGTGTCCATGGGTTGTAATCATGGACTGCACTAACCCAAAGCTCCCCTAACTTAACTACTTACAGGTATCTAATAGTCCCTTTATTTCATGAGCCATTTACTGTCATCATTACAGGACGCCAAGGACTGTGCAAACCAGTGTTATGTCTTTGTATCTTGATGCCACACTATTATAAATAAATACATAATCAATGTGAACACTTGCATTGCATCATGTACTGCACAGTGAGACTTACAAAGCTGAGGATCTCCCATTACCATAAAGGTGAGCCTAGGGAAATACAAATGTCAGAATAGAAACCCAAAGATGCATCATTCGTGGCTGAATGAATGAATATCCCCTTCCTCTGAAGCATCTAGTGTTGGATTTTGCCAGGCACAGGTTTACCTGAGAGGATGGACTATACAGAGGTTACTGTCCCATCTGTAAACCACAGTACAGCAGATGTTCATATGCTGCATGATGCTGTCTCAGCTCTCTGTGGTCCCCTACTTAGAGCTACATTTGACAGGAAGAAAACATGATAGTCAAAAGCCTGATGGACAAGATAAAGTCTGTCCAAGTTCACACTCTTTTAGTGCAAAATCACTTGAAAACCTATTTAATACCAATATTTGCCCTTATTATGAAAATACTAATGAAGATTCTTCAAGAAAATACCTATACACGAGGATGACATTAAAGCTCCAAGTCAATTGTTCTTGTGTGTGGGAACAGACCCATGAGATCTACCTTGCAATCCAGAGGATTCTATGATTAGAAATCTTCTGTAGTTTTGTTTGATTTGTATATGAATTTATGTCCCTTTCATCTTTTCTCATGGTTGAGTGCTCTTCAGCTGGAAGTTTATCTATCCATCTGTTTCATTAAACGCAGAATTAACTTTATGGCCAGAAAGCACCAAGCACTACGCATTTAATGCAAAGATAGTGAAAAGCACACTAATGCTTCCACTGTCTAGTCCATATTGGATATTTAACTACCACTGTCAAAATTCATCTGTCTTTTTTCATGTTGTCTCCCACATACTTAAAATTGTGATGTTATTTTTACTTCCAGCACTGAACACATCTTTAGTTATTATGGATACATCCAGCATGGTATGGGTACCTTGGCTGACTCTTCATTCGCTGTGTTGTAGGACTTCACAGGAGGCCACTTGTGAGTATTTGAGGAATTAATCTGTCATGTCTCTAAATTCCAACTATTTCTGCCACCGCTCTTCTCCATTGTATCTTCATCCTAATGAATGTGTTGGCATATAACAACCTATTCTGTTGCTATATGGTCCCTGTGTCCAGACAAAGGATCTTGTTGGACTGCACTGAAGAACCTTCCCAGCTTTTGTGTGTGTTTCTCTGCAAGGAAACGAGGGGCCATAGTGAGCTGAAGTGCACCCATGTCTCCTCTTGACTGGTAGGTAGGCTATAGTCGCAGTGTGCACTAGGGACCAGATCACAATCATGACGCAGAGAGTATCACAGTGTAGGCAACATCTTCCTGTACCATCAAGGCTCATATTTATGCCTCAGATGCAGCTCAGTCTCTCCTGGTGCATGTACTTCCTTTGGTTCCCTTACAAATCCTCTCTATCTGACTTTGTTGTTTTCTGTTACAAACCTCTGACTACATGTTCAGTCCTGAAAATGCTATGTGAACTGTGAGGACACATGAGTTGCTCTGATTATGGTTTCAACTTCACTTCTGTGAATTTTTGAACAGCTGAAATTTGTTTGCTTTGTTAGAAGTTTATGTATTTCTATATGTAGAACAATTTCATGAAAGAAAATTTGTGAAAAGCTGCAGATGCATAAAAACTTATTCTTCTGGACAACTCATAGAAAATAGAAACCATACCAAATAACTCAGCTGACCAGTCAGGCAATGGAAATTGCGATCTGTCTGTCATGATTAAGGAACACTTGTTATAAATCATAGAATCATAGAATAACCAGGTTGGAAGAGACCCACCAGATCATCGAGTCCAACCATTCCTATCAATCACTAAACCATGCCCCTTAGCCCCTCGTCCACCTGTGCCTTAAACACCTCCAGGGAAGGTGAATCAACCACCTCCCTGGGCAGCCTGTTCCAGTGCCCAAAGACCCTTTCCAGGAAAAGTTTTTTCCTGATGTCAAGCCTAAATCTCCCCTGGCGGAGCTTGAGGCCATTCCCTCTTGTCCTGTCCCCTGTCACTTGCGAGAAGAGGCCAGCACCCTCCTCTCTACAACTTCCTTCCAGGTAGTTACAGAAAGCAAAGAGGTCTCCCCTCAGCATCCTCTTCTCCAGGCTAAACAACCCCAGCTCTCTCAGCTGCTCCTCATAAGGCCTGTTCTCCAGACCCTTCACCAGCTTTGTTGCTCTTCTCTGGACTCGCTCCAGCCTCAACATCCTTCTTGTGATGAGGAGCCCAGAAATGAACACAGTATTCAAGGACCAGTCTCACCAGTGCCGAGTACAGAGGGAGAATAACCTCCCTGGACCTGCTGGTCATGCTGTTTTTAATACAAGCCAAGATGCCATTGGCCTTCTTGGCCACCTGGGCACACTGCTGGCTCGTGTTCAGTCGGCTGTCAACCAACACCCACAGGTCCTTCTCCTCCAGGCAGCTTTCCAGCCAGACTTCTCCTAGTCTGTAGCACTGCATAGGGTTATTGTGCCCCAAGTGCAGGACCTGGCATTTGGTCTTGTTAAACCTCATGCCATTGGTCTCAACCCAGCGGTCCAGCCTGTTCAGATCCCTTTGCAGAGCCTCCCTACCCTCCAGCAGATCGACACTTCCACCCAGCTTAGTGTCGTCCGCAAACTTGCTAAGGGTGCACTCAATGCCTTCATCCAGGTCATTGATAAAGACATTGAACAGGGCTGGACCAAGCACAGAGCCCTGGGGAACCCCACTTGTCACTGGCCTCCAGCTAACAACCTAAGCAGCTCACCAGCTGAATTCTGCCTATTAAGACAACTCCTCCTCAAAAAGAACAGCTGAAAAAAAGAACCCAAAAGCCAATCAGGGAAGAAAACACATCTGGTTATCTGCAATGAAAAGAAAAAATTATGAAAGACCAGAACTTGCATCACACTTCTCCGCTTCCTTCTTAGGCAGACTGACCTTCCCTGAGTTTCACATTCTACCAGTCAGAGCCTGTTCAAAACATAGCTAATGAATTTCATTCCTTGAGCTTTGACTTGACAATCTCGTTTGCAGCTAAGCAGAGAGCATTTATATAATAATATGCAAATAAACTAGGATTATTATTATTATCATCACCATTATCAACACTATTAGCAGCAATATCACTATTATTAAGAAAACTACTATTTATTTCTGTGGTCATAGTTTTCAGGAGCTACAGACATGGATTAGGGCTACACTGTACTAGTTTTAAAGAGTCAAGCAAAGTCCATAGTGATAACCTACCTAGCTTATGGTCCTATTCACGTCTGTGTCCAGCTCTGCAGGAGTGGGATGGTAGTCCACCTCTGCCTGACACACTTGGTTCCTTGGAGAAACGATTTTGTATTTGACCTAAATGTCAGGAGTACTCTAAATATTGCTGAATGGATCTGGAATTATTTTCACATGAAAATCTCACTGTAAATTCTTCACAGTGATGAACAGACCAATACTACGGAAGAGCTGAACTACCCGGAGCAGCTGCTGCTGACCTGCACATTTGCAGCAGAAAATGTTTTCTTGCCAGATAAGTCCTTACATGGTTGTATTTATGCAAGAAGACTGTGTCACCCTACGAGAAGTAAATCACCCACGTCTATACCATTCTCTCTTCAATCTTCTCTTAAAAGAAGCACCAAGCACGGTGTCAGCCACTACCACACTAAGAAGTGTTTGGTGTTATCCAGCACAAAAATTAAATGGAGTAAGTCGTATTATATGAGAAAACTATGAAGATGAAGCCTCTTCCATGAGGTCCTTATTTTCATGCCATCGGTTGTAGTCCAGGCCTAAGCACAAGTCTTTCCCTGAGATCTAGGACTTCACTGTGAAACAACAGAGATTGTTACCATTAGTTTCCGTAGGGCTGTTCTTTATATACCTCTTCGTGGACTATATTTTCACTGCTGATGATTATCCAGCAAACAGAGAGTGATGAACGTAGGAACCCACCAGTGAAACCACCTACATTCAATTTGTGAATAAAGCGATGCTTCCCATTGCAAATGCCAGGTCCTTGGGATCAACAAAATAAAATGCGAACATTCTTGTCCATGATTCCTGAATTTGCCTTAGACATTCTGCTCAATTTTAAACCAAAGGACATGAACAAATGAAGCAGTTAACATATGACAGAGGGAGGAATAGGTCTGAAGTTAAGAATACATTTTAGCAAGCAGCTTCAAAATACCTCACACCTACTTCAGGCTTAGGCACACATGTGGATAGTTTCTTAAGAAAACCTCACAAGCTTTTGTAAATTGTGAATCCATATCACAGAACTGCAGACTGATAGGGTAATTAAAGTTGGAAGGGACCTCTGGAGGTCTCTTATCCATCCATCTGCTCCAAGGAGGATTGGCTATGGAGTTGGATCAGACTTCTCAGTGGATCAGACAGTTCAGAGGGCACAAATTATAGCTAGTGGACACCTTCACTACCTGTGAAGCTGGGCATCTCCTATCATATTATTTACCCAGTTGATACCTACATGATCAAGCACTATATTACTGCTTCGTATGTAGTGTCTTTTTCTAGTAACTCAATAATCAAGCATTTTTCCTATGTAGTATCTTCTGATTTCATGTACATATGTATTTTATGTGTCTGCTAAAATCATATTTATAAGATAGTGTTGCTTCTAAAAATCCCAGCTAGCCCTTCTGTACATCTTTAGTCAATTAAAGACATTTAAACATGTAGATACCAGCACAGTGAGATAGCAAAAACCAGGTAGAAATGATTTAACAATGTTCCTAAAACTTATTCTACACTGCATTTTTGAGACTTCAGTTCTGATAATCAGAACATTTTCTGTCATTACGTAAATGTTACAATGAATATTCATTGCATGCAAATTAGGACAGACAGCATTTCCATTAGAGTTCTGCATTTCTGCACTTCTAACATGGGTATGTATTTTTTTGCTGATTTTGCACATTGAAGCCTTTTGTTACATTTTATCCTTGCTAATCATGTAGGTCTGAAATTTTGTGAAGAAGCTAGTGCACAGATCGTCAATAATACCGCCGTAGTCAAGAAGCAGAGTTTCTCTGGTTAGCAGCATGCAGGCAAGCAGCAGCCCATCAGATCAAAGACTGTTTTTAAAAAAAAAAAATCAATTTTTTGTGTTTGTCAGATTTAATTTAGAAATTCAGAAAGGCAATAAATATAGAAATCCAAGACATCATATGACATTTTTTTCATGAATGTATGCTGAAAGGGAATATTTTATAACCACCTGATGTATCATAGTATTTTTCATTTTAGTGACTTATAGACAAATGGTAAATATTTTACTATTTCTAAAATTATTAATCCTGAGCATTCCTAACAACTTTTTCTTCATTCAATTTAAGCAGAGTTCCTACACTCAGAATATCACTCATAGGTTCTAAGTTGCATTTCCCATAACAATAAGCAAAGCAGGACCTGGAAATACCAATAATTACACTGTGAACTCACAGGTCATTAGTTTTCAAACAAGATACTCAAAAGTGGAACTTTTCTGTTCTGTTAGTGAGTATAAAGAAAAGGAGTAAGTCTGCAGCAGAGGCCAGAAGTCTCTGCAATAGTGTGCCCAAAATATGTATGATTATGTTAGGAATTTAATTATTCTTTTAAAGGTTATAAAGTAAATACCTCTCTAATTTTGTTTGAACATAGATTAATTCACTCTACTGACATCCATGAGAAGAGAGAGATCCCCGAAATTGCTTAAGAACTGTTGCAAGAATTCTAATTGCAAAAGATAATGTGGAGATGTTTCTTCCTACAGAACAAAAAAAAATAATGAAAAGTTATAGAAATTTCCATGATCATTTAGAAAGTTATCAAATGTTTTCCTAAAATAAGTCACTTTTGTGGGTATAAATGCAAAAAAAGATACAAGTTTTTTCTAAGGAGGTTGTATTGGGTGCATAGAAAGCCAAAAATAACAGCCTCAAATATCCTAATAAGCAAGGTGGAGATACTGCGGGGGGGGGGGGGTGGGGAAAGAAAGAATCTCTTTTCATGAGAAGTACAACCTAAATGCACATGCTTGAGAAATTAAAATTATAATCCAGATTAGGCAGTCCCATCTTTAAATTAACTATAATCCATAATTACTAGTTGTCTCAGTATTTCAGTAAATTAGAATAATTATTTCATTGTAGATACACCTCTAGCAGTGAATTCCATAATATTTGACCATGAAAAGTAAGAAGAAAGTAAAAGAAAAAAATTATTTACAGCTAAACAGTTAACCTCCAGTGTGTTTTTTAAGGATTTTCGAAAGCCAGTAAATATTGTAAGAAGAGAAAACTAAACAAAATGTATTTCATTTCTTAAATTAAATGGACAGTTTTCTTAAATTAATCTGGGAAATCCCCTGAAAGAGAAATCAGACTCTTTGGCAGAACATTTTTAAAGATCTGTAAGGTACAGGTTAAGCAGCAAAAGAATTCCTGAAACCTTGTACAGAATGATAACTTGTTGTGGGTTACCTTAGAGAAATTTTGTCTGTTGATTTGTTTGGTTTGTAGCTTTTTCCTTGTGCTTTTTTTCTAGATGGCCTGCTAGGACAATGATCACCAAAGGCTAGCTACTCCTGTCCTGGACAGGGGAAGAATGGCAGGTATGTCTGTTGTACTGTAATATTCCCTCTGCAGTGGCAAGTACCTTCCTTCTCCCTTTAAAGAAGAGTTGCCCAGGATTTCCTGTGCATGGGAATGTATAAAAAGGAGCCACTATTTCTAAGAAAGTAGTTCAAGTAGTTCTTCAGACATTCAAGTAACAAAAACACTGGTCAATCTGTTAATACTCTAATTCTAATTGGATACTTGATTTGCAGCATTGGAGTTGCACAAAACATATATAAATGAAATGGCAATTAACCTTTAGTTCTGAACATTTTTTTTTACTCAACATGGATCAGTTACCATAGAGATTATATCTACATGATCTGCAGATGTGACTCAAAAACAGCAGGAGTCTCCTTCCAAGCCACATCTCAGTATGGTACCAGGTTAGAATTCTGCTAAGAAAAAAAAGTTTGTATAAAACACTGACAGAAAAAAAAAAAAGAGAGTTCCTTCCATCAAGACAATATGTCTCGTGTAGTTCACAGCCTAGCACAGAGTAGGACCTGGTGCATTTGCCAGCTGAAATCAGAGTGTTCTGTGCTTTATAGGGGAAAATGCCACGTGCATTGCACGTGCAAATGCCACACACCAATGCCATGTGCTTATACCATAGAGCAACTGAATCCAGCTGCCTCTGCCTATAGCTCTCTGTACTGTCCAAGGAGTACATTGAGACACTAAAGTAACTGTTCTTGTCAATGCTTTATGAAGAATATATTAAAATTGGTTGGCAGGAGAGATCATTCTTTCCTAATGAGATCTTCCCAAGGGCTCTTCACCAGCTTCAAGAAAAGCCTCTAAAAGAGCAAAAACATTGTGTGAGTATGCTGGAAGCAAAGGAAAAGGAGGCTTCAGGGTTTTCATTAGCCTCCTAATTTTAAGTAGAATTGCATTTTGGTTAACCCTCCAAAATTAGTTATATAAGCATTCATTTGATTACAGAATTTGTGCAACCCCTTCTAAATGAAATAGCCTTATGAACAAATTCTTTTAGGTATTACCTGGGAGGCTTCAGAAGGAAATTTACCTTCACTGTGTTCACCTTTATGACATGAATATTTCATTGAGATAAGTAACGTAGGCTTCAGAGAGAACAGAGTGCTTGGAAAACACACATGGTCTTCTCCTTTGCAAAAGAGAGGAAATTAAAATCACTATAGCATCTGCGTCCCACAGACTTGTCCATGTAGTACATTGTCACATTTTTATTGATATCACCACCATAAACTTCAAGTAGCATCGCTCATGTTAATGTGTTCCAAAAAGCTTTACAGACTGAAGAACGTTAGAGAATTAAACAAATTGTGCTAGCATGAACAGAAGCAAGTCAATCAAAAGAAGAGTGGCCAGCAGGTCGAGGGAGGTGATCCTGTCCCTTTGCTCTGGTGAGAACACATCTGGAATATTGTGTCCAGCTCTGGAGCCCTCAGCACATGAAAGACCTGTTGGAGTGGGTCCAGAAGAGGACCACAAAAATGATCAGAGGGCTGAAACACCTTCCCAGTGAAGAGAGGCTGAGAGAGTTGGGGTTATTCAGCCTGGAGAAGACTCAACTTTGAGGAGACCTTACTGTGGCCTTTCAGTTCTTAAAGGGGCCTGTAAGAAAGATGGGGAAAAATATTTTGGCAGGGCCTGCAGCAACAGGACAAGGGGTAATGTTTTTAAACTGAAAGAGGAGTTTAGAGAAGATATTAGGAAGAAATTTTTATGCTGGGAGTGGTGGAACACTGGAATGGGTCACCCAGAGAGGTGGTAGATGTCCCATCCCTGGAAACATTCAAGGTCAGGTTGGATGAAGCTCTGAGCAATCTGATCTAGTTGAATATCTCCCTGCTCACTGCAGGGGGTTGGTCTAGTTCATGGTCCCTTCCAACTCAAACCATTCTACAATTCTATCTATGATTCTATAAATACTTATGGAGCCCTACAGAAGAGCTGTGTTGTGGAGACATTTTATAGGGAAGAAGGCATTGATGCTGTGGGCCTTGCTGACATCAAGCAACTCTGATGCTGTGGGCCTTGTTGATACCAAGCAACTCTGACAAGGCCTTGAAACAGAGAACTGAAAGAAAAACAAGGGCCAGTTCGGTGAGAAGAAGAGACAGCCTTCTGATAAACAAAAGCCAGCCAAAAGGAAAACAAGAGCTAGTTCGGTGGGAACAAGTACCAACTGAAAGAAAAACAAAGGAACATAGTTAATTTTAGTGTAACTTGGTTTTTTAGCATGCTCAGTAGTTTAGCCAATAATATGTTAGTAATAGGTTTATGGACAGCTACCGTTAGCCAATAATACACTGTAGATACCCTTGTGGGCACCCAGTTATGTAACCAAAAAGGGTATATAAAGAAACAGCTAACTCAATAAAGTGTCTTCTATCCATCAGATTGAAGTCCATGCTTTAATCCCCTCACTGTGTGAGTATGTAATGTATGTACACAGTGTCTTTTACCTGACAGCTGCAACTTTGTATGGATGGGGAAACTGAGGAAAGGATGCCATATTCTTTTTACTCCCTAATAGCTCAGCCAGAAATGCAGTCGCATTACCTGATACAGCCATTGCTTCTACCAAAAGTACTGCATTGCCTTGAAGTTGAAGCAGGAGAGAGGAGAGAAAAAGACCTGAAGATATAATAGCATAGAAAAAAAACAGATTTTCCTCTGAAACATGAATAAAGATATTGAATGAATTGGGTAGAGAGGCACAAAGCAGAATCTTGGATATATCTAGCTTTCCTGGGGAGAAGATGAGAAAAAAGTGTACCAGAATTCCAGAACTTCAGAAATGTTAATCGATGTCTTCAAGAGCAGAAGTCAGTGGGGCATCCCTGAAACCCTGTAACTACTCTGATGATTTGCTCTTAACCAGTAGTTACAGACACCCAGAAAGCAGTCTGGAAAAAACTGATTACATGGAGCCTAATCCATCCTTCCTGGTGTTTATTTCTGAGATTATGGTGCTACAAATTAGTAAGAATTACTGTTTGTACAGTTCTTGGGCAATGTAAATCACTGTTTCTTTTTAAGCCCCATGCAGTATTAATGTTATCATCTTCATGAAACTAAGCATATTGATTCTACTGGGCAAAGTGTGTACAAATTAATAACCAAAATAGAGTAGCATTTCTGTAACAGAACAATGTGGTTCTTCTTCTATTGGAAATGAGGCCAGGAAGTAATCCCAGATGGAGCTGAAGTACACGACATGGGAGCTTCAATATTGCTTATGCTACCATGCTTTCTGTGCACAATAGAGACAGAAAGTACCTCCACTTGTGCATGAAATCCTATTCAGAATGTTTCAGTTAGAAGAATAGGAAGGGTAAATCTGCCACCTGGGATTGCTTAACAAACATTTCAATTAGTAGCACCAATTAACTAATTGTTAACCTGTCAGGAGATAGTACAGAAACAGAAGCCCACCTGTCCATGTCCTGAATGGTGTTTTAAAACTGGGAAGTCTTGCAGCATGTTAGAGCTCCTTTACCTCATGGTTTGAAATTGATGGCTTTTTATATTTCATAATATATCTGTCTTTAATAGAGTACCAGCACTACCTTGAAAAGTTTCCAGCATCGCAATCAGAAATTACCAGTTTGCCAACACTTTTGATCCTAGTAGTGTTTTTCCTTCCTACCTCCTACTTTCCCCCAGGGAGAAAAAAAATTAAACCAAAAACAAACAAAACTTAAAGGAAATTTACATCCTAAATGTCAAAGCTTTAGATGAGGAGGATATTTTAGAAAAAACTGCCCAGGCAGAGGTTTAGGGAAGTCCTGTACACCAAAAACAATGATGGCTTTTTAAGAGTAACAGAATGAAAGGTAGTTCCAGACCATTAAACAAGTTGGCATGAAATTATAACCCTGCCTTAGATACACAAGGGGAAGCGCTGATCACCCACGAAACCCATGGAAGAGCCGGTAGTCTCTGACCCCACCAGTGACAGACTATCTGCAGAATGGTGCTGTCCAGCCCACCTCCAGGACCTGCTGCAGCCCCTTGAGCCCAAGGGAATCACCTAAGCCTTCTGGTTTTTGTTGCTTCTTAGACCAAAGTAAAAAATTTATAAATGCAATGTAAATTTAAATTCTTGACAGCATTCTTGTAACAGATGGGTTTACTTTAACTACAGCTAAGCAGAAGCAAATTTTGCAGTAGGAATTGCCATAATATGTAGAAAGCTGGACCTTTGCCATGGAGGAATTAAACGAAATAGCACTTCATGAGAAAACCATTGGGGCTTTCACCTGACTTCCTTCAAGATGTTTAGCAAAATGCAGATTTATTTCTGAATTAATAAATCATAAAATGCTCGCTGCAATAAACACAGTAATATTAGCTAGAATTAAATACTTCCTCATTTTTCTGCAGTCCCTAAATATTTCTTCCTTAAATTTTACACAGGTATGCACAAGTCAATCAATGAGCACAACTGTGCTACTCCACAACTTGGCTTTTTAGTCCACAGCCACTCTCACTGCTCTACTAATCTCTCCACAGCAGCCTCCAGTTCTCTGGGCACCACATCCCTCCTGGGCTGCTGTCAGTTTTAGCACTCCAGGCACCTCTATCTGAAAGTATTGTGTTTCTTTATATGTCAGTATTCCTTCGGCACTGCTGTGAGGCATTCCACTGGTTTTGGAATCCCTGTATTCACATCACACAAAAAAAATGCAACTTCTCTTAAAAAACTCTTACAAGCAGGAAGATGTGTAACATTGAGAAGCAAAGAAAAGAAAATATAATTTAAAATGCAGTCTGCAGTGTTAGTTACTGTCTCTCAACCAACTTATTTAGACTATTTCTAACTTGCTAACACCAAGCAATGGAATGGACTAACATTAAGTTTTAATTTGGCAGACATTCAGTGGTACAGGGGACTAAAATCACCATCCCAGAATGTTTAATACATTTTGATATGCTAAATCTAGTTCTAATTACATGGCAGGGATATTTGTAGTCTGCAGAATTCAGTGTAGCATATATAAACCTGAACTGGCTTTAAAAAAACTACTTTAGGTACCAAAAATAGTTTAACTATGGCAACATAGGTCTCCATTTAGGTTAATTTACACTTTACCCAAGCAATCCTAGCTGCAACAGGATTACTCTTCCTGATGCAGCAGTTACAGAAAAAAAAACACCAAAACCAAAAAAACCCTTGAAACCTGCAAGTCCCTGGCATGAGGAAATACAGCCAGGAAGAGCTAGGATAAAATGCATGTTGAGGAGTCCCGAGTAGGCAAGATTTTGCCTCTAAAGTGATGGAGGCATGGGCTACGGGTCAGGAGTCACTCTCTCTTATCCCTGTCGGTAGGAGCCACCACCTACAGCCCAGCTCCAGCAGTGGCAGCCTGCCTGCTTTCTGGGACTCTGCCTTTGCAAAGTAAGGCAAAAATGGCACATGGCCTATGCTACTGCTCTTCTTGCTCACCTTGCCTGCTGGTTCCTCATCCAACTTCTGCATTTATTTTAAACCATTCCAGGTTCTATGCTCTACACAACAGTCTGACCATCTTATAGTCCTATCCAAAGTTTGGCTTTGCTTATTCAGCGCCAGACATTCCTGCCAACAAGCCTCACTGTTAACATATAAGATATTTGCATTGAATCATCAAAACAAGCTGACACTAGTCACAGAATCACTAGGTTGGAAAAGGCCCACTGGATCATCAAGTGCAACCATTCCTATCAATACAGAATCACAGAATCACTAGGTTGGAAATCTCCCTTGCTGGCAATTATACTGGAGATTTCTACTTCTGAGGGGCCATATGGCCTGAATAGCCCCTCTCCTTTAGCACAGACCCTTTGAGGCACCCTGACAGTCTACTTGCACTGATTGCTTCAAGCTCCACTGTACTATACTCTGATAAACTGAGAATTTGAGTCTTCAGGGATATCAAAACAACAAGCATCTTCAACTAACAACATTTTTTTTCAAAGTACTAGATATAGATGCCTTTTGTTTGACTTGTTCTTAGGAGTAAGATGACATCAATGAGTTTTACGGAGTTTAGAATTCTCTTATCTACCTTTAGCATCACTATTTGTCCTAAGTCTGAAATTTCTTTTAGAGAATGCACACCATGATGTTATCCGATTTTTATCCCACAATAATAATAAAACAAAAATCCAGGACACCTGTGTGGCAAGAATACATCATTACTTACCTTTTCTATTTTTCAGTTTAAGACTGAGATTTTTTCATTGCCTAAAGCACTTGTTTTCAGCTTATCTGGCTTTGAATGTGCTTTGAAATACAAACTTATGATTTCTCAATAATGACTCTTTCACATCTTCTGATCACTCTTGGGAAATCAAAGCTGAAAAGTGTATTTGAGTAGCAACTTCAAGTCACGTGCCCATAAAGTAGAATTGTTACCTGGGGCTTCAGGAGATATGAGTGGCTCAGGAAAGACAGAGGAGCTGCTCCATGTTGTAACATGTGCTTGGAGGACAAGAAAGTAGGATATGGCATCACACACTTAGTCAAGGGTAAATCATCTGATAAAAGAAAGATACTGTAGGGAGGAGAAGCAGCAAGTTTAATGCAAAAGGTTCTGAAGGGGCAGGATTTCATTTGTCCAGGATTGCACAACTAAAGGCAAAGGCAGAAGAAGAACCTAGAAAAGAATCCATAGCAAGTCACCAGGTGTGAGGGAGCTAAGGGCAGAATTTTCTGACTACAGATCTTGTGAAGTACTCCACTGAGTCTCTCTCCATTTGTTAAAAAGACTTCCATTTCCTGAAAACATCAGCTGCTTGCTGGGCAGTAGCAAAAAGTAAACTTGAGATGTGTTTAAGAGGAACATTTGGTGACTTTCATACAATTGGACTGGGATTCTTCTGAAAATATTTACAGATATTCTAAGATCAAGATGTCTCTGTTCAGGTAGTATATGATAAGTGTTGGTTAAATAAAATGTATATATAAGTACTGAACAGCTCCATGTATCCGGCTCTTTAACTTCCATTCATGGCCTGAATGCAAAAAAGATTTGCATTTTAAGTAGAAAAATGAATGGCACCCTTTGTAGCTAACCTCCTCATTAAGCTTTCCTCTTTCTTCCTTTGGGCTTCCTAGTACACTAGATTACACTAAGTTAAGCTTACAGTGCAGCATAGTTTAACAGTCTGTATTTTCATCTGCTTCCTTGGGAACTGTCAAGGTCAATCTACTAATCAGTTCATTTTTCTCAGAGATCCACAGGGGCTGATTATCCCAAGGGCATCACTAATTAATATTCAGGGTTGAAACAGAAGACGATTAAGCTTGATGCTAATTAAAGCTGGAGACTTTCATTCCCAGAAGCCCACAACAATGTCAGTTTTAGTGTTTGAATGCGTATTACACCACCTATTTCTTTTCCCTTTTACCATTTCAGAAATTTCTTCTGGAATCAAATTGCTACATTTTTTTCTCTGTCCAATTTAATGGTCTGAGACATATTTGATTTGCTTTAAAAAATCTCTGCTACTATTTCAAAGGTCATTAGACACCTTACATGTCTTTTTCTTCATTTGTGCACATCCAGCAAACTCCACATCTTAAAGCATCCACAACACACATAGCCTGCTTCCTCTTGCAGCTTACTCTTTCCTAGAAAGTCTTAGAGGACATGGATGAGTTTAGAAGATCAGCAAATTTTTCTTTGGCCTCACCCAGACAAAGCCAGATATCCCTAATACATATACGAAGTTCACTGAAAACCTCTTCTAAACCCTGTAAAATCAGTGGAAAGGCTACCACCTATTTAAATGGACTTCAGATCACACCTTACAAAGACTTGAAAAAATGAAGTTTTGTGTGTCCCTAATGTTCATTCATATTTTCAGATATCTTTACCTTATGGAGTTCCTACCACTCCTCATTTACCCCCAGATGCATAGAATAATTACTCTCTATACACTTCAGGAACTATCAATAGCGTATTAACTTGTCATTTTCAGATCTATACACATGGCGCTACATCACCCTCTGTGTCACTGACACCTGATGTCCTGCTATTTGCTTTCCTTGATAGAGCCAGGGTGTCTGAGGGACAAGGGATTGCAAGTAACGTGCTGCACCCATTAAAATTAATCGGATGCAAACATTAGAAACCAGCCACCCATTTCAGTCATGAAATATGGATAAGGATTTTCTGAAAGTCATTTATATTAAATTACTTTTATGATAATATTTAACTTTTTGGTATTAAATATTTAGTGCCCTTTTGCTTCCCCAATGTGATGAGCCTTCAAGCTCATATTTTTGACTGAACTGCACAAAGTGGCTCACTACTACCTTCAATGAATAGATGAATAAGGAGAGCCATGAACACCTGCATGACGCAGCACTAGACTAGGTGCCAAAAAGTTTGGATTAGGATAAGATATACATTCTTTGTATGCACTGTATCCTTCCTCAGAAGATCTCGAAGGGCATCCCTAACTTAATGTAAGTTTCACTCCTCAGCCTATACAAAATGTAACTGATATGTCCCATAGAATCATAGAATCATCACGTTGGAAAAGACCTCCAGGATCATCAAGGCCAAACATTCCTATCTGCCACTAAACCACATCCCTGAGCACCTTGTCTACCTGTCTTTTAAATGCCTCCAGGGATGGTGACTCTCTGGGCAGTCTGTGCCAGTGCCCGATGACCCTTTCTGTGAAATTTTTTTTCCTGATATCCAGTCCAAACCTCCTCTGGTACAGCTTGACGCTATTCGCCTTTGTCCTGTCCCCTGTCACTTGAGAGAAGAGGCCAGCACCCTCCTTTCTACAACCTCCTTTCAGGCAGTTGTAAAGAGCAACAAGGTCTCCCCTCAGCCTTCTCTTCTCCAGGTTAAACAACCCCAGTTCCCTCAGCCACTCCTTATAGGACTTGTTCTCCAACCCCTTCACCAGCTTCATTGCTCTTCTCTGAACTCGCTCCAGAGCCTCAACATCCTCCTTGTAGTGAGGGGCCCAGAACTGAACACAGTATTTGAGGTGCAGTCTCACCAACGTCGAGTGTCCAGGGGAGAATAACCTCCCTGGATGGGCTGGTCACACCATTTCTGACACAAGCCAAGATGCCATTGGCCGTCTTAGCCACCTGGGCACACTGCTGGCTCATGTTCAGTCAGCTGTCAATCAACCATATCTGTGACAGCAGACCTTTGTCACCAAATGAACCTTTACCTGATAGTGAGTCAGCAGTAGGCAGGCACAGTGCCCAGTTCTGCCCACCACAGATCCACTCTCAGTCCCAGAGCATGGTTGCTGTCTCTGACTGTACTTGTGTGTCCATAGCAGTACATCCATAGTGACTGCCAGCCCAGGGGTCTTGCCAGGAGCCCATTGAGAGGATTTGCCTTCCTTTGGCTCATCAGAGACAACAGTGGTTAAATGCAGAACATCAAACTTGAAAGACTAGATCCAGTTTTACCTCTGTGTTACAGTCAAGAAAAAAAAATTGTGCTTCACCAGCAGCACCATTCAGCTTCACTAGGAATTCTTCCTATAGTGGATTCAGGATTGGGCCCCCTCCTTGCAAAAAACACAACTATTTTCCCTCATTACCGTTTTCATTTATATTCCACAGTAATTCTAAGGGGAAAAAAATATCAAAAGCAGTTCTGTATCTTGACTTCACTTTGATTCCCAATTTGAGTAAACTTGGTGCTGACTTGAACTTCCTGGTTGGTTAGCAGGGGAGCTCTCTGTGTACCACCTGCCTCTGATAATATAATGATCAAAACCAATAGCTCAAATTACGTTTCACTAACAGTGAAAGAGATGTTTCAGCTGCTCATAAAGGAAAGACTAGAGTAGGATCATTTGTGGTGTTGAAATATTGGCCTCAAACAGCCTAGGGTGATAATATGATACATAGAAAAGCATCCAGCTTCTGGTTGTGAACAGAATCTCAAATAAAAGAGCATGCAAATAAACCCCAACTTATCACTGGCAGTTATCAAAGATTACAGAAAGCACAATCACTCTTCTACACAAAGCTGCTCAGTTCAGGGGATGCACAGGGATTTTACCACAAGAATAATAACTGACTAGGGAAGCTAGTGGTACGTGCCCTCTTGCTAAATAATTGTATTTGACTGGATGGCTGAAAAGCTGGCCAGAGCAGTTTAACCATGCCTGTGGCAAATATTGCATTCATAGGCATCTATGCTTAGCTCACATTTAATTTCACTTAAATGAAAAACCACTGTATAGCATTGAACTACTAAATTAATATTTATAGGTGTTTACTTTGCATTAACAGCAAGCAACTCTGTGTAGTATATATCTTGTGAATATAATCTGGGCCTGTAATATTAGAGGTGAACTCAGATTCAGCCTGGGCAATGCCAGCTCAGAGTAGGATCTATCTATTTTGTGTCTTTGAGCCTAGTAAAGATAGAACACCTCCAGCCATATAGCACAAGCAGGCTGAAAACTGCCCTTCAATCTCAAAAAGAAGCCACCTCCATTGCTTGAATCAGAATAATTAGTTCCTCCCGCATCTACTCACATTGAAATGAACCATCAGGTTTCTTCCTCTTCTTCCAGGAAAAAGCTGGTTGTAGCTCTAATGTTTCCTCATTTGCTCAAGTGCTTCAAGGGGAGTTTAGACTACACATAATGATCAGTCACTGTCAACAATAATCAGAGGAGCAGCTCTGTTTCTCTTTGTCTTATTCAACCAAAGCTCATGGATGAAAAATGGGTGTTTGAAGTTGAATTCAAAAAAGTTATGCCAAATGGCAGAGTGCACTGCTCACGGAGTTCATAGTTATGGTGCAGGCACCTTAGGCTACTGATATAAAAGCCCATTTGGTCAATGCTGTGCATAGACAAAAAAAGAGTTACTCAGTTTCTGATAGCAAACTCTCACAGTGCTTTTTAGGAAAATCCAGCTCATGAAGAAAGCTACAGTACATTACCTCAGCTCCAGGGGTTATCGCAAATGCACCTACCAGTCCTCAGCTCTGCACACGAGCTTCCCAGAGGACATAAAATTAAGTTCTTAGTCTCAGTCTCTATCCTCAACGTGTTCAATGGCTTGAGGCCAAAATAAGCTAGAAGCTAGGCACCCAGAAAATGAGAAACACACTCATGCTGTGTTTGAAAAAACTGTTTTAAATTACTTGCCAGCTTCATAATAGAAATCTCCTACAAAGATTTTTTTCACAATAGATGAAGAAATGGAGAAGCAAGCATAACATCTACTTCTCTAATATGTCAAGCAGGTGCCAATTCATAAGAATTTCCTCTTCTTTCTGACAGTCCTTCTCTTAGTGACTGCACCTTGTTTAACATCTCCAACACACAACAAAGGTATTTCATATGAAATTATTTCACATCCTTTATAAGCCTGATGCTGTCCATGAGCAGGGCTCATGTTGTGCTATGAATGAGACTCCATACGAAAAGGTGTGTCACTGCATCATCAGAGAGTACACTGTGAGGTGTATAAGGACAGCTAAGTTTCAAGGGCAGGTTGGTCACATCTGCATTTGTTGCTGGGGCTAAAACCCTGCTATCCAAGCTGTCCTACTTACATTGCCAAACGATGTAATGACTTGGTGGGAAAAGGTGAGCGAAAACAACAGAGAAATCAACTAGTCTGGGCTTGGGTGCCACCTAGGCCTGAGCTAATATAAAAGCATAACTTTTTTCAGTACATCATTTACTGTGTAAATTTTTTGACTAGTGGAATTCACATGTTTAATGTTCTTCCAGTTTTGTGTAAAGTCTCAAGCTTATCTCAAAAAATATGACCCAACAGTGTCAGCTGAAGAGACCAAGAGCAAATGATCCAGTGTGTGCCCAGCACTTGCAAAAGCACAATCTTTGCTTGTAACATAGCTAGAAACTTTGGCTGTAAGAGGCATGCCACCAACCATTGGAGGCTAGTGATATTTTGCCTGCCACTATGTACAGAAGGTCACTTGTTACAAGCACAGGTTGCACTTGTCTCATGCTTTGTAGCAATCAGCTCTTTGCTTGGATTTAGGTGAGATGGTCTGAAAAGGAACAAAGATTCACAGTGTGGGAGCAGCAGCTTAAGAAGTGGTTTTGATGTCTGCCCAAGCAGACACAGAAGGCAAAAAAATGTCATTCTGATGCTGACAAAGTATTTTGAGTGCTGTGACTGCACAAATCACATGGAAGTGACAGTCAGATGATACCCAAATCATCTTTTCACATTGCAAAAAGCTTTAACACACAGCCATTCTCTAGGAGATAAAACAATTCTAGAATAAAAGTTTTTGTCTGAGGGCTTCAGGGCTGTACTGAACAAGTCACAACATACTTTAAAGAAATCAGTTGTTGTTAACTAGTGTTTGTATTAGAAATTTCTAGGGAAAAATTAAGCATTAAAAGCATAGATATGACTTTAAACCTCAATTCAGAGAACAAAACAAACATTTGAAGAGTTTCATACCTGATATAATTCCATACTTTCATTAAATCCAACCCCTAAATTGTTTTGGTTATCCCACTCTCCAGAAATGGATGAGAAAGAAAGAGTTTTAATTCTCAAAATAAAACAATGTTTTCCAGTCAGCCTACAAAACTTGCAGACTCCAGTGTTCTGAATACTACCATTTTAATTTTTCTAGAACAACTAGACTTGATTATTCTGAAAGATTATTTCTTGAGATAGTCTCATCAAACAAGGGCCTTCTAAAACTAGTTCTTCTGTTGACTCTGGCAAAGTGTTCCTGAACTGCTGCCATCCCTGCTGAGCTCATCTAGTTGTCACTGTGGGACCCTCTCCAGTGTATGGCGAAGGAATAGATGCCAACACTCCTTTATCTGTCTAAGGGAAGAGCTATGCTGCTATAGGCACGGCTGTGGATGGAGCATAGAGCGTGGATGGGTATGTTGTGACTTGATTTACTACTGCCTTTTGCTGGGCGGAAAAACATTCCAGAGTTTAAATGTCTTTGGCAGAACCTCATCCTGAAATGTTGGTCCCCCATACCATCCCCCTGTATCTCAAACAGCTGTGATGCTCTCTCTAGTGTTATTCTAATACCAAAACATATGCTCAAATCAGATTTTAAGGATACAAGCAGGTGTGCACGTGTGTAAGGATTTTTGGAGTATCTCCCCCACTGTCACTGGAAACATCAGGAAGGGAAGGATTCAGAACATCTACAAGAACTGGTGAATTGGTCATCTTTAAGGAAGAAAGTACCTGTCAGAAATTCTCTTCTTTAACACTTGACAGACCTCTCTTTCCATCCCATGTCAGCAAAATGTTCTTAATGCATGATACTGAACCTTTGTAGAAGAACAGCTGCTCATTTTACAGATTTAATAAAGGCCAGATTCAATAGCTAGGTCTGTTAATGCCAGACACAAATTTCTCCAAAAGCACATCCTAGATCTGGGCTTTTCTGTGATCTTCATTTTCCCAGACCACGGGCCAAGAACTCAAGTTAAATGGCCAGCTATGGCAGCAGTGAAATAATAATTCATCAAAACCAACAGAGAAGCTGCCACACTTGTGAGCCGAGCTCAATAATACACATTTTATGGCTCATAGCTCAGTTCTAGGAAAAAAAAAAGTCTGCATTTACTCAACAAAGTACTTGTATTATTGCTAATTGATTTTGAAAAAATAAACATCGTTGAAGAATTGCCTGAGTCTTTCCGTTATCTGCAGTTAAGCTGGATTCTTAGTCATATGAGTCAAGGTGAAGTATTAATGTTCTCTGTCCAAGGAAACATTCAATCACATCCACAATTTTGGTATTATAACTACTCCCTTTGGAATCTCTTGCACAGCTCAGATACTTAAAGATAGACACATGTCAAAGTGCTTTCCTGGCTAAATCCTTCAAATGAAAAAAGCTGAATAAAAGCTGAAAGTGATCCCCATCAGGCAAAAATGCAGACCAATAAATGCAATTGCAAAGTGTTACAAATTAGGAGAGAAAGGAGAGAAAGACTAAAGGGATTCAAGATGAAGCTCTAGATATAGACATTAGATGATGATTGCACTACTGAGCAAAAATACAGCAAAAGGACAGCTTTCCTCAAACACTTGCACACAATATTAAACTGCGGAAATTAATTGAATGAAATTAATAAGAATATGAAAGTCCCCTTTGCAAACATAACTGTTCACGTGCACACAAATGCAATTATTTTGTGTTTAAATGACAGGAGAAATTTGCGTGTGAAATCAGCAAGGAGAAGAACTATTGCAAAACAAACAAATAACATGGAAAGGTGCTAACAGTACAGTCAATGGGCAAAGATTGTGTGTTCTGTCTATGGCTAAAGGAATGAAATGGAAAAGTTAAGAGATCACACCATGAGCTCCCAGCAGCATGGCAGTTTGTGCAACAAAAGGACTAAATAAATACAAGGAAATGAGGAGAAAAAAGTTTCATCAGCAATTGTTAACCATATGTTTCTAAAGAAATAACATGTCATGGAGCTTTAGCTCCACTTACTGGCTGTAAATTAAAGTCCTTATATGTACTCAAAGGATGGCTCTCAAATAATTTTTACTGCCTTCAGTCTGATCTCCTTTACTGTCTAGCTAAACTACCCTGACTGACCTTGGTGCAGCATAAATCAGAAACACGGCAGCCAGCAGATGTTGGTGAGGTCCGTGTGATTGGCCACACCAGCATTCACCATATTCATAGTGCTCTGGGCTTCCCTAGGCTATCCGAACGCTACCAAGGGAGTCCACACCTAGCAAGGCAAAAGGGCATGTCTGGGTATGGAACACAGCAAAGGCAAGTCAGAGTGAACACAACTGTGGTTCTTGAAGCAGAGAGATCACATACAAGTCCTCGTACAGTTGTAAGACCTGAGTATTTATCTGCATGAAGCAACAGCCCTGCCACCTCAGCACAATCAATGCCTTTTTAAATGTACTACAGAGAGTGCATGCACCATATCACAGAGCAGCAATGAAGATGCTGCTGTGCTGACCTGGCTTGTCTCATCCTCAGCAGCACAACAGGATCTGCAAACTGCATTACCTTAATGCTCCATGGAGCACCTATGGAGCATGTCAGCACAGACACTTAGGAAGAACCAGAAATGCCAGACATTGGATGAGCTACAATGGCCAAACAATTGTAAGGAAACTGCTAGTAGTCACTGAATTAACCATGCACTAAGGCCAAAGGTGGACTCTTGGTAGGAATAGGTACAACAATACCTACAGACAGCTTTCAGAGAAGAGCAGGGTAGCCTGAACCAGCAGTATTCAAGAGATCCCAGCAGTCACCTATTCAGACACAGGGAAACATAGATGATCCAAAGAGCTAGTGAGGAGCTCACCAACAGAAAGAAGACAAATCCCTTTCAACCTAGGGAGAACAGCATATGCTGTCAGAGGTCCACATAAGGACATATAATTACGCTAATTAAGCCCTGACATATCCTCCCACCACCACCACCCCGAAGCTGCTGAAGCAGGCTGCTGCTTTGCTGAGTTGTGGTGTGGAGAGGGGCCAGACAGAGCTCTGGTGGCCACTCCACATCAGTGGCCATATCAAAGCCCATTTGTGCAGCAAAGATAAGTAGGAGAGAATGAGTGATTATGTCTCTCCCACTGGTTTGCCTATCAGGATGACCAAACTGGCCCATAGTCACGCACACACATACAAACAAAGGTATGCAGAGGTACATCATAACTGTGGAACAAAACAAGACTCAGAGGTGATCCTCAAAACAAAGTATTACTATGAGTTTCTTGTGATGGAAACATCCTGATCTACGATCCTGGAGTTCTCTGGATTCCTACAAACTGGTGGGGGTTGCGCTGCAATCCATTGTTGAGACTGGGCCAACTGGCACCCCAGATGTTATCACTACAGAAGGGACTATAAGAGAATGAGAGGAGCAAGAACAAATCAGAGCTCCCTCTCAGCTGGTCTGAGACCCCCCTACCGACATCATCAAAAATCCACAAGCACCGGAGCACTTGCAAAAAACTTCACTCGCAGCAGCTTTGAGGAAACATCTAACGACTCTATCCCTGAACTCCATACAGGTTGTATAGTCCTTTCCAAACCCTTATAGGATGCTAATTTTGGCCTAGACTTAAGCTTATATTCTTGACTTAGAATTGTAACATAGTAGGTAATAAACTAAATGTTTAAATACAATTCAGGGTCCTACTCTATCTGCCTCAGGGTGTGACAAGCTCAAAGAGAAAATGGCAAAAATCTCTTTACAGAGCCAGAAAGCAATAAAAGGTGGACTCAGAAAGCTATGAGACAGCTGGCTGCCAAAAAAAATTACCCTCATGGTACCTGTAACATCAGATGGAAACAATGTGTTTAGTCAGCCTCCCGTTCTTCAGGACTGTATATTCTGGATATGCAAATATCTTTACAGTTGCCAGTTTTCACAAAAGTTTATTGACTTTCAGCAGGGTGAGGTAGGCTGGGGATTTCCTTACAGATTTCCTAGCCACACCCCAATTCTCATGGGAGGAATCCAAGTGTGAATCAACCACCTGCTGTTCTGCTCGTAGTCATATACTTCACCAAAGCACCTGATTCCCATTGTGATCTGACAGGCTGCACTGGTGCATGCTGCCAGTGGGTAAGGCAGAAGAACAGGTGGTAGAAAACACTTTTGCTGTGATCACTCTGAGTCTGCAGGGAGTCAAGGCTACCTCTTGACCTGTTCATTTGAGGTAAGAAATGTTGCAGCACAGCTATACTAGCAAAGAAGTCATGTTTAGGTCAGAGTTAACTGAACTCGTGACCTTACTTCTGCTCATTTCTTTGGTGTAGAAAAGCCCAAAGGCATAATACAAAGTAACGTGTATTAAGAGGGACTACCTTAGAAAGGTTACCTTTTCATTTAATCATATATTTCAGTTATTGCTCAATTAACATACCTCATGCATTTTCATCTCTCTATTACAGTTGCAGTATCTTTAGACCTGGAGATGCAAGGCTCTGTGCCATGCATTTACTGTTATCTGCTCATATAGGCAAATCATTTCCTTTAGTACACACTGTCAGCATGTATCCTTTTAAGGCAGGGGATAATTTCTGTGGTTTTTTGGGAAGAAGTATGGCAGGTATGTAATACAATGAGAGCACCCTTGAACCTCAGCTGTCTGTCTACACTAGGGTTGGAGGTAGGACAGATTGCGTGAAGGTTCAGGACTCAAGATGATGAAACAGAATTCCTATCTCTAGAGTCTCCTGCTCATTGGGAGCTTTTTTCACCAGGTAGTACCTACCTTCTCTGTCATGTTCGTTGATAAGACATCCAGTACAACACTTCAGAAGTTTAGAAAGAGTGATCAGGAATTTCACAAGCCAACTGTCTCTATAATAAATAAAATAATCTCTGAGCACAGAGTTAAAGTCTTTATCCTTTTATAGAATGGCATGTCATCATGACTGTTTTTCACTATACATTAGAGCACAGGTATGCAAAGAGCTCCCCAGGCAGTACAGTCTGGCACAAGTCCAGAGAGAGTTATCTACAGCTCATACAGAGCTTCTTGCTAAGGTGATCATGCTGCTTTCAGGACAAAAGCTAGTGTCTCCACGCAGTGAGATACAGCCCTACCTATATGTATCAGCCTACTTAGTGGTCATGCAGAGACCTCAGTCCTATGCTCCAGTGCAGTGAAGGTGAGACTTCTGCTGTTTATGGTCTCAATGAAAAGCATGTGCAAGCGTGGCAAGTGCATCACAGTTTTTGTCCAAAGTGAACTCTGACTTCTTCTAAATTCATAGGCTTATTTTAGTGCCTCTCTCTTTTGCATCTCCAGATTAAGCCCATCCATCACTTGCCATTCAAACTTTACTAGTTCTTACATAGCACAACTCTTGCCCTAGCTGTTTGTCTCTGTAAGTGACTGAATCTTAAAAGCGATGTTACAGAGAACTGGGTTTTGTCTCTGTAAGTGACTGAATCTTAAAAGCGATGTTACAGAGAACTGGGTTCAAAACAACACTTCCACTGTACACTCTGTGTCCACCCTTTGGGACATAACCTTCCAAATCCATAGGGAAGAAACTGCATATTAAGTGATAGATGCACATGGGTGTAGAACTACTTTGACAAGCAACTATCACGTTCAGGCTTACAAAGCTGTTTGACTTAGTTGATAAAACTGAGATGTTGTTGCTCTGGTTAATGGGAGAGTGAGATCATAGAATCACTAGGTTGGAAATTTTCCTCATTCATTAAGTGGGTCACCTTGTCATCTAAGGTGATCAGGTTAGTTTGTCAGGACCTGCCTTTCATAAACCTGTGCTGACTGGGCCTGATCACCTGATTGTCTTGTGTGCGTTGTGTGACAGCACTCAAGATGATCTGTTCTGTGATATTCCCTGACACAGAGCAGAAGCTCCCATGAGTTCAAGGTCTATGTCTTACTTTGTTTTCCACTATGGAGCACAGAGGTTTTATGCTAGCTATCTCCACAGGGAAGAATCATTCCCAACAAAAGCTAGGAGAAAAGGCACTATCACAAAGGAACTTCCAATAGAAATGTATTGCTGTAAAGGACAAAGGAGAAAAAAACTTTGAAACTGAGGAAAGCTTTGCATGCCCAGAAACATTTACCTATTTAATACAAAGCCTCAGGAAGGAAACGCAATAATCTACAATGATGTCGCTGCACTACTGTATTATCTAAAACATATATTAAAAAGTCACCCTGCTGCGACACAAAATGTCATTAACTTCCTGATCTGTAAAGTAGCCAAGTCCTTCAAGGGATACTTAATATCAAAGCATAGCATATCACACTTTTTCAGCTGAAAAAGCTCTGTACAAAGTATAAAACAGGCTTTACTTCTATTAAGCATGAAAGCTGAAGACCACCACAGAAATTTTTGATCCTCCCATTCCTCTGAAGTGGAATAATTACACACAGAGAGAAAAATTTCATCAAGAAATTGTCCATCAGTTTTTAGTTGGAACTTTATTTTTGTTTTTACTTTTTCCCCCTTCCTTCTTGATATATTCCTTCTGGTGTTTCAGATAAAGTTAACTCCTTCTAGCCAGAAAAGGCTCAGGAATAAATGGATATGAAGTTCCCTGGATGAAAATGATTGAAATGAATAGATTGCAGGATACAGACTTCACATCTTGTGTGTAATTGTTTACAGTAGAATTTTTCTTATTCAGAAATTGAGTTTAATATCTTTGTATGGCTTAAGTCCTGCAAAAAAAAAAGTATTAAAATTGTGTAGAGGCCTTGAGCTACAGTTGTTCGTTCTAAGTAATGAGCCCTGTCTACAACCAATGATCTATTAGATTTATGGCAAATTCAGATGAGATTGGTCAAGATTAAGAAATTAAAAATCAATATAACATTTAAATGCAGATTTGAAAATAATTCTTACCAGGTCCTGAGTCTGATATTCTTGAAAGACAGTGGGGGAATAGTAGGTGCACTATCATGGGTTACAATACATTTCTACTTGCTGAATGAGAAAAGAAAAATGCCTACTGCAAAATAGTGGCAACTGTCCTGGAACTTCTCTTCAAGAACAGCTAGATATCAAAAATATTGTAGGAGGTGGCCTGCATCTCTTCTCTCTAAAAGACATATTCCCCTACCTGTGGAAATGAATACAGGGGACAGACTTCTTAGTCCTCTTCTCCTCACCATGGCATTTACCACCTGCTGCATCACCCCAGCATCATGAGCACCACCGGTGCTTTACCCATCAGACATGCTTCTCCCATGAAACAAGTTGCTACACATAAATAGAAATGAGGAAATAGAATTTGCTATTAATTTTGTGTCCCTGTTCTACAAAGATTGCTCAATAATGTCATGATTCATGAAAGGATCCTGGTTTTGTCTTATTTTTTACTACTAATGTGGAAAAGATAGTGAGATATAAAGAAAAGAATCCAGAACTGAGAAAGAAGTCTGGGCATGTAAATTCACTGTCCTTTTAAAAAAGTTCTTTAAAAATCCTAGGCATGAAGACAATTTGGACTTCTATGAAATGCAATGCCAGTATAGAGGGATGTTGTACGCTGTCTCATTTTAAGGTCTAGATATCTGTAGGTGTCCCTTTGTGTTTAAGGGAGCTTAATGAACACAATATTTAGACACCTGAGAGGTCTATAAATCAAAAGTGCATGAGGTGATCCTCTAGTATGCGTGTCACGTGATCTGTGTTACAAACTGACTGAAACCTTGGAGTAAATTTGCAAGCATAACACTGTCACAGACCACCCCTCTCCAGCATGATACTAGGTGATATACTCATTAAAATTTGTGAAGCAGTTGGATTAAAGGGTTTTGTATAGATGTAGTTCAAAAGGAGGACTCAAATAGCTCAGAAGTTGGCATAAAGGACGAATGGACTATCTTTGTATCCTACCTAACAATGCAGTTTACAGCAGTCTTGTCACAGCTACACTGCAGCACCAGGAGTGGTGTCATCTAAATGGAAGGCTCTTTTCTTCCTCAGTTCTTAATCATGCTTACCATTACAGTGTAGCCCGCGCTCCTGCAGGCTGAGATCTGACAGCCAAAAAAGGCCTATTGGATAAATTTCACTTTTCTTTCTGCTTAAGTGTCAGCTAATTCTTCAGCTGTGTCAGCTGGGACTTGAGTGATACATAAAGCTTGCAGTAGCTCTCTGCAAAAGAATAAGTTTTGCTCTTTGGTACTATATAGTTTACAGTGGCCGATTTTACCATTCAACTGCGAAATCTGTAACAGAAATATCAACACTTGAAATATTAATATTGGTATGAATGAAATGTGAATGGAAATGTAAGTATATGAAAGCACCGGGAAAAAAATGTCAGAACGGGGGTCAAAGGACTGGTCTGTGTTAATTGCTATGGAAGACCATATCTTTGATTTTATGCAAATTACCAAAGAAAGGAAGAAACCAAACACTAAAGCATAAAGTGAAGGTGGAGAACAGCGATGGAGCCATAAAACACTCAGATAAGGAAAAAGCAAAATTAATTAATTTTACCTAAAACCTGTATGGGGGCAAGAAAATACATGAAGAAACAGGTCCAAACACTATGGACTCCACATTAAAAAAGCACATATATTTCTTACATTCCTTATTTTGAACTACAATAAAATACCACTGTAGAAAAAATTCAGAATAAGTCTGTACATACTTACCTCCTTCTTCATAAATAAGTTATTTACTCCATCCCTTTGTTATCTAGTCTCATTCTAGTTAGTCAGCATCCTCTTTCTGGGATGTCAAACAGTGAAATAAGTATGTCCAGAGTTCCTTCTGTATACCTTCAAAAATTGTGCCTTCTAATCTGCTTAGATAGTTGCTGTTTGTTGTCTGAGTCTCATGAAAATCACATAAGCATTTTGCAGCACAAAGGGCAGAGGACTTTGCAGGTCTGATGTTTCTTTTTAAAAAAGATCTCAAAAGAAAAGTCAGTTGGTCCTGGTGACTGCTTGAAGCATATTGCATAGCTTCTGGAGTGATGGGCATTTCTTCACTAGAAATATTTCAGCACCAAAGACAGACCTAGGACCACTACTGCTCTTTGCAACATTTGCTCCAATAGGAGTAGCAGGAGACTTCAGCTCCTGCTATGGAAGGATTTGTGAGTGCTCTCCCTAGCCCTGCTACAGCTCTCTGTGAGGTTTTAGGTAAGCTGCTGACACAATCAAAGCACAGAAAAGACACCTGTCCTAAGAATTTACTCTGACTATACTGCCCAGCTCAACTTTGTTAGAACAAAACGTGTGATGCACAACTTATACCTATGGCAAGTTTGGAATAACCACCGTTGGTCCAAGAAGAGTGAGTCTTCCTTTCATTCAGACAGCAGAACATATGTCCTAAATCCACGTTACAGCTGAGTGAAAGGCGAAGAACTATACATGATGTGTGGGTTATGCTGAGTAGCTGGCAGAGGCAGTTTCTTATTGTGCCTCTGGGACTCTAGTAGCAGCAAACAAGTCTTTCTCTCTTCAGTCTGATCTCATCAACAGACTAATAGCTAGCTGCCTAGAAGGTGAAGGCAGAAGCAGCACTCTGTTTCCCAGCCTCATGCTTGCTGGGAGAAAAAAATGTTGAAGCATTCAGGAACAAATTCGTACCTGTTGAGTGATGCAATTCTCAGCCCATTCCTTTGCTGTTTCTCTAGCACTGGAGCAGCTAAAGAATTAAGTCCTAAGCTTCTCTTAAAGTTGTAATGGAAGACAAAATGGATTTGGCTGCCACATGAAACAAGATTCACGTAGGAAAGGAATTACTTAGCCCACTAAATGACACATTATTCTGGCCCATAAAGGAAGCTACTTACCAACCTAACCTAATAATATACGAAAGCAATGTGTTAGGAGCAAGATGGAGCATAAAAGCGAAAGCATAAGACATTAAATAGAGCAAGGAAGTGCAACTGAGCTCTCTTAAGCCCACTGCTACATAACAACATCCTCAAACTGATCAATTTAGCATAATGTCATAACATTAATTAAGAGACCAGAGAGGCAACTTGGCCACTTCACTATCTGCAGCTACTCCAGTAAATCAAGTTTTGACGCTGTTATTTTCTTTCTTTTTTATTCTTCCCCAGACTAAACCGGCTCAGAGAGAGGATGTTTCTGCAAAGCAGCAGGGCCAGGCCTGTTCCTCACTAGCCCTAGTACACTCTTCACACCCTCCTTTCCTGTGCTTTGCCTTGTGCTGTTAGAATTCCTGCAGGCAAGGGAGAGAGGATGTCTTGTAACACAAATGCACCATATGAGCTGTGACTTATGTCTATATTTCTAGCCCAGGTCCCTGAGTCATAGACTATGTGTTAATTCTCAAAGCAAGAAAATATTCCTCAACTGAATCAATAGTCACATTTTTAAAAAATAATTTCTCTGTTTCTTCCAGCAGCTCATAACTTCAGTTTCTCTTTAGACTTCTGTATTATTCTTATTACTGTTCAAATCAAGGTGGTAGATTTAGTGGCACAATAAACTGGAAGACAGAGAGACTCTCACAGAGTAAGCACTTCATATCATCACCCCATCACGCCTGGCCTGGCCTGACTGCATCCTCCCAGAAGTAAAAGCTATTCTTCTTGCTTTTGTCAGACCTTTTTCAGTGCAAGGTTATACAAAGCTATACACCACCACATTGGAGCAGTTCTCATGAGGAAATCCCACACTGAATATCATTGTATGCTTTCTGCAGCAATTACCGAGCTGGTGGTTTTTCCACCTCTCTGCAGATTTTTGATAACATGCACAGAATGCTAAATCAAACAGAACTACCTTTGTTTCTGATGTGTTTTAAACAAGGTCATTGTGCAGCCTAAGCTCACTTTTTTTATACATTTGAAGACAGCTTCTATTCTACTCTGGGATATGCAACAAAAGGGAGAACACCAGATGATTTGCCAAATGGAGAAGAATTAAACGATGCCAAGTGCTATCTGGAGTTTACTCACAGACACACGCACCCATATCACAAACTATCACACTGCAATATTTTTCCACTAAAACTAAAAATGGTGCAAAACGCATTATTGTGTGTTGGGTGGCAGCATACAATGAGCAGCCCAAGCACTGTGGCTGGGTGGAGTTGGGAAGCCTTAGCCAGGGTCCTCAAGGTTATAGAAGGTTATAACGACTCTGTTGTGTTATGCAAATTAGGAAGCTGGCTGTTGAAGGCGGGCTAAGGTTAAATAATTTTATAAAAGCAGAACGAACTCAAATAAAGCGGCTTCACTTGGATCACATTGATCGATGTGTGTTGTCCCATTTCTTCCGTCGTCACATCTGGCACCCGAACAGGGACCCTCAGATTTGGCTTGAAGACTGCTGGAGATAAGATTGAGGTTACAGAAAAGCCGACCGGAGGTGAGTGCTGCCCCGGCACTCATGAAAAAGTTTTTCATATAGGTGCAGCTTAAAGACTTTGGTGGGAAAATCGCTCTTGGCCAGGCGAGCGGTCGGGGAGGAGATGGGGTCCGTGCACTCGTCCGAAGACAAGGCCCGGACTGACGCTGTGGTGAAGCTCCTCCAAAATATTCTCTCTGAGAGAGGAATTGTTTATGAAAAAACTGCGTTGCAGTCTAAGATAAGATGGGCTAATCGAAGCGGCATTATTATTACTGCTGCCCTATTTGAAAGAGATACTTGGGAGAAAATGGGACAAAGGTTGTTTGATGAATGTACTAGAGGAAATAAGGGCCTTTGGCAATATCTCACCCTCTGGCGATTAGTTAAAGAAACTTTATGTGAAGTGAAAACGGAGAGAGAAACTTACGCCGCTACGAGCGAGAATCAGGACAATACAGGCAGTATCTCTGCATCTGCATTATCGTTTTGTATGTCTAATATGCCTACACGAGGACTGCTTCCCAAAAACTGGCCCTGCCCACCATTTCCCCTGCTTGAGGAGCATGAAGAGGCTCCAGATAAAGAACACGAGAGGGTATATCCCCCTCTCCAAAGGAGCCCCTCGGCTGTATCACTGGATGATTCGTTCAGTGAAAATTCCGAGCACTCAACACCGCCTGAGCACTCCACGTTCAGACAAGATGTTGAAAAGATTATGGAAAAATTGGAAAAAATTCGTATTCGTCAGGAGAAGGGAAGTTGCCCACCAGAACCGCCTCCACCGGACTATCCTGGCGAGTATTCACGCCCCGAACCGACTGCTCTGCTCCAAGCGCCGACAGGGTTTGATACTGTGGAAACTGTCGCGGGGGTGAGGTGTAAGTCTTTTAGATTTTATATTTACAGATCATACCCTTTGTCCTGCAGATATTCGGCAGCTAGTCATGTTGATATCGTCCCCTTCCCAACGTCTCGCTTTTTATCAGACTTGGGAGCATTTGTGTGATCAGGAAGCGGCCACTTATTGTTGGGATGAGAGGGTGCGGCCTCATCGTGCCCCTGAGCTCCGATCCCTGTTTGAAACAGAGGTTGCTTATGAGGGAGAGGACAGGACTAGAGTTTCTCAGCAAGAACTTGAGGGACCTTACAGTCCGTTGGATGCAGCCCCAGAGTCCGAGCGGGTGGCTTGAGCGGGTCCTGTTGGTGAAACAGAAGGCATCACATCGCCGCTTTTAAACGGCGGTGGGGGGTGTTGTCAGACGGGTTTTTCTAGTTCGCAGCATGAGGCTCGTTGTTTTTGGGAGGAGGGTGTGATGAAATCGGATCCTATTCCAGATTCTGATGCCGAACTCCAACCCCTGATCATTATTAATGACGGGGTGGCAGAACCTGATCTTGCTCTTGATGCAGATCCTGATTTCAAACTCCAACCCCCAATAGTTATTGATAAGCGGGAGAAGTCTGAAACCTCTACTGTAGGGAAAGCAAATGCATGTGCCCTAAGGGAGCCGGCTGGATTGCAGGAGCTTGAGGGAGCACTGTGCTTTGTGATTCAAGCAGGATTCTGCTGGGGTAGAGGAAATAGATTTTGGGAGCAGAATGATGAAATTGAAATCCCTATTCCTGGAATAGGAGAGGGGTTTCCCCGATATTTAATGCCTGGCCTGCCCCTATCTGACCTACGTTGGTTGGCAAAAAAGCGGCAGCCCCCAGACAAAAGCTGCCCCCCCATTCGAGAAAAGAAAATGCCTGCAGCCGCTTTGACAAAGGGACTAATAGCCGCTACTATAGCTCCTGTTGGAAAGAGGACCAGCCCCCCCAGGCTGAGAAAACTAGTGGAGCTATCGTTAGCCGAGCCGAAAAGCAGCCACTGGGCTTACTTTGCACTGCTCACAAAAAAAAACAAAGGGGATTTATTGGCTACTTTCTCCCTCAGCAAATCAAGATACTGCCCAGGACAGCCTGTCCAGGGGAGCCTCCCAAACTCAGAGAGGTATCCCTTACTTTAAAAAAAAAAACAAACCCCACTTAATCTATATGCATGGGTAGCCACCGATGCCCATGAAAAGGACTACAAAATAAATACACTGTGGATTGGTAGCATTATTAGGACAAGACGTGTTGTCTCAAATGGGGACACAATTGGTATCAAATTTTGGGGAGCGACCACTGATGCACAGCTGGACAAAATCGTAGAAAAAAATTTAAAAACTAATGTAACTCGTTATGTGGCAGATAAGCCCTTGGAGCTAGTATTGGTTAACTCTGGTCAAGATCGAAAACATCCTTTGGCCTTTTGGGACAGACAGAACAAAAGTTTCAAGTCACAGAATGGATATTTTTACCGTATCAGCCGAAAAATACTGAGGCCACGAGACTGGAACTTTTTGGTCAATTAATAATGAAAGGCAGGAAAAGATGTTTGGAATTATCTGGGACTGAACCTTCATGAACTTATCTGCCAATCAATAAAATGTATTTGGATCAGCTTATGGAACATTCAGAACCTGTTGGGATTACAGAATCACAGAATCACAGAATAACCAGGTTGGAAGAGACCCACCAGATCATCGAGTCCAAACGTTCCCATCAAACACTAAACCATATCCCTCAGCACCTCATCCACCTGTGCCTTAAACACCTCCAGGGAAGGTGAATCAACCACCTCCCTGGGCAGCCTGTTCCAGTGCCCAATGACCCTTTCTGTAAAGAATTTTTTCCTAACGTCTAGCCTAAACCTCCCCTGGCAGAGCTTGAGGCCATTCCCTCTTGTCCTGTCCCCTGTCACTTGGAAGAAGAGGCCAGCACCCTCCTCTCTACAACCTCCTTTCAGGTAGTTGTAGAGAGCAATGAGGTCACCCCTCAGCCTCCTCTCTCCAGGCTAAACAACCCCAGCTCTCTCAGCCGCTCCTCATAAGGCCTGTTCTCCAGCCCCTTCACCAGCTTTGTTGCTCTTCTCTGGACTCTTTCCAGAGCCTCAACATCCTTCTTATGGTGAGGGGCCCAGAAATGAACACAGGATTCGAGGAGAGGTCTCACCAGTGCCGAGTACAGAGGGAGAATAACCTCCCTGGACCTGCTGGTCACACCATTTCTGATACAAGCCAAGATGCCATTGGCCTTCTTGGCCACCTGGCCACACTGCTGGCTCATATTCAGTCGGCTGCCAACCAACACCCCCAGGTCCCTCTCCTCCAGGCAGCTTTCTAGACAGACTTCTCCCAGTCTGTAGCACTGCATAGGGTTGTTGTGCCCCAAGTGCAGGACCCGGCATTTGGTCTTGTTAAACCTCATGCCATTGGACTCTGCCCAGCGGTCCAGCCTGTTCAGATCCCTTTGCAGAGCCTCCCGACCCTCCAGCAGATCGACACTTCCACCCAGCTTAGTGTCGTCCGCAAACTTGCTAAGGGTGCACTCGATGCCTTCATCCAGATCATTGATGAAGACATTGAACAGGGCTGGACCCAGCACCGAGCCGTGGGGAACCCCACTTGTCACTGGCATTAGTAGATTTTATGGGAGAGGTTAGCAACACATATCCAGTTAGCAAAATGATACCTTTGATACAAAACCAAACCTTTGAACAGATACCGATGCGATCTGAGATGCCGGTGAACGGCATTACATTTTTTACAGATGCAGGAAAGAAATCTGGTAGGGCTGCCATTACTTGGCAAAAGCGAGAACAATGGAACCAGAAGTTATTATTTACACATCCAGGTGACTCACTACAATCTATGGAGCTACGAGCAGTTGTATGGGTATTTCAACAATATACATCACAGCCTATTAACATAGTTTCTGACTCATTATATGTTGTGGGTAGAATAGATAGAATATATAGTTTGTAGAATAGAACGGGCTATGATAAAAGAAGTTAAAAATGCGGTTTTGTATGCTTTACTGTTGCAATTGCTATACCTGTTGGAGCCATGAGAGCATAAGTATTTTATTACTCATACATGTAGTCATCAGCCTAATTTTGGTTTGGTGATAGGGAATAATCGTGCCGATCGCCTTGTTGCCGCAGTTTGGAATGATCCCCGAACAAATCTCTTTTTGCAAGCACGAATTTTTTCACCAAAGTGCTAAGGTACTTAAATGTCAAAACGTGATTAAACGTGTGTACGTGGCGATAATGGCTTTGGGGATACCTCAGACAATCAAAACGGATAATAGTCCAGCTTATGTTTCTCAAAAATTTAAACATTTTTGTGTTCAATGGGGAATCCGTCATCATACGGGCATCCCACATTCCCCAACAGGTCAAGCAATCATTGAACGCTCTCATGCAACCCTGAAGTCACTTTTGCAAAAACAAAAAGGGGGCCCCCTAGTGAACGACTTGCCCCCTAGTGAACGACTTGCAAAAGCGACTTATGTGTTGAATTTTTTGCGTTTAACCAGGACTAAGTCCTATTGTAACCCATCATCGTTCGCTGGAGTCAGGATTGAATAACCAGGACCAGCAAGGTATCAAGGTACAATACAAAGACTGGGACTCAGGTGAATGGAAAGGACCTGTTGAACTAAAAATGACAGGAAGAGGTTATGCTTGTGTCCTAACAGATACTGGACCTCGCTGGGTGCCACAAAAGTGGATCAAGCCCTGGAAAGAAAGGAAGACGACGGAGCAAGAGGACCTCACATCGGAAGAAGAACCTGGAGTGGTCTTTTGACAGAAAAGGGAATTTGGAATAACGGTTCTGAAAAGGCTCTTCCACTCGGATGTTTTCTAATCTGTGGTGACAGAGCATGGGGCAGAATACCCAGCAAACCAGTTGGTAGACCTTGTTATTTGGGAAAGTTAACGTTGTTTACACCAAGTATACAATACGTTTTTAGAGTTTTGAGGAAAAATTTTTCGCCGGTTTATTAGCCCCAGGAGTTGCAGCTCTTGAAGCTATGTCACAAGTCAAGAAAACGGCTTGTTGGAGCGCTAAAGCAAGGATTGTTTATCTTGATTGCCATTATTGTAGTTTTAAGTGTTTTGATGCTTTTAATGCTGCTTGGGTCGCTCAAAAAGAAAACGGGGTAATTGTTGGGTGGCAGCATACAATGAGCAGCCCAAGCACTGTGGCTGGGTGGAGTTGGGAAGCCTTAGCCGGGGTCCTCAAGGTTATAAAAGGTTATAACGACTCTGTTGTGTTATGCAAATTAGGAAGCTGGCTGTTGAAGGCGGGCTAAGGTTAAACAATTTTATAAAAGCAGAACGAACCCAAATAAAGCGGCTTCACTTGGATCACATTGATCGACGTGTGTTGTCCCATTTCTTCCGTCGCCACAATTGTGCATTTCTTCATTGGATTAAAAGCTTCTTGTGTACTCCAGTGCCTTTGTACTGGTAACATGCGCCCTTCTGTTTTTGAAATGCATTTCATACATCAGAACCTGGCTGCTGTCCGTCAGCAGTGAAAGTGTTAATGCATCAAATACAACAAAGTATCACAAAAAATAGCAGCCCCTCAAGCTAAGGCTTATTTCTTGGAAGGCAGATAACACTTTTCTTATCATTTTGAATTAACTCCTCTGAGTTCTTTTACAATTCTGCTGATTCTTTCCACCACACTCAAGCACTACCTGTTCACATGCAGTGGGCATCTCTGTGTACTGCAGACAAAGAGCATTTGCAGGTCTGTAAGTATATTAGAAATGACTGGGCTTTCAAAGCTGAGCTTGTTCAAATACATAGTCCATCTTGTAACTGACTGTCAGCTTGATTTACAATGGCAGTTGTGATGGGTTTGGAGACTTCAATCCAAAAGGCTCTCTGAAACAAATCAGGGGAAAAGTCAATCCAGTGAGGCAACTCGATTTGTTAATATCATCAAAGAACAGCAAATGGCTTAGGTAACACATCAGCCCTAAACGAAACGCACTCAGGACAGAAGCAGCCCAGATGGAGGCAGTTTGTAAAACAAATCCCAACAGCTGTAGAAATTATAGAAGAAGAAGAAAGTATGAAGGTCATAAAGGAGAAAGAAGAAGAAAAAAAAAATCAGTCCATTCAGAAACAAAACAAGGAATGAGCAACAACATTTAAGTTCTGAAGCTTTTGAACTTTCAAATCTTTCATGTCATTCATGGGGAAAGCTCCATAAGAATCCAATTCATATGTTATGGGCTTGAATTGGAGCCAATTCCAGTTAACTAGAGTTTGCTTCAGAAACATGCCTGATCATTTAATTTGTGTAAAATCCTGAAACTCTGATTAAATACTGTAAAGAGAGGTAAAGGGGAAGGGAAGAAGATGCTGGTGGAGATCTCCATGTTCCTTGGTTGGGCTCTAGAACAACAGAACCTCATCTTCATTCCCAAGTCTCTGAACACCTTGCATTTTGCAGCCATTGCCTTTCCATTACTAAAGTTAATAGAGACACGCAAGATGCAGTAAGGTTATCCAAAACTGAGAGTACTAAGGGAAAACCTCTTTTGCACCCATTGCAGGAGTTCATCAGCTAATGGAAAATGTTAAAACCTTGTTCTCCAGCCACAACTTTGTTAAGTCTCTCTCCTGTGTTTAAGCTAGGTTTCTTTGTTTAGATTGATACACCTGAGATTTTCGCTTAACTAGAACAATTCTGGAAATTTTTGGCTTTATTCAGATATAATAAACAGAAATAAAAAGTAAAGCAGAACTGACTTCAAAATCTATCACATATTTCATACAGAAACATATATTTTAAAATAGGACAATTTTTGAAAGAGATCCAATAAATTAATACCTGGATTACAATCCTGATTCTTCACATAGACCTGACTGACTGATTCAGGTTATTACTTTGCCACAGGAATCCTCCAGTATCCTACTTCTGATTCCCATGCTTTGCTGTGGACTACAAGAACTCAAGAAGTCAATTACCACATCAGCAAGCAGCTGCTTGGTGATAATACTTTATGTATGCCAGCTTTGAGGCTGATATTGCAGACAGCAAATGCTATGGTCTGTCTTTAAGTGTACCATTCCTGTTGGTGAGGCAGGTTTAATACCTTTGGGAACTAACACATGCACAGACAGACACTTGATTGACACTGTCCTCTTGCCACTGAAGAACAAAGACTTGAATGCCCGATTCCAGCACCTGATTCTATATCCATATGCCCAATATCCAGTCCAAAGTCCCATTCCTAGTATTCCAATTCATCTCTTCCCTTGTATAGCTAAGACACTATTCTTCACTCCTTGAGAATGTTTAATTATTTCTGCATTTAAAACACTTTTTGTTGGTTAGGAAATTATATCCATACTGTTTCCCGTGACAATATTTACAAAAAAGATCTTTTTTACAGCTAAAAATGAGTATATTTTTAAAAGAATATAATTCTGTTCTAGTTTCTGTTGAAAAATATTTTACCTTCAAAAATCAGAGGAAAATATTAAAAAAATGGAAATACATGTTTCAAACAAATTGATACAATAAAAAACACATGGTGTGGTTTTTATTGACCTTAATTGTCCTTCTTCACATCAACCTCACTACTGTTTTCCTCATCTTCAGGACTTACACTTTAGTGTAAGTTCATTCAAGATGCATCAACATTCTTCTTCCATAATTTTCTATCTTCTCGGCCTCATCGCTGAAAACTCTTTTAACTTTCCATTCTCTTGTATCTCCTAATCATATTGATACCTCTTTCCTGTTTCCCACTACTGTCAGAGGGTCTTTTTGTCCAAAAATACCAGTGTTCTAGCTTTAAGGCTCTTCCATCATTTCTCCAAATGTATCAGTTATGACTGTGCTCCCTGTTACACAAAACCAGATCCATTAACCAGACGTTTTCTTATGATTTCCTTGTCTTAATTCATTGAATTTTGTCTTTGGATATTATCACTTACCTGATAAAAACCTATGGGATCTCATTAAAATTGTTTTATTTTGCCCTTGTCCCAGAAGAGAATGTAGGAAAACAATATTAATTAAAAAGACAGATAGAATCCAAAATCTCAACAACATTCCTCATGCTCATAAAATTCCATCCATTCACATTCCCTCAGGATCTAGGTTTATTTTTTTGGCTGTCTGTAGCCCTCTTGGGATTGTTGGCTCAGGACACTGAGGGAACAGAGGAAGTGCTGCAGCTGCATAATACTGCTGAGATAAATCATTTAGCACATTTCCATATACAAATGGCTTTATTAATGGCATTTAAATAGGGTCAGAGATGCTGAGGTTCAAAATCTCCAGAGAAGTTAAAACTGTGATATATTTGGCATTTGACAACAGCAGTCTTTGGGACACTATTACAGAAAGGGATAACACAATGGAGATTCAAAGATGGCATTTTGGGATAGTAAAGAAATAATAGAAATAAAGTATAAAGCAAAATAATAGGAAAGAGGATCTGGCTAAAACAGAAGTTTCTGAAAATATTGGAAGCTTTTGAAAACAACCCAAAATGAGCATACACAAAACATGGGATCATCAATGTGTTGTGATTGGAGAGCTGACCCAAACTAAAATATGAAACAGTATAATCATCATGTTATAATCTAGTAGTTTAATCAGAGCAGTTGTTATCTGAAATAAAATAAATTTTTTTTTAAAAAAAAAAAGAAGAAATAAAAAAAAGAAAAAAGATTGAGAAAGGATAAAAGGATAAAACATTAAATAGCTGGAGTTCCCTGAAAGGTGAGAAGCCTCTCTTGGAAACCTTTCTTTCCAGCTTTCTGAGGAGTCACTGTTTTTTAACACAGAACACTGCTCCCCAGGAAACTCTGCTCCTCAGGACTGTGAAACCCACAGCCTTGCTAGCAAAGTGCAGTTGCTCGGAAAGTAAGTTTCACTCTGATTCTGAAAGAAGAAGTGGCGATTGTTTCTACCTTGTCCATGCTCTGTTCAAAAACGCAAAGGCAATGTTTTAGACTGAGAAAATCTCCTGTGAAACAGTGAAGGATTTCAAAGGATAGCAAGGGAAGACAATGTAAGGAGGAAGAGACAGGCAAAGCCAGCTTTCCACAGAGTACAGAATGCCTTTGAGATAAACTTGGAAAGAACATTCATCAAGGTTGGTTTCATTCATATGCCAAGATCTGTATAGATAAAATCAGCCTTTGAGTTCTGGATTTCCTTTGGATCTATCTGCTTCTTGACTGCTACATCACAGTTCTACTTGAGGTTGTATTTTACCTGCTGAAAGGAAGATGAGAAGAGAGATGCAAACTAATGCATATACTCAATAGAAGGTTTCAGTGAACATAAAGGAGGGAGCACTGAGGGCCAGAGACTGGGTCCATGTTCAGGAACAAATCCAGAATTACACCATTGGCATCAGAACACCTATTCCAGTTTTTGCTGCAGTAACTGTGGGTGGAATCCAGCTTTGTTTCTTCATCATAAATGTGTGTGCCAATTCTGGGTGGTCCCACATCTTTGGAGTGAGAGAGTCTCTGCCTGCACCACAGGATTCCTGTTCTTGTAATAGAAAAATAAAAATAATCTAAGGTTTCTGAAGCATCAGTGTTCATATGGTACTACTCTATAGGAGTCATTGTTTTCCAGCTGAGGTCAGACTTCATCTTTCATAAATAAATGTGAGCTGGAAACCTGTTTTCTCACCTCCTGCTCAACCTTACTTCTTCTAATCTGTGCAAAGTATAGCACTATATCCAAAACGAGAGGGCAGTACTGGAAACAGGCTAACAGAGCAAAGTTCTCCTGTGGAGGCTTTGAAAGTAAGCACCGGGATACACTGCAAGGTTCTGTCTCCAGCAAGGGAAGGAATATGGCCAGGATGAACTAGATACGTCACTCCAGAGCCCAGTTCACACTAAAACACCTGAGAGAATTTGGAGTTGCATAGTGGCCAGTTTGCTTCCCAGTCAGCACAATGCTCACCCAATCAGTGCTGCTCTCCTACCCCATTCACCATGAGAGGATTTCTGTAACATAGGGGAGCTGCATACCTGGAGTATCCTTTGGGTAGGAAGCTATTGGAGATTGCTGGGGAAAGACACTTGTATCTGCCACTTGGAAACAATTTACTGGGTGCTTGCTTCATTTCAGAGGTATCATAAGAAGGTTGAGGGGGGTGGCCAGGAGGGGTGGGTATAGTTGTTGAAAACACTCTTATTCCTCTAAGAGAGTTGTGCTTATACAGCTCTCGTGAAAATCCATTGAATCATGTTAGAGATAAATTTTCCCCTCAGAACTTAAAAATAAGCAGTCATGTAAGGAATCGCACATGCTCCTAAAATCTTTCTTGGGGTGGAGCATATTCTTCTCACCCATGCAACTAGCAAGCTATGCTAGCTGGTACATAGTAGGAAGCAGAACAATATCTCTGCATTTTCTCCCTCTCATCTTGCTTTTTTTCCAATCACTATCCCACACAACTGAATGAAGGTTGCCTGCTGAGTGCTGCTTAGCCCTTCCCAGACATGGAATGCAGAAAGGCAACCTCCTGTCTTTCCCTTGATGCCTTCTCGATTCCCAGTCACTTGCCTGAACACCACCAGACTGAATCTTATCTATAAGCTGTAAAATCTTGGAGGTCCTCCCAGCTGACAGGGGATGTAGAAACATAATATGAATCTTAATGGCCTCCTATTGTCAGTATCTGGGATCATCCTTGCCTGCCCACAAGCATTTATTGAGGTCAGTAAAATGATTCTGACATTTATGTGTTGTTTGCGGAAGGAAAGGGGTGGGTAAAAGACATTGGAGACTGAGCCTCCAATTTATCAGGAACTATTTGAAGAGTCAGACTAGATTTAGCAAGGTGGTTCAGCGAGGGTCAAAGGAGCTTTATTTCATGTAGTCCCAATATAAGGAGCAGGATTGCTTCACCTGAAATTGCTCTTGAGCTGTTTCTCAGCAGAATACATGTGGATTTTGTGCAACTTGCCATCACCTTCTCTCCTTAAAACCCTTTAGCTGATGTCTCAAAGTTTTAGCCTTTGAGAATGCATTGTTTGACTTTTATGAGATTACTTCTTTGATGCAGGATACACACAGAAACTTGATAGTTGCAAAAAGACCCAAAGCAACAGTATAAGTAAGTCCAAAAGCCAGAGCTTTCTTTGACATATAAATAAAAACTACAAAATTCCCAGGGAGAAGTTTTCATATTTATAACTCTCCCAAGAAGTCCAGACAATGGCAGCCTTTACGATATCACCAATATTGAGGATAACTGCTATTTTGAACTGTCACTGGAGAGCAGTGCAATCAGGTTAAAACAAGGAAAAGTAGGCAAACAAGGTCACTGGTGAGAACTCACATTTGTTTCATCTCTTCTTGCCAAAACCCCAGAGTGCAGGAACTAGGATCTAATACCTAGGTTCTCTGCTCCCATGCTCACAAGCTCCTTGAAGGTAACAGCTGGGTTTTTACCAATGGCCTGTAAAAGTCTTTAAACTACCATGAGGTTTAAAAGATTAAGTCATTGCTGAGACCAGACTGTGATTCTCCTGATTCAGCAGTACTCACTCAACATGCCTTAAAGGGCTTATAAATTTTGTCACTGAAAACCTACGTGGGTGACAGATGGAGACAGATAAAGAGGTGACAGCAGAGGTGGAGGATGCAGTATATAATTTCCTTTTTTTTTCCTTAGTTAAACAAATAGAAGCCAAATAACACCTTACAAATCTCCCCATCTCTGCAAGTTAATGGCAGCTACAAGCTGTAACATTCAATGGTTCATAATGTGACTCAAAAAAAGAAGTTTCCAGAGGGTGAAAGCAAGGACAGGTAGCCTAGGGGAAATACAGAGAAATTGAGTGAGCTGCCAGGGATCAGATTAGGAAAGCTAAATCCCTGATGGAATTACATCTGGCCAAGGACTTCAAAGACAACAAGAAAAGCTTCAATAGGTACATCGGCAATGAAAGGAAGAGTAGGGATATTGTTAGGCCTCTCTGTAAGGAAACATGAGAGCTGGTTATCCATGATATGGAGAAGTCTGAGGTACTTAATGACCATGTTGCCTCAGGCTTCACCAAGACTGGTGACAGCCAACATGGCTTCACTAAGGACAAATTGTGCCTGATGTACTTGGTGGCCTTCTATGGTGGGGCTACAGCATTGGTGGATAAGGGAAGATTAACTTACATGACCTACCTGGACCCACACAAAGCATTTGACGCTGTCCCGCATGACAGTCTTCTCTCTAAATTGGAGGCACAAGGTTTTTATGAATGGACCACTCATTGGATAAGGAATTGGCTGGACAGTCACACTCAAAGGCTTGTGGTCAGCATCTCAATGTCCAAGTGGAACTTGTTGATGAGTGGTGTTCCACCAAGGTCACTACTGGGACCAGTGTTGTTTAACATCTTTGTAGAAGGCATGGAGAGTGGGATTGAGCACACCTTCAGCAAGTTTGCCAACTACACCAAACTGAGTGGCACCGTCAGCACACTGGAGGGAAGGGATGCCATCCAGAGAGACCTGGACAGGTGTAAGAAGTGGGCTTGTGCAAACTTCAGGAAGTTCAACAAGACCCTGCCAAGCGCAGGGTCTTGCACATGGCTCGAGGCAATCCCAAGCACAATTGCAGGCTGGGCAGAGAATGGATTGAGAGCAGCCCTGAAGAGAAAGACACGGGGATGCTGGTGAACGAGAAGCTCAATGTGAGCTGGCAATGTGCATTTGCAGCCCAGAAAGCCAACTGTATCCTGGGCTGCTTCAAACAAGTCGTGACCAACAAGTCAAGGGAGGTGATTCTGACCCTGTATTCTGCTCTTGTGAGACCTCACCTGGAGCCCTGCTTTCAGTCCTGGAGTCCTCAGCACAGAGAGGACATGGGTTGTTTAGTCCAGAGGACAGCTATGAAGATGACCAGAGTGCTGGAGCACCTCCCATGTGAGGACAGGCTGAGAGAGTTGGGGTTGTTCAGCCTGGAAAAGAGAAGGCTCCAGGGAGACTTCAAGCAGCCTGGCAGTACTTAAAGGGGACCTACAGGAAAGCTGGGGAGGGGCTCTTTATCAGGGAGTGCAGGGATAGGATGAGGGGGAACAGTTTTAAGCTGAAAGAGGGCAGATTTAGATTAGATATTGGGAAGAAATTTTTTCCTGTGAGGGTAGTGAGGCACTGGAACGGGTTTCCCAGAGAAGTCATGGAAGCCCCATCCGTGGAGGTGTTCAAGGCCAGGCTGGATGAGGCTTTGAGCAACCCCATCTAGTGGAGGTTGTCCCTATCCATGGCATGGGTTTGTACTAGATGGCCTTAAGAGTATTTTCCAACCTAAACCATTCTATGATTCTATTACTTAAGACTCACCTGGTATTTTTCATGTGGAAAGAGACATGAAAATATAACTGGAAGGTTTGGTGGCTGCATAATGCCCATTTCTTATTTCTGTGATTACAATTGAGAGGTCAACATGAAATCTTGCATTAAAAAAAATGTTACTTCATAGTAACAACCCAATAAATCTGATTGTGGAGATTTTAAAAAAGCACAAAGCAATGAATTCTTAGTACTCACTTGCACGAATATTTCAAGCAGCCCTTTTAATTAGCTTTTATTCTTGACCACTTTTTCCAATAAATCAATTTTGTACTGGTAAAAAAACAACAGTGCAAGAATCCTGGAACCAAAAGCCCACTGACTAAAGAATAGCTGTACCACATGCAGTAGCAATATAAGAATCTTGTCAACTTTCTTTATTATTACCATATTCTTTCTTTTGGTGCCGAAGAAGCAACCTGTATCTTTTCTTTGGACCATACATATCTTTATCTGGGTCCCTGGGCATGGAGCAAGAAATACCAGGCTTTCTCCTAGGTTATTTCTCTTCAATGCACTAATTTTAATTCATGGTCCAGCTTTGCTGTCCTGTTGTCTATGTCTGCTTCATTCTTTGTGTCAAAACACGGTGCATGTGCCTGAAATAGTTCCATATGCCTTTTTTCCTATTCTCCTTGGCTGTTACATTCTACCAGCTTCTTTCTCTGTATCTACACATCTATTATCATTGACCCTGTCATTTTCTACATTTCATTCACTGTGAGCGCATCCATCATACAGTTATGGCAATTGTGCCTCTTCATATCCAACAGCTGCATCTCACCCCAGCAGCGTCTGCATTTTTCAATCTGCATCTATGAAAATACAAGAGTAATGGACTATAGTAAAAATTCTGTTGATACCCATAGTAGTTCTCATTTTCTGTCCTTCAATGGGTTTTCTGCTCCCGAAGAAATTATTTTCTTTGCCAGCTTGGAAGCTAAAATTTTGCTATTTTTCATGGTGGTTTTTTGCTTAGCTCAGTAATGGTCTGTTGTTACTGTCCAGAAGGGAGCCCCAGGTGGGATCTAGGCCTGAGACATCAGCTGTTTAAACAAGCGGAACAGCTATCATTAATCTCTGCTTCTGGAGCTCATAACAGGAAAATGAAGCGAGCAGGGAATTGGTTCCCAATTAAAGAATCGTCCTTCAGCCTTGCACAGTTTCATGTCCAGCCACTAATCAATATATACTGTTCCCATAGATCACAGTAGTGGCAGGTGAGAAATTGCCTGGACTAAAGGCTTCTGTAGAGTGGACATGTGAGGATTTCCCATGCACGCTACAGACAAATCAATCTTCTAGAATAAGACTCAGAAGTATCACAAAAAGGCAAGAGATGATACCAAGGATGTTTGGAAACAGACCCTTTGGGGAGAATGTTTAAGACAGAGAGAAAGACTAGTTCTTGTCTAAGGGTTTTCTTGTGCTTCAAAGATCAATACAAATATGTTAGAAGATAGGTCTTTGCAAAGATACTGGTAGCTGAGCTAACTGAAAAGTGTCACCTCCCTGCAGACCAGGCCCTCCTTGTCTTAAGGACTCATTCGCACTAGTGTCTCAGATACTTTCACCCTCCAGTCCACGCAGGCCGTATTTCTTTATATTGCTTATTTGATCTGACTGCCTCACTCCTGCCTCTTTCATCTCTCTGTCAAATCTCTCCTTGCCACACTGCAGCTGTATTCATCAGTAAAAAATGAGTCTTCTTATTATGGAAAATTCCTGAGTGCTTTAAGCCAATCCAACCTCCCTTCTGTACTCTTGAACTGGCAAAGCAGTTGCTGTGACTATAATTTAAAACAGCCCATGAGACTGGCCCCAAGGTGCAAGAGGCCCATACTGCTTAGATACAGAAATGTAATCTTCAGATTACTGCTGTCTGAGCTCACAGAGCTGAGCTCGCTCTGGCTGAGGCATCACGTTTAAACCTGACACAGCCGGCCAGATAATCCCATCCTGCTCCTGGTTCTGTGTTAACAGCAACCAAAATTCTGCAGTTTCAGAACTACACTTCTTACTAGATCTTTATCTACAAGTAAATCAGTTTTTCTTTGGGGACAAAGTAAAATATCAGCAACATTTAACTGGCTCTGATGATCAAACTCCACACAAATGCTGCTGTTTCATGGCCCATCACAATCTTCACTGCCGGACAGTAGGGCAGACATTGGATTGACGGTCTCTGAAGAAAATGATTTAACGGGCCTAAGAGCTGTCATTTCAGCTAAGAACAGAGGCTACCTTAAAGCCGGCCATGATGAAGATTTTTCCAGTAGGTAATACAGCCCCTGTGTTTTCAGCTGCTGTGGAGGAGAGGTTACAGCAAGAGGTATTTCAATTTCCAGAAGGAAGAAAGCACTTCTGGTTATATTACCAAGACAAATAGTGCAGTGAAATCAGTTCTGAAACACAAGAATTGGTCCCAAAAGATTTACTGAGTAAATTTTCAATACAATTCAATTCATATGCTCCTTTGGTACTTTTTTTTTTTTTCTCACGAGCAGGTGGTAGGCAGTGCAGAATTGCAGGCAGAATGTAGCAAGCTATTTTATGTGACTGATGAATTAGACTTTTCAATTAAAAGCATGTTTGCAGGTTTGAGCAAATGTCTGTGATGAGGGAGAAGGAAGAGTTCTATGTATGTAAAGAAGAAAGTCTTATTTTGTGTCTATTAGCATATTCACTCCTGTTTTAATTCTCTCACTATTTGGCAAAGGGGATAAGACACCACAGACCACTGCTGCTGGCTGGAAGTGCAACACTCAGCTCCTCTCCAGTGCTGCCTCTAGACCACCTTGGCAAGGATGTGGGGAAATTGAGCATGAGCTGGGACTTCTGCTGGTATAGACTGAGTGCCATGGTCACACAAGGACTGAACGTGCTGTTGTTCTTGATGACTTCTGTCACTCATCTTATCATTGTTTAAGGGTCTGGCTAGAGAGAGATGAACTCTGGGAAGTTGTGTGTCACTACAGATCTAAGCATTTTCAAAAATGTGAAAAAAAGAAAAATATTATTTCTGCTCTGGGACACTATCATCCAATACCCTTTGTTCCCTTGAGAACACTGGAAATGCCCACTTCTGGTGCACCTCCTCTTCCAAGTGGAGGAATGCCCTTCTTTGGTTTGGCAGATCTGGGGTAACAATCCACCCCCCATACGCTGGCTGGCTGCTAGGGCTGCGAATGCAAGCTAAGTGGATACTGTGGGGCTCCTTCTGAGTACTGGGACTTCATGCACATGATGGTTTGTCTCTACAGACTTTCTAACAAGTGTTGAGAGCAGATACCTTGGATTGCTGTGCTGTTATAAGAGAGTCTGGCTCCTGAGAGTGGTTTTGCAAAGAATATTTCACCGTTTTTTTGCTAAGTGAAAACGACTCTTTGAGGATAACATATAGTGAATATTCAGATTCCCTGCAATTCTTAAGATAACTAAACTTGCTTATCCTATAAATGGTAGCCTGTGACATGTCCTTAGCACATTTTCTATGAGATTCATTAACTTGGATATTTCTTGGATATTTCTCTTACCCTCTCAGAAATGAGATTTTGATTAATTAATTTTATAAATGGCCTTTTATTATGGTCATGGGTGCTAAGAGTGATAATAGGCAAGTATTTCAATTTTTTTTCACTAATTTATTGCAAATTACACTAAGGAACGTCCCATTAAACGGTCAATATCTTCACTGCCTAGATAGTCCTGGAATGAAACATGCCTGTTACCTGTTCGCTGTAAGAAAAGCAGACTTTTCTAACTATTTTGCTATTAGAATCAAAGAATCATTAGGTTGGAAAAGAACTTTGAGATCATCAGCTCCAACTGTACCTGTCTACTACTAAATTATGTCCCCAAGGACCCCATCTACCCACCTTTTAAACGCCTCCAGGGATGGTGACTCAACCACCCCCCGGGGCAGCCTGATCCAGTGCTTGATAACCCTTTCATTGAAAAAAAAAATTTCCTAATGTGCAATCTACCCTTCCCCTGACACAGCTTGAGGCAATTGCCTCTTGTCGCATTACCTATCACTTGAGAGAAGAGACCAACACCCCCTAGCAACCTTCTCTTAGGTAGTTGTAGAGAGCAACAAAGTCTCCCCTCAGCCTCCTCTTCTCCAGGCTAAACAACCCCAGTTCCCTCAGTCACTCCTCGTTTGTTTTCCAGTCCCTTCACCAGTTTTGTCACCCTTCTCTGGACACACTTCAGAACCTCAATGTCTTTCTTATAGTGAGGAGCCCAAACCTGAACACAGTATTCAAGGTGCAGCCTCACCAATGCAGAATAAAGGGGCAGAATCCCTTCCCTGGTCCTGCTAGCCACAGTTTCTGATACAAGCCAAGGTGCTATTGGCTTTCTTGTCCACCTGGGCACACTGTTGGCTCATGTTCAGTCAGCTGTTGACCAACACCCCCAGGTCTCTCTCTTCCAGGAAGCTTTCCAGACAGTCTTCCATGAACCTTTCCAGACAGTCTTCCATGAACCTGTAGTGCTGCACAGGGTTTTAGTGTCCCAAGCACAGGACTTGGCACTTGGCCTTTTTAAACCTCTTTCCATTGGCCTCAGCCCATCCAGCCAGCCTGTTGAGATCTCTCTGTGGAGCCTCCCTACCCTCCAGCAGATCGACGCTTCCTCCCAGGTTAGTGTCGTCCGCAAACTTGCTAAGGGTGCACCCGATATTGAACAGGACTGGCCCCAGCACTGAGCCATCGGGGACATCACTTGTGACCAGCCTCCAGCTGGATTTAACTCCATTTAGCGCCACTCTTTGAGCCCAGCCACCTAGTCATTTTTTAACCCAGCAGAGAGTGTGCCCGTCCAGGCCAGCCTAGCCAGTTTCTCAAGTAAGATACTGTGAGAAACTGTCAAAGGCTTTATTAAAGTCCAGGTACACTACATCCACAGCCTTTCCCTCATCCATCAAGCAGGTCACCTTGTCATAGAAAGTTATCAGGTTAGTTTGGCAGGACCTGCTGTTCATAAACCCATGCTGAGTGGGCCTGATCACTGGGTGATATTAGCTGTATTCTGAGCTGGAAATTCACCAGCAGTTATTTGGAAGGTGCCAAAACAACACTGTAAATTGACTTGGATCCAGCTGTACTTTGGAAGAAGTGCATAAGCTATGTATAACATCCAAATTCACCACATTTCAGAGACGTGATTTTATTGTCAATTTGGGATACGAAGCCATGTTAATGAATCCATGTGGCTTCCAAACTACAGGTGTGTATATACATATATATATATGATGATTTTGTGGGGGCTTTTGCCACTCACAGAGGTGATGGCCCAACTCTAAGTTGTTAATAAAGCAAGCCTCGAGTTACCCACAGACCGGTGAAAATCCTTTAATGCCAGTACCATGACACATGTACTCAAAAATTTTATTGTTTATGAATGACTAAATCAACTTTTGTCTGGATTTCCACACATTTCTTATAAATATTAACATATTTAATTTCACAAGAGAGCTATAAGGTATAGAAGTATTATTATTTCCATGTTGTGAATAAGAAGCATCTTCAGACATTCAGTTATGACTACAGTTTTGATCTCATAGATGTCGAACTCCCTTATTTCTGTTTCAAACCAGTGATTTAAGCACCCAAATGACCGAAATTGCTAGCACAAAGTTATTAGTCCTCTCCAGGGACAGGCTAGTGCCCCAAAATCTTTCCCTAAGCGATGGCCTACATCAACCCAGAAACATGTGCAGTATGGAAAAGGGGGCTTGCAAGGATCTTAAATTCTTGTGCTGTTTCTTAGCCAAAAGACCACGTTTTCCATGTATTATTGCTCCAGTGTAAACTACAAGACTGTATCTTACTTTGTTTAAATAGAAATAAATCTTTAAGCAGTGTAGTGAAGTAGCAAGTGAAAAGTTCAACTTAATATGTGTGGTTCAAACTCTAACTGCATAACTTCACTAAATATTAAAGAGGAGGATGTGGAACAGATACTTGGGGTTTTATACAAATAATCTCACCAAGCGGAGGGTCCTTACTGCAGCCTGTGAAATTATTAGCTGCACACAACACTCATCATAACTCCAGGCTCAGCATCTTAAGTCAGTCATGACTTCTGACTGTTTGCTTGCAAAATCTGTCATGCTGTCAGTGCCTAGATGAGCAGTAGTTTCTTTACCCTTCCCTGGATGGATGAACATGTGGAACCAAGGGGCTCTGAATGTTTTTCACCTGTTCTTAAAGTTAGAATTCCAGTTCATAGCATTGCCACTAGAATAATTACTTATTAGATTCGTCATTAATTCTAGTCCTTTGTAGTGCATTAGCATAGAGGCTGTAAGAACCAAGGGAACAGAAGCGTTGGAAGACAATTCTCACACATCAGTGAAATAATAAAGCACTCTGAACGGAAAAAGGAACATGAGCTCAATAGAATAAATTGCATCTGAAAATTTTATTTAGGAATCAAAACTAATTATTGTAAGTTCCACCTCAGTAGCAGTTGCTGATTTCATTACAAGATCTAATTGGACTTATATGTGCTGTAAAAGTTTTTTATCTTTTAATTGATAGCAAAGATCAAAGCATAGAGAATTAAAGATGGACTTGATATTTGTTCCATAGACTCATCTTGTGGCTTCGTTTGCATTTACATGATTCGTTGGAGTCGTTCACAGCACAGGCTTATATTAACATGCCAAAAAGAGAATCCACTCTTGGTCCTTCAGCTCAGTGCTCCAGAAGTTCACCAGTCATATTGCTCAGCCAGTCAGGTCTTAATTACCAAAGGATGCTACTTCAAGTCAGCCCTGAGCATCCTGCCCCTTCTCAAGCCTCTCTGGAACACATTTGGAAAAAAGACAAGTAGCAGCTGTTGCCATTTTACTGCACTGTTCACAATGGAGCTATAAGCCCACGTTCCCAAGGATGAGTGAGTATTTGGCATAGCTTTTCTGAATTAGGCCTGTGGGTCTGAACCATAGCCCTTTTAAACTTCACCACACCTGGTAGCATGAATATTTTTCGTTGATTCTGCCTTAAATGTAGCCAAGCTGAAACAGCTCCTTCAGAGTCCATGAATGTTAGGAATGAGAATGAGTGAATTCTTTCTGCGCTGCCCAGTGCTGTTCTGTGCATTGACATTCACTGATGTCTGCAGAGCAGGCACCAAAACCAGAAGCTCTATAGCTGTTCTGTCTAATTGACATTAGGAAGAAATTAAATTAGACAGTAGGAAGAAATTCTTCTTCTGGTAGAGGTTGCCCAGGGAAGTTGTGAATGCCCCCTCCCTGGAAGTGTTCAAGGCCAGGTTAGATGGGTATTTGAGCCTTCTGGTCTAGTGGGACATGTCCCTGACCATGGCAAGGGGGTGTAGAACTAGATGATCTTTAAAGTCCCTTCCAATCCAAACCATTCTATGATTCTATGATTCTATGAATTGGCCTAAGTTAAAAATAAAAGGTATGAAAAAACACACAACAACGAAAATCCTGTAAGAACATCATCCCCACTACCACTTTTGACAGTACCATCCAGCAGTCACTGAAACCAGTATGAATGAAGGTAAGTGAAATATCTCTTGAAAACTTCTGGAGACATTTCTAGAGTCAGTGCTGAGGAGATGGAATTCTCCAGCTCAGAGAATCAATAACAGTCAGGTTGATTAATACTGAAGGAGCAGTAGCAGCAACAGGGGGATATCACTACCTTAGGATTGTGATGTGCAAAAGCTGGCTAGATGCTAGTGCTACTGACACACAGCACAACAAGAAAAACAGTGGGTATAGGTGGCCTACATGGTAACAGCTGTGAGACTAAAAGTAGCAAAGAAATTATGAGTGGCTTTAGGGCTCTGGTGGTGAGACCAGCAAGACACCACACATTAGTGATACCAAAATATCTCCTCATAAAAGTCAGGCAGCATTCTTCCTCTGAGCTCAAGGTGAACTAGCTCGTGTACATCCCTGGACCTTACCTTATATCCGACATCAAACTGTAAATGGACACAGCAGCAGGAAGGGGAAAAGTAGTATAAAAGAGCCTCTTTAACATTGAGCATTTATGCTGGCAGTTTAGGAGGCTGAAGCTGCCAAAAAGACTGAAGAGTTTGTGTTGTACTTACCATTCATATGTTCTTGATTTGTTTTATCTTACCACAGACTAGCTATGTCCTTTCTTCCTTTACACTCTATTTTATATACAAACTCAATGTTTATGATGGAAGCATTGCCTGCTGAAGTTTCCATTGGCAGGTATCAAATCTTCCAAATTTTCTGTGAGTTGCGTGTGTTACATCTTGTAAGAAGCCTGCACTGGCACTAACCACCCAGGCTGGGAGAAAGGTTATATGCATCAGAAGTGTAACACCTCCCAGCCTCTTTGTTTGAAACTGTGAAAGCTGCCAGTTCATCCTTCTGATTCTCCAGCAAAAACGATTGTTGTTCTCTAAATTTGGAAATACAAATAACTGGCAAGCTGCATTTGTACCACAGACAGAAGTAGAGAGGGTGCAGCAAAATTTTTTTCAGAGGCTGTTGACTTCCTTGCTGTCACTTTGTTCTGTCACTTTGCAGTGCTTCATTTTTCCAGGTAGAAAAAGACCACAACATTTACATATAGATTTCCAGAGGGCAAAGGCCCAACTGGTTTTGTTCAGTTGCTTTGGGAACCTTCAGATAAGGTGACTCAGGAAAGACAAAAGATGATCCTAATCACAATGACACCATCGTTTTCTCTCTGTGATGGTCCTGGGATATGTCATCTACTGAAAAAGCATCCTGCTTCCCATGGTGTTTGGACATGAAATGAGTATTAAGGAGGAATTCTTTGACAAAGCTGCTTTATTTCTTTTTCTCCATCTTATTCTAACTTTCACCCTCTCCTTGAAATGACCCAAGGGCTTCAATAGTGGATACTTCCCTTTCTTTTCCAGATATTAATTAAAGAGCTCAATCTTCAATGCATTTATTATAATGAAATAGTCACACAGTGTAAAGCAATCTAATTTTTTTCCCATTCCACAGAGGCCAACAAAATGCCCATTTTGGGACCTTAATATAATGAAAGACCTGAAGAGTTATTTAGAGTCAAAAAGAAGATTCACATGTTTGAGTGGGTCACGGGTGTTTTATTACACCCTCATCGTTACAAAAAAAAATGCTTATTCTGTGATGAGTTCCAGGGTGACAGAAAGTAGGCAGAGTATGCTTTATGAAAGCACTTGTAAGAGCAGCCAACATCTCGTACAAAGTATTTGCAGCTAAATTATTAGCTTCTACCAGCTAAGCAGCTGCAGAATTGTTCATGGCCTCTGATACAGATGGGCTACATAGCTGCAGATTTTTTCCTCAGTCAAATGGCAGTACACTGAGCTAGTCCATATAAACGGACAGATGGGAGGAAAGGCTGGAACTTCTTTCTCGTGGTTTATGTGACCCAATGGCAATGCTAGGAAGTAAATTCTGCTTTTACCTGGTATTTTTCCTACCTTAGAAAATGATCATCCTCACTCAACATCAGATAGTCCATGTGAAGAAAGCTGTCTGAAATGCCTCACATGCAGTTTGCACATTACCAGGTCCTAGAAAATCCAACCACAATACACAAAACCATAGGAAAACAGACTTCATTAGTTAATTTGCTCTCAGAACTACATGTTTATTTATGACGGTAATTCTCTTGTAAAAAAAAAAGAAAGCCCTGCATTGTGTGAAAGTTCTCCTATATTCATAATCCTCTGCCTGGATCATTCTAATCCTCTGTTTGCACAGGTGTGTCTATACTTTGAAGTGTGAAATTGTTCAAACAGGACTGTATACAGACCAACAGCCCAAAAGTGGCTTTGGAGCTTTGGTGTATCAAAATACACATGGGAGACTGATCTCCTCCTGCCTAGGTAATCATTTTATATCTGTGCAAAATGAAAGTCAAGCTTTTCCACTCTGATTCAGTTGAGTTCTGATGCTCTTTATGGGTTAAGTTTAAATGGCAGTGTAAGTGGAAAGACAACAGAAAATCAAGAGCTGTGATATGGATATGCCAGCTCAAAATGGATAAAGCACTAATAAAACAGATTAGCACTGAGCTTTTCATGCCACCAATCCCGATATAATTTGCATACTTTACAGGAATCACAGGAAAATAAGGGCATAGGAGTGGCAGGGACTACCTAGGTCATCGAGTCCAATCCTTTGCTATCATAGGCAACAGTGTCATATAATCCCTTTCATAAATCCTTTGACTTGCCAACGAAATGCAGCAAAAGCAGAGGAGAGCACTGCAGATGTTTAGAAGAGCACAGAAAAAAACCACAGCCTGTTTAGAATTAAAAATGTCATTGAAGCTATACAGCCTTTTAACAGAGATGAACAAAAAGTTTGGTTTGGTTCATCTCTGACTCCAAACTTTGCTGCCATCCAGATGTGTATACATACATGTGAATATCTGATACAAGAGATTCACATTCCTCTTCCACATATAAAGAGGGACTATGAGAACTGGCATTTGATTTGACCACCAAAATGTTCAAAAAGTACCCATGGTTCTTGAATAATCAAGACTGGTTAAAAATTCCTCTTTATATATCAGTTGAGGTATGTTCAAAATGACATTTTCCTAGGTTGCCTGTTGGCTCCAGGAAAGGCTAAACAAATCTGGAAGAGAGAACGTATTGGCTTAATTCATATTTTGCACAGCATATCAGAGGCATTCATCTATGACATGGAGAGTTATGAGAAAACCACAGGTGTTTCCCAGAAACTTGGAAGTGTCTGTTTAATTTGATATTCAGACATTTAATTTCACCTTACTCCTTTGCAAGTAAAATATAAATAACCCATTGCTAGTTGAGTTGGTTGCCAGAAGGGCCAACAACAAGACAATTCAATGACAAGAGAAAGGGATTAGCTGGAATGGCTCCCTGGGACTGGTAAGACTAATGAGGAAACAGTCTATATCGTAAAATTATATAGAGTTCATGTTAAGTAGTTTCACCTTTTGCTGTTTCCTTGCCAGTGACTGATATTTCTGTCTATATCTTAACAGGGGAAGCATAGATCTCTCTTTCAGAGGTTTTCATGCTCCAGACTGAATTATTAGTCAAACTATAAGCAGTAAGTAATCAAGATATTTGAACTCATGCCAGAAGTAGAAGCCTGAACTGTTTCCTAAGATAAAGAGAGCTACAAGAGGCAATACTCAGTGCCGCATCGAACACACAGAAGAAATCCACAGCTGCAGAGGATCTTCTCATCAAGCTGGTGCAGTTTGGTCTGAAAAATGGCTGGTTTGGTCAGCACTAGGTAAAAGCTGAGAACGTATTTCAGTTCCCTGTTGTCACAAATTAAGAGTGGATAGAACAGTGAGTTGGTAAGGGAAAAAGTCTAGCCAGCACACAGACTTTGCTCACCCTCAGATACCTTCACTAAGCACTGGTTCATACCTTTTGAGAAAGACAAAGGGGGAACTGAGGCCAAACCACTGCACCTCTCTCTCTCAAAGTCATGAGATAACTTGATGCCTGTAGCATTGTTCTAAAGGGAATATTGCACTTTTACTATTATACTCAATTGTCCATAGTATGTGTAAGATTGTATAGTAATTTTAGATTTCTGCTATGAAAGGATGTAATTATGCTAAAGAACCAGTTGCTTGGGATTTTCTAAAAGATGTAAAGATAAAAGGCCTACATCAAGGAACTCCTTTGGAATATGTTACGGATGTTATGTTGAGGGAGAAAGGAAAATGGTCAGTTTATAGAGTTGAGGTACCATTCTGTTCAGTACATCAAAGTTAACAAAAGGATGTACATAATGAACTTCTATGGCCTCTGAGCTTTGGAAAAGAGATAGAAGAAATAAAGAAGGAATGTGAAAAGTAAATTAAGAGTTAAAGCGTTGGCAGAAAATGCTAAGTGAACAACTTCTAGCTTGGCTTCAGCAGCTTTTACAGGGCAGATTTGGCAAGGAAAATGATAGAACTGAAAATCTAGGTGAATGAAGAGGGTAAGAAAAGTGAAGTTTAGTGCTAAATTTATCTGGAGTGTTCCAGTAATGGCCTGACTCACCATGAAATACCTCTCACACGTACTTTGCTCAAAATACAATGTTGATATTTCAATTTATGTGTATGATAATGATTGCTTGGTATTTATACTCAGTAGGCTAAACTTTCCACAACATTCCTGTCCACTTCTGAAAGTTAGTTTTTTGTGTATTTTCTCATAGGAATGAACTGAACAAACAGGTAACTGTTCACTTGCACACTTCCATGGCCCACAAAAAATTGACCCAAACCAGTCATGCACAGAAAGCATATCTTTTAAGGGGGTTCAAGAAGTTAAGAGGTAAAAAGCACACAGGCAAGTTTTTCTAAAGTCCCTTTTTTTATTTTGTCAAATTGACTGCAGGAAGTATACCTAAGTGCACATGGCAAACTTAGGAAAGGCTCTGTCAGCAGGCAAGCCTATTAAATACTCACATTTCTTTAAACCCCCCTTAAACTATATCCTTCTGTCATTCTTTAAAAGTTTTTAGAAGTTTTCGAAAGTTAAAAGTATTTCTCTAAAAACTTTCCATTTTAAGGTTCTTTTGTTCTCACTTCCACTATTGAAAATTAAGGCATCCCCTTTTCTTCACTAAAGTGTATTCATCACATATCTCACAGAACTCCTTTCACTCTCTGATAAACATCATATGTATATTTCTTACATTTCCCTGTCACTTGCTTAGGTCCATATTTTAATCAGTTCTCCTGCTTTGAAAAAGCAGAGAAACTCAGCCATGTACAGTGATTGTAACAGTGTCACAAAATCTTCACACTTTCACTACAGTGGGTGTAACTAGCAAGTGAGGGTCCTGTAATTTCCATGTCTTGACGAAAAAAAAAATATCTGGAAATACCAGCCGCTAACTGGCCTTTACTTTGAAAAAAGGAAATTTTAGATTGCTTGTTCCAGTAAGTGCTGTGCTAATTCTCTTGATCATTACAAACACCATCAATGTCTCACTCCCCAATGCCAGAACAGAAAATGAAGGTGAGGAAATAAGTGTTATGGACCTGAAGCAGCCTCCCGCATCTCTGGGGCAGGCTGTGGTGAGGTGAGCAGGGGCTGAGCAGCTGGCCAGGTGATGAGCTGAGAGTCCAATGAGTCCCTGGGGTCCCAGGGATACACAACCAGATGTGAAAGAGCATGATAAGCATACTGCCTTGAAAAGCAAGAGAGAGGGCAGATAACCTACACACCACATAAAAATGGACACAGGGACTGGCTACTCTATGTACTGGACAAGTATCATGGCGCAGCAAGGTGGCAAGGCTGATATTTCTTGAGATTAAAGGCAAGGAATGGATCGTTTCTAACAAAAGCAACAAGTGAAAAACTAAAACAAAATAAGGTGAGAATCACAAAATCCTAGAATCATAGAATAGTTTGGGTTGGAGGAGACATTCAGGGCGATCTAGTTCCAACCCCCTGCCATGGGCAGGGACACTTTCCACTAGATCAGGTGCTCAAAGACTCATCCAGCCTGGCCTTGAACACTTCCAGGGATTGGACTTCCACAACTTCTCTGGACTTCTGGTTCCAGTGCCTCACCACCCTCACAGTAAATATTTCTTCCTAATATCAAATCTAAATCTACCATCTTTCAGCTTAAAACTGCTACCTCTCATCCTATCATTATTCTCTCCATCTTTCCTAGAAGTACTTTCCTTTACGTACAGGACAGCTGCTTAAAGGTCTCCCTGGAGACTTCTCTTCTCATAGGCTAAACAATCTCAGCTCTCAGCCTGCCCTTGTATGGAAGGTGCTCCAGCCCTCTGATGATCTTTTGCGAGAAGGGAAAGAGAAGATGAGATAAGGTAAGGAGGTCTTCTAAAGGAGTTCCAAGACAAAGTAACACAAGTTAGCAAACCAAAGCAGGGAGAAAAGGACCAGGTACATTCACCCTTATTTATAAACCTAGGAAAAATGCTCAATGCTGCCACATGCTGAAGAGTAGAGAGAATAAAAGAAGAAGGGGTAAAACAAACAGTAACCAATTATGATGTACTTCAGCCTCTCTTTCTAGCAGTTATAGTTCTAGAGTAACTTGCTCCTTGTCTCTTCTCAGGAAAGAGGAATACTGACAAAATGTGCTCAGATAGCAAAGGGTCCCCAGTGCCTTTCCTGCAGGTAGGCACTGCATATCCATGGAAAAAAACATCTCCTTCATCAGTTATTCCAAAGACACGCTGTGCTGTTCTGGAGGGGATGAGATGGCTCTTTGGTCTCTGGCCATTTTGTCATCAGCTTCCCTGTTCAGAGCTCTCATAAATGCACTGGCTAATACTAAATAGGGATGGACTGAGGACAGAAACTGTTTCTTTCCCAGCCTTCAGCCTGTGCAACAATGCCCACCTGTGTACACAACACATACTGCAGTCTGCCGATGGTTTTCTCACGTCTACCTCCTGCTGGGCAGATTTCACTTCTGTCTGAAGTACAAGAGCAGAGCATATGGCAACCAAATTACAGCAAGGTGAGCATTTGCAAGGGAAAAAAGGCATGCTAGCCAGCAAGCATTTTCAATGCATGTTAACAAATCCAGCTTATCTCACATGCCTGCTCTCCCTGTCCCATTCCCATTCCCACTGAATAGACACTAATTGAAAATTATGTTCCAATGTGAAGCCTTTTTCTAATTTGATCTTGTTTAGAAGCATTCAGGGATCCTATGGTTTGTTGTGTTTCAAAGTGATTTGCATGAATTCCCTGAGGAAGACAACAAAGGGCACTGTCAACATTTTGCTGGCAGACAGCAAGGGTTTCTACTCAGCACTGAATATTCATGTGCTCTAAGGAGCACAGAATCTTGGTGTAGAAGAGACAGCTGTGAAGCTCCAGTGCAAAATGTCTAAGAAAATACTGTAATATCTGTTCCTATCTAGGGTTTTTTGCAGTCCGTCAGCAATCCTAAATTCCCTAGTAGGCGCTGGAAAAAAAATTGAGTATTTAAATAATTAAAAAATATTTTTCATGGGAAAGACAGAATTGCTGTTGTGCAAAGTGCCAAGTTTTGCTTGTGAGAACAAGGTGGAAATTATCCACGAGTCCTGGGACGCAGCAGTGCACAATTCCTTCTCCAAAGTGATAGTTGCTGGGGACATGTACTCCAGGCTGCCTTACATTCCTGCTTTAGTTGATTTTCTAGTTAGATTTGATTAAACTTGTGGCTGTATTGCTTTTTCTGTGTAATATTCCATGAATTTTGCTATCAATTTCAAAAGTTCAACAAGGTATTGAAAGCAAATATTTCATGGCTAGTAGCAAAAATATTTTATGTAGTTACTTGATATATTTCACAAAATATTAGATGAGTAGTTTGTATGCTCTGATTTGTGTGATTCCAGAGCTATATCTTATTCAAGTTGTGAAAATACTTCATCAGCATGGTAGGGAATACTTGATAAAATACTTGATAAAATACTCATATGAAATTGCATTAAAAGTTTCATGGCTAGCCACACTACAATGTTTGGAAACTATGTTGTAAGGAACTTCCCTGTTGAAAATTGCTACCACTTTTCAATTATGCTTATGTTTAATTCAAAACATTTTCAGAACCTTTTATTTTTAATGATTTTTCTACAAGTATGAAAAGCAAATCCAGACATTGCACTACCACTTCATTTCTAGCGCTTGTACCTGGATGACCAAGACCTCTTCCATCTTTGTATGACAGTCAATCCTACGGCTGCTTGTGTTTCATTGTCCTTCCAGGGAGGGTCCTATAAATTGATGCATTTTCCATATCCTTATTCTTCAACCTCACCTTGCCCATTTTATTACAACTTTCTAAACATCCTCCTCCCAGTCTGCCTTCCCAAGGGCCTTTGAACCTCCTCCTTGGCAGGAGTCTACATGTGTGCAGCTGAGCTACTGCTGCCCTGCTCTAGCACCTTGAACTGGCAGCACAGAAATGCAAATGCTTGGAATCAGAATTCAGAGATTAAACCTTCCCTGAGTGAGGCCAGAAAAGCACTAGGCTGGTGTTCAAATGTCCCAGGAGGTAGAATGAATGATGGCAGGGCAAGTTGATGACGACCATGCTAGCAGAGAGGCACAACGCATCAGAACTTCAGCCTGTAGAATCAATTCTCAATCATTTTATATCTTTTCAAAGGGGGGATTGAGTACGCATTATCTGCCCCATTAATTTACTCTAATTTACCCTTTCGCACTGTATACGTGTGGAACTTTTCAACAAATGTAGAATAAATGCGGTATAAACCAGCCATCTGTCCCCCTCCCATACAGGCTTTTTGAGCTGAACAATTTGTAGATTTTTCTCCATTTTTAAGTCTTCTTGCCACATATTATATTTCACAGTCACACTTTTCTACCCTTCAAGATATATCTTCTCTATTGTTTCTGTGCCAATGCTCCACACAAACAAGAGAATTAAATTGACTCTGGGAAGGGCTGAATTTTCAGTCTTTGCACAATCTCGCTTGTGTTGAAAGGCACACGGCATTCAGGGCTCCAAATAATAGTGCCAATTAACTCCAGTTAACACGCAAGGCACAAATGCTTTGTCACTGCTTTGGTAGTTTCTGTAACTATAGACCAGAGTAAGCGTTTCTAAATCATTTAAAATGATACTTCAAATCTTCTGCACACCGTAGCAGGGCAAACAGCAACTTGGGTACAACCAGACATACAGGGCAGCAACCCGGAAAAAAGAAAACCAAATCAAAAAAACCAGGAATAAACCCCTCCAACTTCATTTCTCTGACCTCCTTTTCGAGCTGAATTTGGAGACTTCGCTCGGAACAGCCCTGGTGGGGTGTTTTTTCCGGCAGCAGTGCCGCGCCGTTCTCGACCTGCATGGAAACCGTCGCACCTGGCTGCGTCCCTGCGGTGCGGGGATGTGCGGGGATGTGCGGGGTCGGAGCGCTGCCTGCTGGCGAGGAGCCGGGCTGCTCATCCCCGCACCAGGCACGGAGGCCGCCGTGCCCCTGGGAGAAAAAAAAAAAAAAAGCAGGCAGCCCTGCCAAGGAGAAATTTTGCAAGACAATCAGGTTACACCAAGCAACGTGGGGGGAAATCTGTGCGCGGATGATGCAGCGAGATGCTTGTAACTACGCAAGATACCTTTAATGTGTGTCAATAAATGGCATCTCTGAACATTTTTATGTGTTCCCTGTATTCCTCTGTGGTATCTTTGAGAAAGATTTTTTAAGATGGATGGGAAGGTAATTGCTGCATCTCTTCGCTTGTAAAACTAAGCACTGTTAGTGACTCGAGCCCAGTTCTACAGAGTGAGAAACAGAAAATTAGAATTCAGGATCAATCTCTCATTCAGCAAAAGAAAACCAGACTCGATTTCAGACACTTTTATTATCCACTAGGGATGCAGCCTGCAGAAATCTTTCAGGTTTTGTACTTGAGGATCCATGTGATTAAATCACTGTTGCAGTGTAAAATTTTCATTAACTGTGTCTTCTCCTTTGGTCATGGTCGGAAGTCTGTTATTGACGCTGCCTATAGCTGTGTCTGAAGCCTGTCCTCCAGCAAACACCATGGCACTTGTGGGACAAGAATTGTTCTTTCCCGTGAGTTAAAAAAGAGCAATTTTCATTGATTCCACAAGTAAATTATTTTTCCTCCGGAGAATCTGTTGAAAATTGCACAATGATTCCCGTATACATGGATTAGTGAGCAGTGGACAGGAATGGATGTCAGATGTATAATGATAAAACTTTGTTACAGAATGAGTCTGTAACTTACCATAAAGTTATACCATGTGCATTGGCATGAGGAGATTGTGAAGAAAGATGAAAGCAAAATCATGATTGGTGGCCAGATTAGTTATACTTCAGGAAACCAGGAGGCTTGCACGGCAGAGGCAGAAAAAGCTATGTTGCCATTCTCAAATGTGCATTTCAAGCTTTTGAGTTTCTAAAGATACATTTCCAACAATATCCCAACTTTAACGAACCAAGAGTTCCCTCATCAACTTCAAAAAATAACTTAAAACAATGTCTCCTAAACTTGTAACACCATCAGCTCTTCATTCATATTCCTTCCATATTCATGATAAAGGCTAATGGTGATTACTTTAAAACAGGTTAATTACAAAAGGTACTTCTTGTATGTGCCCACATTTAGCCATGGCTAAACCATAGGCAATCATCCTATCACCCTATTCCCCCCACATACCTGGGAAGAGGAACCTAGAAAGGAGAGGAAAACTCATGGGTCAAAATGAAAACAGTTTTATGCATAATATAAAAATAAAGCAATGATAATAACAACAATAATAACAATATACAAAACAATACTCAGCTGTTCCAATTAGAGATCACAGAACGTGCACTCCCAGCAGCGGATGCCAGATGGTGAACACTGCGAGCACAGCAGTTCTAGTGGGCACAGAGGTAGCAGTCAATGCAGAGAAATCAGAGCGGACTCAGCACCAGAAGCAGGACACCAAGATGCACTGAGGGTGAGCAGGAGCCCAAGGGACAGGCAGACACTGAGAAGACAAAGGGCCATCCCCAGCAAACTTCGTGCTTCTATATGAAGCGTGACATTCATGGTATGGAACACTTCGCTTGGCCAGTTTGGGTCAGCTGTCATGGCTCTGCTCCTCCTAGCCTTATACACATGCTCACCTGTGAAGCATGGCAAGCTGAGGAAGCCCTTAGTTTCCTTGACAACAATCCAAAACATGTTATTTTTCTTCTCATACTAAAATCTAGAGAAACACCAGTTACTGAGAAGAAAATTCATTCTATCCCACCCAAGCATAAACATTCACTAGTAACAACTGTAAATAATAGATGTTATCAACAATATTCTCAAGCTGAACTCAAAATTCTGCAGTTACTGAAAAGAAAATTGACTCTATCCTAGCCAAAACCAGGACAATGAGTAAGGTGCAAACCAGAGATTGGAAAATGGAAATTGTTGTAAGGAATAAACAGAGAGAATGATGCAAAGCAACAAGGAAGGAGGTTGGGAGGAAAAAAAAACCCAAAAGACAACACATGGAAGATCAAAAAAACAGAAATATAATGAACACCAGAGAAAGCGTCTTCTTAATGTGGCTCTGAATACCCCTTTTCATTTGGCATGTTCTCTGTTAGAAAGACAATGCATAACTGAATGTACCACTGCCAAAGAAGCTAATATAGTATAATTCCAAGGCAAATAATACATATTATGATAAAACTTACATAAACATGATTAAAATGGTGCATATGCACTTAGATATAACAAAATGCATAATGTTGCTATAGTATTTAGAAATTGCTTACCACTCCACCTATTAATCTCCCTGTAATGCAGCCAAAGTTGAGTTCACCTTCCTTTCCCACCACTCTCTGGTATCTCAGGTGCCTGTTCTGTTCTGTCACGGAGTACCAGTTCTTCCTAGAAGGCACACCACACCTTTCACATCCACTGTCATTCATGCCTACTTCTCTTTTCCAATTTTTGTTTCCTTTTCTCCAGTCTGACAATATTCAAGAAGCATTTGGACAACACCCTCCAACACATGGTGTGAATTTGGGGGTTGTCTTATGCAGGGCCATGAGTTGGACTCAATGATCTTTGTGGGTCCCTTCCAAATCAGGACATTCTATGATTCTTTTTTTGTCTACAGCTTTCACACAGTAATGTATAAACACCACTTATTTATCTAATTATCAAGGTTTGTTATAGAATGTAATCACGGTTTTATAGCTTGCTGTTGAGGAAACAAGCAAGAAAAGGAGATAAAAGAGCACCTCCATCTCTGTAAACATTTCAGAGGGGTTAAAAAGCAATTAAAAGAGGTTCATCTTTCTTCCTTTCTGACCAAGTTATAAAATCTTATTCTGGCAGCGCCGATAAAGATGATTATAAGGAGTTTTAAAATCTGTATTCAGATGTGATGCTGGAGGGCAAGACATCTGTTAATATCTGCCAGGCTCCCAGAGGAAGCTGCCCCTTCCTAGGAAACGAAAGGTTTAGGTAAGCTAGTCATGCATGCAGCTCTCTGGATGCATGTTTTTCTCTTGAGTTACCTCATGTTCCCCCTACTAAGATTAACCAATACATTCATTCAAGAAGACTGTTTTGGGTAAATGTGGTGCTCACAAGCGCACCAAGGGTCAGACCATGGTTAGTGTTCTCCTGGACCTGACGGCAGCCGAAGCTCCCACATCCGCAGACCCCGTCAGAGCAGGCAAGAACCACACGAATCCACCTGCAGACATTTTGCTTGTAAGTGCCTGCGAAACCAGCAGGATGCTAAAGCATCTTGAAAGGACTTCCCTGGAGGTGTTTAAGGCACGGGTGGATGAGGTGCTGAGGGGCATGGTTTAGTGTTTGATAGGAATGGTTGGACTCAATGATCCGGTGGGTCTCTTCCAACCTGGTTATTCTATGATTCTAAGACACTGCTACTGCCTTTTAATTTTTGCCACAATTTACGTCATTTGAGCCTACCCTGTGTGTGCTGCTTCCACTAACATTAGTTGCAGATACTCTGGTTTGTACATACTGGGATTTGCGGGCATTTTTATCTGCAGGAAAAGATGAAAGTCATCAAATCACAGCAAACCCTTTCCACCTTGAACCGGGAGCTCCGCGTGTGACAGATGCTTCCAGCGTGTGTCACGTACTTTGTAAATAAGAGACAAAAAGCAGTGCAGAAACGAGTAACGTGGGGAACAGAGTGACCAGGAAAGCGAGGAGCGTGAAGAAAAGCCGGGGTGGGAAAGCAAGGATGCAAAAGGTAAAGGCCATGGCACATCCCTGGGCGAACACACACATCCCCCACCGCTCCCAGGCAAGCAGGAAAGGCCGCTGGGTGGCGCGGCTCGAGACCGCGGGCCAGGAGAATAAGAAACACCTAATTCTAACATATTCTCAAGGCCGGCCAGTTGCAACAGACCACTACGCTTTGCGCCCCGATGACGAACGCACAGACGCGACGCCGAGGAAGCCGCCCCCGCGGGCCCCCCGCCCCACCGCAGCGCTCGGGGAGGAGGGGAGCGCGCACGCGCCGCGCCGCCCGCAGTTCCTCCGCCGGGCGGCGGGGGGCGCCGCCCGCAGTTCCTCCGCCGGGCGGCGGGGGGCGCCGCCCGCAGTTCCTCCGCCGGGCGGCGGGGGGCGCCGCCCGCAGTTCCTCCGCCGGGCGGCGGGGGGCGCCGCCCGCAGTTCCTCCGCCGGGCGGCGGGGGGCGCCGCCCGCAGTTCCTCCGCCGGGCGGCGGGGGGCGCCGCCCGCAGTTCCTCCGCCGGGCGGCCACTCTGGGCGCCCCTCGTTGGCTGTCGCGGTGTCGGCGGCGGCGTCAGGGTCGGTGGCGGCGGCGGGTCGCGGCCGTTCCTTGCTGCAGCATGCCCACCGTAGAGGAGCTCTACCGCAACTACGGGATTCTGGCGGACGCCACCGAGACGGCAGGCCAGGTGGGCGGGGCGCGGCCTGCGGGGCCCGGGGCTGGAGCGGCCGCGGCGTGGGGCCCCTCGCGGCGCAGGGACGGAGGGGGACGGAGGCGAATCCTCGTCCCGCTTGCGGCCCGGGAAGAGCTCGTCGCTTTTGCGGCGTCCTCCTCCCACGCTGTTCGCTTTTAGGAGCGAGGTGGTGTTCGCTGTTAGGAGTGTTGCGCGCGGGGCAAATCTAGGGCCTTAAAAGATGGCCCTGGGGCTCATCCGGCTCCAGCGCGAGCGTGTCCGAGTACAGAAAGAGCGTGGCAGGGTTTTTAGCTAAAAGGCTCCTAAAGAAACTGAACTGTTGGGGGAGGTGAATCCTATTATGATTTGTTAACGGCCTAGAGCCTTGTTTTGTTTTGTTTTTTTCCTTAATGCAAAAATGGAAAGTCCGTCCTCATGGATAAAGGAGCGGTTTTTTTACCTGTAAAATCCTGGCAAAATCATCTGTTTGTTTATATCGTTACTGATTTATCAAGAAAAAAAATACGATGGCTTAGTGTATTACCAATACAAAACATTATGATAAAGTAAAACTAGATTTTTTTAATTGCATTAGGCTCTCATATTACTGAATGGCTGCCTGAAAAGACAGCAGGTTTATTTCTTTTTTTTGTCATAATGTGTATAACTAGAAAGGTAGATTTGCACGTACCTACCTAGCAGTAGGTATTAAACTAAAAAAGTAGATTTTAACTTTGGAATGTTAAGAGGACAGATAATACGGTGATGGTTTGGTAGTTTGGCTTTTTTTTTAAAAAAAAGGGTTTTTTCTCTAAGTCAAGTCCCGTCTGGTTGCTTGTGCTGCTGTGCCCCGGTAAAGCTAAGTGTCATTGCAGGAAGTCCAACGAAAACATCATCTCAGAGCCAATCAAAAAAATGTAACTGAAATGTTGGGAATTATGGGGAGAGATGCAGAATAAAACAGATGTTATTACTGTGCTATTTTATGACTACATAGTCCATTTTCGCTATTGAGAGTAGCCTCTGTAAGATAGGAATGGCCGTCTCATAAAACGAACTCCAGCGTAGTTAAGAAAGACAGGGAAGAACCTCCAAGGGTCATTATAGAATTATGATTCCTGATATGTTTACCCAACTTTGCCTCTCTACATCTTGTGGGGTTCCAAAGCCAGAGATAGTGTCTTAGTAATTAGTATATCTTGCTGGACTTTCTTCAGCAAACCTTTCTGGTGTTTTTTTTAATTGATCATATTTCTGGCATGCAGACGTTCTGTGGCAAGATGTTCCATTACTTCATTTATCTTCGTAAAAGAGTTTTCTCCTTTGAACTAGTCATTTTATAATCTTATTTGATGTCTCCAATTTTTATATTCTGAGAAGATGTGAGTAATTGTTCCTTACTCATGAATTTTATCCCACTGACAATTTTACTATCTCAAACAACCTTATTAGTATGATCTCTCACTACAAAAAGTCACCATAACCCTGTCCCAAAAAAGAAGCTTTGAACATGAGGAAAAGAGCAAGGGGACAACCAGAAGTATGATATTAAGAGAAATATTTTAAAAGATCAGAAATATTTTGTTTGTAAAAGAGTGTTTCGATTGAGAAAGGGGCTCAAATGTGATAAGTCTACTTCATGAATGGAATGAAGGTGAGAACTTCAAAAAAAACTATTAGAAAGGAGGCTTAAAATAAACAGGAACACAAACTTTTTTCCATAGCACATTGTGAAACTTGACACAGGACGTAGTGAAGTATGAATTGATTCAAGAACTAACCTAGAGCAATTAATAAATGGGTGGTCAGTTGATAGTTACTGAAAATAAAGTTCTGGGCACTGTGTCTCCCTTAGGATGTTCCTGTGTAAGAAAATGTGTAGGACTGATCATGCTGATTCTACAGTTGCTTGCTTTTTTGCTTGAGCATTCTGTGCTGCCAGGTGCAGGGTGTAACAAACTTCTGCCTGAAATGTATTTGGCCTAAATGATGGGAGTAGCTAGCATGCAGTAATGCAAATTCATGCAATACAAGCTACTCTTTTGTTCCTGTATGAATGCTTTTGTTAATATTTATTAAGTTCAAGTAACTTGTTGCACAAAAAAGTTGTTCTTCATGTGCAGACTGAGAACCTGTGACTGTAACAGCGTGTATTTCATTGTTAGCTTGCAGTGGCTCATTCCTGCTTTTGTTGTTGAGTGCACTGTGTTGGTGGAGCTACCGAGCAAACCGAATGGGGTGTTGATCAGCTGAGAAGCAACCATTTTTTCCCTTGGTCATTTTTCTTCTAGATCAGTCCCCCAGTCCAGTTCAGAACTTGGCAACATGAAGAGCTATCAGCAAGGTGTAGGGGGTGTTTAAGAGCATTGGTAGTATATGTTAAAATACAGCTTACTTTAGAGGGAATTGATGCAGCATACTGCTTTATAAATTAAAATCTTTATTTGCTATGGGTGAACTTTTATGTGGAGTAGGGGTGATGATGTTTGCGACTCTGGGAAATGTAGTGTAAATAAAGCAAAATGTCCTGTGCTGTTGATGTTGCCATTCAAAGTAGGATAAGTTGTCTAAAGTGTAAATAAAGCAAAATGTCTTGTGCTGTCGATGTTGCCATTCAAAGTAGGATAAGTTGTCTAAAGTGTTCTTTTCACAACCAGGAGGAAAATTAAGGATGGAAAGTTCTTACTTCTGCTGGAATCCTAATAGTGCTGACTTTTATTTCCCAAACACATAGCTAACCACAACAAAGACTGCAACTTATTCTAAAATTTCAATCCTGCAGACACAAAGACAGAAACACCAATGCTATTCTAGTTGGAGCAGCTCTGTTGCTGAAGTATATATTTCTGTATTTCAGTTGGAGATTTCTGGGTTTTTGCATCTAGTCTCTATTAACAGATCTTTCAAGAACTGTGTTTTATCTCACATTAAGTGAACTGCTTGAATAGATACCAAAGATGCTTTAGCACAGTATTCGTTAAAAATAATTTGTGGTCCATCCGTATTGGGAGGTAACCTCTGCTTGAGAGACAGTAGAACAGATGGGAGAGACAGTAGAATGGGAGAGACAGTAGAACGGACAGGAGGCAGGAACTCCTTGAAAAAAATGCCAAAGTTCAGTGAAGTTGATCATGTGATTCCTTCAGTCTGTGCTGATGTAATCACAAGTGGTGTGGAGAACTGTTAGCCTTAGGGCTGGCAGTTTGAACAGACAAGAGGAATCAGAATAACAGTAAAAAACAGTCAATAGAGGCAAATTTTACTAAATTGGTCTGAGAGAGAAATTTATTTCTTTATATGAAGCTTGTATTGTATAGTTCACTTAAATAGCTGAAGTGAATGGGAGAGAAAAAAATCCTTCCCTTGTCATGAGAATACCCCAGGATTTTTCTATTTGTGTGTTCTGTTTTAACTTTTTCAGCATAAGGATGCTTACCAGGCTATATTGGATGGTGTGAAAGGAGGTGCCAAGGAGAAGAGACTTGCGGCCCAGTTCATTCCTAAGTTCTTCAAGCATTTTCCTGATCTAGCTGACTCAGCTATCAATGCCCAGTTGGACCTCTGTGAGGATGAAGATGTTTCTGTAAGAATAAGAAAGAACCTGGTAGCAAGCTGATATCTTGAATTTATATTTTGTCTTTGGAAAACTTAGGAATACAATTGTATTCATGTCATAGAGTAATTGTGTGATGGCATGGGAAGATGCATCAGTTTTCATTTCTTTTTCACTCCCATCATCAATCAAAGGGATAAATGTGTAGAAAAAAAACTTGCATACAGTTTATTTGAATATATATTGCATTTTTTCCTTTCAAAAAGCACTTTGTGGTAATGGATTCTAAGAAATCCTCCTGGGAGGCAAGAAAATTTTGTTTACACCTGAGAACTATGGAGGTGTGATTCTGAATGTATTATTCTCGCAGCAGTCTTGAGATGTTTTGTGCTGCTTCTGTGGTGCTAATAAAAGCTATACCTTTGAAGCATCTTTGGTTATCAAGACTTTAAATTATTTGGGCAGATCATTCAAGGTTTTTTCTCAATGCTGGAACAAAACCTAGAGTTTCTCTGCCCTGTGCACACATGTAAAACTGTCCTTCCTGTTAGCAAATAAGACTCCATAATAACACAGATTCCAACCCTTTGTTTTGTTGATCAAAGTAATGATTTTGTGAATGGAGGTGCTGTTTGAGTTCTTTTTTTTCTAGTGCAGCTTAGATCTAAAAAAAATATATTATCTTCTTCATAAACATGTCACAATAGTTTTATAGCAAATACAAAGTTTGGACTGCCATTAAAGTCTGAAACAAGAACATGACTTTCTGAGTATGATACTCATGTTGAAAGAATATGTGGTCATTTTCTCATATTTGTCTGATTTTTTTTCTGCCAAGCTTTTGTAGCTGAATTGCCCGCTTTGTTGTTTGGATTTTCTTGTAATTACTTAAAATTTTTTATTTCTACAATACTGACAATTTTGACAGATCCGTCGACAAGCGATCAAGGAGTTGCCTCAGTTTGCCACTGGAGATAATCTTCCTCGGGTAGCAGACATACTGACCCAGCTTCTGCAGTCAGGTAGGAGACAGTGGTAGTATTCTAGCCAATCTCCTTGTGGCCCACATAAAAATGTATACAGTTCTGTTCTGTAAAACATTTTCTGTTGATTCATAATTTGTCACAAAGCACACTGTTCCAGTGCCATTCATGCTTCTGCATATTCCCCCCGATTTGTATTTGCTGTCTGGTTATGCTATTTCTGTTGAAAAGTTGCTGGTTATCCAAATGTAAACTGAAAATCTTTCTGTTAAATACAACATTTTTTTTATTTTTCATTCAAGTTCTCTGAAAGCATCTGTGGAAAAAACAGAGGGGGGGAATAAACAAACCAAAACAAAAAAACCCTCCAGTTGTGGCCTGCAGCAGTTTGTCTTCTGTAAAAGACTTACTGGATTTCTAATTGAGGTGCTTAGGAACTTGAAAAATCCTGAAGGCATTTTCTTCCACACAGTGCATTTTTGGTACAAAATATTTAATTCAGAATTTAACATGCCATATGTATCTTTTAATCTCACTAAGTTGTAGAGTGCCAAATATTAAATGTTCAAGATTGTGTTAAAAAATTCATTATTAAGTCAGTCGGTTTCTCAGAAGATACTGTTTTTTTGAGACTTACATATTTCTCCACTTAGCTCAAGAGAAAAATTGTTTCTCCCATTGAAATATTGTAGATTACTTAAGAGTTTAAACAATATAAGTATTTATTTCACCTTAATTTAATACAAGTAAGCTTGTTTATTCAGCTGTTCCTTAAAATGACTAAATATATTAAATAACTTCCCTTCAGGTTTTCACTCCTATCAAGTTTGTAATGTTAAAGTATTGGCAGGGAGGCTGAAGTGGCAAATAGGTTTTTGTTTTGCTTCCAACTTTCATAATTTTGGCTTTCTACTTCCTCAGTCTAATGGTCGTTAGAAATGAAAGTTGTATTTTTAATAAGTAAATGCTGAGGATAGAATACTATTTGTATGATATCAGAAATCTTCCTTTGTTTATCTGCTCTTATGTTTGCGTTTCAAGGATATGCATGTCAGGTTTTTTCTCTCTCCAGATGATTCTGCAGAATTCAATTTGGTGAACAATGCTTTGCTCAGTATATTTAAGATGGATGCTAAAGGTAAAGGACGCATTTCTCTATAAATGTCTTCTTTTAATACTTCTCAGGATGAGAAGAGGATTCAATTTTTATCCTCTTAGTACAATGCAAAAGTTAGACACACACACTCATTGTTTGGTTTTACAAATGATACTGAACTCTTCAGTAATTGTTGATCTGAATTAGATCAGTAAAAGAATGCAGATTCTTATGTCAAGCTATATGAAAGTTGTGGATTTTCTTAAACATTAGTATAGCAGTTATTTTAAAATGTATCACAGAGTCTTACTGGAGGAAACGTCTTTATTCTGCATTGAATGTTCAGCTCTTAACTTCTAAGTAATTTGTGTTACCTGATTGATTCTACATTCAGGGACTTTGGGAGGCTTATTCAGTCAAATTCTTCAGGGAGAGGATATTGTGAGAGAGCGAGCCATCAAGTTCCTGTCTACAAAACTGAAAACTCTGCCTGAGGACGTGATGACAAAGGAGGTAGAAGAGTTCATATTGACTGAATCAAAGAAGGTGAGTTTCTTATTTGAGTACAAGCTTGAGTACTATTAAACCATCCCTTATCACTGCCATTGGTTTGGAGGTCTGTTTGTTTAAACCGCATGAGAAGTACAAATGTGGCCTTCTAGTTACCCCATTCTGGTACAGTCTGAACTTTGCAGCATTTTTTTGTGGGAATGTTAAAATAATGCTAGGCTCTTCTCATTTTGTAAAAGCAACTTCTGTTAGAATGATGGAATCATTCCTATTGGAAAGGACTTCGGGAGATTGATCACATTAGTGAATCACGCTCAGCTGAATTCAGATGAGATTTCTCAGCGCTTTGTCCAGTCAGGTTTTGAAAACTTTTAAGGATGGAGTTTTTTCATATTGTCTTGGCAACCAGTTCCAGTGTTTAATTGTTCTCAACGTGATTTTTTTCTTAATTTATCCAGTTGGAACCTCCATTTCGTTTTTTGTCATTGTCTCATTCTCACCCTGTCCACCTTGCTAAAGAACCAGGCTCCTGCTCTTGGAGACTTGTTGTTAAGTATTGGAAGATCTGTGTTAAGTCACCACCCCCCTTATGGCTTTTTTCCTTCAGGCTGAAAAAACCTACTTCCCTTGGTGTCTCCTCACAGGTCAGAGACTGGGCTTTCTAAAGCTTACCAACGATTTGCTCATGCAGGAGGGCCCAACACAAGATGCAGTGTTCCAGATTTGGTCTAATGAGGGCAATAACAAAAGAGAATCCTTGTCCCTTTTTTTTCTCTCAGTCTGCTGGCTGTGCCCTTGTCACAGCACAGACACTTCATCACCTAAGGAATGCTGTTGGTGCTTACATTTAGCCTGGTGGCCCCCAGAACCTTCAGGGCCTTTTCAGCAGAGCAGTTCCCCAGCAAGTCAGTCCCCAGTGTGTGCTGATGCAGAGGAGTTAGTTCATCCCAGGTGTAGGACTTTGCATTTGTCTTTGTTGAATTTCATGAGATTCTATGCATTCCCCAAGCTGAGAAAGATAGAAAAAGTATTAAAACAATCAGTAATGAGTAGATTTAACATTATGGTGTTAACTCATTTAACATTTATTCTGCCTGAAGCATGCAATTTTGTTAGATGAGAAATTTGTTCTTAAGGTTAGAGTTGAAGAAGACTTATTTCCTATGCATAACTTGATGGCAGTGACTTTAATTTGGAGGTGCGTACAATTATACTGCATGTTTTCATGTGTTCCTTTAAACTTACGTTTTTAAATAACTAGAAGCTACATTTAAATGCTAACTATTTCCATATTTTATTTTTTTCAAATCAAGTAGGTTTGACTTGAGGCTTGCAAATTACCACCATAGAAATATGTTTTCTGGTGTTCTGTTAAGGTGCTGGAAGATGTGACGGGCGAAGAATTTGTTCTATTCATGAAAATATTGTCAGGATTAAAAAGCTTACAGACAGTAAGTGGCAGGCAACAACTAGTGGAGCTGGTGGCTGAACAAGCTGACCTGAAACAAACGTTCAATCCATCTGATCCAGATTGTGTGGATAGACTTCTACAGTGCACTCGACAGGCAGTGCCACTCTTCTCAGTATGTATTTATTTTCTTTGCATGAGGAATAGTGTGGAAATTTAATGGCTGTAGCTTCTTTTTGGTGTTCTGAATCATTGTGTTAGAATGACAACATACTGGTGCTTCTCCACCTTCAGCTTCTAGTGTATTAGAATGTTGGAAAATATCCTTAAAGCCTCCAAATACAAAGAGTTTTTGTATTATTATCTGTTTTTTGACATTTGTTTTCCAATTTAAAATGCTACAATGAATTATGACAAGATTCTCACATTAGGTTCATACATGTATGAGTTTGATTATTTCAAGTGCCAGGCAATTGCAGCACTTAAAGACCTGTTCCTGGGTTATAGGCAATCTTTTCAGCCCGTGTTGCAGACAGCCTCTTGAGTTTAAGCTATGTGGAAGGGTCTCTGTGTTTTAGGAGTTAGGGGGAAGTTTAATAAAGCTTTAAGGCATAGCTTTGTAGTAGGCATTTATAAGGGTGGCAGACAGATGGGGAAAATCATTTAACTCCTTCAAACTCAAAGAGTAGCCTGAATAATGTGTTGTGTCTTTTGCAGAAAAATGTTCATTCCACCAAATTTGTTACTTACTTCTGTGAGCATGTTCTGCCAAACCTGAGTTCTTTGACTACTCCGGTGGAAGGTCTTGATATCCAGTTAGAGGTAAGCCAAAGCTACAGTCTCTTTCAAATCATAAAAAATAAGCATCTTGGATGAAGACAGCTATTTTGAAAACTGCAAACTCCTTTCTTAAGAGTTTTTCAGTTCTTGGCTTGGAGGAGAACTGTAGCTACACTAGAAAAAAAATGTTTGCTATATTGAGGCATGACTGAGCATTGCCTTTTAAAGCATATGTCATTTGTCCTTGCTTTTGAGGCAAGGCTATAATAAGTAGATCACTGTAGTCATTTTTACATTACAATCAATTTTTTTAAGCACATAGCATTTACTGAGATGATTGGTGCGTGGCTTGTGCTAATTTAGCCTCCTAAGGGAGTGGCTTAATATCTGTAATTTTGCTTAACGTCAATTAGTCTTGCAACTTCAGTTAGATCTCTCTGAATCTGTTTTTGAAGGTAAGCTGTGCTGCAGACATGGGAAATGGAGTTATGTTTACTTGTTAACTGAAGATGCTTGTTGGGATTAGAGACACAAACCTGCCTTAAAACAGATGCTTAGCAGGGGCTTGCTTGTAATAGCTGGCCCGTACTGTGCCAGCCATAATCATGTGAGAATCACTTTTAGGTTGAAAGTTAAGCCTTTGTACTTTTAAGTTAACATACAAAAACCTGGCTGTCCTTATGTATAGGTTTTGAAGCTTCTTGCTGAAATGAGTTCATTTTGTGGCGATATGGAAAAGCTTGAATCAAATTTGAAGAAGCTGTTTGATAAATTACTGGTAAGACAAACTCAATTTTTACTTATGTAAAACACTTCTTAAAAAAATTCATCAAAACAAGTTATTTTTATTTATTAACCTATTTATCCTTTTTCTGAAGTGGCTTAGGAATTAGGGCTTTGTGCCCTATAAAGGTGGTGGGGCCATTAGCCCAAATGAAGTGCATCTACACCAATGCATGCAGCATGGGCAACAAACAGGAGGAGCAGCAAGAAAACGTCCATATGGTTGCCATCATGGAAATTGGGTGGGACAACTCACACAACTGGAGTGCTGCAATGGGCAGCTACGAACTTTGCAGAAGGGATAGGCAAGGAAGAAGAGGCAGTGGCATAGCCTCATGCGTTAAGGAAGGATTTGACTGTCTAGAGCTTAATGATGATGACGATAGGTTTGAGTGTTCATGGATAAGAATCGGGAGGAAGACCAGCAAGGCAGATACAGTGGTGGGAGTCTATTACAGGCCTCCAAACCGTGATGAAGGGGCAGATGAAGTATTCTATAAGGAGTTGGGAAGAAGTCTCATAATCACTAGTCCTTGTCCTTACAGGGGACTTGAATCCACCAGGTGTCTGCTTGAAATACAATACAGCAGAGAGGAAACAGTCTAGCAGGTTCCTGGAGTGTGTGGGAGGTAATTTCCTGACACAGCTAGTGAGTGAACCAGCCAGGGATTGTGCCCCACTGGACTTGGTGTGCACAGAGAAGGACTTACGGGTGATGCCTTGGTTGGATGTGATGTGATGCCTTGGGTGTATAGCAGTCATGAAATGGTAGAGTTTTTGATTCTTGGAGAACTGAGGAGGGCAGTCAGCAGAATTGCCACCTTCTATAGAACTGCCAGCTTCTGGAGAGCAGACTTTAGTCTCTTCAGGAGACTGATTGACGGAGTCCCCTGGGAGGCAGTCCTGAAGGGCAAGAGAGTCCAGGAAAGCTGGGCATTCTTTGTGAAGGAAATCTTAATGACACAGGTGCAGGAGCAGGTTGTCCTCAGATGCTGAAAGACAAGTTGGCAGGGAGGAGGACAAACCTGGCTGAACAGAGAGCTTTGGCTGAAACTAAGGGGGAGAAAACAGAGAGATTATGACCTTTGGAAGAAGGGACAGTCAACTTAGGAGGACTACAAGGATGTCATGAGGTTATGCAAGGAGGAAATTTGAAGGGCCAAATCCCAGCTGGAACTCAATCTGGCTACTCAGGGAAAGGACAATAAAAAATGTTTCTGTAAATATATCAGTAGCAAAAGCAGGGCTAAGGAGAATCTCCATCCTTTAGTGGATGCTGGGGGAAACATAGTGACAAAGGATGAGGAAAAGGCTGAGGTACTTCATGCCTTCTTTGTCTCAGTCTCCAATAATCAGACCAGTTGTTCTGCCAGTACCCAGCCCCCTGAGCTGGAGGACAGGGAGCAGAATGGAGCCCCCATAATCCAAGAGGACATGGTTAGCAACCTGCTATACCATTTAGACATACACAGCTCTAGGGAGATGGATGAGATCGACCTAAAAGGTATTGAGGGAGTTGGCAGAAGTGCTCACCAAGCCACTTTCTGTCATTAATCAGCCATCCTGGCTAACTGGGAAGGTCCCAGTTGACTGGAGATCAGTAAATGGGACTCCCATCAAAAAGAAGGGCCAGAAAGAGGATCTGGGGAGCTACAATCGTATCAGTCTGACCTCAGTGCCAGGGAATATTATGGAACAGATCATCTTGAATGCTATCATGCAGCATGTACAAGACGTCCAGAGGATCAGGTCCAGTTAGCTTGGATTTTGTAAAGGCAGATCCTACTTGATCTCTTTCTGTGATGAGGTGACCCACTTAGTGGATGAGAGAAGGAATGTGGATGTTATCTCTCTGGACTTCAGTAAAGCCTTTGACACCATTTCCTGCAGCATTCTCCTGGAGATACTGGCTGCTAATGGCAGGTGTACTCTTCACTGGGTAAAAACTGAATGGATGATCAGGCCCAAAGAGTTGTGACACCAAGTTGGGTAAAACTGTTGATCTGCTCAAGGGAAGGAAGGCTCCGCTGAGGGATCTGGACAACCTGGATCAATGGGCTGAGGCCAACTATATAGGGTTCAATAAGGCCAAGTGCTGGTTCCTGCACTTGGGCCACAACCCCATGCAACACTACAGACTTGGGAATGGATGGCTGGAAAGCTGCCTGATGGAAAAAAAACTGGGAGTGTTGGTTGACAGCTGGCTGAATGTGAGCCAGCAGTGTGCCCGGGTAGTCAAGAAGGCCAAGACATCCTGGCTTGTATCAGACATAGTGTGACCAGTAGGACTAGAGAAGTGATGGTCCCTTTGTACTCAACACTAGTGAGGATGTACCTCAAATACTGTGTTCTGTTCTGGGCGTCTCAGTACAAGAAAGACATTGAGGTGCTGGAGCATGTCAAAAGAAGGGCAACGAAACTGGTGAAGGGTCTGGAGCATAGAGGTTATGGGGATCAGCTGGGTACGACTACCTGAAAGGAGGTTGTAATGAGGTAGGGGGTTAGTCTCTTCTCTGAAGTAACATGCGCTAGAACAAGAGGAAATGGCTTCGAGTTGCACCAGGTGGGATTTAGATTGGATATTACAAAAAATTTGTTCATTGAAAGGGTTGTCAACCATTGGAACAGGCTGCCCAGGGAAGTGGTGGAGTCACCATCCCTAGAGGGATTTGAAAGGCATGCTGATGTGATGCGTAGGGACAAGGTTTAGCGGTGTACTGTGCAGTATTAGGTTTATGGTTGGACTTGATGACCTTAAAGGTCTTTTCCAACCTAAACAATTCTATGATTTTATTTCAAAGATAGTTCTGTCCATGGCATGAGGTCAAGCATCATTTTGCAATTCAAAGCTTTTGTAGATATAGAGCACTATTTATTGCATTGTGGTTTTAATCCAGTAAACTTATGTGGTCTTGTTCCTTTTAAATTTTAGTCATGAGAGACTTACGTTGATCACATTAAAGGCTATATCTGCACTGATAATTAATTTTAAGCAAATACTGTTTCAGAAGCATTGGCTGCAGTACATTGTTGCTTCCGGTGGTAGCAGTGATACTATAGTATTTCTTCTTTGTCAGTGGTTTCAAGTTGTGTAAGTGTAGGCAAACCATGTGCACCCGGACTTCATGCAGCAGTTCATCACATTAATATAGGGATAGGGAGAGTACTTCTTAAATTGTTAGCATAAATAAACGCTCCAGTTCAGACACTGCAAAAAATGGTCAGTCCATATAAATCTCATGCGTTTTTTTTCCATTCTATTCATTAGGAGTATATGCCCCTTCCTCCAGAGGAAGCAGAGAATGGGGAAAATGCTGGTAACGAAGAGCCCAAGTTGCAATTCAGTTATGTGGAATGCTTATTGTATAGCTTCCATCAGCTGGGTCGTAAACTTCCAGATTTCCTCACAGCCAAGCTGGATGCGGAGAAGTTGAAAGACTTTAAAATCAGGTAATCAAATGTTAGAGTTCTGTTAGAGGTGTGAATTGTTATTGCCTGGATGCTAAAGGAGCACAGATTAGATTAATAGAAGACTTAGTTTGATCACCCAAAAGTGAAAAAAAATGAGATTACAGTTTCCCTTTGCTTATGCTTTTATTTTGTGGAAATATGCAACTTAACAGGTTGCTTTTAAATTTTTTAGGCTACAGTATTTTGCTCGAGGGTTGCAGGTGTATATTCGACAGCTCCGTCTAGCACTTCAGGGAAAAACAGGAGAAGCCTTGAAAACAGAGGAGGTAAGTATTGTTCAGGAACTCTTAGCTTTTTAATTGAGCTTACTGAAATAACCATCAGCACACATTAATGGACTTCAGTATGTTGTAAGTAGGCAAATAGTTTAAGGGAATAATACTACTAACACCTATTGCAACTGCATCTAACCTGATGTTCCATTTTGCAAGCTAAGATTATCTTTTACTTTTTGCTGTTAGCTGCTCTCTGGATCCACATGTATTTGGCTTAACTTTGATCTGTGTTTTGTTTTGAAGGGGAAATTTTCATATATTGGGGAAATACTATATCAGGAGGTACACTGGAATGTTGCAAGCAACTAGCTAATGTAAAACTGCAAGAAGCCTAAAAATAGTTGTAATGACAACTCAGAAGTGTACACACCTTTCACTATTAACTATTGCTATAGCAATTCACTAGGAAAAGCCGTCAGTTTAATGTTATGATTTCATTAAATGAAGTTGGCATCAATTAAAGCTCCTAGAATAGGTTTACAGTGGTGTTTCCTTTTTTTGCAGAACAAGATTAAAGTGGTTGCCTTGAAAATAACCAATAACATTAATGTTTTAATCAAGGTAAGTCCTCACAGTATGAAGGAGTAAATTCATACAATAGAGTAACCTGTGCAGGAAAAAGAGATAGATTTGAACTAACTTTAGTGGTGTTGAGTTAGTCATTTTTAGCCAGCTCAGGGTTGCTGTCTGCTTTACTGTTTCTGAAGAAACATGGATCCGCTGTTTATCCAAGCCACTTAGCTGCTGCTGCTGTTTGGATAGGGTGTTGAGGCCCATGGGAGAAGACCTTGCTTGAAGTGTCTGGATTCTGGCCAAGCCTTTTTCCTTGTCATTTCCCTTTCCTGCAGTGACAGGGAGAGGTAGGAATAGTTTGAAGGGGTGCAAGGAGATGTAAAGGAGAGAAGAAGCAAAGCAAGCTGCCGTACAGAACCTTTTTCTGAAAAAAAAAGTTCAAGAGGGGGATGGGCTGCAGAAACACTCCATCCAGAGCCCTTGAAACCATTCTGATTTCTTCTAAGTGCCATTTCCTCTGTTCTCTCACTTCCTGTCTGTTCTCTTACTTCCTGTCTACAATAAACCAGTATTGAGAAGCCTGTCTTTTACCATGCTAGCAGGGATATCAGAGGTCTCCTTGCAGAAGCCATTGTAGTTAATTATAAGACCCCTGATGGACATAAGGAGAGAGAGAGAGAGAGAGAGAAAGCATATTATGTCAGTATAAGATACTGTCTCTTAATATAAAACTCACTTGGATTTCCTAGTAATGTGTATGGGCTAAGACAGCCTGATAAGGCAGTTACTGCCACCTTCTCCCTCTGCCACTAAACTTCAAAAAGGATTTAAAATTGTTGGAAAGTAACTGTTATTCTGGAATCTCGGTAGGTGGATAAAATTTTGAAGTGAAATCAACATGAATTTAATTGTAGAATGAACTGTCTGATTTTGCCTCCATAGGATCTCTTCCACATTCCTCCTTCTTATAAAAGTACAGTTACACTGTCCTGGAAACCAGTACAGAAGGCAGATGCAAGGTAAGAGTTTTTCATAAAAAAAGAAAATGGTGGTGTTAATTTTTGCTGTTAAGAAAATAAGGATCCTAAGCTCTCAATACATTAAAATACACAGCACATGAGCTAAAAATTTAGCTATCAGAAACAACACCCATCCTGGAAGGAGTTAAGGCTGTGGAGTGATAATCTTAGTCTTGCTTTAGGGGTACAATAGACCATATCAACTGGATGCTAGTTTAGTTCCTCTTTTGAACTACTATTTAGGGCATCTTCATTAGCTGCTGCTAACTTGCAGTGGTTAATCTTTTGATTCTGAACTGCTATTCTGGTACTTGTCACCACAGAGGTGTAATGATTGTGTATGTATGAGGTGTAATGTATTTTTTTCTTCTGTCAGTCAAAAAAGAACAAGTGAAGATACAACATCGAGTTCGCCCCCAAAGAAAGCTTCAGCAGGGCCAAAAAGAGATGCCAGGCAAATATATAATCCTCCCAGTGGAAAATACAGCAGTAACCTGGGTAGTTTTTCTTATGGTAAGTTATGCAGTTTGAAAAAACTTTGTCTAGTAACAGTTGTGCCTTGGGGTGGGGGGAACAAACAAATTAAGCCAACTTACTGTCACATTAGTGTAAGATCAAACCATGCTGTCACCAATTTTTGTGTATAATGGTATCTTTCTAGATGTTGATCTGTAACAGTGTTTGAGTGTTACCAGCCTACAAACTATGTGTCATTTGCAAGCTGGTTTTAGTAGTGTTTTAATACATAGAGTTAGTTATTGAACTATTGTGTTCTTTATGACGGATAGCACTCACACCCCAAATTTTCCATTGGACAGACCAGTTTCTGCAAGTGGCAGAGATGGGTCACCTCCTGTCATATGACTGGACCTGTGCTGAATATCTATTACAGCCACTGCTGATGTTGCAGACCTGGTCCAGAACTTGTGGGAGTTGCTAGGTTCACTCTACGCACATTATGTCCTTATGCTCCCGGAGTGATTCTCTCTCTCTGTCTCTCTGCAAGTCATATTTCTGGGCAAAATGTGGGAGCAGTTGCCGCCTGAATGAATAGTCCCAACAACTGCAGCAAGCAGGTCTTGTCTTCCCTGTAGGCCCATTGGTCCTACCTCTGTCAAATACACAGACTGCTACACAATAAATTATTGCCCGTGCCCGTAGGTTGAAAAACTGATATAAAGCACTGTCTTATATGTAAAAGAAAGAGAAAAGATAAAATTTTCTGCAAATTTCTTACTGCAAAGCTCAGGTGATGTACCTGTGTCTCAAGCCTTGTAGTGCTGTGGTCCCAAAATTTCAGTCAAAAATATTATATTGCTTGCTACTGCTTCTTGTTAGTGAGATGCTTAGGCCTCTGAGCAGCTCATCTCTTTGTAGATTAAGATGACCTGTATTTTTAGACTGTACATGAAGAGAACATATGGAAGGGGAATGAGAGTTAGATATATTTTAAAACAAATCCAAAGAAACTTAACAAAATATTTGTGGGCTTTTTGCTGCGATCATATTTCTTCATAACAAAGGGAAGGAAAACTTGTCTGTAGTATTCAAATAGTTTGTGGGGTATCCATATATGTCTAAGATCTTTAATAGGATAAACTTAAAATACCAACCGAGAAAAAGAAATGTAAGCATGCTGGTGACAACATAACGTTAAGGATAGAAAAGGAAAGATGGATTGACAAAGTTATAGTTTTCCATAGTTTTATAAAATCACTAGGACCAAGTCAAACACATCAAGATCAACATGATGTTATTGGACAGAAGGATGAGCCTAGGTAGCCTAGTGAAGTTCTTTACAGACTGGTTTTCAACTCTATGATAATGGATTGGCCCAAATATAGTTGTAAAATAACGGGACAGTTTGGTATGATAGTATCAGTATGCAGAAACACTACATTTACTTTAGAAAGTTTAAGTCTTCTGATCTCCTTTTACAATTAGTGGGATCCATTGTCTGTTGAAGCATAATTCTTAAGATATCACGGTACATAAGCAGGATTAACCTTAGAGACTTGCATCAGCCTTGAATAACTCAGTTACTGCATTTTAATTTTTATGTGTATGCAGCATAAAACTTGTATGCATTGACTTCTATTTCAGAGCAAAGAGGTGGTTTCCGGGGTGGACGAGGAAGAGGCTGGGGAGGACGTGGCAATCGTAGCCGAGGAAGAATCTACTGAGCAGGCTGCTCAATCTTCCATGGCCCTGAAGGGCTCAAGTGAAAGTGCTACTCAGCAAGTTTGCTTGGAATATCGTTTCCTTCAAGGACTGCCTTCCACTGAGACTGACTTAAATGTTCTTTATACCTTTGTATGTATGATCTACTTTTCTAACGGACTACAACTTGTCCACAGTGAAACTACAGCTGTATTTTTGGATGCTTACAGTCAGCAGTTTTGGGCTCTTATTTTTGAAGTGTCGTCTGGATTTATTCAAAATTGGAAGAGAGCATAGATGTTTTATCAAAAGCTACATCTTGACAGCTACTGCATAACTGAAACTATATAATTGAGTTTATGTATTTAAGTAGTAGACAGGAAAGGCATGACAACAGAGATATAAATGTCAGATAAGCTTAGCAGCTGAAGTAATCCTTTCCTCATCTGTAACCATACTTTGCAATATGTGGAGAGGAGTACCACTGTTAAATTTGCTTTGATTTACTTTTTTGAATGGAATTGAATGAGATACATGCTGTTTTTTAAAGTCTGCAACATGGATCAAAAATTATTTTGCTTGTAGCATGAAGAAGTCCTTTTACTTAGAGATGTGGAGAATGTGGTGGTGTTTTGTTTGCACCTCTTACTCTTCTCCGTGCATTGTAATGCAGAAGTGATGTTTTGCAAATGAATTTTTAATGTTTAATATGAATATTGCATATAGTTATGCCGTGAAATTTCAGTAAATGAACAGGAAAAACTAAACAATAAATGAGTAGAATTATTCCACGTATGGGTAAGGACTGAAGCAGTGATTTGGCTTCATAGGCTGGAGCTGGACCATAGCAATGCCTGGCTTTTTTCTATGTTTTGCGGGTTTCTGGACTAGTTGGTACTTGAGGGTTGGGTTATTTGGTTTGAGTTGGGTTTTTTTTTACCAATACATTTGCATTTAAAAATATATAAATAAATTTGTATTTTGAGTAACAGTGAAAAATTCCAACTATGTATTTCAAATCATGTGGAAAGGTTAACAATTCCATGCTGGTTTTTTTCCATAGCAGCTTGGGATTCTTATTTGCTGGTACACCCAGAAAATACAATGTAAGAGCACAATGCTTCTTTTTTTATTCTCGCCACTCAAAATTTTTACTTCTCAGGTCATTCAGCATTGAAAAGGAATTAGCAGATAGTAAAAAGTTGGGACAGAGGAAAAGAATTTTGATAAGTGTTCCAGGGTGTGTTGATGTAAAATAATTTAGGCTTTAGAAGAGTGAAGATTATTTCTTATCTTTGTTTTGTCCAGCCATTTGATATCCACAGACACAGACGAATGACAGATAGCAGTGTTTCCCTACCTAATTCCATTTGTATTTGCGCATGAATCTCACTCGGGTGTCTTCATTAACACTCTTTGATATTTATCACTGCAGTAAGGTCAGAATAACGAAGCCGTGTCAAAGTTAGAGATATTGTCAATGTTCAATTAGAAGTCTAATTTTGCTTAACTCTGGAACAGTAGGCAGCAAACTTTGGACATTCCAGAACACGTGAGCTGACTTTGTATTTCTGATTACATGCCAGCAGATAAACTGAAACCTGTCACAAAAACCAACAAACCTGGCAAAGAGCTTTCAAGGACAAATTCATAAGATCAAATTGTCTCTGAAAATAGGCACTAGTTGGGTAATAAACTTCCATTGGGTGAAAAACACAGACATTTTGCACTTGTGGCTATAATTAGTGTTTTGAGGGGATTTAAAAGTGTAATCTCAAAGCGCCAACATAACTTGTACTTAGACGAATAAGTAGGTACTACACTGACTTTTTAGTGAGTTTTCTTCATAGGACTTTGTTTTTCAGAAGTGATGTGCAAAGTTCTTGTGGCCTAAGAAGTAGTTAAGATTCTTTTTTCGCCCCCCCAGTTTCACGTTTAATTCTAATGCAGTGAGTTCTTGTGGAGACCTGTTTACCATCTTGTTGAACTGTAAGTGTTCCCTTGCGCTTTTGGAATAAATTCATTTTGTAATTTTGTTTGGCTCATTGTTTCACAGTTACTCTGCAGCATTTTGTGTTGGCTTAGTAAAAGAAGGGTACTGTGGTACCTTTTTTCATTGACTTACTCCTTAGATTGCTATAGATGTATTGAGCTGTTTGCCATAAAGGAATAGACCTTAGCAAGACTGCATTAGCTGTTTCAACTTTTAAGTAATTAAACTTTCAAAGGCAAAATTTTGGATAGGAATTTTAAATATTTAACAAAAGCTCTGTCATATTTTAGAATTATCGTGTGAAAAGGAGTCATTCTGTGTCTTATTCAACCTCCTCGATGTTAGTCTTATGATAGAGCAAGAGTGGCTTGGAGTAGCAAGCTGGTGGGTTTTTGCAAAATCTGTAACTTGCCTGATGTGAAAACTCTGGCTGCAGTAAGGAACTATCATACTTGCTGGAATATGTTCTCTATCATGAGAAAAACTGAATTCTTTGCATTAGTTTAACCACCCTGACCCTATTTGTGAACTTTTTTCTTGTTTCTATTTAATGGGCTTGAGTTACAGGCAAATTTTTGTGTTTCACAGGCCCTGGGAAGTCCGCTGAAGCAGGACTGTTTCTTTGTAGCTTGCTTGCAAACTCAGAAAGGTCGTATGGAGCAAAGTTTGAATTGTGCAGTTTTTAGATCTCAGTCGAGACTGGGGACACAGGCTGTGGCTCCTGGATTGGTATCTACCATTAACTGGAATGAGAAAGGAAACCTTAGATTTTTCTAAGCGTGAGAAGGAATGAGGCCAGATACAGTTTTCTGAGCTACCTTCAGCTGACTCTTCCATGAATGGGCATTAGCAGTAGAGAGCATCCTACAGTAAGGTTTGATTTGTACAGGAGGCCGTTTCCTTCATCACGGGGCCACACGCCGCTTATGGGCATTTGAAGTCAGCCTTGAGCTCTGGACAGCAGTTCTACCATTACTGGAGAAGTGCGAGAGCAGGTGCAGGTCCAGAAGAGGGCTACAAAGACGGCGAGAGGGCTGGAGCACCTCCCATATGAGGACAGGCTGAGGCAGTTGGGGTTGTTCAGCCTGGAGAAGGCTCCAGGGGACCTTACAGGGACCTTCCAGTACCTGAAAGGGCTACAGGAAACCTGGGGAGGGACTTTATACAAGGGCATTGAGTGACAGGACGAGGGGGAGTGGCTTTAAATTGGAAAGGGGAAGATTTAGGTTAGACTTAAGCCAGAAATTCTTCACTCTGAAGGGGACGAGGCACTGCCGGAGGTTGCCTAGGGAAACTGTGGGCGTTGGAGCGGGGGGGGCCTCGAGCAGCCCGGCCTGACGGAGCGGACCCTGCCCGGGGCGGGGGGATTGGAACGGGGTGATCTCTGAGGTGCCTTCCGACCCAAACCATTCTATGATTTGGAGGTCAAAGCCCCGCTAACCGTGCCTCGGCGGGGGCAGACCGGGCCCGCAGCACCGATCGCGGCCGCCGCTCGCTCGCCTACCCCGGGCACGACACCGCCCCTAGACAGGGCCCCGCCCGCACCCCAAAATGGCGGTGGAGGCGTTTCCGGTTCCGCGCGGCGCGGGCAGGCCGGGATTAGGGAAGATGGCGGTGGAAGGAACGTCTGGGCAGGGGCTCGCGTGGGTCTTCTCCGGCTGGGTCCTAGGCCTGTGCTCGCTGCTGGCCTCGGGGCTGCGGCCCGCCGCTGCCACCACGCACTGGGTGGTCACCGAGGACGGGAAGATCCAGCAGCAGGTGAGGGGCCCGGCGGGAGGGGCGCCCGCCCCGAGGCCCCGCGAGGAGTCGCCGGTGGATGCGCGCGGGCCGCGACCGGAGCCGCGTCCCCGGCGGCAGCAGCGGCTCGCGCTGTCGGCCCTGAAAGCCTCGGCTCGTGGGGCCGCGGTTCCGCCTCGGCCGCCCGCAGCGGCTCCCGTGGGGATGAGCCTGCGGCTCCCCCTCGCCGCCGCCCTGGCTGCGTTTCTGTCCGTCGGGGTGTGAGGAGCGGCGAGGGGGAGGCTGCGAGGGGCCGGAGCGAGCGCGCCCCGCGCTGCGGCGGTTTTGTGGGGTTGGCCAAAGCCTCTCGGGCCCGGGCTGCGCCTCTCGGTCGCTAAACGGCCGGGAGAGTCGATAGGTCCGTCACGTTTGGGCTTCTGACTTGCTCGGCTCCCTCTTTGTTGCAAGGGGTGCGGCGCCAGAAATCCACTTTAGCGTTAGATCTGCTTTTCTTTTATACAGAGCTGCCAAATGGGTTTCCCTCTCTAGCAGGCAGCGTGGCTTCCCCACCCCCATAAAAAAAAAAATGTGCAAGGATGAGTGTCTGTAACATCCCCTTCCTTCTGTAAGAATTTTTGGTGGGGTCTGGGGTAGAGCTGGCTTTCTCTATAGGCAACCCCTGCTGTCCTTATGGGGCTTGGGCGCTTCATCTGTGCGTGGATCCAGGTGCTCTCTCGCCATGAATAACCATAAATTAATGAACTGCAACATTTCCAGTGCTGTCTTACCTCCTTTTTTCACTTTATGTAGTGCAGAAGTGGTGAGAGTATATAATGGTCTGGAAGCATCTGTGTATGTATGTTAGTTGTATATAATTAAATTTGCTTGAAGTGTTGATTTTGATTATTGCATGAAGTGTAGTTGTGATTTCAAAAACTCTGATTAGCTAAAATGACTTGAAAATCTGATTAGCTAAATTCTCTTGGTATTTTTACCCTTGGAGAAGAAAAGGCAAGGCTGAGGGGTGACCTCATCACAGTCTACATCTTCCTCAAGGGAGGCAGCAGAGAGGGAGGTGCTGATCTCCCTCTGGTGACAGGGCACAAGGAACAAGTCTGCATAAGGAGGGTTTAGACTGGGCATTACAAAAAAGGCTCTTCACTGGGTGGGTGGGTGGTCACTGGAACAGAATCTTCAGGGAACTGGTCATGGCACCAAGCCTGTCAGAGGTCAAGGAGCATCTGAACAAGGTTCTTAGTCATATGGTTTAGTTTTAGGAAGTCCTGTGAGAAGCAGGGAGTTGGACTCAATGATCCTTAAGGGTGCCATCCAGTTGTGGTTCTGTGATTCACCAGCAATGGGATACTTAATAATTGATATATCAATTCATTGGTAGAACCACAGAATTCCAAAATATTTGAGCTATGCTCCTCGAAATACCCAGACCCAGGTACTTATTACAGGACAGAAGCCTCACATCTCCCTGCAGAGGATCTTTTTGCTTTAATTTTTCAGAATGTTCTTCATTATGTTGACATTTATCATGGGAACGTATATTTTCACCAGTACACTTAGCCATTCATTCTTCTCTCCAGCTATGTTTACTTTATGCATTTTTAGTGGGACTCTTGCCACATTTGTCTATTAAGCTCTTTGGCCATGGAGCTTCTTGTGTTTCTGTACAGTGTCTGGCTTTTGGGCTACTCAGTGTACATAGAACATTGCCTGTAATCTCACTGGCTTCTCTACTAGTTGTAATTAATTTACTCTTGGTTTGTAGAAAAATATTATTGAATTGGGGTTTCCATGGTACAGTAGATGACTCCTTTTAATGCCCAGGTATCAATCCATTGTGCTATTTCTTGCTGCTTGCACAGCAGCCCAAGTTTGACTTTTGAACCACCTTATCTACTAGAAGACAGCTGTGTAAGTCAAGACTCGCATTTGGAATAAGCTTCAGCTGGTGCTAGTTCAGATGCAATAACCTAAATAGGGCCCCAGAGTAACACTGCCTGCCCTACAGTTCAAAGCAGGGCAAACAAGATCTGTTCATTGCCAAATTTTGCATCTGAGGTGGGGATTTGACAGCCTTGCTGGGCACCTGGTCCAGTGGTAAACTGCCTTCAGTGTGAATTTTTTTCATCTTTTCTAATCAGAATTCCCTTGTAGTAACAGATGCACGATGCCTCTCACTGTCTCACCTCAAGAACACTCTGGCTTTATCTTCTCTGTACCCTTCTTTTAGGCAGCTGAAAACAGCAGTATCCCCATGCAGCTAAACCAGCCTACTTCTCTCAGCTGCTCTGTGGGTTATATGCTCCAGGCCCTTCACCACCTCAAATTAATTTTGCTGGCCTTGAAACCAGGGAGGGAAAACTGAAGCAGGTGTGTTCTTATGGTGGAGGGGGATAATCATTCCCCTCACAGTGCTGACTCCAGCCTTCCTGCTGCAGCCTAGGATGCAGTTGGCCATCTCAGCTGCAAGGGAACACGGCTGGCTCACCAACTTTTTCCCCACCAGAGCCCAGACATCCCTTTCTGCAAAGCTGTCTTCTGTTCAGCCCCAGCCTTTTCTGCTGCACGGGGCTATTGTATCTCAGGTGCTGGGTTTGCACTTACTGTTATTGACTTCATGAGGTCCCTGTCAGCTCATTTTCCAGCACTCTCTCTAGCCATATCCCTGTCTTACACCATAACCACCCTGCCCCGTGTTTGCAGAGGACACCAAGCTTGCTGAGGTTCTTTTTTCCCCTTGTCATTAGTAAAGGCATTGAACAGTGCTGGCCCTAGTATTGATCCCCAAGAGATGTTGCTGGGAACCAGCCACTGTTGGACTTAACGTTGCTGATTGCAGCGCCTGCAGCACAGCAGTCTCTAAATGGAATTGGCTGATACTGTCTGATGGCTAAGTGTGGTGGTATTAATTAGGGTTTATATTATTTAATTTTAGAGTGTTAGCATTCTTGGTCTGAAACATTTTTAAAGATTGTCATCACCTTTTTACAGAAGGACAGGCTTAATCTTCACTTGGACTACCTCAGTTTATCTGAAGGAAGCCCATATAATTGGTTAAGATGTGGGCAAATCTTAAGTGGTAGTAAGACCTAGACATTGAGGTCTGCTAAATGAGCCATCAGCTGTGGATGTCCAGATAAGAGGCAGTGACTAGTAACTTCTTGCAGCTTTTACTTTGCTACTGTGAACCTTGCCTGCCTTGTTACTGTGAGGAGCTGGAAGCAGAGGTTACAGATCCTTGCCCATGTATAAAATATAATAGCCAGAATCTGTTTGAGGGAAGAAGGGTGGGAATATTTTTATATCATTGCCCTAGAATCTCCACTTACTATTTCTTCTTATAGTGCAGCAAGCATTTAAGCCTTTACTATGAAACTACACACAAGTGGGATTCATTTTCATGTGGCATAAGACAGCTAGCAGTACCCTGAGACTTGAGATATAGTTCCTAGTGTTTTAGCAACCTAACAGGGGGTGGGGAAGGGGTGCAAAATTAAGGCAAGTACAGTTTTCTGTGTATCAGCAAGACAGCATCTAGTAAATGGGAATGCTTATTAAGTAGGCCCTGCTGTTCCAGTTTCTAGTGAGCTTTTCTGTATGATTAAACAAATTAATTCCCAGCAGTGCATTTAACATTTTGTTGTCTTGATAAGCCATCAAGAGAAAAGCCATCAAGCTGTATCATTGCTCTAATATCATTTTCAGGTCAAATACATTGTTCTGTGGATCAGTTCGTATTCTTCTTTGGTCTGAGTATACCTTAAAACGTGTTTGTGCAAAGCCAGGAACTGAGTAATTCTCTCTCTTTCATGAGATTATATCTGTTCGCTGCACATGTTTGTAAGTCTTCTCATTTCACAACTTGTGGAATAAAGTTCAGGCTAATATATAACTGATTTTAGACAGTGCTTGTCTGCCAGTAGGGAAACTAGCCACTCCACAGAAATAGTAGAGAAGGGTGAAACATCGCATAAAGAGAGGAAAAACAAGTGACAGATTAAATGCAATGCAGGAGGCAGTTACAGTAGTCATCCTTGCCATTACTGGTGGGCACCAGCCACTATCGTCTCTGAGACCTGACATATTAGACGTAAGGTAGGATCTTTCTAAAGATCCCTTTATGGAGAAAATTAAAGCCGAGCAAGCTGACAGGAATTCAGTGGGCTGCCTTTATGTGGACTAAAATAAATGCTGAAAAAGTTGGTTCCAAGTAGCTAAACCAAAGAGCAAAGAAACCTCCAGAGCAGGACTGGGGAACTGTTGCCAGGAGCAGAGAGCCTCTGGCAAGGAATCTGAGTTGGCAAAATGTTGTTTTGATTTTCATGTGCTGTCCTATGTTCTGAAGTTTGTTAGATATGATCTGGAGAAGAAAGTGAAAGAGCAATGCTGGTTAGCCTGTTTGAGGCTGAGACAATTAGCCACTCAATAAATGTGACATCTGAATTTCATGCAGTGCTGTAGTGCACTTGGTTCTGTCTTAGTACAGCTAAAGATGGGAAGACACGTAACAGTTGTTCATTTGATTGCAAGTTTGAATACAAGTGTACCTCAAGTTGCAGCAAGGCAAGGTGATTCTTGGATGGCTCAAGAGTTGGTTATTGCATTATTGCAAAAGCATCTTCTGTTATATATTGAATTCTGTTTTGAAAATGACAGATGAATGTTTGCTTTGCTGTTTCTCTGCAGATTAGTTTCCTTGACCATATGACCTCTTTCTTGACTGAGTTTCTTATCCTTCCAAGTCTGTAGTGTGGTGAACCAAAAAAAAAAATCATTGTTCTTACTGAAGCACGTAACATAGTATGTCTTCTCCAGAACAGTTTTCAATAAATGTGCCTCTTTATGAGTGTGTGTGAAAATACCTAGGCTGGAGGTTGGTGTGAGTTTATTAGAGGCCCTCAAACCCCAGGGGTATGAGCTGAAGCACAGTGGTTTTGAAGGTCAGCTTATCCTCAGGTAAAGGGAGACTTGTTTGTTTCAAAAATTTCTCGCTTTTCACCAAAAGACTGTGGGATTTAGGCCTTCCTTCAATGTGAGAAATAATTTTTTTTAAAAAAAATCTTAGCTTTAAATTTTCTGCCTTTTTGTAAGTATATTCTAAAAGTTTGAACTTGACCACTTTTGTGTAGTGAATGACTGAAACACTTACGTCATTGTCCCCAGTGGAGTGCTGCTGACCTAGAACTGCACTTCACCGGTGCTGCCTGCTTGCAGGGGGATGCAGCCTTGTCTTTCTCTGTTGGTCTGAAGGTCACAGCTAGATCCGAATTTGATAGAAATAGGCCTTGTGGTAGCCTGTATGTGGAGCACAGTCAGAAATGCAAATTTTTTTTCTTTGGGGCAGTGGTAGAGGAGAAGTAGCTTTCACTCAGCAGTGTAAGGTTTGCATCTGAGGTGATGGAGGTAAGAGACAGATCCAATGGTCTGCTGAAATATGACTGTCAGTGCCTATGTGCCTCACGCCTGCTGCAGTCTAGCAGGTGACCTCATACCAAGTTTGGACTGCTGACAGCAAAGCTTTAGTACAAAAATGTCTAGGTTTAACCCAGCGTAGTAGTATACACCAAGGTGATTCAGTTTGCAAGTCCAGAAGGCCCCAGCAGTTGCTCTGACTATGTGTAGGCACTGTGTCCTGCTTACTCCTCCACTCCTTTTTTCCGTACATCCTTTGTCCTCTGGGCACAGGACTGCTCACAAGTGCCACTTCTGTTAGTATTCTCATACTTCAGTTTCCGGGCCTCTCATCCCATTTTCCATCACTTCCGAAATAAGGGTTGTACAAACTGACAAGATGATACAAATCAACTGTTCAAAACTGATTGTTCTGTGGTGAAAGCTGTACTTGATGCCTGGGATGGCTTCCCCACGTTGTGAGCTTCACAGCAAAAGGATGGCCTGGAAGTGGCCCAAGCACGTGGTAGCATGAAGGCCCCATCAAAGCCCAGAATCCTATGAAATTCACTGTAATTTCATGTAGCTTTTTTTTTTTTTAACAGTTAAAGCTGAATCCCTAAAAAATGTATCACTGGATAAATTAATTTCTGTTAAAATTTAGTGAGAAAGAACTAACAGGTTGTCCACTGTTTGCTTGCTGAGGTAATTTTTGTTCAGGGTTAACTTTTTTTAGGTATCGTATCAATCTATTTTTTTTAACCTTTTCTATAGCTTCAACATTAGAATACTTAATATTTTTAGGATTTGGCTGTGAGCAGGCAGCAGAAACCAGTCTGCCTCTATGAAAATAAATACTTTTTCATTACAGATATATATGAGTGATATTTTCATCTGTTGTTTTGATTCAGCTGAGTGTGTGGCTGGGATCTGTTTTGCTAATGTAAAAATTAAATCTTGGCTAAACTGTACATGTTGGAAATTTGGGGGTTTGACCCCTAAGTATGATCAACACCACATTTCATACAGGTGGTGTTAGAAATAAAGTCTTATTTTGCTTTGATGTATTTGTGTCTGTTATCTACAATATTGATACCTGATGCACTCTCTGGAAGTTATCTCAGTTGAGCAGACAAATTCTGTAATACTGAAACTTTTTTAGGTTTTATGTGCTACAAGCACAAGTGTTTAAAATTTCTATTTTCCCCTGTAGTGCAGCTACTTTTAATGGTGTACTCTCTGCAGCTGTAAGCTTTTGAATCGCTCAATACTTATCATAAAAAAACTCAATCCAATGTCATTTTTCTGTGTGAATTTTTCAGTTACATCCCTTAGAACAATTATCTTCTGACATTCCGTGCTCATCATTTGGATAAGCCAAAGCATACATTTTCCAGTTGTGTAGGTAGTCTTGCACTGAAACTTTTACAGAGCATTTTTGGCTTTTTCAGAAATGCCAAGGTAGCATCATGTTGGAGTGTCAAGTATTTCATGACAGCAAGAATGTACCAAAAGGCAAGCATCAGTTTTCAGATCCTTCACTCCCACTTGAGATTGCAAGGAGCTTCAGCCTCTTTGTGTGGGAACTGTTTCTCAAGTACAGTGACAAAAGATCCACTATCTATAAAACAAGTACGAGGAGCCCATTTTGCTGCACTCCATCTTTTGATGTAGTATCTGTTGCAGCTTCTTTCTGTCATAATCTGCCTTCTGCATGTAGTAGAAAGCTTTTAGGACATGCAGAGATGCTAACAGCTGCTCTGATTTTGGTTTTCCTGTGTCTGAGTTAACAGTGGAATTTCCACATTACTCTAAAAAAAGCCTTACCTAAAAATAGTTGACTGAGGCATTCGTTGACCCTAATTTAACAAAAAAATACCTCCTTATGCACTGAATCATGGGGGGGAAATATACTAGAAGGTTTGGCAAATTTTCCAAGTCTACTCAGAGATTTTGATATGTGCAGGTAATAGAGGAGACTTTCTACAACTTCAGGGTTTGATTTAACTGCAATGTGTTTTTATTTTTTTCTTACATAAATTCTATTTGTTTACTTGGTGTACTTTGTGATGGTGAATAAGTCTGAACTGCTCTTTATAAAGAAACTTTCACCTTTGGGCAAAGTTGAACAGAGAACAGTTATTCTAAAAGTGATTTACTAGCAGGCTCTCTGCAGTGTAGCTATAGTAGCCATCAGAGTTTCAAGGAAAGCTTTTCAGCACTTTTTTTCTCCTGTTTACCTTGTTTGTATGGAAGTCAGATGCTTGCAATACAGGCATTTCATCTTGAGTCTCACAGTTTCAGGACTTTGGAGGAAGAGTAAATGAAAGTGATGCTAATGGTTTGAGTTAAAAACGAGTAAGTTGGAACAAGCATCTATTTTGGCATGGGAGATTCCACTGTCCTCACCACGAGGCTGTAGGTGCTCTATAGGTTGATGTCTTTTCTGTTTATCTCAGCAGAGGAGGTAAGGGGAGTTGCTTAATTTTGCAGAAGAGGAGCTAAATCACATCATCTTTGTGCTTTTTGCTCTTCTGACTCCCCAGGTCAGATGATGAGGCACAACAGGCTTTGCATGAAGGAGTGAAGGATCTGTAGTATTAGCAGACCACTGTACTATTCTGCCTAAAAGCAACGCAGCCACTCTTTAATACAATTTGAACTTATGGTAATATCCTCAGCTCCTGTCTTAGACATGATAGGAAGCATCAAATACAAAGTGATTTTTAACACCTAGGAGTGAGGATATCTGCACCTTTCTTTGTGGTAGGGGAGAGTGTAACACACTGAAGTGAAACCAATTCATACCTGGCAGTAGATTCAGTCCTAAGATAAAAAGAAACATCCAAGAACACATGGGTATTTGATTGCAGCTGTTACAGTGTTGAAATAAAATATGACAGCTTTTGAAATAAATCCTGCCCAGGTTTTAACTGTTGAAGTCAGAACTAGTTTTCAGAGCAACGTTTTGTTCTGTTTTCCTTACTAGTTAATTTTTTAAAAACATGACATTAAATCCAAACTCCATATCACACATCTTCTTCGATGCTCAGAACAAATACAAACTTCTATTCATTCCAGTGGTCGCAGGACTGTATTGTCAGCAAGTACTGTAATATGAGGGCCATGTATGCCCTTTGTTTTGGAGCAGGAGGCTTTCAACACACAATTATTTGCAAACATTTGAATAGTCATAAAAGAGGGGAGCTATGGTTATTAGCTAGTAAATATACACCATTTATACTGTAAGATTATATACAGTTGTGGATATAATGTGCTTTTTCCTCAAAATCATCCAGTACTATTCATGTTGCTGACTGTTTTCTGTCAAAAGAAATACATTCTCAAGTGGATGCCATGAAGAAGTACAGACATATAGAAAAGAAGAATAAGTTGATATTTTATGTAGAACTTCCCTGGTGGAGCCAGTCTCCTCTGGTTTACATATGTTCTTGAAACCGAAGGTATTTCCTCAACCAGATCAATCTCCGAGTGAGTGTAAGAGCACAAGCCTTATGGAAGGCTGAATGAAACCAGTATCCTCTCTACAAAGATTTTAGTCTTTAGAGTATTTTTCTTGTGGCAAGGAAGGAGTATAATCCAGAACAGTTTCCAGGTATCCATTAAATACATTTTATTTGAACTGTTATATTTCTAACTAAAGAATTATTTGACTGGTGGGTGAAGCTCTGAGGGCTTCTCCAAATCTTTGGGCTGTGTTGTTGTCTCTTTAAAAAAAATTGTGGGTGTATGGCTGCACCACAAAACAGAAAGACGTGAGCATGGGCAGCACCAGCAGGTGAGAATGTGGAAAAGTGTTAGTGCCCAGATGACAAGCCCTGCAGGCTCTGAGTGTGCGTTCTCAATTTCAGCACGTGCTTCTGTGCACTTATCTTTTCCACTGCTGTTACTGTTACCTCTGCTGTGTAGATTATGCAGATGTTATGTCTTTGTTTGCTACCTATTCACTGAGCTAAATTCTTCACGAGGTGGCATACTGCCCTCAATGGCAAATGCAGTGTTGGTGCTCTTCACAGCCAGGTAGGTCAGCTTTGTCTTTTTCGAGCTGTAGAAACCTCTGTCTTAGTGCAAAAAGAAAGCATGTTTGGTTAGGGAGGGATGTTGTAAGAAGGTGGATAATGAACCAGAAGCCTTGATAGTAACGCTGGCTGGCTCTGAGAGGAACAAGTTCCAGTTTGAGACCCATGTTTGTGTTCCTACAGAGCGGGGGATGATCAAGTGTTTGCCTGAGGGCGATTCAGACTAGCTTGCTGATCTGGCTGAAAACTAATTGTTTAATCTTTTAAGTTATTTTTCGAGTGACTTGGCTGGCCTCTTTCTCAGCAGAGCTGTAAGATTATAGGTAGTAAGAAAAAGGAGGATTCCTCTACTTGGCTGCAGGGTGATTTTTTTTAAATTCTGTAAAATTCTTGAGTTTGAATACCATCATCCTGCAAACTGATGCCTATTGAGAGCCAAGTTGGCATAATTTTCCTCATTTGCACACATGATGTTGTAAGATCTCCTGTGGCTTCAGTTAAGAATCTGTTTTCCTTTGTGTCATATCGCATTTTTTTGTAGATCTGAATGCTTTTTATTTCCTCAGTTATTGGTTTTTTAATGGTTTCATACTGTAAATGTATAAACTAAAGAGTGTAGGAACTGATACAGTTTATTTGGCTCATCTTTATGAGCTGCTAAAAGTGCTCTGTATGCATTGGATGTACTTGCTCAAGTTTCCTCTGCAAACCTTGAATGATTGTCCAGTATAGCTGCTTAAATTTTCCATTCAAACTCTTTATCAGAAATTATTGCATCTAAATTGAATTTTTATTTTTAGGAGCTAATAACGGTGTTTACTCTCATAATTTCTCGGGATGGAAGTCTTGAATTTTCAGAGTCAGAAATGATCAAGTGTAAATAAATGTAAGGTTGGGTTTGCTACTAAAGTTTTGGGTTTAAAGCTTTTGGTTTACACACTGCATTGGTCCTAAAGAGATAGTGAGTGCTAAGATTATTTAATAATCTAGGTTGAAGGGGTTTGCTATTATTAGAAAGAGCTTATTAGACAAACAGAAGTCAGATCTGGAAGTGAAAATCTGAAGACTAAAGGAAAATATCATGCGTGCTGCATAACGTGAGATGGTTTCCCAGTGGCATGACGTAACTTTATGAATTAAGGTTCGATTTTTGTTACTATTCAATTGTTGTTCATTTGATTTCTGCTGCCAGGTAATAGTTGATAGGAGTTTGTACTGTTCTGGTTTAAGCTAAAGTAGAATCAGTTTTTTAACTTTAACTAAGTCTCGTCTAAGTAACTTCATTTTTTGGAAGTTAACTGCATGTTTTTCAGACAGCTTTTCTCCCTAGAAGTGATAACACAGGGTACTGGTGTGCAGAAGGACCATGGCTTATACTTATTCCTGTAGAAACGAAGGTGCCCTCAAGCTGGTGGAATGCTGTAAGTGAAAGGGGCAAAAAGAGGGCCACAGCTGCAGGGAGATGTGGACAGGATGGATGACCCCAAACTGACCAACAGAGTATTCTATCCTGTATATGTCATATTCAGTACAAAAGTGAGGGATCGTGAGGATCACTGTCTCTTCTTCAATGGTCAACATCCGGTGAGGACCTTGTCTGCCTTTTTGACCCTGATTCGTGTGTTCCTGAATCCAGTTCCTGAGTCCAGCTCCCTCCTGCCACTGAGTCCGGCCTGGGCCCCTTGTTCCCATGCATACTCAGCAGCATTTGTGGTGATGTAGTCGTGGGGTGTGGGGGTGGTGAGTGGCAGCAATTTTGGGTATTTGTATGTATTTACTTATTTTCTTAGTATTTTCTTCATTATTATTATTTCATTAAGCTGCTTTCGTTTCCGACCTGCAAATCTTTTTCCTTTCATTTCCCTTTCATTTGAGAGGGAGAGAGGGATTTGGACCAACTACTTGCATTTTAGTTGCCATTCAGGCTGGGCTGGGGCTAAACCATGACATATACTTGTTGCATTGCCTTTCTGTCCACTTGTGCATGCTGAGTTAGTAACATACTGCTCTAAATGCTGAATTCAGACCTAACTTTCATGCGACTGTGTAATTGGTAATTAGAAAAAGCAGGTGTCTCTGAATACCATTCTGTTTCTGAATGAATGATGGGCTGAGATCCTTCATCTTTCAGAATAAATATTTCTAAATGGTTGTGCCTGTGTAACTTTTTACCAAAATATCACTCCCCAGATGCAGTTTGTCATTGAAAATGGAGCTGATAGCTGACTTTGCTCTCTGTGACTGTGTAGTATCATGCAAGCCTTTAGTTGTCAGAGGAACAGTGCTATCTTGGAATGGGTGATTAAGTGTTTTAAACACAGTAAAACTTTCCTTATTTTCTTTGCAAATTCATTTCTCATTCACTTGCATGTTCCGAATAAGTCATGAACCAGTGCTACAGTGAGTATATAACTCATTTTGTGTGCAAACCAATACAAAGTGAGGTGGGACCTATAGGGGGAAATGATAAACATGGTTGTGTAGAGTTTAATACCTCAACTAATAACATTGTTAGGTGGTTTTGATATGGTATTTTCTGTGGTTCTCGAGATCATTGTGGATACTTGGCCACCCTGCATTGGCAACAGTCAAATCTGTAATCTCCTAATTCCAAGTATAAAAATTAACTCTTGTCAGTAGCGCCTATTATTTTCTCTTCTTTTGGTGATATAAGAGAATTAATTTGCTAAGGCAGAAAATAAGTTATGCATAAGTACCTGGGCTGAGTAGGTAGCCATCTGCCCAAATGGCTCCATACCAGAAAAAGAGGTTCCCCTGCACATGTATGCGCAAACTTTTCCATTAAATTATAACGTCACCAAGTTTGCACAGATTTCATGGGAGTGGAACAGCCCATGTAGAGGTATCAGCCCTAACACACAGCTACGGCTTACATCTTTATGCAGTAGCTAGTTCTGAATCTTGAAAGCTTGAATGGAAGCTAAGCAAATCCAGGAATGTCTTGGTGTAGATCATCTACTATAACAGTCATTATGTTAAAAATGGGAGAGCGTGCTGTCCTTGTCACCCTTCTTCACCCTTCTCATCACATAGTCCAAATTGGGGAACTGTAAAGGTCTGATATGTAACCAGTCTGGTCTGTGACTTCCCATAGTGTCATTCTTCTTTGAGCTGCCTACTCCAGTGCACAGCTATGGAAGCTGTATCACAGTCTTTGGTAACAGTTTTCAGTCTTCATATGCTTGCCTCTTGGTTTTGTTCATTTACTTAATCCCGAAGGCAGTAGATTATAACACTAGGCCAGTGTGTTAAACTGATTGTGTGAAGGAGGTGACTTGAAGCTAAAGGTCTTTATGCTCATTGAGGGACGTGATGGAGGAATTTTAAGGCTGTGAAAGAAAATAGGGTTTTATAATTGCTGTTTAAGATGTCTAGTATTTCAGCAGTAGGTACTGCTTCTTATGGTTACAATTTGTGTGCCTGAACAAACTAAGGTAGGTTTAAAATTAAAGCATGATTTGAATTGTATTCTTAAACCACAATGTTGTTTGAAATACAGATTTAAAATTTGGGCATATTATGAATCCTGTGTGGCCAAAAAACTTCTGAACGGACAAACTTAGGTTGAGTGAACACATCTTACAGAATTGTTGTGATTAGGAGGATCTTATGGACTGTTGAAATGTCTTGCAGGTGGATTCACCAATGAATTTGAGGAACCCTCATGATTTGGTAATACTAATGAGACAAGAAACAACAGTTAACTACCTCAAAGAACTGGAGGTAAAGCATAACATTAAGGGTTTTTTTTCATAAGCTTTTTAGTGATAGATTTAGATGGGGAGCAGAAGTCATGATTGGTGTAAGTTTTTCTCATTGAGGTATACTCATTTTTGTGGTAATGGACATTTTAATTGTGAATGGAACAGCAGCTGTAAGCTTTTCAGGACTTGGGTTGTGGCTTTAGAAATTACTAAGGTACAGTTTGGCGTACAAATGACTTTCAGCAGTAGTTATTGTAAGTTCTTGTACAAGTTGCTACTACTATATATACCTCTAGTATTGAATAGTAGCATATGATAAGATGTCTATGGCTTTAATTAGAAATGCAGATTTTCTTCCCATTTCACATGTACAAATCCTTATGATATTTAATAGATTTTCAGTTTGCAGATGTAGGCGAGAATGAACTTTATAGGGTGAAAGTAGCTCCTAAGACACATCATAAGCTGATCTATAGAAATATTTTCAGTCTCAGTTCTTGCATTGGACTGCCACCTTAGTTGTACTTGGCATGCTGAATGATTAAGATAATTTCGTTTGCAGTCTCTGGTATTATTTACATGAGGTCGCACAGTAGACAAAATGGGTCCAAATATGGAAAAGCTAATGTACTGTTAACAACGATTTATTTTTTCTGAATGGCCTACCATGAATTTGAAATGCTATTAGCTCTCTTTTTAGGTACAGCAGGAAAAACAAAGGCCTGTTCAAATCGTGTTATTTCTAATGAGAGTATTTATATTCTATCTAAATAAAAAAATATCCTTCAGATGTTATGAAATACAGGGAAATACTCCCAAAATTTGAAGAGAATGTTTTAGATTTCCTTCAAATTGACCTTTTAAGGAATAAGCTGACTGTTCAGCTCCTAGTGAGTGTAGCGTTTGTTTCATCAGTATGCATTCTTCTATTTCCTTTTCTTTTATTCTGCAGAAACATTTAGTTGCTCAAAAGATTCATATAGAGGAAAACGAGGACAGAGACACAGGGCTGGAACAAAGGCATAATAAGGAGGATCCGGACTGCATTAAAGCAAAGGTGCCCTTGGGGGACCTAGATCTTTACGATGGCACATACATCACCTTAGAAAGCAAAGATATCCGGTAATAAAATACTTTATATTTTAAGATTTTTTACTGAATGAAAAAATCAACAAAACCTCTAAACACAATTAAAAAGAAAAATAATATCACTGACTGTTCTTTATTAAACAGTTGTTTTATTTTGTGTTACTGTGAAAGAAAATTGAAACAACCTCTGCCACTAATGACAGAAGGATACATACAGAAATGCTGTCTTTCCCAAACTTTCCATGTTAGCCCTACTCTGAAATTTCTCTATTCTATTACCAGCCATTTCTACCACTGTAACACTGTACTTATGTGACCAGACTTGTGAATTAAACTGAAGTGCATCATTTAGAAGGGAGCTGAATTTTCTTAATTGTGCTTTCGGCGTCTTGAGCTAGATATATGCTTCTTGTAGTGGGAACTGTCTTGACTTAAGTTTAAATGAAATTTTGTTGATTACCAAGATGTTGAGCCTTCTGGTCATGCTGTATTTAGCAAATAAAGGATATTTATATATATAAAGGAGTCTGCTTGACATTCAGTTTCATTGCTAATTCATCTTCTGGGATGATTGTGGTTTTTTTCTAATTTTATTTTTTTAACTGAATGAGATGGGTACTTAAAGTGGGAAAAGATTTATTTTATCCTTAGATACCTTCATTTGGGCTTCTCACTGATACTTGGGATTTGTTTGTTTGTTGCAGTTGAAGAGTATTCTTATCTGCGTGCATTGCCATTTTCCTGGCAGATAGATTATTAATCATAGTAGTGATACACTAGGTTGGTGCTGATGCATTTTGGAGGCCATCCAAATGTTGATATTTTCTCCAAAGCAGACAGAAGTCTATTTACTTTATCCTACAGTGATGACTTCCTCATACAACTGAAATATGGGAAGACATCAGAAATGGTCCGATGTGCTTAAAAATAGGATTTTTATAATGATCAATCAGAATACAGTCAACTGCAATACTGTCTCATGAACTTCAGCAGTAATTTAATCTGGAGTTTGCTGTGTTATATCGTTATGTCCTCAGCCCTGAAGACTATATAGACACAAAGTCACCAGTGCCTCCGGATCTGCAGCAGCCAGACTGTACAAAAGTTCTAGATCTTCCATATAGCATTCATGCTTTTCAGCACTTAAGGGTAAGCAAGCAAATGTAAGAATGTTGGGTTTTCTTTCCCCCATCAAGAAATGGAAGAGAAAACTCTTACTGGCAGTTCTCAGTCAAGGCTGAAAGGTATTGTAATCTTGCAAGACTGTTGCAGGCTTTTTTTAAACCACAGTTGTGCCCGGATTAAAGTACCTGCTTATAGGACAGTTCCATCGGTTACACAAATCCTGTTTCTTTTTTTGTTATTGTTTGCCTTATTTTAAAGAGTTTCAGGGAAATGGAATAGTTCATAACACATCTTACTACCAAACTGTATGAAGATTCAAGGTCAGAAAATTGTTTCCAGGCTTCTCAGAAGTTCTTAACATATTTGACTGTCTCTTGGGTATTGAATGCCAAGCACTAACCCAGAGGATGGGATAATTGCTCTTTACTAGTACAAATTTAATTTGCTTTATAAAGGTGGAAGTGCGATGTAAACATTATTTCTGTCAACGTGCTGTGTGAGCAAATTTACTAATGTAAATGCATCATTAGTGCTCATATCTTGGTATTTATTTTATTACAAGTCTTTAAAATGTCTCTTCATCAACAAAGAAGGATTTTCTTATGAACAAAATAGGGGTTGGAGTTTTCTAGCTCTGTTTCTGGTTGTACGTTTGAAATTAATGTGGTTATTGTTGAGGAAAGAAGAAAGAGGAGAGATGTAGGGATACTTTCATTGTTGACATGTAACGTGACAAATAGGAGTTAAGTTCCTCAGTGGTCATTAGAGAAATCAATAGCTGCCAGATATACAGGACTACCGGAAATGTATATTTCTACTGTGGCATTTACAAACAGAGGCTGCCTTTGGCTGCTTCTAGTATTTGCATATTTATAGTAATATGTATTATTCATTTGACAAAGGTGATGTTGTCCTGTCAGGTCTCTTAAGATCTTGATATGAAAGCATGTAAAATGACTAAGTTATAAATTTTCCTGGGAGTCATGCTCTTGTGTATATTTCTCTGATTTAAGTTAAAATGTCAAAAATACCTATTTTGAGTTTTTATTTTAGGGTGTCCAAGAAAGAGTTAATCTTTCCGCACCCTTGTTACCTAAAGAAGATCCAATCTTCACATACTTATCACAGAGGCTGGGAAGAAGTATAGAGGAAATAGGTCATCGTATTTATGATGCCCTAATGAAGGTATGAAACTGTAATCTTACTGTACACCACAAAGAGCGGTAGAAAGATCTCACAAGGTTATATATACCTGGTACATGCAATCAAATCCAGAACTAGTTTTGCACATATGCTTTCGTTTTATATTTCAGTTACAAAAGGCAGACTGCAAACAGTCTCTGCTAGAGGAGCAGAGGTAGGAGAAGGCATCAGCAAAGACAGTAGAGAGATACTTACTGCCCTCTTTAGTGACTCATGTATTGGTGTGGTCTGGCAAGCTACGTTCATTGTGCTGTCAGGGTAATAAGAGCTTTTAAATACAGTGCGTAAAGAAGAAACAATAGTACTGAAATGTGTATGTTTTCATTAAATGCCTTCCTGCAAAATATCGGAACTCTCAGTGAACCCCAGCTAAGCTGCTGATGTTTAAATGACATTCACTTCTCATTTCATCTCATTTTGAATTTTTAGCTGTCTGAAAGGCAGAAGTTGTTTCTTTTATATGTTTATATGCTAGTTCATTCTTCCTGAATATTTACAACTGTTGTCAAATAGCAGCTTTCAAGAGAAAAAGAATAACTTAGAGTAGGTTTTGTGCTTAGCTTTCCATCCTATAGGAATTAAAGCCCTGATTAATCTTTGAGTTCATGTCTTAGTAGTTACTACAACTCATGTTTTTCTGTTTTCTGCAGAACTCCTCTTCCTGGGTACTATATAATATGGCTTCTTTTTACTGGCGAATAAAGAATAAGCCGTACCAAGTAGTAGAATGTGCCATGCGTGCCCTTCATTTTTCTTCAAGGTAAAAATTGCTAAAGTTTTCTTTTCAGATTACTTTTCTAGTTAGCCTAAGTAATAAATAGGTTTTAGTTTCTAAACTATATCCTAAGGAATAACCCATGTTACTTGTTCCTATTCTTTATGTACTGTACTAGGCATATGTATAATTTAGTCATTTTCTTGTCAAATTATATATTTACTATGTGACCGCAGAATGAATTTATCCTTACACAAGATTCTTACATAGTTTTAATGGATTTTATTTTCATTTTCTTTTCTTCTTTTAGGCAAAATAAAGATATTGCACTAGTAAATTTGGCAAATATTCTGCACCGAGCTCACTTCTCCGCAGATGCAGCTATTGTGGTCCATGCAGCTCTGGATTACAGCGACTTTTTTACCAGCTATTACACTTTGGGAAATATATATGCTGTAACTACTATCTTTATTTTCCAAGTCTTGTAGAAAAAAAATATATTATTTAGTCTTTGTGTCTTGACTTATAATGCTTTACTCTTTTACAGTGTATCGTGTTCCATATGCATTTGACACTTAATGTTAAAGATTCTGTCAAGATACTTTCATCCAAAAGTCTGCCTTTCAGCAAAGATTTTTATCTGCACTTGGAAATAAATCCCAGGGAAATTCTCCCACTGCTTCTCTTTAGCGGATATAATGGCTTGAGTTTCAGAAATGACAGGCTGCTTGTCACTACAAATTAGCATTTGAATTGATGACTTCTTTAAAAATCAAATATTTTTAATTAAATATTACCAAACAGTGGCTAATTCTCTATCTTTGTCATTCTTCAGATGCTTGGAGAGTACAACCACTCAGTCCTGTGTTACGATCATGCTCTACAGGCCAAACCAGGGTTTGAACAAGCTGTGAAAAGGAAGCACGCTGTCCTATGTCAGCAAAAACTTGAGCAAAAATTGGAAGCCCAGCACAGGTAACTAAAGAAGCGCTCTAGTGACAATTCATACAGCCTGACTTTTATTATTCTGTGGCAATTATTTACATTTCAGATAGAATAATGTTTTTCAGTTTTCTGTTTCTTTGACTATGCAATAAAATAATTCATAGGAATGCTTTAAAAAAAAAACAAAGTTGAAAATGCACAACACAGTAGGAAAAGCTGTTATTTTAGAAAGCATGCAAAGTAAATCTTTTCTACTGTTGAATTTTCAAGATCACTTCAGCGAACATTAAATGAATTGAAGGAATATCAGAAACAGCATGACCATTACCTTAGGCAACAAGATGTTTTAGACAAGTACAAGCTCATCCAGGAGGAACAAATCTTGAGGAACATCATTCATGAGACGCAGATGGCAAAAGAAGCCCAATTAGGTACAGCTTTTTAGAGTTCATGCTCATTATAGCAGTGAAGAATTGCACATATTCAGATGAATGTTAGGACATAACTTCTTAATGTATAAAGATGTCCCTGAGTGACTGTTGTGTTTTGTTTGTTAAAATGAGAGATTGCAGTATGTTCTTGAGCTGGGGTGGTTTTAAGCCGTTTGAAGGTGAAATTTCCACTGTGCTGATTAAATAAATAAAAATTATGTACCAGATTGGGGGTGGAGGTGTTGACTGTAGACTGTCTCGCTGGAGACCTCGCTTATATAGTAGGAAAAAAATGTTTTGTGCTCTGCAGGGAACCATCAGATTTGTAGACTGGGCAACCAGCAGCATAGCTTGCACTGCCAGTGGGACCAACCTGTTCGTTACCACCGTGGAGACATTTTTGAAAACGTGGAATATGTTCAGGTTTGACTGTGAACCAATACCACTACTTTGTGTTGCATCCCATTTGCCTTATTAGCAAAACAGTTCCATTTTTTTGAGGCTTGAAAAAGGGAATGTGTTTCAGGTGTAGTAAATAGTAAGAAATCATAGAATGCTTTGGGTTGGAAGGGACCTTTAAAGATCATCTAGTCCCAGCGCCTCTGTGGTGAGCAGGGAAATCTTCAATTAGATCAGGTTGCTCAGATCCCCCATCCAACCTGACCTTGAGTGTTTCCAAAGATGGGACGTCTACCATCTCTCTGGGCAACCTGTTCCAGTGTTTCACCATCCTCGGTGTAAAAAATGTTTTCCTTATATCTAGTCTAGTCTACCCTCTTTTGATTTAAAACCATTACCCCTTGTCCTATCACAACAGGGCCCGCTAAAATGTTTGTTGCTATATTTCTTACAGCCCCTTTTAGGTACTGAAAGGCTATAGTACAGTCTTTCTGGAGCTTTTTCTTGTCTAGGCTGAACTACCTCAACTCTCACAGCCTTTATAGAAGAAGTGTTCCATTCCTCTGATCCTATTTGTGGCTCACCTCTGGACCTGCTCCAACAGGTTCATATCTTTCCTGTGCTGAGGGCTCGAGAGCTGGTTGTGGAATTCTAAGTGTGGTCTCCTCAGAGCAGAGTACAGGGGTAAAATCACCTCCCTTGACCTGCTGGCCCCACTTCTTTTAATGCAGGCCAGGATATGGTTGGCCACCTGGGCTGTTGAGCACACATTATTGACTCATGTCCAGCTTTTCATCCACCTGTACTCCCAAGTCCTTCTCTCCAGGGCAGCTCTCAGTTGCTTCATCACCCAACCTTTTATTGATACCAGGGGTTCCTCTGATGCAGGTGCAGGACCTTGCATTTGGCCTTGTTAAATGTGATAAGGTTCACACAAGCCCACTTCTTGAGCTTGTCTAGGTCCTTCTGGATGGCATCCCATCCCTCAGGCATGTCAACCCCCACCACTCAGCTTTGTGTCATCTGCAAACTTCCTGAGGGCACACTCAATCCCACTATCTGTGTCACTGATGAAGATATTAAACAGTACTGGTCCCAGTATGGACCCCTGAGAGACACCACTTGTCACCAGTCTCTATCAGGAGAGATACCAGCCATTTCTACATTGACTGCTTTGCTTATTCAGTTGAACAGCCAAGTATTTCTCTCTAGGAAGTACAAGAATTCTCACTTGAGGAATTACAGCTCTCTCTTGCATAACTATACTACATTTCAGGCATGCTACCAGGAGCAAAACATGTTTAATTTTCCGATTTAGTTTCCTTCAGAGAGGACAAGAAAAAGCATTAGGCAGCTAATGTTAATGAAGAGGCTTTCTAAGGGGGTTAGTTCTCTAACATGCATGTGAAATATGAAATAAGAATTATTTAGTGGAAAGAATATGCCAATGTAACAGCTTTAAAGTATGTTTAAAGTAACATTATATCAATCATTTATCTCTACAGCCTTAAAATGGATCATAATTTCTTTTATTTATTACACTATTTACTGACTCAAGCCATGTAATTTTTGCATGCTCCTTCTGATCTTATCTTTTTCCTACCAAAAGCAGCACAAAACTGCCATAAGCAAGTGATAAATGGAAGAGCAGAGTTCAATGGTATTGAATCTAGAGAGTCTTTTGCAGACCCAAAATAAGGTGTTAGCACAGTTTTGTGAGTGTTTGCTAATTGTATCTCGAATTAGACCATGCATCAGGGAAATCTGATACAGCAATGTTGAGAAGTGGAAGTGAGATGTGTGTTAATATTAAAATCCAGAGTAAAAGCCACATAAGCAACGCAACTACTGTGTTAGAACTACAGATGAAGATTGTTGCTTCATTTATTTCACAATGTGGAATGTGTTCTGGAGTTTCCCCTTAACTAGTTTAAGAAACAGGTATAATTATTTTTCGTTATGTTCTGTTTTCTTCCTGGATGAACTTCCTATTGTAGTATTATAAATTAGAGATTATCAAGGTAATTTTGTAAGCCACGAGTCTTAGTAACTGAACTGGAGTTATGCAGTCTGCATATGTAGATTTTGTTTGTGGTCTATTAGAAATATTTCCTAGGTACCTTTTAGCATTTTTTGGTGATTTGCAATTGTGTTTTCGTTGTTGACTTATTTACAAAATGAATATTACTCTTTCATAGTGTGACTGGATCAAGAGGCTTAAATTGACTTTTAATTATCCTGTTACCTGAATTTCAGTTCATTAGCAAGGCTTAACTGCATAAATGGCAAGGGGGTGAAAATATGTGCAGGAATTCAGCAGTAATATACCATCTCTTTTTGTTATTAAATAGTATTTTCTCTGCTGTTTCTAGTTTGGTGAAGACTCTTCAACATCTCGTATGACATCTGTGAATTTGGATCTTCATGCAAACCAAAGTGACTACAGCCAATCCTTGCAGTCTTCTCCTGTTGCTCGTTCTGTCGTTTCAGTGTGGAGTGTAGAATCAGATAGAGTGAGTGAATAAGATAAGCTTTGCCCTTTCAAAGAGAGTTGTAGAAGTGTGAATCTTATTCATTTGGGCTGCAGTTTTGATGTGCAGCAGCAATGGAGAATGTAGCGTTCTGAATTTCTTCAATATAAGCATCTCTGTACCGGTTTTCCATCATTTAAAATTCTACGGCGGCACAGATGGGGTTGTTCTTAGCTACCTTTGCAAACATCTGGTGCAAATAAAGCAGTACAACTAAGTAAAAATAGAAAACTGAACTGCTGTTATTCCAGAAAAGGTGGGAAAACTAGTTTTAAAGATCTCTGCTCCTTTTTCCTCCAGACTATTCCTTATGTTCTTATTATTTTATTAATTAGCATATAAAAATGCTGAGAAAACAATCATAAATAATTCCTTTCTCCCTCAGGACAAACAACATATTCTTTGGCCTCAGCGATCAGAGTGCATGAAATCTTTCCCCAAAATTCCTGATCCAGAAGAACTGCCAACTTATTTCCTGCCTCCAGAAAACAGGGGATTCAGGCAAGTGATGATTTTTAAAAATAGTATTTGTAAATTTTCATACTAATGTCTTAATAAGAATTTTCTTTCTGGAGAGGATGTACGCATTTAGTAACCAATAACACAGATGTGTTTGAACCTCTTTCTCTGGCCATTGCACAGAAGGAGGGTGTTTTCATTTATTGCTGTCTTTACTGTAACTGTACCAATCGGATCCAATTTCATGGTGATTCTTCTCTGACTGTACAAGGTAAATACATTAAATATCTACAGTATTACTGAAAGAATGACGATTTAAGCACAAGTCTGAATGTCTTCTAGAGTATATTAAAAACAAGAAAGAGCTTGAGAGAGAGAGTGAGGTGAACATCTAATAACTAAAAATAACTGCTGTATGTTGTGTGCATCCTCTTAGCTTTAGTTATTATAACAGAAAATTGTGAGAAAACTCTAAAAAAGGTTTAGAACTAAAAAGCCCTGGCTTGTTGCATTGGGACAGACGTAGAAAATAAGTTTAGTTGTAGAATAGGCAGTAATACTTGTTATTGCACAGGATAAAATAAATTTGTTTATGCTGCCATAGCTACCTTACATAGAAGAATACAATTGCGTAATATCCTACTTACTTAACATTAGAAGCTTTCTTTTTCTCCTTGTTGGTATAATTCTAGTGTTGAGCATGTGCTCACAGAATCACTAGGTTGGAAAAGACCCACTGGATCATAGAGTCCAACCATTCCTATCAATCACTAAACCATTCCCATCCACAAATGTCCTGAGGCTTCTTTTGAAAAAAAAACCAAGAATGTTCAACCTCATGATGTTTTTGAAATCAAACTTTAGTTTAAACAACTTCAGCATTTTCTTTTTCACTTGCCTATTTAGTCCTAACTACTTACAGACCTTATTACCTTAGTATGAGAACCTTCTGTGTCTTATCTCTGTGTTGTCCGTTATTTACAGGTATTCTGTGATTAAAAAATGGACAGTAAGCACCTTATTTGTTGATGACATTTCAAGGGAAGGGGGTCCTTGACCTCTCCTGGCTTGCAGCTCATGTCTTGTAGCAGTCTACAGTATGAAGCTTGTCATTTGATGTGTAGCTGTATGTTTATATGCCTGTGACATGCAGCACATTTGATTTGGTTGTCCTTATTGCTAGAATCCAGCCAATCCTGAGTATGCCAGAAGATACTGTCGGGCATGGAGAGAGCCAGGCATCAGACTGTTCTTCAATTACTGATGCTCGTAACAACGAATCTCTAAACATACTAGTCAAGGAACTAGACAATAACCTGGGTTTGAAATTCAGGATGCCAGATGATCAAGCAAGACAAGTAAGAGACTTGTTGATTCTCTTCTGTTTTACAGTTTTCCTCTTTATTGCCTTAAAAGGCTTGCTCAGAACATGAAACGTTCTGTATATTTAAAAAATTACTTGATATTGCAGGCCAATCAGTAGTTCCAAAAAAAGGAGAGCAAGTGCTTTCTAATAGGGCTAGAGAAAGGGAAAACTTCCATTAAACGTAAGACTTCTTTCAAATGCTGACCAGAAGCACACAAAGTAGGAAATTTAATTGTCTATTTAAATTACTGGTTTCTTTAAAAATTTCTAACAGTGAGTTGACATGGTTTGTCTTTTGGGGTTTTCCAGTAACTACTGTGTTCCACCAAATCGGTTTCTTTAGGCTGAAATTAGTCGTTCGTATTGTTATCTGAAGATTCGCTGCTATAATCACTACACATTTACATCATCTATTTAGAAAAACTTTTGGTTTGGCTTTTTCCGCCTTTTACTCAAGGGACAACTTAAGGAATTGAGACTTGAAAGACGCATGTAGATACATACTGTAAAATTTCTTCAGTTGTTTAAAAAAACATAAATCAGAATCTTTGTTGTCCAGGTCTTGCATTCTCGTATCAACAATCAAACTATTACACAGGCGAAGATAGGAGTGTTTCTAGATCGTGCCATCAAAAAGGTATGTCAAAAACTAGCATGAGATAAATTCGGAATTCTTATTTGAGGCTTGCATATATACTTCAAAGAAGTCAGTCAGTGATGTGCAAGAAATAAGCTTATTGGCTGCCTGTCACTGAGATGAAACTAACTTAAAGTCTATGTTTACAAGTAAAACACAAGCATGTAGAGAAGTATCCATTTAATTTAGTTTAGTGTGGACCAAACAGCCCTATAGTTACTTGTTCTTGTTGTGACTGCAGAACACTGAGCAGCAATATATTACCTAATCCTGGCAGACATTTGCTTAACTGACAGAAATAGCTTGCAACTATTCCTCCAAATTCACCCCTCCCTACCTGCCTGCACTTTGCTCTTATTCCTCCTCCCTACAGCCCTGTGTTCCCTTCCAAACTCCCTCCAAAGAAACCAACCCCTGTCACTCTTCTGTCAGGATAATTAGCACTCTGGGGCAAAAAATGTACCTCTGTATATAAAATGTACCCTGTGGAATGCCACCTCCATCTTGCGTGGGGCCTTTGAGAGTCATCACGAGTCAAATGACAGGAAGCTTTGAGATGGAGGGTGACTCTTTTTGATGTGTCAAGCTGTTATTTCTCAAATTAACTCTTGTACAAGAAGTGTCAAGGCAGAGTGTATGTATGTATTTGGTTTAGTGTAAAATCAGTACCATTTACTGTGGGCATCTGTCTTATCTAGAAGAAAAAATAACACTAGGAGTTGATTGCTTTTATTATGCTGTTCAGAACAGTCCTGTTACGTGCCTAACATCTTACTGTTGCAGTGCATATGTGTTTTGTTTTTAGCTATAGCATTCTGTTCCCTTCATGCTAAAAGTCTGAGCTTCTTACCATTTAGATGCTGATGTAAGAACTCTGTTGTTATCCCTGTTCTGCTAGTAATAAACTTTGTAAAGCAGGAGTGCCGCAGTTGGTATCTTTGTATTAGGAAAGACAAACTGGTAATAACTGCCTGACCATTAGTTAAAGAAAGGTCATCAAGACTTGTATATGGAGTATAATTCAGTGAGGCGTTTGGCATGAATAACATGCAAGTAATTTTATGTATGTACATTGCAAAATTGGGGTGATAAATATTCTTACAATTACAGATCATGTAAGAAAAAAAAAATTCTGAAACCTTAAATTGACGAGAAATCTCGATATTGGATATAGGACCTGAAAGTAGATCTAACTACAATTTAAAAGCCGCTTGACCTTCAAATTGTAACATTTTACATGGATCTGTATTAATGTAATTTTAAGACCCCGAAGTGGCTCACCAGTGTTGCTTCCTGAAATGAGCTAACCATTATCACTTCTGTATTAAGGCATTTTGTGGTCATGATATAAGGCAGTCATAGGAGTAGAGTACGAGCAGAGCAGCAGCTGCTACTCAATTACAGTTCAAACTGTAGGTTGGGTCAGTTTGAGTAGGATAGAGCAGATGGAATAATTTGCTAGCAGTCACTGCAAAGTGTAATCTATATCTAGTTATTAAGGTAGTATACAAGGCTGAGTTTTGTTTCTTTCATACCGAAGAACAGGCAGTTCTGTCTTCCTGAGACACCTCTCTGAGTATTTTCATCCTTTTCCCTGACTCTCCTATAGCCAGAAGATCCTCTATGGCTTGTGCTTAATGAAGCTGGTTTGTACTGGCGTGCAGTTGGAAATAGCACTTTCGCTATCACCTGTTTGCAAAAGGCATTTAATTTGGCTCCACATGAGTATCGGGATATCCCTCTGGTCAATCTTGCTAACCTCTTGATTCATTATGGCCTTCATTTGGATGCCAGCAGCCTCCTGCTGAAGGCTTTGGACATCAATGCCTCTGAGGTAAGACAAGGTTTTTTTGTTTGTTCAGCGGTGAATGACCTTTTCTTTATTGTTTTCTAAATGCATGTTACTTACTTGTGCTTACTTACCTGTGCATGCAGTTCAACTTCCAGCTTGTCATTTGCAACAGATGTTAATTTTCGTTTAAATTCTTGATCACACTGGGGGGTGATGATGGTTGCTGAGAATATAAACATCTAGAGCAGAAGTTCTTCTAAAACAGGTGACAGACTTCTTGCCTCCCAAAACCTGTATGATCAGCAGTGGTTCCAAGGCATCTAATCCTAGTGTTTTGCCAGCATTTTCATCCAGAACAGAGATCTGTAATGCTATCAGCATTGTATCTTGATTTTTAAAACCCTTAAAGTAGGGTATATCTCACCAGTATCTTTGACTGTATAGACATCTTTTTGTGCCATTTGACGTTATCTATACTGTTTTATTTGTCCCTAGATTTCACCTGTTTACCTAGAGGAAGAGCTGTGTTCTAGTTGTTTAGATGGCTTTACTTCCAACCATAGATTCAAAACAAGTTTTTGTATTTCTGAATGGTAATATTATAAACATTTTGTAGGTTGTTTTCTGTCATGTCGAAAGTTGTTGTATGAACTGTTTAAACTACTGGACTAGCCAGAAAAATTGTGAAAACGAGGTGGGGAGGCGTGACAGGGGACACATTTTATCTAGCAAGTGATTTTTGATCTTACATGCGAGATGCTAGAGTAGGAAGTGACTTTTTCCTGTGCTTCTACCTCTGTAGTTAGATAAGCAAGGTGCTTAAGTCTGATGGGCTGCGAGTCGACAGTTGTCTAGCAGGTAAAACAGTTAAAAACAGGATAAACTCTTTCAATATAGCATCCAGGAACAATTTTGCAGTTGTTGGAAAGGAATCTAGCCCATTTGGATGGCAGATAAGAGTGCAAAAAGGAACTACAGAAAAAACTGCGTGAATGATGTGTACTTGAAAGGACAGCCTTGGAAGGGAGGAGCCATGGGATCCTCCGGGCCATGTGTGGGTAGGGCTTTTCTTCAAAAACGAAGGCAATTTCTACCTCGTTACAATAACACTCCTATTTTTTCATGCATTCTTAGTCCTGTAAGACCTATTGTATCAAAAAATCTGGCAGGAGCATTTGTACTTCAATAGTATTTCCTGGAATATAATGAAAAGTAAATACAAATTAAAATTAATTACAGCTACAAGAAGTGAAGAATGTACCATATTAGCGAAATAATTGAAGAAACACTGTTGCTCAGCTTACACCTTTTTCTGAATGGTATTTAATAATACAAGCTAAGATGAATTTGAAAAACCTTAAGCTAGTGATCAGTCTCCACATTTTCAGATAATGTAATGTTTTCAGTAGACAAAATGGCTGCTAAGTTACAATATTATAGTCATTATTCTAGCATTATAATGTTAATTGCAGTGAATTACTTTGTGTAAGTGAAAGATTTCTTACTCAACAAATGAAATGTAATGTTTTGCTATGTGCCTTTATTAGAGTGCTAACTAAATTCTGCACAGTGAAAAAGGTGTTTGTAATTTGTACTTAAAAAAAAAAAAAACACTTCTTTTAGGGAGATTACCCAAAAGCAGTGGACAAAATATTAAGTTTTATAAAGAATTGGAGGTAAGCACAAATATACACTCCTAAGTTAGTGTGGCATTGCTGTTTCTAGTAATGTAATTCTGTTCAAGTAAGTCCTGAATGCTCTTGACAGATAAAACACATCTGTCCTGCTAGAACACTAGGAGTATTTTTATGATTTTGCTGACATTTAGTCATTCTAAAGTGTCTTCAATCAACTCATTTTAGTTCTTTGCTAATCTGTGCAGTAAGCATTATGTTTATGATGGATTATAAGTAAGTATTTAATGCTTCATTTCAGCTTGTGTGTATTTTAACAGCTGTTTTTCATTGTAGGAAGATAGAATCCTGAACTCAACCTTGTGTCAAAAGCACTTTTGTTTAGCACCAGCAGACCAAGCTGTTAGTTCTCCATCCTAGGAATAGGCAGTCATTATTTAAGAAGTTTTGTGTAGTATTTCTAGCCAAGTTTAGGAGATTGTGGATTGACAGGGATTTTTCCTAGTTGGCTTCAATTTCAGAGAGTGGACATACTTATGCTGGGATATATTGCTTTTCTCTTTGCAGCCCCTGACTTTTTTGAGCCTAGGAAATGCATATCTGGCTCTGAACAACGTTAGTGGAGCCCTGCAGGCCTTCAGACATGCACTGGATTTGACGACCAAGTGCTTGGAGTGTGAAAGCAACCTGAAAATGATCCGCTGTTTGCAGTTTTATCCTTTTCTGTACAACATCACCTCTTCTGTGTGCAGTGGTAAGCAACTGCTGAAAAATGGACCACAAGTGAAATAGTATCTATTTAATTTGTCTTGGATATTGCTCCTGAAATTAATGATTACTATTTTTCCAAGGATCTTCCTTTTGCTTTATACTACTTTCTAAGGAACAAGGGTGAGGCATTGCTTCTAATGGAAAAGTTAACAGTCCATTAAGAAGTGCTTTTGAGGATGACTTCTTAAATATCTAGAGGGCTGCCGCTGAGTGCATATTACTTCCTGAGTGTGTCAGTAATACCTTAACAGCCTCTCTGATGTCTTTTACTGGCAGATGAGGAACAGGGCATTCAGTATTTATGGAAGCCTAGAGCTACTACTGCTAGGCTACTCAACAGCACCTTTGTTATATCCATTCAGATTTTACAGTCAGATGGATATGCTTTCTTAAAGTTCAAGAATTGAGTGAAGAGCAGTTTAGTTTTAATTCATATATTTTCAGCGCATTTAGCATTTTGAAAGTTATTTTCTTTACAGAATAGACTATATTGTGTCAATATTATTTTGTTTATATGGATCTGTATTCACTGCTCTTAATCTGCCAAATATCTGAGAAGAATGACTGAACCCAATCTCTTTCCAAAAAATTCTTGAAAAAGATTTGAGTTAGAATACTTGTTATTAGTGGTTACTTTTTTAAAAAAAAAAAACAAACAATAACAGCTGTTGGAGGTGAATTGTTTCATTTCAGTGAATCCTACTGGAATATTTCTAGTATTTTATCTGTACTTGCATATGGCTCATCTGCTGATCAGGAGCAATCTTGAAGAATATTTATGAATGTATTTTGTAATCCTTTCTCTCTCAAATTTTTACTAATGTATCTTCCCATCTAATCTTTCCTTTGTTTTTAAATGAAAACCTCGCATGAGAGAAATGTTTCTGATTTTTAGTATTGCTTGGACTTTCTCTGGATTTTTTTTTAATTCCCTCTCCAGTGCAAAGGCATAGAGAATCATTCTCTGATTTAGCATCTAGAATTATGCTGTCTAAACATAGACTAGAGGACGTCGTGTCTTCTAGTACAAAATGGATGATGCTGTTGCAGGTGAAATTCCAGGACTATGCTATTAGAATAATTCTACCTTTTCTGGCCTTAGGCATTTTTCATTGACAGCACATCAGTTGTGCAGAGAAATTAATTCTACTTGGCTAAATGTAGTGTAGTAAGTGATTCATGGTCCAACTGATGGATCTCCTACTGTTTTCCACAATGTCAACTCTAACACTGGTACGTTTTATTGAATCTCTTACTATCGGATTGCCCTTCTCTTAAAAATCCTTACAGGTACTGTAAGCAGTAGTGGGACTTGCACATTTCATCAGAATGAATTTCATTCCTTTCACTGTTCTGGAAAAAAGCACCTTTGTTTACTTTTTATAAGGATCTTCTTTACAAGTGGATGTTACTTACAAGGGTGAAGTTGTTCCAGTCAAACCTTAACAATAGCCACCCTATTTTTAATTAAGCAGAAAGTAATTTAGAGATATATTCACAGAACTGAGATGGTAATGAGCAATGGCTGTACTAAAACCAAAGGTGATCTTTTCTTTTTCTTTTGTATGCTTTGTTCCTTAAACTTGTAATACTTAAAAATATATTCGTCTAGTTTGACTGGTTCTTGGCTGCTGTTTGCATTGATTCCTGATCCAGGATGTTCATTTTGAGATCAACTGCATATGCTGTTCAGGAAGTTTGTGTTTCTTGAATGTGAGGAGAAACTCATATCAAAAGTGCTTATGGGAAAAGTGTTATCTTTCCTTTTTTGTTAGCTTGGACACTGGTTAACAAAGAGGGCCTAAATATATTCATCTGGTATATCTGGGTTTATTTTGTTTATTAAGGAATCTGTGAAGCTGCTGAATTTAGAGAGAGTGAAATATGCCTTAGCACATTAAATTGCTCATTAAATTTCAGTATTACAGCGTATAAGTATTTTACTTTATATTTATATTTTTGCCTTTTTCTGGGACTCTTCCTGTCTTAATATTTCTTTTTTTTCATTTCTATTTATAATATCCTTTAGGTCGCCTTTGTCTGAGTGCAAGAAACCTGAAAGTAGGAACCTGACAAACAGTGTAAATGTTCTTTGTACGTTCTTGTGCAGAGTGTAAAATAAACGTACTGGTTAATTCAACCTTCGTGATGATTTGTGGTTTAAGTCAAAAATCTGAATTCAAAAAGGAAAAGGTAGATTTGTCTGTCTTATTTTCATAAGGTTTGGGAAAATATTTTTCTCCTCCACTGTAAACTTTGACTGACTCAAGGGGAACTTTGGCAGGCTGCATGAAAGTGAGGTTAAGTCTCCAAAATCAGAATTATTTCCAGAATACATCCCCAGAAATCACACTTCACACTTAAAAGTATCCTGAAATTTTGAGAGTCTTCTGTTCATTCTTCAGTCCAAAGAAAACAACTGAAAAGTGATAGTAAGTTTGAATTTTACATATATAATGCAATAGTATATACAATCATTCAACCACTACATATAACCTAAGAAATGCAAACTGTATTTAGATGCTAGTATTTAACATTGTTTGTTGCACTTATGGCATTTGTTAAAATATTAATATTGTGTAGACTTAGAAGATTCATAGAGCAACACAGCCTCCTCGTTTGGCTCCATGACAGACTGGAAGGCACATTTTGATGACAAGATGCAAGTGAACACCACTTTCCCATTCAGAAAGGTGTGTGACTTTAGGTATAGAGCTAATGCAACACATTTGTAAACACATGGATCAAATGTATGCTCGACAGTCCCAGTATCACTACGTTGTTTCTTCAGGAGATTTTCACAGCCTTTCAGATTGTGTTACTGAGTGGAGACATCTGATATTGAATTTAGTTAATCATCTTGTTATTATGCACTTGATAGCATGTCATAACTATTTATATCCTCTGAAAATGGATATGTTCTGCAGAAAAATTTACCAAGAAATTGGGATGACAAATGTTGTCTCTGCTTTAGTATCTTGCTTTGATAAGCATTAATTCGGTATTTCTGAAAGTAACAGCAGTAGGGCTGCCTGTGCTTTGGGTTGTAGGCCCATGCGATAGCTGTGGTTTTGCTTCGCCTGTCAAAAGCCTCTATTCACAAGAAGTGAACTAACTAGCGAGACACAGAGTTCCTTGCCCTACTGCTGTGAGCCATTGGCAGAATCCAGCGAATGGTCAGTGGTAGTTATATGCTAGCATGGGATGAGGCCTGGGATCAAAAATCTGAATGTATAGTCTGATTTTTTGATTACAGTATGTGCGTGGTGTCTATTTGAAATAGGTGAAATAGGAATGCTGACTTGTTAGATGCTTTCTTTTATGCTCCTGTCTGTACTAATGCCTGATACTTTTTTTCTGCTAACATACTTCTGTTCTAGATATAGGTTTACTTTTCAGACCCAAATCATTTCATGCATGTGAGTAGAGGAATTTGAAGACCTCAGGCCAACACTTTCATATTTAACTTCTGCCTCCTAGATTGATGTTTATATAAATGTTCGTTTTCATTGTAAAAGGATTTCTAAATCTGCAGAGATTTTTGGTATTTTTTTTTCCTTACGGAGGAGGAGGATGAAGTGTCTAAAATTTAATGTAACTACATCACCTATGGCAGGTATTTAAGGCAATTGTAGGAGTTCAGTCAGTTGCAACTAATATGGATTAGTTATCCTAATATATAGGACTACATATTAGACTATATATAGACTATGCAGTGCTGCATATACCTCCATTACTTGGACCAACAGCCCACATACTGCCAAATAACTGAGAAGATGATTGGAAGACTTCATTGCTATGGGATTATCCTGTGGTGGTCCTTCTGGAGGGGGCTTGGCGATGTTAAGGGTCTTGTTACTGAATGATCAGTTTTTACGTTACTGGGCAAGTCAGTTCCTGAAGCCTATTAGGTAGCAGAAACTTTATGTTGCTTGACAGATGCCTGAGCAGACACACGTGACACAGGAATAGCAGGACTGAGAAATTTGGGTAACAAGTGTAAAAAACTTAATGTGAGAAACATGATCAACTCTCAGAGGTGCAGAAATTAGATACTTGGGCTCTGTGCTGCTCTTTAAACTAGTAGAGAAAGCCAGCATTGTTTTTGCCTAATATTGAAATGGTGCACTGCCAGGTTTTGCTTTGCACACCCTTTTGGCTTAGATTGCAGGTGCTTTTGTCATGTGATAAGGTCTGTAGAGTTATAGCCAGCCAAGGCCTAAGGGATTGTTCCTGTGGCACTTTTTTAGCTGAAGTGAACATTCAGGTATTGTCAAGCTTTCTTAAAATGGTTACAGTATACTAGAAGCATGTTTTTACTGTGACAGTCAGCTGGCAGTTAAAATGTGCTGATTTGTTAATTGATGTTGCATAGGACTTTTCCTTATGTGTGTAAACAGAATTGCTGCTTGGACAAGCAGAAGTCATTTGGGCTCAAAATTTTTATCTGACTGTAAGCACCTACCTCTCACAGACAGTTCCAGTTCATTATGAGCTCACACACTTCACATGCTTTTAAACAAGATCAAAATTAAAAATTTTTAAATTTATTAATGGACTGATGGTATTCAAAACATGAAGCACAAATTATTTCAAGCTTCAACTTTCTTTAGACTCACCGTCTTTCATTACTTGGCAGCATAGTGATTTTACAATAAAGTTTTGTCAAGCTTTGTTTTAAGTAGATGCAGTGTGAGTACCTTATGTATGTATGTGTATGCCATCAAGCTATCTGAATACTTTTTTGATATGTGTGTGTGTTTGTGGAAGCAATATATACTTCCTTGCTTTATGACTTAGTTCTGTAGTGTATACCGTAATAGCTTATTGACCCGCTTAAAGTATGGCTTTAGCGCCCTCTTGTGGTACAAATACCCTATACAACATGAAATCAAAAGTTTTATTTCATCTCCTCCTTCTTAAAATAAAACGTGGGGAAAATATGTCTGATGTTTTGAGGGTATGGGTTTTCTGTTGTCTCTGAACACTTAAGTTCTTACAAAGTTAAGAAGCTTAGACCTTTCAGCAAACTGTCCTGTAAGGGAAAGGTTGACCTGAAGGGAGAATCTCTGCTTGAAACTTATGGAAAGTAAGCTTATGGACAGAATAAATTACTTGCTTAAATCAAAGTCATAGTTTAACCCACTCACTCTAACTTGACATCTGCAAACACTTTGAGTTCCCTATAACGATTTCAGATACACAAACACTAAGCAAAAAAAAAAAAAAAAATTAAATTTAATCTTGTCTAAGTTGAAGCAAAAAGTCAGAATCTGTAACAATTGCATGAGATTCTGAACTGAACGCTACTGTATGTTTAAAATTCAGCTTTTTCTTTCTTTGACTTGTGCGTCATGTAAAGGCATAATTCTCAGGTGCTCCTGAGCCTTATTTAAACTACCACAAATGTTAGTACTCTTACTTAGCTGATTGTATTAATGAAAGGGATGAGATCTGTGGCCGTTCATTTTCTTTGCTGCTTTTAATCTCTCTCCATTGCCTTGTGGGAAAGTTCATCTATGTAAACAGAGTAGTTAACCCCCAGGAGGGTTTTGAAACAAGCAGAATTCTATGCAGCATGCAAACAGCTTGTCAGAGCTCTCAGAAACACATCATGGCGAATGTGTATATGGTCATTTAATAGTAGCATAGAGAAAGTGGGTTCTGTCTTAAACAATAGCAGTGCCCAAACTGATGTTATCATTTGAAGTTAAATGCTCAGTTGCTTATTTCTATCCTTTATGCACATGCATGCACCTGCAGCCTGTTGTTCAACTTGCAAGTTCCACCTGGGATCTGAAAATCAAGCTGCATTCTTTCTCCCTCAAGCATTTCTGGCAGTGGAGATCATACAGTGGCAATCCACCTGAAAGATCTGTTGGTGCTGCACAAGTGGAATCTAGGTCACTGTATTTGGTCTCTGCAGTGCTAAGGAGAGTAAGTGGAGGTTAAATTCTCCTTGTGTAGAATGAAAACTGAGTGCAGGCAGGTAGGAGATAGGAAGAATGAGGACTGCGGTTTGTCCTGTTGGAAGCAGACATTCCCAGGGAACAGAGATGTCAGGAAATGTCAGATGTTCCTCTGAATGGGAGATACTGGTGACATTTTATGTGAGAATGTGCTCTGTGGGATTAACATGACTCAATTGTTCTTTCAGTTTTGTGCTACTATTTAGCAGTAGTCCAGCAAGGGAAGAAGCAGTTCCTACCATCCAACTTTGCTGCTGTAATCATGGCATTGCTAGAATTTTAGTGCTGTGATCTGGAAGACAGTTGACCAGATGCAGGCTTTTTGATAGTTTTTACCGTTTGGTTTGGTGCCTGCTTTATAAATCAGATCTTTCCCTGAAAAGCATTTGTCTGGCATCTTGTGAGTGGCTGAACATAGGTGAAAGTGAAGGAACTTGCCCTGATAGTGCCATGCCAGGCTCACTTTGAAACGTGTCTTTCCTTTCTAAATTTGCATATAGTTTTCTTTCTATGCAGAGATGTATAGATTGAGATTCTTAAATTTAAAAATCAAAAGATTTGGTATGATGTTAAACAGGGTATCTTTAGCTACACCACTCTCCAAAGGCTGTACATGCACTGCTCATTCACACTGCTTCCAAGTTACCACTTGCTGGAAAACTGTTACGCATTTTAAAGGTTTTTGTAACCAGCAAACAAGGTGTGTCATCTTAAGTATATCTCTGTTGCTCAAATGTCATTGGCTTTTGCATGTTAAACATGCTAATGGGTGAATTTGGTCTGCAGCTTCTTATTTTAGCGTTAGGTGATTTCTTTACATCATGCAAAGTCTGTCTTGCTAGCTTATGTACTTACTCTGCCTATTTGCAGCATGACAGTGTACCTAACAACTTCTCCCAACAGTCATCAGTCTCGCTTTGCATCGTGCTCCATTAAGAATGGTATGCCTGCAACATTCAATGTTCTGTATTCATTCTGTCTTTTCCTAGAATCAGAAGGTGACAGGCTGGCAGAGGAGGGAGAAGAAAGTTGTGACCTCAGCTGCAGGAATGACTGAGGAAATGGGGATTTCCTCATGTAGTAGGAAGAGGATCATCAGGAGTTAGAGTGAAAGGGAAAATGTCTCTTTCCAACTAAATTTTTTCAAAACCTGATACCTTCTCATATTGACTTTTCTGTGCAATGTTTTTGGTGCTTTTTTGTGATAGGAATGTAGAGAAACTGAGACATGTTTGCTACCATCTGTGTCTTCGTCTCTCTTTAGGAAGCTGCTTTTGCCAGTGATGGTTTCTTGCATGTAGCTGCTAAGAATTCTTACTGAACCTGAATAATGTGCACTGCCTAGAGGTGGACCTTTAAAAGGTCTAACAACTGCATATGTTCAACAGCTTTTTTAGGAGAAATAGTAATTCCCCAGCTAGATCTCCAGCAAGATGTAGTTGCACAAACAACCTCAAGGTAAAGCTGTATAGACCAAATTAATGAGTTGGTTAAAGCATCTTTGAAAGAGAAAGAACATGAGGTTCTCGCATATGGTGGAAAACACAGTGTGTGGTTTAGTGTCAGTAGCAACTCATGAAGACCTTGAGGACTGTATTCACTTGACTGAAATCTGAGAACTACAATGTGGTGATGTATAGCCTTAGCCTGTAATGAGTCATGTTGAGATTGTCTCAAAGCAGCATGCAATGCCATGTGCCAAGATTAAAATGAGCACTGCATGCTGAGACACAGAGTGCCAAGCACTTAACTACCCCTGACCTGTCTACTTTATTGATTTGTGGTTTTCCTTTTAAGGGTGGTTGCCTGGTTCATGTGAGTTTGTGTTGTGCTCTGACTGTCCTCAGAACTTCGTATCTGTCATCTGTTCTGGCTCCCAGTGACTGAAACTAGGACAATTCAAAACTGTCCCTAGAGGAAGAGATTGATGCTTCTTGAAAATAAATCTTGCACATAGAAGTCACCAAGGACAAGCCTTTGTCTTCAAAACTTATATGTGCCTGTTTCTTTTGCTCTCTTTCCCTCTTCCCCCAAAGCAAAATAAAAAAAAAAAAAAAGTCAAGCTATTCTTGAGACACAGGCGGAAATTCAAACTGGAGTGCTGCTTACCTTCCTACTCTGTATGTTGGACCTGGGTCCCCTGAAGGAGACATTTTCTAGTCTCTTTTATCCACTGACAGGATTGGAAGGTTTAAATTTAGATGTTCAGATATTTCTATATTTTGGGCCTTATTCCCAGACATCATAGAGCAAGTTATTGCTTCTAGATGTGCGTCATAAAAAAAAAAAAAAACACACCAAAAAAACCCCAAGCTCCTATTTTAGTGGGTGGTGAGGAAGGAGAAGAGTGAAAGCTTTAGGTTATCAACCTCTTTGATTTTTCCCTCCCTGTTTCAACTATAAAAGAGGTGTTGGGTGGTGGGGATGGGGGCAATTGACGTTTTCTACTCTGTTATAAAGTAGCCTACTGAATTCTTCAAGATGTTTTGCATGCATGTCCCTTATTAAACTGCATTGTGTTTTAGTTTTGATAGATTTGTCTTCCTTTGTATTTTTTTTCATGTTTTGTTTATCAGTTCTTTGTATTTCATAAGGAGAATTTGCCTTTTCATCAGGGACTGATCTGTTATTCAGTGGTGAGGTATTACTCTCAATATGAACAAGAAATCTGGTTATGTATTGTTATCATTTGTATATTTTGAAAGGTTTAATCAGAACTGCTGTAGTAAGACATAGATAATCTTTAAATCTATAGCTAAGCCAATTTAGAGGCATCTTTTTGCTACAAATCAGATTTTAAAACTATTGCTCTTTGAGTGAGAACAGTAGTTTTACTAGATAATCTTTTTAATTGAAAACTTCTTGTTGGAGTAAATAATAAAAAAGAACTTTTCAGTGCTTGAGTCTACGTTTTGACCCTATATATCATCATCCTGTTGTTTGCTCTGCATCAAACCAAAGCTTGTTACCTAGCACACTCTTCTGACTACTCGATTTTTAGCATGCCCCTCATCTTTGAAGGAGGGCCACTGACTGCTTATCTAAAGGAGGAATTTAAAGAAGGAGGAATTTATCAAAATCAACGTCTAAAATACTTCATATGGCTTTTCATTATTTGTTCTCTGTAGTTAGTTTTTATTTTTCAGTGAGCAGTATGTCCTGTCCTTTGAAAACATGTATTTTTTAATCTGTAATTTCCAGTTTTGCACAGGAGTGTTTATATTAAAGGAAAAAGTTAAAAATGAACAATGTGTTTGTGGAGGGAGAAAACACACCAAAAACCTTGTCTAAATTTTGGGCACTACATTCATTATTCTCAGCATTCATATTGATACAGTACTTGAAATACTTGACCAGAGGGGGAACTTTATTACAACTTGGCCTTTGTTATTCCGGAATAGTAGCTCTGATGATACATGGGTAGTAGATAATTTTTTTTTAAGTGATTTATACATTATGTTGCAACTGTAAAAGGTACTGGAGATACACTTGTGTTACTGTTATGGAGCCTCATTGAAACTGGCAGCAATACTGGTGGTTTCAGAGAGAGCAAGACTGAACGCTGGGCAGTCTGTTTGGCTTTTCAGCTCTGCAGCAAGGGTTCAAAAATTGTTATGCTTCTGCAGACAAAGATTGCCCATCTGCTTTGTATTGTTCCTAGGTCCTATTGTGCACATTGAATATGTAGTAGGACTTGTACTTCTTGTCAGTTAAATGTAGACCTATCAAACATTCACAGGTCAGTATTGTATAGCCAGGTAACTGTGATAAAGTACTTCTGCTTCTCTTCTACCTTTACTTCCCTGCTCTGTTTGTCATTTTGATAATTTTTCACTAAAAATAATCTAGGAACTCTTTGGTTATATTTTTTTTACACTTGTTTGTGTGGAAAGTGCCAGATTTTCTTTGGTGTGGCGTCTAGAGCACAGTGCTGTCTTGCAGTTCAGCAGTTAATGGCTTGTGACCTTTCTGTAATGTTTTGATGACAATCATGTTCAGTCTTAAAGGGTTTGCAGTTTCTGCTTTCAAAGCTCAATCATGGGATTAATTTTGAAGTGTAAATACATATTATTTCAGGAAAAGAGTAAGAAAAGGAATGCATTGATTTTTACAGCAAAACCTTAATAGGACCATATTAATTCATAATTAAGGTGAGCAGAACAGCAGTAGCTACTAAAGCTAGATCTGGCTTCTAGTTACTGCTCATCCCGTTCCTTTTAAAATTCATCTCAAAATAACCAAGGTGGGGGTTTTTTTTCCCTTAGCAAATATTTTGCGATCAAATATCTGTTCATGTAGAACTGGAGTAACATAGATGCTGTTAATGGTGTTCACCTTGGAATATCAAGGTAATTTGGATATGCAGTGTGTTAATCACCCCTGATAACATTGCCATGAAAGTTAAAGCTCGGGTTTTATGTTGTCTGAATGATGGTCTCTCAAACAGCACCCCCCCATACGCTGTTCCAGCTTGTTAATGTCATGTTGTGGTGAAGCCACTGTGGTGCACGGGATAAAGACCATTCTTCAGGTGCTAGTTCAGCCCAAATTTTGTTGACTGATATCCCAATAATTTTAGATACGTAACGGCTTGTGGTGGGTTAGTTCATTAATTTCAAGATTCTTTTGTGAACCCTGATAAGTTATATTGCCTGTGACATGAAGCACTGAACAAGACTTGTTCTATGAAAGTGATGGGTGACAACATGCTGACTTTGAGTTAAATTTCTGTAGTGGATGCCTTTTAGCCTAATTCAAAATATACAATGTTACCTGAGCAGTGAGCACCCCTAAAAGCTTCACGTGACCTAAGAACAGCATTAATTGTTACTCATTTTCATATGTAAAGCGAAATATATATATAATATACTACCCCCTTTGACTCCTGTCTCTGCATCTGCGTAAGCAATGACTAGGAAAAGTAAAAAGAAGGCTGCAGTATTCATGGGGATTAAAACCTGTTTCCTTTAAGCTCAGTGATATGTCATTTCTGCTATAAAAAAGGGAGAATTTCCTTTGCTGAATTTCACTGTGAGAAATACTTGGTTTGAGTGTGCATCAAAAAACAAAAAAGGAGTTAATAACTCCTGTTAGCAGCTTGGTTTCAGTTTGTTCTGTACTCCGACAACTTGGGCATTAGGCTGACTTATATCTGTATTAAACAGAGTTCTCTCTTTGTGTTTTGTAACTGTAAGGGACACATCATTTAAGTGACACTTAATCTCCAGATAACTTGCATTTTGCTTAATCTAATGCATGTTGCCAGCTACAGCAATAGTCACTTGATTCTTGTAATCATTCAAGAGATAATACAGCTCTACTTATTCCAAGTGGTAGGAAAAAAGTCAGTACCTAAATTTTAAATGACTTTATTTTTAATTTTGATGCGTTATTCTGCCATTTTAATTTCGAAATATGTACCAAACAATTTAAGGAAATTCGTCTCATTGTAAGAAGTTAAGGACTATTAATTTTCTTAAATCAAGTACGTTGACACATAGATGGTGGACTTAGGAATGTCATATTTCACAAACCCTGCACTAACGAAAAAGAATAAAAAGTCAGTAAAAACTCTGTGCTGACCAAAGGCGTTTGGCAGTAATTTTTACTTCTTATTTCCAATACTGTTGATAGCACCAAATCATCCATTTTAAGTTGGCATATAGGAATCAAACAGTGAAAATAATTACTGAGGCCTAGTTCTCTCTGCCAGATGTGTCACAAGACACGAACAGTTACAGTGGCAGTTCATTTAGATTTTTAAAAACAATCAGTGCCCTCTTTAATGGTGATACTGATTACTGTCAAGACCTTCCTCAAGGTCCAGCACTTCCATGTATTGTAATATGGGTAGTGATTGTTCATCTTTCCTCTTTTCCATACTTTTCATGTTTCTTTCCTTGCTTTGAGTAAGTGGCTTTCAGCCTGAGGGTCTGGAGTCACCTGAATTGGCAGAAATTTGCTCTTAAACAAACAAAAAAAGCACACATCATACCAAAAAAAGTTTGTATGTAATAAGGGAAGTTCATAATTGTTTCCAGGTGTGACTTTTCTGAGAAATGTGGCAATATGAATTATGGTTCAGAAGAAATTTTTATTATGCCTTTATATATGGAGCACGTCTTCAAGGTCAGCTCTTCCTTGCTACGGATGTCAACACTCCTTGTGTTTCTATCCTTATACTAAGTGGGTTTCAACTTAAGAGTTTGGAATCATCCAAACCCTAAACAAGAACTTAAGTCTACCTTTTTATAGTGGTTGTTGGGGAGAGGTCCTGAAAATGAAGAAGGTGCTTTATGTTAAATGGAATGATGTAGCACACCTTTTCTGTGTTTGAAAGGTGTGTTGTGCTAATGCTGTTCAAGGTCATTCACACTGGCCACAAAAATTACAAACTAGATCGACATGAGAAATAGAGACCGTCATTATATACTTCTGAGTTATGCTTTTAATCTGCAGTGTCTTGATGCTTCAGTTTAGAGTTTGTATTTGTTTTTTCTATCCAATGGATTTGCTTTACAGTTTAAGAACGCTTCTCTTTTTTTTCCTCCCAATGTCTACATTAACCTGGCACAATCAAACTATTTATTTGTGTTATTTCCAAAACTTAAATAAAGGCTCAAACACTTGTTTTGTCACCTCTATAGCATCTTTGTTTCATTGCCTGGAACAGAGTAACCAGGTCTCAGAATACACAAGGTAGGACAGTCTGATCCACTTTCTCTGAGCTTTCTTAGCTCTGCAGAATCAATAGGAGAAGTGGTAACAGCTGCTCTCAGAAAATAAAGGAACAAAAAAGTGATCCTTCTCTAGCAAGTTTTCAGAATGGAGTAAGCTGAATTGATCAAGTACTATGAATTAGTTTTAGACTAAAAAGTTTTGTAGCTGTGATATCACCGTGTCAGGACTTCACACCAAGAATCCACATATGCATATTTAGGCAACAGGAGTATATGTGAAATGTTAATAAATAGTGCATAGCTGAGCATTTGTAGAGTGGCAGTTGCTTTGTCCTTCAGACGACTGAGGTGCTGTTAAGTATTTTGATGATACAACTGATGTTCTACAGCCAGCAAACTGCAAACTGCTTGGAGTTTGAGGCTACATTGTTCCCTTGCTGGTCTGGCACTCTGGTGGTCTTTCTTTTGGCCTTCAGGCATCAAGCTGATGTTTAACTGTAAAGGTCTGACTTGCAGTATTTAAGTACCACCAGCTTCATGGTATGCTCATCAGAGATCTTGAACTTCCGCTGTTTTTTCAACCAGCATTTTTTTCTCCTGCGATGTCAGACAACTGAAAGCAGCAATTTGAAAGAATTAGGCCACTCAGGTTTCTATATATAGCAGCTCTCAGATCCCAAGAAAGCCAGTACTCTTATCTAGTCTGTGTTTAGTTGTGTTTGTAAATTAATATTAACAGAATTGGTCTTAAGTACATTTTATGTGCCATCATGTTTTTTTCCTTCTGCTTGCTATTTCCAGCTTTTTTCTCTTTTTGCATTTTTATTTCAGTTTGAAATAGTTGTTTTGCATCCACTTTGCTTTTTTCTTTTTACTACTGATGAGTTGACCTTCAGCAAAAGCAAATTCTGGTCATCACTTTACTGAGAAGCAATTGACTTACATCAAAATCAGGCAGGCTTGATGTTAGGCAGGGGAACTAGTTTCAGCTTTAGGGTTCTGTGAACATGATTTCTCATATATTAAACATGAGAATCTCCATATATTGAAGTGATTTTTTTTTTCTTAATTAAACCAATTAATTTTTTATTGACAGCATGGGGGTGGTAGGGAGGGGATTAAAGAAACAGTCAATGACTGGTGGAGTAGGAAAAGTAGAGTGTAACTGTAAGGGAGATTTTAGAAGAGTTTATGAAGTTAACTGCTTCTTTATATATATATATATATATATACACATTCCTAAAATAACATTGGCTTCTTGCTGTATATAAACAGAAAAGGTAAGGCAAGGAATACTTCTTGTAGAGAGTATATGAATATACTTTATTTTGTTTGATTTTGGTGACACCCCTCCACCCCCTGAAAATACTGGTCTGTTTCTTCTCCAGAGATGCAAAAATGGAAATTATACAGCAAAAAGCTATAGTTTCATTTGGCTGAGAAGTAGTAGGTTACCTGTACACAGAAGTTACGACCATCCTCTTGTCCTGATGGCTTGATAAGAGAGACTTAAAAACATTCTTTTGTAAAATGAGATCTTTGCATGGAGAATGGAGGAGTTGCTGATCTACTTTATTCACATTCTTTGTATTTTATGCTGGCATTTGAAAAAATAATGCTTTCCATATGCATGGAGCAATACAATTTGCATTCATGTGGGTAAAATGGGGAACGTGCTTGAGAATTTTGCATTTAATTTAAGCTTTCTTTCATATGCTATGTGCTTCTTGATTCATTTGCATATGTATGCTATTTGCACTCACAAGTGATTGAAATAAAGGAAGGAGGGATTTGAGAGCAACAGCTTTGTACAGGGAATATGTTTTTATCCATGGGTTGATAGGCAGGAGCCCTGGTCCATGTCTTGAGCCCATAGCTATGCAGTAGGGTTTGGAGCAGCTGCCAGGCTCTCACATGCGTGGAGAACCCTGTCTTTACCTGTGCAGGTCTGGTTGTCAGCTGAGGGAGCAGCTTACTAAACACCTATTGCCCTGGAAGACTAGAAAGTAATTATTAGTTGAAAATAGAAGATCTTGAATTAAAATGTATTTAATATCAAAAATGTTGCTATAGATCTCAAAGTTGCAGGTGGCTACCTTATAAGCACTCTAAAAGCTTAACAGTGTCTCAACAAAGGATACTCAAAGGCTAGTGTTGCGAGTTTGCACTTTTTATCTGCTCATTATTGGCTCTACATTTGGATTTTTCCAATGTTTATTCCTAGGTCTTTGTATTTGATGGAATCTGTGCATGTGACCTCGCCACAGAACTATTAGGTGTTAAATTTTCAGCTGAATAAACTTTTAATTTTGCACAGATTACTATCTGTAGTTTGGGTCTGTGTTTCATGAGCTAGTCTTATCCATGTACTGTCTATTGCTGGCACAGAAAGCCAGAGCCTGGCAGTCACACATCAGTCTGCCTTGGTCCTTTTTCTCTTGCACATGAGCACAGTGAGCGTTATGGTGTCTAAGTGAAGTTCATATGGTAGGCAGCCCCACGAATGGTCACTAAAAATGTCTTGAAGATACTCATTGGAGTGGCTACCACCACAGAGTAATTTTCTATGTGCTGTGCAACCTTTTCTCAAAAGATAACTGATTTTTCTTTCATCAGTAGTTCATAGTGTATACCTAATAACGTTGTTTCCTGTAGCTTTTGTAGGTAATCTGCCTTGTCAAGAGGCAGATCAGCTTTTTAATCACTGAGTGAAGTCTTTCATACCTTGTAGGGTTATTCTGTTAAATTGTACGTATTATTGAAAACTAGAAGACTGTAGCTTCTGCAGTACAGCTTCTGCGCTTGTATCCAGGAGGAATAGTCTTACATGACATATCAGTAAGTTTCTCTCTTTCAGGCCACTGTCATGAGAAAAATCCAGATGGCCGTCATGACAAGGAGAAATACTTTGATGACCACCATGAGGCAGTTACAGCGGTGGCAGAAGGACACTATGAGGGAGATACAGAAGATCTGGAAGTCCTTACTCAGGGTTCAGCAAGGGATCCTTCCATCTTGAAACTGGGAAGTAAGTTAGCCTTACAAAATCAGTGCAGGCAAGTGAATCGATTTCTAGATTTTTCAGGAATGCTGTCTTCCTTTCTCCAAGGAGCTACTTCCCTCCACCTTCATTTGTTAAGTGATACTTAAAACTGTTTTAATTCTGTTCACTGTTCTTCTCCAAGTCTAACTTCAAAATGCATTAAATCAAAAAATGAGATCAAGGTTTAGATGCTTTGCAAGCTGAAGGGTGTAGTTTCTTGCAAGACTCTACAAACACGTTAGTTGTACCTCAGTGAATTCTGTATCAGCTGTGCCACACAGAAAGGAAGAAAAACAGTGTCTATGGTTAAGGACAGAGCTCTCTATTCAGTGTTTAATGCACGTATGTAGAAAAAAGACACCACCTATTTACTCCCTCAGGTAGGCAGAATTCTGGTTGGGAAAGAAGCAAATGAAAGTGGTCTAGAGGTGTTGATTTTTGAAGCAAGAGTTGATGCTTCTTTGCAGTGGGGAAGTTTGCATTCTTCAGCCACCCTCTCCATTTGCAGCATGCAGTAAGTAGTCGGTGATATTTGGTTTGTGCGAGTGGAAAAGTCAGGCCATAAAAAATATCCTTTTTATAGCATTTGCGGAAGCAGTTGGAAGAGAATTTTTGAAGTTTTGTGATATTCTCTCTTAGATGTAGTCACTGCAGAAAGCAACGGTTCAGAAGGAGTGGAGGGGTTAGAAGATGATCATATGTCTGAAGAGATGCTGGCGTTGGTGGATGAGTTTGAAAACTCTTGGCGTCAGGAAGCTTTTGAAGGGGCACTGGAAGTAAAAGGTCGTCGAATGGACTTGCAGGGAATCAGAGTCCTAAAGAAGGGATCTCAGGATGGACTGGCTACCTCCTGTTTTGGGGACTGTGGTGATGATGATGAAGCTGAATGGGTAAGTTTGCATGAATCTACGTAAGTCCTGTACCAACTTACTATTGTGGAGGAGGGAATGATGAGGATAGTTCAGGGGCTTAACAGCGGAATATATATATATGTAGGGACTTCTCATGGCTTGTGTGAAATGAACAAGTAGTTTCAATCCATCTTCTAAAGGAAAGACCCTCCACATTGCTAAAACTAGTATCAATTATCCCGGAGAAAAGGAGACTGAGGAGAGGCCTTATCACCCTCTACAACTACCTGAAAGGAGATTGTAGTGAAGTGAATGTTTATCTCTTCTCCCAAGCAAGAAGTGATACAACAAAAGGAAATGGCGTCAGGTTGTGCCAGGCAAGGTTTAGATTGGATATTAGGAAAAATTTCTTCTGAAAGGGTTGTCAGGCACTGGAGCAGGTTGCCCAGGTAAATAGTTGAGTCGCCATCCCTGGAGGTATTTAAAAGATGTGTAGACATGGTGTTTAGGGATGTGGTTTAGTGGTGGACTTGGCAGTGTTAGATTTATGGTTGGACTTGACAATCTTAAAGGTCTTTTCCAGCCTGAATGATTCTATGATCATAGTCTTGATTATCAGCAGCAAAAGCTTAAGTGTTGAATGATGCTGAGTGCCTTAAGACTTCTTGTTTGCTTTTATAAAGGAGAAAAGTTCCTAATCAAGAGTTCCAATGAGCATGAAGACAAATATCTGTTGTCATCAAGATACAAACAAAATATATAGTGAAAAATGCACTTCAGTTCTCTAGCAGTTAAATTGGTTTTATATTGTAGGTTGAAGCTGTATACTTCATTTGTGTGGTATGATGCAATGCAAGTGAGCTGGCTTAGAATGAACCCATTAGAGCTGAGATGGGAAAGGAGGGAGGGAGAAAGATCTCATCTGTAACATCTTTGAAATTGAATCTTTGGGCTAAAACACAGCTACAAGTGTGTTGGAACTGATGACATTCATGGTGTTTTATACTGTTAGTCTTGACAATACTGTTCTTTCGGTAGATCACTTTTCAGGTCAAACGTTTAAAGAAACCCAAAGCTGAAAGCTTGGATCTCCAGGACCCAGCTGGGAGAAAAGGGGAAGAAGGGACTAATGGAGAAAATGAAAACTTTTACCAAACTGCCCTGGAGATCAGTGGACCAAAGATACCTTCTCCTGGACCAATAGGTAACCTCCCATTTCTAGAGAATGCAAGTCATTTGCAGCTTTTGCGTTACTCTGGTTTGTTTCCTTTGCAGCTTTTATGTTGCACTAGTTCATTACCATAAGCATGCATCACAAAGACTGCGTAGTGAAATATGCCTTCTAGATGAGTACATGGAAAAACTGGACATCTTTTCCATCTGCACCTTCTTCATGAAGTGCAGCATAACTTTATCTGCTGAAGGAAAACTACCCAGTTAATTCTCAGAACTTTCTGGTAAGAGTGGAGAATCAAAGAGGTATATATTATGAGTAGAAGTAGTAAAAGAGAAGGGATTTTTTAATGATCTTTTTCTTAAACTAACTTCTCTGCTCATTCAGTTTTAATCAGATGAGAGACATCCCCTTTGGGGACTAATGCAGGATGAGAGCTTGAATTGATTACTGACTAAATGTAAGACAACTCAAAAACAAAAGGCAGAAAGCTTCATCTAAAAAAGATAAGGTAAAATAAAAAAAAAGTTCTGCTGTAATTGGCTAGGAGACATCACGAGAGAAAACTTAGAGACTGTCTTCCAGAAAGCTGGAGTTACGGAAGAGCGGAGTTTTGTATGAATGTAGATGAGGTGGTTTGGAGATGGAGTTTCTGGTGTTTGAGTAACAGGAGCTGGAGAGTGGTGTATTATTATTGTGCAAGGTAGTTCCGCTGGTGTGGTCAAGTGGACAGAAGTCATCAGCACATGACTGCTTGGGATGAAGCTCAGACTTGCTGGAATCTAATGGTGCCAAAGAAGAGAACCAAAGTAACTGGCCCCCTTGCTCTTTGTTTTACCTTGATTTCAATGGAGGTGAAACTTTTAATTTTGTAGGACTGATGTGTAAGCAAGGATGGATTCTCCAGTACATTTTAGTCGTTGACAATTTGATGACCTAGCAAGTGATTTCACGTTTTCAAGGCTTTTACATTTAATCTTAAAGAAACGTTGTAGGTTTTTTTAGCAACTGACAAATGTAAGTTCCTGAATTAAATATTTAAATAGAAGTGAGGGATTATGTGAAAATGAACTATCATTTATGAGCACACATCTGTCCTTTCTTTGATGTATCTTTTCTCCCCTGAGCTACTTTTGTGTCTTTATTACATAGCATCCCTTAATTGTAAAGGAGCTATATTCCTAACCTTTCTGTGAGGCAGGGTCCGCTGACATCCTCTTCACAAGATCTAAATCATGAAAAGTTTAAGTAATACATTGGAGGTCACCTGGAGAGTTCCTGGTAGAACAGGGAAGTGATGCTAGCTGTCCTGTGTTTGACTGCTTCTCAGGCAAGTGAACTGTTTCTGTGTAGTATTTTCACACCTCTCTCTATCTTTTGCCTTTCATGCAAATAATAACTCACAATCGGGCAATTCACAATGGTGATGAGAACTGATCATTCCCCTTTGAAGTTTCCCAATGTTTCTCAAAGTTAATTTTCCTTTAATCAGAATACTTTGCAAAATATGTGGTATTACAGACTTCATCATTATTTTGCAAAATTACACTGAAGATTTTACTAAAACTTGAATAGGAAATAGGATTTGCATCCAAATGGGCAATATTTCAGGTAGCTAGAAATAAATACTGAAATACTGCCTACGTACCTGGTGCAGTAGGCTGCCACGTTGTTAAATTTGGCTTCTCATTGTGCAAATTTACAGCTACAATGATTTTTTTTTCTAATACTCAAAACATTCTGGATGTCCCTGATACGAGAGAGAAACTTTTCCTAACAGTTAACACAAGCTGGATTCCTAGGACTTGGTAAAGCATCCACTAAAGATCAGAAGGCTTTGGCTCAAATACGAAGATCAGGTTCTTATTTCTCCCAGTGATATATATGTTAACATAAAGCAAATTGCTTATCCTTCTCCTTTCTCAGTTAACTTCTCTGCAAAATGGGGGCCTGAAAGTGTAATTGCTTAACAGTTTCAGAAATGTTGCTATCTTGAGAGTAAGAATGAAGTAAAAGCCACTGTCTGTCTTAAACAATATTAATTGATAAGAAAGGGATTGTCAGAAGGTGGAGCAATCAACTTGTATTAGTTTTTACTGAAGCTGTAATAAACGATGACTCACTTATGAACTTTCTTTAAAGACATTTAAGTAGACAAATAACCTGTAAACAAGAATGGTGTATGTTCTTAACGTGTAGCCATTGAAAAAGTGTATTGAAACAGGTTTTAAAACTCCACCTCCTAATATGTCTTGCATAAGATCTAGTTCTGTCTTTGCATCCCACAAACTTCCGTTCAGTTCATTTAGGTTAAATAAACCTGGCTGCGGGACTGTGACTTTTCTAATGTATGGAATGTATCCACTGGTATCAAGTATTTTATAAATCACTGACCTGAAGTAGAATGTTTTTCTGCTTCCAGACAGCTTCTAGTATTTTTTTTTCCTTTCTCAAGGAAAAAGGCGTGACTACCGTAGCCTTGGCTGGCCAAGTCCTGATGAATGCCTGAAACTCCGTAGGGTAGAGCTTACAACTGTAGCCAGCACTTGGCTTGCTGTTTCTGCTAAAAACATTGAGTAAGTATCTTGTATATGAACCTTAAATAAATTATTCACACAAAGCAAGTCAGTTACATGACCTTCAGTGTGTATAAACCAAATATTTTCACAAAGGTTTTCACATTCTTCAAAGTAAGAAAGAAATGCCAGGATTTCAAAGAAGTTTGAAAACATTATGTGGTATTTCATCAATAGACTTGCAAAGAAAAGTGCAAGATCAGAGAGAACGTCCAGTTTCTCTTACTTCTTGAGCTACTTGAAAGAGATTCTGCCAGGTGTTCTGGGCAGTTTACACTCAATAGAGAACTTCATAATGACTCTTCTGTTTTTCTCTCATGATTGATTCAACTTATTTTATGATGTTTGTAGTATTACAGAACACATTGATTTTGCCACGCAGCTGCAAGAACCAGCTATGGAGCCCCTTTGTAACTCGAATCTACCAGCCAGTATGCATACTTTGGACCACCTGCAAGGTGTCTCTAGTCGAGCCAGCTTGCATTACACTGGAGAAAGTCAACTGAAAGAGGTATGCCAGAGTTGAAAGCTGTCACGCAGAAATGGCCGTGCTGTGGCATAGTCAAGGTTCATTTAGGTCAGTGCTCATTTATCTCCAGAGGTGACCTTCATTGAGTGAGTGCCTGGCTATACTGTAAGAACAATGTAAGCCATGAGCGATGTTTTACCATAATGTTTTCCCTTGCTGTCTACGATCTGACCTGAGGGAAATCCTAAAACACCATTAGTGTCTTCGTATTAGAACTCTTGATGGATGAATTAGTAAAAGAATATTCCAAATGAGTATGCATAAACTTCCACCCGTCTTAGTATTCTGTGTGATCATACAGCTAGTATTAACTCAAAATAGATAGTGATGTTTAGGTTGGAACAGGTTACAGCATTTGTTTAAAAGCTGGAGAAAAAAGGACATCTCTTACCAGGCTGCAGCATCTAAGCACTTGTTCTTCCTCTTCCACAGGTGCTACAGAATCTTGGCAAAGACCAGTACTTGCCACAGTCATTAGAACAAGTTGGTACTCGAATAGCAAAAGCTTTGGAAAAGGTATGCGTAAGTAAGGAAAATGAGAAGCCTGGGTTTTACCACTCATGATTGATGTGGTGGTCAATCCAATCTCAAACTGTTTGTCTGAAATCCCAGTCAAGGAACATATTAGTACTTGGACCAGGGATTTGTGTCTATTCAGCTTCTGTAATGCCACCACAGGTATTTTGTTGAGCTGTCTCCTGTGCTTACACTATCAAGTGTCTTGCATATCTCTTTACTAAACCTTAGGCTTTTCAAATTTCCCAGTGTTTCTAGTTGTGTAGCAAGCAGTGTTGCTGGTTGCTGATATATATTAAACTATTGGAATAGTTCTCAGACCTCATTTCCTTTTTGTGTTATGTTGACTTTGAGCTTACGGAAAATTGAGTTGAGCCATGGCTCAACTCTCCAGTCACACTGCTGGCATGCAGTGGTCAGGCAGTTAACAAGCAGGGGCTGGCTCAGCCAAAACAGTTTAGTGCCTCTGGACTAGTCTGCTGAAAGCCATCTAAGGAATTTACTGTGCTGTGAAACTGAGGGCAATATAGCTTTGTCATTCCCTGAAAGTAAAGGTGTTACTTTTATGCTAGTGTTACAAGATTTCGTTTCTTTTCACTCTAGATGTATTCTGACTTTTTCTCCTAAATGCTGCAGTTGCCCCTGCAGACAAGCTTTATCCAAATAAGCTGAAAATCTAGTGCTGGGACCAGAAACAGAATTCTCAGTAAGGCTAGCTGTGTTGGAAATAAAATGCAGTTCTATCTACCAGTCTCATTCAGTATTCACAAGAGCTAATCAAACAAATCAAGATGGCTACTTAACTAATTGCTTATATGAGTATAAACATTCATTTACTGTATCTGAGTCCACAGATTTCAAGCACATAGTATTTTCCTGTATTTTCATGATATGGGAGTCAGCCAGCTAGAGGCACCAAACTTAATAAGCTAGACTTGTCAGACATCTGCTCTGCACTGCATCCTTTACTTACAGGTCTAATCAGCTAACTTAGCAAAATTTTTTGCTTTATGTCACTTGATGTATATACACATCTAGATGCTCAGAATCAGACAGCTGGTTAGAAGCTGTAGTGACTGCCGAAACTGTTGTTGCTGTTTAAAGCCATTTTGCTGCTTTTCCTTTCGTAACAAAATTATGTTGCATTTGGAATTTGCGTTTCATTTGGAAATCTCATTTACCTGGCTATTGCCTATACGTATGTTGCTAGATAAGAAAGTTTTTGCTGCTTTGAAATAGTGTAATGCTAATTTTAGGTGTAACACCTTCTAACTCAAGATATAAAATAAATTTGGAGTGAAAGACAGGAAGACTGTTCACTACAGGTGCTTACATGACTATTTTTTGTGTTCTTTTGCCAGAATCAGACTTCATGGGTCCTCTCTAGCATGGCAGCTCTTTATTGGAGGGTGAAAGGCCAAGGAAAGAAGGCAATTGATTGTTTAAGGCAAGCACTGCACTATGCACCCCATCACATGAAGGTGTGTACACGTGTGCTGACTACGCAGATGAAATAATGTTTTGCTTGTTACAGTAGAGCTTTCACAGACTTTTGTTAAGGCCAACGCTGCATATCAAGTGTCTGTAATGTATGAGATATTGGCTAGTTGTCATATAACCTCAACACTTTCACCGCCTGTTTAGTGTGGACTGTATCTTTTTAAAAAACAATAATTAGAAAAGACAACTTTGAAAGCGATTTAGTGGAATTTCCTGCAGTTCAGTGGGTTTGACACCTCTCTGGGTAATATGAGCTTGAACTTCCCCCTGACTTCAAAACTTCAGCAGCCTGAGACGTGGAGACTATTTTCTAGTTGTGGTTTTAAAGAGGGAAAGAGGTGATATCTAAAGAAAGAACTGAAATGCTTAAATCCTAAATATTTGGGGTGTGAATCTCAGCTGGACATTAGTGCCTGACTTTGTGCAGCAATTCTGTGCTTTCCTCTAAGCTGGGCAGTTTTACAGAATCACAGACTGACCTGAGTTGGAAGGGACCCACAAGGATCATTGCGTCCAACACTTATCCCTGTGTAGGACAACGCCATGTGTCCAAGGACATTGTCCAAATGCTTCTTGAATATTACTAGGCTTGGCACCATGACTACTTCCTTGGGGTGCCTGTTGTACCACCCTCTGAGTGAAGAACCTTTTCCTAATATTCAACCTAAACCTCCCCTGGTACATCTTCCTGCCATTCCGTTGAGTCCTGCCGTTGCTCACCAGAGAGAAAGGAGCTTGTAGAGAGGAGGGAGCTGACCTCTTCTCCCAAGTGACAGGGGACAGGACAAGAGGGAATGGCCTCAAGCTCCACCAGGGGAGGTTTAGGCTGGACATTAGGAAAAAATTTTTCATGGAAAGGGTCATTGGGCACTGGCACAGACTGCCCAGGGAGGTGGTTGAGTCACCTTCCCTGGAGGTGTTTAAAGGATGTGTGGATGAGGTGCTGAGGGGCATGGTTTAGTGATTGATAGGAATGGTTGGACTCAATGATCCAGTGGGTCTTTTCCAGTTCTGTGATTCTATGATCAGCTCCTCCTCCGTCCCTTGTGAGGAAGCAGTAAAGTGCTATCGGGTCTCCCCTCAGTCTCCTCTTCTGCAGGCTGAACAGGCCAAGTGACTTCAGCCATGCCTCATACAGCTTCCCTTCTAGATCCTTCACCAACTTTGTGGCCCTCCTCTGGACACTCTCCAGTAGCTCAATACCCTTTTTATACTGCAGCACCCAAAACTGCATGTAACGCTCAAGGTGGGGCTGCACCAGTGTGGAGTAGAGTGGAACAACCACCTCTCTCAGCCGGCTAGCAATGCTGTGCTTGATGCACCCCAGGACACGGTTGGCCCTCTTAGCTGCAAGAGCACACTGTTGGCTCATGTCCAACTTGTCATCAACCAGAACCCCCAGCACTTTGGATATAATCTTCTGTTTAGTGTTGCAGTTGACTAAAGTGCTTTGTACTCTTCACCTTGCCACATGATACGCTGGGTGTGGTAATGTCTGTTCTTGCACACTTGGATTGCCTTTACAAACTGATAAATGCAGTATAGATTCTTCACTTGGCATTGCAGATTTCACTCTGGAACCTGAACAACAAACTGTGAAGCACTACAAAATGTATACTCCTTTTTGAATCTTGATCTTAAATCCTTCTCTGAAAGTCAAGCGACAAAGTAGTTTATGCTCTCAGGATGTTAAGAGGATTTAGCTGTTAACAGTAGAAACGCCTCAGCTCAGAAATGCACAACCTATGTATCTATGTCCCCTATAATTCTTTCTCTTTGCACTTGCCCTTTTAAAACAAGGTTGGAGCCAAGATTGAAGTCAACAAGCTCTTGCTTATTGTCCTGTCTTTCTATGTAACTGGGAATGGTTCCTCAGAAATGGCACCCTTAACTGTGTGACTTGGAAAGGTCAGAGTATGGATTGTAAACTACAATTTGGCAAGATTATGCTGTAGTAGTGCTGTTTTCTAGAAATGTGATATAATTTTGCTTGGAACTGGCTGACTCTCTGAATTTGTGCCTTGTTTTTATCCTCCATACTGAAGCTGCCTCTAGAGAAAATTGTGAGTCTTGTTTGTAAAGATACAGCTGTAACTTGAACTCAGTGAGAGTTACCACTGAGTGAACAGCTATTTAATGTCTTTTTATGCTCCTCTTTGGTTTTATGCACTTCCATGACTTTCTTTTGCTTTTTCTAATGTAAATAAAAGGAAATTATTTTTTCTGTGTGGTTCTTTTGTGATTCTGACTTCCCTAAAACCTGCTTTGCAAACATGAATGACTTATCTACCGAAGGTACTCCTTGCCTTGTCAGGGCCAAAGAGACAGTGATCAAATACATCCAAGATTGTTTATTGTCCTGTTGAAGGCACCTAAGACTTGCTTACTAAGTAGTATTTTGTCCTGTGAAGGTGTGAAGCCCAGCTTTCAGAGAGTCTGTTATGACTATCAGGGCTCAATAGTTTTGTCAGTCAGACAAGGTCACAAAGTATGTTATAAAATAGGTCTGACTCATCACTATCCAAGTCACCAGATAGTGGTGTGGACAGTAACCAAGAGAGTGGCCAAATGATGGAGCCTTCTGTTTATCTTGCTGATCCTGGGACAGTTTTAAAGGAAAGATACTCACTGTTTTATCACTTGCTTTTCTTTTCCAGGATGTACCACTAATAAGCCTAGCAAACATCTTCCATAATGCAAAACTCTGGAATGATGCCATCATTGTGGCTACCATGGCAGTGGAAATAGCACCACACTTTGTGGTTAATCATTTCACACTGGCAAATGTCTATGTAGCAATGGTGAGTGTGCTGTCACCCAGTTATGCCTTGTCTTTGTATGTGTGTAATATATAAAAATTCTTATTATCACAAACAATTTTGGAGAAGCAGCATTCAGGAAACAGAGGTAAGGTCAACAAGAAAGAATATTTTTTTTTGAATGTCAAAGCTCTTATTACTCTTTTAACTTATTACTCACACACTGCTTGAAGGCCAACATTTTTATAAGCTGGCTTCAGAATGCTGTCTGCAAAGCTTTGTTAAGACAGTAGTAAGCGATTGATAATTGCAGTTGGCTGCCCATGTAAACGCAGGATATTTTTGTAGTACTGGAAATCAATGATTAAATAAAGTCTCTATCCTGAACAGCTGATCATAGCAGAATGAGTAAAACCTAGTTCACAGTTGCAATGAACAAACAGAAGGGAGGTTGAATTTCAATATCTAGATTATCAACCCCTCAAAATAATTCATAGATTTAACTCAAATTTCTTCATACTGTCTATATATTTTAATGTGCAATTTAGCTTTCAGTGCTTACTCTGAATACAAAATGTTCATTCCTTTTATCATACTAATGCTGCATTGGTTATTGCGCATTTCATCTTGAACAGGGCTAGTATATTTGAAAGGTAAAAGAGGCACCATTAAACTGAGATGTAGTTAATATATACGTCTGTGTCAAAAGCATTTTCAATTACACATGTTGTTACGAATTCCTGCCAGTTTTTTAGCACTTGTCATAGATTTGTCCGTAATGTTTGGCTTCTGTGGTTGAGGGGATCACAGAGATAACAAGGCAAGTTGAGCAGATAATCATGTGTTGTGGCTATCAGGGTTGAGAAGAATTGAAAAGCACAGTACTGTCAAACGCACAATGGAAACAAACGGAAGAAAGGAATGATTTTGTTCTATTAAGCTATTTCTTCTGACAGTAGTTTGAAAGAAATGAAGTAGAATTTTGATGCTTGAGTTGCCAATGCCTTTTTAAAGTTAGCACATTGCCTAAGGGTAACTTCATTCTCCCTGAATCTGAGAGAGGTCTCAATGAAGCCCCTTTTTTGTTGTATGAAATGACTGTGGCAACAGGAGGAAATTTATCTTCTGGATCAAATCTACTAACCTAAGAACAAGTTAGTTTATTTACATCATATTTAACCTGCTGTATTTGAGAGCTGACTCTGACCAAGATGTTATGCTAATTAATAGTACAGCACTATAGAAGCCAAGTTTCCTTTACTTGCAAAACTTTTCAGTAAGTTGCCTTACAAAGGGGAAACAGTTGGCCATGTTAAGGACTGAGGACTTTGGATGGTATAGAAACTATTGATGTGAGAATCTAAAGGAACGTCAAAATAATATCAGATCACAGCAAATGTAAATTAATACATCTGAAAATGGAAATATCTGATTCTTCTTTTCATTGCTGTTGTCAGTGGTCCCATAAACTAAACCAGGATTTTCTATGTAATTCCTGTTGAAAATGTATTAAAATACACTTTTTTTTTTTTAAATCAAAACTTGACAGCTTGCATTGATCTAGTCAGTATGGCTAGAAATTAATATTTTCTCTACTGGACAAATAAAGTTACTGAGAAAAGGAAATTACAGAACAAAAACAGTGTTGAAATTGACTAAAACCTGAATGCTTTGTTTGTTCTGTTTTGTTTCTAATACACTATTGGATGTTGGCATGCTTTCTAGTTAATAAAAAAGTGGAGTAGCATAGGTAATTAGATTTCAGCTGCATAAAAATAGATGTTACTTCATCATGAATGCTTCTTACTACCATTCTGGAGTCCAACTTACCAACTGAAATTGTCTAGCTACAGTACACTCTTCAAGTTTGTTTATTTGTTGGTTTGGTGGTTTTTTTTACTTTGAATAATCTTTTAAAAATAATTTAAAGTTGTTTCTAAAAAATCCTAGCTTTTCAGCAACGTTGATGTTACTGCATTGTCCAAGATTTTAAAGCCTTTATCTATATAAATTCTGTCTGAAATCTGTTTTTTAAAAGTTACTTTTACAGCAAGAATATTAGGATCTACTATGAAAAGGAAAAGGCAAGAGCATTGTCAATAATGCTTAGCCGTGATTTGACTCCCTTTCATGGATTATGCAGAATTGTGTCATTAGCCCCAGAATTATCAGAGTCGTTTGGTAGAGGGGGAGAAAAATCCTAAAATGTAAGGACTGGTTCAGTTACTTTTGTGCATACCATACTACTCACTTAGGATGGGAAAGGCATAGAAAATATATTTTTTAGAATCTGACTCTTTGCAATCTTCTTTCTTTCTGTACAGGAAGAGTTCGAAAAGGCAATGAAATGGTATGAGTCAACACTAAAACTTCAGCCGGAGTTTGCCCCAGCAAAGAATCGAATCCGCACCATTCAATGTCATTTACTTATGAAAAAAGAGCGTCGGTCTCCTTAGAGATCAGCGTCTTTCTCTTTTTAAAAAAAAGTCATTGTTCTCTATTCTGCTTTTAAGTGTGCTTAGTTAAATTGATGAATCAAAAATTTTAACATGACTTTTAAAAAGACGGGATTTGGATTGAGGGTTCTTTTATTTTTTTCTCAAATATAGGAGCATCTTTGGAAAATACATTTCACAGACCATAATTTTAAAACATCCATGTAAATATTAAACCAAGAAACTTCCATGAGTCCATGACCACCTGTACAAGGACTCGGGAATTGTTAGTTTTTCTTTAATGCTCAGATTGGCATCAGCATCCAAAATAACTTGCTTCGTGTCTTATAACCTAAGCCAATGGAAATGCAAAGCACACACCCATACCAAGTAGTAAGAAGAGATAATCAGCAGTTCATCCACGTGAAAGTCATGCTTTGTCCAGTCTTCTTCACTCCATACCACATTACCTGCTTTTATGGAAGGAGAGGGATGGGATTTAAAATGTTTTTTATAAACATTAAGTACACCAGGCATTTCTTTGAATTGTTTATTTCTGTTGAGGGAGGAGGAAATGAGGAGGAAATGAGGCGGGAGGAACAGCAGGACACTAAAGTCAAAGTGGGTTTTGATCTTACTTGCAGAAAAGAAAAATCACTAAAAATCCCAATAAGATGTCTTATATTTGTCTATATATTCATAGCCCTCTGTCTCCCTGGATGGTTGATTTACTAATTCTTTGTTCACTGTATTTTTAGCCATTTCAGAATAAGGTGCAAGTTAAAGTTCACTCTCAGCCATACTTTCAGCTGCCAAGGAGGAGGAGGGAGGCAGTGTCAAGGTATCATCAGGAAATAAGTGAGGTAGAAGATTTCCAAATCTGTTCTCTCTTTTGTTGGTGGAGGACACGATTCTCCAGACATTGTTGAATCAACAAGGGCACATATTCGAAATAAAATAAGTTGTTTATGAAGAAAACACAGCTTCTCCTCTAATCTTTGTGTCATGCGCCATTCACAAGATTCTAGGCTTGAAGAGCTACCTACAACCTTTACTCTGGAGCAGATAGAGCTGGGAGGCAGGAAAGCCTTTAACACTGCTGATTAGACAATTATTTTCTGTGTATCCCTGGAAAATTTCCTGTGCCTCTGTGCCCGCCTCCTTTTCCATGGCAAAAGGGAATAAGGGAAAGTTAAATTGGCTGTCATGTAACCTACCCTTCAGATTTTACTGTTAAACATACTTCTTGGTGATTCTTTCTAAAGAACTAATAATGTTTATGAACTTACTCTTTTTTTTTTTCCAATATTTTTCCTCTTTCAGAGATGCAAATTAAGCATAAGTATGGCAGTAATGGAAACTGGCATCAGCATAATTTTTTTTAATGCTGTAACTTGTTAGTGCATAAAAAGATCCCTGAATATTTTTATATATAATTGAAGATGAGCAGCTCTTATACAAAATTTACCTCTGTTTTACTGCACATACTGTTTGTACATCTAGAAAGCTTACAGAGGTGTGAGCAAGCGCTACTCTTGAGTAGACTGTTAGTAAAAATAGGTGAATGTGTTAAATTTTTGTCAACAGAGCCAACAGCATGTCAATGCCTTCCCTGCCCAAGGCTCCTTGAAGGCTGGATGTTGTAGACTGGAGATGGATGTAGCTATATCTGTATAAACTCCCAAGAGGAAGATCACTTTCTGGAAGATCTGATACGTCACCACTAGGATCACGGACTGGGATAATGAATTACAGAGATTTCTCACATAGAGGTGTAGGAGGGGAAGCCAGTAAGGCAGCTCCTAGTAAACGGAAAAGTTCCATTTGAGGTAGAAAAAAAGTTAGCACAAAGGCTTTTCCTGGAGCTGGAGCAGAGTGTGGAAAGGCTGCTTTAATTCAGTTTTGTTAACTGATTTGCTTTACTTTTATAGTGGTTGATAAATACTTGCAAGTCACCTAAATAGATTTGGTAAATCTTCCATTTTGTGTGCTAGTTTTAAATTGTAATATGCAAAAATGTCTCTTGGTACAGAGGATCCACCTTACCACTTGGTTTCTTCATGTGTCATGGTCAAGTCAAGTGACTGCCCTATGTTGACCTCTTCTGCTGTATCTGTCTCCCTGATGATGAGAGAGGCCAGGATTTAAGTGAAGAGTAAGGCTGGTCCATAAGAACCTAAGGCAGCAATATGTGGAGAACAGATGTCATCCTTGGCTTTGGCAAAAGATGGAATTGAAATAGACCTTTTCTAGATTGCCCAGAATTATGCTTATAGGCAGTATCAGGCACTCATAATTAGCCATTAATACTAATGTCAGTTTACATCTGCTTACTGCAGTATTTATTTTTAAGTAAGAAGTGCAGCAAGATGCACTGTATACAGATGTCACACAAGGAGCAGGAACACCATTTGTGTGTGTAACCATACTATAAATTGGTATTACCACCAAGGAGATAGCAGGCTTTTGCTCTTGCTCTGTTTGAGTTTGCAGAGATTTTGCACCTTAGAAATTATTCTTGAAAACTACAGTAGGCCAACTTCATGTATTTTTTTTTTCTGGTTAATTTTTTTTTTAATCTGGGTTAAATACTTCAAGGGAAAGTGTACTACCTTACATAAAATTTGTATGTACAGCCATTCATTCACTACTTGGCTACTGTATGCTCTATCTGCCATATAACCGATTGTAAAATAGCATGCTTCCCTTTTACCTGTATTTTCAGAAATTGTAGGTAATTCCTCTGGGTGCATAGGCAGTACATAAAACTAAAGTAAGGAAGCAAAGAGATCTACTCAAGAGCATAAACCTGACCTAACACCAGCAACAGAGCATCTGTCTTGAGCATTTCACCCACTGACGAATCTACTGGGGAATGCTGGCTTCCACCCTGGGGAAGGTGAAGGGAAGACTCTCATCTCCATGTCTTCAGCCCTCCTTTATAAATGCAAAGAATGGTGGGCTGTGTTCAAATGTTCATCAAAGAAAAGCCAGTTGTGCTGATCTTATGAACAGGAGACAAGTTGGGCAGCATGTTGAAAGGGAAGCCAGTGAATTTTACAGAGCAAAGATGTAACTCTATGCAGGATGAGCGAGCTATTTAAGGATGATGTTCACCTCCTTCCATTTAAGCCATTTTAAGATAAGGTAAGGTAGTTGTCTAGGCTCTATCTTCAGTAAATGGAAAAAATTATTGTCTTGAGAAGGCGGTGATCTACCCTCCGTGTTGTAGAACATGACAAATTGCCTGTTCCTTTCCATTGACTGTTGTACTTCCGACCAACTGAAGTTTGATATGATTTCTAATAATGAGCCTTAGTAACTCATGTCACGTTCCCTGGCTCTGCCAAACGTATCACCAAAGTAGTATAATTTAGAGATGACTTAACCCTAGGTAAATGACAAAGTCCTCCCCTGACATCCAGGAGCTTTTGAGGGCAAAAGTTACAGGAAGAGAATCAGATAATTCTGTCTATAGAGGGGTAGCTCTGATTCACCATTGATGGCACAGCTGTACTGGACAGGGCTATGACACCATAGGGAGGAAAAAAAAAAAGAAAGAAAAAAAAAATACTATGTTGGCACCCGGTGCGTAGCATGACATTCAAACAACAGATTTGACAATGTATTGGAAGCTGGGACCTGTGGACACCTTGCATCACCTATGATGGTCATTTTTTGTAACAAATATTAATCAGAAAAGTTTTCTGACACAGAGTACAGGCTTCTTTCCCTGCTCTCTAACCCTTTCTTCCTCCCTCACTCTTACAGGAAAAAGATTAAAAATGAACAAAAAAAAACATAACCTATCCCTAACAATTGTATAGTAAAGCCAAAGATGCTGTTGGCTCTATTGAAGTGTTGTGATGCTTTTGTTTCCTGCAGGTTTCAGTAGCTGCCATTAACTTGTCTGGCTGGCAATTTAGGACCTCCTGGGTTTAAACCTTCTTCATAAGTAGTAACATTCCTATCCTTGTTGCTGTCCTCCCGTATGCCTTAGCCAAGGCATCTCCACTCCTTGCTGTACCTCTCTTCCTCCCACACATTGTCTGATGTCCTTTTAGAACATATGGGGGTTTTTGGAGCTGGAATCATTGCTGTTTGCGTCTTTGTATGAGAAACAGTTGTAGTGCCAGAGAATACAAACAGCAGCAACACAAATTAAAAACTGCGTGGAGACGTATGAAGCAAGGAATACCAAGAGTTTAATAGTCCCTGTATCAGCACTGGAAGAGTGAAAATGCTTTAGAAGAACTTTCCTTAGCATTCAGGAAAATGCAAGCTTCTCTGCTCTGAAGCTACTGGATGTTGTGTGGCAGGTTCAGGGTAGTCTTCCCTTTCCAGGCATCACTTAGAGGTGTTCTGCAGTGCTGCAGGTTGCCTTGATTTCTTAGAAGACTACCTGTCTATGTTTGGGTAAGTGAGACTCTCTTGAAAGAAATATTCCCAAAGAGTAATGTTCGTCACTTCTGGGGTTGCTTTTGTTGATTTTTTTTTTTCTCTTAATTTGCTGAATGTAGTCAAGTGTGCCAGTATTGATTCAAGCAAAGCAAATTGGTCTCTGTACACTGAGGCTTTTGAAGCTCAGTTATCAATTTGTGGTCTTCCTGAAGTCTGACAGCTGATCATCTGTGAGAGCCAACAGAAAGTTGTCCTGCAAATGACTACCAAGAAAAGACAGGCAGTGAGCTTAAAGGCAATTTATTTTTATTATTAAAAATCAAATCAGGAGATCATCATTCTAGTACAATTTAATAGAACTTTCAAGCTGAATTTTTTACTGTTCTGCTTATCTAAATCCAATCTTGTCTTCTAACTGCCTAATTCTACTGTTTTTTTAAAAAAGAAATTATTCCCTAGAGCTGCAGGTGTTACAGATGATAGCATGAGTTATCAGTGTGTCTTATGAATGCCTTTTGCTTTACCCTCTCTTGTGATCCATGTGTTGAGGAGCAAAGAAGTAATATTTAGAAGTCCTTAAGAGACACTAAGTTGTGGGCAGATGCAATTCAATCAAAATAAATGGATGGAGGAAGCCCAGATGGAAGCTAGTTTTATCCAACTGCCATGCCAGTTTCTCCAGGAAAAGGGAAAAGAAATCAGGCTTTAGCAGCGAGACACAGAGGAAGAAGAGAATGCTCCAGGTAAGAGCAAGGAAGACAAGAGCCCTGCTTCTGCAGCAGCAGAGACCGTTTCCCACTGCAGGCCCAGACAAAGTAAAGAGGACAAAGTGGCCAGAGTGGATGGCTTCTTCTGGTTGTCTGGAGAAGTTGGAGAAGAAGGACGTCTGAGAAGCCATGACTCAATGCTGCAAAATTGTTGCCAACAGTGGTGTATGTGCCATTGACACATAGTCCTCTGCATGTTCAGATATGCTATATGTCCTCATAGTCTCTGGACTATGTTCAGCCTCCCCAACCAGCACAGGCATGGGTACCAGGGGACGAGCATAAGCACAGAAACATCCCCTCAATGATAGGATGACAGATCCCAGAGCGCCCTCCCAGTGCTAGGGGAGGTCCCTGAGCCTGGGATACCGCCTGAGAGTGATCTGCTCTTCCCTACCGCGTGAGCCCCTTGGTACACAGGCATCCCTCTCTTTGAACATAGTTATGTAATTCTGCAGAATTTTCTCCCATTGCTTTGTCAGCCCGTTTTCTAACTTGTAAATGTTTTAGCATCCATCACTGCCTATGACTGGTGAAGAAGTATCAGTTTGTTTTGAACCTAATAGTTTCATGTGACACTTCCTGCTTGTATTAAAAGAGACTGCAAACACAGTTGTTCTCTCCCACCTTTTCCATTACACGCTAGCCTAAGACATACCTCTTTGACTAAACCAAGGCCTGAATAAACTCGATTTAGCTTTTAGCCTCCTGACTTGTTTGGGAAGGTTGAAGACATACTCAAAAGCAGATTGTTTTTAATTATTTTTTTTTTTAGAATGAGACTGTAGAGCATCTGTTGGAAACGTCAGGATGTGATGCAGGTAGCCATGATGTTAACAATGGGGTGGCCAGTTTACAGCCCACACACCAGATGCGTCTTTTGTCCCACCTGCTCTTGTTCTCTTTCTCAGGGCCCTGCAGGTGCAGTGAGCTCTGTGTCTTGCTGAATGGCACAGGGATGCGGCTGCATGATAGGTCATCTGAGGAAAAGTTATCTATGCAAGTGGATAGCATGATGGCATGTGCGTGTGCCCCTAAGCATGGCTGGATGCACACATTTGTGTAACAAAAAGTGCATTACATGCCCTAGCTTATCAGGTTACATACGATGATGATGCATCTGACCATAGAAGCTCAGCAGGGTCACGACAAATGCTTTTTAAAAGACTTTGTACTAGATGGCATTGTCTGCCCTGCCATACCAATGTCTTTGTGCACAGGCATATGAATGCATGGCTGTACCACTATGAGAAACAATCCTACGGCTAATTGTGACCATGGAGTATAAGACTCAGTCACTGAGCCGGTTCTGCTAACTTTTAGATTGCCATAACAAAAATTTAAACTAAAATCTTTGTAATCTGTGTTGATTACAGTGGTGCCTTACAGTCTTTTTCAGTGAACTGAGAGGTGTGAATTGAATCATCTTCCAAGCCCTAATTCATTAAATCCTCATTATTATCATAGGGCAATCTTAATTATTTGGAGTGGCTTGGTCAGCACATCAGGTTGCAACAGCACTGCGAGAGTTCTTATCTTCATCACTGTAGGTTTACAGGAGCTTTCCTTTGAATTTCTGTAATGATGCCCCTGTTGCAGCCATATACAATAGGCATCCTTAGCAGGAGCATCACTAAAAGCTCTTAAACAACTGAGTGACTACAACTTGACTAAAGTCTTCTCCAGCTGAGGCAGGAAGGATAGCATTTCCTCAGGAGAAGATCAGATCGGTGTAACATCAATGCTGGCATCCTGCCCTCTTTCATAAACAGGATAGTTTGTGCTTTTAGAAACCCAGAATGTTTCTTAAGAACCATATTCTCCTAAAATGTTTCAAAGACGTTTTGACCAGAGAAACAAACAATTGAGCATATTTTAGTGTAGGCAAGGCTTTTTTTACTTCAACTGAAGGACCTGCAAGAAGGAAAAAAACAAAAACTAAACAACAAAAAAAATACCCAAGTGGGAGTTTCCTTAGAAACTCTTCAAAAGAGAAGCCAGGACAAAAACATTCTGTGTTGACTGTAGTTTCAGCCTTCCTCAGTGCTAGGTGGAGGAGTAGAGCCTGCCCATTAGCTATGTGAATGTAGGAACAGGGCTTTTGTTTTCTTTCCATCCTTTTTAGCCTTGAGCTTTTTTAGAGTTTTTTTCTTTTCTTTTCTTTTTTTTTTTTTTTGAGTGACTGAGTGGTAGTCCTATTTCTTTCAGTCTGGATAGCATAGCCAAGCTTATCAGGTTACTGTGTTTCGTTTGTTCAACGTGCAACCCTCCAAGTTGTGAAAAAGAAGACTGTCTGATATTGTCAGTATGTCACTAGGAAGTTTGAGAGCAGGATGAGAAGTGTGGATGAATCCATAATATTAGTTAAAATGTACATACTTAGTAGAATAAACAACAAGGGCACAACAGATAAGATGGAAATGAATTAATCCCTGTGATTCCCACTTTGAGGTGCCACCAGCAACCCTCAATTGCCATCTCCTCGCACACTGCTCCCAAGGTCTCCAGCAAAATGGGTCTTGGCCTGTACAGCTTGGTTTTGGGCAGGACTAGCAATGATTTTTACTCTCATTTTCTAATCCTTTTAAGAGCCTCTCTTACTTGCAGCAAAGTGTCTTCTTATCAGGGCTGTGGTGACCAGCTTTAGCTCCCGGGCACCCACATCTCTCTGTGCCCTACTTCCTCAGCGCCACGCAGCCTGGCCGGCTCTGCGAGCGCTGCTGCCAGCTGTGAGCAAATGGAGGAGACAGCGAAGGTCGAAGGAAGATGGGGCTCTGGAAAGAAACCAGGCAGTGGCAGCGGTGAGCCTCTAAGTGCTTCCCCTGTTCCTTACTGTCTCCTCCAGCCTCTTAGAGCTGCTGTGTGGGAGGAAAGAGCAGCACTGGCAGCTGGAAGAAGGTGGGAGGAGTGGGAGGAAGAAGAGGGAAGAGCACTTGGGGGCTGAGAACCAGCCTCGCTGTCTGCTCCCTTTCGCTGCCCCCTCCAGCTGTGTTGTTGTCACCCACCTAGTAGCCAAAGGAACCGAGGAGCGGGTAGTGGTGTGAGAAGCGGGTTATGGGGTGATCCCTCCTGCCTCCTTCACCCTTACCCTGGTTCTGCCCTTCTCCATGCCAGGAAAAAGAGCAGTTACTGACACTGAACCGCTCCGGCACTGCAATCCCCGTATTCCCCGTACCTCTAAGTTAATGAACGGGCAGCTGAAGCAAAAATAGGTAGTGACCAAGGACAAAATTATTAATGCCTCCTCTCTGGACATATTTGAACTCGGATTGATGGTCCATCCAACTAGGAGCGGGTAAGAATCGCCCCACCCCAGTACACCCGTCGGATCCCACACGTCGTCCCAGCATTCTCCCCGTGCGGTGTGAGGGCCCCGCAGCTTTGTGCCGGTCTGGGAGCATTCTGTCCCCTGAGCCGCAGCCGTGCCACCTGCCCGCCCCAGCTTTGCCCCCACGGCCTTGGTCTCCCCCGACTCCTGTTTCCCAAGTCCGGGCTTTCGTCCTTCTGTGGCAGCTTCGGCGCTGCGACTCCGGGCGTGCGGCTTGACACCCGCCGCTCCGGAGCCTCCCAGAGACCCACGCGACCTCCCGCCCGCGCTGGGCTGAGCCCTTCTGGGTCTTCCCCCCGTTTCAATTCCTTCCCCCCGGGTCCCCCCCCCGGCCCGGGCGCTGCCAGCGGGACGCTTGTCCCGGGGCGACGCTGCCCGCGGGCGGGGGCGGGGGGGCGGCGCGGTGCCGCCCGCGCCCGGCAGGTGGCGCTCGCCGCCCGGCGTCGGCGGCGCGGGGGGCAGCGCCTCCGCCCGGGCTCGGCTCGGCCCGGCTCGGGCGCCGCCGCTGCCGGGCGGGGGAAGCCCCGTCCTCCCGTTCCCCCGTCCCCCCGCGCCGCCGGGTGCGCCCCGCAGGCTGCTCCGAACCGGCCGCGGGGGTCCCGGTGCCCGGAGGCCCCCGGCCCGCGCCCTCGGCCCCGGGCAGCGCCGATCCCGGGGCTGGAGCCAGGGCCGACCCCGAGAGCTGAACCCCGAGGGTTGATCGCGGGGCTGAACCCACGGCTAATCCCGAGCGCGGCTCCCCGGGACTGATGCCCCAGGGCTCGTCTCCAGGGCTGATCCCCTGGCGAGGATGCTCCAGTGCCGCCCGCGCTGTGCCCCCCTCGGCCCGCGCTCGCCCCTGGCGTGTCGGGAGGCGTTTGCTGCGCTGTGGGCTCTCCCGAGCCCCTGGCCCCGCGGCGGACGGCCGGGCTCTGCTGGGACCCGCCCTGCCACGGGCTGCACGCTGCCTGCCTTTTGCTCCCCTCCAGGGCAGCGGCGTGGCGGGTCACCGTCAGCTGCCCCGTCGAACCGGGGCCCCGCGCCAGGCCCCCGGGGCTCGGAGCCGCCGGGACGGGGCTGCCGGGCGCTCCCCACCCCGCGACGGGCCGGGCGGGCGAGGAGCTGGGGGGCTGCGGCCCGGGCTGGGACCTCCCTGCTGGGAACACCGGGCTGCGGCCCCGGGGCTGGGAATCCCGGGATGGGACTCCCTCAGCCGGGCTCGATCCGAGCTGGGAACCCCCAGGACGGGACCTCCAGGCTGCGACCCCCCAGGCTGGGATTCCCCGGGCTGGGAATGCCGGTCTGGGCTCTGTGGGCTGGGAATCCCGGGCTGGGACCCACTGGGCTGGGACTTCGGGCTGGAACCCCCGGGCTGAGACCTCCAGGCTGGGACTCTCCGGGCTGGGACCCCCCGGCTGCGGGGCCAGCCCTGCGTGCGGTCGCACCCCGGGCAGGCGCTGCGTCCGAGGGGTTTGCCCACTCCAGCTCTAGTTTCTGCAAGGGGAAGGGCTGCCCGTCAGGCGGTTTCTCCTGGCGATCCTCACAGCCCGCCAGAATGTCCCTTTGTGCAGGCTCACGTTGTGCAATCCCCTCGCCTTGTCCTGTGGGTTGTTATTTTGGCCCAAATCTTAGTCACGGCTGGGCTAGTATCTATATATTTCACGAATTTCACGGTCTTCCCTTTCAACCTGACCCCTGACTAGGCTGGCCCCTGGGCTCTGCTCCCAGCAGCCCGCGTCCCCAGGGCTCGGGGGACATCCCCGCTCACCAATCCTGCCTCTGGGGCTGGCAGAAGCATTATCCAGTACTGCATCTGTCCTGAAATGTCTGTAATTCAGACCAGAAGCCACCTCAGGCTCCGTCAGCTTCAGACCTTTCGGGCTGTGTTCATACTCTGAGAACAATTACACCGCTTTCTTCCAAACTGATTTAAATTCAGTCAGAAATCGAACAGGAGAGTCACGCCTAGGGCGGGGTTTGGCTCAGGACATGGGAGTGAAACATCGGGGCTCCTCATCTCTTGGTCACCGGTCCCGCTGAGACAGGCAACAGCTGCCTGTCTGGAAGTCTAGAGGGGCAGAGAAGGGGAGGTGGTGCGAGCACCCCCTCCTTAACTCCCGCCACTGTTTATTTAGTCCCTGCTTAAACCCGTGGAAGGTGATGAAAGATGAACTGGGATTTTGCCTCTGCAGGGTGCGGCACAGGCGCTAAAGGCTGAAGTACACAAGCCATGGCCATGATGGGGACTTGTCCTGCCTGTATCAGTGATGTTCTTTAATATCTTAGGATACGTAGGGGACTGTAGTCTACAGGATTCTCAGTCTGCCCCCCATTTGCCAGCTTGAAATGCTTTTTAAAATGTTTAAAAAAAAACCCACAAACCAAACACTATTAAAGGCAAAGAAATTGTGAAAAACAACAAGGAACAAAAGCTCTCAATCTTAGCTGAGCACTGCACAGACAGGAACCTGCTCTGACGTACATGAGCACCCCATAGGGATTAACTCTCTCCTGCCCAACAAAGCCAGCCTTCTAGTTTCTGCTTTGTAGCACATTTTTTGTGCTATAAATGTATTTAATCTAGCCAGATAGGGCGATTAAAAGGTACAAGCTTAGTCCTATCTGCAGGTGCCTCCACCCAAAAAAAAATAAATAAAAAAAATCCCTACAATTCTGGTCCAGGATTTCTCTGCCTATATGAATATCCAAAGAAGTTTCCCTTGTGAAGCAGATAAAAGAAACAGGCAGCAGAAGTCTAAAGCAATACAAAAAGGAGAAGCTCTTGGAGTAATTTTCCCCTTTGCTTTCCTGTACTAAATATGCAGCTACTGCATGTCTACTACCAACCAGTTTATATTTTGCTACCCTCACCCCTTAACTGAGGTTCCTAAAGCCCCCTGCACCCACTGCTTCATTCAGTCTCAGGTGCTCCCATCTACGAGATAGCTGGTGTTATTTACTCCCCTATATGAAGAGGTGAAGTGAGCTGCAGGGGAAACTTGTGTAAAGCCACCTCACAAGCAGTACCTGGAATAGAAATTAGGAGGTGGGATTTTCAGTTTTTACTTTAACCTTCAAGTCAGATTTCCTTCTTTTCCCAAACCTGCAGTGCCAGACCACTGCAGTATCAAACATGCAATGGCATCCTCCATCTTCTTGCCATCTTTGGTACCACATCAGCATGGAGGGATATGTAGCCTGCAAGATTCCAGGCCCCCACCTGCCTTTTTGGAGACTGCCATTTAGAAAGCTGGACTAGGAGAGTCATGCTTTTGGCTATTTGTTATCCTTCATTTCTCTAATGAAGCATCATCACCGAGGAAGGAATTATACAGCAATTACTAGCTTCAGGTACTGTGTTGGAGAATCTGACCCATGTTTAAGTACAGTGAGAAGTTCTGATGTTTTCCCAGTGTGATATGTACTCGTATTCCATTTCTTAACTTGCCTCTGCAGGCGATTCAAATTCTCACCACAGCATCATGTGCACAGGGATACAGCCCATAGCAGGTCTCAGCTGTGGCTGTAGCAAGAAAAATTTGGAAAAGTGTAGAAGGATTTTTCCATTGCCATGACAATTAAGGTATAACGTTGCCTAAACGAGCTTGTCCTCACCATAATTAGCAAATTTGGGGCTCTCTTTCTTTTACTTTCAGGTCTTACTGGACACGACTAGCATCTTGGTGTGCCTCACTAGTATCTGCATGGGAGATGTATAGACATCCAATGTCTGCATCAATCTCTCTCTTTCCCTGATAACCAGTTACCATGGTATAGCACAGGACATAAGCAAGAGGCTCCATAGCATCTGAGATGGCAGTGAAACTCCTGCAAAAGAGGGAGGTGCTTGGAGACAGGTAGGTCATAACAGGTATGATCTTTTCCTTGAGAAAGCCAAGTGTAAAATATTTACTAGTTTTCAGTCTTCAAGAAAATGACAAAAATTAAATTGAAATTTCTCCCTCAAAGGAAAAGGGGGAAGTGGCTTCTTGGGAAGAAGGGATTTATGATTCCTCATGCCTGCACATCCGTTCTATAAGTGGAAAATGTTCACAACCTGTGTCCAATCACTTTGTAGAAATCTTTTCCCAAAACACCACCTCTACTTTTCTTAATTTTGTGATGGTACCATTCTGAATCTGTACTTGAGTTCATCCTAAAATGAGACAACATTAGGTTGAAGATCCCTAGTTAGCGTTGCAGGAAAGTGGTATGAGGCATTCAGGTGTCACGTGGTATAAAAAGTATGGTGGACTGATACTGAATACAAAAGCATGCCAGCAAGTTACTGGCTGATCTTGCTAATCAGTTTTTCTTGTGTTTAATATGTTTATGTTCTCCATACATTAGTGCAGTGTAGAAGTGTCAGAAGAAGCACTATAGATGATATCCTGTATTTTTCTGAGCCTCTTGTCGTCTTCTTTGTTGTGCCCAAGGCCCTTGCCCTCCATGAGGACCTGTCTAGGAGCACGCGCTTAGTTTGAGAGAAAGCTCTCTGAGGGTCTAGTGGCATGAGATGGGGGAGAAAAGAGGGAGAACACAGCAGCTGACAATCAGAATGTGAAAAAACTCACTAATTTCTGGCTTGTGTTTCTCAAAAGCCGCTGTTCAGTGGCATTTGAAGAGAAATGAGAACTTCTCAGCTAAGATCAAACTGACATCAGTGTGCTTCAACATTTCTTCAACACTACAGAGGAAGACTTAAAATCCCTTTAGTGTTCCTAACTGACTAACATTTATCTACCTCTAGAAAGTCCAGCAAAGGCAGGTTTTCATATTGGTTTAACTGTCCTAAAACTTGGGATTGAAATCTAAAACCTTCCTCATCCATGGCCCTCTTTTTAGTAATGAGACCACAGCATTGCAGATCCTCTTAAAGATCTTAAGCTAAAACCCCTTTCTTCTTCTCTCCATTTGCTAATTGTGAACATGGAAACTGGATACCCAGAGACCTCATGCTAGAGCCTTACAGATCTCCAGATTACATGGCCATAATTAAATTGAGGAGAGCAGAGAGAAAGGAATTGATATTAAAAATAAATAAATAAATAAACAAATAAACCAACAACAACCTAATGTCCAGAAATCAAATCCATGACAATGAGTTTAAATGTATGGTGTGTAGCCAGTGACATATGAGTCATTTGAGCCTATCTTTATAAAAGTAGCAAAGTATAAATAAAACACCCAGCTGGCATGGTGCCACTGTCCCTGTAGATATATCAGAGCATAACAGCAGCCTGTGTTGTCAGCTAGAGGCTTATTGTCATCAAGCCAAATAGAAATCTTCGTCCTGGTGCTCAGGTAAGAGTCATCCTCAACCTCAGCCTCCTATTGCAAGTCTTCCTCAGAGCTGTCTTCCACCGCGGAATTTCTCTTCATTGCCTTTACACCCCTATTTGATCTTCATGATTCCAAGAGAATTTTCAGAAGTAACAGTGGGTACTCGGGTTTCTTTCTCTCCTAGTTATATTGCCCACAACCGCAACATCTCTGCAGCACATGTTCAACATAAACTTCCCTTCATGTTTCTGGGCTAAGGGGAAAGCTGGCCGCTGCCTGACATGATTAACAAGCCAATGCAGATCCATGAAGTCCCTTTTACATGGTGTGATCACCAACCTTGGCCCGGCCCATCCAGGTTCTCTGTTTGAGGATATGAGTGTTGCCAATGCTGAACCATTGTTCTTGCTCTCTGCAGCAGGGAGAGGTCTTCTGCAAAATGGAGATTGTGGTGTAATGGATATTGACCAAGCCTTTAAAAAGGTTAAACTGATATCTGTCAGGAACGCTAGTTAAGGTTGATTCTGCTCCAGCTAACGGGACAGATTAAATAAGCAATATAGGTGCCATCCAGCTCTGCTGCTTGGTGACAAGGCATTTCCACCACCAACATGACCAAAATGTAAAGTGGAGGTAAAAGCCTTTTTTGGTTTGGGAAGAGAGTTTGTTATAAATTAGCATACTTTCAATACCTCTGATTGTGTAGGTACAGATATATCACAAATGCAAAAGTTGGTACCCTCCTGTAACTGAAACTAGATTTCATCTCATCCCACTCTCTGCTCACTCAAGGAGCACACTACAGGGAGGTTGCAAGAAACAGCTTTCCAGAAACAGCAGGTCTTCTACTCTACCCTGCTCCTTACCAGCTCTCTGACGTTGCAGCTGAGTTGTGCTAAGAGATCAAACCCATTCAGTTCCATGTTGTGGCACCAGTCCCCCAGGGGCTTGCACAGCACATGCTAACTGCCCCCCCAGCCTCCAGTCCCAGGTAAAGTAGTCATTTCACTTGGGGCAGAAAGCCTGAAAGAGAGAAGAGTTTGCATGAGATGTCAGATGGACAGTGGGAACACAAGACCAATTACATTGCTTGAGTTTCACTTCTCAGCCCTTAATCCCAAAAGACGGGGTCTTTTCTAAGTGGCTCTAAATGGGAGCAATTCCCAAATGAGTGGGGGAATTATGCAACTGTGAGGCAGCTGATCTCATGTTCGTAGCACTGGGAAGGAGAGGAGCCCTCCCCCGCACCTTACTCAAACAGACAGTGAGTGGGGTTTTCTTAATGGGAATCCCTCCGCTGCCTCTCCCCCAAATCCCTAGCTCATGCATGTGGAGTGTGCCGTCTGTACATCAGATGGGTGGAACAAGGCTGTTGACTTGTTTTTCATTCAAAGGTTTAGCTGAAGATAGATTTGAACTCCACATGTATATTTAAAGGGAAGTATTTCAGCAAGTGTAGAAGACTTAGCCTGAAATACCCACCTCTATACACCTCTCTTCCTCCAGGGAAGGAAGGCAGCTCGGCTCTGTTGCCTTTCACTGTATCTGTTTGTAAGAAAGTTGTGAGGGAAAAGCTCAAATATTTGGGCTGAGCACTCCAAGATAAAAAAATAACAAAGCCAAAAAACCACCGAGATCATCACAAGTGAGCTAACAGCTTGAGGTTCACCCTCATGTTGGTGAAGACCAGTTGAGAAAGGGGAAGGGCTTTGTCCTTTCCTGATGGTGTGGGGTGAGGTTGTGTGCAGGGCAGGTTAAGAAAGCCTCTAGTTATGAGCTCTCTCACATTACCAAATTTTCCTGCATCTTCCATCACATAACTTTCATTTACTCAGAGTTTGGAAGCATTTACAAGTCATCGATTAATCTCGCTCCATGGCTTCCCCAATTACTCCTGCTCTATCCTGCTGCGTAAGGTAGCGTGACTTACCCAGGTCAGGCCATGACAGAAACAAGAGAAAGTCTAAGAAGCATGTGCTCCCAGCACTTTTCCTACTTGTCAGGCCATGTCTGTTCCCTCTGCATGTGAGTGTGGGGAAAACTGGGTGCCTGAATGGGTTTTGCCAGGAAGTAGAGGGGCAGATCTGGTGCCTGTGCAGACCTGGTAATTAAGTATCTGCCATAGCTAGTGAAGGCTACCTCCATTCTAAGAAGCTACAGAGGAAGATGACCACCACCACCTTGTGTGGCCGGGGAGCGGGGCTGAGCCCTGACCAGGGAGGGGGGACAGGGGACAAGTCACAGCCCTTCAGGAATGGATTTCCCTAATGTCAACAGGACACCCCACTTCAGGAAGAACTAAAGCACCAGGTGTCTGAGCAGAGAGGCTAACTCAGCTCAGCAGGGGCTGGGGGACACACATGCCATCAGGCAGACCTACCAGCGCAAGGGATGGACAGTACCAACATGACCACAGGCATCTGCTACCCTGAGTCCTGGGTGCCCCTGTCCACTCACCAGGGTGGAGGCAGGGGGTACCTGCTGGAGCTGCACAGCCAAAGTGCAGGAGCAACTGTAACCTGGAAGGGACTTAAAGGCTGCTTAGGATGCCTCCCCCCACCATGCTGGGAAGAGTGGTTCCCTGGTACGTATCCCTCCACAAGAGAATAATAGGAAGATTATTGGGATTTCTGGTTCTATAAACCATCCTGTCTGTGAAATAGCTAAGCAGAAACATCTAGGACAATTCAAGCATCTTCTTGATTACATGAAGGGTGTTGCGTTAAGATGGAAAAGCTGTCTTTGAGTTCTGGAAATGCTACAGACACCCTCTTTAGCCTTGGGTGAGTCACCTAACTTTCATTTACCCAGCTATAAAGTAAGCGTAAAGGGTTTTCTTCCTTTTTTTCTTTATAAGTTTTTTTTTTTCTTTCTCTTCTTTTCACATGTTAAGCCTCTTGAGCAGTCTCTCAGTACCAAGCACATACAGCTCCTCGCATGCTATGGTGCAGATATTTAGTTGTTTACGTCCTCCCATAACATAAATGAAAATTCACTATTAAAATCTCTGTAGGAAGACTAAGATTGGGAGAGGTTATTTTGGGAAGGACAGGATGGGGTAGGGCAGGGGGGGAAGGATTTTGTTAAAATGCAGACACTGTCCTTCCTAAGCCAGGCTGAGCCAGCATCCCAGATGTGAGTAATAAATGTTACTTTTTTGTGTGTCCATCCCTGCTTTCATCCATTCTAAACTGAACCTTTCTGCTGCAGTGTATGTTCTAGTCTCAATTAAAAAAAAAAGGAAAAACACAAAACAAAATAAGCACCCAATAATAAAATTCTTCTCCCACTGCCTGAGTCTCCGCACCAGGGAACTGTGAATAATCTCCCAATGCAAACAGGCCCCTGTGTAAAAATAGCAACACAACTGCAAACTTGAGGGTAATCAGTGCTTGATTTCAAAATATTTGTTCTGCTCCTGCCCTGTCCTTTATCTCTCAGACCTCTGTATGTCACTAATGCAACGTTCGACAGCTCCTTGCCAGGTCTGCCTCCTCCAATGTGCCCCACCATTATTAATGGAAACAACGTCCATCTTAGAGTACTTAAAAATATACCATTTTCTAAATATACCCTTTTCTAAATATAGGCAATCTGCGTGTACTTAACTACTACAGGGCAGAATGAAAGAGACCAAAATATTGACATGCACTGAGTGTGTATAATTTGTTTTGATCCCTGGTCTTACTCTCCCTGCCCCCCCCCCCGCCCCCCCCCCCCCGCCAATCTCTATATTACCCACACACCTTGGTGGAAAATCTGTTATTATTTAGCATGAGGAATGTGGCTGCCAGCTTGGAGCCCGGCTGGAATGGAGTTTCCTTTGTTTATTTTTCCATCCTCTGTCCAAATGGTGTCAATGAGAGCGGAGCTTACAGAGCTATTTATAGCCTCTCGCCACACGAGGCTGCACCTTGCCGGCAGCAGCAGCAGCAGCTGCCCCCGGGGGGGACAGGACAGACCAGGCCATGGGGCAGGGCAGGGCAGGGCCCCCAGCCAAGAAGAGAGCAGGGGGAAGCCTGGAAGGCAAGGAGGGGTGGGGAGCAGAGCAGAGGAAGCATACAAAGCAGGGAACGTGGCACGCGAGGTGAAGAGGAGCAGAGGGCAGGAGGAAAACAGGAGCCGTCTCAGGTGCTAAGCAGGGAATGGAAGATGGAAGCATCAAAAATTGTTTTGGGAGAGATCTGAGGAAAGAGGTGGGAAGCAGTTATTCCCTGGTTAGGATGGGGACTTTGAATGAAACCATCCTGGGGCAACCCTAGCCTGGGATCTGAGGGTGCGTGGGACCTGGTCAGAATGAGACTTGCTGTTTAGGAAATGTATTTCCTAAATCCATTCAGTACAGAGGCAGAGTTTTAAAAAGAGCAATACTGGAGTCTGTCCCATGGGGAGGGAGTGTCTGATCCATTGAGAGTCGAAACTGGGACTGGGGGATTCTGAGCTTGTGCAGCCTGTTGCCACAGGGGATTGGGTGCAGGCTGTGCTTCTCTTCCCCAGCATCTTGGCTGTTTTGGGATTCCAGGCTCTGACCTTGGCAGGGGCAGAGGAGCAGAGCCACTGGCACACGTGCAGCAACACACACACACACCCCACCCCGCGAGGGTCTCAGTGCATCCTCCCCAGCTCCTTCAGCTCTCCATGAGCTGAGCCTTTGCTTCCCCTGCCATGCCTGGCCCCTCTCCCTGGAGGTCCTGCCTCCTTCTCGTGACCCACTGGGGACATTTCCTCTCCTTGCCCGTGGGTGGGTTTGATTTATGCCTGGCTTTATGTGCAGACATGTGCTTGTGGCAGTTCCCAAAAAGGGGGTGAGGCAACCCACCTGATAACAGATGCACTCTCCGGGTTGGTGGCTGTGTTTTGTTGTTGTTAGCATTAATAAGCTTGCCCTTGGTGCAGTCTGCAGGGCTTGAGATGCTGACTAAGGAGCTAAAATCCAGAGAAGGGAGGGAGCAGGAAAGGGACCCCACATTTGGAAATGTATATGCATGCTTTCCCCTGAGTACAAGATCAGAGTCTAGGGCCACCCTATTTTTCTCATAAGGTGCAGGTAAAAAGCTGCAATTTCTGCTTGAGGTATTGCTTGAGCTGGCAGAGAGAGCTGGGCTAGCCAGATGGAGGGATGAGAGGGAGGCAGGGATAGAGAGGCAGGCAGGGATGGGAGGGGGGAGAACGGAGCTAGACACCTACGCAAACAAAGAGTGAGAGGAGATCCTTGGATGCAAACACAGACACAGGCGTCCTCCTCCTCCTCCTCACATGCCCCTGATTCATTTCCACATGCCATACACGTGACATGCTAATTCAGGACTACTACAGAACTCCGGGGTGAGAGAGGAACAGAACAGAGAAATAAAACCCAGTAAGACACCAAACCGCAGATTTTTAAAGAGGATTCAGCACAGCTTGGCTGTACCCCCGCCCCGTGCTCCCTGTGGGTGGCTGGAGCCTGGGTGGCTGGGGGGAGGCCTCACCAGCAGCCCCCCTACCTTCTGACACCCCCACACACCCACACACCACCACCTTGCGAGAGCAGCTCCACGTGACCCCTGCACACAAAAAACAGCACGGTGCCAGCACACATCCCACTCTTCCCTGGGACACGGGGTTACATCAGCAGCATGCTACCCTCTGCATCCCTGCAGCACCCCACGGGCTGGGGCTGAGTGAGCCATGATCTGCTGAGAACAGCCTCTGCCCTCCTCCCCAAAACTGGGGACTTGGTGAGCTTGAGTCTATATTTAAACACAGGCACATAAGCCCTATGTGCTGAGGGGCGAATAAGCCGAAAACAACCCCATTACAAGCCCCAGAGATCTCCAAGGTAAACAGTATCTGGCAGCAGGGTAGGAGAAGCTCCCTGCCACAGGTCCACCTCACTGCAGCCCACGTCCTCCACCACCCTGGCTCTTGATGCCCCTGCCTGCCTCCATTCCCAAGCCACAACAGGCCATCTGCCCTACCTGACTCTGATGGTCACATCTCCACAGTGACAAGGAGCTGAAAGAGAGGGGAGGAAGAATTCAGCTCTGGCTGTCAGTGGGCTGGTGTATCTGTGGCAATATGACTGCTCTGGCCCCACCGGGGTATACGCCAGGGAAGTGGATAGCACAGTTTTGTCCTTTGTAACCTTTGCCCAGTTTATGCAGTGCTTTCTTACCACAACTCTTCTAACGCTGGGTCTAAAATGAGTGAACTACACAGATTTATCATTTCTATCATGCAGAAATAATGTCACTACAAAGAGGTCTGCACCCCTTCGCCAGCCATCTTCCTTCACCCCCTATTTAAGGATGCATCAATGCAAAGACTGGAGAGCATCACCTCTTGGGTGCTACAGCAGTGCCAGGGATATGGGCACGGGAGAGTAAACTTCCTCTTGAAGAGCACCTTTGCTCCAACATAGGCAGGCAAGGACTCTCATATTGGCTATACCAGGTGAACAGTACAAATTGGGGAACAGGTCCCTGGTGCACAATATCTGCACCAGAGCAATCAAGGTGAGCAAGAACGAGCAACCCTCTGAACTGCACTTGTGAGTGGTGGTGGTCAGCAGCAGCAAGACCTTTTTCCAGCAAACAACTAGCACTGACAGGGGCTTCTAGCACCCTTCAGGGTTATCTATGACCCCATCCAAGCTCCCATCGCAGCAGGTCAGTCTGGTGGGGGCTCAGGTCTGGGCTCAGGTCTGGACAGGAGGAAATTCAGGAGAAAGTTATTCGTTCCTTCAAAGGGGCAGGTTATTGCACTCTGGGTAGCAGAGGGGAAAATCCCTTGACCTCTCTCTGACACCACCACTCCTGTTGGCAAACAAGGCAGGGACAGGTACCAGCAACATCAGGTAAAAACTGCAACTCAGCAGAGGTGCCCTTGTCCTTAATCCCTCATTAATTCAGTGGGCATGAGACAAAGAACTTAGCAGAGTTGATCTCTCTGTAGAATGGAGAACCAAAGACTTTTTGGGCTATGTTTGATTCTTAGGATGCTTTTGCTCACCCTCTGGACATCTCTAACAGGAGCTCCAAATCTAGCAGGGCAAAACCAGTTTTGCCTCCTCCCAGACAGCATCTTGTTTGTTTTTCCTTTGGAAAGCATAGAGGAAAAATTTGGGCTGCAGTTCTGCGAATTTTCTCCTGTGGATAGGTAACAGTTACATTTTTTTCTCTGAGTGCTGACTCTCCTTCTCTTTTTGGGAACCAGGGAAGCTGGCCCCTGGCCGCAAGAAAGCTATCTTCGCAAGCTGCTTTCTTCTGCTGCGTTCCTGAGGGGAAAAGAGAGATGATCTAGTTTACTGTCTGCTCTAGACCTCCCTGTGAGTGAAGGGGCTTTCTGTGCAAGATCAAATATTTTGAACCAAAACCTGTGAAGGAGAATACATAGCAATCCCAGATTTAGCTGTCGTAGTTCTTAATAGAGACACTTTGCTTGCTCAGGAGAAGAAACCAGTGCCTGCTCATGCAAAGAGCAAGAGGAGAAGGTGGAAAGCATTCAAGTTAAATATTCCACTTGAATATTTTAAACTGACAGCCACATGAAGAATAAAATCCCACAAGCTATATAAGACTGTGTAAGGCTTACTGAAAAACAAGGCTTTCTGTCTAAGGCAGAAGAAACAAAGGTCACACATAACACCTACTACTATACATATTTTTAAACTCTTATTACATCCATTCTCAAAGGCCCTAATTATGATCGAGGTCCTTGTGTGTACAGACGTAAAGGTAAGGTGCTCACCCCGAAACACTTCTAATGATGCACACAGTTATGCAGGAAGGGGTCACAAATATACAAATGCAAGTCTGTGTGCATGTGTTTTATGTCTAGCAACATATCCCTTCACAACATCACATGTGGGCTCTACAGTGCTAGACACTCCCCTAAAAGTAACAAGGAAGTCCCTGACTGAAAAACATGCAACTGCAAGACCAAACCAATCTAAGCATTTAATCTGACCCTAACAAGCTGCCATGCACGTGCCAGCATTGCAGCTGAGGAGTCCTCCCTCTCCCTGTCTCTGGTAACCATGAGACTGCACTCCTTCTCACATTTGCAGGAGTGAAGATTTTATTTTTTGTAATTATATTAATACCTATTCTTCCCTCATGCTAGCAATTTGGCTGATTTCTTGTTTATTGCTTTTCACCTTCTACCATCAATAATTCAGCCACATAGCCCCCGGGAGATGGAAAACTAACTACTCATTTTACACAGACTTGCCTAGGAGAGGAGTGATGTGATAGCAGGGATTGGAGCCCCAGCATTCCCAGCTGCTAATCCCAAACACAAACCCAGAGACAGCAATCCCACAGCCTGTGATGTTGAGGAGGTCTCTGGCTTTGGGAGATTTGTTCTGGCTTCTGTCTCCTTGGGTTTTGCCACTCAAAATGACCAGAGAATATGACCCTAATAGTAAATGAGGTCCACAGGAGGATTCTGCACTGTCGGTGTTGCCTGTTCTCCTCTGATGGGTGCACCTTGGTCTTGTATTTCCCAAATCAAAGTGTTGCATCCAGGTACTCACAGGAGTCCCTCTGTGGATTAGGTCACAGAGTTCATTTCAGTACTCTGTAAAAAATGGGCCTTATAATTAAACTGTTATCATAGCTGCTCCCAGAAAATCCCTTGTTAGGGACTGGAAGGGGTGAGGAGAGAAATCGCTGTGAAGAATCAGCTTCCACTTGTGCTTGCTAGCGAGTGTCTGAGCCATATAGGTCAGGCAGAAGCCATTTGCTGTGCTATACCTGCTCCGGGGATGAACAGGGAACAGCATTCTGCATCTGTGTCAGCTGCCTTGCTCCGCAGTTCGATTCAGTGAGCTTAACCCTTCTTAAAACCCTGTAGTATTAAACATCCCTTCACTCCTCAAGCAACTGCTGCGGTTTTGGTTGAGGGTTTTTTTGGTTTGTTTGATTTTGTTGGGTTTTTTTTTCTTGTATGCTGTCCTTCGAACTCCTCATTCCAATACTCCGGCCACCTCTTCGGGAGCCGTGGGCTAATTTTAACCCCTGGGGAGGTTTCACGAAGGCAGGAGTGGCCCCTCCGGGGCGCGGAGAGGGCTGGCGGCTTGTAGCAGGGAGCGAAGTCAAGCCACAAGGGGGCATGTGCTCTTCTAATTCATAAAATGTGCCTTCATTGACAAAAATGTTGAACAATTGGTGAATGGTGTGTGCATAAGTTATCGCTGCTGGAGAATACACGGTTAGTGCCGAAGGAGGTTGGCTGCGAGGTTTGTCTACAGGGAAGCAGAGAGGCGTAGAGGAGCAGAGGGGCTCTAAAATGGCCCGGTGGCCTCTCTGCGGCTCTCTCCAGCTGAAGCGACGAGCTCTGGTGGTGGGAAAGTCCGAGACCCTAATTCTGCTCCCACACTCCACTGAAAGTAATGACAGCAGCACCACCCAAGCCAGGAGAACTTGTCAGGTTTTTTAAGGTTTTGTAGCGAATGCGCTCAGCTGCCAAACGTTTTTAATTCCTCTGCGAGGCAGGAGGAAAGTGGCTAAGAAGAGTATTTATACATGGAATATTTATTTCTAAGCAAAATCAACATCTACCTCCATCTCTTACTCTGGTGTGACTGACTGTCCTCGCCACAGTAAGTTCCCCAGTTTCTGCTGCCTCTTCCTGCCCTACAGCACTGATGTCAGGATCTGGGGGGTTGTGCCAAAGGGCAACGAGAGTAGAGGAAAGAAACAGAGGGCTGAGCGCTGAACAGGGAGCCTGCCCCCCTGGGGATGCTCTAGCCTGGCTCTGCTATGGTCTCATCAGGTGCCTGCAAGTGCTCTGATTAATTGAATGACTAGGAACTGCTAATGACACCTGCAAGATCTTGCTCTCTGGACTTCCCAATGCAATGGGAAGACAATATGAGATGAGCAGAAGCTTTTCTGGTTGGACATCTCATAGCAAGTAGTTGTTTTATTGGCTTTTTAGAGTCCTATCTTCTCAATCCAAAATGGAGCCAGATGTGCTGGGAGTCAGTTTATAACTTCACTGGAGGTAAGTCAAAAGGTGCAGCTCACTGCCTGCAACTCCAGTGACTGCAGGAGAGTTCAGCCAAGGACAATTTTGGCAAAGAGGAGTGGTCAGGTTGGTCCTAAATGATACCAGGTATGCGTAAGCAACCCTCACTCCTGCCTGCCTCACGAGCCTGTGCCCATCTGCCACAAGCCTTCCCCCTCAGCTGTCAGACCTTCACTCACTGCAGGCTGGGACCAGCCAGTGTAAGCAATTGAGGGCTCTTCCACCAGTTGCTATAGACCACACAGCAATAAAGGGCAGAGTTGTGGAGGGAGAGTCTGACCCCACTCCTTCAATTATTACTTGCCTTTCTTTCGTCTCATTGATGGCAAGACAGGGGAAAAGCCAGGCAGAAAGAAGCATCAGCGCTGTTCCCACAAGATCGCGGCAAGCTGGTGTGTCACAGTGAGCACCATCTCCAGTAAGCACACAGGGGAGGACCCAGTCTACAGCCACCATTATTCATCTTCAATAATTCAGCCTTCAAGCCCCTTCATCTCACTTATAAAAGGCAGAAATCCCCTGTCATGTGAGTCAGAAGGTAACCTTGCCTTCTTTCTCTGTCTCTCCCCCTGAGCAGGACACAAGTGCTGCAAGGTTTTGTATAATAAGAAAGAAGAATCAGGCTGGATTTACCTGTGCTATGAAACAGATCTAGATCTTGAATGAGTTGCCCAAATGGCTTCTCTGAGTCTGTGAGCTACAATGCAGTGGAGGTGGAAATAAACCTATAAAGGGCTTTCTATCCTGAATGATGCTCTGACACAACAGTGATGTGTGTGTATCATAAAGTTGTTTGGGAGCTCAGCAGAAACAAATCCAGCTTTTAGGTATGCTAAAGCCTAGGACATCATACATAAGGCTGATGCATAGGGGTCTTCTGTCAGAAATTGTAAGACTATTTCATTATGCTGATAGCACACCATGCCATTCAACATTTTATGTGCAGCATAAGCAAAGCTTTGGGACATTCAGTTCACCCTTGGGACGTATTTCATTAGGTAGGATGCAGGACGGATGCCTTTCACTGTGTTACCAGTTTCCCAGGACTTTGGTAGTACCATAGATGATCATGATTTTGCTTTTGTTAAATTCCAGATAAATCTCGCATCCGTCTGACTCCTTGCATCCTGTGCAGACCAGAAATGTCCCCTTGGACCTCCAGTTGTGAGGGTAGCCCTCCCTCACATGAGAAAAAAGACGTTTTCTTTTGACCTGGAGCTAGACATAGCCACTTGTTCGTGTGCTCTGATGCTTGTGTAGCCTGTAGCCTTCAATACCCCCAAACCCACATGCCACACAGCCTATCCAGACTGAAAATCTCCAACTTCTTCTTCTAGGACTGAATCTTCCGTAGTAATTCCTACTCGTCCTTAAAGACAGGATGCCTATTTGATTAAAAAGCTGAAAATAGCAAGATGTGCCTGTCCCACCTACATTTACATTTGGTAACTTACCTTATCCATCCTCCCTGCCCTTTTCTAATTGTTCTTCTTTGTATGGTTCCTCATTTAGACTGTAATTTCCTTGTGTACAGGATGCTCTCTTATACTTGACCATAAAGCACTATGTGCACTGAACTGCCTTCTTTCACCTTTATTTAGTGCTTGGAACATTTGCTGCTGCACACAATGTGGCTTCTCCCTGCCTTTCCAGAAAACTCCAATATTCACAGGGCTGCCATGTCTGAGAATTCAGCAATGAAACGCTAGAAGAACTATCCCTCCTCAACACAATCTTAACTGTGTCCTACTGTCATTAGCTCCTGGGAATGGCAGAGCAAAAAGCGTAGCCTAATAAACAGACCTGAGACGATCTCTTTGGGCAGGCTATTATTAGAATCACAGACAACAAATTGGAAATCCAGCATTTATCTGCATCTATTCTGAGTGTATTAACTGTGTTGACTGTAGCTGTATTGATTATCTGTTGGAACTGCTTGGAAAAGCTGATATCATGATACAGTGCAAGGTCTACGTTGGGAGATGGAGCATGGGTTGTTTGGTTTACCGACAGAGGTTTGGCTGATGTGCCCATAGTAATCTCTTGCTGCAAGAATCATCCACAGTCTGGTGGCATACATCAGATCAGTGTGATCTCCTGGTCATTGGGAGAGGTGAGCAAGACCATCTCACAGAAGGAATCTGTATAGAAAGGGAAAGGTCAAGATAACTTTTAGTGTGATGTGTGCCGGCTGAGCATTTGAATGCAGGCCAAGCCTAGCTTGCTCCTGTTTGCAGTGTGTGATCCTCCCCTGCATTTTGCCACATCAGGGAGACATTAGGCTTTGTCTAGTAGGTCTCCAAGCTCATTTCCAGCATATCTGCAATGGTAGATGAGGGAGGGTGCTCGTGTACAGGTGAGGGCCCTGCTGTGGCACAGCACCCAGAGTTGAAGTCACATTGCAAAGAGCATGCGCGACACAATTATGTATCTCCGAGGTTTCCATGCTTGCTTTCCGCTGCTCTCTGCTCCTGTACTTCCTGAAAGGAAATTAAGGTAATTTAATTTTCTGTTAGCAAATTTCTGGAACATTCAATCTTTTTCAGTTGTCGTGTCCCCTCCCCGAAAAAAGCAACATTTTCCACATCCAGACTCCAGTTCCCCATGCTGCATTTGGTTCACTGCTTTGCTTCCCCCTCCTTTGACCTCCTGTGTTTGCAGGTACCAGCATGCAGCCTCAGAGAAGAGCTGAGGAAGGACTGGAGCCACTGAGCACACTTCGATAGGCAAAGAGGACAAACGTGAAGGAAGCATATACAATAAGTAGTAGATCTGAAACAAAGCACTTAAAAACCCCATGAGGTATGGGTGTTGGTTGTGAAGTTTGTGAAGACCGACTGTTCAGCTTCTCCCATTCCTCTTCACTGCTTTCATCCACTCTTTTCATCTGGCTCTTTTTACTCCCCTTCAGTGCTCCAGGTCCTCTGAAATCCCCTCCATTACACCCATAGTTTGTACCTCCATGTATTCTGACACCCTCCTCTTTCTCTCCATGCATGCACTGTTTGCAGTTTTTCTCCCTCTTCCTCCCACATGTCCATCTCAGATTTACCCTTCTCCTTTCCACTCTACACTTGGAGGTAACCTGAAAGCAAGCAGAGGTGTGGCAGCACTGCAAAGTGTGATTGTACCAGGTGCAGGGTGACAGGACAGGGAACAAGAGACAGGTCCAGCCCCAGGCTGCTCTTGATGTCTTGGGAAGAGGGTCGACAGTCCTGGAAATTCAGAGATTCATTCTTGGTCATACAAAAATTTTGCATGAAGGAAAACACTGTCTGCACAGCTCCAGGTGGCTCTCTTCACTGACTACCTGGCCTTCGTTCCCCACCAAGCCTCCCATCACATTTATGGGCCAAGGCCCCTAGTTCTGCTCCCTTGCCTTTGTTTCCTGTCACCTTTTAACTCCCTTCTTCTAATCCCTTTTACAACTCCAGACCCTATCTTCTCCTCCAGACCCTTCTTCTCTCTGCATCCAACTAATACACTCTGACTCTGTTCAGTGAGAGCACGTGCCCCAGGTCCTTCCCTTTGTTCACCACCACCCCTCCAAAATATAAAAAATTTAGAAAATCCCGAAGAGTTTGTGCTAAAGGGATTTTGTATCAGTGACTTACTGAGGCAGATGACCCAAGCTGCTTGTTTTTCTTCAACTATATTCACTTTCCATGCTCCAGGTATTATAACTTAATCCTATTTTTGTAACTATCTTCTCTCTTCAGTCAGTTATTCATTACTGATTTTTCCTGACTACTTATGTTTCTAAAACAACATTGAACTGTTTATTTTAGAGAACTCACAAATGTTGTTTTTAAACCTGAGATAGCAAGGTTTGGACAAAAACCACCCTTGTAAAATGCAAAAAACTTGTACATCATTCCGTTCCCAAAAGCTGCCAAGAGAAGAAGCCACCTGCGCAGTGCATGGGTGCAGCTCAAGTTCAGACAACACCTCATGTCACCTGGAATCACCTAGCTATTTACCAGCAAGCTGACTGGAAAGCTTATTGCCTCATCACATGCCTTACTGCCCATGTGCACTTCACTTCTTTGACTCAGTAGCTGGCCAGAAGCTGATGTGGGGACTCAGCTTCAAAGGTCAGACACCTTTGCAGTAGAATGTGATCGCTAGATGCTGAGCACCAGCAGAAATTAACACCAAAGAACAGACCAGTCTGGACAGGACCAAACCATCTTTTCCAAAATAATAATATCAACAGTAATACAAAGATAAATGAATTATTCATGTAATGGCCAGATTTTCATTCTTTCCTCTTATTTTCTGCTCAGAACTAAGGGTGGAGCCTTTGTGTGCACCGATGCTAAACTTGGAGTAACCTGTCTGCAGGTACGGTTGCAGACACAGTATGCATGTGGCCATGACATGAAAAAAAAGTGACATGAGATGCCCATCTGAGGCAGGATACACATCTGAAACTTCTTGTCCGCATGACTCCAAATCTGCCCCAAGTGGTATTAGCCAGGGCCTCTGGGAGGCTCATCAGCTTCGCAGAAATCAGATCAAGCACACGAATATCAAGTTGTGTTGCATACTTCCTCATTAAGAAGAACATGACGCTCATTCTTCACTACAGCAGAGCAATGCCCCTTCTCCACGAGGGATCTCAGCATATACGGTGCTGAAGTATTGCAAGTAATAAATGGTGCACCCAATATCGCCTCGCTGCAGTGGTGATTAATCATTTAGGCCCTGATACTGCAAACATGCATGAGTTTAATGTTACTATTATGAGTAATCCCCTTGATTTCAAATTAGATTAGACACAGTCTTAACACTTGGCACATGAATAAATGTTTGCAGGGTGAGAGCCCTATTTATGGCCTGATCTTGCAAATTATTGCCATCTAGCACAGCACCTCTGTTCCTGAATAGTTCCACCAATGCAAAAAAAAAAAAAGCCAAACCAAAAAGCCTGAAACACTCCCCTGAATTGTGAACGTTGCAGGTTTAGATCTGCTGTATGATACATACACACAGCTCTGCATAGCGTAGGTCATGGATAGATATAGCTGTATCTTGCCATGGGTGTGTGCCTGCTTAAGGCTCTGAAGCAAAGCACTCAGAAGCCAATCGCCGTCAATGTTTTTTACTGTCCTTTACCAGTCGTTCTAAGATTTCGGTCTTCCATCTACAGTGTAAATGGAATTTTTCTCATATTTATTTTTAAAGAAAGAAAGAGAAATTAAATCAGTTTTGCTAAGTTAGGGTGAAGACAAGAAGGAACCCAATAAGCATCTTGCAAATTTAAATTACCAGTCTAATCAAATTCCTCTGGGCTGCAGTGTCCTTTCTGTGAAATCAACCTGCATTAAAGAGACTGGGTTGCTGTTTGTGAATGTACCATCTCTGCAAATTACCACTGCTCCATTGCATTGTGTTTGTATGAATGGGGGTGACATGTGCTTGCCCACAGGTCCACGTGAGAGAGGTGGGGTGAGGAAAGAAGGGTATTTTTAAAATGAATCTAGAGGGAGAAAGTGGAAGCTGTGGCTTCATAGAATGTGTATGGTATCCTAAAATAACCCCTGTCATCTGCCCACCCACCTACCCTCTGCCAAAATCAAGGTGCAGCTTTTTCATTTAAAATTAATTCGTGGCCCCACAGTATCGATAGATCAATATCTTGCACTTCTGATCTCTTGTGGGCCACCCTTCGATGGCTCATGCAAAGGCTAAAAACAGAAAGATGCAACACAAAAGATACCGCAGTCAGCTCAAGCAGGGGGGATATTTTTAGATCAGAAAAGGGAAAGGAGGGGAGAGAGAGAGAAAAGAGAGGGAGAGAGGCTGGTCTAGGGTTTGCAATCTAATTTAGTCTCTCTCTTCCTCCCCCCCCTTTCTTTCTTTCTTTCTCTCTTTTTTTTTTTTTTTTTATTGCATCGGTGGTATTTTCCATACAATCTGATTTCTGCCTGCTTGGCTGGGGGGGGTTGGGGGGGGGGCGCAGGCAGGGGTGGCCAGCACAGCAAAGCCAGGCTGAAGATTCTGGAGTTTTATGGCTCATTCCAGCTAGTGGCTTCTCTCTGCCAGTTGAATTAATTTGATGCTATTTTTGAAAGTCAGTGTTTCTAAGGGAGACCTAATGACGCAATGACGTCAATGCAGGTCAATAGCACACACTGGAGGAACTGACTGTGCTACCGGGAGCCAAGGGCTGGGAGCCCGCTCCAACACCTCGGCTCCCGCACAACCCCCCCCCCCCCCCCGCCTCCTCCCCGGCCACCCCCGCATCCCCCGCACCCCGCGGGCTGCTCGCCAGCACCATCCCCCCCCAAAAAGAAAAAAACTAAACTAAAAAAAAAAAAATACGATGAGACGCAGTGCAGTGAGGGGAAAAAAAAAAAAGGCAAAATAAAAAAAGCCCCCCTCGCTACCTGCAAAGGCAGCGTTACCGCGGCGGTGCCCGGAGCAGGCAGGGACACGCGGTGCCGCCCGCGGGCTATAAATAGCGGCGGGGGCTGCGGGGCGCTCGGGAGGCGCGGGCGGGGGCGGCAGGCGGGGAGGGGGCAGCTTCGCCCTGTCTCCAAGTCAGGCTCTGAACACCAAACGGTTTTTTTTTTTGCCTCTTTTTTTTTTTGCCTCTTTTTTTTCGCCTCTTTTTTTTTTTTTCGGCCTCTTTTTTTTTTTTTTTCCCTTTGCCTTTATCCTGGAAGAGTGCAGGCACACATTACGCGAAACCCACAGCCTTTCGCGTTACACAGCTCGAAACGCTCTAGTTTATTTATACAGCCCCTCCACCCTCGGCTCTTCCCACCCGTCCCCAAATTCCCTAGAAATCCAGCTAAGGCGTGGGGAAGAAGGGAAAGCGGTTTTGGAGGGGAGGGAGTTCTATTTTTTTGTTTTCTTTGGGGATTGTTTTGGTTTGGTTTTTTTTTTCTGTTTGTTTTTTTTTTCTTTGCATACAAAAATAAGTGAAGAAGATTTTGCAAGGTAGGTTTCTCTGCGTGTGTGTGTGTGTGTGTGTATGCGTGTGCAGATGTTTTGCTTTTGCTTTTTGCAAAGTTTTCTGATTTCAGTTGTTAGATGCTTTTACAAGAAGTAGACTTTTCTGATTTGTTCTGTTGCCTGCCTTTGAAAAGACTGGACAACATTGCATTCCCTCTCCTTGCAAAGAGTTCTGTAGGCTGTCTTTTCTTGTGTCCTGTGCATTCGATGTTCCTGCAGGAAAGCATGCTAGTTTGAGAGCTCAAACTGCAGCCAGGGAGCTGTGTATTTAAGACCCCACACACACACTTTTTGCGGAGGTTGCAACTTCTACTTTGTCACATTTCGGAGTGGGGGGAGAAGGAAAGCATCGACTCACTCGGGTAATGAGCTTGCAAATTAAATTTTAACTGCAGAAAGGCTCAAAGTCAGCAGCGTTAAAGCTTAAGGAGGATGGAAGGGAGTTGACATTTCTTGCATAGAGAATTTGCTACCAGTGGGAACAGACTGAAAGCCCGCGAGGAGGGGAGGAGGTGGGGAGGGGGAGGCTGGGGGGAGGGGGATAGCCAAATCATAAGAAAGTAAATGATGAGACAAAATACTAATTAAAGTTATGCAGGAAAGTGAGAGGCTGTTACAAGCTCTAACCACCTGTAGAGGGAAATCTTTATACATAGTAATTTCTGATAGCTGATCTATAGAGAAACTAAGAGAATTATGTGTTCCAAACTTTGTTGCTCTGCAACGTGCTAGCCAAGGTGCCAAGGTGGTCGGTTATTTCTCGGGGGTTTGTGAACCGCAGAGCCTGTTAGCTTGGGGAAACTAGAGTTCAGCAGCTACTGAGTCTTAGTCTCCACCCTGGCAACAGCCATCTGTGGTGCACGTCTTGGTTTTCTTTAATGCTGCTGCACCCAATGTGGTTATCAACAGATGTCTTGCCTGAGAAAAGTGGTTTTATTGCTGATTTCAAGTGTGCTTCTTAATGGGGAAAAGTTGGATGGTCTTCACTGTGTGAGGGGAAGGTTTCCAAAGTATCTGTGAGGACTGACTGCTCTAACCAGTGGAAAGCTTTTTCCCCTCAGAGGACCCTGCTCAACTTCTGCGTAACCAAAAGAGTAATAACTTTATCACTGTGTGATAACTGATGCAAGGCAGGGTGTGAGTAATGTGTCACGCCTTGTGCAGCACCTTTTCTTCTGAAGAACCTTGGGGCACTCAGCAGAACAATGAAACAGCCTGACCTCAGAGGGGACCAAACATGCAACTGCAGGGTGATGTGTGAGGGGGCACTGGAAGTCAAAGACATGGCAGGCGGCGCAGAAAGTCAAAAGTGATGTAGTTTGGAGGCAGCATTTTCACTTCTCACTTGCTCATGTACTATTTTCACCCATTGTCATGAAGTGCAGACCTTTCAGGAATGGGCTAGGGGTTACAAAGCCCTCATCTCTTAGTTCTCCGACCTGTTGTACCATCAGTCCACCTCCCCTGTAGAAACATGGAGCTCTTAAGTTAGCTTGGCCTTGAATCACCTCTGCTGCCATCTGTTTTCACCCCTCATCTGTCATTTGCCTATCCAGCTGAGAAAAGGTGGAAATCCTGTAGTTTATTGCTATGAATCTTGATGCATACGTCATTGGGGACATCTGATTAGTGAGAACTGCACGAGGTGAAACACCATGAGGCAGTGCCACTCTCTTCTTTCCTCTGCATAGCACTACAACAGCTGGAGTGCCTCACCCGAGGGTGCCCATCTAGGCCCAGCCTGTGCTCTCATAATATCCACTGGTGCCTCTGATTTCTGGTTCAATGACCTGTATCATCTCCTGTCAAAAAAAACCAAGTTGTTCCCAAACGTCATTTTCTGAGGTTTCATTTGTTTCCTTTTCTCTGCTCCTTGCCCCCACCCCAAAATCTTTCACTGATCTGGATATCTGAGTGTTTCAAATGCCACCAGGTTTAACCAGCTTCAGGAGCTCCTTACTTGCTGCTTCAAGGAAAGTCTGTGACAGAATGACTCTTTGTAATAAGTTTTCTTTCTCTCCTTTCACTTCTCCTTCTCTGGGAACTTCTGAGGTCCTACACATGGTCTTCTCCGTACAAACTCTCTTTAACCCAGATATTCTCACATCCACTTCACCTATGAGTCACTGCACTTTCTAGCCTACAATTGCATTTGCATAGCTCATGCAACAGAGGGAATTCTCCAGCTTGCACACAGCCCATCTACCTTCCTGCAGCGTTCCAGATGCTGTGTCCTTTCATGTTAGGTTTAGAAAGATTCTCTGTGTTGAAAGAGCTAACCACTACCTCTTTTTCTGCTCTGTATTTTCTCTCCACGTCCATCTCCTCTTAGTCCAATGATGAATAGGACTGCACCAACATGGGATCTTACCCTTATCTGAGTATAGGTGCATGTGCTGAAGGATATTTCTTATTAATGGTCTTCCTCCTTTGTGTGTTCTTCTGATACTATTGATTTTTTCATGTCAAACTATGTTCTGTGGTGCCACTTATGTCAAGGATGGTGCATAAACTAATTCTAAAATGAAGGTTCTATTCAAGATGGCGTTAGCATTTGCTGCCATGCAAGATATCAAGAGCATCAGGGGACAGCCGTGTAAATGAAAATCCTGCATTTCTTCTCACAGTGCTCCTTTGGATTGTCTTAACAATAATTGCATAGTGCTATTAGAGATCTAGCTACAATCTTCCTTATAGTAAACGGGCAGCTAAACTAGCACTTTCTTATGAAAAACTACCTTATGAACTCTAGGAATGAGAAGCAAAAATCTTCTACTCAACTATATATGTGGTAGAAAGACTAGATGAGAAGTCAGTGCTGGTGAGGCAGAACTATGTTTTGTTCATCAGATATGCTATTTTATGACCATTGATCAATCAGGCTTCAATTGTGCTAAGTATTGTGGATAAATGGAAGAACAAAATAGTTTATTGCTTGGACCCGCCTTTAGCTTATAGAAAAGGGAAGAAGAGGTCACAAGTCCACAAACTGTCTGGCAGAAGGACTGTCTCCCAATTTTGTTGTGGACTTCTCTGAAAGACGGTCCAAACTTCATTAACACCAACGTGTAATTTTACTGCCAGGTTGGTTCATCTCTGCTTTCTCATTTGAAAGTATCAAGCCAAGATGAGAGGCTTCATTCATCCACATAATCCATAGAGTGTTCTCAATACTTCATGACATTTTCCCCTCAAAACACCAGGACTGCAAATAAGATTACAAGATTGTTTCAGCCTTGATGTTTGCCTTATTGCTATACATTCTTGCAAATTCTTAGTGTATAGTAGCTTCAGTTTCTTCCACATTTCAAGCTCAGTCACCAGTTTTTCATTGATGTCCACAGTGAGATCAACTGTGCATCTTGCTCTTGCCACCTGTGACTTTCCACTCCTCTTTGTTCTACCTAAGATCTCCTTCTTCTAAACATGTGCCTGTCCCTTACTGTGTCTTACCGAAATGATTTTCACAGCTGGAATACCTTTCTACAAATACCCCATTTAATTTATCCACTTCTCTTCCAAAATACAAAACTATTCCAGGACACAAGTAATTTTCCTCTGTTCTTCATGAACCCTGTCTTTGTTCTGTGCTCTTCCATTTGGATTGTAACCTCATGGGTCAGCTACTATGTCTTGTTTGTTATTTTGTACAGTACCCACCACATTGTGATGAGTTAGATAACAATGACATAATCTGTCATTATTTTTCTCTTCCTCCCACCTGAATAAGGATTAGTTTTATTTTAATGCCTCAGCCTCTATTTTCAGGTGTTGGTTCCCAGCTAGAATGTGTTATGTGGTTACTTTTTGATTCTGTGTTTGCACAGCATCCAACAGAATGGGAGCTTAATATGTGATTGATTGCCAATATCTAACAATAAGGCTTGTGTTTGAAAGTTTAACTTGTGACATGTGTTGCTAATGTAAGGAGCAATCAACTGATATGATATTAAAGTAAAAAAGATTAACACATTTCTAAATTTAGCTAAGTACTCACTGTCAGTCTTGAACAACAACTCAGGATAGCTTTTATATGCAAACCTTGAACTACTCAGAAAATCGTTACATGGAATATAATTCATTCTTTGTATTTCTGTTCATATAGTCCTACAATAATTGCAGTTACTGCAAAAGTGGCATCAAAATGATGATCTGTGAGGGATTTGCAGAAGTATGTGTTTCATCAGCTGGCTCTGTAGCGGGCATTTATAGCAAAATGGTAATAGCCTGCACTTCTCTGTTGCTCATCCATGGATCTCCAGGTATTCTACTAATACTCATTAAGTTATGTATAATACTCACTTCCCCATCCAGTTCACGCGATGAGCTGGGTAAGTATTAATACACATCTTCTGACATTAAGCAAATGTAAAAGTAGCCACAAGCAAGGAACAGACACAGCTGCTACCCATTCTTCGCTTTGGTAGGCCCACTGACAAGGGGACAAAATGGGGACAACCGCTGTGGTTCCCCTGCGCACATTTGGCCATCCGTTGGCTGATGGTTGTAGTGTGATCAGGTGTATGCAATGCAGCGATATTTCTGAAGACTTTGAGGGCCTATACTCTTCCAAATATCGGAGAGTGTCCTTCTTCTTGTTAATTTCATGGTATGTCCTGTCTTCTCAGTGACGGCTCTTAGTCCAATAGCTGTCACAGTTCTCCCTAGGGGAACTGAAGAATGTCTTAACACTAAAAACTTGTAGATGTTCCCACTTCCATGCATGGTGACATGAATTACCTCCTGATTCATGATTGAATAACACCATGTACCAATAGCCATAGTCATTTGTTTGGTGAAGTAAAAGGACATGAAGTATTGTAAGTTTCTGTAGATACAATTCAGCAGCTGGCAAAATAAAAGCCATTGCTGCTTGGCCAGCTGGTCCTCCTGGGAATTTCACAAGTTCTGTACACACTGATGGTTTGCCAGTCACAGTCAGGGAACCAGTGGCTTAATATGTAAACTGTGCACAGCAAAGACAGCTTGGATCCAAGCAGAAACAGCATGGATCTTGGTGCCATTTATAGGGTTGAACTTGCTGTTAGCATGCAGTGCATAAATGTGAACTGGCGATAAAAATAGACGTTCAGGGAAAAAGTCATGTGTTCTAGATCTTGTGCTCCATGCATGTTTTAATTTTCCCTGATGTTGTTGGAAACCACTTTGCCAGATGTTTATGCCCAACTGAATGTGGATTTCTGGAATTTTGGACTCTAGATAGATGAGAATGCCAGAACCACTGAACAGTCTCAGTTTGAGATTTTCTACCCCCAAAAGGTAAGTAGAGGAGTGATTGGTAAAATTTCCATTCTGTCCCGATTGGAATATCCATTGGATTTTCTGGCTGAATAGCAGTTTTAAGTTGTAATTTTAGATAGCTAGATTGAACTACATCCTAGAGAAAAACAAATCGGAGGCAACAAACTAGGAAAAAACAACATCACAGGAGCATCATGGGTCAGGATAACAGTTCACAAGGCCTTATCTTAATACCCTAGGCATCTCACCTTGTCCTTCACCTCACCATCTATGGAAAGCAGCTAAATGAATGTATTTTCGTTTTTCACCCTACTGTCATCTTCCTTGGGAAAACTTGGGGTTTTTTTCTTTGTTTGGATACTTTGGATTCATGTTCTATTATCTCAGTAAATAAATTCTTCCAAAATCACTTTAATATCACCCTATTCCATATTCCATTCTCACCCACCAGCTGCGATACTGGCTAGTTTGAGGTAAAGACTGACACATTTTTTTGGCATTTCTTCATCACTGACTTCTCTTTTTTTCCTACCAGTAAAAGATCCTGTATAATGCACCTTGAAGTATTGTCTTATCTTCTTGTTCTTGTTTATAAGTCCTTCTTTAAGGTGGTTGCCAGATACATGTTCACATTATGTTGAAGGTCGTGGGTCTTATTAATGAAAAGTTCCATTTTAAAGGTTAATGAAAATCAAATCTTAGTGTAAAGGTTTATCAAATTTGTATCAGGATTCCTTGAAGGTTATGCCCCATGTATCTGAAGTATGATGTCTATTCACTGTATTTCTTCCATAGGTTCAACTTGTATTAAAAAGTGGTATGATTTTCTTTTGATATCATCCTCAATATTGAGACCGTAGTACTCTTTTCCACCAGCTTCATTATGGTAATGGTTTGCTTTTCACCTCTGTTACACAGAAGTATGACTCTAGTGTCTGATTCTGCAGCCATTGGAGGAAGACTCAGTTTCTACCCTTTTAAATATTATAGCCATGATATATTTCTATAATGTACACAGAAAAGCTAAAGATAAAAAAAACAACTCAGGTATACTGGCATTTCAACCCAAAACTGTTTGATGTGTTTAATAACATAATCTGTGTAAGATGAATTATCTATTTTGTTGATTTCCTGGTCTATGCATCCAGATTCTCCAAAAATTCCATAAGTTGAAGTCTTAAGTCCTTGATCTTCTGACACAGGTGAGATTTTCTTTCATGACATACTGCACAGCCTCTCATTCTGATGTTGGAGGAAAATCACTCTTTTCCTTCTTGTACTTCCGTGTATGCTCTGACCTCTCTGATTATTTATAATATTGCTGTCTTCTTACTGATGACTTTTATTGATTATCTCAATGCTATAGATATCTTCAAGAACATCCTGGTTAGGTAAGTAGGTATTGTCTTATCTTCTTTCACGGGTGGATAAACCAAGCATAGAGCAATGAGCACTTCACCTGAAATTTGAGGACAACCTCAAAAATATGGAAGAAAAATACCCTTTCCATGAGAAAATTCATATCAACACTTCTTGCAGCAAATTTGTGATTAGGAGTATCTAGATCCTAATCCCCTGCTTTAACTAGCAATTGCTCTTCTTCGAGTCCTTTCACTAACTTATCCTTTGTCACCTATAACAGCCACATTGTTGAGTATATGTTACTGTAATTTATTTCCATGTCAGTGTGATTGCTCCTTCCTCTGGCTGCATTATTTTCCTGTAACAAGAGTTAACTTATACAAGTTATTGATTGCCCTGATACAAAGTGAATTACATTTGAAAAGCTGAGGTTTTTTTGTGAGGTCCTGATATATCTTGGTGGCATTTCACTCTGTTTCTGGTTGTCTTCTACTCTCTGTATGTTTCGAACATGTGACGTGTCATTCAGCTGCCCAGGTGACCCTGTCCAGGCCAAGAGCAGACTCTAACTGTTAGTGAGAGTAAGACTGGGTTGGGAGAATATATTGTAGCAATTACATTAATGAATCAGTCACTAGCTTACAGGTCAGCAGAACTCCCAAGGCTCTGAGGAGGCAACTCTCAAACCGCAGCAAAACATTGTTACGCTATTTCCCTCTCATTTTGCAGTGCTCCCTCTGATTGCCTTGTCTTGAATAGAGAAGGGGAAAACCATTTTGTAGACCAAAATGAGAAAGAGGTGAACTTGAACTTGAGCCTTGAACTTGTTGTATCAAAAACCCAAACAAATAACGAACACCACTAAAACAGCTTTTACTTGCAAACTAAACTACCTTGTAAGTGGCAGATCATAGCTGGTTTGAGCAGAAATTTTGTGCAGGCTAATATTTTATTAGTACTAGTAGTAACATCCCAGTGTGTGCTGTTGTTCATTAGGGTAGAGTTTGGAAGGGAAATTTCTAAGGGCGAGGACAGTCCGATATGCAGATCATATATGTCAGAAGCTGAGCTGCCCTCTTCAGCATCTCGAGTAGCTCTAAGTCAGAGGCTGCATACCTGCAGCCAATGGGCACTCCGCTGCTTTTGCCAGTATCATCAGTATTACTTTTCAGTGGAGGAGAAAATAGAGGATCCATTGCTTTCATTAAGACTTCATTGGTAGGGAGGCTTAATTGTTTGGAAACAAGGAGATTGCTGATAACTAAAATATCAAGACAGAAGATAAATCTTCCTTTTAGTGCTTCTAATGATCAGGAGAAGTGGGAACTGCTGTTTGGTACACGATCGCCTGCCAGACATTCTTTCCAGTTTGGATGGTTTCCACTTTCTTTTATTTTTTTTTTTTAAGCTAGAGATTCCCTGGGCACTGGACTTTGTTTCCACCACGCCTTTAGCAGCAGACAGGTAAGAGGGGAGATGGTTCTGCTGAGATGGGGATGACAGATTTGGCTGGAGAAGCAAGGGAAAGATGGTACTACAGCCTCCAGAAAAACACTTGGTAGAAAGATTAAGTTCTTTCACTAGGATTGGAGAGTTTGGGAAAAAAACCCCAAACCAACATGCATGAGACTGCAAGGAGCTGTTCAGGATGGGAAGCAGGGAGGGAATTCCAGGCATCTATCTAGCTGGGGAAGACCTGAGGTGCAGGAGTTGTAGGGCTTGTCAGAGTGCCTGCTCCTGACCCGCCACTGAGATCATCCTTTGCGCACAACCATGTTGATACCTTTTCTTTGCAACAGAGAAAAGCTTCAGCATGCACAGCGGTGAACACTACAGAGGAATGCAAAACTCTTAGTTTTTCCTTTATGAGCAGGAAGGAAGGGAGAAGATGACCATCTCCTCCCACTGCAGTAGGCCACGTATTGTCTGAATACTTAGGTCTGATAGTTTAGGTCTGCACACCTGCATCCTTAAACTCTGGTGTAGCCTAATGTTGTCATTCATTCAGGATGAGCTTCACGACAGCTCCTCAGAGAAGGTATGTTTCATGACTGGCTCCTTATCTGGGGTCTTGAGGTGATAAGATCTGTCCTTGGTATAAGGTCTTTCCCTACTGTGGGAGAAGAGGAGGCTGAGGGGAGACCTCATTGCTCTCTACAACTACCTGAAAGGAAGTTGTGGAGAGGAGGGAGCTGGCCTCTTCTCCCAAGTGACAGGGGACAGGATGAGAGGGAATGGCCTCAAGCCCCGCCAGGCAAGGTTTAAGCTGAACATTAGGAAAAAAGATTTCACAGAAAGGGTCATTGGGCACTGGAACAGGCTGCCCAGGGAGGTGGTTGAGTCACCTTCCCTGGAGGTGTTTAAGGCACGGGTGGACGAGGTGCTGAAGGACATGTTTTAGTGATTGATAGGAATGGTTGGACTCGATGATCTAGTGGGTCTTTTCCAACGTGGTGATTCTATGATTTTTCTGTCCTTCCGGTTTCTGGGCAACTACTGCTGTAAAGGCTGACTTTGCAGGTGTGTATGGTGAAAACTTGGTTTAAGTTGGATTTTTTTCCAGATTTGAAACACAACATCTCTCACGGGCCTATGAAGATGGGTTCATGGCTGGTGTGTGTGGAGATGTGTGAACGACAATGTGTCTGTTCGCTTCAACAGTGTGTGTAGTCATTTTAAATGCCTGATCTGTCTCACCAAGCCTGGCAATGCCTAAGCTGTGATCTCATATAGGTGTGCGGTGCCCTTCTCCCCAGGTGCCACTGTATCAGAAGCAGTAGTTGGCAATGGTATTGTCTGGCTAAAAGAGAGAGAGGGAGAGAAACAGCCTTACCTCATTGATTGCAGTTTATTGACATTAGGAAATTCATTGTCTGTGAAAGAAGTTGGTAATAATTAAGTGAGTTAATAAATAAGGAATGTGTGTGTACAGATTAGACAGTAAATAACTTACTGGCTTCTTGATTACCCCAGCATTTTGCTTCCCTCTTCATACAAGGTGTGAAGTGGGCTGGTGGTGGGTAGGGGACTCCTGATACTCACCTGGGGAAGAGACTCACCTGGGGAAGAGATGGTCCCCATGAACTTCGGCTTTCCGTAGGGTGCTGGCGTGTGTGTCTGAGTTTGTCCCCGGGGGCGGGGAGGTGGTTTAATGCTTTTAGTGACATTTTCCAACAAATGAGAGATGTGTTTAAAAATAGCAACAGCCCTTTGCTCTTGCCTTATTTTAGGCATTTTAAGAAAGAGCTGCGTCCCTTTGTCTGGAAGACGGGGAAGAAGACCTGCTCCTCAAGGTCCTCATTAGCTCCCCTGGGACGGTGGAAGGGCTCCTGGTGCCGCCCCCCCTCTCCCCGGCTGCGGGTGTTAATCGTCCCCTCTTCACACACTTAGTGGCAAGCCAGGTCGTTCCACAGATGTGTTTTGCTTAATGGGAGCTGGGAGAGGTGTGGTGCATAAAGGAAATACCTCTTTTGGCCAGATAACCCCCTCATTTATTAGCAAGATAATTCTCTTTTGTCTGGTTGCTATTGATGCCTGGGTTTGGGGTAGGGGGCTCGGGGGTGTGAGTCTGTGTCTGTGTGTGCCACTGTGCAAGCTCAGGTTTAGCCATTTGCCTAGAGACTATAGCAGCATTATAATTTTTAATTGCAATTTCATTTGTTATTCTCTCCCTTTCCCCCACCCCTCTCTCTGTATAATCTGGATCATTGCTCTCTGTAGCTGATTCCGTGGGAGACCAAGCAGAGTGCGTGGGTGCAGAATATAGAAAGCCAGAGCCATAGAATCTGTTATTTGCGTCATTCTAGGAGACGGGGCTGTTTGCCTGACAAATATACAGAATTAATCCTGGTTTTATCAATATCTGTCTTTTGCTACAGTAGCCAAATACAAGTGTAAGGTGGTAGGGGGACTAGAGGCTGCTGCTGTTGTTAGTCGGATTGGGGGGGGGGGGGGGCGGGGGAACAGAGGGAGTGAAAGGGGGAGAGAGAAAGAAAGGATGATGAAATATATTCAGCTACTCCCATACTATTCGCCTTAAAAATATTCAGACCCTGAGATTTTTATCCAAACTGCTTTATGTTAAAATTGCTAATCACGAGAAGGGAATGGGTGGGGAGCGGGGGGAGATGTTTTTGCAAGGTCTGCCTGTGCAGGCTGCTCTCCCTGCTTGTGCTTCTGCATGGGATATATGTGCTTTTTTTGAAGAAACATCTCCCTATCCCCAGTGCACATCCTTTCCCCCCCCCCCCACATATGCACACCCCTCAGGATTTTTGTGCAACTGTACAGAGAGCTGCACAACACAAAAATATGAGGCTTGCTAATTAACTCTTTTCCTCGAATTGGAGTGGCTTACTGCAAGCGCAAAGCTCCAAGCACAGACATCTTTTATGATGAACTAGAGCCTCTGAAGAGGAGAATCTGAACGTGACGTCAATAGCTGATAACTGACGCAGCCTTGCAAAGGAGTCTCAGGCTGGCTCCTTGCAGCCTGCAAGCTCTAATGATTCTATTTTTTCCCCAGTCCCCCCTCGTAGTGAATTACTAGAACGCAAACACACACACCCCCTTTTTTCATATATATATTTATAGATCTTTTATTCTCCAAACAAAGGATTTTTAAGGGGGGAAAAGCACTGGGCGGGGAGGAGATATTTTTTTTTTTTTTTAAAAACAACAAACCACGAACCCTTCTTTGTGCTAGGTGCAATTCACTATATGAAGCCCTCTCTGTCTCTCGGCAAAGCAAGCATCCCTGCCTGAAATCCACATTTGTGCATGGTGATTCTTGTGTTTTTTTCCAAAGCTCACTTTATAAAGACACTGCAAGAAGACAGACACAATAATGCCTGCAAGGCAACAGGCAGAGAAAGGCACAGAGGCAGATTCAGTGTAACTATGGATTAGGGGCTTGTGCAATAGGACAGCATGGAAGGCGGTCAGTTTGGGTTGGTTTTGGTTTGTTTGGGTTTGTTGTTTTGGTTTGTGGTGGTTGTTTGTTGGGTTTTTTTTTTAATTCTCTGCAACGACGCACCTTAAGCAACTGTGGATGGTGGTGCAGAACGAAGCTGGGTTGGGGGGGGGGTGCGGTTGGGGGTGATTGTGTTGTAGGGGTGCAGACTTAATGTACATTTGATGTTTTGGACGCAGCGTTCCAGCGAAATGCCTTTGTGTGTGGATTTTTTTCCCCAGTACCTGCTAAAAATAGCATCAGGGTTTTGATCGTGTTCCAGAAATAGACAGAGGGTTGCACTTGTATAAAAAGCGAGTGCGAGTGGAAGAAAACCTGGACATCACCGCAGTATTTTTTTCCAATTCCTGTCTGGAAATTAATTGTTGGATTCCCCCCCACACCTCTTCCCCCCACCCCCGCCCCCCGCCCTTCTCTCTTCCCTCCCCTAGCCGAGGAGTTCCCGTTTGGGTAAGTAGTGCTCTTTGCTGTGCATGGTGCAGAGAGTGGCTGTGAGTCTTGTCTTTATTTTATGCATGCCCGGATTCAGTTTTTTCCCCCTTCCTTTCTACTTTCTTCTAAAGCGAGAGGGGTATACTCGTCTACATAATGAATTTGGTGCATGCACGGAGCCCAGAGACAGGGAATTCTTGCAGAAAGGGGAATCACCCTGTCGGTAAATCTCTGAATCAATAGCGAGCTGCACCGCTCGCTCTCCCTCCCTGTCGGCGCTGTTGAGCCCCTCTCCCCACCCGCCCCTCTCTCTCTTTTCCCCTCCGGGGAGGGGGGGCCGGGCCGGGGGCGCGGGCCGCGCGCTGCCCGCGGGGCGGCCGCCGGGAGCTGTCCGCGCCCCGGTGCTGAACCCGCCGCCGCCGCGGGCGGGGGCCGCGCAGCGCCGCCCGGGAGCGCCTCTCCCGCCGAGGCTTCCCCTTCCCGCCCGTGCGTTTGAAAGAGCCTGTACCTGATGATGGTGCTCCGCAAAATACGAGGCTATAGGTTGCTTTATTTGGACTCACCCCTTCTCCTCCCACCTCGTTTTTCCCCTCCAAGCGCTCACACCTTCTGCGGATCGTGTGTGTGCGAGTGTCTGTTTTTATTATTGCCCGTCCTTCGCGTCCTTAGTCATATCCTCGCCAGATGAGTTGGTGGAATGACTGAAATAGAGGCGAAGTAGTGGGGGATTGTTGTGGTGTGTACGGAGTAGATAACGTAGGGTTACCTCGGTGCTGCAACCACCAGTCATCCCCTCGCCGCTTCTGGGAGCCGGGGAAGTTCTCGCTAGGCTATGAGCATGCAGGTTCACGGGCATTCCGGCTAGCGAAGACATGTCATCAGATTACATTAAAAGAGAGACGGAAACACCGCCCGGCACTCGCATGCACCACCCCGTTACTCCGCACAATGGCATCCCCCGACGCTGCCGTGGAGGGGGGCTTAGCCGCAGACTCAGACCCGCAAAGGGTGGAAAATGCACAAGGCAGACAATAGCCAAGGCGGCAGCTTTCCCCTAAGCACGTTTAGCCATAGCCTTACAGTAAAAGCAAGCTTAGAAAATGGTGCACCTACCACACAAAGCCCAGCAACAATTGCGGATCCTGCAGACAATGGCATGATGCAGCCATGAGCATCAGTACAGCACGGCACATGGGGCTGGGGGGTGAGAGCACCTCCTGGCCAAGACCGCATGCAATGGCTCTAATCTAGGCATACAAAAGACATCATTTCTTGCAATTAATCAAACACTGGCGCCTGAATTCACAGCATGGTACTCCACCCACGGCTACCCTTAGTGTCTAAACCGTCCCTTCCCCGAGCTTGCGTGGTCGTATTCACAAGCGGACCCGATGTCTAGTTTGTTTGTTTGTTTGTTTTTCAAAGAAAAGAAAATCCCCTTACAACACGTGTAGCCAATCATTGCAACTCTTAATATATCTCTATAAAACAGTCATTAGAAAGAAGAAATTCCCTCCTTCCTCGCCCCCTCCCTCGCCTTCCCAGCCCTCCCCTCCTAGATCGTTGCCTCTCTTGGCACAATGCATAAGATTACCCTTAACTGGATCCTATTAAATAATTCAATGGTGGCGGTGTAATTTTGGTTGGAAACTGCACGGATTTCCAAGTCGTGACTGTAAAAGTGAGTAATGTGCTCTGGCTGCGTCATGGCTCCAGTCACAGATGGTTCCAAACTGAGGAGAAATCGTGACTTCGACTTGAGACGTCCCCTCTCCATGAAAAGACCATCCAATCACAACGGCGTCGGGGGGCAGCCGGACTCCGCGGAGCTCGCTTTCTCCTTGCTCTCCCGTCCGTGCGTGTGTGTGCGCGTGTGTGTGTGTGTGTGTGTGTGTGCAGTGCCTGAGCGCGCGTGTGTATAAAATCCTCAACAAGTTGCAGAAAGGAAAGGCAGAGGAGGGGTTAATCCTGGGGAATCTTCTGCACCTAGTGAGATCGTGACCCTCCCATACAGTACAGTAACTTATATACATACCTGGAGGAAGGGACGCTTTGCTTTGGGGCTTTCTAAAAAAAAACCCAAAACCCCACAAAAACAAAACATAACAAACCCAACCCAACCCAAAACTCAGTCGGTGACCCCGCGCGGGACTCCCGGAGCGGCCAGGAACGCGCCCCGCCAGGTAAGTGCTGGGGGTTTTCAAACTTGCGCTGCCCCGCGCCGCGCTCCGTGCGGGGCCGGGGGCGCGGGGGGAGCCGCGGCGCTGCGGGCGGGGATCGCGGGGGGCGCCCCGGCCGCTGGCGGGGCGGCGGGGGAATCGCAAGTTCTGCAGTCCGGGACGAGGGGCGAGTCCGCTCCGGGTCCCCCGCGGGTCTCTCCGCCCCGACTCGTGCGGGAGCCCGGCGAGGGAGCGGAGCGGGGCGCGGCGTGGGATTGCGGTCGCTTTGCTCCTGCTGGCGCCGGGCGGCGGCGGGGTCTCCGCGGGCTTTCGGGAGTAGAGCTCCGGAGTTCGGTGACACGTCCTGTAAACTTTTACCGAGCGGCCGTTCCCGCCAGCGGCGGCGGCCGGGCGACTCGGCGGCCGGGACGGTGTCGGGGCGGAGGGGAAGGGGGGCGCCCCGCGTCCCCCGCCGCCTTTGGAGGGTCCCCGCGCCGGGGAGGGGGACCGAGGCGGCGGCGGGTCCCCGGTGTCCCCGGCTGCCCGCCAGGCGGTTCGGGGCGCCCCCGCCAGGGCGAGCGGCGGCTCCGCCCGGGACCCCTCGGCGGGCCCGGGCCCGGGTTCGACGGCGCCCGTCGGGCAGCGGCTGCGGCGGGGCTGGGGGCGCGGGGCTGGCCCGGGCGCGCTCCTGTCGTGGGTTTGGTGACTGATTAGACGTAGAGAGGGCTTCCCTTCATTTCTCCCCCCTGCCCCCCCCCCCCCCCCCCCCGCTTTTCCTTCCCCCTTTCCATCCTTCCATCCTCCCTTCCTTCTCTCCCGCTCTCCTCTCCCCCTTCCGGGAAAAAAAAGGGAAAAAAAAAAAAGAAAAAAAAAAGAAAAAAAAAAAGAAAAAAAAGGCCGAACCAGGCAATGTGAGGCGCCGCCTGATTGGTGGGTGACGATTTTAGCCCGCACCAATGAGCTGCCCGCCTGCTCTCTATTTATTTAGCGCTCAGGGGGGAGAGTTTTCTCTTTACGCAGCGCCCGTGCCCAGCGCCGGAGCCTCCGCGCGGAGCGGGGCCGCCGCCACGCCGCGCTCCGCCACGCTCCCGGGGGGGGCGGCGGGACACCCCCCCTCCCGCCGTCGCCTCGCCCCGGCGGGGTCCCGGGCTCGCGGAGCGGCGCTTGGTGGGGCTGGGGGGTGGGGACCCGGCGCGGCGGGGGATGGCGGAGCCGATCGCCCGTGGGTCCCGTGGATGTTGTGGTGGCAGCCGGATGGATGGATGTAGGAAGCCGCGGGAGACTTTGTCCTTCGCGAATCTTTTTGCGGTCTGGGCTTGCTGTACATAACTACCTACCCGGGAAGCCCTTACCCCAAAAAGCATTCGCGGAGGGCGCATTCGCCGAAGGAGCAGCAGCTGTGATCGCCGAGCCTTGGACTTATCTAGACTCTGTGGGCTTCTATTATTAATTCCTGGCATCTTTCCCTTTTCCCCCGTCCAGTCCGTCCCTTCCCCGTCCCCAAATGCTGTGAGTGTATATATATGCCTCGCTAGATATATATGTAGTGAGAGAAATAAACGCCCCTCTCCGCTTTTCCTACTCCGCTCGGTCCCCCCAGGCGTTCAAATACTCACCGTCGCCTGCTAGGCTAACTTTTTAATCGACTTTTGCCTGACGGAGCAAATCACAGGTTTATTCGGATGACAGTACGGTGGTTTTTCTTTCATTAATGGAAAAATAAAAATAGAATAAAACTTCCTAAAAGTTCTCCGCCCCTCACCTTTCTCCCCCTCCCCTCCTTCTAGGGCACAGTCGTGTTTCAAAAAAATGGGTGTCCTAGTTGACCGAGATTAATTCGTAAAAAAAAATCTTCCGAGCGATTCATTAAATGCTCTGTAATCGGAAGCCTCAGTTTATTTCGAGATGGGGAGGGTGGGATTTACTGGGATCGCCCCGTAAATAATAGTGAGGGAGGAGGAGGAGGGGGAGGCGCACGGAGCCGCCGCGGTTTGGGGGAGACCCCAGCTAGCAGGAGATGCACCATGGAAGCGCTTGCCAAAGGCGCCTCCCTCCCCCCCTGCCCGCTTCCAACCTGATTTTAAGCAACTTGCAGTCCGGCGATCCCTGCGATCACTCTTTCCCGAAAAGCTAGTGCCTCCGAAAAGGGTAAAAAAGGCAGAATACGGGGGAAAACCCAGCCGAGGCGATGCTTTTGGACGAGGTGATTGCAAGCGAGCAAAGCAGCATCAGCACCAGCTCTGTGGTTCTGAAACTGCCTTGTGCATGCACACAGCACTGAGAGCATCTCAGGCAGGAGTTGGGGAAGCTGCATTTTCCCTCTTCTTTGCAGTAATTATCAGCCCAGATTCCGTGGGCAAGAAATACACAGCAAAGAGAAATCCCTCCTGCTTGCCGCCCCCAAAAGAAGGGGCGATTAAGAGCAGATCTGTCTATGCAGATCAGCCTCGTGAAAGAGACAAGATCTGAGCAGCAAGTTGGTAGCAGAGTGGCCGCTTGACGCAACACAGGGGCCTATGGTTCGCCCGGCTGTAAAATAAAAAGGAGGTGGGGGGGCGATCTAAGGTCTTAACTATTAGAAACTAGAAGGGCTCTTCCCTCTGCTCCCCGGTAGCGGCACGGAGGGAGAGCCACCTGCGAAAGGGCTGATCTTGCATTTCAGGGAAGCCTGCATTGGAGAGATCGGGCGAGGACCACAGGCGAGCCTAGGAGTTAATAATTCTCGAGAGATAAAAGGGATTTTGAAGACCTGCCTGCACTTTACAAAAGAGTAAAAGGCCGGCTAAGGGATAAGCGAGGAAAGAAGGAGAAGGAAAAGCAGCTCGTTGCTCCCCTCCCTCCTTTCCTTCTTGCTCAGGACACGTAGCTTGAGCACTAGGCTGGCTTGATGAAAACAGAGGTGGAAGGGTCACAGTATCTTCCAGGTAGACTCGCATTTTCATAATTATTTGTCCTCTTCTATTTAGAGAAAAAAAAGTGTTTGTCCTTTCCGGTCGCCAGCAAACCTCTTTATGGGGGTTTTCTTCACGTGGACGTGTTTTAAAGGGAGAGACAAGGTACTAGAGGGAACTTGGAAATAAAAAAAAAAAAAGAGAGAGAGAGAGAAGTGCTAAGAGGGACCAGCTAAGCTAAGGCTCACAAAAGCATCCTCTGTCCTCCCTGCCTACCGTCCCCCGAGGGGCCAGAAACTAGGAGCGACCTGGGGGGCGGCTTAGGCGCGAGCGGAGCCCGGAGCCCCGGCGCGGCCCCTCTCCCGGGCGCCTGTTGCTGCCCCACGGCGGGGCCGCCCGGGGCGCCTGTGCCCGCGCCGCGCGCCCTCCCAGCCACCCTCGACGGCTCCGGCCGGCGCGCGCGGCCCGGGCCCTTCGGGGAGCCGCCTGCCCCCGACCCCCGCCCGCCCCGGCCCGCGAGGCGCGGGGCCGAGCGCGCGCGGCGCCCCTGGGGCGGGGGGCGCGGAGACCCCGTCCCCGTCTAACCCCGCTCTTCTCTGCCTCCCGCAGGGGCGGCCGCGCCGTCGAGGCCGGAGGCGCCGCGGGAGCAGCGAGAGGGCGGCGGGCAGGTGAGAGCTGCGGGGAGGGAGGCCGGGGAGCTGGGAGGTTGGGGGAGTCACGTCCGAAAGGGCCGCCAGCGAAACCCGCCGTCGGAAGGAGGTAAGGAAGGGCGAAACTCGGTGGCTCGGCCTGAGAGCTCCTCGTTCCCTCGCCTTTCCTTCCTGAGTCGCTGGTTTAGGCTCTCTTCGTCGTTAACAGCATCGCCTGACATTTGCAGTTCTCGTAGTTTTTGTCTCGTAGGTTTCTTCTTTGCTTTTTTTTTTTTTTATTTTTTTTTTCCCAAACCCACGATCCTCGAGGCAGCCAGCGCGGTTCCCTGCCCACTGCTGTAATCCTGAGGCAGGAGATCCAGAGGCAAATCAATTCATGGTAAGGGCTTTAAAAGCAAAGGGAGCCCCTCCCAATAAAACAACTAACCAATTTCCTATCGTTTCCAGTCACGTTTAGCGCTCACCCACTGCTCTGTCTCCAGACCCGGCAGTTTTAGGAAAGAGGAATTATGCTGCACTTACCAAATTAAAAGTTCATAGATAAGTAACTACTTACAAGAGCTACTTATAAGTAGCTACTTTTAAGTCTCTTTTCAATTATTGTGCTTTGAAATTTCAGTGAAATAATATTTTGAATAAGTAAAATACCAGGAAGTCCTTTTTTTCTACAAGAAGTCAATTCTTGTCTTTTCATTTTGTCATCTTAAGTTCTCGACGGCTGTTACCCACTTGCAAATTGCCATGTACAGTTTGCTGTAAAACAACAAAAAAATGTTTTCCTTCAGAAAGCTGCCATTATGGGCAGCTTCAGAGGTCAGGGTCTCCATGGCCACCTGGCTTAGGTCAAGCACTTCATTAGCACCCATAAAGCTTAGCAGTGCTTTACTTGTACCAGGTAGTTTACGGCCAAAATAGACATATTTGGCTTACTTAAAGATAGGAAAGAGAAGCAGATCCTTGTAGCCAAAAATGGAAAAGGCACTTTAGAACCTGGAGTGCATGCTTCCTAGACCAGCATATAATCTCCCCCAAAAAGAGGATGCATCAAATATTAAACTACTACTACTCTTGAGGTTTTTTCAGAAGGGCAGGGCATACATTGCTAGGCGCATGGGGTCAGTGTGTGTTAATTTACGTCTGTTACTGCACTTAATACAATTATATAAAGGCTAAGGGCCTATGAATAGAATTGCTGCTTAAGGCCTCTGAGCCTCCTGTATTCCTGTCAGTTAAAGGCTGAGAAATACCTCCAACCATCTGTAAAAAATTGCTTTGTGAATACAGGCCTCATGAAATAATGATTAACACTCTTACCCTCCCCTCCTTCTAGCCCCCCTCCCCCAGTTTTTATTAGTACTCGAATGTTTCACAGATCATCTGCACATCACTTCTCATTCTTTCTCTTTTAAATTTGTTAACACAAATAAATTTGGCTATAATATTTGCATTAGCTGTGGTATGCTGCCATCTCATTTCTGGCAATAGAGATCGCTCTAGTAAAGGGCACACAGAAATTAACTTTTATTTTTATTATTATATTTTCAGGCAAGTTTTGTGATGGCTGGTTTTTGTGTAGCTTTCAACTCCCACTAAAACCCTAGTAGTTTTTAGATACACTTTTAGAGTTATTTTTTTTTCTAGAAATAAAAATAAATACCTCTTGGCTTTTGTACTACTAGATAAACCCCTGTCTCAGTGGAGGCAGGTTAATTTGGTGCTGCCCCGCCCCGCCCCTAAAAGCATGAAAAGTTTCTCTTTCTGAAATATTTTATGGGGATTACTTAGGGAATGATAAGTAGGAACTACTGACTCGCTGGCACTGTCCACACTAATCTGTTTTGCTAAAATATTCCCACTATTATCACCTGTTTAAGTATGACCACTGGAATTGCTCTAGTAAGCAGTGGTGCAGTTGTTAGTTCTTATGGCACGTGGAGCTGCCACTGTGTGTATGTGGCATAGGGGGCATAAACATGAACACCCTGGTGAAGTCTAATTGGCAGCAGAAGTGGTAGGGAAGTGCAGCAGATTTATGGTATTGAAGACATGCTAAGCAATCTAGGGGTAAATACTTAGGAAACTTTGGAGAGAAGCACTACAGCAGCCAAACTTAGTCTGAAATGAGACTATGCTATTTCACTTCTAACTTCTGTTTGTAAATGTAATCCATTTCCATTCATAAATATAACTGGGAAAGAGGTGCTATTGGAGCTGTAGCAGTGTCTGTGGGCTTTGGAGCAGGGACAAGAACTGTTCAGAGCAAGATGCAGGCATAGAGTTGGCTGCACATATATGTGTACACATGCACACAAAATACATAGGTGTGTGAATATAAGTTTTTCTAGCATTTTGTTTTAATTCTGGATAGTCATGCTTCCTAATTCGTAGATGAGAGTTACAAAACTTGTCCTTGTGAAACTCTTAAGTTTCCACTTAAAAATAAGAAGTGACACTTGTGTTTTATAGTATATTTGATGTCGATGCTCTCGTGGGTTTCGAAGGACAATAGAAGATGCTTTAATAATTATTGTATTTGGACATTGAGAAATGCATCACGGTAGCAGCATCACACATGTACTACAGCTTTAGTCACTGTAGAACCTCCTGGGTTGGTATAAACTGTCTGCTCTGCATGGCCACAGTACAGTGTCCATCACAGCTCAGGTGCTTCCTGTGACCACCGTTCCTGTCCCCGTTCTGGTAGCCACGGGCTGAGCTGTAAGTGTGGTGACAAGAGCGTGCATTCCCATACTGATGATACCTGTGCAGGATGCAGCATTAACCTCCTCATCAGAAGAGGAACGATTCCCTTGAGTCTAGCCAGAGGCAAAGCATGCTCTCTGTGTTTGTGCAATGCTGCTGAGTTGTGGCATTGTTAGTCCTAATGCCTAGGCACCGCACTGTCCCATCCCAGGCAGGTGTAGATGGGAGACATGCATAAGGAGAAGGAAGGTGAATTTAATTTTCCATTTACTTTATTAGAAAATTCCCCCACCCCCCAGCTCATCCTCTGAATTTGACAAATCTGTTTTCTTCCTGTTTTCCTTGCTCTCCCATTGCAGCAGCTCTGTCTTCCAGGAAGTGGCTAAGCCATCCTCTGCAGTCACCCCACTTTGCTGGCCAGTGGAGGTACTGAAAGGGTTATCGTCAACTTGTCCCCACAGCTGAAAGTGGCTGCTCCAGTTGGGCATGCTTTTTAAAGAGGGCTCAGAGTAATGTGAGTTTCTAGGCCGAGAATATAGTAAACAATTTACTAAGAATAAAGTCAAGGTGCGCCTAGGAAAATGTATTCCATCATCCCTTATTTTCAGTGAGCTCTATGTAAACAGTATGGGGTAATGCCAAGCTAAATAATGTAAGGTATCATGGGCTTCTGCCCAAGCAGACAAGGTTCAACTGCCTGGGAAACCTGAACATTTTCATTTCACGTGCAAATCTTTCTGAAACACGAAATTGAAAAAAAAAACCCCAACATGTCTTCTGAGTATTTGATTGTTTTAAATGATGCATTTTCAAAATGAGTGAATGGTTGAAGGGGAAAAAAAATGGAAAGCAGTGGGAAACTGCCATGGAGAAATTACATCTAGTTTTTAAAGGATGCAATTCTTCCATTTTTCCTCCTTGAATTATCTGCCCTCATGTGAATAGTTCTCCCAGGTCGATGTGGGAGGCAGAAGGCCCTGCTGAACCAGGGCCCGTTGCACTCTTGAGCTTATAGCTTTACTGAAGCAAATAAGGTTATTTTCCAACAGAGGAATTGGGACAAGCACTGAAAAAACATGGGCTGTTGTACAGCTCATTGCATTACAGTCCCAACTGTACAGATATCCATCAGTGCCTGTGTTGGTGTCCACCCTCAGTACGAGCAAAATGAGGGAGAAGAGGAAGCGGCCCAGAAGGAAGCACGTTTGATCTTGCATGCTGAGTGAATGGCATATAGTGTCCACTCTGGCAACAACATCAGCATTTCCCAGGAGAGAAGTAAAGACAAAAACGGCTGGTTCCTTAGGAGAAGGGTTTGGGGAGAAGTGGCCAGCAGCCTTGACACCATCAGTTATTTAGCCTCAATATGTAGAATATATGGTCAGCAGTATTAATTTAACATTAAGTACCGGGAGCTGAGAGCGTCCAAAGAAAGGCAGAAAAGCCAACACAAAATCCAGCACAGAAATACCTCAATGCCCTTGCCTTTCAGTGTCTGGAAAGCCTGGCTGGGTGACTTGCTAAAATTCCACGTCTGGCATAGCTGCCCATGTCCTCAGTGGTAAGCTAATGCCAGGTCTCTATCACTTTCTGGCTTCCTTTCTAAATCTCTTTAATTATGTTGTTATATTTTAGTTAATTTTCAGCATGTGTTCCTGTGCTTTGTTTTGTCACATAGCAATGGTCAATGATTTTAGAGAAGAGAAAACCAGTAGGAGCAATAGGGGCCAAGAGGGAGAATGTATGTGAGCTATTTATCTGTTAAGAGAATGTGAAAAATCCTGACGTACCTATTAGAAGTTCCTGGCTGTGCCAATATATTTGCCAGTTTTGGTGCAAACGGATACTCATAGCTAATTTACTCTTTGTTGGTACATCTCTGGTGCAGGGACAGTGCAGTGATGGGTTCCTTGCCTGGGCACAGGTCTTGGCCGTTGCCATAGATCTACTTGTGTTGCTCCTCAGAGAGGCTCCAGCCCATGTGTCCCAAATGCAGGGCCAGGCAGGATTCCTGGTTGGAGGAGGAACCAAATGTCCTCTCAAGGTAGAGAGAGACATTGTAAGTACAGGGAGAGATGACATGGCGTTGGGGAGAGTAATTTTTTCGCAATGTGTTTGATAACTTTCTTTTCCTTCCAAATCAGGATGTGAGAAGCCACAAAAATAAATTAATTAGCAGAGTGACACGTAGGCTTTTAAAAAAAAATCTGTCCACTGTTGATTCCTAGACTAACCCTCCTCAAAGCGATGCTTCTCAGTCACCCTCCATACCCTCGAGGGAACATCTCCTGGGGAAGTATGGTATGGCATAGGTAGAGAAATGACTAAATGCAACTCAGGATATGAATGTGGCAAGAAAATTCCTGTTTCTCCTATGTCAGTCCTCCCTACTTTTTAATCTTATTTAAAAAAAAAGAAAATCATGTTTTCCCCTTATTTCTGTTTCATTGTTTCTACTTCTGCTTTTTCCTGACTCAGGAAGACGTGCACTGTCTCTCTATTTTCTTTCCATTGCATCTCCCAGATTTTCACTCACGTCTGTGGACACCCGTTCCTCGAAAGGGCCCTCAGCTGCTTCCCCTGCTACACTGCTCCTCTCGCCTTGTTTCCTACAAGGCACAAGATAGGTGCTCCTGGTGAACACAGGAGACGAAAACTGGGAGGCAGGGCAGAAGCCGGAGGAGTGATCCCAAAGCTGTGCTGCCTGTTCAGCAGGCGTGATCACTAGCTGGGTTGGCCACTGTATTCTGGCACTTGGATGACTGCAAAGTTCATCACGGAGCAGAGGAGGCAGATGTCAGGGCCTGTCAATGTAAGTGTGAGAAGTCTCCCCCTTGGCTGCTGAAGTTGGTGTTAAGGTTCCATGCCTTAATTGTTTTGTAGGTAAATGAGAGGTGTGTGCTGCTGTGCTTGTTTCACAGGGCTGGCGTGAATTTTGCAGGCAGTGTGACTAGGTTAGAAATGGATTACCAATCTGCAGTATGTTTCAGACAACAGTGGAAATTGCAAGGCGTAGAAGGGAACGTGTGCTCCCTGTTTTATGATAAATTAGGTGAAGCAAGGGTGGGAAGGAAGAATCTACTACAGAAAAATAGGATTTATTAACATGTATTAAAGATTTTTATCTAGGGTTTTGTAAATAATTGTGTGTGTGCATATGTTCATATGCATGCATTTTTATCATGCAATTATAGCAAAAGAGCAACCTAGCTGAACCAAACGAGAAAAATGGGAGCAAGGAAAAAACTCAACTTTATGATACTGCTTTGTACACAGAGTATATAGTCCATATACTGGCAGGTCACCCACACCTTCATCTCTATGCTTTATTAAGAGGTTGAAGTACTTGGTTATAGTGTGACATAAAAGAACAGCATGCCACGTCACTGAGCTGAAACATTTGGGAGCTCAGCTCAGCAGGCTTGCAGTATAAGGGATATTATGTTGGCATGTGACCCTAAAAATCATCTTGAAAGACCTATGGCAATGACTTCCATGTTTTTCTTTAAAAAAAAAAATTTAAAAGTATGTTTGTGAGAAGAAACAGAAAAAACAATTTTCCTTTGTTTTTAGATTAAATTAAAAGACTTCAATGTCACAAAGCCAAATGCAACTGATAGTTATTTGTACACGATGGCAAGGAGGTAATATGTCTAGGATAGGAAGATAATTAATTGATGTTTTTAGTGTCTGAGTTTTTTTAATGGCCAAACTGAATGAAATACAACAATAAAGAACCTGTAAAATGGGAAATCAGCATTGCCCTTTGTTTTTTTTTTTTAGTTTCTCCAAGTTCTGTCAGGTTTTGCTCTTTAAAGTAGAATTATTTTCAGAAACGATGACATTTTTATATAATAATTTTAACCTTACACAATAATTTTAACTTATTGTAAGAATTATACAAAGTGCATTTGTTTAGTTCTTATTTAGTTTTTCTTACCTGGTATTTGTGAAAATACAAGTCGTTTTATATACATGCAAACTTTTGTGCATGGACTGATGTGTATGTGTGCATATGTGAACATATCCACAAATACACGTGGATGCAAATCCATAGTAAAAATAATAAAGGCAATATATGATTCTTTTCTTCATATGTATAAGTTTCACAAAAATTTAAAGACTGTTTACTACTTCACAGGTTTTTCTGTACACTAAGAAAATTATGGTTCATTTCATAAATATTTACTAACTTTTTAAAGGCCTATTCAGTAGTAATTATGCTGAAGAACAGGGCAGACTATTTTATATCACAGTTTATGGAGTTGTGGACATCTTTTAAAAAGAAATGTTTATTGACATGTGATTGCCTGCATTTCTGCAACTTCCATTCAGTTTTTTTAACCCCAATTTTAACCATATAGTTAGGAAAATACTTTATGGCTGTCTATACTCACCAGCAGTCTGTTGTGATACCCAGCGTTGTATGTTATTTGCAAACCCAGGAACTGTTTCTTGAATAAAGTAACTGCATCATGATCCAGCAAGGGCCTTCCTCTTCCAAGCAGTCCTCTTACAGGACTTGGCCTGACCACAACAGGGCTCCTCACAGCAGTAAGTGCTGTGAGGAGAAGCAGATTCTTGTGAGGAAAGGCTTGCTTTTTATGTCTTACGCTACTGCATCTGAGATTTTTTCCCTACCTTTTCACAACTGGTAAATATACCTTGATTATGTTAAAAACTAAGCTCTTGCTGAATTTTGCTTTACTTTTATTGTCCAATCACAGAAATGGGATAAAAAAACCTTACAGCCCTCCCTGAAGGATCCTGATCTCTATGAATTTCTGTTTGTTAAATTGAGCAGTTTCCATACGATGTAGTTCTGGCACTGTGTGACTGGTTCTCTGTTCACGTGCTTAATAAACCCATTAGCAACAGATATTCTGGATTTATTAATTCACTACCCCATGCTATATCTGCTCCAGGGCAGAGGGACTACTCAAAGCCTGAGAAGAATATTTGGTTTTCCAGGTCCTCTTTGCTCAGATTGTCAAAAGATGAGGGATGGAGTATATATTTTATTTTTTTATTTTTTGACACTAACATTTATTGCCTGGCAACTGATCAGAGACCTTCCAAACTTGTATCATCCTAACCATTGGTGCCTTGTTTGTTAGCTCACTTTATTGTTTCCTTCTCTGGTTATTCATAGTCAAACTAGGTCTTTCCCAACATAATGGGTTTAAAAAAAATATGTATAAAGCGACTGTTAAACTGAGAATGGAGATCCTGCAGTTTAGCACTCAGTGAACAAAATGTGACCAAGTATTTCCATGCTAATAGGTTTAAAGATTCTCGAATGAACATGAGTGCTGAAACCCTTGTAACCTGCTATAATATATCATTTTGCATAAGAGGTTAATTTACTCTCCTATATGGTTCATGAGATTATGTAGTCCTGTTCCTACAGTGAAGCCATCGGCAAAACTCCTTTAGACCTGTATACAATAAATACTGGTTCAAGAGTGATAATGTTTTATTCTGAAGTTGTTATTTGACCTCTTCTTTTGAGGTCCAATTTCATCCCTTTAATTTATTTTGTTCAGTTGATACATATTCATATACAGTAGAGACATCACAATTTAGCTATTTTATTTGATGCCCAAATTTAAGCAGATATTACATGCATGAAAAGCAATTTTAGAAAAAAAATCAGGAAAATCTGATGAGATTGAAATGGAAGAAAATATTGTTCTGCATAAAATAACATTTATTGCATTTCATCTTTATTTTTTCTTTTCAGATTAATTTGGGTGTTCTGATCTACAAAAGATCACAGTCCGTCTGTGTGCGTGTTCCTCCCCCAGTCATGTAACACGAATTAAACACTACTGAACTCACTGGTGCCTCATAGGCATCACCGCGCCCCCCCCATATTCTTTGCATTCCAGGTTTTAGCTAACACTGTCCCACCTAAATAACGGTCATTGCCTTTCACTCTTATTAAACTAAATCTGTCTCTTGATTAATTCCTGTTAGGAATTCCTCTGAGGAATTTCTTGTGTAGATTTGAACTAGTGTAGTAGGACTCTGTTGCACATGGGACTGAGTGTATGTGCATGTATGGAGGCACATATGCATTGAAACAACAGTCTAGGTTCATTTGGGTAGGTTAGTTCATTTGGGTAGGTTAACAGAATTTTAAGTTGTTCGTGAAACTGCAGTATAGTTCTTTCATATAGTGAAACTGTTATGCTGGAGAGGGATTTCACAAATTTATTAATGCTCCAGTAGTTGCTTTGAGAATGTGTTTGAACATATGTGTCTGCAAGGTACGTACTACTCACCTAGTTTAACCAAGTTTGATTCAAACCACACTGAAATTAAGGACTGTTTTTTCACTTGAATAGGTGTTGTATTGGTCCTTTCAGCAGAGTCATTTATTTGAAGGAAACAGCTGTCATGACTTCTGTGTGTGTTGGTGTGCACGTATAGCCATGTATGTCTTATCCATCTATTTGTCCATATGCAAACCCCATAAGTTTTGTGTAGTTCTTACTGTGGCTTTGTGTAGACACATGTGCATGAAGTTGTGCATGAGAAGAATTGTGTTACAGTGGTCTCCTCATTATGCACAAGTATATGTTCTTTTAATATCTAGGGGAGCAGGCATCATCTAGACTTCAGTGGGAAAAGCAGTAGATTAATTTTTGCTGCTTTTTTTCCATTTTAATTTGTCCTTGAAGGTCAAAATTATTTTGGTGATCACTTCATGTCACGATTTTTATTTGGAAACAGACTGTAATGTCTCTGGCACAGAGACTGAAAAATCATGAATACATATCTAAAGTGTCTGAAAGGGCATTTTTTTCCTTCATAGTTATAAAGCAACTGTGGGCCAAATCCTGCTTACCTTGTTATCCAAATTTTCCTAATGAAATCCACTTACTTAATTGCAGAGCTAGAAATAGTAGTTGCTTTCATAGGTGGACTTTTGCATCTATATCAGGCATGGCATCAAACAGTTGTTCCTTGATTTAAAATTATTTTATTTATTTTCTTGCCTTTCCTTGCCACCTAGTTCAGGAGACTAATCTTAGACAATCAAGTCTGAAATTTTAGGACATTGGTTTTTTAACTTTATGGATAGTCCCCAAACTATACAGCGCTTATTTCTTCATCAGCTTTAAGAATAAATGTATATAAAGTCTAACAATTATGAGTTTTAGGAAGAGATGTCAAGAAGGAAACCAGTTGACTTACTTCCTGCCATTTCTAGTAGCCCTGAACAGTAAGGATTTTGAAAAACAGAATTTCACAGAAGCAAAGGGAAGATCTTGGTCCTAAGGGAATTCTGAAAGGTGCAAATCATGCCAATATAGCAGGATGAAATGTGCCTATTTGGTTATCTGGGCATCAGCCTAGGGTGAAATCAACCTTTGCAGTCAATCCCCTGCCCTCTCAGGCTAGCAGATGCGTAAGGCTGTGGAAGTGTGTCCGACTGGTTGAGTGGGTGGGAGAGGGGACGTCCACCATCCCGCTGAGGCCACCTGCTCAGTGCGTGAGTCGTGCTGTAGCTATGGCATCAGGTCATGCTTTGCTGGTCTACCCACTGCTTGGCCTGTTAGAACATCAAGGGCAAAATAAAAATGGAATAGAATTGTTCCTGTCCCTTAGTCCCAAGCGGTTTTTAACTTTAGTGGGCTTTAGCCTTGTAAGCCGGTAGGTTGGTAACAGGTGTGAAGGCCTTTGGAGTTGTGGCCGATACCAGTCAGCTGAGACAGCCCCCTGCCTCAGTGCCTGCAGTGTCAAGGCTGGAACTGATCTCTGTATTGGGGACGAGCAAAAATGATGCAAACTGAATGCTAAAAATGTAAGAAAGAAACTTAAACAGCAAAACGGTACCAAAAACCATTTGTGGACTCTTTTTGAGATGAGAAGTTCTGGATGCACAGTGAATGCAGGCTTGGCTTTTTATTTGAAGGAATATCTATACTAGCTTTGTTTTATTTATGCTCAAGTTAGGCTGCGTTGTAATGGAGACCTTGAGGAGGTTTTAAAATAGTTGCTCAAGAAGCTTATTTGCCTAGTAGAAGTAAGCCTTAATGAAAGTTTTACTTTGTATATGTTTATTCAAGGGTCCAGTATGTCAGTAAACTAATGTTTTTTTGGAGGGGAAGATAAGTGTGACTCTTCAGGCATAACATAGAGTCCAAGTCCATGTGTGTAAAAGCCAAAAGCACCTCACTTTCTGGGCACTATTTACCGTAGTCTTGTTTCCCAGTTAATGGAAGTATTTATCTGAGTGGCCAAAGCAGAAACTGGCACTAAAAATCAGCCACGAGTATTATTCCTTTGCATCCATTGGACTAAAAAATAATCCAAACTTAATAAATGAAAAACTAAAATTTTACTGTCATCCTTGCTATAGCTAGTAAGGGGTTATTGTTATAAAGGGCATAATGCCTGCTATGGCTAATAAAACAAAAACTAATTGCATGTTTTGACAACAGTCAAATCCATATTGCTCTGTCCCATGAATCCAGTCCTAATACACAGAAGCGAGTTCTCACCTATTGGCTTCATGAGGGAAATTCAGATGCACAAAGAAAGCATATTTTGGCTCAGTCATACTCAGTCATGTGCAAACAAAAGCGTCCTGCTCATTTAGAACCAATAAAGCAAGTTTAGGGTGAATTTTTTATATGAATGTAACTAGAAGTGGGAAGTAGAAATAATTACATTGAGATGGTAGTGGAAGCTAAATGCTAAACAAGCTGGGATCAGAAAAAAAAATGTCAGAGCAGCATACTGCCATTTTATCACTCTATCATTTGTTAATATAAAATATATTAAAGAAATATGGGTACTAAAAATAATTTTTAACAATCTTTTCATATTTACTCTATAGTAACAATCATACTTTCCTTTTTTTTTTAATTTTGACATTAAAAATAATTTTAAAAATTGCTATTGAGAACAAAGGCTGGATATTCCCCCTCCATTTAAACTGCTGATTATTTACTTGTCACTAATTGTTGACCACCCCAGTTACTGTTTTTTATTTGATATTTTACTTGATGTTTCTTTCTGAGTGGTATATGAAGAAGGTTTTAATTTCTGTATGGTTCTAATCCTCTATTTCTATGTATATTACTAACATTTCCCTTAGAAATAACTTGTCTTCCAAATGAGAATTTCTCTTCTGTAAGTTTACATTTATATTTCAAATCACTAAATACTCTGTGCTGGAGTTTTCTTATTTTAAGGAGTCACTATTAGGGGATGGTCTTTCTTGCAAGCCTGGGGAGTCAGGTTTGAGGCTATAAACCCTTCTGTACGTATGAGTAAGTCTAATTTTGTGAGTAGTCTAACCCAGCAGGGCTCCTCAAACAAGTACATGTTTGCAGTCTTGGGACCTGCAGATATTTGGGGGGAGGAGAAGACACAGAAGGGCTACAGATCCAAAGTTTTATTTTTAATTATATGTTCCTGCTGGGTTCATTAAGAAATATGACAGTACATTTCATGTAGCTGACTGGATACTTTGGGACATGTGGCACATAAATGAAGCTTTTTTGCTTAATTTGGTACCAAAAGATAAAAAATATTTTATATCTTAATCAAATCTACTCATTGTGATTGTTGAAACCTTTGGTCTTGATTTAGTGAAATTCATAGGTAACATTCTAACTAGAAAACTTCCAATTTGGTTGAAAAATTTGCAAAAGCAGGAATCAGTCTCTAAAATCTGGGGGAGGTCAAAAGCTTATTAAAGATGCTATGAGATTAATGGCTTTTTATTGTATATATATAAACTTTTATAGTTGATGTGTTTATTCACTAAGAATTTTGTTCGGGTTAGTTAGGCTTTTTTTGCCCTTCACCCCATCCCTTCCAAAGTGCAGCCACAAATTAAAAACTAGCTAAGAAGAAGCTACATGCCTGGTTCTTGATAATGCTCCTTACTGAATTTATTGGGACCAGTATTAGTCTTAGAGATAAGGGGTATAGTGTAAAAGCAGAAGGACAGAGATGCATAAAAAGAGTAGTTCACAAATCAGAGAATACTTGTAATGTACTCAGAAGGTTGTGCACTGAGAGAAAAGGGATCTGAGGACATAGTCAATGGTAAATAAGGAGGCTAGAAAAATCAACGTTCTAGAAGCCATGTTTGCAAGTGTGACAAATATATCTGCCTGGGAAATGGCAAATAAGTTTTTAAAAAATATTATTTTCACTGTAGTGAAAATTAAGGAAAACTACACAGATCAAATTCTACCCTTCAATATACTCATGTATTGCCTGTTGATATCAAGAGGGAAGATTTTAATATTTCTCATCTGACTTGGAATCAAAACAAAAAGACCATTTACAGATGACTCTGGAGTGACTTCCAGATCAGAGGATCCCAAATTGATCTGCCAATGTATAGAAATATGATTTCATCAGGCAGTGATAGCAGTCTCTTTGGAGTCAAATGTGATTGTATTTAACTGTACATAGCAAAGACAAAAGGCAATTTTGGCTTTTACAGGAAAGGAGTTGCTCCTATGTAGAACTTCATGCTACAGATGTCTGTCTCTGCTAAAAGGAATGACAGCAATACTGGCCATTGTTCCCTCCTCAAATCACTTTGTAATGGCTTTGCTCCTCCATCCTATAACTACCACTAGCCCAGATGAATTGCTAGGGTCTGTGATTCAATAGAGCTCTAATTAACAGGACTTCCAGGTCCTCCTCCAGGCTCCACCAGCTTTTCAGCATAACCCTGGGCAGGCATCTGCTTTTCAAATGGTACGTAGTATTCACATGAAACCCATTTCAGCAAAATGGGGGCTTCAACAAGCAGACACAGTTTTGGGCAGTCTGATCCATGGCAGCCTTTTATTGAATTGTGGAAGTTGGTGCACGCTCCTTTATTCTAGCATAGTGATCCCATTCACATGGCCTGGTTGCTGATAGTTTCTGACAGTTCCTGTTTGGAATAGTTGTTTACTCCCTCTCTATTGTTAAAAATGACACTGAAGAAGAAAGAAGACAGCGCAGTGTATCAGGAGGCTATGTACAAAGATAGGTGGAAGGGTTTTGATGGGTCTTCCCAAACCACACTAACCTAAAATTAACAGTCCTTTTTATCTGGTAGACCTCAGCAATGTCAACATTTGGGTTTTCTCAGCTGTCTTTAGAGAACACAGCTAAGCTGCCTATGATTCTTCTTGGCCCTTTGTTGAAGAAGGCAGTCATCAAATCCTTGATTCTCATTTGTCTGGCAAAAAGTTTTATTTATGTGGCTATTGCAATCAATATTCAACTGTCTTAAAAAAACTTCTGAATTAAAAATTCTTGTCTCCTTGCCATCAGTCAGGATCAGCTTCATGAAGACCAGGAATGGGGGTGTCCCTCTTAACTCTCACCAGCAAAAATAGTGAAAAAAATGTTGCCTGAAAGTCTTACATACTGTAGCACCAGAACTGACAAAGCTTGTTTTCTAGAGTTGTTCCTTGCTTTGCTGCAAGTTTTGATGGATGCTCCCCTTGCAGTTTGGATAGTCATAACTGCCCTCTCCTGTGTGGATTCTCTGGTGCCTAATATGGCTTGCCCTCACAGTGCCCTCCTGCCTGGGAAACTCACAGATCTCTGTAATCTCAATGACCACCTGCTTCCAGAAAACTTGTAGGAACTTAATTATCATTGAAACCTGTATCCAGGTGCCAGGTCTGACTACAAGCTGACAGTGCATTCAAGTTATTGAACAGCCTGATACTCACTGTCTGTCTGTCTTTTACATGCACATGTACGCACACATACACATGTACATACACAGCATGATCACAAGGCTTGTTGCCATAGCAAACCAAGCTAAAACCAAGCAAGGTCAGAAGGCATGAGCTCATTGTTTTTCTTTTGCAGCTCCTTTTTAAAACTGCTAGCACAGGGGTTTGTTTTCATTCATTAGATCAGATGTGTTCTTGGATGCTTGGTAATGGAAATCATACTTGCTGCGTGCTAGGTTCTGTTCTGCATGACGTTGTGGTGTTCGTCATGGAGTTTGTCCAGCTGCCATCTTTGTCAGGACTTAGCTCATTCCCTTCCTGGTACCTTGCTCATAGTTGAGAAGATCTCCTGTAATCATGATGGTCTCACTGCAGGGTCTTGCCCGCCTTGGAAAAAGTAGCAGCATCACAGGAGCAAGGGATATTCTCAAATGGATTTCTGTGTGCTGCACTGTTTCCATAAAAGCCCAAAGCAGGGCCAGCAGGGGTTTAAATATTAAAGAAATTTCTAGTCTGGTTTGGACTAACTCAACCACTATCAGCTTTGCTTTAGCATTAGTATGTATAGCACATAATGCCTAAGCTTTTGTTTTACAGAGGTGTTTATGCTGCCTAGCATTTGTGGATGTGAGCCACATTCACCCTGTGACCAAGATAATGGCCAGCCACCCCTCCAAACTGATGTCTTGGTGGCAGATGGAGAAGCAATCTCTGTTGTCCGTTTGAGCAGCTGCTCTAAGTGCCATCAGCTAGCAAATCCCCTCTTTCCTCACTGTAGGCCATATTCTCTACCTTTGGGAGGTATCGTAGGCTGCAGAACAAACCCCGGGCAGGAGATCAGGTGGATACCAGAGGCCCCTTATCTGCAGACATTGATTACCTTTCTGCTTTTTATATATACAGATGGGTATTTTAAACTCCTTGTAAGGATGGGGTGACTGTGACCAGAGGAATGTGAAGTTAGTGGAAACAGAAGCATGAAGCTGCAAAATTTGAAGAACTTCTCTCCATAGGGGATATGAAAGCTATGCTTTTGTTAGCTGTTCATGGGTAACCTTTCTTTCTTTGTTCCCCCGGTATGGCAGCACAATTGTTTGCTCTTTTGATGAACATAGTTACTTGTTTGTCTTCTCAGTGTGAATTGTTGCATTCTCTTCCACCTTCTTATTGCAGCAAATACAATTATAAAGTACACAAGGAGTGTAAATTCATCTGGGTTTATCATTAATAATAAAGCATAGAAGATGCCCCTCTATCTATCTCATGTAAACATTAAATTAAGGTGCTTACAAATGGGCACAGTTATGTGGACATATATTTATCGTGTAAGAACGAATACAACTTCTTGTTTTCCTTATAATTGTAAGTCACTCAGCAGTGGGTTCTAAACAGTTCAGTTTTGTTGTTCTTTATAGGGACAAAAGCTCTTCTCGGTGGCAAGGGTTCATCAGAGAGTGGGAAGCCTGCTATAGTAATAGTGGGAGATTGTAGAATTTGGAGTACTTCTGGCCTCTGACAAGGGCATGGGGAACCTAGCTGCTGAAGCTGTCTTTTACCACCCATCCCCAGTTTCCCTAGAACCGTATCACTGTCTTTACTGGTTGTATACAATCAGTTTAGGTTGTCCCTGCTGCTGAGCCATGAAACACTTGTAGTGTGGGAGCTGTGCTGATGTTTTGGTTAATCATGTCAACAGAGAAAGAATGTACTACAGCAGTGCTACAGACTAGGAGAAGTCAAGCTGGAAACCTGCCTGGAGGAGAAAGACCGGGGTGTGTTGGTTGACAGCTGATTGAACGTGAGCCAGCAGTGTGCCCAGGTGGCCAAGAAGGCCAATGGCATCTTGGCTTGTATCAGAAACAGTGTGACCAGCAGGTCCAGGGAGGTTATTCTCCCTCTGTACTCGGCACTGGTGAGACCGCTCCTTGAATACTGTGTTCAGTTCTGGGCCCCTGACCACAAGAAGGATGTTGAGGCTCTGGAGCGAGTCCAGAGAAGAGCAACGAAGCTGGTGAAGGGGCTGGAGAACAGGCCTTATGAGGAACAGCTGAGGGAACAGGGGTTGTTTAGCTTTGAGAAGAGGAGGCTGAGGGGAGACCTTATTGCTCCCTACAACTACCTAGAAGGAGATTGTGGAGAGGAGGGTGCTGGCCTCTTCTCCCAAGTGACAGGGGACAGGGCAAGAGGGAAAGGCCTCAAGCTCCGCCAGGGGAGGTTCAGGCTTGACATTAGGAAAAATTTTTTCACAGAAAGAATCATTGGGCACTGGCACAGGCTGCCCAGGGAGGTGGTTGATTCACCTTCCCTGGAGGTGTTTAAGGGACGGGTGCACGAGGTGCTGAGGTGCATGGTTTAGTATTTGATTGGAATGGTTGGACTCAGTGTTCCAATGGGTCTTTTCCAACCTGGTGATTCTATGATTCTATGATATGATTCTACTAGAATGCAGTTATTTTCGAAAAACATCTGGAGATTAAAGTTGCCACAGAGTGTGTGCCTATATCCCTGCATGTATCCCAAATCCTGGACATATAGCTTTAAAATCCTTAAAGAAAAGGGACCTGGCATCTCACTGAGAGATATGTTAGAGCTGGCACCATGTATCTTGAAGACTCACATCACTGTCTGTGCCCATGCTAGTAAGTTAAACACATCCTGGACCACTCACTGGCATTGAGGTAGACTGGCACAAAGTAGCCAGCAGCCATGCTAATAAGCTGTCTTGAGCTCCAAGACATGACAGCCATATGCAAGGTGCCTTTTGAGAACAGATCCTGGCTCTTGCTAACTCCCAGCCCACATTGAGGATCTGTCTAGGAGAGCGCTGTTTGGCCTCGGCCTCGGCTGTGCCGGGGGTCTTACAGAAACTGGAGAAGAGGTGCCAGTGGTAGTGTCCCTGGCACCATTTAATGGCATAGCCAGCAGTCTTGCAGGTTGCTGAGTCTTTGCCACAGCAACAAGATGGAAGGGTTGATTGTTTTCACAAGGGCTGCAATTCCTTCTCTTTGTCAACCTCTTTGTCTTCTCTCTCAAACCTGAGATTTTGTTCTGATTAATGCTGGAATGGCTTACTATTTTCAGCTATTTAATAGTTTGCTGTTGTGATTGTATTTGATTGTGTTTGAATTTCTATCTCCCCAAGGATAGGGAAAAGGATTCTATAAATATTATTTGATTTAATTAATAAATGTCAGCTTCTTTTGTAATGTAGTAGGGGAGTGAATATGTGCAGTGGGAGAATGACCGGTAAGGACAGAAAAGCAGTTTTGTTTTTATTCCTGTGCCACCTTTGCCATAGTCCCTCTGTTCCTGTTGCCAGAAACTCTAATGCCACTGCAAAAGGCATTACCTATTATAAAATCTGTTGCTAAAAGCCCAAGGTATCGAAGGCAGATAATAAATCACTTGATACATTCTCAGGCATTTTTTGGTAACTCATTATTTGCTACCACAGTCTGTAGAAATCCCATAGTATAGATCCCACTGAAATTATGCACTTGGTCAACACTTTTTCCTTGATTTAGACATTCAGATTCTTCTGATCCCTTGCAGGCTTTTCAGCAGAAGATGATCACGATTATTTTGTGTTGCTATAATCTTCCAAGGGACATCTTTCTGAAATGTCCTCTGTAGCCCGATGTAAATCCCTGGCCAGGAGTGTTGATACGGCTTCTGTGCACTGAGTCAGACCATTTGTCTGCTGTGGTCTAAGAGGCGTAGTTAGCCAGGGAGTAGCAGTTTCCTTTTGGTGATTATTTGGTTAACAGAAAATGCTTTAGATTTCTTGTTAATAATATTTTACAAATACACACGTAAAAACAAAAATTAAAAAAACCCCAACTTTGATCAGATGCTGCTGTGTCCTGGGGCAAATTAGTGATGATACATTGCCATTTGGCTTCATAGTAATCTATTTAAGTTGTGCTTATATTCTCAAACTGATGAATCTATGTTGGATAAATAGATAAATAAATGTCTCTTGTATTTTTGCTCTTCATGGACATTCTGTTAGACTGATAGTTGATTTCAATATTATGTGGGCCAAATGCTGTTTTTTTAACTTACGGAAGCTAGTCTGCTTATTACAACAATCTAGTAAAGCAAACTGGGCATTGTTGTTCAGAAACTATTCAGGAAGTTGCACTCTATTTTTACTGAGGATCCTTCACTAATGCGGATGACACTACATGGCTTAAATCAACGGAAAATCTGTGGGAAGGTCAGTAGTTATGGCACTCAGTTTGCACTGTTTTAGGACTTTGAAAGAAATCCCTGGAGGAGGGCTATGTGTGGGACAGATGCAACAGAAGTCCAATATGCTCCAAATGGCCTTAAGTAATATCCATAGCTATTTCTTACCCTGTGATATGGGGCTTCTGTGGATAGGAATCACGCATATACAGCAATGGAATTACTATGTTCTAAACTAAGAATTTTAGAGTAGTTTTAACAAATGTTCTATTCATCTGTAAAATCTGGAAATGCATTCTGTCAGTGGGGGTTGGTACATGACGACTGTTGGGAAAAAAATTGTGAACTTTTTTTTGACTATAACTATTTGTTTTGATGGTAATTGAGGCAATTCCTTCACTTTCCACAAACATTCATTAGAGTGATATTCTGTAGAAGAACTGTCACATGCAATGATGCTTTTCTGTATCCATGTGAATGACTGAACTGAAAGTCTGTGTGCAGCTCTTAGGGAAGCCTTTGGTGGGTTGTAAATTTAACAAGTGAGGGTAAAAGAACGATGTCAGGTGATATGGGTGACCAACAACCCCTTATAGATACCAATTTATGAGTGGTGAATTCCTAAAATACACAAAACAGTCATGTTAGTGAATAGATTGTGAGCAATCTCATGGGCAGAAATATATTGGCAATTACTCATTCAATAATTTGTGAAAGTATGTCTGCTCATTGACATTTTTGAGAAAAAATAAAGATAAATCTCATAAATGCATTGCGGGAAATATCTTGCCAGCTAACAATGCACACATTGTTATCCATTTACAAATGTTTAGAAGAGATCGGTCTAGATGTACAAACCCCACCAGTTCCGTGAACAGTAGAAATGTAACCGCAGAGTTGCAACGCAGTTTAAAAACCCCAAACCTGTATGGGTGGCTTGGTCCCAACCTGAAATTTGCAGCTGGCTGGTTTTCTGAAACAAAATTTCAAATTCTTATACTTGGATATATTAGAAAAATGTAAACCTTTTCTGATTTTTTTAATATAGTTTGCTGATGCAATTATTTATTTTTTACAATTTTCTAAATAAAATACGGTTCCTAGAGCACTCATACTACTAAAATAATGTCATACTTTACTAAAATTTCTTCTGGTTCTCAAGTAAGTAGTGACTACCCTAGCATAGTCAAACTAGTATTTGATGGTACATCAGCATTAAAATGTCTTTTTGTTGTCTGTCTATCTATCAAAATATTCCAAAAGCAATTTATGATGTTAACAAATTTTGTGCTTGTATTTTATACAGTTGAAAAGTATGGAGAATTTTGAAACCCTTCACGTTCAATGCTAGTTAAATGAAAATGTAGCAAAACCCCACATTCTGCAATAGGTATAGGTACCTCATAAATAATTTGTTTGTCTGTCAGTTGCAGACATGGAAATAATAGTTAAAAGGAGCAAATGAGCAAATTTGTTTCTGGTTTTAAGTTTTGTTTAGAAATAAAAAAAATTGAAGAGGGGTAGAGATTTTTCACTGAACCTGTCCCTGAAATCTACAATGCTTTTGTTTATATTTTGAGATTTCAGCTTTCCTTTGAATGATTTGCTGTCCAAAACCAAACCAGGGTTTTTCTAGTACATAGTAATTAAAACATGAAAACTAACAAGTACTAGAAAATGAATCTTGTTCATTGTAGATTGGTGACCTGTACCGCAATGCAGAAAGTAGATGATGACCCGAAAGTCACAGAGACTGATGAGAGTGACAAGATTTATTACAAAATGAGTTCTGAACTTCCTAAGGAATCTGTGTTTTGAGGCAGCCTTGTCCCTTTAAGCCTGCCATGATTTGATCCAGCTTATTTTTTTTTTTTAAGCATTCAGCAATGAGACTGAATTAAGTGTTCCCAGCAACTCTAGTAACATTGATGTCACTAGTCTGAAATACCCGGCCTTTTGTCCCAGCCCTTCTCCCCACATGGTGTGCATTAGCACACCTAGCCCTGTTATCAAGCATCCCTCTCTTTCTGGCCCCATTCTTCTTTCACTCAATGGGAATTACAGTATAGGGGTTGGTGAGAACAGGGGCTGGCCCTCTTTCTCAGGATTTCTTTCCTCAACAAAACAATAACTTTGCACAGTGCCTGATTGGATTGGGGGGTTGCTTATGGTAACTACTTGAGTTCAACGGTGTTTTCATATTTTCTGTTATTGTTGCTGATTTGAATTTATTTTAAAAAGGGGAATTAAATTACCCAGACAGGAAGATGTTGATGCAAATTTCCTAACTGCTAAGATAATAAGATTGAAATTAGGAGCCTGTACATATCTTCAAGAAGCATCAAAAATACATAACTACAATTTAGGATTTCAGTTTTAACAGAAATGTGATTCCTTGACTTGCTTAGTTCAAGTCTGCTTTTTAAATGCCGTGACCAAGACTGAAAAGCTCTTTGCTTCGTCGGTGATTCAGCAGGAATGTGTTGAACCCTTCCTGAAAACAACGTTCAGCAGCACGCTTCTTACCATTTTCTCCAGATGATCTCCAAGACTCCACAAACCAAGCACTGTGAGAATTACACCTTGCAGTCCATTCCACTATAGATGTCCTTTTTAATTTTATCTGGAAATTTTGTGAGGGAGTTCAAACAGTAAAACTTATGCTGTGGTAGAGTTGTAATGCATTGCCACACATGTACATGTCTGCAATTATTTTACAGCTCAAGAAGCCTAAAGTCCATCTCCGAGACGAGCACTTCTTAAAGAAATTATAGCACATCTATTATTTATTTCTCCTTTTGTGTACAGCTAACAGTGGATATTCAGCCCAAAGGATCTCTCAGTCCTTTACAAATGTCATATGTACAGGAGTTACTTCCACACTGAAATGTCCAGACTTAGAGGGTGGGCTGCAGACAAGAAAATAATCAGCATATAGGACACCACATAATGTATGTGAGCTGTACAATGTGTGTAAGGGTAATTCTGGCCAAGGACGTATCAGAGAGTACATCTCACCAGTGCATCCTACTGGAAAAAACTAATATATTAAAAGCCATATTAAAAATAAAAAAGAAACAACTACAATTTTCCATTAAGGATCCATTAAGCTTTTCTTTTTATTTGCATATGTATATGTATATTTTTATATACATACATACAATTATGTGTTGAAGTGTTGATATATCATTGGCATCCCTAAAACTTGTCTGTTTTTATGACTGATTACCTTTAAGCACAAGTTTTTAATAACTGGAGCTAAAAGTTCCTTTAATAAAGGGAACTAGAAGAAACTTGACTTGCACATCTTAGAGGACAGTGTATATCTGTATTGACAAATGGTATTGACTAACAGCTCAGAGTAGCAGCCCATACAGACCATGTCTAGTATAAACTATGAGCTAGACAGTAAAATGTGTGTGTGCATTTATTTTTTAAATACTACAGAACCTACTGCCTGTTCCCTGTTACTTGTATGCTGCTGCCAGCTTGGAGATCCCCAAACGTTTTTACCAAGATTGAGGAATAATCCCATTTAAATGAAAAAAAAAAAAAGAAGAAAGGAAACCTCTTAACAAAAACCTAAAGCTTTTTCTCCATTTAACAAACAAGAAACTATCACACAATTATTTGATATGTATTTACCAACAATGCATGGTGAGCCATGAGTTAATATTTATTTTCAAAACTGAGTGCCGTAACTGACCTGCTGAGTGCTTTCACTGGCCAGGCCTGTCCTTCAGGTTGGTTTTGGGGTAGAGGCAGCTGGTTGTTGTGGGACTTAACAACCCTACCACAGTGGGACTAAATGTAGTTGTCCCATATCATCCATGGCAGTTTCAGTGTTGGCTAGTGATTACAAGGAGGACAGCAATCCTTATAACATCTCCAATGGTACCAGAGTCTTCTACTAAAGAGGTCTTTTCATAGGGAGACCTTCAATAAATGGTCTGGTGTCTCAGGAAGACAAATATGTTGACTACTACTTTGACCTTACTACTAGTGTGAGGAGAAGAGGTGTTGCTAACCTTCATTTTCACCATAATTCTTGCTTTCTAGACAATTTAACTCAGCTTCTCTGTTTCCCTCGCTTTCTCTTCTCTTTTTATTCTCCCCATCTCCACACTGACTCCCAGGATGCCTCTGTTCTCAGAACGATTATACCAACTTTCAGTTGATTCTGCTACTCTGGTACTATCTTTTTCTGCAGATTCCTCAGGACAGATTTCTTCTGCAAGTGCTTTCAGAGGAGATCTACCAGTGACATGTCAATGATAACAGGTTGCAAAGGATGGTAAAATATAATGGCTATGAGTATGTGGAACCAAACAGTGACCACTGGCTGTCTTCTGCAGAAAACCCTTACACTGCCCAAGCATCACCACTCTATTTCTCCCTTTTCCTCATTCCCCCTAAGGTACGTTTTTGATTAGTCTAATTGAGAACATTAGCTTCTCAGCAAGCCTTTTTTTTATATTTTTGCCTGTGCTGGAATATACGTATGTATGGCACTGTATCAGTAACAACAGGAAAGGCATCAACACAGTTCCTTTAGCTCAAAATTGTGCATACTAACTAAGGGATTCATTATTTCTGCTCCTCTGTGCTTTGATTTTCAAGTCAGATCATTCATGACAAGGCTGCAGGTGGAAAACCGTACTTTAGAATACAACTTGAAGAAGTAGAGTAAAGTGGGAGAAGGAGATCTTTATAAATGTAATCCAAGCAGTTATTATTTAAGAGCTGATATTATTGCTTCTCTTACTTACAGCTGAAGAATAAAAGCAACTCATAAAGAGAAAGAGGCATACTTGATGGGGGAAAATAGATACCTTTTTTTTTCTGAAAAACAGGGACTTCTTTCTGGAATGTGTGTAAGTGGTGCTATGTACATATTTAAGTGTGCCTGCATTTATTGTGATTTATTGTAATTGGTGTCTTTGAAACATTATGTGTACACAGCCACTTTATACAAGAAAAAAAAAAAAGCTAAAAAAAAAGATGGTTCAAGCTCAAATAAAATTCCAGACTGATTTGGGCAGACAGTAGTATGAGAATGTGTACACAGGATGCAAATGCCTACATAATGTATATGCTGTCTGAGTATAACGTGCACATGTTGTCTCTGTTTGTGTCTGTGCATGTGCACTTAACTTTTTTAATATTTGTATGTGTTCATGTCAAACAGTATATATTTAATTTATTTTTCTGTGTGTCTGTCTGGACATATATACAGTCCATTTTAAAGATTCTTCCAAGTCAGGATGAAGCATAAGTATATCCATTTAGCGGTGTCTGTCAATGCTGTGATGAAAGGATGTGCATGCTTGAGTTCATACTACATATACTAGTCAGGACCTGTGCTTATTCATAATACATGTATGCATGCAGTCATGTAGACATGGTTAACCTGGTTTTGCCTGATCTGGAGACCTAGTATGTCTCTGTGCAGTAGTATGTGTGCAAGGGAAGTGTGTTTGTACTAGTTTGCAGACGGTTAACATATTCTCAGTGTACAGAATGCTGGCCACTGAGTGCTTATGGCAACATCAGAGTCAGTAATAACTGCTAATGTTAAAGATATTTTAACTTTTGAAGTCAATAGTGTCCATATTAATGCACAAAACTTGACTCTATTTTCTCTCATCCACCAAAAAAATCAGAATTGCAACACTGTGAGAGATGTGACCTTTGTTGTTCAAGAGAATGCAGAGTATGGCCAAGACTGGTTTTGGTAGGTTTTTTTTTTCATTTTTGCCTCCTACTTAAAAGTACAAATCTTTAGATTTCTGATCCTAGGTTTGAAAATTACATCCCTAGTAAATAATTTACAGGCTATTTGTATCTGTCTGATGAGCCAAAGCAAAGGACTGTATCCATCAGTTGTTCTGTCTAGTTAATTTGTTAAGTGAAGCAACCTTCCTGAAGATCTTCTTAGGAGAATTCTGTACAGTTTGCTAAAGAACCAGGAATTACTTTTTTTTTCATGGTAACAGAAAAGAAGTATTTCAGTCTTCAATACTTTGAATAAAAATAAGAACATGATTTTTCACTGCTTCATCTAGTAATTGAGGCCCATGCAAAGTGAGTACAAAACAGGTATAGACACTGTGGTTTGCACTTACTTATCTGAGTTTTGAAATATGATTTCTTAACATGACACAGAGTATCAAAGTGGTGAAAAAGGTCCACTTTGCTTATGCAGAACTGAGTATACAAGGGGCAATACAGCAGAAAATTAGGGCATAGGGGGCTATCCCAATTCCCCTGAAGCAAATGGAAGGTGGATTAAGCCTAAATCTCTAATTACATAGGGGTAATAGACTATCAGAACTCCCACTGAAGCAAAAGGGAATTGGATCAAGCCCAAGACTCTTAATTGCATTTTTCCGTGCCATTTTTGTTCATATGTTTTGTTTACACTGTCTGGCTCACCATGACATTCTCTTCTAATTATTATGATGGGATTAGTGGCCATTAGGTATCTGATTTCTGAATGGTGTGACTTGTTCCTAGTCACCGATGTCATTGATGTATGTCAGAATGCTTTGTATATTCTGGTGGGTATAGCAAGATGTAGATGAGTTTTTCAAATGATTGAAATAGATTGAGCCTTATATGCTTCCTACCAACACTTCGAAGAGCTAGACTACTTTCCCATGTGCAGAAAACAATATAGAGCAAGGCCACACAACAGTTTACTTTTTCTCCTTTTTTTCTTTTATCCCAGTGTTCACATCAGTACCTTTGAATTTCCACCAGAAGGGCTGGATTTATCTAAGGAATTTGGTAAGAACAGAGCATTACCATGATGCCTGTCATTTTGGAGCACACCAGTACAATTGTTCGGTTTCTTCAATACCAGATTTCCTCCTGCTTTTCTGAGATTAACTCTGTAGTGATATCAACATGTCATCTACAGTATAGACATCTGGGTTTTTTTCCCATCTTGAAACCCATCCCTAAATGTCACAGTTCTAGAGTAAGAAGAGAGTTAACACACATACCAGGCAAGGAGAAGTGCAGTCATCCTTCCAGCAGTGTACTGACTGCACTGTACTGGCAGTATTAAAACTGAAGGACTGTATAGAGGCCCTGGTACATGATGGGAATTCTCATTGCCGACAGTAAAAACTGCATGCATCTGTCAAGGCAGGACTCCAGGTAGATGATGTCGATGTGGCTGGGAAAACATCGAAGTAGGAAATATATGCTGGAGCAAGGGGCATTTCTGCAGTCATTCTTCACAACACAGTTCTACTTAGTTGACCGTTAATTATGTCCTGAGACATATGGGCACTGACTTATTTTTATTTTTACCAATTTGTCCTAGTTTGTACTTCTAAAAGAAAGACCCTAAAATACAAACTCAAAATTAGGGAAAGGCTTTACCCAACACAGGTGTAGAGTTCTGGAACAGCTTTCTTACAGTAGAAGTGGAAACAGGCAAGCAAATTATCTATGGATTTTGATGAGTTAGTGAAAGTGATTATATAACAAGGTTGTCCAAACCAAGAGGGCTTTACTCATCAACAGAGGAGATCCCATCCACTGTTGAGTACCACAACATCCATCTGGGAAGCTGTGAAGGAGATAATTATCAATACACTATGGTAGGACATGGTTGAAATCATTTATATACCTATTCATTGCTTCTGAGACAGAAGGATTTTGACCATTTTGGAGGTGTTTTGTTCGCAATTAATATATCTTCGGCTATGACACAGCTACAGAAACTTTGAAACAAATAGCAGAAGACATGTCTGTCAATTAAACTATGCAGGAGATGTATTGGTAAGTGACCTTCAGTTACAGAGATATAAAGTCTGAGTAACCTCAGTCACTTCACTGGAGTCACTCAAGACTTAAACTGACAGAAGAGAGGAAGGAACATCTTCCTCGTTGAATTCCTTTTATCCCAGTTAGAATAACAGAGCCTCAACTTTTTATCTCCTATCTACTCTAGGAAATATGGTTTTCTTTTAAACTGAACAGTATTTTGGTGTTTAGCTCATTTGACATAGTCTCTGTCAAAGAAGAGTATTTTATCTTTTTGAACTTACAAGCCTGGTTTCCAGTGCTTCCAATATGCACATTAAAATCCATAGGGCCACATCACATTGTAGCCCTGACATGCCTTTGTTGAGATTGAAAGGGGCATTTGCTTAAAAACAAACAAGGTGGAATAGTTCATGATAAACAACAACAAAATGTTTTAAAAGAGATCTATCTAGCTACAGACTGATTTGCTTCTTATTATACATTCGTAATGAAGATGAGTTAGAAATGTTTATATGATTTTTAAAAAATAGTATCACGAGGCCATTTTGGCCAGTCGATGCTTGTTGCCCTGTACTGTGCAGAGCCAGGGAACTTGAGAAGAAGGAGGTTGTAGAGAGGAGGGTTGTAGAGAGGAGGGTGCTGGCCTCTTCTCCCAAGTGACAGGGGACAGGACAAGAGGGAATGGCCTCAAGCTCCGCCAGGGGAGATTGAAGCTGGACATTAGGAAAAAATTTTTCACAGAAAGGGTCATTGGGCACTGGCACAGGCTGCCCAGGGAGGTGGTTGAGTCACCTTCCCTGGAGGTGTTTAAGGCACGGGTGGACAAGGTGCTAAGGGGCATGGTTTAGTGTTTGATAGGAATGGTTGGACTCGATGATCCGGTGGGTCTCTTCCAACCTGGTGATTCTATGATTCTATGATTCTATGAGGAGTAAGCTGGCCAGTCCAGCTTCACCATTTAACATGACCAAAGTGCACTGGCAAACAGATGCTACAAGCTGTGAAATGCAAGTGAACTTGTAAAAATTGCTCTCTTTAGCAATTCAGTGTGGTATTAATAACAACGATAAGGAAGGTATTTAAAACATCTACCTTAACTAAAACATCGACTTTTAACTTTGCTTTTGTAAAAAAGCACCATAAAAATACCTGTCAAATCTATTTTGAAAGATGTGCTCTGTTTTGCCATGAGAGAGGAAACCAGGTACTGGATGGGGAGACAGTTTAATCAGTGGGGACTGACATAAAGGTCAGCAGGTCCTTTGGATAACTGTAATGACAAGGTCTTATGTCCTGTCCCGTCCCCTGCCCCATTACCAGCAGATGCAAAGAGTGATACACCTCCAGCCATTGAAGGTAATGGAGTTTTTGGTGGGTTCAGAGGGGCTGTCTCTGTCAGAATTCTGGTAGAAAGGGGAAAAGTGCAGGTTCCTTGACACAGCTTTTGTAAACAAATATCTAAATTTTGTGTAATTCAGCAGCTAAGCATTTCCTTAAACACTAACATCAAGATACAAGCTAAACAGTAATAATATGAAAAAATAGTGTTAGTGAAACCTTGTCTTTCCTAATAGTAAAAAAAGGGAGAAAATATGTTTTTTTCTTTTTTGAAGGAAAGAGTATGCATGAAGAAAACTGCTTGCACTAAGTTTAAGTAAAATATTTCTGAATGTAGTAATGGTCAAAAAAATGGCTATACAAGAGTTTTGCATATGTGCCTAGTTTACTCTAACCAGGGAAAAGCTGATCCTTTTGCAAAGTGCAAATAAGACATACTGCACTCTGCAGGTTTGGTGACATGTTGGGTCTCAGCACAGAAAGTGATTTCACAGAGTTAGGTGATAACTTTTTAAACAGGTTATTACCCACATTTCAGCCCCCAAGATCTGAAAATCAAGGTACATCTTACTGCCTCTCATAATGTTCATTGCAGATCTCTGTGCTCCAGTTGTAAGAGGTCATGATGAGGCAGGCTGAAGTTACCAGGCAGACTGAAGTCATGCTTTCTATGCCTCGTACAGGTGGTTTGGCGGTGTTAGAGGATAAAAGGACCTGAATCCTTACTGGCATACATTAGACAAACTACTGAAATCATTGCAGCTGCAGATGTTCGCGTCAGTAACTTTGGCTTTAGTTTGTCAGTAAAGTGTGGAGATATTTGCTCTTAAAATGTGTGGAAGTTTTCCCCCATGGGTCGGTACTATGTGCCTTGTAATTGTACTTTAACAGATTGTATTTATATGTAGGGAACTGAATGCGCGTGCTGTGAATGGGTAGTTTTTTGCAGTCACTCTTCTGGAAGATGAATGCTATAAACCTGCAGGAAAGAGTTACCAGTGCAGGAGGCGGGGAGTGGGGGTTGGGGGGGTGAGCCGATCGCAGAAAAGTTGCTGACTTCAATGGATTTCAGTAGATCAGACCCCTAAGAGGCTTTTGTGAGCAGATCCCAAGAGGATGGTGCAGGTGGGATGTTTGGGGTTTCACTTGTGTTTTTTTAAAAACTAGTTAATAGCTATAGGCTTTAGTGAAGAAAGTGTAATAAAAAGGAGATTTTCTGCTTAATGCAGAATGTTTTAACTTTTCAGAAGATAGTTCTTGCTCCTCTCTTACCCAGCTGGTCCTCTGGGCTGGCCACTTGTACAAGAGGCTGCTTTGCAGCTCAGGACAAGAGCAAGAGGACAGCAGAGACAACATAACTGAGACTGTGTAGTCCGTGGGAAAGCTACACAAAAAAGCCCCGCAACTGGAAGGAGACCGGACTGTGAGCAGTAGACTCCAATGAAGTTACAATCCTTTTGAAAAATAAAATCTGGGACTAAGATGTTTGGATAACGCTTTGGAAGGGGAGACTTTTAAAAAGGAAGGTCGTGTGTCTAGAGAAGCACTAACTTACAGTGAAAGGGCTAAAAAAGAGTAAAATTAGCAACACTATGGGCCATAATACTTGTAGAGCAGGTGCTCTTTTAAAGCAGACTGAACTCTTTTCATGTGTTGTAATAGTTACCTTCCGTGTATAGAAGCACATTTTCTCATTGAAATAATTGTCTTTATAAATGATTAATGGGCTCAGAACTTGAATTTACTTTGTTTGCAATTACAGAACTATTCAACCACCCCCCCAACAGCACCAATTTATATTTATCACTAATGTATTTTTTTATATTTCAGAAGTTAAAAATAGAACAACTTGCTAATTACATTTTAAGTAACTTTTGCATCTCGTTTAAATAAAAGTTTGTAACACAGCTAAACTGAAATTTTAGATGTGTTGTTTTAATTTAGTGAGACAATTTGGGGCTCAGAGAAGGGTAATTCTGAATGGAAATGTTATAAAAGCTTTATTTTTGGCAACAGCTTTACAAAACGACACAAGGTGTAGTTTCCAGCACTTTGTGTAGTTTAAAGCTCTTGCTCTGCTGAAGGTGCTCCCGATTTCCTTGGATCAAGCCCATAACTCTTTGTCACCTCAAAAGGAGCCGTCAGTGTCTCTCTCCATAACAAAAACTCTGTTAACCCTTCCCTGCCTGGTACCTTCTCAAAGACTTGCTCTGATTCCAGCAACTGGAAGAACAAGTGGTGGAAAGCTTTGCTTTTTGGTTTGGTTAGTCTTTACCAGACAATTCTGATTTAACTCCTGTTTTTTTGGAGAAAGTAAAGGAGTTTTCATCAATTATACCTCTCTCCTCACAGCTCAACGGCTCTCTGAATTTTCCGGGAAAATTTGTTGCCAGTTTGTTTCTATTTTAGGGGAGAGAAGGGAAGCCTACGGCTTAACAGCATATAGGTCAGACACATCAAGATTACAGGTAAAATAGCTGTAACTACTGATTTTTCACTAGTATGTACTAGCAAGAGCATGCACCACGAAGGCCTAATCCTGACTATCATTCTGCACCATTCCATTGCCCTCTCTGTTTGACACCTGCAGGTTTGTGGGTTGGAAGCCGACTTTGAGCTTTGCTTTTCCTTGTGCCCTAGCTTTGGTCCTCAGCCTGCAGGGGACTGGTGTGCCTGGGACCACACAGGGCTGGGGGACTCCTGAGTGCTCCCGCTCTGTCTCTGCACCATAACCCTCCTTTTTGGATTCAGAGTCATTTTTACTTTAGGCTAAACTGCACTGCTTACCAAAGGAATTTATAGATCCTGAGAGCTAGATCTAAACAATTATTTCCAAATTATTTTGACTTGTTAAAATAGCTTCTGTAAACACCAGAGCTAAAAATGCTTTCTGTTCTTTACTGAAAAAGTAAGGATTCGCTGCTGGCTACTTGGAGGCTAAATCCTACAAGCAATAGTGAATATTCATGCATATTCATGAAAATAATCTCGAGAAAGTCAATAGGAACATTTGTGTGGATCAGGATTATTTCTAGGAGTGATGTTAGCATATTACGGCCCTGGTAGAACCTCCAGTTGATGCTGCTGCAGTGCTTCCTCTCATAGTACCTGGCTTTTCAAGCTAAGTTTTGAAAGCAGTAAATCAAAAGTAAAAGTTACAACTTTTTAACTGCATGTTTCCAAGTGCAATATACATCAAACAACCTTAAGTATTTCAAATGAATTAAAACCCAACTAATCAAAAAAAGTCTTTTAGCTGTAGCTTTGTTTGGGTTTCTTTTCTTGGACATTTGGGATCTGCTACAATCAGCTCTACAAAAATTAAAATCTCCAGGACAAGGAGCTTGAATCTTTTAACTAAATGAACAAAATGTTGCAAAGTACTGGAGTTTTTAAAGAAATACATTGGTAATTGGATTTGTAACAATAATTTGCAAATTTAGCTTGGAAACCAGCTTTTTCTTCCAGATAAAGGAGAATCAGAAGTAGCCAGAACATTCAGGAAAGGTAACTAAGCTGTCAAAGCTGCTTTGATAACATACTGTCTACCACAAACATTATTTTCACGTAGTCATAAAAAACTTCTTTTCAATATTAAGAAAAATTTCATACAGGTCTTCTGTCCTCCATAGCAAACTTAGGAAAAGTACCTATTGCCTTTAAATGTTCTGCCTGAAATTATTTCTGTCTGGGGGAAAAAATAAGAGGGTGAGCTTTATATAGCCTTTGTTTATCTATGTTACATACTGTGAAAGATTGACATACAGAGACAGGTTCTCTGAGTTATCTAGAATCCAGACTTGAAGGAAATTAAAAATTAGAATAGATTAAAATTTAGGGAAAACACTACAGTACTACAGCAATCAGCCAGATAATTTCAGTGGGCACCTTTTTTTTTTTAAGTGAATATATATACTAAGTCGTATCCAGGTGAAAATTCATTTTCAGGGAAGATATTTTCTTATATTATATTCTGGGAAGTTAGACTCATAATAGCCAAAGTACTACATGGAATGAAGCTAAATATAAAACAAAGTAAGCTCAGTTATCTAACATAGATATGAATGCAAGTATTTGTAAAATCTCTTTAGAGCAAGGGGGGGCAGGGGTTGTACCTTAATATACAGAGGAAAAACTTTAGTGGGAAAATTGTATAAATTAGCTAAAATACCAGCTAAAGATTTTTTCCTTTTGCTGGATTTATTTCCTAACTGTAATAAAAAAATTTAAATTACCAAATATTTCCAAAGAGTAAGCATACCTAATAGTTATCAAATTCATATGGCAAAAGTTAGGAAACAGTTGGATTTTAAATTTCTATGGACCGATCCTGCTCTCCTGAAATCAGTGGAAAAATTCCCTTTGGCTTCAAAGGATGCTGTATTTCATGTCAGCTTTTTAAATACAATTTATTAACTCTTCAGTATTTTACTAAAGAATAAAACTTCACTGTTTCTTTAAAATCAAAGTAACAAAAATTTTAGATTAAAATCTAAGCAAATGGAAGTAGCAAATACTGTTAAAAAAGCTTTTAGGTGGTTACTATTATTAACCTTTCAGCTGATAATTTGATAAAAAGAATTGTCTTATTTATCTACTGATTTTCAGTGGTTTGTAGACTTCGATATTTTATGTTCTCCATTTAACATACATAGGATCTGAAACAAATAAAGCCTGCCTTTGTAGAATAAAGGCAGAAATATGTTTTGGCAATTAGAAAAATCAGATCTAGCTCCTGAATCTAAAACTTAGTTCTTTAAGTATTGACATTTTAATGTTAGCAATAGAAAATAAAGCAGAGAGATGTTTGAATCAAGAATCTTCCTTTAATAGAATTTAGACATTAAAAAATATCTTTCTTAGTGAGTTTAAATTTGTAATTTAGTAAATACATTTTTTAAACAGAAGGCAGAGACAAGAAGGTAATTTGTAGTATTAAAACTTACAATTTGTACAAAGATAAAATACTTTGATATGGGCAAACAGTTTAAAGAAGTCAGTTTGGAGTTCATGGCTATTATATGAATTCCTACAGTTCATACTTATTTGTATGACTTAAAGACTAAAATATTAGAACCATTACTCACCCTTACTGAATATATTTCTTTTAAGAAGTTATGCTTTTTCCTGTTTTGCAAAAATTGCTGTTGACTTTTCTACAGAGAAGCAAAAATAGTTGGTAAGTTCGATCATAATTCACAGATGCTCCTTCTCTTGAAGCAGATTTTTTACTTCAAAATTACTAATAGAATATTACTTGAACAGATTTTTAAATTTACTTTATGGAAGAAGGTTTTTGAAAGTTACAATATTATCTTACTTATAACTGACTGCAGCTGGAATACAGCCCTTTTTCAAATTGAATACTGTACATAAAAATTAACAAAACATGTGGATGTAGATACAGGTAGATTTATTAGGAGCATTAATTTGCATTGTTTAGTATTAGTGGGGAGTTTCTTCTTTCTTAAAGCTTTTAAGTAGTTAGTAATGAAAATAAATTGATATTAGAAATATCTGTTTCAGATCTTCCTTAAAAACTTAAAAAATGTTTCTAAACCTTTAAATGTGGCTGAATATATTTTTGCCTATTATGTATAGGTTATTTATAAATCTTCTTACGGTAAAAGATTTCTATTTATAGATAGTTCATATCTCATTAAACCGGCTGAGGAGACAGCGTTACATCATTCTTGTTTGTAAGTTTAACTGAGACTTATTAAATAGAACAATGAACTATAGAAATTTTCTACATTAAGTTTTATCCAAATAAAAGCATTTGTAATAGTTAATATATATCAGCAGTCTCATACCGATCATGTGTCTGGAAGGTATCTTTTCAGTTCTTGCTCAATATTCTCGGAGTTTTTTCCTATTTTGGCTTCCAGAATTATAAACAAGATATCCCTGTTGTTTTTTTAAATTTATAAAAGAGAATAATTATTGATTTTGTTTTGACATGGAAAGAAATGACAGACAGAAGAAGATGCAGAGCAATTTTGTACAAGCAACTTGAAGCAATTGAAGTTTTAAAGTCCTTGAAGAAAGGGAAGGACTTTAAAAAAAAATAAAAGCAAACATCTCCCCCCATATTTGAATAAAAATGTTTTTAAATGTCTGCTACAATTTTTTTAAGAAGGAAAACCAGATTTTTCACTTTGGTAATGTATTAGAATTCAAAGAATGCCATTAAAACTCGTGATGAGAGTTTTACCACAGAACTTGGCTTTTCAAAAGACTGGTCAGCTTCTTAAATCTGATTGAAACTATGGTAAAAAATTATGTTTTCTTGTACTAAGTAAACCTAAATATTTACCTTGGAAAAGAATAACTGCACCTATCTGATTGATAGAGACATGAATGCCACTAAAGTGATTTTTCAAGGAAAATAACTATTTCCACAAAACTTTTCAATCAACAGACATCTATTTATGACTATATTAGTGCTATATTCAGTACAATAAGCTAGACTTTGCAAACTAGATGGAAGGTAGATATAGTAGGACCTGAAGTGGGAGTGACCACAGAGGTGCCTTAGTGGAGTGGCAGCTCATAAATATAAATCTCAGGAACCAAGTCCAACTTCTTTGACTACAGTTTCCACTGAAACGCTACCTTAAATTAGAGTTTGCTGACTGTGTTTCAATGAAATAATGTGCTTTTAAAAGACATATTAATAAGTTTAAATGTGATTATATTATTAAATATTTCATTAATTAGAAAATGAGCTCTCTAAACAGTAGCATAAGCCCAATATGGAAAACAGAATTGAGTTGTTAGTAATATGCTTAATTCTTTATTTATTAATTAACAGTTTTAGAGGTGAATTTTATATTCACCAGAAAAAAAATTACAAATGCATACCTATACAACTTTTTTTGAAAATGTTTTGTTCATTTGTCACACAAATTATTTGTTATTTTTGCTCTCTAGAAATAATGCCAAAGGTGCTGAAAGGGTCAAACATGTTATCAGTTTGATTTAAGTCCCAAAAAAAGTTTACCGTGATTTTTATATGTCACATTAAAATAAGGCAGATATGGAAGAGGGTTTAAAAATTCTCAATGATGACAATTCAGCTATAAATTATTACTACAGCAAACAATTATTATGGAATTTGATATGTGTTTCTTCTGTAGGACAGCATAAATATTAGACAAAGTCCTGCAGTTAAGTCTCCTACTGATGGTACTATAAGATTAGGCAAGGCAGATACTGCAAGATTTGGAATGCAGTATCCTCATTTGTGACTGTAATCTTAAAATCGGTGAGGTATCTACATTAGAGGTTCGAATTCTAATACTTATTTCTACTACTGCTACCTAGATTTCTGTTCTACTTAGTAACACTGGTACTTTTGCCACAGTTTTCACTGTTAATGTATTTCAAACAGGAAGACCCAATTGCGTGGTGTCTGGTCTCTAAAAATCTATCCTGTCAGGATGAGAATTAATTAATATGGCTGTAATTAACTTTTAAGTTTTCCCTTTCCCTTTTTCTCCCTGGTTATTTTGTGAGAGGGAAAAATGGGACTCAGATTAGTATAATTTCCAAACTCACATCAAATTCTGTATTTCTAAAAGACAAATTCAGGGGGTAATAATGACATGCTGCTACTGGTATGCATTTTTAACCTAAAATGTACCATTAATTAAACTTATTTCACTAAAATAAAATCCATTTAACTTGCTTCAATATTTATCAAAGGTTGCAAATCATTGTTTGAGTTACTAACTCCTAGTTTTAATAGTCACTATACTTATGGTATAGAATGCGATTTAAACAATCAGGCCTCATGCTTTTATGATTTAAAGCAACAATTCAAATAATCGTCACCACTGTTCTGTTATAATAATGTGGCAAATTGCATTTTGTGACACAGGGATCTCATACTGCAGTCTGTGCACAAGGGCATCTAATGGGAACTGAAAGGAAAGGAATCAAAATAGAAGTATATCTGGATTTAAGTGGGTTAACGGCAAACTTATTTGTAAATTGCTGAACTAAACACATAAAATTTCAATTAATATAAAATCATAGGTGATCTAAATCCAGCCAAAGGCTTGTCAGTAACATTGGGCTCATATAATAGCAGCGACTGGTTATACTGCAGTCTGACTCCATATTTAAATGGGGTTTGGAGTAGAGATGTGGATGAGTTGGAGGGACAGGCTAAGCTTTGTAGCCAGGAGATAGGTTGGCTTGCCCTCAGAGTTGCTTGATTCTGGGATGGGGACCATTACAGGTCTATTGATACCTGGCTGCATTTTCTTAGTCCTCCAGAAATTTTGGGTCAGGCTTGGTTTTGTAAAAATTATTTGGCCACATTCTAGTGGACAGTGCAGTTGCTTTTAATCACATTGTGTTTATCAGAGTATTTCTGTATGTGGTTTTCTGTATTTATGGGTTGGATTTCGTGATTATTCTATCTGCTTGCTTAAATGGAACTGAAGCTTTAGGAATAGAAAGCTACTATTTTTTTTTCTCCAAGAAAAAATATTTCTATGTAGAACAAACTCCATATAAAATAGATGATATGTCACCTAGCTGCTGGTGCATTTATTCCTTACCCATATGAGACGAAAGTAACAAGAAGCTAAAAAGTATTAATGGGTGCCTTAAACTAACAACTAGTAAAAAACTTGTGGTTGCTAATAGATTCATTTGCCATCTGTGGGGGCTACACGTGTGCCTCATTTTCCAAATTAAAATTAAGAATTTTTCTATATATGAAGGTCATTCTCTGGAATTTCAGAGTTCACTAGTTGCTCGCAGATGTGCAAACACAGTGCTGTGAGGGTTATATTCTTCAGCTGCATGGTATACAAGTGATAGAGAAGCTCTGAAGGTTCAAAGGGGAAAAAAATCTTAAGTAGGGTGTGTCAATTAAGAGTGTTCTCCCTGCGTTTAGTTTATTTGAGAAAAGTTAACAGTGAAGTCTGAATTTATCTGCTTGATCCTCCTGTTTTGTTTGACTTCATACTCTGGCAGCTAGCTGAGCCCCTTTATAGAACACAGTAAGACCAGCTTCAAAACCGTTATTATGAAAGATACAAAACCTGAGCAGAAATACCTTACTGTAACCTATATGAAGTGGCCACTTTGTGCCGCTTTGATCAGGAATAAGTACTTGGGCGCACAACCCCTGTTTACAGATAGGTCTTTAATTAATTGAGAGTGTGTGGATAAATACCAGGTCCAGAATTTCTTCTTTTCTGCCTTTGTCTGATTCCTGTTTATTTTAACTGTATTTGGGCATCTGGAGAAGACTAAGTTGCTATTAGCTATGACTGGAAGTCCTGCAATATTTAGACAAATAATGTAAACCTTTTTATAAAGTATTCGACCTTTGATATTGAGGGTCTGCAAAGTCATATAGGACAGTAAGAGGTGTCCATGGGAAAGACTGACAGGGCTTCATTATTTTATAAAAATCTGCAGGATCGTTGGTGTAATTTTTATAAAGCACTTTATTTTTTTGTGTGTGTATGAGAAAAGATGAAAGTCATACCCAGAATATTTCTGAAACCAGAACACTGCATTTTCTTTTAATGTAAGTCTATTGTATTTTGTTTTATTCAGTTTAATTTGTTATGTCATGCTCGGCACTGCACTACAAGTGTTTGGTGCTAACAAGTGTGCTTTGCTATTTGGGAATGGCTAGACTTTGTGGCCAGGAAAGCGGTGGCTGTACTATATGCACAAGTTTAGTTGAACACAGCATGGTTCAGCCCATGAAAATACATTCTTGGGGACTACATGTAGTATGTTTTTGGACGGCCCTCCTGAGGATAAAATGGGTGTTCTGGTCATCCTCTGTTAGCAGATGCTTTCTGACCGTGATTATGATACAAAGCAAAATTTTCTAGCAAACCGATTTTGACCAGAGGTTCTTATTTATTATGATGCATTGTTAAAAGAGCAGGAGACATACGGGGTATTTTATCTTTTGTAAGCACTTTAATTTAATATGGTGATTTAAATGTGTCCCACTTGCCTAGGTGCTCTGGAATGTCAAATAAAATGTAGAAGTAAGTAAAATATGTTATTGTCAGATTTGCTGTAGGAGAAATAGCATACCACCTTCCCCAAGGTACAGCTGGGGAAGTACCTTGGGAGTGGGCAAAACTGGTCTAGGCACAAGAAAAGAGAAGGGCTGTTTGGCAATAAGTTGTTTTCATAGCTGAAGTTCTTGAAAAAGGCAGAAGGAAATAGAGCAAACTCATCAGCTGTCTCCCTACAAGACAAAATAAATGATAAATACCAAGGTCATGATATATTTTGAGACAATCAGGGTCCACAGGATTTTTAGACATGCTGAGCACTTCTTCCAGCTGGGATGATTGGAGTGTAGTTCTTCCCATTTTCCACTAACTCATTCAGAAGGATGAATGCTTTTGGACTATGAGGATCATGCCCTGCTTTTTAATTATAGAAGGGTAACGAATATATAGCAAAAAAGTTGGCACTAAAGGAAGCCCTGTTAGTTGATCAAGTCTGATAATCTTCTATGAGTTAGCTCATCACTAGGAAAAGTTTTGGGGTTTTTAGGTTTTTTTAATGTCATAGAGATCAAGTGCTTGGTACCTGTGGTGTGGTTCCTTTTCACGTTAGCAGGCAGTACATGTATTTCCTTTTATGTGATCTACTCTATGCAATGTTATTAGGTCTATTAGTGTAGTATGTATCAAACTTTATAAATCTGTGACCTCCTTTTGATTCTGTCCCTCTTACTGTCCTCAGTTCTTCACTTTCTCTATGATAGAGATTAAGGCTCTGTAATTGCTGTCTGAAAACTCACTCAGTTTTCCAGGGAGACTAGACTTGTTGCCAGAAAGCCAAGGTAGTTAGCAGCCTAGTGGCTAGCCTGCACACCTGCAGGAACATCTCAGTCCCCTGCAATCAGAAACTGAGCTTCTGCTGACAAACTTTTTTCCAAGACTGTGAATATAGTTATATCCTTTTGCGACCTATAGTTTGAGAAATGCTTCTTTAGCAGAGGTGAAGTTCCCATCTAGTGACGCATTTCCTAGCAGCATAGTTTTAGAAAGGGACAGAAGCTAGGTTTGTTAAATCTAAATGTTGTGAAGGTGTTGATAGTGGCAGAGGACGTGTATGATTCCATGACAGCGCAAAGTCCATATGATCATCTGAATTACAGCCGTCTTTCTCTCATGTCCTGCAAACAAAATTATCTTTGCTAAGGGTTTTGGGCAATAGAAAGAGGTTTTGATATTGCTATATTTGCTTTGAATTTAAGGAAAAATGAAACATTTTTTTTCTCTATGTTGTTTGCATTCTGTTTTAGATCTCTTGATCAGCTGGTCTTTAGTTAGACCCCAGTAAAGACTGTACTGGAAATCTATGGGTTTGTGTTACATTGCTTGTTTAAAATAGGGCCAGATGACATGTATAATACCTGTGTTGTAATGTTTACTGTATCTCTGTCAACCGCCCTGTGCAAACAGTAAGATGCTGTTGGCTCACCAACACAAGTAGGGGTCCTAAATGCGATTGGGATGCTCTCCATGGATCCACAGCCCCAGGAGCTATCCTGGGTATTGCTGTGCTCATCTTGGTCTCTCCTGCGTGAATCCCTCATTGAGTAAGGATCAGGGTATTGCTTAAGAGATCAGGAAAAAATAAAGACAGCTAAAGTCTGTTGTATTTGAGACTGAACTATAGTGAAAAAGAGGTGAAAAGTTGGTGATCCTAGGCTATACTCTTTACACCTGTCACAGACACTCTTTGACCTGTTCACATTTCTGGTACTCAATTTAACCTACCTGTCATGACAGTTACTCTCTGGTACAATTATTATTAATAATGAGACTTTTACATAGCACCAGGGGTTATGCCAAATACCTTCCAAAATAAATACAGTAATGAGCATTTGTTAATAGTTTATCTGCACCTTGTTTCCAAATGGGAAAAGAACAGAGGAGCAGGCTCTTGTACTGCAACAGGATAGGTCAGGAGAGGGCCCCAAGGAGAGACTGCAGAGTCATTCTAGGCCACTGGTGTGGCTGGGCAAGGCACCTCATGAGGAGTTCCCTTCTTTGCACCTCAGGCTTTAGTATATCACATATATATATAAAGTACCTTTGAAAGAACACCAACCCTCTTTTCATTGTCTTTCCTATGTAACTGTCTTCTGCTCCTCGGCCACACTAATGTTTTGCAGGTTCATTGATGATGCTTGCTATGAGGCCTTAATATTGAAAGACAAAGTATAAATAGCAATCATGCAGCTGAAATGATATGGTTAGTTTTAGTAACAAAAAAATGTATAATAAAAGTTTATTTAAAAGCCAGGTAAAATACAGGGCAGAATGTTCCAGAAGGAAATAATTTCTACAAGTGCAGCAAGAACAGCATTTAAGAGCAAGGCTAAGTTATGAAACACATTCTTTAAAGGAACCGTTTTGAAACAGGCCATTGTATTTCTCTGTAATTATTTCTCTCATTGGTAATGATCTACCAATACTAACTGTTGGATTTCATGAGTGTCCACTTAAGTTAAGCTTCATCATATTTTAAAGAAATTGATACAATTTGGAGTCTTTGCCTTAAAAGCTAACACAGTGAAAGCTAGTGGTAGTGAAGTCTAATGCAAAGACTGTGGGATAGCTAACTCCCACCAAAATACTGTATCAGCATCTCTGTTGCAAATTAGGAAATTAGGGACAAGCAAGTCTCAGACATTGCAGTTAGGAAAGCACTTAGGAGGAATGTGGCTACACAGGGACACAGAGGTAGCATGTTGTGAGACTGAAAGTCAGTATTGTGGTCATGCTTTCCTATAAATGGAGTTTTTTGTGACCCCAGTGATTGTAGTGGTCTGTCTTGTATGGCACTGAAGTACTTTAAAGTTGCAGCTGACCTAGGTGAGTGAACACAGGGTGTGTGTATTTGTATGCTTGAAATTAAGTGTATGTGCAAGTCTCACGTTGCATTGGCCTTGAAGATACAAAAGATGCCTTCTGGGAAAAGAGAGGAGGGGGGAAGGAAGAGAAGGAAGGTGGAGAGAAATCCTTTAAGAGTGCAGTTTCTTCTCTTCTGTGTAGTGGCAGCTGGGAAAGGAGGATATGGGGACATGTGCTATGTAGTGCTGTGGAAGCTGGTCATGTCTAGATGTGATAACGTAAATCAAGTACCACAGTCTACTCAGACAGAAAAGTGTTTGTCTCTGAAGCAGTTGGGTACATGATCACAATGCTGTTCCCCATTTTTATTCATGTTTCATGTGGTGAAATAAAACAGTAGGGTAAATAAAACTGAGGTGCAAGTATTGTCACAGGAGTTGCGTACGTAACCTTTTAAGATTGAACTTTTGGCATGTAAACAGGACAACAGTTTCTGTAAGCAGTTAGTGATGGTTTCTGTCTATGCTTGTGAGACACATTTTCTAGGAAGGAAGTTGAAAAAGTGAATGTTGTGCAGCTCCTATAAATTCTTAAGTCTTTCCATTGAGTCTCAACGTCTTAGAAATCCTATGTCTACAAAGACATTAACTGCAGTGCTTTGGTAGCTAGAGGAAGATTTCATTGTATGTATATGCACCTGCCTAACACATACGTGTGAGTTCACAGCTGCATCTTGGAGTCTGCACCATAGAGAAGGGAAGGCAATACGGAAAGGAAGATAAAAGTTTTGAAAATACAAATGGAAGCCAGGGTGGATTTTTTTTGCTGTTCACATTCTTAGTTACTGAAAGCATTGTGGTTTATCCTGAAAAAAATTAGGGTTACACAAGTATTTGCTTTGGAAACTTTGATTAAACAAGGTCCTGGTGCAAGACAGTAATGGTTCTATATCGGTTGGATTGTTTCACATAGCTTGCACTTAGCACAAGGAGGAGAAATAGTTTTTTGCAGGTGGTAGCAGGGAGATGCAGTGTTTCCCTCCCCATGCATACCAAAGTGGACAGATGCCTTCTAATTTCCTATGGCCTATGTTAAGAAGGGTATTTGTCAATGCTTTAGAAGCACGCAGAAAAGTAAATTTGGGGGCTGGTTTTTCTCCCTTGAGTTTGTGTAGGAAAATAATTGAAGAAAACATTGTATGTTATAAGGAATATATTGTTCTACATATGGCATTCCTTTGTTATAGATTACAAACCCAGAGGCCTGATCCTGCTATCAGTAAAGTTAATGGCCCATTCCTATTGATTTCAGGGTAAGAAAGAGCAGACCACAACCTAGCATGAGAAAGGTGAAAGCTGCTTCTTTAGAAGGATGCTGCCCATTATGTTTAGGCCCCCCAAATTTTTTTTATTAGTGCCCTGGGGAAGAGGTGGACATGAATTGTTCATATTTTATGTGTAATGAGGATTGTTTAAAAATGTAGATGTCTTTTTTAACATTGCTGAACTGAAAATGTAGGAGAGTCTGTGACTGCATGAAAGTGAAACTGGCTAAGAACAAAAGTGAAACCAACAAGCAACTTTCACTCCCCATTCTGAGTGAAATGCAGAAAAGTAAATCCCAAACAGGTGATGCTGAACAGTAAATTTGAATTTTAAAATTTTCTTTGCTTTTATTAGCGTAGAAAAGTGTTTCTAGTGAGCTAGATAAAGATTTCCCTTAGGGTATGTGTTTTCTCTTGATGGTATCTCTTTAAAAAGTCAAAACCAGTTAAAATGTCTCTCTTTTTTTATCTTTTTCTTTTTTCTTTATGATATTAAGGGGCATCTCTACATGTTACCCCCCTTCCCTTTTTAATTCTGTGTATCACAGGCTTGCAGGTCATTTACACTTAGTATGCTGATGGGAGCATGTACCAGAGCAGGACCGGGCTCACCTTGCTCTGCAAAAGTATGGGTTACTGTAACCAGCAAGTCCTGAAAGAAGGGAAAAAAGTATCTTTAAAAATATGTGAAAATGACGGTAGAATGTGTTTAATCTGTAAAACACTAAAAAGAAGGGAGACAGTGTAACAAATGGGACAGAGGGACCTTCAGTTATTTCTGCCTGGTCTAATAGGTTCAGCAAGAGACAAAGGTACAGAAAGGCTGGCAAAGACCAAACAAAGCAACAGCAGAGGGTAAAAAAAAAAGCATTGGGTGCCATGGAGAAAAAGAAAGAATGAAGGAAAGAAGTGTTTTAGGTAAGTTAACATTGTGCAAAATGCTTGCTTGTTTCACATTTGTTCATGTCCAGGAAATTGGGTGGAACAATACATATGCGGCAACAGTTCCCTAGTATCTAAGCAGTATGAGGAGGGTAAAATATGTGGAAGGGGAAGGGTAAAAGATGGAAGAAAAGATTTTGACAAAGGCAGACCCTTTTTTGGGGGGTAGGGGGGGTGGGGAGGGTGGTAGTTAAGTCATAAAAACTACACCCTGCAGTGCTGAGGCTTTCTGACCATGACTTACGTTGATAATGCTTATTAAATGACAAACTGAAACAAGGGGTTTTTTTGGAAATTAAGTAGACTGTGAATTTGTACTCATTATCTTAACTTTTTATCCTCTTGCACTTGTTTGAAAAAGTGTAGGGGGGAAAAAGGGCAGAAAAACGGTGTATAGACAGTGATTTTAGCTGGTATTTTCCTCGCAGGTAAAGAGGGGAGACAGAATTCTCAAAACTACAGGCCTGTGTAAATTCTGCAGTGTCACAAATTAGTACACAATAATACAAATCACAGAAAAATGTGTAGAGTAAACACCGGATTTATCTGAGGAAGTATTCAGCTTTTAAAACAGGAGAGGGAAAAGTTGCTGTGGGAAGGAATGTCTCAGGACTCTGTCCCTTATGTAAATAGCTTTGAAAAAAAAAATTCAAGAAATGTAAAATATTTTTTTTCTTTTTTAAATATAAGATCATGCTATTTACAGATTAAATGTTGCTAATGAGGTGGAGCATGTGGCAGTATACAGACCTCCAAGAAGTGAAAAGCAGGTCTGGAGAATCTGGTACTTTGATTGTCCATGTATGGAGCTGAATTTTGACATGTATGTATAGCTAACTTACAGAAACCAGTTTTGAGGCCTCTAATTAGAACACAATAGGAGTTTTAAAATGCTTTTCAGACCAAGAGGTACAAAGCCTTGTGAAGGCCGGATAATTTGAATGTTCAGAAATGGGTCTAAGCATATAATAATTTTAATCTATTCTCTCTTATGTTATAGGGAGAGTGGCACAGCCCCTGCTCTGGACAGAAGGGTGGCCGTCCAAGGGAAGCGAGCATCACTTCTCAGGTAGCTTGCTGTTACTGATGGCTTTCAACGTAGAGAGAAAATAACTTTTTGATTTGGATTAAATAATGCCTGACCTTTTGGCCTTTTCAGTTTTGGAGTTTATTGACATTTCAGACAAATCCAAATATTTTTGTTTTATTTTGAGAGAGGTGAGGAGGCAAAGTGTTGCGAGGGAGGGCAGTTAGTGCTAAGTCCTTCCGAAGTCTGGTTGGTTGCAGGGGAATAACAGTGCTGACAGTGGTATACTGGATGTTCCCATTTAACGATGTAAATTATAGGATGTTATAAAAAGATAGATGTATTTGTGAGCTGTGGTGTGTGTTTCAGTTCACCTCGTATTAGAATAGCAAATAGATTGGAAGCGGATGCTATAATCTATGGTTGGTCAAAGACAGGGCTAAAAAAATTAATTCTTTCTAATTGTATGTGGCTTTATTGCATTGACAAATGTATTTGAAGTGGTAGCAATTAAAAATAGTCTGTTTTGATTAAGTTGAAGGAATGATGCTTGTTTTTAAAGCAGACTGGTTAATTAAGCAAGAGTCAGTAAATGGCATGAAGGTATAGATAGGATGCTTTTTGAGAAAATGCAGTTCTTTGTGGTCAAATTAGTCAGAAAGTAAAATATCCTGCTCAGGAACGAGGCTGTATTTCTGAGATATTATGTACTTTGTGTAAGCTTATTATACACAGATAGAGAGAGGAGCTGTGTTAAGGTGTTGGACTTGCTGTTATATTATGGCACATGTCTTGTTCTTTCTGTTTTGAATTGTTGATTCAAATCTGATAATTTAGACAAGAGAGAAATGTAAATTCCATTCACCAAATGGGATGTTTGTAGCATTTAAGAAATAAAGAAATGAAAAATGGTTAGAAGTCTCTAAAATCTATAATGTTGTTCTTTAGCTTTTTAAAGGTAAAAATATAAATAATAATATTTTCATTGGCAAAATAATATACAATATATTATAACAATCTAAACTGCTGTTAGAAGAGCTTTGAAATAAGCAATATGTGAAGATAGGTAGCTAGGATTTTGCAGTATTTTTCTTCCCCTAGTCTCCCTCCTTTTTGGCAAGGAAAACTGAAAGATTTCTTTTAAATACAAAAGGAATAAACAAATAAAATTGGAACGGAGCGTTATGCTTGATATTTGCTGAAAATTGTCTTCTTTTAAGTATTTCTGGGTTTAAATGTAAGTGCTGTGAAATAGTTCAGATCTCAAAGTTTGTGGGGAGAAAATGTTCGGCATCTTTGTTCGTACCTGTGGAATTAATTTTAGAAGTCCATTTTCCCTGTTTGTAAAATACATTTTTATTAGATCTATGTATTTGGGTTAAGACTTGCTTTGAATTACTTAATTAGGTTATACTGAAATTCTAAGTGATTTAAAAAGAAGGATTATGGTAATATGACAAAAACATAACACTATTTTCTTTGAAATCCTTAAATAAAGCCCTTTTAACATGCCAATTAAAAAAATCTATAAATTTGGGGTGTTAAAATTGTGCAAAATATAAAAAGGCCAAGTTCATAATGGAATTTATAATCCTGTAGTAGTGAGCAGGGATTTTGTAGGTACGTCTGGAACATGGGAGGAGGTAATTTACACGTTCAGTTGGGTTTTGAGCATTTCTCTTGTGGTATTGTCCCTTTTGAGACTTTATTATGTATATGTAAAATACTTCTAAAATGTTTGTGCTTGATTTGTAAAGAGAAAATTTAGAGAAAGAAGTAACAGCGTAGGTGCGCTAAGCTAGATGATAATTGATTGTGTTTTCCCAGGAAATTCTGAAAAATATACCAAAGCAAAAATTGCCACAGCAAGGAGTAAATTCTAAATAATTGTATTTGTGCCATTTGGAATAGTGTGGCTGTGCATTGTCTTTAAAAATCTCCTGTAAGTGTCTGAAAAACAGTACAACAAAAAAAGGCTTTCCATTGTGTTTTCTCTAGAAAAAGCTATTGGCTTGCAGGCTGATTTAAGGAAAAAGGTATTAAAAAAATAAACGTAAAAAAAAGAGCTATATATGTGCTTTTCTTGTTGATAAGTTTGGTTTTTTAAAAAAGGAGAAACGTATATGTATTTCTTTCCTCTGTGTTGTTTGTGGTCTGAAATAAATAATAAATTTGTAGTGATTTAATTTTTAAAAAGAAGTATTTGCATGAAAAATCTGGCAGCAGGTTTGCTTTACTTAGTTGTTTTGATTTTGGAGAAACAGCAGAATGTTTCTGGATATTCGCATTTGTTTCAGAGGTTGGAGCATAAGCCAGGTTTCTGTGTAGTCTGTCAGGCAGTGACACGTCTGAGCATGTTACAGTTTGTGGCTGTAAAAATTAGAGCCGTTTGACTCGTATTTGCTGCACGGGGTTTTCATTAAAAATATTGCCAATAAAGCAGCCGTGTCGGGGTGAGCGTGGGGGGCTTCGCCAGCCGCCGAGGGGGCACGGTGACACCCAAGGGGGTTTGCTCTGAGGGGCTGCTTCTGCCTGAACCTGCCTGCCTGCCCCGTCCCTCTCGGTTACTTCAGGGATGGATTCTGGCTCGCAGAGGTGGTTTTTTTCTCAGGTTGTAGCGGGTTCGCTGTGTGCCCATCACCTGCTGCTCAGTGCGGGGCAGGAGCTGAGGCAGAGGTGCTGAGCACCTGTGGGAAGAGGCATGGGGAGGAGGACAGAACACGGCTGGGACGAGTTTTCCCTTCCACTGTCACTCGGGATAACCCAGCATTCCCTGATAACTTTGCCCCAAAGTTTTCTGAGGGTTCTCAGGCTGCTTTGGAGTTGATTGACTTGCTGCAATTTTGTCTTTTGAGACAAAAACAACGAGAATATTAGTAACACGCACACACAACCCCTTCCCCCCGCTCCCAAACAGTTGGAGGAAGCTATTTTTCGGGCCACCACCGCACCGTCACCACCACGGGGACAACCGGCAGTGCCCAGGACCAGGGACACGGGTCGGGGATGCTCTTTGGGCCGGGCCGGAGCACAGGGTGCAGTGGGGGGGAGTGGCGCAGAGAGGGTTAACGCGGCGCGGGGCACGCCGGGAGTTGTAGGCGGCGCGGCGCGGGGCACGCCGGGAGTTGTAGGCGGCGCCGACGGCCCCGCCGGGCCTCCCCGAGCGGCCCGCGGCGGGGATCGAAGCTTCTTCCCGCGGGGATCACGGGGCGGAGACCGGGGCGAAAACCTGGGCCGGTGCCCGTCGCCCCGCGCCTCGGGGCCGTGCGGTTCGCACGGCCCCGAGGCGCGGGGCGACGGGCACCGGCCTATCGGGGCCTTGCCGTGTGAAGGGGGCATCGCCCACCGCTCCTTGTGGGGCTCTTTTTGATGGGAAAGGGAGGAATCGAGGCCCACGAAGGTGCTGAAGGGATGGAGGGACAGACTGTGGAGGTGCAGAGGTAGTTTGCCTGATAGCAAGGTACTTTGTGCCCTCCCAGCTTTGTTCTCGGAGAAAAAAAATATTGCTAATTTAAAAAATATCGTTAATTTAATTGATGCTATAAGTGTGGCCAGAGTGCAAAGCCAATTTCTTGTTAAGAGAGCTGGTGTTTTAATGTGCCTCCAGGTAATTAACAAATTCCTTTATTTCATGGGGGAAAGGAATGACAAATGGGTGTACGTGAAAAAAATCAAGGAATCATTGGCTCATAGAATCATAGCCTTGTAGAATCTTAGACTCGTAGAATTACAGAATCATAGAATGGTTTGGGTTGGAAGAGACCTTAAGGATCATCCAGTTCCAACCCCCCTGCGATTGGCAAGGACACCTCCCATTGGTTCAGGCTGCCCAAGGCCCCATCCAACCTGGCCTTGAACACTTCCAGGGATGGGGCAACCACAACTTCCCTGGGCAACCTCTGCCATCGCCTCACCACCTTATTCTTCCTTATGTCTAGTCACCACCCTCATTGTGAAGAAATTCTTCCTTATGTCTAGTCTAAATCAGTCTGAAGCGAGTTTTCAATGATTTGTTTCTTTTCTGACCTTTCAGTTTCTGAGAGGAGAGGTGTATGAGGAGCTTTACAAACATTTTTGTATTTGTGTCAGAAAGCACATCACATCTTACCAATGATCATCACCTGAAATACAATCTTTGAAGTGCACACAGATGAGTGTAATTCTTGGAAGAGAGATAGCAAAAGGAATGATTTTTTTTTTTTTGGTGCAGGGGAGATATTGTAGTGCAGGGAAAAAAAAAGTTTTGGTTATAAAAGAAATTATTGGGTAGACACAAGAAAGGATAAGTGTCAAAGTGCCTAACCCTAACCCCTGGTGGTTTGGACTTGCAGGGTTAAGCTGTTGAAGGTAACTTGAGATACACAATCAGCAAGTGCAGACAAAATAAAATATAAAAATTCAAGGCAAAGAAAATGTGAATAATGTACTGTAACATGTTTTAGAGTTATTAGCATGTGGCCCACTCTATTCCATCTGAAAAGGACCGTTGCTTTTCTATTTCTTCAACAGGAACTTAATTTTACTGAATTCTGTTTTCTTATTTCAGTGGCAATGGAAGTGAGTTACCACAATAAATACAATAGATCCCCTTTCCAAAAATACACTATCTAATTTTAAGTGCTGTATAAGCAGTGGAAGCTACATCTAAAGGGAACCAAGTAGTTGAGGGTACCTAATGGAAAGGCAGCATTTGTGATAGGTATGATCTAGTCTGATAGCTGTAGTACACTCGTCTGTAGAATGGTTTCTGAAGGGCAAAATAAAAGATGGAGAAAAAAGTGTGATGAAATGCAGCATAGTTTTAGCAAAAACATACTGTGCCAGACTAACTTGTTACCTTATGCTAGGATTTCCTACACAGAGGAAATACGAAAGATCTAATGTGTTTCATTGTCAGGAAGGTGTTTGATAATGTAGCATGTGAGGAAATTATGTAAAATGTAATTAATCCAGATTCTCTCCATTGTAAGGTGGCTTGGGAATGCATTGACAGATAAAAGGCGGAAAGAAAATGTACTGATGGAAAGGAGGCTGTCAACTGGATTTTTCAACAACTGTTTTGGAAATAATTTGTTCTTTTCCATAGTTACACTAGAGAAAAAGTACAACTGCAATGATAAAATCTTATGACACAAAACTGATGGACTATATCAGTAGAGGAGAATGGGAATATCCATGTACCAACATGATGAATCAAAACTGAGATTAATAGGATTAGATGAGATTTGGTGATGCAAATAGAGGCTAATCACAGTTTGTTCTAGAAGAGCTCATCCCTTTAATGGTGAATTGATAGTTGGTGTAGTAGTCAGCAGCAGAATGATGGCATACTGCTACATAATGTGGCTGAGAAAATAAAGCAGATGGTATCCTAAAATGTATTAAGGGAGGTATTTTCCGTATTTATAGAAAATATTAATGTCAAAGTATATGGCATTAGTGAGACCTTATCTGGAACCCGAAACGTTCAGATAAATAGATTCAAACAGGTGGGTGAAACAGCTGCAGAAAAGGACCAGGTGGATATTAAGAGGAATAGAGAGACTGTTTACAAAAAGATACAAAAGTAACGATTACACACTTTTTATGCAGGGAAGGAAAATAATTGTGTGACCTCAAGATTAGACTAAACAAGCAACACAAATGCATATAAAGGGGGTAATGAGCACAGTTTGCTGAGAACTATAGGAAGACTTCTACTAGACCTCCCATGTTCTGGTGTTGTTTCAAATGAGAATGAAGTTTACATTTATTTTAAAATTAAGTTTGATAAATCTAGAAAAGAACATCAGTGTTTGATTCTGTTTAGTAGAGGGGAATTTGGCTTGGGAATCCTGGATATCCCCCGCCTTACGTCTGCATTCTTGTGTATTGGTAGCATGGATTCTGAGATGGACGTGTACATTTACAGTGGGTCCGTTCTGAAAGTGCTGCTGGCTTTTGTCATCTTAATTTCCCTTTCCATTAATAAAGTTCATTTCTTTGGGCCCCTTCTCAGAAGCAGGGCATATTTGCTATCCACTGCTTTATCACCTGCACAGGCTAAATTGTGCTGGCAGAATAGAAGCGATGTTCTTTAGCTCAATAGCTTTAACCTTGGGAGTACACAAACTGTATGGTTTGGACACCATGCTTGAAGGTGCACTCACAAAGCACTGCGTGATTTCATGTCCCTGGATGGGCTATTTGTAGAAATCTTCATGGAATAATTTTTAGGAAAGTATTGAAATAAAGAAGTTAATCATCTAGGGCAAGAAATTATTGCATTCTGAAACGTATGTATAACCAGCTCCCTTGGGATGTTACCTGAGACCTTGTATCTTTTTTTCTGCCTTTTAGACTGTATAGTTTTTACATACAGGACTTAGCACAGCACTGAAGAATTAACAGAAGAAGCTTAAAGAACATTGCTTTTCAGTGAGGCTACCATACTCTAGGCAGACGTTTGAGGTTTTAAATTGGCTTTTTTGCTGTTTAGGAAATCTCTGCAAAGCAGGGAGTGAAGCAATCATTACTCAGCAATCCATTTTAATTTTATTTTTCAGTCTGCAACTGTTGCAGGTTTTTCAAAGAGAAAGATTTTTTTTTGAGGAGGTAACTTTCTATTCAGTGGTCAATAGAAAGTTAAGTGATGGAATCAATCTAATCATCAATGTATACATTAAATGCTACTGGTGGCACTTTAACTAGTTGCTGAAGCAGGGGAGTAAATGGATTATAAGGATTAAACTTCCTTCATCCCCCTAGAGGTGAACAAGTCATGTGAAATGGAAGGCTCATTTGGTAGAAAGCAGTATGAAAGACTTGGAAGACAAAAAAAGAAATATATATTATCTCCAAATGGTTTCTTGCACATTTTTTTCTACAATAGGTAGTGGCATGTGAGCTACAGACAGAATCTCTAAGCTTACAGGGCAGAAATATGACCATAAAGTGATTATGTGAATATGTAATGAAACACGCTTAGTCTTTATTTAACCTGTATTCCTGAAAAATGTTTTTCTCTTCCATCCTAAACCTGATTCTTCAAAGAAAATCATTCCTATTCATAGCAGATGCTTTATCTTATTCTTTATTTGACCTTTTCGAATTGGAAAGAAGTCCTGGACTTTCCCACTGAAATGGTGGAAACACAGTGTTAGGACTACAGCAAAGGAAAATTGTCTGACCTGACCACGTCATCCTACAAGACTTTCCACTGCAAAGAGAGACACATCCACTAGTGTCACCATTTTTTCGTTTTCTTATGCCATATTACGCTTCTTGAAATACTGCTGATGGGGGGAGCCAATTTATGGAAGTGAGAAGCATTCAGGTTGATAATTACATTTGCATGAATTACTAACAAGAGCAAAACAGTGAATATTTTAACATTAAACAAAAATAAGGTGTTAGTGCTGTTATTAAGAGTAGACAAATCCATTCTTTTGCTGGTTTTATATAAACAAGTCCAGGAGGAATGTGTACATGTATATACTCATGCATATGTATATATAAACACATACACCTTTGCTGCATGTGCTGGTTGATGAACATATGAAAGTAGTGGGAACTTACACACTGAACAAAATAGCAGTAGGCTGGGAAAGGGAGGGTTCACTGTGGCTTGCAGCAGGATTTCTGGGTTGTTTTTTTTTTAAGTGTTGTTGTTGCTGTTTGGTTGGGCTTAATTATTATTATTAGGAATGCTTTGGAGCCAGGTCACCACTGCTTTCAATCTTCCAGTTTTCATTGATGAGGGATAGTGAATTACACCCCTGAACAGATGGCCTTCTGGATGGAGACTTTATTATGGTGTCTTTGGTCTTATATAATTTAGTTCCAGTTATTCCCAGAAAACAAAACAATAAACAACCAACCAAGCAGTCAAAGGACAGGAAATCATAAGCTTCTCAATAAGCTCCTCCCATAGTAAAAAAAAAAAAAAAAAAGGCTCAGTGCCTGTAAAATCATTGTGCAATTGATACAAAAGCAGTTGGATGTTGTTGTTACAGCAGCGTCTATGGGAACAGAAATAGTGGGAGGAGAAATAGGAATTTGGCCTTCCTCTGGTCTCTCTCCAACGTGTGCAAATCCTGAGATGGAAGGAAATGCCATCTTTTGTTTTCTGCAGTGCCTTCATGTACAGAAACTTCTCTCAAAATTTAATCAAAGCAGAATAACTAACAAGTAAGTAGGATAAAACTATTGTTTGTACTTGTTTCAGAGTGGCAGTGCTCATTTCTGTCTCAAGTGTTTCTGTGGAAGGAGAGCCCAAATGATTGCTACTATTCTTATTGCAGTATTCAGGTAGATGACAGCTTGGCTTAAATTATGAAGACAAAATGAGTTTTGCTCTCCCACTATCAAGCACAAAGAAACATCTAGTTAGAGAAGCCAGACTTCACCTTTTTGAGCAAGGCAATATATTGCTACCGTAACTTGTCCCAATGCAATGTCAACCTTTAAAGTTTCTACTATCCAGAACATCTAGTTTCCGTCTTGGCATCTAAAGATAAAGCTTAGGCTGCCCAAATCACCTGATCAGGTGTCATGAGAGGCAGTTCCTGCCTATGAATTTCTCTGCCTGCCAAGGTCCTGGTGATCTCTGTGCTGGTGAGCAGTGTGTTTTTGCTGGGCTGTACGAGCACGGCACTCACCCATCAATGCTAGTGGGGGTCTCTCCTGCCAGATCTCCCAAAGCAAGTCAGCTGTGGATGGGCTGCACGAAGTGAGACACGCTGTGCATCGGTAGTCTGGTGGTTGAAGTGTGTGAGAAATTGAAACCTGGAGTTCAAATCCCATGCCTGCCTCGGCAGGTACATCTCCTAAGAGCTCATGCTTTGTTCCACTCAGGACCACTGAGGTAGTTAGAGAAGACAGGTATGGGATGAGTGTGTCTGTCGGAAGAACTGTTACTGTTTGGGCAGGAGAGAGTGCAGTGCCACACTGCTAAAGCGATGGTTAGGACAACCGTTTGCGATGATAGGTACTTGCAATCCAAATCCTTGTTGTAGTGGGGTGCAGTATACAGTTCTGGGAATGACTGAATCTCCCAAGGTGTTTTTAAAATGCCAGCTTTAATAGTTAAAACTTTAATGGTAGAACTCTTTAGGAAGTCTGGAAGACAGGCATTTTATAGAATGAGAATTTGAAGGAAAAAAACCCACAACAAAACGGAAGCATAATTGGGTGCTAAAGATAGGAATCTGAGATTTTTTTACTCTCAACTTCTGTCCCTAGGTATGGATAGGTAGGGTCCTAGCTGAACTCCCTGCCCTCACATTTCCTTATATGCAAAGTAGGCATGATATATCATACTTAATGGGCATTCTTCAAAGCATAATTCATGTTCATGAAATACCAGGACTGGTCAAGACAAAGTCTTCTAGAATACCAGGTTATGGCAGGGGCACCAGAACTGACGAGTAGATCTTTAAGGAGACACTCGAGGAAGACAGATTTTTTTAAAAAGGATATGGTGGCAGAACTAGTCCACTGTGATATGGAAGAGATAAAGTAGTTATCTGGAAGAGCGGTCATGTTGCATGATTCCTGTCCTATGGATATGAATGAGCTTGCGCTAGGTTGACTGTCTTAGGAATGCATTGGAAGGGGGTGGAGAGATGGTTATAGACACAGTCTCACATTCAATGTATTCCACAAAAAGGATGCAGTTGAAGAGGGTTGAGTGTATATGATACAGTGCAGTGGATGAACAGTAGGTTATAGATGAGACTACAGAGGCTTATTCTCAAATGTGGTCCATCGTCTGGGTCTGAAAAGTAAATGCATTATGCAGGATGGCACTGAGTGTTGGCAGTGGCATGAGGGACACGCTTTCCTGAACTTTGTTCATTTTATGTGGACAAGTATCTGTATTGCTTATCTGTGGTTATGAAACTAGGTAGCAGGGACATCGAGGATTAAACAATGAGAACACAGTATTTCGTTTCTACAGATGATATTTTCAGCTCAAAATCAATACATTTCAGTGGGCTGTAGGATTGAAGAAGGTTAATCTTCTGTTGCCATGGTCCATACTATGTCTCTCTCCTAAACACATGCTGCATTTGGATTTGCAGCATGTACAGCTATTAGAATTTTTTTTTTGAGAAGTGATTGATTTCCAGCATTGCTGGTAATTGAAAAGACTTTTTATACATGTCCTACTCAAGCCTTTCCTTGGTTTGCACGACGAGAGGATCTAGAGCTACCCATTGTGGTAATTTCTGATAGTTCTAATGGAAAATGGCAACAAAAAGAGGAATTTTGAGATTTTACAAGACAACACCTGTTATTCCATAGGAGGTAAAATGCCTGTATAAGGTACTAGAAGTTTGTAGTGCCATTTGCGTAGTTTCCTATTCTTCTTGAGGGCGGTTGAATGGACCTTTTCATAAAGAGCAGTATGCATCTGCAGAGCATGTAAAATTTACAGTCTGTAGACTCACGAGTTAATATGCCGACTATTCTCTTGCTTTAGGTTCTGTTTAGATTCCATTGCTACATTTGCCCAGAGTGATTTGTTGAGAAATTCGGGACTTTAATCCCTGAAGCAGAAGAACAGGTTGCTGACACCCAATTTTTATTTGAGAAACAAGGAGTTACAGAGTGTGGTAACCTAAAATGCCTGGATGACTCAGTTTGAAAAATGACACTTGTGTTGCAAAGCTGGCTTGTGTTTGCAGGCTCCTGTCCTGCAAATGTAGTTGTAGTTCTACACCCATAGAAGCTACAGTAACAAGTGTGCAATTACAGGAGGAGTGACACAGAAATAAATATTTGTGCTTGCTTACTTATTTGTTATGGCACTTAAAGGTATCAGCTCCATCCCTTTCTCTCAGCCTGCTGCTGTCTGGCTCACTTGCACCTGTAATCTTTGCAGAGCATGGACGATTGGCTCTCCTGTGGTTGTTCAGTGCCTGGGTAAGTTGGGTACCCCTTCTTCATGGGTAGTGAGGTGCTTTGTGTCAGGCCCACAGGTGCACTAAAAGGGCTGAGAGCCAGGTAGCTGCTGTTGTCAAGGACCAAGCCTAAAACATAGATCGCCAAGTCCCTGCACGCCAGGACCAAGGAGGGTTACATAAACACCAGCTTCCAGAGTTGTCCAAATACAGTGCTTTAACATATGTTAAAATTTATGCAGAAGATGGGGCTGAAAATGCCTGCCACAGCACCGCACCCTGTCCAGTTCAGCCAGCTTTTCCTCCCATCACTACAGCTGACGCAAACCCAGTTATTCTGTGAGCTATGCAACAGCTTCAACCAAAAGCACCTCACCCAGCACGTCTGTGCCATGTTGTTAAGACATTTTGCTGGTGCAAGCCCTTTCAGGCAGAGGAGGGAAAGCTAATTTCCTGAGTTCCTGAGTGAGTGCCAAATAGTGTGTGAATTTGGAGGGGTACCATGACCCCTTCCAGAGGATAGAGTAGGTGCCTAAGAAAAGGTTCAGGATTAAGAATTGCACACAAGGTATCTCACTTCACCCCAGTGTTAGGATTCACTGCTGTTTGAGGTGTCTTAAGAGAATTATTGGCATATCCACCTGGTTCCTGTACAGTTCTTCACTTCACAAGACCGACAGGGTACTCTTAGGTACTCTGCTTTTTGCCTTCAGTGTGCACCGAGGCAGGGTGTCTTAATTTGGGACTGTGAATTTAGGCAAAGACACACTGCAGTGCTCAGCACCGCAATAGCCAGGCCCTTTATTGAATCTGGCCTCACTGCAATAAATGTGAGTAATGCTAAGAGAGGCATGAGAGCAGAATGACTGTACAGGAGGGAGAGCTGCACTTGACTTGCTAGAATGAAAAACATATTTGTAAAGGGATAAAATTAGTGCTGGGTACAAGAATGCCATTTAACGAAACAAATGACTACACCTCTTCTCAGTGGCAGGAAAAGTGTGACACATCACAGATAACCAGCAGTCCCCCATCCTACTCTCAGGGCTGCTACAGAGTAAATGGTGCTGCTCGCTGAGCTAACCAGGCTGGAGGGAGGAGTTGATCCCAGTGCTGAGGCCTCCCGAGTGCTGAGACCTCCATGCCACACGCCTGACTGTGGGTGCAGTGAGTGACTGGTTTTGGTTCTGACCTGCGGGCTTTCAGAGGTGCTGGCAGAGCAGGGCAGGAGGGAAGATGTACGCGTGACACATGGGAATGTGGTCACGCTGAGATGTGTGATTGCTCGTGAGGTGCTTATGGCAGCAGAGTCACACAAAAACTTAGTAATAAAAACTGAATGTCTCTTATTGAATTATCTTTTATCCTCTATTAGTTGAATTTTATTTCTCCTCTCTGCTATATTTTTGCTTTCTTTATGTCTCCTCCTGATGTCTTCTCTGTAGTTCTATATTATTATTTTTTGTTCTTTTTTTCCATGTCTACTGTTGCTTTTTCACTCCTGCATGTCTTTACTTCTTTAGCTTTCCTAAATACTTTCACTTTTGTCTTTCTTGTGATCTGCCATACAGCTTGGCCACCTTCCATGTGATGGAGCAATGTAGCAGAGTTGTGCATTGACTTAGGCTTGCGTCACCACCCTGCCTGAACCAGATTGCATCTGCAGTCTTCTGGAACTGACTACATGCCTGAACTCATAAAAGATGCTGTGGAAATGTGGATCTCTGGGGCCTTGGCAAGGTATCCTCATGTACATGTGAGTGCATGTTAATGTGTGAGTACATACCAAGTGCCTGTCTGCTCCATCAGCACAGCCGACTGGTTGCTCATCTGGGCTTTGCAGCAGGTTATGGGAAACAGGAACACACCTGAAAAGCCCATGGGAAGACTGAAAAGGGGGCTATGCCTGTTGCCTGGGAATGTGTGATGACCGTAAATGAGAGATCCAAAACCCCTCACTTGACCTTTGTATAATTCTTTCTGTTCCAGTGAGAGTCCCTTTCCCTGCCTGTGACTCATCTTATTCTAAATGTAGACTGTAAACCTCTCAGAGGACTGCCTTTCTTTCTGAACAGAGTAGCATAGAGGATAGTAATGCTGTTGAATAACTAGTATTATTTTTTAACACAAAAACCTTGAGGACTGCCTTGCTGTATCTGTGCTTCTCTGTCAAGGGATTTATCAGTTCCCCAGGAGAACAATGGAGCAGGTTCTGTCCTGACCTGCAACAAGAACGTTGTTCAGACAAGAGGTCTCAGGAGCAGCACAACTGCAGTACAGTGGGCAATAGACATTACAAGAAAAGATAGGTAGGCTCTGACAAAGGCCCACGGATCTTCCGTAGCACCCACATACTTCCTTCCCTATTTCTGACCCATTTGCAATTGGCAGCATCCTGTTCTAACTGCAGTGTGATGTATGTGGACATCAAGTAGGAAGCTGCCTGTTCCCTGCAGCAGGTTACCCAACAGCCTTCTTTTTGCCGGCCTCTACATATTCTGTCCAGCTGCCCAATCCACTTTTGTTCTTGACATTTGGTGACCCTGGTGATCATACTTGTTACCTTCATCCCTCACTTCAGCTCTTGTTTTGTCTTTGACTTGTAGCCGATCTTACTAGAGCCAAATGGAATAATTTTCCCTTTTCAGATGCTTTTGTCATAGCCTGTCTCTATTGCCTGGTCCTCTGGAAGACAAAGCAGTGAAAATCAGTGATATGTCCTTATCATAGAATCACAGAATCATAGAATTACCACGTTGGAAAAGACCCATCAGAACATTGAGTCCAACCATTCCTATCAAATACTAAACGATGCCCCTGAGCACCTCGTCCTCCCGACCCTTAAACACCTCCAGGGAAGGTGACTCAACCCCCTCCCTGGGCAGCCTCTGCCAGTGCCCAAAGACCCTTTCCGTGAAAAATTTTTTCCTAATGTCCAGCCTGAACCACCCCTGGCGGAGCTTGAGGCCATTTCCTCTTGTCCTGCCCCCTGTCGCTTGGGAGAAGAGGCCAGCACCTTCCTCTCCACAACCTCTTTTTAGGTAGTTGTAGAGAGCAATGAGGTCTCCCCTCAGCCTCCTCTTGTCCAGGCTAAACAACCCCTGTTCCCTCAGCTGTTCCTCATAAGGCCTGTTCTCCAGCCCCTTCACCAGCTTCGTTCCTCTTCTCTGGACTCGCTCCAGAGCCTCAACATCCTTCTTGTGGTCAGGGGCCCAGAAATGAACACAGTACTCGAGCAGCAGTCTCACCAGTGCCAAGTACAGAGGGAGAATAACCTCCCTGGACCTGCTGGCCACGCCGTTTCTGATACAAGCCAAGATGCCATTGGCCTTCTTGGCCACCTGGGCTCACTGCTGGCTCATGTTCAGTCGGCTGTCAACCAACACCCCCAGGTCCCTCTCCTCCAGGCAGCTTTCTAGACAGACTTCTCCCAGTCTGTAGCACTGCAAAGGGTTGTTGTGCCCCGAGTGCAGGACTCAGCACTTGGTCTCGTCAAACCTCATGTCATTGGTCTCAGCCCAGCAGTCCAGCCTGTTCAGATCCCTTTGCAGAGCCTCCCTACCCTCCAGCAGATCCACACTTCCACCCAGCTTAGTGTCGTCTGCAAACTTGCTAAGGGTGCACTCGATGCCTTCATCCAGGCCATTCATAAAGACATTGAACAGGGCTGGACACAGCACTGAGCCCTGGGGAATCCCACTTGTAACTGGCCTCCAGCTGGAGTTAACGCCATTTACCACCACTCTCTGGACCCGGCCATCCAACCAGTTTTCCACCCAGGAGAGTGTGCGCCTGTCCAGCCCAGAGGCTGACAGTTTCTGAAGCAGAATGCTGTGAGAAACTGTGTCAAAGGTCTTACTGAAGTCCAAGAAGACCACATCCACAGCCTTTCCCTCGTCCAGTAGTCAAGTCACTTTATCATAGAAGGCGATCAGGTTTGTTTGGCAGGACCTGCCTTTCATGAACCTGTGTTGACTGGGCCTGATCACCCGGTTCTCTTGCATGTGCTTCATGATGGCACTCAAGTTCCATGATTTTCCCTGGCACTGAGGTCAGACTGACAGGCCTGTAGTTCCCTGGATCCTCCCTGCAACCCTTCTTGTAGATGGGCACAACATCAGCCAGCCTTCAGACCCGTGGAACTTCCCCAGTCTTCCAGGACTGTTGGAAGATGATGGAAAAGGCCAGCACATCCACCAGCTCCTTTAATACCCTTGGGTGGATCCCATCTGGCCCCATAGACTTGTGGGTGTCTAGCTGGGTGAGTAAGGCTCTGACCACCTCCTCTTGGATCATGGGAGGCTCATTCTGCTCCTCTAGCTCCTGGGTTTGTACACAGAGGGAACAACTTTCTTTACAATTGAAGACTGAGGCAAAGAAGGCATTAAGTACCTCAGCCTTATCCTGCAAACAGTTTAAGAACCGCTTTGACAGCCAAAAGAAGAAAATAGGGTGATGTGCCCACAGCAAACATGTCATCTTTCTAACATTTTACAATCACACTATGATGCCAGTGAGGAGTGATGCTTGAAGCTCCCTCTGATTACCTATGTTCTTTTCTCTTACTGTAACAACGTTTTTTTCCAACGCACAAGTGTTCATGCAAAAATGCCACAATTCTCCATGCAGATTAAAGCAGGTTTACAAATTAAGGAAAGACTGGTATGGGGCGAAATGAAAAATGAAATATCCCAGTAAATTTGCACTTCCTTGTAATCAAAGTCTTGTCTTTGGCTGGTGTTACGTAGGATACGCAAGCCTTGGTGAGGCTTATGAGTATTTTTCTACTGCAAAAACTGCAAGAGTTAGCCCTAGCAAATCACCCTATTCTAAAAATGGTGGCCAGTAAGTAATACGTGAGCTCTCTCTTGGGGGAAAGAACGGGAAGAAAACTTGGTGACAGCTTGGTCCTCTACCATGCTGCTTTTCACAGCTGAGTGGTTGAGAAACAAAAGGGGAAAAAAAAAAGTGAGCTAAATCACCATGAGAATGGATGCCTTCTGTTGTGGAACCAGTGACATGCTCCCTCTCATTAGAGCTGATACAACTGCTGTATAACAAAGATTAATTTCTAAAAATCAGCTGTAAACCTATAGGCCAGCAATGAGACGGTGACTTGAGAATTTTTTTGTTGCAAAGATCCTAGTAGTTTCATGCCTTTAATCTGCATCACTGCAGACAGTGTATTGTTGAATCCAATGAAGTTTGAATCCCATGATGAATTTAATTGTTTTCCACAAGTAGGTTATGAACAGAAACCTTTGATTTCTATTAATTATGTATCTTCAAGTGAAAAGCTATTTTGTTTGTATATATGTATTTAATAAAAGGAAATGTAACAAACATTTATTTTTATTAAACTAATAAGACAGATAAACCCGTCAAAGCATGTTTTCATTTAATTTCTTTGGTCTTCTTTCCCTTAGTATAAATGAAAGATCATTAAGTGCAGTCTCATGTATCTTAGGACACACAGTTCATTGCATCAGGTAGTTGATCTTGTTCCTAAATAAGAGCTTTGAGGCTGCAAGAGTCTTTGTAACTGCATCCATACGGCATCATAACTGGATTAGTACTTCAAGGTGCCAAATTCAGGATACGGCTTACCTATTGCATTTAGGGTGGCGACTATACAAGAAAAATATAATCACAGTGTTAAGGAACTCATGCCTAATGAAAAACAAGCAGGAAACGATTAGGGATCGTGGAACAGGACAAGAAAAGAGAAATGAAATAGAGCTTATAAATCCATTCAGCAGTCTGCAGAAGTAGCATCTGTAGAAGGAAGCTGGATCTGAAGCATGGAAGGATTTGGCAGATGACCTCCTGGAGTCTGCATCCAGCATAACCACGGCATGTGGGAAATAGCTCAAAGGAGTGGGATGAGGGCAACTGGCCAATGGCTGCAGCCCGTCAGCAGTGCTTTAGCAGAGGCAAATAGGGCATGGAAATCTGGAGAGTCTTGAAAAATGGCTCATGGCAAAGCTACGTGTAGAGACTCATAAACATGACTGCCACCAGCTTGAATGGCTGTCGCCGCAGCTGGAGGAGCAGTGAGGGAAAGAGCAACACAACAAAATTGGTGGATGAGGAAGATCAACTCTGACAGTTTAGGCTTCAGCTGGAATTGTTGGTGGATATCTGGGAAGGCCGAAGTAGGCTGTCCTAGGTGTCAGAGCAGCATGGAAAGAGCATAGAATCATAGAATCACTAGGTTGGAAAGGACCCACTGGATCATCGAGTCCAACCATTCCCATCAATCACTAAACCATGTCCCTGAGCACCTCATCCATCCATCTTTTAAACATCTCCAGGGAAGGTGACTCAACCACTTCCCTGGGCAGCCTGTTCCAGTGCTTCAGCATGGAGTCTGAAGCACAGCAGAGCTTTGATGGAGCTTGCAGCAGTAGCGTCTGGATTTGGGTATGACCTGTTTTCCAAGACAGGGGAGAAAGAAAAGCCAAAATATGCCAAAAGCCAAACCTACCCTCTATGCTAGTTGTCGTTAAGGACTCAGATGTGGATCTCTGGAAATACTCATGTAGAGAAGGTTTCTTAGTGCTTGTAAAGAGGTCATTGTCAAATAAATAGTGTAAAAGGCTTGCTTTCTAGAAAAAGATTTGGACTTTTGGGAGCTGCAAAAGTCCATCTTTAAGAACACTATGTTTCTTCCTCCACGCCTGGTGGACTTCTCTGGTGTGTTGGTTGACCCACACACTGCACCAAGTCACCATTGATTTTCAGACTTCCTCGGCCACTCCTGGCCGTTAGCTGGTTCAGGATGTATGCAGCAACCACCAGCTCTCTCGAGGTTTCGTCCTCCCACACCCCTCACACTGGTGTCTATGGGGAGGAGGAGGGAATCGCGGGGCGTTCAGTGGGGTGCAGCTGTCACGGCCCTCATTGGGAGCTGGAGGAGAGGTGGGACACAGCGGAGCTCTGCCACTGCGGGGGAGTGGTTTCCTAGATGTTTTGAGGGAAAGGCTGTGGATGTAGTCTTTTTGGACTTCAGTAAAGCCTTTGACAGTTTCTCACAGCATTCTGCTTAGGAAACTGGCTGCCTCTGGCCTGGACAGGCACACACTCTCCTGGGTGGAAAACTGGTTGGTTGGCCAGGCCCAAAGAGTGATGGTAAATGGAGTTAACTCCAGCCGGAGGCCAGTCACAAGTGGTGTCCCCGAGGGCTCAGTGCTGGATCCAGTACTGTTAGAATGGTAGAATCATAGAATAGTTAGGGTTGGAACGGACCTCAAAGATCATCCAGTTCCTACGCACCTGCCATGGGCAGGGACATCCCACTAGACCAGGTTACTCAAGGCCCCATCCAACCTGGCCTTGAACAGCTCCAGGGATGGGGCATCCACACCTTTCTTGGCAACCTGTTCCAGTGCCTCACCACTCTCAGAGTGAAGAAATTCCTCCTAATGTCTAATCTAAATCTGCCCTTCTCCTGCTTATATCCGTTACCCCTTGTCCTATCACCACAAGCTTTTATGAATAGTCCCTCTCCTTTCAGGTACTGGAAGGTCGCTATAAGATCTCCTCAGAGCCTTCTCTTCCCCAGGCTGAATAACCCCAACTCTCTCAGCCTGTCCTCATAGGGAAGGTGCTCCAGCCCTCGGATCATCTTTCTAGGCCTCCTCCGGACTCGTTCCAACAGCTCCATATCCTTCTTACATTGAGGATTCCAGAACTGGACAGAATACTCCAGATGGGGTCTCACAAGAGAGGAACAGAGGGGCAGAATCATTTCCCTCAACCTACTGGCCACGCTTCCTTTGATGCAGCCCAGGATACAGTTGGCCTTCTGGGCTGTGAGTGCACATTGCTGGCTCATGTCAAGCTTCTCATAGACTGACACCCCCTAGTCCTTCTCTGCAGGGCAGCTCTCAATCATGTCATCCCCCATCATGTACTGAAAACAGGGATTGTCCTGACCCAGGTGTAGGACCTTGTACTTGGCCTTGTTGAACCTCACGATGGTCTCACAGGCCCACTTCTCCAGCCTGTCCAGGTCCCTCTGGATGACATCCCATCCTTCCAATGTGGCAGCTACACCACTCAGCCTGGTGTCATCTACAGACTTGCTGAGGGTGCACTCAATCTCGCTGTGTGTTCAATGTCTTTATCAATGACCAGGATGAAGGCATTGAGTGCACCCTTAGCAAGTTTGCAGACGATACTAAGCTGGATAGAAGCGTGGATCTGCTGGAGGGTAGGGAGGCTCTGCAAAGGGATCTGAACAGGCTGGACCGCTGGGCTGAGACCAATGACATGAGGTTTGACGAGACCAAGTGCTGAGTCCTGCACTCGGGGCACAACAACCCTATGCAGTGCTACAGACTAGGGGAAGAGTGGCTAGAAAGCTGCCTGGAGGAGAAGGACCTGGGGGTGTTGGTTGACAGCGACTGAACATGAGCCAGCAGTGTGCCCAGGTGGCCAAGAAGGCCAATGGAATCCTGGCTTGTATCAGAAACGGCGTGGCCAGCAGGTCCAGGGAGGTTATTCTCCCTCTGTACTTGGCACTGGTGAGACTGCTGCTCGAGTACTGTGTTCGGTTCTGGGCCCTTCACCACAAGAAGGATGTTGAGGCTCTGGAGTGAGTCCAGAGAAGAGGAACGAAGCTGGTGAAGGGGCTGGAGAACAGGCCTTATGAGGAACGTCTGAGAAAACTGTGATTCTATGATTCTATAATTCTGTCTCCTACTCCCTGCAGGCTCACTGAGTGTGGGGCTGTGGAGTGGTGTCTGGTGGGGTGACCACGGGGAGTGGGGCAGAGGAGCTGAAGTGACAGGCCCTGATGGACAGGCCTGAAATCATACGGGTGACCCATGGATAATTCATTTTCCATTGCTATGTGCATTGCTCAGTCTGTAACTCTCCACATTGCTATAATCAACAGAGCTGTGCTGTGCTGTTGCTAATACATAGAAGCGTTTCGTTATAAGTACAATTGCACTGTGTGAAAGAGAGAGGAACTGGACAGGAATGTTGTGTATCTACAGACCCTTAGCTTAAAGATAAGATATATCTGGCTGCTTCCTCCTTTCCTGGCACCTTGGCCATACTTGGGGGGGTAAGAGCAGTAAGTGGCAGTTAGGGCCAGCTTCTGCTTTTTAGTGATGTAATTTGTTTGTTTGATGGTATAAAGGCTAAGCCACTTACAGCGAGGGAGGGTTGAGAAACCTCAGTCGTGGGTGGACGCACCAAGTGGTTTTCCCAATTGCCTTTCTCCAAATCCTTGCTGCAAAAAAGAAAGGGGTCCCCCAGCAACTGTGGATCTGGATGATGTTAAAGCAGTCAGTGATGTATTTCTATTAATCGCCGCACTCTTATGGTAATGACTGGACACGTTGCCTTTAAAAGCTGTTACTGTTAACTCATGATCCATCGCTACTAATAGTTTATCTTCTTTCTTATTGTAATAACTTGAGTAAAACTTGATTTCACAGAGTCTGGGCCTTTATATTGACTTTCTGCTAAAGGCTCCCGAGTATTTGAGAGTATGGGGCTCTCAGGACAGTTTATTTGTCTAAGACCTCCTTGATTTCACAGAGTATTTGAAAGTTCAGGGGCGTTTATGTAGCCTGATCTAGTGGAACGTGTCCCAGCCCATCGCAGGAGGGTTGGAACTACATGATATATGATTAGTTTGGGTTGGAAGGAATCTTAAAGATCATCCAGTTCCAACCTGCCTGCGATGGGCTGGAACACGTCCCACTAGATCAGGCTGCCCAGGGCCCCGTGCAGCCTGGCCTTGAACACCTCCAGGGATGGAGCAGCCACAACTTCTCTGGGCAACCTGTGCCAGTGCCTCACTGCTCTCAGACTGAAGAAATTCCTCCTAATGTCTGGTCTAAATCTGCCCCTCTCCAGTTTATATCCACTGCCCCTAGTCCTATCACTACACCCCTTTGTGAACAGTCCCTCCCCAGCTTTCTCGTAGCCCCTTCAGGTACTGGAAGCTGCTCTAAGATCTCCTCAGAGCCTTCTCTTCTCCAGGCTGAACAACCACAACCCTCTCAGCGTGTAAAGTCAGCCTTGCAACCCAAACCGTTCTTCGATGATCCGGTGGGTCTCTTCCAACCTAGTGATTCTATGACTCTATGCTGAACGCCCCCCTCCCGCTAAAGCGGCAGCGGGGGGAGCCGGGGGACGCGCTGGGGCGGGAGGCGGAGCCCGAGCATTTTATGAATGGGCTCATATGACGTCACGGGGGGGCGGGACCAGCGGCGCCGGCGCGGCGGGGCCAATCAGCGCGCAGCGCCCTCGTGACGGCCGCGCGCGCCGGCCAATGGGAGGCGAGGCGGCGGGGCCGGCCACGTGGGGCGCAGCCCGCGAGTAGTACGGGGGCGCGCGGCCTCCCGCTCCCCGCCCTCCCCCCCCCTCTCCCCAGCTCCAACCCCCCGCGCTCCCTCCCGGCGTGGCGGGGCCGGGGGCGGGCGGGGCCGGGCGCGTTGCCGGGTTACGCGGAGGCCGAGCGGCCGCTGAGCCAATGGCGGCGTCGCAGGGGCGGGAGCCGTGACGGCTGCGGGTCGGCGGTGGCCGGGAGGGCTCATTTCGGCCGCGGCCGCCTCCGCAGCATGGTGGCTCCCGCCGCTCTCCCGGCCGCCGGCCTCCTTTATTGGGTGGGCGCGCTGGGCGCCCTCTACGCGGCGGCGCTGACCTCGTACCGCCTGCTGGCGGGGCTCCGCGTTTGGGCGCTGGGCGGCGGCGGCGCCGTGGGGCCGGCTTTGGGCGCCTGGGCAGGTGAGCGCGGCGGCTTTCGGGGGCGGCGAAAGTTGCGGTGGAGCGGGGCGGGGAGGGGGGGCGCCGCTTTGAGCCCGCCGGTGCGCGCGCCCCCGCCTCAGGGAGGCCGCGCGCGCGCGGCCCCGCGCTGATGACGTCACGGCGCCCACGGAGGGGCGGGGGTGGTGCGCGCGCGCCCTCCCTCTCCCCCCCCCCCCGCCCCCTCCCGCCCCGTCCCGGGACGGGGCGGGAGGGGGCGGGGGGGGGGGGGGAGAGGGAGGGCGCGTTCCCGTCTGTTAATGATGAAGGGACGCTAATGATGAAGTGATGCTGTGGGGGAGGTTTCCTCAGTCTGAAGAAGCAGTGGGGGGTTTTGGCCCTGAAGCGTGTTGTGGCCCTGGCAGTAGCCCGGGGAGGCTCTGTTTTCTCTCCTCCTGGAAAGGTGCGGCTGGGTCACCTTGAGAATGAAGTCAATTTTTAAGTCCTACTGTGGGAACAAGTCCGTTTTCTTCTCTCCTGGTGTTTGAAACACCAGTGGGCTTGGTGCTGATTGCTGTGACAACGCAGTCTTTCTGCTGCACAACTAGAAGGCCCTTCCAAGGCTTTTTATAAAAGCTCCTTACTGCACTTCAACTCTTTTGCCCGACTGAAATTGAGTTGCGGGTTCTTCCCTTGTTTTTTTAATGGATTTTTGGTTCCATGTATGCAATTGCTTCTGTCTGTGCTCTATCTGATTTACTGGTATTTAGAAGAAGCGGATGCAAGGAGGAACAACTACACAAACCAATAATGTACTCTGAGAAAATAATTTGTACTATTTTAAATAGCAGCCGTTTTGACCAAGTTGATTTTTCTTGTGAAGGTCTGTATGTGGCTTTTCTGGTGTTCTCTCCCAATAACTTGCATCTGCCTTGGTTTTGGGTACTGTGCAGTGATGGATGTAGAGTGGAAGCTGTCTCAATGCGAGTTTCCTGGGTGCATATCAAGAGAGAATACAGTGAGAATTCTTTGATCAACAGCTGTGTAGTGCCTCATCAGTTGGTAACAGAAGATAAGCAGCCTCCTTCCTTGGAAAACAGTTTAGCTAAATAAGCCACACACTAGAAGGGGGCAGAGCGCCAAGGAGTCAATCTAAAATCACCAAGAATATAGCAAAGATGTGGCTATTCCCCTGCCTTCCTCTAGACAGGCAAATCTGTTGGCAGCGCCTGTAGTTGTGATCCATAATGGTATTTCTCCTTAGGTTGGATGGGGATGTCCCTTTGATGCTGATGGCAGGCAGCCGCTTCGCTTTGCTACCATTGACAGCTGGGTGTATTCTGGAGTGTCTGGAGCAGGAAACTGTCTGCTGCTGTCACAGATCCCACTTGGAGAGTTGCCGTATCTCCTGTTTTAGGAAGCCATCTCTTTTTCTGGAAAAGATGAAATTGTTTTTCTTCCCCTTCCCTTAAGTAACCTGGTGAAATGAAGTAAAAATTCCACGGTAATTCAGACTGGGAAAAACCTCAGGAGGCCTCTAGTTTAGCCTCCTGCTCAGAACAGGGTCAGTTGTAAGATCAGACTAGTTGGGTATATGAAAACAATTAAGTTCTTAGATCCAAAATGCACTAGCACCACAAGTTGGATTGATCTGATGCTCTAAAACTTCGAAGATCTTGATCATGTCAGATACTTAAATATTTATTTTTCTGGGCTCAAAATTGCAAATATTGTAATGAGAAATATTTTTTTCTCCAGTTTGCTGTAACTGAGGTGATGTGTTAACTGGAAACAAAATTTATTTTGGCTGTGCAGTTGGACATATGACACTCCAAGAAAAGTCCTGTTTTCTTTCAAGACTCGCAGGAAAGGGTCCGTTTCTTCTCCTTGTGCCTTTGAAGCATGGTTGACTAATCGCACATTTAGTGATTACAACATGTCTGATAGTGATGATGCTTTCTCATGTGGTGAATACAGCTGTACAGTTGTATTTGGGCCAACAAACGTTTGTGAAGATGAGCTTGCCTTAATTAAGCTTCTTGGGAGTTTATTCATTAACATGCAAAAATAACTAAATGTGGGCAATTTTCTCTAGATTTCTTAAAAAAGAAAATGTAAGAGTTCATTAATCAGGATGGTGCTCTTGACTGCCTCTAACTTTCTGTAATTTGGTTTTAGACAAAAACCCTTTATTCAGTCTTAAACTGTTCTTTTCCTATGTAAATGTTTAACAAAAAATTATTTCATCAGCAGCAAAGCTGGGTGAATGCTTTATGCCTGTTCTTGTTGGCTTCTTTTACTTAACACAGGCTATGTTTGACTGTGCGTAGTCCAGCATCTAAAAATAGTGATTTATATACTAGAGCCACTAAAGGAGGCATGGAAAATGTGTGTAACTGGGTACCCCAGCAGTGGAGTGGGTACTTATTTGTGTGTTTACAGTCTTTCAAAGGCTAAGAATATGTGGGGTGATTCCCAATTTTTTTCTTGGCTAGGAAGACTGGCATAATAACAAAATCTAAATCTGACTTTAACAATAGTATTATTGGATTAATAAGATGTGATGCTTATACAAAGAGGAAGAAATGACAAGCTGGATTTTGTGTTTCTAAATGGGTTGAGTTAGATTCCATCTGTAAGATTATGCTTCCTGTGGTCTTAGAAACATCATCTTTAAAATACTCTCTTTCTTATGAAGTTCTCAGGACAACCTTAATGAAATAAGATGGATGATAAACTATTTTAGTGATGACTTAATAACTTCATGCAAAGGACATTGATTTTAGGCTGACCAAGTGATAGGTTGTTGACAACTTTGAGCAGCTTTCACATGCCATATCAATTCTCAACTAGCATCAAGTGAAATAATTGTTACTTGAAGGCTTTTTTCGTTCTCTGCAAAAAAGTTTCCAACCCTGTTGCAAAATTGAGTGCTTTGCACGTGTTTGGTAATGTGCAGTGGTAGTTGGCCACAAAACAAATCACTGTTGCAGATAGAAAGGGCCAACCTGGTGCAATCTTAGAATCATTTGGATGGAAAAGACCTTTGAGATCAAGTCCAACCATCGCTGTCCACTACTAAACCATCTGCCTGAGCACCTCATCTACCCATCTTTTAAATACCTTCAGGGATGGTGAATCAACCACCTCCCTAGGCAGCCTGTTCCAGTGCCTGGTAGCCCTGTAATTGAAGAAATTTTTCCTGATGTCTAATCTGGAACCTCCTCTGGTGCAGCTTGAGGCCATTTCCTCTCATCCTATCCCTAGTTACTTGGGAGAAGAGACCAACACCCACCTCTCCACAATCTCCTTTCAGGTAGTTGTAGGCAGTGATAGGGTCTCCTCTCAGCTTCCTTTTCTCCAGGTTGAACAACCCCAGTTCCCTCAGCTGCTCTTCACAGGACTTGTTCTCCAGCCTCTTCACCCACTTCATTGCCCTACTCTGGTCGCACTCCATCACCGCGATGTCTTTCTTGTAGTGAGCGATGCAAAGCTAGACACAGTGTTTGAGGCATGGCCTCACCAATGCTGAGTATGGTGTGCGATGAGGGTGTAGTTAGTGGGGCAGTAAAGGGAGTTTCAACCTCTCTTTGCGCTGCCCCTTCTGCAGGATGCGAGAAGGGGGCTCTGCACAGCTCCCTGTTTCTCAATGCACCTGAATGCTAGGCTGGTGCGTGCAGAGCTTTGGGAACAGATTTTGGTTATCTTTTGTTCTTTATCAGAATCACATATTCAGGGTTTTATCATCTTCAGCGCTTTAGATCTGTGGTGAGAGTATTCTGATCTTGTTCTCAGTTCTGGGTGCTACACAAACGCTTTTACCCTTGTATAAAGTAAAGCACGACACTCAGCAACCCAAAAAGTACCATTAAGAGCATGTGAAATTTTGTAATTCTTGATCATGGCAGCTCAAGTCAAGCTTGCGGCCTGAGCGTGGAGCATATATTGTTTTCTCCTATGGCTGTTAGCAAAGTGCTTCTGAAAGGTTCCTGTCTGAAGTTCCCAGAAGTGCTCTGCTCCGGTGTGTACTGCTTTTTCTTTACCCATCTACCATGTAACATTTTCTAATATTCATCCTAATTTTTTTCTGGTAAAAAAAAATTAGCTGTCTTCCTTTAGTCATCAATCCTATTCATAGCGTGTGCTTTAGACAACAGTGTGTCCCTCCAGCCTGCTCTTTGTTGGATTAAGCAAGCCTGTTCTTCCAGAGTAACCTAGGAGAGCTGGGATCTCTGACTCCATTTGCTCTAGGCTCTGCAGCTTGCACTGTGTGGTAGTGTGGGCTGCAACTCCTTTTAAAATGTTGCAGCTCTTAATAGAGAACCTCTCTGGCTCACTATTTTTTTACATAGGCTACTGTTACTAATGTATCCTAAAATTAATTTTGCTTCCGGGACAGTAAAAAGGAGTGAACCATACTCTACTCCGTTTACTGTGGTTTTGCTGTCTTTCTAGTTCTTGATTGCTTCTTGTAGGTGTTTTCTTTTGCATGTGGTATTACTGACTGTTTAAAATACCTGCTTAGGAGGATTGCTCGACACTTGTTGCTTTAAGTTCTCCTTGTCCTCTCTGTTAAGAAGGGGAGAGGGAGAGCAAATGCTTAAAGCCCAGAAGTCCGGAGTCTCGTCTCTGATTCTGCAGTGTCCCTGCTGATGGGCTTCAGCATTTCACTTCTGGCATGTGTCAGCAACTGTTGAGACTAAATAGGTATGTGTGGGCACCACCAACCTCAGCCAGGCTCATAGTCTTCAGCTCTAGAGTTTGATTTGGTGTGAACACTTCCATTCTCCTGTTTTTAAGAGATATTTTTCATTTCTCAAGAGAAATTCTGGGTGCAAGTGTTTAGTAAGGCAGAGTTAATGTTACCAGGAAACTTGAATCTGAATATGAACAGGCTTTGCCATGTTTGACCTGTTTGTGAAGGAGAGTTAAATGCCGTAGTATGGTCTCTCCACCTCCAAAACAAAAGCTAATGATGAGTGGAGGACAGATGCTGTTTGCGTTAAGGTAAAAGGAATACCCATCTCTGATAAACAACATGAGAGGGAAATGTGTGAAAATTTATTAGCCCAGGAGATGAATAGCTGTGTTGTTTTAAGCTAGCCCATTCTCTCACTTTTCTATATATTATAAAATAGGAATACTTGTAATGGAAACCAGTTACTTAAAACTAGGGAATTTATGCAAGGATGTAATCTAGGGTAGTATCTCGCTCCAGTTCCTTTCTGTTGCTTTTTTTGGACAATGCATTTCCCTCACCTTCGGGAAGGTTCCTTGTGAAGTGTCCTGGTGAGAGCAAGGAAAGGCCTTGTGTTGGAATGAGGAGCACAGAAGTGTCTCCAGCAAAGAAGTCCAGCTGGCACTGTGTTAGAGCCAACTGGTCAAATGCGCTCCTGCGTAAGGCACAAGTGAGCTAGCTGGCGGCCCTGCTGGTGTGAGGGCAGAGCTGAGAGTGGGGTTTGGGCAAAACTGCAGTAGTTTACCACCTGGGAGTTATTTTTTGGTAGGTGGTTAAAACATATTGCTGTTCTTGGTCTTATGAATATTTTCATTCGTAATCCCTAAGCTTGGGAAGAGTATCTCTGCTACAGAAGGGATGATAGTAAGAAAATACCCTAATTATTTCAACAGAAATGCCAAATATGATTCTTGAGGCTTGTATATGAACACAAATGTAGGATAAACAGCATAGCTAGTGGGTAAAGCATCTCATGTTCTGTTGGGCTTGCATGGTTTAATCACTTGTCTGGCTAGACTAGGGGTTGCCGCCTGTAACTTTGGATGACTTCTGTTGCTGACCTGTATTGATAGGCTTTAGGAAACCTGTGTTCCTAGGGTAAAGTAAAATGTTTTTCAGATTGAGTATATCAATGTCTGAAAATGCTAGAATTATGGCTACTTGACTTCCCCTATAGTACCGTTAATTGCACAAAAGGGTTCTTCCTTAAGTCTGCTGGTTTTTGACTCCTGATTATTTAACTTTAATGTAATATTTTTTCCAAAATTTGTGCAACTTCCCCGATTCCTGGAGTTGAAGTCTAGAGCAGTACACCATCACCCACTGTGTGAGTCATTAGCAGAGCTGAAATTCTGATCCACGATATAAGCTTGGAATATATTTTATATACATATATATAAACTGGAAAAGAGCTATATGCAGCATTTCCTACTGAGCTTCTAATTTACTCCCCTGCCCTCAGCAACAGATGATGACACCTGAAATCCTGAGGTTTGGTAGCAGGTTTTAAAAGAAAGCACATCATGTCGCGATTATATAGCAGTTCTTAAAACTGGAGATGAAATGTCTAGAAGCAGAGCCTCGGGGAAGCCAGTGCCTGTCCCTCTGTTTCTTGTACTACTTTTTTTTGGTTTTGTCACCCTCCCTGCTTCTTTCTCTCCTGAAGATTCTCTCTTGTACTTCTATGCTAACTCAGTTGCTTCTCCCAAAGAGGGTGGGAGACAGCTCAGTAGCTCAGGTTGAGGCATGGTCTGTGTATATGCAGTACTTGTTCTTAGGTTGACTGGGCTGGATTTGGTTTTGTTTGATTGAGGTTTTTTAATTCTGTTTTTTCCTGCCTCCTTCTAATTTTCTTCTCTTAAGTAATTGTGGGCCATGATGTTCTAAGAGGGTGTATTGCATCAGTCGTGCCAGTACCCAGGGACAGTGGCATGTCCGCTTCTTGAGTTGCTCTATGCTTACTGGACAAGGGAGAGCAGAGGTGAAGAACCTGGCTCTAGGGATGTTAATAACAAGGAATTTCTAGACTGTTTTCAGGTATGTTAGAAGACTACCACTGAAGAAAAAAAGGTAAAAACTGTAATGAGGGAAGGTGTCATGGTTTAGCCCCTCCCAGCTAAATTTTGGCAGCTAAAACCTGCAGTTTAGCTTCCAAAATCCTTCTCCCCCCACCCCTCGATGAAAAAGGAGAGGAAAATGAGAGGAAGACGACTTACAGATTGGAAACTAAAACTACAGCTTTAATGAAATGGTAATGATGATAATGAAAAAAAATCAGAAAGTAATAAAATATATACAAATATATGAGAACGTGCTCCCAGCCTTCCCCTTGATGACGATACATCACCACAAATGCTGCAGAACAGATACAAGGGAATGGGTCTGAGGCTTGGAGGGAGCTGGACTTGGGAACTGGATTCATGAACACACAGATCTGGGGTCAGGAGAAACCAGAGAGATGAGGTCCTCATTGGAAGTCAGCTATCACAGAAGAGAGAGACCCCCTCATTATCTCTCAATATATAGTGTAATGTATATGAGATGGAATACTCTGCTGGTCAGTTTAGGGTCACTGCCCTATTTGCCCCTCTTTGCAGGTGCGGCCCCTTTGAGCCAGCTTGAGGATGGCCTTGATTAAGTGTAAGCATTGGCCTTTTTGCACACCAGTGCCCTGTGTTATCACTTCATAGAAGAACACTGTCTCAAAAACATGCAGTTTGCTTTCAGAAAATGAAGTTAATTACAGCAACTGAGTTAGTCACAAAACTGACTCTAATTTACCTCAAATTACAGCAGAAGAGGAGTGGGAGACCTGGGATAAACTCAGTGGGGCAAGGGGTTTTGTTGTTGAGGGGAAGAAACTATTGTACAGACTAAAGAGCCTGGTGTCCTTTCAAAGTCCCTACTTTTAGATGCAGAGAATTGTGGAGGTGTGCAGCAGTGTTTGTAGTTATGGAAAGCAGAAGGCAGAGAACTGCTGCTTCTCTGCTAACGCTTGCTTATGGCTGTACACCACTTTTCTCCATACACAGCCTCACTACTGGATCCTTGTCCCAACAGGTCCCAGTTTCATGTCCCTTGCTTGTGTTCATCCAATCTGTTCCTCTGAAATTCTTCCCTTCTATCTCTTCCAAAGCCTCTGGTGGACCAATTCCTATGGGCTTCAGCCTCTCTGCTTCCTTCCCCAGCATTCTAATCCTGCCAGCAAAGGCATTTGATCTATGGACTCATTACTTACCAAGTGTTTCTGGTGTCTGAGTCCTGTCTGCCACAGGAGCTTTCCATCTCTAGAATGCAGTTGAGTAGAGGTGATTCAGAGCAGCCCGTTAAATGTTGAATAAGGTGAGAGTTTTGAGTGTTCTGGCATTTGGTCCTGCTCTCAGATGTCCTGTATGTTCAAGCCAGTGTTTGTCTGGTATGGCAGAAGGGGATGTGTGTTCTGATCAACTTTCAGTTGTGCTTGAAGGCAAGTTACCTGTCTTCATACAAACTCTTTAGCTCAGTCTCTTTGCCCTGGTAGTCCCAATTCTGTTTTCAGATCCAAGTAAAAACTTTTGGAGCTCCACAGCTTTGTGTTGGTTCCTAGATTCTGATTTTAAGATTGTCCATTGGCTTTACTGGTTCTTCACCTTTGCTATTTTTTTTTCCGATTCTATATGTGGTCTGAGCATTCACTCTAACCCGCAGGGCCTCATTCATGTTCCTTGCACTGGAATCAGTTTACTGCCTCTCTCATGCAGTGTCAGCTTAGAAATGAGATAGCATCAAAGAAGACAAGAAGACTGAGTGTGTGGTTTTACATTGTGGCTTTCTGATATTGCTTGGTGTGGGGAGAGAAGAAGGTAGATGGAAAGCTCTTCTGCTCTGCAGTGATCCAGTTAAGGAGTCTGCCTTGCAGAAAACTGGTCACTTCTGAATCCTTATACTCCTTAGTCTGCATTGCTGTGGGCCAAATGAGTTCCAGTGCTGGTGCAGCAGAAGGGAAACTCAGCAGTATCATAGAATCGTTTAGGTTGGAAAAGACCTGTAAGGTCATCGAGTCCAACCCTTAATGGAGCACTGCCAAGCATGAAACTGTATGTTGAGGATACATTTAAGCCCAGTGGTCAGCTTGAGTTGCTCAGAGACTAGGCTGCTGCCAAAAGAATTTCTTCTACTCTCATCACTGGCTGTGACCTCTCACTGCTTCCCGTACGCTGCTTCTAGTCAATGATGGGAGTGAGGTGTGCTTGCTGGCATGGCTGACAACTGACTTCACAAGAAAGACCAGCTGCAGGGTTAGCTGGATGAGCTTAGGGATTTGCCTGAAAAGCAATTGGTGAACAGACACTGGGGATGCAGGTTGAGTGACATCCTGCAGCTACACTGGCTTAAACTGAGCCTAAAACTGCAGTCTGCTTTTTGGTTCTGTTGCTTGGACCCATCTTGGCAGGGTATTCTAAAGTCTTGCTTGTTTGGTTCTGTGTGAGTCATGGTGGGTAGGCACGTACAAGGTGCTTTTGAGGGTGTGTTGAGAAGCTTGCTTGCAAGTTGCAAAGTACAGTTTTGGAGATCCCTGCTAACAAGTTTTAACATGTGCCTTTCCTTCTCAAAGACAAGGATAGTGGCCTTGTATTGATTTCCTAGCTATGGAATTAGTTTTAAGAATCAAAACTTTTTCTCTCTTGCACAGTAGGTTTTAATACTCTGAACTTTCTGTGGACTTACCCTTGGGGACAGACCAGCTATATTGGGCTATATTTTAAACTCTAATTCTGGTAAACAAAATCTTGATGTTTTACTGTGTTTGAAAATGGAGGGGTGGGTAGATGTAGAAATCTGTTAATCCAGATGTAATTTTGACTAAAATTTCCTGATTTACAAAGAGGTGGATTTTCAAGCTGCCAGCTGTGCAGAATTGTGGTAGGGATCTCATCCCAGCTGTTTTCATGACTTCTGTGTGCTGTCTTTGGTTGTGGTTATAATCAAAGTGTGGAAGTTCTGATATGAAACGTTCCCTTACCAACCTGTTGTTGTAGAAGTGTTTGTGTGACGTACCAGTATAGACTAGCTTGTTTGGGGCACTGTTACTGTCTCATTGCAGCTTTGCTTTCCCCCCATCTCCCCCTCAAACTTACTTTGAGGGCACATTCTGTACAAATGGAGGACGCGGATCTGAGTAAGAATATATCTTATTTTATAAATGCATACTGTTTTAAAGTAGCCTTTACTGTAGAAGTTACTTTAAAAACTGAAAATATAAACCCGTGCTTTTGGGAGAATTAGTAGTGTGACATGCATCAAAGTGAGGATCGTAACTTTTAATGCTTAGTCCAATCCTGCATATAGTCTTACTAGCTCTGGATTTTCTGCAGTCTGCCCATTTCTTGCCCATGCTTCTAAATTTTGGAGCAGTGATTGTGTTCTTAAGACAACTTAATTTCTTTTTTTCTCCTTAAGGTATCTTAGTACCTTTGCAGGCTACTTCCTCTCTCCACAATGGCCATTTTTAGTGTGAATGATGTTCCTACATTCAGCGACGCGTTTATTTGCAGGTGGGTGGACTGCTCTGCCTCTTAACAGTGACCAGACCAGACTGCCCTGTGCCCCCCGGCCTGTACTCAGGGTGCTAACATCCCTGTACGTGTCCCGTTGCTTGTAGGACAGCCGTATTTTGGTGAGGTAGCACTGGCTTTCTGACCATAAAGATAGGTTTATGGGAGCTGAAGGAGAGCGGCAGAGTTGCTGGAACAATTCCTGTTGGTGGGGGGAACTTTGTGCTATTTTGAGTGGTCTCTTGAGAGAGAGGTTAGAAGGACCTGGGGATAATAAAGCTGTTTTGGCAGGCTGTTTCTCGTCTACAGCTATCACGACAAGTCTATGCACAGGTGGTAAGAGCGATCTCCTTTGCTCTTCCTGGCGTCTGACTTCTAAAGGAAGGTTTTTTTCTTGGACCAGAGAGAGAAGTCAAATAAGAAGTCCCCAGACCTACTCGGAGAGGAGCTGGGAGAGGACTACTGGAAATCTTTTCTGTTGTTTGTTCCTCTAGAGGAAACTGTAAACCTTTCTAAATCAAACAGTGCTTGAAGTCGCGGTGGGAGAGCTGCGAGGACGGGATGTCAGAAAGGGAGGAAAGCAGCAAACAGTAAAGGCAAGGTGGGGCAGAAGGTTCATAAAGTCAAAGGGGAAGCCAGGGGAGCGCAGCCCGCCGTGGGCGCTGCTTTCCAGAGCCCCCGGGCTGTTGGTAGCTGCTGTAAAGGGCACGGGGAGAGCCGTGTGCGCGGCAGGCGGAGCCCGGGCCCGTGGGAGCCGCGGTCCGGGCGGCGCGGGGGCTGCCCGGGGGCGGCGCGGGGGCTGCCGGGGCAGGAGGCGCCTCTCGCACGTGCGGAGCCCGGCCGAGCCGCCGCCGCGGCGCCACCGCGCCCCCTGCCGGCCGCGCCGCCGCCCGCAGCCCCGGCGCTTCCCCGCCTCCGCGCGGCCGAGCGACCGCGGCCGAAACAGCCCGGGGAGCCTCGCTGCCCTGGGGAAATCCGGGGAGTTTTCCACCGGGGAAGATGCTGCGGGTTTTCGAGGGCTCGGAGCGATACGCAGAAGGCGTCAGTGGCTGTTTCTTTATTTAGAACTGGGAAGGGAGAGGCAGCGTTGCCCGAGCTGCTCCTTCAATCTTTAACGCGAGCACCTATTGCACAACAGTGCCGATGCGAATAAAACCACCGAGGGCTTCTAAATCGCTTTTAACAGAAGAGCCTTCCTAATGCTCAGTAATAATTCATTGAGGGCATTTCTCGTGAGACAGCTGTAACCTTCCGAATCCCTTAACTTGGGTGTGTTAACATCGTTCGCACACACATGCTTCTCGCCCCGGCCCCCCTCCTCTTCTCCCTGGGTGGAATACCCAATTAAAGCAAATGTAATTAAGAGCATGGCGTGGAAGGGGCCTCTGTGGAACAATAATTACCAAATAGTCTCATTTTAGCTAAAAAACCCCCTACCCAACTATATATTTTTTGAGGCTGAAAAATACAGACTGGCCTCCAGATGTGGCTGGTTTCCAGCACTGCATCAGTGTCTTTCAGCTCTACGGGACCCTCGTTTTATGAATGGTAGGTTTTGCTCAATTGAAGACGACTGTTCCCTGTTCTTTCTTCAAGTCTTTGGGCTAGAGGGTGCTGCTGAGCACTTGAGTAATCTTCCTGACAATGCGGAGGAGGAGAAAGACTTTCCAAAAGGTGTGGTTTGAGCTTGTCGAAGCTTCTGTTTGGGAACTGCAGTGCACAAAAGCAAGTTAATCAGATGACTTCTAATTTAAACGGAATTGCACTTCTGTATGTGCTTCTACTGCATGGGCTGGAATGTACGGTACAGACTTTAAACAAAATATTGCAGTTATATTGCACACTGGTTGTAGGTAGGATATATTTTGACGATAAGTTTAATGCCTTTTCAGGAACTTTTGGCTTCGTCTTTTTTTTTTTGTATGAACTGTCTATTTGAATAGATTGCTCCTCATCATAATTGGGTAACTTCTAAAGACACTAAAATTTTAATTCCTCTTGTGTTACTTCTCTACACTTGTAAGAGTTGCTTTTATAACACCTTGGCAGCTGAATTAAGACTTGCCAGCTGCATCGGCTTTTATCTGTGCTTGTCTTTGCATCTTTTTAACAGCACATTATCTCCTAAATATACTCCTAAAGCCGTCTTGTATCTGACAATGCATGAGAGGCTATTTCTAGTTTGACTGAGAGGACTCCACTTTTAACAGAAATAATGGTCTTGTTTAGAATGAGAGGTTATAAAAGGTTTAGAACCATTCCTATCGGAGCATACACATGCTGGCTTCTTGTGGATCTTGGAGTGCATGCAGTTGTGCTTGAACCTGTGACAGGGGACACCCTGGGGGGTGTTTTCGTCTCTCCCCGGAAGCGCTACTTTAACAGTTGATTTGAATGAGATTGCACAGATTTTTCATTTCAGATGAGTGAGGGGGGAAGTGAGGAAGAGTCATATTTAAAGTTGTTTTGCATCTTGTGTAGCAACAGGCAGCTTAAATGGTTTAGTCCACTTTTTGTACTTGGGAACTGAAGATTTGGGTGACCTGAAGTTTTGGATCTTTTCATTTGGTGGGAATAGAAGCATAACCTTTTACTGGAAGATATCTCTGAGCAAGAACGTATTGCCTCTCACTTAATGTTTGCTACTTTAAGAAGTAGTCTAGGGTAGTTAGTGCTCTAAACAATTCAATTTTATTACCAAATTTAAGTGCTGGAGACTTTCACCTGTAGTGGTCACAGTGGTTTCAGTCCACATTTATCCTTGACAAGCTGCACACAGGTGTGATAAGGATATGAAAGACTGACCCATTCACTTAAAATTGTGTATGTCCTGCTGTCCTGTAGTTATGCAGCCTCACATGAGGAGTGATGGGCTGGGTGAAAGGGAGCAGCTCTTTCAGACTCTTGTGACATCGTTTAATGTTTCTCATCTCTGTCTAGCACGATGCATTTTTATGTTGCTGCTGTGCTTTTCCTTTGTCTCAGTAAAACCACCAGGAACTAGTGCAGGAGTGAAGCAGTCATACACTCTTGCTTCCTGCTGTACATATGTTAAAGGCCCTGATCTTGCTTTCCACAGTTGTCATCCTCCTGCCACTTTCACAGGGCCTTGTAAAATACCCTGTGTGACACTCCCTGTTCTGCTGTTTTGGGGCTTCAGGTATGAAAGTCTCTGCGCTTCAACTTCCCTACTTTTGAGCAGGTTGCAGGGTTTGGGCATGAGTGTTCTTGCTACTTCAGCTGTTTTGGAGGATCCTTATTTTCATACCTCTGTCCCTCTAGAGCAAATGCTAACTTCTCTGTATACAGCTTGTTTTAATGTTGTTTCTAGTGAAAAAGGAATAAAATATCACTGAGTATCTTCCTGCCTCAATTTCTGTTCTACTTCTGAGCAGTCAGGATCTCAAAGAGAGTTTATCATAGAATCACTTGGTTGGAAAAGACCTTTGAGATCGAGTCCAACCATCGCTGTCCACTACTAAACCATATGCCTGAGCACCTCATCTACCCATCTTTTAAATACCTCCAGGGATGGTGAATCAAACACCTCCCTGGGCAGCCTATGCCAGTGCCTGATAGCTCTTTCATTGAAGAAATTTTTCCTGATGTCTAATCTGGAACCTCCTCTGGTGCAGCTTGAGGCCATTTCTTCTCATCCTATCCCTAGTTACTTGGGAGAAGAGACCAACACCCACCTCTCCACAATCTCCTTTCAGGTAGTTGTAGACAATGATAAGTTCTCCCCTCAGCTTCCTTTTCTCCAGGTTGAACAACCCCAGTTCCCTCAGCTGCTCTTCACGGGACTTATTCTCCAGCCTCTTCATCCACTTCATTGCCCTTCTCTGCATGCACTTCAGCACCTTGATGTCTGTCTGGTAGGGAGGCGTCCAAAACTGATCACAGTATTTGAGGTGCAGCCTCACCAGTGCCAAGTATGGGGGCAAAATCCCTTCCCTGGTCCTGCTGGCCATGCTATTTCTGACACAAGCCAAGATGCTATTGGCCACCTGGGCACACTACTGGCTTATGTTCAGTCGGCTGTCAGCCAACACCCCAGGTCCTTCTCTACCAGGCATCTTCTAGCCACTCTTCCCCAAGCCTGTGGCGCTGCACCGGGTTTCTGTGTCCCAAGTGCAAGACTCTGCACTTGGCCTTGTTAAACCTCATCACGTTGGTCTCAGTCCATTGATCCAGCCTGTTCAGGTCCCTCTGTAGAGCCTCCCTATCCTCAATCAGATTGACACTTCTGCGTAGTTTTGTGTCGTCTGTGAACTTGCTAAGGGTACATTCAGTCCCTTCATCCAGATCATTGATAAAGACATTGAACAGAACTGAACCCAACACCGAGCCCTGGCAAACACCACTTGTGACTGGCCTTCGACTGGAAACTCCATTTACCACCACTTATTTAATTCCCCATTCTGTATATAGCTTCTGAATGAATCTGTCCAAGTCTCACTGCTTTTTGGCCAGATCACCTGCAGGTGTTACATGTTCTAGGTACTTTGGTTTCTCCATGCTTATGTTTGATGGGGAGGAATAAGTACATTGTGTGGATAGTGGGGAGGCAGAACTTGACTGCTCAAACAAGTAATAAAGACTTGTCAAGCTTTTCTACTTCTTTCTGTCTTGCATGATGCCTAAGCTCATGAAGAAGGAAAGATCTTGGGAATATCTTACAAAAAAGCAAATGCTTTTGCTGTGCTCACATACATCTTTATGCCTGCTCTCTCCTGATCTATTATGCACTGTAGAAGCTGAAGTGTAAAACTTTGAACAAATATTAATGCTGCTAATACTAACTGCAGGCTGTAAGATGCCAATTGACTTGTGTTTAAGTTTTTTTTTTTGTTTTTTTAACTGATTAAAAAAAATCTAAGCCTGGAACATAATCAGGATGTTAATGCAGTATTTTAATAGATCATGAGAACAAAGGTTTGGAAATAGAAAAACAGTAAAACCCATCACAAATGTGAGCTGTTGTACTTGCATTATTATGTATTCCCCATGCAGGGGAATTCCTCCTGAGCCCTAAATGCTGGCCATGACTGATAAATGGATGATCTGAAATAGTAGGTAAGAGCTGCTAATAGTAGGTAACCCTGCGTGCATTTAGCAAAGGAATTAAACTCTGTACAGCAGCAGATTGGGCTCACAGATTTACCAATATGTTGTGCCCATCGCCACACATTCAAAACAGTATGTGATATTGTTTCTTTAACGGCTCTTCCTTGTCACCTTCTCCCATAGGCCTCTGGAGCATCAGAAGTCAAAATAATTTCTTGCGTAGTTCTGACTTCAGAAACACCTCTTATTTTTGGAGAGAGGGTGGGTGGAATTTGGACCTGTAAGGGCTCAGTGGAAAACTTGTTAGAAAGCTTGAATCTGTTACATGGCAGTCTAAATGGCCATTGTAAGCCCTAAGGGGCTGAAAAATCCCTATTCTGTTTTAAAAATAATTTGAAATAGCTCTAGGTTCTCTGAAACTTATAATTTTTAGAATTTTTAGCTGTTGAAACAGTCATAGAATCATAGAATCACTAGGTTGGAAAAGGCCTCTTATATTGTTGAATCCAACCATTCTTATCTGCCACTGAACCATGCCCCTGAGCTCCTCGTCTACATGTCTGTCTTTTAAATACCTCCAGGGATGGTGACTCAACCACCTCCCTGAACAGCCTGTGCCAGTGCCCAATGACCATTTCAGTGAAATATCTTTTCCTGATGTCAAGCCTGAACCTCCCCTGGTGGAGCTTGAGGCCATTCCCTCTCGTCCTGTCCCCTGTCACTTGGGAGAGGGGGCCAGCACCCTCCTCTCTACAGCGTCCTTTCAGGCAGTTGTAGAGAGCAATGAGGTCTCCCCCCAGCCTCCTCTTCTCAAAGCTAAACAACCCCTGTTCTCTCAGCCGTTCCTCGTAAGACTTGTTCTCCAGGCTCCTCAGCAGAGTAACTCCTCACCAGTAACTCTTCTCTGGATTTGCTCCAGAGCCTCAACATCCTTCTTGTGGTGAGGGGCCCAGAAATGAACACAGTATTCAAGGAGCAGTCTCACCAGTGCTGAGTACAGAGGGAGAATAACCTCCCTGGACCTGCTGGCCATGCCATTTCCGATACAAGCCAAGATGCCATTGGCCTTCTTGTTCAGTTGGCTGTCATCCAACACCCCCAGGTCCTTCTCCTCCAGGCAGCTTTCCAGCCAGACTTCTCCTAGTCTGTAGCAGTGCACGGGGTTGTTGTGCCCCAAGTGCAGGACCCGGCATTTGACCTTGTTAAACCTCATGCCATTGGACTCAACCCAGCAGTCCAGCCTGTTCAGTTCTGTTTTCAAAGCCTCTCTACCGTCCATCAGATCCACGCTTCCACCCAGCTTAGCGTCATCCACAAACTTGCTAAGGGTGCCCTCAATGCCTTCATCCAGGTCATTGATAAAGACATTGAACAGGGCTGGATCCATCACTGAGCCCTGGGGAACCCCACTTGTACCTGGCCTCCAGCTGTAACGTGTAACAGAAAGGCCTTAACATTGTCAGTGATATACAAGAACTTTTTAAAAGATCTTCAAGAATGGAAAGAACTTTGGGAAGGATGATATGTTGTGTTAGCTTTGTGGGTTTTTCATTTTTTTCGCAGATATTCAGAAAGGAAACCAGGCTGCTTCATATTTCAGTAGAAAATCAAGAGGTCAGAAAAGCCCTATACAGAGTTGTTTAACTTTCTTGTCATATACAGTGCAGGGCAGATGTTTTTGCTGAAGGACATACATGTATTTTTTTTTTTCCTCTTTGTGTGTGAAATCTGACTCTTTCTTGGAAGGTACAGCTTGAAAAAGGGTGACTTCTGTGGGTAATGTGCTGGTGCAGAGAACAGAAAGGTGACAATGCAGGGATATTAGGTATCTTGTAACATGTTTTAATATGGCTTGAGCTCTTAAATGAAAGGTTCTGGGAGAGCCCTTGCAGCCATTGCATCACTTGCCAAAAATAGCATCTTTACTGCATAAGGCAGCCTGTCTGCAGTGTGGATAGGCTTGAGAAATTAGTGCTTCTTGTGAATGATGTTCAGTCATTTTTGCTTCTCAGTTAAGCAGGTTTTTAGTCTAAATTTTGAGGCAGAATGAAGAAACAGTTTTATTTTCTGTCTCTGAGGGTGGGGTGAGTTTGAAAATAGCAGTGTCCACAGTTCTGTCTGCTGCATGGTTCTAAAAATACGTTTTAAAGCTTACTGAAATTACAATTTAAAGACACTGATATGTCTGTAATTGTCTGGGAAAGGGAAGAAAAAAAATTGCTTTGTGCAGCATGAGGTAGTTTGCTGTTCTCATCAGTCATTTAAATTTAGGAGTTCTTTTTTTTTTTTTTTAAGTTGCAGTTATACAATGCCAGCAAAGTATAACACTAATCTGAATTCTTATTTTAAAAAAACCCACCGAACTCAAATGTCTTCCCTCAAAAATAATATGTTCTACAGTGGTTTCCCCCCACCCCTCCTTCTCTTATTCTGAAAATCTTAGTCAAGATGTACCAGCAAGGGAGTGTGTTTGTATTCCAGTGGTGTTGCTGAACCAGACAGGTCTGCAGCACAGCATTTTATTTTTAGACTCTAGGTTGCCATTTTTATCTTGTAAAAAATATTCATCAGCGTCTGGGTGACAGGCCATCAGTTTTTATAAATGTGTCAGACCACGTTTTTTCCACCTCTCTCCCCCTCTTCTCCTTTTGTGTCCTGCTGTATACATTTCTTTTTTGGGGAGAGGAGGAATGAGGGTGTGGATTTTAATTCATGCATTGTATTTTTTCAGTTCACAGATCTTTAGCGTCACACAGTTCATTCATCTTCTGTACCTGGCTGCTCAACGCAGCTTTGCTTATTGTCTGCAGTGGGTGAATGGTTTTGTTGCATAGAACTGAAGGCGTGGGAAGGGGCCAAAGAGGTTTGCTGCTGGACTGATTGCCTCAGCTGCCCTTTCTCTGCTCACCCTCAAAATACCCTGATGTGGCAGTGCTGCTGAGAAGTAGTTTAATGTATGGATTTGGGGTACATGCAGGTATAAAATTATTTACCAGAGAAGGTATTGAAGATGTCTTTGCAATAAATTTATATAGGTCAGCCAACTTCTAAAAATAGAAGTGGGGAGATCTCTTCTGGTCTGAGGTACTGAGAAGTAGCTCGTGCACGGCAGCAGGGGCTCCAAGCCCACGCAATGTGAAGCAGTAACTCACTGAGCATGAATCACGAAGCGTGAATCAGCGGCTGCCCTGTATGTGTGTGGAGAGCCTGAGGCTTTCATAAAGAGTTACTCCTGGACCCCTTGGAGAGCCATCTAGATTGGCAGGGAACTCGTCATGGACTATTGTCACTAGAACATTTGGTACTGCTGCTAGCCCCTTCCTTTGCCCCTGAACCCAAACATGGGGATCTTGCTGTGGCAGTGATAGGAGCTTGCTTTTGAGTGACTCTTAGCTGCTTTTGCTTGTATTGGCGAAGAGTTGTTGCTTGTGAGAGGTGACAAGAAAGAGCAGCTCACTGCTGCAGCAGTGTTTGTTCATGCCCAAAGGGGATCTGCCTAGGAGGACAATGGGTTGCATAACGATCTAGCTGTGGTCTAGCTTTGTACTGAAGTTTTGCCTGGATGATGAGCTGGAGCTGTCTGGAGCACCTTCCATGTGAGGACAGGCTGAAAGAGTTGGGCTTGTTCAGCCTGGAGAAGAGAAGGCTCTGAGGAGATCTTATAGCGACCTTCCAGTATCTGAAAGGGACCTACAAGAAAGCTGGAGAGGGACTATTCATAAAGGCTTTTGGTGATAGGACGAGGTGGAACGGGTATAAACTGGAGGGGGGCTTGTTATAAGGAAGAATTTCTTCACCATGACAGTGCTGAGACACTGGAACAGGTTGCCAAGGGAAGCTGTGGATGCCCCATCCCTGGAGGTGTTCAAGGCCAGGTTGGTTGGGGTCTTGAGCAGCCTGATCTAGTGGGAGGTGTCCCTGCCCATGGCAGGGCCGGTGAAACTAGATGATCTTTAAGGTCCCTTCCAACCCTAACTATTCTATGATTCTATGACTGTGATTCTGTAGGAGATGTAGCATCTCAAATGCTAAAAGAGGACAGAGAGAAACAAGTGAAAATGGTGCAAATGGTCTGTCAGTAGTTGAAAGACGGCGTTACCTCTGTCCTGATCAGTTTTGATTTATTTATGCTTCTAAAAACTTCTGAAGTCTTGGGAGCACTAGTGGCTGAGATGGCTCATTGGGGCAGGGCCAGACTTAAGTGTTATGATCAGTAATGGTGAGTATTCACAAGTGTAACAGCAATAAAATGATTAGGATAGTTGTTTAACAATACTTCTGGGTTAGACGTGCAGATTTATTATGCTTAAACTGTATATACACGTTAAGCATTCTTTAGGGTGGGAAAATTGATTGAATTTTGATTTCATTTGGAGAGGTGCTGTAGATAGAGACCTTGCTAAAGAGGGTTCTCGGGTACAATCATGCAGCTTTTTTGTATGGGAATACTGAGCATATGATGTGACTTTACTAGTAACCACCATAAGTTTTAGGAGCTCCTCGTCTACATGTCTGTCTTTTAAATACCTCCAGGGATGGTGACTCAACCACCTCCCTGGGCAGCCTGTGCCAGTGCCCAATGACCCTTTCTGTGAAAAATTTCTTCTTGATGTCCAGTCTGAACCTTCTCTGGTGGAGCTTGAGGCCATTCCCTCTCGTCCTGTCCCCTGGCACTTGGGAGAGGAGGCCAGCACCCTCCTCTCTACAGTGTCCTTTCAGGTAGTTGTAGAGAGCAATGAGGTCTCCCCTCAGCCTCGTCTTCTCAAGGTTTAACAACCTCAGCTCCCCCAGCTGCTCCTTTTAAGACTTGTTCTCCAGCCCCTTCACCAGCTTTGTTGCTCTTCTCTGGACGCACTCCAGAGCCTCAACATCTCTCTTGTAGTGAGGGGCCTAGAAGAAATTAACTTGGGTATTTTCAGGGGTTTTTTATCTTTTTTGACTATGATAATTTTGAAACCAATTTGTAAATAAGAGGTTAAGGATTGGTGACTGGACCTAAAATGGCTAACTGTTGTGAAGGATAATGGTCCCCAGGTTGATTAAATGTTACAGGAGAAAGTAGATAACTCAGATGTTGTGCTGGTGACTGCGTGAAGTGAACACAGGCCTGGTGGGGCTGGTCTGAGCCAGAGTGAAAAGGCTTGTCCACATGCAAGGCTGCTCATGTGTGCCTTCAGTGGGAAGGTGCAATGGTGTCCAGGTTCATCCGTGCAGACCTACATTAGCTAGTAAACCCTGTTCTGGCCAATAAAAGGTCCAAGGAGCGTGGTGCAGATACATGGTTCCAACACAGCCAGACTATTCCTTGTTTGAGTATTTGTAGCAACTTGTCAGCATGTAGAGTGAACCCAGGTTGGTTCCCACTGGGATTATGTTTGCTATCAGCTTTCCTTCTTAGGGGCTGTGCTGCAAGTTGGTTTGTTGCTTGGATGTAGTGCTGGGTGAATTGTGAGTTCAAGGCATGCCTCGCCTCTCCAGGAGGCTGAAGGCCTGAAGTTGGAGGCAACTAGGGTTTCTGTGGGAGTTGACTTGGGTCTGGATGGGCACACGAGCTGAAAGCTATCGGGCTGTATTATGTGAAAGTATACCCACGAGTGTATCTATAAGCTCATTCTCTTCTCAGAGACTTATCTACCTGTCTTTCCCAGCGAATGTTTTATCTTGTACACAGTGATCCTTGTTGCAGACTTTGATGCTACAAATGTTTATTATCTTTAGCACAAAGCAGGGTGCTGATGAGGATGGTGAAGAAATGTCTGAGCAGTTGTGCGGCTGGGGGTTCATCAGAGCTCTAAGTTAAGAAGAAAAATCAGTTTCCACAGTGTCAGTTTTCTTAGTTTTTCTGTGCTTCCCAGACTGCCTGTTTTTGGTATATTGTTGATGCACTGAAATTCTATGCTGTAACTTGCATTCAAACCGAAGATTTTAATTCTGGACAAAGGGAAGGAGCGTGATTTTTCTAATAGATGGAGTGTATTTAGATGTTTTTAGTATTTTAAATGTACTTAATTTTCTAATTCTTTTGCTATCTGAAAACCTGTAGTCTAAAGAGATTCTGATAGAAGCTTTCATCAAAGTTTGCCGAATGTCTAATCTTACAAATTTTATTATATCCATTAGACTTACGTATTTAATAAATATATAAAATAACTTGAAAATCCACAACTTCAATTTAAAGGACAGAGAAATTTAAGCAGCATGATCTGAGTCATTGCTTACCACGATCAGGAGAGGGTGGAGAAAGCACCGACTCCCAAACTAGAAGATCTGTTTAAAAAAAGAACAGGAGGAGAGGATATTGTCCTGTGCAAGATGTCAAGTTGTAGTTCAAGATGCAAGATGTAGTTCAGCTGTGTAGCTTTCTGCTACAATCTGTATCAGATGCTAAAGGTTTACATGGTTTAAAAAAAAATACTGTGAAAGATCTTGGTAGCTTTTTCTCCTGTGAGTTTGTCCAAAATTACCAGCTGTAATTTGCCAAATTGTGGACCTGCAAGCTGGAGACAGGAAGAGTTTCTTGAAGAGGTATCACAATGTGCTTAGCTTCTTAAGTTGTCCTCCCAGTATCTATTACTGATTGCTACCAGAGACTGTCTTGTGTTAGCTGGATCTGTGTTCTTAGTTTGAAGATCTAATCTTATGATAAAAATGTTAGACTATGAGGGAGCTTGTCTACATTTTTTCCCCCTCTCTTCCAATATAGGTAGCTAGATACGTGCAAATGGGAAACAGGGGAATGATGGCAGAGTGTTTTAATTAAGTTATGTGGATTTTTTTTTCTAATGACCTGATGTGTTGGGATGTGCCATGCCTGTTCTGAATGATGAGTTTTGCTTGAAATGTACCCAAACCTTCATTTAAAGATTTCTTCAAGACTTTGTTTTGTATAATTCTAATTAGTTCATGTCCTAGTCATGAAACTGTGAAAGGTCAACCAATGATGCAAAGGAGTAGAGGTTGTGGTTAGCACTGAATCCTGGGTTCTCTTGACATGTATTGCAAAAAATGGTGGAATTTCTTGTCCATAATCTGATCTTAAAAACCTGTCACAAGGTGCTATTGCTTCTTTTCATGCCTCAAATGGTATTGGAGATTGGTGTCCTCGCTTTGAATATGGAAGTGCTTGAGTAAGATGATTGGAGTTGTTATCAACTCAGTTGGGGATTCCAGAAAGAATACCTTCCTGGTTCCTCTTCATGAAACTGGAGTCTCTGTTCTGTTAGGACCACTGTGCATTTGCCTATCATATAATTGGTGTCTCATCTCTAGCTGCAACTAGCCTCCCTCTCATGAAGAGATGAGCAGAGACACTCAGGAAGTCAAATTGTGTTAAGAAGGGGAGGGGAAAAAGGAGAATTTCTCTGAAGCCCTCTGACAACCTGAGGAAGCCTAAGAAGCATGTAATTAATAGAATGTATCAAAACCAAATCAAGAAATTGCAGTCAGGCTTATTGTATTTCTCACTTTGCTTCTGATGCATTAAATGGATAGTAATGAACAGATTCTTGCAAGTTTGTAGTTCTGGTTCCAGAATTAACATCTGTCTTGTCTTGCATCTCGAAGCTCCTCCAGCAGGTCTCAAGCTTTTCCTTTTCTAGTGGTTGCACAACATGAGGTTATGAGGAACAAACAAAACCCTTTTAAACTTGTATCCCAAAACAGGTAACACCTTATCATCGTAGCAGCCCCTTTTTTTTGTAGCTGTTCCCATTTTAATTACTTAATGTAGTATTAATTTCTATTACTACGTGAAGCACCTCAGTGGATGCAAAGAGATTATAAGCTTGTCTTTATTGCTGCATCAGAATGGCAGTTTATAGTCCATTTTATGTTTAGCCACTGCTCCCCAGGTACCTTTCGTCCATTCCTTACAATGGTCACCTCAACTTCAAGCAAAGTTGGTTTCAAATGCATGTCTTGACATTTGGTATCACCGTGTAATATCCAGCAATATTATGTTTTTATTACTCTGGTCTGTAAAACTGTCTAATTCTTTGTGGTGTGATGCAACGATCCTTTTCAACAGCTAGGTTGTCTGAAGTTCATGAAGCATTCCGTCTTTGCATAATCATCACTAGTAACAATGCTGAACAGGTTTTGTGCTGAGATCAGTCCCTGAGGAGCGTGACTAGTAATTTGTTTTAACCTGATAAAGTTCCGTTTTCAGGTCTGAATGGTTGTAGGTGCCTCCCCAGCGTCAAGTAGGTCCTGGTGATATTCTAAGATTCTTATGTTTTGTCCCAGTCACCTTCACACTCATAGTTTCTTATGGTCGTAGAAAATTATTTTCTTTTGCCTTCTAGGCCTGGAAGATTATTCTTATCTAAACTGATCACACTTTTAAAACAATTTGACACAGTTTGCTTATCCCAATCTTCCCCTCTTCTTTTTCTTTTTTCTTTTTTTTTTTTTTCCCTATGCTTCTGATTATTCTGACACTTTGCATAGGTTTGGATTGAAAGGAACATGCCCATAGCTTGCAAAGATCATTTGCTATCCTCTTCTGTTCACAGGTGTTGGTTTTATGCTGACTTGAATTTATTTTTCTGTCTGTTACCAATATATAATGAAAGAGGGAAAAAAATGTGCAGTTTCTTCTAGTGACTTCTTATATAGAGATGTCTTTCAGCTTTGCAGGCTCCAAACCCAGAGGCCCTTCTAGTGGCTGTATGGTTCCTTCTCAGAAAGGCAACTTATCTATGTGTGTTTCCAGTGGCAAACACACTAGAAGCCTTCAGATGATAGTCCCAAGCTAGTACCTGAAGTACCCGAAGGGGGCTACAAGAAAGCTGGGTAGGAACTTTTTATAAAGGCTTGTAGTGACAGGACTAGGGGGAATGGCTTTAAATTGGAGAGGGGCAGATTTAGACTAGACATAAGGAGGAAATTCTTCACAATGAGGGTGGTGAGGCACTGAAATAGGTTGCCCAGAGAAGTTGTGGCTGCCCCATCCCTAGAAGTGTTCAAGGCCAGGTTGGATGGGGCCTTCGGCAGCCTGATCCAGTGGGAGGTGTCCCTGCCAAGGCAGGGGAATTGGAGCTGGATGATCTTCCAACTCAAACCATTCTGTGTTTCTATCTGATCTTCAAAATTTTCCTCACCCTCATATTTATTTTGTACTCACCCTCTCCTAGAAGCAGGATAATTTGAATGACCTCTGCGTGTGTGCTCTCTTGACCTGATCATGCTTACTGTGACAGACAGCATCTGTCATGTATTTCACAAAGACTAGCAAATGAGAGCTTGTTTTTGCTGAATATTGATACTATGCAATAAGATTTTTGGTGGTGTCTTACTGGCCACAGGGCCGCTGTACTTTTTCTTTATGCTAACTAAACTTAAACAGACTTGATCAGATCATCTGAACAACTTGTTATTGCAGAAGTTAAGTTCAGGGCACTCTTGGGGTCACCTGACACTTTCTGTATCAAAAGCCTTGAAAGCAGCAAAGTTTAATTTTCTAACAGGATGGTATGGGGGCTTCTAAATGCAGGAGAGAGGATGACAAATTTCCCCCTCTCCTCCCAGGCTTTCCATAATGCAGCAGCCCTTGACTAATGGGAGAAAAGGACCTCAGTGCAGAGATTTGAGCGTGAGTGGGTTAAAGAAGGGCATTCTGGAACTAGGAGAGCTCACATACAGGCGGGTGGAACTGATACTGCGTAAGTGTTGCCTGTGACTTTCATGAAGTCTTCCATATGGTTTTCTTGTTGGGATTTCTAGGCTGCCTGTAGCTCTCATATCTGAAGAAACCTTGAATGCACTGCCCGAAACCCTTTCTTGCTGTAGTTCTGGGTGAAATGGGAACTCGTCAGTGCTGTGATATTTATAGATATTTTCCTACCCACAATCCTAGCTCCTAGACACAAGCTGTTACCAAATAAGTGTTTGGTTCTGGAAACTGAACCTTTTTACGTAGCCTGTCTTTTCAAAGCCTGACCATTAGGTGTTAGCTCCTTTGTGCAGAAAAAAACCCCTTATATGAAAAAAAATATGCAGAATTTCTAGGATTTCAGCGTGGGTACAGATGATCTTCCTGATGAGGCTTCATTTGTCAGCAAGTTAATTTGATAATAGAAGTGAAGTTTGTCTTATTTTTGTGTAGAGTTTTCTGTTTTTATTTAATAAAAATGCAGGCAGTTACTGCTGTCTTATTAACTTGCAGCCTGCATACTTATCTTCTTTGTTCTTTGTTAAATATGAGCTGGCATGTGTTAGACTGCGTTAGCGTTCAATCCTTGGGACTTCAGTGGTTTCTAAATTTGGCATTGCTAAGCCGGTGCCCTGTTAGCTTGAATCAATTTGGGCTGCTATTTTTAGCAACAAAAGGGAATTGAAATAGCAATTTTCTTTCCATGTAATAGATCCCCAAGAGGAATACTGATGTAAGCTCTCTGTCATCCCATATTCTCCCCCTCCCCAAAAGCACTCAGACGAAAGGCAGCTGTCATGGTTTGCGGCTGTATTAATCTTTAATCAATCGAGTGTTTTCTGCATTCAGGTGTTAAGGGAAAAAAAGGGTCACGACGAGGATCTGCCTAGAATAACTAAGCACTCGTGCATGGTCTGTGCAGTCAGAATGTGTGGGCAATGGCAGGGATAGACAGAGCAGCTAAAAATAGTGTTTGCTTCCAGTGGTTCTCCAGTCTATTTTTGATGCTTGATTTTGATAAGGTTGATTGGACTCCTACTAAAAATAGCTGTTCCTAGCAAGCTGAGGACAAAAAGTAGAATATTTTTAACTAGCACAGACTAAAGTACTTTTTTGTTGGCTGGAGATGATCTATAAGCCTGGTATTGGTCAAATGTCAGTGATTTATATAAATCTGTAATAAATGAAGCACTACTTGGTGCCATACAGGGATTGTCTTTTCTCCCCTTGCCAGCTTTTGTTTTCCTCAGGAGCTGTCATATCCTTAACATAGCCTCTGTGCTTCATAGCAGAAGAATCTCGAGTCTTCGGTTATTTATTTGTTGTACTTTAAACCTATGCTAAGGTTAGCTGTGCTGTGAAGTTTCTCTTGACTGTATTGCTTTAACAAAATGCACTAGGTTCCTAGTTCTTTCTGTTGATGTCTGCTACAGCTGAGTGCTGTGCTGTGACAGACCCTCACTCATATCTGGATTCTGTCTTGTGGAACATTGGTGGCTCTCTTGTGTGAATGGAGGATGTAGCTGAAAGGCTCGGCCTGCAGTGGCCATTTTGACAACAAATTTGGCAACCTCTCAGGGGATCAGAAACATACTTGAGCTGCCCTCCTTGAGATCTGCTCGTTAGCTTAATTTTTTTTTTTTTTTTGGCAGGAAGGGTGTAGGTATTCCCAAATTGCTGGATCCACATCTTTCTAGAAGGAATAACATTGTTACTGGCTTGAGTTCTCCTTTGTAGGTAATGATGTGCATGGGTGCATCTGCAGTACTTTGAAAGATTGCCTAAAAGCTCATACTTTTCATTATGAAAACAGGAAAATGACAGAACTTAAAATGGGTTTGTAGTTAGAAAAGGCTAGTAGAGAACATGCATAATAGTTGTTAGCTTCGTTGTGCAGGTAGTCAAAGTAGTGCAAGGAGTATGCCTGATGCTGTTTGCTAGCAGCAACATGGATAAAACTGTTCCATGCTGTATCTCCATTAGGCATCTCAAAAGCTTATTTTTCAATGGCAGATGTGTGTTTGTACCTGAAGGCAGTCTTGATGTCTTTGAGCTTTGTCTTCACTGTAGTCTAACCTTGAATTGAGGAGTCGCAAATCTATAATCTTATTTCAATTTGATTGCTCTGCAGGACTGTGGTAGAATTTTCTAGGCTTGCTGTTACTCCTTCTCCCTGCGTCAACTCTGGTCCTTGCTCCTGTCATGAGATGAGATGATTTCTACATGCCTGCCTCATGCTTTACTGCACCATTCTTTGCTTTTGTTTTAAGATGTTCTGGCTGCATAAGAAGCAGATAAAAATGTTCTTTCAGGGACTTGAATATTCAGTTCATTCACAAAATAAACTGCCATGGGGTCTGCTGTGTGCTGCTTTTGCCTGGCTGTAGAACGGTAGCCCCCCTTTTTAAGAGCAGGAGGTGGTGGGTGTTTTCTAGGTGACCCCTTATTTGGGAAGGCAGTGGCTGTTACTTCTTATAAACAGAAAGAACATATGAGCTCCCTGCGCTGCTGGTGGTACCTCATCCCTTGCGCATTTAGCCATGGGCTGTGGGTTTTCTGAAGGATGCAGGTACTACCAGAAGCATTTGCATATTTACTCCCCTGTAAACCTTCTGGAGAAGTGTCCGCATTTTTAGCCCCTAAAGTCATGTACCACTGGACATCTTAATCTTCTAGACTAAAGTCTCTGTCTGGTTACACAATGTGCTTCATATGGCTTTTGTAATAACAGGAAAGCTTTTCCCTTTTAGTGAAAGTCCACACATCTCACTGACTACTGAGTTCATTTAACTTTGCCCTGTTTGTCAAGGGTTGCCTTATGTTTGGTACTGGACAGGAAATGATATCAATCCGTATGAACTGCACCATATATCAGATGTATGTGACAAAAGCTGTGCAACAGTGTGAAACATAGGAGGCAAAGTGTCTAGGTGGTATGAATACTTAGAGAATTAGTGAGCTGCATGTATGAGTAACTAGTCCAGTAGTAGAAGCTATGGTGGATTCCTGTGCACTTGTATCTTAAATTGAAGAGGTCGTTGTTAAGAGGTCATAGATGTATAGGTAAACTTAGAGCAGGAGTTGAAATAGTGGGGTTTTTTTCTCTATTTTTCTTCCTTCCCCACACCATGTAGGAAGCAAAATTCTGGTGCAGTCTTCAGGGCAAAGACACTATACTGTTCTAAGGTGGAGATTTTAGTGATTTATGGAAATGATTGCATGATGCTTTAAGGATAATTGTGTAATTAAATATTTAACTGTTGATCTGAGTTTTGTGCAGATAACTTGTACATATGCAATGGTAGTTGTAAGATCTGTAGCCTACATACGGCATAACCTCCTCCAGCGATGTGAGCAGACGATGCCCCATACTGCTTTCTTTGTTTGAAGCCCTTAATTCTATGTTGGAAGTTTCTCTTTTCATACTTAGAGTTTTTTTAAGGCTGCATCCAAAACACTGATGGGTTCCAAGTCACTTATAACCTATCTGATGTACACAGGTATCTAGCATAAATGGTGATTTTAAGTGTTCTACCAGCTTTCTTTCCCACTTGTAGTCTAACATTTTGAACAGTATAGGATCAATTCAAATAGGACTGTTCTTGCACAACTGAAATGAAAACTGAGATGAGAGGATAAAACACATGGATACAATCCCTTATAATAATAGTTATGCCAGTCTTACCCCATCGAGGAAGTGGTGTTACATAGAAGAGCAGGAGGTGCTCCTTTCAGTGTGCTGGACTTAACAGGGCCAGGCTATGTGGACTTAGACTCAGAACAGGAGTCTTTGGGCAGGTTACTCAGAATTGAGAAAAGATGTAGTCTTGCATGTGTTAGCTCTGTACTTACACATTTCCTAGTTTCAAAAACAACCCCAAACATGTCTGTAGATGGGAATCTGTTCTGGATGCAGTCTCATTATTCTGTGAAATACCTTGTGTCCTGAACTGCTGAACTCTGACTACTGGTAACTTCTATCAGCAGCTCAATGTGACTGCATATATTAATTTGTTAAGAGTGAGCTGTCTTCAGAGTATGTCGTGTTACTGGATACCTCTCTGTGTTTTTCTTCTTTGCCTCTACAGCCCCAAAAGTCGGGGGAAGAAGGATTTTGACTTCTATGCCTAAAATCAGTCAATGCTTCAATACTATCTTCCATTCAGACAAACTTTTATTCAGTAGACTCACATATGAGCTGCCTGGGTGCTCTTCTCTCTTCTGTTCTGGAGACAACAGATGGCTGAAATGGGAAGCTACTACAGTTAGTCTGACTACTGAGTAAATGTGTATAATCACAATTACTTCTTGCAGAGACAATAACTTATTCCTACCCTACTTGCTTTGCGTTCTTTATGCTCTGCCAACTGCAGTCAGTTTGTAATTTTTGTTAGAAAGCAGTCTGTAGAAGAAACAGAATTTAAAGGCTTAATCCACACTTGGAGTTAAACTAGCTTCAGCACATCAAGTTGATAGTGAAAACTTAGTTAAATTGGCACAGCTTTGGAGTGGTTAAAACTGCAACACTTGGCTCTGGAGTGGAAACTAGAGATGAACCTAATCAGTATGAAAAGTGTAAGTGCCTTGCTAATGCACAAGTTTTACCAAAGCCTCTTTTTCTATCATTCTCCCCTTACCCATAGCGTATATACTTCAGGTAATCCAAAATGTGGAGGAAGATGGGGTGGTTGAATCTTGACTTTTGTGACATTTATCCAATTGGTTGCTTTTACTCCACCTCTTTTCCTTGCTTTTACGACATAAGGTCTAAGTATTGCTCTCTGCTCTGGCAGGCATCTATCTGTATGGGCAGCTTTCCTGACCCACCAAAACTGCACACTAGGAACCCATAGAAGGGCATAAACCACAGCTCCCTGCTGAACTGAGTGCTACTGGTCAGCAGCAAGACAGATCTGTAGTACATGTATTACATGTTTCCTGTATTGCATGTTTCCTATTGCAGTCTTCTGGTGCTGATTTTGACAGCCTCTGGACTGGTGCAGCCACTGATGGGAAATCCATTTGCGCAAACTAGATGAGGGCGGAGCCAGGTGGCTTCTATTGAAGGGCCTTGGGAAGAGAAGTGTGAAAACGATGGTTTTGAGGTTATAGTGGGGAAAGCAGTCCTTGCGCTGTGTGAAACATGGAGCAGGAGACACTTACCTTACTCAAAGTGGAGCCACTAATAAAATGATGGTATTAGTGCTTTCTTGTGTGAATAGTATCTCCTTTCTTGTTAAGAAAAACTAGCTGCATTCTTTATTCTGATGGCTATGCATTCATATGCAGCAGAGGCAAAACTGTTGTATCAGCTGGATGCTTATTTATGTGGGTGATGGTTCAAGAACTTTTTTCTTGGTGCAATTTTGTGATGTTTTTCATCACTTCCTTATATCAGATTTGTTTAAATTTCTCAGGTTCTGTTCTGGAGCATACTTTAACATCTGGACTATGGGTTATTTTAATTTGAAGTAGGCCTGAAAAGGGAGTAACTATCCTGTTTCTTGTACTTCAGTTGAAGTCCCCGATCTTCAGCTTCTTAAGCCTCATGTTCCAGCCGCTTCTGTTACAATTTACCTAAGCGGTGGATTCAATAAATGAAGTAAATACCCTTGACTGAAATTGTACTTGTGCTATACTAAGCCTTTAAAGTGCTACAGAGTCCCTGCCTTATGGAGCATGCACTCTTGGCTGTAGTTGTTAGAAGCTGAACTACTCACAGAGTCAGAAAACAGTATTTTGAAATGCTGAGCTTGTTATCTGGGAATAAAACCATTAAGTCCATGAATTTTGGGTTGAAAGGAAGAGAAATGATCTGTAAGTGTTATAGGGAATGGCTGTTCTTTAGGTACCTCACTAAATCTGATGAAAGGAACAATGTCTTTCGGCGAGTCACCAAAGTTGAATGTTTTCCAGATAGGGTCAACTTAGAACATGTCCAGCTACTGTGGTGAGCCTAACAAGGAGTGGTACTGGTACAGGTTTTTGCTTTGCTCTTGTTTGTTTCATTGTTTGGTGAAGCAATAATGAATTCTGTCATAATGCACGATGTGAAACCCAAGATCAGCAAGTCTGAAACTGAAGCTTCTTAGTCTTTGAACTGAAGGGATAGCACCATCCTGCAGGACTGTAATGCTGTCTGGCTGAATGCATTGGTACAAACTTGATTGCAGGCAAGTGTACTCATGGGAATGTATTCTTGATTTCTTCCCCAAGGTCTCCTCTTTTTCATCACTTGGACCCTGCTTGACCTTTCTATATGTGGATTTGTTTCTGTGAACTGTTATTCAAACTTCTCTAATTGTGGCTGTAAAGGAAATGGCAAAACAGTGTGACAAAGATGCTTGGTTTTCCCAGTAAAATTCTCTGACAGCGCAGCATCTAGAACTCTGCTTACTAGCGGGAGCATCCTGTGTGTGCAGTTTGTGTTAGTGTGCTGATGGTACTGTCCTGCATATCCGTATCACACTGAAGCTGTGCCTCTTGCAAATAAACCTTGAAAGCAGGGGAAGAGATAAATGTGTGTATACCTTCATCGAACTTAAGTCAGGTGCATGACTGTATCTTTCTTTCTTAGCCTGTTATTGCACTATTGGCTGGCCATTTAAGCTCAAATAGGACCTTTGCTGGTGGCTTCATGACTTGTTATTACATCCACTTATTTACAGGTAGCAGGCACAGAAACTGAAATGGTTACAGCATTTTCTAGCAGTTATTACTCGAACAGAAATATTCTGGCTGCCGTTTGCATGCCAACTGTTACGGGTGGTCTGCAAGCAGTGACTAATCAAGTCATCTGCAAACACATCTCCTCCTGATGCCCTGAAGGGAAGTTATTGTTGAATCCCACTGCTGGACAACATCTCCATCTACTGTGAGTTTCACTCAGGTAGAGGTTGACCTGAGAGTTGAACCAGCACTCTCAGTTTGGTTTTCTGAAACATTAAACAAGCCAAATTATTTGGGCGTGCCTACATTCAGGGATAAGCAGTGGAAGTACAAACTGAGGTGTTCTGATCTGACATGAGGCCAAAGAGAAAAATCTGGTATATTCTGTAGCCACTTGGAGAGTGAGAGCAGAGACAGATAAATGAGTGGAGAGCTAAATCAGTAAGGATATTGAGGTGTAGGCATTGGGTTTGATGAGAAGGAAGAGCTGAAAGAAAGTGGTGCTTAATCTGCTTGCTTAAGACATAGTTGGAGAAGCAGATTCTGGGTGGAGAAATGCTATTTAGTGAGGAAACTGAGATGATCATCTACTGGTGTGGTGAGAGCCCTGGAATGATCTGTCAGAGAAATAGCATGTTGAGTCTCTTGGAGGTTCTCTATATGTGGAAAAGACTCCTAGAAAGGCTTTAAGTTTGACACGTATACCAGTCACCCACAGGTGAAGAATTTTAAGCTCTGGAAGCCCAGCTGATGGCTGCATCACTCATACCTGCTTCTGGTAAGCATAATGGTCACAGGGATCTGAAGTCTGTTGGAGAGTCACTCACAGAGACTTGTCCCAAAATGTTTGTTTTATTGGATGCTCACAGGCTTTAAGATAGCTTTCAGTATACTGTAAAAGAAAAAGTAACTTGAGAGCTGTTTTACTTGTCATAACTGAGGTATTTTTATTTAAGTGAGTTAGAAATCTCTCTTAGTCTGCAAAGCTTCTGAAGAAGTGATGTGGGCCAGAGGACTGGCATGAGAACGGATGCTGAACATGATGCTTAAAATAACTGTTAGGCTCGTAACTTCTTTTCTTCCTCTCCTTTTTTACACTTGGACATGTCTTTTGGCTGGAATAAATACTTTCAAGGCCTATTAATTAACACTCATTGAAGTTATTTCTCTGCAGCAACTAATGTGTTTCTCTTTCTTTTACAGTGGTCACAGGAGCTACTGATGGGATTGGAAAAGCCTATGCAGAAGAGGTAAGAATTCTTATCACTTGGATGTGTATCTTGATCCTTGGCAAGATGTCATGCTGTCTCAACTCTGTCAAGCAGCAGGTCATATCGCCTCACCTCGTCTTAACATAGATATCTATGGAGAAAGAGATCTCTTGCCATGGCTCCCTCAAGTGACTTGCCAAAAGTTGTGTCCCTTTTTTAGTTTCCTGCATTTAGGAATGCTATTTTCAGCCCTTACAAATAAAAACTGAAGGTCAAGGTAACTTTTGTAGTTGTTACAATTGTTTTAACTTTCTCAGCCCTTGGTATTTCATTTTGGTGTTTCCAGGCTCTGCCTAAATGGCATTTCTAGCTGTCTGCCATATGTTCCAGTTATTCCCTATAGTTTCTGAAGCCTCTGAAGCTGGGTTTTACCCCTATCTCTTTTACTACACTTTTGCTCTTAATGGATATGTGGGCTCCAAATATAGTACCGGAATGTATTGCTTAAGATGGAAAGTGCCTGTTAGTATGGGGCAATTTTAGCCTTTAAGCCCAGAGAACATCATGACAAATAGTGCTGACTCCAACAATTTATAGCAAAAATAACTTTCCAGCATCAGTACCAAAATGAGCCTGTCTGTACTCATTTTTGTGTTCTCTGAAACACCATCATGACTTTGTGTGAGATGATCAGCAGTGAAAGCTTCCCCTCTTCTGGAATTTTTTGTTCTGCAGAGTTCACAGGGAGAGTAGTATTCATCTTTACAAGTAGTCTTTACCCTTTGAATTTCCCTTCCATCTGTATGTACTCTGTTACCTGCACCCCTAGCCCCCAGTTTCCTGCTTTGCAGAAAGGAGCACCTTGTCCTACTGGGTCAAGATAGGAGGAGCTGGCTGCAAGGGAAATTAAGCTTTATGCCAGCAGCGCCTGATTCTGGTGGAGAGCTAACAGCTCATACAAGCCAAATATCCCAGATCCATGACACTGAAGCAAATGATACAACACTTGAATTTAACTGCCTAGAACCAAGTGGGAGGAGATCATTTGTGCCCAGGGCATACCTGCATCAGGAGGAAGTCCTCTGGTGTGGGATTTGCCATCCGAACACCATGGAAGATTACTTTCAGGATCTATATGTTAGGTTATCATATAAGTGAAACTATGACTTGCTTTGTGTTCTGCGGGTGTCTTTAAGAACAAGGCTGCCTTCAAACACAAATGTGTGCGGCTGGCAGACACCTGTATGCAAGCTCCTATTAGGAAAGCTGATCACAAACATAATATCCTGCTGGAAAACAACTGTTTCAGTTTCTCTGGTGTTGCTGTGGGTGCAGAGCACCTCAAAAGCACCCTAGAGGGTACAAATATTAATTCCTGGGCTACAGAATAAAACACATTTCTATTTTCTTAAAAAATATTATTATTATTTATTTATTTAGAATAAAACACATATCCACCCTTTGACAGTTTATGTGAATGAAGACTACTTGATGAAGTCAAGTATGAATGCAGGGTGAAATGACTGAAAAGGCTTCTCAATTGTTCAGTTGCCTCTAGAGATGCTTTCATAAGACCGCCAGTGGAGGCTCGACTTTCTACAAGAAATTCCCATCAGGTTACTATAAATGTCACTGGCACACAGCTGCTTGGGCAGTGATGGCTCTGATTATAATCACACAGATTAATTCCTCCCCTTTGGAGGAGTTTGTAAGAAATGCAACTGTGTTTCGAATTGCTTCTTTGGAAGTTTGATATGGTCACCAGTAAGTGAGGGAAGAACACTAGAGTTAGTAGATTCTCTGGTTATACTCTGCTCTGTTGGTTACTTACCTTCTTTTCCAAGAAAAAAAAAATTTTACACTTCTAACTCTGGCAATACTTATCTTTATCAGTGTTAAGCAAAGAATAACCTTTTCATCACTAGACCATCCTCTTGTGAAAGGTAGTGCCATAGTAAATATAAGTTTTCTTCTCTGTCCTGGGTAATGCTCACCCAGTCTTTGATTCCAAAGCTGCACACTTTTTTCCTTTTTGGTTTTTTTTTTTTTTAAAGGATATGGTCAGGAGTTGCTATTTGTCACCTCTCTCTTGCTGTCTTCTGTTTGCTTTTGCCATTCAGGAGTAAAACTTAATCTCAGATGTAGCTGTATACTAGTGGTGAACTAGGGGTGGTGATGCTGTTGTGTACTCTACACATCTGCTTAGTGTTTCTTCTGCCTAGAGATCATGCATGGGAGTGAAGTACAGAGTTCACTGAAGAGCTTTGTCATACTTCTCTCTGAAAGAGGTCTTCTTGTTTGCATACTTCTGCTAGAAAGGCAAATGAGCTTATGTCACTTTAGGTTGTCACTATACTGTGGTTTTGGAATTTTTTTTTTATTTTATTTAAGACCCATTCTCACAGAATCACAGAATAACCAGGTTGGAAGAGACCCACCGGATCATCGAGTCCAACCGTTCCCATCAAACACTAAACCATATCCCTCAGCACCTCATCCACCCGTGCCTTAAACACCTCCAGGGAAGGTGACTCAACCACCTCCCTGGGCAGCCTGTTCCAGTGCCCAATGACCCTTTCTGTAAAGAATTTTTTCCTAACGTCTAGCCTAAACCTCCCCTGGCGGAGCTTGAGGCCATTCCCTCTTGTCCTGTCCCCTGTCACTTGGGAGAACAGGCCAGCACCCTCCTCTCTACAACGTCCTTTCAGGTAGTTGTAGAGAGCAATGAGGTCTCCCCTCAGCCTCCTCTTCTCCAGGCTAAACAACCCCAGTTCTCTCAGCCGTTCCTCATAAGGCCTGTTCTCCAGCCCCTTCACCAGCTTTGTTGCTCTTCTCTGGAGTCGCTCCAGAGCCTCAACATCCTTCTTGTGGTCAGGGGCCCAGAACTGAACACAGTATTCGAGGAGCGGTCTCACCAGTGCCAAGTACAGAGGGAGGATAACCTCCCTGGACCTGCTGGTCACGCCGTTTCTGATACAAGCCAAGATGCCATTGGCCTTCTTGGCCACCTGGACACACTGCTGGGGGCAGTGAAGGAGTTTTATGGAAACAATGAGAGCTTAATGGGGGTGTTAAGTGTCTGAAGGGTAGTGTCACTATCAACTGTGTATATATATTGTTTTTACTTTTCATTGGAACAGGGATCTATAATAATAACAAACTTTTAATTACTCTGCAATGAAAACAAATAGGTAGCTGTCTTTCTGCATACACTTCTAAATGGTATTGTTAGATCGTGCTACAAACCTGTAGTGATAGGTCCAGTTTGTTGACCAGGATATGCTCTGTCCACAGCTTAAATTACACAACTTCCCTAAAAGAGATGCATGAGTGATTAACCCGTGATTAGTACAAAGTAAGAGTGGAGCCTGACTAAAGGAGGCAAGTATTGAGTGCTGGTGTGATTTTGCAACATGGTTGTTCAAGTGAGCATGTATATCCTAATGAAGTTTTAGGTGCCAAATTATGGATAATAACTTCTTTGCTCTGACTTGCAGAGGTGTTGTGAAGGTTCCTGTGAAATATCTGCTCTTGGATTTCTGTTTTCTGAGTGTGTCTACACACCTGTATTGAATAATTGAGAAGATAATAAATTCATTGTGAAGGGAATTGAGTAAGAAAAGCATGGAAGTATTTGTCCAGGTTTACTGCTTCAAATCTCTATTTAAAATTGTATTTTTTCTCGAACTTGTTAGTCATATATTGTTGTGATGTTTGAGTAATTATGCAATTCCTTTGACTGAGATACTAACCTGAAAGTGATTTATGGTTATCCCTATGTCCTCTGTTTTTGTTTTTGTTTTTTTTTGCAGTTAGCAAGACGTGGCATGAAGGTGGCTCTAATCAGTAGGTCAAAAGAAAAGCTGGACCAGGTTGCTAGTGAAATAAGTGAGTTGAAAACATCTTCCCTAAACTTCACAGGCATGCTTACCAATAAATGCAATTGCACATGAATTTCGTACATGCTAATATACACAGCTTTAATTCTGTAAAAGATTTGTTCTTGTACATAGTGTGAGTGTTACAGATACAAGTGAAAAAGACCTTGCAGATTAATTTTATAGACGTTCATATTTAATTTCTGAGAACAATAGAGCTTAATTCTGGAATGAGTACTCAAACTGTTAGTCTTCCATAAGAACAGCTCACCAGGTCCAAAATAACACCTATTCTCATAGTAACTATCTAAAATCAGAATTAGAATTAAAACACGTGGGTGTTACTTCATCTGAATATTCCTTCAGTTTGAAACAAATTTGATTTCATGGGCTTGGGCCATGAGGATGGTTTCTTTGTAACTCAAAGTTGTTGAAAACATATTCTTTGTTACTACTTGTGTTACCCAGTGTGCAGATTTGTTGTGGGTAGCTTCTTCTTCTCCCTCCTCCCCAGCTTTTTGGGGTGACAAGTGTGTGCATGGTCATAAGAATACAGAGAATGAGTTAATGTTAACGTTTAAGAACATCTATGAGGGATTGTTTCTTTGGTAAGTGCATAGTAAATAGCTGCAATGCAAAAAATAGGAGAACAATTTAAGTATTCCAGTCACAAATATAAAATGGATAACTGTACGGGGTCAGTTAGGAGAAAGCTTCCTCAAGTCTCTTGCTGATAAATGATTTTCCAATCAGAGCAAAGTAGAACCGTAACACACAAGAATTCCTCTTATGATCTGTATCTGTTTTATTAAGGCAGATTTCATGCAAGGTTATTATTTTGACATGCTCTGCATAAAGTAAAGTGAGAAATGTAGACGTGTAGAGGTTTTTGATAAGCAAGAATGGGAGCTGTGTACTATAAAGCAGGTTTCTCAGCACTATGATGTCGGGTAAAGACACCTTTAAGATTGTTTCTCGTTTTGTTTTGCCTAGACTATCCTAAAATTATTTGTGTATATAATGCAGCTAATTGTAAGAGCTGCTTTCTTTCAGAGGTCAGAAGTATATTATTTTGGCTTGAGTTTGTTAAAACTTCTAATAAGTTTGCTAGTGTCACCGCTTTACTGTAAGGCACAACCTATTAGTCAAGCCTCATCAAACTATCCTATACTAAGTTGTAAGGGGCTGCTTAGTGAATATAAGGATGACTAAAGGACTCGAGGACTTATTACAAAACAGAAGGCATACAGTTCTGTTGATGTAAATGTCACTGTCTCTGATTTTTGGTGTCTGATATAAGGTGCAATATGAAACTGTTCTCTAGATAGAGAAGTCTTCCTTTCTGTGTGTACTTTTAGTTGGTAGACAGCATTTCTTCTTAGAGTGAAATCGCTTCAAGTCCTATCTTCTGCTGATTTGGTAGTAATTGGCATTGTTCCTTAATATGTAGCATGTAAGAATGTCGTGGCAGTCTGGACATGCCTGCAGTACTCTAGTCAGTACAGTCACATTGTAAATTAAACAGTGAAGGTGTCACTGCGCTGGTAAGCCCTGTGAGTACTGAAGCTTACTGCAAAGACTTACAGAAGTTGCAACAAGGTGATCTTTTTGATGGTTCACTGCAGTAGCTGGATGGTAGTTTGCTGCATATGTGGGCGTATGCAGTCACGTTTCTTACTCTGCTGTATAAAGCTGTTAAGAAGTGTAACTGATAGAAGTATCTTTTTCTGGAATCAAACACTTAAGCATGAAGTGACAAGCTTCCTGAAAGTGGTCGTAGTCCTTTCTATACCAGTCTGGAAATCTCTTCCTCCTTCGGAATTAAGCTTGATTCTGACAAGAGAGATAAATCTACAGCTGTGAGCTTTCAGCGCTTACATGATGGCTGCTGGGGGAATTTTTTCAGATTAAAAAAATAAGTACTTGTACCTGTGCAGAGCAGCTTGTAATACCTAATTACTGTTAGGCCTCACCCAAACATTTTTCTGCTTTCTTTCCTAAACCATTCTGAAATGAGGTGACTCACGCTGGATTTTCAGAACATTTCTTTTGACAACACTGAGATATTGAAATGAATACCTTGTTCATTGTGGCATATGCTGAAGGATTTAGAGTAGTCTTCATGATCAAGCAAGCCTACATGGAACTTTCAGACCCTGCTAGGTTTTAGCTGGACAGAATTCTCTTGTATTCAGGCTCATATGGTCTCTTTTGTCTCTTCAGATGTTCTAGATAAGGTAGGTGACTTATTTTTTTAGAACTAAGGCTGTAACTACTTGGGCATTTCCCTTGGAGCTCCTAAGGTAGCTTTAAACTTCTTTATGGTAGTCCTGCAATTGTTCTTCAAATTCGGGTGAGCTTGCTCCTCTTGAGAAATGACCCTTAATCACTTTAAAGAAGAATGGCTGTTTGACTAATTCCAGTTCTGTGAATTATGTAAGTCCTGCATGTTTTCTGTTCCTCCCTGGTTTTCACATCAGTCCTGCTCATCCTAGTGAATGGGTAGTTGCCTTCTGCCACGAACAACAAGAGGGCTTTTGGGGATCGGATATGTTCATACTGTTTCAGAAGAATCTTTTCATGTGCTCTTAGGATATACTTGTACATGTCACTAAAAATATAAAATGCAAGTTGCGTAACCATATTCAGGGAAGTACTGATATGTCTTTCTGAATGTTAAATGCCAGCTGACCTGGATCTGATGTTTTTGCCTGTGTGTGCACATCAAGCTGGCTGTACTGATGTTACTGGAAGGCCAGATTTTCTGAACTTGTGGCTCAGTTTGAGCAACAAAAATTAGTGGTTTAATTACAAGTAGTTAAAGACTTTTCAGTGTGTCTGCAAGCATGTGGTAAAGCTGAATTTTTTTTTTCAAACTGCTTATTGTGTAGGATTTGCCACGAAAGGGAAATTGTACTTTGTGCTCCCTAAGAAACAGAGCATAGGCCACTGACTGAAGCAAAAAGTTTGTATTTCCTCTTCAGCAGTTGTGGACCACCTTTTTATGGAATAGGTTTTATGGAAATGTATTTTAATGTTTTTTTTTTTTTCATATCCAGACATTGCCTACTAGGATCACTATACGAAATCCCTTGTCTAGCTTAGCTCATACTGCATCACTGTTCCAGCAACTTTTAAAAGTGTCTGTAGTATTACATTGTTAAACACTTTCAAAGGTTCAGAGGGGATCAGAAAGAAAACTTCTCTGTGAATGGAGACAATTATTTGAATGCCATGTAACAAAGCTGTTCCCTAGTTTGCTGTGTTTAATAATTAGCGTAGTCCAAGGTGTCTTAGGTGCTCCTTGCCAGCAGTTGGTTCAAGAGCCATGGATTTGCTAGCAGAAAAGTTTCAGTTATTGCACTGCTGCCAGTAGAATCATAGAATAACCAGGTTGGAAGAGACCCACCGGATCACCAAGTCCAACCATTCCTATCAAACACTAAACCATGCCCCTTAGCACCTCATCCACCCATGCCTTAAACACCTCCAGGGAAGGTGACTCAACCACCTCCCTTGGCAGCCTGTTCCAGTGCCCAATGACCCTTTCTGTGAAAAATTTTTTCCTAATGTCCAGCCTGAACCACCCCTGGTGGAGCTTGAGGCCATTTCCTCTTGTCCTGTCCCCTGGCACTTGGGAGAAGAGGCCAGCACCCTCCTCTCCACAATCTCCTTTCAGGTAGTTATAGAGAGCAATGAGGTCTCTCTCAGCCTCCTCTTGTCCAGGCTAAACAACCCCAGCTCTCTCAGCCGTTCCTCATAAGGCCTGTTCTCCAGCCCCTTCACCAGCTTCGTTCCTCTTCTCTGGACTCGCTCCAGGGCCTCAACATCCTTCTTGTGGTGAGGGGCCCAGAACTGAACACAGTATTCGAGGAGCGGTCTCACCAGTGCCGAGTACAGAGGGAGAATAACCTCCCTGGACCTGCTGGTCACGCTGTTTCTGATACAAGCCAAGATGCCATTGGCCTTCTTGGCCACCTGGGCACACTGCTGGCTCATGTTCAGTCGCTGTCAACCAACACCCACGGGTCCTTCTCCTCCAGGCAGCTTTCTAGACAGACTTCTCCTAGTCTGTAGCACTGCATAGGGTTGTTGTGCCGCAAGTGCAGGACTCGGCACTTGGTCTTGTTAAACCTCATGCCATTGGACTCTGCCCAGCAGTCCAGCCTGTTCAGATCCCTTTGCAGAGCCTCCCTACCCTCCAGCAGATCCATGCTTCCACCCATCTTAGTGTCGTCTGCAAACCTGCTAAGGGTGCACTCGATGCCTTCATCCAGGTCATTGATAAAGACATTGAACAGGGCTGGACCCAGCACTGAGCCCTGGGGAATCCCACTTGTAACTGGCCTCCAGCTGGAGTTAACGCCATTTACCACCACTCTCTGGGCCCGGCCATCCAACCAGTTTTCCACCCAGGAGAGTGTGCGCCTGTCCAGGCCAGAGGCTGACAGTTTCTGAAGCAGAATGCTGTGAGAAACTGTGTCAAAGGCTTTACTGAAGTCCAAGAAGACCACATGCACAGCCATTCCGTTGTCCCAGCTGAGTCACTTTGTTATAGAAGGCGATCAGGTTTGTTTGGCAAGACCTGCCTTTTGTGAACCCATGTTGACTGGGCCTGATCAGCCGGTTCTCTTGCATGTGCTTCATGATAGCACTCAAGATCACCTGTTCGATGACTTTCCCTGGCACTGAGGTCAGACTGACAGGCCTGTAGTTTCCTGGACCCTCCCTGCGACCCTTCCTGTAGATGGGCACAACATCAGCCAGCCTCCAGTCCAGTGGAACTTCCCCAGTCTTCCAGGACTGTTGGAAGATGATGGAAAGGGGTTTGGCCAGCACATCCACCAGCTCCTTCAATACCCTTGGGTGAATCCCATCCGGCCCCATAGACTTGTGGGTGTCTAGCTGGGTGAGTAAGGCTCTGACCACGTCCTCTTGGATCTTGGGAGCCTCATTCTGCTCCTTTAACTTCTGGGTTTGTACACAGAGAGAACAACTTTACAATTAAAGACTGAGGCAAAGTAGGTATGTTCTTCTCAAGACTGCTCAGAACTTTTGTGTAAAAACTTGTTTCCTAGGGGCTGCAATATGAAGAAAGTAGTGAAAACCAGTCAAGCAGGGAAAATGCTTTAAAGAGAACTCACCTCCAGGGAAATAGTCAAAAGAAAAATTTGGTATAGGTGTTTGTTTTAACTGGTGGCTTCACAGGACAGGTGATGGAGTTGTGCATGAGCTGTAGGAAGCAAGAAAAAACAGTTGTAGCTAAGTAGTGTTCCTACTTGCAGGTGTAACTACCTAGTTACTTGTAGGTAAGTGCATGTAAAAGCAACACGGGAGATTTTGTTTGTCATCAGTTACTATATAATTTCAAAACATTTTAAAAGTGAATTCCCTTTTGCTGCTTTCAAGTTAGTGGTTGTTATTACATATTACAGGTGATAATATTGGCTCGTAAAAGATTGAACTGAAAAAAAATTTTTTTTTCCTGATGTATTCTCACAAATGATCGTTTAACTGGAATACTTTGTCTTTTAAGCCTCTAGTGTTGTTTAAGAATGGGCATCCAAAACTTAATTTTAATTCTGCTGCATGTCATTCTTTAAGAAAATATAAATTTTTGCAATCAAAGTCTGTGTAGCCAATTACTTACTTCCAATAAGTTTCCTGAGCTCAGTGTGTTGTGTTCCTGTGCTTGGTCACAGTGGTTTCATCTGGAGATACTCTCTAACCCTTAGATTTCAGATACCTCGTAAACTAATAGCTGTCGTGTTAGCCTTGGGATCTAGCGTGTTCTCACTACTGGCATGATTTGTGAGTACAAGAAAGGAATGGGATGTGGTGCCAAAACTGGAAACGTTCCTTCTCAATTTCCTGGGCAGGTAGGTTTGCAGCTTTCTCCTGCTTTCTTGATAACAAGATAGTGGGGAGCACTTTGAAGCAGACCTGGTGCTGACCACTGGGCTCATGCCTCAGCTGTTACCACGACCTACTGCTACAAATGGCAAATGCCCCTTGTGGCAGATCTGTCTCCTGCAGATGCTCAGCCACACCTTCCTGGGAGCACTTTGACCCTTAATCTCTGCCCCGTCATTTGCATTTCCTCCTCCCACTCCGATAAATCCTCCTCGCATTATGTATTTGGCAGGTAAGAATATTTGCATTTAGTAGAGGAGGTTGAAATGGAGACAAATGAGGAAAAATGCTTCATTTTCTTAATTTCCTTGCATGGAAATAACAGGGTTCACTTTCCTGAGCTTAACTTGAAGGCTAACTGAATCCAGTGGTTACCTTGACCTTTTATGATCTATTTCAAGGTAAATTAATGTGTTTGTAGCCTTCCATCATCTGAGCCAGGTTCAGCTTGACATACTTGAACTCCCTCTGTATGTTTTCGACTTGGCAAAGTGACTTCAGATATTTTAGACTTGTTTTGATGCACCTGAAGTCATATTTCACATAAAGATGTAGAATAAGGATTGTTGATTCAAAACAAGCTCTCGTTTTTCTTCTCTGAAGAAAGTTTTCCTTGGATGAAGTGAAGAAATATCCCATGGTTTTTTATGGAATGGTGTCAGCTGCTGACTAGAGGAGCAGTTGTCACACTGTAGAGAGCTGATGGAGGATTCGAGACAAATTAATTTTCATTGATTTGTCAATAAATGAAATAGATGAACCCAGAATACAATCAACAGAGCATCTAAGAGACAAAGCAGTTGGGAAGGTAGCTTATTTTAATTTTTTTTTCCTTAAGAAACATCCTGCTTCTGTGGTTTGGGTTCTGCCTTCCCTCCTCCCTTAGTCCCTCTGTTTTATCACCTTCTCTTGCGTTTTCTCAGGGAAATTTTTCCCAGATTAATTTGAAGAAACTGAGCAAAATGCCTAGAGAAACACTTGACATGTGTCCTGCAAGCTACTGGCTGCAGTCTTAGAACTACTTCACCCTTTAGGAGAATTTTTAGGCAGTAACAAAGTAGTACAAGCTACAAGTAAAATGTTCTGCAGGTGACTATTGAGATTCTTGCAAAAAGACTGTTTACCTGTCAACTATGAGCATATGGAGTAACAGACCACGTGATCATAGTTGCTTTTAAGAGTGAAAATCAGTTTAAGAAAGTTTAGCGGTCACTGCCATGGGTTACACATAGCTGTGAGAGATCTGGCAAGTTCTAGAAGGTTTTTTTCACACCCGGCAGGACTGAGTTAGCCTCTTGCAGGGAAAGGATTGGAAGCATGCTTGCTGTGAGCCTCACTGCCAGAGTGTTTCTATGCAGTATTTCCTGTATTGTGTTGGTAGTTTGTAAACCCATGAAGTCCAGGAGAACAAATGTTCGTAAAGACATTGAAATGTGAATTAGGTGCTCTGAGTTTCCTTTTCTGAATGTAAATGACAGCAGAATTAGCTACTCCTTAGACAATGTGAATTGTGTCTATAGGTTCTAGACTAACTCTGGGGCCTAATAGTTTCCTGAATCTTAATGTTTAACACACTAGACAATTGGATCAATGGCACAGATGACTTATGCTGTAATTTGGAAACACAGACTAAAGGACCAGGAATTGTCATTCTTGCAAGCATTCAGGGTCACTGCTGCCTCCACCTGGCAGTACTTGGGTGGGGGAATGGGTTGAATTTTATTTAATAAACAGAAAATTAATGCTTGTCCCTGCTAACAATCTGTTTGTAACATGAGCTTTCGTGTTAACACCAAAACTGCAGTATATTGCTGTCCACTTTCAATGCAAAATAAACTGAATATTATGTGAAAAATGAGTATTGGCTTGTTTTCACCGAGTGAAGTGTTTTGCAAATGTGGTTTAAGGCAATTGGTAGGAGCTCTGTTGGCAAGAGACATAAAATTGGGCCTTTAAAGAGGCTGTACAGGGAGTGGGGGCTTTCTGACACAAGAAAAGGACTGGATGATATATATGGTGCTGTCCTCCTCCAGTTTCATTCTGTGAATGTATATTTTAGCTTCTTGTCACTTATTTAGCAAGATGAGTTCCACTACACCAGGCTCTTTTTTTCTGTCAGAGCTGCAAAAATCCCCAATAGACTCCTCTGCTGAGGAAATGGTTATAATCACTTTTATGTTTTTTTCAGGAATATGTTACAGTAAGGAAAATAATTGATGGTAGTTAGTAACTCTTCATAGAGAAAGGAAACTCAATTGATGTGTTTTTCACAACAAGTTCTTTAGGAAAAAAAATCCATGATACGAAAATAATTTAAAAAATGGTGCAACAACTGGATACAAGCATGTTTGTGTAACTCCTTAAACATATGCAATGCTTTCAGGACTGAACTGGGTACAACACTACATTATGCATTAGATATGGACTAATTAACAATGTGTTTTCCCTTAAAAGTAACACTTAGGAGAACTCTGAAAATTGTGCTTTTAAGTGTCATCTTCTGACTACAGTAAACACTTTTCTGTTGATGCTGAATGCAGGTGAAACTCAGGGGTATAAAAAAAAAAGGTGAATTAACCTAGGAGCTCATTTGACTTTGTTTTAATTCTTATACAGTAGCTGACTTAAATGTCTTGAAATTTATTTGAGAGTAAGAGTGCAATTTTTTTGTTGATCCATACTGTGATACCTTTAAGTTTCTGTAAGATGAGTCTTAAATTCTTCTTACAAAATAGTTCTGGTCATTCTAGAATTGACTCTTGAATTTAAATCTGAGAAAAGTGTGTGGGGTTTTTTTTTCTTTTTTTTTTAATCATTACTGTTTGAATAATTGTAGGGTTGGAGAATTTAGACTTCTGTTTGCAAAAAGTCATGAAAAGTTAATGTTTACATGTATATACATATCATGTGTACACATTGTCACAGTCGGGCAATAATAATGACATTAGGGAAAACTAAATGTTACAGGAAGTATTGGAAATAGTCCATATGCCCTTTGTAAAATAAAATGAGCTAGTGAACTAAAAATAGCTTTTTTCACACTGCGTAAAGACCAGTATTGCCCATGAATATTGAAAAGAAGCCTTAGGGAGGGTTGCAAATAGCATTGGGGAAAGAGAAAAGAAGGAGGGAGATTGCGATTCTGCCTGTCACACAATACTAACCTTCTCACGCCTCACGTTGCACTCACCTCAAACAGCTCGGAATGACTTCCTAACAAATTCTTTGTGCAGCTTCAGCCATGGTGGATATTTTGAGGTAGCAATGAGGAAAACCGCACAAGGGCAAAACTGCTATTCCTGGAAGGCAGGACTCCTGACTTGCGTGGGGTGGGTTGCACGTGCCAGTGCCTGTTGGTGTCTCTCCTGTCTAGCGCTGATGTGGCGTGCTGGAGGCAGGGGCACGTGTGGTGAGCATCAAAGATGTGCTTGCCTTACTGCCTGAAATAATGTCAACGTCTGAAAACACTGCAATGACTTTGTGCAGCCCCCATGTCTGTCAGCCTCTGCAGCTGTCTTTACAGGCTGCTTGATTTTGTGTTTTTAGTTAGCGTTGTAATTAGGACAAGCTTGATTTAGGAAAGCTTACAGTGTTGAGCATAATATTTGGGTGAATGGGCTTATTGATTGATCCTGTGTGTTGCTAAGAATGTTTTTCTGACTTGGTAAGTATATCTTAGAAGCTGTAATGTATTTTGACTTAATGAGAGTTGGAGAGGCAAATGGAGGCAAGTATTAATAAAACTAAAGCATGTTTTCTTCCTACGTTTTGTAGTAGCAGTACTGCCTGTACACATTAAAAACTTAAATTTACCTTGCAGTTCAAGGATTTGTGGTCTTTGGCTTAGAGATCCATCTTCTGCTGTGTTGTCTTTGAAAGCTGAGAATTGAGGAATTGACTTGTGTATGTGTGTGTGTATTGAAATTTAAAGCTGTTTAACAGAATTGTAACATTTTTTATTAGGCCTGGCCTTTTTTACCCATTCTATGCTTCTGTGATTAGATTTTTCACTATTTTTAATGAAGTTGTGGCTATGAAATTACATGTGCAGCTAGTGCGGTATGTAAGGAATTTCCTGGCAATGTTGCATGTGTAGTTGAATGAAAGGAATTTGAACCTAATCATTAGTACTTTATTGAATTTGCATACACATGTGCTTTTAAAAATGTGTTGAAACATAGCAAGTTCTGTTAAACTGTAGGCAGGCATCTTGTTGTGCTATGCAGAAATGGACAGGGTAGCATTCCTACCTGGAGACTTCTGTGCCAGACCAGGGGCAAACAGAAATATCTAAAACTTACGTATAGTAATAAAAATCCTACTGTATCTGTTGCTGCTGCTTCTTTTCTGAATCCTCATGTTCTCCTGCATGGGGTCTCTGCTGTGCAGTGTCCTGTTTGAGGGTTCGACACTGACCCTCCTCGATCTGTGCTGCCCTCCAGGCCTTGGTCTCCCTTGTTTCCGCTTTCACAGAAATAAGAAGTGTGATTTGTCATTCAGGAGAAGGACTGATACAGCGATACAAATGGGAACTCTCACCTGCCTCAGAAAGGCTAGCCATTTAGGTATTCTGTTTGAACGCTGGAATTAAAATATAAATAAAACATATGTGGCAAGAGAGTCCAGGTGTTTTGCTTGTTTGCCTTTTCTCCTTCTGTTACCTGTGTTACTGGAATTTGATTCCTGATGAATATTGCAGATTGTTCTTTGAAGTTTCTGCCTTTTCCAAGTAAGTATCTATATGCTTCTCTGGTGATTCTGTATTTCACTGTCACTGATTCAGGGGGAAATGAATCTCAATCCCTTGGACTTTGTTGAGTAACTTAGAACTGTAATTAACAACTGGTCTCTGTTCTGCTGAAAGGCAAAGCTTATTCCCAGCATTCTTAAGCCCCTACAGAATCATCACAAAAAGCTAGTTCTTGTTACACCCATCTGACTTTGACGTGCTTCTATATGGTGAACGTTATCAGTGCATAATAACTATCTGCTGTCACCAGTCTGAAAATATTTAGTCCTTCTGGAAGACAGATTCCAGCAATGTTTCTTGATGTGCTACCTTTGTGAACTCCTTAAGTCTCAATTTGGATAAGTTACCAAAATGTATGTCTCTCCCTTAAAAGAATCGTAAGACTTTGTAGAGCTATCTGCAGCCACTCTGTTGTCTTAAATTCTGCTTCATCTCTGCCCTGCATAGATACAGTTCTAAAAGCAGGAGGTTTTCATGTTTTGCTTTCATCTCTCAGCTTCTTACCCTTTATTGAAAGGTTACAAACTCTTTCTGGAGGCTGGCTACTGGATTAGGGTGAGTTTTGCCACTGCAGTGACTGGAAAGATGACACCTTTATTTGTGAATGTAGCTGTTCTTTAAACATTTTTTTTCCCTTCCTGTGTGATGAAGAATGGAAAGCTTTTTTTCTGCTGGTTTGCTTGCGCCTCTGGCCATGCTGAAGCTTAAGACCAAGTGAGACAACTTTTTTTGTTTTTCCAAGCAGTTGCTTTATACCACATCACTGTGGTGACAATATTTATATGAGGCTTGGAATATAAAGTGATGGTATACTTCTGTTTTAGCAAGAGGTTTTAAATGTACTCTCTCTGAGCATGAAGTAACTGTTCCCAGTACCTGCTCACAGCGTGGGCCTGAACCTCTCTGTTGCAGATGTGACTGGATTTGTTTCAACATGCATGGTGCAATTTCAAGCTGCTTTAGCCAACTACTTCAAAACAAGTGGTGCAAGTACTAATGTTTTTTTTTGTTATGGATAGTGACCATCTGGTTCTCCTGTTTCCCAGCAAGACTTTGTACCAAAGATCACTTTAGCATTGACAACTGCTTCTGCCAGGTAAACCGAGCCACTTATGCTGACCATGTGTGTGCTTGCTTTCATATCTAAGTACACAAGGTTACTTCTCTGTGGTAACCTTCTTCCAAGCCCAGTTTATTTAAGTCTGGAAACTTCATTTATGTAACATTTTCTTAGCCTGCCAAGCAAGGTTTTGGTTTAGGAGGGCTGCTTTGAATTACTGGAAATCTTCCAGGAAACTAAATTTGAAGGTGCTAAACTATTAGCCACTTTAGCCTTTATTTATGATGTAGCTCACAGTAGTTTCTGACTTTCCACTATTTTTTTTTTTTTAAATCCGATGTGTTCCTTTTTTGGTGTTCTAGGTAATGCAGTGCTGTTTTGCACCTGAATCTTTTCCGTAGCAAGGGTGTGTCCTAATTTGCCTGTTCATTCATACTAGTGTTTTCTTTGTGTTGCAAGACACTGGATACATCTTCTATGAGTTAGTCATCTATAGCCTTTGGAGCTTATTAAGCGTTTGCTTCACCTAGTGAGATGATAACTAACCTTTTTGTACATGAGAAATCAGAGAAGTGTTGTGTTTCTTTGGCTGTTGCTTGGGATGGTGCTGATGCGTTTTCTGCCACTGAGTTGTCCCTTTTCAACCTTTGTCTTCAGTTCTCTGCTGCCTCAGTTGTGCCTGCTCCACAGCTGCCTGCTTGCTGAAGTGCATGATTTCCAGCTCCACCAGTCTGTCTTCCTTGAAGATTTCTGCCTTGCTTCGACTCCCCCATGTTTACCTATGGCTGAAGCATATTTTACTTATGATTTTGCTGGCTTGAAACTAACTTAATTTGGCATCTGTAGGTACTGTTTCCATTTTGTGGTAGAACTTGGGGTCTCCTCTGGGTCTCTTAGGCTTAATCTGCTCTTTAGCAGACTTTGTTCTTGCATTGGTAAGTAAGCGCTAATGTCATGTCCATGTAAGATATTCTTTTCCTGTGAGCTATTGGTGACTTAATTCATGTATGAATACACGAGTATCCTTTTGATAAACATCCTGAACTTGACTGTTTAATGTTCATGAAAGCTCTTGTGAAGAAACTTTATTAGCAACTCGGTTTACCATTTTAAAATTGGGCACTAAACTATGTCTGCATGAAAATCAAAAAACAGGGTTTAGGAAGGCTGTTGAGATCTGGACATACAATATGACACATAATTTCATTTTAAAAGGTGAGAATATGTAAAAGTTTATAATGGTGGAGACCCATTAGAAGGAAGGTGTAGGATATTTGTTTTGGTTTTGTTTTTGCTGTCTCCATTCCATCTTCCTTGTGCTTGTGAAATTCAATAAGGTAAAGTTTGTAAAAGTTGAAAGGGGCAGGTTCAAATTCTGAAAAATCTAGAAGATACTCGAGAGAACTCTGATGTGCAGAGGAAACTGAAAAGATGGACGTGAGAACAAGTAAATGTTAACACCTTAATGTGCTCTGGCTCAAAACTGAGAAGTAAGGAAAGGAAGTTACTTCTTCAATCTTAGCAACCAAATGTCAGTGCAAGTATCAACCAGTGCATAATGACAAGAATGGGAAAGAAAAAAAATATCGTTATGAGATATGACTGAGGAAGAAGAGGCGGCAGTTCAAAAACCTGATATCAGATGGAGTAATCAGAATAGATCCAGGCACACCAATCTGAAATCTGGTGAGTTCTACTCTTGGTAGGTAGAAAGCAAAATATGTGGCAGTGGTGAGGTAGTGTGGGTGCTGGAAATGTGTAAGGATTTGTAGTGATTGTGTTCGTCCTCTCGGTATCCCTGTTGTGATTTCGAAAGCCTTCAGAGATAATTGGTAATGAACCTCACGAAGAATGTTTCTTGTAAAAGGGCCAGTACCAATTGAACAAATTTGTGAGAAGTGTTTGAGTCCTTTAAATGGCTCATGTTTTGTGAAGCATCAGAGTGGCAGTGAAGACAGCTGCAGATCCCGTAAACCAGTTAAAAATTGCATGTGTGTAGAAGTGTGCAGCTTGGGCTTTGCCCGCCTAGTCCACTTGCACGTATTAGATGTGCCTCTAATGCTGCCTTTAATTCAGTGTCCTGTAAGACCTCAAACATGTATGCTAAATATTAGAACAGCTGTGTTCAAAAATAGACTGTTTCTATCCCCACAATGTGGAACTTGATTTTCTTCTGACGCGATCACAAGACTGCTGCTGCAGTAGGGGCTTAATGCTATTTACGTCGTCATTTGACATAGCAACATCTCTCGGGGGATTTTTAAACAATGCAGCTGTTCAGGAGGGATGAAGAGATTGAGAGTGGGGAGGGGGAAAAGGAGGAGAAATAATTTCTTGTGCCATTAGGGATGTTGCGAGAAGGTGGGGGAGGGGAGGCAGCCAGCAAACCAGTGAGTTCAGTAGATTCATGATTCTGCATGAATGGACGGCAGGATCATGGGACTTGCAGCTTTCTCTTGAATGGGAAAGAGCATCATGGGAATCTGGCTGCTTCTAATCTTTTTGTGAATGATTCTTTAACATGGCACTGCTTTTATGAATGGTTCTAGGGGCAAAGTGCTGTAAAACGCTTCTCAAGCTGTGTAGAGGTTCCTTAAGGAATAAGGAATGCTAGGATGGGAATCAGGTGCAGCAAAACACAGCAGTGCTGCAATGTTAAGCTACTGTTGTAGTCTTTTGAAGTCTGAGAGGACATTGTACAGTTTTTAATTCAATGTAATTAATTTAGCTTGTTGGAAGCAAAATTGCTTTTTATATGAAGTACTTTTAATACTTCCTTCCTTTTTCTATTTCAAAATGTACCTAGCTACGTGTATTTTTCCTGTTCTGTTAAGGATGGAGATGACAGCATGTAAGAACAGTTTTGAAATTATTGAACTTGAAGTTGTGCTCTTGTTGCTCACTGACATGTTCCTGTCTTGATTTACATTCAAAATACTAAATATTGCAAAGTTTTTTTGGCACTAGAGTGAGAATAAAACCAGAGATCAATAAAGAATCATTTTGCCTGGTCTGAAGCAACTCAATTACTATTTGACTTAAGTTGGAAAAAAGTGTTCTACTTGAATACTTTTGTGTGCATACATTTTCAGATTTCTGCATTGATTTGATTCTATGGAAACCCATATGACTTGTTTTCTTGCCATCATCATCCCTTACAAACAAAATGCTGAATTGTGTGAGAATTTCTTCTCACCAGAAGTAGCTTCATGTCACAAACTTCTTGTACAGGTGATGTTAAAATGTAAGCATTCCTGCTGCAGAGGGTGAAAATGTTCATGTGTAATGTTCTGTACTTAACAATGTTTTGCAAACCATAATAACTGATGTATTCTTAATATCTGAATGATAATTCAACTATTTCAAACTTAAACTTTTAAATTATTTTTTTCTAGAGGAGAAATACAAAGTCGAAACAAAAGTCATTGTGGCAGACTTTGGAGAGAGAGAAGATATCTACAGTAGAATCAAAGCAGGATTGGAAGGCCTGGAGATCGGTGTTTTAGGTTTGTATCTGATATTTCTAAATCTTTCATAGTGGTGTTTCATCTTGACATGCCTGCTAACTTTTTCCCATGTTGAAGTGTATTGAAACCAGTTCACAAAATTTTGTTTGCCTGACTAAAGCTGTGTCACTGCATGCTTGATACATTTCTTTAGCCTCCTGGTATGCTACGTGAGATGATGCTTGCACATCTGTGTAGGTTACAGGAACTCCAATGCTTATTGAATGGTTTTGATGTGTTCTTCTGTAAAGCTTGTGACTGAATGCACGGTGACTTGACCTAAGCAAGCTCCACATACTTAGGCTCAGCTTAGCAGCAGAGACCTCTGGGAGAAGTGTTAACTTTTAATTACAGAGCTGTTAAAATGTTACCCTTACAATATAGCACCAAGTAAGTGGCTCCTGCTTCAAAATTCCTAAGCATCTTCTGGTTGCATTGGTAAGCTGTCGTTCTTTTGCTGGCAGCAGCACAATATGTTCAAGTATCGTTTGTGGTATTACAGGAGTGTCAGTGGTGTGGTAGTCCTGGAAAAGGCAAGGTGGTTCATCCAGTTACTTTGACCATTGTAGAACTAAGGGGATTTCAAGGTGTTTATCGCAAGCTAAGAGTTTAAATATAACAGCAGTTTTCCTGAGTGATTTCTGAACAATGGGGTAAAGGCGGTTTCTTATCAGTTTTCTGTTTTTTTCCTGAGAAGCAGATATACCTCTGCATATATTCTGTGTTTCTACAGTTTCTCAATACGGGGATGAGAACCCCGTTAAACATAAGGCATGAAGTTTTTAAAGTTGTGTGGCTGTATATCTACTGGTATATGTCATCTGATAAAGCACATCTCCCTGCAAAACTCATTTTACTAAACTGAAGTGCAGTATTAGGAGCTAGGACTGTTTTTAAAAAGCATGTTTCAAAATAAATTCATTATACAGATGGTGATATAGTATATGAGCTTTGTTGCAAATAGATGAATCTTATCGTATGTCTGCAAATAATGACCAAGAAAATAGTGTATATAAAAACTCGGTTAAAAATAACATTAAAAGATAAATCCCAGAATGTTCCCTAATACTTCTGACAGATTTGAGTATGTGCAGCTCATGACATCCACTATTTAATTACTATAAAAACTCAAATCCATTGGAGTAACTGCAACTGCCAAGAATGTGCTTTCTCTAAAGAGTAGTTGTGACAAAACTGTTGATGCCTTGCTTCTTTTTTTTCTGAAGGAAACAAGTTCCAAAGAAACTTTGAAGATTAAAATTAACATCTGGTCTAATCTTCACTGTCAAAATCAGCTCCGGGAATGTAAGGCTTGCAAGCTGCCTGTCATGTAGCAATTGTTGCAGAATAGTGTATCACTTAAATGTCTCAAAGTAGCAAACCTTTTACTGCTTGAGGTACATAGCCACTCTGGCAGAGGTTTTGTTGTTTCTTATGCTGGTTATGGTGATGCATGAAATAATGGAAATCTGACTCTCTATAGTCTTGCTTGGGGTGAGCATTAAAGCAGTGAATGTTTTTCACATTTTCTGTAAGCTTATTACAGGAAAATAAGTATGTTCCTCAAACAGAGCCTTGGCGTGAGTACCTTAACTAAAAACATAGTAAAAATAGCAACTAAATGCTCTAGAGTTGCATGTTCTTTAGCTGAATTCCTTCACTTTTTTTCTTACAGGTATTGCCAGTATAGGTTTACAGGCATCTCTTTTTCTAACTAATCACTAGTAGTTTTAGTAGACCTTGTGGTGGAGAGCATCAGATGATGTGGTACATACTTATTTTTTTTCTTTTTCCCAGATATAGCTGTATTAATAGAAACCACTTGCCAATGTAATTTTTCAGCACCCAGGATGGCCACTCCAGATAGACCATATCTTAATTTTTTTTTTTTACAACAATTAATTTCATGCTTTAGTGCCTTGTATTTTAAATTCTGTATCCTTTATTGCAAACTGGAATATAGCTTTTGCTGATCTGTGTTTTTCATGTATGTGTGAGGGGAAATGTTGGGTTTAAATGAGAACATCCATAAGGGATAAGTTCTCAGGTTCCAATGTATCTTCTTCTTTCAGGTCATATCTGGAACAATAGGTGTGAGAAGTGTTGGTAGTGCAGCAAAGTTGGTAGTAATTCATGCTGCTTAATTTTTAACCTTATACTTAAAGATACGGGAGTCTCCACATATACTGCTCAGGATTGAGCTTCAGATTATATAGTTGCACAGATTCTAACTGAAGTACTTACAGATTGAAATCCTTGTAAACTTACTTGGAAGCTTCTTCTCACCCACATACTAAGGCTAAAAGAGTTTGCATAATGTTTTGCTGTGTGTTCAAAACAGCGTCTGTCAGTAACTTCGAACATGTGCTAGCTACAGCAATATGCTAAACAAGCAGAGGTGGGAAATCTTTCTTTTGCTGTTTTTAAATCCCTGTGATTCTCAAAAGGAGATTAAGCTGGACAGTATACCTGTTATACAGATTTCTCTAGGTAAAATATGCCTGTGCAAACTGGAAACTAATTTTTTTTTAGTATTCTGTTCCATACTGCTGCAAAGTATGATCTGGTAGAAAATGGTTGCTGGAAGTGGAAGTGTACAAATCTGGGACCTAGTGTTGCAGTAGAGGGTGTGCATTTTATGTGACTGTCTCTGTAGCACGGATCACATAAATATTTGAAATTTGGGCAGAGTAGCCAAGGTTTGTCCCCAAACCATGCCACAATCCTTTCCAGGGAGATGGATTGAAAAATAGATTATTTTAGGATGAAAAGAAGGAAAAAATCTGGCTCTGTCTGGCAATAGCATGATTGGACCTTCTTCCTGTTAAAAAACTTTTATCTCTTTCTAAATATAGTGAATATCTGCTGGGAATTTGCCAACTCCATGTTCTCCTCAATTCCTGTATTTTTAAAGGTTACCTAAAAGTTAAAATATTTGAAACACACAGCAAAACTGATGAAGTAAGGGTTCCATAACTACACAAAGATCTGGACTTTAGAGCTGTCATTTGAGGGAATCTCTGGATGAAGTCTGTGCGCTTTGCCAGAATCTTTCCTGTGTGTTTCCTGTGTGTCCTGCATCTGTGTTGATGCTCATATATCTTTCAGGTTGGATGTTAAAATGGTAGCTTTTGGCATAAGTCTAAGAGCTAGTTTTTACTTTTTTTTTTAAGTCATTAGTACCTTGAGCGGGTGTGATACCCCCGTAGACTCCGTGGAGCACACAGAGCACTTGGGGATTCTCTGGAGTGTAAGACGCTATATAAATATAAAATGTTGCCACAGCAACCAAATGTCACACGATTCGCTTGCGTAAGATGAACAACAGATCCTTAGGAAACGGAGATCCCATTTGCTTGCTTTTTTTTGTCTCCATGAGCATACACTTCGTTGAGTTGGAGGCGACGGAGGCTGCAGGGCAGCGCTGTTTTGTGGTGCTATTAGAAGTTTTCCCCTGCTCGTGCTGGGATTTGAGAATGGATGACAGGATAAAACCTTGCCGGTCTGAAGTGCAGAAAAAAAAAACAAACCAAAAAACCCTTTAATTAATCCATTGCCGTGGTTAATGGTCGGTGCGGGGAGGGTTTTGCGGGGGCTGCTGCCCCCTGCCGGCCGCATCCCACAGCACACCCGGAGCTGCGCTCTGGATTCGATTAGAATCATAGAATCACAGAATTATAGAATCATCAGGTTGGAAGAGACCCACCGGATCATCGAGTCCAACCATTCCTATCAAACACTAAACCATGCCCCTCAGCACCTCATCCACCTGTGCCTTAAACACCTCCAGGGAAGGTGACTCAACCACCTCCCTGGGCAGCCTGTTCCAGTGCCCAATGACCCTTTCTGTGAAAAAAATTTTCCTGATGTCAAGCCTGAACCTCCCCTGGCGGAGCTTGAGGCCATTCCTTCTTGTCCTGTCCCCTGTCACTTGGAAGAAGAGGCCAGCACCCTCCTCTCCACAACATCCTTTCAGGTAGTTGTAGAGAGCAATGAGGTCTCCCCTCAGCCTCCTCTTCTCCAGGCTAAACAACCCCAGTTCTCTCAGCCGTTCCTCATAAGGTCTGTTCTCCAGCCCCTTCACCAGCTTCGTTGCTCTTCTCTGGACTCGCTCCAGAGCCTCAAAGATTAGATTAGAAAGATTCGATTCGATTCATTTCTGCGGCGCTGCAGAACTCGGCCGTGCAGTGATGTGGCACGGGGTGCACTGACATTTCTAAAGGAGGAAATGTTCTTCTCTCGCGCTGCGAAAAACAGTGGGAAATGGGTATGGTGTGCTAAATGTGCCAGACTTTTAGCAAGTGGAGAATTACGTCTTACTTGCGTGGCCACGTCCAGTTGTGTGTGTGTGTCCCCGGGTGTATTTACAGTTAAGGAAACTTGGCCAAAGGGGTTAGAATAATGCAACATTCATGAGAATTGCTTGAAAACTCTCATTAATCAGAATGGGAGAAATGAGGTGTCATCTAATCAAAGCTTCATGCTTTCTTTTCAGTCAACAATGTGGGAATTTCATATGTTTATCCTGAATATTTTCTTGATGTCCCAGACCTGGATAAAGTAAGTGCTTTCATGGTACTTTGTAGTGTTCTCATTTTTAGTACTAAAATGATTAATGGATACAGCAAAAGTACTTAGGCTGGTTAAGGTGCTCACGTAATGAGGTTTCCTGATTAGAATTATGGGTTCAAAAAGCCAAGAAATGTACAGAAGCAACATAATGCAATTCAGATGATGTCAGTCTGGTTTTTTGTGGTGTTTTATACTTAGTCTTCCATGTGTCTTCATTTTGTATTTCTATTTCAGAGAGATGCTCTGGGGTCAATATCTAAATTCTAGTCCTGTCTGTGGTCTCATCTGGTGGCTGTTCTTGAGCTGCTTTAGCTTGTGGGGAGGTTCTTACGTGACTGAGGGGAAACAAAGGGAAGCAAGCAACTTCATGGAAGCCGCATGTTCCATAACACTGTTATGAAACTTAAATACGACAGTTTTAGACAGTTTGTAGTGCAAGGACAGTCTTGGTTGCATTGAGTACTTTAAAAACTGACTATGAAGACTTTCACTAATGTGTGATTTTGTTTCCAAAATCCCTTTAGCAAACTGTATTCACAGTGGGTTGTGCATTCTGCTTAAGTCCTGATAAATGTATCTGGGTTTTGGTTGACCTTCAATAAAGCTTTGCAGTATTTAGCAAGACCCACCATCTTTTTTTTACCTGATAAATAAGCTTTAAGTCACAAAAACGCTGTTATGAAATAGTGAAGCGGAAAATACAGACATTAGTTTATGAATATGTCTAAAAGATCAGAATTTATTGAAGTTTTTAAATATTGCAAATAGTGTACAGCGTCAATGATACATCTGTGGTGTTCTTTATTGATACTAGTCCCTAATCAGAGCTAAAACTTCACCAAACAGCAAGTCACAGACTTTACTTTGAAAGTCTGTCACTGCTTCTGATACTTAAGCATGAAAGGCAAGGGGTTAACGTGGACGTATAAGTGTAAGGCTTAATTTATCCCAGGGCTTATAACCAGGAGGATGTGTAAATACTGGTCACAGAACTTGAAACAACAAAACTCAAATCTTTGTTTTCTTGTAGACAGTTGATGAAATGGTGAACATCAACATCATGTCTGTTTGTAAGGTAAGTTCCTCTTGTTCTTCGTCTTAATTGAAAACCATTAAACAATTAAGTTGTCTGAAACAATCACCTATTGGACTACAGGTTCATTTTTCATCATGGGAGTAAACCAGAGATTATGGTTGTTGTATGAAATATCATTTGTTGCAAAGATACTTATTAGCTAGTTAGAAGACGAAGGTGTGTATGCAAAACAGTTTAATGCTTCTTTATGCTTGACTTTCTAGTCCTTCTTGTGAATTATTTACTCTTCTCCCCATTATCTGTGTTTCTTGGATTAGGCAAGAAACTTATTTTTGCATACCTAAGTTTTTTTTTGTACACTAGTGAGAAGACACTTAATGATTTTCTCCAAAATATATAAGCAAGAAAGAAAACCAAGTTCACAGAATAGTGGTATATAAGCAAGGAGGAAAATCAAGTTCGCAGAAGAGTGATATATAAGCAAGGAAGAAAACTAAGTTTGCAGAAGAGTGCATTAACTGTTGAAGTCAAGTTACCTTCCCTTTTTGATATTTAAACTGAAGTATTTATTGTGAAGAAATTGACCTGACTTCAAGCTAAAACATATGGTTGTTCCACTGCTTGTTAACTTCAGGCCTGTTCAAAAATCAGATATTCTTCCTAGTATTTCAAAGCTTAAAAGGGGCAGAGGGGATAGCAGCTGCCTACAAGGCACAGGAGTCAATTAGTGTATTACCAGTGAGTGCTGAGGAAACTCATTGTGATTATTCACTGCTAAACCTTAACTTTCTCTTCTTGTGCATAAAAAACCCAGTTGGATCTCTGCTAGCTGAGGGTTAACCTTTTGCCGCAAAGCCAAAATATTAGGTGTTTCAAAGATGGCTTGTAAGATTTTACTTTCTTGCAGCTGTTCTGATTAGGTTAAGTATTAAATTAATCTGCTATGGTGCTCTCTGGGAGCTTAAACTGTTGATGTTTTGTTTCCATTTGAGGAGGCACAGAGCACTTTAAAACAATGCTTCTGTAAGATTTTCAAACCTTATCAAAACATAGGCAATCAGTGAAAATGCAACCTTTGTGTGACTAAGTGGGATTTTTAGTGTCAGCCTGCTGCTGCCTGCTCTCACTTTCATGTGTGTTTTATGCAACATCTTAGAAATACTTGCTGCAATATTAGAAATGCTGCAACAGTGGTCCTTCAGAAAGTTTTCACCTTGAAAATGACTGCTAACCTGACAAGCACTGATTTTCAGTTGAAGTAGGATTATGGTGTGTGGTGCCGTGTTGCACTCCTGCAAGATCTTCACCAGAGAAGCCAGTTATTAATGGGCACCTTTGAAAGTTTCTTTTATGGAAGTCACTTAGCAGCCTTTTTTTTAAATGCTAGCACATCTACAGCAAGTGTAAATGTGAAGAAGTATTTTAATGCATAGACTTCTAGCTAGAGATTAGCGTAATCGGAAGAATGCCTTTTCGAAGATGTCACATCTGTGCTATGCCAGCAGAGGGAGTGCACTATTCGGTGATTAAAGAATTCGGGGATTGTGTAGGCATGAGGTCAGGAACACCAAGGTGCAGCTGGAGCTGAGCTTTGCAAGGGATGTGAAGGCCAACAAGAAGGGCTTCTACAGGTTTGTCAATCAGAAGAGGAAGTTTAAAGAGAACGTACCTGATCAACCAGTAGTTGAAAATGGTAATCTTGTATCAACAGACAACGAGAAGGCTGAAGTACTTAACAACTTTTTTCACAGAATCACTAGTTTGGAAAAGACCCACTGGATCATCGAGTCCAGCCATTCCTGTTAATCACTAAACCATGCCCCTCAGCACCTCATCCACCTGTCCTTTAAACACCTCCAGGGAAGGTGACTCAACCACCTCCCTGGGCAGCCTGTGCCAGTGCCCAATGACCCTTTCTGTGAAAAAAATTTTCCTGATGTCAAGCCTGAACCTCCCCTGGTGGAGCTTGAGGCCATTCCCTCATTTTTGCCTCAGCCTTCACTGACAGCTGCTCTCCTCACCTCTCCTGGGTCATGGGACAACAAGATAGTGACCAGGGGGGTAAAACCCCTCCCACTGTAGAGGAGGATCAGGTTCGTGACCACCTGAGGAACCTTTAACATATCTACGTCTGTGGGACCTGGTGATGTGCATCCCAGAGTCCTGAGAGATTTGACTGATGTGGTTGCCAAGCCACTGTCTACGATATTTGAAAAGTCATGGGAATCAGGAGAAGTCCCTGGTGACTGGAAGGATAATGTTGTGCCCATTTGTAAGAAGGGCAGAAAAGATGATCCTGAGAACTACCGACCTGTCCGCCTCACCTCTGTGCCTGGGAAGATCATGGAACAGATCCTCCTAGAAGACATGCTAAAGCACATGGAGGACAGGGAGGTGACTAATGGCAGCCAGCATGGCTTCACCAGGGGCAAGTCCTATATGACCAACGTAGTGGCTTTCTGTGATGGGGTAACCACAGCAGTGGACACGGGTAAACCAATGGATGTGATCTCTCTGGACTTCTGTAAAGCCTTTGACATGGTCCCCAACAACATCCTCCTCTCTAAATTGGAGAGATATGGATTTAAGGGGTGGATGGTTTGGTGGATGAGAAACTGGTTGGATGGTCATATTTAGAGAGTAGTAGTCAATGGCTCGATGTCCAGATGGAAGTCTCTGACATGTGGTGTCCCTCAGGGGTCCATACTGGGACCAGTGCTGTTTAATATCTTCATCAATGATACAGACAGTGAGATTGAGTGCACCCTCAGCAAATTTGCAGGTGACACCAAGCTGAGTGATGCAGTTGCCACACTGGAAGGATGGGATATGTCATCCAGAGGGACTTGGACAGGCTGGAGAAGTGGGGCTGAGAGAACCTCGTGACGTTCAACAAGGCCAAGTACAAGGTCCTACACCCGGGTTGGGGCAGTCCCCAATTTCAGTACAGGATGGGGGATGATGTGGTTGAGAGCTGCCCTGCAGAGAAGGACTAGGGGGTGCTAGTCCATGAGAAGCTCGACATGAGCCAGCAATGTACGCTCGCAGCCCAGAAGGCCAACCGTTTCCTGGGCTGCATCAAAAGAAGCGTGGCCAGCAGGTTGCGGGAAGTGATTCTGCCCCTCTATTCCTCTCTTGTGAGACCCCATCTGGAGTATTGTGTCCAATTCTGGAATGCTCAACTTAAGAAGAATATGGAAGTGTTGAATCGGGTCCTGAGGAGGGCTACAAAGATGATCAGAGGGCTGGAGCACCTTCCCTATGAGGACAGGCTGAGAGAGTTGGGGTTGTTCAGCCTGGGGAAGAGAAGGCTCTGAGGAGATCTTAGAGCAACCTACCAATACCTGAAAGGGGCTACAGGAAAGCTGGGGAGGGACTGTTTACAGAAGTTTGTAGTGATAGGACTAGGGGCAATGGGTATAAGTTGGAGAGGGGCAGATTTAGGCTAGACATAAGGAGCAATTTGTTCACTATGACAGCGGTGAGGCAGTGGCACAGGTTGCCTAGGGAAGCTGTGGATGCCCCATCCCTGGAGGTGTTCAAGGCCAGGTTGGATGGGGCCTTGGGTAGCCTGATCTAGTGGGAGATGTCCCTGCCCAGGGCAGGGTGGTTGAAACTAGATGATTTTTAAGGTCCCTTCCAACCTAAACTATTCTATGATTCTTTCTGTTCGGAAGTTTGTTTTGGTTTTTTTTGTTTTTTTCTTGACTGTGAAAAGCTCCTGCTACTAGGTGTAATCCATTTGAGTATAAGCTTCCAGGCTTGAAGATGTTTCCTCCTGCAGGAGCCTGTTGTTCAACAGTGAGCATACCAGATGCTTACTGTTTTGGGGACAGCAGCTTCTTCTAGTGAAACGTGTCCCTGCCACAGGCAGGGGGATTGGAACTAGATAATGTTCCAACTCAAACCATTTTATGAGAGGAGGACATGAAAGATACACAAATAATTTTTTCAGGAGAACCTGTAGAGCTAGACAATCATGGTAGGAAAAAAAATTTAAGAAAAGTCTATGTCCTTTCACTTAAATTTTGGGTTGTAATCCAGTGACTATTTAGTTCAATGTTTTAGGCTGATAACTCTTATCCAGGGGTATAAGTTAGTTTAAAAAAAAATAATAATAATATTCTCTCTTCTTGCCTGATAAAAAACCCATGAAGTTTGGGATGGAAGAGAACACCAAGTTCTTAAGCAAGGATATGAAGGTCTGCTGAAATAGTGAAGGTACAGGAGAGACAAAGTAGGTTTTGCTGGTACCCATTCAGGCTCTGCTCACATTATCTCCAAATACTTGTCAAAAGTGTCGCGTAACCTTTCTAGTGTTACATTCTGGAGCATTGCCATCCACTTCATTGTCTTTGGGATAAAGCTTCCTCAGTGCTCAAAAGGTAGCGATATCTTTTGTATTATTGGTAATCTACCATGTGCCATCAGCAACACCTCTGTTGGACACCATAACTCTTCTGGCACAAATATCAAATAATTCTACATCTGTTCTGGCTGAAACACTCCTTAGGCTTGAAGTAGTAAAGTCAAAATATTCAGCACAGTTTGATTCCGCAGGACCATTGAGGTCTATTTTGTTGCCACAAGTGTAGGCATTTTTGAAAGGGAATGCTCATCTCTTACCTTTTGACCCGTCATTTGCTTTGTTTGGCAGCTCACTGGATTTCCTGGGGGTTATGCAGCATGTAAGAAGGGGTATGTATGCTAAGAGATAAGACCCCATCTTCACCTCACCGGCCTACTTGGTCCTGCTGTTCAATATTTTTCCCAACCATGAAGAATCTAATATTTCAAAATTTTCTCTAATGTTTGAGAACCTGTTTCCTGTCAGAGCTTTTAAACATGTTTGGTTTTTTTTCCTGTTCCATCTGACTACCCCCATCATGGTTGCCTGTGAACCCCACAGTGGTGCAGTTCTGGCATGAAGTATTGTGATTACTGTGATGTGCCTTCAAAGCACCCTGTATACTGCTGAAGACAAGCTATGTCAAACTATGCAAACCATGTTGGAAGTCTCACATTTTGTAAAATACTGGTTAGAAAACCCAAGCAAACACTGCTGTCTGCTCCCTAAAGACAGTAGGTTCATTTCAGACACTCCGGAAAATGTCACATTTTTATGGTGATATGCAGGGCAGGAGTTACTCTGTTCTTCATGTAATACACAAAACAAGAAGTGCCTTGGGTCTTGATGATGCCATGAATAGAATAAAGACTGTTTGTTTGTGGTATTTTTTCAGGAAAGCTTCAGACTTAATGCAGGCTTATACAAAGATTGAATTAACAGATACACGAGGAAGAAGATGGAGTAATATGCAAAGTTCCATGGTTCCTCTCATAACCTCATCTTAAGATTCTGGGGATATTTAAAAAGCAGAACTTTTCTTTAATGATTGTTAAAGAGTTTAGGGAAGAAGAGTTTAGGGGAAAAAAACCTCGACAACAAAACCCACACCTGATACAAAATTGAAAGGGGGAGAAGAAGCTGGTGTGTTTGAGAAAGAAGGGAAATAGTCTTTTGCAGACCTGTGTGTAGAAAGAAGAAAAACCTGGGGAGCAATAGTCCTGCAAGACAGTAGGAAATAACATTTCTCTCCTGAGCGTTCAGATGGGCTAGTGCAGCCTAATACCACTTCTGTAGAGGTACTTTACCAGAAATCAGGTGATGGTTGGCTGTGCCCTGCTAGAACTGTATGTGAATTTTTGCATTTGGTGTGTGTTGAAGAGGATCATAGTAAGCAGCCCGTAATTCTGAGGCAACACTGACTTGTGAGAGGACATCACTCTGTGTGTGTGTTCCAGTCTAGTCAAGAGGTTTCTTTGCATTTTTGTTCAACTCATAATCAAAGGAAGGGATGATTTTTTTAGCTAAGTGCGTAATGTAAGTTTATAACAGAGAGGGACAGTTGCCAATGCTTGGAAGAGGAGCAAGTGTTCTGTGAAGCTGGTCATGAAGATCATTCAGGTGGTTCAGAGGGAGAAATTAGATGCTGCAGTTTCTCACCTTGCTGACTTTCCCACCTTGAGCCCAAGAACATGATACACAGGAAGCTGAAACAAGGGAAATGTAGCTGTGATAAATGTTTTTCAGCAATAGTCAGGGAAGTGTTTGGGATTTTTCTTCAAAATACAAGTAACTTGGGGAAATTTAGGAAATCCTGGAGTTCTGTGGCTTTTTGCCTATTTGGGATTGAAACAAACAGGTATTGCACATCTTGAAAAGAGAGAGTTCAGCCTTATTATTTGAGTAGTCTTTTTCCTACTTAAAGTTGGGACAGAAAGATGTTTATTTTGAGAGCTTTTCCTTGTGAACTGGACTCAAAGTTTGTTGCTCTAAATAGGAAAAACTTTCTCTCCTAGAAATGTTGCTCAGAGGAAAGTCGCTGGCAAAGAACAGGGTTTGCAGCATGTTAAGTTTTTATGTCTCATGTCCCTTTCTGGTTACTGACCTTGCCACATGGGTTTTTGCATGATTTTCTGTTGAATTCATATCAGATTTACTTGCCAGTTTTTGCAAATACAATTAATTCTTGTTCATCTTGTGGTATGAGCTTCATTAAGAACTTAGTTTTTGAAAATAGTTACATTACAGAAGCCTAGTAGTAGATGCTGAGGAGAGGTTTCATGATGAATTTTACCACTGGCACATGAGTACAATTCCTTGGTTCTTTTGGTACAAGGTTTGCAGATGAGTTGCACAGGCACGGTGTTAGTTAACTATTTGTTAAACAGCTAGTGCATTTGTGAACTTGTGTGAACCCTCTGCTCAGGCATTATGAATTATCTTATGGTAGCAGTGATAGCTTTTACATGCATGGGTGCACCACAGGGAATTGCCGGTCTTTAAAAAGATAAGTTGCTTTGAGTTTCTTATTTCCCCCCAGACTGGGGAGTGAGATCTGAAGGAAGCTTCTTGGCTGCATAACAAATTAGAAACGTTGTCCAAGTTCTCTGGCTGCAGCCTTTATGGTACTTGCATAGGCTTAATTACAGATCATTATACCTTTTGGAAGCGGAAAGAGTGCCTTGTAGTCATAACTTCTTACCACAGAATGATCTCTCCTTGAATATACAACTGTAGTATTAGGTCTCTGGCTTTGGATAACTGTAGCCATTAATTTGTGAAGGATGACTTTGAATATTTACCTCAGCTTTTCCCACTGTATTTTAACAATCTGAGTGAATATCACTTGAAAAGTATTCAGAATTTTACAAATTATTATTATTTCCCTAAGCTCTACTCCTGAGCTATTGCTTGGATCAGAGTGAGAAAAGACTACAACTTGGTGATCAGTAAGAATGGGAGACTTTTTTTTTTCTGAAGAAGAAACACTGGAAGTACATGGTTACAACTTCTAACTATTTATTAGTCCTCTAATAAGAGTTTTTAAGTGCCTTTTTTAGAACATAAATGTAGCCGTATGACTGTGCATTTTTGTATATGCCAGTAGGAATCTCTGCTTCTTTAGGCTAAAACTGGTTTTCCTTTTTCCAAAATTAGAAACTAGAAGACAGATCTGTTAAGGAAGAGTGGACAATATAACCAGTGCTTGCCAGGCGTGTAATAAATGCATTGATAGATAAATGAACATCAATACATGCTAACTCCCTGTAAAAGTTTAATGAAATAGTCTGTAATGAGGCTCTACTTTAACTTAGCCATTTGCTGTGAGCATAGAATCATTAAGACTGGAAAATACCTCTAACATCATCAATTCCAACTGTCAGCCCAACACTGTCATGCCTACTAAATTATGTCTTGTAGTGCCACATTTATGTGGTTTTTTTTTTGAAAACCTCTCCAGGATGATGACTCCACCACTTCCCTGAGCAGCTTGCTCCAATGCTTCACCACTCTTTCTGTAATTTTTCCTCATATCCAATCTAGACCTCCCCTGGTGCATCATGAGGCCATTTCCTTTTATCCTATCACCTGTTATTTGATTGAAGAGACCAGCACCCACAACCGCTACAATCTCCTTTCAGGTAGTTTTAGAGAGCAGTAAGGTCACTCCTCAGCCTCCTCTTCTCCAGGCTAACCAATCCTCAAACTTACGAGATGGAGGGTTAGGTGTAAATAGAGTGAATGTGAAGATAGTGCAGCTCTCCTAACCAAAGGTACTATACCCCAAACTCAGTGGTAGCATTGTGTGTATATGTAAAATTATAGGGAAAAAACCAACCAAAAAAACCTCATCAACTACTATTTCATGGTTGTGTGCTAAATGTAACTTTTTGCCAGACCACCTGAAATACAAAAGATTAGCAGCTTATGATGTCAAGGAGACTGTTCTGAGCAACTTTCTCAGATGTGTGCGCAGGTGCACGTTCTCACTCTGCTGTAAAGCAAATTTTTAGAAAGAAAAATGGTTTGCTTTGGAAGAGCTGGCAGTTTTAGAGTCATAAAATAGAATCATAGAATGTTTGAGATGGAAGGGACCTAAAGATCATCCAGTTCCACCCCACCCCCCGCCATAGGCAGGGACACAACCAACTAGATCAGCCTGCTCAAAGCCCCATCCAACCTGGCCTTGAACACCTCCAGGGATGAGGCAGCCACAACTTCCCTGAGCAACCTGTGCCAGTGCTTCACCACTCTCATGGTGAAGAAATTCTTCCTTAGGTCTAGTCTAAATCTGCCCCTCTCCAATTTAAAGCCATTCCCTCTAGTCCTATCACTATAAGCCTTTATAAAAAATCCCTCTCCACTTTTCTTGTAGCCCCTTCAGGTACTGTAAGGTTGCTATAAGGTCTCCTTGGAGCATTCTCTTCTCCAGCCTGAAAAACCCTAACTCTCAGCCTGTCCTCGTGTGGGAGGTGCTCCAGCCCTCTGATCATCTTTGTAGCCCTTATCTGGACACGTTCCAACAGCTCCATATCCTTCTTATGTTGAGGATTCCAGAACTGGACACAATACTCCAGATGGGATCTCATAAGAGAGGAATAGAGGGGCAGAATCATCTCCCTTGACCTGCTGGCCACGCTTCTTTTGATGCAGTTGGCCTTCTGGGCTGCAAGTTTGCCTTCAGAGAGAGAAACACTACCATAGAGCTCTCTAACCTCCTATATACTAATTCCTGTAAACTCAGACTTGCAATGCTTTGGCCTTTATGAGAAACACCCACTACAGAACTGGCTATCTCTAAATTAGACCTAGCTAAAATTCAGATTCTTTATCTTGAAGATATTTGTTCAATTCTAGATGGTTGTAGAACTGCCTATTTTATGAGGGCACATATGAGATTATAGCTGTTGAAGATAAGAGTGTTAACAAGTTTTGCTATTTTGGATAAAGATCAGGCAAACACATACGGACACTGTTACTAGTGGTAAAACTGCATTTCTCCTATATGTTGTTTTATTTGAATTAATGCTGGGAATATTTTACATGTGTGTACAAGTTATAAATTTGCCAAACCTGAGTATGGTAGCAGAATGCTCTGCTACCATTTTTTAAATTGTGCTTTTGTACTGTTGGATCAGTCTGAGTGTGGACTTGGCTCGGTAGAGCGATGCTGAGTCAGAGAGTTGCCTTCTGTTACTTTATTCTTTATGTACAGAAAAGATACTGTTTTTTTAAAGATACTGAATGTATCCCTTTTGCACATCACAAGATGTAAAGATGAAATAGGAAAAGCGGTTTAGCCCTATTTCACAGATCTGAAGTTCCCTCCAATTATTAATTTTAATGGAAAGGAATAGAAGCGATGTTGAGTATGAAATCCAGTTTTGTCATCAGTGTGTTTTTGGGGACAGGCAGAGGCAAATTGACTACCTGTCCAGCTGAACTTTAGAAACACTGGTTAACACAGCTGGTGGGGAGGGACTTCTTGATTTCTACCTGAATTGTGTACCTATTGTTACATCGTGGCTCTTAGTGACTTCATAGGTTTTTATTAAATTTATTTAAGTCAAACAATTATCAAAACACATTTTTGTGTGTTTTAGTTTGGAGATCAGTAGCAACCAGTAGGTTTGTGATATGCTGTTAGGTCTGTATGTACGTTGCAGTTAGGGTTTAGACCGTGACTGCATTTGTGTGGATTTATGACAAAGTTTCAACATGGGATCCCCTCTCCATTACAATGGTAGATCCTGTACTGGTTTTTCCAACCATTTATGGGTTGCCCAAGGGAAGGCAATTTCAATCCACATCCGTGTGTCAGTGAGGTGATATACCGCGTTACACTGTCCTGAGAGACAAACAGTTTGCTGCTTTTTGCCAAGGGATCAGTGGCGGAGATCGTGAAGCTTGCACCACATAAAAGATCTGCCAGTTTTGAACTAGTCTTAAAATCAGCCCAAATCATTCTTTATTCTTGAACATAGAAATAAATAGCTGTTTCTACATGGCTTCTGAAGTATTAGCATGTGAAAAAGCTCGTGTATACTTGGTCTTCGTGTTAGAGGGTTTTTTGAAGTTGCAGCAGATCTGTTTAGCTTGGTGATGTTTACCAACTCTGAATATTTAGTTTGACTCCTGGGGCAGTGCTGAGAGTTAAATATGTCAACTGCTGACTTCATGAAAGTAAAGTCTGTTCAACTCCTGCTTGTACATTTCCTTATTGGAGCTGTCATGCAGCAGAGCTGATGGCAGGATCTATTCTAAGTGAGAAATGCCAATAAAATGCTAAACACAGCCCTTCTCTACCATTTTCTTTGTGTGTCAACTGCAATCAACTGAAGTTTTGTTTTCTTTTGTGGTTTTTCTCCTTTATTCCTGAAAGTGTATGATTTATAATTCAAAAATAAAAACAAAAAAACCCAAACCAAGATTCAGCGACATTCAAGGGCTAATGCATGGTAATATGAATAGCTTGCTACAAGAAGATTTGTTTCTTTGTGATAAAAGTGCCTACAGGTGTTGTGCTCCTGTGTATGCCAATTTCTTTTTATGTGTGTATGTTTTGCCTCCCATACTACTCAAACGTTTCCTGTTTTCAGCTATAAAGGTAATTTATTGTCATTGGAAGTACCATTGCATTTTGGTGGCATTGGTATTTTATTACTTCTCATTGTTCCCAAGAACTTTGTTGGCACACCTTTTAAATATGTGAAAAGTGGTAACGATTTATATTCCTTCCCTGATCAGTCTCTGGTGTCAGTGATGTGACATTTATTAACAGGGTTGATTGGGATCTGGCTGGGTAGTTTCTGGCACAAGCTGAACTTTGACATTACTTCTTAAAGGCAGAAATTTTTGGATTTAAATTGTATTTTAGGGTGATAGTAATTAGCAGTAGGAAAACAAACTATTTCACACTAAATAAAAATTTGCCAAAGTTTGCATGAAAGCTTGATATGTTTCCCTCATCAGAACTGCTCTGTGTGCAACTGGGAAGCTTATTTTAAGATTATTGCTCTGGAGAATCCTTCAACCAGGTTGTAAATAGATTGCTCAGTGTCATAATGAAGGCAGGAGCTTCCAGAGCAGTGAGGAGGTTTGCCAGGCTACTTTATTTGTGAGGGTGTAGGCTCTGCAGTACAAAAACATCTGTGTAATTAGCAAAAAGTGTTTCAGGGTCTTAAGTGGGGTTTTTTTTGTAGGTACCAATGTAGGAAACTTATCTTCACTGGTTCTGTCCAGTCCTCTCGCTGCTCCACAGTTTATTTTAACTTAAAATCTGATGCTCAGTAAGCCTAGCTCAAATGCATTGGATATTGTCGTGAGTCTTTGCACAGGTGGTAAATTTAGTCAGTCTTGAGTGAGATAGATGCTTTTTGTGAAGAGAGAAAGGTCATACATGTACTGTAGTACTCTTGATGTTTTAACGTTCTGTAGAGGCTGTAGATGCCGCAGAGCGGTTAAGGCACTGTTTTATTTACTCTTATTGTACTTATGCTACTAGCCAGACAAGTTCACCAGATTCTGTGCACACACTGCTTGACAGAGTCAATTTATCCAGGTAGAACAAAAATAAACTGCCTACGCAAAGTATGGTCTCCGCTTCCTCAAACTGTAACTGGGGTGGAGGGGGTGGCAGCTGCTTCTGGGAAGAAGGGAGGTTTCCCTCAGTCTCTGGCTGGCTGGTGTCTGCATTCTCAGCCATCATGAATGTTTTCCTTTTGCAGATGACACGATTGGTGCTGCCCGGCATGCTGGAAAGGTGAGTCACACTAACACTATCCAGACAAAGTCGTCATTATTTATAGGGGAGAATCCTTTCTTGAAAAATTCATTACTGTGACTAATCGGCCTAGTCTCCATGTTTTAACGGCAGAGTAATGCTGGGTGAGTCACACTGATGGTGCATGAATCATCAGATGGTGGAAGCCTTTTCTACTTGATTCCCTTTTTATTTTTCCTCTCCTTTCTCCTCTGTTGTGGTGATTCCTTTTAGAACAGAATTAAAAAGCCCGTCTGACTCATCAGCACTAACTCAACAACCTGCTATTCTGAGGGGGTGGTTACAGTTCCTGGGAATAACCTTCTTAAGGCTATTTCTCTAAGTCATTGTAAGTAAAATGGATGCAAAGAATATGTTCTCATTATATAGTAGGAGGTATATTCAGGAAAGTCTGTGATCATTTGGAAAAGTAGAATTGGAGACCAGCTCTTTAAAAAAGAGTTGATGCACACCACTGTTGCTGTGAAGACATGTGCCGACTTCCTAGCTAGCTCCTAGGTGAAACTAAAATTTGCACAGTTTCCATGTAGTCCCTCCAGGCTCTTTTCTAGCTGATGTTGATTGTCCAAGGCTGTTTGCCATCTCTGCAGTGCTGACCCTGGCTTGCTGGGGATTGCCCTACATCAGGTCTGAGCTACGCTCGTAATACTGAGGAAAGCTGTGTAGGACCATGCATGACAGTCATTGTGGTATTGCCTCTAAACAAATGTTGCAAGAGGAGCGCATATACATGGCAAGCCTCCAAATCTGACAGATTAAGAAAAAAATGGGTATTTTTGATATCATCCCACTATCAGGGAGTCTTCATTGCAGATCAGGATTCAATTATTCAAGTATTGCACGGATGCAGAGCAAATGTTTTACATCTAAGTCAAAGTTTAGTGGGTACAAACTGTCAGAGCTAGTGGTCAGTATGACAGTCTGTGTCTAGCACATCAGGGTGATGGTGAGATTTGATTTTTAGTTAAACAGCCAGGAGATAAGGAGTTGTTTATTTAAGGTAAAGAAACTTAAATTAGAAAAGAAGACCCAAGACAGAGTTCTGGGATTGGGGCATAATATTTCCCAATAAAGCTGGAGTAGAGGATGAGGATTATTGCACAGTGGTAGCTACTTAGGGTTTATAAATAAAAAGTTACTCCTTGTCCATTCACTACTATTGATACATAAAGCCTCTTGTGAACCACCACCCTCTGAAGATGCCAGCGTGACCAAAGCTATTGTGCTTTCTAAGGATTTAATGTTGTTTTGTTATCAATGCTTGGAACTTTGAAGCTCTAACAATTTCTTGCTTCCATTTATTTGTCTAAAGAAATGTTGTAGTTATCCACTTGGCAGAGTTGATCTCTTCAGCTTCTTACAACAGAACGATGTATGCTTTACTTATAGGGTAGCCCATGTATGTTTTTCTGTTGTGTATTAACCTGGATAAGATTATTTGAATGAAAGACAGCAAACCAGGATTCTGCTGACTTCTGTTTCTGACTATCCTTGAGCACACCATGTCATGTTTCTTGTCACTTTTCCTAACTACATGGTTACCTCAGGAATCTCAAAGATAAATTTTTAGGAAGAAGCTTGGCAAGAAAAGGTTAATAGTGGTTAAGAAATAAAAGGTGGACGTACTGAACTTTTCCCTGTAAATGAGCAGCCACTTTGAATGACTCTTCATTTGAATGAAGGGCTTGGTTTCTGTCCCAGGAAAAATATTTTAAAAAGCTTCCATTTTCCGTTGGTTTTTTTGAAGTCAGATGGGTTTGCAGTGCACTGAAGCAATGTCTGCAGCTGCTGACTCCTGCAGAATCATAGCTCACAGGCCATTAACACTGCTAAGTCTGTAATCACAGGAGGACATGGCTGTCCAGCAAATCCAAGAGCATGAACGAATGGTAGCTGTACTTGTCTGTTCTTTGGGCCAACCATAAATTTTTCACATGGGGTTGCGAGTTAGGGAAAAGGGCTCTAAGAATAAAACAAGAATAGGGATCCCATCATTACTTCTTACTTGTTCAAAGAGAGTAGCGTGTTGAGTGGATAGATGCAACACAGAATGCTGTATCATCTTGCAGATGTAGTATGTACTTTAATGTATTTGAGTGTTGTTTTTATGGCAACATATTACAAGACAGAAATAGAGCAGAGTTTGCGTGCTTTGCATCCAGGTCTGCAAGAAGAAAACACAACCACATCTTGGCATGTCTGTTATTTTTTATTTATAATAAACATAGCAGCATTAGATGAATGCATCTTCCAGAACCCTGCTGTGGCTCCTCTCCCATGCCCTGAACACTTAGTGGCAATTTATAATCTGTGGCTTCCTATTACACTTAGATGAGCAGTTCCTCTGTAAATTTTCAGGCTAGCCTCTAAGGTGGAAGACTCATAGAACTAAAATTCAAGGCCTGATGTCTTTGAGAACTAACCAAATAACAACAACAACAATCAGTTGACTGTTTCTAGACAAATATCAAACTATGGTATTTATTGCCAGGGAAGTAGCAAGTGCATAATTACATTACAGAGGAAGCTTGCTCTTTCCACTTGGCGTGCAGCTGGAGCAGGCACTGGTTGCCACAGCAACAGAGAGATGGCTAAATATAGCCTCCTTGGCACTGGACCACTTAAGGTAGAATGATGGGGAGGTGTGAGGGTGTACTCCTGGCTCTTTTCATCTTGACCAACTTTCCCCCACCCCCCTCCCCGCGTAAGTGCACAGTTGAGTTGGATGGACCCAAAATTTCTTTTTGCTGCACTGGAGCTTGTGTAGTTCTTTGAATGCCTCCCTAAAAAATTCCTTCTCCAATTCCTTTAAGAAGCAATATTGTAATTGGAGTAATTGGAAGTGTTCCCCCTACATACATGCTTCTCGATTTCCTTTTATCTGGAGGTTTTAAGTTATGAGCTTTTAAAGCTAGGGCTGTTTTCTTGATATATAAAAAAATAACAACGACAAAACTCACAGTGGCATTGACTGCTTCCGAGAGAGCAACACATGGAGATTCTGCAAGGGGCTGTTATTAATTTGTTGTTTCCCAGAGGGTTTTCTTTACTGGGTCAGACCATTAATTCACCACATCTAGATGGTGGTCACTACCACTGGGAAGTTGCAGGCTACTCAGATGCTGTAAGACCTATGCTTTACACCTTGAACGCTGATGTCTCTCCTAAAGCTTCAGTTTGTTTTATAAACATGAGGCTGGTGCTTATCCATAGAAGTGCTTACCCCTTTTTGACTCCTAATAAGCTTTTGTCCTCAGTTAAGTTTTGTGGCAAGAACTGTTGTAGTCTGAATATGGAAAGAGCACTTCCTTATATCTGATCTAAATTTCAGTCATTCATTTAAAAAAATATAATCTTTCGTTTGTATTCTGAGAGGATAGATCAGATCTCGATCTTTGTGATTCATTAGTCTGTGTACTCTTATCATGGCTGCTTTTAATAGTCTTACAAATTGAACCAATATTTTCACCAATATTTATTGGGTTTTGTGGGTTTTTTTTTTCCCTTCTTTTCCTCCTTTCTTAAATCATCAGGTTCTTAATGTTTCTGCCCTATATTTGGAGGGATAAGTATTCCATAGACTGTAATACAAGATTTTGGTGGGGTTAGATCTGTCCCTGCTGTTCCTATCATCCTGTGATTTGGCTGGTTTTGGTGACTGCTGTACAAGAGAGAACTCCTTGTGGTCTTTGTTCAGGTTTTCCAAGGAGTGGATAGTTGATTTACAGTCCTGCAAGATTTGTGATTAGTTCATGTTATTTTCTTTAGTATGCATTGTTGGGTTTGTTAATATTGATTTTTCATCTGCTATTCTGTAGTCTATTCACACATAGCAGTCTGAGGTCTTTAAAAACTTCCTCATAGCATTCTCCTATCTGGTAATCTCTTAAAAACTGTACGAATACTCATTTTACTATTAATCCCCATTTGACCTCATGAATAAATATCACAAGCACCACCTGTCTTGATATGAAAAACTTCTGGCATCCACTGTTAACCTTTTGCTGTCCTGAAAATTCTGGATTAATTTGTGGTCTCCTCTACATACTACACGTTTTGATCTTCATTACCACTTTATTTCACCAAACAAGCCTTGCAGATAACTCCTGAAAAATACAACAAACTTTGGCAAAGGTGGTTGAAATCCTGAATGACTGAAATGATTCTTTTTTCACGTTGGCCATCTCATTTCCAGAGGTGAATTGATCACAGATCTAATTTACACTTTGTATCATGGCAGAAGCCATGTTGGTTTGAATCTATTGTCACAATTTTCAGAGTTATGTAATTTTAGTTTTTAAGGGTCATTTAAGCTCAGCTGTTTGTTTTCAAGATGACCACTTAAATCATTGTGGTAGCAGCGGCATAAGGGTATATGTGAATCTGCAGGAGTTGAGCTGCATGATGCCTACCTGCATGCATGTTCTCATACTGCGCGAAACACCACATCCTTTGTGGTACATTCAGGTAAACTGGCTTCAATTTACTACAGGGTAAGAAGTGGAGACTCATCTTTCACTGTGTTGGACTGTCTGATAGCACCTTCTAACAGTCTATTTGCCCTACTTTGCCTGAAGCTTTTAGAACTAATTCTTTCTACCTAGCACTAAATAATATGTTCAGTTTTGTAGATAAAACTAGTCACAGAAATGGACATGCTCAAAATCAGTCAAGGAGTCTTACTTTCTGTGCTACCTGCATGTGCTTTAGAAGTGCTTGGCAGAGCAGGTGGTAGCTAATTTCAAACTAGTACCCTTATCTAAATATTATTGTGGAATGCTTTCACTGTTACTATTACACAGATGCAAAACAACTTCTATTTCCAGTAGTCATCCACTGATTGTCTCCCATGCTATTTTAAGTGACTTCTGTATTTGAGCAATAGATTCAGATATTTTCTATCCTGGAGATCCATTATGAAGTAACATTTAGAAGATGAAAGGAATGATCAAAGTGTTAACTACGCAACAAATTTGTGTTGCCTTTTCTGCTACTTCACTCAATCTATTTGGCATAGTTTAGCGCAGTGTATGTGTATGTATATGTAGGAGCATGATTCTCTTGCTGCATTGACCTTGTTCCTGCATTATACCAGGTGTTTGAATACTTATGTTGTGCTTAAGGTCATATTCTTAAATTTTAATTTAGGACTTGGTTGGGGGTTTTAAACATATCTTAATCTCAGTTGCATCCTAAAGGTTTTCTTTAGGCTTACAGTAATTTTCTGAAGCATGAAAGACATTTCCTTTATTTCATAATAATATATCTTCACGGTCTTTCAGATCAAAAGGGGTGATCCTGAATATCTCCTCAGCTGCTGGGGCATATCCAACTCCACTGCTGACTCTTTACTCCGCAACCAAGGTAAGTGTTCTTTACCGTGCTGAAATCAAATGTCAAACATAAGTCAGCACTACAGGAATAAATGTTTTTGTGTCCATCTAGTGGTGCTTTCATGAACTGAGTTTCTAACTTAAATTTTTCTTATACTGGAAGCTGGAAGGTAGAGAAAAAAATTAATGCAAGGGTTTACTGGCATGGAAAGTACTAATGCTGTTAATGTATATATTTCGTCCTGCATTCTACTTGGAAAAGGATGCTAGTGTACCAAGCAAGTTTAGCATGAGGTTGCGAAAGGACATTGAGTAAGTTTAACACACTTCCTTATTTTGACTTTGAAACTTTTTTCCCCTAATCTTACAGAAGATGTGTATCTTCAATGTTTATGTACATGTATGTATTTAAGTAGGACTCTCCTGGTGCTTGCTGGAAACAAGCATTTGTCCTCCTTTTGTATTAGTTGCCTTAAGTTTAGCATTTCAAGTAAGAAAAAGGATAGAGCTCTAGGGCCTCGTCATTGCCAAATAGTCGACTTCTCTTGATCTGCTGACTATACATTCTGCTAATGTAGCCTAGTATGTCATTTGAAGCTCTTGTAGTGAGTGGATTATCAGCTTATTTCTCCCTGGCACCCACCATAAATTCTAGGTTCTTTGTAGCAGGGCTGCTACTCGACCAAAATTAAGGCATGATGTTACCCCACTCTGTATGCAGAACTTTGCACTTCATTCTGTGACAGTCAAGAAATCTCATGATGTTTTACAATAGTTAAACAATAAAAATTTATCAGAGTCTCTCTGGACTGAAGCTCTCGCATGTCAGCCACTCCATCTGATGTCATCTGCAAATTTGATGAGAGTGTGCTCTGTGTCACCATCTAGATTTCTGAAAGGAAATACTGAAGAACATGGGCAGCTGGATTGATCTGTGGGGTTCTCTGCTTGTTATGAACCAGTTGTCAAGCTTTCGATCATGGCCCTTTGAGCCTGGTGATGCAGCCAATTTTCTGGCCAGCTCTTGTCTGGCCAACAGTTTTTTCTTCCAGCACTTATCTGTTTGACTTCCAAATGAGAATGCTGCAGAAGGTGGTGTCAAAAGCTTTACTGAAATGAAAAATATATCTATATATACACATACTGTTTATATGTATTAAAAATTTTGTTTCCCTCATCTACAAAGCTAGTCCGCTCCGTTGTAGAAAGCAATTTAGTTGGTCAAACACGATTTGCTCTTGGTAAATCTGCTAATTGTTTCTGATGTATCTTCTTGTCCTTTATGTGCTTGGAAATTAACTCTGTGATCTTTCCACAAACTTAGTTGCAGCTGATAGGACCTTTTTGAGGAGGGATATATTAACCGTCTTACAGTTGTCAAAGACCTCCCTTGGTTTCCATACTTTCTCAGGTACTGTAGGCAGTAGACTGGTACATATACAGACTAGTTCTTTCAGCTGTCTTGAGTGAATCTGTGGTGACTCCATGGATTTGAATACATCAAGCTTCTCTGAGTAGTTGCTGAGTTGTTGCTGCCCCTGCCTATCTCTTTCATTAAACAAGTCTTGTGCATGCAGAGGCATCCAAGCAGGCTTTGGCTGGGCAAAGGCAAGAGAAGTGTTGAATACTTTCTTCTATCCTGTATCTATAGGTTGTCTCCCTCATCTATCAACAGAATTTCTCTGAAATTCCTCTTGAAACTAGTATACCTCTAGTATTCCTTTACTGCTATCATTAATGTCCTTTACTAGTGTTTTCCTAGCTTGGATTTTGTTCCTAAGTACCCAATAATATTTTATGTTTCTCTTTTCTTACTTCTTATTTCTGTGTCTCATGATCATTTTTAGTTCATCAAGAAGCTCCCCACTTAGCCGAACGCTTCTTTTACTGAAGTTTCCTGTTGTCCTCCACAATAGGCTGTTTATTTCACCAGTTCATAAGTTAATAGTCAAGATCTACATTTCACATTAAATTTATCTGCTCTGGTTTCTCTCTGTGTCACTGGGATGGTTTTGTCTTTCTGCAGCTGGTCTTGTTTTTTTTTTCCTGAAGATACTTATAGGGGCTTCTGAAATTTTTACATAAAATGTCTCCACTTAATGCTGTAAAGACAGAACATGGGTACACAGTATGGGGCTGAAGTGTACAGGATAAAACTAAATGCATGACACATTTACACTGGGATTAAAGCACTCTGACACTACAGCTTTTTCAGGTGCACCTAGTAATTACCCTAAATATTTAAAGAATTTCAGAGTCTAGGCAGAACCTTAACAGGATGGAGAAACCTTCGGTAATGTCATTCATGTCAGAATGTCTTTCCTCTAGACTCTTGGTAATGACTTCTTATTGCCTGAAAGGAATTGATGTGCAGTATTTTATTCGTACCAAAGGAGGGGATATTTAAGTTAAGTATCATGAAAGCATGAATTAGTTTTATCTGCTAAAACTTGCTCAGGAAATGTCTTTTTTTGAGAGCATGGTTCTTTGTTTTAATACAAAAGGTCACTTTTGTATTGGCAGTGCCATCAGCTTTTTGCAATGAATTGAGTTTCTGATTTTAGGGATAATATGCCTTGCACTGCTTCAGTTAGTCTTTTTTTTTTCAGTGAGAATCTCAAATATTTCCACCTTTCCCCCTAAGAAACTCAATTACAGGTTAAGTAGTCTGCCTGTTCTCAGCACTGCTCATTTTCTACCACAGCAAGATTACTAAGCATGAAAGTAAGTCCTCTAATGTAGCTATAGAAAGACTGTATCTGTGATTTCTAAGGATTTTCTTTATAGAGGGGGTTTAAAGCGTAGTATCCTTCAGGTCTAATTCAATGGCTTTGGCTAATTACCAGGAACAGATGCAGTCCAACTCTTTAACCTTCCCATGGAGAATTCCCTCTTTTACAATGAAACGAGACACTTCTAAAGGGATCATAGTCCTATTTTTGACAGGCATACCTATCTACCTACATTTAATACTAATTAGAAGTGAAATACAATTACCCTCCTGTCTTTAGTATTTAACTTTGTCACTGAATATTCAAGAAGTTGTTTTCTTAATGCAATGTTTATCTGTTTATATAGGGGATACTTAATTAGACTACGTTCTTAAGACTGTCTTAAGTTAGAAGCTACTGGGGTGCTTGAGGGTCTGGAGGTCTTGGAGTAAAGTCTTCAAGACTAAAAACTCCAAAGTTTATTTGGATACTGAAAGTTGTTTTTTCTTGTGTATAATGAACACTTTCTTTATTGCAAGCTCTTTGCAACCAGTAAAGATGACAATCACTTTAGACTGTGTCTCCGTAACTGATTTCAGGACTCTGACATGTAGAAATATTTATAAATTTCAATGATCAAAGGCCTTTGATTAACACAGTATAGGTGGTAATTTATTTTTAGTAGATTATTGACATACTCTGTGCAGTTATTACACCTACATCTGACAACTGTATTCAGGGACTGCATTGAATTATTTGCATCTCTATGTGAAGTGCCTTACTGTTGCAATAGCACAACTAGCTCCCTTGAATCATTGCTGAGAGGCCTGATTTTCAGAGACGTGTCGAATACTGGATTTCATTATGATCTTGGAGAAAAGGGAGAAGAAAAGAACAGTTGGACAGAAGATAAGCTTTTGGGGTTTAATAAGCTTCCTTATAGCTTGCACATACAACTTGATGATGAAGAATAAAAGGACCTGTCTGCTACACAGCAAACTCTGAATTTCTTTCAGATCTTGTATATGCTCAGAAAAGTGTCTATAGGAGGTCCAACACAAAAGAGACTCTTTATTTAACAAATTAAGAAAATCAACAATGATCACCTTTAAAATAGTTCCCTTCTGAGTTGACACACAGCTACATACAGTGCTGCTAACTATACAAAGCAATTCCGTAGATCATTTTCTGAAAGGCTGTTGAGGATCTCCATTTTTGCTTTCACATTTTCTACCACCAACAAATAGGTTTCTTTGAGCACCAACGTGATCTTTGGGATCTCTTCACTGTAAGCCTGAGTCAATAATTGAAAAGTTTGTCATGTATTTCTTCAGTTTCACAAGAAGCTTGATGTTAAATCGCTTCTCACTCTTGCACACCAACATTTTCTCACTGAGGGCAAGAAGACTTCCGTGTTTGAACACACGTCCGCTCATACTGAGAGAAATAATCGAGTTGAGCCTTGTCTCACTGTGACAGGTTAGAACATATACTATAACCATTCCTTTACGTTTCCCCTCCCACTCTTGGTTCCCAAGCTATAGGGTTCGTTTCGAGCTTTTTGTGGCAGACTTCATAGTATTACCACAGTAGCATGTGAGTGTTTCCTTTGCTTGTTGTTTAGACTGATTTCAGTAGGATGACCTTAGTAGGAAAAACATTGGGCACTGAGAGCTTTAAGCTCTGATTTCAGTTAGGACTTAGGTTAAGCTGTGACATGGTCAGCAAAGGAAGACTGTAAAGCAAGTGCAATACTAGAGCTTTGCTGTTTGTTTTGAAACTGGTCTGAAGCAATTGCTTCTTAAATACTTGAATTTTTTTTATTTATTTATTTTAGCTTCAAGCATGGATAAAATAGTTTAGTTCCTTCAGTTGAAGGTATCAATTCATCCTGCTGAGCTATATTGTTTCACTAAGCCAAGAAACTGTAGCAGAACCTGATATAGTTACTCCCTGAATTGCAGGAAGCAAAATTGGAAAGGTGGTTTAGAAGAGCTCTGTGAGGTTTGAAGTGCTGAGTAGCCTTGGGTTGTTAGAACAATACTTTAACATAGTTATGGAGGCACCTGTATCAGATGTGAGGAAACCTTGAAGGCAGGTACAAGCATCCACCTTTTAAGCCTTTCTTCCTTTAAACTTTTAGTGTTGCAATTTCTAAAACTTTTAAGTTTTAGAAGAGCAGCTGTGGAGCTAGACTTTATGACTAGGAAGGAGTATCGCCGTAGGGTGAAATTTCTTAAAAATGTAAAGGCAGAAGACAAAATATTGAAACGCTATATTTAAAAAGCCATGCACAAGAGAAACCTACTTAAATCACTCTTTAAAAAAGAGGTCTAAGGAGATGACGCAAGTAGTGCACAATGTGAACGTGCAAAGTCTTATTTTCCTTTTTAGACTAGGTTTTATGTAAGAAATCTGGTTTCTTTTCCTTCTACATTAAAAAGAGTTTTATTTGGTTAGATTGAGCCTTGCTTCTTTAAAAATGCTTTATAAGCATAGGATTTCTATTCAGATGGCATTGCTGTAATGTGCAGAGTTTCTTTGAAAATCTAAGGTTTTTCACTTTGAAAACAGGACTACAAAGAGTAATTTAAATATGCTTACAAAATCCTACAAATTATAGTGTCCATTTTAATGTGTAGCATGCTGCATGTTTTCCTTCTTTTCTCTAGGCTTTTGTGGATTACTTCTCCAGAGGCCTTCATGCAGAATACAAGAGCAAGGGCATCATTGTGCAGGTGAGTAGAGTTTGTTTCATGTAAGTGTGGTTACCACAGCAACACTGGTGTCTTGGCAACAAAAGGGAATCAGCATATTCTCTTATTCATGAATATGTGACGCAGACTGAGGATTTCCTTTGATCCCATTAAGAGCTTTCCTAAATTACTCTGAAACAACAAATCTTGAAGCAACAAAAAACATGGAGAGCTGGGTAGGGGGGGTGATCTTTTTTTTAGCTGGTGGTGGTAATCAAAGCTTTAAGTATAAAATATTCCATAAAACTGTGCGTAGCTCTGTAAAATACATCTTTATACAACTTAACCTACTGGAATGGGTTTCCAAAGTGCATTTGTACAGAGATTCAATGGGTAACTGCTCAAAAGACTATAGCGATCTGTTCCCTGTAGTGTCAGTGATTCAACTGCTAGTACAAGCATAGTAGTAGCAAGAAGAAACAAAAGCACCAAAGACCCTTTGTATGTAATGGACTCATTTAATTTTCTTTAGTACTGGCTATCCATATTACTAATGAGTCTCCCTTTTCCCTCCTATGTTTTCCTTCCATAGTTTTAGTTATTTTTGATGGGGCATAAAAGCAGACTAAGCCAGTTTCTCACAACTATGTGACTTTGCTGTAATATCTCTTCTCATATACTTTTAGTGTTTACTTTCAAAACATAGCTGGAATTTCCAGCTTTGGTCGCAAACAGAGCTTTACTTATTACACTTGTTCTCCAGAACAATATTCAGTTTGATAAAGGTGGAATAAGATCTTAAAATGCTGTCTTCACAGTACAGGTATTCAATTAGGGATCTTCTTATAGACAGGACTAGCCTGACATGCCTGTCATCTCCCTGTTCTGAGTGGTGATTCTCGAAGCCATCTGAGCTCCCAAGGCCCTATGAGGAGTAAGGCACAAAACTGCCTGCCTTATTTGTTTAATCATTAAGCATGAGAGCACAACTTTTGTTACTCGCTAAAATCAAAGAGAAGTTGTTACCAACTTAAAGCTATGTAACCTTTTTGAAATGCTAGATTTTTTATTTCCCTTTAAGCATGCTTCATAAAACAAGAACTTACCACCAGGAAATATCCTGCAGTTACTAGTATCATGTCCCATCTCAGTTCCTGACATAAGATTGTGTTAAGAAAAAAGGCAGTTGCTGGATGAGGTATTCCCATGCAGTCACTGACCCTTTAATGGGAACTCTATTTAAACCTTACTCTAAACATCTTAAGGGATGCTTTTTATCTTAGAGTTTGTTGGCAGTTGGAGAAGAAGCTAGCAAAGGGGGTCCCTGAAAACATTCTAACTGTTGTTGTTATACACCTTCTTGAGGATGGAGTAAATGACATTAGTTTTACACTAGTAACAGGTTAAAACTTGCTGTAGAGCTCCCAAAGCATAACTTCTCTGAGTGCTTGATGCTGTGCCCTAGCACTCTGGGATCTACCTTCGGCTACACCAATGTGCAGCAATGAAAGATGCATAAAAAAGTAGCACTCTGAAGAGGTACATGCTCAGGGTGGTTTTGTGTGTGCTTTCAGTTCTTGAAGTGGATTACGCTGGAGTAACATTACTGTTTTACATTTCCTTCTCGCAGGGCTTTCCAACACTTTCCCTGGTTTCAGCCCCAAACTGTCGTTCAGTGGGTCAATTTTTACCACACTGCAAGTTCCTCAGTGCTTTCTTTACACTTTTACCCTTCTATAATACTTCTCTCTACCCACTGTTTCTGAAGTTGTATTACTTGTAGATTTATCTTCATTATCAGACAGCTGTTCTTCCAAACCATTTCACCTATGTGCAATATGGCCCGCTTTAATCTATGCTCACAGTCTTCAAATGAGACTGAAAGAACTGATGCAGTATTTCTCTTTCCTACATGAGTAGTATGTAGTCTTCTGATAGGATTTCTTTCCTGCTCAGGCCTATCTACAAACTGCAAAGCATGGGCTCCTTCAACACACATCTTTGCTGGTAATAGAGCTGGGTCTGGTATTTGTGTGTATGTGTTCTGGGCTCTTTCTCTTTATGGTGCTTTCTTAGTTGAAGTTGCTGATAGATAACTTAGTATGACAGTATTTAGAGACAGATGTTTGCAGGCAAAAGAAATGTTACATCTTTGAGATGTGTTGTTCTTATGTGCATTTGTAACCAGGCAGTCTCTTCCTCCCTGAAGTTTAGTTAAATTGTGCTCTGTTGGTTTGAAAGGAAAACAGAGGAGTGGGTGCTGTGGATTTATATAGAGTATCTATTGAAACAGCAAAGGTAAATAGCCTAGTAACTCATGCTTGGCTAAAGGCATTAAACACAATATGAATGTAGATAGGATGTGGAAGACTTTCTAGCTTTTGGTTATGGGAAGTGTCTTACTTTTTTAACATTATAAACAAACGAAGAATTAAATCTGTCTTTCTGTATCAACAATTATGTTTTCCTGTATGAAACTTAACAGGCTGTGGTAAGCTGTCTTTTTGTAACTTCCATGTTGGCTAAGTGTGCTGAATTCCTGACAGCACTGTGGTTTTGTCCCTAAATGTAGACAGTGAATTGCCATTCTGAGTTATGTGGGCCTGATGCCCAACAGGTGTTACAGCTTCAGTTTGTTATGCTAATTTTATTGATGTCCATGTCCTTGTTTTGTTCCAGCCGTCTTGTTCCAGTCGAAGTCACTGTAAACCACTAATAAATTTTACAAGTATCTTCCTGTGAAGACTAGCTGATGAGTCTTCTTCAAGCCCTTAGGAAGACTGCATCTCCTTTAGACTCTTTGAAGTTCATCTCTCTGACCTTCAGAATGTAGCACTTTTAATTCCAGATTTGCACTTCTAGTTGAGGTCACAATTTAAAACCGTCAACTTTCACCATGCCAATACCTGCAGAGCAGCACTGAGTGAAAAGCAGAAACACAGTACCGGTGGTATTTTACCAGTTTCTGAAGTTCAACCTAAGTTATATTAGCTTTGCTCAAATGGATTGCCTTCTCCACGGGAAGCTTAGGTTTGATAGTGCATAGTGCTTTTCTTGCAATGCAGACATCTTTAGATTAAAAATATATTCTTTCTGGCCGACAGGCCTGCTTAATTTTACAGATGCAGCACAGTAATAACATAGGTTAAAATTCTTTGTGTGTTTGCATGGAGAGGAGATAGGCAAAAAGAAAAGGAACGAGAAGGAAAACAACAAGGACTTCTCGCAAGACTTTTTTTGGGAAAATCTCTCCCTGAAAGGTTTCTGCAGACTTTAGTGAAACTTTTGCTCTTAGGATATGTCTAAAAATGTTTCCTATTTCTTTACCCCCTTTTTAACTCCCCCTTTTTTTAACTTCAGTTATTATTGACTTTTTCCCTTTATAATTCGTTACTATTTGTAATAAAAGTAGAACAGTGAAAACTTCCACTACCTTTTTCTTCTGCTATATCCACTATAAAAAATATCAGATCACAGAATCATGGAAGTATTTGTCTGGAGGGATCTCTAGGAACTAGTTTTATAGTATAATGTTGGGCTGTCCTCATGTTAGCAGTGAGACTGCTGCTAACACAATGTCACAGGCTAGTGGTGGCTTTATCCAGCCAAATCTTGTTGTGACCTCTGTGGACAATCTGTTAGTGTTGCACTGCTCTTCTAGCAAATGAATAAGCTTAGAATTATTTTGGTTTTTTTTTCAAATGCCAAACTAAAGATTCAGTTTAGTAATTTATTCTGAAAAATGGACGAGGAGCTGGAGCAGAAACTAGGTACTTATGGTGTTATATTAACAGAATGAGTAGTTTGCTTATGCAAGCATTTGTACCTTTTGGCAACTTCAAAGGCAATAGTAACCACTTCTGAAATTCAGATCTCCGTGGTTTTCCTTTACATTTGAAAGTGGAGTCATGCAATAGGTTTTTGAAAGTCCTATTTATAGAGAAAAGTGCACAGTTTTAATGTTCTAAGGTGAAGGAATGAGCAGGCATACCAGTGTTTCCTGCTCTAGGGGTTGAATTCCTGTTGAAATGTGCACAGCCACAGGATGGGTAAATAGTCAGTGAAAGTTCAAGTGATCCTCTCCTGCCTGTACTCTGCTTCTGAGAGTGTGATGGTAAAGCTAATGTTTCTGAGGTCGAGCATTTGTGGACGTTGTTCTTCAAGAGACTAACATGGGGAAGCAGTTTTCCAAACTGTAACTTGCTCAAATATATTGAGTTTCAAAATGATATTCTCATTTTGAAGTCCATTAATGTAGCATAAGTGGATGCACACTTCTCGGACATCTGCTGTAAAGATATATGAGCCGTAGTGCTCAGTACTGTGATGGGCAGTAGTGTCTGTATGCATTGCATCACTAGTAAATCCACAGACAAACTGTCAGTGTTTTAGGAGGTCCTTTTCAAAGTGGTAAGGTTCCAGCCTTTCAAAACTTGTGAGCTCTGTTTTATGTCAATATCTGATTGAGTGGTTATAGGCCAGGGCTTTTTGATTACTTTTATTTTTAGAGGCCTAAATTGAGGACAAGCAGAAAGCAGTGCCAAAACTATGACTATGGGGAAAGAGGGTTGCTTCCTAATGTGCAAGTATGCATGCATTTTCCTTTCTTTTTCTAGTAACATGAGCTGGAGATAGGTGGGATGTGGTTTTTGGATCCCCTCAGGTTTGTCTCACCCCACCACAGACATGCCTTTGTGGTACCAGTGTCCCTCTATCAACCATGTACCCATGTCTGCTTCCTCTTGCTTTTCCATTCTGCCAGGGCTGGTTAGTTCTGACACCCACTGTTGCTTTTTCTGTTTCTTCCAAACATTGCTATAAAGGCCCAGGAACTGTGCTCCCCTTTTTGATCCTTCCTTCTGCCCTTGAGGTCTTCCACTCTGGTACTGGTATCACAGGTGGTTTTGGAGGAAGAAGTTACAAGCTCCATGTTCCAAGTCTTCTTACATTGGCTTTCCTCTTTCCTTCTCCTTCATTTGTCTTTCTCTCTGTGCAACCACCAAACTGAGGAGCTGTTACTCAAGTATTAAATATCTATCTTGGGCTCTGGGCCTCCTTCCCAAGAAAACCTTGGGGGTTTACTACAGAGAGACTTCACTGCAGCATTTTCTGTTAAACAGCTGGAATGAAGTTTTGCACTTATAAATTTTAAGAAGGCTTTTCAGTCATAGGGTTGAAAGAGTAGTTTTTCTGGGGCCTCAACTTAAGGTGCTGTCAACAGACGACTAAACTCTCTACCCTTCACATCCAAATGTAGCCCATAGGATATCTTATTAAAAGTGGTGTTTAGTATTGTACACCGTGGTCTTATCATCAGAATCAAAGGAGTCTAGCTTAAGCTAAAATTCAGTATACAGGTTACATGATTTCCAGTGATTCAGATTAACTTACAGATGCAAGTGTTCTCTGCTTAACATGATCTTTTTGTACATACAGAGTGTTCTGCCTTATTATGTGGCAACAAAAATGTCCAAAATCCGCAAGCCAACCTTCGATAAGCCCAGTCCTGAAACATATGTCCGAGCTGCCTTAGGCACAGTAGGCCTGCAGTCCCAGACCAACGGGTGCCTACCTCATGCACTCATGGTAAGTCACCTTGGAAAATGTGAAGCGTCCTTCGTATGTGGTTATGTAAGGAAGAATAAAGAATAATTCAGAATATTAAATATTTTTATTCTTTAACTTCTAATAATAACTTGATGATACTTGTGTGTGCTGGTAACTGTTAGATTTCACTCAGTACAAGGTATGTATTATATATTTTTTTTTTTTTCTTTTTTAGGGATGGTTCTTCTCTCTCCTGCCTACACCTGCTGTCATTAATTTACTCATGAAAACAAACAAACAAATACGGGCTCGTTATTTGAAAAAAATGAAGGAGCAGTAAGTTGGAGGCAACTCGATCTTGGAGCTTGGGACTCCTGCAAGTTCCATGCCTGCTCTGCAGCACTGAGTAGAGCTAATGTTTTAAACATGTCCAATCATAGGTGTACTTTCTAACAAGCGAAACAGTCTTGTTTTGAGGATACAAGTGAAGCGGGACTGTTGACTTCTAGTACTGATTTTAAAATAGACTTTATTTGTTTATAGATATTATGAGGGAGGAAATGCTTTGGACTAAAATTGCACTGTGCTTTAAGGAATGCTTACATGGACTTGATCAGATACCATGCTGTTGAGGAACAGCTTGGTTATATAGTGTCCATCACATCTGTATATTGCATGTGTGGGTGACGGGCAGAAAAATTGTAGTTCACACTGGAGAAGTGGACTTTCTCACTGGAGTTTCTGGACAGGTGGGGAGGAGTGGGAGAAGGAGCATATTTATTTAAAAAGATAGCCTAGGACTATTGGCAGAATATAACTTTTTCCTAGCTCAGGTTTTGATACTTGCAAGGATTCTACATTGTCAGTCAGCTCATGAGTGCTCCCCTGCTTTACATGGTCCAGTGTGATTTTTTGTTTTGAACTTGATGGAAACGGGCCAAAACCCCAAATGACTGTCACTGCTTATCTATAAATATATACATAAAATAACATTGCAGAAAGCATTTAAATTCTTGATACTTGAATATGGGTTCTAACTTTTCCGTAATATGTAATCTATACCATTTGTAATAACATTTTTAAAAGTTCAGTGCCTGATCTTTGTAACAGGTGGTGATAACACAATGTAGATAAATGTCACAAGTTATGTGTTATGTGCTGGTTGCTATGTAAAAGATAACGGGCACTTTAAATGCAGAGCTTGAAATGATTTACTCTCCTTGTTAGCAATGATAGTTAGATATATTTTTTTTAAATATGTATTAGTCTGTCTTTTTGGTGATGCCCTTTGAAATGTAGATCTTGAAGATTCAAGGCAGCTTTAAAAATGAGAACCAGTAAACTTGTTAAAAGTGGAACATTTTAAATTTGTGTTTAAACGATTCATTTTACGGTTCTGTTGCAAAATGGGAGTGCTCTAGTGAGGCTGAAGTTACCCAACTCCAGGAGACAGTGATCAGAGTATCTTGAAAAGTCTGTACTGCTGTTGTCTTTATTTACCTACTCTTTATTTAAAAGGTTTCGGATTCTAGCATTCCTTTTATAAATGTAAAATGTACTGAAACTTACAAGGCAAATCAAATTGCAAGCAGCTACCAACGTTTTCTGTGGTGACTGCCTGTGGTTGAAGAGTGGAGGCTCTTTTCTGTCCTCGAAAGAGTAATTTCAAGCTCTGATTTTGAAGTAAAATATGTTGTACTGAGACATGGTTTGGGGCTAACATTTCTGTACATTGAAAAAACCTGAATACCGATGCAATGGTGCTGATCAAATCTGAGACGCAGATCCTACCCCATAGTTTTCTTAATTTTTGGAACAGGGATGGTGGGCTCGGTGGTATTAGTTCTCTAAGAACACGTGACTTGGTTTACTCTGGATCTGATGTGGAAGCATTGGACTAAACAATATGGATGTTTTTGACTTTGTAAAACAAATTAAATGGAATTTACTCTGAATCTTTACTGTGTTGGGGTTTTTCCTTAATGTTTGCCTGTACATTCAAATGCCTGATTGTCCTTTCTCATATATAATAATGCAGTGAAAATTACTGTATTTTTACATGCCAAACCCAAAGCTTTTATTAATGTGTTTTCCTGGCTGTTCTCTCTCTTACTGTCCTGATATTTTAATCACACAAAATAAACTGTTAATTAGAACTATGAAGCTATTAATAAGAAATAGTTATTTCCAAATAACTGTTTTCTAACTATTGAAGGTGGTTGGAAGGATGTGCCTGAGCAGAATTCCATACCTACTGTGTTCTGCTCCTGAAGCAGAAATCCCTGGGCAGGGCGGCTCCTGGGAGCCTGCAGTCTCCTTGGCCCAAGTGTGGGGCTGGGGTGCCCCTCACACACTCCATGGTTGGACTCAGTCTGTGGTTGGACTCTATGATCTCAGAGTTTTTTCCAACCTGGTGATTCTATGATTCTCCGACGTTTTCCTCATTTTCAAACCACAGCAAGGAATCCCTTTTAAATCTCAATTGCCTTGGTGCTTTGAATGCTTGTGCGCCGGGGCAATGGGGTTACTGTGTGTATTCAGTAGCTGCCACTGTGCTTTGAAGTAGAATCACAGAATCATAGAATAGTTTGGGTTGGAAGGGACGTTAAAGATCATCTAGTTCTAATGCCTCTGCCGTGGGCAGGGACACCTCCCACTAGATCAGGCTGCCCAAGGCCCCATCCAACCTGGCCTTGAGCATCTCCAGGGATGGGGCAGCCACGACTTCCCTGGGCAGCCTGTTCCAGTGCCTCACCACTCTCCTCGTGAAGAAAATTCCTCCTTATGTCTAGTCTAAATCTGCCGTTCTCCAGTTTATACCCATTGTCCCTAGTCCTGTCTCTACAAGCCTTTATGAACAGTCCCTCCCCATCTTTCCTGTAGCCCCTTCAGACACTGGCAGATGGCTATAGCGTCTCCTCTGAGCCTTCTCCAGGCTGAACAACTCTCCCAGCCTCTCCTCGTGTGGGAGGTGCTCCAGCCCCCTCATCATCCTTGTAGCCCTCCTCTGGACCCGTTCCAACAGCTCCGTATCCTTTTTATGTTGAGGATTCCAGAACTGGACACAGTACTCCAGATGAGGTCTCACAAGAGCAGAAGAGAGGGCCAGCATCCTTTCCCTCGCCCTGCTGGCCCCGCTTCTTTGGCTGCAGCCCAGGACACGGTTGGCGACCCGGCCTGCGGGCGCACTTTGCCGGCTCATGTCGAGCTTCTCATCGATCAGCGCTCCCAGGTCCTTCTCCCTTAGGGAAATCGGGACGGGTTTGTGCCGCTGCAGCACCTCTGCCCGCCGGGGCCGTGCTGAGGCCCCGGGGAAGGCGGCAGCCGCTCTCGGACCCGTGCGGGGGAGGAGCGCCCCGCCCAGCCCCAGGAGGTCGGCAGAGCGGCCCCGCCCCCCGCGGGGTCCGCCATGGCGGAGCGGCGGCGGCGCGCGCGTGTGCAGGGCGGCTGGGCAGGTACCGGCGCGGCCGTTGGTGCCGCGCGCGGGGGTCGGGGGGTGGGGGGGGGGGCGCGGGGGGCGCGGCTGCGGGTCCCTTCGTGGCCACAGGACTCGGCGCGGGGCCGGCAGAGGGCGGGCGGGGGGCCAGGGTGAGCGTCGCCTTCTGTCCCACTGGGTCAGGCTGCTCAGGGCCCCCGACCTGGCCCTGAACACCTCCAGGGATGGGGCAGCCACAGCTTCCCTGGGCAGCCTGTGGCGGTGCCTCACCGCCCTCAGAGTGAACAAATTCCTCCTCAGGTCTAGCCTAAACCTGCCCCCTCTAACTTACACCCATTGCCCCCTGTCCTGTCACTACAAGACTTTGTAAACAGGCCCTCCAGCTGCCTTGTAGCCCCCTCAAATACTGGAAGGTTGATACAAGATCTCCTCGGAGCCTTCTCTTCCCCGGGCTCAATGAGCCCAACTCTCAGCCTGTCCTCATAGGGAAGGTGCTCCAACCCTCTGATCATCCTTGCAGCCTCCTCTGGACCCCTTCCAACACCTCCATATCCTTATGTTGAGGATTCCAGAACTGGACACAATACTCCAGGTTATGTCTCACAAGAGAGGAATAGAGGGGCAGAATCACCTCTCTCGACCTGCTGGCCATGCAGGCCAAAAAAAAATAATAGTCTACGAAGGGGTTAGTGGCTTGGTTCAGGAAACCATGTTTTTATTTGATACTGAAAATTTGATAATGAAAAATAAAAGATCATACTAATATAAATGTGTGTCAAATTAGACCTGTTTATACAAAGACAGCATGAAATTGAATCCTATGGTCAAATCTGTATGTTTTGAGCTTCTAATGCATTTTAATATGCTTTTTATCACATCACGACCTTCCCACACCCTTCCCTGCTTGCTTTTCACTTGAATTAATTTCTTTAGTGTTTCAGGTTTTATGAATTATGTTGTGCTCAGTCCAGGTTTGCAGGGGCTGGTCTGGTTTGTGAGCAGGGTCGGGCTCTCGCCCCTCCCCAACATAGCACCCAGCAGAAATTGCCATGTCCCTGCAGGCTGAGCGCCCTGGGCAGCTGGTGGGTTTTTAATCCTGAGGAAAATGACCCAGGTCATTTGACCTGAGCGAGAGGCCTGTGAGTTCTCTGGCACAAGGACATTTCATTCCGCCTGTTACTAAGGGAAAGTTTTAAAATTACTTTCCTGTTCTGGCAGCCAGCATGGCTTCGCCAGGGGCAAGTCCTGTGTGACCAATGTAGTGGCTTTCTATGATGGGGTAACCACAGCAGTGGACACAGGAAAACCGATGGATGTGATCTATCTGGACTACTGTAAGGCTTTTGACACAGTCCCCAACAACATTCTTCTCTCTAAATTGGAGAGATATGGATTTGATGGGTGGACTGTTCTGTGGATAAGAAATTGGTTGGATGGTCATATTCAGAGAGTTGTGGTCAAGGGCTTGATGTCCACCTCGAGATCTGTGACACTTGGTGTCCCTCAGGGGTCTGTACTGGGACCAATGCTGTTTAATATCTTCATCAATGATACAGACAGCGAGATTGAGTGCACCCTCAGCAAATTTGCAGGTGACACCAAGCTGAGCCACACTGGAAGGATGGGATGTCATCTTGAGGGACCTGGACAGGCTGGAGAAGTGGGCCTGTGAGAACCTCATGAGGTTCAACAAGGCCAAGTACAATGTCCTACACCTGGGTTGAGGCAATCTGCAATTTCGGTACAGAATGGGGGATGATATGATTGAGAGCTGCCCTGCAGAGAAGGACTAGGGGATGCCAGTCCACGAGAAGCTCGACATGAGCCAGCAATGTGCATTCGCAGCCCAGAAGGCCAACTGTATCCTGGGCTGCATCAAAAGAAGCGTGGCCAGCAGGTCAAGGGAAGTGATTCTGCCCCTCTATTCCTCTCTTGTGAGACCCCGTCTGGAGTATTGTGTCCAATTCTGGAATCCTCAACTTAAGAAGGATATGGAAATGTTGGAACGGGACCCGAGGAGGGCTACAAAGATGATCAGAGGGCTGGAGCACCTCCTATATGAGGACAGGCTGAGAGAGTTGGGGTTGTTCAGCCTGGGGAAGAGAAGGCTCTGAGGAGAACTTATAGCAACCTTCTAGTACCTGAGGGGGGATACAAGAAAGCTGGGGAGGGACTGTTTACAAAAGGGTGTAGTGATATCACTAGAGGCAATGGCTATAAATTGGAGAGGGGAAGAGTTACACTAGACATTAGGAAGGATTTCTTCACTCTGAGTGTGATGAGGCAGTGGCAGAGGTTGCCCAGGGAAGCTGTGGATGCCCCATCCCTGGAGGTGTTCAAGGCCAGGTTGGATGAGGCCTTGAGCAGCCTGATCTAGTGGGAAGTGTTGGAACTGGATGATCTTTAAAGTCCCTTCCAACCCAAACTTCTCTATGATTCTATGATTTTTTAAATTACCCAGAGTGAAGATTTTGGGGCCCATCTTTAAGCCTTTCTTCATGTGTAAATAAAACATATGAAGTGGCATGCCTCAGTTCCTCTTCTGTACTTTCTCCCTAGTTTCAAAATCTTGTTTTAATAGAAGTATTCTTCTCGAAGAAACATCTATTTGTTTCCTAAAACAAAAATATTGCAGAGGGGAAACAGTTTAGCTGCTTGGGAAAATTTCTGATGGCATGTGATAGGTGATTGTGGTAAATCTGAAAGGTTTTAGATGTTATTCTTTCTACTAAATGTATATTTTCTTTGCTGTTCATCTATGAATAACATATATTTAAAAATCTAGTTTCCTTGTAGTCACCTACACTGAGCACACCAAGAGGAAGACAGTTACTGCCATGGACAATTCTAATTTTAACTCTTAAAATTCTACAATTTTACTCTTACAATTTTAAGTCTTCAAAAAGTGGTCTCATAAGTTCTTCCAAATTATTTTTGTATGGTGAAATTCTATTTCATATGATCCTTTTTTTTTTACTCCCTTTGCCTTAGCACCTCAGGCATCTGTGGGCAGCAGCCTTGCCCCTGCAGGCACTAGACCGGCATGGATGAGGAAAGATCAGCCTCACACTCAAAACCAGTTTGTCTTTGAAAAGCCTTCTGAGGTAAATATTACATGATAACTAGCAGAATCCCATCTTTTATTAAACTTCAAATGATAAAAAAAATCAGATTTAAGATCATAGGCTCATATTTAATTAAAAGCTCAGCTGTGGTGAACTTTGTGCTTTTACCAAGGAGAGCTTGCAACTCTCTTGCATGTAGGACAAACAGAAAGTTGTGGTCCCTCTGTTGAGCCTCAGACTTTTATTATGTACCTGTTTGTAACTACTTCTTTTTTTTTTTTCCCAGAGCCAAAAGAATATGTCCTCCTAAATATTTAGGATGGTGCGATGTCCTGTGCATGATTTGAGCTCTGTTTTTTCCCTCAGTTGGAGTATGTGTCTTACTTGTTAAGGCAAATAAAGGGAGAAGCATGGGATTTGTTTTGTAGACTTTGCTTTATATCCCGTCAGCATACGAAGGGTATTTTGTTCTGTGCAGTGGCAGGGCAGTTCCTTGACTGGGGATGAAAAATATTGAACACTTCTTTCTAAGCCAGAAGTTTTTGAAAGACTGTTGTCTTGGCTTGGAAGTATTGAAGATGGTCTGGGAAGATTCTTTTTTTTCCTGTGGCAGAGACCCAGTAGCTATGCAGTACTATATTTTGACCCTCTCGCTTGCTCAACTCAGTACCTCCTTGCATCTCAGCACTTCACTAAGCTCATAAAGGAGAAGCATAAATCCCTGAGACAGTCAGAATAGTAATCCAGGCTGGACCGGAATTAATGTCCTTTAGGAGACAGTTGATTGTTAAGAACCACCAGCAGTGGTAGCTGTATTTGAGAGTTTCTGGGACATGTGGAGAGTAGATGGATTGTTACTGCTTACCAGTTCTCCAAAGGTATGTTTTTCTCACCCACATATCAGTATGCATCTATATCAAGTCACTAGAGATGGCAGTAAGCTCTGTTTGACTAAGGCATGCCAGGTACTTCAATGTTTAATATTCACCATGTATTCTCTTATTGCCTTCCAGATGGAACGCAAAGTTCCTGAGGCAGGTGTGATAGAGTGAGTATACTGCTGACTTAACTGTCCTTAATGCAGTTTTTCTGTCTTGTTGGTCATTGAGAATTTGCTGAAAAACAGTTCCTTCTCCATTTACAACTGCCATGCGTTTGGAAGAAATTTTAGTACAAAATGTAGACTTTCAGTTCTTTCATCCTGAACTGAATTTAAAATCAGGAGCGTTCAAGTCTATGTTAATAACTTTTTGTAGCTTTGGTGCAGCTCTATAAGCCAGGAAGAACTAACAACGGGATATTCTGCATCAACAGAACTGCAAACAGGTCTTCTTTCATTAGCAATGTACATTTTCCTAGAGCCATCCCTGTGTCAACTGTGTTGAAAATTACTTACCGTTATCCATGAATATAGTTGGTATGGCAACTCAAGCAGTGCTTTCTTTGAAGGTTCAGAAAAGTAGCTGCTAGTAAGTGTCATAGTGAACCTAGATATTCATACAGTTTAGGTCATTTACTGTTTGTATTGTAATGGGGATCTTATCAGAATAACCTTGGCATGAAATGTGGGAAGATGTGATGGTGTATGGTGAGGATCTTGAAAATTAAATTTGCTTCAGTTTTGTCATTTCAGTAGAATTTTCTTAGTAAGTGGTTCCTAAAAGGCAAGTTACAGATTCAGCTTTTGACTCACTGTATCTTGGGTTTACTGTGAGGAATCTGGGGTTAGTTTTCTGTCACAACTTCAGATTTGATGCCAGGTGGGTATTTGTGCAGAGCAGGCATGATTCAGAAGAGGTGTTCAGCTGTCCCCGCACTGCTAGCATGGTAGAGAACAGTTCATTAAGTAAAACTACTTTGTGAGAGATGTTTCTGCCAGAAGTCATGAAAAATATTGCTGGACAGAATTACAGAATTTCCCAGAACTGTTTACAGATTGTAACAGATTTTCTTATGTTTTAACTTTCCCTCTCAGTATGAATGGTACAGCCATATGTTTTCTGCATATTGTTGATGATTAGTAGTAACAATGTAGTATTTAGGATAACATAGTATCTAGGTATCATGTAAATTCAGTTCACTGAAACTGTTTTAAAGTTTCACTGACCTTTCATTTGCTACACTTATTTACATATCAAATACAAAAATACAGAGGAAACAAAACTGAGATGCTGTTCTCATCACAACAACAAGCTCTAGGTAATATAGTGTGGTTTATGTTCTGCTTGTGCAGTATGGAAGAGATCAGAGATTTCTGTTTATTTAACTTTCTTAAATACAGCACAGCACAAAACACAGTGTGTGATTCTGTGAGCTAGTGAACTCTTTTGAGGAAAAAGTAGTATTGGAGAGTGGTTAACCCCTGCAACGTTCTAGGCAAAAAGAACAGTGCAAAGTCTGGAGCTAACTTAGAAGAAAATGAGATAGTAGGTGAAGCAAGCAGTTCATACAAGAGTAAATAATGCTTGATGACAAAGCAACACATAACAGGGAAGGACTCTCTGTACCAGCTACAATAGTTAAAATACTGCTCATGTACTACCTGCAACTTGGTTTCTCTGTGTCATTGCTTTTAGCAGAATGGTGATGACTGAAAACTGGATTTTGCATCTTTAGTTACACTAATATTCTTTGTATACCTATAAATGCAAATCTAACAGTCAGGGTGCAGTCTTGTGTGGTTGTCTCATCTAGATTCCCTGCGGCATCCCTTGTTTACCTATCTCTAGAGCCCTCAAACTCTGTATTGAGCCTTCAGTGAAATGAGAGTGAGAGGCAGGAAGTACAAACTCATTTGCTTCTGCAACACTGCTTTCTGCCTTACTGTGACCTCTGTCTCCCAGAACATTGCTGCTTCCCTTAGTAGTGCAAAGCTTTTTTACTTTTTAAAAGTATACTCTTCCTAGTCTGGGTTTACAGCAGTTCTAGTCCATGCTGCGGATTATAATTTCTTGTTGTTTGTCCATCTGATGGCTCTTTCCTTTCTTACATCCTCAGCAAGCCTGGTGTGTATGACCTCAGCAAAGAACCCACTGGCACTTCTAGGTAAGTGTATTGCACATTTTTGAAGCTTGTAATTTGCTGTTGCAGAAGAATACAACAGTACTCAACTTTCTGAGTTTTGTGCTTTGCAGAGTGCTTTGACTGTAGCAGGTGCCTGTTGCCCTTCCTGTTTATCTTCTGTTTGTTGTAGTTTTGGAAGTATTTGAGTGTCAGGTAGCAGAGACTTACACAGTTCCAAGCAGCACTGAAGAGAAGAAAAATGAGCCTCTTAACATCTAGTGCTTAATGCATCTAGTGTTCTTGTCTGGGATAATAAGAAGGGGCTGTGTCCATTTGTTACATCATCCAAACTAAGTCACTGCTTGAAATCTAGATCAGTATTTCTCTGTTACCAAGTGCATCATGTCTGCATTGTATGGTTAAGTACTACCAAAAACTTTTAGCTGTAAATTGGAATTGGTTTAAATTAATCTAAAAAAACCTTTTAACTTTAGGCAGATTTGGTAACTTTAGGGTTATCGCTTTTGCTTACATGCTATGCCTTAATTATTTCAGGTCTAGGATACTTCAAAACAAAACCTGCTTGTTTTGTGATTCCTGCTAACTGAAATGGATTTTGTTTTACCTTGCTGACTTAGCTACAATATCACTATTAGTCCTTTTCTTCTGAATTTGATGGAAAAAGTGGCAAGGATATAGGAACTTTCTGTGCATTTAATTCAAAGCTTTCATCTTGGTTTCTTCAGAAAGGGCAAATAAAGTTTTATACCAATTTGAAAAGTAAAAGCTTTGACCAGCTGGAGAGAGAAAAAGTATGCAGCCAGCTGAGTTATTCTGTCATTTTCTGGATTTTGTTTTCATAATGTCTTGCTGGAATATATACAATTCTGGAAAATTGGAATTTGGAGCTGTCTTAGTACCTTTACTATATATTCGTATTGTGACATCTTTGGAGCATTGAATACTCCTCTCTTGAACAGCACTCCTACTTTGCACCCCACCACAGTGGTCAGAATATTTGAACGCTGTTGTTAAACTAAAAATTATACTTATGAAAATGTAGCAATAGGAGAGGTTATATACTCTAGGGTTCTTCTGCTTGGAAAAGAGAGATAGGATAGCAGTAGTGATAAAGGGCTAGCAAATTCTGAGTGGCATGGAGATCATGAATAAAGGGCAGTTATTTACTCATGTTGATTATAGTACCATAGTCAAGGCTATCTGATCTATCAAATGGGATGTTAATAATAAGCAGAAGAGTTTTTGACACATTATGTGGGTGATAGTGGGACTCATAGTTGGTGTCTTATGTTTTTATAGGTTTTAAAAAGCAGTTAATTGTGTTTGGTGAGGGGAAGATTCATCAAGAGCTCCTGGTGCCTGTTTTTTCCTTCACACCCGCTTTTGGCTTTGCTCAGAAATAGGATATTTGACTTAGACTTTTGGTCTGATACATTACATGCATTCTTATCTTCTCTAGGAATCCTGGAAATTAGAATTTTTTTATCAAAGCATATATGTAAATCTATAATCCTTCCATATTTTCTTTCTCTTTTTCTTTCTTAGGATTCATTTGATTCCTGGCTTTATTGACTCAGAACAAGCAGACTGGGTGTTTGAACAACTCCTCCAAAACATACCCTGGGGTCAGCGAACTCACGTCAGACAGGGTAAGGGATGTGTAGGCCAACTTTTCAGGTAATTCCCAGATAATTTCTATACCAAAATCCATAGATTGCTTATCATGCTTTTTAATTTTATGTATTACCACTTCTTCTAGCCTGGCTCCAATAGACCTGCTCAGCAGGACTGGAGGGATAGGTTTCTTTTGAATGTTTATACAGCAGTCCAAAGTGATGGCAGTCATTCCAAGGGTCGACTCAAAATTCCACTATTTACTTTGAACATAGACAAAGTCACAGCTCTTTACTTCTAGCCAAGTCAAAGCAACACTCAATTTTCGGTATGTACATCGAATGCAGTCAAAGTTACAACTCTTTACTTTGAGCTTGGTGAAAGTAACAAACAGTTTACAACACGGACTTGGATACAGCCATATTCACCCAGAAGTGCCAAGAAAAAAGCGAGGTAGATTTAAGGAGAGGATAAGGACAGAAAAAGAAAAAAGTAGCAGAACAAAGGGTGTATAACGTAAAAATAATTGCCCAATGAAATCCAATGGAGCTTTCAGCAGGAAAACATAGTCCACATGGTAGAGGGCACGCATATGTGCTTCTTGGCACAGATTACTTATAGAGGAGCTCTGTTCCCTGTTAGCATACAAGGAGGGATCTCACAGCCCCTGTGCTGTGTCTCTGCATGGAAAATTCTCCAGCTGGGGCACGTGCAGAAATTCCTTTGGGAAAGTTCTCAAATTTGGACTGGGGGTTCCATGGGTCACTGGCAGTTCACAGGACCCTTGCCAGAATAAACAACCCCTCGAACCCTTCAGGCATGCATATGCAGTCAGGGACTCTCTTCCCTCTTCAGGATACACAAATCCTTCAGCCACTGCAGTACAGACAGCTTAGTGAACAGCAGCGGCCCAGCTGCAGGGAGAGGGATGGAGGGCAGTGCCTGGTCCTGCACCAAACTGCACAAAGCCCCAGGCACACATAGTCTTGCACCCAGATGGATGTTTAAGACATGCAGATAAATACAAATAAAGAAATTGATGTTTACTCCATTACTTCAGATATTTCTTTTCAGGTTTTCCATGCGTATCTGAAGAGTACTGCTCCTTGTTTTTCAATCTCTGTCACCACATTCCTATTACCAATTAAATGAGACCTCTCCAGATTAAAAATCCCTGTCTTTGAATTTTACTGCCTCCTCTGTCATCCCCAGTTTTCTTACCCACTCCTTTTTTGGGTTATTTCTGTGCTCCATCTCTTCATACTGTCTCCCAGCGATGCTGAAAAAGTGTTCTTTGAGGTTTTTGTCACCAGGAATACTTTTTGCCTCTCGCTTAAAATCCCAGGAGAGCATGTTTCTTTTCCCTTGTCTTTGCTTATTAGTTCCTGTATGCAGTAAGTGAGGAGACTGCTATTCTGGATTTGTTCACTAAGGGGCACCTGTTCTAGCTAAATATTCTCTTCAGTCAGGAACGGATATAAGATAATACATCAGAATTACAGGACAGGGCTGGAAAATGTCTTCAACGTCTGTGTTTATTGGCTTGCAGTAAAGGTACAGTGTAATGGAGAATGTTACCTGTCAAGCATGAGAAATAGTTACCAAGATAGTCTTTTCAGAAGCTGGAAGTACTTTTAACTTGATGTTTGCATTACACCACAGAGCACACATGTATCTGACAAAATATTACTTGTCCAGCTTTGCTCCATTCTGCTTCTGTAATGTCCCATTGACAATACAGTCCTTTCCACTTCATCCTTTCCAGTAGATGTGTCTTCCAATGTTTGCCAGCCTATTGGGCACTGGAACAAGGAGAGTAGATATAAACCAAAATTATAAATAGAATTTCAGTTTCATTTTGCTACCTTTGACTTGTGTGACTTGTCTGGCATAGCGATGAGAAAACTGATGTTCCAAGATTTTGGCAAGGTAATTCCTCCTTCAGAGTCAGGCATGCTTTTGAATAATGTCATTCCTTTATAAGGCTGAGGATTTTAAGGGGCTGCTTTTTAACTTCAGGTGAGTGGACAGTCCCTTTTTGATCAAGTGTCTTGTCAGAATTGCATCATCTTTCCATTTTCAAGCACTTTGATAAGGCAGCTGAAAAAGTCTTCCTGGTCTTCTTTTTCTTAGAAGTATCTTTTGAGGAACCAAGGCTTACCTCCTGGTATGGGGAACTTCCTTACACGTACTCCAGGATAACAATGCAGCCAAACCCAAGTGTATGTATATGTTTACAGTTTTCTTTTATCATCATCTACAAAGACGTTCTTTGCAGGACTGAAACATAGAAATTCCCTCTATTCTCTTTTTTTTTCCTTAAATCTAGAATATGTATCAGCATCTTGTTTGTGGTCAGCAACTTATTCTAGTGGAATGCTTCATAAAACAAACGTTATGAGTGGATTAACTGAGGGGAGCGTGATTTAGTGGGTAAATTTTGACAAAAGGAATCTCCAGTGTTTAACATTCTGGTTTTGGGTTACTGTAGCTTTAGATGAAAAGCTGAATGGTTCATTGTAACTTACTCTGTGTATCTTTATATTGGAGGTTGTACTCAGTCGTACTGAGTTTTCTGTTGTAAAGATATAGTAATGTCAATTACTGAAGTAGTTACTTTCAGAAACACTTGGATTCAATACTGCTTAAATAAGAATTCAGCATATTGTTGATTCCTATGCAAATACTATGAAATTCACATACACAACCAGCCTGCTCAGCGCCTCCAGCTTGTATGATGCAATTTCCTATGCTATTTTGGAAGGGTTAAAAACCTTCTGAGTGACTCGGATGTTTTGTTCTCATCCCCTCTCTCTCTCTCTCTGACTGCCAGCCTGTTGTCCCATTGGCCTGTCTCTTGCTATTGCTTTGTTTGAAATTTCCATGGCAGTAGGATGCAATGTTCTGAACCATAAATTGTGACTCTTGAAGGCTGGATAGCATGAGAGAGAAGTGTTCTAAGTCCCCATTCTGCTGCCAAACAGGGTTACCTTGTAGCAAAGTTTAGTCTGGGCAAAGTGGAAAGACGTTATTTAACAAGATGATTCGTGAAGGTTTTGTAGTCTCAAAAGTACCGTAGTTCAGAAATTCCATAACCTGTGGAATTTATGATGGAAAAATAGGCATTTTTTTTGTACTCATTTGTGCAGTGCTATTTTGAATGGACTTTTCTAGAAGCTGAATGGCTTTAGGGATTGGAAATGCCCCTCCAAAATAGTTCTGCTGTACACTAATGATCTAAAACCAGTTTAGAATGGCCTGTTTGGGAAGCCATTGCTTCTCAGAGGTTGGATAGAGCCTATGTACCCTGAACTGACAGTTTCAGTTCAGTCTGTGTAAAGTTCAGAGTTAGCAGTCATTTGGCCATTGGTTTGTTTTTCTCCAAGAAGTACAAGGCCTAAACCAATCATGCATGTGGATCCAGTCTTTTATTTCTGAGTAATGCTCTTTTTTACTGAGAGGAAGAAACTCCAGCAGAATGTGAGATGCACTGGCAAACTTGCATTGCTGGGAGCCATCCCAGCCACTGGTTGGGAAGTGCCAGTAGGCAGATATGTGGGCATGCGAATACTCAGATTTTTTAGATGTGGGTACCTGCAGCCCAGAAGCAGCAGTGGATGGTGTAAAGAGCACAGTCTTTACTTGTAAAATAGGGTTTATATCCTGAAAATATTCTGAGTAAAATGTAATTTAGTGGCAGCTTGACCAAACCCAGTTACCTGCCTTGAATGCCTGATCTGCAGGAGTAATTAGCTTTGTGCCTCTCCTTTTTTTTCATTTGTTAAGACTGGGCGTGATTGCAGCACTGATAGGTATAATCCAATCCTCATGCCTAAATTAATTTTGGTATTAGAAAAATGATTCTTTGTAAACAGTGATGACGTTGGTGAAACAGTAATGTTTCAACAAAATTACTTCATTTGCTGCAGGTTTGTAGCGTGGTTTCCACTGAATTGTAAAATTCACCATATGGTAACATTTTTTAGTAATAAATATTTTTGTGATAGGAATTGAAGGAATCCAGTCCTAGCTGGACACCGAAAAGTGCTTTCAGTAAGTCTTGTTGGAGACTTCTGTCATCGCATGGCCTGCACGTAACTGTACATTCAGGCAGCCTAGTTACAAGCTATAGCTTTTTTTAGGTGGTGTCACCGATTTCCCTACATGTCCTATAGCTGTTTATGTATAATTAATTATTCACATGATGCTTAGTCATTGAAGAGGTGACTTAGCTAGAAGTAGTGCATTAGAGATTAGAGAAGGATGGTATCTTGAGGCTCCTGCAGTGTAGCCAATAGGTTAAAACCCCCCTGGATAAACATGAAAAGAAGGTGGTTCAGATCTGATTATTACAGGTGAATATTAAGAACAAATTCCTGCTTTCTTTTCTTCTTTCTGCCAGTGATATACTGGAAGGTTTGGAATCCGTTTATTATCTCTTAATTTGTATTTCTGCTTATAGAATAGGCAATAGGCAATGTTGCTTTGACTTTTTTTAAAAGTCATATAGTAGTTAAAAGCCCTCTGACAGATGAAAGTCAAATCATGATATAAATTCATAACATTAAATGATGTAAATTCATAACGTTAAATAATGATTCACTGGACTGAGCTGTAATGGAATGCACAGAGCTGTGTTGGGCTATGGGCTCAGCAAGATGTTAGCAAAAGGAAGGATTAAATTCAAGTCCTGTGACACTTTTTGCATTCCACTGAGAGGTTACAGCGTCAGGGTTCCAAGAGGTGATTAGTTAGGCTCAATAAGCTGTACTAACAGAGCAGGGACAGAGGGCCATGTCGTGACAATGTTGGGCCAGCCATTGTCTCTTGTTTTGTGTCAACAGCTACAGGCAATTGAGAGTGTGTCATCTAGTCAGTGATTGCAACTTTCTAGATGCATTATGCCCTTCAGCGAAGGCCAAGTAACTCAGATATTATCAGAACCTTGCGTTAAACTTATCTAGCTTGGCTAGGAGGTTGAAAAAAACAGGTATGCATGGGAGAAGTTGCACAGTTTTTGTCTTAGTTAAGAGCTCTCAATGTTTATCCATGGTGAGTTCAAGCAAATTTCACTCTGCCTACATTCTCGCCTTTCATATGATTGGGTTGGCTGGCTACATTAGTAGGAAAGGCAGGCTGACTTTGGAGGTTTAAGAGATGATTTAGTACAGAGTGATAGGTAACATCTGCGTATTTTTTCAGAAAGCTTATTCCTCAGCTTTACTAAATTGTAATCAGAATTGTTTAGAGACATTTGTTTGACTTCTAATTTATTGTGATTACAGTGCAGTATATATTTTGTTTCTTACTACTTTTCCCCTTGTGTCTTGATGTTGTCTGCTCTGGCCTGCTTTCATTGTATTTACCCTACTCCTGCTGTCTTGATAACAGTGGCATCCTCTGCTGACCATGCTAAAGGAGCGCATTGAAGAGTTCACTGGCTATACCTTCAACTCTCTTCTTTGCAACCTGTACCGGAATGAGAAGGATAGTGTAGACTGGCACAGTGACGATGAACCATCACTGGGAAAAAATCCTGTCATTGCCTCGCTCAGCTTTGGTGCTACCCGGACCTTTGAGATGAGGAAGAAGCCTTCCCTTGTGAGTGTTTGTATCACATCAAGAAAGTTCTGTAGTTAATAATATGTTTAGTATTTTCCCTCTGGAGAACTTAATTGCTGAAAGCATTTAATAGTAGCCAATGAAAGCACAACTCATAAAGTTCTGTGGAATAAATTAGAGATCAAGAAATCTGTCACATGGAAGGTCACATGGAAGGCAACATCTTGAGGATGGAGATGGGACCACTCTAATAATGCACAGCATTGTAGTGCTGCAGTGAGATCACAACCTGCGCACTGTTCTACCCAAATGTGGGCCTTCCCCATTACTTAAAATGAAATCAATGATGTTGGAAGGGGATTTGCACTATGTAAATGAACCAAGGAGCTGATACTATTTTCTTTAACTCAGGCAAAAATTATGTATTGCGTAGTGGATGTGGGTTGAAGAGTAGCTCTGACTGCTCTTGTAAGTGAAAACCCTCTCAATGTTTGCCTTTTGACTTGTTTGTGTTAAGATTGAGGGACAGTGAAGAGAGGGAAGGAGCTAATTTCTTCTCTGTAGAATACCAAACCATATCATCATACTTCACAGTCTAAACAGATCTTTACTTTGATAAAGAGGCATATGTGGAACATCCTTTTGGAAATTAGTTGGTGATTCAGAGGTGAATACTCTTTCTAGACAAAATGCTGTGCTTGCAAATGCTGTGTTTACAAGCCAACTTAAAGTTTGCAGTTTGCATTACCCAAGTAAAGGAATCGCACATTCCTGTGTTGAGAATACAGGCCTCACTTTAGGGTATCCTGCTTTAAATGTCTCTTCTGTATGTCTAGTCTTTGAGAACTTTGGGAAGAAGTTTGCTGTCTGCTTATGTTGCTTTTTATTCTGAATAAGTAATGCAGAAAGGAAAAGTGATGATTGTCAGCCTATTAGAAAACTTTATGCTGTTGTACTGAAGTCTGCCCATCAGCAGTTACGTTGGGTCACCTTGTCATAAGCAGCGAAAGTCATAATTTGATTCAGAAAACAAATAATACATATTTTTCACCAGTTCTCTAAGGTGTGAATTCTGTGTTGTTTGAAGTGGTGTTAATCCTGGTCCCTGAGCATGAGATCACATAACCAGTGCATTATATCAGTGGACATAGCATGAGTATCTTTGATGTCGTGATGATAATAAAATGTCAACTGGAAAGTTCATTTCTATGGGAACTGTAAATGGTGCTTGGAATAATTTCTAGAAGTACATGTGTTCCCCTTTCACGGATCAAAATCAACACCACTTAGATTTCAGTATAAACGTTGTAGTTTCCCTCTTAAAAATCAAACCCGTTTCTTAAGCAAGATGTCTTCTTTTTCTGTTTTCTGAAGAGACACCTAGTATGAACAACAGAGAAAATTCAGTCTGTGCCGCTTGTAATTGACCACCTTCTTTATCTGTACTGCATGATTTCTTCTCTTTTCTCCCTGAGATGGATGATTTTCTATATATGTATCCCTCAAGCTCTCCTAATTTTTTTTCTTCAGTGCCTCTAACCTGGCACTTCTGGCTAGCTGAATCTTGTTACCTATGAAGTGTATTCCTTTTGCAGGTGTGACATACCTGTGTCTAAAGGTATGATTGATCCCCTTGTGCAGAGTGAGCTTTGAACAAGTTGCTATTAACTGCATCCTTTGCCTAGAGGAAGTCATACTTAATAATTATATGGCACACATTACATATTCTTTTCAAATTCCTAAAACCTACAATTTTCTGAGAGCTTCGTATGACACTAGATGCTTTGCCAAGTGGGAGTTACAAGAGACTCTGATGGAAATTACAACCTTTCAGGCTGTAGCACCAAAGAAGTAATTTTCATACTCTATTCTAAAGTAGCTTTCTGTCTTTCATTAAGAGAAAGTTAGAGTTGATTGTTGATACTTGAAGTTTGAGCATTACTTTTGTTCAAAAGCGAGTTACAGGAAGAGGAATGTAGTCTAGGGAAAAGGGCTTCAGATTAACAGTCATTGCAGGCATTCAGGCTCTCCGTGGTTTGTAATCTGCCATAGCAATACATCAGGTTTTCCAGATTTAGCCTTCATTGAGGAGAAAAAGGGGATGCCTCCAATCCCACTGTCCGCATCTGCAACAAAGACATTAAACACCACTGGTCCCAATAGTGACCTCTGCAGAACACCACTCATCACCGGTCTCTACTTGGACACTGAGCCACTGACCACAACTCTCTGAGTGTGACCATCCAACCAATTCCTTATCCACCAAGTACTTCATTCATCAAATCCATGTCTTTCCAATTTAGAGACAAGGATGTTTTGCAAGACAGTGTTGAATGCTTTGAACAAGTCCAGGTAGGTGATGTCAGTTACTCTTCCCTTATCCACCAATGCTGCAGCCAAATTGTAGAAGGCCACCATATTTGTCAGGTGTTATTTGCCCTTAGTGAAGCCATGTTGGCTGTCACCAGTGACCTCCTTATTTTCCACGTACCTCAGCAGAGGTACAGAGGAGGATCCTGCCAGGCACAGAGGTGAGACTGATCAGCCTGTAGTTCCTCAGGTCTTCCTATTTTCCTTTTTAAAAATGGGTGTTATGTTTCCCCCTTCCCTGTCAGTGGGAACTTCACTGAACTGTCACGACTTCTCAAGTAACATGGATAGTGGCTTAGCCACTTGAGCTGCCAGTTCCCTCAGGAATGATGGATGCATCTCATCAGATCCCAAGGACGTGTACACCTTCAGGTTCCTTAGATGGTCTTGAACCTGGTCTGCTTCTACAGTGGGCAGTTCTTTAATCTCCCAGTTCCTGCCTTTGCCTTCTGCAACTTGTTTGGTGTGGCTTGAGCCCTTGCTGGAGAAGCCTGAGGCAAAAAAGTCATTGAGTACTCCACTCTTTTCCATATCCTAGGTAACCAGGTCTCCTGATTCCTCCTGGAGAGGGACCACATTCTCCCTAGTCTTTCTTTTATCACAGATGCACCTACAGAAGCTTTTCTTGTTGTTCTTGATGTCCTTGGCCAGATTTAATTCTATCAGGGCTTTAGCTTTCCTAACCTGATCCCTGGCTGTTTGGACAGTGTCTCTGTATTCCTTCCAGGCTACCTGCCCTTGCTTCCACCCTCTGCAGGCTTCCTTTTTGTGTTTAGGTTTGTCCAGGAGTTCCTTGTTCATCCATGCAGGCCTCTTGGCATTTTTGCCTGACTTCCTCTTTGTTGGGATGCATCACTGCTGAGCTTGGAGGAGGTGGTTCTTGAATATTAACAAGCTTTCCTGGGCCCCCCTCCCATACAGGGCTTTATTGAATGATACCCTACCAAGCAGATCCCTGAAGAGGCCAAAGTCAGCTCTCCGGTCTCGGTCCAGGGTAGTGAGCTTGCTGTGTGTGCCTTCCTCACCATCCTAAGGACCTTGAACTCCACCATTTCATGATCACTGCAGCCAAGGCTTCCCTTGAGTTTCCCATTCCCACCAGCCCTTACTTGTTGGTGATAACAAGGTCCAGCCTCATTACCCCTTCTGTCACTTGGAGAAGGCAGTTATCACCAATGCGTGCCAAGAACCTCCTGGATTGCTTGTGTCCTGCTCTGTTGTCCCTCCACAAGAGATATCAGTCTAGTTAAAGTACACCATGAGGATCAGGGCTTGCGAACATGAGGCTGTGCCTATCTGTCTACAGAGGGCCTCATCCACTTGCTTTTCCTGGTCCAGTGGCCTGTAGCAGACCCCCACTAAATGTCACCAGCCCTTCCCTCCCTTTAATCCTGACCGATGGGTTCCTCCTTCATCCCCAGATGGAGCTCCATGCCCTCCAGCTGGTCATTGACATGGAGAGTGACGCCCCCTCCTTGTCTCTCTTGCCTGTTCTTCCTAAAGAGCCTGTATCCCTCCATTCCAACACTCTAATAATGGGATCCATCCCACCATGTCTCTGTGACGCCAGTGAGATCATACCCCTGCAGGCGTGTGCACGCCTCTAACTGCTCCTGTTTATTTCCCCTGCTACATGTGTTTTCATAGAGGCACTTAAGTTGGGCTCTCAGTGAAACTATTTTACTGGCTGGAGATCCTCTCTGTTGCTATTCAGGTGCTTTCCCGCTGACCTCTGTTCCTTCTCCAGGCTCTGAACATCTACGTCTGGCACTGGCATCAAACTAGTAGGAGTGGGATGGATTAAGGATCCCCTCTCCTGGCAACTTTAGTTGAAAGCCCTTTTCACCAGCCTGGCAAGTCTGTGATGAAGGATGCTTTTCCCGTTCTCTGACAGATGGACCCCATCAGCCCCAAGTAGACCAGGTTTCTCAAAGAAAATCCCATGTTCTAAGAACCCGAGCCCCTGGCTGTGGCACCAGTCCTGTAGCCATTTGTTGATGTGCCAGATTCAATTGGCCCTTTCAAACCCCATCCCTTTGACCAGGAGGATTCATGAAAAAAACTATTTGCACTCCAGAGCCCTTTACTACTGCTCCGAGAGCTCTGTAATCCCTCTTGATACCCCTCAGACTGCTCCTGGCTGTATCATGGGAAATGTTGATGGGTTGTTTTTTTGTGCACGTTTGTGTGAATTTTGACATTTTTGACATTTGTCTGGTAGGAATTTAGTAGCATTTATGTAGGCCACTCTGAAACTGTCACAAAAAGAAATGTTTTTATCCTTTCTCTGCATTTTGCTTTGGCAAAAAATGAAAAAAAAAAAGTTATTTAGATGGTTTTTTTCCTGAAATTTGTTCTAGGGTGAGGGAAACGAAAAGTTCAGTCCTCTGTATTTCTTTTTGATCAGTACTGTACTAGATGAATAAGTGGTCATCATATGATGGATGGTAAAGGAGTGTAGTGACATGTATAGCCTATTTGAATCTGCATCAATGAGTATCCCTTGTGTATAAGCACAAATAATTCTTGTTCAGATTTCAGCCCAGTGCATGTAAAAAAAGCTACAAATAAATTTTGGGAGAAAAATTCCCCACTGGAATTATGGATATTTTTCGTGGAATTAACATTACACTAGAAACCTGCTGGAATTTTTATTTTTAAGCATTATTTCTTCTAAATACTGCCTTTTCTGTTTATTTGGACCAGTTTTGTGGTTGTAGCTGATATTTTGCCTTTGCTTTGAATGATTTCTAGGATTTTTGGGTGCCTACTTGGTAGTTCAAAGTCTACAGGGAAGTGAGCTGGTTTCTTTTATCTTCTGCTTCTAGTCCTATTAAATTACTGAAACTTTTTGTTGCCTCCTTGTTTCCCCCTCATCATTGTAGCTCCTGCCCACACTGATACCAAGAGATACATGTTTTGGTTTAGAGCTGTGATTCATGCACACACACACAAAATCTATTAGTTTAGTCAGCAAGTACTCTTGTGCTTGCCCACAGCATAAATGCCACCACTGCACCACCGTGACCTCCTGTTCTCCACGCAGCCTCAAGGGCCCTCTCCCACTTGTACATGACTTAATCGTCCTCCTCTAGAGGAACTGATTTCACTGTGTTAGATGGGTCTTTCTGAGACAGTCACACTACCATTTTTACTGTTGCTTATCACTGCTCAACTCAGTGAGACAATACCCAGCTATCCGATTACATATTTCTGGAAGCTGAGTGTGAAATGTTATTTCAAGGGTGAAGGGTGATATTTAATGTTCCACTAGTCTCCCATGTCCCACTGGGAGGTGCTCTGTAGCAGAGGTCTGGGTGCCATAAGGATCAGTTGGGTGTAGTTGCCCAACAAACAGCCATGTGAAGCATGGAAGGAGTTAGAAAGCCAGCTGTCAGATTGCTCTTCTTCCATCTGTAACCAAGGAAACTGATTGGTGCTGGGGAAGGGACGGGGAGCTTCGTGTGTGTGTGTGTGTTAGATAGTAGCAGGATGTTAGTGGTGTTCTCAATCAGCCTTCAGATGGGTGTGTCCTTCAAATGAAACACAGAACACAGTCCTTTTCTTCTGTCCTTGAGTAGCTGTTCTAGCCGAAGTTCAGAATCTCCTAGTACTTTTGAGAAGAGCAGAAAAATAACCCTTTGTGTCCTAACGGGCCTAATTGAAGACACAAATGTGGGTATAGATGGAGCACAGTAGAAACAGAGACTTGTGTCAGGATGATGAGTACCAAACTTTTGGATTTGCATGAAGGAGAGTTGCAGACAGCAGTGGCTGCAGAGGAGGAGGTGTTGTTGGCCAGTACTGCCATAACTTAGGCAGTTGTAGACAAGCAGGGAGAAAGAAGTGAGTGCTTTAGAGCTACCTCACTTACCATCTACTAGGTCACCTGCAGAAAGACTGAGGGAGTTTAAAGATAGTCCTATGTAGGCGGGTGAGTGGATTACGAGAGGAAAGGGCAATATGACTGAAATTCATTCTTTCTGAATCTGTAAAGAAAAGAGACACAGTGAGGATTTTGTCAGGTATACTGAGACTAAACAGGTTAAAATGCAGAAGTACTGATAGATAAGACCACTTTGTTCTGAGGGAGGCTCTTGCCAAAGCTAGTGGTAGAAGAGTAAACTGGAAAAGAGGAATACAAGCAAGAATAAAGTCTGGAAAATATGAGATTAGAAGTTTTGTAAGGTTAATTCTCTTGGTAAAAGGTAAACATGTAATGCAGAAGACTAGAAGCCATCATTCTGCATGAAACCTTTGAAAATAATTTTGCTCATTTGCCTGTATAACTTCATTATTAGGTCCATGAAGATGATCAGAGCACCCCCATATGAGGAGATGCTGAGAGAGTTAGGCTTGTTTAGCTTGGAGAAGAGAAGGCTCCTGGGAGACCTTATAGCAGCCTTCCACTACTTAGTGAAGGAGACTTACAGGAAAGATGGGGAGAGGCTGTTTACCAGAGAGTGCCATGATAGGATGAGGGTTAATGGCTTTAAGCTGAAAGGGGCAGATTTAGATTAGATATTAGGAAGAAATTTTTTACTGTGAGGGTGGTGAGGCATTGGAACAGGTTGGCCAGAGAAGTCATGGATATCCCACCCTTGGAGGCGTTCAAGGCCAGGCTGGACAAGTCTAAGCAACCTGATCCAGTGGAAGGTGGCTGGAACTAGATGATCTCTAAGGTCCTTTCCAGCCCAAACCATGCTGTGATTATTATTTATACATTCTTCTACAGGATGTTTTAATTTACTTTTTCTTGTAACAGAAGATGCTTCCACACTTCCAGAACCCAATTTTCAATTAACTTGCCTGAGACTTAAGAAACAAACTTAGGTGATTTATATAGGTTTATATAGATTTATACTAGATCTTTTCTCTTTCTTACCTTTTTGATTCTGATACCATTTTAAGAAAAAAAACCATGATGGAGTCCAGGAATTCTTAAAGATTTTATATTCACAGCTTCCCATCAACTTGTGCTGAGCTTTCCTCACTTATTAACTGTATGTACTTGAATTAAGGATAAAATAAGTTTTAGCCAGTGTACTCGGACAGTGAAACACTTGAATTGCATTAAATGTGCAACTTGAGGTTATGAAAATTCTGATGTACTAAGAAGCAGAAGAGTTGCTTTCCTAAACCTGTTCTTGGAAGCAGCTGGTTTTGTGATTCATATATAGAGGTGCAAACTGATCAAGTATAAGTTACCTGATGCATTTCTTTCTGTGTTTGTTATCAGTATTTTTAAAGTCCTTTTCCTCCTTAGATGTGAAGAATAAATTTCCTTTGTAAACTTCTTGACCTCTGAAAGTCAACTGAGATTTTTGTATATCTCACATCAGCTCTAGTGATAAAAGTTCTGAAATGAAATTGGGTGGATAGTGTTTGTAATGACATGTAAGACAGTAAGAACTTCTTGTTTAACTTCGCTGGCTCTGCAAAACCAATTGACGTAAAAATATTTTTTCCTAAGTAAAACTACGCTCAGAGTTGTCCTATCTAAAACAGAAAGTGACTGGTGCTTCTACCTGCTGACCTTGCTGACTTTTCTAGGCCAAAAGGATGTTTTCCCCTAGAAAAATTGTTATAGAACAATTCCTTTTAAATCAAGATAAACAAGAGATAAAAATAAGTTCACTCTTTTCCATCCATAAAGTGAAATATGTAATCCTGCGAAATAGAAAACAGTCATGCAACGATATTTCTCTGCTTTCCATCAGCAGTCATGTGTATAATGCCTATTTTTGAAATTTTTTCCTTGTTTTCTCTGACATTTAAGGAAATGTTTTTGGCATTACAGCTTACTTTAATAGAACAAGATAAATGGCTAGTAATTTTAGAAGCTTAAAAATATGTTTTGCATTGTCTTTACAGAGAATACTTAGTGCAGGTGATTCTTAATGCCTTCTGACTCCAGAGTTTTAGTAAGCATATGTAAAGACTGGCACAGCCTTGCGCCCTTAGGTATCCCAAGAAATGCATTCTTCAGTGTCTAATGATTCTTTTTAGGAAGAAAATGGAGACTATACTTATGTACAAAGACTGAAAATCCCACTTGATCACGGGACTCTGCTGCTGATGGAAGGAGCTACCCAGGAGGATTGGCAGGTGAGAACTCCTTGACACCATTCATGTGCTGTACTTGCAATGCAGTTTTCTAAATATGCATGAGGCACTCCCATAATGGTGTGGGACGTTTTGCTTCCAGTGACACAATTGATTCCCAGTGCATTAATATTGCTCTCTGCCTCTGTATTTCAAAGCACCCACAGAAACAATGGCTGTTCTTTCAACTGCTAAGTGATGTCATAGGAATCAGCTCAGGTGTGCCAGCAATCTGCAAAGACCTTTTGTTTTCATTGGCCCTGAGCCCTTAGAACATTAATTTTTTTGCCTTACCTAAATGTTTAGAAATATTAATAAAAAAAGTCACGGGAAAGGAAGTTTTTTGACATTGTTTGAATACCTGTATTTTAAGTTTACAAGCTTATGTTTTTTTTCTTCCCTCCTCCTCCCCATTCCCCTTTACAGCATCGAGTACCTAAAGAGTATCATTCTAGAGATGCACGGATAAATTTGACCTTTAGGATCATTTATCCAGAACGTGATGGAATTCGGAAGTGAAGAGGCACTTTGAGCATTGTTGGATATAAACCCACAACAGATCCAGAGCCTCAGATTGCTACAGATTTAAAGGAAGCCTTACAGGAACAAAGTTCTGTGAAATATCTGATGCGGAAAAGAATCAATGTTATGAACATCTTTGACAATCAGAAGCTGCCTGTGTTATGTGGACAGTGCTGTTTTGAGTTGAGAAATTATATGCTGTGAGATGATACTAAACCACAGGCTTTAAGTTTGTAAAAAAAAATACGCTCCTTCTTAAAAGAGCACAAAGTACATGAAAGATCTGAGAAGCACTGGCTGCAGCAGAAAGATTCAGTAAGCCATTGTTTTTGGACCTTCTTTTGTCTCCCTTTCCCCCCAAGTGGCAATCTGTGTTCTAAGTGATGACAAGACAGGATTCTTTTATATATGTTTGTGCAGAAATGAGAAAGCTTCGTGACTTAAGTATTACTCACTTCACCAAGGCGTACTGCATAGCTTGTCATTTCTAAATTGCAAAGTCTTTGCCAATGAAGAAATAGGTTTCATTATTTATATAACTACTTGAATTATACTATTGTCTAGTTAAACAGAGGGTCAAGGCTCCTTTCTGCTACGCACTCTCTAGTCAGACTTTATCACTATTTATCCTTGTAGACAAAACAGACAGAGGCAAGCAATAGAGACACCTTAGCCACGACACTTGTCAGCCAGGTTGAAGCTGCCCATTGCTTGAGTATTAACAGTCCTCCATTCCTGCTGCCTTAAAACTATTACCTCTGTGTCATAGGTAGGAAGATAGACACAATGAGATGAAAAACATTACTTTCAGAACTTGCTAATAAATTCTTGGTTTCTTTTTTGTGTTTCTTTTTAGCAGAACTAAGTAGTGGCTTCCGGTGATTTCAAGTGGGACAGGAAATGTCAGCATCTCTAAATTAGGCTTATGCTGCCAAGTTTGATATCCAAAAAAAGGCTAGTACAATGATTTGGACCCAAATTCTTATAATCACAGTTGCAAAGCTACACTAAGAAGAGTGTAGTAGCACCAAGTGCAGCATTCACTCTGGTGCTGCTGCTTCTAGGTCAATGCATATTGCATTAAAGAATATTGTGTGGTACGTTACCTCTTGAGCCTCTGCTGTTACAGAGGAGGAGTTTCAGACTCAGGTCTGATTCTAGGTGGAGTTGCTGGAGTGGATAGAGAGTTTGCCTGCCCTTGCTACGTCTTGCCCCTTAGTAGGAACCAGTGCTGTCTGGGTGTTATGTCAGGTATGCTGCTTATGTGGTTAAGTTCACACCGCAGCTAAATGACATCCACTATACTGGATCAAAACAGGTTTGGTACCACTTCACTTTCTGCCTGAAGGAGATCTAAACATGGGTAAATATTCTATGCTTTGTAACATGTTAACACTTAAGCAAACTAGCATCCCTCTTCAGTGCAAGAATAAGTTGGTGTTTAGAAAATGTCTGTCTCTTCATAGCCAGCATTTGCTGTCGTTTAAAATTCTTAATTGATGAGGGTAATGAAGTTAAAATATTAATACTCAGTTATGCCTATGTTTTAATGTTATTGATGACCTAAAGGGCAGACTGTTGAGCCATTTCAATCCCTGTATCCTGAAATTGGACAGAATAATTTGTATACCAAACAACCCTAGAAGCAGCTTCTCTCTGCAAAGCACTACACAGGTTTTGAAATGGCTTATTCTTCTAAAATGAATAAATGTTATTAGAAACTTACTTTATTATCTAATAATGTCTTTACTTTCATCCCAGTTTGTACAGAAAGATGTTTTTGGAGTATATTTAATGTTAATTCCTTGCATCTAAGATCTGGGCTTCTGAGAACTAATGCTGAAGGAGGCAGGTGCTTACTTATGTGTTTATTTTCTCTGGGTATCTGGAGCTCTGTGCACATCTCTGTATTTGCACATAGGTTTGGCTGTCTTGACAGAGTGGTTTTCCTTAGCAAAGGGGCAGTTCTAATTTCTCCGGGTATTCTGACAAGGCAACACTTTAGCCTTCACCAGTCCATACAAGCTACATCTATTTACACTGTGTTAAGAGCAGACATGCTGCAAGAAAGAGTAGGAGTTGGGCACTAGATGGAAACTTTTAAACCCCTAAACCTCAGCTTATGGAAATTGAAACTTATTTGAATTCAGTGAAGCTGTTCCCATGGAACTCTCTTGGGGCAATATCCTCTGGTGCCTACTATGTTCTGCTCTCTCGCGTCAACTGTGCTGCTGCTTCTATCAAAATCTGGTTGACAGCTGGGAGAAGGTATGTGTCCTCCCCCTGTCCTGAGTGCCCTAGCTGCAAGGGAACAGTTGGCATAGAGGTCAAATTTCTTTGTCAGCTGGGAACTTGTGGGTCGTTCCTTCCTCCTCAACCTCCTACCAAAAAAGTCACTTAGCCAGGTGGCAGCGGATTGCAACCACCTGCCTGCCAGGATGGCAGGAAATGGTTCACAGCAGAGGAGATTACAGCCCACATCAGGAGATCTTTCTGCAGGGACATTTTTCCTGTAGGTAGAAATGTGTTCCTGAATGCTGCAAGCACTAGTACATTTCTCAAAATGCATGTGCACAAAAGAGAGATTTGAGAAGTCTTAAGCCTAGTGGTGTTCATGGCCCCTAAAGACTTTTCACTAGAGAACAGGGCAACCTGAAGCTTTCTAGTGCTACAATTCAGCTGTTCCTGCTGTTGGAGTCAAGTGCAGAGGGTAACATATTTAGTGGTGAAGATGTAGTTAGGTTCCATTCTTTAACTTAAAGATAGCTGGAGGAACCTTTCCTGTAGTTGTTGTATGGATTTGAAAACAATACTTCTAAAAATACTACCCAAAAGATATTTTTCTAGTTATAAGGCCTTCTTCCTTCCCAGGACTGTTTTGACAGTACAATATTCCTAGCCAAAGATTTTGGAAAAAATGTTTAAACTCAGAATACATTACATTAATTTAGAGTAAAATATATTTGTTTTCCTGAAAACAAAGGTCTATACCTACAGAGAGGATTCAGGGGTGGGGAGGTGCCTGGGGTTGCTGAGTGTTAGACTCGCTAGTCTAAGCATGGAGTAGTCTATTTATATGAGGTAGTGGTGCAGACACTAAGAACTGTTTTGCCTACGGAGCACTTCTGAATTGCACTTTCCATATTCCCTGTATTCTTTCTGTGTTTCCCTAACTGCCTCTCTTAACCTTTTCTTAACCTTTCTCCCTCTCACTTCCTTTGTTATTTATTCGTCTATATCTCATTACATCTTGGATGGCTTCCTGCTGCAGGTGTGATGATGTGATGATGGTTTTTTATGTAGAAGATAAATACTTCGGGATTGCTTTTTTCCTGTTTCTTCATTCTGAAATGTTATTTTTCATCAGACTATATGTCTGTCTTCCAAAAAGAGCTGAAAAATTGCATTCCTCAAAACTGTTTGTTGTCTATGGCTTTCAACAGATGGAGTCTACCAATTACCCCTGTTAAGATTCCCTTTTCCAAAACAGCCATCACCTTTCCTGAAATATAATGGCTCTCAGTCTTGATGATAAGGAGCAGATGAATGGAACCTGTCTTTGGTAAGGATGGATAGTGGCCCGTCTCCCCAAGGGAACACGCAGGAGCTGTTCTGAAAAAAAGGATGACTGGTTCCGTCAACCATATGTAACCATTTATTTATTTCACATCTATATATAATATTCACAATATATAGGTGTTATGTAACCTATATAACATTATTAATTAACCATACTGGTGTCAGGAATCACTGTCTCCATGTTACTTGCAATAATGCTTTAATCACAGAATACTTGAATGTTCAAGCATGAGCTCTTGATGAAGCTAGAGTATCTCTGATTGAATGCCACCCTGCTGACCAAAACCAGGTTGATCTGAGCACACTCCATTTGAAATCAATAGCAAAGTTCCATCATTTTTCTGCTGTATTTGGGTTTCTTTCATTTTTTATGGGGAAAAAAACCACTTCAGGATTTTCAGCTCTGATTATCTTTAAAGCCGTAGATAATTTTATTCCTCCTGTGTTAGGTTAATTCTTGCTATATATTTTCCACTTGTCATGACTGATGGGCTTCGTATAGCTGCATAAAGTAATTTATAGCTACAATAGTAATTTAGGTGAGAAGTGGTGCCTGGAAGACGTTAAAAAAAACATCATTTTCTTAGCGTGGTATTGGCAAAGTATAGAAGACTGTTGTCTTGGCACTTGGGATAGAAGATGTATGAGGGGTGCTGTGAATCCCTAATTCCTCCTTCTCAAGTATTGCTACTATTGACTTAGCAAGAAAGCATTTAACATTCACTTTGCCTTTTCTGGTCATAAACCTTTTCAGAGTGGATACGAAATCTGCCTCACTATGCTTTGTTTTCAGTGTGCTTCTTTCCCATCGTTGAGGTTTCCATAGCAACATGGGCCATTTGTTTAAATTGGAGCTCACTGGCCCATCCTCTCTGCACCTAACCTGACATCTTGCAGATATCATCTCCTCTTCTTGGAGTGCCTGAGGGTGACTTGTAAGGTTATACAGGGCTCAGCAGCTGTCGGCTATAAGAGCACTGGCCCTTTCCTGAGGGCCATTCACTCTGCAGGATGACAGATGTGTGCGTTCTCCCCTGTTGCCCTATTTGATTTACCTCATACTTCTGTGTAATGTTTGGTACAGCTTTGTGGAGTTACTACAAGCTCCCCTGAAGAACAGGTTAGCTGGCAGGTCCTTGGCAGCTCACACACGGAAAGCAGGTCTTGGAAGAGCTAGGGAACCTTGTTTTAAGCAAAGAAAGCAGAAACCATTTTGAAGAATTTCAATCAGAACAAGGAGCAAGTTCTGTCACATAGTCTTCATTGTTTGGTCTAGGTTCCCAAATGTTCTCATCGCTCAGGAGGTTTTGCTGGCTGAGCAAAACTTAAAGCAGAGTCTTTGCATCACGGGATCACGCAGACAGATGGTGCTCACTGGATCCAGGATGATGCTCATCTAAAAGTTGTTTCTGCCTATAGCAGAATGTGCTTTGCTGTTCTCATGAGGGTGTTGTTTAGTCTCTCTGTATTCCAATAGTGGAGACACCACACAGACCTGCACTGAAGAGTGGGTTAACATTACAGCTGATCTCTTGGTTACCAGTGCCAGTGCTCTGCCCAGCGCATGTGTTTGCAGCAATGCCTTTGCTGCAGCGCAGGCTGCCATGCAACCCTGCACTGGATGACCCTGGGAGGTAAGCTGGCCAAACGTGATCCCTTAAAGCAGAAAAGGGCAGAGAACAGGCCATGTGACAGAAGCTACAGTCTACAAAGAGCCACAGCGTTGGGTGGGACGTGGCTGTGACTTGTTGCAGGCCATTAGGTCCTTGTTATTGTTAGGGAGGACTGCGGGAAGACTTCCTGCCCTGAAAAGCTTCTGATGCATGGAGCAGAAGATAGAGCAGAAGCAAAGAGAGACATAACTTGTCAGAGGTCATACTGGCCTAGACAATCCCTGCAATCCCTATTTAGTGCCCAGTTTGTTTGGCTCCACAGTTTACATGGCTCCTAGTATCCCACCCCCTCTCCACATCCTGCTTTCTGGGGGTCCATCTGTGCCACATTTCTGCCCTGTGCCAAGGAGGAGACAACCTGCCTGACCAGCATGAAGCTTGAAATAACTGGAGGAACTTGGAAATGAGGGGAGGCCACAAGACGCAGGCTCCTCAGTTATTTGGGAGAAGTAAGTGGGAATGATGGAAGAGGGATTTAAAACTGCCCTGTGGTGGTGTTTTCTGTGGGATACAGAGAGTGGCTGCAGGCTCTCTGTGTTAGGAGAGGTGGGGAGTTGACGGGCACATCACTGGGAAAGTTTCTGACAAACTTGCATGTAAGTCATAATTGGCCAATATCTGCACTTCCCTGGAAGTGATGAAGACATCACAGCTTGTGACAGAGAAGAGAATGCTTTCCTGGGATGGACTAATAAGCCACCATGAAAAAATCCTCCTGGGCCCCAGGGCAAGGAGAGCAATGGAACAAGGCACTGTGTGCTAGACGCATGACACTATCTTTGTGCTGCAGCAGCCACAGGTAGAGTAAAATGGTTGCCAGCATTAGCACCACCCTGGGTCCTCTCTGCAAGGCAGGGCTTTGGTTGCTGGAACCAGTGTCACTCACCTGTTTACTGATGTGGTTGTAGTAATTCTTGTAAAAGTCACCAAAAAGGTCTAGAGACTGAGCAAGAAACAGTCTTCGGGATTTGGTTACTCGAAGTCTGATAGTTCATTTTCAAGAAACTCCATTTAAATCTCTAGACTACAGTTGATTTCTTTCTTGATTACTTACAAATAGTCTTAAAAAGAGGGAAAAATGAAATTTATTCTGCTGAAATACTTGGATGCTCTGCAATGTTTTTAGCCACAGAAGAAAGTGGAAGATAAAATCCTTCAGAAGTGTTAAGATCATGTTTGTGGCACTAACTTAAGATTTTAAATCCTGACTCATGTAGGAAAGGTTGCCCTTTTGACTGACCTCCAAAGCAGCCAGTGCCTTTGTGGCCGTGCTGTCTCTGCCCTCCCTTGCTAGTTTTGACGTTCATGGTCAGTTTTGTCTAAATCTGAGAGAGGATAGGAAAAGGCTCAGAAATAATTCAAGTTCTTCGGTGCTTGCAATAATCAGTAGTTCAGGTACAGAAGAGAAACCAAGAGGACGGTCTAGTGTTCAGACAGCTATGGGTTAGTGCGTGCCTCCCTCGTGAGATGCGGGCGAATCCTCCTCTGCTCGCTCCCTGGCCCATAGCATTCTGCTGCTCCAGCTGACGTGTCCTGGGAGGCAGCACAGCATCTGCGGCCATCAGCACCCTCCTGGCCATCAGCTCAGCATGGACCATGTGGAGGGACAGACACACCCAGGGTTCATCAGTGTAGTTCTTCCCTGCAAACACAAAGGGGCTTTTTCCCAAAACATTTTTTTTTTTAAATTTTATTTTATGGGGCAAAACACTTTTTTCAAGCTTTTGAAACGGAGACAGGATATGGAGCAAAAAGTATTATTGAACTAGAAATCTTAATTTCTGCACTGCCTGATAAATAGGATCACAGTAACCAACAGACATAGTAATGCCTCAACAGTTAAAGCCATAGGAGGTTAATTTTACTCCAAGTGGCAGCAACTTGTACCAGCAGGAATATTCAAAGCAGTCAGTCTCTTGTTAGAAGTACAATTGCATTCTTTAAACAGCTAAGTTTTCTGCAATCACTCGTCTCTAGTTGTCAAAACCAGACTTTTATCTTGTATCCTTGTAGCACCATGTCCTGATACGTCAGTAGCAGTGCTGGGAAAAGCTGCCTCCCTTCTGACGCCGGTCAGGCCAAACAAGGGAAATTTAATGTAGCGGTTTTCATCAGGGAACATTTTGCAGCTCTGTTTGAAAACAAAGCTGCACACAATTGCCACATTTATTGGTAGTGGTGTGATGAGAGCCAAATGCTGTTAGCTTGTGACGTGCTGCTGAAACACTGACTTCTCACTTTAGCTATCACTTTACAAGTAAAACAATACAATATAGAGAATAAAATAGTGTATTTCTGTGAGGAGCATTAGTACATTCAAACACCTTTAGGCAGCAGTTTGTTCTAGTGGCAGTGGGCAGAACCTTCATGGGATTTATTACCGCTCCTAAAAAGTCAGGCAAGACTGAAAGTGAGATATTTGAAGGGGTAGAGCTTTGAATACACATTCTTTGTATTAACCATGTTGTGTCATGAGCTCCTTGTTTGTCACAACATACAGTCATGCTGTGGGTACACCCTCACTTTGCAGCCCTGGCTGCTGCGCTTGGAGGAAATGGTCCTGCTTCTAGGGCTGGCAGGAAGAAGTGAGGTTTGCAGACAGCTAATGCCATGTACCCTGTAGGCAGAACACCGTACAGCCCCTGCTGTGTTTCCCATCCTAGTAATTGACCCCACACCCTGTCCCTTGCTCTTGTTACTCCGGCCTTGGTTCTGCTCTTGTTTGGCCAACATGGCCCAGCTGTTCCTCTTGTTTCCTCCTGTCTCAGTCTTCACCACACTCCTGTGTTCAGCTGGCACCTCTGCTTCTGAGAATTCCTCATTTCAACTCACCCTTCCTACCGAACCTGACTTTGATCTTTATGGTCTTCATTTTAAAGTGGCCTAAGCCTGACCTGACTGCTCTTGGGCAAGTTCCAGCAGCGCTCTTCTCCCACGCCTCGCTAGGAAGCGAACATACACTCCTGTGACTTATGTTGCAGTGAAAAAAAGTGGCAGGTTTACATCTCCAGTGTCCTAGGTTTGTGACTGCACCCCTGAAATGATTCAGCGTTTTCATTGTAAATACACGTATAGATTATGTAGTTATACTTAATGGAAGTAACAATGCTGAGACTTCGAATGGCTAACACTACCTAGTGGAATACCTTCTCTTCCAGGTCAGTTTCCAGCTAGCGAGAAGCACCATCGAGGATGGTGAACACCGTGGCATCCCTGTGCCAGCAAGCATTGATAGTCTTGTGAGCCTGGGCTTATACTGGTCTTGCTAAAACTGTAGTGGCTGTCACTGAAGAAGAGGGAGCAGGAGCCACAGCTGGAGGACAGGGAAGAGGAAGAGCGCAGGTTTCAGGGATATTGGCTGAAGAAGGGAGGAATGTGTGATGAAGCGATCTGTAAAGAGAAAAAGTTGGGAATCAACAACTCAGCTGAATTTTACATACTTATTGACTTGGTTGACTTGGAAATACATTTTTCAGCTAAAGTGGGCAAGTTATATATAACAGTGAGGCAACCTTTTTCTCTTAAAATATATTGTCTAGAGAAATATCTTAAAACCTCAGTTAGTGGCAGGGTGGCAGATTGCCTAGGGAGATGTAAAAATCCTTCCATGCCCCTAGAATTCTTCCATTGAACACATCCAGTTTGAAGTACATCTCAGGTAACTTCCCTTTCCTAGAAATTCCCTGGTATGTCAGCAAGAGCTCCCTCATAGAAGAGTCTTGTAGAAATACCTTTTCATAAGCTGCCTGCAAACACCCCAGTGGGGACCTGAGCCTCCTGATGCCGCTCACTGGTGCCTTGCTGAATGTATCTGTCCTCCAAGATACGGTAAGTGCCGCAGGAGAGTTTCCTTGTGCCTTATTGCCTAAGGCTTCTCCCTCATCTCATGCTGCAGGGGCTAAAAATTGTGATGCTTGGGATGAGAAGGAAAGCCCTGGCCCAAAGGAGTCTGGAGTCAGAGTGTGCTGCAGAACAAGCCTGATCTTATCTTGCCTACGGAGATTTCCAATCCTGCAGCTAAATCCCTCCCCAAACCTGCTTGCTGCAGAGGGAAGAAGTGCTTATCCCTCACCTGCACTGCCAGCTGCAGGGCTCCCCACAGCTGCCCCCAGGTGCTGCCAGACGGGGTGCTATTGAGTGTGGCCCAGGGAACATGGGGCATCTGTTTTTAGGAAAATATTTCAAAGGACACGTCAAGCATTTAAAATATTAGCCGCCCAGCTGTGGGCACGTGAGTGTGTGATCCCTACTGTAGGATTACCCTCAGGCAGCCAGCTGCTAGGGCTGGCTTTGCTTTTATTTATTTTTTTTAAAGGAAAAATAAGTTAAAAGTCTGCTAAAGTCCTGGCTAGAAACACTGAAAAGGAAAAGAAAGGATATCCAAATGAATACCTAAAGAAAGGGATATGGCACAGTCCTTGCAAGTAACTAGTCAAACAATTCCCTGGTGAAAATGCATTGATGTGTGCTTGAGAGAGGCTTGGCTGCCGAGTTAAGCTGTGCTGCTTTTTTCCCAGCAGCAAACTCAGAGTGGGTTTCATTTGGGCCTTATTGAGTCCCTGGTCAGAAAGGTACAACTTCAAGTTTAAATCAAATGTGCATATGTGCATGCAGAGAAAAAGATGAGAAGACTTACCTTCCACTTTCAGAAGTAGTTTGTATCGACTGCATGTTTGTTTATTTTGTCCTTTCCTATTTGTAAGCCAGTATCTGTTAGGCTGCAGTCAGCGGAATTTATTTTATTTTTAAAATGGCTATTTTGAAGTGTGAACTATAGTGGAGAAGAAGTTGCAGCTCCTTCCTATTTCCTTATGGAAATTAATTCACAGAGCAGAGTGCACAATGAGGCGCTGCGTGGTGGCAGACAGCACAAAAATATGACTGGAAATGCTGCCTGGCAGGACAGCAAGAGACAGGTTTTACTCTCGAGTATGTCGAAACCCACCTGCTGGGGATGTGTTAAGGCATCCTGCAGGGAAACAGCTTCTCTTGGTGGCTTGCGAGGGAGGCCCTATCAACTCCAACCATGGGGCTACTGCACTGCTCTGTTTTGGGGCCCAAACCATGGTGTTCAGGGTATCTGTGCTGGGATTGTCTAACTGTAGGTGGTTTCTGTGGAATCCCTGGCCTTTCAAAAGTTTGGTTTTCTACAGGAAGAGGTGGGTATTTTTCTCCCTCCTCTTCTTACTCTTTCCTTTCCCTTCTGTGGGAATCTAATAAATAATAATTAATAGGCTATGTATGTATTTCCTATAATCACATTATTAAACAACTAACCTGATGACACAAACTGATTTCCATGGTGTTATTTCAGCAGTGCTAGTCATTTCTCCTCCTGTGAAATTGGCATTTTAACTTTCCAGGGCCCCACAGCTGTCAAGAGGATATTTTATGTAAAACATGCAGCATTTGAAACGTTCCCAGCTCTGGGCAAAGGTTGCCCTGGCATACAATGTGACTTCAGCCCTGTACTATGCAGGAAAGAAATCCTCTCTGATGACCCATGTGGCAGAGAGTTTCTGTAATCTATACCATGAGGTCACGTATCAATACTGGGAGCAACCAAGATTAAAGTAATGATTTAAACCACTGGAGTAAATATAGTTTTTACATTAGCGCATTGCAGACCTAACTCAGGGGATTATGTCACAGGATATTTTTTTCTGAATTGTCTCAAACAAAATCTTAAGGCCTCCCAGTTATTACCATGGTGATGTTGCTCCAACTCAGCATTGAAATTTTGCAGAGCATGTTATAATCAGAATTGTGAGGGAACTAAATATTTGCTCCACCTGAAGTGAAACCAGCTTGCCCTCATAATAACTTTCTGTGTGAAACTAGATGGGCAGTTTGGACCAGGAGTGCGTGTGTTGAATTTCAGATATCAAGTCAATCAGCCTTTTTTTGGCAGAACTTTGGATCCTCTTATGCTAGAGCAGATTAAATTTAACTTGCTTCATATGAATGTGAGATGCTTTCTCCCCTGCCAGAACAAGGTTCCTCTGTCATTTCACAGCTTGTTTCTGCGGGATGGAGCAGCTCAGCCCCAGGAGTTCTCCAAACTGTTCTACAGAGTCATCTTCTCAGAGGGCTTTGCTGAGGAAACACAGTGCAGCCCTTGCCGTGCTGCAGAATCAAGTTGTCAAGTATAAAATCTGTTGTAAATGAGGCTCTTGGAGAGGAAGTTGTTGTACTGCAGTGAGGGCTGCAAGGGCTAAATTTAGCCATTAAAATCAACAGTAAAAAACACAGCCTTCTCTGAGCTGGAATGATTAAATTTGACCAAAGAGAAAATTGTTCCCTTATTAAGCTAAATGTATCTCCCAATAAAAAGGCTTGAAATTGACCTGGCCCTAAAGCTGCATTGGGAAGCCAAGGAGCCAAAAGATTGCAGCCAGGTGCTTCATAAAAGCCAAGGCTCTTAATGTTTCTTTTACCCTGGCAAGAGGCAAAGCAGCCAGCATTCTGGAAACACACTAGTCTGTGATTCCCTCTCTCCCAAAGCTGTATTCTTGTTTCATTTTATCACATTTGAGACAGGGCAGTTATTTCAAGGGTTTGTTTCCAGTGCATGTCCTGAAATTTTGCCACTGCTAAGGCAGTTTGAAAGGAAGAGGGACCAGTACAAAGTCTTACCCAAAGACAAAGTTGAGACTTTCTGATGGCAAATTCACAAAACCAAGACCTTTTCCATGTGCTGGTCTAAGGCACAGGACAGTGCTGTATGTAAGCTTCTGGGTTTTTTAGAGCACTTGTCTACCTCTGCACAAAGACCGTTTTACAGCAAAACTCAGGAAATTCAAGCTAGCTGCAGATGTACTTGCTTGGGCACAGGACTTGGGGCTGCTGGGGTAAGTACAGATCTCTCTGTGGGCTATTTTAGTGCCTGGGGCTGGAGGCACCCTGGTTGCTGCATATTCGCACTGAGCTCGCAAACCTCAGGGCCCTGAGCACACTGTCCCTGTCCCCTCAGCAGCACAGACCAGGATTCCTGATGCTGTTGCTTAAGCCTCTGCTTCCTTCACGGTTCCTAACCAAACTTCAAAAATATCCTTGAGTGGGTGAAGCTCTACTGGAGGATATCTTTATGAGAAGAGTCTAACATTAGCCCTGAAGAGGGGACAGACTAACCATTTCAGGCTCTTCCTCCCTCATGCTTCCCTATTCCTATTGTATGTTTTTCTTACGCTGCTGGGTTTTTCCATCACTGAGACTCCTTTGCACACTCAGCTTTGGAACATGGTCCCAGGGCGTCACTAATTTGCAAGCTTTTGTTTCAGCTCAGTAATATTCGTATGCTTTTTTTTTTTTTTCGCCCGAGGGTCCGATTCTGCATCAAATCAAAGAAGTATTGCAGAGCCCACAGGGGAATGGAAAATTTTAGGATCCCTTCTAAAAGGAAAGACATGGGACTCACGCTGAAGCTGGTGTTTAAACTATGCTAGAGGTGGCAGAATTGGGAACGCGACCCCAGTGTCTCGAGTCCTGTTTAACCCTCTGTTGCCGACGGCTTCTTGCCTGTGACCTCTGCAGTTTAAATCTGGGTCACGGAGCGTTTGGGTGTTCAGGTTTGGGCTTTCCTGGCGGTTTCCTTTAACCCGCTGCGCGTTACTCCGACCGCGGCCACCCCCGCCGGCGCGGCCAACCTGTCCGTGTTCTTTGACAGGCGCCGAAATCGCGCTGCTGATAAATACACAGGCTGCGGGGTGAGGTGCGGGGGGCGCCCTCCGCCTCCCCGGGGAGCAGCGAGGCGCCCGGTGCCGCGCGGGGCGAGGGGAGCGGGGCGGGGGCGGCGGCACCGGGGAGGCGGCGGGGGGGGTCTGCGCCGTCTGAGCATGCTCCCGCCGGGCACAGCCGCGATATATAGCGGCGCCGGGGCCGGTAACGGCACTGCGAGCGGCGTCGCGCCTTTCAGCTGGACCGCGCATCTCCGGGCGGCTCCGCTCCATCCCGCGCATCTCCGGGCAGCACCGACCCGCATCTCTCCGGGCAGCACCGACCCGCATCTCTCCGGGCAGCACCGACCCGCATCTCTCCGGGCAGCACCGCTCCATCCCGCGCGTCTCCGGGCAGCACCGCTCCATCCCGCATCTCTCCGGGCAGCACCGACCCGCATCTCTCCGGGCAGCGCCGCTCCATCCCGCGCATCTCCGGGCAGCACCGCTCCATCCCGCGCATCTCCGGGCAGCACCGCTCCATCCCGCGCATCTCCGGGCACCACCGCTCCATCCCGCATCTCTCCGGACAGCCCCGCTCCGCTCCGTCCCGTGCCGCTTCTCAGCGCGCATCTCCGCTCCTCTCCGGACCGCTCCTTCCCGCACCTCTCCGGACTGCCCCGCTTGGCTCCATCCCGCCCCGCACCCCTCGGGGGGGCCCCGCAGCGCTCCATCCCGCCCCTCTCCGGGCAGCCCCGCTCCGGCCCGGCCCCCGGCACGGCCGAAGCCCCGCGCCCCGCGCCGCCGGGCCCCGCGGCGGCCGCTCCCGCGGGCGGCGGGATGGCCTCGAAGCCGGCCGAGCTGCTGGGCGTCTGCTCCAGCTACCAGGCGGTGATGCCGCATTTCGCCTGCGCGGCCGAGGAGTTCCCGCAGCCCGCCCGCCCCGCCAAGGCGCCCAAGGGCAAACCGCGGCGGCCGCGCCAGTCGCGCTTCAAGACGCAGCCCGTGACTTTCGACGAGATCCAGGAGGTGGAGGAGGAGGGGGTGTCCCCCATGGAGGAGGAGAAGGCCAAGAAGTCCTTCCTGCAGTCGCTGGAGTGCCTGCGGCGGAGCACCCAGAACCTCAGCCTGCAGCGGGACCGCCTCGGCAGCTGCCGCCTCCGCAACAGCCTCGACTCCAGCGACTCGGACTCGGCCCTCTGAGGGCGGCCCGGCCCGGCCCGGCGGTGCGAGGACTGGGCTGCCGGGAGCCGCTCCGCAGGGAGCCGAGCAGCGCCCGGGGCGGGCGGCCGCGTCGGGATGTTTTCTAAGAAAGCGCTTGTACCTTCGTTTCTATTTGATTGTATGAAACTCCGTTTAAAAGACAAAACCGATATCTTTTCTATTCGTTAGGAGAAATGAGCTGTTTTAGATGCATTGAGCTGCCGGACTTTATATTTATTTTTGCATTTAAACTGTTGACTGCATTAATTTAATATGTTTCTACCTGAATGTCTGTTATTATTTCCATAAAAGAGTAATAAAATCTGATATATTTGCACAGTACATATCGGGCTCTCCTTATTTTGGGGATCTAACTGTCCTCTTCCAGCTTCCCTGACCGCTTTTAGGGCTGAGGGGATTTAAAGGCTGTTGGTAGCTGGTGAAGCAGAAATGCTTTCCTTGGGATGCTGCTTGGAGACATTTTGCTGTCCGTACTGTCAGATAGAAGCTAATGAGACAAAAGCCAAGTTTGACTGATTTTAGACAACTTTACTCTTGTCTTTGAGATCTTTGCATTAACATAAATTGACGCTTAAGGATTATTTGTGACTGGTCGTGTCTGAGAACCTTAATGCAGCTGGGCAAGCCTCCTACCTTCACAAAAGTGCGTATATGCTTTCTGTTCTCATCCAAGTTGTTTTTGTCTCTTCTCTCCTTCCCTTTCTGACCCATAAATTGTTTAGTGCTGCAGGCGTGCTTGGTAATTGGATTTAATGCAGTTTTATTTACTAGACCAGGTGGTACTATGTGGATGTGCTTTTCTTGGAATTGAAAAGCAAGGCTGTTTTGATGTTGTACGGGAGCGAAGTTACGCGGGGCTTCTGTGTGTGTGTGTGCAGATTTTGTAAGATTTTCTCTGTGGTGTACGTGGTGAGAAGTATCTGAAGCTATCTACAGCATGAAAAATGAATTCCTGGACTGGGAATTTTCTCTCTGTATTTTCTCCATTCTCTTGAAATATTCCGATGCTAATAATGTAGTCCCATGGGAGCATCTTCCTTCAAGACAAGCATCTGGCAGCTGAAACTTTCCAGTTATTAAGTATTAGCCCATGGTGAGCTGTAGCATCTGACTAACATTTTGGTGGAAATATTTTCTGGGGAGTTACAGCTTTTCTTTTGTCTTGGCTTGAAATGCAATTGTACTGATAAACAGGGATAAACAGCATGCTGTAAACTTATCAAGGAGTTAAGGGCTGGGACAGAGGAAAAAGATGAACGCAATGCAGATGGAAACAGGGTACCTAGTTAGGGCTGAATATCAGACTTGAACCCTCCGGGCAGACAACCTCCTTACGGCAGACAACCTGCGTAAGGAGCCCATGGTGACTCTTGGCCCCAGGCACAACTGAAATCTGTATCTCTGACTTAAAGCTGAGGACAATCAGGAGAGATAGGCTTGTCTTTGGAGAGGTGCTTAGCCAATTTTCATAAATAGAGGAAGAGTTTTAAAAACTCCCTTGCAGTACAAGAGCCAGCTCACTTTCAGCACCAGAGGAGGGCTGTGCATGCAGTTCAGCAGGTAAGGAAAAGGGTCCTAGACCCAACCTTCCTTGTTAAAAAGCATTTAAACCACTTCACCTGTCCCCCTGCATGCAGTCTGTGAAACATCTTGTCTCCCTTTGTTGTTAGACCCTTACAGCTGCTTTCTCTGTAGATACAGTACATACATGCACAACGTCTATGTACGAAGCAACTTGACCTCCAGAAGAGCTTTCATGCAGGCAAACAAGACTTGGTAAGAAATAATCAGTTACCAGCAGCTAGGCTAATTTTCGTCAACAAATTCCTAATGCTGCTGCACTTCTGGGAGTTTTGGGTTTGTGAAAGGATTTGAAACATCTTTGGGAAGGCTATAGCTGTGTGCCAAAATGTTGCATAATGTACACAGTGGGGTAATGAGCTCTGTAAGATTTCTAGAGGTTGTGCAGCATCCTCCCCATACTGCATGTTTCAGACTGCTTTTTAGTCTTGCTTTGCATTCAGTTCTGGTACAAACCCTTGTGATATACAAAGTGTGTGATAGCTTCAAGAGGCTGTGAGCACACAGTTCTTTACCCCTCTCATCCTTTCTGTTCAGCAGGTGAGACTAAAGGCTGGCTGTTTGCCGTCACCCATCCCATCCAAGCTTTATTGTGCAGATGTGCTGCCACCACGCTGGAGGCACAGAAGGCTCTGCTGTGCCAGGCAGAGCATTGGATCTATGCTTCCTGGAATGGGGAAAATACCCATGCTCCCTTTTCTCTTTCAAGAGACAAATGTGCATGTTAACACAGAATACAAGGAGGGTTTGAGAATCTGTTGTAGCATAATATTTGAGAAAAAGCCACATTCCGGTGGTTAGGCTGAGTAAGTTTCTCTTCAGCTGTTCTTTGTGACCATTTTGCTGCTCCATCTCAAAGTGAATATCATGGAAAATACCAGTGCTAAAGATAAGCTAGCACCTATCTTCCAAACAGTTATGACTGATGCAAAAGGGTGAAAAGGCAGGGTGTGTTAGCTCTGCCCTGGAATGGCCCTCCTGAATATAGCTGGAAAACCAAATGTCCCTTCTGGTCTTTCTGTGCTTCTAATTCTGAAGGTTTCTGTTGCAATGGTTTTTAGCATCATGAATATCTATTCTGTAAGGATCACAAGAAGGCCAGTTAAATTCACTTTACTGAAGGTAATCATAGAATCATAGAATAACCAGGTTGGAAGAGACCCACCGGATCATCGAGTCCAACCGTTCCTATCAAACACTAAACCATTCCCCTTAGCACCTCGTCCACCGGTGCCTTAAACACCTCCAGGGAAGGTGACTCAACCCCCTTCCAGTGCCCAATGACCCTTTCTGTGAAGAATTTTTTCCTAATGTCCAGCCTAAATCTCCCCTGGTGGAGCTTGAGGCCATTCCCTCAATGTAATGAGAGCCATTCCCTCATATAGTAATGACTATATCAAAGGGTTTTGAGTCTGTCATCCACTACCCAAGCTTGAAATGTGGGTTGTACATTTCCCTTAAGCAATTCATGACCTCAAAGCATCCAGCAGATACCACTTATGGTGATGCTGAGGATGGCAGTGAGTAGGCATGAACATCCTACATCTGCACAGGAAGGAGCAGGGATCCAAATGGTCATGGATCATCATGACGGGTCTCAGGGTGGAGGGGAAACTAAGCACCCCAAGGATGCCTTCAGCTGCATTTCTCCAAATGACAGGAAATCACATAGCAGAATATGTCTTTAATGTGACCTGTGTTTCAGTCTTGCATCACTTCATATGTAAATTATCCTGTCCTCTGTGATAAGAGGAATGCCCAGCGGGGTGAGTAAAACCTCGAACTTGAAATCAATTCTTTCATTCTCTTCCTGTTTTTTGTTTGGTTACTTCAAGCTTGTCAGCATTTCCTCCCTGTGCTCATGTTGAAATGCTGCATTAGTGTAAAGCTACTCGTGCTGACACGGTGAATCTGTAGCTCCATGCCTTACATTGGCCTCACAAGTGTAGAGGGGATCTGAACGGTGCAGTATCATTGCTCTCCTGGCATCAGGAAAAAAACACTCTCTGTGCATCTTATGGACAAGCTTTTACTGTGATTGTTTTTTTGAAAAAAAACCAAACATTTGAGTTAAACTTGCCTTAATAAGTTCATGGAGGATTTCTGGTTGTAATTTAGTGTTCACCCCAAGGGGCTGAGGACAGCCTCCTCTCCTAGCTGTGTGTGCACCATTTCTGCTGTTGGATGACTTCTCTCATCTCTGGGTTTCCAGTAACTCACTGGGGACTTTTCAGAGTGGAGCTGCTATCAGGAAAGAATATAAGTTGCTCATAATTCCTGCAGGTTTCCGTGCTGGGATCCTGAAAATGAGTTTGCTTTAGCAGTTGAGTAATGATAACATGTCTCTTGACCCTTACCAGTGCTGTGAATCTAATCCTGCAGACACTGCCCTGGGTAAGGAACACCACATGATCATTATTATCTAACCTCCAAAGTAACATGGGACAACACACAAGCCAAGACATCTATTTAATTTTCAGGCTGACAATGAACAAATTGCTGTGTAACAGAGGCCGATGTGTAAGCTCTAGCAGATTGGGTTGCTGTGGTTTTTCAAATGTTAGCAGTGCCAGAGTTTTGCTGGCTGCCCTCTGGGTGTTGTAGCTCTGTACCAGCATTAGCAGAACACAGTGCATTTTGGACCTCAGGCTGCATTGCGCCCTGGCCTTAGGTGAAGGCTTTTGAAGCCACCACTGGAGAGATCTGCATGGTTCTCCAGTCTGTATCTAGCCTTGTTTGAACCCCAGCTCACAAGAAATGACTTAGTCTGAACTGGTTTTTGTACATGTGCAAGATGCACATAGGGCTTGCATTTCTTTTGGGGAAAAAATTTCCGGGGAGGTGAAGACAGCCTGAAATCCCTGAGCAGAGCTCAGGCTGCCTGTGCAGTGATGCACTGCTGTCCTGGGATTGTGGGTTAGCTTCCCACAGCCATCTTAAATAGAGTGTGGAAGCGATGCGCAGTGCTTAGCCTGGCTCCTAACTTTAGGGGCATTTTCTGAGCTGCAAAGATGCAAGATTACATCCTGAGCAGAAAATAGTCATCTGTCTAGTAATAACGCAAGGAAAGGGAGCTTACCTTCACATGAAGTAGAAGGCCACGCAGGGTATGGGGAGGTTGCCAGGTCAGCCTTGCAGGCTTTATCAGGTAGTACGTGGTGGCTGAACCTGGGGCACTTAATTAATTGTGGGAATGAATTAATTCCCAAAAAGCATCTTGTCACACATATGTGCGTGCGTATCCCTGTGGCTGGTCTGTCTAGTCTAGAGTGAGTGCTGCTAACAGAGCAGCCCAACTCTTGACTGTAGAGCAAAGCACCTCCAGATATTTAATTGACAGTGCAATTAGTTTAACTGGTACCAGGGGAGAAGGAAATACTTCCTGCATAACCAATAACTGTGATGTTAGAGTCGTGGAAATATTTCTTCTGCCAGAGCATCCGCTTTAAGGCTATTAAATGTGTCAACTTTGTAATTATGCACTTATGACTACTGTGTTAGCAAATGTCGTAGTGTGTTATAAATAGCATAGGGTCAGGTCCTTATTTTGGCTGCAGTGGTGTCAAACTGGCTTTGTTCCATCTGTACTTTGGAGCTGATCTGGATTTGCTTCTGGAGCATTCATGCTGTTTGCTGATGTTGCTGAGCACGTTTCTGGACTGGCTTGAAATATCCAACTGGTTGCTCCCCCAGCTCCATCATGCCCAGGATACTTGGAGGCTTTACACAACCTTACAGAAGTTTAATCATCATTGTGCTTTGGAAGCAGTGTGGATGATGTGTGCACATTTGGCTGGGACATCTATTCCCTGCTCCCAGATGGAGCAGGAGCTGGTAGCAGTGACGGGAAGAGGCTGGGATAGCTGGGGCAATAGGAAGGGGGCTTTTATTCGGCTCCTCCAGGAGTCCGTACTGATATGAGACTGCAAAAGACCTTCTCTGAAACCAAACTGAGATTCACCTGAATCAGATTTCAAACAAAATAAGAGCTATCATGATAGTTTATGACTTTGTCTAGAACAGAGATTCTTTGTTTGGAAATATTTGCATTGAAGAGTCTGAAATTATTTATTAGGAACTGGTGAAAGGGAAGTTTTCTTCTCTGGCTTGATTTAAAACCCTGTTGTTGTGGAAGATATTTTTTTTTCCCTTTTCCCTGTGAAGAAAATGACCTTTCTTGGGCAGAAGAGAAGGGGATTGGTGAGAAAGGGGAGAGGGAGGGAGAGAACACAGCTCACTTGTGAAATGACTCTTGGCTAATACAAAACCATGTGAAGGATGTTTATGTGCTTGTTACTTTTAATCTTGGGTTCTGGCAAGTCCGTGTTTTCCCTTCAAGAAGTATTTGGAGGTCCTGACCGCGATGGTTAAAGATCCATTTCAGTCTCTTCACAACAACCCAAATGTCTGAGGAAGCCTGCACTCTGCTGACTTTAACCTTTCAGGGGAAATTCAGTAAAAAACATAGTATTTCTACTGTTCCTTATGTAAAAGCAAACAGAAGGAAAGCAGCATCTGAAACGTAGGTTGTCACTTGCGCTTACTTTTAAACATTTGCTGTTAAGCTAAGTTGGATTCATTTCAGCTGTATGTGGCTGGCATTAATTGTCTGGGAATGCATGTGGGTGGGGTTTCCAGAGGCGTGGATGTGGTATCATGGTGACCTGCACAGCTCCAAGGTACTCTGTGCTTTGGAGGCAGGCTGGATGGTCAGGGTCTGCAGGGGTGGAAAGATGCAGAAGCACTCAAACCTGGAAGGACAGAGCTCTGTCACTTTGCAGAGAGGCAGCTGAAGCAGAGTTGTCTGGGAATGCAGCTGCTGGAGCAGAACCAAATGGTGCAGGGAGAGGGGAGAGGCAGGAAGGAAAGAAAGAAGACAAAAATACCAACTTCAGAGCAAAGCTGGATGTGGCCTGCCTGCCTAAGAAGGCAAATCAGAGAGTTTGTTTTTAATCAACTTCTATTACCGGCGCCCCTGAATTTTTGCACCCTTGGGATCCAGTAAAACGAAATTAATTTTCCCTTGCTTTTTCTAGTTCTGAAGCGTATTGACATTTTTACGTGATGCCTTTGTAAGTGTGGCAATTATCAATCAACTCCCTCTTTTCTCAGAAAGTCAGACAAAAATAATAAATCCACTAGTTTTAGGAGCTTAGTTATTAATCATATGACTGTGTCTATGTGTGATTTTACTCCTGGATAAAGTGTCACTGTGTTTTTCTACCATACAGATGAAGCAAATGATCCATCCCCTTGCTTGGGAACCTGAGCCTGGTGGCTCTCCTCCCTCTACTATGCAGGAATCCCATGGTGTTTCTACACTATTAAAGGGCTTATTTTATCTGCATGAATGTGAATTTGGATCAGGGAATAAGGGAGTCTTCGTGGGAGCATCCAAGAGAAGAGGGCAGCATCACATCTGAGCCACATCTCAGCTTTAGGAGCTGAGAGGAAAGGAGTTGACCAGTAGGATATCAAAGCACATGGTGGCTGAGCAGGTCAACCAGGAGAGGAGCAATACCGTGTGAAAGAAAACCGGAGCTAAACCATATAGCTAAGTAAACAGTGCCAGAAAGTACTGTGGTTTTGTTGCGGATTGAGATGTCATGCCTCTGTAGGATCAGTATATGACCAAGGTGGTGATACAAAGCACCCAGAGAAGATGCTAAAATAGGTTAAGTATTCTGAAGGAAAGAGAATGTATGAAGGTAGCCAATAAAGCAATAAGGAGAAATTTCACCTAACCTTATACAGGCTGAGCAAATATTTCAAAATAGCACAATGTTGGTAATGTGTTCTTGTACTGTAAGCAGTGTTTCCTAGAGCAGCAAGTCTGAACACCTACAGGCCTCAGACAGCTCTTGATTTAGTTAATGGAATACACGGACGCAATGAGGAGGCACTTTGCAACAGAGGTAATCAAGCATTCAAATTTCATGGCTCTGTAGGGTGAAACTTCCTCCCCCCATTCTCTAGACTAAAGCCTTAATTTCAAGGATGAAAATTAAAAAGAAGTCAAAAGAGTAAAAACAGATCACAGATATCTAGTTTCTGGGTATTGGGAGACTGTGATAAATTTAACTACCAGAAAGACTTTTCAAAAAGAATAAAAATAGCTAACGTAGTTAAATAGTAGATTAAAGAATATTATTAGAAGTAAAAAGATATCCTGCAAAAAGCATAAATCATGTCCAAAGGGGGGAAACAGAAAAGATCATAAATGCTGGGATGTTAAATGTGAAATCATAATAAGATGTGCTTATAAAAAGATTTTGAAGAATGGCTTGTAAAAGGCTAGAAGCTTCTGCTATAAACTTTTGCAAACATATTGAAAGAAGGATGTTTGCTAGAAAGTCTTTGGCCATCTGGCTGAATGAAGACTAAAGTGACTACTCGAGGAGGATAAAGCAATATCAGAAAAGGTAAGTCTATTCCTTGCAACACTGTAACCTACGTATACTTGACTATATATTGAATGCAATGTACTCTAAAGCAGCAATTATTGATGGTGAAAGTGATGCTGGAGTCATTTGGGATAGCCTTATGTAAACAAGAATGTTGTTAATTACTAGGAAAGAAATCAAGTACAAAACAAAATTCCTGATCTGGCAACTGCATAAAATGACAGTGCTCTGGTATCTTGAACATTCTGTTTATGCCTAGTTATTATAAATAAATAAATACATATTTACATATATAAAGACATAAAGTATCTACATTTCCTAATGTAATAGAGTAAGACCTTTTGGTTTGGAGGTAATAAAAAGGAAGATAGAAGGAAATGAGGAAAATGCAGGAATTCATGAATGGTTTGCGAAAATCAATAAGAAACTTCTAATTTCTGACAATACATGAGATGGAGTGGCATGTAAGTTATTGGATAGCATGTTTAGGACAAAAGAAAGGAATTACTTTCCTTGTACAATGAGTAACAGAATCACACAACTGACTGTCAAAAAATGTTGTAGATGCCAAAAGGGCTAGCTCATTCAAAAAGCAATTAGGCAAATTCATAGGAGAAAGATTTATGCAGACCTAGTAATAACCACATGGAGACAAGGGGACAGAAGCTTTCCAAATCACCAGTGGCCAGAAGCTGGGTAGGTCCTCTCAGAGAATGTTCTGGTGCTTCCCTGCAGCCTATGCACGTGGCCATGGTTGCAGCTAGGACAAGGGACCTTTCTCCAACCAGCAGCAGCCTCTGAGCCTCCCTGAGCTCCTGCCCAGTTATCCCAGCTGTGTGAGCTGCTCTGGGCCAAAGTCCAGCGGCTCAATCTGTCCCAGGTGCAATTTCCCTCAGCTACTTGTCCAAGCAGAGCAAGGGCAGGTCAGCGGTGCTGATGCTCTGCCAATGGTCCCCAAACAGTAGGCAGCTCTTTACCAGGGACAATCCTCATGGTCTTGAAGGAGCAACAGCCTCTTCCCTACATGGCCCCACGTCTCTGATGGGGAGCAAGCAATAGCGTGATCCCTCCAAGGGAGTTATTGATACCTACCATGGATGTAAGTGGTTAAGGCTGTAATGCCCCAAGGCTTGTTGCGCTGAGCCATCCAGCTGGTTGGCCCCTGCGGGTGCGCAGGCTGAGGCACCAGAGCTGTGTGTCCCTGTACAGCCCCTGCCTGCCCTGCAATGATGCCATGCCCAATGCATGCTTTTGTGTGTGCTGGCCAGTTTGGTTGCCTTCAAGAGACTGAAAATCCAGCTTTATAAACAGAAAGCAAAGACTTCTGTCCTTATCCTCCCATGTCCATGTCCTTATGGACATGTGCTTTATTTCCTATCTTGTGCTTAATTCCTTCCTAGGCACGTGGGAGACTGATCGTAAAGTGAGCATCAGCACCACCTCCAGAACATGTTCAAATAAAGCAGAAGTTGACTGCCAGCATATGATTCCTTGCCAAATGCCATGTTGGTCCTGCTAGAGAAAATGGTTATTTTTATAGGCTGTAGGGTTAACATTTCAGGGGACATGATTAGAAAAATAAAATAAAAAGAAGTGGGCCACATTTTGCAGTGACTAAGTAACTCCACTCAATAAATGGAATTTTACTGAGAGGGGAATAAATCACCCCAGAATTTGGCTCAGGTTTTGTGTTTGGATCCTAGACAATAATAACAGGTAGACTGGATTGTATATGAAAAGCTCAGATTGTGCTTTTCCCTGCTGTTACCAAATGTGCAGTGCCTATTTTTATCGAGTACATTCCCAGCTCACGTACAATGGGCTGAAAGCCCTTGTCACTGTACAATGCCCCCACTTCCTACACAAACACACTCATACGCGTTTGCAAGGCCTTTGCTCATCCTTGTAGCTTTGCTTGGCATGTTTCCTGCTGCTTATCTGCTGGGCTTGGATGAGGCCAGTGAAACTCCAGAGAGGGTCACAGTGTTGATGAGCATATTGGACCCTCCTGCTTCAATCTTCCCAATTCCCCTCCATTTCCTTGGCCTTTAGCAGAGAGACGCAGCCTCAGCCCTTCCTGGCTGAGCTGAATGGTCTCAGCAGGAGGAGGCTGAGGAGGAAAGCTGCTGCTGTTGCAAGGTTCCCTGGCCAGCCGCAGGCAGGAGCACGTTTCTGTACAGAAACCACTGGGGCTGGGAGGTCCTGCTGGCTTTCAATCTCCAGCCATTCCTACAAGATCTGTTTGCACATTTCTGACAGGGCCTTCAGGATTTTTGGTTTTATATACTGTCCAGACTATTAAAAAACAAAAAACAAAAAACAAAAACAACCTACCCAAATGCTATCCTTTGTCCATCCACTGGCTCTTGGGAGCCCTCTGGATATTGCCCATCCTTAAGGCTTCTGTGGTCTGAAGCCTGCATCATGCTGCCATTTCCTCTTAAGACTGTGCTGGACCTGAGGGGCATAAGGAAAACCCAAACTGCAGTGAGCTGGCTCCTCTGGGGTTCGCTGGACCAGGAGCTACGTGCCAAGCTCCTCCCAGGCTGCTCTGGTTCATTCCCTGCATGCTATCGGGGCTGTGTGGAAAAGGAGGAGGACTCGGGACCTTTGAGGACTATTTTCTTGCATCTCCTGTGATCGAGTCTGTCTGAAACACCAGTTCAGGGTCATTAAAGGAATATATGCAGTCCGGCCCATGGAAAACTACCTCTTTCAGCTTTGTTCCTTAAAATATAAATAAGGTTGACATAATGTTTAGCTCAGCCTTCCCCAAGCACATTTTGTTTTGTGAAGCTCTGGTCCGTTAGTGTTCCCAGCTGAATAAGACCTGTGGCGCAGAGCACCTTTTCCCACCGCCACATGCTCCATCCTTCACACAATGTTCCGCTCCTTCCTGCCATCATCCTGAAGTCAAAAAACTTCAAGGAAAGCCATAACTCTACTTAATGTTTGCACTGCCTGCCTGCTTCTCCCTTGTCTTCCCTGTGATCACAACTCTGATTTACAGCACAGTGACCTCTTGTCTCTGTAATCCCAGCAGATTCACATTTTCCATTTTGCTATCTCTCTCTTGGCCTGATACAGGCTCAAGTGGGACAGCATGTCAGACTTAGCCTCCTTAGCAGCTTGTAAAGTACATCACAGCTCTTAAAGCAAGTATTATTTTTACTGTCTTCCTCGGCTTGTTGGTGGAAATGATCTGAAAGCAGCTCTCGCATATGGGCTTGGCCACTACATGCTTTGGCCAACAGCTTCCATCCTACCTAACAAGTGGAAGCATCACATAGGGGGCCTGGGTGAGGGGTGCCTGCATCCTGGAGTGAGGCGAGGCTTCTCTCCCCATCCGCAGTCTTGTCTCGCAGTTCCCTGGACTGAACCTCAAGAAGAATCCGGCCTTCCACACGCATCACTTCGTGCCTGTCTGCAAAAACCTCTGCATCATGCTGGATATATTACGGAGATCTCCCCTCCTGTCTCCAAATGCCACAGCACATAGGAGAGTTAATGAAAGTTATTAGTAAGTACATATTTCCTGTCAAAATGTTGCAGGGGTTTTTTTTTGGCCAGGAAATTACTTGTTTGGGGTTTTTTTCTCCTGTGTTGATTTTTCTTTGCCCAGCTTAAATACTTGCTTTTGATTAAGACTGGAAAAATCTAATTTTTCTTGTCCTGCAGGGATGCCTTGCGGAAGGCACAGCTCAGTGGCCTGACGCTGCCCTTCTCTGGGCTGGGCTGGGTTGGGTAGCACTGCTGGCATGAGTGCTGGCCAGGTAGCGGGGGTGGCGGAGCCTTTTTGGGGGGACGCAGGCAGAAGGGCAGTGGGAGATGCCCAAGTGACTGCTAAAGTAGAATTATCAAAATACTCTGGTTTTGCTTCTTTCTCCAGAGAGACAGCCATTTTCATGAGGAGATTGCTTTTTCCTCTTTTTCTGTTTAACTGTAGGAGTTGCTAGTGGTTTCAGGCCCATCAAACAGAGCTGGCTGCGAAGGCAGAGGGCTGGAAGAAAACGCATGCTGCCACACATCAGCAGAGGCAGCGGACTCAGGTAACCTTTTCAATTGCTCCTGTAAAAATTGTTCAAGTGCCTCTGACAGAGTCTTCAGACTTTAAGAAACATTGTTAAGACTTTGTATTTGATGCTGTTATAATAGGAAAACATTAGGGCTCCCTTATTGTTGGTAAAAGGCAGGAGGACCCAACTTCTTGAGGAAGGCTGTGTGTGAGCCCAGGAGCAGCCTGTGGCGCAGGTACAAGCACTTGCCTGTCCTGAGGGTGCATGTTACTTGCTCATGAGCCATGAGGCCATGACTGGTTAAAGTCTTCCAGTGCACATATCTAAGCCCAGTGTGCCTCAGCCCTGCCTGCCTTTGGGGGGGCTTTAAGCTGATTAAACTCAGGAAAAGCTCTGACCTTTTGTGTTGTTCATGTAGCATTAATATAGTTCCAGCTCCAGCTGCTCTCACTGTGTTCCAGCTCCTTGGAGATCCTCCAGCCACCTGCAAGTATGTCCAAAACACCCCCACAAACACACACCTTGTAAAACACAGAATTCAACCTACCTGCAGTTTTCACGAAGCATTCTTGTTTTATCTGTGATTTACAGATGCATGTGCTAAACACAAACCCAACACATCATGTGCACCCCCTGATCAAGCGCCCTGAAGACAAACCCACAGCTTTGTTTACCCTGGCACTATTTCTGTATATCAAATAAAAAATATGTTGCCACAGCATAGGGTTTGTCTTTGAAAGAACACACATGCAGTAAAAAACAAGCTGAGCAAGTAAATCTGTGAGAGAAGTTGCAGAGGTTGAGAGGTGACTTCAGCCCAGTTTTGCTGTTGAATGGCTGTGCTGCTGGACCTGATTCAGCTGCTCCCCTACCAGAGCCAGAGCTGCTAGCTGAATACAAACACTCCTTGTAGTCTGGGGCTGCTGTGGCCAGACAAAATTGTGGAGAAAGCTGTTTACCATCAATGTTTACCTGAACCACATGCACAGCTCCACATGCTGTCCAGAAATGCATGTGCTTAGTGTATGCTCTGCTCATAGCTTTCCATGCCTTTCTGTACATAAGTCTATAAGAGCATGTGTGACCTATGTCACATTCATAAGGCCATGTGCAAGCTCCAATGTGCCTTGCACACCTGTGCGTCCACACCACACATCGCACTGGAAACCTCTCTGTGCAGACAAAACCGCAGCCTCTGGCACTCGCTGAAACACAGGAGTGGGCGAGTCTCTTAAGGATGTCCAGTATATAGAAGGCAGACCTCAAACTGAAATGCCACCAGAATTTTAGAAGTGGGACTTTATTGCTCTTTGGTGGCTGACAAACAAGTGTGTGGTTTCTCAGTATCTGAACACTGTATATGCACCCACTAATAAGTGAAATTTAGTCTAGGATAGTAGCTGGCCAGAAGTAGTGAAATGACAGCCTCAAAGAAAAAGTGGTTGCCTTAATGGCAATTGCACTGAGAGGTACTTCTGACAAGTCAGGAACAGCCCTTGGCTTGCTGTAAACTCATAATGCAAGCATTACTTGCCCTTAAAACGGAAAGCCATAAAAAGAGCACAAATAGCCCTCAAATTATGACTGCTTGTTCTTGGATTGCTTTCATTGTGTCTCAGCTGCAGTCTCACAAGGACTTGACTAAAGGCTTTAGTTTAATATCTCTCCAGGCTAGGGGAGAAGGGAGTTTCTGGGGTCTCCTTTTGCCCCAAGAGTTTGTAGTGACCTGAGACATTCAAGTGGGTTTTGCTGAAACACAGCTTTGTGAGTGGGCTGGGTCCTGCTGGCTCAGCTGCTACCATGGTTATGCCCGACGAGGCTGAGGCAGGAGGTTAGGGCTTCTCTTGGCTTGCAGAACCACTGTCACAGCACATCTGTGAGTCAAGGTTTCACCACAGGCTTTGCATATGTGCTGAAGCAGGAGAATGACAGGTGAGTCTAGGAAAAATCTGAGTGTGCAGCGGGCTGTTAGTAGCCCTCCCAATCCCTGGAGGAAAATTGGAGGTGTGAGTAAATGCACGGAAAGCTGGAAAATAAAGAACAGAAATTTCAAATGTGTTCTTCTTAGCATAATCACCTGTGTACCACTCTGCTCCTCTCCCACGAAACAAAATCAGAGCAGCACTACCTTATGATATTTTGGATTATGACTGTCAGTGCTCAAATATTTGAGGTTGAAGGGGCCAGTACGTAAGTTCTACTTGTTCCCCACCCCCCCCAAAATATTGAGTATTTTAAGCAGGATTCTTGCTGGAGGAATCTTTGTTGATGCTCGATACCCAGCAATGCTGTGCCTATGACTAGCTGTAGAAGCTAGTACTGCTGTGAATCTTAGAGAAGCCACAGGTGACACTTGAAGAAAAAGATGATACCTGATAGAATCAGGCCATTGAAGAATCAGGAAGGACAGGTTGAGCCCTGTGAATCTTGCTATGTGGTTTGGTAGCATAGTAATACACAAGAAAAACTGTCTTCTGATATCTGTTTCACTCTCAGTCATACTATTGAGTCGGCTTCAAGCCCCGCTTTTTGCTCCCCACACTTTCTGCAGGGCCATATCTGATCTGAGGTCATGCTTCCTTTGCAGTTAGCTGTCCTGAGGCAAGGAAACAGCAAATAAAATGCAAAAGATAAATGGTGCCTATTAATCCTTACCGTGTGTCCCAGCGACCTGGCTTTGTTGTTTAATGGCCGTCAGCTCTCTCTCTGTGCAATGTTCCCTGGAGACCAAATGCATAAACCCTCAGCTCCTCACATATCAGGTTCCAGCAGACGAGGATCCAAGAAGGCTTTTAGAAGAGGGATTTCTGCTCGCTTGCTGATTATTGATCAGTGCAGACAACAAAATGCTCTTCATGCAGTGGGAACCCACATATCTTTGTATCTTTAGCAATAAAACCAAATACTGGTTTCTGAAGTGCCAGGGCACTGCATGGCAGGCCTAAGGCAGCTGGTTCTCACTGGGATCTTGCTTCTGACTTTTGTTTCTAAGAGGGTCAGCACAGAGGACTTTTTGGTGAGTTGAAATATGTGGTTAATGTTTTTTTTCTTGATTCTGCCACAGTATCTGCATGAGTAGGATGCACAGCTCCCCCTCCATGCCTGCACTCTTCCTTTCCCAAGAGCGTTGTGTCTGGCCGTAGAAATGTCTGCACTTGATGCACCTTGGTGTTTTGTCCGAATGCGGGAACAGGCTGTGACTGGACATAGTTCTTCCATGAGTCTCATTCAGGGCTTTTCTCCTGGGTAGGAAGCCAGTCATGGAAAACCGCTCCCAGGAGGTGCTGATACTTAGCAAGGAGAAGAGCAGTTTGGAGCATGTTTTACTCACCATGGGGGACGGGCTTGCTTCAAAAGAGCTTTTTCTGAATTGGTGTGACAGGGAGTCCAAGCCCAGATGGGATGAATCTATCCATGGATCAGTAAAGCCTTCAGGCAACTAAGTGATCTGTCTGGATCAGTGGACCTTGCCTGTAGAACCAAAAAAGGGGATTATACTGTACATTAGGGACGTATTCTGTATTAGCCTGGCAAGGTGCCCTGCACATGGATGTGTAGTATGTGAGGATGCAGCAGTTGTGTGCACAGCTCTATGTAGTGGCAGAAGCTTTCGACATGGCCCTGGGGCCTTCACTGACCTGTTGGTCTGGGTGAAGAATGGCTGTTGGCAGGGCTCTGCTGGAGCCACACAGCACGTGCAGGACACTCAAGCTTGCTCAGCTCTGGTCAGGCTTGTTACTTAGGGCATAGCCTCAGAAAACAGGATCCCAGAACTAGCTCAGTCCTGGAGCTGCTATTTAGTAATTTAATTCATTACTTATTGTAGTTCTATATTAATATTATTTATGTGTTTCTTTTTAAATACATTTTCCTTTTTATTTTATTTATGCATTTTACATTCAGGTATCTGCTTAGTGCAGGCAGTGGAGTTAGTCCTGTCAATAACAGATATTTAATCTATTGTACTGCCAGAGCTCAGAGGGCAATGCTAAGGCTGAATATCCACCCCAAAGTCAGCACTTCCTAGTCCTGAAGGCCGAATCCAAAACAGGACCCACCATGTCTGCAGGAATTTGTAGTTAACATTCAAGTGTCGTAGTCACTCCAGCTTAAACCTATAGATGCTCAACTATTCATGACAATTAATCTTCTGGATGTCTGCCCAACAGCACTGGCTGAAGTCTCAGAGAAGACTGACCTAAACCCATAACAGGTCTTCTAGAACAGACCTCAGATAAATGTCCACAAACAGCATTTGTGTGCTATTTTATCCACCATCCAGCTGACAGAGCATTAACCTTTGGAGGGGTGGAAAGAAAGACTTGTGTTCAGTCCTTAATCTTGCTGATTTGGCTGTGGGAATAAACCCTGCATCCTGCAGGGCAGTGTAGCCAGAGGCAACTGCAAAAACCCTGGCTGCAGATCTGTGGCCAGTTTTGTCACCCTAGGCAGTGTCTTAAGCTTCATTGTCCTGAGGAGAGACATGATCCTGGGGCTGTCACCTAAGCCATTCTCCTTGGCCTCTCAAGCTAGCTACTTCATCTGACTTCCAGCTTGCTCTACTGCTACCTGAACAACCTAACAACATCCTCATCTTGTAAAGTAAGCTCAAGGAACCTAATTCTAGGCTATGCCTGTTCATGTGATGGAAGACACCGAGGAGTTTGGATACTGGTGAGTGTAGCCATACTTGCTGCTAACTCCAACCACATCTTAGCACAGTAACAGCATGTGGGGAGCTGGTGGTGAGGCAGCACAATGCACAACTATTTAAGACTTCCATGGATGCTGAAAGCATCCCAGATTGGGGGAGACAATTTCAAAAAACAGCTTCGGGTCCCTGAGCTCACAAGCATCTCAGGAGGTGCTTACAAGACCACATCTGATCTCAGCTCAGGTCTATGGTACACTCCTATGGGCAGTGGGATGCAGGGCTTTGAATTGGTTTTTGAAATTTATAATCCTGTTTGTTCTTAAAAGGAGTTTATTCTTAAATGCATTTAATACCATGGACACACGAAGGGCTCAAGAGGCCTAAGGCAAGAGAAAGATTACTCTTTAAATACAGTCTCAGCAGAGCAGTATCCTGATGTAACAGGATCAGACACCTGATTCACTTCTGCATAGAAGACTTCGAGGCAATCTGCCCACTCACCCCTGCCTGCTTAACCACGACTCCAGGCTGTGAAAAACATGAATCAAGTGAAAAAAAGTTTTGAGTCTAAACAAAAAGTGCATTTTGGCTCCTTTTCCTTGTTTCCAGGTACAGCTTGTATACTGTTTGGTACAACCAGGTCCATAGCCTCAAGCACTTTTCTTTAAATGGGAGGACTAGAAACGTTTGAGCCAAAACTGTCTCATGCAAAGCCAAGGGCTGGGATTTAAATGTGGCTTGAGCGATCACGATAAAACCCCAAGCAACAGGGGGCTTGAAGAAGTGCCAGACTGGACTGTGAGTGCTTGGGACAGAGGGATGAAAAGGAATAGTTTGCTCTTGTGCAGTTCAGCTGCTAGCCACAAGCTAAAAGTACTGTGCTTGGAGGGTGCTCCCCTATTGCAAGGCCTACACTGTCCATATTTTTGCTGCACAACACTGTTCCTTCTTTCCCATTCTGCAATTGTTCCCAAGGGTCCTTACACGGTCCTTACGGGATTCCCAGAGTCCTGGCAGAAGTCACTGCTTCAGCTTCAGCCCTAAGCTGGTATCACTCCCCCATGTTGTTGATTCATCCCCTGTCATGTGCCTTAGCATGGCCCAGTCCGATTTTCTGGAGAAGAAGGCATCTGCAGGGCTGTTGAGGTGGCTGTTGTGGTGGGAGCTGTGTGTGCCATGACTTTGTGCCCTGTGCTAGGGGCTGCTGCCTCTGTCCGTGGGGGAACCTCACTTGCTGCCCCTTTGTCCTTGGGTTCTGCTGATTTGGGGCCACCTGGTAGCTGCACCCAGCAATTCCGCTCTTTCAGCTTTCCCTTCTCTGCATGTGTTGTGGGGACATCTTTGCCCCTATGCTGACTTACTGCCAGCAAATACACTATGGACCTTGCTATATATAAATAAGCAGGGTCAGAGGTCTATTTTTAGCGTATCTCAAAATATTTCCCTTGCTGTGCGTTTCTTGCCACTGATTTGTAGTCCTGCAAAAAGCCCCGTGAGGTGAGTGAGGTCTGTCAGCACCAGGATCAGACTAGGCAGACTGGGAAGAAAACAGTGCTACGGGACATCTGCAGCACGAGGCCCTGCCGTGACCACAAGCTCAGGGTCACTTCTGTTAAAATGTCTCTCTGACATTTCAGGTAAGGAAGCCTCTAGGACAAGCTTTAGCATTCCGAGTCAACCACCCTGCAAAATGGGAGACCAGCAGCTCATCTCTACCAAGCCCAGCAGCAGGCACAGTGTTGGGTTGAGTTGACATGTCCCACCACCAATAAGCCTTTCCTGCAGTACTGGGTACATATAGTTTTGTCCTCTCTAGGGCTGAGCTTTGCTTTCTCATATAGCCAGTAGGGTTGGAGAGTACAGGGGAAGAGAAGCGAATTTATCTTGAACCAGTATGTAATGTGCTTGCTGCTGCGCTATGGCTCTTGTCATGCCTCAAACATTCTCTGAGGGCTGTCACAGCAGTAATGAATGTAAGTAATGCATCTGGGCTATGGAGCAGGGGGGTTTCAGGGAATTAGCTTTTTGCATTGGCTTTCTAGCTTCCTAAAGCCAGGCTGCCTCAGGAAGTGTTTGCATTACAGCTGGTGTGTCACTGCTGCTGCTTAACCTGGCTGCATGGAGACAGGCAGGTGGCTGACCTAAAGCTACAGAGGGAACACTTTTGTAGAGGGAAACAGATAAATGTAAAAGGATGCTGGTGGCATGGGAAGGGGATGGAGGGGGACATGCAAGAGCGCAGAGGGAGCAAACTTTGGAGACTGTGACTACTCCTCTTGCAGTGACAAATCTTTTTCCTGGCTGCATGCTCTGCTTGCTGCCACAGCCCCTTTCTCCTGCCCCCCTGGGGCACCGGTTTGCAGAGCACACACCCAGCCTGCTCTGGGAAGGCACAGCGGTGCAGTGTGGTCATCTATCCTGCTTCTGTCACTTGCTCTGGCCCTCAGTGACAGAGATATCCCTAAGGAATGGTTTGCTGTAAAGGGATCCAGGTTGCAAAGAGCTTTCATGCTCCATCACTTTGCTGTGCTATTGTAAGTTACGGTGAGGCTGCTGAGTTGGAGCAGCTGCCTGCATGTACGTGCTGCAGCCCAGGATGAGCTGATCATCTTACCCTCTTGCATCACAAACTGAGATTAATTGCATTTGCCTTGCAATAGCCTTGGCTCATCCTCTGCGCATGGCCATTTCCTTATGGTAACTCTTGTCACTGTAACTCAGCTCTATCTGAGGCCCAGCTATTGCAATTTGACTATAAATCTTATGCTATTAGGGGACTTTTTTTTTTCTTCTTCACTATTTGGTTCCTAGAAGCCTCGGGTCTGGCAAAAATCTCTGCTTTTGCTTTTCTAACACTTTCAACACTTCCTGTCTGTGTAAAGAAAGAGCTTGAAAATGGGATTCCGGTATTTTCAGTAGGACAGAAAAAGAGGGAAAATGCATGAACTGTTGAAAAATAATCATGACTTCCAAGCAGCTTCATATCAGAAGAAGTCAGTTTGGGAACACAAGGATCTCACTGAAAGAGAAACACCACAGCTTTTGTCTCATAGTGATGGCTGGTAGTCTGTGGGCTGGAGGGATAATTAATCCCTTTGCATTAGATGAGTGTCAGGAGTTACTTGTTGGTTGTTTGGGGTTTTTTTAATGTGTTATGATCTTGGCCTTGAGAAGCTTTTCCTAGAAGCTCCATCATGAAAATCATGTGCCACTTGTCACAAAATGAGTTTGAAAACATGAGGCACTTCAGAAAGGGAGAGTTTAACAATCTGCTTAACCCTTTTCTCTAACAATGTCACAAGGACAAAAATATACCATCCAGCTTGCCAGAGAATGGTACAATGAGCAGTCATGCAAGGGCAATTAATATTGCCCAGCTTGCTCTACACTGCTTTACTGGGCTCTTACCTTGCAAAGGCAGTCATCCCTAGCTTGCTGAGTTTGAATCAGAAACTCCCTCTAAATCCCTCGTAACAGTTACTAAGATTCCTGAGACTTATATATGTACAAATAAGTTGATTTTATTAAGAATAATTGATTATAACAACTTGTGACTAAATATAAGATATTGTTTGCAAATATAGATATTGTTTGCAAATATAGATATTGTTTGCAAAAATACACTAAAAGTCAAGCATCTGAGCAGATAGGAGTGATATGCAGGTAAGAAATATGTAGTTATGGTCGTAGTATAGAGAGATACCACTAATTAGCTTGATGTTAAGAGATATATTTAGTGTGCATAACACAAAGGTCTTATTCCAGATGTTTTTTCAGTTTTAGGGGGAGGGGAGTTGGGGTCCAGTCCATCGGCTGTTCACAAAAGTTTTGAAGACATATTCCCCTCACAACCTTCCCCTTTGTTTACTTTTTTATAATAAGTTGCACCTTGAAAGTGGAGATTTAGGTGGAGCTTGAGTGACTGAAGTTATAATGTCAAACCCTGCTGACTGGTTGCATGCTCAATAGGAGTGGTTATGGGAGTGGTTTACCATGGGCAGGGACACCTCTACTAGACCAGGCTGCTCAAGGTCCCATCCAACCTGTCCTTGAACACTTCCAGGGAGAAGACATCCACAACTTCCCTGGGCAACCTGTGCCTGTGTCTCACCACACTCAGTGTGAAAAATTTCTTCCTGAAGTCTACTCTAAGTCTTTCCCCTTCCAATGTAAAGCCACTCCCCTTGACCTATCACTACAAGCCCTTGTAAAAAGTTCCTCCCCAGATTTCTTGTAGTCCCCTTCAGGTACTGGAAGGCTGCTATAAGGTCCCCCCAGAGCCTTCTCCAGGCTGAACAACGCCAACTCTCAGCCTGTCCTCATAGTAGAGGTGCTCCAGCCCTCTGATCATTTTCATGGCCCTCTTCTGGACCCATTCCAACAGCTCCATATCCTTCTTATGCTGAGGATTCCAGAACTGGACACAGTACTCCAGGTGGGGTCTCACAAGAGAGGAGTAGAGGGGGAGAATCCCCTCCCTCAATCCACTGGCCACACTTCTTTCAATGCAGCCCAGTATATGGTTGGCCTTCTGGGCTGCAAGCATTCATTGCAGGCTCATGTCAAGCTTCTCGTGAACCAGCACCCCCAAGTCCTTTGCTGCAGGGCAACTCTCAGTCACATCATACCCCATCCTGTATTGAAACTACAGATTGCCCCAGCCCAGGTGGAGGGCCTTGCAGTTGGCTTAGTTGAACCTTACAAGGTTCACATAGATGCACTACTCCAGCTTGTCCAGGTCCCTCTGGATAACATCTCATCCTTCTGGTGTGACAAGTGCACCTTTCAGCTTGGTGTCATCAGCAGGCTTGCTAAGAATGCACTTGATCTAGCTGTCTATATCACTGATGAAAATATTAAACAGCATTGGACCCAGTATGGACCCATGCTTTCTGATGGACATGGTGGACAAAGCCCAGATTCTCTGGGGCTGTGTTATGGGGAGCGGAATGGATGAAGAACCAGAGGAACCTTAGTTTGAATTTTGGCCAATGCCTAGCTGCTGCTGTCATCAACAGTGCTCCAAGTGCTAATTATAATCTCCTTATTCTGCTTCGGTCAGGGCAAATGACGAAGTTGAGTGAAACCCATAAATAAGCAGCCCTATCCACACATTCCTGCTAATGGTGTCTCTGAACAAGACTGCTTGTTCTCCTTCAGACAAGCTTTCAGAGGCTATTTTAATCCATTTTTAGTTGCAAATAACATTTATCAGAATAAGAGTGGGCTGGTTGCCGGCTACTTCAGATCTTTGACAGCCCAGAGGGGAAAGTCTCTGAAAAATTACTGAGTGTGCTTCTACTGCATGTTCCCCTGCCCAGGGGATTTTGGGGACATAGTAAGGAGACATTCATCTGATGGAGCAGAGCCCAGGAACCAGTGCTTTTCTAAAACCAGAGACACTTGTTCCCAGGAATCAGAGCTCTAGTTCCTGTCATCAGTGTGGATGTTTACAGATTCAATTTAGCAATCATTAGGAGGAAAGAAACAAGGCTGGCAACAAGGTTAGAGAGCCACTCATTCCTGAGTCACTGCTTAGAACACGACCGTGGCTAATTGTGTTCAAAAATCTTCAGTGACAGTCATCTCTTCGCCACTCGGTGGTCTCCAGTGAGTTCATGATCTTCACTAAGTTCATAAACTGTTCAAAGTTATATTTTAGAAAATGCCATGTGGAACACTAATTGGCATTCTCAGGGAAGCAAACACGGAGCTGGCCATGAAGATTAAATTCCTCCTTTCCCTGAAGGCATTTTGATAATGGACACTATCTGGGCAGCTTGCCCTACTGTTCTATCTTAGTGATCTGTCTTGGGCTCTGGGGCTGCCGTCTTTCACCAGTTCTAAATCAGTTTTTAAATATCTTAGGAATAATGTGTGTGGTGGCCTGCTGGCTGATTTCTCTGGGCAAGGGGTGACAGGCAAGGGAGAAAGAGCTGACAGAAGGGTGGAAGGTAGCATGAGAGATCTTGGGGCTTGATAGAGTTTAACATAGGAGAAATCTAGGAAAATATTGCTATGCTTGTGATGTTGTGCTGTCCTCCAGCATTTGTCAGAGCGACTTTGAAGACCACTTGATCTAGTCTTGACTAGTTGTTATCTCTCATATTCAAAAGAAGACATCTGAAATGCAGAACAGAAGGGGTTCATGAGCAAGTGCTTTGCAGAAGGCCTGTTGAGCATGTGATTCCTGAGGTAGTTTTGGAGCCATATTCCTGTGCAGGCATCTGCATAACAGTGATAAATTCTTTGCTACGCTGAGGGAAATTGTTGCACTTCACCGAGAATACAATGGTACCCATTCATTTTTCTCCCTCATTTGCTACCTGAGACCCTGTTATATACTTTCTGATGTGCAAAATTAATGTGTTTTGCCAGTCATGATAAACATTTCAGGATGATACAGGAAATGATACAGTGCTGCTAGATTCTGGTTTCTGTACTATTTAAAAAGGTAAAGCCTGGCAGTAACAGAATAGATTGGATACATTAACGTGTAGATGGAAACAAGCCTTTAAGTAATGTTAGCCAATCTTGTTCTCCGTCTTTGATTTTACTAATTTTGTGAGAGGAAAGGAGACCTGGCTGGTGGTGATCAGGTAGCACACATTTCTAATTATCACAGTTTTGAAGGCTGACTAGACCATCCTTGTGGCTTTTGTTGTTCTCCATTACTGCATTGTAATGGTCTTGCGCTGTCAGGGTCTTGTGCATTTGTTGCCTGAAAACTTACAATAAATGTGACTTAGCATCTGCATGACATCCTCTCGATACCAGTAGGGGCAGTTACACTTTCCCAGTGAAAAACAACTCTTGTTTGTGTAAGGGTCTTAGCAAAAAAACAAACTAAAACAAACGACAGTCCTTACCTACTAGCTCCTATCAATTCTGTTTCACTTTCTGTTTCCACATGTGCATTTGGCTGTTGAGTGGGAGCGTTTAAACTTTGATGTAAGAAGAGTATGGGATGACTCACTGTGCTGCAGGGAGCTGGGATGCTTCTGCTCGCTGCCTCCTAACTAATTCATTTATCATGAAGGTGGAAGAGTTTGGTCTGCTGAATATCACCATGCTTGTTCTCCCTGCCTGGGCTTCCCTTATTATTTCTATGTGGACCTTTAATGGAAAAAAAAATAATCTTGCCTTCCTCCTGTAAATGCATGCAGTTTTGTGACAATGCTGCAGTCCCAGGTGAGAAACCTGAGCAACATTTTCCCTTGCACATTTCCAGGCACTGCACCATGGTAGCATGCCTAGGGCACAGCAGGGCCTGGGCTGCTGAGAGCAAACAGGGTAGCAGGGCCAGTACCTGCAATCCCATGGAGGGAGCAGCCACTCCTGGCTCACTGCCCTGCTGTCTTGGCTGCTTCCACTTTGGTGCCTTGCCTGTTGTGCCAGCTGGAGCCTTGGGGAAGCCACTGCTGATTTACTAGTTCAATAAATATCCCTGGTGTCAATGGAGATGAAAGCATCTCCATCTCTGGTAGGGCTGGTGCCAAGAGTACCGAAGAGTGGTCCAAATTGTGGCAGGGAAAGCTGGAAAGGCCATTTGATGGTCTTAGCTACAGGTCTTAGTCACAGAGACACTCTTCCATCCATGAGGTTCTACATTAACAGCCTGAAGTGCCAATTTCCTTGTTACAGCCATCCCTCCTCACAACAAGAGATCTATTTATTCTGAAGCAGGTTTGCCATTGAGGTCGGATTTGGTATGTGTGTTATTTAGTAAAGCTTGGGCATACTGCTGGACATTACTAAAAGCACCACAGTGATTCTGACAGGAGAATAAACCCATCTTTTTTCATTTTGATTCAGCTGTATTCTCTCACCTTGTATTTTCAGGGATGGATGCTGCTCCTCAGCTTGTGATGGGGCATATAAGACTTTAAATTTATGTTGTGTATTTAACGTTTTAAGTTAAAGGAGGTTTGCATCTCTGCACATCAAAAAGTGGTAGCTGATGAATTAAAACTGAGTACTTGTGAGGAAACTTTTTACAGGTCAAATGAACTTTGCCAGAGCTCACTCTTGACAACATCAGCTTCTGCAGAAGACCACTGCCTTTGTTGTTGTGTTGAGGAAAAGGTAAAAATCAGACTGTTAGAAAGAAGGAGGAAGCAAGCAGAGCCTTAAGGCATAAAGGAAGAGAAAAGCAGAAATGAGGCTTGAAGACAGCAGACTGAAGGAGAATGTCAATTCCTCACACCCTCAGGGCTGCACAAACATTGAGAAGGTCTTACCTGAGCAACTAGAGGAGTGATGTCTGCATATCTAGGGACTGTATTCGGGTTTGGAGGGGTTTTTTTGGTAAATGCGCTGTGTTTTTTTCTTTGGACACTTGCATAAAACCAGGGGTAGAACTTCTTCTAAAAGGCTTGCATTGCTGTCTGGCAAGCAAAGATTCCTCATCATCATTTCCCAAAATTCCCTTGACAGAAGTAGATTTCCAAGGCAGAGGAGGAACATGGCATACACATGTACTGGAGGTGACAGTACAGAGATGAGTAAGCAAAGGACTGCCTCTTGCCCCAAGCCCAGAGCTCTCGAACATGCTGTCCTGGTGGTTAGCACAGCTCAGAGGGCAGGGGGCAAACTTTGTTCTTTCCTCACCAGGCCAGAGCTGCCTTCAGCATCTGCTTTCCCAGCCATTCCTCCTCCACCCTCTCATACAGGGCACTTGGACAGAACACTCTTTTGGATGGGCTTCAAGAGACCTTTTAAGGCTGTAGCATTTTTCCTTTATAGCTGCAATTTACTGGTAAAACTTGTCTAAATTATGCGGGCTTTTTACAGTGATGAAACGTGTTCAAGTACCTCTATTTTCAATCCCACGCTAAATAAGTGCAGGAATTACTGCCTGCTCTTTCTGTGTTCCTCCAAGGTCCTCTCCCTCACCAGGGCTGCCAGTTTTCTGTGTGAGGTAGCTTTTCAATGACAGGGACAGTCAGAGAAATGGAACTATTTATTCTCAAAGAAAACATAACCAGCTTTTCTAGAATCATCAAAAGCCAGTAAATCCCCTTGATTTGTCACAGCAAGCTGATGTGCCATTAACTAGCAAGTCCAGGCTGCTTTTGGAAGAGGATAGCTGGAAAGTGTGCAGGCTTTTAGAAGACTGTTGACCAGGATAGAGCATGAGGCGAATGTAACCAGGAGGATTGCGTGGGTGATGTGTGTGTACTGTTTACATAGCAATGTATCAGTGCACGATACCTTACAGATATTTAAAATGCACATTCCTTGACATGAAGAACTGCACTTGAGAAATCATTTGCAATCATAATAAGGACTCTGGCTGATCTGCAGATGTGTTAACCATGGTAGAGTTCCTTACCCTGTTTATATAAAGCACTTATGTTCTTTCCCTCTGTTTTATATACAAATTCACATGGATGCTGAGTGTGGAACTAGTGGGAATGCCTGGAAAGCACACAGGAGCCTGCTGTGAGCCCACTGTGCTAATCCCTACCCACATTGTCTCTCCTCGTTTGACCTCAGCTCCAGCAGGTGTGAAACAACCTTGCAACACCTCTAGAGCCAGCTGGCCCAGGAGTCCCATGAAGCAGGAACAGCAGGATAGATTTCAGAAAAGACAGTTATCACCACAGCATGCACATGTGTGCCCTATCCAAACCTCAACCCACCTGTTGTCTCCTCCTCAAGGGCCAAAGGACACAAAGGCCTTGCTGCAACTAACTAGTTGGCTGGTGCAGCTTTCTTACATGCATCCCCTTGGAAAGAGGATTTTGTAGGCTCTGCAAAAACTATGAAAGCAGCTGCAGTCCCACTTCTTTGTACAGGGTTGGTCATTAGACATGCAAGAAATGTGCAGGCATCTTGCAAAGCCAATTCACTGCTTGCTTGTCTTCTTGCTGCTAGTTTCATGGCTGAAGCTGCCTAGGCTGCTGCTGCTCTGCCAGGCAGACCCCTATGGCCAAGGATGGTGGTAAGTTCTTGGTATGGGGTACTTGGCTTTGGCTGTCTGACCTGTGTCCAGGGCTCCTGTATGCCTTTGTCTGTTGGTGTAACTCAAACCCTTGTGGTCCAAAAAGTTTTGAAGCCCGAGTGGAGAGAATCTCGGAATGGGTATAGCAGGGCCTGTGCAAAGCTCATCTCAGGAGGCGCTTCTTCCCTTTCACAGAATCACAGAATCACAGAATAACCAGGTTGGAAGAGACCCACCGGATCATCGAGTCCAACCGTTCCTATCAAACACTAAACCATATCCCTCAGCACCTCGTCCACCCCTGCCTTAAACACCTCCAGGGAAGGTGACTCAACCACCTCCCTGGGCAGCCTGTTCCAGTGCCCAATGATTCTTTCTGTGAAGAATTTTTTCCTAATGTCCAGCCTAAATCTCCCCTGGCAGAGCTTGAGGCCATTCCCTCTTGTCCTGTCCCCTGTCACTTGGGAGAAGAGGCCAGCACCCTCCTCTCCACAACGTCCTTTCAGGTAGTTGTAGAGAGCAATGAGGTCACCCCTCAGCCTCCTCTCCTCCAGGCTAAACAACCCCAGCTCTCTCAGCCGCTCCTCATAAGGCCTGTTCTCCAGCCCCTTCACCAGCTTTGTTGCCCTTCTCTGGACTCACTCCAGAGCCTCAACATCCTTCTTGTGGTGAGGGGCCCAGAACTGAACACAGGATTCGAGGAGCGGTCTCACCAGTGCTGAGTACAGAGGGAGGATAACCTCCCTGGACCTGCTGGTCACGCCGTTTCTGATACAAGCCAAGATGCCATTGGCCTTCTTGGCCACCTGGGCACACTGCTGGCTCATATTCAGTCTGTTGCCAACCAACACACCCAGGTCCCTCTCCTCCAGGCAGCTTTCTAGACAGACTTCTCCTAGTCTGTAGCACTGCATAGGGTTGTTGTGCCCCAAGTGCAGGACCCGGCATTTGGTCTTGTTAAACCTCATGGCATTGGACTCTGCCCAGTGGTCCAGCCTGTCCAGATCCCTTTGCAGAGCTTCTCTACCCTCCAGCAGATCGACACTTCCACCCAGCTTAGTGTCGTCCGCAAACTTGCTCAGGGTGCACTCGATGCGTTCATCCAGGTCATGGATGAAGACATTGAACAGGGCTGGACCCAGCACTGAGCCCTGAGGAACCCCACTTGTAACTGGCCTCCAGCTGGGGTTAACTCCATTTACCACCACTCTCTGGGCCCGGCCATCCAACCAGTTTTCCACCCAGGAGAGTGTGCGCCTGTCCAGGCCAGAGGATGACAGCTTCTCAAGCAGAATGTTGTGAGAAACTGTGTCAAAGGCTTTACTGAAGTCCAGGAAGACCATATCCACAGCCTTTCCCTCATCCAGCAGCCGAGTCACTTTGTCATAGAAGGCTATTTTTTGCTAAGACAGGGAAGTTTTAGGTAATAGAGGAAAGTGCATCTGGAGCCTGGTTGCATGTGGAAGGCAATGTGCTTCCTGAGAGCCTATGGTCTTCGGATATTTTCCCTTAAATCTAAGTTGTGAAAAATGACATGGAATTGAGTAGGTAAAACCTGTAACTGGCAGACCAGCTTTGCTTTATGTGCCTGAAAGACTGCTGAAATCCCAGCACAGATCCTGTTCTCCCTTCTGCAGGGAACCTGTAAAAGTCTTTCCTCCTGTTGCTGTACCGGTACAGCTCTCTTCTTGTGCCTCCCTCCACTTTTGCCAGGCTTGCAAGCAGCAGGGTGGAAGGACAAGACAGCCTTTTCTTCCAGCTCTCAAAGCACAACCATGTCCTGCATCTCCCTAGAGTGATGCACCCAGTGGCTGGGAAATAAGCAGCAACAGGCAGTGGGAAGGTGCAGTTCATCTGCCCTGGGCCAGTTTGATGTGGTGCAGCCTCCTAGGTCAGAACTCCTGGGGGTAAATCCGGTGCAAATGGTTGGTTGCCTCTCTGCTTCCTGCAGAGTAGCATCAAGGCATCTGTTGCTGCTTTTCTGTTAGAATCTATTCATCTGCATGCTGAAATGAGAACCAGCTGGTGGTTGTTGCAGATTTATTTTAGAAAAAAACCCATCTTCTGTAAAGCATCATTTTGTTTTGAGTTTCTATTTCCTTTCCCATCTGTCCGAGGACCTGGATTTGTAAATCTCCCACTGTCCACTTATAGCATGGTTCCTCCGCTCTAGGTCCCAATACGGCTCTAGAAGGCAGGCATGAGGGTATGTTTCTCCCTGAACTGTAAGCTATGGGGCTTGTGCCAACTCTTTGTTAGTTTGGTATGTTTTCTTCTGCTTATGGCTTCCCTCCTCATGCATTTCCTAGTTTTAAGAGAACCCAGAAATCTCAAAGCAAAACGCCACTGAAATACCATCTGGTTTCACATGAAAACAGCATGTTTCCCAGCCATTTCTCTGCCAGCCCACTTGACTCCCTTGCAGCCTGCAACTGGTTTGGTTGTGTTCTGCACCAGAAAACCTCTGCAAAGATGCAAAAATGCAAGGGACAAGGCTAGCTCTCAAAATGCGCAGAACATACCCAAAGACAGTTAGCAATCTCTACTGTAATTCCTAAACCTTTCTTTGTTTTTATTTTCTTTTTTTTTGTTCGATTTTGTAAGAGTACAAAACTTTGCCTTGCTTGTTTAAAAGGAGAGGCCAGTTGCTGCTTTCACTTACACCAAAATTTATCTTGATTAACCTCAATTTGGATTTATGCTCAAGTTTTGCAGAAAAGGAATACTTCTACATCCTCTTTTTCCTTTGGTTGTTGGTAGCTACATGAAGGATTTTCTCACTAGAATTTTCATCTTTATTAGAGAAATTGTGGCTTTAAAAATAAGATTTCACTTTCTTTTGTAACTTCTGATAGTAATTAAAATCTCTTCCGTAACACAGCACAATTTGCCCTGTCTTTCAGTGCTTTCAGAAGTCTTTGCCATTCTTCCTGGGCACTATTCATATTTTTAAGACCAGAAGGGACTTCATGATTATCTGTTCTGACAATGAATCTCACCCAATAATTTCTGCTTCAGTGTTTCTTGAGATACAAAGTATCTTTTAAAAAAAGGCTGTTCAGTCTTCTGTTCAAAACCTCAAATTGAGGAAGCTCTACTCCATCCCTAGGTAAAGAAAAAAAAATTGTTCTAATGGTTAATGACTTTCCTTAAACAGTGCTCCCTATAGTTCTTCTGAACTTGCAGTTTGCTTGGCTTCACCACATCAAATTATGTTCCTGAAATTTTTTCACTTTCAGCTTGATTAAGGCCTAATATTAATTTCTTGTTGTACTGGTACTTATAGACAGTGCTCAAATAATCTTTTGACCTTCTATTGGATAAACTTGGATAGAACTTGCAAGTTTCTTGCTAGAATGTTTTCCAGATGCTGTTTCTTTCTTGAAGCTTTCTCCTGAACTCTTGACTGTTTCTGTCTTATGAAACTGTGAACAGCAACATATAATCACACATTTCTCTTTCAATGCAGTGCAGTAGTTACTGCTGCTGTTTCAACAGCACTGTATCCTAAGGTAATGCCACCTCTCTGCTATTATGGGATGTTTTCCTGCGTGTATGTCCAAGAATCACACTGGCCCTAGTGATGGTGCTGTGTGAGGAGATTGTGTTTAACAGGATATGTACCGTGACTGTTGTGTAAAGTCAGATTTGTAATCATCTTTACAAAGATGCAACTTTGCAAGAGACTGTCTTCCACTGTACACGTGTAACCATAATCATCCTTTGCTACTGTTTGGATGCATTAACCACCATACTGTACAAATAACTTTGTTGTGCTGAACAGTCTTCTAGGTGGGCCTGTACAGCTCAGCATGCTCCTTGTCTTTCCAAGCCTACCACTTTTGTATCATTCCTAATGCTACCTGCTTCCTATGAGTAATACTGATTTTGCAGATCACTGTTTCTATATGAGAACGCCAAGTAAGGCTGTAAAACGCCTCCTGTTGTAAACATACTGATACAGTTATCCACCTTAAATAAATTGGTGATCTCAACAAATGGGGGACCAAGTATGTTTTAATAAGGCATGTTCCGTGAAAAGGTGTGCATGTTTCCCAGAGAGAAAGGGAAATCTCCATCTCTGGAGATAATAAAAATGGAACCAGACGAGTTCATGAGCAATCTGACCACCTAACCACAACTGTTTTGGTGAGGAGCTGGGATGAAATGACTTCCAGAGGTCCCTTCCAACCCAAATTTTTCTGGAATTATATAATTATGTGACTAATTAAGTTACTATTTTTTAATAATTGCTTCTGTTCTCTACAGTCACCTTTCTGCATTTCACCCTGCTCCAGTGACAAATTAACTGGAACGAGTTCTGTGAGTTTAAATATCTTTAATACCAGCATCTGCTTAAACAGCTCTGTATTCATGGATGAAATAGAGAGCACTTCATTATCAGGTAATCCTACTCATGCCGAACACAAAACAAGCATGCTTGCAGAAGACTCCTTTCTCTGCAGATTGACAGTGTTACAGAGGGTGCCTACTGTCCGGTGTGTTTCTTGGGGGATGTGGCTGGCACTGGGATGCCTGGAGAGACTTGCCAGGGGCTTATCTCCTGTTCTTTGGCCAAATAGAATCTGTGGCTGGACTCCTGCCATCCCTGGATTGAGACTACCGGGCTGGCAGTCTCCAGGAGAGGTCACTCCTGTCTGCCAGAACCTGCCTGCGCCGGACAGGGAGCTGCCTCTTCCCAGAGCGGGTCCTTACCCTTCCCCCTGTGACGTGTGGCAGGACAATAGGAAGGAAATTCATCTCTTGAAGGTGGAGGGAGGTGCAGCAACTTTTCTCCACAGTCTCCCTTTGGATGCATCTAGCAATATCAGAAATATCAAGCATGCAATTGCCCTGTGATTTCAATGAAACCTATTTAATCATGTTTATTTTAATGGAATATTTCTGAATACTCCTGCTTTTGATTTCTTCACCCTAATCACAATTTCCTTCCTAAATACTGTAAACCCCCATTCTCAAGCTCCTCTTTTATTTCAATTCTTAATGGTAACTTGTGATCAAGCACTATTGTAGAACCTCATTTAGGCTGGAAGTGATCTCTGAAGATCACCTGGTCCCTCCATCCATTCAAAACAGGGCCAGCTTCAAAGCCATATTGGGTTGCTGCATATCTCCGTGAATGGTAATTTCACAGCCTTTCCAGGTGCCTGTTGCACTGCTTGACTACCCTCATAAGGTTGGTTTTTTTTTTTTTGGCTTAATACAGAAGGGAAATTCCCTTGCTCTGTGCTGTGTCCTGTGTTGATTGCATGTAATCTTGTGGCTGCTGTGCCCTTTATTGACATCTTCTATCTTATTCCTGTCCAAACTTTCTGTTCCATTTCAGTTTCAGTCTTGCTGCCCTTTCTGAAGGGTCTAAATTAACAGAGGCCAAGCACATAGTCACTGGGCTTGATGGAGTCTGAGGGCACTGCAGCTCTGCAAGCATACTTCATGTTGAGAAATGTGCTCTGGTTCTAGAGAAGAGAAGCATGGTAAGGGCAGGAGGCAGCTGGGAAGCCTGGCATCTCCCAGAGGGGCTTCTGGGGTGGCACAGGGGACCACATGCCTCGGGATGTGTTTGTGCAACCCTTTGCTCTCTTCAGTGATACAGCTGCCATTTCACCGCTGCTACCTGAGCCAGGCATTGTACTTTGGATTCCTCCCCCATTTGATTCAGTTGTTTTGCATCTGTGAGGCTGAGTGGGTGGTTTATAGTTTCTGTATGCTCTGTTCTTTTGGTGGGTTTAGTTTAGTCTGAGTTTAAATGCAGGTTGTGCTTTGCTAAAGGAACATTACTGTCATTGAATGGCATCATACATCTAAATGCCTGGCTTAACTTTTACACCAGAAAATCTGATAAAATACAAGCTGACATCTCCTTTTCTTCATCTGGTTAAAGGAAGTCATGATGTTTTATCAGGGAAAACTTTATTTGAAGATCTGAAAGAGTATAAACAAGTAGGTACTTCCTCTGCTTTCTTTTGTCAGACTGTCAAAATTTTCCCAGGCCACTCTGGTTTGCGGTTTTCACTTGTTATTCCTTCTTTCAGATGACAACAGAGAAATGAGTTGACAGGCACTGGTGTCTGAGGCAGGGAGTTCCTCTAGGGAGAGAAGCGCTCATCTTTAAAGAAAAGTTTGCTGTGGTTTTGGCAAGGCTGCATCAGCTAACCTGCCACAGAGGGATGATGACTTTCAACCAGGGGTATTTGTTTTGCTAAAAGGCACAAAATACCTGAAATAGCTGCTCTATAGGACTGTTCTTTGCGGCTGGGAAGGTGTGCATGAGTTTTATCCAAGGGATATAGACTATGCTCAAACCCATAAGCATGAGCACGTGTGAACTTATTTATAAAGTCAGTCTTCTGCCAACAGTACAAACAGCATATAGCTTTCCAGATGCGTAAGTGTAGGTCTGTGCCTTTATTTTGCTCTCACTTACACTTTTATTTCAGCACTGTAAAATTCTGAGTCAGTAAAGGGCAGGCTCAAGCCCGAAACTGCTCATCAATTTGTCTCGTATAGACCCAGTCAGCAGTTTGAAGGCTGGACACAGGAAGACGACTGGGAGAGCTGAAGTCTGTCTAGTCTTTGGCTTTTGGGATTCGGCCTTAAAAATGGCAGCAGTTAATGAGAGAGGAAAAGGAAGGTACGTCTGTATGATTAAATTGTGTTAGCTTGAGCTTAAAGCAGCCAAGGGTGAGGAGCAGTGGCTGGTGGTGGCGGTTGTACTGGTGTGTAATGTGTCCATGCTGGAGTAGTAGCTGGAATCAGTGGGGAAAGGGGCTTTGCTAGGTTCATGAGAGAGGAGCCGGGAGAGCCTTAAACACCAAGAGAGTGCTTGGCTCAGATGTAATGGATCCCTACATTTCAGAAGTCCATTTGGTGAGTTGGAAGAGAAACCTGCCATGAAAAGAATGGAGGAGGGTGGGGAGTACAAAAGGATCTGTCCCTGCTGAGAGGCACGTGAGAACACAGGTATGCCTGAACATGCCCGTCATCCTCTGATCCATGCAGTGGCCAGTCAGTTACTTGTGTGAAACTGATGACTGAAAAAGGGTGGGAGGTATGTGGGGATGGATATCAGGAGTCAGGAGAGGGAGGGGTGTGCTGTGAGATGCTGGTTGCTTGAAGTAGCTGGGGAAGTGCTCAGCGAGGTGCTATCTTCACTGCCTTGCCAACATCCACAACAGAAGCTCATGTTTCCTGGGGGTCATAGGCATGGCCATTTCTCTGTTGACTTTCAGCATCACTTATGCGATTATATATGGGAGGGAATAAAAGCCAAAGGCATGAATGTTTTCCTGCAGTGGATGTGAAGCCATGGAGAAATGTTCTGTAGCCTCATATGAAGGTCATCTGTCAGCTGTCTGGCAGCGTTTTGTTTCAGTAGAGGCTGTTAAAACTCTGAAGGCAGAGTAATGTTCTATTAAGTACCTCCTCATGGAGCTACTTTGCCTGTCCAGGGGGTCCTGGGTATGCTAGGCTCTGCTGAGCCCAGGCTACGTGGTCTGGTGAGTTCAGTGTGTCATGTCTAACGTTTCTCTGGAGTCTGTACAGAGGCCAGTGTTGGACTCCAGGTGTAGTGTAGCTCTCTCATAGTGGGTCCTTTAAAGGTGCACCCCTGCTCCCTTGGGTCCACCATCAAACCACAATGCCTTCCTACAATGCCCAGGTGAATCTTTCATGGGCTTACGCTTCCCCATGAAGAGACACCTACCTGGTGCAGACTCATGGCTGGGTGCAGTTTACTGCATGCATCAGCCTGTTATTGTTGTGACACTGCTCATCTATATTTCCTTCTCTCACCCACTGCCTTTCCAAGAGGAAGCTGTGATAATGACAGGACTTCTTGTTCTTTGTCACTGAAATTGGGTATAATTGCTCCATTTCAGCGGCTTTAAGAAGTGCAGCAAGGGAACAGACTGGATTCTTTCTTTAGACATCAGTCATCTGAAGCATTTGGTAGATGGCACATAAGGGCTGGGAAATGACTCAACCATCTTTGTTAAAAGCAATCTCTGGGCTCTGGGAATAACATTAGAGGGTGAGAGCTGAGGTGGGTGTGGGAGGGGAAAGGAGACTTGAGCAGCAAACAGAGACGCTGTGTTCTGTGCCGCTGTTGTAGCACAGGAGTTTCCTCTCGCCAGAGCTGTATCTGAATCATCCCTTCAGTCAAGAAGATATTCATCAGCCAGCATCCCCACAGCATAAAGGCCAAGGTGTCCCAGAGGGGAGAAGTGGCTGGTGAGTGCAGCTGGGCTCAGCACAGTCATGCTGCTGCTGTCAGTAGCACAAGGCTTCCGGGCTCTAGCTTCTCCACATGTAGCTGCAAAGAGTGTCTTCTCTGCAAGGGTGCTGGGCAGATCACAGACCTCTGGGATACATTAGAGAGGTGTGGGAAGGTGAGCACTCTGATATATGCCTAGGTCGTGTATACCTCTTGCTTTCAGCTTAGTGTTGAGATCTCAGCAGAAGAATCCAATCTCCCTACTGTTGCCTGAGCCCAAGATGGCTGTTATTAAGAGGAACACCTCTTTGAAGAGGGTGAGGATTGCCATGAACATGCATGGTCTGATTAAACTTGCTTCCTGTTCTCAGCTGACACAGTATGCAGCAACCAGGGTGGCCTTCAGGTGAGCCTTCTGCCCAGGGCTGGGAAGTCTCCCTGCTGGTGCTGCTGAGCTGCCTGCACTGCCTGCAGCCTTGCCCACCTGTCACAACACTGGGGACATCCAGCTTGAGACGGCCCCAGCCAGGAGCCATCTCCTCTCCTGTCTGAGCTCACAGAAACCTCATTGAATTGGTCTTCCCTGTTTGCGAGTCTTTGCAAGTCTTGTGTGATAAACTGCTGATGGCTAAACAAGCTGCTTCTCAGTGGGTGTAGCAGGGACTGGCTCTGTTTGTTTTTTCTGCTGCCAAGGCCTTGCTTATCTAACCTCCATTTCAGTCCTGTTCTGCACGGAAATATTCTTATTTATGCAGCTGGTGCAGAGATCCTCTTTGTTTTAACTCTTCTAAGTTTGAACCTGTGGAAAAGAAAATACCTCACAGCAGATGTATTCCTTCTGCTGGATGAAATGTGGTGCTCAATAAAGGGATTTTACAGGTGAATGCAGGTCAGTAAAGCCTGTTGTTCACTCGTCCACCATGAGCCACGGTAATGTCTTCAGTTTATTTACATCCATCTAGTACAGCTAATCCAGGTCTCCTTTGTCCAAGAGTCACCCCCATTACAGTAACATCCAGAGGCTTCAAGCATGATGCAAGCCCGTGGCAAGGAACAATCCCTGCTCTGAAGAGCGTGCAGAGGTATAAATATGACCTAATCTGGAGAACTCTTTGAAGAGTACCCTGATGTGATCTCAGAGTGGATCTGGAGGCCATCTCCTGGGGTGTCATGTGCTCTGCACATGTTTAGGGCTACTCTACAGTCAGGCGGCGGGCTGTTTGTGAGGGGACAGGTCATCAAGCAGGCTGTGGTCACAGCCACTTTCATACCATTTGTGAAGATGTATTCATGCATCTCAGAGGCTCTACCACTTTGTCCTGCTGTTTCTGCCTCTACTCCATGTACCAGCATCACTGATTGTCAACAACTATTGTGACAGGGGGACCTGATTGCCTTCACACACTGATGTGACCTCTTTGATTAGAATCATAGAGTAATTAGGATTGGAAGGGACCTTAAAGATTGTGGGAACCAAGCTGACTGTTTTTTTCTGTTATAAATTAATAGAGAATTCAGTCTGCCTACTGCAGTGTGAGAGCTCAACAGCCCTGATACTCTGTACTGTAGTAAGTACTGTGCATTCCTAGATGATACTGTAAAAGGATGCAGAAATGAGATTTCTTATATATTGCTTCCTTTTATAGTCTCTTAATGCACTACTTTGTGTTTCTCTTTAAATACCTCAGGCTCTAGGTTTCCTTTATTCAGTACAGCCTGTTCAACACAAAGGAAAGTCAAGCATTAGTGGTTAATTGGAATGTATTTTTCTTTGTTAGCTGTCCTGTGCTTTTATGGAGTGTCCAGGTACCTGTTTCCAAAACAAAGTTGATCTCTGGGGCTTCCCTCTGAAAAGCATCTACCTATGCTAAGTTATGACTCTGCAGCAATTAATAAAGAGTTGCAGAACTGGCCAATGCTGTTTATTTAGCGTAGCTCAGTGTGTTTCTAAGCACCACAACAAATTGGTAATGGGAGCACATGCCCACAATTCGCTACAGTTGATGCTACAGTGACAGAATTAAACTGTCCATCTGCATACTCAAAGAATCTGCATTGATAAGGTCTCAATGATAGCTCTCATGTAGCCTGTATGAAGAGAAATTGTAATGTTGGGAGCAAGCAGACCAGAATACAGCTTGTTAGGAATGTTTCAATAAAGATGATGCAGTTAGAAAATGTGTATGTGCTGAAGCAGAAATGTCAAACACATGTGTCCATGAAAAACTTTAATTGTCAGTCTTCTGTTGCATAACTTTCAATTTGTATAATATGTTTGATCTTGGAGCTGCAGAGAAATACATCTTCCAAGGTTTGCCCCTGCATTGTTGCCCTGGCATCCTCTGGCTGGATGAGATGGGAATTCACTTGTCCCATAGAACCTGGTAACTTGCCTTTTTAGTGAAGCTGGTGTGACTCTTCAGTTTCATTGTTGCTTACTTGCGAATAAATTTGCTATCCCTGTTTGCTGAGCAGCAGTGGTATTAGAAAATAAAAGCCAATTTACTCAACAGCTACTGAAGTACTGGACTGTTTCTAATATTTTGGAAACACTACGTATCAATATTTCTGAAATTGAATCTTATAGGATTTCTGTTTCATAGGAAACTTGCAAGCCTTTTTTACACCTATTTGAAATTACATTTCAAGCTATTGTAAACTTCTAGAGAAGGGGAATGCTATTACTCAGCTAGCTTGAGATCTGACTTCTGCCTCCATTGTTATTGAGATTTTGAGTAGATGTGGCTAGAGATGTTGTGACAATCACTGTATTCCTGGCTAGCAGTTGCTTTTATTGCTGTATAAAGTACACTGTATACTGAGGTTTAATTGCACAATTGCTCTGGATGGTCTTGCAGTGGAAACTAAGCATAGAACATGTTTAGCCATTTCTACAACTGTTTGAAAGAAAGAAAATTATTTCCCAGGCTCTGACAAGATATTGATGTGTTCTCTACAGAATGAATTCGAAGCTCAACAGCAACAAAAAAAAATTACTGTTTTCTACATGAAGGAGATGTTACTTTCTTGGGTGCGTGGATACAGTGCTTAAAGAAAACCCAGCCCAGAGAACCCAGACTTCTAGGGAAGTTTGACTATTGCCTAAAGAGATCCTATGACCCAATTCTGTGCAGTTTTATACCATTACAGATTGAATCAAAGCTGTCATATTATGTCTCTAAAGCCATGGCATGACTACCACCTTCATTTCCAAGTGGCTTCACAGGATACTGAACTAGCTGTGGGATGCCTAGTTTCTGTGTGCTGCAGTTTTGCTGGCCATAAGTAAACAGAGACTGAGATCTTAATGAGGTAAATTCCAAGAACTGCAGTCCTGCAAGTTAAATGCAAAACACACCCACATTCATCAGTATTTACCTTCTAGACCAAATCTCAGGTCAAGCTGGAATGAAGCTGTTAAGGATTAAAGTCCTGACATAGGAACAGGCTAGCTGGGTTTGATTTAACTGCTCTGCCGTGGGTTTTATGTGCAAATTCAGGCAAATGCTTTTATATGAACTATTCTTGGGTCCTCATTTTCAAAGCAGGAATGGTAGCACGTTTCTGTCCCAGAGTGGGAATACAATGCAGCTTATGAAGCACTAAGTCCTTACTAGTTTGGAAGTCACTACATCCACCTGTTCTCCTGATTATAGAGATGGTAAAGGCAATACAGGGAGTTGTCTTTTTCTGCGGCTTTACTAGAAATGATGAACGAGTCTAGTCTGGGAATGACATGTTCTGATGCCAGATCCTCACTTTAGCCATCCTCTTGCTGTCTCTGCTATGCTTGGCTTAGCTTCTGCAGGGCTGAGGAGTTCCACCTATGGGAATAACTGGAGGTAAAAACTTCTAGTTTCTCTCTTTTACCAGCTGCAATATTTTTCTGGAGATGTTTCAGATTAACTTAGTCATTAGACTCTCTAATTCCTTCAAAAGAAGTTTGTTTCTGCTTTCCTATACTGACAACATGCTGGTGCTTGTCATTGGAGTTGGCTGCATAGTGCTTCCCATGACCCCAGAAGGATATTTTGGAAAGAATATTAAAACAAACATAAATTGGCCCTGAAGGAGAGCATGTTCAGTAAGTGTGTGTTGCAAGCACTTACGTCAAGGAAGCTAGAAATCTGAGCAGGACTTTTCTCTCCCTGAAAACCATGTGATGAGGTAATTTTCCAAGGCTAACAAAAAAAGGACCCTGATGCTGCTTATGCAAAATCTGGTTGGCCTTTCCTCTAGTATTTACAGCACGCTCGGTGAACCCCCATATCAGTGGAACAGAGGAGGCTTTGCTTGCATCCTTTTGGGAGTATTGCACATCTGTCTGGTACTGCACAACTTACTGCACACAGTTGACTGACCATGTTAAAAGGTTACCGACTAAGTTGCACGTGATCAACAAAATGTGTGTTGATCTTGGTCACAGACCAAAGGCAAGAATAATTAGTGCAAAGCTATGAGAGAAAGAAAAACCAGAAAGATGTCCGTGTCCCCTTTTTTTCTCCATTTTAGAAGATTTTTGTTTTGTTTTTTTGCCAGAGATTGAATTGCCAGAGATTGAAGTACCTGAGTACTCAAAATGATTGATTAGTTTAGGTAAAAATAAGCAGATTGTTAAAACCGTCTGTGTTTGAAATGTAGGCTGGCCTATTTTTGATGTTTCTGTAACAAGATGTTTCACACTGTTCATGTTGGGGGTCCTAAGCAGAACTGGCTACCAGTCGTTGTTGAGGTTTCCAGCCCACTTATTTAGGCAGAAGACCCTTTGGTGTGGGAGACCCACACAAGAACCGCCTCCTGCAAAGACTGATGCCTAGGCAGTTTAGTTCACCAGGCTGTTTTGCTGTGCTGTCTCCATTACACATTGTGAAATAAATGGCTGGATGGCTTAAAAAGAAAAGCCTGAAATATAAAGGTAGCATAGCTGATGGTTTGGTGATTGGGACCCTTTAAATGGAAGGGTAATGGGGACAGATAAAAGTACGTGTTCTGGCTCATATATGTGACGTTTGAACTTGGGATCACCTTACACATGGTGATCAATCAGTAAGGGGGCTACTCTGCCCTGTGTAATAGGGCCCTCTGGACATCTCTCCTGTTCTACTTCATTTCCAATAAGTCCTGAGGTCAGGGTAAGTGTGGTTCCACAGCCAACAGCTTAGTGTAGCTCACACAGTACCACCTTTATTCTGCAGCTCTGGGAACAGTTTCTACTCCGTCAGGAAGCCAGCCATTTCATCTCATTCCTTTGGCTTTGGTAGAAAATGCCCCCAAAGGAAATTATTTGGTTTCCACACAATAAAACATTTCACTTAATCTGGAGCCAAATGTTTTCAATTTGCTATGTATAACAAAATATGCCAGTCTCAGGGGGACCCACAACACTTCCTTTTTTTCCCCCCTTGTTCCAGGACAGAACAAAATAATTAATTAGTGCCTTAGCCCACCTCCTTTCATGCTAAAGCTTTGGCTGAGAGAGTGTGGCAGTGCTATCTCCCATTCTCGATGCAGAGCACTGTGCAAAATGTGCTCAGGCTGAGAGAAGTACAGATTCTTGGGGGGAGTGATACCAGGGGCACCCAGTGACCCCAGGGCTAACTTGTGTTTGAGAGAGTGAGTCACAGCTGCCTGTTTGCTTCCCGCTGGACAACAGTCACCCTGTGAAATGAGAGGCAAGCAGTTCATAGGTTCAAGGTTGTCCTCAGGCAAAGGAGTGAATTTCACAGTAGCATCTGTCTTTCAGGCACCTTCCTCTCTACCCACAGACAGCTGAACCTCTCAGTTCACGTGTTCTCGTGCCATGGAGGTGCTATTTCTTGCGTGTTATCTGTCTTGCTCGAACAGTACTAAGAATCAGTTTCTGCTGTCATGAGAGTGACTTTCCTCTAAGCACCAAAGAAATTGTTCAAGGAAGGCCATGGTGATGCTGTGGCCTCAGTTACTTTCTTCCCTCTGAAGCCACTACCACTGGATCTCTTGTTTCCCAGCAACCCTGCCTGCAGGCATGAAGTTGGTGTTTTATGGGGATACCTTCACCTCTGCCTCTAAAGTCGAATCTGTGCTTTTATTCATCTGTCTTTTCTTTCCTCATCTGTTGTTCAGCCCATGTTAATGCCCCTATCCTCCTCACAAAGACTAGAGGGGAGGGTGGGGGTGGGAAGAAGGAGAAGCAAGTTGTCTTCTAGTAATACATGAACGTAAAGCTGCAGTTGCAGATACCAAGCACATAAAACCTATCACTTCTTTACCAATGCACAGTCCCCATGCAGAGACAGTCTCTGCAAAGCCCAGCTGGCAACTGCCCCAGCCAGAGACATCTGTGAGGCAGGCACATCCCTGCAGTGGTGTAGAGTGGAGGGGGTGATACATCTCTTCTCTGCAATTAAGGCTCTCATTTTGTCATTTTTATTCCCTTCTTGTGGAAGCCGGCAAAGCGCTTGGCTTCTTCCCATCTCCCACCCCCATTGGAGTGTTTTCTGTCGCTTGGGTGTTCCCTCCCCACTCTGTGGAGCGGCTACCACTGTAACTGGTTGGATGGCCGGGCCCAGAGAGTGGTGGTAAATGGTGTGAAATCCAGCTGGAGGCCAGTGACAAGTGGGGTTCCCCAGGGCTCAGTGCTGGGTCCAGCCCTGTTCAATGTCTTCATCAATGATCTGGATGAAGGCATCGAGTGCACCCTGAGCAAGTTTGCGGACGACACTAAGCTGGGTGGAAGTGTCGATCTGCTGGAGGGTCGGGAGGCTCTGCAAAGGGATCTGAACAGGCTGGACTGCTGGGCAGAGTCCAATGCCATGAGGTTTAACAAGGCCAAATGCCGGGTCCTGCACTTGGGGCACAACAACCCTATGCAGTGCTACAGACTAGGAGAAGTCTGTCTAGAAAGCTGCCTGGAGGAGAGGGACCTGGGTGTGTTGGTTGACAACTGACTGAATATGAGCCAGCAGTGTGCCCAGGTGGCCAAGAAGGCCAATGGCATCTTGGCTTGTATCAGAAACGGCGTGACCAGCAGGTCCAGGGTGGTTATCCTCCCTCTGTACTCAGCACTGGTGAGACCGCTCCTCGAATCCTGTGTTCAGTTCTGGGCCCCTCACCATAAGAAGGATGTTGAGGCTCTGGAGAGAGTCCAGAGAAGAGCAACAAAGCTGGTGAGGGGGCTGGAGAACAGGCCTTATGAGGAGCGTCTGAGAGAGCTGGGGTTGTTTAGCCTGGAGAAGAGGAGGCTGAGGGGAGACCTCATTGCTCTCTACAACTACCTGAAAGGACGTTGTGGAGAGGAGGGTGCTGGCCTCTTCTCCCAAGTGCCAGGGGACAGGACAAGAGGGAATGGCCTCAAGCTCCACCAGGGGAGGTTTAGGCTAGACGTTAGGAAAAAATTTTTCACAGAAAGGGTCATTGGGCACTGGAACAGGCTGCCCAGGGAGGTGGTTGAGTCACCTTCCCTGGAGGTGTTTAAGGCACGGGTGGATGAGGTGCTGAGGGATATGGTTTAGTGTTTGATGGGAACGGTTGGACTCGATGATCCGGTGAGTCTCTTCCAACCTGGTTATTCTGTGATTCTGTGATTCTGAGTGACCTGCCACCCCGTCTGCCTTCAGGTGAGATTGCTTTCCCAACCACTGCTAGGAGACACAGCTTGGCACAAGACTCTGCTGCTGGGAAACTCATAGTGCAGCCCTGTTCTGAGTTCTAAAGGGCTGCCCAGGCCTTTCCCCACTTTTAAGCTGGTTATTTTGTTGTTGTAGTTATTTCATATTTTTTTGATAAATCCTCTCTTTCCATATCTGTGATTTAAAGTACTCCACTCCAGACCCCACGCTGTAATCACTTGCACGCCCAGTTCACCTCTTCCACGTAATGCTGTGCCACCAGGGTACAATGAAGTGCTTAATCCTAAGCAGATGGAGTGAACTACTTAGCTGTTCGGGTACATGCAAAGACTGCTTTTGGGATGTTAGTGATCTGGTGTGATTCAGAGATTTCAGAGACTGAAATCTGCACAGACCCTAGAGTGAAGTCAGACTTGCTGCACTTCACTGTCCCGTTGCACTGACATGTGTTGCAGCTTTTCTCTTGTCCCAGCTGAGAGATGGTGTTACACAACCTTCATCCTTCCTTCTTAGTGCACTCATATACAGAGATCGTCTCCAAGCAAAGCTGCATTTCTTGGTGTTCTAAACGAGGAGTCACCAGGCAGAATGAGTCACTAGTGCAATTTTCCATAGCTTAGATTAAACTTTCAGGGCCTGATTTCGTTATTGTTGCTTACATTGAGTGGTTTCTTCCTGCGTGCCGAAACTGGCAGGATTACTTGTGCCACTTGGGTGGAAGATTTTTTTCAAAAACACAGGTTGTTTTAGGTCAAGATTCAGTTAGGGAAGTGAAGTACATGAAGAAATACTGGACAGGTAAACAGAGCTGGTGGTGAAAGACGCCTTCATGCAACCTCTCCTCGGTCACATGTATTTTTGTGTTACTTAAGCATTTGAGTAGTTAAGTAACTTCAGTGAGCTCCAGGCTGGAGCAGACAAGGTGACATGGAGTGGGGTGGAGAGGTGGGATTCAGTGAGCAAATAAGAAATGCCACGTCTGTTGTGGAAACATGCAGGGTTTTTTGAAGAGCAGGAAGCTGGATGCTGTTCTTTACATTTTTCTTTCCCAGTAAATCCTCACTCAAGAAACAGAATAACTTTGCCAGACCATCAGAGCTGAGTACTCCAGAAAAAACATTTAGGTCTTTGAAATTACCCAAGGACCTGACACTTTTCCTCACATGCCTCAAAACAGATATCTGCTACTTCTGAGAATCACAGATCACTCCTTTCCTCTCCTATCTCTTCTAAAACAAATTCGGTTCCTCTGCAGAATTTTGTAGTATTTGGCTAGTCTAACCTGAAAAATACTTTTGTACTGAAGCTTTCAGACCTACTGTATTACATTATTTTTCTTTAGTCATGTCTATCTTTTTTTTTTCTTTCTAGTCAATTCTTTTTCACAGGCAAAAAAAATAATCTGCTTACTTTTGTTATATTTGCAGACTTACAAGCGTATCTGTTTCGTTCCTCAGCCGACTGGCAGAGACAGCTCAGTTCTGATGGTCTAACTTAGTTCTCCCTCTCCTGTTTGTTTCCCTTCTATGAATTCCCACTTTGACCATGTCTTACTGGTAACATGCTACCCATAACTGAGCAAGAGTATTCCAGATTCCATTACACATACATCTTGACCAGGACTGTCTCTTCTTTCCTTCAGGACATGATGTGTTATCTCAGATTCTGTCAAAAAAATGTTTTGCAGGTTAACATCACTTCCTCAACTACCACAGATTTGATTTTTTCAGGATTAGCTGAGGAAAGCTTTGACCCTGCCAGATACAAGGCAAAAGACCCTCAGGTATAGCAAATTGGGTCCTGGACCTCTGCTGCACTTGCACCAGAGTACTGGCAAGACAGGTTGGATACTGTGCTCCCCAGTGAGCTCTGTCCTACTTCCTTTCCTTCTTCCTTCATCAAAGCCTAACCCAGTTTGACAAAGCAGTTGTAAGCTTCAGCAGACCTGGTTTTCACTGTGGTTTGTAATGAAACCCTAAACCAGCAGCACCTTGTTTGGTTCCATGCAGGGTTTCACTCAGCTGCTGGGTTCAAAGTAGCCTAAGCCAGATGGGTTTCTTTGCTGCAGATGCTGTACTCAGAGTGGAAAACAGCCTTTTACCCCCTTTTACTTTTAACAGACAAACATGAAAGGGGTCCAGGGTCTCCAAGGGCAGAAGGTTTGGATGGGAGGGAATTTGAAGAGTAAATTCTGGAGGAGCGGGGTTTGCGCAGGGGCCAAATGCATTCCTGGTGCAACACTGCTGACGTCAGTGCCCCATGCCTTGTTCAGAATTGGATCCTCATTCGTATTTTCTCCTGAGCTCATACGGCCTGGTGTCTGGTTTGTGCTTTTGTTACTGCAGCTGTCTGCTGATCTGGCTGCTTTAATAATTCCCCCAGTCTCTGGAAAACCACCCACTGGTGTGAGTCCATATCTAGAGCTCTGTGATTGCTCTGTTAAACACACATTTCCCAGATTGCCTCCCTCTCCCCAGACTAATTCATCTGACTAATTATCCCCCTTCGTTGGTGCTACTTTGTCATGAATGCAGAAATCTCTTCATTACAATTTGTTCTATTCTTGAAAATTCCAAAGTCATTGAATAACAATGAATAGAAAAAGCCTTTTGTTAATTCAAATTCAGTTATGAATAGTGGCAGCCCTTCTGATGGAACTGGCATATGAGGCTGTCTCTCTTGAAAATATGAGGCTCTGACACTAGAAATTTGACTGCTCCAGGAAAGTCGGCAGTGAGGCTGCCTTGTCGAGTGCAGCTGGTATCACTTGCAGGTGCTTTCTTAGCAAAATAGGGGTGAATTCCTGGGACATTTTCTGGTGGTAAAGATGAAGGAAAACCACTGGGACCTAGAAAGGAAAAATGCATTTCTCTGAGTGAAGTATTTTAGAAAATAAAATGTCTACCAGCAAGTTCTCAGTGCAGTGTCAGTCTAGCAGGACTCAAGGACAGGAGATGTCGCATTAGCTTAGACCGAGGACTCATCACTATGCCCAGCCTTTGTTGCTTCAGAGGACAGTATAAAATGCTACTAAAATGAACACTGGTTCGCACCATGTTAATAACAGTGTTTAACTACGGAGACCACTTTGGCTGTTTGCATAAATCTTTGCTGGGATTTTTGCATTCCCACAAGCATTTTGTCTCAAGCAAGTTCTCAAGACAAGGGCTATGTCTTTCAAATTCCTGTGAAGCCATCTGTGCAACTGTGCTCTGCACATCGTAACTCAAAATACTTTGCTTCAGCCCTATCTGTTTCACCAGTGAGTGGAAAACTCTGTGGTGGGTAAGTTTGATGCTTGGAGATTCTTTAACTGGGTGCTCTCTCTACATTTTTAAGTGAGGTCACAAGGTATGCCTAAATGATCTCTTCAACAGTTATGCTCCTGTCTGTCCTCTCATATCCCAGCTCACCTGCTTTCTCTCTCTTCTAAAACAAAGATTTCTTTGGATCCCTCTCTTGGGTTTTGTATCAATAATTTTCCATTCTTCCTACTGCCTCCTTCATATTTTTCTATTTTATTTTGCCTGTTTCTTTTGAAAAAGAAAAATGAACATAGTTATTTCAGGGCATGGACTACTAGCGTTCCTATAATTCCTTTCTATTTTCAGTATTATCTTTCTGATTTTTTCAGCATGTCTTAAGACTTACTGGTTTTGACCATTGCTGAAATATGAGAAAGATTTTTACTGACTCATTTTTAAGTAGTTTGATTTTGCTTTTAAAACACCAGTAAAAGCAGTTTTCCTAGTCTCCCATGGCCTGGTTCTCTGCAAGTTAGAGCCTTCTGAGATTCTTGCCTTTTCTTGGTGTTGGAGTAAATGACGCAAACCATAGTTCAGATACTTCTATACTATAAATGACTGTTTATGCCAGATTTCCACCTGCTGCATTTTTTCTGAAATGGGTAGTGTGAATTTATCTGGATGAGCATTTCTATCCCAATATCAACTAATTATGGGGGAGAAATTCATAGACATTCCTGTTTTCTAGAAGGAATACAGCCACAGAGATGTTTTGGTTTCATGGAAAGTAAGTTAAAGCTACAATTCACTGAAAGAACATAACACATTGACTCAAAGTCCTTGAAAACATTGTTATCTTAGGACACCTCTGGAATGAAAGCAGCTTCTTTTGCTTCTGTCATCTTCTTGATTCTTTCTTGAAGCCATAGTAATCAAGTTCTCACCTGCTGCTGTTTAGAAGCAGATCTTAGTCACTTTCTTAGGGAGTAGTTCTCTTCCACCCAGGAACCACCACCACAGCTGTTTTCTTGTTGAGCACATCGGAAAGAAAAATGAAGTTTGAAAGACAGATGGAGTTGCATTCTGATCTGTAGATGAAAGGTTGCATCTTTTTCCACTCGCCTTAAACACACTGGTTTAAAAGATACCGTGTTATTATCAAAGTAAATCTATTAGCTCTAGGGCTTCTCTTGGTAAATGTCTGGTAGGTTTTTTCTCTACTATTGTGTGAGATGCAAAGTGACTTTTACTGAAGATATTTGCTACGGTTAACTGTAGAGACGACTTGTGAATCCAGAATCAGCCAACAGTGGGGAAAAAAGACCAGTGAGAGGTCATGTGGAAATGAAGAGAATTCCTATGAATGGAAGATTTCCCATAAAAGGCTGCGCACTATTACCTGCTTATTCTTATTTATCTCCCTGTCAGGTTTGAGATTGTGCTGGAATCTACAGTTTTATTTTCCACATTCTTTTCTCTGTATAATTTTCTTCTCTTTCTCCACCCCCTTCCCTGCATCTCTAATATTTGTATTTGAGTTAAAATTGGACGCAGCAGGGGAGAGATTTCACTTCCCCTGTATTCTTCCCTTCTGATCTCTCATCTCTTATTTATGTCTGTAAATATTTTGGTTTTTTTTTTGTTTATTTGATGTGCATTTGCCAGACAAATGCGGGGCCCAGCTCCAGGCAGTCTCGTTTCGCTCTTCCATCTTGAGATATTCCAGACCTGAACAGTGTGATCTTGCACAGCTACATATTTGGGAGAAAGCAATGCTGCTGTGTCACCAAAAAGCTCTGAATATCCCTCAGGATAACATGAGATTATTTAGTATGTGCAGAAAAAGATCTACCACACTTTTTCTATGAAAAGTCTTGGAGCAGACTGGAAAGGCCTATACTTAAACTATTGACCACTGTGATCAACACAGTGTCTCACTTAAGTCTCATATCAGAGGTAAAGGTGCCACTGCACTCAACTCACTTCTAACCCCAGACCACTGAAAGATCCCGGTGTGGTGGTGACTTCTCAGTCCAGTAGGGTCCCAGACCCCTCCTAACACAGATCAGCTTCTTTTACTGAAGATCAGTTTCTTCATGTTTCTTCATCTCATTCCTCTTTTAATCTTTCAGTACTTTCTATGAACATGGAGAGAAATTACGGCAAAGCATGCTTCACTTGGAGCACAGGCACTGTACTACTCATCTTTGTTGAGAAGAATTTCACCTGCTGCTAAGAGTTCTGAATCTGGCTCCAGTGACTTTGTCTGCAAAGGTTTCAGAGTTTTCTAAACCTCTCTTAGAAGTTGATGCAGAAGTTTGCCAGAGGTTGCCACAACCTGTAGGAGTGATGGTCTTCAGCAGAAGAATAAAGAAGCCATTTAGGACTGCCTGCCTTACTTATACTGTTGCATCTCATTTTGACAGAGGCTGTGAACCAGAACGCAAAGTCTGAAAACATTATCAGAGGTTTGGGGTAGCTTCTGGACATTAGCCCTTGTATGAATTAAGCTCCAAGCCTTCAGATTGGACAAGTCCGTGAAAACAGCTCTTTCTCCTCCGTTGCCACGTGTCCTGGATGTGATGGCAGTAGAGGAAATTGAACGCAAATGGAATTCTGGAGAAGGAGGTCAAATTTATCTTCAGTGATGCTCGAGTAGCTCCACGTGGTGGCTCCTTCACATCCACATAAGCAAGAAAAATATGAGACCGGCTGCGCGTAAGAGCTTGCCTTGCCTGGTAGTGACTAGAGTATGCTGCATCTTTCAGTTGCTACCTGCCCATCGTAAAGGTTTTTAGCTATTCTCTATTAAAGTAAGGACAAAACTGCATTTAATCAGTTGCCTTTCTGCTGGCACAAGGCCTTGAAGTGTTTTTGGAGAGGGAGGACAAACATGGCACACCTGCTTCCAGCCTCTGCCCAAGACAATCTTGGCAACATCAAGCACTCCAGTTCTGTTTGTTTCTAGGTTACATGGAAGTATTAGAATAGGGCTACTAGTTACACAGACATACAATCTCTTTGCACTGGCCTATGCCAAACATTTTGCTCGTTAGTTCACCAGTTTTATGGGAAACATCTGAAGCCTGGTTATAAGTGAATAAATAATCCCAGTAAACAAGAGGTAGACGTAAGCCAACAGCTTGACTGAATGCAAATTGGAGAGAAAGTGAGATAGCTCTGCATTGGCAAAGTCTGGATTCTTCTATCAACGTTGTGATTGGTTTTGCTTTTCTTTATGTCCCAGCTCCATGGAAATTAGTGTTTGTTTACTCATATTTGAATAGTGCATTCTGAGCTCTTGTGTTTGTAGCATGAAGCTAGAAGTGGAGTCTAAATTCACTAACATCCGGAAAAAACAACAAATTTATTATTGTTTCTCAGAAATTGGAGCTTTAAAGCAAGTATCCTGGAAAAGAGGGATTTTTTGAATGTTTGCTATTTCAATACATTGGTAACAAAATCTTTGGTGGAATACAAATGCTGGTTTTAATTTCTGGTTTTATTAATTGGAAATAAGTTTCTACAGACCAGGGAGTTACATAATTTTGAGTGTATTAATATTAATATACACATTTTTCTTTTAACTGAGCAGCTGATGGAGAAAAATCTATGAAAGCTGTAAATAAAACTTATTTTCTTTCTCCCTTCTTGCAAATTGTTCTGTATAAAAAATATGCTTGGTTTTGGAGCAGAGGTCAGCCTTGACCACTTAATCAGTGGCTCACCTGTGTTTTTTCCCCCTGCATCACTTGAGAGCATCTGGTATGTTCTCCACGTGGTACAGGCATGTGGCATGTACCTGGGTTTGGAAGGGAGACAATGATGAACTCTCGTTCTACCTGCACTGGTTTGAGCACAAGAGAGTGCCTGGTGGGACAACACAGCTAAGAGGTGATTCCTGCCTTGGTGCAGGAAGTCTTCCACGCCAGTGCTTTCCACTTCTGAAGACATATAAGTGATAGAGAATGCTACCTCCTGGGTACCAAGCAACCACTGCCATTTAGAAAAGTTCCTGCCTTAAGGGTTAGTAATGTAGATTAGATTTGGAGGGATTTAAAACTAGCTGCTATTATTAAAGCAGATTAATATTAGCTTAAATAGACTGGTTTCCGAAACAGGTGTCCTCCTGACAAATAGATTCTAAGTACACTAATGAGGAGAGCTGGTTTGGAAATCTGTGCTGTCTCTCTGAACATAACTATACCCTGATTTCTCTGGTTTTGCATATTTGAATTTAGTGGAGTTTCAGGAGTTTCATGGAGAAACGGTGAATGAAATCCCAGCCATCAGACTGAAGGAGCCTAGGCACAGGCAGAACGTATTTCCATGTGTGCTGCCTCTGCTTGCCAAAATATTTCTTGTTTCCAATTGGAAAGAAGCATGTTTCCTTGAGGGACAAACAGCCCACTTCAGTCATGACCTCTGGGCCAGCAACACAGCTGATGTTTTTTCTACGAAGTATCACTTGATTGTAATTGAAATGTAACTGATTTCCTTCATAAAAGTTACTGTAATCTCAGTCAGGTTTGAATCAAAGCAGTTTCAGTCAAACTGAAAAACAGGACAGCAGAGGGAAGAAACACTGTTATAATACAGACATTTCAAAGGGAAGGTTTACAAGTGTCCTCTTTGATAATTACCCTGTTTGGTTGCAATGAATCCAAATCTGCAGAGGAGAAGGGGTGAAGAGACATGAACTAAATATGGCCAGTAAGATAGCTTTTTAAGGGTAGGCTCAAATTTGGGTTAAATTAACACAGTCTCAAGGCTGGGTAAGATTCTCCTGAGGTGTACAGTCAGACGATAACAGGACAGACTTAAAGGCTGAGAAATTGGAAATGTATGTATGTATGTAAGTATGCTGGTACTGCAGGAGAGATCATATTTCCTGTCCCCCACCTATCCTTGATTTACAAAGGATGGAGGCAGCTACAACAATCTTAGTTACAGACACATGACTCAAATTCAAGCCAAGCATCTCACTTATTTAATATTGGTGATCTTCGTTTCCTTTCCCATGTCCACTAGAGTGGTGATGGTCCTGGATGCGATCCAGTAGTCTGGATGGGAGGTTTGAGTGGAACTGGCTTTTGCTCAGTTTCTGTTGCTCAACTCCCATGGCACAAAAGCGGTTTTCTTACTGAAGTCTTGCCAGATGCATTGAGGACTTAAATAGAGATTGAAAAAAAATCTTTCATCTCTTGCACTTACCCACCAGTTTCAAGCTGTGCAACAATAGCAGGGAAGCATGGGGAAAGTTTTTTTTGTCAACTAAGCATGACGTGCCCCTTCTAGCTGTATTCAGGGCATGAGTACACTGACTCAGTTCACTGGCACTATGTTTACCTATTATTTAAAAAAATTACTTATAGAACCAGAGCAGATTCCTTTTCTCCTATCACATTGTTATGTTGGGAAAAAAAACATTAACTTGTCAGCAGCAGAGACTGACTTTCGGCAAGCTTGAGAGACCCTGCAAAGGGTGCTGGGCCTCAACTTGCCAGAGATTTATTGCCTTTGGAAGGAGGGCTCTTGAGTGTTCCCTCCGGCTCTGGGATGGGAGTTTGTTGTGACAGTCTTGGATAAGGAGGTGATCTCTGCAGAAACCCTCTAGTCTTTACGAATCTGAAGTTAAGGGCTAGAAAAACACAGTTAGTATTGCCATTCTTCAAAGCATGGACATCTGATGTTATTGATACCTGGACCAGTGAGTAGCTGAACAGCCTGTCACTCAAAGATATAAAAGTATTTTCTTAAATGTTTTTAGAACCTTTTGTGAAGTTCCTAGAGTGAATCACTGTTTAACAACAGCTCAGTAAATATCATACAGCTAAAATGACTGAACGCAGTACAGTTTGAACTGAGATTGAGTTCTCAAACAAAAGGTTTGCCAAAAACTGCAAAACAAACTCCATTCTTGTCCTTAATGTAATGAACCCCCTGTCAGTCCCCAAGGAATGAGATTTTCTAGCAATAGCTGTGATTTCTGAATGTTTTCTTCCACCACAGAAAGCTCGCACCCCATGATTGTTAACCAGCACACATGCTGCTCTTTAAATACTGCAAGGAAGGTATATGACCCTACACAAGAGCACAAGGACACGGCCTCTGATTGGGAAAACCTTGCAAGGGAGGTGTGTGATTCTCACACATGCTTTTCTGGGAGCTCCTTGGTGCAATCTGAGTCTAATGAACACACCTGACAAAGTAAACAAACACAGAACACTTCCTTAGCCTTTTTGCCAAAGTTATAGTTGCAGCTGTGCCCAGAATCATAAGGCGAAATCTGACTGACTGTCCAAGCAGCCTATTTCTATTTTTGCCAGCAAAGTCCACAGGTAAGAGCAAAAATAATAGTTTCTTACTCTGACTGTGTTTTGCTTCAGCTGTAAGGCATAGGGAAATATTTTTGTCTGCTTTAGACAGCGGATATATTTAATTTCTGGAGTATCCTAGTTCTGGATAAAGACGATACTATCATTGCTGGGCAATGAACTCAGAGAAGATGGTCAGCATCTCTTGTTGATACTTCTCCGCACATCTTTTTTTTTTTTTCGACGTGTGACAAGTCACTGAATTGCTCTGTGCCTCTCTTTCTTAGATGTAAAGTGGGAACATGTTGAATAACTCTGTTGTAAGGTTACAGTTATAAATACGCGTTTGGCATTTACCTATTCTACAGTAGAAAACAAGATTGGGATGACCAGCAGCCATATTTTTAAGAGTAATTTTTTTCTCCTCTTCCAAATTTTTTGGAACTGGACCAGCATAGTGGCAGGATTGCTAGTCATCTCAGCATTATTTGGCTGGTAGGGGAGAATACACTGGATATTGGAGTGGAGGAGCTGCACGTTGGACCAAAGCATCTCAGGACCTGCAAATGTAATTAGCGTTGTGGTAGCCACCTGTATGGGTCTGCACCACTGTAAAGCAAGGAGTGAGAAAAAACAGGGGGGTCTGGCAGAGGTTATGAAGACAGACTCAGCATTGCATGGTAGTCGTTGTTTTGCTTGCAGATTGAGTTGTCTCAGGACCAGCGTTGGAGGGAACAGACCTCTGACAGATTCAAGCAGGCTTTGCATAGCACCACTTGTGCACAGTGCAGTCCTAGAATTGCTCAGGCACTGCTTAGATCCATGTCTCCATGTTCACTTCAAGTCCAGCTTTGAGAAAACAGCATAAATATTGAGATTAGCTGCGTAAGTATTAGGAATTATTTCTGGTATATTATGGGAAATGGATGAGATCTGCAATTGTAGGACAAGGGTGCATGTAATGATGGTCTTTGAAGAAAGGAGAAAAAGAGGTGAAAAGAACTGTGTAGTGGTCACTCTAGCTCCAGTTCCTGGAAAAAGAGGATCAAATGAGCTGTGTGTGAATATATAGAAGATAACAAGGTGACAAGTTGCAGCATGCAGGCCTGTCAAGAAGAAATCCTACTAGACCAGTCTGCCCTCTTTTTTCTGACAAAGTAACCAACTAAGGAAGAAAAAGGAGATGTCCTGTATTCCTAGCTGGGTGAGATTTTCCACGTTCTTTCACATGATACTCATAAGCCATCTACGGACATATACCCCAGTTGAAGCTTGTGGGGTATGGGTGGGCATAGCACATGGAAAAGGCTATAGACTGAACAGCCCTCAGATCTTTGTATCAAATGGAGAGAGAGTAATGAAGGGACTGCAGGGTCTCTTCTTGGTCAGTTAGTCCTGTCATTATTGGCTTCAGAGGTGTAAGATAAAATGTTCATCAAATATGATGGCAGCGTCATGCTGGGGAGCATGCAAGCACACAGGAGAATAAGGTCAGAAGTCAAAAGGGTCTTCAGATCCTGGAGGACCAAATGGAAAAACATTCTATATGGACAGGCACAAAACAAAGAGAACTCCACTGTGCAAATACAAGGTACACAATAGTTTGGAGGACAGCAGGTAAGGAAGGTTTTAGCAGTTATAAGGGATCACAAAATGAATGTGTTTCAAATGATTTCCTGATTTTAAGGGACCAACAATATCCCAGGACAAACAGACACAAGTGTAGTCTCTGGAACAGTATCCTCTCTTCTTAGCACTGGCGGGGTTTTGGCTTGAGCATTATGCTAATAGTGGATGCCAGATTTCCCAAAAGCTTTGATCAGTTTAAGAGAGTTGAGAGAAGAAATAAACATAAGTCTAGAGAAGATAGTCTCTATGCTTTTTGAGTTTGTTGAAAAGTCTGTATGCTAACCTCTCAGCTTGCTGTGAAAGAAAGAAGGGTTTCTGTGTCAGTGGTAGATAGGACAAGAAATCTCCCTTACAATTTGTATTGTAGTGGAGAGAGAAGGGTTGGGCATTAGGAAGCCCTTCTCATGCCAAATGTAGTGAAGCACTGAATAGATTGCTTAAGAAGGCCAGGGCTGTTTTAAGGGAGATTTCAAAAACTTTGTATCTTTCAAGAATTATGTCATGGTAGTGCTGCCACAGGTAGAGATGGAAATAAGAGAAGAGAACAACAGAGAACCCTGATAGTACAGTTGTGAAAACCAAACACACCTTTGGGCAAATAAGTTTCTCTTCCAGTCTCAAGCTACTGGTAATCCTGCTGTGGAACAGATCAGATAGTGTCCCTCCCAACCTGTGCCAGACAAAGTGGCAGGGGAGGAGGAATTCAAAAGGAGGAAAAGAAGAAAAGAGGTGCTTGGCAATCCTTATAGAAAGAAAGGTAGCAGCAGCACAATTTCGTTGGCTGTTTCCGCCTTGTTTTATTCTCCAAGTAGTAACAGCAGGTTTCACAACTGTCAGGGCAAGAGTATCTTCTCCCCAGCTTTGAATTAAATGTCTGGGGGCCACTGGTTTAAAGGTATTTCAGGTTCTGGTTCGGGGTCCATGTCGGAAACTGGGAGGATTTCTAGTCTTGTGAGAATGGGCTTCCATCCTGATGGCTTCTGTATTTCTTTCCCTGACCAATGCTTTTTTATCCATACACTACTCTGAAGGGAAGATAGACTCTTAGCAGCATTGATAAATATCTACTAAAAGGTATCAGATGCTTGTGCTATTCTAACTTCTGCTTTTGTCTCCTTTACAGACATTCAATATGGTTGGTTGAATTTAAATGTTAGCATAAAATTTCTGCTAGCTGTACTTAAAAAATTATTTTATGCAGCTCAAAAACCTCCCTATCACTCACTCCTTTGAACAGCCAGACATCAATGATTCCCCAGCCTGTTCTCAGGAAGTTTGCATTAAAACTGTATTTAAAAATTGGAATTTTTTTTTCTGGGTCACATCAAGTTCAGATAAACATAGCGTAGGTGGATGAAGCACAAAAGAGTTGTACAGCTCAGGCAGCTGCTATTATGCAGTTCAGCAGGACTAATGTCCCGTAGTCTTAGGCTGTTTCCCAACTGTGCTGGTAGTTATGCAAGGATCATCAGTGTTTCTGGGAGCAGCTACTGACTTCATAAGGGCAACATCACTTGCACAAGACGTAGAGAGTGAGGGAAGAACACAAAGGTCTCCAGCTCTCATGAATTGACTGCAAAAGAAAGCTTAAAAAAACTCTACATCTATGAGCAGTTATTAAGAAAGGTTAGACAGCACTGACAGGATGTGAGGGGAACATTCCTTTTGAGGATTATACTTGGCTCAGGAAAGCAGAAGCAGAGCACAGCTCGGCTGGACGGGCACACTGATGCTGCCTTTATAGTTCTCTGTTCCAGATAAATGGTGATATGAGCTTTGCAGCCTCAGACGTAAGACTACCTATAAATGTTAGCATTGTTTGTTATTCTCAGGCCTGGCAGAGCAGAAAAGAAGGTCAGGATGAGGATGTTGATCTTCTCTCAGTGCAGCAAGGCTGGAGCAGAATAACAGTGGGGCTCAGGCATGTTAGGATTGAGTTGCACTGGCTGAGCTTTGTGAAAACCAAGGAGATCCATAGTAGTGGGTGCTGCAGGTCAGCGCTACAGCTCTGTGGGGAAGTCTTCTTTATGTACCTGGTTTCTTACTGTATATAAATACTTACTTTTTCCTGTAATTGCAAAGCACTACACTGACCAGCCCCTTCATTCTGTACCCCACACAGTTAGAAAAGATTCAGTGTGAATGAACATGTCTTGCTTGGGACACATTAGAAGTATCCAGCTTTTAGTCATGCTGCAGGAAACAAGATCCCAACTTCAAGTCGTGGTTATTTCAGGTGATAGCAATCTAAACTCCTTCCTAATATAAATGAAAATACAGAAGAATTCTTTTCCATGGTTTTATCTAGAAATTTAATCCCAACTGTTTTCTATGTCAGACCAAACACAGAGGTCTCAGTGTCTATCTTTAGCATCAGATAAGAGCCAGTCCATCTGCTCTCCTCCTCGCCTTTGGCTTTTCTCTTTTAAGGCAAATGGTGACAGATCCTCAAATACGCGTTACATAAAACTAGAGAGGCAAAAGGCTTTTGGCAGATGAAGGGCACGGTCCAGCCAGGCACAGAGAGGGAAGTAGGTTGATAACTGGTCATTACTTGGGGAAATTTCTCTTGAATTTGCCTCAGTGATGCAATTTCAGTGTTAGAGCATTCTGATTTTGTAGAGCGATCTAGCAACACATATATCCCTGCAGGTTGTTGCTGTGTTCCAGAGTGTGTTAGCTACTTGTTTAATATCTCTTTCAGGATAAAGAATAATAGCATCAAAGCATGTAGCCTTCTCTGATAAAAATAGTAATCTTATTTTACCAAGCTGAGATTTTTGTGATCTGCAAATGTGAGTTTGGAGGCCACAAAAGGGGCTAGAGGCTTCTTGCCTTTGTGCCTCTGGGTTTTGAAATGACCCACATTGTTTTCTGGCAGAAGAGAGGAAGAAAGCATTTGCATGTCTGTTTGCAAAGAACTCACAGTACGGAACAGAGACAGAACAGCAATGGCCAAAAAAGAAACTAGACAAATAAAAATGCAAGACTGGCTAATATAAACAGCATGTCGAGAGGGAAGTAACTTTGCTCATTTTCCAGCTAGCATTGGTACCTCTTCATTTCCTCTGCTCTCGTCAATGCATTTTTTCCCTGCAGTCCTCTTCCGGTATCAGTGACCATGATGAAGCTGCAAACAGAGGTTGCTTCACCAGCTGTCACACCATGTGTCCTTCATGGTGAAGTCTGTCAGGGTTTCTTTCTTTAGGGCAATGCAAAATCACTGCATTTAGAAAGGAAAGATTTCAGCCAAGGAAACTGAATGTACATGTGAATCTGTAAGCCATGAGTGCTTTTGCTTGCCATGGCCACAAGACACCCAGCAAGCCTTAGCAGACGGATACACAGGACGTGAAGCACTGCAAGAACTTTCTCTACATATAGTATGACAATTGTTAGTGTCATGTGGAAAGTTAAATTTATTTCCCCTAATAGACCCATTGGATTTGATATCTTGCCCTAGACATCAGTCACTGTTTCTTCACCCTGAAGAAGAAAATAGAGACCTTGTCACTCCCGAGTTAACTGTGGTGCGTTCATCAGTTTTGCAGAAGTGCAATCCACTCCTGCCCTGAAGTTCGTCACCGTTTCATCTGTAGCATAGACACTTATTCAGTCAATACTTATAAAAATTGTATTATAGCACATGAATCTACAAGAATTTAAATATCTTTGAAAAAGAGAATTGGCCTGGGTCTGAAACTGCAGAGGTAGGCTTGGTCACAGGAATCTGGATCCATTCCCTTTCTTGAACCCCTGCAATGTATGAATTTAGACACTCAGATTCATTTTATCTCTGTTATTAGTCACAAAGTAAGCCAGTACTTAAAATAGCCTCGACCCAATCACCACTTCCTGCTCCAGGGAATACCATTAAGTAGTTGCAGGGGATGAATAAGCAGGCCTGGTTCCTATCAAAGTAATATGCACAGAAAGTAGGAAAAGCACAGTTTCTCCGTCACCTGTATGAATGTCACACTAAATGAGGGTGGAAAACACTCAGCACTTCCAATAGCTCCTTCTGCCTGCAATAGGACAGGTCCTGTGGGTCTGCTCAGAGTTTCACAGGAAACACAATGTGCTGTTCAATGAGAAAGTCTTGGTGCTTAATAATCAAACTCTTCTGTAGTTTTCCTTGTCCATCTCCACTTTACCAAAGGTTTTGGAAGACTCGTCCTACCGCCCTCTGCGGGCGGTACTGTAAAGTACCTTAAATAACCCTTTGGGGACATGTTGGGAGTGAGAGCCCCTCAGAAACTTTCAGTACTCTCATCTCCATCTGCTGAAGCTGCTTATTAAAATGATATCTTAATTTAACAAGGCCAACGGTACCCTCTCTGTGCCCACAAATGCAATAAGAAGCCTAAGAGAAAATATCTGTAATGGTTGTTGGGGTTTGCTAGCTCTGAAAGCCAGTGAGATATGAACTCATCTCTGAAGAAATAGAAATGGAAGAATTAGCAATAAGTTGGGAAGATCCTGGTACATATGAGATCAGATCCTGCCTTCATTTTGGTTTAAGTGCTTTATTTCGGTCATCATTTTGTGATTTTCAGGGGATGGGCTGAGGGGTTTTGCAGGAGGATTGAGTGGATAATCAACATTACAAATAAGATTCATATATCAAAAACTCATTGTGAAGCAGAAAGGGTGTTTTTCAGCACTTCTCTGCAATGGTCATTTCTTAAAGAACGTAAAAATAAATGCTACTTGATGACTTCATCTGCTTGGTGTCCCTTGGCAATCTGGGGAATGAGATGTGGAACAGACAGTGCCCAGGGTGGTCTTCTGAACCATCTCCAGACAGGGTGTCAGCTCCAGTCCAGATAAACTAACAGAATTAAGAGTTTCAATTTGTTGTGATTTGTCCAATAACACGGCAAAAATCTCATATTCGTTTACATTGTCTTCCAACCTAGGGAGATGTAAGACTGTTTCTGTGTCAACCGTCTCTTTGGACTTTAATTTTTAACTTGTGTTATTGCAAAGAATTTTTACCAGTGTCATCTCTTAGGAACTAGATCTGAGTCTGCTCAATTCAACTTACTCCAAGTCAGTATTGAAACAGGCATTAGACGGTGGTGGTTTTGGTCACAGTGCTGCTGGGCTTTAAGTAAAGTGCTGCCTGCAGCCTCTACGCATCTCAGGGAAATAACTGTCCGATGATCTACAGCATCTTAAGAGTCAAAACCAGCTTCCTTTTGCATATCAGAGGCTGTTGAAGACAGCCGTGCTTTAGTCAACTGCAGCAGAAATTTCCCCTTAGGCTCAACTACAGAGAGCCATGTACTGAACTTACAGAAAACAGGCCAGCTGGGCAGCTGACCCTCTGGTTAAACCTCACGCTGACGCATTCCCGGCCTGCCAAGGTCCCCTTGCCGGCACGTGCTCCTTCCCACCCGTGGGTTCGCAGGAAAACCCGAAGCAGGTTGCAGCGCCAGCTGGAGGGAGGTAGCCGGGGCTGGAGCACCCTCTGCAGGGACGATCCCGGCGCCTGCCGGCAACACGGCCACCCCTCCCGGGTTTTGCTTTGCTCAGCTTCATCTCGAGGTGTGGCAGCAGTGGGAGCTGTTGAACGCCCTCTCTGCTGGGAAGGGACGCGAGGGGCTTTCTTTGGAAGAGGGTAGAGCAGGTTGATTGCAGAGATGCTAACCCAAACTGCTGATAGTTATTAGCTATCCTCTCTGCACCAAGAAGGCCTCTCTAATTTTAATGCTTTTTAATTTTTTTTCCTATTAAAGAAAAGCTGCTGTAGTTGCAAAGAAGAATTTATTATCACCACCCGACGTTTAATGGAGTTTCAAGGTCTCCATTTGCTTTTCTGAAAGCTCTCCCTACCAAAGTGACCATGATGGTTGTCACTTTTCCCAGCTGAAGGCTTGATAGTCAATGGGCCCCTTCCACTCAACTTGCAAGTATGTTGTAAATAAGCAGAAATTACAGCCTCCGGGGCTTTCATTTCAGTGCCAGCTGAAGCCATGCCATTGAGCTAGACTCTGTATCTAATGAAAATTTATTTTTAACGTAATTGATTACAGGCATTGGCAGGAGAGCACAGCACCCTGCTTTGATGGCCAGCAATGTGTAGGGCAAACACTGTTGACTGAGATAGAGCTGGTCATCGACTAGTTGCATCGATGGAGACCTGTGATAAACTAAACTTAACAAAATAGTGAAACTCAGCACCAAAAAGGGATATTTTCAGGATCACAAAATTAGTTTTCTATGCAGGTTGTTCAGGGAAGGAATGCTGTGTAACCGCGGCACTTAGCTGTCATCTGCAGAGGTGAAACTGAAGCATGAAATTCTCTGAGGGCAAGGAAGGTACTCTATGACAGCATTCAGTTTGGATTCCTGAGATTGCTGCATGAAAAGGAAAGTTAGAGAGGGATTTTTGTCAAGCAAGTGTTAAAAAAATTAGCCTCTCTTAGATACATCAAAGACTTTTGTCACTAAAACAGATGTACAAGCCAGTTCAGAAAATAGTCTGTCATTTTGGTTTTGCAGTTCTCAGTTGCTTGCACTGTGCATATTTCAACACCATTACTTCTTGCACTTTGGGATCACAGCCTGTGTAAGTCCACTTTTCCATTTGAATTGGAAAAGCAGCTCAAAGAACTGGCTGCTCAAACAATTATCTCAGCAATAAAACACCATGTGATATGTCAGTTCTCAATGCCATACACACCTGATTTATATGATTGTCAGGGAAGCTCTGAATTTCATTTAAAAATTCAAGTTTCTACTTCACGTTGCATAAAATGGTGAAAACAACTGAACCATGAACAGTAGTTCAAGATTTATAATTATTGTTGTGTATCATTAATCTAGGTTCCATTCCTTTTAATGCTTACATTTTGAAATAGTGGCTCTTTCTGAAGTCAGGTTATATGTTGAGTTGCATTTGAGAATGCTCTCTCTTCTGCTGCCTGGCTAAGTTATGGCCCTCAGCTATAACAGGCTGTGGCCAGGCTCTCAGGCTTCTTTGAAGAGCTTTTTAAAGAGACTATACCATGCTGCCTTTAATCTATTTATATTTGCTATTAAACTTCTGTCATTAATGGCCCTATTCAATGTTGCTCTGATCTCTGTGTACTCCGGTACACAGTCAGCGTAGATGTCCTTATATAATTGAGTCTATATTCATAGAACACAGAGTTCCCATGAAAAACTCTAGAAAAGTAAAAGCATGTCTTTCTTACATGAGTGTGGAAGTATAAACTCTAGTTAAGAAGATCCTGGAAAAAAATCCAAACTACTATCTCATCAGTAGTTATTAGGAAAGGTAGTATAATTTTTAAAGCTGTCTCTTCCCCCCTCCTCCAAAGGTGGAATTTAACGTATTTCACAAACTACAATTAAGTTCAAGATTTTTTATTTCCATTTCACTGGTGGAGAAATCCTGTGAACGATTTATTAAAATGCAGAGAGAAGTTAATAAGGGTTGGTCAAAAAAACAACTGCTGCAATGTGCTACGCTACCTGTACACTAACCATGAGAACTGAGATACAGGACACAGGCACACTGCTTAGTCTGTTTTTCTTATAAATCACTGGTTTTATGTTCACCCCCGCTGCCTTAGGGCTCAGACCTTAGCCTGCCAGGCTCACGCCTGGACTGAAATTTCCAAACCAATGGGCCACAGCACAACACACGCTGTCTTGCAGCAGGGCTTGAGGCAGTCTTTGTGGCTGATGCAGCAGCACAGCTCTGTGATGACTCCTTCTGCAATTACAGGTTCCTGTAGGGAATTTGAACTGATGACGTAGAGAAGAAGTAAGAAATGCTGCATTTGCTCTCTGCAGTCCTCCACCCCATTCGGAGGAGCAGCAAAGGACAGGGAGCGCTTGGGAGGATTTGAACGGTGCAACTAACTGATGAGGGTTGTAAATAGAGCGGTGAGGTGATGGACCTGCTGCTTGCTGAGCTCTCTGAGTGTGGGAGGGGTGGCAGCCAAAGTGCACGCACAAGTCCTTCTCTGGTGTCCAGGAGTGGCAGGCACTGACCTGTCCTTGCTCCCGTCCCCAAGGGACGCGGGCACTGCTGCTGCTGCACCTCTGCATGCCTCTGCCTGAACAGGGCCCACTCTGCTGAGCCGCTCCGCTAGCGCTGAGGCAAGAAGCCACTATTGCAGAGAGAGGAGTATTTTTGATTTAAGCTAAAGTTTCATCTAAGTAATTGTGTTCTTTGAAAGTTATACAGAATGCCCTTCTGATAGCCTGTTTTCTTTAAAATGGTGTCTTTCAGACACTGTTCATTTTTTGAAGATACCACTGTTTGTGCAGCACAGTCAGACGTGTCTTCTCCTGTGATCCCCTTTTTGCAGCCTTTCCAGATCTCAAAGGCCAGGTCAGGCAGAGCTAGCTCCACAGCTACAAATTAACAAGAGATTGGGCTGTTGCAAAGTTTCATAATACCACTAAAATTAGACCACGGAAAGATACACAATATGTATAACATTTCTGGGCAAGTTTATCCACGTGCATGTAAGTGGGAAATCCGTTCTGCTCCCGTTCTCGTCCCGCTGCACACGATGAATGGCAATCGCTGCCTTGTGCTGCCCAAACCGCATCATCCGAAAGGATTCTCGCTTTCTGAAACTCCCAAGCGAGGCTCGTAGAGTTTATTTACCGGCATTTCTGGTGTCAGTGCCGAGCGGGACGAGGGGCTTGGCCCGGCTTAGCTCGGCTCGGCATGGAGCGGCACGGCTTAGCTCGGCACAGAGCGGCTCGGCTCGGCTCGGCGCTGCGCTGGGAGCCGGCAGGCCGGGGCGGGGCCGGCGGGGAGGTGTGTCCGCAGCCCGCGGGGCTGCGCGGAGCCCGGCGCGGCCCCGAGAGCGCGGCCGGCATTTGGCACGGGCTAGTTATCCCGGAATAAGGCTGCACGCATGTGCGTCACCCCGGATGTGAACATGCCGGCCCGGCTCCCCGCTAGCTCGCTCCGCCCGGCTCTAGCCGAGGGGATAAGCCGTGCCGAGCCGAGCCGTGCCGTGCCGTGCCAAGCCGAGCCGTGCCGAGCCGAGCTAAGCAGAGCCGTGCTGAGCCGAGCCGAGCCGCGCTAAGCCGAGCTAAGCCGAGCCAGGCCCAGCCGAGCCGAGCCGCGCTAAGCCGAGCCAGGCCCAGCCGAACCGAGCTAAGCCGAGCCGAGCCGAGCTAAGCCCAGCCGAGCCAGGCCGAGCCGAGCCGAGCCGAGCCGAGCCGAGCCGAGCCAGGCCGAGCCGAGCCGAGCCGAGCCGCGCCGAGCCGAGCCGAGCCGAGCCGCGCCGCGCCGCACCGCAGCATGCCGAGCCGCGCCGAGCCGAGCCGCGCCGGGTAGGGTCAGCCCCGCCGGTCCCCGCGGCGCCGGGAGCGATGGATTTCCGTGGGAAGAAGTACGAGCGCGGCAGCAACTGGTCGGACCCCGAGGTGGTGGAGCTGCTGCAGCTCTGGGCGGACGAGTCGGTGCAGATGGAGCTGGAGAGCTGCCTGCGCAACCAGCACGTCTTCAACCGCATCGCCGAGGTGCTGCGGGAGAAGGGCATCCACCGCACGGGCGACCAGTGCCGGGAGAAGATCAAGAAGATGAAGCTGGAGTACCGGCGCATCAAGGACAACGGCAAGGCCCCGCGGGGCGGCAGGACGTGGAAGTTCTACGAGGTGATGGACCGGGTGCTGACCAGCCGGCCGGCCCTGGCGTACGGCTCGCTGGGCGGCAGCGTGATGGCTCAGCAGGTGCTGCAGGGCACCATGGTGGAGAGCTACCACCACCAGTTCGCCTCCACCGCCCTGCCCTTCGGGCGCTCCCAGCACCCTGAACTGATGGAAATCAAATGTGAGGAGGTGAACTCCGATGACCACTGCTTGACCCCAGAGCCCCCGCCGTCCGTGTCTTACCAGCAGGGCTCCCCTGAAGAACGCGAGATGGAGAGAGCCTTCTTGGAGAGGGCCCAGAATGACTCTCCCATCTCCAGGGTGGAGATTCCCATTGAAACCAGTGCTTCACCTTCAGGTAGGGGTAGCCTTTTACATTCCAGTGTAAAGTTTCTGCCTGGTTTCCCAGAAAGTGAGGTTATTACTGGTGCAGAGATAGATACCTGGTTTTTGCACTGACATTTGGATCCTAATTTTTCCACGTCCCAAAAAGCTTTAAAGTAGAAGGCTGGTATCTGCATTCATAGTCTTCTCACTGCTCCTGAAACGTATCTTGCTGCAGGTAAATAAAATCTGAAATTGCTGCACTAGGCTAAATGTCACGTGTGAAATCCAAAGGGGCAGCACATCAGCCATAAGGCAGGCTAGGCATTTGTGCTAGATTTCTACCTGTAATACTGCCAGTGCTTACCTTGTTGGGAAAAAAAAAGCATTCTTTTTGGGTATTATTAGAACATCACCAGAACTGGTTGTGGTCCTCATGCTGGATTGTATCAGGAGACCTTATTCTGCCAGGGCCGTACTATAAACCTGCCGGTGAAACTTTCCTTGTGTTCTAATAAAATATTTTTCAGATCTATTCTTTTAGGACGCTTGGCAGTGAAGAATACTTGAGAATAATCATTGCCTGGTTTCCTACGCTATTCATTTGGACTTGCAAAGAAGATGGGTTTGAAAGTCACAGGCAGAAACAGCTTATCAGTTTACAGGAGATGAGGCTCCTGTGCTGAAAGTGCAATTGGTGGTTGCGTGGGGGCCACGAAGGATACAATCTGGTGTACTTGGTATTTCAGACCAGCTTAGGACAGGTTGATAGAAGAGCATGACATGCTGGGGAAGAAGACAGACAATAAATGGTGTGAGGTTAATGTCTGAGATCAGGAAGAAATGCTATATCCCCTTCACCTTGGTGGTTGCATAGTTAGCCCAGTGGAGGGAACTGACAATCATTCAGGTTAATTGAGAGGCCGAGTACAGAGCTGGGACTGGCAGTGTAATGAAGAGCCCAATGTGTCAAGGTAAAAAGAAACTTCAAACAAACTTACGAACTTCAAGATGGACCTGACAGGTTTTACTTTGGTTTTCCTGTAAAACCCTGCAGTAGATAAAGGGGTCTTTTCTAGGAAAGGCAGAGGAAGGCAGCAATGCATGTCCACACCACTTTACTTGTTGCACATTTAATTTTTCTTCCTTGGCTTTACATATTCACAGGTTTCAGTGAGCCAAACATGGCAAACTCATCACGGATCCAGAATGTGGTTCCCCGACCTGGCTTCTCTGCCTTGCATCGTCTGAGAAAAAAGCGGAAAGGCCAGCGTGTGAAGGACCCGCTTGATGATTTTTTGCTGAAGACCTTGACATCTCAGCGGGCCATGGAAGAGCGCTTTTTGCAGATGGAAGAACGCCGATTTCAGCGAGATTTGGACGTGGAGGAGCGTCGTATGCAACTAGAGCAACGCCGGTTTGAACTGGAACGGGAACATGAGTTTCGCATGTTCAATGTCTTTGCTCAGATGCTTAGCATCCTAAAGCAGAGCCACAGCGGCTCCACCTCCTCCACTGTGATGCCTCGGAGCATGGATTTCAGCCAGGCACTGTCTGAAATTGCAGGAATGGGAGGAGGAGGAGGCAACCTGCAAGATATGAGGGCTCATCCGCTTGCCGAGAGGCGGTTAGACATGCGTGGTTTCTGTAACCCCAGTGACTTCCAGAAAAGCCCTTACCTCTCTGCTCGTGGCAACATTGCCAACATTTTCCGTGGCTCCACTGAGGAAGGGTACAAAGCTTATCATGCTGACAAGTATGATGAAGACAAGAACCCCAACGTGAGTGAGAGCATCAAAGTGTTTTCTTGGCTTTCTTGCTAGGATAAAAAACTTCCCTAGAGATTTGCCGACAGATCTGCTAAATGTATGGGGTTTTTTGTTGTTTTTTTTTTTTTTGATCTAAATAATACATGGCAGGTCAAGCTCTTTGTTTGAGGAAGAGAAATAAAAAGTAGCTTTGCAGATCATTGATATATCAAAGATGAACGCAGTGTCCAGCTCAGCTTTGCAGGCTCCAATTTCCCTGTTGGGCCCTAGTAGGAGTGGTAGACCTTGAAAGGTGTAAGAAATCTGCAGGAACAAGCAGAGCTCCTGCTCCTACTTTCACCTCATCACCTCTGTCGCCCATCTTTGATTATCTGATTATATCTGATTATTGTGGGTGATGGGTGCAGGAGGTACAACAATTAAGTAGTAGAATGTTTTTTATAAAGAAATTACTTTATCTAGCACTCAACACCATTTCTGCCTACTTACGCTTGGCTTCTCAGTTGTAAGTAGCTCATTACACCCCCCTTGTGGCACAAAGGCTGAGTGTTAATACTTTGTGGCAAATTATTACTGACTAACAAGTATGGTAAATATAAATAATGATTTATATATGGATTACTTTTAAGTAGATCCCACCTTCAGATACTGAACTACTTGAAACTTTAAAAATGTTTTACTACTAGCCCTGACTTTAATCATACTAATGTAGTGCTAAGTAAACACAGCCAAATCCTAATGTGGAACTGTAGAGTCGTCTCTCCAGAGGGGAAGAATTAGTGTTTTAATTAATTTTCATGACTACATCTTTGTGTTGCTTCTGAGCAAATCAGTGAAGCAGAATGGTAATGACTGATAAACAAATGATTTTAGACAAAGAAATGTATCCAAAACCTTGTTTAAAACTGCTGCAGAAGGATAAACCTTGGTTTCCTCAGAGGTGTTTTAGGGTTTCTTTTGTAGTTATATATATATATCAGTGAGTGAATTCAAGATTCAGTTAAACACATTCTGTAAAGTGTAAACCATTAGTATGTATTCATTTATAGACAGTTTATTGACTAAGAAGCTGAGTGCCTGGGATGTATATGTAAACACAGACACATTAGTACATGTCTTGAGTTATATATGGTGAAGTTTACGTCAACTGTGTTCTGGCTTTTCCTTGATAAGCTTTTTGGAGGCAGTTTTGTGAAGTGATAGCTAAAGTGATGTATGCACGTTTCTTGTGTTTATAAACAATAAATTATTTCTTTTTCTAGGGTATAATAAACTTTGGCACCAGTGAGAATAAACTCTGCTTTGATTTGATGTCTAAGCGGGTAAGTCCTCTTTGAAACAGAAACACTGAATTTGTTGTGTAGTTCCTCCCCAGTGCTTGCATTTTCCTAGAGTTATTGCTGTTGCTCAGGTTTCTCTGGTAAAGTTTTTCATTGGTAATTTTTTATTTGTTGGAAGTCACTTTTGAATCTAGCTGTTCGTACATTGATTTATGTTATTTTTTCCAGAAGGATGTTTTTCTGTTAACGTTCATGATGGGTTTCCCCTTAGGGATATACTTAGTTCAGAAAAATTAATGAAAATAAGATGCATTTTATTTTCTCCTGCTGACAGTAGTTTTTTATAATGCAGAGACTTTGAAATTAGTTTTGAACTCTATTTAATTTCAAGGATCTTCACATCTGTCCATTATAAAGTTACACAACTTGGATACCCAGTTCAAAACTTACCTGAAATGCATGAGAGTGGAAGCAGTGAATGGTGGTAGCTCTTGAAATCTCTCAAAATCAGGCTGGGTCAGCTGCTACCTGCTCACTTTGTTCAGTTGCACCAGGGAGAGGCATAAAACACATGGTACAACTCAAAAAGTAGAAAAAGTCAAGAAAAACAACAGAACCATGCTGCAGAGGAATGTTTCTTGATTTCCATTGCTGCCCAGGTACAGTCTGCGAGGCAGTCAGGTGGCAGTTTCTCCTACCTGAAGTTGTCTGTGGGGAGGGAAGGTGGGTCAGGGTTGGACAGTCGGCCTCTGTGGTTTGAAGTTCATGGTTGCTCCCATTCCACCAATTCCACCCTCAAAATGTTCCTTGTTTTATTTCTGTCTGCCACTCCATTGACTCGGGGAAACACTACCCCACCACTCCACCTTCCAGCTAAAAGAACAGGTAAGGGAGAGCTGCTGCCTGCACTAAAAAGGTGCCTTCTAGGCTGTGTAGGTGGTACATTACTTCCTTCACTGTCCTTTCCCCTTAAAACTGACATCACACCCGCAGTATGTGGTGCAGAGGGAGGCAGTAGTCAGCTGGATCTTAATTACCCTTATTATGAAAATGAGTTAAGACTTTGTTGGCTGTAGTGAGAGGAACCATTATACTTGTAGCAACAAGATGAACAAAGATGTTGTTGCCAGCTTCTCAGTCGTTGTGGCCTGGAGTTACAGTATGGATTCACTGAATGCAGCAACAGCTGGGATTGTAGACAAGTAATTTGTTGCTACTGGGGACAATAAATACTTACTGTTTCCACAGAATAAAGTATCAGATTACTGTCTTCAACCTTTGACCCTTAAATTAGAGAATATTTTGATATCTCAGGTGGTCTTCCTTTCAGGTGGCTCTTCTGTTTCCTTAACCCTTAATGCATTAAGGGTTCTCCTGTTTATTATTGCATAGTTATTTTTTGCCAAGTCTGCTGATATGTTTTATGTTGCATTCTCTAGATAAGTTTAGGAGGGAGATCTAACAAGGCACAGTTCTGTGCTACATAGGCTTCAAGAACATCTGCAGCTGAATAAAGGAACTTTAATCCCACAATATCAAGTTGTAATTCTGTATAGGATAAGGACAGTGTTTTTATACTCCAGAGCTTGACACCAGTTATTGAAACACCAATGCAGAATGTTGTGGTTTTGTTATGTGAGAAATTTTCACACTGCATGTTGAATTTCTGTTCTCCCTTGCACTATCACCTACTTCTGTTAACCCACCCTCACCTTTTTTAACTCATAGATTCAATTGCCAGTAAATATTTGGAAGGTACATTGTATATAACATTTGTTTATTCCCTTCTTGGTTTTGTAAAATGTCCTCTTCTCTCTGCCCATATAGCGCTGTGCTTTCCCTTGCAACTTCACAGAGCTGGATTATATGAAAACCTGATACTTACAACCTTGAAAATATTTAGATAAAAGCAGTGTGCATACTTTATCTAAATATAAAAATTAAACAGTTCAGGTGAATCTGTCTTTGAGATCAGAAAGAACTCCCAGTAAGGAACAAAACACCTGCCCCAGAGAAGAATTATCAAGAAGATAACTTCACTTTTCTCCTGTCTTTTGAAAGTTCCCATTATGCTTTAACACTTACCAAAACTTACCAGAATTATAGATCTGGTGGAGCTGCAGTGACTTGGAATGGAAACATAAATGAAAACTAGAATTCATTAAAAAATGAGTATATTGGAAGTTTATTAAAGAAAATACTTATCTGACTGTGATTCAAAAACCTTTCTTTCTCTTTCTGACAGTCTAGACCTGAGCTTTCACAACTGGGACTTCCCAGCTGAAGGCTATTGTCCTCAGAGCTTGAGTGAAACACTTTTTGGGACTCTTTGGGTAGCTTCATTTGCTGAGAAAGCCCTCTGCTTATGGGTATCGTGTATATTGCCCTTTCTGTGTCCTTCTTGTAGATCTCTGCAGCAAAATTTTGTCTGCAATAACTTAGCAGAAGCCCATACTTCACATAACCTGAAGTTATCACTGATCTGTTTGTTGGTCCGTATTTCTCCAAGCTGCATTAATTTTGATGATCAGCGGCTTTCTCAATCCAGTTTTACAACTGTGGAAGTTGCACATGTGTGTGTGTCTCTATGCAGATATGTGCCTGTATGTGGATCCTGTCTACCTCCATGTTTCCAATATCAGTGATTGTGCTTTTAGTGATTCTGCTCCTGTCTGTCTCCATGTTTCCAGTATCAGTGATTGTGCTTTTAATGATTCTTCTCATTGCTCCCAGCTGACACAGAACGATATGAATCTGATGGAGCCTCCACTGCTTCAGTATCCTGATTGGAAGGGGCATAAGTTGTAAGTCTTCTGTTTTCTGTAACACTTCTCTTATTGACTACTTGTCTGATAAGCAGAATAGATAAATATGAATCACTTCTGCTACACTCACTAGTTAAAACTTTTCTAGGTCATTTAATTATCCTTTTCCTTGCAAAACTGAAAATTAACTGCCTTACCAGTTCATCCAGTTAAAAATTCTTCTATGTAAGAGAAAATGCTATTTTTCTACAGGAAATATGGTTTTAAAAGCACTGTATACATTAACGAACCAGGTAATTCTAAACAGTTCTTTGAAACGTAGTGAACTCTCAGGGACTTTAAGCCTTTCCTTCCGTGCCTTGATTAAAGCTCATCAGAATATATGCACTGTTACAGGCATTATCCATGACACCTTTGCTGTGTGTAAAACTGCTGTGTGTCATGGGCCTGAGCAATCCCATTTTCTAGCTATTTTCAGCAGACTTTACTGTGCCCTGGCTTTATTTTCCTGAGATGTGGACCGAGGGAAGCCCAGCTTCTTGGAGAATAAGCTGAATCCCTATTCGCTTTTGTGTCTTTCTCAGTTTACGGGAGGAAGTGGCTCGATTTTTGACCTATTACTGCAAGGCCCCTGCACCTCTTAAGGCAGAAAATGTGGGTAATCCACTTTCTATCTGTTCTAATGTATTGCTGTTTGTTGTAAAACAGTTTCATTTTCTTTTTATATATGATTTGGTAAGATGGCTGCCTTTTATTATGTAAATGAGATTGATTTATAGCCATTTCAGTAGCTGTTGATCTACATTTCAGCCAAAACACTTCGGGTCTACTGTATATTTGCCTCAAGCTTAACTTTTGTATGCCAACTTCTCAGGCTAGTGCCTTCAGTAGGACTTTATATTTTCATCTCATTCAGCTCTGGGACCTACTGTGCCTGTATCCCTCAGCCTTGACAAAGAGTGCCCATTGTTTCATTTGAGTTTAATTTCATCCCATTCTGCTCTTACACCTCAGGACAAAAACCTGTAATTGAGCCAGGAGAGGTTTTAAGCTGTAAAAACAGACCTTGTCAGACTTTGTGGCAGTGTTGTAAGGAAGGCATCAAGACCCAAGTCTCTGCAGGACTTGCTAGCTTAGGAGAGATGCAAGGTGAGCACAGGTGCCTGTGGAGATCAGGGACTCCTGAAGGCAGCAGGAGCTGGTGCAGCCATTGCTCTTCTGACTGTAGTAATTCAGCAGAAGGCCACACTTCGTGTGAACTGAAGTTACCACTGATCAGTTTACTGATCACTGCTTCTTCAAGGCACCAGATTCTGCCTGATACTGGGTGTAAAAATCATGGAACACATGAGCATTTGTTTTCTAGAAGTAGGACCTGCTTCTGTACAAAACACTGATTTCTACCTTTGCACAAATTTGGTAGGAGGTTGGAGCTGCTGTTACCACTATTATATGATAACACATATTAGCTGATGAAAAGTAGCTTGCATTTCTACCTGTTCAGAACTGCTCCCCATTTTTTTCCCTTCTTAAAGCCTATTCTTTTTTCTAAATTGCTGATTATAATCAAGAACCACACCATGACAGAGTGTCTCTGAAGCAGAAAATAGGTTTAAAGTTATTCCTGGTTGAAATGGTGTTCAACAGGAAAATTCTGGGAACATCCATGCTAGAGAATTGTTTTGGGTTGAACATGTGTTTCAGTGATGTGGTCAGAAATTATTTTATAGTGTTGTCTTTCAATGGACAGATTTATCACTAGCCTCTCTCTTCTGTAGGTGATTGTTTTAAATGGTTGTGGCTCGCTATTTTCTGCATTAGCTACAGTCCTGTGTGATCCAGGGGGTAAGTAGAGTGTGGGAGATATTTTTAATTTATTTTTAATTTTATTTATTTATTTTTGCTGGGAAATAACATGTTACTCCATTTAGATGTTGTTTCATGGAACTGAAGTATTGGAATTGGCATTGGCCTATTGCAAAGTTCTTGTTTCCTGCAAGATTTTGCTGTGAAGTTCATAATCTCCATGGTCTGCAGGTGTTATGCACTCACACTTGGTGTTTTGCCCTGTATGTCTTCACAGTTTTCATGGTGTCCTGTTTTAGTTTGTTAGACTAAATGCGGGCTACACTGGAGTTTACCTGGGTTCTTACAGAAGATGAAAGAATTAACGTAAAAATAAAGTGGAGAGAAGACAGTAATATTACAGCATTTGCAGGGTTCACAGCTGTAAAAAAGCTCTACTGTTTAGCTAAGTACATTAGACAACAGAGAAGGACTGTGACCTGTTGGTAATCAGTTTTGTTCTCTCGGTTCCAGAGGCTGTTCTGATTGCTACTCCCTTTTACGGTGGTATTACCCAGGGTGTCTTCCTATATGGTAACGTCAAGCTGGTGTATGCCTATTTAGACAGTAAGGTAAGATCTAAGGGAAGGGAATACCAACCTCTGTTGTTAAAAAATAATTGCTATTGGAAAGAATCGAGCTTTGTGAGTCTCTAAAAGCAGTTCTGAGAACAAAGGTAGGTTACAGCCCATGGTCATCTTCCCAATTTACTGCTAGGCACATAATTTGCCATAAAGTTCTTTGAGACCATAAATTTGGATTCTAGTCTTGCCCTTTTCTTGTCTCTTGCTCCCAATAACTTGTTCTGAGAGGAAAAAAGTGGCCATTTTGAGCCTTGGAGACAGGAGTATGTATTGTGCTACTAAACATGGTCCTAGGGTTGAAGAGCAGATGGAGATCTTACATTGTTTTAGTTATTCAAGGATAACCAGAGAATTTTGTGTGTATGGCCAGCCTATGATGAACATTTCTTTAATTTTATTTGTTTGCTTTTTCTCTGTCATGTGCAAGGATAAGAAGATGACTGCTAGGTCATTATTGTTGGGGTTTTATTTTCTTTTGGAGAACATCCCTCAGGGGATTGACTCAAGGCAGACTATTGAAGTAACTTAGCCTATGTGATGTCTTTCAGATTACTGGAACAAGCACTCGCCCTTTTCAGCTTACAGTGGAAAAACTGGAAAAGGCCTTACTTGATGCCAGAGCAGAGGTGAGTGTAGCTGAGCTTCATATTACCAGTTAAGTCTATGATATGTTTGAGACAGCAGGTCCCAGAAGTGGCCTAAAGCTCAAAACGTTTTCTAAACCTAGCATCTGGCCTTGTAGTTGTTGTTGTAGACCACCTGAGAGTACACTACTTGCAAACTCTGGGGCAATCTTAGGGGGAATCCCTCAGTGTTGTGTCTGTCCAGTTTTGGTCACAGCAGAAAGAATAAACCAGGAATACCAGACCATTCACAAAGCCCTGGAATCTGTTAATATCACAAAAAAATTGTACTAGGGTATGCACTAAAAAATAGGGACTGCCTAGGGTTTCTCCTTCAGGAAGGCTAGCTGAGTTACCCCAAAACTGACTGCTCTACATAATAATGCAGATGAATATGCTAAAACCACTGAGAATTTTTGCAGGAGGGAGAGAGGTGCAGGTTGAGTCACCTTCCCTGGAGGTGTTTAAGACATGGGTGGACGAGGTGCTAAGGGGCATGGTTTAGTGTTTGATAGGAATGGTTGGACTCGATCCGGTGGGTCTCTTCCAACCTGGTAATTCTATGATTCTATGATTCTATAAGTGCAGATGAGTATCACCTTTCTGAAGAGTTAGTCTGTAAATTTTGATGTTGCCGTTAGCTCCTTATGTGACCAGCTCTGTCATGACAGGCTCTGACATCTACAGCCAAGCGTGCTCTGAATGAGAACAGTTCACATCCACGTAGCCCAAATGCCTATCTTTTTTTTTCTCATTTATGTAATTTGTTAATCTCTTCTGTAATTTGTTACTTCCCAATTACCGATAGCGCTCAGAGGAAGTTCTATTCCATGCTGTGAACATGTGAGAGCACCCTTCTCATTAACTGGTTGACCAGAGGGCAACAGTTGTGGCAGAATCCCTCTTTTCAAAATCAGAGATTCATTCTATAATCTTTCCTCAGTTCACTTTGCAGGTGATATCATTGTAAAAAAAACCCCTTAATTTGTTTCTAAACGTTTCCTCAGACAAAGCTAAACTTTGAGATGAAAAAGGTGGAAGCTTAACAGGAATTTTGTGTCGCTCACTGCTCGAGTAGAGGGACTGAGAGTTTATCCCATAATGAACGTTCTCTTAATACTGCATTATTTGTGTTCTACAGGGTGTCACTGTAAGGGCCTTAATTCTTCTGAATCCCCAAAATCCCCTCGGGGACATCTACTCCTTGTCAGAGCTGCGGGATTACCTGGAATTTGCTAAAAGGTATGTCAGTTTGGAAGGCTGAGGCATTCCGAGTTGGGTACAGCTTCTAGAATCCAGCAGACTTCTCATTGTCATGGAATTTATCTGTGAATATCTTCTAAGTCTGACAAACAGTCTGTTCTTCACACATAGTGGTGGGCTTAAGGGGGGAAAAGGGAATGGTGGGGGCAAGGGACCATGGGCCATGTAGTCATCTGGAGTGGCAAAGCAATTTGCATCATGGAATGCAAGTTTCACTTGTTGGGAGTCCTAGCAAATACCAGCGTGCCTTGCTTGTTTGGTAAGAAATTTGAGTTTCTTTCCTCACAGTTTCTCTGTATGCATAGAGAAGAAGCAATATATTAATATGGTTTTCCAGCTTCATTGTGGATCACAGCTACTCTGAAATATTGTCAGTTCTGAGTGGGTGATTCACCTTATTCTACATGGGTCATACATAAAGGAGTAGTTTTTCCCTATTGCATTGAAAATGACTGAATTTTTATCTCATTGTGTCATTGCAGTGGGTGATGGGTGGATATATCTCAAATCACTTCAGGTGCACATGATAGACCTTATGAGTTGTGAAAGAAATACTTCTGTTCTGTAAAACCTGGGTATCCCTCTTCTTGGTATAAAGCAAGTCTTTGGAGTCCAGAATTTATCTCAACTTCTAAACCAGAAGCAGTCTTCTTTCGTAATCTCCATTTTATCCTTTTGCAGACATGAACTGCATGTGATAGTAGATGAGATCTACATGCTGTCAGTTTTTGATGAATCAGCCACATTTCACAGTGTACTAGGCATGGACAGGTAAAACCAGCTTCTACTTTCCTGGCAATCTTCCAGTGAAAGTTCAACGTGATGCTTTGCTGAGGACTTGTGACTAAAAGTTAAGCCATGAGCTAGTAAATTCTGAATCTGCCTTAAGTTGATTTTTTTTTCTTTTGTAACTTCTGAACAGCAAATGCGTTTTGTCAAGTTCAACGTAGAAAGTGAAAAATAGTAATTAGTTTTCTGTCATGGTAAACTTCTCGATGCATGCTTCAGTATTTGCATGTGGCAGTCCCCAAAACTGGAAACAGATATTTGATTTGTTGAGAGTGAAAGTATTCGTGCTATCTAAACTTTGTTATCTCTTTTCCATGTTTCTGTTAATGATTTTCTGTTGCTGTTTACTTTCTTTTTTTTTTTAATAGAGTAGTAACAGATCACAGTGTTATTACAGGCTGGAGAATGGTGTTTCTTAGTTGTCAATGGAAATGAGATGGAAAATCTTGAAAATATCACCTTTCAAAAATGTGGTGTGGTTGTTTTGATATTTTTTTTTTAATTTCTAGTTTTGACCAGTGGTACTGTCTTTCTTCTTGTGCTCAATCACAAGGATCTAAAATAGACTTTGTTAAGTGTTAGCTCAGTGTTTCTGGGCTTTGATGTACATTATTGTAAAAGAAGAATTTTATCTCCTTCTGCAAAGCCATGGGGTTTGAAAGAAAGAAAATTACTTTTAATTCTTGGCAAATACATTGGCACAGATCTGATTTCTAGCATTATATGTACAAGCTTCATCTGTGAAGGAAATCTGTGCATGAAATATCTTTTAAGTATCTGTATATCTGAAATATTTAAAAATCATGTCTAAGACTAGTTCCAGGGAGTTTGTACCTTCTAAAGTTAGGTCATATTTGAATTTTCCCTACTTGGCTGATGTTCCGTGCTGCACTGTCTGTCATTGTGTAATGCTGCCTCTCTGTTTCTGCAATGCTGCACTGGTGATCCAAAAGCTTCAGCACCTATGACACTAACTGCCCATCTGCATCCTTCTACATACAGATTACCTGATCCGCAGCGGACTCACGTGATGTGGGGAATAAGCAAGGTGAGTGCTGGTTGCTATTAGTCTGTGTCTTCCTGGCTGGTTTGGTTGGCCTGGTGTCCTCAGGTTCCTCATGTTGGAAAGAACAAGGCAGCAGTAATAGGATCCCCCTCTTCCTGTGCAGTAAAGTAGTTTCTCTGCATCTCCTGCAGGATTTTGCTGTCTCTGGGATTCGTTTTGGAACTTTATATACAGAGAACCAAGATGTTGCTAGTGCAGTGGCTTCTTTGTGTTATTTCCATGGGGTTTGTGGACCTGTCCAGTACAAGGTTGCACAGTTGCTTAGAGACAGAGGTGAGTCAGTAGCTTCACGTGTGATCCTCTGCCGTTCTCTGTATCTTCGTGTCTGGGGAATCCCTTCCTCATATTTTCCCAAATGTTTGTACAGCTTAATTGACAGTCTTCCATAATCCTAAATCTGTCCATGTAACATGCGTCTGACAGTTCTAGAAAAAAGGAGTATTTCTGGAGAGCTCCTGAGCAGCAGAAATAGAGGAGCAACTCTGAAGAAGTGGGATAGCTATTTGGATAGAAATAGCCAGTGTTGCATAGAACCAGATGAATTTCTAGCTTTGCCCTGGATGGTGTGCTAACAGTCCACAAGTAGGAGGTATTAATGCAGGGAAGCTTCCTCAGAAAAGTAGAGAAGATGTTATGCTGCTTAGACAATGAAACTGCTAAATAGTTCTTGCCCTGCTTTTTGCTCTTTGAGGAAATGGAAACAAATAAATAGGTCAAGGGTGAAATAAAAAGAACATTATGAGTCTTTTGGAAACTTGAACATATCTAAATTCTTTGTCAATTTGTGATATATTTTTTTTATCTTCCTCTTCTGGTCAGATTGGATCAACCAGGTATTCCTGAGGGCCAACCACGCCCGCCTAAAAGCTGCCCATACGTATGTGACAGATGAGCTGAAGACACTTGGGGTTCCTTTTCTCAACCGCAATGCAGGTTTCTTTGTCTGGACTGATTTCCGAAAGGTTGGTAATCGTCCAGGCCTCTCCTGGGATAAGGGAAGACGTAGGGTGCAACTGCAACTAGAGGGAAGTTTGATGTTGTGATAAGCATTTTGTTGAAGCCCCGTCTGTTGTCTGAGCAGAGGGAAAGGCTGCCCAGCATTTCTGTCCATTCTTTTTCTTCTGTCTGTCTGTACATTTCCGTCCTTGCAGGAATATTACTGCTCTCAAGCCACTTTCCTCCCCATTTCTTCCTTTATATCACAACTGCTGTACTTCAGAAGTAAAATGTGTCTGTCTCCCCTGGCCTTTGCAGACCTTATGGGTATTGCAAATTCATGAGGATCTTCATGAGTTAGCCTATATGTTACTAAAATCTGGCCCTTCTGCTGACTGTCCTAGTACCTTAGGACAGGCACATTTGAGGAGGAGATGCTGCTCTGGAAGCGTTTTCTGGATAACAAGGTCCTCCTGTCCTGCGGTAAAGCCTTTGAATGCAGTGAACCTGGATGGTTCCGCATCATCTTTTCTGACAAAACCCACCGGCTACAGTTAGGTGAGTAATGTTTTCTTCGCTTTTTCCTTGTACCAGAATTTCTGCATCACTGTTTCCTCCTCTCCTTAATCCTAAACTTATCCTATTATTATTACCCTCTTGCTTCTCCATTTTTAATCCACTTCCTTCAATCTTCCAAATTTTTTTTTGGATCTGACAGATTAGGTCACACTAAGCCACTAGTGTTTCTCCTCCTTATACCACTGTAGGTATGCAACGGATCCGCAAAGTTTTGGAAGAACGAGAGAAGGAGATATTGGCTGAAGAAAAGGAGCAGCCTTGTCAGTCAGATCAGGATGGCAAGGCAGATAGCACAGATGAAGTAATTTTTGTGTCCCGCCACCAAGAGCCTACCTGTGCTGGTAACTCCAACCTTGGTGACCTCATTGGCCTCCTGCAACAACAGATGCGTTCATCTGACTGGCTACAAAAAAATACAGCTGAGCAGTTTGCACAGGAAAAGCCAGAGATCTACGATGTATTCAGCAAACTGGTGGGGCAGCAGTAGAAGTCAGTGTGCCTTCAGGGGGTTTCATGACCCTGGGCCCCTAACAGATCAGCAGTGACTTCCAGCAAATAATATATTTTCTGTATGGAAAGAAAATCTCTTTGTAAAACTCCTCCTCTCCCCCCAGTTTGAGATCTCTAATTTGTATTATATAGGTACATTCCTTGGATTGGGGTGAGAGTAGGGAATGGTGGGGGGCTTTGATCGCCTGCTGCCCCCTGTCCTGCAGCATCATTGTACTTTTTATTTAATTTCTAATGAATATACTCTTAACTATGTTATAAGGTCCTGTGGTGTCATTTTTTGTGCTGCTTATGTCATACTTCCCAGGAAGACAGAGACTTAAAATATGTAGTTTCCCTTTTCCTCATGATGATCAGATGTAATAACTATTTCGGGGCCAGAAGACTGCTCTCTCCCAGTTCTTGGGAGATAGTGTCAGCCCAACTTAGCTTCAGCTAAGGTTAAATAAGCATGTGTATGGGTTCATCTGCATGGTTGAGGCCCTTAGGACTGTGGTCATGTAGTCTGAGTTCTGTCAAGCTTTTCATTTTGAGTTGGTTTCCAGTCTAACTTCAGATCAGACAGTGTACAACACCCTCTGTTGGTGAAATGCCTATTTTTGTTTCTATCTTTTTTGTATTCATATAAATAAACAATATCCATTGGCCTCTCGGCACAGTGTCCACAAAAGAGCTAAGAACAGGGAGCTGATTGAAAGTAGATGTGTCCCTTCTGATTAGCAGTGAGGTATATTGGCAGGACAGCGCAGAGAATGCTGCTTCTGCCCTGCACTAAGTCTTTAAGCCCACAGGCTTCCAAGATGGCACCTTCCACTGTTATTGGGGTGATTAGGGCTATTTTTTAGTTTTGTTTGTCAATTTGCAGGGTTGTTTTTTGACTGAATAATATTCTTCCATATCCTTCCTCTCTTTTACATTTTTAAGACACTCTTTCCTGTATGATGGTGATAAAGTATTATATATAACTTTAATTCCTCGTACTATAACATTTTAGGTATCTTAAATGATATTTAAGCTGTTCTTTCTGCATATACATTCATCTAAAGTTAAAGAAATTGCCCATGAAAACTAATGGAAGTGCACCTTTCTCCTCTTATAATTTGTTCTAATAGTAACCAAGTTTCATCCTGGTGGCATTATGGGCCCTGTTTACATAATGAGTTAGAGAGGTAAAAGGTAAAATTTAATCTAGACTCTATGCTGTCAAAGCAGTTGGAATTTACTGATCACAAGTAAAGAACCGTCTTCTACTCTTCTGATCAAGCCTCCAATATGAAAGAAAAGGCCTTCTTGGTTCCATGAAACATACATCTTGCTTAGATTTGTTCTCTGTAGGTCATTTAGGAGAAGGGTAGTATTGAGAGTTAATAGGAAATTCACATTATTCTTTGATTCATTCTTCAAGTAAAACAGCTGTCATTTTACAGTTGCTTTGTGAGGTGAGTTGTCGGTGATGGATGGTTCCCAGTGGTACCATTGTGGCTGTGTTGGTTTTGTTCTTGGGCATCATAGATTTGGGCAGGTGGGCATGTCATAATGAATGACAAAAGCATATGTCTATATTGTAAACCAAATTACCAAGGCACAGGTAGCAAATAATTAATGCGACTGCACTTTGTTGAGGTGGAGAATTGCTTGGAAAGTGAGCAGGAAAGTCTGACCAGTGGCTGAGGAGAAGATGGTGCTGCATGTAGCAGCTGTTAGAAGTAATAGTCCCTCTCTTGGATGCCAGCAATGAGGCAAAGTTGCTGAGATGATGAGTAAGATGACTACAAGGGACAGTTATAAGCATCATATTTGCTTATTAGTTTGGCATTTGTCCATGTACCCCCTGAAATTTCTGCATCTGAAGTATCAGGCATGCAAAAGGGTAAAGCTGCTTTGGTACTTGTAATTGCATGTGCAGCTATTTTTGTAAGACTGGCTAACCTAACAGGGGATTGCTTTGGTTCTCTCTGAAGCAATTCAGACTGCATCATGAAGAACAGGGCAAGGTAACCAAAAAGGCTATATATACAAGAAGACATGTATTCCATTTAAGAAAATCAGAGTGGAAAGGTACACTCATTTTTCATTCCAATTAATGCTTTATTACCAACTTGCATAAACACTGGCAACTGATTGATGACAAGATCCTAGATTATCTGCAGCCAACAACTGTATTAACCAGTCTCAGATGGTTATAAATACTCTACTTTTTGCCCTCAGTTTGCTGGGATCAGTTATTTTTAGCAAATAGCCAGTCGACCTTACCAAAATGAAGAATCAAAAATAGTCTGGAAAAACACTGCAAGGAAAGGCTATTTTTAGCTCTCTGTCTATTCCCTTCTGCTCTCCAGCAAGGTCTCATGGCACAGCTCATGCACGAGCATTTAGTTATTCTAGGCAAATGCTTGTCATGACCTTTCTTTCCCTGAATACCTCACTGCAGAATGCATTCAATTGATTAAAGATTAATGCATCTGCAAACCATGACAGCTGAGTTCTTTTGAGAGGGGGAAACTACACTGACAGAATGTTTCTATCTGCATGTTTCTGCCACATTATTGTTTTTCTGAAGGGAATGCTTGCCTCACTGAATATCCTCATGTCTCACATCCTTCAGTGGGAGCTGTAGCATCCGACCTCAAAAGTATTGTTACATTTCTTTTTCCTTTCAGTTCAAGAAGGCAGTAGAGGACATACAAACATCAGGCAGATCACTGCATTGACCCGCATCATCAGTCACAAACCAGCAGCACTAGAGGTGTGTGATGGACTAGCTCAAGAGAAAATTGGCTGCTAGGTAGAGTTTATTGATGAGATGAATTATAAATTCAACTGATATAAATAAGGGTATCATTTAGTTGTAAGACATAAAGCAAAATGGTGAGCCAAAGCAGTGATCTGCCTGTTACAATATCCTGCTTCTCTTAATAAGAATTTTTTTCATTTAGTCCAGTACCTTACATATTGGCAGTAGCCATTAACAAATATTTCAGAAGAAAAAAATCCCCAAATTATGATTATTAGTTGTGCTATGCCATAGGTTGAAAATAAGGTCGAAAAAGATGTCCCTAGACCATTGGTTTTCATATTTCAGATGAACCTTCATATTTGCCATTTAAAATTACATTGTTTTATTATCAAGTAGTTTTCAGAATTTGCTGCTTACAGCACTGACTGCATGAGGTACAGCCATGATCTCACACGCAGCTGCTTTACGTGCATGGAGCGAAAGGCTCTCTGAGTGTTTCTTTCTGCTTTTTATACTGATCATCCCAGCAGAAAATACATGATGCTGTATGTGACAGTAAGCAAATGTATGGTGTGATGGTAAAGCCCCTACAAACAAATTCCCATAAAACCCCCAAAGAGTCACATAAAGCAGAACATAAAAGGGCAAAGTAAAGAGAGCTAAAATATCTGATGTCTCTTGTGCATTTATAAAAAAAAGATAGACCTTTATCCAGATGCTGATGAATATTTTTACAGGCTATAAATGGCAACCTGGAGTCTAAAAATAGATGCTGTGCTGCAGAGTTGTCTGACTTAGCTACATCACTAGAATATAAACAGGCTCCCTGATGTAGTTTCAGGGGAATCTCTATCAAAATAGACTACATCCTCCATTTTTCCTGCTATTTTGAAATAAAGTAGCTGATGCTGCCTGCATTTCTCTAATTCTAGCTTTTAATACAATTTCACTGATTTCCGAAATTTCCTACGGGGATGAAATGATCATCAAACTTCTCTGAACACTTTAGCTACAATTGATTTAATGCACTTTCTTCTCCCTGGTAGAGCAGAGAGGCAGAGGAAGCGCCTGTGGGCACCTCCTTGGCTGGCAAAGGCAGCACTTGGCAGTCCCCAGTCCCTCTGCAGCCGCACGTGGATCAGCCAGTGTCCCTGTCATGCGACAGGGCTGTGGATCTCCCTCCCTGGCTCAGTCACATCCAGGCTCAGGCTGATCGAGTCCCTTCAGTGCAGAAGAGATTCACACAATAGTCCCAGCAGCCCCAGCACATGACTGCTGCCCCTTCTAATTCACAAAATTGGACATGGTCCAGAAGGAGAGCTCCTGCCTCTGATCCGTGAACTGGGCAGCTCACAATTTCAAGCTGATGAGTTAAAACCAGAACTATTACATGCTCTATCAAACCCTGATAACTTGCACTAGGGAGGGGGAAAAAGCCAGTATCAGCTCAGAAGGGACACTTTAAGTACTGAGTCCTTTCTGTTGTTGGCTTTGTGTATCACAGACAGGATGAAGAAGGTAGCAGTGAGTCTGAGGAGAATGCTACATCACCTGCTATGTAACGTGTGTGAGAAGACATGGAGAGAAAGAAGAGAAGGCACTGCAGTAGCAGCATTTCTTCTATCTTTGTGGGAGTGCCAGAGCTGTCTCTGTGCATAAAGGTGGACAGCTTTGCAGAAAGCAGTTTTTCCCAAGGGCAAGTGAAGTAAAAGAGAATTAAACCATTGCTGACAGTCAAGACTATACTCTGTGTGAATGAGATTAATTTTAGAGGTTTAGAGCAGGGACAGTTACACCCCTTTCCCATCCTTTCATAAAATATGTGTCATAGGATAGCACAGTATCACCTCACCATTTTACATAAGATATGAATATATAAAAATAGTTACAAGAAAAATTGATGGAGCGGAATAATACATTTCAGGCCAGCAAAAGCTTAGACTGTGAGATAATTTGGTAAATCTTTTAAATAGCCAAGGAGAGGATCAGAGCTGGCTTTTCTTACCATCCTGCATACTTTGTATCCCAGGCAGCAGACAGCAGGTAGCAGACTGGAGATGCTTCTGGCCCAGAAGTCAAGCAGCTGAAGGGGCTGCAGCAGAAGTTAGCATGGAAGGACATTGATGAGCTCTGGTAGCTCTGTGGCAGTTGCAATGTTCCCTGCAGACCTGCAGCTTGACAAAACAGAGGACTTGCTCCTCAAACAGCCCATATGTGTCCTCAGACTGGCATGAGAGGACAGCCAGTAAACAGGTGAGAACTGTTTACAGGTGGGAGATGTAAAGTCATCCACCTTGTTTCCACCTCAGTTGCACTTAATATAGTCAGGGTCTACTAGTATCCACGGAGAGAGCAGAGAAAGGTAAAGAACGTGCCTGCCATGTGCAGGGGTACTACACTGCTACTGCTGAAATGTATCTGCTGCACGGCTGCGGTGTGCGTGGTTTAGCTGCAACAACTTACCTACTTATTTTTTTTATGCAAAGGGTCAGTTTGCCTACAGACCAAGTCACATCCTGGTTTTGGGATTTAAACCAGTGTTTGTGATTCCTGTACAGCTGGAGTTTTGCATGACAAATCCATTGTGCTCTGTCTTCTGTCAGGTGAGGGGTTGGTTCGTGTTATTCTTGAGAAGGATTTGGGAGAGGTGTGGGTTTGCTGCTTTTCCTCACTGAAGTAGCATGGTCCAACCGGTTTGAAAGTGACACAGAACCCAAAATTCTTTGGTCAATGAGGAAGCCTGAAACAGTTTTGGAAAGGGGCATGAAACTGGAAGAAAGTGAGGCAGGAATGCAAAGGTGTGGAAAACCAGGGCAGTGGCAGCTAATGGGTACAATTTTTGTGCACCCTGATAAACATTAATGTTGTCCTGGGACACAGGGAGTGTTTGTTCCACGGGGAGAGGCTTCCCCAGAACCCTGCAGCCAGGCCTCAGGCATAGGGGAGTGGGCTCAACACTGCAGTTTGCTAGAAGGAAAGTCACCAGCAGTCAGGGATACTCCTCAAAATGTGAAGCAGGCTTTGAGGGGATCTGGAGTGAGTGGCCAGCACAGTGTGGCAGGGCAGCACATGGTGCAGTGTCTGCAGCTGTCAGGGCAGGAATGTGAAGTAAGGGAGGAGGAGAGGGCTCGGAAATGTCTGCAGTTGGAAAATACTGAGTTTCTTCTAATATAAGAAGTCACTATTACAAAAAGAGGAATGTTTTTTATTTAAGCTGAAGTTTCATCTAAGTAATTGTGTTCTTTTAAAGTTAGGTAGAATGTCCCTCTGATAGTGTGTTTTCTTTAAAACAGTCTTTTCCAGACATGATCTGTGTTGAACAGACGTGTCTCCTGCGATCCCTTCTTTGCAGTCTCTCCCGATCTCAAAGGCAAGGCCAGGCAGAGCTGGCTCCAAAGCTCCAAATGTGAAGATGTAGTTTTCTTGGGTCAAGAGATAAGCCAAAGGGAGCCTCCAGATACGGTTGGGTAACCTAAAAAATAAACATTCTTCGAGGACTTACATGGTTGTCTAAAACTAGTCTATATACCTACTGCTTTTGTAAGAGGGGATGCCTTTTGTAGAAGGGCACCCCGATCAGCACTAAGTTGTAAAATAAAAATATTATTGCTTCGAAGACTTTGTACCTTTCAGTATTTAACCAACGAATAAGTGTTTCTCACAGCTCCCTCTTGTTGCCCAGGCCAGGAGAAGGACGCTTGCTTTCTAAAACACTGCTCTTTCTTTGAAGATGATAACACTTTGTGTGCATCTGTGCTGAACAGACGTGTCTCCTGTGATCCCCTCTTTGCAGCCTCTCCGGTCTGAAAGGCGAGGCCAGGCAGAGCTGCCTCCAAAGCTCCAAATCAGAAGAGATTGGGCTGTCGTGAGCTTCTCGCTTTCTAAAACTCCAAGCAGGCTCCCGCAGCGTGTATCCCCCCACGCTTTCCCTGCCTGCCCGGCTACAGCCAGGCCGGCCGAGCCCAGAGCGGCGCCCCCGCCCCCGGGGCCGCGCCCTCCGGCCGCGCGGGGGCGCTCTGGCCCGCAGCGAGGGGCGGTGCCGGTGAGGGGCGGTGCCGGCGCCGCGCGTGCGCACCGCGCGCCCGCTGCCAGGCCGGGCGGCGGCCGAGCTGCCCCGCTCCGAGCGGCCCCGGGGACGGCGGGCGGAGGTGAGCGGGGGCGCCGCGGGGCGGGGGGGGGGGTCCGGCCGGACCCAGCCCTGCCCGGCTCTAGTCCTCCTTTCGCGTCACGCTCCGAAGGCTGCTTGACCTTATCCCGCAGGTCGCCCGAGCGGGTTGCGCGCCGCGCGGCGGGGATCAGGTGGTTCTGTGCTTCCTCCCCCAACCAGGGATTCGATCTGGACCGCTTCTGAGTGACTCATGCCTGCTGCTAATGTGGAATCTTTGTCCTAACGCGAGCGGTGCTGGCTCTGTGTCAGGAGGGAGGGGTGGGATGGGCGACAGAGGCGTATGGAAAGTTTTTAGTTGAGAAACTGAGAGTAATGCAGCGTCCTGGCATCTGTCCTGAAAACAGCATCGAGGGGTGTTGGCCCTGTGTCAAGAGGGGGGAGAAAACTGGGCAACAGAGACATAGAGAAAGCTTTTAGTTGAGAAACTGAGAGTAATGCAGCGTCCTGGCATCTGTCCTGATAACGGCATCGTGTGTGTATTTGTCTTTCATGGCAGGATTTATGGGCTGACTCTGGCTTCAGAGTGGAAATGTAAATGAATGGAGGCAGCTGTTAAAAATGGAATTATATATTAGCATCTGACATTATTTTTGTGCTGCTGTAAGTGCAGTCACTTCATGTGTCAGCCACCCCAATCTGACAGTCTTTTGTTAAGTACTGCCAAATAACCCAATTTGTTATAAAGACCGTTAAATGCCTCATTGATACTCATTTTATTAGTATTTTCTGACTGCTGTACAGTTGACTGTCAGACTTCCTTGCTCACAAAGCGAGAAAACATCCCATTTATTCAAAAGGAGAATGCATAATTATATCATCCACATTCTTCTAAAAGAAAAGCATGGTTTCTACATTTAAAAAGCTCACACTGTGCAGAGTCCAGGTTGGATTTATTTATTGTGGAAGCTTTAGTTGAAATCCTAAACAGGTTTTTGCATGCCACAAGTAGCCGATTCTTCATTCTGTAGTTAATATAAATTGCTTCTTGCTAGAACCACAATTCTGTTTCTAAAGGCTTGCAACATCAAAGACTACAGTAGTTGTGTGACTCTATGATACTTCATATTTCATCAGGTTTTTCACTACAAGTGTTATTCAGACTATGGTGAACTATTATTTAATGGGGCTATGGTGTCATAGAACACTTTTTTTTCTCCCCCAAAAGGCATATTGACAAAGATGACAAGTTCATTTTTCTGGCCAAAAGTAGTTAGCAGCATTTTAGTCTGATATTGTGAGTCTCCTGTAAATTTCAGTTCGAAAGTACCTGTACTTAGAAGCGGTATTGTATCGTGCTCCTGAGTTCTGTGTGATGCCATGTTATGCGTCCTTTGCAGGATATCCAGGTTGTTTCTCTTTTCCTTGTAGATAAGCATTTTATTTTTTTTATCAGTATTCACTATGAATAAACTGAGAAATGGATGGAGTGGCACCTGTGAGGATTCACTGCTCCTATGGCGTCTCAGATTTCCTCCACTCACTGCTCAAGCTGAGTCCTCTCTGATTTGTGGTGTTAACTAGCCAACATAATTCCATTACAGCCAGGCCCAGCAGATCAGCCTGGTGTTGTCCTTGCCAAGTAACAGTGCCAGTTGGTATCTTATGTTCTGGTGGGACATGTGGGCATGGAGAAATTTTACTTGTAATCTGCTGAGGCAAAGAATCTGTCTTGAAAGGGTTGCCTGGATGCTTCTCTGTGTTGTGATAACTATGTATCTCTTCCAGAGTTTATCCCAAATCTGCACTCTTTCTGTTTTATAGAGACAAGAGATAATTGATTCCATTATGTGTGCGTCGACCAAATATAACACCCGGGGTCCAGCCCTCATCCCAAGGATGAAAACCAAGCATCGCATCTACTACATCACTCTCTTTTCCATAGTTCTGCTTGGCCTAATTGCCACAGGAATGTTCCAGTTCTGGCCTCACTCCATTGAGTCATCCAATGACTGGACTGTTGAAAAACGCAGTGTCCATGACGTGCCTGTGGTCAAGCTTCCTGCTGATAGCCCCCTTCCTGAGCGGGGAGACCTCAGCTGCAGAATGCACACCTGCTTTGATGTCTATCGATGTGGCTTCAATCCCAAAACCAAAATCAAAGTATACATCTACTCACTGAAAAAGTATGTGGATGAATATGGGACATCAGTAGGCAACACCATTTCCAGGGAATACAATGAGCTGCTAACGGCCATCTCTGACAGTGAATTCTACACTGATGATGTCAACCGGGCCTGCCTTTTTGTGCCGTCCATAGATGTGCTCAATCAGAACTCACTTCGTATCAAGGAGACAGCTCAGGCTTTGGCACAGTTGTCCAGGTACTTACTGAAACTTCAGTGTGTGAATTTAAAGAACATAAAGTGGAAGAAACTTCAGATTAATGCAGGAGGGAAGGATGCAGTGAGTCAGTGCTAGAGGTAGGCTTTGGTGCAACTTGTCATCCATACAGAATCACAGAATCACTAGGTTGGAAAAGACCCACAGGATCATTGAGTCCAACCATTCCTATCAACCATTAAACCGTGCCCATCAGCAACTCATCCACCTGTCTTTTAAATACCTCCGGGGAAGGTGACTCAACCACCTCCCTGGGCAGCCTGTTTCTGTGTCCAATGACCCTTTCCATGAAAGTTTTTTTTCTGATGTCCACCCTGAACCTCTCCTGGCAGAGCTTGAGGCCATTCCCTCTTGTCCTGTCCCGTCACTTGGGAGAAGAGGCCCGCTCCCTCCTCTCTACAACCTTCTGTCAGGTAGTTATAGAGAGCAATAAGGTCTCCCCTCAGCCTCCTCTTCTCAAGGCTAAACAAGCTTGGCTCCCTCAGCCACTCCCTGTAAGACTTGTTCTCCAGCCCATTCACCAGCTTCATTGCTCTTCTCTAGACACACACCAGAGCCTCAACATGCTTCTTGTAGTGAGGGGCCCAGAACTGAACACAATATTCGAGGTGCGGTCTCACCAGTGCCAAGTACAGGGGACAATAACCTCCCTGAACCTGCTGGTCACACCGTTTCTAATACAGGCCAAGATGCCATTGGTGTTCTTGTCCACCTGGGCACACTGCTGGCTCATGTTCAGTCGGCTGTCAACCAACACCCCCAGGTCTTTCTCCTCTGGACAGCTTTTTAGCCAGACTTCTAGTCTGTAGCACTGCACAGGGTTGTTGTGCCCTAAGTGCAGGACCTGGCATTTGGCCTTGTTAAACCTCATGCCGTTGGTCTCAGCCCAGCGGTCCAGCTTGTTCAGATCCTTTTTAAGAGCCTTCCTACCCTCCATCAGAGAACACCTTTGTAATTGTTATCTGTTTCTTCTTTTGCCTTAGGTGGGATCGAGGCATGAATCACTTGCTCTTCAATATGCTTCCTGGAGGGCCACCAGATTTTAACACTGCCCTAGATGTTCCTAGAGATAGGTATGTGTTTTGCTGTGTTTCAATGCACAGATCTGGGTTTAACTGCTGTTGAAGAAATGATAAGGTCAGAAATGCAGCTGGTAGCAAAGGATGTGCTCCTTAATCTTTACAAAGCTGGAACATGACCTCCTCTCTCCTCAAAAAAGGGAAGTAGAGAAGTCCCCATCTTGTATAGGACAAGTGTTTGCTCCTGAAATATGCCAGTTAAGCCCCATTCAGGATGTGGCTGACAATGTTTACTCTTAACCATTCGGCTTGGTCTGATGGAGAATCTTGTGGTTAGACTTTCATCTTGTGTGTTGCTAAACCTGAGTGTTCCACAGAATGTCCCATTTGATGCAAATTACAGGTTCAAAGATGACTGCAGCTGCAGTGTGCTGATAGAAGTCTAGTACTTCAAGGGCATTTTAAAGCAGTTGCTCTCCTTGACAGACATCTGATGAATTTCGGTAGTTTTTGTTATCTTAACAATTATGTTCTCATGTATTAGTAATCAGACAAATGCTCTTAGTTATTCTCTGGCAAGTGTGTTTTGAAAATACTTGCCAGCAGCTTAAAAAACAGTTTTCACTTGCAGAATAGTTTACTTTTGGAAGAGGAAAGGAGGTTATAAGGTAAAGAAAACTGGAGGTTGTAAGGTAGGACAAATCTGTTTAGTTTAGATACTGTTACTGAATATGGTTCTGCTACATAGGCCTGTATGTGCTTAGTTCTGCTGAGTTAGGTTCCATGTAACCAGTCTCTGTCTTGAAGGTAAAGGTTAACTTTCTTCTACCAAATGTCAACAAAATCTTAACTGACATATGGAATCTTGGATGATTTAAAACATCCTTCAATGCCAGATCATGTTTTTCTGGACATGTTCAACGAGTAAGTTTAGTTATGATAGTTACATCAATGACTATGAAGAAAGGCTTTAGTTTTTTACTCTCTGTATGAAATGTTGTATGTATGTGGTTTAGCCTGAAGAGGGCAGTCAAGCATTATTCCTATGTCACCACACCTGTTAAATCTGTAAGTAAATAGTTGTATTTGTTATCTTAAGATTTATACTTCTTAAGGAGAATTTCATTTCACAGCGCTCTTACTAGAATGGACTGTTCCGGGACTGTGTGTTTGTGGATGCACGGTTCTGTTTGAGAAGCAGATTTATTAGTTGAACACAGCAGATTTCTTACACTGAGTAACTTTTCTTAATTTTTTTTTTTTTGTATCAAATGTCCATTTTTATTTTACCTTATTTGTCTAGGCTTGGTATACAGAAAACATATTATTTTGGTAGGTGTTTGTTCCAAATGCTTGTCACGCTAACTTGGAAAGCTGAGTAATTTGAATAAGAAATAAAATATTGTTTAGCATACAGTTGTTGTTGTAGCTTGCCAAACTGATTCACTCCACAGCTACACGATCACTAGGTGTAATACATAAGAGAAGCAATAACAGTAACTTGGACAAAGAAAAGATGGAACCTCCTTTTTGTAGGCAAACAACGGTTAGATTGTATTTAGTGTACTACAGAACCTGCAGTATGGGTTACAGGTGCAAAGAGAGGGGAAATATGAAAAAGTCAGTAGCGGGGACCTAATTCTGGAAAGGTCTGAGTGCTGCAATATGAGGTTACAATATGATTTTGGAGACCTCTGGAGGTCTGAGTTCATGTCTAACAGAACTAGCAACCTGAGTATGCTTTCTGAATTTGTGAATGTCTGCACGTGTTACAGAATGGGTAGTTAACAAAGCATGAAGGATGATTGTAGCTCCACAGGGTGAGAGGCTGCAGGCCAAAGTGAAGGTGCATTGGCAGAGTCCCGTAAGTTTTGTTTGACTGGTCTGAACTGCATCAGTACAACTCCAGAAGGACAGGATTTGTGGATTTTGTGAATTGCTCCTGAAATACACCAATAGTTTGCACAGGGAATGTGGCTTGCCTTCGCCATTTGGCATTTATCAGAAATCACATATAGTTGAATTGTAGAGAATTGTGAGGTTTGATAAGAGTTGTGCTCTGTTGATTTGTTGCAGAATATTAATCCAGGTAAAATAAGGCATTATACACAAAGGGAAATTCAGTTATTTGATATTTTTACCCCTGGAAAAGTTTTTAGGTAATTTACCTGACTAAAGGATTTTTTTTAATTAAATATCTAAATCCTATCTCCAAAGACAGTGTAAAAGTTCTTTATTCAATGGTTTCAAAGGTGGAAGTCTGCCTTGTGGGTATGGAGGCTATGTTGCCATGACATATATGATCTCCTGGAATAAAACTTAAAAAACCAGCTCTTTATTGTTTATTAGTAAGTGCTATTGAGTACAATACAGTACAATTGGTACAATAATGAAGGTGAAAGGATTTCTTTTGCAAGGCTACTCTTTAAATGTGGAATTGAACATGTGAACCAAAATACTTTTTTGTTCTTTTTCAATTGATTATTTGGGTTTTGGTGACTGGTGAAGTTTGGCAGAAAGCTGATGACATGGCAGCTGGGTGGAAACATTTACACTACAGACCAGTTGGGGCACTTCTTGGAGAGAAAGAAGGGTCAGTATCTGAAAAGTGGTGAAAACTTGCTCAGGAACAGGCTCATTCCTCGCTGTTCAGTGCAATTTAAAGATTATTTGTCTTGAGTACATTAACAGTTAATATCTCTACTCCCTTACTGCACTGTACAATGAAAATCTGAGTGGAGTTATTTAACTGGTGTTGGTTCCCTGTGGGTTTCTTTAGGTAAAAGTCTGCATGACGCACTCCTGCTTTCTCATGCTGATGAGGTGCTGTCACATTTTCACCGGATCCAATTAAAACGATCTGGTTGTAGTTTCCCACTTTGGGAGGGGAGTGTGTGTAAAAAAAGAAGAGGGGGATTTGAAGTGCAAGAACAGCAACGCCCAGGCCAATTTTTGTTCCTTGCTTTTAACTGAATTAATATGGATACGACGTGGAACATGCAGCTTCCAGGTTGAAACCTAGTCATAGCAGCATTGTACATGTAATCAAAGCAGGGGGTATTGGAAAGGAATCCAAAGTAATCCCTTGATCTGGAACATAAATTCTCAGTCAGCACCTACTTGATTTATCATCCTGTTCTCAAGTTGATTTCTGCTCCTGCCATAGTTTGTGTTCTGATTGAAGCAATAAAGGACAAGTTGTTTAGATTTTGTAACTGTCATCAAGCTGAAATGCATCTCTAATCCAGAGCATGGTATTTTCAAAGAGCTTTTTAAAAAACACTTAGGATTGCTTCTTGGCTTGAGTGAAGTCACATTTATGCCGAAGGGTGATTGTGGTGTTTGAACACTGAAGAACTGTGCTGCAGGTCAGAGCAGGAAGTGAAGTATCCAGGTGGGACATCTGCCGGGGAGTTAGAACAGGCAAAACACACTGGTGTTTATTCAGGGTGTTATGTTCTGATGGGAAAAAATGATAGGGCTTGGATGATAATTAGGTGCAATGACAACCTGTTCTAAACAGCTGTGTTGAAAACTGCTTCTCCAAACACTATACTAAGGATTTCATTTGGTGATACCTGAAAACAAGAATATCAGGTAATGGATTGTTAGTTCCTCTTCTGGTCTCTCCTTGACTTTTTGTTCTGATATGTCTCTTCTGTTTACTGGTGAGACCTGTGCCTGCTCTGATCTGAACTGTGATACACAAGCTGTGATAACAAGGCTTTTGGCTGTAATCATGGCTGCTATAATGGGTACAGCTGCTCAGAATCTCTGTAGTGCTTAGTGTAATGGTGTATTCGTGTTCTGCTACTTTCCACAGAGAAGGAAGGAAACTGACATTGGAGAAATATTTTCCTCCAAACTACTTTGTACGGTACCTTAAGCAGACCCAGTATCCTGGGGCAGTTTAAAGTATAGCATACGCTGCTGTTTGGTGACAAAGGACTGGAAGTTTGATCAGCAGTTTGAAAAGTCTCACTGGAGAAACTGAATCTGAGCTTCTTTTGGAAATAGAATGATGTGTTCCTGGTGCCACTTGGTCATTGGAGACGATGGCAACTGAGAAACTGATGACCTCTACAAGCATATTTCAAAGAAGCCTGATTTGGGGTCAGAGATACTAACAAGCCCATTTTTTTTCTGGCATTGTGAACGATACATTACTTTCTTCTATACACATTGTTTTCTTCTGTTTCTTACAGGTCTTCTATGTGGCAAAATGTTGTCCCATCTAGGAAAAGCCACACACAATCAAGGTTATCCTGTTGGGAGGTTGAATTATATCTTAATTTATAAATCCTTGATGATTATCATGCTCCCTAGCACCGTGTCCCAAGCAGTCTCTGCTGTTGGAAGTTAGTTTCAGAACGTACAGAGTTCTTGTTTAATGTTTTCTGTTTATAGCATTTTTGTGTCATATAAAAGTGAAATGAATTTCACTGATCTGTGAAATAAATACTTTGTAATGTACTTTTGTGTTGTGAAAGAATCACTTTGAAAATGTATTTGCAAGTAACTCTACTTTCTTTTCCAGCCTGAGAAGTACAGAGTCACTGTAAGCTATGAAAATACCATGTTATTGTACCTGGACTTATATCTGAAGTATAGCTTGTCTCTTGCACATTGGGAGCAGACATTGAGGAATTATTTTGTCTACTATAAATAATTTAAAATTTATTTTATTAAATTAAAATTGACTTAGGACATGTAAGCTTGCAAAAAGGCAAAATTATCATAATGACTGTGATAGATTATATTTCCCTATATTAATTCCTCAGTGATCATACACAATTGTAAGCATTGGTGACTAGATCCAATCTTGCAGTAAGCCCAGTTCACAAAAACTGAAGTGAACTGAAAAACTGCATGAAAAATGCCCCTGACAAAAGCTAAGGAAAAAATTTATCTGAGAGCATGCATCTTCTCAATGTTCTGGTAATGGAAATCAGTAAATTGTCATTTACTGATGTTATATGTATTCTGTTTAAAGCCACTTTCTTGTATTTTTCAGAGCTCTGCTAGCTGGTGGAGGCTTCTCCACATGGACTTACCGGCAAGGCTACGATGTCAGTATTCCTGTTTACAGCCCGTTGTCGGGGGAAGTGGATCTGCCAGAAAGAGCACCAGGGTAAAGTACTTTTCCTGAATTGGGCAGAATATATTCAATATGTTTAATATAGAGCCTGATAAAATATAAATATAGTTACTAATTTGTTGATAGGCTTGGGTAATTTTGTAAGAGTCGCTGTGCTCATGCATGACTCTTGCTATTAAAATATACAACAGTTCCAACAGTAATGGCTTTGGCTCATCTGCCAACATGTGGTTTGGCTATTAACTGAGGATTTTTTTGGAGAGGTTTTGTTTACCTCACTCTAGAAACTGAGCTGAGAGATGTGACAGTATGACAGTGTTTCTGGTAGAAATAGATTCAGTACAAGTTACTTTGGATATAAATATAAGCAGTTGTTAATATGTTTGGGTTTTTTAAGGTGTAGGTAAAACAGGGGAGTAATTCAAAGCAATATAGATTCTCTAATAAGTGATCTGTTCAGCTAATTAGTTTAGAATACTTCAAAGCAAAGTAATGGCAAAAGGTTGCTGTTGCAATGATAAAAGAAGTGTGCTATACCTCCATTGTGACTTTCAAGGGATAGAAGGGTTCGGTGGGGATCTTCGTGAGTGCCTTGTGTAATAGCAGCCAGTGCAAACTTTGAGTGAGTAATAGGAGAATAGGAGGGAGGATGTGATCTTTAGCTATGTATGTCTTTCGGATATATTCTCTGTAAATCAGTTTAGATGTTTTTGTGGTTCTGAAGTAGATTCAAAATGACACTGAGTTCAGAACAGGAGAATCCTGTAAATAGAGCTAGGAAGGGAAGAAGTTCTTGCAGAGTGAATCTTAAGGAGGTTGTTGCGATTAGCTCATGAAAAAGAAGAATGAGACCTGATTTGATTATGGGAATAGTTACATCCAGAGATTAGAGTTTATTCTTTTTTGTCTTTTTAAAATAATGGAGTAAGACGCAAACACCAACAACTCCTGACCTTGTAGTTGGAAGTAAAGCAAGAAAAGTGGGAAATAAAGCACTAATTTTAAAAGGGAATGTAATTAGCTATTGAAACAAGCTACCCTGGGAAGCAAGCAGAGGTTTCTCTAATCCATTCATGTCTTCAGAACAAGAGTAGATAGAAGTCTGGAAGACATGTTTTAGTTAATTATGGAAGACTATTCTTTTATTATTTCATAAGTCTCTTAATTACACAGTTGAAAATGCTTCACTGTAGCAGTGTCTTGCCTCTGTTGTGGTTTAAAAGACAAGCAGGCTGAGACAATGGGAATAAATGACTTGTCCACTGATTGTGAAGATCAAGTTTAGAAATGCCGAAACTTTAGGTCCTTTTTTCTGACAGCATCCTGTAGAGAATATGAGTTGCTAACATTGAAAGTTGTAATTGAAAGGGTGCTGACACTATCAGACACAAAAAGTTATTGTACTTTGGCTTCAATTGTCTTCTCCTATGGTAAGGGCAATGCTCTTGCTGTTGCTCTGGGCTGCTCCAAATAAGATACTGCAGACAATTACAGGAGAAACTTGTGCAACAGTGGCTTGCCTTTCTCACGCCCCTGCTTGTGATACTCCTGGACAAGTCCAGTGTAGGGGCGTCTACAATTGATTCTTCAAAGATCTTAAGTGTTGTTATAGTCCGACACAGAGTGAAAGCATGCTTTGTATTTCTGTATGGAAAGCACGAATGTGATGATAGGCTTCAGCATGCATAGAACCGATTGTAAAGAGAGATGCAGTCATGTTATTCGTTATGCCTATGTCTGGTGTTAGGTCGACTAAGAGAAACTGTTAGGTGGGAGCTGATGCATTGGGTGAGTGTGTTCAGTGAAGGTGTTGGAGCTTCCATGTTCTCAGAGTTGCTTTTTGCGGTCTCTGGAGTGCCATCTAGTGGTCAGCCAGCGTTACTAGTTGAAACGCGTTCACCGGTTGCTTTATGCAGAGGAGTGTGACAAGAGAACGATGCTCAGAACTAAGGTTTGCTTGGGCTGAATTATTACATTACACTAGTGTGTTATCTCCTGGGAGCTAGGACATGCTTTCTTTTGTAGTAAGATTTGATAGCTAGATTTTGAGTATCATAGGATGCTGACAGTTTCAAGGCAAAATTTGATTTTAAGCATATACACAAACAAACCTGCATGATTTTTAACTGTTTTAGGCAGTTATTATCACTTACTTACAGCAATATATCATTTTTGTAATGCAAATACTTTTTATTCCTTTTACAGAGCTCAGCTGAGGGGTTTTTACTATTCTTTTTATTTGGATAGTTCAAAATATTATAAATTCACCTCACCCTGAAATATATATTCTACAGAGCTGCTGGTAGGAAGTTGGTAGCAGCTGGAGGCTTGGGAAAAATAATGTTTAAAAAAGATTCTATGCACGTGTCATCTGTTAATTGGAGCAACTAAAGTGACTGGCATGAAAATGAGTAGAAGAGGTGAGAAGAGCAGCAGGAGAGGTCCGACTTTATAAAGTGTGTGTTTGTGTGTGTTTTCAGAGCTGTAAATTAAAGATAGCATCACATGGAGCAGAACTGAAATCCTAAGTGCAGGCCTTGTGTTTCCTGTGTTCTTTTGGCAGCATGAGGCAGGCACTCACTGTGTGTTCCTTTCAGTGGGAAGGAACAGAGCAGTCTGACTTGGCTGACCCATTTGAAAAGGAAACCAAAGTAGACGAGAACAACAATTATATGACATGCTATTTTCCAACATTACTTTTTAAAGCTGTGATCTGCAGCCATTGTGTTAATTATTGTCTTGAAACTCTTCAGTATTCATAGAATCACAGAATCATAGAGTTGTTTGAGTTGGAAGGGACATTCAAGGGTCATCTAGTCCAGCCCTCCTGCAATGATCTTGAATGTTTCCATGGGTGGGGCATCTTCCACATTTGCAGGCAACCTGTTCAGCATTTCACCGCCCTCATTGTAAAAAAAATTTTTTCCTTATATCTGTTGTGAATCAATATCTAGTATTAGGCATATTTTACATATTCATGGGGTTTGGAACATGATGGGAGTTGAGAATGAATTGAGTAATGGGCCTTCAGCTTTCTCCTGGAAATGTTGCTTTATGTTGCCCAAAGGGGCATAACTAAATCACAGCTAATGAGATAAGCTTGTCCTGTCGTTGGTGTCATCATATCAAGACCGAATAAGCACAAGGTAGCTGAGCTGTCAGTTCAGTATCTTTTTTCAGTTAAAATAGATGGGAAGATACGTGGGAGGAGAAAGTAGCAGCAGCAGCAGCATTCGGTGTCCTGTCTACTTTGTTATAGTACAGAAACACCAAACAAAAGAACAAACAGTCCTGGCATCAGTAGCAAGCTGTTTTAATATGTTATTTTAAATAATGTTTGTTTTGGTTTATAATAGAAGTTGTAACGCAAGTGCCTATTTTACTGTAATAAGCACTCTTTCCAAGTATTCAAGTTGTAAATAATCCTGAGCCACTTACTAGCCAAGATTTAATTGTATGGCGTCATAACCCTTTGCAGCCTTGGTCTTGACAGTGTGTCAACATTTAGTTAATCTTGCTCTGCTTTTCCAGATTGGAAGGAAATGTGTTCTATAGCATCTTGGAAGCAAACTCACCATGCTGTCAGGTAACCTTGCTATGGTTTCTCAGTCCTCGCAGGTATTTCATTCTATCATCTCAAATGGCTCTGCACCCAGAATACCGGTCTGAGTTGGAAGCTCTTCAAGCTGAGAATGGGGAATCAGTGTTGATCCTAGACAAATGTACAAATCTATCAGATGGGATCCCTGCTGTTCGCAAACGCTGTCACAAGAATCAAGTCTTTGATTACCCTCAGGTGCTTCAGGTAAGACTGTCTCTTCTTCATACTTCTTTTCCCCTTGGTGACTTTCCTGTTTGGCACTGGTAGGGTACTTCCATGTATTTATTTAACTTGCTGGCTATGTTTTGAAATGGCATAGTTCTTTATGTTGCATACTTCATTCTTATTTTTAAGAGGGCCAAAACCTATGTACTCAAACTGATATGCAGACTGCGCTGTGATTTGAAAACACTGCTTCATAACTACTTCATGAGATTGGTCATGACAGTCTTCTAGTAATGCATGATAACATCATTTAAACTTAAAAAATGACATGAAGATACTGCCAAATCGAGTAGCAGTGGGAGAAGAAAATTTCAGAGACCAGGCCAAATTGCTTACTTCAAAATTGGGGAAGAATATTGAAATCTGCACTGCCCAGAATAATTGATGCAAAGTGACCTTCACCAGGCATAGCTTTGGAATTGATTTCTCACACATGACAGTCCAGGCCTTACTAGATGGAGCCTGGAACAGAAGATGGCTTTGTCAATTGGAGGGAAGATTAAAATGAAGTTTAAAGAGATTATGTGTGGATTAATTTTGGGGCACGAGAGCGCTACGTTTAAGGAGGATTGTCAGATATTTTTTGTATGCAGCTTAGTAGTTAAACCCTACAAAATTCTCTGTATACATATGAACTAGAAGACTTGTCAGCATGCAGCTATGAAAACATCTAGGTGAAATGTGTTTCATGGCCTTGGCCCAACTTCCAGAGGCCTTTTGATGTGTCAGTGAAGGTAAAACTAGATACCTCTCTCATACCCCTATGTCTCTTGGCAATCCACTAAAAGAGAGGTGCTTTGGCATGCCGTGTGGTGAAGTGAGTTATGCTATAGGCCACTGTGCTCTGTCTGTGGCCACTAGCACATAATCTGTCTTTGAACTTCAGCAGATGATGATAAAATAACAAACAAGCTGAGGAAAGGCCAAGTTTCCACTCCTCCTGTTATGTTTTGTAGGAAATATGTTAAAAATTCCTTGTGGAGGAGAGGGAGAGAGAGGAAAGGGTCATCCTGTGTCTTAAAGTTTTGTCCAAAAGGAAAAAAAAAATATTTGTTTGCTTTATTTCTCTAAATACAGACTGGATTACTCAGGGATAGCAAGTCAGGGAATCTATATCTATGTTTTGCTATATATGCTTTTATAACTCAGAAGAGAGCTGGCACGGCACATGCTGAGATTGTTAAAATACTTTCCTTTGCAGAGCCCTGTATCTCCCTTTGGAATGTCTGGCTGATAACAGTGGTGATGCGAGGAGATATATTTATAGTAACCTTTGTCTAGACAGGAAGAATGGTTATCTGTGCAGATGAGCATGTGTGTCCACATCTGGGCTTCTTCTCTTCTCTTGTCCAGGCCTTACCAGGGTCCCTTCCACCTGCTGCTGTGTGATCTAGTGAGTGAATGGTTAAAATGTGTGTTTGTTCTCTCCACTCCTTCCATTTCCCAAACTCTTCTCTTTCTCTTCCTGTCTGAAAGTGGGGGAAGGGGAAAGCCTGAGGACTGCAGTCAGTTCATCCTTTCCAGCACTGCATTTACAGACTTTCTACTAGACAGGCTCTTGGGCTCTGGGTTGCTAATGCTTCCTGTTCGCACTATTCTCTTGGATGAGATTTTCAAGCCTTTTAGTACTTTATGGGTATGGACACAGGTCTTACAGTTACATTAGGAAACAAGTTAAGAGCCAGCAAACTCCCTTGTATTTCCGAGTTCCGTTTTGATGTTTCAGTGCCCCGCTGAGCCTCCTGGCTCCTTTTCCTTAGGCAACAGAACACAATCTGGAAAGATGTTTTCTTATCTGTGGGAGCCCCTGTATCAACTTTAGAATTTTTCTTTCTTAGACTTAGGGTTAATACTGACTTGGGCTTTTACCTTGTTTGTGTAGCTGTACTCTACAAGCATTTATTTTGCAGTTTTAAATTTGTAGCAAGATTCCTCAGTGGCAGTAAGAATTGAAGTCCCTATTTGCAGAGTGAGTGCAGCATAATCAAGAAGACTTCACTGCTGCAGTTTAAACTCACGGCGTTTTGTCTTGTGGTTTATGTTCTTCCTTCTTGCAACCGTTTTTTATATATTTGAAACTCCCTTTAGGCATCTACCTCCTGCCCTTACCCCTTCAGAATAAGGTGTATTGGTATAGTCAATCTTTCCTTGTAGATCGTACTTCAAGGTAAGTAATCATCCTTTTTTTTAACCTCTGGTAGTGCATTGCCCAAGACTGAACACACTGCTGTGTCTGAGGTCTTTTTTTACTGAGATGAGTGAGTGATTCCATCAGGTCGCTTAGATTGTATTAGTACTTCTTTTTCATTCTGAAACAACCTGTGGATGCAGTGATTTTTCAATTGCACAGCATTGCTGACATGTTAATACCCTTTCTTTTCCTGCCTTTTTGTAGGAAGTGTCCTCTTCTGCCAAGTGCAAACCCTAGCCAGTTACTTTATGTTTTACATTTGTGCAATTGTTTATTTTTATCCAAGTGTTGAACCTTGTAAATATTGTTATTTCTCAGTTTATCAATATGATGTCAAATTCTAATCCCATTATCCATTATGCTCACTAATCATACAAAATTGTAAGTATCGTCTGATCTAGTAAACATGGTCTTAATTCTGCTCCTTAGCTGACTAAGAGGTACATTTAATATTGTTGCGCCTAAAAGATTAGCTGGTCCATCACTGTTTTACCTGTCAGCCACTGCTAACTGCTTTATACTTAGAGTTCTGGCTTTATCTAGACCATGATTTCTTAATTTGCTTATCAAAATGCTATCAAAGATGATGTCAAATGCCTTTTAAGGTTGAGACATGAAATTCTATTACTTATCTGCTATTTGTGGAACTGAGTTGCTCTATAATGGAAGAAGATTATGTTGGCTTCATATAGCTTGTTCTTAGTAAATCCATGTTGATTGTTGCTCATTTTGTTATGTAAAACTTTAATAACTTATTCATCCTCTTTTTCTCAATTAGAATTTTGAAATTTGGCCATTAAAATTAAGCATGGAGTAGTCCCTTCAGCTGATTTCTGATATCTCCACTCATGATATTTCTGAGCCTCTGGAAGATAAATTCAGTCAAAAGAAATGAATTAGCTAATAACTCAGAATAAATTAGTGGTATGGAGCAAGCTTGTTTTCTTTTCGACCTGTGTTTTTACAAAGGGTAGGGCAGGACAGCATAATGCAAATGGTTGGACTCGATGATCCAATGGGTCCTTTCCAACCTGGTGATTTTATGATTCTTTATGTACACACACATAATACAAATCTCCTCGTCTCTGCGTTGGATATAAATTTCTTTATGTGTGTTGGATACCGTTTGTTGACAGGAGTCTACGTTCTGTGTCGTTCTACGTGGAGCCCGCCTGGGACAGGCTGTGCTAAGCGACGTTCTTCAAGCTGGTTGTGTCCCAGTCATCATTGCTGACTCCTACATTTTGCCTTTCTCTGAGGTTCTGGACTGGAAGAGGTATGTACCCTCTCTATTGTACATGAAAGCACTGCATAAAAGATTTCATTACTTACGGTGATTTAATAAAACCTGTGTAAAGTGTACTGGGGTTACAGGGAGTGCAGAGTAAGACACATGAGTCTTTGCCCTTGATATATCAGAAATAAAAGAAGAAAACAGATGAGGCAGGGATGACAGAGCATTTGGTTATCCTGTAGGTGATGGTATTTTTTCTAAAACAGACAGTTTATTATCTTGTGCTTGAATTTACTGAGGACTGTTCTGTGTTCAGGCTCTTTTAAGTAAAGTATGTGCTAAAAGTTGCATAATATAAATGCAAAATTCTCTATGTTCTATCATGATTTTCTTGAACGTCACCTGGGACCGAAAGGTATGATTATTTAGTAGTTGAATACAGTGTTAAGAGCTTAGATTACTTTTCTATGCAGGCACTATGCCCACTTATGTGTTCTTAGCATAATACATAAAAAAATTACTTGTTTGTATACGTCTTGCTGTATATGCTATTACTGCTTGATCACTCCAAAAATCTCATCTGACAGCAAGCCAGTGGCAATCCAGAGGTGAGAATTCAGAATTTCTGTCTCTGCCCCTTCCCTATTTATTAGATTGCTTGTACAGATCAGTCCACAGACTTCTGTGGAGTTGTCTGTGGGCAGACTGGCTGGTGTTGTGAAGGAACTGCTACAGAATAATTAATTATCTGAGAGAAGGTAATTTCTTTCTGCTAATATCTTCTGAATGGGTCTTATTAGAATAAGACAGTGTTCTCTGTTGGAAAAGCTTCTTTCTTTTGGTCTTACTATTTGTTTTCTTTTTTTTGCTTCAGGGCCTCCGTTGTCATCCCTGAAGAAAAGATTCCTGAAATGTACAGTATTCTGCAAAGTGTCCCCCAGCGACAGATTGAAGAGATGCAAAGACAGGTAAAATAATATACTATATTTAGTTTATTTACCTTTATTTATGGTTGAAGTGTAGGTTTATACACCTGCCTTACTGTGAAATCATAGAATCATAGATCTGTCAGAATGCAGAAATATCCATTGTACTCTCATGTTAATATCTTGATTATTCAGCCCACTTCTTTCTTTATGCTAAACATACTCATTTACCATTACTTTTCAGTGTTGTATCTCTACCCATCACTGGTGCAGCTAAGTGTCTTGAACGGCAGTTGTTGATCAGTACTACGTTACCCTTCCGATCAGGAAATTAAGATTATTGCACATGATTGTGATTGCAGAAGAGCACTTCAGTAGGCAGACTTAAGTTACTCAGAGAGGGTTTTCTCCAACCTGCTATGTTAAAGTACCTACTGTTGTGAAATATGTTATAGGATCTTTAGCATCCACAGTGATCAAAGCCTCCCCATCCTGGGTTGCAGCAGATCTTCTGAAATGTGAAACTGAGGTTTTGATTACCTGCTTTTTCATGTAGAGATCATGTGGTATTTGCCATGAGCGGAGACCGCCAATTTCTATCAATGTAGTCAAACCCCATTTTCATTAATTTCACTTTTTCTTGTGTCCTTTCTGCTTTCCTAATGCCCCCTGGGATGGAAGCTCTCCCTGAATGCAGGTGTACTGCCTACTCTCATATACTAACACATTTCTCATGAAATCACGATGTATATTTGTTTCTTCTTTTCTACATAGTATTTAAATGGTACCAAAGAAGAAGTTCAAGAGTGTCTTTATCTCAAGAGAAGCTTTGGGTTGTAGGCAAATATTAACTGCTCAAAATGTGAGAGAAGCATTAAGTGCAAAATGTTTTGAATATTTTAACTAAGTTAACCATTTCTCTGAGAGGAAAATTTTACTTATTTGGTGACTGGAGGAGCTGAGATAGTGCATGAACAGTGCAAACTCACGTAGCCTGTGTTGGCTGGGTGTATATGTAGGCAAACTATTCTTGGGTTTTTTTAATAGCATTTCTGTTATGGACACCACACTATAATATAGTCACAGCCAGTATAGTATGGTTGGACTTGATCTTAAAGGTCTTCTGCAATCTATATGATTCTGTGTTTCTATGATTATCAATTGCATAAAGTGCAAGCTCAACAGATGAACGCTGTTAGCCAGGTGAGGATGTTTTTCAAAGTATGAAGAGTTTTGCTGTTGAATTAGGGGGTAGGATTCAAACAAGTTGTTCTTTTGTTGATTGGAATATATAGATTAAATTTTTGGGCCAGTTGAGAAATAAGATGTTAACATATGTTGTTGTATCCAGGATCTTTCCTCCTTGTCACCTTATTGTTCCTTAGCATATATTGTTTTATATCTGTATGTAGTTAGTAAGAGCTATATATGTAGGGAAGAAGTATACTGTTGGATCTCAGGTGAGTTTTAAAGATGCTTGGGATTTCTGTAGTCAGATTTCTACAACAATTGTGAAGGTATGTTTCTGAAATTCCCTTACACAACTTTAGTGACAAAGTTATCTTTTGTGTCTCTCTTGAAAAAGGTGACCCAAGGCATGATTTTTAAGGCCTATAAGAATCTAGTTATTTCTACGTAGGCAGGGCTTAAAAGCTGCACAGTGTATATTAATACTGGATATGTCTGGAGAAAATTGACTCTCACATTTAGCAGTAAATCTTTTCACGCTTGAATTCTCTTGCCAGCTTCAATACATCCTCTGTACAGAGAGTCTGCAAATATCACAGCAGCCATCAGAGGTCTCCATTCTCTTTAGTCCCTTCACACAAATTGACCGTTTTGGTGGGGCTCACTGGCAGCACCAAGTTGCCACGAGGGATGGCAGGTGAAAAAATAACTTCTCTGGTACTGCTCCTAGAAACATGATTTTGCTTTATTTTCTTTTTTTCTCTGACATGCACATAAAAATGCTAACACTAGGGAGTTTTGCCTAGTAAAGCTTTAAAACTGACATTAAAAGTCTGTTAGAGAGTGCATTGATTTTCTTGATGCCCATTTCATTAATATCATGAAACAATCATTTCAGGATGGTATTCTACAGTGAATATACTTGACAAAAAAGAAACAAACCACCCAAAAGTCCCCTAAACATTCATGATGAAACAAACTAACAACCCGGCCCCCAAATTCATATGATCTGGAAGACTAGGAGAAGTCTGGCAGGAAAGCTGCCTGGAGGAGAAAGACCTGGGGGTGTTGGTTGACAGCAGACTGAATGTGAGCCAGCAGTGTGCCCAGGTGGACAAGAACACCAATGGCATCTTGGCTTGTATCAGGAATGGTGTGACCAGCAGGTCCAGGGAGGTTATTCTCCCTCTGTACTTGGCACTGGTGAGACCGCTCCTTGAATATTGTGTTCAGTTCTGGGTCCCTCATCACAGGAAGGATGTTGAGGCTCTGGAGCGAGTCCAGAGAAGAGCAACAAAGCTGGTGAGGGGGCTGGAGAACAAGTCTTGCAAGGAGTGTCTGAGAGAGCTGGGCTGTTTAGCCTTGAGAAGAGGAGGCTGAGGGGAGACCTAATTGCTCTCTACAACTACCTGAAAGGAGGTTGTAGAGAGGAGGGTGCTGGCCTCTTCTCCCAAGTGACAGGGGACAGGACGAGAGGGAATGGCCTCAAGCTCTGCCAGGGGAGGTTCAGGCTTGACATTAGGGAAAAATTTTTCATGGAAAGAGTCATTGGGCACTGGCACAGGCTGCCCAGGGAGGTGGTTGATTCACCTTCCCTGGAGGTGTTTAAGGCACGGGTGGACGAGGCACTGAGGGGCATGGTTTAGTATTTGATAGGAATGGTTCGATTCAGTGACCCAGTGGGTCTTGTCCGACCTGGTGATTCTATGATTTTATGATTATATATAACTCCATAAAATTAAGTTAAAATAGGAGATATTTTAATACCCAGAATGCAGATCTAGCCTGGGTCTGGAGTGAATTTTGTTGGATTATAGATGGTTTGCAGTAGTCATCTACATTATGTCCGAAGCATCACTAAACATATTAGAAACTGTGGTTCTATTGACTGAAGGTGGAAAGTACATTTTTCTAAGACTTGATGCTTTTAGTTGAGGATATAGTTGTGTGTTGTAATAGGTAGGACTATCAGGATGAAATTACAAGGTCTTTCTCTTGTCTTTGTGACTTTATTTCTATCTGCGTATTGAGGGTACTTGAACGTATTATCCATACACTTCACGTCCTGTCAGCCTCATCATAAAATCACAGAATGCTCTGGGTTGCAAGGGACCATGAAAGTCATTTAGTCCAACTCCTCTGCAGTGAGCAGGGAGATCTTCAATTATATCAGGTGGCTCAGAGCCCCATTCAACCTGACCTTGAGTGTTTCCAGGGATGGAACACCTACCACCTCTCTGGCAGACCCGTTTCAGTGGTTCACCACCCTCAGTGTAAAAAATTACTTCCTAATATGTAGTCTAAACTTCTCCTCTTTTAGGTTAAAAACATTACCCCTTGTGCTATTGATGCAGGTCCTGCTAAAAAGTTTTTCCCTATCTTTCCTATAGTCCCCTGTATGTATTGGAAGGCTACAATAACATATCCTGGGAGTCTTTTCTTCTCCAAGCTGAACAACTTCAGCTCTCTCAGCGTCTCTTCATAGGGGAGGCCTTTGGTCATTTTTGTAGCCCTTCTCTGGATCCACTCTAACAGGTCCATGTCTTTCCTATGCTGAGGGCACCAGAGCTGGATGCAATATTATAGGTGTGGTCTCACCAGAGCAAAGGTCTTGCCAAACTAACCTGATCGCCTTCGATGACAAAGTGACCTGCCTACTGGACGAGGGAAAGGCTGTGGATGTAGTCTTCTTGGACTTCAGTAAAGTCTTTGTCACAATTTCTCACAGCATTCTGCTTCAGAAACTGTCAGCCTCTGGCCTGGGCAGTCTAACACTCTCCTGGGTGAAAAACTGGTTGGATGGCCAGGCCCAGAGAGTGGTGGTAAATGGAGTTAACCCCAGCTGGAGGCCAGTTACAAGTGGGGTTCCCCAGGGCTCAGTGCTGGGTCCAGCCCTGTTCAATGTCTTTATCAATGACCTGGATGAAGGCATTGAGAGCACCCTTAGCAAGTTTGTGGATGACACTAAGGTGGGTGGAAGTGCCGATCTGCTGGAGGGTAGGGAGGCTACAAAGGGATCTGAATGGGCTGGACCGCTGGGCTGAGACCGATCGGATGAGATTTAACAAAGCCAGTTGCCGTGTCCTGCACTTGGGGCACAAGAACCCTGTGCAGTGCTACAGACTAGGAGAAGTCTGGCTAAAAAGCTGTCCAGAGGAGAGGGACCTGGGGGTGTTGGTTGACAACCAACTGAACGTGAGCCAGCAGTGTGCCCAGGAGGCCAAGAAGGCCAATGGCATCTTGGCTTGTATCAGAAATGGTGTGACCAGCAGGTCCAGGGAGGTTGTGCTCCCTCTGTACTTGGCACTGGTGAGACCGCGCCTCGAATGCTGTGTTCTGTTCTGGGCCCCGCAGTGCAAGAAGGATGTTGAGGGTCTGGAGTGTGTCCAGAGAAGAGTGATGAAGTTGGTGAATGGGCTTGAGAACAAGTCTTATGAGGAGCATCTGAGGAAACTGGGATTGTTTAGCCTTGAGAATAGGAGGCTGAGGGGAGACCTTATTGCTCTCTACAACTACCTGAAAGAAGGTTGTAGAGAGGAGGGTGCTGACCTCTTCTCCCAAGTGACAGGGAATGGCCTCAAGGTCTGCCAGGGGAGGTTCAGGCTGGATATCTGAAAAAAAAATTTTCGTGGAAGGGGTCTTTGGGTATTGGAACAGGCTGCCCAGGGAGGTGGTTGAGTCATTGTCCCTGGAGGTGTTTAAAAGATGAATGGATGAGGTGCTGATGGTCATGGTTTAATGGTTGATAGGAATGTTTGGACTAAATGATCCTGTGGGTCTTTTCCAACCTAGTGATTCTGTGAAAGGGACAGAATCACCTCCCTCAACACACTGGCCATGCTTCTTTGCATGCAGCCCATGATGCGGTTTGCCTTCTGGGCTGCAAGTGCATCTTGCCAGCTTGTGTCCAGCTTCTTATCCACCAGGACCTCCAGGTCCTTCTCCACAGGGCTTCTCTCAATCTCTTTATCTCCCAGTCTATACTGATACTGAGGTTTGCCTCAAGCGAGGTGCAGGACCTTGCCCTTCACCTTGTTGAACCTTATGAGGTTTTCACAAGGCCACTTCTCCAGCTTGTCAAGGCCCTTCTGGGAGGTGCTCATCCCTTAGGGGTGTCAGCCTCACCACTTAACTTGGTGTCATCTGGAAACTTGCTGAGTGTGCACTTGATCCCATTGTCTATGTCATTGTTGAAGATATTAAACAACACTAGTTCCAGAACAGACCCCTGAGGGTCACCGCTCGTCAGTGATCTCCATGTGGACATTGAGCTGTTGACCACTACCCCCTGGGTGTGACCATCAAACCAATTAATTATCCACCGAATTATCTATCTATCAAATCCATATCTCCCCAATTTAGAGAGAGGGATGTTGTGGTGGACTGTGTCAGAGGCCTTAGAGCAGTCCAGGTAGATGACATCTGTAGGTCTTCTCTTGTCCACTGATGTAGTCACTCCCTCATAGAAGACCTGGAGGTTGTTGAGGCAGGACTTGTCCTTGGTGAAGCTGTGTTGGCTGTCTTGATTCACCTCCGTGTCCTCCATGTGTCTTAGCATAGCTTCCAGGAGGATCTGTTCCATGACCTTCCCTGGCACAGAGCTGAGACTGGCTGACAGGTCAGTAGTTCCCAGGATCCTCCTTTCTATCCTTCTTAAAAATGGGTGCAGTGTTACGGTTTTTCCAGTCACCAGGGACTTGACCTGACTACCGTGACTTCTCAGATATCATTGAGAGTGGCTTAGCGACTATATCAGCCAATTCCCTCAGAACTCTCAGATGCATCTAATCTGGTCCCATGTACATCCAGGTTCTTGAGATGGTCGCAAACCCAATCTTCTCTTAGAGCGGGAGGGACTTTCCTCTCCTAGTCTGCATCTTGCAGCCCAACCCCTTGAGAGGTGTGGTAAGAGAGGCTGCTAGTGAAGACTGGGGCAGAAAAGTTGTGTACTTCCGCCTTCTCCTCATTTGTTGTTGCCAATTTTGCAGTCTCACTCATGAGGGCTGGTACACTCTCTTTGACCTGTCTTTTCTGATTTACATACCCGTAGAAGCCCTTCTTATTATTCTTGGCATCCCCGTCCAAGTTCAAATCCAGCTGCCCCTTGGCGTTCTTGACTCCATCCCTACACAACCGGGCAGCGTCCTTATACTCTTCCCAGATACCTGAACCTGTTTCCACTGCCTGTGCATTTCCTTCTTGCCCTTTAGTTTGAGCCACAGGTCATGACTCAACCTTGTCGATCTCTTGCCTTTTTTGCCAGACATCTTGCACCTGGGGATGGAGAGCTCTTGCGCTCTCTGGAAAATATCCTTAAAGATCTGCCAGGTCTGCTCTAGTCCCTTGTCCCCAAGGACAGCTTCCCAGGGTATCCTTCTGTACAAGGCAAAGTTCCAATGTAAGCATCTGTGAAATTCCCTTGTTGATACATGGTTCTATGTTCTAGCTATATCATATGGTGACTGTTGATATTGTGTGGACTACAAGTAACCTGATTGCCTTTCCCCATTGAAAAATATGCAGTAATATTTTATTCGTGCTACGGATTTTTGTGTCCTTCCCCCTTGTGTGTCTCATGGTAGGGGGCAATTGCACACTTCTTGTTTTTCAATTTAAATCATATGCGAAAGTAGCTTAGGACTTTTTGGCTAGCCAGAAGTACTTTGGGACTTTTAACTTTTACTTTTTTTACAGTGTACAGGAATTATTGAATAAGGATTCACAAAATAAAGCTGAAGTGATGTTAGGAGAAGATAGAATTTGAAGTTGTAATGATCCTTTTGAGGAGGCTGGTGCTAAGCATAGTTTAGAAGCAACGTGAATTTGTCGCAAGTGCTTTATTTTGGTTTTGGGGCAAGAAAGTACTAAAATGAAACTTATCTAATACCCATTTAGCGAATGAATCTGCAAATGAACTGGAGCGATTTATACATGTTTTCAGATGTGATTTATAGCAGTTGGTTACTCTGCTTAGCCATGGAAGGGCAACAAAAGCTTCAAAATATTCTGGTTTTGCAAGTAACTCGTATTTCTCAGTAATATTTCATAGAATCATAAAACCATAGAATTGCTAGGTTGGAAAAGACCTTTGAGATCATCAAGTCCAACCACACCTATCCACTACTAAACCATATCCCTCAGCACTTCATCTGCCTGTCTTTTAAATACCTCCTAGGATGGTGACTCAAACCACCTACCTGGGCCTGTTCTGGTGCCTTTAAACCACTTTCTTTTGCTGCTTCAACTTCAAAGGCTAATAATGTGATACACGTTTTGACGTTTGTTTTTTGTCAAGCAGAAGAGGACTCACTGAAACTGTTCTTACGGTATGTTTTTTCCAGTCCATTCTAGTTTACACTGAGCATTGCTCTTATCTAGATGGAAACGGAGGTGGTTAGATCACAATGATCATGTTCTTTCTTGTGATACGTTGTGTAACACCTGACGTTTGACATAACACTTACAAAAAGATTGGCCCATAACTGATGTTAAAATGAGGAAAAAGTGATCTTTCCAAAGAGCTGTTTTGCAGCATCTCACCGATTCCTTTGCAGTTAGGATGTGTTTAGGTTTTATTTCAAGAACTATTTCTGTGGAACATAAAATCCCCCCAGGGGAGACTATGTTTTTGATAAAGACTTTTGAAACATGCTTTGCCAGTACCTGCCAAATAACATACTTTTTCAGTAAATTAAGAGCCATTTGATGTGTTCTGACATGACAAAGATTTTTAGCGAAATGGAACAAATCCTTGCTCTAAATTTCTCCTAGTTTTTAGTAGGATGATTCATCACACTTATAGGTCTGATAACCTTCATGGGATTTGAGCCTTTCTTATCCTTAGTTGGAAAACTTCATAATTAAAACAGATTTTATTGTGAATGTTAGCTTGACAGTTTTCTTTATTGATTAGGTACTCTTTTTGTAGTATTTTATTGCAACTGATTCTCTGGAGATCATGTATCAAAATTTATATACACACACACATATATATGTATAGTTGTTTTTCAAGTTGAACTAGATCATATGCCTTTAATGAGTAAACTTTTCTCTATGCTTAGTTTTTGCTTTGTTTCTCGAAGTACTTCTCGCTATACATCTGCTAGAGAAGAGAGGAAAGCTTTTAAAGACAAGTCATTACATTTAAAATAAATTAAAACTTGTATTTGAAAGTATTTTCTTACCATTTGTACACTGATCAGGAGTATCACATGTAACTGTCATGGAGAGCATGAAATACAGGTGCTTTGTCTTTGGAGTCATCATCTGCTAGGATCTGTGGCTGATATGACCTGGGCTGTAATTTTCTGTGACGCAACTTATTTTCATTCAATTGTTTTGTGAGATAGTACATAGTATAAACCAGAAACAAGATTTATAGGTTTGAGCTGAGCTGGGCTGTGGGAAGCGAAGATTAATTTCTGCTGTCCTGCATTATACCTGGTAGTACTGAGATCTCTGGATATTAGCAATATTAAATTATGCTTTTATTGTTCAGACTTGCAGAACATTTTGCACTCAGCAGTTCCTAGTTCAGTTTCCTATCTTTCCTCAGAAAAGGGAATAGTTCCTGTGCTCGTAGCCTAGTCTACGCTATATTAAAAGTTGTTGAATAGTTTCAATACTACATGTACAGACTATGTCCATGAGAACCGGAGACTAGCATATGATAGGTCTTATAAATTCCAACATATTGACAATCAAAAAGAGCCTCTGCTAGTTGAGCTGCTAAAATTAATACCAGTCTGGATGGAACTTATGCATCTCTGGGATTGCTGTCTTGTCTGTTTTCTACAGTAATGTTGTCATTCTCATTTTCTTTGAAGATTCCTTGAACCATCCCCCTCTCAAAAATGGTTCCATATGGAGTCTGAAACTCTGGCAGAAATGCCCAGAGGCAAGTTGATAAGCAGCTCAGCTGCACGGCTACTGATCCAGCAGACTTGATGCTGCATCCTTACGCTTTCATTTTCTCTGCACCACAAACCGGCACCTAGGTAATAGCGAAGTTCTAGAAGTAGAGGGGGAAGAAATAGAAGTAAATGTAGTACGTCTATATGCTAGAGTGTGAAATTTGAAGTTTTGTCTTGCTTTTGAAGAAGAGTGAAACAGGCAAATGAAAAAGAGCAAAACAATACTTTGCTGGTATCTGCTTATCTCATACCCTGTGTAGTTTCCCTCTCAATAGAGTATTCTAATGTTTTGCTTTGAAGGCCTGTTAATCTCCAGAAACTTATTTCATCACCGTAGTTGATGCATAAATGTCTTTAACTTGTATGAAAGTTTTCCTCAACTAATATCTAAGGCTCTGCCTTTTTCCCCTTCTTTCTGTAAGTTGAATCCTTATATCTGAATATACAGACATTTTGTAAATGCTTTTCCTCACTAAATAACAATGTACTTGGAAGTCTTTTGACACAGACAGGCTCATTAGAGCATAAGATCAGAACATGAACGTATTCTGTGATGGAAATAGAATAGCTATTCTTCTGTTTATTTAGACATTCTTTTTCACTGAATGGATTTTAGGAAAGGAGGTTATTTTCAAAAGAAGGCTTTGTATGCCTGTTCCTTTTTGACTTGATAACACTCCCTACCACCCAGGAATAAAACTTTTACATTAATAAATAGTCTGGAAGACTAGGTGACTTTGTGTGCTCTAATGGTACAAAAAAGAAGAGTTAGTGTTCTTGAGTGCAAGAATTCTTTGCATCCTGGTTTCCTAGGGAGACAAGGTTACGATCACGTACAATGTGCATGTGGTGTTTTTTTCTTCTGATTTCTGTTACTGCTCAATTTCAGCCAAACTTACAGAGAGGTGGACATGTTGGAGATAAGAAATTCTGTAAAATTATGTAGCTGTGTAGCAGGTAAGCACCCTAGAACAGCATGGCTAAAATTTTTAAGGGAAAGTTTGCAGCTCAAGTTAACAAAAATAGATAAAACTGTTGTGGTTACCTCTTGTGGATATTTCTGCTTTGGGTAAAGGTTTTGTTTGGAACTGCCACGTCTTAGGCCAAAGAAATTGAGGTACAGCGTGATCAAATGATAAAGTGTCAAATGAAATTCAGTATACAAAGAAACTAGTATATATGCAATTCAGGCCAGTCTTCTCATAGGCAGTGGTAGCCTTTCTGCCAGCTGCAGTCACTTGGAAAAAAGTTCTTAGAGCTGTAATAACTAGTTACATGGAAATACAAATTCCATAGTCAATTATGGTCAAAAAGTTTGATATAAAGAATTTTTAGAAAAGAGGTTGAAAACAAAGTGGAAAATACTATGCCACTGCTTTAATCTGTGATATGTATACACCCCAATTATAGTCCATACTTATGATTCTCCCATCTTAAAAAGGATATAATAGAACTAAAGTTTCACAAGAAGAGTGATTAAATCGGCTAACACTCTTTATCTTGAAAATGAAAGGCTGGGGATAAAGTGAGGAACAAGAATATAATACAGGACTATAAAATAAGAAGGTTGTGAAGAAAGTGAATGGATATGACTGTACGTTGTTTGATGGTATTTCATTTGATGTTTCCTAGGACTTATTACTGAGAATCTGGTCTAAAAAAATAAACAAGGAGATGACCTTTTCCCAGAACTAGAAGTTAGTCTGTGGGACTCACTGTTTCAGCATTTTGTGAGGGAGGGGTTTTTACTGGCATAAAGGGTGAGTGAAGAAATCCAGAGAAGGAAAATCTGTTAGGCATGGATGCAGACATATACCCTCAGAAGTTCCCAAGTCCCTGAGTTGTAGGCTTAAAGAAACTGGAGGGTACTTTGAAGAAGAGATGGCTTATGCTTGCTGCGACTGTGTGAGGGAGTTCCTAAAGCACCTGCTGCTGTCCACTGTCAGAGACAGATTAGGGGAGCAGAAGGCCATTTGGTCAGACCTGGTACAGTCACAGTGATGCAACTTCAGGACATAGTTTTGCAGGAGACCTTTGTATAATGCCTTGTGGAATGACCTTGTCAGATCATCAGTGCTTTTTTTAAATGCGTCTCAACTTCACTGCCAAACACTCCAGTGAGAGAATTTTGACCATGATATGTAGTTTCTTCTTTTGTATGAATAGATAATTCACTTTCCCAAAGCCCCACAAGATACTCTGTCAAATAGTGGCCATGCAGCAAATTTCTATTGAAGTTTTAGATAATCACAAGCTCTTGTCTTTTCAGCCCATGTGGACAATAAAAAGCTAATCAGGGCTGTAAATTCAGTTTAAAAAAATGTGGGTAGGAAGCATGTAGTTTGCAATGTTTGTTCCCACACTCAGAATACCTGGATAGGCTGTTGTGGTTTTTCTAGTGCACTTCCTATGTGACTCAGTCCTGACCTGAAGAAAAGTTCAGGCTCTGGGTCAAATAGAGCTGAAGACACATGCGTAAATCAATGACTTGTTTTAGTGCCACGTTAAAACAACATGAGTGGCTGTTTTTTCTGCCCCCTCCTCCCTTTCATTTAATGTGCTTCTTTGGCTCGTCTTTAAAGAGGGCTCTGTAGAGTAATTTCAACTCTTATCAGCTTGCTGACAGCTATATGAGCCTTTTTGCTGGCTCCAGGCAATTGCTGCTGGCGTGTGAAATATCCCATTCTAAGAACGAAATGGTCCTCGATAGAGTCAAAGCAAATGGATGGTGGAGTTTTCCTTTGTGTGTGGTGCAGTTCACATAAAAGAGATGGGATTTAGTTCTTGTTAGCCAGTTAAACAGAACTTCATTTCAATATCTGGATACTGGAAGCTCTTTGAGTATAGTTAGATTTTTACAAGTCATTTTAATGAGAATATTCAAATTCCAGCTGCAGTTTTTTCTCTGTCAGGGGACAGCTTCTGTCTCTGGGTTCTTTAGACTCATCATTATCAAATTTAAATGAACTTTCATCTGTCTGCCATTTGTAGCATTTTAAGGAGTGTGATTGGAGAGGCTAACCCTACTTTAATCCTCCCAGAGTGCTTTAGTGGAGCTCCGTGTCCCCCATAAATGTCAGGCCTGGACAATTTGCCATCTTATCAGATGCAGTTACAGCCCTCTCACCCCTCCCCCAGAGGAAAGATTTGTTTCTGCAAACAGCAAAGGAAGAGAAGGCTTTTTCCTGGCTTAATGCCAGGATCACCAGGGGAGTTGTAGAATCCTTGGCATTTGTACATAAGACTTTCATTGCTTTCCCCTCCCCTCTTTGTTTGCTGCAGAGTATCCTTATCCTAGATTATTTTTTTTATTATTTTTTTTATTGTCTGTCCTGCCCTGCTGCTTTCTGGAATGAAGAAAACTGTTTTCATGCTTGTTGTATTACAGAGTGGTCTTGGTGGCATCTCTGAGAAAGAGCTCAGAAATTTGGAAGCAATCAGCACCTCAATGAATAATTTTTATGGGATGCAGTTGTGCTGCATTTGTATCTAGATTTGCAGACTCTAAACAACAAAAGGTTAAACTTAACTGTAAGACAGAAATGATTCTATTTTAAGACAATATTATTCTTTGGGTTTTTTTTTTTAAGATTAGATTTTAAGAGTCTATATTTTAAGAGTCCTTATGTTGTTGCAAAGTGGACTTTTGGTACCTACCCTTGGCAGATTGCTATACACAGCTTGGATAGAATACAGATAAACCCGGATGATGCAAAAATTGGAAAGACATGCACTACTTTTAGAAAGAATATTTTAGAATATTCTGTGTCAGGCACATGAAGCAGTTAGCTGCAGGTAAATGGATGATAAAGCATCTCTCTTGGTGTTCCACTCATTCTTTGTTACTCTGTGCTCTCCCTCTGCTGCTTCATCTGTACCACATCATATTTCTTTATCAAATTCACTTGCTCCACTTATCCCTTCATTATTGAAAGTGGTAACAGCTTTAGCACAGACCTATATGGTATAAATACACTGCATTACTGTAGTAATTTGTATGTAGGTCTATTAAGTAGCAGTAAATACGCTTCAGTCTTGTATCCATTTCACTGATCAGTGGAGAGAGGCATGAATAAGTTTTACAAAGTGACATCATAATATTACTAGTGGAATTTGTAAGTTCTGGATTCTGTTTTGATGACTAAATCAAATGTATCTTACAACACAGTGGGAACGTTTGGCTTGTAAGTTACAAAGGTTTTACATGTTCTATAGAAACAGTGTGCTGCTAGATAATCTTTAGATGGCTTTTCCTTTAATCTTTGTAAACTGTGCAGATGTATCTAACAGTTTCTTGGATGCCTGTATGTAGGAAAATTATGTATCTTTGTTACAAATGTAAAAGTGCTAGGAATGGAACAGGATGATCTTGAGAACAGATGGAACAGGTGATCTTGAGTGCTGTCATGAAGCACATGCAAGAGAACTGAGTGATCAGGCCCAGTCAACATGGGTTCATGAAAGGCAGGTCTTGCCAAACTAGCCTGGATTGCCTTCTATGACAAAGTTACCCGCCTACTGGATGGGGGAAACACTGTGGATGTGGTCTTTTTGGGCTTCAGTAAAGCCTTTGACACAGTTTCTCACAGCATTCTGTTTAGGAAACTGTCAGCCTCTGAACTGGACAGGCGAATCATAGAATAACCAGGTTGGAAGAGACCACTGGATCATCGAGTCCAACCATAATGAATGCTCTCCTGAGTGGAAAACGGTTGGATGGCTGGGCTCAGAGAGTGGTGGTAAATGGAGTTAAGCCCAGCTGGAGGCCAGTTACAAGTGGGGTTCCCCAGGGCTCAGTGCTGGGTCCAGCCCTGTTCAATGTCTTTATCAATGACCTGGATGAAGGCATTGGGTGCAACCTTAGCAGGTTTGCGGATGACACTAAGGTGGGTGGAAGAGTTGACCTGCTGGAGGGTAGGGAGGCTACAAAGGGATCTGAACAGGCTGGACCGCTGGGCTGAGATTTAATGTGGCCAAATGCTGGGTCCTGCACTTGGGGCACAACAACCCTGTGCAGTGCTACAGACTAGGAGAAGTCTGGCTAAAAAGCTGTCCAGAGGAGAGGGACCTGGGGGTGTTGGTTGACAGCCGACTGAACATGAGCCAGCAGTGTGCCCAGGAGGCCAAGAAGGCCAATGGCATCTTAGCTTGTTCAAAAATGGTGTGACCAGCAGGTCCAGGGAGGTTATTCTCCCTCTGTACTCGACACTGGTGAGACTGCACCTCGAATGCTGTGTTCTGTTCTGGGCCCCGCAGTGCAAGAAGGATGTTGAGGGTCTGGAGTGTGTCCAGAGAAGAGTGATGAAGTTGGTGAATGGGCTGGAGAACAAGTCTTACAAGGAGCGTCTGAGGGAACTGGGGTTGTTTAGCCTTGAGGAGGCTGAGGGGAGACCATATTCCTCTCTACAGCTGCCTGAAAGAAGGTTGTAGAGAGGAGAGTGCTGGCCTCTTCTCCCAGGTGGCAGGGGAGAGGACAAGAGGGAATGGCCTCAAGGTCTGCCAGAGAGGTTCAGGCTTGACATCAGAAAAAAATTTTTCATGGAAGGGGTCATTGGGCACTGGAACAGGCTGCCCAGGGAGGTGGTTGAGTCACCATCCCTGGAGGTGTTTAAAAGATGAATGGATGAGGTGCTGATGGTCATGGTTTAGTGTTTGATGGGAATGTTTGGACTAAATGATCCTGTGGGTCTTTTCCAATGTAGTGATTCTTTAGAAATGAAAATGACATCTGGCGTTAGTTTTCTTTGAATACATATATGTTGTGGTGGCTTAAGTCTGTACATATGCTCTGGAGCGGAGGATTATAGAGGGCATGCATATTCCAGGGTAGGGAATAATGGGTAGAAGTTGTTAGATTACACTTAGGCTTAAGAAATACAGTTTCCTGCAACAGGACTCAGCTAAGAATGGAATTCTGGTCCTAGGGGGTCCACAGAATACTTATCTTGGTTCCCTCACAGTCTACCATATAATGCTTGCCAACACTCTAGCAAAAATGAAAAAGAAGAAAAGCTAAAATATATCAGTGATGCCTGTTGAGACATTGGGAAAAATTTTCCTGATCCTGGATCTAGTGGTTAAATTAAGCCTGAGAATAAATGCAACACCCATTAACCAACTGTCCAAAACGCTTCAGTCAGCCAGCAGCACCAAGACCAGGTGCTGTGCTCTTCCTTTCACCGTATGTTTTGTTTCTGCACTATTGCTGCCTGTATTGAGTAGCCAGTGCTTCAGGGCATCTCCCGAGATGCGAGTTCCATCTGTTGCAGAGGCCGAGTTACGCACATATCAAGGGAAGAGGGAAAACAACTCTCTCCTCACATTTCTAATTGTTCAGATGAAGCAGAAGATTGCTACAGAATAAATATGCAAATGCTGGCTGGTGATGTACTTTCCATCTCTTTTTGGGTGTTCTAGTTTGAGCTAAAGCTCAATGTTTATCTTAATGTTTAACTCTGAGATTACTTCTCTTTTTTACAAAATTTGGCTTCATGCAGTGAAGAATATTCCTTCTTAGAATGCTAGTTCAGATATTCGCCAAGAAGACAAAAATAACTTTTGTTGATGCCTAGTAATTATTCTCTCCATATAAAATTGTTTTCAATCCTGTTCTGTTGCAGTGTGACCACCACCACATGGTATTATCACAACTAGCAATTATTAATCACCTTATCTATTTCACCATCAACGATACAGCCACGGAGCAATTTGAGTCATGAAGGTTGAGGTATTTCTATATAGCTTGAGCTAAGATCAGTTATTTTTAAGGTGTGGAGATAAAAAAGCGGCACCATGCCTTAAAATGAATTTTTCCTGCAAATATGGAAAAAAACTCCATGACTGCCAGTCCTTCAGCTTTTATCCTTGTAGAAGTCTGTAAGATATATATGTACTCAAGCAAGGCTGGCAGTAATGTCTGGTTAAAGTTGTCCAGTGTTGAGAACTGTGTGTATAGGGATATGTGCATGTTTATGCTTATATAAAATAGAACTATATAGTGTACAGGAAACTGAGCAAAACATGCCTTCATCAAAACGGCAAGTTCGTCCTGGTGTAGGGCTTAAGCTCTGAAATTGAATTATGTGCTGATTTTTGACTGCTATAATATGGCGGTAACCCTACCTAGATTTTTTTTTCCTTGCTTCAAAAAACTGTCCTTTCATGTGCGTGATTGGCACTGGGCTTGCTTTGTGTTTAGCTTCTCTAATCAAGGGAATTTAAGCTTCTATTCTACCAGCATTTGTACAGCAGTCATGGGAAAGCTCAAACGAGATAGATCTTGTTGCAGCAGTCGACACAAATAAAAGCAGTTGTGCCTTTATTTATTTATTTTTTATGCTAGATGCTGATTAAAAGTTTCCAAGCATCCTTTAGCTGTGTTATAAAGCCAACCAGCAGAGAGCAGGGCAGCTGTTGAGGAGGGGTGATGCTGGTGGACATAGGACAAGATCACAGTGGGAAGCATCAGTGTGTGTAACTCAGAAAGCTGGGAAAGGTGTAAACAGATCTCCAATTTATCTGTAGAGTGGGCTCTCCAAACACTGTTTTATTGGCCAATGGCTCCTGCTTTACTAACCTCTAACCTCTGCGATACTCAGAGGTGCTGCCCACCAGCCAGTCTCGTCTTTGAACCCCCTTTGGCTCCTGCCACCTCAAAGGCTTGCAGTCAGATTCCTGTATTTTGCTTGGGACCTCACCTCTCAGCAGGATGCCTGCAGCAAGGAAAACTGATCTACCCTGAGAACATAGACATATTTGAAGGCAGTACCCCTGGGACTAGAAACCTATTGCTTTCAGTTTCAGAAGCTGTCTATCATTTGACAAGAAATTAGGCTAAAACATCCCTCCACCTCCTAACTTATGGTCACAAAGTAGTTGAATGTTCCCTGCAATTACATATGCATATTGTTTTCTGGACTGCTGTTCAATCAATCTATCAGTCTAGCTCACTGTAGGTCTGCTTTCATGTGGTTAACAGGTTGTGTGTAAAGGGCAAACTTAGCATGAAATGGGTGATAGAGATCCAAGTAATTTTGACTATTCCTTGGGTTAGGTGTAGCTGCCCCTTCACAGCAAGAGTCTGGTGTAGCTGGAGTGACTAGAGAGCCCTACAAACTCCTGGAAACTGGAGGGAGAGATAGTGGGCTATTTTTTGTGTCTTTACGTGATTATCAGTGATGACTATGTAGATATGACTATGTGGAAGCCAGAGTAGGTTCTATATTACTCTCTTAACAGCTGTATTATTTCTGTGGTGTCAACTTATGCCATTTGCCTGTAAATTGAAAGACTGAACTGAAAAGCTCTTTGAGACCTAAAGGAATTAGGTAGCAATTTTTACATTACATGTTTTTAAAACTCTTAAGTGCACCATGAAACTTTGCTTTTTTTCTCAATCTGCTCCTTTCTTTGCTGGCTCTGTCTCCATGCTTTGTGACACTATTCCCAGCCATAGCTGAGAACAGGGTGGTCCTTTGCTGCTCGTAGTGCTGATACCTATTTGTTGGCTCCATAACTGAGATGTATTTTGGCAGTGGATTTGTAGGGTACCAGGGCAGTAAGTCAGGTTTCCTGGCTGGTGCAATGTTGCCTTCTTCAACAGAGTTGTGAAGTTGACATACTCATTAATTAAAGAAGCAAGCTTGAGTATATGATGGGAATACCAGTGCTAAGTGGTATTTTTAGCTAGTCGAGTCTTATGTTCTTGTTATTTTTAAAACTAAGTTACTATCACTGGGATGAGAAATAGCGGAAACCTGTATTTTAGGGGTCAAGATAATGCAGGGTTTCAAAACCATGTAAAATGTTGTCGTTTCAGAAGGGAGAACTATTCTGTTAAAAAGATCTTTTTCTATATCATATGTTTGAGCTTGATTTTAAGCAGAACAAAGCTCTTGTTCAGAACAGGAGGTTAAAACCTTAAAAAAAAACCCAAACAAATGGAAACAAACAGCCCCAAACAAACAAAACCCCCCACAAATTTTCTGTAAGTATGAAAGTAAGATTGAAGTTATTAACTTCAACAGATAGATTTTGAAGAACCATGCTCATACATGCACGTATCTGTTGTTGTATGGATGGATTACTATAATTTATGATTGTTTTCAAAGTACTGAAGAGGAGAATCTGAAGAAGACTGCAGAGCAAGAAGCTTAAGGTTAATATCTGAGCTTGCTCTAGCGTTTTCCTTTACTGTCATGAGTCAGCATTTGTCAAGTAGTTTACAGCAATAGAACTGAGAGCTGGTAGAACTGAGTTACTCCCAAGTGGCTTGTATCTGAAGAGTAAGACTAGCATTTTGAACTTTGGCCTCAGTCCTCTTCTGAATCAGCAGCTTCAAAAAGAAAAAGAAAAAAAAAGAAATCTGCGTAATGGAAAGATTAAATTTTCACTTTGCATTGTATCTGAAGTAGGCAAATGTGCTTGTTTCATGGCTGAAATTACTACAGTGGAGAATATTGCTCCAGGTGATTAAATCTATGTACTGCTTTACTTGTGAAGAGATACTCTTTGATAGAGAATTAAAAGAAAAGGCAGCACCGCAAGATACCTATCTAGAATCTCTTTCTTAAAATGTAGGACTGTAACAATACAAATTATTGTTTTGCTTGCTGATCCTGTAGGAGTGTCTTGTAATTAAGGAATGTTCCTCTATAGATCACTCATGTAAGTTGTGTAAGTTAAATAGGTGAATATTTTAAGAACTTTACTTGGGAATCACGTATATCTCTGAGAAGCAAGAGTTGAAAGCTGGAATGAAAATTCAGAAACGATCTCAAAAGAACATTATCATTTTCTATGAGAAGCAAACTTTAGCTAAACATGAAACAACTGAAAGTGCCTTCCATATTTATACTGCTCATTCCTCTTTTTCCTTTCTGGAGAAACTCCCTAGTTTGAGCTTTGAGAAAACCCAGTGTTGAATTATGGGTTAACCTCTATCTGAAGTGATCACACACGTTCAAAAGTGCAGTTCCTTGCTACCCCCATTTTTTAGCCTTAGAAGATGCTGATGTTATGAGCGCTCTTCATGCAATGCCTACACTACTGCTTTTCTTGGATAGGTCCATGTTGACAAGCGGACACAAGACAACCAACCTAGGCTGAATTTGAAAGATGCTTTTAATCTGTTTTTCTATAAAACATGAAAATAACTCAGAAAGCTTTTCAGTTTTAGGTAAGTTAGCAAGATTTTTCCGGTATTGCATTGTTCTAACTTTGTAACTCTTAAAATTCCTACATAGTATTCTGTGTATGAGGACAAGAATCTAATTTTTACTTTCAGATACCGATTTCTAAAGAGGTTAACTCCCCTTTTGGGTAACTGCACTGACACCCCAAAAATGAGCCAACTTTTCAGAGCATGGCTCTTACATTTTTCCGTAGCCTAAATCACATAGGTAGTTTTTTCAAAAATAATTCTACATTGTTGTTTGTTCTCATTTCAGATCTTCATGCCTCTACAGGAAAATGAGAGGGCCCTCAGATAATTTTTTTTAAATAGGGTTTTAAGGGAAGGAAGGGTCATGGCCCACAGCTGGTCACTTACTCTGTACTCTCATACTTGCGTAATAAGAGGAAAATTGATTGTTCAGCGGGTATTTTAAAGTACCAGAGCTTTACGTTTCTCTCTAAACGACCCTGTTTGGTTTTTTGTGTGTTTGTTCTGTTGGGGTTTTTTTAACCCACTGATTACATAGAGAAGATTGAGCCAGTGAGCTTTAGGTGTGTTGGACTTGGTTGTGTGATATTACTAAGGATACTAAATCAAATAGCACTTTTTTTTTAATCCAAATTCTTATTACTTTCTAGAAGCAACAAATTAGTTTCTAATTGTTAATAATTTAAAGTCTTCTGAAGGTTCTTCATAAGCCTGTGCACAGAAACAAAGATGGCAATGAAACTTTTTGTAAAATGTGTGTTCCTCCTAAAGAGGAGCTTATGCTCTCTCTTCAGTCCCATTTTACCTTAGGGGAAGGTAGGGGGGAGCTGGGGGGCTTGGGAGCTCAAGCTTGCTGTCCAATTTTTGTGTATCATCTGCTGTCCTCATATACATCTTTACTATGGGGTAAATAATTCAATTCATCTTGAGTCTCAGTAGCCTGTCTAATCCTACTGCACAATGGAAAAAAATTGTGGGAGGGGGTTGCCTGTGACCAATGACAGTAGGTTGCTTGATGGGCAATGACTTGTTAGGTCTCAGTAACTTAAAAAACCCGTTTGATTATAATATACTATCACATGTAATTTAAGAGCCTGAAACTCTTAGTTGATGAACTTCCATGCCTAGAGCTGTTGGATACACAGCAGAGCTGTAGGTATTTCTTGAAATATTTTTTATATCTCTGCTGAAGGTACACATTTTAGCAAACGGTTGCCAGAGTCAGTAGCTTCAGTAGTATTGGCTAGCTAAATATTAGTTTTGTTGGTGTAAGGCTTCTTTTACAAATAATAAGAGAGGATAAAGTTGGTTTTTTTTCTGGTTTTCTATCCACCCCAAAATTTGAAAGGTCACGAATGGTTAAGTCTTATAACATCTCTGTAGAGTGCTGAGAGGCTGAAGTAGCAGCAAGAAATTTAGTGAATGTCAAACATTTATCTGTAAATAAGTGACAGAACCAGGATTAAAAGTAAGATCACCAAGCTTTGGCACCAGTGCTGCTGCAGCAGTTAGGCCATGCTCCTTTCTTCAGCCAGACTTCATTAATCCAGCCAGTTGGGGAGTAAAAATCAGGAACACCCAGCCAGTGTGAAAATGGTTATATTTCAAGGCCTTGTAAATCCTTTCAAGGCATTTTGGAAACACTGAACTCCTGCAGTGGGGCAAAATCTTACAGTGTCATGGCGCCTGACCTAACAGCTGAGAGAAGTGGTGGTTTATGGGCAGTTAACTTTTACTGCTCACAAATCTTGTTTTTTTCCCCTTTGCGAACTTTACCAACTCCCACCAAGTCATGAAAAGTGAAAAGACAAGGGACTAGAAAGTTCCTTTCATGGACTGTTTTCCCTTAATCTAAATGTTACAGAAAGTATTCTTTTCCTTGCCTCATGCCCAGTGTTTTTCTTTTCACAAACTAATCAAAAGATTTACATTGATCTGTCTTGCACTCTACATTGGAGCACCATTAGTGGCATTAACACTAGAACTTATAAACATTATATGAATGGACTTTGTAACCTGATGCTATGTTGGCTTGTAAAGAGGTTATAAAGAGATGCTAGGCCCCCAAGTGAGTTTATTTCTAAGGAAAATAACACCTTACCTAGCTAAATGTTACTTTCTGTGAGTAGGCTACCCTGCTGCTGTATGTTGCTCCCCGTTGTCACCTGCAAAAATAACTGCAAATATTTATATCCCAAACTCTTGTTTATGCCAGTATGTGCTGAATATTCTCAGTTTGTTTTTCTGGTCATGTGCCTGAACAAAATCCTGGAACTGAAAACAAGTGGAGTTGAACTTCTAGGTTGGATGCTTGATTACTTGGCTGAAGGAATGCAAAATTTCCCATACCATCTACAGTTTTGAGGAAGAAAACTAAACAAAAAAAATTTGTCAACTTTTTCTTCTGTGTTACAGATATTGCTAGTGTTCCTCAAAGTGTACCTATGAATTTGTAGAGATAAATTAATACCTCTGCATTATATTAAGTACCTTTAGCCTCTACAGAAAGTAATGGGTTTTCATGGCTCATTTAATGAGGATGTGGCAGTTGAACCTGGGGTGGAAGAGAAACAACATGGAGCTACCTGCTGCCATGCCCATGTTTGTGACCTTGGTCTGCAGAATTCATGTCTTGGGAGAGGGGGGAGTTTGATCTCTGATTCCTTTAGTCTTTCATGGTGAGGCTGTCTTGGCTTTGTAAAATTTTTTGCAGAAGTTGAATTCAGTCAAATGAATTTCATGGGGAATCTGTTGTATCATAAGAGATTCCAGTCACTTCCAACCCATTGAGCAACCCAATAATACTATGTATTTCTCATTCTCAGTCAAGTCATTCAGTACTCTACCTTTGATTCTTCCACATGTTGTTAAAACTGTTATAGAGAGTCTGTCTTCCATCTTGAATCTATCTTGGATTTTCTGTTTATGTAGAATTTCGAAGGTGAAGAGAAGCTATGTTTCCTAAATGCCTCTTTTCAATTTCCTCATAAGCCATACACCCAGAACAAGATCTCATAGGTTAACACATGTTCATCTGCATTGTTTTGGCAGTTGTACAAAGTACATGATTGATCCTTGTTTACAATTTAGACCTAAGCAATGTTTAGGTGTAAACAACGTTGGCATTCTGTACAAGTCTGTGGTCCACATATTGTGTTTCCTTAGAAAATTCTGAAAGCATATCAGGTAGACTGCCAGAATACTAGAAGTTAATTTCAGTTAAGTCAAAAGGAACGGTAGCTTGACCATATTGTAGTTGTAAACTGTATAATTGATGCTGTATGGAAGACAAGATCTATAATTATGGATTGTTTGTTTCAAGATCCTGAAAGGCGTTCAGGTAGCTCCAATTAGAATGTTACAATTGCAGTATCTTACACATATTAGCAAGTGTTTTAAAGGGACTGTTATATAACCATTAGTCTTCTAAATTGATGTATGTGGAAAAGAGAAATGAACAGCTCAGAAAAACTATGTGAGAAGACTAAGAAAGGTGGCATAACAGTCAGGAACGGGTCTCTTTGTTGTTCCTCTCCTCTATCCCAAATAGGTTCATGTCATGTTGGTTAGATTCCAGCATAAGCTTTTCAATCATGCTCAGTAGAGCAGAAAATACATTTCAAATGGAATTGATGCACAACTTCCCAATAGAGAACTTTCCCAAAATGTTCAGTAACTTAGCATGCTGAGCAGCAGAGACACTAGCAGACCATGTTAATCAGTTCTACTTTATAAAAGCAAACAAGGTGGGTAGGAAGTAATGAGACCCTGGAACATCTGTTTGGAGACTTCAAATCCCCTTAGAAGGTTTTAAGTTCTGACTTAAAGAAACATAACTCCAAAAAATTGCAACCAACTGTGGGAACATTTTCTAGCTTTTTACAAAAAAATTAATTATATAAATATTAGTCTATAAAGAGTAAATTCCCTCTGCCCTTTTCTCCAGTTTTGCTTCTGGTATAAAGGTGTAATCTTCCCTGACATTGCAAACATTCTATCAGCGAAAAGAAGCTAGATCAGATCCATCCTAGTTTTGGTTGAAGGAGGAAGAACAGCTTTGATTTTTATGAAGCTAGATAATCATAGATATTACAGTATTCATAAACAAAATTAGGGTTAGAACACTATATGAATGTTGTCATTTAACAGTGCAATACGCAGTCCTATGTGTATTTCACACAATTAATAGCTATTTGATTACTCTATAAAGTTTGTGTATTCATATGTTAAAAGGCTGCATACAATAATTTCTCCTTCCTACTTAGTGCTGGTTATAGCAGAGGTTCTAAAGTGTTATCTAATGTGAAAATGAAAATTGAAGTAAGTCTATGTCCTTGCTCTTGTTTATTTAGGATAGGATACTTTAATAGAGAGGTTCACTGTTCTGGTCAATTATAATTCTTAATCTGCTTCTGGTTTTCTTTTTAAATCAGTTGTTGATGAGTTCTGGATTATTTATTTTTCTTAAGAAATGGGGCATAGAATCATAGAATAACCGGGTTGGAAGAGACCCACCAGATCATCGAGTCCAACCATTCCTATCAAACACTAAACCATGCCCCTTAGTACCTCGTCCACCCGTGCCTTAAACACCTCCAGGGAAGGTGAATCAACCACCTCCCAGGGCAGCCTGTGCCAGTGCCCAATGACCCTCTCTGTGAAAAATTTTTTCCTAATGTCCAGCCTAAACCTCCCCTGGCGGAGCTTGAGGCCATTCCCTCTTGTCCTGTCCGGGGTCACCTGGGAGAAGAGGCCAGCGCCCTCCTCTCTACAACGTCCTTTCAGGTAGTTGTAGAGAGCAATGAGGTCACCCCTCAGCCTCCTCTTCTCCAGGCTAAACAACCCCAGCTCTCTCAGCCGTTCCTCATAAGACCTGCTCTCCAGCCCCCTCACCAGCTTTGTTGCTCTTCTCTGGACTCGCTCCAGAGCCTCAACATCCTTCTTATGGTGAGGGGCCCAGAACTGAACACAGTATTCGAGCAGCGGTCTCACCAGTGCCGAGTAGAGAGGGAGGATAACCACCCTGGACCTGCTGGTCACACCGTTTCTGATACAGGCCAAGATGCCATTGGTGTTCTTGGCCACCTGGGCACACTGCTGGCTCATATTCAGTCGGCTGTCAACCAACACGCCCAGGTCCCTCTCCTCCAGGCAGCTTTCTAGACAGACTTCTCCTAGTCTGTAGCACTGCATAGGGTTGTTGTGCCCCAAGTGCAGGACCCAGCATTTGGCCTTGTTAAACCTCATGGCATTGGACTCAACCCAGCGGTCCAGCCTGTTCAGATCCCTTTGCAGAGCCTCCCTACCCTCCAGCAGATCGACACTTCCACCCACCTTAGTGTCATCCACAAACTTGCTCAGGGTGCACTCAATGCCTTCATCCAGGTCATTGATAAAGACATTGAACAGGGCTGGACCCAGCACTGAGCCCTGGGGAACCCCACTAGTCACTGGCCTCCAGCTGGATTTCACACCATTTCCCACCACTCTCTGGGCCCGGCCATCCAACCAGTTTTCCACCCAGGAGAGTGTGCGCCTGTCCAGGCCAGAGGCTGACAGTTTCTGAAGCAGAATGCTGTGAGAAACTGTGTCAAAGGCTTTACTGATGTCCAAGAAGACCACATCCACAGCCTAGGCATAGGGAAAGAAATACTTAATTCTTTGCTTAGCATGTGATATTTGCTTTATTTGATGTCTTTTTTGTATTTTGAGAAGGCAGGTAATATTTATTCTTGTTTATGTAATTCTTCTGCTTTAACAGTTGGACGTAATATTAATTTTGTTCATAGTTTGTGGTAGTTGGCCTGTTATCCAGCTGCTAAGTCCTGCCAGGGAGAGAAATAAGAAGAGGGAAGTGATCCTGTTCTAGAGTGAAATTACTTTGCACTCTCTCTGGATAACAAGCTGCAGACAGGTGTAGTTTTTGGACATACTCATCAGTCTCCTTAATAAAATTTTGAGGTACTTTGAAGTAGTAATGCTTATGGTTGTTAATATTTTCTCACAATAAGAGTAGTGCTCCAGAAGGCACTTGTCTCTTTCCTAGTTTGCTTTTTCAATTGTAACATGGATTTTTTTCATCTTAAATATTTAACAGAACTATTCTGAAGAATCTGCTTTACAAACTACCCACAGAGTAGAGTCTTAAGGCCAGTGTCTTGGCAACAGATTTTAAGTTTCGAGTTGCATAGTTTACTCTCAGATTGAAGTACAGGGTAGCATAAGCATGAATATGCACAAGTTTACTTATGAATTTACGTTTTCCCTACTTGTAATCTTTCCTGTGCACTGTTATTTAGCCTAGGAATGCTCCAGCACAAAATGTGCGTGGAGGAATCACCCTTTGTCTTCTACTAAAAAGCAAAGACACGTAGAGTGAGACACACTGGCAATTTGCTGACAACAGCTAAGTGAGAGGTATTTTTGGTTCATCTTAACATCTGTAGCTCAAAAGCTTGGTATTCCTTCAGTAAAATAATATTCTAAGTAATGTTGTTTAATATTCTCATAGCACGTGATTAAAAACAGCCTGTCTGTAGAGCCTTTTTGCTGTTTAGGAATCCACAGAAAGAGTGAAATAGCACTTGCCCAAATTTGTATGTTGTCTTCAGTAGTATTCTGGTTTTGAAAGCTTCAAGCTTCTAATTATAAAAAAGAGTATTTTGTTTTAATTGTTTTACAGTCTAGCTGCAGACACATACTCTTATAGTTGATAGTAAACTACAGGGAGACTAAAAATTAAATTACCTTCTGGACACTTCAACTTGCTGGATTTTCCTGAATTAAAATTAAGTTGAGAAAAATCACATCTCTTGGGCCGAGACACTTGAACTACACTTATTGGTAAAGTGTGTTTCCTTCTGGATTGGATGGGGTCCCACAGGATGATTTGATGGTTCCAGGCATTTAAAAAGTATGTTCGTCTCTAGCAGAGAATCAGATAAATAAACATTTTCATTTCCAAAGCCCTGCTTTTCTTCCATCACTTCTGTCTTCTATAGGAACTGGTAGAATATTAAAACTTGCCTTACAGGACCTTAGCTTGAAAATGACTCATCTGTGACATTCAATGTGTGCACCATTTCAGCACTTTTACACTGCCCAACTTGTAAATTGGCCAAGATTAATGATTGTAACAAACTAGCATATGCATATACATTTATGTAAAAATCTTTAATATTTACTTGTATAAATAATATTTGGTTTTGGAAGACTTGTGAGTGTATTAGTTTGGTAGGGTTCATAAGTACCAAAACTCTCCAGCAGATCAGCTGTCTTTGATGTTAAAAGGTGACTTTAAGTTCCATGTTTTTGTCTGTGTGCTTTTATTTGGCTATTTAGCTGCATTGTGGATTCCTCTGCCTTGGAAAAACTGAGTTATTTCTTCTGTTCTGTGGTCAAACTGCTATTGAGATTTTTCAAGAGGGAAGCGTGATTAAAGTGTGCAAGTAACTGATTCCTTCAACTATTCTCATTCTATTTAATCACTTGCAAAGTAATGCCTCTGCTTCTTTTTATTGGCTATAAGTCGTGGTTTTTTGACAGATGGGGTTGAGTTTGAAGCCTTCAGACTCTGTGGAAATATCCTAGTTAAAGTAAATGTGCCTCCTAATTTAATTTTCACCTGACTTGTAGACTTTATGAAACAGATTGTGCATGGCAAGCCAAAATTGATTATTAAGCACTAGTTCTGTGCAGTGTGAAAGTGAACTTTATTCTCTTTAAACAGGCAAGGTGGTTCTGGGAAGCATATTTTCAATCAATGAAAGCAATTGCTCTTGCTACTCTTCAGATTATCAATGATAGAATTTACCCATACGCTGCCATTTCTTATGAAGAATGGAATGATCCCCCAGCTGTGGTAAGTAAATTCGTTTGATTCACTCATAAAACAAATTGTGGGTTTGGGTTTTCTTTTCTCATATAAAAGGTATGTGCTATGAAATTTGATAATAATCCTCTGTGTGTGTGTATGTGTTGTGTTTAACTTGCACAGGTGAAGCTAATATTTTTTATTGCAACTGGCAAAATAACTAGCAGTTCATTTTATGTCCTCGCAGTGAAATGCGAACTTTTAACTTTTGCTGTTGCATGCACTAAATTGCTTACTTGTTTATATATTTATTTGTTTTGCATGTGTGCATCTACATACTTAATTCTTTAATCTGTTACATTTAGTGTGAGTTTAGTGCTCTTAAAAATGAATAACTGCAGTGGAAATAGTCAGTGGAAATACTGAAGATCTTAAACAATCTCCAGTGCTCTTTCATGTAATTCTGATGAAATAGCCACTTACTCCTATGCCTACAATTTTCTCCACATTGTTTCTATGTGAATTCTTTTATAGTTAAGTTTTACTGTCGTATTTTTTTTTCTTAAAAAATAATAGTCTTACTGGTTGAACCCACCTCTGGTAAGAAGAAACACTGGAGTATTAATTAACCTTCTGCTCCAAGCAGCTGGTTCTGATATTTTACTATAGAAAAGCCTGCAGATGATTTTCATTCATAATCAGTTAATTTTCTCTGTGTCAAAATATAAAAAAATAATTTCATTTTACTAATAAAACCAAACTTGTTAACTGTCTCACTTTATGATGGTTTAGAGAGAGTTTCTCTGAAAGCTGGGTAAGAGTAATCATAGAAACATAGAATGATTTGGGTTGGAAGGGACCTTAAAGATCATCCAGTTCCACCTCCTCCCCTGCCATGGGCAGCCCAGGATACAGTTGGCTTTCTGGGCTGCAAGCACACATTGCCAGCTGATGCCAAGTTTCTCATCCACCAGCACCCCCATCCTTCTCTTCAGACCTGCTCTCAATCCCTCTTCCTTCCAGCCTGTATCTGTGCTTGGAACTGCCCTGACCCAGGTGCAGGACCTCGCACTTGGCCTTGTTGAACTTCATGAGGTTTGCACAGGCCCACCTCTCAAGCCTGTCCAGGTATCTCTGCATGGCATCCCTTCTCTCCAGCATTTTGATCTTGCTGCACAGCTTGATGTTGTCGGCAAACTTGTTGAGGACGCACGCAATCCTACTGTTCATGTCTGTAACGAAGATGTTAAACAAACCTCTACTAGAAACCTATGATCTAGTTGCCATCACAGAAACTTGTTGGGACGAATGCCAAGACTGGAGTGTGCCTATCGATGGGTATAGGCTGTTCAGAAAGGACAGACCAGGAAAGAGGGGTGGAGGCGTTGCCCTCTATATCAGGAAAGGGATAGAATGTGAAGAGCTGTCATTGAAGAGTAGCCACAAATAGGTTGAAAACATGTGGGTCAGAATAAAAGACCGAGGAACCAATGGGAACCTTGTGGTTGGTGTATACTACAGGCCACCTGATCAAGGAGAGCCAATCGATGAAGCCTTCTTCCTCCAGTTACAGGACTAGAGGACTTCAGCCACCATGCAATATGCTGGAAAAGTAACAGGGCAAGCTGTAGGCAATCCAGGAGGCTCCTGGAGTGCATTGAAGATAATTTCTTAGTCCAGCTAATAGAGACCTCCACCCGAGGGGATGCAATACTGGACCTGATGGTCACTAGTACAAGTGAATTCATCAGTGACATTAGGATTGGAGGCAGCCTGAGCTGCAGTGATCAACACTGGTGGAGTTCAAGGTCCTGAGGGATATGGGACAGGTGAGGAGTATAGTCAGGACCCTAAATTTCAGGAAAGCAGACTTGCAACTCTGCAAGGAGTTACTCAGTATGACCCCCTGGGACATGGTCCTCGGGGACAATGGAGCAGAACAGAGCTGGCAAATATTTAAGATGCTTTCCATGAAGCACAAGAGCGCTCAGTCCCCAAATGTAGGAAATCAGGCAGGAAAGGGAAGAGACCAGAGTGGCTGAGTTGAGACTTCCAGGTCAAACTCAGGAACAAGAGGGAACTGCACAGGCAGTGCAAGCAGGGACAGGAAACCTGGGAAGTGTATAGGGATGTCGCCCAGTTGTGTAGGGATGAGGTCAGGAAGGCCAAGGCGCAGCTGGAACTGAACTTGGCAAGGGATGTGAAAGCCAACAAGAAGGGCTGGTACATCAATCAGAAGAGGAAGATTAAAGAGAACGTACCCCCACTGATGTTTGAAAATGGAGACCTCATGTCAACAGACAAGGAGAAGGCTGAGGTACTTAACAACTTTTTTGCCTCAGTCTTCCCTGACAGCCACTCTCCTCACCTCTCCTGGGTCATGGGGTAACAAGATGGTGACCAGGGGGGTAAACCCCCTCCCACTGTAGAGGAGGATCAGGTTCATGACCACCTGAGGAACCGGAACATATCTAAGTCTATGGGACCTGATGAGATGCATCCCAGAGTCCTGAAGGATTTGGCTGATGTGGTTGCCAAGCCACTGTCTATGATATTTGAAAAGTCATGGCAATCAGGAGAAGTCCCTGGTGACTGGAGGAAGGATAACATTGCGCCTGTTTTTAAAAAGGGTAGAAAAGACAACCCTGAGAATACTGACCTGTCTGCCTCACCTCTGTGCCTTGGAAGATGATGGAACAGATCCTCCTAGAAGACATGCTAAAGCATATCGGGGATGAGGTGGTCATGAATGGCAGCCAGCATGGCTTCACTAGGGGCAAGTCCTGTATGACCAACTTAGTGGCTTTCTATGATGGGGTTACCACAGCAGTGGACACGGGTAAACCAACGGATGTGATCTCTCTGGACTTCTGTAAAGCCTTTGACACAGTCCCCCACAACATCCTCCTCTAAATTGGAGAGATATGGATTTGATGGGTGAACAATTTGGTGGATAAGAAACTGGTTGGATGGTCATATTCAGAGAGTAGTGGTCAATGGCTCAAAGTCCAGGTGGAGATCAGTGACAAGTGATGTCCCTCGGGGGTCTGTACTGGGACCAGTGCTGTGTAATGTCTTCCTCAATGATATAGACAGTGAGATTGAGTGCATCCTCAGCAAGTTTGTAGATTACACCAAGCTGAGCGATGCAGTTGCCACATGGGAAGGATGGGTTGTCATCCAGAGGGAACTGGACAGGCTGGAGAAGTGAGCCTGTGAGAACCTCATGAGGTTCAACAAGGCCAAGTGGAGGGTCCTGCACCTGCATCAGGGAAATCCCCAATTTTAATACAGGATGGGGGATGGTGTGATTGAGAGCTGCCCTGCGGGGAAGGATATGGGGTGGCTGGTTGATGAGAAGCTTGACATGAGCTGGCAATGTGTGCTTGCAACCCAGAAGTCCAACCATATCCTAGGCTGCATCAAAAGAAGCGTGGCCAGCTGGTCGAGAGAGGTAATTCTGCCCCTCTATTCCTCTTTTGTGAGACCTAATCTGGAGTACTGTGTCCAGCTCTGGAATGATCAACATGAGAAGGATATGGAGCCATTGGAATGGGTCCAGAGGAGAGCTACGAAGATGATCAGAGGGCTGGAGCACGTCCCATACAAGGACAGGTTGAGAGAGCTGGGCTTGTTCAGCCTAGAGAAGAGAAGGCTCCGAGGAGATCTTATAGCAACCTTCCAATACCTGAAAGGGGCTACAAGAAAGCTGGGGAGGAACTGTTTACAAAGGCTTGTACTGATAGGACTAGGGACAATGAGCATAAACTGGAGAGGGGCAGATTTAGACTAGACATAAGGAAGAATTTCTTCACCATGAGGGTGGTGAGGCACTGGCACAGGTTGCCCAGGGAAGCTGTGGCCGCTCCATCCCTGGAGGTGTTCAAGGCCAGGTTGGATGGGGCCTTGGGCAGGCTGGTATAGCGGGAGGTGTCCCTGCCCATGGCAGGGGGGTTGGAACTGGGTGGCCTTTAAGGTCCCTTCCAACCCAAACTATTCTATGATTCTCTGAATGTTCTCCTGTACTGGAAGCACATCCATGTCTGGGGAAGCTAATCTTGCTATGCTAAATACTTAAGTAATCTTACTCAACAAGCAAGTTTTTGGTTTGTTTTTGTTTTTTGGTTTTTTTTTTGTTTCAGTAGATACTTGAAAAATTATTTATATTAGTTATTCAACCTAGAGGTTCTTGACCAGAAGGTTTATGACATAAGACATGCAACATACAGAACAGAACTCTGAAACTGTGGAGGAACACAGAACAACAATACCATGCTGAAGCAGTGCAAGGAGTAAGCAGTAATATTGTATCAATGTGCAGTTGCAGAGAAAAGTTAGAAGGCTGACTGCAATTAGACAGGCTGGAATTTGTCCAGGACGTTGGAGTTAACACCTCATATTCGTGCCTCTCTCATGCCACGAATGGTCAGTTCCTTGGTGGTTTTTATGTCTCAGTTGAAAGAATTTGCTGTTTATTTTAGTCTATGCAAACTGCTTAATATGTGTATGAATTTATTTCTTGCTTCAATATGAAACAGCAATATCATTAGAAGTTTCTTTATGGGCTGTGTAAGCTCCATATTAGCCGGCAACACAGAATGCCTGTGACCTTTTCTCACAGGGTCAGTTAAAGAAAATAGAATTCAGACTAGAAGCTGTTCAAGAGCCGTTTTATTTGTAGAACAGCAGTACGCAATCCTGTGATATCTTTAACTGGGAATTTTGATAGCTGCTCTGAGCGTGTATGGAAATCCGTCTGTGAAGCTTTTTTTTAAGGCAGCTAATACTGTTTGGTTTTGATCTTTGTGTTTTCATTTAAAGCAAATAACCTTCTCCAATTTATGTTTGAGATTTTTTTTTCTATTAATCTATTTTGTCACTTTTTGGTGAGAGCATATTGCCGTTGTGGTCTGTAGAGGAGCACATTTTTCAGGACTCAGCTAATTTCTGACTTCAGACAATTTAGGTGATGATATATACATTATCTTCTAGTACGTTTAAGAAGTCAATAAACTTAATAATAGTTATTTTAAATATTTTGATGTTTTGGGGTTTTTTGGGGGGGGGTTGTTTGCTTGTTTGTTTTTTAAATAATTTTGTTATTAAGAATTCCATAGTTGCTGTCTACTTGTCAGGGGAATAATGATTACTTGAGCCTGTGGGTGTATCTCATAGAAGCTCATGCCTAATGGCCACTCATAACAGTGTTACAATCTCTAGTAAGACTGGATGACACATTATAGTTGGAAAACAGGTACATATTTGTGTTTGAGGTAGCAGAAGATGTCAACTGTATCCTCTAACTCTGCTAAGAAGACAAAATAACTAAATATGACTTGAATGTGTTCCTCATTGACAAGAAAACTGCTCTGTTCTTCTCTTAATAAACTCCAAGACTGAAGCATTTAAAGCAAATTATTTCAGGTTGGCCCTAGTGCCAGGATATTGATAACTTAAAATGAAGCACCTGTGAGGTGGCATTAATACTACAGTGAAATGTGTGAGTATCTGGGTGCTATAGATTTTTGTTACTGGCTAGAGCTGTATCTCCAGAACTTGCCATGTGTGTTCTGCTTTCAAGCTTGATTGGCTCAGCATCCAGTTCTCCTAGTTGCAGTGGTTGTTCCTTGTGATGTTGTGGTTAGTAAAGATTAAATGCTCTTCTATATACTCTTGTTCCAGTTATGTAGTTTAGGCAGGAATGTGGAGTTGCAAAAGAATACACAGAAGCTGTAAGAAGGTTAGCAGAAGGTGCAGAGGTGCAATCACCATTTGAAAGCAAGGGGCTTACTGCCTAATTAGCCAGTGGTTTTTTTTAATCACTACAAAGCTGTTAATAGAGCTCAGATCCCTGTGCTCTAAATAGAGAGGTTTTGAAAATGAGAGCATGGATTTCCCTATGGAATATTTATACAGAAGAGGCCAGCTTTAATGGGTTTATGAGCTTACTTCCTAGGACAAATGCACCTTTCTAACAGAAAGAAGAACTTGCTGTCTGTGCAAGATTGTTATGCAAAGGACAGTCCTTAGCTAGAGAGAATCCTTGGCCATGGTTGCTTTCCTATTTGTTTCCTTGCTTTAAATTTCCTTTTCTTTGTGTGCTTATAGAGTTTAATTTTACTTAGTATGTCACTAGTATCCTGAGAAATAACAGAAAAATAGAGCTGGGTAAATTGATCTGTTATTAATAGTTTTGCTGCTCAATTGTTACAGCTGCTGAGGTGTATAGTAAAACAGTAAAAACATTCTGCTTTTGCAGTTAGGGTAGCACATAACCCTCCAAGGCGCACATTTTGCTCTGTGTTTTGTTGAGCTACTGCAGCCTCATGAGTTTGTGTCCAGTTTTAGGATTTATCATCTCAATTTTAATCTATTTCCTTTGATTTTGTGTAGTACTGCCTTTTATTATTTTGATTGTAGTATACTAGAATTGAATCGATTTTGAGATTGCAAACAATTAGCAGATTACAGCCTGTAAGTATGCTCGATAAAAGAGATTTTTAGGACCCTCAAATATTCGATTAAGTAAGTTTGTAACAGCAGCACCTATGAAAAGAGAGCTGCGTCTTTTACAAAAGGCCTCCTCAAGCTTGATGTAACTTGCAAAGTAGAATTGGTAGCTACTTATGGATATTTTCTGAACATTTTCTCTTTGCTTTATTTTGAATGCTGATACTTCAAATTAGGAGTTAGTACATATCTGTAACCATAATGATTATTCTCTTTTCAGCAAAATTACGTTAATATTTGTATCAGAGAGGGTGGCCATTACCTTGGAGAGTCAGCAAGAAAATGATATTTGGGCATTTAAAATCAGTAAGGTATGCTTATGGCTAGATCTGCATATAGATAAGCTTTATTCCCGTTCCCCAGATACTCCTCAGGTCTCAACAGAAAGAAACACCTTATGTCAAGTCTGTAGTTTCCCAAACATTTTAAACCACTACAAGCAGATACTGTTGCCAAAAGAAGCAGTCTTGCATTCTTCCACAGTTGGATGATGGTTTCCCTCTGGAAGTGCTACCTTCTTATTTCCTAGTTCACTTGGGGTGGATTAACAGAAACAATTTTCCTCACTTAAACTTACTCAGGGGAAGGAAATAAAAGGGGGGGACTAGGTGTCTGGAAGGTGCTTTTTTGATGTTAGTTTGCCTTATATTGGCTCAAAATATTAGTGAGTCTGTTGCCTGAGTATCTTCACCATAGCGTGGATACAGCAGCAGTGCAGGAAGGTGTTCATCCAGTAGAAGGGAGTTTCAGGTACACAGAAGATAAATGCATATGCAGTTAATTCCATACTGAGAGCATTACGTTGTAGAAGTGATCTAAGAGTTTTATGTGCTTGTATGGGTTGACTGAAGGCTGTTGGCCTTTTCTAAAGAAATAAAGTATGTTATAAAAGGGATTGTTTTCCTACTTGTCCGCTATCTTGTTGAGGAAATGGAAAACTAGTAGCATATAACATGCTAATATGTTGCAGAATAATACTTTTGGTAAAAATACACTACAAGATATTTCCTCCTTTTAATGAAGAGGGGTAAATAATGATTTTGGGGCCTGAAATTCATTCCTGGACTACTTCAGTCCTTTATGTCTCCGACAGTCTTTTGCTGCAAGCGTGAGAGTTTAATACTTTTTGTATTTGTTGGCCCAGCCACTATGCATTAGGCAGGGGCAATCAGTTATGTCCAAGTCAGCCAGAAAATGATTGCTTCTGGAGTGTACATTGTGACGGTGATGACTTTGGGCTGTATTAGAACTAATGACCTGGATTTGAAATGTAATTTGTTGTCTTCAATGAAGTACTTTGATATGCTCTAATGTATGTAAACTACTTTCTCATTTGAGCTTCTTTGTAGATTACTTCAATTCCTTTCTTAATTTGCCTCACCGCTAGCTAACATACATGAGTTTCTAAAAAATAGTTTTTTTTCCTTATTTCTCTAGTTGGTTTTGTTGAAATCCTTTCAAGCCTGTTTATAATGTAGACCTATAAAACATTAGTGGGGTTTTTTTGTCAAGGCTTGCTTTTGAGCTTTGACCTTGGATGACACAGACCATAGTTTAATAATCACTTGAGAATATCACTATGCTGAACAACAAACATACCAGATTTCATTTCTCCCAGTGAGGCAGAAAACACCACCATAGTCTGGTTGAAACTAAAATACCCAAATTAAATTAATGCTAAAAATGCTGTTCACCTAACAAAGCCTAAGTAGGATGTTCATTTACAGAATACTTTGTGAGCTTCTATCAGTTACCAGGCAGTTAATATTGTTAAACAATATAAATATTTCTAAGCTGTTTGAGTACTATTTCACAGCCCTAAGCTCCAGATAATACCACTGTCGGAACTGTACCATCCTGGTACCATTCCTCACCTTCCAAGCAAATATTAACATACACTTTTTTATTTTTACCTTTGAATGGCAACGACCTAGCCCTTTTCTGGTCAGTGCACAACTGGTATTTTTAACATTGAACAATATTAGTTCCTGAATCAACTCAGTGAAATTTTGCTTTATTTACTGTGTTTGAAGATAGGCGTTCGTTCTTATACTAAATAAATTGCAGCTTATCCATAATTTTTTCCAGTGTTGATGTTATGGACAAGTTGAATATATCACATGTATGCAACTATAAATATTGATTATTTTGTGTGTGTAAGACATGAAAATTAACAGTTAGATATTTAACCTACACAAAAGATATGTTAAGGTCTTTTGTCCAATTTCAGATTATGTCTTACCCTGTTTTTCTTCTGTCAGGAGCTGCTACATTGACTTATACCAAGGGAGGAAAAAAAACCTACAGAAAAACACGAATCCTTTCCTTTCTTAGTTCCGTGTTTCTCTTTCAAATAATTTGAATATTCTTATTAAGCTTATAATGCTATAATAATCTTATTACAAAAGAATGGCAATAAAACTGATGGAGAAATTCCAAAAAGCATATGTGTTATGGCAGCTGTAAATATGAACTCAGATCTTGATAACTCCCCTTGCTGCAAATCTATTCCTTGACACATTATTGAAATTCAGTCATTGAAGAGGTGAGCCTGAAGCAAAGTTATTATATCAAAAAATATGTTCAGCCAGTAGATTCTATCAGAAGGACTCAGAGACCTGATTACATTTAAGCAGCTAAACAAAATAAAAGATGCCGAGTAACATAGTGTTACAGTTATGTGATGTATTCTGGCAGTCAAAAATCATGATTCATGACATTATCAGATTTTATCACTCAAGAAGGAGTAGGTAGAAACCCCTGCGTGACTTGTGGCCAAAATGTTTTTGAGGAGGGTGTATGATCTTCATCGAAACATGAAATGGTGGCCACTGCAAGTTGGCTTGTGATTTTTCAGAGTCTAAGCACTGTGATTGGATCTGGAGAAGTACAGAGGGTTTGCCCTATGACCACTTGAGGATGGGAAGCATGATGAAATACTTTCTCAAAGTATTCAATAGAAACTTATCATGAATAATTGAAACCATACTGAGATTAGGCTGATACTCAAAACAACCCAGCTAAAAAAGCCTTCCTTACCCACATATATACCTGCTTTAATTACATGTATAGAACTGCTTAGCAGCTGAACGTTTTAAGTTCAATATACTATTGTCCTTATTTCTCTGCTTTTCAAAGACAGTGAGTTGTTGTTGTTCAAACTATGTGGTTTCACTAATATGTTGGTTACATGCCGAGTCTAGATGTTGAAAATAAAATACACAGGGAGGAAATCCCACTATCTTGTTCATGGGAGCAATGAAATTTTATTCACTGTTGACTGAGTGTTGCTGAATTTTCCCATTAAACGATGGCTGGGAAATACTTGACTCTCTTCTATAATATAGGATATCTCACACAGCCTTGTTTTCCTAGAGACTGTTCTGTGATGCAGTTTGTCTGCTGTGTCTTACTTCAGGTCTCTTTTAATGGTACACATTGTACCCTCGAATTAGAAGTTTTGGGGTAGGGCCTTGTCTTAGTTATGTCTAGTATTTTGGCAATACCCTTGAGGCCCTGTTGCTTTTATAAACATTGTCCAATTCTTAGTCGTATTCTATTCATTGACATCCTGTAGTTCTCATCTATCTCATTTCTGTATCCTGCTAAGAACGGTCTGTTTAAAACTTCTCTGCTAACTTGAACCTGAAGAATTCCCATGAAGTCCAACCTTAGGCATCACACGTAATGAAAATTCAACTGCCTTGATATCTTGTCCTTAAAGTATTAACTTCTCCTAAAGTAGAATCAAGTTGTTTTTAATGGCTGAGAGGGAGAGCAGTATTTGATATATTTATAATAAGGAAAGTGCCTTATTTCTAAGCCATTATTACACGTCCACATTTGTGGAAACGATGTGTAGGACAGCTGCAGCAGTCTGAATCCTTCCCTGTATAAATACCCATTCCTGAATTCTTCTCTTTCCCCACCTTCAGGTTATCCCTAAGTTTACACTGTTGTTGAAGTCCCACTGCTTTGGCTTTTCATGTGAACTGCAAAGAGCTGTCAGGCAATTGAGACCTAAGTGACATGAGATTACTCTTAGGAAACTAGGATTTGAACTTGCTGCTTTCTGGTCATAAAAATCGTTCACAGCGAATAACCTGTTAATCTTAGATTAGTTATCCTGGTTCCTGGGAGGGCAGGGTTGGAGGGTTGTCTTATCCATAGCTGAGTATCAGTCCATTGTCAAAGAAAGGTGATGGATGATCAATCCACTGTTGCTGCTTGCTCCTCTCTCTGAGAGTGAAAGTTCCTGTGAATTTCCATGAAAAGCATTTAATAAAGATGGGACTGGAGCAAATCTTCCTTCACCACTTGGTTTCTTCACCAGTGACTGGGAGAACCCATCCTTACCTATGTCATTATCCTTTTCATGCTTCGCTGCTATAATGGAGATTTAATTAGGTTGCTGTTGAATTAATTGCCTGTATGGTTTGCTTTTTCTAGGCAGAAATCTGGAAAACTTGAGCAAATTATGGAGGCTTGAATTTGCCCGATTTCCTGCAGAAAGTGGGGTCAATAGGTCTCAGACTGTAGACACACTTTTTAGGCAGGCAGCAGGGGTGTTGGCCCTTAATGGCACTTGAGAGATGCTTAATTGCCTTCTGAAATGTTTTTTCTCAAATGAGAGGCTTGGTTCTCCCTTCCATTAGTGTGTGTCTACAGGCTTCTCCCTCCTCCTGTCATCCTTTAGTAGATGCATGAGCAAAAACATCTCAAAAATCTATGTTATAACCAGCAACTGAGAATTTTCATGCCTTTCTGAAAGTAGCAAATTTGGAATTTAAGTAATGTATCTAAACTTTAGGTTTCTAAGAGAAAGCAGGACAATACTTTAGGGTTGTATGCATGTGGTCGCAAACATGCATCTGTACTTTCTTCTTTAAGAACCTAAAATAGTCTTAGATGGTAGGAAGGAATAATAATTTTCCAAGGATTTTATACCAAGTTATTTATTAGTAAATGCTCTGACCAGAGAGAAAAAGTTGCTACATAAACTTTAAGTGGAAGTCATAAATTTAGGTGGCAGTGCTCACCCGTAAGCAGTAAATGCAGCATTGTCTGTAGATTACCAGTTATTTCTTCTTGTAGGGCAGAAGCTGAAGATTTTCTTGGCACTCTACTGACTATCACGTTAAACCTCTGCTTTAAATATTAATGAAAAGAGGTTTCTGAAAGTTGTTTTAAGAAGCTGCTCAACATTTCAAGGGTCATTTGGGTAATAGCAGTCTTTGGTGGGGGCTGTGTGGAAATGAGTCTGTAAAGCTTTAATGAGATGGATTATGCTCTGTAACGTTTAGATTGTGATTTGCTCTGGGAATTATTGTAGCTGGAGCAAAATCAGAGGGCTGTCACCATCTGCCACCAGTTGTCTTGTAAAATTAGCAAAAATAAACGTAAAAGCTTTAACTTTAGAGAATGTAATAGTGTGAAAGCAGATTTCTCTCTGCACTTATCAGTTACTAAAGTAATGGATATTTAGTTTCTGGATTACTGAGTGTAGTCATCTGCTGTCACAGTAGCCATGTCCCTTCTATGAACCAAAGTTCCTTATTATGCTGTTAGTATTTCCACATTATCCTATTACTCCTCTTGGGTAAAAACTAGAACTATGCATTTTCTATTAGAAACCTCACAAACAATTTGTGCTGCTTGTACCAGACTTGACAAAGTATGTGTAGCTGAAGGTTAGTCCATCTTCTCAGCTACTGGAAGAAGGTAGTATTGCTAATCCTTGCCTGGAACATATGGACCATCCTGGATATAACAATGTGCTAATGCTGTGCTTATTTAAGTGTCTCTTTAACCTCATGTATTTCTTCCCACTTGAGTCTTGATGTGTTTGTAGAAGGAAATCATTCATATCATACTTTTTTCTCCTTTGCCAAAATGATCAAAATGTTGTGATCTCTTTTGATAAACAGGCGCTCTGTTCTCCTCATCCTTGAAGTTATTCTAGAAGTATCTAACCACTAAACACAAGGAGTATGATTGTTGAGTGTATGAAGTAACCCGAAGACCAAATAAGGAAATGGAAAATTGCAGTTTCCTGCAATATGAGCTGATAACTTTTTAATACTTGCTTTCCTCCTGATACATGCAGCCTTATGGTATGAGTTTAGCTGGATATCCTCACAGCGTTTCTCTAAACTGACGGCAGTTACTAACCTCTTATGAGTGTTCGTAGTTTTTACAGCCTAGGACTCAAGACTTCTCTGTGAAACAGCATCACTTGGTTTCTGCTTTCCCAAATCACCTTTTCACCTCATCTCAAAAGATCTTGTTTTTCCCTTTGCTTCTTTGTCCAACCCCTGCTCAGAAGAGCAGCTGGAATGGAAAAGTTGAGACTGAAATGCTGGCACTTTCATTCCTGTCAAATCATAGAATCATAGAATAACCAGGTTGGAAGAGACCCACCGAATCATCGAGTCCAACCATTCCTATCAAACACTAAACCATGCCCCTTAGTACCTCGTCCACCCGTGCCTTAAACACCTCCAGGGAAGGTGACTCAACCACCTCCCTGGGCAGCCTGTTCCAGTGCCCAATGACCCTCTCTGTGAAGAATTTTTTCCTAATGTCCAGCCTAAATCTCCCCTGGCGGAGCTTGAGGCCATTCCCTCTTGTCCTGTCCCCTGTCACTTGGGAGAAGAGGCCAGCACTCTCCTCTCTACGACCTTCTTTCAGGCAGCTGTAGAGAGGAATAAGGTCTCCCCTCAGCCTCCTCTTCTCCAGGCTAAACAACCCCAGCTGTCTCAGCCGCTCCTTGTAAGACCTGTTCTCCAGCCCCCTCACCAGCTTTGTTGCTCTTCTCTGGACACACTCCAGAGCCTCAACATCCTTCTTGTGGTGAGGGGCCCAGAACTGAACACAGTATTCGAGGAGCGGTCTCACCAGTGCCAAGTACAGAGGGAGCACAACCTCCCTGGACCTGCTGGTCACACCGTTTCTGATACAAGCCAAGATGCCATTGGCCTTCTTGGCCTCCTGGGCACACTGCTGGCTCACGTTCAGTTGGTTGTCAACCAACACCCCCAGGTCCCTCTCCTCCAGGCAGCTTTTTAGCCAGACATCTCCTAGTCTGTAGCACTGCATAGGGTTGTTGTGCCCCAAGTGCAGGACCCAGCATTTGGCCTTGTTAAACCTCATGGCATTGGACTCTGCCCAGCGCTCCAGCCTGTTTAGATCCTTTTGCAGAGACTCCCTACTCTCCAGCAGATCGGCACTTCCACCCACCTTAGTGCCATCCACAAACTTGCTAAGGGTGCTCTCAATGCCTTCATCCAGGTCATTGATAAAGACATTGAACAGGGCTGGACCCAGCACTGAGCCCCGGGGAACCCCACTTGTAACTGGCCTCCAGCTGGGGTTAACTCCATTTACCACCAGTCTCTGAGCCCGGCCATCCAACCAGTTTTCCACCCAGGAGAGTGTGTGCCTGTCCAGGCCAGAGGCTGACAGTTTCTGAAGCAGAATGCTGTGAGAAACTGTGTCAAAGGCTTTACTGATGTCCAAGAAGACTACATCCACAGCCTTTCCCTCATCCAGTAGTCGAGTCACTTTATCATAGAAGGCGATCAGGTTAGTCTGGCAAGACCTGCCTTTCGTGAACCCATGTTGGCTGGGCCTGATCACCCAGTTCTCTTGCATGTGCTTCATGATAGCACTCAAGATCACCTGTTCCATGACTTTCCCTGGCACTGAGGTCAGACTGACAGGCCGGTAGTTCCCTTGATCCTCCCTGCAACCCTTCTTGTAGATGGGCACAACATCAGCCAGCCTCCAGTCCAGTGGAACTTCTCCAGTCTTCCAGGACTGTTGGAAGATGATGGAAAGGGGTTTGGCAATGACATCCGCCAGCTCCTTCAATACCCTTGGGTGGATCCCATCCAGCCCCATAGACTTGTGGGTGTCTAGCTGGGCAAGCAAGGCTCTAATCACTTCCTCGAATCTTGGGAGCTTCATTCTGCTCCTCTGACTCCTGGGTTTGTATACAGAGGGAACAACTTTCTTTACAGTTAAAGACTGAGGCAAAGAAGACATCAAGTACCTCAGCCTTTTCCTCATCCTCTGTCACTGTTGTTCCTTCTGCATCCTATAGGGACTGTATGGTCTCCCTAGTCCTCCTTTTATTGTTAATATATTTATAGAAAGATTTTTAATTATCTTTCACAGACTTTGCCAATTTGGTTTCTAGTTGGGCCTTAGCCCTCCTGATTTTTTCCCTGCACGATCTCACTTCCCTCCTGTAGTCCACCCGAGATGCCTGTCCCTTCTTCCAAAGCTCATAAACATTTCTTCTCTTTTTGATATCTCTCAAGATCTCCCTGCTCAACCAAGCTGGTTTTTTCCCCTGCCGGCTCTTTTTCCGGAACATGGGGATGGCTTTCTCCTCAGCTGCTAGGGTTTCCTTTTTGAAGAGCTCCCAGCCCTTGTGGGCTCCCTTGCCCTTAAGGACTGTCTCCCATGGGACTTTGCCAACCAGCCTTCTCAACAGTCCGAGGTCTGCCCTCTGGAAGTTTAATGCGACTGTCCTGCTAACCACCCAATGGTCCCTCCACTGCTTCCTCTGCCACCTTGTTGGCTCCAAAGGAGGTTGGCATGTTCAGTGAGAATCTAGCTGGCTGTCTTGTCTTTTGCCAGCTGATCTGGCTTCTTTACCTTGGCAGTCTATTGAAGTAAGACCTTTAAAGTCTATAAAGAGATACCGTAGTTAAAATTAATGAGGAGCTGATAACACCGAAATTCATCTTTGCATCTCATGTCCCCCCCTTTTTTTTTTAATGCAGTAGATGTTGATTTTGCCATTAAACATACACAGTTTTGTGGAATCTGGTACATTATTCCTCTTAGTGCCTGCTTTTGCAGGCACTAAAAACTTGGGTACGCATTTTATTCTAAGTTAATGTTTTTGCTGCATTGCTTTTGTTTTTGTCAACTATTTTTCACTTCTGAAATTGCAGTGTGGATTAAGTTTCTCTCTGTTTATTGAATCATCAAAATAAATATAAATGTCTTGAAATAGTGGTTATTAAGTGAGAATTGAGTCATGCTGGCTGGGTTCAAAATTCGCCGTGGTTTTTCTTCTCCACAATCCATCTGCCTCTTCCATTTTATTTTTTTTTTTACCTAATCCCTCTTTGTTTGCAACATTGCAGCTAGGCAAAAATGAAATTGAATTAAGAAGGAGGTTGGAATAAAGATTTTAAGAAATTGCTGAGTCTTCTTTTGCCAGAATTGGAGGATCAACTTGTTTGATCTGAGCAGATTCCAAACCTGATGTGTTACTCCCTACTGTAATTATTTGTGTTAATCAAATTGTATTCTTGCTTTCTTGTTTTCCTTCACAGAAATGGAGCAGTGTGAACAACCCACTCTTCCTTCCACTGATCCCACCTCAGTCCCAAGGTTTCACAGCCATAGTTCTGACCTATGACCGGGTGGAAAGCCTTTTCCGAGTCATCACGGAGGTGTCTAAAGTGCCTAGTCTGTCCAAATTGTTAGTTGTCTGGAACAACCAGAATAAGAATCCACCTGAAGGTAAGACCCCATGGTAGCTGTGGTTGAAGAGGGTGAGACTGGGAGTAGCATGCCTGTTGGCACCTGTTACAAAATGACCTCCCTTCTGCTTTGTTAATATGTCTCCAAAAACTATTTTACAGTTGCTTGCAAAATGATAAATTTGGATTTTATTGGTGACAATGTTTTTTGAAAGTGTAGTAAGAAAAGGCTCTGTAGATTAAAGAAAAAAGCATACCAGTGGCTGTGCTGCTGACTTCTGAATCAAAGGTAACAGATGTAATAATTACAGAAACATTTCTGTCTTTAACTTTATTTTGGGGACTGGTAAGGAGAGACCCATCTTTGATTTTTAAGTGCTTGGCTTTATTTCTGTATAGATGCTTTCTCGATGCAGTGAATACTAGTTCTGCTGGACTGTTTTTTAGGGCAAATATGATTTAAAGCAGCAAAGTAGTTTGAATACTTTGAGCTATATAATAAGTGAGTATTTTAACTGATGAAATGAAAACTTGGGATGTACTGGGTGTCTGAAAAGAAGTTCCTACTCCACCAAAATGTCTTGTGAAAATGCTATAGGATATATAACGTATATAGACTAAGACGGCCTGCCTACTTTTAAATATTTGTTTCCAACACACATGATACTGTTGCTCTTTATAGTCTTTGTGAGTGAGTCTGGTGAAGTCTGCACAAATATTTTATTCAGTTGTTAATTAATATATTAATATATTATGTACAATATATTCTATTTATTATATTATATTAATAGATATTAATTAATATATAGTTATTCAGATATTAATTCTTTAATGGAAATTTTTCCCGGAGGAGGGGTTTCTAGGAGATACTGTCCTCACAATAACAGGTTCCAAATGTTGCTGGAACATCTTCCATTAGTATCAGTGAGTCTGTTATTGAGGTAGGGGCCCGAGCATTTTGGTTTTCGTAGCCCGTTGTAGAAGGCAGAGCCTGCTGGACCTTCCATCTGTACCCATCTCTCCTTCCTGCTGGATGACAGCCGGCCTTGAGCATCATGGCTCCTGGTGAAGAGGCTCGGTGCTGCTGAGCAAGTGGGGACACTTAGCTCCTGCCCTGTGTAGCTTCCCCAGGCATGAAGGCTTCAGTTCGAGTGTAGTGCTGGGTGTGCAGCCAGGGACGCGGGTCGTGGTGTTTCAGCTCCAGAATTTCTGGAACATGTGCAGCATCATATGTGCCTTACTGTGGAAGAAGAGCAGAGCTGTCTGTTAATGTGCATTAGCATTTGCTTCCCTAATTTTTGCAGTAAAGAATGTAAACACTTATTTTCTTGGTTGCTGTTGTATCCCAGGCTATGGTGGTCTTGGTAGTCTCTGCCTTTTTATCAGTTACCGGGGCAGTCACAGCCCGATAAGCTTCTCAGTCACTGTCAAGCACCACCTATCATGTTTTCTACAAGTTAAAGAATCTGCTTGATAATGTTTTTTTTTACAAGCTTGATTAATCTTAATACGTGTCATGTGTGAGGTATTTAGTTTAATCTACCTGGTTCTATTTCACTTTTCAAGTCAGGCTTCTGCTGCTCTTCCCAGTGGGAACTGCAGGTGGACAGGGAGACATGAAAGCACCTGCATAAGGCATGTCCTCTAGTGGCCAAATGCACAGAGCAGCCGTGCAATCACTGGATAAAGAATATTATCTTTGTTTTTAACTTTTCTTAAAGTATCACACACGTGAAACTTATTGACCTCAAGGCTATCTCCTGAGTTGGTTTAAATTGGCATGGCTGCATGGGTTTCAGAGAAGCTCTGTCAAATCTGATCAGCTGATCAGTTGTTCAAGGCCAGATTGGATGGGCCTTGGGCAGCCTGGTCTAGCAGGAGGTCTCCCTGCCCATGGCAGGGGGTTTGGAACTGGATGATCTTTAAGGTCCCTTCCAACCTAAACTGTTCTATGGTTCTATATTTTAAATTTTTTTAATTCATGGTTGTTGTAAAATGAGGGCACATTCACATACCTTTTCCCAAATGATTTAAATATCTGGATTTTTAGAAGATTTGGTTTCAAAAAGTATGTTAATCATAGAATAATTTGGGTTGGAAGGGACCGTAATGATCATCTATTTCTACCTCCGCTGCAATAGGCAGGGACACATCCCACTAGATCAGGCTGCCTAAGGCCCCATCCAACCTGACCTTGAACACTTCCAGGGATGGGGCATCCAGAACTTGCTTGGGCAACTTGTTTCAGTGCCTCACCACTCTCGTGGTGAAGAAATTTCTCCTTGTGTCTAGTCTAAATCTGTCCCTGTCCAATTTAAAGCCATTCCCCCTAGTCCTATCACTGCATGCCTTTGTAAACAGTCCCTCCGCAGCTCTCTCCAATATGACTCCAATGTGAAATCAGTGCTGTAAATCTCTAAATTAATTTGTTTAATTTTATGTAGCTGAGTTGTGCTTTGCTGACACAGGTATTTGCTGGCCTGGCATGCTGGTGTGCTGTATCCCCTCATGCCAGGACCTCAGTCTCAGGCTGCTCAGCCCTTATAGCATTTTCAAATCCAACGTCCTAATCCCATGTTTCTCCATCTCCTTCCATTTAACACTGCTGCACACGCCATGGCTGTTGTCTTCCACCAGCTGCCTTTTTCCCCAGCCCCAAGCTTAATGCCTCATGAGACCATACACTTACACTTCTCCTGGGTCCTCAGCTGAAAGCGTAGGTCCTGACATTGGTGAATTCCTTTACAAAATCACCATGGAGCAAATGGAAGAGCCAGGAGGCATTGCCCCATATAAAAGAAGGCAGCTCGCCTTGGTCTGTGGTAATCCTCTGCAGTGGCAGACAGCTGCTCCAACACTCTTTGTTTTATTTCTGTGTGTATTGCTTTGTAGGACGAGCTGCTTCTGAGTTCCAAACACTAACACTAAAGTCCTGAGCATTCTTCTGGGCAATTTAAGCGTCCTCTTCTCATTCTTGATTAAATATTGTAGATATAGTAGCTGTAAATAAGTTTGCTTCCCATATACTGTGCATATGAATTTGTCGTTGTCATCTGAAAATGTGGTGATTTTGTGGGAGAATACATCTTCAAATAAATGCTATGATTGGAGGTACAGAACCTTGTAGGTTCTTCTGTTTCCTGTAGCTAATGAAGCTTGTTGCTAGGACTCCTTGCTTTATAATTCTGTTTCCAGAGGCTTCAGCTTCTGCTGTTTTCTACTCTTCCGAGTTAGGTGCTGCATAGCAGCAATATACAATGTAAAAACTAGCCCTGACCACTTGTCTCCATTTGCCATCTTCTAAGGGCTTCTCAGAACCAAGCTATTGCTACCATTTGCATGCTTCGTTTGCCATTTTGGCAACTTGCTCCAGTTTAAAACAGAGTAGCTTTACTGTTTGTTTTAAAAAGTGTTCTGTATTACTGCTGTGCTAAACACCTCGAGTTTAGTGGTTTATTAAACGTTTTGCAGTCCTTTTAGTGTAGAGAAGTATTGTATATAAATTGATAATAACTGGAATTTTTGCAGTAATGCTTAGTGTTATATTCAGTTATGTGAGCACTGTGAATGCAGGTGTGTTTAACCCAGATGGATTGTTTCCACATTTCCCTTGAGTGAGTCTGAGATACAGGAGACTCAAAGCAAATAGATCATTAAAATGATCTTTTTTTGCTGAATTGTTCTATTAATCTGGAATTTGAAAATTCTTGAAAATTAAAGTGTGTTTAATTTTGTTCTGCCTCAACTGCCACTAAGTCATAAAATTGTGTTTTGTGTTTTTTTAAAAAAAGTAAGCCTTTGCCTGTAGAGCTTGAAATTGTGGATTTGCGAGCACATTTGAGAGCATAGGCAGTTTTGCCCTTATGTTAGCCTGAACGCTGCATTGAAGCAAATAACTATTTGCTTCTATTGTCTGTTGCCCCTTTGTTGCTGTTATAACCATTGTAATCTTGGCCTATGGCTGGAGAGAGCTCTGTTTGATTAAGTGAATTTGTTTTATTCCAGATCTGTGCAGGGCATTCCACTTGGCTCTTCAGCCAGTCTCTCCTTCAATCTGGCTGTTAGTGATCCTAATCCTTGGACTTCAAAGCTTCTGCTGTTTATAGCCTGTTAAAGCCAGGAAGTTTCTGATGGATTAGAGCAAGGAATGAGTTTGAAGTTTGTAGTGTGCACCACTGTCACTGATAAAGTCTGGTTTATTACCCTACAGTAGTATCTGCACTTCTATGGCTATTTGCTTTTAATTGATTATAGTAGAGCTGAGGCGCTTTAGCTCCTTAAGCATCAGGTGCTGTATTTCCTGGTCATTGCCATGAAAGGGACACTTTGGTACAGAAGCAGATCTTTCCTTTTGTCTTGCAACCCTTTGTGTGTTTGTTTTAGTTTGCACGTGTAAGTGGGCTGGGTGAAGGACATCACAGTTGTCTTCTGTAGTGATTGTCTGGTGAAGTGAGAACTGGATTTAGGTCTCCTGAGATGTAGCTGGTGTAGCACCACACATGTACAACATGCTCCTTTATCTCTTCTGTCAATATCAGAAAAATATTATAATTGAAAATTACATTGTTATCACAGCAATACATATAGGAAATGGAAGGATGCTGTCACTAGGAGTGAAAAGTTTTGAAGTAAATGCAAATTCTAAAAATGATGTTGTTGAGAGTATTGGGTGTTTTTAAAAATGAATCTTTATGTACTTGTAATAATGTCTTTGTGTAATGAAACTCGGCAAACTCAGGACTGAAGAGGAAATATTCTATTCCAAATATTGTACAGAATTTAAGATGCTGCACCCCTCAGCAAATACATTCCATAAGAAAAATATCCTTCAGTGCTTATACTGAGCATTTAATAAAGTTTGAGTATAGGTGTTTATTTGTCAGCATGACCTAAATATGAACTTTATGGTGATTTTTAGCATACAAATGACAAGGCTGAATTTCAGTCACTCTGCTATCAGTACTGCTGAGCATCCCTCAGTGCAGGTAAGAGGCTGCAGCTCATCTCAGTTGCTGCGCTGTGGAATGGTAACAGGTATTGTGAGTGTGCAAGGTGTATGGAAAGTAAACTCCTTGCAGATCTGGACCTGTTGAGGCAGAGGCAACTCTGGTATGACTGACAATTTGTTTATCACATTGGCTGATACTAAATAAAGTAAACAGCTAAGAGGGCAACTGATTAAATGAACACCTGACTGGAAGGGTTTCATCCAAACAACATGAAGTATAAAATTGGAGAACAAGTAGCTACGTGTGTATAGGCTGGGAATCAGTAGCAGTTTAAAGACTGTTTTTCCCTTTGTTCTGTGAGTTTGCAAAGACCACTCTCTTAATTCGAAATGAGTGCAAGTCTTAGCTTATCACTCTGTTTCCTTTAGAATCAGTGAGAAGAAACAAGCACCTCCATCTAGCCTGCAGGAGGTATTTATTTTAGAGTGAACTAAATCATCCCTCCAGAAGTACCCCTTTTTCCTCCACTGAGTATGAAGGAAACACAAGGTGCCTAGTACAAGTTTAAATGACTGATCTTAATTGTCTGTCTGCTCTGAGTTCCTGTCTGCTGTGTTGGCAGCACCGTACGCCGCTGTGTGTCAGCTCAGAACGGAACTACTATAAAGGTGATCATCATTGATTTTCTTAATTTGTTAAATAAAACAAAGTTACAGACACAGTCTTGGGTTTGGGGTTTTTTTTTTGTGTTGGACCTCGTATCTATGTATCCTGGCTATGTAACCAGTTGTAATAATCAATAGAAACTGTTTATAACCATTTTACAACTTTAGAAACTGGGGCACACAGACCTCTTCACCATCACTTAATAAATCAGCTTCAGGGCAAGGAAGAGATTTAAGAAGGTCCTGTGCTTTGGCCTTTATTTTGCCTAGCTGGACCTACTGCCTTCCCATACTTTCTGTTTGAGAGATATCATAGACGTAGGTACGCTTAAAGGAATGAAAACTTTACACTGTATTTTGAGGTCGTTGCTGGATCTGTGCACCAAAGTAGGAACACTATGCTGTGGCTGAGACTGGAAACCAGTGTTCTAATTTTTTTTGAACTCAAAATATGAGCAGTCTCTTAGGAAAAAAATGCAACTGCAACAGACAAATGTGTGCAAATATTTTGAAATTTTCAGAGTGCGTATGATGCTAAAAACATTGGATTTTATATGTGAAATAGAAAATATCATGTAAAATTATGATTTTAGTCTGGAGCCTTATAACCTTATAGAATCTATTGCTGATCTTAAGTGCTCTCTAGTTTTAGAGGGTGTGTTCTCTGCTCTGTGTCTTTGGCTGAGTTTTGCATATATTCTCAGTCATACAGGGTATTCATGAAGCCTGTCAACCCAGCAGTAATGTCATCAGGCCCATGACTGCATGGGTAATACTGATAAAAAAAATTAAAAGCCTTGAAGTACTTAGGAATTTTTTTTCTCACTCATTCTGCGTCCATTAAAATAAACATTGTGGTCCAAGTGTCTGCTGCTGGGAATATTTGTGTAGACGGGATGTTTTTTTCATTTTCTCCATCAGACAAATGCTTCCCTTTAATCTGTATTTGTCTAAATTGCTACTTCTGAAATTCAGGAAAATAGCCTGTGGTAGAAGTTTTCACCAACTTTTCATCACCTTTGTTTCAGACAGTTGAACAAACCATTTTGTCTGCAACATGAAGTGATAATGGTAGTGGTTCCTGGAGCTAAGTTGCTGATAAACTTGGAATAAGATACAGACTGTAAGACTTATGGGTGTTAATGCAATAATCATCTGTGCATTTCAGTTTGATGCTATTAATTGACAACATTGATATAAAAAACTGCGGATAAGGAACTCAGGTATCCTATGGATTATTATATCTGAACAAAGTGAAGAAAATGCCATTTTCCTTGATCCGCTAGAGAAGTAATTCATGATGGTTTTTGAGTTCCGTGAACCATCTCATGAACATTTTGTAGTGTTATTTCCAAAGAAAGTCTAGAAGTTTAGCTTAACAAACCGCACTAAACAAAACCAGGCTCTAAATAATGTCCTAGAAACCAATAATCAATTTTATGATATGTAAGAGGAGTTCTTTGAGTTACTCTAGACCAGGATAAACATTGTAATGTAAATAGAGAACACTTCTTTTGAACAGGTAGTTGTAAGTTGAAGCAGTCAAAAAGTCTGTCCAGGTATTTCCAGTCAGCCATTATTGAAGAAATTGTGGTAATAAATAGATGTAACATGATTTGGTGTTCCTGACAGTTTTTGAAACTTCAGAGTCCAGCTAAGTTCTGCCATTCAGATTCTGAGACTGAAAAATTACTTGTTAGGCTTCCATCGTCCGTGTTCAATTAGCCTAATTCATACGAACTACTATAGATGGATTAGAATGAGCATCAAATAAAAGATTTTATAAAGGATCAGGTGTGAGAGTTGACCATGGTTCATGGGATTCTGTGCAGGTACATACAGAGGAGCATGTTTAGAGGTATTTTCTGCCAGTTTTTATTGATCTTGATCTACGTTCTACAACTTCTGGAAAGGTTTTTTCTTTTCACAGTTCCAAGTGGGCTCTGTAGAAGTTGTGGGAAGTCTGAGCTTAATATGAATTATTGCTCTGGTGCCAGGTTATTAGCAGTCCTGGGATGTTCCTAGCTGTTTTTACAGTAAAATAAGGGAAGCATATTTGTATGAATCATCAAAATGTGATTATTTTAGCCAATAAGTGTATTCTTATTTAATTTTAATTTGCCTTATTGTTCTTAATACTGGCAAACATTCAGTTCTTACCATCAAGAATGTACACTGTATTTCTTGCTGTTCCTCATTATCCTTACCTGCTACTTCCTATTCTAAATGCAACAAACTATCCGCGTTTAAGTATTGCTTGTTATTTTTCAACTTAATACTACTTAGAATGAGCATCCAAGAATGGTGGTTAACTCTGTACAGCAGCTCTATTGATTCTCACTTTCCCTGGGTTGAATGTTGAAATGAGGAGTGGATGATTAATAACTAGAGCAAGTGATTTCCTATATAGATAGGCTTCTGTGTGCCTGCGAGAAACATAATAACGCATCTGCTGCTAAAGGACACCTACAGATGCTATTAACTTCCTAGTTTTTCAGAAGCAAGAGTGCAGAGAATGATTCTATTTAACAACATGACGGTGTGATTTCTCTTATCAAAGAGGTAATACATTCCATAGAAATATTACTCTCTGTTTTTAATGATCCCTCTTTTATGTATGATTTAATAATTCATTTAGAGCTGAGAAAGAGGGCTGGACATTAGACTAAGAATTCGTGTTTAGACTAAGAATTCGTGTTTATGTATAAGCATTTTACAAGCTTATGTTATCTACCTTTTTGTTACAAACATCTGATAGCAAGTCTGGGGAGGTGTGGAAAGTAAAAGGGCTTCTTGGCATGAGAAGTTTTTCCTTTAGGTATGATCAAGTTGCCCCTCTCTCATTATTGTCCTCCTTTTTCTTCCTTATGTCTTTCCTGTAATTCACTGGGAAACGTAGCTGAGAAATGCGTATTTCAAGGTGGGGGGGAGTTACTACTCTTCTATGTATGAGTATCTTCTATGTATTTTAAATGGGAAAGTAATCATGGCATGGTTTTGATCCTGCAGTTTGTGGATATCACCTTGAAATCATGTTTGAAATATTCACTGTGAGATGCAGACTTGCAGATGATGATGGGATTGTGGGCTGACCAGAAATACAGCCACATATGTGGTAGCTGGGGCTTGTAAGCTGTTAGAAGCTGTGTTTGAAATTTGGTAAACTGTTGATTTTGAAGTTAGAAGACCACATGCTGTTTTCTGTGGGCAGCTTCTGCAATCAGTGCATCAGGAGTCTTGAAAAGCACAAAGTGCCAAGAAGACTTACACAAGAAGTGCCAAGTCTTGTTGCCAAAGAGCAAGCATACGTGTTATTCAAACACTCTTCTCTTGTAATTATTTCTGTGCTATGTGTGATAGGAGGTGCCTGTCATTCTCCTCAGACTCTGTATATACATAGACTTTTATATGCTCCAGAGAGATTTATTTTGGTGTTTCACCTCTGTCTTCTGCTGCACCACAGAAAGGCCTTCCTGGTTTTAGAGGTAGTAAGAATAGTTCCCGATCCATACGTGCATCTTTACTTCTATATTCTTAAAGGTTCTCATGCTTTCTCGTAAGACTTCATCTGCCTTCTGTTCTTGGGCTTCTTTTGTTTTTGTCATACTCTGTTAAATGATGCTGTACTCTCTTATGGGAAGAATAAAGCATGCACTTTTACCTTGGTTATAATAGAGTCTACTGAACTGAAAATTTCCCCCGTATGTGTTTTGCTGCTGCTGAGGTTTCTCATAACTTTCCAAGCAATATCTGAAAATACAGAGTGTACTATTACAGAAGTGGCAGACCCTGTCTCAGACATCTCTTTAAGCCATATTCCTTCAATGTGTGAAAAAGAAAAATACAAATACTCGTGCTTGTTTCTTTTTTAAATAAGCATTGACAGTTTTAACCCTCCTGATGGATTCTAAAACTTTGACTTCTGGATTATGTGTTGTCTTTTTTTGTTGACTATATTTCTTCTGGTGTTCCTGCAGCAGGGGTAATTTTGAAAGCTTGGATCTCTGAGTGAAGCCTGTTCTCCTTTGTGATAGTCATTTTTGCCCAGTCTGCCAAAGTGGCTACCCAGGTGTCATCGTGTTGTGATATCTTCCATGTGCTTCCATCTCTAATAGGTACAGCAACCTTCAGTATCAGATCAGCCTCGAGGCAGCACGTAGTCTTATTCATTCTTTCATTTTTGTGTGTTGCAGAGTAACTGGTGCCTTAATGTCTTATACAGAGTTTCTTCAGAAGGGTAATATTTTCCATTCATTCGTTTAAGTTCAAATTCAGAAACTTAGTATTATGTTTCTGAAAGCACACGTTTTTTATAATAACGTACCTCTTTTTGAGAACTGGTCATTTTGAGAGACTTTTGAAGACCTTAGTAAATCATGTGGGTTTAGCAGGATTTACTGATATCAAAGTTGCATCCTGATTATAATTAGATTACACCTTCAGTTTTCATACATTTTTCATTACTTTTTCTTCTGTTAACCTATTTTTATGCAAGTGGCATATCTGTTATTAAGCTATCAAACAGTTGTTTTTCCACAGAGCTAGTAGTTTGAAGTGTCTATGCTTACTTGATTTTTTGAATTATTATTTTTCAATCCTAGTGACTTTTCAGTTTCAGTTTTTGTTTCAGATCTTTGTTGCAATTTCATTGTCGTGTGTGTGTGTAGGTAGCAGACATGAAAGGAAGAAAAGCCTGAATATAAGAGTACTTAACGTATAAAAGTTAGACTTTGTGGATACTTATCAATACAAATTTCCCACCACGTAGGTACCAATGGCAGTTTTGTTTGGTATTGAAACACTTGTGACAGTGGAGTCTTTTGGGGATCTAGCAGGTTGCTTAAAATTATTTGATACCAATATTGGGATTATAATTGGATAATTATAGGCAATTAAGCCTAATTAAGTAGTTTACAAATGTTAAAAAATCTTCAGGATTAAGTGATAAACGTTAAACAGTCTTCAGGAGGCCAATGATATGTGTCATTGTGAGGTACCTGTAACTGTCTTACAAATACGGATACGTGCCTGTTGCACAGTAAACCAGTAAGCAGTGAGTTGTCTTGACACTCATTTGCAACAAAGAGTTCCAGTCACTCACTTTTACTGCCTCCTGAGGTCAGGATGACTAGTGAGATGAAAATTTTGGAATTTCAGGGGTGTCGTGCTGGAATGGTTGTTTTAGATTATGGTTTGAGCAGGGGGTTTCAAAGACCTTACAATGCTGAGAATAAAATGAGTTTATTGTGCTGTAATTGGAATCCGTGGCTCTTGAACATTTTTGTTGTGGCTCCAAGCACTTGCTGTATCTCCCCAGCTGCAGACTGACTGTGGCTTCCATTGGAGCCCATCAGTAGCATGGGTGAAGCCTTCTGACTGACTACTAGTCAATATTGTAAGCCACTGAAGTGTGCATCGATGTTCAGGGTGATACTTCTTGTGCTCTATGAGAAGGAAAAGAGGTGAGGAAAACTGGACAAGAACCAGCATACAGGTCAAACATGTATGCATACATAGCCCTGATCATAGATACAGGCCATGGTCTACGAGACCATCCAGATAGAGGTAGATTTTGCAGTCACTTTTTCAATCTCTCAGGAAAAAACTCAGGATAAGAAGCCAAATACAATTTTTTCCAGTAACTATCACTCTATGTTTCTTCTCCTTTCTTTTGTCTGCCCGTGCATGCTAGTCCTTCTTTCTAAAATACAGTTCCAAGGAAAAATGATGGTTGAAGACTCTTAGAGTGGTCTGGAATTATGGCTTTTCCCAGTGAAGTAGTGTTTGGACTGCAATGCCTTTATACATTGTGCCACTCTGTGTTTTATTTGAGTATTGTGTGAGCTGTTAAATCTGAGAGGCTCAGTGTTAATGAGGATGTGGGCGTTCATTCCCAGGAGAAAGTTTTACTTGTACACATTCATAGGTTCATAGAGTTTGAGGCAGAAGGGATGATAAGATCATGTGGGTTGACCTGTAGGTTGACCACGTCACCTTTCTTTTCAATCCAGTGACTTCTATCTAACTTGAGCATGTCTTCTGTAATAATACCCAGACTTGTTCAAAGACAAGATGCACACAATCAACTGTTGTCCTTATTAGCTTCCACCAGAGGTTAACCAATGTTACTATTAAAAATGTCTCCCTTATGTATACTTCAAATTTGCCTGGCTTCAGATTACAGTTGTTTTTTGGTTAAGTCTTTCTCTAGTTGGTTAGGGATGTGCGGCTTTTTTCTTCCTGTGTACATACTGGTACATGTTAATCAAACCCACATTTTGTTCCTTCTTTTAATATGCTAAGCAGGTCAGTTTCCAAGTTCTGCCATAAGACATTTTCTCCTGCCCTCAAATAATTTAATTGGTTCTTTCCTACACCATTTCCAGTGTTTTAACATGCTTTGAAAAATGCAAACACGAGAATCAAACAGTGCTTTAGCATGCATCTGACTACATCTGCATATAGGAAAAAAATCCCCTCTGTTCTCCCTGCATAATTTCTTACTATTTAGTCATCTACATACAAAGAATTGCATTAATTCATTTTGCCCGAACAGCGTTCTGAGAACTGAGGTCCACTCTGACCCCTTAATCCTTTTCAGCAGCTGCTTTTAGGGAGAAGGTTGCCTTGGTCCTAGTGTTTAGCTGTGTATCGAATTGTGTCAGTCTGGGTTTTTTTTGTTCAAAAGCACCTAGTTTACTAAGCAGTCCAGAGTGCTCCACTTGACCTTATTGTTCTCACTGTTTTTCATGTCTCAAGGTTTTGTGTCACTTGCAGATTGCACTGGCAATTTATATGTATTTCAGATCACTGATGAAAATTTTGGTGGCTTCAGATCCAGTATCAGTTCTTAGAGCCTCCACTTATCATACAGAATCACAGACTGGCTGAGCTTGCAAACGATCTCTGGAAATCATCCTGTCCAAGCCCCTTGTGCAAGCAGTATCACCTGAGGCAGGTTGCATAGGACCATCTCCAAATAGCTTTTGAATATTTCCAAGGGTGGAGACTCCACCACCTTCCTGGGCAACCTGTGCTGGTGCTCAGTCATCCTCACAGTGAAAAAGCATTTGCTCATATTCAGAGGCAAATTCCTGCATGCATTTCAGTATGCAACCATTGTGACTGGTCCTGCCACTGTGCACCAGTCTTCTTTACACCTTCCCTTCAGGTGTATGTACACCTCTTTGAGCCTTCTCTTCTCCAGACTAAACAGTCTTAGCGCTTTCCACCTTTCCTCATAGGAGATACTCCAGTGCTTTCATCATATGTTTGAACCTCTGCTGGACTGTTCAGTATGTCCATGTCTCTATTGTACTGAGGAGCCCAGAACTGGACACAGTACTACAGCTGTGGCCTCACCAGTGCTGAGTGGAGTAGAAGGATCACCTCCCTCGAGGTGTATACTTATACACATTTTCTTTTAACACAGAGAACAACTTAAATATTCTGAGCAGTCACTTTGTAGTTGATCTGAAGTATTTTCACTTATTTTTCTTATCATACACCGTTGTCATCCCCTCCATTTCACCAGTTTAAGGAGTTCCAGTGTTTGTCTATCTACTGTTCACAATGTACTTAGACTCATCTTACAATGCTCTCTTTTACCTCAGATTTTCATTAAAATATATAGTTATTGTGAAATATGGAAGAAACCAACATTTATACTTGTTTAGCTATTAATTAAACTACTTTTTGATGAATTGGTGCTTTGGGGATGCATCATGCTGTAATAATGGCTACTGTTAAGCTTTGTGCTAGAAAATGTGTATGGTTAAATATGTGCATTAAGAAGTAATGTTTAATAGCCAGTCTTTAATTGTGTTTCTATTAGCTTGGTGCTGTATATTTATGCTGGCAGTTATATTTTTGTAGGAATAGGATTTTGAAAATTTTTGAATGCATGCAAATGCATGCAGAAACTGTTAATGTGACACTTAAGTTGCTACTTTTTAAACACAGAGCAATAAATGGAAATCTGATCTCATTGTAGAGTGAATTAGATCCAGTTTTGTATCTACAAGGAGTTTTTGTTGCTGATTAAAGCATCATTTGATGTAAAGTTTCATGATATGTATCCCAGTGCTCTACTTGTAAGGATATTATAGGACACGGGTAATTATTAACATTATCACTGACACTTAGGACTTCAAAGATGAAAGAAATTACTCATACACAGAATCTATTCCTTAACTGTCAATAGTGATTAATACTTTAGGTGTATCTAGATTTTTTTAATTGATATAATAAAATTAATTTTTCTCAGTGCTAGATAGAACTAACATTCTATTTCAAATTCTTTATGACCCTGAACTCGCAGTCAGTGTTTGCATACTGCTGCCTCAAATTGTTTTAAGTAGTTGCAGTTGAATAAAGTATCTTTTCTTGCTGTGTGTCCTAAACCAATACTTAGTATTGCTGATTCTTGTTATGGGATTATAGCAGATTGCTATTTTGGGGAAGCTATCCACAATATAGCTGTCTGTGAAGCTCTTCATAGACAGCAAAAGGGGGAAAAGTAGCTGAACTTCTGTCTCTTGCTTTCGTATGCTTACATGTTGCCTAACTGAAAGCTTTTGTTTAAGATGTGAAGGGGAAAAAAGAGTAAAGAGGAGCTAAGACAGATATGGAGACTTGGTCAGAAGGAAAGTATAATGCTAAATTCCATTTGTTTAAATTTTTCCTCTCTAGATTCCCTCTGGCCAAAAATTCGTGTTCCCTTGAAAGTTGTTAGGACTGCAGAAAACAAACTTAGTAACCGCTTCTTCCCTTATGATGAGATTGAAACAGAAGCAGTGTTGGCTATTGATGATGATATCATTATGCTAACCTCAGATGAACTCCAGTTTGGCTATGAGGTAAGTGAATTGTTTTTTTCCTGTCTCTTAGGCTGTCCACTTCAACATTGCATTGTATGAAGTGGAGGAATCACTGTAAAATCTGCTGATTCAGATTGTTGCATCTTTCTTTACCCTAACAGTTCAATGCTGACTGAAATATTTCTTAGATAGTCATTACTTTACAGAAAAAACTACCAGCTAACGGAAAATTTTTGATAATTGAAACAATAATGCCAAGAGACTCAAGAAAATGTTGTGTAATTGGTGCAATGGTAGCAGTCTGGAGACTGTGAGTCATCTTCTTAAAAGTTTCAGACAGTTTTCAGACAAATCAGAAGTGCTATCCAAGTTAACATGTCTTGATGGACAAGACAAGTTTCAGAGATTAAGTGTTGAGAACAGAGGAGGCCTCTTGAGGACATGCCGAAGTGAGGTGGAGTGCAGTGAAAAGAGAAGCTGAAGAATGTGAAGGGGACGCATGTATCGTATGCCTGAAATGGCAAAGCTTCAACAGCTGCTGTTGTAGTGGGTCTATCAACAAAAAGAAAGTTTGTTCAAATCAGTTACTCATGGCAGTACAAAGAGGTAAAAGCCCTTATAGGCATTTGAGTTAATTCTTAAAAAGTGTACTTCCTTAAAGCAATACTTGCTGTCTTCCTTCCAAAACTTTGTCTTGAATGAGTTAATTTTTGTCTTCTATTTGTAGTAGAATATATGACACATTCCATAATCTGTTATTACTGTTATGTGTGCATTTAAGCCAAACATGCTATATTTGTAAATAAATCTGAACCATTAGAAAATGTAATATCATATTTTAAGGAAGGTTTGAATCATTTAGTCACACCTGTACCTGCGATATCAAAATTAAAACTGTGGGCTTCATACATGAGAGTTAGAGCAAGAAACTGTTGCCTAAATTGAGTGAAATAATTAAAATCAATTATCTAAAGGGCAGAAAGCAAATTAGATAGAATCATAGAATCCCAGAATAGTTTGGGTTGGAAGGGACCTTAAAGATCATCCAGTTCCAACCCCCCTGCCATGGGCAGGGACACCTCCCGCTATATCAGCCTGTCCAAGGCCCCATCCAGCCTGGCCTTGAACACCTCCAGGGATGGAGCGGCCACAGCTTCCCTGGGCAACCTGTGCCAGTGCCTCACCACCCTCATGGTGAAGAAATTCTTCCTTATGTCTAGTCTAAATCTGCCCCTCTCCAGTTTATGCTCGTTGTCCCTAGTCCTATCAGTACAAGCCTTTGTAAACAGTTCCTCCCCAGCTTGTAGCCCCTTTCAGGTATTGGAAGGTTGCTATAAGATCTCCTCGGAGCCTTCTCTTCTCCAGGCTGAACAAGCCCAGCTCTCTCAACCTGTCCTTGTATGGGAGGTGCTCCAGCCCTCTGATCATCTTCATAGCCCTCCTCTGGACCCATTTCAATGGCTCCATATCCTTTTTATGTTGAGGATTCCAGAACTGGACACAGTACTCCAGATTAGGTCTCACAAGAGAGGAGTACAGGGGCAGAATTACCTCTCTTGACCAGCTGGCCGTGCTTCTTTTGATGCAGCCCAGGAGATGGTTGGCCTTCTGTGCTGTGAGCACGCGTTGCTGGTTCATGTTGAGCTTCTCATCAGTCAGGACCCCCAAGTTCTTCTCTGCAGGGCAGCTCTCAATCATACCATCCCCCATCCTGTATTAAAATTGGGGATTTCCCTGATGCAGGTGCAGAACCTTCCGCTTGGCCTTGTTGAACCTCATGAGTTTCTCACAGGCTCACTTCTCCAGCCTGTCCAGTTCCCTCTGGATGACGTACCATTCTTCCACTGTGGCAACTGCATGTGTTAGTGATAGTGATAGTTGTCGTTTTTAACCATCTTAAAGAATATATTTCTTTTAAGAGATATTGCAAGTATTTCTTTAATGTGAATACATGCATGGTAAGATAGGTTCTTTCTCTCTCTTAAGTGAAAGGCACTGTTAGCAAGTAATGAGCTTTTGGACTCAAGAAATGACTTGCGGTAATGTAGGTATGCTGATTTAATAACAAAGATGTTAAGTAGTGGAGACAGAGGTTTAATCTGTCACGTGTGTCTCCAGAAAGGAAATACTTCCCTTGCCAGGTTAAGAGCAACAGGTTAGTATATGAAGTGTGGAAGATGGAATGAAGAGAAGACAACTAAAGGGGGGGGGGGGGTTGGCCACATATGCCTCCTGTGTGCTCTGTTGTCTACACTGAATGTTTTAAGCACTGCATTGCAACAGCAGAGCAATTGAGTGTTGGCAGTTCTGCAAGCTGATTTACTTTTTTTTGTCTGTGTTGATGCTGTAACTACTAGTTTTGAGGGTGAACTGATGGGATGAAAAGTAGAAAATCCATAATGTGCATGCTATGTAAATCCTGGCTCCATTTGCAGTTTGATTTTCATTGAACTGTCACAAAGTAAATAAAATTAAGTTTTATAAAAACTTAAGTGACTGTGTGAGAAGTTTCAAATCAATCTCTGCTACTGGCAAAGCAGGCTTGGTGGGCTTTGAAACAGAGACTCAAACTGCAGCTGAGTTTCAGCTGTGTCAACCAGGAGTTGTGAGAAATAGAACTCTGTTACTCGTGTGTCTGAAGCATTAATTTAAACATTCTCAATAGAGAATATCTATAACTTCACGTATATTGAGTCTGGCTGCTTAGGCAGGAAAGGATTATCCTCATGAAAAAAAAAAAAAGGAGGCAAAGATAAGTTGATGTGAATTCCACTGTAGTCAGTGTGATTAGGTGGCAGTTGGGACTTAGAACTCTTCATCCTCCGGTCTAGTTGTTGGCCTATGCTGGCTAATTTATTGGCCTTCTGTGGACCATATGCATTGGTTGCAGGGACTATATGAGTAACAGTTCTTGCATTTGGTATGTGAATGTAACTGTTTGGACAAGAGATTGTTTAGTCTGGCAGATTAACACCTATTGGGTTTGCAGTTTTTTGTGTTTTATGATAAATCCTATTCCTTTTTTATTCTGGGAATTCAGCTTACTACACAGCCACATCAATGGAAAACCAAAATGCCTTACTGAGCAAATGCATGGGTAGCTTGAATCCTTGTATTTTGAGATTGCTTTTTTCCCCTCTGTAAAATAAATTAGTAGAAATGTCTTTGAATAAAGAAACACAGAGGATTAATTTATAAATACACAATTTTGCTCATATAGAGGGTGGGTGATGTAGTTCCCTACCCTCTGGCATAGAAATCAGTGGCTGAAGATTGATCTTTCCTGTCCCTGAGTGTCTGTGACTTGCTTGACAGGCCTGAGCTGGCTCCCAGATGTTTAAATTGTCCTCAGCCTGTGATAATTTATTTATCTGTTTATGTGTGTTACCAGAAAAGTGTATCTCAAGCTCTTGTCTCATTTGCAAGGGAATCCAGAGGGAACAGTAGCTGCATATAATGTTACTAGAAAGTTTTCTTTTAGAAGTATGTCTGCTTCTGCTTTGGTCGTAAGAAGGGCTGGAAACGTGACATTCAGTAATTTTCTTTTCTCCTCTTGACATCCTTGAGACTTTACATTTAAACATGTGGCAAAACCCTCTCTGTCACAGACTTGTCTGAATGTATAGAGCAAGTCTGAAAAAAAACCAGGGAACTTTGATCTCTGTACACTTTCAGCCATAAAAATTATAGTAACACTCAAAATGTCAGACATTTTTTACTTGCTAAAAGTGAACTATTATGGTACAGTGATTTATGACATTGAGTAAATCTGTTGGAGCAAGCAGAAAAATAGTCCCTGTGTGCTGCTGTATTAAGGTAAGCAGAAGAATACTCATGACATTCTGACTTTGAAAAAAGTATTTCTGTCGAGTTACATGATGAAATCACAGGCGTGACTTGGAGCACTGGAAAAAAAACTGTTAGGGCTAAACAACTTTTTCCTCACTTGCCAATCTTTGTTTTTCACAGAGGGAATGTCAGAGAGACCAAAAAAAAAGGAGCGAGTATTTAGATTATGATAAAATAGAGCAGAACCATTGGCTGCTCTTGAAGTGTTTGGTGTTTGAATGTGAGGCTGAAAGCGTGTGTTGTAGTGTTCCCACCTCTGCATCTCAGTTGGCCTCAGGGCAGATGGCTTAGGATTTCTGTCACCCTGAAAAGTAAGGATAGCTGTTTCCAAGTATGAAGTTTATGAAGATTTCTTGTGATGTACTTATGCAGCGCTTTAATAAATACACTTTGTAAGGACACAGCAATAATAGACATAATCTAAATTGGGATTATTGCTCTGATTCCATGGTTTTTGGTCATAGAAAATATTCTTTAGTGCATTGCTAAGTTTGTGGGGGTTTTGTTGAAAACTTTTTGACTTCTGCAGGTAGATGATTCTGTGTCATAGCTGTTTTTCAGCACTTCATGTCACTAGCATTCTTTTAAAAAAAAATCAACTCTCTGATGAATTGCATATTTTGCTAGGCTAAAATAATCATGAAATTTGAATGCCTTCTTTAGAAGAATTCTTCCATACCGATTTTGATTTTTAAAACTGTATTTTTCAATGTTCCTTTGTAGGAGGAATAATAAAACTGGTTACCAAAAGACTTCTCCATGGGTAACTGCTGGCTATATTCAAAGCTCTTCTTCAAATTTAGTTTAGTTGCCAAATTGTGTGCATGTGAAGTACCACTTATTTTTTAATGGGCTTTCTGTTTTTTTCTTTAGTAACAGTATAAGCTATCCTTTTCAGGACTGGGGGAGAATTAAGACTGGATAGGGATCTAGGAAGAGTGAAGGAATACTGATTGATGGGGTTTTCTTTCATTCATAGAGGGTAGTCAGCATTCATTCTTGCACCATTGCTGTGGTAGCTTTAAAGATGCTAATTATTTTTCTTTGTTAAATGTTAAAATTTTCTGGTTGTAATTAGCCAGTTCCCAAAGTTCCATGTGACTTAATACAGTCCAGTAAATTTAATGCATAAATGTTAGAGTGTATTCTGGAAAAGGAAGTGCTTCCCTCTCCTTTGGCTACATGGAGGTTGAGCTGTGGCAGCTGATCTGATGGCAGAGCAAAACAATACAGAGAGTTGAGGCTAGGAGGCAGAGAGAACTGTGGAGAGGTGAGACTGGAGGGTGCTTTAGCTAGACTGCTTGTGTCGCTTGGGGAACTCAACTTGGAAACAAAATTACTACCATTTTCTCTTGCTGTCTTTTTTTCAAGATTTTTAGTAAAACTAACAAGTAAGAATTTCTGTTTTAATTTTCATCTGGAAGATACTTTGTCCAAAAAATTTGTCTTCAGGATTGTCTAGCAGAGTCGTCAGAATATTGTCCCCAAAGAAGCATACCTCCTCTTCACTTGGCAGTGTGTTTTGCCTTGGATGTGTCCCTTACCAGTACTAAATCAGGCTATCCTTCTTTAGCCTGAGAAAGCTAATAAGATCACTGGCTAAAATGGAATGTATTCATAACAGGCTAATAAATTATAGGCAGTCATCAAACAAGAAAATAGATGGTAGTATAAAATAGAAAGTAGTATAAGAATCGTGACCACTATTTGTATTCTGAAAGCTTCCTTATAAGCTGTAGCTGTATATATTTATTTTGGCGCAAAACATGTGTATGGATTTGGGAAGTGAGCTAGATGCAGCTATTTGGAGCCTTTCCAGGAATTACCATTGAATGAGCTAGTGATGAACATTAAGAAAAAGCCAAGCTTTCTGCTGACTTAGATCCCTTTTAAAAGTAATGCTGTCGTTTAAAACAGCCAAGTTATTTTTCAAATGCATCAAACAGACAATTTTTGGAGATCTGAATTGGGGTAGGATTGAGCTTTACAGTGATACAAAGAGATCTGTGTGAGTAACATGTTTTTGGCTTTTATTTTATGTTGTTTGGCAAAAACTAGAAGGGATATGAACATACAGTTCTGTGTTGTGAAAGCACTTGGAAAGCAGTAGCTGAGTTTAATCTTTCTTTCAGCTGCCTTTAATGTATGTATGCTATTACTCCTAGAAGAATTCTTAGCCCAGTACAGCGCAGATCTGTACTGTTCTGTCTAATCCTTTGTTGGGCCTCAGTGGCTTATGTGATGGTGCCTTTCAGCAGCTGGGAGATGGACATTTTAATAGTCAGGCATAAAAAAAAAAAAGAAAATTAAATAATTAAATTTTTTTAATCCTAGAGAGTGAGGATTAAAATTTTGGAGGAGAGAGTGGCTGTACTTTTGGGTTTTGGTTCTTTATTAATGTTTTTGACATCATGTCAAAATAGGTATCTCAAGCCCTTACTGGCTTGCCTGCCAAAAATATGTATTTTTTTTAATTACCTGATGGCACTAACTTGTAACAAAGTTCTATGAATTCTCTTCCTTGAACTCCAGATCATCTGTGCTTTCAAGAGTCTTCTGTGTTAGTCTCTTGTCCTATCTAAATACTATCTAACTGCTTGTGCCCTGCAACTATCTAGAAAGATTGATTACTGGATAAAGTACAAGTTGGGGAGTTGGAAGATCTGGTTCCCATTCTTGTTTCCTGTATGATTTTTGGCAGGTTTCTTCATCTGTACATTTGAAATAATAACTGCTCTTGTCATGGGATTCTGAAGCTATATTAACTGACAGCAGCAAAATGTGTTGAGATATGTAGGTAAAAAGGTACATAGTAATGCAAAATCACAGCAATGAAGATACAGAAGCAGTAACTTAAAGCTGATTGGCTTATCATATTTACTTTGACCAAATAACTTGCATGGAGTCCTTATAGTCCAGGCTCCCCAGCCAAAGCACTGCTGCGTAGAAGGTGCCCAGAGTGAGCTGCCAGTGAGGGGAGATTTGCAGCATGGTGGAATTCCAGATAACGTGTGCTTTATTGCAAATTGAACTGTAAGATTCCATTGCCTTTTGTACAGAGAAAAGAGGTTTGTTACTAAAGAGGCTGTTGTGGATTTATGAGATATTTGGTTGTTATTGATCTTGCATACACAATACAATTTGGGTATGTGTTTATTTACATACTACTTCATTATTGATGAGCAAAACAACGTACTGTGTATTTAGCAAGCAAATAGCATTCAGACCCTTCTAAGCAATTATAATCCTGTCTCCCTTTACTCCTAACGCAAAAATTGTCCATTTTTAATGTGGCCAGCAGGGTGGAGAACTGGGGTTGTGTTAATGATGCCCTTCTCCTTGTACTTGTCTGCTGTGTTTGATCCTGTGGTCAGCTACAAAATAATGTATGGAGTGACAGGGATGGTATCTTGATTGTATCCAGCTGTCTGGAACCAAGTCAAGGGCAAAGAGGCCTTCCATGTAGCAGTAGATCCATCTGAACAGCCAGTAAAGAATATGAGAAATATTAAAATATAAGCCTGTTTTAAGCCTGTTCCTACTAAAGGAAGTGGATTGGTTAGATTCAAAGCCAGCTGTGAAAGTAGTTAGGTTGCAGCCATATCTACTGAAGTTAACATCAAAAGTTCCATTTTAATTGTGCTTGGGTTTAATTATTGTTAAAATCTTTTCTGAATAGTAGGTTGTATTTCTCAATTACTAGGTTTTAGTGACCTTTTGCTCTGTGGTGTGGCTTCACTGAGTTGTAAGGTCCTTTCAAAGCAAGCTTAAGCTTTTTCATACTTCTTCCAGGCAGTTCTCAATTTCAAGAATTGACTCAGAACAACTGAAATGGTCCTAGCACCTCTGTAACTCTGTCTTCCCAAAGCAGACATGTTGCATGCACACATTTGCATTTGCTTGCCTTGCAAGCCTGGTTTGCAGTGTGTCATGTCTTTTTCTCTTCAGGTTTGGCGTGAGTTCCCTGACAGGTTGGTTGGGTATCCAGGCCGCCTGCATCTCTGGGACCATGAGATGAACAAATGGAAATATGAATCAGAATGGACCAATGAAGTCTCAATGGTGCTCACTGGCGCAGCATTTTATCACAAGGTAATATACAACTTGTATACTAATGTACAGCATAAACCTTTTTTAGAGAGTTAAATGTGTTTCTGTCATTGTTCTGTGAGTTTTTTGTGGTATAATGATTATGTTTTCCATAAGAATCAAGAACCAATTGCCAACTTACCCTAAGCCTCTTTATCCTTCAGTTGCTGTGGAAATAACAGATTTGTCTGTCTGTAAAATAAAACTGTTACCTTTATGAACTTACAGAAGAACTCTTGCCGGTTTGCATGACTTTTAACTATAACACATAGTGAATTTTACAGTGAATGTAGCTAAGGAATGAAAACTGATTGTAAAGAAATATGTGTGCTGGTTAAGAAAGATGTAACCATGCAATTAAGCATCCCAAAATGGTTTTCTATGTGCTAAAGCAGTCCTCGGCTGAAGGCAGTATTACAGTTTACCCATAATCCACCCTTAGCTACCTGCTGTTCAGTGACTGAAGTATTTAGAATCTTACAGTTACTGCATCTGTATCTAAAATTATCTTCTCTTGCTTCATCTGTCCTGCAGTATTTCAACTATCTTTACACCTACAAAATGCCTGGAGACATCAAGAACTGGGTGGATGCTCATATGAACTGTGAAGATATTGCCATGAATTTTCTAGTGGCAAATGTCACGGGCAAATCTGTCATTAAGGTGGGGCTTTTCTGCAGTTTAACTTTACGATGCTTAAAAGCTTTCTATGCATGATGTACATACTCATAAATTTCTTTAGTAGTAGAAGTATTACATCTTCTTGCCTTTTCCCTCATTTACCCCGCTATGGTGTCTTGTTCTCCTTCTATGGTAGAAAAGCCCTTTCAGTAAAACTAATGTGCTAACTGGGAACAGAGAATTGTTTTTCTACCAGTTGTATCTGGTGGTTATTTTAGACATCAAGATGAGGTATGAAAAAGATATTTTAAACGATAGCTATATTTATGTGTGTGTGTGTATATATATACTACATACATATATTTTAACTATCAGAGATCACTAGAGGAAAGAGAGTGCCAACTGTCCACAGCTCACTCAGTCATGGCGTGACAACAGCTGATTTATAGGAATGTTAATTGCAAGAATGTTAATTGCAAGATCAGCTTTAAATGAAGTTTTTATCCCTGAATTAATTTCCTGACATGTTTCAACACGTTTTCACGTCTGGACATTCACTCTGTACTTTCATTTCAAAGCGTGTCAACTTAGAATGAGTTTTAGAGGCCACCAGGCGTTCCTTCGGTTAGCAGGGTCCTTTTTCCCATCTGTCCATCACCATTTACTGGGACTGGTTGCTGCATTTCCTAGAACAGCCTTTAGAAGATAAAGTGTGTGGTTTTGCTGAAAATGGTTTTGAGCTGTATGAGGGCACAGCAGAGTAATTTGGCACCTCTGTGTGATTCGCGGAGTCTTGCAGAGTTTGCCAGTCAGCTATTAACTGGAGTGAGCAAAAGAGCGTCTGTTGGATTAACGTTACGGTGAAGTATGGGAAGCTATATTTCATCGCTGTTATGGCTGCAAGAACAAATGGTGTTTATACAGAGACCTTGGCAGTGAGAAAACAGTCATTAAACAGGAATTAAGGAGCTTGTCATCGCCACTTCTTTTCAGTTACAGAAGGAAAACCCCTCCAAGCCGCTTTTATTGGGCCCCTGTGAATTTTGCAGTCAGCGGGGCCAGATGGAGCTGAATGGAGGAATGGAATGGCTTTTTTTTTTTTTTTAAATCCCCCCCCCCCCACCTTTTTGAGACAGCTCAACTTACACTGCATGTTCAGAGATATTGCACTGCTTTCTGTGAGAAGAGATTAATGTCCCTTCTGTTGATATTTGATGATATCTAGCGTGCCTTTCTGTAGGTGACCCCACGAAAGAAGTTCAAATGTCCAGAATGCACAGCAATTGATGGGTTATCACTGGACCAGACACACATGGTGGAAAGGTGAGTGACCACCCTTTATACCTCACGATTGCCTTGTTCTGATCCCTAGAATCTTATCCTGTGTCTCATTAAATTAGATAGAAAATGCCCACTGATTATATTTTTGTAAATTACTGGTTTTGAAAGAATATCGCATGGATTTGGTAAGCCTAAGTCATTCCTACAACGGATGATGTGACACGGAAAAGTGGACTACTACAAGAAAGGACTTGAGAAGGGCATAATTTTTAGCAGCTTTGCTGTAAAGCATATAGGACACAAATGAAATTCAGGTTGTTAGCAGTACTTTCAGTAACACCATATTTATTTTACCATGGGATATCAACTGCCATGCGTGTGAGGTTTGGGTCTTTTTACCAGACAGTTGCAAGTAGGTAAATTATTAATAATGTTATTTGAGTTGATGTTTGTACATTGTCTTTCCTCCAAAGCTTGTGAAGTACATTGTTTCCACTAATGAAGGACATTTGCCTGCACAATTGTGTGTCACACTTTTTAGCAATGGTAACTTTATTATATTTTTGCAAGAACTGAATTTTGAAACTAAGTATGTATTTGGAAAGGCAGTGAATGTTTAGAGTGAAATACTGAAAATTGGTAATTATAAGAATTGCATCCCCTGCTTTACAGTAAAATGGCTTCCCAGCCTTGACCTAAACTTCCCACTGCCTTGGCTTCTGAATGTGTAAAAGATAGGAAAGTTTTTTCACTTTTACAAAGCTGTTCAACACCTGTACTTGAAAAGGGCCATCTGACAATAAATGTACGTACATTATTAAGTGGAATTGACAAAGGCATTTCACCATAGGCTTTTTGGGCTGTTGCATTTCTCCTGCAAACTTTGGGAAAAATAATTTGCAGCCATAGAATTGATGAGGTTGGTTAGCAGGGCTTAGCCATAGTCAAATCTGACCTGCATTTAAAATCAGTAATTTCAGGTTTGCGGTGAGACACATAACATGGTTATCTTACCAGTTACCATGATTATAATGTAAACAGTTGACTTTTTTCTGTCTTTCTCTACATTGCTTAGCAAATTTAAAGTGTTGTATCCATTTACTGGCCTTTAGCAATAAAAATGATATTTATATATTGTAGTATATGCAGTGAATTACTGCAAAACTGGTTAGTGAGTTGGGAGCTTGCTTACAAGAAGAATGCATGCATGTGTCAGGCTGATGTGCAAACGCATGTTGCACAGCACACACAAACACATGTATAATTTGACTGATTGATTATTAACTGAGCATCATGCCAGGTATTTTGAAGAGCACAACTGCTAAGATTAGTGACAAAGCATTTAGACTAGATGTATAATAAAGCACACAATAATAATGCAAAAACAAGGAATATGCATCTCAGATGTAAAACATAACCGATGAAGAGGATAAAAGTTACTCTGCAGAAAGCTTCTTTAGGAAGGGGGTGGGAGTTTGCAGATCTTAAATGTTAGTTGAGGGGGAAGCAGTGTCTAGCAGTTCTACACTGGCTTACTGGATGGACTACCTGAAGCTGGTGGAGCTTCCTATGATGATACTAGCAGCATTACAACAGTACATAGGAATTTTGGTCATGAACTATGTTCTCATTAAGGTAAACACCATAAAAACAGAAGATGAAAAAGTGCTTTTTGCTCCGAAGTGCATTATGATGCAGAGTAAAGGTCACATTTCCACATCTGTAGCAATTCTTATATCTTCAAAGTAAAGTATCATTGACAGTTTATTGAGAACATGTTTAAACTGTTGCTTTGCTTCTCTGTAGTTTCTAACAGCCTAGATAACTGGCTTGTGGGAAATGTTAGATTAACTGCAAATCCACATACTTTTCTTTGCCTGGCCAAAGGAGTACATGCTAGGAGATAGAGTCTGGGTTCAGGAGAAGAGCTGGGGGATATACAGTTTGAGTGACTTCAGGCTTCATTTTGAAGATAGATAATGCACTGAAACTGCTTGCTATACTGAATAATACCTTCTTGCCCTACCTTCAGTATAAGGGAGTTATTTGAAAATCTGAAAGGGTTTCTCTTTTTGAATCTTGCAAGCTACCTTTTTATTTTACTTTATTATCATTAAGATAGTAAATCATATCAACTCCTAGTGCAAGTTTTCCTAACTCAGCGGTAAGTAAGGCTCTTACGGCTCATGTACATACATATACTAGCTATTTTCAAGGTGAGAAGAGAAGCTGGATGGGAAAAGTGCGTGCATCAGGGAATCCTTTTAATAGTAAAAACGAACAAGTTTGTACAGATAACTTTTCAGTATTCGGTACTGAGAACAATACCTTGGGCTATCACTTGCAGCTTCCCAAAGTGCCTGACTCCATGTTTTTTAGCATTCAGAAATAGCAATCAGGTAGTCTGAGCTAGTTACTTGCCAGGATATCCAGGAATCAGCCTCCTGTTTGTGAAAACAAACAGTTCATCAGGGTTGTCATGGGCACACAACATTTAGTGTTAGATTTCTGATTCAGAAACAGCAGAGGGATGCCCAGCAACTGACTGATGATCTTGTAAGTGTAAAAGCTTTGAGGAGTCAGTTGTGCAGTTCTCTTCAGGAGAGATATGTAACTAACCAGTTCTGTTGGGCCTTTTGGCAATCTCTGCAGAGCCAAAGGATAGATGATTACAGTTGAACTCTCTATCTCATTAGAAGTCTGGGTTTTTTTGACCAATACTGACAGATATTTACAGCAAATCTGGGAAAGCCAACACTGCTCTTTTTCCTGCTGTGTAATTTCTCTGAGATAAATAAAAGAGTTCAGTCCACAGGGTTATCGAGCTCCATCATTAAAATACATTAACTAAAGAAGGCTTTGAAGTAAGAATCCCCTTCTTGCCCTAGGTTAGCTTTTACATCAGGTCATAGAAGAAGCTGTAGAGGGATCTCGTAGTCTTTGTATTTATAGGTACTGTTTAAGCAGCAACAAGTTTTCTACCTTTAGCATCTCTGCGTCTGGCTCTCAAAAATGGAGAGCTCTGTAAAATGCAGCCTAGAGGGCAACTGCCTGTGCAGTAAATACAACAGAGGGCTGAGCTGCTTCTGCAGCAACACATTAACAGCACTGCCTTATTTAGGACATGTAAATATTTGTCAAGAGTCAAGATAGGAAGCCATCCCCTTAAGAGGCAAACTGACCAGGTAACAGCTGGCCAAAGTGACCCTGCCAAAACTATTTTGGTTATAAGGGAGAGGAAACCGATTTAGAGAGACCTTAACAGATAAGAAATTCACTCTGTCTGCCAGGAGTAGCAGGGCTCTAAATTTCTCATTTCTCACAATCTTAATTACTTGTCTGCAAAACTGCCAATACAGCCAAGAAGAATAACTTTCCTCCATGTTAAGATGACATGTTATGTTCTCTTGTCTACCTAGCTTTGAATGTTTAATGTTCTTAATATGCTTTCTGGTTTATATTGTCCAAAAGTGGCAATGGTTTTGGAATTCAGGTGATTTAGTTCAGTGTAGGAGATGAAAATTTGTAAAGAGACGGCTTTCATTCAAACACATTTTGCGGCTTGTATGTGATGGTTTTTTCATCTCAAACAGGCTATTTCATCTTTGAATTTGGTACTGCCCGAGGACTAACTTTTCCAATTCAGCCAGAATTATTAGAATGTATTTATTATTCTTTTTTTTATTTCTTTAACAATGAATTGATTTCTTGGTGGTTAATGATACTGTGCTGGTATGCTTGAGTGGTCTTGCCACTAGAATAAGTTTGGCTGGAGAAGGATTCCATCTTGATATTTTCTCACAAGGCCTCATCTTTGATTTGGGACTATAACCACTGGAGACAAGAGGTCAAGTCTGTCTCCCTATCCATTTAGTTTTGTCTTTTGTTCTGAGGGTGCTGCTTAGTTCCGGTTGTGACAGTGGCTGATCTGATGTGGATACCTGCTATCAGGCAGCAGGCTGAGACAACTAATTCATTTTGCACCAGCCACCAAGCAGCTGTTGCATTACAATGTCTTTCAGTCATTACTGACAGGGGCAGGATTTGAACCAGTAGACCAGAACTATTCTTGTATTCCAGAAACTAGTGAGGGCCAGCACTGTGCAAACTTCTCACATGCACATCTCCCAGTGCATCTTCCTCCTTGCTTCTGAAGTTTTTGCTGTTCCTGCTATGAGACTTCTCCAATGCATACAACCTGGGTTATAGTTAGCCCCGTTTCTCAGAAATAACAGATGATTTGGAAGTTTGACCTTATCTAAAAACCAGATGTCTTTAAAGGATCTTGTGCTGGACATCCCGTAGAGGCAACAGAAACTCCTTAGCGTTCCTGGAGAAAGCACCCAGTTCCTTGGCTCTGTATTATTGTAAGCTTTCTGTGCCTGGGGCCCAAAGCTTACCCTCCTTATGGTTCACCTTGTTATCTCAAACACTGAACAGCTACTTGGGTCTCTTTGCTTCAGTCCTGATGGATGGCTCCTTTGCTGTTTCAAATCTGTTCTACCCTGGAGCAAATAGTGCTTGTGCCAGTTCTAGAAGTTGCTTCCCACTTCACATGGTCTCCTCTCACACTCTTGAGTTCAATTTCATTTGTTTCCTAGTCCAAAAATTTTATTCTGGAGGTACGAAGAAGTATAAGGGAATGAGAAGCTAGCAGAACTACTTTTACCCGTATATATTTTATTGAAGTATCAACCTATATGAAGTAGTTTTCTGACACTTTTCTCAGGCCTGAAATATGACCATTATAGCTTGAAACAGCTATGGAGATGTAGCACTTTAACAACCTGGGCTTTGTGTTTTCCAGTCATTTACGCTAGTTAAGGAGGGAGCCATGGGATGGCTCAGTGGCTGAAGAGTTAAGTTTGAAAACCAGTCTTGCTGTCCCATCTACTTCAAAAGAGCATTTGGGGCAGTGTTGAGCAATCCCCATCACAAAACTGTCACACTCAGTTGGTGTGATTGACCGGGTCTGTTGAGGAAAATTATCCTGGAGCCATAGTGACCCCCTAACCCTTCAAAGAGGTCGGGACAGAGTGCAGTGGTTGGAGAGCGAGAGACCTGCTCTGAGACCGCCTGCAGCACATCAGCGTCTGTAACTGAGTGAAAGTACTCATTTCTTTTCTGATTTCCCTTTTGAACAGTAGAAGAAGCGTGACCTGTTTTCTTGTAGCTTTCCCTGTTATGTATTGGGGACTGTTGTCACGAGTCTTGGTGTCTTAAGTCCTTAAAATCTGTTTTATAAAGTATACAGCTGATGTTAGCTGAGCACTGGCTGAAGTGGGATGAAATAAGATTTCCCTGCCTTGTTTCCATAGATCTTGTGTCTTTCAGTGAAAGAGTTAAAGGAGCAATGTAAGGTTAAACATCTGTTTTGTTGGTTTTGATTCACATAGCTGTTCCCTTCCACAGCATTACTGACAATTGAGATTATTAAAATTGAAGAATCATCAGTGGTCTGACCTTTTTTGTGTTAATATGATGCCTTACCACTCAATATATCTTTATTTACACAAGGAAAGTAAACTAGTTGGTTTCATTTTATAGTTTTATTCAGCTTTTTGTTATTCAACTTTTAACTATTCAACAAGCACTGCCTTACACTGAGGCTTTTTTGGGGGAAAAGATAGAGTTTCTGAAGAAGCCTGAAAAAAAGAAAGACTTTTTTAAAAACAAGAAAAGCCTTCACAAAGGCTTGGTTTTTGCAAAACCTTCGTTATGAGCCAAATTGACCCAACAGTGGACCTTTAAAAGAAATGTTGGCAGTTAATCTGTTCTGGTTTACAGCATGTACATTGCTTTAAGAATGACTGGAATTCTAGGGGGAGGGAGAGGGGAAGCTCTGACCTCCATGTGCACGTGTGCTGCTGCCAGCATCCCCTTGCTCATCTCTGTGATTAAATGGATAAATCAAAGAACACCAGCTCCTTTTCAGTTCTCTCTGCAGCGACGCTCTCTTTGTATTTACTAGTAGCCAGCATGGCTGAAATACTTCCAAGTGCAAGAGGAAAGGTTACTGCTAGTTACATTGGTGTGGGAGCTGGTAGCCGGAGCAGTTGTTTGGTTTCTTAATTACACTGCTTTCCCTTTCACCAGATCTGAATGCATCAATAAGTTTGCCTCTGTCTTTGGGACCATGCCTCTGAAAGTGGTGGAACACCGTGCTGACCCTGTCCTGTACAAAGATGACTTTCCTGAGAAACTGAAGAGCTTTCCCAATATCGGCAGCTTGTAAAGGCAGCTGTAAGACAAACCTGGGTGATGAAAACGATGGCCGAAAAGGTGCTATGAGGAATATAAGGCCCTGAAGAAAACAAATACTAGAGAGTGCATTACCTTCTTTGAAGGAGATCGGAATTAATGGTTTGTTCGGTATTTTGTCTTCCCTTTACATCACACAAAGATGTAATGGAAAGCTGAACAACTGCTTCTGTTTTGTTCAAAAGAGGATTGAATCTGTTCATGGGTCCTTTTAGAAATGCCAAACACACACTTTTATCCAAAACGAAGCTAGGCACCCGGAAGAATAAAACAAAATCTCATTCTCTATGGTCTGACTGGCATGACTGACCTCTTCTATCAAATGTGCTGCAGTTCTCTGGTTTGTAAGCAACCATCCATTCAAAGCAACTGTCTGCAGCGTATAGCTGCTCTCTTTTGGGAGAAGCTTATTGCCTGTGTGGTTTGTGGGCCTCTGTCTTTTGAGCTTAATTGCTAAATTAACTAACTGTGCAACAAAGCTTTCTGCATATTGAGACAAAGGTTTTGTTTTTACATCAACAGCAACAAAAATCTGTGTGTTTTCACATGATTTAAAGGGAAAAGCATTTTATTTTACTTAAAATTATTTTGTTGTGAACTGAGACACAGCAGCTGGGAGGATGGTCTGCAAAGCAGAGATTTGTGGGACAGAACATCAGTTGCTGCAGTACTGCTTGCATAAATCTGAGGTTTTCTGCTGTGTCTTTGCAGGAGACTGTGACTCTGCATCAAAATTAGTTGTATTGTACAAAAAAAGATGTACCTTTCAGTCTTTGGTTTTGCTTTTCATTATCAAAGCAGAGCAGTCAGGTTGCAGTTTTATGTTGTAGCCATACATTGGAATAACAGCTATGTGGAAGAGGGTTTTAACATCTGAATCCTCTCAGCAAGCAGCATATTGTAGTACTGATTTGTAAAACACTTCAATTAATGGAAATTCCCAGTTACAACTTCAATGTTCAGAGATATGTGTACCTGCAAGACACTATTAGAACACACTTAGAAACTCCTATGAACTACCATTGTTGGAAAAACTGCTCCATCTTCACTTGTAATTTAACGAAGGAACACATGGCCACAGGCTGGCACTGAAACATATGGCTTAGGAGGACCTTTGGAGAAGCTTTACATTTCTCACAAGCATTGGAATTGTTTCTCAATACTGAAATTAACTTGAATTAAAAAATTAAAGGCAGCAAAATTAGAAATAAAATTGTCTGGACTGTTACCTCTTACCCTTTGATATTAAAGGTGATCCCAAGTTAGGCTGAAAAAGGAATTTCTGTTCCAGGTCCATTGACAATATGTTTGTTACCAGGTTTGGTAACTGACTGACATCACTGTGGGTGATTTGACTGTTTGTTGAAACCTGTATTGCTGCTGGTTACTGAGACATCCTACTCCATGGGCTGTTTCTCTGTTACATTGCAAGCAACCTTATTCCTTGGATTTTGCCAAACCCCAAACAATAGGACAAGTGTTAGACATCACGGTTCACCCCCTCTCCTAAGCTGGATAGGCAGTAATGACAGAAACTAAATGAAAGTCAGACTAGAAACAGGAAACATCTGCTCCTATTTGTCTCACCCCCACTAAGACTTATCTTATTGCCCATTGCAGTGGATGTGCTCTGAATGAAAATCGTATTGGAACAATAGCTCTGAGAGGATTCTTCACTTCATAACTCCCCTGGGACATGCCTGTAAACTGTATCATCTGATTCTCTGGGAATGTTTAATTACTTGTAAATGGTTTTTTTGCTGCAGTCTTTGTTTCATTTCTAACTTGCTGTGGGAGGGGCTGTTGAGGTAGGAGGATAGTAGTTGCGGTGACAACATCTACTATCTGCATGGTGGGTATCACAAGGTAAAGGAAGGTTTGTCGCCTGCTGTTTCTCATTTATGGCCTCTCGAGTTCATTCACATGGACTTTCTTTCTGAATCTTCCTGTTGATTTATGTCCTGATGCTTGAGCAGCAGGAGATACCAGTGTATTTCCTTCGAGAAGTTCACTTTAAAAAGGTAGCTGTGACAGCGCAGTATTCACTTCAGTTTTGGCTGTTCTTTTGGGGCTGATCTCAGCTTGGCAGGCCTTATCATTTTAACTGAGTTAGAACAGTTTTCCTACACAGAGTTGTGAAGCAGCTGTGATTTCTCAGTAAGCCAGTAAAAAGTATATATTTTGTACAAGTCTTAAAAGATGTGGGGGATTTGAAATAGTTGGTGCGATGTTTTTAGGTGGGATCAGCGTAACCAACCCTCCTAAACTGATCTATAGTCTCAGGTCAGTAAAAGGCAACAGGTCCTTGTGCAGACATCCCGAAGCATCTGAGTAGATTCCCCTTCTGCAAAACACCCAGTGACCCCTATCAATCATGTTCTGTCCTTTGGCATTTTACAGTTGCGTTTATAGAGCCATCACGTTCAGATGATAATTTGTCTCTGTTTTGTGCTATGGAGAAAATTGGGCAGTTGATTATCAAAAAATTTGTACATTGGCCTATTTCCCCTCTGTGTTTATAATTGTGATGTTCTTGATCCAATAATCTGTAAAGGTGAGATGTACCTGTATGGCTGACTTGAAAAGGGCTTGATGACAGTCTTTAAGATCATTGTTAACTTTTTATTGTATATATGTTATTAAAGAAAGGTTAATATTGGTATATTAAAAAGTAAATCCAAGGAGTTTTTGTTGTCTTTCACTTCTGGAGCTGCAAAAGGAGACATAGATGCATTTAGAAGGGAGAATTGCAATGACAGGCTGTTTTGCTACATTAATCTGTGTTAAACTTGAATATCCACAGTGTACTTTAGAAAGATCTGTCAATATTTTGTCTTTCACATAACTGGAGTTGGATGGTTGTCTTTGAAGTAGAAGTTTGCTCTGCATGAATTCATCCCAGTCACCTTTTTTAGAAAGAGTAGTTGTTACTTTAATTTTCTGCCAAGATTTTACAGTAGCATTTGTCTTGGAGAAATAGGGAACAGATCCTTTCTCTTTTTGTGAAGAGAGACAGCAACTGTTGAGGAATTGTGCTTTTGAGAAAAGAGCTTTGTCTGAGTCATGAATAATAGAATCATAAAATCATTAAGGTTGGAAAAGACCTGTAAGATCAAGTCCAACCATTAGCCCAACACCACTATGCCTATGAAACCATGTCACAAAGTGCCACATCTACATGTTTTTTGAATGCCTCCTGGGATGGTGACTCCACTACTTCCCTGGGCAGCCTGTCCCAGTGTTTGACCACTCATCACTCACTCAAAGACATTTTTCCCAATATCCTGTCTAAACCTCCCCTGATGCAACTTGAGGCCATTTCCTCTTGTCCCATCACTTGTCACTTGGGAGAAGAGACAAACACCCACATCATTACAACTTCTTTTCAGGTACCTTTGGAGGGCGATAAGGTCTCCCCTCAGCCTCCTTTTTTCTAGGCTAAACAGACCCAGTTTCTTCAGCTGCTTCTCATAACACTTGTTCTCAAGACCCTTCACCAACTTCATTGTCCTCTTCTTGACGTGCTCCGGCACCTCAATGTCCTGGACACAGTATTTGAGGTGCAGCCTTATCGGTGCTGAGTACAGGAGCACGATCACTTCCCTAATCCTGCTGGTCACACTATTTCTGATCCTAGCCAGGATGCTGTTGGCCTTCTTGGCTACCTGGTCACACTACTGACTCACATTCAGCCAGCTGTTGACCAGCACCCCCAGGTACTTTTCTACCAGGCAGCTTTCCAGCCACTCTTCTGCAAGCCCGTAGTGTTGCATGGGGTTGTGACTGAAGTGCAGGACCCAACACTTGGCTTTATTGAACCCTATCCAGCCTGTCCAGATCCCTTTGTAGTGCCTTCTATCCCTCAAGCAGATCAATGCTCCTGCCCAATCTGGTGTCATCTGGGATTTGTTGTGGTGGCAGGTCTGTTTCCAGAAGCACTGCAGCAAGGTCCCTGCAAAGCATACTGCAAAAGGGCAGTGTGTGTGCAGGGGTGTGATGTGCTGCAGTGCTTACACTGCCAGTCGGGGTGAGTCTTAAGGATACATTTTTAGCATCCCTAACTTTCACTACAATGCGTTGACCCTTTTCTTTCTCACAGCTCAGCTATTTCATTACAGGACGTGCCAATTCAAGCCCTAATGTTATGAATTGCTCTCTCCTGCCATTTCCAGCTCCTGCTCTTGAACCTCCTGCCATCCATCATGCTTCTGCTTGTGCAGTTCAAATGTGCTTTACTGCAGCAGCTAATTTATCCCTGTCGATTATCAGTTCACGGGCCTTTTATACTCAAGGGCCTTGGAGATATGGTATCAAAATAATTGTGAGGTGGGATTTAAGAGATGCTCAGCTCTTCTGACTTGTTTTGCTCTTAGATTATGTTGGGACTGTTGAGCAATCTGGGAAAAAGGCTTTACTGAGACACATGAAAATGGATTTAGGTGGGCAATTTTAATGTTAAAAATACCTTCAAGGTTTGGCATGAATGCACTCTGTAATGAGTGTCTGGTACCCTGGGTACTTCTCAAAGGCAGAGCACCTTTTGATGAGGAAAGACCTCCGAATCGTTAATTAGTACTATGTCAGTCTTTTGTCCGGCCCTTTCACACGGAAGCTGCTGTCATAACAGGACTACAGCTGAGGAAAGAAAAAAAAATTGATGGTGCTAATGAGAAAATGGATTTTAAGTGCCTTACCCAGAGATAAGACACAGTGAGTATGATTTTTTTCATAATTTCTAAAGACTTGCTTGTTTGGCTTTTACTAGGACTGCTGCAAAGTATGTTCTTCTGTGAACTAAAGTGCAAACTACAGGTAGTTCTTGCAATTGTGGGTAGTTTCCTCCCTGTACTTAAAGCAAGGAAAAAACATTCTACAAAGTTACATTAGATTAAATGTATGTTAGAAAGTGAGCATCCAGTTGGCCCAGTTGCTAGCATCAGCCCGATCCTGAAGAGCTGGGAAGAGCAGAGCAAATACTTCAGACCTCTTGCTAACGTTGTTATGTAGAAAGAGATAGCATTTTCTTAGCAGAAAAATCACCCAGAATACTTGTGTTACTATTAAGTCATGGATCCTTCAGTTATATCTCATGCCATTAGGAGTGCGTGTAAGGATGGTATAAGTTCTTTTTACAGTGCTTGCCACTGCCGTATCTGAAAAAAAAAGTGAGCTTCGGAGTCCTCCTGCTTGAGTAAGATCAGCCTCTTCCCTATTACTGCAGATAAGCAAATGGAGAGAAACTGTGGCATATCAAAGGCCTTAGGAGTTGTGTGGGTAAAACCAGGATCGAACACCAGTATCCCAAACCTGTCTTTTAGCAGGATGGCCACAGTTTGTCTGAACTGTTGTTTGTTTGGAGTTTGGGGTAGCTCAATAGCAAGGTAACGGACTGTTAGCCTTGACTTGCAGTGTCGGCATGCTTCAGCCTTCCCTGGCTTGAAGCCCTTTTGAGACATTCCTGGTGCCCTCTGTGTCATTTCAGCCCTGATGGAAATGGCTGCAATGCATTCATTCCCACCTCTGCTGATCTTCAGGATTCCCCTGTCTGTGGCTTCTTGTGGTTGCTTTGAAAGTGAGTTATGTTTCCCATTAAAGGATAACAGCAACAATTGAGGCAATTAAGTGGAGTGGGGAGCTAGCAGCATGCAGGGAGCTCTCTGACTGAAAACAGGCAGTGCAGCTCAAAGGTTCTCCCTGCAAGGTTGCCTGTTTGCTATCTTAATTTGTCTGGAAAAGGATCCAGTAATTCTTCCTCATATTTCCTTTACTCATTCTAAGTGCCTGTTTACTTGTGTAAACAGGAAGCGTCCCCGCTCCAGACAAGCAACTCTGCAGTTACTGCAGACTGAGATGAATCCAACTTGGTCATGATTTCATTAGGTCTTTGAACTTGAATCAGTGCTCAGTACCAGATTGTATGTAGAGGGGAAGACGACAGATAAGATGGGCAAGCAAAGAGCCAGGTATCTATAGAAAGAAACAATCCATGTTGTTAACTATTTCTACAGAGTCGCGAGAAAAAGAAAATACCAGCTTAATTGTTAAGATTTTTAACTTAAATTTTAGTTGGTGGGGACTGGAAAAAAGTGCAGTTAGACCATTTGACCAATAAAGGTGTGAAGAATTTGGGATGTACAGACCTGCATGAGGTTTTCTATGTGTCATTATGAGGTATGGTTGCTGTGGCACCCTGTGCTTTTAAGGATGAAGCTCTATTCTATGCAGCAAAGAGAACCTGTAAAACTAAAAGCCAGATCTTGAAACTAACTCAAAAGTGCCACTTAAGGATATCCACCTGTCCAGTGTGAACATCTGACTTCTACTGCTCATCCAGTAGATGAGCCTGTAGTTCCTTGGAAAGATACCTGAGGTTTTCAGGCCAAAGGCCCTGTGCACGCTTGTTCCCTTCTGCAAGTCCATATAGCCATATGCTGAAGAAAAGCTGTTTCTTAGCTGCTGGTCTGGCCATTTGAAAACTTACAGGTCCTTCTTTTGTGAAAGGTGCCTTTCAAGGGGAGTACCAGGTCTCAGCTGTGTGCTAGGTGCGGTTAGTGCTGGGCGCCTTCAGATGAAGACCAAGAGGAACAAAGCTCCCTTTGCCACACTTCATACAAACGGGCAGGGGAAGGGTTTGAAGCAGAAAGGACTGTAAAATGAGATCCAGGAATTCAGCGAGGCTGCAGGGAAAGGAGCAGATTGCTAACTCAGAGCATCTGTCTTTGCCCCATGAGAAAGTTACGACCTGAAAAGCAAGAGAAAGTGGAAGATCCTTTCACAAATAATAAACACTTGTTTGTCTCAGATTAAATGCAACACCTTTACATGTGGATTCCAGCTGGCCAAAAGTAAATGCACCTTGCATGGCTGTTACCTTCCTTGCCAATGAGAAGATTATTGTACATCCATCTGCTTAAAGGTTAATCTGCTTTTTAAAAAGAGGAAGACAAAAGGCAAATCTGTTTATTTAACAGGAAGAAAAAACTGCTTTTCATTAAAACTGCCCAAACTTTGCCCTATCTCAAAGTCATATTCTCCAGTGGAGGAGGAATGTGTTAACCTAGGTGCTGTAGCCACATCTCCCAGAGAGAAATATTTTCCTGCATTTGAAGCAACAACTGTAATGCCAATAGGAAAGTGCGGCTTCAAGAAAAAACATGCATTTCTAATCTGGGTCCTGTCACTATCTAAAGTTTTATAGAGAAGATTTTAGCTCTTTGGCAATACCCAGGACAGGAGCAATTTCTGATGTAAACCCATGCAACCAGGATGTTACTGAAACTGACTTCAGGCTCTCAACAGCCTGAGCTCTGCCAGCATCTGGAGAATCTGGCTTTGAGTGTCTGGGGAGGGAAGGAATCTTTCTCCTACAAGTGAGAGGAACAGACACGCTTGCAACAGCACCTGCATTATCCATTTCTTTGCAAGATGGAAAACAGCCATGCACCATCTGAACCAAGCTGATGCTCCCAGGCAACTGATGGAAAGGCAAGAAGGGCTCTGTGGGTCTTGGTGTGTTGTTGACAGCTGCTGGACATCTCAGCTCTGCCTGAACACAAAGGGCAGTTTCTGGTTCACCTAGTGTCTAGGTGCAGGGACTTGAGCTCTTGCTGGTGCCACTGGTTCTGTGGAGTTGGAGGGAAAGGCAATCTCAGGTAATTTTATTTGTGGAGAGAAAGCAGCACAAAGGGCCCTCCCAGAACTCGGTTTTCCCCACACTGGGATGGGGCAAGAAATGTGCCCTGGGAACCTGTGGGGCTGGAACCATTCCTGAGGAGTCAGTGCAAGGAGAAGCAAAGCCCAGAGGATTTGATCTGCTCTGCAGCGCAGTGAGCCATGTCTGCCTGCTGACAAGCAGCTCTGGGGAGCCCAGCAGAGCTGAAGGAGAGGAGGGGAGAGGAGAGGGAAGGGAGAGGGAGGGGAGAAGGTGGGTAAAGCTTGGAGACCTCTGCCAAAGCACAGCTGGAAGGGGAGCGATTGTGCCTGGACCAACAGGAATATGAGACAAAGAAGTGCTTTCAGGGGTAATGGTCCCATCACTGCCAGCCCTGAGCATCTTCTCTGGACTTCAGACCTCACACTACAATGTCTCAAGTGTGGCTGTGCTGTGTAAAAGCAGTGATGCCATAGCTGGGGAGCTGGGTGGCTGAGGCTCTGCACCATCTTGTTGCCAAGTCACTTCTACCTGTGTTGGCTTGCTGCCTCATTATGGACTGCTTGGGAAGGGCTGGGGGACCCACAAGAGCTCTGCAAGGCTTAAGCTTTGCCAGAAGCAGCAGCTCCTGAGCAGTAAACATGGGAGACAGTTCTCCTCAGTGCCCTCTGCACTGGCTAGTGACAGTGCCACAGGGTGCTCGTGGAGGCGGACAGGAGGCCTCCTTGGCCAGGAGCAGGCTGGCAGGATGTTCCTGTGCCCGGCTGCTGGCTGTTAACCATCTCTTTGTACAGGGAGAGGCAGCGGCCCGTGAGCTGCCACCTGTTGTTAATCTACGCCCGGCTAATCCATTCTGCACTGTGTCAGCAGTTCAAAAGGGCACTGTTAGTATTTTTTGCCAACTTCAATTAACGTGAGATTTTGGAGGCCCCTCTGATCACATTTCATCTGTCATGAGTCAGGAACAAACCAGCCATATTGCAGTCGAGAGGAGAGAAGAGAAGGAGTTTATTGCAAATCAAAACAGTAACAACAGTGTTTGTGCCCCCCTGGCTGGGGTGGTAGGGAAGCAGGATCCTTCCCAGCAATGCCATTCCTTTCAAAGGCTGGAAAAATAAAAAGTGGTGCCCAGAAATTCCAGTCGTCATCCTCACCCCCCAAAATAAAGAAGAAAAGAAAAGAAATGCTGCAAGTGCAATAACTTACTTGAAAAAAAAAATAAAAGGGGAAAAAGAACCAAGCTGCAAGACTGTTTGTTCTTTTTTAATATTCCACTGTAATGAACTGATAATACATGGCTGCATAGGCAATAACATTGCATGGCACAAACATCACATGGCAACATTTTAAATGATTTTTTAATTTTTTTTTTCTTGAACTTTTCAAAACTTTTTTTTTAGTGTTCTACCCCAGGCCATGAAGCGAAAGAAAAAAAAAAACCAGTTTGTGTTTATACACGGTTACAATATTTTACAACAAAAACCCAATAATATTGATTGAGGTTTGTTTTCTTTCTTTTTCCCAGTATCTCTTTCAAACACTGCACACCTAAACTGATATATTATTATACACTGAAAACTGTCCTTCAAAATCAGTAGTACAAATGTCCTAGCTCTACCTATCTACCTAGCTATGTGGGGGAAGTGGGGAACCGTGTTACCAGCAAAGAATTAAGGGGGTGCAAGACCGCTCCCTTCAGGAATCTGCAGAGGGCTGAATGACTTTCCATCCGATTTTGCCCCCTCTTCCCATTTGGGTTTAATTTGTCCGTCAGTCTGTTTGCTTTTTGCTGTGTCAGTCAGAGTAGCAAAATAAACACTGCTGCCTCTGCTTGATTATTTTTCAAACCTTTTCCAGGAAACTACCTTTTTACTTTTGTTTGTTTGGAGAGTGTTTTACAACATGCTGCTGAGTCTGGGTGTACTCTGGGAAACAGGGAAGCGCGCCTGCCTGCCCCGAAACACCTCCGCTGCCAGAGGAACCCAGCCGGCAGCCCTGCTTGGTCAGCACACTGGCTATACCTGGGCGAGGTTGGTGCTGTGTCCTTGTGGCTGATGGAGCAGGTAAAGCCATGTGTACTGCAGCTCCGTGACCTCACATGCCCCATAAAACTACGTCCATGTTCACAGCTTAGGCCAAGTGTGATCTGGCAGGGATGCACACTCTAGCAGTGGCCAACGCACTACTGTGAGCTTTACAGGAAAGGGAAGCAGGTTCTCCTTCACCTTGCTGTCTTGATTCTCTTCCAGTGAGCTCTACCCAGAAAGGTGCTGGGCAGCAAGACCTGAACCAAGCAGCATGTTCAAGGGGAGGCAGATGGAGCCTGGCTGGAGAACCTGCTGGGAGCGTGGGCAGGTGACAGTGCTGGCTGTGGGTGGTGCACCTGGAGCCTGACCTTGGCCCCTGTCTCACCCCTCTCCTCATGAGCTTGTTGAGGCATAGCAGCCCTTAGAACTTGGGCACCGCAGAACCAGCAAACCCCAGCTGTGGTTCACCACTGGTTTATAGTTGCTACCGAAGCACCAACTACTGCTTGTAGGCAAGATGTGCCTCCAAGTACTCGGCAGCAAGTGGCATCTGACCACCTGTAAGCCAATGCTGGGAACCTGTGCTGCTCTCGCTATTTGCCTCCTTCTAGTCTCAAAGCTCTGGGATGTCTCTGGTGTTTCTAACCATGGACAATGTAAGGCAGCCCCCTTGTAGGATACCTGCTGCAGGCCCAGGACAGCTTGGGAGAAAGCTACCTCCATGAGACTAGAGAGGGCAGCCAAGACAAGCCAGCTAGCTTGGTGCTGCACCCATAGAAGTGCCACCGCAGGCATTAGCATGAGGGGTGTCAGAGCAGCTGGAGCTTGTGAGACATTTTAGCAGTAACTAGGGACAAGGCCTGCAGCTTTGAAGGGAAGTCCGAGCCAGGGAATCACAACCCAATGTATGGACACGAGTAAACTACTGAAAAAAAAAATAAATAGAGAAGAAAGTCATAAATAGAGTTGAAAGGTAGTAAAATAATAGTAGTAATAATAATTAAAAAAGACATAATTGTGGTAACTTTAGATTGCAAGAACAGCACTGACCCTGTGACCCTTAAGAAATGCAGTAGCTGCAGGCTGGCTAGATTAAGATACATATATATATATAAGTATATATATATTTATACAGTTTTTCGTGTTAATTTAACAGCTAGTTTTAAAAAAAACCTTTTAAATTAATTTAAAAATGTGTGTAAATATGGATGCACATAGCTTAAAAACTGCCTGAATTGCTGCATTCAGAGACACTTGAGGAGGACACCTTCCAGCGTGACCCACAGGTGTGGGCTTGAGGGGCCATGCTGGTGCGCCAGCAGCACCAGGAGAGGAGAGGCAGAGCCAGCAAGCAGTTGGCCACCTACAGCAGGTGGTGGGAAGGAAGCCCTGCAGCAGAGGACTCCAGGGAACAGCATCGCCCCTCACCTTGTGATATTTTCAGGCCGGCTCAGGGCTGGGCACGTGTGGTGGCGTTTAAAATAGATTGAGTGAGTCCAACATGTGCTTTGCACATGGATTTTAATGTGAGAGAAAGTGGGAGCCAAGCCTCTGTAAATGCCAAGTCTGCTGCCAGGAGATCCTTCTCTCTTTCTAACAAGACAAGGAAGACAGCACTTAATCCTCTGGGCTGTTAAACAGCTTGGGTGAAGTCCTGGCCCCATGGAAGTCCAAGAGGAAAAGCTACACTTTAACTTCAGCAGGAAATGCAGCCAAGCTCTTGAGTGGCTACAGCGCCACATCACAGACACTTTTGGTACCTGCAGGTCATGTGGGACCCATCCCCGTGTGCCCACCAGCCCCACTGCCCACTCCTCAGCTCTGCTTGGTGCTAATTAGTCTCATCAGTAATGTTACTGGGCTGCTCAAGCAGTGGCCCTTCACAAGATTGCCTGCTGACCATGGAAAGCATCCTCTTCCCTGGTGTACCTGGGAAAATGCTCTCAGCACTGAACTCAGCTTCCTGCAGAAAATCTGCCTGAGAACCTGCCTCCTGCCACGAGTCCCTGGGTGGCCCAGGACCCTCAGTGGAGTCTGGGATGCCCAGTGGGATGATATATGCATCCAGCTGGTCAGCGTGATCCTGTCTGGTTCAATGATGAGCACCCTACCCAATGATTCAGCTGAATGTTTAGGCTGGGACAGAAGGCTGCTCATGACGAGAGATGCCCTGATCATACAGTGTGGTTAAATGTGTGCTGGTTCCCTGTGAGTACAAAGCAAAGCATTTCTTAGCATTTCTGAGGAGATAAAAAAGACAGTGCTACTGGTATTTTCTTGTTCCAATAAACATATTACATTTGATGGTGTATCATTTATGTAGTATTTGGCATTTCAGACACTACAGAAGTACTTGTATACCTTGTTAACCCAAAACCTGACATTTGGTTGTAGCTTATTTGGAGCCTATTCCAAGACCATTAAATATTTCTGGGTCTTGACCTACAAGATTCCCTAACACTGAGCATGAGGAGAGAGGGCAGGATGACACACAATTTTTTATGGGAGTAAAATTCTGTAGTTCCCTTGCAAACCTTGGAGATGGCTGCCCCAGCCCAAATTGAGCCTGCATAGCCACTCTGCGTGGGTGATAGTGCTCAGCTGACCTTCAGCTTCTCCTTGGTGAGAATTCAGTGGGGTAAAAGGATGTTCCAAAATTATTCCTAGCACTATGAGATCATTGAAAAGCTTGTAAAAGATTTAGCCTCGCAAAGGAGATCTTAACAATTAGTGCTGTGCAGGTAAGAGCACTGGGAGGGAAAAGCAGGGAGACACATTAGTTCAGATGAATCAGGCAAATACTGGTGTCTCCTGCTTCCTCTGCAAGGTGAAGAGGATCCGAGGTGGCTGGAGATGAGGAAGCATCACCTTGTCCAGCCTTGGTCCCTTCCCAGCCCCCTGTACTCTCCCCTGCACGCAGCAGCTGTATGCAGCAGGGCCCTAGGGTGGAGGGTGGCAGGGAGGGGATGTCGTTGCACCTACCTGATCCCAGGACGAGGTGTATGAGGAACCTGATGATGTCATGCAACTGTGTTTGTGTGCTAGTGCTTGAACCAATTGCATCTCGGAGCAACCGTATTCATCTCTCATTGCTGTTGTCTCTAAATTGAGTATAGTAATTCCCGACTCAGTAAAAACCAGAGGAAACATTTTGCTGCCCCACCATGGACATAAGCCTCAACATTGACCATGACCACGGCAAAGTGAGACTCAGGTACTCCTTGGGGCAGCAAGCTGTGCCGGGAAGCTATCATCTGCTGGGGTGCACCTCCAGCCAGGTGACCAGAGAGCTGGCAAATACTCCAAGCATGGTGGCACTGTGCCGTTTTGGGAAGACACACATCCCGTTCTCAGGCCTCTACGGCTCTGCTTCACCTCAGACTGCAAGACAGAGAGGAAGCAGGATAGAAGGAGAGGTTATACTGTTTCCTTCTTTCTAGTCTGGGGTATCTTCCTAACCCTGTTCCCCATTCAGCTCTGGGAAGTCATGGCTCCTGCTAAGGAGACAGGAGCAGCATGAGAGGTGCCTCTTTGCTGGTGCCGGAATCCCCATCCAGTCCCCTGCCCAGGGCAGAACAGATCTAAGCAACACTGTCAACCAATTAGGAGGGAAAGGGTTCTTTTTTTGTGGGAGGGGAGGAGTTGGGGATGGTGTTGATGGGATTGGGGGAAGCCGCTGAAATGCTAGCAGACTCTTGCTTTTTGGAAAGACAGATCTGATGGAAAAAAAGAGAAAAGACAAAAATATGCCTAGGTTATTGGGGAGGTGGCGGTGTGAAGGGACACATTCCAACCCAGATCTAACTGGAAGAGGTGCTGCTCCACAGCCTCCCTCTCCCTGCCTGATCCCAAGAAGCTGGGAGCTGCTGCATTCATGCTGAAAACACTCCACTTAGGTTAAAATATGTACTTTATATGCCTAGGGTAGCTAAAAGTGCTGCATTCAGATCCCCGAGGAGGCAACTGCTGTCTGGAGTCCAAGCGGATGGATTTATTCGGCTGTCCCCGTGTGCTCTCTCCATGTCTCATGGGTGCTGGGCTGCAACCTTGTCATGTCGCCCAGGAGATAGCGGCGCTGTGCTCCTTTGCTTTCATCCTCAGGGCAGCAATGCTGGAGGTCTTGCGGTCTGGCTCGCTGTTCAGCTCATAGCCGTTGAGGCTGGGGCTCATCCCGGCCGTGCCAAAAAGGCTGCCCATGTGAGTCTGTCCCACGTGGCTGCCAGGGCCAGAGACGCCAAGGAACTCGGAGACACCACCGGCTGCATGGGGGTGAGCATGGGGGGACATGCAGGAGGGCACCGTCTCACAGGGGACGACGCAGGCAGGCACGGGGGAGGCGGCTCCATTGTTGCCGATCCAGGAGGGGTTCTGGATCTGGGAGTGGGAAAAGAAGGGTCAGGGCTGCCCTGTGTGGGATGCAGCAATGGAGCATGTTTGATCTTGGCCCCTGGGCAGCCCTGCATACAAGGGGCAGCCAGTGTGGTGGGGGGCAGTACACTGGCCCCTGCCAGCAGTGGCATTCACAGCCCACTCCAGAGCCAGCGTGTCCCCTTCAAACTCTGTGTGCCAGCCTGGATGGCTGGACAGGGCAGAGAGTGCCAGAGACTAACTCATGGGGAGCAGGACTGTTCCCCTCCTCTGCTGTAGTGTCTCTCTTTTCATGCACTCGCCCTCCCAGCCACTTCTCTTTTATTTTTTTTTCACCACAAGCACTTTTTAGAGGAGGGATGCTCTTGGTACAGAAAACCCGCTGCCATCCATGGTGTTTCCATGGGCCTGCCCGCTACAGAACAGGTAGAAAGGGATGCAGTGAGACTGCCAGTCTTCTTGCCCACCTCGGGGCAGCTTTGCCTAAGCAAAGGCTTTTTTTGTACCACACAAGACATGCCCATTAGAGCTGAGCTACCCACAGCCCCTGTACAGGTGGTTTCCCTGTCCCTCTCCTCAGCAGTGCTCGTTGTCCATTGTGGAAGCATCCCTGCCGAGCAAAGCCCTGCAGTGCTGCCTTATGCAGCCATCTGATCTACTGCAGGGTCACTCATAAAATTATATCGCAGAAGAAAAGAAGAGGGCTTAGTATTTGCAAGCAGAAGCAGGTGAGCTGCAGGCCAGGGGGGATCATGGGTATGCAGGATGAAAGCAGGGAGGAGGTGAGTAGCTGGCTGAAGCAAGAAAGCAAAGGGCCTTTCATCCCACTACCCTGCTGCACTGCTCACCCTTGGGCCCTCTCTGATCTCTTACCTCCTGTAAATTTCTTTTCATTTCTGTGATCTCTAGGGCTGGAAGAGGAGGGCAATATGGTGGGAGGGAGCAGTATAAGTTACAAAGGCAAGAGAATGGAGTGCTGAAAAGGCTGCTGACACTGTCCTCTGCTTGAAAAGCTGCTTTGGCATCTCTCAGCTATTTCTTAAGGGCTTCTTGTTCAGTTTGGGGGACACGCCAAGCAGGAGAGAGGTCACATGCTCTTGGCTTAGCTGCAGGGGAGATTTAGTATAGCACTGACTGAGGAGGTAGCTGGCAGCAAGGGTATCACAGAGGGGAGGACCCCCAGCAGATCTTTGAGAACAAGTTGGGTTCAGAGCATCTCGCCCGCAAAACTGTGCCCTTGAGCAAATTCTGAGTGGTGGGAAAAGAAGTCAGCAGGCCAGAGTGCTTTGCAGGGGGCACAGCCTAGCCCTTGAGCTGAGGAATGCCCATCAGCCCTGGCAGCATCTGAAAGCACTGTTGTGGAAATCCAATGCTTAGGAGGCTGCTGTGGTTTCCTAGGACAGGAAGCTAAAGCAGAGAGGCAGCTGCGTCACCTGCCTCTCGGGCCAGGGCGGGAATGGTCTTAACAGACCCCAGGAGCAGCCCAGACACCCCAATAAGGCTGCTCCCACCCTGCCTTCAGAGCACAAATCCACAAGCCCCTTGGGAAGCATCTTCAGACATCACTGAGTGTATTGCGGGTATGCAGCCCACTGCTGGAAGACAACTGTGGGAATTTACCAGGGGAAAAATGCTTTTATCCAGCTGCCTAAAGAAGTGCACAGAAACCTAAGCATCGCAACAGGAACCCTTCATGGGAACTGCTGGGTTTTTATGCACAAAACAGCCTTTTTCCAAACCAGTGGGAGGTTAATGGACAGAGGCACACATGATGGGAGAAGAACAGCTTAATAGGGTGTGCTGGGCCGGGCGACCTGTGCACAAAGGGTGGCTGCACTATATCACACAGGGCTGGGCTTGGTGCCTGCTTTAGAGATGGCTGCTCTGGGCCAGGGCACGAGAGAGCTGAGCAGAACACCCAGCTAAATAACTCCTGTCCCTTCAATGCTTGGCACTACAGCCATGGCCCCAGTGCTCTTGCAGCCTTGCCTAAGGGCGAGAGGATGAACCTGAGAAGTGAACCATCACTTTGAGGGGACTGAGAGCAGAGGCAGTCCAGAAGGAACAGGGAGAGACAGAGGAAGGGGATGTGCTCACCTGGGCATAGTTCTCAGCACGGGTGAGCAGGGGCAGCTCGTAGGCGGTGGAGAAGTGGGTCCGGACCTGCTGCATCTGGCCAAACCGCTCCCGCTTGCGCCATTTCGCTCGCCGGTTCTGAAACCACACCTGGGGAGAGGGTGACAATGGGGCTGTGAAGAGGGGTTCCAGCAGCCCTGGGGAGCCCATTGGCAGGCAGAGCTTCACTGGGTGGGTAGTGTGCATTGCGCAGCAACAGGGCACTGCTCTGCACACAAGCCTCACGGGGGAGCAGTTGTCCTGCTCCCCATCCCAGGGAGGGGCAGGAATCTGGGGCCAGGCTGTAGTCTTAGACTGGGAGCACCTTGGCCAAAAGGCATTGCCCACCTTTTGGCGTCCTGCCTGTCTAGGGACATTCACAGCCTAGTCTCCCACAGCTTGGCTTGTCCTGGGATAACCCATCTTGCTCGTGCCCCTACATTAGTGTTACCTGGGCACTGCCCATGTGGCCCCCGGGTGCTGGGGCTTTTCCCCAAGCCTAAGCCTGGCTATGATGGTGCCATTGGCTTGCATTTCACTTGCATTTCTCAGTCTTATTTTTCTTAACTGTTGAAAAAACCTAAGAAGCCCTTCCCTCCTTAATTGCAGGAAAGGACAAGTGCTCTCTACAGAGTTACATGTCCTTTGCTTTGAACTGAGTTTTCTTTGCAGAGTTTGCAGCTCTCTGCTTCACAGTGCTGCTCAGATCCCTTCAAGGCAGAGGAAAGACCAAAACTCAATTTCTGCTCTTATTTTTACTGGCTTGACATCAGTGTGGATTATTGCACTGTTGTCAGCACCATTGCTCCTGATTTGCATCAGAGCTTGGCCCAGTGTCTTCAAAGCCTCTTGAAGCTTGTGAGTCAGGAAAACACATCAATCAAGAGCCTCTTTGAAGGCACTGAGAGATGCAGGCGATCACCAGGGGCTGGGGTGTGCAGGTCACGCCAGTGCATGAAAGGAGCAGTCCTAGAGCTGCTCAGTTCTGCTTCAAGTTTTACACGGTGACTCGAAGAGGGGGCACCACTAAGGAACAGCTCGGCCCTGCCTGTGCCTGGCCGTGGGACAGCTCTGTTGCTTGGCAGGCAGCTGGGGAAACCAGACACCAGGTGGGAAACTCACATCTTTGGGGGACAGCGGGGTGAACTGTGTTCTTGTCACAGGGTATGGTGGCAGGCAGGCTTTTGAGGGGTGGGTGTATGGTGGCACTTGCAGCCTGTGTCAGTGTAGAGAATTATGTCAGTGTAGAGAGTTATGAGAATTTTCAGTGGGTACAAAAAGCACCAGCAGAAAGGTCTTAATGTTAATCCTAGCTGAGCACACGTTGCACATGAAAAGCGTCCTACTGGAGAAGGTTTGATGCCCCCAGGCATCTGTCTGCTTTTCTTCTACCTCTTCTTGGCACAGCCACTCCAGCCCAGCTGCAGGCCAGTCCCAAGGCTGGCCCAGATCACGCTGCTTTGATCTGCAGATTCAAAGTTAGCGGTGGTGACCCGGTTTCTCCTTGGGCAGAGGAGGCCCTGCTGTGCACAGAGGGTGAAGAGCAGGTAGGGAGCAGAGCACTGGCTGTGCATAAGGTGAACATATGCCAGGCATATGCAGCAGTTCTTCTGCTTGGCAAAGGCACTGGCTGACCTGCCCACAAGCCCAGACTCACACCTGCGCTGTCATGCAGGGGAGCCTGCCTGAGCATCCTGCCCGGGGCACCCACCTGGGAGCGGGGCAGCTAAGCACAGGCTCTGTGGCAGTGTCCAGTTTTGCAGTGCAACCTCCAAAGTCATCAGTGCGGGGTTTGTGCATTCGGCTTCCCTGGGAAAGCAAGGTAGCTGCCCTGCAGGAGCCACTGGGAGGTTTCCTGAGACTGTCCCAGGCAGAACAATGTCTGCAGCACAGGCTTTTGCTCTGTTGCTCTGCATTTATGCATTGGATTTAACTGGCACTGGCAGAGCAAAATGATTTAAACGGGCAGTTCCTGAATTGAAACTCCCACGCAGATGGTGGGCTGGGAAGCTGTGGCAAGCCATCACATTAGTCTGAAAGGAAGAGTGTCTGTAGTCCAAGTGTCGGTGCCGGGAGCACTGCAGATGCTCTGAGGGCTGGCAGTAAGACACTGCTCCAAAATGCTCGCAACAAGTTTTTGACTGCTTTTTAAAGTTCTCTTTTCTCTTCCAGTCCAAACCCTTTTTTGTTGTTCAGTATCCTGCAGTCAGTTTTCTCCAGGCCTTCACAGTGCTCCATGGAATAAAGGGCAGGCAGGGCAATGTATAATGTGAAGATGTCAGCAAAAAACCAACTAATTCTAAGTATTCCCTGTCTTCTTTAAACCTGGAAGCCACTAGCTTTTAAAAAGCAAATCTAAAACCCTACAAAGGTCCATTTTCCTTGAATTGCTTGTCACCTTTCATCAAAAGAGGCTGCAGTGGGATGGTAATGTGACAATGGACGTTGCAGCAGTCAGTGCGGCCTCTCCTCTGGAGTCAGGATACGGTACTTTGTGCAGGGACAAGCAGTCATTGTGGGCTGCGTCTCAGTATTAACAGTTCGGGTGGGAGTGTAGGGTAATGTCATTTATCTGGCTCCTGGAGACAATGCTTTGATAAGCCCTGATGTACCAAACTGGCCCTATAAAAATCTACAGAACAGAAAATGTTTCAGGTCTCCATAAACATTCAGACATATGCTGGTACCTAAATCCATATGCATATACAGCTGACATGCTGTGGGGGTGGGGAGGCCAGGAATGGACTCAGACAAAGAAAACTGGATGGTCCTGCTTACTGTTTGGCTGCTGCTCCCCCAGCACACTGCCAGAGCTGCCAGTCTATCTGCCCCTGCTACCAAGCACAGGGTGCGGGTGGATGTGCTGAGCCAGAACCTCACCCAGGCCCCTCTGGCCATGGCTGGCTGGATCGCATCACTACAATCACCCTTCTTCCAAGTTTAAGAAAAAAGTGAATCCCCTCTCTCCTATCCACTCCAGTGCAGTGGTGGAGGGTGAGGCTGCCCTCTCCATGAGTGATGATGGGCTGGTGGCAGCCACAGGGCTGGATCCAGCCCGGTGCCTCACGCCCTGTACTCAAGATCCCCTTGTGAGGTTGCTGTCCCTAGGCAGATTGACTGCTGCATTTGAGCCTCTTGTGCTCCTGCTCTCCCCTGACAGCCTCACAGTATCCAATCTCCCCGTCCCTGTCCTCTGGCCCCGCTGCCCTTCTCTGTCTTCTCAACCTCCATCTGTCTGTCTGTCTGTTTGCAGGACCCTACCCCTCTGTGAGAGGCCAGGCTGTCTCCCCTCTTCCCAGGGGTGGCCACCAGCCCTTTGCTTTCCAGCCTGCAGGAACAGAGCCAGAATTCATCCTTGAGCGCTGAAACTGGACACCATTTTATCAGTGGCCTGGAATGGGAAATTGGAGCCTGGGATGAGAGAATTGAATAACTTGAGCTTGTTTTCATTTCATGTTTAATTTCCTGCAGGCTTAGCTCAGTCTTTCCGCTCCTTCCACCAGCCTCCCAGGGTTTTATGGGGGAAAAGGGATCAAGATATATTACTTCTTGCTTTGCTTTTCTGTTTTACTTTTCTTTTTTTTTCCAAGGTGGTGATTTTGCTACAGTGGAGTTGGCCATTTTCTTCTCACTTTCAAGCCCCTGCTGCATCACAAGGGCACCACTGAAAACATTTCATTAACAGTCCTAGCTATCGTAAAGCTGGCTCTGAGGGGGGCTGACTGAGGGGTTATAATCCCTTGCTGTGAAGCCTCTGTCCAGCCCTTTCCCTCTGTCCTCTGCTGTAGGACAGGCCAGGAGTCAGAGGCACTCACCATCCAAAAGAGATGAGACGCTGGAGCGTGGGGGGACCACGAGGGGGTGGGCAGGTGCATGCAAGGGAAAGGAGCCATGTGTGAATATACGTCTACCGTGTTTCTCCTGTGACACTGTCTCAGACAGCTGCTGCAGCCCTGGATAGGCTGGAAGAAGCTCAGGCAGTTGCTAGTACTCTGGAGATCTTTCTAGGGCTCTGTAGCCGCAGACATGGAAGAAGAGGAGATATGCATGCTCTGTAGGTTCTACTGTTTACAAAGGCTTGTAGTGTTCGGACTAGGGGCAACGGGCATAAACTGGAGAGGGGCAGATTTAGACTAGACATAAGGAAGAATTTCTTCACTATGGGAGTGGTGAGGCACTGGCACAGGTTGCCCAGGGAAGTTGTGGCTGCCCCATCCCTGGAGGTGTTCAAGGCCAGGTTGGATGGGGCCTTGAGCAGCCTGATCTAGTGGGATGTGTCCCTGCCCATGGCAGAGGTTTTGGAACTGGATGGGGTTTAAGGTCCCTTCCAACGCAAGCTATTCTATGATTTTATGATTCTATATGAAAACAGTATCTGCTGCAGACCCTTGCAGATTTGTTTCTGGGTTCAAGAAGCATGGCCCTGGCTCAGTGACTCTGCCTCTGCACAGGGCTTACACACAGCTCTCATGCAATAAATTATTGGTATTTGGCAACAAAGAGCCAGGTTGTGGGGGTCAGGCAGGGAACACAATGCATTGAGTTGAAGGGGGAATTAGCTTTGATGTTGCCATACACTAGCACTGACAGCTGGAAAGTAAGGTAGGTAGAGGAGTGCAGGAGAGGGGTCAGGCTGCTAAATGCTGTCTCTCCACAGACAGCATAGCCTGCCTGTGCCTGCTGCTGGCATGAGCTTTTCCCCAAGCACTAAGTTCTCTGGCAGCTATTTCATCAATGAAGCACGAGCCTGGGATAGAGATGGAGAAAACTAGAGCCACCACTTGCCTGTCTGGGCTCTGCATCTGCTCCTTCCTGCAGAATGGGAAGCTGGTTGTGCTCCCCAGGAAGCCGAGCCTAGCCAGAAGGGATTACCTCCAGCCAAAAGCTGGTTAAGTCATGGGAGAATCTATCGCATCTCAACCCCTCGTCTTCCTGCCACTCACCTGCTTAGTTCAGTGTTGCAGGCAGCTGAACTTGGCCAACATGGAATTCTCCCAAGACACTTGCTATCCGTTAGAGGATGATGCCTTCCTTGGGAGAGGGACTGCTGAGTCCATGGAGCTGCAGTAGGTGTCTGCCCAGACATCCCATAGCAGACAGAGCCCCTGCCAGCTTGGTGGAGGGTGTCTGTGTACACAATGGCTGTTTGACTTGCAGGAGGACAGCAGTAAGGGGCTCATGGCTTATGTGTGATTTCTGCCCTGTGCCTTGGCCCCTGCTTGTGCCCTTGGTCCTTGCAGTAGGCATCTGCTTCAGCACTGGTCTCCTGGGCTGTTGCCCGATACCTCTTTGGCTGTGAGGTAATGGCCTTCAGAGCAGGGGGAACATGGCGGGGGGTGGGGGGGGATGCGGCAGGGGGCTGCAGAGCAGACCTGCCCAGAAGGGTGGGAGGCCAAAGCTGAGCCTAAACAAGCCCAGAGCTGGAAACAGGCACTAGCGTGATTCACTAAGGCCCTGGCCCTAGAAGTCTCCCTCGTGGGAACTGCAGCTCTCTGCCAACAGCAGAAGAGCCCTGTGACACCCCAGGCCACGTCCCTGTGCCTCCTGGGGACTGCCACTACCATGCCAAGGCGAAGCAGCTCACCAGCTGGCAGCCCCAGCCCCTGGGAACCCACATGAAATACCCAGCACCTGGGGTGACCCTGAGCCTGTCCAGCCAGCACCCACAGCATTCGGCACAGGCCTGCTGGTTCTTGTTCTCCCGTGAGAGAATCTGTATTTCTAGTGACAGCATGGCAGCCCTTCATCACAAGGGTGATGGCAGTGGGGTGCCAGCCCACAGCCTGAGGGATGAGGTCCTTCCTGGCAGTTCTGGGGAAAGGATTGAAATACAAGTGCTTACTCCCACAAGGGCTCTAGCAGCCTGGCAACTTAAACAAGCCCTTCAGCTGCTGTCATCGCCATCCTAAGTGAGGGACACGATCTGGCAGTCATGAAAGGAGAGAGGCAGTTTTCAGATGCCCATGGCAGTGTGCTGCCGGAGCACTTATCTTAGGGCAGGGTGAAACTCCGAGCCTGCACCCTCCCTCTGTCAGATTTCCTTATGGCTGCCCAAGGAGGAGCTTCTGCCCTCAGACGCAGTGATATCCAGAGGTAAATTGGGGGGGAAAAAAACCCCTGAGATCGTGGGTCATATATAAAGAACTTCTGAATTGCATCTGCCTTGGATGCCCTGCTAGTCAGCTGAGCACGCTAGCTGGGGCGTACTAGCCACACACTCTGTCTCAGAGGTGAGCAGGAGGAGCTTGCCACCCTCCAGCACCTCATTCTCATTCCTGAGCAAAAGGAATTTCATGCACTGCGCAGTCAGTAATCTGATGCTGTGCCTGGCCTCCCAGGAGAACTCATCAACACTTGTGATGTGTCCCTGGGAAATGAAGGGCTGCATCCAACGGCAGAAGTAAAGAGCTGACGTTTGTAGTGCTGCCTTCCTCTGCCCACCCCGCAGTGCTCAGCATGCTACGTGCTGGACCAACGGGTATCACACCGCTTTCAGTTGAAATGCAGCTGTGTCTGGCCTGAAGAGAAACAGCTGTGGGGAAGAAGGGCATGCCAGCCCTGCAAACCAATTTAGGCAAGCAGACAAGAAAAATCCTGCAGACAGTTGAAACTGGAAGTAAATGTACAGGCTCGTATGGATTTATGCAAGGATGCTGGCCTAATGGCTTTGACTGATTGCAATAGCTGCTTGTAAACGTTACAGCAGAGGGCAAGCTAGGATGCCTGGGACCTAGGAATCTTCCTGGATAGGAGATACAATCAGGTGCCTCCACATGCCAGCTATTCTCAAAGCCAGTGCAGGCTCTAGGGTTTGTGAGATGATAAATGACTGCAGACAGAAGTCACAGGATTAGCTAGACTGGAGAACGAGAGCCTAAGCTTCAGCAGAGCCGTTGATGGCCATCAAGGTGTAAGCTGCGGATGTCTGCTCTAAGTGATGGTACTCCTTTTCACACATGCTTCTGAACTCTGCTAGGCCTTTGGTTTAACCTTGACTCGGAAGAGCAGCATCCAGAGAATCACTCATTCCTTTAATGTGGAATTTGGCTCTCTGAATTCAGGGGAGCTAGTTTATGGCAGCTGGCACCTGTCCAGTGGAGACAGCAAGACCACAGTGTGGTTATATGACTCTCCTCTTAATGTGGTGGGAGGTCCTTTTCACTCCAGATCTCCAGGCTTTGTGCAGTCTCAGCACATGATTAGCCAAGTGGTCAGCAACAGCAACCTCTCCTCTATCACCACGTGCTCTCTGGTACTGAAGGTCCTGGTCACCTTTGTACCCCCGTCTTTCCAGAAACAACCCACACTGTGGGAAAGTTTGCTCCCACTCAGACTAATGCACCTGCGTCAGCTGCTGAGTCTCCTGAAGAAAGAAGTTTTGTGATAGCCAGGTTTAGGGTGACGGTGAGGCTTACCTGCCTGCTGCCCCACTAGACAAGAGGTGTTTCTGTGAACACTGGACCTCTAGACACCAGCCCAAATAAAGATGCTGACACTACTGTCAGGCATGGACATACTTCCCCGTCCTGTCAGGCATGGACATACTTCCCCGTCCTGTCCCTGCTGGAGAGGTGTGCCAGCTTGTGCCAGTGACTCTAGGTAGGGCTCTGCTGTCTGCAGGCTGTAGTGGAGCTGCAGGGGACCTCAGGCACAGCAAGGGATAACAAAGTTGCAGGGCTCATGGTTTCATTGCCCAGAGAGCAGGGGCTTGTTTGTAGCTCTCCCACCCCTTGTCCAGTCCCAGGTCATCCTGTTACCTGTACACGAGCCTCAGTGAGGTCTGTCCTCATGGCTAGCTGCTCCCTGGCATAGACATCTGGGTAGTGGGTCTTCTGGAAGACCTTCTCCAGCTCCTCTAGCTGGTAACTAGTGAAGGTCGTGCGGTTCCTCCGCTTTTTGCCCTTGTTGCTCTCTGAGTCAGCCTTGTCCATGGGGCTGGGGAGGTCCGTGCTGGCTCTGTCCTGGGGCACTTTCACCCCTGCCTCCTTCACGCTGAGGTAGCTGCTGTCCATTCCTGAAGTGTCAGAGCTTGCCTGCAAATCGGCCTCTCCCAGACTGCTCTCCTTACCTGTTTGGGTGGGAGAGTGGAAAAGGAGGGCAGGTTCGAGCAGGGTGGGAAGGGAGAAAAAGAGAGGGAGAGAGAAGAAAAGAAGTGTAAAGCTTTCAACCAGTTAATTGGTTCACCTAATTAAAGCTAACCATGACGGTTGGACAGCAGTCCCCAGTGCAGGCAGAGAGGCTGACAACACCCTGGGCAGAGGCAGAGGAGGGAGGCAAGGCAAAGGGCTGCCCTGGGTGCAGTAAAGCTGTTGGCATCACCCTTGGAGGGTGTGGAGCTCACAGCTTCAAGATGGCACAGGCACCTGGGTAGGCTGTACCCAAGGAAGCTGTTATGCCAGGGGGCGCTAATCACAGCACACAGGTGCCAGCATAGCCTGGGAAAGGGAGACTGGAGCTCTGCCAGCTCCTCCCAATACACCTCTGGGAGCCAGGTGGAAGGCCAAGCCCAGCATGCTCACACGCACGCGCTCCAACAAGAACTTCTTCACTCGCCACTGTCCACAGCAGAATTGAACTTCACAGGGCACTACATTCCTTGGCCCTGGCCATAAGAATGGTCTCTGAGGACAAAGGGACCAAAACTCAGGCCTCAGAGTATGGTCCCCAGTCACCAGCCCATCCATGCTACTGAATAACACATCGTAGAAAACCAGGGGCTCACAGTAGCCATGCATGGCACTCGGTGGGATCTGTTCTCTGCTCATGCAAGCTCAGGCAACAGTGGTGTGTCATCAGAGGTGTTCCTGACTGACACCACACAGGCACGCCCCCCAGCTTTCTATGGGGACTTGCACTGCATCACCAAAGAGGTGATGAACAGCAGTTACTGCCACAGAAAAGATTGGTATGAGACACCTATGGAAACCCCCCAGCCTCCATGCAGGGCAGAAAGAAATGAGAGGATTTAGACAGCAGCATGGGAGGCTGTTCCTACCTGACTGCCCTGAGCAATTAATAATTAGTGGACCATGACATACAAAAGCAATATGGCAAAGCAGAAGGTGGGTGGCAAAGCAGAAGGTGGATGGCAAAGCAGAACCACTGCAGTGAGCTGGTTCCTCTCTAAGGCTTAGCAACTATGAGTAAAACCATCTTTGAGCTTCTGTAACAGGGTGTATGAATTCTCAGACACAGACAAAGGTGCTGTAATAGAGCATCCTCTCCTGCCTATCTCCTGCTTCCAGTGACAGTGGTATCCCCCTGCCAATATGCTCAGCTCCTAAAGGTCCAGAAAAGAAAAGGTACAGTGGTATTTCCTATCCATGCTCTCCTTGCCAAGCCAAGATCATGGCAACTGTCTAATCTTTCCTTAATTTCACATTAACCTATTTTTAAATGTTCTTAGTGCAGGATCAGCTTTTCTGGTGAGCAGCTCCACCATCTAGTGATGTCCCCACTGGGAGCTTTCCCCCAGCAGTGTCATATTCAGCATAATTAATGCCAGCTCAGGCATCCAAGCCCATGTCTTCGGAAATTCTCATTTTTTTCTCCCTTGTTAGAACATTGTTCCACCTAATTCACCTTATATTTACAGCTTAGACCTTACATGACTGTCTTTGTCATGGCTTCACAGCCAAAAGCCCATGAGTGAGCTTGTGAGAAGGTTGTATGTGTCCTCATCCTTTTCTCGCTCTTGCAGCTGAATGACTGCATTGAGGTGATTGGGCTGAAAACAAGAGGATGAAATGTAGCTATCACCCTTGGACACAAGGGCAAGGAAGGTCGAGGTTTAAGCTTGGTAGGATGAACTAAGAAAGAGATTTGAGGAAAAAAAAACGCGCAGTTAGTACAGAGGAGTCAAAGGCAAACCTGGGATGAAAGCACTGGAGATTCAGGAGCTATCTGCCACTACCACTGCTGTTTTTTCAGATTTATTGCTTTCTCTAATACTGTTCCCTCAGGCGTTTGAGGAGCTCCCTGTAAAGCTCAGCAAAGCCTGCTATTGTCTATATCAACTCCCTTTGATTTGATACTTAGGAACATTTTTGCCAATATTTATGCTCCCTGGGCACCAGGACCAGCATCCAGGCCTGTGACTGCCACACTCTCTCCTCTTCGCACCTGCACCCTCCAGCCAGGGGAACTCCTCTGGCCCTCCTGGGGGATGCAGGTGGACAGACCCATCCAAAATGGGCTGGGACAGCGCCCTCATGCACAACCTGGGTAAATTGTGTGCTACGGCCACAGTAGCTATTATTTTCAAAACTAATTATAGTTCCATTCCAGAAAGTCTGAAGCCATGGACTACCATTTATGAGAATCAGCAGAGTCTGGGTAATAAATAAATGAAAGTATTTCAGGATTTTTTTTCCTCCTTTCTTTCTTTAGTTATTTAGGATGTCAGGAACCTCAGTACATTTTCCCCTGTGCCTTTGTACTTGCTGCCTCCCTATATCTCAGGTCCCCCACGACTCCAGCAGCAACAAAGGCAAGACTTGATGCCTTTCCTTGGGAACTCCTCTACCATTTCTTATCTTCTCAAGCTGCTCAGATTGCTGGGGAAAGGTCTGCACAAACACACACATGCAGAAAAACTCTGGGTCTGTTCTAATTTAATTGACTGTATAGCTCAGACTGCAGCTGAGAGCTGGGCCCAGGGCTTTTAGCAGCAATAGCTATCTCTACTGCAAGCCATCAGCCCTGAGGAGCAAGCGACCATCCTTGCTGCACAAGCAGTGGGTGGCCCTATGCCTGCGTGCTACCAGCCCAGAGCTCTTGCTGGCTCAGCCATGCTGCTGTCACACTCCCGTGCTGCAGCAGACACAGGTTTCTTTACCTCCAGCCCCCATGGGCACTGCCAGTGATAAGCTGTCTCTGTGACAGGGGCAGCAACAATGGGATCAGCAGCATGTGGCAGGGAGCATGGACAGCGGTGTAGGGATGGGATGGCATGCCCTTGGCTCAATACCCCAAGAAATAACTCTGATTCCCTAGGAACAGGCTCCCTGACCTCAAACCAGACATGCTAACTACTAAAGTGAAACAAATTGCATACATCTGCATATGGATATGCACAGACTTCCTGTAACTGGAGATGGCCTCAAAGTTTCAGTGCAAAGTTTGGGGTGTCTGTTTCTAATCAAACCTAGAGAGACCTTGAGCTACATATTTTGACAATCTCCATGACGAAAAGCTGGTGTGAGCATCATTGCACAGTTACAAGCCTGACAAGACTGTTTGGTGCCTCCTCCAGTGCTTATGAGTCCATCCTTGCCCTCATAGCATTAGAAAGAGTATATTTTCTGGCTTCCCATGCTTACCCTCCTCTCCCAGTGCCTTGGCTGCCTGTAAGGCCATTGATGGTTCCAAGAGATTTCTTGAGTGACCCTGTGTCAGTTGCCAATAGGCAGAGGCAGCCCAGGACAGTGGGACACATGGGCCCCAAGCGTCACATTCCTCGTTTGTGAGCAGGAGAGCTGCCTGCTTCCCCAGTTCACCTGCAAGGGATATGTCTTTCCAATCTCACCACGTATGTCCTGGGAACCCCACAGAGGAGGAAAGGAGTGCAAGAGACAGACTGTACTGCACACATGGCCATGCAGTGAGTCCCCTGGACAGCCAGGCATTACATTGCTCTGCTGATGCCTTCCTGGAGAAAATGGCCATTTTAACCATGCCACCACACTATTTAGATTCACGCCTTGTGTCTATTTTGTTCCTAAACTGTGCTGTTTAGGGAGGATAATGAAGTAAAATCTTTGCTATGTACAATCTTATCCATGAAAATTCATTTAGAGCAAAGACAGTCTGGTGCATCTAGATGGCAACGGGGAAAGGGACGATTCAAATACACAGCTTTGGGCCCAACTTGAAATGATAGAGCTGCTTTGTACAGCACAAGCATGACAAGCCACAGCTCCTTCATGATAGACTTCACATAGAGCTTGAGATTGTAGCCCCCATAGCATATGAGACTGTGAGAGAGCTACCTGGCCAGCAAAACTCAGGGACACTGCCAGCATAATGTTGTTTTCCCCTAACTCCATGCAAAGAAGCCTGCAGGATCATGGTATTGCTAACTTACTGCTCTGGCAGCATCTCATGCAGGCTAATACAGTCTTAGAACCCCACGCTATCCCAGCCCTGGGGAGCTCCGGTCATAGCCTGGGACACCTAGGCACCTACCAGCATGCCCACCAGCAGGTGACCTATGTCCAAGGCATGTGGCACAGGCAGCCTGTGGCTGCACCAGGTGGCCTCTCTGCTCCCCCACTATATGATGTAGGGGCCTTTTGACTTACAGGTCAAGCACAGGTGCAGGGTCTTTCTTTACTGCCCATCCCCAGATGCCCATGGCCATTTCATGGTGCCTGTCCCTGCCTATGCAGTCATGGTCTGGCTCTTATTTTCCATAGCAGTGATGCTTTTTCAAAAAAACCCAAAAAAACCAACAAAACAAAACCCCCCCAACCTAAAGCCTCTAGTGCAGATGTTTAAGAAGGCTTTTTAAATCCAGTCCTGGCTCCTAATGCAATTCTCTCAACTCTTCCTTAAATACTAGTGCTAAGATTTTGTCTAGATGGAGTTTAGGAAGTGTATTCTACACTTTTACCAATGACGATTTGCACCACCAGCCCAGCCAGCACACCTCCAGGACTTGGCTGGCCATGGTAACCTTATCCAGTCCTTGTGTACCTGCCTTAACACATGCTGAAGTCATGAGAGGGGCCCAAGACTGTTGGTTAATATTCAAGGACCACCTCCTCTAAGCTCAGCAGTGACACATTCCAACAAAGAGGAAATCAGGCAAAAGTGCCAGGAGGCCTACATGGATGAACAAGGAACTCCTGGACAAACTTAAACACAAAAAGGAAGTCTGCAGAGGGTGGAAGCAAGGGCAAGTAGCCTGGAAGGAATACAGAGAACTTGTCCAAGCAGCCAGGGATCAGGTTAGGAAAGCTAAAGCCCTGACAGAATTAAATCTGGCCAAGGACATCAAGAACAACAAGAAAAACTTCTATAGGTATACCTGTGATAAAAGAAAGACTAGGGAGAATATGTGCCCTCTCTAGAAGGAAACAGGAGACGCAGGATATGGAAAAGTCTAAGGTACTCAACAACTTTTTTCCCTCAGGCTTCACCAGCAAGAGCTCAAGCCACACTGTCCAAGGCACAGAAGGCAAAGGCAGGGACTGGAAGATCAAAGAACCACTCACTGTAGAAGAGGATCAGGTGCAAGACCATTTAAGGAACCTGAAGGTGTGCAAGTCCTTGTGACCTCATTAAATGCATTCATGAGTCCTGGAGGAACTGGCAGCTGAAGTTGCTAAGCCATTATCCATCTTATTTGAGAAGTCATGGCAGTCTGGAGAAGTTCCCACTGACTGGAAAAGTGGAAACAGAATCCCTGTTTTTAATAAAAGGAAAAAAGGAAGACCTGAGGAACTACAGGCTGGTCAGTCTCACCTCTGTGTCTGGCAGGATCATGGAGCAGATCCTCCAGGAAACTCCGCTGAGGCACATGAAAAATAAGAAGTTGATTGGTGACAACCAGCTTCACTAAGGGCAAATGATTCCTGACAAATGTGGTGGCCTTCTACAACGGGACTACGGCATTGGTGGATAATGGAAGAGTGACTGACATCACCTACCTGGACTTGTGCAAAGCATTCAACACTCTCGCAAGACATCCTTGTGTCTAAATTGGAGAGACAGTGATTTGACAGATGGGCCTCATGTTGGAATTGGCTGGATGTTCACACTCAGAGAGTTGTGGTCAATGGTTCAATGTCCAAGTGGAGACCAGTTATGAGTGGCATTCCTCAGTGGTCGCTATTGGGACTGTTGTTAAACAGCTTTGTTGCAGGTATAGACAGTGGAATTGAGGGCACCCTCAGCAAGTTTGCCAATTACACCAAGCTGTGTGGCACAACTGACACACTTGAGGGAAGGGATGCCATCCAGAGAGAACTGGACAGGCTTGAGAGGTGGGCCTGTGTGAACCTCATGAAGTTCAACAAGGCCAAATATATGGTCCTGCAACTGGGTCAGGGCAATCCCAACCACGAATACAGGCTGGGTGAAGAATGGATTGAGAGTAGCCCTGAAGAGAAGGACTTGGGAATATTGGTGGATGAGAAGCTCAACATGAGCTGGCAATATGTGTTTGCAGCCCAGAAAGCTCACCGTGTCCTGCATGCATCAAAAGAAGCAGGCTGAGAGCAGTGATAACAGAGCTAATTCCCACAGAAAAAGACTACCTGTAGAAGAAAGAAAAGGGGACAGAGGTGTTTCTTTCTATTGCACTTCTCCTGACTGCACCTAAGGCCTCTCTCTTCAAGAAGAGACTTCTTTTCCTGAGGAGAGGATACCGCAGGAGTAACATCAAGGCCTGGAGCAAAAGGATCTCAGGAAGATTCTGTTACTCAAAGGCAGTCTGGGTACAGTGCCAAAAGTGCCACATGGCCCTGGTGGGTCCACAAGCTACCTGTGGCCCTGCAACCAGCATATAACTTAAGTCACTGGCTGTGTCTCCACTCTGCGTGCCTTGGAGATGCTTCCTTGGAGTCAAAACCACTTCAGCCCTGGCTGCGATTACACCCTCTTGTGCCTGGCTGGTTATGTTCTCCTGGAGTAAACCACTGTGTGGGTTTGAGTAGAGACAGCTTGATAAACATTAACTCTAGTGCTGTTGAGAAGTTTACATCACAGCAAGCCTGGGGAATGCATGTGCGTGTGTGTCTGCATGTGTGTTATTTGTTTGTGGAAGTTGCTGTTCTGCTTGGTTGGGTTTTTTTCTGAACTGGCTTTTTTTTCCCCAAACATACATCTGCTTTTGAGGGTACATATTGCTTTAAATTCTGATTAGTGGAATTCACACACCCCATTGCTGCTTGCAGAGAGCTCAGCATCTTATATCTAAATGCAACATGCACTGCATGCACCTTTTGCATTGTATTTAAAGGACACTAGCAAAACTGGCTTTCATTTAAACAAATAAATCCTGAAAATTCTGCATAGAAGCTGTGGCTAGAGAAAAAAGCACAGTTTATGCCCCAAGTCCTTCTTCATGTGGAATGTTCATTTGAACAGCAGAAAAGAGCTGACTAGCAAATTTTGAAAAAATGCTTCTAACAACCTATTGCAATTGCAGCTCTCTTTCTGGCTTCCAGAATCTGATAAAGGAAAAGAGAAAGAGCAAGAAATTGCACTGCCATTGCCTCCATGGGGGGGAAATTGAACTGCTCAGTTGCATACCATGGCTTCCTCCCTACTGGATGTCAAAGGAGATTATTGTTTATGCCAAATATTCTGGAGCTGGATATCTTGGCTCTCTCTAAGTGACCTGTCTCACTCTGACACCTGAAGGTCTTCAGTGGCTGCGTAGGATGACACAGTTCCTCGCGGATCTGCTCTGCCATGCCAGGATCAGCCACAAGGTGGCGTTCTAAGTGACAGTGGAAGGAGGTGGTGGTCACTTCTGTGCAGCTCAGTGGCATCCAGACCCTCAGTACATCCCACACAGGCAGCCCCAGGTGTAGAGCTGAGGAGGATCAGCTACATGTTTTTAGCATGGCAGGCTACCTGCATGAAAATGTGGCAGTTGAGATGGGTCAGCTACTGCATTTTAAAATGTCTTTTTTCCGTTTCCCACTGTTGACATGTCACAACCAGCTGGGAAATAATTGTGGGTTTCTGCTATGTCCTACTGTGTCTTCACCAAACACAGTGCATGTGAACCAAAAGCCACCTAGTACCTCTGAACTGATATATCACTAGTGCTTGTCTGCCAAGGAAGACAGACAAGGCAAGCAAGGAGCAGAAGCGGGCTTGAAAGGGCTTTCAGCTTTCCTTTGGCTCTGAATTTGTTATATTTTTGATAAGTAATCTTCTCCTTCCAAAAGCAATCCTACATGGCCTCATCATGACCATGGTCATCTAAGAATCCTGGCTTTTCTCAAGACCCTTAGAGCCATATGTGAGCACCTAACTGCTCTGAAGACCTGGCTCAATTCTGAATAAAACAAAATATGGGAGCTCATAAATAACAAAAAAATCAGCACCACTAATATAGGACAAAGCACTGAATGTTATCATCTCAGTCATAGACTCATACCTACACATAAGCCAGTAGCTGTTTAATTGGGAGTTAAGTCCAAAAGGGTCCACAGATCCTTCAGTAAATGAAAGCCAGAACAGGCAGGTCCCCATGCTGTTTGCTGAAGACCTTCATTCTCCACTGACAGGCACTAATGGCAGCTAGGGGCTTTGCACACCCTGATACACTGATCCAACACTGGGCCTTCTGTCCTGCTCCCCTCTGAACTGACTGTCACTAACTGACAGTCAGCATCTGGGGAAGCATCTGCCCCGTCTGTCTGTCTACCTTACTTGAGGATCATCCAGTTGTCACAGGGCTGTGTTCCCTTTAGAAAATCTAAATACAGTAAGGTTGCCCCTCCCCTCTTTGGAAGTTATGTGCAGCAGAGTTAGATGAGGGTAGTGTTTCAGGTACCTGGGATTCAACCTCCCCCCTGCTCTGAGGTGGTGTACTCGGGTCCTGTATCTGCAGCAGGGAAAGGTGAGTGCTGAAGAGCTGGGACTGATGGCAGGCAGTGCTATTCAGTCCCTGTGGAAACGCTGAGGGTTGTTCAGATGTGAGTGACAGATGAGGATGATGCAGGGCTTAGGGCTCAGCTCTCACTCAGAAAGGAAGAGTATAAGCCTCCCCATTGGATACAGGTTTATGTATTCATCTTAACTTCACCCATGCCCTTTGGCCACTGAAAACATCTGAAAAGATCCCTTGTCTAAGCACTGCAAGACAAGATGGGGCTCTTCAATGCAACTTGTCATCTCCTCCAGAGCTGCCCCCCACAACCAGTCATTGCCTCCCTCTTCCCCACAACATGCCCTGGACATTTCCCTTACAATTTATGTCCATGGCTGGCCACCGGGCGAGAAGGGTGTCCACTCAGTCAGGGCAAGAGGAAAGCACCGGTGCAGCCTTCCATGGTCTCAATGCATGTTCCCTTCCAAATTAACCACATGTCAAGTGAGGCACCACCAGCTGTCACTTATGACAGAGGATATACATCAGTTGTTTAGTTAGAGGAGAGTCGGGGAACACACCTTCTAGCTGGTGGGGAAAGCTGGTGAGGGAAAACTGCCTGAAGGGAGTTGAGCCTTGCTCTGATGTCTGGCTATGGCACACTTTAATTCCCTGCTGCCAGCTTGGAAAGTGATTCACCCCATCCTATGTCTGTGCCTGCATGAACAGTGCTCACACCATCAGTCGGTTGGTCAGTCCATCAGTCTGTCTCTCCACATTCTTCTGTCTGTCTGCTTTGCAAAAGCAACCTCATTGCAGAGGAGGCAGCAATGCATTGCTGAAGTTCAGCTGCCTCCCAGAGGTGACTTCCAGTTGCCTGTTTAGTGCTGCTTGTAACAGGGCTGAAGCTGCAACCTAAAATAACCAGCAGAGCAGAGAGGTACCAGGAGGAAGATTAGAGCCATTTTGTCACGTGCTGAGCAAGAGCTCAGCTGCCTCTGCATTACAGAGTCCTATTCCAAATTAGTGACAGACGAACTTCAAAAGGCTTGCAGGCATCGGCCAGAGAGGCATCTGAGCGGGTTCTGCCTAGATGAAGCAGCCAGCCTGTGGCCCTAATCCAGCAAAGCACTGCAGCATACGTGTGTCCCTGAACTACCCTTAAAGTGAATCGTTATGTACTTCAGACAGGCAGCCAGACAAGCCCCAACAAATCCTCCCAGTACAGCACCTGTGCAGCTCCTCATGCTTCTCAATTTGGACCCCCGGGTGCCCTTGTGGAGAAGAGCTGGGAACTGTGAGTCTGGATGCTTCAGCAGCCCCATTGCTAGTCAAGTGCAGTACATCCCAGGGGAATTCGGGTGCTACTATATTTTGTTTGGAAATCGGAAAACAAGAGTGATGGAAAGCTGAAGTTAAAACAGAGAACACCTAAAGTTGGCTGAACCTCACTGAACCACAGAAAGGGTTGAGTTTATATTGGCCAAAGTTTGGGCCAGGTTCTTTAACAAAATAGTTCTGCTGTTCTTCAGTTTTATACAACTGATTAGAAAGGAAACTCCCAGGTGAGGGAGAAAAACATTCAGCCTTTCCCAAAACTGCCTGTTCTTGGAAGCACAGCTAAAACTTACTTCCATTCTGAATACACATTGCAAAACTCAAGATGAGCCAGGGTCTAGAAATTGCTAATGTTCCTACAAGCACTAGGCTTTTATATGCATTCTAGTAAGACGTCGGGTTTCTGGCTACCAGATCCACAAGTTTACAGTCACTGGGGCTGAGCAACAGTCTGGTATCAGCTTTTACTGGCAGAGGGAAAGAAAGAAGCAAAATCATTGAAAAAAGAAGCAGCACAACCAAACCAGGAACTTGCCAACCAAGAACAAAGAAAATAACTTTGTCAGCAAACCTGACAGAGGCAAGTTGTTTCTTCCAACCTCTACACCTCCTCACTTCATTGCTCAGGTCACCCACGGCAAATATTCTCCCTGCCATGGGGTCAGGAGATGGGGACAGTGCTGCAGCCCCATGGGGTTTTCTTGCCAAGGAGATGCTGCTCCCTCAGGATGGGGGAAGCCTGGAGTCTCTCCATTAACCTCTGCTGCCCTGCACTGCAGGAACGTATTTCTGCTCCAGCTAAACTGAAGTTTAGTAAACTCTTGGCCTCTATAGGATCCCTCCAGCCCCTGTTGGCAGCTGGTTCTCCCTTGCCCTAGCCTGGATTTGTGTCTATGTCCATGTCCAATGCTGGCATCTGTCGTGAAGAACAACCACCAAAGTGGGGAATGGTCAGCACTGCTCCAGCCTCCGATGAGAGCCCACCATCTATTGTGGGCGTTATGGTCTCATGCCTTGCATTTCTTTCTGTTGGAGACATGTAGAGGAGGGAAAGGACATTTCCCCTTGGCCCCAAAATCTAACTCCCAGCTTAGTGCACTTTTATTTCTGGAGGGTTAGCTCCATGTCCCTCATATCACAGTAGAGAGAAGGTACACATTCCCCATGGGAGGCAGGGTAATCCAAGTCTTTTGAATTACACTAGCTGCTGTGCTCAGGAAAATACTGTGAAACCATAGTTGTTTCATGGTTTAAGTGCAGTGTTCTGCTTCATAAAAAAATAAAAAATTCTGCAGTTCAATAATCTCCTCTTAATGAAGCTTTGCCGGCTTATCAAGGAATAAAAATGATACTACATGACTTGGACAATTATAATCATGAGACATCTGTGCAAAAGCCCAAGCCCATGGTTCACAAAGGAAAGGGATGAAAATGATTTACAGAAGCAGTAAGGCAAAGGTTTATAGATAATGAGGCACTAAGAGGAAACAGAATGAGTATGCCTAAGACTCCTCTGGTAAATGAACAATGAGTAGCGTTCACAGCCAGAAACCTAATGTTTTTCATTTTGAGTTGAGAATAGCAAGATGCAGGGCAAATGACAGCTATTAAGAAAAAAAAAATCCATTAGGTAGTACTGAACAAGGAAAACATCCAAAGAAGTGTGCTCTTACTTGCAAAAGGGGAGTCATGAATTGCTCAAAGGGTAAACTGTTCTTGTCAAGTAATTCAGAGCACTAGGAGATCTGAGGCCTGAGAAGGGGGATTTCATTTCACTTGAGGACTACTTCAACTTGCAACATGTTTAATTGTCGCCAGGGGAAAAAAAGACAGAAGCAAGTTTACATGAGTCAAGAGAATTTGACCTTTACTTTTTTCTCTACCTCTGTGGTTCACCTCTCCCCCTTGGCTTCCTGTGCAGAGACAGCTGCCCTCCCAAAGCATCCACCCATCCTGCTTGCACTCTGCAGCCACTCAACACTGACCACTGAAGTTCCCAGCGTCTGGCCACTGCATTTGACGCTGACTGAACAACACCTAGATGTGGATCTCTCACCATCACCTGCACTACTGAATCCCACTATAAAGCCCCTCTGGGACCATTTTTTTCTGGGAAAAGACAGGACTGGAAGGGACATTTGCCCTTTATGCTGTTGCAGGCACAGATGGTGCCCAGAGTGGCGTGGCACTGGACTGCAGCCCCTCTGGCAGCTGGGGGTGGTCCCTGGCTTCTTGGCAGCATGATTACACCCAATGCAGGGACCAAACACCCCTATGAGACACAGGAGGATGAGCAGCAAGAGCACTGTGCAAATGGCTTTTGAGACTTTTCCCTTACATCTTTTCAAAAATATTTCTTGGTTCTTCAGGTCACATACACTGCATCCCTACTGACGGTGAACCGTTCTCCATGTTATTCTCATTATCCAGTGTGGGAAGGCAATCCTCACATACTGCATAGCATCCATACCCTTTTCAGCAATGCCCTCCGGTTTTCCAGCATCATTCACCAAGCCATATCGGAGCATCACACAGAGATGCCTGAGCCACAATGAGCCCAGTGAGACAAAGCACTGCTAGTGCTCGTGTTGGCAGAGATGGAGAGTCACAAAGCACAGAACAACTGCTCTAAGTTATCTGAGCTTGAGTTGTTAAAGGTACTTAGCATTGTTTAGTATTTTTGCACCTTGGAGATGAAGGTCCTGTTGGCCTCAGCATGCTTCTCAGATGTGCTGATTAACACAATACCTTTGTATCTTTGCCTCCCGGTCCTGAGCTCCCACTCAGTCCAACATGTGATGCACTCCCCAGCCTTCTGACCATTCTGTCACATCTCGATTTCTTATCCCAGCCTTCTGCTTCTTCTCCAGATATGTTTTATTTTTGTGTCTGTAGTTACATCAAACAATGTGTTTCCATACTTTGCATGGGTCCAAGAAAGGCTGGACGATCTACTGGGGTAAATGGCCATTGCAAGAAGAGAGAGTTCAGACCTGGCTGGAAACACGCCCAGAACATGGGAAATCTGGAGTGTACTTAGGTGTGCACATCAAAGCTGTTGCTACTGAGTAAGTGAGAACCACAGCTCTTTAAGGCTTGTTCTTGGGCAATTTTTCAGAAGAAAACCATGAAGGTCATTTCCTGTCCCACCTTCCCTGCGAGTCTGACATTCCAGCTCCACAGCACAGTGCACAAGAACTTTTGGAAAAAAGGCAACGTCATTTTTTTCTGACATGGATAAAACAATAATGAGCTTAATTTTAGTTATGTTCTTGGAAACAGCTTAATTGATTCAGATAGACTTTTAAAAAATAGTACTATAGAAACAGTCAGAGGCAAAAAACTGTTGTGGCAACTTTTAGGCCAATTTACTAAGTTATGATTAAGTTAGAAGCAACTGGAGGCAGGATTTTGGTGGGAAGTCTCAAACAGGAGACACAAACAACAGTGACTCTGGTAACATACTTCCTAACAAAGAACAAAATAATCATGAATCTTGGAAACAGTGAAGCTTCTTGAGCACCATTAATTCTCAGCAGAACTGGATGATTAGGTGAAAAGTGATGGCCACAAAAATCAACGTAAATTAAAAACTGTATCCACATCAGCTGAGCTGATGCCCACTTTTGTGTTTCCAATTAACAGTCTGGGATAGGATCATATTGATATGAGTGACTGCAAATGTTAAGTAAACATTAGTAAACATTTACAGAAATCATTTTTAGGAACTCGTTAAAAAGAGTATTTGCCCCAGAAACCTACTTCTGCCAGTGACGCTCATCCAACCAGGGAACAGAAAAGACTCTTATCTCATGTGTCCACCATTTACCTTCCTTCCACTCGCCAGTACAGATCACCTTTCAGCTGCCTGCTTCTTGCACTGATTGGCACACACTCACACACAGTCTACTGGCCAAAGATTACTCACATAATTCTGACAACAATCTTGAGTCCCAGACAGACTTGGATGAATCGTATCTAGCTCACAGAAAATTTGAAAACTTAATATGAGGGGTGTTCATTCCTTCTTCCCCTCTGTCTCCCAAAATACTCCCTTATGGGAGCCCTTAATTGTGGAGGTTTCCAATCTACATGTAGGTGTCCATGTGTTGGCACAGTTCTCAGCTCAGGAGGGCATAAAGAAAACACCATCCCTATGCCAGTACCACAACCAGTGCTTCAGTATTTAACAGCTGTCTTTTCTAGCAGGGTGGGAAGCAATGGGAGACCGCAGCACATGGAAAGAGCAACTGCAAGCAGGATGGCCTAGGGAGAAAAAAGTACATGATCCTATATCATGGGCTGAAACCAACGCATGTTGAAAGCATCAGTCTGAATGCCTATCTGCAAGGATCTGGAAAGAATGAAGTTTGATAAGAACAGAGAAACCCTTCAGTTTCTAGCTTCTGAGGACTACTGGCACTCGTGGGGCCACTAGGCACTGGCTGACCTCTGCTTCTCAAGGCACCCCCAGCTCTTGGGCTCAGAGTGTCTTCAAGGAGAGGGCTGCAGTGGGTGACTCTGTCCTTTCGTCTCGTCTGAGACTAGGCCTCCCGCATGCTGTCTTCTGGGATTTACTATCTCATTGTACATTTGGGTCACGAATTTGCAGACTTCATGAAAGGCAAACATGCCTGTGCAGGAATGTGTGTATTCTGCTGCAATTACTTTTGCTCATAAGGGTCTCAGGAAAAGATATACAGTTGGACATAAATAACAGGCTTCAAAACTACAAAATTCCTTCAGGGAATACAGTTACAAGGCTGTAGCTTCCAACAAGCCAGGGGTTTAGAGCCAAGGCTTTAGTGTTAGAGGAACCTATGGAGGCTCTCAATCCCAAAGAAGGGGTCAGAGAGCACCTGTACTGTACCTGCCAGTACCAAGGGGCTTGCCTGTAATCAGAGACTCTGAGTATTTGCAGCTCATGTCCTCTGTTTTCCAAAGCAAAGATGCAGGTTCCCAAATTGGCTTAAATCACATAATTCTTTATTGACACCTCCTACAGCTGATGAAGCTGAGGCTTATAAATAGAGAGAGCACAACTGCTATACAGTTAGAGTTGCTTCAAAGTGGGTTAGATATTGGACTAAATAACCCTCCCCTGGAAGTAACAACTTTGTAGAGTAACTCCAGTGGTAAGTGCGTATGTAAGTTTGTCAAGAACATGATCTGATATAAACAGAAAATAAAACTTTGGTGCTACATCTCCTGTCAGTATATGGACTATGATGTTCAGGTGCTGCAGTAAGAAGCTCTGTAGATTCACTACCAGCTGGGAATAGTCTGGAAGTCAGTGTATCATCTCTTTATTTAATGAGTCTTGCTCTCAGGAGAGAGCTCTGCCAGGAGAGCTGGTGGTTGTGTATCACAGCTGCCTGCCTGGGGAAGGGGTGGCCTGATGCAGCATCCCTTTGTGAAGGACACGACTGGGTGAGGAATGGGCAGGAGCGGCACTCCTGTGCTTAACATGGTGCTACACTGCTATTGCTGCCACACTGCTGGGTCCCCTGCTCACCCCTGTTCCAGGTGTGCTTAGCCTGGTCTGGGGTGTGCTTTGATTGGTCTCCAGTACCTTCATCTGCTGTTTTCATCAGCTTGCCCATGCTCATAACACTGGGTCAGTACTTCTGGCACGAGTCTAAGCGAAAGCGAACTCCTTCATTTACCTCTTCCAGGCACTCCTGCAATACCTCCCCTTGGTCAGTCTCCTGCTAGCAGAGCCAGACCCATGGACCTACTTAATCTCAGATACAGAGGGAGGAAATAGAGTTATAGAGTAACCAGTTTAGCTATTTACATACTCATATCGTGTTTTACCATGAGGCCATTTTCACAGAGCCATCGCGGCTGACTGCTCCTACTGGGATACCACTGCAAGCTTTCAGTTGCTGCTCACTTTCTTTTTGACCCCCCTGAGAAGGAGTTCTCAGCAAAGGTTTTGGGTTTAACAAATCCGTGGGCTAAACCAGATCATTCCTTACTCTTTCCCAGCAAGGAACTGGTTTTTGTCATATTCAACATCCATAGTTATATTCTTGGCTTTTGGGACCCACTCAGTTCCCCTCATAACTCCTTCTGGGCCAGAACCCACTGAACTCTTGCATGTTTATGAATATATGTGGCCACTGCTGCACACCATGGTTTATCTGCTTTGTGCTCCTTATCTCTCCATCTCCATGGGATGTAAAATCAGCTAAGTTTCTACACATAAGCCTATATCAGAGAATATGGGTGTTGCCTGAGGCAATACTCACATTTGTTTTTCTCTAGAAAAACTCAAGCTGTTCCACTTGATTTTTGCAGAGTCCAGATAGGCCAGATCTACAGACTTCTAAATGGCCCAGATACAAATTGGCCCAAATCTATGAACTTCTTGCAAGGATCGTGACATGTTTCCTGACTGATGCCTGAAAAGAAGAACAAGGGTCAAACTGCACTTTCCTTTTCTCCTTCTCTGAAAGTAAAAACCAACAGAATAGACAAAGAGCTGGATTAATTCTGCTCCTGTTTTTTCATTGTCTTGTAAAGCATCTGAAGGTGATTCATTTGCCCACCCATAGGTTTCTGGTGCTGTGCAAGACACACTAAGGCCTGTCAGATGGCAACATGGGAAAGGGAGGTACCAAGGCGTTGAGGAGCAGCATGAGGAGACCAGGCAGTGTAAATGGGGGCATCTAGGCCAAGCGTCATGCAGTTGGCTCAATACCTCCTCCCACCACCAGTCAATCTTCCCATCTCCACCATCCATAGCATACTGGGTACCTCCTATTGCACTTACTAGCATCTGACAAACCTGCTGAAATATTTTGGTCTCAAAGCCTTTGCTTTGTTGCACTGTCTCCATGTCTAGGTCCCCAAATATGGTGAAAAAATCATCCTTTAGAAGCCCGGTTGCAATCCCAGCCTCTTGGTTCCTTTTTGGGTAAGCTTCAGGGCATTTTATAAAGAAAGCCATGGCTACCAACAAATATTGTCTGGCAGATTCCATCTCAGGCAAAGGCCCAACAACATCCACAGCAATGAACAGCAGTAAGGTCCCCAGGAGACATTGCTCAGTAAGGTTTCTTTCCATCTGTGGGGACTCACTTTTGAAATACAACACATGTAAGAAATTCATCCCATTTCCTGTAGTAATTTTCCATCATCTGTCTGCATTTTCCTTAAAACCAGTTCTTTTCTGGCTTGTCTAAGAATTTTGCAACCTCAAGACGTCCAATGGTTTTGACATTGTAAAGAAACCTCAGAACCTCCTTTTTGAGTGTTTTGGATATAACAAGCTCTCATGAATACTCATCACCCATTGTTTTATTTCCTCATCTCCTATACAACATTTCATCTTTAAATTCCAAGCTGCCCCACCATGACCAGAAAGCTTTTGCCCTGCTACTTTGAAGGAAGTCTATACTCCAAAGCAGATACGGTTGCCAAATGAGCTTGTTGTTTGTTTTGATTTGTTGTGGGGTTTTTTTTAAATCACACCTTGGTTTGATACCAAGGGCCTGTTTGAGTGACATTTTTAGATTCTTGAACTCTGCTGTTGCAAACCTGCGTCTATGGGATGTTTTCATTTGTGCAAACAGTGAAAGAAAGGAGGGGGAAAAAAGGATGCAGTCTCAATCTTTTCTTTCTGTCCTGCTGATGGAGGTGTCTGTCCCCCAAAAAAAGGCATTTGAAAGAAGTGTTGGCAGAACTAAACTTTGGTGTCTTTGGTCTCATGTCAGCGCTGTCCCCACCTCACAGGCATGCCCCAGCTATGTTTAAAGAAAAATGCTTCTGCTCTGAAAATTCCCAGCTGCTCTTCTCTGGCCACTGAGGTAGCATTCCCTTCTCACAAGGAGCATGTAGAGATTTTACAATCCTGTCAAGACCACAGATGAGCCTCTAGCAGCGGGATAAGTGCCCTGCAGGGCCAGGCAGCTGATAGTGCCATGCTCCCTTCTCTTGTGTTGGTGAAGCACTGCCTCATCACCTCTGATGTTTGCCTAGGGTGCATGTTATTCCTCTTGTCAACAGGTCACCTTGCTCTGAGTTCAATTTCAGATTGGTAGCCTTGAGATCATGACAGCCTGCTTATAAAACATTATCAGTTCCTGTTAAAGAGTTTACCATACACCAGGATATCCTTAGCTATAATGGAAGGGTTGGATGGATGGCCATACATTGCCTCCTCTATTGGTTTCTTGAGGGAGAGCTATCTTACACAGGTGATGGGAGATCCACACTACAGCTTGCTGTGGACTTGTGCTAATGCAAAAGGCTTTTTTGCTACCAGATATCCACAACTGAAACCAAAATGCACATAGTAAGGCACATTCCAGGTATTATCTATCAATAGTAAGGCACAAGCACCTTTTGATGAACATATTACCACAACAAAGCTCTTGCTGTTTTTTTTTTCTAATCAGGACAAGAGCTGAGGTTCAGGAACTGGCTCCAAGCTTAAAGAGACAGCTCAAGGCTCTGCCCACAGAGGCAGGTGCCATAAACAGATTTCCCAAACCTCTTTCTTTCATATGAGCCACATCTCTAAATGAAAACATTGCAGGTCAAAAACCCTAGTGCACACCAACCAGGTGCCAACAACAGTGATGTAGGTGCTGAGTGTCTATCTCCCACTTCCACTATGCTGAATATTTTCCTGGATCATGGTGATCCAGTTTCCCACAGGCATTTCTCCCCAATAAGGACACTTTTCCCAATCCCTGCCTCACTTCATGTTCATGGGGCAGCTCCATTTTGGACCATCCCATCATCTCACTCTCTGTCTGGTTTAAACTGATAATTTTAGTACCTGAACATGCATCTGCAATGCTTATAAATTACGTATGTGTAACCCCTCTCTTGCTGCTTGGCTTCCCCCATAGCCCTCCCTCTGAAGTGGACTGCTGCCAAATGAAGGCAAACAGTTTGTTCAATCAAGAATTCAATTCTTTGCCACCAAGGCCATGGAAAAAGAGATTTCCTGTACAACCAGCCATGAAAGTGCCTTTCCAAAAGCAAAGTAATTAAAAGTTACAAATGAATCACAAAATCACAGAATCACTAGGTTGGAAAAGACCCATTGGATCATCAAGTCCAATAATTCCTATCAACCATTAAACCATGCCCCTCAGTACCTCATACACCCATCTTTTAAACACATCCAGGAATGGTAACCCAACCACCTCCCTGGGCAGCCTGTGCCAGTGCCCAATGACCCTTTCCGGGAAAATTTTTTTCTGATATCCAGCCTGAACCTCCCTTGGTGGAGCTTAAGGCCATTTCCCCTTGTCCTGTCCCCTGTCACTTGGGAGAAGAAGCCAGCACCCTCCTCTCCACAACCTGCTTTCAGGTAGTTACAAAGAGCAATAAGGTCTCCCCTCAGCCTCCTCAAGGCTAAACAACCCCATTTCCCTCAGACGCTCCTCATAGGACTTGTTCTCCAGCCCCTTCACCAGTTTCGTTACCCTTCTCTGGACTCGCTCTAGAGCCTCAACATCCTTCTTGTGGTGAGGGGCCCAGAACTGAGCACAGCATTCGAGGTGTGGTCTCACCAGTGCCGAGTACAGAGGGAGAATAACCTCCCTGGACCTGCTGGCCACACTGTTTCTGATACAGGCCAAGATGCCATTGGCCTTCTTGGCCACCTGGGCACACTACTGGCTCATGTTCAGTCAGGTGTCAACCAACACCCCCAGGTCCCTCTCCTCCAGGCAGCTTTCTAGCCAGACTTCTCCCAGTCTGTAGCACTGCACAGGGTTGTTGTGCCCCAAGTGCAGGACTCAGCATTCGGCCTTGTTAAACCTCATCCCATTGGTCTCAGCCCATCAGTTCAGCCTGTTCAGATCCCTGAAGAGAGGGGTTCTCTGAACAGCAACTTAATATTCAGCCCTGGGCACCACAAAGCTTTGCTACAGCCTCAGTTCTAACTTAAAACCAGTATCACCCAGCGTTACATGTGCAGCTTCATGCCCCTCTGTTTCTTGAGTTCAGTTTGGGCTTTTCAGCAGATTTATATGAAGCTCTGTCCTGACTAGCCATGTATTTAGAACTGTGGATATTTCCCTTCCCCATGGGAGCTGCACTTAATTGAGCCACAGCACTCATGTTTGATGTACCCAGTCCCCCACTGCTTTCTATCCTGCATAAGTTCCTCTTTCTAATAGCTTGAAGTTGTATGAACTGGATTGAAATACTCTCCTCTCCATGACAGAACCTTATAAAGCAACCAGATATACCTGTATAAAGCAACCAGGTCCCCTCTCTTCCAGTAGCAGATTTCCAACTTTTGTTCAGGGGCTGAAATGCAGTATTTAAGCTTTGCCATAAATCACACAGCTTCATAGAGTGTTTCTGGCCTTCTGCACAATCTGCCTAAGTGTCTAGGAGTTGGTCCATCAGCTATTTATCTTGGAAGTCCTCACTGGCATCTGGAGAGGTGAGGAACACAAAATGTCTGCAGATCTTCTGCCAATTTAGGTGGGTCTCTTCTTCCTTTTGCCTTCTAGCATTTGGCTGCATCCTGTCTAGCTCAGGCTGATATCTGTCTCCAATCTACTAACAAAGGTTCAGACCAAATCTTGATAAGCTAGGTTATGTCTATTACACAGCATTTCTCAGCTCTCAGGTATGGGTCTTTGCCACAGCTGTGCTCCTGACTCCTCTCCAGGATAAGGTCTAGGCATGCATCATCCCAGGGAAGTGGGAAAAGAACCACACATTGCTCCAGAAGGTCTCACAGCCTCCCAAACCAGAGCCCAGCACTAAAGTCCAGGCTATGGAACATACTCCTGCCCAGTATTTGACCTCAGGCTCTTCTCTGTGAAGAACTGCTGCAGATCAAGGCCTTGTCTGGCTCCTCTTTCCAGACAAATACCCAGTAGGAACGGACATATATCAGCCTCCCATGGGGTCGTCTCCTGAGTAGCATCCCTGGGGCTGGAAAAAACTGATGCTGTGGGCCTCCCTGTGCTTGCATTACAGAGAACGCACACTGGAAATGGCCAGTCCTGCAGGTGACCCAAAGCCCTGTCTGGCAGACCTAACAGCCTGCCCCACCACAGAGTCATTCTCTGATTGGTTTTGGCCCTTTCTGGGAAAATTCATGATACTGCCCTCTCTCCCTGCATGCCTCACAACTTTATTTTGTTTTGATTTTATTCTAGAGTAAATTCCTTTCACTTTCCACTGCTCCTGAATAAGTTAAATGTCTGCAGGAACTTTTATTATCTCATCCCTCTTCAATCAAAAAGAATTAATGCGGGTCCCTGTTTCCCTCTTTGGAAACTGCATCCTACCCCGGCACCAGTGTTACTGCTCTCCACTGAAGCAGTCAGCCAATATCCCAGGTTCTGAGGAGGCAGTTTCCACTACAGGGAGGAACTGATGAGACTCAAGGTATTTGTTTTGAGCAGGACTGTTTGCACACAAAGCACTATCTCCCTAAACACAGTAGCAATCAGATAGGAGTTATTTTGAGACACTGCTAGTTTCTTTTATTCCCCCCAGACAGAAGCCTATGCAAATGTTTGTTCTCTCTTCCTCAGGTTCCGTATTTCCTGTTGATAACACTTCCGTGGCAGGCCTTGACTTTCTGTTGACTCCCCCTCTTTGGTTTTATCCTGTTGTCAGACTTTTTCTGAATAAAGGCAGGCTTCACCCAGCCTCAGCATACAGCACAACTATGAGTGACTAAATCAGCTTACCTTTTAGGTTCCATCATCAGCTAAAAAACCCACTTGCCTCTCAGCTAGTGAACACAGTTCTTGCTAATATAGAATGTATTTAGAAATAATACTGATTCAACCATCTGCTTCCAGCAAGCAGATTAACAGCAGCAGGATAAACACTTAAAATAGCATCTTCACACAAAAAAAAAAAATTATCAGATTTAAATTGGCATTTAACTGCTGAGTTAGATGATGCAATGGTCTTCAATCAGTTCAGGACAGACCACAGTTCATGATATATAAGTTTGTCATGGCTAAATCCTGCTAAGACCTGAAGATAGCAGCTACTAAATGTTGAATCACAGCTATTCTCAACAGAGAGATAAAGAATTTCGTACTGGTGAATTCATACTTATGTAGTTCATAGAATCAGTTGCAAATCACCTTCCATAATGGTGAGTTTGCCACTGCTCATCCCCCCTCCAAGATGTTTCCTCTTCTTCCCCAGCCTCTTCTCCCTCATCTCTGTTCCTTCCTCCCTCCATCCTTATTCCCTGTTCCTCATTGACCCATCTTTCTTTGATCAGAAAACGGCCATAGAAGTATCCTGGTAAACACAATTGCTCTTTCACATCATGCCTACTTATGTGACAGTCAAAATATGAAAATTATGTGCAGGTATGAATGAAAACATGACCAAGCAGAATCACCGGTATGTATAATAGCATTGATTCATCTGAACTTACACAGGAAAAAAAAAAAAGTGAAGGTCGTTTATTTAATATATGTAAGCAGCTTTCTTCCTTATGAAATTTCGTGTACAAATTGAGGTGGCTGAGAGACACGTAACTATGGCAAATTACTCTAACACTTTATTCATATGAAATGTTGCCATCCATCTCTTTGTAAATTATTCTCAAATCACAAGGGTCCTGCTCGGGCTTCTCCTAATCCAGAACTACTTCTCTTTTCCTTTTGAAAATGTGTCTACATGAGGATATTACATATATACTTTCCAAGTGGATTAACAATTGAGATGGGAATTTTTTTCAAAATGTGTAGAAGTAATACCTCAGAGACACATAACTCTCGTGCCAGGGATTTCTCACCTTTTTCTGAAAAGCAACGACCAACTCCTATTTTGTTCTAGCCAGCGTAGGTTGCCCATGATAATGAGGTTCTTTTTAAAAAGAAGACCATCTCCCTTCAAAATCAAACAGAGGACCTCTACTCGGTGAGTTTCCCAACTCCAGCAGTGGGGTCCTTCTCCAGCCTGCTGAGAGACTCCTCCTGGGGAGCCGTGGCCCTGGGACGATCATACTGATTCCACTGAGCGGCAACAGCTTGACCATGCACAAGCCACTCATTGGTTCTGGGTCTCATTTTTTTCCGACTGCAAAATGGGGAGAAAAGCCTCTTACTGCCACAGGGTGCATCACGCTTTTTACCTGAGAATTGTTAGTGGTACCCAAATGCCCTGAACAAGATAATAACGCAGCTTAAGGACTCAGGGGAGAGAAAGTGGCTAAAGAGATGGGAACTAGAGCAACTGAATGGACAGGGCCGTGGCTGGAGATGTCCTTTAGAAGCAGACCTTGGCTCCGAGCCTCCCAGACACTACCTCCCTCTTACAAGGGAAACTCATCATGGCTTTGAACGCACGGCTTGGAAAAGGAATAAATCTTAAAGATCTGAGGGACTGAAGTCTGCACATTAGCTCCCCTTAAACCCTGAGTGCATTTAACTTGGGAGGTTAGAAACCACAGCCAAAGAGATCTCTTTTGATTCACAACTTGTTTTGAGCAGTCACCCTTAAAGCAGCCAGTGAATCACTCCAGCCAGTTAGTCATGCAACCACACCGAATGTACACTCAAAGGCAGCACAAAATAAACAGCCTGCAGCCCCAGATAACACACACAGAGCTCATTTGTGCTATCTGGCATCAGCATATATTGTTAATAGGACTCCTACACCAAACCCTTAGGAAAAGAAGCGCTCAGTAAGCATCTCCAAATCTCTCTCCCCATCAGTATTTTTCTTGTCTGCTTCGCACCGTGTTGCTTTCAAAACAGTTAAGACTAGTTAAAGTTTTAAGGTTCTTTCTCTCTCCTTACACACCCTTCTTCTCGCCGGGAACGTCCTGCTGGGGTTACATGCTTGTGCTGCAGAAGTGGAGGGCTAACGCGAGTTAATCCCAATCAGCAGCAAACAAGTCGAAAATAAACAGCTCTAGTGTGAAAAGAAATCTTCCTGCGAGGCGGGAGCGGCAGGAATACAGGGGGAGGGAGGCTCCCGGTCCTTTGACACATGAGCGTTACAAACAGCTCGGGTCAGGAATCCTATAAAAGTCTCCAGCCAGATCTACCGTCCAAGTCAAGAGAAGCGCAAAACATCATCGGAAAGAGCCGCGAATAAACCTTGCTGCGCAGCCGGGGTGAGGAGCGTGAGCCCTACCTTGGCGTCCTGCTCCCCGAGGAAATCCCGCAGGTTTCCGCGGAGGAGATCCCGCACCTCCGAGCGTCTGTTCAAACAGAGGCTTAGCCAAACTCCCGGCGAGAGCTCCCTCCCCTCCCTGGGAGGGTGCTGGAGCCCTTGAATGGCAGATCTGGTGGCCCTATTGTGGAAAAGAGAGGGCGATTGCCAGGGCGGCGTCAACAGCGCGCGGGGAGCCCGCGGCCGAGCCTCGCCGGGCGGTCAGTCCCGCTGCCCCGGGAAGGGGCCGGTCCCGCTGCTGCCGGGGAAGGGACGAGCCCCGCTGCCCCGGGAAGGGGCCGGCCAGCCGCGCTGCCCCCCAGCTCGCTTCCACGCCCCGGCTGGCTCCACTCGCCTGCTTCTTCTTCCCGACGCCTGCCAGGGTGCCGACCCCCCTTCGCGCGCCTTCCTTTCCCATTATGCTCTCCTGTTGCCCCCCACGGGGATCGGGGCAGCGGCATCTCCCCACCCCCGCCCTCCCGCACCTCTCCCCGCCGGGGTGCGGGGGGAAGCCCGCGCACACCCCGCCTGCCTCCGCGCCGTCGTTTATCCGCGGGGAAGGAGCCCGAGCAGAAGCCAAGATCAAAGCCGCAGGGAGAGGGAAAAAGGGGCAGGACCGGTGCAGCCGCCGCAGCCCGGGGCGCGGCCACCCCCGCCACCCCCGAAGCGCTCTGCGCTCCGCGACCGGGCGAGGGGCAGCGCCCCCCCAACCCGGGCCGGCGGCGGAGCGGCTCCGGTAGAGCCGCGCGGCGGGGCGGGCGGAGGCCCGGGGTGAAGGAGCCTTACAAGAGCTCCGGCCATAGCACGCGGCCCCGGGGCTGCGGCTGGAGCCGCGGGAGGGAGGCAGATGCCGCCGGTCCTCGCCGGCGCACGGCGGGCTCCGCAAAGCCCTTGAACATCGGCGGGGAGCCCCGAGCGCCTGGCGGCGAGCGGCCCCTCACGGGAGGCGGGGCGGGGACCGCCAGTGCGCTCGTTCCTACCGTGCTCCCAGTTAACATTTACATTAGGGGAAGGAGGAGGAGAAATGCATTAAAAGTGTCACTTCAAGCAAGCACGCAGCGAGCCTCTGATTCTTGCTTTCTGCACTTCTATTAATAACGCATTTTAGGCTGCACTTTTAATTTGCTCCCTAAATAAAAGAAACGGTCGTTATTTGCATAAGCCAGCACTTAAAGAATTTCCTCTGTTAGAGAAAGATCGTTTCCTTTCTCCTGTCTCCTTTGAGCAAACATCCCCATCACATTTGCCGTCACTCCCCAACGAATTCTTTTTCCAGCCCTTGTTTCTAGACAGCAATATACGAATATATTTATGTGTGTGTACGGTATATGCACACATGTGTTTCAAGACATATAGCTAACTTCAGCTCCACGCAGTAGAAATAGCAAGTCAGATTACTACAGCACATAAATCATTCGAAAGCTTTTTCCTTTCCTAAGCCAAGATACATATCCTGTTCTGAGGGCTTTCGTTTAAGATTTCGGCTTTAATTGCCGGTGCAGGTCTGCGGGATAATCCGTATCCCGCTTTTTACGGCAGGGAAAGCGAGAGAAGCCGTGCGAGGCGGGCAGGGGCACGGCGGGGACACCCCGGACCGGGCCCCGAGGGGCGCTGGGAGCCCAGCCGGGAGCCAGGGCTGCCCGGTGTCACCGGCTCAGCCAGCGGCCGGGCTGGAAGCGCTTCAGTGACTTGCCCATCGTACCCTCCGTGTTGTTTGAGTCCGCAACTCCCCCTGGCCTCTATTTATCCGTACGATGCGGTGGAAGGGCTTACATCTAGAAACAGAAGCCGAGGGCAATAGATGGCAGGCACGGGCTGTTTACAACTCAAAACGACCTCTTTATTAAAGAATTAAAATAAAATTTTTAAAAGGGGGGGATTCCACTCTCTTTGCTCCGCGGGCGAGGAGGGGAGAGGCGAGGAGAGCAGGGCGGGGGAGCGGCATCCCCGGGCGGCGCCGGGACCCGACGGGCGCTGGGTCCGCAGCAGCCCCGGCTGCGGGGAGGAACCTGGCGGGAGAGACCGTCGCCCTCTTTTTGTTGGTTGGTTTTTTTTTTCCACCCTCCCCTCTTTTTTAGGGACGTGTTTTTTAAATTGAGGGTCCCCTCTCCTCTTGGTTTGTTTTTTTGTGTTTGGCTGTTCTTGTTGTTTTGGTTTTTTTTTAATTGACGGTCTTAAGGCCACGGTGTCCTTCCACCCCAGCATCCTGCTCAGCCCGGAGCAACCAGTAAAGCGGAGAGCCAGCAGTCCCCGCTGCCGCCAGCTCCTTCCCGGCCCGCACAAGGCACACGGCAGCCCCGGGCCGCTACCCGGCTTTCCCAGCAAAACCCTCCCGTAATTCCCTCCAGCCTCCTCCCATCCCGCCTGAGCCTTCGCTGACCGCGCTTGCTGCGGAGAAAAAGGATGGATTTCTCTTTTCCCGCTCTCACTCTGGCCGAAGGTGTTTACCGGTGCAATTCCCGGTACCTTTAGCCGGGCGCGGGGTTCCCGACGCGCAGCGCCCGTGCCCGGTGCGGGGGGTTTAAACCTTTTGGGAGAAAGCGGAGAGGCTCCCACGGGCGCCGCGGTCGCTTTGCGAAGCCCGATCTAGATGTTCCTAGCTAGTCTCTCTCTTCAGTCATTAATCATTATTATTATTGCTATTAATTATGCTCACGGATCCATGTGTCTCTTATTACCGCCCGTGGTCCCCAGCCACATCACACGGGGATCGCGAGGAGCGGGGCTCCGAGCCGCCCGCCGCGGGGCTTCGGCTGAAGTCAAGCCCGAAGCCCCGCTTGAAAACACATCGAGGGGGGGACTCCGGCCGTGTTAAGGATGGTGATAAACCGGTCTGGCCCTACCGAGGGCTCTAATGTGTCATCACAGGCTAAGCCGGCCCCCTGGGCTTTGCCATCTACAAAAACGAGAGAGCCGGTTAGCAGGGAGAGGCTGGCAGGGCAGCCGGCAAGGCACTGGGGACTCCTCTGCCTCTTCCACGTCGCCCCGGGGGAGCGGAGAGAGGGACCGTCCCGGCCGGGGCTGCCCAGCCCGCCCGTGCCCTTCCCCGCGGGACGGGGTGGGCGAATGGGACCGACCCCCGCCCAGCCGGCTCTGCCTGCGGCTCCCGGGCGAGGACTCGATGCCCTTGGCCCAGGAGAGCAGCCGGCGGCGCTGGGGGCACCTTGGATCCAGGGAGGGGCGCGGGGACCCCTTGGCTGCACTCAGTGTGTGAGAGATGGAGCCAGAGCACGGCCTAGTCCGCCGGGTTTTGGGAGATGGGCAGGGGTAAGGCGCCTCTGCCTCCTTTTAAGCCTAGAAACCGGCTAAAGAGAAGGTGAGAAAATAAAGAGGACGAGGAGTACCCAAAAGGGCGGCGAGACCCTGGACTCGCGGGGAGGTGGGATCGCCGGCCGGACTCTCACGGCTTCCCTGCTCCCCTACCCTGCGATCAAAGCCCGCAGGAGACCCCGGCCCAGCTCTGTCCTTGTCCCTTGCCCAGCTCTGTCCTTGTCCCCTGCCCGGCGGGGTCGCAGTGACCGGTGCATCGGGGATGGGGCACGGCGGGCAGCGCACGGAAACCGGGACAGCCGCTGTTCGCCTGCGCGGGGAGCACCGGGAGAGAAGGGAAGAGATTTCTCTTCCACTTTATCTTTTCCGGTTTAAAAAAAAAAAAAAAGTATTTCGGAGGTTTTATTTGTTTGTTGTGTTTTATATTTGTTGGTTTGTGCTTTTGTTTTGTTTTCGTTTTTTTTTCTTTTCTCCCCCGCCCCGATTGCCTCGATACGGCGGAAACCTCCCGAAGAGGCGATTTGCTCTTTAAACTCACGTTTGGAAACGACAAGAGAGGAGAGACCTAGTTCAAGTTTGTCCTGCCGAGGGCCAGCTCAAGGGAGTGTCTTAATTGCCGCTAATGACCCGCGGAGGGGACGCGAGAGGGTTATCAGCAGCCGGGCAGAAATCAATTAGGGGAGTGGCAATTAGAGGAGAAAGCGGGAGACGGGCAAGGGGGAGAGCCTGTTACGGCGGAAAGTGAGGATTTCGGTGAAACTTTCCAGAAATTCTCCCTCTGGAAGATGGTCCCCGTGGAGAACATCTTGCGCAGCCCGGCGGGCTGCTCTCCCTTTCTGTTTCTGTTTCTCTCCCCGATTCCTGCGGAATTCCCTGCCCTGCCGGAGAGCTAACGCTTTCTGGGAGCGCATCGGCTCCGCTCAGAGACGACGGCTGAGGTCGTGGCACAGCGGGCCGAGGCGGGGGGAGCGCGGCTTCCCGGCGGTACCGCGGGCTCCAGACCCGGCTGGGAATGAAAATCCCGGGAGGGACGGGGCTGCCCGCGGCCGCGCTGCGCTCCGCTGCTCTGGCGCCGGAGCCGGGCGAGGCTCTCCTCGACCCCAGGAGGGTCTGTCCTGCAGGGCAGCCCGCCCTGTCCCCCCAGGAAGCCCTTTCCAGCCCCGGGCGCCTCTCTCCGGTTTCGCGGCCGGCGCCTTCCCCGCCGCCCGCCGAGGACTCACCGTAACAGGGGACTTGCAGAGCTCCGTTGTGGCCGCTGCTCTCTTGCAGCTTGAGGTTGCTCTCCGGGGGCGTTTTGCAGGGACCTCGCTGCATGTAGAGGTGCGGCGGCGGCTGCTGCTGCTGCGGGTATTTGCTAAAGGCGGCCGGAGCCCTAGCAGAGCCGGGAGCTTGCACGCTGCCATCCAGGGACTGACATTCCTGCTGGCTGTAGCGGCCCCGGCACTTAGCGCTGCTGTCACCAAAGCCTTGTCCTTTGCTGGCCAGGAAAGTAGGGCTGAACTTGTCACTTGCTTGAAATGCCCTAAAAGGCGAGGAGCCTTCTGTGCCCTGGGAGGCTGCGTTGTAGTAGGAATCCATGGCAGCCGGATCACAATAAGAAACACAAGTATCAGCGTTCATTCCTAAAATTAAAAGGCCCGAGTGTCCTTAATGCGCTTGGAGGGGCACCAGGAACCTCTCTTTCTCTCTCCCTCTCGCATACACGCACACACTCACAGCTGGGCCAGGGAGCTCTAAGAGGATTCAGATGTTCTTGAAAGCTGACCAGATCTCCAAACCCCCTTAAGATCTCGCACAGTAAAAGGGTTTTTTTTTCTTTCCCTCCCTCTCTCTCTCTCTCTCTCGCACACACACACAGGCGCGCGCTTGCCCTCCGTCTCTTCTTCCAAACTATCTACACTCCAAGGAGACTCTTCTCCGCGCTCCCCCCGACCCCAATACAGAGAAAAAAAAAAAAAAGAAAAAAAAAAGAAAAAGAAAAAAAAGGAAAAAAAGAAAGAGAGAGACCTCTCCCCCAATTAATATGTAGATGATGACAGTAGAGGGGAGGGGGCCCAGGAAGGGGGGTGTGTGTATGTGTATGGGAGTGTGTGGAAGCAGAGGGGGGTGGATGTTGTATCTTTTGCATTAAAATAAAACAAGCCCCCCAAATTTGTATGATTAAAAAATAGAAAATCAAACAGATGACATGAATGCCAGGAAGAGGTAGACGTGGGGTCTGTGCCGGCCAAAGCAATTTAATGCTCATGACACGCTCGGTTCGCTCCGGCCCTCTCGCTTGCTCCCAGCTGCGGGGACCCCAGCCTCCGCAGCCCCCTCCTCTGTATTAAAGGCAATATGAATTTTCCCCGCAGCTATGTTGTCCCCCGCTCCCGCGCTTAACCCCTTCGGGTCCGGCACCTCTCGCAGCGCTGCCCCGAGCCCTTTGCGCTGCCGCGCTCGCCCAGCACATCTCCAGGCAAGGTCGCCGCGGAGTCTCGCCACACGTTTATGATCGTCATTATTTATTTGCCTCTAAAAACGTGCTCTCTCCAGGTGTTAAACGACTGGATCAAAAGCGGGAGAGCAGCGGGGAGGGATTTTAACAGGGTCGCCAAGCACACAAAATTGGCCCCGGCTTCTGGGACTGCCAGAGGTGAACTTGCAACAGCGCAGAGGCTGGCAGGAGCCCTTTTTGATTTGAAGGGTCAATTGCAGCTAAAAAAAAGGGCTTAAAAATAAATCAATACTCACCTTCTGTCATCCCATCCGTGTCCCCCCACCCCGCCATTCAACCTGATTCCCCTCCTCCCCCGGTTAACTCCTGCTACCCCTTACACTTACTCTTACCCTGCCTTCCTCCCATCCCCACATCTGGTTTCTATTGCTCGCTTACCTTGAAGTTTTCAGTAATAAAGATATTACGCAAACTACATCCACTGTTCTTCGGTCAAAAGAAAGAAGGGGAAAAAAATAAAAGAAAAACAAAGAGAGAAAAGAGACAGAAAGTGAGAAAGACAGAGAAAGAGAGGAAGAGAAAAAAGAGAGAGAGAGAAAGAGAGAAAGAAAGGGAAAGAAAGAGGGATAGAAAGAAATGATCAGAAAGAAAGTTCGCTCTTAACCCCTTCGGGAGCGCGGGCCGCTGCGGAGCCGGTTGCGAACGGGGACAGTGGTGGAGGCTCTGGGCTCCCAGCGGGCTCCCCGCGAGGTCCGGCCAGTGAGTCTTCCCCTCTCCCCTCGGCTGCCTTCCCCCGTAAAGAGAGGGGGGAGACTCATAACTGTGTGTATGTGGGTGCGCGGGGGGGAGCGGGACGCGGCTCGGGGGGGAGCGGGGCGGCCGGGCGGCCTCCGGGGCGAGGGTTCGGGGGGGGCTGTGGCCACCGCCGGCCCCCAGGGCCTTGCTCGAGGAGCAAGACCAGCACCACCGTTTTCGTTAGCTCTGTTCTGACAAGAACGGCCCCCCCGTCCCTCTCTCCCCAGACGCAGAAGGGCTTTCTAGCGAGGTCGTCGTTAAAACAGCCAGAGATGGATCCATTTACTGGATTTCATACCATTTTGAGTCTCCCTCAGAGCAGCGCTGGGCTCGCTCATCTTTCTGGTCCAAGAAAGCTTTCAGCGGATTTGCCTTTTTAATTCTCTTTATTACCTTGCTTAGTTATTTCCACGCCGTTTCTCTCTCCCTTCCCAATCTTCCTCACCACAGCCCCCTCTCTCTCCCTTCTCCACGACTTAATACAAAGCAAAGAGACTCAATGTACGAGAGCCTTTCTAAAAACCGCTTCTGGGCGGCCGGGGGAGCCGGGGCGCCGCCGGTCCCCGCAGCCGTGGCCGGGCTGCTCGTAGGGACTGAGCCCCTCTCGGGCTGCGGGTCCCGGCAGCGCCCCGGCTCCAACATCCCCGGCTCCGCTGCGGCTGCGCTGGTGGAATATCCTATTTGGGTGTGCGAGCGCGTTAAATATGGGTTTTCCAGCCAGTTACTACCCGAGCGAACGAAGAAGTAGCTTGAAAGAAATGATGTGAGGGCAGTCCTAGATCTTGCGTCGTTATATTCGGCCTCGGGAATTCTCTTTGGCAAAGTTAAATAGCAGAAACAACAACAACTGAAGGAAGAGATTCCGATATCGGGCAGGAGATATATTTTTTAATTTTGTTTTTGTTTATTTTTTTTCCTGTTATTCCAGAATCGCTGCGGTGTAAGGGCTCACAGAAGCACTTCAGCTTGGCCGAGCCCAAGGAGTCTGCATCGGCCGGAGAGCCTCTCCAGCCCCTCTTTTCATTAAAGTGTAACGAAAAGTCCATTAGTTCCCAATCAGAGCTAATCCGCAGCCCCTCGGAAAGGACCGCAATAAACCTCTCTCTCTAATGGCCAGTTTGTGTCCCTGGAAACGGGAGGTTAATTCGGAAATCGTTACCGAGGGAAAGTGTGCTCGCAAATACCTGGTGAACTGGCGGGACGGGGGTGGGGGTGGGGTGGGGAATAATTGGAGAATACTTTTCTTGATGGTTTTCGTTTGCCTGGGTTGGGTTTTACCTGAAGTCCTCTCAGCAAGTTTGACGAGGAACTCTTCAGCCCCCGTTAGTTGGAAGAGGAGCCTGCAGCCGCGCTGCCCGCCAAACGAAGCGATGGGTCTGCGTGTTCGCGACGGCTCTGCCCGTCCAGAGGGTCCGGCGCTGCGGCTCTGCCCTCTCGGTCCCTCCGCAGCTCCTTCGGGAGGGCTCCGGGGCGCGGGGAGCATCCCTGCCTGCGGGAGCGAGGATCGGCAGGGCAGAAACGGACACGCACCACTTGAAACCCAATCTCACCAGTTTTGCTCCGAGTGACCCCAAACCTTGCCCTGTCTCTGCACCAAACGCGTCCAAAGGGAAAGGGCGAAAAAGCGGCCGAAAGGTCTGCGCTCCGCAGCAACCAGCGGCCGATTTCGTATGCATGTGCGCTTTTATATCGAGGCTGTTTTCAGGTACAGCCGTTGTTGGTTTTGGAAGGGGTCAATCCCGAGGGTCCCTTCCTACACAGGGCTGTGGTGTTGAAGACCCCAGGTGAGAGCCAACTGGTACTGCTTTTAGGGACGGCAGCTCCCACAGAGCAAGTCGTTGCTGTGGGGAATCTCCCGGCTTTCGAGCCCTGGGCAATCCAGATGTCCCCTCCCGGCGACAGCCCCGGGAGAAGGGAGCAGCCCAGGGCAGCCCTGCTTGGCTTGATTTAGGAGCCGCTTCTTTTCCACCGGGGCAGGAACGGGCATCGCTGCCGGGAGAGGACCCGGTGCGAGGGACAGGCGATAGCGGTTGGATTCTGCATCTCGATCTCTGCAAGAAAAAAGATCTTTACTCCTCAGGAAGTCAGGCTTGGGACTTGCCTTGGGAACGGGCAGAGGTTCCCGCTGCCCCCTGCGCACCGGGCGCTGGGCTGCGGGGTGCGGGCAGGGGCGGGGGTGGCAGGAATACGCTTTTCCACTTTCCCAGCCACTGCCGGGAGAAACGTGCTGTGTCCTTCTCAAGCCTCTACCTTCTTCGCAGGGCTTTTGCCTCTCGAGGCACGGCGGGGCTCCGGGATGCCGAACCCAGCACCGCAGGTCCTCCCTGCTCCATCCGGGGGTGGGGGGTGGGAGAGTAAATATCTCGGTTAGGGAGTGGGCTAATTTCACTGGGGATAGGATGGTGAGAGAAGGGAATCTTTCGCACCGTTCCCTCCAGGCTCTTTGGCACGGCCCTGGTCTTGGAAACTGCCTCCGGTTTGTTTACCCATTGGGTTGCTTTGTGTGGTCACTTCAGAGCTGCGGGCTCCTTTTGTACCGGACTAAGATCTGAAGGGGACCTATTTATAACTCCACTGCTGGGGGGAAAGAGAGGGGAAAAAATTCGTGCTAATCTCCCAAACATTTTTTTCCCCTTCTTTCCAGTGGGACGAAGATTGCATCTTTATTTCGGGAGCAGAACTTGCCTAGCAACAGTGCTGCTGGTACCTGCCACCCGCCGGGCACCGGGCCGGGGCCTGAGCTGCCTTTGCTCTCCTGCCCTCGGAGCCTTTCCTCGCCGACAAACGTATAGATGCTTACACAGGATGTCGGTTGTTGTTGAAACACTTTCTTCGTGACACGAAGGAGTTTACTGAGACACGGAGCCGATCCGCTCTTCTCCTTCCAGGGAAAGCGAAGGAGGAGGCTCTGAGTCGGGCCAGGCTGGCCCCTGCCCCTCCGGGCTTTTGCGGACAAGGCTCTTCTCCCCGCGTCCTCCGGAGCCCTCCCACCGCCTCCCACCGCCTCCCACCGCCTCCCACCGCAGCAGCCGCAGCGCCCGTCCCGCTGCTCCGAGGTTCGCTCCGGTTTGCTCCATGCGGTGTGTCTGTACGTCTGTACGTTTTCACCAGCCCCGGGGCACCTGCTGGGTCCCTCGGGATGCCCTCCTCGCCCAGTGCCCGGGCGGGGGACTCCGAGCTCTCCGGGCTCGGGATGGAGGGAGAGAGGCAGGGGGGATGGAGGGGGCCCCTCCTCCATTCAGGCTTTCTGGCCAAGATTGTGTTTTCTTTTACTACCCCCTCGTCTTTTTTTTTTTTATTTTTTCCCCCCTTTTTCTTTAAAATTTGTTTTATTTTCCAGGGAGTGCTGCGCTGGCTCCAAGCTGCAGCATCGATCCACCCGCTGTCGGCCGCAGAGGGGCGGCTGGTCCCGCTCCGTCGAGGCGCGGCCGGGGCAGCGGAGCTCGGGATCCCCCGAACCTTCCGGCCCCGTTCTCCCTCCACCGCCCCCGGGAAAACACGGAACCTAAAATCACCGCCTTGGGCCTCGGCGCTCCCGGGCCCCCCGATGACGCCACTGCGTGAGAGCCAATGAGAAGGCGGAGCAGGGGCGGCCCCGGTCCCCGCTCCGCCCGGGGTCCGGCCGGAGCGCGCCCCGCGGCGCGGGAGCCCCGGACCGGGCGGGGCTGGGTCCGGAGCCTCCCGACACCGGCCTGCGCTGAGGCTGCGATGCGGGACTGGGTTAAAGCCCTGCCGCGCGCTTCGTCCCGCTTCCAAGTGCCCCAAACACTGCCTGGGGGAGCGCCTGTGTCAGACGTGCCACCCCGGGACTGACATTTTCAGGGGCTTTCTGTAAATTCCGTCCTGCGGGGAAAAGATCCACTTGCTATCCATTTCCTCGATGCTTTCCGTTTGCGTGTGACCTCGCCACACCCCGCTCTGAAGTCACAGGGTGTTTCTCGCTTGGGGCAGAAGCCGCGGCTGCGGGGAGGTAGAGCTGCTGGCGGATACACCGTTAGCCCGGGGGAGGCGGCAGCGGAGCCCCGGGATGCACCATCCCGGCTGTACCGGGCGGGCCGAGGGCAGCCCCCGACCACCCTTGGGGCATCTCCCCACGGGGGACGCCGGCCCGGCCGTGTCCCCGTCGGCCTGCGCACGACACAAAGGGGCCGGGGAGGGGGCTCCGAGCCGAAGGCATCCAGTGGCATTTGGTGCACCTGTCAGCGCGGCGAGAGCGGCTCCCCCTGACCTTTCCGAGCAAGGCAGAGCCGGGACAGCCCCGCGGCCGCAGAGCGCGGGGAGGACGGGCTGGGGCCGAGCCAAGGTGGGGGCTGCGAGGGAGCTCGCCCGGTGCTGAGAGCCGGCCCCGGAGTCCCTTGTGCCCCAGCCCGGCGACCCACCTCCAGCATACCTCGGTGAAGAGCAGCTGGCGCCTGCTGCCGAGAGAGGATGCAAAGCGTTCCCAGGGTAGCGTGGATATTTTTAATTACAAATATGAGGCACTCGAGGCGAGCCCTGGGTCTGCCGCGAGGGAGAGCCCGGCTCAGCCCCGTCCCCGTTGAATTTAGTTTGTTCCCCTCCTCGCTTCATGTCCTGACAGGCATTTTCACGCCGGGTCGTTTGTAAAAAAATCCACATTTCTCTTGTAATCTCCGAGTAACTCTCCAAACCCATCCCTAAACTAAACAAGAATAGATCTCCCCAAACATAGCAACACCCGATCCACCGCTAAGAATAATAACCTTTGTTTCTTTTTTCTTTTTTCTTTTTTTTCCCCCTGATTATAATCGCTTCCAATTACGGAGATCACAGCAACATTTTAGGCGGGCAGTGCATCGTGATTTGCGCTAAAAGCTAAAATCTACCGTTCCGCCGCAGCCAAGGCGCTCACGGCAAAGGCTGCACCGTTTGCGGGGCCACGACAGGGGCTTTGCCCCCCTCCCCGCTGCTCCGAGCGGGGTTTCGAGGGCAGAAGCGCCAGGGGACAACCCCCTGCTCCCCCTTTCTTCAGCAAGTTCTTTCGGGGAGGGATGTAGAAGGGGGATGTGAGTTTCTTTTGTGGGGAGAGAGCTCAGGCAAGCCGTGAAAAAGCCCTTTCCAGAAGCATTCCGAAAAGGAAGAGGAGCAGGACAAGGAGGGTTTGCAAAAAACACACGGCCGGACCTCCGAGCAGATGCGATTCCTAGCACGGGCAAAATGTTTGAGTCCCCCGGACCGTAGCTGTGACCCTCTCTTTTCTATTACTCATTTGCTTTTTTTTTTTTTTGGTTTTTTTTTTTTTGAGCCCTGCAGGAGTGCTGATTTTTCTTTATTTTCGTTTTGAGCTCCCACAAAAATCTGATCAAGGCTGAATGTATGAGAGTAATACTTCACTAAGGGGGAACTGGTTCACAGGGTTCGCAGATTCCCCATGGCCCAGGGTCGCTCTTTCTTATAGAAAACATCCAAAAAATTTTGCAAGCAGTCAGGTTGAGGATTGCCTGGATGGGATGTCCATCCTGTGAGGGTACCACTTACTTGTAAAGTCTCACACTGAGGGTAGCATCCTTGTTTTAAGGAAGAGAAACGAAGTGATTCCTTGAACTCACAGTGAGCCACAAAATCCGTTGTCAACGGGGAGCTGGGAAAGTGCCCTGGAGTCCTGTGCTCTGCCCCTCTCCAGTGAGCCCCTCAGCAGCACCAGCCGTTCTCCCAGCTGAACTGCTCAGCCAGCCTCCCAAATTTCAGGTAGAAGTATCTTATCTATTGACAGGCGCAAAGACATAAGTGGCTAGGATTTCCCCAGGTTCTGAGCTTCTTCAGCTTCCTTTGGAGCCAGTGAAAACTGCAGCAGCTCAGACAGGAATCAGGCCACTATGATTTAGACTACTGAATCAGAAATCATGACAATGTGTACCCAGTCTCCAAATTGCATGGCCAACAATCTTGTTCAGCCACAGTGAGAGACCTATGCCCAGCAACTATCCTCAGCTTTTAGGTGTCATCCACCCGTGAAACCTTCTCATGACATGAGAGAAAGTCATCAAGAAAGACCAGAGAGGAGAATAGTCTGAACAACATAATTAGGAAATTCACAATCAAGGCAGGAGCAATGACTCAGTATTATCTTTTGTGCCTTAAAGTTCAGAAGGACAAAAAAAGAGGGAGTAAACACAGCCACAACAGTAACAGCAATGAATCAAATGCAGAGCCTCCACAACCATTGCAGTTTGTGATAGAGATGGCCTGTGGCTGTGTTGAAGCTGGAACGGAGCAGAAGGACAGTCAGATGGACCTTCCCCAAGTTAGAAATGACAGTCCGGTCAGCTGAGCACCAGGGCCACCTGTGTCCTCCCTGCTGCTCAGATTTATAGAGTGTAACATTTTAATAAAAAACACACACACCACTCTACTTTGGTGCATTAAGAGATTTCTAGCAAAACACAGTAATGTTGCTATAAATTTCCCTCCCAGCACCCTCACAAGTAATAACTCAAGCCCCAGCATTTTGTATTTAATGTTTATTTTGATGGCTGCATTCCAGAAAGAAAAGGGAAAAAGAGGCAAAATCTACTCAACCACTCTCCCCATTGCTATTAGCCTGGTGTTTTCAATAAAATTTAGTGCAAACTGGGAAACAAACACTTGGAAAAAGAAAGGAGGGAAACAAGCACACTTGGGCAAAATTCTAGACATCTGCCAAGGCCTGGGTTCAAATCCTGGCTTAAATTACTGATGTCCTGCCATGGGTTCTCATTATGTCCTCCTTCCTTGGCATGTTTGAACAGCACTCCAGGGAGATGTACCTGTGTTAGGCAAGGCTCGGCGGTGGGATGCTCCAAAGAATGAGACATATGAAGATGCGAGGTTGAAAAAACAAAGGCTGGAAGTTAAAGACTGAGGCTTCTTGGCCAAATAATGCAGGGCAGAATACTAGGAGTGCCGCCAGTCAGGTCTGAAATACGTGGCAGAGCTATTTAAAGCTTTCAGTGCACCTGCTTCTCTGTGAAGCCACCAGCCCTTCACTTGCAACCAGCAGTCAGCCCACACTTGCCACCAAAAAAGGATGAAACCATGCAGACAGATTGTGGTGCACCCAGAGAAGCCACGGGCATTTCCTAACCAGCATGTATGCTCCAAGAGACGACTCTCAACTCCTATGAGCGCCACTTAAACCCTCATACAATGGTGACTGTTTACCCAGATGTGATTTAAACTTCTGATTGCTTACCCAGAAGCAGCAACCCTTGAATTCAGATGTGATTTAAAAAAATTGCTGAGAGCAGCAGAACTGCATAACCAGGTTACTAGCTAATGAGAGATGTGTCCCAGGCTCAGGGTGAGCGCATGTATGTGAAGTCTGCATGGGCTAAAGCTGGAGAATGTGTGAAACTCATCTTGTGTTTTAGTCCAGAAGAAGCCAGTGGGTTTAAGGAGTCACCAGATTTAAATTTTGCAACAGTTTTTGTATTGCCCTTTCTGCAAAGCACACTTTGACTCCCATTCCCCATTCACTAGGCAGGGAACATACCAGTATGGTTGTGTCTCTGCTTTTGTGTATATTAATGCAGTTGTGGCTAGATCTGGATTTTCCAGAATTCCTCCTCTTTCCAGATCACTCTAGATCCCAGATTCAGAGACTGGCCATACTGCTCCTGTGATGTTTTCTTGAACCATCGATGCCTGCACACCCTCAATTAGGCCAGAGTCCACTGGTCCCTTAAAGCTTGCCAGTTCAACCAGTCCTCTCCACGTGTTTCTCTGTTCTCTGAGTATTTGCGTAAGATATTTACTTCTCCCCACTTTGCAGCAGGGAAATCAGAAAGATTCACTGCCTCTGGTCAAAAGCACTGAACTGTCGCCAGCTAGTTCTGCTATGATGGTACAGGAGTGATTTCAATCCCTTCTTGTGGTCAGGCCAACCTTTCTCTTGAGTTCACATCCAACACTGAAGTCTCTATGGGCAAAATTAACCTCTGCAGTAATGCTTGGCTTGTGACATTAGGCTCATTGGGAAAGTGATATCTAATAAATCAAATATTACGGTCACTAATTCCAGAAGTGGAGAGATCTATCATCTCATATTAATTCTTATTTTTTGACATAAATAATACATTTTTGAGTAACTGTTCACAGCACCTTACTAGGAATAAGTCTTGTTTCTACTACAAGAGACTTTGTGCTGTCCATGACTCTCCAAAATTTTCATGCCATTTGAGTGGAATTCTGCATTGCATCTTGTCATACCAAACAATCAAATAAAAATCCCAAATCACATGGGACCAAAATATATCACTCATGCCCGTTCTGTCTCCCAGTCATGCTCTATTTTTTCAGCGGAGTGAAACAAGCATCAGGATTTGGTCCTCAAGACACTGGTAAGAATGAAGGTGTCACTACTCGTAAGGGTCAGCAACTCTTTCTCAACTCCCTTTTTGAGCTTAAGTGATTGTTTCCATTTGAATTAACCCTGGTCACACACATGTCACATGAGGCATGCGTAAGGTGCGTGTGAACTTATATCTACTTTACTGGAAGCAATAGGATCCTGGTGATGGTGAGTGAGCTCTCTACTTACGGGAATGGAAACAGCTCTTATGTCCTTGCCAATGACTATCAAAACTGTATTTGCAGCCAGAAGAGGACTAGAAAACATTAGACTTTTCCTTCAAGTTGTTTGCTCTATGACTTCCGTGCTATGAGTGGTTTGAATGAGGCTAACACTAGTTTTATTCCTAGAAGCTAGTCCTTTGCTTTCTTTTCACGCTTTTCTTCCATAGAAATTTAGCTGAGTGGCCTACAACTCTGGGGGGTAAGGCTGTTAAGCATGCCACTAAAAACGTGCTAATTAAATATGTCTTTGTTCTGAACTGAAGAATATCTGCTCGGTGAATCGCATTTGGGACTTCAGAACTCATTTTAGGAAATGTATCAGTCTGTGACTCCATGGGTCTGAAATAGGAACCTGTTGTTTCTAGGGGGTTAAGACAGGTCTTTTAACCTGTTCTGTATTTTCTCATCTTCTTTCCCAGCAGAATTCTCTAAAGCAGGCTTACTGCCGTGAATATCCAGGTTGGTATATTATAGAAATTGACTCTGATGACATCATGGTGAATTACACAATGCATTTGACTCCTCAATAGTTGTCTCGATTCAGAAAAGGAGAAATTTAATGGTGCTTAAAACACTGTTCAGAAGGAGGGCTGCCTGAGTTTGGTTTGATTGCATTTCAACAGTCAGAATCAGCAATACTGTCAGCCAGGTTGGACAAAAGGAAATGGTCTAAGGATGTGCCCATCTGATTTCTTTTTTTAATAAAACACACAGTACTGCAAAATGTTGGAAAAGGTATAGTAGTTCCTCTTCAAGACCTCAAGCAGCACAATGGAAATACATTCACAAAAAGTCTTAAATTGGCCCAGTGGACTGATAGACAGTTCCAAGAAACTCAGCATTTTATTCTGTATTATTATTATTGATTTTTTTACCAGGTTAATACACTTTTTATAAGGAGAATGGGAATAACAATTCACTCTGGACGACCTGCGTGATTTACTTCAACTGCATTAGCCCTCTTCCAGTTCATGTTTGAGTCAGCTTTTGGGTGATATTTCTGGGAGGGCAATGGAGTTGTGTGATGCCATTTAAACTAAACAGAAAGCTGAAATATGATTTTTTAAATATTTCTTGAGGGACAAGAAGAGATTTGTTTTAAAAACCTTCGGTTGCATTAAATCCATAAATTTATTTTACCTTGGGACGAGCAGTTAGGATGAGATCACTGAACTGCATGGATGAACAGAGACCTCACATATACCATGGAAATAAGAGTCTGGTTACTTCCATGGTCAAAGATGAAATGAAACTCTATCTGTTGCCTCGTGTCCAGCTGCCCCTCCTCAGGGACACCTTTTCTGAGCTACCCTGAGTGTCAGTCTGGCAGACTGAGTCGGTGCTCTGGCTTTAGGAACTGCTCAGGAACTCTGTTGCCAGCAGCAGTGGGAAGAAGTTGGTGGTGTCCTCTTGGATGCTTGGCCCTGATCTTTATTTCATACCTTCACACGGCAGACTGTCAGGCACTCTCTTGGTTTGTTATCAGAAGATAGTCTGAGTTTGCTAAGCTGCTCCTTTTAGACTGTCCTCCTTTGAAATCCCTAAATGGCTATAGCAGTAAAAAAAATAATGGTGTGGTTTCAACAGGTGCTGCAAAATTTTGTCCCTGTCCTTTGAGTTGCAAAAATGGTAACGGGGAACTGAATTTATTTGGAAATTAAATTAATCCACAGGAGAAACACCCCCTTCAGTAAAGCTAAATACAGTGATGTTGCTATTTAGGACTACCAAGGATAAACCTTTCACATTGTTTCTTTGCAAAACCAGATACAAATTCAAGGTCTTTTTACTGATTTTAAAACTCCTGAGAGATTCTGCTTGTAAGAATGCAAAGGACCACACAGAGTGATGTGGCCTCCCTACAGCAATGGCTGCTCATGGCACTCAACCTTTTGAGCTGAAGAGTGCAAAAACATGCAACAGTTCTGACAAGTTTTCAAAAACCTCGTTTCTCTAGTCCATCTTTTCATGCATATATGTGCAACTATACAGACATGTAGACTTTAAAGTTTGGTTTTTGACCTACTAAGCAGAGAAGAAGAGATATTTTTTGGAGCTGTCCAGGAAACATATGTCCAGATCTGTGAGGGAAGTTGAGTTTTGGGTACTGTCCCCTAGTCATATGGAATTCCAGTGTTTCAGACATTTGGGTGGACATGTTTCCAAAGCAAAATCTTCCCCCTAGTCTCCTAGGACTGCATTATGTTGGCTTATACATTCTAGATAGTGTCTTGTCCTAATTTCTGTGTGCCTGGGCCTAATTTGGCCTGTACTAAAGTCAATAAAAGTTTTGCTGTTCAGCTCCTTGGCAGCAGGATTAAGTTTTCTGTTTGTATTACTTTTTTAACCTGTGATTTAGTTTTTCTGCCAAGGCCTTTTACCATTGATGTCAGCTGGTGATAGGGAAGGCGAGAGGAGAGGGAAAAGCAGTATTTTTTTACTTGAAATACTATATATGGGGCATTTAGCATCTTACTAGTTGTGTAAAAGTTCTTTGCAAAAATGCATACCTTCTCAGATTAGAATAACTCGGCAAAGTTACTCTGTGCTTCACCTTTGCACAAGAGCTCTTGAAGACATTTGTACATCTTAAGCCTTTTGAGTATTATGAAGATCATTTCAGAGCCAAGAGCAGGAATATGCCCATGAGTTGTTCTTCTAAAATAAGTTAAAGCTAATTTTTTTTTTCTCTCTCTCTCTGTGCCTCACATGTGCCATAAACCAATATCCTCTGTTCTTTAGAAGCAGCAGGAGTATTGGCTAGTAGCACAAACACACAGATATTAGAATTTGAGCTCATTCAGCCATAACTGACTAAAAAGAAAATTAAGTGAAACCAAAAAAAACTTAGCTTCATATCTAAGAAACACATCTTGTCTTTCCCAAACACATCAGTGTACCTTTCTCTCTCTCGTATTATGAAACCTCAGGAAAAGGAGTGTTAAAAAGCTTTATGATTTGTTTAGTCAAAGTGTGTAAACCTAAAGGACGTTTTTGATTGGCAGCATATCCTTGGTGCATTTGCAAACAGACAGTGACTCTGTTCCCTCTGTGTTGCTGCCCAGCTGATAAATGGACATCCTTTCCATGTTGCACTGTGAGGCAGTGGCTGGAAAAATAGCTTGGGAATGGCAACTGTGGGAGCAGGGTTTCTGCATGGCCTCCTGCAAGACTAGGATGGGCAAGGGCTCTGGCAGTCACTGCAAGGACACCATGCCCTTACAGGAGCAGCTGAGTTACCTCCTGACCTGCCCAGCAGAGAATGGAAAACCAAGTGCCTGGGGGTTGCTTATGGCTCCTCCTTATGCTTCCCTCCCGAGCAGGAAAACCTCATGGCTAGTAGGGGGCTGTAGCCTTAACACAGCCCAGCTTCCCAAAACATTGATGGACAGATGCTCTTATAAAAAAAAAAAAATCGAAGGACAAACCTAATTTCCTCTAACAAAGTCATAGACTTACAGGCACAGGAATTTCTTGTGGGTTTGGATCATTGCTGCAAAATATTACTGCAAAAGTATCCTCACTATGTCCCTTCTCCAGCACGCACAGTTACACAGAACTGCTCCCAGTTGCTGAGACCAGGCTCTCAGTTACACTGAGGTAAATCTAGGGCAAATCCACAAGACTCCAAGAATAAACAATACGAAGTCTGGGACTGAAAGAGAAGATTCAGAGAGCTATAGATGGAGTAGTCTGTTACCGGTCATGGATTAAATAGTGCAATAGTTATGATAAACAGCATGGACAAAAGTCTTTTGGCAGTACATGGCTTCCCAGGAACGGGTCTTGTAAGAGGAACTGCTTGTCTTTTTCAGACAAGAATTCAGCCTGCTTGGTCAAGTCAACTTGCGTTAAATCTGTCTACTCATATTTCTCCGTGATGCCTGTCTTAATACTGCCTGATTAAAACTCGTAGCATGTGGAATTAAGATGGAAATTTTTGAAGTAGAAGCAAATTTGTGCATGGATTTTCATGGAAATACTACCAGTGTGACAGCAGTAATAACACTGCACAATTCTGGGAGCAGAGATGCACAATACTTGCTAAGGCTGCTACTCAAATGTTGCACCCAGTTCAGCTCTCCTCTGTCTGCACAAGTGCTGAAGAAAGTTGAAAAGATTTTTGGCAAGGCAAGCAAAAATATATCATAGAATCATAGAATTACCTGAGATGCAAGGGACTTAGAGAGATCATCTAGTCCAGCTCCTGCTCCTGCATAGGACAATAGCAGGAGGCTCTGTAGAGCACAATACAGTCATCTTATTGGAGAGAAAAGTTTGGGAGATCACCATCTGCACACACTTGCAAACAGAAATGCCTATGTACATGAGGCTTTTCTGCTCTGCAAGTGGAAATGCATCATAAGATGCAATTGCTGGATGCTGGGTTCAAACAAGTTAATCTTTGGAGCAAGGTATCATTTCATTGCTGCCAAAGGCATCTCTACCTATCCCGGGGACAGAGGGGCTTGCTGGCATTTGGAGGCTTCAAGCTTGGGCAGCTTTCAGGAAGACGTGCTTTAACTCAGCTTCTGGGAAAGATCTATTGTCTGTGTAATACAGGAAGCAAACAAGATGATCACAGCAGTCCCCTCTCATCTGGAAGCCTGGGAATAAAAGAGTGGAGGCGCTTTGCTTTCGGAGTGGCATATGGTGATACGAAAGCTTCTTGGCCATTTAAACATTTTGGGGTCTTTATTTTATAGGCAGGGATAATGTCTAAATACACGTTATTTTTTTAACACTGCCACCCCCTCTTGTGCTTTGTAGAGTTCCAAGCTACAGTTGCAGGGCTGTGGTCAGGATAAAAGCCAACAGACCAACCATAAATCAGCCAGAACGGAGTTTCTTAACCTTTCATATTAACCTCTTGCATTGACTTGAGTTAGGTGCTACGCTCTGCTGCTATAAATCATCTTGCAGTGAATTTATGAGCTTCAGCACAATAAAGGGGTTTTTCTTTATCCCCCTCTTACCTCTTTCTCTTAGTGCATTTTAGAAATTATGCAGGAAAGGCCTAATGACTGCGATCTGTGAATACTGCTAACTCTCCTTCCCTACCAAAGGGATCTGGCAGGAAGATGTGGGGGTTGGGAGCATGGGGAGAGAGGGTCTTAATTTCACTTACTGGTGACATGATCAGGAAAGCCTGTTCTAAAAAAACTAAGAAACCTTTAGGTGCCCCTTAGAATAGGGAAAAAAAAAGTTAGTAATGAAACCCACTGAGGGGTTGAAATAGCAATCTGTTCACCCAGATGCAGTCATCACCCTGCTCCCCCATCTCCCCAAAGCACTTGGTGCATAAGGACAGTGGGTTGCCTTGCCCTGTGGACCCAGAGCACTCTGCTCTGGGCACCCCTGCATGTTCCCCAGAGGCAGAAGCACTTTGCTGGGCTCAGCCTTCTCTGTGCTCCTGAATCACGCACATAGGAGCAAGCTTCTGGCAGTACGAGGAGACCGCTTAGAAAATCACCTTCCTCTCTGTATTTGTCAGTGAGGCTGCAGCACATGAAATTAAAGTCCTGTGGCCCCCAGGGTGGCAGGCGTGCCTTGCTGCTCCCAGGGTGCCACTTGGGGAGAGGACCTAGGGCTGGCACCACAGGAGGAGGGCACACAGATGGGGATGGCTCTGCAGTTCCCTGGTGCTGTCGGGAAGGAGAAGATAGTTTTGCATGTGCACTGAACACCACGAATGCCTTTTGGTGTGAGTAGGAGCCTGTCAAATCCTTCCTTCCTGCTGTTACACTGTAATACTCCAGTTTGCTGTCTACCGCCCTTTGGACCAGAGTTGGCTGCATTTCTGTGTTATTCAGAGATTTGGAATTATTTTGAGATATTTATATAGTGATAAAATATGTGACTCACATCTACATCTTGGCACTTTTCAGCCTGTCTATTTGCAGTATTTCCATGGTGCTGGTGACTGCAGCATCTGACCCAAGAGCTAAGGAGTTCTGTGTTGCTGCCACTGACTGTGCTCCTACCTCTATCTCTGACACTGCAAGGCGATTAATTCTGATGAACATCACATTGCAGGGTTGCCCAAGACCTGCTTGGACTTGCAAAACCAACCTCTCTGACCCTGCAGTTGAAAGCAACACATTATGCCTGCTGGAATTTTTCGGGGCTTCTGCAACCCTAAGTTTTGATGACTGACCAGTGAGCTGCTCTCTCATGCAGGAATACTGATGGGGATAGGAGGCCTGGAGGCGTAGCCTCATCTTTTTCAAACCAGTACCCCTGATCCCAGGATCATCAGGTGGTAGGGATCAGAGGGATCTCTGCTCGCTCTGGCACAGCTGCCTCAGGAGCAAAGTGTTGGCATCATCATGGCTCACTGCCTTCCTGAAGTATCTGCTTTTCTGTGGTCCAGTCAAAAATGAGCAGCCTTCTATCCTACCTGTGGGACACTTGGTTCCAGTGGCTCTTTCACAGATAAAATGGCCATTTCAGTTAACTGTTTCAGTTAACCTAACTGTTGACCTCCAGAAAGCCTTCTCTTTTTTTTCTTGGGTAGGTGATTCTATTCCGTTATTTACATTTATTAGTGTGGCTGGTGCTCCCAAAAAACAGAGTGAACTTGCCAAGGAACGGGGAGCTGGCTGTGCTCTCCTTCCCTGGGGGCTGGCAGGGAGCAGCGGCTGCTCCCCAGAGCGAGGGATGGTGTGGGGGATTGGCGTGGTGCTCGCTGTGGAGAGGCTCCTGAGGGCTCTTTTCCCCTGCTCTGCAGAGCAGCGCAGCTGTTCCTTATCTAACTGAGCAAACAAGGCAGCATTAGGGAATAAAGCAAAAACCTTGCAAGAAAATAAGTAAAAAGAACAGGTTTACTGGTTATCTGCAAGGTGGTGTGAGGATCTGTGCATTTTTGTGTTTTTTTTTTTTTTTTTTTAATGCTGATGCGTGAAGGAAACTGAAGAGGGTTTGACTGAAAGCTTTTCTTGTGCTCTCTTTTTCTCCTCCCCCTGCGCCTTCTCCTTTGTTCCCAGTCTACCTGTGAACTTGCCACTTCCCACCTACCCTGGGGTTTCCTTGGAGCACCCCAGGGCCTACGCGTTCATCTCTCACTGGGATGTGCAGCACGACCACACTGTGCTCCAGTTCCTCATCATGCCTAGGGTCCTGCTGTGCCTGCACAGGTTTTCACAGGCTTCTGTGGGCCCTGTCGAAGCCAGCAAGGAGGGGAGAGACGAGGATGTGAGGATGAAGAAATACTCCTACACCCCTCTTATATGGTGTATCCTCCTTGAAGCGATAAGGAGCATCTTGCATCTATAAAGCTGGGGAGCCCCAGGGTGATCCTGCTCTGGGCTTCTTCACGGTGGTGCCTGCCCTGACCCTCATCTGTGAGGCGCAAGGGCTGGTAAGCTGGCACCCATCGCCACCCCGGTGGGCTGCTGCTGGCGAGACAAGTCTGGGCTGCCCTCCCCAGGGGCACTGTCACCTCCCTTCTCTGGCACTGGGGGAAATGGCACCAAAAAACAAGGGAAAACAACAAAAGGCTGGACCCCGCTGACTGGATCGTTTGTGGAGATATTTCTAGTTCCCCATTTGTTTACCTTATAGAAAAGTTAATTGGCTTCTTTTGATCTTACAGTGAAAACCACAAAGGAAATTTTGTTAGAGTAGGAGCAAACCAAAGCCTGTGAGTTCCTCTGCTAGCTCTAGATATTAATTAAAACAATTCTGTTTGAGTCTTAATTTAAAGAAAACACTAATTTCCACCCCCCTTGCTTATTAAGAGTCCACTACGTCCCTAGGCTAAAGTGCTTGCTCCACAAATAACCTTCCCGACAGCTGCCAACTTGGTGCAGTTTATAACCTGCCTTTAGAAAAAAATGTGTATATATATGTGCATGTATATAAAGAAAGAGCTGTGTTTATACTGGTGTCATCTTTAAAAATTGCCAAATTGGCAATTCAGGATTATTAGAAAGGTTAATGGGCTAAAGGAAAATTGTGGTAAGTTTAGAGAACGTTATTTTACTTTTTAAATTATGAGTTTTCCTAGTGTGCTGGAATTAAAACAATTTTTAAATCCAAGTTTTAGGAAATTAAGCTGAAGATGTGATAAGAAAATATTTTTTTTGAGGTTGATTTAATTAGCAGAGCTATATTAGGAAAATAACTAATGCAATCTATTTATGAGTGGATGTATCTCTCCGTAATAATAGACAATAAAAATAAATAAAAGAGAATCAAAAGGCAAAAATAGTTGATGCTTTTTCTCAAGTCCCTTCTAGTAATTTCTCAGGGGCAGTAGGCATCAGATCTCTGCTACTTGCGTTATTTATGTTTCAAACAAAATGATTCCCTCCCCTTTTTTTCTTTTTTCTTTTCTCTTTTTTCTTTTTCTTTTTTTTTTTTAATGAGATCTGACTATTTTATGAAGACAGTGAAGGCACCCAGCAGCCCCACCCCATTTCAAACTATGCTGTAGAGCAGCAATATGAGTTTAGTGAAAACATGGCTTGTGACAAATGATGACACAAAACAAGCAAACAAATAAGATCTGACCCTATGCTTGGGGCAAAAAAGCCTCACGTTTAAACCAGATAGATAAAAACCTGAAGGGACAAAGTTAGAGGAACTTTGTGTGCCGAATGCACAAGCCTGATGGTAAAACTGTATGGCGTGAAGGCAGGGTATTATTGGAATGGGTTCCTGAAGGATTTTCTTGTTGTTGTAAAACTGAGCTATACCTACTGCCCATCGATCTTTCTATATATAAAAAGCGACCTGCAATTTAGCTCATTGTCTATGCACACACTTTCTTACAAATAGAAACTCTTGTTAGAGGAGAAATACTCTGAAAACAAAAAAAAAATTACTGCACAGCAAAGGCATCACTATGTGATTATCAGAGCAGAATAAAGCAGGGAGTCATTCTGGAATGGGAACGAATGCTCTGTGTATAATTACAACATCATGGTCAAGACGTTTTGTTTTCATTGTGAAAAGCTACATAATTACTAACCAAAATGTGACAAGCAAGCACAGCATAAATACATAATGTATTAAAGAGAATTTTATAGCTTTCTTGTTATGTTTTTCAGTGGTAATTTTTGAATCAACAAATGGGGCATATCAGCCACTCAAAAATAAATTGCAATATTTGTCCATCTTGTTTTAACATGCGTGTATAAGAAATATGATGCTGTCAAAATATAGTTATTAATAATGAAAACAAGAAAAGTTAAGTTTTACATTTTTTATAGCAGAAACAGACTCTTTAGAAAACATTCTGGAAGATGTTACAATTCTTACAAAAATTTTTATACTGTGTTTGTCACTTCCAGTTGCCTTTTCCCAACCAAAAGTTTTGATTTTTCAGTCAATATAAAGATGTTCACAAACTATTATGACAGGTAAAATAAAGACAACTAAATATTTTTTGACTGGCAAAATGGGAAGGTATGTTCCATTTTTTTAGCTAAGAAATAATAATAAGAACAATTATATGCGAATGCTGTCTTATAAGAAACAAAGCCTGCTTCACTCTTATTCTCCTTAAAATAAAAGGCAAATAAAACCAGTTGGATCTCTTCAGATTTATCCTCTCCAGAATATTGTTCTGAACAGCATAATTTTTCCCAGCAGAGACAAGTTTGTAGAATTTTTGAGATTTTTTTTTTTGTAACAGCAAGAAACAAGGGAAACAAAAATTTCTGCACGTTGGTGACTAAAATGAGATAATTCTTAAGAAGGAGGGAGAGAGGGAATGAGAGAGTGTTGAAAAGCGCAATCAGACAGCAAAATGCAAGTCCATCTTTTGCCAAATGCAACTTAGTGTAAAAGCAAGTAAGTAACTCGGCAAAGAAAGAAAAGCTCGGACCCTACCTTTGTCAGCTGAAAAGTAATGAGGAACGTCTTCTAAATGCAGGAATGACCTGTACTGCCTATGCGGTATGCCTTACCTTAAAATCTATACATTTCTAAGAAAAACAGCTTGGAGCAATTCACATAAAACAGACCCAAATGTTGCCCATTCCATGTAAAAGATCAGGTTTCTGTCTCAGCCCAGCCTGTGATATCAGACTTGCCCTTTTTTTTTTTTTTAATATGTATTCTTATGTTTCCAATCCTCTGACACACTTTTTTTTATCTCAGTAAAGTTCTCTTTTCTGGAAAGGGTATGTGGGAAGGATTTCCAGCTTGTCAGGTCTCCCTCTTTTCAGTACAATTAAGCTTTCACTTGATCATTTTGAAGGCTGGAATGATTTGCTGTGGTCACCGTCTCTTTATTATTAATATTGTTGCAGATACATAAAGTTTACTGCAAGCTGTAAATATGTCAGGTTTTGCCATGGGGTTTACTAATAAAGAACTCTTAGAGAGGGATTATTGATGGGAAAGATAATCTTTTCAATAAGGGCTCCTGCCTTTTTTGTTTTCCCGGGCGAGTGCGGTGCAGGGGCTCTCCCAGTCGAGGGATACATGGAATCTTGCTGTCCTTTGTGACAGGCAATGCAGGCGATACTGGTCAGGGGATTCCTGCTCCTGCCTCCCTCCTGGCCCGCCGTGGTTCTGTCTTTCAGCAATATTTTAAATGTCCTATTAGTTTTATTAATACCTTTGGTGCTATGGGTTTTTTAAAACTAGTTTGTGACCATAAGGAATTGATTGATTGTCAAGTGACACTTCCAAGTTATTTCTGTAGGTGTCACCTTGGGTTAGCGCAGCAGTATCAAACATACTGAGTACTTCTGTTTCTTTTGAATTCTGGCTGCATAATTGGTCTAGTTAGTTCTTTTTAAAATAAATAAAAAAAAGAGACAAATATATCTGAATTTCTTTTCCGACAGCATTTCTCTTTCTTCAGTTGAAACATCCCCATACTAAATACATATATATTTGGCCAAGTCACAATAAGAGCCAAATCAATCATTCTTAATTCACTTTGATATTCACTGTAATAACAATAAACAGTTTTGGGCTTATCTGGTGTTAATGTGTCTATCATACGGCTGCCCAGAAAATTTCTGTGCATATTTATTATTAATTAAATGTATCATTATGGATTGTTAAAAAGGGAGAGGAGAGGAGAGGAGAGGAGAGGAGAGGAGAGGAGAGGAGAGGAGAGGAGAGGAGAGGAGAGGAGAGGAGAGGAGAGGAGAGGAGAGGAGGGGACACATGTGGACCCCTGACTGGTCAAAAGTGCTTTCCTAGCTGGCTTTCATGATATTGGGAAGGAGGGGAAATAATTGGTGAAATAAGGCTGGATTGTTTCAATTAAATCTTAAATTTTACTGTTGTCTAAGCAAAATCTAGCCACATTCAGCAAGTCTATGTGTGAAGAACTTCTTTATACTCACATAAAATCACACCAAAGACTACAAGACAAGGACAGGAGTGCTTTTGTTTGTCACACTTGCCCTTATTGCATGCAGCTGATTTGTTGAGAGATGGGGAAATTTTAAAACTCGCAGGGTAGGTGGAAATCAGTCATCTGTCCCTGGGAATCACAGAATCACAGAATCACAGAATAACCAGGTTGGAAGAGACCCACCGGATCACCGAGTCCAACCGTTCCTACCAAACACTAAACCATATCCCTCAGCACCTCGTCCACCCGTGCCTTAAACACCTCCAGGGAAGGTGACTCAACCACCTCCCTGGGCAGCCTGTTCCAGTGCCCAATGACCCTTTCTGTAAAGAATTTTTTCCTAACGTCTAGCCTAAACCTCCCCTGTCGGAGCTTGAGGCCATTCCCTCTTGTCCTGTCCCCTGTCACTTGGGAGAAGAGGCCAGTGACTGTCAGAAAATAGGCTGCTTTAGGGTAGCAAGGGCTTTAGTGTCCCAGATGGGTGCACACAGGGCCTTGTGCCTGGTGAGTGGGGAGGGCCAGGGAGACAAGAGGAGCCCTGATTCTGCCTGCTGGACAAGGGGGGACAGGGTGGTGCAGGGAACGCCCATACACCTGCACTCTGCAGTGCCTTTTGCTACCTCTGTTCCCCAGCAGGGCCTTCTCCTTTGTGGGGGACTTGCGGTGTTGATGAATGTGCCACTGTAATGGGGGGGAAGGACACAGCAGATCGGTGGTAGGTGGTGCAGATGAAGTGTGCTGCTTGGGGAAGGGCAGTGTGCCCTGGCAGGGTGGGCCAAGCAAGGAATGTGGATTGGCAGGAGGCTGTGGGTCTCTTAGAACTGTAGCACACATCCAGGCACCAGTCAGGAGAGCCCCCGTGGCATTTCTGCTTGTATAAACGATTCTATATGTAACTTTGTACATGTTCATCACCCCTCAAATTATGGCCAAATACACAAAGAACCGTTGCTCTTGCCTGTGTCTCCTCACCCCATTGCTGTCTGTGGCCAGGAGATGCGGAGGAAAGGATGCAGCCCCAGCTGGGCTGCAGGTGAGTGGCCATTTGATACTCCCAAGCATCCTTAGCATTCTCACTGGAGAGAAGGTGGCTGAGCAGCCGGCACTGCAGGAGCAGGGTCAGGTTGGCTGTGGGAGCAGATGTGCTGGAGCTTGCTGTGTGGATTGAATCAGCAGGAGTGCAGGGGAACAGCACTGCTGAGCTTGTTGTGATGGAGAGGGGAGTGGGGGAACTGGGAATGTGAGGCAGGAAGGAACTTTGCAGGCAAAATCCTTGAAACCTCAGCTGTCACTAGGATAAAATAATGAACGGCTAAGTCTTGTGCTTGGTAAAGCAAGCATGACCAGGAAAGCCTGTAACCTCATGCCAGGTTGTTTTTTTTCTGGTGTAAAATCAGTGCTGTCCTGAGGAATGGTAGATTTAAGTATGTACTTAAGCGTTTCCTATATTCATGGGCTAGGATGGAGGTGGTTGACCAGAGCAGTTGCAAGATATGGGCATGGGTTTTCTCCACTTGGTCACAGTCAAAGTGGAGTAGAGCTGAGCCTGCTCAGAGTCAGCTCTGAGTTTTGATGTATAATTGCATGCAATTCCCATCTAGGCTCAGGAAAGCTGAACAGGGGCCTTGTTTACTTTACCCTTCTTATTTTTTCCCCTGAAGGCAAGCAGCCACGGTTAGGTTTCTACCTGGTGACTGCTTGGGCCAATGATGCAAAGGAACAAGGGCTTGTTTATGCTGTTCTGCTCAGCCTGCGATTGTCTCTGGATACTACAGGCTGGCTCGTAATGTTAATGAAGTCCCTTAACATAAACATTGCTTTTCTAACACATTCCTTGGGGACATGGAAAAAAGCCTCAACTTCAGCTCAGGAAAACTCTAGGGCAAACACATAGCGGGTATAATCCATGAGAGAAAAAAACCTCATTATTTCCAAGAGGTCTAAGTAGTTGTTTAAACATTTTTTTTTTTATCTCGGCCCTCTCTTTCCAGTTGCCTTATGTCCATCCTTGCAGGCAGCAATGAATTAAACTGATGTAACAGGTTGGTTTCTGTGCATTGTCTGCTCACTCCTGAGGGGGCTGCTGCTGTATGCTTGGATGCTCTCCTGGCACAATGATCTCATGGAGATCCCAGGTCAGACATGACTTTCTGTAGAAGGGCATCTTCTAAACCAGCCTTTGAAAGTCCCTGTTGCCAGACAAGAAACTGTTTGATGAACAGAAATTGTCTGTTGTTGTCTCTGACAAAATAGCATGCATTGTTTTTGGTGGATGGAACCTGTCCTACCTCTTCAAATGGGAAATTACAGAGAAAACAAAGTTCTATAGGGACCAAAATAATTTCAACTGAAAAAGCTGGATGGAAAAATCTCACAAAATATGACTTTTTTAAAAAAAATATTTTTTTCAATGATACGAGTAATTTTAGAAATGCAAAACTATAAGGCAATTTAGCAAAAATACATGAATTAAAAAACAAAATTGGGATAAAAATAAACTAATTAGCTCCAAATTGCTTTGAGTTGGAGGAAGCACCTGTAGCTGGGAAAAAAACCCAAAAGATGGACAGCTTTTCTGTCATTCCCCCAAAACTTAAGAATTTTATCTTGATGCCAAGTAATCAATTTTAACTTAGCCTGAATTTCACTTTGGCATCTGAACTAAAACCTCCCCCCACTTATACAGTGCTAGTACTGAGCTAAATGATCTGCCCAGACCTAGTATTCACACCTCTAAACAAATCATTTCCTGAGGCTTTACCATATGGGACTTATTCCTCATGTGGACAAATAACAGCCTTTCCCTGGTCCAGCTATTGGCATCTCTCAGTGCAGAAAATACCTCTTCTTCTGCACATTGGCTGTAGTGGGGCAAGGCTGAAGTTCCTTCTTCCACTGGTGGAAATAGGGCACGGGAATGTGGCTGGAGTACCTTGGAATGATGGCATGTACAGATGTTTCCCAACAGAGAAGACAGTTTTCATCTAAAAGACACACTGTTATTTCCCTGGTCTTGTACAAATCCATATGGCCTTCTTAGAGACCTGGGGAGAAATAGATAAGCTAGAATCTTCTCTTCACAATGCAACGTGATGCTCTTTTACTGCCCTGCTGACTGCTCTAGCTGTAGTCCATCTGGAAAAATGAGGAGCAGCCCAGGGCAAAATAAGGTTTGTTGTTTGGGGTTGAAAAGCCAGTTAAAAAATAGTGGAGGCTATGACTAGTTTGAGCCCTCAGGTCTGAGGATCATCAAGCCCTTGCTTAACTTCATTCTCATCTCCATCTCACCTACCTGCAGTGGTATTTGCTGCTTGAGGCAGGAGTCTGATCAAAGCTAAGTGTCTGCAGTCAGTGCAGAGAACATCTCTGCCAGCGGTAACCCATATCCTCCCAAGGAACATGTCCAGAGGGATGCAGGAAAACAGGGACTGCTCTCCCTGCAGTAGAGCTCAGTTCTTTCCATAAACTAGACAGAGAGTGTGCAGGGGGCTCCCATGCTTTTGACCCCTTATGTCGAGTGAGGCTACTCCTTGCTGATGTGACTGAAGGTAAGGGATGTAAAGACGTATCTGAGCAAATAAGAGGAGTGTGAAGTCTTGAATATGAAAGGAACACCCAGCACAGGCTACGTTTTTCTGTTTGCCTTGTACTATGACCTGTAGAGGCTGCGGTTAGCGTCCTCTAAGTTTTTGTGTCATTTCCAGCCTTAACAGACTGCATCTTTTTAGGGCATCTCCAGCGAGGCAATGATAAGGCTTTGTTTTTCACGACTGATAGGTTTCAAGCCTCTTGGGAAGAAGAGTTGTGAAATACATCTTCTTGCCAGAATCCATGTTGGTGCGTTTTGCCCTTGAGAAGGCCCCTGAAACTGATAGCTGTCACCCAAAGAAGCCATGAAATTCTGAATCTTCCTGTAGCGCATCAGTTTTTCCCCTCTGGATAAGCGATCAGAAGGTATAAGAAATCCATGTTTAACAAACTTATTTGGAAAAATTCTAATTAATTTCCTTTTTAATTTTTTAAAATTTCAAAATAAGAATTTTGAGATTACCTGAAGTAACCTAACTGGCAAATTTAAATTAAAACACAGAGCTAAGGGAAGAATAACCATCACTGGGGGCTTGATATAACTTCTGGTGTTCCAACAGATTCACTGATGTTTTAGGTTGTTCCTTTCCTATCATACAGTAAAGGGACATCAAGGAAATGCATTATCATGGGAATTAATAATTATCTTTTTGTGGTTGAGACATTAGACTCTATGCTTTGGAATCTGGAACAATTTCTTTATGCAAGGACCTGAGGATTATGTGTAATTTACCGCACCTTCTACTGAAGTACCTGTTATTTCTGGAGCTAGGACAAGAGGGTACCAGTAGTTTGGGCTGTTCTGAGATGGCAATTCCTACATTCCCATGAAAAGATTCAAAATGCAAAATTGTGACATGTTTTAACAAAAATATACATTTTTATTGCAACAGCCATCTTCCCTCATGAAAACCCAATAAAACACACATATTCTGGTCAGCTTGAGCTGTGTGCTTCTTTTGTACATTTAGCAAAAGAATTATAAATCACCTGTTTTTGAAAGAATAAGGTCAGGCAGATAACTATTAAAGGAAGTTAATGGACAAAGACGCAGTGTATTACTGAAAAGCTCAACGGATTTGCAGTCAATCACCTTCTATTCAAACCCTGTCCACTGAAGAAGGAATTAAAAGGCATCATGTGAAGCAGCCAGCTGTGGGGAACACATGTGTGGAGCCATCGCTAATTGTCTGAGGCTGGCAGCAGAGGGCTGCGATGTGGTCCCCTGCTTCAGAAGCTATGTCAGCATCTCCTCAGTGTGACATAGATCTAGGGCAATACTCTCATCTGCAGAGATGATAGTTTCTAGCTCTCTGTGCTCAGCATGGGGCATGAGAGCGCAGGCACAGCAAAGGTGACCCAGGAAGAGTATGACAGTGAGGGAGTGGGAAGAAGGGCCAGCAGACCTTCATCAGATTGCCAGGAAAGTAAAGTTGAAGGTGAATGGGAGCTGGAAGGAAAGTTGGTGAATAAGGTGCAGAACAGAAAGGAGCAAGGTTTAACTGCAATTCAGGTGCAGTTTTGATTTCTGTGCCTTTTGTCCCTATAAACATTTCTTAATAAATTCAGAGAACATTAATTGTCCTTCTTGCACCATTCTGAAGATCTGAGCTTGAATTCCTCCTGCAGTGAAAGTCTTCAAGCTGACACTTAGTGCCTCCCACAGGCAACGATAAGCATCAGAGAGAACTGAGGTGCCAGCCTTTGTTTTTCCCCTGGGTCCTGAGATTCCTCTACTTGTTTGACTGATTTTTCACTGTAGAAATCCTTGCACTAGACCTGATGATCTATCTGGATGAACAAACTGGGTGGTGGCCAATACTTACTTCTTCATAAGAAACTGGGAAAAAATAATTTATGGACAATTTTTGGGCTAAATTTCTAAAGAGATTTCTTTTTTCTCCAGACCTCAGGCAACTGGAATTCATCCTGTCTCAAAGCATGTGGTCCCTTGCTGTTAATTACCTTAGTGCCATCTGGATATTCTTATTATGAATATTAAATCTCTCCTTTAGAAGGGGGTAGACAATACCAGGCATTAGAATGGACAGGAAGGATCCCACCAAAGCATCCACCAAGTCATACTTATCTGTAGAGAAGACCCAATAAGAAGTGAAAATAGGAGCTATAGTAATTTTAAATAAAAGCTGATTAATACAGTATGGTTCCAAATGGTGGGCATTGCTTGATGTTGCTATTTTGTAAATTCCCTCCCTTTGAGATGGAGAATCCACCTCTTCACCCTTTGATGGGAGAACACAGATGTACTTTTTACAGCCTTGAGTGACTAAAGAAAACCACAATGTCGGATTGGGGCACAAGGGTTCACGAGCCAAACACACTGGAACATTCTGTTCTCAGAACACTGCATTGGTTTCCAGTCATGTTTTCTGCCCTGCAGTGGTGGCTGCAATGTATTGCTGTGCATAGGCAGAAGCCAGCACTTGAAAAATGAGTGAACTTGACCATTCCTTTCTGGACTGACTGCGGACATCTCTTACCTGCCACAAAACGTTTTGTTTTAGTCATCTGCTCAGTAGCATCAGCACTGCCACAGTAGTCACCAGTCCGGCTCTGCAGCTTCTAGTCTAACACAGCTACTTCTCTGGATGCACCTAGGAAATAAACGGATATGCTACTATATTGAGGTATGCAGTGTATGCATGAACATGTGCACAGACAGATAGGCTTGAACAGCAAAACAGAAGCCAACTGAGGATGAGTAAAGTAGTAGTGAAACTCCCAAATTTGACAAATGGAAACACTTTGCACCAGCACCCAGAAAACACGCTGCTGACATGGGATGACCTTCCCCTCTGTAGGTGTTTGGAGAAGATCCCAGGATAAAAAGCAGAAGCTTCTGGTATTTAAGACAGTCATGCTTTTTTCTGCGTTTGGGCCTCACTCCCACATGAACATCTTTGCAGACCTTAGCGCAGTATCTTTGGGCAGACCTTCTATCATCTGCTGGATTTTCAGCTGTTTGAGCTTCGTTATGATGTGGGTGATTGTTTTTCAGATAAGACACATAGTGTAGGATGGGTATATTATTACTGCGTCGTTTTGCCTCTGATCATTTCATTAAAAAGCTTTTACAACTTCATCACAAGCTTTTAGGTCATGGGTTAAAGCAGGAGGATAATATGCCTTGGCTTGTGGGAGAGACTTTGTTTACAGGGTAAGGGAAAAGGCAGGTGCACAATGGCAATGCAGCAGCCAAATGAAGGGGAACATCTGGAAGCAGTGCAACTCTGGCTTGTAGAAACTGTATGGAAAGAAATTGGTTGGTCTTGTAAGAGCTTTTATATGTTTAGAGGTGTTTTGTTACCATTTTGCTTTTAGAAGAAACTTCACTGCATTGTGTCTGGAAGTGGAGACAATAGCATCATTTTCAGTCCCAACTGCCTTCACTAATCAAATTCTGTCATGGATGTTGGCAGGTTTTGCACATTTTGAGTCACACCTGTGTTTTCCTCATGAACGAGGGATGAGATTCTTCCTGTTTTATGTGACACTGGCCATGTTGCTTGAGGTATTCAAACCTAGAAGAGTAGGACAGTTTCATGACTCACCTTTCAGATGGTTGGTAACTCTTGACAGTGGGAAAGACACAGTAGGAAGGAAAGAAGTGGAAGACAATTACTGGGGTATTGTTTGTACTTCTGCTGTGGAATTCAGCCTCTAGTATCAATCCAAACCTGCCATCTGATCTTTCAATGGTTCTTTTTTCCTTATAATTTAAAACCCAACCAGCCTCTCAAGCCTGTCTTTTAAAATATTGGATGTAGATTAATCCCTTACCTCTTGATTTGGGCCGTGTTATAAATGTTCTGTTTCATAGTAGGCAATTGGCCATAAAAGATGAACCGTTACAAGACAGACAGCCGTCGGCTGTGTTTTAGGCATTTTTCAAGCTACTTAGAGCTGTTTAACACACCGTAGCATGAACTATGAATCGACATATTTGTTCTGCCACTTAACCACCAACTGCCCCTCAAGAGCTTTTGGCGTCTCCTAACCTAATGGCTTAGAAAACAAGGCAGTCAATGCTGCTATGTTTGGCACTAATGAACAGAGGGAATTATTTTCTCTTCTTACAGGATACCTATCTTCTTTTTCCTGCTTTCCACTAGCCTCCCTCTATGGAATCTGAAAGTGGTAACATTTTGTCCTAAATGTTAAAGGAAGGCACACAGTCTCCATATGACTCATCTTCTCCCCTTTCTGCCAAGGGCCCTGGATATTCTGAAAATGACAGAAATGCCCGAGAATGACAGCAGTTCATGCCAGAGGTAATAGTTTGTTTAATGGCAATGTTCACTTAATGCCTAAGTATTTTTTGCGTTTTTCCAGTGAATTTGAGGTTTTGTGAAGAAAATTCATAAGCAAATTCCTTCCTGCTATGGCTAGTGTGATATTGCTTCCACCCTTATGGCTAGTGTGATATTGCTTTCCTTGCTTCCTGCTTTCTTTCCTGCCTTCCTCCGCCCATTCATCCCTTCCTCCCCCCATTCATCCCTTCCTATTTGTGCATCCACAGGGAAGGCAGGACTGCAGCCTGACAGCCAACCTCATTGGTCCCTCTTCCTCCTCCACCTCTTGTCTTCCTGGGGAAGAACCTTTGCTCTCCCTCCACAGCAGAGAAGAGGGGGAGAAAAGAAGCTTACAGCATAGTTTAACTATATTGAATTTTTCTGTTAACTAATAAAACATGTTCAAACCTTTGACTTTCTATAAGCAGATTCATACAGAGGGAAAGAAATGTTGGGAAAACACAATTGTGAAAGATAAAGGATCTGGTCACACTGTGTTGTAGCTGTATCCAAGCAATGGAGAGTCTTTCCGGATCTGGAGAAAGTTAGCAAAGTGTAGCACTGCGTTGCAGGAGGCGGATGCAGAACCACATATGTTAATATCTGCTCTTGACAGAGTGTTGACCTGAACGGCAAAGTTCATATGTGGATCAGAATCATCACTAAGACATGGTGCTTTAAGAGATCATAGTTTGATTTAAGAGTGCCTCTGATGAAAGAACTCATATTTCAATGCTAGCTGCAAATCCAGGAGTTCTGTTAAATATATCCGGACTTATGTTTTAGTGACCATCCACAAATTCAGCAGAAGTTCATCAAAATGTTCCCAGAAATTCAAGAGCATTTTTGTTGAAGCTAGCTGAGTGAAACCTAGAGAACTGGAAAAATTTGCACAACTTAATCTTTGAAAGTTGTGGTTCATCCAAATCCCTTCACTGATTGAAATGGTGAAGCCTGGCAAGTTGCACAGCTTGGTAACATATGCAGTAAAGATGCCATCTCTGCCCTGGGGAGCTTATGGACTAGGTTGACATTTGGCACCCCTCAGCCGTCTGCATTTCAGAGCACTTACTCATGGATAAATACAAATTACAACATCAATTTACCACCCAGGGGCTGGGAAGACAGATCTGATACTGCTTGTGGGGGGTGGCCCTCTATGTTACAGAAAACATAATGTCAAATAATGGAAACAATCTAATCACATCAACACCTACCACAGAGTCTCTATTTACAGGAAATCTAGAGGAGGTAGGGGGCTCTTTAAGGACAATTAGTAGTAGTGAGGCGATGATGTAGTATTGATTGTCCTGTTCAGATTTTGGTAATTGTCCATAGAAATGCTAAGGGGAATTAAAGAAGCTGAAGGGAGAGAGCACAATGACAAGAGGGAATTTAGTGCTCCCCATACTGATGGGACAAATGCTTTAAGAGACTGTCATGGGGACAGAATATTGTCAGAGCCCAAAAATGACTGTTTCTCGGTGCAGCAGTACCCTCGTGTTTAGTTGTGAGCAGTTCTCATGTCAAACCCAGCTCTTATGCTCGAGTGGGAGAACTGGGAAAAAAACAGCCAGAAGTGAGGTAATTGATGTAGGGGAGCTGGTATTCACTCCGCAGTCTGAGATGAACTCAAATGCTTGTGCTGATCTGAGGGGTATCCCAACACTTAGATAAGCCCTTGAATGAAGCAAACACAACACCAGCCTTTAGAAAAGATTCCAGGCAGATTCAATAACATTTTGTAAAAACAAATGGAAATTAATATGCGTAGAATAATATAACAAGCCACATGGCTTTTGCAGAGGGAAGAAGGTCCTGAAAATCTAATGGAATTCTTTAAAGAGCCAGTAAACTCATGGAGGAAGGTAATCTATATGTAATAGCAGGCCTAAACCACTCAAATTTCCAAAAGAGTATTTACAAAGGCTATCTAATAAAAAAAACCAACCTCTCTTGGGGCAATAGGGAAGCTCCTTTCATAAATTAATAACAAGTTAAATGAATCAGGGAAAAAGAATAGGCTCAAATAGTCATCTTTCACAATAGAGGGAAGTTGCCCACAGTGTCCTTCAAGAATCCTTTTGGGACCATGTTTCATGGTATTTAGAAATGGTCCTCCAGAAAAAGGCATGACCAGTGAGGTGATAAAATATCGATGATACAGTACCGATCTGTGAAGTCAATCCAAAAACTGAACGGAAAGGGTTGCAACATGACTACAAATGACTAACTATAAAATAGGGCAGTAAATGTTGCCAGTCCTCACCAGACAGACCCAATGGCAGGTTTTAACTGGCTTATGATCACACCAGAGAGTCAGATATGATAGCTACCTGAAAACAACAATAGCAGTCAGGAAAAAAAGCTACTATGGATCGTCCTGTGGGGGATCTGCAGCCTGCTGCTTTGAGGGAAACAGCCAGACAGCTTGGCTGGAGAGAGGGGATGGAACAGGAGGAGATGCTGTGCAAAACAGGCAAATGTTGCTTTTTCAGAGGGCAACAGTCTTATTTACTGGATTTTGGGCTCCCAACTACTGCTGGATGTGATTCTGCTGAGCACATGCAGCAGGGTTGTAAAAAAAAACTATTGCTGACCAACTATCTACCATTATGGAGTGAGCATTACTTGCCTTACAGGAGAGCCAAGGAAAATGAAATTACTTGACCAGGACCTTGGCAGGAGGAGAGGATGCAGTGGAATGGGAATGCTACAGTATATGTCTCCCAGTTTTGTGCCTGAAGCACTGGATTTCTTTACCCCTATTGCTCTTCAGCTCTTCCACTTCATGGCCAGAGATTGTGAGGATTGCTTGGCAGGTGAATTAACTCAGCTGCAAGGTGACAGTTGGGAAGGAGTCTTGGTATTATATGTGGTTTCCAGTCCTGCAAACTGTTGCATAATTCTGAGAAACCTGGATATGTGTTTTCTGCTTTGTGTGCACAAGTCCTGTGAGCTATGGCTTGGCTGCATGGCTGTAGACATGAGAGAGGAGAAATTGGCACTTCTAATACACATAAATAACCCCCAGTGATTTCCATTGCTGTGACATTTGCTTTCATCAGGTCATAAGTGCAATCTTCTGGGACTTTCTTTCATCTGAGTTGGAGTCTAGTGCTAGTAGCGTGTGGGAGTGTTGTGCACAGGGTGGAGTCTGGATTTAGGCAAAGCTGGCATCTGCCTGCAATGCACTTTGGCTGCCACATCCTTTCCCTGTGCCAGGTTTGGAAAGCCAAAGATACTCTTACCTTCACTTATTGAAGCAGATGCACTGTGTGTCTATTGCAGGAGTGATGTTGATCCCAGTACCGGCTGTTTGTGCCTGTCGCCTAACTTTTTGCCTTCCTATGGCAGCAGAAGCAGCCAGGCCTGCCCTCCAAAGCATACCCACCCCAGCTCCACTTTTTTCACCAGAAGAAAAGCCAGGTTTAGCTTCAGCCCCAGATCCACCAGGCAAGAACATACACTTTGGTTTGTACAGCTACAAAGCCTTGAGCTCTCCTGTTATAGCTTGGAGAACCACCGTTGGAAACTGGACGAGCTGTAGCATTGTGAAGCTCAGTGCAGACTACTCACTGCACTTCCCAGACTTCCTTTGCATCCCAGACAAGCTCCAGACTCTTGCAGCTCCACAGCCACCAGTATTTGAGCTAAGTGGTTTAACTTCACATTGGAGAATTACACACGAGCTGCAGTCTTAATAGCAGTATAGACTAGGTGGGAAACAGGGAGGTAAGAGCCGATTCAAATGGAGAACTGTAAGGCCAGGAGTTCACCAGCCAGTCTAGGCAGTGGCAATACCTCCTGCATAGTAGATCATTGCCTAGTGAAGCTATAGCTCATGTAATCACAAGCCATGTTAACAAAAGTTCTCAGTATCCAAGACCTCTCTCTTACATCATCAGGTTTGTAAAAATACGTGCATCGTATGGGAATGTTGTGAGCTGTCTGGAAATCAGGCCACTCCTTAAAGGGCTGTAATTACACCTCTGGACAGCTGAGCTGCTGCTGCTGTTTTCAGAAAAATTGAGCCTACTGTGTCCAACTCGTCTACCTGACGTGAAACAGAGCAGTGGGAAGAGGAGCACCTTTCCCAAAACTTGTCTAGGCAACATGAGACAGGCATTTTTCTCATGATGTCATTGTCCTGGAAACTTTTGAAAGCACATTGCAAAGGAGGAAGCCTTGTGGGTCTGAACTCCCCATGAGCCTCTCCAAATGGGCCAAGATTTGATGAAACCAACTCATTATCAAAAGCAGGGAAAAACATGTTGGACATTGTTTACTGCTGAGATCACCCTGGTGGTTCTTCCAGTTGCCTGAGGATATTGGTGAAGACAGAAGAAGGGAGAGATGGAAAGAGAGAAAATGCTTGTTTTGAAGTCTCCATCCTCAAGGTGACATGCTTTCTTTCAACTTATTTGAAAGAAAAACAAAACCTCTAAAAAATCTGAGAACACATCTATCTGTGGTTGCTGCAGCTTGGGATCTGGGAGAGATCCATAGTCTGAAGTTGCTTCTGGGGAGCTTTATTTACCTTTGAATCTTTTTTATGACTTTGCTTCCCTTGTTTGTCTTGGCATTGGAGTGGATAACACTGACTATAAGAAAATGGTTATAATGATTCTCACACAATTAAGGGCAACTCCACTTTTCAGCTTTCGTTATGGTTCAGACCCAGGAGTCTGAGCTCTATACTGCCAGGAGTGGCCACATTCTCATGCCGAAATTCTGGAGGATTTCACAATCTGTGGACCCCATCACAACAGGGAATGAGAAATAGTTTGCTCTTGCTGCTAGAAATTAAGAGAAAAGCAAGCAAAATCCTGCTAGAGGTCTTCAGTCATCATATAGTTAACATATTTTGTTGTCTCTGAGTTGGTTAGAAAACAAGAACATGATGAGACTTTTCCAGTTCTTTCATCAATGGTTTTCCAAACCACAAGGTGACTCAGAAAGAGACAGGCTATAGCCCTGTACTCTAAGCAAAACCCTGTACATTTACTGAGCATATTCTATGTCTGAAATCATTAACTGTATTCAGACCTCCTCTAGGCTGTGGGCTTTCAGAGTGACCTGTACTCCACCAAAGTTTAAGCTTTATCCAATAAGGACCCGAGGGATGAGCACTGGAAGGAGATGAGGATGAAAAATCTTGCTAGAGCCTGAAATGTAGTCCTTGGTAAACTATGTAAAAAAAAAATGTTTCTTTGGGAGTGGTCATACAAAAGCCTACCTAATAGAGAGGCAATGAAAGCCAATGGTTGACTTGATTTTTAATTCTAGTTTCTCTTCCCTGGTCAGGATTAAAACCAGATAAGCTTGGTTCTAGCTATTCCTTGGCAGGATGAAAAGAGCTGAGCACCAAAATTCCAGTTCCTGGAATAAATAACAAGACTCAGGAGCAACATTTTGAGACTTCTGGAGACATAATAGGGGTAAATACACTTGCTTGCATTAAGGAAGGTCCTTGCCCAAGTGAATAAGTTGCTGCCAACCCCAGCTCCAATTGACTGGCTGACATCTGACCAGCTGGATTGCTGAAACGGGTAGCACTAAGCTGTTACTCTCTTACTGGCCTCATGGGGATCTCACAAAAGCTCTCATAAGAGGTATCTGGTGACAGATGGACCTTTCTGCTTTGGATGCTCTGTGGCAAGAGAGGATCATTGAAGAACATTTAGTCTAAAAATAAGCCAGGAAATGTTACAATGATAGAATCATAGAATATCTCTAGTTGGAAAGGACCCATATGAATCTTCAAGTCCAACTCCCTGCTCCTTACAGGGCTACCTAACACTGAACCATATGACTAAGACCATTGTCCAGATGTGCCTTGAACTCAGACAGGCAATTACTTAGCTATGTATCTAATTTTTTTGATGAATGTGCTCTTTACACTTTGGGACTCATTAATAATGCTACGCAAACAACATTTCTCAGGGGATGTAAGCAACATGTCCTTTTTCCATTGGGAGCTGGCTAAGGAGTCTGCAGACTTTTCCCACTTTCTCATTCTATATACTTATTTTTCACCTCTAGATTTTGGAACCCATGAGCCACTTCCTTTCAGAACTATCTATATTTAATTTTCTTTCAATTTGCATTAGTCATTATCTGATAAACAGTAGCTCAGCAAGCTTTGGAGTTCTGTAGTAAGCTCTGTATAGACAGAGACACAGGAAGAACTCATGATCTAAGTGGGTAACATTCAGAAAAAATACTGGATTTGTGCTGATTAGGAAACACTATCATTAGGAAGAGAGATTTTTCAACTTGCTGATCCATGAACAGATGAAAATACAAAGAAAGGTATGAGAAAACCCCAAAAGTGACTTTCTTAATGAAAAAAAAGCTGTCTGAATTATTTTACTTTGATATCTTAAGACAAAAAAGGGTCAAGTAGGAAAGCTTTGTAGATTTTCTGCTCTGCAGTAACTGCAGCGTGTTTGCTTATAAGGCAGAATGTGGCTTGATAGACAATATGGTTCTTGTGGGAGTTTTTCCTTCGCTTTCTCTTTTTCTTTCCCTTTTCCTTTTTCTTTCTTCTCCCCCTCCTCCCCCACCTGCCCTCCTCGCAGTTTTACAAAAGGAGTTAACTTAATTTCAAGAGTTTGTGTGGTTTTAATTAGGTTCACAGTCTTTTGAAATGTCACAAGAAGCCCCAGCAGAAACTGAAAGTGATATAAAAGGGGTTGACTCAGATCACTCTCTGCACCCTGCTATTTTGCTTCAGCTTGGTTGCTTCTGGGCTGGAAAGTGGGGAAGTGACATTTTGGGGGAAGAAGAGAGAAAGGAAGAGGAATTGAAAGGAAGATGTAAATCAGTTTTCTCCAGTCTTCATTTGCTTTCTGTATTTAGTGCCTTGAAGAATATTTTGCCACTTTTTTAGTCTCTGAGGAAGGGTATTCTAGAGGAGGACTCCTCAGGTAATAGGGATACAGCACACAGGAATAGGGATGTGGTTATGCAGCTTAGGGCATGCAGCAAGGACATAATCTGATAGTATGAATCTTGCCAGAATGATACTTTCCTGAAACCTTTCACCAAGTTGTCTAAGCTAACTAGAATTTGCTTCCTCAATTTGCCTGGGAATTATGTACACAGTATGATGAATGTGCCTGGTCTGGTGGAGGTGCTTCTGTGAGCACGTATTTGCACATACACTTATGTATGCACACACATCTCTTCAACTGTTGTCTGAGCTCTAGCAGAGCTGTTTCTTATGGGAAAAAAAAAGGGTCTTGTTCTTGGGCATGCCTTTTTCCTGCTTTCCCCAGTCACCCAATGACAGGCAGATCCCCACTCTGACTGGGGAAATGGGAGCCCCCATCCAAGGGGCTGCAAATACCTCCTGAAACATAGAGCATATGGGGCACCAAGCATGTGAATGGATGTGGATGGGTTTGAAGCTAGTTTCTTTTTCCTTTCCGCTCTAGGAATCTGCAGAGGTTACCCAAAAACTCACCAGGGTGAGGTGCCATTCTGCTGATACTCTTTAACAACACTTCTTTTCTTGCTTGAGTTTGTAACCCAGAGACCACTCAGACACCCACCCTTGTCTTGACTGGAAAAGCTGGTGAGAATTTGTTTCCAAAGTGTGTCCTTTTACAGAAAAAAATATCCAGCAGGAGATTCAGCAGTCTCCCTAATAGCACTTAAATAAAGATTTCTGAGCAAAGACTCATAGAGTCAATTTGTTACCTTCTGCACTCACTCTTAGAGCCTCATTTGCAGCTTTTTCAATATCGCTGATTTGTGCTGCACACTTGCCAGGTGGTGCTCAAACAGTGGTACTGGACATGGAGTAATGTCATCAAGTGCAACGTGGGTCCTGTATTGCTGGCTGGTCAAGGCTGTCAGCTGGAAATGAAGGAGGCTCAGATCCTTCAAAACTGGACATGAGCTGAATTTAATCCACCTGTGGTAGAAAATGATACTTTGCCTTCAGCTTCCCCCCATACACATAAACATGTAACTTCGTCCTGTTGGCAGCTGGGAAACCACTTTGCTCAATGGTGGAGAAAAATAAGACTCATGGTTTGTTCTCAGAATTATAGAAGCTTTGTACCTTTCGGCACTCACTATGTTTTTGGAATATCTTGGAAGACAGCACATAAGAAAAATCCTTATCTGGGTAAACGTTAGCAGTTGTACCCATGGCCATCTTACATCACAGAAGCACAGAATCACTAGGTTGGGAAAAACCTCCAGGATCATCGAGTCCAACCATTCCTATCAGCCACTAAACTATGTCCTTGAGCACCTTATCCACACATTTTTCAAGTACCTCCAGGGATGGTGAGTCAACCACCTCCCTGGGCAGCCTGTGCCAGTGCCCAATGACCCTTTCTGTGAATTTTTTTTTCTGATATCTAGCCTGAACCTCACAAGACAGAGCCTGAGGCCATTTCCCCTTGTTCTGTCCCCTGTCACTTGGGAGAAGAGGCCAGCACCCTCCTTTCTACAACCTCCTTTCAGGCAGTTGTAGAGAGCCGTAAGGTCTCCCCTCAGCCTCCTCTTCTCAAGGCTAAACAACTCCAGCCCTCTCAGCCATTCCTCGTAAGACTTGTTCTCCAACCCGTTCACCAGCTTTGTCGCTCTTCTCTGGACTCGCTCCAGAGCCTCAACATCCTTCTTGTGGTCAGGGGCCCAGAACTGAACACAGTATTCAAGGAGCGGTCTCACCAGTGCCAAGTACAGAGGCAGAACAAACTTCCTGGACCTGCTGGCCACACTGTTTCTGATACAAGCCGAGATGCCATTGGTGTTCTTGTCCACCTGGGCACGCTGCTGGCTCATGTTCATTCAGGTGTCAACCAACACCCCCAGGTCCTTCTCCTCCAGGCAGCTTTCCAGCCAGACTTCTCCTAGTCTGTAGCACTGCATAGGGTTGTTGTGCCCCAAGGGCAGGACCCGGCATTTGGCCTTGTTAAACCTTATCCCATTGGTCTCAGCTCAGCTGTCCAGCCTGTTCAGATCCCTTTGCAGAGCCTCCCTACCCTCCATCAGATCAATGCTTCCAGCCAGCTTAGTATTGTCTGCAAACTTGCTAAGGGTGCACTCGATGCCTTCATCCAGGTCATTGATAAAGACACTGAACAGGGCTGGGCCCAGCACGGAGCCCTGGGAAATGCAGTCTTTTGGGCCTCCCCAACACCATCACCTAAGGCAGAACAGCCAGTATGAACGTGGGAGTACTAAAACCAAGAAAGGTCTACCAACAAGGAAGCTTAGTGCTACTAGTAACTGCTACAGTACAAGTATTATTTTTTGAAAATATGTCCTTCAGCTTCTTTTTTTTTTTAATTTCTCTTTATTTACCTTCACTGTTTTTTCTTGCCTTTGCATTTTAAAATCTGAATTTTAAATCTTGCAGAGTTTGAGCAGATAGTTGATTTGCTCATTCTTTTATAAAATGTTGGCCAAAGGTTCCCCTCTGATGTGCCTGGAAGCCAAATTCCCATACACAGAGCAAAACCAACAGGGTAATACCATCCTTACCTTCATATTATGCCCTCACCTCTGGGCCCGTTCTCCAAAACCTCTTCAGAGTCAATGGCTTGACATTGATGGTTATAATGACGGTCTCTGTGAAACTGAGACGTATCCCCAGGTACTAAGATAGACCTGCAATAACAAGGCAATGCTTAGCTATTTCCATTTGCACTTTGGGACCTAGTTTTGACATATAATTTCTGATCTTAGCCTTAGAGCCATCTCACCCCAATTACAAGGAGCAATAGCGGGGCAGTGTTCTTTCATAAGCAGAATAAATTGGAAAGAAAGATCTTTAGGAATAAACTCCAAGAAGAGGTGGCATCTTAGTGGCAACTCTTGCTGCCACTGAAGTCGGTGAGAAGCTTTGATGGTCCAAAGATTTTACATGTGGGACCAAGTCTTCAACTGTGTGGGTGTGCTGGGGATGGCTTACAGAAATACAGAGTTTGTTTGGTTTTACTCCCCAAACTAACGGTCACTAGCATGAATTTGTTACTCTTGTAGATGGTGTTTGGGTAACAGAAGCCGGCTGTGCACAAATGAGTGCTGAACGTGGAAGTAGTGTAGCCACAGTGGCCTGAGGGCAACACTGTAAAGATACTGCCCTGCCTCTTTAGAAGCTCTGCTCTGTCCTGGCCCCATCCCGCATTGTGCACGTGCGCACACTGCCAGGGACTGGTTGGGGGTCTCTGTGTTACGCGCTATTGCACACAAAATCCACAGCCTCAGATGCCTCTTCTCTCAAGTGGCTGAAGTTCAGAGAGAAATTTGCACCCTTAAAAGCTTGCTTCACTGAACACTGAATCTGGCCTTAGAAGGATACTCACGCTGCCTGTTTTCATGTTCCAGGGTCGCAGATCCAGTCATTTCCACTGTGGAAAAAGTAATTTAAGACGGTGTGTTGCTCCTTCCAAACTGCGTTAGTCATGGGGAGCGGGCAGCATGCTACCCAGAGATCCCAGGGCCTGTTAAGGCAGAGAAAGAACAAAGCAGTCCTTCTCTACAGAATATGCAAAGAAACGTTTATTCAACATTTGCCTCCAATGCAACAAAGGCACTAAAAAAGAGAGAGATGAGGAGAGGACATAAAATATAGGAAACAGGCCAAATGAGAAGGCAAGGAAGGGAAAATGAGACTCCTGAAACCAATCTCTACCTTTTGTCCAGAGCTTTTAGGTTTAAGGCCTCTCTGGCAGGACATTCTCTTCTTGCGTGGTCATACTCCTTCATCTCTTCAGGCCTCCAAATAACGACTCAGACAGCCTATCCAATTACGGCTTCTTGTAATTACAACTCAATCTGTGATGAGTTGTCATATGCCTTTGCAGTTTCCTGATGGAGCCATGCTTTGTAAGTCTGCAGGCTGAGTGAACAGTAGAAACCTCTTCAGGAAAGAGGATTTAGGAATCTGAGATAGAGGGAGTGACACAGCTATAGCAGAGTCTTTCTTTTGGTAGAGATTGGAGAATCCCACACCAACAGTAAGATGCTGTGATGTAGAGATCTACACCCTGCAGTGCCATTGTGTGGGTCTATGTGAGAGGCTGCAGAAGAGAGGCTTTGAAAAGCAAATTAGCACTAGATGCCTGCATTTAGCCAGCAGAGGAGGATGGATAGACCACAGTGGTGAGAAGGTTGTTATCTGGCATGATAGTTAGAGCTTAAACAGAAGCATCACATTGCATTTATTATTCATTTGTCTGTACTCATTCCTGCAAACCACAGCAGGGCTAACAACCTCTCCACTGGCTGCAGGCATCTCTGGGCCACCACAAAGGGGACTCTGGTCAGTGCCGTGACACCAGCCAGGTTCATGCCTTTGAGGCCAGGAGCAGTCCCATTCAGCAAACAGCTGTGGCCTGGGGAGTTTGGGATGCACCAGTGGTTTTGATTATGTTTGAACTTCCTCTTCTACAATTGACAATTGCCACAGTGTGGAAATGTTTCTTCCTAGCCTTGCACTCGGCAAAAAAAGATAAATAAACTATTTTTGTGGTTTGTTTTAGTTGCTGCTGGCATCTTAGGAGTCCTGAAGCAGGGGACACAGGACACAATAGGGAAGAGAACAGACCAGCTTTCAGGGAACAAATGACCTTTCAGACCTCTTGAGCCTTCACAAAAACCTTGCTGGTTACAAACCAGCTGTGGAATCAGGAACTACTTTTGACGTCACTGCTGAAAAGTCCTAATTAGATAAATTCCCAAACCATGCAAGTCTCAAGTGCCTCAGCTTCACCTTTAGCCCTGGACAAACTCACTCAATTTAGTGGTTAAATGTTCAGTTCTGTCTCAGGTCAAAAAAGTTCTTGAGAAGACACCTATTGTTTCAAAATGGATTTTGCTGTCTGATACTACTTCAGGGTACCTCCTCTCCCGTGTGTTTCCAGTGCCTTAGTATTCAGCCCAGCTGCTTTAAGGAGAATAGCAGCAGTCCTGAACTGTCTCTCAACTTAACCATCCAAGCAGCCTTCACCTCCTAAGCAGCCATGAATATAATTCAGCTCCCCAAAAGGCATTTGGAAATACTACTGTATATTTATATGTATACACTATTGCAAGGAAGCTGATAGTAGAAAATAATAAATGTCATAAGCCTGTCTCTTGGCATAAAGTCTAGTGCTGTGCTTTAGAAATGGTACCTGTTTCACTGTAAACTTCTGTAGGCACTTAACACATCACTAGCAGTATAGCGAGCTTCTCAAGTCCCTCTGAGAAGGAGCTATGGCTAAGATGGAAAATGCAGCTACACTTCTGGAGACAGAGGCTTACAGCATGAAGGAGAGAAGGATGTCAATATTAATGAAAGTAAAAGGATTGTGCTTCTTGAGAAACAAACATGTAATAACATGAAAAGAAATGAGATTTTTCTTTTTTTGCCACTCTGTTTTTAATGTTTCCATTTTTATTACCTGATAGAATAACCTTATCAATTTAATTTTAATTCATTACTTCACTCCAATTTAATAGTAAATTCCATGAAATAACTAATTTTACTTTCCTCCCCAAACCATACAAAATAAGACTTCCATTTTTAATACATTGCCTTGGTTACAGTAGTGATATGAGAAGCGTAGAGTATGCCTGCTGCTATGCTAAATTCATTTAAACTCAGTCCCAGTAAGCCATAAGACAAAGAGGAAAGGTAAAACCATTGTGATCACAAGGAAAGCCCAGGGCCTTTATGGGACACAGGAGCAAAAGGAGCTATATGATGGCACTATCACCATAGTTATTTGGGGATTTTCTTTTTAGTGAAAATGAGAAGGGCCTGCCAGACCTCAGTGCTTCAGGTTAAACATATTTCTGATGTTTATTCTTGTCTGCATTCCACTCATATTTTCTGTATGCCCTCAAATATCATTTGAAGTTTGTTAAAGTCACTCTAGGAAAGATCACATGGTAGGTTTGGCCTGATGTCTGATTTTTCCTGTTCCCTCAAACTACAGTATTTTGTGGTTGACCGACCTCCTGTGAACATTTGCTTCAAGTTGTCTGGTCAAGTTCTTGAAGAGCAGCAATTTGTTTTTTTCAGTATGACACTCATTCCCTTTGTCCAGGAATGGATAAAGGGCATGAGGCCCTGTTATATTGCTCTAAATAACAACTCTCTGGTTAATGATTTTCCTCTGGATACTAATCATATACAATCTGAGTCAGCATGTACATTTTAGCAGATTTGTAATTTTTAGCTATAAAATCAGAAATCCTGCTTTTAAAGCAAAGCCTCTACAGGGGACCCTGGGTGACACAGACAGATCCCCTAATTTTAAAGAGCATAAAAGTGAAGTTTCAAACTCACTGGGTGGAGAGATACTTGAATTTGTTCCCCATGGCATGGTCCTTCAGAACAGAGTTGCTCTGTCACGTGGAGCTCTACAAATGTGCAAGAAAGTCCCAGGCTCCAGCAGATGCACTGTGGACCTGTTTGGCCTCACTGGCTTGATGCAGGGCCCCCAGATTCACCTCAGCATGGACCAGCTTGAATTCTGCTGCCCAGAAGTGTTGAGCCGTCTCTACTGCCATGGGAAAGAGGAGAGACAGAGTATTGTGGAGGGTATGTAATGACAATTTCTATAGATTCCTGGGAAGCAGCAGTCACACTGCACAAGCCAGCCGCTATCCAGCATCTGCACTGTCCTATCCCAGATGTGAAAGGCAGCATCCCCCTTTACCCCTTTGCCTGGACTTACAGGCCAGCCCTAATCTGGTGGTTCAATTTAGAGCTTGAAGAGCCTTTTTTTAAAAAAACAAACAAACAAACAAGAGGGTAGTGGACAGGACCAGGCACCTGAGTCCCACATAAGTGAGATGGTGAGCAGGACCAAAAAGAAGGTATGAGCCATATCTGTGCAGAAACTTCCCTGAGAAGTGAGCAGAGATATTGCTGCATAGCCTTGGAGGTGTCTGCTTATTCAAAGACACAGGAGGCTGCATTGCAGCTCTTCCCCAGAGAAGCAATTTTCAAGAAAGTCCAAGTAAGCATGTGCATTATTGAAGTCTTTAGAAAAACTGTCTATAAAACAGTGAAACTTGATCTCTAATTGTGGTGGTGTTATTCCCTCATTGTAGCTAGTGGGGTGTGCGTAGGAGGAAAGCTCTTCAATGCTTCTGCCTACCTCAACCTTAAAACAGAGAAATACAGGAATAAACAGATGCAGACATAACAATGCAGGAATGCAAAAAAGAGTTTGTATGCCTGTGTACATATATACACACACGTGCATACATATTCTGATTTGTATACTACCACTTTTCTTTTTTCTCCTGAGAAGAATGCCTTCTTTTCCAAGCCCCAGCTGTAAATTTCCTGGGGCATTGACTTGATCTTCCCTTGATCTGTCCTCATTGCTGGGATTACTGGAACAGAGGCCTGGAAGCAAAGCATCCAGGACCTCACAGCCAAAGCAAAACAGTGGCTTCTTCCCCCAGCCTCCTAATAAGTTCAAGAAGTTACGTGAAAACAAACAGAGTGGTGGTCTGATCACATAGCTGAAAGCTCTGGTTCCTGCGCTGTGCTGCCAGGGCTGGTGAGCCCTTTACCAAGCTGCAGGATATGTTGGTTATGGTGATGCACATGGGGTTTGGCTTCTGCAGGCAGGTGCGCTGCTCAGCAGGCTTGTTATGAGAGACCTCAGGGACATCAGCTATTGTGTTGTCCCTGCTTGGTGCCACTCCTAGGGTCCAGGCTGGAGGTAGTGTCATTGCCCAACAGTGTGATGGCACATACGGTATGGAGGAGCAGTGGCATGACCCACACGTCCTGCACTGCTGGGCACCACAGTCTCCAGAAGTGCAGAAAGAGATCCTTGAGGAAGGCTGGTGTTGTCTGGGCACATAATGAGTTTTCTGGAACATTTCTTTACTTTATTCATAAAGTTTGCTTGATTTACAGTTCTCTGAGTTTATTTAGTTATAAGGACTTAAATGAGATGCTGGTACATGGCAAATCAGAATATTAGTATTACTGCACTGGATGGTTTTTGGAGCATCCAGATGTTTTCTTGCAATTGTGTTAGCCATCACAACACAGTTAAGTTAGAGTTACTTCAGCTGTTGTTCCCTTGGTTTTATATGCCTTGGTTTGCTCTGTGTGTGGTTTGGAAGAGGACTTGTATCTGTGTGAAGAAAATCTTTTCAAGCAGACCTTTTGTTGGTGCTACTAGACCTTAAAGATCACAAATCTAACAAGAGAAATTCATTACTATCTGGTGTGTCACCTGTGTGAGCAACAACACCCCAGAACTCAGGAGAGACAGAATTCTGAGCATCTTTGCAGGATTACAAATTCAGCTCCCAGATCAAGTTAACATGTTGAGGATATGACACTGCTGATGGCAATAAGAATTTTGCTCTTTTTAGCAGAATTACAACTGAAGTCTTTGTTTTTTTGTTTTAACATTCACTTTGAAAAAAACCCATTTTTTTTAAGAAACTGTCTTTCCCTGAAGCAATTTTGCTGATGTTCAAGGCTTTGCCTTGGCTGCTGCTGAATCAAAGCTTCAGTTCTAGAACAGTGCAGCTGCCCCTGAATAGTCATGTAAGAGACAAACAGGGGAGGACCATGGCTAGTGACTGCAGAGCAGTTGCTGCAGTGTGGTGCAGGTCGTGAGACAGCCCCCAGCACATTGGGCTGTACTGGGAAAGTGTGGGTTCGGTGTCTGCATGGAAACCAAGGGCCTCCCAAAAATTTCCCCTTGTTTTGGAGTTTTAAAAAAGCATGTCCTATTATGCTTTTTAAAAAAGCGTGTACTATTATGGCTGACCAATTGGCACATGTTCAGATGAGGAATTTACTGGGTGGCTAGGGTACTGGCAATGCTGTGCTATGGCTCTGAGAGCAGCAATAGCCCTTTGTCCTCCCCTGGGGTGGCTGTGCTGGTTGGATCCACAGGGCTGGCAGCAGCGCCATTACCATCACCACACAGGATCCCACCTCTCCCCAACCTGCCTTGAGCACCCCGTGCTTAGACAGAAACACTCTCATCCAGGGCGCTGCTCCTGCCTTCACGAAAGTGGCTTTGCCTCAGCAAACACTAACTTGTGAGGCCAAGTTTATGTTAAAAAAAGTCATTTGTGCCAGAAGGAATGAATCCCACATTGTTTTTCTACTTTCCTGCTGTGCTGCTATTTTTTTCGTCTTGTCCCTTGTTAAGTGTTTCCCTGCCACAGCGTGGGCAGCCCGTAACTTCCCAGTTTCCAGCTATGCAGTGTTCTTTATAGTTTTTCTCAGCTTCTGCATGAGGACTTCCAGATGAATTCTCTGAGTAGATGTTGCCTTCTAATGTGCTTGTGAGATTAATTGTTGACCCCCTCACTAGGTGGGTCAACACCATTGATACTGTTGTGCAGAGTGCAAGAGCAAGTAGCTGGGAGCCCAAGAAGCTTGCCTGAAGTTGTGGAATAAGTTGCAAAGCTTGGTTACTAGGCCCAAGGTCTCACTTTCTCATTTGGTCTGGAAGATATGGCTTTTGCTAATCTGATTTTCCTTCAGCATCTCTTATGAAGTACCTCCAGACTGGACCAAGGGGTGTCTGAAACAGGCAGAGACATTTTCATGGGGGGTCATTGTACTCAAACCTTATTTATTTTTGATAGTTTCCTATCATGCAACTTCAGCTTGCTGGGGACAAGAGTGATTTTGTTATTCATTAACAGACTTATATTAACTGAAAAAAATTCAGGCTCCTCCTCAAGAAGCTTACAGTTTAATAGGTGAAATGTCAGGGAAAATCAATGCAAGTCTGTTTCCTCTCTGCTTCATTATGCACTCCATTAAACAGCTTTTATGTTCTGTTTATGGGTTGGTTGTGTGTTTCTTCTTTCTTTCCTTCATATTTAAATTTTTATAAAAGAAACATTTTTACATTTATGACATAAAGTAAGCTGGGCTGAGAACCAGCACTACAAGAAATGTGTTTGGCTTGAGCAAGGAATCTGTGAGACCACAAACATAAAGATGTCCCTAACAAGAGGCTCCATGGTGTGACAACACAGACAGGGGCAGACAGGGAAATCAAACACGTTCCAGGCAATTTGCTGATTGCAAATCTTCAGAGGTATAAAATGTGCCTAAATTGCTACATCCTCCCCTGTGGTGTCAAGAGAGGTCCGATCACCCAACCTGGAAAGAGAAAACCACAAGCGACTTATTAAATTTTCTGTCTGACTCCTATGGTGAGGAGCAAGAGAATGCCTTTTCCAGTTCGTAAACACTGCCTGGTTGACTGGAGGAATGGTCTTGCCCAGCTGTGGTAAATTTAATAGCTGTGTGAATAAGAAACAAAGCACACAAAGGGAAGTATTACGGTTTAAGGAGTGATAAAAACTTAATGCCACCCTGGTCCATTTGCCTCCTGCCATGTGCTTTTTCAAAATGTCCATTGGGAATGTTTGGCTTTGGTGAGGCTTAGGAAGCAAAGAGGACATAAACCAAAATTTTGAGACTGGTAGATATTTTATCCGGGATGATGCCTTTGTTTTCCTTGAGCAATGGAAGATAATAGCTCATGGCTGAATCATGAGGTTCAGAGTGAAGGTTTTGATATTTCTTTTCCCTTTAATTCACCACAGGATTGCTCAGCAAAGATATTTTGTTGCTGGATATTTCAGTTTTCCCAAATGTACCCTGGGGACACATCTTGTCCAGCTTGGGTCAAGGCTATGAAGGTTAATCTACCATTATGTGTAAAGTGCTTTGTGTCACAGGTCAAAGCCCTGCAGAAGTGTCCAAGAAGTGTCCACTGATAATGATGCTGTGGTTATGCTGCTAATCAACCTCTCACATTGCAGGACCAGCCTCAGTATTTTCACTGTTCTTCCCTTCATTTTCAAACATTGCCAAGAGTATCTCAGTGGAAAAGCCTCTGAAGCTTTCTACCATGGGATCACAAGTGAATTGAAAACACTGCCCAGGCAGCTTTAGTTGGGTGAACAGATGATCAACACTACCCAACAAACAGATTTCTAAGCAGAAAAAGAGACACAGGAAATTACTGAGTGCCCCAGTAATTCTTGCAAGAGAAGTACTTAATTTGCTTAAGTTGGTCTCTATTTGAGCTTAGAGAATTGAGAAGCAAGAGCAGTCTCTGCTCAAGATTTGCAGGGAGAGGTCTCATGTCAATGTACCTGAGACTTCTCCCGTGATCTAGGTTACTCTCACAATTGCAGACTACAGCAGGAAGGTGCTAGGTCTCTGTGATAGGGAGTGAAAACGAAGAACAACATTGTTGGAATAACCAAGGAGAGAGGCAAGTTAGTGAGAGATAGAAGGGTAAAAAATAGTGATTGATGGTGATGATAATGATTTTATTAGAAAAGTTTGAATTGCAATAACTAGGATCCTTATGGTGTGACGTGACTTAAAGGAGGAGTCAACAAGATATCAGGGAAAGGTTCAGCAGAGGCACTACTAGGGAAAGAGGGATAAAAGGAAAGGAAGGTAATGAGAGTACTGGGAAGATCGCTGCTAATGTAGAGAGGGTTGGGAAGACTGCATTGCTGTACCAATTTCTATCACTTCACACCATCAGGATGTTTTGTGCTATGACAAGTAGCACTGCTGGGGAATGCGCTGTCTGTAGCCTTCCCCCTTAAAATCTGTGCTTGCTGATAGCCCTGTGCTACTGGAGGATAGAAATGTTTGGAACTAACTTACAAATTATACCTAAACCTGCCTCAGCTCAGGGGCCTCTAGCCAGATCCTAACTAAGTGATTTCCAGACATGGAGAAAAAGGCAGTCTCGTTTCCCAACAATGTTTACAGCCTGAAAAGAAAAAGCAAAGAATGGGAGCAAAGTATTCATGGATTTAAAGTCCAGAAGTAGAAATGCACAAAATAAGGCTCTTCAGCATAACTGAGTCACACCACATGGTTTTTTTGTGAATTTTTATCAGTTTTACTACATTGATAACTCATTCAGAAAGCCTGGAAAAAAAAAGCATGAAGATGTTATCTGAGAAGAATCTAGCTTTGTTACCTGCTGACAGAGGTCCTGGAAAGGTGCATCTACTCTTCTTGCCACTAGCACGTGGTGCTAGAAAAAGCTACGGTTTTGAAATTGTCAGCGGTCAAACAACTACGCTTTTTTTTTCAAGGAGTGAAGTTTGGATCATTAGGGAATATTGGACATCTTTCTGAAAGAGAGGAAGAAAGAAAAAAATATACAAGCCCCCACATATTAGACTATATTGTATAAAGTATATAGTAATAGGGAGTTACACAGATTTTCTAGGAATAGCCACTGAAATACTGAGGTGTATTGCAGTATGTGATTTGCCTGTTCAGCTTTCATCACATTTTCATTTTAAATTTTCTTTTAGGGAAATGATTCATATTTTTCAATGAATGGAAAACACATCAGAAAACTGCTCAGGATTAAACAAATGCGATGCAAATAGGTAATTCTCTGACTCCTGTCTTCGGAATCATACCTAGAGAAGTTTGTTTGTGCCAGGGAAGAGATAGTTAAATCAGTGAACACATAAAAAATTCATTAGGAATTCGTGCCCTTAGTCAGCTATGCGATTGGATGCAAATTAATGCTTTTCAAGAACACTTACTGAAACAGTTCACTTTTTTTTTTTTAAAATGAGAAAGGCTACAAAATAAATTATTTTTAATTTTTGTGAATTGCATCTAAACCTTTGATTCAAATCAGAATAGAACACTTGGTTTGGTTTGACTCCATTTTTTAAAAACTAAAAGTGCTTCCAAATAAAAAGAATTAAACTATATATTTTTATTTTAAAGCATTTTTTTTTCAGTACTGACTTTTCTTCTTTCTTCTCCTTGAACAGGAAAATTAAAAGTAGCTATGCTTTCTAGCATTAAAGAACTAAAAACTCCCACCCCAAAACCTTGAAGGGCAAGTTTGCCCCGAAGACTAAGGGAGAAAAGCTAATTTTCCATAAGAGCTGTTCTTTTTTCATAGTCCTTTTCTGGTTTTGAGCTGTAAAACCTGAGCCTGTATCTCCTTGATTCTGTGTTTTCTTAAATACCAGCTAACAACTACAGGCTGTAATACCTTAGTAATAATTATGCCATAGTAATATTATGAAACTTCCCCTTCAGTCAGGGGCTCCTGAGAGCATTGCTCAGGACCTGTAGAATACAGGAGACCTCCTTTCTACCGGATGAGGTCCAAAAAGAGAAAAGCCCGGTTACATGATCTGACAGGCAAGGTACAGTCCAAATCTAAACGACTCTTCTAATGCCTAAAATGGCTTTGCTCATACACGCGAGAAATGTGGAAACACTGCAAGGGAAGTTAATTGAATTTTCCCTCCTCCTTCCTTCATCCTCAAACCCCACTGCATTTATATAAAAAAAAAATGCCCCTTTTAAAAAATAACTATCAAAGCTGGAAATTAAGTTCACATGAAGCAAGTTAGGGATGAGAGCAAATTCCTGATTAAATTTACTTCGAAAAAGAAAAGAAAGTACAGCTGAAGATGAGAGGCTAGATTTGTGTAAGGCAGTCTGGGAAGAGCATGGGCTGAGGAGAGCTGGGTGGATAGGCAGTTGGGCATCTTGCTGCCATCACCCACAGTTCTCCCTGAATGCTGACTGGGTCCTTATCTCCTCTTGCAGTATCTGAGCCTAAATGGAGACCTGGCTTTTTGAGACAAATACTTTTCCCACTGCCACAGGCTGCATGCTTTTGCTGGCTTGAGAACCAACTTCCTGCCTTTTGATAACCAACACTAGCTAAGGCAAAATTTCTGCCTAGTGTGCATTTCTCAGTGCTTTGTTGCTATGATTGAAGCAATATTCTTTCCACTGCTTCTCCTGAGAGACTTTCCAATGCTTGATACATTTGACTGTTGAAGTGTTGCCTTCAGCATCCTTTAATTATGGTTTGAAATGAAACTATTTTTTTTTTCCATCCTGGCTTCTGCTGGTCTGCCGCTGGGAGGATGTTTTCTGGAGTAATTCACAGCAAATGAATTTCAGAGGGGCAATGACTAGATCGAGGAGGGTGTCAGATGCTCTAAACAGACACTTACAAGCTTGGGCGTTCCATCTTTCTGTGTTCCCTTTAAAATACAAGCAGTGCCTCTGCTAAGTCTCATGAGTATTGTACGCTTCTCCTGGACTATGATTAAGTTTGAGTACTGGAGCTCTGTGTCTACATGTGTCTTGAACTGAACCCCTAACTTTCTGACACCCCCTAAAGCACTCATGTGTTTTGGCTGCCCTATTTCTCCCCTTGTTCACACACTGCCCAGATGTCACCTTGGCCTCTACACACCCTTCAGTCTCAGTCTCCTGAAATTATTACATCTGCTTTCCTCACAGTGTTTGAGAAGGGGCCCAAAACCAATCGAGTGGTTTTTTTTACGATGTACATCCCATAATGGGACTGCACAGCAGTAGTCTCTGGTTTTTTTTTTGATGCATGCAGTTTTGCACAGGGATACCCAGGGACTGAATACCTGCCTGGGACTACCTCCCTGGGTTGCTGGTGATGAGAATTAGACAGGAAACAAAAGAATTAAAACTGTCCAAACTAAGAGCATTTCCTGGAACCAGAATGTTTTGGGCTTTGAAAATGTGTTTTGATGTTTCACAGCTGAGCAGAAAGTAGGTCACACAAATATTTTTCCCCAAACCCTTGTCTATCTTTTCCATTTTGCTCCCTCCTTTAGAGAAAAATAGTGATTTTTTTTTTTCAGTAAGACCGATGGTGAAATGCCTGCCTGCCATGGGTTTAAATCCTTGCTTAATCCTTGCCATGGGGCCATGGCTTCATCTCTTTCAATTTTCTGCTGAATATCTCTTTGACATCTTACACCTTTGGCAGGAAAGACTGCTGGCAGGCTGGAAGTCGGGGCAGTAGGCGTGTCTTCAGGTGTATGGAGAGACACCACATCCCATTCTATTTAAAGGAGGCCAAGGAGAGATTGGAGGTTTGTCATGGTTGGGATTAGGGGGCTGTCCTCCTTTGAACTTCTTTCTGTCCCTTCCTGGCTTCCACAAGAAATAACATCCCATGTGTCAGAAGCTCTTCTTGTGAATCGGCCACTTCTGATAAAAATCTGTTTTGTCCCCCAAATTTCCAGCCAACCCTCCTATGGCCACATCTGATACCACATTGCCAACTCTGGTGTCAGCTTCTCATTCTTTCTGCAACTGGTCAAAAAGATTTTGAGTAACAATCTGGCTTAAAAAAAGAACAAAAATCTAATTTTAAAGGGATTATGGTGAACCTCTTGTAAACTGTGTTCAATAAGAAGCGGACTTAGAACAGAGTCTGTAATGGGTCTGAGTGACTGTGCTGGGGAAACGGGTCATTTCCTGATAGTTAACAGCTAATTTTTCTAACGATCAAAATGCAGGGATTGTGCATATAAGTTTCTAATGGACACTTCTGAAATGGAAAGAGGATTGATGAATACCAGGTGGACAAAATTCACTTTCCTACTATTGTAGAGTCCATTTAACTCAGCAGGCAATAGGATCTCTGACCACCTGAATCTATATAGTAGTGTATGGGCAGTTCGTGGACATGTATGGTTTACACCCACCCTCCTGGGAAATAAAAAGCTTTGATAAGTGGTGTTGCTATATTTCCACTAGAAACAGCACCATCAAAACTCCCTACCTGCTGGCCCACCATGTTTCTTTGCCATGATGGTTCACCTGGAAGCCAGGAATGCATGCTCCATGGGTTCACCAGTGCTTGGAGGGGTGTCCTGCAAAACTCACCACTGTAGGACCAATAAGGTAAATAAAGATGTTAGTACTGTTCTTTATTAAACTCTCATATCCTTCTGTATGCTGCTGATAGTCTTGTTTTAAAGGAGAAATGTTTATGAGTTCTATGCACTGCTCTCTGTTTTGGTGTAGTTTACTGTAATTAGTATTTCTTGTAAGGAGAGTTGGGTCTTTCTCTGATGAAATCTAGTTGTTTCTTGTAAATAAAGATGTTTCCTATGATTTTGAAATGTCCTATTTGTGCAAGTTTTCCTAATATTTCATATTAGAATTTTGTTTGAGAAAAGGTTGGTAGATTCAGTATAGCATTTTTCACTCAAAATACGGAATACAGACCCATTGAGAGCCTTCTGCTTATTAGCTCTGGCAGTACTGACTAGCTGGGAAAGGATTTCGATTTTGAAGTGTAGAGTTCATTCAAAGCTGTAGAGTTATGGTCGTTCAGATTTACAGTTTGCAGCCATTGTTCACTTTTACTGACCATCTCTCTAGCATTCAAATTTTACTTGCTTAGTGGCAGTCTAGTTTTGAGTCCTGGAAATGAATTTAGGAGACTGCTCTTGAAAAGCCTGTGAAATGTACCCTTGTGGTGACAAGTCACACAGTTTTCTCCCCCTTCCTATATGGTTCTCCATAAATTTCCAGAAGCTTGCATATACGCAATGATGTGTAGCTTCTGAGAATCCTCCTGAGATTTCTGCTGAGCAGAAAAACTCATGACACTGGCTAGATTTCTTTGGACGAGGAAGCTAGAGAGAAATTAATTTCTAATGCAAATTCTCTGTACAAAGCGGCTGACAATGGTACAAAATACTGTACAGTTGCACTATATGGTACAACATGATAAATTCAATGGAGCCTAATTCTGGGATTTAAATCCACAGTGGTTAAAATCTTGGCTTTCTGGGGACTGTGACATTTCCAGATGAGTTGTGTTGCCCTAAGCAGCTGGAGAGCCACAGGCATTTTAGGGCTTTCCCCAAAACTCCAAGTTAAAAGAAGAAGTAACTGTGTAAAATACAAGTTTCCCTTTTTAAAGATGTAAAAAGACAAACAACTGGGGAGGTTATGGGAAGACAAGGGGAGGCAGCAAAACTGGTAGAGAGAGATGATCAATGAGATGCAGGGCAGATGTAGTAATGGGAGATGCAGGCTGCTGCCCATTAACAGTAAGGCAGCAATCATCACAGAGCCTGTGCTGACTAGGACTTTTTTTCCTCTACTTCTGCATCTCCCATATCCCTCCAGAGGAATTAATTCCTCATGTTATGTAGCTGCCTCTTGGTCCTTCCTGCTCTTTCTGACCATGTACTGATCATAGTCTAGTGGTTAACACTTAAGATTGGGAGCTGGGTTTCTTGAACTCTGTTTGCAGCTCTGTGACTGGTATCTTGTGTAGCTGTGGAGAAGTTACTTTTTATCTCTGCATCTTGGGTCCCTCATCTTCAGAGGATAACAGTACCAACTGGCCTTCTGGAGAGATTATGGGGCTTAGCTAAGGCTTCTTTAAGAAGCTACATTTGACATCTTGGAAGAAAAGCAAATTGGTAGTAATGCATATTACTCCTCATGATGTACTGTAATTATTAATAAAAGATGTTGCAGGCCCTCAAAAGGGTCGTGGAAGTCCCAAGGAAAATTATCTAAAGAAGGGTCACTCACAGATGCACCAAAGGCTGAGTTAAGCTTTTTCTCAATTTGTCAGATCTCACAAATGGAGGAACATCTGGACAATGGATTCCACACGGAGCCGTGGCCCAAGCCAGATAATTAAGCGTAGTGTCTCTGGGAATGCAGTAGGCATTGTACAAAGGGAGCTCAACCAAAGAACAGTTATTGTGCTTTTATGCAGGAAGACACAAATTCAATACAAGAACAGCTGTCAAGACCTTCATGTGCCTGAATTGAGGATACTTGTCCTAGTTCTCATATGCCACCAGTGCTGGAAGTCTCTGTTTCTCAAAGCTGGGATCTGGGTTCAGCGAAATAGAGCAGGACTTTGAGAGAATTTAATAACAAAATTTTCTCCATATGTAAGTTATGAAAGGAGCCAAGTACAGCTGTCTCACACCAGCCCTGCAATAACAGGCTAGGTACCTTTAACCTGTCAGCAATAAAACTATATTTGCTTTAAACAACACCTTGGAGAATGGAGGAAAATGATTTTTTAAGGAAATAAAACCTATTTTGCAATATGTATTTATTGTACACACTACCTTCTGCTAAGTGGTATGGAGTAATACTAATATCAGACTGCTTTGCACTCCTACAGCGCTTTCCACTGGAGGATCTCTGCATGCCTTGGTAAGCTTACCACTGCAGCCCCACAGCCTCTGCTCCTGCCCTCACTTTGCTGATGGGAGACCACACTCAAGGCTTGGTCGTGGGTTTCTCACCCTTCCCTAACACAGGTTAATCCACAAACACACACAAGCCATGTAGATCACTTATGGTGACTGCTGATTTAACATTCAAAGGCTTGGAAGGAAACAATTTTTCCCCTTCTTGCAGAGATGTGCCCAAACCTGTAGCCACTCAGTGTGCCCAGGCTCTGGGATCGCTGCCTCCGTGGGTAGACATTGCAAGTCTGGGCACATTTGTATCACTGCTCTCTTCTGCATAGCCTTAAGACAAGCGATATGATAATGCAAAGAACACATGCTGATGCTGACTTCTCTTGTGTGACCAAGAACTTCTTTGGCACCTCATTGAAAGGATATGAAAAAGGTGAAAAACAAGCTGGTAAATGGACATATTTATATTAGTGTTTTACCTTCCTCCCTTTCCCTTTGTTCCATGTGCACATATGGATGATACATAGTGAGTTTTGCTGATCTGGGAGCTTGCAAACCTGCTATACTGTGTGGTGGATTCACTAAGCCAAACAGGGCTCAAACCCACTTTTTTCTTTAAGAGAAAACTGCAAGATTGTATGTCTATGAGCATGTCTGTTCAAACGGGAGATTCTGGATACCACAGAGGACACAGACTATCCCCTGGATAAATGATTAAGCTTATGTGCTTTGCAAATATTAACAAGATAATTGTGATTTTTTACAGTGCATCCAGAAGTACGAAGTGAACATATATACAGGTCTTGGCAGGGAAATGATTTAAGGTTCTAGTACAGTGAGCTTGGATTTAATGCGGAATATGTGTTTTGTTGAGCAGGAGTACTTGCACCTCCACCTAGGAGGCTAGCTAAACTGGAATGTAAAGTAGTATATCTCTTTACTAGTTGCCTGTTTCCTACACAGGTGTGTACTTTGTGAACTGCGGCAGTTTGCTTTATATTTCCTTCACAGAACAGAAATGTCAGGTACCCAGAACCCCTGTGGGCATATTTCTGATAATTAGGGGCCTATACTCCATGGCATATTGGCTTGAGAAATGTGTGAAGTCATAATTTGGTACAGGAGGGGCATCAGATAAAGATACCTGAAGTAGAATACTCTCTTGTATATGGTAACTGGTCTGATGGGCACAGAAATCTTTCGGATATTCTTCCATATGAACAAAGAAGTATGGCCAGGATGAAGAGAGCACACAACTAGTTAAAAAGACCCAAGACTCTGAGTCAACAACATGATGCAGTTGCACAACAAAAACCCCACCAAGCAGATTTTGCAATGTATCAAGATGAATGTTTTATGCGAGGTAATTATCCTGTTGAACTCTGCGTTTGCAGCAAGAGTACTAGGAAAGTTTTGGTAGCACTTGTAGACATAAGGTTTCACCTTAATTTGGATCTTTGTAAATGCTATGCTATATTAACTTCACTATAAATTAGGCTCTTGGCTCTGCTTGAATTGGGGTTTCTCGATAGAAGTCATGCAGTTTCTTTACGCACCATTAGCTGAGAAACACTAACATGCTGTAAGCAGATGGACTGCTCAGATACGGCTTTTGATTTACACCGCTTTGGAATACTTTCTAGTTTTAGGTATTGCACTTCAGGAAAGATGTAGTTAAGAGAGCCCAGAGTAATAAAAATTAGAAAATGTCACTGCTGGGGAAGAGTAAAGGAATTCCACGTGTGTTGTCCAGAAGAGAGAGAAAAGTGAGGGCAATGTGAAAGTCATCTTATATGCAAAGCTTCTTCTGAAAAGGGCAATGATCTTTTATCCTGATATTCTGGATAGAGGTAGAAAAAACGTGTTCAGTATGCAGTGAATAAGCTATTTGAAACAGAGTGAAGATGTCTAAGCATTTCCAGCCAAGCTGGAAATTCTCGGGTGGGCAGGCGATCCCCTTCTTGGAGTGTTATATGGAAGAGTAAGATGATGATTGGTCAGGAATAGGTTGGTTTAATCCTGGCTTAGATATGAGGGTTGGGGTAGATGAATTCCTTGCTTTCAGACCTACATTTCCATGTTCTTCTTGACCTCTTATTCTAGGGAGTGGAGGGCCCTGGAGGCTGGGTTGGAGGAAGAAAAGAGCCCCTCCAGGCTATATAGACTTTGCTGATTGATCTGTTGCCATGACAGTGTATTTTGCCTTCTGTCCCTGTCCCCTTCCAATATTCTTTTCTTAGAGGCACAGTAAGCATCCAGTGTGGGTCTGTTTCCCAGGGCAGGACTCCCAGAGTGGGTTACAAAGTCAGCCTGATAAATAGCAGTGTATATTGAATATGTGTGAATAAATACATATAACAACACAGAGAGCTGAGGAACTGCTTGTTAGTAAGTTTGATTAACATTTTCTATTAAGGGGTCCTTCTTTCACTTGTTTATAACTTTGACAACTTCAACTGTTTGGGCTCAAATTTTATGTACAGTGTGTTTGTCTCAAACTTAATTATTTACGGAAATTTCAGCCAAAATGACACAGAGTTTCTGAGAAGAAGCCTGGAAAAATATGGGGTTTTTTTTACAACCTTTTATTTGGAAGGCCCTAGAATCCCTGTGCTTTGGAAGTGCAATCTGACACTTGGCAGAAGAGGTGGCTTTTGTGCTGGGGATGGGCCTTGTCTGTCCCTGTGAAAAACTGCCTGCATTTAGCCAAGTTATAAGACTTAGAATAACCACGTGGAGAGGATTTGTTACTTCTTCTGGCTTAACTCCTGGTACAATGGCGTGCAGGAGAAAGTTGCTATCTTGATGTCAAATCCTGCAGATGTCCATGTTATGACCCCATTGGCATGCCTATTGGTACTACCTAGATTAGTTTAAAATACAAAAAAGCAGGTGTCCCCTGTGTTAAGTGGACTTTACCAAGGCTTTCAAGTTGATTACTGAAAAGTCAGGAAATAACTGGATTAGGTCTTCCTGTACAATATTAATTCCACCCATTTGTGCAGAACATGTGTTCAATGCTCAAACCATCTTTTCTGTGAGTCTCCTGCTATGTTCCACTGAACAGGGAAGGCTACCAGCCCCTGGCCTCCTGCTGCATTGGTTGCAGGTGATGGCAAATGGAAAGGGAGTGAAGCAGAGTGAGCAATGAGGACTGAGTCTGTACCTGACCAAGGTAAGCAATCCCGTGTTCTTGCCCTTGCAGATGGCAAGCCATGCTGCCTACAGCGAACTTTTCACAGCTGGCTCCTAGCTATGAGTTCTCTTTTTCTGGGGACCCAGCTTGAGATCCTGGGGTCTCAGATGGGACTGAGGTTGGCAGGAACTCTGCTCTGACCACGTGCAGTACTGGCTAATGACAAGAAAGAGGAAAAAAAATCAAAATCTGGGCATCTCAATGACAGGCTTCAAAATTCACGCCTACCACAGACCTTGTAGGTGCACTGTTGACCATATGGCTCTCTCTATACTGCCAAAGGCCCCAAGACTGCCTTCACGATTCAATTTTGTAAGTTTGCAAGCATGGCCAAGGGGTCAGGCAGTGCACACGCTGAAGCCAGATGTAGCCTGATGGACCATGCAGACACTGCTTGAAGCAGCTGTGGGGCTGCAGAGGACACTGTTGCTTTAGCTGCTCTATAAACTGCATCCATGATTGTATAGAGAGGGTTTATGCTTTCAGTTCAACATTTGGAGGATGAAGAAAATACCAACTTGCCTCCTGGGGCTGTGGCAAAAATAGATGAATTAGTCTTTATGAGGCACTTCGATACTATTGTCATGAGTGCTATAGAAAAGCCCATGAGAAAACAAAATGGTGTTGTTTTCAGAGCAGGGTTTGAATAGTGTGCAGTTAGTAAGGCTTGAGGTCACAAAATGAACAATGGAGGAAAAACAAAATCTTGAATAGCTGTTCCTAAAGTGAATGTTACCCATCCTGAGCACAGAGTGAGGCAGCTGTCCCACGGAAAAAGGATGTGTCCTCATGTCACGGAAGGCTGTGTCATGAATAATGCAAACACATGAGGGAGCCCTTCTAAAGGTACACAGGTAACCGAAATGGAGTACGTAGCTTCCACCTACGCAGTTTTGCAATCTTGATTTCACAGGTTTTCACAGCCATGCAGCCCTCCCCAGATACGTGCGTGTATGCATTCCTCACGCATCAAAGGTCAACAGCAATGTGGTAACGAGGCAAATTTTCCCCATTAAAATGTTACTAAAGGCAGATGTTTCAGGGCCTACAGGATTTACAGATTTGCTCTCCAAAGAGCATATTAGGGAAGATGATTCTTCTCCGCCTGGGTCGTATGCTGTGTTTTTGAAAGCCTCAATGCCCACCCCAGATTAAAGCAACATGTTGCTGGAATACTGGGCCTCCAATGAAGATGCCTTTCAACAACGCAAAACCACTAATAAGAAAACATAGACAGAAGGAGAGCCAGTCCCCAGTGGCTGTATTTCTCAGCTTTGTGTAGCTGCCAGGGCCATTGGTGGCACTGGCCTGATAGAGGAACAGGTCAGAGGAAGATGAAGTCTTTGCTCTCAGTGGCTCTGACATTTGTCTATAGACAGGACACAAAAAGAAAGAAGGAAAGAGAGCAAGAGAGGGAGATATCCTGCTTGGCCACATACCATACATGCAGATACCGTATTGCATTTTTCCAGACTAGGGAGACCTCCTCTTCCAAGTGTTCCAATAATTAACCTCACTTTCTTGGCTGGTGTTAATTTGTTCCAAGTATTTGGGCTTTAGATCTAACCATGGGAATCTCATTCCCTGCAGAAGTCTTGCCAACTATTACTAGACGTTTTACCACACACATGCAGGCCAAAAAAAGCAAGGCTAATTACACTGCTTTTTTTGTGAAGTGCATTATTATAAGTTCAATGCCTCCTAATAAAGGAGAGGAGGGGAAGAAGACAAGGCTGCATCTTTTTGTGTCTGCCTGTGCAAGGAGGGTGCAGAGAGCAATGGGGAGTTGCCTTTAGCTGTGTGGTATCTACAATATAAATCCTCTGTGAGGCTCAGGAGCCTAGGTGTGACGGTCTACTATACGAAACCAGAGAAGTATGGTGCTACCAAGATTTTCAGCAGTGAATAACTGAGTTCAGTTATTCAGTACCAATGGGAGTTCTCTAAGTAAAAAATTAAATAGGAGGAATTATTCAAACCAGATGTCAATTCCCCAATACTTTCTTTTTTCCTCCCTGTTTTGTGCTGGATATGCTACCTGTTAAGAAAAGAGTGTATGGGAGGAAGAACGTGTGTGTGAGAGTGTGTGTAGGGCCTCTCTCTGTCAATGTGACAAGCAACAAAATCATACATAACAACACGTACAGCAGAGGAAATATAGTATGAAAATTCCTAGGAATTTTCAAGTTGAAGTGCTTGCAGTTTTTGGACCCATTCCACAATGAAGAGGTTTCAAAAGGACCAGCAAGGTAAGAAGGGCTGGAGAGGCAGTCAGAAGGCCTTACTGTTGACATTTGGATCTTTTATCAGGTTAAATCCTTAATTTTACAGAAAGATTTTTTTTTCCTGCATGTTATTAATTTTCCAGCCTTTGAAATTAACAATAAAATGTAATAATACCTAGAACTAACATAATCCCTTTTATCCCTAGACCTCAAAGCAGTTCATAATGGTGAGTCAGTATTATTATCCACAGTTTAAGCCCATCTGCAAATAAGTTTCTTCAGGGTCTATCTCTAAATCTGATTTTGTAATCCTTTGCTTAGTGCATTTGAATTTATTTATTTTTTAAGTGGGTAAGTGTAAGTTGCTCAGACAAGTTTCTTTGTAACTTCTCGGGGACTGAGGTTGTAGAGTCTCAGACAAAAACTAAAGCAGACATCTTTCGTGTTTGGGAGGGCTAGAAAGCAGTGACCAAGTAGCAGGCAGCATTCACCTTTCTCCTACAAGAAATCCGAGCTTTCTGACTAATAGGTCAGAGGAGTGAATAAAATGCTTTTTTCATTAAAGAGTTCAAAACTTGGGAATTTGGTCCTGCTGCAAATCTGAGCAACCTTCCCAGGTTAAGTTCTCTATGAAAGAAAATTCTGCAGAAAAACATGTTTGGCATTCATTGAAATACTTACTATTGATTTTGGATTTCTAATTTTTAACTGTTTTCTAATGCAAACTATAGCTTGAATTGGAAAAAAATCTCAGCAAAACTTTGTGTCAAAAAGGGAAAGTGGGATTTTTCTGTTCCAAAATGTTAAAACATCTTGGTTTTGGTTTGTTTTTTTTACTGGCATTGTTAAAATTCCTTCCTTTCTGCCAGGTTTCTTCTTCATATAACAATGGCTGTAGCTGATGGAAGGGCATATTCTCACAGAGCACAATTTCATCAGCTTTCTCTGACCAGTGTCAGCTGCCAACTTTGCTCTTTTGTGATTTATATTAAAAGAAAAGCTGAGGTTACTCACCTATGATCCTCATTCTCTTCACACTGAATTGCTCCCCAGAAGAAGGTCAGACACAAGACTAACCTAAATTAGCACAGCTCCATTGGAAACACTGTGTCACACCAGCTGAGGGTTTGGCTCAATAGTTGTGGTTAAGAAAGTGTGTTTTTGCCTCCATATAGACTGAGACTGGCACAGTCAGTGTGGCGAAGCATGGCCTAAGGAGGGGTCAGAAAGATTTTATTTTTTTTTTAATTCTTGGTAACCTTTTAAAATCAAGTTTGTTCTGAGCTTTCCCGCTTATTTAGAGCTAACCATAGAATCATAGAATAGTTTGGGTTGGAAGGGACCTTAAAGATCATCCAGTTCCAACCCCCCTGTCATGGGCAGGGACACCTCCCACTAGATTAGCCTGCCCAAGGCCCCATCCAACCTAGCCCTGAATGCTTCCAGGGATGGAGCATCCACAACTTTCCTGGGCAACCTGTTCCAGTACCTCACCACCCTCATTGTGAAGAAATTCCTCCGCATGTCTAGTCTAAATCTGCCCCTCTCCAATTTATGCCCATTGCCCCTAGTCCTATCATTACAAGCCTTTGTAAAGAGTCCCTCCCAGCTTTCTTGTAGCCCCTTCAGGTACTGGAAGGTTGCTGTGAGGTCTCCTGGGAGCCTTCTCTTCTCCAGGCTGAAGAAGCCCAGCTCTTTCAGCTTGTCCTCATATGGGAGGTGCTCCAATCCTCTGATCATCCTTGTAGCCCTCCTCTGGGCCCATTCCAACAGTTCCATATCCTTCTTATGTTGAGGATTCCAGAACTGGACACAGTACTCCAGATGAGGTCTCACAAGAGAGGAATAGAGGGGCAGAATCACTTCCCTTGACCACGCTCCTTTCGATGCAGCCCAGGAAACTATTGGTCTTCTGGGCTGTGATCGCACATTGCCAGTTCATGTCGAGCTTCTCATCAATCAGCAGATGATGAACCAACAGCAATGGAGAGTGTGAGCCAGCAGTTACACCAAGCTCTGTATGAGAGACTGGAAAATGTGCCAGGCCTCAGTGCAAGATCAACCCCAGTAGCAGCAATCCCAGCTCTCACACATAGCCTTGGTATGCCCTGATCAGACTCTGTGCTGTTAAGGAAGACACACTTTTGAGCAGACACAGGATAACTTCTACCTTCCCCCGCTGGTCTCCTGCTTCTTGGTAGTAAATTGTATGTTTAAATCCTTAAGTATAATTGGTAAGTGGGAACCAGCCATGTCTACTGCTTCCACGTATTCAACTGTAGTGAGACATCCTCACTCATGTGTGTTTTTTCTGAGGATTTTCTAGTTTCTCAGCTGATGCCTGCCCACACAAACAGTTGGTTCACTGTTGTCCACCAGAAACGGCAAAAGATACTTTTATGAAAGGCTAGAAGGAAAGTGGTAGACTTCTTGGATCACATATACTGCCTGGACAATTTCTTAACCAACAGTACATCCACAGCATGATGTTTCCCAGTCCTCCCTTTAAGCCTCTTCCTCCCTATTCACTTCTTTCCTCCATTCCAAAATTTTCATCCCTTCACTAGCACCAGATAACTGCTTATCTGGATGAACTTTAACAATAAGGTAGAAATGATTTATGTTTTTCTCCAGATCACAAGCTGGCTGTGGATGCGAAACAAGCCCTCTCCTAAAACATGGAGCTGGACAACCTTCCTGCAATACATTCACATTAGGTATTGTTTTTTGAGTCATTCTGCTACCTCTGAAAATATTCAGCCTCTTTTGAATATTGCCATACATGGGCAACCAACAGGGACACAGCTGGATTGCAAAGATATCCTCTTTTGTACAAAACATCGCAAGGGGATGTCTCCTGTAAAGCACGTGTCTCCAAACCCCAGTGCCTGAGAAAGGCAAAACCCTAGAGCCTGGTGGGATAATCTGGTGAGAAGCTGTTCACCACTGTGGTGTTTCACCCTGGCAGAGGGAGGCCAGGAGTGTACACTGGGGGGACACAAATCTTGTGCACAGACAGCAGAGGAATAGTTCGACTGAGAGAGCCCTGGAACAACTGCACAAATTTTTGGCTTTCCACAGGGCCATGAAAAGGCGAGTGCAAGCCTCTGGAGCCTCGTAAGGCTGAGCTGAGATTAGAGGAATGTTTCAGCACCCAAAGCTGGATCAAACCCTCCTTCCTGCCTCTAGTTCATAAAGCTTTTTAACTTTGAAGGGGAGAAAAAGTGATCCCAGATGTACAGCACTAATTACATACTTAGATGAAATTGGATTAAGGTGGCTTCTGCCTGTCCTTTTCCTCTGAAGATGGCTGGGACTGGTGAGGGACTGGGGGTTCCTGAGGCTGGGGCACAGACAAGGGGTATTGGAGCCAGTAGTGCACTCAGTGAAAGCTCCAGCAAAAGTTCCCATCTAATTCAGCACTTGGCTTCTAATTGTTAGGGTCATTATCTTGACTATGGAGTAGTTTTCTAGTATTTTTCTAAAATCCGCCCTTCTGTCCCAGGAAGCTAAGTGTGGACATAGAGGGAGGGTCTATTACAAACTGATCTTCCTAATGAAACAGATGTCTTCCTTAAAAAAAAATCAAACAAAATTACCCAGCAATAGTAAGCAGGGGCACAATATGCATCAGTACTTTTAATGTGCTTGCATACATAGTTAGTTTCATTTCCACTAAATCAATCCAATGTTATATATCTTTATCCTGCCTGCTTCACGCCCATGTGCAACACATTTCAGTCAGCATATGCCAAACGCATGGGAACTGCGTTTTGTTGCTGTAAGCTTAATGGCAATTCACCATTGAGCTGCTTGGTGTGAGTCCACAGCTCCCTGGGGTACTGTGAGGCTGCTGACAAGAAAGAGGACATCAAGCCAGCTACACAAATCTGAGTCCAACAAACATGCAATATCAGGGTCCCCCTGCCCACTCACAGCCAGGTGATATCAGCAGGGTACAAATCAGTCTGCTCTGTGCTCCCTGTCTGAGCAGGTTTTTCCCAGAATGAATATTTATGGTGTTATCATATTTCTGATAAACCCTTTAAGTCTCCTAATGTTGTTTGAATCCAAATGAGGCTGACGGTGACAGCACAGTGCCCTACCACAAAACCCAACTCTTGCAAACCTGACCCAGTTCATACAGGCTTAAAGCTAAACCAATGCAGAGGCTTGAATGATTCTGTGGTCACTGCCAGGCCACCATGGTTATGGGCTGATGTCCGCAGCTTCAGGTAGGTGACCTTAAGGTTGTCAGTTTCTTGAAGACAGAAATAACTCCTGCTCTCACCTCCTAGTCACTTATTCTAATATATATTTATATACGATACACTGAAGAGAGGTGAAACTTCACTTCAGAGAAACTCTAAGTAGAGGTGGATGTGTTGCGATGGCTCCTTAATATTGCTTCAGTGACTGTTTTGATGCTGTTTAAAGCACAGAGCTCTCAAAAATGCTGGAGTGGCAAAAATTGTTGAAGTGGAAATAAAGACAGAGAGGTGAATAACTTTATTGAAACACAGCCTAGAGTTCATTGGAACAGAGTCTGAGGTGGGTTTTGGTTTTTTTTTTTGAGTGGGGGAAGATCTGGTCTTACATCCTGCAGAAGTTCATGGAACTTGCAACCAGGGAAGAGCTTCGAGTGAGAAAAATCAAAGTGTGTTTGAAGGTTGCAATGCCATCGCACCCACCCTTTTTGCACCTGTGGCTTCAAATAACATTTTGTGGCAGGAACAATAATTACCTTCTGGACAAATATTCTGTTTTACTGCAACTATCCATCTAGCATAATAGGTAAAAAAATACAGTTATGGGAGCCTGAAGACATGTGGGTTTTGGCAGTGAAATAGTGATAGAAAGTCAAGGGGATCTTAATTTCTAGAATTAAAGAAAATAGTGCTAGAAGGGGCTTTTGGAGCTCATTTAGGACAGTGAAGTGAAGTGCATTATTACAAGTTCATTTAGGACAGCTCAGGGTCAGAGGAACAACAGCTGATCTGAAAGACATTACGAGGTGTTTCACAAAACTATTGGGGGAAATAAACCTTCCCCCCGCCTGATATTCTCTGGCATCTGAGAAATCAAGTAAATGCAATGGGCAGCACTACAAATTACTAAGCAAACTCTCAAACGTCAGCCTAATTTTATATTTGCTTGGAATATCCAGGAAGCACTGGACCTCATGAACTGTTTTCTGTAAGTTTTGTTGAGCTAAAAGCCACCAATCTAGCCCAACCTCCTCCCAGGCTCTAACCCAGATCAGCCAGTCATTTCCTTTTAACCCTCCCAGGTAACTGCTGTGGTAGCCTCTATTTAACCACTCTGGCTTGAGCTGCCTGTGCACCAAAGAGCAAAGCCCTGCTCTGATACGACACAGCTGCACAACCTGACTCAAACTCCTGAGGAAGAGCAGTGAGAAAGTCTGTAGACAGATAAGGAAGGTAAAATTACAGGTAGATGTAGTACTGTTGATATGGGATCATACATAGCTCAAGGATTTAATAGGGAGAACACCATCATGAAACACATAAAATCCTAAAGCAAGGAACTCAGCAAATTAACAAAAAAAACAGGAGTCTTGGAATTGTAGAGTCCCTGTGTGGAGAAGTCAGTGTTGTCGGTGCACGTGGAGCCACAGGAAAATGGCAACTGAACAATGAAGGTGAGGTAGTTTGAAGAGGCTACAGAGGCCTACCCAGCCCCTCCTGCTTCGTGCCTGTGTGGTTAGCCAGGACTCTGGGTGCCCTACCAGTGTGGCAGGCACACCAGCGCTTAGTCTAATGGCTTTTGAAATCCCAGTTATCTTCTTGGTGAACCACTAAGTGATTGTGCCACATACCTAAGTTGTGTATATTCTACTGTGCCCAAAAAGATGACCCCAAGAAGGAACTGTCACCAGATGTCTCCATTTGGTAGATGGAAAAGAGGAAGCAACCAGGGCAAGACAGGTCTGGTGGGCTGAGTTCCCAGCGGTTGTCAATGTTCAGCATCAGCCCCAGCACCTGGATTGTGAGCTTTGGGAACTAGGGACTGCAGTGCCATCACTCTGCTGTCCATATGGCTTGCAGCCTCTGTCCACAGAGCACAGGATAACTGTGAACACCCAGTGAATCTGTCAGAACTTCCCCACCTCAGAGGGGTGCATTGTGAAAATTAATCAGTTTGTGTTTGACTTCTTGACTTGGCACTCTCTCAATAACTTCTTCACACACTAACCCACAATAAACTAATTAGGCCTATTTCTCTGACAGGCTGTTAAAGAAGAAAGAGAAGAAGGAGGTGTCTAAACTGTTTGAAAGACAATATTGGATATATATGCCAAGTAGCAAAAGGCATCAGTAGCTCTTTAAATTCCTTCACTCTGAGGCTCTGATGAACAAAAATAGCAAATGAATGGCTTCCAGAAATGATGGGAAATAGTTCTTGTTGCTGTTTGGCTTGTGTTTCTGTTTAGGGGGTAGGGACAGCTATGAAAGAATTAGTTTCAAAGAAATAAAGTATGTTAAACATATTTTGAAATAACTTAGTCAATTTGCAAAATAGGGTAATAGAGGCCATGCTCACAGATCAATTTATGTATATAAATATACATACATGTATATTGTGCAGAACACAAAATAATTCCATCTGGAGAGTTGGGTATTGTCTTGCACAAAAGGCTTCTACTTGAGTCATTAATAGTATATTTTATTAAAGGAAAATTGGCTTCAAAAGTGGTTGGGAATTGAGGGAATAAAATTGGGATGAAAGTAATTATCCCCCTGCCCTGTCTCTTCCCTTGTGCTCATTTTTCTGTTCCAGACACAGACAGCAACAGCAGCTCTTCTGTCTTCTGTTTCTTCGATGTTTGATCTTCTGCCTCTGCTTTCTTCTGCTGGGTCCTGGAGCCCATAGGAATGAGGGTATTGTGTCTGTATTGCATGTGATGACATGTGTTTGAACCAGCACCAGGGCAGCCTGGCAAGAAATGCTTGAAATCCAATGGGACTAAACAGCAGGCCAGAGACAGCTCAGCCACTCACTTCTTTAAAACCCTCTGGGGATAAAAGACATAGGAAGGAAAACTTGAACCTGTTGCGATGCCTTCTTCATCCTTCTGCATAGGTGCTTGAGAAGGTCAGGGATGAAATAGGGATGATGGTGCCGACCTGGTCAGGGCCTGCTGCATATTAATATAAAATAGGATGCAGAGGCGTTTCCCAATAAGGGGAAGCAATCTGGGAAACCCCATATCAAGAGGGATGTGCTGAGTACTGGAGAGCAGTGGATCATCCTGAATGCCTTTGCAAAGACGTGGGAAGCAACAGGTGGAAATGAAGGTCCTCCTGGGCTGTATTTGGACAAGGCATTTTGGGCTGAGACTTTGTAGTTCATCTTAGCTACTCTGGCCCAGGAGACAGCCAATGCAAAGGGATTGAAAAGCCTTTTCCTTTAGAATTCAAGAAGAAAGTGAATGCAGTTCTTGGGTGGTAAAATGTCTCTGCGGTTGAATAATTAACTTGGAAAGGCTACAGAATGCTTTGCCTTTAACACAGCTAACCCCCTTTTGCTTTTAATCAATACAGTCACTTATGGAGTGAAGTATCTTTCAAAAATGTCTACCCCATAGATTACTTTTCCTTGATGAGAGGGCTGGTCATGAATTCTTGATGATGGTGTCTCTCATTTCACCGAGAAAAACATTGTGTGTCATAATTGAGGCAATAATTAATGCTTACTGGGAATGCTGGATACTGGTTTTAAACAATAAAACTGTAAACCAATGGAGCATAATGTCATGCGGAAAAGACTATTTGGCTCAGCAAAAAGAAGGGAGGAGAAAAAGGGAGGGACAGAAAGAAGAAGAGTTCAACAGAGACAGAGTAACTCTCACACAAGGCTCAGACCGAGAGGGAAGTGGGAAAAATCAGTCTTCGTCTTGTTAAAACAAAGTAATCAGTTCGGTTAATAGTAGGTCAGGACAAAAGGTTAGGGATCTTCCCATTGTTCAACACTGCAGCTTGAACACGGTATCATAGCTAGGGGGAATATACAGCAAGTATTCCAAGAAAAAAAATCCACTCATGAAATTAACTAGTAAACAAGTAAATAGAGTGTGTGTTAACATAAGTGTCAGTGCGCACATCCCTGTCTCTGCACTAAGGGGTATTTTCATTCATAGCACAGTAGTACCCAGAAAAATCAAATGAGTTCAAGACCCAATTTCTCTTACTGCTGTACAGATGCAAAGTCAGAAGTAGCTTTTACTTGAAGAAAACGTTACAGCCACAGTGTATGATGAGGCACTCACTTGTCTCCCTCTTACAGGTGAATAAAGTGAGGCAGAAGGGCATGGTGGCCCTGATTACAGAAGAAATGAATAAACGTTTAGGAATCAAATACCTCAGTACCTTACAGATTTGGCCTTGCATCATTTGCCTAGGGTTAAACAGGAAGACTATGGTGAAGCTGAGAATTGAATCCAGATCCCTGGGATATTCAGCCACAGCCTTTTCCAAAACTCAGCTTTATATGTATATGGAAACTCCAAGTGAACTCTCATTATGTCAATTAATTTTTGCTTAATTAAACAAATCTTTTGCAAACATATGTGGGATGTTAGCTCCCTTTCTGTATAGAAAAGAAGACAGCTATATGCACAGAGGGACTGGCTGGTAATTAACTTTAGTAGCATAATAATTGATTCAAAATACAGCAGCCCAGCTTGCAAGGGCAGTCCGCACAGCTAGAACTGCGTTCGGTTTTGACCTTTGATGCATAAAACAGCTGGATAATCTAATGCAGCCAGGGTAGCTCTATGTGGTCCTGATAATTGAGCAACATTAAATTGTTTCTCCATAACATAAAGTAGAATCTGATAAAATGCAAGCAGGCCACCACTTGCAACTATGTGCCACTTACAAACAATGTAGCCTTTATGTGTTGTCCACAAAAGAATTTTGCAATTGTCACCAGGTCTGGTAGAATTAGCTGGTTGCTCTGGGGCCAGAGCTGTCAGCAAACATGAACTTCGTGGCTAGACAGGGTCTGGAAACCGCAATGGTTGTAGTCCTTCTCCAAAACATCCCTTGAGTGGGGAAGCCATTGCACTTCTATTCTAGGGTCTTGTTCACTTTGAAGTGAATGAGGGTCTGTTTTAGAGGGTAGTGGGAGAAACTGAGAATTAGAACTTGAATTTTCTGTCTGGCCACCACTTGATGTCCCACTCCCTTAGCTGTTCTCCCTGAATGAAACTTGGATACAACTTGTTTCAAATGGTGAGTTATGGAGATGCAGGTTGTATTAAAGATTACTTAAATTATTTGTGGGTTATACTTGATAAAAAAATGGGTGGCAACAGTATTTTCTGGCCTTAGGACTAAGCAGAAATCTTTACAGATTACCCAATCTTTTCTGAATTGATTCAAAGAGAGTAAATCAGCCCATAGGATGCACAAAACCCTATGCCATAATGACAAGACTGCTCCTGGTGCCTAAAGAAGAAAGTCCATGCTCAGTTTGGGAACTGCTAATCTTACTACAGTGAAGGCTTGTTTTTTCTGGTATTTAGAACCAACAGATGCAACTGAAGTTAACACCATCACACCAAGACTTGAACCATAAGCAAAACCACATCAGCATCTCATGATCTTTGCACCTCTGCATGTAAACTTTGCTAGAGATATGAAAAACCTGCATGGCTCCACTCACGTGTGGTTGTACAGTAACAAGGACACAAAAAATCTCCAGAGTGTAATTTTCCTAAGCAAAGTATAGGAATAGTCTTCATGCTGGGACATACAACTAAAGCATTTGTACATGCTAAACTGGTGTTGTTTATAAACGCAAAGGCTAGACCCCTTCAAGTGTAGCAGTAATCATGTTCATCAGCTGTGTGAAGGTAAAGCTGCAGATTGATAATTAGAGGTTTTCCCTCGTGTTAGGTACTAGAGGCGGAGGGGAAAAAAAAACTTCACAAAAATTTTATATTGAATCTTAGAATAGTTTGCCTTAAAATAGATACTAGAGACTAATATTTTCATTAACAAATAACTATGTATGCAAGAAATTGAGAGCAGCTTTTCCCAAAATTTCTATCTGGCTAATTCCATGCTTCTCCCTTCCTTTCTGACCGTTCTCATACTATGCTAAATGAACCTTCCTATTTCTTGGTTTGGAAACATCTTCCCATATGTATCACTTTTTTTTAAACTCCAAGATAAAAATGAAGAGCTACAGTGTTCACTAAACTTTAGTGTAACTCCTCTTCTCAAGTTATTTCAAAAGAAAATATTCTGCACAGATCTCCTTAAATGAACTGTCAACAAAGTATGCTCCGGGTAGCCAGAATTTAGAAAAGTCATCCAGCGTGCTGACTAGGGAGTAGAAAAACAAACGAGGGAGCTGTTCCTCCAAAACAAGAAGAGACAAACCTCATCCCACTGGAGCAGATCTGAACATTGAAGGTTTCTCCTCATGCCTGGCTGAGGAATCCAACCCCTCACCTCACTAACTTCGCCCTCAAAAGGTTATCTGGCAATCAGAAATGTTGCCTTGCGTGACTTGGATTCATTGTTTATAGAATTGTCTAACTGACTTCATATGTATCTGGTCCAGGGAAACTGATGTTATTAAAACACAACACTGAGGCATTGAGCTCTGATAGCAGTTCAACATGAACAAATAAAGCAAGAGTTTTCCCCAAAGTAAAGCAAAGCAAGGATCTCGGCCTTCGTGTGAACTGCAGGGATGAAAGGAGGATGTGATACCATCATCTGAACATTGACCTTTTCACTGTTGTTTCTTTTTCCAGCTCTAAGCCTCAGTTCTGGGTCTCTCCCACTCTCTTTTATCCCCTCAATCCAACTCTAGCAAACCTCTGGAGCAGGTAAGCTATGAACTGAAAAGGTTTTTCTCATGATTTGACTCTATTTATTGCTTTTGCAGCCTGGTCAGAGAAGTATCTGGATTGTTAGTTGTGACCTTTAACCCTCAGTATCAACTCTGCCTGCAGAAAATTCAACAGCTATGGTTGAAATGGGCATGTAAACTGAAAGGTAGAAGCACACATAGCTTGACTGTATTTGTGAAGTGGTGACATCTCATCAGAAACATCTGACTATGGGTTTTTTCCCCTATAATTTGTTCAATATTAATGTCAGAAATCCTGGAATAAAATCTCTGTTATGTCTGATCAATGTGGAATAATCTCACTGAAGTGTCTGATAGTCCTACCCTTGGTTACAGAGACCTCTAATACCAGGCATTGCAAATATCAGAGAAAACCAACAGTAACTCTTTAAATTGCTGTGTGTTCTTATTCTAGAGAAATACTGCTCATGGACCTGTACTGGAAAATGGCGAATATCTGATGCTCGACAGAGAGGTGTCACAACTGTTGAGTGAGGGCTTGTGGATGACTCAGGAATTTGGTTTGATAAGAATAATTAACTGACATATATCTAGGAGCTTTCATCCAGAGTTCACAGAGCTCTTAGAAATGGAGGGCAAGGGAAATGCTTTGGGTATTCCAGACATCAGTGGAAAGCAGCCACCTTCAGGGTAATATTCTTTTCTAACAGCACACAGCAGCAGAAAATAATAGCCTATGCTTTACTTGCACTGAAGAAGAGATTTCTACAGCAACAATATGCATCAGCCCAGGTGAAATCTAGTCTATGTATTTAGTAGTGCTAACTCTCTCGTTCCCATGAGAGAAGTCCACCATATCTGTAATAAGCACAGGTTTTGCCCGTGAGTCACTATATTACCACTAGGTTGGCTATAGAGGAAGTTGGCAAGAAGTTGGGGCTACAAGAGGGAATGGCAACACTGTGCTTATTTTGCACCAATTGAACTTCGGTACTCAGAACTGCTTTCTATCCCCACAGCATTTCAAAAAAACCCCAATCATAAACCCAGTCAAGACTGAAGATAAAATGGAAACTTTTTGTGTCAGAGTGCCCTGGATTGAAGAATGGAGGAAAGAAGATCCTTCTACATTTTCAAGTCCATGCTACAGCACAGGTTAGATGAAGGGCATGGGAAGAGAAAAGATAACCCCCCACTATTTAGAGTAATTTTGTACTCAGGTGAGAAGAGTAGGACAGCTGGAGACAGTAATTTTCTCTTAGGAATGGAAGCCACTCTGAAAACTCAGCTTGCTTTTGTGATCAAACCCAAATGGATTGTAATGGTAGTAAATGAATTAAATATTTTTCATCCAGCAGCAAAGCCAAGAAGAGAAGGAAAACTAAGCCCAAAGGGTTAGAAAAGGACTCCATATTACCCACAGAAGAAACAGATGTAAATCTGGCAAGCTGTTGTTTGGAGATCCAAGAACTACTGGTTGAAATGAGGTCTTGGTTAATCAGCCAAGTTTATTGTCAAGCTTAATGGTAATACTCATTTTGATATATGGAAGATTGCAGTCCTGAAATGTCCAGAGGTCTTTCTCCATCATCAAGGGGTTATCAGAGCACACAGAGTGGCTGTTTTGCAAACTTGTTTGTGTTGTGGTATGACAGCTTCTTAGAGTTCCTTATTGCTGGCTGATACACTTGTGAAAGATGTCAAAATTTTATATTAGTGGAGCTGCAAATGGCTTGATACTATTCCAACATTACTTAAGAAGTTCCACTGTCTTATGGAGAGAAAAGAAAACCAAAACCTGATGATTTTAGTATATGAAAAAGCATGGTGAGAAATGTGTAGGAAGTGGAAAACCAGTAAACCAAATCAGTATTCTTCTTGAATTCATTGTGCCAAGTCTAGCAGCACCTTTTTTTAAGAAATCATTCTCAGCTTCTTAAAATGTACTGCCATAATTACTTGTGTTCACAGAAACATGTATCTTAGTCTCTAGCCTTCCCTCAAATATTTTGCCTCAGTGTTGTTGCACCTTTGTACTACACCAATAAAGTAATTAGGAGCAGAAGTCTTTCCTCCCTTGCAGGACAGAATTAGAGATCTCACAAGATGCTGAGTGAGTTGACGTATTAGTGGGATTGAGATACAGAGATTTTGGGTCAGTCCTTCACATACCTAAATAATTATAATAAATTTTGTAGCTTTCCTTGCTCTTGTACTGATGCCTATGCATTCACAGCATGCTAGGCTGGCAGAACTTTGGGTTAATTCAGCTCTCATTCACTCCCTGACCCTGACTGAGAAGGCTCCCAGGAACAGTGTATGTGTGTATGTGTGCATAGACATATATACACACGTAGCCAAGTACCCATGCCATATTCTAGTCATGAACACCCTCTCTGTAAGGTAAAACTTAAGGAAAACAAAAACACCACTTGAGTTCTATTTCAGCCCTCTGAACAGAGCAATGGGCTGGCCTTCTGCTGCTTGAAGACATTACCACCCTTCTTTCCTTGACCTGTACTTCTGCAGCAGTGCGTTGTATATGCAAGCAGGAAAGCAATGGGAAAACAATGAAAGGTTCACAGCAAAGTCTGAAGCATTCTTGGAAGTAAAATAACATAAGACACTCTGGTCTGGCAATAGCTTTGGCTTCATATGCTGGTGCCAGGGCAACAATGTTTCTGTAAAATCTCTTGAAAAGGGGTCACTCTGAATACTCCACAGATAAGGATTGCTTCTGTCAGAGTGTCCTGGGCCTCTAGGGCAATGGGTGGGTGCTGGCCACGGACAAGGCTCTGCCCTTCTGTCCTGATGGGAGGAAGCTTTCTAACACCTCCTCTGCATGCCCATGTGCCACAGGAAAATCAAACACAGATTCAATGGATCAAAATGTTTTACGTGGATCTTCAGTTTGGGTTTATATCAATTAAATGAGGGAGAACCTCTACCTTTTCCTGTCAGAGGGGCTGAAAGTATAGGATGATCATTGTTTCTCCTCATAGTTCTGCTCTTCATATGAGAAGAGTCTTTGAAATTAGTCCTTTCCGGTGGCTGAAATTGTTCTCACAACACTGAAGCTTTCTAAGGGGTAGGTGTGTAAGTTTCTTCAGAAAATTCTCCCTGGACTCCTCCCCAGCAAAGCAGCTGCTAGCTAATGCTGCTCCAAGGGTACTGTATACCTGAATGGGTGATGAGGCACTGGAATTGGTTGCACAGAGAAGTTGAGGATGGCCTCTCCCTGGAAGTGTTCAAGGCCAGGTTGGATAGGGCTTTGAGCAACCTAGTCTAGTGAAAGGTGTCCCTGCCCATTGCAAGGGGGTTTGGAAGTAGATGATCTTTAAGGTCTCTTCCAATCCAAACCATTCTATGTTTCTATAATCTTGGCATATAGAATCACAGAATCACCAGGTTGGAAAAGACCCCTTGGATCACTGAGTCCAACCATTCCTATCTGCCCACTAAACCATGTCCCTGAGCACCTTGTCTATCAGTCTTTTAAATACCTCCAGGGAAGGTGACTCAACTACCTCCCTGGGCAGCCTGTTCCAGTACACATTGACCCTTTCTGTGAAAGATTTCTTTCTGATATTTAGTCTGAACCTCCCCTGGTGCATCTTGAGGCCATTCTCCCTTGTCCTGTCCCCTGTCACTTAGGAGAAGAGGCTGGCACCCTCCTATCTACAACCTGCTTTCAGGTAGTTGTAGAGAGCAATGAGGTCTCCCCTCAGCCTCCTCTTCTGCAGGCTAAACAATCCCAGCTCCCTCAGCTGCTCCTCATAATTCTTGTTCTCCAGCCCCTTCACCAGCTTCTTTACTCTTCTTTGGACTCGCTCCAGAGCCTCAATGTCCTTCTTGTGGTGAGGGGCCCAGAACTGAACACAGTATTCGAGGTGCAGTCTCACCAGTGCCGAGTACAGAGGCAGAATAACCTCTCTGGACCTGCTGATCACACCATTTCTGATACAAGCCAGGATGCCATTGGCCTTTTTGGCCACCTGGGCACACTGCTGGCTCACGTTCAGTCCGCTGTTAATCAACACCCCCAGGTCCTTCTCCAGGCAGCTTACTAGCCACTCTTCCCCTAGTCTGTAGCACTGCACAGGATTGTTATGCCCCAAGTGCAGGATCCAGCACATGGCTTTGTTGAATCTCATGCCATTGGCCTCAGCCCAGTGGTCCATACTGTTCAGATCCCTTTGGAGAGCCTCCCTATCCTCCAGCAGACTGACACTACCTCCCAGCTTAGTGCCATCTGCAAACTTATTAAGGAACTTGGTGAGGAACTTAGGCTTGGAACTTTAATATAGTTCCAACCCTCCTGCCATTAGCAGGGATGTCTCCACTAGACCAGGTGGCTGAAAGCCCCATCCAACCTGGCCTTGAACACTTCCAGGGATGGGTTATCCTCAGCTTCCCTGGGCAACATGTGCCAGTGCCTCACCACCTTCAACGTGAAGAATTACTTCCTAATGTCTAATCTAAATCTTCCCCCTTCCAATTTAAAGCCACTTGCCCTTGTCTTATCACTACATGACCTTGCAAAACATTCCTCCTCAGCTTCCTTGCAGGCCCCCTTCAGGTATTGGAGGTTGCCATGTCTCCTCAGAGCCTTCTCTTCTGCAGGCTGAACAACCCCAACTCTCTCAGCCTGTCCTCAAAGGAGAGGTCCTCTAGCACTCTGATCATCTTTGTGGCCCTCTTCTGGTCCTGTTCCAACAGTTCTATATACTTCTTATGTTGAGGACTCCAGAACTTGACATAGTACTCCAGGTGGGATCTCACAAGAGAGGAATAGAGGGGGAGAATCATCTCTCTCCACCCGCTGGCCACACTTCTTTTGATGTAGCTCAGGATACGGTTGGCCCTCTGAACTGTGAGCACACATTGCTGGCTCATGCTGAGCTTCTCATCAACCAGCACCCCCAAGTCCTTCTCTGCAGGCCTGCTTTCTATCACATTGTACCCCAGCTTGTATTGAAACTGTGGATTGCCCTGACCCAGGTGTGGGGCCTTGCACTTGGCCTTGTTGAACCTCATGAGATTCACACAGCCCCACTTCTCCAGCTTGTCCAAGTCTCTCTGGATGACATCCTTCTGGTGTGACAACTGCATCACTCAGCTTGGTTTCATCTGCATACTTGCTGAGGGTGCACTCGATCTTACTGTCTATTTCATTGGTGAAAACATTAAACAGCACTGGTCCTACTACGGAGCTCTAAGGTATACCATTTGTCACTAATCTCCATCTGAACATGGAGCCATCAACCACGGCCCTCTGAATGTGACCACCCTACCAATTCCTTATTCACTGAATGGTCCACTCATCAAATCTACATCTCTGCAATTTAGAGAGGAGGATGAAGTGAGGGACCATGTCAAAGGCTTTACAGAAGCCCAGAGAGGTTACAACCATGTAATCTATCCATGTCAGTCCCAAACAGCTGTCTTGTCCCCTGCCTGCATCTCCTGTTTTGTTAGTCATTAGGGGAGACCAATGCAAGACATCACTCACTCTGGTGAGGAACTGCAGAGGACTCCAGCATCTGAGGCTCTCACAGTTTTCCAAAAGAATTGTATTTTTGTAAACCAGACCAATATACTGGATAAAGTGTGTATTTCTACTTAGACCAGGAGTGACTCAATGAAATCCACATTTGAGGAAATGCAAAGAACAGGCTAGAGAGAAACTCAGGGCTGGACAAGATGGCAAGCGATCCTGACTGAGCTTATTCATGGTTTGCTTCAGTCATTCAAAGGGCAGTCGTGAATGCTCTACCCTGTGCAAGGTGTGGGATGCATCAGCCCATGGGCTATATTACAGCCACTTACTCCTGTTGATAAGGCCCCTGGTTACAGCTGAGGGAATAAAGCAGCCATCAGACTGCCTTGTGCTTTTTGTAAGGAAATACTTCCCAATGTCTTATGATTCCTAAATCTCTGCAGGTTGCAGGCAGTGAGGGCTTCTTCTGACAGATCCTACTGCTATTCTGACCGTCTTTAAGAAAGTAGAAGCTGAGCTGTTCTCACTATGCACCCTCCAGTTCAGTTAAATACCAGCCAAGCTCACACACTAAAAAGCAACTCTCTTCTGGCAAAGTGAGGGTATAATTTCTTGGTTATAAACTTGGAAGCAAAAGAACAAAAAGAAAATTAGTGAAAGCAAAGAATTGCTAACTAGTAGCCTGTCTCCCTCCCATCCCTCTTTCTAGCTCTCAGGTAGGGAATGCCAGCCATAGAAGCACAGGTGTCATTTGGAAAACATTTGTTGCCTTTCTGAATCTAACCTCCTTGAAGATTTACTTATCCATGCAAGCTAGACGATTATGTCAATGTTCCATCCTAAACGTTATCTTCCTTTCAGTGATGACTTTTAAAGCTAATTTGGGGGGAGCTGTTGAACTTGTCCCGCTTACCCCACTGCAGGAAAAGCCTGCCCTTGGCAGACCTTCTCAGGGCTACCTTCTCCCTCACCCTTCAGCCAAGATGAAACTCTCATTTCTCAGTCCTCTGCTGGCTCCAAATGCTCTTCCCAATTCTTCTGTTCAACAGGAACATAAGTAATACAAAGCAGGACTGTGTTGATGATTCTGAACTTTTCCAGTAGGGAGGGTAGCAAAGCACAGCTGCAGAATGCTTGGGAAGGCTGTAGAACTTCTACTGCTGCAGTTTTAATGGAAAAAGTTCGACAACTGTCTGTCAGGAACGCCACAGAAATAGCCTGTCTTCCTCTGGCACAGGCAATTCGACTGGATAATCCTTCAAAGCCTCCTCCAGGCTGTTTTTTTACGGCTTACACTTCTGGGCAGTCTTTTTTTTTCTCTTCCAGTCTTATGTGATGGTGATGAATCCAGGAGTGTTTTGCCTTAAGACTGGCAGAAAAAAACAATGTTTGTCTGGCATGAGTACATTACAACGTTTTCCTAACTGCTGCAGTGCCAGTAAACTATATATTGCAAGATGCAGACATTATGCATCCACCTTATCAAACCCACAATCTCCAGGTCACCATTAGGTCTTCATAAAGACTCACACATGACGTATTAATCATGTGGATGACAAAATTGGCCTTTAGAGTGTTTTTCAAAGCTACCACCCTCTCCATCTTTTTGTGACTTTCAGGGCTAATCTCATCACAAAATCAAGATCTTCTCACTTGGCCCTACTGAAGGATTCCAGCCCAGCACTTTCTAAGTGTATTCTAAGTGCATTCTCAGGAGACTGAATTTTGCTCCCAAGGCATCTGTTGTATTTCAAACACCAGGATCAATAATTGTAGCAAATGTACATTTACCATGTTGCACAGTATAGGTTTCCTGCCTTCTTATCCATTCGTGTGCAAAACCACAAATAAAACAGCACAAAAATCCTAACCTGAAGAAGTATGTAAAAATTATCAGGTTTTTTTATGTTTAAAAGCATGGGCAATGAAAAGAGTCCATGTCAGTTTAGAAACTGCAAATTCTTCACATGCACTTGTATATATGAATATATATATATATATATAGATGTGCTTAGAAAATAAAGTAGTGGCGGGAGGAGGTATGTATATAGAAATATAAGAAAGAGAAAGGGAAAAGCGAGACAGAGAATGTGTTTCATGTGCATGCATTTAAACATATGCACATGCATGCACACTCACTTCAGAGAGAGCAAGTTAAAAAGAAAATATATAAGTTCATAAATGAAAAAAAAAATCTTTGGGGGAATGAATGTGTTTACAAGAGTGAAACATTAACTGCCACACAGTCAGGCAGCCCATCAAGAATGGAGTGATCACAAAACAAGTGCTGTAGAAAAGAAACTCAACAGACAAGTGATGTGTAAATGGAAAATAGATTTAACGTAAGGCATTACAGCTTCCAGACTCATGTTAATAAAGCAGCTATTAGGTGGAGACACTGTGGTGATGCCTGAGTTGATGTGGTGGTTGGATTTTTTCAATTCTTGCAAGACCTTAATCAGTGTTACTTGAAATTATTACGTGGGTTTTAAAATAGCAAGAAGCAGTAAATTTTAATGGCACGTCTGAATGCTGTTCCATTTGATTTCTATATGGAACAATACTAAATCCTAATAAATAACCCGTATCTAAACCAGTCTCCCTCACTCCCTTTTGCATACACACATACATGCGCGCCAGCTCCAGCAAATATCTTTGATGTTTTTGCCACAAGCCGGGGGAGAGATGGCAGAAGGAAAGGCTGAGGCTGGATACGGATCAGATGAGGACACCATTCGACAAGAAAAAATATGTTTCCTCATTTTTCCCTTCCCTGCCTGTATTTGTTTTTTCAATAGCAAAATATAGTTTAGGGAATATTGAATAAAAATCACACCTCGCCATAAGCCAGCAAAAATCTCATTTTGTGCTAATCCTGCTCGCATTTTATCAACTAAAAACCAAGGTAAGTGGTATGTGAGTTGTTGTCAACTTGGAGTGCAAGATCCAGGCAGCACATGCTGGGACATAAATAAATAAAGGATTCCACTTCAGGCAGATATGCAAGTTGAGAGGTTTCCATTCCCTGTCAGGCTCAATCATACCTAGCTGACTTTCCTTTAAAAATGCCAAAGAGACAATGTGCACAAAGGCACAAAAGGTATCATCATGATATAGTCCATTGTGACATCTTTCATATCTCTGCCCCAGCTCCTACCTCTGACTAACTTCTTGAGGATAATCATTTAAAGAAGCTTTGAAGCTTCTTCTTAGTGATATTTTCTTTTTTCAAATGCTGGCATCCCATCTTAGAATCATAGAATCATAGAAGCATAGAAGCATAGAAGCATAGAAGCATAGAAGCATAGAATCATAAAACAGTTTGGGTTAGAAAGGACCTTAAAGATCATATGTACAGAAGTTCCAACCCTCCTGCCATGGGTAGGGACACCTCTGTGACACTAGATCAGGCCGCTCAAGGCCCCATCCAACCTGGCCATGAACATCTCCAGGGATGGGGCATCCTCAGCTTCTCTGGGCAACCTGTTCCAGTGTCTCACCACCTTCATTGTGAAGAATTTCTTCCTAATGTCTAGTCTAGTTCTCTTCATCAGGCTGAACAGCCCCAACGTTTTCAGCCTGTCCATGTAGCAGAGGTTCTCCAGCCCTCTGATCATCCTTGTAGTCCTCCTCTGGACCCATTCCAACAGTTCCATATCCTTCTTATATTGAGAACTCCAGAACTGGACAAAATACTCCCCATGGGGTCTCTCTTGCTCCTTGTGTGCTCCAGCCAGCCCCTGCATAAGAGGGGACTGTCCCTTACTGACACAGGATGTAGAAGGAGCAGCACAACAATGCCTCTCCCATTCCCAGGCATTCCTCTTCCTGCTTCACTTCTTCCCCTTGCTTTGGCCTCCACCACTGCAGTCAGCCCTGCTTCCAGTGTTTTCTGATGGGATACTCCTAGAACCAGGGTAGTTCAGCTCTGTGCTAGGCACTATGCCATGCCATGTGGGGCTTTTTTCAGCCCTGCAAATTATTATTCTTTATGACAGTGGAAGTCCGTCTGTAAGAGATCTGAATGTGGATTGAAAATATCTACTTCTTTAAACACAGAAAAAAGCTTGTAAAGAGACTCATTCGTCCAAATATTGTAATCAATCAACACAGACTGGAAAACCATAGGAAGCAAAAGGGAAAAAGGAATTGAGAACAGAAGCAAGGTTGCTGCCTACATTGCCTGCTTGAGTGTGTGGCTATTTGAAAGCTGAAGGCTGTATGTGGGAAATCCTAGATAAACATGAGGGTGTATTTATACCTTCCTCCAAGCTGGCTGACACAGGTGCTCACCAGACACGGATTACCTGGGTGGCCTGAGCATGGGGCTGCATCACTGCAGGGGAGGCAGAGTGCTGCAGGGAGTGTTGTGAGGACCATATACCTCACATGCCATCTGCAAGGTGCATAGTTGAAACATGCTGCCAGTCCATTGGGTGTAAACCGCAAAAGCGCATTTGAGCCTCGATAGCTCACTTGGGGAAATAATTTACCTTTATTTTTTTCCTAACAGTGATATTATTCCCCCACACGCACAGCATGATTCCTCACCTGATCCTTCCACATCCCTAAGACTATTGTTATTAATGTCATAAATCACCGTTACTAATAAACAACAGAGAAGCTCTAGGAAGTGGGAAGGTAATTTCTCCACCAATGTAGAAGCCCCAAAGTTTTGGGTCCTTCTTCTGCCCTGATGGCAGTTGCCTCCTGCTCCAGCTGCATGGGGGGGTTTGTGGGTGTGACAGCATCTCCAGGCTCCCATGCTTCTTCACCAAGCCTGACTGTCACTGGGGAATGAAGTTGTCACTGTAGGAAAAGCCTTCAACTGTTTTTGTTGGCACCCTGGGGGTGCTCTATGCTTACCAGCCTCCCATCACACTACAGCTGGTCAGGCCTTTTTTTAGCTCTGCGTGTGTTCAGCACAGAGAAAAATGTTTCCACTTAGTTTTCCCCCTCCTCTCTTTGGAATATGAGGCACACACTTGTCATGCTTAAAGGAGTGGATTTATGGTTGACTCCGTCTCTTATCTCCCCACAGAACTCACTGGAGCTGCTCTCCAGATGGGACAGTATTACAAGCTTCATCATATAAAGCCCGGTTCAGCCTACAGCCCAGATGTTCTTTGTTCCCAGAAATATTCCTTCCCAACAGTAAGTACAAAAGGGAGCCAGTACTGCTACACAGTGTCCACTCCTTCTCTTTGCATCACTTGTTTATAGGTTACAAACCCCAGCCCCAGACAGTGTAGTTACCTCTCAAAAATTCTAACGCTTAACTCAGCCCTGGGCAATACAATGTTGGAGCGTGAGTGGGAGATGGCAGAAAGGATCCAGCAAGCCCTGCAGGGGCTGAGCTGCCTTTACAGATTATAACACGAAGACTGTCTTCCCCTTTCAGGCAGTAGACAGGGATTTCTCTTGAGCCAAGGCCAAACTGAGGGTGCAAAACAAAGCTCACTTCACCCAATTTTCAGAGAGGAAAATCTTGCCGCTAGGAGACTTCGGGGAGGAAAACCGCAGCTCTCAGACAAGCCCACTGACGGCAGCAGCGTGAATAATAGACAGCATAATAATGGACGGCAATCACCAGCCGCGCCTTTGTCACCGCATCTCCCAGATGCGCTCCGCAACGGACCGGGGGACACGCTGATAAAAACATCAGTGCCCTCTCCGGGCGAAGCCTCGGGCTGGTGGAAGCCGGCTGCCCCTTGGTGCCCCCCGGGCGGCCCCGGGGAGCGGCGGGCAGGCTGCCGGGGCTGCCCCGAGCCCGGGCTGGTGCCAGCGCCCTCGGGGAGCTCAGCCTCGCGGCGCCCGGGGCGGGCAGGCACCGCGGCTGCCCCCGCGCCCCCGAGAAAGGCTTCGTATTTGTGCAGCTTTCCCCGTGCCCTGAACTTTGCCTGTGTCTCTGGCAAAAGGGCAGCTACCCTAGGTCAGAGCACTGCCTCGAGCCAGCGCGGGGAATCGGCTTTCAATTTCAGCAGCGACTTTCCTTCCCTTTTTTCTCTTATCCCTCCAGCCATCACAGAATAATTCCCATCCCTATTAGTTTACCCCCCTCCCCCTTCCGTTCCCTTCCCCTTTGAAATCCTCCCGCCTGTCCCCAGGACGGGGCAGGGGGAGGCGGGGGGCGGCGGAAGAATTCCTCTAGATATTACACAAAAGCCTCATGTATCCCCAGTGTCAACCCCAGAGGGCGGCTGAGTAATTTAATTAAAGCGAAGGGGCTTTTGTTTTACTTGCTTTCTTTTTTTTGATTTTCTCAAGTTTAAGCAAGAAAGAAAAGAAAGAGGGAGAGAAGTGTTAGACCTCAGAAGAGGCGCAGGGATGTGAGATTTCCCAACTCTGCCTAGTCTCTTGCTGAAGAAAGACCATGGGACTGTCACCCTCAGCGTGCAGGGCTCCCCAGCCTCGGATGGCTCTCCTCCCGCAGTGGTGATTTAAGGAACATATTCGAAGAATTAGCCTTTTTCTGGAGCGAAAACATTCATGCTGTTCCCTCTGTCTCCCCAGCCATGCTCTTTGTCCTCCTCAGTATCTGTTCCTTCACGTCTGTGTCTCACCCTCTCCCACTGCCTCTTCCTGCCTCTTCCTTCTGTCATTTCGATTGCCTGTCTGTTCTCTCCCTCCTTTCCTCCTCTCCCTTCTCCTGAACTCTCAGCGCACTCACTTCCTCCAGTCTCCCTTCAGCCTCCGATTTCCTCCTCTCTCCTGCGCTTTACGAGGGGGGGAGCTTAATTTTTTTTTGCCAATAAACACAGTCTTTCCACAGCCTGATGTTCATTAATTACAGATTTATCACATGCCTGATGAAGGGCATCCATGACAGGGTAGGCGCAAATGTGGGAGAAAGTGGTGTCTCCTTTCAAGAATCATGAAGGGCGAAGTATCAGCCCACACACATGCCAGTCGTGGCAGATCTATTCTCTTTGTTTCTTGTCAGGGGAAAAAGAAATAGTGGCATGGAGGGGGCTGGAAGCTGTGCCAGATTCAGCATCTTCTCGCCAAGTTGCGGCACCAGAACCTGGGGATGATATGTCAACCCCATGTGGTGATGGAGCCTGCTGGCAAATCCTGTTTGTCTCTCTGTGCCCCCTGAGGCCATTTCTAGTGTTGGGCCCCCAGCTTTGGCCCAAGTCCCCAGGGTGGAGAGGGAGGCCCCCAGGGGAATGAAGCCCTGAGGAAGCCAAAATTACCCCCAGTGCTGATCTAATGCTCACCTCCTGGGCCATGGTGCTCCTGGAGCCAAAGCCTGGACCCAGCACCCCACCAGGAAACCCTCCTGCAGACAAAGTGCACGCCTTGTTTCTCTCATCAGTGTGCCTTGAGGGGAAGGCTGAAGGTCTCATGGAGCACGATCCTGCTGAAGGAGAAGGAATTTCCTCTCTGGGGCAGAACAGCCACAGGGTCTTCCACAAGGTTCTTGTTTCTGACACAAAATCCTGTTCGGGATATGAGTTGAACAGGCCGGTTCATTCATGAGAACCCCCTGTGCTGCCACCCAGACCTAGTGCTTTTATACATGTGCCTCAGTCCAGGGACAGGGATCAGTCTAAACACATGGCATTGGCGGACATGTCCTGTGCCACTGAAGCCAGCTGTAGAATCCTCACCCCTGCCTCCCTGCCACCACTACTCGAGGGGGTGCTTCCCCCCACTGAGGTGGTGAATTCATTTTTGGCACTATCCCTGTGCAAGCAGAAGCCACAAGAGTCCCCTCTGTGGGAGTGACTGCAAAGGCCCTTGGGTTTGGTTTAGCTGGCCACAAACCCCTCTCCTCTGCTCTCACAGCTTGGCAGACCTGGCGGATCCTCTTCTTCCCTGCTGCAGGGCTGCCACTATGAAGCCACTTCCATCCCTGCCTGCCCTCGCTCAGGACCCCAATCCCTGCTTTCCCTCTTCTGCCATCCCAATGTGCACAGCTAAATCTTCACTGCCCTCAAAACTTGGGAGGTGAAGGGGATGCTGTGTGCTTATTTATCTTTTGGTTTATAATCTCTCTGAACTGTTCACCCTCCTGCTTCCCCCAACCCCACACCCCTTTTCGAGGAGCTGCGCATGCACCCCAGGAGGGGCTCCCCTTGGGCCCTGCACTCGCAGAGGTTAACACAACACGGCGAAGCAGTGCTTCATCCCCCTTCATGTCACAGCTCCCCTGAGTTGGGTGTCTCTCCCAGCCTCCACAAACTCCACATATGCAGCAGTCTTCCCTTATTGAAAGGGACGCATAGACCAATTAGTTGTCATACAATAGCTCTGGATGGCCAGGCAAGGAGACCAAGGGCACTTGCTCAAATTAACAGAATCTGGAACTGATTTAACTCCAGGTGAAAAAAAGCTAATTCAAGCTTTACTATTTCACTAGTATCTCCTCAGACAAAACAGGATATTTTTTTTCTAGCACACACATTGAATGAAGCTGTATACATCATTACACACTGGTAAAAGCCCTTGTTCCTAAACAGAAAACTGTGACTCTGAAATGACAAAAATGAATGTTTTCGCTTGTGTTTAGCCTATCTGTAAAAGTAAAGGCCCTTGCTTCCAGAAAAAAACATGCTCAGCATAGAAGACCCTTTTCCATGAATAAGGAGTTTGTTAATATAGGGAGAAGGCCCAGGAGCAAGGGGTAGCACTGAAGAAGTTTTATTGGGGGGTGTGTGTGTTATGTGTATCAACAATATAGGGATTCAATAGTGAGAGTGATCAAAGAAGTAAAAATTACCTTAGCAACAATGTCATTATTGGAGATGTGGTAAAGCAATTTCTTTTTGGTATTAAATTTGATGTATACAAGAAGACAAAATGCTATCTCTGTAAATTATTTGAGGAGTGATTGATGCAGATTATCAAGGAGAAATTAAAGTAATCCTGTTAAACAATGGTGAACAAGATTTGATTATTTAACCCCATGACAGAACAGAACAATTAGTGATAAAAAAAAAAGGAGGGGGGAAGTGTTAGTGTATGTAGGAAGAGGATGTATGTGTTTTAGAACTATGTGCAAATTAATGAAGCTTACAATCACACTGTATTTAATGACTCAAATATGTGTACTTGCAATGTAGCTAATATTAGAGGCTGTGATTTTGTGTATAAACCACCAATGTTAACTAGCCAGTTGCTAATCAGAAACCATACCTTGTATCATAGTATAACCCCAAACCCCATTGGTACGGATTTGTCACTTGTAAAAGAAATGTTAGTGCATGCAGATTTACGGCAGCTGTTAGAAAACGCTGAAGTAGAAGCTAAAAAGATCCTAATTACTGTACATCATGATGGCCAAGTTACGAAACATGTAATGGAAGGAATTAAAAGAGTGGGAAAACACTGGTGTTTTCCCACTGGTGTGGAAATTTTCTGTGCTGGTGGGAAATTTTCTTCACTTGGTCCCCTATGGCCACAGGCATCTTCAATGTGTTTCCACACCCTGTGGTAGATATTCTGCTAATGCAAATCTGCCTGTGCTTTGCCATGGTAGTGACATATTACAGGATGACGCAAGTGAAATGCTGCATTAACAACCAGGTGAAAGGACTGGGGCTGGCCAAGCGCCTCCTACCATAGTAAAGGGCAAGACTGGGCTGGCCTCTGTGTTTGCCACCAAGAAGAACTTTTAGCGCCATTGTTGGGTGCAAACCATAGGCGTTGAGTGGTGGGGACTCATGCTATACCAGGTCTTGATGTGAAGGATGGCCTCGTCTGTTATAAGACAGCCATCCAAGTGGGGAGGGCAGGCCACGCTGCTTGTGTTTGGCATGAATCACAGAATGGCTGAGATTGGAAGGGACTTCTTGAAATGATCTAGTCCAAGACCCCTGCTCAAGCAGAATCGTCTAGAACAGATTGCCCAGGACCGTGTCCAGATGGGTTTTCAATATCTCCACAGACAGAGACTCCACAACCTCTCTGAACAAACCTGTTCCAATGTTGGATCACCTGCACAATAAAAAAGCAAGAGTTAGCATAAATAACTTGTCTTTGGACCTCCCATCCAAAAATGCTGCCTAAAGAAGCTGCTTTTGTGTGATTTAGGACTCCTTAAGCAGAAGAGAAGGGGACAAAGAAAACAAAAGACAGTGCCTTTGGAAGAGAAGAGAAAGGATACTACCCACAAAACCTCATACATATATTTTCACAAACCCAAGAAACAACAAAAATGTTGCTGATATTACTAATTTTGTGTTATCATTGTAATCAGAACACAAACTGGGAAAACAGGAGGGCTAAGAGTAATGCATGCGTGCCTAATTTAAAACCAACCAGACAATTTTTATACTATGTTTAGATTGGGAATGAAGAAATTATTCAGGATACAAATCCTTCATGGTTGAGAGGACCGAATGAAGTGAAAGGGACTGATTGACAGGCCTAAAACAGTATAGGTGTCCAATGGATGATTTGTATTGTATTGCTATGTGTACTGTTTAATTTATAACTTCTTACGTTGTTATTAGTAGTAGAATTGTACTGTGCTATTCTTAAACACAGAGAGTAGGAAAAAATGTGCCACCTTAATTGTAGCTTCTCTAGTTACAGGATGGGAAAAGGACCATCAACACCCTGGCTGACTAATCAGCACAAGCATGAGCACTGTGTGAAAAGAGAGGAGCTGTGCAGGAGCGCTGCACCTCAACAGCCCCTTAGTTTAAAGATAAGAGATATCCAGCTGCTTCCTTATATCCTCTCTTGGGACATTGGCCACACTCCAGGAGTTGGGGTTGGGGGGAGTCAATCAGCAACTGGGTCCAGAAATGCTGCATTTTCAGAATGATGCAAGTTGTTTATTCAAAAATATAAAAGCTGCGCCCTTTTGCTGCAATAGTTGGAGACCACAGCTACAAGTGGCTGTGTTGCATAGGACCTCCCAGTTGCTGGGACAGGCTCTCCAAATCTTCGCTGCGAAAAGGGGCTCCCAGGGCAGCTGCAGATCTGGATGATGATGATAGGACAACTGGTGATGTATCTTTCTTAATTACTATACCTATACTCTTGTAGTAAAGTTTAGATGCATTGCCTTGAAAGTTGTTACTGTTAATGTGTTGTGAATTACTACTAATCATTTATTACCTTTCTTGTTTTAATAAGTAAAATTTGATTTCACAGTCTATTTGAGAGTTTGGGCTTTTATGTCAATGCACTTTGTTTTTAACAGCGTGTGGTAACGCACCCTATTGTAATGGCTCCCCGTAGACGGTTGTCCTCATGGAGAATTGTGCCTGTGGACAGTTGGCCACAGAGAGTTGTCCCTTCCTGCCCTAGGAAGGACAGAGTCAGACATAACAAGTCTCAGTGACAGAGGAGGAAAAAGCTACCTGCCTGGAAAAGATGTGGAGCGTCTTCGGGGCCCAAGGCATTACCAGGGAATGTTGGCCTGGTGCCCTGGCTGGGGAAGACCTCCACAGATCCAGTGGAGTGGCACCAACTCACATGTCTCTGAAGCCATCTTCCTCCCCCCCGGATATGTGCTGCAGACGTTGTACTCCCTTAATCTATTAATAAAGCTTTTCATACTGATCTTGACAAAATTAGGAAATATAGACAAGAGGCAAGCTGGAATTTTGTCTAGTTGCTAATTCCTTGTAAAAAAAGTCAGGGCTGGAAGATGGAAGAGACGTGTTTCCTACAGTACATCATGTTCATATAAACCGTGTTCTTGGCTCCTCTCACATCGTTTATCCCGTCTGTGAAGCAGGAGGCAGAGAAATGGCACATAAAACTGTCCACACAAGTTGTCATTACTGGAGGCCTTCTATCTTGCTAATCTGGCTCTTGTGGCTACCACACTGTGTGTTTGTAACCCTTGTTGTTCACTGCTGTGCACTACCTTCAGCCTTACAGAGGCCATCTATCCAGTGTTTAAAGCTGAGATCCAGGAGTCAGAGCTCCTCTGTAGTGCCATCAATGGACTGTATGAAACAAACAAACCACCTAACTTTTGTATTGAGTAGAAATGGGATTAGTATTTTTGCAGGGCTGTTTCTTTTATTAACAGAGCTGGTCACAAATACTAGAACTGGTTTACAAGTAATTTTACAAATTATAGAGCTAATTTTTGGTAATATGATTCATGTTGTAATGCTCACTTCTTGGGAAAGTTCGCATTAGGATTATATACAAGGAAACCAACAGTTTTCCAGCATTTCACAGGTTTTAACAGCATACATGGAACACTGAAAAATTAGTAACAGAAGTCACTCATTTTTTGGCTAGTAAGTAGCCTCTTGCTACAAAGGGAAGCTCTCCAGCCAGGGAGCAGCAGCTCTGTCCCCAACCTTTATCTGTCTGTTATTGCAGTGGATGATAGTACACATTATGCTTTCTATGGACAGAAAACTGTTCCTCACTATTTGGAGAGACACCCTGCTGAGCAGCTCTTACTGCATCAGTCAATGAACATGATGTCATCCAAGAAGAGACAAAATGCTAATTATGGCAGTTCCACATATTGCAAATTTTTAAAGAGCTTCTGGAGGGAAGTGTGAGAAGATCTGGTGGCTATTGACAGACTCATTGTTATGGAAGGCTTTGGCAGGGGTATAAATTGACAGCATTAAAAAAGAAAAGCTTTTTTTAAAAAAAGAAAACAAATAAAACGAAGAATTATATTATTCAAGTATGTGACCCAAGTTAGAAAATGATGGAAGGGAGATTTGTATTCAGCAATCCATGATTCTCTTAGAAAAGCCTGCCTGGAGAAGTAGTTCATTAGGAGAGCAAAAACAACCCGTCATCTTCTGCTGCTTTCTCCTTTCAATGTATCTGTCTTATCCCAAACCCACTTTGCCTTTTTTAAATGGAGATTTAATATTGAGCTTTTGCTGCCTTTGAGCACCAGACAAACCCCAGAGTGAAGCAGTGGGATGTAGTTCTCACAGGGCCCTTTTTCATCTCAGTGGCTTGGTATTTCTGACACAATGCAAAAGAGAGAGCGCATCCTTTCTGTGTTGCCTCTCCATCTTGGCACTACAGCCAGGAAGCATATGCCCAAAAGCTTTCTGCAAAGTAAAGCCACAGGAAATATGTCAGGCCAAATAATGTTACAGTGTTTGATTTGCTGCCTCCATTCAAATAACTCCATCATCTGCTCCTCCAATCCTGGAGTCAGTCATTTATCTCTGACCACTCCCATTACTCGCAATGGTATGTTTAGTAGGCTGTGGGGCAGATGGAGGGGCTGGGAGGGAGGCAGTTCAGTTTGCTGGAGAGCCAGATGGAAACATTCAGCTCCCCAGTCTTACCACTGCTGGTGCCACTGCTACACCACAGCCCTCAGACTGGGCAGGAGGATTAGGGGATTGAGGAGAAAAGTTTGGGGAGAGCACTGTCTGTGGGAAAGCAGAGAGCTGGCAGTCAAAGCTAGTACTTGCACTGCAAGTTGTCCTCCTAGCTCCTTCATTCTACATACCAGCTTCCCAGAGCGCTTCACAAGGGGCTGAGACCAATCCAAAGGAGTGAAATCAGAAAGAAAACAGGATCATTACAAATGTTTTAACTTGGTCAAATCCAAAGTGACACAATCCCACAGAAGACCCAATCTAGTGGCAGAAACACCAAGATGTTGGTGGACAGCAAACATTCAAAGAGGGTTTAGCCCATACTGCTCATGTTGAAAATTTTGGGCACAGCTGGGCTGCCATCAGTCATTTCCAGTCTATCTCTTCCTAAATCCTGAGCATCTGGGGAAAGTTCTGGCCCTGATTGCTGGCCATATTTCTGTGGAGAGTAGTCTCTTAGGCAGGGTTCAGTGATGTTCATCCTCCTCCTCAGAGCAAAGCTCACCTCTGTGGCCCATGGAAGCAACTGCCAGCACAGGCTGAGTTCTGAGGTCCCTGTGGAGGTTTCACTCCAACTGTGGGATCAGCCTTATTATAGCCATTCTAGCTCACGTCATGTTTACCCTCTTGGGTTTCGTGTGTTTTCCTTGGGCTCCCTTTGGTAACCCTTTGGCTTCAGCATATTATTAGGGAAAAAAAGGCTTGGTATTAAGTGATGATTATGCAATTTATTCTGACAGCAAAAAATGTGAAAAGGGGAAATTGACATTTGTGATTTTAGTTATGCGCTGACAACTATAATTAATCTTAATTCCAGCAAGAAGCAGATAAGTGAATGTGATGGAAAAGCTGGCATTTTCATTGCTGCTGCCTAGGGACAACTACTTAATCATGGCAATAAAATAGCACAAGTTAGGGAATTAAAGAGGGCAGAAACTTTAAGTTAGTTTAAATACAAATAGAAAATAAAATAATGAAAATGCAATGAAATTAAGATACACAGAAGGCACAAATTAACTATATAGAAAAATGCCACCGTACAAGGCTAAAATAGCAAGAAATGAGTACATAAAAGAAAAAAAAACCAAAAACCTCAGCTAGGGGCAATTGTAAACAGAAATCGAAAAGGGCTGAGCTTAGATCTGATCTACAGAAAAAGGCAGAATAACTATTTTTCACTTTATTGGTTTAAAACTTTTTATAACTGTGGATGAAGATTGATCTTTATAATCTGACCTTTGAGAATGAAAAAGATTTTTTTTTATGCTGTTAATTTTAAATGAAAATGGTTGTGATTTTGCTCAACAAAATAGATTAACTATTTGAAATGAAAAAGCCTAAGTCAGTTTTAAACCACATGAAGTGAAAACTAACATTTTTTTGGTAAGTCCTGGTGGGAAAAAAAATAATCTGTCAGCCTATTTCACTTCTGCTCATTATGTATCAGATTAAGAGATGGTACCGACTGCCTTCAGGCAGGAGGACAGACTAGATGACTTCTTAAGGTCTTCTTTCCCTCTGCTTTCTCCTGGCTGTATTCAAGCGGAATTGGATATGTAGTATTCCCTTTCACTCTTCCCCCAGAGTTTTTTTCAGGCTTATTTAAAAAATTTGCTGAGTGCTGGGAGAGCACTTGCTTTACAAATACGGTGTTGACTGGGGTCTCCAGCTTTACTGTAACTGAGATAAGAACAGAAGGAAACCAACTGCTGAGGAACATATGAGTGGTGTTAGTATCACCCTGCAATTACACCCAAGGCCGTGGGCTCTTCCATCAATGAAGATCTACCTATAATTTTGAGTATCCTCTAGGGTCTCTTGAGGGATTCAGATACCTTCGTCTGCCAACAGAATATACTTTAATTTTGCAGAATTAAATCTATTCAATTTAGAGTGAGACTGTATTTTTCCCAGCAGGTCCTGTTTGGATGTGCCCCTGTTCTCCACCCATGGTTCCTGCAGCTGGTGGAAAGGAACCCATGGGGCCATTGATTTTGGTTATGTCTCTCACAGAACGTGCACCACTGTCTGGAGTACTAGTGGCTCAGAGGGGAGCCCAAAGTTGGCACCATGCTTTGTACAGATTTGAAATATGTAAAATTGCCCTCAGTCCCATTTTAAAACAAGTAAATCCACACACATACGTGCATAGACTCTACTACGTACTGGGTTTCTAAATGGCTATTATTAACGCTGTCTGACAACTTAGACACCTATAAATGCGAAGGTTGTTCGGAGTCAGCTTGAAGTTGTAGACCAGGGTCTGAAACCCTGATATTCCAACCACACTTTCTAAGTGCACTACACATCTTGTCTTCTACCCACAACAACTCTCTCCTCTCTGATGAACTGCAGTCAGAGGGAAAACAAGCTTAACGTCCATGAACACAGACTGAACCTGATGGTCATTTCACCTGCCTGACATCTCCCCTGTGCCGGTTACTGAGATATCCTGGTTCGTCTTCTAGAAAATGGGATGGTGCTGTGAAGAAAATGTGGGTGAGCTATAGCACATCTGATGTGGAGCCGAACAAGTTGTTCAATGTAAAATCATCCTGTTGGTGTTTTTCAACTGCTTTTCTGCTTGGGTAGGGGCAAATTTACTGGGGAGTGGAAAGGAGATTGAGAAGGCAACTAGGGAAGTTTCATCTGACACTTTCTACCTTCCATTCATCCCTCTAAAGTGCTATCAAGCATTCCCGCTGCAGCAGCAGCATGGTTTCTTTGTGCACCCAAAAGCCATGTGCTGGACACAGCCAATCAGCCTGCTGATCAACTACAGGCACATGGATCCTGCCGTCACATAATGCTGTGTGCAGCTTGCAGCTGGCAAGATCACAGTCCATTGTGTGCAGTGGTGCATAGATGTCTTCAGCAAATATGGCCCAGACTAATGATATTCTGATGATATTACAATTCTTTTTATGGTTTTTGTTTTAGAGAAAACTGGTATTTATTAGCCAAAGTAACTTGAATCTTAGAGCCAACTCACTTAAAGAAATGTACAGACAACTATTCATATGGAGTATCTTGATGGAAGTTTCTCTTACACTCAGCATTTTTTCTTTACTTTCACCTGCCAAACATGATTCCTCACCCCAAATCATCTTCAACTGATAAAGTGTATATCCAAACTGAGGTTTACACAAACCTCCATTTACAGTCAGACTGTGGAAATCTCAACCAAAGAATGTTGCAAGTCAAATGCGGTAAATGGTTTTCTAAAAAAATGCTAAATAAATATATAGCTAGCATTTGGTTACATTTAGGATAAGCAAATCTGATGCTCTGTGGCATAAAACCAGCCATGTTTTAGGTTAGGAAGAAATTTCCATCACAGATCATTTCTGTATGTTTCTGCACAATTAGACAGGTGCTTTGTGTCACTGCATCTGGTAATGAGCACTAGTGGTCTAGTCTGGCATTTCATTCATTCCTTCTGTCCTGCAACTGTCTGCCAAGAAAGGACAGTGAAAGAACTGCTAGCTTTTTCTTGGGAGTTTCTCTCTGTAAGGCAAAAGACATAAAAATTACATGAACAAGAAACAGAATCCCCCCACCTCCCTGCACCTATCCATCTATCCATGCATCCATCCATCACCATTAATGAAAATGAAGTCCATTTGTCCATTCAAACAAATGGGACGTTCAACAAGGCCAAGTGCAAGGCCCTACACCTTGGTCGGGGCAATCCCAAGTACAAATACAGGCTGGGCAGAGAATGGAACAGCCCTGAAGATGAGGATGTAGGGGTGCTGGTGGATGAGAAGCTCAAAATGAGCAGGGAATGTATGGTTGCAGCCCAGAAAGCCAATTGTATCCTGGTCTGCATCAAACGAAGCATGACCAGCAGGCTGAGGGAAGTGATTCTGCCCCTCTGCTCACCTCTTGTGGGACCTCACCTGGAGTACTGTTCAATTCTGGAGTCCTCAGCACAGGAAGGGCATGGAGTGAGTCCAGGGGAGGGCCACAAAGATTATCAGAGGGCAGAGGCACCTCACATACAAGGAGAGACTGAGAGACGTAGGCTTATTTAGCCTTGAGAAGAGAAGGCTCTGGGAAGATCTTGTAGCCGCCTTCCAGTACTTAAAGGGGGCTTACTGGAAAGATGGGAGATGTTCTTTGTCAGGGAGTGCAGTGATAGGATGAGGGGTAACAGTTTTAAGCTGAAAGAGGGGAGTTTTAGATTAGACATCAGGAAGAGTTTTTCTTACTGTGAGGATGGCGAGACACTGGAACTGGTTGTCCAGACAAATTGTGGATGTCCCATCCCTGGAGGTGTTCAAGACCAGGCTGGATGAGGCTTTGATCTAGTGGAAGGTGACTCTGCCCATGGCAAGGGTGTATGTGGAACTAAATGATCTGAAAGGTCTGATCCAACACAAGAAATTCTATGATTCTATGATCTCAGAGTAGCGAATTAGACTTTACAGCTATTCTTAAAGAAGGCTAATTTTTGAAAGGTTATCTATTCCGTCCTGCAAGCCAAGCTGGTGGATAAATCAGAATTCAAGGAAACATACTTGAGAAACTGCCAGCTTCTGGACTGGGCAGGCGCACACTCTCCTGGGTGAAAAACTGGTTGGATGTCCGGGCCCAGAGAGTGGTGGTAAATGGCGTTAAATCCAGCTGGAGGCCAGTGACAAGTGGGGTTCCCCAGGGCTCTGTGCTGGGTCCAGCCCTGTTCAATGTCTTTATCAATGACCTGGATGAAGGCATTGAGTGCACCCTCAGCAAGTTTGCAGACGATACTAAGCTGGCTGGAAGCGTGGATCTGATGGAGGGTAGGGAGGCTCTGCAAAGGGATCTGAACAGGCTGGACCGCTGGGGTGAGACCAATGGCATGAGGTTTAACATGGCCAAGTGCTGGGTCCATCACTTGGGGCACAACAACCCTGTGCAGTGCTACAGACTAGGAGAAGTCTGGCTGGAAAGCTGACTAGAGGAGAAAGACCTGGGGGTGTTGGTTGGCAGCAGTCTGAACATGAGCCAGCAGTGTGCCCAGGTGGCCAAGAAGGCCAATGGCATCCTGGCTTGTATCAGAAACGGCATAAACGGCAGATCCAGGGAGGTTATTCTGACTCTGTACTCGGCACTGGTGAGACTGCACCTCGAATACTGTGTTCATTTCTGGACCCCTCACCACAAGAAGGACATTGAGGCTCTGGAGCGAGTCCAAAGAAGAGCAACGAAGCTGGTGAAGGGACTGGAAAACAGGTCTTATGAGGAACAGCTGAGAGAGCTGGGGTTGTTTAGCCTGGAGAAGAGGAGGCTGAGGGGAGACCTCATTGCTCTCTACAACTACCTTAAAGGAAGTTGTGAAGAGGAGGGAGCTGGTCTCTTCTCCCAAGTGACAGGGGACAGGATGAGAGGGAATGGCCTCAAGGTCCACGAGGGGACGTTCAGGCTGAACATTAGGAAAAAGATTTTTCATGGAAAGGGTCATTGGGCATTGGAACAGGCTGCCCAGGGAGGTAGTTGAGTCACCTTCCCTGGAGGTGTTTAAGGGATGGGTGGACAAGGTGCTGAGGGGCATGGCTTAGTATTTGATAAGAATGGTTGGACTCGATGATCCGACGGGTCTTTTCCAACCTGGTGATTCTATGATTCTATGTAAGTGTTTTGGTCAAAAACTCTGGTTTCTGTGACATGGCTAGAAGTTGGGCTTCTAGTGCTAGCAAACACGTCCTTGTACAGATCAACAAGGATATTTTTGCAGGATTGGAGCCTAGAGATTGTAGTATCCCCTCAAAGCCATGGCACCAAAAGCCTTTCTTGTCATTCATTTCTACCTTCATTACAAGACAAATCTTTTCCAGAAATAATTTTAAAATTGCAACAGAGAGAATTGCATAGCAACACTGACGTTCAAACAGTGAAATGTTTTAATAACAGGTACCAGAAGAACAGCTTAATGGAGAAAATTGATGTTTTGAGATAGATTTAGCTGCAGATACATTGTGATGCATTAGATTATAGATATTATTTGGCGATACATTGTGGTACATTTGATTATAGTTAAGCGGTTTCACAAATTCATTTAGGACTACTAACTCTGCTCTTTCTAGTCAATTGCATGACCAGAAGAAGACACACTAACTTACAGTAACTTGATTGTTACGATGCCTCAGAACCCATTGAGGAGAATGCATGGTGTGTGAAGGAAAGGCCTTGCTGTATCTCACCAAATAGTTGCAAGATGGATCTCATTGCCCAGCCCCTTAGGACTGATGGGCTGTTGGACAATTTGCCTTTTTCACAGTGGGAACCACTGAGCAAAGAGAAACCATGTCAATGATTTCACAACGAGGAGTGAATTCATTGACATGATTTAATTTTAGCAGTCTAATACTGTGGCTGAACATGGCCTTAAAGGAAGGGTTGCAGAAGGTATGAAGGAAAGTTATTGACAAGAATATTTTCCATGTGAATTAAAGTCTGTTTTGGTTTTGGGTCTGCCAAGACTGACAGCCTCCATTTCTTCTGCAACAGCCTTGCATAAGGATGGCATTAGAAGGCAGCATTCAAGTCTACTGGAGTAGCTTATGATTCTACCAGTTGATCCAGGAGAAAAATTAAAAACTCCAAAGCTTGAATTAGAGCTTGACAAGTTACTGAAAACAGAACCAATTCTTACTGCAACACAATCTTAAATAACTGTATTGCCAAGAACAAAACAGAAAAATCCATCCAGCCACATGCTTTTGGAGTGATTTTTAGGCTGTACAAAGAGCAGGGTGTGTGCATTAACTATGAGGCCATTTCTTAGTCTTGTGAGTTACAAATAGGTCCGAAAATGAGTACATTATAGTTTTGTCATGGGCTTTGTCACGTATTAGCCATCAGGCCTTAGGATCTGATAAGGTCTTGGTAAGATAGAGGTAGTGATACTCATCCACATGGTGAGGGACAGAAAAGCTAAAATACTGAAATTCATAACAGTGTGGTTAGGGAGCTGTGTGCAGAGCCTTCAAGTCAGGATAAACATCACTACCACCAACACCATCCTTCAAAAAAAAAATCCTAGTAGCAACTTCAATGCTGTAAGAACTGGCTGAGATTGGCTAATAATTACTTCTGCTCAGGATATGCAAAATTTGCAATATTTAGCAATGCTACCATGCAAAATTTCAGTTTCCTTTGACAATTAGATACCTTATCTGGTCCAATAAATTTCTTGATGTCAGAAAATATATATTTATCAGCCCATGTTTTATTTCAGAAGGAGCTTCTTTAGGGAAAGGCTGGCTATCAGCCCTTGACAAAGTGTTTTCTCACTGATGAAAAGACATTTGAATCTGCAGTTTTAGCAGGCCTTGGAGAAAACACTTTGAGCTAAATGAGTTCAATGTTTCCATCAACATACACAGCACAGACACAGTTAAAAGACAATCTGAGTGGATTCAGAGGCTGTTTATATTTCCAAATAAATTCAATTTAAGACTGACTCCTAAATGGAGTCTCGTGTAAGTAAGCCCTCTAATGGAAAACTTGCAGTCTTTGTATTTTCCGCACTGAGTAAGTACCAAACCAGATGGCACTAGCTCTAGGATACAGCAGCTAAGGCTCCTTTCTCTGCAGGGACAAATATGCTGACACTACATAATGCTTACAGGTGTTATTCGATGTTACAAACACTAATATTAGACTTTCATGTACAGGAGTCTCTTGCCCAAAGGCCTCAAGGTTACTGAACACAAATACTCCAAACGTATTTTACATTCAAAGGACAATATACCCAACCGAATCACATACCAAGAACGAAATCTGGGAGAAAACTTGGCATGCTGTGGTCAGCCATCCGCAGTACTAAGCGGCAACATCAAGATCAAGGAAGATGCAGCAGCCTTGTCTTTTGTTCCCTCTGCTCATGGTAGCAACAGTCAAGAGGGCCTTGGACAGCAAGCAGCATGGTGCAAGCAGGCTCTTTGCTATGTAGGCAATCCCTCAGAGAGGGTATTGGTCTGTTGTTCATTCCCTCTAAGATACGTGTTGTCCCCAAGGATTTTTCAGGTTTGACTGTGATCCTAGCTCCATAAAATGTCTGGGATCGGGGCTCTGCAAAGTAGACTTGGCAGTCTCTGAGTCTTTGCGTTTTCCTCTGGAGGTGAGAGCTAGCTGGCACATTTCAAGCAGAATTGATCCTTCTCCCAGACCAAGCAGTTTCCTCCCTTCCTTGCAGAGATCTTTGGTGAACCTGTAACTACAGGCATTGATGCCGCCTAGTGTGAGCAGCAGCTGAGTTTTGTTACTGTGGGGTTATTCAGGAACCCTTATCCACAGTTCAGCCATGGCTCCTTACTGGTGGCAAACAAGACATCAGGCTGTAGCCCAAGAAAGACAAAGTCTTAATGATGAGAAAAGGTAAAGGCTCTTGTATAAACCAGTGTAATCACCTCTTAGAGGATTGGGTTAGCTCTCAATAAGCATACAGGCCTAATGCCCATCTTGGAGATGATACGAAGAGCTAGATCAGAACTACTAATGACTCCTGTTTATTCCAGATGGATGAATTTGCAATAGTTTGCTGGCATAAGCCCAGAGACTCATAAAGCATCAAGTCTTCAGTCTTTACTGGAGGAAATGAATTACAAAGAAGATATTAAAGCAATGTGTCTGCACTCATTTTGCATCAGAAAGATGGAAGGAGTTCATTTCAATCCTCCCTCCCCCCTGTCATCAAGTGTCCTAACACCAGTGAAATCCCTTTCACATCAGGTCAGGCAGATCGCCTTTCAGCGGCTGCTTCCCCCAGCCAACAAGAAGAGCAGGGCTGGCCAGGCAGCAGCTGGGAGCTGGGGCAGGCAGCAGGTGCCGAACATTTGTGGAGCCCTAGAGTTCCCCAGCCCTGGGACTGGGATCAGGAAGGCTGCAGTGAGGAGAGGGTTTTTCTCAGATTGTGTTCTGTGTGGGTCTGGTGAAATGCTGCTTTGCATCAGCATGTGTGCCCCAGGGCAAGTGGGATAGTTGGATGTGAGAGGTTGCTGGAGCATCTGGGCAGAAGGCGTTACTGGTGCCAAGCCAATTGAGGCTGCAGGAGAATAAATAAGTCTTGGTTGTGCGAGCAAGCATGGACTAGACAGTGTGAAAGCTGCAGTCTGTCCCTCTGCAATGACCTGTTGTTAAGTCTGGCTGTTGCACACCCTTGGCAGCACAGGCTATGTGGGGCAGGATGAAAACATGCAGCAGAAATTGCAGCAGAAGGGAAAGGGGAGGAATAGCACTGTGCTGAGCATGACCAAAAATGGTGAACACATGAATCAGCAAAGTGCTCACAGTCCACATTCTCTGCAGTGGTTATTAGGATGAGTTTCTGGGCTTTGTATCTACCTAAAAACACATTCACAAACTTGCCTGCTGTCAGCCCATATAAATCAGATGTCATCTGGACCAAAAGGCTTCTTTTCTGTACCAGAGAACTGCTGACATGGAGCAACATGAGGTATAAGAGATAGTGAAAGACAGACTAGGGAAGCTGGGTGCCAGTACACCTGTGGCAGTGAGAAGAGCCTTGACCTTGTAGCCCACAGATAGCTCCTCTGGAAATCTGCAGGGAAAGGTTGTCACAGAAAGGGTTACGGCAAGATGAAGTGGCTGCCAGATAATATGAATTCCAAACACATTTTGCCATTGGTGAAAAAAGATTAAGGCTTTGTAAAACACAACAGACTTAACATTTTGGGGAGATAGGTATGTGTTCCTGATTTGAAATGATCAGCAGAGATTTGGGAAGATGAGAAAAAATTGAAATTCAAAAGGTGGATGGATATTACTGTCTCTGTTGTTTGAATCATAGAATGTTCTGAAGAGGCCCACAAGTATCATCAAGTCCAACTCTTGTTCCTGCATAGGACTTGCTAAGACTGGAGTAGAGAAAGTCCTGAGTTGGTCCAGAAAGGGCTGACCATCCATGACCTGTCCATCTGACAGCAGCCATGGGATTTTCCTTATTTAATTCTCAGTAGCACATATCTGGATGTAAGAGTCATGATTAAGAGAGGCAGTGTATCGTTGGTTGACATTGACTTTGCAACTCAGATGTTCCTTGGACCTAGCAATTTTTCCCTTCGTTTTTCCCACCTTAAATTCACAATGACTCTAACTATTTGCATTGCTGCATTTTCAAGTTCTCCTTGGCCTGATTACTAAACCTGCCAATTCTTAAAGCTGTGAGTCTCAGGCAGGGCCAGAGGCAACAAAATCAGGGCAGCGGAACAGCAATGAGGAACTATGAATGCTTTTGTTCGGATTGGCTCCCCTGTATGCAAAACCCCAAAATTCTGGCAGAGATGGAGGAGAGTAACAATATTAAATTGCGGAGTCCTACTAAATGTAACAGTGCTAATGAGGTATAATATTTAAAAGCAGCAATGCTATGCGTGGAGAGAAAAAACAAGAATTGTTAGTACTGACGTTCCAGTTCAAGTTGTCCTGGAGCGCAATAATTCAATTACAGTAACGTGAATTGTTTGCTCAGTCTGGAAAAAATGAGATTTCTCTTAATTTCTTCTTGTTCTTATACCAAGGGTGTCACTCATGCATTCAAACGGTCTCCTCATCACCTGAAAGGAATATTCCTAATCTCAGCTTCATCCACTGATCTTCCCTGTTATATGTAACAAAGTGAAGAGAATGGGTTTGGCATATTACAAAGCCTAGTGACCAGTATTGCTTATCTTATTTGCTCACAAGCAAAAGATGAAACCTTCAGTCTTGGATTTTCCAGATTCTGAGGCAGGATTTCCCAATGCTCTGCTCCAAGGTTTTAACAAGAACTTCTCTGGTTTGGAGCCTACAAGGAAATAGCCCTGGCTATCAAATATCAAACTAGACTCCTTTTACCCATGCCAGAGGAGTGGAACTATCACTGGACCCTTCTTTTTCTTTTTTTTTTTTTTTTTTGGTGATACAAACCAGACCCAAGAATTCCCTTACTACCTAAATTTAATTTTTCCATTGCAGAGAAAAAAAGTTCCTACCAGTTCTTTTCCACTGGACATGACTTTCAAAGCACAGTTACTTCTCAGTTACATACTGAAGACCATGAAAGGTGTGGCCAAAAAACAGGAATAGGCTTGGACTTCTAGTCTTACATTTTCTCATTTGTGGTGGGATCTCTTATTCCTTTAGAGCCTTCTTTAGATTGATCAGTTTGAAAGCGAGGAAAAGAGAGAAAACACTAATGTTTACCATGGACACTCACTCCCTGACTCTTCCATTTATATGTGTAGAAGCATCATAAGGAGTCACTGGTCTGGGGAACTTCCACTCTGCTTCTGTCAGGTAGCTACCTTGTCACCACGAATGGAAGTTTTTCCCTTTGCAGGCTGTAACCTTGTTCTTACAGCAGAGCAAGACACAGCCATGGCAGAGCTGACACCTCTCATCAAGCCACCTTGCTTGAAAAGCAATTGGCAATACTATTCCTTCAAGCTTATCTCATTCTGAAAGGATGAAAGATCTTCAGGGTTCCTCTGAAAAGACAGAATACACTAGTGTGTGTGACACAGTCCCAGCTGGACTGACACTATTGAGAGAAGGGCAAAAAAACATAACCTAGCAGGTGAAATCTTGGTGGCAGCAATTTGCACATGGCCACTGCAAGCTTAATGGGTTGGTTTGCAGCCTATAAAGTAAGAATGCAAGTGAACCTCAACTCTTCCTGGGAAAACACAACAGTCACTGGGGAGCTGCTGGTCAGCCAAGTGAGTGGGTTGTACTGTTGCTAAAGCTGTGCCTGGAGACAGAGTCTGCTGCCCCACTGGAAAAGACCCGAGTTAAGCATTGCTCAGTTGATGCTCAGGTAGTTTGAGCTAGCTTGACCTTGTAATTCAGAGGAGCACACCAGAAGTCCCACTCTGACGTTCTAGCAATGGAAGTGATCCCAGAGTGCTGCTTGTGTGCTCTGCCTGAGAAAAGAGAAGTTATAAATGCAAGCACGTCCTTTCCTAAACAAGGCTGAACTGCTTTCAAGGTCTCTGCTGGAAACATCTCCTCAGTGCTGCATGGAGGTAGGGATGTGCAAACTCTGGACAACAGCAGCTCAGACACCTCTGCAGTTCATTCCCCTGCAGGATAGGTATATCCACAGTCGTCAACAAAAGCTTGAGAATAGTTTTTTTATACAGTAAAAATCGCACAACTGATATGAGAGAAACAGAAGAAAGAATTATATCGTAAGTTTTGACTGAAAAGATGTCGACGATTTAATTGGTGAACGAGTAGAAGGGGAAAAGATGCTTTTCATCCGTGCTTTATTACTTGGTCTGTTTCTAAAAAGGCCAGGCCACTTTAGCTGTGAGAAGTCAGGACCTTACTGGAGGAGTACAAGTCAGAATAAGAACATCTGAAGGGGAGAGCGATTTACAAAGCCTTGCACAGAAACTCCTCTTAGAAAACAACATCTATTACTTGAGACAGGTACCTTCTTAAACATTAATAAATGTCTTTTTGTTGCTTTTCATTAAAATTTGAAGTGATACTAGCAAATTAAGAACATATTTTTTAAATCTAGAAATGCAGCAATAATGCTATCTTTATAGAGTTCAGAGAACAATCCTACTAGACTTCTGCAGATCTACTTGTTTGTCAAGTGAAAATGACATTTCTTCTGTGCAGGGTGCTCTGATGAATTGCAACAGAGTATGATTTAGGAATTAAAGTTTATCTGTATGGTGAAATCGGAACGCAGTGTTTTTCTATGCTAAAAAATTTAATAGTCTGTATTCCCCATTTCTATGTTAGAAGGGAGAAAAAAACTGAGATTTTTAGGTTTGATTTTGAGTCTTCAGTTCCAATCAGTGATGTTGAAGATTTATTCCCAGAACTGGTAATGCTGATCCGATCTCCTGACCTCCAAGTCACAATGCTGGATATACCCTGGAAACTGTCATAAGAGTTACCTTATTATCGGTACAGCTAATAAGGGTTCTTCTGTTGCAGGAATCTTTTTGTGCAAGCTGTACGTTCTTCTCCATTTTTCTTTTCCCTAGTGGGTGGTCAGAGCTGGAAGTAAAGTATAAAAAAAAAAAAAATCAAACCATTTCAAATGCAAGGAATTTTAAGTTCACAGACTGTGGCTCATTGTCACTAACAATTTCCTCTGGAATGGTGAAGACAGGATTTTTTTTCCTAGAAAAAATGACTTTTCTCTATCTACTTTTTTGGCTTACAGTGCTAGAGAAATGTACCCCATTCAACTTTCAGAAAAGTAAATCTTTTTTAAAAAGCTTCTTAAAATCTGTAGCTTAAGAAAATATTACAATCCTCCTTCTACCCCCTAAGACCAACATTTTCTTCCCATAATAACTTTTTTTTTGGCTGAAAAAACCCCACCACCAAACCAAAATGATTTAATTAAAAAATATTACATTTTCTAAAATTCAGTGCTAGGACACATTTTGTCTTGTAAACAAACATTAAGAGAGTTCCTGTAAGCAGAACATTTGGAACAACAGCACTCTGTTCAAACTTCTGTTTAGAAAAAATATAAAACCTAACCAGTTGTTTCCCAGTGTTAATTGGAGTAAGAGGTACCACCTGCTTTCCAAACCCAGTACTATTTGTGTTACAGTGGGGCTGCTGGAGCAGACTCCAGTTCCACTATTCCCTGCACGCTGTCACTTGTGGTCCTGTGCTTTCTGGGTTCAAGCAGGTCTCTAGCACTGACTGGGACAGAAAATGGTCTGCTGCACCATATTCACAATATTAGTGTGCATCCTTTCTTCTCATACACAGTATGACACTACTTTTGCTAACCCAGAGAAAATTACTTGATTGATGTATATTTTTGATTACTTTCTTCGGATTCCTAACTGACCCCCGTTACACCAAAATAATACTGATTTAAAGCAGGATGAGACTTCCACTTTTTCTGACCTGCTTATATCACACCTTGAAATTTTCTCCTTTCTGCCAAAGATGTGCATTGCAAATGTCAGAGCCCCTGACACTCTCAGTTACATACAAACTGGCCCCTGACTTTCCCAGTTAGGCACAAAACTGGCATCCTCTTCTGAAGTCCATTTTCTGTTACTCTGAAAAATTGTGTCTCATCCTTACTACATTACCTAGCAAGAGGTCTTGGGCAGGTTGCCAAAATGAAAGTTGTTGGGTTTTTATACAATTTCTGATGTCTTTTCATGATCTTGGAGGCAGAGAGGAGAGCAAAAAAAATGTAAATCAGAAGGAATGCGCTAGTTATGGAATATTAAGCTGGAGGAGCAGAGAAAGATGGTTAGTTATATGTGCCCATTTTAACGCTTAGGAACAAAGGAAGATGTGAATTTATTGCAGTCAGACTTGAGAAAAAGCCTTTCATTCCAAAGCCAAATGAAACACATCACATTTATTTATGTATTGCCCTCTGAAAACTGCAGTGGACCAAATTCCCCAAATCATGCTGAGTGTCAGGACTACATCAGAACAGGATTCAGCTCTGCCCCATCATGGGGCAGGAAAGTGGCTGTTATGGCACCCTGTTTCAAAGACCTTCCTAGGACAAATCAGCCCTATAATGTGAAAGAGCCCATCTTCCATGCAGAAATCACACAAATATATCAGCTGGCAAAGACAGTTCTCCTCCTGCACACAAAATTCTATGGTGCAAGAAACAGCTGGGAACCCAGACTCCAGTGAATCTTGTTCTGAGAAGCTAAGTTTAGGGACAGAGAGCCTGATTTTCTAAGCAGCTCCTCAGCACTATGTTAGGCAGATCTTTCATTAGTTCCTGTACAAGGGGAGAGAGAGCATACAAATATCGAGATGTGATGCTTGATCTGGCCTCGAACATCAAGCCTGCAGCTGTTGCATAAAGGCGGGCCCTAAAAGAAGTAGCTGCAAAGGAGCTGGAGTCTTTCCTCTCTCCAGCTTAAAGATGAAAACCCTGAAGAAGCAGAAAACTAAATTTCAGTTAACATAGAAAAGTAAACCCCAAACATTATTTCCTTGTTTCTGTACATTGCCATGGACATTCTGTCTTGCTCTTGACAGAAGAAAATAGATTTGTAATTCATCTTTTGATTACAATTTATTGAATTATATAGAATTTATTGCAGTAAGCTGGCATGCCAAATACTTGTTTTTCTTTCAAGTGTGGTGAATCAATATATGCGTTCAATTAAACACCCTGAAAATATGCCTATTAAATATATCTAACTTGGGGATGGCACTTCTATTTGAAAAATCCAACCCCATCCTACTCCTTCTCACTCCCCAGACCTAACCCAGAAGTAATTAATAATTATCTTTTTTTTTTTTTAATTAGAGGAAACGTGGCCCAAATTAACTAATGTGACTGCACATGCAAATATGCTTCCTGTTTCCTTTTTCTTCATTATCTTGCTTCTGTGAGCCCAGGAATATGCCCAGCAGAAATAAACAAGTCTCAGCTGCAAGCAGCTGGTTCTCTGCTACTGCAAGAAGTACCAGGCTAGGGCTGGGAATCTTTGTGTGAGAGTGGGCCTACTGCTTCTCCTCTTGCCTTTGCAATGTTCTGCCATCCTGTGTGTGGGCTTTGATTCATGCACCCTATTGGAGGCAGTCCTAGGAATGTTTCAGCAGCTTCAGATAATTAAAAATGAAAAATGCCTTCAGGACAATAACCCTTGTGCTAGTTGCTTGGATATTAAGCTACATTCCTTTTACTTTGTCCTTACACTTACAGATTCTTGCATTACCATTGAAGTGGTACTGTGGAAGTGGTTAGGGTGGAAAATGGAAAAGTTAAGACATCTGACTACAAAAAAAATGGGACATTTGATATTTGGTGACATGTGGCAGGCAGTATGGGACACCAGCAAACAGACTGCTTGGCTTTTTCTTGTAAAAGTATGGCACCGTGTCAATTCATAATGATACCTGAGAGCCTGCAGACAGAAGCATTACTACCCCTTTACCACAAGAATGAACAGGGCAAACTGTACCACTCAGCTCTGGTCTCCCAACAAGATGTCCATGCATATCAGTGCTTTCCTGTGCAGCTCTCCATGCAATAGCCAAGTCAAGCTTAAATGAGAGGAAGGCCTTCTGCTGTCAAGTGAAAACCACATATTTTATGTCCCAGTTTCAAAGCCAGGAGCTGATTTTAAAGCCTTTCCTATAGCTGTGTTAACAGAGCTGGTGGAGCATGCTCAAAACTCAGTATGGTGAAGGCATTGGGAATTGCTTATGTTGCATGATCAAATTTCAATATCAAATTCATACAGATCATAAAAATCTAAAATCTGTGCTATTTGATATTGTTATCAGAAACCTATCAAGGAGAGCTCTGAATGGAGTGAGAGAATCATTCTGCTGCACAAGCAGCAAAGGATGATTCCAATCATCAGAAATATATCAGGAAACCGATATGGAGTGGGTTTCTCAGCAAAGATGGAAAGAAGAAAGGCCTCAAAGTACGTGGACAGAGAGACATTGAAGGATGCTGCTCTCAGCAACAAAGGAAATTTTGACCTTCACGTGAACAGGGATGGTAAGAGAAATGAAGACTCTTTGTATCAGCATGTTGCACGAATATTGGAAGGAAATAGAAAGGTTAAAAAGAAGAGTAGTTGCAAGAAAGAATTTTGTTTGTCAGTGTAGGAGGTTTTCTGAGTTTTCCTAGACTGGGCCCTACCTGGAAACATATTTCCTCTGAAGGGAATCTCTACTCTAGGACATCTGGAACTGATTTCTAGGAGAAGCCAGAGGCTGTTTGCTGCACTCCTATATGAGATGCACCTGTGAGAGGCCCACAAACCACCTTAATAAGAGTGAGCATAAAAAGGGTCATGGGCTTATGTAGTGGAGAACCTGTGTGGAGGGCTCAGATGTGTGCTGGGGTTATTGTAAATCAGCTGAGCCCTCCTAGTCCAGCATATACCCTTGGTCACCACTCAAATGAGGTGGTGTATGTTTGATCACGCTTCCTGCCTGGAGCTTGAGCCCTGGGGACTTCCTCAGGTGTGCTGTGGGTTTGGGGCAGCCAGGCAACTCGGTTTGTGTGCAGTGAGTTGTTCAATTGTGTGCCTAAGCGCTGTAATTCTGCCTGAGAAGATTTCAGTGATGCTATGTGGCCAAGAGAAGCCACAACTATTCATCATCAGCGAAGTTTGTTTAGTGTTCTGGGCCACTGTCTTCTGCTGCATCCTACGCAAGATAGAGAGAGAGTCTTTGCAGGCAGAGAGGGTTTGGATGCCTTATGTTCACCCTCCATGAACCCAGGCAAGTTGGGAATGGCAGCCAGAGCCATTAGAAGAATCACAGATTATTTTAAACCTTGTGAAGGACAGCTGCTGCCAATATCCATTCAATGAAGTGCCCTTTGTTTACTGGATTTTGAATTAGGCACTGATTTGCTTCACTCTTACTATCTGGTCTTATCCAAAGACTTCTTCTTTCCAAGCCTCTGAATGTTTTTATTTAGGTATTTTCCTTGCTGTCCTGTGCCATGGCTGCATCCTAGCAGATGAGTGCCTAAGGTGGGGAGTATGGGAGGATGCTGACCAGCTGTGGAGGAGTAGCCCCAGGACTGCAGCTTGGAGTGGGGAGCAGTGCATGCCTCAAAGCTTGTACTGCAGAACTGCAAAAGGGGAATAAGCAACTAGCAAAATGGATTGAGCCAGGAATGAGAAAGAGGGGTAGATTAAGCAGATTTTTTTTTTCAGTGCATTAGCTGATCAGTGTTGCCAGCAGGTGAATAGCAGGTAGATGAAATACCAGATATCTCTGCAAAGATATGAGAATGAACGCAGAATGATGCAAGGAGACTCATTTCATTTCCTCATTGGCTTTGATTGCCACTGTGTATTATCACTGGAGGATATTTTCATCCATTTCAGTTCCTCCAAGGAGACACTACATGTGTTGAACAGATACAGGGAAACTTCGCTTCCACATTCCTCCTCATCTTTACTGTAAAATAGTACTCATGTCCCTATGCTTTCCCTTATACTAATATGCTCTCGTTGAATGGGTCCCATTGAGGACTCCTAGCCGCGGAAGGAAGAAGTGCAACCAGGAGGCTCAGTACCCACAACTGTCCAGAAACGGTTTTTTATGAGGTCTCACTCTCTAAGCACCTCACAGCACTTGCTGGAAGCCAGTGTGGCTGCAACTGAGTGGTTGCTCCAGTGCCCAAGAACACTTGGGAATGTGACAGCAAAGACGTGGTGCTGTGTCTTGTAACCAGAGGCCCTTTACCATTCATTTCACAGCAGGCACTCGGCCCAAGAAACGTGCAGGGAGAGCTGGGCTCAGAAACCAAGACTGGCCACCTGGTCTAGTGAGGAGGTGTTATGAAGGTATCATACGCAGATATTTCTGTCAGAAGCAGAGTCTGGCCAACAGCAAAGGAGAATTTCTTTAGTCAGAGAGATTATGCATTCAAAAATGTCTGTCATTGCAACAATCAGAGGTCGCATGCATGTTCATGCTAGGCCAGACTGAAAATAAATGCAGTAAGCAAGAGCCCTGCCTCAAAGATGAGAGAAACAAAAAAACCTCAGTGATTTGGTACTGGGGCAGACTCAGCAGTAATGTGAACAAGGAGAGACTGGGATGCTATGTGGTGGCCCCCGTGCTGCATTAGTGGGACACAACCACAGTGTTGAGAAGCACTAATTGCAATACTCATGTCCTCTGACCCCCAGAAAAATGCTCTATGAAGACAGGGTTGGGGTGGAACCATGAGCAGAGCTCAGGTCATCTTCATCCTAGAGCTTTTCTCTGGCCTGCTGTTGGCTGAACTTGTTTTGATTTTCTGAAAATCTCTCTGTAAAGATAACCCTGTACCATGTTGCCACACTAATAAACAAAAATAGTTTATTGCTTTTGTTTTTCTCTGTGTTTCATGCGTACATGCACATAGGCATTTTGCAGTCATTGCACATATTAACTCTTGGAATTTTGTGAGGTACAGGCTGCAGAGCACTTACTCTAGCCTTGGTTCATGCTGCCTACAAGGGACTTCCATGGACATTTCCAGCCTCCCTCATGGTGTTAGCTAGCATGCACTTGTAGCTGTACATCCTTCATGTGTGGGCGCAGCTCCTTTGCACACATACCTCACGAAGGACGCGTTGGCCTTTTCCTGCCGAGCCACATGCTCCCAGCCCCTCAGTGCTTTCACACCCACAGACAGTTTTCTAGACAAAAGCTCATTAAAGTCCTCTCAAGAGCCTCGTATAGACCTCATCTTTTCCTCAGCTGAAAATAAATCTGCCGTGCATTTCCCCTCCATTCCATGTGATTCTGATTTCACTAATTAAAGTTCATCTGATAAAGGAAGGAACTGCAGAGAAGAATAAGAGCAAAAAGGCAGGTGAGCAAGGGTCACCCGGCACACCACAGAGAGAGGGCTTTGTGGCCAGGAAGCCATGCTGCTGCAGGGCACGAAGGGAAGCAACGGGTTGAGCTGCTTCATCTGTTTGGCCGATGGGCTGGGGCTGAACTGCTGACCACCCCAGCTGCCCATCCTGACCTCCTCACTGCCCTGCAGCAGAACCAGCACTTGCAAGGTGGGATCTAATGAAAGGCATCAAGGAACAGAACGGTGCTTCTGCCTCCTGATCATATTTATCCAGAACAAAACATGATGTAGGCTGGCTCAGGGGGTGAGTAATGGATAACAGAGCAGCTTCTATTCTCCAAGCCCCTAGTCTGACTGGTGCCTGAAAGGCAGAGCTGATCAAAATTCATTGCCACCTGATGGTGGCTGAAGGGATTCTGTAGGAAATGAATGCTTGGGTTTCAGGATAAAATATCCCCTTTGTGGACAAAATGATTCCCCGTGTTAGGGAGTAGAGAGTGTGTGGTGATTAGTATCACAAAGACAGCAAAACTGCAGTTCTCAGCTTTGCCATGCACAGAGAAGTATTTCAATTCCCCTGGCAACGCCACTAGGTGGAAAAAGTACCTTAGCACATAACAATCCAGCTCAATGCAAGAGACACCTGATGAGTTGATGTGTCTCCACCACTCAGACTGGGCAGGGCCAAAACATTCAACTCCAATGTTCAGGAGGTGGCACCCACCCCCTCCAAAAACAATCCTTATGTCCAGCAGATTTACAGTGGAGGATGTCTTCAGAGAGAAATGGCTACTCAAGCCACACATATGCATACATGGAATATCACGATAACTGGAAAGCTAGGATTTTCTTTATTTTTTATTTTAAGATTTTCTCAATGGCATTTAGGTGCCAGAATTAATTTGGATGAGGACAATGCAGTAAATCAATATTAAGGCAGAGAGATTAACTGTATCCAGCTTCTGTCTGAGCAGAGAGCAGGATGGCCTCTTGCTGCGAACATGACAACAGAGATGTTTTCAGAACCTCTCTGCTGAGGCACAATATTCACAGACAGCTAGAGATTTACCACTTCACTGTTGTCTCTAAATGGCTGGTACGTACATTGATTTCAACAGCACCCCTGCCCCTCCTCTGCAAACCCCATTCATTGTTAACTTGTTTAAATTAAACACAAGCACGGACAGGATCAGCAAGCAGCCATCTGTTTTATTAGTGCTTCTACTTCAAATGTCAGTCTTAGTCCTTCCTTGCCCGGCTCTGATGTCTCATGACAATTTGATTAACTTTACATTTCCTTTTATTGTTGGAGAAACATTTGGAAAATCTTAACATATCTTACTGGCTGGTTCTGAGACCAAGATGGTGATTATGTCCATGCTTAGCATCATCCTTCAAAATTAGGCATCTGACAGTCAGGCCACCTGAAAAACATGTCTTTCCTGAGAAGTTCATGACACACAAAATGTTTCCTACTTGTGAATAATCACAGGACACTCCATTCTCTTCTTAGAGCAAGGATTTCATTAGGAATTGCCTAAGCACACTCATTAGAACGAAACTGTTTCCACTATGTACCAGTCTACCCAGGTAAGAGCTCCTTCTCAGGTCCCGCCAGCTAGAAACTAGGATCTGGGTTTTTCCAAGAGCCACATTCCTGCAGACCTCCCTTGAAGGGAACATGCCATTAATGAAAGACTGCCAGGACATGACACGTCCCAGGGTGAAAAAAGATGCTCTGTTTCATTTTGACAGAACAGCTCAGAACTTTTTTCCCTTTCCTCGTGCTCATGCTAGTCTAATGCAGTCTCAAGCCTCTGGCACGTACTCATCACTACATTCCTGCTAGTCTCAGAACTTCTAGATCTTTACTCAGCCCCAGAATGTCATGCATCTGTGGAAAAGTCTGGAAGTTAGGCTGCTTTTGTATTTGTTTCAAGACCAGAAATAAAAGTTGTAAGAACACCATGGAAAAGGCCTGTTTTCCTCATGTTTTTGATAGAATTAATTACCTGTAGATGTTTAAATTCATTCCCTGGCATGATTTTCATTGATTTGAAGGTACAGATACTTGACATCATTAATATTAATAATTAAAACTAATGACAGGACCAGAATCCCCTGATGGAGAACTTCTATAATATTCTTATATTCTGCCATTTTCAGTCCCCAGTGAAGTCCTGCTGTTATTCTCAGATATTTCTGATCTTTTCCTCCTAAAAATCCCAAAAGATTTCCAGGCTCTGGAAATAACTTTTGTTCCACTCAGGCTACAGAAGGAGAGTGGTTCACACTTCAGAAAATAGAGGCTTTCCTTAGTGAAAACTCATTTAAATCTATCAAGAAAGCCCAAACCAAACAATCTTATCTCCCATACTCAGGCAAAGTACTGCTTATATCTTTTAAAAAATGCATGGCTTCTCTAGTAATGAGGAGAAAACAAAGAAAAAGAAAGGTAGGTAGAGGAGCATTATGAGTAGCTATAAAACAATAGTTGCTAGAATTTATAAGAAACAGACTGAGACTCCTTCTAACAACCCTCCGGCCCCAGCTCCTGCAATAGAGGTCTAGACCTTTAAAAAATACTCAGGCTCCTTATATTTTCAAATAGACATACTTTTATCCTACAAAATAGTACTAAACCTCTCCTAAAGTCCTTCAAGAAGGAAGAAAGCTATTCATACAACAACAGTGCTAGAGGGAAAGAAAAGCTCCCTTGGCCCAAGAGAGCATGTAGTGAAAGCTGGAATCTGGCCCTGTATCACCAGCTTTACCTGCCTGAGCGCCCATAAACCACAGGCCTAATCCAGCAGCTTGCTTTCAGTGCTTTGGGTGCTGGAAAGAGTCCAGCCCCTGCTGTCCCAAGGAAGTTATAAAACCCCATGCGTCAGTTAATGCACTGCCTCTTATAGGTCCATGCAGCAGGTGAGCAATTATCACTTGCAGTCTAGTTTAATGCTTTACAGGGCCTGAGAGCTGTTTCCAATTAGCCTCAGTATATCATGGAAATTAACTCATTTATGTCACCTTGGCTTGCAAGTGAGCTGTGAGGAACTGATGAAACAACTGCAATTGAGTACAAGTGGCACTTCCTCCTTCCTCCTCCTCTTTGGCACTCCCTGCACTGGATCCAGAGGGGCTATATTTCATGGAAGAAATATGGACAGCAAAAACCAGCCTGATCCATAACCAGGACCTGAGAGAGGGCTGATCCATCCCCAGAGTCTTGTCTCCATGGTATTTTTCCAGACTACCTCTCTGTGTCCCAAGGAACAGGCTTCCAAGCACTTCCCTTTGGATAATTTAGTAATCTCATGAGGCTACCCAGCATTTGGCCTGTAAAGCATCTCTTTATAAAGAACTGTATCGTAAATGCATTTTATCTGTAAACCTTGTTTAATGATTGCTTTCAGATATTATGAGCCCACTCAGAGCCTATTGTAAAGCCAGCATCATTCCACCAAGCTTGTTGCAGTGTCATTGATGCCAGGCACTTTCTCTCAAAATGATGTTCTAAAAGTTGGTTTTGGGGCTAAAATTAAGCCAAATACTTGCAAGGATGGTGCTGTGATCTCCTAATACAACTTCAGTGCCTATGAATGAAGGGCACATCAAAGGAATGATGATCTAATGGTCAAAGACCAAGAAGATTGAGGAATTCTCAAGTGTTTTCTGAGATTTGCCATAAAAAAAATCCTGCGTAATTTTGAGAACATCACCTCATCTCTCTGTCCTTCAGTTTTCTCCCTTCAGAGGCTGGAGTAATCACCTCTTGGTGAGACTATGGAGATAAACATTGTCATAAAATGACTGAAGAAAAAAATTTGAGTTATTTAAGGAGAAAAGTCAGAATAGAAGAAAATCTGAAATCACATCCAAAAAATACTCCACAAAACAAATATCAGACACTGAGTGACATCTTGCTCAGTCAGGAGAGGTGGGTCAAAAGCACATTATTCTTCAGGGAAACACACTTCAGAACATGAACTACAGCGCAGGTCATTATTTCCAGCAGCTAATGAAAGTTAATTACACTGAACTTCAGTTTGTTGTAGCGGTGGAGATCAGTGCTGTACTGTATTAACACAGCAGGAGACTGCCTGCACTGGAGAAGTAGCCGGTAAGTAGTATGTGGTGTAGTTTTCCTCACCTTGAAAGTGCATTGTTGTTGAATAATATGCTTGAGGCCACATACTAAATTTTTAGTAAAGATTAGAGCTTTGAACCCCAGGATCTTGCTTCTTTGTCCCATTTTGTGCAATATAACATTATCACCGCATGTAAGGATGGTTGTGGAGTTCTGAGCTGCAGACAGATGCCCAAAGATTTAACCTGAAGAACCTGTTACCATTTGATCGTCTGCGTTTCCCCGTGGGCAGCGCCTAGCTGCAGAGAGCACTATTTATCTACGTTCTAGCACTCACAGGAACCAAAATACCGCAGCAGCAGCATAGAAGGCATGCGCCTGTCACTGCAGCAATTGAATTAGCTGCAGTAATGACAGGCAGGGGCTTTTGAAAAACCCAGAGCAGCAGGAGAGCTTTCGGCAGGAGAGGGTCGGAGCCTAGGGGTGTCTCTGCACTGGGGAGCGACTGTGCGCCTGGGGAGGAGAGCTTCCCAGAACTGGAAATGTCAAACTGCATCCTAAGGAGAGTCAGGCCTGTGCCCAAACCCAAAATGTCAGGCCAAATCTGAACTGTCCCAGATTTGGATCCGGATGTGAAATCTGTGGCTTGGGATCACTTCTGGTTTGTGTTTAAAAAGTTAATTGTCTTTTGCCATGGGTAGCTAAGTATCACAAGAACGGACAGGGAAGAAGCAGTTTGAAATCTGTCAGGATCTCATTTTGCAGTAGTTGAAAAAAGCCTCCTTTCCTGGATGCAGGGAAAAGCTTTGCCACATCTGTGAGCCAGGGAAAATCACTGGAAATTCTCTGGAGTGAATAATTATACACAAATGTTTACAAAAAATAAATAAGAAGAATGTATGCATAAGTAAAAAATAACAAGTGACATGTGGCCAGACCTCTGAATAGCTACTAAGGCCCAGGACCAGTATATGCAATTTTCACATCATTTGCAGCCTTGGGCAGCTAGAAAGAGTGGCCAAGGGATGCTTGTATACAATGGCTGATCAGTACCTATTATTTATAGTAAATTTCCAGTGGCCAAGGAAACAGATCACAAAAAAACCAGCCTGGAAAAGGATGGAAAAAGACTACGATAGCCTGGCTATTTCTGGCTGAGAGAGGTCTTGGGCAATATGCATGCCTTCTTCAGGTCTGTGTATGCACAAATACAGACTCCCTCTTTCATTGTGGTCCCTGGCTTGCTTCATGTGCCTTTGTTCAGTTCTCATTTCAGACATATCTTTTGTATCTTTTTCTTCCAAGGACTGACAGGTCTCACGTCCCTCTAGATATTACCTCCTTTCTGCATTTGTTCCGAGCTCATCTATGCATCCCTGAAGGATAGGTTCTGTCCTTCACTACCTGCAGGACATTTATTTTGGTTTCTCTGTTTTGTAGAAGGCAGCTTAAAGCCTGAGCTCTGGGTGTCCTGGCCAGCTTGGATTCCTCAGGGTTCCCACCTAACCACAGGATCACAGCCCTCTCTAGGGGCTTGCCTCTCTTGTGCAGAACCTTTGGCTTGCCTGACACTAATCCTAAGGAAGGAAAAAAATACAAAAACTGTATATAAGCAGAAGAGATCTCATTTCTCCTACCCCCAAAAGGAGATCAGAAGTCAGCTGCCTGGTGCCATCAACATCGCCTTGCTTTGGAAGTGGCCTGTCCTCAGGAGGAGACGCTCATTGGTCTGCTTTTCCCAAGGCTGAAATCATGGGTATCTAGCAGTGATCAAAGCAGTTTGGAAGCTCTATCATCTCTCGAGGAGTGTAAGAAAAACAACTCTTGCTCATCTGTTTGAGCTACAGTGGGGTGGTAACTCTGTGGGACCCTGTTCATGTTCAGTAGCAGATAGCTGAGCTTCTGGAATGGGACAATATTCCTGAGTACCGCTTGGCTCCCTCCAGTAGATTGCTGGGGACCAATTTATTATTTACTGGCCCTATGAAAACTAAAAGAAAGAGGGAAAAGCAATTTGGGAACTATCAATGTGAGTAGCTGTAGCTTTTATGGAGCTGGTTTTACAAGAGATTGTTTCCAGGTGACTTCTGGCTAGCGCAAGGGTTTGCCTGACACAGAGCAAGCCAGTCTGTGGAGAGGGCTTGAGGCAACGAGATGAAGGCGACAGCCCACTTTCCCCTTGTCCTGGGCAAGCACTGGTGCTCAGAGCACGTTGGTGAGAATCTCCTGGGTGATTTGAAGTGATTACCTCCTCGCTTATAAAAAATACATTATGCATATATACGGAGAAGGGCTGTTGACAGCAAGTCAGAAGGGAAAGTAGAACCATATCTGCCAGTGGAACTAGAGTACAGAAGATGATGCATTAAGATGTACATTGCAGGGATTTCCTCATTGTTATTGCATAGTAACAAGGCCCATTGCACACATAATTTACAATATCTAGGTACGAAAGCATGCAGGATGTGGCAGGCACATAATACTCTTCACCTTCTCCAAACTCATAGCTGACTGTGAAAGGGCAAAATTGCTACAAGCTGCATCTGAAAGTAAACGGAGTGTTTTCAATTGTGTTGTGACTGTGAGGCTGTTGGGTAAGAATTCAGTTTTAGCTAAAGATGGCCATAATCTGAAGTGAGGCAGAATTTGTCTGGATTCTCTCCAAAATGAAAGGCTATTTTGATCTCAGATTTTCAGCCATGTCATTTATAAGAATTTTCTGACATTCAGACCCAAGGTGAGACATAAATACCTTCTCTTTCCTGTCTCTTCTGGTAAGCAAGTTCAGCAGACATGCACACATATGTATGCACAAATCAAAAATACACCCAGAGCTGCAGACTGCACTGTAACCCCCCTCCATCGCTGTAAGACCGCAGAATGTGATTGCCATCTCTGTGATGTCTTGCCAAGTCATCAGTGCTAACAGAGCTTCTCTAGTAACCATGCTGTGAAATGCAGAAGCTTCTGCTGGAAGACCCACCCCAGCGCAGTATCAGTGGTTGCGCTGAAACAGTTGGTAGCCAGTGTACGTACTGGGGCTGATGTTAATGAGGTATGGGGAAGGGAAGCCACACAGATGGTTCTCTGATATTGTGACTCATGGTTCAACGCATGGAGGGGTGGATGCTGCAGAGGAGCAGAGGCTCATAGGATTCCTCTCTCCCTTTCCCTGAGACAACTGAGTTCTAATGAAGGCATGGTGGCAAGGAATATCATTGCTCATAAAAAACACGCTTTGAGAAAGAGAGGCAATTTTGAGATCATGCCTGGTTTTCATGTTTGAAAATTCTTGGGGCCTTTTTCATTTTTTATATGTACTTCTAAGATTTCCTTATTTTCCATTCCATCCTTTCTTTCCTTTCTTTTTCACATTTTCAAGCCTCAACTTTCTATCTAGGGAAAGACGGAAGGATGAGTTAGTTTTCAGAGCCAAGAAGGTACAGAACTGACAGCCAAAAATGTGCAGAATTCACATCCAAAAAGGAATAAGTATGAGCCCACACCTCATGCTTTCTCAGTTTTGTTCAAATAAAAGTCAAACCAATAACTTGTTATTACTAGAATCAATTTTTAGCTTTCCAATAAAAGAATGAGACCATTTTCACCAAAAAGAAAAAAAAGCTATCACCAAACAAAAAAAAAACCAACCAAACTCCAGAGGAAAGAGAGACCCTTTTTAAATAGAAGAAACCTCTAAAAATTTTCATCTACTTCTAGGAATAATGATTGACTGCTGCTTTTATTTGAAACCTGGACCTAGTTTCTAGTTTGGCACTGTTAAAGCAGATGGTGGAACATACCAATCTATGACACGGGGCATGTGAGAGCACAGTGACCAGAATGCAACAGTCTAATTTCCCAGTTCTGGTACTTAGAGCTATCTGGATGATAAGGAACCTGCTAATTACTGGCAGCGGAAAGATGGTATGTCTCCTGCCTGCTTCCTCAGACCCTGTAGTCATGGAAGCCTTGTCTTCTGTGGGAGGAAGACCCGAAGTATAAGAAAAGTGGGTGAAATAATATTTTTGTCCCAGCAGTGGATGGTGAGGCCAGCTTAGCAGCTGCTCCTACCTTGCTCTCTGAGCTTCAGTGCTGCCACATTGTCATGGCTAGTTCCCCTCCACATTTATAGTTTGTCATCTCTTGACAAAATCAACCTATCCTGAGAAAAGTTCTTTTCACTGTGTTCCTAAATTTAAGAGGTAAGTTTCTGTCCTCTTGAAAACCTTCAATAGGAGCATTCCAATTAACTTTCTTTGGGCTGAAATTCACACATAGCCCTGGACCTCAGTGCCTTTGAGGGTGTCTCCTACTCCATGTTGTCCCCTGCAGACAGCTACTGCTCCCACAGAGATCTAGTTAGGTGTTAACCCCTCTTCTCTTGCTTTTCCAGTTGGTTTTTGGCATTATACAATTTTGCAGTTTGTGCCAATAATAAGTGTCAAGAGGCCACCTCCTTTTATTTCTAATCCTTCAGTTGTTTATCTTAACTTTCCTTTTTTTGTTTCCTGCTAATGCTTTTGACTTCTCCTGTTCAGCAAAACTTCAGTTCACTGTCCTGTACATCAGCTGTTAACATGAGTGCATAAATTCTTTTGAGCAGTGTCCCTGAAATCTGAGATCAGTAAATTGCTGTATTTATTTGATGCTATACACAGGGCTGAAAACCATGGATTGTGCCTGGCTGTTGAATAAGTATTCCTTCTGGATTGGCATGGGAGATGAATTCAGCATCATTTACCTTCACGTTTTGCTCCTTGCCTCTGCATCATGCCTGCCCGTATAGCCGAGGCTGAAAGTGCTGTGCCAGGTTTTGCTCTATGGTGGGTTCAGGGACTTTATCTCATCACCTGCAGACAAAGAGTTAACTCCCTCCCGAACTCTCCTGCAAGAGGAGGATTTAGAAGGGATTGCAGCATCATTCCTTAGGCATACCCAGATGCTCAGTATTAGCATAGGCAGCTCTGTGAAGATTGTTTCCTGCTACTCATCAGACGAGAAGAATATTTGGATGAAGTAGTGGTTTGGGTATCACTTTGCAGGTCTGGAGTATAACTCAAGTGGAAAGTGATTTAGCTCCAATTACTTCATGTAATTCAGAATACAGAAGAGCCCTCTGTTGCTAAGACAGTAGTTAGGTTTTGGTTAGATTTTACTTCACTGGCAAAAACCACAGCAAGCTGCACTCTCGTGCTGTTTTTGAATGTGTGTATGTGTGTGAGAGAGGCCAAAACCTAAATCTGAACATCCCGAGCATTAGAGCAAGCACTGAGATATGACTCAAAGGTGTTTATTTAGCTACAGACTCTACTGAAAGGGAAAAATACCAAGGTAAGACCAAACTGGAAATGATCAAAACTCATTCTGAGCTGAGGCTAATTTAAAAAAAAAAAAAAGAAAAAAACAAACAAAAAAACCCAAACAACAACACAACAAACCTCTGTTCTTTTCAGTATTTTTCTGTAAGCTTATTTTATTCCTTTTGCTCTGGCTGGGTCATGAAACTGAATTCCTCCTGGCAGTTTAATGCAGTTCTCATGCCATAGGCAGTCATTGTTTTGTTTGAGTTTTCAGCACTATTGGAGTTGTTTGGATCCAGCCCTGGTTTCACCTATGTTGAGAGCAAAAGCAAAATCAACAAAATAAAAAGTGAAAAGAATAGCTTTCTTTAGTGCTTCTAATCTCCTTTTTTGAAGAATCTTTAATCTGAGCCTGAACTAAGCTGATGATATTATTCGAAGTTTCATTTCAAATAGGCAAAAATCTATTCATTAAAGCAGAGGAGGGGAATGGATGACTTGTCTGGCCTATAAAGCCCCACTGAAAAAATAGTTATCTCAAGAGGGAACCTTAACTACACCCGAGAGTATTCAGGGGCCAGAAAGAAAGTTGGATAAGGAATAAAATGCTACAGAAACTTTGAAAAAATACAATGCTGCCTTCCTGAATAGCAGCTGTTGCTGCAAACATATGTAAGAGGATCACTAAAGTTAAGGTTTTCCAGAAAAGTAAACCTTTTGTTTAGAACCAAGTTTAATTTCAGTGTAATATTTATTCCCGCAACTCATTTAAATGCTGCAGCTTGAAGAAATCTGAAATATACTGGGAAAGATACAAGAATAGATGTTTGTTCCAATGCAAAAACCTGCAGCCCTTGATAAATAACAGAGCATGATCTCAAGCTGTCTCCTAGATTGTCTGAGCAGAAGGTATTTCCCCACAAACCTCCAAGGTTTGTTCTCTGTTTCCAATCATTGCGACGGCAGTCTCCTTGAGGTAGGGACTGCTCTTTGTCATCCTGACTGTCTCGATGCACTACAGTCTAGTTCTGCCCTCACCCAGGTGGCAAGGGAGCTCAGTCATTTCAGTCCTAAAGTTATTTCTATTCCTCACTATTTCTCTATTGCATTATTGGCATCTATGTATGTCTAACAGAAAGAAATGGAGGTTATAAGGAGAGGTAAGAAAGAGTTTCCTGTCACAGTAAAGCTGTCCATCTGCACGACCTCTGCCTATTCTTTGCATCTCTGAGCCATTTTGAGTCCCAAATTTTGAATGTGTTCTGTTCCAGGATCACTCCTCAGTTAATCTTCAGTGGACTCACCTCAAGACATGGGCAAATTAAAATAACTTGTGCTAGGTTCATCAGTACCTTTCTGAAAATAAAATAAAAGAAAACAAACCAAAAACAACACCAAAGGGCTGAGCTGAATATATTTGACAGGCTGTGTTTTTCCTGCTGGATTTTGAAGTCCAGCCAGTACTGACTATGCACAAAAATGGGGTGGTTCTCTCCCACCTTTCCACAATGATTTAAGCCAAAAGAAGGATGCCTGATTCCTAACCTGATGCAAAGTCCAGAAAAGTATGAGGCTGATCTTGCTGTGTCATAAGCTGATCTTTCGCAGATGCTGAAAAGCTAGGAAGTGCAATTATGGGAAAATTGCACTAAGGCAAACAAGTACATGCCAAGTTCTGCCACTCTCCATTACCCACTTGAACCCCTTGATTGTGGCAGACAACGCACCATCTGCATGTGCTTTGTCAGATGGGAAAAACATAATCTCAAAAGCAGTACCTGAATGGGGGAGCAGGAGAAGAGGGGGAGGATCCTAGGAGCAGGCACCCAAAAGCCACTGCAAATTGGTGCTGGCGTCCAGTAGCTATGCTAGCTCAGGAGTCATGGTTAGCTGAGACCTTCTCCAGGGTGACCCATCAGACAGGCTGACCTCAGTGCAACTACTTGGTAGTTCCTCTTGTGTTTGGTCATTGGGGGTTTCTCCAAATCCCTGAACTCTGGCTTTCCCAAGAATGTGATATGAAGCTTAGTTCTCATGAGAACAAGCTTTATTGGCGCTTGGAGATGTCAGATACTTCCAGCTCCTGCTTGGGACAGAAATAACTCAGAATCTTCTTTTCTCAGGATATAATGGCAATGCTGCTTCCTAACCCAGCTGGATCCCACTATTCCTGAGATACCAAAACATAAAAAAGATGAAAACAAATCAGCAAATAACACAGGAGGGCAGGGGTATGAGTTACCCATGCTCATTGAACCTCAGAGATAGCTCAGCTTTGCTTTCAACTGGGCCCTAGGTTAAGATGCTGTCTTTTCTTGAACCTAAATGATGCAGAAATTTTCTGTGGTGCACTCCACATTTCAGAGGTAAGATGGCTTGCAAGCCAGATCACTGCTGTAATCTTTGCCCTGCTCTATATTTCCTGAGTGATACTGTTCAAGTCATCCCTTACTCCCTGTTGCAAGTCCCTGTTTTAGGAAGGGGTTGGCAGGCATGTTGTGGGATGAAAGCCACAGGACTCCAGCACAGGTCAGGAACAGGAGCTGAACAGATGAGATGGAGAAATACCTGCACTGTGCCTCTGAAGGCACAGCTGAGCCATGGAGTGGCCTGAAAGAACACTGCCTTCATGAGGTTACACCAAGGTGGGGGTTGCAGTATTGCAAAGAGGTCTGCTGCAAGGAAACCTGCTCTGCTTGAGGCTACTCCCACTCCATAGAACTAAAAACATAAGCAGGCTTGTCTTCTTTCAAAGCACAGATACCTGAATTACAGTCACAATATTTTGTTAATGTTGATTTTGTCAGTACATTATCACTCCAGTGTTTTTCATTTATCAAAGTCTGAGTGTCCCAGAGGGTAAAAGTAAGGACCATTGATCAGCTTTTTATCATTACAGCTGTTTTTATTAGAGGTGTGTGGAGTAATGATCACAATAAAAAAACCTAAGTGAAAACACTGAATATTTAGTGAAAAATTTTCCAGGAGAGGGCATTTAATGGCCAGCACAGCATTCCCCCTCTGTTGAGCTGAGCAACTATCACCTAATATTAAGAACTACCAGTGCATAAAACTGGTGTTAAGAGGGGGCAGATTTTCCTCTCCTTCATTCCAGGGGCAGTGGGATGGTGTCTGGACAGATCCCTGGTCCTGCTCTGCCCTTCCCAATGTGGTTGCATTTATGAGAGACCAATGTTGAAGAAGCAGCCCAAACATGTTCCACGTATCCTTCCCTTTGGGCTTGCCTCATAGACATCTGCTTGCAGCCTGCTCCCTGCTATAGGGACTCTTGACTGTTAGGGTGAGCAAGAGCCCCGTGGGGAAGGATGGAAATGGGGGCTGAGAAATCACAAACTCTGCCTGAAAACACAAGTGGTTCTTCATTGGCTTTGTCTGTGTACTTTCAGGCTGGCTTTTCACAACCATTCTAGCAAATGCATTTGCTAGCAGGAATCTTTGCAAGATCAGCAGCATTTAGAGAATATCCAGGGCTGGACCGAGCTCCTGTTACGAACTAGGGAGGTGCTGGGCTAGGGGAAGAGATGCTCTGTAGCCCTGTGTCATATGTCTTCTAAACATTTAGATGGTGTATGTGGAGCAGAGGGCAGGGCAGGACACCAGTCCCAGCATAGATCCACTCATCACATCTGTCACAGAAGGTGAGTTCTGGATCCATGAGCACCAGAAATCATAAAGCAGAAACACCAGTGTTGAAGAGCTATGCTCACCAAGTGGGAAACAGGAGTTCATCAAACACCAATGTGGGCTAGAAGGGTGGTTGGGTGCAGCCTGTAAGCACCGCTCACAAAGGAGCCATTGAGGGGGAATGCAGTATCCAAAGTCAAAAAGGGTCAAGCCAAATGCATCCCACATCAAATGTATGTGAAAGGGAGACTTTGACACACAAGTAATATTTTTCTGATGAGAACTCTAGAAAAATAGACAGTTTTGGTTTTAACATTCCTGAGATGAGCACAGCAGTCCTTAAAGGGTCAGAGTGTGGAGAAGGCCCTCCTGCACTCTGCACTCTGCTCATGCTGTCAGCAGGATGGGGCTCTTGAACACATCTGAGATCCTCTCTGTAACTATGCTTTTGTTCTGGATCCAAACAGGACTTGGAGAATGGAAATGAGAATAAAGCAGGAAACAATGCTCACACCAATCCCCTTGTTTCGGAATGAGACATTTGCACTCAGCTGTTCCTTTTGGGACAGTTCAGTAATCAGGGAAACTGAAAGCATTTGACAGCTTTGGATAAAACAAATACATCTGTGATTATTGTATTTGCCTAATAATCTCCCCTCTGCTCAATACATGGGGCACAACGTTTGAGTGGATTAGAAAAGAGCAAGAAGGCAACTCATGGCAATGCTTTGAGGGTTTTTATTGCTTTAGGACCTGGAGAAAACATTTTGGCTATCTCCAAACCCATGGGGTCTTACAACGGCTACAAAGGCATGTGAAAAGTAGCTGATGAGGAGTTAGGGACTTCTGCATCTGTAATTGGAACCTGGAGAAGATGAGCTCTTCAGAAGTATCCACATTGTACACATGTCCAGAATGGTTCAAAGAGCTGAACACATCACACTTCAAGGTTGAATTGCTTTTGATATCACGTGCTCGGAAGGCTCAAGACAGACTCCTAAAGAATGTTTTGGGGCAGGTGGGTGTGTTTATGTAAGGAAACATCTAGACGTATATGTAAAGGCTGTTGCTGGAAGGTAAAGATATGCCTGCACAACTCCAGACTCAGTTTTGGATGAAGACTGGGACTTTTGCTCTCTTTGGCTGAATGTCCAGTTGTGTCCTATGGCTACCTGGAGGTTCAATGGGCACATTAGTTCCTTACTTCCCCACAAATCACTTCAGGCTCACCTACTGGGCAGGATTTCTCCCTGACAATAAAAATCTGTGGGTTTGCCGGACTGGCCGCAATATCGTAAGAGAGAGGGCAAATCTTGTATGCTGGAAATGCTGAATCACACTGTCTTCACTCTTCACTACTTTTAATAGTGGCCATAGCGCTTTTACAACCAGTTCACTTTCTGGACTGCAGAGGCTGTTCTTAGGCATCTTGCGGCTATCCTAGCATCTGCAGCCCTTTGCACCCATGCTGCTTGCTGGAGTGCCAGGCAGGAAATGTGGGGAGAAAAGCACAGCAGGGCATTTTGGCCCAGAGGCCTTGTTTGGAGAGGTGGCAGGGTTCCCAGTTTCTGACCATACAATGCAGCCTTATAGAAGGTCACAGTACAAACTTTTGCCACGGGTAACCTACTGTGCCCTGTGTGCTGTAAATACCTCTTCATAAGGGAGGATTTTCTTGTACTGACTTGAAATTGCATAGGTGTCCAGGGAAAGAGCCTGGAATTGTTTGAGTGGGTCATCTCAGATCTTACCACAACTCTTTATGATGATGCATAGTTGGCACAGCAACTGTGGGTTGGTGTTTCAAGTAGCTCAGGAAGTGATGGTCCAAGCTCAGCGTCAACCGCTGAAGGCACAGCAGCTCTTCTTATATCACATGGATTTTGCTTGAAGGTACTTTTATCCAAGACAAGGGTAGGTTCTACCTTCCACCACTGCAGAAAACCCTGGGCTGAGCCTGGTGACTAAGTGTATCACTAGAATACAGGAGGTCTGGCCAAGAGGATGAAAACTACACCTGTGATAAACTCTCCATACTAACACCCACTCTGAGAAGTAGTTCCTAATTTGAGACTGTATATTTTATTGAGTGTCTTTACTGGTATTAACTGGACTTTCTGCTCTGTCTTTAGAAACCTACTATGGAGAAGTTTGAAATTATTATTGTAATCACTAGGGGAAAAGAAACACTTCCAGAGCACAATCTGTTTCACTCTGGATGAGATGCATTACACGCTGGAAACACCTGTTTCTCTCCAATTAGGCACACCTTAGTGAAGACAGCCAGCTAGGGCCAGCGTAAACATCAACATTGCAAGAGTCTAAATCCAGGCAAGGGAATCCACTCTCAATGCCTTGTGTCCAGCACTTGGCTGGGCCATCCCCTGGCATGTTGCATGGGATGTTCCCTGACATGGTAATAGCTGCTGGGTGTATAGGGCTCTAGCACGGAACCTTTCAACTTGTATTCTTGCAGACTGTAGCTTCCCAATTAGAGGTAAAACCTTTGGTAGGAAGCTGGGTTAAGAAGGAGGGTAACAGGAGAATGATGGGCTACCTATAAGGAGTAGTGCTGGTTTAATGTTTCATTTATTACTTCCAAAGGATCGTGGGTAATGCTCCATTTTGCTATGGTGAAGGCTAAATGGCATGGGTTTTAATAGCTGTTTAGAGAGGGGATTTCTCCTTGGATGGGTGCAGGCAGCAAAATTTGTGCCTCTGAGCAGAGAAACCATTTTCTTTGGCTTGCTGTGTTCAGCAAGAGTGTGGGAATGTCATTGTATGAAAATATGGACCAGTCAGTGTGCACTTGATGGTCACCTCTAATGTCTGCAGGGATGTGCCAGTTTTTACCAAGTAAGGTAACTACAGCTCCTTTGGCTGCTGGAGATTCCTTCTGCACCTCTTTCTAAAGGCTTGCCTTTCCTCAATTCCAGTCGCATGTGAAATATGTCACATTAGTGGGCATTTCAGTGACAAGTGGGGCAGTATTCTGCCACAGAAGAGCTTTTAGAGCAAGAACAAGTGACATGTATACCCTGTCTTTGGTTACTGTTTATTTTGGCCGCATAAATTGTATATTTCTAGATATTCTGTAACTCTTAATTGTTCACCCATGGATATCCATGCTGTTGCAAAAGCATTACTATTGCCTTTGTCAAATTTTGTTTCATGAACTTAAGGATTGTTGGGCAATAGTTGAGTACTCAAACTCACTGAAATTTCTTTTATTAGCTAGACATTTGCCTCTTTGAGGAATGCCTGCAGAGAGAGTAAAAACCTCCAGATGTTAACCCAGACACTCACTCAAGCACAGAGTGGCTGTGATGTCCCCATTCTGGGCAGCTGTGGTGCTGCACTGTGTGTGTTCTTGCGGATAGGAATCCTGATACCAACAGTACCAAGTTGCACTGGGAGCCAGGCAGAGTTTCTCTGGCAAGGGACGAATTTTAGGAAGTTGAGGATCTTTGGATCCTCCATGTGGATGGAGAATTCTTGTTTCAGGAATAAGCATGGATGTATCACATGTGTTTTTGTTAGCCTTTTCAGTACTGTTTGCTCCGATCTTACGGCATTTTAGATCTGATCTATCAGCACTCCAGTATCCTGGAATCTAAAGACATAAATATTCTTTCTAAAGTTCATGGTTATTACTAGGCTACAAATGATGCCTCAATGCTAAGGAAGAGAACCTGAAAGTGTGTGGCTTTGGGTGTAGGCAGAGCGCATACTATCTGGTCTGCCTGTGCTTGCCCAGGTAAACACAAGCATGGTATTACAAGGTGAGATGCCGCCTCAGTCATGCCAGGAAACATGTGAGTTGCCCCTGTGGACAGGAGGTGGGGGGGATCACATGTCCTGCTCACCGCTGCTTCCTTCATAGCTCATCAAAGGTTGGACAAGCATAGACAATAGGACCACACATGTTTAAGTGTGTTTTCGATGAAGAACAGACTATGATCATGCCCTTTTTGATCGTGCTTGAGAGTGGTTGAGCTGATTTGCATATACCCCATGAACGTAAAAATGAACCACCACTATCAAAAGGCATTTTTGCCTCAAACCTGGCACTGAATAAAAGGGAAGAGGAAAAAGTAAGCATATATGTAATTTCCTCCTTCTTGTCTAAAACAGCACTGGGAAACATAGTTGGCACGAGATAGCAATGAATGCAACTTTTTTTTTTTTGCATTCCTGTAAATTTAGTATGATTAGTCTAATTCAGGAGTTTACAAGCAGTTCTCTCATTTGCATCAGATCTCAATATAGCATCTCTTGCTTTTTTTCCATTCTTGACTACACTCCTGCAGTGCATGGGCTGTCTTTCTTCTCTTTTGCTCTCTTCCAGCCATTCTGAAGTCATTCACCTGACAAACCAACATGAGGAAAATGTTTACAGTCTTTATAGCTCTTTTTCATGCAGGCTAGTACGTAGAAAGAATGAAGTGATCTGGCCAAGGTGGTAACCCATGTACCCTCCATGTAGCACTAGTAAATGCATCATGAACTGCTGGCATCATCAGCCCATACACAGTCCTGGCCATTAGTGAACTTAGGAGTATTAGGTAAAAGATGCTTTGCCATTAGTTGTATAGTCAAACAGAGAGGAGAGAAGTAAGGTGTTCTAAGACTATACTCACCCTTGGCAATTCAGGGATGACATCTGATAGAGTTGTAATTTCCAGACTGGTTGGATATGCTTCCTTTCAAGCAGAAAGTCATCTGTGATATAGGTGCCCAGGTGCACGCAGTCCTTTCCATGAGTGGCTGACTTGTGGGTGCAACTGTGTACTAGGAGCCATTAACATGCGTGGCTATGTCCTGTGACTGGCAGTGGTGCCATGCTGACAGAAGGGCTCCTGGGAAGTATGAGTTGCAGAAGCAGGAGGAGCAAACCAGCATGGAATGGCAGGACCATTCCCACTGCATTGCCTAGGATCCCGTACTGCTCCCAGCCCAGGCCAGCTGCCATCTTCATGGAACAATGGATGCCCAGGGAATAATGTCATCTCCTGCCTGGGAGATTCTCGTGGACGTCTGCCCCCTTGGAACTACCAGGACTCCTGTGGTTTCCAGAGAAATGGACATTTTCATATGGGACTTAATGGAAGTTTGGTCGTCACTTTTGGCCTGATGACCATTGAGATTACCCAACTTATTCACCTCTCTCTCTGGAACAAAAATAAATTCTGGTTGCATGTTTGTTCAGGGCATGCCAGGCTTTCCATTGTGTTTTGAGTTTTTGGGATTTTTTTGGGAAATCTCTAAAAATAGTTTAGAATTCTGTCTTCACATAACAGGAAGTTTGGAAGAGCTCCTGTTGCACAGAGCACAGTTCGCTTCTTTACCCCTCATCCCATGAGCATCACATTAACTGTGTCTAGAGAACAAGTCCAGATTGCCCAGTCTCACCTAGTCCGGTTCTGGAGCCTCACCTGGTTCCTGCTAAGTGCATTTGAGAGACCCACCAGTGCTGGCACAGCTGCACTCAGATGCATGCAGTCTTCTTAAGGACTGACTCTGTGTCACACTGCATCAGCTTAAAATGTGTGTGGTGATTGGCATCTGATGGTGTTGACAGGCTCTCTATCTTCCACCAAATTATCTGCAAGCATTACACTAGTTCTCTCAGGGAAATACACTTCTTTAGCCTGCAGAAGAGGAGGCTGAGGGAAGAACTTATCACTGCCTACAACTACCTGAAAGGAGGTTGAAGAGGGGCGGTGTTGGACCCTTCTCCCATGTGTTAGGTGATAGGCAGAGAGGGCATGGACTCAAGCTGCATCAGGGGAGGTTTAGATTGCACATTAGGAAAAATATGTTTACTGAAAGGGTTATCAAGCACTGAAACAGGTTGCCCAGGGAGGTGGTTGAGTTACCATCCATGGAGGTATTTAAAAGACAGGTAGATGAAGCGCTTAGGGATGTGATTTAGTAATGGATGGGTACGGTTGGACTTGATGACCTCTAAGTTTTTTTCCAATCTAGAGATTATGTGATTCTCTAGGTTAACAAAGAAAGCAGAAAATATTCCCTTTCCCTTCTTTCTGATGCTGCTGGAAGTTTCAGGAATAAGTTTCTACTGCCTTCAGTCTTTCATTTAAAAGAGGCTGGGAGTATGGAGGACAGGCCATCTACTGAAAAACTGGAGGTAGGATTAGTTTCATCTTCTCCCAGGATTTCTGGAGACTTTGGAGCTGGAATTGCATCTGAACATTGCAGTTTTCTGAACATTGCATTAAACATCACATTGGCATTGCTGCAATTCTGTGTGGACATCCAGTTTTGGATGTAGTTCTGGACCAGATTGTGCAAGACTGGGTGGGCTCATTTCAGTCCCAGACAGGTACTTCCACTGTTTGTGGTTCCCTTTGAGCCACATGCAGTGAAACTCCCGCTTTCCCCCTAAAGAACATGCCCTGTCTCTGGGCTTCCATGCAAAATTTGTCTCTGGTGAATCAGTTATGGGAGCTTGAGAAGCCTTTAGTAGAGAGGTAATATGGAGAAACTAGCACAAACAGCTGGGAGAAAAAGAAGCTGAGATAACCTATAGACAGGACTTCAAGTCGGATATTATTGGATATTATTGGGTGTTATTGGTTTGGATTCTGAAGTCCTTGTAAAGGAAAGGAGAGTTTGCAACTCTCAGTACAGAAAGGAAAGGGACAGGAGCTCCATATCATGGTTTGCGTTTGAAAGCTCAGTCTACGTGTTTTGCTAATTGATACAAAACTTCTGAGGTTGAATCATCATTGTATTTCTGGGAGATGACAGGCTGCAGCCTTTTGCTTTACTTCCCACATGCTTCTTAGGGCTTCCTGGAACGTGTTTTGTTATCCCTTGAGCATGCTCTTCCTCTGCATTTATCAATATCATTGCAACTTTGAGGCTGCTAGGGTCATCTTTGGCACCAGGTATAGACAGGAACCAGGACTGCTGTTTGCTCCTGCTAAGCCCTCTGGTGTGGTGTGTGGTATCAGAGGCAGAGGATGCATGTGAGAATGAGCTGGCCCCTGAAATTCAGCAGGGCTGAGATTGGGGGTGGGGGAGAACAGGGCAGAGGCACTAAATTACGCCATCACCGTCTGTTCCTGAGCTCACAGAACTATGTTGGTGTCAGTATTAATTAAGCTTTTTCAAGGCCAGTTTGAGCTTTGATTACCAGCTGACAGGTACATACAACCCCCCTTCTGGGATCTGTACCTCCCTGCAAATCATCAAACTGTCTTCAGTCAGCTTTAGACCAGAGGAGTTTTGCCAGAGGCATCTTGCATCTGTTGCATCATATACCGTACATTAAAACCATCTTTATTGCTCTTTATAAAGAAACCACAGTTGTTAGAGAGTCCTGACTGCTCAGCCCTCATGTACTTCCTTGCCTGTGCAGTTATTTGCCCGTGTTACCCCCTGTTGCTTTGAAACATGGTAGTACGTAAGGCAGCTAATCACTTAAAGCTATATTCATCCTTCCTCTTGGAAAGCAACCGTGGCAGATACATAACAACATGTTGGATCTAGAGGGGGGTTGATTCAGGCTCATCTGTAATTTATCCAGTGGGAAATGCAGGGGGAATGCCTTTGTTCATTTGTCTTATTCAAACATGCCTATCACAGCCTCTTGATGTACAGTGACTGAGGCGGGGGGAGGGGAAAGAAATTAGAAAGGAAAAAAATTATGGCAGACTTTGCAAAAGAGTTGAATTCCCCATCAGCACCCGATGGAGAGCTGCAGAGCCTGTCCCCTTAGAGAAGGGTCATGAGTCAAGGGCTCACCAGGAACATGGATGATTTGCGCTTCACACCCCTGAGTGAGACAGGAGGGAAAGCATGTGGCATGTGCTGGGAAACACAGCTGCACTACTTGTGTGCTTGCCAGGGTATTTTAAGTGAGAGGAAGGTTTCAAATCAGGTAGTTTTTAAATCTCTAAGATAGCTATCATTAGATGTTCATGTGGACCTTCTTTTTCTTAGCCTAGGAGTTCTTAAAAACAAATATAGCTATGTTAATTATTAGAATTTTCCGCTATTCAGGTAGTATAATGAGATTATTAAGTATTGCAAGATCCTGAGACTCCATCAGGAAATGCTGAGACACTTGTATACAGGAGCAAACTGAACAAAGGGAGTTGTTTTTAAGAAAGGCTACAGAGAGTCAGTGTCTAAATTCATGGGATGGAGATAAATTGAGCTGTTGCCATTATGCTAGTGTTCAGTGAGCAGCAAGTCCTCCTGCAGAGAGCAAGACTTACTGTGACTGCTTGGCATTTGGAGCAGGAACCAGGACACAGCTGAGGGATCCTTGTCCTGCCTGCTATCAGCCAGCTGCCTTGGTGCCAGCCCAGGGCAGAGTGGCCATGCTGAGCCTCAGCACAGTGATTCCCACTTCCACGGCTCTATGTCCATCACTTTGTCTTCAAAATCATGTTCAGCGCTTTGGCTAAGTTTTTCAGTTGCAAAGTGTATGAAATATTTCACATTTAACACACAGTCTCACGTTTTGATGCTATTATATAAAAGCAGAGCAGTTCCACACCAGCAGGCAGCTATGAATTGAAATGCTTTGGTGTTTTATTCCAAGGGAAATTAATGAATACTGTCTTTTCATTTCCTCTCAGAATAACATCTCACTTCTAAAAGCAAAAATTTCTCACAAAGTGGAGTTTTAGCTTTCCATCATCCAAGACTGCCAGAAGCAGTTTGCAAACCCCTTTATTTACACAAGTTAAGAAAGCAGAAAGGTCACTTCTCTGTGTATCTCTCAAGCTTTAACAAAAACAGTAAGGTGCCCAGACACCACTGGAAGAACCATCAAATGTTGACAGACAGGCAGTGTTTCACTCTTAAACCTGGTCTCATGCCAAACCTTAATGTGAAAGTATGAGAGTGGCTAAAAGGAATGGTATTATTAGGTACTTCCTGCATGGGCCAAAATCTCAGCATTTCCTCAAGTTATGAAAGTAAAGAGACCATTCTTATTCTCCGAGACAAATAAAATGTTGAAGAGAAATAAATAAAAATATTATCTTGAAAGGTAGATTGTTGAAATTCTGATTATTCTTAAAATTCATATTTTCAACACTGCAAAAATCTTAAAGTATTTTCTTATCTTGGTAGCGCCACGTAAACATAGCTCTACAGCAGAATCCATTCTATTTATCCAAAACAGGAAAGTAATCTCAGATTTTATCTATTTTGAAAGGGAAAAAAACAACAAAAAAAATATTTTTCCTCACTCTGTCTGGTGAGTAGGCAGAACAAAAGAGAAAACATTGCTTCCTGGAGCTCTTATGGCCACACAAGATTTAGAAACAAGCTACTTTGATACCACAAAAATATCCTTTAGATCTCCTTCTTGAATCTGCTCCATACTGGTAATTTTAATTGGTGCAAGTAGGAAGTGTGTTACAGTAGCTTGGTGAGAGTAGGTCCAAAAGATTGTCTTCACAGGTGGATTTTCTCATTTATATTGGTTTGACCAAATCTTCCCCCAGAAGGAGAAATTTTCCACCTAAGAAATATCTCCTCCTTCTACTTGGTAGAATATCTAATATCTCCTAATATCTCCTCCTAATATCTCCTAATATCTCCTAATATCCTCCTTCTACCTAATATCTCCTAATATCTCCTCCTTCTACTTGGTTGGTAAAATCATGGCATGTTCCAAAGCCTGGACACTGTATTCCAGCACACAAGGTTCAGAGCAACATCTGAGAATCTCAAAAGACCTGCAGCATTTGCATAGAGAGGAGAAGGAGTGAGTTCATCTCCATCTCTGGTGGAGATCAGAGGCTTTGAGTCTTGTATGTCAGTTTTCACAAGCTTAGTTTTACTGACTTCCTTGCAGTTATTCCTGATTTACAACAACAGAAGATTAAAATGAAGCTCAGGGAGGATAGCTGCCAGCTGAAATCCCCGAAGAGATCAGATCTTGCATTATTTCACATCAGAGCAAATGATGCCTTTGGACAAAAGAAACCCATGAAAGAGATAAATATCTATCCAAATGCTAAGACAGATAGGTTCCTTCACAGCTTCCTTACTAATCAAATACGTCAGTGCCCCCTTACAGTAATGTGACAGGAGATTTAGCTTGGGATATATTTCACGAGGACTGGGGGAGAGGATCCAGGACCAGGCCCCTGTGCATGATCTGGGTGATCCTGATGGTCTGGAAGGCTGCTCCATGCAGATATTCTGCACCCGGAGATTTTCTTCCTTCCCACCATGTCCTGCCATGGCTGTTACAGACAGACCAGGAGAGTGCAAGCTGTTGCTGCAGAAAGACTGCAGTAGCAGGAGAGAAGCTGTCAGGAGGCAGACATTTGTGGTTAAGGCACAGGGAGGGTGGAAAACTGGTACGTGACATTTGCAGAGAAGCTTTATTTCCGAGAACAAATAGAAAAAAGGCATTTCAGACCTCTGCAGAAAAAGCCAGAACAAGTGAACAGACCTTGGCAGTACAGTTACCCCCAGAAACGAACAATGGAAAGTAGCAAAAGCCTCAGGGCATTATTAAGAATTAAAAATAACAGCTAGCAGTACCAAACCTGGCACTCTCCTGGCATTTGGCATATGCAGCTCCACAGGAGCTGGAGGAGTGCTGCTGCCCTGCAGACCTCCACAGGGCCCTGAGGGCAGTCATAGCCTGGTGCTGCAGAGGTGAGCTGGGCAAGGGGAGCGCCACAGGGCAGAGACTGTGGTACCAAGTACAAGCCAGGGATAAAATTTCATAATGATGGGCAAAAAGCATGTTTCCCAGCCTGTCGTTCCAAGATGTGTTCTGTTTCTCTTCAGGATGGTTTAGGGCTTGTTCAAATTTTTTTCAGTGTAAACCAATGCAAATGTAACTCCCCCTTTAACAAGGTTTGATGAGAGGAGACTGCTTAGTTCTACGGTGAACAAGGGCTTTGAGCCTGGATCACCTGTTGCCCCAGAGAAGATCTTAGCTGCTGGCTGTCCTTAATAGGGGGCACACAGCTCGATGTTAACTTTCTCCCACTGCCATCTCCCAGTACTGGGTGCTGCCTTCTGGCCCTGCTATGTCACCTTGGGACACCTCTGTGACAACCAGCTACCGAACAAAGGGGTCATGGTGCAACAGGCACTGAGGTGCTGCAGCTGACAGACTGTCATCTGGATCTATTTTGTTTAGGAAAACCACTTAGTTTACAAATATTTGTATTTAAATGGTTTTCTGCCCACATAATTCAAGTCTGTGCTGAAAAAAAAGGAAACCTTCCTTAGAGAAAATTTAAACACAAAGCCAAGGCAGAGAAAACTGCTCATTCTCTAATACCACATTTTCCACAATGGAAATAATTGTCTCTCTTCACATTTGACGGTAATCTGCAGTCCCAAAATAAACAGGACTCCTCTTAACTTTGCTTCAGGGTGTTTCCCGTCTATCAAAGGGGGGCAGGAGACTGCAGCTAGCCATGGTCAAGGCACACCACACTTCTCTTGGTGATCCTCACTTTTGCCTCAGAGGACCCTGGCAGTACAGGGTTAATTTTTTTTACTGGGCGTCAGGGCATACACACAGGTAACTATTGCTCTGTCTTAGTCAGTGGAAAGCCAGGACTGGCAAGGGAAGGAAATAGGCTCATTAGAAGTGTAGTAATGGATTACTTATATGTGGGTCTCGGGACAAGAAGGAAAGGGAATGTTTCACACCAGAGCTGAGACATGTTCACGGCATCTCAGAGAATCAAGGTATGCACTGAGAGAGCAGCAAGAAGTTGTTCAAGATTCACTAATTCTATGCCTAATTTTGTCTGCTTGGGTGAGGCATTTGTTTGCAGAAACAGCAAATTCATGCCAGTATTTCAAGCAAGTTATTTTTGTGCAAGCTGAAATCAGATTTCTGTGTTTAATAAAACATCTGCACCTGGAATACTTCATACAGAGGCTAATGCAGGAACACCCTGAAGAAATGCCGAGTGGCTTGAAAAATAGGTTACTGAGCAGAAAATGAGCAACCCAGCAGACAATGCAGTTGGGATAACCCATCCCTTCTTCTCCAGGACAGGATGAATAGGCAAGTTCTAGGAGCTCACTGAAGAGTTCAAAAGGGAATATATTTTGCTTGATTTTGTTTTTGTAATTATGAGTGCTGTTTTCCTAAATCTTGTCCAGATTTAAGTATTAAATGACTGTGGACACAATACAAAGACAGACAGAAGTGGCATAAGATGGAGTATTGCCTTCTGGCTACAGTAGAGGCCCAAGCCTTGAGAGAGATGATCCTCCTGCCTTCACCAGGAAAACATGTTTGGGTGTCCAATAACTCTAAGAACCTCCCCAGAACACAAACTGCAACTTATTTCTCTCTTGAGTTGTGGTCATCTATCAGAAAAGAGGAAAAATTGTAAGCTTGGGGGAGAAGCAAGGTCCCCTGAAAGCACAGTGTGGACTGTAATGCAACATGGTCTAAACATACAAGGACTCTGTGGTCCAGACCAAAGGTTCAGCTACTCTGTTGCCCTCTGATGCTTGTGCTATAGGTGTCTAGGAAATGGTGAGCAAGGAAGATTTTTAGCACATACTCCCAGATTTTCAGCAATTTAATATTTCTCTGTTTAACAGCTTTAGATTTTTTTCCCTCAGTTTACTATTCTCTTAAGCATATTTTTTTCCACACATCCTGTGACAAGGAATTTCACAGCTTAACTCTAGGCTGGATGAAGAAGAATCTCTTCACGTACTTAGTCTGCCACTAGGTGGTTTTGTCCCTTCCATTTTAGGAATAAAAGATTCGATGTCTTACCCAGGCCAAGCATTATTGTGTGGGCCCTTGTCCAATGTTCCCTCACACTTCTCTTTACAGGCAATTGTTGGTTTTCCCATACCAAATTAAAAGTAGTTTTGAACAGAAAGTGGACGATTGTACTTTACATGACATGAAGATGTTCAGAAGTTAATAACTCTATAACTCTTTTTTTCTGGTTGTTTTGGGTTTTTTTGGTTTTTTTGGTTTTTTGGGTTTTTTTGTTGGAGGCTGGTGATGGGACCTCTTTGGTGAAAGGACTGCTACTTTTTGAAATGGTACTTCTTGCCTCAAGATCAATCTGCTCTAAGGCTGATACTTGCCTGTGGTCAAAGCTTACTTCTACCAGGTAAGCCATCAGGGGATACACAGAAGGCAGAAGGAGCCAATCATGTTGTCCCAAAGAGATTCTTAACACATGTAGACTCAAACAAGGAGATTGGATTTTGAAAATAAAGCCTAGGAGAATACTGACAGGGAAGGGGATGCAGACATCTGCACCATGTGGCTGACAGACCAGAGACAACTCAGGTCCAGAAAAGAGCAAAAAGCTAACTATAAAGCTTAAAATAAATCTATGAAGGCAACTAAGGATAGTACTCTCAGACTCTCTGGGAGTCTTTTCAAGTGAGCACTTAAGAACTTTCCAGATTTTGAGCTGCTCTTTGATATCTTGTGTAAAACTAAAGCCACCCAACTCTTTCAGAAAGCATTAGGAAAAGCAGTCCAAAGAGCTGGCATCCATTTCCCAAATGCATCAGGACTGTGTCAACTGGAAAGCAATCTTGTGCCTTCTAAGAAGGTGAAACCTCCTCTAGGAGTCTGGGTTTGTGGCAGAGCCTTGCACTGCTCAACTCAACCTTCTGGAAAGAGGTAGGAGCAGCTGGCTGCTATTGAGAGGCTTTGTAGATTCACCAAGAATAAGAGAAAACGATTAGCTTCCTGAAGGCTCAGTGGTTGCTTTCTTCTATAAAATGAAATCACCAAAGACACGAACAACCTTCAGATCAAACAAAGGAGGCTTGCAGAGAAGTGGATTCCCAGACACCCATTGGAATGTGCAGATTTCTGAATCCTGCCAGGAAGCTGGTAACTTTGTGCCACTTTAAATTGCCTCCTTCTCTGTAGGTTTCAGAAGCACTCGAGTGTGAAGCACTATGGATGGTTACCACAAGGGAACAAGATGCTCAGCAGTGAAGGGGAAGCCCAGAGGCTTGTTGCTTAAGTCATAATTTTTTTTTCGGGCAGTTCAACTCAATTCAGAGTCAAAATCAGAAGAAGGAGACAGGTGAAGGAGGTCAAATGTGTAAGATAAGGTTTCTGGATCACCGTTTACCCACTGATAGGGACAGCTGTTAGTTAGCACTAAGCGATAACATTAGTGTTGTAATAAATACTGAGACAGCTTCCTGCAGGGGGAACAGACTGCATGCAGTTATGTCAGGAGCCTTAGTAGTGCCCTCACAGAGCTGCAGTTCAGCAAATAAGAATATGTGATGGGGTTTTAAAATTAAAAATATAAAAATTTCAGATGAACTACTTTCAGCATTGAAAATGTTTGTCTTTTCCTGTTTTATGTGTGTCATTGCCTTACCTCATGGGAGCTGCAGATAGAGTTCTTCATGACCACATACAATGCTAGAGATGAGATGCTGGGATAAGACTACAGATCCCACGATGCCCATAGAGCAGTAGGTGATGATGAGTAGCTCTTAAAAGTGAAGAATGACTTATGATAGCTAGCTAATGTTCCTGTTGCATTATTTTTTAATTAACCTATTATTGGCTGCAAAACTCAAACCTCATTTTCCAGGAATTTTCTTTCCTAAAGAAAATTTTAAAGTGTCCAGAAAAGCATAAACAAGATTTTTAAGGACAGCTAATACATCTTAGGAAATAAATTGATATAAGGAATAAATAAGCACTAACAAACACATGAGCCCTTCTGCCCTCAAGCATGCATTTTCTGCACCAACCCTTCCCCCCCTACCCCCCCTTTATAAACTATTTTCCAATTTGAGAAATGTTATATTTGACAGTTGTAATTATAATGGCCTGCAGCCTTTGACTTTCCCTTCATGGTGCCTTTGCTGTTAATGAAGAACTGATTTAGGAACTGGGGTCCCTAACAGCAGCTGACTCTTATTAGGTCTTGTTTCTGGCAGTAGAAGAGCAATGTAAATGGCCAGGTAGTCCAAGACAAGAAGAAGGAAGCCCCTCAAACCCATGGATAGAGCACAGAGGGGAAAAGTAACTCAGGTCAGCTCAAACGGAAACAAAACTGCAGATAGTGTCTTGATTTTCCAAAGTTCAGTCTTCATTTTCAAAAATCCAATGGATGCACATGACCTGGGTTTTATAAGACAGGATTGATGAAGTGGCTGGTATCCCCCTGACTTTGGAGCCTTCTGAGATCAATATGATCCTTGATGCTGGATAAGATCATGGTCATGAGAGTCCTGTATCAGCCACTCTGTTGCCATTGCAGGAATACATGGCAGTGGACAATGACAGTTGCTCCATGCTTCTTGCTGTACTTGATTTACTTTTCCCTCTTTGGCTTTTGCTCTGTGCCCTCCTGGCACTGTGAGCGCTGTTTGGGTAGCGTGGGAGTTTCTGTTTGGTACCATGCAGCAGGCAGTGGAAGGAAGATGAACTGAATATGGACTGTAGGTGGCTGTTCACTTTGCAAGTGGAGTTTGACCTGAGCCATTAACGCTGGGCTCTGCCTCTGATTGATGCTGGGACCCTGGAAGCACTCTGGCCTCAGGGTCTATCATGCCCCTCCCTCTCAGATAACCTGGTTGGTGACATTTTCTCACTGGATCTCAGGAAAAGGAGGTTTCTGTACCATCCTGGGCTGAAGCATTTCAGACTTTAATGACTCCAGTCTGTGGAACAGAAGCAATAAAGATGTGGGAGAGAAGGAGGGGAAGCAAACTCTCTCTCAAAGGTACCAAAGTGTGCAACACCTCGTAAAGCAGTGGGAACTGTAGCTCAGAAAGTTATTGGAATCAAGACTTTCATCTCCTGTCAATAAAGCATTATCAGCACCGAGCCCAATTTTCAGCTCTTAATTCCAGATGTGCACATTGGAACTTCATGCCTTTTCTCATGCTGAAAGCTGCAGCTACGTTCAGGCCCTGGGGCAGATGGAAGGCCAACTAGAAAACAGACAGGTTCCTCCCACTTGTGTCCTAGTAGGGGAGTGTTAGAGTATATGCAAGATTTAATTCCCACTTTCCTAGGTTCCAGTCCGAAGGAAAGACTATGACCTTGCAATGTTCCCTTGATGAGACTGAAGTACACAGCTGAAATAATAGGAAAGGCCACAGCTGTGGCTTCTTTGAGGTCTAAAATAAGAGGAGCCATTCAACTTCCCTGATAACATAAGGCCTTTCACTTGGAAAAATTATTTGGACAAAGGCATCTAGCTACATCTTTTTCCCAAAGGGATCATAGTATGGACAGAAATTAAACCATACATATACACAATATTGTGCCGTAGTTCAGAAGACATGGAGACCACAGCTTACAGTCTTTATTGCTTCTTATTTATCCCCTGTTGCCTGTTGGTGGAACTACAGCTATGCAAGTTAGAAATGTGTCCTGCTCTCCCCTTCCAATCTCAGTCTGCATCTCAGTTCTGAGAAGCCCGATGTCACGAAACATAACGAGTGGGTTGAAAACTTTATACCAGAAGAAGGTGAACTTTCTCATGTTGGAGTACAGGTGAGGACCATGAGGCCAAGGATAGTTCAGTACTGTTCAGCTGGGGTACTCTCACAGTAAGAAGGGCACCTCAATTGTTTATGCCCTACCTTACTTTAGGGTAAGGGTGTTGAATGATACATAAGTAAGGTGCAAGTCATACCAGTGGTTGAATTCATTGACAATAACAAGAATGTGCAGCTTAGCTCTCTTCACAGGGCAGTTGCCTGCGCCTTAGGAGACATTAGGGCACACTCTGGCTCTCCACCAATTGCACTTTGAGATCTGTGTTTGAAGTCGCAACAAAAGCAGACAAAATCACAACAGGCCAAGGATACAAGCTGCACCAGGCAGATCTGGCAGTCACTTTACACAGCAAAATAATTAAATATAGTGGCTTTTGGGTGTATGAAAGAGTAGCAGTCTTTTTTTTAATATCCACTATACATTAGCCAGGGAACAATCAGAGAACAGGCAGCTCCCTTCAGTAGAAGACAGCCATGCTTTTTGGAATGAATCACACAGAGAGGTGCAGATATTCCTATACAAAACCTGTGGTAAATTCTCTGGAAACAGGGAATATAGAAGAAAAACAACAAAGCGAGAAAGGATAAGTAAGAGAATAGGACAGGTAAATCCCCCTTGTGAGTTGCAATAAGTCCATGTTCAAAGTGAAAGCGATAGAAACACTAAACATTTTATAGTGCAGCTTCTTTTGTTTAGGCTTCCCTACTGAGCATTAAATTTTATGGCACTTTAAAGAGTGCTTGGTAGTTTTGTAAAGCCCTGGATTAAACACACACGTAGACACACATGTGTGCATGTGTATATGCACACACACACATATACACATACACAGAGCTTTAACAACCTCAGCATCTTGTAGTGGCCCAATACATTCTATTTTTTACACCATGAACTGAATGTAAAGCATCAGAGAACACCTTGCAGGGAGAGAAACACGTGATGTCAGAAAGGAGAGAGGAGCAGAGGGAGAGAGTTCAGAAAGAGGCAAATAAGGGCCAGCAGAGCTCAATCCAGACCTGTCCCCGGGCAGTATCATGAGGGCCAGGTCTCATCAATGAAGCAGCCAGCCCTGCGTATGGTGTCCACAGAAGTCTGTCTTCTCTGGAGGAGTTGTAACCATGTAGGATGTGCCTTGTAGTTAGTTCTCCCCACCCAAACGGATGTTGCTGGTTTGCAGCAAGCTGAGTGGAAGGTGCAATTGCACAGCTAAGTACAGGGTGCACAGAGGGCACCAAATGAGAAGCATGCTCTTTTGACAGGCTATCAGGTGGATGAACTTGTTATCTGGGCACCAAGGAGACTCCCGTGAAGTGGCCTGGCTTTCCTTGCATCCAGATGTATTTGGATTCAGTGGAAAAAACTGACAACTTTCAAAGGATTTCCTTTTGAGTTCCCTGCACCACACAGCCTCCATACTTTCTGCCAAAGCCATGATGGACTTCTCATGTGATGAGACAGAATAATGAGGTAGGTCTTAAGTGGGTCTGAAACTCCAAAAGCTTCAAGGGAATGGTGGAGGCACTGAAGGTGCTTCCTTGGAAACACCTAATCCCCTTCAGATGAGAATCTTTAACCCATATGACCCCAGAGCCATGAATCACCCACCAAAGGCCTGACCCTCAGCATGCTTCACTGTCAGTTTAGTGGTGGAAGAAGGGCTTTCTTTATGGTTTTCACTCAGGCACACTCTGTCTGTGTAGGACTTCAGAGAGACCATTTATCAACAACTTTATCTACCCCAACGTCTCTCTATGACACCCCAAGCTCCTCACTGTGACATGAAGGTGAATGTCAAGCTGTGGATACAGATGATGCTGTGTTGCTAAACAAGGGGTGTTTCTCGAACTCCTCCTAGTTGCCTCAGCAAGCTTTGGCAGATGGGAAACAGTTGCTGAAAGCAAGCAGAGCTGCTCTTCTCCCAATGTCTTGGCTGCAGTGCTGTTGTCAGGGCAGCAGAAGAGGGCTCTAGTGGCACATGAGGGGCATGTCCATCAGCATCTCTGGAAAGGGTGAGAGGCAGGAGCAAGAGCCGAGGGCACACAGGAATGTATGGTTTTGACGTATTTGAGAAAGTAGTGCTGGACCACTAAATGACTGTCAACGCCAAGCCTTCCCTTGGGAGTTTTGAGGGAATATTTTGATGCCGTTGATGTCGCAAGCACAGTCTTGCTGAGTGTCCCTCTTAGAGTGGCATAGCACTTCTTGAATTTCTTGGACTGCTGGCATAAGTCCACTTCCATCTGGTCTACTTCTAAGTTCATATAAAACCCTTGTTTTCTCCATGACACCTCTACTTGAGTAGCTGAGCAGCCGAGCAGCCCTATATGAGACAAATTTGATGTGGGAAAGTAATTTCTGAGACTTGTCTTGCAGAGCTGAAAGTAATTGAGAGAAAATAAATATATTATCCCATCAGGACCTGGATGTTGGTTGCCTTCTTTTTTTTTTTTTTGCTATTTTAAAAGCAACTCTATATTAAAGTGAGTATCCACAGGGTATTGAAAAGATTCCTGCTACATCCTGAGGGGCTTTGATCTTACAAACACAAGAATTCCAATGAAAGAACATGTCATGCAATTATATCTAGCCATGGTTTGCAATCTAAAAATAAGAAAAGACATGTTGCTCTTACTAGAACTGGCTTTTCTTTCATTGATGGTGGGGTTGTGAAAGCACTTAGTGCCTTTGGGAAACATTTGGGTTCTCTGCTTTATCTACTGCTGTACATGTTTTTAAGAAAAACAGCATGAAGACTTGTCTGCTGTGAAAGCTAGGTGGTTTCCCTGGCTTTAGCTGCAGGTTAGAGTTGCCTCTGCATTGCAGCTTAAAAACTGGCACTTCACAAGATTTAACATTGTGCCCCACAGTGGGGCAAGGACTCTCATGTACACATGCAGCTGTTGTCCTCGGTGTAGCTTCCCTCACCTCAATAGCAGAGAAGAAGGAACAGCAGAGCATAATACACCTTCTGTGCAAGACTTTGAAGAGTCCAATCACCTACCTGGTGAGGTGATAGCCTGCCCTGAATCCTAACACCTGGTAGGGAACCATGGGTGTAGGAAACTATATCAGAATTGTAACAGATAAGCTGCAAACACACTCCATGCACTGTCACGCAGACCATCTTATGATGTAGCAAGTGGGGAGACAGAGGAGGACATGTTACAATCCAAATAAATGAGATTAGAGGTTCGCAACAGGACAACACAGAAGTAAATTGGGAGTGGGCTTTTGTTTCTTGTTTTACCTTCCAAGTAATAAAACCATTTTTCTGACATCGTAGGTTGGTCCTCTAATACAGATCAGTACTCAGCTGCATTGTATCTTCTTGCTACTTCATTCCACAATCACAACATCCACTACCAAGTGCCTTGCCTTGCCTGGCAAAGACAAGCCAGAAGGACAATCTTCTTGACCCTTATTTGGAAAAGGAATACAGACAGGCAACCAGAGCATTTCAATGAGGTTTCAGCTATTCATCACACGCAGCTTACATACTAGCTGCTCTTCAAATCTATCATCAGAAATTGCTTGGGTCTTTAACAACACTGTCAATAAGACAGTGAATTCACTGAGGATTTTTCTGTCCCAAACATGACTTAAGGAGAAAATCCTAAAAGTTCAGGGTTTTGTTCAGGTCCCCTAGAAGCTGGGTGCTTTTGGAAGGACAGTCAAGGGGATTGCAGATTAGGTTCCTTGATTGCCCTTGCAATGTAAGAAGCTAAAGATAGGATTCAAATAGTGGAGAAGGTGAGTTACATAGATTTTGAACATGAATGCATTGTATTCTGTGAGCTTTTGTTATCATTAGGGGAGATTTCCAACAGCACAGTAAAAGTGCTTAACATCTACTTCCTTCTTGTGAGTTAAATACAGTTCATTTTAGTTGTGTAGGTTAAACATCAATTTGCTTTAATTTTCCATTAAAAGTTGTATTTTGAGCATCCTAAGAGTCACAGATCTCATACAGAGATACTGCATGAAATGCCATGCTGCTGTCATGCAGTATGGAAATGTGTCTCGTCATCCTTGCCTCCTCCAGTAAGAGTTGGACCTGAATTGACACTGGTGTGCTGGATGGCTCCTGGCCATGGGCAGAGGAGATTTTGAAATCAGGACTGAGAAATCCAGCACCAAGACTTGGAATATGAGCAAGAAGAAATTAAACTAGGCTAAGACTTTAGCCCTGGGGTCTAACTCTGGTGTAAGACACGGTGTGGCTGTACCCACAAACACAAATTGATTCAGCCTCACCAAGCAAGCAGCCCCAGCCTGTGTCCGTGCTACAGTGTGAAGCGAAAGAACATATTCTGGCTCAGTCCTGGCTCCCACAGCGAGTCAACAACAAAGCCAGGAGCAGAACCATGGTTCTTAAGAATTCCACTTGGCTACTCCCCTCCCAGACTGGTCCTTTATTGTCTTTGGGAACCCACCAGCAGGCAGGCAACAAATTATGCAGATAGGGAAGCTTTTAAAAACATGCTTCTAATTATTTAGGTGCCTGGTCAAAAGCCTCACATTTTTACTTGTGGTAAAAATGACTCGTCTTTTTCTTGGGGCCCTCTCCCTTCTTCCTTCCTCTATATTTATTTCTTAGTCTTTCTGTCTTTCCTGAGAGAGAGAACTGGCTGTTTAAACATCATTAAAGCCAACTACTTTTCGCAAAATATATACTTGTGGGCATTACCCCATTGCACCAGGGACAAATACATCCTGCTCCCAGAGCTGTCATCACAATCATATGCTTTGTACTATGTCTCTGAATGGATTTGTCCCAAGGTGAATATGGTAATACTTTAAAGTAGTGTATTTGTTAAGTATTCTGTCAGGAGCATAAATCAGAACAGGATGCCCAGCATCTTTTCTGCTGGGCAGGCAGGATCCTAGCAGGATTCTAGAGCCCCATCAATAGCAGTCATGAGGACTGAACATCATGCTACATCCCCTCCTTGGTGGTGAGGAGGAGGTCAGGATCAGCTCATGGGAAGATGTTCCCAAACTAGTCCTCATGAGCCTCTCCAGGGCTGTGAATCCAGAAGTGCAAGCAGAAGTGATGGCTGCAATCCCAATAGTGAGGGCAGAAATGAAGAAAATCCTGGGGATCACTAGTATAATGTATTTTTTTGATAGATTGCTCAAGGTGGCCTTGCACCAATTTAGTCATCCCCCGAGGGACAGAATCTACTTCTTGTGAGATTGTGCTGCTTCTGGGGACCATGACAACATAGGCATTCAAATATTTCATGTCCGGCAAAGCCAATCTGTGCTTAAACTTCACCAAATAATTTAAAGTTTGGGATGTGGCAATTGGGCACATACCAGAAAGAAGCAGCTAGAAAGCCTGAACTTTCCCCAGGTTTGGGAGTACTCAGATCCCTGTATTTGCTTCAGTTTCCTCTCTGGCTTTGGCTGGGAATGTTTGTGCCAGCAAGCTAGAGAAAAAAATGAAGTCCATTGCACACAGATGCTTGGCCAGCTCTCAGTAATGAAACACGTCTTTATCGTCCACAATTTTTGATTTAAGGAAAGGGGCAAAACTGCCCACAGTTTGCAGAGAAAAAAATAAAAGAAGCAAGCCTCAATGCTTAGGTTGTGAAACGCAGCTTCCTCGGGACAATAAAGACGTGTTTCATTATGGAAAGTGGCCGACCATCTGTGTGCGTTTGACTTGTATCCCTCAGATCTGGGAAGTAACAAGGCCAGTTTTACACTCAATTCACTGACTGAAACTGTGCTGACGTGTCTGACTTTGTAAACATTGCCAGCATTTTTGGAGTGAAGACTACATGCCTCCCGCTCCTCTGGGCACGCGCCCCCCATGGGGCACAGGGGAGCCTTTCTACTACACCTCCAGCAGACAGAGGCATTAGGCATACCACCTGGCTCTTAGGTGCTGCTCGGAAGGGCTCTTTCCCATGTGACTGTCAACCTCAGGCATGGCTGAAATTATCTCAGAGCACCAACATTCATGTTGCTTAAAAGGCATAGTGTAACGTGCTACCTTGGGCCGAAGTAATGCTAGGCAGCCCACGCTCTGTTGGTAAAACCCTGCAGTGGCCCCGTGCATGCTGCTCTATGGTTTGTTCTGCTTATGCTGATTTTCAGTCAAGGGAGAGATGCTGGATGGATGCACCTGAAGCTAGATGCTTCTCAGCCATACATAGTGTGTGGTAGTGTCAGTGAAGTTGTCTGTACCACCCCTGTTCCCCCAGCACTGCCCCTCTGCTGTCTGAAGCTGCCCCATCATTGTCTGTTTCTTGCCTCCCCTGCTGACACTGCCCACAAGGCTACTGCTTGCGATGATGCTTCTGCCTGCAGCCCTGTGCAACCCCGTGCAGCCCTATGCTGGGCTGCTTGTGCCAAGGAACGAAAAGAAATGGTGATCCAACATGGGCAAATATGGTACTACACTCTCTGGCATTGTTTCTTTCATATCAGCCACTGCACCTGATCCATGGGGACTTGCTGGAGAATCCCTGCCCCCCCCATCATCTCCAGCCAGTGCCACAGGTGTTTGTGCTGCCACTTGCACCTTCCTTCCAACTAATATAGGCTTTGTCCACCTCTGGCAACCAGCCCTCAGCCTGGCAGTTGTTAGCCAGGCAGTGCCTGTGTGTGTTGTGGCAGGAAACTGCAGGGCGGTGCAAGAGGAGGGTGCTGTGGAATGGGTGTTCTGTGTATGAAGCCTGGGATGTGGCAGAAGGTGAGACATCCTGGGGTTGGCTCCATTTTGGAGGTCAGGTTCTTCATGACAAGGAAGGTTTCATCTCTCATATCTCACCTGCTGAAGGCCAAACATTCACACAGATCTTCATCATCTTTCACATTTTATACATATCCTTTTATGTTTCTGACTCACTGTGCAGTCTATCACTAATGCTTCCTATGGCTGTCCAAGAACCAGAGCTGGCACTGATTAGAAAAAAAAACCCTCTAATTTCAGGAGAGACAGAGCTCCAAGAAGAGTAACAGTTGATACCTACCCAACATGATTGAAGATGAACCAAAAGCTACTCAGGCTGCTCCAAAATACATCAAAGATGGCATAAAGACTCCATCTGTGACCACCAGCCCTTGGCTCAGGTCCTAAATGAAGCCATGTGAACTATCTGTGGACAGAACAAACACAGACATAAGCGCATGATGTGGCAAAGATATGACATTTCCCAAACAGCAGGCAAACTGACTCAAAAAAAAACATGGCCAGAAGAGCAGAACAGAACAGGTTTCTTCCATGTCTGCTCTGTAGGGCTCAGAAAGGGTAATACAGTACCTGGAGCTCTCATTTCTAAACATGACACAAGGAGCTTGAATTGGTGTTTACACAGTCATTTTAGGAAAGGAAGAGAGTTTAATTTCAACAGCACACCACCTACATGTGTGCCTGGATATCATTATTGGCAGGTGCATATAATCACAAAACACCAATCAAATAATAAAAACATTAAGTTTCAACTCAAGATCAAAAGGATGAATCCAAACCTGCAACTTGGCTCAGCCTGATGTGCCAGCCACATGCTTCAATACCTATAGCTTCAAGATTACTCATTCCTCCAAGGCACATATGTTTGGCTCTATGGGAAAGCTGAGGAGCTTCTCCTCCTGGGCCCCCACCTGTAAAATCTGTCAACAGCAGCATTCCTGCGAGTAATGCAATGAAACCATGCTAGGGGAAATTTCTGGATGGTGAGGTCTTTTAAAGGGCTGTAGGCAAAAGCCCAAGGAGCAACGCAGCTCAGGTAACTGATACCAATGAGCAGATGTACAGCCGTGCCTGCTGAGGGCTTGCATTACCCATTGGGGATGAAGGTAGCTGAGCAGGCTGGTCAGGGACAGACAGGTGACAATGCAGCATTATTAAAAGTGGGAGAGATGATAGCATGGCACAGACAAGAAATAAAATTCCTTCCAAAACTGGGGTCACATACACGTTATTTAGGTCATTTAAAAACTAGATTAGATTAGAAGCTGAATAAGACGTGGCCTGGATCAGTCCTGCACTGAGTTCCCAGGGCAAAGCTTGAGGTAGGATTTAATAGCTTTCCCCCCCAGTTCTAATTTCCATTAAGTGGAAGGTTTTATGCCTGCCAAAACCAGAAGGCAAGGGTTCTTTGAAATGCTTGGCTAAACATTGCTCTTGGTTGCACCAGGAGAAGCATGGATTTAATTCCTCAGCAACCATTGGAACTCACCCAAGAGCCTCTGGTGCTCAGGACAGGAGTCTACCTGATGCCTGCACAGTGTCCCCTGCTCCAGCCTTCATGCAGCTGCTGCTTGTGTCTGTCCAATGCACAGAACAGTTTCCCCATCACTCTGGCAAAGTCAGTCACTGTCTCTGTCAGGCTGTGATGCACTATAGCTTTGTTGGAGTTTTATTCTTTCTAAACTAACTAGCTGCTAGCCACTGAAACTGGTGTTTTAGAGTCACTAAGTTGCAGCTGCTTGGCATAGTGAGCCCAGACAAGTGAGGAAGAAAGGAAAGAGAGCAAGACATTAGTGCACACATAGTCCAGGTCAACAGCGGTTTATTAAGTCCCATTAACCATATGGTCATGATTATAATAAAAGTCTGAGTTATGGCCAGTGACATGTGTAAACCACTCTGCCTCCTCAAAATCCGATATATATATGATGGGTGTAGATTCAATGTGAACACAGACCTGTATGACAGGGGTTTTTAACAGTTTCTGATCCCCAGGGGAAAGGAAGAAAGACATGAATGCAACCTGCTGTCTGATAACTCTCCAGCTCAGCAAAACCTCTCAAAAGATACAATCTCCTGCTACTGCTCTCCTTTCCTTCACAGGCGCTTGCTGCAACTGCTCTAATTGGGAGACTGCTATTACACCACTGGACCCCAGTAATTAGAATAAGTTTCAAAGTACCAGAAGCAGGCCAGCTCTGTCTGCCTTGTGAAGAACCTGCGTGGCTCCTGTAGGTTCCCATCAAGCCGGATGGGTGTCATTCAGAACAGAATTTGGCCTTGCATGCTTCTGAGCAGTTTGTAACGGGCTAGCTCTGGACTGAAACACCTGTGGGCTGACCCCTGGTGGGAAAATATTCTTGATGCTGTGAAGACATCACGTTTGTTTTAGTATCACCCATAGGAAGTGTTTGGAGGACTCTTCCGGCACCTAATTACTTGACATGTGAGATACAAAGGCTCTTCAGCTATTTCATGGTCAAAGAGATGAAGTAAAAAGTGGCACTGGCTAACACAAGTGATGATACTGGTGACAAGCTACAAGAAAATTCAGAGATCATGAGTAGGAAGAAGCAGCAAAAATTTCTGAGGTGTTTTCTTGGCCGGGCCAGGGAAGACAACAAAGAGTGAAAAGGAATACGTAATTTAAAACATTCTTTCAATTTTAATCATTGTAGGAGTTATCAACCCCTGGGAAGAAATTGAAAGGGGAGATTTTTTTTCTTTGGAAAAGTTTCTTTGAAACAGAAAGACTGAACTGGCTGTGAAGAGCATTGACTCCTCTTGGGCTGCCTCTTCTGCTGCACAAGGGGGCTGCAGCTCCTCTGGCTCCCTTACCAGCAGCTGCAGGAGGCTGGGAGTCACCCCAGTTTGCCCCTAGTGTCTCACAGCCACAGACAAGGGAGACAGAGGAGCCATGCAGAGGCCCAGAGTCTCACGCAGAGCCTGCTGCCAGCCTAGCACTTGTCCCTCCAGCTCCTGCTCCCTTGCTGTCACCCCTCCTGGGAGGCAACCTAGCCCTTAGTAGAGGCAGTGGTACTGGCAGGTTTGCCTTATTGATTCTGGCTGCTTGCCTTGAGGTCTCTGAGTCTGTAAGATAACTGCAATGCAATGCACACTCTGTCCTGTCTTTCCAAGTGATTAAGTTGCAGGAAAGGTTCTCTTCCCTCAGTGCTTCTCCCTTTGCCCGAGTGTTTGTGTCTCCTCCTTCCACATGAATGTAAACCAGGCAGATCTCTAGGTCTTGTAAACTGGGGCATCTCTGGTGACTCCTTGCCTTACTAGAGGTTTTAGCCTGTTGGTCTTTCACCATAAACAATGATACTATAGAAGATATTTCCATTTCCTGGCTCTGAGGAGAATCAAAATCCAGCTCTTCACGATTTGGGTCCATCACCACTAAGCCATGGAAAGATTCCCCTCTACTTGTCACTGTTACAGGGTTGATCTGAAAAGCAGCAGAATTTGTGCCCTCTTCTATGCCAGGAGGGAGACTAGTGGCAGAGAGCAGATGGGTGCAGCGAGGCACAGGCTGGCATGGCTGGTGGGGGAGCAGTGGTTGGAGTGAGGGCCCAGAATTTGGGCAAGTTTACATAATATCTGCATGCAGCAGTGGTCAACATGCAAACCCTGCTGGTGATGATACTTGAGCCTGTTCTATCCTTAGGCATCTAAGCAGCCTGCAAATCAAATACCACAGCCATGCCCTTCCTAATGTGCCTTCATTGTGCCTAAACAACGTAACCATCCAACCTTTCTCCTGGTGAGGCCGCACATCCAGCCTCAGCCCAAAGCCAGGCAAAACTCAGCTGCTAGCACTTACCCAAGCACCCTGTTCCAACACATTCTCCCACTCACCCCCTCCCTTCAGCAGTTTCCTATATCTCCATCTAGAGGAGTGATTTGCCTCCAGGACTCCAGTTCTGCTGGAGGAAAGACCCTGGTCAGAAGCACAACTTGCCTTTCCATCACTGGGAGTTGGAGAGGCTAAGACAGCAAAACCTAGGACATAAATAAAAATTTAGTTGAGACAACAATAGAAAGTGCCAGACGTGCAAAGAAATGACCTAAAAGGTAAAAGTCAAAGATAAATAAGAACAGTCCGTGTAAACCGTGTGCTCATCTTAACAATAAACAGAACGGCAACCGCAGAGAAACTTGAAAGGGCTCCACTCTGCAAAGATGAATGGTTTGCTGAGCCTGCTCCAGGCTCCATTCGAGGGGCTTCGGCATGAGTAATTGGGTGTGAGAAGTGCTTGCTCACCAGGGCTGGAGCAGGCAAGCTCCAAGGAGGGGGAATGCATAATGATTGCTGGGGTTATTTATTGTTTCGTTTGCTCATTAGCTTGGCATCACCTTAAGTCTCCAGCCGCAGCACGTGACAGCTTTGAACTGGTGCCCCCGGGTGTCACGGACGCTGTGACATGCAGTTTTGATGTGTGCCCCGTAGCTCCCGTAGGATTTCCGCTCTCTGCTCTGCTCAGCCCAGCCGTCCGGTGGAGGATAAATCACCCTCCCCAGAATGGTTCAGGGGTTTATTGGTATTATCTATCATTGCAGAGTCCACGTCTGGATAAATGCAAGCTTACTGTCTCTCAACAGTGAGGGCAGGATTTCAGTGTGCTGGGAGAGCTAAAATACAGGGAGCTAAAGCCTCTTGGGTTTCCCTAGGCTTGCTATTCATCACAGGCAGTGTGCGAAACTGGAGACAGGCTGTGCGAGACAGCACAGTCGGCTCTTGCTTAAGGCTCTTGCCTACGGAGGGGCAAGCACTGCAGCCAACCTGTACATTGCTCGCCAAAAGTAGGGAACACAGTGGGGCCAGCCCTGCTCTCTGCAGCCCTTGGCCAGAGACTGGCTGAACTTGCACTCCTTTTATCTCCTGGAAGAGGACATATTCCATGCAGGCATCGCCTGGCCTTAGTGGCACTGGGAAAGATGTGATGTTGGAAGACAAGCCCAAGGAGAACAGAAGAACTTACAGAGGAATTATCAGTTCAGGGATACCAGCATCAGCCAAAAAGAGCTAGACTAATGCCAGTCCACTGCTTGCAAATGTAACCTATAACAGAAGACTTGGTTAAACATGTTACAGACTTCATGGCCATTAGCCACTTTCATTCTTTTAATTTAGCAACAATAGTTCTCCAGCCTAAAGAAAGCCTGAATTGCAAGTGGCAGATAAGAGACCGCAGTCTTCCTCAAGCCTTCTTGATGTCACTCATGACCATGGCAATGCATCGTGTGATTGCCATGATAAAATACCATTTTAACAAAGCTACATTGGCAGGAGGATGCCAAGAAATCACCTCTGTGACTTGAGAAAGGTGAATAAGATCTCAAACAGCATTGCAGTAGCATTTATATTGTCCTTGTTCTTCTGTAAGCAGATCTAGTCTGCTTGACTTTTCCTCTCTTTTTACTAAGTGAAGTTTGACAATATTCTGTGTTAATGGCTTGCTACAGCATACTGCTTAGGGTGAGCCTGGGGAAAATACCTACCAGCAGGAATGGGCACATCATCAAACTTCTTGATAGACAGATCCATTGCCTGACTTTGTATATCCTAGTGATAAGTAAAAAAAAAAATGGAATAGAACTCAATGGTAAAAGAAACATGGGATCTCCTCTCTTCTGCCTTTCAGAAAAGCCAGCTAGTTAGCAAAAGACAAAGCAAAAAATGAAGCATTTAAATACACAGTGAAAGGCAGATGGCTTTGAGTTCTGTTGGGAGGAACCTCAAAAGTTCTCTGCTGAGAAATTTGTGCACTCGGACATCGAAAACTGGGGACTGGGGACTAGGAGCCTCTTTGAAGCTCCTAGGTGTTGAGAGAGAGCTTGTGTCCTTAGCTTGTATCCAACACAAGATAACTAACAGCAATAAGCGCTTGGCTTGGCCAGAAAGGGAAAGATAATGTATTATATGCCCAGAATGATGGATTTGAGGGATGTTAGAAGGCAAAACGGTGCTTTCAAAGCTGTGGACCCACTCACAAATACTAGGTGGGTTTTCTGTGAGTGCCTAGGAGGCATCATCCCAGTCTCTCCAGAAACAGCCAAAATGACAATGCTCATAGATCATGTTCTCTGCATCCAAACTGGCACAATCATCCTGCAAATACCTCTGCAGTCTTTCCAGCAGTTTGCAAGCTACAGATAATTCTGGCACTTAGTTTTCCCCTGACTTCTCTAACTCCTTTTCCACCTTCCCATTCCAGCTCCATGCAACGCAAGCAGCAGATCTGCTTTCTCAGGGCTGTTTTCCCACTCTTTTCCTGTGATGCTCTGTTCTGTTATATGCCCCACATATGTGTCAGATTTAGGTTCCATGGGGCTGTAGGCACAGGGGCAGTTGCATGGCAAGGGTGCTATGCTTACTAACACACTTCCTCCTTTGGTCCTGAAACTGGATGTCTCTGAAATGCTCTGGTGACAGTCACAGTTCTCTGCAGTCCCTCCTGCGTGAGCAGAGAGGAATGCAGGAATAAGCAAAGCCAGCCCCACTGCAAAGACAACCCCATTCTCTTCTCACTAGCCACATGTGGCAGATTTGTGTCCAGGCTTTTCCCATTGCTCCACCTGGAGGCATTCAGGCAAGTGCAGATGCAATGCCCAGGTAACTGGACCCTGGAGGAAGATGAAGAGGCCCTGGGAACCTGCAGGAACAGAGCTCTCCAGCTGAAAAACCCAAATGCACCTTTGTGGTGCTGGATGACAGACACATTAAAGGCATCTATTTCACCTTCTTAGAGCCAGATGCCTCCTCCTTCCTGCACTGGGCAGAGAGCTGGCTCAGCATGGAGTTTTCTCTCCCATTTCTTAGGGATGTCAGTCAAAGCCAGGCTCTTGGAAGTTCAAGCGTGGCGAAAAGGAAGCAGATTTCAAAACACACCCCTCCCTCCTCTCCCCCCTTCCTAGGCCTTTTGTTTCCAGTTCCCCCTCCTCTCATCAAAGGAAGAAACAAGAAAAGATTCTGGAGTCACCAAGCCATGATCTATCATTCTTTCAGGGAGTTTCTTCTAATATTAATCAACACAAGCCTCTCTCCCTTCTTTCCCTGCCCCAAGGGAGCAGCAGGCTTGGAAAGCTCAAGCGGGTTTCAGATGGGTCTTGCAGTAAAATTCCTTAGTTCTCAGTTGGAGTGAGATGGTGTCGGGGCAGTTGCCAGGCTTTCTGAGATTCTTGGAAGATAAATAAGATTCACTGCCTATTGCCTAGCACTGTGAAGGCATAGGACACCCAGAAACTGCTGTTTTCTGCAAAGCAACTGGCAGCTTCATCCTGATAATTAGGGCAAGAGCTGCGACTGACGACAGCAAAGAAGGTGAAGCTCCAGCCAAGAGCTGATGACACCTTCTGTATTTTGCTTTTCAATCCTGGACTGGATTGCAGAAGCATAAAGATTACGCTAAATATGTCAGCTGCTGACAGACCTCCAGTGGTGGCCTCCCTGTGACACAGAGAGAGAGCACAATTTCTCAGGCCACTTTTTGCCCTTCAGGTCCCTCCTCTTGGACTCTCAGGGGGTGCCAGCAGAATGGCTCAGGAGTGAGCTGTTCCCTCCTTGTGCCTAGTGGTGACAGCTTTGCACTGGGACACGAGGCAAGTTTGGGCTGTTTGGAGGGTGCAGAGTAACTGAAAGAGGTGGGGAAGTTGCCTTGTTCTGCAGTCTTTCCTCACGGGAGCCATGAATGCCTCTGGTGTTAAGCTTAGCAGATAAGCCAAAGAACGTCCTCAGTGGCTGCCAAGTGGAACATTTCTGTCTATGTAGTTCAAGATGCTGGCTGACCTCCCTTCAGGCCAGGGCTTGTGTCCCTAGGTGCCAAGAGGCACACAAGGAGGTCCCTTTACCAGGAGGTAAAGCAGGTGTCCATTCAGTAAGTGTTTAATCTCCTGAGGAGGAAAGGACAATTTCAGATTTCCAAGCAGTCTTAGAAGGGGCTCTTCTTCCCTCCTCCTCATTTTGCTCCCATGCCACCCTCTTTGCTGGGGTTAATTAATTTTCTGCTGTGCTCACCATTGCTGATTTGGATGCTTTCAGAATATCATTTACAAAATCCTGCACCCATGCTGCTGATATAATTTGGCCACTAGATTTCCTCCAGTCCAACAAAATCACAGTGAAGGTGTTCTGATTTTTCATGAATCCTTGCAGGCTCTGCTGCCTTCATGGATCTTGCCATAATCTCTGACCTCAAAATCCCTTTGACTTTTCCTTTCTTTTGTTATTTAGTGAGTTTAAGTATCAACAGCCATGAACAGCCACTAAGTAACCATCTTATCATCCTGGTAGCCTTAAAAGCAGAACAGACGAGAGAGAACAAACAGGAACCTCCAAAAATCCTGCACAAGAAGTGCTGAAGCATAAGTGGATCACACCACCCCTAAAACATCTCCCTGAGAGAGTCAAAACAAACCACAACAGAAAACTCTGCTGACAAAATAATGTGATCTCCTGTACACTTTGGTTAAGACAGCTAATTAATGACAGTTAAAGATGGTGACCTGAACCTCCTCTTCTACCAAGAACAAGAATTGCCTCTAAACCATACCCATGTGAGTGCTCAAACTGACTTGCAGAGGTCTCCTTTCAGGTGGCAGATGATCTTTTAACAACTCTTTCAATGTATGTTACCAGCAATAAAGGTGTCCTTTCTAGATCCTGATCTCCAGAACACTCTTGACATATTTTATTTACTTTTTATTTCAGTCTAAAGGGAGATGATTTGACACTGATTTTCTGATTTCCACTCTCATTGTTTAATTATTTAACCCTGCAAGATGGGGGTTTTTTTGGTTTTTTTTTTTTCCAAGTATCAGACTAAAGAGACATATATATTGATACAAAGTTGAGGACCAGCTTGGAACTATGTGTGTCCCATCTTCTTACAGAGATCAGAATTGCCAAGGAAAAAGCATAATACTTAATGTGCTTTTAAAATTCCTTTTTAAACTCAGCATCAAGGTCTGCTGGTTCTGGGTCAGAACAGAGCCAGAGTTCAGGGCAGCACAACCCTCCCCAGGGCTGACCTGCTTCAATAGACCTCCCCTCGAAGGATTTGCAGTAGAAAACTTCACTATATTCATTATATATGATGAATATACTAGCATTTGTTGCTTGCCTTGAGGTCTCTTACATGGCTCATGGATAATCACAGATAGAGAATTAGAAACATCATTCCCATCTTGAGGATCTAATGATCTGGCTCTGGTAGTCCCAAGTATCTTTCAAGTTAAGGTCCAACCCTGATCTAAATTTCTGTTGCGGCTGATCTCAGAAGATTTTTGTTGGATGTTTGAAAGACTTTCCAATAATTTTGGAGGGAAGTGCTGAAATTCCATTGATTTTGGTGAAAATTTCCACAGAAAAATACTTCATATTAGAGTTTTTTACAGTTATAGAAATCACGCTGGAGTTTTAAAAACACTGTATGATTTAGTCTGTTTTATCTTATTTAATTTCATTTATTTTTATGTTCTTGTTTCCACTATTTCATTGCACATCACCATAAGTACACGCCAGAGAAACACTTGGAATTAGCATAAAAAGGATAGCAAATATAATGTCAAAGGAAAGGAAGACAAAATGGTAGTTTGAAATCTGACACATTTCCAAAACTGGAAGCAGTAGTTTTCTAAACAAAAACATTTTTAAGCATCTGAAATGATCTTAAAATTCTGCTTCTCTGTAAATTATAAACATATTAGTTTTCATTTTCAGTTTGGACAGAAAGGAAACTCATTGATGACGACGTGTCCTGTACAAGTGTCATTCGGAGGCTGAAGCAGCCCTCGGTCTGTGTCTTTAAGAAGGAGGGGTGACAAGAGGCTGGCATGCAGCGGCTGTTAGCATTTCCAAGATGCTTTGCATTATGGCAGGACAGAAGAGTTGACAGTCTCTTCTCAGTTCTGTGGTTAGCTGGCTACAGGCATGCAGTCATTACTCTATATTAATGTGAGATGTGAACATTGTTTTGCTGGTTATAATTATTCTCCAAGTGGTATAACCTTAAAAATTACAGCTTTGGAGAATCTCTTTCTCTGTAGTTCTTCCTGGGAGTCCCTGCCTGGATCATTTCCCAATAATGAGATATTCTAAGGGGGCTGGGAATGTATTGATTGATTTATTTGCTTTTGGATGCTAATTAACTTTGATGTTCTACAGCCACGCTCCTGGCTGCCATACTGCCTGCTGAGGAACAGCAGGGCCAGACCTCCACTTACAAAAAAGACCACAGCAGGGGTTAGGTGGGAGTGAGTGTTGCTGTTTTGTGTTGCATTTTGCTCCTGTACCCAAAGTAGAAACCTTTCTGAGGAGTCCTTCTTTTCACAAGACACCCCAATGGACAGGAGCAGAAACATTCCTGTGCACCAGGAATTTCCAATAGGACCAGTGCAAATGGAGACGCCCTGTTGCGGGGCTGCCCTCCAACAAACCAGGAATGTGAACTGCCCACACCCCAATAGCGAGGTATACCTTCTGGCAAATGTTGTCTTGCAGCCACCAAGACCCCTGGCTTTCACCCCAACCAGAACAAAAGCAAGGCAAAAAATCTGAAACTATTGCTTAAGCAGTGATGAAAGGGATCAGCCTTGCTTTACCTCCACAAAAGCAAGTGTCATCAGTCTTTGAAACTACCTGGGTCGGGGCAGTCTGTGGTTTCAATGCAGGATGGGGGATAACATGATTGAGAGTAGCCCAGCGGACAAGGACTTGAGGGTGCTAAGTGATGAGAAGCTGAATATGAGTCAGCAATGTGCATTTGCAGCCCAGAAGGCCAAGCATATCCTGGGCTGCATCAAAAGAAAAATGACCAGCAAGTCAAGAGAAGTGACTCTGCCCCTCCACTCCTCTTTCGTGAGACCCCAGTTGGAGTACTATGCCCAGTTCTGGAATGCGCAGCATAAGAAAGATAAGGAACTGTTGGAATGGGTCCAGAGGAGGGCCACGATGATGATCAGTGGACTTCTGCTATGAAGACAGGCTGAAAGAGTTGGGGTTGTTCAGCCTGGAGAAGAGAAGGCTCCAGGTAGAATTTATTGTGGCCTTCAAGTACCTGAAACAGGCTACAGGAAAGCTGGGGAGGAACATTTTGCAAGCGCATGTAGTAATAGGATGAGGGGGAATGGCTTTAAATTGGAAGAGGGAAGATCTAGATTAGACATTAGGAAGAAATTCTTCATGATGAAGATGGTGAGACAATAGCACGAGTTTCCCAGGGATATTGTGGAGGCCCCCTCCCTAGAAGTGTTCAAAGCCAGGTTGGGTAGGGCCTTGAGCAGTCTGGTCTGGTGGGAGGTGTCCCTGCCCATGGCAGGGGTCTTGGAACTGGATGATCCTTAATGTCCCATCCAACCCAAACCATTCTATGATTCTATGATTCTACATTTCAGCACTGTCTTCCCCACTGAACCTGCCAGCAAGGGGCTGTTTGGCTGTACAAGTAAATGTGGTGATGCATTCAGCGCTGTGGAGTCTAAGGCTAGCATGAAAACCAAGTTGCTCTTCTCACACAGGCAAGAGCCATCAGTAGTGATGACCTCCAGTAATACTGAGCTTTCAGTGGGATCTTAACCAGAGCTTTCCCCTCCATCACCAGAGCCCCTCAGCACACATTGAAATGAGGTGCTGGAAGGCCTAGAACCACACCCAAGCCCTTTAGGTTCATGTTGCTGCAGCACACCTGAGGCCAAGCAAAAGGAATTTGGGAAGCAATGTAGGTAGCTAATGCCATGCACAGGCAGTCCCTCCCCAGCCTAATGGACTGGTAGCCATTTGCAAACATACCAAAAGAGGCTTGCCTTCAGCTAAGGTCAAGAGTATACTTCAAGGTCCAAGTGAGGCTGCAACATGCAAACTGTTTGAATGCTGGAAGAGCAAATCCATATTTTTCTTCTTTACTCCCTCCCTCTTCACTCCCTTTTTATTTTGTCTTAGTGCACTGCAGGACCATGTGAAAGAGAAATGGAGGGATCTACTAATTTTTTCTGGTAATGGAGAAGAGAATTGGCCTCTTTTGAAGAGGAAACAATCCTGTGTGTAATTAACACCATTTTAAGAGCCCTGGCAGTAATGTTTACATGATGCTGCACCTACTAGAGCAATATGTATGATGCCCACATTTGTGGTAGCAGCATCCTCAGCCATCATTTTGCCGTACAAATCGTAAGTCAGCAAGTCTTCCTGCGTATTGCTCATGGAGCTCTGGCTTTGTGCCTCTCCTCCAACCAATTTGTACCGTACTCTGAATATCTAGCAGTTTGCCACAGTGCAGAGCCAAGCCATAATCCATTGTGGGGACCTGTGCTATAATGTCCACTTGGATGTCTACATCATCAGGATGAAGCAGGCTGTAACCTGAGGCCACCAGGAAGTGGGCCCTCCCCTTCTGGTCACAGAGTCACCCTCAGAGCAAAAACGATCAGTTGTCTACTGCTGCTGCTTAGCAAGGATCCTATCTGTCTTGAGCGTGGTGTTGAGTTTGACCACAGGACACAACATGCTGCCTCTCCTTTCAGTTGTGTCCAAAACTCTGGGTAGTGGCCTCAGTACTAATGAGTGACATAAGAGTCTGAGAGCTGGACACAGCTTAGTAGCTGCTTTTTGCTCTCACATCTAAAACCCCAGTCTATAAATGATGCCAAAGAAGACATGAGTGAGGAGAGCCCCAGTTAACCTGGACAATTCATTCCTAAGCAGGGTGCAGAGTCTCAGTGGACTTGAAGTGAGATAACAGCAACCCTGCAGAACTAGGATGGATCTGCCATAGATAGATGGTCCAATTGGGCAAAACCAAATAGTTTTCATGCTGCAGTGAGAGGTGGAAAGGTGAAAGGGGGCAAGAAAAACTGTGGAGACACTCATTCCTGCACAGGACACAGAAGCAGCAGAGAGCTGGTGCTGCTCTTCATTAGAGTGGATGCATGTATCTCTCTAGAGAACAGGCAAGTAATACAATGTAATCATTCATTCATAAAAAAACTGAACATTGGGCTCCTTGCCTCCTCTCTCTTTCTAATTCAGGCCCAGATCTCCCAGGATTATTCAGATATCTAACTCCTCTCTAGAAACATACTTCCTATTAATGCTAATGAAAGGTTTTTAAATAGGAGGCAGATGCGTAGATCCTTTAGAAGACCTGGAATCCTGGCAGATGCTGATTTCTGTCAATTATAATTTGTTTTTTATGCTAGTTGCTCTCAGAGCACTTAGTGTGTACATGTGCCTCTGTGCACTCTAAGAATAGACATCTCTAAATACTAGGATGGGTAAATTTTATCCTCAACAGCAGCAATGAAACTGATTGCTTTCTGCAGACTGAATTTGTTTAGAAACCTATGACATAATTTTGTGACCTCTTTTTGAACACCCACTTGGCATCTTTTATTTTACTTCATTCTTTTTACTCTTCCTCATTGTTTCTGTTTTGAAATTGCAGGTTGGAAAAATACAGCTATCAGTAGATCCATTTCTCCTTTCTCCACCAGCTCCTCTGGTCAGCTGTGCATCATTTTCCCTTTGCTTTATATTTCCTATTACATCTTTGGGATTTTCCTTTTCTCATCTCTTCATGATGCTGGGCTCCTTGATTTCTGGAGCATTTTAGGACTTTGAAACTTTTTCAGTATATTCTCTTTCTTGGGTCTTTCAGAAAATCTGTTTGGTCTGCTAACTGTACTTCTCATTACTGAAGGTAATAGCCAAACTTTGGTTTCATGTAGACCAGTGTTTTCTGTGTTACGCTAATCAGGACACAGCAATGTAAGCCATCTCTGTATGTCCAGTGGCACCTGGATGTTTGATGCATGACCAAAGTGTCTTGGTATGGTTTGTGGAAACATGTAAAAAAGCAAAGCCCAGGTTCCAGCGCTTGAGCTCTGGGAACTCAAAACTGTAGTCTTGACATTTCATACTGAGTTGAATGTGAAAAAGTAGCCAGGACTAAAGTCTTGAACAAAAGCAGCTCTTAATCACCTCATGTTCAGAGGAAAGCTGCTTCCCAAAGTCCAACAGCTGCTGCATCCCCCTACACGCTTCCCTTGTCGAAGTCTTGCAAGTGACCAAAATAATGAACTTTACTTTCAGATATTTTCTAAATCTCTGCTGTCTCTTTTGGGTTTTCCTATCTCTAGTTTTCCATTGACTGACAAAAACCTAAAACCACAAAGGTTATCAATTTCCAAGTCCCTCTCTCTCCTAGCAGATCTGTAAGCTCTCTGAAAGAAAACAAACAAGCCGTCAGAGAAACGTTCATTTTTATTCCTCCAAGAAGGATCTGGGAAACCAGCAGCCTTTGTCCTCCTGTGCTTTCTAGAGCATTTCAGAGAGCAAAACATTTTGACTCACTACAGAGTGCTCCCACTTTCTCTCTGTATCTTTAATCCCACCCACTGGCTGCCATGTGGGATAGGTGAATCCATACATTATGGTCTCTGCAGTACAGAAAAAACCGTGCCTCTCGATGCCCAAGACCAGCATGCTGACCCCTAAAGAAATGTAGGGATTTCCAGCTATGTGATACAAATGTTCAAAATCAAGCCTCAAGCATCATCCAGTCTCCAACACAGTCCAAACTATGTGAGAGACTTTGTGGAACAGTGGCAGATGAGCTGGACTTACTAAGGCTCTTTCAGCTGCCATGAACTGCACTAGAAATCCAGCTATTGTCCAATAGTTCAAGCTGTCTGCAACAAATGACTGGGTGCTATGGGATCATTCTCTGAGCTCTCAGACAATGAAGGGACTGTTTTTTCCCAAGCCTCCTCACTGACTGCCACATTTAATGAAGATACATATTAGGACAGTCAGCACCTTAGGTGGTGAGACCATCAGTTGTCTTCTGCAATGAACGTGGCTCTTTTTTCCCACCCTTTTATTTACTGAAGCTTATTGAGAGAGACTGCAAGAGATGAATTACCCCAGCTGAAAAGTCTGGGCCTGTTAAATCTTGTAGGGTGGCTAGCTGGGCAGCAATATTGCAACACAAATATGACTTTGCCATATAGCATCCTTGTTGGCATCCCATTAGCTGCTGCAGAGACGATTATTTCTTTATTGCTAAACAGAGTCTGTCAGTCGCTTAAGGCACTTCTGTGAAAAATGTAATGGAGGCAGAATAATAATTCAAAACACACCAGACCAGAAAGCCGTAGTTCATTGTATCAGAATCCTTCTGCCTGAAATTCAACCAGTTCAGATTGTTCACCGTGGTGAACCAATGCCACAGATGCTTGTGACTTCACTAGAAGCAGCTCATCCTTCCAGGAAAGCAGGCTTCCCTTCTCAAACATGTGGCATTACAAGTACAGAAGCAGAGGGTAGCAGAGAAATTGTCCAAGTGGAAGCTACATCAGCAGAACTGACTCAGAAGAGAAACTTGCTTTTCAAAGTTTTCCACGAGGCGTCAGCTGCTCTTGGGTGAAGTGGTGCTAGCAAACAGCATCCTGGTTACTTTCTCTCTGTGGGAACTGAACCCTTTTAAAATTGTTTTGACTGTAACCAAGGAATTAGAGAGATGGATGAAGCCAGCCAAAAATGTGACAATCTCCTAAAGGCACACAGATGGTGAGCAGATCCTGGAAACTGATTCACTACCAGCAATTGCTTTCCTGATTTTGGACAGTTTTCAGCCTCTCTGAGGACCTGAGGAAACCCGTTACTTCTCCAAGACAAAATGAGGGGCAGGAGAGGAGAAGGGAAAAAAGCATGATTTTTCCTTGAAATGCACAGTCACACATAATTATTTATTTATTTGCCCTTTGACATCAAGAGAAGCTCATCTCTCAGAGAATGATCACCCATGGCTCAGCCCAGATGGAGGTGGCATACAAATTTCATTGCCAGTGCTAATCATGAAAAGATTTTCCCATTTTACCAGAAACCACAATCTCCCATGGTTCCCAGACTGTTCAAGTGATGTATAGCTTTGTAATTGTCCTGAAAGATAAAGGAAAGCCTCCTCTACGGTTGTATTTGATATTGGCCTGATGTATGGGATTGCTCAGTGCTGGCTCAGTGGAGGGTGTCTAGAGACAGCGTGGAATATGCTTCTCTGCCTTCTTCCCACTGGGGAACCTCTGCTGGTGGCAAGCAGCATCCTGAGGGTTGCAAATTACTTTCCCACATCTAACATCCCTTTCATAGCAGCCTTAGTCAGTTTTTGGCATGAGGAGGAGAGTCAAAGAGTTGTTTATGGCTGCTCCAGAGACTCCTTTGCAGTGCTGCCATCCCTGCAGCACCCTTTCACCAGGGACTGAAAGGAGCTGCTGAGGGCAGCCCAAAAGCGTAGGAATGGGACATAGAGGGTGAAGTCTTGCAAGTGGAAGAGGGAAAAAAAGCTTCTGGAGAAGAAAATGGTAATGCACAGCAAGTAGCAGAAGCCCGTTTTCTTGGGTCAGTGCAAGTGACACTTGACAAACTCTCAATTGATTGCTTATTAGAAACACTGGTTATGGCAAACCCTGCTAACCAGACGGAGCCTGATTAGAAACCTTCCAGCTTGGTGCTGTATAGAAAAGATGGACAAGTTAAGATTTTCAGATAAGCCTCTACAATGCTTAGTTTTCCACTTTACAGAGAGAAATGAGTATCCTGTTAAGAATCTGGGATTAGATTGTCTAAGCAATCAGGACGAGTGGCCACTAGATGGCACGTCCGTTCTTGTCCAAACTATATTCCACAGCCAAGAAAGTCCAGGATGTCCTGGTTGTCTCATGCTGGAGCAGCAAAAGGATGAAATGTTATTGCAGTATCTGCTCTGAGAAAATGCTGGCACACTTTGCAGTCATTTTGCATTGGGGATCTGCAATCTGATGAACATTCCTCTGTGATTTTGAAAGGATTTAAAAATAAGCTGCACACTGATTTTGCAAACTTGCTCACACCGGTTTCAGTGGAGATGTATTAGGACTGCAGAAAGCATTTATGCACAAAACAGCTCATAAAAGGAAATATACAGTGCTTTGTTCTCCCACAGGAGGGCTAGTGAATTTTTTGGGTAGAACCCACATGAAGTAAGAAGTTATTGGTAGATATTATTTTCCAGATCCTCAGCTGCTGTTATGTGGTATACTTCCCTCATTTATACTAGCTGAGAGTCTAGTCTCGAGGTCTCCACATCAGAATTAAGCAAGACATCAAGAGGTCTTTGGAGAAAGGAGCTTTTATTTGAGGGGACTGCCACACACATTAGATTCGGACCACTTTCTCAGAGATTTAATCTCAGAGGAACCGGCAAAATGGAAAAGGCCCAGAAACAGGAGTGAATCAAACACATTCAGGCATTTATGCTGTGTGCCGCACTGTTTTCCATGTGTAGCAACAAATTTCTGAAGTATTCTAAAGCAGAGTTCCAGTGTAGTTTTTGTCATTTAAAAGCTGGCTTGAACTATACAGAAAGCAAAAAGGAAGCCAAGCATATGGATGTCCCTATCAAGTCAGTCTTATGTACCATAAAGAAGTTGTGTTCTGGTGCAAAAAGGCTTATACCACCTTACCCCTCCCCTGTCCAGTGATGTTTTTCCACGACAACATAAAGGATTAGAATTAACGTACAGCGTTTTTAAAATTTTCTATCATCTTCCCTGCTTGAGCAAAGATTGTGCTTTTATTTGATGTTATTTGGAAATTATCACTTTAAAAAATTCTATTTTGTGAATTCAGTAAAGTAACACTTTGTGTTTTACTTGCATGCTTGTAAACACTTGTCACAAAGGGTGAATCAAACCAGTCCTAGTTCTCTGTAACACAAACTGGATCACTGGACAAAAAATATGTTATTTTTGTGAAAAACAAACAAACAAGAAAACAAAACCAACCAACAAACAGCAATCAAAAATAAATATTTGAATTTCCTAAACACATTTAAAACAGATGGGGATCATACAGAAAAGCTACACACTTGGGAGGGGAGGAAAAGGGAGTCTCACATTTTGTTAGTTCTCTAACATTGCTAATCACTATGGAGTTATAGTGCCCCACTGAAACTTTGGGGTACTTATGTGATGCAAGCAACAAATAACTGTCCCCAAGAGTACGCTACTGGAGATCCAGCCTCAGATTTGAGACTAAAGAGAGACACCAAGTGGAAGAAAGGCACATGACCAGTTGCAAGTCAACAGACCTCAAGGATTTAATTCCTACGTGCGGTTCATTGCAGCTTCACATGCAAAAACAGGTAATGTAGTGGTGCATTTGAGAAACTCATCGCCCATGTGGGTGAGAAAAAGCAGGGAGGCAAAGGTGGAAAAGAGACTTCTTTCAATGCTAGATTCAAAACTGGATGCCTTCATAAATAAAATTAAAGGGACTTAAGTCTCTAAATACTTTTGTGGATCTGAGCTTATGTAAGAACTATTAGTGTCATAGGATTATTTGTTCTACTCACCTTGCTCTTTCAGGTAAATCATGCCAGTATTGCACACATTTCCCTGAGAAAACCTCCAGCTTTCGAGTCCCAGCTCCTGAGTGCTTTCATTTACTTTGACAGACCTTGTACTGGGTTCTTCATCTTTGGGTTTTCTAAAGTGTTTATGTCAACTGGACTGAAAGGGATGACTTCTTACCCGTTTCTGGGGCTGTGGGGTGGGGAATCAATACTGCCTGACCAACAGCACCTGTCTCAGCACACCCTCAATGCAGATCAAGGGGGATGTTTCCCCATTGCTGTGTAATGTTCATTCTTCTCAATCAAAGGTAATAGACAGTTAAAAGAACTGTCAATACACAGATGAGTGTTTAAACACATTTATTCAGCCTTGTATCAGACAGCTGGCCCAGGCCAACATGTGTGGCAGCAGCAAATCATATGAGATCTGCGCAGATGTGCCCATCTTCCTCTGGTGCTAATTCTGTTCTTCCTTTTTGAAAGATGAGGGCAGATCCATGAACCTTTGCATTTAAATTATGATCTTAGGAGGAAAGTAGTCTTATTATCAGTGCTCTGGCTCCTTCTTGCTACTACACAGAAAAATGCATACACTCATCTAGGCAGCCTAATCTCAGAAACACTGTTATGGAATGATACTATGCAAAATAGCTCAAATTTTGTGGAAGGGGAGTGATCTTATGGTATTTTGGCATTTCATAATCTCTCAGTGCAAAGCTGGACATAAAACCTAGAATATCATTTCAATATGCAAGTACTAGATCAAAATAGGGTTGTAAGTGGAACCTATTGTGCTCCAGCAGGCTGCCTTTAGAAACAAGACCCTGCTTGGTTCCTGAAGGAATGGTGGATATTCTTCTTGCCCTCTGAACAGGAGGTTGTGATTGAAAGTCAGTTCTCTCCTGCAAAAGGCACAAACAAGGTGCATTGAATTACCTCCAAGGTGAGAGAACACACTGGAAGAAGCAGAATTCTGTGCAAAAGGAAGAAGATTTTGGAATCTAGTGTGGAAGTCTCATAAGTAACGTCAAAAGTTCTTCAGGTGTTGATCCATATCTACACATATTTAAAAGGACTGAGATTGGATGTTACCTCTTTGGAATTAGTTTCTTGTTGTCAAAGATGACTGCAAAAGGCACAAAAATAAAATTGTTTAAAGTCTGAGTTTCACCGAGTTCCATGAAGTTACACTATGGATGTTGTTAGCCTAGGCATGCCAAGGTACTGAACAGAGCTCAGCAGCACAAGCAAGAGCTCCTTAGTGACTGAGATGCTTTTTTGAAATTCATCTGGCATTTTCTATCTTATCTGCCTCAAATGAGCAAATCCACAGCAACAGCCATGGTTTCTTCTCAAGTCAGGGATGTCTGTGACCTTCTCACAGTCTGTGGAAGACTTCTTGAGATTTGTTTCTCTGAGGATTTAAAACAGAGGGACACTCTGGAAAGCACAGGATGGTAAACTTTGATGATATGTTCCACCAAATTTCCCACCCAGAAGTCAGATACCCAGCTCATGGGGGCACATGCTCCTGTATTTGCTGATGGTCAATGGATCACAAAGTTAATGCCCAGGAGGAAGACACATACTTGTGTGCTACATTTTCTGCTGTCCATTGAAGGGCAAGCAATCATTTCTTGCAAAATACTGAATGTGGAAGTGCAGTCACCTCTGTAATAGTCAGCTGTGAGAGATTCCTACCAGGATCTGAAATAACCAAGGTACAGAGGAATCTGCTTCCCAGTTACTTGGTGCCTCTGGCAGAACTGTTTTCCGTTGGCCTGTCCAAGTCTAACATCTGCTGAAACATCTCAGTTGCCTGCATTTCTCACTTCAACCAGAGGAGGGCAACTGGTGATCAGGAAAATTATATCAATTTACTGAACCTGATTGTTCACTTCGAAGTCATAAAACTCAGAATAAGCCAAAATAATTAGTCATTAAAAAAAAAACCCAGACAACTTTAAAAACACATACTTTGATAAACAAATTTTCTCTCTTATATAATTTAAAATAGCCTCCCCTTGACCCACAGGCCCCAGTAACTACTGCACTTCCATTGCTGCTCACTCTAACTATTGTTCTTTGTATATGATTAATCTGCCAGTAAATCACAGCTTTTGGCAAGTAAAAGAGGATTCCACTTACGATACCGTGAAAGCATTTTTGTCAAATTAGACTTTACAAAATCTGTAACTTCAAATCATGCTTTGCTTTCAATCTATTTTATACTCTGTTATTAAACAGACACTAACAGTGAAATCTAAGTTGTTTGATAATGTATTGTCTTTTTAAAGAAAATTTGGAATTTAAACAATTCCTCACTCTATTTTTGAAGTCTTTCCCCCTTATAAAAGCAATTTTGAAAGAACATTTTTTCAAAATTAGGCAGCTTGTATTTATAATTAGAGCACTCATCACTGTATCACTTGAATTTCTCAGTGTTTTGGCCCTTTTAGCACAGAAATCCTTCCCCTGTTAGTCAATTCAAAGACTTTTTAAGGCAAAGAAATATGCAAATATTAAAAATGCATGTGCCTTCCTCTTTCTGTGCTCTCCCTAATGCCAAGGACTAATTTCCTGCTTCTGATACATGTAGCACCGGACAGCAACATGTGTCAGCTGAACCTCAGACCCCTTCTTCTTAGAGATCCTCCGAGACTGCAGAAAAAACAGTTTAGTCCCTTCCACTCTGCATCTTGGCAGCTTGCTGCAGAGCAACCCTTGAGACCTTCCATCCCTGCTTCACAGACAGAGGTGAAGCAATACCTGTACATAAAATGGTGGGAACTTCACAGAATCACAGAATCACAGAATAACCAGGTTGGAAGAGACCCACCGGATCATCGAGTCCAACCGTTCCCACTGTTCCAGGATATCTCCTAGCCAGATAGGCATGGTTTTACCAACAGAGAGTGAGGGGGCTGTTCCATTAGCAGCCACTCATAATTAGTAGCCAACCGTGCAGTATCAGTGTTTTTCATTGCAGAGCAGAAGGGCTCTGAGGACTGTGCAGCTTCTCACAACCCAGAGCAAGGCTGTGAATGGTCTTAATGGTGCAGCACAGCCAGGTTTGTGCAGGGCATTAGTGTTCCTCTGTGCCTGAATGAGACAGGCTTCCTGTGCAAATTAACCAGGAGCTGTATGAGGCTACATCCCAAGGACTCAGACTTGTGTGCAGATTTCTCACGTTTACCCACAACTTGATTGGGTAAAGATTCCTTATAAAAAGAAAGCATTCATTTGACAGGAATGGTTGTTGTGTTTGAAATGAAGATGAGTCAAGGCAAAAGCAGATTGCTTGGTTGAATGACCTATTGACTGGTCTCTGGCTGTGTTTGAAATGGTATTTGGTCTTCGGCCTTACAGCCACATAATGGTGGATTTCTCCAGCCTACATGTTTTCTTACAAGCACTTCTGTCTAATCACTAGCTGAGAATCCAGCATACTGTATACATTGTAAAAGATGCTGTTTACACTTGGGCTTTTAGTTTACCATCTGTGCACAGCTCAGCTGCAACATCTCTGCAGATCTGTTTTCTCCTCAGTTGCCAAGTCCCTGTTGCAAGCCCTCAGAAAAGCATGATTCATTTCAGACTTTCTAATAAAAGTCAGGCTCTTCACAAGCTCCCTTTTAAAGCCTATATCCTGTTCTCAGCAAATGCAGTGGTATAGACTTAATGCTTTTCTACAGACTCACTGATTCATATTCAAGTGGCACTGAAGCATAACCAGTTATACATGCAATCACTGATGCATATGTACCTCCACATTGCCCTTGCTAACACGTATATCATTCTCAAAGCCATTGACACAAATTGATTCAGACACCAGAGCTGCTGGCACATACACAATCCATTTGCACTCCACCTTGCAATCACTTTTTATTTTCAACCCATTTTCTTTAAGAAACAGCCTTTGCACTAATCCTCAGGGGGAATATTTAGAGTTGAGACTTCCTTCCTCAAAGCAGGACACTTTTTGTAAGAATCAGAAACAAGCTACATGCTCAGTACTTGTAGGTTTGTATGCTCCATCAGTGCACAGATGAGGAAGACTGAATAAAAGAACAGGCACTTACACCACAGAGCCTTGTGTCTTTACAGGTAAGCCTTCTGGTTTACAGAGTATAGGCATAAGCCTGACCAGATGTTGATTTTAAAGACAAAGCCTATTACAGAGAGAGGATAGGGATGTTTGTACTGAAGACTAACTCTGCTTGAAAAGAGATGCTGGAGTGCTGCCGGTTTCCAGGGACACATGGCGCCCAAGACTGGTTGTAAATGAGTTTTCAGACACTACCCCAAATAATAGTGATGCAAAATTTGTTCTTATCTTATATGCTAACCACTGACCTTACAACTCTTCTGGAATGAGAGATGAGCCTAAGAAAAGTTAGGTTTATTAGACAGTTTGCATGCCACAGATAGCATGGTATTGCTGTGGGCAGCTGCAGAAACAGGGGTGACACACCACACCTACAAAAACTCCTAAGCAGAGGGATTCATTTCACTTCCATCTTACCCTTCCTGTTCTGCTTCGGCACCTGCATTTCAACCATCTCTCGCTAGATGAACCCGCATGCCAGCTGCAGCTGATAAGCCTGCAGTTACCTGCCAGTGGTGTGGAGAAAGGCAAGCAGCCCAGCGTGCTGTATGCAATGTGCGTGACACTCAGCAAGTGGCACACGCTGTCCAGGTGCAGCCCCCTCCCACAGCCCCTCTGCTCTCATGTTATCCAAGATGCATGAAGGAGGACTTGCGATGTGGCCTGTGTTCTCCCAGTACATGACCGCATACTCATCCTGCCAACAATGCCTGCAGGATAACATGCAGGCTAATCGGAAAGCTGCTGAGCATCGCTGCTGCAAAAGGGGAGAGGGATGTGTCTAACCCAGGTACCAAGGAAAGATTTGGACTCTATGGGCCCCTGAACACAAGAACTGCAAGCAACAAATACAGCACAGCAGAAAAGGACCTCTTGAAAGCTTTTCTTGAAAGTCTGGGGGCACGGTGAGGAATCGCCCTGCAGGCAGAGAAAAACGATTGAGAGGCATCTTGTTCTTACAAAGGACAGGGTAAGGTGGCCATCCGACACCAGTCTCACTGCAAAGGACAATCTGTTTTTTCCTGCCCCCAGGAATAAGGACTTGCTGTTCTTCCTCGTGCCGGGACAGCAGAACCCATAAAAGTGAGGAGTGTTGCTCCTCAGAAAGGTGAGGGACCTCCTGACCTTCGCTCACTTTAGGATTGGCTAGTTTAGTTTTAGCATATTTGGGGACTTAAAGAGGATCACATTATTGCTACTATTAGGTTGCCTTATTGCTATTATTTTTTATTTCTGCTCTTCGGGGAAAGAAGAGGCAGGATCCCATTGGGCTAGTTATGTCACACACACACCATGAACAAAAATCCTGGCGCTGCGAGCTTGCTGCCCACTGCGCCAAGGGAATTGGCTGCACCAAACGGGGGAGCCCGGGGAAACAACGCAGCAACAGCAGCCCAGCACCTCACACCGGGGTAAACAAGAGCTTAACGAGGTTTGAAAGAGGGACAATGCAGCAGCCCTGCTGATGTTTACAGGGCTCGTTCGCTGGGGCAGCAAAATCGCCCGTGGAAAAATCTCCGAGCGGGTCATCAGGCTGGTTTCCACTTGAAACAGTTCCAGCGAGCACCCTGTGAGAACACAGAAACCGTACACAGCTTGAAACGTTAAGGTGGGCACGTACCTACTCGATACGTCAGAAAGGGGGTCTTACATGAGGCGGGTGACACAGCAAACGCGGGACAAACGACCCTAAAGCGATACCCAGTCTACCCTCCCCAAGCGGAGCGAGGCGTCCGGAGCGCGGCTGGAGAAGATGCGGTAGCGGCCGAAGCCCCGCAAGGTGACGGGGGCTGAGAGGAGCCCGTGAAATCAGGACGTTTTGCCTGGTGGCAGCGGGACGCCGCCGCCACTGGGGTCCCAAAAACGGGGCGGGAGGAGAGCGGGGGCGGCCTCGGGGCGGCTCAGCGCAGCCGCCGGCTCCGCCCCGCGGGTCCAGCGGCCGAGACGGGGCGCGGCGGAGGGAACGCGGCGCGGAGCCGGCGGGGCAGGTGGGTGCGGGGGGACCGGGTGGTCCCCGCGGGGCTGGCAGCGCCGCTCCTGGGAGTTCGAAAGTGAGATTTCCTCTCCCGGGAGGGGGGACCCCTCCCGGGAGAGGAAATCTCACTTTCGAACTCCCCACGGGGGGACTCGCGCGGAGCTGGCGTGCGGATCGTCCTCCGGCGCGGTGCGTTTGGGGTCGCGTTGTTGCTGTCGCGTCTTTCGGGGTTTCGTCTTTTCGGGTCTTTCGGCTGCCTCCGGCCAGGCTCCGTCTCGAGTCGCTAAGATGCGCGTTAGATGCTTCTGGAGCGATCTTACCCCTATTGCGACTACAGAAATCCGGTGCTGTCCCCAGCCTGCTGCGTCCCTTTCTTACCTCCCTACTAAGAGCCCAGAAAAGAGGGGATTTAGAGCAGTGGTTGCATTTCGACAGCTCGGTGGGTGTTGGCAGTGAATTGTCTTGCAGCGTGACTGTTAACAAGTCTGTTGATATGAGGATAAGGGCTTCTTAGAACCCAAGCATCCTGTTGCTGCCCCAGAGCATGAAAGAGAGAACATACGCTTTGCTGTGTAGCCTTCAACATCAAATGGAATGCTCAATAAAAAAAAAAAAAAAAAAGAACTGGGGAAAAAACCTGCCATCCTGGAATCTAAATATTGGCTTCGGTTAACTATAAAGCTAGTTACTGAAGTGTTCCCATGTCTTGGACCAAATCTAACGTTTCCATCTTGTGCATGAGATGAGAGCCTGAAACTTTACCAGCTGTGCGAGGGAAAGGCAGCGTGTCCCGCTGCTGCACGCTCGAAGGTGGCAGCTTGGGAGAAGAGTAGCTTTTTGAGATTTTTTTGTGCTGCTGCTGGTGGTAAAGGTTCACAGGGATGTAACGTATCCCAGTGCTAGTGAGGCCTCTTGATGTGTCGCTTTAGAAAACACTGTGTTTCTGTGTGAGTGAAGGCATACAAATGAAGACTGTTGTTTTGAAATCTGCTGTCAGTGATACTGCTCCTCTGCAGAAGACTGTTGTTTGGGTTTCCCCCCTCTCCTTTCTTGGTCGTCGTGGACTTGACAGAAATACTTGTCTTCGAAGCCCGAGGTGTGAACCTGCTACTGAGAAACTTGCTTGCTGTATGAGAACTGCTGAGCAGAAGTGTGTGGCTAGGATGCTTTTGTTGGACCACAATGTTCAAGTATAGAAACACTGCTATGAAAATCTACGAGGAGTTCTCTAGTGAGAGGAGCAGTCTCAATTGCATGCTGCCAGATGCTGATATCAAGATAAGCATATGACAAACAAGCTGTAAAAATGACGGATTACTCACGTCTGACTAAATGGAAAGAAAGTGCTAATGAGGGCGAAGGGCACTGGTGTGGGTGGTCGTTGACCTGTTCTGCAGTGTCACTGCATGGGTGTCGAAAGTCCTGCCAGCGTCTGGTTTCAGGACCTCTTTGTAGTTTTTATGGTAGGGTAGTTTTTAACATTCACACTTGCTTCAGGTCCTTCGGCTAGAGCAAGAACTCCCACACCTACAGTTGTTGTGCTTATTTAAAAATAGTAAAATCTATGGATACTTGCTCATGTTGGGCTGCCACATGGGTGAAAAGGACCTTTGCCAACTGCTCTGCAAACTGATTTGCAGATTTGGAGTGGCTCACAGGAGTAATCTCCCCTCTCTCTAAACATCCATTCATTTAACACCTCTTTCATAAAACGGTCTTGGTTCCAAAAATAGTTTCAATCTGTGGTGGCTCTCGGCCTGGGCTTCTTCATCATTGATGTGGGCTCTAGGGACTGTTGTGACAACATTCTCCTGTCTGTACTGCAGGGCAAAGGTGGCTGGGTGAAGCCCTGCAGCATTTGCTCAGCTTCCTACCTGCATGTAGCTGAAATAGAGCAAGATGCAAGCTCAGTGCCTGGAGAAATTCTCCCCACAGGCAATCTGTTCTGCTGCATAGAAGCTCCTCCCTTAAGAGGATTTAGCGGCTTTAATGATGTGGCTCATCTGGACTCTCTTCATTCCTATTATTGTCTCTATTTTAGTTCTCAGGGGGCAAGCAGGTGTAGTGTGACCTACAAGAGTAAGCTGTTAATGGGAGGTGCTCCAGCAAAGCCTTCCCACAGCTCTATGGAGGTTTCCTGCCCCTGCTGTCCAAGCCCCACCCCATTTCAAACTCCACGAATAGCAGGGGGTAAGTTGGGTACAGTGGAGTGCTGTTTCATATGGAATTCCTTGTCTAACTAGCTGAGGAGAGGTTTCATCCATCTCCTGTATCTCTGAATCCTTGAGTCACAGCTGTAAGGCAGCAAGGGACCATCCAGGAGTGCAGGCAGTAGATGTTTAAATTGGAGGTGAAGGTGGGAATTTTGCAAACTTCTGGTAAACACAGGCTCCAGGGTGCTTTGCACCTCAAACCATGGCTGTGGGTTTTGTTGCCTTGTGGCAATGATACAGTGGGAAGTATGCAGCAGAAGTAAAGGACACTGCCCAAGGACCTGAGGCACTGATGGCTCAGGATCTGTTATGGGAAAACCAGGGAGATGATGGGAGGTGGACTGTGCCCCATGCTATCTGAAGTGGTAATTATTGTTCCACTTCAATGGTGCCTGTAGCATGGCAACTTTCTTCCTGGTTTCCTTTCTGTTCCTGCTCACAGGTGAGTGGGAGGTGACAGCGTGGGTCTAGCAGGGTTCAGGCTATGCTTGAGTGGTTTGAAAGGCTGACGTAGGCAGCAACACTTCCAGCGACCCTGTGCAACTAGGTGTGACCAGAGCCTCAGTTCTTTTGCTTCTTGCTCAGTTTCCCCTTTGGAAAATCTTGTGCACATCAAAAGTAATTTATTACTGCCAGAAACTCTGGCCCTCACCCTAGAGTGCCTTAACTTCACCTCTCTAAACCAGGAACACCGTATCTGCATCCCCTTCTTCTCCTTCCCTGCCTCAGTTTGTCCCAGAACATGGGTTATGGCATTCTGAGATCTGGAGTCCTGATGTACAGTAAAAGGTGAGCTAGGCTCAATAGCCTTTGCCCCTGCTGTGGTTGTCATCTTTGATCTAAGGAATAAACCATGCTCTTGCACTGATACTTCTGTTGGGAGAATATGGGATCATAGCTTTGCAGGGGTAGGTGATTACTGACACGTGCACAAAGTGATGGCCATATGAGCCACCTTCCCCTTAGGAGCTGCGTAATGAACTACAATTATTACCTAACTGCCTCCATGTCCTCCTGGCTCATCTGTATGCTCAAAGAGGGAATGAAATGGAGGAAAGACTAAAAATTACAGGCTGTCTCTTGGTATGGTTAAAGCGATAGTGAGAGATACTCAGCCAGCGCCAGCAGTGCTTTGGTGATTGGTTGGCTGTGGCAGAGCCTGTTTGCTGAAATATTGCTGGGCTATCAGTGCTCATAAACACCGAAGCAGTTAATGGCTGTCTTGAACCTAGACAGGGTGATAAGTGAAGCACAAGGAACTGCGTGCTGGAGATTGCTTAAATCATCGCTTGCATGTGCTGACAGATTCAGAGCGAGCCAATTTTCTGGAAGAAAGATGAGGCGTTACTGTGGACAGGTCTGTGAAAGGGGCTGCCTGGCAGATGACAGCAAAAAAAAGGAACAAGACATTAATCTGTTGGGGTGGAGATTGGAGACAGCCAGCTCAGTACTCAAGTGTGTGTCCTCTCAGACACTGTAGGGCCAGGGAAGCTGGGTGGTTTGGGATTCATCCAAAGTAAATGCAGGGAAGAGAGGGAAGGAGACTTAAGCTGAAGGCAGGCTTTCTCCTGTGGGAAATGGTGCATGCATGGGCTGTCTGCCTGACTGCTCTAGTTCTTTTCTCTCCTTGATGAAGCTGCAGAACTGGGACAACACCATTTAAAAGCAAGTCAAGTTGAAGTGTGGTGTATGTACTTAATTTCTGAAACTTACTGCTGAGGTAAGTGTGTACCTGTTCTTAAGGTGCTCAGGAGCTGGGAAGGGCCAGCTCTCCTGTGCCACCAGGAACCTTGCATATGGACAAAGGACTGGTGGTATTTGTTAAGGTTGCCGCTGGGCTGCTGTTTTAGTTTCTCTGCAGTGCAGCCTTGAGCAAAAATGTGCATCACAGAAGTGCTTTACACTTTACTGCAAAACTGTTGCTGGTCTGTAAGCAGATTGCTGATCTCTTCCAGTACAATGATAATCCCATGGCCATGTGTAGTGGAGAAACGCTGATCTGGGACAAGCTATATATGTTAGGATCTCCAGCAGTCCAGAGATTTGAAGTTATGTAATGGAGAGTTCCCCTTATAGGCAAAAATAATTGTGCTTTGGTCAGAGGAAGGTCTCGTATGTAAACAAAGGGAGAGATGACCCATCAGAGGTGCAGCCATCCGCCTTGACCAAAGCTGACCTTCACACAGCTGGAGCTGGGGACCGCCTTTGGTCCCTTGTCCAGCTGATCCCCATCCATTAACATGGAGGCAGTTTAGTAGAGGGGAAGAAGAGGAAATGGCTTACAAGAATTTGGATAGCAGGGCCTGAACTTGCTGTAAATTAGTTTTACCTGTTTGGAATGAAAGAGGCTATTTTCCAGAGTTGCCCTGGTGAAGAGGTTACTGGTCACTGGATATGGCCATGTCTTCCATCAGCACCTTCCTTTGGCCACTGCCTCTGTGGTCAGTCAGGTTTCTGTGCCCTCACCAGGATAGGTTTGAGGGGCCATACAAGAGCTTGACACCCTCAGCTCCTGTCTCTACATGCAGCAAACAATCTGTTTAGTTTTAAAAACAACCAGCTTCAGGACCCTGATTTTGCTTGGACTGGCATACCAGACTGGCACAGGTTTGAGTCATTGCCTCTAGGTATTTTCTTCATCAGGGGGATCACAGCCTCTGTTATATTGGTATGGGATCAGGAGTGGAAGTGGCATCTTGTTGCTTGGCTAGGACTGCAAGGGCTGCTGCCATCATCCATAATGTAAGAATATGCAAATCCTAAACTCCTGGAGCCAGCATGTCTCCTGTGATAGATGATTAGCAGTTTGGTCAGAAATCGATTGTGAAGTCTAAATTAACTAGAGGAGCTCTGATATTGCACAAAATGACTCAATGCTTTAGTTAGACCTTTCCAGAGAAGTTTCTGCACCTTTCATGGCATTTCAGTTTCTACATGCTCTAGCCTCAAAGGCAGAAATATCTGTGCTGGGCATCTCTTATTCCCTTTCTACCTGATTTTTTGGAGTTTGTTGTGTGGTTGGTTTTTTTTTTTCTGATTTCTCCTTGGTCCTGCAAATCGCTTACTTGGAATATATGTGGACAGAAGTTGAAGAGGTTCTGTGTTTAGTGGTGTCAGTATTAAGTAGGTTTTTTTTTTTACTTTGATCCCCAGAACTAGCATGCCTGCTTTTGAAAGGCACCATGCAGACTGCTCTGCTCCTCCCCTTTCTGCTTCTAATCAAATAATTTGCAGAGTATTCTTTGCATAAATGGATGCCATTTTGGCTGATGCTGTGATAGGACACAATCTCTAGTACAGCAGTTATTGTGCATTGGTTTGGGGACTTGTTGCGTGCTGGTGATGTGATGCAATCAGTATCCTCTTGATTGCTGTGAAGCCAGTCATGTTTCTGTTGTGTGTGTCAGCCTGTACTGAAGCTGCTGGTGATGAGTCAGCCTTGAGTGGCTTCACTGGAATGTCCTCAACTTCCCAGTGTGCTTTACTAGGAGACAGTTTATTTATCCCCTTGCTCCTCTTCAATATCTTGTGGTCATAGAGTAAGGCTGCCTATTCATACAGAAGCATAGATCCAGAATACTGCGCTGGACTTGGGTTGAGGAGACTGCTGACCTGGAAGTTAGCAAGGCTATTTCCCCACCCCTGCTGTTGCCTTGAATTTTGCGCTGACCAAGGAGACACGTGAGCTATTTTGCAGCATCTGTGCTGAATGCTTGAAGAAACTGGGTCTTAAAAGGCAGGCTACTGTTCTAATTGTGCTCATGTCTGAAGCCTTTTCTGGAGGGGGAAACACCAACTAGACAAAACTCAGCTGCCTGGATGTTCTTTCGCAGCAGTCCGAGAAGCTTCTGGGCTCTTCTTTGCATTCAGGTCCCTTTCTAATGCAGGTGTGCAGAGGCACTGCACACTGAATAACTAAAGAGCCCTCTGAGTTGTGCAGTAAATCTATCTATTCCCAAAGGAAGCTCTTTTAACTAGAGAGGATTTCTGCTTGGCAGCTGCTGTGCAGGACAGTGCTAGACCGCACCTGGATGGCACAGCCCTGGGGAGCCATGTGAAACAAGGCAAAGGCGCAGCTATTCTCTTGTTCCCAGGGAGTCTGCGCACCCCCCTGGGAATGCTGCATGGGAGTGGAGGGGATGCTGTGGGTACAACAGAGGTCTGTGGAGGCTGGTGGTGAGTGGAGTGGCGTCTTGTGGGTCAGGTCGGCCGAGCAAGCGAGCCCCAGCCTCTCTGTGGGGCTTTCTGCAGGAAGTGGCTGCTCTCTGTGCACAGGGCTCAGCAGGTCCCTCCCACAAGATTCTCCAGGGGTATAACACCTCGTCTGAGTGCGGCTAAAATGCAGGGAGGGGGGTTGTGCCTGCTCTTAAGAGGTGGGAGGCAATGTCCACAGCCACTGGCACCTCTCCCACCTGATGTAAGGAACCTGATGGGTCAGAATTTCCTCTTGCCCCTGCTCGCTGGGGGAGGCATTGACTCACAGCTTCCAGGAACAAAACTGCTGTTGCTGAAACTGCGTGGGAATTTCTTAATGTCAGCAGGAGCATCAAGCTACTTGCTGCCTTGGCAGAAGAGGCTATTTCAAGGGAAAACTAAGGCTGCTTTGATGTCCAAGTCCAAGATCTCAAAGGCTCCTTGGATTTGATGGTGGTCCTGCTGGTGGTTTCAGAGCCTAGGTGATTCTTCATTCATTCCCAATCCATCATGTTGCAGCTTTAGAGTCTCTCGTGGTAGTGGTTTGAACTTGACCCTGTAGTAAAACAGTAAGTTCTTGCTTTATGTAGGTTCAGGCAGATGGAAAACCTTCCTAGCCCAGCTATCAGCTGTGAGTAAAACCTGCCAGTGTATGTACAAGTAGATGGCTGTGCCCCCAGTGTTGTCCCATGGGAACCTAAACAAGCAGCTTATTGTTTGCCCAGAAAAGAAACAGCCTTCACCACAGGGTGTTTGTTGTCAGGAGGAACAGTCGCAGCAGTGGTGTGTGAAGTGAGCTGAGTCAGTAGCCGTGCTTCTGTGGTACTATCTGATTACTCTTGTAGCCAGGGTCTCAGTGGAGAGACCTAGTGTCCTACAGTGGCTGGCTCTCCTGCTGGTAGCTTGCCCTTGGAGGGGAGGAACTGTCGACAGGGCTTTGCTGGGCTGAATTTCAAGCTACTGCACTATCCAGGGATGGGTATATACCCTGGGGGTGAAGGGAGCCTTGTGTCACAGCCCTTGCCTTCTTAGGTAGCATGCATGAGACCTGTTGCTGTAATTCAGGGTCATTAATATGTTTGGCTTGACTAAAAATTGTAGAATGAATGTAAAGTAGAAATGGCCTCTGAGGAACAGGCTGTGAGGGAAGAAGCATAGGGTGGTAGAACAGAGGGAGAAAAATCGTCTGCAGCCCTATTAAAAAGTAATCTTATTCTCAGTTATTATTTACTAATTAAAGATTAAACAGTGCTGCTAACTGTTCACCCTTTTTTTTTAAAAAAAAAGAGCATTTATCTGTGCCTTGAAGCTTATCTCGTATCTGTAAATCAGTTAGTTATGTGCGATAAAAGTTCTTTTTAAATACTGCTGAACTCCTACTCCTTCCATCTCATTCTTTTAGCATTGCTGCATCACGTAGTGTCCTGAAATATTTGTGCTCTAAATTTAGAAAAGGAGAACCTTTCAAGAAAGTAGAAAAGGCCACCCAGCCTCCTTTGGTTTGAGTTCAGCTGAACCCATTTTCCAGACAACCGTGCATAGAGGTGGAGACTCCAGGGAGGCTCTTCCTTTTCCCAAAACAGACCCAGCTTTTCAAAGCTTTGCTGTCTTATTTTAACTGCCAAATTCCTGGGGAACTTATCCCATATGTATATTCCTCTTGGCTTGAAGCAGGCCCTTCCATAACTTACACATGTGGTGCTTAGAAGGCTGGATTGATTATTTTCCTTTTTTTTTTTGGATGGCGTTTGGTGGAGGGGTGACAGTAACTACAGGTGGCAGGTCTATAATTGACTAATGTTCTCACATTGCTCCAATTAAGTTGCTCCAATTAAGTCTGCTGGATTACCTGCCTGGTAATGCAGCATTCAGCTGGGTAGCAAAACACCTGCATGTGTCACAGTCTGCCTCAGTCTCCAGAACCATCTTTGTAGAAGGGAAACCAAAGGATTTTGAGCATCTCTTCCAGCTGGCTGTGTTTCCTACTGCGCCCTTCTTTTCCAACTTTATCTTCTGAGATTTCTTATTCTCACATTTCACTTCCCAAAACGCTTAAGCTGGGAACAAAGTAGCTTCACTGCGGCTTCTGTAAGAGCTTTTGCTGTGTTACTTTCGCTTCTTACAGTACTGTCCTTTACTGCTGTACAATGCAGATTTTTTTCCACTTTAGTCCTCTTGTAGGAAGGGCTTGGAGTTAGGAGACTGCTCTGTGAAACTGGAAGGAATAAGTGATAGTGCTGCTGTACATCTTGGAGATTGTAGAGAAGCACCTGATGGGATCGGTGCTTCCAGAAATAAAGCATGAAATAGCTTCTGAGCTGTATCCTCTGAGTAATTGGACCAGTGACAGTTTTGGCTGTTGTGGCTGGGTGCTGCCAGTTAAATGTGTAAAACTATATTGCTCACATTGATACTGTAAGGGGAAAAGGTGGTTGCAGGTGTATATTTTTTAGTAGAAGGGGATGACTCAGAACATCTGTGTTCTAAACCCTTTAAATTTAGGGCTTTTGTGCCCCCCTACCCTCTGTAAATCATCATTTTGGAAAGAGACATAGTTCCTTCCTCTGAAGCTTTTTATAGCTCTGGCTTTTTCTTTCTATTCATGCTGCAGGCATAGTAGCGTCAAGTGGTGTCTGTGGTGTGAAACTCAAGATGTTGTGAAATGTTCATCCTCAGACTGTTTGTGGTGGTGCTAATCTTGCCAGTGGGCATAACAGGCTGTCATGGGGTGTGGCATCTTGTGTGACCCTGCGATGATCTGGTGGGAAGTAAAGTTTCTTCTAGGGTAGAGGGTAGTGAGAGCAGAGCATGGGTCCAACAGTAGCCATTTGTGGTTGTGGCACTGCTGTTGTGTGAATGGCTTCATACCATTGAGTTTGGAGACCTCTGTCCCTGTCTACTTTCAGCAAATGAGTTTGCTGAGTTGCTTTCCTTGTCCTCCCTGATATGTGTGTTTGGGAGAGACCACAGGATACTTTGTGTGAGAATCTTGCAGGTATCCTGTACTTCTGACTCTGGATGCTGGAAGCCCTGCAAATGGGATCTTTGGTTGTGATAGGGCAGACCTTGTTAAAGAGGGATGATTAATACAGCTGCTGATCTGTTGTCTTCTGCTCTAGGATCACATGTGGTTCAGTAGCCACAGGCATACAAACAGCTGGTACCCGGTGGGGGTGCTGCAATTACCAAGTGATGTATTTGGCAAAAAAAAAAGATTATTGAGATCATAAGTAGTAAGGGACTGTTTCTGTGAACAGACCAAAAGATGCCTCCCTTCATGGGCTGAGGCATATTTCTGTGCCAGTAGTAATTCTGTGACTTCCCAGTCACTCTGGGTCTGCAGTAGTCTTCTAGCACAGCTTGAACTGTGGGGCTAAAAGGTTAAAACCTCTGCTTCTTGAGATGTGTGCCTTGCTATCAGTAAGTGATCTGATACAGAGTATGTGATATGATTAATGTAGGCTAACAGTCTGCCTTTTCTGTTGTTTGAGAAAGCTGACTTGATTCAAAAGCTTCACAATAATTTGTAATAAATTCTTTGTAAATAAACAAATAAGCAATTTGTAATAAATGAATTATTCTATGTTTGCTTTTTGGTGGAGAATTTTTCATTGTGTTTCTTCTGCTACATAAGATCATCTATATGGTCCCTAGGGGAAAGGTTTTGGCAAGAATCCTGGTGTCAGAAGACATGCTCTCCAATGGGCTAGTGAGGCCCAGCAGCGTGGGACTTCAGTATCTGAGCTCCTCCTGAGGCTCCAGCCTGAGAAGCATGAAGGAGCACTTGTCCTCCTACACTCTTCTTGGTAGGCAGTCTCTGGAGCTTAGCTTCTACTGGCCTCTGGCTTCAGCTACGGAGTGAACTATTGGAGAGGCTACTACTTCTGGGAACAGCAGTGGATAAGCCTTGTGGGACTTGGCTTCCTTCCCTTGCTGGTGCCTGGACTCTGCTCAGCCCCATCCACATGTCTGTGGAAAATAGGGGTGCAGTCCCACAGCTCAATGCGCAAGAGAAGGTATTGAGAGAGAGAGAGGATGTTGTTTAATTGCTGTTCAAGTTGCTAAGCTGAGGAAAACTTCTGTCCCTGAAGTATAACTACTCCCTCTGTTCCTTTGCTATATCCTTGCTAATTCCTGGAGAGAATCAGAGTAGCAAACTTCATTTCCCAGTTTAGGCAGATGCTGTAACTTCTCAGAAACATATTTGGCATGGGTGTGCTGAATCTAAACACCCACTAGGTTATCTGTTCTCACATCTGAGAAAATGGAAGTAACTGAAAACCAGTTTGTTTTGAAAGGGAACTTCACAGTAGAAACTTCTTGACCTTGACCTCTTGTATCTTATGGGAGGAGGAGGCGGAAGAGATAAAACTCAGTTATATTACCTAGCTCCTACCGCTGTCTGGCAATCTCTGGTACTGGCTCATAAGACAGTAAAAAAGATAGTGTTAAGGCTTTCTTCCTCCCTGGACTGTGATAGCCTTTGGGTGTTTTGGGCAGGGAGAGAGGGTTGCTGGATCTTCGGAAGGTATCTGCAGTCCACATGGTGTTGGGAGGGATATTGTGTAGCACCTCAGAGGAGATTTCTTGACCTCCAAGGCATTGCTTGCATGAGAAGGAGGCTCAAGAGCCTGTCTTTTGCATGTACTGGTGTGGGAATGTACGCTGGTCTAACGATGTGGCCTTATCAGGTTGCTAGGGAGAAGTATGGAATACATCAAGGTCGAGAAGCAGCTACAGCATGATAACAAAGAAGGCAGTCTAGGTGCAAGATTACTTATACAAAAACTACTAGGGGAAACTTTGGGCTTTAGCCAAGCATTACGTAAACATTAGACAAGATAGCAGAAAAGTACAAAAGGCTTGCTTGCTTGCTAATAAACAACTTGATTTCCAATCATATTGATTGTCTGTGATCTTGTCTAGGGTACCTGCACAGGTTCAGTCTCCCACATACTGGAACTGGGGCTTTCCAGGCTGATGAATCTGATGGCAGTGGCAATGCTTAGTAGCATCCTCTGCCTGCTGCAGAGCCATGCTGAGGAGAAGCTTACCTGGCTGCAAACAGGGTGCTGCTTGTCTGTGCCAGCCATTCTGCTGCAGTTCAGGGTGCAGGTCCCGTTTGTGGGCTTTGCTCTTTCATGAGCAGGTGTGGAGCAAGCCACTGTGGGGGACTGCCTTTGACACATAGGCATTGCTTGTGGGTAGGGGAGCTACTGAGGCATCCATTTCAGAGATTAAGTTTGCAGCCTGACAGCTCCCAGCAAGGAAAACAAAGCTGAGCTGGTCTTATTTTTGGAGCCATTAAAGAGCCAATGTAGTCAAGTGACAGAGTTGCCCAACCAGTTTTCTGAAAATTATGCATTTTTACTGCACTGTGCTGGTTTTAGTCAGTGTGCAGCCCTCTTTCTGGGCCCTACTTGCAGCATTTGTTGCACAAGTAACATTCTAATACATGGTAATCAAAAAGAGGAGAAGTCCACTAAACAGCAGTTTTGGCTTTTTCTTCTGCCCTTCTGCCTGCTATTTCTGGTAAGTTGTGTAATGTGTCTTTTTTTTAATTTAATTTTTTTTAAGAGGAGAGGAGAACCAAATGACTTCTGGGGCAGGTTGTGGGTTTTTTTTTTGAGGTTGGGTTGGTTTTTTCCAGTTTTTTTGGCAGACTTGTGTCTCTGGTCTTGCTGAATGGAAAGATTTGCTTAACTTGGAGAAATACTGTCTTGCAAATACTGTCATGCTGTGCAAGTATAAGTGTATAGACTGAAAATAGCAAAGAAGTGTCTCTATTTGCCAGTTGTAGGGTCTGAATGTGTACTTACATGCAGGCTTTCAAACTGAAGTGTGAAGTCCAGATGTTCTTTAGATCTGATTGCACCCCTTGCAAATATAGAGAGATGATAATAGGCAATTCTAAAACCTGTCTTGCCCTTTGATACTGAACTGTGAGTGGGTTTCTTATTAACAGTATGATCGTGAAATACGCATTTCCTCTTTACAAAATGCACAACACATGCATGTTGTGGTAAAGCATGCTGAAAACCCACAGCCCTTGTAGACAGCCCTATAGGTGCTTTCTAATCTAGGATCTTGCTGGATGACACCATCACTTGTCAGATTATTCACACAACACTAGACTAACTATGGAAGTCAAACATTTGAGAAGCTTAATGTCTTGCCAGGTGCACCAGGAACAAACGTACCTTTGCAGTGTGAGTTGAAGAGTTTCCTCAGAAACCCATCTAGTTTCCTGAGAAATGTAGTCTTTCCAGTGATATTTATGCAGTACTTGCAGTCAACGGTTGCCTTGTTTCACGATGCTACCCTTAATAGAGGGACAGCAAACATGTAGGGACTGCGTACACATCAGAGCCTCTGGCTTGCAAATGTCTTGCAGGTGCTCATGCTAGGGTGTCACTGCACATGTCTGTTCTCCTAAGCAGTGAGGTTAAAAGTTTATTGACAGTTAAGTATCTGTGCTGCAATTTGTCTCTAACTTTGTGCTTAGCCATCTCCTCCAGCTTGAAGGCAATTGCTTCTACTTAACAAGCAACTGTCTGCAGAGTAGGTGAAATAACAGGTAGTTTGTTCTGCATATCTCCTTTTCTTCCCTTCTATTTGCAAAGTATGTATTATGTAAGAAATGGTTTTCTAATTTTCCCTGACACTTTCCTTCAAAAAGGAAAACTGTAGCTGAATCAGTGACATACATCCACCCCTCCCCTACATCCCCAAGTGTGGCCTGTTGGAGATGGTAACCCTAAGATGGTAAACATAATTAGCATCTTTATTTTTTAGGATCCAACTTCTCCCTAAAATCTCTCCTTTGTAGCTTTAGAAGAGATGGCTGTTTGGAAAATCTCCATGACAAACATGATCTTGTTTATGTTTTCAAGGTCATTACACAGCTGGTATTATCTCAGTGGAGCTTAACAAAAACTTAAGTGAATTCAGACCTGGGTCTGCCTTTGGCTCTGCAATTATTTGCTTGCCAGAGACAAGATGTACTTCCCAGGTGTACCAGAAGTCTAAGGCTTTTATATGTCAACAAGATTAACTCCTTTTGGTATTCTTTGTATGCTAACTTGGCTGTAGCTTTCAGTTGCTGTCCTGAGGGTAGTGTTGTACCTGGTTAACATGAGATTTAGTAACTCTGTCATTGTTCATTAACTGGTACTATTGTGTGAAGCTATTGAGTCCTGTCTCATCGCTGATGATAAGAAAACCTTCTGATGGTGAGTGCATGGACAGAGAAGCATTCCTGGTAGCTGGACTTTGTGGTGCAAGGGTTCAAAATCCTGCAAAAGATAGGCCTCCCCTGCTGTTAAAGATTGTGGCTTTCTGGACTGTCCCTTCCCCAGCCTCTCCTAGGTGTAGGTGTCTATCTTGGAGCTGGGGGTGGAAAAGTGATCATTTAGTAAGGGATTTCTGATCCCCAGCTGGTTTCTGTGGGTCTCTAGCCTAGTATACAGCTGGTTCTGGTCTCTGGATTGGGATAATAATGCAAAAAAGTAACTGCATGAGCCTTCAAAATGGCCTTAAGCTCATGCAAATTATTGTGTAGGTAAAAATCTTTATGGAAGGAGTGGCTTGCTGATCTCTTCCTAGGGACTGGTGTTGCTTTGGTCAGAGGGAGCCAGTTCTGTGACCTCAGTATATCAGTGAGAGTTCCTCCTTCTCCAGGGCTTCTTGGGCCATCTGTCTACAAATGAGCCCAGCTAACCCTGATCACTGCTGTGGTGTGAAAAGAAGGTGGTGTGACCAGGTCATGGAGAACTTAGAGATTTTCAAAGTCCAGCCTAGTAACAGCATATTTAGGGAGATGAACTGTTGCGAGTTATTAGGCTCAGGGTGGCATGGGGAAGGTTGTGTTTGCCTGCAGTGATTGTAATCTGCTTAGGCTGCTTTGGAGGTTGCTTCAGTGGACTAGCTGGACTTCCATGCAAAGATCCTGCCTGCCACATCAGATGCAAAATGTGAAGGATCAGGATCCTCAGGGTTTGCCACAGAACCTTACTTCACAGCACTGGCTGCTTCATCTCTCCATCTATACAGTTGAGAGTTTGACCAAATGCATGCAGGAGGGATAGCAGAAAAGAGTTGTTGTGCCAGCCATACAGGGCATTCAAGGTGTTTGTGGCGACAATAGCAACTGGAAGTCCTCTGCAGAGCTGGCATCAGTCTGGTTCTTGTGTGACCTCTTCCGAGTTTGGTAAAAGCTATTATAGTAGCAGTACATGTATGCAGTCTGCGTTTGTTTTGCACTCCATAGAGTTGGAGCCTGAGGGTTGGTAGTGGGGAGCAACTGGCCAAAGTAGATAGAAACGACTTACAGCTTCTTTGTAACCAATCATTCCTTCCCTTAAGGAGGAGGGTTTGAAGGAGAGGGGACCCCATCTTCCAGCCTATGTAGATGCATTAAAAGGTGAACCCTCTTCCACTTGGAGTATTGGGGCTGACCTTCAGAGCTTGGTGCTCTCAGGAGCACGTGTGCTCTCCTTGAGGGTTTGCAGGAACTTTGAAATTGCCAGTAAATGTACTGAGATGGTGATTTCCACAACTGGTCTACTCTGGTTTGTGTTGACATTGTTCCTGCTTGTCTTCTTCTCTTTCACTGCACTCATGAATGATCCCCTTATGTGCTGTACAGTAACTTGGCAGCTTAGGTGCTTCAACTGCCAGAGCTCATCCAGAAGAAAACTACGTTGTGAGGGAGGTGCTGCAGAGGAAGGCTGAACTCTTACTGGCAAAGCTACATGGCACAGGCATGTACAGTACTAGCGTGAGCCAAATATCATGAACTTCAGCGAACACCAAACGTGCAGTGCTTGCTAGATGGAGGCAGTACAGGATCTAATTTGAGAGAGTCGCATTGCAATTAAAATCTTGCTTAGCCTCTCTGCCCCTTGACTGATGTGCTTAAAACATCTACAGAGGAGCACTTGCCTTTCCTCCTTGCTGTCTGGTGGTGGGGCCAGGAGGCAGACATCTTCAGCTCCCCCTATATTGCCTGTCCTTCACCCTGGTCACCTTTTGCTGGAGGGGGGTGCTGGGAGAATTGCAGGCTCCTGCAACAAAAATAAGTTAGTCTACAAGCCATGATAGGAGTCCTCTGCTGTTGCTAACAAAGTGGGCCTCTGTTGCCTCTCCTTAGACACGTCCTGGATTTTGTACTCCCCATACAAATCTTATCTTCAATGCTGATGGGATAATGACTGGCCTGAGAGTTGGAAGTGGTGTAGGAGGCAGGAAGCCGTGCAGTGATGCTGGCTTAGCCTGTATGGGCTTGTCCCATTGATTCCCCACAGGGAACTCAGGTCCTGGATCAGTTGATGGCTTCCAGGAAAGAGATAGTTCTCTGTTCAGGTCCCTGGGCTGAAGCTGGGATGAGAAACGCCCAGGATCAGCTACAAAGAAGTTCACCAGGCTGTGTTGGCAAGCAGGTTTTTATGGCACTAGTACCTCAAAGCAACAAACTGATCGGGTGCGCATAAATAATCCTGCAATCAGGATGGGAAATGAGAGATAGGGAGAAATGCCACTCTGCAAGTTGACGGTATGGTCTTTTGTGAAAATTGTCTGCAGAGCTAGTGTCAGTCTGGAGAATGGCAGGAAAAATTGGAGGTACGTGGGTAGGATTGTTGAAAAGGTTGTGTGTGGCCGCTTGGAGAGGAAATTACAAATGGTCAGAGCAGTTGGGTTGGAGAGAAAAAGAAGGAAACAAAGAACAACTGTGGATAATGGGTTGAATTAAAAGTTGCAAACTTCAAGTATCAAACTTTTGCACAAGTTGCTGCAGGATGTTAGGGCTCAAAAGTTGACGGCAAATGATCAGCTCTGCCACAATTCACAGGTGGCACTGGCTGGCAAGATTGTGTACTTAAGTCAGCTCTTCACTGCCATGTGGCACATGGATATGCCCTGTTATCTCCAACCTTGTCTGCTTCCAAATCTCAAATTTTGAGCTGCTGCTTCTACTGTATGGCAGTGTTGCTAGTTTTATAACTGTGCAACAAGGTAGGATTTTGAGGAATTACATTAATGTAGTGAACAAAAGTAAGTTTAATTTCTTAAGGATAGCAGGAATATTGGAAAATGTGTAATGTCTCAGTATGTGAAGCCCTAAAGTATCTTAAAAGCTCAAAGCAAAACTCTCAAAACCTGTTTCTCTTTTTGGCTTGAAAACTGCACATTGAATTAATTGATGGCTAGGAGCTATGAAGAAGGCATAGGTCTCTATTGCAAGAGGAAAACGGTGCATAATGCTGTAATGTATAGTTGGAGTTTGGGATTTTTTTTTGATAGGCGTTTAAGGTGGTATGCCTTTAACAAATAGCTAGGAGTAGAAGAACCATAGCAATCTTCTACTCTTGTCACCTCAGGCACCTTGCCTTCCATACCAGCTCTTCTCAACTTGTTTGACTACCTAATTATCTTAGATAACTATTCTAAAGATCCTAACAGGTCTGCAAATCTCTGTTTTCCTGACTAATCAAAGTAGCATGGACAGAGATGGAAATGGGGAGCATACTGCTGCTGAGTGCTAGGAAGTGGATGAGCAAGTGCTGAGAGTTGCCCCTTCAGATTAAAAATATGGAGGTTTGCACCTGGGACCAGACATCTTAAGAAGTCCACTGGTTTATGCAGGAGGTTATTATCTAGCTTAGTTCTTGGCTAGGTTGAAGCATAGAAAAAGAGTTGTTTCCCCCACAACAGACGTTCGTTATTACCTCGGGACCTGGCTGCCTCAGTGCTCTGGTTAAACTGCCAGGCTCCAGTTTGTGATGCTTTTCAGAGGAGATGTATTCACGGTGAAGCCAGTAAGCAAGCCAGCTGGATGGGAAAACTTATGTCTCTAGTTTTCCTCTCCAAGTGTAGTCTTAGGTGCTGGTGTTTGCTGGGATTAGAGAGAAAGTTTCTCCAGCAGAGGAAAGGAGGGGGGAGCACACAGTTTGAAGGAAGTGGCGTTTGTGCCGCCTCTGCTCAAATACTCAGCCATTTTCTGAGATACCATTGAAGGGCACAGTAGTCTTTGGTTACAGCTGTTCTGAAACAGCAAGCTGATTTGTGGTAGGAGAGCTGCACCCATATGAGCAAGGCATGTTGAATAAACTTGCTGTCATTAAGCAAAGGTAAAAAATCTGCTAACAGGTCCTTCACTCCCTTTTCATAGGCTGGTAGTGATGCAGCTGTTGCATAGTACATGTGCTGGAACAGAACCAGCTTATAGCCCATGGCTGCACAGGGGGAACAGGACTGGGAATAAGAATGCTGTGTATTTGATATTTGGTGTAAGTAAACTACTACAGGGGCTTTTCCTGCCTAATTTGAAGCAACCTACCTTGGGTCGCTGCTGGTTTTATGCACTCTGACCAGATGATGCTACACCTGGCTGTGCAGAAAGATGTGCAATGACTGCTATATAGGTGGGATTTTTAAAATCAACTTGCAGCACAGCTGGCTGAGATTGTGTTTCTGTGCTGCTTTCCCATCTCAGTAGGGTCTTGTTAGGTGCTGTGCAGCAATGGGCTTAACACAGCCTCTGGTTATGGCATCCCTTGAAATTAGAGCAGTGATGTTGTCTTCAGATACTGAGTTCAGACTTGTGCTCTTTTCTGGTAGGTGGAGGATGACCATTGCTTGGTGGAAAGACTAGCCAGTTATAACAAGGCCCACATACCAGTTTAGCTCAAGAGTTAACCTAAATATTTAATAGGATTAACCAAAAGCCTTTGATTGAAACAAAAGAACGTCCTGGGCTCATGACCCTTGGTACACCCAGGCTGGCAGCAGGAAACTCTGCCTGCTGGTCTTGCTTTCTGTTGTTGCTCTTACTAGGCCACACTTATGACCCCAACCTAATATTGCTCTTCCTCTGACTGTTGCTTCTTAAAGCAGTGTGGTCTGTTTTGAGCATGGAGCTTGCTAGAGCAAGTTTGAAGGGACTTGAAAGTCCTTCATTGCCTATGCAGGAAACATAACTAAACACAGGGGAGGAAGGAGGAGCAGGAAAGCCGACCTCAGACGTGAAGGAGCTGGCGGATGTGCTGGCCAAACCCCTTTCCATCATCTTCCAACAGTCCTGGAAGACTGGGGAAGTCCCACTGGACTGGAGGCTGGCTGATGTTGTGCCCATCTACAAAAAGGGCCGCAGGGAGGACCCAGGAAACTACAGGCCTGTCAGTCTGACCTCAGTGCCAGGGAAAGTCATGGAACAGGTGATCTTGAGTGCTATCATGAAGCACATGCAAGAGAACCGGGTGATCAGGCCCAGTCAACATGGGTTCACAAAAGGCAGGTCTTGCCAGACTAACCTGATCGCCTTCTATGACAAAGTGACCCGGCTACTGGATGAGGGAAAGGCTGTGGATGTGGTCTTCCTGGACTTCAGCAAAGCCTTTGACGCAGTTTCTCACAGCGTTCTGCTTGAGAAACTGTCAGCCTCTGGGCTGGACAGGCGCACACTCTCCTGGGTGGAAAACTGGTTGGATGGCCGGGCCCAGAGAGTGGTGGTAAATGGTGTGAAATCCAGCTGGAGGCCAGTGACAAGTGGGGTTCCCCAGGGCTCAGTGCTGGGTCCAGCCCTGTTCAATGTCTTCATCAATGACCTGGATGAAGGCATCGAATGCACCCTTAGCAAGTTTGCGGATGACACTAAGCTGGGTGGAAGTGTCGATCTGCTGGAGGGTCGGGAGGCTCTGCAAAGGGATCTGAACAGGCTGGACCGCTGGGCAGAGTCCAATGGCATGAGGTTTAACAAGGCCAAATGCCGGGTCCTGCACTTGGGGCACAACAACCCTATGCAGTGCTACAGACTGGGAGAAGTCTGTCTAGAAAGCTGCCTGGAGGAGAGGGACCTGGGGGTGTTGGTTGACAGCCGACTGAATATGAGCCAGCAGTGTGCCCAGGTGGCCAAGAAGGCCAATGGCATCTTGGCTTGTATCAGAAACGGCGTGACCAGCAGGTCCAGGGAGGTTATCCTCCCTCTGTACTCGGCACTGGTGAGACCGCTCCTTGAATACTGTGTTCAGTTCTGGGCCCCTCACCACAAGAAGGATGTTGAGGCTCTGGAGAGAGTCCAGAGAAGAGCAACAAAGCTGGTGAAAGGGCTGGAGAACAGGCCTTATGAGGAGCGGCTGAGAGAGCTGGGGTTGTTTAGCCTGGAGAAGAGGAGGCTGAGGGGTGACCTCATTGCTCTCTACAACTACCTGAAAGGACGTTGTAGAGAGGAGGGTGCTGGCCTCTTCTCCCAAGTGACAGGGGACAGGACAAGAGGGAATGGCCTCAAGCTCCGACAGGGGAGGTTTAGGCTAGACGTTAGGAAAAAATTCTTTACAGAAAGGGTCATTGGGCACTGGAACAGGCTGCCCAGGGAGGTGGTTGAGTCACCTTCCCTGGAGGTGTTTAAGGCACGGGTGGACGAGGTGCTGAGGGATATGGTTTAGTGTTTGGTAGGAACGGTTGGACTCGGTGATCCGGTGGGTCTCTTCCAACCTGGTTATTCTGTGATTCTGTGATTCTGTGGGTCCTCATGTGTTACTTAGCTGTGCTGCTTTCACAGGAGGAGGCTTGCTCCAGTAGCAGGGGTATGGTCTATGGAAGTATTTCCTAGCTTCTGAGCTCTTTACTGTCAGACAAGCGAGAATTGGAGTAACTTGCAATAATACAGATTTATTTACTCCCCCAGGTCCTGATGAGCGTCCATTGTTGATAAGCTACCTAATTTGCAGTGTTAAGAGCAGCTTTGTAAACTTGCATAAGAAGAGATTATATAGGTTTCCGCTATGGTAACTGGACAGAGTTACACAGTACCTTCTCTCTGACTTGGAGACCTGCCCTGGAGTTTGTCTCTTGCCCTCTCTGTATTGTTTGCCAGCCACCTATGGATGTGTATAGTTGGTGTGGCTGGTACCAAAAAACTAAATCCAACGTCTTGTTACCAATGCGCCAATGCTGCACTGAATTTGTGAGGTTGGCTTTGGAAACTGGGACTTGTTGAAATCTTGTGTGTCTTGATATTGAAACGGAATTGGTGGTTTGTAACCGTGGAGCAGACTTGCTGGTCCTCATGTGTTATCAAAGCATCAGATACCAAGTCACACACAGGAAGCTTGGTTTAATGCTGCTTTTTAAACTGACCCTTTGGCCTTGCTCTCCAGTGTTCCTTCATCTGCTTAGGGGTCGTGAGGAGATGAGATTTTCTTGGGGAGGCAGCTGGCCTTGTGAGCTCCTTCAGATAAGCACATCCCATTTCTCTGACAGGAGTGGTAGCTAGAGTTAGTGTTTTGGTTGATGCTATTAATGCAAAGTCCATATAAATAGTGATGGAATTAGCAGTGTATTTGTGATTAAATCCCTTCTGTAACTGCTGACATCCCTCGGTCACTCTCCAGAACTTGGCAGCAATGACTGTATTTATAGTGATAGTAGTGTCCTGTTTTGCTGCCCTGAAATGACGGCTGGGGTAGTTTGTGGAGCATATGCTTTTGTGGATCTGTTCTGAGACCCAGCATATGATCCAGAGCTCTGCACGGGGTATGGATGTTGCTCTGAAAGCTGCCTGGAGGACCTGATGCTGACATAACTGGTTATCTGTCTGTCTTTCCCCTTAGGTTCAGTAAGTGAAAGAAGATGGGGTCTGGCTGCCTAAAAGTCACCAAGTACTTCCTCTTCCTCTTCAATCTCCTGTTCCTTGTAAGTATTGTGGGCATCTGCAGAGTACAAAGGAAGAAAACCTGGACTAAAACTAGCTGGAAAAGTGGGTTTTTTTCCTGGATGTTGGCCTAGCATGTTCATTAAATAAAATGGCCAGAGTTTTGGAAGGAGTGAGGAAATCCCAGAAGCTGAGGGACATCAGAGCTGCTGTGTGGCTCCCAGGTATGTTGAGAAGCTCCAATACCCACGCGGTGTCTCCAATGCACATAGCTCCCTTCCTGCAGTGTGAAAAGAAAATGGGAGTTATGGGTCTGGAAGGAGAGTAGTTGTAACTACTTTGTTTGCCACATCTGGAGCAGAAAACCTGCCAAACAGTGGTACTGCCCTCCTAAATGGGTCAGGCAGGCTTCAAAGAACAACTCTAATTTTGTTTGAGTCCCAGTGGCTCGTTTTTATTCTTTACAAGATGAATTGGCCCAGGTCCCCTGTTTGAAATGAAGCTGGGAGGTGGAGGAGACTGGGGCAGGCTTGCCTGGGGAAATAAGGCAGCCCAGTGGATGCAATTATTTTTAAGTGTGAGGCTCAGCAAAAGATGAGCTCTTTTTGGATCAGAGTGGATCTGGGAGAGCCACACACATTCTTGCATGAATCCTTTTGTGAAGTTTAGATATCGTGTGTCATGTTGACAGTGGAGGTACTGCTGCCCTTCTGCAGTGGGATGTGATGTTGGGGAAGCACAAGTTTTCAGCTTTCTACATAGCAGCAAGAAAATAGCTTGATATTATTACCCTTTGTGCAGCATGTAAGGGGAAGGAAGGACCAGGCTGAGAGGGCAGGGAGGGAAATAGAGCATGATAAGATGAGCACTGCTTTCTGGTCTGTGGCCCTGTACACAGCTTCTCTCTTGCTTCCTGCGTGGATGAGCTGTGCTGCTGACATACATGCTTAAACTTGAGGCACATCTGGATCTGGTTTTCCTTGGCTTATTCTGTTGACTCTTTCCTCTCTGCATTTTGCTTTCATCCTAAGAGTAGTTAGCTCTGATCTAAGGACTGAAAGTCAGCGGCACACTCTCTATTCCACATCGCTATCCCCTCTCCAATTTGAGGCCGGTATGGCTGTGGACAGCCTGTGGGGACAGTGGTGCTGTCGGGAGGCAGAGTTGGACTGCTTCATCTTTCTGACCCAGATCTGCATTGAAAAGCATTTTCCTATATTTTGCAGGACTTGAGAGGATGGCAAGTTCTGAAACCCTCTATGGGTCTTAGGAGGCTTGAGCCCTCCTGTCTGGGCTGCAAGTGGTGGGAAACAGCTGTTCTTTGCCCTGTGCACACCCTGCTCCAAAACACCTCCTCTAGTATAGCTGAGAGCCCCTCTCCCTAGAGGGAAAGCAGACCTGATATGCTGATCTGGGCCTGGAGAAGAAGAGTTTTAAGGTGGGAGGTGGGGAGGTCTGCGCTGACCAAAGGGAGAAACTGCTTTAATGAGCTCTTTGCTAAACCTACAGTGCACCACAGGTGCTGTCTTTCCTCTCAGGCTACTCTGTGGAAGTGAGGTCTCTGAAGCTGCTGTGTTCTGGAGGGGAGCTTGATGCTTCTTTAGATTGAAGATTTTGATCGGGCTTCTGTCTTGACTGACGGCAGGCATTTCTCATGTGCAAGATGTTGACGAAGTTGGTATCCATTACTCTCTTACTGTCATAGGAAGTAGTTGACTGAAGAAGCTTTTTCCAATATGGTTATTCAGGGTCTGAGTGGAGGGGGATTCTTGAGCTTATATAATGTGGTAGATCACTATTAATCTAGCAGAGAATCTAGATGTTGAGTTCCTGTGAGCTCCCAGCACAGACAGGTTTTGCATACCTCATGCTTGTTTCCTGGAGCTGCTGAATATTGTTGAGGAGAGTGCTTGCACAAATATAAATGTTAATGCTGGTAATGGAGCTCTGTCTGCTCTGGATCTTGAGCTAAGCATCAGTGCTTGCACCCTTTGAAGGCCAGCCCTTGCTTTCTGAAGTGTGTTCTCCAACCTTGCTTGGAGCTGATGAATTAAACCTTTAGATACGTACTAATGAACCTTGAAGTCAGTCAGTCATTGAAACGGCATTTCTCTGCAGCTCAAGGTCTGTAAGAAGGAACCTTGCTATCACAGAATCACAGAATAACCAGGTTGGAAGAGACCCACCGGATCACCGAGTCCAACCGTTCCTACCAAACACTAAACCATATCCCTCAGCACCTCGTCCACCCGTGCCTTAAACACCTCCAGGGAAGGTGACTCAACCACCTCCCTGGGCAGCCTGTTCCAGTGCCCAATGACCCTTTCTGTAAAGAATTTTTTCCTAACGTCTAGCCTAAACCTCCCCTGTCGGAGCTTGAGGCCATTCCCTCTTGTCCTGTCCCCTGTCACTTGGGAGAAGAGGCCAGCACCCTCCTCTCTACAACGTCCTTTCAGGTAGTTGTAGAGAGCAATGAGGTCACCCCTCAGCCTCCTCTTCTCCAGGCTAAACAACCCCAGCTCTCTCAGCCGCTCCTCATAAGGCCTGTTCTCCAGCCCTTTCACCAGCTTTGTTGCTCTTCTCTGGACTCTCTCCAGAGCCTCAACATCCTTCTTGTGGTGAGGGGCCCAGAACTGAACACAGTATTCGAGGAGCGGTCTCACCAGTGCCGAGTACAGAGGGAGGATAACCTCCCTGGACCTGCTGGTCACGCCGTTTCTGATACAAGCCAAGATGCCATTGGCCTTCTTGGCCACCTGGGCACACTGCTGGCTCATATTCAGTCGGCTGTCAACCAACACCCCCAGGTCCCTCTCCTCCAGGCAGCTTTCTAGACAGACTTCTCCCAGTCTGTAGCACTGCAAATATAGCACTGCTATATAGGGTCCCTGAAGTAGTTTGGGGACTAGGTGGTATTTTGTAGTCCTGAAGCCTTACTTCAGGAAAGGATTTGACCTGCTTTGATTAAAGGGAAGGAAGTTATTTGGACTGCTTGCCTACTTGCTACAAAAGATACTAAAAACATAAGCTTGGCGTATATGCTTAATTTCTCTAATCAAAACTTAACAGATCTCAGCCTTCTTGGGTAGCAGACATGGGCCACAGCAGCTGCTTCTGCTTAAAGGAGAAACAGTTCTGTCAGACAAGATCAACAGTCTCTGGAAACTATTTGTTTAGAGAACATAACCGTCTGCCCTACTTCTAACCCTTCTGTAAGTGGAGCAGAAGGATACTACCTAAAACAAAGCCTGGAGTTTAAGGGCCTTTCTACTGGCCCCTGTGCCAGTCTCACCAATACCTCACACAGCTGGAGCGTGAAGGAAGGCAATGCTGGCAGGGGAGAGCTGGGGACACCCAGCTGCTCTTTCTGGAAAGATGAGGCCGCTCCATCACAGCTTAGTTCTCTCATGCCACTCTTCAATGGTCTGTGCTCTGTGAAACTGTTGGTCCTGCTTTGAGGGAGCTACATCTTTCTTTCTTGAGTGTAGAAAAGGATCTTGCTGAAATCAGGGGTGAAACCTCCACCCATTGGATGGAGGGGATTCATCTGTGCCCCACTTCAGGAGCTTAAAGCAGAGGAGCAGAGGAATTAAATTCTAAGGAAGGCAGACATCATTTCTTCTATGGATGGTCTGAAGCAGCCTTACTATGCTATGCAAACTTCTGAAAAGGCTCAGCAGAAATACTGTCGTGTTAATAGGTAAATGTACTGCTCACAGTACAGTGTTTTCCCCTTGCAGTTTTTCTCCTTACCTTCACCTTTTAGTGTTTTCCACAGCAGCTCTTGGCAAACACATCAGCTGTGGACTAGAGCAAAGATCAGAGTGAAAACAGACCTTGGATAGTCTGAATACTTCATAACAAATACCTTCCCAGGAACTCAGCTCAGCAGCCATTCTGTGTTTTGTCAGCAACAGCAAAACTTAAGTGATATTTCAGATCAGTGAGCCAAGATGTAGCATTCAGCCTGGTTTGCATCTTTGTTAAGACAAATATTTTATTAAGACTATAGTTTAAATGTGAGACTGCCTCAAACTGTAAATTCAGCAGTTCTTGGCAATCCCAAGTTTTGAGAGGAAATTTTTAGGCACCACAGCTGTTGCATGTTCAAGGGGCCTTTCTAGTCTGATCAGCAGATTCAGTGCAGTGGTGCAGCATGTTATGACATAATGCAAGGGGAAATTCTTGTTCTTGTTACTACTATCTTATCTCTTTTTCTTTTCTCTCTCTTTATGTTTTTTTTTTTCCTTCGAGACAACAGCTATATACTTTCTACAGCTTCATAGATGGGAATTTGCTTGTTGACTTTCTAATCGTGTCACCATAGCTAACTACAAATTGTACTCTCAGCCAAGCCAGAAAAGCTTGCAAGCAGCTTATTTCAGACTGTTGCTTTTTCTTTGCTCAGAAAAGTTTCTTTGTATGAGGAGCTGAAGCACAGTTAAGCTTTCAAAGTGTGGAGCCAATGCCTGTACACATAACTGTCTGTGCCAGCTTGCTTCAGGTGGTAGTCTGGCATTTCTCTTTTCTCCCAAATACCTGAACATTCTCTCATGAAGCACTGCATTACAATCCCTCTTCAGCCCTGTTGGTTTATTCTCTTCATCCTGTCTTGAAATCCTGCTGGTCTACAAACTGGTGCTTGCAGTTCATGTCCTCTGGGAGCATCTTACTTGCACTCCTTGTCTTTTTTCTTCAAAGTCTGTTTTAGATCTTTGCATAACAAGTGGTTTCCAGCTTTTACCACTGCTAGTTGGCTGAACAGCATGAGTTTCAGCTTCTTACCAAACCTGCAGACTTACAGGCTTCTCAGCACAGTTACTTTATTATGAGTATAATACTGCTTGATTCTAGTTTGGGAGAGGGGGTCACCCTCACAGTGAAGCATAAAGCATGATGGTATCTGGAAGCTTAAACAAAGCATACCTCCCTCTTTCAAAATGAGGTAGGAAAGCTCTATGTCTCTTGCCATCTGAATTCAGAGTCCAGATTCAGCTGAGTCCTCATAGGAACATACTGTGCTACTAATCCTTGCCCTAGATAAGACTGTGGTGAGAAAGGCAGGGACCGTGGCTGATGTTTCATAATGCTTGACTCTCTATTGGCAGTAAGATGTGCTGACTTGAGGAACTGGGGTATTCTGGCATAAACCAGGGGCCAAAGCAAAATACCCAAGCCCAGCGTTGGAAGGGGCAAAGCACTTCATTCAGTGGAATCTGCATGCAAAGTGAATGCTGCTGGCTTTTTACATTTATGGGTTGAAGACATAACTTTATAATGGAGAATGACAAGCTGAAGATTTCCTTCCTGGGAAGGTTCCAGTTCCCAGATACCTAATCCTTTGGCAGCTGGCTCCCAGCCTGGTCCCATAGGGTCAGGGACTTCTCTATTAAAAACATCTTTGAAATCACATGTTAGATGTGCTTGTCCTTCCTTAGTTCTTCACAGAAGCTGTGCACTTACCTTGTGCTTCTGACAACAAGATTCTAGCAGCAGGGAGTCTCTTCCTGAGACTGTTTCAGATGGTCCTATACAACATCATGTACTACTAAAACACTGTGTGAAGGATTGCCAGACAATGTGGAGCTCCTGTGCAGTTGGCTGAAGATCTCTTCCTGGAGTCATGCTAATCCTGTTTACTTTGGGAGATGTACCAGGAGGGGAGATGGGTGGGAACAGCAAAAGAGTAGTTGTTTTTACTTCGGAGGTATGGAAAATGATGACTGTATTGTTTGTCTAAATTGATAAGCCAGCTATATATGTTCTCTTCTTGCTCTTTCAGATCCTGGGTGCTGTGATCCTGGGTTTTGGAATATGGATTCTGGCTGACAAAACCAGTTTCATTGCAGTTTTGCGTAAGACCATGTTTCTTCATCTTTTTCCTTCTGAATTGTATCAAGTCAGGGGCTGTGCTTGGCCATGGTATAGTCTGGGGTTGGCAGTGTTTTTCTGCATACTCTGTGACCTGAGCAGTAACATGGTGTATAGCAAGATGAGACTGTCAAGGACAGGGTGAAAGGGAGCAACCCTGAAGGCGCAGCATTCCTCTTAGTCTTGTGGTTTGCAACACCAGAGTCAGACTGTGTAAGACCATTGACATTTTACCCAACAATCCAAATACATAATTCTAAACCTAGGGACTAGTATTTCATCCTATTTTCACTTCATCCTCTGTGTTTCTACAACACATGATGTGGTTTTGTTATGCAAGCCCCTTATATTCTCACTGCTTTCTGTAATGATCTATTTCAATTCAACTGTTTTTAAAGTGCCAAAAAAGGTACCTGGTTTTATTGATGCTTTGTGTACTTTGGAAATATCCAGTCTGTTTGTTCCTAAGCAATAGAAGATGCAGATCTTAGTGGTGCCAGAAGGTATGGGCCTGCGTAAATCTTTAATGATTGGATTTCTAAAACACACTGGATTGTAGACACTTCATGAGACTTAGCCTGGCCATCAGATGTGCTTTGTGTATTGCATGTGTGAGGAGCTAGCTTCCTTCCCCATTAAGTCAGTCAAGAGCATGAACTTGAATCTTAACAGAGGGTCTGCTTTCTGCAACAACCAAAAAACTGAGCTAGCAGGGCTCTAAGTGGACTCTCAGCAAATGAGTAGCTCAGCTCCGTCTTATAAAAACTCTGCTTCCTTTCCGCATTTTCCTAGAGGGCCGTTCAAACTACTTTTCTGCTTGGCAGGTCTGGTTACTCATTGCTGCAACCTTTGGAATTGCTGACTCTGGCACCAGTTTCAGATGCTGCAGTGCACACTGCTTGCAGCCCCAGGGAATGCACAGTAATGGCATTCATAGCCCTTTTCCTAACTACACTGATCCTGTGAAGGACTTCATCTCCCAAGTCCTGCTAAATGCACTGGCCTGGCTTTGGAAAGTGCTGGGTGGAGACAACATCCCCACTAATGCCAAACACACAGTGACTGCTGCTTGCTCTTTGTTGTGCTGTGGCATCACACTTTCTACTGCAGTGCTAGAAGGGTGAGAAGCACAATAAGGGAGTGTTGATTAATAAAGTAGAGGCATAAGCTGAAACATGCTTTTAATACAGACAGTCAAAAAGGACCTTGCCAGGACTTAGCTGTTTGCAGCACCCATTGTGGTCTGAGGTGTGTTTAGTACCAGTGGGCCAGCAGCTGTTCCCCTAGGCTGATGAGTGTTTGTGCTGCTTGTGGAGATAATGAAGTCCCTGGGTTTGGGTCTGCTTTTTCCCGTTTTACCCAGAAACTCTTCTAACAAGACATTTAAGGATTTAGCTTTCTTCCTGGAGATTTCCAGCATCAGTTCTTTCTCCCTGCCCCCTTGCTTCCTTTCCCATGCCTCGTTCCTCTTTCCCTCTGCTTTAGTAACCCAGGCATCAGGGAGGGAACCCAGCGCAGCAGGGCACTCCAGCTGCTGCCAAAGAAGCCTGTTGTATTTCCTTGGCTGCTTGCCCAGTGCAGGGGGAAAACACGGAGTGACAGCAAATAGAACAGGAGTTGTCTGCCAGCAGAGCCTTCTCTTGCTAGACTTAATGCAGAGTAGACGTGCAAACACAGCTCCTGTCACCCTGCCACGATCACTTCTCCGAAGGGCTTTTGAGTTGGAAACACCTTTTTCTTTCATCTAAAAAGAAGTCGATGGAAGTAATTGCTTTTTAGCACCGTGGAGGTACTGCAGCCTGAGTGCTTGAATGTTTGTATGATAGCTGAGCAGATTCTGAGGGAGAGAATAGGGTAGTTTTGTGAAGGCCGCTCCTGCAAGGCTGCTCCTTCAGTAAATGCTTTGCAGTATCAGCACAGAACCTGCACAGCAAGATTCCCAGGACTAGTGAATAAGGAGGAACGAGATCCTGGTTTCTGTGGCATGTGTCTAGCCAGGGAGAGTGTTGCCTGGAATTGGATCAAGGCTGAATTGTCTGAAGTGGCCTGTGTGGCAAACAGCTCTGGTGCATTTTTTGATAACTGATCTTTTTCCTTTGTTTGGCATGTTCTAGGGAAAAAGTTTGGAAGCTGATGACTTGCACCACGTGTCAGAAGTGGGGGGAGGTACGTGTTAGGGAGGAAAATATTAGTCTGGATTCGGTTACTCTCTCTCTTAACCTATTTTAGGAGATGCTTGGAGGAAGCTTGCCTCCTAGGACTTCTGTCCAGGAAACTAAATGCTGAGTTCTAGGAACATTATTTGCATTATTGCTGGACATCCTGAATTCCCCTACACTGTGCACCTTGCAGGTTTAAGAACGTTTCTTAATGATAAATGAGGTTTCTGATTACTAATTTTAGACATTCTCTTCAACTTTTATGCCATAATACTTTCTCCCTCCAACCTTATCCTGCAAGAAATAGTCCTGTGACCAACCTAAATGTAGTGGCTTGTTTCTTCTGTTGCTCACAGTACTAAATGTTCAGGGGAGAGGACTGACAGCATCAGTATGTCTGAAACAATACTGCCTAGACTTGATTGAAAAACTGTTGCATGTTCAAGAACACAGTCATTCCAGACACAGTATCAGGGGATAGACAGGAGGATATGTAACAAGTAGCTAATTTGGGCATGCTATCTGTTTTGATCCTGGGGTCATACACAGGTTCTGCAACAGCCTGCAGTGAGTGTCTGGCCACAAGCCATTCTGCACTGACTGGTCAGGTAACCTGTCACATTATCTATCCTCAGCACTAGCTGTAGCTCTTGCATCATGATTCACTCCACAGCATTTCTGTGTCTCTCTGACTGCACATGACTAAGTGAAAACAGAATGGCTGGAACAAGGAATAATGCATCGAAGTGAGAAGCCAAACAAAGTTTTTTGGGACTTGGAAAATAAGAGCTTTTGAAGACGACAAAGGGGATTGAACCAAATAGGCAGCAGTAGTGGAGTACAACATACTCTTTCTTACTCTGTCACTCAGAATGTATTCATGAGGGAGTTAAACATTCAGTAAGCAGCTAACTTTCTCTAAACAAGGTTCACTTGTTTGGAGTGACCTTGAGTCTTCCATGCTCCGAGATAAGAAGATCTGCAGATTGGCTTTGAAATTCTTCCTTTATCAGAAGACATCCAGAAGCAGCTTTCTGTCCCTGTGTTCAACACACCTCTGTATATTCCCTTTGGAGAAGACAACAGACTAATATAAATAGATATGTAGGCAGTTCTCTAAATAGTAATGGCAGATGTAGTTTTTGTCAGTAGCTAATTTTGTTGTCTCTCCTGCCCTTACAGAGATGTCATCTCCCTCCCTGAAGACTGCTGCATACATCCTCATTGGTGTTGGGGCTCTCACCATGCTGATGGGGTTCCTGGGCTGTATTGGAGCAGTCAATGAAATCCGATGCCTTTTGGGACTGGTGAGAGAATTCTTGCGATGTTTTAGATCTACCTTTTAATACCTCTCCTGCAAAGTATATGTTGGATGGTAGCTGGGGCTCAAGTCTTCTGGGAATGGTGCTTCTGCGTGGTCAGCTTGGGTCCAATTCTTAATTTGCACGCATTAAATTCTCTAACAGTCAACAGACTGCAGCAGTGGTTCCTCGGACATTACTGATGATGAGCTAATAATTCTGAAATGACAGCAAATGACACTGACATTCTGCAAACAGTGGGTTGAGAACTGCTAACTGAGGAGAGATGTCCCAGGTGACTCTGTACCTTATCCCCAAACCTCAACTTCCCTGTTGGCATTGTGCTTTCAGTGGTGCAAGGACATCAAGGGCAGTGACACGAGACTGACAGTATTCTGCTCGGCTGCAAAGTTCAACTTCTGTGGAAACTGCAAGAGCAGAGGGAGACTTGACTAGGAACACCCTGTGTGTCAGGACCTCTCTTCAAACAGTTCATCTGTAGGGAATTTTCTGTCTATGACAGCTGAGACAACACCAGCTTCACACACCTCAGCCTGCTGCTTGGCTTATTCAGAGCACATATGTATAGGAAACCAAGTATGGCCACATTGTGTGTACTGATATTGGGAACATCTCTTAATGTAATGGTAGTACTTACCACAATTTAAAAGTAACCTCAGATGTCAAACTTCCCTTAAAAGCAGTTTGCTGGTGAGTCATAAATTTAAGAGCCTCAAACAAATTAAATAGCTTTTTTAAAAAAATGTTGACTTTATGTATTATCATTTCTAATTAGGTTTGTAACACTGACTTTTCTTGCTGTGGAGACTTGGGGTAGGCAGGGTCCAACCGATTGAGGTCAGAGTGGATTGGGAATGGAGGTGGATGTGGGTGAGGGAAGCCTCTGCTGGAATGACACATGCAGAGTGTAAACCCTCTCCATCCTAAAGTTTTACTGGTGGGAGAAGTACTGAAGTGCACTGGCTTGATGTGGATGCTTGCACTTAAGCCTTTTACTGGGGAAAGCATTGTTGATAGTAGAGCATATCTTCAGGCAAAGGTGTTGATTCAATATTGTGACTTCTTACTAAATCTTGTGCTATTATGTATAGACCTTTCTCAAGGCAGATAGTGGTCATCTATTCTCTTTTGTTTCCAGTACTTCACCTGCCTGATGGTAATCCTTATAACCCAGGTTTCCGCTGGGTTGGTCATCTACTTCCAGAAAGAAACGGTAAGTTTTGCTTACTATGCATGTTTCCCTTGGTCTTGGGGAACAAAAGACACCTGGAAATTCTTTCTTCCAAGCTGGGCTATACTGTTAGCAGGTATGGTTAGAATCTCCTTTCCTTTACCCCAGCTTAGCCGCTTTGCTATTCAGTTTGTTGCTTCTGTATCTGCCAGCCTCAGGAGTGCTACTTCCTCAAGGATTATGAAGTTCTATTTGATAGCCAGGGTTTATTTTGGAGCAGTGGGAACAGTAAAAAAGAAATTCCTAAAAGGCTTTTGATCACACCTTCTCTTGTTCTTGCTGCAGACTACTGTTCAGGTATGTAGTAGCAGTGATTGCTACCACGTTGTTGGCACTGGTGCCTTGAGGGATTACCAGCATGAGTGATCGGTCTTCTGACTGGCCTCCCTTTCTGAGTCACCTTGTTCCATCCTTTTGGTCCTTCTGCATCTGTACATAAAATTCTTGGAAGGGCTGTCAGTTTCCCCAAGAGCCAACCTGAGCATCTGACAGTTACTGTAATACAGTTTGAGCTTAAAGCAGAGTGGTGTAACATTCTGAAGTGGATCTATGTTAGGAGTGCAGTTTCATAGTCTATGGTTCTAGAGCTCAAATAGGCTTGGTAGTGTAAAAGGAATAACTTTTGAGCTACTTGAGTGCAGTGCAACAGCCTGTCCTGGGTATGGATTCCCTGGCTAGGGCAGTGCCAGGGCAGACAGCCAAGTGTTTGAAAGCTAAACTGGAGCCACACTTCATGCAGTGGGAGCATGTTGCAGCTGTGGAGTCCCTGCTGGATTCTGTCCTGGTATGCAGTTTTCTGGTGCAAGTTGTGGGTAACCCTGTACTGCTGTGTGACTGTATAGCTACACCGATGCATGGCTGTGCTTGCTTCCCCTAAGAAAAACCTCTTACTAGCTTGTTACAGAAAGCAGGTGATTGGGGAAGTTATGGATGAGGCCTGATGGTGAAGTCTGGTGATAGGGAAAGTGCCTGCCCCCTGCATGGCCGATACGTGCTTTGCACAAGTGGCTGTTAGCAGCTGTTGGCGGGTTCCTTGCCAAATGTGGTGGGAATGTAACTTGCTGGACCAAGGGAGAAACTGAAATGTTGGCTGGGTGATCTATGAAGTTACAAGTTTAAACAAGCTGTTGATTCTCAACAAACAGCCCTGACTAATGCAGGGGAGGCGATGTGGGGATGGGCATTCCCCTGTGATGGGGAAATGTGACTTTTTGGACCATGAAATTCCATACCTCTGTTGGTATTTCTCTTCCAGCTGTCACTCTACTTCAGAAAACTCCAGCTTTTGAGCTGTAGCTCTTAATTTCAACCTCAGTCAGACCAGGGAGAGAGTAAAAGTGCTGGGGGTTATTCTGCACAGACATTGGAGCTGGTGTGGCTGAGATCATCACTTGTATGGATCCAGAAGAGTTCTAGGGGAAGCTGGGCTTTGAACAGATGCTCATGTTCAGTCCTCGATCAACAAAACTTATGGAAAAATCTCTTCTGGAGCCCTTCCATTTCAGAGATCCTCTGGACTACCTGCGTAGAGCACTAAGAAAAACTGTTTCAGGAAGGTCTTTGCTGAAACTTCCCAAACACTGGTTTATGTTTGCGGTTCAGTGATTCTCTGTGTGTCGCTCTGCTTCACTTGATGTACGTCATCCCAGGCCAGCTCAGAACACAGTGAAGCAAAAGAAAACTGGTCAAGATCCACTCCCTAGATGTCTATTGTGTTCTTTGTGTGTTTTTCTTTCCTACTTCAGGAACTTGGTTAGATATAAAACCAGGAACAACAAGAGTGGAGGAAAGGATCTCGGATCCAGAATGTAGCAAGCTGATACTTGCTTCTTCACTTCTTGTAACTGCAGGAGAGTAGACAGGATTGTTGTACTCCTCTTTGCCTGCCCTTTTCTTGCTTAGTAGTTACTAAACAGATTCACTTGATGTCTTTGTTGGAATATCCATTCCTTTTCAGTGTCAAAATCCTTCCCCACCCTGACATATGAAAGTGTGCTGAAATAGAGTTAATGTAACTACAAAAGGCTATGCCTGACAGGAAGGCTGCTGCTTTGCCTCGCCCATTGATGTTGCTAGAGGAATGCCCCTTCAGGCTGCAACTGCCCAGTATTACTGAGAGGGTGTTCATGCAGTATCCATTTCCCGACATCTGTTCGTGACCAAAGCTGCTGTGGGGTGAGGTTTTTTAGGAACAACAAAATAGTAATGTCACAAATGTTGCAAATGGCACTCTACTTTGAATTAAATGTTATCACTCATCTACAGCTGGTGGATAACAAGCCCCTAAACCTACCAGAGCCTGGGCAAGGTCTCTCGGCCTACTTCACAGAGTTTTCTGCAGCTTGGCTCCAAATGTCTTGAGTGAAAGAGAGCAGTGGTCTTTTGGGAATTGTCCTACTTGCTAGCTATTGTTTGCAGCAAACAGACCTGCGTGCAGCGACTTGCCTGGGACTATAGACTATGCATTAGTTTCAGAATCTGAAGTGTCTAGGGGATGACAGCCCCCTCCTGGATTTTGAGCCTATTTTTTGTGTGCAGGTTAGATGCTAATAAATGCTGGGGGAAGGATCTAGCTTTAGTCTTGTACAGAGGGACAGGATAGATTATCTATGGTGCCTGACACTAGAAGAAGCCTGTGTGATTCATTCTGAGTCTGGAATCAAGGACCTATGCTCTTGCCTCTGGTGTTGAGCTTTCACTGGCTCCCTCTTCAGTAAGCCTGTGTGAAGGAGAGACTGACAGCCCTGCTGATTTCTGGCAGTGGTCAGTGGCTCTGGTGCCTAGGCTTAGAATGCCTCTGCATGTGGTGGTGGGGATGTGCCTTCTGACACCAGTCTAGCTAGACCTGGGAAACAGCAGGAGCCCAGAAAACAAGGGTAGTAATTTCTTGGAGCAATCATGCTCCACACAGCACTGAGTCCCAATAGGCCTTAAATGCATGAAGAGGGTGAGGATGTTGAAAGCCTGCCTAAGTGTTTGATGTGCCTTTCTAGTTTGTTATTCAGTTTTTCTTTACCGAGTGCAGATAAATGATCAGTGTTTCCCCTTTGGGCTGCTCTGCTAGATAAACCTGTGAACAAGCTGCCTCTGTGTGTGCCCTGCAGGGCTGTGTTGTTGTTTGTGTAATACCACGCCTTTCTGCAGTTGCTTTCTGAAACACCTAAGAATGCCTGAATTTTACTTTAACTGAAATGCCTCACTTTTTGAAATCAGATTTGTTTGTAAGATTTCTTGCCTGTTCTTCTGCAAGAGTAGAGGAAGAGCAGAAATATGGCTTCCTTATGCAGCTGTGATTGGGGACATCTAATTCAGTCCCTATCTCAGCTTCTGGGGGGGTCCTGGGATACAGAACGGACGCACTGCCTGGGATTCTTGCAGAAGTGACCCAAGAATCTATCTTGCCTTAATAGCTAAGAGCTTTGAGGGGTCCAGGGTAGGGCCACAAACCCAGCTCTCCTTGCCTCTCTCTCTACGTGTGGAGCAGCAATGTGCAGAAGTGAGGGTGGAAACTCAGAGGTTCACTAACTGATTAGGCTTATGGCAGCAACCAAGGCTAATCTCATTAGTGAGAACCAGGTCAGGTTGCCTTGATTTGAAGGGAAAGAAAAGGGGAAGTGAACTAATTAAAAGGGGAAGAGCTAGACATCATGAGAAGAAAGATCATCCAACTCCCATCTGTCTGGCCTGACACAGTTGATCTCAGTGAGCTGAACTACAATTTTGCCATTGCAGAAGAGAGAGAGCCCCTTGTGATCTCTCAGTTTTATATCAGGTATGACATACATAGGATGGAATACTTCACTCAGTTTGGGGTCACCTGTCCTGTTCACCTCTCCCTGCAGGTGTGGCCTTTTTTTGCCAGCTCAAGGACGGCCTTGGTTAATATAGGAATAGGTACAAGCACTGACCTTTCTGCATGCCAGTGTCCTGCTACCACTTCTAGAAAGAACCCTGTGTGAAAAACATGCAGTTAGCTTTCAGAAAATGAAGTTACTTACATGAGACTTAGCTGAAGTTATAAACTGATCCTACTTTAATTCAAACCACAATAGTTTTGTTTACTTTTGCCTAGAAAAAGCTCTTCTTAACAAGAAATGCCACCTGGTCATCATAGTTGGACCTTATCTTGGTAAACCTATTCTGTATTTCATCCTATTGATCGTATTTATTGCCTTTTCACAAAAGCATAGACAAAACTGTACAGTAAGGTATTGAAGGTTAGTCTGTAGGATTTGTCACTGCCTGGCTGCTTTTTACCTTTCAGCATTGCTTTGTGTACCTGTTAAATGCTTCTTTTCCAATGATTTTAATTGTGATTCTACATATCTCTTTGCTGCAACTTAAATAGTTCTATTGTGCGAGTGTGATAGCCTGTGCATCTGTTAACTGTTGCCTTTTGATCCTCTGAAGAAGGTCTAAGGAGAAGCTACTGACTATTCCACTCTGTCCACAGTTTGTTTCTGCTCTAGTATCATTTACTGGAGCTAGAGCAGAAGAAAATATTTTCCTGTTCATGACAATAAGTCCCTGTTTTTCTCCAATGTGGGGAAGATGGACCCCATGGACCCACAGCAGGCCTAACACATGTGATAGGGAGGGTTGTTATGTATGCTAAGCCCTGAAGAAGAAGCTACAAAGAATTAATTAATCTAAGTCTCTGGCCTTTTTTTGTTTACCTTACCAGCTGAAAGAAGAGGTGTCCCACATAGTTGAAAATCTGATTGAAAATTATGACCCTTTGAAGGATGATCAGAGGAACTTACAAGATGTATGGGACTACGTGCAAAGACAGGTGAGTCATGGGGGGCAGCAAGAGGCAGACTGCGCTATTCCAGTGCAGTAAATGACCTTTAAAACTAGACTGAGGACAGGGAAACAGGTATTGCAAGAGGCAACACTAGCACATTCTTCTGGCTGATCTACAAAGTTGCCTGTGAGGTTTGGTGCATACTAGAAAAGTATCTTTCTTCCTATGGCTAAATAAGACCCTGAACCATTCCTGTATGCTGGCTGTTAAGGCTAGCTAGTACTGGCTGCATACCCTATTGTATTCTGGCCTACGAAATGGCACTCCAACACTTCTCTTTGTCTGCAGGACCTCCAGAATACATGTGTGAAAAAGCCACAGTACATACTGTTTCTGTAGCAAGTAAAGCCCCTAGCTTTGCCAGGCAAGTCAGCAGTGCTGCCTGTCTTACTACTTGAAGCATGTTTCTTGCTTATTGTGATGGCTCATCTGCAAGTGTCAGCTTTCTTGGGAACCATCCAACTGCCTATGGTTTCTGGTTTTGCATGAGAGTCAGCACTTGAGCAACTAAGTCAATGTTCAGGCACAACGCTGGATTCATGATAGCTGTTTACTGCCAAACCACAAGCTTGGCTGGCTGTTGTGGTTAAATACATGCCCAGCATGGGACTGATATGTAGTAAGTACAAGTACTAATGTTTTCTTCTGTCTGTTCTTCAGTCTTCGAGACACTGTCCTGCAGTATTTCTTCTCTGTGGAGGGAAAATTATTAACAGTGTAGTTGCAACTCCTTGCTCGTCCTGGTGTGGGTGTTCAGCTGTTTGTACATCTGCTCTCCTGTCATCTTGGACTGAAACATTACATTTCCTTTCTGACTATAGGGGGATTTCCCCTAAACTTCTAGCTCAAATTTAGTAGACTGAAACATTACGTTTCCTTTCCAAGCATAAGGGGATTTCCCCTAAACTTCTAGCTCAAATTTGATAGCCTTTCTGCTCTGTACCACTGGAAGCTGTGCTTAAGATAAGATCCTAGTCTTTGCTGGACTTCCCGATGTGCTTTCCTCTCCAGCAACTGCAGTTTTATCACGTGGCTGTATAGGAATGTAAATGTTTCTTCAGATGGAAAACTTTTCTCATCCTATCATCCGGCCAGTCTCAACTGCAGCCATATGGATGCAAACTTGTGACTTGCTGGGACTCAGCAGCCTGTCAACGCCATCGTGTGGTGGCTGCTCGTGTCCCCCCAGGGGCCACAGCTATGATCAGTGATGCCTTGCAATTGGGAACCAGAAAATGAAAAGTTCCTGCTTCATGTCTGCTCAAAAAACATGTTACTTAAATAAAAATGAAGTCTTAGCGTTTAAGCCTATGGAAATGGCATAACTCATGGAAGATTAGGTGGTTGTCCTTTTGATATGTGTTTGAATACATAGGATGTCTTGTTAGTGCATTAATCTCTTGCCTGCCTTGCTTCTCCCTCACTAAATCAATTCATGATGATGAACAGGAGGGACTGAGAAAACCTCTCAAAATGTGTCACATGACAACTGCCCTCCTCCAGCTGACACACCAGTAACACCTGTTTTGTGCTTTTGCTTCTGTTAAGTATGGTCACTTGTAGGAGAGGTTTGCTAGTAATTAGTCTGCAAAGACTAATCAAAATTACATTCTGTAGAATTGATGTCAAGCTTCACGGCCTGCTGAAATCTGGATATCTAGAACTCATGCAGTAAGATTTGAGGAGTCATATTCTAGCATGACTGGTGCGCTAGAACTTTTTGGATGGCCTGTGCGTATTATAGTCCATTATGCTCAAAGTCTGCTAGAAGTAGCACTTTAACTTTTATCTTGCTAGCAGAGTGAACGGTTGGACTCGATGATCCGGTGGGTCTCTTCCAACCTGGTTATTCTGTGATTCTGTGATTCTGTAATAATGGCCCTGTCTTCTCTATGGCCTTATACATAGGTTATCTGGTAACCAGGGTGATGCTCTCATGTAACTAATTCATGAAAACTGTATGGCCTGACTGTTGCTACAGGGAGACCTCCTGTGTGCTTCTACCTCCACTGCCTGTTTTCATGTTCAGTACATTACCAGTGCAAAGTGTAACATCATAATGATCTCTCTGCTTATTAGATTGCCTGCTGTGGCTGGACTGACGCAAAGGACTGGGAAAATAATAGGATTCTTATCAACCAAAGCATGACTGAGTATCCCTGCTCCTGCTCCAACAGCTCCAAGAACCTTCAGGTAGATAGCGGTTTCTGTAATCTGGATGTCCCTGTCAACGGCACTGCAACGTCTGCCGACTGGCCTGTTCATGAGCAGGTGAGTGGGTATATCTGGGCCCTGTGAAGCTTCCGCTGGAGATACCTTGTCTTTGCTCATCTAGGAATTACTTAGGATACTTTATTAATATCAGTGGAAATCGGGGTAAACAGGGGGAGGGCTTTTCCCCTTTTCTGCTAAAGCTACTGTGAAGCTTGGTATAGCATGTAACTGAGATAATTTCTGCAAATACAGGGTTATGGATTTTCTGTCTTGAGATACTTAATTCATATTTCTTTCCCTTATGACCATGTTTTCTTCACAGGGATGCATGGATGGTGTAGAGAAGTGGTTGAAGGACAACCTTGGTGTCATTCTTGGGGTCTGCACTGGTGTTGCTGTTATAGAGGTAACTCACTCCTGGACATGAATCTATATCATCTTACCATGCAGACTCTTTTAAAGATAAGGCTATTTTTTTCGAGAAACAGACACATGGTTTCATGGCAATGCAGTCTTAGCACTTGGTTGTCTACCTGGAGCTTTGAACTGCTGCTTTTATTGATTATATTAAAAATTGAACAAAGCTCTGTCTACTTGTGGCTCCTGCTGCTGTACCTGATGCTTGGCATTTACTGCATGTGTAATCAAGGAGAATGAGACAAGCAACATCCCACTAGTGAGATCCCACTTGTTGCCTTGAAAAGCCCATAACAGATTCCAGATGAAGGCACATCTTTTTGCAGCAAAATATTTTTGTCATCCTGGTTATTGCATTTATCTTGCATTTACTTATTCATCTCTGTGGTATCATTAAAAGGAGACCACTGTATTCTGCTCCCCTGTACCACCCTTTCTTCCCACCTTATCTGTCTGGTTGCTGATTTTGTTCCCATTTTTCATTACTTATTCCAGCTGCTGGGGATGATACTGTCTGTTTCACTCTGCAAGAACATACACAGCGAAGACTACACCAAAGTGCCCAAGTCTTGAGTTGGCTGACTCCAGAGCTACGGCACCACAGAGAAAGGAGAAAACGGAATGTTCCTGCCTCATACCCAGACTGTCCAACCATTGACCATAATTCCTGTGACATCCCATTTCTGATACCACTCTGCTAAGAACTGTTAGAGCTGCAAATACAGCCTGATATTCTGGCAATAGGGCCCTTGGGCTACCTGCATCATGCCTCTGGATTATTTCTACTTCAAGAAGCAGAACTTAACCGTCTTATCACATGAGACACCAATTAACCTGCGGGGACAATACTTTCGCTGCCTGATCTGTGTTAAACAGTCCTATTCTTATTTCCAATCTACAATCCACTGGGCCTAACATACAAAAAGCCCTCTCCTCCCTTATTCTCCTCCCACACATCTTTTTCCCTTATCCCTAGAAGGTCCCATCTTTTTGTCCCATGAGTCAGGATTGCTGTTGAGATTCCAGTGCTTTGGTAGCTTCACGTATTTCACTGACTTGTGGTAACTTGTTGTGCTTTATAGACCTTTTCCTTCCTTGCCGTGAACCTGATTCAGCTCCTGCTGTGAATTTTCCAGCCTAGGCTCGCATCTGAAATAACAAGCACTACCCTCAATATTAGCTTGTGGAGTCAGTTATGCCTTGCCTTAAGCAGAGCTCTTCCCTTTGAATGTGATGAGAAGCCACGGGGAGGGAGCCAAGCCTACATATTCCTAGTGTGGCCTGGCAGATTGTGGTGGTGGTCGACTGCTTCTGGTATGGGTCCTTTGGGCTCTGGATTTGACACTTACATATTTCTCCCACTTGCCTCTCTACCTTTCCTTTTCCCCTAGCACTGCTTTGCTGTCTCTGGTCAGCTTGGAGGCACTTCAGAGACTTCTGCATAGTGTGAACTCAGTCCCAGGCTGGCTCTGCTGCTCGCATTCTTGGGTTGCCAACTTTTGTATAGGTTATGATTAACTTAATTCTTCCCCTGCCCCCTTTATAAACATTAAATTTGTTAGCTGTGGTTTTTAATTATGAATATGGAGGGATCTGACAGGATTGCTGATGCTGTATATTGGGTTTATCACTGCTAGCAGCACCCAGTTTAGGTTCTACAGTTTGGATACAAGTTTGGTTGCTTTTATTTCAGTTGTCTGGTCTTCTGACTGTGCTGCAGTTGGGAGCCACAGCTGTATCCTGAGGGCTGGCTGGAGTGCAAGTACTGCAGCAGATAAGTAGCTGGTTCTGCAATCATGCAGTAGGAAATGTATGTGAAAAACAGTGCCCAGACTTCTTAGATGTGGGAGCTGGGTGCAAATCCTCAGTCTTGGGCACAATGGATTTCCTGCAGTTGCATGTGCGTTCCATCTCCCTGACAGGAAGAAGCTTTATGAGAGAGAAGTGGATGGTCCTTGCTTGAGACCTGAAGCAAGGTACTTGCTAAGAGAACCTTTGCCTTACAGAGGTGATCTCAGAACTGTCTGTTCTCAGGGGTGGGGTTGGTAGAAATGACCTAATAGCAGTTCAAAGGGATGGCTTCGCTACCTACTCAGTCTTCCTTCTGGGAAAAAAGGTTTGTGCAGGGAATTAGGACCACAGCTGTGGGCCCCCGCTCTGTCCTTATCTCTGGACACAGCAGTTATTGGGGAGAGTAGATACGCCTGGGCAACGGTTGTTTATGGAGGTCGGTAAGGCTTTGCTATTTTGAGACACTTGCCCCCTCCTGCACAGACCCTTCAAGTTGACCTTTGCTATAGCAGAAGGCACTGTTTTTAGCAGTAAAGCTTGCTAGCTTTTGTAGAACAAAATCTATTCCCTAATGTGTTCTTATTTGTAAGATTTCTGTTTGGTTACAGATGCCAATGCTGAGCAGCAAGTAAAAAGGAGCCCATGCTGGATTTCCTTTTGATTTCTTTTTGACTGTTTTTAGCAACAGCTTCCTACTGGAAGAAATGCATGTACAGATATATAAGTCTAGAGGGTGAATATTTCTGTAATAAAGACTTTGCTAAAAAAAATTATCTCTGTCTACGACTGGTGCTTTGCAGTGGTTTCCCCTTGCTTCCTTTCCATCCCCTTCTGCTTACGTGTAAATCACTGACCCCTTGTTTGTTCAAGGTAGCAAAGAGCCTGTCAAAAGCTATTCTGAGGCTCATGTGCGAGATCAGTGTGGTCTGTGAAGATACTGCCCAGCAGTGGGAGGTGACAATTTTCGTAGGGTGTGTTCTAAAGTAAACTTTGCCTGGTTTTTGAAGTAGGGTGACCTGACTGAGTGATAGTTCCTTTGAATTACATACTGTCTCCTAAGCTAAGTGATCTTTGTATTTGAAGATGTCACTTCAAATCATATGCCTCAGGGGACTAACTCTGACAAAACATAAGCTTGCTGCTATGCCCACAGTGTGTGCAGCTCTTGCTAGCTTAGTGTTATCATTTTTTTTCCTCTTCCTGCTTGCCTTTGGTAGGCTCCTGCCTCCAGGCTACTATTTCAAAAAGATTTCTCAACCCCTGCTCTGCCACTTCGAGGAGGAAGAAAGCTGAGGTAGTCACTTTTGTAGGTAATGCCACCACACACTGGGTTTGATTGTAAAGCTCTTGAGAAGTAGATAGAGCAACTGTATGAATTTTCTTGCCTCCCTCGGCTAAGCAGTTGAGAAGTGGATATGAGATGGATCTCAAAATTCATTGAGGTCCTGCTTTGTGATGATGTTTCTCGCCATTTTTCATTTCTTCATGATGAGAGTGTGAGGCACTGGAACAGGTTGCCCTGGGAACTTGTGGCTGCCCCATCCCTAGAGATGTTCAAGGCCAGGCCGAATGGGGCCTTGAGCAGCCTGATCTAGTGGGACATGTTCCACCCCATCACAGGGGGGTAGGAACTAGATGATCTTTAAGGTCCTTTCCAACCCAAACTATTCCATGATTCTATGAATTAAAATGGCTGTCCTTAAAAGGACTTTTGTTAGTGTGCTAATGGAGTCTGGAGCTGTTGCTTTAGGAAGTAATAAGCATGACTTAAGTCCTCAGACACATTTGAAACAGACTGAAGTTCATAGAATCATAGAATAACCAGGTTGGAAGAGACCCACCGGATCATCGAGTCCAACCATTCCTATCAAACACTAAAACGTGCCCCTTAGCACCTCGTCCACCCATGCCTTAAATACCTCCAGGGAAGGTGAATCAACTACCTCCCTGGGCAGCCTGTTCCAGTGCCCAATGACCCTTTCTGTGAAGAATTTTTTCCTAATGTCCAGCCTAAATCTCCCCTGGCGGAGCTTGAGGCCATTCCCTCTTGTCCTGTCCCCTGTCACTTGGGAGAAGAGGCCAGCTCCCTCCTCTCTACAACCTCCTTTCAGGTAGTGGTAGAGAGCAATGAGGTCTCCCCTCAGCCTCCTCTTCTCCAGGCTAAACAATCCCAGCTCCCTCAGCTGCTCCTCATAATTCTTGTTCTCCAGTCCCTTCACCAGCTTCTTTGCTCTTCTTTGGACTCGCTCCAGAGCCTCAACGTCCTTCTTGTGGTGAGGGGCCCAGAACTGAACACAGTATTCGAGATGTGATCTCACCAGTGCCGAGTACAGAGGCAGAATAACCTCTCTGGACCTGCTGATCACACCGTTTCTGATACAAGCCAGGATGCCATTGGCCTTTTTGGCCACCTGGGCACACTGCTGGCTCACGTTCAGTCCGCTGTTAATCAACACCCCCAGGTCCTTCTCCAGGCAGCTTACTAGCCACTCTTCCCCTAGTCTGTAGCACTGCACAGGATTGTTATGCCCCAAGTGCAGGATCCAGCACATGGCTTTGTTGAATCTCATGCCATTGGCCTCAGCCCAGTGGTCCATACTGTTCAGATCACTTTGGAGAGCCTCCCTATCCTCCAGCAGACTGACACTACCTCCCAGCTTAGTGCCATCTGCAAACTTATTAAGGAACTTGGTGAGGAACTTAGGCTTGGAACTTTAATATAGTTCCAACCCTCCTGCCATTAGCAGGGATGTATCCACTAGACCAGGTGGCTGAAAGCCCCATCCAACCTGGCCTTGAACACTTCCAGGGATGGGTCCCTCTGGACTCGCTCCAGAGCCTCAACATCCTTCTTGTGGTGAGGGGCACAAAACTGAACACAGTATTCAAGGAGTGGTCTCACCAGTGCCGAGTTTGCAGTTTTGCAGAGAAGAAAGTGCTGGGGTGCTACTATCAAACACTAGTGGCAACTGTTCTAAAGTCAAGACTTTACCCTTACCAGCTGAGCACAGTGCAAGAGGTGCTTAAATGGATCTTGCACCCACAGTAGCATGCAATGATCTGTTTGATCTATGAGTACAACTTGTTCTTTTAGTCTGTCCTGGGCTATGTTGAAGGAAAACGTGACTCTTGATCGTATGGCACATCCCCTCTTTCTGGCTGTTTCCCTGGAGCACCCTGCTTTGATCAAGTGGCAATGCTTCCCCAAGGCGTCGTGATTTAAAGGGCTACACTTGACAAAGCTACCAAACCTCACCACATACCTGCTAGGTGTGGAAGAGTACTGCTGGCTCTCCGTCGGCCTGATATGAAGGTGGATGGAGAAAGGAGAGAAGATGAGGACTGCTTCTTGTCACCAGCCTGGGTCCACAACTGCCCGAGCTCTGTGGAAACCAGTTGCCTTTGGCCACTGGAGGGAGATGTTTCACCAAGAAAAGTCAGCCCGGGTGCTGCAGTGTCGGCTGCCTCGGCTGGTCCCTGGGTGCTGAGATGATGACGCTGATCACTTCCTTCTGGTCCTACTTACTCCTGGCAGTGGAGTAGCTAAAATGACTTGTAATTACAATTGTATTCTTCTTGTAAACTATTTATGCTGCGTGCTTGGCATTTTTAGGGATAATTTTCCTTTCCATTTCTTGGAGCAGCACACAGTTGGATATAATGTTGCATGTCTTCCACTACTGTATATGGGTTGTTCTTGCTTGTTGGGTTTCTGCTGTAATTACCTCTGGAAGTTGAAGATAGCACGAGGAGCTTCTCCTGTCATTTCTTTCCTTGTCCCCATCTTTTTCCTGTTTCATTCTATCCTCATTTCCTTTCTGTGGTCAGCCCCGAGGAGAAGGAGACAGCATTTGATGTCTATTAACCTGATTATAAAAAAAAAAAAAGGATTCCAGGAAGAAAGTCCCCAGCCTTCAGTGAGCAAGGAACCTGCTGCTGCTTCTTGGGACAGGCTCTCAGCTCATCTCCAGAACTAAAGGTTTGCTGTTGGAACTAAAAATCAGAATATCACTCAGACATCTTGGGAGCTGCAATGTTTCTGTAGCAACACCCCTGGTGCCAACCTCTGCAGTAGCTCAGCAGATGGAAGCATTTTGTGCATAACCAATAAGTTGCTATATTGCTGTCCCAGGCCAAGAATTATTATTGCAAGAGTATAGTTGTGACCCCCCCCCCCCCCGTGGCTTTAAGTAAGGCCCCTAGTAATGAACTGGTGACATTCCTTATTCTGTGTGATCATGAGGAACTCAAGAAGCTTCTATAATTCTTCCTGTGAGATGTTTCTTCCCTTCTGGAAGGGGAAGAATTGTATTAGCTGGAGTGGGTGTGGGTAACCCTAAAGGCTGCAATGCATTTTGTTTTCTGTGAGGGTTTCTGCATGGTACATACTCATTTGTAACATATGGCAGCTGGTTTTTTTTGTCTGTAACTATCGCATAGGTGGTGATATGGCTGGTCCCTGCCTGCTTTGCTCAGGAATTGAGGCTGAATTTGGTAGACTTCTGATTTCAGAAACAATCTGATTTCTGGCTGCTGAAGGACAAGCAGGCTGCGAGTAGTGGCAAGTAGGACTCTGTAGAGGAAGGTGAGGAAGAGCAGCTACAGGGGCTCATTGTGGAAAAGCCTGAGGACCTTGGGATTCTCACAAATGCATTTTCACAGCCAATTGCTGCCATGCAATGCCATAAATGGAGAACATACCTTCAATTATTCATGGTCTGGCTCTAACCCATTAGCCGCTGAAACTCTTGGCTCTAGCCTTGGCCTTTTATTACAAATAATAAATTCCAGTTAGCAGCTAGGATTTCTGAATGATGTCTTAAGCCAGGTTGACACTAAAAACTTGTTTGTGTAAAATCTACTAACATGGAAGTCTTCAAATGCTTGTAAACTGGAAAAAGGTCCCTAGCAAACCTATGCCATTACCGAATGAAAGCTATTAGGAAAATGTTGCTAGTAAAGCTGCTATGTGTGCTTTAGTCATTATAAACAGTTTCTAGTAGGCATGTGCTGGTAGAGTGCATGCAATTTCTTGCCTTGGGGAAAGGCTCTTCTACCAAACATGGGCAATTACCTCTGAAACAGATTGTGTAACCTTAGCTATACATTCACACTTCTTGTAGGTGTAAATTTTCTGGCTCCTCCCTTCTACACTCCTAATAATACAATTGGCTGGGGTTTGTGTGTACTTTTTGGGTTTTGTGGGGAGGGATTAGGGGAATACTGAATACTCTGTATCTAAAGAAAAGTTATTCTCAATTCTCCGGGCAAAATTATCACCCCCATTTAGAATAGGAGTTTAAAAGAAGTATAAGGTTTCAAGAAACATGTTCTTGAAGAGGTGTGGAATCTGACAGGAAAGATCCTACTTTAGTCTGTGCTTTAGCCCACAAGGATAGTATCTGCACACACTTCAATTAAATTTCTTTCTGTTTTCTTTCCTATGCCTGTCACTAATGAATGGCATCATGAGGTGGCTAGTCTGTCCACAACAATCCAAAGACAAGCAGAAAATACAGAAACCTACTTCCACAACCACAACAAGTCCCATCTCTAGGAAACCAGAGAGTATTTCCTTTCCCTCTTACAGGCTCTGGATTTTAGCTAACTCCCATTCCTTCACAATGTTGCATTAAGCAATTGCAGCAGTTCAGGGATCATCTTGATATTGCTCTTTATTCTGTTGCGTGTTCATGGGGTTAGAAGCCATCAGCTGCTGCTCCAGACCTGTATCAGATCTAGGCCACCTCCAGGACCCCACATCCTCAGTATATCTCTGTAGTATCAGACCTTGTCCACTGTGTGACTTGTCAGGTTCTTAACCTTAAACCATATTGTCTTTTCTTGTCCAAGCAACTTCCCTGAAAGATCTTGGTCCGCAGTTCTTTCTGGATTTGGGTGCCCTGACATCAGGTAACTAAATCCAACAACTGCGACAATGCTGGAGATCAGAGGAATGTGTCCCAGATTAACTTTTTCTTCGTTTTGCTCTGCTTAGAGTTACAGACTGGACATATGGAAGTTCTTCAGAGACAGAAGAATTTCAGAGAATGTGATCATCGGAATTGCTTACCCAGCATGCTTTCTGGGTATTTTCTACATAGCTTCTGGAAACTATTTAGGATTTACTAGGGTGGAAATGTGAGGTCCTATCAGGACCATGTTATAGTACAGGCATGTGCTTTGGACACTGAACTTGCAAAATGATGTCACAATAGTATAACTCATTACAGACAGCCTGGAACAATAACCCAGCAGAGAGCAGACCTTTAATTTTGGCAGAGGTTATTTCATGATGCTCTGAAGTATTTAAAAAGAAGTTGCCCTTTTAATGCCATATTCAAATTAACTCTGGTTAGCACTGGTTGAGAATTCTTTTACAAAACAGTTTTTCCTTAGGGGGTGTAGGTTCCTATAAAGCAAAGTTTGTTTTGCTTATGTGGTGTTTTCTTCTGCTTAAACAAGACTAAAAATAGTTGGATAGCTACTGATGAAGGAGTTTCTTCTGCTTTCTTAGTGGTTGCCTCATAGTAAACATTAAATGAAAGGCCTGGAATGGGACAAAACAGGATCATAAAACTATACTCTAAATATGTGACCTAACAGGGTGTATTGGTCATCTGAGGTAGGATAGGCTGGGAAGATTGTTATGTTTTTTTTCAATGTGAATAATCAAGAGTATTGGCTGCATCTAAGAGAAAGAAGTTTTTTTTGTTTTGGTTTCATTTTTTTTTACCCTTAAATCTGCATTTCTTAAGATCTGGGGGTTGAAGAAAGAAAAAAGGGCGGGGGGGGGAGAGAGGACACATATGGGGAGACGAGATGGACAGGGCATGCCACTCTAAAAGAATAAAGACACCACTCTTGTCCCAAGTTAGGTACGATTTGTCTCTATCAATGTCTTTATCAATGACCTGGATGAGGGGACTGAATGCACCCTAAGTAAGTTTGCAGATGACACTAAGCTAGGTAGAAGTGTTGATCTGCTGGAGGGTAGGGAGCCTCTGCAAAGGGATCTGAATAGTCTGAACTGATGGGCTGAGACCAATGGGATAAAGTTTAACAAGGCCAAAGGCCGGGTTCTGCACTTGGGGCACCACAACCCTGTGCAGTGCTACAGACTTGGGGAAGAGTGGCTAGAAAGCTGCCCAGAAGGGAAGGACCTGGGGGTGCTGGTTGACAGCAACTGAACATGAGCCAGCAGTGTGCCCAGGAGGCCAAGAAGGCCAATGGCATCTTGGCTTGTATCAGAAACGGCATGACTAGCAGGTCCAGGGAGGATATTCTGCCCCTGTACTTGGCCGTGGTGAGAACACACCTCAAATACTGTGTTCATTTCTGGGTCCCTCACCACAAGAAGGATGTTGAGGCTCTGGAGCGAGTCCAGAAAAGAGCAATGAAGATGGTGAGGGGGCTGGAGAACAAACTTTACAAGGAGTGGCTGAGGGAACTGGGGATTTTTAGCCTTGACAAGAGGAGGCTGAGGGGAGACATCTTTGCTCTCTATAACTACCTGAAAGGAGGTTGTAGAGAGGAGGGAGCTGGCCTCTTCTTTCAAGTGACAGGGGACAGGATAAGGGGGAATGGCCTCAAGCTCCGCCAGGGGAGGTTCAGGCTGGACATCAGAAAAAAATTTTTCACAGAAGGGTCATTGGGCACTGGAACAGGCTGCCCAGGGAGGTGGTTGGGTCACCTTCCCTGGAGGTGTTTAAAAGACAGGTGGATGAGGTGCTGAGGTGCATGGTTTAGTGATTGATAGGTATGGTTGGACTCAATGATGCTGTGGGTCTTTTCCAACCTAGTGATTCTGTGATTAGATCAAGGGCGTCTGCTACTTACCCTTCAGTCAAAAGTGTCTGTAACAAATGTGCAAACCAGGTCCACTTAGACATACCACTTAGAAATGTTTAGGTTGGAAATGATCTTTAAGATCAAATCCAGCCATAAACCTAACATTGCCAAGTCCAGTACTAACCATGTCCCTAGGCACGTCTACATGCCTTTTAAATGTCTCCAGGGGTGGTGGCTCAACATCTTCCCTGGACAGCCTGTTCCAATGCTTGACAACCCTTTCAGTGAAGGTATTTTTCCTAGTATCTAGTCTAAACCTTGCCTGGTGCGACTTGACATAGCTTCCTTTCATCCTGTCACTTGTTACTTGGGAAAAGAGATTGATACCTAAGCACTTTGTATTTTGTAGCAGCTCTTCTAGACCCCCATGGGCAGTTTTTCAGAGCTGCAGAACTCAGCCAGGCTTAAGCAGGGCTCCACACGGTATACAAGAGAATTTGTCTGGAGAAATTGGTGGGCACATTTTCCTCAAAACTTATATGCTCCATGTAGTCATCTGGGAACAGAGTACAGTTTTACAGGACCTTTAACTTCAGTGCCTGCATGGCAGCAAGTGTGTCACTGATTTCATGTTGCTGGCTGGTGGAAAGCTAAAGTACGTCTTTGTGTTGAGAGGCTGGCATAGTCATTGTGAAATGCTGCTGCTTACGTTGTGTATGTCCAAAGAGAGATAGCACAAGAGCACGGGTAGATAAAAATCCATTGAGAACTATTAAATAAACAGAGGCTGATGCAGCTTCTGCTTAGGGAAGTTATTTTTGAAACTGTACTTTGTGTAGCTGGTGCACAGAGTTTGAAGAAAGCAGCGTTAAGATTTTAAAACCATGGAAATAGCTGGAAAATCCCAGCCTGGATTGAAATTCTGACCTGATGTGAAATCCCACCTGAGGTAATCAGGTGCCAGAGCAGAGGGAGGCCCCAGCAAGGAGCAGAGTAGGGGGTGGTAGGGATCCATGTCCAGGCATTTAGCCATAGCCATTTGCCCTAGGAAATCTGAATAACTCTTTAGAAAAGGGCTTAGTTCATGTCCTAGGACAGCAAGTAAGGTAATGGCAAGGCCACCCATCATCTTAGAGCTGTTGCCTGCTGTAAGCCAAGTGGGAGCCATCTGGCAGCTGAGACAGGGTGCCCAGGAGCCGCTTGTCTCCTCGAGGCAGCAAAGGACGAGCGTGACAGTGCCAAGGCCTTGCTTCCCTATTCTGCAAGGTACCCTAGATGTGGTGGGAACAAGGTGCAGGGGCAAGTGCTGCATGCGAAGCAGGTGTGCCTGGAGGAGCCTCTGGATCAGACACCCACAGGGCAGCACCTACACATCAGCCACTGAAGTGAGGAGCCAGCTGGCATGGCCAGTTAGGTTGGTTTGCTGAGGAAATGCTAAACTGCTAGCTGGCCAAAAAGGGCAGTGGGGCAAGCTGCAGTCAACCCTGGAAGTGACATAGGAGCCAGATTTCTCTGGAAAAGCTGCTCTCAGGGAACTGGGACTGTGAGACAGAGGCAGAGTTGCAGGTGGCTCTAGTTCAGTGGTCAAGGTTTGCCACGTCAGTTCTCATCAGCAATGTGAGTGGGGCAGACACAACTCCCATGCCTGAAAAGTAGCCCTCTGGTGTATGGCTGCTGTTGTGAAAGCAGTCAGCAGGGAGTACACAAACCACAGCACCTTTATCCTTAAGTGACTCCATTGCCTTTCCCATGAATTTCAGGATCAGTTTGAAACCATTTGTTTATAAAACAATCTACAAGTTTGCCAGAGCTGCCTTTTGAGTACTTCCAAGTATTGGCAGTCCGTCATTGCTTTATACAATCTCACCAGAGATGTTATGAAAACATCTGCCTACACCCTGGGTTGAACATTCTTTCTCACGTTTGCTGGCTTTTGCTGAAGTCCCCAGAAACTCCTGCTTTGGCTAGTAAAGTATCAAAATTTGATGAGAAGATTTGGCTTCGGAATACTGTGTGTTGCAGGATCTTGGTTGCAAAGAATCCTTTTGTATTGGTGAGCTGTGAGCAGAAGTGGAAAGATGTCCTAACAGGGATTAAGGCTTCAGAGCAGAGATGTGTTTGGGATTTTGGAGCCCTCTCCTGCTTTTTTCCTAAATTTCCCTCAGTGTCCCGGTTGGCATTAGTGAGGAGCTTGCACTTTGTTAGAGCAGTGAAGAAGCTGGTTACACTTTTATGTGATGAGGAGATGCAGAGACTACATAGCTGATCAGATGGCTATCATAAAGTTTGTAATTTCATGCCTGGCTATTGTAGCAGCTAATTATCTTGAGGTCATCTCTCATCTGAGCAAGGCAACAGCAGGATTACATTGTCCTCCTATTAGGCAATAGTCTTCCCTGACATAAAATGAGATGTCTGGCGATTCTCATAATTGCATACAGCTATTTATTTTTTACTACGGCTAGATTGTCTCGCTCTTTAATAGGCAGCAAAGTGGTAATGAGACCTCATCTCTAGTTCATGCAAGCCGCGCTGAAGATTCCTGAGCTCTAAAAGCAAAGAGGAGACTAAAGCAGAACTAGAGGATGAAGTGATCCCTTTATCTCTACTGTGAGATCAACTGGGTAGGAAAGAATAGTCTGCTAGCTCCTGTCTTGATGGAGAAATCTCTAGGATAACTGCTTCCCACTTAACCTTTTGTTTTCCCCAAGTAAAAGAACTTTTGTCATGTAGTCCTGTTAGTGCCATCAGAACCTTGCAAGAACTTTGCGACACTGCCAGCAGTTCTGTGCCATATAAACACAATCCCAATTCTGTCTTTAATGCAGTAATCTCTATCTGCCTGTCCTTCTGTTGTGTATGTGGTCATGCTAGAACGCAACACTAAAACTACCTAGTTTGAAGGGAGAGGACCACAGTTAAAGAATGAAATTGATTTACAATATGCAGAAATGTCTCGCATAGTGATAAGATCCCAGGACCAGATGGTTTGGGAGTATGGCATATTTCAGGATCCTGGAAGGCTTGTTGTGCTTATGACTGCTATTGCCAGATTCTGTCAGTAGAGGAACACCTACCTTGCTGGAAAGGAAAGGTTATGGTTAGGATCTACTCAAGGACAAATAAAAGCTTATAAAACTGTAAAGCTCACCTATTTATAATGGCCTAACTGGTGACAGAAGCAGAAAACATCTTGATGATCGTAGTAGGGGAGGCAGGGGGACTATATTTGTGTCTTTGCACCTGAGCTTGGGCAGAAAACACTGTTGCTGTGAGACACGCTGAGGGGAGCAATTCGGCATGCTGTGTCAGGTTTAGGGTTATCCAGAACTTGGGCAGGGAGTGTTTGAAGAACATAGTGTACAGTGGTGTATGAAAAGTATGGATGCAAAATCTACCAGCCAACTTATGTTTTTTTCTTCTTTTATTTTTTTTTTGGTTGAATTATTTAGACTTACAGTGAGAGTTGAGGCAAGAAAAGAAAACTGGAGTTGGCCCAGTCCTCAGGAATGTATGAAAGCTGGTGCTGATAGGGCTCTGTGGCTTCAGTAAGTTCTTGTTCATGGTAATGAAATAACGCTTGAGTTAAGAATAAAGGATGAGTAGTTGTGTGAGGAGGTTCTAGTTTAGGAAAACTTCTGGTACTGGAAATTCTTATTAATATATAGCTAGATTCAATTTTAGCTTTTGGGTGGGATAGATTAAAGAACAACTTTTACTGCTGAGTTCTGAAAACCTGTGACACTAAAAGAAGAAACACTCTTTTAATTTGGGATGAAATGGGTTGAGAAGTCAAGCTAATGGTTGCCTTAAGTCCAGGCAGTAAATATAAGATATTCTGGTATCCTTTGGTTACAAGGTCTGCGAACATCCTTTGACTGTGGTCTCAGCACCCGTGGTACAGCAACACTTCAGGACTGTGCCCAGAATAACCAGCAGCAGTGGTCAACCTGCTACCAGTACTTTGTTACTTGGTCAGGGGAGACAATGGTTCAGTCTGATTCCTTCCTAGGCCTAGGCTTTGTCACAGCATGGCATCAGTGACTTACATAACTGCAAGCTACAGGATCCTACCAAATATAGTTCTTTAAACTATCCGTGGAAGTCTTAACATGCAAAATCAACTCACATTCTCCTAATTTTTCTTGGGAACCCTGACATTGCAGCATAACTGCTGGGATCCTGTGCCTTCTAAGTAACATCCTTGAATGCTGCTTTCTTGATCATCTTCTGCAAGCTTTGAGGGCATAAGAAGAACTGGTCATGGCCCACACTTCTTTTCCAAAAGCAAAGCCTAACCCCAGCTATACCTCCAGTGTTCAAGATAGTCTGATGTTGCAGGCTCAGCCACAAATAAAACACAAGACCAGGAGCCCTAGCAGCAACAGTTCTCGTCTGCTTGTGCAAATTTCTGGCATTCATCAACAGAAGGAGCTCTTAGTTACTTCCTAACCTTAACCCTAACTGGCTGAGGCTGCTGAGGAACTGTGTCCCTGAAAGTAATTACATCTTGGAGGAGCTTTCTGGCACAGGGTCGCAGATTACTTATGGAGAGCTATACGCAGAAGATAAACTGAAACTCTTTGATGCTTATTTTTTTGAAAAGTAGTTTAAATCCAGTCTGTAACCTGGAGTTCACTTAGCACTGAAATAGGCTTTCTTGCAAGCTCAGCAGGAGTCATTGGTTCTTTGCCACAACAGCCCCATTATGTCTGCAAGCCTTCTGCTATTGCAGTAAAAGCTGCTTATTACTACCTCCTAATGCTAGCCTAAACTGTGGTCTGCTAGAGCTCAATGGTCATAGAATCACTATAGAATCATCAGGCTGGAAAAGATCTCTTGGATTGTGGAAGTTCTTAGGATGTTGCTGCTGTCTAACCTTTGGGATGTGACTATGAATGCAACTTAGTGTTGAATAATTTTATCCTAATTCTATCTTTCAGTGAGAGCACAGACTTACAAAGCTGCTTTGAAGTTTTGCACAGATGATGGGAGCCTAAACAGAGATGCTTGGTGTCTTGCCATCAGAGCCAATGCCAGGATTTAGGCTGGGATTAAGACTTACTGTCTTACAGATCAAGAGTAAGACCTGATTCCAAGAAGGGGCCACTGGATGTTTAGGTCCCAGTCAGAACAACTCAGGGTGAGGCTACGGTAAAACAGCATTCAAGAAAGCTATGGACTAAATGGGGTTTTGGTGATCTGTCCAGGGCTTGTAGTATCCAGAGAAAGACTGGTGAAGGTCCTGGCAAATGCATGAGGCTTAATGTGGGAATTCATCACTGGACCAGGTCTAAAAGTAAAATAAAAAAACAATGGTTATTAGGGATGGGATGTACCAGTGAACTCAGTAGGATATGCAGTGTTTGGATGAAGACGTGGAGCAGTAGCACTACCCTTGAAAGAAGAGATGGCAGCCAATCTAGAGTCCTCACAAGACCTTCAGTATACTCTTTGTGTCGACATGGGTCTTAATATCTGAAAACTTCTCTCCAAATAAACTTCACTGTATTCATTTCCAGAAGGATGAAGATCTCAATTGAGTACTTCAGTCTTAGCACATCCTCCTAGAATCCCACACATCTCACCTTATGTTTAAACATTAAAGACCCCTTCCTGCCTCCTTCTACCTGATTCCCATGAAATACTCACTAGAGCATAGCTTATTGTGATCTAAGGTTCCACGTCAGCCACAAACTGATCTAATCTTTGTGTGGAAATTGCACCAGAATGGCTTAGATGGGGTGCTGCACAGTCATCAGCTGCTGATCTTGCTGTCACTGTTTTCCTATAGTCAGGACCTGAAACTCTTCTGAGTCACATAACCTATTGAAGTGCTGATTTTACTTTCCGGAAATAAAGAGTTGTGCTAGGTAATAACTCACAGGTGTATTTTATCTTGCCTCATTCCAACGATATAATGATATTTCAGGATAAATCAGATTTCTGGTTTTTTTTAAATGTCTTCTAACAGTTTTTCTCCTTTCAGAAACTCTTCTCCCTTCCTCATCTCCCCCTGCCTTCAACCCTCACTGAACTAAGGACTTGAAGGAGCGTGGAGGCAGTATTGTAAAATGTCCCATTTTATCCCATAATTAGTTGCAGAACTAGCAGCTTGAAATGTTCTAATCTTCTGAAAATCCAGTGAGGGGGGTTCTTTGGAAGGAATTTTTTCTCTTCCCTTGCATGTCTCCAGCTTCATTAGGCCTTGGAAAGGAGAACGAATTTTGAAAGTGTTTGAGGAAGTTGTTTTGATACAAAAGCAGTTTGAGTTCCTGTGATCTCTGTGTATGAGGAACCAGTTCCTCAGACTGATGTGACAGGAGCAGCTCATCATCTTAGAACTGCTTTCCAAAATGCTCCAGGGGGTTTGTTTTCATTCAGGGGAAAGAGGAGGAGGAGAAGAAGGAAGTTTCTCCTTGTGCTTACCGAGGTAAGAGGCAATCCTCTTCTGAAGCTACTGCTAGCCCCTCTTACCCTTGAGTGCTTCTTGTCACCATCTGCTATTAGAAGAGAGTCTATGAATTCCTCAATGGCACATTTTAAACTAAAGTATCTTTGTTCTTTCTAGAGTCTAATGCTCATGGTTCCACCTAAAATGCAAGGGCATGGGAGAGATTCTCAGAGCTTTACTCTAGCCATAATCTCTTAGCATATTACATTAAATGTTGCCACCAACTTCAATCAGGGAAGGCAAGGTGCCTCTCAGCAAGAGGAGATGAGAAGATGGTTTAATTGGGATTTTCAAAGATGTGGATTTAATTAGGTAATTTTGTTCATCTCATCCAGGGATAGGAGGAATCACTGCAAATAGCCAATGGAAAGTTTTATGAGAACAGTTAAATACCTCCTGCCACTTGTGCTTTCCCACATGGGTTGGAGCTCTTCAGACTATTTTAAACTGATGTTGGGCTTTTTTATCATTTACAAGTGTTGATCCCATTACACCTTCAGCAGCCTTGTGCCACATACTGTTCTGCTTGGCTGTTTCCCCACGGGGAATGTGCATTTCTCACAGGTGTTCCATAATGGAGAGTAGCAAAAAACAGTTTGGGTCAAATACCTTATCTGAAGGTGAGGTGATTCCCAAACTCTTCTCATCCCTGAAAAATTCAAAGGTTATATCACCTTCCAAAGAGCTAAACAGGCTTGCTTTCTTTTGTAATTTCTTCTTTTTCTGACAATAATGTGCAATCACATTTTTGTTTAAAAGAAACAATGTTTTCGTTTCTTGTTGAAAGGCCTACAACTTTTTGGTGAAAATTAATAAAATCTGGAATGAAAAGAATAAAGAGAATGTGCACTGCAGATTTTTTCTGTTTTTTGTTGACAAAAGATCTTCAGAAGAAATCAGTCACATATTGCCCTTCATCTCTAAAAAAATCTACTTTCTTGTCTGGCCCCTACGCTTATGTAAAACACCTTACCCTTTTCCCTCTCTAATGTTAAGATTTATAGGCTTCCTTCCTGGCTGCTAACCTTCCCTTCATTGAAGAAAAATAAAACCAGCAATAAATAGATTCACAGTACAAAGCTATAAATTTCTAAATTCAGTTGCCAAAACTAATTTATCATGTAAACATAGGCACAAACTCTGATAAGATATGGATGTGCAGCATTCAGCTCATTCCACGAATTTTTATTTGCTGCACTTACTCTATCAAAAAAAAGCCCACTTAAGACAAAAAGTGTTAGAAGATTTCCCAGCTAACCTTTCCATAATGGTATCAGAGGTGTTACCTACCAGCCCCTCATGTGACAGAGCTGTGGCCATTAGGGAGCATTGTTCTGTTGCTCTGTATTTGGTTCAAGTCTCAGTACTGGGTGTACAAAATTTGAAATGTATTTCCCCTGTCTTTCTGTTCCCTCTTCATTTACAGCATTACAGAAATACCCAGCCTATATCCCAGGTCCTAGTAAATAGCTGTATTTTAAATCTAGTACACAAACATTCGTGATAAATAGAACAACATATTTATATAAAGTCTCATTCTCCTAACGGGTGCTCCCTAAATTAACTTATATTACCAGAGCTATGTGTTAGTACATCTATTGATACTTCTGCTTTTCTGTAATATCTTTTCAGGAATTTTAAAGAAATTATGTCACCAAGTCTATCAAATTCACAAAATTGGTTTTCCAAAATCCCTCCATTAAGCATACACGTATATGTTCATTTTTTAGAAGAACTGCATAAGATGCAGTATGAACAATCTGTGGCCCACAGTAAGCCTCTTGCTCTATTTAATTTATATTTTTTTGTTAATATATTTAGCTTCCTTACTTCTGATCTGACCTGACCTGTTGTGGTATTCACTCTTCAGCAAGCATTTATCATGGCATACTTTGGAATGAGAAAGCATTTTCTTTTATGCTCAGAGAGTTTCTTTGAAAAGTGGTAAACCAAAATGGTTCCCTTGGTACTGAGTCCAGTGGTAGCCAGGGAAGAGGTGGATGTAGGGACAGGAAAGGAAGGAACTATACAATTCAAAAGAACCATTTACGAACCTTATGTCAAAATCCAAGAATTTCCTAAAGTAAGCTTCATCTCTCAAACTTCGAGAACACATCAGAGGCGTCTAAATTGATCACAGTTGAAAACTTAATCTAAACCGAGAGCTGAACCTTTTGTACCTAAGGAAGAGAGACACATGACAGATTAGAGAGGCACTACTCAGGATCATTCACGTCTCTGTATCCATTGCCTGTGGAATCTGAACATGGCAACTCTATTAAACTCAGCACACATGGTTACCCTGCCTTTTGATTAATCTCAAACTCAGCTGTTTCTTTTAAGTTTCAAGTCTTGGGTAAGATTTGGGATGTCTTCTTGGGTTACACTCATTACAAACATACTTTGGGGTACATATTGCATCTGTGGTGGTGATGGAGGAGAAAAAGTGGTGTATGGAAACTTCTCTCTTCACTCTACCCTCATTATTACCAATCCATCTCCTTGGTTTAACATTTGTGACCTGAAGAATCTGTTCCAAAGGCTCTATTTCTGGCTCACTCTGCAAGTTATTCCATTTAACAGACCTTGCCAAAAGTGGTTGATGAGGGAAAATTCTAATGGCTTTCAGCTACAGCATTCACATTAAACCCCAGCTATAGCACTGAAAATTGAATGAAATGACTGCTGAACTAGAATGTTCTCATCTCATTCAGTAGAACCTGCTCTTACTGAGGTGTCACATCCTTCCCATAGTGGCAATGCATGCCATCAAACTGTTGAAGATCTGCAGATCTTCCCTGTTTACAAGATTACCTGTCAAATGCTTTTGCTTTGCTGACTGTACCAGAGGTGTGCTCTTTCCACTTCAATGAAACTAACAGACCCCAGACTAGTATTTGTGTTTGTTTGTTTTATTTTGCACTGCACTTGGCTTGGATCTAGGTACCTCAGCTAAAATATTGATGTCTTCTGTGATGCCTAATACCAGACAGAAAAGGCTTTTTCAAGCACTATCAAGCAACAATAGTGAGGAGACTCCAGAATTCCTTGCTGAAAGCAGGTTGCTAGCCATGTTGTTTAAAAATGGAGAAATCTGTTAGAAAGCCATGAGAATTCATTGTTGGGGAGTAGAAAGCTGGAAGTGGGGACAAAGTCCCATAAGCACCAATAATGTCCAGGTTCCATAACTCGTGAAAGCTTAGTGGATTTACTAGTGGAAGTCAAAGGGGCAATTTCAGTGATAATACATAGCATTGGGTGACTCTGACACGTCACTGCTCGCTGCATCACTGAGGAGAGTCAGCATGTGATGGTGAAAGAGGGATGAATTTTACAACTTTTGTAGGTCCTATAAATCTGACTAGTTCAGGAGTACTTCATAAACAGATGGCTAGTTCCCACCTAAATCAACAACTAATTACATTTGTTCAGCTCCTCCTTCACTATGCCTCACAGTAACTTTCTGAGCATCTGGGTTCTGGAAACTTCACTTTTCCTGGGAGCTCTATGACCAAGAAGAGCAACTCTGCTGCTCTGGTAGGGTCTAGACCTATTGTCCTAGTTGCTGGCCCATGAAAGTGCAGAAAAGTCGAGCTTTACTTTTGAGATTTTTAATAAACCATAATTCTGATAAGTTGAGGCTGTGCAAGAATGGCAGACTTCATAAGAAATTTCATCTTTTCAAAATCCCCCAGGACTCAGGCAAGGATAAAAAGAGCATCTACAAAATAGGGACAATAATCAACAAGCAGGCTGCTGGCAACAACATGCAGAATGAGGTACATCCTGGTACTGGTCCCTAATATTCTCCATTAACAGCCCGCAGGCATCCTGGGGAAGGAAATACAGCAGACCAAAAGCCAGGGAACAGACAAAACAGGAAAGGGACAAGCACTCAAGACCCCTTGTAAATGAATCTAATTTATTAAAATGCATCCCACCTTCAGTCAGAAGCTTTATCAAATGCCCTCCTGACCCTTTGTCCCTCTGCCTCCAGCCTGTTCGCTCTGTAAGGTGCCTAGCTGTGAGCACTGCCTCAGTGTTTTTTCCCACCCTGCTTTACAAAAACTCTTTTTCTTTGACCAGATCTTTTTCTGATGCCCATTCAAATGAGCTAGATGAATTCTGTCTGGTCTCCTTTAACTATTTCCTTTTTCTGCTCTCAGTGAATTAGGGAATAGAGATTACCTGTTTTTTTTGTCATTTCTCTAACTCCTTCCAAGTAACTGGAATTTATTTTAATAAAATCCATTTCAATAGAGCCTGGATCTGTAATACATGAGGCTGTGATCTCAGAAGGGCTCATAAATTAAGCAGGGTCACCTCTGGTCAATGCATGCGTAAGAGACCTGCAAGGACACCCTGCATGCTGATCAGCCTGTGCCAAGGATATAGCAACTGCCAAACTGTGTCTGCCCAGTAGGCTGTCTCTTTTAGTATGCTAATTCTAGCCAGTGCCAAGTACTTCAGAGGAAGATACATGATCCCTGCGGTGGGCAAGTTATTCTTAACTGATCATAATATCCTTCTAGACCTTTGTGGCATGAAGGTGTTGGTCTGTGCTCTCACATGCGCAAGGGTAGTTGGGGGACACTGGAACACGGCTGCTTACACATGCCTGGATCAATCTCTGACACTCACACCAAAGGTCCTCTCAGAGGCTGCTCAGCAATCAGCCCCATTTCAAACTTCACTGCCTGTCCCGAAGGATGAATGCACCACAGAGATATCTTGCCTTCACAAGGGTAGTAGCCAGGTTGAACATACTCTTTGCAAGTGTTTCCCTGAAGACAGGTAGCAAGCGTGCTTTTAAAAGACATACAGTCTTGTCATAAAGACTTCAAAAGACAGTGACCTCTGCAACTATGCCATTGTAGTTCCAGCTGTCCAGAAATTACATCTTATTTAAATAAGGCATAATTTGTCTTGTTGAACTTCCAGCGCTTGGCTCACATCACATCTTCGTAAGAAAGACTGAAACACCTGCCTGCTTGTGTCCTCCCATTAAATGCTTTTTTATATGTAAATCCCAATATTCAGCAGTTGTATCACCTCTAAAAACTCACTTCTTTAAGCTGATTTAATTGAATAGAATAAGCCTCACATTCGAAGTCTTATTTTCCAGTTTCTGTGGTCCCTACTACAGACAGTCCCACTCAGAGATAAAACCTATGTGCTTTGAAATCCGGTGTTGTGTTTTTAATTCAGATTACAATAAAATCCACCGATAAAGGGTAAAATAATCCTTTAGACTATGTTCAATGCATTTTTTAATTAATCAGTGAACATACTAATTTAACACTTGCCTTCTGAAGTCAAGAAAGCTGCTGAAAATACTAGGCAATTTTTTGTAGTAAATGTTAACTTCTTTCCTATTACCTTGACTTTGACATGGTGGTTGAAGTCAACTATGAGGCGTGATCGCTGTTTTCTGGAATAACATGATGTGGAAAGAGTGGCCCTCAAAGAGCAGGAAGGCCTCCAGGTCAGTAACTTTCCAAAGCTGTCCTGTGACCTTCCCTCTGTAGAAGGGTGTACCAAGCTCTGGAGAACCTTCTTCCCTTTTTTTACAGCCTTTGCTGGTGTTGAGTGAGATAGGACTATTTGTTTTCCTTCTTTTGTTATTCTAGTCCCTTTTCCTCTTGCCATAATATGTTACTTCACTAGCCTTGGAATCAGAGGTTGCACAGAGCTATTATTCACCAGAAGATTATATTCTTAGCACTGCTCTGCTTCCCACTTCATGGTGACTTTATAAAAAAATGTTTTTGCATAGTTTCAGGATTATCTCAATGCTCCTAAGGCAGAAGCAGCAAGCTAGAGCCAAACACTGTTGGAAGAAGTATTAGGTGGGCTTTTTCCACTAACATAACTGCTAACTTTTCCGATGAAGGGTTCTCTCTGTGACTCCCTTACATTTTTTTTCAGTCCAGGGTGAAAAATCTGCTATCTGGCTGGACTGCTTAATGTTTTACTTTTTATTGTTTTGAAGGTGAAATGTATCAACAACAGCTTCTAGATTACAGACAAGCAGATGCTAATCTCCAGGCCTCACTTGACTTTGAGTTTGTTGGATGTCTGAATCTGGGTCTCTAAAGGGGCTGTGACAAAATACGGTATTAATTGATGTTGCCAGTTAGCTTCATCATCTTCTGTGCCATCACCTGACTAATGTTTCTTGTACGATGCAATAGGAGTGGCAAATATTCTGGGTCTGGATACCAAGGCTGATGGCATGCTCCTGAAATTTTGATTGAGCAATGACAAGATTCAATCAAATGGTTTTGCTTGTAGACTGGATTCACTCTGCGAGGACTGTGTCTTATTTTCTTCCTGCAGCAAAGAAGATAGTCTTCAGCACACAGCCTGTGTTTCTGTTATAATTTTTCCCAGGTTCAATTTTCAGGGCCTACTGCACATGCCTGTATATCCAGTATCTCTTGCATTTCGTGCTTTTGGTAAACCCTTAGGTTTCCAAGGCAGCCTTATCTGATTTCAGGTATACTACAGGAGTCTTCATAGGAGCTATTAGGTGCCTTGGATGACTGAGTTGAAGTCACAGAGAGTGTTATGCTAATTAAATGGTTCATAATGAAGAAAGGTGTACTTAGAAGAGTCAAACCACACAGAGAGTGGGAGGAAATTGAATCAGACATTCTAAACATGCAATTGGAAGGAAACTTCAAGCATTTTTACTTTCTTTTTTTGCAGAAACATATGTAATTCTGCAATAACCTGTGATGCGTTGTATGAATGGGTATGGATGTGCATGTCTCTGTTGCAGAGAATCCCTCCATAAAGTGATACAGATTTTTTTCTGTTTGCTTGTTTGCTCTGCACATTTCACTTAGTTCTTCTGCTGAGTCAGTAAACTATGATTTATGTAACTTTTTCCAGATCATGATAAAACAGCTCATCCTCAGTCACTGAGCACTGCTTGATGAAAGTGTAGCATCCGTTGATTTGAGATTCACCACCTTTGGAGATTAGGAAGAACTGAAGAAGGAAGGAAGAATGTGGTATCAATACTAATGCATACATAATAGATTTGGGGTGATGCATGAACTAGATTTAAGTGCCTCCTCTACACTGGAGCCAGATTGCACCAACAAACATGGCAAGCTTCACCCCTCTCCATGGCAAGGGCTTTGGCTGCTTCTGCCCACGGCAAGCTCTGATAGAAACAGATGTAACCTGGAGTTCAAGTACTGTCAAACAACCAAAGAGCTATGTTGAGCCTTGTCAGCGGTCTTCTCCCTGGAGAGACCTGGGAAAGCGCTTGGGAACCAGTTTTAAACTCAGGTCCTTTGTCCTGAGCTGTGTTGCAGATATGCCTTGTCCCTGACCCAGCAACTTGAATTTGTGGCTTGATTTCAGACTTGCCTTACCTTTACGGACTTGTCTGGCAACTGCTGGACTGAGTCCAACCCTGATGAGAGTCACTAGACCTGCTCTGTTTCCTTGTTTGTGCATTTTGGGATGGCACCCTTGCTGGTGAGAGCACTGCCCTGCCTGCCCTGTTGTCACCCTCAGCCCCTTGCAGATCCGCCCTCTCCTGCTGCTCTGACACCCTGCATCTGGCAAAGCTGCGCGTGATATGTGCAGGACATCCCTAGCTTGTACTAATAAAACCTTTACAAGGAGATGTTAAATGCTTGATTTAGAATACTAATCAGCTCCTTTCTATAAAGACAAGATCTTCTAGTATCATCAGTTTAGCTGTTCAAGGGGAAGGAAAAGCCTACACAGTAGATGGGGGGAGACTTTTAAAAGACAAGTTAGGCTTCTCATATATAAGTCACAAACTTGAAGTCCACTAGCTAGTACTAATAGCACATGATTTATTCCAAAATAGTTCCATGTGCTAATGTATTTTGAGAGGTCATCCGCACCTTTTGTGGAATTGTTTAATTATAGTAGATTTATGAAGCAGTCCTAGCCTCAATGGAATAATGTACTATAGAGTGCATTTATACAGATCCAGACCATGTAAGAGGTTCAGTGTCACTTTGTTTTGGACATGTACCACAGGGTTCTGCATCATGCAGGGTGTGTTCAAATAGGACATCTTTATAGTTTTTATTTCCAGTCTAATCAATAGCACTGACAACACTTCAGAGATCTTGCAGTTCATCTGGCAGAAGCCTTTACTGTGCTTCCAGCATGCAGTAGGAATCACCATGGTCATCTTCTGTGTCTACTGGGCCAAGGTTATTTTACCACAGTCTTTAGGAAAGGGTTTTCTAGCTGCTCCTTTATTATCTGAACAAAGCGACTGAAAACAGAGGCTGGAATAAAAGCCTCTTACAGGCCACTAGAAGAGATACAGTGAGGCCATGTGAGGAGGGATTTTCTGAATGTGATTCCCTTTCTTCCTTCCAAAGCCCCTGCCACATTCTGCATTCTACCTGATCCTCCAGATTCACATGCTATTGTCACTGGGAAATCCGTGAGTCTTTTCCAGTCAGCAAATGGAGCAGCTTATTGGCTGGGGATGACTGACTCCTCATTGCCCGGAGATCCTCTTGATTGCAGAGTTTCCACCACACTGACTGAACACATTTTGCTTATGGTCCTGACTTCTAAGATGAAGCCTGTGAGGAAGGAAGAGTACATCAGCCAAAATGACCCTAGACTTCCCAACGTGTATGTATCCTAAATTGTGGGGAAAGTTCATCCATACTTCTTGAAGTCTCCACAATACCTTATTTGTGTCCTCTTCCAGGGCAGAACAAGCAGGAACTAAATGAGGCAGCAGTCAGACTGTATACTTAATTAGTGCAATTCCCCTTGAGTGGCCTGTTGCTTTTAGGCATAAAAGTAATCTGCTGTGTATGTCATTTATATCCTAGATATTAGAAATAAAGTTTGGGCAAAAGATCTCCTGGGTCTGTACACTATCTCCTCTATTCCCCTTTGGTCATTGAGGGATTGTCCTCTAGAGTCAAAGTAGGACTGGGGAAAAGTACTGACGGGATTGCAAAGGCACAACCTAGTAAAACTTCCTAAAATAACTACTTAGAATCATAGAATCCCTAGGTTGAAAAAGATCTTTGAGATCATCAAGTCCAACCATACCTGTCCACTACTAAATCATACCCCTAAACACCTCATCCACCTGTCTTTTAAATACCTCCAGGGATGGTGATTCAACCACCTCCCTGCACAGCCTGTTCCAGTGCTTGATAACCCTTTTGGTGAAGAATTTTTTTCCTAATGTCCAATCTGAACCTCCCCTGCTGCAGCTTGAGGCCATTCCCTCTTGTCCTACCACCTGTCACTTGAGAGAATAGACTAACACCCACCTCTCTACAACCTCCTTTCAGTGAGTTGTAGAGAGCAATAAGGTCTCCCCTCAGCCTCCACTTCTCTAGGCTGAACAACCCCAGTTCCCTCAGCCTCTCTTCATAAGACTTGTTCTCCAGTCCCTCCACCAGATTCATTAACCTTCTCTGGACACACTGCAGGACCTCAATGTCATTCTTGTAGTGAGAGGCCCAAAACTGAACACAGTATTTGAGGTGCGGCCTCACCAGTCCTGAGTACAAGGGCAGAATCACTTCCCTGGTCCTGCTTACCATGCTGTTTCTGACACAAGTCAAGATCCTATTGGCCTTCTTGGCCACGTGGGCACACTGCTGGCTCATGTTCAGACAGCTGTCGACCAATGCCCCAGGTCCTTCTCTACCAGGCAGCTTTTCAGCCAGTTTTCCCCACGTCTGTAGTGCTGCACGGGGTTTTTGTGTCCCAAGTGCAGGACTCTGCACCTGGCCTTGTTGACCTTCATCCTGTTGGCCTCAGCTCATCGACCTAGCCTGTTCAGATCACTTTGTAGAACCTCCCTACTCTCAAGCAGATTGACACTTCCTCCCAGCTTAGTGTCATCCACGAACTTACTAAGGGTACATCCAATCCCCTCACCCAGGTCATTGATAAAGATATTGAAGAGAACTGGACCCAGCACTGAGCCTTGGGGGCACCACCTTTCACCATTTGGTGAAAGTGTCTTAGATTTGGCTGAGATAGAGTTAATTTCTTCAGCTTCTCATACTAGCCCGCCAAGGAGATGGTGGGGTGTGCATGGGAAGCTAGGAGGGAACACAGCCAGGGCAGCTGACCCAGACTGGCCAAGGGGGGATATTTGCCACCATGTAACATCATGCTCAGTATATAACTGGGGGAGTTGTCTGGGGGGTGAGGGGATCGCTGCTTGGGAATACACTGAGCATCGTTTTCCAAGTGGTTAGCAATGGCGATGTGCATTAATCACTTTCTATATTCTTTTATTATTGCTGTTATTTTTCTGTTCTTCTGCTGTTCTATTAAACTGTCTTTATCCCATCCCACCAGAGAGGAAGGAGTGAGCAAGTGGCTATGCGGTACTTGGTTGCCAACTAGGGTAAGCCACGGCAGTCCTTTTTTGATGCCCAACGTGAGACTCACAGGGTTGAGATAATGACAGATATGAACAGAGCATATTAAAACAAATTTGTTATAAGCGTTCATCATATTGGTTTAATAGTCGCTGGTCAAGAAGTTGTATTTTTTGTTCTCATGGTTGTGTTCTCTAAATCCTTATACGCACCATGTACTCCCTCTGGTGCTGTTTATCACCTTTGGGAGAGGGATCAGGACTATCATTTTGCTGTACTGCATCATATCTGTTCATGATACAATCACATCACTGGGAATGAAGTTAAATTGGTATCTGTATGTGTCATTGCTGTCATGTTGACACCTTTGGTACTATCTCTCAGAATTTATTAACAATTGCACCCAATTTATGGGGAAGGCAGTGAGATACTTTTCCTTGTCTACTTCAGTCTATTTACAACAGCTCTAGAGAATTTTAAACATCCCTGGGATGTTCAAGCTGTCATGTGCTTATTGCTATATCTACTGAATGTGTTTCAGGTCTTGTTTATGGTCACAAACATTTTTTTAAGAATACCACCCAGAGATCTGCCCTGAGGGTGGGCAGTTGTGGGTGGTATGGCATGTGGGAGAATATGGGCAAATATCTAGAGAACTTCTTACCTCCAATGGTTTGGAACATCACTCCCAAACAACTGCAAGGCACTGATAATTGATACAGTTTTTGAAAGGAAAATGCTGTGGCTACTCCAAAGAGACACAGCTTACCCGACTCTGCTGGGCCTTGGTCAGTGTCTACCAAACACTACTAATACTAGACAGCACTGTCAGCAGCAAAAGAGGGCACTGGTTGGTACTGAAGCACAGCAGGAAGATTCCTTCTGCATGTCATGCAGCTGATGCAGCTGATTTACTCCACAGCCGATGTGGAGTAAAAGGGTCACACTGATCACACAGCAGGCTTGCACTGGAAAAATTAGTTGCCCATGAATTTTAGAAGTGATCATAGACTGGCTGGAAGGCAAAGATTTCAGAATATTGCCAGAGGAGGAGGTGACGTGCTGAAGAGACCCCACTGTATAATAAACTGCCAGGAAATGAGAAGTGATATGCCACATCTCCTGATGGGTCCTGTCACATTGCGTGAAATAATCTGAAGTAGACTGCTGTATGGAGTCCTATACAAGTAGCAGAGACTGCTGCAGAAGGTTAATCTAGCCAACGTGCAGAAGAGAGCCATCGAGCTAACTTTAGACATTGCCAATCAAGTAAAATGGACAGTGTTCTATTTCCATATTGACCTGAGATCAAAGCAGCTCAGATTCATCTTGCTCCTATAAATTAGCTCCACTTGGCCAATGCTCAGCAAACTGCATTTGAACATGTGGAGTAGTGCAGCAGCTCCTGACTCAAATGTAACTGTACTCTAATATGAACTACATATCCACCTATTAATTCCAGCAATGGCTAATTCTATGCTATGATGTGAATTACTCCACTACTTTTCTTATCTAGTTCCTTTGTTCCTAGCCACATTTCTAAATATGTCTTCTTAAACTCTGATCCCACTTTGCAATTACTGCCATTTCTTTATCAGGGAGGAACCTGCATTTTTATTGAAAACTCAAGGGGAAGCATAATCAAACCTTTAATTTAGAAAACAGTAAAATATGAGTGATAGCTTTTCTTCCCCTGGGGATGAAGAAGAGTTAATAATTTCAAGACCATACAACATTGACTCTAAAGGGGGCTACAGCAGTTTCAGACTGAACTGTTCTTTCTTGCTAGGTATTTGAATGGGATAACTTAAACTGGCTTCTAAGTAGCACTTTGGAAGGTATGTATTAACCAGCAGTTAATACTTTATTACAGTGCTAGAGGGCACCATGCCGTTGAAGGTGCTGTTTATGGATAAAATATAATAACTATGAGCTAGACAGTTTAATGGTTGAGATTCCTTTGCACTTTTTGTTAGAGACATGTTAATCTTGACAGTGTTTAACTCATAATAATTGCACTCTTCCTGTCTCAGATATGCTGTGTTTAATTCTTTGTTGTCCTGACCCTGTGGAGCCTTTCCTTCTGAAGATGTGCAAGGAAATAAAAACTGCTACCATTCTGGATCAAAAAAACGTTCCGCATGTAGTTTGCAAAAACACAAATGCCTAGATGTTGTTCAGGCAACATAAAGTCTGTAATATCTGGAAGGCCATTAGTGTTTGCTTGTGTAAGGACAACTGTGGGCAGAAGGGCTCCGTAAAAATGGTATCCTATGCAGTTAGATCAGCTTTACAGTTGATAGATAAGAATGAAATGTATTTCTAACTGCTGTCAGTTCAGATAAACAGACCATAAAACCCTTTTTACGGAACACCACCAGTTGTCTTCTAACACTAACACAAAGCTGGTGTCCATCTCTGTGACTTAAAACCTTGTACACTTCAGCATTACGTGTTTCTTTGGGAAATATTGCTTGTTTCACCACCAGTGCTTGACGTTTAAATTGAAAACAAGCAATAGTTCAGCATCTGAAAAATTCATACCTTGCCTACAAAGTTCTTACTTTTTGCATGTTGTGTTCACAATGTTTTTTCATAAAATATTTCATAAACAAAACATTTATACATTCATCTAAAATATTATGATAGTTCTGGTTTTTGAATCAGAATTCAATTTCAGACTTAAATAAGAATTTTCACTTTTGAAAATTTGTTTGGAATTTTTTTCTTGTTTCCTTTTCTTTTTTAAACAGAGAAAGGCAAAAAAGGAAGCTAAGAATTTTACTTGTTCTTTGAAAATGATTGTAATTATTAAATATCTTCCAAATATTTCTTTTCTTCTTGAAGTTTGGAAACCCCATGTTTTCACTTAGAAATGTCTCTTAAAGCAACTTGATTAGTTCTCTATTTGAACCTCATTTGGTGTTTATAATCTAAGTTCTTCCTGTATATAAAAACTGGGAGGGAAACTAAGTTATTGCTGTTTCTGGCTGAAATATCAGTCCCAGACTGTGATATCATGATAGCCAGCAAGCCTTGAATGATGTGTTTTTACATGCCCTTGACTAGAAATCCACATGGTTAACAGATCCATGAAACTGTCCAGAAGAATTGTTGCAATGGGAGAAAGTGCCCTGGGAAAGTGCTTTCTGACAGCAAATAGGTTGTGGGTTTAGATTTGTGTCACTACCTGCATGCAGTGAAGGGACAGCATGCAGCTGATGGTCAGGGAGATTCAAAACTGTGAAGGTAGGCACCACCAGATTAGATGTTACTGTAAAAGTAACAGAAAAAGTAACAGTAAATTTTATTGCAATTTTCTTTTTTCTTCTCCAGATTGTGAGGATTAACTCTGAAGAGAGAAGATCATACTGGACATCTAGTGACCTTTCCTGCCCTACAGAACACGGCTTCTTTCTCCATCTTGCATAGCTGTGCCTGCAAATCCCATCTTGCATGTTCCCAGGCGCCTGTTTCCAGTGCAATTTCTGCTTGGCAGTGAACTGCTATTTTTCCTGTTTCCCCTCCCATTCCCCCAGCTCATGTTCTGAGCAGCTGTGAGGTGGGCCGATCCTTTTTGGAAAAAATCTAGCTGTTGGCCTGCCCTAGGAAGAGAAGCAGCTACCCATGCTGCTCTGCATCCCATGCTTCTTTCTTCTTCCTTCCCTTCTCATCTCAGCTTCCCTTTTTACTCCCCTGCTGCTACCTTATAAACTATAGTTCTCTTTCATTTTAATCCCTCCTCTCCCTTAATGAATTGAAGACATCAGAATTGTAGCAAATTATTCCAAGTCCTAAGAATTCTTTCTAGAAGTGGCTGGGAATTTTTGACGCATTGGATTTTTCTGGGGAGATATTTTATGAGTGTGCTGGGTTTGATTAAAATGGCAGCTCATATCAGGAGAGTGAGAAAGACTCAGCACTCTCTGACAGTCACCTGGAAGGTACAAAAGGAACTTGAAGCTGGATTTACAACATTTCAGGAATTTTCTTCCAGGTTGTGTACATTTCCCTATGTACACATATATGTACACAAATATGAGAAATATCAAAGATGTCCACATACTAGAAAATGTTTTCTTTATTAGCTGTTGCACATCTGTGATTGCTTTATATGAGTTTAATTTTGATCTTAGCTCCTTATCCTACAGTGCGCTGAAGTATCTGAGTTGGGGGGTTTTTGTGGCTACCGGTGGCTAAAATCCTTATGCATAAAGTCTTTCTTGCAGAAAATCTCCTAATTCTTTATAGGAGTAGATGGCACGGTCTTGGGTGCTACAAGATCTTGCAAAGCTGCAAAACTACCGGATTAATACAATGAAGTCTGCTGCTCATAAGAAAGCCTCAGGTAACAGCAACTGCAAATGCTCCTCATTAACAGATACATGCTCCTGCTTTTCTGGCTTATCTTCTCCCCTCACCAATAAAGTTACATGCTTATTGGGTGTCATTTCTGGTCTAGCTTTATCCTTTTTTCAAAATGTAGATTAAACACGGGATGGTGGCCAGCACCCAGGGAAGCAGTGTAATGGCTAAAAGCGGGAAACAGCCAATTAAAAGATCAAAGTCAGGGAAATTAAGCCTTGAGAGGAAAGGGCACAAATAGGGTGGAACTGGGAAGAGCAGGGTAATGGTAGCCCTCAAGGGAAACACCAGAGTAGGAAATGGGACTACAATCAAAGAAGCAGAGAGCAAAATGCAACTGCTATCCATTGCAGGAGTTGTCTAAGAAGAGAGAGAAATAGCACAGGCGGAGAGAAATGAAAAGGCTGTGTAATTTATACACTAATTCTGAAAGTTGTTTAGCTACTGTGCTCTCAGTGGGATCTGGCTGTAAGTAGAGCTGTGTAGGTAGACTTTCCAGTACAGGTTGGTGGCTGAATTAGCTGTCAGTGAGTACTCCCACTTTGCTTCTCAGCAGCCTTCTGGCACCAACATGCTGCCTTTCTCTCTCCCTCCTTGCTGCAAGTGCCTGGGTTCCTCTTTCCCCTAATTCCTCAAAAGCTCCTGTCATCTGACTTCTAATTGCAAAGTTATGCTTAATAATATCCTTACTAATATGCCCCTGCTTTTGACAAACCATATCTTTGTTTCTAATGTTTAGACTATACGTATTTTGCAACCCTGTTTAACTAAATCAGATATTTTTAACTTGGTGCAGCACAGCAGTGAGAATATTCATACTTTGGAGTAGGGAAAGTCTACACTTACTGTACTTAAATCAACATAAGGTGACTTGAATGGCACTGAAATAGAACATTCCAAAGATTAATTGAGTGTCCTTCCCATCTGGGCTTTATTGAGCATTTTTCTTTAAGGAATGAGCTCGTATTGTGGATAGACTAAAGTTTCCCAAGAGACACTTTTGTTCTAAAAGGTTTTTCATGGAAAATTAGATGTTTACAAAACAAGGAACATGCTGAAATATTTGTTTGGGTTGATTTTTCCCCCTGAATCATTTTAAATGCCAATGTGCAAAGCAAAGTAATTTTTCCTATATGTCACACTGTTTCATTAAGGCACTAACAGAAGACACTTGATCTAGAAATTAAGATAAGTTGTTTCAATCAGTACTAAGTAGCAGGTGCCCTTAGTGATTACATGTAAGAGAGTATTTCCATTATTATATTAAGCTTTATGTCAGCAGTTGTCATAGTTCCTTTCATGTCCCAAAATACTGTGAAAACACATTCAGAACAACATTTCAGAATCACGGAATGAACAATTTCTAGAAGTGAGGAATATAAGGATTTTCACTTCATAGATAATTTATAAGATTTGTGTTTAGTCTACAGCAGATTAAAAAACAGGAATTGAAATATTTTCTTCTACTGTGAAGGATAATGTATCAGGTTTGAAAATACAATGTATTGCTGACAGCGTAGGTGCTATTCTGCCTCTTTATTTACTATATTATTTGTGAAGAGCACAAAAGCCCCTTTCTACTGAGTAGTGTGCTCTTTTCCTTCCCTATGGTGCTTCTGACATTTATTGAGGGTGTTGAGGAAAAAAACCAACACCCTACACCCATTACAGAGCAAGTTAATTTATTATAACAGCAGATACAGAAAGAGAAAAGCAATGGAAAAAGTACTTGAATGATTATTAGGTCAGTACCCTGGGCTTTTAGCTGCCATTTAAATTTAAATATGCACTGCAGCATGAGGTAAATAGGCCAAATGAGTCTACAGAGAGCCTCTGTAATATGCAGTCTGAGACACTCATAGCAACATACCTTGCAAATAACTATAGCCTGGCTTCTTGTGGTCAGCTATTGGGAGTTACTAGCTTATATCACACACTCCTGCATAAAGAACTTGTATGGAACAAAATAAAACTGCAAAAGATAATAAAACTGTAAACAATACCTCGAGGTGGGTTACTGAGGGAACAGCAAGGTGGCTCATTCTTGGTGTATGGAGTACTCTCTGTCCTCTCATTCACACCACATCATCGTTTAGGCTTGACAATATCTTTTCTGGGTGTATATTACATTACAGAACTTGACAACTGTGGAATTCCAAGTCTGACAATTTTGTAAGTTAATAATGGACGTTTTAAGTAACCAGGAGGGAGGCATAGTCAGTGACTTACCTACTTAATTGAAATCTGAAGAGTTAAGTTTTGTTTTCATTTCTGTCAGCACAATCCCAGGGAAGTCAATCATATGGAACCAAGTATGCATTTTAATCCTAAATTGTCTGTTATATTCAAGATGTCTGTTTCCACGCTGAGTGGGATCCTACCAATCCAAACTGAAATAATTTAACTTCTTTCTCAGTCAAGCTTCCACTAGTTTTAACAACAACACGTATTTTTCCTGACAACTGGTGCAAGACGGTAAGGGGGTAAGGTAGCAATTGTGTAGAAAATAGGGGTGGGCTATGTACCCTCTCCTACAGCCAAGCCTCTTGCAAAGTGGGAGAGAAGTGGGAAAGGGTTATGATAAGACATGGAACTGATTTTGATTCATCTGCTACCAAAATAGTAGTGTGACTCTGTTAATTTAGACAAATATCTAAGGGCCTGGTTCTACTTTGTCTTACATCAACTGTTGGTTATACTAACATGTAATATAAATGTAGCCAATTCTGAGATAACAGCTCTAGTGCAGTGTCCATTCAGGTTGCATTACTCTTCTGAGAGACATGCTATTTGCACAGAAACATTAGTTAAAGAAACCCACAGGCTGCGGTCAGGAAAAAAGGCAGTCTTTGAGAAGGTTTCTCACATCGCCAGCTGGGCCACACATCAAAACAAAAAAGCAAATTCAGTGGTCGTCTGATGGCAGAAATAAGCCCAGCTCATTCTGTACTGCCTGGCCCCATCTGAGGATACTGGCCTACATTCTGTCAGGCAAGGTCTGACTTGCCTGCTGTACTGAGGATTTCTCCAGGATGTGTTCTGCCTGAAACATGCATCATCATCCCTCTGCAGTGCTGGTTTTTTATTTCTGCAGTTCGTGATGGAAAAAACTCCATAAGCAAACCAAAAGTATAACTAGCCTTCCTGAGGCTGATGAATGCCAGGTTTTCCATATTCTCAGGAGGTGTCTTTTCTGATAGACCATCAGGAGGAAGATAGTACATAGAAAGTCTAATCTCAAAACACAGGCATGCTTCTGACCCGAATGCAGGATGATGAAGACCATGGTTTTGTTTTGAAAAGTCATAGACAGTTGAGGTCAAAAAGGACCTCCGGAGGTTATCCAGTCCAGTTCCCCAACTGAAGGAGGGTCAGCTTTGTTTAGGTTACTCAGGTCTTTGTATCCTCTCAAGTTCTGAGTATCTCTAAGAATGGATTTGCTCCCATCTCTTGGGGAACGTACTCCAGTGTTTAACTCCCCTATTATGATTCTTCCCTCCAACTACTTAGCTGGAATTTCTCACACTGCAACTTCTGTCCATTGCTTCTCAGACTTTCACTGTTTACCTCTGAGGGAAGTCTAGCTCAATTTCCTCTACGGATTCTCGTTATATAATCAAAGACAGCAACAATATCTCCTTCTAACCTTCTATTAGGGTGAAGAAACCTGTTTCTCTCAGCATTTCCTTGGTTGTCAAGGGCTCTGGCTCTCCTCTCAATTAATGTAGACTCTGTTGGGCTTGCTGCAGTTATATCTGTGTCCCTCCTGTGCTGGGGTCCCACTATAGGACAAGTGTAGTCTCACCAGTGCCAAACAGAGCGGGATAATCACTCCTGACTAGCCGACTCCACTCCTGCTAATACTTGGTTGGCTGCCTTTGATGCAAATGCACGTTGCTGGTTCACATTAGATTTGTCTTCCATTAGCCTCCCCGGGCCCTTTTGTTCAAAGTTGCTTTTTATCCAGCTGGTACCCACTGAGTGAAAAAAATTGTCTTTCTTGAAACAAGTTCCTCTTAACCCAGGTTTCCTGCCTGTCAATGTCCCTTTGACTAACGGACCTGTGCTCTAAGCATCTTGCACTCTGTCCCAAATTCAAGTTTATTAACACAGACAACACTGGACATTAAAAAGTATTAACCTCAGTATTGATCCCTAGGGGTCACTAGTCATCAGGCACAACCCTCTGAGACTGGAGGTTCCTCCTGTTTTCAGTTTACTTCGTAGTCCACCAATCCAAATCAAATCTCACCAGTTTGACTACAAGGATCCTATGGGAAACTCTGACAAAGACATTTCTGCTCTCAAGGTAAAGCAGTATTCACCATTGTCCTCTCATCTGTAAGCAGTTTGCTAAAAATGGTCACTTCATGACGAAATCCAGACAGCAGTCCCTAGGGAGAAGCAGTGCTGAGCTGTTCCCAGTGTTCCTTAGCTTCTGCCTTCCCTCCAGAGGTCTTCCACTTATGACAGCAGTTACAGCACGTAAGTTCATTCTTCCAGGCCCCAAAGCTACACACTAGTTTCCCACACACAGCTCAGCTTCCACATGCTTTAGTTCTCATGTTAATAAGAAAGGAAAGATGCCAAGTACTTGGGAAAGTGTGTCCTAAACCACAGTCACACGTAGGAAATCTCCTTTTGGCCTCACTTGTGTTTTGTTTCCATCCAGTCTCTTCATGTAATCTGAAAATGATAATATTCTCCAGTGGGGAAGCCTAAATGCTCCACATTAACCTGATAATCCCAGTTTATTTAGCACACAAATATGTTTATCCCTCTATCTATGTCTAAGCATCCCGGTAAGTCTCTCTTTCTGATTTGTCTCTCATGTATTAATCAGTGTGATCTTTATGAAACACATTCAATTATCATTATTACCAAGGTGACTGGAGATGCTGATGAACTTCATGATGCTACTGTATCAAGTGGTATCCAAGCATACTTTACCCAGATATTTTTAGCTAAATAAGTCAAAGGAAAGGCAAGACGAAAACAGACAGTAGTGAACTTGAACAATATTGTTCCAAAAAGGAGCAGAACCAGGATCCAGGCATTTTAAATCTATTTGACTACGATTTCTGTAAAGACATTGTGGTTGTTGTCCATATGCCTGGATTGCTAGCCCAGGCCATAAAATGCCATTTATATTTCTTTAATTCCTTATTATCTCTCAGTGCCCCAAAGTTACACAGCTCTTCCTAACTGCTATCAGACCTGAGTTCACATAATTCTTCTTGCAGAAACACAGGACTTGTGTACATAAATGTTAATCCCTGCTCTTGCAGGCGTTTCTAGAACCCAGGTCCTATGCATGCCAAGCTTTATGTCTGAGTCCTTTTGTTTGCCTCTCTAGGCTTCTTGGTTCGATTTCAGTGCTATGTGTTTTCATGCTATACACATCACAATTGTGCCATGGCCTCCGAAGAAGCTGATTCTGAAAGTGTTTGGAGTCTCTGGCCTTTGGCAGGATGAGTCTTCCTCCATGACCTGCACAAGGACGACTTTTCTTCCTGGTCCTGCAAATACATTTTTAATCTCTTCTGAAATGTAATTTACTATATTCTGCCAAAATTTCGCTGAAGAAAAGACAAAAGTATTCCTAGCACAGTGTGATCAATCCAAGGAGATTTTGCTAAGGTGTGCCCTCCAGATTTCTTCCTATTTCTTCTGCAAAATCACCCTGGACATGGCAATATATGCAGCATGCATTCAGGCACTGTATTAGTGCCTATGAATCTGGATAAGAGGAGCTGGAGTGCTGGTGCCGTGTGTTTATTCTGAGTTGTAGGTTTGGATTCTGCAGGACCTGAAGGTGGACACGTGAAAACACAACCCAAGAATAGGCTGCTTCTCCTGCCACAACCTAGAGGGGCAGGAAAACAAAAGCAAGCAGGAGTCCAGGCTGGCCTTGAAATGCTGAATGGGGCTTTCGGAAGGAAAGGAGAGGATGAGGTGATTGCATTGTTTAAACAGCTGCAATGAATCAGCAGCTCTCTTCCCCTGCCCTTCCCTTTCTGCACAGCAGCCCTCTCCATGCCAAGTAAAACAAAGTAATTCCAAAAAGCGCAATCTAGCATAGTGTAGCTGAATCACACTGCAGGACAGAACCAGCCCACAAACTAGAGAGAAACAGAAAGCTATGCTTTCAGATGAGATATAAGGCTGATGTGATAGTGGATTTCTTAACAGAACTGCAAAGAATATTCGTACCAGCAGTAAAGGAGAACAGGAGACAAAATAGCGTGGCAAACATACAAAAAGTTAAAAAGCTAAACTTAGCTTTGCTGTAAGCAGAGCCAACTTAACTAATCACAGTGAAAGTTCCTTTCATTTACAGCAGGACGATATTGCTGCCATCTGTAACGTGTGGTTCCTGCTTTAGCTGCTTACCCACACCAGCTAATAAGTTGCTGCTAGCCAGCGTGGCAGGCAGTTTTTTTGTCCTGAGTTAGCAGAGCTCTCTGGAAGCTTAGAGCCTCTGGGGTTATACGCAGCTGAAAAGCTTGGAAGCTTGTAAGAATTATACAGATTAAAGAGGGTGCTTGGGGGTTACTTTGCTGTGTGGTTCAAAGACGCGTTTTGAGGAGAATCCCAAATACGAGGATCTGTAGGAAATCAGTACAAAATACAGGTGAATGAACATTGCTAATACTCAATATACAGTAGCACTCATCTTCACCCTGCCCCCTTCCCAGCCGTTCAGCTCAGCTTTTTGTCTGGCTGCTGCACAATCTGTGAGGCCATTGCCCACTTAAGGATAGTTATTTCAGGGAGTGCAGTCAGACTCTTTGTAATTGCTCAGCTGATGGTGTAATGGTCTCCCTGAGGATTCATCCCAGCAACAGTAATGATACAGCTGGCCTGTCTTGCCTGATGGGATCATTTCCACTTTATTATAACTGTGATTTTCAGCTCAATAATTCCAGAGTATTTTTAGACCCTTTGAGATGAAAAAATGTGCTGATTTTGCAACATTGGCTTTTTTTGTTTTGGTTCTTTTTTCCCCCCTTAACTGTTGACACAGAAAAAAACATATTTCCAAGCAAAGTCAGGCAGGGATCCCCCAGTTCAGCTTGCGCTTTGCACCCTTTCCAGAAGAGAAGGGAACTCTCAGCAAGCTGCTGAAAGAGGTCAGTGAAAGAGATCAGTATAGTTCTGGGGCTGAACTGGGATCCCAGGCATAAAATCAAGTGAAGAGGAGATTCTCCTGAGACCACCTTCCATTCTGTCATCTTATGGAAAAAATCTTCCACAGAGAGGTGAGGGGTGAAATTCACTTATTCATTTAAAACCAGACCAGAAGAATCTCTGACAAGAAAACTGCAGGAAACAACATAGTCACAAACAGCCAACATTTTCAACATCCAATTGCTAGAATCACCTCACTAGCCCTGTCCCTTCTCTAGGTCATTTGTCTCCCATGAGTCCCAAAAAGAAAAAGCAAATGGTTGCCCTTTGGCAACTCCAGAAAATATTTCCTCCTTCTTCTGGCACATGATACAGCACAATAGCTCTAATCTGTTTCTTTTGCACGTGTTTGACATGGAATAAAACTATGCCCTGCTACATCTAGGAGAGGGAGATGCAGCTGTGAAAGCTACTTTTCCTTTGTTATATATAGATTAGCAAGGGATACCCTGTCAATTGTCATTTCTATGTATGCCTGCTTTATGTTCTCGTATGAAAGCCCAGGGCCTCAGACTTCTATTGGATTTTGTTTAAATGCTTTATTGGATTTTATGAACCTCATGTACACCAGACAAACCATAGGAGACATGTTCTGGTGATATCCACAATAACCAAACAACATCCCAACCATGTTTTAACTTCATTTTCAATGAACGGTGGAGGCACAATTCTCTTCTGTACAGGGTGGAGAGGGATCTCATTAACTACATTTAATTGAGAGTGGCAGATAGTGGATTTTATACATTAGGGAACACTTCTGTAGACATCACATATTTCAAATGCATACACTGAAAAATTATAATGAATCCCATGATCGATACAGAATCATGTTTCTTGTTTCCGGTGTTGCTTCAATTCCAAGGTTAGTTGAACAGATAACATTCAGTTAATAAAATTCACTTTTTTTTCACCTTATAATATTTATTACAAACTGCTTCTTATTTTTATTTTGTCTTTCTTTTGGCATCGTCTTTATTAATTGGTCCTTCAAAATAACTAAAATAGTCTTTTTTTTCCCTTTACTTCTTTTTGAGAATTTCAAAGCTATCAGGAGCTGCAGACAGTAGTCTTTTTAGGTGTATGTTATTGTTTCTGTTTTGGAGAAGGAAATTAAAGGAAAGCACTGTTAGGTGTTTCTCACACCATGTGGCACACAGGAAAACAGTGGTTAAGGTGTGAACTGAGCATAGCACTAGGACTCAGAGCATAGCACTAAAACTAAATCATCTTTCCTTCATAATTCAGTAGAGATTCTAGGGAAGGTGTGCACACTCCTTCAAGTAATTGAGTAAGAGAACCCACCAAGAATGTCATTTGAGGTAAATAATACACTGAATGCAATTAAAAGGTAGTGAGAAGAGCAGCCATATGGCATGTATGGTTATATGCATACACATGCACACACCCACACACGCACATAGATATGCTTTCCCATACCCAACTGCACCTGAGTCACTCTAATTCCTCACATTACCCTTTCTTGAAAGCTGTATGAATGGGAAAGAACATGAGAAGACAGCATATTAAAGACTATTGAAGATACTGACAGCCTTTCTCCAACTCATTGCACTAACCCAGTTAATTCTACAAGAATCAATCATTGTTTCACTCATTTGGTATATAGGCTTTAGAAAATCACATTCATCGTTGTTGGTCAGCTTTGCCCTATGGATTATCTCTTCCTGTGGATGTTAATTCCCTTTTGAGCACCATAGCTTTGTAAAGGTAGTTACTTACTTCCTTCAGGACTTTCCAAGCCCTATTTTGGTGTATGTTCAGAGCTTTGAAAACATCTGCTTTCTGACTAAAATGCCTCTGTTTGAAGTTTAATTGTTTTGGAAAGTTTGAAGAAATTATTTTCTTCTGTTTGTGTCTTTTGGGTCAGGAGAAAATGACTGCCTTCTTGAAAATCTAGCAATAGTAGTAACAGTATCACATCAGTACCTGGGCAAGTTCAGGTAGCAGATTACCCCTTGGTAGGGAAAGGATTGGGAGCAAGAGGGTCAAGTTGCCTCTTCTGCCTCTCTTTCTGATTCTCTGTATCCTCACTGTCTTGCTACCTCAGAGCAGCGATAGGAGGTGCAGCTTGTGCTACTGAAGAACTGGAAGCAGGGTGGCTCCCTGGCAGAAGAGAGGTGTGAGGGAGCTGTCAGACTTTCATGCCATCAGCTTAGAACCTAATTGTTTGCATAGCTTTGCCTCTCCCAGTGATCTTCCCCTGTGTCCTGTGTTCCTCATGTGGTTTCCATTAAGGTCAGGATGGGGGAAGGGAAGCATGTGAATTATTGCAGTATTTAATCTCACTTATCATGCCAAAGCTTTGAATGCTCTGTGGTATAGAGTCTGCATGGAGTTGCAAGCAGTGCACAGAGACAGCGTTTGAGTATTTTTAACTGTACTGGTTGAAAGGCAGAAATCACCCTCTCCCACCCTTTTACAAGTCTCTGACTGTTTTTCTTACTGCAGGTTACACAATAAGGAACACAAAGTTGACTCATGAGTGTGTGAGAACTGGATCCTCCATACAGCTGAAAAGAACATTATCACTCTGAACAATGCGATAATCCGCAGACTAAGGCTACAGTTTCCAGGTGGGAGAGATTGGGACTGACAGTAGAACTAGCATGAGCTCACATCCACAGCAGGGCAAAAGAATGATCTCCCTCCTTACTTTCTGTGCCCTCTGTGGCTGGCCCGAGGGGCAAAGTGTTCCATTGATCTCTTCCTCCGAAATGACTTCTCTGGCAACTGGTGAACCTCTCAGAGTATCTCAGTTGTCATCTGGCCCCTTCAGTTGCATAAAATTAACAAGGTCTTTCAACCCTTCAAATGTAAAATTACTTTCAAGTAATTCAAATACATTTTATTTCCCTTCCTTTTGTTTTCTCTTTTCTGTGGGTGTTTATTCCTTGCCTTTTACACCAGTGGTTTTGGGTAACTGGAAAAGCACTTTGAAGTCTAGTGCTACATGCTTGCTAATTGATCACTGCCTTTTCCTGGAGAAGCTGCACTTGCTTGAGTTAGGAGGATAGTCCTCTCTTAGGATGGGGTCCAATTATCCTTTTCTTATCACAAAATCGTTTTGTTTGGAAAAGACCTTTAAGGTCATTGAGTCCAACTATAAACTTAACACTGCCAAGTCCACCACTAAACCATGTCCATAAGTGCCACATCTATATGTCTTTTAAATACTTCCAGGCACTGTGACTCAACATTTCCTAACCAATCTAAACCTCCCCTGGCACAACTTGCAGCCATTTTGTCCTCTTGACCTATCATTTGTTACTTGGGAGAAGGGACCAACACACACCTTGTTACAACTTCCTTTCAGGTAGCTGTAAAGAGTGATAAGGTCTCCCCTAAGCCTCCATTTCTTCAGACTGAACAACGCCAGTTCCCTCAGCCTCTCCTCATAAGACTTGTGCTCCAGACCCTCCACCAGCTTTGTTGCCCTCCTCTGGATGTGCTCCAGTGCCTCAATGGAGTCTCTTGTAGTGAGGGGCCCAAAACTGAACACAGTATTCAAGGCGAGGCTTCACCAGTGTTGAGTACAGGGGGGAAATCCCTTCCCTTTTCCTGTTTTCCACACTGTTTGTGACACAAGCCGTGATGCTGGCCATATGGGCACATTGCTGGCTCATAGTCAGCTGGCTATTGACCAACACCCCAGGTCCTTTTTACTGGGCATCTTTCCAATGACCCTTCCCAGAGCATGCAGTGTTGCATAGGGCTATTTTGACCCAAGTGCAGGACCCAACACTTGGCCATGTTGAATCTCATATACCTGGCCTCAGGCCATCGATCCAGCCTTTCCAGACCCCTCTGCAGAGCCTTCCTACCCTCAAGCAGATCAACACTCTTGCTCAACTTGCTGTAATCTGCAAATTTACTGATAGTACACTCAATCCCTTTGTCCAGATCATTGATAAAGATGTTAAACAGAACCTGCCCCAATACTGAGACATGGGGGACACCATTTGTGACTGGCATCCAACTGGATTTAACTCCGTTTACCAACACTCTTTGGGCTCAACCATACAGCCAGTTTTTTACCCAGCAGAGAGTATGCCTGTCCAGGCCATTGGCAGCTATTTTTCCCAGGAAGATACTGGGGTAAACGATGTCAAAGGCTTTACAAAAGTCTAGGTCGACATCATCTACAGGCATTCCCTTAAATACTAAGCGTGTCACCTTGTCATAGAAGGGCATCACATTTGTCAGGCAGGACCTGCCTTTACTAAACCCACGATGATGGGTTCTGATCATCTGGTTATCCTGTGTGTGCTGCGTGATGGTACTCAGAATGATCTGCTCCATAACATTCCCCAGCACAGAGGTCAGGCAGAGAGGCCCATAGTTCCCCAATTAGTTTGCTAATTTCCAGTCAACTGGGACCTCCCTATTTAGCCAGGACTGCTGCTAAATGATGGGAAGTGCTTTGGTGAGTACTTCCACCAGCTCCTTCAGTACTCTCAGATGGATCTCATCCAGCCTCATAGACTTGTAGGTGTCTAGGTGGAGCAGCAGGTTGTTAACCACTTCCCCTTGGATTATGGGGGCTCCATTTGGCTTCTCATCCCTGTCTTCCAGCTGAGGGGGCTGGGTACCCAGAGAACACCTGGTCTTACTGTTAAAAACTGGAGCGAAAAAAGCATTAAGTACCTCAGGCTTTCCTCGTCCTTTGTCACTACGTTTTTCCCAACATCCAATAAAGGATAGAGATTCTCCTTAGCCCTCCTTTTGGTGATGATATCTTTATAAAAACATTTTTTATTATCTTTCATCTCAGTAGCCAGACAAAGTTCTAGTTGGGCTTTGGCCATTCTAATTTTCTCCCTGCATACACTCACAACATCATTATAGTCCTTGTGAGTTGCGTGCCCTTTCTTCCAGAGGCCATAAACCCTCCTTTTTTTCCTGAGTTCCAGACAGAGCAATCTGTTCAGCCAGGCTGGTCTTCTTCCCCCATAGCTTGTCTTCCAGCACATGGGGACAGTCTGCTCTTGCGCCCTTAAGACTTCCTCCTTGAAGAATGTCCAGCCTTCCTGGATTCCTTTGCCCTTCAGGGCCGCCTCCCAGAGGGCTCCATTAATCATTCTCCTAAACAGACCAAAGTCTGCCCTCTGGAAGCAGACCCCCCTCCTCACTTCTCCAAGAATCAAAACTTCTATCATTTCATGATTGCTATGCCCAAGGCAGCCTCCAGCCATCACCTACAAGTCCTCTCTGTTTGTAAACAACAAATCTAGTGGGGCACCTTCTTTAGTTGGTTCACTCATCAGCTGTGTCAGGAGGTTATCCTCCATGCACTACAGAAACCTCCTCAACTGCTTCCTCTCCACACTACCGTATTTCCAGCAGACATCTGGTAGGTTGAGGTCCCCCATGAGGACAAGGGCAAGTGATTGTGAGGTTTCTCCCAGCTGCTTATAGAATAATTCATCTGCCTCTTCATCCTGTTTGGGTGATCTGTAACAGATTCCCACCATGATACCTGTTGTAGGCCTTCCCCTAGATTCCTACCCATAAATTCTCAACCCTCTCTGTGGCTCCAAAATGTGCACTTCTACTGGTATTTTGAATACTCTTCTGCTAAGTAGATTCCAGATTTAGAAAGGGTACTGGGTATAGGTCAGACACCCAGAAGAGCTTGGTATAGATAGATATTTTGTGTTCTTAATAACTATCTATACCAAGCTGTTCTGGGATACTTACAGCCTGAGCTCCTGGCTGAGTTTCCCTAGTCAAACTCCCTGCCTTCCTCACACGTAATCTGTCTTTTGATGAATGAAAGGGCAACATTACAAGTATGGAGTAATTTTCTTTGTGTTACATGGATAGGTTTCTGGTGGGGGTTCAACAACTTGCATGAAAGTAAAAGATTCCCAGGGTAAAAATGATAACAAGAAGGAAAAAGCAGATCAAGTGAAAGCTCTCCCCTTTGACAGAGACACCTGGAGAATTGGTCCTAAATAATCTTTGTGTATATTACAAACCTCTGAAAAACAGAGGTTGTTCCTAAAGAGGAGGCTCTCTGTTTCCCTCCACCTTCCTTGGATGACTTAAAATGGGAAAGTTAGTAAACTGGCCTGTATCTGTGTAGGCCAAGACGAAGAGAAATAGAAAATCAAGGAGTGGATGAGAGAAAGATTCAACTTCTATAATCTACATGGACTATAAATTAATCATGAGGCAGGCACAGCTCCTGCATATTGACTATTTTGTATTATGAACTACACCTTGTGATGGCAAGAATATCCTGATGTTTCCTTTACAGGCTAAATTGTTATGCAATTCTTCATATCCTAAAGCTACAGCAATGCAGTGTGCTTTGTACAAATATTAAACTAGAAGATATAAATGGCAGCAAGCTCAGACCAAGTTGGTGCTACGGGTCTGGAGTGCATCTGGGGCTGGGCACGTCAGTGCCTGTATGTTGTGCAATGATTGTGTGCCAGGGTGAGAGTACAGTTGGGGTCACAATTATGTGCATCAGTGGGGCTAGATTGTACCTGTAGGAATCAAAGCTAGCTAGAAGCTGAAACTAAGTATCAGCATTTTCAGCCTGTTGATGGTGTTGCTTTCCAATTGGACTAATTTAATATTTTTAACTTTTTCAGCAGAACTATGACCCTCAATGCAATAACACCTACATGCCGTGTTATACTTGGTGAAAATAAGCATGTGTGTAAAAAGCAACTTGCTGTAAAGAGCTTTCGTTGTAAAGGAGAGCAGGTGGGTCTCCAACAGCCAGAAGGGAAAGTGCAGAATACTGGAGGGACAGAAGCCAGAATGCCTAGGTCCCAGTCTCAGATTGGATTGTGTGAAATTTCTTGGGGTTTTTTGCAAATAAAGATGCCTACACTCCTCCTCAGTAACCTAAGAATGTCAGTCATACAACACCAAAAAAAAAAAACCTGCTAAAAATACATAGTTCCATGAAAATCTGGTTTTAGTTAACATTTCAGTTCTGAACAACAATCAAATGAAACAAACTAATAGCCAAATTGGACTAGTGATGCCTGGCTTTCTAGGATTCTCTCAAGATTGACAGAGTTCTCTGATGTGCGATAAAACGTAAGTAGCTTTCAAAGGTTCTCTCATAGTGGGAGCATATATAACAATATTCTGTGCCATGGAGTCTCTGGTATCAGCTAAGTTACAAGCTCACACTGCAGCTTTACTTCAGCACAGAATGGGTGCGCTTAGAACTGCTTCTCTACTGTACCAAGACACTGATTTTTTCTGAGCTTATATAAGCTGCACAGTTTGGGGCCAAAATCCCCTCTTCAAGTTGGTTCAAACTGGCCAGCAAATCAAAGTTTTGCTGGAATGGTAAAGAAACAAAGGAGAAATGGGTTTCTTATGCCTTGTTTCCTTAGCAAACCAGGCTAAAAACAACTTTGAATGAAAAATTCCAGCCAGCTCCAGTCACTACTTGGCATGCCATCAAAAGTTTCTCCCTTACTGTAGAGAAATAAGGCTTCGTGAAGCTTAAAGAATGGTCTGTAGCCTATACCACTATGTAGACTATATTGTCTCAGATTTCTATTTATCAGGGTCACCAACAGTAGGATAAAAAGACAAGTGTTGATACCAGGATTTTCTGGGAAAATTTCTGAGTCTGCATTGGTGTGCTGGGCTGAAAGGGAGAGGGGATGAAGGGGGCAATTTTATGGATTTTAATCTTCCTGGATACATAGAAAAACACCTGTAATTAGCTAGCAAGTCATAAAAGTGGACTGGCAGTTCTGATATTTCCAGGAAGGTTAGGAATGAAACTAACTAATCACAGTTTGCAGGGAGGATGTGGGGATAGATTGTCATGGACTGGGCCTGTGCCTTTCAGCATGAGATTCTGTAGCAACCCGAAATTCCAGCAGCAAAGCCTTACATCTGTCTCACATATGATGCATTTTCCTCCCACATCTCCTGATTGAAATTTGTTTGGTAAAGGAGAATTTCAGAGAGGAGATGTTTGCTTGCAGGTCCAAGCTTTCTTAGGAAAGAACTCTGCACATCATTAGTCTGCTGCAGGCTGAGTGAGCTAACCCTAATGGTATCCCAGTCCTTTTCCAGTAACCACTTGATACATAAACGGGATCATTTTGCCATCCACCAAAGATTTTTGTGTGTCTTCTTCTTGCAAATGGAAGCAGATCTAATGAATTTCAAGGGAAAGTCTAATATTATCCCAAGACCAGGCTCCCTGAATAAATAGCGATTCTGCCAACAGGGGCTCTGGCTCAGAGGTCGCTGTTGTGGAGAGCATGTCTCAGCCTCTACCCAGTACCTTCAAGCAGCAGCACACAGGCAGGCTGCAGGCTGCTTAGGCGCTGTAATAGGAATGAAAGATCACTAGCTTGCTGCAAGTCACTTACATGCAGATATGACTACCATTTCTAGACACTAGGCATGCTTGAAGAGATCCTACAATATACTCCTACTTAAGAAGAATGAAAAAGCTTTATAATTGGGTGAGGAGGTTTTGGTTGTAGTGACAGGCCATTGATTTCTGAGGGAAACACTCCAGTTGTTCCTCAACAAATCTTTTCCCTTTTATGAGTGCTGGAAATTTCAAGCATAGGGAACTTTTTGATGAATTTAGAGATCATCATTATAAGAAATAGATCTGTATATTGTATTTTGCCCAAGGTCACATCCCAGCCTTCACAGCTACATGCTACACAGGATTTTGAGTGGCTTTTTCTGGATGTTGAAAGTTGAATCAACTTTTCTAGGTCACTCAAATTCAGTGTGTCAGTAAGTTTCAGTGATAGTTTTTAAAGATGTTCATTCTGTTTTATAGGCGTAGCAAATCTATCCACATTGTTTGTTAAAGGGACTCCTCCCAGTCTTTTTTAACCAGTAAGACTCAGACTCACATTATCCTCAGGAAAGGCTAGCTATTCTTTTCTTTCCATTTGGAGCAATGCATTTTTACTGGAGTTCAGGCTATATGCAATGTTTCTGAGTTATAATTTGGGATTTTTTGTTGTGCAAGATTCCTGTATTAGAAGCTTGCTCCAAAATGAAACGTTGCGGGTTAAAGCAAATATGACTTAAGAATCTATATCCAGGAAGAATGCAAAAAGTTTGGATGTAGAAAAACATTATTCTTCCGTGAATCTATAGTAGCTTCCCTGAAAGCATTTCAAGTAAATCAAATGCCACTTTAATCTGACAGTCCTGGAAAAATACAATAGTTTGGTGCAACGAGCTGCCTTCTGAGTTATTCAAAGCAAGGGAGATTTCGCCTTTCTCTGTGCTTCGGAGAGACTTATGTTGTTGCTCTTGCCTCTCTTGTTACAGCTGTATATAGGCTGTGTATTCAGCAGCCACCAGAAACTGCAGTTTTAAGCCTCTTGTTGACAAACCCAAGATGCTGTGAAACATTCAGCAGCCAGGGAGGCAGTAGAAGTGTGAAATAGCATTTCACCTCTGGAGCCTTGAGACTAGGTTTTGACTAGGTCATGTCAAGAGAGTTTGTTTATCTGATCCTCTCAAAATGTCCAGCTGGTGCAGACTCCTCCACAGACTGATTCACACTACTTTGCTACAGTCAGTAGCTTTTATTCCATTGAATAAAACAGAACAGAAAAAAAGAACAGAAAAAAGTAAGTTCAGGACTGAATCTCAAACAAGACAAGACAGCACTGGAATAGTGGGAGAACCAGAACAGGGTCAGTCTGTGTGCATCAGCTAAACTGAGGCACTGCACATAAGGGAGTGTGGGGCTCTGAAATAGAGTAGTGAAATTTTTAAGGACCTGAAATACCTAAGCTGAGCTGCAGAACAAAGCCAGGTGTGATCAATATCAACTCAGCTGGGCATCACACTGATATCATCATTCCCTTTAACTCATTTGCAATAATGCAAGGTTTTAAATGAGAGTCCAGGGTGCCCCAGCTCCTGGATGGATGAGCAGATGCTGGCTCAAATCTGTACACAATTTACAGCATTCTGGCCCAACAAGCAAAGCCATTTTGCTGTTTGGATGCTGATCTGGTGTCTTGGCCATCCAAGGGCTTCATGGGCAGTCACCTGCAAGGCTTACAGCCTTTCATCTATGAGCACCACCTGTGTAGCCACTGCCATCTTTCCTCGGTTCAATTCCCTGCTGCTCCCTCCATGCACTCCCCAGCAACTCCACTGTGGACACCACAATCTCGTTGCTCCCAACCTGTTTCACTGCATTTTCCACTAGAATAAATATTCTTCTAAAGGCACTTCCTTCAGGGAAACATTCTCCTCTGCAGTTGCACTTGCAAAGTCTCCCCTCCTCGTCTGCTCACAGGACTTCCTTTTCATTCGTTTCCTTTATTTGGGGGAACAGCTGGAGAACTCCATCTGTTTCCCTCCATGAGCAGTGTCGGAAATGAGGTGATAACCTTAGTCCTTCTTGAGCCTTGAGGTTAGCTGAGGGAGTGTTGCAGATTAAATTAACAGTCTGCAAAATATTTGAGGTTAATGGCAGAGGGGCTAAGAACCGATGGAATTTTCCATCTTGCCTGGGTTGTATCCCTTTCACCCTTTGCTGTTTGTCAAGCCTCAAGGGCACACAGCTTGTCTACATCTTTCCAATTATTTTAATCCTTTGGTAGTGTTAAAATAGGAAGCCTTCTAATTAAATCTAGAGTGTTGCACATGAATTATCCCCAAAGGGCTGCCAGGATGCACTGTCAGAGGAGGAGCACGTTTTGGGGGTGGGGTTTTACTGAGAGATGATTTTACTCAAGTGGACTTTGGACTTCTCTCAGAGTGCTGGTGCTGAGGAAAGGATTTGCAGGGCTTCTTGCTGTGGAGGCTATGCAGCTTAAAAGATTTTTCTTTTCTGTATAAGTCCAAACTGTAAGTAGAATTCACAGTCATGGAAATGGCCAACTTGCATCTGATCTACATTTGGAAGAGAAGTCAACAGCCCATATTAAAACACTGAGCCTTCTGCTTTGACTCTTCTTTTGTACACTAAGAGGCAGTGACTAGCAAGATTCAAAGAAAACTATGGTAAGGATGTAATAACTAATTTTAGAAGACACCTTTTATACATGTAAGATATCACCAAAAATAGAAGAAGGTGATTTACTGTTTGTTTAGCAGTTTCTGATGGCTGTCACAGATGCATTCCATCTTCCAGAGGTGTAAGTGATGGCATCATCTGTCAGGTGATGTCCTACAGCTCTTCAACCTACCTTGTCATTTCTGGAGTGATGTATGGCCACAGGCTCCGCCACAGGAGGTTTAGGCTGGACATTAGGAAAAAATTTTTCACAGAAAGGGTCACTGGGCACTGGAACAGGCTGCCCAGGGAGGTGGTTGATTCACCTTCCCTGGAGGTGTTTAAGGCACGGGTGGATGATGTGCTGAGGGGCATGGTTTAGTGATTGATAGGAATGGTTGGACTCGATGATCCAATGGATCTTCTCCAACCTGGTGATTCTGTGATACTGTAAAGTCTGGAAGTTGTATACGACCTAATGCTATGCCCTCTTTTAAGGCCATAATCACTACAGTTGCTGTCAGGTGTCAGATTCTGCAGCAGCATTTTGTTGTCCTTGATGCCTCCAGCAGTAGCAACTCTGTTTGTCGAGTCTGTTCTGCTTTGGGGAGACAGCATCCATATGACTACAATTAGCAGAATCCTGCTAGAGCAACTTCAACCAAGATGAAAGTTGCCTGCTTTTTTCCCCCATGACTGTGGATATATGTGAAAGAGGTCTACTCTGTTCACTTGCTTGTCAAAAAAAAGGCATAACAGGTGGCAGCATCAACTATCCTTCATAAGGGCAGTGAATGACTAGACGGTAGTTTTCTTGTGGTTCACACATCATTTGATTTTTACTTTTAAGAGGTCGAAGAAAGGTAACTAAGAAAGCAAACTCTTTGACTTACATTTGCTATGTAGAGAAATTAGATAGAAGGCTGCAAACTAAAATATCTTTTCTGAAATGTTTTCCTCCATAAACATTAAGCGGAGAACAGGTCTGTTTGCCATGTCATACTTCTTCCCCCATTTTTTGAGAATCTGGGATAGGTGTATGTGTTCATACAGCAGAAGAGTGCAGTATTTAAGAGTGGTGACAACTGCGATCATGTGGAACTGCAACACACTTCTGTTGAATGCTCCCTAAAGGGCTCTGATATAGTTAACTGAGAGCATGGACCTATGGCCTTTAGTTAATGGCACTATGACTAGGAACTGACTTTGAGCTGAAGCAACAAGCTCTTCGGTTGCCACTGGAAGTACCCAAGCATTGGCTTCCACAGAAACGGGAGAAGAAAGACCCTGGCTAGTGAATCCAGGCCTGCAAATACCAAGAGCAGAGGGGGTTTTGATGAATCATTGAGAAAAAAACTGCCTTAATTGATGGCATTACTTCTTTCAGGCCAGTATTATCATTACATGAATTCATTCTGATACATGTTTTTGTCACTAATACAAGAATTTGTTAATGAGGTTGATCAGCAGGAGGCAGGACAGCAGAAGAGATGGGAAGTTTTTATCTGTAGTTTGCTGTTTCCAGTTTAGCTCAGCATTGACTGATAGCTATTAGTTCCAGATATTTCTTGGTATGCACTGCATGAAATAAATTAGCAAATCTTTCATTCAGTTCTCCCTCAGGAAAACAGCAACCATAACTGACATTAAGTAGATGCCTCATTGGTAGTCTTTCAGGGAGAGCAAACACTGATAGAGACTGTGCTCTCATTTTTCCCATGAGTTATCAACATGTTCAGAGAAAGAGTTCTTGCAGGTCAGGTTGGGTGTGTAATGGTGGCCTGAGAAATAGACTGGAAAAATTTATCCTGCTGTAGACTAAATGAGATTTTGATACCCTGTGTTCCATAGAGACTACGATCATAGAATCATAGAATGGTTTGGGTTGGAAAGGACCTTAAAAATCATATAGTTCCAACCCCCCTGCCATGGGCAGGGACATCTCTCACTAGATCAGGCATTGCTTGTAACACACCAAAGATTTTGGCTGGAGGGCTAGCAAGATATCCTAATGCAGCCACCTGCTGCTTGTGCTGCCTCTCTGGGTATCTGGCCTGTTATTCCAAAAGCAACTATGTAGGTGGTGAGCACCTGTTTCTTCCCCAGGAACCCAGCTGGCTCAGAGCTTCAGGGAGACTGAGAGACAACTGAATATTTGCTCCATGGAAGTGAGGCAGGCAGTTCCCAAAGGAGAAAAGGATTTCCTATGAGGGATCGTGAGTACAGTCTCAGAGGCTGATTATGAACATTCTGGGCTTTTTGTTCTTGAAGTGATTAGTGGATGAAGCATGGAACAGTTCTTCATCTCATTACCAGAAAAGGTGGAAGTTTGGAACTACCTACCAGCAAATGAAGGCCGCTTTTTTTGTTTTTCCTTATAGATACACTCCTCCTTTAACTCTAGCATGGTGGTTTGCTTAATTTTTTGGCAGCACTTCGGTACAAGTGTAGGACCCCATCAGAAAGTCTACCACTTACATACCTTTTCTGCAGGATATGAGTCCCCGGGGGAGGCTGGCTCACATAGTTTGCTTAGACACCTGTGCACTATAGTGTACGTCTAATTTAAATTGCATTAATGGTGTGATTCCATTACAGGCAAGCAAGATGCTTGCTACAATAACATTCCCAGAGGGCCCTGAATCAGCTGCAACAGATAATTTATGAAGTGCCATGGATCTACTCAAAGCTCCAGTGTTAAGTACAGGAGACACAGGGCTATTCATTATTAACAAGACATTATGTTTTTTGCTCAGCAAAAAGTGTGGGTCTGGGATGAGCTAAGCTCTATCAAAGGTGAGATTTAAGGCTGCCAATTTGTGCCTGAGCTATGCCTCAGACACTGCCTCTAAGTCTGTGCCAACTTTTGAACTCTCTTTGAAAGATGGAGTTCTCATCTCTGTTCTGATCTGGTATTCCAGGAGTTTTATAGGTTCTCTTTGGATTTTTTTTGCTTTGCATTGTAAATTTTATGAATAGAATGAGAGTGAAAAGAACCAACAGCTGCTTTGAGGTAGGCCTGTTGTAATGCAGCAAGTCAAGCTTCTCTGAGGTGAGTTTTCTGGTATTGCAGACCTGGATTTCTCTCCTCATTTCCACATTTTTGTGTGTATTTCCTAGTCCTAGTTTTCAATAATCTTTTGCTGTCTTAGGCATAGGCTACCACTGTTCTGACAGGAAGAAAGTTGAGAGAGGAATGGTTTTCTGGTGTGATGGTAAGGTAGTGAACGAGTACTCATCATAGGAATGGATATCCAGGCTAAACTATTGTCCCACACTGTAGAAGTGCCCAAATGGGAGGAGGGAAAACAGAGGAAGTGGAAGCAAGACAGTACCATCTACTTCTGAATTTTCAATTCCTTGTTCCTCTTGCTGTTGTTCTCCCTCCTCAGAGCCTGCTGCCATACCTGCCTGGGCAGCACTGCCCTCTGTGGCAGCTTGCTTCTCTGAAACAAAGCCTTGGCTTCTACCTTTAGGGGAAGTTAGAAAATATAGACATGGGCATCACTTACAGAAGAATCTGTGTCGGGAGAGAGCATTAGAGGAAGACTTACGCAAGGAAAATCTAGAGGCAGATTTGCCCTCTCTGAGTCTTGCTTCCTCTCCCTCCAGAATTCTGCAAGTGTACCAGTTCAACTGTATTTTCTGTTATTATTCGTGCTACTGTCCTGCCCTCCTGCAACAGAACATTAGCAGGGTGTCTTATTCTTTTGCTCTCAGCTCTACCTCATATTTTACTGACTTATGTAACGGTATAGTAGCAATCAGAGCTGCTTCGGTTTGGAAACTAAAGCAAAATCAGTGAAAACTGAAAGCTTTCTGGAAAGGTTTTGCATGATTTTGTGAGGATGCTCCAGGTTATTTATCCTCTTCTCAATATACAGGAAGAATGTTTCAATCTTCCAGAGAGAGAATATTTTTTTGCAAAATTCTCACTGTCTTTGTAATTAGATCTACTAGCCAGTTATTCACAATTGTTACTACAACAAGAGGTGGAGAATCAGTGCAACCTTCTTTTTCTTCACTCGTCTCCCTCCATTCCACTACACATATGTAGTCAGAGCTGCCGCCAATATTTTTAGTAATATTTTATTTTTAACTGTGTGTTTGAGAGGAAGAAATGGGAGGTTCTTTTGGCGCTGAATCTTCCAAGTCTACACAGATCTTTGGGTTGTTTGGCAGGGAGATGTGCATTTCTAAGTGGTCACACATTGGAATTGTCAGTAGGAAGTTTGCCCTCTGAAAGAAGAAACTTAGAAAAACTTTTGGTTTTTAAAAATAGAAGGAAAGCGCAGGCTTCAGAGCTTGAGAATTGAGATCAGACACACAACAGGAAGCTTGGCCTTTTCATTTATTTATTGGGTTGCATTTTTCATTCCTAGAGCTTGATGGTTGGTCTTTTCAAACTCCTTCCTCTCCTCCCACTGTCTTTTCCTCATCTGTCCTTTAGACAGCTTGAATACTTGTGGGAGCAGCTTTATTAGCAGCCGTGGAGATGTGCGGGGAAAAATGGACACGCACATTTGATGGGTCTAGCAGCTGAAACTGTGATGTAGGCTCTACCAAAAGTGAAGGAAGAAAAGAAAGAATCTAAGTAGGGATATAGGAACTGCCTATTAGGTCTACCTAGACATATAGCTGCACTTGCAGAAACCCATCTGCTGGCTTCCTGAGTCCCTAGAGAGTTCACTCGGAAGTGTGGCTCTATTATATTTGCTGTCTAATGTTGTACACTACTTAGCTTGCCAGTTTGCTGCTTATCACTTTGGAATTTTTAAAGTGATTTGTGGCTTTCGACCGTCTGCTTTGATTCTTAATATAATTTATCAACAGGAGTGGACTGAGCAATCAAACACCTCTAATAAGGTCTAATAGGGCCATCCCTTACCACCTGTCCTTGAAGAAAAGCCCAGATGGGCTGCTATCAGCACAAACGTCTTCAGGGGCACTTTCTCTCCTCTTGCTGAACTGTTCTTGTTTCCTCCCTCATCTCCAGGTGTGAAAATGAACCAACAGGGAAATCAAGACAGCAGGCTTGACTGTGAGTCTGCCTGCAGCCCAAAACCTTACCCTGGGAAAAAGTCTAAGAGCCACTGTTTGCCTTCTATGAGACCAAAAGCTATAAATTCCAGTATTTCAATTTGAAAAACATAATCCAAATGCCTTTCTTAGAGGGTTTTTTTAAATGAAGCAGACTTGTCCAAATGGCTCAAAGTTGCTGTCACTTTCCTTTCAGGTTTGTTGCCCCACAGCTGGGATCCTAGCAGTCCTGGTTGCCCTGGCTCAAATAGGGCTCCTTGGCTTCCAGGCTTCCTGCCAGGAAAATATTTAATATCCCAGCTGGATCTATGTTTGCCAGGCTCTCAGTCCTGTTCACTGATCAGGTACAAAGGAGAACTTCTGAGGAAATGGGCAGATTTCTGCCAGAAAATTAAATTAAGCAAGTCCATTCCCATGAAATAGTTTGTTTCTGTTAAATTGTCATTTTTTCAAATGGAGAACTGTTCTATCAGAAAGCTTTCATCCAGCTCTACTCATTAGTGTATCCATCCATGAACAAAAGGTAGGTGCTTTAGATCAGTAATTGAAATGCCTAAATCCCTTCCATCAAGAGCAGAACACAGAATAACACTTTGGTGTCTGGCTACATTTAAATAGTTCCAATGTTTTCTGCAGATATTAAATCTTACAAGACTCCTGTTAGGTAGGGCCTGAGATAGCACAGGGAGTAAGTGGAAACTCTGCAAGAACTTCCAATACTGACAGAGCTTTCTGCATCAACTATGCCAGCTTATAGAAACTCATGGAAAAGCCAAATGGATCAATATTGTACAGGGTGTTGCAGGATTCAGATCTGGTTCAATTACAACACTTTCAGAACAAATTCATGCCTAATTTTAACCTCAAAATAGCAGCATCAGAAAAACACAGGCTAGCACACAGCCATACAAAACTGTATTGACATCATCGGCTTGAGCCATGTGCAGTCTGCAGTACATGTTGGGTAGAAGCCCATGCAAGTCTATGCTGAACAGACAGTAACACATGCTAACCATTTAACCATTGCTTTGCACTTGCAGCCTGCTTTCCTATGGCAAAAAAAGTTTATATAGTCGCTTGTTCTGATACCATTTGAACCAATTTCAGTGAAACCTTTCAGAAGTAGCAGTACCAGAGATTTTCTTGTTAAGCTACTACAGATCTGTTTGGAAGCGGGATGGTTAGGAAGAAGTGAGTGTCCTTTCAAGGGGAATGGCAATATTAGTTGACCTTTTATCATACATGAGAAAATCATAGAATCATAGAATCACTAGGTTGGAAAGAACCCACTGGATCATCAAGTCCAACCATTCCTATCAATCACTAAACCATGCCCCTCAGCACATCATCCACCCATCTTTTAAACACCTCCAGGGAAGGTGACTCAACCACCTCCCTGGGCAGCCAATTCCAGTACCCAGTGACCCTTCCCATGAAAAATCTTTTCCTGATGTCAAGCGTGAACCTCCCCTGGCAGAGCTTGAGGTCATTCCCTCCATATAAAAAATTCATATGAAGGGAGAGATACAGAGAAATAAAAAGACTGAATCAAAATTCTTACCACAGGACAAGCTTCAACTATGTTTTGGACCTTAGACATGAAAGCAAATCAACCCCAAGTCACCATAGATAGCTAAATTTCTTCTTGTGCCTGTGAGGAAGCCTTCAGCAAACTGACTGTGCTGGCATGAAAAAGTGGACATGCATCCTCTGAAAATCACAGGAGCTTTTATTAATAACAAACATCTCTAGAACAAAAGCTCCTCTTCTTTGAAGGTTATTCAGGACTATTTCTTATGGCACTAAAATGAAGTTTTTTGACAGCTGGTATTCAGAAAGAGTCTTTCCTCATCCCCTTTACCGAGAGCTGAAATTGTCACACACTTCCTATCTGAATCACATTTCTGTACTGACTCTCCAGTCTGATTCTCTCAGCTGCCTCTGTCATTGTTTGCTGCCTTTACACCCTCCAGTGGAACTGGGTCACACATTCCCTTGTGATGGTCCAGGGCCAGAATTTGAATAGGAAACGGGAAAAGCTGAGCACATAGCCCATTCTAACATCCTACTCAACATTTCTCCTGTCACTGGATTCTTTAAGTGCTTCTTGATTGTAAACAGTGTCTTCCAGATTGTAACTTCGAGAGATTTCATAGAATCATAGAATAACCAGGTTGGAAGAGACCCACCGGATCATCGAGTCCAACCATTCCTATCAAACACTAAACCATGCCCCTTAGCACCTCGTGCACCTGTGCCTTAAACACCTCTAGGGAAGGTGACTCAACCACCTCCCTGGGCAGCCTGTTCCAGTGCCCAATGACTCTTTCTGTGAAAAAGTTTTTCCTAATGTCCAGCCTAAATCTCCCCTGGCGGAGCTTGAGGCCATTCCCTCTTGTCCTGTCCCCTGTCACTTGGGAGAAGAGGTCAGCACCCTCCTCTCTACAACCTTCTTTCAGGTAGTGGTAGAGAGCAATGAGGTCTCCCCTCAGCCTCCTCTTCTCCAGGCTAAAAAACCCCAGCTCTCTCAGCTGTTCCTCATAAGGCCTGTTCTCCAGCCCCTTCACCAGCTTTGTTGCTCTTCTCTGAACTCGCTCCAGAGCCTCAACATCCTTCTTGTGGTGAGGGGCCCAGAACTGAACACAGTATTCGAGATGTGATCTCACCAGTGCCGAGTACAGAGGGAGAATAACCTCCCTGGATCTGCTGGTCACACCATTTCTGATACAAGCCAAGATGCCATTGGCCTTTTTGGCCACCTGGGCACACTGCTGGCTCATGTTCAGCCGGCTGTCAACCAACACCCCCAGGTCCCTCTCCTCCAGGCAGCTCTCCAGCCAGACTTCTCCTAGTCTGTAGCACTGCACAGGGTTGTTGTGCCCCAAGTGCAGGACCTGGCATTTGGCCTTGTTAAACCTCATGCCATTGGACTCAGCCCAGCGGTCCAGCCTGTTCAGATCCCTTTGCAGAGCCTCCCTACCCTCCAGCAGATCGACACTTCCACCCATCTTAGTGTCGTCCGCAAACTTGCTGAGGGTGCACTCAATGCCTTCATCCAGGTCATTGATAAAGACATTGAACAGGGCTGGACCCAGCACTGAGCCCTGGAGAACCCCACTTGTCACTGGCCTCCAGCTGGAGTTAACTCCATTTCCCACCACTCTCTGGGCCCGGCCATCCAACCAGTTTTCCACCCAGGAGAGTGTGCGCCTGTCCAGCCCAGAGGCTGACAGTTTCTCAAGCAGAATGCTGTGAGAAACTGTGTCAAAGGCTTTACTGAAGTCCAGGAAGACCACATCCACAGCCTTTCCCTCACCCAGCAGCCGAGTCACTTTGTCATAGAAGGCGATCAGGTTAGTTTGGCAAGACCTGCCTTTTGTGAACCCATGTTGACTGGGCCTGATCACCCTGTTCTCTTGCATGTGCTTCACGATAGCACTCAAGATCACCTGTTCCATGACTTTCCCTGGCACTGAGGTCAGACTGACAGGCCTGTAGTTTTCTGGGTCCTCTCTGCAACCCTTCTTGGAGATGGGCACAACATCAGCCAGCCTCCAGTTGAAGTGGCACTTCCCCAGTCTTCCAGGACTGTTGGAAGATGATGGAAAGGGGTTTGGCCATCATATCTGCCAGCTCCTTCAATACCCTTGGATGAATCCCATCTGGCCCCATAGACTTGTGGGTGTCTAGTTGGTCTAGCAAGGCTCTGACCACCTCCTCTTAGATCATGGGAGCCTCATTTAGCTCCTCTAGCTTCTGGGTTTGTACACAGACGGAACGACTTTCTTTACAATTAAAGACTGAGGCAAAGAAGGCATTAAGTACCTCAGCCTTTTCCTCATCCCCTGTCACTGTTGTTCCTTCTGCATCCAATAGGGACTGTATGGTCTCCCTAGTCCTCCTTTTATTACTTATATATTTATAGAAAGATTTTTTGTTATCTTTCACAGACTTTGCCAATCTGATTTCTAGTTGAGCCTTAGCCCTTCTGATTTTTTCTCTACACAATCTCACTTCCCTGCTGTAGTCCACCCAAGAGGCCTGTCCCCTCTTCCAGAGTCCATAAACGTTTCTCTTCTTCTTGATATCACTCAAGATCTCTCTGTTCAACCAAGCTGGTTTTCTCCCCTGCCAGCTTTTTTTCCGGAACATGGGGATGGCTTTCTCCTGAGCTGCTAGGATTTCCTTTTTGAAGAGCTCCCAGCCCTCATGGGCTTCCTTGCCCTTAAGTACTGTCTCCTATGAGACTTTGCCAACCAGCCTTCTGAAGAGTTCAAAGTCTGCCCTCTGGAAATTTAATGCTACCGTCCTGCTAACCACCCTCTTCACTTCACCTAGAACAGAAAACCCTATCATCTCATTTCTTAACCTGTTATTCCATTTCATCCTGATCCATGGAGCCTTGCAGCTGAAGTGGATGCAAGCCATGGAAGGAGGTGTTTCTAAAAGGCCCTCAAACTAAATTGCATGTATGTAATGAAGTTGCATGAAGTAATGAAGCTGCTACTCAAATTTTGTGCCACAGTAGTTAACGGTGGCATACAAATTCCTCACTGGTGCAGAAAACCAAGAGACTTTAGTCTTAAAATCACCAGGACCCAACAATGTCAAAGATATAATTTAGCATTTTCAAAGGTAAAAGGCAAACACTTAACTGGGATTGCAAGCAGAGGTAACAGGTGGGATAGATTCATTATTTAAGACCTTGTGATTTTTACATTGATGCAAACTGCTACCATTCTTATTTAGTATCATCTTACAGTCACTTTGCAACTGATGTAAATGACTGCTGGCAACTGATAGTTCCACCAGCTATCCAAGTATGAGATTAATAAGAGTATGCAGCCAAGAAACAAAAGATTCCCTTCATTTTCTCCTGTCTGGAGTAGAGAGCAATAAGCACAGAGATCCTTGAGCTGAGAGAAAGTCAGCCCCACTGCAGGTCAGTTGCCTTTTGAGGACAAAAATGAAAATGGGTTTCAGTTAGTGTGAGGCTCATAATTTCTAATTAAGTTTTATTGGCTGGTTACCAACCTACTGCTAAAAATCAAGAGTTTTTGTTTGGTGCAATTGCATTTTAATTGAGCCATGTTGCATTTTCAAGTGGGCTTTAAGTGACATACAAGCCTTGAGGTAGATTAAATTCCTTCAATGCGTTTTAGCAATAAAGAAAAGTTCCTGTTTCGGGAACAGGGTTCTGCAACATGTTTGTAAAGCTTTGTTATCCCATCTACAGAGAAGGGATAACCTTCCTTCCCACTGGCTGGTGTTCTTTTACCAAAAGCTGGACAGAGATGTTTTGCCATTTTTTTCTGCTTTACCCTTTTCCTGCTTACCTCCTAGGGAGCTTGTGTTATAAACAACAACAGAATAAGGCTGGGAGGCTTTCTACACACAGAGAAGTGGTCCCAGTGAAGACTGTCTCCTCCATATGGCAGCATATGTTTCTGTGCATTTCCTGATAGAGCAGCCATGTCCCTGTGGCATTTGGGCATGGTATAATTAGCTGTGTACAGAAGTAAAGTGCTGATAACATTTTGCTGGAAGAGTGCCATCAACATGATTGTTCTTGGTATTGGTTGCACTAAGCGACACTGTTTTTAGAGAACAGTCACTGGAAATCTGTGCTCTGCTCTTGCACAGCCTGAGCTCTTTCATGATTTTATCACTCTTGGTGTCTAGAGAGTAGTCCTTTGAGTTTTGAATATGCAACACAAAAGAAGTTCTGGCCTGTTTGTTTAGCTACGTATCATCTTTGCAGTTGGACAGGATTAAGCCCAACTGCAGATCAGCATCATGACTGGATATAGAGACTACTCCCTATTCTGACATACTTGCTTCTTGTTTTCTTTTAGCTTTTGTTGTCAGAACAAATCATCACAAGGGAAAAGAAAGCAACAACCAAACAAAAACCAAAACACAACACCCCCCCCACCCCCCCGAAAATAATTTTTAAAAAATGGGAAAAACAATCCAGGGATTTTTCTCCTGAAAAAGTTCAGTCCCCTGCAGAGTCTCCTCCCTGCCTTCCCTATATTTAAATCTGTCTGCCCTTTTGCTGTCCCATGCATACAGAATCTAGTGTTTACAGTAGACCATGGAAGAACTAGCCAGAGCGATACATGAAAATATAGTATACATATACATGAAAATAAATCTGCTTCAGGGAGTACCAAATAGTGGAACTTCAGAGAGGAGTGCAGAAAATGTAGGGTAACCACTGGTGAGTAGGACAGGGCAAGCAGATCTTCCTGTATGCAATTAGAGATTGATTTATGGGATTATATCTTCTTAATACATTTACTCTGTTTACAGCAACTTTGCATGTCCTATTATCCATGCAAGCACATTATAAGCTTTTGAGTTTTAATCTGTTGACTTGTGTGACAACTGCACAAATAAGTCCCAACAGTTAGTAATATAATGGTCAAAATATTTTCTGATCATAAATGTACTGGTTTTAGCTTCCTGTTCTCCAGTTGTAAAATCTCCTTCTGTGCTTACATGATGCTCTATTTTCAGCAAAGCTGTTGAGGCATGTCTATAACACCTGTGGGGGAAGAGAGGAAGAGCTAGTCATGAGTTCTGAACCTATAAGTCTATCTAACACAGCACAGTACCATGATGGCTTTCCTGTTTATTTGCTTACCAATAGCACTGAGTAATGTGTCTATGTTTCCCCTGAACCCAAGCTAATTGCTGGCTTTGATGCTTGAGCATGATGCACTTTAGCACTTTCAGCTCCAAAACGGTCATGCAATGTGTTGTCTTGGGGTCACAGTGCCCACAGTGCATTTATATCCTGCTGGTGGCTGCTCTGTGGCCATGGTAGATGGCTAAACACAGCACCAGCTCCTCTAGCTCAATATTCTTTAACAAGAAAAGTAATATCAGTATTTTATTCTGTAGAGAGTACAGCTGTATAATCTTACATGCAATCAGAGCAGGCACCTGCTCAACAAACATTCTTGTGTACTATATTGTCATCAAATAATGCAAATGGCTTTTCAAAATGAACAAAAGGAGCAAAAATTAAACTGAGAAAGGAGTTCTCTGTTTTACCTTGCCTTTGCTTGGGATATGTCAGGGTGTCCAGAAGAAAGCCAGACTCAAACTGCAGATCAATGCAGAGAAATTTGTCCTCACTTTTTGTGTTTCTGCAATACTAATAACGGATATTTCTTTGCTGTGTGTGCAAATCTGAGTTTGGCTGCCTGTGTATTCTATGTGGTAGGTGCACTCGCTGGTGCTGCATGATAATCCTAGTTTGTGTATTTTTTTTGACTCTACTCCCCCACCTCTCTTGTAACTCTAGAAGCTGAGCTGCAATCTCAGTAACAACAGAAAAAGAAAAGTTGGGAAGTATAAAAATACTTCTTTTTCTCAGAGGTTGTCAGTTCCTCAAAAAAAAAACCAAACAAAACAAAACAAACAACAAACCCAGGGGCACATAAAATTCTGCCTTTTCCTAACAAAATCACTAAAGAGATGCCTTGGATTTGTTGAGTCAGAACAGAAAAAAACCCCAGACTTTTGGGGTTGTTTGCTGGAACATTGACTGGAGGGTTCAGGCAAAGCAAGGTCAGATCCTGCATATGTCCTGTGGCCATGAAGCAGGAATGCTGGCTTGTTTGAAGTAGTTGGAAAAGCAGTCTGTACCTCAGCTCCCGCCTTTACTTGTGTTAGTCTAAACTCCTGCTGAAAAGTAGTCACGCATGCCCAGCCACACTTAGGGCATATTCTCCACACAATCCCACCCCACGGTGCAGGGGCTGTTGGGCTTCATCTGATGTACATCTCTTGGTCAGAATTTGGCAGTCACAGAGGTACAAAGAGATTTCCGGCTTTTCTGACCTGCAATCGTGACAGGAAATACAATGGAGGGAAAGATAAAAACAAGAAGGGAGCAAATGAGGTTTTCGCAGGCCAGGGTTTCTCTGCCTTGAATAGGTGCAGATAGAAGAATGGGAGGAAGCGGCCTTTGAGGGCTGCTTGAGAGGCAGGCTTCTAATAATAACCTTGTTTATGCGATCCAAAGGCATTGTTAGAGGACTTTCTGCAGACTGCAAGTTTCTTCTGTTGTTACTTGGGATTTACTCACCTCAATTTTTTATTTTACTCTAAACAGAGTATTTTTAAAGAACAGTTCTTTTTGGAGGAGACTGCCTTTATATCCTCTAATCTTTAGTGTCGTCTAAAGAGGCATGAAAATCCTCACCTTGCCTCATACTTAGACTTCAAAGAGCCTTCCTTTTTAGTCACAGCCCCAGCTGAGGAGAAGATTCCCTTCCTCCTTTCCGCCGCAAAGAATGTTGCCTTGTAATTGCAAAAGCCTTTCTGTGCCAGTTCTCCTCTCACCTGTGCTATTCTCAGTTAACGTTTCCTTTGAGCTCTCCCTATTTGTTCCCACCATAGCAAACATTCAGAAAGGAATCATGGTTGTTTGTTCTACATCCTCATGAACTGACATGGTTTGAAGCAGCAGTGGACAAAGGCTCGGAAAGTTAAAATAAGAACTTTCAACAGCAATCTTTGGCAGTACGGTAGAGTTGGAAAGTATGCTTTTAGGCAGTGATGCAAATTGTTTACTTGTATATATTGAAAAGTAATGAGTTAGGGCCCTCTTTAGCCCTCTCAAAACAACCATTTGTGATAAACTGCTGTCCCTTTATTTCCCATTTTCTGCTCTTCCCCTTTTCCAGAACAGTACTAGCTTCAGATATTTTCTGGTGATGCTAACTCTATAAGCAAAAACCCAAAAACCCAGACCTTTGAGTAATACACAAGGGGATGCTCTAAGCAAGTAACAGGGTGTCTCCATGTTACAGTTCCTGAGGAGCCTGGGAACATCCTTTATATCTGCTGCTATCACACCAATGCTTCCACACCAAAACAAAAGGGGTTTAAGCCTTTCCTAGTGAGAGCCTGAAGGGATGTGAAGGTGCACTCAGCTCTTGAAATTGAGCCTCTGAGCTTGGTAACAGGACTGCAATGTTCAAGCTGTTGCTGAAGAACTTTGAACACAGCTGGAGCAGATGGAAAAGACATTTACCTTGGTGCTGTTAGGATGGGAGAGCTTTTCTGCAAGGTTTGTTTTTTTTTTTAATCTTTGCTTTATATTTTATTGAGATACTTTCCACATTAAATTAAATTGGCAACAACATTAATTCAAGCATGCAGCTTCCAGCAGCAGTCCCATAGTCACAGTCATTTCTCTCTGCATTAACATATCTATGTTTAAGGCTAGACCACCTCAGCAACTTATAGAGAGATGTAGTGTATAATTTAAAAAGAACAGAAATGGCACAAACCAATGAACTACTGTATGTGAGGGAAGGGAAGGAAAGCATATCAAGAAAAGCCTTTAAAATATTACCTTTTCTCCAAATTCTACCAGAAGGAAAACCCGCAAGCCCTACAATCTGCTCATAAGACCCCAACATCCAGCAACCATGTAAATCTGTGTCACTTTGAGGTCTACTAGCAGCAGCCTCCCTTCTGTTTTGAAAAATTCAGAAATCCTAAGACTCATACAGTTGTCTGAGAACTGAGGTGGGAACATGCTCATAAGGACAAACATACTATATAAAGTACATTTGTATGGTCTGGCGACCAGGCTTTTTGTCTGTGGTTAGGTATAGTGTGAAAGGTGAAGTCCATGTGATGTGAACTGAATCAAGACTTACAAAGTTAAAATCATCTGGCGTAGCAAGTTTTTTGTCAGCTGCCTCCAACTACAGCCAATGCAAAAGACTTTCAAAGAAAGACAAACATGTCTGAAAGCTGCCCTTGACTCAGTGTAGAGGGTGAGTGGCAGATATCTCAGGAATTCTTCCATGGTGATACTCCAGATTATTTTAGAGTGCACTTGAAAAGATCTAGGGTATCAGAAGTGTCAGAGTGTGTCCTCCCATTTGCCTCCTAGGAATTCTCCACATCCTAAAGGAATTGGCTAGCTAAAAGATTTACAAAAGACCCCATTAAGTACAGCCTCTGCTGTCCTCAGCCAGAACAACAGTTCTGCTAGCATTCTCTGTGTCTGGGCCCAGTGAGAACCTATAGGAAAATTCTGCCTTCCCCCAGCTAGCAATGAGTAAGTGCTGGAGGCACTTTCCTGTATGTATTGACACTATGTCTTTTGAAGCTGAAGCTCCCACAGTGTATAAAGGCTGTATCCCTCCCTTTGATGCCAAATGAAGGCTAGGGTCACTGTATTTGACCTCAGTAACTTAAGGTTTGAAATGGAACAAAAAAGAGTCAGTAACCACTAGAAGTGGCCCATGAGGTCTGATCTTGCGTAATACAATACTCAATGACAAGAGATTCCAGTGTTGCCAGAGCAAAATGAGTGTGACATACAGCATGGGCAACCTCAAATGTTCACAACAGAGAATTGGGGCAAGCATATCTGTAGAGTGACTCAGAGATAAACATCTCCTCTCATCCTATCAGTTAATCCCTCTAATGTGATGAAATTGCCTCTACTGGTCTAGTAACAGAATATCTAAAGCCTTCTGTCAAAATTAGATTTAGCGTGTTTTGCTACTTTTTGCAGAGGAAGTGTGTGTGCACAGAACTCCACAATGTTTCTGAACTATTTTACATAGGAGAGAACTGTAAAGGTCTCCCATCTCCTCCAGCTTCTGGTGTAGTAACTAGCAGTGCTGACTTTCATTTCTTGAATCAGTCATTCTTATCTGGGCGATGATCCCTAGGCTGTGGCATTTTTCCCTCCCATTTTCCATAAGCCAGTGTGCAGACACAAAGAGTTTGGATTGCTGGCCAAGTGTTGGACAAGGAGAAAATCAGCAGGTCTAATGCTGAAATTATTGATATTGTTTTAAAGTGGTCTAGTAAATGCAGTGGAATCATACCAGTCATCTCAGTCAGAGCAATCAAAACAGTCATTAAACCTTAATGAAGTTGAGTGATTCATCCTTTGCTGTAATATTTTCAAATAATTATCCTACTTAAGTTTTAAGATCCTTGAGAGTGTAAAGTCTAGGCAGAAGCGAGTCTGAATCCAGTGCTACCTCCTGCCCTTACTCTCTCCTAAACTTTGTACCTTTTATTCCTGCTAATACTACTTTACAGTACTGAGACTATGAAGCTCATTCTTTGTGAACACTGTAGATGTGGAAGCAATTGCAAAATCCAGATGGATTCTTGGCCTATATAGTCCAGAATCTCACTGCCAGCCCCTCCTTGTATCCTGTTGGTGGCACATGTCCAGTATTCATTGCTTCTAGGGAATGTGATAGTTCACAATGCTGCACAGAGACATGCAGATGTGGAAGCTAGCCAAATGCACCTACAATGTGCACTAATGCAGACCTTCTCATTTATTCTGTCCGGCAGGTGTTTACTTCCAAATGTTGATTAAAACTTGGAACAGCTTTCTGCCCAGAAGAGAATATGGCTGTGAACCTTGACTCTCTGATACAGCAGATGGTAACAGTGACTGTTGAGGCTTGTTCAACAGCTAGATGTTTCCAGAGCCTCAGGTTGCTATTTAGCTTGACTGAGTCCCTCTTCATGAATATTCAGTTTTGAAACAGATTTATTTAGAAGGGGGAAAATAAGGCAAAGACAACTGTCACCAGAAAAAAGGAGCTTAAAGGCAGGTCCTTATTTCTATGTGCAGGGACAGCAATACAAAGACTCAGCAGGTCAGCTATCATACCTGTGTATTAAATGAAAGGCACTCACTTTAACTGGAGTGGACACAGTTACTTCAGTTCTGCTGATGTATACTCATTAAGCTGTAGTACCTAATTTACTTGCAGCTGTTTCTCAAAGCCCTAAATCAGAGCCTTTCAAACTCTGCTAATGCCACACCTTCCATTCCCTGGCATAGAAAGAAGGGCTAAGACACTGATTTATCAGAAGCAGGAGAAACAATCTTGCCTAAAACCTAGATGGTTAAAAAGTACACCTTAGAGCCCTGCTAGCCATTTCAGCTTTTTCTCAGCCTGAGTACGAATTGAGTTCACAAGAAATTTGGTCATAGGGCCAAAATATACTTTCCAAATTTTTCTTGCTATGTTATGTGCTATCCTTGGTGATAGATCACTGGACAATGTTCTTGTAGCTATGTCATTCTCATGGAGACTTCCACCAGACATAATCACCAGTGCTTTGTCTGTGCCCAAGCTGACACTGTATTTCTTGTAAGGAATCTGTCAGTAAGATGAGATTTTTAACAATGAAAGTCTGCACAGTATTTGTTTAACAAGCAGTGGGATCAGGCATCTTGGTAAAGACCAGCCAGCTTATCTGCTCCATAGTACCTCAGAGGGAGCAAGAGTCAGGCATATGTCCGAAGTCTGAAGTACAAACCAGCACTGTAGTAATGAGTCTAGCTACTTTGATACTACTTGTAACATACAAGGGCTAAGAAGTGACTGAAGAGCATGTGGAGTGGCTTGTTCAGACCCCCACCTTAGCCATTCTGCTGTCTGCTGTCACTGAGGCACCAGCCTGACTGGGTATTATTAACCACTTAAAGCTCTTTCCTCACACTGATAGGAAGTTATTCATTACTGTGTTGCTCTCCTCTGAGTGAAGTAGAGAAAATATGTGCAGAAAACAGACATTACCTTACTTTATTTCCTGAAGGCTCTACAAAAATTGAACTGCCTATGAAATATTTTAAATTTTAATGGCCTCAAGCTCCGCCAGGGGAGGTTCAGGCTCGACATAAGGAAAAAATTCTTCACTGAAAGGGTCATTAGGCAATGGAACAGTCTGCCCAGGGAGGTGGTTGATTTGCCTTCCCTGGAGGTGTTTAAGGTGCGGGTGGGTGAGGTACTGAGAGGCATGGTTTAGAGACTGGTGGGAATGGTTGGACTCAATGATCCAGTGGGTCTCTTCCAACCTGGTGATTCTATGATTCTATGAAATTAAGAATGAGAGAGGAATTGGCTTTGAATCATCCTGGTAATGTGCTTTAAATCCCTAAGCTAGACAGTCAGATGCATCTCTTTTACACAGGGCAATCAAAGACTCAAATATGAGGTACCTTTCCTTGAGAGCTGTGCATCCATTCTGCCATTCCACGATTATCTCATGTTTGTGGTATTGGACTGATAATGCAGGAAAACATTATTCTCTTACAGAGAGCATGTGCTCTTTGACCCTCAGCCAGAGAACCTTGCTTTTCACCAGGAAGATGACATCTTCACGGGTAAGATGGAAAATCCATTTATGAAGAAAACTGATGCCTGAAATTTCAGACCTTTGTTAAGACAGAACTAAGATATATCTGTTTATTTCATACTGTAAAGAAAGCAGCACTTAAATGGATTGTAGTTATCTAGCTTTGCAGTGATGAGCTATGTTCATTCTTGAAAAACACTGTATTCAGAGTGAAAGTCTCTTAAGCCAGCCCCTGAATGCATCTATTTCTGCATTTTCAGTGCCTAGATATTTGCCATTTCCCGCTCGGGGCTGCTGACATGGCATTAACTTCCTGCAAACATTCCCTGAAATGGCAGTCTGGGGACATTCAACAAAAGGCTTAGTCTGGGTTATAGAATTGAGCATGCCTGTGTTCTGATGATTGAATCAGCAAGAGAAAGGTTTAGGTCCATTGTCTTCACACAATTATTTTTTTACTTCATACAGCATGTGACTCTGCCAACTAGTTGCAGCATAAAAGCTGTTCTAGAGCAGTTTTAGGGTTTGCTCTTCATTTTCAAATGAAGGTGGCAAAAACCAGCTGAAGATGGTACTTCAAGATTAGAATTTAGGATGAGCTTCTCATTGCATATTCAGCAAGGGGATTTGCTGAGTAGTTTGTATCCTTGTACCCTGATTTTTCTCCATGTGATGGGAAAAACACCTAGCAGCTCCCATAGTTCTGACTTTGATGCTGTCCTAGCACATGTGCTCTCTTTTCTTTCACCAGGAGAAAGAATATCTTGTTAAATGGAGACAACTATTTTGGTTTGTTTACCTCCACTGTGAGTTGTGTAGAAAATGCAGAGTTGGGAGATTCAGCAGGAACACCAGTCCCTGATAACCACCATGGAAAGGAAATAATCTTGATCCCATGGATGTGTGATTGCATCATGCGAAGTGTCTGGAAATCTTTGGCCAAGCAACAGCAGAAAGGTAGCATGGAAGCATTCCTGCTCTTCACATAGAACTGCCCCCCATGAGTTCACCTGTTTTTTTCAAGAAGCAGAGACAGCTCTGTGTGATGTCAGGGAATTTACCCAGACAATTCCACAAGAACAGAGACAATTGTACCAGGAATTGCATGCCCAATATTTATATCCCAAGATGAGATGAGATGAGATGAGATGAGATGAGATGAGATGAGATGAGATGAGATGAGATGAGATGAGATGAGATGAGAGAGACCTTAGTAGTGCTCCTCATTCCCACCTCTTCCTATATCCTGAGCTTCCATATAATGGCGTCTGTTTATTTGACAGAAGCCAGAAAATGTAAACAGTTAGTTTAAAATTAGATAGAAATCCTCTAGGGGAATGATGAAATAGAAACATCGTAGTTGGTTGCACTTGTGATGTATGTTCACTTAGTAAAGGAAGCACAAAGATGAATGCAGGGGCTTGTTTATCACTAAGTCTAAGTGAACAATTTGATGAAGTGACATGAGCACAACGTGCCACTTGCCAGCAGTCTGCAGAGACTGTACACTCCAGTATGCCATAAAACAAGTGACTTTCATCCAAGGGGCATGTTGCACCCCAGTTCATGTGGTCTGCAAAGGCTATACTTTGTATTGTGGAGACCTGGCCTCAGATAACAGCCAAGCTTCCTCCCAGCCACTTGCTCACTCTCTTCCCCAGCAGGACAAGGGAAGAAAAGAGGAAGAACATGAATGAGAAAGGTCATGGGTTGAGATATTGACAGGGAGATCACTTACCAATTACCATTGCAGGCAAAACAGACTTGAAATTAATTTATTACCAAATGAAAATGTAATTGCTACTTTGAGTAGCGGGAAACAAAAAAAACCCCAAACAAACAAACGCAAACATTAAACCAATACATTTGTATCCTGCTTTGCCCGGGGTTAATTTCATTCTGTCATTCCAGACTCCTCTACATTCCCAGGTAGCGTACAGAGTATGGGGAGTTATGGCCAGTAAGTGGTGGTGTCTTTCTGCTGTTCATCCCTCTTTTATAGTGTTTGTCTGCTTTGGTGTGGGTTCTCCATGGGCTGCAGTTCCTGTCAGGCAAATCTGCTCCCGCACAGCTGGTGTGTGGGCTCTCCTTTTGGCTGCAGGGAGTATCTGCTCTGGTGCCTTGAAGTACCTCCTCCTCCTCCAAGCGTGGTGTTCCCTTTGTTATTTCCTCACACTTTCTACTCTCTCCTCTCTCTCTGTGGGCATTTTCTGCCCTTTCTTAAATACATTTTCATGGAGATGCCACCAATTTGGCTGATGGGCTCAGCTGTGTCCTGCTGTGGGTCTGTTGTGGTGCTGGCTGCAAGTGGCTGTGTTGGCATGGGGCAGCCCTTGACCTCTTCCCCCTGTAGCCTCGTCCTGCCCCACTACAAAAATCTCACTACCTATACCTGGTACATGCATGCTGGATGTTTTAGATCTCCAGCCGCTAGAAGTACATTAATGGCTGTAAGAGCCACCAGGAAAGGCAAGGTGCATTTGCCCTGACCCTCCCCTGTTTGCTGGGGAAAATCTCCTACCTGGCTCTAAGTCTTGTTGCAAGCTAGTGTATGGGAAAGAAGGACTCTGGAGCTGAGAAGCTGGCCCTGGATGTGTGGGGAGAGAAGCTTGGAGACATACTGGCATTTGAACCTTCAATACCTAGTGGGTACAGTTATCCTCTTCTACTTCTTCTTCCACCCCACTTCTTTTTCACCAGTTTTCAGTCTGCCCTTCCAAAGCTATCACAGCCCTCCAACCACCATGATTTCTTTGTATCATGGAATCGTAGAATCCTTTGGTTGGAAAAGACCCTTGAGATCATCAACTCCAACCATACCTGTCCACTACTAAATCATACTCCTAAGCACTTCATCTACCTGTCTTTTAAATACCTTCAGGGATGGTGACTCAACCACCTCCCAGGGCAGCCTGTTCAAGTGCTTGACAACCCTTTCAGTGAAGAATTTGTTCCTAATGTCTAATCTGAACCTACCCTGCTGCAGCTTGAGGAAATATCCTCTCATTCTATCACCTATCACTTGCATGAAGAAACAAACAACCACCTCTCTACAACCTCCTTTCAGGTATTTGTAGACAGTGATAAGGTCTCCCCTCAGCCCCCTCTTCTCCAGGCTAAAAAACCCTAGTTTCCTCAGCCATTCTTCTTAATGCTTGTTCTCCAGTCCCTTCACCAGCTTTGTTGCCCTTCTCTGGACACACTCCATGACCTCATTGTCTTTCTCGTAATGAGGGGCCCAAAACTGAACACAGTATTCAAGCTGCGGCCTCACCAGTGCTGAGTAAAGAGGCAGAATCCCTTCACTGGTCCTGCTGGCCACGTTATTTCTGATACAAGCCAAGATACCATTGGCCTTCTTGGCCACTGGGGCACACTGCTGGCTGTCAACCAACAGCCCAGGTCCTTCTCTGCCAGGCAGCTTTTCAGCCATACTTCCCCAAGCCTGTAGCACTGCCTGGGGTTGTTGTGTCCCAGGTGCAGGACTCTGCACTTGGCCTTGTTAAACCTCATCCTGTTAGCCTCAGCCCATTGATCCAGCCTTTTCAGATCCCTTTGTAGAACCTCTCTTCTGTCAAGCAGATTAACAGTTCCTCCCAGCTTAGTGTCATCTGCGAATTTACTAAGGGTATATTCAATCCCTTCATACAGATAATTGATAAAGATACTGAACAAAACCAGATCCAGCACCGAGCCCTGAGGAACATCTCTTGTCCAATGCTTCAGCTCTAAGATCTTTGGTATAACAGGGAGTTGTTCTGATCAGTGTAACGCAGGGAAGGGAGTTGCAGTCCGCAGCTTAAGATCTAGAGGCTGCAACATTATAAGGAAGAGATGAACCCAAACTCCCTGTCATTCTGCATCCCCTTATCCACCCACTGGGATTTACCACATTGATTCCAAAGACCTGGTCACCTTTAACTGCAAATTCATAAGAAGCACAACACAAATGCAATTTCTAAAGTGAATGCACATGGAAGAACAACATTGGCAAGAAAAAGCAGCCTGCCATGGTGAGGCCGTGCAGGCAATAAAGAAACTCCCTTATGGTCTTCTCTCAACCCAAACACCACTAATGCAATGGCATGTTAGTAGTAAGGAAGCAGTAAATCACTTCTTTTCCACCTCGAGCTACAAACTGTGGCAATCAGATCCCTGAGAATTCAGACTTCTCCAGCTCAGCTGGAAGGATTAATACGGCAGACTTGAGGGGGCTCCGCTTCAAATCCCAGCTCCCTTGCCTCCCTAATTACTTCCATGTGTATTTGTGCAAGGCTGCATGTTGTCTGAGGTCTGCAGGTGGCATAGTGACCTTTGGGCTATAGGTGCGTTTTCCATGCTTCACCTTACGTTACACGAATGAGCCAAGTAGTTAGAAGGCAATTGTAAGCATCCACAGCCAAGCAATCTCTCTTCATACAATGACTGATGGATTCTGTTTCTCTACCCTCATTTCTCCCGTTATGCTTTCTCCAGCTGTGAAAGAAGAAGGAATTTCTAACTTTAGTATACAATGTTTAATTAAAAAGAACCTTCGTGCAAAGATAGCTTGCTTCCACAGCTTTGATGTTGGTGCCTGTGGGAAATAGATGAATTGGAAGTGTGTTCTGGGTAACAAAATGTAAATGAGCAACTTCAAGCATTCTCAGATCTCAGAATCAGTAGAGCCAGATCAATATATGCTCCTAGTGAATTCAGTTGTGCTCAGTGCACTTGTAGCACTGATTGTACTGCTTTCTCCAGCTCCTTTAAAAAGCCTTTCCAGAAGTCTCCTCAAATATATTTTAGCTTGTTCTCAGTGAGGCAACTATACTGCTGTGTGACTGCTCTGCAGGGAGTGTTGTGTTTGCAGGGGAAAAAAGAAGCAGCAGTGGGTGCAAAAAAACGCCCATCAGTGCTCCTAGGGAGCACATTGCTAATGGGCAGAGTCCAGCTTTGCAACAACTTCTAATCGTTCTTTACTTTGAATGTAATTAGCAGTAGAAACAGAAATTCCTTTTTGGGGTTGTTTTTTCCCCCCTTTATCTTCTGGGGGGGGGTTGACAGGGAAAAAAAACCCCAAAAAACAAACAACCTGAGATCATGTCCTATATTTTAGAGAATATGGATAACCTGTCAAGGGCTTTTGGGTGAAAAGAAGTGGCTCCAAAGAAGTCCAAAGAAGTTTGGACTGCTGGCTACTGGTTCCAGTGCGATAATTCACATCCACTGCTCAGGGATGTGTATGTCCTGCCTTATATTTCAGGCAGCCTGAAACAGAAAACACAAGAACTTCTAATTTATGGTTTTCAGCAGTTTCTTCCAATGTGTTCTGCTAAGATTTGTGGTCTAGTTTCACGGGATTTCTTTTTTCACAGTTTTGTTAAACTCATCTTAGACACATCTTATGCACTGAAAATAGATGTATAAACACTGTATAAGGGGAATAGATTCACTGGGTTTGAATCATCCTGGAAGGACTGCTTTCCCCTCGCAGTTGCCTCCTTCCTGCTGTTAGATTGCCACCAAGAGGGACAAGGTTGAATGAGAAGCCATTGCCCACTTTAGCAGGAGAGACTAGCCTCAGTGGGCACCACCACAGGAAACTTGGCTCAAATGCTCTGCTGTCTGAATGATCACATGGAAGAAGCCTTTTGGGTAGGGCTGTGCTAGGGAGGACTAATTTTGTTGATTAATGCTTTTGCAGCTCTGATGGCTACCCACTCATGGAATCCTGTGTTGAAATTCCCATATGTGCCACTGGTCTTTCAGTCTGTCTCTGGAAGATGTCCTCAGTGTGCTACACAAGAGCTGTCTTCAGGCAAGGCGCCATCCCTCCAAACCCTGTCACAGTGTAGTTCAAGCCCTCTCACACTGTCTATGATTCTCTTTTACCAGGCTTTTCTTGTAAACCACCAGAAAGTCTACCCAAGATGTGCTGTCTGACTTAAGTAATCCTCCTTCTGTAACCCAGAGCAAAAGGGAACTGAGATCGCTGAGTGTCTGACCTTTTCCACTGCTCCCCCGGCATACCTCTGGTGGGGCCTGTAGGGTAGCTCTGTCTTTCCTCTGTCTCAGTCTCCTCTGTGCTGGCAGGGGTTGTGGCTGGTCTCTGCTGTTTAAGAGAAGATGGGGCATGGGAGATGTGTTTGAATAGATGTCAGGAGTGTCTAGAAATTTCTATCACCCTCAACTTTCTGCTAGGTGCACAGTATCAGAGGAGGGCTCCCAAGCAAGTCTGTGCCGTCTATGATGGCAATCACGGGTGCAGCATCTGTGGCTGTGCTGATCTGCTTGGTTCCTTTCTCCTCCTCAAAGCTGTGTCCTTCCTTTGGGCAAACAAGTTTGTGAATCCCCTTTTGCCATAGGATTTTTCCTTGCTGGCATGCTAGGACAGATGTAGCTGACCAATGCACCTCATAAATTCCCATAAATGGGAGTGCTGACAACTTTCTAGTAGTACAAAAAAAAAAATCTTCACGAATCTTCAGAGTGGCTGAAGTGATTCATAACCCTCCAGGCAAGGCATTGTGGTGGATTACAGAGGTGGTAGTGTGGTTCATCCAAACTGCATGTGGTGGTGGTGTGCATCAGTGTGTGTGGGGAAAATTGTACAAGTCAAAGTGACACAAGCTTTTTCCCTAGTACTCCAACTGAGGCACTTTCCCACTTGCCCTAAGGACAGTGGGGACAGTCAGAAAACTGCCCCAAAAAGCTCTGTCAAGTCACAGAGGCACATGATCTGTTTAATACAGGCCCCAATCACTAGTGGTCTCTGTTATGCAGGGTGTCAGACTCCCCTCTCCTATAGCAGACCAGATGGGATCCTGATGATTCCTTGATTGTATTTATGGGTAGGCTGAACTGGAGGGAACAAATGCAGAGGACAGTGCCTGAGTAGATTAGGACTGTTTCAGTCCATTTGTTTTCAAATATACCATGTTTGGTTTGGGCCATGTGGGGATTGTTTGATAAAGGAAGAACCATACTAATTGAATTCACTGGGTCAATGGCAGTTCACTAGGGGGGAGGGCAAGGACTCTGCCGGAGGGATCTGCTACTAGGCAGGAAACTGCAAGAGCTTGGCTTTTCATCCTGGCAAAATTCATAGGTCCTGATCCCCCAGTGAGCCTCATGTAACAGGGGAGGTGCCCACTGCCTAAGACGCTCACTGCATTGTAAAGGGGTTTGACTGATGCAGGAGGGTAAAATGAGCTCAGGCTGTGTCTCTGAGCTGCTAGTCAAGTTTGTTGGTGGTGAGGAGAGGACCAAAGCTAGCTGAAGAAAACTCTTTAACCATTTCAGAGTCAGTCTGCTTTCCTGGCAAACCTCAGCAAAAGGAGTCTGGTGAGCAGCAGCAGCAGCAACTCCCCTTCCAGACTCATTTAGCACAAAGGCTCTGTATCCCTGCATTAGTTGAAAAGAGAATGAATGGGAAAAAATCAGGCAAATAGGGAAAATAAAAACTGAATGAGTGTCTCTACTGCAGATTGGGGATGAGATTGCTATGACTAGAAGCAAGAGGTGATGGAAATAATTATAAAAAAATCAATGAGAATAGCAAGTTTCATTTATCTGTTGGAAATTGCCACAGGCTATGTTCAGGGGCAAAATCTATGGTTCTGTGTGTGTGTTCTAGCGGGGAATATTCCATCTGCCCCAGTAACCCTTCTTAATAGTCCCCACTGGCTTCAGGGGAGGCTGGCAGTGTTGACTAGGCATGACTCTAGTCTGATGTGATTGCCCTACAAATGGGAAGGGAGCGGAGAAACAATGGGGAGTCCTTAATTACTTCCACAGAATATAAATCCATGATGGCTTTGACAGCTTCTGGAGCTGAAAGCCGTATCCCACTGCCTGGCACACCTCTCAACAAAGAACAGCTGGCTGTAGTCCCACCTTCATCAATACCACCAGCAGTGTTCTGGGAGGAAAGGGAGAAGCAGGAATATGTGACACTTGATGGAGAAATTGCCTATTAGCTACAGTAGGGCTGGCCTTACAGATCCTGAGGCTCTGACACTACCTGAATTTCAGTTAATAGCTATGCCTTTTCTTCTTGGCCTGTGATTTGTGCTCGGTAAATAATGATCCTGTGAAACACATGGCCTTACGTGTTTAGAGAGGACGTTCTTATTATTGCAAAGTCACACTAAAATGTAAAGACATCGGTCATCCATTCAGTGGGGACTCAGCCTCATTAAAGTGGTAGATTCAATTAATGTTCAAGACAAATCCTGGAAGACGGCGAGTCATAGGTGTGTACTCCTTTTCCTCTTCCATAATTGCCTTTTATAGTGATTCTGCTAAAGGAAATAAGCTTTAATGAATATGCCTGATTGATGAGAAAACCCATTGTGTGCAGGAAAACAACAGTTCCTCCTGCTTGCTTTGGGAGCTGTTCCATCTTCCTCAGCTACACTGACATATTCCAGTGCAAACATTCAGGTAGGTATTAATTGCTTTAGTATAGTTTTATCTTGAGTTCAAGTGATGTGTTACGACAAAGTATTTGTATCACCTTATGGTGTATGCAAGGCATTCTTGAGGCAGAACTGCAATAGGTGCAGCCAGTGTTGGTGTGGTTATGTCCCAGTATCTATCATGATTAAAGATAGTGGAATCTGACTGCTACCTGCTGTTCGAAGAGCACTTCAGTGCAGTCTCTAGGAGGGGCAGTTGTTTCCAGGTGATGGGATTAGTGGCTGCTGGAATCCTAGGTCAGGGTGCTACAGGAAGAGGATATTGTTCTTGTCCTAAAGAAATTATTTCAGTAACATCTACTCTCCACATATATACAGGAATGGTCATGTCATCATGTATTTAACCAGATTGTCTTTTTCCTGCAACAAGGGATTATTGCTAATTTCACTGACTGAAATTAAATTAAGCCAATGACTTCATACAGCCTCCTGAATATGTATATACATCTTATTCTGAATCTCAGACTTTGGATGCATCTCTGAAGTAGTGGAGTTACTTTAGTCTTTACTGAAATGCAGCTCCATTTAAGTGAATCACAGTAGACTGACAAAGCAGTGTTAAATGACACTCTGGCAGGAAGTAAAGAGGATAACATTTCACTGAAGGAAAATTGCAGGAAGTCAGTAGAACGTCTGTTATCTTAGCTGGAGCTGGCATTTGGCCTGGTTACTAAAGATAACACCTTTTTTTTTCCCCCTCAAGACTTGTCACTAGCTGCTTTATGACCATGTATCTTGATTTACATCTCATTCGGAACATCTCCAGCTACAGAGCATCACCCATGCCTGAAGGTGACTCAAGGCTTCTCAATAGCATAGGCAAGGCTGAACTTTTCAGCCCCCAAGATGAGGGACTGGAGTGAAACTTTCTTTTTTCACAGGCAAGAGAAGAGTAGAAGGAAGAGGTGCAATTCTAATTTCATGCTGCAGAGGAGTTCCTGGAGAACTGGGATTGCTATAACTCTGCTGCCAGACATATGAGAGAGATCAGGTAAGTGACTGCTGCTTTTGTTACCAATAACCTTGACTTCGGTCTGAGCGGCCACAGCCACCTCCAGCTGGCCTTTCTAGAGTCCTGCAGAGACTAAATCGGCAGTACACCAACCCTGGGCACATTGCTGTCCTAGGCAACGTTCTGTTTTGCTTATTTCTATGACTGGTATTACACTGAAGCTGTGAATTCGGGCATAAAGGGAGAAAATCACATCTAACTCATAGTAATTATTGAGATCTGGATTTATTTTCCAAGGCCTAGTCAGTACTAGATTATGCTGGATTTCCAGGACCTAACAAGACTGCTCTACCAAAAAGATAAGTGCAAAATGTCCACAATGAACAGTTGGATGTTTCTGATGATTTTTTATCAAGAATAGGAAATAGTTAATTTTAGAAATCATTGATTATGGATGGAGGTGTATTTTATGAATTGCACACTGCCTGTCATGCTGCACACTAAAGACATACCACTCTTGCTTCATAAATGGTTGATGGGATTACCAGCGAAAGTTACTTGTCAAGGGACATGCATTTACTCTACAGCTTCAAAAGTAAAACATTTATGTCTCCAGCTGATATTCTTGTAAATCAATTTATGACTAAGTCCATGCTGACTTTGACAGGCTGTGACCTTACAAGTTCTCTTGGTGGCTGAGGGAACTTGCCTCATTTCTGCCACAAAGATCTCGTGACCTTGATAGCAGCTCAGCTTGGATGACTGATTATAAAGAGTTTAGAAGCAGATGTTTTGCTGCTCAGGTATTTTTATTCACACTCCTCTTCTGAACTCTTTTCCTGCTTTCCTTGAACTTCTCTCTGTCTGCATTGCCAAAACGTCATGTGTGTGTCCAGGAGGCATTCCAGCTTCCACTTGCAGAAGTGGGTCACTCCTCATGCACGCATTTACAGCTTTTTGCAGATGCCCAGGCTCTAAGCATAGTACTAGGAGAACCTTAGAAGTGCTGTCATAGCCTGTTGCATTCAAAGATTCACAGTATTGCCAGCCGACATTAACTCTTATATTCATTCTCTCTGGCTGTCTGTCTACTAAAAGAGATCTTGCAATAATCACCCAGTGAAGGATGAATTATTAATTTGAGATGCTGAAGAAGATATATGTCAGAGCCCAGCTCTGGATGAGTGAGTTGCACGGAGCTTAAAAGCATCTCTAGCTCAATCTCCCTGCCTCATTCTGCATTCTGTGCCATTTCGCTCACTGCCTCAGGGCAGAATGTTTCAGAAAGTTGGATTGGGAATATTTTTATTCATCCTGTTACACAAAGTTAATCTCGTGTAGCAAAGCAGCTGTGTAATGTTTAGTATTAAATCTCATGTCTTCCCTTGGGTGTGATTAAAATTCAGGTGAAGAGTTTTTTTAGATTTTATTTTATTTCCCCACTCCCAATGCTCTCAAGGGGCCATTAGGCTTCATTCTTAATAGTCTGCCACTCCCTTGCCTCTAACAGTCCTACATGCAACTGCACTTCCCTAACTGATGAAGGGTGAAGGCCTTTTAGTGACTTGTGCACATGCTGCACATTAGTGAAGCCATTTCTAGCTCAGGTGAAGGGATGGCTGCTCCCTGGCAGATTGAATAAAGCCTGGGTTGGCAAATTCTCTATTTGCGTGATTATAGCCCTGGAACGCAATGAATCCCAGCTGGAAGGAGACCAGCTGCTCTATCAATACCTTGGGCTTCCAAAAACTATTACTTCATTTCAGTGACTGTTACCAAGGAAGCCGGAGTTTCCATTCTCATCCTTTCTAACATGTTGCTTCCACTTGCAACAGAGGTATTAGCCCCCATACTGTCAGGTTAAAGACAGAAGCCCCTTCTGATCCTCCTTTCCCTACTCACTATCTGCTTTGTGTCTTTATCTGTGGAATCAAAATGGGATCATCTGAAAGACAACATAGAGACCTGATAGCGAGTAAGTGAGGGGTTATCACAGGGGTATATGTGAGAAAGAAAATAATTAGAATGAAAGTCCTACAGAGAACACAACAGGGCTGGAGACAGTGGGAGAAAACAAGCCTACAGAAAAGAAGAGGAGTTGAAAGCAGTAGACATGTACTGTGAACGAAGATTGAAGCGTACAGACTGTATCACAGACTGCACAGGAGGAGCTAATCTCAGGGCTTGCACCACCTCTTCCTCTCTGCACCTCTATGAGAGCAACTGAAACTGTGTTAAAAGCAGTGTGGCAGAAGTGGTCTGGGCAACCCCCTGCTCCCCTCTACACTCCTTAGTCTTGAGTCAGCTGTACTTTACATGATTTCAGAGAAGTCCAGTTAACACTTTCTTCTTCTTTCACAGCCATTTCTGCAATTTGGTATCACAGCCAGGATCACAGGTGTCAAAACATGGCATGAAAGATGGAACAAAGGGGCTGGTTACTAAAAGAGAGAGGAGAAGGAAGCTCCAGAGCCTTTGCCAGGCTCTTCTTACTTCACAGGTTTCAAGGGTTTGACAGATTAAGCCTTCTTATAGGCTGGAAGAGTGTCTTGGGGGTCTCAAAAGGATTCCAGATTCTGGATCCTTCTCTGAGGACAGCTCAGAAAAACAGGAACTAAGGAGATTTTTTTTTTCTCTTGCTTTGTAAGCTTTTTTTATGTATGTACAATAAGTTAAAGTCAGTGGGGGGCCTGGGGCTACTTAGCTAAGAGGATATGTCCTTGGCATTATTTCATTGAAACCAGACTAGTAAAAACAGGGGTGAAGTTGGCTCCAACCTTCAATAAATCCACAGTTTTTCTCTTCCTGATAGGAAACAGCAACTAGTAACTCAACAGTGTTGTTTAAAACATTCATAGCAGGAATCAGTCAGATAAGGGACTTGCATAGTTCCAACTGGTGTTCTAAAGTGCCCTACAAGAATCCATATATTTTTATGCTCAAAAATAACTGTATTTGTACCATAGTCATTCCAACTAATGAGTGCCCAGCCAATGAAAGAGCTTTCATAATCAGGTAAAGAAACCTCATGTCTGAAGTAGCTGATAGAAGTGTAATTATGAGGTTTGATCACTGGTTAGGAGCCTGAAGTTCTAATCCTGATGCCCACTTGGGAAATCACTGTATATTCTTGGTACTCATTTGCTCATAGTTGTAAAAATAGGAGGCTGATTAATTGCTGCCTGGTGAAGGCTTCACAAGGACCATTAATATTATTACTACATTTTTAAAAACAACTGATCTTAACCTAGCACCAAGTCTGCCTCAATCCCACTGCACAGCGTTCAGGAATTTCACAGCTCCTCTACTCAGGATAGATGCTTTATTAATTTACAAGTTTCGTTTTGGTGACAGAAGAGCAGGAGTGCCTTACACACACATGTACAGAAGGACTCTTGAGACTAAGGAAAAAGAAGCAAAACTTGTGCAGTTTTGTTTCTGCCCTGGCTGTGTGTATGCTTGCAAGGGGAATGAATGACAAGTGAAAAGAGATCTGCAGACAAATACTGTCTTTATTAAAGAATGTATTGTAACAGAAAAAAACTGAGAAGCTTCTGAGAACAGTACTTTTTGACTTCTGAGGTTATAGTAGCATCACCATCCAATCATTGCTTCATGGACTTGTCAGGATATGACATCTCCGCCTGTCACTGGAGATCAGTCCAAATCTCAAAAGCTACACGCCACTTAGGGCACCAAATTTGTTCATGAAACATTCTAGGATCATGTGTGACATCCGGCAACCTTTACACCATGTGAAGTAATAGTGCTTCAAGTCACTGACACTGTGGTTGCATTTCACAGCCTCCTAGCAGTCAGTTTACACAGCCATGAGTGTTTATCCTGGTTTTTAGATAGCAGACTGTCCAACATTCTGGATTTAATAAAATTCCTTGTATGTGATACCAGGAAAAGTTTTGTCTGTCCATTCCAAAGGTCATAATGTCAGCAATCTCCCAGCTAATCTGGTTGTGCCTGTGTAAAACAACTTCTGCAGAATGGGGAATAGTTTTGCCACAGGAGACCATGCTACCTCCTTTCACCTAAGGGCCCAGCAGGATGACCAATCTGCAATTCTGATGATGTGCTGTTTTGTTTTTCTCTGTACTCATGTTACATTTGTTTCAGAAGAATTTGCTTGGATAGGACCTTCTCCCAGGTTCAAGGGGAGCTACCACACCTTTCTGGCTAGGTATCCCTTTCTACATAGACATATGAGAATCCTTTGCTTCTGTTGGCTCTCTGGAGGGAGTCATTTGGGGAGAAGGGAAGCAGTGAAATAGTTTGATGAATGGCATCAACTTTAATCTCCCAGGAGGATTTAATATGCTTTTAGCAGATGTTTAACAAGTTATGGCAACACAGCTGGCTGTGTTGAAACAAACTGCAGGGTGACCATTTAACTGCTGTCTGAAGTGAAGTTTTCAACACTTAAATCTGGCCCCCTGGCAGTTACTGCTTTTCTCTGTAGGTATCTGTGAACTATGTATTATATCTTCATCAGAATAGTCATTAAGAACTCTAACTGTACAATAAAGTGTTATTTAATTGAAACATATCAAGGAACAATAAACCCTGAAACTATGTTAGCTTTTTTTTTATTTTTTAAAGGTGAAAGGTGTTTTGTAAACTCTTATGAGAATAGGAAAAAACTTCAGGATTTTAGTGTCAGATGGAGTTTTAAGAGTCTATTTGAGCCGCTTCCCTTCGTATTATAAGTGAAATGCAAATGCCAAGCAGCAGCAAAACATTTGAGGATAGACTTTTGGATGAGTAAGGCACTTGTCTGGGATCCAGGATCTCCTAGCTCAACTCCTGGATCTGCCACAGACTTCTAGTGCTTATTCAGCATTCATTCTTTGTGCCTCAATTTCTAACTGAGATAACTGTTTCTCTGTATTGTCTCTCTCGTCATATTTAAACGTGTAGGGGGAAGACTACTGTGGGGTTTCTGGTACAACGGGGCCTCCATTTTTCTTGCTCTGAGTGAAAATTACTCAAAAAGATTGTGGGAAACAAAGTTCATTTCCATGTAGGGTTCAAGAAGTACAGAAAAAGCTCAGCTGCAAATTTCGGAGGAAACATAAACATTGAGAACTTTCTCAAAGGATGCGCAGTTGAAAATGTTGAGGTTTTGGCATAAACTCCATTTCAGGAAACTTAAGGAAAAAAAAGCAAACAGTGGACAGTGTATTTTTCTTTTTTTTCAGTTCAGTAATATACAGATTTACCTGTGATTAACACTGGAGATGGCTATCATCTTAAATATGTTCATCTTGCTTTAAATGTATCCCTTCAATGCAGCATATTAAAATTATGAAGAATTCTCTTAATTGAGGTTTTTCTGGCCAGTGACCAAGGGTTTATTCAGTCATTGCTTCTGGAGTTTTGGTTTTAGGCATCACTGCCAGTTCTTTTGTGTAATCTTGCCACTTCAAAGACAAGGAAGGAATGAGATGGACAGGAAGACATTTAGGAAATTATGCATACCTATTTAAGTACCTCAATGAGCATGAATTGGTGTTCATGGGTTGGATAATCTTAAGAAGAGCATGTCTTTTGCCCTAATGCCTGCTTCCCATCTTGTTGTCTGTGTGTCTGAAAGACATGAGAAGGTCATGCCTGAAATGATGACAAAACATGAGTTTTCACTTCAGAAAAACATGGACGTATGTTAGCACGTGTTCAAGTAAAGAAGAAAACAAAGTTGGGGAAAATTAATCTGTAAGTCACTATTCAAAAAGCAGCTTAGTTCTTGATTAAAAAATAAATCACAATGGCAGAACTGCACGAGGGCCTGTGATTTCTTTCCAAAATGTTAGTTGTTGCTTGGATGAAAATGATTGGGAAATGCAGATATTGACAAAAAAACCAACTCATAAACAATTTAGCTTCAGTTTTCCCGGCTGAGCCTGGGAAAGCAAATCTCAGTTGAAAAGTACACTGGCAAGTTTTTAATTATGATTTTAATTATGAAGCTTGAACAAATCTCTTGCTACCAGTACATCAACTGCCCCTCATGCTGTTTTCCCAGAGCTAATGGAGAGGTCCTGGGAAAGCAGTCTGATAGCAGCTGAGAGAGCATACTGATCAATGTAACTTCAGTCAGCAGTATAAGTACTTGACATTTCAGAAAAAACAAGATCGCTTACTTTGCTGTCTTTATCTGGGAGCAAGTGATCAGTTTCAGACAGTCAGTTTGTCATCTTAAGCTCTTTGTGGCTAAGACTTTGTTTGTTTTGCACTCTCAGAAGTGCCATTCAGTCTCATGGCAGAGTTAATAACACTGTGTGATTTCTACTAAAGCACAGATTGCTCTTGGAATGTGCTACGGTTATCTGGAAATGGACTAATAGTCAGGTTCCAGCATGCAGATGCCAGAGAATCACAGAATAACCAGGTTGGAAGAGACCCACCGGATCACCGAGTCCAACCGTTCCTACCAAACACTAAACGATATCCCTCAGCACCTCGTCCACCCGTGCCTTAAACACCTCCAGGGAAGGGGACTCAACCACCTCCCTGGGCAGCCTGTTCCAGTGCCCAATGACCCTTTCTGTAAAGAATTTTTTCCTAACGTCTAGCCTAAACCTCCCCTGTCGGAGCTTGAGGCCATTCCCTCTTGTCCTGTCCCCTGTCACTTGGGAGAAGAGGCCAGCACCCTCCTCTCTACAACGTCCTTTCAGAGTTTCCTTCTGCCCATCTGCCTAGGCAATGAGCTGGGCAGTATGTCAGTCCAGCTCTGGGAACCACAGCCAAGCTGGATTGTGGTTGGATTCCCATTTTATCCACCTTCACAGCAAGTTGAGAAGTACTGAGAGAAACTAATATGGAAAGGGAGCAGTCTGAAGGCAAAGGAAGTGGGTGGAAATCTGGGAAGGCTAGGAAAGGAAGCAACAGGGAAACTGCGAGGTGGAGAACTAAGATGTGAAGCAGGAACAGGAAAGGGTTCATAAGTAATGGATTAATTGTATGGAGTGAAACTCGATTCTTTCAAAATCCACTCAGTTAACACCAGTAAGGAATGTGCCCCAGTTTGTTCATGGCTTCCCAACATTGCAGTTTCTGCTTCTGAAAACTCAAGCTCGTCATCAGAAGTATAATAGAGGGACTATTCAGATTATGATACATATGATGTAACATTCAAGGGACAGACCCTTCAGGCAGTTTGAGAGCTGCAGCTCTAGGCACTTCTGAAAGAAGAGAAAGTGATTTTAGTGTTTTGGGCTAAACCATGGAACTATTTCCTTTATCTGATTTCATTTCACTAATGTACTTATCAGAAAACAAGTAAAACAGGCCTCTTGCAAGTTTATCTGTAGTCTTATCCAAGGCTGCTATTATGCTTTAAGTGCACAGAGGATATACTATATCCTTTACACATAACAAAGAATGTAAACCCCAGATTTAAATGCAAAACTCAGTTCAGTGCCGGCTGGGATTCACAAAGCAATTCCTTCATGACAGTGAAAGCACTATAAACTCGGGAAGCTAATTTTCAATAGTGGCCCCTTAAATTGCACAGTCAAGCATGTAAGAGCACTATTGTCTCTATGGGAGCTTGTGGAAGATTTGAAAGCTGGGGTCACATATAGTTGACTTTTGTTCATTTACAAAACAGTTTCATAGAATGAGGATGGAAACCAGAAAACACATACAAGTCTTAGGATACATTGCTGTGTACTTTTTTTCAAAATATCAGAATAATGTCACAGGGGTGGGAGGGCAGTTGTTGGAAAAATGCCAAGAGTGTCCCTGATGAGGAAGGGATCTTGTCTATACAACTTGGATCAGTTTAAAATGGTAGTGTTTTGGGCAGAACCGAGCACACTCAGTTTCCTAGAAACCCTCTGCAGATCTGTGCATTAGGCCACAAAACAGGGGTAGGAGTCGGGCAGCTAGACAGAGACACACACACTTTCGTGGTTTATTCACCAAGTACACAGCATAATTGCCAGGCGTGTGGGCTCCTGAAATGGGCCTGTGACGATGTGGGGGTAAATGTGTGATATTGTTACAAGGGAGTGCAGAGGGAGGACCAAAAGAGCCCAGTTTGACAGGTCTGCAGAGCACAAATGTAATCTCTGCCTTGAAAGAACCATGTTCTGCTGCTCAAGGGGTATGACAAGCCAGCCTCCTGGAAAATAGCACTCAGAGTCCTTTGCGAAAGAATCAGATGAGGAACAAGGCTATTATCTTATGTCAAACTGTGTCTAATAAAGAAATGGAAATCCCCTACTCTGCCACAAAGAACACAGAGAGGTAGGAGCATGCTGTGACACAAATAAATGAATAGTGAAACAGAAATGGAAAAGCATGGGCCCAAACATTACAAGCAAATATCAGACCTCGAAATGTTTGCTTTTCTTAAGCAATAGACTATAACAAAGCACAGGTTATAAATATGGTCTGGTTGTTTAATCTAGTTTTGCTATTACATAGAAATGCTTTTGGGACCATAACTGTTAAATTCTATGTGTCTCTCCCTATTTTTATATCACATTAGGAAAAACAGAAAGCTAATGCCAACAAATATCTGTACCTGAGGAGCATTGTAACTGTTCATTACCAAACAGATGAGACATTAGCAGGGATATTTATAAAGGCATGCTGGTAAATCTTTTTTTCATTTGCACTGCACTGTTAGATGTTAGTGTTGTTTCCTTTTTTTCTAATAAGCTTTTTTTCTAATAAGCTAATAAGCTTTGAAGGTACAGGTCCGCATCCCCCATCTTGTAGACTACCATGAAATAAACAGGACTACTTACCGGCACAAGGAGATGTCTACATAGGACCACCTGCAAGATCTGGCCCTTGCAGGTCTGCAGATTCTTTAGTTCTATCCTTTTTGTTATATGTGTGATTTAATAATGTTCCTGCTCCTGAGCTGTTGATTGTTACTAAGAGTAACAGCATTACTTCTGCACACCTTTCCCTCCCTCAGTTTTCTTCAACCCAACCCAACCAGTACTTTTGTGAGCATCAGCAGCAGTGAAGTGTGATTTCCCTAGGGGAGAGTTGAGTTAAACCCCACCGTGCGGATTCCCTGGTGTCTGTAGGATGCTGTTGGATTTGGGATACAGTTGTCCTATGTGCAAAAATGGTAAAGGAGATGAGCTTTTCGACACAGTTGTGCATTTTTTTTCCTGAAAATTGTATTTGTCATACTTAATTGAAATTGTAGAACTGTCTCAGAAGTTATTGGCATGCACAGAGAGCACAACTTCTGTATTTCCTTAGGAAACCAGGTTAGGAGGGTTGGCTTTTCCCGCATCACAGATGTGAGCTCTTCATTTGTCTTGGTATGTGTTTTTGAAGGGCTTTCTGATCCTGTGGTGTCATTCTTTATTTGGAGTTTCCGTGACAGATCTGGGAATGCATTTAGGCAGCTCTTACTAAGATACTGATAAACAAGTTACCTACGACCTTCCTAGTCTCTACCTTTTGCATCCCAAGGATCTCCCCCAGCACATCAGAAGCCCATCAGGTGTCAAGGGGGCATCCTGGAGACAGGGAGTAGGCATCTTTCCTCCCTCTGGTGACTCCTGCGAGCTTGGGGGGCTCAGCATTCCCCCCTGCATGGGCTGAAGGAGGCACCATGCCCGGGGTCACAGCTCCCACACCCTCCGAGATGTGAGGGGCAAGTCCCCAGGCTGCCTTTGGCAACTTCAGCACCTGGGGAGCAAGCTGGCAATGTGCACTCACAGCCCAGAAGGCCAACCGTGTCCTGGGCAGCATCAAAAGAAGCGTGTCCAGCGGGTCTAGGGAGGGGATTCTGCCCCTCTCTTCCTCTCTTGTGAGACCTCCTCTGGAGTATTGTGTCCAGTTCTAGAATCCTCAACATAAGAAAGATATGGAGCTGTTGGGATGGGTCCAGAGGAGGGCTACAAGGATGATGAGAGGGCTGGAGCACCTCCTGTACGAGGACAGGCTGAGAAGGCTCAGAGGAGACGTTATAGCGACCTTCCAGTACCTGAAGGGGCTACAGGGAAGCTGGAGAGGGACTGTTTACAAAGGCTTGTAGTGACAGGACTAGGGGCAACGAGTATAAACTGGAGAGGAGCAGATTTAGACTGGACATGAGGAAGAATTTCTTCACTATGAAGGTAGGGAGGCGCTGACACAGGTTGCCCAGGGAAGCTGTGGATGCCCCATCCCTGGAAGTGTTCAAGGCCAGGTTGGATGGGGCCCTGGGCAGCCTGACCTAGCGGGAGGTGTCCCTGCCCGTGGCAGCGGGGGTGGAACCGGGTGAACTTTCAGGTTCTCCGAGGATCCCGCGGGCGGGCGGGGGCGGAGCGGGGGGCCGGGCCGGGGCGGAGCCGGCTGCCGGGCGCGGGGCTGGCTCGGCAGTGGGAGCCGCGCCGCTGGGAGCCGCCCGCAGCCCGCTCCGTCCCCGGGGAGCCGCGCCAGCCCGTGCAGGTAAAGCGCCGACGATGGCTTCGCGATGCCCCGCGGCCCTTGCGAGGGTTCCGTCCCCGGGCACCCGCGGGAGCGGCTCCCCCGCTGCCCCGCGTTCTTGGGGCTGCGGGAGCGCAGTTTGCCGGGGCGGAGGTGCCAGCCCGCCCGGCAGCCCCTGCCGGCTGAGCTCGCCCCGCCGGGAGCGGCGCTCCGATCCCGACCCCGGGGAGCCGCGCTCGGTGGCCGCGGGGGAGTGTCTCGGGAGTCTCCGAGCCTGCCCCCAGTACTTCTGTATTTTATTGCCCTCCCGGCCTCGAATTAACCCACCCCCGGCTCCCCTTCCCCTCTCGCTGTGGAGGCAGGCGGAGAGCCGCTGCGTGTCTGGGAGCCGGGGCGCTCCGCGCTGGGCTTGTAGCGTTTGGGGTTGTGCCGCCACCCCCGAAGTTTGGACGAGGAAGGTGGGAGGGTTACCCGTGTTTCTGACTTCACTCCGCTCCGGTGGGAATCTTCTCTTTCGCATTTTGCTGATGAGCAAACTGCAATCTTGTCACCCTGGGTCAGTCCCCGCTTTCTGGTGGGGATTTATAGCAGCAACAACAAGTTAGTGAGGTACCACTCCACGGAGATGCGTGAAGATTGCAAACTGTACAACTGGCATTGAAGTTTTATCATAACTTTTATATTTAAATATTGATGAGGGCAAGTAGTGAGCGTTTTCAGATGTGTTGGGTGTTTTTCTGTGAAATCTGGTGATGGCAATTGCTTTTTTTTCTGGAGCAATTCTCTCAGCAATTAGTAAACTCAGCCTGATTTACTGCTTGTATTTCTATAATAAGAGAAAATGTGAACGCAATGAATAGACTCTAGGCACAACTTCACTGAATAGCCAGTGGCTACCAAAGCTGCTTGGGCAGAATTATGCTGGAGATGGCTGCCTGCCTGGCTTGTGAGCACAGGCTTGCCCTGGATTTTTACTGTTGTGTTAAAAGTGTGTGGAGTTATTAAAGAGTTCCCTTAATGCAACAGGATGTATCCAAGTGCTTGATGGATTCTACCAGTAAAATGATTATTTTAGCATTCAGTGGTCTTATAAGGAGTGGCAGTTTTTCTCTCTCAAAAATACCCAGACTGAGAGCAAATGATAGGGATACCACTGGAAGAAATAGGCGTGTTCTTCATCTTTTTCATAGTTTTGGGGGGAAGCTTTCAAATTCTAGTGCGCAGCATAATGTACAGATGCACTTCTTCATCCTATGCTTTCACTGAGTTATTTGTATAGTATGTTAAAATGATTCAAATGTTTGTCACTCCCTGGAAGGCAGTTAATGTTTCTGTATTTGTTGTGGCTGAGGCGCTGCTTTTGTTGGCATAAGCTAAAATACCATGCAATACAGTTGCCATGAATTCAAGCGTAACAGGGTGAGGAGAACTTGAACTTTTCTGAGATGCTGCAGACTAATCAAGGTAGAATTTCTGCTGATTGTCCCACCCTTTCTGCAAAGCAGACCTTTCCCACAAATTGCGTAGCTGCCCAAGTCGCTGCGCCCTTAAACGTGGGAGTTATTCCTCGGAGAAGGGGCAGCTGGAGACGGACCCACAGCTCGGAGGGTAACGGGGGATGCGGTGCCCGGCTCCGAGGGAGGAGGGCTCGGGTGGATGATGCTGCCAGCTTCCACGAGAGGGCTTTCTTGCTGTGCAGTGTCAGTGCGGCTCCTCAGCAGAACCTTTGTAGCACCGGCTGTCCCTCTTCTTGCCTCCTATGTACGGAGGAGCAAAATAAACTTCGAGGTGGCTTTCGTTCATAGGGTAAATGTTTCAGATTTCCTTTGTAAATTATCGGGAAATCCCGTGCGGTGTAAGGATAAGACATCCTAGCACCAGTCTTCTGTTTACAGGTTTATTTAAAACTTAGAATGGATCCCAGCAACTTAGTTTCTCCATAGTGGAAACCGTAAAGAGCCAGAGTATGGTTTTTCACAAAAGAGGAGTGGGGTCTGAGTGTTTGCATCCTCGCCTCAGCTGATGGCAACGAATGACTCTGTCCTGGCGTGATCTCATTTTTGGCTGCTTTAATGTGTTTTATACTTCTCAGGGTGGGGCTGGGCGACAGGGAAACAAGAATTATTGTGTGCATATGAAAATGCTGAGCTCTCCATAAGTCCTTTGCCAAGTTGCCTGTGTATTGTTTAATCCAAATAATTTCATACATGCAGCCTTGCAGGTCTGTGTGAAGAGGCAGAAACTGTATCTGTAACCAGAAATAATATTGCAGTTCATAAAACATGAATAACATCTGGTACAGTGATTTCAATTTGTTTCTCTCTTGGAATAACCAACTTGACAGCTCAGACAGTCAGATTTAATGTCCTGTGCTAAACCTTTGGTCCGGTGTCCCGTGGCTAATTGTGACTCACAGAATCAATAAACCCAGCTCCCGCTCCACTGCAGCACCTCGACAGGGGAGCGGGAAAGGCTTTGAACCACCTCACTGCGTGGAGCTAGTTCCTGGCAGCAGACAACGGTGAACAAATTTGAGTTTCTGTAAAACTGGATCTATAACATTCACTTGCTGCTTTTAGGGCACCGAATCTGTCTGGGATCTTGGCGTTACGTTAGCGTTTGGGCTAAGCAAGGTGGAGAGTGCTTCTGTAGTGCTGTAAGGCTGGTATATTTTCTCTCCTAGTACCTTTTATTTTGCCTTAATCTATCCCAGGTTGAATATTATAGGCAGTTAAAGCAGAGCCATCACATGCTTTGATGTGTGTTTATTGGCTCTAGAGTCTCATTCTCTTGCCTTTTTTCCCCCCCCCCCGTTTCAAGTTGGCTCACACGCTTCCCACCCCATCTCTCCAAACAAGAAACTAGAACAGAAGAGGCAAAAAGTAAATTAAGTGAATTCATAGTTTTGTGAATGGCTTTTCTTGTTTTGTCCCTGCCTTCCTTGCTGCCTTGTGTGAGATCCATTAATAATTAAAATACTATAATTATTCTTACGGTAGCCCTTCACTTGAGCAAGGATCCTAATTTGACATCAATGCAAAAATACTAGTTTCTGGCACAAGGGCAGATGACATTTCATCAGCTAGTGCGTGCCCAGTTTCTTTTAAACTGCAGTGCTAAGACCATATGGACAGATAAGGAATTTAAGCTGATAAACAGCTTACAGATTTGCCCAAATAAAGGACGTTCTTCCTAGAAGACACGTTTTCCTTTAAGATAAATAATGGAGTTCCTGTGTTTTTATTTAATTATATCGAGTCCTGCCTGCTCTCACCAGGCTGCAGGAAAACATACAACACTGCTCTGGGAACAGAAGCTACTGGATTTATGGGGCTGTAAGTCTTAGCTAAGGAAGGACTTAAACTAAGAAGTTCATATGCTACAAAACTGAGGCTTAAGGTATCTAAATAAGCAGATGGTGGCCCAAGTTTTATTTGGAGAGTTTTGTGAGGTAGTGCATAGCTCTTGATATCTTGAAGATGAGTCATTGCCCGAGGTGGTAGTAGATCCAAGGTCTGTTTGGGAGCTATAATTAACACAGATGAATATCTGTACTCCTTGTTAATCCTGTGGGGCTGCTGAAGCAGTCCTTGTTTGGGGTTATTGTTGCAAGATAATTTCTACTTTTGTGCTTTCAAGGGTTTCTGTTAATATTAGTATGATTTTTTTTGTGTTTCACTTAAACTGGCATCAATAAAATGTGAGGGAAAGATTTTGGATTTATTTTTCTTGGTTTTTTTTCAAGGAAAAAACCCACAAGCAGTACAGTGATAGTTGAAGTAACTTGCTTTGGGAAGTGGTGGTCTTTGGGATTCTCTTTAAAATAGTGACTCAAAATAAAGTGATGTATTTGCATGAGAGGGCAAAGCCCATGCGTATTTCTCCCTCAAGATGCATAGGAATGAGCTGTTTGTGATCTGAAATTGCTCATTCCCTTTTAAGCTGTTACTTAGGAGTTCCTTTTTTTTTTCTTCTTGGAAGTGATTGCTGATCTTAATTGGAAGAAGCAAATGAAGGAAGAAAAACTTTGTACAGAAAAATGAGTCCAGACAACTCCATTCTTTCTCAGGATACGTATTCCTATTAAAACTTCCTTCAATATTTTGTTGTCCATTCCCTCCCTTCCCACTACTTCTCAGCAGTGGGAAGACTGCAGAACTTTAGTTGTATTTCATATGAGGATATGTCTAGCCCTTTGCTTTCTGATGGTCACTACTATCTTACTTGTAATTGATGTGACGGCCAAGTTGCTTTTGGTGCTACCTGCACTTGTGACTGCACAGTTCAGCATTCCTCTTGTGTCTGTTCATTCCTCTACACCAATATTTGTTATTTTCTTTTCACTGCTCTTGCAGGCTTGAGTTTCCAAAATGGTGAATGAGTTATCCAGTCCCTGAGTTCCAGAGGGTTTCAGTGAATTCAGTGGCCAACAAAGAGTTGATGGGATTTTGTGCACCCTCTCCCCCTTGCCTTGCAGCATTTAGCAGCTACTTTGCTGTTTATCCTTTCTGTAAAGGCAAAAATCTTTCATGGGCTAATTTCATATAAATTGTCTGAGACTGAAATAAGTGGCTATAGGAGAGTGATGCATTGATCTTTTTTTATGAACTGCATCAGCTGCTAAACTAGTTTGTCAGCATGTTTTCATTTATTTTTGCACAGATAAGATTTAAAGAAACAAACAATAAAGATGTTTTACAAATTGACCCCAAATGGGATTTCACATTAGGCATGTGGTCACCCAAAGCTACTGTTCAAGACAGCCTGCAGAAACGATTTAGAGCCAAGAAATGTCAGCTATATAACTCATCAGGGACACTGAGAGACCTCCTGGCCTCTAGCTCCTTCCAGAGAGCTAGAGGCAGGGAGGTTTAGTGTCCTGATGAGTTATATATAGCTGACATTTTTGGCTCTAAATCGTTTCTGCAGGTGTCTTGACACAGTAAGCTTTGGGTGACCACATGCCTAATGTGAAAGCTTCATGTTTGGTGGACTAATATGCAGTGGATATTACATGACAATTGCAATTGTCCCTATGGTGCCAATTTACCTTGAGCAAACCCAGTTAAAAGAAAACCAAACCCAGTATCTTGTCGTAATAAAATGATGAAAATGGGTCTTTAACTACCACAGGTTTTTAGTACTGGACTTGTTCCTGCACAGGATTTCTGTCCTGTCTGTGTAGTTCTTCCTACAAAGATTCCAATGATTGGTAGGTCTCTGGGGCTCTTGTTTTTTTGGGGTTTTTATGGGCTGTCAGGATGTTCCCTTTGCTGTATAAAATTACTAAATAAACCTGGTCTAAAATGGACATCTCCAGCTACTTGAGAAGTGAACTGAAAGGTCACTGCAAAAGCGTCAATTTTTAAATCCAAATGAAGTTCAGATTTTTTTCAGACCAGTGCATTGCTTCAGGAAGATACAGAGGACGCTTTTAATGAAGTAAACAGTGCTGAAGCTGTCTCCTCCGTGTACTTGATACTACTTGGTTCTGTGAGTACTAAGGGGCCTGCATGATTTTGTGAATTGGGGCTTAGGTCCGAGTTTTCTCAGCTGTTGATTGACTGTGTTTATTTCACCCCTGTTCCTACCCTTCTGTCTCACTATTAGTTGGCACATAGCCATACTAGAGAGGGTCTTTCTTGGGATGTCTGTGTGATCTTGAGTCTGTCCTAGTTAGTCTTATGGGAGCAGTATAGCCAGTATCCTCTTTACTCCTCTGTCTGTGATGTCAGTGTCAGGACAAAATCTTATAGTGGTTGTTGATCCTGGGGAAGTGGAAATGAACCAAGCTGCTCATGTGAAAAGTCATGTAGTACAGCAGGGATAATAATAGCTCTTATATTCTTTCAGACTTCTCACTTGAGTCATAAACAGCTTTAAATACATTTTGTGCCATCCCAGATGTCTGGAAAACCAGCAAGACATATGAGTGGAATGGGGTTGGGACTGTATGGTGACTTGTTGACTGTGGGTCAGTGGCACAGCTTGGCAGGGGCTCAGGAGCTTAGAGGCCCCAACTGCAGCTTGGGCTGTATATATCATGCATGATTACAGTACTGACTGTTTCTGCAGCTCTGTGCTGCTCATGAGGCTCAGCATTGAAATTACAATGCTAGAGGCTTTTTTTTTTTTCATGGCCCGATGCCCAGCTTGAAGAAGGGTGATTTTGGTCATGTTGCTAGATGTACGTATTTGTGGCCCTGTTTCGTCTGTTGAATTTAATCTGTTGGGGTACCTTTAACGTTATTGAGGAAACAGTTACTATATTTACTCTTATGAAAAGTTCAGTGTATGACAGTCTATGAGGAGGGAGTTTTAGAGCCCTAAATGGTGGTGCTTACGCTTTTTCAGGAAAAATGGTCTAAATGAACTGACTGGCAGTTTGCCTGTTCTTGAAATATGGACCTTGCAGGGCACTGAACTTGAACACACTGCTGGGAAGGCAAGAACAGGGTTTGTTCTTGGCTCACATGATAGCACATCTCATTTTCTTGGGGAGTGAAGAGAACCAGATCTTCTTGTACAGAGACCTTATGCCTATACTGAGCTGGTTTTTCAGGCCTGCTGATAGCCTGTTTCTCCTGGAAGCCTTTGGCACCTGTGGATACCTTTTAGATGAACTTCTCAAAACCTCTCAAAACCTGCTGCCAGGATAAATGAGATTGTGGTATGGAAATTCAGTGGATTTTGGAATGGGAGTCACTGTCCCTGTTGCCATTGTACTTATTTCTGAAATCATTTGAAAACAGCATACTTTCTGATGTCAGTCTTGACTAATAATAATTGGTGGGACATAGTAATAATAATCGTGTTATGGATCCACAATAGAAATGTACAAGAAATAATTGAGAATAAAAGACAGAATTCTCAAAATGCTCTTAAGAGGTGTGAACTTTGGATCTGATATATTTTTGAACTGCTGACTACTCTTTGTTTTGTCAAAGTTGGAGAGGGTTCTCAGGGCTGTTTACAATGAGGAGCTTCTTTTGTGTTGATCAGCAGATCTTTTGCTTCTGATGGGAATATGGCTGAAGCACAGACATGTAGCAGGAATCTCCTACAGTTACACCAAGCTCTTTTTCAGATGAAGATACAGTAAAAGCTGTGAGATAGTTCTGGAAATGCTCAAGGCATGAGACTGGAAGCACCCATAGATTTCTTTGACTGCTTTGGCAGTCCAAGAATTGACAATATGATACCTTGCTGATGTGATGAGTGATTCTGAGTTCACAGTCTTGAAAAAAAGACCTTCAAAACTGGTAAGGGTTTCAGTGATGCTTTGCCAATTAAAACCTGGTTCTTATAACTATTAAGGGAAGCATCAGTTAGGAACAACTGTCTCATGAGATTAAGAAAGAACATAACTTCCCAGAGACTGGCTGGATTAAGAAGGAGGGTGGGTTTTTTATTTTTTTCTTCTCCTCCTCACTGAGCTGAAAGGAGCAGATTTCATACTCTGCATTTTGTTTGCTCATATTTTCATACTGCAGTGGGGAAGGCTTGGCAGGAGAAGAATCAGAGTTCAGTTAAAAACACTAATTTTCTGTCTTAATGCCACTGCAGATAGTTTCAAGTTTCAGTTTGTAGTGTATTTCTTGTAGTATTTCTGTGATGTGATGCTCTTTAAGAACAGCTTTGAAGCTCTGCACTAGCCTTGGGCAGCAGAGGGCATTGGGAGGAAGGTTAGACTTTCACTCCGAAGTCCTATCACTGATTTTACAGCTCTGAATTGAGAGGTGCAAATGCCAGCATCACTAACATCAGCTCGCTGTAGAGCCTCTTTGGCTTTAGGCAAGCTGCGTTGCTTTTCTGAGCATCTGTTTTACCAGCTGTGAAAATGAAGACAGTACCCCAAGCACGTCGGAATGACGAACATTCTTGTTAGCTAATCTCTGTAAAGCCTATTGGAACTGCAAAATGTGGTGGGTTGTTTGAAAGTGTGAAGGTTTAAAATAGTGTAAGTACAAGCTTACATCTTTGTTAGGGAGAAGTCCTAGTTTGTTAGGGCCCTTCTGGGGAAACAGGGGCAAAGAGTTTGTGGGAAAGAAGAGGAATTTGTCTACAATTGAGAACCCGAGCGAGAAGAACGCCTCATTCTAACCTTTTACATAAGGCCTATATGGATTTACTTGGAGCTTTGTCAAGTGTCTGCCAAGGGCTGGATTTTGCCCTCATACCACAGGGTGATGCAGTTGCATTTCCTTTTGTTGTTTTTCCAGTTTCTCCCCTCTACAGAGTTGCTTTTCATGATCAAAGCTCCATTCTTTAAAGATATGCCAATGCCTTGTAATAATGCTCAGAAGATCCTCTGTTGGGAACAGTTGTGATTAGACACTGAGGAATTCTTTAGTTCTCTTCATACTTCTTTCTATTAGGAATATCTTGTTGATAAAGGGTGGGGCTTTTTTCCCTTGCTGTTACTACCTCTTGTTTGGCTCCCTTCCTCCTGAGACACTATGCTCATTTTTTATGCTCTCCATTTGTCTTGTCTTATATAAACTCAGTTTCTTGGCTCTTGAATTGAGTTCATTCTTTTATCTTCTGCATCACTCAATGAATGCTAAGAAATGATAAATATTAATAATAGGGCTTTTTGAACCAGCAGATTCTTTGCTGCTTAAATTCACCTCTTCCTGCTGCTTATCCTTTATTAAAAGTTGCTATAATCTGCAGATTGTAGCTGTACTAACTTCAACATCAGTGGTTGGGTTTGTGACAAATGTAGGATTATAGCTCCGGGTGGGGAAGTGGCAGTAGGAGAAAAGATCCTTAAGGGCACAAATATGTTTTTCAATTGAAATATTCTTAGCAATAAAGGAAGATAAGCCAAAAAATTAGTGTAGGAATAGAGCTATTTATCTAAATAACCCTTCTTACACAGGTTTCCACAGAGTTAGTGACCTATATAGGATAATCCTGTTTTCCACATAAAATCCTGTGTTCAGAACAGGGAAAGCATTCTTTCTGGAGAACAAAGATTAAGAAAGACATACTTTTGGAGATGCTTTCAAGCCAGTTCATAGGAAGTGTCTTAAATCAGCAAGACTAACTGTGAGATATAATCTGTGATATTACTGTATGTTTTCTTTTAATTCCCTCTGCTGACAGGTTTACTTCTCCTTAGAGTTACAGAAGAAAAAGATGCTGTCTGCCCCAGTGCATAAAGCTGCCCACATAATGTACAGACCAGGCTCCAAAGCTTTTACCACACACGTGCATATGTGCACACACACCCTTTTGGACAAAAGCAACATTTTTACTGTCTCAAATCACAGACTGAAGAATGAATAAAGTAAACAGGAATGGAGTGTGACGTTTCCCCACCACACCTCCTTTCCTCTGTTATAACAATGCAAGCTATTGGTTTAAGAGAAGAAGAAAGAATCCTAGGGTGTCAGGACAAACTTTGGGAAACCTCTTTGTTTCATCTACATAGCATTAGTTTGGCCCTACTTAGTGGTGGTGAGCTGTCCCTAAGCAGAACTTCTGTTGGGTGAGTTATTTCCACGCTTATGTCTTCAGCAGAAACCACACTAGTTACTATTTGAGGTTAAGACTGGCTGGGAGTTTTTCAAGGAAACAATTTGCCTGCAGAAAATGCTGATTTATTTAAACGAGTACTACTTTGTGGGAAAGGGTTGGTCTCTACTCATTTCTCCTTGGGTGAATTTCTTGCATTTGGGATAGAATTTCTTAGTCAAAACAGAGATGCTGATTAGGAGCCAAGTGGTTTGGGTTTTTCAGCTATGCTGTCACAAATCCAAACCAGGTTCCTGAAAGCAGCTTTCCTACATGCCAGAAATGTATGTCCTAACCGCAGGTCTGCTGTTCTGGAACACATGGGTTTTTGCATTAAGCATTCCAAACCTTCATCCTATGTGAAATGAAAAAAAATGATTTGAGTCTCAAAGAATGTGGTGGGATGGGAAACCAAGTTCCCATCCAGGTGTCCTTGTGTCTCCCTTGGTAGCCTTGCTATCTTACCTCACTGCCTCTGCAGGTTTATGTCTCTCCTGGATGTGTTCTTCATGGAGTAAAGTGAAGAATCTGAGACTTTTGCAAAATAACCAGCATGTCAGTCACCGGAGGAGAGCAACTGGTCCGGAAGCTCTGCTAGTGTGTTTTGGCAAGGTCAAGGCTATATGAGGCTGTATAGCTCCTAAACCTCTGCTTTCTCTTTTCTCTTTTATTATTAGAAACGCACCTTAAGCAGCCAAGGAAAATACAGCTGAACACTGCTGATATACTTGTGCCTGGGCCATTATTGTTGGGCAGAGTAGGAAAAATAATGCTTAGGGCAAGAGAGGATCTTCTTGGAATAGGATGAAACGCTCTTCTGCTGGTTGGATTGCAGTGAACTCTACAAGGGCAGGGTCAACACGTGGTTTCAGTAATAGGCCTCTTTCTTCCAGTTTCTTCTATCCCTTTATTTTATGGTGAAGAGAGGAAATTGGTTATCTCTTCATTTCTTAATTCTACTTGGAGAGTGAGGAGATAATGAGAAGGAAAGCTGGGGGTTGATCTTGGATGAGCTAGGTGTGTGCCTAGCCAGGGCATTTGTTCTTTGAGGTTGCACTCTGCATCTTTAAAGGCCCTGGGTCTGGTTATTCCAGGGGAGCTCAGTTACCTGAGGGGAGCTTTCAGAGGCTTCCTCTGTTGTAAAAGGTGGGATTGCAAAAACGGAAGTGCATACTCCAGTTCTGATTGTATGAAAATGCCACTCTGCCTTTCCCTTGTATTTTGTTCCTCCTGCTTAAAAACAAAAGAAAGAAGAAAAGGCTGGAAGTTGAAGCTTCTTTATTGCATTGACAAAGACAAAAAACTCCTTTTGAAGGGCAAACATGCCAGGACCTTGCTGGGTATTTGAGGTTTAAATAACAGGAGATTCCTGTTTCCCAGAGGCCAAGCAGATCCTCATCCTTTGCTAACCAGTTTTAAGATGACTTATGTTCATTTTATGGTAGATGAGGAGTCTGAGCATGCCTTTTTGGTTTCATCCCTCCTTCAAGTTAAAGTATAAAGCATAAGGTCTGTTTATAGCACATAGAAACATGGGGCAGCAGAAAGCCTGAGCTAGTGGAAACCAGAACCAAGACCTCCATACAGCTCTGCTGGGTGCAGCACAGAAGAATCCACAACACACATTCAGCTCTGGAAAAAATTATAATGCACTCCTGGATGTGAGATGAGCTCCAATGTGTGTGCCCGCAGTCAGGGATGCAGATCCCAGATACAGAGTGTTTGAAAGAACAAATGAAAACATCCTAAGCCTTGGTTTTATGTTTTCCTGGTGATAAAAAGACAGTACTTATTTTCAAACATTAGATGACAATAATCTCTTAATATGTTTTCATAAAAAAAAAATCTAAGAAAAGAAAATATTTCTTTCAATCAAGGCTTAGTCTTCTATCTTTGACTGAAATATCAGTAGATTTCTGCTTCTTCTGGTAATGGTGATTAAAGGAACCTCTAAAGGAACCTGTAAGAGGCTGATTACTGAAGTTCCTTGATCCCCAGGAGGATGAGGGTAAGCTGCTACTTTTCCTCACAGGATTAGACTGTGCTGTTAATGATAGCTGGCATTTGGCAATTCTGTGAGATCTTTTTAAGGACTATACTGTTTGCTCACAAAAATTGAGAAAAGCAAGCTATTGATCTAAGACTTTCCCTCCCTTCCTTTCCCTTCCTTTCCCTTCCTTTCCCTTCCTTTCCCTTCCTTTCCCTTCCTTTCCCTTCCTTTCCCTTCCTTTCCCTTCCTTTCCCTTCCTTTCCCTTCCTTTCCCTTCCTTTCCCTTCCTTTCCCTTCCTTTCCCTTCCTTTCCCTTCCTTTCCCTTCCTTTCCCTTCCTTTCCCTTCCTTTCCCTTCCTTTCCCTTCCTTTCCCTTCCTTTCCCTTCCTTTCCCTTCCTTTCCCTTCCTTTCCCTTCCTTTCCCTTCCTTTCCCTTCCTTTCCCTTCCTTTCCCTTCCTTTCCCTTCCTTTCCCTTCCTTTCCCTTCCTTTCCCTTCCTTTCCCTTCCTTTCCCTTCCTGTTAGTGTTGTGGAGGGTTTACCATACTTCAGATCAGGAATGCATGTCCCAGCTGCTCCCTGAGACTGAGGTGCAAAATACTTTGTGGCTTCAGCTGTATTCCTGTTGGAGTCAATGTTGCAGTCTGGGACTGGTCATTTAAAGCTGAAGGAGACACATAGTGAATCCGTTTCCCTTAGCATTCCACAAAACACGCGTAGACTGTCCTTTAACATGAAGCTGCAATCTTCGCCTGTCATCTTTGATCCTTTATGAAGTGCCAACAATATGTAGTGGGACCAAACATTGATTTTTAAATGGAATATGATTAAGTGTAAGAGTGCCTGAGTGTGTCTTTCTTGTAGCTTCGTAGGCAATGCTGCATGGACAGGGTTTGTCACTTCCCCCTTTTCTTCTCTACTGTCTCTGAATTTTTTTTCCGTGTGATGAATTCTGCCTAGTGAAGCAAGGATTTTTCAAGATACACTATGGTCTAGCAAGGAGGAGGTGAAACAGATGCAGTTGTTGAAACTGCTAAGGTAATTTTCTCACCCTTCCAATAACTGTAAATGCATTCAAAAGAGAATTCACATTGGTAGTAGCATTTATTATTGTGTGTATACTCCTAGACATAAATGAGAGATTGACTGGTGGATAATGAAACAGTGCTTTGTGCCGAAGTGAACAGATTGGATGGGCATCTGAACTATCCTGTACTAGCCCACCAGAGTAAGTCTGTTGCTCAGAATTTTTCTGGCAGGTGTAGCCTCTCTACTTTGTGTCACAGTGATTATCTACCACTTGTGTTGAGTTTCTGTGTGGTCCACATTATCTGAACATCTCACAGTTGCAAATAGTTTGTATCTTTGTAGCACCTTGTTTAAGGCAGAGAATGCTGTTTACCATTCCCATTTTACTGATGTAAATGAAATCTAAATGACTTGCTGAGGAAACTTGTAACAAACTAGAAAATAAGAAATCTTGCTTTTAAGAAAGCCAGTCACTCTTTATTCCATCATAGCAGCTATCCAAATTTTGCTTCTAGAAAAGGTGTCTTGGGTTTAAAACATGAGGAGGGACTATTTCCTGTATTATATAGGAAGTTTTTCCCCAGGTAAATAAATGGCTTGCTTTGCTGTCTTCTTGAAGCAAAACGTCCCATATAGCTCAGTGGGTATGTTCTTAAGGCTTTCTCTTCTTTTGACTGTGTTAATTATGCATTTATTTAACTTGGATAGAACACCTTTTTTACTATAAATTAAGTTCTGTTTGTGGTTTGGGTTTTTTTGGGGGGTGGGAGGGTTGGAAGGGTTGTTTCTTTGCTTGTTTCTCATAGAGAAACAAAGATCTTCTGAAGTTTTGGAAGGATTTGGGGCGGAGGGAAATCTTATCTCAGCTACAATAGTCAGAATTTTGTGGTATGGGATATGCATTAGCGAGTAGACCTGGGTCTGAACCTCCTTTTTCTGTGTTGTACTGCAGTGCCCTAACCGCTGCTCTTGCCTTCTTTTGAAATGAAAATTTGATCTGTTAAACTTTTACAAGTGTGTACAGGTTTCTAACAAGCATTTTCCTTGGAACAGACTGGCTTTTTCAGACTGTTTACCCCCTAGAAAGTGCTTCTGGGAGAGAATCTAATCAGGCCTAATACTCCATAACAAGTTAGTAACTCCTTGAGTCCTACCATGGTGATAACTGAGGAGTGATGTGGTCCTGAAGCATTTGCCCGTTTTCACTACAGAAATCCTAATCAAAACCACCAAGTTAGATGTCTGCTTTCTCTGCCCCGAGGCACTCTTGGGTGCTTCCTTGAGAAAGTGATTTGCTTTGGAGTTGTTAAAAAGGCATAAGCTGTTAAAAAAAAAAAAAAAAAATTCCCAGGCACAGGTGTGGAGCTGCTAAGTATTAATGACAATTGTGCAGTTCAAAACCAGAGCTTTGTTCTTGAGACTGTAACAGTGTTAAGAAATTCAGCCTTGATCTTGATGAGAGCTCAGGTCTCTGAGCTTGTGTTGACTTGGGGTCAAGGTTTTTAATTTTTGCTCTTCAGAGATGCTGGGTACCTTCCGTGGCAGCTGAAATTAATGGAGGCTGTGTGTGCATAGTGATTTGGAATGAAAATGGTGTGTGCATGTATTGTGGGCTGCAGCATACAGAATCCAGGATCTCCAGGGAGGCTGCATTAGCTAAGATGATGCCCCTATAGTTGTTTCTTAATTAAACACCAGACACTTTACATGGCTTCTCTTGAACTTAAGAACTCTGCTTTTCTTGAGCATATTTGAGACTTCTAACCTGGTAACTCCTTGGAGCTTTCTATAAAGATATTAAGGTGAGGAAAACCAGTTGGTTGCCTCAAGCTGAGGAGGAAATGCTAGACTGGAAGGATTATCTCAGTGCAATGAATTTTAAAGACTTTTTGCTATACATGTGTGAAAAGCTATCAAAATGCTAATGGTTCTGCTGTCTTTTTTAACCCTTTCAAACATATGGAGTTGTTGGAGATGACAGGTGAATGATGTTATTCAACAGCAAAGGGACCCTTCAGCCAGAAATTTAGTTTTTAAGTAGCTTTTCATCTGTTAACTACAACTTTTCCTACTGATAAGGAAGAATGATGCACCCATCATTTGGACAGACTTATTCTCTATGCTCAGTTGAGCCGATCTGCAGATGTGGTGTAGGTCAGGTAATCACTGCAAATGACATCCTACAGGAAAGGCTAGCACAGGGCTGAGGAGCTTCCCCCCCAGGTGAAGTCAGAACCAGGTTGCTGTGGCTGGATGACTCCTGCAGCCTCTTCCTAGGTGACTCAATGAACGGGCTGGAGGCTTGGTGCTTCCCGACTTGTTTTTTGGGATTCACCTGCAGTATTTTGGATGCTTCTGTTGTGTGAGAAGTCTGTGTGGCTGCCCTGGTGTGGGGAGTTCTGCCACAGCCAGAGCAACTCATTCAGTAAGGTATGTACTTCAGGGGCCCTGTGACAGGATGGATCATTCTACCTGTGGTAGGTTGAACACAAGTATCCTACAGTAGTGCAGGCATGTCCTCCATTTACTTCAGCTTTTCTCCTCACCAAGGAGACTCTGATTCTCCTCGCTATCTTGCCTCGCCATCCTAACCAAGTGGTTGCCTCGCCATGCCTAACTCCAAGGCATGGAGTCTAGGTGAACAGGCAGCTCAGACCATCGTGTGTATGCTACATGGCAGCTGTGACCTGGGCAGAAAAGCTTGTCTCAAATGCCAAGCAGACTGTGTTAGCAGCAATTCTGTGCTGCTGTGGCTACCCTGCTGTTGCTGCCCAAAGCAGCTGTGCTGGTTAAGTCTGCACAAGAGGCAAGCAGGCACCTTCCTCTAGGGATACTATCTGTATCTGTGAATAGAATAGAATGTTTTATGTTTTGGCTGAGGTGTTTGATGTGTTAGGAATATCTCATTCAACTCTACAGAGATTGTTAATGTTCTGCTTTGGAGTCAGGTAAATACTTGGAAAACTGGTGATATAAGTGACAAATTGTGAGTGTTATTAAACCCATGAGGCTCAGTCATTCCTCTAGCTGTTTCTGAATTATCTTGGAGCAAGGGGTCTGTCTGTGCTTCTTTTTAATCATGACTAGCCAAGCAATTTCAGCCCCCAGGAGAGCCTGAATCACTGAGTTGTGGTCCTGAAGTGTTTGTTTTCACTGCAGAAATCCTATTCAAAGCCACTGAGTGAGATGGCTGCTTTCTCTGCCCTGAGTATACCTGAGTTGCAGGGTGTTCATTGGCATTACAGTTGTTCAAGTTTCAATGAACTTTCAGTGTTCTGTTTTGTGGGTTTGTGTTTTTGGTTTTTTTTGGTTGTGTTTTTTGGGTTGGTTAGGGTTTTGGGTTTTTTTTGGTGTAATTTTTTAAGGCATATATAATGTTAAATATTAGCTGCTAGCTTATTTCATAGCTTATTTCATAGCTTATTTCATAGCTTATTTCATAGCTTATTTCATAGCAGTGTTTTCCATTTTGCAGCTGAAGCATACGGTTGCCAATGTGTACCACTTAGGGACAGGCAGTATAAAAGGATTCCTGCAAGGATCTGCTTTGAGTTGGTACCAGGAGAACACCAGATGAAGCCAAGTAAAGGGATTGGGTAGCAATGGGACTGGAATAGGCTTTTTCGTTCTCATTCAGCATGAGGATGATGAGGTATTGCTTTGCTTAGGGCTCCCTAAGCTAGATTGGATAGGACACTGGGGAAATCAGCTTTAGGGAAAACTGTTTTGACTTCAATTGTTCTAAATGATGTGAAGATATGGCTGGTGCGCTAAGCATTGCAGTACTTGCGACTTCTCTGTGCTGATCATGATTTCCTGTGTCTATTTTAGCAAGTTTACTATTTTGAGACTGTGAATGTGTATCTATATATTTAGGAGAAGGAAGATATATTCTTCTTTTGTATTTTTCCTGGTATGGACAGTTATAATCTGTTTGTCAATTCATGTACTACTTACAGGCTCTTTGCGATAGACTCTTCTCTCTCTCTGATTCTTATATTTCTCAATGAGTTTAGGTATTGCAAACAATGACTTTTAATAAGAAATTATTCCCACTGAAAAGTTTATCATTGGGGAAAAAAAAAACAACCTCATTACCTTTTTCTAATTTAGAGTTGCTTATTTTCTTGCACAAAGTATAGTTTGCTTAATCTTGAAAATTTAAGATTGCATGCATAAATATTGCTCTCATTGTGTTTGTAGTTGTTTTGTAGACAAAAATTTTAAACTGGTGCAACTGCTTTGCAGTTTTCTTTTGGGTTTTTGTACATGTAAAGAGAAGGGAGCTGCATTCTTCCACCACGACTCCTTTTTCCGTGCTAGAAGATGAAGGTATTGGTAGTGAGAAAAATAGAATTTACAGAGGAACGTACGTATATGACATATCAGCCTCACTTCTGTGATGAAGTATGCAGTTAATCTCTGCAGATTAAATACTAAACACGAATGCAAAGCAAAATCCTCTACCATTTCTGGATAAACGTATTATTTAGAGTTGGGCTTTTGGACAAGCCTGTGAACCATGTTGCTTGACTGACCAAAGGGGTAGTGGGATATGGAGGCATGGTCTGTCAGTGGTGTTTGTTGAAAGAGAATGTGTCACCCTCTTTGGTAGAGAGCAATACAGGTGTTCATTTTACTTAGGGTTGCCTTGGGAGAGTAATTATTGTGTGGAATAGAATACAAATCTCTGGCTTCTTCCTTTTATTTTTTAATTGCCTGCATAATTTAAAAGCCCTAATTTTCCATTCTTTTGACGGAATGAGGAAAGAAGGGGTGCTGAAATGGTGATTGTCAGAAATGATGATCTAAAACCTGCAAGCTGCCATCCCACAGCTCTTGGTCTCATTTGCATGTACTATTCTATTTTTCTGAGGTGAGAAGGGTCAGGAGATTCCTGTTTGCTTGGACTGGACATATCTGTACTCTCCTGTCAAAGAAATGAAGATTTGGCACATTGGAGTTGTTATGCTCTGAGAGATTTCAGTCTTCATTGTAGCAGTAATTATTTCCACATTCCAAAGACTGAAGACACCTTTCCCCAGGACATGCACCATCACGATGGGCAGGACACCTTCTGGGAAAGCGAAAGTGCTTGTTTTAAATATTGGCTTGAAGTTGGGCAAAAACCGGTCTGCGGTATTCCAGAAGCTGAATTGCCCCCTTTTGGATGAGCTGTGGCTGTTGTCCATGTGTGTGGTCTTCACCCACGGCAAACAAAAGGTAATGTAATTTAGCTGAACCGTCCTTGCTAAATTAAATTACCTCACATCAGCTGCAGGGGATGAGCATGCACAGGGAAAGCTATCACAGCTCAGTTGATGTACTGATCAGTGTACCACAACTTTACTGGGGCGTCTACTTGAGTGTCCTGGTGACCAATAGGTAACAGACAATTGCAAGGAGAAGGAAGATCTAGTTGCACCTCCAATTAGAGAATATTGTCCTTAAATCTCATAACACTTTTTGTTTGGGGAGTTCAAAGTGCTGAGTTTGGGGTTGATGGAAATAGAGGTTTGCAGCACTTATTTTACCTACTAAAAAAAAAAAAAAAGCTTGCCTTTTCTAGCAGGTGTCAACTCCCTTGCCAGTAGGGAGGTCCTTCTGCCTGTAGCAGGCACCAGTGTCAAACATATTTTTGTTCTGTTGGGGATGCGTTTCCTGAAGCATTCCTTTCATCTGCAGTGAATTCTTGTGCTTTAAACCCAGGAAACATTACTGGTTTTTTTTCCCAAATATTTGTGAGAACTTTTTTTTTTTTAATGAATTAAAATTGTCCTATTTGATAGGAGACCAAGGATCAGTCTGTCCTCATATTCAGTTTTTCTGTTTCTATGATCAGTACCTTGCCAAGGCATGCCAGGAGGTACTGAATGACCTGGTCGTGCCTGTGGATGATTCAGCGACCCTTGGTGACCTGGAGCCCTGCACAATTTGGCTGCCATAATGGGATTTGAAAGGGAATTGGTGTAAAATGATGACGGAAAAGACATACAATGGCACTTTGACTCCCCTGCATTTACAACAGGAACAGCTAGCTGTTTGTGAAAGCGTTCGTAGTGACTCTGTGTTAGCGTAATTTAAAGAGATCAAGAATTGCAGGAGGTGCCTTTGCTCTGGTGGGCAGTGGAAAGGCCTCACCTTGGTCTGACCTGATCTCCAGGGGCTCAGCAGCTAGGAATAGCAAGGTGGGCCATGCTGGCTTCAAAACCTCTAGGAGGAGAGGGCAACAAGGGCTTGCTCAGAGGCGATGCTGCATCTGTTGCCCCCAAAATCTTATCTTGGTAGAGTGAATGGGATGGTAGTGATGGGCAGTGCTTTCTGCAGTCCCTGTGGCTGTCATCTGAGTGATTTGGTACTGGTGATATGACACTGGCAGCACCTCTGAAGCATGATGGGGTCAGGGTCACAGATGCTTGATGTTCTTGTGATCTGGCAACACATCCTGTTCTCTTCCAAGCCAGGGCTGAAAACTCTAATTGGCTGCTGAAAGCTTTTAGGAAATTGTCCTGTTCCTGCCATCTCCCAGAAATCATTCCAGCTTCGCCTACTGTTTTCCCCAGCTCCAGTCTCTCCTTTGCTGGGATTTTCTGTAAAACAAGGTCAGAATGTATTTCTTAAGCATACACAAAGTTTAGCACATTTTTTTTGCTACATAGATCATTGCACATGGCAGAATGCATGTGCAAGTTCATGCACAGACAGCTTTCACTGCACAATGAAGCAGTGGTTAAATGAGAATTAGGATTAATACTGGATTTAAGATTCTCGTAGTTGGCTGGTAATAACCTAATCTCCTCAAAGGCTGCAGGCAGGCTGGCAGCATTCAGCTCAAGGCCGTTGTTTGCAAAACCTGAAAGAAATTGAATTTTGATACTAAGAGCACTTTAATCGGAGCCTTTCAAGATATGATATACTCTTTCCATCCTTATCTCAAGTGCAGGCTTTTAATTTCTTTAATATATGACAGTCACCTAGGCTTCTAGGTCTGATGAGTGTTTGACAGTAATATTTTTTCATTTCCTTTTGTAAGAGCTTAGGGATTCTGTTTGATTTTAGAAATGTATAAATGTATTCTGAAAGCTGATATACCACAGCCTCTATGTAGGCAGAGTGAGATGTGTCCACGAAGGGCAGGAGGCACTCCCCAGTTTCAAGTGTTTAGAGTGCTAAAGGTCCTTCAGGTAATGAGGCTCAAGAGGCCACAGAGCTCCTCGGTGTGATGTGGTCGGTTCTGTCCTGCTTGGTTTAATTATTGCTGTGGCAGATATGACCACAGTCATTCTCACAGAGTGAGAAATGCGTTGGTGAGTCTGTGCAGGTCATAAAATGGATCACTGCATTGGACATTAAGGCCTATATGAGAAGACAACGCGTTTTAAGATTAGTTGTTCTTGCTTCTCCTGTTTACTGTGGCTTCAGTGTAATTTTCTGTGTACCTGGTCTCTGCTGGAAGTCAGACGTTTAGTTATCTAAATAACTTGTATCTTCCATTAAACAGTGATGAAGGTAGAGTTTATGCAGGCTTAGCCCTGCATTCTCATACATGCTACAAGTGTAAGGTTACCTATATAACTACTTTTGATTCCTTGCTTCCATCCTTCTGTTGGATACCAATTTTGATTGATTCTGCCCCAACTTTGAGAGTTATCCTTTGCAAAATGCTTTTCTATCTGCATCACCGCTAGTGGTAGCTTGACAAAGAGACGTGCTTACTCTGTCTGCTTTTCCTTAGTTTAAATCAACAGCTCATCCTGTGGCTGAGTCTCTTTTGCAGAGAATCAAAGGTCTCTATAGTATGATGATGTATGCCACTGTCAGTCCAAGTTTCTGTCTGAGCCACAGAGGCTGGAAGGAGCAGATATTTATTGACTAGATGAGGGGAAAGCTTGCCCTGATGCTGCTGATACAATTCAACATACTTGTTACCAAAAAGTAAATTACTCGGCTGCAGAGGTGATGATGAAATGTCTTTATCTACTCCTAAATCCACTCTATCAATTTGGGTTTTTTTCTTAAGCCTACCTATTCAGCCCTCACCTTAATGGATTTCTTTTGATTGTTTTTCTGCAGCTTTTGCGTTGGTCCTCCTTGCTGAGGTTGCCTTCCCTCTCCCTATTGCTGTGTGCAGAGCCTCTTATCAAATAATCCTATTAATCCTCTTAGATAATCTTTAAAACACAGTCAATCAGGACATTTTTTCTGAGGTATGGAGCTTCCTTGCATACCTTAAGGCACCTGGCTCTCAGGATGTGAATTTGAGAAACTTGATGAAGTCTTGCCTTCCCAAGGCACAGGGCCTGCAAGATAGCTTCGTTAAGATTTGAAAGACAGACTTAATTTAATTTATCATTGCAAATGTCTCTGTCCCCATTGTTCTTAGAGAATTAGAGCATGTCAGAATCATTAGGTCAAGTGGAATTCAGATCTCTGCAGTGGCTCACAAGTTCCTAAAAACAGGTTTGTTGAAGGTGGGTTAATAGGAAAGTTTCTGGTTTAGTTTGTGTTCTGTTTTCAAAAGCCAGGCTAATCTTTGCTCTTTTGGCTCAATTTCTTCTCTTCCACAGAGATTAAGGGTAAGGAAAAGGAGACAGAGAGGGAACCCAGATGAATCCAGCACATAGCAGAATCACAGAATGGTTTAGGTTGGAAAAAGATCATTCAGTCCAACCGTACACTTAACGCTGCCAAGTCCACCATTAAACCATGTCCCTAAGTGCCATGTCTACGTGTCTTTTAAATACCTCCAGTGATGGTAACTCAGCTGCTTATCTGCGCAGGCTGTTCCAACCGTTGACAACACTTTCTGTAACATAAATTTCCTAGTATCTGTTTCAAACCTCCCCTGGTGCACAGCTTGAGGGCATTTCCTCTTGTCCTGTCACTTGGGAGAAGAGAGAAACACCCACCTCACTACAACCTCCTTTCAGGTAGTTGTAAAGAGCATTAAGGTCTCCCCTTGGCCTCCTCTTCTGCAGACTGAACAACCGTGGTTCCCTCAGCTGCTCGTCATAAGACTTGTCCTCCAGACCCTTCAGCTTTGTAGCCCTCCTCTGGACACACTCCAGTGCTTCGATGTCTGTCTTGTACTGCGGGACCTAAAACTGAATGCAGTGTGGCCTCACCAGTGCTGAGTACAGAAGGACGATCACTTCCCTAGTCCTATTGGCTGCAATATTTGATACAAGCCAGAATGCTATTGGCATTTTTGGCCACCTGGGCACACTGCTGCTTCATGTATAGCAGGCTATCAACAAACACCCCCAAGTCCTTTTCTGCCAGACAGCTTTCCAGCCATTTTCCAGCAGCAAAAGTTAGTAAAGAGATGTGTGAACCATACCAGCACAAGAACATTTGTTTTGGTTAGTGAAAAGCATGCAGTGTTCGCTGACTCTAAGAGACCTTAGCCCTCTGCAGTAGTGAAACAGCTTGGTTTAAAGCATACAACAATTCACGGAAGTGCCTTATGAGCATCTTAAAGCTGTTGCTTTGTTCATAGGACTGGTTGGAGGGTATGGTATGTGGCTTTTCTGGTGTGTGGTGGGAGATTGCAAAGACTGTGGAACGACACTGTAATGAGACAGTGCCATGCCTGGGGCAGGGGTGAAGCTCAGTGATTTCTAAATCTGTAAAAATCCAGGAGTGCATGCATTAATGCCGTTACTTGCTGTTCTAACCTCTAGCAAGAGCTATAGGGAGCTATTAAACCCCTCTGAACAGAATTGGAGATGAAAGGGAATATCTAAGCAGCAGCAATTTGCATCAGTTGTACAAATAAATTTGAAAAGAACAAGTACAGTGATAGTGCTTAAAGAACCCCAACAAACAGCAACCAAACCAAACAAAAAAACCCCACCAATAACAAAGCCCTTTTGCACATCAGCAGGATGTCTGCTCCAAGCATTCAACGACAAGAGGACTCTGGTTCTCATGCTGGTCCGTTTGAACTGTGCCACTCTTGGAAGGGGCGAGAAAGTGGCATGCTGACTTGGGCATTAAGTAGGTGCATCCTGCCACTTAGGTTAAGCACTCCTTGAAGGCAAGGAGCTGTTGATGGCTGGTTTCGCCAAAGCCCTGGTATTAAAAAAAAAAAGAAAAGTTTTGTCTCGTCTGTAATAGCTGGTAGAGGTACGTGGGTGCAAGTGAACTGCTTTCTTGCTGATGCTACCCTGGAGAGTCCAGAGTGGTGGAAAATGTGCCTTACAACTGCTCAGTGTCAATTTCTTATTCTTTCTTCAATTGAGTCAGCTCTGGGCTCAGCAGTGAGACTGAAAGGGCTGGCAGACACTTCCCCAGCCCTTGAAGTTGCACCTTAAAGCTAACTGCTCGGAGCAGATCTTGCTGATGATGCAGTGCACAGACACAGTCTTGCCTGTGGAAGGCAATCCAGAGACACCACAGCTACTACAACTCCACCAACATGTTTCTTTCAATGTTTCCCCGCTGTGGTCAGGAATGCAGAGCCCCTGTTCTCTGCCCTGCTGTAGCCAGCTCCATGTTTTGATGCAGATGAATGTGGTGGGATGATCTGTAAACATTGCTGTGTGTTCTGGTGGTGAACGTTTGCAAGCTGCTTGCACAGTATTACTCATTTATCCCCCGTCTTGCCCCCTTCAAGCTCAGCTGCTGCTTTATCATGCCTGATAAGCGGGTGTGTGATCTGAGGCAGAGCCACCAGCTAGAACTGAAGGCGGGCAGGAGTCCCTCATGCATAGTTTGGGGGCAGCTTGGTTTCTTTTCTGATAAGCCCGTGCCTCTTGCGGCAGTACAGTACACGCTCCTTTTAAACCGTAATCATAATCCTTTTTGCAGCCGGCGCTGCTATCCCCACAGGAAGCATTAGCAATATCACAAAGTGTGGAGACATCATTGTTTTCCCCTAATCTACAAAAGGAGCTGAGACAAGACAGGAAACTTTAACCTATTCCGTACCTTAGTGGTAAATAATTAGTTTTTTACTGAGTGGGAGCATGGGGGAGTCTCTCAGTTAAGATAAAGTAAACACAAGGCTCATAGGCTTATCTTGCTCTGTGGAATTCGGGAAAGGACGTGTCCTTGAATTCGCCTGTCTGGCGTGCCCTGGTTTTGTGTTTGGGAGAAATGAGTCTACTAGAGCTGTCCTAAGTGATTGCTGAGTATAAGGCACATCTTGCCAGGAAGTGCAGTAGCTGTGCTTTTGTTTAAGGACCTTGAACAAAAGGCTCTGGATGCTTAATAATGTGCAAATTTGGGTGGGTGGGATATAGAGAAGGTTAATAGGGCACTAACAGAGGAGGAGCTGAGCTTGGGAGAGGAGGAGAGGAACACCGAGGACATAGCAGCAGATACAGGGAATGAAAACGGGAAAAGCAGACCTTTTTTTGCCATGTTAAAGTTAACTTAGTCACCACTGCTGATTTTGGGGTAAGTGCAAGTTGAATCTGCTGAAATAAAGGTTTTTCCAGCTGTAGCAATGTGAAGGGCTACAGTACAGCTCCAAGGAGTGTGAGTTTGCAAGTCTGTGTGCTGTTTTAACTGCTGCCTGGACCCCAACACATCACAAGAGAGGGACTTGCGATTGGAGTGCTTGTGGGTGGGAATTCACCTTGGGTCAATGCTTTACGTTTGTAAAACTTCTGTTTGCAAGCTGCCTGCTGTAAAATCTGTCCTTTCACACTTCATTCTGCAGCTATGGGTGTGCTGTGCTTTCCCTGGGCAGGTCTGGGACTAAAGGGGACGACCACGACTTGTCTTTGCCTGGCACAGAATGGTCTGCTCGCATGGATGTTGTGTCTCTGGAAGTCTTTTAATCAAAACCGTGATGAGCAAACGAACAAAACAAAAGCCTCTCAAAAAATAGCCTGAGATAAGGATCTGGAGAATTTGGTTTTTTGTTATCTGTCTCAAGAGACCCTGGAGACTACTTCTAAGGGAAGAAATAAGCTTTCAAGGTTGAGTTTTCCCTGTTCCCCCCCCCTTCTTTTTTTTCAGGCTTCAAAGGCAGTCAACTGAGAGATTCTTAGGAATGTTACGTCTGTTCAGAGTAAACGTGGATTAGAGGGAAAACAATTTTTCCTCTTCCAAAATGCCTGATATTATACACAAATTTTCTTGTGAGTGCAGTAAACAAGACACAACCTCAGTGGGGAGGGATGGCACACGGTACTGAAAGGTGGAAAGCCAGCAAGTGGGAGTACTTTTCTGCAGAGACATTTAGTTGAAACAACTTTTATTTTCTTGATGCCTTAATAGAAAACATTTTATTGTCTGTGTCTTTAAAGAAAATTGATTTGGAAATTGAAACTGAACAAATGGGCTGAAATGTGAACTACTAATGCCTGCCTGCACCTCCTCAAACTCTTAATTCCTGCTAGCTTTGTACCTGCTGACATAGTTTTTTCTTTTTATTAAATAGCTTGTCCTTTTGCTTTCAGTCTTAATCTGTGTATATCAAACTGAAATAAAACAGTTTTGCTTTCTGACTCTTAACAGTTAACTACTGTTCCTTCATGGGCTGATCCAAAGCCTATTGGCAGTGGAGGGACGTTTGATTAGGCACTTGATGTTCCACAGAAAAATGGCACTGCTAGCGTGAGGGATACAGCAGGTGGGGTCAGGAACTGGACCTAGTTTAACATCACTCTGCCTATAATAGATAGGAATTTATTGCTGATTTTGATTAAAGTTGATGTGTGGCACTGCTGAGAGCATTTGGAAATCCTCTCCACAGTAGAGCTAATGGACACGATCAGGTTGTAGACAGCCTTGTGCATAACTGCCTCTTCACATTTCAAAAGTGTAACTGAGCTGCAAATGGCTTTCACACCAATTATTTCCCTCTTGCTTTTGAATAGAACCAGGAGGGGAGTTGTTTATCCCTTTTCCCTGGTGCAGCTGAAACTCGAGCAGCAAGCTTGTGCTGAAGCTGTTGTTTCCTTTGCACCTTTTCCCACAAGGAGGCCAAGGAGTGTGAGATTTGCGATTCAGTGTGTGGCTTTGTCACATGCATTCCCAGGCTGAAGGTGATAGAAAGCTTGATGCTGTCTCACTTCGAGTCGGATAGGTAGGTTTTGTTTGTTGCTTTTGTGGTTTTTTCTTCTCATCTAGGCTCCTTACATGAAGAACAGCAATATTTAAGCTTCTGATTAAATAAGCAGAGAGCCCTGGCTTCATCTTGACTAATCTGTTTAACCTTCATCAGCCCAAATATTTACCACAGGCATTGACTATCCAGGCAACATAATTCTGATCCTAAAATTTGTGCACCGAGAATGCTGTAGATTGACTAATCCTCCAGAATTCTAGAAATCCCTGTCTGTATAAATAAACTTCCTACATAAAGGATTATAACTAAATAAATGCTGTGAATTCAGATCAGCAAAGCAGAAATATAGCAGTTAGCCCTCTGCTTGGGCTGCTTAATTCTGTATTTTTATAGGGATATTCATCTTAGTCTAAATAGGTGTGTAAAGAAAACTGCAAATATTGAAGCATGATGCTGTCATATATTGAAGGAAGAAAGTTTGCCTTTTACTAGCAACTTTTCTTTTATCAGTTTTCAAGCTGTCATCAGTTTGACTTACCCAGGCTGTTGAAATTGTTATACTACTTGGACGTGGCATTTCTGCTGATGCTGTGTTTTGTAGGTCTTCATCCCCTTCCTGCAACTGGGTGGTGTAAAGAGTTAATGCAACTGCTGTATTGGAGATGAAAAATTGTAGCTTGGTTGCTGAAATCCCCCCAGTCCTCCTACATGCATGCATTCCTGCAGCTGCAGAGCAGAGCCTACAGCATCCAGATTTACTGCAACAAAGTTGGCACTTCAAGAAGTCTGTTCTTTTGGCCATTGCAGGGACTACTGATAAGCTTCCAGTGTGTAAAGGTGTAAACAACCTCCTGAGCGATTTATCTTCTGTCCTTTTTCTGTATTAATTACCCTGGTTTTGTGAGATTTAAGTACAGACTTATCTGGACTCCTTACCTCAGAAAAGTTCTGTTAATATTCCTTGATGTTGTTACTCATGTTGATCTGTTGCTGTTCCAGAGATATGAAGGCTACAAACACCAAGGGAGGAGGAGTTAGTTTGGCCCTTATAAAGGGAGTAATTTAAAAAGAATGGGATCAAGATGGAGAAGTAAAATCAGGACTGTTTAAGGAGGACTTGCTAACAGCATTGTTCATTAGGTTCATGGAAAGCTAATGTGTGCTTTGCTTTACGAGAATTTGGAGAGTAGGCTGCAAAAACGAAATGGTAGGAAGGACAGCAGGATGGAGTTGTTCCCTATTGGCAGGGAAGAGTCCCAGCCAATCTTACACACTGCAAAAGAACCGCTAGGGGAAGAAATGCAGTTCACTTTACTTGCCAACACGCTCTGTAGGGAAATACCTTCTCTGTACCATGCTACTTTAGTCAGTCCTTTTAACACTACATCTGAAGAAGAATCACTGAAGCTAGGCAGCTAATCTCATTTTCTATCCTCAGTGAAGACTGTTATCAGAGTAATTGTGTCTGCTTGCTCCCCCTCTTGAATCTAGTCAGGGTGGATTGTGCCAATACCTCCTGGGGCACAGAAACTCGGATGTTGATTGCCCTCAAATGCAAGAGACAATCCTAAGTGTATATTTAATGTAAAATTCAGTTTTGTTAGATGTTCACAGGGAAAATCAGCTGCAAATAACTTGCTCAGACATGTCTTCTGTGTTTCACGGTAGCATATTTGTTCTAGTTTAAAATCTAAGTCCAGGCAGGCAAGTTCATGTAGTGTGTGCCACAGTGAGGCTTTCAAAAGATAATCCTGTACACCAGTGGAACTGGTACTTTCCCAGGCCCTGGGATGGAGCAAGTTCATGTCTGCAGAGAATGCATACTGTTAGATGTTGGTGTTCCAGCCAGTGAATGATTCTAAACAATTAGTGCTTTTTCCCTTATTTCAAAGCAAATTACAAGAGTGGGTGGATTTTGCTGATGGGAATAAAGGAGGCTCAAAGATTTTAATTTTTCATACGTCCTTCAAGTTGGGACTAGAGCTTGTCTCTTGATGTGTTTGGTCTCTTTTTAGCGGTGAGCAAACCACAGGTAATACAGCATTCCAGTGAGATACAGAAATGCTATATGCTCCCCTTGTTATATGGATAAGAAAGATGAGATGCGGAAATACCACAGTCTGCCATGGGAGCTGCCACAGCAGAGTTGCACAGCTAAGGAGGTCTCTTCCAGATGCAGCCTCAATAGTGGCTCCTCCTGATTCCTGGTCTGGGTTACCATCACCCAGCTCCAACAGCCAGCCCAGTATGAAAAGTAAAACATGATCTGCCCTTAGTGGTATTGTTGCTGTAAAGATGTTGTCAGGCTTGATCAGACCTATCTCAATGGACAGCTAAATGAAGCTCTCTAGCTTTCAAATGTGATACCTAGAGCAAGCTTAAAGGGCAAGGACGTAACACTGAAGAGAGTTCTTATAGCTGCTGGACTTGCATGCCTCATATGTGAGAACTGCTAAGACTGTCTTATTCAATCAGGCTTAAAAGGTGTTGAATGAAGCAGGTTCTTTCAGGCACACGTAAAAGTCATCCTGGGGACCTTGAAACTGGTATGGCCACAGCTGCTTCTATCCTCGTGTGCATTTGACATGCTTAATATGGATATTCTCTAAAACTTCTATTGTATAGTTTGCTTCATGCTCCATTAGACTTCACTAATTGCAGCAGTAGCTTCGTGGCTGTAGTGTCCCTTTCAGAAGGAACCATAACCACTTCACACTTGCTGGAGAATTTAACCAGTGTTGTTTTCCCCTTTACAAGGAGAGAAACAGAACTGCAGGAAGAGGGGAAAAGGAATATGAAGAGGTGTAAGAACTGTTTTTACTCTTGACTATGCTGCACTAAAGAGATAGTAGTGTTTAGAAAAGGGCTTCTGGAACTGCGAGTAATAAAATTACATCAGTGTGACTAATAAACAGAGCCTTAAATAGGTAGGATGCAGTGTCCACAGCGCTGCTGGAACTTGAGCTTGCATCTCCACACAGCGCTATGATATCCTGTTACTCAGACCTAGCTGTGGTGTGTTTGGTTTGGCCCTACTGCATGTGTCATTGATGTGAGTGTCCAGCAGTAGAGATTGTGGTTCCGAAGGCCCCTTTGTATGGTTTGTGGTCTCTTGCACAGGAATTTATTTTTTTTACCCCTTCTCCATTGCATCTGTAGCTTCATGTGGTTTTTGTTGTGGTTATGTTTTGGTTTTTTTCACTTGAAGTGTGTTTTTGGCATCCTTTGGTCCTTTCATCAGCTCTCATGTTATCAGGCACCACAGCTATACATGCATTAAAAGTGCTTTGTTATCTGGATTCCAGTATGGTGTTCACTTTCTTTGTGAGCAGTTCCAGAATCTTGTTTCCAGCTCTTCGTTTTCTGTAATGATACTGAGGACAGTGTTGTAATTTACTTTGCTACTTCTGCTGGCATAGCACTTTGGAGCTATCCTTGACTGAATGCATCGCTCCTCACGCTGTTATGTTGATGATGGGCTATTGGCTGATTTATGAAAAGTGTGCTTTTGGAGGCTGAGAGCAGATTTTTCTGGAGGGACTAATGACCTGTAATCCCTGCCTGCTCCCCTTCCCCAGCATTAGCCTTGTGCAGTACCTATAGCACACAGTAAAACCATGTGTTTGTCCATCATCCAGTTTCCGGCTACATCTGCCTTGTTTGATGCCACCCTCCAGTCTGTCACCCATGGTATCGCTTATTCAGTGCAAAACAACTATTTTGAAGCTGTAACTTAGGTATCTATCTAGTAGTCCCTTCATGCTGTACCTTTGACTGACCCACTAGTTTTCAGAGTGGTGAGTCACAGTTACTCCTTAGCCAAATTACTAAGTAGATATTTGAGTCCTTAAAGGTAGCTGTCCTGGTCTAATCTAAATGTTCCCAGGTGCGGGGTCGCTACCCTGAAGATTTATGAAAGTACACCATTGAACCAAACACTAGCAAAGTGTAGCATGAACATGACTCAAGTTACTGTTATTCCTTCTGCCAGCTACCATAGCCAGCTACTATATTAGCAAGTGAACAGAAGGGATGTCACAGAGCTGTCAGGCCCAAACTTTCAGCCTGGTCTTGCCATGCTCAGGAGTACATGACTCCTGTACAAGGGTTGACCTAAGGACAGGTCTCTCCATTGCTGCCTCCAAGTTTGATGCATTCTTTCAGTAACAATTGGACATGTTGGGATAATTGATTATTTTTCATAAGGTAGTTCTACTTAGCCATAAGAATAGCTATGGTAACTAGTAGGTAACTGGTCTTGCTAACTAGTAGTTTTAAGAGAGAATATAGAGAGAGGCTTATAGTTGAGGCCAACAACCAGTCCATGTGGGAAGAAGCATGGTGTCAAATAGCAGAAAATAAAAGAATAAGAAGAAATATTTTACTTGTAACCTCTTAGACATGTTGCAAGATTTGCCTAATTTTTATGGGTCTTAAATTATCTATGTCAATAATTGGGTTTGGGTTGGATTAATCCCCAGAGGTTCTGTGTAAACTACAGTTTACACAGAAAACGCAAGGTTTACATATATACTCCATATCAGTTAAGGTGGCTTCAGCTTGGAACCTGGTAGAAGAAACCCAACTGATTTCAGTGAGAGCTGAGCAGATATTAGCCTGCTTTTGAAAGAAAACTTAAACAGAAATAATTTTGTGTATAGAATCATGGAATCACCAGGTTGGAAAAGACCCATTGGATCATTAAGTCCAACCACTTGAGTCCTGCAAGACACTTCAATCACAGAAGTTGCCTCTTATCTATAAGGCATAAAAGTCAGGAGAAAGGAAAGAATTTTTTTAGCTAACTGCAAGGAAGCATCAACAGCATATGAGAAAGCACAGGGAATAGACAACTGTTCAAATCACCTGGGGAGTCAAGTTCTCTTTGAAGTGAAGACAAATGTGATCAGTGTGAACTTTGTTTACAACATGTCATGACCTTTCTAGAGTGTAGGGCTTGTTTCTAGCCTTGCTTTCTATTAAGCATATTAAATTGTGTGTATTAAGACTGGCTTGTGCCTTTGGATGTTTCTTGGATCCCCAAGATCCCCAAGAATCTTTTCGTCTGTTGAAAACTAGGAAGGGGCACAGTTTTTCTTGTTTTCCAGATATATTTATCTTCCATTGCTTCTTGTGGTTCAGATCTGCAGTAATATCATACTGGTAGTGAATCACAGAAATGTCAGTATTTTAAGCAACATAGTTAGTAGCTTGTTCATAGTGGAAGTCCTGTCTGCTTGCACTCTATTCCAAGAGACTTGTGGTAGAGGAAGTCTAGATGGAGGCTTGTCCTCCTACCTATATCCTTTTACAAGTGGGAGCATGATGGCTACCACTATAGCTAGTGCTGGGGCCTCCACAGGTTAAAACAAGTTAAGCTCTGGCTAGGGCTGGGACAGTCCCCACAGATGGTCCCCAACTGCTGAAAGTGCTGTCATATCACTGGTGGTGTCACAGAAGATGAGAAGTAGCCCTGTCTTGTGGATTAGGGATTGCTGCCTGTGCTCTAGCTGTGTACTTGCCCAGAGATGTTACTGCCAGATAAATGTGGCTTGGCTCCCCAAAATAGTCAGCCTTGCCTTGGACATGGCTTTTAGGATAAGTATTCAGTAAGGGATAGGAGGGCTGAAGATTGATGCTCTCCTTGCCCTGTGAATTGGACATGGGGGACTAGAAGCCTTTCAGTTAGGATTGTGGTCAGCAGATGATTCATCCAGTTTTGTTGTGGTCTATGTTCACCTCCTGCCACCTTTTGAGTTTTGTACTTGAACAGTGACTTTGATCATTCCCTTCAATAATAAAAATTGAAAGCTAGTTTCCTGATGGCTTTTTGCTTCATATTTGCTGCTGCTTCCCATCATTAACGGCAGTAAAGTGGCATGGGGTGAAAATCAGCACTAATTTGGGAGCTTGATTGCCCGTGTAATAAGCTTCTCTGTTATTCTTTGGCAGGAGCAACAGCTAATATAATTTTTTTGCTGTCACTTCTGCATGGGCTGTGTACCGGTGTTGAAGTTAATCCCTCAAAATCATGTCCCATTATAAATCTCTCTTAACAGATGAAGTGGGTGCAATTAGGCAGAGAGGTCCAGAACCATTACAAAAAAAATAAATCAAAAAAGCTCTAAAGGACAAAAGCAGTCTGCTTCTGCATCACAAAGTGGTGTAACATCTTGCTAGTCACCTCCAGAAAACAGAAGCTACTTGGCCACAGTGTTCTTGGAGCTTGTTTGCCAGTGACAGTATGTTCCAAGTTGACCAAGTTTAAGATCTACCTTTTTGTAAGTATAAAGTGTAGGATCTTAGGAGTAATTTGGAGCTGTTTGTGTCATTTCTTTTCTTCCAAGTACACACAGAATATTTAATGTCATTCCTGCCTGAGCCCTGGGAAATCAGAAAAGATCATCACGGCCCCAGTAATAGGCTGAAAAAATCCCCAGCATATTTAATTAGAGAATATCCTTTTGAAGTTTGGGTTGATTTTGATGCTTGTTTTTTATCAGGTTACTCTTGGGTAACCTGATAACTTCCATGCTTTCATGAATGTGAAATACCCTCAAGGTTTAAGTGCACTAGTGTGAGGAAATTACTTTCTTTTTTATACGTTTAGTATTAAATTGCTTTTTACTAGTAAAAATGGCAATACTACCCTTGCGGTAAATATTTTAGGCAAGGCTATACAATGACTGACTTTCTATACCAACTGCCTGCTGACAATTCACTCTTGCACCTTTCTAGAAGGAGATGATAACAAGTGACTTAGTTCATAAGGGTGGAGTTGGTTATTTTTTTCCCTTTTACTTTCTGGAATAAATCTTAAATATATGAAACTAAGGTGCTTTTCTGTGCTTTTGGAAAACAAGCTCTCTTTTCATTCCTGTCATCGACCCATCCCTCTTTTTCTTTGGGTTGCTGAACACATGCTATCAAGTCTACACTGAGAATGGCATGGGTGATGCAAAGAAATGAAAAGTTTGTTCCAACCCAATTAACAGTAGGGTGATTCTCCTAGTAAAAATCCAATTAAAGGTATGGTATGTGTGGCTGTCTTTATTCAGTTTTTTCTACCTTTTTCTGAGTATAAAACTTTGGCAACATTGGAAATCCTTTCTAAAGTCATAATTCAACTAAACTTTATTTAGGTCAGACTTTTTGCTTCAAAGATGGTGATAAGATTTTGCTTTACTTTTTTTTTCACTGTCTGCAAATGTGCTGAAAGGTTTTACTTTCAGAAATATTTAGTACTCAGTATTTCAGTTTGAATTTGATAGATTTCATTTAAGAAAAATCTACAAAAAATATCACACTAAATGTCTCTTTGCTTACATGTCAGTCAAACATTAGTAACCATCACAAGGATGAGTCTGGAGGGAACACGAGAAGCTACATCCAGGTTTTATCATTGAAAGCTCAATGTAGCAATATTGTCTGCTGTAGAAGGCCACTTTATTTTGTTTAGATCTGGCCTGTTGAAGAAATATGGGAAATAAATTTATAGGCGAGAGTTGCCTGCATATCAATCATTTGATGCCTTATTAAATTTACTATCCTAAAAGTAAATGGCTTCCTGGTGTTCTCTCTGCTGTATTCTATATTCTTCCATGACAAGAGGATATGTGTGTTCTCCCCTAACTTAGGTAACATTTGGTGGACTTCGGTCTCCTTCAGGCTGCTGTGTTCTCTGAACTGTGCAAACAATTGCTGGTAGACCAAACGTATCTGATTCTTTTTGAGATTTCAGCGACTGCTCAATCCAAAGCAGACCCCTAGACTCGGCTTGCAGTGTTTTACCAAGTATTGGCGGGGGGTGAGCTTGTAGCACTTGATTACACGTTGCGCATGTTGTTCTCCTCCAATTTTCCTGTGTATTTTCTCTAAATGTATTCTCCAAACGTGCTAAAATTTCTAAGGCAGGAGACAAAGTGCTTTATATGTTAGGGTAAGAAAGGGCTGAGGTCACGACACAGTTCTTACTATTGTCAATATTGAGTTATTGCATCTTTTGTCAGATACACATGAGAAAAGTGTAGGGGAACAAATAGGTTTTTTTTTCAGATGATAGAATCTCCCAACTATGATACTGAACTACAGAGTAGAACAGACTAACAGTGCACTGATGTCAGGCTGTCTAGATGTGACTGAGTATTTTTGTCTGTGAATGCAAGTGCTGGAATAAATCACTGAGTTTTAACAACCATAGCAGTTTTGGCCTGGTTTCTGAATTTGGAGATGGTCAAAGAATGCAACACGGCATCTCATTTCCAAATGTGTGACCAACCAGCAACAGGCTCCTATGTGTGCTGGAGTCTACCAAGATAGAAGTCTTGACAAGCTCCAAAACAATGAATTACAATAGATAGCTGATGCTGGAATATGGGCCACATTAACCACAGGAATTATTTCCTCCTGCCGCTGTGCCAGAACAACTTCAGGCTGCTGATTGGGGTGGCAGAGAGAATTCAGCTGCTTTTGTGCACCAGACAGCTCGAGTGGTGAATAGCTATCGCATACAGAATCCATCTTCTCTCATGAGGGATGTGACTGTGAAGTAGGTCACTTCTGAAAACAGGCTTCCTGCCTATACTTTTTCCCCACCCAATGGCAAAAGTCTTGTTTGGGAATGCTTTTTGGCTGCAGTCCTCATGACCCCCCTGGGAAATGCACTGTGCATTTGACTTGCACACACCGAAGGAAAAAAGAGAAAGTAACACAGCTGTAATGATTTACTACAAAGTTTTGAGGCTAATTGCCTTATATGTTTAATTAATAACTGACACATTCTGTCCCTCAAAGAGCTTGGAGAACTTCCATCTGGACCCCTAGTGATTGCAGCCTGGAAGCCATCCCTGTAATTAAGGAATAGGCTATAGGAGGCCTGTTCCCATTATGGGCAGTTATTGTGCTTGCTACTTTTTCACTCCTTTCTTATGAAAGGACTGAGAAATAGGGCTCAAAGACTAATCTGACATAAACCCCTGACTAATGAGGTGCTTTGTGCTACCCCATGGTAGAATGATGGGGTTATGTTTTGGTGCCAGTACTCCTTCTTTCAACAGGCTGTTGTGCGGCTGGTTCTCCAAACAGCAAAATGTATCTTACACAAGACTGAAGTACTTACTGGTCAATGTAAATTGCCACTGCAAGAAGAGGATTTTTGCAAAGATCTGGGCAACTGAGTATTTATGCTGTTACTTCTGTAGCTATCTCTCCCTCTCAGCTTCAGACTTCCATTAGGTTTGACAGCTGCTCGTCTGTGAAGACTCTGGCTGGCTCAGAAGCCCTCAGAGCAGAGGATGCTGTGTCTTTAAGCCTTCCATACAGTGCTGAAATGTTATGACAGAGTATCTCACAGGGGGATGCTGTTTCCATGGCAACCCCACACTGTGAGATAAGCAAACTGGATTTTTTTTATATTTTTTTTCTTGAGAGAGGTTCAAGAGGATGGAAGGAATGAGGCGATCTGTCAGTGGGCAAGACTTGAAAAGAGGAAACCATGCCTGTTAATCCTGCAGCCCTGGCTGCTTTGTGTTTTAATTAGTGTATGTTATTATGGTAGAGAACATGGGTACCTCACCCTGTTGTGGGTTTTTGAGGGCTTTCTTGTTTGTTTCTCTTTTTACATCCCCAATTAAAAAAGGGGGAAGGTGTGGGGGAAAGCAGCTTTACTAGGTCATTAAATGATGGTATGAAATAAAGAGCCTCAGGATCTCTGTTCCAGAGCTTATGTATCAAGCCAGGGATGGGGAGTGTAGCTTGCCTGGTAGGAATGAATCTGCCATTCTCAAATTGAGAGTACATCTTAAATTTATTTTGTCTTGCCACTGATCTTTGGTGAAAATAGAAATCCTTCTTACCTTTGCATCCTACATATGTATCCATAGCAATAGGTAAAGCAGGGGAATTACAACTTCCTTTTGTCCAGCCTGCCCAGAGGCATTACGTGTTAGAGAGCTATACTGCCTTCTCATGCTGTTGTTTTGGAGTAATTGATACCTTCTGGATCAATAACTAGCCTTATGTGAGAAATACTCCACTACCCAAATGTTACCAGCTGTGAGGATGCAGGATGCTGCATGTTGAAGCAGTCAACAGTGTAACGACAAGAAGGGTGAATGCTGAGCCTGTAGTGAGAAGGGAAGCTCCCATCCAAGCTGAGACGGCATCTTGATAATCAAAGGATCTCTTGGTAGCAGCTAGTGAACCAGCTGGGTAGGAAACTCTGCTGGTCTTGTGAATATGCTGTGTGTAGGAGTTTATTATGGAAAATATTTTGACAACCTTTATTATTTTCAAACACTTCTGTGTGTCCCAGAAAATTAGAGTTAAAGTAAATGTTATCCCAGTAGCGGTCTTGTCTGCATAGTTTCCATGTCCATCCTTTATGGAGTACTGCTTATTCCTTTGCAGGCAATTAAAGCCCAGTGTAAATCTTCATGTGGAATGAAAAGAAAATTATTCTGATCCTTTGGGAAAGGAACATACCAAAGGCATTCTTCAATACTTTCTTATAAGTAGCAGTATCTCAGCCTGTTTTTCAGGGGCTGGTGCTTACAAGGAATTCTCACAAATGTAGTTCCTCTTACTTTCCTGACAGTGTCTTCTTCAGTGCCCTTCCACCCTGATTTGTCTCTTTGGATTTTTTTGTTTTCCCAATCAGGATGCCAAGTCTAAATGAGATAGTGGCTGTGTACTCCTCTGCTAGTTTCTTTTTTTTTTTTTCTTCACAGTGCATGGTATGGAGAATGAACTTTCTGTTCTTATGCTAGGTGTGAGTGTTTATGAAGAGGGAAGGGAGATACCAGTGTCCATTTTACTTTAGCCTGTCACCCCTCAAATACTACGTTTGTTTGATCCTGTCTCTTTGTTTGATTACGCTTTCCTCTGCCATTAGCCTTTCTGGTGATTTCACTATCCATGAGCCCAGCAGATAGAATGGAGCTGTAGTCCTTTATCAGGTATGTGGAAAGATTTGGAGATTTTCTTCTCCCTGTAGTTTTTGTCCCTATCCTCTCCTGTTCATCTCCTCTCCTACACAGGACAAAACAGGTGCCAGTAAATTGCACAAGTCAGGGGATAAGTTTTATATCTAAATACTAATTTTTATGTAAAGAGCATTTTTTTTTCTTTTGACTACTCCAGTTTTATTTGTCGGGGAAATATCTTTCTTCTGAAAGAGTGGAGACCAAGCATGTGTATCAATTGTCTTCTAACTTACATGAGACCACAAAAGTATTTGAGCTCTCTGAAATAGTGAATACATAGTTTTGGGGAGTGATTTTGATTTCCTTGCTACTAAGTCCTGACTAGAGCCAGGACAAAGTTTTTAAATTTAGAGAAATTGAGACCTTTTCCCAAGATCTGTTCAACACGAGTTTCTGCTTCTTTGGGAAGTTATGTGAGGAAGGGAGCCTGCTCAGTTTCATGTACGTTCATTGATTGCAACTCTGTAGTGCTTAGTTCTTCCCAGACCTCTCAAATCAGTGTAAGTAATTGGGTTAAAGTCATTATTCATCATCTTTAGTTAGCCTAGATCTAATCGTTCTTTCCAGAATTGGTTGCTGAATTGCTTGGCATGTCTAACCTTATTGGCCCTGTTAACTGCTTATCCCCATTTGATAAATCTCATCCTTATCTTTCTGCAAGGAGAAAGACAGGCATCCTTAGAGACTTCTACTACTTGCTCTGTAGGTAGCCATCAGGCATCTGGAAACTTTCAGAAGGGTGCTTACAGGTGCTGGAGAAGATTTGAAAGGGTTTCAGGTTTAACAGGCTTTGAAAAGTAAGTTTTCTTGTCAGGATGGTTTGCTTGTTTACTCAGTTTTATCTGTTGTAAGTACTTGAATTTTGTTGTTTTAAAAACAAAGTCTGCTAAAGTTAACAGATGTCACAGAGACCGCAAGCTTAGGGCAAAGGGTATATTTGGCGTTGCTTGCCTTTTGCAACTCGTGCTGCAGTGTCTTGGCTTGAGACACTTTCCTGTAAGCTTGTAAAATCACTCTTGGCGCTAGTTGTTTTCTAGGAGTATGACTGAACCACTTTACAGGGAAATACTTAGTGTGGTGCCCGAGTTTTACTCAGGGGACCTGATTTTTCCCTCCCCCATAAACCAGGAGTGATGCCACCACATCAAATGGAGTTATAGGGTTGTGAAACTTAAGCTGGCAAGGAGAAAATCCAGTCTATATTCTGTATCATATGCCCATTTAAGGTTATCTTTGCTATGAGAAGCTTTCATGAAAAGGAGGGCGACGGGGTTGAGGGGAGATACACAAGGCTAGAGAGACTATCCTTTCCTTTGGGGATTTCCAGGCGTTTGCATGCATACACTGAAGACCTAATGTTTGCCACTACTGGGAGAAGTTGGATTCTCCCCCTCCAATGTGTGTTTGCATGCATAATTTTATATAATTCGTGTTTTGATGCATAATACTGCCAGTTGCCACCCTGACTTCCAGTGTGCTCAGCCCAGCTTGGCAAGTTTGAGGATTTTGTGTTAACCTAGATGGAAAGGGGGCTCATACTCTGTGACTACTTCACGCAGGGACCTTCAGAGAGTATATTCCCTTGTGTCAGGCACAATAGTCAATAAGTGGTTAATCTGCTACACTGGCAGTTGAGGTTTTAACTTTTTTCGTGCTTCAGTCTGTTCAGAAAGGCTTATTTATTTATTTATTTTTAAAAAGAGATGTTTGCTTCAAATGTTCTTTGAAGGCTTATCTTCTTCAGAGCTGCTTTTCCAGTAGAGTGATTTGAAAACTAGGGGAGATTACCATGGAATGTTTCGGGTTTTTTCTCTCTCATTTTTGAGAAGTTTGAAATTCAAAATGTTTTGACCAGCTTTGTTTTCAGAAAAGAGTCACGAAGTATAGCTGTGTTCTCTTTAGTACAGGAAAGGTAAAAAGGATGCAGTGCTTTGACAGTGATCCATCTGCTGATTGCTGCGTGTACCAAGTGTCAGGATGAGATTGATGGCCTTAGAATATAAATCCACCGAGGCAGGAAGAGTGCCTTCCTTTGTTTTTTCTACAGTGCAAACTGTGTTTTGTCTGTGCTGAGCCAGTGCTGAATAATAATGAGTGACTATAGCTGGGGTCTGAGCTGGGGGAAGCCAGGCCTTGCCAGCCAGCCTTAGGGGCGCTCATCATTATTCAGCTGTTTGAGCCAGCCACACATGTTGTGCCTAAATGCTTTAGTCTTTTCTTCCCAATTATTTTGAGGTCTAGGAAGATACACTCCTTTCTGTCAAATTTCTATTAAGTGGATATTTTTAAATCTAAAACCTGTAAGACTTGAGGTTTTTTTAAATTGAGAAGAGCTTTTAGCTAGAAAATACCAGTTAGGCTTGTGTTTGGGAAAGAAATAATAACCACTAAAACAATCAAGTAACCTCTCCTCCTTCCAGCTTGCTTTGTTTGGTTTTTTTGAAGAGGATGAAGTGTGACAGGATTTTGATTATATTCAACATCTGAAAATCAGAAAAGGAAGGGTTCTTGCAAAGCCTTGTTCCCTACCTAAGTGTGCTTGGAATTTTTTCAGCCCATCAGAGTCCTTCTGTTGTGCCTGTGTAAGACAACAGTGCTTGTCAGGTCCATCTCAGGGATGGCAGAAAATTTACAGCCTGTCAACTGAGGAGGTGACCAGAGTAAGGAAGTTCTAATTCCACCTCTCAGCTAGATCTCTTTTTAGACTTCCTTGGAAGTGTATCTATGGCAGTCCAGGACCTGACTGGAGCGGTTGTAGGTAAAGGATTAGGGATTCTGCCTAATCCATCTCAGAACTCTTGATAGCACCCAGCAGAAAGGATTGTCTGGCTGCTTTTGTAGTCTATTCCCTACTCAAAGCAATTTGTACACAGAGACTATTATCAATTAGAGATCTGGAAGTCTGACTTTATATCACCGAACAGCTGTGTTTCATGGCTATTTAGAGTTTTGTTCATTATCAACAGTTTCATTTTGGAAACATGATCAAATCCCTGAAATACAAGGCTTTGATTTCCTTTCGGGAAGAGGGATTTCTAATTGTGCTTGTGGTGGCAGGTGGCTTCTGGCAGCGTGTTTTCCTTTCACATGTTGATGATTTTGACCAGATTTATAGCTGATATTTGTAGATTCCCCTTCTTATTAGGCTAAAGTGCTTCAGAATTTCATGCTTGATGCTTTTTTTGTTATTTCCCACATTTCTTTTCCTCCTGAGCCACCTCCTGTTGTCTCTGCTCTTGCTGAATGAACCCAGTTGCTCTTGCTTGTCTGTTACCATTTGTGGCATGTTACCAGCACAGAAGCCTCTCTACACAACAGCCCAGAGGAGAACAAGCTGTACCAAAGAGGTGCTTGGGATGTTTCGCTAGGCTTCTGACCTGGGTTGCTTAGCCTTGCTTGGAGGAACAAGGTGGTGGTTTCTATTGCCTGCTTAGCTGATACCTAGTGAGAATTTTTGCTGCTTTGATTCACGAGAGAGGCTGCTGCTCTGATGGTTTCCTGTCTTGGGCAGAACAGGCTGTGCTTGCAGATCTGTTGGATGCTGTTTTTGTGAAGGAAACACTGGAGAGACAAAGTACCTAACTTTTCTTAAGAATATGATGTCATATTTAGAGCTTGCTCTTCTGTTTTGTGTTGAGGATTTAATGAGTTTAGAGGAGTTTGGGTGCTTATTGAAGTTGGAAAATACGGTGTTTTGTTCTAAAGGCGATGCACATAAAATGCATACTTGGAAGTACATTTTTGAGAGCTGAATTTCTTAAGGGAAATGAATTATTTTGTCTTGGTTGCTTGCTTGCTACTGTTTCTGCTGGACTAGGCAAGCAAATGAATGTGAGACTAGACTACTAGAGCTGCAGTCAGAGGAAATGAGAAGACCCTCTTTGATGTCTCATTCAAGAAGATTGAGCACTTTGGTGCTCAGTCGAGAAGCATTTGCCAGGAATGCAAAATGGGATTTATTTGTCAAGTCCTAGATAGAGGCCAGCAGGGCCTGGAACCAAACAAAAGGAGGTGGTACTATACTATAAACTTGGATTCAGCATACTCATTATTAATCTTCTTTTACTTACATAATATAAAGGTTATTAACCTGTCTGCAGAAGGACCTGCTGGGGAGTTAAGTGTCATGTGGAGGGGATTATTACATTTTGAAAAGAATTTGTGCTGGTGACTGTAACATAATAAATGTATTAGGTGCCTCTTTAGATCTCCTCTAAGTGATCACCTGGTGTGATGGGGGTTGGGGAGCTTGTTTTTGATGTTTTCATACAAAGTCATAAATGAGAGCTCAGAGTTGTTAATGAAAGGGCCACATAAATTTATTATTATTATTCATTTTACTGTCTTAAGGAGACCAAGAGGGAGTTGGTACAGAGGGGTTAGAAATAAATCATTAACATTTTCACATTTGCACTGCAGATTAATCTAGGGAAACGAGGCTGATAGTTTTTAAGCCTCTTGCATATTTGGTAGGTGAACTTTTTAACTTGATCCCTCCTTTTACTTTTTTCTTTTGGCCAATGCTGTATTAAATTTATTTTAAAGTAATTATTTTTTTCCTTACACTGAGCCTCTGAAGAGATATGGGTGGGGTTTTTTTTTAACTTTATTTTATTTTTTTATTTATACATCCACTCCACTTAACTCTGCTTGGTTTGATGAACCTCACAGGGTTCTCAGTGCAAGAATGATTTTCTTATTGTTTTGAAGTAAATGTCCAGCTTAGGAGGCCAGGGTGTGGCAATTCTGATATTACTGTATATTGACTTCAGTATTGACATTGTTTCTGCTGCTGGTCAGTACATAACAGGGAAATCTCATAAGGCGTGGATGACAGGTCTGAGCAAGACTGTGTTGTGCAAAGGAAAAAGGAAACAGTGGCTTTTACAGTATAACAGTGTAGAGGCTCTGGCTGAGTGAGCAGTATCAGGGGGTTTGAAATGCATCTTCAGTGGAGACACAAAACAGAGATCCTTACTGCTTATGAACACTAGAAATCCCCTAAAATGTGTTGCAAAGGCAGCTGCCCTAGCCAGAATATTTGAGATAATTAGTCTGTCTGCATTCCTCCTGCAGCCTCAATTAATTATGACTCTCTCTTTAACTTCTCGTCAAAATCATTCTGTAGTAGTGTTACAGGATGTTAACCAGCTGCCACCTACTGCTTCCATCCATACTTTATAAATACTGTACAAAGGACTTGAAAGCAAAGTACTCACGAGCAAGAGACAAGCTCTACTCCTGCTGATCTCTTCCTCCCTGAGCACTTGGTCTAAGAAAAAGATGGCACGATCCTGTCTGAACTAGTAGCAAATACAAAAGCTGCAAGAAGATGCCTTCGTATGCTCCAAGGGGAGAGGTGTTGCTTTTAGAGTTTCTTCCTGTATGAACTGAAATACAGACCAGGATTGCAAAGAGACATATAGGCAAATTCAGTTGGAAGAGCTGTACTGAAATACATCTAGCGGTTTCTTGGGCACGGTTGACAGAGAAGGTAGGTTGTGTCTTTTATTAGGCCTATTGATATTGTTGGGGGAGTTAACCTTTTAAACATGCAATGTGTGGCTTCTTATGTCTGAAATAGAAGCATCAGCCCTGAAGACTAAATACATACGTGTTGAGAACACTTTCCCTGAGTTTAGCAAAGTTATGTTAATCACTTAGACCATCTGTTGGAGAAAATGTAGTTGTGAAGCTGGGATAGGTTAGGGATATGTTAATGAGAGAAAAGGTAATGAAGTTGTTAGTCTTTTAGGAGAGTCAAATGACCATTGCAAAACTCTTTGGGAACCAAGTTTTAATTGATTGCTTTTCATGGTTATGTTACGGTTCCTTTTTAAAAGTAAGTAATTTTTTTTTTAAGATATGTTTTTCTGTGAGGCCCCAAAAATGTGATGTGTTGGCTCAGTATCCTTATAACAGTGAAGTTCCTCAGTGTATTAGGAGGATGAAGCTGGGAGCTTCCTCACCTGCCCCCCTGCATGAACTGGGAGAGCTCTAAGGTGTCCTGGGCAAACTCTGCCTGGCCTCTGCTGATGATGATGCGAGACAGTTATATTGCAACTTCATTCTGAGAGGAAGCAGAGCAAAAGATACAAAAGAAAGTGTTGAAGTCAGTCACCTCAAGAAGTGGGGCTAGTTCTTAAGGGGCAGCTGGCTGAGCTTTTCAGCCTGACAGCGTCTCTCTTCCTTAAACACATTATCAAATGTTGAAAAATGGTTTGGATGTCGTTGTGGCACTGGCATTTCTTCAGGAGGAGCTGTCTGTTTGTTTATATAAAGCCCTGAGGGAGGTGTTCGTTTTCCTAGGAATGCCTTTGACCAGTGTGACCCAAATAGAAGAGTGTCCAGGGAAGGGACATCACAGAAACATAGCTGAGTGCTGGCAAAAATGTGATTAATCTTGACTGGGCAACCATGCTAGAGCCACTTCCAAGTAGTATATTTGTGACCACTCACCTGTCCTTTTCAATTACCTTCTCTCTCTGTCTCAATTCTGAAGGCATTACTCTTGTTTGAATGCTTTGTTATACCACACTGAAGTGCTAATGCAAATTGCAATCTACCCTTGTTACTGAGTTTACTGGCAGTGCGTCTCATGCAGGCCAGGAGAGGTATTATATAATTACAGGAAAAAGCAGTATTTAGCAAAAAGTAAGCTTCTGCTTAGTTTGCCCTGCTGTTTCCCTGGAGGTATCAAGTTACACCTGAGAGCAAGTTCTTCATCTGGTCTTGTACCTGACCTGAAGGAAACAGTGTGAGTGTTTAAGAATACTTGTAAAATAGACAAGAATTATGTGAAGTGTCATGGTTGTTAACGTTTCTCCAAATGTATAATTTATGGAAGGCTGTGGAGACGAGATGTTGCGCTGCTGAGGTGCAACAAGCAGGGAACTGTAAACTTTTTGAAGGGGCTAGTGGTAGAAATGTAAATGAATGGAGATACATGACCCAATGAAGAGTAACAAACCCCTTAAATTATTTGGTAGGGAGGTTGTTCTCCCCTTCTGTTGCTCTGGCTTCTGTGATGCAGCAAACTTGATTGTTTAGTCGAAGTGAGTAGTGCCTCCTGGACCATTTACTGCAGTGATCTAATTTCAGGCCAAGAGATGGAAATAAATGCTTCTGTGTCGAACAAAGATTATCATTTACTGTTCTCCACTGTTATGTCAATAGAACTGATAAAGCAGTTGAAACTCAACATTGATGAGAGTAGAACCTGCAATTGTTTTTAAATGTTGCAAAATCTCTGTAGCCACTGTTGGCTCCTGCCATTTTGTTACTGAGGTGAAGGAAACCCAATGCTTTTACAAGATCTATGGCTCCAGGAATTCTGTCCTTCAGAATAAGACCCTTCTAAAAATGTGTTTCCTGTTGCTCCTGGAGTAGAATTCATCACTGTTGAACAGGGCTAGCTTTCATTGTCTCCCATAACCTGCTGTTTTCCTCATGAACTAGAAGACTCGTGAAGTTTCCATCAGGAACTGCTGCTGTGAACCTAGGGGACTGAGGTTTCTTGGTGGCTGCTTGCCTACTCTCAATGCAGTACTGTGGTAAATCCAACAAAAATACACTTATCAGTGTAGAAAGGTCACCAGTCTTCTTTTCTCAGCTGTCATGTCCAGCTTGGAATCCTTGTCCTCTAGCTGTTAGAGAGCTGTTAGGTATTCTTAGAGAATCCAGCTCTAGGAAGACTTGCATTTTTATTTTTTAATTAGACAATAATAGCAAATCAAGTGCTTTAAAGTTTTAAAGAATGAACGGGGGTTGCGCTGCTTTGAATTGAAGGTGCACTGCTCTTCTGCAAATCAAGAGAATGAAATTTTCTTCTGCTATCACCATCTACAAGAATGAGATTGAACAATGACATTAGTACATTCAAGTACAACTTCATTGACAACAGATTTTGCTCAAACTTGGTGAGAGCACATCACGCTACTTACCCATCAGGTTTCATCATCTTGACGCTGTCACTCAGTAATGGCCTATGCCTTGGGGATCAGCAGAATTGTAACTAAAAATATTATCCTAATATACCTGATCAGTTACAGAATATAGTACAAGAAAGAAAATGCCTTTTCAACTCCTGGTATAATTACTTATGTCTCCTCATGATGAATCATAAATATTCTTGTGCTAGCTACGTGAAGAATTTGTAGCAATTATATTTTAAAATTTTCTATGTAAGTTCTTCTATTGGTAAATTGTCTAGAAATAGCTTATTGACTTTGCAATTGCGTCAGTTTTTTGAAATTATTCATATATGGTTTCTTCGTTTGCTGGTTGTTTATGAGCAATTCCTTTTTAGTATTCAGTGGCTGGTATTCAAAGTGTTCAGCTTCCAGCTGCACAATTCAGTTTATATTTTGACATATAGGTCACACAATAGTATTGCTGCTCCTTGTCTGCATGTGTGTAATTCATAGGATCTAGCTTCTTGCATGAATTACAAAATTCTTATTCTGCAGCCATTCTTTAACATTTGTTTAAAAAGACTTGTTTCAGTTTCTGCTGGTAATCTTATTTACAAGACTATCTATAGAATTACTAGTACACAGTGGACACTACCATAAATGAACAAACTTGCTGTAAAGCTTCAGCTGTGCAGTCAGCTGCATTTTTATTACTGTGTTTCCTCATCTTCTTTCTATGATATTAAAATATTAATCATTATAATACTTATTTTTCCCTATGTGAAATTAAGTGATTCTATGAAAATTATCCACTTGTTATTGTTAAGTTATAAGCATTTCCTGTGGAAATTGCATATAGTGATGTCCATCCTGAGTGCTGACTGTCCCGTCTTATGTGTCCTTCCATCTGATTTTAAAAGATTTTTTTCTTGTTACATATTCCTGGAACTCCACAGTTCTGTTTAAAATTGCAGTTCCGTGAATATAAAATTAATAGATAAATAAAACCCAATGCTTTAACTGGACAAGTCATAGCCATTAAATGAGGAGCAGCCGACCACTCTCCCAAGTCCCAGTCTTTGTTCTGTGGTCTCACAGATCCCTTTCTTCTTTGCCCTCTCCAGCTCCCCTCCTGGCTGCAGAGAGAGAAGATAAAAGGATTGCAAGTGTGAAGACATTTCAGTCCAAGGACTGCATAACAAAGCAATGCACAGAGAACATGTTTGAAATTCCTTTATACATTTCTAAAATAGCAGTGAGAAGCATGCTCTCTTGTGGTTCAGAGATAAGGGAGAACTGCCCTTGAAGAACTAAAGTGTCCAAAATAGAAAATTTCATTTCTGTTACTTAGCACATGGACCATTTTGAAAACACTCCTTTTTTTTTCCTTCTTTTTTTTTCTTCTTTTTTTTCTATATTCAAATAACCACAGTGCAAGGCATTGTGAGTATACCTCCCTGAATTCTTCTTGCTGTGTTTCCTTGCACCTCTCACTAGTCCCTGGGTCTTGGGAGGGTGTTTATTACAAATGAATGTTTAATGTCTGCCTTGAAGAGTTACTTGTCTGGCTTGGATTTTCTGGTTGCACTGCTCTGGAAATAGCTGCACATGGAGCAGGGCCCTGTTGAGTGTTGCCTGGACACAGAGATGATCTTGCATCTTGTGGCTGTTTTTAGCGATGTCTTTCTTGCCTTACTAGTTGGTAGTTCATTTGACAAAGAAAAACGTGGTGGGGAGATGATACCGATTGTCTTGTTTGACCTTCATTGCCAGTTAACTCCTGATACAGGAGTCTGCCGGCTGAGTGTGAACTGTGAGGGCAGGAGGTCTGAAGGAGATCCCTGACCCAGCTTACCCCTGGGTGAGATCAGAACAGTGTGGCCACTGTTCAAACGAGGTACTGAAGAAATACGTGGTGAGCCAAATGCTTCCTCCACCTGTCTTGCTCCTGAAGTTGAGTCCAAGAGGGAAGGAGGCATCTGGTTCTAGACACTTGTGCTGTAACATTGCTCTGACTGCTTTCATCTGAAATGGCAGCTGGTACCTGAATCTTAGTTGTCCTTCTCACCTCTCTTTCATTTAAATACAGCTGATTTAGGTTGTAGCTAGGAGATAGGGTGGGCAGAATGCTTTAGCAACAGGTATTTTTCTAGCTCTAGCAAACTCACTCTGAGGTGTACTTAGGTGAGGGGTATGCCAGTTACATCTCTTTTTAATTACTATCTTGAGACTGACTTGCTTGTGCCTCAAAAGAGGTGTCTGCTGCTTTGGCTGGCTGGCTGAACTTGGAGCTGAGTAAGCGCTGAGAAACCTCTCAAAAGCTGAAACAAATCAGTGTTTGATTTGCATCATCAGTGAAAAAGAGCAAGGCTTCACAGCCTCCTAAATCTTCACCTTTTCTCCCAGTTGCTGGGCTCACTTCCCATGTATCAGAAAACATTTCTCAGCTGGTGGAAATAATTTATTCATGGTCCTAGCTTGAGCTGTCTGCAGACTGCTGTGTCTTGCCAGCTGGTAGCCAAACATGAGAGTTGGCTTAAATAATCATGGATTTTAAGCAGCAGCTTTCAGCAGGTGAGCCAAAGGGAACAAAGATTTCCTGTTGGAGGTGGTCTCTTGAGCTTATCACAGACAGGAACTGCTTTCTGAGCACCTTTAAAAAACCTAAGTCCGTCCAAAATGCAATGCAGCTGTTCAGAGAAGGTAGAGCTCTCTTAGCAGCTACATAACAGTGCAGGGAGCCTTTCTGTATATTTCATGTTCAAGAGTTTAAAACAAATAATGCCACAGAGAGTTCTTATGCAGTTGATAGTTTCCTTGTCATGGTTTCCTGCTTGCAGTTCCTGCCTAATTAGATGAGATGCTGCCTCCTCTAGACTCTTGTGGAATAGTGCCGTCAAAAAACTGAGTGCTAGTAAAAGTGCCTGTGGTGGATTGTAAGGCCAATAGGCTGATTTTAGTTCACACATCTTCTTAGTTCCTCTTATACAGATGGCATTGGTCTTTTCCTTGTCTCTGTCTCACTGTTTCTAGTCTGGTGCAAAATGCTGAAGGAAAGATGTGCCGTTTATTGAAATGCTGAAAAAAACCCTGGAACTGAAATTAAAGAAAAGCATGGGGGAAGGTCAGGTAAAAAGTAAGGCCATGTTCATTTCCAAGACATAACCTTACAGGCAGTTCTGTAATAGAAACGCAGAATGCACTGTCTTTGCTGGAAGGAGTTGCCCCTGCAATTGCAAAGAATGTTTGTGGACTCATTGTCAAGAGAAAACCTGACAGTCAGAAGACCTCTATTGCTCAGGCTGCTGAAAAGTTGTGTTTTGGTTTACAAGCCTATTATGTGAGAAGGCTTCAACAGCAAAACAGACAGTAACATCTGGCTTAGTGCTCAGTCCAGCCCTGTTCAGTGTCTTTATCAATGACGTGGATGAAGGCATTGAGGGCACCCTTAGCAAGTTTGCAGATGACACTAAGCTGGGTGGAAATGTCGATCTGCTGGAGGGTAGGGAGGCTCTGCAAAGGGATCTGAACAGGCTGGACTGCTGAGCTGAGACCAATGTCGTGAGATTTAACAAGGCCAAATTCTGGGTCCTGCACTTGGGGCACAACAACCCTATGCAGTGCTACAGACTAGGAGAAGTCTGGCTGGAAAGCTGCCTGGAGGAGAGGGACCTGGGGGTGTTGGTTGACAGTCGACTGAACATGAGCCAGCAGTGTGCCCAGGTGGCCAAGAAGGCCAATGGCATCTTGGCTTGTATCAGAAACGGTGTGACCAGCAAGTCCAGGGAGGTTATTCTCCCTCTGTACTCGGCACTGGTGAGACCACTCCTTGAATACTGTGTTCAGTTCTGGGCCCCTCACCACAAGAAGGACGTTGAGGCTCCGGAGCGAGTCCAGAGAAGAGTGATGAAGCTGGTGAGGGGGCTGGAGAACAAGCCTTATGAGGAACGGCTGAGAGAGCTGGGGTTGTTTAGCCTGGAGAAGAGGAGGCTGAGGGGAGACCTCATTGCTCTCTACAACTACCTGAAAGGAAGTTGTGGAGAGGAGGGAGCTGGTCTCTTCTCCCAAATGACGGGGGACAGGACGAGAGGGAATGGCCTCATGCTGCACCAGGCGTTCAGGCTTGACGTCAGGAAAACATTTTTCGTGGAAAGGGTCATTGGGCACTGGCACAGGCTGCCCAGGGAGGTGGTTGATTCACCTTCCCTGGAGGTGTTTAAAAGATGGGTGGATGAGGTGCTGAGGGACATGGTTTAATGGTTGATAGGAATGGTTGGACTTGATGATGCTGTGGGTCTTTTCCAACCTAGTGATTCTGTGATCAGCATGTGCAGTATTTTGGAAACACTTATAAAATTGTGAGGTAAATGATTAAGGCAGAAAGTTTGGGAATGCATCACATTTGTTTTGCTTCACCTGATACACTTTCAAAGGGCCAGGTTTTCAGAAATGGCTAAACATTTCTTGCCTGAGGAGACTTGGATACCCAGCTTGAGACATTTATATAGATACATCCCCGAACCACTGACCACCTCTGAAAACTTTGTTCTTCACAGTAGAGATTTCCCTATCCATCTGTTTGGGATCTTATTGTGCTACTGTTGCAGACATGGAGTTTTGCCCTCAGTTTCAATGGAATTGTCATTTCCCTTGGCTGGCCCTCATCCTCCTATGTTTAGCAGACTTAGAAGTTCTCCTTCACCGATTGCCTAACAGTCTTCCAAAAGGGTATTCTATGACCATTTAGTGTTTTTACAACAGAGAACATCATTTCACATTGTAAAAACTGTACTAATAAAGCAAGGAAGTGATGTTCTTTTGCTGATGCACTGTGACATTGAGCCAAAGAGCTTGCTTTCTATGGGTTTCAGAGGAGTGGTATCCCATTTTTCAGTTCTGATAGATCCTTTGGAAACTAGGTTTATTCAGCATTGCTGCAGAACCGTAGTCCTTGAACTGAACTGCTTGGCCACCTCCATGCTTGCAACTTCATTGTATTACCCTGGTTTTGATTACTAGTTGTTTAAAGGTGTTGGAGAGAAAAGCAGTGGGAAGGTGAAACAAAGAAACTTGGGGGATGGGGGGGGTGGGAGGGGGCGTGGGGTGGGAGGAAGTGGCTAAGGAAAAACGGTTGCAAATAGGGGACATGCCCTTGTAACAAAAGGTGGTATGAGTCCTCAAAAGCACCATCATGAGAAAACAGCAGGAAGAAATAAATAGCCATCTTCTCCCTAGTCAGTCTGTTCTGATGTACTATAATTTTGTTGAATGTTGCATGGTACAAAATAGCTTTAAGGTGCTTGTAAAACTGAGCCTTAGCTAAGGAAAAAATTACCTCACCTCTATATTTCTACCACGTACTGGAATGCTGAATACATTTACTCATGTTTCTTTTGGACTACTGAAAAGTTTTGTCCACTTTTGCATAGCAGTCCCGAAAAAAGTCTGTTAGATTTTCTCTTTACTGAAGGACCAGTGATCACAACTTATTTCTTTTGGTTTTTTGAACATGCAGGGAATAGAAGTTAAAAAGAAAAACCTAGCTCTTAAAATATCAATTTTCTGTTTTTGTTTTCTGAGAGAAGAATAGATGTATCCTTCTCCCTGATGATAACTCGGAGTTTTTCCTTATCCTCTACTGCTGTTTGTTTGGCTGACTCTGTATGTACACCTTTCTATTGTGCAGTCAACCTTTCTGAGGCCTTTAAGAATTATGTTGTTAGTAGTATTTACATTCTGGCTTCTGATTGTTAGTACTTGAAAATCTAGTAGCTATTTCTGTAGGCCTCAGTTCTTCATTTACTACAGTTTTCTCCTGTGAACAGCCTTACTGCACAATGACAATATAATTTCCAACTAAGACAATTAAACTGTACTTACATGTGTGGTATGTGTCTTTCCTGGCTTGCATATTCCAATAAAGTTTTCTCACTGGTATCTTTAGAGCTGCTGTAATTTGGCTGCCTTGGACAGGAGTTGTAGTTGCAGCGTCCACTTCTATGGTAGCTTTTATTCAGCGGTTAAGCTCAGTAATTTGCAAAAAAAAATATCTTGTGGTTTATTTGGACATATGCATAGCTCAAATTCTATGAAGAAGGCAGTTAAGAACAGCAGAAGGCTGGACACTGAGTAACAGAGGTTGGGGTGATATGGCATGTGGGCAAGGAGACCTGACCTGCTCAGTAAGGAAAATAAAGAAGGATATAAGGGGAGAGAGTAGTTTCCTCCACGTCTTGGAAAGTCATCTCGATTCTCTCTTCCACTTCACAATCTGCCTTCATGTGCTGATCACAAGATTTGTTAGTCTGAAGGGCGAAAACCTTTGAGCCGTGTGCTAGATGTTTGGAACATGATGAAAATGCCAAGACGGGTGGTATCGAATAGCTTCGTTATTGTGGTCAGGAGGATTTAGGCGGAGATGCAAGCTCTGGGATGGAATTTTGCAAGCTGTTACTTTTCATATCGAGAGGATAATGGGGCAGTATTTAATGTCCTTTTCCATAACTGGCTGTGGCTTTTTCCTTGGCCTTTGCCATTTCATTATTGGGTTTTGTGTGCTTTCTGCTCTTGACATTCTGCTGCTAAGCCCTTTAAAATTATTATGTCTTTCAAGAAAAACAAGCACATCTTAAGAGGCATTTTTTTGAGGGATGGGGGAAATATGAAGTTTGTTTAAAGAAAGAAGATCTGAAGAAGATAAGGCAGAGAGATCAGCTTTGCAGAACTACTGATGCATTCCAAAAGAGAATTGAAGTGCTATACAACTTCGTGAAGTGCACCACTCTGAATTAGCTTCTTCACTGAGAAATCCTCTGAAAGACCAGAGTCACACATGCATGTATTACACTCTTACTTAATAGAGAGTTTTATATGTATTTGGAAGCCCATGGTACTCTTATGGAACAAGCAAATGGTACTTAACTTCCTAAGTGGGAATCAAAGCCTTTCCAAACTAATCCCTGTACCAGAAGACGCTTGAGTTGTTAGTAATAGACATATACCATTACTGCCTGTACCGTGTGTGCTGCCTCAAACATCTGTTTTCTTTCTGCCCTTGGATGTTTTTGTAATTCTAGGAACATCCTGCCCAAAGGTGTCAATGTGTCTGCTCAGGTGAATCTGAAGAAATAGTTAGAAGAGGTAGATGAGAGCCCTAGAAAAACGTGATCCAAACCAGATAGGTTGTCAGAGATAATAGTGAAAACTTGAGTGTGAAAACCTGAGTGCTGTGCTACTATAAGCAGCACAATAGGTTCCCCCCAATAGGTTTAGGGCACAGAGGGCATTTGGATTAATGAGAGGCAGAGATGATGGAAAACACTCTGTTATCCTTAGCTTTTGGTAAGCCTGGTTAATTAGTGAAACCTTTGTAAGAAATGTCTTTCATTTCAATGTAATTGCAAAATAATTATCTTGTCTGGTAGGGATATCATCTATGTTGATTGATAACACACAGGTGATATATGAAACATCTGTTTTAGAAGTACCTGCACTAATGTGGTTCTTATTGAGTTGGTCAGCTGGAGCTCCCATGATTTGGTATATTTAAAGCCTGTATGAAACAGCACATACCAGCATTTGCTGCTGATCTTAAAGGAGGGGAAGAAATGGGCCTTTTTGGGGTAGTTTTTGGGTGACAGGTAAGAATTTCTGGTGCTCATTTACACCCGATTCCCTAAAGCTCCTCCCTCCTGAAATGAGAAGTACTTCAATAGGTTGTGGACTTAGCTTTGGACAAGCTCCAAAAGAAATGACTTTCAAAGAAAGACAAGAGAACAAGAAAGATGAAAAACAGTGATCACCATACTGAAGAATGGGCAACAGGCTTGAGACTGATGATGTTCCCAGTTCTGTCACTGGCTTCCTGTCTGGTCTTTACCACCAGTATCTCTATGGATTTCTGCTTCCCATCTATAATAAGGGCAATATTAGTATTTCCTTTTTTTCCTGTTTTCTGTCTGTTTAGGCAGCAAGCTTTTTGGGCAGGGGGTCATCTATGCTGTGTACAGTAAGGAGTTCTGTGGGGCTGATGGGACTCTTGTGATAGTAACACGAGGCAGGAAGATGCCCAAAGGTGTGTTTTTGGAAAAGCAGCCTGTGGTTTACATTTTCCTTCTTTTTTCCTTTGCCTTAGTAGCCAAGGAAGTTAATGCATTTCTGAAATGTAGCTTTTAGTAGCTTGGCATCATTTGATGTGAGGCTCTGTGGCTTCTTGGAATCCCTTGTTGCAGTGGTTACCATGAAGGCATCACTGCTTGCTATTCTTGCCGTTGACCCTAAATCAGGTAGTGTGTACATTGCAGGAAGCAGGAAATAATCTGCAATATTTGTTAGAACTGAATAGTATTGTGTTAACAGTTAAGTGGCCAGCAGCGCTGGTGGGAATTTCAATAGGGTAAAGGAGATGGATTTGGTCAGTGTTTGTCATTTAATGTGCACCTAAATATGTGCCGGCTGTTCACGCTTCCCACAGCATGTTGAATAAATTTCTCTCTTGCACACACACATATATGCACTTGGATATGTAAACACAGGTTTTGGAGGTATGTTAGATCAACTTGGGGCATTGGACATTGTGACCTAGCTCCTCAGAACATAATTTCTGTGGGGAAAAGGTTATTCTGCTAGACAGGTGTATACCTTTTCATTTTCGGGCATCGTGGTGACACTGTTTTCATAAGGGTCAACTGTGGTTTGCCCATGGTCTGATCTGTAACTGGAGCTGCATCTGCTGCTACCAGGAATGCCAAGCTTCGCATCTGATCTGGAATGCCAGTGAGCCCATATAAAGCTGTTAATGTCTGTGTGAGGATTTTTAGTCTTCTTTACCAACCAGGTAGAAAGATAATTCCACAGCTGCTGTTCCAACTTGTGGGATTTTACTGACTTAATTAATGCTTTTTCTTGTTAAAGAAGATCTCTTTTTAAGGATAAGGTGTGCTTGACTTGCTTTTGAGGGCCCCTTCTCATGTCTGTATCAGAGGCACAGGGGTCCCAGAGGTTGGAGGGTGAGCCCTAGGGGCAGCTGAACTTGGCAAGCTCCTGGAGTGGAGCCAAGTCTACCACGTAGAGGGGACCCTGCTTCCCTTCCCTGCTCCCTCCTTTTGGTACCGCTCAGCAATAAAATGGGAACTTGTGATGTGACCAAATGATAACAAACTGCATGCTGAATGTCTGCTGAGTGTTAAAAATGCCAGCCTACATCATCCTTCCCAAACTTTCAGTGTGTCAGCAACATGTTTTGGTATTACTTGTGATGTATAAAATGTTTAGTGGGAACACTGTTCCTCCCAGCCTATGTCAGTATATAGTACAATCTATTGTTCCTTATATTTCATTAAGTGGCTTTATATGAGCATGCATATGATTGTAGAAGTATATAGGGATAAAAAAACCAGTAATTTGCAAAACAATTCACCATTGGTGCCCCAAAGTGAACAGTCATAGAAGTGAGGAGGAAGCTGTGATCAAGACTGGATTTAACAAACACCCCATCTTACCTCACCCCAAACAAACAAACCCAAAAAATTTAATTCCAGCAGAGTCTGTTGTGCACCTTAAATCAAACCAAACTTGGTAGCCACAGAGTCTAGAGCCCCTGGGGTGTATGTTACTGCAGTGTTGTGGGAGGGATACTCAAGAGCAGCTAGGCTGGGTCACATCTTGTCTAATCCACAGTCTTTTCTCCAACAGCAACCACCAGTGATTAGAGAGAGTGAAATACTGGGGCAACTAACCGGGAGAAATTCCACATTAAGCTTTTATTTATTTTTGGTTTCATATGAAAAAATTAAGACCAGGTGACCTGTAGTCTACTGGCTCTACTCCTCTTTGAAAATTTGCCTACAAAGCTAAATGAGCGTTGGATCCCTTGGTGCTGCTATCTCTGCCCCCGTGCATCAACCACAGAGAAGGTCCCTGGGTTTTATTGCCCCTATTCAGGTTTTACACATGCTGTTGCTTTTGTCTTATTCAGATACAAAGGAATCACATGAACAAAACTAAAAAAAAATCAGACTGTTTATGCAGGCAACAAGACTTGAAGACAACTCTGTCAGGCTTTACTGAGGTCTACTGAGAGAAAGGAGGATATTCCCACTGCTTGAGATGCTCTTAGTTGGATTAGATATAAACAAAGCAAGGGGTGAGGGGGACAGGCATGATCCTTCACTGGAGAGGTGGATTTGGATGACCTGAGATATCTTCTGTTTCTTAATGTTCCTTGAATAGAGATGATTGAAATCTCTTATCTGAGCAAATGCACACAGAAGTCAAAATACAGTATTAGTATCCCTAGATGTATTAGAGCTCTCTGCTTCTGAGTACATCAGCTGGAATAGTAGCAGGGAATGACTTTCAGTACACCTGCCTGTGACACTTTCCATCTTGTGGTTTCAGAGCACTTTACAAGCCTAAATGAATTAATCTTTTTTTTTTTCCCCCCCTTATTGCCTGCAAAGGCTGGAAGTTACTAACCAATAGTGCATGTCAGAAAGGACTAGGGCTGCGCTCAGTAGAATATGTTTCTTTTGGGAATCAGGTACTTTGTCCTGTGTAGAAGTATATGGATGTATGCATTTTCTACATGCAAACACTTGGACCGCTCAAGTGCTTGCCTTTCCCCTTTATACAAACTGGTTATCGTGATGATTTGTGTGTATTTGAAATGCCGGGTTGTGCAGAGCAGGGAAGAGACTTGTAAAGAAACAACCACAGGACGATGAAGGTCAACTGAAAAGTGTGCAAATCCACTAGAGACACGCGTAGGAAAAACATCTGCCTGAATACCTGTTTTTTGGGCCCCTGCACTACTCACTAAACTATGCTGCTCCTCTAGCACACATAAGATAAATGACCAGGCTGCAGAACGCCCCTTGTCAGGGTGTCTCAGTCTAGACACAGCATGCAGTGCTCCCGTGTCCCACTGAGCCTCTCCCTTGTCCTGGAGAAGTGTGAAATCATGTTTCTGGGAAGAGGAGTGGGGAGATGCTAAAAGAGGGGTTGATATCCATGCATATGGCAGGAATTTCCTTTCATGTGGTCCAATGTGACATTAGCACTTCCTAGCTGGCTTGTTAGTGGTGTTATGATCTACTGGACTGACAAATAAATGTTAGCTCAGCTCAGTATGACTGTTTTCTCCAGCGAGGATGACAGACAAGGGGAGCTTGAGATGTCCATCTGCAACCCTGTCTCAGTGCTTTACAGGACAGCTGTCTGGAGTTGCTGTGAAACTTTTTTGGCTAGAAAGCTGCCTGGAGGAGAACAACCTGGGGGTGTTGGTTGACAGCCAACTGAATATGAGCCAGCAGTGTGCCCAGGTGGCCAAGAAGGCCAGTGGCATCTTGGCTTGTATCAGAAACGACGTGACCAGCAGGTCCAGGGAGGTTATTCTCCCTCTGTACTTGGCACTGGTGAGATGGCTCCCTGAATACTGTGTTCAGTTTTGGGCCCCTCGCTACAAGAAAGATATTGAGGTCCTGGAGTGCATCCAGAGAAGAGCAACGAAACTGGTGAGGGGGCTGGAGAACAAGTCTTATGAAGTGCAGCTGAGGGAGCTGGGTTTTTTAGCCTGAAGAAGAGGAGGCTGAGGGGAGACCTCATTGCTCTCTACAACTACTTGAAAGGAAGTTGTGGAGAGGAGGGAGCTGGTCTCTTCTCCCAAGTGACAGGGGACAGGATGAGAGGGAATGGCTCTGCCAGGGGAGGTTTAGGTTGAACATTAGGAAAAAAAATTTCATGGAAAGGGTCATTGGGCACTGGCACAGGCTGCCCAGGGAGGTGGTTGAGTCACCTTCCCTGGAGGTGTTTAAGGGACGGGTGGACGAGGCACTGAGGGGCATGGTTTAATGGTTGATAAGAATGGTTGGACTCAGTGATCCAGTGGGTCTTTTCCAACCTGGTGATTCTATGAAAGGACCATCTCTCCCAGCTTTCCTTCTTGACCCTGGAGGAGTTACTAAGTGTTGTGATGCCAGGAGGGGCACTGATGCTCCGTGATTCTGCATGTGGACAGTTGGCCTCTCCTTTGGAATGCTGGAGGGACAGGGCACAGTGGACGGTTTTGGTTTCAGAAGAGGACAAAGCAGCAAGGTAGACTGGGCAGAAGAGAAGTAATGCTATGAAATAGATTTGCATGGCGCCAGCTTCATATCTGAATTGGAGCTGTCAAGGAGAATGAGATCCAGACACTCTCCAGAGAGAGACCATTATGGAGCGATTGCTCTGTTAAGTACTGGCTCTACCTCTGTGCCCCAGGTCTGGCTGACTTCTGCAAAAAGAAAATGAACAAGATGTGGCATGATCCTTACTCCTTTCCCATTGGCCTTTTCTGCTTTTCTCCTGGCTCTGACTTACCTTCTTTTGCGTGCTTATTGCTTCTCCACCTCAGCATCTCCCACTGAACACTTCTCCTGGCTCTGTTGGTGTCTTTATCCTACCTTTACATGCCTACAGACTCCATCACCTTGCCCTCTTTTTCTTCCTTAGTCTTTTCTGGCTCACTCCATTCAGCTTACAGTTGTACTCTAACATATATCCAGTAAATGAACATGTGTTTGCATCTTTGCTGCATACAATACAGGAAGTTGTGTATGTCTTAAACATTTAACTGACTATTTTTTCACGCACGACTCCCTCCTCATTCTGGGACTTGACTTTGGGGGACTCACTCCATCTCTCAGGGTTGTCCCTGTCCCTTCCTGTTTCCCTGGTGACTGTTCCCTGCTGCACAGGGGAGCAGGAGGGGAACATGCAGAGCAACTCTGTTGCTCCTCTCTTGTTTTTCTGGAGGTAGTCCTGCTCCTCCTCCTGCCTTCTGATAAAAGCCCTTTTCTGGCCAGTTGAAGTGAACTGGAAAGTAAGGAGGAAGATTTTGCCTTCAGTCCAGGTCTTGCCAGGGCCTTCAGAGTCTCTGCCAGTTGCATTCCCTTGCCTCCATCAGGTTTACAAGAAAGAGGTGGTCTTTACTTAAGTGGGAAGAAGTGGGTAAAGCAAGGTCTTCTCCACGGGCCTGTTATGGATGTGTCTCATGTGTATTTGTCATTGCTGTTTTGACAGGTTGACCAGCCTGGATCACAGTGCTAAGGATCTGAAGCAAGGACCTTGACTGATGCAGTTTTAGTGTGACCTGACTTCTTGAGGAGAACAAGTATTCCTCTGAAGGCCTGTCCCCTCGCAGCAGCACGCAGGTAAGGCAGACAGCCCTCCTAGTGCTCAGGCTCTGCTGCTGGGCTTTGGTATTGCTGGAGTAGACTAAACAGACAAATTTTTCCATTCATTTGGCTCAAAGGAGGGGCTTGGTCACCTCTGCCTGTGCCATATCTGCGGCGGTGAAATCTTAGATTGTGTTTATAGCATGGGGAAAGATTTTGAGCAAAAACGTGTTTCCAGAGGATCAGAACTGCTCATATGGGCTAAAATCATGGGAGGAGTATGATGAAATAAAGAAAAATGTTATAGATAAGGTAGTAATAAAACAATACCTAGCTCTCTTGTTCTAAAATAACTTTATTTTGATCATTACCTTAGTTTAAACAGAAAGCTTTTTAAAAAAAAGGAATAAAGAAATAAATGTTGGGAGGAAGGGGTTAAGTAAGAAATTAATTAAATAATTTAGTTTTCAACTGGGTAAATAAGTAAGGTGTTTAAGGTCATCCAAAAATAAAAAAAAAAGAACAAAACAAAAACAAAAAAACCCCCAAACCAAACAGAGAAGCCCTGCAGTTATAATCAGCATGACTCATGGAAACCTGATCTAGAAACGATGAGGCCCTTTAGCCCAAATCCTTAATCCCCTACTAGTATGTAACGTCATTCCCAGCAGCGCCTACCAGTCCTGTTTTAAATGATGGGATTTTCCCTTGTCCCCTTGGGATACTATTGCAGAGTCTAATAGAATTAATCTGCTTACTTCTCTTTCAACCCCTGACCACTGCAGATGCAATTAGTAGTAGGCAATGGGAGGATTCTGTTTCCTATGCTGTATTATGAAGGCTTAGGGCTATATTGTGTTAAACCAGACATCAGTTGGAAGCATGTATGTACGAGTGTGGCTTATCTGTCAGTACTCATTACAGACCCATAAATGTCTCTGAACTACAGAGTTCTCAAACTTACAGGAGCTCTTCTACAATAGTAATTCAGGATCTGATAAGGCACAGACTAATATATTTGAATGCCTGTGAGAAAGATGGTATGATTGGAAACTAAAGTGAAATGCAAAGTCATATGCTGCTCATGCTAGAGACTCTTGTAGACAATTTACTTCTCTGTTTCTGGAGCATTCACTGGCCTTGTTTTTTACTTCTCTTGTACAGTTTGGTAGGAACTAAATGAAATAACTTTTTGTTGTCTGTGCTGCTGCTGGAGGTACCACTGCACTTTTCAATCTGTGAGTTTCAGGTCTGTTTTAGATGAATATTGTGGGATTCTGCTGATGTTTATTGAAAGGCACCAGTAAAATAGCCAGATGAATATAAAGTCAAATAAAGTTGAGCTGAAAAATAGCCAGATGAATATAAAGTCAAATAAAGTTGAGCTGAAAAAATCTGTGACATTCAACCCATTTTGCTCTTTGAATTTGGAAAAGTTCTAGTAGTGGGAAACGTTACTCACTTTCTAAAGTGTGTGGATGAAGTTTCAACCTGTTTACATCTAGGATCAGCAACAGCTGATCTGTATAAAGTCTTTGTGTCGATGCTTCCAAAGTGAGTTAAAAACTTAATACGGAAAGTGACAGTAATATAATTGCTGTTGGATGTTTGAATGCGGCTGCAATGTGAAGTGGGGCCAGAGATCTTGAAGAACTCTGCATATGCCAGCTTTCCACATGGGCTGCATGCAGTGGCACTAAAGGAGATGGTTACAATCTTGTTCCTCCTCCATCCCAATAAATTCCTGGCTCTAACGTGCCATAGCTTTTCTGCAGTATTTCCTCAGATAGAAAGCCTAAAGATCTACCTAGCCATTGGTCCGGTGTTTCATTATCAAGGTAAGTTAATTAAGCCTATTAAAATTTGACTAGATATTCTGTGTCAGTTCAGAATTTCTTAAACACTGAGTTGCAGATCTCTGATGTGTTCAATGAATCCAGTGCTGATTTGCCTGTTGTTTTTAGTCAGTTGAAATTCTTTTCCGGCTTGGTGCTTGGATGCCTCACATGGTTTTGTAGCATACTTTAAAGGATGGGGAGGTGGTGACTGAAGCAAGGTGTAATGATCCATTGCACTTGAGATCATCTGCAGCTTATATTCCTTGCCCCTGCGTTGCCACTTAAGCTTTTTTTTTTTCCAGTGAAAATGTCAGTAAACCAATGCAGGAAGGTACTACTTCTCCTCTACTCTTCCCTTTTACTTTTCCCTGAAAGTTTATCTCACTACTTACTTTTTAAAAGCACTACATTATCTGGAGGAGGGAGTAAAAGGCATACTTTATACACAGATGCTGGTGACGATCCTTTCAAAAGCTACATTTCTCAAACTTTAGATGGGATACCAGTGGCCTTATAAGGAAAATGGCATTATTCCACATTCTTTCTAAAAATTGATTTTCTACAGTTGCCTTTTTTTTTTTTCTTTTTCTTGCTGAAAGTTGTTCTGCTTTTGTGGAAGATGTGGACAAAAGGAAAGCAGTACGCTACAGGGTGCATGTATACAGTCCTGGTCTGTGCAAGATTTCACCATGGCTCTTTTACTACAATTTAGGTGACTAGGCAAAGCAGCAGTAGCAAATGAGGTTCAGCCACTACGACAGCAGCAGGTGTTGCTGTGCATTTTCCTGCATCCTGAACTCAGTAATAATCCTCCTAGCTTTTTGATTGTTTTCTTACTTAAGAGGATGCTGAGGCAGTGGAACAGAGGCATGAAGTGTCCCTTCTGTATCTATGTTCATTCACAATCCACCATTTATTCAGTGTATATTTCCAGTCCCGATGCAAGTACCCCTGGACTCTTACAAGGGCAACCTGCCTTTTGTTCCCAGGGTGTTCTGTACCAGATTGTCCCCATTTCAGAGCTTGAAATTTTAAGTGGTGAAAATCTCTTTATACCAGAACTTTAGTTTGTGATCAAAAGTCAGCATAAAAAAAGTGCTACTGAACTGAGGCATTAGTTCCTCTCTGTTGCCTGAAAACCTTGTTTGTGAAATTGTGATAATCTTCATTGTACTGTGTTAGATGAGAACGTGGGGCTGCAGGCATCTGAACCTCCTGCTCCCAGCCTGTGCTTTGTTCATTCCTGCAGATATGCTGAGTGATGTGCACCAGTCTGGGTCACCAGATTTCTTTGTTGTGCTTGATAACCAAGTTTCTAGAAGTAAGGGGGAGTGTCAGTAGAACTTGTCACCTTGGACTTCCAGAGGGCAGAAATTGGTCCGTTCAGAAGGCTGGTCGATAAAGTTCCATGGGAGACAGTCCTTAAGGGCAAAGGAGCCCATGAGGGTTGGATGCTCTTCAAGAAGGAGTTCCTGGTGGCACAAGAGCAAGCTGTCCCCATGTGCCATAAAATGAGAGAGAAAAGCAAGTTGGCTGAGCAGACAGAGGAGGAATACAGAAATGAAGTGAGATCATGTAGAAAAAGAATCAGAAGGACTAAAGACCAGCTGGAACTTAATCTGGCCCATTTTGTGAAAGGTAATAAAATATCCTTCTACAAATATATCAACAACAGAAGGAGGGCCAGGGAGAATCTCCATTTACTGGATGCAGGGGGAAAAAATAGTGACAAAGGACAAGGATAAGGCTGAAGTGCTTAATGCCTTCTTTGACTCAGTCTTTAATAGTAAGGTGATATGTTCTCTGGGTACTCAGCCTCATGAGCCGCTAAACAGGGAGGAAGAGCAGAAAAGAGCTCCGTTGATCAAAGAGGAAATAGAGACCTTCCATGAAAATTAGATGTTCATAAGTCTATGGGGCTGGATGGGATCCACCCAAAGGTATTGAGGGAGCTGGTGGAGTTGCTTGCCGAACCTCTTTCCATCATCTACCAGCAGTCCTGGCTGACTGAGTTCCATTGGACTGGAGGCTGGCAGATGTTACACTCATTTAGAAGAAGGGTTGAAGAGAGGAACTGGGAAACTACAGGCCTGTCAGTCTGACCTCAGTGCCGGGGAAGGTCGCAGAGCAGGTCATCTTGAATGCTATCACACAACACACACAGGATAACTGAGTGATCAGGCCCACTCAGCATGGGTTTATGAACGGCAGGCCCTGCCAAACTAACCTGATCGCCTTCTATGACAAGGTGACCCACTTGATGGAAGAGGGAGAGATTGTGGATGTAGTGTACCTGGACTTCAGTAAAGCCTTTGACAATGCTTCTCACAGTATTCTACTTGAGGAACTGGCTGACGCTGCCCTGGACAGGCATATCCTCTGCTAGGTTAAAAACTGGCTGGATGGCTGGGCCCGAAGAATCAGGGTAAATGGAGCTAAATCCATGTGGAGGCTGGTCACCAGTGGTGTCCCCCAGGGCTTGGTGCTGGGTCCAGTCCTGTTCAATATCTGTATCAATGACCTGGAAGAGAGGATAGGATTGAATGTACCTTTAATGAGTTTGTGGATTACACTAAGCTGGGAGGAAGTGTTGATCTGCTTGAGAGTAGGGAGGCTCTACAGAGGGATCTGGACAGGCTGGATCGATGGGCTGAGACCAACAGGATGAGGTTCAACAAGACCAAATGCTGAGTCCTGCACTTGGAACCCAACAACCCCATGCAGTGCTACAGGCTTGGGGAAGAGTGACTTGAAAGCTGCCTGACAGAGAAAGACCTAGGAGTGCTGGTTGACAGCCGACTGAACATGAGCCAGCAGTGTGCCCAGGTGGCCAAGAAAGCCAATAGCATCTTGGCTTGTGTCAGAAACAGCGTGGCCAGCAGGACCAGGGAAGGGGTTCTGCCCTTGTACTCAGCACTGGTGAGGCTACTCCTTGAATACTGTGCTCAGTTTTGGGCCCCTTGCTGCAAGAAAGATATTGAGGTCCTGGAGTGCATCCAGAGAAGATTGACGAAACTGGTGAAGGAGCTGGAGAACAAGTCTTATGAAGTGCAGCTGAGGGAGCTGGGTTTTTTTAGCTTGAAGAAGAGGAGGCTGAAGGGAGACCTTATCGCTCTCTTCAGTTACCTGAAAGGAGGTTGTAGAGAGGTGGGTGTTGGGTCCCAGATGATAGGTGATGGAACAAGAAGGAATGGCCTTAAGCTGCAGCAGGGGAGGTTCAGATTGGACATTAGGGAAAAGTTCTTCACTGAAACGTTTATTGAGTACTGGAACAGGCTGTCCAGGGAGGTGGTTGGGTCAGCATCCATGGAGTCATTTAAAAGGCGTGTAGATGAAGTGCTTAGGGGTATGATTTAGTAATGGACAGGAATGGTTGGACTTGATCTCAAAGGTCTTTTCCAACCTAATGATTCCATGATTCTGTGGTTCCATTGCTGGGGATGACTGTAATACCATCATCCCCGAAGGTAACTGAAGCATTTGAGCCTTGAGGAAGAAAGGCTGCATGCAGCAATATTTTAGGCCCTGATGTACTTCTGCAGGTAATAGGGGTGTGTCAGAACACATGCTGGCTCAGGAAAAGGACTAAAAACACTCATGAGGTTTGTTTTGTTTCCTGGTGCAAGTGTCACTTGTTGATGAACAGGAGCTGCCTGCTTTTTGGAAGTAAGTCTTAACTTCACGCAAATCTACTTAGTGACTTGTGCAAAGGAATAACTGAAGAGTACAAGCATAAATGAGACTGAATCCCCTGACTCCAGAAAGCAGTGGCAGAGTCTAGAGTGGGGAAAGCATAGATCTGCATGCTGGAAACGCAGCCAGATCTTGGAGAAGAGTGAGTGTATGCTTGTGCATGTGTGTGTAAGAGTTCAACATTCTTCCTCTTCTATCGTCTTGTATTAGTAACTGGGATAGAATCTTTAGCAGTGCTCTCTGTGGTTGCTGTCACTTCTGACTCCCTGAGCTGCCTTCTTGATTCTCCCTATAAAAATCTGTTCAGCAACTGATAATGTTGCAGACTTTTTCAAAGTAAAAGTAGATGAAAAAAGCACTCTCTCTTACAAAGAGCGGCAACAAATTTTGGGTTTCACTTACCACAATCATGCCATAATACTGAATCTGTGTAATACTGAACTGTGATTACAGAACTGGAGAAAAGAAGAATACTTTCTATAAACACTTTCTTTTTTATTTCTAGAAAATTAACTATTTTCCAATGCACACACTAATAATGGTACTACCAGTATACACTTTTTTCTTTTTAAAATGTTGAACAACTGGACAACTTCTGAAGAAACTTTGATTTTTTTTTGTTTACATGGAGTAAGGACTTTTTAAAAGTTGTGGGTTTTGGTAAAACTGTGGAAGTGGAGGCTGTATTGACCAAGAGAAACAGTTATCATAATGAGAAAGTCCCAATTTTCTGCATTTTGTTCTTTTGACTGCAAGTTAATGTGTTCAGAAAAGCTGTGCTACTCTCATATCTCTGCAAAATTAATCTCCAAGCCAATCTTCCTGTATCATGAATTGTGCTTCTCTATAGAGATACAATTATGGAAGCCTCCTTGGGCTTTACTAAGATGCTTGAGTTTACACCAGTATGGCAGGAGAATGTCCTCATGTAGCCTTTTGTTCACAAAAGATAATTTGGTGCCTCCCAAGCGCTGTTCACTGTAATACCAAGAGGAGATATCACTCACAGCGAGTGGTGTGGAAAGATGTGATGCCCCATGTGCTTGATTCTCAAATTGCCAGTGAGGCGGCTAATTACTTTTGACACGTACATGGCTGTTTTTTGACATTTGAGTTAACATTGTGCTGATAAATGGGACACTTTTCACCCGACAGCTATTGTTTTAAGCTCTCTGCATACTCCCAGACCTTGTGTTTTGGTTACAGTCTGCTCACATTTATAACTGACCTAATAATTATCGTGGCCAAAACCGATACATTTGTTATATGCACATTTATAAATGACAGACTAGTGTAAAGGGTGAGCATCCAGTCAAGTGATGCATCTAGAGGGCAGACGGAGCCCGTGTTGCCAGAACAATTTCAGTCTTACTTCAAGCATGCCCAGCAGCCTCCTTGTCATGGTTTAGCCCTGGCCCGGCCCAATTTGGCAGCTAAAACCGAGCAGTTGGGCTCCCAGTTCCCCCACTACCACCCCCGGGCAAAAAAGGAAAATGAGAGGGAAAGACTTGCAGACTGGAAATTAAAACTAAAACAGATTGAATGAAATAATAATAATAAAGAAAAATGCTATTAATGAGGAAATAATAAAATACATACAAATATGTGAAGTTGCGCCCCCATGCCTAGTTCCATGTTCTGCTCTGTGTCCAATTCTGGAATCCTCAGCGTAAGAAGGATATGGAACTTTTGGAATGGGTTCAGAGGAGGGCTGCAAAGATGATCAGAGGGCTGGAACACTTCCCGTACAATGACAGGCTGAGAGAGTTGGGCTTGCTCAGCCTGGAGAAGAGGAGGTTCCGAGGAGACCTTATAGCAACCTTCCAGTACCTGAAAAGGGCTACAGGAAAGCTGGAGAGGGACTACTCATAAAGGCTTATGGTGATAGGATGAGGGGGAATGGGTATGAACTGGGGAGGGGCAGATTTAGGCTAGACATTAGGAAGAATTTTTCACCATGAGGGTGGTGAGACACTGGCACAGGTTGCCCAGGGCAGTTGTGGCTGCCCCGTCCCTGGAGGTGTTCAAGGCCAGGTGGATGAGGCTTTGGGCAGCCTGATCTAGTGACAGGTGTCCCTGCCCATGGCAGGGGGGTTGGAACTAGATAATCTTTAAGGTCCCTTCCAACCCTAACTATTCTATGATTCTATGACTATATGTCACCACAGATGCTGTAGAGCAGGCACGGGAAAAAGGTGAATGGCAGGAGGAAGCTAGGCTCAGGAACTAGATTCAGGAACAGATGAATCTGGGATCAAGAGGTAGACAGACGAGGCCCTCGCTGGATGTTGGCTATTGAAGTAGAGAGCCATACCTTTGTGATCCCTCAGTTTTATACTGGGCATGACATATATGGGGTGGAATATTCTGGTCACTTTGGGGTCACCTGTCCTGTCCTCCCCTCCCTGCAGGTGTGACCCTTTTTCACCTCTTTGACTTATGACAATCCAGTGGTTTGAGGATGGCCTTGGTTTCTGTAGGAATAAGTAATGGCTTTTCTGCGTACCAATGCCCTGTGTTATCACTGCTAGAGAGAAACACTACCTGAAAAACATGCAGTCAACTTTCAGAAAATGAAGTTACTTAGACGAGACTTAGCTGAAAAGTCAGAAAACTGTTTCTACTTTAGCTCAAACTGGAACACGCCTGCAGGTTCCTGGAGCTGAGGAGCCTGACTTGGGATCTTGGCTGGGGTAGCAGGAAGTTTCAGCAGCTGCTGAAGGTGCTGTAAGCTGATTCATGAGGCTATAAGTGGCTGCTGCTGACGTGGTGTGTGTTTGCTGCTTCTCTGTCTTACAGGTCTAGAAGTGACACGAATAGCCAGGGGGCTCAAATATCGCTGCAGCTGACTTAGCCAGGAGTGGACTGACCTTCTGAGAGGTATTGCCCGGAGGCTGGGAGTTGGTGCTTTTGATGTTAACTGTAGTGTATGTGAGGACTGATTTTAGCTGTGTGTATTTTAATATGGAGTCAGGAACTTTTGTGACATGTAGATGATAATAAAGGAGGAGGAAATAAATTGTCATTAGAAATACATCTCTTTCAGTTCCTGTCACTTAGGTCTAATCCTGCAGTGATAATTTAAAGCTTTCTTTTCCTGACTATATCAAGAGATAAAATGCTTTGTCAAGGGAAAATGGGGTTTACCCATTGTGACAGGGCAGGAAAGCGAAGCTGCTTTTCATCGCTGTGCTGAGTTTTGGGGTGAAGCAGCTGAGATGGTGCTACACAGAACAGCAGTGAAGGCTTTGCATCACTTATTTTGAGACCTACGGAAGTACATTTGCTTTTGATATGTGGATTTTGAAAAATACTAAGTGAAGCTGGGGATTTAGTTTAAGAGTTGCTAGCAGCTTCTAGAATTATTCTCTCACTGTAGAGATTTCTCAGGAAGCAGGTCTGTAAGCGAGGTGTGTGTGTGTGTATTTGAAGCTTTTTTTTTTTCCTTTGGTTTATGAGTAAGTGTTGGGATTAACAAAATGTGATAATTATTAGAATCAGTAATAAGGACATGGAAGTAGTGAAGTGGGTTTGGGTAATTTTGCATTCAATTACTAACTCTATGCCTAGCCTGCAATATGACAGTGGGATGTAGCTTGACTCCTGTCTGCCTGCCTTCCCTATCTGTTTAAGGATGGCAATACTGCTGGTAAGTATTCTTTTGTGGGAAGTGGTGATAGAAATATTTTATTTCGTGCCGAAACTGGCTTTGTGAAACCTCACATTCCTTTTCGAAGAAACCTGAAGATGAAAAGCTCTTCATTCTGGAGGGTTCCTCTTTATTTTTTTTTCCTGCTGCTCCTCCTTTGTGTGACAAAGCAGGAATGGGGAAGGGAAAAAAAAAACAAAAGGAAAGAGGTAATCCAGAAGTTCCCTCTCCTTACATGAAAAACTGCCCATCAAAAAATGTCTGTACACCTTACATAAAAACAATAAAAACATAAAATCAGTTGATTTTTAAACTAGCAGAATATGAAAAGGTTATTATTACTCTTACAGGCCCTGACCTGCTTTAAAGCAAAAGTTTCTTGCTTGCATTGCTGTTCCTATTTTGGTGTAAAATCTTGAGAGCTGTTTTGCAAGAGGAGCCTACATGTAGGTCAGCTGCTGGACAGGCTCATGCACGTTAAAGATAATGGTAATCTAATGGCAGATTTGTCCTTTGTAAAATGACCCATTCTCTGATTAGCTTCTAATGGATGTGAGCTGCATCCTTGGCAGATGTTATGTTTGTTGACAGTACTGGAAGATAAGAAACTAGGAACAGAAGAGCTTTGGACATGCTTGTGCTTGATGTTCAAGACTGTTCTCACGAGCACGTGGCAGAAACTGTAAGGTAAATATGACATGTAGGTATTTTGTGGACAAATTACAAGGAGGGGTATGCATAATGGCAGAGCTCTGCCTGTATTTTAGCTTCAGTGCCCATCATGTGGAGGCCTTGGGCTGAACAGGGGACTGTCTGCCGCTGTTACTTTTCTGGAAAAGGGGAACACAGCACATGCATCAGTGGACCACTCCTCCCAGAGCATGTATCAAAACAAATAGATTCCAAAGTAGTACATTTAAGCAACATAAACTTCCTTTTTTAATAATTTGTGGATGGTTTATTTTCAGATCTCCCAACACTCACCAGGTGCTACTTTTCAGTTATGCTGTAGCAGTGGCTTCAAATTTTAAAGTATATGGGTGCTTTAACAAGCTCAGTCCCTCCCTACTGCATGGCATGAGCCAGCCACCGAGCCCAGGAGGGTAGGAGGAAGCTTTTGCTGTGAATGGGCTGTTCTGTAATTGCCATCTTGAACGGTTCCTGGCACCTTTCCCTGGTGACTGTTGATGACAAGATATTAGAATTTATGGCTACCTTGACCCACTAGTTTCCTTGTGTTCTGGGCCAGGAGTGGTTATCAGGTGGTGACGTTTATTCTTACTGCGTGGGTAGCCCTTGCTAGAGAGACAGGCAGACACCCACTGACATGTATGTCGAGGCAGAATTTGTCACTGACTCCTCAAACTGACCTTGACCATTTATAACCTCTGTGGCTTCAAAGTACATCCAAGAGTACATTTCAAGGAAGCTAAAAATAATATCCTGAATTTTAATTTATTTCTGCCATAGGTATTCAGGCAAAAAGAAGGAATATAATCAGTTTGTCCTTTTTTTACCCCCGCGCTTAAGCGTTCAATTCTCAGCATGGAGTTATAAGTCTATCGCAAGTTATTGGCCTAACGTATGGATCACATTTGTTGGCAAGTTGTTGGTTTAATGTATGGATCACATTACTGGAAAGTGAAATCACTTGCCAGAACTGCCTTTGCTTTTCCACTTCTCTTTCCATCTCCCAGTTTTGTATGTTATCTGGTAGCAGCACTGAAGGCCAAACTCTCACTGAACTGATTGGAAGCAGGAGTTGATATTCCACTATTCAGTCTCCTTCTGCCAAAAAAACAGTGTTCAAAATAAAATCTTTGTGTTTGAACTACTTATGTGAATACAATTTATGATCATTTAAAATACCTGAAGAATAGTACAGTGAAGCTGTGACTTGCTTATTGATTTAGTATGACCACACGGTGGATAAAGTTGAGAATATTCAACAAATCTTCCTGGGAAAACTGATGGTTGCCCTTAAAAAGGAATAATTAAATGCACTTTTTTGCTGTGGTTGGTTCTTGTTTTTTTAAAGATGCCATTTCAAATTCCTCATTTGGAAAACTTCAGACTAGCTAGATGTAAGCATAAACCTGAATCCAGACGTAAATCCTTAGGAGGGGTGTATTCAATACTCCCAAGTATTAGGTGTGCAAAGCTAAAAGTGCTGCCTTAGTTGCTTGAGGTCTTGGTCTTTTGCTATGTGTTTTATCTATTGATAAAGAATAATGGTAACTGATGAAAAGTATAGCAATCTGATGTTTCTTCTGCTGTGAATCACGCATCTGTACTAGATCATACTTATGGAAGATGGAAATTACACAAAACTTTTTTTTCAAAATCTTCATGCAATCTAGTTGAAATGAAGCAAATAGTTTCAGTAAACAAAAGTTATATATGTATTTATAGACAAAAAATTTTACTTATTTTTTTAATGCAATATATTTTTGTTTTTAGAAAAGCTGAGCCTTTGAACATTTAAAAATTAAGAACATACTCAGCTATTAATAATTTGAATCAAACTTTTTATAAAAGGAGGTTTTGGGTTGTTTGGTGTGTTTGGGGGTGTGTTGTTGTGTTTTGGTTTGATTTTTAAGTCTGGAAAGGAAAAAAGTTATGTCTTAGATTGAGAAAAACTTTTGGGAGTTAATGTGAAGAAATACCTTTGTATTGTTTTGTTTCAGAAGAAAAATCTTCCTGTTGAAACTGAATCAATTCTTCCCTTCTTTTTTTTCTGGTCACTCAAACCCCCAATATCTGGTCCTCTTGTTATGTTCTTTCTGTAGATAATAATGCAGAGTAATTTTTCTTGGTTTTTGCTAACATAAAATTTGTTTGTGCTCCATTGCTGGAACAGTTAGGGGTTTGTCTGGCAGGAGACCATTAGGGCATTACTTTTGTTTCTGCTGATGAGTTGCTTTTAGTTGCAGGTAGTGTGTTTGCTGTAGCTTTTCTTATTCCTGTTTTCCTGTTCACCTATGAGTTGCTGAATACCCTGAGCTGCAAAACAAGGAATAAAGCAGGAGTGCTTAAAGTTGTCATTAAATATTTTCTTTGATAATTCTCTTTTATTATGTTGCAGTGACTTACAGCTGAGGAATAAAATGAATGCCCTCAGCACCAGCAGTAGACTCTGTTTGAAACCTACAAAGGATATTGTTTGTGTTTTGCTTCTCTTCCCTGTATCCCTCATACCATGCCTTCCCCAATGAGCAGCTCTCCCCTCCTCATCCCAAGTTATGCTATTACTCAGGAATTTTGGACAGATACCATTATACACATATGGGAGGTGCCCCCAGATTGGGGGTTTGAGCTTGATTTAAAGGGGAGGACATGCGGGAAGGGAATGTTGTTTTTAGTAGGCTGTAGTGCTTTGCAGAACTGTTTTAAATATGCTCATCGGGCAGGGAGGTCTGTGGGTGTAGGGGAGGGTTTGGTGATCTTTTCAAATATTTCCGTGCAGTGTTCAGGGCTGCTGTCCCAGGCACGTACTTCATTAGTGCTTCTGAGAAAGGCATTCTGGGAATAATCAATCAGCATTGCTCTGGGTTTCTTCTCTATGAGAGATGATCTGTTGCGTCTTTCAGTGCTGCTCATTTTATTTTTAATTTCTGAATGAGGGATTGATTTGCACAGACTAGTGCCAGGCAGAAGAGTTTGATCTTGCAATGGGCTAAACCATCTGGCCTGTTTTATCTAAAGCACTTAAACGAGTGTTTAAAATTGTAGGTCTTGAAGAAGCCAGTCATGGTAGGGCTTTGCTGAAGTATGGTCTGAATATCTCAATGGGTTTCCTAGATGAAGATTAAGTTGTCCCCTTGGATTTTTGCTGTCACCTCTGATGTGGAGCACTCCTTATCTCAGAAAGGACCTCTGTCTTTCAGCTTTGGAGGGGTGCCATATTGCTTACCTGCCCCTTTACTCATCTTTCTTCTGTCTTTTCTCTTTCTTTCTGCCTCCATATTCTTTGATGCAACTCATCTGCCACAGTCAACTGTTTGTTGTCTTCTTGCTTTTGCTGGGGCAACATTGCAAAGGGCTTTTGCAGAAAGGGCATGTTAGGGAGGGAAAGTCTGTAAAGAAGATTCATGTGATTGAAGACAGTCTTTACATGGATAATTTCTGGGAGGAAATGGATTGATGTCAGAAACAGGGAGAACTTTGCTTACCCTCTGAGTGAATCAGTGGGCAAACTGGAATTGAAATCCAGAAACAGCTGGTACCCAGGTCTCAACTCTCACTTTTGATTTAAGCAAATTGTTATAAAATTGGTGTAGTTGACTGTATTGTAAAGGATCTGGCCTTCTGACACTAGAGCTGCCCTTCCCAGCAGTAGTGTGAATTGCGTATTGTGAATTAATTAACTTGAGGATACTTGTATAACATATACTTTGACCAATCCCTTCTGCAGTTCGTGTCATTGCTCACAAAGGAGCGAAGTACTTACTTCTCCCCAGAGTTCAACTAGAGGTGATGCTATATTCCAGGGAGGTAGTTCTTCACCTCTTTTAATGGGTAACTTTACACTGTGCTGTCTCCTACAATAACAGCTGTTGCTACTAGAAGGAAAAGAAGCTATTATATTTGCCAAGGCAGTGAAGCTGTTTGAATTGTTAGGTGAGGAGGGAAGGCGCAGACAGGGAGCTGAGATTACAGCAAGAGCCATGAAAACTCCCAAGCTCCAAAGACTGCTCCTGATTTTAGCATTTCATGTGCCCCTAGGTAGTTTGTTTTAATGTTTCTAGTCATGGTGAATCCTAACTGGATAACATATCAATGCTGTGATGATGAGGAAGGTTTGTCTATCTGTTGTGTTTGTTGCACAGTGTTGTATTATGAATGATGTTAATGGCTAAGATCATCAAATGCTAACACAGCATCAAATAAAGTAAGAAGGGGGTATTGTGACCTTTTTTTCATACTAGATACAGGGTTTCTTCGAATTAAGTCTACTTTGAATCAGAGCATCTTAATGCAGCAGTTTGTCATACATTTCTTTCTTCTATTCGTAATCATTTTTTCCCTATATATCTGCAATTTTATGTCTGTATAGCAGCCTCATCAATTATATGGGAGGCAGCTGAATACTGCAGAAGCTCTGTGAACATACTTCCAGTTTTCTGTCGAATAACTTCATACTTTGTAATTTGTTTTAAATGCCACTGCCCTGTAGATCATGGTTGAATTGAAGATGCTTGGGGACCAGGTTAGTGTGGTTTTTAGCTCTTTCTTAGTTCTTAATTCACAGTGTTCTTTGGTCTTTCCTCATATACTGAACCTCCACCAAATTAGGACCATCCCAATCTCCGTCAGCTGTACAGGGAAGAGAGTGAAACAGGATGTCCTGAGTAAACCTTCCCAAAGCATCATGAATGAAATCTGGATTTCTCTGAAGTTAGTCATAATACTCACATTCACCTCCCTGGCACTAGAATTTTATCCCCTTACCAATAAAAAACTTTTTCCCTTTGTGAATGTGAGGACTGATTGATCATTTTTTCTCAACTGACCTTTTCTCCCACACACATCTGATGCAGTGTGCATGTGTGCATGTCCATTAATCATGACATTGACAGGTTTTGTCTGGCCAAAACATAGCTCCAGGAATTGAGACTGCTTCCTGTAGGTGGCCAGTAAATTTGGAAAGTTCCTGCAGTAGCAGGAGGTGGGCCCTGGGTGGGAACATATTGAGAAATGAAAGAAAAAGTCTCAGTAAGTTTTGTGAACTGTCCCTGGCACCTTCTCAACAAGTAGTGCTGCGAAAGCAGACAGCCCCAGGAAGACCTAGGAACATGCTTCTGTTTTCAGGAGGTAGTTAGAGATCTTGCTTTAATTTCTGCCTTTATTCTTTAAAATTGGAGAAAGCTCTTTCTCTTCTGCACTCTGAAGTCTGAGGGGATTACCTGCCCCAGCTGGTCCTCCTATGCACTGCAGAGGTTTGCAGAGCCTCAGTGATATTCATTACCCGGCTACAGAACAGCCCTGCATCTCAGCCCCACAGCCAGCCTTGCGAAAGTCGGGAGCTGCAGGGAGAAAGGTGGGGGGAATTAAGCCCTGGGCACTTGGAGGCTGGAGTATTAAGTCCACCTGATGCAGCTTGTAAACTCAGGGTTTCCTTTTACTTTGCTGTTGTTATTATTACTTATCATCATTATTGATAGGAGAAAAGCGCAACCCAGCTGCTCAGTGCAGAGATCTGAGGGCTTCCACAGGCTGAAGTGCTTCACGCCACTTAGAAAACTAACCATTGTGCTCTCTCTTCAATAAGCATTTTTTTTCACATGCTTGTTCTGAGCCTCCTGCTGTTGCCTGCAGTACAACTGCTGACAAGTTGCCATCCTGGCAACACGGCATCAGAGCCTGTGAGCAACAGTGACTGTTGAATATTTAAAATAACGTATTTCCTCTTAAACATGGAAATGCTCTTTGCACTTCATATACATCGCTGCTTGGTGACAGCAACTGGCCAGGTCATGCATTATTCCTATGTTCAGGTAGGACAATGCTAACTGCACTGCAAGAACTTTTTCCTTTCTCCTTCTCTGAGCATGTGAAAGCTCATCATTAGCAGGATGCTCCGTTGTATAGCACTTTTGTAGATGTGTATGAATTTTATTAACTAGGATCAGTCAGAACCAATTTTTAACCTCACTTTAAATTTGGGCTAATAAATATTGTAGTGTAATGTTTTTTGCTGTACATGTCTGTAGAGCAATGTGCTGTTCCAAACAGCATTTGAAACTGTGAGTGAGCGTTAGTAAAGCAACAGAAATTAACCTTTAGATTGAGATAGCATGCAGGATCTCTAATAATGAACCAGGGTCCTCTTGTTTGAGGCACTCTACATTTGAATGACAGAAACACTGATCTAAGAACATATACATTCAACTTTTACCTAAGATGAGAAAACAAAGGAGTATGTGAGGTATGACAAAAAGACCCAAGACTGTGCCTGTAACTCTTTTTATTTAACAGATTAGGAAAGTCAACTACAGTCACCTTCAAAGTGTACAGAGAGCTGTGTATGGTGCTGTCAGCATTCAAAGCAATTCCACAGATCATTTTCTGAAAGGTTGTTGAGGACCTCTCAGTTTTGCTTTTGCATCCTCTGCTGAGACAAAATGGATTCCTTTTGAGAACAGACTTGATCTTTGGGGAGAGGTAGAAATTGCAGGGAGCCAGATCTGGTGAATACAGTGGGTGCTTGAGCACAGAGATGATATTATTGGCCAAAAACTGCTTCACAGACAAACCATTGTGGGCTAGTGCGCACCAATGTTTACCAACCGAGGGTAGGAAAATGTCTATATTTGAACGCAGATCCACTTGTCCTGAGTGAAGCGACAGAGCTGAGCCTTGTCTCATGGTAGCAGGTTAGAATATAGAATATCACGATCTCGTCTCTCCTTTTCCACTCTTGGTTCCCAAGCTACAGGGGTAGTCTTGTATTTTTTTTATCAGACCTTCTAATGCTAGGGGGAAATGAACACCTGCTCAAGGCCACATTGAAGCCAATGACCTTTCTACTGACCTTACTAGGCACTGGGTTTGGTTTTAAATAGGTTTCATGTTGGGCCTCTAAAAACACTTTATCATAATCTCCATGTCATGGAGCTCAACAGTGGACAAAGTTTTTTCTAAATGAAGATCAGCTCATCTTCATTGCTGGAGGAGGACAGCATCTAACTTTAAGGTAATATGAGAAACAAGATTGTTGGAAGACTGGAAACCTAGACTGTTTCAGGACAGAAAGTTAGGAGGTCAGGAAACTTGAGGCAATTTTTCTTAGGTCTCTAGGAAATGTTATTAATGAAGGTATTTGCATCAGTGCAAAATGAGTGCAAAGCAGTCAACGCAAGTGTATTGTTCTGATGTTGTTGTTCACACTTTGTATTTCTATTTGAAAGTGTGAAGAATGACAGAAGATGAAAGATGGAGCTCTCTGAGACTCCTTGTGAGGCAACTATTGAAAGGCCAGGCTGATGATTAGAATCTGCTTTGTCTTGGCTCTGTGTGTGTGTGTGAGTGAATAAATATACATATATATGAATGGAAATAGGCACACAAGCCCACTGATAATCAGCAAATAACACTATTCAGAGAAGCTTAGTATCTGCTGTAAGCAGAAAGGACGAGCCCTTTCTTCTCCTGCTGGAGGTAAAATTAGATGTAAAATTGCTATAGACTGGTACAGGGGTTTTATCGTATAAATCGTTTACTTCTCTCTTCCTGTCTTCACTAATAAATTTGTTAGATATTATACCAGCTCATTTGTTTGGTTAAAAATGCTGTACTTTAATCAGATTTTAGTATTAATATCCCTCTGACCAGTTGGATTAAGCACTTTTCACCGTGTGAATGTTGCTGTTTAAAAGTGAAAACACCTCTTTTTTCTTCCCTGTTTGTTTTTCCCTTATATAGACAGTTGGCAAACGGGCTACATAGTTTCTGAAATGAAAGAGTGGATGGGAGGAGTGAGTGTATGTTCTGTTTCCTGCTGAAATGAATACTGAAGTAACATTTTTAGAAGCCATATAACTGTGAAAGAGCCTAAAAAGACAGTAAATAGAATGGAAATGTGATTTTTTTACCTCCATAGGCATAGAAGAGAGAAAGGAATCATTGCTACTCAACTATCTCTTTACCAGGAAAAATCCCCATAGTTTACAATATCCAGGAGGACAGATAGCTACAAAACTGCAACAAATTCTGATTGAAAGAGTTCTAAACCAGAGTTAGCTATGCAACACTACCTCATCTTCTAGTCAATTTATGGTAATAAGTGGTATAATAGGATTTGAATTCAACATGTGCAGTATTGAAACATTAAATAAAAAAAAAAATCTGGTTTCAGATTTTGTTTCACAGAAATATTGGGAGGTTTTTTTCTACAGCACGTACAACAAGTAGATCAAAGTCTATAAAAAGCTTCAAGTCTAGGGTCAGATGAATCCACAGGTGCAGTATTCACTAAAGAGTTTAGCAGTCTGTTGAGTTTCAATTCCTTCGGGAAACTAAAAATATGAAACAGGCCAAAAAGCAGCAATGAGAGAGGCAGAATTATTTTTGTAAGGTTAAATAATCAAGCCCTCCTTCTAGATGCTGCACAATCCAAAATTCCAAACTTAAAGTAATGAAAAGGAAGTGGCACAAGGTTAGTGAACTTAAAATTGCTGTCTTTTCCTCCAGCCATAGGACATCAGAGATGTATAAACCTTCATTTTCTGTGACTTTATTGAAAATGCTTTTGAGTCATGTGAATAGGAGTAGACGTTACAGCTGTGTTTGGGCATGGCCTCAGCACCTTTGTTGATCTTTAATGACATTGCAGAAGCTTCTTGCCTATTAATTTTTGTTGTTCCTGTTCTTTTGAGAGCATTTGCCTGGAAAACAGAAGGTCTTGGTTGTCTTCAGATTGATTCATGTAATATGGAGATACCACATACATGTGTTTGGAGTTGGGTTAACTGAGCTGAATTTCTTTAAATGAGTAAGTGTATCAGCCTATTGGAATCAAACCCACCCTCAAATCTCTAATTAGAGATTAATTAGAAAATAATTAGTATTGAATGCTAAATTTAGATTCAACTGTAATTTACTGGAGTGTCTGGTTTAAAAAAAAAAAAGCCAGCAAAAGGAATCTTGGTTCTGGGGATCAACCAGGAAAAAGCCTCTTCATATATTTTCATGTTTTACAGTTATGTAGCAATCAACTCCAGAGGTGAGTTGATGGAAGTGACGTGTCTCATTTATTGCCCACTGCAGGTTTGGAAGTATTTGCAGGCTGAAGTATCTGTTAGGTTTAGGATTATTATAACGGGGTTTTATTTAGAAAGAAAATACTTTTTTTTTGTGGCTTTTGGACATGGGTGACTTCTGTGGTTACTTTTGGTTCTAAGCAATACCAGACTTGGCTGCTTGGTGTCACTTGTACTTCCCTTACAAAGGGAGCTGAGGCTGGTCAATGGAAGGAGAGCCCAAGTGTGCTACCCTAGTGCTTACCCCATTGCAGTGGGACAGCAGGGGGACAACACCACAATGGGACTCTGCTAGAGGCAGACAGATAGATCTGGCAGAGTAAACAGTTATACTGTTATCCTGGTGGGAATTTCTGAGCTGGCAGTTAGGATCTGTGTTCCTGTGGAAGTTTTCTGCTGTTTCTGGTATATCAGGAGGTCTGCAGCTGGTTTTGGTTCTACCTGTTAAAAACACGGATATGTCAGTTCACTGCAATTGCAGAGTATCTCTTAATGGTCAGTTGGAGTCCTCTGTGGAAAATGCTAAGATCTAGCTAGCTAGTTGTTCTGTATACTATTCACTCCAGTACTCTTTCATCCTAAGTTCCCAAAACACTTCCTAACCTATACCCAATGGAATTGCAAGTGACTTTTTGAGTAGGGACATAAGCAAAACACTGGTGTCTTTCACTGAAAAACATTTCTTTCCAGACTTTATCTGTGTAAATCACTGCATCATCTTTAAGTCAGTCATACAGAAAAGGTATTTTCTGTTTCAACTATCTCATGAAGCAGATGTCAGGTTTTGAAATTTTAGAGAGATTCTGTTCTCTCTGTTGTGGTCCAAAAATACAATCCCTGCTATAGTTTTAAGTAAAGAAACAAATATTAATTAAAAAAAAGATACTAATTTCTATTGCTACAAGATGCCTGATACAAGATGCCTTCTCCAAGAACCACCTTGGCTTGTCCTGTGAAATTTTTGGGTCAATAGCATAACAATTAGGTTACTTGTGTTCCCTGGTGAAGACTGGGAAGACTAGGAATGTCAGCCTGACTCTTCTGTGTCTCTGGTTAACGTACCATCTATGACACCTCTGGCTAGTTAAAACTTTCTCTTTTGTTTTGATTAAAAATTCCATTCTGGATTCACAGAAATAAGCAACAATTCTCTCTCCTCAAACTGAAAGAAGTACTCAGCTGACAGATTCAGGCTTCACCTGGAATATGCGACTCTCCCAAAGTCCATGATATTCCATCAGGTATAATGTCAGCAAAAGGATAAATAGTCCCCCTAGGCTCCACACCACTAGAAATGCTGTCCAGACAGTAGCATTTGGAGAAAGAGTTCTATTTCATGTAGAAATTAAGCAGCTATTTGTACGTCAGTAGTTCATATATCAACAGCCCTAGATAAGTATAAGATTTCACTGTGCAAAATCCCACTTGCACACAGTTTGTACTGGAAGGCAGTCTCATTTTATCTAAGTATAAAAGAAAAGCTGTGAAGGTGGGTTGGGCACCAGAACTACAATAAAATGAAGAGATTTCAAGAAGTTACAAAGGACATCTCAGAGCTGATGTTTTCAACTTCCAGCTAAGCTGTCTTACAAAAAAATTTGCAGTTCAACCCTTTTTCTGTTGTTTCTGTTTGTGTTTAGGAAAAAGAAATTAAGCTAGTGAAAACAAATTCCTTCAGATAGGTTCTGTTCTTTATGCCACCTATATTGCCAGTATAATAGTGTCCTTGTCAACCTGCTGGCCAGATGCTGAAGCAGCATCAGCCAACCAGTTAAAATAGAATAGCCAGAAGTTTCAATCAATTCAGATTTCCTCAAACACTTGCTGGACTTTCATTCCAATTTCTATAAAAAAGTCTAGGAAGCTCCTTAGTGTTTAATTTAATTTTGTAGCTGCTACTTTATGACACTGACATAATAATTTTACAATGTTACTTTTAGTAACTATACTTTCTTTTTCCTTGTGCATTTTTAAATGCCAAGAATATGAGCAAGGTGGAGCGGAAACTGCTGTTGTAACAGGCAATACAGAGATCCAGTCATTCTTGATTCTGCTACGGTTAAATATTTTTCCACCACTTCCAGTGATTGTAAAGAAGGCTCTGTTCCCTTTGCAGACAGTCAACATGCCTCAGGTCCACGCCTTCTGTGCTTCCTATCCCTTGCTTTCCTGAACCTCCCCATGCTTCCCCCATAAACTTAGGAGGAAAAATGGATGGGCAGAGTGGTTTTTGGAAAATCTTACTTTGAATGGAGTTGCGTTAGGAAGCCCACGTGCCTGATAAAACCAAAAAAAAACCCAAACAAAAACCCCAAAACCCCACCCTCAACATGATGAAAATAAATCTCACCAAGTCATCAGCATCCTGCCCAAGTGACTAATTCCCCAAGGCAGAAAACAAAACAAGTTAAAAAAAAAATCGGTTTTCATATAACAAAGCCAAAACACGTCCAGATATGATTTATGATAAGCCCTGGGAGACATCTCTTCTTTAATGTAACATGGAGCCAGTAAAGGTGAGTTGACAAATACAGAAATTGATTTTTTTCTTCCCTTCCATCCTTTAGAGAAAGCATTTATTAATTTCAGTGTGATTTATGCCTACATGCATTCTGTGACTGGAGCTGCCCCAAAGTGTGTGAGGATCAGCAACTGCTACACTAGGGCACAGGGAGAGTTTAGAGAGTTTAGATATGAGTCAGATTTTCCATGAGCACTGCTCCTTATCTGGCTCCAAAGGCCAGAACCAGTGAGACTTTGTCTTGCTCACTCCTTCTAGTGTGTTTTAGCCCTTCATAAGTCCCTGGCAAAGGCTTCAGCATCATAAGGTTTCTACAAATAATATCTGCAACTCATGAGGGAAAAGGCAGAGAACTTCTCTGGTTCCCTGAGGCTTTATAAATACTTTTCTAACTAAAGGCAGTTTATAAATTTACTCAGAATTGCATGGGCTTGATAGAAATTCTCTGCTTACGATAGGATAAGAGAGCAGAGAACGAGAATTTTTGCTAGCAAGTGACCCCTGGCTGGAAGCAGCTTGTTAATGCTTTTAAATGAACTGCTGTTGCAGAGCTCAGGGCTTGAGCCAGAAGCACAATAGAAGGTGCATTATTATTACTGTTCTGATTATGGCAGATAATTTTGCTGTTCTCATTTAGAAATTTAATGGTTTGTTAATAATGTCTGATTTGGGAATGTAGTATAGTCTATCAGCTAGGGGGTCGCATAATGACATTAATAAAGGTAATTGAGGTTGTTGCTATAATCTTGTTTGCTTTTTGGTTTATTAATTGAAAATGTCTTATCTTAATATATGATAGAAAAAAAAGTTGTTCCTCTTTGAAGCCTGGGCATCTTGAAGGAAAAATGGTTGTGTCAGTCTACACTGTTCAAATGCTGTTGTGGTATCGGTACAGCAGTGAGCAGACAGAAGTGAACCGGTCCATTGTATGTAAGGTATTGTGTATCTATGTTTGTTTTGCATAAATAACAGCGTGTGCTGTTACTTATGTCTACATGTGTCTTTTATTGCAAGAGTTAGTGTATAAGTCTGTCTGGGATGCGTGTGATTGGTTAGAGAGCAGTTATAGGAGGAAATGGAGATGAGAGACAGGCAGGCTGCTGAATTTTTAACCCTGGAGAAGAAACTTGACATTCCATCTTCTATCAACGTCTGCCCGTGACTACTATTAACATTAATTATGGAGATACTTACGTGAACACTCTGTTAGCCCTAATTAGAGTTAATGGAGTATATGTGTGGATATTAACAGGACAAGAGACAACCAAGCTTCCCTTTCTAAGGTTAAATATTCAGTAGCTCCCTCTTAGACATCTCCAACATCCTATAATCATGCAGTCAGACTTATGCAAAAGCAGAACAGTTATTTTTCCTTTTTTTCTTCCCAATTATGACCCCATTACAGTATTTTTGCTTAAATGAAACAGCAAACAACAATGTGGCAGTGACCTCGGTTACGTTTACTAATGTAATTAAGCTGCCTCTCCTATATTCATTGTGCATCTCAGAATCAGACTTTATTAGCAAACCATTTGCTGTCCCTTTTACTGTCCTTTTTATGAATGCTAGAAGAATTACTTAAGAGGAGCTGTAAGGACTTTGCTTTGTTCTGAACAGAGACACTGCGGTAAAGAGCTCAGGGCCTGAGCTCTTGAGTAGGTCGTGTAGTACCTGAGGTCTGTAAAGTTCCTGCCACTGTGCTATTGTTTGATGCAGTAAAGACAAAAAAAACCGACCTTCCTCCTGCTTGCACTCTTCAGCAATCTTTGGTATTTTGAAAAACAGTGTTGCTGAAGAATTGAGGCTGCAGAATTTACAGGTTATCTTGTTATCCTGTAGCTGTGTATGATACCCCCTGCCTGCCACTAGCCTCTGTCCTGCAGGTCGGTAGCCTCACAGAAAATGTCTTTTCAGGACTGACTTGGAAATTCTGGAACCTTACTTGGGAGCCCTGAGGCTGCCTTATGTGGTGTCACACTTGCCTTAGGGCAGGGTATGCTTTCTTGTGGTCCATTTCCTTTGCTATGAGCATATGCTATGATCTCGGATGGTGTATGGGGTAAAAGGTTTTGGGGTTTGGGATTTTTTTGGTGTTTGTTTTTTTTTTTTTCACCCCTAGATGATCTGTTACATAGTTACGGGGCTGACTTTCTCTTACTACTAGCCAAACACAGTGCAGAGGTCATCTGCTGCTTAGTTGCAACCTTATGACTTGCAGCCTGTGGCTCCTGGGCGCTTCTTGGCTGGAACCACGGGAGCAGTGTTAGCCCCGCTTTCCAGCTATGATGGCTCTCTCTTTTTTCCTGAAACAATTCCAAGCACAAGAACATCTGTGCTTGGGTCAGCTCTCACATATGCCGGTTTGCAGAAACTGCCCAATAGCCCTTTGCTGGCTGAGGAGCTGAATAGTCACATGTGCAGAGCAGCAGGCTGGCGACGAGGCTCCGCAGATGGAATAAAGCACTCAGCTTCTAGGACTGGGTGGGAAGTTGGTCTCTGCTCACATTTCCCTGGAGGAAGGTTGATAGATTTTTGTTTTAGCCATTTGTTAGTTTATTTCTTGATGTTTCTATGCATTTTTCCACTTGTGTCGTTGCAGGTGCCTGTTTTCTTTTGTGGTGGTCACAGAATAGCTTCAGCTCTGTAATCAGGAATAATTACTTGATTTAACGTGTAAAGTAATGCTTTCACAGATCAGATCTACATGGACTTCATCCCTTTTTGTTTGTTTGTTGTTCATGGGTGTGTATTTTTTAATAGCCATGCATAGCTTAAAGTGCCTTATTTAAACTGTTGGGACAAAAAGGCTTTTGGTGGTGTTTTGCTCTGGGATTTAGAGTAAGCTGTTTGGTAGCTCTTGCCAACAACCTTGTTCTATGCTATGCAGGGTTGCTAATTTAACTCTGCATCTGCACAGTGAAAGTGGCAAAATCACCTACTGCAATATGGTTTACTCCAGGTTATGGGAAGGAACAAGTTTTTATAGTGTATCTACATTTGGATCTGTTAACAAAAAGGACAGATAAATCATCTTTTAAAAGGAAAAAGCTCTCTCATTATTAAGTTTCTATTAAATTACTCAGCATTCAGGTACAGTAGGAAAGAAACTGAAGCTGTAAAGGGAACATAGTCATGACATTTTATTTCAGCTAGAAAAATGTGGCCTTTCTTAGACCAGAAGCTGTCTCTGATGAGGCTGTGGTCTAGTTGTGTGTTTGGGAAAATGAAACTCAGTCTGTGTGGAGATATTGTCAGACTCACAGAGGTTAATCACCTTTTGCCCCAGGCAAATTCCCTTGTTTTTATAAGCTGCTGCAGCTAGGCTGTAAAGTGGAGGTCTCCAAGCAAAGCTAAGGTAATAACCACAGTGACAACTTAAAGCTGACTTCATGAACTAAATCCTGCATTTTCTGTCCTTTAAAATAAGCATAGGATATGTGAAATAAATTCCTCCCTATCTTGCCTATGACTCATAGAAATGTATCATACTTCTTGAAGCAGATGCTCAAAGTCTTCAGCCAAACCCTTGGACATTGATGCCTTAATTAAAATCAAATTGTTTTGTAGGTTAATTGCTGATAGCATACCACCAGTGTAGTAATTTTTCCTGTTGAATGGCTAAATGAGATCTGACATTAAAAAAAATCCTGTCCTGAGATGGACCTTTTTTTTTTTGATCTCTAGACCAAACAATAGGCCATTGAAGGGACTAATTTCAAAATCACTGAGTCACTGAGCCAGTAGCAGAGATTTAACTAGCAAGAAAGTCATTGTTCTGGGTGTTTGGTATAGGCTTAGCAGTATTACTTTAGTTTACAGAAATGAATCCTCCTGGTCAGTACTGGTAGATTCTATGGTTATCTGGTCACCTGTGATTTATCTTCTTTACCAGAAGGTTATCTTGGCTATTCGCCCACAGTGCTTTGGAGTCACCTAATTTATTTGTAATCTTCCCAGGATAGCAGGGAAAGCAGCAGATAAGTGTTGCAAGGAGAGTCGGCCAGAGTCAAGGCTACACCCAATATGAGTTTAGAATCTTGCTCCGTTTATTACATGTCTTCCACCAATTTTTATACACTGTGTTACAGTCTACGCGTAAGGTGCCTATTGGTCTGTGTCCACTATTCATGCACTAATTTGTTAGCAGTTACTACGCGCTAGGTGCCCATTGGTAGCAGTTACCAAGCATGCTGTGTTCTTGTTCCTGCCTTGCGGTTAGCTGTACTACTTACTACATTACCCACTTCACCTTGCTACAAGCCAACTTCCTCTAAATGTCAAGGTTATTCTGAGATTGAGGCGCTGCCACAATATCAAGCCTTAAAGAGCCAGCGTCCTGATGCCCTTTCCTTCTTAACCAATCCTCTACAGATAAGTACTAGCTGAGAAGCTCAAGTTGTAGGAAGATGATGTATTACATGAGAAAACATCATCTCAGCCAAAAATGAATTTCAGGAGCTGGTATTTCATGCAGGACGTGCAGAGTGCTTAGATGTGGGCTTGCTTGGTGTTCACTTCTATTTTCATTCATTCCTTTTGACTCGCAGATTTGTTTGAATGCTTCTGAGCAAAATCAGATTTGCTAAATGACAACTTGTGCAGAATTTGGATGATAAAGAAGATAAATACGGTGTAAAATATATGGTGCAGAAAACAATGCCAAGACAGTGCATTGCAGAAGAGGGGTGAAGTTAGGAAGTAAAAAAGGTATTATACACCTTCTCCATCAAAATTTGAAGTAGTGGAACTGATGAGGAAGAGAAATACCTGCAAGTACCTGCTTGGGGTGGTAATGGTTTGTTAAGTCAGGACAAAGTCAGCCCATGTTCATTTCATCAGCTGCAAAATTCTGTGGAAAGCCTGCATATCTTGATGCACTTACCCTTATGGGGATCAAGGGGCTGAAAGAGGAAGACTTGACTGTGCTGATTAGGTGTGCCCAGCTCCACTGAGTAGCAGCATTTAAAAAGCACAAGCTGGGTGAAAGATATTCTGCAGGATTTTGCAGAGCGGGCCAGTGTCATCACATACTTTCTTCTTGGCCTGTAGAGAGTGCACAGGCTCAGAAAAGGATTGCAGCCTAATGAAATAACAGATCCTTCAGCACATCTCCTGCCTCTTGTGTTCCTCTATGTGTCTCTTGTGCCTTGTCTTCCATCTTATCAGAGTCAAGCTTTACTCACCTCTAGGGCACCTGGGTGCACAGATTGAAAGGATGGAGGTTAAATATGGGCCATGAGTGGAGGCTGGTGTCAATAAGTAGAAACAGAAATATTGGAAGGCAGATTTACGTGAGTGCATCCTAGGTCCAGATTAATATGCTTCATCCAAAAGATGTAAACCAGTTCTCTAAGGGCTGCAAATAAGCATTTCCTTGTTGGGTGAAGTTTTGTGCTGTAGCTTTTCCATCTTGAGTGTCAGATACTTGGAAGCACCTGCCCCAAACTCCTGATCAAGTTTGTGCTGACTGGAAAATTTTTCTTCCTGAGCTATTTCTGAGTGAGCCACTGTAAACCCTGCATTTTCTGAAAGCATCCCACATCCACCCCCCTAGACCTTATTAGCATCTCCCCTTGATGTCACTGTGAAGCTTGTATGTCCCTTCACTGTGCACAAAGGGTTAGAGGGAAGGAAGATTCAAGCCACAAGTGAGGACAAGGTGTGTTTTCTGGTCTTTCAGCAATCACTTGGTGGCTTTTGCTCTTCAACTCTGTGAAAACCCTGTGCTGGACCTTTCCTTAACCACAGATTAGGTGCTGGGAACAGAGAGTGGTACAAGAGTAAGATGACAGTGGCTCCAAACAGAAGGTTAAATTTCAAAATGCGTTGGTTTGGCAATAGCTCTCAGCTCCTCGTGAGAATGCCCTTTTCCTCCAATACAAAACCACTTGTAGTGCAACCTCTGTGTTGTCTAGGAGCCGTGTGGCAGTGACAACACTGGTTGATGAGGAGCCTCAGCTGTGTTGCGGATGGTGTCTGCTTTCAAGAGGAAATTGTTCACTGTCTCTCTCTTCACATCAATAGATTGTTGACTTGGGATTCTCCTAGTGAAGGGATAATTGTGTGAACTTGGAAGAAACTTGCAGGGAGTGTCTGTGTGAGGACTGCAGAAGAGCAATTTTGGAGACATCAGCTCTAGATGGATACTTACCCATTTTGACCATATCATTGTGGGAAATATGGCAAAGGTGGAATAGAAACCATCTGTCTTTTTCTGTTCATGAGTTCAGAACTGTGTGGTTCATATGAAAGTCTCCACCTGGGGTTTTGTACCTGAACATTCTTAAATAATGCTATCAGTCACTCAAAATGCTTATTTTGATCTAAAAAAATCACTGTATTTTGAACACCATCTTTCTGGGCACTTCTTTGCTCTACTACTTTCAGTATAGACAGCCTGACGCTCTTATGGGATGTCTCAGACTACCTAGGTAGCAGATAAGTGGTGTTGTTAATTATATTGAATACCTGGGGTGGGATGATACACCAGCTTGAAATGACTTGCCAGAGTGTGAGTTTCTGTGAGAGATGTTACCAGAACTGGAGCAATAAAGTGGTCTGAGCACTAGATAGAGGAACACAGACACTGCCCAGGACACTTGCTGGATATCCAGGGTATATCAGCTTTATAAAGGGCATTTAACTTCATAAAGGGCTTTCAGACTGGAACATGCAAAGCAATCTTAGGCTTAAGTGTTATTAATGTTCTGATGCAAGGTGGTTTATGTATCACCAGACACGCAGGATAGTGACCATGAATTATATTTTGAAATTTGCCATATAATTTATTGTCAAATGTGTTTGCACAGCAAGTTTTCACAATATCTTCAGAAAGATTCTTCTCCCCGTGTTGTCAGCAGTGATGGGAGAAGCTTCTGTTAAATCCTGTGTCCCTCAAGACTGCTTTTCTTGTCCTTGGTGCAGAACTCAGAGCAGCCTGGCTGGAAGAATGCCCCCAAAGGACTCTCTTTCCGTACTGGGAATGGCTTGAACATCCTGTTGTTCCCTATGCATCTCAGCCTAAACCTAGGCTTCTTTGGCTGTTTGCCCAGCAAACTTGATTTTGATACTTTAAAGATATGTTTTTAATACTTTAAAGATATGTGAGGTGTTTCTTTTTCAGCTGAAAGGCAACATTGCCTTCAAATTTCATGCTGATCAAGAAAAGAGATGTAGCAAGGGTTGGGGTGAACTCTAGCCACTGAAAGCCGGTGTGATTTTGCGGTCAGAATTCAACCCAGACCTGTCTGACATAAAGGTTAGCCTGTGGAGTCCTGCCTTTTGAGGGAGATCTGATTTTATCAATATGTTCTGTTTGTTGTCTAGACTTTGTAAGAGTAGGAATTGCCAGATGCGTCAGACTGTGTTCTTGCTTCTTTTGTGTGTGAAGAGCAAGGCATTCAGCTGTCCAGCTCAAATGGTTTTTTGTGTTGTTTTAAGACTGTGTAAGAGCTGCCTCATGGTTGATCATGCGTTCATCATTCACATTTATAATTATTTAGCCCCACAATTTGAATTAGAAGAAGTGTTAAGTCATCAGTTTCTAACTTCTGGCTTTTAGGAGGTATTATTTCAGTGAAGACTGAGTAAAAGAAAATTCATCAACAACCAGAGTATTTCCATGGTTAAATTTGCTGTTTGAATTTTGAAAAAGTTCTGTACATGTATGATTGATGGTGCTTCAGGTTGTGCCCCAGGCCATTCCCAGGCTGCTTGCAAGTGATGCTGGTAGTGAAGTTTCCACTGCTGCCGTTATGGTTACATGTTATTTAGGTTACAACAGAGCTGAAAACATGCTGCTACTGAACCATTTCATGAGAAGAGATGCAATCCTTTCCCCCTAAAGCTCACAAACCTTGAAACAAAGCCTGCCTGGGGAGCCTCTTCAGCACTGTATTAAATGTCCTCGCTGAGAAATGATTTCTTACAATTAAGGCCTTCCTAATAGGCACCGTGAGTAGTATCAACACAAAACCATCTGTATTACATGGTTTAACCTGCTTTAACCCCAGCCATTCTCCTGGAGATGCAGAAAATGTCTGTTCCATACAAAGGTCTTGTCTTTCAGACAAAGCAGAAACATTTTGTTTAGTGCTAGCTTTCTAAGAAGAAAGTGGGTGAAAGTCACCCCACTGAGGCTATTTGAAAGCCTGTGTATCCATGTCATCAGCACATAAGCTGCTGTCTTTGTGTGCAAAAATGAATTGCTCCCAAGTCTCTCTGCTTAAGACTGCTGTAGATGCACTGTGCCTGGGGATTAAGGATATATTGGGAAAATGTATCTATTGTTCATGATGTCCCCTTCATTAAGGGGAAAAACATATGCTCTTTTACCTTTTAGCTGAAATATTTGACCCAGATTCAAACCTTAATGAAGACTAGATCCCTGATTTTGCTGGAGTTTTATGTCCTTAAAAAAATCTTTTCTTCTCTGAATAAGTTTTAAGTCTATCAGCAAGTAAGTGGGATTTGGGTGGTAAGGAGATTTCTGTAGGGTTACTTGGCTCCCCCCTCCCTGCATACGGAAGGATGAGGTTATTCTACAAGAAATGTTACAGGTGGTGAGATAAACAAGTTTTCCCCATATTCTTACCTCGGAAAAGTAAAGCTATGGCCTCCTCAAGGCTCTTCAATATATGTACCCCTTATTGCCTAGTTTTCCTGCAGTGAGAAGTGGATGGACCCGAAGAGCCCCCTGAGCAGAGTGGAGAGATGCCCATTGCCTGTGACACCCCTTGTTGTGCTCCAGGCAGGATGGGGTGGTTGCAGGAGGGTGCCTGCACAGCACAGGCACTGTGTTATCCTTATTCATGAGAGCTGCAGCACAGGGCTGTTTCACTTCATAAACACAGCTGAGCATCAGTGGAGGAAGTTTAATTAAGCACCTTTTATTTCTTAATTCCTGGAAGTGCTGAAGTGCACTTATCTGGCCTCAGTGGTGGCCAGGCTCACCGTGACTGATGCTGGAAGAGGTGAATGAGCACCATGGCAACAGCGAGGTGTCTCTAAACCCCACCGCTCCAGCAGCTGAGCCGGCTCCCAGCAGCATGTTCTAATTGCGGCTGTGCAGCAACAAAACAAATACTGGGAGATTTCCATAAAGGCTATAATCAAAGGAGCATCCCTTGCTTTTTAATGTGCTAAATGGGTTCATTTGTAAGCTTATTATGACTTCAGAGAGAGAAGCTATTAGAGTGATCATTAGCTGCCTGTGTGAACAGCAAGGAAAACTATGGCATGTTCCAGATTAACTCCCTTTTTAATGTCTACACTTTCATATGCATTAATAATAACCAACCATGCTGCCTTTTGTGTTTCCTTTGCCATAAGTAAGGACAAAAGAGAAAGGAGAAAGGGGACAGTGAACTATGCGCTTTCAAAATAAGTTCAGATGGAGAGAAAAATGAGGTATTAAGAGAGCAGCAAATTCACTAGCATGACATTGTGTGTCTTGATGCAGTATCTGCTATTCACTGGGAAAGCAAAAGCAGCTGGGAGCCAGCCTGTGAGCATTGGCTCATATCTCACTTAGTCCCTCCACTCCTGTCATCTACGTGTGAATTGTTTGTGGAGGGTCTTTTGTCTGCCTGGAACCTGATGATTGTGCTTAGATTATACATATTTTGAAGGAAGAGAGAACATTTAGAAACACGTATGCCGAAATTATGGGATTTATTAACTTTCATTTATTTTCCTGCAGAACATCTGGAGCTCTGTTGTGAGCTGCTGCTGTAGTTCTCTCTTGGCTCCTTCTCCTCCTTGCACTTTCTGAATCAGAAATATCTGTAGCAAAAGACCTTGGATGGTTGGGCATTCGTACCTTGATCTGGACAAGTTTAGTTGAAATCAGTTATATTTACCATTCAAACCATATTAGCTGAAGTTTTATGTCTTAGAGTAAGTTAAAGGTGCTGAGTAGTGTGAAATTCAGTTTATGTTTCAAGTGGATAATACAGCATATGTATCAGTTTGGCTCTAAGCAGAGTAACTTAGGCTTCATATCTGCCTCTCTTCCCTAGGTTGTTTTTCATGACCTCTGTTGCACTTATGTTTTCCTGGACTTATCACACCTAAAGTTTATTTATTTCCTAGGTAAATAAATCACACTGAATTGTGAGTTCTATGGGATAAAGAATTTCCTATTGTGTTTAGAATTCATGGCACTTTAGGATATATTATTATTCTTGTTAACAACATTTAAAAGATTACCAGAATTAGACAAATAATGCCAGTTTGGATTTTCAGCTGTATTATTTTCTGGTTTATTTACTATTATTGAGATCCGTCATTTAAGAACAGCTTTTCTTACAGGATGTTTTTCCTAACCTTTGCTTTTCTAAACTGACTTAAGCTAACTAAATGGACTGTTCTGGTTTTGCTTAATAGAGAGTTACCTTGAACAAAGGAAGCTTATTTATCTTCTTTTTTTTTTTTTTGGTAAAATAGTTCTCTTTGGGATTTCTTTCCTAAAAGCAATTAAGATCATTAGTCCCACAAATAAATGGTGTTAAAGGGTGGGTTTCTTTTTCCCTACCTTCTGCTTATAAAAAAGCAGATAACAACAACAGGAGAAGTTAACCTACTGATCTGGAGCTCTGTTCTGCATTAAAACTGATGATAAAAGCAGGGGTTTCAAATTCCCTTGCCCGTGGGCCCTCAATTGTGCCCTACCTGTCTGGGGCTGCTTTTTCTTGCTGAGGAGCAATCATCATCTTTTTGATAGGACAAGACCCTGTGGCTCATAGTAATCCATTTTGATTGCTTCCTTACTTTAAAATCAATCATTTTTCTTCTCTGCATTGTCTCTCTGAAGCCTGCAAAGTATCAGGAAACTTTTGGAAATCATGGTCTGAGGAAGACAAGGTTGCCACAGCAACTGCCCAGTGTTTCTGAGATGTATTCCTCCCTCTTTCAAAACAATCATGAATGCCACAAACTGCTGAGGCTTTGCTGCAAACAAAGCAAGACTGTAAGAAAAGAGGATGGAAAAGAGCATAGAGGAGCCAGTGGTTATAAAGGTGAGATGTGTCAGGCTAAGGAAAAAAAGTGGAAGGCGTTTATGCTTCATGTTAAATGCCATAAGCATGTGTAGTGCTGTGACTCAACAGTATCTGACATGACAGTGGATAATGTCAGCTGGCTTGTGAGGCAGGTCCATGATCTACTTAAGATGGTGACATCTATTCCATCCTGAAGGCAAGTATTTTCAGACACAGGAGGGCAAAGTTAACTGCCTCCCTTTTTGGTATGCTAAATAGGCTTCATTAAGGGATAGAAGATGCCTGTCAAAGAGTGTAACTCATCAGCCAGTAGTAATCAACTTTTTCATGGGTTTGGGACTGGTCTTGGTATTTTCTGCTGACCAGAGGGCTGTACTCTGAGTCAGAAGTTCTAGTGCTTCCATTTCTCTTTTAGCCTTGGTTTTCTTATCTGCTAAATAGAATTAATTTCTGTAATATTTGTAATCTTTGGGTCATCTGTTTAGAAAGGCAGACAATCAGTACCGTATGATTCCATTCTTCTGTGGTTAATACAAGGAGAAAAACATCTGTGGGCTATCTGAAGAGTTGTTTTTTCTTTAATGAAGAACTTAAAAGAGCTGCAGGCTGTCAGGTTTGTTTGTTCTGTATACAGTATCTTTTTTTCTGAGATGGCTAATGTCTGTGTGTGAAAAGCTCTCTGAAAGAGGCAGACATGATTTCCTATTGAACTTTACTTGGGAAGGGGCCAAAGTGAGCAGTTCATGTTTCAAACTGCTGTATGCACGTTTTGAACTAGTTGAAATGGAGTGATTTGTGGCCTGATGCTTGCAAACACATACCCTAGCATTTTTTCAAACATTACAATATTTGGGAGAATAGGTTCTGCTCTGGGGCTTCTGAGTTTACATTTTGAATGTCTATGTATGTGTGGGAGATTTTACCTCTATATGACTTTGTGTTCTATGCAAGTGTTGTGCAAAGTTACTGTAGTAGTAAGTGTTCTGTGATTGGTTTTCTTGAAAAGCAAGTGTTATTTATATAAAGACGTTTTAAGGTGCTTAGTCATAGAATCACAGAATGATTTGGGTTGGAAAGGACCTTAAAGATCACCCAGCTCCAACCGCCCCTGCCCTGGCAGGGACACCTTCCACTGGATCAGGTTGCTTAAAGCCTCATCCAACTTGGCATGAACACCTCCAGGGAGGGGGCATCCACAACTTTCCATGGCAACCTGTGCCGGTGCCTCACCACCCTCACAGTAAGAACACAGGGTAGACGAGGAGAATCACCTTCCTCGACCTGCTGGTTACACCACGTTTGATGCAGCCCAGGATGTAGTTGGCTTTCTGGGCTACAAGCACACATTGGTGGCTCATATTGAGTTTTTCGTCCACCAGCACTCCCAAGTCCTTCACTTTAGGGCTACTCTCAGTCCATTCTCTTCTTAGCCTGTATTTGTGCTTGGGATTGCCCTGACCTTGCACTTGGCCTTGTTGAACTTCATGAGGTTAGCACAGGCCCACTGCTAAAGCCCATCAAGGTCCCTCTGGATGACATCCCTTCCTTCCAGTATGTTGACCATGCCACACAGCCTGGTGTCATTTGCAAACTTGCTGAGAGTGCCCTCAAGTCCATTGTCCATGTCTGCAACAAAAATATTAAACAAAATCAGTCCTAAGACCAACCTGAGGACTGACATTCATTACCAGTCTCTACTTGGACAATAAGCCACAACTATTTGAGTGCACTCCTAACCACCTCCTTGTCTACCAAGTGGTCTATCTAATTTAGAGACAAGGATGTCATACAGGACAGCGTCAAATGCTTTGCACAAGTCCTGGTAGATGTCACTCTTCCCTTATTCACCAATGCTGTAGCCCCATTGTAGGCAGCCACAACATTTGTCAGGCAAAATCTACCCTGAGTAAAGCCATGTTGGCTGTCACAATCACCTCTTTATTTTCCATGTGCTTCAGCAGGGTTTCCAGCAGGATCTTCTCCATTCTGTTGCCTGACACAGAGGTGAGACTGACTGGCCTGTCGTTCCATGGATCTTCTCTTTTTCCTTTTTTTATAATGGGGTTATTTTTCCCCCTTTTCTGGTCAGTGGGAACTTCACTGGACTGTCATAACTTCTCGAATAAGATGGATAGTGGCAGCAACTTCGTCTGCCAGTTCTCTCAGGACCCATGGATTCATCTCATCAGCTCCCATGGATTTGTGCACCTTCAGGTTCCTCAGATGGTCTTGCACCTGATCCTTTTCTACAGCGTGTGGTTCTTTGATCTCCCAGTCCCTGGTTTTGCCTGTTGTGCCTTGGGCAATGTGGCTTGAGACACTTGGGGGTGAAGGCTGAGGCAAAAAAAGTCATTGAGTACCTCAGACTTTTCTATACCCTGAGTAATCTGATATCCTGTTTTCTTCTGGAGAAGGGCCCATGTTCTCCCTAGTCTTCCTTTTATCACTGACATGCTTATAGAAGCTTTTCTTGTTCTTGACGAACATGGCCGGATTTAATTCTATCATGGCTTTAGCTTCTCTAACCTTGTCCCTGGTTACTCAGACAATTTCTCTGTATTCCTCCCAGGCTACCTGCCCTTGCTTTCACCCTCTGTAGGCGGTTTTTTTGGGAGGGGGGTTGAGTTTAAGTTTGTCCAGGAGTTCCTTGTTCATGCATTTTTCCTCCTGTGTGTGACTGATGTGCTCTAATACACAGCCTTTTTGTGGCAGAAGTGTGTCTTCCGTAAAAGCAGACAGACAAGAGCCAGAATGGGATATGGCCTAGTTGTCCTGAACACTCTGCTTGTGCAGGAAACAGGGTAGTTTTAACAGTAGCTCAGGTTCATTTAAACAACATCCCAAGCCTCATATGATTTTAGTGTTATAAAAACCAACCAGATTATTATTTTAAGGTATAAGATGCCCCTAAGGGCTTTGTTCACTCAACTATACTGAGGAATTAAATGCTCTTAGGCAGTGCAACAACTTCATTTGCTCCAGCATTGCAAGGCAAGGCAGTCATCATTGGTAAATGGACCCATATTACAGTGATATTAGCATTTTAATGCAACTATAGAGGAGGTAGATTGACTGTAATTTAGTGTCTAGTTGCATGGCCTTGTGCAGGTCCTCCCATCACTGCTCCACAGGGGGCGATTATAGTTACATAGTGCACTTTGAAATCTAATTGGATTTACGTGTAGTAATGTAGTTGTGTCACAGCAATGACTCTGCTATGCAAGCACTATGTAATTCCAGTGTAGTTAGTTATTTATGTAGGAGCGATAGTTAAAGGATAATGCATGGGACTGACAGCTTATACCAAGTTCCAGTTCAGGAGCAGCAAATGTATTCATTTTTTCTGAAGTCGTTGCTATGGAATGATGTTAATCTGGTCCTGCTTCCACAGAGATGTTTCGTCTCACTCTTCATCATAAAAACACTGACCTGTTGCAGACTTCTGTCTTCAGTTTCTCTTTTGGCTGAGCATATTGGCTGGCATGTGTTTCGGATTCTCTAGATCCTGCAGGTGTGGTGAATGAAGGGGACTGGCAGAAGCTAGAGGCACTTGTGAAGCGGGACATCTATAAGCAACTCATCTGGTGGCCTTCCTGCACCAGTTAACGTGCAGGAGACTAGATTTCTCCCCTAAACAAGCTTTGCTTCTCCACCTTGTGCCCTCCATTCGTTTCTTGTTTTACTTGTTACCTGTTGGCTATATCAGCCTCTTTTTGCCCCCTCCCTCTATGCTCTGACTCTCCGGCTGTCTTTCTTGCTGCCTGAAACCAGCAGGAGTCATGAGTTCAGCTGTTTTTCCTTCATCAAAGCCTGCTCCTTACAAAGAGCTGCTCTCAAAGCAGTGAATGTGAAGAGAAGCCAATGCTCAGTAGGACTTGATGCAGTGGTTGTGAGATGAGCGAGGAGTCAGGACAATGTGCCAAACGCAGCTGCTCAGCCAGCTGAGGCAGCATGGCTTGCATGCGCACAGCCCCAAGGAAGGAGCTTTGGCCTCAGCCCTTACTCCAGCTTCCACTGTGTTTCCCCAGCGACTGTAATTAAAGTCATCAGCTTGCTTGAGTCTCAATTAGGCATGGTGTTTTTGCACTTTCTGCAATTCTCCCTAATGACAAAATCATAGCTATTAACCAAAGAGAGTCTATTTGGCAGGGACTTCATCCCCTTTAAGGCCGTAGAGTAAGATGGAGTATTGCTATTGTTTGGCACCATACGTGCTCTTTCATCCCTTCTGACACAGCACCTGCTGACACCTACTGAAGCATTTAAGCCTTTTCCTCTCTGTGGTGCTGCGATTTCTTTAAAATAATGTGATTTAAGAGGAATAAAAAAATAAAATTCTTCTCTCGTGTAGAACTTTGAGGGCTTGTAGGGATGTAATTGTACACACGTGCAGTGGGAGCAGGAATCCTATCATTCTGGTTACTTTCCTAATGACAGGTTTATATAGCACAGTGTCACTTTTGCTTTAAAGTTAGAGTCATCTTCTCCTGGCAACAGGATTGTGGCTTCACAGGACAGGACAACTGAAGAAATTGTCTCTCAATTGCACGTGCAACTGAGAATTCACAGGGTGAAGTATCCACATGCACAAAAGAAAAAGATAAAAAGGTACAGGTGCATACTGGGCTCTGACTGTCAAAAAGGGGCTCTTTACTGTGGGGCAGTGACACTGGCTCTTGTCCCAGCTGTAAACTCTTTGGGCCCCTCTCTGGAGGTCCCTGCACCTGCTAAAACTATCCCTCAGCTGGTCACCCTCTGAACTTCCACATGGATGGTAAAGCTGTACTTATCTGGGGCAGTCTTCATACACAGCATTATAAAGTGGGGCAATTCAGCCACTGCTCACGAGATGCTTTCAGTACTTTGCAGTGGAGATGTGTTGATTGGCTGTAGATGTTTATACCCTCCAGATTTCAAAAGGGAAGCCATCCCTGCTCATCATTCATAGATGTCCACAGTGACAGAGGGAGGATATTAAATGTGAAGGATTAAGGCAAAACAAAAAGGCTATGAATATGCATTATGTTTTATATTGTAATAGTTTCAGCCACCTTGAAACTCTTTATTTGTTTCCTGCCAACAGCAAATAATAGGCTTTTACTCACAGAAGTCTTAATGGGAGGCAATTTTCAGAGGCACATTCACAAATGTTTGTGGGAAACAGATGTTAAATGCACCCTCTCCAGAAATCATGATAAAACACCAGCAGTGAGAAAGCAGGGATAGACCCAGGTGGCTTATCTGATCCCTCACAGGGAAGCAGTGGCTTTAGTGAATTTGCAAGTGTTTCAAAAATGATTTGCAAACATAGAGGGAGTGAAATATCATGCCAAGCAACCCTGTGTGAATATTGGACCCTTTATGGTATATTCACTGCTTGAATAGTTAAAGGCTTCCCTTTTCCCACAGGCCCTGCAGTGTGAAGTTGGAGTGTGATGGACACAGGGAAAAAACAACCTAGAGAGAGTGACCTGAGAAACCAACAGTCAAGCATACTTTGCATGTTAGTCTGTAGTCTTACATGACCTTTGCCTAGTCAAAGTATGTCATTAGTACTGTGCAGGCAGAAGTTCGAATTTATTGAGAAAATTGTAACTGTTAGCTCGAGCTGCAGTCCCTCTGTTAGCTTGACCTAGGTCCCTCTGCCTGTACTGGTTTATCTAATGCTTTTGGGCAGACAATGCAGTGGCTTCACTGTCTCAGTGATTCCCAGACGGTGAAAATGAGGTAGAGAGAGGAGAAATAATTTGCTTATCTTGCCGTGAAGACCGTCTGGAAGAATGAGGGTTTGTGCCCAATGTCTCAGGCTGTTGCTCCTAATGGCAGGACTGGGCTTCCAAAAGATGCATTCCATCTCCCTTCCTCTGCCTTTTCCATTTTTCTGGTAAATGGTCTGTAAAGTCACAGTAGATTAAAGTTTGTCTAAACCCCTTATAAAACATTGAAGGTGCAGCTGGTATTAATCTAGTCCTATTGTGGTATGAGGTGCCTGTGTAATGGGACTATAGATTTACATGTGGTCTGAGGCATTTAAAATGCCCTAAAGATTGTTAAAGAGATTCTGAGGGATTGGATCCCTCACTGGGTATTAAAAGCTCTTCATTAGTGCTAATGTAGACTAAATTAAGTTGACAATTAGACTGAGCATACTCATCAGGATGATGTGTTTTAATAAATTGTGTATTTAACGTGATTGCATTTTACTGAATTCTGCAATAATTGCGTATTTTTCTTTCAGGACAAGCTTGGCTAGAAAAAGATATATGGGACACAAAGACAATTAAAGACTAGAAAAGACTCTGTGCTTCAAGTTCTAAGATTTGTGAAGGTGAGTCTTGTTTACAAGTTCTTTCTTTCTATGTGCCAAATTCTTTCTCTGCCTCTGTGAAGGCTGGATAGGTGCAGCTCTGGTGTATAGGAACTGGTTAAGAAATAGACAGTTCATTTCCCATCATGTTACCTGTGAGGTGTACCGCAGCAAGTTTTCCCCCTTTGGTCTCCTACTTAAACTGCTCCTATCCCTCTTCTATCTGGAGGAGCAGACTGACTGGAAATAATACTCTTGATAGGGTTTTCTGGAAGGCATCACCTGTTAGATGTGTTCTTTTAGCAGACCCCACCATTTTAGTTTAAAAGAGTTGGGTGCTGCTTCCACAGTATAGATGGGAGATGGGTGCTCTGTGAAGGGAGGCAAGCGTGCTGAGCCAAGTCCCTGTATTTGAAAGCCAAAGGGTGGGCTGCCATGTTCCTGGGGAGAGGACACAAGGGAGTGATGCCAGCTTGTGGCAGTGCTTCGCCATTGGTGCACCTTAGAGCTTCAGAGATGCTTCTAGTGACATCTCAGCTGGAACAGACTCTAGAAATCTAAATGCTGACTTGGAAGAGGTGCCTGGGCCTGGGGAATATCAGTCCTTGGAGATACTTAAAACTTAAATAATGTGACACTGAGCAACTAACTTTGAAATTGGATCAAACTTAGGAGTTGGCTCAGGCTGCAAGAGGGGGATGTTTGTACTCAATAACATCCGAAGGTCCTGTCCAACCTAAGTATTTCAGGGATTCCATAACAAAAGTAATGGAGCAATCAGTGAAACTGCAGGCTCCAGTCCAGTGTGAAAGGGATGTGGAGGTAGAGCGAAATGTCAGACCTAGCAAAGAGAAACTTGGATGCAGTTTTTGGGGGTGTGGTTGAGCAGCTGCCTTTAGATATGTGAAGTTCAAGGTAGCTACAAGGCATGCAAGAGCAAATGTCAGAAGGAAGGAAATAAATGGGAACTGGAGAACAGAAAAATGCAGTGTCTTGCAAAGTTAGACTTTATTCTTAACTGATTACAGCGGCTGGAGTACATTTCCTGGCTACACTGCTGAGAATTTTTAGCCTTCCCATCGTTTTGCAAGATAAAATTCATATTAGAAGGGGAAATGTAGAATAATCTGCCTAAGATAAAGCTGAACATTTATAGCTACATTTCAGACAAAACCAAAAGCATCTCATATGTCTCACAGGTCTGAGATGGGACACACCAGAGAAGGCATCTCTCAGCTGCTGTCTTCTGCAGTTCTAACTGTTAATGTTTGCTTAGCGTTAAATGTCTCCTGCAGAGGAGTATTTAATCTATCACAAATTTAGGCACTGGAGGAGGGGAGAGAGGGTATTTTTAAAAGGTAGATTGAGATATATGCATTCAGTTTTTATCACACTTGCATCATTGTGTAGTAGGAGTAACTTAAAAAAAATTGCCTTTTCTGTGTATGGCTTAAAAAGAGAAGTGGAAGGAAAAAGAAACCCTGTGGGTCAGGATTGTCTTTTCATGTTAGTTATTTTCTTCATGCAGCCTGTCATCAGGGAATTAAAGTACCTTTAGCTAATTAGTAAGGCAGCAGTTGACATAAATGATTTCATAATTACATTATTTGCAAGTAACAGTATTTGCATTTTTGCTTGCATTGTTTGTAAATAGTGTTAGGTGTATGCTCTTCAAAGTATGAACACTCTTCAAAGTCTTGAGTACTACTGCATATATGAACTAGATGGTTTCACATACACTGGAGCGCTTGAGTTCTGACATGAAACAGTTTTAAGTGCTATGTAAGAGGTCAGATCAAGCTTTTGATTGATTTGCAGTGTTTAATCAGTGCAATCACAGGATCCATATGGTCATCTTGCATGTGCTGTTGGAGAACCTGGGTCTCCTGCAGAGAACGGAAAGGGTGTATTATACTTGTATGTGCTCTCTACATTCCATCACTAAAACAGTTGCTCAGAGCTCTTGTTTGTCAGATCAGCAGGCTGGCATTTTTTTGGAAGCTTGCATTGAGCTCTTATGATCATGGGAGCTCTGACGTGCTCTGTTCTTGGTTTTGCAAGCCCAGACTTCACACTGTTGCCACTGACTTCCATTTGTACATCCTGAGTTGAAGGACTTTGGGATTTTTAAGTCCAGCTGGGTGTGTTCATGGCTTGAAGCACAGTACAATTAGTGGGGTTGTGCTTAGCTGTTACTCTGCTGTGTGAAGCGTGATGGGTGTAGAAATTAGAAATCTGAGCCCAGCAGCACTGACAGGGACAATTTCTAGCGGAAGCAACTGAGGGAGTCCTCACTTGTCAAAGCTGAGTAAGCATGTGTTTCTTCTGCTTCTTCTGGTTTACTCTGACTGCCTAGCCCCAGCAATGACATTTTCGAGACCTGATTGCTCAATGGATTTAAGTCTCCCTTCCCTGGTCCTACCTAGAAAACACTAACGTACTGAGTGGGTGCATGGGAAGGAGCAATGCAAGGAATCATAGCTTAGGTTTGTCTTTGAAAAGAACAGGAGGCTTGTACTCAGTTTGTATAAATCAGAGTGGTTCAGGGGAGCCTGCTTGTCTTGCAGAGGAGGGACATTCAGACATAGAAAGTAAAGTAAAATGGGGATGTGATATATCAACTCTACAAGATAGTGTTAGACTCAGGAACCACTGCTTGAAGTGTGAATGATGTGAAGTGGCACAATACAGCTTAACTAGTTTGCTTTTTTTTCCCCTAAGGCTACTTAAGAAAATGTATTATGTGGGTGGATGCTTAGGGCAGCAAGACTTAGAATTTTCTCAGATAACTTTCTGACTTTGGCTAATATACCAAGATTTAGCCATTCTTTCTTTTATTGAGGCACAACTTTTCTGTGTGGTGATGGGAACATCTGGGTGCCACTAATTCTGACACCCTTTAAATTCCTGTATGCTATAGAATTTTCTGTATTTTCATATCCCTCTCTATTACAGTTTCTAAGCTCATGGGTTAGCTTGGCGTCATGGCTGAAGGTTCATTTTTTCCATGGAGCTGAAGAATTCCCTCCCTAGGTCCTTGCCCTACAGGACTTCAAAATCTCCTTTCTCTGTAAGGTTTGCAGACATGGCTTTAAAAGCCATCAGGAAGCTGTAGGCATCTCCTCCAGGGACACATCAAAGCTCTGTGCTTCACTCCATCTCCTGCAGTCATGGTCTTGGCTTTGAGTCTCTCTGGGAAGGACAGTTGTGCTTCAGAGGCATAAGACAGTAAACGTTGTGAAGAAAAATATTGCCCTTGTTCTCAGGTTTGGATTCAGGTGTATGGTTCCCCAGAGGCAAGGTGGACTGTAAGACTGACTTTGTGCATTGTGCACCTGCTTGAGATTCCTCTCGCAAAGAGGGTTCCCTTGGTAGTACCCAGCCACAAGAGGCACGCTGCTCTCCGGACCCAGGCAAGTTAAGATGCAAAGAGAAAGCATCTGCATGTCTATGTGAACTTCCGCATCACATCATTTGTGTCTCTATTTTGTGACTAGGATGGAACTAATTTGATTTTTAAACTAAGTCAAAGAAGTTCAGCAAACACACACTGTATGATAAAAATCTGGCTCTTACCTCAGGCAGCCCCTTGCTGAGAGTGCTGCCTGCCATGGTTTTTCTCAGCTCTTTTGCTCAAGCACTGCAGTTCCCATGGTCACAGAGGAAAGCACCCTGCAAGGCTATACAGGTCTCACAAGCTTTGTGGATTATCAAAAACAATGAAGGAGTGAAAGAAAGAGTTTTATTTCTGGCCTGGTGAAAACCTTGGATAATATCTGTTTTTTCTTTCAAGTCAATTGAATGTACTTGCTAATGTAGCGTATCGTTGGATGCAGGTCTCTTTAGGGAATGGCATTCGCAGTAGAGAAAGTGGAAGAGGTGGGTTAAGGAGCATGTGGGCTTTGGATAGGCTTGTCTAGGGAACTAAGCAAACTTGTGTCTCTGTGTTTGCATATGTATGCATCCATCTGTGCACAGTGCCATGACTGCATTATCTTCTGTTTCAGTGAAAGTTTTACTATTTTATGTATTTATTTGTCTATCCCTCTAGGGTACTGGGTGATGTAATTGCATATTGGGAGAGACAGTCACTTCATTAACAGGAAGCCAAAAATTTCTTCCAGAGTAGCCCCACCTGGTCAGGATTTATAGCTTCTCTTCCAATAGAAATTACTTTCCTAAGCAGTTTGTTGTCTAATTCAGACATGGAGTTTCAAAACTGTTTAAGGTTACTTAGCATTTTTTTCTGGTCTTTAAAGCTTACCAACATTGGTCCATGGGCTATTCCTGCAGAGGACCTGTGCAGGGTAGGGTGTAGAACACTTCAGAAGCATTTCACACTGCATGACAAGCAGATGCTGTGCCCCAGGCTGAGCAGCTGTGTGAGGACAGCCTCCTCAGGCCCTCCATGTTCACAGTGGAGTCATTCCCAGCCCAGCTCTTCCAAATGTTTCCGTGAAAATGTTGTCTGTATTTGTGTGGCATTCATTCTATAGAGGAAGCTTGTATGGAGCTACCTGTCCCAAATGCTTGCTTGTGAGTCTTTCAAAGGGGCACATCTTCATCTAGCTTGATAGTTTGATATAACCTTTTTTCAGCATAAGGTAGGCAGGTACTTCCAGTGCTTCTTAGACTTGACAGTCTTTAGGGACTGGGAAAAAAAACCTTTGTGTGCAGAGGAATATTTTTTTTCCCCAGCATCTCACACTGCAAGCAAAGCTAGAGCTTTCCTCTCCTGCAACCATCCTCTTCCCACCTGCATTCTCCTTTAGACCTAGAAGAATGTAAAAGGACTTAGCAGTGATCATCATCTCTTACTAGCCTAGCCTGTATTGCTTTGTTCAGGTAAGAAATGAGCCCTTCTGTATAATAGGACCTGGGTGAACATACAAATGGAGATAGGATTGTGTCACTCCAATAAAAAATGGGTGTGCTAAAGAAGTGCTGGTATTTTGCAGGAATTGGATCAAGGAGCCTGAAGACCATGGAGGGAGACTGTCTGAGCTGCATGAAGTACCTGATGTTTCTTTTCAATTTCTTTATTTTTGTAAGTACTTACGATCCCCTTTCTCTTCTGCAACCTCCCGTTTCCAGCAGCCTGCTGCTCCCCAGTAGGATAGTCTAAAATTTGATAAAGTTGCCATGGTACAAAATACCCACTCAGCTTTGCACCAGCAATCACTGAGGGATTTTGTGGTGTCCAAAGATGCTCAGACATTCAACAAGCCAGCACAGTGGTCACTGTTATCTGAGTTATTCTTGTCTTTAGCAAGGGAGACCAGAGAGAATGCTAACGGTGTACATGGTCTATCTTGGAATGGCAGAAGAAATTGGATTTTGGTCCTGGGTGCCCCACTGAGGTTTTCACTAGGAAACGTAGTGATTTTCCTACCACATACAGGGTCATTCTTAGTGACCCTGTTGCACAGGAAGGATGGGAGCTCCCAGACACTCTGGCCTCTGTGGTGGGAAGGGTTCCCCTGTGCCCTTTCACTTGACTGTCCCCTGCAGGTGTGCCAGCAGCTTGAGACTCGGTCTTTCAGGACTGGGGAAGGAGTAAATTGTAGAGTGACATGTCAAGGAAGAAACGTCCTTTTGCTGTAAATTTTCATTTAGTAAGCAGGAGGCACTTAAAAGTAGCATGTCATCAGTCACCTGCTCTATGGACAATATATGCCATGAAGAAAAGGTGTTCTCAAAGTGAACACCTTTGATAAAGAGATAGCAATGAATTCAGTTTTCCTGCAGCAGTTGTTTTATGTTACCTGTCTCCCTCTCTCTCTTCTCATTGTGCCATGACAGCTGGGAGGAGCATGCCTGCTGGGAGTTGGGATCTGGGTCATTGTGGATCCCACAGGTTTTCGAGAGATAGTGGCTGCCAATCCTCTGCTCTTCACGGGAGCGTACATCATGCTGGCTATGGGAGCGATGCTCTTTCTGCTGGGTTTTCTTGGCTGCTGCGGTGCCATCCGTGAGAACAAATGCCTCCTGCTTTTTGTAAGTGTCCTTGTGGGTTTTGTTGGCCATTTGGTGTTCCCCAGGAATGGGGTTGACTGGATAGTTGGTGCTGTGATAATTGCATGAATGGATGTCTGTTATTGTAGACATTATTCCCTTAGAAAATAAATAGGTTTAAGGTGCTTTTACATACGACTAGAAATACAGAGAATTTGTTTCTTCTGTGTACCAGACTTGAGCTCAGTGGATACGGAGTCTAGAAGTGTATTTTGACTTTGTGAAGTTTTGTTTCAAAATGGTCCTATTTGTGGTTTGATTTGGGGTGTTTTTTAACATTTATAAAGTGAACAGAAATCACAGAATTATGGAATGCCTAGATTTGAAAATATCTTTGAGACCATCAAGTGAACCTATGCCTGTCCATTGCTAAATCATATCCCTAAGCACTTCAATTACAGGCCTTTTAGTTATATCCAGAGATGGTGACTCAACCACCTCCCTGGGCAGCCTGTTCCAGTGCCTGATAACCCTTTCAGTGAAGAAATTTTTCCTAATGTCTAATCTGAACCTCCCCTGGCACAGCTTGAGGCCATTCCCTCTCATCCTATCACCTATCACTTGGGAGAAGAGACCAACACCCATCTCTCTACATCCTCCTTTCAGGTAGTTGTAGAGAATGTTAAAGTCTCCCCTCAGCCTCCTCTTCTCTAGGCTAAACAACCCCAGTTCCCTCAGCTGCACTTCCAAAGACTTGTTCTCCAGCCCCTTCACTAGCTTTGTTGCCCTTCTCTGGATGCACTCCAGGACCTCAATATCTCAATATCAAAACTGAACACAGTATTCAAGGTCTGGTCTCACCAGTGCTGAGTACAGGGGCAAAATCCCTTCCCTGGTACTGCTGGCCGTGTTGTTTCTTATACAGGCCAAGATGCCATTGGCCTTCTTGGCCACCTGAGCACACTGCTGGCTCACATTCAGTCAGGTGTCAGCCAACACTCCTAGGTCTTTCTCTGCCAAGCAGCTTGGGTTTTTATGTCCCAAGTGCAGGACTTGGCACCTGGCCTTGTTAAACCTCATTGATCCAGATCACTTTGTAGAACCTTCCTGCCCTCAAGCAGATCAACATTTTCTCCTAGCATAGTGTCATCTGCAAGTTTACTAAGGGTACATTGAAACTCTTCGTACAGGTCATTGATAAAGGTATTGAACATGACTGGACCCAGCACCAAACCGTGGGCGACACCACTTGTGACCAGCCTCCAGCTGGATTTAGCTCCATTTACCCTGATTCTTTGGGCCCAGGCATCCAGCCAGTTTTTAACCCAGCCAAGGGTACACCTATTCAGGCCAGCAGCAGCCAGTTTCTCAAGTGGAATACTGTGAGAAACAGTGTCAAAGGCTTTACTGAAGTCCATGTACATTACATCCACAGCCTTTCCCTCATCCGTTAAGCAGGTAACCTTGTCCCTCCTTTTGTTGTTGATACATTTGTAGAAATAGTTCTGATTATGTTTCACAGTATTGGCCAATCTAAGTTCTAGTTGTTCTTTAGCCCTTTGTATTTTTTCTCTAGAGAGCTGGGGTTGTTTAGCCTGGAGAAGAGGAGGCTGAGGGGAGACCTCATTGCTCTCTACAACTACCTGAAAGGACGTTGTGGAGAGGAGGGTGCTGGCCTCTTCTCCCAAGTGACAGGGGACAGGACAAGAGGGAATGGCCTCAAGCTCCGCCAGGGGAGGTTTAGGCTAGACGTTAGATAAAAATTCTTTACAGAAAGGGTCATTCGGCACTGGAACAGGCTGCCCAGGGAGGTGGTTGAGTCACCTTCCCTGGAGGTGTTTAAGGCACAGGTGGACGAGGTGCTAAGGGGCATGGTTTAGTGTTTGATGGGAACGGTTGGACTCGATGATCCGGTGGGTCTCTTCCAGCCTGGTTATTCTGTGATTCTGTGATACATGATCTCACTTCATCCCTGTAGTCCTCTCGAGACTTCTTCCGAATCTCATATCTTTTCCTCTTTTTTGTGATATCCACCCAGATGTCTCTGCTCAGCCAACCTGGTTTTCTCCCCTATCAGCTCATTTTTCAGCACCTGGGGACTGCTTGCTCTTGTGCCACCAGGATTTCCTTCTTAAAGAGCATCCAACCCTCTTGGGCTCCTTTGCCCTTAAAGACTGTCTCCCATGGAACTTTATCAACCAGCATTCCAAAGTCTGCCCTCTGGAAGTCCGAGGTGGCTGTTTACTGACACCCATCCTTACTTCTCCTAGAACTGAGAATTCTGTCATCTCGTGATTGCTGTGCCCCAGGCATCCTCCAGCCGTCACATCTCCTGGGTTTCCTGGGCTTCCCCTACTCGGGCCTAGCCTTAATCCAGCGCCTGCCTGCAGAACTTACCATCCCTGCTGCCGATTCTCACCGATTCAGCTTGTCCATTTAAAGCTCCACTTGCAATTCATTCTTCACTGACTCACTGCAAAGCAGAGGGAATGTGTAGAGCAGAGCATCAGTGTAATGGGGGCCTCCATGTCGGCAGAAATACCCAGCTCAGAGTTGCATGGTGGCCTTGCGTTGCAGCGCTCAGTAGCTGGTCACTCCCCTCTGCAGCTTTCTCTGCTCCTAAAATAAATCAGATTTGTTGTCTTTGGGGCAATTTTTCCCCTGAATGAGAGGGTTAAATTTCAGCCCATGTAGTCATCAAGTACTATTTATAAAAAGCTAGCCTCTAAAATGAGCTATTTTTTACCTCCACTGTAAGTTCTGATACCATGTGGTTTCCAGCCATTCTCACTTACTGGGAGGCATTGCCAGTTATGTGTCAAAACCCAAAGATCATTAGGGTTTTTCTTCTGTTTTTGTCAAATATGACCTTTCGTTTCTTCTCTGGTTCAGTTGGGGTTTGGTTTTTTTTTTATTTTGTTTTTTAAAAAATTTTACTCTGTGGTGGTTTGTTATGATACTATCTTGCACAGCCACTTCACAGTGCAAAAGAGGCTTGTCTCAACTTTAAACAGAACAGAAAAGTCCAATTCCTTGAAGATGAAACAGTTTTTTTCTAGGCATGAGCCTGATTCCTCTGAGATAAATTCTCTCTGACACTTGGCTTACCCACCCTTGAATTTGTAACTATGGAGGGCTATGAAAATGATCAGATGATAGAGGGCTGGAGCACCTCTGCTATGAGGACAGGCTGAGAGAGTTGAGTTTGTTCAGCCTGGAGAAGAGAAGTCACCGGGGAGACCTTAGAGTGACCTTCCAGTACCTGAAGGGGGCCTACAAGAAAGCTGGGGAGGGACTTTTTTCAAAGGCATGTAGTGATAGGACAAAGGAATGGCTTTAAATTGGAGAGGGGAAGATTTAGACTAGGTAATTAGGAAGAAATTCTTCCCAGTGAGGGTGGTGAGGCACTGGCACAGGTTGCCCAGGGAAGTTGTGGATGCCTCCTCCCTGGAAGTGTTCAGAAGTGTTCATGGCCAGGTTGGATGGTGCCTTGAGCAGCCTGGTATGGTGGGAGCTGTCCCTGCCCATGGCAGGAGTGTTGGAACTGGATGATCTTTAAGGTCCCTTATAACCCATACCATTCTATGATTCTGGAATTCTATGAAATAAGAGCATAAGAGCCCTTTTTGGAATACATTGTGGGTTTGATATTTAGTGACTTCGCTCAGAAGTACATCAGAAAACCAAATGTATCATTGCCTGTCAAGTCATGGAGATCTGCCCAGAGAAGCCTAATAAAATGCAAGGGATCAGACTCAATGAGCCTGAGATTATTCCAAAGCCTGATGCTGTCAGTTTAAGAAACTAAAATTTATGTTTGATGAGAAGTATTAATTGTAAGTGAATTGTAATATTTTCAGTTTGGAATTCATATGCAAAATATAGATTGGGGACCTTGCTGAAGGAAGGAAGCTCTGGGCTGTCTTCTCTCTTATTTAACATCACAAAGTAACATCAGGGTTTGAGTGTTTCTCCTGGTGTTTTGGTAATACTCCAGTGCACTCAATTTTGTGACTATTACTTTTCTGACTCTTAGAGGTAGTTCTAAGCCCTGCTGCTTTATTTATTTACTTTTATTACTATTTTATTTTATAGTTGGGATGTGAGAAATATATGAACTGGAAGTAATGCCCTAGACTAGGAGAAACTCTAAAAGTAATTACTGAATGAAGAGTTTGTCTTCCACTTTGATCTGCTTTTCTAGTATCAAAGTCAACTTTCTTAAACCTGCCATCTTGTGTCCAACAGCAGTGAAGCGCTTGGATGAGAATCTGCTAATATCAAGAGAGAAAAGATATATTGTTAATTTCTGCTTGGGGGGGCACACCAGCTGATGTTGAAATGCATAAATTATCTGTGAAACCAGAAGTCTGATGGGAGTAAGTTTTAAGCATTGGAAAGGAAAACTATGCATGAATGTATGCCAGAGAGACTAGGAACAACCTTGCAAAAATGGAGTGTTAGGCTTTGGAGGAGTGGTACTTGGGGAGAAGTTGCTAGATCAAATCAAGTCCACTTACAAATTTGTTAAAGAATTGATGAACCAGGAGCTGGTTGAGTGAGATTTGCAGTGATGTATAATGTATATCTGAAGCTTTTAGTCAGAATGTAAACAGAAAATAAAAAGGACAAGACATGCACAAATGCATGTTCTCTAGTTTCTGGCTTCTGTGTTGGCAAGGACTTTTATTTTTCATTATGCTGCTTGTCTGTCACTGTGGAATCTATCATGTTGCATTAAGCACAAGGCTGTGAAGTGTTTCTAGATTTCCTAGGATTTGGACGTGACTTACAAAAAAAGCAACATTGACTTGCAAATCAGACACTGAATAACTTCTGGATTGTCCTAAAAACCCTCTGACTGCAGAAGAACACTGTAAAAATCAGAATTCAAAGTACTGTTAATCATACAAAGAATCCCATACCTGTGCAAATATATATATTTTTTCCCCATTTCACCATAGGACTGAATTTGGCTTTGCAGCAAGAACAGTCCGTGTTGGCTTCATTTGGCTTAGTCTTGAGTGCAGATGTCCTGTTTTTCACTCTTATAAAATGGATGCAGTAGCCCCTGGAATTTTCAGCGTGAAAGTGTGGGTCCTTTGGTTAAAGGCAGTTGCTGCACTTTTTGGAATGGCATTGCTGAATCTGGAACAGTAGATGAGTTGTGAGAAGGAAACATGAAACATTAATTTGTGGAAACCTCTGATAAACCTGTAACCATTATGAGGACCTGAGGTAGGATTTTTGACCAATATGGGAGACCCGACTCTTCAGGATGTTCACCTTGGATGTGGAAGTAGCTGTGTTTAAGTGCCAGGTCTCAAGCATGAATTAGAATGGGTGGTTGCTTTGTCCCATACACTTCACTGATCAGTTGGCTGTTTAGTGCTCTCATGTATCAATAATCAGTTTAATCTTGGGAGGCAAAACATAATAAGCAGATTTGACTGTCCTTAAAATGTAGAATAAGAGCAAGTTCTGGAACACTGATGATCCATCTTTTTTTTCTCATCAGCCCTGATGGTTGCTCACACTTTTTTCTATAGTAACTCTTAAAAATCTGTAATGCAGACTGTACAATTTAAGTGTAAATCAGTTTGGGAATGATAATCAAGTTTATCAGAGATAGTCTGGGAATGGCTGCTTCTACTTCTGCATAGACCTGTGGTGGAGCTTGGGTGAACATGTGTCTCCTAGTAATCAGTAAATGAAATGCAATTAGCAGGGTGATGGGATTAATCACTTGATCACCACCTTAGACTTCCTAGTGAATATACTGAGATCCCTTGATGGATGATGATGTGAATTTGCAAAGCACCGTTCATTCTCATCACTTGTTCTTTGCCCTCCTGTGGTGAAATTAAAAACAAAACAGTCTCTGAGCAGGAAAAAACGAAGCACCACGCAAAACTCCAGCAGCAAGAATAAATTATAAAGTTGACTACTTCAAAATCAAGCAAGAGCAATCTTAGCAACTTAAGTCCCTGCTCATCTAATTCTTCTTATTTTGTCATTTGAGCCCAGGCTCCTTTTCTTTGTTTCCACTGCAGAAGCAAGAAGGCAAAAGAGGTAGTGTGGTGCATGCACTTTTTCAGTGGGGAAAAATCACTTGCAGCTCTAATAATTGACAACAAAACAACATTTTACCCATTCCAAGCAGGTAGTTTGAATTCTCCATTGTCTAAATGCATGGTGCACAGCATTTCAGTCACTGTTTATAAATCATTGCTTGGGGATTACAATAGTACTTCTGGCCCTATCTGCCTTCCTTCTGTTTCAGAAAGACCTTCAATAACCTTATGCAAAAAAACCCCAAAACCCACATCCAGACTTCTCTTGTGTTTATTTCTACTTGTTGCTTCAGCCACCTTCCCCGGTAATACGTACCACATATTAATTGCCCTCCTCGTGATGCAGTCTTACTCGGTCATTCTTGTTTTTCTCAAAAAAACCTGCATTCATTTCTAAATGTTCATTCAGTTTTGCAAAATCATCTTTGAGTCTGCGGGCTAATTCTTGGAATCCTTGAATTTTAGAAGAGCTGACTCTCAAATGGTAATTTTTCTTTGTGGCTCAGAAAACATTAAAAATTGCCATCTAGTTCAGATTTATAGTTTCTCAAGCCCACTATTTTGCCTCCAAAATTAAATGCCATTGTAGGAGAGATCTGAGCCTAGCCATTTTGTGGTCTGTTCCCATAGGAGTTCCTCAACGCCAACATTTGTTGTTCTAAGGACATTAGAAGGCACTTCCCTGCTGCCCCTTTTACTGTTAAGGACTGAAGCAGCACCAAACTAGCGTAAGGTATAAATGTAACTGAGGCCCAAGCACAAAGGCAGGTTGAGTCCTGACCTCTTTGATGTCTGTGAGTGCTTTCCTGTGCTGGGAGACTCATTCCCTCAACACTCTTTTCCTCTCAATTTGACTTTCGCATCTAACTGTGCCCCAGCTTTCTGTGCCCCCTCCAGGCTGGAGTGTTTGAGGTGGGAATGCACAGAAGTCCCAGTGGTGCTCATCCAGGAAATGCTCCACAGTGCCTAGGTGCTCTGCACAGACAAGGTCCTAGGGGCAGTTCCCTCAAAGCACCACATCAGTCTCTCTGGATGTTAGAGATCTGTAGTGGGTGGCGAAGACACAGTGAATTGCTCAGGCTTGGTAACATCACAGAAACAAGAAGCTTTTAGTACAACTGAATTCCAGACTTGTAGACAGAAGCAGCAGAAGGCTGCAAGGGCAACAGGATGAAAATACAGTTCCAGCTTAAACTAAACAACCGTGTGCCTCTCTTCTTTCATTTCTCTTCCCTAGGATATCCCCTGCATAATTAAGCTACAATTGTCATGGGGGGTTACCAGCTTTCTATAGAGTCTGCATGGTTAATATGGATGGGAGACCTGATTGTTAGATGCAATGTCTGGCTGTCTGTGTGAAAGCAAGTCTTCAGCTCCTCTTTTTCCCTGCGATGTTTCAAGTGTCCCACAGTATACGGATACCATGTCAGCATGTAATAACTGCATTATTTCATACCACATGAATAGCTAACATACTTAGTGCAACCTGATTGTGTGGAGGAAGGTATTAACCAAGACTAATTTTGTCCTGAAATGCAGAATACTCTGAAAAGAGTCCAGTTATGGTTATAGGTGTAAATATTTGAGTACATGTCCCACTACCTCCTTCCACACAAAGGGAGCCGTATGTGGGTTTGTGCATGTGATGCGTTACATACACTAATTCCCCTCACTGTGTCGGGATAGTTTGACCTTGTACAAGCATCTACAGAATCATCTAACTTTTTCCATCAAGGTGGGCTCTACTGTTTAAACCTGGTTTAGACTGATCAGAGGATTTCATGAGTCCTGTAGCCTTACCCTCTTTTACCTGTTAGAACTAGGCAAAAGTGTCACAAGCTCCCATGTCTGTGATGTGGTCATAGATGAGCTGTGACTGCTCCAGGTTTTGGTCTCATAGGTGGTTTTTTTTGATTGCCATAGGAAAAAAGCTTCCTCAGTTTTTTTTTTTCCCATCTCTTTGGTGACTTTCACATTCCTATGTTTTATTGCACACACCTAATGGTATGTCTGGTGTTTTTTATCTGCATCTTCTGTTTTCCAGTTCTTCATGTTTATTTTGTTAATCTTCCTGGCGGAGCTTTCAGCTGCAATCCTGGCTTTTATCTTCAGAGAAAATGTAAGTATCCTGTGGTGTGCAAAATTTGAACCCCAGTGGGACTGTACCTAGCTGGAGCATGGTGTTAGATGGTGTGTGGTTTGTTTGCAGAGCAACTGTGTGTTTCAAATGCCAACAAACCTGCTTCATTGCTACTCTCAGCCTGCAGAACTGCCAGCAAGCCAGCGAATGCTAACTAACCTGGCATGTGCAGGCTGAATGGTTTGTGTACACACGATATGTACACTGGGGGACTACTTAAATCCTAAAATTTTCAGAGTCTTCCTGATTCTTTTGCAGCCAAACCAGCTGCACATTCCATCAGAGAGAAGTTTTATTATAAAGTCACACTAAGGTTAAAAGCAACTTTTTCCTGTACTCAATATAGCATGTGTTTAATATTAATATCAATAGTGAAACCTCCTGTTTCCCCAACAGAGCCAATACTTGCTCTGCAGTGCAAAAGCTCTCTTGTACATCTTTCAGTCATATTACTTCTTGAATTTTCATGTTCTGGTGCTCACCAGGTTCCTCTCAACACTGCTTGTAAGTTATCCCCCACCGACCTGCCCTGAGCAAGTCTCCTAATGTCTCATTTTGAATCCCATTAATGGATCCCTTGCATAATTCCCTGCTTACAAGTTTCTAGTCCTTCTCTCCGTGGCTTCATATCATGTAGCCTTTCTTTGCTCTGCTGCTATGCATATTATTGCATAGCTTCCCCTATGCTAGTAGTACGCATTTACAATACTAGTAGTAAGCACAGTCTCATTTGTTTCTCAGACCAGCAAAGGTTTGTATGGTTTTTTTCATGTTCCTATATCTGCAAAGCAGAACCTGACTGACTTAGGTCCATCCTTCTCAAAACAGCCCATCTTTGAAATATTACTCTGAGTGATAGCTGGGAAAAAAACATTGGCTAGTAGAGGTGGTCACTAGTGACTGTTAGTATTTATTTTGCTTATTGGGCCTCTGCTGGCAGTAAGAGAAGGTGTAGCACATTCCCTGTATTGAACATGACAAAAACGTGGCATGAGCATAGAAGGGCCATGTACAATATAATGATGATTTTCCTGAGCCAGGATATACTTTGAATTTTATTCATATACAAAGCTTTTGATAAGCAAAGAATCATAGAATCATAGAATAACCAGGTTGGAAGAGACCCACCGGATCATCGAGTCCAACCATTCCTATCAAACACTAAACCATTCCCCTTAGCACCTTGTCCACCCGTGCCTTAAACACCTCCAGGGAAGGTGACTCAACCACCTCCCTGGGCAGCCTGTTCCAGTTCCTAATGACCCTTTCTGTGAAAAGTTTTTTCCTAATGTCCAGCCTAAACCTCCCCTGGCGGAGCTTGAGGCCATTCCCTCTTGTCCTGTCCCCTGTCACTTGGGAGAAGAGGCCAGCACCCTCCTCTCTACAACCTCCTTTCAGGTAGTTGTAGAGAGCAATGAGGTCTCCCCTCAGCCTCCTCTTCTCCAGGCTAAACAACCCCAGCTGAATCAAGAATCAGGACTTATGAAGCTGACAGGAAGCCAGTGTAGCGTTCGTGTAGTAGGATGGTCCTGGGGGTAAGGGGCAGTGAAAGGATTATTTTCCCCTTTCTAAGCTGGTGGTCTTTTGTCTTTGCCTCAGATCAGAAGGCAGTGGAGGAAGTGATGGCACTCTGTACACAGAGTGGGTGCCCCATTCCAGTTTAGGCTTTGAGAGCATGCCTCCGTGCGAACAGTTACTGCTCCATAAATAGTTGCAGCATGGGGGGTCTGATGTGTTCTGGTCATTACAGCTCTGCTGCTAGGAGTTTTTAGAGAATTCCTTTGGTTCAGCACAAGCAGCAGACCACACATGTAGAAACTGCCCTGCAAACCCAGGTACAGGCTTCATGACAGAGAGAATGTGGTCACTGGTGAGCAGACGCTGGTAGAGCAACTGGGAGCTGACTGCTCCCACTTCCCAAATGCCTGTTGGACACTAGTAAAAAGTATAAGACTCTAGACAGGCTCACTGTGAGTCCTGTGTGAGAAGTGACTACTGGGCTGGCTGTGACCTCATCCCTCAGCCACGAGAAGCCTGCGTACATCTTGCTGTGGGCAAAGTGTTGGTACCTTCCATTCCCATGAAAGCTGTGGGACACATAAGGTTGTGTTACCTTGCAAGATAAGGTCACAGCAGTTTTTCTATGGTTCTCTGGCTACCTGTTGGTGTTTCGTGAGATAAAACTTGAAGGGTAACAAATTTCTGTCTTTACTGCACTTGCCTCCTTGTTTCAATCGCCAGCTTTCCACTTTGTCAGAACGATTGGCAAGAAAGGCTTGAATGGGAGGGAATGGATGATGTCATATCCCGACACAGCTGGGGAAGGCTCTGTGTAGAAGTTAAATTCATTGTGCAAATTCTTGTAGTTCGTTCTCTCCTCAGGTTTCTTCTTAAAAAAAGCCAACAACAAACAAAAAGCAAAACTTGTTTTGCTGTTGGTGTAATTTTTTGTGGTAGCTTGTCTGGCTTGGTAACTACTTCTGATTAATTTTGGTCTCGTCTTTGGGTTAGAGTGAGCTAGATGGCTGGACAGGATATCCATGGCAACTAGGGTGGTCTTTCAGTGACTCTTTGTTGGGAAGAATTCTTCACAGTAGCAGTTTTAAGGTCAGGTTCACATGTGCTTTTCTTTTTCCTACAAAATGAGTTACTTTCAAGGTGTGTGGTAGTAAATGCACATTTAGGCAACATAAATTTCTTGGAAACTTACAAAGTAGGTTCCTGTGATTCTCATTGCACTATTCCATATGACTGTGACCTCACTGGGTATGTAAAATGAGACAAAAGAGAAAGATACACTCTATCTGTTCACTTTCTAGATAATGTTCAGTGCAGCTTTCTCCTGTATAGTGTTTTACATCCTAAACACTCAACAGAGTTAAATTATTAATAGATGAGGGAGTTAAAGAAATTAAGTGACAAAAATAAAAAAGAAAATAGAAGATTTCTGCTGAGATTTGACATGAGAGGAAGATTCGGTGAAACACAGTGTGGTCGTGGAGTGAGTGAAAGTGGTATTAGTGATAGTGAGCTAATGTGATCTACAAGTGCAGCTGGACTACCAAAGAGCTGTTAAAAGCAGTCTTTGAAGAGGATGGCTGTTGTTAATCAGCTCTGGATGTACCAGAGCTTCTCTTCCTTTGTAAAGGTGGTTTTGGAGAGTGAAGAACATTTTTCATCTAGAAGACATCCATAAAATAATGTCTTCCATGAACAGAAGAGGGAAGCTGTGAAAGAGCAATTTGACTTATGTTCAGGAATTGCTCTTTATACGCCCTTCTGAGATCTACCTGGGAAAAATCTTGGAGGGCTATTTGGCTCTTTTTCATAGTGAACTGTCCTAGCAAGCAAGCAGGCAGGATGGTAGGAACAGATTAGTCCAGTGGTAGGGCTCTGGACAGATTTAGGATATTTGGATTTTTAGCCCCAGTCCTGACGCTCAATAGACATGTTGCTTTGGTTCCTGCTACCTCTGTTTCCTCAAACGTAAGGCAAAACTAAAGAACATGCACTGTCCATCCATCAGATAGGAAGCTGGAGTCTTTTAGATGGAATGCACTGTGGAAGAGAGGACTTGTAACTGTACCTACAGTACAAGCACAGTACTGTGACAGAAATGCTAGAATGCTCCAGGCAGACGCAGACTGGAGTGTGCCCTGTTTTCCAAGCTGGCACTATGAAGCCAGCTTCTTGCACAGCATTCAATGTTCCTTGACGCAGAACTGTATGAGAAAGCTGTGACCTTCCTGGCCAGTGGCCAGTCCTACCACAGCTGTCTTGTGTAGAGGTGCCCTCTTTCATGAGCTCCCTTTCCCTGGCTGCAGCTACTTTTTTGAACCAATGTGGCAAAGAAGTCCAACTTCATTCACTGGCATGTAAATGTACATATACATGTGCTTCTTGGAGACATTCTGCCCAGAACAACTGGGAAAAAACACAGCTAAATGGCTTTTTGTTGTTCATGATTGTGGCTGATACAACTGTGTTGTCAGAAGTGTATGAGAATATCTAGTTTTATTAGTATGTGCTTTGCTCCCTTCTGAATAGTTCGTGCTGCAGTATTCCAGTGCACAAAGACCTCATCAGTGCCGTTACTAGCTTCAGTGAGAGGGGGTCTGCATGCATGTCAGTGAGACTGTCTAGCTGATTTTTATCTTCCTTTGTCAGCAATTGTTTAAAAGAAGAAAGATGTTTCTGCTGATTGATTTATATTTTTTTTTCCATTTTTTTTCCCCATGAGTGTCAGATGCTCAGGACAGCTTAAGAGCAACACAATGGCATCAGTTATTTTCCTAGCAAACTTGCCTTTCCAGCATTAGGCTTTCTTATAGACCAAGTCTTGTAAAAATCACACAGGAACTCAGAACAATTTCCTCTGGGGTTGCTGCTGTAAAAATAAAGTTCCACTTTGTATTTAAACAGCTCTTATGTTTTAGAACCTGACAAAGGTAGTCGGCTAGGGTTATTACTAGCGGTAATATCAGTTTCAAAGTCCATGTTTCAGAAACAGACAAGCATCAAAAAAAATGTGCTTCTGTCTCTGCAGACTAGAAAGCTGTGTGAATAAAGTACACAGAGAAAGGGAATGGAAGGAAAGGAGAACACCGACGACATGTTTCAGCATCTTCTAACCTGACCTTGCCTCAATGTGCCAAATTCCCAAAAATGCTGGCCTTCTCTGATCCTCTGGTATTTCAATATTCAGCCACAAAAAAATGAGTTCATCTTTGTCTCATAAAAGTGATTTAGGAACTTAGCAGCATATCTCATGAAAAGGCAGTGAACTGAGCAGCCTACATCATTCAACCCTTTTTGACAAAGTTTTGTCCAATATTGATTTAGTCATTAAATTTGGCCTTTGTATTTGTAAAAGAAAAGTCAGTATTAAGTGTTATTTGTGGCCTTTTAAAGAGTGGCCACAGCCTTCTCTTTTTTTCCTTAAATTTCGTGATAGAATTACAAAGGAAACAAACAATTCTGTGCTTTTTCTTTTTTTTTGTGCCCACCCATACATCTCATATATATGTACGTGTACTTGCGATATTTCACATTGTATATCAAGAACCTGAAACCAACTGGTACCACTGTGTGTTGCTGCATCTGCAGTGCTGTATGAACAACAGAAAAAAGAAAGAGTCTTTTCCAGGCAGCTTAGTTTCTGATTCTGCAAATATGCACACTAGAAAGTGCTATTCCAGTCAATCCACTCCCCTTCACTGAGGCTTTGCAGTGGCAGAGATTTTGCGTGTGTGGGTCACAAGTCACAAAGTATTTTAGAGAAGGGACCGCAGAAGTCAAGACCTACCGGGAACTAAAAAGGGAGTTGCTTGAAGTTTTCATCCTGAACCAACAGAAAGGTGAAAAGATTGGAGTATTTTGTTTAAGAAGACTAGTAAGTTTGTATATTTACTAGTGCACCAGAGAGTGATCCTAAGTAAATGTAATTTCAAGGTGTCTAACTTTTTGAGGAGTCTCTGAGCAGAAATGTTGCTTCAGTTTTTGTATTTTACTCTAAATGTAAACAGGAGTAAATGAAATTCCATTTATTTTTATTGTTGACTTCAGGAAAAAAAGTATTTAAATTATCTAAACACTGGAAGTAGAGGATTTTTTTTCCTTCTTGTGTGTGGGTCAGTTTAGATAATTTAAAGCATTGTCAGGGAAATGGTCTTTTTTTTCTAATTTGTAAGTTGACTTGAACATTCTATATTAATTATATGGTTTTTCACTTCCTTTTCATTCCCAGAAAGTTTGGTATTAGATCATGATTCTGCTTTCTCACACACAGAAGTAAATTCAGAACAGTTCCCCTGTCATTAGTAGAAAGCTAAGTGGTTTAAAATAAAAAGTGAGTGAAAAATCATGCTTTGATTGCAGACCTCGTGAAGCATAGTAAGTTAAGCTACTATTTGGGTGTGGATTTGTAGATATTCCTAAAATCTGTTCTAGTCCTATTTCAACTTGTGAAATGCTTCCAAATATTGCTGATTATTTAAAAAATACCAGCCCACCTTTATATGCAAACCTTACCTTACAAGTATAGATACAATTCAGTCCTAGTTTTTTAATAAGCAACAGTTTTATTGAACAAGTGCCATTCACCATGGATGTAGTTATGGTTTGGCCTGTGGTTTTCCTCATGTTTCTCCTCTGAGGTTTACAAAACCCCAACAAAACTAAAACAACCGTCAACCCCCAGCACTCACAAAAGAGAGCTGTGGGAAGTGCTTGGGAAAGAGGTGTTGGCAGTAACCTTTACATTTCTACCTGTTGGTGCTTTTCAGCTGACCAGAGAGTTTTTCACCAAGGAGCTGAAGCAGCATTACCTGAGGAACAATGACACAGATGTCTTCTCTTCTACCTGGAACTCTGTTATGATCACAGTAAGTCAGGCTGTGCTAGTCTTATTCTGCCTGTGATCAGTGGCCATCAATATGGTGCTCAGCCCACACCCTACGCTCACTTGGGGTTGGCCTGCTTCAACCACCCTGTTGTGACAAGCATAGCACCAGTGTTTGTGGCAGCGGCAGGAGGTGAGGAGTCAGCTGGCAGCCCTTCTTTTACAAAGCAAGCTGCCTGTTGGTCCTGAGAGAGACACTCTTGGTAACTGCATCAGTCTTTGTGGCTTGCCAAAGCCTGAGGTGTTTTGGCTGACTGGGTATCCCCAGCTTTCAAACACTGAGCACAGAAAGCCTTGGAGCTGTCTGCAACTGAATATTGCTGCATTTACCCTAGCACTTTCACCTTGCAGAATACTTCAAAACTATTCCCAACCAATAGCAGCCAAAACTGGTGCTAACTACTGGCTTTTTGTTTGCTCTTGTGAAATGACTTATTAGATGGCAGAACAGGCAGAGGTATGCCTAATGGTGTATTTTCAGTATAGAACTGTTATCCATCAAAATTGTCTTTGTCTTTACAGTCCTAATCGGGCAGGTTACAGACTCACTGTGTCAATGGAATTGGAGTTGTTCTTGTCTATTAGATGTGTACACATGTGAATTTAGTGCTTGGTACAGCCCACAGTGTAGCTTTTCAGGAGTGGGGAGTAAGATGTCAGGTTCCGCAGATGAAAAGTCAATTTTATTCTTAAAAGAAAAAGATGACTGTTGCCCTTCATGCTGATTCAGGACTTTAATAAAGACATTTCCTTTTGCTGACTGAAAGGAGATAGAGTCAGAGTATGACTTGAATCCTTAAAAAGGACATGATTCGAATCCTAAAAAGGGACCTTATTTGAGTCACATAGCTGTGCCTTTGAGCAGCAACAATCCTGGCCATTAGCTATGGGGAGAACAGGCAGTCAGGAGCCTGGATTGTACTGCTGGATCCTTTACAGATTTGCTGGGTGATCTCAAGCAAGTCATTCTGGATATACTCCAAAGCCCTGTGTAGTTTGTGGCAATGTTCCCAGTGGTACCTTAGAGTCTGCAGTATGTCATGGGAACAGTGGTACTTTATAAAAAGGCATTAATGAAACAGAAGCTCCAAATACAAGCACAACTCACTTCTTTGGAAACAACAGTTGTTTTGTCTCTGCTTTGACTGAAATTTTGCTCCCTACAAGAATAGGTCTTGGTAGATTTCTCATATCTGCTTTCAGGGCAAAGTGTCAACTCTGGCTTCCTTTCTTCTCTGTGCCTCTCCCTAGTTTGCCTGTTGTGGAGTGAACGGACCAGAAGATTTTGAAGCTGTCCCTCATCTCCCACACTCCTCTTTGGAAATGGCAACACCAGAGGCTTGCTGCCAGCGAGAGCTCCAGAGCCGGGAAGGAATGTTTGTCAACAAGGAAGCCTGCCTCACAGGTGTTGAGAGGTTTCAAAACCGACAGGTAAGGGAAGCCTAACAGGAAAAGGAGTTTCACAGTGGACAGAGAGATGGCAGTGATGGTCCTGGGTAACTAGTCGTGTCATTCTGACTGTAGCTCACATTCTAATTACACTTCTGTTGACAGTTTGAGAAGTCACAGCATATGTCTGATTTTGAAAACCCCCTTTCATTGTATACATTGCTGAGTCCATGTTGTGCTGTATCAGCAGAAATATGAAGATTTTCCCAGGGAATTGAGAGGTGGGGTGGAAAGTTATGTCAAATTTCATTTTTGTTTCTGAAGGTCCGTACTATATCTAAGAAGTTGAGAGCCAGCACAGGTCAGCAAGGATGGGATGGAGGTGACTCTTATGGCCTGTGGTAGTGGCTCTAGCTTATCTTGCAAAAACTCCTCACTAACAACATAAGCAACTAAAATACTGATGGTTAAAAAGGCCACAGAAAAGCATCTGTCTTTTCCAAGGAAGAGAAATGTTGGAAAGATATATTTCTCTGCTCTTTTACACTTTACTGTAGAAAAAGGGCATTTCTTTTTCCAGGCCTCTTGACTTAGTTTTTCCTAATGCTAGACTAGAACAAGGTGGTTCAGTATAATGTCATTGACGGTGATGCTGCCAGCCATGTCTCCTTACATTGTCACCAAGAAGAAACTTTAAGAAACTTTCTAGCAAAGTTCCTAACTATGTTCACCTGAGCATTAAAAAGCCAGCTGGGCTCTCTGCTGATGGTATGAACAAGCCTCCTTTTCTCTCCAGACTAAGCATTGGTCTTCTTTTTAGCACTTGATAGCAGATTGTGAAAGGGAGTGAAGGACTTTGGAAGCAGCATGTGAGCTGCCCAGCAGCTGGAAATGGTTTGTAAAGGTGCTCTGGGTCATGGTAAACAGCACTGTACTGCTTTTGCCAGGTTTTATTGCCGTGAATAGATGGGGAAGAGAGATGACAAACATCAGGAAGGAAATAAGAAGTGCATTTTGAGAAAGAGGTTTAAAGAAGATAACAAATTTAGCTTTTCCGAAGTGGTGATGCTGCAGCTTACCTCTTCTATGGACAGGGAAGGTTTCTTGCGAGTCCTTGTCACCACAGAGCCTTGGTGGGAGAAGCCATGTGCAAAGTGAGTGTCACCAAGCACATGGTGAGGCATTTCCGTAAAAGTGGAGAGACTCCCAAACAGCTGATGGCTAAATTCAGGCATTGCTGGAGCAAAGTCAGGCTCTTTGGACACCCTGCTGGTGGGACAGTGCTGGCCACACTTGTGCTCACCCTTGTTTGTAGACAGCTGAGTGTTGGTTATAGGCATACTGGAAGTTGTTTTACAGCCGGAGTTCTGGCAAGCACATAAACATTTTGTTGCTGGGCTGGATGCTTTTCACAGAAAATTAGGCTGGGAACATGTCAGGAACAGATCTGCTGCTGAGCGGTCTCATGTGGACAAGAGAGCAGTTTTAACAGCTCAGTTACTGCCCTGATGGTCTGCACTCCCTGCGTCTGCCTCATCAGTGAGTCCCCTCCATGCTTTCCCTTGCTCCCCTCTGGTGTGTCTCACTCCCATTGAGCAGGGTGTGCTATGGACACCAGCATGCAATTGCAGTGCCATCTTTGCATTTCAGACATCTTTTTGTGTGGAAGGAAGAAAAATCAGGTGATTGAGACATCCCAGCAATATGAATGGGACTACATGTGTATGTGTGAAGTCTATAGTCAGTGAGAAGAAGAGATACTTCCTACATTGGACAAACTCCAGTCTACTTTTCTCTTTGCATGTGACCTGTTTGCAGAAATTTACTGGTTGATTGAAGTTTTAGGCTGGGAGAACTGAGACCAGGATAAGCCAATGATTTCCAGAAACATCCCAAAACCTTTGCAGACAATCTACCTGCTGTTAACTGCATGAGCAGTAATAGATGGTATTAAAGATGGTGGCAATGCTGCATAACTGGAAGGATTGCTGCAGTGTATGGCCCTGAGTCCTCAATGAAATTAATTCTTCTGTAGCCAGAAGATCAGCAGATTTTCATCCATTCTTCTATGGGAGAAGGCACAAAGAAAAGGTCTTGGGGTGTGAAAGAGCTGCTGGCTGAGAAAGCATTGAAAAATCTCCTGCCTTGCCTTTAGATAATCCATCCTTATCCCTAGTCTGCCTGGGCTGCCTGTCATCTGCCCTGAAGGTCCTTTCCTCTTGGGCTTAGCCTCTGCCCTTTGCAGCAGGAGTGCCTCTCCCGTGCTGCTCTTCCCTGCGCTGCAAGAAGACACAGTTCCTGGTGGTCTTTGAGGGGTTGAGAGTGCAAACCACTCTGATCTCACTACAGCACTCCCATCTCACTACTGCCCCTCCCAGCGCTGTCCTGCAGGTCTCTGCCTCCCTTGCTGTGGAACTTTGTGCAGGGGTGAGAGGGACCTGTGCTTGTGTTGCCTGGATCTGAGACCACAAGGTGGTGTGCTGGTCAGGTGTGTCTCACTGTGTTTTGTCCTTCCCAGGGATGTTACACTGTGATCCTGAACTCCTTTGAGACTTACGTGTATCTTGCAGGAGCCCTTGCCATCGGAGTGTTGGCCATTGAGGTACGTACTGTTGTGTGACTAGAAGAAAAGCTGCGTTGGTACGTGTCCAGCAGTGACGCAAAAAGGCAGGTTCTCCCTCTTGCCAAGGGAAGCTGCTGTAGCGAACTGCGAGCAGATTATCAACTTGTGGTTTTAATTGCCCAGAAAGAGCCAGGTGCTTGGTCCTCTGCCACAAAAAGCAAGGAAATAACCAGTGGGGCAAGCCTGCAGTGCTGCCTCATGTTGGGCCTGCTGCAATGCCGACATCCTGGCACGGGACACACTGGCCACAGGGGCTTCAGGGACCCACCGCCTGCCCTGGGGGCACATGTAGTCATTGAAGCAGCAGCCCAGCAAGCTGACTAGTCTGTCACTTGGTTCATGTGTTCAAACTCTGCCTTTGCTTTAAAAACTTCTCTTTAGAGCCTCAAACTGTATTGGCTCCAGAGCATATCCATTATTCTGCATTAGTACCTGGCTCTTTGGTAATGCTTCTGAGGAATGGGCTTCCACCAGACATAGCCCAGAAGTGATGTCACTGCAGCATTGCTGGGGCAAGGCCATGTGCTTTCCCCAGTCCCCTGTCTTGTGCAAAGAAGGATCTAGGCAGAGAGCCCCAGCAGCTCCCACAAAAGCCACACTGTGCCTGTTCCAAGCAGTGGCCGTGATGTGCAGAGCCGGGACCATGAAGCCTGCTCCATTGTATTGCCAAGGGCAATTTGGGAATTAAGCCAGGCTGCAGCTGTAGCCACAAACAGTTCAGGGGACAGGGGAAGGAGGAGCAGGATCACCTTCAAGAAAAAAATAACAGTTTTGCCACAGCTTCCCCTGCGTAGTGGGAAGGGTCCCCCTCGCTGTGCTACTGACTGCTGGGCAGGAGGGAGTAGTGGGAGTGGTCCTGGGGCTGGGAAGGGCTTTGCTGATCTTCTGGAAGATGCAGCTGACTCAGTTGGTTGTCTGTTTTGGTTTTGACCTCTTCTTACCCTCCCTAATTTCCAGCTGTTTGCCATGGTCTTTGCCATGTGTCTCTTTCGAGGCATCCAATAAGAAGCAGCCTGTGAACCACCACTTTCCCTATGTGCTCAGAAGAAAGAAGGAAAATCAGAAGAAACAAAACCTGAAAACACCCAAAAAACTTTATTTTTTTTAATAAAATGGGGTAGGGGATAAAAAAAGAAAAAAAAGAAGGTTGTAATATATGAATGACCCAAAGGATTGTACTTCAGGGGCTGGAACTTTGAGGTGATGTGCACTACACTGTACACCGGACCCTTGCCCAGAGCCACTTGCAGCAGCTGTGGAGCAGGAGCCCAGCGCAGCTGATTGCACTAGAGACTGATGGAGCTGGTGGGGGGACAGGAGCAAGAGCACAACTGCCTCTCCTGTCAGGCTGTGTGCCTACCAATCGCAATTTTATCATGTTTTAGACAGCAAAGGACTGGAGAACAGCCATGCAGGGACTGGATAAAGCAACAGGTTGGCCAAAGTCTGTGACTGTCCAGGTGGGTTTGAAACAAGTAGTGGTGGCTCATCTCAGAAGTAGGTAGTCATTGTTTGCGTGATTCTGGCTTTAATGCCCAGCCACACAATGAAAACATGCATTCTTCAGTGGAAGCTTTTCCCCTGTCACCTGAAATTTGTCAGAGAAGTCAGGCACTTCAGAGCAGCATGGTCTCACTTAGCGATGGAACTCCGCTAAGGCTGGCTAATAGTCAAGAATTTGGTGCCCATCTTCCTGTTCTTACTAAGATTTCCTGTTCCTTGTGAAAGAGAACTGTGTTCCCATCTTCTGTGGCTCTGGTCAAGAAGCATTGATACTCCTGCCTTCCTGAGAAGGGGAGCAAATAATGTTTAAATCTTGTCAGCTTTTGCCTTTCCCTTCATACTTGCAAAAAACAGTTTGTGGTGCTGTTAACATAAATATTTGCAGTGGATTCCTACGTACTTTCCAGCCCTAAGGGTAGTTCCAGGCATGGTGCTGGATTGAGGAGGCTGAGGTTTGTCAGCCACTCCCATGCTGTTTGCCTGAAACAGTCTTGTGGCGTCATTTCTGCTCAGAGGATTTCCTCAGATCCTCCCATGGGCTCATGAAAGCGTCAAGTCAGAATTGTTTTAGTCTGCCTGCTAGTTAAGAGTGTTTTCTCCCTTGAGATAGTTTGACATTTAAGTAACGTATCATCTACTCTATGATTTGGAAGTGAACTTGAGAAGAATGCCTGGGACTGGACCTTAGTCCGAGATTAAGAAGGAACTGCTGAGGCCCCAAGCAGGTTCTAAGAGCAAACAGCCTGCAACAAAACCACTCAAGCTGCTGCTCCAGTGGTTGCAGTTATTGGTCCAGACTGGGTTCTCTCCTTTGGAAGCCTCAACTTCTGTTGCCTTAATTGTTAATCTAGTCTCTCCCTGACTGCAAACTCATTGTGCTTGGGGGAGGACAGTAGGAGCTGTGGTTTCTTGTTTAGCTTAGGTCTTTTTATGGATTTTATAGGTTCAGATTATGGAGCACTTTTATATAAGCTTAAACCAGCCCCTCTGAAAGCTGTAAGCACTGGCAAGGAAGGTGAGGGGGCAACAGGCAGGACTGAGGAGCTGAGCAGTAACCTTGTGCCCAGATTTAACAGCAGCCAGGTGCTTGGCTGTTCCCTTACACCACTGGAGCTGTGGCCCTTCAGCTCTCTCCAGCTCACACTACAAGGAAGGAAAACAGCAGAAAGATTGATCCGTAGTAGACAATGATCCTTGCTAAATGTCCAGCTTGGGGAATCAAGATACTAAGGAACAGGAGGGAAGCATTAGGTTTTCCAAGCCTCATTTGAGAACAACAGTTTGCTCCTCAGCAGGAGAGAGCCCCGACCAGGTAGAGCTGCAGCCCCGCTGTGCCACAGTCAGCATTTTCCGGCAACTGAATAGGAGGCCAGGGCTGCTGAGCAGCCTCAGATATTGCATTAATCTTGTGGAAAGCTTTTCTGAACTTTTCTTCCCCTCTGGATCCGCTTTTAATGAGACATTTTAGCATTAAATTCTGGTCTGTTGTTTAATAAAGGAAAACAGTTTTGCTAGCCAAAAACCAGCAATATTTGTAACTGGCAGCAGGTGCTGTGCTTAAGATAGGAAAAATCTGTTGCATCTACTAGTCTTGCAGGGAATGGGCTGAGCAGAAGGCAAGCTTATCTGTTCTGCTTCTGCCTCAGGAGTTGGTGTCAGTGACTGTTCTGGGGGAAGCAATTCCCAGGGGAGGAACAAAACCATAAACAGAGATGGTAATTTGGCTGGAGATAAGCAAGAGAACCAGAACCGCCTCCTCTGGTATCCAAATTTTTCCCTTTGCCTCAGTTTATTATGTAAAGGCCTGGCTGTCTCAGGTCAGAGCCCGATTTGTCCATGGCTGAGGGAAGAAAGTAGGAAAAAAAGCGCCTTCAAGCCTTTTCCTGCCACCAGTGGCACAGGGGAGAAACCGTGGGAGCTGGAGGAACTGGACCAAAGCACCTAGAGTGCTAAGTGATAAATATACACACCTGAAGTAGGACCTCTGCTGGCTTATTTCTCTTTGGCTTTCCTAATTCTGTACTTAACTGCTTTGTCTGGTCTTAGCTTTCTCACTTTCCCTCTCATCCTAATGGTAGTCCCTGTATCTTCAAACAGACCTCTTGTTCGTTTCATATTCTGGCCTTTGCACAGCTGTTTCTCCTCTCTTACCTTGTCTGATCCCTCATTGCTCTTTTCTGTATGAAGACTTCAAATCTTCTCTGCAGCTGGCTAGTGTGCCAGTGCAAACACAGCCTGCAACCTCAGCAACGGCCAGAGAGCAGTTTTAAACAAGAACCGGAGATAGCTGTAAAGATACACGCAAATCTGAGAGGACCTGTGGAAGCTGGTAACAGGCAGAAGGAATTTCCCTCAGGGGAATTTAATGAATAGACAACTCCAGAGAGCAGACTCCCACTGTATGGCAAAGCATGTAGATTTGTTGGGATTGTCCCTTGGATATATGGCTGCCCCCTCTGTTGTACAGTAGTTTTCAAAATAGTAGGCAGGAGAAGCAAATGTATTTTTATATTTGTTTTTAATAGCTGTGGTGAACATTTTGGGGTCAGGGGCTCAAGCTAGGTTTGCTGCTTGCTGGAGAGCCCTGGGCAGGCTGGGGACCAGAGGGAGCTGCTGTGCTGCCACCTCCTTCACTGTAGCACCACTATGACCATGGCCCAAGCACCTTGGATGGAAGTAGTAGAGAGCAGCCTGTGCCTGCAAGCCCATGGCCCCTCTCAGCACCCCTGCCTCCCAGCTGTTATTTAATGCTCAAATGACTGTCATGAATGCCTGGCTGCGTGTGAAATAATGTTTGAAATCTATTTTAAAAAACTGTAAATGTTCTTTTTATTAGATAGTGGAGCTAATTTATCCTGTATTCCCTACTGTAATGCTTTTTTATATTGAAAGGAATTTTTTTTGGTAATATAAACCAGAACACAAGCCTGAAGCACTCTCTGTGCAGTTTTTGTGTGAGTTTCTTAAAAAAAAAAAAAATTAAAGAAAGATCTTGTGACAGTGAAGTGAAATGGCTTTAATTTTCACTATTTGCTCGGTGTTAAGTACAGTTGCTTTCTTACCAGAAGAGAAAGAATAAACTCAGGTACAGCAGCTAAAATGAGGTATAAATAGAAGTGTCCCATTTTCCCCTGCCCTCCCACCCCAAGTAAAAACCCATGACCAGAAGGAAGAGGCCAGCTTAGGACAGACAGAGCCTCCCCTTTGTCACCAGCTCCAGTTTGCCAGATATTGGTTAGGTGTAAATAAGGTGATGTAGGAAGTTATGTAAATAATGAACTTTCTTCACCCTCAAAAGTGAGGGCTTGATGAACACAAGGGTTGGGATAGATCTCTCACAGAGAAAGGCAGTCAGGCTCAGTCTTGGCCTGTGCCTGCTCAGAGGACAACCCTCTGGGGAACACAACTCCCAGTCCTGCACAACATTATACAAATGCAAGCAGGTATTTGATTGCAAACTGTCTCCCATGGGAGATGACATCAGTCCAAGGCTTTTCTCACTATTTAACAGATAAGGAGACTGAGGCCTGTGGAGATGGGAATTTCTTCTCAGCAGATCAGTAACAGAGCACGAAGTGATGCCTCAGGCTTTTGATCCCAAATTATATGCTCAGCTGCCACCTGCAGCTGTGACGCCAGCAATTCTGTCCTTCCGGATGCAGTTCCGTACAAATGTTTCAGCATTCTCCTTCCTTTCCAGCTACTCACACCAGAGTGAAGACAACCCACCACACATGCTCTGCCTGGGTTCCATCCTCAAGCCACCCTGAGAAAATCCCTCCTAGACCTCACCTGCTACAAATTCACTTCCTCAGGTTGGCCTGGCCATGTTTCTCCAGCAGCATCTTGCTGATGAGAAGGGGCCATACCACAGACCACAGCCCTTTTGTGGCTGTTGTGAGGGGGGGCACCCCCATTTGTCCCTTCTCACTTAGCTGTAGAGGCCCAGGCTACTTCCATACTTTCTACATGGTCCATTTATTGCAAGGTGAAGCAACAAGCATGAAAATAAGGCAACCTCTTCATCTCTCCCCTTTCAGGACTAGGTACCAAGTAGCATAAAATAACTTACGTGGCCACTGACCCGAGCATTGCTCTGTGTTGGAGCAGAAGACATTAACTGGCAAAACTAGAAGTGGCTCACTCGAGATTTGCAGAGGCAGCTGCTAAGCAGGAGACCTGAGGAAGTTGACCTCACTTAGTATAAAGCTCCTTTGGAAAGCTGTAACTGATTCTCCCATCCTCCCACCTGATTTAACCATCAAGAAACCTTTGGAGAACTGCTCTCACGTAGTGCAGTAACTCATTTCCTCTCATCTGTGGGATGATATTTTAAGGTACGCTAGTCAGGCAGCTATCTACAGACTCCGAGTCATAACAGCTCCTAGGACCTTCAGCCACCACAGATGGGAGAATAGCATTAAGAAGACCCTCTATCCTTCTGCTAGACTGCTTTTGCTGTGGTCAGTTTTGTCTTTCCTAGAAACACAATTTCCCACCCCCCCCAAAACCAACAATCCGTCTGTGTATACATTCATGTTACCTCCAAAACACAAAGAATCAGCCTTTACATACCTATACCAACAACTACAGCCAAAGTGTTGCACTGAAACCATTGCAGCTGCCTGTGCAGGTGGTGTAGAGGTTGAGAGCAACAGCCACAGCATGCTATGCTCCAGCTCCCACACACAGCACTGCTCTGTCTAATTCATGATACTCTCCAGGCTGCACTTTGATAATTTCCTGCCTTACAAGGAAAAGGCTTACCCTCTTAAGAATAACTCTTCCACCTGAAGACGAATGTTCCTCTTAAAGTTCGTTAAAGTTTTAGTTGTTCAGTGTCATATTTTGGGCATATTGAAAGCAGCTTGGCAGGCATGTGTTGTTGGGAGGCTCCAGAATTTAGCCTGCTGTTGGATGTTGCCTCTCCATTTGATTTACTTCTTAGGGAAAAAAAAAAATTACAATTCTGATGTTTCCTAGATCAACAAATTCCAATATTCTTACCTGACAGACATTTTGCATGGCCAGTAGGTACAATGCACACAGTGTCCGAAGTTTTTGCAGCTGCTTCTAAATGCCAAAAGCACTAACACAACATACAGTAACTACCCACTACCTTCTTCTAACTCTACTAAGATATTAAACAGCAACAGATCCCAGTCTCACTGGTGGCTTGAAGGATATTGTTCACACAAGTACTTCTGTTCCCACAGGCATCTTTCTACTGGGATTTTTGGATGTCAGCTCTATTCCAGGGCATGCCTTGATCCAGCCAACAGCAGTGCATAAGTAAGATGTCTGTATCCTCTACACAGACCTTCTGGCTTTAGTCCCATGGAAAACAAAAATGCTGCCTCCAGCTGTGGACAGGGATAATCCGCAAGGCAAGTGCTAGGAAGTAGGGCAGCCAATGCTGTTAAGCCCAGGAGATGTTGGAGAAACTGGCCAGTGAGTTCCTTGCTGTTGTTCATCCCAGTTAAGTATCTTAATGCTAGAAACTTTGGTCCTCTCTTCTCAAAGTCAGAAAAGCTGTGATGCACATTAGTAGAACTGGAACACCATCTTCCGCAGCTAAGGCTCATCTCAAGAGGCTGCTCACCAACCCAAGCAGCTGTACTGATGCTCACTCTGCTTTCACTAGCACTAATCACAACAGCACTCCAGCCCCTGCTTAACTAAAGCATCACAGACTACTTCACACCCACCACTGCTGCTACCATCAGTAAAGCTGCAACTGCAGGAAGTGTTCAGGTGTGGAGGGACAGGAAACTGCCCCAGCCTAGAAACTTCAAGAAACATCCCAAACAAGGTTGCATCTTTGTGCTCAGTGGGCTATTTCCAATAGCTTCCTTCATTTCTCACTTATTACATTTTGAGTTGCTTTGCTGTTCCCATCACTGTCCCTGTGAAGGGAACAAGCAAGAACCCCCTCCCTGTTCTTTTTCTCTACCTCCTACTAAGTTTTGCACAGCACCCAGTGCAAAACTGTTTTGCACCTTTGGCAGCGAGGAAAGAACAGCTGTTTGCGAAGTGCTGAACTAGACTGTAACCCCGTCCAGCTCCTAGCTACCTGGACAGTCAGTACTTGTTGAAAGGGGAATGGGCTGTACACAAGGGCACCCTCCCCACGCAGGTGCAAGGCTTACCAAAGAAGCAGCCGAGTACTTCTCCCTGTCTCCTCAGGGATTTGGTTACAATGTGCTGGTCTTACTTTGTGCTTTGTTCCAGCGGGTTCAGAGCCTGTGATCCCATCAGCCAATTTCCTCCAGGAAACTGGCTCTTTTCCCTGAGCCTGCCAGGCCTGCACACCTCCCTGAGCCTTCCTCCCACTGCTCCTCATCTCCTGCAGAGGGGCTGGGGGATCCCACCCAACACTGCTCCCCCTCCATTTCATCTGGCAATGCCACCAGCACCGGGTTACACACTAATTCATGCTGGTAAGCACAAAAGAAAGATACCACTTTGGAACCAAAAGGGACTAACAAAAAAAAAAAAAAAAAAGGCCATAATTATAATGCTAAATTACCAACACAACCCACCCCCCTCCCCTTCCCATGACAAAAAGCTCGAAAACCTCAGGAATTAGACTTTCTTGGGTCGGCGTCCAACTTGGTAATAATAATAAATGCTGATGAGGATGAAGAGGGCTCGGCTGACCAGGAGGAGCACGGCACCTGTGGCTATCCGGCTACTCTCAACCAGGGAGGCAGTGGTAACTGGAGGAGAAGGAAGAGGAGAAGGAAGAGAAGGCAGAGGTTGGTGATGAAAAAGCAAATGGAGACAAGCAGCACAAAGCTGTGTTCTACTGCCCTCTAACGCAGCTTCCTTGTGCTGCCTGCTGAGCCTTGCGAACACAGACGCGTTCACCACAGGCTCACACGCCGTGAAGGCATGGCTGAGGCTGTTCCCTACCTTGATTTTCACAGCCTTGAAGTTAGCCACAGACTCATAATCCCGAGAGCTCTCACTTACAGAAACCCTGCTTTAAAGACAGCCTCACGTTGAGACAGCCACAGCCCAAAAATGCTCACTTGAGCAGATGTGACTTTTAGTTCTGCCCAGGTGTTAACCGTAGAAGCTACATGTTCCTGAGTCTGCTTTGTGATTTGACCACTTCAGCACTGATATATATTTTTCAAATGTAGAAGCATCTATAAAATATGCACAGTTCACACACACTACCTCTCTTCTAAGCATCTCACTTCTTTTTTTTGGCTAGCAACACATAGCCCATATCTAAACCAGCTACCTTGTAACATAGTTAGCAAGCTACCAATATATACACACACCCCGTTCATTGTTAAATATAGATAAGCTCCCTAGAAACAAGCTGAACTGTTATTTTCTGGTTTGGTAAGACCAAACATCTCCCTTCTTAGTGCAGGTTGCCGCAGTCTTTTCTCATTAGCCCCAGAATCTAGGCAACCTGCTCCAGGAGATAACCTGTGTGGCCAGATGTTTTCAGGGATGAAAATAGATGAATCGTCAGATGAAAATGTTTCCCCTGCACCTGGTCACCCTTTGGGGAGCAGCCCAAGGGGGAGGAGCAGCCCAAGGAAAAGGGAGACCAACTAGCAGGGAAGACGCTCCGGGGGCCAGGTTATCTTTGCCAGTCCTGCAAAACAAAGGAGCCATCTCCAGCACAGAGATAGCTGGGGATCAAGTGCTTCTGTAGCTACTCCAGCTGAAGAACAGCTTCTCCAGTGCATCCCCATCCTCCTCCCCACGGGGTGGCTGCTGCTACTCACCCAGGAACTGCACAGCGAAGTAGCACGCCTCTGTCAGCAGGCTCCAGCGGATAATGACTTTTTCGGCCGTGTAGAGCGCGTTCCACATGATGAGCGAGATACCTGAGGAGGGCCGGGGGGTCACCGGGAAGGGGCAGCGCCCCCCTAGCCCTGCGCTCCCCGCCGCGCCCGCGAGGGGCTGCTGCAGGCTGCGGGAAGGCTCGCCGCATCCCTCCCACCGCCGCCCCAGCCAACAAACGCGCCCGGCACAGCGCCTGCCCGGCTCGGGGTGCGGGGCGCCTCCGTCCGCGGCGCTGCCAGCCCTGGGCAGGAACCCGGCTGGGCCCCTCAAAGGTGCGGTCCCCGCAGCCTGGGAGCACCAGCAGCCACGAGGCAAGGCGCGGAGCTACGCAAACCCCCTGCGGTTAATTCCCTTGCTCGTTTTCTTTTCCAGGCCTTAATCTCTAGGCTCCCCTCACCTTCTCGTCCGCTGCCCCTCCACCTCTTGGGCCCCAGGCTGGGACCCTCCCGGGATGTCGTTGCCTGCCCCTCCTCTTCTCCCACTCCCACCGGAGTCTGGCCCCAGCTGCAGCCCATCTCCCAGCCCATCTGCAACCCTTCTTTGCTGAGGCACATTTCCACAGGTATTTAGCGCGTGCACAGCCCTTCTTACCCCACCTGCAGTGAGCCTGAGCCCCTACAAAGAAAAAGCAGCATAGGTGAGCTTCTCGAAACATCCCTAAACAATTTCTTTCCTAAAAGCAGACGTTCTCTGCTCTCTGTCTGCAGTTGTCCTGCTGGGCACAGACTTTGTCACCTCCTGCCACTTTGGCCTCTCATCCCCTTACTTTTGGGGGCAGCAGCATGCCCCGAGTACAGCAGCGTGGCACTCACTGAGGAGGGCTCCTCCATAGAGCCGGATGGGAGTCTTGCTGCTCACAGATTCCTCGTCAAAGATGGCATCGTAGAGCTGATCAGGGAAAGCAAGGGCCTGGCAGAGGCAAGGGAGAGACTTAGCAGCCTGCACTGGCCAGGGCCATCAAAACGTTCTGTCTCATTCAGTGGGCAGCTGTGCTCCAACATTAAGCTTTTATGGGATTGGAGCCGCTGGTCAGGAAATTGGAAATTAAGGAGGCACAAGACTTATCAATGTGTCAGCTACTGACTTCATGGCCAGTTTTTATGACCCAGAATGCTGTGCAATGTGTGGTTTATGACCCTGCTAATGAAAACAGACCCTGGTGATTGGAACATCAAGGACACTGCTGGTGAAGTCCATTACTGAGACACAGCGAGAGCAAAGACAGCACTTGCTGGAGGCAGAGAAGGGAGATAAATGCTGGGGCCAAGGAGCCATGCTGATGCTCCCCGTTGGCAGCTGGGAGCTGACGGTGACCAGGACCATAGCCCTCCCTTACCATGATGGCGACTCCAGAAAACATGATGGCGGAAACCAGCTGCCAGACCCTGCATGGGAGGGAAGACAGAGGACCCAGCATGAGTACGGGGGCGATTTCATTGCTCCTACTTTGCAAAACACTTCTGGCTGTCTGCTCAGCTATCAGCCTCCATCCTCCCACCTCCCACAACTGAGGCAGCAACAAGCCTCCCACAAAAGCACTTGGCTCCCCACACCCCGCTAGCTCCAGCCTCAACACGCAGATCAGCCTCACTGGTGAGACGTGACAAAGCCAAAATCCCCCACACCCAAGCACAGGAGGAAAGTGACTCTGCCAAGAGGACAGCACAGAGGAGTGGCCCAACAGATGCACCCCTCTGCCACACATAAGACCATGAGCTCCTCCAGCCCAGCACAGCCCCTGCAGTTCCCAGTACCTGCTGTGAGACAAGAACTTGAGGGCCTCGGGGGAGAAGAAACTAGGGCCAGTCTGGTCCTGCAGCCCCTGAGAAGCCCCTTCAGGAAGCAGTGATGCTGACAAAGCAGTGAAGCAGCTGTTAGTAGCCAGAGCTGGCAGGGATGCTGTGGCCAAGGGCTCTCAGACAACCCAGGTCTGACATGGCCTGACACCTTACCTGAGACCCAGTGGTTCTCGGACAGCAAACTTGATTTCATTCCCCAGTACTTGGCTAATCTGCAATTCAAATAAAAGACACAAGGTGACTGAGCAGACCTTTTAAGCAGTTTTCACCAGCACAAAAACACATGCCTAACTCCATATGCAAGTTTATCCCTAGGAGGTAAGAGGGCTGAAAGGAGGATAAGGACAAGGTATTCATCTGAGACCCCTTGGTGCCAACACGTGCTAAAGGCTGCCTTGATTTCCATGAAGAGCTGCATCCTCTACTGCTTCCTTACTGGGATCAGCCATGTACAGCATGGAACTGGGGGAAGTTCAATAGTAACTCGTCTCCTATTACCTACATAAGTAGGGAACCATCTCCTCCCACACAGTGCCCGCATGTCACACCCCAATAAAGCACAGGCTCTGGCAGAGCCAAAGTCAATGTCCATCCCGCTCTTGCTCTCACACTGCCCAGAGCAATGCCTGGCTGTTATTTCCCCAAACCGTGCAGATGAGACAGATACACAACAGGGAGAAGTACTCAGGGAGCTTTTGGTTGCAGAGAGCTCTGAGAGAGCTCTGGACAGCTCCCCACATGCAGACAAGAGCCAGGAAATGCCCTGCCAGCAAGTTCTCTAGAGAACATGCAGGACAGGGCTCTTGTTTTGTCCTCCAGCTCTGATATTTCACTGAAACAAGTTGTTCATTTGCAATTCAGGCCTGTTTTGAGAGGCACTGCAGCACTGCTCTTTAAATTCCTGCTCCAGTGTCCAGGCCACCAGCTGGAAGGCATTGGTGGTGCCATGCTCCTATGGAACCAGCTCCAAGCTAGCTCATAGGTGTCTTGATAATACAATTTCCGGAATGCATTAAAGCAGCTTGAGGACAGAGCTGTTGCCAAGAAAAAACATTTTGGGCAGCTCCCATGAATCCAGAAGGCTGCATAGCCCATCATAGCTCAAAGGCAGCATTGTTTGTACCACCACAGCCTTCACTCCTCACTTTACAGAAGCCCCACAGAGGGGTGAGCCCTGTTTTTGCCAAAGAGGCTGCAGAAGCTGGATGCTAAAAAACACCCACATCACCTTGGTTTGCCTAGGCAAGACATCTCTTTTCTATCATCACTGCACATGCGCTTACCTCTCCCCTGCCCTCACCTTTGAACGATGGACCTCGCCATCATCATCTTCCCCGCCGACCCCCAGGATCTTGCGTGTCTTCAACCTGCTCACCAGATCAGTCTGGCTGTGCTTCTTCATCAGTGGCGGGGGCTGCTTTGCTGCCATGGTGGCCCTCCACCACCCAGCCCTCAGCTGTGAGGTGGTGCAAGAGGGTGCAGGAAACGGCTCTGCTGTCACATGAAATTTCACGAGGTTTGGGAACAAAAAATAACCACTGCCACAAAATCTTCCCGTTAGGCTGGCACACAGCTCCTCATTGTGTCTGGGCAGGGAGCTCTGGCAGTGGGGCCAGCTCCATCTACGTGCAGCTCATCTCAGGGTAGCCCTGCCGTCCCTGGGATCTGCTGAGAAGGAAAGGAAAATCAGAGCACTGTGTCTTTAGTGTGGGCATTTAGCTATAAGTGCTTTTGACCAACAAATCATAGTCTGGACTATCCCAGCAGGAGGCAATGCCCAACAGTACCTCTTTGCTGTTTCCCAGATCAGGGGAATGAAATGCTTCCCAGACAAGCGGAGTTGAAGGCATTAGGTGATGCTTTGCCTTTTGTCTTTCCCTGTGCCATACAACATACCCTTCAGATGCCATTTCAAGCCAAATATCACACAAATCTCAGGTACTTATTTATGTCACCCCTCCAATACTGCAGCCCCCTTATTGTGCAAGAACACACCAGCCCCTGAACAAGAAGCCAGAGGCAAGACCTCCCTTGAGGATTCATTACCTTTTGAGAAATGGAAGATTATGGCAACTATAAACTATTTGGGATAAGAACAAGACAAAGATAACTGACAGAAGCTATGGTGGAAGAGATAACTTCTGCCTTGGCACGGTGGTATAAAGGTAGAGGTGTCAAGAGTCCTATGAAATCACTGTTATCGTAAAACCCAGGAAACCTTTAGTTCAAAAAGTCTTTTCTTTCAATTTGTCTTCATTTCATCTTGGCTTAGCTGAACACAAACACATTTTTCTGTTTACCACTTCACTCTCCCAGAGACTCACAGATGAATCCCCAGAGGCACCAGGCATAGCTAATCCCAGCTAATCCCACCCAAGTATGTGCAGGGCTCAAGCACCATCAGTCCTGCTCACCAGCCAAGCCTTCCTGCAGCTGCCCCAGAAGGAGAGAATTTATGCTTATGTCTAAAGTGTTGACAAGTCTTTGGGGAGTAATGAAACAAAGTGCCAGTTATTTTGGCATCATGCATGAAAGTGTTGTCCTGCTGCCTTGCAAGGGATTTCCCTCTTGCAGGGAAACTCTTCCCTGTGGTTGTCCAGAGAAGAGTAGACAGTGATGTTTGCCAGTGCCCAACGTAAGTCTTTCTGTAAGGCAGAGCTAAGAGTTTTTATTGGGACAGTGCAAAGATTGAACCCCACAATCAAGGGTTTAGTAAAACCCTTTAGCAGACCACAGGCAAAATGCTTTTCAGCAAGCTAGTTCAGCTACCCACGGCTTCTTTTAGATTGTAGGGGGGTTTGGTTTTGGTTGGTTGCAGTTTTCTTCTCTTTCCACTGAATAACTAAGCCCAGATTCCTGGAAAGGTAGCACAGAGCCACATGCAGCAGCCAGAGTCTAGAAATATTTCAGATGTGGGACAACAGAAAACAGCTGCTCAGGAGGAAGGTGGAAGCTGTATACACGTGCCTACACTCAAGCACAAGAAAAGCAGCTCAAAAGGTAGCTGTTAGCCAAAAAGTTTTAAAGATTTATCATGTGTGTAGCTTGCTGACACAAATTGATACAGTAACTTGTGGGTACTCAAATATAGGCAATCTGTACACAAAATCCACCCCAAAACCAGAGTGATGCGTTAAAATGAAAAGCTTGAGGTCTTTTCAATTTATTTTACTACAGTTTTTGCAGTCCTTTCTACTCCTGGCAGACCCAGACCCACAAGATCAGATGCTGAGTGGTTTCCCACCAGAACTGCACTGCTGGTGAAACCAGAGAAGATCTGTTGCTGTGGTATTTCTAGCTCATTATTTTCTGATCAAAGCTATCCAGCTCAACCCTGAAACAACACCCCTCTGCTGAATGCTCCTCTCTCTGAGCCTCAGGACCACACTGAGGGCATCCCACATCCCTCATCTGACCCAACATAGCTCCTGGGACACAAGGAGGACAGCCCCCAGCACAGGTGCCCTGCCCAAGGTATGCCACACTGTCAGCAGGGCCCTCACAATCCATAAAGGCTCTGGGTACCTATTTGGCCACTCTCCTTCCCCTGCATGCGTTCACGAGGAGCAAAGCAAAGTCCTTCCACAAAGACTTACTAGGCGAGAGAAAAGTCTGGCAGAGGGCCTGATCAGCAGCATCCTACTGACCCTGGGTCACCAAAGCACACGCATGGCATGAGAGAACTGAAGCCTGCTGATTTTGATAGGACTTGGGGTGCTGAGTCTGCTGGCAACACCAGCCTGGCACATCTGAATTCCTTGGTTTCGAGCCAGGGAAAGCCTGTTGCCCACATCTCCTGTTCTGTCCTTTTTGTGGTCAGAAATGGAAGAAAAAGGGAACATTAGAGAGGGAGGAAAAAAAAGAAAACAGTAAGAAAAAAAACCAAACCCGAGATAAAAGAAGGGATGGGGAAAAGAAATATCTTCCTATCTAGAGAATCTCTCCTGAGGGCAAGAAGCAATGGAAGATGATGGGGGTTGAAGATGGAACTCCATGACTCACCAATAAAGATAGTGATGAACAGTTCTGTGATTACAGAGGCAGTTTTGCAACTCTGACTACAGCCCAAAAGATCAAAATTTGCCTTCATCAGTTGTTCTGTCAGTTACTTTCAGGGCAAAAGTTAGTGGAAATTTACCCACATCATCATTAGTACTCTCTCACATGAAGAATTTCCACTAATTTGTGGTAAACCACTGACCAAGAGTCAGGACAGCATAGGCCAGACACAAGTGCCAACAAAGCAATCACCAAAAGCCATTCTGGTACATAAAGCTACACTCCCACCACACTAAGCACAGCTACAGCATTGCCCTGCAGATAGTCTCACATCTCATTACACCCATCTTCCAGAGAAAGAGCCAGTCTAATGAATACTGACTATTAATGAATAATAAGCTAACTAATGTATTAGTGCTAATTCAATTATATTCAAAGAGAAGATGCTGAGAATTTAAAAACGTTATACTTACATTAATGTATCCTCACATAATGACAATTTAGAGGATGTTTTCTATTAGCCTATGCATTTTCAAAGGGGAACCTCCACATCCTCCTTCTCCTACAATTCTTTTTTTCCTTAATCTGTTTCCTGAGTATCCCAGGGGCTGCGCAGATTAATCACCATGAACAGGTAATTCCTACTCCCCAACACAACTCTCAGTGATGGGCAGTGCCCATGTGCAGTTGAAAGAGGGTTTTTTTAAATCCAAAATCCTTTTTGTTTGCAGGATCCTTTCAGTATCTATTGCCTTGCTCAACTGTTCGGCATACTGCTCTTAATTTTGATAGCTACTGCTTTGTGGTGCAAAGAAACCTCATTGGTGCCACACTAATGATAGCTCAATCTCTCCCCACCTCCACAGCTCTTCCCCCAGCATCTCCGCTTCCCTCCCAGTGTTTGGAGAGAAAAAGAGTTCTGCAGCATGGGAGAGGGGAGAGTCAACCGCACACGCAATAACGCTGCAGCAACCAGAGCGGCACACTCATCAAGGGAGGTGCATGGTGTTGCAAGAGGGGAACCAGACTCCATTCCCACAGGCACCTGAAAGTGACTGCCTACAGCTTCAGCAAGGTGCTGCCAAGCAGCTGATGGGTGCTGTCCTGCCTGCCTGTGGGGACACGGCTCCCCAGGGGGCCCTAGGGACAGGGCTGCTGCCTATTGCTTTGCCAGATGTTTTTTCAGTGGCACTGCCATCCACGGTGCAGCCTTTTACTCAACAAAGCAGTGTTGATTGAATTAAAGAGGTGGCACTACAGTACCTGTCACTCCAAGGGTTTGAGGGCACTTCCAATCTGCAAGCAGAGAAAGAGAAAACGAACCAGAGTCAAGCCAGGACAATGAGTGAAAGGTTTATACATTTAAGATGGCTACAAGTTTACTCAGCTCTATCAGGTTGAGGCCAGGGAGAGGACTCCCGTTGTCCTGTTGGACTCTGTTTTTTCTCTTGCAAGGCTCTGGCAGCCATAATGCATTTGTCCAGTTCTTCTGCTGTTTCTCTAGGCTTTGGTGGTCTTGTTTCTGCCAGTGAGGACAGTGACAGGTCTATAGCAGCTGCTCTGGACCCCATACGTACTCAGCCACAGGGACAGCAAGAAAGCCTGGGCTCAGACACATAGGCAGGGCAAAGAAGAGAGGTGATGGATGCACTGGTCAGAACAGTCATACAAGAGCAAGACCGGCTAGAAACCTTCCACATGCAATTTTCAACTAGCCAGCTATCTCTTCCCTCTTCTCCATAAACACCTTCACCTTACTACAGCCGTGCACCTCCAGGACAGATTATATCCTCACTTTGGAAACATTGGTGCATTAAGGACAGGATCCATAGATGTACTAAGCACCTTGACTCTTGTAAACGCTAGGCTGTTGCCTAATTGAGTGAGATCTCAGATTCCCCACATATGAAGGCTCAGTCTGCTCACCTTTACATGCATAAAATCTCTTGGTAAACAGCCTTAGACACTTCAGGACACTGAAATCCCAAAGGATGAGGCAAATCCCCTGTGTCTCACCTAATAACACACTTGAAAGCCACGAAGCATCTTTGTGCATCCTATCCAAACACCCTAATACAAGTTTTCGCAGTAAGCCATGGTGAAATAGACCCCCAAGCCAGAACAACTCATGTCCCAAGCTATCTTCTGGTAATGTGTGCTCACAGCCCAGAAGGCCAGCTGTATCCTGGGCTGCACCAAAAGAATCGCGTCCAGCAGGTTGAGGGAGGTGATTATCCCTCTCGACTCCATCCTGCTAAGACCTCACCTGGAGTACTGTGTTCAGGTCTGGAGCACTCAAGCATAGGAAAGACACAGACCTGTTGGAGCAGGTCCAGAGGAGGGCCACAAAAATGATCAGAGGGATGGAACACCTCTCCTGTGAAAACCGGCTGAGAGAGCAGGGGCTGTTCAGCCTTGAGAAGGCTCTGGGGAGACCTTATTGTAGCATTTCTGTACTTAATGGAGGCTTATAAGAAAGATAAGGACAAAAATCTTAGTAGGGCCTGTTGTGATAGTACAAGGGGTAATGGTTTTAAACTAAGAGGATGGAGTTAGATGAGGAAGGGACCTTTTAGAATGAGGGTGGTGAAATACTAGAAGACGTTGCCCAGAGAGGTGGTAGATGCCCCAGCGCTGGAAGCATTCAAGGCCAGGTTGGACAGGGCTCTGAGCAACTTCATCTAGCTGAGGATGTTCCTGCTTATTGCAGGGAGGTTTGATTAGATGAGCTTTAATGGACCCTTCCAACCCAAACTATTCTATGATTCTGTGACTCTGTTCTATGATTCACGTGTTTTTTTTTTTCCTGCAACTGCAACAGCACATCCTAAATCCACAGTGACTGAGCCAGGTCCTTGCCTAGATTTCTATCCTGAACAGAGATCTAGATGATTAGGACCCCTCTGCCACCAGCCAGCTGCAGCAGTCCATCACTAATCCCATCTCCCAGCGGATTTCCTCCATGCCAGCTGCAGAAAACAGCTTTTCACACTCTGGGCTAGCAACACAACAGAATAATTAGCTCAAAAGAATATACTTATATATACAAATATATATTAGCTCAGAAGAATATACTGCAACCCATGCCCTGGATGAGGGGTATAAGTGTAAGTTCTCCATCCCAAAGAAGATAAACTCTTTCAAAGCAGTTTCTGCAGGTCAGGAAGCCTAATATCTGCAGGGAATGAAACTTGATGAAGCCAAAAATAACCTGATGCTCAGGCAGTAAAAACAATTAGCACTCAGCCACCACAGCAGCATAATGTGGCTGCTGCTCCCACTCAGTCTAGCACTGTCTGTACACCTAAGCAACAGGGATACTTCAGATTTCTCACCTATAACAAGCCAGGTACACAGGACTCCCCACATAAACACCATGCCTTTCAGTACAGAATGCTCTTCATAATACCAGTAGGAAACATCTCCTCCCAGAGATTCATTCCCAACCCTGCCACAGCCCTGTTGTTTCCACAAGCAACTCCAGTAGGCACAGGGACACTACGTCCTCCCTAGGGAAAACTTACACAGTAGATCTCCTGCCCCTACACACAATGAAACACAAAGCAAAAGGCATCTTCACTGGGTGCCTCCAGATCATCTGCTGCAGACGAGCCAAGCCAGGGGAAATGGTGAATACCAAACCACCTGTGATGCACGAACAGCTGCCTCAGGCATATCCAAACCTCACCCTGCAGGTTAGACACGCCCCACGGCCAGATATGGCCAGATACCCTCCAATGCATTTTGTGAACAGTGCAGAGCTGGTCCTGAAGCCATCACATGTCAGGTGGTGACACCCTGTGTGTAATGCAACTCATGCAACTATGAACTCAACAGATGCAGCCAGCATCACTACTCTGCAGGGGAGAAGCTACTGAGGATGTAAGAGTTAATTTACATTACTTAGCCTGTTACCTCTGCAGGCAAAGACATCCAAAACCTGTTCAGCCTTTCCCACACATCCTGAACTCGCCCCTCTGCCTGTGTTAGAGCTGCATCCCTCCCCACGTCTCTTCTCCAGCAGCCCTGGCTCTCTGACTTCCCCCAGGCAGTGCGGTTCCTGCCTGCAAGCTCCCTACTGCCACAAAAACATCCTGCCTCAAGAAGCACCACGACTTGGGGGCAAAGCCATACCATCTGTGATATATGGCCCTGCTCAAGGATTTTATTGCTTTCAAATATCTTTTTTGCAGGGAGCACAGGAAAGTTTCTTTCAGTGTCACAGGATGTGTTATATAGCAATCAAAAGCTGTGAAGTGCTCAGTTTCCCCAGAACAAGATAAAACAACAGTGACGACACTCTACAGGCCTGCTAACCACCACCTGCAGCAACACGCCAACCCCTCCATGGCAAGCAAGGGCGCCCAGGCTTCGCCTTAGGGGAGAAACGCTTGTCTGCCCCCTGAAGCAGTCTGCGACACACTGAACATGCTCCGTCAGGCACCCTGCATGGTTACAGCTGCCATCACACACAACACCCCACACGTGTCCAGTCAGACACCTGGCCTCACCACAGCCCCGCTGCACATGGCTTGGTGGGCTCCCAACATGGGGAACTAACAGACTTCGTATTTCATCCACCACATGTGTGCACGCACCCCTTCCAAGTACAAGCTTGGCCACATCATCTGGCTTTCTCAAGTAGCCTATTCCTTGCTGCTGAGAGTGTTTTGGCTGCAAATACAAAGTTCACCAAGTACGATCTGCTGCTTCAGTGATTCCCATCTGTATTACTTGCATATGAGTCCATCCTCTCAATCATCGTCCTCCTCCCTGCCAGGACTCTCAGCCTGGCTGACTGCAGCAATCCATCACCCCAAAGTTGCCGGACTCCCCCCAACGGTTCAGGCAGCTGTGTCCCAGCATCAGCCCACAGCTGGCAGCTCACCCCTTGCCTTCACTTTGGAGGACCACCACTCAGCATTCAAGTTTTCCAGGAAGCTGAGAGGATGAAGAGATAAGGAAATAAGACATATTTGGATCAGGTGCTGTTTTTCTTTAAGGGCATTAAAAGAAAAGAATTCCTCTCTGATTTCCCAGCTGCCTTAGACAGGTGTTTGTGGGAGACAGTCCCAGAAGCTTACTGGGCCATCTGTCCTGAAGATGATTTCTACAGGGAAACATTAGAAGGAAAACCAAAACCCACATGTCTATACACACAAATAAAAAAAAAAAACCACTCAATTAGTAAATCAACCCTTGATACTGGAAAAGAGCAGCTTTAAAAAGCCAGAAGAGCCCTGCAACCAAACAGGGTAATAAAGATTTTACAGAAAATCTGATGTAACAGTATTTCATCTCTTCTGTTTCACACCTGAGGAATGACACAGGCTCAAAGAAACTCTACAGAAAGCAACCCTGGGATGAGGAAGAAGCCCAGACACATGCTTCTTACTCGTAACACCTCTGAATACTGGATCAACACAGTAAAACAGGGCTTCTTGGCACTTCTTCCCCAACAACCTCAAACGTCCCCAGATTTCCTTCCCACTGTGTCCCAAGGCATGCAACAATTTACACCCACAAATGCTCCAGGAAGGTGATGCCCTTTATTCCCAATAATTCTCCAGCTCTGTCCCTTACCAGAACTTAAAAGGAAATCATAAGAAATCAATCTGCGAGATTTGGTCCCCTCAGCCACACATGACCACAACGTCACAGCATACTGCCACTGAGACGGTGATTTCAAAACCATTCTTGAAGGACTCTCACCCAAGAGAAGATGAATTACACCTCCAGCATCATTATTTCTTTATCTGCATTCCAGTAACTCACTCAGTACAATGCAACTACTGCAATTTATAAACTGCCAACATGTCTACAGTCATGAAATGGAAAATGAAACGAATAAGGCTGTGCCACTCCAGGACCCCAAAAGCAGAGTCTTGACCAGTATCATGCCTGGATTTGCAGCCCCAGCCCAAGAAGAGCTGCTGCAGGATGCCCCAGCACCATCATATTTTTGTCTTCCATTTCTGTCTTCCTTTTGTTCCACAGACTGTCATGCTATGACTAGATATAGTCTAGGCACACACCAAAGGGGGGAAGAGGAGAAGGGAAGATGAATAAATTTGCATTAAGTAGGGAGATTGCTTTTTGGTCTAGCCAGGACATTTCCTGAGTCCCAGGCACATAGGCACCCACAGGACTCGTGCCTCTTGTTCTACAAGCAATAAAATTTGCTTTCACAGCATAGAAGTCTTATAAATTAGGCCTGATATGAAATAGCCCAAGTGACCATTAGCCAACAGCTGAGTTGTCACCAACACTATATTATAGAGCATTTCCCACTCTAGACAATCACATCTGCATCCTGTAAAAGTATATTATTCATATAAATATGTATAATTTATAGCTTATATTAAATTATTAATAAATCAAGTATATGTAAATTTTCTATAAATATACAGATAAAGCCTATGGCTTAATTTGTGTGGACTTATTTTGGGCCCTGCTGCATGGTGATGATCTCTTGAGACTGGTAAATAAAGACAATACAAGCTGCCAGACCAGATGAATTATTTGGCATTCACCTATATTTTAGTCTCAGGGGAGAGTAGAGTGGAGCCTCAGGGAGCAGTTTGTCCCAGACTCCTTGCTAGGAGATGTCAGCCAGGGCCCCAGGTTAACCATGTACTGCTCTGGAGACCAACACTACCTTTCACCTCTTGGCTCTGGATTACCACCCTACACACTACTTGGACGCCCCACTGGCAGCTTGGGAACACATTCTCACTTCTCCCCTAAACAATCTGCTAATATTTAGTCCTGCATATTTGTACGCAATTACAGCTCCAGCTTCATCACTCCCTAATGTCTCCTTAGACTTGAAATAAGCACAGAAATGCAGACAGGCTCGAGAATTTAGCAGAAGGCCTCCCAACGAAACACACACTTCAACTACTTGGTAGCCTATCCCCAAGTGGCAAAAATCTCCCTCTGACACCTTAGCGGTTTCTATAGCAACAGGTTAATGCTAAAAATGTCAGATGTAAATTCCGTGTGTTGGGCAAACAGGAGCTGGGAGGACAGATTTAGAAGAGAAAAACTTATGAATAACTGCTGACAGAGCTAGCATGGGCTTTGCTAATTCACAAGTTGGTAGCGAACCACCTTAAAAGAAACTCCTAGCTGTCTGCTAGTGGGACAGTGCGTGGTGCACGGGAACACGTCTGTGAAGCACCTGCCTGCAGCATCCCCCAGGACTACAGCATCTCTCAGAACAAGGAGGAGCCACGAGTATCGAGCTTGCCTGCAATGAAGCACTTGGAAGTGAAACCAGCTGTTTTCAGGGACAGAACTGCAGTCAAGCATATAGAATAAAAAGCCTGAAAGCCAAACTACTAGATTATAGGCTTGGCAGTGCTGCTGCTCCTCCACACAACAAAGATAGGGTTATTTAACCTCTCATACCACAGTTTTGACAACTGTATATGAAAAGTAAACCTACTGCCCAAGTTTCCATGGCTTATGCTCAGCGTTTCAATGATGCCTGTCCAGGCACCGCATCCCACCTGTGCTGACTGCCTGCTAGTGACAGCCCATGCTGCTGAGGAAAGCTACAGACTCCCATGCAGCACTTGGTTCATTAAACATGACATATCAGAGGCAGAAATGCATTTCCTGGCCTCAGTAGCAACAAGCTTAGCGCGACACTGATTTTTTCTGTCTGTCTTCATTCCCTGCTGGTGGGAGAAAGCACTGTGATAACTTTGGGCAGAACCTCATCAATACTGCCTTCACACATGCCAGAAGTTCTTGGAAGATGCTCCTGATCAGATTAAACCCATATTTGTAAACCCAAAGAAGCCACAGATCAGTGCAGAGCTGCACAGGGGAGGAAGGCAGAGGGGAGCCCACCACTCTATCAAGAAGTGATCACTTTTGTCAGTGGGTTCTCAGGTGAAATAGCCCTGAAGAACCCACAGGCTTTTACCACAAATGCTGCACCTGCCCACAACTCCCCAGGAGCAGATACAAACCTGACTTTGCTTTTATTTGCTGCTAAGTCAGGGGAAAATGGCTCTGTATGCACGCATGTATGCATATGTGCAAGTTTGTTTATGCATCAGCTGTCAACCCCCAAATTATGCACAGATCAACAAGGCTCTTTGAATTCCCCAACTGTGAAGTGCGTGACATTTAATCGTAACCTTTCTTTTGGATTTCATAACGTGCGTTATCAGCAATGGGTATTCAGCACACAAGTACCTTTTAGAAAGACTTCATCAGAAAAAGAAAACAATATAAAGAAGACTGAAAAAGACAATGCTTCTGATGGATGAGAGGTTCTCTGGCTTCCACAAAAAGGCCAGCGTATGTCTATTGCGAGGATCGCACACAGAGACAGACCGAGACAGGTTGTCTTCACTGCAGAATGAAAGCCTTTCATAGGTGGAGAGAGTGGGGCTTCAAAGTGTGGAGAGAGTGGGGCTTCAAAGTGTCAAACCTAACATGAACCCATAGCTCTCCTCATCCCCTTCTTTTTGGCTGTCTGGGAAATAGGCAGGGTGAGCCATACCCCAGAGGTGCCTATATTAGGACAGGATGCATCATCTCCTGCGACGGCTTACCTCCTTCCATAGACCACAAGAGGAGCATAGAAGATGAGGGAGATGAGGTTTTTAATTGTTTTTGTATGGACAGGCAAGACAAATTCTTGATCCTTGCAGTTAACTTTTCACTACCCAATCCTAGGCAAACACTGAATCACTTTTGCCTACCTCATAGCATGGAGTCACACTTTGGGATTATAAAAGAGCCAGACAACAACCTGCAAGGAAAGGGGGTCCCTTCTCTTCTGCTGAGCACAGAGAAGCTATGTCCTAAGCAGATCTACTTTTATTAGTCACAGACACAAAGGACACACATCAGGAAAGATATCTCTTCTTATAGCAGAGAGGAGACAATGGAGTGGACTGATGTCTGCAACATCAATAGGCTTGGTGATGGGGGATGTCTGATCAAAAATGAGAGGTCCCGCAGTCAAGAAGCTCTCTCCACATCTCACCTGACACAAGCAAGATAAGCCTTAGGAAAGAAAGGACAAAGGTATTACTGACTAGTCCTTCTTGCCAAATTACACAGACTCCCTACCTTTTTTTGATTCCTGTAACCAGAGTAGAAGAGGCAACAGGGACACTCAGGAAGCCAAGTGTTAGTGGCACCAGCACTGACAAATCAATCTCAAGCAACCATGGAAAACAGAGTTGCCAGATGTCTCATCTCTACTATTACGGATCGTTTAAGGACCTTCCTTTGCTTCTACAATTTTAAGTCTCAGACACTTATGCAACAAGCTCCAGTAACATCGGTTTCATACAACAGCAGTAAGTATCTGTGCTATACACACACAATGCTTTGCTGGTGTACACATGTGTGTGTGTGTATATATATATGTATATATATGTGTGTGTATATATATATATACACACATCTCTGATATCAAGCCTATAGCATAGTCTCCTGCTTAGAAGAGCTCATGACACAGAAGCATCAGGTTTTAATCAACACTTTCCCCAGTACCCTACCTGCAATGTCATTCCCATGCAGCTGTGGCTCTGGGGATTGGAGGCTGGTCTCTTCTTCCCCATGTTCTTTGCAAGCACCAGTGAAAGGCAGTTGGTTTGCACAGTGATGTGGAGCAGGGAATAAATTGTCTGGAGGAGATAAGCTCAAGTGCTTTATTATTCCTCCATACATCGACTTTCAATCCACCCTGTTTGTCCAGGTATTTAAACAGTGGACATTGGCATGGCTCATGGAAGGGACTTGTTGAACTTGTGATGTACCACAGCTGGGTTTTTGCGAGCAGACAAGGCAAGAATACATTCATATGCTGCAATAAGCAAACAGTAGCACTGGGCAGGGTAATGGGGGAGGATGGTGGGAGGATGCGCTATAGGTGCCTGCTGTTCAGAAGCACATCAGATCTGTGCCCAGCACTTCCAGAGACTCCACAAGAAATGCTGGTATTAAAAGCAGCTACATTTTATTCTCACCATGAAAATGACCTGGGAATGTGCAGGCAGATGGTCTAAATTCTTCAATTCTGTTCAGCGTAGCCTTTGACTCCTGCCAGATTTCCACTACCGCTTGTTGCTCTTTATTGCTATTAAGCAGCTTTTACTATATACTTTTTTCCAAAAAAAGAGAAAAGTCTTCACAAAGAAAATTTTGGTGAAAAGCTAGCACCATGGACTCAGTATTGTGGTTTTTGAGTTTCCCCCTCCTCTGCGAGGAGACAGCTCACGTTACCGCTTCTGTGGAACATATTGAGCATTTACACTGGCAGGGCAGCTAAACTTAAGCATCTCACAGAAAGATTAAGTGGGACTTAAAATCACGGACCGTTATAAGGCTTTTTCTAAGAAAATACTCTACTTGCTACTGGCAATGTGGACCCCTCTTTCTGTAACATGGTCTTTCCTTAAGGCTTTGTATAGCACTGCAGAGCACCTCCACCCAGGATGCACCCAAGCCATCTCCCATGTGTCTCTCACAGCTTTGCAGCAACACCATACAGGGGACCAGTGAGGCTGCTGCCTAGGTGGATGTATGTCATATATACCAAGGCAGGGCGAGACAGCCAAGAAGGCTGAATTAAGGGCATCTTCTTAGCCCTAAGGAAGATGGCTTAGGAAGCGTGGAATGCGCAAGCTGACCTGAGGAAGTTGCCTGCTCTTTGTCAATGGCCATCTGCCCCGTTGCGAGGCCAAAGACCGCAGTGCCCAACTAGGGCCAGAGAGATTTTAGGGTTCAGCAGCGGGATTCCTGAAATAACCTCTGTCAGCTGAAAAAGCTTCTCAACTCTTTCCACGACCACAACCAACCAGAAACCAGAGGTTTGTATTTCACTCATCAGATGGCACGACTACAAAAGAGCATTTCTGCTGCCATCATGGGTTGCTGAATGAACACATATTCAGACAAAAACACCGGCTGAGTCACCCACAGGGTTTCCTGAAGACTTGTGGGTTTTCTCTGCAGGTCTCTTGTTCGGCTGCTGACGCTGCCTCAAACTGTTAATTTTCTCAACCCAGGCAGGATACGGGTGAAAACGAGAGGGCTGCAAAGCTTTGTGTGCTGCTCGGCCTGCACCTGCCTTCCCCTTGCCCCTCTGGGCCGCCAGTTAAGTGCTTCCCTGATTTTAATAAGAAAAGGAGGGATTTCTCTCCCGTGCAAAGCAGCAGGCAGCTGCGAACGGGACTAGGTGCTAATCTCCCTAGAAAACACAGAATCCCTTCAAACATATAATTAGGTTGCCCGTGGCCAGTATTATCTGACACTCCTGCGTGTGCATCTCCTGCTGCATCAACTCATATTGCTAATACTGCTTCCCAGGAGATCGGACTACCGAATCACTGCTCAATTTATTTCTTACTGTCTTTCTCTCCATGCTCTTCTCGGTGTCTTTGACTTACACTACTTTAATTTAAATCCCTATCAAAAACTTCTAGGAAGCCCAGCAGCAACACAGTCATCTACCAGTCCCTCTGCTAAGGCTTCTTATTTTGACCCCATAGGTTCAGAGAGCGAGCACGCTGTTTGCAGCTGCCAGTTATCAGCAGAAGCCTCTCACTAAACCCTGCTACAATCATTTTGACCATTTCCCCATTTTGGCGACAGATCTCCCCTCTCTCCTCCCCCGTAACCAAAGTGCGGTCAGTATAAATCTGGATTAGAGCTTTCTTACAGACTCTGGCTTCAGACATCGCTTTTCGTTCTTGGCTTCGCGCTCTAAGATAAGCTAAGTGAAGCTGAGCACACGGGTCCAACCAGGGTCTGGTATAGATGAGTAAGATACAGCCTAGGCAAGGATTTCTCCATCAAAACAAATGCACAAATGTGCTTAATAGTTCCTATTTTGCATACAGAGGGATAGAAAGAAACCCACACCCCCCTCACAGGATGAGGGTGAGAAACGTACCCATGCTGTGAACGGCAGAGTGCAAGTCAGCTACTGGGATTTTATCAGGGAGCCAGGGCTATGGGGCTAGTGTGGGCTCCTGGCTGGTGGGTCATCCAACACAGACCCTGCACATTTCTGAGCCTCACTTTCTCCATCTGTCAAGCAGGGGCAGCTATGCTAACAGCACCACAGATGGGCAGTGAAACACACTGAGATGCATTAACCCTTACAGACAACAGAGAGCTTCACAAACAGAAGAAACTCAGGAAGGCCAGAGCCATTTATCATTTCCCTCCATGTCTGAATCATCACACTGTCTTTGGTTATAGCTGGATTTGCCTCTGGGAACATCTTATAGCACCTTGAGTAAGAATTCTTCAAATATGGAATGAATTGCTGCCAGCCTGCAATCCCCTATTTTCCAAGAGAAGGCAGGAAGCAACATGAACAAGGAACACCTGGTCACCTCTTAGGCGTTCTTCCTCATCTGGAGAAAGACCAATGTATTTGGGTGCCGACATTGGGTCTTTTCCTCCCAAGATTTGTTTTCACATTCTTATGTCAAAAACACAACCCCCAGAAGATCTGCTTTCTATAAATAATCTCCCAATAGTGCCAAGGTCACCAGACTGTTCACCCTGGCTCCAGGCCAGAAGCAGAACATAAACAATCTCAACATCTTTCTGGTGCATGTGTGCTTTTTTTTCCGGTGCCAGGAGTGAGCCTGAAAGCAAAAACACAGATCTAGGAAGACAGACACACCCACTTCATAGCCCTGTTAGTCTTCTCACTTTTGCCAGCTCAGGCAAGCCCCCAGCTCCACCTGGTAAAAGCGCAGCCTCCTGGGCAGCCCAGTGGTGTGGCAGCCAATCCAGCCCAGAGCAGAGGCAGCTAATCTTTGTGCTGTAACAGCACTTAGCAGTTCTTACTAGAAATGTGGGTACTTATTGGGTACTTATTGGATAAGGTGTCACCAAACACATAGCAAGGAACAGATCGTGATTTGAACAGCTCAAAGTGATGCTTGGAACCGACACATAGAACAATCCCTCCCAGACTCATCTCCTACTATTAAACACTTCAACCTTCAAAGAGCTACTGGACAAAAGAACACCAGCTGCAGATGTACTCTGGGTATTTTGCACGCTTCAGCACTCGATGCTCATTGAGAACAAGAGAAAAACATTTCCATTTGAATCAGGCACCAGTCTCCATACAGCTCCAAATGGACAGAAAATCTCTGGGTAGAGCATTTCTGTGGTTTATTCTCCTACAGATCAATGGCCCCCCAACACACACCCCCTGATGCAAGTCTCTGGAGATTGTCTTCTGCCCACTCGTCTCTACAATAAATCCTGGCTACAGGCCCCCAAGCAGAAGGGTTAAATTTCCCTTGAGACCATACAGCGGACATCATCTCTTCAGACTCTTAGACCAAGAGAAGAGCTCCCTTGACCTTGCTTTTCACAGCAGACAGAGAACAAAAACACATGACATATTCAGAAGCAACCAAGTCCCACTTTTTCCTGCTACCATCAGTTCCTACCCAGTCTCTGCTGAGGGCACCAGGATACTGCAGGTTTAGAGCATCCCACGCAAACCGCTGTGCACATATCAGGTGTATTTATGCAGCCCAGATGAGTAGATAGGGTTAGTTGAGGTGCCTTCATGCCAAGTTTTAGAATCTTGTTTATTTTCGGTTTTTGCCAAAACCGTTCTAAAAAAAACTTTCTCCTGGGTGGGTCCCCCTGCCTGACACATAACTACTATTCATTTTAAAATTTAAATTATTTAAAGTATTTACATTTCATTGAATTTAAGCATTTTAAAAACCACTTTCCTCATCCACAGGCCCTGAACATCATCATTCAGCAGACTCTGCTTTAGTGCAGATAAGAGTTACTGAGCAAGTTATTCATGCCAAGTCCAGAATAGGCAGTGCTCTTGCATACTCTGTAGTTTCTCATGGCTCATCTGAACTGGTGGTAGCCCTAATGTCAACAAGGCTTTGGTTGCCGCTGGCGTTTATACTTCCCAGCCTCTGCAGACAGAGATGGATTAAATGGTACCCATTTAATCATGTGCAGCTCAGGTTTTGCTGGCCCTGTCTTTTGAGCAGGTGCAAGAAGGACAGAGACATTGCTCAGGCAAGGGAAAGGCTCAGTGGACTCCAACTGCAGGCAGTGCTGGGGCAGGGCAAGGAGCTGGCACGGAATAAGGTTTGCTCAGTCGGACAGGTACTCACCAGAAAAGCTTAAGAGCTGCCGCTGCTCTAGACAGGGCAGCACACAGCGAGGACAGAGAGGCCCCACAAATGGCACAGCAGACATCTCAGCACACAAGGACATGCGAGTGCCTAGGCAGGGATGCAGAGCTCACTGAGAGCTCAGTCACTCCACCTTCCCCCCATCCTGTGATGGCAGGAGCTCCATTCCATCTCTTCTTCATGTCTTTCTCCTATATCACAGCTCTCTCACCCTGCCCTTCTCCCTCCATCCCCAGGCCAAGTACCACTCTCTCCCTCACAGCCAAGCCAGGGCTGCATCCCATGGAAGTGTGGCTGTGCCAGCCTCCCTCATCCTAACTCTAGGCACGGCTTAGCTGTCAAGGCTGACCTCCCAGCCCATACAGTGGTCAGGACACAGCTTCCCCTTTTCCAGCACCCGAGGCACCCACTTGGGGATCATGATACTTCTGTGACCCTTCCTGAGCAAGAGGAAAAGGATGAGCACTTCCAGGAAAGAAGTGACATAGGACCCCAGACCCCTCAGTGGAGTGACAGCCGGGAGAAAGTCCTCTCCACAAAGCTCTCAGCTAGGGACCCTCCTGCTCATCACTTCACAGGGTGGCTCAGCTACTTTTGCCCCCTCCCCATGCCCCGCCACTCTCCCACCAGGATGCACAGCACGCCACTACCTCCTCCTCCACCCATGCCACCTGGACCACGCATGGCTAGGACGGGGACAATCCCTCTCCTGCCGTCTCTGCTTGTCCATCCATCCATCCATCCATCCATCCTTCCCTTCATCCATCCATCTGTCTGCCTGTCTGTCCATCTGTCCCTCTGTCCATCCCTCCACTTGTCTCCCTCTGCCCCTCCATCCCTCTGTCCCTCCGTCCATCCATCCCTGTCCCCCTGTCCATCCATCCCTGTCTCCCCGTCCACCCATCCCTCTTCCCCTGTCCATCTGCCCATGTCCCCCCATCCGCCTGTTCCTCCGTCCATCCATCCACCCCTCTGTCCCTCCATCTGTCCGTCTGTCACTCTGTCCCTCCATTCATCCCTTTGTCTGTCCGCCCATCTATCCATCCCTCTGTCCCTCCATCCACCCTTCTGTCCTTCCGTCCATCCATCCCTCCGTCTGCCCGTCCCTCTGCCTGTCCCTCCGTCTGTCCAACCATCCCTCCGTTCATCAGTCCCTCCATCGGTTCATCCCTCCCTCTGTCCATCCCTCTGTCCCTCTGTTCATCTGTCCCTCCGTCGGTCCATCCCTCCCTCTGTCCCTCTGTCCGTCCGTCCATCCATCCATCCCTTTGTCCGTCCATCCATCCCTCTGTTCGTCCATCCATCTATCCCTCTATCCGTCCATCCGTCCCTCTGTACCTCCGTCCATCCGTCCCTCTGTACCTCCGTCCGCCCTGCCCCCGGGGAGCCCCCTCGGCGGGGCCGGGGCCGCGCACGGCACTCACCGCCCTTCAGCGCGCGTCCCGGCGGCGGCTCCCGAGGGCTCGGCGCGGCTGCCCCATGGAAAGGCGACCCGGGGGCGGGCTGCCGGCGCCGCCGAGCCCGCGGGCGGCCAGACTGAGCCCGGCCCCCGCGCTGCTCCGCCTCCCCCGGGCCGGCCCACCGCGGGCGGGACTGGACGGGACGGCGGCCGCCCCCGCGGGGCACCTGCGGGATGCGCCGGGGAACAAAGAGCGGCGGCCGAGGGCCCCGCTCCGGGGAAGGAGGGAGGGAGGAGCGGGGAGGCGTGAAAATAAATCCGTGACTGGGAGCGGCGGAAGGCTCCTCGCCCCACCCACCCACCCGTCCCTTCGGGAAGCGGCCGGTGGGACGTTTGGTCTCGGCGTGTTGGGAGGGTCGGGGCGAAGCGAGGGCGAGATTGTCCTGGTCCTTCTCTGCCGTCCCAGTGCGTCCTTCTGGTCGTGGGCGCGTAGTTCCGAGGGCTGTTAAGGCAATTCCTTGGAAAAGGCAAAAGAGAAGACCCGGGCGCGAGGGAATATATGTGTTTTCCGAGTGAGTTGGGGTAGGGGAAGAGCCTGGCTCCGCTCCCGCCCGGAGAACCGCAGGGCCAAAGGGGGCCGGAGTCTTTCCTGGAGAAAGGCTCGCATCGCTGGGTCCCTCTGGAAGGATGCTCGGAGAGGGTCCCTCTGGAGGGACGCTCGGAGAGCAAAACGGTGCTGGCATAGCACACAGAGGTGTGGCAGCGGAGCGGGGCACAGCTCTGTCTCTGTCCTAGGGCCACTCCTTGTTTCTGGTCTGTTTGTTTGACCCAGCTCATATCACTGATCTGGTTTAGAGGAGGACCACGTAAACAGGAGAAGGGCAGTGTGCCTGGGTGAGGCACAGGGAGGCAGAATGGGCTGGGAACTCGCTTTGTCCATGGACAAACCCTGGGAGACATATCCTGAAATGTCTACTGTGATGAGGTCATTGCAAACAAGGGGATCCTTTTAGAAACTGAAGGCTCATCCACAGGCAACTGGGCTGAAAACCCTCATTTCACAGAGACCAAGTAATGAATCTTTGGGAAACAGAACATTTCTTCAAAGGAAATACCTGACATTTCAATAGCTGGATTTGCTGCATAAGGGGGTGCAGGGGGGAAGCAGAACATTATTTAAAAAAAAAAATCAGTATTCTCAAACAAATCCTGTCCTGATTTGGATTTAGTGAAACGTTTTACTGTAATAAAGTTAAAAATTTTCAGTGTGATTGTGCCAGAACATGTACAAGAGATAAAATATTATACATACTCCATCTGGGCTTTGTGGCATTGAAATATGATAATGTAGTACAAAAGCACACAGTGCAAAATGAGAAGGCAAGGCTGAAACAATCATGTTTTACATTATTGAGATGAAATAACTATGATATTGTCAAACAAGGAAAGTCAAAATGTGTCATACCAGCTCTTTTAAAGAGAAATTTGCATTCAAGGAGATCTCTCGAAATTGTTTCAAAGAAGTAAAGAGCAGACAGTTTTCCGATGATTACTCAGGCTGCTGCATCGGGGTAAGAGCTTCAGAAGTAGTAAACATCATTTTCCAAAAGTTAGATGAACATTTGTGTCATCCGATGTCACAAGGAGCTCCAGGGATATTTCTGGCAAGTATAAACGTGCTCTTGAAAATATTGCCCTCAGATGAGATTTGAATTCATAAATGGGAGCCAGAGGCCTTCTGCAGCAACTGTTTTATTAACCACCTGGATTTCTCACCCACCCACTTACTTCTCTTTCCGAGGCCATTGTCCTCACTGCAGAGAATTTCAATGGCAGGAACCCAGCCACAAAAAGCGCTCTCAGCTGTGCCCCTCTCCCCTCTCTCTTTGATGCTGTATCATCGGGGCGGGTCATCACAGCATTAGTGCTGGTCTGTGTGACCATATATAAGTGACCATAAGGATAAGCAACCTCAGGCTTTCATGTGCATTTCTCTCTGGCTCCCCAAGCAACAGGCAGACGGATGCAGGCAGCATCTCTCCTTTGACTCCTTGCAGGCAGGCGTGGGGGGTGACACAGCTCACAGCAGCGACCAGCAGCTTCTGCAGCAGGAGGCACTTGTGAGAAGACTTAGAAAAGGCAGCAAGCAGTGGATCTGCAGAGGCTTTCACCTGGGCAGCACTGCAACCTTATACTGGTCAAAACAATCTTCAGTTTCCTTCACAGCAGCTTTAGTATGTGCATAATCAAACCTTTGCTGCAGCATCTCTAGCAGGCATCAGTGTCTTGGGGCTAACACTGTCATGTGGTGATGTACCACAGGACTGAGGAAATCAAATGGTTCAGAGTCATCAGCTCCACAGGGAGCTTCTGCTGAGGAACTTAATCAGGTGGTGGAGGAGGAAGGATGAAAAGCAATGGGCCTGGGGGAAGACCAGAAGGGAGGTGTTGCTAGCAAGGGGAGAGAGGGAGGGAGAAGGGAGAGGGCTGCATTCACCACCGGCACCCACGTGAGCCGACCAGAGCCTGAATCTGGGTTGAGAGGGGAAAGAGAATATTTGTGAACTGTCCCTACGGAATGTCCTGCACTTGGGGGAGAGTCCGTGGAGAGAGGTGGTAACTCACAGAGTGGGACACGGTGGAACAGAGGTTCTGAGGTCCCTGGGCAGCAGTGGGGAAAGGAGACAGTGGCTCAGGGTGCCTCCCGAGCTGCACTCATGAATATCTCGGCATAGGAGCACCTGCAAAGGAAAAGGGTCTTGCAGCCTCCCCTCTCGTAGGGGATGAAGCCTTTTGTGTAATGTGTGGAGCCCTGGATCAAAGGCACAGCAGAGCACTGTTTGTGCAGTCCTGGGCTGGAGAAACAGCAGCTTGCCTTTTGCATCTCCAAATAGGACAACCTGTTAAACATGATGCCTCTGAAATGTGCTAAGGCAGATACATCAGTAGGATTTGTTATATGCAGTGTTAAACACTTTAAAATACATGCTGAGAGGAAGCAGCACGGGAACCTAGAGCGCAGATACTTGGTTCTGTTAGTCTGGGTGTAGAGCAAGCCCCCGCGGTGCTGACAGGGAGGATTTGGCTGTTTCCCCAGGGAATGCTGAGTCTTCATTTCTCTCCAAGAAAGTGTTGCATTTGAATTTCTGTCTTTTAAATAATTTCATGTCTACCAAATTAAACAGAAAAAATAAGTGTCATTGGAATAAAAACTTTAAAAACAACCACTTCAAATTTTACCTGAAGCAGCGTAACACATGCCCAATGTTTTTGCTGAAATGACATTCTTAAGAGAGGAAAAACCCACAAAAGATGTAAGCCAACATGCTATCCCCAGAGTGTCATCTGAAGGAGTCTTTGTGCTACCATGTATCATTGAAAGGGGCTCTGGCACCTGCACGAGGCCCCTGAGGGAGCTTTGTTGTCTCAGCAGGATGGGCATAAATGCCATTGACTGTAAAAGAAGGTCACATCAGGACAGAGCAATCATTTTTTCTCTCTTTTTCCTACCACTCAGCAGTCTTGTGCAACCTTCTGCATTGGCACCCTTGTTTTCAAAATTCTGCAGGTTTTTTTTGCAGTTACTCTACGTCTGTTTTTCCCTCTGTTTACTCACCCTATCAGCTCTGATCCTCTCTGAGCATCCAAGAGTGTCCTTTTTTCAGCCCTTTTATGCTCTGTATCTAAGATTGTCTTCTTGTTCCTGTAGCATGTTGAGATACTTGCTGACTTCAATTTTCACCCTTTATATTGTAATTTTCTCACACTAGGAAACATTTCATAGTGTTTCCTTTGAAAGGTACTGCAGAAAATGCCTGGAGTGGTACATCCGTGAAGTGTGAGATCAGAGAAGATGATTAGACCACAGAGTCCAAACTCCTCTATCCATTATAGCTTGAATTCCATCTAGTAAAAGCTGTACTGAGTGTGACAACCTGTGCTTCTCCTCGGCTGTAGCACGCTTTCTAGAAAGGCAGTAAGGACTAGCTTTTACCATAAAGCTGCTTTGCAGAAGTTATCTTTCTGAATGCTGGAGGCTTCCAGTCAACACACAATGGCAAAGCAAAATGGTTTGATCCAGTGTCTCAACCCACAGGTCACCTTGCCTTCCTGTGCAGAGTCTTCCACCAAGGCATGTGAGTGGCAGTGGCAAAAGCCATCCTGTTGTGCATGTCCAATAGGCAGCACCTTGATACCAACAGCAAGTCTAGCTCTAAATATGAAAACCTGGTGGGATAGACAGTCAAGTGCCTCTCCCATTCCAGAAATATGTTGTGATGTTTAATCAACCTTGTGGAAAAAACAGGTCTAATTTCTCATTTGAGTTTGCTTGTCAATCACCTCTGGCCACTAGCAGTTGCTGTGCCCTGTACTGCTGGCTTAAAGGACATGGCATGTCTGGCAACACTTTGGGTTTCTTTTGAGCCTTCCACCTAAGTTATTTTCCAAGCCCTCTTTTGTGCTCAGCAATCACTGAGTGACCTGATTCACTGCAAGGAAAATGAATGAGCTATGCATAGGACAGCAGAGAAGTGTAAATCAGAATGGAAAGATATTTTCTGAGAGTCAGCTGTCAAAATGTGGCAATGTTAAGAGGTAGCAGATATTATCCCACCAGGGTCTGTCTCTTGCCCACATTCCCAGGTGCTGTGCTGGCGACAACAGCACGGTGGTTATACCAGGGATTAGATTTCCATGCAGCTGTCACTTGCAAATGGTCCATGCCTATACCTCGTTCTGCATTTTGGCATCCCTGTGCTGGAAGGCAGGGTGGGCAACAGGCTGTGATATTGGTGGCCATAGCTCCTGCCCCGTGGTTCCTGCAGCTCCATTGCTCCTCAGCAACCAGCTCTCCCTCCTGGTGCCGCTGGCCTCGCTCCTCACACACTAGCTTCTCACCAGAGCAGAAAACCATGATAGCTGTGATTGTGGCTGCCACAGAACAGGAGAGAAGGCAGCATTCCTGTCTCCTTGGCAGGAAAAAGGCAGGAGGAAGAGATGGGGGCAGAACCCAGGAGAGGCCACCACAGCCTCTCTGACAGCTTTGACATCTGCTTTTTCTTGGGAAAAGCAAAGCTGATGGAGAGCTGCTTGCAGGAAAAGAACTGCCTGTGTTTTGATTTGCAGATACAGGCAGGGGCAGGCAACACAGGGTGCCCATCCTCTGGCACCTGAAAGGAAGACATCTGACACCTCAGTGAGGAGGTCTCCCAGCCAAAAGCAGGAGGGACAGAGCACTGGGAAAGAGGAAAAGGACTGGGGAGAGCAGTGATGCCAAAGTGTCACAGTTAGTGGGGGAGGTGGGATTTCCCCTAAACCAAGGCACCATGCTGGGGTCTGGTAATGCTCTCGCTTATCTGGAAGGCTGGGAATGACACTGAGGGACTGCAACAATAGGAGCTATAGAAGCAAATGAATAACATACAGAAACAGAGACAGAGCTCCTTCCCAGCCCTCTCCTCTTTGATTTGAGCTAGAAAATTGATGAATAAGCCTCACTTCGAAGGGCAGCAGTGCTGGATGCTTCAGTTGCAGCTGCCAAGTCCTCCTACTGCAGAGCAGCCATGCTGCTGCCCTGGCAAAACCAGGAGTAAGAAGCTTCCCTCCCTGCCCTCATCCCCCAGTTACCTCCCAGACTTTTGCTGCTGGGGGTTTCTGGAGGGGAAGGAAAGCTCCAGTGCCAGCTCAGTTGGAGGCATTTTCAGACTGCAGTGATAGGAAGGTGCTGCTGTGCTACTGGCAGCCACATGCCCAAGTGGCACCCCATGCCAGCCCAGGTGCCCTGTGCACTCCTATGGTCTGTGCCCTTGATGCTCAGATACTCCTTTTCCTTTTTCTGTACTAAAGTAAGCCAATTTAGCTAATGATTGCAAAGTGCTTTGAAATAGACCAGTAGGCACCACAGTGGTTTTACACCAAGTATGAGTCTACATGAGCTTTCCCCCTCTAACTCCTTGCTTCTGGTTGTCAGCTGATTTTCTCAGCCTTACAGGCTGAGATTTCCTTATCTTGATCTCTTTCAAAGAGTGAGATGCTTCTGCTTTCTGTTAATTGATTTCCTCTGCTGAGGTCTCAGGTCAGAAGGATGGGAGGAAAGGGGAGGAAAAAAGTAAACATTTTTTCCTACCCGAAAAGGATGCTGGCTGTCTCTTTTTGTAAAGCAGGGATTTGAACTGCTGTCGTGGCCCCTCATGAACCAGGTTTTAGGGATGGGGCGTAGCAGGTTCATCCAAATGATACAGCTGGAATATGTGTTCCCCACAGCCTGAAAACTGTTAAACAGTAGTTTACTTTTTGAGCTGCAAAGTGAAGACTTCAGAGCTTGTTGGTACAAGGCTGAGAATCAAAGGTCACAAGAAAACCAAACCAAGTGTTGCTGTAGACCACAGGTGTCTTAACATGTGTCTCTCATTCTCCTAGAATACTTCGCTAAAACCACACGCAGCATGTGCCAGCCTGGGTCCTGTAACCCCATTTACAGCCTCCCTGTAATTCTGAATGTTTCCTTTCTGGATCAGCTCCTGAATATGCTAGTTTTCTTGTCGTCCTTTTGTTAAAGTGTAAGTGCATCCCCAGCATTCACACCAAGTGCATGTTTTATCTCCAAATCGCCCCGGGGTTCCAATGACTGAGGAGGGGGCTCTGTGCTTGTCACTGGGGCTGACAAGGGTGGCCCGAGATACCCATATGTGCAGGAGGGCCATCTGCTCAAACTGCAGCTCACCAGAGAAACTGTGATCCCCAGGGTGGCCTCCCTAAAAGGAGGGAGGAAAACCATCATGGTAGAGCCTCGCAGTGAGATTTCCCTTGGCGACCTTAAATGGCTGTGCACAGCATTTATAGTGCTGCCCGTTGTTCTCTGCATGAATGACAAAGTCTTTGTAATTAATTTATATGAGATGCACAGCCAACTGTACTTAAACAGCATACTACAGATTAAATTTAACATCAAAGAGCAATCATGTACATTTCTTGGCATATATAGGCCACCTAGCTTAACATTTTAGCTATCTTTGTAGTTAACTGCTTCAGCCCCTGGACGAAGCCAGGCAGCTGCTAACAGCTGGAATGCTCCAGCAGGGCAAGAAGTGCATCCACCACAATATCCTTTGCCTGTGTGGCATTTTAACAGCCATGCAGGCCAACTCCCGGCAACATTCAAAGCATGACCATGAAGGTGACTATTCAAAGCAGTACCCTCACTAGAGCTGGGGCTGGTGACTTGCTGCAGGTGTAGCTTCCCCAGTCAACAGCTGGGCCCTTCTCAGAGTCTTTTGTTTCACCAGCTGAGATCTCTGACACAGCAGGGCTGCTGCCAACAAAAAGTCTCCTGCACTCTAGTGAGTTTTTGGTTGATCACACAAAGTGGAGCATCACAATCCGCCTCCCAGCCTGCATGTCAGTACAGCCAAAGCAGGGCTTGTAATCCCTCTACCCAGAGCATGCCCACCTTGTCTGCTCAGCTTGAAAGCTCACATTCAGGTCTTTCCGCTGGTGATGCTGAAGGTTTCAGTGGGGTTTCCTTCCAGTCCTCCCTGTAGCCTCGAGTGCAGTCACTACTCCATCACTGCTAATGGCAGCAGCATCTCACAGGAGCAGCCCCTGCCAGAGCTGATTGTCCCCTCCTTGGCTGGCACCATCGGTGTGTATCACCCAGGCAAAATGCAGCCCATGAGTGGAGCCACTCCTGGCCCATGGCTGTTCCCTCTGGGCTACCTAGCTCTCCTCTTCCAGGCCCCCACTGCTGTCACCCCCACAAGCAATTGGTCACACTCCCAAATGAAGCTGGGATACACACATGCACCAGCAACAGATCTCCTCTTGGTTTATTTGACAGAAACAGAGGAAAAGAGATCATAAACAGCAAACAAAACCCAGGACTTTTGCAGCAACTGCACAGTGGTAAAGGGACCAGTTTTGCTCACCAGAAACCAAGACTTACATAAAAAAATAAATTATCTATCGGTGTCCCTTGGTGACTGGGATGCACTGGAGCACCTCCTTGCAAGATAGTGCTCATGAGGGACAGGCTGTCCTGCAGCTGCCCATGGAATTGGCAGGTAAGATGCCTTCAGGGAACACAAAAGTTGCAAGGACATACCCTGGCCCTGCTCCCCTGCCTCAGCCCTGCAGCCCACTGTGCTCCACTGAGTCTAGCAGTCAGGAGCCGCAGATACCTGTTAGCCCTCAGGAGGAGTCTTTGATTCTGGAGGAACCAATAGAGGGAGAAAGCACTTTATAAAGAAACCAGGAGTTAGCAGGTGGTTGCTCAGGGTCAGCAGAGTCTGGGGCTGGTCTTGTGCAGCACCAACCTGACAGCCTGCTCAACAAGCCTCCTGTGAGGGAGAGCTTTAACCTGCTGCTCACAGCCAGATGTCGGGATTTACAGGGTCCCACACCTCTGCTTTGCATCAGGCTGAGGTCAGGCAATACTGCCTGAGGCTTGCCAGCTTCCAATTTCCCTGCTGACTGGGAGTGTCCGACCTTGGCAGCTCATACTGCAGCTGAGCATTTGCTTAGCACATGGTGTTCACCAAAGTAAAGATGTGTAAATTGTATTAACTCTGTAAGTGTAAACAAGGGAAAGTAGAGACAAGATGTTTATGTAGATTTCTTCTGGACCGAGAACATGTATAAAGCTAAATTCCTCAACCCTTGGCTGATGGGGTTGGCGTTGGATGAGAGGTCAGAATTGATCTTCACCTCAAAGGGATGCTCCTTCTTCGGTCACTTCTGCCTCTTTCACTACCAGCCTGGCTGCCTGTTTTTTTCTGTCACTACAAGGTAGCTGCTGGCCTGCAGTTCTCCCTGGCCCTAGGGCATCCTGTCTGATCTGTTGGACATTGATATGTTTAGCCAAGAGCACTTGGCAGCTAATGGCTGGATCTTGAGAACACCTTTTCCTTGGAGAGCAAGGCCTTGGTGACCATCTAGCAGGGTGGAAATAAGCACAGCCTGCTGGCTATATAAATATAATACTTATCAACTTTACGCATATGGTTTTAATGCCATGAATGCCTTTGCCAATTCCCATATTTTCCAGTGTGCTGAGTTCTGTTCTCAGTATATTTTGCCAATCTACTAAACATGTTTTTGGTCCCATTAGGGCAAATAGAAAGCTTCCTGCATCTGGCTTCTTCGTGTCTCTGGGCACTCAGACAGCCGCCCTCATGCCAAAAGTGGGACCAGTTCCCAGTGCAGCTGTTCCCAGGGTCCAGCCTCCTCCCAGGGTGCAAAGAGAAAAAACAGTATTTCTCAGAAACACATTTGAAAGGGGAATGGACTCCTTAAACGTGTGATTCGAAGTCAGGGCTAGGTCTGGGGAGAAGAAGCTTGGGAGGAAGGAACAAGAGTTACTGCTGACAGGAAGCATCTGGCAAATTCTTAATTTTTAAGTTACGGAGACTTTGTCTTGTTCCTGTCTGTCCCTGTGTCCCCAGCTGCAGGGTTGTGCAGACATCTCCGAAGTGGCAGGTATAAACAATAAGTGAAACTGCCCACTGTAGCTCTGCACCAAAGCTGCAATTCCCCTCTGTGGCAAGAGCCAGTCCAATGCCTATGAACCACCTCCGTTTTAACTAGCACCAAAGTAGGATGCTGTATGCAGTGCTTCTGACTGGTATGTTTTAAGCCCAAGTGATATAAGAAGTAAATAAACAGCACAAATGGTGACAAGTTGCCTTCCTTTCTAATCATAAAAATTAACTTTTATATGCAAATTAATAATAACAATAAAAGGCAGTCTTGAAATAAAGGCGTTAGACCTGTCCATGTTTCCCATCACCTTCTTCCTGAAATTTCTATTCATAACCAGAAAGGGCCAGTTTTACCACTGGATGAAGGTCTTCAAAAGAGACCACGTCTCTGGAGATGTCTGCCATTTAGGATGAGCTCCAGCCCTCACTCTTAGCCTTGACCTAGAGCAGACCTTGCCTAAGTTTTAAGTGCTATACCTCATTCCCCGTGTAAAGAGCCAGGAGAAGTTAAATCCCTTATCAGCTGGCAGCGGGACCGCAAATAAAACAACTTTTCTTTTTAGATCTGTGGGTCAGCCCCTAGGTCAGGCACAGCTTGGACAAAGGCGGAGGGGGGATGGGGGAGTGCCAGGTTTGCTGGGGTTTGGACAGAGTAAGGCTCTGGATTGGCACTCTTCTCCAATGTATCTTTGTGGTCAGCGATTCCTTCAACTCTTCTCCAATGTCTGCCTTACTGAGAGACAAACCGACCTCTCCTCATGCATTCTAGTAAAATTACACTGCTATTTTTCCAAAGAAGGGTAGAATATGATTGCTCTGGGGCACTGGGAGATGAGTAGGGCCAGGTAGCCAAGGAGACAAATGGCATAAAAGTAAAAAAAATACTGTTAAGGAGATAAGAACCTGCTTTATGGGAAATACTGAGAACTACTTTGAGGGAGCGCAATTAGCGGTCTAGAGCTCCAGCTTTGTGGGAAGGACATGCAAGAAGGAATGAGACATTCATTATTTCAACCTGAACTTGCTTATCACAAGCGTGGGTTCCAGCTTGTGGGAATCTACAAAGGCCATGGAATCACAGAATCATAGAATCATAGACTGGTTTGGGTTGGAAGGGACCTTAAAGACCATCTAATTCCAACCCCTCTGCAATGGGCATGGACACTTCCCATTAGACCAAGCTGACAAAGGTCCCGTCCAGCCTGGCCTTGAACACCTTCAGGGATGGGGCATCCACAACTTCCCTGGGCAACCTGTTCCAGTGCCTCACCATCCTCATTGTGAAGAAATGGACTCCCAAATTACACTGAATTAAGTAGGAGCCTATTAACACCTAGCAACTTTCCTAGGGTTAAATCTGACAAATTTCAGTCATTTTATTAAGGAAAATCTTTATGGGGAAATTGAAAACTCATACTCTTTAATCCTAAAGCCCAAAATTATTTGCCCCAGTAACTCCAGCACAGGCTAGTGGAGGATTAGCTTGGTGTCCAGGGACTTAAGCCCCTTGCAACCCCTTGCAAGGTTCACCCATATCTTTTCCACCCTTATATTGTCTAAGATGTCTTTCTGAGTATTTCCTTACTCACTTTTGAGGTGGGCATTAGTGCAAAGTTCTTTTCAATTATACAAATAAATTCCTCAAACATGCTTTATTATGGTGAAGCTATTATCACAGTTCAGCCTTGCACTTTCTTATTCAGCATAAACAGTTCTAGTAAACAACCTAAACTTAGCAAAACACCCCATCTCCATTATTTCCATTGCTCTTTCTGGGTAAAAACATGTCAATATACATCCAAACTAGGCCTGCACTGAGGTGGCACCAACTCTGCAATGAGTTGTGCACTGGGTTGTGGGAACATATCCTCTTCCAGCATTATATATATGTATAGTCAGACCAACAGCCACATGCCTTCCTTTCTGGGTGTAGGGGTGAGAGTTGCAGAGCATCCTCCCTACATGGAAGATCTGTCACAGGCATACTCAGTGTCAGCAAGGTAGTGTTAAAAAACAAAAAAAACACATCAACAAATCCCCCTGTCTCCAAGTCTCAGCCATTTCCAGCCAATCCTGAGCAGAACAGAGTTAGGGATAATTGTACAAACTGTTCATCCACTCAGTGAATTAACATGAGAGAGTTGAGAGATTTAGAGGCAGGAGCCAAGGAACAGCACTAACATTGAGGCTGCTGCTGAGGACAACCCCTGTGAGACGTTCTTGCTTTCGCCGAAGGATGATTTGAGGAGAGTCCAAGTGCTTACAGAGGGTAAGGAAGGACGCATGCCACCCCCAGGACTCTACATTCAATTTTGCAATCTTGTTTTCCCCTTTCTCTTTTAGTGGGTTTAAATGTTACCTACAAATGTGCCATTAGGTGGACTTGTACCAGTGAAAACACCCCTCTGACTGTTTAATTGGCCAAAAAGCCTCCAAGCACTCTAGAGAGCCTTTTCCTGGGTTATAACAAACAGCAGTCATCATGGTATTTTAAAATATCTAAGCCGATGTGTACCTTAAGGTAAAAGATGGGTGTTTTAAACTGGCCTCATGAGCATTTGTTAATACTCATGTATTTCTACCCAGTGTGCCCAGAATAAACAGTGGATTCATATTCTACAGGCATGTGAGCTCATCGGGGCTAACCTAAACATTCTTATGCAAGCAACTGCCAGGTTTCCCAAGGAGACAACTAGGAAAATGACAGTGAATTAGTTAAAGCTTACTTGCTTTAATCCTGTGAAAGGAGTTTGTGGGGAAGTTCAATTATATTTAAGGTCACATGTGTTGCTTTTCTATGGTGCATTGCTTTTGGCAGTGTGGTAACTCTAGGCCTTCTCAGCCTGGCTTGACAGGCCTCTGCTGCTATCACATTGGTAAGGCAGGTTGTGGGGTTGTCTCCTAGACCAGACAATCAAAAAAAAAAACCTTTTGTTCAAATTAATCTGAGCATAAAGTGCCATTGATGGTCTGGATGGCTCTAGCACCTCCGCAGCTGGGCTCACCACTTGGGACCAAACCAAGCAAGGAGGTGGGCAGGGGCTAGGGCAGAAAGGAAGGGAACAGGGACACAGCAGGAAAGTGAGCAGGAACTTTCTTTTCAGGGTGGCAAACAGCTAGATTTGCTTTCTTCTGCCTGAAACTGTCTCCTGAAGAAATCAGTACTTGTGGCAAACCCCAGCAAATGGTAGCTGGGCTGGAGCATTCTCCAGGATGTTTGCTCTGGGGTGAAAGAAGACGACAATTGGTTTTCCCCCCCAAAATAGTGGAAGTCAAGAAGAACAACAAAACCCAGCTTGAATTCCAATGGGTCCTTGACTTTTAGAAACGACGTAGGTTGCATCTGTTTTTTTCAAGTAATGCAAGAGAGAAACCAATTTAATTCAGCTTATAGTGAAGTATAAGATTAGATGGGACTAAATATGTGTGTAGGCTGTATATTAGCAAATGGAGCGAGCAGTGAAGAAAACAAACAAGCTTGTTTTAGGGAGACTTTGTTGCTGTATGACTGGTCACAGGCTCCCCAAGAGAAAGAAGGCAAGCTTCTAATTGGTCTTACACAGCAATGAGCAGCTGGCGAAGATCCCTGCTAGAGATTAAGCGAATTATGAAAGTTGGCTTCATTGAAGAAAACATGCCATTTCACCTAGTGATTGCAGCATCTGAACTGTTTGCAAGCATTACCCATTTTGGTTACCCTGTGGTTAGTGGGACTGCCAGCACAGCTGAGTGGGTGGCTGGGTAGGAAGTGTTCAGAGAACTGAGCTGGCCAAAATACTACCACTGTAAAGTAAAAAACCCACAGGTTTCTTTCCAGCCAGTTCACACACTGGCAGAAGACTGCAAAGAAAACAATTATTTTTGCAGAGCTGGTATACTGGCCACTCGGGCTGCACCGTTGCCTGAGTATGCAGCACAAGTGGGCTACAGGATTGGGTGGAGGTGTGAAGGATGGAGGAAGACAGCCCTGATTTTTGTTCAGCTGCTGGGGCACTTTAACCTTGGGATGTTTTCAGGCATTTGGCAGCTGGTTAAACTGCTCTGGCTGGGAAAATTACTACCCCAGACATCTCCCCCTACGCTATTCTGCAGACCACCTCTCTGGTGACAAGGATGCCTTTGTGGCTCATGAGCCACCTCTGAGCACCAGTGCCTTGCTCCAGCAAAGCAGATTCTTCATTTGTCTTACAAATTGTATTCGTACATCCCAATACAATTTTGATTCTTTCCATCAAAAGGTAACTATAGTCTAAAGTCTGCATATATGATGTTTTATAAACCCTTTTCTTCTAGCAGACCCACTACCCATCCTGCCATCTCCATCTTCTGTTTAAGAATTTGATTATTCCTTCCTAAGTATACTACTTTGTACTTGTCTTTATTGAAGTGCCTCCTGTTATTTTCAGACTATTTCTTTAACTAATCAAGACCATTTTGAATTCTAATCTTATCAAATGTGCCTGCAGTCCCACCAAGATTAATGCCACTTGCAAATTTGATAAGTATGTTCTCATTCCATCATCCAAGCCATTAATGAAAACATTGAATAACATCTGCTACGGGAATATTCACTGTAAAATCTCAGCTGATGAATCATTCCAACTTGACAATTAAATATGAGCAGTTTTAAGCTACCCTTGCACTCAGTCTCTAGAAGCTGCCTTTGGGCCATGCTTCCCGAACTTGTTTACAGGTATGTCATATAAGACCAGTGTCATAAACCTCACTGAAGTGAAGACACATGACATTGACTGCTCCTGCCTCATCCACAGACCCTATTACCCTGTCAAGAAGGAAATTGGATTGTGTTGACATGATTTATTCTTGACATATTCCTATTAACTTCAACTTTTCTCAGTCTTGTCATCTAGACAAAAAATCTGTTTGATTATTTTTTTCACGATATTTTTCCAGAAATAGAAGTTCAGCTCATGGGTCCGTAACTTTCTGACTCCTACCACTCCCTCCTTTTATTCAAATAAAAGGCTTTTACTCTGCCTGGGGACAGGATTTGCAAAAGCTCTCCATGGTGGCCATTATATTCAGAGAGTGGCCTTAGGTCAAGGTTTCCTTTGGGCTTTTAAAAAATCTCTTCTCTATCTATGCAACAGAAATAGAATCCAGGGAAGATGCTGTTCCTGCACTGTCTTTCTTAAACGCTACACTTTTTTTGCAGCATGCAAAACAGGAGGGCTTCTCCTCTTGCCTCTGAACACCAGGTAATGCCTACTGCTACAACAGGAATAAAGATGCTCTGCTGCAAATGTACTGAGCCCACTCATTCACCCACTGCTGAGTTACAAATGTGCACTGTCCATTGGCAGGCTCACCAGCTGCGCTCATGTTCAGCAGAAGCCTATTGGGATAATTTTAGAATAACTTGCTTATCAGTTAGCTTCTTCTAAAGAGAGCTGGGATGCTGAGAATTAGTAACGGGTGATGCCATTTGCATCTTCCCAGACAACAGTGGGAGAGGAATTAACAGCACTGTGATACCACCAAGTATTATGATGCTAATTTTTCGTCTAAAGGGTCAGACGGCTTCAAATGGTTTTGAAAGGGAGTCTCTCTGTTCTCTCTCACCCTCCCACTCCCCACTGCATTTTAATTGGTGGTGGAAGCAGAGCACATGTTGGTGCTGGGAGCACTGGAAAGCCTCAGTCCCTTCACAGCCTCACTCTGTCTTCCCTGTCTGTTCTGGGCCCAAAATTTACAATGTGGCCACCATACTGTAGTCACACCTGTTCATTTTTGTGGTGCTGGATATGGTTAGAGCTACTGTATCACAGTGATGCTTGTGCTCAGAAGCAGCCTCACAAGAGGAGAGCACTGAGCTTGGCCCCACTCTTCTCTGGGACAGCAGCCCACAGTGACCACAACCTTCTGGAGCAAATGTCAGTGTGGTGCTAGTAATTCTACAGTAAGGGTGTAACCTTCAGTGGTGGCTACCGGTAATGGATAGCCTTCTAAAACAGCCGAGCAAGCTGACCTGGCAACAGGGCAGAGAATAACTGTAGCACAGCAAATATACACATCAGGCACAGCATATATCAAGCCTCTAAAGTAAGTGCGCTGTGGGAAGACAGGAGCAGCAGGGAAGGAAGGCAGATGTGCATAGTGGAAAGGTCAGCCTGCTGTTTGCATGTGTGCATCCAAAACCCTTTCATGCTAGATGTGCCTTGAGGAAAACCAGTTTACGAGAGGAGCTTCAGTGGGTGCAATCAATGGCATGTATGAAAAATGGTGCAGATGCCATGGGTGAAATGAAAGCCAGCACTGTTAAGACACATGCAGCTGAGAAGCTCTGGGGTTAGACACTGAAAAGCCCCTGGCATATGGGGAGGCCAGCCTCTTCTTTTAACCCCTCCTCAGACAGATTGAGGCATGAAAGGGAGTTGCTGCTGTGGACTGAATTTCGAGAGCAGGCAGTGACTGCAGTCACCTGCTGGGAGGGATAATCCCCCAGGAAAAAGGAGCAAAGTCTCCTTGCTTCCTGGTAGTGGTGGCAAGGCTGAAGGATCAATCTAATGCTGAGAATCAGAAGCTGGAGGAGAAGCTGTGGGTGGGGAGAAGGAAAAGGTGGGGGGTCAGGCACTGTGCCATTTGGTATTAAACCTTTGGGATACCTTTGAGTTATCCCTTCTAGATTCCAGCATTACCTGTGAAAGTCTTACCCTCTGGAGCCCCATCAGTGTGTGTGCTGGAAGGGGTCACCCTCTAACCACACTTGCAATTACTGTTGGTGAGAAATTGATTTTCTGCACTTAAATAAAGCCCTATTAAGTTGATATGAATCCGATCCAGTAAATGATTCCAAATTAACTTGGGCAAGAGCCTCTATTTGAAAAGTCCAGTTAATGAGAGAGAGTTGTATCCAGAGGGCAATGGGTGATGGAGGAGGGGCCTGTGCTGTGCACAATGGTCTCTCAGTGTCATATTCTGCACAGAGGGGATTTTTATTTATTTTTCTCGTTTTTCATTGTGAGATGACACAAAGGAGGAGAAAATTACTCCTTTTCTACCCTCAAACTGAAAATGAATGTTGCAGCTGTGCAAGCAGCACCCACCCTGATTTGTCTGAGAGAAAGACCCCGGTTAAATGAGGAGAGGCTCTCAGAAGCCAACAAATAATATTACAGGGGAAGAAAGATTCAAGCCTCTCTTGTTTGATACTGGTTTATTTATCGAGCAGTATTAACCCTTCTTTCTGCTGCTTTGTTTGCTGACTTAAAGACAGCCCCAAATGGGCTCCCTGGATGAGCTCGCAGTGACCTCACCCTGGCGCAGCTTACCCGCACAGGTCAGAGGGGCATCTATAACCTCTGAATAACCCCAGCATCTGCCACACCGCCTCATTAGGGGACGGAGCATTGATGCTGTATGGCCAGTCCCTGCGTGCCCTGCATACATAATTGGATTTCTGAGGGAAGGACTGGGACTGGCTGAAAGGGAAAGAAGATTCATTACCAGCACTGGGGAGGAAAGAGGATTCTTTCCATTGCTAACCATTCTGGCTTCCAGTAGGATCTGGCTTTAAGATCTTCCTTTTAATTTTCTTTTGCTAACTGATAAGCTGAGCTATCGAGATAATTTGTCTACTGACATTTTCAGCTCTGTCTTTACCATACAATGGGGTATGAGATGTGATGCTTAAGGATTCATTGGATGATTCAATGGACCCTGGCGTTTCTGCAGGGGAGAGTGTAAGCGAGGTGAATGTTTCTGACAGGTAGATAGCAGCTCCAAGCTGAGTATACAGAGACATATGGGATCTTGGGCTTGGAGAAGAACCTGCCAACATCCCACATCCCAGAAAAAAGAACTGGACAAGAAGAGAAGAAAAAGAGTTAAAAACCAAATTGAAAAACAAAACTACATAGTGCTTACAAATGAAAAGAAGTCATGATATTCTGTCGCTTCAAAAAATGAATATGGGTATTGAGCAGTAAAATGCAGAGAAGCAAGCACTATGGAATTAATCAGAGTGAGGCAGGGTTAAAAAAAGTAAATATCGAAAGCATGCAATGTTTGACATTTACAAATTGTAAGAGCAGAAAGGTATTCAGAGCCAAGCAACACACACACACACAAAAGAGCATTTTAAGGAACAGCGACCCTTCCTTCCCCACCCAGTTAAGATGCTTTTGCTGCAGAATGGGACAGTCAATGACTGGGAGGGATGCAAGGAAGAAGTGACCTAATGAGATGAGGGATCAGACATATTTGGAGTTGAACTTAATTGTTACTTGAATTAATAAGATCAATCCAACTTTTAGATCAGATCTGAATGCTTTTGTTTCCCATTTTATTTTCCTTGGAGAGTAGTTATGCAATTCAGTGTAAGGATAATGGCTTTCAAGTCTGAAGTAGGCATCCACAGTCCCAGTGGCTGAGATGCTGTGTCCCTCCCACCTTTCCCCCAGCCTTCATCTATTCTGGTTGTTGCCCAAGAGGCTCTTCTAGGCTGTGAGTTGTTCAGAGCTCTTCCTGTTTGTCTGCGCAGTCCCCAAGCTGCAACTGGAACAGCAACTCATAAGAATTATTGATTTGAACTAGCAAACTTGTCCTCTGTGAAAGTTAACATGAACTTTCAGATTCAGGAAATGCAATTACATAGCTGTGTACAGTGAGGAGGGTTGACACTCATACTGGAAATAGGGAAAACCACAATAACAGCACTGAATTCAAGAAAATTGTTCTGATTTTTTATTTATGAAAGGGAGAGCAGTGTTTCTTATCTGTCACTGAGCCTTCTACCCTATTCTGTACTGTGTGTGAGAGATTAAAGAGCTTTTCCACTATGTAAAAAATTCTTCTTCTTCTTTAAATAGAATTGTAACAGAAATAAAATCCAACCATATCTTCTCTTACAAAAAACTGAGTGGTACATGCTGAGATAGTCTCTGCTGTGATTTATGTGCACCAATCATATCTGAGGGGGTGCAGGAGTAACGCTTGCCAAGAAGAGACTGTGGTACATCTGCCTCTCTTTTCATTATTGATCCCATGGGCGGAGAGGTTTTGTCATTAGCTTCTTCAGCTTCATAACCTCTGGCTCAGAGCCTGGCTTCAGGCAGAGGCAGTGTGAGGCAGGAGTATGACGCCCCCCAAAGAGGGACCAGCATAGTCACTTCTCCAGCTGGGCCCAGGGGAAACCTCTCAGTGCATCCATCACAAGTCCCAAGACACCTTGTGACAGAATAAGAGCTTCATTGCATGAGACCAAACTCCTTGGTGCCCCAGATTTATGTGTATGACAGAACAGAATATTTTATTGATAGAAAGTACATATGGGTCCCCCAAAAAGCAGCCCTTTAGCACCAGTAGGCCATTATAACACATCAGAAGAGATTTCTTACTCCTTCTTATTAACACCAGTTTAAGTAGTTTGTTAAACAGTGAATCAAAGGAAAACGTAATATCTGCCTGTGGCCTGAACATTTGAAGGACATGGAAACAATAGCTCAGATGAAAATCACAGTCAGTTCCGGGCTGTCGTGATTAGGGATCCAATGCCTTGTGAAGACTGTGGGATCACGGTGCTTCACAGCAATTACCCAGCATGCTGCCAAACTTGGCGCATGCCCCCAAGGTAGTGCTAACATCATAAGCAAGTGCATTGTCCACTCCAGAAACACCTCAAGAACTATGTCTAGAGCACCAGTGCCTCTTGCTTCTACTCATCCAAGCCCTTATACCAATGTTTTCCCCACAAAACCAGAGTGAGAAAAACTGAACATTCAGGCAAGGCTCCTGTTATTTTCCTTTCCCCTCTCCCCGACTCCCTCACTGAAGTATGATATGTGTTCTTTTAAGAGCTCTGGATTGTTCTGGTCATGACAGGAGGGTCTTGGAGGACCAGTGTGGAAGGTCAGACCCTTTTTAGGCCCCTGTCCTGAAAATCATCAGGGAGGAATCCAGTAGTTCTTTAACACAAAAACGTGAGATGGATTGTCTGACAGGAATAATACGGGAGTTTTCTTAGGGCAATAGAAGAATCCCCATTTTTAACTCATTTAGTCACAGATTATCGAATGTGTTCACCTGAGTCCAGGATCTGATGCCAGACCAGATGTTAATTCTTTTTGTTGCATCCATCAAAGTGATTACTGTGCAACGTCCTGGGCTGTCTAGTCCCGCTCATGGCAATAAGCCCCCAGTGGTAATGATTATCTTGACAGGTACAACACTTCAAGGCCAATTTGTGGTTCTCAACTATCTGTTTAAATGGTGAAATTTCAGCAAATCTCATTGTGCAGCTCCCTCCCTGAGAAACTTTCTATGGCATGAAGGCATCACTCTGGGTGCACATGATGTCATTACTCTTTCCAATACTAAGGGAATTTACACGGCAAAGTACTGGATGTTCCAGTTCTGTGTGAGTAATATTACAGATGGCAGCCACAGGGATGGCTGTTTTCATAGAATCATAGAATCATAGAATAACCAGATTGGAAGAGACCCACCGGATCATCGAGTCCAACCATTCCTATCAAACACTAAACCATGCCCCTTAGCACCTCGTACACCCGTGCCTTAAACACCTCCAGGGAAGATGACTTAACCACCTCCTTGGGCAGCCTGTTCCAGTGCCCAATGACACTTTCTGTGAAAAATTTTTTCCTAATGTCCAGCCTAAACCTCCCCTGGCGGAGCTTGAGGCCATTCCCTCTTCTCCTGTCCCCCGTCACTTGGAAGAAGAGGCCAGCACCTTCCTATCTACAACCTCCTTTCAGGTAGTTATAGAGAGCAATGAGGTCTCCCCTCAGCCTCCTCTTCTCCAGGTTAAACAACCCCAGCTCTCTCAGCCGTTCCTCATAAGGCCTGTTCTCCAGCCCCTTCACCAGCTTTGTTGCTCTTCTCTGGACTCTCTCCAGAGCCTCAACATCCTTCTTGTGGTGAGGGGCCACAAAGTAGAGAAGTGTAACATCAAGTTGGAGAGTACATGGCAAGAGAAGTTGAATGCTGTAAAAAGCTGGGTCTGGTTTTGAGATCAATACTGCTGTACATAAAAGGACCATGTCAGTTGTCCTGACGTGGTGCGTTTTCCACAATTTGCTGTACTGCCCTGACTTATGCATTCAGGATCATCCAGGAAACCCTGCTGGAGACAACTCAAAAGCTTAGGCAAGACTGTGTTACCCCATTAAGATGTGTGGGTCCCCTCCTCCTGGGTTCTAGATTATCCCATCTCAGCTCTCGCACAGTGTGAGGAAGTGGCTTGTCTCTATGCCTCCAGAGAACATGGGATTGGAAGGAAACCAAAATGCAAGTAAAGGTATTTCTGCACAGGCTGGTAAAGATTCAAAAGCTGAGGTCAATGTTTGTCTTTAATTCAGCTCCAGCTCCAAGGCTGCTAGTGACATGTCCTGCACAGTTTCTGCCCTGGCTGTCAGAGAAGAGAGTATTTAGCAGGAAGGAGATCCAATACAGGCCTCCTGGCTCATCCACATCGCAGCTCGTTCACACCTGGTATTAAACAGGCAGAGACCATTTCAGACCAAGTAATGCAGCTCCTTGATCCAGCTCTGACAATGCTGCTGCAAAACCTACTAGGTTTGCAGTCCTTTTTTACAATTTGTAGGCAGGAGATTCACATCTTTCCTGCCTTCACCAGCATCATCCCCTGAACTGATTGTCTTTTTCTGTGCCAGATTTTCACTGCCATCACTTCATGGTGTGCTCTCAGGTCTGAGGAAAGGGTCCTTTGCCCATCTTCCATCCAGGAAGACGCCATGTGCAGCTGGCTTGTGCAGGATTGTTTGAGCAAGTTTCATAACTCAGCTCTATTCCTCACCATAATATCATGCTATTGCTGTGCCTTTATATTTGTCTTTGCTTTCCTGGAGCCACTGCCTTCAGTGCCTGTTTTTGTTGGCTAAACAAACCCTCTCTGTTGGCTGCTAGATCCCAGTTTGGTCCCCACACAAACTCTAGGAAACTTCTTTGTGTTGCTGCTATTTGTGTGGATTCACCTACCACATCCCCTCCCCGGGAGACACAAACGCAGGTGGCGATGAATGCAGCCACCCAGCCCCTGCCTGGGCATTGCACCCGCCACACACATTGGGAAACCCCACTCACAGTCCCTTCATCCATCAACACCTCCCCGAGAGCTTACAACAAACCAGGCAGAAGCAGAGATAAAGATACTTCAGCTCTTTACAGAAATCTAATGTTTGAAATTAGGATTATACTTGAAGCAATGAGCAAGAACATCTATGCAGGGAGAGGCAATACCTGTCATGAACATCACTCCTACAGTTGGGAAAAAGAAACAAGCCTTTTCAGGGAGTTTTAAATTTTGAACCCAGATCTGAAAGACATTTCATGTTTACCTATTTCTATGTTTTAAGGAAGACAACAGAAGATGCCAATTAATTTCAGAGGGTTGGGGCTTTTTGTGCAGGGAGGTAAAAATTGTGAAGTCATAACCCACCCTTTCTGCTGTCATTCAACCTGCTGAACCACATCGTGTCTGAGTAGCTCCACATTAACTCCGCTGAGTCAAACCAGAGATTATATTTGTCCTGTAACAAGTCTGCCTCATTTTCTAATTTTGTGATATGAGCCACATCGGTGCATAAGTGGGAAGAAAATATAAGTATATAAACAAAATAGGGAATATGAGTCAGTTCCAGCATTCAAGTCACTTGAAACAAACCGTGTACTCTCAGAATTGTGATTGTGGGAATCAGAAAGTTTTGGTGGGCATGGTTTTGGTGATTTGCTGTCTAATGGGCCAAATACTGAAACTGCTTTGACACCTCACGTGTTTGATAGGAATGGTTGGACTCGATGATCCGGTGGGTCTCTTCCAACCTGGTTATTCTATGATTCTATGATTCTATGATATGGCTCTTAGAGAAGAAGACTTGAGGTCTTGCATGTTGGTCAAAAGAACAGAAGGTTCAGGCCACTGTGATCATTAAAAGAAGATTTCCCCCTAAGCAGTTTGCACCTAGTATATGGAAAGAAGGACAAGAAGCATGTCACCTTTTCAAAATCTAACACTAGCTTTTTTTTTTCTCCTCCCACAATATGCCCTTTGTGGAGCATGCAGTCACGAGCCTCACTAATTGGCTTCTTCTTGAGGATAAAGATTTTCTTTCTGGAATCAGTTGGCAAATATCCTCCTGGATTTGTCTGTCTAATTTGAACAAGTGACTCTTCCCTTTTCTCAGCTTATTGGGGAAGTGCGTTCTACTTAGTCTTGAGCACTTTAACAGCGCTTGGAGGCTCTTTCTTCTGCAAAAGAAGTAATGTTGTAGGACATTTTAATTAAGAGGAGACAGTTAGAACAAAAGCCAAATCCTGCTCTTGTTTCCAGTTCAGCTAATGACCAATAACCCCCTTAGTCCTGCTCACAGGAAGGAAGTCCCAGTGTCTGGAAACTGGTAGATGAGAGGCCCTGACTTCACAGTGGTGAGAGCATCATTGGCAAATTAATCACATTTTCTTGACTTCTTACTGAAAACTGTAATCAAAACTTTTGAATGTCATTACTAGTTGGCTGGTTCATCTCCCTGACACTTCCTTGTACATTTTTTTTTATCAATCTTTTTTTTTTTGCAGGGAAAACCCCTCTCTTGGCAGATGTTACTATTGCAGGAAGTACTGAGTGACTACTTTTAGAACTAGGCAACTGTCCAGTATAGGTTAATTGGTGCTATTTCTCTAGGACTGTATAAAGTGTTTGCCATGCCTTTGCCCTTTTGAATGAATACAGGTAGAGGTGCACAGGTTTTCCACTAACAAGTGCACATGAATTCAAATTACATTAAATTAATTTGATTTCAGGCTTTTTTCCCCTTGTTCAGTCACTGGTGTCAGTTCTGATCATCTAGCTGTAGTTTGTTCTGGAGCATTATCTCAGGTATCTCTTCTATAAATGTGATCATTTTCTATTAGTGTGTTTGTTCTTAATGATATAAAGTTGAAGTCTGCTATCAGACATAGACCAAGCTCAACTGATCAATAGAATAAGCCTGTTGATTGTTCAGGAAAACAGCATATTTAAAGGTTGTAGATGAGTAACTAGAACATCCAAATTGCAGCACGCTCATCAACCATGACCCCTGCAATACAGGAGCATTTTGTCCCTCTTTGGCTTGAGGAAGGTGATAAAATGTGAAATTTCATTTGAACCAGCCTCTAGCTCATCCCTAAGCCAAGAGGTGCCTCTGGCTTCCTTGGTGCAAGACAGCAAATCTCATTTGATACTAGAAGTGGAGAAATGAAAACTGAGTGGTATTTGTCATTTAATTGCCTTTGTGCTTTGTGGCCTGAATCTTAAAAAGCCCATTTCAGGTACCTCTTGCCTATCCTTGAGACATTGTTGAATCTTATTGTAGAAGAATCTAAGCAGACATTGAGCCCATCAGTTGCTTCCCCTGGCTCGGTGTATTGTCATTTCATACTGTTCTTTTATTAGTTTGTGGCTGTTCCTGTCTCTCCAGTGAACTATTTACTCCACTATCTATTCACCTGCCATGGCTTACTGATAAGAGTGTTCACTCACCTCTGTTTTGGGTCATCTGCCTGTCTTCAGTCCTTCTCCATGGTGGTCACATCCTGTCTTAAACCAAACTTGAAGTGTGTAATGGAATTTGAAATATTTTTGAAACACTTTTGTTGTGTTGGTCTTATTCCACAGAATAAATAACAAGGAAAAAATAAACACCGAATCCCAGAGCTAATGCAATTTCAATGGTAGCTGTGATTTGAATGCTAAAGAATTTGGTAGTTGGAATTTGAATGCTAAAGAATTAGAATAACTAACACAGATGTTCCTGACAAAAGTCAGACTTACTTTGTCTAGCTTAGACCTACAATGTGAAGAGTTAAAAATGGATGTTCTTCGGGTCACTGCAAGAAGTTTTAGTTAGAGAAACTAGCAGTTCCTCTGTACACATCATAGACCCTGTGTCACATGTCATATTACAACAGGAGTGTGAAGACTGTATCAGAGCTGCTCAAGGATGAAGGTGATGAACAGGGTGGGACCAGGCAAGGATCCCACTCTTCTGTTTGTCTCTCTTCACAAGAATGTGCAAAAAAATTAGACAAGAAATGCTGAGAAGGACAAAAAGAAAACCACTTAGGCAGCAAGGAATGAAGAAAAATCTGAGAAGGAGAAGAGGAAGCTGGACTTGCAAAATCTGAATTGTGCATCATAGAGTGATTGCACAGAGTGAGGAGAGAGACATGATGTGAGATTAGAAACACTTCACAACAGTAGCAGTGAAGGAGGGAATAAGTGACACACACAGAAGACAGTAAAACTCAAAGAAAGAACTGATGCTAAGGAAGGATTGGTTTTGCACCTCTCTAATGCAAGACAGAGACTCCCCAGAAGCAGGAGAGCACGATGGAATCCTTCTTGCCCGCCTGTTAGACATGTGAAGTTGCATGGCAGGCATAGCCCAGTGATGCTCTCAACAGCTCTCCTTGCTGCAGTGGCACTGGCAGCGTGTGTGGCTCAGTTACTGACCGGGAGCCACTGGAGGCACAGGGACAATCTTGCTGTAATTGCATTCTGCATCACAGGGAAAGCTGCTTCCCTCCCAATAAACCTGTGTGCAGCTGAGGGTAAACACAGATAAAAGAGATTATCTGCCTTCAATGTAGGAAATATAGAGTTAATAGACTTCTCATATATACTCAGCAGGTAGATTTATCTACTTTTTATTTACTACTACACCGTTTAAAACAGTGCATTGATGCTCTCCAGGACACGCCCTGCTGCCCTGCCCAGAGAAGACCAATGTGTCTATCACTTATCAGCAACTTCACACTGGGATTTTGCCTTGGCCTGACTAAGTGTGTGTATACGGCATAAATAAATGCAGTAGCAACCCAAGCAATTCTTCTTTACTCTTTCTCTTTGTGAAATGAATATGCCACAATATTCATTTTGCAAAGAAACCTCCAAGGTACAAAGATTGCATCAGTGCCACCTTCTGCACCAGACAGTTGTCTCATTTGAAAATCAGTTTTGCAATTAAAACTTTTTTTTTCAGCCAAATATGTTTCCTAGAAAAGCATGGTAGCATCTGTAACTAACTATTCATTTGTACCCTGATAACACACTGTGCTAGCTGGCACTGTGTGATCTGATCTTAGCATGGATGGAGCTCAGAGGCAATAAAACCAGAGCACAGAGTAGCAGTTGACAGTTAGCATAATGAACAGAGGGAAGGCAGGAGGTGAACCTCCCTGAGCCATACTCAGCCCCCCAGTGAAGAGCTCCCAGCTGAGCTGTGAGGCAAGGGGACACCTCTAAGTCATGGCACAGCTGCTACTATACTGTGTGTGCCAGCACAAGACAATGGCAAAGTTCTTGGATAACATCTGCAAATAAGTAAGTGTCAGTACATGAAGTAAGACATTTTTAATCCCCTACCTCAGCAAGGTTTTATTAACATTTATTGCATATATACAAGAGATGCAATTGGATTAATTGGAGGAAAAAAGAAGATGTTGCTGCAATGGCATTTTTTATTGGAATTAGTCAGCTACTTGCTTGTAGACAGCAAATGTTTCAGTGTTTAGCATGAATATTAGTGCTTTGAGTTTGATTTTTTTGAAGGGGAGAAAAAAGTCACTCTGCTTTCCACTGAGTACCAGAATCACTAGTTGCTTCTGAAAATGGGTGTCCTCTCTCTACACCTTGACATGTAAAAAATGTGTGATAAATTCTTTATGTCAAGTGTTACCTACATCTATATCTACTGAACGAAGCACCTTTGCCCTTGGAAGGTGCAGAAGCCTTTCTGTTTGACTGATGGGGGAGCAGCTCAGCCCTGTGACTCTTCGCAGGAAGGCAAAGATAGGCCTGCAAGCAAGACCGTGGCTCTTACTTTCTCAGCATGTCTATTAATGGCAATGCAGAGCTGCTCTTGGTAGTCACAACCATTTTTGAAACTTCAGGGAAAAAGTTTACATCATATAATAAGTCCCAAGTGGTCTTAAGTGGCTTTTTTGAGATGTGATGTCATCAGGTTCATCCTATTACCACACAGGCACACAGGCATGCAGGTAAAGAAAAGACATTTTTCATGCATTTCCTTGCTCTTTCTTCATAATTTCTTAGAGGTAAGTGGCGAATGTATGCCCGAGCTATATTTAATGAGACTGGTCTTTGACGAATCTTCCTTCACTCAAAGATTCCTTCCCCATCCCCCAAAGTTTTAGGTATGAGAGGTAACAAACCATTCACCAACCTTCTACTTAAAGATGTATTGATTTCCACTAGACAGTTCTATTCATACTCTTGATTGTATGTGGTTTTCTCCTTGGAATTAGAGTCTGGCCTGAAGCCATGTAACAATAAGCAGTGGAAAATGTTCCAAGAATAGATAGCTCACTGTTTCCCCTATGTCAAACATTGCCACATGGGGAACAAATTGAAAGTAGCAGCAAATTATGCAAACTACTTGAACAAGGATTACAAGATGTGCCCAGATAATGATATATTTTTTGTTTGAAGTCTTATTCAACTCTAGAGCACTAAAATAAGCTTTCTGTGGTGTTTTCCATCTTAGGATGGGTACTCTCTCAGCATGCTAATGAGATCAGTCCTGCCCTGCTCCACCACAGGGTCGATGATCATCCTCACCCTGATCTAACCATCTCAGCTCTGACTGAGGCCACAGAGCATAGTAAAAGAGAATCATAGAATCATAGAATAACCAGGTTGGAAGAGACCCACCGGATCATCGAGTCCAACCATTCCTATCAAACACTAAACCATGCCCCTTAGCACCACATCCACCCGTGCCTTAAACACCTCTAGGGAAGGTGAATCAACCACCTCCCTGGGCAGCCTGTTCCAGTGCCCAATGACCCTTTCTGTGAAAAATTTTTTCCTAATGTCCAGCCTAAATCTCCCCTGGTGGAGCTTGAGGCCATTTCCTCTTCTCCTGTCCCCCATCACTTGGGAGAAGAGGCCAGCACCCTCCTCTCTACAACCTCCTTTCAGGTAGTTATAGAGAGCAATGAGGTCTCCCCTCAGCCTCCTCTTCTCCAGGCTAAACGCCCCCAGCTCTCTCAGCCGCTCCTTGTAAGACCTGCTCTCCAGCCCCCTCACCAGCTTTGTTGCTCTTCTCTGGACTCGCTCCAGAGCCTCAACATCCTTCTTGTGGTGAGGGGCCCAGAACTGAACACAGTATTCGAGGAGTGGTCTCACCAGTGCCGAGTACAGAGGGAGAATAACCTCCCTGGACTTGCTGGTCACACCATTTCTGATACAAGCCAAGATGCCATTGGCCTTCTTGGCCACCTGGGCACACTGCTGGCTCATGTTCAGTTGCTGTCAACCAACACCCCAGGTCCCTCTCCTCCAGGCAGCTCTCCAGCCAGACTTCTCCTAGTCTGTAGCACTGCATAGGGTTGTTGTGCCCCAAGTGCAGGACCCGGCATTTGGCCTTGTTAAACCTCATGCCATTGGACTCAGCCCAGTGGTCCAGCCTGTTCAGATCCCTTTGCAGAGCCTCCCGACCCTCCAGCAGATCGACACTTCCACCCAGCTTAGTGTCATCTGCAAACTTGCTAAGGGTGCACTCAATGCCTTCATCCAGGTCATTGATAAAGACATTGAACAGGGCTGGACCCAGCACTGAGCCCTGGGGAACCCCACTTGTCACTGGCCTCCAGCTGGATTTCACACCATTTACCACCATTCTCTGGGCCCGGCCATCCAACCAGTTTTCCACCCAGGAGAGTGTGCGCCTGTCCAGGCCAGAGGCTGACAGTTTCTCAAGCAGAAACTTGAGGCTGGGGTCTGTTTTGGTTAGACTAATGACAATATGCAATATATTCTATTATCACTATCATCATCATCATCATTAATGGTTGGACTCGATGATCCGGTGGGTCTCTTCCAACCTGGTTATTCTATGATTCTATGATCATCATCATCATCATCATTAGACATGTGCTAGAGATCTAACAGCCTGATCTGATGTTACCTAGTATGAACTGCCTGCCCAAAGCACAGATTTCTTTCCTACCCTGGCATGAATTAATTTTAATACCTGAGGGATTTTGGAATTGGGTCTGCTGACAAAAAAACATAGGAGTATTCTTGGGACAGGTGCCATTACAATTAGGTACAATTAAGTACAGGAATCTTCAGAAACATAGAGATTCCCTGTTCCTTCTACAGATAGGGAATGGGACATGAAGATTTTCATACACGTTTATGGCAGATAAGTAAAGTAAACCTACAGTTCTTAATCCCATGCTATTGCTTTAAATATAGATTGAGCCTGATCCTTCTCCATAACTGTACAATATAAAATGGAATTAATGAGAAAATAAACATGCTTGTGTGTGTATGTGCATGTGTGTACACACCTGTATGTAAACAGAGCCAGAGGAGAGCTTCAGCTCTGTTCATCTGAAGATCAGCCCCTTGATGTCTAAACCATATCATCTCCCTGTTCTTCAAGAGTGCATTGAAAGGCTTATAATAAATCATGAAGAGCCCACAAGTGTTCAGGGTTCATTTCACTGATGCTGAAGCATTCATCTCCCGGTGAATCAGCTGGCAGAAACTGCTCCTCTGCTGCTCTACAAAGCACCTGGTGTCAACACGCTAGAGTTGAGTGCACTAACATGCAAAAAAAGAGAGACCTTCTCCCACCAGCTTGCATTGCTACATGTACCGAGAAGCCAGTGACCTTGCAGGGTTTCACAGGATGGGAAAGGTGGGGTTTGGGCTACTCCTTATCTCTAGATGCTGTTTGACCCTAAGGAAGCAATTGTACCCTTTTCCAACTTGTGCAGTACTTTTTGATGGCTATTTTGAGGAGAGACTACACTCCTGATCCCTCCACTGCTGGTCCTCATTAGTAACAGTGATTTCATTGTTCATTTTCTTTTCTCTTAATGACTCACATGGCTGCTGGTCTTTCCCTCACTGTACATTGCACCTGTCAGATCCAGGCTCTGATCTATGAGGTCTCTCCAAAGGAGGCTGCCTCAAACCCTGAATTCTGCTGGTCTTTGAGCTGATATTGCTTTCTGCCTGCAGTGGTTTAGGAAACTGAGTAGTTATTTCCTGTGCAGGAGGCCCTGTAGGCAGCTCAGTAGCTCTGTATACCTGCATTTCTTAATTACCTCTGAATTCTTGAGTTGTATCTTCGAAGGCTGGGATTTCAAGACAAATATGGTTAAAAAGATTCTGCTATCAGATTTAGACTAACTGTACCAGTGCATCTAATACAAGGCATCACCCTCCCTTACAGACCTTCCTTTGTTCTATTGAGGAACTTCCTTTTCGTGGGTGAGGGGGGAAAATGAGTGTACAAATAGTGCCAGAACAGAGCAACCATTTTGCATTTTACATATATCACACAGCTTTATTTTTCTCACACTTTTCAGCTGTTATTACAGCATTTATGGAGGAAAGAAAATGTGTGGATGATTTGTGGAGGAACAGAATGTGCCTTGGTTAGACATGTGGGTTTCCAATGACTTGGGAGCTGTCAAGACATGCATTAAATGTGGCACATGAAGTTGTCTATGGCAGTGATGTTTAACTTTTACCACTTTGATAGGGACTAGGAAGGCTTAGTAAATCGTCAAATCTCCTTAAGCTTTGCCTTTTGAGAAAGGGCCTTATGATTCTACTTTGTTTGAAGTGAAGCAACCTGACACCATAGGCAGAATGGTGTAGGGAAGAAGAAATGTTAAGTCTGAGCATTTAAAGCACAGGGTATCCAATGCCATTCAGTTAATTTGTGTGTCTCAGTTCTGGGAATGTATCCTTCCATGTCAGTTAGCATTTCTGACCCACATGAACTAACACATTGACTTTCTGCAAGGATTTTCAAGAAGATTGTAACAAAGTGAATGAGTGAACTTGAGAAGTGTGAGACACTACATTTTGGCAACTGCATAGTTTCTTGCTTTCCAAAATGTTTGATGAATTATGAGAAAGGTACAATTCAACCTGGTGGGGAAAAATGCACAAATGATTTGTAATAAATGAGGACTCACTTGCGTTGTTTAGTTTCTTTTCCTCACACTGTACATGCTCATGTATTCTTTCTTTTTTTTTTTGTTTTAGTCATGAACTATACTCACAGCTTTCTTTTTTTTAAATTCCTTTTGAGCCACTAACAACTCCCTGCCAGTCAATTTCTGTTACTGAGACTGTTCAAAAAAGCCCCCACTGCACCAGTGTGGTGCTTCTGACATAAACACTGTGTGAATAAATCCAGAGTTTTCACAAACACTTGGGCACACAGCTCTGGCAGTCCCATTCACAGTTCCTCATGCCAGAGTAGCTATCCTGTATGGCTGCTCAAACAAAACCCAGTGAGACAAAAGCAGAGCAAGGCAAGTTAATTTAAATGAATATTCAAGAGGCATTTTTGGCAGTAACAGTCTGTCTTTAATCAAAGGTGAAAGGCTAATTGAAGAAAATTAGCTTCAAAAAGCATTGCTTTATACTGGCCTTTCTGCTGCCTTGCTTTGCACCCTGCATGCACCATGCACTTTCTTTCATCAGTTTCGTACACAAGAGCAGCTATGCTGGTTGGAATAAAAGCCCACTTACTGCTGTAACCCTTTCAGCAGCTTGTAGAAGGAGTTCAGAGAAAATACATAACAAACAGGAGAAGCACAAGCTCACAAGAGCAAATTTTTTGAGTTATTGGCTTGTAGCTTCATGTAATCTAAACTAGGGACTACCGGTGCTAGAGGTTAAATCTAAATCTTTGCATTCAGTTGCCACTGGTATTCCTGCAGTTAATATGGTTTGTATCTTAAAATAATTTCTGCTTTTGTTCAGAATGATTTCCTGTGGCGATGAATTTTGAAGCTTATTTTATTTTACAGCTTTCAGGCATATTTTGTATCATTGTGAATATAAAATCAAAGTAATATTTAGGTCTGAAGTGACTGAAGGAGATTGTCTAGTCCAATTCACCAGTGAAAGTGGGGCCAGCTTGGACCAGGGTGCTTGGAGCTTGCTGGGTCCAGATGGTCTTTGAATAGCTCCCGAGGTGGGGATCGGGTACAGGAGTTCCCACTCCTGGTAGATGAGTTATGGCTTTACTCTGTGAAAACCATGACATTTCCTCCCTTCTGTACCATTTATACCAAATGGCATGGACAACAGAAATGCTAGTTTGTGGTTTCTCAGATCACCCCTTGAGTTCTGGTTTTGAAAATAGTGCCATGGTTCCCACAGTCTGTACTGGCATCAAGACAGATTTCAGCTGCTGGTAATACCCCAAACTCAGTAGCTTAACAGTACTTAGACTCCTCTTAAGGTCTATGTGAAGGCTGGTCCTAGTGATTTGTTTCTGTTCATTGCATTAATTTGTTCTAAAATTTCCCCTACGTTTGAATCTGAGAGGGTTTGACTGAGCCCCTGTATAAAATAACTCCGCTATAGAAACTTCCCTGAGCTCCTCTGCAATGAACACTGACACAAATAATTCCCTTTGTTCCGTTTGATTGTTTCTTCCCTGAAGTGCTCCTATGACACCTTCATCATCTGTTGGACCCAAAAACTCCCTAGCAGGCTGACAAGCTCTGGCAGACAAAGTCAATGAGTTCTTTGGACACAGAACTGGTTTTTACCATAGATCTAACTGGTATCTAGCATAAAGGGTCTCACCTCTGATTTTAAGCCCCTGATGATTCCTACTGTTAGCCAGGCTCTCTTATTTGCACCTAGATTTTGGAGCCGTTTCTTTACAAAGAACAGTAAAGCATCCTAGATCTGATCTTCGGCAGATGTTGTATTCATACTCAGCAGAACAGCCTGCTTTTTAGGACTGTGTCCCTGTGAAAAGTCTTCCTCAGTGGTAACTGCTGCAGGGGAATTGCTGTGATACCTGTGGATACTCACACAGGTATCATTTTCTTTTGTATGAGAACAATTGGAAGCAATAGATCTGCAAACACAGAGGTTTGTTTTGGGGTTTTTTTTGCATTTCTCCTTGAACAATCACTTGCATTAGAGGAATGCAATGAAAACAAACATTTTATTACCTGCCTAGGAGGTCCCAGCCTTGCCTTCCATGCAGCAAAGTTCAAATCTAAGTCTCTTTGGCAGAAATAACAACTAAGCCACGGATATGGTGCCAGCTCCAGCAACAGCATAGAGTGTTTCAGGAAAAACATGATGGCATCTGCACATTATGCCCAGAAAGCATTATGGTGTTGTCTGTGTTAGGAAGAGCTCCTCTTGCTGCAAATGCTGCAGAAGAGGTTTCAAAGTCACTGGGTCAGCTGCACCTGTCAAAACATCTCCACACACTGCTCTAGAAGTGACAGCATTATATTCACAACTTTAGAAGCATCCTAATACAGTAGTGGTGGATGTTACTACTCAGACTTTCAATGAAGTATCTTCTGGAAATACATCAGTGACCAAAGTGAACAGAGTAACAGGGCAGTCCATCAAGAACAGAATTGCTGCCCTCCTCCACCACCAAATAAACAAGAAACACACACCAGTTCAGATAAACACATGAATCGTTTTTAAACTTATTTCAAGAAAGGAAAGTTGTATTGGAAAGTTTATGATCTAATCCAACTTCGTGCACTACGGTGCATCTAGCAATGAAGGTTAAAAATATACAGCTAATATGTGATAACATACGCAAGAAAATTCTGAAATCTCATAGATTTTACAACAGCACAGAGGGATCAAAGCAATAATTCTTCAGTAATCTGACAGGAAAATAAACAGCCTTTTTTAACATCTTGACAAGAAGGTAAATAGATAATTTATGAAATAAAGTATTTGGAAAAGCAGATCTAGATCTCTGTCACACCATAATCTAGGTGTTTATCACAGCATTAAAGCATACCTACGCAGAAAACGTTATCACTAGGTTGCACTGGGTAAAGCAATGTGTACATTTATAGCATAATGAATGAGCAGAGGCACTGCTAGGTTTCTGAGCAGTGAATTCCATGTGGTGCCACCAGATCATCTTCATCAACATCAGATTTATAATAGGATGTGCGTGAGTACAAGAGAACTGGGAAAGAATCAGAGAATGGGGATAATCACTGCCTTATTTGTGAGGCATGTTGAATTTCAGAAAGAGTATAAAGGAAAAGGAGATTTGTTTAGATAAGACTAATAATACTTTTCCTAGATTTTGGGTGGACATGCAAGTATGCACCATGTCCCATAGATCATAAACATTTTTGTTATTAATAATGCATTCCCATTTTTTTAAGGACTTTACTGTGCTTGATTATACATAAAATACTAACTAGATACCAGGAATAGATTGCACTAGGCATGACAAGTCCAACTGTGCAAAAATAATTAGTCTAGGGCATGAAACCTGGTTTCTGTCAGCTTGATGAATGTTATATGGCCAGGGTGTTGGAGCTGCTCCACTCTATTAATAATCAGTGTTGGATGATGTAGCATGTTTTTACAGTTCAGCTTTTGGGTTATTTCCTTGTGTGCAATGACATGGGAGGAGAACAGAAAGACTCATTTGAGCTATCCTGTAACTGATCTGAACACCAGAAGAAATTAAATGTGCCTAACTAGAATGGCATCATCAAAGCGCACCTGTTAACTGGATGCACCTACCTTCAAAACCTGGTCATCCCTCTGTGGCTTCATTTTTCATAGCGTTTCTCTAATTTAAGCATACATCTTGGATGATTGTCCCTAAGTGTTTGAAAGATATTTTCACAGTCCAGAAGTGATGGGTTGGTAACACAGAGGCAGGTGTGGACACTCTGAAGCCGTAGCTGCAAAACTGTGCTGAAATGGCTCAGGGCCCAGAGCGGTTTTCTCCCGAGCTGAAGTGCAGACAAATCTGACAGCTCTTCAAATGACAGAGAACTTCAGTATGAGAAAAGATTTGTAAAGGCTGACCTAAAAAAGTCTGTTTCATCTTTCCCACAGCTGACAGGACCCTTGCATAAGTGGGGTGAGCAAAACTTTACAGTAGGGCTTAGTGTAAGCACCTCTGAGGACACTGGGTTATTTGGTAGGTGCAGGATGAGTGCCTTCCTTGCTGAGGAGTTAACCTCAGCCCATCACCAGCATTGTTGGTCTCACAGAGCCTGTGGTGCACTCAAAATTGGTGTAGTGCGCAGGGGGCTTCAGTGGTCCCAGAAAGCTTTGAGGGAAGCTGGGGGAGAAAAGAGGGACTGAACTTGCAGCTAAACTCAAGGTAACTTGAGTTAACAAGGAGGCCACAGATGGATCAGCTCCACCTTATAACTGTTATTGCAAGGTTACTTGCAATTAAGGAATTCATTTTTTCCCTCTTATGTGATTCAGAGAAATCGCAAAAATTGGATGAGAGTATGAGGCATCAGATGCAGAGATCTGCAAATGAGTGTGGCGCCAGGAAGAGCAGAGGTCCGGGAGAAGGGAGGCCATCTGATCTGTCCAAGTCTGATGTTAGATTATCAATATTAAGTAGTGACAGCTCTTGTATAGACCTGCCTGAGAAATTTCAACCTTCAAAATGCCAAATTTCCACTGTTCCACTGGGACCTGTTGCTAAAACTGGTAAAAGACAAGGCATGGTGACCTGATTGCATTAAGAATGATTCCTATCTAGTCCTCAAAAGGCAAGAAAAAATGCCTACAAGGCCAGCCTGGTTCCACTGGTTCTGTGCAAATGAAAACATTAATCACCACAGCTGGACTTTGCATTAAAAGTCGTCATTAAAATTAACATGGAGAAGAAATTGCTGGTTGTCATCACTGGCAAAGATGGACAATCGCTGAAGCTATTGTATCAAATACCGTCAGTAGTTAATGTTTTTTTTCTGTCTGAGATGATGAGGAACAGACTGCAACATTTAACTGGAGTTCAGCTAATATGCGTAGCCTGTATGAAGCTTAAAATCTTTCGGAAACAAAGATGAAATTATATTGGCAGCTATATTCAGATTAATTACTTTATCATTAGTTAATATTAGCCACGGTGCTTCTAATACATAAAATCCTATATTAGCACGGAGAAGTAACATCGTCTTGTGACAGAGTCTGTACTGCAACATATGTATGTTTTCACTAAGGCACAATATAGATGCTGCACCAGATTTATTGCTGGCATCAAGATATATTAATGAGAGCTTTGTTCACTTACAGCAATGAGTATTCTGGCTCACAGAAATAGATACATGAAGCAGAAACAACACAGGCAATTAAGCATGAGCAGACAGTCCAGGGGGAAGAGGGTTTTTTTTATTCAGTTATTTAGAAGAAAACTGGCTGCTTTTCTAAAATCTAGCTTTTACTTAAGCAGGAGTTATTACACTCACTAGTGTCAGAAATGAATGAACTTATGGTTTAAGAAGTCAAACCAGGCAATGGCATAAACTTAGAGATCCTAAAATCAGCTTCATTTGGTAATACTGCTGGATTGGACGTCAGGTATCTGGTTTTGCAATCTCTTGGTTTTTGCATATTCCACATGTTTCTCACCTGCCCAACAGCATGGGTCTCTCCATGGAGATGCTGAAATCCAGCTGGTTTCTTTGCTTTCAGGGCAGGGTTGGAGCAGCACTCAGTGCCCGTGATGGAGATCCTGGCATGATAACACAAGACTCTTTTCCTCTAACAAAAATTCAGTCCCCCTTGCTGGCAGCAGGGTTGGTGGTGCCACTGGTTTGATGCTGTGTGTGCAGGATGATGCTCGGTAGATGTTACCATGCCAAGAAATGAGTGTATGGACTCCGTAGGGGATGACAGACCCTAGGACATCACAGCTCCCAGTGGTCTGACATTGTAGCTCTGGCTACCTCTGGCCACCTCTGGCCCTCAGGAATGGTTCCTAGGCCAATGACAGCAACCTGCAGCAAGCTCTGCTAAAATAACTGGTCCCAGGTGAATATTTTGCACTTACTCTCTATTACTGTGAAGTTTTTATGCTGGAACACACCAGCTTATTTTCCTCCCAAATTCTTGGAGTTCTTCAGTTGTGATTTTAACCTTCACTGTAGTATTTGATAATATTCTCCTCTGTTCAGCATGCACTCCCTCCTTGGATCATGCTGAACTCCTGATTTAAATACCAGCAAGCTTTGCAAGCTCACTGTGTGCTCTGAGAAACAGACATATTTTTTCCTAGGTTTTGTATTTATTGAGTATCAGTTTCACTGAATGTCTTCTCACGTCTCTTCTAGGAGAAAGCATTAAGGATTTACTGTTTCTAGCCTATTCATGTTTCATACAGCTGTAGCATGTCCTTCTTACTCATTTTCTTTATAAACTAGACAGTTTTTTTGTCTTCTCAATCTGTCTTCCTATGAAAATTTTCCCAAGCCTCTAACCGATTTTTTCATTCCATTCATTCAGAGCAGAAAACAGCTTTATCTCAGTTGAGACTGGGAATGAAAGTACTTTTCTGTTTTGTAGCTGAATTTTTCAAGGGCTCGGAAGTACACATATTTACATATGCAGCTCACAAATTTGTCATGACTCAGAGAGACAGAGTTCAGTGCCGATGGTTGAAACATACATTCGTTAGAGTCAAGGGTCATGATGCATAGACCCTTGCTGAAAAACATTGTTTCTGCTTTCATGGTTAGGGAATTTTGTCTCTTGTCCTGCAAATGTGTCAGGAATTCAACATATACTTCAGGTAATCTTCCTCTGGGAATGTGGCCCTAGACAAATGCACCCTGCTTTTCTGAGGCTGACAAGGACCTGGATGCTTCTGCATGGGAGAGAAAGGGCACTGCTGAGGTGTGGGGCCATGCACAGGAAGATGGACTGTGTTTTCCTGGTGCTGATTTCTCAGTCCTCTTGTACTTCACAGAGAAGACAAGGCATTGAGGTGGCACCAGCTGGTTCCTCTTCCAGACTCCAGTGACAGGCCACAGCCCCCTGCCCAGAGCACCCTGCAGCCACCAACTCCCCACAGGGTTGCCCAAGCAATGCTCCCTCCTTCCCTAGGCACATCATGGCCATGGTCTGGAAGAGGAGGAGATCTACTCCTACCATCAACTTTCCCAGCACCAGGGATTTTAGATTGCTCCGCCAAGCAGTAACTGTGCAACTCAATGAAGCAACTTGTGAGAATGATTTGGGGTTCATTGGACTGCAGGAGCCTGATTTTAAAAAAGGCACAGGTCAACTCTGCCTGCGGGTGGGATCCGCTTGCTGGTGCACATCTTGGCCTCCCCCAGCTTGGCAGGGGATGTTGATGTGATGCTCACTTGTGCTATGAAGTCGTTCACACTGGCATAGACCAGGGCAAAGCCAGTGGTAGAAGATTGCCTTGAGGGGCTGCATCCACATATCACCATCCCAGAGTGCAGGGGGAGGTATGCTGGCACAGCCATCAAGATGCCAGTCTGTCTTTGTAGACTTCTTGAGGCTTCTTACTTCTCTGCTAGCCAAACAATTACAAAAAACCCTTTCCTTGCTAGCTTTTGTTCAGAGGGCAGAACTGGAAATCAGAGCTGCCTTCAGCAGATGCTGGTGTGAGAATGCAGAGTTTATGAGATGTTAGAGTAGGTGTGAAGGTATGCAGGGAATAAAAATGAAGTCAGTCTGGTAAGTCAGAAAAGAAGACATCTAAGTCTTTGTCTCTTTTTTTCTTTGTTGGAACAGAAATTTCTCCTCACTTTGAGATTATTTGAGTATTTTCTGTGATGTGAGATTTCTGCTCAAGTTTTAACGAAGTATATTCCTTAATAGTTAGCCTTTCTTGCTTATGACAAGTAGTACCACTTTCAAGGGAAATATTCATTGATCTTTTTTTCTCTGAACAGCAGGAGGAAGAATTGTGAACTCTCCCTCTGTCTCCATGCTTTCAGCTACTGTAATGACAAATGTCAAGATAATGGGACACTTACCGAGACCAACTCTTCTAACATTTGTGTTTGTTTTCCCACTTAGAGTGAAACGCTTTCATTTAGAAATAATTCCATATAATGGCACTGAATAAAGAGAACTCCTCACATCTGCCCTTTGCAGGAAGAGTTTCTTTGTGGTGGGATGCACCAGTATGTAATTTCTTGAAATTTGTGTGTTTTTTTCCCAGAGCAGAAGTTTAGCTTAAGTCATTTGGTGGGGTAAGAGAACATCTGGGGGATGATCACAGGCAATAGCAGGTCAAGTGCTTTTTAGCTGGTGGAGAATTTAACAGAAGAAGTTGTAGAGGATGTGTGTGTGCATGTTCACACATGCATGTAACGCAGTGGACGTCTAAAGAGAACAACAGTGAACAAAACATAGCTGTTCTAGGTTATTCATCAACAAGGTAATAGTAACAAGATCAGGATGCTTTCTTCTACACGTCTCTTTTCACGCTCATCTCAGGTTGCAACATGACTGTCTCTGCAAGTTTGGCAACTGCCAGCAAAATCCTCATTGAGGGCTGCTGAGTAGGAGCACAAATCCACAAGAACACAGTAATAGTGAGTAATATCTGTTAGTACAAGTTTGAAGCAGTTTTTGTAGCTAGCATAGTTGTAGTATACAAGTAGACCTCCACTGAGTTATGGCAATTCTGTCCCTGTTAAGAAAGAATGACAAGAAAAATTTTAATGAAGTCTATACATTTTTGCTGGGTTTCTCCTAAGGCAGATACTTTCTTATCAGAGTTGTTTTTCCAATTAAGTGGGGATTTTTGCTGTTGTTTGTTGTGGTTGAGTTTGGGGTTTTTTTGGACAACTTTGTTTAATGTGGTATGTTTCTAAGGACAAGGACACATTCACTGTTACAGTTGTCTCTGTCACACGAGCTGTAATTGAGAAAGCCTGAAATAGAGTGATGTGTTTTAGGGATTTGCACTATGATTACAGAGATCTGGCTTCTGAACCTAGCTACAATACTGCCTGGTTATGTGATGTTCACCAAGTTATTTTATCTCGTATCCTCTATTTTATGCAGTTAGACTGCAAGCCACTTAGGTCAAGACCTGCTATTTCCTGCCCTTCCACAGATACCCTGAATGTCTGCAGGAAAAATTTTAATCAAGAAGAAAACAACTCAAAGTAGGAGAATTCTTCCCCAGCCACACAGAAGTTGAGTGCTGAAATTGTAAGAAGAGGTCCTGGATATAGTTAATTCTCTTATAGAGAGTAGCCAGCTTCTCTTCAGTGTTGATCTCTTTCATCCTTAGGTATTAGAAATAATTTTTCCCTTCCTGTGAGTGCTACTCGTAACCTGTCTCCCTTCACATGAAAAGCTGATGTGGCTCCAGGCTTGGACAGAAAGGCTGTGGATCATTGACCCTCTTTCCAGCTGTCTTCTCTCCCTTTGGCTCCAGATGGCTATTGGCTATTCTCTCCCTTTGGCTCCAGATGACAACCTTTCCCATTCTTCTCCTCCAGCATCTGCTGCCTATTTAGATCAAACCAAGCCTGCCTCTTCCTTTTCCTTTAATTGTGTTGAAGAAATGAGAAGCATTTGGCTGGGAAATGTTTCCTCAGAGAGGCAAAAATATGTTTCGTAAGTAATGCTGAGCTTTTGGCTTCTTGCATAAAGCAGGACAAGATTCTTTCCTCTTGTGCTGTCTGTCACTTTTAGGGTTGATCTGAGGGCGAGGCACTGCAAATGATTAATAAAAAAGAAAGCCTCTCAACAGCTCTCTCCTCTAGGGACTATTTTACAACAAGAATTTGAGAAAGGATCATTTTATAAAGCATGTATGTCTAGTGTCATGGATTATGACCAAATTCGACAAATTTTCCCCTTTTCCCCACTTCACACCTTCAAGTAAATTTTATTTTAAGATTTTCCACAAGCAGTAACTAATACCTAGGAAGGGAGTTCAAGTTGTCTCTTTTGGAAACTTTCAGGTTTCTTCATTGTCATTGTGACCACATGAAGATCAAGAAAGGCCTGGATGACTAATTAGCCCAGAACTAGAAAATGGAGTTTCTGCCATCAACGCCATTGGCTTCACTCCAGTCCAGGCTGTGCATTGTCTTTCTTTGCCCCAGTGGATGACACTGGATGATTTTCATGGTAAGGACCTTGGAAAGTCATCTGAGCTGACATCCCCGTGAAATTACAACTGCCTTCACAGTTAGATCAGGCCACTAAGGGCTGTGTCCAACTGAGCTCTGAGTATCGCCAAGGGTGGATATACCATAGCCTCACTGGATACTTCTTCTACTGTGTGACCACTTTTACAGGAAAGAATTTACCTGCTATTTACCTGAAAGCTAGGTATTAGCACCCCATGGAAGTGTGGTGTCAGGGCAATAACAAGCTTGCCCTATTCCAGGGAATAGTCTTTGTGCTCTTGGAAATCTTTGCCTGAAGAGCTATCCCTCAGTGGATTACTATCCAGAAAACACCTCGGTTGTGCACTGTTGTTATAGCCATCCAGGCAATGGCAGAGATACCTGAAAGACAGGGGGTGTGGAAGGATGGCTCGACAACCGAGGACGTGATTTGATAGCAATGAACAATCCAGGGTTAACATTTGTGACTAGGCCTGGCGTTCCTCCGGAAAACTGACCTTGGTATGTTGATAGAAGAAAGTGCATAACAAAAGCACAGAACTCAGTGCTGGAAAGTCCCTAAAACGTCAAGACCATTGTACCAGCCCCCTTCTCATGCTTAACATCTTTTAACCAATCTTGTAACTACTTAAGGTGCATGGACAGTACAGTAGGACCAATTGTAAGTTGTTTCATTAGCTTGTGCTCTGCTAGAATAAGTATATAAGGAGTGTTGTGTTTATGAATAAAGGAGAACGACTATACTGACATTGAGATTTCATCGTTACTCGGGGTCCGCCTCCCACTCCCACAAGGGGGATCTTCTGGGATATCAGTTTTCCACATGCAAAAGAGAATAACAGAAGGGTGTGACAAGGCTCAACAAAATGGGAACTAGCTGAAGAAGATAAACCAGGATGGAAGGCTAACCTGCCCATGAACCCAGAGCTAAAGAAGAAGCATCAGTGCAGGATGGCTTAGGAAGAGAAAAAGCATGTACTTGCACAGACAGAATGAGCAAGGGGTGAGTCTCTGTCCTCTTTGCTGCCATGAAGTAGTTTGAGAAAGTCCAGACTATGGGTGTTTGGGGCTTCAGGTGCTCTGGCTGTTGCCTCCAGGGTCAGTGCAATGGTAGCCAAGGGCAGGCACAAGGGGAGGAAGGAAGCACTTTACCTATCCCAGCTGACTGCGATGCTCCCAGAAGGCAGGCAGAGACCTTGCCACTAAGGGCATGTGCAAGGAAGGGGAAATACTTCGAGGGCTTTTCCAGCCCCCTAATGACCCACTGCACTTGACAGTCATGCTAGGTAAGGTGTCCCTTCCCGAGATCTGTAATAGGGAAAAGGAGAAGAAGCAAAGTTTCTCTATAGATTTTTGAAATAGTCAACGTGAAAATCAAGCGCATGATCCTTTCTGTGTTGTCCTGCATCTCTGCACTCTGACTGGCAGTGCTTATCAGAAGGATGTTACTTGCCTTTCCCTGTCATATGCAACCTTTGGGTTATATTTTGCCTTGAACTCAGTAATAGAATGTATGAATCGTCTTGCTAACACAGCCCACTTCCCTTGGTGCATCTGAGGATTTCCTGCTGGCTGGAGTTGAATTTCCCTGCTTTGTTTATTCTATATATACATGTGCTTTTATGTCATGAGGTTATTTCAGGCAGAACGAGACATCTCCTCTGTAGGACTGCGTTTGTAGCTGTCATTTGAGAAGGCCATTGGTAGTCTTCATTAATGCTCATAAAGTACTCCTAAGCTAGACAGCACTAAACACATCTTATCAGTTAGTGATCCTCCTGAATCTTCCTTTACCTTTTCCAGATTGGTCCCTGCCTTCCTATCATGCAAGTTTTGTATAAACTATTTCCAGCTGTTTAGCTTTGTGGACATGTACCATATTCCCTTTCCTCTGCTGAGTTATAGCCACTCTCCACTTAGCCCACACCCCCATCCTACCTCTTTGTCCTCCACAAGATGGCCAGATAACAGAGGGGTTTGATTCATTGTCAGTCCCACACATATTTTAATATTTTTACACTGCAACAAACCCCTGCGATTTCCAAACATTTTCAGCAAATCCAGAAAGTCCCTCCACAAGTATAGCTTCTCATACATAGAAATTTTATGACAACATCAAGTAAGGCTATATCTGATATTTCCCAGATCAGGAAATTGAGGGATGGCAAATTTAGCTTCTCTCTTTCTTCTACAATTTGCAGGCAAAGGAGACAGAGGGAAGCAAAGGCCTGGAGATTCTATTTGCTCATTGTGAGATGTGTTTGTTCACCATTAGTTGATAGCTAATTAAGTTAGCTCTGTTTATCTACTTCTTCCTAGGGAACTGCCTTGGGAAGTGCCAAGAAGCCTCTTATGTTCCAGTGATCCAGACAGCCCTTCTAGCAAGAAATCTATCTCCCAGCAAGACAATTCAAGTCAAACAAAAATTACCATGCAGACTGGACAGACTCCAGATTTGCACTGAGCAATGGATCAACAAACTATTAAAACAAGAGCGCCGTGCTTTGAGAGAACAGGATAAAACCCCAGTATTACAGATGGGAAAGGAGCAATGCTCCGTCGATGCTGTGAGTCAGTTCTGGTGGTGGATGCACTCATCTGTCTCCCTGTAAGCCAGGAGTTGACCTGGCGACACAGCAACCCTTTCCAGGACATCCCACTGGTTTCCAAACAGGCACAGGGTACACAGGTGTGTATGATTTCAATGACACCTACTGAAAAACAGAAACGCTTTTCTGAGAGTCACCTTCCTTTGTTGCCGTGTCATGAGGGCTGTGAGGGTGAGACAGCTGTTTGTGCCTTTCCTTTTCTCCCACAGATATGCTTTATTTAAAGCATGTCCCACAAATATGTTTATTTAAATAATTCTTGTATCAGCAATCATTTACTTACAATGCCCTCCTCTCTTATTAGAACTCAGATAAATGTTTATCATTACTTCTACCACTGGATTATAGAGGGATGTCAGCTTTAATATACACTTCTAAAAACTTTTCTTCCCCTTGAGAAGCACTGCATATAACTTCCCACCTGCCTTGGGCTTTTGCACAGAAAACAGAGCTAGGCCAGTTGAGAGAAAGTGTGAGAAATCTCAGTGCACAGCGATGCTGCGAGCACAACCCCCACACAAAGAGGAACCAAAAGCCATGCATAACCACTGTGATGCCAGAGGAGCAGAGTGGCAGATAAACTGTTGGTGTGTCTCCCCCTGACAATTCCTCGAGTATTATATCACCTTCCAGATCCCAGAGAAAGTATATTGCTGATGGCAGCATCTTAGCTTTCTGGATATGCACATTATGAGTTGACCATATGGGGTGTGAAACAACCTGCCATTTCTTGCTCTGGGAATGAAATCATTAAAAAGGCGGGTGGAGGGAGAGGAAAAGTGTATTTCCTGCAAAGATAACATCACCTCTCTACACATACCAGATGCATATATCCTGTAAAATATCTACGACACATACCTAACTAAGCCTCCTAATAGGAGATTAAAGAGCACGAACTGCAACTTTCCTCATTTTCAGACTCAAAGAGGCAAGGAGGGAGGTGGGTTTCGCTGCTCACTTCTTTCCAAATGGCTTCACGTTCTGATGTCACTTGCAGAGCAAACAGTAACAGCCATGTGAGCAAAGAAATGTGCTGAGGGATAACAAGGTATGTGGTCAACACTGGGATCTAGCGAGCCCGCTACAGTCTCTTCTCTGTCCCCTGCCTATCTCATCCTTTCCTTTTGTGCTCCTGGTTGTGTTGACACTGAGTAGTATATTTTAGAGCAGCTGATTTTGATAATGAACCAGTAGGTTTTTCCATGTTATTTGGCATTAAAAAGCAGGTGGCAGTAGTAGCCAGCCTGGAAAGCTCTGCTCCGTGCTCTGCCCTTGCACCATCATGACAGACAGTAGTCAGGGCCCACCCTGAGCACAAGGTCCCCCTTGCCCCAGACAGTGGCAGCCTGTGCTTGTTCCCTGCTGCTATTTCTGATGTGTGACCTGCTTCGGTTTTGCCTCCCACCACTGCAAGTGCTCTGAGCACACTGGGGCACTTGCCCCAGTCACTGAGACTGCCCATGTGTCTTGCAGCTGATTTACTTCTGCTTTGTGGGTCCCTGCCAAGAGGAAAGAGCCTGCAGTGCTTTTGATCTGTGCCCTTAATAAGCTGCTTGACTGGGACCAGTCTTGTTCAACATATTCACCAATGAATGAAGGAACAGAGTGCACTCTCAGCAAGTTTGCTGATGACACCAAACTGGAAGGCATGACTGATATACTGGAAGGTCGTGGGAGACCTGGACAGAATAGAGAGCTGGGCAGAGAGGAACCTAATGAAGTTCAACAAAGGCAAGTGTAGAGTCCTATAGCAAGGAATAACCCCATGCACAAGTACAGGTTAGGGGCTGACCTGCTGGAAACCAGCTCAGCAGAGAAAGAGCTGGGAGTCCCTACTGGACAACAAGCTAACCATGAGGCCGCAATATGCCCTTGTGGGCAAGAAGGCTAATAGTATCATAGAATCATAGAATGGTTTAGGTTGGAAGGGACCTCAAAGATCATCTAGATCCATTCTCCCTGCCCTGGGCAGGGGCACCTTCTACCAGATCAGGTTGCTCAATGCCTCATCAAACCTGGACTTGATTACATCCAGGGATGGGGCATTCACAACTTCTCAGGACAGCCTGTGCCTGTGCTTCACCACCCTCACAGTAAAAAATTTCTTTCTAAACTCTAACCTAAATCTCCCCTCTTTCAACCTAAAACTGTTACCTCTTGGCTGGCTCATTTGAGAGATGGCTGGTGAGAAAACATGGTGAACAAAGTGGGGTTTTCCATTGTCAACCTACATGGGAAATATTTAAAATACACAGAAAGAAAAACCCTAACCACAAGTCAGGCTGAAAGTAAAAAACATAGCCAATAGGAAGGCTTGGGGTTTTTTTTAGAAACCGAAATCTGCAAGAATCTAAGAAGGCCTATATTTTTCAGTCTAAACTGTCTAAATTAGCTGTCAAGTCTTTGTATGTGACTTGCCATGCTTTCCTCCTTTTCCTTTATGCTGGACAATGCCATTTCCAAATGCTGATGCCACATGTCAGCCATGTGAATAAAACAGTTATAATTATTTTATTTTCACTGGGTTTGTACTTCCTGTGCACCTCATAGCTCCCAGTTCCTTGCATATTTTAGGGAAAAATATTTTGTTTAAACTAGAGCATCATTAAGAGTGAGGAAGCCCTTGTGCAATATGGCCAGACCCCTCCCCTCCTCACCAAATGAGCTGCTCTCCCTACACTCAAGTAGACCTGCCCTGGGCTCTGTACACACACCACTTCCCTGGGTCTGGCTGTCGCCTCTCTGAAGAGCAGAGCTCTCCTCTGGGATGCTGTGCATGGCTGTACTAGCCCTGGCAATGCCTGACAGCTTTGCCAAGGAGCCAGTCATTCTAGGAGCTCAGAAGGGAGGGATAATTACACTCTTATTTATTTAGATAAATGCAAAGTAGGTTTGCACTGGCTTTCTCTCTCCAGGGCAGAAACAGCTGCTGCCTACTGCACAGGCAGTGTTTCTCACCTCTGATTTAAAAGAAACCCTGAAGAACTGAAGGGATAAACATATTTCCTTGACCTGTCTTCCTCCAAGAATACTGTGACAAGTAGATAGTGATTTAGCCATGACTCATCGTGGGACATTTGTTCACAGGACTTGGAAGAATCCATTAGTAAATAGAGCTCATTCATCACCATTTTGACCTTAGGATTTTGCTTACTGATTCCCTCCTGATTAGAAACTTTTATTTGCTCCTGGTAGAAAATACAGTGTAGGTGGGCAATGGTGTTTTAACAAATTGCTTGTCTAATCAGACCCACATGATGTTATAGCAGTAGCCACAGTAATCCTGGACGTGGCTTCAGTCCTGCAATGTTAAAGCCCTTTGATTCTCATAGTTCAGCTGTCAGCATGGAGAGTAGATGTTTGTGCCCAGAGCAAGGGACGGGCCTGTGACTCATCATGTCAGCATAGAAGTCCTGGGGAAGCAGCATCTAACCTGGTCTGCTCCCAACCTGCATCTTTCCAGTCTAAGCACTGATGCTGTCAACTCAGTTTAAGTAAGTTTAAAATACCTCTGCACTTCCTTCCACTGAAGGATCCCATGTGCTGCAGACTGCCAAAGAGCACATAACTGTACAAGCCTTTAATGCAGCCCAGACAGGAAAGGATGGAGGAGAAGAAGGGTAGCAGGGTATGTAAAAGTAACAGATACTTTCTGGGCACTTCTGTTTCCATCAGTGACATTTTTGAGTAGGTGAGAGTCCAAAAGTCTCTGGAAGAAGAAATAAACAGGTGGGTCGGTAGGCACATAGACCCTTGAACATGAAGATGGTAAAAGCACAGTGCACTTAATGATGTCTCACTCATCTTGCTCTCTCAGTTTGTGTCTACAACGTATTAGGGCATCTTTGCTGGGGAGTATTTTTCCTCTTCTATTTTGTTAAAAAGCTCTGTGGACTATTTGATCCAGATGTCCGCTGGTTTCCTGGAAAAGGCTTGATAATCATAGGAGCAAAAATGCAACTATTTAAGATAGAATACTCTCCAACAAATTATAGTAATGATGTGGTGTTTGCCAAGGAATCCTTCTGAGTGGGTAGGGGACAAACCACAAACAGATACGACTTACCATGAAAATTCAAGGACCTGGTATGCATTTTACAGAAGATAACATAATGTCTGTCCAGTGGTCTTACTGCGCCATGATGCAGCATGTTTTCACCAGCTTGGTGAGTGGTTTAGTTATGAGATGTTGTCCATCCATTAATAAAAGGCGTTGTGTCTTCTACATTATATCATTTTGATATTAGAGTAAAAAAAAAGTACTCTGTGGCTCTCAAATGGATTCTGAATCAAATAGCTCAGCCTGTCCTTCTCCTTACCTCTTGTATTTCTGGATCCTCAGATCTTGGCAAGTTTTTCCTTTATCTACCCCTACTGTGGACCCAGTGTGTCAGGCAAGTAAATCGTGAGTTTCCTCTTCTTTCACCACAGAATGACACAACTGCTTGTGTCTCAGCTGGGGAGGTGGAGTTGTACGGAGCAACAAAAGATCGCTACCCATCAAGCGTATGATGTCATGAACTCAAATTGAGAGTTTCTCCTTTCTGAAAAGCTCCCTCAGAAAGGAAAATCCTAACAAATAAACTTGTTCCTAAGCTGGCAAGTTGGATGTGTCCAAACTCTGACCTTCAGGTGTGATCTGGGATGAGTGAAAGAAGGATCCTATGTGAGAGCAGTATGTGTGATGCACCAGGTTGACAAGGCATGTATTGTGGCTGTGAGATTCCTGTGGCCTGCATTTCCCAGGTGAAACTATGAATATGAATGAGTTAATCCCCAAAATCCTTCATGGATAAACATGAAGAGGACCTTGCTGGGAGAAAGGACCAAGTGCACCGTTCTGGTGTCTTCTTTTTTGAAGCTAAGTTTGAAGCACAGACTTCTGGAAAGCTGGCAAGACATTCTTATATGGCATTTCCCAGAGACATTTTTAGAATGTGAACAAGTCTGTCTGCACTGTTGAAGATCAAAGTCTAACCATGTTCCAACAAGCTTCTTAAATTCTCATAGTTCTGTGGTATCAGAGCGGCTTTTCTAAACCAAACTTCTGAACTGTGCACAGTGCAACCTGCCATCTGATGAGCAAAAAAGGAGCAAGTAAATGCATATTATGTTGCAGATGACACCTACTTGGGCAGGAATGTTGATCTGCTTGAGGATAGGAAGACTCTACAGAGGGATCTGGACAGGCTGGATTGATGGGCTGAGGCTAAGTATATGGGGTTCAACAAGGTCAAGTATTGCGTGTTGCACTTGAGTCACAGCAACCCTGTGCAGCACTACAGGCTTGGGGAAGAGTGGCTGGAAAGCTGCCTGGCAGAGAAGGACCTGGAGGTATTGGTTGATAGCCAGCTGACTATGAGCCATCAGTGTGGCCAGGTAGCCAAGAAGGCCGACAGCTTCCTGGCTTGTGTCAGAAACTGTATGGCCAGCAGGACCAGAGAAGTACTTGGTGATGGCGAGGCTGCACCTTGGATGATGCATTTGGCTTTGGGCCCCTCACTGTAAGACGTTGAGGTGCTGGAATGTGTCCAAAGAAAGCCAACAAAGCTGATGAAGGGTCTAGAGAAGTCTCATGAGGAGCAGGTAAGGGAATTGGGGCTTTTTAGCCTGGAGAAAAGGAAGCTGAGGGGAGAACTCATGGCTCTCTACAACTACCTGAAAGGAGTTTGTAGCGATGTGGGTATCAGCCTCTTCTCCTAAGTAACAAGAAATAGGATGAGAGGAATAGGCCTCAGGTTGCGCCGGGGGAGGTTTAGATTGCATATTAGGAAAAAATTCTTCACTGAAAGGGTTTTCAAGCATTGGAACATGCTGCCCAGAGAAGTGGTTGAGTCACCATCCCTAGAGGTATTGTAGAGGTATCTACAATGCAGATGTGGTGCTTAGGGACATGGTTTAGTAGTGGACCTGGCATTGTTAGGTTAAGGGTTGGACTTAATGACATTAAAAGTCTTTTCGAACCTAAATGATTCTATGATTCCACAATTCTGAGATTTAATTCTGCTTGTAATTAAAGTGACAACCTATGACAAGTGAAACAAATTTTCTCCAAAGATATTAGATATGGGAAACATATCTGACAGTTTAATGTATAAAAACAGAATTGATGAATTAGAGGTAGACTGGAGAGGTTTTGATGAACTGATATCCTTATCCAGTACGGCAACAGCTAGGTCATTTAATTACATAACCATCACCCTGTTCTTGTGGGTGGATGTTCCCTTCCAAGTTGGTTTAGAGATACAATGTACAACTGTCTCAAGACAATATTTTGCAGCACAACAGATCCATGCCATGTATCTGCAGCTACAGCATGCTACACAGAGCGAGGTGCATGTACTTCTGTCCTTTTCCACCTGTTTCTCAAAGAGCTTGCAAATACAGTTGTTCATTAAACAAGTAACTTCCCATCTGCATCAGTACAACCCACTCCTGCTCTAATGCATTGTATAGTACAGTGGTGAATGGCCTGAAATGGTGAATCTGAGTGTCCCACATGATTCCTTTCACTACAAAAAGTGACAGTAACAAGCTGTTTAAGATCCATCAGCCACGCTGTATTTAACTTTTTTTTTAAATTAAGATTTGTCATGGAAGAACAAATTGTGTTGTTCACAAGAATAATTTCTCTCACAGGTAATCACTTTGAACAATGGAGATACAATGAGTGCTATAATTATATAAACTGCAAACAATTAAACACATCACATCATTATCTAAAACAATTAGGGCTAAATGACAAAGTGTTATGTACAGGTACATATACATCATCACCTACTGAGAGTATCTTACTGAGAGTTGTTAGAGATATTCTCTTCCTGCCTCACACACCTTGCAGCCTTTTTGCTACATCAGCACCAGAATAAGCCTCACTTCAACCTCTGCAGGGACTGTCCAGGATAAAGACCAACACAAGGTAATCAGTCAGAGATTTACCTATCTTCTTGGTTGGATTTTGCTGCTGACTAGGAACTTGGAGTGGACACAGCTATGCTGTTATTTGGACCCAGTGATATAATTTCAGTTAAATGAAATTTCAAGCCAGAGTAGGTGTGTCAATGAATATGAGTATGCATTTTTAGATTTATCCCCAACTCTAGTATGGTGGGTTTTAGGAACTTTCTATTCCTAACAGCCCCAAACATGTGTCGGCATGAGTCTATCAGGCATTAAGATATCACTGGACTTAGCTTTGGGAAGTTATTGGAAGAAAAGACTTTACATTAGGATATCACTGGACTTAGCTTTGGGAAGCTATTGGAAGAAAAGACTTTACTCTGAAGCTTTTTGATCTGGAGTAACTAGCTACCTAACTGTGGAGCAAAAGTGCCTTGCAGTTAGACCAGAGTCATAGGAGTCTGTCTCTAAATACAGTAACTGTTTCACTAGGCATTGCATTGTGGTTTTGGTTGTTTTTTTTAACTTAGTGCTTGTCTGTTGCTAAGAGTGATTTGGGGGACTGGCAGACTACCATCTTTCCTTTCTGCTGGGAGCAATAGGCTGAAACAGAGCTAACGTTACACTCCCAGTGCTCAGCGCTGTGGTGTAAGATCAAAGATCTCCAGGAGCCCGTAGGCTGCTCTCCCGCTTGGCAGCAAGAACACTATTGGAGGCATAAAGTCCACAACAAGGCCATCATAAAGAATCTCTTGATTTTAAAGGAACCAGTTTCCAGTACAGAGTATGATCAAGTATTTTTGCATTTATGGACTGCCTCATAGGACCTAAGAGTACTCTCTGGGCTGGCTGCCTCTACGGAACACCTCTAGGGTTTGAATGCATGTTTCATTCATAAATGCAAAGATAACAGCTGTTTTTCCCAGGCTTTCTCACTCTCTTTTGTCCATGTAAAATCATCTTTCTTCCTGAAGAATTGCAACAAAGAAGAAAATGGCAAATTTAGGCTCCTTTCATTTTTTCTTTAACCCTGACATAAAAATAGCTTCCACCACCACCTGCTGTGCAGTCATGTTTCTCTTTATTATGCATCCTCTGTGATGTATTGGTCCTTTTTGAGGGAGAAAGGAGAATACAGAAATTATACTGTACTACATTGGCCAAGAAACAGGAGAATAATCAAGTTTGTCCCTGATTCTCACCTTTTTCTCTGTTTTCTGTGCGTCTGTAATGACGCCCTTTAGAGCACACGCTGAGGTCTGAGGGGTGTGAATGCCGCTTAGAGACAGAAGACAGGGACAGGCCAGAGGACAGGCAGAGAGAAGGGCAGCAAGAGGAAAGGCAGAGCAGTGATAGCCGTTAGAAAGAGTAGAGTTATTTGCAGCATATGTGTAACACCACTGGGGAAGATCACTTTCTTTCCAGATCTTAAAACCATTCAACTCCTGCCTTGCAGAAAACACAAAATATGAGAGTAGGTCCTGCCATCACACAAGACCATGCTAGTTTGCTGAAGCAGTGTGTGGCCCTGCATTGCAAGCAGATCTGTTAAGGGTTGAACTGCTGGCCAGCAAATTGTTCTTGTGTGGGCTAATACACGTGTCTCTGATGCACTAACTTATTGCTATTATTTATTCTGGGCTGATTGTGAATGAACTGCCTCTATATGGTAAAAGCCTACTATTATGGCCTCTCAACTTCTTCTGTTTAATAGAAACCCAGGAAACACACTGCAGGGAGCAGAGCTCAATCACACTTCAACTTTTTAGAAAGCATCAAATCTATGAGGGTTAGGGTTGGCAGCAAGCCAGGGTTTCTCAGTATATGACTCTGCATTACCATCTTCTGCCATCTGGAAGACTTTTTAACTTTTTCGCTGGTCACATATATCCCACAGATCTGGGTTCTGGCTCCAAGCAAACTGTTCCCCTCTTCCAGCTCCTGTTGTCGTTGAAGGTTTCCTCAGCAGCAGCCAGCACAAAAGCTTTATACTCCGGCATTAACTCCAGCAGTCACAGTACTGAGTGAGAAGGCATGCAGACTAGAGCAGCTCATGTCTCTTAAATTAACTTGCCTCCTGGCTTTACTCCACCCTTTTCTGGCTTCTGTGCTTTGCTTTCTCTCTTTTTGTATTCTCATCCCCAGTCCACAATACTCTTTCTTGTCAATCTGTATGTTTTGGTTTTAGTTCAACATTAAGCACTCTCTGTCACTGGCAAAGCCATTGCAGGATGGGTTACTTCATTTAGAGCAGTCTCCTGGGAGACAGAGATGAGATTTATTTCTTGTGATATCCAAACTAGTACCACTTGTATTTTAATCATGACAAGAAAATGGGTACTGATGGATTTTATAGTGATAGATCACAGCTGAAGGCTGTTGACTCTGGGCAGGCTCCCAGCCCAGGTCAAGAAATCAATTCCCTCAGGTATGAACTCTCTCTCACCTCTCTCAGCATAAGCTCAGGGTGCAGTTGTGAGCTATATTGTTTCCTACAAACTGTGAACCAACACAGAAATCACCAAGCAAAAGAACGTGAATATCTAGAGACAGTTGGTGCTCATCACACTAACATAATGTATTTGAGGAAGATGAGTTTGGTATTTTTCTGTCTAAATACAAAACCTATTTAAATATTAATTCCAACTTTTTTAATCAATCCCCTTGATAGTGAATGAAAAGCTGCAAAGAACTCCTTGAAGAATGCCCTTCCCTGCAATATCCTTAGAAGATCACAAGGACATCCCTAGTGGGGAAGCAGCCCACAGGGCGCTATCAAGTGGGGACTTTCAACTGGGGGCTGCTGAAGACCAGTAATCATTCCTTTATTCTTTTTTTCTCACTTTCTGCTTCTCAGTGACAAAAAAAAAGGGTGGTGATACAAACAACAAATGAGAAAAAAAACAGGTTTCTTTGAAACATCCCAAATAATTCTTTAAGACCATGCTGGGTAGGGTCAACAGTTAGTGAAGGATATAAACATTTTTTTCTTCTGGGAAGGCCCAGCCTGGAAAAGTATGGCATATAGGATGTCTTCAAACAGCCCTGTGCTAACCCTGTGCTAAGCCAATGTCAGCATGGGCTGGCAGCTGGCACCTATCAGGCTGACCTGCAATTCCCACATCTCTGGAGGTCATCCCACAACTCTGATACCTATGAGGGATCCTTTTCTATTCCCCAAGCATCTGGGTTATGATTTTGTAGCTGTATTTCGCCTCCTGAATGGACTGATTGGAGAAAAGCTTTTTTAGTAAATGCCTTGTAGATTGCAAGTGCCTGTATAGCACAGCTTGCTGTTTGCCTGGGACCCTTGCAGCTTTGTGTGTACCTGTAGCACTGCTCACAAGCACATTGGCAACGCTTCATGCAATATGCCAGCAAATTAGACTAGCAGGTGCTGAAACCACCATGATGCCTGATGACACTGTGCGGTGTTGCCACAGCAGGAAATTATAGACCCTGTCACTTATTCAGATTTTTTTAAAGGATTACATTTTTGTATAGATGGGATTTGCATGTGAAATGATATTCATTAGGAAATAATTATGAGATAAGGCTATCATTGTGCTTCAAGAAAAAGCTGATTTCCATTTGCATGAGGAAGAAATCAATGCCTTCTTACTCTTGGAGACACTCTTTGATGGTAAGGTCATGCTTTTGTCACTGGTCATTGAGTCAGGGATGGGATCTCCTGATTCAGAAGGACCCTTGGCCTGTGCTTAAATGGAAGTAAGGCATATATGTGAAGGACCAGTGCTTTCCTCTAGTTTGGAGGTGAGTTAAATATAGGTAGTGTTCCACGGTCTCCAGAGTCTGGTGCCTGCAGCTGTGTAGCTCTGCAGTATCAGCCAGGACCAGGCTACTGTGACCTGGCAAGTGATGTGTACCTTGCCTGCAGCTTTCCACTCCCTGGGGGCACATTAGCTTTGCTTTGGTGCTCTGGGTGGCTCAGTGTTCCTCACCAAATTAAGCTCTTACTACTTGCTTCTGCCCATGTTCTTCTGTGATGGGGCTGTGTGTCAGCAGTGCCTTTACACAGGGACAGGGATGAAGGGATCCTGTGCAGTGTTCTCAGACATGCAATGAGCCTGTTCTGGAGACAGGAATAAGGCCGTGCCAGTAGGGCTCAGCCTGCTGGAGTCTGGCATGCCTTCAGGGAAAATATTTAACTCTATTGCATCATGAGAGCGTTTTGTGAAAGGTCATACTATATGACATTGTTCTTCATTACAGAACATCCGAAGTCCTTCATTTTTTTCCAGCAAGTAGGAGAAAAAAGAAAGGGAGAGATAAGCATGATTCTGTGAGTACATTTAGAAGTGGCAAAGAGCTTATCTATGAGAAAAGGAAATTGAAACATTACAAAATCTACTGTGAAGAGCCCTTTAGTAAAGCTGTCTTGTTTGCATGCTGAGCTCCTGCAGGATTTTTAGGACAGGGCTCTAAAGAAAACAAGCAAACCTCATAGTGTCTCAGCCTAACAACAGCTTTAGTAGACCAGAAGAAATTGTTCTAATCTAGCTAGTTTCCCACAAACCTAGAAGATTGGGAGATTTTTCTGAAAAGAATTAATTGGCAGCAAATCAGTGTTTGCCTGAGCTTCAGATAAGACATAGACTAACAACATATATATATATGTGTGTGTGCATGTTAATATAATATGTACTTAAATACATGTATAGAGGAAGGGGTAAGGGTTTGAAACTAAAAGAGCATAGATTCACGCTAGATACAAGAAAGAAATTTTTTTTACTGTGGGAGTGGTGAGACACTGGAACAGGTTGCCTGGGGACGTGGTAGATGCCCCATCCCTGGAAACATTCAAGATAAGGTTGGACCAGGCTCTGAACAATGTCCTCTAGCTGAAGATGGCCTTGCTCATTGTTGGGCGGTTGGATTAGATGACCTTTAAAGATCTCTTCCAACCCAAACTATTCTATGATTTGATGATGATATGAAATCTGAGAAAGACAAACTAGTGTGTGCGCACCGCCTACCTACAGTAGCACGTGTATACCAATGTGAGAAGACCTGAGTGACTCTTGGACATCTTGGCTGACACTGGATCCCATCCCTGCACCTCCCAACACTATTGCACCAGGGAGGGATCTCAGTCACAGCTTGCCCTGGCTGCTGAAAGAGCTCAGAATGGTCTTTACAAGCTGGGCTTGTTTGCAAAACTTACAGAAAGATTCTGCAGAAGCAGTACTACCTAGAAAACTAGAAAGGAAAACTACTGACAACCTCCTGCAGGTTAAAAGGCACACAAATACACATAAAGGGAATACTGTTATGGTTCATGACTGTCACAGTGAGCTGTTGATACCTGAACTATCACCTCAGTGTGATTAAGAATAACTTTGTCTCCTGTGACAGACAAAGATGTGTAATCAAAGGAAGGACATGGGTGATGCTATTTTGCAGCAAAGTAATTAAATACAACCCTTCAAAACCGTAGAAGTTTCAGTGCCTCCTGTCATGCAGGCTCCTGCTCCCAGACACCACCTCCTCCTGAGCAGCAGGTACCTGAGAGGTCTACTTCCCTTTAGGAAATGCCAGGCACTCGGGAGCCTTCCTGTCCTCCTCAGAGGGCAATCAGAGAAGAGCCCCCTTTCCCCAGCCCTGCTCCCTTGCTCCAGAGGGCAGAGATGTTTCAATGGACTAAGGCACCTCTTCCTGATCAGCTTTGGAAAACTTACACACAGTCCTGGCTCGGCGGTGGGACCTTTGCAGCCCCCCATCCCTGTGGTGGAGACAGCTGCTGAAGATGTTTCATGTCCTGGCCATCCTTGCTAATGACAGAAAGGTAGCTAACTCAATCACTGAATCAGTTAACATCTCCACTTACTTTGATCCCCATTACGATCAGAGTCCTGGGTATGTTGGGCAGGCATGGCCCCTTTACCTGAACCTCTTAGTGAGGCATCTTTCCCTTCAGGCTCCAGTATCTTGCCAAAAGAAGATATAAAACCTCTGGCTTCTTCCTGGCAGAGGGCTATTGCCTGCCTTTTCCTTGATCCTCAGGATGGCAGCTACAGATACCTCCCTTCAACAAAGATCTCCATGTGTGCCTGCAACAAGCTTTCAAGATGGGACAGATGATGGGAATGTGGAACAGGAGAAACAAAACCTCTTTTTTTCCCTCTGTCCTTACAAATGATGGAAAACAAAAAAACAGAATAAAAATAATGTCCAATTCAGCAACTTTTCAAACGGCATGGAGCAAATAACTTCTGGTGTGGGTTGTGAATTCCAGGTCTGATCCATGAAAACTTGGATGCAGAAGGCACATAAGAGCTAGGGAAGGCAACACAGCATCACACTGAACAGTGAGCTAAGCAACAGGGGGAGTTTATTCGGGGCACTTCACCCCTGCTTTACAGAAACATCAGCTCAAAATTGCTGTCCAAATGTGAGTGATGTAGCCAACTGCCCTACTTTTCTCTTGTGGACATTATCTGTGCCTTTTCAGCAAGATGCAATTTAGGTGTAAAATGTTTCATCTTTTGTGCTAGTGGCAATATGAGGAGAAAAGCAATATGGAATTTGGTCTGGAGAATTAATTCAGTGATAAAAAAGATTGATCGCTTTTCATTTGAAGCAGACATATTACCATGACAATGTAGCAACAGAGGCAGAGGTGTAGGAGCAGACTTACAGTGCATAGATCTCTCTCAATCTCTCTCTCTGGAGGAAATTCCCACCTCACATCAGAAAACATGAATGTATAGTGAACGTGAGACCTGGGTCCCACTGTTGTGGCTGGGACTGCAGTGTCAGCACTTCCGCTCTTCTCCATGCCACCTCTTTTAGATGAGGCTAAGCTGCAAGTGTTGAATTCCTGATCTCTGCCAAGAAGTGAGGGTCAGGTCATGCATGGTCAATCTGGTGGTCAAGGGTATTAGCAGAATGGTCACCTTTTGCTCCTAACATGTCCCTGTACAGTGACAAATAGAAAGAGGCCATCCAAAACTAGCATCCCTCTTAATGAGAGAAAAGGACTTGGAGGAGAACTCACTCAGGACCTTATGCCACAAAGGGAATAATTAACTTTGAGTACTTGGGAACAATGTGCCACACCTAACTTCTTCACATATTTGAGACTTTACTGTCAATGTGAACCTGCCAACCAGCAGCCTGATTAGTAAAGTGGTTAGGATGTTTCAGAGAGAAAAGCAGATCCCAGCTTGGCATGAAGCTACTTTTGTTGGCAGTGCATAATTGATGTGAAATAAATTACAAGCCATAAAAAAGATAAATCAGCCTGTTCTTTAGGGCACTGCCTCTAATGGGGGTTGAACAGTTTCTGTTTCTAGCTGAATTATTCTGATGTGTGAAGCGTGACAAATTGAATTGCTGCCCAGCATCTTATGAGTTTTATTTACTAAAAGGCAAAAAGCATGGGAAGACAAGATAATGATACCAGAAGTCTGTGAACCCCTCCCCACTGTCTCCCTCACCTAATAGTGCAGTGCCATGCTATTAAATTTACTAGGAACCCATGAAAAACAGGTGACAGGGATTCTCAGCACAGATTGTCAGGCTGTGTCACTGCAGCATCACCAATTGATTCCCAGTAGGCTGGATGTCACCCATTCAGAGGCTCAGGGAGGGAAACAGCCAATACTCCAGAGCTTGATTCAGAAGGCACAGCCAGGATTCTGATGCTCTGTCCAGCTCAGGGGCTGGGTCACACACTCCAAGGTAGCTGAAGAATGTGCAATAGCCTTTGGTGAAGGCAGAGAATGGGAGGGGACTGGGAGATGGCCAGTTTCTCCACTCTTTCTCATCATTGAGAGAGAATTTGGACTAACTCTCTTCTAATGGGAGGCTCTCCTTCTGTCTACCCAGCCTTCCCCATCCAGAGTGTCCCTAGGCATTTCAGATGCATCCTCACAGTCACAGTCTACATATGAAACTACATCTGTACAAGAACCTAGAGCTCCAAAAATGGCAAAATGGGCTTGTTAAAAATATATTTACTACTTTAAAGGAGTCCTCAAGCAGCATTTTTGTTAGCCTGTAATATTGTTGTTTGCTCCCCATTGCCTGTAGCGCTGTTTCAGAAGTCTGAAAAGAATATTTCTTTCCCTGCCAATTTTCTCTTTTGAATTCACTAAACATTTAAGAGTTAGTAACAGTTCTGTTCATGACTGAATTACTGTTGAAGAATTCAGCACTGCGACAGGAATGGCACTTGTGCAAGCTCTCAAATTATGCTTTTCCACAGTTTTGTTCCAAACCAAAAAAAAAACCAAACAAAAACCCAACAGGCTGTACCAAAATGAGTCCATTAGCTTGGAAAGAAGGGATGATGTTTTTCCTGCCCCATTCATAGTTGCTACAACAGGAAGGCCCCCGAAAGTAACTCCTGGTAAGGCAGCTTATGCTTTAATCCACAGATGAATTGCAACAAGACCTGCTGTGTGTGTAAATGCAGGCAGCCCCAGCCCCTGCTTCACCTCCCCAGCAGAGATGGGAGCAGAAACCAGGACTGCACATCTTTGCAACCTGCAGCAGTGAAGTAAAAAAGTAGGCAAAAATATAACCCTAAGGGAGAATGTAGAACACTTTCTTGAAAACATAAAATTCATTAAAATGTTTCACCTCTACTCAAGACTTGCACCCTTGTGCTGTTTTGTAAAGACTTCCCATTTTATGTAGCTAATGAAATTCTGTTGGTCAGAGTATGTGCTTGTCTCAGGGAGACTAATGCATTACCAGCGTGACTGAGTTGTCTTCAGTTCTTGGGTTTATGGGCTCAGATCTGTCGTTTCAATCACAGGATCCAAGTGACTGTGCTTTTGGATGAAGGCTAGAGAATAAAGCTGGCTTTTTCCTCCAGCTGTCTTTCAGACTCTGATCCTCTAGCAGACATCAGACCTCAGGTTGCACTCAGTTTATCCTATGCCAAAACAAATATAATTAAAAACATTGACCATATAATGAATCAGAAAAAATAAATTCTTAACTCTGTCTTGCCAATACCTGAGGTAAATGCTGTAAGCACTAGGCTGTTTGGATATTTCTGTAGGATTTATGATACCTGGCTGTGGGTTGTGTGTTTTGGGGAGGAAGTGATGTTATGGTATGGGTTTTTGTTTTGTTTGAGGTGTTTTTCATCCTTAAACACATCTCTATTTGGTACTTTGTGAAAAGCATTTCTTTCTTATCTATACTGGATAAATTGAATTTCTTCACTATTAAGCTACAAGAAAATGCAGAAGAATGAATCAAACAAAAGGCTGAGGGGTGAAGTGAAAAGTAGTGACTTTTTAAAAGACAGACCATTTGCACCTGTGGATTTGGCACTTTTGGTCATTTTTATCTACCTAAATGTTATGAGTATAAATTTAGGTGCCTAAACCAGTTTACCCAGCATCCATTTGGAATATTCCGAGTTCTTTCACCCCAGTAAGCCATCAGAGTGCACAAGGATAATTTCGGCTGGAAGGCACCTCTGAGGATCATCCAGTTCAGGTCCCTGTTCAAAGCAGGAACAAATTAGGTCAGGTTATTTACCCTTTGCCCAGCCAAACTGTGAATATTTCTAAGGATGGAGATTTCACAACTATTTCAGCTGGTAAACCTACTCCAGTGCTACACTACTTATCACTCTTATGAAACAGCCACAATGGAAATAGTGCATTCATCTCAAAAATTCAGCCCTTGTGCTCTAAATGTAAGTAAGTCCTACGTTTAGAATCCAGCCTACTGCTCCCTCCACTAGGTCTCAGGACATAGAAGAAATATATTTGGCAGGTACAGAGGAGGATGTGCCAGTTCATAGGTGACATCTCAAGATGTGTATGGGGTGGATTGGTTGAGTTTGATTTCCTCCCTCCCTGTCCCCCTCAGGAGCAGATGAAGCTGCTTCAGGAGAAGGGACTGCGAGTGCCCCACTGGCAGCAGGACCTGATGTTTGGCAGCCACAGAGTAACCTTCGGTTTTGGCTGGTTTCACTAGCAGATTTGTGGTTGTGTAAAATTCCCTGTGACTCTTCCTACATTTAGATCACCCTCCTCTCTCACCAGAGACTGGAAAGCATCTAATCGGTGGACTTACAGATTAAACAGCAGGAAAGTGCTCAACAGGTGTGCTGTTGAGGGCTCAGTGTAAGCCTGCCTCAATGACACCTACAGCCAGCCCAGTCCATCTCCCAAGAAAATATGAAGCTACTTAGTTGCAGGATGGATTCAGTGCCCATTACTGCAGTGTGTCTAACACAAACATCTAGCACAATGAAGAAATAAACAAGGATTGTTTAACATTCAGCGTTATCCTGAGTGGTCTTCATCTGTCCAGACAGAAGGTTAAGCAACCAAGAAAGTGCTCAGTAAATTAAATGTATTTTGCATTGTTCTCCATTTATAACTCAATATAGGGTCTGAGGAAGGAAATTCCCCAGAGATCAGCATCCATTGCAGTGAGTTCAGCAGCTGACATCCCTAATGCCTCATGCCAGCGCTGTTGTGAGCAAAGTCGACAGATGAGCCAGCCAAGACCTCAGGATTCTGAGAGCTCTTAAACTCCATCTACAAGCATTTGGGCAGCTAGTACAGTGCAGAGAGAAGATGATGCTTTGTGCCTTTGTAGCGTGGGACAACCTCTTCCTTCGTGCTAAATGAAACTTCTGAGAGACCTTCAAATTCTGAAGTTGAGCAAAACGGATTCACATTGCAGCCCATTAGCCAGTCTCAGCCTCACAGCTCAGAGGGATGAAACTGATCTGAGAACAAAAAGGGACCATGAGGGGTTGTCTTTTCTGCTCTGAGTTTCCACAGATTTCTAAACTCAGGAAAGTTGATATCCTGTCTCTGGAGTGCACTCTGCTTACAAGGAGAGAAATGAAACCGCTTCTGTACATGTAGTTATTGCCATGCAGCCTTGTCTGTAAGAGTTGGAGAGGCAAATCTGGAATAATTGGAACAGATTTTTGCCTTAAACATACATTTCTATTACACATTAGTCTACCCAGACGGTGGGTGACAAGGCAATGTTGATAACACATTTCAGAACTCCCATCTATCTTCACATTAATGTCTCTTAGCCTTTCTGGGAGTATTTTAAGAGTATAAGAGATCAAATATAAGCATATACTTAGGAAGCTAAAAAACCCATAGGAAAAAGAAGTCTACAACATTGTTGCAGAATCTGGATTAGATCCGAGTGAAACTACCATAGTCCCAAGAATTTTCATTCGCTATTTTTGTTTGTTGCCTGTGCAAAATGGTGGGTCAACAGGAGGAAGAAGAGAGTCATGTAATATAGTTCGACTTTGAAAGATGAAAAGGCTGTGGTTATTTGTCTAAATATCTTTCCCATAGACAAAGTAAGATCAGGATTTAAATACGACTCTTATATTCACACACCATCACTTCTGGAGATAGCACTTGGGGGACTACTGTGTAAACGTTCCCCAAAGGTCAGAGTTCAAGATCTGGATTCAAATTTTGAGCACCCTGGCATTTGTAAACTGAAGATTACTTTTTAAGCCCAAGAGCTGGCTAAGGGGTTGAGTAGAAACAGCCAGTGATGTTTCTGGCCTAGGGAGAAACTATGCTGCATTTCTGTATGCTTTTTGTGAGCCTGAAGAATTGCCCTCTTCCCAAAACAGTTGCCACTTCATACACTAGGAAATATTTATTAACAATTTAACTCAGTTAATGCAGCTTTTATAATAATTTAATGCTGTGGCATAAGTATCCACCTGAAAGTTACACTCACCATGGATCCACCATTGTATAGGTTAATTCCTCATTAAAGAAAGGAACTGAAGAAAAGCAAGTGCCAGTGGCTGGTGATTGTAAGCAGTCAGCACACAGTGTCAGAGAGTAGTGTTTGTAATGACGATGCCAGCCCACACAGCTGGGGAAAGATTGCTCCCACAGCAGCCAAATAGCATTAGTAATATCTCATTTCACACAAAGTGGTGAAGGCTGCTAGTAATAGAGAGGCAAATACAACTAAAACCTACGCTCACCCTACCCTTTATGATCTACTTATAGCATGTGTTCTGCTCCTCAGTTCCTACACTGGGCATATTGATCATCTAATTTATCCCTGTGGGAAAACCAGATTTACCACCAGCTGAAACTAAAAGTTATGTATCTTGCTTGTGCCAAAGCAGAAAACTTGGATCCACTGAAGTTATGGAGCAGTGTGGCCACTGTTTTCAGAGGGGAACAAGATTTTACCTCATGTCTCTAAATTTCTTGCTAGATGAATGTATGTGTGTATTACCACTTTTGATCAGCCTTTCAGAAACTTCATTGATTTAGGTCTTTCAGTCCTCCTGCAAGACTAAAATACTTTATCCTCTTTGTACATGGAGGTGGGACTGGAAAATCTGTAGTAAGCGTCACAGCAGAAAGTGGAGGGGATCTGTGCAATAACCACCACGAACTCCAGCCTCCACCCAAAAGCAGAGCCTGACCAAGATCATGAGGCTAGCGTTGTTACCAATGTGTTGAAGCATTCTTAACAGAAAACCACCTTCCATTTACCATACTGTTTGCTGAGTAGTTTGCTACTGCAATCCTGAGCATATTTATGACAAGTCCTCTGTTGAGTTGACAGCGGAAAGCAGAACTGGTGAGAACCAGCAGAGGCACTGATCAGGGAAACTCTGCAATTGTACTCAAACTACAAAGGCTCACAGTCTGTTGACAGCTTGAATATATTCTAATCTGCTCCTGAATGTTAGAACCGTTCTTACAATGGACTCTGAGGAGAAGGAAAAGAAGAGCTCTTTTAGAGGTATTGGATCTCAAGCAGAGGTTGCTGGTCTGAAACTAAAATGTTGCTAAGTCTGGCCAGCCTACTTAAACAAGTGGTTAGACTGAATTTCCCTGTGCCTTCTGGGTTTAAAAGCTTGTAGTCTGTAAATACAGAGGAGAAAACACCTCTTACCTGCCACAGTCTAATCAGATTTCTTACATAAGAAAAAAGCACAATAAAATGGCATAGGCAAGCAGGATCCAGCATCATGCAGAAAAGAATGCTTTCAGGTCAGCATTAGGGCTAGATTATGATTATTAATGCTGCCATAACTTTTGCTGAGCCTAAGAACAGCTGCAAGAAAATCAGCCATGTCAGGGTTAGTTTGCGCCAAGGTAAGAGACTGCTTTGACCTCCACTGATCCATTTTCTGAAGCAAATGCCAGCTGATTCCAGACAGAGTTTCTTTCCTTGGCCTTGGTTCAGTCCTGTTCAGTCAGGTCTCTGTCCTGAGAGACCCCACCCTGTGAGGCGTTTCTTGCTTTGCCACCTAAATCTGCTTATTTACTATGGTTCTTCCAGCACCTGTTGTGTACTTTGGTCAGTATGCTCTCCCTCCTCATTCCCTATGCCCCATGAACTTGCCATGGCACATTTCTCCCTCTGCTGTCCTCGAGGTTAGTGTTATATTGTATTAACTTCTTTCATTTATCTTTCCATGTACCAGGCTCACTGGTGTTTTTCATTGCTCTTCTCCAAAGAGCACGAGAAATAATCTGTTCACTGCCAGTGCATTATGAGCTACTGTGAAACTTGTTCTCCTTTTAAAATAAAAAAAATCATTTTAATGATAAAAATTCTTTAATCTAAGACTCCTCCAAACTTAGTGGTTGTAATCCCCTTGTCCATACGCATAGTAACTCATACGGGGCAGAATTGCCAAGGCTAAGCAAACAGTGAGCTGCCAAATGGTACCAAATTTGAAGGCTGCCTCCCTGCAACCCCACCCTAGCTCCCCCATACTCTCCATACATGTCCCCACCTACTTATTGGAGCTGTTTCAGCACATCTGATCAGTCCAAGTTTAAAAATTATGTAGAATATTTCTTCATGCTCCTTCTTTTCCCACACAGGCACTAATTCCATGCTCTATAGAATCAACCTTCCTGATGTACTTTATTAACATTTACAGGACAGCCTTAATGTTATTAATATGCTGGGAGAGTTGTGCAGCTCTGGAAAGAACAAGGAAAATTACTTGTTATTGTGTGTGCTGTTTAGCATAAGCCCCTGAAATTGTTGAGTCTTCTGTTCTTGCAGCCAAGCTCCTAAGGTCTCCTAAAGTTTGGCAAAACACTCACCCCATCTGCAACCCCTAGATGTGTTTGAGTAACTCCATCCCCATATACACAAGTAGCAAAGAACTGTTCACCATGAGACAGTTCACTGTCTACTGGCAATTTAAAGAAAAGTCTTGCTTACGGCGGCTGCTGGTCTTTGATGGTGGGTTTAAAAACATCATCTTGGAACTCTCCCTGAGTCCAGAGAGTAGGGCCTTTATGCTGCTCCAATGCCAAAGATAAGAATAGACTACTCCTCTTCTTCATGCCTTCAAAAGGATTCTGCTGGTGGAGAGGCTGTACAGGCAGCCATAAGTTGCAGCCCTGCTTCGCATTCCCTCTCACCCAAAGCAGAGGTGTGGCTGCCAGTGGGGTGAGAAGACTCTGGCCCCAGAGTGCTTCTGGTGCCCACTGCAGAATTTGCTCCAAGTTCTTCCCCTCTCCTCTCCTGCCATTGCTAGTTCTCAAAACTCTCATTCTCCAGGGCAAGAAATAGAATTTAAAGGAAATACTGCTCCTTAGCAATAACATACACTGAAGGCGCAGATAGGCATTTTGCTTTCAAACTACAGCGAGTGCAATGCCTGTAATTATTTTATTCACATTAAATATAGCAGTTACCAAGCATGAAGGCTGTGTCTAGGTTGCTGTGATTATCTAGCACTGAGGCCCTACAAAGCTCTCCAGCTGAAGTAGGGCCAGCATCGCGCTCCTCCAGGTCAATTGGCTTATTCCTGGCTGATACAACTTTGTGCCAGATTCCTTGGCACAGGAAAAGCCGATAGCAGTCCCTGGTGGGTTGCCAGGATTGCACCAAGCCAGGAGCCCACCCTGCTGTTGTACTGTGCTCCATGGGGCCAGGCAGCCTGCTGGAGTGGTTTGGGACAGCAGCAGGGCTCCTCTGACTCGAGGGGAGCCAAAATGTAGAGAAGAGCTTTGTGATGAGAAGGCACGGCTGGTATCTAAATGAAAACTGCTCTGTACAGCACTGAATAAAGTCTGGCAATCTCATGGAATTAAAGGTCCAAAAAGCCAAGCGTATGCCAGAAAGTGGATAAATCAGAAGCAGCCTCTGTGAGTATTTTGTGAAAGGGAGAGGGAGGATGGATACCCAGCGCAGGTCAGAGCCGCCTTTCTCTGGGGAGAAGCTTTGTCATCTTCCAAAGCTGCCAAAATTGAGCCTGCTGTCCACCCACCTATGGCTTACACTCTGCCCCATGTGGGTAGAGAAATTCCCCTGCTCATTCTTAAATCTCCTGGGGCCAAGTAAGAGAGAGGCTGTGTCCGAGAACTCTGCCATTAGAGAAGAGATTTCATGGAACAAGCCCTCTCGGGAAGGGCAATAACCACCTAAGTACAAAGAGAATCTTTAGCTGCCACTGGCTGCATGTGGGAAAGGGATGCCAGCTCCACTAAGATGAGGTTTTCTGAACAATCAAAAGAGGAAAGAAATTGATGTTTAATACCTAGAGGTTTTATTCCACAGTCCCCCGGGCAGCCTGGCTGCACTGGCTCTACCCCTGCCTGTGTGGTGGAGTATGGAGGGGTCAAGGTCCTCTGGGAAAAGAGACTCAACACTGCAAGTATGGGCCTGAAGAGGCCAAAGGAAATGATTTGCACTGCTGGGAATGCAAGAAAAAAAAATGGAAGAGGCAAAAAGAGCAATTCTAAGCTAAGCTGCTGAACTCCTCCTGGGAGGATACAGCTCCTCAGGAGAGCTGGGCCATAAAAATGTTTTGCTTTTTTCGTTTCCAGAAGGTACTGGCTAACATTTGCCAGCAGGAAGACAGCCTCCCAGATAATACCACAGCCTGAATTCACACAGAGAGTGGAAGCCCAGCTGGACGGTTTCCCTTTTCAGCAGATTTCTTTAGCACATGGATATTTTTTCACCACTATCATCACTGTTCAGCAAATGACAGATCTTCTGGAGTGCCTCACAGACAGTTTTGATTCACTCAGGGCCCAGCTCTGTTTTCCAGAACCGTAACTACTAGGGACAGAAAACTCCATTTTCTCCATCTGTTGGGCACAGAAGGACTTCTTTCACACCCAAGAACATAGTTTTCCAACATTTAATTGCTTTGTTTTATAAGCCTGACATGACGAGGCTGTTCCTGTTCCCCCTTGGTTTGCTGTCAGCACATCAAGCACATCTGGCTTTGCCTAGAGCATAAATGCCTTAAAATGCCCTAAAATTCCTTAAATTTCTGACTTTGGAAAAGTTCCTCAGCCACACATTTGTGCCTTTTCAGCCAGTGCTACTATCACTAGGTGCAGCACTAACATCTTTAAGTTATCTCTCTCTAATATTTTTGCACCCAGTAAGATTTCAAAGTGACTCTAATATATGAGGGCCATCTGTGGATTGCTGAAATAACAGTATATCTTGGCTCTTTCATAAAAAATTTCTTCTGTATATCCCACCTCCATTTCAAAGAAGATGATGGTGCTAGTCCTGTCTTGTAGTGGTGAAGTTGATTCATAAAGATACCAAAGTTATTTTATAAAACCACAGTGCCAAGCCTAAAAGCAGAACCTGAGTCCTTTGAATCCTTTGGCCATGCTCTGTCCATCTGACTCCTCCTCCCCAGGGCCTTGGGGACCTGCTCATCACTCATGCTGGACTGTAATACTCCTCCATTCCTCACTCCAAGATGAATGGTACTAATCATTGGTGCTAGCTTTGCCATGTCACATAAAATTTTGTCCCAGTACCAAGCCTGCTGTTTATACAGGCCATTCATTAGGGATAAATAGAGCAGAGAGCAATGAATGTTGCTAATAGCATATAATTATAGATACCAAATCTCTTCTTATGCTGTATGTGTGTGTCTGTTTCTAGGGCGATTACACAATAATTAGGATGCAATTAGAGTGATCTATGCTGAAGGGCTGCACTTGCCACTGAGCACTGAACTGGATGGACTCCAAATGGGGATGCCATCTCCCTTCACTGGAGTTCCCCTAGAATCCAGGTCTTGTGAGGTTCTTCAGTTTCAGCCCTAACCGTCAAAGGTAATTTTCACAAGTCTGTCTTGTTCTGCTGCCTCTGTAGCAAATAGATGTCTCAATAATGCACTGTCTCTACTAACTATCCCCTTCTCTTAGTTTTCTCCTGGTGTTCCTTTTCTTTTGTCTTAAGCATACATACTGAGCAGAAATAGGTGTCAATGCTTTAGGTTAGGGTCCAAATAAAACAGGATTTTGATGGCAGCCTAAGTAGATGGCAAGCTGGTGCCAGATGTCTACCCTGCTCCCTGCATGAAATGAGTTTTCAAGTTTTGGTCTGGACAGGAAACATCCACAGTGTGCAGCTGCAGCTACATTGAGAGTTTCAAGGGATTGAAAGGTGCTTTGGTCTCCTGGTTCTGCTTGTTAGGATGGAAGAGGTTATCTGTTTTCACAGTGCTCAGTAGAGGGAGCATAAACTTGTTGGAACTCCTGAAAAATGCTTCAATGTGAATGTTGAGTAGTAAGAATAAAGTTGGCTGGCCGTGTGAGGAAGTAAGCATTCTCTACTGCTGTCTTTTCTCTTGATTCAGTAAATAAACAATCCTCAAGTCTCCACAGTCATCAGTTTGGCACTTTTTACCAGAACTAGCATCTTAAGCAATACAGATTATGTTGGGTCAATAAAGTCTCTGCTAAGAATATCTGTACAAACACCGCTTCAGGTTTTCTGTACCATTTACCTGTGAACTTTTCAAATCCTATTTACAGAGGTTACTCAAACAGGCCCATTGTTTAGTACAACCATTTTTTTGTCTAGCCATAAATGGAAAACATAAATTCAAGTCAAACTTCGAAAATTATGTCAGGTGAACTCTGATTCTGAAACCTTTCTAGCTGTTCCTGAGATAGGAGAAAAACATAATGCACTTTGATGGGGTTTTGTTTTGCACTCTGAACTTTTACTGTATCAGCATGCTGTGGATATTTTCTGTCCAGACAAACTATTGGACAAACAAACCCAGGCTTTCTTGAACTTCTCACCATGCATGGGAGATCTCTGCTCAAGCAACCCTTGTGTCTTTCTTCTTTCTCATTAGAAATGGGACTGGACAATGCCATGCTCACTTCTTTATAGTGGACTTATGGACACTTCTACATTTAATTTCCCTTCATAGGAAAGGACTTGGAAAGGAGAGAAGACCCAGGGTTGCTTGTCCTGGTAATGATTGTAAGACTGATCTGCATTTAGTCTGGTGAGAAACTAAAATGAAAATGCTTATTTCCTGTGATCCATGGTCACAGGAAAATCCGAGACTGAAGGAAAGCAGCTTCTCTGTGAAATGTATGAGTAATGTCCATCTCATGTTTCACTGGAAAAAAATACTTGAATGATGGACCTTTGTCCAAGTTCATTTGAAAACCAGAGATCAGCTGCTAACTTGAGTCTGATCGGAACACCCCACTTCATCTCTGGAAAAGGACTGGAATGATGTGTAATAGCCAGCAGGCATAAATTCAGGATTTGATCACAGATATGAAGGATCTAGAGGTGGATAGAACTAGTATCCATATACTTTCATAGGCTTGAGCAATTGCAGCTTCTGAGAATGAAAACTTTGAAACTCTGGGAGCTTCAAAGCACCTAAACTGGCAAATGCACAGTGACCTTTTCAGATCCACACAAGTTTGATCTGGGTCAAGTCTGGCATAGCAGCTTATCATCTCAATTGAATAACTTCTTTACCTGTTCCTTCCTGTTTCTATTTGAAAAAGGGTTGTTGATCTCAATCCACCTACCTCAGACGGCTCAGCACAGCTGGGAACTTCCACCATACATACTGCTAGCCTAAAAAAACCCTGCCTGACATACTGAGATTACCTGTGAAGCTGCTTTTGGCAACTAAATGGTAAATCCTTTCCTGCCCAGTGGAAATGTAGTACCTTACACTCCCCAGAGAAGGTTTACTTTCTTTTCTAAGCACTGAATGGCTCTTCATGATCCTTCAAATATTTGCCTAGCAGGAGAGAAAATAAATGGCCACAAAGAAATATGTTAGAAACTGAGAAAACCTTACTAAACATACCATGACAGGGTTCAAAGAAGGACACTGGTGCAGCTCCCATCATTGTGTATTTGAGAATAGGAACTGGATTATTGCCTCTTGTCAGGCCAAATTTTCTGCTTGAAACTCTCTTGACTGGAGGTGTTCTACCCCCACTCCAGGCTGAGCTGTTGTAGGGAGTGCTACCATATAATGCCTAGAAGACCTGGTCATAGGCTCCATGACTGTAAAAGATCTATATGTTCTTGCAAGAAAAAGGCTACTAAGGGACTTAGTCATGAAGCCTAAAGCTAATGTCCCTCTCCAAGAAGCCTTTTGTCAGTGATTATAGAGAGATCTTGGAGAAACAGGCATCCAGGTACTGGAGGGTCACTATAAGGTACTGGAAGGTCACTATAAAGTCTCGAAGAAAACAAAAAATCCAGTACCTGAAGGGGCTAAAGGAAAGCCAGGGAGGGACTTTTTACAAAGGCATGTAGTAACAGGACTAGGTGCAGTGGCTATAAACTGAGAGGGGCAGATTTAGACTAGACATAGGGAGGAAATTCTTCACTATGAGAGTGGTGAGGCACTGGCACAGGTTGCCCAGGGAAGTTGTAGATGCCCCGTCCCTGGAGGTGTTCAATGCCAGATTGGATGGGGCCTTGGACAGCCTGATCTTGTGGGAGGTGTCCCTGCCCATTGCAGGGAGGTTGAAATTAGGTGATTTTTAAGGTACGTTCCAACCTAAACATTCTATGATTTTATGATTCTTATCCTGCCTGTAGTGTCCATGCTCTCATGATTTTAGGAATTCAAACACTCATCCTCTGCTTGAGTGATGCCTTCCCCCTTGCTTCACAAACAGCAAATCAGTATCTGATCAGAACCATTTTGTCGCATCTCATCAAGGCTGGAAACAACAACCTAGATATGAAAGAGTTTATTACTTGTGTCCAGCAGCACTACTTCCAGTTTTGGGGTGTGCCCAGTGGCACAAGTGAGCAGGGCAGGCTGGAACAGAGAGGCTCAGTGGAAGAGTTGCACTATCTCTGTTACGGCATTTTTGTCTGCAAGGATTTAATTCCCTACCATGACATTCCTTATGCATTTATTTATTTCCCACAAGTATTTGAAGAAAGCACATAAAGAAAAGCTTGTCTAGAGAAAATGTCATGCATCTGTTTGTGCAGAGCACATTCTCACAGCTATCCCAAAACCTTGCAGGGGGTGGGGGTGAGTGATGTGGATATCATGCTTGCCTGGGAAGAAAAACAATAGCACTCCCACATTCCCACAGTGCAAGCATTCAAAAGTCATTAGTTGGCACAGTTAGATACTGCCCGTGTTGAGAGTGTCCATGTTGATGTTTTTGCAGGACCTATTTGGCAAGCATTTCAAAACACAGGAAACAAAAGAGATTTCATTTTTTGGTGTTCACAAATCCAAAAGGAAGATAAATCCTGCCAATAATCATAGAAATTAGCTTGTGGCACTCTAAGTCTATTCAGCTTTCTAAGCTTATTACACCAGAGAGTGAAGAAAATGCCTATAAGTTTCTCAATTTTGGAAATAACTTAAAAGAGACAGATTTGGCAGAAAGGGATGAATACAGTCATCCTGAAAATGAAGCCCAGTGAATCTGTATTTGCTAGAAGCCCCCAGATTTTGGATCTGTCTGAAAGTGTGCCCTTTCCTTGTGCTGCCAGCTTTGGCCCTCCACACTGAACAAGAGCAGTAACACCTACACTGCACCGCTGTCAGACCAAGCCCCAGACTCACATCTCTGGAAAGCAAGAAAGAAAGATCCACAGTGGTGAGGAGTAGCCGTGCCAAGGACTCATACTCGAAGACCAAAGCCCCTGTTTGGAAGTGGCTGCTGGGAAACTCCCTCCACCCACTCTCACCTCTTCAAGTTATCTTCTCCTAGATTTTTCTCTGCCTTGGCATTGGTGCTGATGATTGATCATATCCCAAGTCTCACATGTTAGCCTTTTACTTAATTCTAACTCTTTTAGTAAGCCTAAAACTAGTGGAATGTAGCCCTGTATCATAGAGGAAGATGTTTATAACCACTAGAAATGGAACATTATATGAATATGAGTAGCAGCTTAGCATGAATGAGTAACTGTAACAGGCATCTTATGTTGTCCTAGCTCTAGTTAAGCTAAGAGGAATTTGGGTGACGGACAAATACTGGAAGAGGCAGAGATGAGTCAGGATTTCCCGTGAGAAATGTCAAAAGAACCAGCTTGCTGGTGAGTACCAACAGACATACACTTCACCTTATTTAGACCAAGATAGGTAGGTACATACTTAATGAGTTCATCTGGAGTCCAATATTTTTCATTATTGATTAAGATAATAGAAAGTGTGTCTCGCATTGAGGCTGATTTCTTTTGACCGGTATCCCTGCAGAGCTTCACATCTGCAGCAGATAATCCCTTCATAAAACGTAATCTCTGAGTTTAACTGAAGTAAGACTTTCTTCCTTAGCAAGGATTCATTTTTACATCTCTGAATTATCTCTGGATTAATCCTTACTTTTGATTAGTTTTACATTTCTTCTGTATTTTCATTTTACAGGCACACAGTCTCTGTTTGCATTGATTCCCAACAGATCAGCACATGAACTTGCTTTGTCATATCTGCATTGTGTTGCCTTTTGTCCCTCAGCGTGCTGTGTGGTCAGATTGTTAGCTAATCTTCTAGTCACCTGGTTTCATGAAAGCCAGTTCTCTTTGAGGTGGTTTCCTTGAGCTTTTTCCTTGAGCGAATATCTGGAGGTTATTGCATCTCCCTTCTTGAATGCCAGCTTCCTTGAGGCAGGAGACAATCTTCAAATGCTGGAGTCTGAGATGAGCACACAGCTGCATGTTTCTATTCATACAGACATGACTGTCTGTCAGATGCAGATAATTGGATATTTATCCATACATTTTCATGAGGAATCAGAGGATCTATCTACACAAGCAGAGACTCTGATTTTCAGCAGCTACCTTGGATCCCTTCTTCCTTTAAAATGTCAGCCTCTAGTAGCTCCCCAGAGGGTGAATCTGTACCCAGAACAGTTACGGCTGCAGATTTGAGTGGAAAGTTAATTATGAATAATAAAAAAGAATGGAGGACAGAACTCTGTGCTCTGTCCTTTTGGCATTAGGCAATTACTGCCCAGCTCATTTCAGAGCTCCATGCTTATTTTTTCTTTTAGTTGTGCCTGGCTGATTTCTCTTTGTGTGAAACTAGAGAGCATTGTATACCACCAGGATTTGCCTTACCTTGTAGCTAAGGAGCCCCCTTTTAAATCTGGTGCTTTGTGGCTGCCTCTGGTACATATGTTTAATAAATATTTTAATTCTGGAGGAACTTCATATTCTGTGTAATTAATCTTTTAAAATCATGTTGCTGTCAGAATGCCCCTCCCATGAAGTGCTAGTGGCAAAGAGCCTTCTCTGAAAGCTTTTTTGACTCCCAGCTGTACTCCCTCTTGTTTTTTAGCCAGGCTTTCAAAATGACATACATAAACAACCAGCTGCTAGATATTTATGTGGGACATTAGCCTTGCAATTAAAGGGAGAGAAAAAGAAGCTCTACTTTGAGGTCCTTGAGAGTTTCATCACTGCCTGTTCTGCCCCAGTACTGCATTTTTTTGAAAAGTGAACTGCTTTAGGGGGCCCAGCTGCGAGCAGGTCCCATTGATCACCAGCTGCCTAAGGAATTATCCATGCTAAGCCCAACAAGTGAAGTTATGCTTTACTTTATGTGTAAGTCCCCAGTACCATCCACAGCTTCTTCTTTCTGGTCAAATGATCATGGTGAAAAAAATCATCCCAGGCTGGTGGTGGAACCCATATGCAGACACTGTCATCATTGTCCTGCTAACGGGATGCTTACCCATGTCCTAGGCAGGATAAGGCTGCAGTGTTGGTGCCACCTGCTTGGATCAGATGGAATCATATTCCCAGTTTTCTCATTTCAGCCTGTATATCTTCTAGAACGGATTTGGCCTGCCAAATTTCAGCCCAAGCACTTTTTACACATTTGTCACTCAATCCTAACCCAAATCTTGTGTGCCCAGCAAGCAGAGGTGGAAGGAATAAACTCGGAGGAACAATGACTAGTGAGGAAGAGCAGAGCACAGAAAATCCTGGAGCCTGAACCATATGCCAAGTAACTAGGGAAGCCTTTAAAAACACTACAACAAAACAAACAGCCTCCTCCCCCAAACCAAAATAATAAATTGTAATGATAAGGATATTTTTCAAGAATCTTGTGGTAATTGTGTTTTCTGTGATGCTGTAGTAATAGCTGAGGGATGAAGCATGAACACATCTCCCAAGGGTGTTGTACATCTGATTTCAGAGGGTGCTGCTGGAGAGGGAATGTCACCGACTTGCTCCATACACTGTATACAGTTGGTGAGCAATCAGAGCTAGGGAGGAAAGGGATCACCAGGGCAGCATGGTGATGTGCGTGTGTGTGCAGGAGGCATGCAGAAGGGGTTCTCCCATCTCCTATCCAAAGGATGTTTGAAAAACTCATTAAGGGTAGCCCTGTGGCTGGCTGGAATTCATGGCACCCAGTAAGAGTCAGAAATGCAAATGACACTTTGCCTTAGGACAAGAGACTTGAGGGTCCATTCCCACTCACTGCAGTCAGCAGAGAGGGGGACCCAACATAGAACTGAGCATGGAGAAGGACATATTTTCTTTGCAACCTTCCAAATCATGTCACCACCAAAAACTCAAAATGCTGTCATTGTAGTTTTATTATTTCCATTTCACACATGAGGAGAAGAATGCCATAATGACATGGTGTGAACAATGAGGTTTGTGATTTCTCTTTCTAGGTTTGTGTCTGGCTATTTGTGTGATCTCCAAACTAGATGCTTAGTCTGATCAACAGCACTTCAGTTCACCTCTTGGCTAAATAGAAGTAAAAAATAGCTGCCCTGTAGGGGGATTGAGCATATTCCCTTCACTGCTTTTAAAGCAGTTCTTTATCAGTTTTGAACAATGATGCATATATGAGAATAATTATTATTGCTTTATACTTTGTAAAGAGAAAGTTCATATGGCAAATGAATGTGACTAGGAAACCCCCTGCCATACTCAAGATCTCACACACTTTGATTGTCTTCTCTCTGTCTAAACCAATAAATAATTAGCATTTGGACCCCAAGAGCTTTGCCATCTGACAGAATTTAATTAAAATCTGCTTCTACACATGAGGGTGGCTGTCTCCACCCTCCCTCCAGCATCAGCCCAGGCCACAGTACTGATGGGAGAGCTCACTGCACAGAGCCATGCGGGGGCCAGTCTTTGGCTTCCCCGCATCTCCAAATCTTGTCCCTCGGTTCAGGGCCAAGACATCTCTCAAAAGGTCTGACAGCTGCTGAGAAGTTTCCTTGCTTGCAACTAGGCTGGCAGAGCTAGTTGAGCTTCCTTCTGAGCTGTAAGTGAATAAACACTGACAGTATAGCATCAGAAGGTGCTGCCTCATGAAAACCAAAGTATCTTGTGGGAATATTTCATGTCAGTTTTAGGAAAAATATTGACAGAAAGGGTTTAATAAGGAACTTACTGATTTCATTTTTGTTTTGATTGTTGTGATCTACTTTGCTACCTTTTCAAAAAGTTTTAGCTATTAATTGATTTTAATTGTGTGCACATATAACAACACATGAAAATACATTCAGAATGACCTGTTACATTTTCACATGTACTATGATAAGTGTTTACATTATAGAAAAAAAATTAACATTTCAAAATATAACAGTTAGTTAAAAATATTTCTGTGGTTAGAAAACAGAACAGCTATCTTTTGCCTTCCACAATATATTTTGAAAATACATTTTGCTCCAACTCAGAAGTCCAGATTCCAGCTACAGAGCTTCTGCTGTTCCAGGCAGCTCTGCACTCAACCCTTTTGTCATCAACAGGTAGGGCTTTCAAAAGTGATCTGTGATTACATGGGTGCGACAATAAAAATCAGGTATCCAAATTTGCACAGGTTTTACTTCCACCTATCATAATTACATCCTTGGCTACAGAACCTTTAGTAACGCTTTATGATGGTTCCACATCCCCAGCTCACTGGTCATTTAGCCAGGGCATGGAGACTGCACACTCTTCAGACATGACCTAAAAGCTGAAGTAGTTTTTAGCAAGTCAGTTTCAGGACAGACATTGTTCTGTTTAGATTCCTTTCCTTCAGTTTCTTTCAGAGTCATTATCTTCAATTTATGCGTAGAAGGCAAATATTCTAATTATATACTGCAACGAGTGCATTTTTTTATAAATAGCACCAATTGTTCTGCTGGGACATTCTCATCTGAATCAGCTCCTATTCAGCTTCACAGACTCTGTCTTCCAAGTGCAAAGAGAATATTTTTTTACTAGCAAAACCCAAGTTAAATGTGTGTGACAAAGCTAAAGGACTAGACTGGAATTTAGGAATTCTGGATTATGCTGCCAGCCAGCAATGGTTTCACCTGCTATGTGACCCTGAAGTCACATTACTTCACTGTAATTCAGCCCCTTTGTTGCTCTTGAGTCCCTGGATTAGGGTTGTTGGTACCATGACCAGTCTCACTGCGGTTGGAATTGTCAGCGATTACAGACCACTCTTTGGCACATTCCCCATTTGTTTTGTCCTACAGCAGATGTCCACATCAGGGTTTGTAATCACTGGTCCTGACAGATTCAGTTCTGGGGTGCTTTGCTTCTCATCCTGCAGGAGAGAATATTCTGTGTGATCCCATGCCAGCGCTTCTGGCTGATGAAAGTGGAATGCTGCTGGGCTGGAATGGAGCCCTGATGGTGTCCAAGAGAGATCACAGCTTTCAGGTGAGGGGATTTGAGAAAGAGGGATTAACCAGCACTAATTTTGGAGATAACTGAAGACCGGATGACAGAGGTGATCATATTTGTATTTTGTGTTAGCATCTTCCCCGCCTTCTTCTGATTTAACTAGTTGCATGCTCAGCTGTCAGCTTCCTGTAGAAAAGCCTCACTGCTCCCTACAAGCAAGAAGGGCTCTGGAGAACCACCCAACTATATACAGGTTGTTAGCAGAGGGCTTCTTGTACACTCCCCCCCTCCCCCCGATCCCTCTTAGCCACTGCCTGTAGGTGAAGACCCTGGCTGCGTCCCACTACTGCATGGATCTATGAAGAGAAAAGCACTTCTCAGCTCTGGTCAAAGGGGACACAGATGCCCGATTTCACATTTTTCATCTCCTCTCCTCTCATTCTCTCCTCCAATTTCCCTTCCCTTCACTTCCCTTCTCTATCCTTTGTCCAAGCCAGTGTCCTCTGGGAGCCCAGCACAGTCCTCTGGTCAGCCACCACGTACCCTCCAGGTGCTTGGCAGTACCCATCCCATCAGCACATGCCACTGCACAAGTGGGACTTGCCTGTAAAGACCATGGCAAGAAACGGTGTGCACAGGGGAAGGGACAGGTGTCTGGAGGACACCACCCAGGCCCTGGCAGATGCTGCACCTCTGTGGCTGTGCCCCTGCAGCCATCAGCAGAGGGGAATCACCCAGCCCAGCACTGAGCCCATTTCACCCCGGTGGGTCCCTCAACTGTGCTTGCAAGCCAAGCCATCCTTGATGCAGCCCGGTGTTGGAGGCTGTGTTTATGTGTCAGTGAATACGTCATGAAGATGAAGTCTCAAGCACTCTTGGGGCAAGCGATTCACAGGCTGCTCAGTTTATGAATACAGCTCAGCCTGGAGTGTGTGTTTAATTGCTCAATGTACTGTAACACCTGTCGCTTCCTGCATTATCCACTTGTCCCAGCACTAGAGCTGTCACCTTCTCAAAACAGTCATTTCATGAAGTGAATTGCCTTTCTGTAATTATCTTTTTATGCAATTAATATTTTCTCAGCAAATCACAAATCACTCTGCCTCCTCAATATCTAAAGCAATTAATGAGCCCCAGCTGGCAGCCACGGCTGAATGAGTCACTCTTATGAGAAAAAGATATTGCCGTTGCGTATTCTTCCTATGGGCTGTCATTTGCCAGTTGATATTTTGGACTGAGGGTATTTGTCCGTCATTCCCATGATGGAGCTGGACCAGCCCTCTGAATCTGCCAGGTCAGGAAGCTGTGTGTTCAGAGCACTCAGTCCCCTCTCCCAGCTCATCCTAACTGTCATCTCTGCCTCAGTCATGCCTGGTGACAAAGCAACACTGCAGGCTCATTCCTGGCCAAGCAACAGGTCAGGAAGGCATCTGCTATAAAATCATAGTCTACTTGACTTCTCTAATAGAGTTTATAAAGTTCAGAGAGCTACTTTGTACTCCATACTTAATTAAATAAAACCACTTTCACAGCCTTCTTTAAAGAAAACGAACTATGACATCCCTGGGGCAAATTCTGAGTCATTTTTTAAACATATATATGTCAGTCCTATATGCCTGCCAACATGTACGTCACAGACATAGAATCATAGAATTCATAGGATAACCAGGTTGGAAGAGACCCACCGGATCATCGAGTCCAACCATTTCTCCATCACATTCCTCTTACAGGCTGCCACAGTTAGCTTTGCTGACTGAGGTCAAAAACGCTTTTCTGAACTATCTGTGATGGCATCTTGGTATCTTCCCCATCTGACAGAGCTAATGTGGAAACTTTTTCAGTGTACAAACAGTTGAAATGTCTTCCTGCATTGAGCCTTTACAGAAAAAAATTAATAACTCTGAGTTTCTTTTGCTGCTATTTACCTGTCCAATTCTACATGAAGTTGCTTTGAGTCCCCTTTCATCTCCACTGACTAAAGAGGCAGCTTTGTCATCAGCATGTTGTTTGGTCTTTCTGTCCACTTCCCATCTTTCCAAACAGCAAAATGTGATTTGTAGGGAGCTGTCTGAAAGGGATGAAGGCTCCTGGCTTAGCTTAGGAAAGCAGTTGTGTATAAATCTCAAGAGAGCTGAAAATCTATATACATCTGCAAGAAGCAGACAAGCAAAGCATTTGGGCCAGAATCACAACCAAAGAGGACAGATGCCCGATATGTTAGGGTTGCTAATAAGCAGGATAAACAGAAATGTTAGAAGCCCTGTAGGTAGGGGTCAGGATTGCGAATTCAAAACAACAAAAAACAGGGCTGTGGCAGAGAGCAGGCAAACAGACAGGAAAGGACAGGACAGGAGATTAACTCTGGCTGGAGAGTTTAGGGAGAAACATCACACAGGATCTAGTGTACCCTGAGAAGGAAATCCAGCCAGAAGAGGTATGTCTTGCTTGGATGGCAGTTTAGCTGGCAAGTAGAAGCAACTCCAGAACTAGAAAAAAATCACAATAAAAAAAAAATCCAAATATTGATGGTTTTACTTCCCTTCCTGGTTCAGTTTTGTATAATTTTTCTCCTAAGATTGTAGTGTCATCTCTCATAAAAATGGAAGAAATGCATAAAAGAAGGAGGTGGCAGTGAGCAAGGGGCCCTCAAAATCTAGTGAATCATGCTGTTCACATGTTGATGCTTTGGTTTCAGTCACAAGAGTGCTCCAAGTCTGCCAAGGTGTTGTGTGGCTCTTTGTCTGAAGCTGTTAGACATCATTATAGGCAGTAAACAAAGAAATCTTTCTGGATAGTGTGTAGATTGTTCTTGTAGACAGAATTAGTGGTGAGTCCAGCTATACTATGGTTTCTTCCATTCAGGAAGCTCTCCTACAGACTGTCTCAATGCCCCATACAAAGAAAGTCTCAGGAGGCCTTGTGATGCCCTTCATTGGATGCCTTTATTGATGCCTATTGAACCAAAGATGTGTAAGAAACACACAGACCATGCATTAGCCTCCTCGTTTCTCCAGCACTGGACGAGATCCAGAAGAACAATACAGGCTTCTGCTTTACACGTGGCCCTTCCAGTTAATGTTTCTTTTAGGAGAGCATAAAATCAGCCCACCATTATGATTTATTAAGATCGACTTCATACTAGATCTGAATTTCTGACCTACATTGTGCTTCAGCAAAAAGCTCATTGAAGGAGAATCTTGCTTAGAGCAAGGACCTCAAGTTTAGGTCTATTAATTATTAATTGCTCTATTTATTTATTCAAAAGCCCTGGTGAAATGGGAATATCTGCTGGTTTCCTTCTTCTTGAACTCATTCTCTTGCCTGGTCTCATCTGGCTTTGCACATGTTCTTCCCCAAAGAACTGAAGTCTGAAAGTGTGTGTGTTTGTGGAGAGAGAGGGTCAGATTTTTCGCCAAGCAGTTCAGGGTACAGTCACATTTATTCTTTTCACAAGCTGCTTTCTAGAACAAAAAACTGGCTGATAGAAGGAAACAATAGCTTAACTTCATGCGTATCTGAGTTTAAAGAAAAAGCCAACGATGGAAGAGACTGAATTTGGAACTACAAACGCCAAACCCACAGAGACTCTGCCAGCCAAAGAAAATCTTTCACTGTTCTGATTTATAAATTCTGAAGGTGCTGTAGAAGATGCTTTCCCATCAAGACTGTTAATCTGGAAGCCCATTTTGTTGTTCAAGGTTTGGAGGATGTATCTGTCCCAGTCAGTGACACTATATCTTCCCTGCATATTCTGCCTCCATCATGTTCTTAGTTTCTTGATAACCCAGGAAAGCAGGATTCCGTAACACTCACTTTTGTGCTTTTCTTCACATCCAGATATCACACTATCCAGATATCTCTGTGAGCCCAACGCTCCTGCACAAAAAGCCTCCACTGTGCCACTTGCATGCTGAAGAGAAGAAATGTCTGCTTCTGTGCCAAGACTACAAGGACTACTCTCAACACATATCACAAAATAAAATAAAAAGACCTCATAGAAATTTAAACCTCTGTGTGCTTGCAGGGAAGATGAGTAATACCACATACCTTGACAGATCTGTAGTTAGACCTACCAGGCACTCAGGTGTTATGGTTGGGCTGGTTTAGAGTTGTAGAGATGGAACATAGTGATGTTTGCTAATTTAGACCCTTGACATCCGCAGACATTTCCTGGGATACAAGAACGTTATATTTTTGTAGTGCTTAGCATCATCTACAAATCCAAGAAGAGTAAAGAAACCTTGTGTCTCTATTTGAGTGTAACTTGATCTGTTGACTTTTGTGAGGTTGCAGGCATCAGTGTCAACAATCATCATATCTCTCCTCTAAATGGCTCCTGAAACATCATCCAGCATTTCAGCCCAGCATCACATATGTTTCTTTATTTTGTGTTTGGGAGTGAACAATCAAGGGCATAGACTTTCATTTGAGTGCAATATATTTCCCCTACTGCGAAGGTCTAGATATTGCTGCTGCACAAATACTGCCCCAAGGGCCCCCTCTAGCAGCTCCTGGGATGAAGTCATTTTCTTCCTCACAGGACTTCCTACATTGAGGAAATAAACACGAAGTTTCTATCCAGAGACCTTTGCTTTTCTTTTTGGATGCTCTGGCAGCTCAGATGAGAGGACATAAGAAAATGGTCCTCTTCTCAGTGTGCTGCTGACAGCCTGAATTTGTCTCTTTCTTCTCCCTGCCATGTTCTGTGATGTTCACTGATCCCATCAATAAGCTATTTGCTGCCTCACTGTGGCTCAACGTGTCACCATGTTGTCAGGAAAAAGAAGTGGCCACACATCCCTTTAGCAGGCTTCTTGTTTCAGTGTTTTAATTGTCCACGGAGATTCCTTGATTAGGTTAAGTATATCCATTAGGTTAAGTATATCCATCATACAGCAAAAGCTGCGGAAAAAGACATAACTGCAGGTAGTGGCAGTGTAAGAGGTGCAGAGAAGGCAATAGATAGGAATACTATTCTTCAAAAGCAAGTCAGGGGAATTATCTTCTGGGGCAGAGTACGGCTCCAAACATTTGCCTCTTCTAGGGGCACTTAAGGCAAATGCTGTGGCAGGAACAGGTCTAGGAGATATTGCAGCAAAATGCCTCCAGGAGAAGCGTGTTTTGGAGGGCTGGCAGCCTCTAACACTACCCAGCTGGGCAGGACCAGTAGCAATGTGTGTGGCAGTGGGAGGCCCTCTCCATGGTGGGAAACATGAAGCATCTGAAATATTCTCTTCTTGTAGAATTTCCAGTCTTGTTTTGCAGATGTATCTGAGCCAATTTGGAGAGATCCAGAGAAGTCTCAGAAGCAGATCCTGGCTTGTTTGGTGTCTACACATGGAGCTGGTTCCCTTCCTCATCTCCAGGCTTCCTGCCCCAGCTAGCAAGGCTGCCAGGCCTGGGTGTCTCAGCTCCTGAGAGCTTGCTGAGATACAGCAAAGGACTGTGGAAAGATCAGCTAACAGCCAGCCAGCACCCCAGAAGCTCAGGCATCACCTTTGCAGAGTCTTCTCAGGAAGGACTCAGTGTCTCTCACAAGCCTTCATCCATTGCATTGGCCCACTCTGCAGTGCTGAAGATAAAAATAATTAGTGCTGACACGGACTGGAAACAGAAATGCGAAGAGAGAAAGAGTCTTGGTACAAGACAAGTAGCAGAAATTCCACATTATCGCCTTATGGTCTTCAAGAAAAGCTGACTTTTTCCAGGCCTGAGTGGTACATCTTCTCCCTGTTCATCTCAACAGCCTCCCCACCTCTGCCCATGCAACAGGCTCCCTGTTTCTTGCCCGAAGCTCCTTTCCTTCTCACCCACCTCCTCCCTACCCCTGCACACTTGTACCTTCTCTTACTTTTGCAGACTTGGTTTCTTTCTTGGTCAGTGTGATTTCTCCACTCAAAGAATCACCATCAGACCCAGAATGCAATCCCCCAGTGCAAGGGAACAGATACTCAATCACCCACTGAGCACGTAGGCTGCAATAAACTGCAAACAGATAAATACAAGAGGTATCATACATCAGAGCAGACAAGCCCCTAATGTGTGATGCAGATCTGTGGTTCTATGCTTTAACCCAAAGGCAGATGGTTTAAACATGTGCACATTGTGTATGGAAGTTCCAGTTCAGACCTATTCTCATTTCTGAGAATAACAGCATTATGCATAAGTGTTTGGCTGAATGATTTCCAGCCCATCATTTCTTTTGGGATTGTTTAGCTTCCATGCATCACTGGTCATGACTGCAGACGTGTAACTGGTCAGTAGGTGTTTTTTCCTCTTGCTGGTTGTATGCTCAAAATGTTTAAACTGGAGAATAATGAGTAACAGAGGGTGAGTATTGAATCTCATGCCTCTGGCATCATCTTCCAAGCAGATAGTAACTTATGTTAGATATTGTGGATCTCCAAGAGCTTCTAAATATTTTCCAAATATGTTGTGTTCAAAGATAGATTTGCTTAGGGGTTTTGGCAGGATTTTTTAGTTTGGTGTTTTTGGTTTTTTTTATTTTCTGAAGAGTTCACTTTTCACTCATTGGTTTCAGATGGAAAGCAGAGGGTGGAGTTTTCCTCATGAACACAACTGCATGGGGCTTCTTCCACCTTCTACAAACTAAATCTTGAAAATTTCCAGACAAAAGTAAATTTCTTTCACAGGATTTTGAAGAGAAATTTATTAGTTGTTCCCTGTGTACATGCATATGTGCATGTGTGCACACACATACATGTGTGTGAACATGCAGGAAAGAGGCCAGTGGTCCATAGGAGCTGTGGCCAATGTATACATGCCATGGTCCATGTGCAGTATAATCATGTAGGACAGCAGGTATGATGGGGCAAGGAGGTAGAGTTTGCTACACCTCAAATGCCATTTTTCAGCAGGCATGGGGGGTCAGGACTAGGTGCAAGCTACAGGGAAGAGGAAGCCAGGGAAAGGAGGAGTCTGTCTGTGGGGAACATAACAGTCCATTTGGAGACAGGATCTGCCAGGTGGCAGGGAGCAGGAAGTCCCTGGAGCACAATGGGGTTTCCTCCCATATGGCATTAGCTCCCAGACTTGCTTCAGCAGTTTTGCCTCTAAGGAGAGGCCACAGAGTTTCTCATAGAAACATTTTTTAATAACAGGCAAAAAGAGCATCATCTGCCCCCGAAGACATCAAAAGAAGGTCAAGCTGCAAGGGAGGGTCTTCACAGTTCACCCACCTTGCCTATAACTTACTTCTGCTCTCAAAACAAGCCAAGACCCAGTTCTGTCTCTTGTTCCAGTTCCTATCTCATACCCTTGCACTGCAGTCTGTCAGTGCCACTATGGGGGCACATAAGCCTGGCTCCCCTGAGGGAGAAGAGACTCTTATACCAGCCCCAGCAGATGAAGAGGAGCCGCCCTGCAGCATGAGCATTGCTGCACACACTTCCTCTAGTGATGGGCACCTGAGGAGGAAATGGAGGAACTGTGCACCTTCACCCAGGGAAAGGTTGCAAATCTCAAAGCACTGAACTGTGTGACACCTCCCTTCACACCTCCTACACCACCCGGACATCCTGCGTTTCTTCACTATGGATGCTCACTTAGGGAAACAGAGGGCCAAGCTCAATGCTGAGATGTCCAGCACTACTCTTCCAGCAAAGCACTTGCATTCAGGGCTCTGCTCACTCCCTTTTTGGTGATGCCACTATGGGCTAGTTTTGCTAAGTTACTACTGGGTGTGCATCAGGGACCTGGAAAGAAGACATCAGGCTATTGATACCCATGGCACAAATGCCCTATTCCCTCTAGCCTGTTTCCTATACCTGTTCCTACAGGTAACAGTGGCAGCCTGCTGGGTTAAGGGCCAGAACAGCTTGTTAGATCTGGATGGTACTATGAGGAAAATTAACTGAGTAATTGTAACTGGCCAGGTGAAACAGAACAAAATATAAACGTCTTTTTGTTCTTCCCTTCTCCTCACATATGTACTTTGCATTTTTAACAAAGACTGATTTATTTTTTAATTGTCTACCATTCGTTTACTAAGCCTAGAATTCTACAGAAAACAAAAAATGTGTCATCCAGACAAGACTACCAAGTGCTCGGAGCTATATTTATAGCCCACCACCCTTTGCTGCGATGTTGCTTTAGAATAGAGCTGGCCCTGAAGAAGCTGTTACCTTGCCCAACAGTTACAAAGGCAAGCTTTGTTGTGTCTGCCCAGAGCTGCTGGCATTTGTAGAGGGAGGGCAACTGGCATCCCTGAAGATGGATTCTTGCCCCAGTCCCTGTTTGTTACCCCCCACTTCCATGTCCTCTTCCTTTCCCTCAGGCAGACGTTGCGCGAACACTGAAGATGCGGGAGTGCATATAAAAGCACATGGAGGAGAGGGAGAATTGAGCACAGAGTTGTTAGATAAAAAGAAGCATCTTGTGGTTGCTATTAAGTGCTGCTAGATGAATATATAATCACAAGCTTGTCAGGGCTTGATTTATTTTGGTTATCTGCCTGATGCTAAAAACATATGCATCTGTTTTTGAAATCCTCACGTGGTAAAATGCTATTGCCCTTAACCCTGATCTTACGAGAAGGCTGATTGACAGAGAGAACATCTCCAAACTCCCTCCCCATTGAGCTGCAGTGGGAGGTGAGGGACCCAAGGCAAGCAGCCCCTAAGTGTGTACAAGGCTGATGAGACTGTTCGCATAGGTTGGAGTATATGTTCTTTCCAAAGTCCTAGCTGTCCTGGGGCCTCCTCTGCCTTCATCTCCTGACAGTAGGACAGTCAAGGGCTGCAGGGCTACCTGGCACCCCTGAGGTTTAGAGGACTAACTTCCATTATATTTTATGTGTTGGCTGGGGATGAAAAAACTTACGTTGTGCTTCCCCAGAGGAAATCTACTACGTCAGCATACAGTCTCCTTTTGTCAGGGAGTGCAAATGAAACAGCTCTAGTAGGTCCCTTCTGGTCCATTTTCCTAAGAAACGCTAGGGGCAGATTATCTCTTTCAGCTCATTTTTCTGATGCCTTTTCAATCTTACTTGAAATTTGGCTTCCCACCTTATCCCTGTGATACCGCTTCACAACCACACATCCAGCATCCATATGTTCCTTCCTTAATCTTTCCTGTACTTCCCTGCTCTAGGTGCTGTATTTTCCAGATGGATGTTCAATTCAGCTAGATGCTCTCCTGCCCCCTCTGCTGCCTGTTGGCTAATGGATGCTGTACCTCTGCTCAGGCAGAGCTTACATAACCATTGTAACTTGGCCTCTCTTCATCTCACCTGTATGTCCAGTCCTGAAATGCTTTTGCAGCTACTCTCTCGACTCAATCCAGGTTGCCAGCATCGTTCTGCTGCCACATGTCTTGGTATCAAATGCAGCAGCCCTGCTTCTCCCTTCCCTCACATCAGTATGGCCTCTGCCCAGAGGATTTAACCTGGCAAGTGCAAGGAGGAGGCTCTGAACAGATGCCTATCAGTCCTTGCCGTGTTGGGAGTGAGGCAATGGAAGTGCTGTTGGCTGCCAGATTAATAGGACACATAACAGATAAGTGATTGAAGTGATCATGAGCAGAGGAGTTCAGGGAGAGCTGGGAAAGATATCCTTTGTGTACCAGAGGCTGGTCTGTTTGCTTGTGTGTGATCTATTCAATACCATGAGATCCTGCAGATATATAACTCCTTTACCATCATGTAACACTCAAAACACACACAGACAGTTGCTCCTTTGGGCAGAAGGAGCCCAGAGCCTCCCTGCAGCTTGAGGAAGGTGTGTGCTGCTGCCTGTGGGGCACTGCCTCTTAATTACCTTTGTTAAAATGACTTAAATGAACCCTGTGGCTCATAGAGGCTCTAAAGATGCAGTGATAGAGATGTGGTCAGGGAAATATTTAAGATAATAGCAGAGAGAGATGGCACATTCCTGCCTGGAAGAGAGAGAAGAAAACAAAGAAATGGAACTCCCAGAGTCAGTCAAGTTGTGGAAGAGAGACCAGCAGCTGTGGGCACACACACATGCATCCCGTCACACATCTCCACTGCCAGCACCCATGCCGCGTTTCACTGTCAAACACTACTGGTCACAGAGCCAGTCACGTCCTACCGGTGCAGCGAAGGGAGGCAGAACTGGTGCTCTGATAGTTGCCCCCAAGTACAGGGAGACAGGACAGCTGTGAGGACCCTGCTGGCAGTGCTCTTCACACAGCGCTTCCTCACTCAGGGCTGCCCAGCCAGGGAGTTTCAATTTTTGAATGAATCGTGATCTGAAAGTTTCAAAGCAACCCACTAATATGGTCATGTCTCAAGCAGAAGTTTTAACGGTAGCTGTGCAGATAAATCCCCTGGACTGCTTTGATTATCACAAGGAAGATCTGGAACAGTGAGTCATCAAAGGGCTTGTTGTATTTCCCACAAGAAATAATTGTCTGCCAAGAATTCCAGATCAAGAAAACACATTTTGCTTCCACTTCTCATGTCAGCCATGTATGAGATCTAATTCATACTCTAGCCTGAACCTCTGTTGGGTATTATTAGCTGGCCTCTGTGGTGTGCTCCAGCTGCAGAGGATGAAATAGTGCCGGTGTATCTCCTTCTCTCCTTGCAGGACACTGAGGCATTGTTCTGGCAGCCTTCTGCCTGCTCCTGAGTAGTCCCACTGAAGTCAGTCTGACCACCCGACCGTGACAGCAATGTTCTTGCAGCTCAGCCCAGCTCAGCAGATGACTGAGCTTCTTCAAGCTGAAAACTGCTCAGGAGGGGGTAAAGTGCATTGCTGTTATTGCTGTGGGTATTTTTATGAGTTGGTTCCTGCTAGAGCCCCATCCTCCTTCATTAGTCTCCAGGCCGCTGGCAGCAATAAATGTTTCCTCTTTTTTCCACCTTCTGCAAGAGTTTTGCTCAGTAGGAGCAGGGCAAAACAGCTTCTAAATCCCTATACTTGTTATGAAAGCAGATCACATCAAAGATAACTCCACCCTCCATTCCTGAGAAGGAAATGGTATCACCCTGCAGACTAGTTCTTATTATAGTTATTTAAATCCTCAAAGAAAGGACCATTTTTCAGTGCTACCTACACAGTGTTGTGCACTTTTCCACTAGTTCTGACCTGTGGCCCCTAAGTCTCTTCAGTTGCCAGGGCAGAGAGCTACACAGAGAATTTAGGCATTACCTTGGCTTAGTTTTCCTTTGCTTTCTTTCAAGGCTCCCACAGGAACAATCCATGAACTTGCATGTGCCTGCACACCACAGGCACATGTTTGAGCATAACAAATGTTACTTTGAGTCATATATTAGCAAACTCTTTAACACAGCATATCCAAGCCTGTTTCTCAAAGAACAGGGAACTGTAAAGGCCGAAATTTATTTCCATTTCCCATCATAATTCCAGTAAGTGACAATGAAGCAGAAAAGAATGGCTCTCTTTCTGTTACAAAAGGTTGAATAATTCAGACACCTTCTTTAGGCCTCCTCCTCTCTTCCCAAGATGATAATCATCCCATATTTTAGTGCTGCAACAAAACCAGCCACCCAGAACTTCATCGTATTCACTAGGCTTTGTACTGACAGAAGGAGAAAACACAGATCCTCTGCCATTGGAGTGAAAAGATAATTTTATTTAATTGCTGGTATATGGTGCTTGTGATGTAGTTGTGCATTTCTGGCTCCCTTGGAGGGTGGGCAGTGGTGGGTACCCACATACACAGATATCTGCTCACATATCAGGGAGGATGCTTTGCAGCCCAAGACTGGGGATTTGTCTGAATTGGGAAAAAATATTGCTGCAGATTCCCTTTGTGCTTTTGGTCACATGACTTTGTGACTCCTTCCTCCCCCTGCAAAGGGAACAGTAAGAGCATATGCAACGAGAGTCAGGGACTCAATAACCACCATAGCAGGGAGTGTTAAAAGATTTATTCCTCACCCTGCATAACTTCTCCTCAAACCTCTACCTAGCATCACTGCACTTCTCAATAATGCACCAGCAGTGCTGAGGTGATCCCTCACTGATCCCTGCCTGCAGCCCACATGGTACACATTGGGCTAGGCAGGCTCTGCTGCCAATGCCGTCACTCCTGTATCTGGCTTTAAACCAGAGATGAACATGACAGGCTACAGCTTGGCACCCCATGCTCCCTTTATTCCTCAAATGGAAAGCCTTTTTCTGAGAAGCAGATTAATTTAGTCAGGAAGATTAAAGTTATGGGGCTGTCAGATTGTATGTGATCAGAATCAGGTTAATTTTGTAATGGTAGTACAGACTACAGTCCTTACCTGGTAATTTAAAAACAGGCGATGCCTCCAAGAGAAAGTAATTATGAGGATATGAGGAAGAAAAGATGTACAAGGGAAAAGTGGTAGTTTAAGAAAAGAGCACATCTTCCCTAGATATTACAAAAGTTGCCAGAGCTTTACAGTAACTAAACAATATATATTCCTCTTAAAATATCCTAACTGAGGGGAGCTCTACAGATAAGAGTTTCAGTAAAATGTAAATAGGAAATCTGCAAGTACCTGTGCAAATGCATAAAAAAGGGAAGACAAGGCTCTAAAGGGAGCTGGAAGAAACAGTGCAAAATCTATGACTCAACACTATCGAAACAGATAAAAATGTTCTGAGGACAAAAGAAATCCTAAAATTGATACATATCATATATCAGAAGAAGATAATGTTATACCTAATATTCCTGCAGAAAAAAAACCAAACAAACAGCAGTATCAAATAAATATTTATCTTCTCTATTCTGAAAGAAACTATGTGGCATATTAGCATACCATGAAATTAACACATTATCACAGAATCACTAGCTTGGAAAAGACCTCCAGGATCATCAAGTCCAACCATTCCTATCAACCACTAAACCATGTCCCTGAGCAACTCATCCACTCGTCTTTTAAATACCTCCAGGGATGGTGACTCAGCCACCTCCCTGGGCAGCCTGTTCCAGTGCCCAATGACCCTTTCTGTGAAAATTTTTTTTCTCATGTCCAGCCTGAACTTCCCCTGGCAGAACTTGAGGCCATTCCTCCTTAAATCGTAATAATTCCCCCTTATTATTCTACTTTATTCTACATTAAAACCAGAAGGTTTTGGATATCCTTTACCAGAGATAAATATTTCTGAATCAGGACATCTAGATAATGCTCAAAAGGTTTCTAAAAGCTCTCTGAAGACCTCTAGAGATAGTTAAAGTCCATTTTTAATAAAATCAAGGAAAACCAAGAATTGTTTCCAAACTGTAAAGGAGGTGTCATTCTCTTAGCACTTTTAAAGTATAAACAGGACAGAAAGCAAAGAGAGAGAGAGGGAGGGGGAAGGGAAGGGGGAGAGGGAGGCTGTCCCCAGCACCAATCCTAAGACTACTTTTGCTGGGGAGTGGGAGACAGAAACACACAGGAATGGTTTATTATTTCACAAAGCATGGTACAGAAGAGCAGTTACAGATAATATGATGCTTTCTTTGTGTCTAAAGCCATTTGGAGGAGGGAGAATAAAACATGTACTTTTGTTCTGGAACAGTGTCCATCACTAAACTTACTAAATTATATCTGATCACTGGGGCTGATGCCTCTTGCATTGCAAACTCACTGACTGACAGACCTCAAAGAATTTTCACCACCCAGGAATGGTCAACATGATGACTACTATCTCCAGAGGTTTCACAAAGCCGCGTTCCTAATCTGCTGCTCTCCCATACTCCAGCAGCAATACAGAAGGGAACCTAGATTCAGTGCCTGTAAACCTCTCGGATCCCACTGCTGGTAGTCTGGTAAATAATGAAGGAGTCAATGTATTTACATAGGTAGATTTTGGTTACACTGACAGAGAAAAGACTATGCTCCAGAAAACAACAGTTTTGATCAGCACAGTAGGAGCATGAACACACACACTGCAACAATGATGGGTGCCAGAGTACTGCTATGATCAGAGGGAAACTGTGGCCTTCGATGAACAGGCATAATGCTGCCAAGCCGCTGCCTTCACTGGGGTGATCCTGCATGTGTCTGTGCAAGATACTGGCCAGATCCTCAACTGTTTGGGAAAAAAATGGAAATTTTTCTGCCAGAATAGCTCTTAAAAAGCCTCTCCTTGTTTCAAGATGAATTTGAAGAAGGCAAATCTTTTTAAGCATTGCATGATCTGAGCCAGTGGGAAACGCAGTCTGTGTACTGGGGAAGACACAGACACAGTGACAAGTAGGGATTCTGTTCTCTGTTACCAAGCAAAGCCTAAGCAGTCCACATCAATGCACACAGTCACTGCTGTCCGGAGAGCAGCCCATGCACGAGCACCTCTCAATACTACCAGAAATTTGGTGTCACATCTTCTTTCAATATTAAGACTCTGTCTGGTTATTGACTGGCAGCTTCTCAAGGCACTCAGAGGTCTTCATCCTTCCACATGACCTTTTTCTCCCAGCCAGCCACCCTTCTCACAGGTATCTGACCTTGCATGTTCCTCCATAAACTGGAATAGGGACCAGGACCCGTGGTTCAACCAATGATAAATCAGGTAAATAGATTCCCTTCAGTTTCAGTACCTATCCTGAAACTCCAAACAGATGAGATCAGCTTTTGTCTGCCTCTATTCCACTGTTTGGGTTGAATCCATAGTGACCATCCCCTCCCCTTGCTCAAAGTTTCTTGCTTGGACGTGAAAAAGAAGGTGGTCCTCCCCTTATTTTTCCAGAAGTAGTTTTTGCAAACAGAGGAAGACCTGGACACTTGAAAAGGCTGCATGTAGAGATATGCTAACGCACTTGCACTGGAAAGAGAAAACCTGAAGTTTCCTACGCACTGGGAAGGGTGCAAGGAAATCATCTGTCTCTGTATGTGTGTGTGTGCATGTGTATCTGAACACTTCCTATTTCTTTTGATGTTTGCTCTTCTCAAGCTCTGAATATAGGGTTTTTTCCTTCTGAATGCAGTTTCCCTGTTCCCTCCTGTGTATGAGGGCTGATTTATCTACCCATTACATCAGCTTCTTCAGGCAGAGAGATAAACACAAGCCTAGGGAAAAAGCCTTGTCAGCTTTTGATGGAAAGATTAAATGCAAGCAGTTACTGCACCTAAGGCAGCAGCAGTGCCCAACACATGAATCTTAGTAAACAACACAAATCCCTCCATTTCAGAGGCTCAAGTAGAGTGAGAAATGCGTCCCACTTAACTGTGGCAATCAGTCTGACTCCCAGAGAGCCAAAGATCAAAGATCAGTCAGCCACAATGCTCCTTATTCTCTTGCCATAAGTATTGTTTGCACTCTCTCTCCTCTCTTAGCAGTTTCTCTGAAAGTTGCCTTTTCTGGGGCTATAAAGGAGATGCTCATTGGTCCAACCTATCTGACTGTGTGGCTGTGATGGGAGAGAGGAAAGAAGCGTAAAAGCCAGAGAGGGTCAAGGTATTGCAAAAAGCAGGGTCATCTACTCTACCCAGTGACAGGTGAAAACAAGTTCGAATAGGATAAATGAAAAAGCATCTTAACAGGACATCTCCTTGCATCCTGGAAAATGGCTGGTGAGATTTAACCTGGGAACTGTGTAGTGATAGCACTGGTCACAGCTACAGACCTGCCAGCTCTGCTGTTGGCCAAGTACTTCTGCTTTCCACTGCACAGACTCTTACATGGTACTGTGGATCAGAACTGGCATAATTACATAATGTCTTGGATGCCACAGCTGGCAGTAGAAATGCCGAAGTTTAGCAGCCTAGCTCTGGCTTACCCTGCAGGTCCTCAATGAGTCCTCACTCATCAACGTATATCCCCCACAAAAAAAACTTATTACGGTGACTGAGGCTGCACCTTCTTCTGCCACACAGACAGATACTTCTAGCTGTGTGGTGATGAAATGCTTGGTGCCCCTACAGTTTCCTCATCACACACACAACTGTATCCAGGCTTGAGCTATACACACCCTTTTGATGGTGCACGCGAAGGCAACCAGCAAACAGGTAACACACGCTTGCGTCCTTAGGTTTGGTGATTATGTTTTCCAGGGCAAGTGCATCACTGGGGAGCTGGAAACACAAAGGAAAAAAAATGAAACAAACCTCCCATAAAATGTTGCATAGAGAGGGATCATCCAAGGCTTTCACAGTAATCACCAATACTCCTTGGAGAGGGACTGTGGCTTCTTTGAGGCTGCAGAGGTCACCTTGCTGCTCAGGGGGTTGCAGGAAAGATATCATCATTCAGTACCAGCGCCTGTGAAATTGTGTTTTAAGATACACATTATGAAATGGGATGTGTTATGCCATTGCAAGTACCCAGGAAACCTGTAAATGCAAGAACAGTAATGAAAGAGGAATACTTCATTTTCACTTCTACTCCAAATCTGCCAGTCTTTGACCCACACTGATGTAAACAATAGTATAGACGGTAGAATCAGGGAGCAGCCTGTCATATTATCATAAGCATTCACTTGATTCAGTCCTCCTGGGTGGCTCAGAGCACAGAAACATGCATTCACTGATATTTAAAAAATAGCTTTGCCAAGAACCCAGCAAGAGTGGCGACAGGCTTCAACTGAAGATCTCCCATGCCCCTTGCTGGAGGAACAGTGCAATAACAGAGCTCTGGACAAACGAAGCAAACACTAAAGTGGAGAAGAAAAGCCAAGTACATCTTCCTATGGATAAAGAGGTTGCCCAAAACTTACTTCCAGCAGTAAAAATTAACAAGTAAAACCATATAACTTTAAATGTAAATTAGCATAGGACTGCCATATTTTAGTACTATATACCTGATGAAATAAATTGCATATTTTCCTGGCTTTAAAAAAAATTATCATTTCAGAGGCTGTGGTATGTAGGAAATCATATTAGATGCTCATATGGCATAGAGGAAGATGGCATAGAAATTGCCATGTTGTAGTATAAAGATACCAATGTAAGCTTCAAAATAACTAGCTGGTGTCCCGATAGCCATTTGGTGGTTAGGCATCGTATTAGCCCACACTGTCTTACCACAGGGTTTTTCTACTGCTTGAGTTAGCGAGCTGCAGGCCAGCTCAGGAGCCTCTACTGGGAACCATGCACATTGCTGTGACTGCAACATGGAGACAACTAAAGCTTCTAAGCAGCTCTTGCACAGAGACGATTAATGGCAGAGTAGAGAACTTAAAAAAACCAAAAAAGTGATTTTGATTGTTGCAGTTATGTTGAAAAAGTTAATGCTGCATGGACATGAGCCAGCTGCCCACAAAGCCAGTTGCAGCTCTGCCATTGTCATTCAGATGGCTTTGCTGTTGGTTGAGGAGTCAGCAGCATGCTTCAGGGGGTTCAGTATTACCATGTAACGTAACCATTTTATTTCCACACCCTGCCCTCTCCCGTCAGTGCTTTTCTTTCCCCTCTCCTTCACTCCACATTGTTCTTTCTCTGGTACAGGCTGATAGTCCCAAAATACCTTCCTGACAATTCCCTTTCACTCTGGCTTGGTTTCCATCCTCAGGGAGGTATCTTCCTTGGAAATGAGATTAGGTAGGAAAAATATGAAAAACCTCATATTTAAAGACACAACTTTGTTAACAAATCCATTTGCACCAGCTGATTCAACAAAGGTAAGAGAAAGAACATTGTTCTTTTAGGGAGGAATACTACAATTTACTTGATGTTTTTCAAAGCCTTACAAGATCATGCTCTAAAGTTGCAGTTCTGCCTGCATAGTCTTCAGGAAGCCTGAAGATAGACCAGTTTTGCCCAGAATATCTTTTTTTTTTTTTTCATTATTTGGCAAACATGATTGTTGTTGTTTGTCATTTAATGTGTTCCTGAGGGAGCATAAAGTGAGTGGACTCGCCTTTTAACTTTTCATTTCCTCCTTTATGCTTTGCCTGTTGGTAATGATGGCAACTGAGTGGCCCAGAGGGAATTCGTAATTAAATTTCTGTAGCAGCCCAAAACAAAATTGATTTTAATCTAGATTGTGTATAAATGAATGTCTGATTTTCGGGCATCCTTTGTTTTAATACTTAATTTTCCAAACTTAAAACCAGCAGCAGCCACACATTTCTGACAACTATAAGGGAAAAAAATAATAATTTGTTTTCTTTCAAAAGAAATGTCTGCATTTCATGAGAAATTAACAATTTTTCTAGACCCATCAAATAATAAAAAAACTTAAAGAAAAACTTGTCTCTGGAATAAGCATGTCAAGTAACAAGAAAACACATTTTTAAATGGCACTGAAAACCAGCTAGATGCAAAGGAAATAAGCAAAAAGGAAATGCTTAGAAATTGCCAGAGACGATTCCATCATAAATTGTTTTAAATCAGTTGATCATGAAAGAGGGACACTTCCAGGGATGGGGCATCCGCTACCTCTTTGGGCAACCTGTTGCAGTGCCTCATCACTGTCACAGTAAATGACTGTTTCCCTAGATCTAATCTGTTTCCCTACATCTAAACCCGCCTGGAGTGCCCGGTGGGTTTGGGCTCCGCAGAGGGCGCAGCCCCAGCCTCCCCCAGCAAAGGAAAGGTAAGAAAATAAGGAAAACGAGCACCATGGTCTTGGGGGGTAAGGATTTGGAAGAGTCCGGAGTGGCTGCAGCAAATCTGCAACCCGCACCCCTGTGCCTCCAAAAATGCTTTGGAGCTAATAGAGGCTCCTACCTACCAGCTTGGGCATCGCCTCAGTTCTGTTTTAAAGCACAAAATCCACACAAACAGGGGAAATTGTTTAAAAGCCCGTGCCTGGGAAACAAAGAAAGGGAATATACACAATGTACTGCCTTATTCACAAAGTAAATTAGGAAAAAAACCCACCCTCTGGCTTATATTTTTCCTCCCGCTTAAAGGGCTAGTTATAAAAATGTAAGACAAATTATTTTCAGCCAAGTCTGGGTGAAAATGACAGTTGAAATTTAAAATAAAATAAAACCATTCTCAGTAGGAAAATCCACTGAATCCACTCCATGCTATTAAGGCATTCCTTTGCCCATGTCTTCTCAGAACTGATCAAAACATGAAAATCCATTTTGGGGAATTTTTTTAGAAATTGTTGAAGCTGTTTTAATTCCAAAACAATAAAAGAAAAATTCTAAGCTTTTACTGATTTTATCTTCATTTGGTATTCATTTTCATTAAAATAGTTATTATAAACACTTTTGACACTTTGTATGAGCCAAACAGCCTTTTCTATGATAAGCAAGTCATTAGCAATATTAGTAGCTAAAAAAAAAAAAAATTGCGTTCAGCCTTTGAAACAAACTAATGCATATACATGGCAAAATCATGATATTTTAGCCCAGGAAAAATATTTTTTGTAAAACACAAGTTGTCATTTTCCTTCTCCTGATACATGAAACACACCTAAAAATGAAGCTAGTGTCAAAAAATAAAAGGTAAAGAAAATAAGAAGAAAAATCTATTCCCATTTCTCAATAAAATATATTTTTTGGAGTATCTTATCCATGCAAGACTTACCTATGGAAATACTGTTTTCAGCTCACTTTTTTGGATGGAATTCTTCACCTTAAACAGGTCCTGTGTTTGTGCTTTTGATAAAAAGTAATTTATTTTGCTTTAAAATTACCCTACATCATAGTCAGCATTATTACTTCTATTGGTCATAATTAATACGCGTACTAATAGAAGATGTAGAGACTATACAATTACCCAGGTGCCAGTCAAAAGCAGGAAAGTGGTTCTTGCCCTAAACATAGTGTCATTAGGCAGGAGCACTGGCAGCCTGCTGAGTTCAGAAGAAAAACAAACCACTAAACCTCAGCCACCAAGCAGCAACAACTAGCTTAAAAATCACAACATTTAAAGTAATGATAAAAAGGTGGCTGCCTTTTATTTCTAGCTTTGAAATCTTTAAATATTTTGTCCATAAGCTCAGGCTTTCTGCAACCTCTTAACCAGAGGACAAGAAAGCACTATTTTTAAAATGAAAGCTGAGAAACCCATGTAATCAGAAGCTTTAAGGAACATACCAAGTGTCATGAGATTTGGCAACACTGTAGTTCCCTACCTCTGTTTTAATTCAGATCCTGGTTTTGATGCAAATTTAAAGGCTGCTTTCCCCTTATATTCTTCAATACTATCGTTAAGTGCAACGCATTGCCTTTCAGGTGAATGCTTTTTTCACAAAGCAATTTATCTTCTTTTATGCTATTATCAACAGCTGAGATTAGTAAAAAAAAAATGACAGGTTTATCATTACATCCAATCTTTTTCTCATTACAGACAATAAGGTCTGCACTGTCACTTTACTTTCTGTTTATTATTAGCTGCCAGTCACAGTCATTTGCAGAGTCTGATGCGTAAGAACAATATGAAAAATATGAAAAAAACAGATGACAAATTACTTGCTACAAAAATATTTAGCTTTCTCTAGGACTTCACATCCACATGGAAGTACTTATTTTATGTAGATTAATTTAGTTGCTTTAAGTAAAACTTTAATTCAGAGCTAAATTTGATCTACGTGTTTCTAATTGGGAAAACAATCCTGAAATTTATAGATCATGTTCTCATTATGTAGTGCCTGTAACATAATATGCTGGTGCAACAGTGAATAGCAGATGCTCCACCTGCAATAATCTGCTGGAACAGCTCTGGCTGTGCAGATGAATTAACTTATTTTAATGAAATAGCTTGATAAGGATAACATACAGCTAATAGATAACTGTAGCACAGACTGTAACAGACTGAGTTAGCATTTCTGGAAATGCAACATTCCCACTTCACCAACAACATGAAATACTAATAAATGATGTGTGCAGGAGGCATTCAGTCTGGCCGTCTTGATGTCAAGCTGTAAGAGCTACCTGACAAGGGGCATCCTCTCATGACAAAGCAAGCAGCAAAGGGGATCCCTTAGCCTTCCCAAAAGCAGCAGGGAGTAGCTGCAACTCCCTGGTAAAAAGAGCGGGTAGAAGGTTCAGTGAAGGTTGATTGGAACAAAACTGCCACGTGTACTGCAAGACTTGAGCTGGAGCAACAACAGCCTCCGCAAATTGCGTTCCCTGCTTAGGAGCTCAGCCTCAAAGATACAATTGGTAATTAACTGATAAATATCCCTGGGAGAAGATACGCAGCTGAGCAAATGATGCAGCAGCATCTGGATCTCCTCCCATGCCACAGATGACGCTGTGGATCTCTGGATGGAGATGAAAGCATTCCCAGCTCTCCTCTCAGCAACACGCTGGTCCCACCAGATAGAGAAGCAGAGAGTACTGATGTCCTGCCATTTCGAAGGCAGTTGGAGGGATGCAAATGCCAGCTGTTGACCAGTATCCAGCACCAAGGTGGACCTGTGCTCACACATGGGGGCTGAGCACAGGCAGTCGGTGGCTGAGTGGGTCAGGCAGGGCACTGCTACACCAGCAGCATGGAAAGAGCTGCCTTTGAAGCAGCGGGATATGCACTCAAATCCAGTGTATCCTGAACAGGTGAAACCCATGTAACTGTGTATAAGATAATTATTTATTCTCCAGCTTAGAAGCCAATAAAAGCAGTTTGTACCTCTGGGGTAGGAGTAAACTCTGTGTTATGAGAATTACAGAAACATGGTAATTTGGTACGGATGACATTTTAATCAATCCAGAATGGCATGGTTTATATTAATAATGCATCCATTGACCAGATTAAGAACTGGTTCCTTTCAGATTGCAAATCTAAACTGTCAGTGGAGAATCCCCAACAAACAAAGATGGTAGGACATTCAAAGGAGGAGTATTTACACCTAACCTATTCAGTTTTCATGGGGAACTGTCAGTGTCATGACATGATGGAATATACTTTCAGGGTAATCCTGAAAGCATAACTGTCAAGAAGAAATTTGTATATATGTGTGCAGTTTTGGTTAGGTGGACCCTAGATTGCCAGGGGCAGTTCAGGCAACCGCATTTTAAAAGGGATGTTGAAAAACCGAGCAGGGTTCACAGGAAAACCAGGCAAACAATACAAGGACTGGCAAAAAAAGTCTTTAGGTGACAGGTTTAATGAGATGAATTTGTTAACTTATCCAGAAATAAATATTTTGAGTAGACTAGACTACCATGTAGATATATCTTCCCATAAGGAAAATATCAAGAATGTATTGAACTACAAAGAAAAGTATAAAAAGAACTAGTGGCTATAAAGCGGATGCAGCCAAATTCACACAGATAATCCAAGCCCATGGAGGATGAGAACAAAGGGAAAGATAAATTCTTTATGTCTTGATTTCTCCAGATCAGAACTCAGTGTCTTTCTTAAAGACAGCTTTATAGCTAAACACAGGTTATTTGGCTCAAGACAGGGTAGCTGCTCGGGATATACAGAACTGCGCATTCCTATGGACTGCCAAAACATGTGATGAATGCCTAGAAACAAACCACCAAGTTTTGAAGTGCTTGTGAGCAGAGACATTCCTCACTTTCCACTCTTTGGGCCAGCTACAGAGAGACCATTTCATATGGAAAAGTAGTTTTGATCATTCATTAAAAACACACCAGCACAAATTCTCAGCTCCTAGTGTTTGAAAAAGGCCCTATTTGCATGTGCCTCATCTAGTCCAGAAGATTCTAGGACTGGTCTTGATCAGGTGTTCTAATCACTGGGTTTCTGACTACAGTTTGAGTGCTCATTCCCACTGCCACCCCCACAGCCTGAGAGACAGGGGTTGATCTGGGTAAAAGGCAATCCACATGCATGCACCCATGTTATGATAACTAAGCAGGTTTCTTCTTTTTTAGATTATTTTTAACCCAGTTCAGCTCTCTGCTTTAGTTCATGGCCTACAAATAGCTTTGTGAGCACAGCCGGGGCTGGGCAGCCACAGCAGCACTGACCCACCAGAGAGCAGGAAATCCTAAAGCCAGCACTGCCTCAGAGACCACTTAAGTGTAGTTGTTGACAAGCTGTATTCTGTTCTACCCACTTTTGAGTGCATTATTTTTCATAATATTGGCTAAAATCTCCGTGCCAGTAGAAGAACCCTTTTGCCTCTCTGGGACACTATCCAGCATTTCATGGAGGAACAGATCTGACAACTGCTGGAAAGCCAACATCCAATTACCTCACTCCAAACTGATGCTGCTGTTTGTAAAGTTTTTTCCTGAGAGCCTGGCACACAGAGGGGAATTGCTGTGAGTGATGGAGTGAGGGGCTGAACACTAGCAAGCCCCGCAAGGAAAAAGTGCTGAAGCATACATTAAAGAAAAAAAAAAATCTATGCCTTATTAATAAGGGGGCAGTTTGCTGAGGAAAGGCAAGCCTTTCCAGGCTAAGACTTTTGCAGAAACACTACAAGTTTGTACCATGTTCCATCTGAAATGAGTTTCTAGACAGAAAAGACAAAATCTGCATGAGGATTTCATTGCCTGGCTATTAAACATATGGAGACAACAGGCACGCATTAAGACAAGGCTCCCTCCCAATAAATTAGCATGCCCATGATTGCACAGAGATAAATAGCTGCTATTTATTGTACTTACATATTTATTTTCCATTATAAATAAAAAGGTTTATGTCTCCCTTTGAGTGTGCTCTTACAGCCTTAGACTACAATAGCTACAACAAAACTATTACTCCAAATTAGCATGGCATTCAGCATGCATTTGTGTTACTTCCATTATTTTTATTGTATTTTTACTTATTTTTTCTCTTGGTTCATTCATCAATCATATTTACAAGCCCATTGTGGCACGTGCTGCCAGTTCAGTGTTCTCACACATTTCAGCACACAGACAGAAACTGCAAACTAGGGCAGCTCTATTAGCTTCTCTAATATTTCCAAGGAGTCTGAAGGTGCTGACAGCTTATGGTATGTCTTTCCCAGGCAAGTGCAAGTGCCTCAAAGTCCATCTATCTGCGATTACTAGAAGGGGTAAAATTACACAGCACACTTACCCTCCAAGCAGGAATAGGAATGCTCTCCTAAGTGATCGAGGGGAACAAAAACCATACCACAGCTGGAGGTCTGACGAATGATACTCATTTGAACTTGTGAAAAATCACCTGTGCTATACCAGCTGCCTTGGCAAAAGTGAGGTTTTGAACCTCAGTTGATTACTTTCCTTGTTGTTTTGCTAATCACATTATCTTTGCTGACTTCAGTGATACATCATGACCTGATCCTGAGGTTCTGCCACCCCCCAAACTCTCAGTGACAGCAGCGGAAGCAGCTCAAGGATGGCAGAAGTGGCCCTTCATTTTTGCTTAGGCTACCTCCACTTTGCACCCTTGCTAATTTTTCTCATGCCTCCTCCCGTCTTTTTTTAGCAAGCAACTCAGGGTGGAAAGTATTAGGAAACAATTTTATTTCTTAGGACTGCCGAAAAGGCTGTTTCTCAGGGCTGCAGAAATAGGGAAGCAGTCACAAGTACCCAAGCATGCACACTGTCACCACAACCCCGTTTGCATACAAGCCCATTGTCAACCAAAGGAACTAGAAAATTACGGCTATTTATCCATCCTTCTTTTTACCCCTCACTGTGCCTCTTTTGGCAGAGCAGCTAAACAGTTTGCATTGTTTCAAATGTAACGCTTGCAGATGGTTTTATTTAGAATTTATTTTATTGGTGAGCCATGCTTCCTCTGTTTATTAAATCATGCCTACTTTTTGCTATCCGTCATGTTGCTCATAACGTCTGTGCAGAGCTCGGGGGTCGGGTTTGTTGCTGCTTTTGGGTGGGTTGTCTTTTGGGGGGCAGTCTGAAACACGACCGAGCTCCGCACGCCGGGGGCAACACCGCAGCTTCACATCCACTTTTTGCTCACAGAAGAGCATGAGCGCTCCCAGGGGGTGACAAGCGGGATCCTGCCGCTGGCAGGGGGGCTCGCCCGCAGGTGGGCAGCGGGGGGTGGCCCGGCGGGAGCCCCACAGCTCCAGCCCCTTGGCCACCGAAGGCCGCTCTGTGCCCGAGAGCCCCCCGAGGGGGTTCTGTGCTCCAGAGCCCCCCAGGTGGGTCCTGTCCCCCAGAGCCCGCCGGGCAGGTTCTGCCCCCAAGAGCTCCCCGAAAGGATCCTGTCCCCACCAGTCCATTCCGGCGGGTTCTGTCCCAGAGCCCCCCGGGTGGCTTTTTCCCCTAGAGCCTCCCGAGGGGATCTCGTCCTCTAGAGCCCCCGAGGGGTTTTTGTCCCCAAGAGCCGTCCGGCAGGGTCCTGTCCTCTAGAGCCCGCGAGCGCACGCTCCTCGCGGGACCCGCGCCGGTTTGGCTTTGCTCAGCTTCCCCCCTCACCCACCCCCACCCCCTGCTTTGTGTGACTTTGGGGGGGGCTCATTTCTTTTTTTATTATTTCTTCCCCCTCCTCTTTTTCCATGCCGGGTATCCGGAGGCAGGCGGGAGCGCTGCAGCCCCCAGAAAGCCCTGGCGGGCCGGGCCGGGCCGGGCGCGCCGGCGGCGCCTCCCCCCGGTTCGGGGGGTCCCCGGGCTCGGCCCCTGAACGCCCCTCTCTTCCGTTCTCCATGTCATTTCCTGTGCTAATAAGATGGTGGTCACGGCCGGGAGGGAGGGAGCCGCCGCCGCCTCCGCCGAGCCCGGCCCGGCCCCGGGACCCATCCGAGCCCGGGAGTAGCCGGCGGGGCCGGCGTGGAGGGAGGGCGCAGCCAGCCGGGCTCTCCGCCCCCCCGCCCTCCCCGGGCGGAGCGGGGCCCCCCACGCCGAGGCGGGCCCCCCGCGCCCGCAGCGCCGAGGTGAGTCAGCCCCGCTGGTAGCCAAGGTGGCCACGAAAATGGCTGCGGAGCCCGGGGCGGGGTGGGGGGTGGGGAGAAACCAGCCAGGCGCGGGCCGGGTGTGGGGAACACGCAGCCGTGGGGGCGCCCGCAGCGGGCGTGGTTGCGGCGGCGCCCCGCGGGCACAGGTGGTGCCCCCCTTCGCCCGCCCTCTTCCCCCTCCGTGGGCCCGTCCTGTTCCCCGCCGCGCCGCTCCCCGCCTGCGCGCACCCCCCCCCCCCCCCCGCCATCTCCTCCTCCCCTCCCCGCGGCCGTTAGCGGGGTTGGCGAGTGGCGCGGGCCGCGGCCAATCGGCGGCGGGGGCGGGCGGGCGCGCGCCACTTTGGAACGCGGGGGCGGGGCTCGCGCGCGGGGGGCGCCCGGCGGGGGCGCGCGGCGGGGCGAGGCGGCGGCTCCGCGGGGAGACTTTACTCGCGTGGGAAAACTTCACCAGATGCTTTCCCCCCCCTCTATTATTATTATTTTAAATGGTTGAATTTTCCTGCGTTAGAATCACACAATCTCTAGGTTGAAAAAGACCTCCAGGATCATCGAGTCCAACCGTTCCTAACTTCCACTAAACCATGTCCCTGAGCACCTCGTCTACCTGTCTTTTAAACACCTCCAGGGACAGTGACTCAACCACCTCCCTGGGCAGCCTGTACCAGTGCCCAGTGACCCTTTCTGTGAAAAATTTCTTTCTAATGTCCAGCCTGAACCTCCCCTGGTGGAGCTTGAGGCCATTCCCTCTCATCCTGTCCTCTGTCACTGGGGAGAAGAGGCCAGCACCCTCCTCAATAAGGTCACCCCTCAGACTCCTCAAAGCTAAACAACCCCAGTTCCCTCAGCCGCTCCTCATAGGCTTCACAACCCACACCCGAGAAGAGTCTGAGTTGTTTCCAAATGCTCCAGAAGAGCATGTTTGGTATATATTTTAAGCAAATCCGATACCCTCATCGTATTCCAAAGGGAAAAGGAAGGTGCCTCCGGTGTCCTGTTCCAGATCCCTTAAAAGAAAAAAAAAAATCTGTCCTGTGGGCAAAACTCTTGGCTCAATGTTTCTTCCTCTTTTCCCAGTGATTAATGCCTCTCATTAATGGGAGGAGAACTGGCAGAACCAGCTTAAAATAATACCGACCTGACCATAAAAAAGGGTTGTTTTCCAACACTGCAGGTGTGCACGGGGTTTGGTTGAGCAGCCAGCCCCAAATATCCAGCAGCCCCCTGGATCCCATCCTGCTGGCAGAGTTTGGCTCCTTGTGAGACTGGCAGAGTGTGGGCAGGCTGCCTGGGTTGGACTTCGTGTACCCCAAATTTTTGTTTATGCAATCGCCAAGATTATAAGCAACGAAAGTGGAAAGGGAAATGACTTTCAATTTTCTAATATATCATGTATCAACCTTACAATAGATGCACATCCTTGACGAGGAAATGAAAGTTTTCAGATGATGCATGTTTACATCTTGCAAGGGGTGCTTCCACCAAAGGTGTTCCTGCTCTAAAAATAATTGCTTAGCACAGGGCTGAGCGAAGTAAGGCTCTTGAATCATGTGCAGTCTGCAAAGAGTTTGAGTGTTAGGGCTGTTGGTGCAGCTGGTGGAAGGTCTGTTAGCAGAGGAAAGGCTGGTTGGCTGGAATCACTCACCAAGGAGGATTTGAGGTAGTCACAGGAGATGCTGAAGGATGCCCTGGCTCTTGGCTGGATACAGAGGTGACACATCCCGCTGCGGTGTGGAGTAGCAGGACTGGGGGAAGCCACTCTTCCCTCCTATCTGGGAGTCATGTCAAAAGCTGCTGTTCTTTCTGGCTGTCCATGGGGCATGAGGAAGGTGCTGTGCTCCCAGCTCAGTGCTCGCTTTGGTACTGACCCTGCTGGGTTTGGGAGAGCGTCCTATTGCTGCTCTAGCATCTTTGTCAACCATACATGGCTTATGGGGGCCTTTCTCATTATGAGCCTGGTAGCAATTACTTGTGCTTCTTTGACACTTAAGAGGAAGGATTATTGTGAGGACAGTACTTGATTTTAAATAATAAGGACAACAGCAGAAACTTGTCTGAAACCTTACTTTTGTGTGTGCTGGGGCAAGGTAGGTCTTATTGGGATGGGGTAGGGGCAGGTTGTTTGCTCGTATTCCATGCTGGAAAGCAGTGGATAGTAGGAATGGGATGGTAGGAATGTTATGTCCAGCAACACCCACAACAGGAGCCTGAAGCAGAAGGCTCCTCCACTGCAGCAATCTAGCTTTGCAATCAGGGAGCCACAAGCATTGCGGTGAGTGGAAGTTGCTGCTCTGAGTCAGAAATCAGAGTAAAGTATGTGTATTGAGAAAAACTACAATCCCGGGCAAGAGAGATCTTTGGTCTTTATTTATAGAGTACCGTGTACACTTTATCCTTATGTTTTTTTTTTAACATTCCTTTTTTCCTTTCATAACTTCTGTTTCATACTGTTTACTTCCCAAGTAACGCTGTGTTTTTAGACTTTTTTTTTTCCCCATGTCCATTTATGCAAGAGAAGTATGAGCTTTTACCTGTCTCCATATTCTTAAAGTTGCTGTTAGCAAGGCCTGTCTTGCTGGTTTGGCTGTTAAGTGCTACTAACCATTTCCAGAGGTCTTAAAATACTGCTTAATATTAAAAATATTTTGTAGTAGCACATTTAAAATTGTTATTGCCAGTCCGGTGGTGTTGGCGTGTGTGTGAAAATTTGCATGGAGAAACTAAATATAGTCACAAAGACAAAACGTTTTGGGTTTTGGTTTTTTTTGTTTGTCAGTCAAATAGTAATACTGTAGATTAACTAGGGGACTTCCAGAGAGAAGAAATAAGCCACTAAAACTTGATCTGAAGGTACGAGGCTGGGTAGCTGTGGGAAGTAATTACTCTTGTTCCCAGTGGCTGTAGTGCAGGCAGGAGCTTCTGATGCCTACTTTGCATTAGGAACGTGTATCCAAGACATATGAAAAAGCAGTTTTCCTAAGAAAGCCAAAACAAGCTGCTTTTATTACTCAGTTTGGATTGCAGCTTTCTGGCAGTTTAAGAAATCTGGAGTCAGTTGAATGCACATCCAGGTATGCTTGACATGTCTTCTTACATCATTGTTGAGTTCTCTGCTCTGGCTCTCACCTGATCACAGGTCTTTCAGACCCCAGAGCTGAGAGCTGTTTGAGGCAAAAGGCATAACCAATGAAGAGGGGCTGACATATGCAACAACTGCTGGTGTTGAGCAGGTGGCAGAATTCCTCCTGGCCAGCCCTGCTGCAGGATGCTAGCTTTGCTGCGCTGTGTCATACAACCCTTGTTGTCATTGTTGTGGCCTGTTTCACCACGAGCATTTCTGTACAGCACTCCTGCCACCTTGCAGAAGGCGAAGCTCCTGTGCAGCTGCAGACAGTTTTAGTGCGTCCTCTTGCACAGACCTCTCTGCAGTAGTGGAGTGAAGGAGGCTTTCATTTCACAGGCTTTTCTGTTCTCCCTGGGACCTCTTCTCTTCTGCTTGTTTTTAAATAAAGCCTCTAGAGCAATGGTCCTTCTAAAGCTGCATGCTGAAACGTTGCTTTTCAGGAAACCCTGCTTGTTGAGCTTGCTCACGCAAGTAGCAAGTTCACCCTCACAGAGAAAAAGCAGAGAGGGCAAGATGAGAGACAAGTTTGTATTCCCTTGCATGGCATCTTCAGAAATAAGGTGAGGGATAAGAACTTCGGAAAGAGAGGAAAGAGATGCAGGTAAGAGGCCAAACAGTGTGTTGGAAAACACAATTGAAGTCCTGTGGCTTCTTTGGAAGGTGGGAGCAGCCAAGGTGGGTGGAGAAGAAATCTGGTGAGGAGGGCAACACAAGCCATCCACATTAGCATAGTTTTTCTTTAAAATACCCGCTGTGTGACAAGCATTGCACTACTAATAGAAAAGACCAGGAGGATTGAGAGCAAGGAGGGAAGAAAGCAGAGGTGAAGAGGGTAAATTTTGACTTGGCAACTAGAATCCCATTTACTATTTTGGTTTTTAGAGGTCTAGTCACTCTTCTCACCAGGTAGGCGTGACTTCAGCTAGAGTCAGTGAAGGTGGTACTAGCACTGACAGTTTTCCTTCCTCCATCTCAGACTCTGCACATAACTTCAAGAACTTAAAGCTTCTGTTGAGAGAGCTTTGCTATTGGTCTGTTTGTGCAAGCAGCATAGCTCGTATGCTTGAGAGCTTTTGTTCGAAGGCCTCCCTTCTCTGCAAGGCAGGCAGGCACCGCTGTGGCGTTTCAGACTCGAAACAGCTTCTCTGCAGTCAGAAGGTAAAAACATTACACATATAATTTAAAGTTTAAGCTGTAGAAACTGGCAGCCTCCAAAAAAAGATTGGTAATGTGAATTGCAGAAGACTTATTTCAGTGTAGTCCCTTGGTCACGGGCATCCATCAATAAGGGGCCCATCAGAAAGGTATCTTGAGCAAAGTTGTCTAATTTGAGCACACTCTGAGGAATGGCTTTGTTTCTCTGCTCCCTTTATTCTCTCCTCCTTAGTCTTTGGCTTTTCAGCAGTGCTAGTTTTACTTTGACTGTAGTGATTGGTCCCTGAGGAGGGACTGCCATTCTGAAATAAGTGTCAGCAGCTGAGCTGTGGTGCTGTCAGCTGGGGGCTGGCTTTTGCCAGTGGAAGCTTGACCGCAGGTTCTGGAGGGGATGTATGAGGACAGAGAGGTGAAAGTGCATGGAAGGTGATGTGGAGGATTGTCCCATGTGGCAGCTCAAGAATTGCTTTAATTAGTTAACCCTGACAGCCAGCAGTGCTCCTGTCTTGCACAGCAGAGAGCTGATGCACTGAGCATCCTTTGCCTGTTCCTGAGTCAGGTCTTCCCTGTGTGCTTGGGAGTGCTGACTCCAGGCTCCTGAGTGCAGATCAGGGCACTGTGGGCACATGGCTCCTGTAGCTCCTACAAACACCCTTTCTGAGTGTTGCAGAGGGTTGAAGGCTGGTAATGGGAGCTTAGGTTGATCAGGGGCATCAGTTATTTCCAGCCTAATAACCGATGTGAAATACTGCCCAGTACATTCCTTTTCAGTACAATGAAGCTTTATATGAAAATGTATCATGCAAACTGTATCATAATATGCTGAACGGAGTTAAATGTGGTCCTTCAACTGTGGAGTCAAACAGCTGAGCAGACTAAGTGTACGTAGCATCTTTCTTGAAAGGTGATGCAAGTTGTTTAGGATTTAGTCCTCCAGTCCTAGGATGTTCCCTCTCTAGACCTTTCATTTGGATAAACCTAGATTTCTTCATTTCTGGGTGCATTGGGGGTTTTGCTCTTGTTTGGTTTGTTCTGTTGGGTTTTTTTAAAATTCTTTTTGTTGTGAGGCTGCTGGACTACTTCATGTGGTCTGCTGCTTTCTTTAAATTGGGGACTTTTTGCTTGGAAAGGCTAATGTGAATGTTGATGAAGGCTAATGTGAATGTTGTGTAAGAGCAGTAGAGTTTGCAGAGTCCCGTCCTTTTATCCCTTCAGAGGAAACAGAGGAAAACAGTTGGCAACTGACTGAAGGAAAAATCAATACTGATGTCACATGAACATACTTTTGTGAACTATGAAATACCTTTTACAGTTGTCATAGTACCCATCTAGGCAGATTATCTCTTTTGAGCTCAAATTAGATCAATCAGCCATTAAAGAATAGGAACTTTTTAATCATTAAATTAAATTTATTTTCCCTTCATCATTAGGAAGAGAACTGTCCTATGTATGGTGTGTGTATAAGTTGCTTTGTTCTTTGAGAAATTTTTCCTAAATCATATTGTGAAAGCTCCCTGCATGTGCGTGGTCGTACTTCCCCCTCAGTGCAGAATCCCACCAGCAAAAGCTGTATCACTATTGCAAAAGCAGTATGTGCAGAAAGGTGGATCCACTTGCTGCATCTATGGGACACGTTGAGAGCTAGCACCAACTAAATCAGATGGTAACGTATCTTCTTTAGGTGTGATGGACTCAACTGTTAGTTGTTTGGTTTTGTTTTTTTTTAACTAGGTCTCAATCTGTAGTCAGGAGTTGAACTGTTGCCTTTGAATTCTCCTGGAATAGTTGGTGAACTTTTGAAGCCCTTCAGTGATTTGTATAACTGAAGTCACTGTGATGTGCTCCCTCTTCTTTTTGGACTGGAATTGAATGAATTCTTGGGTTCTTGCCATGCTTCAGCTAATCAAGGTTTTAAAAATGTCCGTAGTTTAGAGGACCAGCTGTTGCTGTGCAACATGACAGTTTTATGTAGAAGGCATGCTTGAGGAGCTGGGATTGAAGGAATGGCCCAGAAGTAGCTGGCCCCTGCTGGAATTTTTTTTGTAGTTAGGTGCATTAGGATATGCAGGGTCTGAACACCCCTCTCTCTGTATAGAAGGGAATGTGCAGATCAAATGGTGGTGGTGATGAATTCAGCACACAGATATCTGATTTCTTGGCAGATCTGATACTGGGAGTATCTGGACTGCTGCCTGCCTCAAGGAAAAGGGGGACGGTGTGACCCATGCTCAGCTACTACTCATCCAAGAGGTGTAACATGAGTCTTTAACCTGTAGACAGATTTACCATCCCTGAGTAATGCCTGTTGTACTGTGACATCTTATCTCCATAATGGCCTGCAAGAGGGTGCAAATGAGAAGAAATAAATGTGGCTCTTGCCTTTGCTTCCTCTGCATTTTATGGAACAATTAGTTTGTTCTTGGTCTGCCTGATGTGCTTTTTAATGCTTTTAAAGGACTGAGCTAGTTTGTTAGAATTTTAGGAACAAATGAAAATATGATTTGCTCCTACCTTCTCATTTTCCCCCCAAATATTCTTTCCCTTTTTGCTGTACAAGTATAAAGAAAGGAGCTGCTTGCTGTGTTCTGAAGCCCAAGCATGGTGAAACCACTGTTTGGAACAAACATAGAGGAACCATCGTTTAACATCCTTCAACAGAAGTGAATAGGCACCAACTGGACAAATGGTGCCAAAGCAGGATTTTATTTTACATCTATACCCACAGGTTCCAGTTGAGTGGGGATCCTGCTGCATCTGAGACTGCTTGTCTAGGGTTATTGGTGCTACAGAGACTTTACAATTTGGCGTTTGATTCTTGAAGCTTTTGAGTGGGGTGGTGGGAAGGGGTGTTGCTCAATAACTAGGTGCCTACTGGAACACCAGAAGTCTCTTGGAGGGGTGGGGTTTTCTGATTTGCCTTTAGGACAAAGAGCTTCGTGTTGTGATTTGTAAGTAACATTGTCTGCTCAAGAAACTTTCTGTCATGTGGCTGTGTCAAAGGTGAAATGGTGTTTTGTGCTTTTTATGTGACAGAATTTAAGGGTGGTCTTACAAAAAACAGTGTGTGATGGCAGACCGGCACTTGGTGGTCGCTGTTGAGTGTGTTGTCAGCTTTGTACAGGAAAAGAGCGCTCTGGTGAAATGCACTGAGCTTTCTGAGTCAGTGGAGCAGTTTGAATTTCATGCATAGCTTGGCCATGGCTTACAGATGTGTGTGCAAGCCTGTCAGTCCATCCCTGTCCTCTAACACCACTAAGCATTCACCAGCAGAAGAAAAAGACTAAGTACTGCAGGTAATCTTTTTCTTTTAAAGAAGAAGAAACTGGAACTTCTAGAAAAGTGTTGAGTGAAACACTGTCCTGTTAAAAGATGGATGTGCTCTCCAGAGAGGCTAATTTAGACACTGAGGAAGTATATGTGGAGCTGATTGCTGGCTGGGTGCCTGTCACTGAAGGGCACTAGAGGCTGAAATGCTAGGCAGCACTGGTAGTGCTGGCACCTCAGCCCATGACAGTTGGGTTGCATGAATTATCTCTCTGCCTTCCAGCTAATTTTATCCTGTTGATTTTTCATGAATCATTTCCCATCTCTGTGGGTTAGAAATTAAAGTGGAAGTTTGCTAGCCAGAATAGCCACATCTGCTATTTAGAAAGTAGTGTCTGGGGTTTGCTTCCTGCCCACCCCCACGCCTTCTCTTTCCCTTTTTACCTCTGTCAGCGTTCAAATATGTGAATCACTGGTGTTGCTCACCCACAGAAACTTTTAGGCTGGACAACTTGCACAAGTGCAGGGGTCCTCTGGATGTGTGTGAGCTCGTGATGGGTGGCTGGGCAACGCTGGTGGCGGGCAGGTGCTGACTGCTATGTGGCAGGATCCCAGGTGTGTGGTGAGGCTGGCAGGACCCAACCATGGTGTCTCGAATTTCCTGCACGTGCCTTATAAAACATTAAAGGCACTTCAGTGTCTTTTCTCTCTCTCAGCATAGCAGAAGAGCAAGAGTACTGCAGTGACCCAGCCTGCTGCGTGCCTACCAAGCACTTCCTTACTCCAGTCTTTTGTCTCCATGGGTGAGAGAGAAGATTATTTGGGCAGCAAATTCACATCTCTGCTTTCTGTAAAAGTGCCTGAGTGATGAAAAACTTAACTTTTACAGACCAAAACATCCCTTTGTTGAGCTGTATGCACTTGGTTGCCATCTGGGTCAGCAGCAAAGAAAGGATAACTTGCTTATCCAGAAGTTGAGTCCTGTGAGTAGGGGATCCAGTGACCCACACAGGAGTTGTATAGCATGGATCCTGTGGGTAAGCAAAGTTTCCTAAGCACAGCTGCCAGCAAAAAAAAAGCACATTCCCTTCAAGCAAAGTGAGCAGCAGATAACCAAAAAGAGGTCTCTAGTTTGCTGATGCTCATTTTTATTCAGTCTTGGTAGATCACAGCAAATCCAGGAGACTGGAAGAGCAGTTGTGTTGGGATGGTTCAGAAAATCGCCAAGTGGATGGCCCAGGAAATGATAGGTTGAGTAGCATGACACCAACCCTGGGTAAATGTAAAATAATTAATGTTTGAAACTTCATGTTATGCAAGTGTCTTATACTTCTCAACCAGGTCTAATTTTGTTCTTTGAGAAGTTTATAACTGGTTTAAAGAAAGATCCATAGATGTGATATACTTCGGTGTATAAGGCAGTTAACTCGGTGCATGAAAAAACAGCTAATATCTAATGCCAAAGGATATCAATAAAATATGAGTGAGTTAGGAAGAGAAGATAGTGATTGACAGGGAGTCAGCATCCAATAAACAGTCTGAAGTGGCAGCATAAACAGTAAGGAGGATAAAGGCTACTCTAAGTTAGAGGACGGTATTAGCACACTAATAAATTAACTGTGCGTTAACTTTACGATGAACATAGGAAATGTTTTTTCAGCATCAGAAGATCAAGGCGCTGGCATTGCCAGCTTAGAAGGAGGGAGCAAATAATACAGCTATTTTAAGCTAGAGCTTGATCATTTTACAGGACAATCTCTGCAACATGGTATGTAGAGTCTGCGTTTTCAAAGAAATAGTCTCAATGACCCTTCCCTTCAAATGAGGGGGAAGGCAAAGCCAGTTCTGCTCAGCACTCAATGGTGCAGGAGAGAGCATGACTTACTGCTGGCAAAAGGTGTATATGAAACAAGTTTGGTGAATTGTAGCTGTTGATAAGGGCAGGATGGAGTTAAACAGTTTGTTTGATAAATGGAGCCATTGGAAGAAAATAATTTTCATACAGACAAGTGGAGAGTTATGAACCTGAAGTGGCATATCCCAAACGTGATTCGCAAAGTGGGGCTGTGTCCCAAGCAATCCCGTGTGAGAATGTGAGGGTCGGAATGGGCAGGCAGCTCCAGGGAGCTTTCTTTGCCAAGTCATAGCTGGAAAAGATGACTGTGATTTTGGACACATGAACAGGGAGGTAATAAATCAGGGTGAGGAGGTAGTTTTGTGTCTGTAACCCTTACTTTTACTTCAGACGCAATCTTACAGCAGTGTGGCTTTCTGGTGGCAGCATCTTGAAATAATGTAGAGAAAAATGGAAGAGAAGAATGATGAGAATTGTTGAAAGCTGAGGAGATACTGCATGCATACATACCCAGGGCTCAGCTGTAAATGTGGTTTTATTCAATGCTTATCACTATTGCTATGCAAACACATTTCAGTAGTGCCTCAAGGAGCAAGACTTGAATCCGTCACTAGGTTGTACTCTTATTCCTGTCCTTGGAGCGAAAAATGTTAGTGGAATAGCATCTTGGTTTAGTACTGGAATTTTGTGTCTGTTTGTTTTAACGTTATAAATGTAGGTATATATTTATGTTGAAGAAGCCCAAGGCAAAGAAGTGCAACTGGCAGTCCTGACCAGAGATGGTGAGGTTTGTTACAGCCATTAACCTGGGAAGCAATTCTTTCCATTTGCTCAAACCAGCGTCCCAACTTGCCAGGTATTTCAGTCTTTCCTACTGGGTTGCAGAGCCCTTTGAAAGAACTGCTGACTGATGCCCAGAATATGCAACTTTTCCATGATGGGGATTAACAATTGAAATGAACTTCTGATTAAGTGTTGGCTTCTTTTCCCCTTGCTAGACTTGGATGGAGATTTTGTCATGTTTGTAGGCTACAAAAGTTGCCAGTTTAAGGGAATTATTTTTAATACATTTTAAAAACACTAGTCACGTTCTTTCAGCTGCAGTAAGTAGCTGCCTTGGCTCTGTGGCATGCTACGCTTTTTCAGAGGTTTTTAGACTGCATGGGAGCTTTACATTGTTGGCATCCCGCTGTGTTGAGTCCTTAGTCCACAGTTAACATAGAGAACTTATCATAGAATCATAGAATAACCAGGTTGGAAGAGACCCATCGGATCATCGAGTCCAACCATTCCTATCAAACACTAAACCATGCCCCTTAGCACCTTGTCCACCCGTGCCTTAAACACCTCCAGGGAAGGTGACTCAACTACCTCCCTGGGCAGCCTGTTCCAGTGCCCAATGACCCTTTCTGTGAAAATTTTTTCCTAATGTCCAGCCTAAACCTCCCCTGGCGGAGCTTGAGGCCATTCCCTCTTGTCCTGTCCCCTGTCACTTGGGAGAAGAGACCAGCACCCTCCTCTCTACAACCTCCTTTCAGGTAGTTATAGAGAGCAATGAGGTCTCCCCTCAGCCTCCTCTTCTCCAGGCTAAACAACCCCAGCTCTCTCAGCCCTTACCTCATAAGGCATGTTCTCCAGCCCCCTCACCAGCTTTGTTGCTCTTCTCTGGACTCGCTCCAGAGCCTCAACATCCTTCTTGTGGTGAGGGGCCCAGAAATGAACACAGCATTCGAGGAGCGGTCTCACCAGTGCCGAGTACAGAGGCAGAATAACCTCCCTGGACTTGCTGGTCACACCGTTTCTGATACAAGTCAAGATGCCATTGGCCTTCTTGTCCACCTGGGCACACTGCTGGCTCATGTTTAGTTGGCTGTCAACCAACACCCCCAGGTCCCTCTCCTCCAGGCAGCTTTCTAGACAGACTTCTCCTAGTCTGTAGCACTGCATAGGGTTGTTGTGCCCCAAGTGCAGGACCCGGCACTTGGCCTTATTAAACCTCATGCCATTGGACTCTGCCCAGCGGTCCAGCCTGTTCAGATCCCTTTGCAGAGCCTCCCTACCCTCCAGCAGATCAACACTTCCACCCAGCTTAGTGTCGTCTGCAAACTTGCTAAGGGTGCACTCGATGCCTTCATCCAGGTCATTGATAAAGACATTGAACAGGGCTGGACCCAGCACTGAGCCCTGGGGAACCCCACTTGTAACTGGCCTCCAGCTGGATTTCACACCATTTCCCACCACTCTCTAGGCCCGGCCATCCAACCAGTTTTCCAGCCAGGAGAGTGTGCGCCTGTCCAGGCCAGAGGCTGACAGTTTCTCAAGCAGAATGCTGTGAGAAACTGTGTCAAAGGCTTTACTGAAGTCCAGGAAGACCACATCCACAGCCTTTCCCTCACCCAGCAGCCGAGTCACTTTGTCATAGAAGGCGATCAGGTTAGTTTGGCAAGACCTGCCTTTTGTGAACCCATGTTGACTGGGCCTGATCACCCAGTTCTCCTGCATGTGCTTCATGATAGCACTCAAGATCACCTGCTCCATGACTTTCCCTGGTACTGAGGTCAGACTGACAGGCCTGTAGTTTCCTGGATCCTCCCTGCGACCCTTCTTGTAGATGGGCACAACATCAGCCAGCCTCCAGTCCAGTGGGACTTCCCCAGTCTTCCAGGACTGTTGGAAGATGATGGAAAGGGGTTTGGCCAGCACATCCGCCAGCAACAAATAATAACTTGCAACAAATAATACCTGGTTTGCAGAGGCTTGTGCTAATCCGTCATGCTAGGTTCACACTCCTGACATCAACAAAGGGCAAATGCTCCCAGCTGACCATAGTATACAATTTTGTGTCATCCTGTAAAGTCAGCATCATTTTCCATGTTCACTAGAAGTCACCATAAGACAAACTTAAGACTGGTGCTTCTTCCCCCTCTGAAACATATCTGCCATGAAGTAGATCATGGCAAGTTTTGATGACATGTTTTGCCAATGAACTATGTAAGAGTGCATGTCTTGCATCCACTTGAAATGACAGGAGGAGTTTCAGGTTGGCACATGCGAATTTCCCTGTCCCCAGCCTGTCTGCAGTTGGGATGACACCAGGAACTTGGTGTTGTGGTACCCCAGTGCTGTTTGTTGTGTTAATTGCTGGTCTTGAGCAACTTACTGAAACCGCAGGGAACTCTCAACCCTCGCTGCTGTGAAATGGGTTTAAGTCTTACAGTTTTAAAGCTTGCTCTCCAAGCTTCTTCAGAAAGCTGCAGCAAACCTCATGGTGCTTCCAGGTTTATTTCTTGTAGTCCTTCAGTTTGTCAGTGTTTTCAGAATTTAAAACTCAAAAGAAAATGTTTCATACTTCTCATGAATTTGTGGCTACCGATTGCAGTGGAGTATTTGGCAATGATTTAAACAAGACCTAGTCGCATTGCATGCTTAAATCCTGCATCACCCTTGCCCTGTTATTTTCACTTACTAAGTTTGAATTTGTGACTGCTCCAGCTTATTTCTAACTGTGCAGGCTGCATTCAGCCCTGCTCTTCAGCTGTCAGAGAAGACCCCTGTCCTTGCATCAAGTTGGGAGGCATGTCATCAGGTCTTGCCCTGCCACCAGCCTTCACCGTGCCTGGATGCTACTGTGCTGCACCATTGGGTGGAGGACCACTTCCCCCACAGGAATGTTGTACTTCCATGGAAGAAAAGTTAAGCCAGCACTGTGGCAACTGTCAAGGCAAAAGCAATTTTCCCAGTAGAACGTGGAGTTAATGTCTGTTTGTAGATAGTGGCCCTCCTCTGAGCAAACTGGTTCTCCCTCTTATTTTGTGGCATCTCTTGGTGTTTGCATTGGCTGCGAGTGTGAGCTGTGTAGCCAGCTGGTACTTCATAAAGTGACCTGAAATTGTTGGCATGGCAGAGGGCCTTACTAAGTGAATTTACCTCAGGGAAAACAGTCAGTTTGGGTCTTTGGCTCTTTGGGGTGGAGCTCAGAGCCTTGAATGCTGTGCTTTATTCCCCCATCTCAGCTCATCAGTAGCTGACTGTTCTGGATTACTATTTCTGGTAATACTATGCAACTGTAGGAAAAGCATATGAATTCAAGTCCATCTTTCACCATGGGCCTGCACTTTAAATCATGGTACAAGCTTTTGCAAGATCTTTCTTAAAAGAAGAGGGGATGACCTCCAGAAGGCCAGCAGTGAGAAACTGAGTGAAGCAGCTGTGTGCTGAGAAGGGAATGGATTCCTATATGGCTGTTTCACATGCAAGAATGTCCCGATCTGGGAAACGTGCCAGTAAAATGTAAAATTAAAGCTCTGTTTTGGAGACTGATCCACACAGATAAGAGTCTGTGGCTGTTAACTAGTAACTACAAGAGGGGCAGTGATAAAGGCAGCATACTTGAGGACAGGAATTTACAGGTTCGTTCATGCTTAACTCCATTTGGACTTTTTCTCTCACATTAGAGATTAACCGTTCAGATGTTCTTGTGTTTTCAGCTTTCTTGATCGTGATCAATGTGGTAAAGCCACCGGAGATCTTAACGTGTCATGCAGAAATGCAACAGGTCCTTGCCTGCTTTGTAAAGAAAACAGAGGAGGTTATATGGTGCTGCTTGTGAACCTGAGGATGCCTCTTGAGGTTTGTAGCAGCTACACTGGTGTCCTGGGCCTGCCAAGGTGCATTGTGCCTCATACTATCACTGTGTTTGCTGTCCAAAGGGCATGATGTTGTGTGCAAACAGCATCTGTATCTTCACAGCATCCCTCTCGCCTATAGATTGTCCTCTCTGGCATGATTTTAGGACTTTGCAGTAGGCTGTGTGTACACTGAGACTGGGAGATCTGGTTGTCCTGATGGGCACAGAAATGCGCACATGGGCAGCCAAGTATCCCTTGGGAGTACCTTCAGCAGTAACCAAGGGTCATGCTCTGCCTGTGTTTATGTGGTGCTTCTCCACATCATCTTAAGTCTTCAGAGAATCTTCATATTTAGGTTTTAAAACAAACACAACTATGCAAATTGCCAAAAAAACCCCCAGCCAAATCAATGAGGTGGATGGAGTGAAAAGCACAGAATGTGAACTAGACTCTTACTAAAGAGGGGGCAGAAAGGGCAAGGAAGAGAAACTGATGGGAGGTGAAATTAGGAAAAATTAAAAGCAGCTGTAAATACATTAGAATCTAAAAGACTCATAAAAGCACAGTCATCTCCTGATGCCTGAAACTGGAGAAATGTCAAATGTTTCTTTCCTGCAGCTGACAGAAAAGCTAGGTGATGGTACCAGTTACAGCAGCAGTGTGATGGTCTCTTGTAGCAGTAGCTTGGGACTCAGCAGCACATTTTTAGGTTTATGATCCTGGCTAACTTGTATCCAGGGCTTTTAAAAGGGCTGTCTGAGCAACACTCTCTGGGCCATCAATGCTATTCCTTTTTTTTAAGAAAATGTACATGTAATTAGTTAGACTGCAAAAAATATACTGTGTTAGTCATAAACAAGTAAGCTAATATCAAGTCTAATCTCAGCAAACTAGAAGGCAGTGCTACATGCAGTCTGATGTTGGCTTCCAGTAAAATAATAGCTGATAGAGATTGGATTGCTCATGATTTAAGGGGGTGTTAATTGTAATAACCAGCCTGTACAGGTTTTGTTTTTTAAATAAGTCTTTTCTGTGTGTGATTTTCAGACGTTTCTATAATATTGCTTGATAGGGGTAAAAGTGTTGTCATGTCTTGCATGTTTAATGCACTGAGGTTGTGCCACAGGTCATAGGAATAAGCAGCTAGAATGATTTGGTGTGTCACACACTGTTGGAGCGGGTCCAGAGGAGGACCACAAAACCCATCAGAGGGATGGAACAGCTTTCCTTTGAGGAAAGACTGAGAGAGTGGGGGCTATTTGGCCTGGAGAAGTGAAGGCTCTGGGGAGACCTTATTGCAGCCTTTCAGTACTTAAAGGGAGCATAAGAAAGGTAGGGACAGAAATTTTAGCAGGGATTGTTGCAATAGTGCAAGGGATAATGGTTTTGAACTAAAAGAGAGTAGATTCACACTAGATAGAAGGAAGAATTTCTTTATGATGAAGCTGGTGAAACTTTGAACAGGTTGGCTAGAGAAGTGGAAGATGCACCATCCCTGGAAACATTCATGGTCAGGTTGGATGGGGCTCTGAGCAGTCTCATCTAGTTGAAGATGTCCCTGCTCACTGCAGGAGGATAGGACTAGATTTTTAAAGGTCCCTTCTAACTGAAACTATTCTGTGTTTCCATGAGTAAACGAAAACTTGAGTAAATGAAAGCTCACAACATGACAACAAAACGAGAGCCATTGCTGATAGTGTATTTTTGTTAGTGTCAGCTGGCAATTGGATTTTTTTACTTGATACTAACTGAGAGGAGGATGTTGGTTTCTTCTCCCAGGTAACAAGTGACAGAACAAGAGCAAGCAGCCTTAAGTTGCACCAGGAGTGGTTTAGATTGGTTATTAGGTTATTTCTTCACCAAAAGGCCTAGGGAAGTGGTTGAGTGACCATCCCTGGAGGTATCTGAAAGACACATGTGGTGCTTAGGGACATGGTTTAGTGATGGACTTAGCACTGTTAGATTTATAGTGGGACTTGATGATCTTAAAAGTCTTTTTCAACCTGAATGATTTTACGATTCTAAGTTAGTTGGTGTCCTGGAAGAAAACGCATAGTTAATTTGGTTTATGTTTGTGAGCAGCACAAAGTCTGGGCGAGTCACAAGTAATGAAAAGAGGCAAGTTAATGCTGAGTTGTGACTGTGTGTACACAGGGTGAGGCAACAAGGAATTATGTGAATGTCTTAAAAGCAGGCACAAAGTTGCAGAGCAGGTAGAAGGGCTGGCGGGGGTGTGCAGTGGCCAGCCTGGGAGCTGCTGGAGGAGCTCTTACAGCAGTGTGGCAGTGCACTGAGCACAAAGCCCCACTGCCCAGGGAATAAATGCAATACTTGGACACAAACATGGAAATCCTGAGCAGGGGCAGGAAAGGTGTTATCTTGCCACAAGGTGCTTCTCCCATCCACACAGGAGTGCTCTGGCCAGTGCTGCGCAGGAATGTTGCTGATAAGCTGGAAGGAGTTCAGGGAGGACCATGAGAGGGGAGGGCTGCAGAATGTTCTATACAGTAAAATAAGGAGCTCTGTGTGTAAAATAAACACTGGATTTCTGGGGTTTTTCTTCCTTACTGGAGGTACACTGTAGTTTAACCAGGAGTTCACTGAAGGAATGCAGTGACCTGCCTAGTGCAGGAGGCTAGACTGCCCCTTCACAAGGTCTCCCTCACTCCATATCAGAGCAGCCTCCACAAAGGAAGACTGGGAAAGGAAAAGCCATTGTCTCTTCAGAGACAGATGTGTATATCTCCTCCTGCTGAAGACTTAGGTGTTGTGGTGCCCTGTCCACCAGGCTTCCAAAACGGGTGGATTTTCTGACTAAAAGCATTTGCCTCACAGCCAGCAGCCAGCTGTCCTGTGCCATTGCAGGCCCCACAACTACCCAGCTCTGGGACAGCACCCATCTCTTCTTGGTTTTTAACATTTTCCCCCTCCCCTAGCTGCCACGTTTTTCCTCCTGAACTGCTTTACTGCACACTTTTCAGGAAGGACTTTTCTTTCTCCTCTGGGAATGACAGGTAGCCCCTGTCTGCAGCACTGGCTGGTGCATGTGGACAGGATTGGAGAGCTTCCCTCTCGCTTCAGGGCTCAGTCTGCCAAAATAATGAGCTCCTCTTTGCCCTTAATATCACCTTCCTTCTGACTGACTGTGGTAATTCTGAAAGAAAATGTGACTTGTTTTAAGCACCTTGAAAAACCTTAAAAGTACATGTGTTTACATGTATCTCGTTGTACTTCAGAGCACTATAAGCATATTAACTGGTGCTTCCTTTACACAGGCTCAATAAAGATCTTTCAGACTGTACATTGGCATGTGAGAAGTTGGGATGGAAAAATTAATCATTTGTCCCCTATAACAAAGTGGGCCCACAGAGGCTGGGAATAGCATTCCATCTTGCTGTAATCAGGACACAAATGCAGATCAGGCTTCAATGGTGCTTAGTCCTGTACAAGCATATGTGGAATAAGAAAATTCCTATCTTCAGGGGTTTGTGTCCTGAGGCACAAATTTTGTGATGCCCAGAGTCAAATCACAGTGGGGTCAGACTCTTCCACCAATTCCCCTGACAGAAGAGGTCTGACCAGCTGATGATGCCCCTCCATCAGGTGCTGCAAGTGTGCAAGCATAGCAGAGTGTGCCACCAGGCAGCAGACTTGGAAAGGGGGATCACAGGGGACTTTGAGGGGAGCAGCTGTGAAGTCTGTTTGATCTGGTATGGTGCCTGACAACAGCCAGTTTGTGTGCCATGGAGGAAGTCTTAAGATGAATGCAATGAAGAAACAAGTGATGCTTTGCTTTATTCCTTGTGTCAAACTGGGTTGCTCTGAAGCTTAGTGGCCCTTCAAAAACCTTAAACCAATGCTGAATTATCATTGCTTGTTTTATCAATATTTTCTCTTCAGCATGATCCTGTGATGGGGGGAGGAGGGAATCGTTATTGTTTTGGAGCCTGCTGTCCTTAACCATCACTAAGTGGTTCCTGGCTCTTGATTTGACCTGAGGGAGAAGCATTTTCACTACAGGGACTTGCATGCCAGAGGGGTGGTGGTAGCTCAGGTCCAGTCATCACAAGGGACAAGGAGGATTGAGAGCATGACTTGTGCAAATTTGGTGAGTCTGATGGGGCACTGTAGGCACTTACCTGTTTTTCAGAGGAGTCCAGAGCACACAGAAAGCTCAATCTGCAGGGGTGTAGTGCATCCAGACTGGCATATGTTATCTTCATAGTTGGCTTCTGGTTCATGCCATGACATGCATTCCTCTTTCTTGCCATTCTGTCCCCAAAGACCTACTTTGAGGTAGTGGTGCTCCATGTTTCCATAACACATCCTACCCATCAGTCTTAAATTCCATGCACAACGTTTTAATGCATACTGTGCGCATACTTCAGATTCCCTATGCATCACGTTGCTCCGTGGTGTCTCACGCTCTTCACCTGACCGGTGACTGAACTTTTTCCTCCCCTAGCATGGGAAGGAGTTTCCACCTACAAGCACATGTAGATGCCCTGGTGCATGACAGCAGTTCTTGGTGCTGGGAGGGAGCCTACTTTGCTGGCTGTGTCCTGGCCTGGGGGAAGAAGGCTGTAGTTCCTGGGGGAGAAAGGTTGTGATTTCCTTGCCACTGACTTTTCTCCTCCTTTCCTTCATTCTTTTTCAGAACATGAGTGAAAACTTGAAGGACTGTTTGATCCAGACTCAGGCTTCCTTAGGGGAGATGGTGACAATAAAAACAGAGGCCTGTTCTCCGCGCCGGGACCAGGAGTATGGACAGCCTTGGTATGTGGATGTGCTCTAAACCCCTTGTCTCCTCCTTCCCCAAAGCTTAGAGTTGTTTTTGAGGGATATACGTGAACTTCTCAAAGTTATTAAAAGCCTCCCTTGTGAGGTCTGCCCTGAGGTGTACGACAGGGATGGTCACCTGCTCATGTTTTAGGCCATACCTGCTATGTTTGCTTGTTTGCATCTGGCCTTACAGTGCTGGCATACATTGAGGTGATGCCTCGCCTTTAAGCAGCACATTTCCCAGCCTGTAGCAGAGTGGGCCCCTCCTGCCCAGTGTGGGATGTACTAGGTGTGTGCCATGCATGGAGGTGCTCTAGTCAAAGCCACTGCCTTCTATACACTTTAGCCTTTAGCTGTCTTGGGTACCATCTTTTGGCAGATTGGACAGCAAGTTGAATCGTTTCTCTGCTGCAGGTGTAGGAGCTAAGAGTTGTTCAGGCCCCGTTGCCTCCACTTCTCTCTGTTCAGTTGCAGCATCTTGGTAGGCTAACATCACTTTTCTGTTGTTCCCCCCCGCCAGCTCTGGAAGGCCTGACCCACAGTCCATGGAGGGGGAGCCCAAGAAACTGAAAGGGAAACGGGATTTGATCATGACCAAGAGCTTTCAGCAAGTGGATTTCTGGTGTAAGTGTCTTGTCTGTGAAGGAAAAGCTACACTGCTGCTTGAATAGACTTCGGTCTTTCCTAGTTGGTGTCCTGCGACTTTGGGGCAGGAAGCAGGGAAGAAAAAAGCCAGGGGAAAATTTGTGCACTTTGCTGAAAAGACTGGCACATTTGATAGAGAAGCTGTTGCACAAAAACAGCTTGTCCATCATGGGGCTATGCGGTGGTAGGGAGGTAGGTGGAAAGCATGCTGGAAACATGAAAAGGCACATGGGAAAACCTCAAGAGTCTGCAAAACCCAAAGAGAGCGAAGGGAGCATTGTGGGGGCAACAACTCTTCCCCTCCATATTCTAGGAAAGAAAACTGGTGCCAGTTATATGGGCGTACCTACAGAATATCAAATTGTAGGCCTGAGTTCCTCTCTGGCCACAGGGCAAGTGTCTGGGATGCTGTTTCTCTCCCAAGCATAGAATGAAGGCTGTATGATGAGAGTGCTTGTTTTCAGGGGTGTTTCTTTTAGTTCCCCTCTGGCATGTGGTGAATCAAACCTTTTGGCTTGAGGACATGGCTGTTAATTGGGGATGTGCAAGGTTCCCTAGCCTCCATCTCTGCATATGGTGACAGGGTCTTTCTCTGTTCTTGCAGTCATCAGTGGTGAATCTGTGTAGGGTACCAGGGCTCATGCAAGTGCAGGTGTTAGTCGGGCAGGTATGGATTGAAGCAGAGCCCTTGTTAAGAGATTTTTGTCAAAACAAGTGAGCAGCTGGTGAAGCATTTGCATGTGTGGAGACTGGGCTTTGGGCAGGGGCCTCAGTTGGGCCGGGGGAGTGCAGGGAGTTGGGCCGTGTTGGCCTGAGCATCTTATGAGTTTTATGAGTCTGTATGGGCATCACATCCACCCAACCTAACCCCTGCTCCCCTCGCTCCCACAGTCTGTGAGTCCTGCCAGGAGTACTTTGTGGATGAATGCCCAAATCATGGCCCTCCAGTGTTTGTATCTGACACCCCAGTGCCCGTTGGCATTCCTGACCGGGCAGCGCTGACCATCCCACCTGGAATGGAGGTGGTGAAAGAGCCCACTGGGGAGAACGATGTGCGCTGTATGAATGAAGTGATCCCCAAAGGTCACATCTTCGGTCCGTACGAGGGGCAGATCTCTAGCCAGGACAAGTCTGCAGGATTCTTCTCGTGGCTGGTGAGTGACATGTCTCCCCAACAAAGTGATGCCCCACTCTCGCAGGTCAGAGCTAGGGGAATTGTGGGTCCATAGAGCTAGACCTTAGCCATCTTCCCCTTTCTCTGAGGATCTTCCACTAACCCATGTGGGCAGTAAGTAAACATTGACCTGCCATAATTATTAGCATCTTAGGGATGCGGATGCGTGAAAGGAGACCAGCTGCTATGGCACGCGGGCTCAGTTCACAGCTATAGGAAGCAGAGCTTGCTTCTCCTCTCCCCCTCACCATGTTCTTCCATCCCCACTTAACCTCTAGACCTCCTCCTGTACCTTTCTCTGCTTTGGTCATAATTTTTAGGACAGAGGAAGGATTGTATCTAGAGATTGCAGAGAGCTCTCATGAGTGTGCAGCCCTCCTTCCCAGCCTGATTGAGCAGATCAGCTGGCCCAAGAGGCCAGGAAAGATGAGATCCAGTCTATCAGGAACTGATCTACATGCAGATTCCAGCAACAAACCCCATATTTTTTCCCCTAGTATTACGGTCCTTGGTCAGTCTATGAGATAGAGATATCACTAGATTGACAGATAATAATTATTATGAGATGTGAGATGTGGGACTAGAGTTACAAGTGGGAGAAAATTGCTACTGGTAAGAAATGCTGCTAATGTTTTTCTGTCTGTAAAATAAATGCGTGTCTCAGCCCTGTCCTGAAAGGGAAGTTAATCTTTTGTATCAGGACTGTTAACAATTTTGTCAGCCGCATCTATAGTTCTGTGTTACAGATACTTGTACACAGGAAAATACTTCTTAGTCATATTGTAGTAGCCTTCACACACATGTCCAGGGCAGCAGCCTGTAGTACTAGGAGAGCTGAGATTCATGGCATAGAGTTTTATGTCCTGACTCAAGGCTGGAACTGAAGCAGTGATTTGAGAGTTGTAACCCTTCTCCTGTCCAGACCAACTAGTTGACATGCTGCATCTGTTCTCTTGTTCTGCAGATTGTTGATAAGAACAACCGCTACAAATCTATTGATGGGACAGATGAAACCAAAGCAAACTGGATGAGGTGAGTCCAGTTCTCTTCTGCCTTCTCTTTTGGGGCCCTGTCTTCCAAAGAAAGGCCATCAAAAACTCCTTGGGTTTTTGTGTGACAGGAAAACAAACTAAAAATGCCACAACCCCTTCTCCTGTAAAGGGTGTGCTTATGCTCTTTCCGTATTTATTGTCATAAGAGTACTCTGGAATCAGATTAAATGAAAGGGACTAAAACAAGGGTGTGTGTATGGAGGATGGCTATTTTTTGGAATGAGGACAAATGGTAAAGATGATCCTATTTATCCACTCTTACAAATGCTGACAAGGTCTCACTCCATTTTTTTCTTTATGTTCAGATATTTGCAAAATGCTTTGCATTATCCCCAAGGTAATGTTTTTATTCTGACTGGGGTTTTTTGTCCTTTCCCAGTTGACAGACATTGAAAGAGGTGATTTTTTTTTTTTCTTTTTTCCTTTCTGGGCTCCACTTGAAACAGTTGTCTGTGCTGGCTGTCATTGTTAGTGTCAGCTTTACAGTGTTAAGAGAAACATGGAGTTGCCGCAGCTCCCAAGACAGGAATCGTGAGTGTGCTCGTGCTCCCTCTGCTGGCTTGGGGACTCAACAGAGCAGAACCCAAATACCAGTTAGTACTGAACAAGGAGCTGGTCTGTCTCTGGCTTAACTGCAGCAGTAAGGAAATGTGTTTAACCATGAGCAGTGCTTCAAGTATTGGCAAATATCTGCAAAACATTGGTCGCTCTTGCATCCTCCTGAGACAGAGGCAAAGTGCTGAAGAGCCTCATGCATATGGTGAGTCACCAGAATGGGACATCTCTGAGTGCTGTTGCCTGTCCTACATTAGGACCAATCCTGTTTTCAGGGGGGAATTTTGGAAGTGGTTGTCGTCAAGAAGGTGTTTCATACAAGAGTAAAGCAGCATGGGAATTAACTGTTTCATTGGCTGGGATGTGTAGGATTTTTACTTGTCACTTGCTAAGGGAGCAGAGAGCGTGAAGTACATATAGTTGCAAAACTGACTGAGCCTGTCAAAGCTGGTCACACTGATTTTGCTCCATTTGAGTCTTCACATGGATAGGAGATGTTCTGACACTTAGATTCATAGAGTTCAGCAGAAGATCTCATTTTGCTATATGAATTCCAGTCGTTACGCTTGGTCACTACTGGAGAGAATATGCTCGACCTGGGCTGAGGCTGGAGTTACCACTCCAAAAAGAAGCAGTGGTGCAGTGGAGAGAGAGGCAGGGGGATATATATGTTGAAGTAAAGATTGCAAAGTTCAAAAATCAGAGTGAAATTTTTGTGCTTTAAAGATGAATCTTGATGTGATCTGGATGACAGTGAAACTAGGGGAAAGTATAGTTTTTGAAAGCAAAAATCCTATCATAAACTCTTCTTCCTAGTGCCATAAACATAAGCTTGACATCTGGATTTAAGTGGGTACTCTTCATGGTCTCTGCATCAAAGAAGATGTTCTTGACTAAGCTTTGTCATGGTCAAGTCTCGAGATGAGTGTGGTCTGAGCCATTGTGTACTGCCTTGAGAGGTGAGGAGGCTGTGGTTTTGTGGAAAAGCAGTGTTTGCTACATTTCTGGTGAAGGATGTATCAAAGTACCTCTGCAGGCTGTACCAGATCTTTCTGGTTTTAATCTTGGAAATTGCTTTTAATAACAGTATTATGTAGAGTCTGACAGTTCAAGTGGAGATAGTAGTCCTCCAAAAGCCTTGGGTTTGTTTGTTAGCTTTCAAATAGAGGTGCACTTGTTATCCTATGCTAGGACATTACTTGTCACGGAGATTACCCACAGAAACCATACTTCCAGGACGCTGTAGACGGCGCTCTTTTTGTTTTTCAGATGGTGCTCTTTGCCATCACTCACAGATGGAGTTCTTTGCAAAGCAGATCTACTCACCCTCTGGGTAGGTGGGTATGGTGTGGGGAGGGCAGCTTGGGCTGACTCCTCTTTCTTCTTGTAGATCTGGCTATTGTTTTTGTTGTTTGACTACCACATCTGAGTCCGTTTTCATGTTCCCACTGAGGACAATACGTGTACTGCAGCACTTGCTGTTTTAATTTTGTTGGTTATTTACCCAGGGCAGTGGATGGCAGGGAGGAAGGAGTACGAAGTGTAGCAGTTGGCCTGGCAATGGCACCATCCTCTCACCCTTTCCCTCGCCAGACATGCTCCTGATTCTGGGAGGATGTTTTCCCAAGCTGGCTACTGGCACATGAATAATGCACCTTACATCTCTGTCCTGAGTAAAGTGCTGTTGTTTCCAATACTTTATGAAACTGATATCTCTGTGGGGTGGTCATTAAGTGCCCACTGTTCACATAGTTTGCAATGTCCCATGTTTTTTAAGAAATAGCTGTACAATCTTGCACTTTCAGATTGACCTGGACTGGGGTGTGAATTTGCAGACCCACAGCTGGGGCTCATCTGGAGCTTGCTAAAACCCACACAGCATACCTAGGGAGGTAATTCCAAATATCAGTGACTGCTCCTAGAGGCATCCTGCATACTAAAGGAAATGCATGAAGGAAAAAAGATTTTTCTGACAGTAAATACTGTCTGCCTTTTTATAAGGAGGAGGTCAACGTTCCTGCTGGGAATCTAACATTAATTGAATTCAGGATTCAAACTGGCCACAACTCATTACTGTTTGTGGTGAGTTTGCTGTTGGAATATGTAAGTTATCTTAAGTAGTTTTGACCCAAGCCATGCTGGAGCAAATGCGGGGATACCCTGAAATCTGAATATCTGGGTCTAGCACAGGTTGTCCTAAGTGTAGTTGGTACAATACCCTGTTTGGGAAGAGCAGAAAGAGCTGTAATTCACCATTGGTGCAGCTTTACTAGTGACAGGAGCCATAGGTTCAGCAGGGAAGAGGAGGTGCAGATTTCCCGACCCCACCCCAGCGGTTCTGAGGAGCTCTGGAGAGATTTCTGTTATGCAGACTCACCTCCCACCCAGGGGCACTTGGTTGCTCCCTTTCACCGGAACAGCTTGCCAGTGGAGGTGTTTCCACCATGTGAAGGCAGTGATGATGTAGTGCAGTGGTGGTTACCTGCGGAGAATATACTCAAAGCCTAATTTTGCTGAATGTGATAAAAATCAAACTGTAAATGTACCTTTGCTCAGTGTTCCATGTAGCCTTTTCATTTCTTCCAGTGTTCAGCTGGGAGAACTCCTTTTCTTTTTAAGTTTGGATGTGTTTTTTTAATCTTTTAGGTCAGTGTAGTGAATGCTTTGCTGGCTCTCCATCATTTCATTACCGTCTTCCCTAAATGCTCATTCTATTCCTTCATAAATGAAGCTCCACCAAAACAGTATCTCAAGGCTGTATCTGTGCACTTAGCTCACAGCTCTCCCTGTATGTGGCCTGGATTCGAGCAGCATTTCCTACTGGTATTTCAGCTTTAGCCAAAGTTAACAGCTTCTGACACTTACCCCAATGGAGGGCGGCCTTGTCAGTGAGATTCATTAACAGTGTAACGGCACTAAGGAGAAACTAGAGCGACATCTGACAAGGGTCACTCTGCCTTTCTGTAGGTTTTTCTTAGGCTGCAGCCCACAAGCACCTTTTGCAGGAGAGCAGCCCAAGCCACCTCTCTTCTACTGGGCTGTGGCAGCACTGAAAGGCACCCGCCTCTGAGGAGGTGCCAGGAGGGCCAGCACAAATGTGGCACGAGTGGGGAAAAATGCTGAGGCCTTTGCTTATACTGACTTTGCAGAAGGTAGTTTGGAGTGGCTAAAGTCTGCCTGTGTGACACAGGGCCTTCAGCCAAGATTTTAGGATTAAATGTGGGGGTTTCTTTGAAAAAGGAGAGTCTGAGCTATCCCAGCATTTATTCTGCTATCATTGCAAAGATGCTAACAGTATAGCTAGTATAATCGTTAGTATTGCTAGCTATTGCTGGTAGGTAGCGTCTATGGTTTTATTTAATTTGGGACCATAAGAAGAAAGGAAACTAATACTTGGGGAAGCCAAAAGATTTTCCCTTCCCTGGTGTTGCTTCAGAATTACAGTTATTACATGTCCTAACGATTAATATGTCTTCTGTCTTGTGTGTTACATCTTAATATCTTTTAAAAACATTAATTTTCTAGGTTTGTAGTGACAGATTTTTAGGGTGGTTTATATTAACACTGAACTCTTCTACCTCAGATGAGTCTTGTGTTTTCCGCCATAACTTCATGCTGATGTAGATTTCCATCTGAGGTGTTCCTTTTAAAATATTAAGAACTGTATGACATAAGCACCAAAAATGTTGACCTCTTCCAAACAAGTTCTTGACATCCTTGCTTTCAGTTGTCTGAAGAGTGTAAAAACAGTCTTTTGTAATGTGTAGCACTAGAATAATCATTTTGGCATTTTCTTCATTCTGCTATAATTCAAATCAAGGCATACAGTTAAGTTTTCCCACCAGTTCTGCTTCTCTTTGGCCTCCAGTCTCTTCCGTGCTGTTCTGTGTGCTTATGCACAGGTGTCCATTGCCAAGACTGCAGATAATTCCCCTGTCTGCAATACCACCTTGTTTATGTGCAAAACTCTGTGTAGTTTGTTTTCTCTTTCCCTATCGAATAGATCTGCTACCTTCTTTTCCCACACATCCACCTCCTAAAAAAGCTCTGTTTAGGACTAATGTTTTGTTTATTTTTGAAGTTCCCTTCAACTGTAGTTGGAAAAATTAACGCGTACACACCTCTTTGGACAAAACTGCTTGTTTTCAGCCTCTTGTCAGTGGGCTGAGGCTGTGAGTTTTTCATTTGAAGCACCAGAAACTGGAAGTAGACTCCTGTCAGTGACAGCAAAGCCTAGCCTTAAAAAGCAAATGGGTGGCCTCATTCTGTTTGATAACAATGAGAAATGACAACTGTTTCTGCATGAAACAAGAGTTTGTTATGAAGCAGACAAAGTCTGGATGTACAGTACCTCTGGTGTTGGAAAAAAGCCTTTTACTTAGGATAAGTGAGTTGCAAAATTGCCTGAGTCTAGTCAAGATCTTGCTACCCTGAAAAAAATCCAATTTGATGTAGCCTCTGCATGACATCGTGCAAGTTTTGACAGAAAGTATGGTGTAAAAACATCTTGTGCCAGGCAGAAAAATAAGATATATTTCAGGCCTCTAACTTTTCTGAGAACCCATTTTTAAGTAATGTCACCTTAGAAACTTAATTCATCAACATGATTGTGAGTTCTCATGCTTTTTTCTGTGTGCAAACTGTAGCAAGTGATGTGAGGATGTACTGAAATTCTCATACGTAAGTCAGGGCATCAAAGTGTGAAATTTCATTTTAGCTGTAAAGCTGAGAAGGCTCCTTCACACTAGTGTTGCTTAGTGTTTTTTTTCTTAAGCTTGAAAATTGCCTCTTAAAAACAAAACAGCTGCCTTTTCCTGGTGCGATTGAAGAAAACTGAAAGGTTGTTGCGGGTGGGGGGAGCTGGATCCCACCAAACTCCTCTGCCCCATTGCCACACTGGCCAAGTGGTTGGATGCAGGGGGATGCTTTCCGCTGATTTCCTTTTACCCAATTGTGCTTTGTGGGATGTTCAACCTAAGGAACATGGCTGAACGAAAGAGGAAGCCCAAGTTTTCCAAGGAAGAACTGAACATTCTAGTCACTGAGGTGACCCGAAATGAAGCCATGCTGTTTGGGAGGGGGACAATGCGTCTGTCCCATGCTGACAGGGACAAGATCTGGGAAGGCATAGCCAGGCAAATCACATCAGTCAGCCAGGTCCCCAGGTCTGTAAAAGACATTAAACACAGATGGGACGACATGAAGAGAAGGACTAAGGACAAACTGGCGTTCATGCAGAGGTCCCTCTCCAGCCCTGGCAGCATGGGGCGGCCCTCGGCCATCGTCCTGACCGCCCACGAGAGAGCCATCGAGTCAACGCTGCATTCGTCACACCAGAAGCACGGCTTCCGGAGAGCGGATCTGGACGTGGTTGACAGCCTGTCAACAAGCTGTAAGTATCATTGCCTTAACACCTCTTTTCTTATGCTTGCATATCTCAGTTTGACACCAGGATAGTGTTCTGTGGATTATGAGATGCAGGGTTGCCTGTCAAGCCAGGTCTTATACCATGTTTGGTTTCAAGCCCATCATGGGTTGTTGAGATGGATTGAGGGAAAGCTGTTTCCAAGTTAAGATTGTCTTCTTTATCTGTTTACCTAGTTCTTTTCCATGCTGTCTTCTAAGGATAGACATTGTTCAGATTCCACTTTCTTAATGGGTCATAAATCTGAACTAATCCTACAGGTGAGGGAAAATATTTAGTTCATGTGCAATTACCTTCAGTCTGTGAAAACGTTTTTGTAAAGGATTAGAAGCTCTTCGTCTTGCATGCACCCCAATAAAATATCAGTGTGGTCAAGCTGAGAACCATGTGCCTGTCACTAATGGATCACTGCAGAGTCACTGTCGTCCAGGAGGGCTATTGAGGGAGCTTGTCGATCACTGCTGTTTACTCTCTGAGGCCAGGCCACTAATGATTTCTCACTAGTGGTCTGAAAGCTTACCACAGGTGCTGTGAAAAAGGTAGATGATAATGACTCCCTTCTTCACTATTTTTAAAGAAATTGCTGGCCCTGCTTTCTAAGTTCATCATCTTACACCAGAACTCTCAAGACGTCTTCCAGTGCTCAAACACAAGCTGCTTTTTGTAGGTTCTTTTACCAGTTGCATATGTGCAGTTTTCTTATCTGGAGGTGCAACTTCTTGGTCTGTGAGTTTTTAGTGAAACAAAGGGGAGAGAGAGAGAAAGAGAGAGAGAGGGAGGGGGGAATAACTTCTTTGGAAGTAAGCCAACTAACACTCCATGGGTGACGCTGTCCTACCACTTTAATTCTTATCTTGTATCCGAAGTAATGTTGTTAGTGGGAAAGCAAGGACGAAAATCTTCAAGAACTAACAAAGTCAGACTTGGTCATTCTTTGCATCTGTCTTGGAAGCCAGTTGTGCTATTTCAGAGGTAAAATGAATACAGCTTGTGCAAGGAGATAGCGAGCGGTTGCAACAAATGAAGTATCTCTTCTTATACCTGATGTGCCTGTGCCTATGATCTGGCACATCATTCACATCAGACTGATGAGAACTTTTACATGATATTTTGCTTTGGTTTTGATTTTGTATCAAGTATACTTGTCCAATTAATACAGGGTCCTGTTGCTGCTGTGGCTGACTACCCAGTTCTCTTAGTGATGTCAAGCCGCGTAGCAGCCTTGCAGTACAGACTTTGCAAGCAGCAAATACTACATCTGTTTTTCTCAGTGCAGAGGATGTAAGAAATTACAGGGTTTTGGCATGAGAAACTGAATGTGTCAGAATGTTCTGAGACTGGACCGAAGGCCAGGAGCCTTTGGCCCTCCAACATGTTGGAGTGTTCTATTCTAGCTAGTTATGGTTTTCGGGAAGGGGATTCATTGCTGCTGTCTGAAATGGACTTACCTTCTAGTAATGAACAAAGCTGTGTACAGAATACCATGGGAGCTTGGATTCCCCCTTGATTGACTGGGTTCACCTGCTCTTCAGGCCTCTTATGGCTAAGCTTGTTACCTAGATGCTAATGTTGTAGCATGTGCACGTTGAGTTACTCATCAGGAATTACAGGCTTATCTCAAGTGGCAGAGGGGAGTGGGGGGAGTGAAAAACCCTTTTTCCATGTGATTTGAGATACCATGAAACAGAAGTTAGAATTGGGAAGGATTTCACGATAGTAATTCATGCTTCCTTTTCTGTTTAAGCTGACGAAGAGATGCCTGGCGCTTCTCAGGAACACCACTTCTCGTCACTGCAGAGGGCCAGTGCAGGAGTCAACCAGATCTCCGGGCTCTCCTTCCTCCATGCTGCTTCTTCATCAGAGCACTTGGAAGCTACCAGCCAAAAGCAGGAACTGCACCGTCCGTCCCCGTGCACCAACTCACCCTACAGACCCGCACACCCCCACACAAGAAGCCCAACCCTCTCCAGCTTCAGTCGCCAGCTTCTCCATTCCTACACACAGCAAACAGACCTGTTCAGGCAGTTCTGCCAGGAGCTGGTGGCTATTCACAGAGACATGGCAGACAACATGCATGTCATTGGTCAGAGAATGGCTGACCTCACCAGCCAAGTTGGCCAGATGTGCCAGACCCTGTCAGAAATCCGTGATGGGGTTCAGGCTTTCCATAGGGTACAGAATCCTAATGTCATGCAGGGATCTCTTCTGGAAGCAGCTTGCTCAGAAGAACCCACTGAGCCCAGCGCAGAGTCTAACCAAACCCCCCCAGAACAGACTCCTCCTGCACGGACTACCAGGTCACGAAAGAGAAAACACCATTTTTAGTCTGCTTCATATAAACTAAAGAAGGATGCCCCTTCCTGATCTGCTGTATGCTCACATGGCCTCTCCATGTGTATCAGTGCTCTGTGAGGAAGGTCAGCAGCTGCCCTAACCTGTCCATCCCCCTGCTAGCTAAAAGAGCAGTATGAATTATGGCAGCTGAGTGATAGGGCTGGCCCTCTGCAATGGCAAAGAGGAATCTCAGATCTTTCAGAGCTTTGGATGTAGTACATGTTTGTTTGTGCTCATAGAGATTAGAAGTTTTCACTGGCTTCCCCATGCTTTGCATGCTCTATAAGCTAAGGGGTGCAATAGGAATTGTTATCTTGATCTCTTCTCATGCTTGTGAAACGTTATTTACTGAGGCGATGTATTACAGAGCTCCCTGTGCAATAACCCACAGATTTACCCTACTATTGCCTTCCCTTCTCCTGCAAATTAGTATATGCACTGCATGGAGATATGTCCTTATGGCTCTTACGACTCCTATTGCTCTTTAGTTTTATTGTGCATTTGGCAATAATGAGCAATCGGGGGCTTACTGGGACTTATGCATAAGTTTGGGGAGAAGGGTATAAAAGCAGAGCTTGTGCATGGAAGGGAAGAAGGCATGATGCTGAGCACAGGAAGACAGATCTCGGCACCGTGTGGTATTAGACTGCTGAGAAGCCTGCCACGTGTATGGATCCTGCAGTACCATGTGCACTTATGTCAAAGAGTTTAATCTTTGTCTGCTCCAGACTGAAACCCTTACTTACCCTTCACAATTGCAGTTAAAATGCAGCTATTTCATAGTATGACAACATTTAAAGATAATTGTATCATATTATTTTCTTGCATGTTATAATCTTCAGTTTTGAACCACCTCACCCTCTTCAAACTGTGAGAGACTGCACAGAAACAAGGAAAGATAATAGGGCCTGCTTCTGATCTCAGGACCATTTTGGTTTTGTACCACTGTAATTCTGTCAGTTTCAGTATAGTTACTTTCCACTTAGTGCTCTTTAGTGGGATCTGCACTGTGTTCTCCTATGGTGAAGTGTTTACAAATCTAAATTCACAGCTGTATAGGTTAAAATCTTTAGACATGTTGGTTTTGTTTTGCTTTCTTTCCCCACACAGATGCAAGAAAGAACTGTTACAACATTTGGATTGCTGTAGTTCTCCATGAGGTTTCCATGTACAATCCTGATTCTGAAACTAGCCTTTAATAATGTCATCTCAGGTGGTGAAAACATGAACGTGGCAGCTTTTTTACAGTGTCTGTCTTCTGCCTGTTTTGAATATCTGCGCCTCCCATGTGGCCTTCATCTCTGGAAAAATCTGGACTGTTATCCTGTCATGCTTCAGCAGGGAAAAGGGCCCAGGTGTTACACACAGTTAGCGTACCACTGCTCTCTGGGTTGTCCTGTTGTAATGGGAGGTAGTTTGCAGGAAATTATTCAAGTTAATATGCACACCCGTCATCATGCCGTGTCCGGGCTACAGACTTGGCCAAAAAAGTTCAATAAACTTCAGCAGGAGTTGAACAGAAACGCAGAATATAGAGATGGCTTTTTTGTGTGATCTTGAAGGATCTTCTTTAATCTGTTTGGCCTGTCCTTTGAAAGTACAGTGTACTAGTTTCTGTTCTGGAAAGCTCACTGTCTGTCTGCTTGTCAGGCATTCATGACGTGCTTTTCCCTTTTTCTTTTCAATTGCTCTGTAATTATATTTAAAGTAATGTATTTTTATCGGTGCAGTAACAGGCCCTTGCTCAAGGAAGCAGAGGTCTGGCAAGGAGAAAAACCTCCTTTCTGAGGGAATGTCCCATGCTGGCTTCATGCAGAAGACATTCCTTGTGCTGATGCCAGACCAGAGCAGTACTTGCCCCCCTCCTCTGAGAATGTCATTTTACTTCTGTTGTGACATTTCTGTTATGCAAAAATCAGTCTTCAGTTGAAGGGAAGACTGGGAAATCTGGTAGATCCTAATTTATGAATCAGGAACTGAAAAAATGGTGATGTTTTAAAGGCTTTCTGAGTCAATACAGTGCTGCTGCTACATATTAGAAGTAGTATTTTATATTTTTATAGTATTTGTTCCCTGATGGTGTTTCCCCATGGATATACTGGTAGGATAAGCTCCTCTGATGTTGCCTGGATGGTTCCCTTTCAGGAACCCTCGAGTCTGTAGATGGGGAGTCTCATGGAGGTGCTGGGCACGGGAGGGGGTTTGCACCATTGCTGCTGTCAGTGTACCCACACAGATGCATTTAGGAAGAGAACCTGTTGTCCTGGCACAGGATGTGCAGCCTCCAATGCAAACCTCCAAAGGCTGGGCTCTGGTAAGGAGAAAGGACCTTGTACTACAAACTGCTTTGATGTCTCCCTCAGCTTTCTCTGTGAACTATTACAGGCTGGCCGAGATCTGGGGACATATCTCCTGCTCTGTGGAAACCTCTCAGTGGAGTGACTTTTCTGTACTGGCTCACAAAGGATACTTCCTCCTCCACCCATCATGTTAACTGGCTGTTGTGCCTGTATCAAAGCAAACTGCTGTGTTCAAGCCTGGTATCTCCATGTCTTGTTGAAAAAATTCTCTCTTTAAAAGCTATTTTTGTTAAGGATGCAATAAATATATAACACTTTTAACACAGCTGTTGTTGAGTCATTTGTTTCTCTCATATTTTTTGCCTGCACTAATAACAAGCCTGTCGCAGATGCTGGATCTCTTGGAGTGCACTGAGGCAGGGTTTGCAGGTATGGCACCTCGTGGCATCTGGCTGCTTGGTGGCAGCTTACTTGTGTGGGATCCTCCGCCTTGGCTCTGCACCTGAGGCTGCGTGGGGAAAGGCCTGCTGCCTGCAGTGCTCTGCCCTAACAGGGTGTCAGCAGAGCACCCTCAGGCCAGCCACTGGGTGAGCAGTGGAGGGGCCAGCGAGCAGAGGATGCATGGGGCAAATCTAGGGCAGGGAGGTGAGGCAGAAGCCTGAGCCTCCCTCCAGCTGTGGGGCTCTCCTTCCTCCTCGCTGTCTCCTGGCTGCTCCGTTGCCCTCCTTGGGGGGAATGGTTCCAGCTGCTGAAATATACCTTGATGTCTTTCTGGGAATGCTCACTGGGCCGTTGCAGAACTTGGTAATTGCGTGTCCTGAGTAGGCTGTGGCTTAGAAAAAAAAAAAGGAAGATGAGAATGTTTTTTAGCTGCTAGCTAGAAAGGCTATGGGAAGGGTGGCCCTGCAAGTGGGTCGTAAATGGTCTCTCCATTGGTGCAATGACTGGCCCTGCCTGGGCAGAATCTGTGGTGTTCTTGAGGCTGGCTCGTCCCAGGGACTGAGCAGGACGTGAAATGACCTATTTTCAGCTGGTGGCAATGCCTGTCTGCAGAACAGGAGCAGCTCTGGATGGCTGCATCTGCTGCCATGGCAGTCCCAGTCCTGTTCTTCCTCTGGGGATCACAGTTCCTTGGGAAACCTGCTATGCAAGCAGGGCCATGCCTCTCTGCGTGCAGTACTTGCATTAGCTTAACTGTGCCTGGTCTGAGTATCTAAACCAAGGCAGCCTTCTTCTCTCAATTCAGCTTGAGTCTTTGGCATCAGGAGGGTGACTGGCTGCTTTCCAGCCTTTGCAGAAAGGTTTGCTCAGAATGTGAGCCCTTCAGTCTTGTGAAGAAGATACGTCAGTGAAGGCAGAATTGGTACAGTCTCTCCTGAGCAGGCTCTTTGTGCCCCTGACTCGCCAAGCAGACCCCCATTCTGTGACTTGCTCTGCCATTGGGAAAGCACCTGCCTGTAACCTGGCGTATGCAGTGTGGCATGAGGTGCCTCAGACCAGTGGGTAGAGTTTAGGTTTTGTGCTATCCTTCGGAACCTGTGTTACTTGTGCCCCTGGTGTTGCTTTTGCTGGAGCCAGGGTTGGGAAGCGCTTTTTCAAAAGCAGTTCATTTATATGGATGATCTCATCCCCGTTTACCTCAGAGAAGCAGAGATGTACAGTTCCCTCTCAGAGCGTAAAGCAGTTACTAGTTGCCAGCAGCTGTGAAGAAACAGGTTTGTGACTGGATAATTCTACAACTCTCTGTTAAGGGCTTTTTTCATACCGCCTGGTGAACTCGGTGGTAGCAAGTGGCTGGGCAGTGTGCTGCAGGACTGCAGCAGTAGTGCAGCTTGCACCCTGCAGCCTGCACTCACCTCCTAGCTCCCCAGCACACTGGGGCACTGCTGGAGCCACAGGATGCAGACAGCAGAGCTGAATGACTCAGGCAGAAACTTGGAGGGGTTTACAGGCAGGAGGAGAGCAAACACTAAAAGCTTGCTCATGCTTAACAAAGTACTTAGTAACAAAAGTGAGTCCCGGTGGGAATTGTAAACCAGGCTCTCCCTTTCTCATGCGAAGTTGTGTTTTAGAGAATTTTCTAGGTCTCACTGTCAAATGCAGTTTGCTGGGGATGCACTGGTCATCTTGCCCCTGCCCTGTGAATTCCTCAGTGCCACTGGCTGTGAGGATGCAAGTCCTCTATGTTGCATTAAGGAACTGTGAGTGACTTGGAGGTGATAAACTTGTAGTTAACCAGGCTCTTTTGCAGGGGCAACGTGATCTTGTTGCTTTGGCTGATGGTTGGGCAGCAGGATGCAGAGTGGCTGCAAGGGTTCTCCCTAGCTGGTGCTAGGAAGTATCCTGGCATTTTGTTTGGACTGAGGAGAGCATTTTCTTGGATCTCCTGTGCTGTAGGGCATCAGACTGACCATAGCACATTGCTTTGTCACAAGATCTGTGAATCTCGTGGCTATCTGAATGCCTGATGCACCTTTTGTGGAGTGATCACTAACACCCAGAAGCGACAGCCTGGCAGCAGTAGATGTGTGCTGGTGCAGACCTCTGCTCCTTCTCAAATACACAAACTGTGGTTTAAAAGTTCCTTTGTTTTGTAATCAAAAGTAAAATAAGGGTTAACAAAAGCCAGTGTTCAGCTAATTCTGGCAGTACCAGAGCCTGCTGTTTCAATAATTACTGAAGATTGTGGAGCATCCTGGGTAGCACACATTAGGAAAAATACAGCTGATTACAGGCATATGCACAGTTGCTTAACATTAAAATCAGAATTGCTGGAGCCTCAGGCAGTTTGAGACACTGCAGACTTGTTTTCTGTGTTTTGCAGGAAGTTTCACCAAGTTTGTGACCTTATATGTGCGGGTTGGTGTGATCGCATGCAGGTGGGCTTGTGTCTTCATCCGTGCATGCACATAGCCAGAGAAGGGGGGCATGTTCAAGGAAAAATTGGTGGATATTAAGACAAAGAAATGCTTCTGAACTATGAGGGAATGTTTGGGCAAGGACTAGTTAGTAACAGCCGATGTCAGAGGAGCCATATGCTGCTCATCTTCATTAATGTTACTGTGGCAGGGAGTGCTGAATAATAGAGGCAAATGGCATAAGAGAAGAAAAAGCTTTTAGCTGCGAGCTGTTCAGATCTGCTCTTGGGTCTGTACATACTGTGACAGACCCTTCTCCTGGTCCTGGATGGATGTTACAAGCTTGTGTAGGGGGCAGTTGGAACCAGTATTATGAAGCCTTTTCCATGTCCTCCAGCAAGAATACAAGGAGTGTAAGAGCAAATAATATGATTCTAGCGATAAATCTCTGTTTTACCAAGCTGACAGAGGACCAGTTGCTTGGAACATGAATGAATACATTTCTGTTGAGCTGAAACGTACATGGTTTATATCAGGAAAACAAACTGCATGCCCAGAAAGCAATCTTTCTGTCAGCACTGGCAGGAGATCCCCACAATGTCATGGTGGGTTTTCCTGACACTTGCAGGGCTTTTTGTATTTTTAGGTCACTCCCCACTGAACACTCAAGTCCAAAGCCTTCCAGTACTGGTGTGTCCTTGGGTTCCTTTTGGACAACCAGCAAATACCCTCATTCACATTAGATGCTCCAGTTTCTTCCCTGAGTATCTCAATTCTACATTCAGAATTCCTTCTTTCCTCGACTAGGCAAAGAAATTTCTGCCTATGGGAGTCTGTGTCACCACTGCTGGCAGAGATACTCCTTCAGATTGGATGTACATTGTCATCCCTTCCCAACAGAAATGGACCCCACTGGCTTAGTGTTCCCTGGGTGTCTGTCCTCGTTGTCTTGTATCTCTGGCAATCTTCACACCATTTCCAAGAACTATATGCTTTCCAGTTTGGCTGTGTTGATGGCTCACTCTGAAGGTCATTGTGGTTGTCATTCTGGTGCAAGGAGGGGAATGGGAGAGAAGTTTGTGTTTCACCCTTGCCTTGTCACCTCACTCTCAGGTACGTGATCATCTCCCGGGAGGAAAGGGAACAGAACCTGATGGCCTTCCAGCACAGCGAGAGGATTTACTTCCGTGCCTGCCGTGACATCCACCCTGGGGAGAAGCTGCGGGTCTGGTACAGTGAGGATTACATGAAGCGGTTGCATAGTATGTCCCAGGAGACCATCAACAGAAATCTCACAAGCGGTGAGTCCCCTCCCTTTCCAACCTCGGCCCCGATCCCCTTGGGCTGGCTAGGTGATGCACAGGCTGTGCAAGGAGAGCTCCATTTCTAGAAGTGGGGCACTTGTGGGTGAGAGCTCTGTGTGGCATGGATAGATGGGTGTACAAGAAGAATAATATAACCACTGTCATGGAGATCATGAAAGAAAGATTTGTGTTATGTCATGTTGTGTTATGTTGTGTGTGTGCTGCAAGGGCCTGATGCCAAGCCCAGGGATCACAGAGCAGCTCTGTCACGAGACCTTCTGGCCTGAAGACTGCCAAGCTGGTCATCCCACAGACAGGCGTTAGACTTCTCTTCTGAACATGCTGCTTTGTCTGGCTCCTGTGAGCAGCTTGTTTGAGTGAGCTCTGGCTGGTTTTGGGTGCATATGAAAAAGAGATTTCCTTGGTGTATGTCCATTTTCCTCGCTTAATTTATCTCCTCTTTCTTCAGAAAGATAATTTGGGATCAGCGCGACACCAGCTAGAGACTCCTTAGTCTCACCACCTTAGAGTGCATGCACAACGTACAGGAGGCTTTGTACTTGTCAGACTGATTCTTCCCTGGATAAAAATTGTTACCTTAACAGTAGCCATGCTGGAACAAACCCAGCAGTCCTTTAGGTCAGTGTAATGTCAAGAATATAGGAAGCTTTTACAGGAAGGCAAAATGCATCTGTTCATCTCTACAATGCTGAGACCTGAAGTTAATTAAGGGCATTTCTTTCTATGCCTAGCCACAGAGTGTCAGGGCCACAGAGGGTCAGCCATACTAAGTATAGTCATCTAATTCAGATTCCCATGTATATTATTACACAGCTGCTGTTGGTGCCTTGACTTGGTAAAAGGTGTCTCCTCTTTAATCATGGGGTGGACAAGATGTCCTGAAAAAGCTGGTTATCGTCCATCACCTTGGAGTTACTATGCACTTGCAGTGTTGCATCTTGATGGCTGTACTTGGGCAATTCCCACTTCTGGATTAACATCAGTATGAATGGGGTTTCTTATGTAAGTGAACATCATCAAGTGATTCGGTACAGGCTGCAGTGATTTTTCTGCATCCCATGCACTCATTAGCTGTCCAGATGGCTTAGTACTTTCTGAAAGTATGGCAAGAAAAACACTGTGCTGCTCTGGAGGAGTACCAAGGAGTGATTGCCATATAGACATGCCTTTAGTCATGGTTTATCATGATTTTATCATGATTTGTCTGAGCTGAAATGGTAACACAGCTTTGAGCTCTGTGCTTTGAGTGTGGTGAAACTCTGCCTTCGGACTCCTTAGGATACACCATAACCTACCACACACTCATACAAAAATCCATCTGGTTGCTGAGACCATCCTTTGACATCTTAGTGAACTCAACCTGCAGCAAGCTGGGCTCAGCCTGCTTTCACCAAAGAAGTGCAGAGGCATTGTTAAGACAGAGCATCACTTGGGCCCTTGCTAGACTTGTGGGAATCCACAGCCGCAGCTGGGAGGGTGCTGGGAGGCAGTAAGGGGGTATCACCAAAATCTGTTGAGTCACTTTCTGTTTAAAAGATTTCACATCCCTTGCAAATGAGCCTGACAAGTGAAGTGGCACTCTTTATTAACTCACAGAACATGGTTCCTGAATTTTGTTTCTGTCAGTAGTTTCTGACCCACCTCATCAATGATGTTGAAACCAATAGGATGAGAAATCATCTAGTGATGTCTGGCTTTTCCACAGGGCTGAACCACTTGGTTGGTTGGGGGAAAAAAAAATCACTGAGAAAGAAGGATCCATTCTTTAAATCCCTACTTCTGCCAGTAGTTGTTACAGCCCATAGCAGGATAAATACTTGGGCAGAGACTGAAAGGTTGGCCTGTAGACATTCTTATGTGTTGAAAATGAGATCTGTTGTTACAGATTCACTCAAGAGGTGTCTGGGTTTGCCAGCCATCATCCAAACCCAGTGCAAAATCCCTGCCATTCGGGCCAGCCCTTTTTACAGTGCCTTGCTCTAACTGTTTCGAGTCTTGCATTTTTTCTGCATTCTTAGCATTGCTGTTCTTAGAGAGGGAATGGTAGCTTTTGCTCCATAACTTATGAAAGCATGAATACACTTTAAAAGCAAACAAACCCAAAAATCAGCATAAAGCAGCGTCTTGCTGGGGAAGCCATCAATGCTTGAAGTTATTTACAAGATAGAAGAATGATGGAAATTGAGCCAAACCTATCGTCTTTTGAATTTCCAGGTAAGGAAATCTGGCTATTCCCTTTATTTTATGCAATTAATAATTTTTATGAGGTTGCTTTTATTATTGGGTTTTTTTAAGCACTGAATTGCCACACTCTTAGACTCCGCCAGGACAAGCTACATGTCCCATTCTTGGAGGGCATTCACCTGTAGCTCAGTTGACAATGAGTACCTTGGAGTTTAAGAGTGCAAGTTATTTTTACTCCCTCACCTTTGCATTTCTGGAGCAGCCTCCAGGCTGAATGAGAGTAAAGGGGCTTGCAAACTTTGTGCTGTGTTGTGCACAGACACCGGGGTTGTCACGAAACGGTTCTAATCTCTCACTGCACTGCTGTACATTTGATACCTTTTACCAAGTCAAACAGGCACAGGTCTTCCAGCCAGCCAAAATGGTGCTTGGGCTCTGGGTGTTAGTTTCCACGGTGTTCAGTCATTCACCTTGTAGTCTGCTTCTAGCACAGGTTGGTTATACCTTTAGGTTAAACAAGCTCTGCCTGTAGTTTCTCTTCTCTTTAAAGCGTGTGGGTCCTATGCCGGTGTGGCTACCCAGGACTGTCTCTGTTTTTGCAGATGTGCCCATTAGCTGGGCTTCTCCTTTCACAAGCCTCGGTTTCCACTGAGTTGTGTCAGTTCCCTGGTTTGTAGTACAACGTGCAGACCTGCAGGAATTCAGCCTGCCTTTTTGTTCTTTTTTCATTTGAGTTTTAGATTGAGGGATGTTGCTCATTTCCCAGTGATAATCCCTACCGCTCATTTTCCTTTCCAGGAGACAGAAAGTTTCAGAGGGAAAAGTCAGAAAAGAATGTGGAAAATCAAGAGGACATGAGGGGGGCACTTCAGTTTGCCACCTTAAAGCAAGGAAAGAGCCCCTACAAGCGCAGCTATGATGAGGGGGAATCCCACCCTCAAACAAAGAAAAAAAAGATTGATCTCATCTTCAAAGATGTCCTGGAGGCTTCCTTGGAGTCTGCCAAATTTGAAGAGAACCAGTTAGCATCAGGTATGCCGCGTTCCATCAGAAAAGCATCCAAATACCAGGCTGAAGACATCTTTGAGAGGTGTGGTAGTGCCATGCATCATGGCTCCCTGAACATCAGCAGAAACCAGAGTGAGGGGGAGTGGAAGGTCCCCCATGGTTCCTCTTTCAGCTCAGCAAAAGACTTGGGCATCCTTGAAGATGAGGAAGAAGAGCTCCTGTCACTCAAAGCAGACAGCCCAACTGAGCTGTCCCTGGCCTCCGCTCAAGGCAACTCCCACGAAATCCCTACCACCTCTTTCTGCCCCAACTGCATCCGTCTGAAGAAGAAGATCCGGGAGCTGCAGGCTGAGTTAGACATGCTGAGATCTGGGAAGTTACCCGAGCCACCTGTGCTACCGCCACAGGTACCCGAGCTCCAAGAGTTCTCAGACCCCACAGGTAAGCTTTGCCAAGTAACAGCATTCTCCAAATCCTGCCTAAGGAGAGTAGTGAGATGCCTTTATGCTCTGTACCCATCTAAAACATTTTGCTCAGATTATTCAGGTGAACAAATGGTTCCATGGAAAGTTCTTTGTCAGGTTTTGTGACTGGGTGGGCCAGGAGCTGACACAGCTGTGGGCACAGTGGAAGACACTGTTTGGGAAAGACTCTGTATGAAACTTGTTGCGATTGTAATCAATAATGCACTGCCAATAAAAAAGACATTCTATTGTGGACGGTTTGTTTGCTGTATTTTTGATGCATTCTCTTTCAGCGGAAGCCCCTCCGCAGTGCCTCACATGCTACCAAGAAAATCTGAATGACTGTGTGTTAATACTGAAATGCACGCTCTTTGTGTATGAAATGATGTTCATCTGTGTCCTTTGTTCGAAAATGCTCTCTCTTTCCTCCACTGCCTTAACACAACCATGTAGCCCCTTGCTGAAGATGCTTCATTTCCTCCAGGAACATGCTGTCGAGCAGCAGCCAGGAGCCTTCACCAAAGGAATATTTGGGTCACACCATGTATTGTATAACTGGCCAGGATTTAGTGTCATTTCTTGCTGTCCTTTGTGGCATGTTGAAGACAAAGTTCAAATGTAGAAACATTGATTTATTTTCCCTTCAAAGCCCTGATTCAAATTCTACCCATAGTGTGTTGTGGGCAGAAGAGGGCAGATTGTGGCCAGCTCGTCAGGCAGTGCTCTACTGTCTGAATGCTTTTCTAGCTCAGCAACTTTGTAAATATCTTATGTTTTTCCATTTTGTTTTTTCTTACAGCATCAGAAAGCATCATCTCAATTCCTACCATCATGGAGGACGATGACCAAGAGGTGGATTCTGCTGATGAATCTGTTTCCAATGACATGATTGCTGCTACAGACGAGCCTTCCAAGATGTCTTCTGCGACAGGACGAAGGATACGACGGTTCAAACAAGAGTGGCTTAAAAAGTTTTGGTTCCTGCGGTACTCCCCGACATTGAATGAAATGTGGTGCCACGTCTGTAGACAGTACACAGTGCAATCCTCTCGGACTTCAGCCTTTATCATTGGCTCAAAGCAGTTCAAGATACACACAATAAAGCTTCACAGCCAGAGCAACCTCCACAAGAAGTGCCTGCAGCTTTACAAGCTCAGGATGCACCCAGAGAAGACAGAAGAGATGTGCAGAAATATGACCCTGCTCTTCAATACAGCCTACCACTTGGCCCTGGAGGGCAGGCCCTACTATGACTTTCGTCCTCTGGCAGAACTGCTGAGGAAGTGTGAACTCAAGGTGGTGGATCAATACATGAATGAGGGAGACTGCCAAATTTTAATCCACCATATCGCCCGGGCTCTTCGAGAGGACCTAGTTGAACGCATCCGACAGTCTCCCTTCCTCAGCATCATTCTGGATGGGCAGAGTGATGACTTACTTGCAGACACGGTTGCGGTTTATGTACAGTACACAAGCAGTGATGGGCCTCCGGCAACTGAATTCCTGTCTCTTCAGGAACTGGGCTTTCCTACAACAGATAGTTACCTCCAGGCATTAGACAGGGCTTTTTCCAGCCTGGGAATACGACTGCAGGATGAGAAGCCAACTATTGGGTTGGGAGTCGATGGTGCTAATATTACCGCGAGCTTGAGAGCCAACTTGTTTATGACAATCAGAAAGACCTTGCCCTGGCTACTCTGCCTACCTTTTATGGTGCACAGGCCCCATCTGGAAATACTGGATGCAATCAGTGGGAAGGAACTGCCATGCCTGGAGGAGCTAGAAAACAATTTGAAGCAACTGCTCAGTTTTTATCGCTACTCTCCCCGACTCATGTGTGAGTTGAGGGTCACTGCTGCCACTCTGTGCGAGGAGACCGAGTTCTTGGGGGACATTCGAGCAGTGAAGTGGATCATTGGGGAACAGAATGTGCTTAATGCACTAATCAAGGATTACCTTGAGGTTGTGGCCCATCTCAAAGATGTCAGTGGCCAGACCCAAAGGGCAGATGCTTCCGCAATTGCCTTGGCCCTCCTGCAGTTCCTGATGGACTACCAGTCAATTAAACTCATCTATTTCCTGCTGGATGTGATTGCTGTGCTTTCACGCCTCGCCTACGTCTTCCAAGGGGAGTACCTTCTTGTGTCACAGGTGGATGATAAAATAGAGGAGGCCATCCAGGAGATCAGTCGGCTAGCAGACTCGCCTGGGGAGTACTTGCAGGAATTTGAGGAAAACTTCCGCGAAAGCTTTAACGGCATTGCTGTGAAAAACCTACGGGTGGCTGAAGCCAAATTCCAGTCAATAAGAGAAAAGATTTGCCAGAAGACCCAGGTGATCCTAGCCCAAAGGTTTGATTCCCGTAGCCGGACATTTGTGAAGGCCTGTCAGGTATTTGACCTTGCAGCTTGGCCCAGAAGCACTGATGAGCTCATGAGCTATGGAAAGGAGGATATGGTACAAATATTTGAACATCTGGAGACAGTCCCATCATTTTCCAGAGAGGTTTGCAGAGAGGGGATGGACACTCGAGGGAGTCTGCTGATGGAGTGGCGAGAACTCAAGGTGGATTATTATACCAAAAACGGTTTTAAAGACTTGCTCAGTCACATTTGTAAATACAAACAGAGATTCCCCCTCCTAAATAAAATAGTTCAGATCCTCAAAGTCCTTCCCACCTCATCGGCCTGCTGTGAGAAGGGGCGCACTGCCCTGCAGAGAGTGCGCAAAAACAACCGCTCTCGGCTCACACTGGAGCAGCTCAGTGATCTTTTGACGATTGCCGTTAATGGGCCGCCCATTGCCAACTTTGATTGCAAAAGGGCGCTAGATAGTTGGTTTGAGGAGAAGTCAGGCAATAGTTACGCACTGTCAGCCGAAATGCTGAGCAGGATGTCATCTCTCGATCAGAAGCCGATGTTGCAGAGTATGGACCATGGCTCTGAGTTTTACCCCGATATTTAGGAAGGAATGCCTCAGATCAGAAAGCTGTTGAATAATTTTTTTAATCTATACCCTAAACTTTGATATATTATATAAAATATATATTATATATATTAAGGAAAACCCACACTGAAAATGTAAAAGTTAAGACGACGTGCGTCTGATAGAAGCTAAGCAGAATTTTAAAGATTGAGACAATGTTTAGACATTTACTGGTGTCTCAAACCATGGCAGCTGCAGTGTAGGTGGCAACATTTCATTCTTTAGAAGCATGTGCTGGGGCCATACTCTACATGTTCAAACCTAATTATCTATAAGCTAGATGACGGGTCTTTGTCAGTCTCATCCTCCCAGCGGTTTCCTTTGTATGTGTGTCATTGGTTTGTTGGGTTATTTTCTGTGTTGTTTTGTTTTGGGGTTGGTTGGTGGTGGGTTTTTTTTCCCCTCAGTTTAATCTCTGCCTCTCTTTCCATTGTTCAGTTCAGTTTTTGAGCCATATGAGCCTTTTGTTGACAACTGTCAGGTTTGTGATTTATTTCCGAAGAGTATCCCGTGTGTTTATATTGCCCCCGCTCTCTACCTCCACCCAGTTCTCTTTGCTGGAATGGGAGCTTTCTTCACTCTCACACATGAGTGATGGGAGGGAAAAGCTGGGGGCATGATTTGGGGTTTTTCTTCTGACTTAGAAACAAATGCCTCCACTAAACTGTGATGTTCCTTTCTCCGGTTTTTTGGGCTGTAGAGTAATACTTGGCTTTCAGCTCCTTTTACAATAACCGTAGTACCAGTCTGTCATACATATATTATAACATAATGTCACATGCAGACTATAAAATAGCAAAATAGAGAAGGCAGGGGGAAATTTTTGCATTTATATTTTTATATTGTAGGAGATAAATATATATATATATACAACTATTCATTCAAAACCAGGGCTGCTGTGGAAGCTAGACAGCCAATGAGTCAAGAGCCATCTCTGGGTGGAGATTCAAAGGCTTAAAAAACTATATTCTAATTTACTTTATTTATACAATGTCTTTATAATCCTAGATTGTTGTGGGGTTTTTGTTTGTTTTGTTTGGTTTTGTTTTGTTTTGTTTTGTTTGGAATGACTGAAAGAAAAACCTGCTGCGGTTTGGTGGCAGGAGCTATCAATGCAAGATTATCTTGGATTATATTCATGTGATGATGTCCTACAAAGGTTCACGTATTCTCTTGTGACCAAGGTAACATGTTCCACAGCACAGCAGACTGATGACAGCAGGAAGAAGGGATACTCTGCTTCTTCCTGTGGAATATTTCTTCTTTTCTTGAAGGGATGCGGAGTCCAACTAAAATGTGAATGGGGGACTTCCACCTTCCATCACACATTGTTCTGTGGGCTTGGGGTTTTTTGTTTTCCTCTTAAAGTAAACAAGCTCCAGGTGTTCACACAGTATCGCTTCAGGTTAGGAAAAAAAAAAAAAAACAAAAAAAAAAACCCACAACCAAAAAAACCACCACACAAACAAAAAAAGGTGCAAAAACTCCACAGATGCTAGTGCCTTGCCCTGCTGATGTGGTATGGACAGCACCAACCTGACTAGACTATCATGGGAGTGAGAACCTGTTGTCCAGAAGATGTCCAAGCCAACATGTTCTCACTTCCTAGAGGGTCGAGCTTTGTGCCAAGCTGTGTTGTTTGGAAACATGATGGTGGTATCAGCAACACTGAACCTTTCCTTTCTCCTGTTACCCCCCTGCCCTTGGTCTTGGTGCTAAGATATCTCTAGAACCATTGCTGCTAGTTGATAGCTTTTCATTTATATAAATATATATATATATATTATATTATTTTATTTTTTAAACTTTTTTTGTTTGTTTTCAATGGAGATGTAGCATGTTTGGAACCGATCTCTTTCAGAGTCACTTTCACTGCCAGGGTTCACGCACTGTCTTCCCCAGGAAAACACGCACTTCTACCTAGGTCTTGCTTACCTCCCACTAACTCCTTTGCCCTCAGCAGAACTACACAGCCAGCACTGGGCAGAGGCATGCAGCCAAGCCACTACATACTGGCTCAGCTTTCAGACCCCACGGTCCAGTATTGGTCAGAGATTTGGAAGAGTTTCCCTTCTGTCCCTATGGGACTGAGGTGGGACTGAGCCCACCTGAAGCACTAGTAGTGGCGATTCCTTGTGTCTTGACTCTGCCCCCTTTGCTGTAAAACAGGGCTGTTCAGCTGAATGATTGAAGACAGGTAGAGAGGACCCTGTGAATGTAGCAGCACGGACTGGGCAGGCAGGATACTCTCCATAGCACTTAATCCCTTTCCCCTCTGCCTTACCTCAGATGGTGTGTGCAGCCCACGGTTTGTCTCAGGCAGGAAGGAGCACCTGTGCCAGGGCACCCAGCTATTGCCAAACCAGGTGCTTCTCCCTGCAGTCCTCATGAAGGGGAGCTAGGTCAGGGCATCGTGCCATTGCAGCACAAGAGTGTCGATATGCAACACATAGGAAGCAAAAAAATGGCTTTGTTTGCCTTTTTTCCTGTCTTACCTAATAATGGTGAGATAGAGTTGACCCATTCATCCCGAGGAGTAAGGATTAAACTGGAAACCCTGTACAGACTTGGTTGATTGTTTGTCTGACATAAAATAGGGACCTCTCCACATGAGGTACTTACAGCCCAGTGAGTCAGCTCTTCCCAGGATGCAGCCACAAAGCTCACAGAGCTGCTTCTTGCTGAGGAGCTGGCAGGATCTCTCCTCAATGAAAATTGAGGAGATGTAAGGAGAGAAAAAAGAAGGATAGAAGAATTGCTGCTCTATTAGTCCCTGGCCTGGAGATGGGCAAGGTGAATTTAGATTTTGGAGACAAGAACTGAAATGACACACCAGAGGTGAATGGGCAGGTGGGGGAAGTCTTCCTTGTTAAGCGTGCACGTGGTAGCAGAAGCATAACTAACAAAAAAAGATATTTGATGCTGAGCTGGTGTGGAGAAGCTGTAAAGACAGTTTCCCTCCTCCCTTTCTTTTAATTTTCTTTTTCCTTTGCTTATTTCCATAGCTATTTGTAGGGAGGGTGGGGGGAAAATCACTTGCCTTTCAGTTTGCAGCCTTCAGTTTGAAGGCTCTTCAGCACATGGCTCTGTTACAGAGGCTCATCCAAGTGCGTGGCCTACAGGGAGGGAAGAGACACTTGCGGGCAGTGTCCACACACCATTGCAAACAAGCATGCTCCCCCAGGGCTTGTGCTGAGCTGCCCAAGAGGCCTGTTTACACCTCCTGCTCTAAGCCTCTTTACTTTTGCTACTGGGGAGAAACTGGTGCCTTGCCTTGTCAGCAAGGCAAGATCCACTAGAGACTTGTTCAGAAATTATACCTCTAATTTGTCACTCCTTTCCTCTGGTTCATTTGCAAATCCTGCTCTCATCAGTGATAACTTTCACCAGCCACTCTTATTCCTAATGGTAGAGAGAAACACGCAGTGAGTGGTGTTATTTTCTCCAGGCAGTCAGCTGCAGAAGGAAAGTGCTGGTTTCTTTTGCAAATAACTCTTGCCTGCACCTCTAAGCACTGTTGGTAGGATTCCCTGCCATGGAATGTTGTGGCTACCCACAATGGGAAAGGTCAGAGATCACTTGCATTGGTGATGGGGGAAACAAGCACTTGGCAGAGCAGTCAGACAGGCCCAGCTCAGCTCCCCCAACACAAACAATTTCCCATCACACCCATGTCAGAAAGAAATCCAGCCTTTGTCCTAGGCAAACATAGGTGCTTTGCAAGCTTTCCCTCTAGGTTTACCCGCCTATCTCAGATCTGTAGCTATTACTCCCATGGATAGTCTGTGCTATGTACTAGTACTATGTACTACGTGACTGCCAGCATGAGCAAGAGAGGGAGGAGGGAGGAATACCGATGCAAAGTGTCCCTGGCTTCCCAGCGCCCCGCCTGCCCAGCCTTTCCCAGTAGCAGGTGCATTTCCATGCCCTGTTCACAAATCCCAGCACCCAGCTGGCAGCAATGGCAGGCGTGGGGAGGGCTTGGTGTGGTGCAGAGGGCTCACCTTGGCTTGGAGTTCACCATGTGTCAGGTTTAGTACATGCCCTTCCTGTTGTGCTGAGTGAGCAAGAGCTTGTTTGAATGTGTTGCTCACAGCATCTTTAACTGCTTCAGGTACGAAGAGAGAGGGGTGTTAAGTTTTTCTCAGATGAACTCTTTATTCTCTTTACGCCCATCCCCCCCCCCATGTCTTAGCTAGGGCATCTGACTGTGAGTAATGCACACCTTTCAAGACCCTCGGGTGTGTATTTCTAGCCCGTGGTCTTTTTGGTTGCCAGTTTCCCCTCTCCACTTTTTGCTCAGGCTCCTTGCCTCTTTTACCCTGCTGTGAAGCAGAAATTCGTGAAGCACACACAGACATGTCCTTCTGCGGGGCTCACTGGTGGCCACAGGGATCCGGGGCCCTCTGGCCATGAGACAAGACTCAGCAGGGATAACCCTCACAGGAGACCAAAGCTCTTCCCATACCAGCAAAAGCATGCAGGAGTTACAGGGGCTTCTAAGGGCATGTGATGGGTAGAATCCCCCTGCGTCATCTGCAATGGGTCTCGAGCTGACCCCTGTGCTGCTCATGCTTTTGCTGATACAACTCCTCAGACATGATTCAGGCGCAGTCCATCTCTTTCTCACAGCACAAACTCAACCAGGTGGCCCACGGGGTCTTCAGGGTCCCCTTTCTTTCTTATCTCATGAGGGCTGCTGTTTGACCAGAGAGTAAGACAACCTAGATAGCCAGTTTGCAAATCAGCAGCAACAGCCTCTGCTTTTGCAGATTCTCCTCTCAGCCCTGTCAAAAGAGGTCTTAAAAGCAGAGAAATGGTACATTGCTCCCCCAGCCATTGTATTCAATGCAGTAATGCCTATGCAATTCCTGTCTCCCTTGGAGACACGTATGATGTGTGTGCATGTAAGCTAGTGTATGTATACAGTACATATGCATACAGTCTATATATTGTATATACGCACATCTGAGTACTTATACACACAGTACAAAAAAATAAAATCACATGCTTATATATCTATAAATAAAATCCTATATATTTATATTTCTCTATGTTTTCGATAGATATAAAGATATAATATAGACTCAACCACCCTTGTGTAAGGCTGGCACAAGGCACATTAACACTGAAGACTTTGGACTTTGGGATAGTTTTAGCCGTATGCGGAGGCCTACATGTACGTCTATAGCACTCTAGGGAGAGGAGCTTTGCTGTGGTTAGGGCAAGAGGTTTCCTTGCTGGCATGTTAACCTAGTGCTAAATAAGGTTTGTGTAATAGGGGAATGTCTTGGTGGGGGAAAATGCTCCAGTGTCCTTGTCTTCTCCCAAGTAAGCCTCTGGCTGAGGTCCTGTGTGTTCACACTCAGACAGATACATATCCCTCTCTCATATGCACTTTTCTCTCTCTGCACGGATGCAGTTGGCAACTGCGGGTACCAGTGCTGTGAAAACGTGGCTTTCTGTGCTCTGACCATCATCCCTCAGCAGTCGCCAGCATGTTGCCGGGGAGACCCCGTGCTGGCAGGCACTCGCGAGCGTGAGTGTGGGTTTGCTCATGGGCATCAATCGGTGACAGCCATGGTGCTGGGATGAAGGCAGAGCAAAGGCTTTACTGAGTGAAGGGAGGGTCACTGCCGCACCATCAGGAGTGGCTGTGATGGCGTATGGATCTGGAGCAGCACAAATAAGAAGGGACTGTGAATTCGGAGCAATATGGATGCGAGCATGCAAGCCCTGTTGGGTAGGCATGTGCAGCTTTGTTGGGTCAGGCTGGCTGCTGCTCTGCTGCAGGAGCTGCTCTGCTGCCTCCAGTCTTGCAGCTGCTCCTTTGCTGGTGAGGCCTCTGTGGTTTTTCTGGAGGGAAGGGATCAATGTGATTGCACAGAAGACCTGGTCAGTGGCATGTGTGTGCCTTTGGGCCCCTGACTCAGCATGATGAGCTTGCCATACTGAGGCAGCAAAGGGTGCAACCCTCTTGCCTTGCCTGGGCAAAGAGATACCTATTTTTGCATGACAGGCATTTCCATGCCAGAACTAAGGATGGGTCCAGGCAACGGTTCAGCCTTCCCCGAGTGTCAGCTGATGCCTGCCAGACAGACAGCTGCCTCAACCCTCCATCCCTTCTTTCACACGGCCGCTTCTAGGACACTGGCCCCACTGCAGGGTGAAGCCCTTGGTTGGCACCTGGGGGGACCCAAGAGGCGCCTCTGGCCAGGATGGCAATGGGTGGTGGATCACCACACTGCCTCCCCATGGAGGTTAAGGGGAAGGCATGGAGATTTGGCTTTGCAGCTCCGCACCGCACCTGGCAACCACTGCACTTCTCACCATTTGTTTTAACTGTTGGCTTTGGTTGGAAGGAGGATGAATTGTAAATCTGACAGCCAAATGACTCGTTACACTGGTATTGCATGAGCAGATGCTGTGCGAGCTCCCCCCAAGCCCTGTCACACACCTCAGTGCCCTCTCCCAAGCCTCTGTTCTCCACACAACTGGTAATCCACCTCAGCTGCAACCCACACGCCGGTGACTCCCCACTGCCATGGCCCTTTGTTCATGCAGCACTGATGGGGAGGTCCCCGGCACACGTTCCTCACAAACCTCAGAGACTGTTCCTGCTCCAAGACTTCTCCTTTGGATGCCACTGACACTCACGTAGGCTCAGCCCGCCCACCCATGCTGGTAGTGCTGAGGGACTGCCCTGCACTGCACCTCATGTTGAATAAGCTCACTGGGCTACGTGGGGGAACCATGTCTCATATGCTGTAATGCTTAATGTCCTGAATGCTATAGGAGGGCTACAGAGTTTTCTGCCAGTCATGGCATCCTCATAGACTCACCCGACTGTTGGCAAAAACACATTTCTACTTCCAGAAAACAGAAGTTTTTATCTCAAACCTCTCCATATCCACATCCAAGCACAGCCCTGCTGAACTGTTTCAAGCAATTTCACACCCACACGCCCACTCATACACACACACAAAATGAGAGAAAAATATCTAGACATCTATTACTACATATGTATTAATATGTTAATATCACTCTTTTGGAGAACATTAAAATATTATTACTTTACAGACTATGCTTTATAGTACCTGTGTGAAAGGACCTAGGACACTGGATACGAATAGAGCTATGTTGATATATCATAGTATGTACACGAGAACCTTCCTTTTGTCATATTATCCTTGTAATGTAAAATGATTGTTAATAAAAAAAATTTAAATTTATCAAGTTGAGTTGCTTACTCTTTGCATTGTTCTTGGAGGTTAATGTAATTTTCTCAGAGAAAGGGCATCCTAGTCAATGCACTCTCTTCCCCAGCCCACAACTGTAAGGAGTGAGTGCAGTGCTAATATATCCAGAAGGGTAAATTGGAGCCTCTAAGGTGCTGATAGCTCTCGTTCCTGGGTGAGTTACTCCTTCACATGATGGGTCTAGCTGCAGCCCCTCAACATCCTTGCCTCAGTGAGGAGGTCTAGCATGTCCTGCGATGGAGCGGCATCATTTCTCCATGATAATATCAGTGCTGTGATGAGGCTGCAGCAGCACAGAGCAGGAGCTGCTGCCTTCCCAGCAACCTGCTGCTGCCCTGGGTTGGCACTGGTGTAAAGTGGGATGCCTTTGCAACCTTTGTCCTTCCCTTTCTAGATGAGTACAGTGGCAATATTCTTGCCTTTGCTGCAGTGGGCTGTCCTTGTAATGCACGTTGCCAAAATCTTGTGTGTGTGTATGGTTTCATTTGAAGGGTGGAGAGGCTTTTCCTGAGCTCTACATGTTCCAGAGACAGCAGGATTTTTTTCACCCTTAAAAGAAAGGGCTGATTTAACTTTGGATTCTTCTTCTTTGACATGGAAATTTTGGTTGAGCTTTGGTCCATGGTGGATAACTAAAGGTGCAACTTTTAAAACAGCTGATTGCAATAAGAGTGATTTTGAACATGGAGATTCTTGAATCTGCTAAATCAGTGTGGGCAAGCAACCCAAACTCTGAAACAAGTACAAGTGTCTGTGGATTGGCACTGGACTGTGAGTTGTGTTTTCTGACCAAACAACTGTCAAAGCCGAAAACATTGCTTCCTTGGGCTTAGCCTGGCAGCTGCTGGATATAAATCTCACAGCAAAGGCAGAGCAGGAACTATGCGCCATTCTTCCTTCCTTGCAGTTCAGATTTGCACAGCAGTGCAAGCAGGGAGGATGTTGCAGAAGTTTAGTCCAACCCTGTGTGCCAGCCACAGCTAGAGAGAAACGTGTGCATGTTAATACTGATAGTATTGCTGAGCTTCAGGATGTAGAGGTGAAAGCTCTCATGAACAGAACTGGCTCTTCGACTTAACCATGTCTGAAGGTATACCAGTTCTCCAATTGATCCTGGGTATTGATACCTGGGAATGGACACCACGAGATAAGCCATCGTCACATGAAGATGGCAAACAGTTTAGCTCTCTAGCAAATGTTTAATGCAATAGTTATATATGATATTAAAAGGTTTGTGCTCCCTCTTTGAGTGTCCTTTGTCATATGGATGCTCATAGTCTTGGACTTCAACCTGATGCCCAGCTGTACCCCACTGGTGGATGTTCTGGTTGCAAGATGCCAGAGCTACACAGCTTGCTGGTCCCCCTGAAGGAAAGGAAATTTGGGTGGAAATTCTGGCCTTGAGGGAGATTTGGGCTTACAGGGCTCTGGGTCCAGGGTGAAGCATATGTGTGAATGTGTCAGTCCCCATGGGTGCAGAAGCTTTGGTTTCAGTGAACGGTCCACAATTTTAACCAGCAACTGCAGCCACAGGGACTGGAAGCAAGAGGCAATTTCCAGACTCAGAAATGAAAAAAGCCCCAAATTAGTGATCCAATAGAAAAGGTTGCTTTTAATGACTTCCTTGAAGTCATTGAACAGTCCAAGCATTACAATCTGCCATTTTCTGGCAGTCTTCACTCTACTGATTTGAAATCGCTGATTCTTGAGCAGTATGCGAGCCCAGAAAAATCCTGGTGGTTGTAAGGGCTTAGCTTTATCTTAATAGGCTCTACGTGTTCTGAGCACTCAGAAACCAGGGGTGGAAACCTCATCTCTGGGGAGTTGCCTTTGCCAGTCAATTAGCAGTACACAAAGCAGGACAATGCTTCACTTTCAGCAGCTCAATCATGTGTAAAGAGTAAGAACAGTGTGTGAAATACATTGCTGATTTGTAATGAATATCCTAGAGGCGGTTTTGTGCTGTGGACACTCGACTGCCGTTGGCACTGATCAGCCTCCTTGCTAATAACTTCAAAGATTTAAAAGCAAGGTTCCTTCAAACAAAGTGCACAATCTGAGCCAGTGTCAGGAAGGAAAGCTTGCCCAGATTTATCTGATCTAAGGCTAAAGTTGCCCCTCAGTTTTAGAACCACCGATTTTCATGTCAATATGAGTGAAAAGGAAATAGAAAAATTCCTCCACGATGGTTGTCATAGCATTAAAGCATGGCATGCTCTTCCACAGCTCTGCTGGTGTCCTAGACATGCTCCATGGAGATGGCTGTTGTTAGCAGCTGACACTTAAAACTTGATTTAACAAAACCCCACAATGTGTTATTTCCTCCTGGAAACAGGAGGACTGTGGTGCCTAAGGGTTTGCAGGCATCATCAGAGGGGGGTTGCAGTGCTTCCTAGGGGCTGTCTTCCCTATGCGCCTCTCCTGAGGCAGGAAGGAAAACGTGGGCAGCTGAGCATGTCACTGAGTTTTAGCGGGTGCCCCTTCGAGGTGTTTAAATCAGAGGGTCAGGGCAGATTTTGGGGTGGTGCTGGGTCCAGCTCTGCAGTGGTGTGGAGCAGAGGACGCAGGACCAGAAGCTACTTCTTGCAGAGCTGTTGCCACACAGAGACACAGCTCATTTACAAGGGGCTCTAAAAATATCTGAAGGATATTCAAAGGCTCTCACAGAACAGCATATGCACTAACTAGATTTTTCAACTCTCTGAAGTCTCCTGTTTCAAGTTTTTATGTTTTGAGGGGAAAAATAAGCGAGCTGTCTACACTACTGTCAGCCACCCTGATTTCTGGGGAGACTAGTGGCCCCTCCAGGGGCACACAGGGGTGGCAGCACAGCACAGAGGTGCCAGGACTGGGAAAGGAGGCCATGTGTAGTGCAGGGATGTTGTTTTGCAGAGCTGGGCTCCCAGCTGCTGCCACACCTTGTGGTACTCGGGAGAGCTGTCCTGGAAAATTGGACAGCAAGTAGGTTTCGGGTCTGAGTCATCTTCTCAGGGGCATCTTGGAGCCCCTTCCTCACTGGTTTTGTTCCAGGTTCAGTGGTCACTAAGAGTCCAAGGAAATGGAGGAACTGGCTGCAAACCTCCAGGGCTGGTGCTGGTAATGGCTGCATCACAACTACTGGATTAGGTGCCACTCTCTCCTGGCAGACAGGCCAGTCCCATTTTAATTTTTAAATATCATGGGAGGAAAAAGTTTCTAATAAATCTGAGGTGATGGCAAACAGTAGGTATAAGAGAAGAATCATTCTTTGTCAGTTGTTGCTGCCTTTCAATGTGCTGGGCTGGGAATTATTGAGCAAACACACACTGATCCCCTAGGCAGGAGGGATTGTCCATGGCAAGTGCACCAACCATGTCCAACTCCCTTTGCTGCAAAAGTGCAGCTCCTTTCCTTCCACCTCTATGACAAATGCTTCACTAGCATTAGCCTCACTGTGCAACTGACAGGCTGGTGGCAACCCTCCTTGTGAAGCAAGCAGCAGCCCCGAGCTCTGGCAGACTCCCTTTGTTGCTTCTCCTTGTGGTTTAACACTGGCTGTGATGGGTGAGAGAGTGTCCCCAAACTGTCAATGAAGTAAATATGTTCCAATCTTGCAGTCAGAATCGGGTTTCTCTTACTTTTATGTGCAGTTTTTGATCTCCATGTCTTGTTAGGAACCAGCTAATTCCAGTGATAGTATTAGGTCAGCTAAGTAGGTATTCCTCCTTAAAGATGCATGGTTTACAGAGTATCATCAGCACCCCCTTGAAAGTTCTGAGACTGGCAAAAAGACTAAAGCCAAATTCACTGCTTAGCTTTGTTTTGGAGATAAGCTGGCATCTGGGAGGAACCTGATTCACAGATCCTATTTCCTAACATCCTCACAGCTGCAAGAAAGCCTTTACAGCTTTATTTAACTGCCACTTTGCTGAAAAAGTTGGTAGATTGATGACAGCCTTCAGAGGACCTTCTGTTGACTCACCTCAGTACTCTATACCCTAGTACTCTACACCACTGACAAGAGCTGCAAGCAAAGAGGAGTTATCCTAGAGTAAACAACACAGACACACTGTTGATACAGTTAAGAATTATTTATTTGTCATGACTTACATTTTGTGCTGTAACATTAGACACAAGGGCTGAGCCTCATGCTCTTTTTTTGTGCTTTGGACTGTGTGAACAATATAGAAACTTGACAAACAATGTCAATAAACACACTGGGACACTAAAGGACCAAGTAAGCCAAAAAGCCTTCTCATGCTGGAAGGCTACAAAGCACTATTTCAGTTTGCTACTATTCTGAAGTAATTTGGTAATTATCAACAGAAGAAACAACATAAAGTGTCAAGTATTAGTGTTTACCCATCATGCTTTTCTTTCAGCAAATAAACCAAATACATTTTGAGACTTTGCTAAATTCTGAAACACAAAAATACTGCCAAAGCTCTGTCCTTCAATTCAATCAGACTTCAAACTGACCTTCGAAGCGGTGCAAGAAGTGTGGTCTAAGCCACCTTAGCTCTCAGCTCTGACTAAACGTTATCGTGCTCTACCCAGCTTAGACATGAGGAAAAGTTGGACAAACCTTGGGCTGTATTCCTAGAACCCAAATTACAGCCTACTCCGTTCTGGAAAAAGAGCATCATTGGACACTACTGTGAGATAGTAGTGGTGACAGATGTTAGCAAAATGCAAAGTACTTCGGTTCAAGGTGATGCAAGCAAGGTAATGCTTGGGACAACAGTTGAGCCTGAAAATTTTTCTGGTTCTGTTGAAGGGAATTTTCTGTTAATTTCTGATGTGTTACCTCTTTTCAAAGCAAATATGGTTCCTATCACCATGCAAGGATATTTGGGAAAAGAAGTGAGGGGAAAACGACACACTGAAAATGTGTTACCCTTACAGGAGATCAGCAACTACTCCCTCTTACAAGTGGGGAAGGGGCCAAGGGAAGTGATGATTCTAAAACACCCTAGTGATATTTCAGTGACTATCAATGATCTGTGCTTTTTACTGTCTTCTACTGCAGTGCAAATTGTCTACAATCAAACTAGATCATGTCTCTGGGAAGATCTAGCTCCGAGAGCAGGTGGAGGCAAAGCAACATATGTCTGCATTCTATATTTTAACCTTTTCTGTAGTCACAAGTTATTTCTTCTGTCTTCTCAGTCCCCTCCTCTGAACAGAGGCCACAGCAGGAGACCATCTCTCACCTGTGATGCTGGATGCAATAAGGGAGCTGCATTTCTCATTCCGTTTTATAGTAGCCATGTTGTTAGGTTTCCGTCACTGGAAAGTGAATCCCTGCCCTTAAACTCACAACTTTTTGACCCTTTCTGAAAAGGATTGGTCATTCTGACCAGGTAGATTGTCCTCCTCACTTTTTTTCCTTCCTCTCTACAGTCTCTTTTCTTAGAGCGTCTTCATCTTAGTAGGTAAAATGATTAGTACAACCACTGAATAGTCATTGGAGAATATAACGGCTATTTTTGATCACACATGTAGCTTAAGAACATTGATTGCCATAACTGAGTTTTTTGCTTCTTTTATGAAACAGTTTATAAGCAGTACTCTTTAAGACATGTTTGTGGTGCTTCTGATGCTCCTGTTTTTACAGCTTCAGAAGTTGAAAACCGTGGGGCTATCTGGCTCTATTCTCTGGCCGTATTTCACTTAAGTGATGCTTTTACAACTCACGTTTCTGAAGCTTCTTGATATGAGAGCATTGAGCATTTCCAAATACTTTTCATTTATATTCATTACAGTGTCCTCTACCACACAAGTCCCTGCAGTTTGTCTGCTTGGGCCAGTTTAGCACCTCCCATCCTTTGTGTGCTGGGGCTCAGGGGCATACAAACATTGCTAAATAGGTGACACAGGGCCCTGGGCAGGCACTGGAATGTGATGACAAACAGCTCCTATTAACAGAGTTCAAAAGGGTCCGGGCTGAGCGCCCCTGCCCTCCAGTACCACACGTACACAGCATTCCTCCTGTTCAGGACAGCCAGCACCCTTAACTGTGCTTGCTTTCAGCCCCTGCACAGCAAATGTCTGCCTCATTAAATAAATACCTGGCAGCCTTTGTTCAGGCTGCACTGAATGTGAGAAACATTCTTTCCAGGCTAAAGTGCTAGACAATAAAAATTATCCACCTGGGAAAGATGCGTGAGTTTTCACTCTTCCTCTCTCTCCTATTGAAATCCCATAGGAGCAAAGGAGGTAACAACACCCTGCTTTAACACTGATGGCACCGCTTTGCTCTTCAGACAGATTTGTGGTTAAGTAGTGCATATACACGTATTTTTCTGTTGTAAAAGAGGACATTATTTGTCACAGCAAAATCAGATTGTGAGGGGTAATTCTTTTAGATGCTATAGAATTGCTATCTAATTACAGGGTGTGCCAAAATCACCAGAGGCAGATACAGATAATGCTGTTTACAATCAGTCACCAAGATGTTATAAAAGGCTCATTAAAATAAACAGGAGGCTGAACTAGAGAAATCTCTTGGGAGCAAAGGCAAATATTTGACCATTCAGGCTTTCCAGTGCCAGGCAAATAGCATCATACCATAAATTTATCCCTCTTATCATAAAAATGAAGGAAGAATCACGGCACTGCCAGGGACCTATATGTAGAATAGGCCAACATCACAACGCATTTTGTGCTTAAATGGAAATAAAGACTTCAAATCTATAGGAAGATGTATAGGCAAATCATCAACTCAGCAACTAAGAAGAATTCGCTATCAATTAAAACCCCGTGCCCATTTTATTCACAGTATCTTATAGCTTTTTGTTAATAAAAACCCACAGAGCAAGACAAGAAGTCAATTTTCTTTTTGTTTAAATACGCTCTAGCCAGTGGAGCAATATTGGAGATTAAAACCTTAGGTGTAAAATTCATTGGCATACTCTGCTTTTCTATTTGTTTGGTCAAAGCTATTTTTATCACTGTCTTCAAAATGATATTTTAACTCCTGGCTATACCACCTAGAAAGGGAAGAGCAGTGTAAAAATAACAGTTTTAAGGGCACAGAAGCCTCTATTTGCAGAATCACAGCATTACTGAGGATGGAAGGGACCTCTGGAGATCATTTTGGCCAAACCAATTCCTGCTCAAAGAGGGGTGAACTACTGCAGGTTGTTCAGTGATGTATCCCATTACATTTTCAGTGGCTCCAAGGATGGAGTCTCAATAACCTCTCTTGGCAACTTGTTCCAGTGTTTGGCCGTCCTCACAGTAAAAAAGGTTTCTTTAATTTGTTTTTTCGTGTGTTCAGTTGAAATATCCTGTATTGTGATCTGTGCCCTTGTCTCTTCTCCTATTGCTGGGGACACCTGAGAAGAGTTTGCCTCTGTCTTCTTTTCTCATCTCCTAGGTTAGTTATTTATACACACTGACAAGTTCCCACCCCAACCTTTCTCTTGACTAGGCTGAACAGTCCCAGCTCTCTCAGCCTTTCCACCTACAGGAGATGCTCCATGATCTTCATGGCCATTTGCTGCACTCCCTCCAGTAAATCCATATCTTTCTTGCACTGGGGAGCCCAGAACTAGACACAGCACTCCAGATGTGCCCTGACCAGTGCTGAGTAGAGAGGAAAAATCATCCCCTTTGATCTCCTTGCAATGTTTTTCCTAATGCAGCCCAAGACATTGTTGGCCTTCTTTGCTGCATGAGCACATTACTGGCTGTTCAACTTGATGTCCATCAGGACACCCAGGACCTTTTCTGGAAAGCTGTTTTCCAGTTGGTCAGCCCCCAGCCCTGCAATGGTGCATGGGGTTGTTCCTTCCCAGGTGCAGGACTTCGCACTTTTTTTGTTGAACTTCAGAAGGTTCCTGTTAGCTGATTTCTCTAGTCTCTCCACATCCCTCTGAGCAGTGGCACAACCAGCTGGTTTATTAGCTGATACTCCCAGCTTTGTATTGTCTGCAAACTTGCAGAGGGCACACTCCACCCCATTGTCCAGGTCAGTTATGAAGATGTTAAACTGTGTCGGTCCCACTACCAGCACCAGTCACCACTAGTGACTGGCTTCCATGTGAACTTCATTCCTCTGTTCATAGCCCTCTGCACCTGGCACTTCAGCCAGTTTTCAGAACTGTTTCTGGTATTTTCCCTTTGCCAACAGTACAGCAGCCTTCACTTGACAGTCTGCTAGACTTTTTTGACTCTGTCGTCAACATGGGATGGATACTAGATAAAGCTTAGAATTAAACAGAGAATCAAACTGACCCTCTGCGGACTGAAGTTCTTCGAGCTTTTCAGTGCTATAAAGTATATGGTTCTGGTTTTAGATCTTTGGATGCCTAGTTTCCATGCAAGTCCCTTAAAGTTGTGTCTACTACTTAAAATAAAGCGGTAGGACAAGCAGTGTGCTCGTGGGGTCATAACATCATCACTGTCAATACCAGACTTTCAGTCAATCTAGACAGAAAAAAAGGACAGTAAACAGTAACATTTAAGCCACACTGAATCTTGAAAGTGCACACAAAAAAAACAAGCCCGGGAGAGTCTGTCTGGTCAGTGAATTCCTTCTGTCTGAAGTGATGAAATACATGGCAGCTCTTAGGGGTCGTCTTTGAGTAGTGCTGGTATGAGGGTTTGTGTGCAATAGTTAACTGTCGAACCAAAACCATCAATCAACTGCTAAGGTATGAAATGATCCCATTTCTTTTATCTAGTCTTAGATGTTACCTGGAATATAATTAGAGTATTTTAAACTTTCTAGCTCAGAAAAACCTGAACAGAAAGGATGGCAGTAAGCAGAAAGATTTGGTCCAAGTTGTTGGAGGTAAGATCAACAAAAAATTTTTGTCCACGTTTAGGGTCTTCCTGGGTGACGCTGCAGAAAGAAGATATAAGTATTCTGCTAAAGGATCCTGAAATATTCACATATTTCAGCAGTTTTCATTAATCCTAGATAGAAGGTAGCAAACACTCTGGGAAACATAAGTGAAGGAAGGTATTTGCTTTCCTGTTTGGCACTGATTTCTTCAAAGGCTACGCAGGATGATAGTGTTGACTCTCTCACTCTTCTGTTCTGTCCCTTAGTTCTGTACTTTTTTCTAGTTATCTATTTACTGCACGTTGGCTTCACTTCCTCTTTCATACTGATACTTTGGGTGTGCAGTGAAAGTTCATTTTGAGATCTTAATTTCTCACAGTCTTGTGAAGTATTATGAAAAACAGCGACTGGTTAAGCATTTGCTGCATGTTTGTGATTATGGAGCCAGCACTCACCAACTGACTTGGGTTACATTGCCAGATGCCAAGCAGTGGCTTACGTTTCCATGATACTTTTGGTCCCCTCTGCTCTTCTTCAGAAACAGGGACCTCACAGAAATGGCAGTGAGCGGGATACTAAAATTAATTCAAATCATCCAAGCAGTCAAATTCCTTGTTTGGGAGAACCACTTGATTGGGTGAGAGACTGTCCTTTAAGAACATTTTCCAGACAGTTTCCTGGGCTAGGATCAGGCAGGAAAATCAGAGAAAGTGGTGTAAGACAAATGCTGTGATGAACAACTTTGTGGAGGGGAAAGTGGAAGGTGAAATGCGGCTTACTCCTCCAGCCTCAGAGGCCTGGTGGAAATCAGGTTGGCAGTTACCATGATAAGCCTACATGTGGAGCTGGTGCCACATGGCTATCTGTCTCCTGGGGTTCCTCAGCATTTCTTCCCAGTGGTTCCTCTCCGTACCTGTGACATGCAAGCCTAAGCTGCACTTCCCAAGCACGTGGCTCTGCCCAGCACCATCCTGGCTCAGCATTTCCAGCTCTACAGTGGAGGCATGCAGGAGCTCATGAGGCACCTCAAACATGATCATCTCATTCCACACAGGGTTGATCTTGTGTTTTGCACGTTTGGTCTGCTTCTTCTTCAGCTTCAAGGACTGATGCCTCAGTGTCACCTTGACAGAAACATCTGTATAGGAAGTAGAGAAAGAGACATCATATATTGCAGCAAAATGAATGCAAGAGAATTTTAACGTTTGGTAACATCAGACTGAGAGAGTGAACTTAAGAAACATTTATCTTGATTGGTTTGGTATTCACTTTTTAGAAATTATTCACATCTCTTTGCCTTTCTAAGCAAAGCATCTATTTTTTTTCCTGCAAACACCACCCTGCTCACTTTCTTTCTATATTTACATATATTTAGAGCAGAAAGAATAGTTTGTGTTTTCTTGCTATTCTACTCACCATTGCCAAGTAGATCTTTCAGCTGCTTGGAATGGAGATTTTTAGCCTTAATAATCACCACCAGCAGGCGGTTAGCTGCTGGCAGGTAGCTAATAGAGAGCAGAACCTCCCCATGGCCCGTAGGTGGCTCCTGGAAATGGAGACACAAGAAGGGTTAACGTTTTATGCAATCTTGACCATAACATTAGGAAAACTAAATAGTACAAGGTGATGGATAGAAGGTTGTGAACCAACCAAGTTGTCTCCCTGTCTTTGTACAGATCTTTCCAGTTACACTGGACGAGAATAAACCTGGCAAAGATGTCTGAGAGTGCTCCTCCACTTGTAAGGCGCCAGTCCTGTGTGTTACTGCTTTCTTTTATTGCTGGAAAGTAACTACTTCCTACTTTTAGTGGAAAATTTAGTCAGAAGAAGAGGAGTTGGGGCTGAACTGCATGCAAGTAGTCTGATACTCCTTTTTTGACCGATTATCTAGCTGCCCTTTATGCCCCCAACTTCCATTACTGCTTTTCATAATTCACTCTTAAGTTCGGCTTCCTTTGTTTGTGAGGAGGCTCTCACTAGACACGGACCCCCATCAACACTGTGTGGGCAGGACTGTATGGCTCCCTGGGAAAGAGTAGGTGATATTTAGGTCTGTGCCACACAGCCAGACCCTGGAGCTGAAGTTGAACCTTCTCTGACAGCCTTACTTGATATGGGAAAAACCCAGCCAACCTGAAATCATCCATGAGCTGGACTGCCTTTGTTCTTCCTTCCTGGCCAGACTTCCCTGCTGCCTCTACGGGATTTCCTACAGGGCAAATGCTCTGAATCATTAGGCATTCACTTCAGGGGGGCCACACTGGTTTTTTTTATTTTATTTTCTTATTCATTCTTCCCATTAGGGATTGGCCACTTAGCCTCCTGACCTTTCTCCCCTTCCTTCCCACTTGCCCTGGACAAGCACCCTGGAAGGGGAGCAGAGACATGACCAGATGACCCATAGCTCTGCCCTGGGAGCCCAATGTCTTTTCCTCCTTTGGAGCCAGCAGGAGAGAAAGCCCACACGGGCGCGTGCAGAGCTGCCAGCCTGTGGTGAGGGGCAAAAGAGAGAGCAGTTATTCTTTCAGTGACTAGGAGCTTGTGACAGAAATCTGGTTTACTGTGAGGTTAATGACCCAGAAGAGTCCAAGAAAGCCAATGTCAATTCAATAGACTCCCTTTGGACTCCTTAGCATGATTTACACGCATTAGGAGGGGCAGCCCTTCTCCAGGCCATTTCTTTGCTCTTGCTTCTAAGTAAGCCATAAATATTTCAAATTAAGTTTTCACCGGGTTTCTTACAACAGGCAAGGACAGGCCCTTCTATGCTCTGCACGAGCTGATTGACTCTCCAGAAAACACAGCTGTCATCGCTGTCTGGTTTGAATGACTTATTTGTCACGCACAAATCAGGTGGGAGGCTGTTAACAAGGAAGTCTGAAATTCAATCCCAAATCAGCCCAAGTAAATCTTTTTTTCATGCAGTCAGGTAGTAACGAAGGATTCATATGCATTTCATTTACATGAATCCTGCCCTAAATCTAAGTGGATCTTAAAAAAAACCCACATAAAACCAGATTAGAGACAGATTTAAATGCCTGTATGTCAACTACAAAAGAATAGGTGTTTGTACGTGAAAGGACAAATACAAATACCACCTCAAAACAAAACCACTGTTTAAGCAAATAATAAGCTGCTTTTGTTTGTTTATCTGCTCTGCATCTCACCAGGTCCAACTGTACAGCTCTTGGCTAGGATTTGGTCCCTGTAGCTCCAGGCACAGATAGCTACAGTGGAGATTGGGGAGGCAGGGAGTGGCAGGGCTGTGTAGACGTGCACACATGCATGCATGCCTGCACACACAAAGGCACACATTGTACACATGTCACACCTTGTGCTTATGGCTTTCTAGCTCCTAATTTTAGGATCAAGTTTTTGACCTGCCCGTATCTACATGAAACCAAAACCTACAATGGTTGGTCTCTGCTGGTGTTTCACATGAAGAGACCAAGCCAGAGGTACTTTTCCTTCTTCTTCCTTCTGTGGTTTTCTTGTTGTTGTTTTTTTTCCTATTAAATCCATAACCTGCACTTTGTGCTGCAACCTCACAAATTCACACAACCACCAGAGCTCCAGTATTCCCTTCTGTGCAATAAGGATAAAAAGCATCAGGGGATCATCAATGAATTACTTTTCCAGGACACTGTGAAATAACAAAAGGGAAGGTGCTATGCAAGGAGCTACTATTATCACTGTCATTAGGAAAGCACTGGGAGGGAAGGAAGACAAGATAAGGGTATCAGTCTGCAATATCTTCACTTGCATTGCTCACAGCAGTCCATGAATTCCTGAATACTAATTGCATTACCGTTAGCTGTGAGCTCTTCTCTGAGCTCCTTCCCTTGTGTGTGGGAGAATTACTGGGAAGACAGGAATGAAATTTCTGCACCTCATGGCTTTTCAAGGAAATGGCAGACTTTAAACAAAGCCCAGTAACTTTGTTCCTGGATGGATGCTTTCAAAAATAGTTCCTCTATTTTGATCAGCTCTTTCTGACTCCCTCCTGCTCTAGTTCTCGATGAATGATTCAGGATCTGCATATAAGCTATCTGTGCAATGGTTGGCTCTCTCAGGTCCCAGATGACGCAAATTCAGCTTTCACTGCACATCCTCAGCTCAAACTAGGGCACTGTTCGGCAGTACTGTTAGTGTTAACCTTGTGCTGTCAGCCTGGAGAAGAAATGAATGCTATTCTGTTTCTATGCATAGTTGTGAAGCTAAACCAAGGCAGAGTACCCAGTATGTCAGGGCTCCATCAAATGTACTTATGTACTTGAGCAACAACTGACCATTGCTGTGAACAGGCTGTTCCTCAGGTATTGTTTACACAGCACTGTAGATGGTGGGGGGAGGGCCTTCACCTGTCTCAGTTTAGAAATTTAAATCATTATATTGAAATAATTTCTTTTGGACATCTCTTTCTACAGCAGCAGACTGGGAACAAATTTCAATTTACAGCTATTATGCAAATATTTAGCCTTGTGCTTCAGTGCTTCAGACCAACCATTTGTTTCTGCTGCCTGGCTCTCTGCCAGAGGTCTTTCAGAGTGGCCAGACCTATTAGCATTCAAGCAGTGATCAGAAAAATTAACACTACTGTAAATCAGAAATGCTAATTCTGTACTCTGTGTCTGTGGCCAACTCAGTGGAGAGCCCTCACCTCTGATGGTGACAGGCAATAATTTATTTCGCAATGCTAGTGTTTTGCATTGCTCATCCTGTACCATACTAGAGTACAATAGGTACCTGCTTGTAGCAATGTTCCAGTAGCAACAATAGCAGCACCTTGCTGCCATGTTGTTAAGTGTATTGCTCCTGCTAGAAGAATAATATACTTTGTGGTGGGAAAAGGCTCCTGAGAAAATTTGCAAGAAGTTAGTGTACATGAAGCATCCCCTGTACCAACTTCAAACACTGTTTGAATCTTTCCATCCATTTTCCCTGTCTGTGCAGCTTTCCCTGTCTGTGCAGCTCCTGCTAGAAGAATAATATACTTCGTGGTGGGAAAAGGCTCCTGAGAAAATTTGCAAGAAGTTAGTGTACATGAAGCATCCCCTGTACCAACTTCAAACACTGTTTGAATCTTTCCATCCATTTTCCCTGTCTGTGCAGCTTTCCCTGTCTGTGCAGCTCCTGCTAGAAGAATAATATACTTCGTGGTGGGAAAAGGCTCCTGAGAAAATTTGCAAGAAGTTAGTGTACATGAAGCATCCCCTGTACCAACTTCAAACACTGTTTGAATCTTTCCATCCATTTTCCCTGTCTGTGCAGCTGGGAGAGTGGAGATAAATGAGGAAAGGGAGAGTTTTGACATTTAAGAAAACCAACACAATGCAATGAGTGATATTTTGAATAGCACTGCTGGATTAATCCCAGTAAGGACAGGTGGTCTTCAGTCAAACATTTCATTCCCAACAATGTATTTCACTCCTTGCTTAAGGTTCCCTGGTGTGCCACCATATGCCCTACCCACACGCAGCTCTGAAGAGTCCCTCTGTCCTCCTCTGCAGGCACTCTGGTGTTTCAGCACTTGTGACCACAGTCCTGCATCACTAATTCACAGAAATTCGCATAACTTTTTCTAGACACAGGCTTTGGATTACAGTGACAGATTTTCATGTAATTGAAGGAGGAGGAGGGAGAGTTTTCATGCATCTTAGCTGCTGCACACTGTAGATGGAAGGGCCCAATGGCTGATGGGCCTTTGGTTGCTTCCTGAAACAGTTACAGACCAACAGAAAGCAGTGCTTTACCCCTGTAAACCTGGCTCCAAAACAAATAAAACCAGTCACTGACATGCAGCCATCTTAGAAGAGGGCTTATCGTGTCTGAACAATTAATCATTAGAGTTCCTAGAATACCAACACAGACTGAGTCCATACCTTCTCTGGGATCTTTAGCCTTTCCCACTGTGCCGTCCCAAATGACTCTGCCACATTAGCAAGCCTCAGTTTGAGTTCCCCCACAATGCTGTGTCTGGAGAACTTGTCGCAGTTTCTCAGGGTTAGAGTCAGTGTCCCCTCTGCCATCTCCTCCTCCATTAATGGGAATCTCAGGACCTCCTCCCAGAGGGTATGAAGCACTTTCTTCTTCAGCTCTGTCTGGGCCTCAGCAATACCGGACTTGCCCACCAGTGTGCCCAGTATGTAGCAATGACAGCCAGTGTCTTGGTCCCCACTCATTCTGCCATGCATAACTGGAAAAAAATGATTGTAAGGACCTCTCATAAAAGACAGCCCTGAGTATCTATGGCTAAATTGCTATTTCATGAGAGCCATCAGATAAAACAGCTGCATAGACATAGACCCATGCTCCTGCTTGCCCAGGGCAGGCTAAGCTGTGAACCCATGCTGTGGTGTTTTCCTCGTGCTGTGCAATGTCCTTGTCCTTCTGCCATTGCAGGAGTATTATGTCAGTGTTTGGTAGTGCAACAACTGAGTTTAAAGAAACATGCTCTGCTGAAAGATTCAAAGCAGCAATGAGATGAACATGGCACAAGGATGGGCAGCTCTTATTTGCTTTTACCTTGGCACACAAAGAAAACTTCTTACAAAGGCCTTGAAAGCAGGGTAGTCAGTCAGACCAAGACAGGAGAGACTTCCCTCTTGGCACACATTCACCACTTCAGGCCAGTGTGGGATATTTCTAAAGGTTATGACATTCTGCTTGTTGAACTTTCAGTAAATTTCTCTTTCAGAAGCCACCACCCCCCCCCCCCCGCCCAAAAAACAAAAAAAAAAAGAAGAGGTTGCTTTGTATCATGTCTAGGACTGGAGGGGCCCAACATAGTTCATGACTTCTGCTTTTCAGGTTTGCAGGCAATCACTTGGAATCCATGCCCTGCACATTCACTCAAGCAGTGGTGTTGACAGGTATTTGTGTTCCACAAGCCTAGAACCAGTGAAATATCCAGTGGTCCTGGGGATGCATTGAATTTAAGGTAGGACAGGAACTCTCTATAAAATCAACAGATGTCTTGTACCCTCTAGGTGGAGGATCACTGGTGGAAGGGTCTCTGTTCCTTACCTTCCAGAAGGGCCACACGCAGCTCGGCTTTTTGTTGGTCATACACAAGGGAGTAGTGCAGCTCAGGGGCCTGGTTACAGCTGGCTGCCCTCTCGGGGTTCAAGTGCTCTGTGACACACACGTCCTTTACTACACCTGAAACCAAAATAACCCCTTTAGCAAGCAGGTCTTCACCTTATAAGGAGGAAAAAATCCATCTTGTTTTGACTTAGCTTTTCTAAACAGCTTAATATTCCTGCACCTTGTATGTAGGAATATAATTTATACCTTCTTCCTCCACCATCATATCTCCTCTTTGCTCTGTTATCTCGTGCTTTCAGCTCTTTCTACAGCACTTGGACAAGGCGTCTGCTTTCTTCCACCTTGTGCTCTATGATGGGTCATACCTTTGCTCTTTGACCTTGTGCTAAGGTGAAGGTACCTAAAACACACTCATTACTAGTTATAATGTTTTATACTATTTTTAACCCACTTTAGCGAATTAAATGGTGTGTTCTTTGAAATGAGATCTTGAGTGCGCTTTGAAGCTGCCATGCAATTCAGCATTAGTTCAAACCTCTCTAAACAATTTTTAATTTTAACAATACAGTCTCTGTCATGCAGATGACATCTATTTCCATAGCACTTTGACCAGCTTGAAGACAATGAATTTGAGTACATATTAAATACTGAAATAAAGCAATTTGCAAGTCTAGAAGGGAGCAACAGCTTTTTGTCATCGAAGGCTGTTATTTGCAAGGTCAGTCCTGATTCACAGAAACCAATAGTGGGACCAGCACATTTCCTCCTAAAAATCTCAGCCACTGTCCAGACCAGATCAATGTGGCACTGAAAGGAGAATTCAGCAATTCTTGCTTTATTTCAGCAACACTGAGGTATGAAATAAGGCACAACAGGAAGCATATTTGCTTGTGCCACTAGCAACATAGAGAGGCTCTTACACCACCACTCTTATATAAAGCCTTAGCCTACATGCAGCCATCATCTTTCAGCCTTCCCACCCTATAATCTTTTCTCTGGCATCTAAGGATGTGGCTCAGACAGTTTCCTCCTTCAATGTAACTGCTTCCCATGGTACTTTCTTTTTCATACTCCTAAGTCTCAAGGTGGAGGGGTGAATGCAGAAACGTCCTCACAGAAGGACAAAAATACAATCTCAAGCAATTTTAAAGAACTAAAAAGAGTACTCTTAAAAACCACTCATGACAGAAGGTATTGTGTCTCTGGCAAATCTTAAGGAAGGTTTTATTAGTGTTGTAAGTAAGAGTCAATTATCATGCTAAAAGACAGCTGTGAAGGTAAAAATCAGTATGGAAGCAACCCAGACATGTTGCCAGATGTATGTAATTAACATTGCATTTTCTCTCAGGCTCCAGGAATCTTATGTTTCAGACTTTGGCATGTTACCCTTTGGGCTGGCTGGAAAACAAGAATTCTGTTTGGCAAAAATGTCAGAGGTGTCAGCCTTTGGTTTCACTGCACATTATAATAAGCCAAGACCATCTCACCAAAATGGTGGAAAAAAAAAAACACAGCAGAGAAAATAAAGTAGAAGCTGGAACCCCTGCTTTCAATTTCCCTGACGAGGACAGTTGCTGGACAGCTAGAATTTGTCCTGGAGGAGATACGTTGTCTAATTTTGGCGAGATATTTCACCCATACTCTGGCAACTGCTGTTAGTGGAACTACACTAAATGCACGTTTTCTATACAATGTCTGCTTCCAGTGAGGCAGATTCTTCAACACAAAAGGTGTTTAGTTAAAAAAAAAAAAATTACACCCAGACACAACTACATCTTTGTTATCTAAATGTCCTGATGAGCTCCATGACTACTTTCTATTAAACACATACATTGAAGACAGAACTCTTGATGCTTATGATAAGAGACTGAAAAACTCTCGATGTCTTCACTTTCACATTTATTTCTCTGACTACAATTACCTTATACTCAGAAGAATTACAAACCTACATCAAGAAAAGCAGATGTTAATCTGAAGACCAAATTCTCCTACCGTTTTGAGGGAGAACAAACAGCTCTTCATTGACTTCTATCTTCATCCTGTTCTCATCCAAACCAATATGTTTTCCAGTAGCTGGTTCTTCTGTTGTCTTCAGGGAGTACTGTGTGTAGTTAACAATTTCAGGTGAAGTTACTACTGGTTTGGGGCCATAAATGTTGGGAAACTTCAGGAGTGCTCGAGGCTGGACTGGCTCTGCAGTTTTCTTAACGTTGAACTGAAAATTAAAACCTTGTTTATTACTTCCCATTAATTAGACTAATTCCTCAAATTCTCTCAGTGTTAAATGAGCTGAGAAAAAGAGATAAAAGACAGTGTCTGTGGTCATTCTTACAATCACTGTTCTTGGGTAGAAGAAACCAAGGCCTTTATGTCCAGATGTGAGCCAAAACTCTTCTACTTGGTATGTCTTTTCAAATTCACTCCTCTACAGATACTTGGTTGCAACAAGAAAAAGATACATTCTTATTGTCTGGTTATTCCTCTGTTCCTGTACCAGTTAATCCTTCTTTCACAAGTCTATGTTTCCTCTCAATATAAAAGTAAGTCATGGACTTAATTTTGCTATGAGGTGTGGTAATTTTTACCCTGATATTTGAAGTCAAATACAAGATTAAGAGGCAATAGCCACTCACACATTTCAGAGCATTTTACATGAGTATATATTAAGCATTAGAAAGGCAAAGGCATGTCTCATTTGGAGCAAGTATGATCATGGTATAATAAAACCAGAGAGAACTGACTGAATGACTGAGCCCTACAACAACACAGCGAGAGTAGTTGATTCAGTGGTCATCTCAGCCTCTGGGACTCTGTCCTGGTTCTGTGGACCAGAGCTCCACCTGACCCCTAGACATGCATTTCTCTTTTATTATACCTGGATTGAAATTTGGATTTATGTCTGAGCTTGTTCTTAACATTTCGATTCCCTGCTGAATCAAGAACATGAATGAAGAATCTGAAGGATACTGTAATGCTCAGGCAGACCAAGCAAAGTTTGTCACAAAGGCATTACTATTCTCCCAAAACAATAAAACATATTTTACTGGAATATAACGGTCTTATTTTCCTTATGTACCAAGGAGGAATCGTGTCTACTCTCAACTGAAATAATTCCTGATTCATTTATAATTGGATTCATCAATGGGAAAGAACAAAAGCTGACTAGCAAATGACTCTGACTCTTACAACAGATTTTATTAAGGTTTCCATAACACGAAAGACAAAAAGCATTTGGTTTGATTGTCATTTTTGTTGATTATTGTGCAGTGGGATTCCCTCTAACCCTACTGTCTGCCAACCTATTCTGTGTTAAGTTTAGACCAAGGATGAGTCAGAAAAGATTCATAATTGTAATTAAAGTTTGTCATTAGTCTCATAATTTCCTATTAATAATGAATGTAGATCATACCCTGAAGCACTTGTCTATGTTGGGATTTTGTAGTCCCAGTTCATATGTCCTGAGGGAGCATACCTGTTCCTCAAGAATTAGAGCTGAAAAAAGAAAGCAGTCTTGGACTTCAGCTCTTTAGTCATATTCTGCTTATGGAGATTAAACTACTATTGTTATACACACTTGACAGTGGTAAAAAAATAATCAGGTCAGTGATTCCATCTTCTCAAGGAATCCAGCGCATCAGCATTTAGGCAGTCCACTAGGTAACATAGTATTTTGTTTTGTCTAATTTTAAGGGCTCTAAAAGCAAAGTACATTGAGAAAGAGAGACATCACTGTGTGCAGTCCCCACCTAGCATTCAGATGAGTTTAGATATTATGTAGGTCATATGGTTTGGGCCTGTGAGATCCCTCTTTTAGAGATGTAAGCCTCATCAGTTCTAAAACACATAGGATATTTGAAGTTACTCACCCAAACCTTAAATGCAGTTTTCCAATCTTATAAAATTAAAGCAGACAAATCAAGCAAAATGTGTTAGGAATCACTAGACAAAATCTTGAAAAAAAATGGTCACTTTTGTTCTGCAAAGGTATTACTTCTAACACGCATAGAGTGCCTGACATAGCGGACAGTTAGTGCTGTTCTTTCTCTCTTGAAGCTACTGTATAAGGCTACTGTCCTTGCAGCCACTGGCCATCATGCCAGAGCAGTACGCCTGCACTGCTGTGTGCTGCTGGCGTGTGAAGCTCTTTGGGATTCTTTGAGATGAAAAACACCATATAAATCTGTTATTAGTACAGTCTTTTCTTCCACTTGCTAAAAGCCAAACACTTAGTCAAGAAATACATCAGCACACAGCAACTAAGAGCTCCACTGGCTCTAAATATCTCTCTTGTCCGACTGCTCTGCAGAATTAGAGATGAGAGACATATGTAAGCACAGTGAAACTAGCCCACCCCCTCTTCCAACTGCATCTGCCTCTGTTTATTATTTTTTCTGCCAGCTCTGTTCCCAAGTGGTGTCTGCTAATCTAGTTACACAGTGGTGCCCTATGGAAGTTCCCTTTGCAAATCAGTAGCAGTATCTTAAATAAACAGATCAGCAGAAGAGTTCTGATAGTTCTATATAAAATACCTGAAAGCAAAGAAACCAAAAGCAGCAAGGAGGCTGCAACTGACCCTTCTGGGTCCTTGCTCATTGTCACTCAGACAATGCACCAGATTGTTGCCATTGCTGTATGTGTTTAGGAATGCTCATTCTGCACACTTTGCTGAGGCATTTTTTAGTTGTTCTGTAGATCTATCTTTGTGTTCGAACTTCTCATGTATGCAGGGCATGTCCACAGGGAGCCTCTGTCTGTAGCAAACACAAGCATCACTGTCATGGGAGACACAGCAAGTGAATAAAATGCAGCCTTGCTTCATCTTTCTTTTGTCATCTCTGTTTATCAGAATCAGTGGCCCTGACAGGCTTCAATAATTAAGTATGCCAAGCACTGACAAGGACGGACAGTGTACTAGTGTAGCTGGAAACAGTCCCAAAAGGGCGATTTATAAAGAGAGACACAGATGATGATAAAATTTCACAAGCTCAGAACTCAATGTAAGATTCATTGCTTCAAGGTACATAGACTGATTCTGAATCAGTGACAGCATAGGAGAAATCATGTTCTTGGCAGGAAAACTATTTTAATTGGAAAGAATTGTTAAACATATGGAATATGCAAACTAAGAACATTTTGCACTTTCTGTGACAGAATGTTCATTCGGCTGCTATAATTTGGCCAGATTTCTTTAAAAAACCACAAACTGGTAACATTAGAAGTAATACTTCTAATTAGAAAGTCCACAATGCTAAAAGAATACTGTTGCTCAGTAGTAGTGATATACCGAGGGCATGTTGAATAATTTGATCCTCTGTTGGTCAAATACTGGATTAAGTTATGGTAAAATTGATGAATGTAGAAATATTGTGAGGAGCATAACCTAATAGCTGCTGGGTCCCGGAGGCTTAACTGGACTTCATAGTGACTTAGTGCTTATTTCAGTCATGCAAGCAAGATGACACCCATGAGTCCAAGCTCCAGGATAGAATATCTCTCTCCCAGGTTGTTTCCCAAAAGGGCCGTAGAAAAAGAAAACCTCTAGTCCGAGTATGGAGTTAAGGTAAATATTTGAGAGGTTTCTGAGGCAGAAGACTGCAACAACAAAAAGTCTCTTGTAGAAAGAGACTGACAACAAAATTATATGTGGATAGTGTTGTTCCAGACAACAGCTAGAAAAAAATGCTATGCAAAGTGATATGACTATCGAAGTTACACATTTCTCATTCATTTTAGTACAATATGTGGCAAATCTCAGCATTATTACACATCCTGATATACATGAGTTGGTAAATCCCCTGCATGGGTTAGAAAAGACAACAAAGGAGCCTGGAAAGGACACACCAAAACTATCAAACAGGACAGGAGGTGAAAATCATCCTATGAAAATGCAATCAACTTCTAGGAAGCGTTCACCATGCTTATGGATGAACACTCAGAATCAGTAGCAAACATTTGTGAAGTCCTGAGCTCGGTGCAGATGCCCATCAATGGTCAGCGGAGCCATCCTTAAACCCTCTAGCAACCAGAAGATCTGATAATGTGATTCAGTGTGTATGCATCAGGTCTTACAATACAATTAGTAGATTTGGTCATCTTTTCTCAGAATGAACTACAAGAGGAATATGAGGATGTCAGGATTCTTCTCTAACAGCTTAGGAGTAGTAGCCACAGAGAGGTTGAATGTATAATTATAACATTACTGAGAAGTCCAGCTGGGACTCCTGCTACATTCTTTAATAATGCAAAAATAATAGGCAGCTCAGATAATCAAATGGCAGACAAAGATTGTTAGATAACGGATCACTGGCGTTTGGAGTTGGCCGCTATGTCATAAGATTTGGTTGAATGGGTAGATGAAAGCGAAAAAGATGTAGGCATAAACATCAAAAGCAACAGCCAACAGGTAGTACTTTCAGAGACTGAACTGTGTTATTGTTCATGATAAAGACACAGTCACCCAAAGAAATCAGTCATTTTTTCCCTATAAAGAAGAACTTCCCATTAATAAGTACATTAGAAGGGTTCTATAATTCTCGTCTCTATCTTTTACATTGAGCTCATGAGTAAATCAGGGGGGTTGGATTCTAACAAGAAAGACTGTATAAGGATGCCTGACATAATCCGTACGCATTGCTCTTATAGTAAGTGAAAAAGCAATTCACATTAAGTGAAAAAGCAATTCACCATGTGATGAGATTGTTCAGTCATCACACTCTAGATTCTCACATTTTTTTATTATTTCAATGCCTTGTTTTAATATTACACATAATTAGTCCCCTCAGTTAGAGGAGCAGAGGGAGTAGGAGGGATGGTTTCCACAAGAAACCAGCTGTTGAAAGGGAACTATCCTGCAGGAACCATAAGGTATCGTAAATAGAGTTACAGAAATAGCTGTTAGAGGAGATCTCAGCGAAAATCATCTCCTCTTTACAATGCTGCCTGCCACCTGATAAAGTCCAGTCTTCTCTCCTCAGGAAATTATTTCCCTTGTGATCTAGCTTGTCAGCTAAGCAGCATTTCCAGTCCTCCTCCCTTATTTTTGCTATTAGGAGCTTTCTCTTTGACAATGTGTCAGCTGTCTCCTGCTCTAGTAATTCTGTGGGTCACCCAGCTCCTGTCTGTTTTTCCCACACTCCTCCTCCCATTAACATCCTTATTATATCCTGAACACAGTAAGCAGATAAATAGGCAGCATAAATCACATGCTGAGTAGTCCAACAGAGAAGTTGCATCCCCACCCTTTACATTTAAAGAAAAATCACAGAGTAAATTAGAGACCATCTTACTTGCTGGACTGGCTGAAGCACACTGGGCTTAATGTTTCCTGAGTCCTCCTCTTGGTCCTTTTCCGACAGTCCTTTCCCAGGTTGCTTGCATTTGCAGAAGCAGGTGAGACCGCAGAGGGCAAGGATGCTTGTTGCAGTCCCTAAAGTAGCCCCCAGGGCTATAACAGGGGCAGATAAAACCATTGTCCTGTTCTGCACAGGAACAAAAATCACAGAAACACTGTGACTTCTTCTCCCTGGGAGAACAGCTCTTGCACATCCACTCCGATTTCTAGGCTGGCTTCATTCTCCTTGGAAGTCTGAAAACAATTCTCTTGTGCAGCAAAGGGACCAATCTAGCGACAGAGATAAATCATCCCACCTTTGCTAGGCAACAAGGCTACCTTTCTATTCTGATGATGGAGTTTCTGCTCCAGGTCAGGTAGAAGAAATAGTGATTGTGGTGTCTGCAATCTCCATATAGCTGCAAACAGGCAATTTTCATTGAAGCCTTTTCTCCAGCTCCACTGGGAAAAGTCTGATGTGTGATAGAGAGGAAAGACGTCAGCAGAAGGGGCTGGGCTTTGCTAGCTAACTCACAGAAAGTGCATCCAAATATTTGATCAGCTCTCTAGCAATATTTCTGAGGCCTAGCTTGCTAATTTGTTCGAGAGGTTGATTTTTGTCTCTCTTAAAGCAAATATAGCGATTGCCAGAAGGTGCTGGCCTGAAAAGACCTGTTATGATAGCATTGCATGATAGCACAATAGCACTGTAGTCAGAGTAAAGCCTGCATGTAAGTCAGGCAAAGCTTTCTCATTCTTCAGAGGCTGGAGAACAAACAAATACAAGAATTAAGAACAGCCCCACACCTCACCAGTTTCTCCTCAAAGAGCAGGATCTGAACCTTTTGGAGCTGCTTTCTGCAGCACCAATGTAGAGCAGCTCTTCTTTTTAAAAAGACAGCAGAAAATCCTATCAAGCAAGACACACTGGCACATACGCTGCTTCCTCTGGAGAGGATGAGAGAGGAAACAACATATGCTATGTATTAGTCATACTGCTTACTACACCAGAGTTAGGCTGTGGGCTGGTAAGAACAGTAGAAGAACCTACATGAAAAGCCTTGAAGGGCTACATGTCCGTTGTAGTTTTCTCCTGAGGTGACAAAGTGATTAAGTTCTCTGACTCATTTATTTTTGCCTTATTTCTCAGATTGCCCAACTTGGAGAAAAGGAGAATAAATGCCACCTTTCAATGTGTTTCTTGGGACGTGTACAGCCATTTTCTGAGTATTTCACAAGGAGTGTCAAGTGACTAGAAGATTAGAATTGTGGGTCACCATGTATCTGGGCCAGAGTGGAACTAGTAAGCATGAAGCAAAATATTCCTTATCAGGCTCTGGAAAACATACTCTGGAAAGTTTACTGGGAGTTTCTTTTTCTTTCTGTTTTGGAATAAAGTTGTTGACTCTGGATCATGAACTATGCACACAGAAATGCTTAGTAATTCAGTTTTGTGATCTTTCTGCGGCTCAGGTTTTGCCATGACTATTTCCTGACTTTTTATGATGCTTCACATCTTACTCATGACGGCTAAGTCAGCCTTTGTTCCATTATTTATATGTTCATCTCCCTGGCACAAAGCTTCCCTTGCACATCCAACTCTTACTTTAATTGTTAAAGATCCCTCTTTAACACTGCAGCACCTTTATGGATGCAGTGCACGTTCCATCATCCTGCCTTCTCCTCATCCTCCCAGGCTTGTCAGACACGTCTAGCCCATCTCCTCCTCCTTTCCCCCCCCGCCCCCAACTTTCCTGATGCCTCATCAAGAAGAGACTCATGATAGACTCCTTAAGCAGAGACAATTCACCAATACACTTTTGAGCATATGGAAACAGGCCCTTTCATGTCAGCCCATGGAAGGAAAACCTTGGACTTTTTCTTCTGTCTATACAAGAACATAGAAGTGGCCTCAATAGGCTGAGCCACTGGTACATCTCTCACTGTGCTCAGTAGTGGGAAGAATGTCATATGGGGATTGAGAAAGTTTCACTAAAGGCTTCCTTTCCTTTCTGCTCTTCAGGGTTCAGGAGCTTCTGAAGCCTTAAGCAGCATCCTTTTGTTTACCTGTGTTGATCCAAACTTTCTCTGACATAGGCAGACTATTGCAACCATTTGCTAACTTACCTGACAAATACTTCATTCAGCCTGTAGCTGGACAGATAACATCATAGTCATAGGGCCATGAGGACTTATCTTCAATCTGAAGAACATACCATATAATCAGAGACTTCCACTTGAAGTGAAGACAGGAGTGTTTGAAAGAGGACAAAAAGGATGGATGCACTATTTAGATATCTTTGGTTTCCTCAATAGGATGGTTTCTTTCTCAAGGTGGTAATGAAATCTAATACAGCTAGGTCAGATTCCCTGAGATATGGAAACAATTTGAAAACCACTTTACCCTGTTAAGGGTAAAATACATTAAGAGAGATTGGGAGTGGAGAAGACATTTGATCCATTCATGGGATGCAATCTTCATGTATTTTCTTCAAGCTGTTCTGATAGTTACTTAAAAACTGTTTACTACAGGCTGTGGAAGGAAGGTCACATCAGAATCTCTCTGCAAGACAATAATTTAATAGTATACCTCTCCAAGATGTTTTCTAGCTGCTCATATATGAAGTTTAAGTTCTCCTTGCCAGAAATTGCGTATGCTGTAAAATGTAAGATGTGCAGAAACATTGCCAGCTATCATAGTTTAATAATAATAATGACCATGCAGCAGTATTTTGCTCTTATTGCTAGGAAAACAAAATAGCTTTTACTAAACATTGAACATTAGCAATATGTGAGCTTTTATATGTGACAGGCCAAAGACTGTAAAATTTTATGCATGCCAGGATGCATGTAACTGGGACAGACACATAATTTAACTGTAGCTTTGGCACAGAGTCACTGCATCTATCAATCGTGGTTGCTTATTTCTAACACATCCTTTTCTAAAAAGATTAGACCATAAATGTATTTAAGAGTTAGCTTTACACTTGCTTGTTTTAATACCCAATAATAAAATCGTTTCTTTTCATTAAACCAGTAGTAAGCTAAAATGGGGCCAGGCTAATGACCTTTCTCAGTCATTACAGAGAAATCAGGTAATTCATACTGATATCGTCCAAAATCAAATAGCACTTTTATCTGTCACATCTGCCATTAGAAAGAGACTTGCCAAGGCAGAAAGATGAAAGCTTGTCTTTGCAAGCTAAGTTTTATGAGCAGATTCAGGCCTGACAACATATTTTACAGTCAGTCTAGCCATGTATTTTCTGCAGATTCTAATACAATGTGTGTATAAGAATGACAAAAGCATATATGTGGTTTTCAGCTCCTGAAACTGCAGACATAAATAATTCTGTGATGACAAAATACAAGGCAACAGACAACCTTCAGTGCTTATAGATTTTTTTGCTCATGCTTTGAGATTTTCCACTGATATTTTGGGCCTTTCTGTCTATTGCCTACATGAAAGAGGCTTTCTCTGAATGAAAAATTGGTAGTAGAGATCACATGGAGAATTGAAAAAGCTTTTGTATCTCCTGGCTTTACTTCAAGCCTTACCAGAAAAAAAAAAAGCCCTTTAATGCAATTGCCAACCACTTGAATAAGCAGGTCAGAGATTTGCAACTTTTATTCTGGCATTAAAAGACACAAATTAAAGTTCCAGAATCCCTCACTATCACAAGGGAAAACTGACATACATCTGAATGAAACATGGTTGCAGACTACTCTCCCTGACCCAGCACACTCCATCTGGGGCTGGTGTTTGTCAGACATACTCTGATTCTCACTGAGGAATTTCACCAGGCAGAAGTGCAAGTGAACAGATGGAAATGGGAAAGCGATTTTTTTTTGCAGGGAAATCCTTGTACCAGTCACATTTAGCCTGAAGGTGAGATGGTGAAATTCTGAGATTCTGTGATACAGAAATGGGACAGTTTGAACAGGACAATGGTTTAAAATATCTTGTTAGGTCATAGCAAGGTGTTTACATCACCAACTTTTGTCACTGAAATAGTCAGTTAATGACAGAAGACCACATATGGCTGTCATGCATTTCTCTAACAAGAAAATTAAGAATGGCAAAAGCAAAAGTGCAGGTAAAAGGCTCATGCTTACAATGACTATGTCTACCTCCTTATGCTTTTCTATGTTTTGCCTCAGGAAGTTAACACTTTACGAAGGAGATTTTTGCCTTCCTTCATGTGGTGAAGTATTCCTTCACCAAATGATGAAGTATTACAGACCACTGAATCTTGTGCAGTGCTGTTGAGACAAAGCAGTTGCATCTACATATTTATATGCAAAAGAAGAGGAAGATTTGTGAGAAGAATGTGGGCTTGGCCTCTCCATCACTGTCACTGGACAGATCTGTAGATATAAATCAAGTGAATGAAATAATTAAGACAGGAACAAAGAATAATTTTCTAAAAGGGAGATACACAATGATCAACTTCAAAAAAATGAGCTTCAAGCTGTGGTCCTTCAGCTATTGTTAATGCATATAGAGGTCCTGAAACCTCCAAACTTAGAAGAGTACCTACGTTTGTAGCCTTTTGCCACTCTGCTACCCTCAGGGTGATGATAAGGATTTAGCACACAAAAGAGTACAGCTAGTTGCATGTGTGCAGTATAGGGCTCATGGTGTACAATTCTGTACTAGGACACCACACTGTCCTGAGACCAAAATCTGTGGGATTCAGGAGATCCATATTAAAAATCGGCCTGTGTACCTATTTCAGGGGTCTGCCCTGTCCCTCCTGTTACCAACAACCACTGTAAACCTGGCAGCTTTTGCATCCCTTGTGGCAACATTTAATGAATATTAGCAGAGTGTGGGAGGCTTGGTGCTAGAAAGTAGGGAGGAGACAAAAAGCAAAAGTGATCAGGAAGGGTAGCATGATCGAAAGGAGGGTAAGAAGAAAAACACAAGGTAGGAATAGAAAGGGTCTGTAACATGTGAATTGGGCATTGGTGTGATTGCTGAGGGACAGCTCTTCACCCTGCTCTGCTGGGCCGAGTGCCAACTCGCTGCACAAATTAGAGGGAGTTCAAGAAAGAGCCCCATAAATTAATAAGGGTCTGGAAGGTAAGGAATGGAAATGTGACTCAAGGAGGTTAGTCTGTTCATTAATGAAAAGGCTAAGGGGAGGACTCAGTCAAAATTCCCAGCTGGGGAATAAATCTTTAACAATAGAGGTCCTCCTCTGTCAAGCAAACAACACATGACCAGAAGCTAATGGCCAGAAGCCGATGACAGACAAACTCAGTGTAGAAACATGTTGCAGATTTCCAATAATAGGCATTATTTCAATTTCCAAGGGATTATAGTGGGTTCTCCATAATGAGCAGTTTTGAAATCAAGACTAATATTGTGCAGCTTGTTTTTATGGGATTTATTTTCATTCGTTTTTAAGTCAAACTGATGTGTACCTACCAATGACATCACCAATGTGCTGTCCTCTGTTGTTTCATGTTCGCATAGTGCCTGCTTGGGGTCTTGTAGCAGTATTAATGTGTGAGGCAATTTTTAAAAAAAAAATCATAATTCCTCTGAGAGCACCGAAGGGCCATCTGCAAAGAGAAAGGCAGCTGTGCTTTAGAAAGTAAAAAAAAAAAGAAAAACAATGGTTGTGCTTCATTAGGTGAACCGCTTTACTGTGAGGTCTTAGCACCTCAGTAATGGAGATTCAGAAAGAACCAGGACAGACCTGGATGAAAGAAAGACAAATACATCACTGCAGATGCAACTGAAAGGAAAGTGTTGTTCAGAAAAGTGTCAAGTCCGAGGTTAAGTAAGTTCCTAGTTAGCAGTTGAAGTTAAGCAAATGAACAAATGTTTTCCCAATTGGTGGAGGGTATCTCGCTGAGAGCAGATGAATAACCCAGATAGCCTGCTTTTCCATCAAGCTCTGCTCACTTGCTATCGAAAATCCAGGTGTATTTTGCGCCTGACTATCTCAATTTCTGTTAAAAATTGCCAGTTGGAGAAGCAGAGCTCGCTTTTGCACAGGTAGTTCTACTGCAAGTATATGTTTATTTCTTTTCTACTATATTTTTTTACAATCACGGAAGATTTGAGAAGCCTCAAAACCTCCTAAAGTGTCCGTCACCAAATTATACACTGTGTATTTGTAATAAAATACTGCCTCCTAGAGGTGATGTTGTTTTTCTTAGAGTTGCTTAATATGCTAGAGTTTCAGTTTATACGCCACTGCTGTAAAGAAATTTTGCAGAGAAATGCATTGGGATCTCATGCTTTTAGTTAAAATTAATAAAATTCTAGCTGCAAAGCCAGGAAATTCAAGAAATGTGGCTGCCTTTAAAGCTTTAGTTCTATCCACTTCCACACCAGCCTTGTCTTCAAATGTAGGTATAGGAAGTATATATTTTCAAATGTAGGAAGGTATACCATTTTATTTCCAAATGAACTCTGGATAGTTTGCTCATAAAATTCCCTCTTTCTGGGAATGAAGCAGGGTTACATACTAAAAGCAACAGGTTTTTATGCATGTCCCCTTCCAGTGAAAGAATATATAAAGAAAAATAAGATTCCAGATCGCTGGCTGAACTTAAGGTTTGAGCGGCTGGAAATACAAACAATGATTATATGTTTCTTTCTCATTTTCTGTACACTCAACGTGGTACTTTGTATTCTGATTTACACAAGAGCTGAGTGCTCGCATCTGCAGCAAAATTCCATGAGAGCCATGCTGGCGTATTTGCAGCACTGTGTGGCAATGAGCGGTCTGAAAAAAAAATAACCTATAACAGGTACTTAGCAGGTAGCATTGTGGGAGAAAGCCCAAGCAGTCAAGCAGTCCTTCTGGATTTGCAGCAGGACTTGTGCCTTGCACTTGCTATGTTCCTCATCCCACTACCTCCCAGATCACAGCTACTACTGTCACTGCAGAAGAAACTTCAAGAGAAAGAAGGGGAAAACTCATTAAAAAGGCTGTCTAAAAACGATGTCACCAGATTGAAAAGAAATTCATAGATAGATCAGAAAGCAAGAATGGAGGTGTGGAACAGCTTCTGGGTGAGGAATGAACAAGCGGGCTACAGCTCTTCAGCTTGGAAAGGAGAAATTGCAAGGGGAGAAGAAAGAGGTCTCTGAAACTGGCTAGGGATCTACTTCCCAATCCTTAAGAATTACAGGGAAGATTGAGGCTGAGTCCAGGTTCAAAACAAAGGGGAAGTATGGTATGTGTTTACCCTGTTCTTAAGTGCTTTTCTAGGCAGCCACTTTTGGCCCCTGTCAAACAGAGGACATTGGGTCAGAGAGGCTTGTGTTCCAGACCTGGGTGGCTGTTCTAGCAGACATCACATGCTGTACAAATTTTGTTTTCTACAGCTTCTAAGTAAAACCCTGAGAAGAATCGGCTTCCTTCTTGGAAATGTTATTTTGAGTCACTGACTTGTGTGAAGTGGCAGTTTGGCAATAACTGTTGGCCTCTTATTCTTTCTTTCCATGTTTCCTTTGAGCCTCAGTTTTCAGGCATTACCTCCATCTGTCAAAGAGGCACAGGTAAGAACTCACACTGAACAGACTGCTCTACCTAGACTCTCACTGTATTTGTTGGGGTCTTTTGCTAAGTAACCCCATCAGCAGAAGCTGCAAATACCTCAGCAGCAGTAATTCTTAGTGCCAAATGTGAATCATTTTTTGAAGTGAAATTTTTATTGCTACTAATATCAAGAACACCACATGAACAGTTTTCCCCCAGGCATCATTACCTGATGCTGTTCCTTGATGTGGAGATGGGGAAAAGAACAGAGGAAATCATCATAGATGAGAGAGACTCACAGTTTCTAGTTTTGGAGTTGAGAAATCATGTTTCTGTTCATGTTCACCTCTAGCAATTGCTTGTGACCCACAATATTTCTTCTGGGTTTGAAACACTTTCTGCAACACTGGTATTATACAAATTTTAGCTATCACTCCAATAAAAAGAGTTGGCACGCATGATCATGTACCCAGACATTGCAGCCAAGAGACAAACACTCTCTATAAAACCAGCCTTCTCAGGAAACAGCATCCAGCTATCAGAATAGATGCTTTCCATTGAGTTTATTGACAATGACTTAAGCACAAAGAATGGCATGTGAACATTGATTATGGTATCCTTCCAGCTCTACTACCGTGACTTGCTTGACCTCCATACCTTCCTTTGAAATAGTTGAGACTGGGAATTGGCTTTGTTGTCTGCAGAAATAGCTGCTATTTTTAGCTTTTCAGGTTGAGATCATTGTGAGTTCGGACAAGTTTGACAGGTAATTGCTACTCAGAATCAATGCTGTCCAGTGTGAAACAGAGAAATAGGTCTTTCACACTCCACACTCCAGCTAGCACTATTATTGACAGCTTTGCAGTCAGGCCTCATGTAAATGATCTTGAGATAGTCACCACCTTCAGACACTTCTGTGTTGAAAAGCACAGGGGCATTTCCTGTGACTGCCCCAGAGGACTATACTTGCTTTGTACACAACTTTAAGTCCCCAGAGCAGTCATGGCAGAACCTCCCTTTAACACGAGACTGATAAAGTTACATCTAAATTTGGAAAGAGGCCTCTCATATCTGCCTCTTGCAGGCATTCTAGGGAATTGTTTCCTTCTTTTTCAAAAGTGCCCAAATTATACTTCAGAGAGGACTGTTGTGTCTCCAGTAGCCTCCCTGACTTCAAGCTCAACTGTTTCCTGGTTCCTCTCAAATCTCCTGAGTAAACTGTCTTTCATCTCCAAAAGCGCAAAGTGTGTCAGAGGCTCTGCCCCTGGTAAAGAAGGGAGAAATATGACACACTTATGGCAAAGAGCAAACCCCTTACTGCAAATTCTCTTACTTGATTCAGTTGTTTCCATTCTGGTTTCCAGTATCTATTCCACTTCTGTGCTTACACTGGCTAGCTCACTCTTTCCTTTTTTCCTGGACACATTTGTGACTTTTGAAACTCAGCTATATCCTCTCTCTACTTTCATAAAACTTCACCTCCTCTTTCACCTCCCATTTCTTCTATCTATTCATTTTGTAGGTTTACTCCTCCTGCCCTCACCATATGAAAATCCATTATCTATTGAGAGAATACATAGCTTTTCTTCCTCCATCTAATATGTCCAACTGAGTTTTTCCTGATCCATTCTGTCATATTTCATAAACACTTTACAGATCCCATACCAATATCTGACTGATCTGCCTTCTTACGGTGTGAAATCTCAGGTTCAGACTGACATCCTCTCTCAAGAGACTTTATATGAGCTTAAGTCTAACACAGTCACACTAAAACTCATGATTTCCTCATCCAGCTTGCCTTCACCATCCAACATCATCTGTCACAACACTAGTTATACATCAAAAGCTCTCATCACTCAAGAGCATACAACTTGGATGTCCCCAGCATGACATATTCCTATCATATCAGCAGCAGTTTGTGTCTTCTCAGTCAGTGCTGGGCTCTTCTTGTTGTCTATACAGTTTAACTTCTCTGATGTACCAATTGCTGTACTGTACGCTGAAGTACTGAAGATTTTTTGTAGCGCCATCAGACAAAAATAGGTGATTAAGATCAAATCACCCCAAGCCTATAATCTAGGAGAAAAAGACTTTTTGTTCCAATAAAGTTTAAATTTTGCATTTCACCTTAATTACAGCAAAATACATGAATCTTTTGTCAAAATTTTTGTTCAAATTTGAGACACACTTGGTACTAGACAGTAGGAGGGAAAGGTCAATTCCTGTCTCTAGAACAGGAACAGTTGCGTCATCTTCAACTGCTGCATGGCAAGGTGTGTAGGAGAGACAACTGCCTACAACTTTTTTTCCCAGTTTGACTAACTTTGCATGGATCAGGTCACAAAACAATAGGTTACAGAAGCCACACTATGATTAGATTCAGAGACTACTTCTTTATTTAAAATGAGAGTTTAGATGGTCTAAACATTTTGAAAATCTTTATAGGGTCCAGTCATAGTGGAATAGACAGTGCCTTCCGGGTCACACTAGTCAACCCCGGGAGGAAGCTCCCAAACCCTCTTCTCATGTCAGAGGCAGAGAAAAGACAAGGCAAAGAGACTCCAGTCTCTGCAAAGTGTGGTGTCATAACCACACGTTACACGTTGTGCTCTGCAGCAGTGCCCAAGTAGTCTGCTAGGTGAGAAGGACCTCAGATAGACTCTTTTCCCCCAAAGCTGCAAAATCTGTAGCTTGATCTTCTAAACCAGATCTCTGACATGTCATGAGAAAGGAGAAAAAACTTCTCCTATGTTGCCACAGAATAGGATCACTTCCAAACACAGCAATGATCTTTGTCTCTGACAAAAACCAGAAATTCAGTTACTAGAGTAGGGCTAAATGCAGCTACAGCTACGAGGCAGCAAATAGTGCCAGCTGTCTCTCATGTTGCATTATAAGTACATGACAGCCTGTCACTGCTGCCTCTATCCAGTGGCACTGTTGATGAGTAGGACAGGGTGCAGAGTCCAGACCTCAGTTAAGAGTAGACCTTCATCTCCATGCTCTGCAACATAAGGAGAGGTGAGGGGCAAGGGAAGGAGAGAAGTAGCTACTCCCAGGCTGAAGGCAAAGAGATGGAGGTGTCCTGCTTCCTCCCCTCCAGGACTGGGAAGCACATTCTAGTGTGAGTTGAGAGCTGCAAACCCACAGAGTTATTCAGTATAAGGACCAGCCTGACGTCTCTCCCATCCTCTCAACTTTATTTAACAGAGGGACACACAGCGACTGTGTGGGCTCCAAAGGCACTCAGACCTCCCTTCGCAGATGCAGTTCCTGCCTCCAGGAAGAAGAGCTGCAAGTCTTTGGCAGCTTCAAAGGCACAAGGCAGGAGAAGCCTGGAGAAAGGTGAGGGACCCCCTTGACCACCAGCAGGAGTCTAGACTGGGACAGATGTGTTGCCTGGGGTACAATGACCCATTCTGATGGGATCCAAAGGGAAGTGCACTCAATGCTAGAGTGCCTGTCTGTCACTCTGGGGAAACATCACTGCTTCCCTTTTCCTCAGCTCAGTTTGTTACCCCTTAGCACGTGGCTGATAACAAAGATGTATGTATAAGCAGCAGTGTGAGGAATTTAAGTGAAAATAATGCTTAATGAAAGGCTAACCTAAATCACCCTAGGCTAGCAGTCAAACTGTCTGCTACAGTAACCATACTCTGGAGTGTGGAAAAAGATATCGTCTCATAACAGCTCAAAGTTTGGGCTGACCATCTTCACTGACAGCAAGGACCATCTCTGCTAGTTTCAGTCTGTGAGTGCTTTAATCAGATGTACCCATCAGCAGAGATGACATTGTGTGGTCCTGCTCCTGTGAGTATAGGTAGGTCATCAAGACTTCTGCCCAGTGACTTGCATGATCAGGCAAATCATGACAGTTTTCCCGGATAGTTCAGTTAATTGAGTATAAACGTGGAGTTGGTAATTTGAAAATATATATATATATAATTTATTTGTATTTTACTTTTTTTAGTTATGTCATCACATAAACCAGTACCATTGTGGTGCGATGATTCTTTGTCAGACTCCAAGATACCAGAATTGCAATGGTCTAGGGTAGAGCCGTAATTCATCTAATGGCAGGCAACAGAGACTGCCTCTCTGACTGTCATAAATTCTTGGAAAGCCGAACTCTGGCATTCTCTTCTCCTTTTTATAATGGTTTAGAATGAATGACACAAGGGGCTCACTCTCTTCTAGATCAGAAAAGATTATCAGAATAAAGAAAGTGATAAATACTCCACTCTTCTCTCCTTTGCAGAAACCAATCACTTTGAATATTCCACATCACCCACTTCTTCAATTTCCTGCAGAGTTTGCTTATTTAAAGGAGGAATACAAATATACTCACAGATCCTGTTTATTACACTCCTTATCAGAGACAGAAAGCAGATACATATGTAAAGGGTGGGAACAGACCTCTAAGTAGCAGGTTTCTCAGAGTGCCTTGACCTTGATGTGTTGCTAAACTCACGCTGTACCACTTGCAGATCCACAACAGAACCATCCCTGTAAGAAACCAGAGTTGCAGTTCAGATCTTACAGTACAAATAGGTGGGTTTCCCATATACAAGTCTGTGAACCAAAGCTGAATCCACTGAGGAGAATGGATACTACAGAAAAGACAATTCTGAAGCCAAAAGGCTAGACTTGAAAGCCCTCAGATTAAAGTTTGGCCATGCATGCCTGTATCAACTAGATACATGAATCTAAAATAACTTAAAATCAAAAACATAGCTAGGCTTTTCTCTTCAGCAAAATATCTTAAGATAGCCTCTCTAATCTATTTCAGCTACAAGCTCTCCGAGGAAAGAGACAGCTTAATATGTTCATCAAGCAACAGAAAGCATACTGGTAAGTGCTTGAGAAACAGTAACCACAGGTAATTTGGCACTGACCCCTTAATGTGTTCAGTAGCTAATGGCAGCATCTCTGCAGGTGAGTAGAAAAGAGAGGCCTATTTGGAAGCTTTTTCTTTAATCACAGCTGTTAGCCAAGATTAATGTAGCCACAGTTCCTCTGAGAAGCATTACAGATAGATTGGGCATGGTTTTGGGTAGTAGCCATCCTTTATTAGGTCCCCTCTTCACCAAGGGAATGATAAAGGCACTGAACTGGCATCCATATCCTCTGGGATCCTTACAGGCCCCACGGTGGAAAGTTCTGGGTACCCTAGGGTAAATCATTAATGTGAGGAGAGAGGGCTGCACATGCATGTGTACACGCTCATCTCCTCCTGCTGTGAAATGGAGAAAAAGTCTTATTTCCTTTCCAGGTGGGAGGGCTGAAAAGGTAAATGCACAACAATTTCTGAAGCATTTGTATGTGCTGATAGCAGGAGCACTAGCACAGCACGAAGAGAGAGGCAATCTTCTGCTCCTTGAGGACAGGCAGCATCCAGGAACTGAAAGAGGGTGAAGGGGGGGTTCTATAACAGAAGACACTATTAAATCTCAAGGCATAGTTGTGGATATTAAAATGTGAATTATTTCCTTGTGAGACCTAAACCGCAGCAATGAAGGGCAATGGGGTGCTTAGCCCAAGCTGAGGTTGCACTGTGCAGCGCCTGTCTGCCAGCACAGAGCTGCGAAGCCTTCAGCCTTCCTCCACACTTCCTCCTCCAGCTTTGCCAGCACTCCTCCAGCCTCCCTTGCAGAAAACCTGCTAGTCCTGTCCCTCCTCCTGTTATCCCCAGCGCAGCAACAGCACCTCTGTCCAACCTGACAGGGTGGCAGACCCTGCTGGGCCAGTCCGGACCCCAGTCCCCCCCAGTCTGGCTGCCTGAGACCCACTGGGTTTTGCTAACACGTGTGGAAGAGACAACCAGCAAAACAAACTTGCTGTCTGTCCTGCAGCGTCCTGGAACCCACACTTACCAGTTACAGCGGTGAAAGCTGTTGAAGATCAACAGTTTCTTCTTCAGAGGCATATGTTCTCTTCAGCAGAAGACTCTGGGAGCAACAAGGAGATTCTTTGTTCTTTAGTAGTTCAAAGATTATTATCAACCAATTTTTCCAATGTCAATACTTAGTCACTACCATCTGCCCAGATAGTAGTCCTCTTAAAACAAGACAGGGACTGCAAAGGCTACACTCTAACTTTCCCCAGAGTACTTTTCAGTGGTTCTAGATAAAGTCAGAAGCAGCAGGGGAAGGTGTCCAAACTCAGGACTTATGAGAGGAACTACAAATTATCTTCCTGGAAGAGGAAGCAAAGCTATACACTAACCTGACAAATGTGTGTAATTCACGGTGATGCTCACATTGCACAGGGAATCTGAACTCAGAAAAACACAGCAAGACTGAAAATGTCTTCTCAAGACTGCCACTGAAATACTAAAAAATCCTGGAGACAGGACAATCAGGAAACCAAGAAGTGAGAAATAAACAGAAGTATTGAGATAGGCAGTACAGTCTGCCTTTCTGATGATGTATGGAGGAAAGATAACAAGCTATGTTGAAGTGTAGCTAGCTGCTGCTGCTAATATATAAGAGCGTATTTGTGAGAGGCAGTGACTAGGATTATCTCTTCATCAGGCAGATCTGTGTACATTAAAGGCAGAGATGTGATGCTTTTCACTTTTCACACAGACTCAGGTCCCGTGAACCAATCTGAGAAGCAGTCATGAGGTGATAGAATCACCACCAGGTTGGAAGAGACCCACCAGATCAAGTCCAACCGTTCCTATCAAACAGTAAACCATGCCCCTCAGCATCTCGTCCACCCATCCCTTAAACACCTCCAGGGAAGGTGAATCAACCACCTCCCTGGGCAGCCTGTGCCAGTGCCCAATGACCCTTTCTGTGAAAAATTTATTTTTTTTTTCCCTAATGTTCAGCCTAAACCTCCCCTGGCGGAGCTTGAGGCCATTCCTTCTCGTCCTGTCCCCTGTCACTTGGGAGAAGAGACCAGCACCTGCCTCTCCACAACTTCCCTTTAGTTAGTTGTAGAAAGCAATGAGGTCTCCCCTCAGCCTCCTCTTCTCCAGGCTAAACAACCCCAGCTCTCTCAGCCGTTCCTCATAAGGCCTGTTCTCCAGCCCCCTCACCAGCTTTGTTGCTCTTCTCTGGACTTGCTCCACAGCCTCAACATCCTTCTTGTGGTGAGGGGCCCAGAACCGAACACAGTATTCGAGGAGCAGTCTCACCAGTGCCGAGTACAGAGGGAGAATAACCTCCCTGGACCTGCTGGTCACGCTGTTTCTGATACAAGCCAAGATGCCATTGGCCTTCTTGGCCACCTGGGCACACTGCTGGCTCATGTTCAGTCGCTGCCAACCAACACCCCCACGTTCCTCTCCTCCAGGCATCTTTCTAGACAGACTTCTCCTAGTCTGTAGCACTGCATAGGGTTGTTGTGCCCAAGTGCAGGACCCGGCATTTGGCCTTGTTCAACCTCATCCCATTGGACTCAGCCCAGCGGTCCAGCCTGTTCAGATCCCTTTGCAGAGCCTCCCTACCCTCCAGCAGATCGACACTTCCACCCAGCTTAGTGTCGTCCGCAAACTTGCTAAGGGTGCACTCAATGCCTTCATCCAGGTCATTGATAAAGACATTGAACAGGGCTGGACCCTGTGATGTTTTGATTCCTTTAGTTAAATTGCCAAACAAGTATTCACAAAGGTAACAACTTTCATGGCACAGCTAACATGAAAACAAATTGCTCATTGGTAAGAGTGGGCCCCTTTCTCACAGATTACAAGACCGAGCAGGGGTAGTTGGCTGGTGTTGCACAGTCTGTCATAAGGAGATGCAGACAGGAGAGCTCTCTAGTGCCATATGTGTGCAGCTGGGCAGCACTTGTGATGGCATGTCTCCCTTCAGAGGGTAGAGAGACCAAAGATAACCCCAGGCACCACTCCAACAGCTCTCACCTTACCCCATCACAAGGATTCCTTTGCAATCAGCATAACATTGTTCTACAGGCTAGAAACATCATGTAAAACCTTTGATCCATCCATTCTTCACCTAAGGGCAGCAGACAAATCAGGTGGCTTCTCCTGATTAGAGAAAGGAATTTGTTGTTTTTTTCAAGAGAATCAGAAGTTCATTACTAGAGTTGTCCAAATTAAAGTCCTAGCTGCATCACCTCCACTCCCCTCCTTCAGCCCAAATAATCATTGGATCATATGTCATCACAAATGCTAGCTTAACTGCTAAATTATGTTTCACTAAATTTGGCTTTGAAATCTGATTTTGAAATGAAAATCAGGTTTGTTTCAACATTTTTTTTAAAGTTACGATGTTTTGACTTTTCCAGTTTCTTTGTTTCTTATGTTTTGGGGAGTGTTTTCCTAACTGCATATTTTCCTTTTGCAAAGAACAATCCATTACAACAAAAAAATCCTTTTTCTTCATTGTCTTCTTCTGATGACAGACTGAAAATCAAAGTTTCTATATTTGGGTCTTTGAATAGAAAAGTGACTGATCAATAATAAACTAATTTTCATCATTTAGGTTTGGGTTCTTTAGCAGAAACTGTCAGAAACATCTGGAGCTGGCTATTGATATCATGGAGGATGTGTAAAGGCTCTGCTAAGGAATTAGTAGCTAGTAGTTAATTACAATAGACACTTAATTTTCTTTCTTGTAACTAGGTCTTGATGGTTTATATATTTTGGTAGCTGACTACAATGAAACACTCTGAAGATAATAATAATTGTATAAAACATACAACTAAATGACAGTTGAGCAAAATCTGAAAGATATCTACAGAAGTGTTGTAACATGCATCTGTTGTTTTGATTTTAGCTATGTAGATTTTACAGTCAATACCCATGTGCAACAGAAGAGAAAATACGTTTTTTCATTGGAATGTCTGTAAAATCTTTTCTTGATTATGCATTTAAGTCTCTGCAAATAAGTGTATTTCTTCAGGCATAACTCCAAGTTATGTAGTGGTTTTTCAGGAGCAGTGCTGTATTTGCTGACAGAATTCTTGCATCCATGAATAGCACACTTAGGAAAACAACCAAATATTGAATCTAAGTATCAGGCACAAACCAAAACTGGTAAGATTTTCAGGATGGGCAGCAGGCATGAGTGTCAGCACTCTCACTCGCTCTGTTTTATGTATATGGAAAAGATGGCATGCAGCAATTTGTGTGATAAACTGCTTAATATGTCAGCATACTGGCATGTCAAATATAAAATGTCCGGCATCTTTTTTGCCAGCCCAGTTCCCTTGCTCTTTCCTGAGCACTGGCAGTTAATCAGTCACTCAGGAGGCTGTGGTATTTTCCCAATCACATGCTACAAAGATGCTAAGATTCCTAATTTGCTTTTTAACTTAGTTGTATTCCTTACTATCTCTAATTCCTCTTTTTGCTTCTGAGCTGGTTTTCCAGCAATCTGACCTTTTCTTTTTTATTCTCTGAACACTAATGGAAACTGATTATACAGAAGTCCCATTCTGCAGTGTCTTTTTTTGTATATTTTGGCAAACCAAGGCATGGACATCTCTTTTGCCCTTGTGCTGAGTGAGAAGCCTAGAGAACCTCTCTAGGACTGCAGACCAGAGCACAGCATTGCTTCAGCACGAGAAAGATTTTCATCTCTGTGAAATGCGAATATGAAGAAAGGTGCTTAGCATTGCTTAACACAAATTTTATGTGCACAGAGGACACACAAACTACCTATGTCAGCAGGATTAGCATGCTGACAATGCCTGCTTGATCTTTGTTCTTTCATGGTCACAAGGACCATGTGCTACCTATTTTTTCCTATGCAGTGCCTAGGGCACACCTTACTTGAACCTGAATACAGGGAGAGAAAGGGAAAAACTAGTATGCTTCTACGCTGCCTCCCTGTGGGGTAATGAAAGTTTACACTTCGACTTCGTCAGCTCAGACTCTCCTGAAAGTTAGCAGTGTGTAACTATGAATGAATTCTTCTCCATTAAAATGAGGAGTAATCCCCACCAGTGCAATCCAGGTTACATTTCCATGTAACTCCAAGACCTGACTGGCTATGACTTGGTTACAAATAGGTGAAAAGAACTCTGCTGCTTCTAGATTCATTCATCAATATGGATAACTTCTACAACATCTTATTCAGTACAGACAGAAAGAAGGAATAATAGGATAAGTAGATTTAAAGCTTACTCTGAGAATGCCTGAACACCAGCATGGTCTAGAGACAGACTATGTACCTCCTATAATTCGGTTTCTTCTCCACAGATAAAAACTGTACTCTGACACGAAGCAAGTGTGTACCAAAACCTAGATAATTCCCTAACTACAGCACCTTCACCAAGCAGAGCTTTGCTGTGAGAAGAGGTTGTAAGAAGAGGTTGTGATGACAAAAGGCTCAGTGATTCTTGCTTGGCCTCCTACAAGCATCTCTAGCTAGGTCTGCTCACTGTTTCCTACATCCACTTCTGGAGAAGTTGCACTCCAGCAAGCAGTAGATCTTTCAATCATTCTCAAAATGAGTAAGTGCTGCTTATGTTACTGCTGTCTTTCTTCTCTGACTGCTGGTCACATAGCTCACTAGGGCACCTACAACTATCAGACTGCTAGAAATTCTAGACCAAAGGAAGTGTTCCTAATATGAACATCAGGAAAGACACAGAGGAAGAAACAAAAATTCCACTTATAGAACCATAAGCTGAGAGGATGAATGACATCTCTGGTAAGACCCAGACATGACCTCACTGAGTAGAGCTGTGTTGTCTGTTCCAAAACTTCATAATACTATCGTAGCCTTCTCTGCTTTCTGTGATATTAAGAAAAAAGTCACTTGCCGTCTGAAATCTCTCCAATATAGGCCTTTGGAAAGTTATCCAGACATAAGGTGGTGAAACTGGAGACTTAAGGAAAGATCCCTCCAAGAAACAGAGGAAGTGCATGACAGCACAAGACCAGGCTGATCCAGGTTCAGAGAGCAGCATGAATGACAGTATGAAGACAAGCGATGCTGTAGTTCACAATGACAGCAATAGCACAGCACCAGGAGATGCCCCGAGGCTAAACTGACTGTTGAGGGTACAAAAGTAATTTGCTTCCTCCTTGGATCCCCATTGGCTGGTGCAGTTTTTTTCAGCCCTGACAGAGCAGGCTCTGCTGGTATATCTAGCAGCAGAGCTCCTGAATGGGTAGAGATAAAGAGGAGCACTGGTGCTCTGTCAGGACTGGAGGATCGATCTGAAGATGTTCCTAGTCTTCATTGCATTTCTGCTTCACACTACCCTGGGTTTCCCTATTCAGGTAAGAGCATTTTCATGCAGCTGTGCTTTGTCTTCTAACTGACCTGTTCTTCCTAGAATGAAGCTGGGGAGGCTGATTTTTATAAACTTCCCACAAGAAAAATATTAGTAATGTGGTACTGTATGAAGTCAACCTAATAATTCAGTTCCTCCCTTTGATCTTGATGCCATTGTTGCTGTATTTATGAGCTATGGGAAAATAATGCTTTCTACTTATTGGTTTTGCAGGAGACCTATGGAAACAGCACAGCAAGTAAGTAGGATTTATTCTGTATTTTAAAGACAATTGTTAATTTTTGACTGTGTATCACACACTTCACTGGTGTGTGAGTGACTTGATGTTAGAGCATGTGAAAGCACCTAGTTTCAGGCCTTTTGAAAAAGTCCATGTTTTGTAGTTGTTATTGGGCTGAGTGCAAATGTGTTTTCACACAGATCTGCTTTACACATACTTTTGGGGTATGGTTTTTTAGGTTAATTTGGATGTACTTTCACAGGCTTGAAAATTAAATTTTAATAAAACATTGTGATACCTTCTGGTACCTTTCTTTTCTCAAACTGTTATTTATGGCATGGAAGCAAAGGGATGTTGTAAAATTACTGCTCAGTATATTTGGAGCTGGCTGAGGGACATGCTTGAATTCAAAGTAGTCAGCTGCTGAGACTCAAAGTTGTGGGATTACTGGGACAAGCACAGACAATGAGTTTTAATTTACCATTGTTACTGCTTTTTATGCCTTTTGAGACATTTTTCAATATTTATAGTGTATGGAAAAAGTGAACTATATCATTTTGAAAGCTGTATCGCACCAGATGCTCATTTGATCAAGGACATGACAGTGATGTCTCATTTGGGTCTTAAAAAGGGGTTGCGTTCTTTATGTGGCTAGGAATCTGAAGCCTAATTTCCACTGACCTTGACTAGTCAATTAATCTAGTGCCTATTGGGTGCATGAATTCTGAATCTGTTCAATCAACTTAAAAAACATGCTTTCCCGCAGAAGTATTTTCGATGCCATAGATCTTTCTGATGCAGCTCCTGGGAACTGACTGGACTCTTCTATAATAAACCACCATCAGTACAGTGGATTTGCATTGCCATGTAACTGAAGCAACAATCTGGAAAGACATGTTGAAGCCTTTTGGGCTCAAAGTCTTGTTAATACATTTGGCCAATAAATACTGTGGAAAAGGTGCTGCTTGGTACATCTTCTACTAAAAAACATGGTCAGAAAGATAAGGACCATGGATAAGCTTAGAAGTAAGAACTATTTGCATAAATGTTCACTGTGTTGGATAGTAAAAGAAAAAAAAAGACTCTACATTTTGACAAAGAAAAGTGCAATTATTGGCAAAAGAGATTGCCAGAAAGGCCTGCAGCATATGCATAATACTTGAGAACAGGTCAAACAAACTGTAGTCAGGAACAAAGTAGATAAAACTGTTTGTGCCTTAGGGAAAGCAGACAAACTGGGTGACCTCTAGAGGTCCTTGCAATTTCTAAACTTTTACACTATAACAGCAAAGTTTTTGCTCTGTAATTTATATATCAGATCAGATTTTTACCTCTATGTTTGTATCTAGAAGTTGACATTAGGTAGAAATCAAAAGACACACAGTAGAATGCCACTTCAGTACTCAGAATGGTTCTAAGCAGCTGTCAGGTACATACTGAAGCTGAGATTATTTGTCCTATGCTAAATTATAGCCTTCATCCCATTTTATAGTTTTACTCTCTGAAACTGCAAACCAGAGAAGTTTGTTGAGCTGGTTAGCCTGCACCTGTTGCAATGAAATCTAGGGAAGAAACACATTTTTCTCCCTAGTTTCCTTTATCATTTTCCACACTGAATCTGATAAAATGCTTTGCTAATTCTTAGATGGTAAATGACCACAATTCTATCCATCAGAATGGGCTACTAGGAATTTTCATAGCTGTTTGTCTAAATATCTGTTTAATTTCTGTGCCTCTGCATCAGCTACTGTACCCCATTCACCTCCACACAAAGGGATATGCCAAAAGCATTCCCATGGCTGAGGTGGCTTGTGCTACTGAACATTGTGAAGTTGCATTCAGAATCTAATTTGTCCCTCTTGCTTGTCTTTTTTCTTCCTTGCTTTTTGCAGCAACAGAACCCACTGAGGTAAGGACAGCTAAATCAGCTCTTTTGATCACTTTGGGGTTTAGCATTGTTGAAAGTGAGGTCAAGACTCATGTACTCCACCCTTATCTCCATCTGTGCAGGAAAGTCTTCTCAGATAAACAGTGTAACAGAGTGAGCAGTTTCAATCCCTGTTCCACTTATTGTTCCAGAATGTCCAGATGTAGCCCAGGAATCTTTTGCTTTCTCTGAAGTCACAGAGAAAGCTCAAAAATGACTTTTATTTATATAAAGCAAGGGTAGTATGGCAATCTTTTTTGCCACAGACATGACCCCCACAGCTGAATACCAGCCCCACAGTTCTCTAGAAACAGTATAGACTACAGCTTTGTCTGCTGTGTTGTGAGGTGATACTTGGAGGATCTAATTGGTGATTTCAACAGCCTTCCATTCATACTAGCAGGGATGTAATTAAAGCTGGAAGATCTTAAACTTATTCCACACTTCAAATTGCATTTCCCAAGTCTCCTGTGCTGGTTTCCTTTGTTATATACATATTTGCCAAGATATCAAAGAAGAATATCTACCATATCATGGTACTTCTTTAGGCAGAGCGTAGTACATAAAAGCTCGAGACTGCACTGGTGGCCTGGGCACTTTTAATCCTTTGCATGTTATATTATGTGATATTTATGTTATAATATAAAGTGTGAGATAATGTGAATGCATCATTCTTGCAGGTTACTACAACAGAGGATATATATGGTATGTATTATTCCATCTAGTTGTAAGTATTCGATAGCATATACTGATTGTTAACTACTCAGTTAATCCAGAAAATAACAAATGCTTACCACAAATCAATCTCAAGGGAAAAAAAATTAAATTATTGCCCTCACTGTAATATTTCATGCAAAGCAGAGTTCCTTGGTCTTAGCCAATTGCTTGGGCTTGTTAAAAACCTCAGCTGTTATTTTTGCTAAAAATTGCTCTGCTTAAATCTCCTGATTTAAATCTCTTTCAAAAGTTACAGATAGGGCAGAAGCCATGTGCTTGTGCCTTGTATTTATATTAAGACTTATCGCATGACGCTCAGACCCAGCCAATTCTGCCTACTTATAAGGCCTAGGACTTGCAGACGCTGGCCTTTGCTGGGGACATCATGGAACAAGGTTGCAGTTCCAGTTTTTTGGTTTCAAGGGTTTTTCAAGAGGTCATCGTGTCCAGCAGCAAGTAGCAGGACTGCTCTCCATCCTTTTTTGCTTCTGGTGCCTTAGGGGAGGGTTGAGTGTGAACTTTGCATGCAGAAGGAAAACTGTAGTGTCCAAGTGCAGAAAGGGACCCATGCAGCCAGCTGGCTACTTCGGTGGGACAATACAGACTTAGAAGAGCCAAAGGTCCAGGCATTAAAATACGATGTCTGGGGTGATGGGGAGGGAAATGAGAGAGAAAGAAAAGATTGAAAGATAATGGCTCTTAGGAATGGATTAATGCCACAACTGCAACTGTTTGGAAGTTCACAAGATTGTGTCACTGAGCAATTGTGACACTGGCATGACTGAATGCTCTCTAAACAGGCTCTGAATAGGCTCTGTAAGTTTTGATTTAACTGAGATCCCAACAATTTACCAGGTTAAAAATCAGGATTCATATTTGCTCTAGGAATTAAAAAGTGATATTATTGTATTTCTGCTCAGAATCTCCATCGCCTACAGAGACTGATTCCGAGGATGAAGTAATTTTTAGCAGAATTCTGAAAATTAACAAAGGTAATGCCTTCCAAGTCCTGCTAATGACGAATCTCTCTTAGTTGCTTTTTGAGGCCAGTGGGTGGGGTGGGGGGCTGTACAATGTCCTACCAAGGTCTGTGCAAATAGTTTTCCCATCTTAAACACAGTTGTGTAAAAGACACCCAGAGACAGGCTGTAGGGATTGTTTTGTCTGTATGATCTGTGTAAATCTCATGGTATCTCAGATCTATAGTGTCATTACTGAAGACGATACCAAGCGTGGAGGAAATTGAACTATCCAGTCAGCTTCTTCAGCTTTAGCTCTTGACATCTTTACCATTCTTTGGTCATAAAAAGAGAATTTGAGTATTTGGATGCTTTATTATTTAACTGCCTTTTTGTTGAATGCAAGCATCACTTGCATTCAGTCACCACGTGGCTTTGTAGTACAGACTCCTAGATAATCTGTGATCAGTTCCATGCTCCCCGCACCAGACTTTCTATTCCTTGATTCTTCCAAACATTCCCCTTTCTATCAGTTTGTTTCTTACATTTTCCCCTTTAGCAGTCATTCCAGAACTTTACTACTTCCTCTAGGAACAGGCAACAAACGTACAGTTTTTTCTAACACTCACTTCTCTTTTGGTTTGCTTGCCCTCTCAGCTTTACTTGTTCGTACCTCATGCATCTGCCCAGGACTCTTCCTGGGCAGATAACTGATGCCGTTCGTTCAGTGTGACATGATGGGTGAAGAAATAGTACCAAAGTACAGCATCCCTCTCACTGCTGCAACTGTTTTCAGTCATTCCCTGTCTTATCTCAAACTCATACAACACAGAGCTTCCCACCTCTCCTCTTAGCTAAGGGCACAGCAGCAAATGCAGGGGAGTAGATAACGTCCACATAGCCCAATAGTCCATTTCTCATGCTAGCCCACAGCAGATGCCTAGGGAAAAATAGAATAGGAGGATTTTCCTGAGTGACATTTTTTCAGGTGTGTTCAGCCAGCATCCGGTAATCTATGGCTCAGAATTTTTCACCCTTTCTGTCTCACCACAGACAGCTCTCAGTTCTTGCAAGAAGGTGACATAGTTCCACAAAGGAGGCGCAGTGCCTTCAACTGTCGTAACTGCAATTGGCCCCAATCCAGAGATGGGATAGTTCGTATTCCCTATGTCTTGGATTCTTCTTACGGTGGGTGTAAATTTCCATAATTCTTTTTTTTAAATTATTAACAGATTTTATCCAATAGGCTTCAGGTAGAAACCTACTTCTAGTGGCCACACAACAGTTGATTAAATCAACTCTAAGGATTTGCTCCTGCTGTGCAAGCACAGGTGAATTGTGAATTACAAAGACTTGAACAGGAAAAAGAAAAGAGATAAAATTCCTTTGAGGAGTTTGAATCCATAATGTTTTGAGTCCTGAAGGTAAGAATAATCATTCCCTCTAATGGTACCTGCTGGAATACCTACCTTTATAAGCTTCATGCTTGTTGCAGTGTGATTTCAATGGCCTACTCTTCACTAGCAAAATAGCTCCTCATAGCTGTCTCTAAGTTTACAGTCAGAAGGTACATCAGCAATTACCATTATAATATAAAACAATTAGTGGTAAAAAAAAAAGGCTCCCACCTGAATCCATTTGGGTAAGTACTTGGATAAAGAGGATCTTGTGCCAGATAATTAATATCTTAAATGGAATTCATTACTGAGTAAAAGACAAGAAAGAGCCTAGGCTAATGTTTCTGTTCCTCATTTATCATGTTTTTGAGCACATGCGAGATTTTAATGGCACCTGCTATTGTCCTTGGTTAACCCCCCAAATTAACTCTTTTCTTCTCCAGAGGAAAGCCACATAAGGGGGATTCATGAGGCCATGGCAGAATTTGAAACACTGACTTGTATTAATTTTGTGAAGCGCAAGACAGAACGTGACTACCTCAACATTAGATCTGCTGATGGGTGAGTTAAATGATAAATTAACAAGTTATTTCACATTATTTTTCAATTCTTCCCTACACTTGTTTTATGTAACCTTAGAGACAAAAGAGGAATGGATTTAGAGAAGATACTTTACATTTTCTCATAGTACCTAGGTGTCCTCCTTGAATACCTTGCTTGTGCAAGGACTCAGCCATTACAGAAGTGAAGTGGATCATGGGAAAGAATATCCAAGCTCAAGTTTTCTGTGGTATAATACGCACTTGAGCACAACATATAGCAGATTACCGTAGGTCTTATTTGTACAGGCAAAACCAATTTCAGTTTATTAAATAAAGAATTCTCTGAATCACACAGTTAGCTCTTAAGATCAGAATTTGAGCCTATCAGAGAACTGCCCAACACCCGTTAGCTTGAAAGTGCTATTCAACTTAGCTCCAGGTCTGATACAAAGTTCAGTATTTTGGGAAACAAAATGTTATTTTTAGGGAGTTAAAGTCACTCTGTACTGAAAGTCAGAATGAAGGGCCCTCCTTGCTAATGAAGGGCTTCCAGGAAGCTTTAGCTATGACCATACTTTTTTTGGATTTTTTCCACACCATGTTCAGTTTTGTCCCTCTATAGACTCTGTCTGTCACAGTGGAAAGGAAGGAATCCTTCCACTCCCACAAGATGTGTGTGAATCAAGGTTCTATGTACTGCCTCTTTGCTGGCCTGACTCACAATAAAAACCTATATCTTCTCCAATGCCTCTCTCAGCTGCTGGTCCAACTATGGAAAAGTTGGAGGTGCACAGACTGTCTCTGTGAGTAAAGGAGGCTGCATGTGGAAAGGAATAATTCAACATGAACTGGACCATGCTCTGGGCTTTTTGCATGAACATTCTCGAAGTGACAGGGATAGGCATGTAAAGATCATGTGGGAGTACATTAGTCCAGGTAAGTATCTTCGAACTCCTTAACGTGGAAAGTGGTGTAGATACATCCTATTGTTCCCAACTCTTTTCCCTGAAGGGAGTAGGTAAGAAACATACTTTAAGTATGTGACAAGTATGTCACTTGTCCGTGATAAGTGGCGTCCCTCAGGGGTCCATACTGGGACCAGTGCTGTTTAATATCTTCATCAATGATATTGACAATGAGATTGAGTGCACCCTCAACAAGTTTGCAGATGACACCAAGCTGAGTGGTGTAGTTGCCACACCAGAAGGACGGGATGTCATCCTGGACAGACCTGGACAGGCTGGAGAAGTGGGCCTGTGAGAACCTCATGAGGTTCAACAAGGCCAAGTGCAAGGTCCCGCATCGGGGTCAGGGCAGTCCGTGATTTCAGTACAGGATGGGGGATGATATGATTGAGAGCAGCCCTGCAGAGAAGGACTTGGGGTTGCTGGTTGATGAGAAGCTCAACATGAGCTGGCAATGTGCGCTTGCAGCCCAGAAGGCCAACCGTATCCTGGGCTGCATCAAAAGGAGCATGGCCAGCAGGTTGAGGGAAGTGATTTTGCCCCTTTATTCCTCTCTTGTGAGACCTCATCTGCAGTATTGCGTCCACTTCTGGAATCCTCAACATAAGAAGGATATGGAGCTGTTGGAATGGGTCCAGAGGAGGGCTACAAGGATGATCAGAGGGCTGGAGCTCCTTCAATAGGAGGACAGGCTGAGAGAGTTGGGCTTGTTCAGATTGGAGAACGGAAGGCTCAAAGGGGATCTTACAGCAACCTTCCAGTACCTGAAAGGATCCTACAAGAAAGCTGGAGAGGGACTATTCACAAAGGCTTGTGGTGATAGAACAAGAGGGAACTAACTGGAGAAGGGCAGATTTAGACTAGGCATTAGGAAGAATTCCTTCACCATGAGAGTAGTGAGACACTGGAACAGGTTGCCAAGGGACGTTGTGAATGCCCCATCCCTGGAGGTGTTTAAGGCAAGGCTGGATGGGGCCTCAAGTAACCTGATCTAGTGGGATGTCCCTGCCCATGGCAGAGGTTGGAGCTAGATGATCTTTAAGGTCCCTTCCAACCCTAACTATTCTGTGATTCTATGATATTGTATATTACAGCTGACAGACCAGACTTCAGGAAATTTGAAAACTCAAGAAACCTGGGTCTTCCTTATGACTATTCCTCAGTAATGCACTATGGCCCGTAAGTAGCAGCGTGGCATCACTTTTTTTTGGAACTCAAATCTTACATTGGAATTAATTTCTATAACAACTCTCTCCTAACTACCAGTTTCTGCATTTCTTTCTCTGAGAAAAACACTGAGTCAGTTCAGGTAAGCCATTTCCTAAGATTAATTCATAAACCTTTAGCTTGCTGGCTTTTTGCAGATACACATTCACTAATACCACTGGGAAGGCAACTATTGTACCAATTCCTGATGGATCAGTACATATTGGACAGAGGCAAGGGCTGAGCAACTTGGACGTGGCCAAAATCAACAAACTTTACAATTGCAGTGAGTATCTTGCAGCCATCCTTTCATCTTCTGCTCAGATCCTTCACAGAGACATTTGGGCACACAGCAGAGGCAGCAGTTTTTCATCAAAGACTGTGAGACTATTTTCCTAAATTCATGGTACCTATTAGTGTTACTATGGGGAAAAATGCAAAAGTGAAGATGAAGGCACATTGCGATTAGTGAGAAAATGTTTTCTGCTTCTAAATTAAAACAAATGCATTCACTATTGGTGTAAGTGGCTGCTGCATAACTGGCCTAACTGCATACCACAGTGTGTGGTTTGCTGGAGTAATTTGGTTTCTTACAGCTCGAGAGAAAACTATAAACTTCACAATGAACCAGATATCTCTGTTCCTCATTGCAGTTTGTATTTAAGACCTGAGCCAAACCAAAAGAATTCCCTCTGGACTAGAACAGTTTCATGATGCCTTGTCCATTTTTCCAATGTTTAAGCTGCTATTCTAAATCTGCATGTATTTCTAATTTTAACCTCTCCTAGAAGAAATTCCTCCATACATTCAGAGATATTTATTTAGTCAAAGTGAAAAAACATGATGAATCAAGTATTACTACTTGCACAGAGGAAAGCCCAGGTCCTCCCCCTAAGCATAGAATTTAAGCATTGCAGAGACATCATATTTGCACTTGAATCTTCTAATATCACTTGACCATCTCAGTGGAAAATGATGTCACCAATTGCAGTGATGAGAAACCTCTCACAATCAGGACAAATTGATTCTTTGTTTTAACCAGGACATACTAGCCCACTGAAATGAACGCTGTCAGTTCAGAAAATTGAGATCAGTCCATTCTGAAGAGACTGTAATTGTAAATGAGTGGAAGCTTCTGTAAGCCAGGCACTGAAGCAAATGTTCTTTTCCTTTCAGGTCGTTGCAGCACTGTTCTTGATGCAGCATCTGGTTCACTGAGATCTTTCAATCACCCAAGAAATTACTCAGATAACACCAACTGTGTCTGGCTTATCCGAACTCGAGCCAGAAATACACAGGTTAATAGTGATCTTGAAATATAGTTGACTTTACTTCTTTTTATGTTAAGCATTTTGTGCTTTGTCTTCATACCAAATGCTAGCTAAGATCTTTTCCATGACAGAGATTTCAGGCTAGTCTCTACTTCTTCATGTCCTTAAGCCAGGTATAGGCAAAGGCAGCTGCAGAGTTGTGGTTTTGGAAAACCTCCATATGTTGGGCTTCAGGTTTGCAAAATCAAGACAGAGCAGTCTGAGCATGGGAGCATTCAGTCACAGGCCCATTAGAAGTAAACGTTGCAACTTCAGGGGATGAGAGGCAAGGCTGGGTAAGCAGTTCTAGTTTGGGCTTTTCCACAGCTTGGATTCTGTCTGTTGTAAAGGACACTCCATGAAAGAAGTCACATACGTGTATATTAAAGGCTGCTTTTCTCTTCCCTTCCAGATTTCCTTGCACTTTCAAACCTTTGAGCTGCAGACAACCAGAGGCTGTCAGGGTGATTATGTTAAAGTTTATGATGGATCCACCAAGGCTTCTGCAGTTCTGATGGACAAGACCTGTGGATCAAAGATACCCAATGGCATAGTTGCTTCTGGTAATCTTATGCTCATAGAGTTCGTCACAGATGGTGCTGAAACAGCTTCTGGTTTCCAAGCCGTCTTTAATTCTGGTAGGTCTGGGAACAAGAAGAATGGCAAAGATAGACAATCTGTGTCAAATCAACAGGTGTTCTATCTTTTCACGTGACATTTGGAAAAACATTGTTTGAGGAACACATGTCTGCAAGAGCCACCAGTTCCTATCTTACTTTTGATATAATGTATCAGTCCTACATTGATACTATTCATGCATTCAGGCAGATGGGGCCATGCTCAGGACAAGTGGTGTTAGCCAGCTGGTTCACTATTTGCCTTGTCTCTCAGATACGTGACATTCCAAAGCATTCACCATTAAAAGTGTGATCAATTTAATGTTAGCGCTACTTTTACTAACACAGTCCAGTGAGATTAAATCATAATGCAACTTGTTAATATATTGCCTTTCTGAAAAAGATACAGTTTGTAATCTTGCAGTTCAGAGGGCAAGACAGATCTATGGTGAGCCAGGTCACCCAGTCCCTCTGCAAGAAGATAGGTGGTATTTCGATGGTCAGGATCCTGGGAATGTATCCACCTAAAAGACATTTTTCTTTAGTCTCATCTAATTCATAACTAAGGCCATAAGTATACAACTAAGTTATCCTAGACTTCCACGTTAGTATGTATCAGCTGGAATAAAGAGATTCCTGTGTGCATATATGTAGCCAACTGTAGAGAAAATTTAGCTATGTCACATGACCTTTTATTTCTCATAGGATAAGAAAAAACCACACAGAGAATTAGCATAAATTCCCTAAAATGCAGTAACTTAACCATATACCCAAACCAAAAAAACATGTTTGCAGTTTATCTAGTATCTACTTCTGTAGCTATGGAAGGAAAGAAGAATAAGAAAATTCCCTGTGCCACTTTGATGTGTCATCAACTATAAAATTATCCTAGTTATCAGATAAAATGTGATTTAACATCTACGTACTTCAGAGATGATACATATTTTTTTTTCAGAGAGCTCTGAGCTAAATATTCTCTTATTTCATTTACAGTGAGGACCCAAAGAAAACCTAGCAGCCAGAACTGACGTAATGAAGAAGAACATATTCTGTGAATATTGAAATTATATGTTTCCCACTTTGCTCCTATCCTGGCTTGGATCAGTATGAAATTTAATTCTATTAAGAATCAAAGCCTTTACCTTCCTGTTAAAATTTATTCCCTGAGCCATATAAATGTATGAATTCTATACATCCAAGGTGCTCCCCCTTTTGTCTGCACAGTTAAGTTATTACCTCTTGCTATTTAACAATAAAAAGCTTCATTAAAAAAATGTTTCCATTTCTGCTTCCAATAGTCCCTTCCACCCATGCACACTATCAATGTGGTCTTACTTCTCAGCCCCCTTCATTCAGCCACAGAAGTATCTCTTAAGTGTATCACTGACATCATCATAGATTCAGCAATTTGGCTGAAGAGACCAGCTCCAAGCTTCACAAACTCATTTTATGATCTTCATGGTCTTGAGCATGAAAAGGTCTTGGGTACAGTCTCTTCTCTCAGCCTAACATTCAAGCTTCCAAAACTGACATCTCCCTTAACAATCTTGCAATATCTTTAAATCACAAGAAAGATAGACAAGACGAAAATGTTGACATTAAACGACTGATACTTCCTATTGCAGTTTTCCTTATACAGTTCTGGTAGGCAGGGGCCAGATAAGGGCGCTTGTCTAACCACAAACCATAGATACAATGACGCCCACCACAGGACAGGAGGTGGACTAAATAACACTTCCAGAGTTCATGCACATCTTCAGTTCTTCAGGGAAGAAATTTTTTGACAGGCAAGAAGCTATACTCTCCTCTTCTGATCTCTTGAGGAGGACAGAGAGCTGGAAGACTGACAGAGCTCCTGGAGAATTCATTTCATTTCATAGCCCTTGCCTGCAATCACACTTAAAATTACATCCTCTTAACCAAGACAAGCCTGTAGCAGACCTGCAAACAAAATAGGCTGCTATTTTGCTCTTGTACCATAGACAGATAAATGTATGATTAACATGGGTATTTCAATGTTCACCTAGGAAAGAAAAACAAATACTTTTCCTGTTATTATTCTGTAATACTAGGAACTTTGGGATTTTTCTCACAGTAATACATTTCTAGAAATGTGTTTGAATCTCAGAGTAAAAATTCTACAGCAAATGCTAAATTATGCATTTATTTTTCTTTGTTAAAGGAGGCAACAAAAATACTCAGTTTGCAAGAATTTGCTCAAAGCCCTGTTTGTATTTAAACTGTTTGATGAAGCATCAGTCACTTCTTGATGCCAGGGGAACTTTTAATTCTATTGAATTCTGTTTCTTTATCCACAGTGGCTCTGCAAATGTCTCTGAAGAGAGCAGTTTCAAAACTTTTTAGAAGAGGCATTTCTTCAGTTCCTCAGACATTCCAGAGGGGTTCAACTTCTGATATATTATTCTAGTTAATCTCAGCAGTCAAGCATTGCAGTCGACACATCATAAAAGGAAATGTTAAAAACGCAGTTCTACAGAAAAAATATTTGACAGCTGTTATTCTTGAGCCCCTACAAAACAAAAGGGAGGAAATAATAAAGCAAAGCCAGAATCTACTGGCAGATCAGCAAGCATCAACATCCTAGCTCTTTTTTTTTTTTGGAGAAGAATTTCAGGTGGGATTAAGGTGTTCTACAGGTTGTTGAAAAGGCAGCTTCAGCTGATTTGAGTTCTTAAAATTGAAGGAGGGATATTGATTTCAGCAGATGAGCTTTGAGGAAGAGAGCCCTGAAATACTGTTGTCAATGACTGAGAGTTCTTCCCCTCAACTACATCCATAGCAATCCAGCCAGGCCAGTCTTTGTGGAGAGATTCTTAACAGAAACACAAAGATTGGTAGGAATGCTGTAAGGATGGAAATGTGCACGTGTGAGAAAGCGCTGGAAGAAGCAGCAAAACAAGGGTTACAAGAACAGCCTGTATTGATAACAAGGGACACAGTTCCCATGACACTGCTCCCACGACACTAAACCCAAGAGAATCATAGAGGAATGCATTGTTTATGGCACAATCACAGGGTCTATACTCCATTCAGGCAATAGCACAGATGGTTTGTTAGGGAATGCTCCTGCACCCACATGCCAGCAAGTTTGCAGCTACTAAATGTGCCATTCCTTTTTCCTGTTACTTCAGCAAGAAAACAGCCACAACCTTTCAAAAATGGCAAACAGTTTTTTTGAAAGAGAGGTTCTTCTATTAGAAGGCACAAGAGCTGTAATTCCCATGCTTATTTCAGCAACAGTTACCCCTCATAGTCTGAACTCTTAACTCAGCACTATGCAGACATGGGACAATTATAATGTCACTTTGAAACCAGGACCTTGTTAGGGTCTTTGCATTCAGACTCCTGAGGCACATGCAGCCTGCCTGGTCTGTACACACCACTCATGCGGGCAGTGATGACAGAGAGAGTGTGGGATCCCTTACCTATATTCTCTACTCCATTTTGTTGTGGAGATTTTTGTCTACCTCATTGCCCATCCTCATTCACCCCTCAGTCCCCTCCTGCTAAGGTGTCCATGGAGTGGGGAGATGCATGCAAAGAGGCTCTGTTTCCCCTGTGTTACCTGCAGGAAGCACAGACACCTCTGCACATTCAGGCAGAGGAGTTCATGCCCAAAAAAGAACACAGACACAGGGGAGGCAGCCAGGATGCCAGCTGGCCAAGTCCTCTCTGCAACAGCAGCAAGGGATCATCAGCAGTACAGTTTGCAATTTTACTTTCCATTTAGTAGTTTAAGTTAATGCCTTCGCTAAATAATTCAGCTTTTGTTCCCACACTAGTTTCTGTGGAAATCATTACCTTAATGAAGGCCAGTCTTTCTTAATGAGCTGCCACTTGTGTTAAGATACTGTGCTTGAAGGGGGAGATTGAAACACTGCTTTGTGAAAATTGAGTGCTCTGCATCTTAGCATAAATATGTGGACTACTTATATATATAAAAAATGATTTGCTGTACTGTAGATCAAATGCTAACTTTTGAATAAAGAATTTAAACCTAACTGAACTAGAAAAGAACACTATTCTAAGTATGTCTAACTGCCCAAAGAATAAACAAGTTCTGTGAACAGTTCTAGTACGAGATACTAAATGAAAAGAGAACTGGAGCAATCTGGATTTCATAGCAAAAAGGAAAATCAGTTCTACATATAAAGATCACATCGTCATTTGAGGTTATACTCTACTTTCTCTGTAGTCTTCCCCTTGATTTTTTCTTGTTGGCACATACTGATGCATGTGTTGGTGACTGACTTACAAGCTTCCTGAGTTGAGAAGGAAAATTTCTTTACAAATATTTTTCACATTATTAGCTTTTTTTTTTTTGTATAAGAAGATGGTAATTTTTAGTCTGCCTTTCCCACTAATTTTAATGCTCAAAAGAATGAAAAAAAAGTGGAAACAAGCACTATCTTCCCATTCCCCTCCAATTCTTGCACATCAGTCATTCATAGCAATTATTCTGTATCTCATTCTAGCTTCAAATCAATTGACGTCATCCTCTACCAGGAGTATCTAGGAAAAGAGTAACAGCTCGAAGCACATTCAGAAGTTCATTAATGATAATGTCACTCCATATCTTTAACAACTAGTGTCCTTCTAAATGAAGTGATGGACATAAGAGTGAGAGACATGACAAATGAAGTGAAAATAAAACATTTTTATTTGGGTTTAATGTGCAAAATACCTGAATTTGCCTGAATTTGCTTGTTTTATATTTCTTTCAGGAAAATGGACTTTTCTTGTTCAGTTGGGTTTTTTTTAAAATTTTAATTGTTTTCTTTGCTTACACTTAACAAAATCCTGAACATTTTATTCCTCTTATTCTTAATTTATTTCAGCTTCAATAATATGGACAAAGCCATTTAATTCGGCATAACACATTGCAGATAATATTTTAGTCAATATTTTTGAGTAACTATTCTTCCTGAATTCTCATATAGTAGGGAAGCTTTGCCTGAATGCTAGCATCTAGAAACATTAACAACTAGCACAATGCGACCAGCAAATGCTGTAATCCACAAGCAGTTAATGAATTAAAGCTGATAAGTATTATATTAGGGTAAACGTTATATTTATTTATAAACTCCTGGAGCAAGCATGCAGAAAATCATATATTTTAAAGTTACTGACCTAATTTCATTACGTTATCATGTATTACATTTACTATTTATTCAAGCTACTGTAATTATCCAGGATCTTGACTAAACCGTGGCCCAGTACTCAAAAGATGATTCAAATGAAACAAACAACAATAATAAGAATCTCTTACTTTCAAGTGCTTTCTCAAAAAGCTGTAAATATGAAAACAGCCCTTCTGCATAGAAAAGATTGCTCAGGAGAATTGTTTATTCTTTTTTAATAACTTGAAAATTTGTCTTCTTGGATACAGAAGAGCAGACCAGTGGATAAAACAAAATCCTTTTTCTGCCTTTTTAGGGTGGTATGCAGAGATGATAATAGGAAGAATACAGACTAATGAACACAATCAAGATGTCACCTTAAAAAATAAAATTGTATAAAGTGTTGTTTATAGAGTGAGAGTAACACTATATATAAGTCGTTAGCCACTTACCTAAAAAGATAGGAGTAAATATTAACCAACTATAGGCATGCTAATCAATAAGCAAGCAAAACTTCCACACTGACAGCTACTTATGCAAAAAGCCAAAACACATTTAGCTGGGCTTTAGGATAGAGCCAAGAAGAGTCATCATTTTCATCACTCTTTTCCATTTACACCACCCAGATGATAGACTGGATGTCACCTGCCCCTTGAAGGTTTCTGTTCTTTATGAACAATACTTTCCTCTGTAGCAGACTGCTTTTTCTTATAAAACATTACCTTATGGAGTTTTTTTGGCAGAGAGAAATCCTTTTCTAGATGAATATCTCAGTCTCTCACAGCTCCCGCCAGCAGCTGCACAACAGTCTCTCCCAGCTCCTGCCCTGACACTGTAGACACTGTGTTACTGAACTTACCTTCACTTGCTGCCTTCTTTCCTATCAGTCCTAAAGCAAAATCTTCTCATCCTAACCCAAAATTTTCCAGTGCATTTCACACTCTCCTCCTTTTCCTTCTTTCTTAGCATCTCCCACCTCCATTGCTCCAGACTTCATATCAGCTCTCCTTCCCACAGATGTCCCTCAGCAAGACCAAAAGGGGGAAAAACCCCAAAACCCAAACAAATCCAAAAGCCCCCTAACCAACATAAGCTAGACAGATGTGTTTTAGGTGCCACTATCCTGCAGCCATTTCCTCATGCACCAAGACATTGCATGCCAACCATCCCTTCACATGCAGCACCACCGCTCCTGTCTGCCTCAGCCAGTCCCACCCACCACCTAAACCCTGCGCCAAGCCACCACTATCCTCCACTGTTAAGCATGAGGATGGCACTGCACGTTTGCTGCCCATGGTCTGTTAAATCTTCTCCCTCTCTTGGTGCCATCTTGGCAGGAGGGCTGAAGGGGCAGGAGGGGAAGCAAGGGAGAGCTCTTGCAAGTTTTGGGGAGCTGAAGTTTCAAGGTAAAATGATGGATTTCCAAAAATTAATTTATTTCAGTGAGAGTTTCAGTCTAAGAGCGAGGTTCTTGACTCATCATTTCGCCCATCTCAGCTGGATTGACTAATGTGTGCTGCAGGTTGCCCAGAGAAATCATGGGTACCCCATCCCCAGAGGTGTTCAAGGCCATGTTGGATGAGGCTTTGAGCAACCTGATCCAGTGGAAGGTGTCCCTATTCATGTCAGGGCAGTTGGAACTGGATGCTCTTTGGGGTCCCTTCCAGCCCAAATTATTCTATCATTCTATGAATGCGGCATGTACAAGAGAGCTTAAAATACTCCTTTCTGAATGAAACCCAGTTTTCATTTTTATGAGCAGTAAAGTAATTGAGATCTTTTAAAAACAAAATAAGTAGCCCATTAAATTTGATCTGTTTTTCACCCTGCCCCTTTTCACAGTAATTGGCAAGATATTTTGACAGATGTAACACTAAGCGTGTTTGATACAACAAGATTCAGGCTTCTCTTTGGCTTGATTCCAGAAGACGACATTATTATTATTATTTTTAGCCAAAATATGAGCAATTTTTAACACGTATCTTGAACGGGGTTTTATACCTAAGCAATATGGGTACAAAATCTTAGCTGATGGGCAACACTCAAGTTCACAGTGTTCCAGAGACTGTAGTCACTAGTAATGCTTCTTTCTAGCATCTGTGTGTCTTTCTAGCATGTTTGTGTCTTGGATACGTGCATGATGCACTAGATATTCTTGGCAAATGGATATGTAGCATTGTTTAGTTTGAGGGAAATGTTTATAAAATATAATAAAAATGAAAGAAAAGTAATGATATATTTAAATTCACTGGCATTACTCAAAAATCTTTTATGTTATCATAGAATCACCAAGTTGGAAAAGACCTCTTGGACCATCGAGTCCAACCATTCTTATCAGACAAACATTCTAACTTTCAAACCACAACAGCTTAGACAAAACTTACTGTACTTTAGCTTAAATCAAAATATTCCACTTGAAAATATTCCGCAGAGTGTATCAGGATGAGCAACCCAATGGGAGGCGTCCCCTCCCACGGCAGAGGGATTGGAATTGGATGGGCTTTCGGGTCCCTTCCAGCCCAAGCCATTCTGTGATTCCATATGGGAGGTCAGGAAGCTGCCTCCCGCCGCAGCCAGGGTCCCCCTGCCCAATTCACAGCCCCCTGCCCCTGAGCATCCCTGCAGCACCCCAGCAGCCCTTGCTGCATATATACTCCGCATATTAAAATATACATATACAATACACATACATACAATATATACATATACATATATAATATATGTATCAATAAATACCTTTGCAAAATTAAAGGCATGCATAGTTTGCCAAGGTCTGATGCCTGTACCTGATCCTGTTTCTACCAGTTCTGATAGGGTGGCCTACACCTAGATTCCACACAATAAGGAATCTTACCCCAACTATCCTGTGAGTGATGATAGTGTTCAAGTGGTTGTAAGAACAGAAAAATTGTATATCCTTGCAGGATATACAATTCCTCTCTCCCCAGAGCAGTATTTAGGACAGGGCTATCCAGTAGTAATGGGTCCTAGTCAACTGTGTAAAATGAGATAGACTTAGAAGTTACAGCAATTTTAAAATCTGCACATTTCCATTCAAATCAATTGTACAAAGATATGTTGATATTCAGTTCCATGAAACTTATTGTTACTCTTGCTAATCTGGTCAGTCATCACAAAATAAGAGGCTATTTCTCATGGATAATTTATTCAGTACATTATTTTCATTCTTCTGTTCACAAAGCAATCAGAAAATTCTCTCATAATTTATTGCCTGAGCTTGTAGATTTCTTTAGAAAACGTTTTCCCTGTGTGAATATTTTATAAACAATTTGTTGTGGATATTTATGATTCAAATCATATCATTAATTCAGTGCCTAAGTAGTACAGTGCCCAAGTAGTACGGATTCTGCATTGTAATTATGACTTGTGCAGCTTAGCCACGCATTTCCCATTTAGAATATAAAGTGTGAATAATCATAGTCAAACGTATATTCTAATGAATATTACTGGATTTTTTTCTCATTGCTTACTCAGCTCTAGAAATTGCATTTTGCTGTCCTAGACGTTACCTGCGCTTTCAGCAGTTTCAGTGAAGTACAGTCTTCTCCCTTCACTTCATCTTCTAGACTATTTTGAAAAATTTCTATGGGCTGGGAAGAATTTGTCACAGTATACTGCAAATATCTTCATTCCAGTGAAACCTGTTTATTTGGTGAAGCCCTTTGGGTTACTTTGATGAATATACCCCAAGATGTAAGATTCTTTTTCTATATACTTTCTAAAGACAATGGTCAGCCTCTCTTTAACCTAGGAATGTATTGCTTATAATTAGGCATTTATGTATGTATTTATATGGTTGAATAGAAATATTTTTTTAAAGCTCTAGATTGCCTCCTGACTCCTTTAAAGTCGGTGACAGTTATATACATACTTAGCAGCTACTAAAATAAATGCAAATTAAAGTTGTGATACTTAGGCATTTAGCTCTCGCATGACTGTGTCTTTTTTTCTACATTTCCTCACTACAAGGTGCTGTGAGGCTTAAGTAATTGTTCATAAAGTGCTTTAAGATAACCAAGATCCATGTAGACTATTTTACAGTGTTTTACTAGCAGTAACACTTTCTAAAATGACAGCTTATACATTTATTGATGTTTGGCATGATTTTTAAAGAAATCATGGGAACTTTGCATGTTCATGGGATAAACCTATAGAACACCAACTGTTAGCAATTAAACAAAATAAAAAAGTTCTGTTTAGGCTATTGACTTCACAGACTGCACCGATTCACTTGCCGTACCTTAATTCTATCCCCTGGGCCCATAGCAGCACATGTACAGCAAAGGACAAAAACACCTTCATTTCATCCTGTGAAAGTTGTATAGTGTATATATACTATATATCTCTCTCTATATATATCTGCAGAGAGATAAATAAGCACAACTGTTGCTAAGATACTATGGTTGCAACACAAAAAGTAATACAAATTTAATTATTTTATTAATAACTTACTGTAGCATATGCATAGTAATTATAGAATGTAGAAAAAATAATGGACAATCTACATGTAAAGTAAGTTAAGTCACAGGTGAAGTGGAGCAGGGCCGTAGGTGGGAGTTCTGAGGCCCATGCTCATGGAAAAAATAGGCAGCAATAAAGATTATTAAAGAACTGCTATGTGCTCATTTTGGTTTTGTCATGAATGTGGATGATGGAATTGGTTTGAGTTTAGCTGAAAAATTAGGGGTTGTGGCAGATACAAGTATCTGAGGGTATCTGTGTACTGGAAACCATCCTAAATTAACTAATTCCTAGAACTTGCCCGAACAGTTGGATTTACTGAAAAGCCTGCAATTTTAGTTTACTGGAAAGTGGTAAATTATTTCAGAGCTGGAACCACTTTTCAGCCAGAGATATTGTCATTTGCATTTAGAAATAATGTTGTAAATAACACTGTACTTTGTGAGCCAGTATGGAATATTATTTCATTAATTTAAAATCTGGGAAATCTGCCTAAAATCCTCAAGCAAGATACTCCTGCTTAAACTAGAATGGATTTTTTTCCAGTTCCAGAGGTTGAAGAATGTTAAATTTTTTCTTGGACAGCTAGTGCAGACTATATGGATAGTGAAAATATGACTTGTTTTTTCAGAAGAAAATTATTACTAAATAGTCTGAAGTCCTGAAAAACAAAGCTAAGATTCTCCAGGTGTTCAGATTCTCTGGCCTGCCTTGTTGATTTTAGTATAAAGCTTTAATGCCAAGCACAGAGCCAGTGTTTTTATTTAAAGAAACCATTTAACATTTTTAAGATCTTCTGACTACTGACTTGTAAAATCGTCAATGCTTTAATTGCATTACATTTTTAAAAGAACCACTGCATGTTGCCATGCTCTTCAAGAAAAAACTTGACAGAAACATCTCAACACTGGCAAAGCTCAGCTCGCAACTGAGTCTTCAGAAGGTGCCTCACTGAATCACTCACTGAAGCCATCTGCTGCAGGCACTTCATGGTGGCACCTCCTTTGGAAGGTATCTTCAAGTCCTGCATCAAATGAAGGAAGCCGCCTGTTGCCACTGAGAATTGCAGAGCATCAGCAACCTGTGATGGAAGGGATTGATACAGAATCATAGAATGGTTTAGGTTGGAAGGAATCTTAAGGATCATCCAGTTCCCACCCTCTTGACATGGGCAAGGACACCTTCCACTAGATCAGATTGTTTAAAGCTTCATCCAACCTGGGCTTCAAGGGATGCCTCCAGAGAAGATGCCTCCAGGGATGGGTCATCTTCTCTGGACAACCTGTGCCAGTGCCTCATCGCCCTCACAGTAAAAAATTTCTTCCTAATATCTAATCTAAATCTGCTGTCTTTCTGGTTAAAACCATTAACTGTCACCCTATCAATACACCTCCTGATACAGAGTCCCTCCCCATCTTTCCTCTAGGAACTGTTTAAGCACTGGAAGTCTGCTATAAGTTCCCCCTGGAACCTTCTCTTCTCTAGGCTAAACAAGCCCAGCTCTCTCAGCCTGTTCTCATGAGGTGTCATCTGAGGAGAGCAAAGGGACAGAATCACCTCCCTCAACTTGCTAGTCCTCTCTCACACTCCTTACAGTGCAGCTGGGCTGCAAGTGCACATTGCCAGCTCATGCAGAGTTTCTTATCCACCAGCACCCCCAAGTCCTTCTCTTCAGGACTACTCTCAGTCTGTTCTCATACAGCCTGTAACTGTCCTTAGGATTGCCCTGACCTAGGTGCAGGACCTTGCACTTGGCCTTGTTAAACTTCACAATGTTTGCACAGGCCAACCTCTCAAGCCTGTCCAGGTCCCTCTGGATGGCATCCCTTTCCTCTAGTGTGTCAACTGTGCCACACACCTTGGTGTCATCAGCAGACTTGCTGAGGGTTCCCTCAATCCCAGTGTCCATGTCACTGTCAAAGATATTAAAAAATACTGGTCCAAATACCGGCCCCTGAGGAATGCAACTCATCACCAATCTCCTCTTGGACACTGAGTCATTGACCACAACCCTTTGAGTGCAACCCTCCAGCCAGTTTGTTAAGCACTGAGTAGTCCATCTATCAAATCCGTATCTCTCCAATTAAGAGACAAAAATGTCCTGTGAGACAGTGTCAAATGCTTTGGACAAGTCCAGGTAGATGACATCAGTTACTCTTCCCCCGTCTACCAATGCTGTGGTCCCGTCACAGAAGGCACCAAATTTGTCAGGCACAATTTGCCCTCAGTGAAGCCATGCTGGCTGTTACCAGTCACCTCCTTATTTTCCATGTGCCCCAGCAGTCTCCAGGAGGAACTGCTTTGTGATCTTGCCAGACACACACGTGAGACTGACCGGTCAGACCAGACGTGGTCAGGCAGTTGGACTACATGACCGTTGTAGGTCCTTTCCAAGTGAAATAGTCTGTTCTATTCTAATTACGTTCTGTTCTAACATCTCTGACAAAAAAATGTACAGTAATTCAGGACCTGAAGGGCTTCATGATTCTTTATCCAATGCCTTTACCTCACAGTACTATATTTTTACATTCCTCAGTTTACTAATTGATTAGGCCTAGTGGCCTGTATGTGTGTCAGCAGGACAGTTCTCCACCTTGTAGTATCGTAAGGGATTACCTGAAATATTATGATTAATTTACACATAACACCAGTACTAAAAAATACCATTTTTCTCTCATTTACTGCCCTACCACTCAATCCCATCTAGCTCTATCCATTTCTATCTTTCTGTCTTCACACGACCACATCCTAACACTTCCTAGCATTCCCTATTTCTTTTAGTGCACACAATCTGAATTGCAGATAGTCCCATACATATATATTCATTATTGTCCCATGTGCTTTCTTTAAGATATACAGGTAGGATACAAGTACATGAGAACATATAAAACAAGCATCAAGCTGAGGGCAGGACTGTTCCATGTCAAGAATCAATCACACCTCTCTTTATAGAGCAGAAGTTCAAATGAATCAAATTTTATGATCTGGTTTGAAAAATTTCATAATATTCTAATAGCATATTTTGCGGTAGTAATATAAGCTCACAGGAAGGGCAGAGAAGGGGAATTGTAATGAAATTACCAAGTGTAGACAAAATCTGCTTTTGACTGGTTTGAAGTTTAACCTTCGATATATTTTGCCTTTTTTTGGTCCAAGTGGGGTGGTATAAACAAAGAAGTAATCATGATGGAGTCTGACATAATGCCTGAAGTATGATGCTGGATGGGAAAGTTTCCAGGTACATTCCCACAAGCCCACCAAGTCTGAAATGACATCAAGGATAAATCCCTGCAGATGGCAGCAGTTCCTTAAACTTCAGCATCTTAGCACAGTGCTTGGTACAGTCTGTACAGAACCCCCTCCTGAAGACACTGATTTCCATAGATTGGTGTGTTTTGCTAGTGTTACCAATGTTTTGGGGTTTTTGTTCAGTTTAAAGAGGAAATTTTTAATGCTTGTTAAGTAGCAGAAGGATGTTTTTAAGCCTCATGGAATCCCACCAAGTTCCCAATGCAGACATCTCCTACCCCTCTGTTTCAAATATTGCAGGTATTGCAGGTGGGTTTCTTTGTTTTTTTTTCCCAAAATACTTTCCTTCCTTCAGGATTGCAGCAAGAAAGAGACTTAGCTGACTTGGAGTGGCACAGCACACTAATATTTGCATAACAGCCTGTTCAGCTAGCAAAATTTAAATTACTGTTAAAAAAGCCCTTCTGATAACAGATACATAGTTCTGAAGACAATGCATCAGAAACAGAATAAACGAATGGGTCCAAATACCCAAAAGGATACCAAATACCCTGCTAATCTACTTGGATATGGAATATTGTTTCCCTTCCTTGTACTAGATCTGTCGACCTAAGCTAGTTTCTCACGCCTGTCACACTGCATAGGCTCTTTCTTCCTTGCTTTAATGCCTTTATCTCCTTTTCCTCCTTTTCTCACTGATGCTAATCCATCTTGTAATTTGTATTTTTTACAAATGTAAATGTATCTTTACTTTTTCACCATCTCTTTGCAATTGCTAACATTCAGTTTTACTAAGATAGAAACAATCCAGAAGAATAATGATCAAAATGAAACTTGTCTTCCTTTCTATTCCAAAATTGAAAAGTAGTAATCAGGCAACAATTTCCCAATAATAATTAGATTGATACATTTTCCACACTGCCAAATATATCCTATAATTCTCTTGTGAGAGGAATGAAGCCTATATCTTAAAGTATTTAGGTGTATTTCAGTTTCCTGTATGTGACTAGTATTTAAGCACACTTGTTTCAAGTATTATACTCTTACCTTGACCATGTTTCTACTGCCTCTATTAAGGGATAAGTTATGTGACATACCTCCTACATTCAAATTCATTTCACTTATTGGAAGTGGGAATTGCAGTCCTTCACAGGATCAAACCAGAGATTTTGGTAACTTAGGGACTGACCTTGCTGACAGCAAATCTAACAGTGTAAATTATGTATAAATCTCCTGCTCTTTGGAAAATATCATCTAATACATGGTCTAAATATATCTATATACTTGTCAGAAATAGCTTCTAGAAAATATTATAATAACAAACTTTTCAAATGTAGAAATGAGAAGAAAATTATTTTGCCCCATTCCATTGAACAATTTAGGCTGGCAAAAGTAGTCAAAAAGCATGACCTCACATGTCTGTAATAAACAGTAATATTCTTTTTTTATTAAAAGTAGCAGGTCATATTTCTGCCTAGCGGCTGAGAGAGCTGGGGTTGTTTAGCCTGGAGAAGAGGAGGCTGAGGGGAGACCTCATTGCTCTCTACAACTACCTAAAACGAAGTTGTGGAGAGGAGGGTGCTGGCCTCTTCTCCCAAGTGACAGGGGACAGGACAAGAGGGAATGGCCTCAAGCTCCACCAGGGGAGGTTTAGGCTGGACATTAGGAAAAAATTCTTCACAGAAAGGGTCATTGGACACTGGAACAGGCTGGCCAGGGAGGTGGTTCAGTCACCTTCCCTGGAGGTGTTTAAGGCACGGGTGGACGAGGTGCTAAGGGGAATGGTTTAGTGTTTGATAGGAATGGTTGGACTCGATGAGCCGGTGGGTCTCTTCCAACCTGGTTATTCTATGATTCTATGAATTCTTGATGGTTGATCTACTGATTCCTCTGGTGTCTTGTTATAGTAAGAACATAATGCTCTCTCATGAGATGGAACTATATTTTTAAGTATTCAGCAAAAAAATCAAACGCAGATTTTTTTTCAGACATGTTACTTGATCAAGATCAAAGGAGAAACATAATGAGGGAGTTGAATCTTTGTTATTTTGTATATCTTGGAGCTTAATTCTTTTGGATGGAACCCAACATTCAAACGAAAATGGAACTCCTGTTCTTATCATTTATAAGACACTTAGAGCATATATTTATTTTATCTAGATTTAGTCCCAGATAAGTTTGACGTATCACTCCATTTCATCATCATTTTATCCTCTTTGTAATATGCTGTCTTTTATTGTCACTAAATAGAAAAGAGGGGAGGAGGGACAAGCCATGTAGGAGTTTATCCCTGAAATAATCACTTTAAAAGTGGTCAACATTGTCCAAGAAACACTTGCCTTTCTGCACATCTCACCTGGCAGCATCCAAGGGCAAGAACTCATTTTCCTGAGGCAAAGACGCAGTTTCTGTTGACAAGTTCATGAGAGCATTGAATCCTATAATACTCTCCTAAACATATCCCAAGAAAGAAAACATCATCAAAGTTTCCTGTACTGGCAGTAGCATTTAGGAAAGAGTGACTGGTTTCAGATTTACCAGATTTATAGTAGATTTCCTTTATTGCTCTTTTCTCTTCAGGATCTGCAGCAGACCTAGGTACCCAGTTAGAAACAGCTGTAGGAAATATTTTCACAAGATTACTAAACAGCTTTACAAAGACCTTCAACAATTCTCAATAATCAAATAACATAATGAATTTCATTTTGCTTTCTTTTCTTTTTTTTTTCTTTCTTTTTTTTCTACAATCTCTCCTTCTAGATAGAAAAGTGATTCCTTAATATTAGGCATTTGCAAGAGCAGTGGAACTGCTGTTACAACACAGGTTAAGAAGTTACTATTTGTTGATTTTAAATGATTCAAATACACCTTCAGTACTCATTTTCAAAATAATCCTTCTTTTACACCCAAAAGGAAATCCTCTGATTACACATGTCACCAGAGAGTGCTTGTCACAAAACTTCTTTCCATAGTAACTGTCCTGTAATGTCCACTGGCAGAGCTGGTCAAGTGCTTCTGTGTGTCTCAGACAAGGCTACCGAGATTTAAAAAGCCCTGCTTTTTTATATTGTTTACATGAATGGGGCTCACTTAGACTGCAACTGGGTTTAGAATCACGAACAGGTAAGCCCTGCCAGCCAGCATAAAGGGTGGTGGGAAAGTGAAAAGCAGCTTGGGGCTGCCTGAGAACTAGCACAGCAATTTGCAGGGTGCACGTGTCAATTTGCAGGGTGCACATGTCAGAGTAGGTTGCTCTCTCACTTTCACTCTGCAGGGAATGCGCAATTTGTTCCTTCCCTAGGAATCTCTTATCTGTAAGTGAAATACAGTCAACAGCTTGACTCCCTTTATAAAATTAAAAAAAAAAAATCTGTATGCATATGCATGTTCAGTGAAACTAGTGAAGAGTTTTGTATGAGTTCTTGTTGCTAGACTGCAGAATAACTTTCTGCAATAAAATGAGACTGCCTCCAGAGTTTAGGAAATCAAGTAGTTGAAGTTGAAGTCACACAATTCTCTTTGGTAAACAAGGGTGAAGGACATTGTAAGAGTCAAAACAAGCCCCTCTACTTCCTTATAAAAGGAAAAAAAAAGGAAGCTGCTTACAGTTCTCTTTTTCATCCTCATCCTTTTCATCCTCTTCATCACTGATATTTATAATCAGTGGAGGATGAATTGGTAGTACAATGTTGTTTTGATTTCTGGGTGATTCTTGACGATGGGCTGGATGTGAAATCCCTTCTTGGATCTCCTGTGGCAAGGGGGCATCTGCAGAAAGGAACATTGTGTTTATTTTGTTGGGAAGAAACTAGCATATCCAATCCAGGTTCAGAGCAGTGGATACAGTTTTGAAATCATTATTGCCCTGAAGGAATCATTAAAAAGACAGATTGTGCCTTCAGCAAAGTTTGGCAAAAGAGCATCTTCCCATGAAAGAAAGCAGGAAAAAACAGACAGTTACAACAGAGGGAAAGGTGTGATCAGTAATACTTCAGCTGAAGTGAGTAAATGAGTTTAGGACACGAAAATGTGAAAACGTATTTTGAAATGCTGAATAACTGGCAAGCCTGTCTCGATCCCCATGGCATCAATTGGGAAGAATTTAGCAGTGCTAAGCACAGGGTTGCCCATTTTTAGCCTACAGACATTTTTTTTTCTATCAAAATTAATTGCGTCCTGACTCTCTTTACCAAGTACAAAACCTAGATTTTGAGAAAGAATACAAAGTTCATGAAGATAATGCACACTTCTAGTCCACTTGTTCCTGTGTCTGGGACAAGTCTTACTGATGAGCTTTCACTTCTTCCACCCAATTTCTTGGTCCCCTCCCCTGGACTCTTACCCTCTTCCAGGTTCCAGCTGTCTACCAGGACTCCTGGTAGACAAGAGGTCCACTTAAAAAGAACTGAGGAAAAAAACTCCAGCTTATAACAGTGCCTTACCCACAAATAATTGTGTTGTCAACCACACTATTCCTGTAGCCTGCATCCAGTGTTAAGACTGAGCAACTATCAACAGATATTGCTCCTAGGGGACCCATGAACATCCTCCTCTAGCAGGTGCACTGCTTTTAATTTCCCTTCAGTGAGTACCTTCCTACTAACCATTTTCACTACAAGATAGATTTATGCTAGCAAATATCCAAGTAAAGCAGCATTTTTACTCCTTGGGCCTCAGCAACTTGAATTGCCATTTGTGAATTCATTTTTCATGTCACTGCAAGTTAGGAAGATTTGTGATGTGACAGCTAAAAAAATCATACAGCAACCCTATTCAAATGCCAATACAATTCCTTTCTTTGCCTTCAGATTGCTGGGATAGCAGATCACAGATGGTTGATTTGTCATGGTCCATTTCCAGGCTCGAATATAGATGATGTAACCACTGAAAGGGCATTTTCAAATATTTCCTTACTCTAATGAGCAAATTGTTGAGAAAATATTTTTACTCACTGTTACTAGGTGGCAAAAAAAGCCCATTTATATAACGAGGTTTGCTATGATGGAAGGCGCAGTGGGTCTTCAGACAGCCCAAGGGTTGAGTCTCCCAGAAACAGGAGATGTTGCTGTGATCTTCCTGCACAAGGAAACAGTTTTCAGCTACTTTAAATATGGACTACATGCATGAGAACACTGTATACTGCGGTGAACATGTGACTAAGATTTTGTGGGACTATGTTCTGATATTTTAGAACATTGAAAGTTATCTTGAAAGTCATCTGAAGCTCCAGATAACTTGAAAGTTTTCTTGAGTTAGGTGACAGGAGTTTCTGTGATGGGAAACTGCTCCTAGACAAGAACAGGAACAGAGCAGTCTACTTGCTGTACAGCAGACTGCTCATGAGATGCTGTGAAGACAAAAAAACTATTGGTCGCTTGCTGGATATGTGACTCATATTCCTTTCCTGCACATTGAGATAATCATCTCACTCTCAAATTAAAACTGCCGTACAAGGGATACCTGAGGTATCATCCTTAAGCACACAATAAAATCATCATTCCAAACATGCAAGTGCTCATGACCATTACCCTGAAGAAAGAAATTCAGGTTTCTATCCTGGCCATGCAATACAGCCCATAAATGCCAGGTAACCAGTTATTTCTTAATGAGCTTCTACATAATTTTTTAAAGGAAAAAAGTCACACATGAAAATACTTGGCCATTTGAAGGCAATTTTCACACAGTTCCAGAGATTCATAGATGCGTCTAGGACCAGCATCTCTAAACCACATCACTTATAGGCTGCATTCCCTGCAACAGGACCATCCATGGAGACAGGGTGGGGTCTGGAACCAAAGCCCACCTCCCAGGCATTAACGCCTATGTCCCCACTGCTGGCATGGATGAAACAACCAAAAGCCCTCTGCCCACCCCTGGATTTTCACCAGGTGGAAGAGAAATATTTCTCTGAAGGACCAACCCTTTTTGAAGGATTTTGTTTTAATTAATTGATTTGACAGAACTATACTGGTAGTTGCTATGAGCAAAAAATTATAAACATTCTCCATTCAGAATCATATCATGTTGATTCAAAGAAAGTGATGCATGATCTTTATGTGCCCTTTTAAACCTATGTGTTCCTTGAGTATCTGAGCACAGTTCACAGGAGAAATTGTCCATAGTTTAGATGATCCTTAGCTCTTCTCACCGCTTCTGAGAATCAGGTATTTGATCTACAGATGCTGCTGTGACCCAGACAGGGTAACAGACCAACTCCACTCCTAACATTGCATAACAACCCTCCCTTTGAACCTCTATAGATTAAGAAAGTCAAGGGTACAAACCACTCTAAAACCTACAGCATTTACCTCTGCGCAGGGGGAAGGAAAATGGGAATCCTCAGCTGCAGCCATTTTTACCTCTTGTGCTTCTCTGCCACTCTCTTAATACTGGCAGAACACACAGGAAAAATTTGAAGCTTGCAACATTCAGGTAAATCCCAACCTTATGCTGAAAGCAGGCATTTTCTTTCAAAAATTGGACCTTCAGAACATTAGCTCTGCACCCTTGTTTGAGAGAAAAGCCCAATTGGTGGTGAAATAACCAGGAATGAAGGAGGGGGTACCTTCTGCAGTCTTGCTGACTCAACAATGGTGGTTGTTAGCAGATACAGAATGTTACCCTTGGAGATTTCTAACCAATCCTCCAGATGCAGGCATTCAGAAAGATGGCAGCCTGTGAGCGGTCCAGCTTGAACATCTCCCTGTATCTCCATCACTTCAGGTTAAAGTGTGGAAAATTGGACCAGTTCAAAAAGCCTCCCATTCTGGTGTTTCTTGAATCTAAAATGGAACAAACCCATTTGGAGGGGCTTAAGTCATACCCAAGTTCTTGCTGTAGGAGCAAATCTTTGAACTCACAAAGACAAACCTTGTTCTTTGAGTGTTTTTAACCTAAACCCTTGTGCATCATGTTGTTCTTGCTGTACCTCTTTCTTTAGACGGAAAAATGTGCTGCTACCTGTTAGTATGCTGTGAGCTGTTAACAGTGAAAGCTGCCACAGTGAAAGCAGAGAGAACAGCGTACCCCTGTGTCCCTGGTTAACACCTCTCTTCCCATTCAAGTCCTAGGCTGCCTCTCAACAAACAAACATTTAGGGAGGAAATTAAGTTTTGGTCCTGGAAAACAGGAAGGCACACTTATCCCCAGGACACGGGGGTCATGTTTACAGCACTGAATGACATCAGTGACTTAGAGATGAGCCTTACAGAGCACTGTTAGACCAAAACCTAGGACTCTTCAAGGAAATCATAAAAGGAAGAGCAGAACGGAAAAGGAGCCATGACCTCAAAAGAGAAGGATGCCATTACTTAAAGAGAAATATGGATACAGAGGAAGCCAAAGTCGGGGGAGGTAGATATAAGGCAAAATTCAAGCCAGAGGACTGGTGGTTCTACATACATACACCAGAAGTGTATGGTGGTTCCACACATACACCAGAACTATATGTGACTGGTGGTTCCTTGGGAAAAAAAAGCCCCAAACTACCATCACCGGACTGGACAGACTAATCCCCAGAGCACAATTGTACTGGAGACATTGGTTTGCCAATGGGAAAGATGACATGTCCATGAAAAGCAGGTGCCAGTGACTCCATGGGCACAAGGCTGGCTCAGCAATGGTGTCACCCAAGCTGGGGAAGAAGTACGAAGACAGTGAAAGGACCGGCTATCTTCTAGCCTCTCTAGAAGCTTGTCCATTTGTTTGTACGCCAAGTATCAGTGGGTTCCAAGGATGACTGCAAAGAAACAGACCATGTGCCTGACCACTGGGACTTTGGCAGGGGAATAAAGTGATTTCTACAGAAAAGTCGTCACCTAAGTATAGAACATAACTGCTCACTGAGGTAAAGGTGGGGGGTACAAGTGAGAGGTGTGAACAGAGACGCAAAGTGAAAAGGCCTCAACAGTTTCCTAAGCCCTACAGTTGACTGGAGCACACAGGGGACAGAAAATTTGGGAAAGCAGATGAGTGTCATGACTAATGAACTGTGTAGCGGTAGGAGCAGCCATGGGAAGAAAGAGTTAACACTGCCAGGAGCTAACTAAACAGGGGCTCTTTGTACCTGTATAGCTGTGCCTACATGAAGCACAGAAGAAAGTACTGTCAGGAAGAATTAATCCTATATCGGGTTTGCATGGCAAGGTTTTGGTAGTAGGGGTGTGGTAGAGGATTCCATGAGAAGCTACCATGTCCAAAAATTCCATGCCAGCTGGCTGCAAGAGAGACCCACTGCTAGCCAAGGCTGAGCCCATCAGCAATGGTGGTAGCACCTCTGTGGTAATTTAAGATGGGGAAAAAAACGCTGGGCAATTGGATTTGGAGCAAGGAGTTAGAATATGTGGGAGAAACAACTCTGCAGACACCAAGATCAGTGAATAAGTAGGCAGAGGAAGTTCTGCTGGCACCGGAGCAGAGATTCTCCTGCAGCCCATGGTGAAGACCATGGTGAGGCAGGCTGTCCCCCTGCCCATGCAGGTCAACAGTAGAGCAGATATCCACCTGAAGTTTCTGCAGGACCCCATGCAGGAGGGTGTGGACGCACCTGAAGGAGCCTCTGACTCCACTGAGGGGCCTAAGAAAACTCTCTGCAGCCAGCTCTCCACAGGCACCACTCTGTGGAGCAACTCTTCACAGCCAACTCTCCGCAGGGCCAGATCTACGCAGGGAGTCCCAAAAGGTAAACCACCCCCTTCTCCTAACCCTAACCTTAACACTAACTCTAATTCTCCCCATGTAGAATTTTCTCCATGGACACTCAGCCATGTAGTCTTGCCCCACAGAGTGTTGTCCCACGGAGAACTGTTCTCCATAAAGATTTGGTTGTGAAGAGTTGTCCATTTCCACCTGTGGAGACCCAGCGCCGGAGCAGGCTCCTGGCAGGATGTGTGAATCCATGGAAAGGAGCCCACACTGGAGCAGTCCATTTCTGAAAGAACCCACCCCATGGAAAGGACTCACACTGGAGCTGTTCATAGAGGATTGCCTCCCATGAGAGGAATCCCACGCTGGAGCAAGGGAAGAGCATGAGGAGGGAGAAGCAGCAGAGACACCATGGGATGAACTGGCCTCAAACCCCAGTCCCTGCCTCCCTGTGCCACTTGTGAGGAGTAGGTACGGAGGATCAGGAGTGAGGTTGAGCCTGGAAAGCAGAGAAGGCTGGGGTGAAGGTGTTTTAAGAGTAAGCTTACTCTGATTTATTCATTGGTAATAAATTGATTTCACTGTGTGCAGCGTGGTTTGCCCAAGACAGCAACTTGTGAGGGAATCTCTCCCTCTCCTTCTCTTGCCCCACCAGCCTCCTGCTGCACCAGAGACACAATTGGCCTTGGAGAGATGCCCAGCCCCTGGGGACAGGGCACCCGTGTGTCAGGCTTGGGCTGCAGGTGTGGAGTGAAATACAAGGTGGAGGTGTCTGTAGGGCTCCTCCACTTCCATGCAGGAAAGAAAGGTCTTTTGGGAGCCGTTTCAGTTCGGTCCTGCTCTGCTCCTGCAGGTGCATCCAGGCGTTGACCCTGCTCTTTGATACGTTTGCTTTGTCTGAGTGCAGGGAACAGTCCTGGCACAGAATGTGGCCACTCCAGCATGACTGCCCTGGGAACTTGTGTACATCCTGCCATCCCCAGTGACCAAAGGAACATCAGGCTCGGGACAGAAAATTTCATCCAAGGACATAAGAGGTGGAATAGTCACCAAGGCAGAGGCAATGGAGCCCAATCAGTTATTTCTCTGTGGGATGCCAAAGGCAGTGTCAGGACAGATTGGAGTGGCATTCACCTGTCTGGCTGTACACCTCAGCCTGTGTTTCCCGGTTTCATTAGCAGCAAGGTGTGCTGTTTGTTGGCTGTCTGGTGAACGTGACTCCACCTGGGTGGCTTTCTCCCATTGGTGTTCGACTTGTTGATGGGAAAGCTGAAATGATTGCCAAAACATCAGCAACTGAATTGTTCACCTCAAGTGAGTACCAACCCCATCTTGATCATGGTCAGGTAAGAGTGCCACCACCCTGTGCTGGTTCTGTTTGGGACAGAGTTAGTTTTCTCTGTGGTAGCTGGTGTGTGGCTGGGCTTTGTCTCTGTGCTGAAAACAGTGTTGATAACACAGGGATGTTTTTGTTCCTGCTGAGCAGCGCTCACACAGCATCGAGGCCTTTTCTCACAGTGCTCTGCCAGTGAGTAGGCTGGGGGTACACAAGGAGCTGTTGGGAGCCAGGACAGCTGATCCTAGGTGACCAAAGGGGTATTCCGTACCATATGGTGTCATGCTCAGCAATACAAAGCTGGGGTAAGAAGCAGGAAGAGGGTACTACCAGAGAGGTAGCAGCTGTCTTCCCAAGTAACTGTAACACATGATGGAGCCCTGCTGTCCTGGAGATCACTGAACACCTGCCCATCAATGGGAAGTAGTGAATTAATTCCTTGTTTTATTTTGCTTGTGTGCATGGCTTTTGCTTTTGCACTAGCATAGTGCCATTAACGTTCACCTCCAAATGGCAAGATCGAAGCAGCTAGTCTTGATGAATTTCCATTGCCATCGTAATACAGGAAGGCACATCTCCAAATGTTGTGAGCGTTGGATTGGAACCCTTGTAGTTTCTATGCGCTATTTTAAGTAGAAGGCAAAGTCATCTCTAAATACTAATCAAAAGTGGATGAGAGTGAGGGAGTTCACAGATAGATTCCCCTTGTCAGCTCCTAAAGTTAGAATCAGGGGTCAGTTGGTCTAAGGAGGCACCTTCAAGTGATTTTAGTGGTTCCTACTAAAATAAGAAGTGCACAACTAAAATAGTGCAGCTGTCAACTTCACCATCTCAGGAACACGGTTGCTCTTCAGAATGTACATCTGAGGGAGATGTTTCCTGTGTGGCATTTTCACTGAGAACTTCCATTTTGTGGGAGTTCATCATGGCCCAGGTTCTCTGACACTAAGACTGTTGATTGACAGGATGAAGGTCCATCTTCACTTCAATAAAATTAAGTGCTTTCAATAGTCATAATGGATAAAACTTGTTTCTGGCTCTAATTTTGCTGCAGTATCACAGATTTCTGCAGGGATAAAAACCACAGTGAGATCCAGTAGATTATAAAGTGCTGCATTTCTTACAGCATTGGGGCACTTGTGGCAAATCCTTCCCAAACAACCTCTCTGCCATGGGTAGGGACATGTCCCACTAGATCAGGCTGCCCAAGGCCCCATCCAACCTGGCCTTGAACACCTCCAGGGACGGGGCAGTCACAATATCCCTGGACAAGCCTTTGTAAACACTCCCTCTCTAGCTTTCCTGTAGCCCCTTCAGGTACTAGAAGGTCGCTAAAAGGTCTCCTCGGAGCCTTCTCCAGGCTGAACAAGCCCAAGTCTCCCAGCCTGTCCTCCTGTGGAAGGTGCTTCAGCCCTCTGACCATCCTTGTAGCCCTCCTCTGGACCCATTCCAACAGCTTCTTATGTTGAGGATTCCAGAACTGAACACAATACTACAGACGGGATCGCACAAGAGAGGAACAGAGGGGCAGAATCGCCTCCCGGCTTGCCACGTTTCTTTCGATGCGGCCCAGAAGTTTATATGCTTTACGCATCTGCTGCCCTGACACACCCGGTCTCACCAGCACCCGCCAATGCAAACGCAGACGCGCAGTGACGCGAACGCAGTTCCGGGATGCGGGCGCCACGTGTTTAGAGTCCACAAAAGCGCATGGAGGCCTCGCTCGGGCCCCTTCTCCCGCAGGAGCCCCGGCAGCCGGAAACGGCGCCCGCCAACCCGGCCCGTGAACGGAAGTGACGTCGCGCCGGGCGGAAGTAGCTGCTGCGGGGCAGGGAGGCAGTGCTGGCGGTGAGCTGCGCGGGTTGAACTGGGAGGGGAACCCTTCTCTGGCCTGAGGGTGCGGGGACCTCGGGGCGGCTGGGGCCTGGGGCCGGGAGCCGGGGGAGGGAGCAGGGGCTTGATCTCGAGCAGGGGCTTGATCTCGAGCTGGGGCTTGGGCTCGGCTCAGTGCAGCCAGCGGGGCCCCGGCTCTTTGCCGCAGAGGAGCGTAGCCGCAGGCCCCGTGCAGTCTCCGGGGCAGCGGTTGTGTCCCCCGGGCACGCTGCTGCTCCCCTGAGCCGTTCCCCTGTCAGGGAGAGGCCTCTGGCCTTAGCCTGTGTGTGTTTTGAAGGCTTCAATTCACCCTTGTTTAGGGCAAGAACATGAGGGCTGTGAACTTGGTGGGAGCATCGGGTCTCATCAGCTCTTCAGTTTAATAGCGGCGTGTTGCTTTTATTTTGTGTCATGCTGGTGCCACTTTATTGTAGAGACTCCTCAGGCAAGCTGGGACAGCAGCGTTCCTGGCAAAGGGCTGAACATGTGCACAGGATATGTGCCTGACAGACAAAGAAACAGTCACAGAATCTTAAGTGAACAATGTGAGCTGCGAAGCCTCTTCAAGGATATATTCTTGCTTTTGACCAGATTTTTCCTTCTGAGAGGAGGGTCTTTACAGGCATCTGCCTTCTCTGTAGCAGGTGAAAGTTGATGCCTGTCTTGTCTAGATTTTTTAGAGTGTCTCTTCGTTACAGTGTTGTGCAGAAAACATTTTTGTGACAGAACAGAGCGTGCACATCACTGTTTTATTGTTTTGCAAAGTAGCCAAGAATCCTGAATGAGGCTTTCATTTACCGCTAATCTAGAGTGGAGAAATTGTACCTTTCAATTGACTGCTGAGCTACCTTAGAGAGGCTGAGATGCGATGCTGTTTCTCTTTAAATTCCTTATCTTAACCATAAGGTACTTCTTGTGTCTGTTAGCATCCTTCCCACAAGGTATCTGTGTACCTATTTTGCAATAAAGCCTGCACAATGGCTGAGCTTTGTTTTAGTCTGAGATGAAGACTGAGATTCACTTCTAAGCTTTGCATTTTCTCATGCATACGGCCTGTCCATATAGTAGATAATTGTAATTTTAAAAATCCATATCCGCTTTCCTTTTCAACTTCACAATAAATAATTGTAATTGAGTTCTGATGTGCTTTTAAAAGTGGAAGAGATCAAATATATACAAAATATTCCAACATAACAAGTGTCAAATCTGTAGCATTAGTGCTAATTAGTGATTCAATTAGTGTGACATTTTTTTACACTTGCTGCGTGTGAGAGATGGATTGACAGTCCCAGGCTCTGAGAATAAGACGTGTGAAGTAATACTTTGAACTGTTTTCGTGCCCAGTAGATGGGAAGTGGAGTAGTTGCCTTCCTACTAAGTTCTCATATGTGCAGAGGTAAAAGTCTTCATAAATACCACCCTTGACTTTCAACCCCAAATTGGCCTGGGCAGTGCATGAAAATGCTTGGAAATGGCATTGCTTCTACCAAGAAGAGAGCATTGAAAGAATGAGAGAGAATTAAAACAGGAGGGTTAAATACAGAAGAAAAACTTTTTCACATGGGAGGCATGAGTGAGAGAGAGCAAACAGAGCCAGTGAACACGAGTACATTGTCTAGATCTACGTGGACAGGCTTTTGCATCCTGCCAGCGATGCTAATGTTAGAATCCTGAGAAGACCGTATGATGGAGGGGGGAAGATTTGCATCGTACTATGCCTCTGATGTTCTTGGTTGGTGTTGATATTGGAATAACTAAAATCTGTTGGCTTTGCAAATCCAAGGCCATGTTGTTGCCAGTCCGGCAGTGATGCACTTGTCAGCTGGCTTTTTGCTGGATGGATGCCATTCTGTTCCCAGCTGGCTGGTAGAGCAGGTGTTGGCTTGTCTAGTAGGACGTTGTTCCTCAGTAACGAACAATTTGTCTGGGACTCTGGTACAACAAATTGTGTCTGGTGGTAATCCTGAAGTAGGATGGCTGCAGTATGTATGGTAATAATGTAGTGGGACAAAAATTAGTAAGTTTTCCCTTGCTGTCCCTGTGCTCTCAGTTCTTTAACCAGTTTTCCATGTCTTCTTGTGTGGACAGCACGCAAGGCCAGGCTGCAAGAACAAGAAGGTAGGATGTTGTCAAGACCAAAGCCTGGTGAGTCTGAGGCAGACCTGCTGCACTTTCAAAACCAGTTCCTGGCAGCCAGAGCTTCACCTGCAGTGAAGATTGTGAAGAAAGCAGATAAGAGGAAGGGGAAAGAAGGGAGTACAGAAGCTGAGAGACCTCCCCTACAGGACAGCAAGGATGTAGTGACATTGGATGGTAATTTCCCATGTGGGATTCTTTGAATTCCTAGGTTTCTCTGCCCCTTTCAGTGTTTGTCAGTGCTTGCCCTTTCACCTGCCTCTCAACCCAGCACTGGTTTTGCCCTGCAGGTGTGTCCTTGCAGTATTGTTTGTTCTTAAGCCTGTTGGAAAATGCACTTGTCCAATGTTACTAGCATCTAGTAGAACCGCCTTTCCAACACATTGTCTTCATCTGCATTTATCAGCTCCCTCTGATACCTTGCCAATCCCAGAACAAGAGGTGGTTTCTGTGATTTGTATTCTGTGTATTCTGCACTCAGTGCTTGTTTTGTCAACTATCCAGACCCTGTTCTCAGTGTCTTTGAGATTTAGCTCTGCTAACAGCTCCAGTTTTTGGCCAGCAGATGTGGCTTGGTAAGCCTCCTTCCTGTGGTTTTATTTTAGTCCATCAGTAGTAACTAACACTTCTGTCAGGTGCTTGACATTTTTGGAAGCTCGAAGTGCTTTATTAAAAGCAGCAATTTAAATCTTCCAGGTAAGGTAATACCATACCAGTTTATAGCTAGTGAAAAGGAGGCTTTGACTTGCTTTTGATCAAACAAATCACTTGCTGCTAGAGCAGGCAGTGGAAATGTGTTTTTCTGTGCCTGAACACCTGCAAGGGCACTATTTGTTTCTGTACATCCTTATTTCTTCCCTTAATACTTGCAATCAAGTGTCAATACCCTTTCCTGTTTATGCAGCTCTTTGACAAAACCTTGGTACTGTTACATAAAAAAATTCTTGAGCATGTTTCTCTCCACTGCCCAGCGTAGCAGAGGATTCTTTATTGTCTCATTGCTTCATCATCTTTTTTTTTCTCAATAAAGCTATAATAGCTGTTATGGAGCCTTTGGTCTAGTACCTACTGCACTGTAGTTATATTGGAATAACCTGACTGCTTTTTTTTCTTACTGTGCTTCCCCAGATTTTCCTGATGTTCTCCCAGCTCTAACTCCAGCTCCTCCAAAAAAGTCTAAGATCAAAAGTTCCTGTGTCCACTTTGAGGATGAAGATCCAGAGGAAAGACTGGAACGTCATGATCAACACATTACAGCAGTCTTCAGCAAAATTATTGTATGTCCGCTTTTTTTGTGGTAGTCTAGTGAATGCTGTGAACGAAGCAGTGGTTGGGGAAGTTGCTGCTTTTTATTTCTCTGGTGTAATGGAGCAGTTGTAGCACTGTAGACCAGTGTCCTGGAGTACCTTATATAGAAAAAAACCACGTCTTTGGGTATAGTGTAGCTGTCAGTTATATATGGGTTTGACTCTGTTTTCCAGTCTGGACTTCCTACGTGTCACTCTGCTTGTATGCAGGCATGTGCTCTAATATGGATTTGGGTGAGTTCCTGGGCTTCCAAATGGAGATGTTCTCATTGCTCTGCATTGGCCCAGGTTTTTCTTTGTCTGATTCTTAAAGTGGAGTGTGGGGTTTGGTTGCCCAACCTTTTAGAACACAGTGTTGTTTTGGCTCTAAATGAGCACAAGGTATTCTGAGCATCACAGTGGTGTAGCAGGAAGCTTGTGAGCTGCTAGAGCTGAGAGATTCTGAATCCACTCTTACGTAAATGTTATAAACATGTCTGGCTGTTGCAAGAGTTTCTACAGGGTGTAATTTTTTTTTTTTGATTTTTTTTTTCTGCAGGAACGAGACACAAGTGCAGTAGCAGTGACCATGCCAGTGGCTGTGGGAGATGCATTTCCGAGAACATTTCATCGCTCTGAGATAAAAAGTGAGGTAAGATTGGGAACAGCTGCCTTCTTTAACTGTTAAAACTGCCCCACAACGAAGCCTAACACTTGGTGGGTGGTAGGGTTCAAAATAAATGACTTGGCATGCTGGAGGTTAGGAGCCAGCTCAACAGGTCTCTGGCATTACCACCTTAGTGTAGGAGAGAGTTCTGCCAAGCTGCCATCAAGTAGGCAGTCCATACCCTGCAGTTAAATAACATTGTAATCATTTTGATTTAGGAAAAAGGCAGTTGCCTTCTTAAGTGAGGTGGATCAAATCTGCACTCTTGTAGTAGAATTTATCTTGTTGTGCTTGTTTTAATCTGAGGAACAATCTCTTACTTAGTCCACTAGGTTTGATTAAGTCTGTACTTACTAAAGTTGCATGTGATTCCTCCTGGAGTACGGTTGCACAAATTGTCTTTCACAGCTTCTTGGATTTTGATGTAAACATTTTTTTTTTCCTGGGGCTGTGAAACTGCAAGCCATGGCTGTTATCATGAGTTGTTGCTGTAGTAGCAAGATCTGCTAGCTGAGTGTGAGTCAGATGCTGGGAATTGCTATGTGATTGATAGATGTGGTTGCTTTGAAAAGATAATTTAAGAAATATTACTCTGTCCTTTCAAAAAAGCTGTTCTTCAAAATAAGGTAACAGTTCTGTTTACTTGATACAGGACTGCACAAAGCAGCTACCAAATGTTCAGGCTGCCTTTTAAGCTTCTCTGGACTGAAGACATGCAAAAGTCATTTTGCTTAGTCTGCTTTGGATTTCTTGTGCACCCTGTGCAAGGCTGTTCAGAGCCCTGCTCTTCCATCACCTAGGCAAGCAGCACAGTGATTTAGTCAGGATTTTTTTAGTACCACTTGTCTACTTCTTACTGTGTAAATCTCATCACCCTGCTGCTACCTAATCATGTTATAAGAAGTCTGTTCCAAGCATGTGCTGAGTGCAGTACAGTACAGCCCCATTTATCCTCAGAAATGCAAAGTATTCAGCTATGCAGGGTTTCCAAACAACAGGAAAGCTGGAACTGTTGTGTCTGTTGATATTTTTTACATGTACTTGCCTAGTTCTAATTCACATCTAATTAATCTTCCTTCTCTGAGTAGCAAAAACATTCATGCTTTTGTCTCTGTCCTAATGTTTACCTGTGTTAAAAAAGGAACAGCGCATGCACAGATAGCTTCCAGCAGCTACTCTGTGTTGTGTCCCAAAGTCTGATCTGAGGATCTTTAGGATCACATTGATACATTTGTTAGTGGCAGGCGTGCAGGGAAGCCTGGAGAAGAAAGTGGTGACACATGGGTTTCCTGTTCGCAGGTGAAGGTGGGAGCTGGAAAAAAAAGCATCTTTGCACAAAAGATGGCAGCTAGAAGAGCTGCTGAAAAGGCATCACCAGCTCCCTCTAGTGAGTGCACGCAAATAAGATCAACTCTTCCGAATGCCCTGGATCCTGAGGGATCAGCAGGAGAGGTGCCTATCCCCAGTATTAGGGATGGTAAGTGGAGAAGGTTCTGCTTATCCAGCATACCATATTTAGATAGCCTTATTATCCATAACATCAGTGCACCTTTTCACCTTTTTTTTTAAACTAGAGTAGCACTATTGTCCTCAGTTTAGGAGTCTCAAGGTCTCTTGGAATGTCTGCGGCGTGACAAGGATTTGAAACTATCTGAAACCCAATTTAACATTCTAAAAATTGGGTTAGCTTTCTCACTCATTTCCTTTTTGCTTCACACAGGGCCAAAGAGGTTTATTTCTCAAGGTCTTGTCCTCCTTTTCCTCTGCCTGTTATATGTAAAGTTTTTCTTGTTTCATAGTTGATTCCTACAATTTTAGGAAGAGGGTCGTTCTTGTGTCTGTTGAAGGTGTTTGAGACCACTGTGATGTGGTTCTCATTCCTGCCCAGAAGTTGAAAGCTCAGTCTTCTGTCACCAGATCCACTGCCATGAGACTGGCTTTTCTCTGTAAGGAATGCTGTGAGGTAGTGCTGATCAATCAGTGCTGCCTCTAGCTGTGACTTGTCCGATTGCAATACTACAAGGAAAGATGAAACCAATTCAACTGGTATCAGCAACTCCAGGCTTTTTTTTTCCTTTTGTCTTAGGCAGTCATATTTCCTTAGGGCCACCATGTGTCTGGTTTATTCCCTGGCACCCTCTTTTTCACATTGAAATAGAGGCCAGATGTTATTTGAGGGTAGTAGCCATTTGGCTAAGGTTTCCATCTGCCCTGACATGTGTCAGAGAGTTGGTAAGAACTCCTAGATGTGCTGTGCTCCGCATGCACAAATCCACTGTCCAGGTCAATATACTGTGCTTACTGTAGATCCTGTTACACTTGTACACGTGTACTTCTGTCTGAGAAATCTCAAAGGCAAATACAGCAGCCCTATAGCTGTGATTCTCTTGAAGTACAACACTTCTAGAATGTAGTAGCACAACACAAGGATCAGATAATGACCTGGCCTTCTCAGCTAGATTGTTGTTGCAGGATAACTGGAAGCAAGAAGAGGAGGAGCTTCATTTCTCATAGTAACAAAGTGTGTGTGCCTGGTAACTCTTAACTCAGTTGCTGATGGTGGGAAGCTTACTGAATCTTTTAGCAGGTCACTTTGCCTTCTCATTACCTTCTGGTCAATGTGCAAGACAGCATTAATGACATAAAACTTATGGATGTTTTGATGAGTGTCATTACTGCTGTTTGAACAGGGGTTTGATACTTTCAGGGTTGACTGGTTTAGTGTCATAAGGATGTTCAAAGTCACTATATGGAGCACATGAACAAAGCATAAGGAATAAAGCCACTAAGACAGGCCCTTATCTAGTGGACTACAGGACAGCTGGAGGTTTTCACTTACCAAAGAAGCATGTTATCCTGCTGCTAGTGTTAAGTGAATTGAGCCTTTAAAAAGGTATTTAGATCATGTGATAAAACAGATTCAATTTTGTTCAGGGTAGGGAAAATCCCACACTGCTAGAACTTCTAATGTGTTTAACCCTTAAAGGTGAATACAAGATGTTATTAGAAGCAAACATGCCTGTATTGAGAATGCATCCTGTGTCACTCTGGAAACTGGTTTACCCCAAAATTTAATTTCTCTGTCTCACTCTACAGATATTTACTAGGTTTAGTTGACATACAAATGTGACTCCAGATGTTCTTGGGCAGAGAAAGAAACTAGTATTCACTAACGTGGAAGAAGGCTCTGATTCGTCAATTATGAATTATGCTGCAGTTTACCTTTTCTTAATGTTGCTTTCCATTAAAGAAACAAAATTCCTTTTCGTCCATCCCTCCCCGAACTCCTAGAGAAAAAAGGTGAAAATGATGTTTTGTTGTGATGTGGAATGAAAGACAAATATTTTATTTTTGTTTGAAGCTAAACTAAACTTTGCTCCTGTTTTAACTTGATTATGTAATGCTGATAATGTCAAAATTACAGCATTATGAATGCATCTCAGACACTTAAATCACTTAACTGCTTTCTCTGCTGGATCTTGTAGGTGAAGCTGGTGATTTTTTCACCTCTCGGCGGCCCTGTCTCATAACGGGAGAGGGTCTTGGAAGCCAAAACAGTGAGCAGGAAGCTCAAGCTATTCACGAAGAGAACTTAGAGAAGCTGCGGTCCATGTCTGAGGAAGAGATCCTGCAGGAGCAGGAAAGGCTTCTGTCTCAGCTGGGTATGTGCTTCCAAGGGTGAATTCTCCTAGAAGTGTAGAAGTTTACTGAATATGTAGGTGCCCTGAAGTTTTACCAAATCCACAGAGCAAAGATGGGAGCTTGAGATTCCTGCTCGTTGCATATGTGGATAATCTAGCTTCCATGTCTTGTCAGTGGCTTATGAGTAAGAATTAAGTGGGAAAGAATTGAAAAGTGCTTATTCCTTCTGAAGAAGTGGCTTAGCTTAAGTTTACCTTGTCTTCTCTTTGCTTTGGGATAAGATGACCTATGCACTCTGTTACTTTGCATGTCAAATACTTGGTTACGTATACATATATTGGAGTCCTAAATTGTAATTCTCTGAAGCAGATAAGAAAGAGCATCTATTCTTAGGATGACCATAGCAGTGCTGAAATAAGAGGGAGCTCTTGGTCTTCACCTCCAAAATATCTATGGTTTGGGCCAGAACTGTCAGTATCCATGTAAGGAAAATGTGTGGGCATGTGGGAGACTTTGCTTCTAGTCTGTACTTGGTAGTGCAGAAAAATCTACTAGCCTCAAACTTATTGAAAAAGTGTTTTAATTAACTGGCTGTTGGGTGCAGGGGCCTAGTCTCTGCTTTGGAGCCCTGTCCACTGTGGTGTTCTGGGAATGCTTGTCACTGACAGCTGGTGACAAGTGTGGTATATTTGATGAGACTTTGTGATCTAAGGCACTGTAGAACTTATTGATGTTGGTTTCAATGATTTTGTATGCTCAAAAAGAGCAGACGTACAGATGTAGTAGCTGTTAGGGTTTTTGAAATTCTCATGATTTCAGATTCTGTAGCATCAAATTTACATGTGAGTGGCGTTTGGGTGCATAAACCTCATGGTTTTAGCTTGAAGATCATATTAATGGTCTTGAATTCGTTGCAGGCAGCATGGATATAACCAAAAAGGTAGCAACAGAACTGTACAAAATAATTGCAGGTGATCTTTAGGCACGTCCTTCATTCAGATGGCTGAGCTCTCCATACCACCTAAGGTGGAAAAAAAAAATTCTCTTCCTTTTTTAACTTTACTGCTTATAAAAATGGCAAGTGTATGAAAAATATCTTGTTAACATACTTCTTTTTTGTGACTGATTTGTGATCTTTGCTCCTTGTCCCCTCCATTCCATCCTTTGGGATATTAGTGAAGTGAATGCTTAGGGAATTTAAAAAGGATAGGATGTATTTTAAGTATTTTTAACAATAAATTATTTGCAAAATGATGTGTTTATTTATATGCGCCATGGGTTAAAATTGTAGCTCTTTCAGTCTTTGAGGCCTTAAAGAAACTGGGAGTAAATCTGGCATTCCCAGAATATCTATAGTTAGGGAATTATGCACAGTGAAGCAACTACTAAACTGAATTGTTGGCTTAAAGGTGAACTTGGGAACTAGACAGGTACAGAGGTGTGAATGAAAGAGACTTTTTCTCCATCTTCAGGAGTGTGAATAATTTGTGCGTATTTAATGCTGCCCAGACTCTGAACTGACCTCTTAGTCATGAAGCAGATGAGGCTCCATAGTGTGGAGTATGAGGATGGGTAGGCAATTTCATGCTGGGCAGCATCTTTGAGGTCTTATTTTTGGTACTGTTCTGGTTTTGCTTATGAAGACTCAGGGCAGGAGTAGGCTTACTTTCTGACATAGTGTGCACAGATTGACATAATCATTGGCTTATTTGTCATTGCTTGTGTGAAATGATGAAATAATGATACAATCTTTTCCTTGCTGCGTACAGTGAAGTGTGGAAAAGTGAGAGCTCTGCTTGCGTTCAGGAAAAAATATCGCTCTGGACTGAATGCTCTCCCTTGCTAAGGGAAGTTAAGTTTAAACTGCGTCGTGAAGAGCGTGTGCAGTATGAGATAGATCCCTGCATCTTTTACAGCTGTTTCAGAGACATGGGGATTGTTTCCTTTTTGGGATGACTTCTTTTGTGTAGAGAGCATTTTTGAATTTCTTGTCCTTTGTGCTCCAAAGAATAAATAACCAATGTAGTTGTTATATTCTGTTAGTTTATACACCTCTGATGCAGCTGATTGGAGTATCTCTGTACCTTCTAGAGGCACAGTGCACAGGCTGTTAGTCTTCACCTCTGGCATATGCATCCCAATGCAGTCTTCTAGATGGAGAATATTCAGATATAGTGTGCTTCATAAAAAATTATGTAGGCTATCTGTAGCAGATCGGAATGTAAAATGCTGAGCTCTCATTTTACTGTTTTAGGGCCATACAAATATTATCTGTTCTTCAAAGCACCCGTACCTCCCAAATGTTCCTCTTTTCCTCCAAAGCATGAAGAGAATGGCCGCATCTCTTTTCTAGATGTTGTCAGACTATAATTGACTCTTGGAATGGGGAGTCAGTTCAGAACAAACAAGGTCACCTTCACTTAACCTAATATCTAGATCACCACTGCAGATCTAGCACAATTCAATAAAGAGCAGGTAATTCTGTTTGTGGTGTCTTTTCGATGTATTGTCATAGCATTCAGGCTGCTGTTGCTGAGCAGTCCACCAGCAGAGTAGGCAAACTGTCAGACCTGTATTCCTCCCATAAATCACAAACCAGAATTCTCTCTGCAATGAATAGTCTTGTTTGGATGTGTCTGTTCAGTGGCAGTGGAGGGGAGAGAAACAATTATCTTTTTATTTGTAAGTTAGGAGAATAACTAGAATTTTATTGTTGCTTTACCTTGAAAGACATTTTTCAGTGCTGAAGAGGTCCTAGAGCAGTTAAGTGCCTCAGTCTGAAAAGAAGTGACAGTTGGTATAGAAGAAGAGGGCATGTGGAACGGGAATTAAAAGGCTAAACCAGAAATATCAGGAGCTATAGGCATATTACATATTTTGAGACTTTCCATCACTTTGCTGTCTTTTTGTTAATACTTGCAGATTCTGGTTTAGTTGCTTTCTTAAAGTCACGATGTGGTGGTGGTGAAGGCCTGAAAAAGGAACTAAAAATGGAACAGAGCAGACCGGAGGAGTCTGTGGAATCTCTGCCTGTGGCTCAGTGTCATGTAGGATCATCTCTTTCCATGCAGGAGTTGGGTCTGGAAGAATCTGTAAGGAAAGAAGAAAATATGAAGGTAGAAATTACAGGTAAGAAACAAAGTGCGTGCTGTTAGTGCGCTGAACGTAAATGTAAGGCCTGTATGCTGTTTACATCAATCCAGCTTTTGTTCATTTGGCATTTTCTTAGTTATACAACTCAGAATTTTATCACTATGTTTAAAAAATACGTTTTGAGACCAGGAAAGAACATATCTGTTATTTCTAGCTGGGCTGCATAGATCAGAAGGGTGATACACTGCATAATGGAGATGAGCTATTCACTTTGGTTTTGAAATTTATTCTAAGGTCTGAAGGGAAAATACATTCAAAACAGTAGGTATCATTGTTTTTCTGTTCAGTTGTGTGAACACGGGAACAGAAGAGCGTGGTAGTGAGATTGAGCTGCAGCTTGAATAATTTCTTTTAACTGGAACATACAGGAGAGTTGTGGGTAGGTAAGAGTTAGTGATTTGCTCACAGGGGAGCTGGGAGGTGACGGTCAGTCTCACTTCACGGAACTGCTCATATAGCGCGGGTCTTCATCACTGCTCCTGATGGCCCCACTCTGTGGCTTGTGTCTCAGAGCCCACACAGTGACTTTCACAGGATATAGTTCTTTTCTTTGTGCTGTGGATGGGGCAAAGTACTAAGGTGTAAAGTAGTGTTCTGCTTCTTTGGAAGACTTGTACAGAGCTGTTGCCTCTTGCAACAGAACTCTAATGCTCTTTTTGTGCCTGTATGTGGAGAAAGCTGCTTTATCCCCAGCAGCTAGAGCCACCCATATATTCTTATAACCGATAAAAGAAGAGTTTTCCCCTTAAGCTTTTGCTCTTATTGTTGCTTTCCTCACTGCAGTTTTGTTTTTAGCCATTTCTTTTTCTCTGATGTGATTTTAGGCTCCCATTCTTATCTTCCTCATACTTTTGTTCATAGCATGTTTCTTTCCTGCTTCAGCATGCTTCTTCCCCAATTTCATGTCAATTTTTGTCTGTCTGCATTTCTTGATCCTCTTTTCTGATGCATTCTTTGTGTCCTGTGCAACATGCAGACTGAATAAAGAGGTCTCTGAATCATGTCTCGGGTTCAGCTTGGTGTTTGCAAGAAATAACAATCATTTACCATTTTCTTGATGAGAGAATGTATGTCTGTGTACGTGTGCAGGAGGAGGAAAGCTGATTAGCCTGTTACTGAGGAAAACACTTCACTGAACAGGCTTTTTGCTGTTTCTCCCCAAGTCTTATTTTCCACAAATCCATCTTAATCAAAAGGACTATTTTTATCTCCTTTTAGCTCCAGAACAGAAGGATACACAAGTAGCACCAGATTAAGTGACATTATTTTACTTGCCTGGGAAAAACAGAAGTGGATTGATCAGTCTGTAGAGGCTAAGTAAGATTGTACTAGTGGTCTTGGGAACAGCTCAGTGTTAAGAGCATTGTGTGCTGACAACCACACAACTGTGAAAGACTGCACAGGAAAAGAGAAGAGTTTTCCAGGATATTTGAAATAACGAAGAAAGGATGAGCTGGAACACAGTCCTTAAAATCAAAGGGAGCCTTTCCAGCACCTGAGTTTATGCCTGCAGTCCATCTTGCCTAACAGGAGATGTAAAATATTGATTTGCCATTGGCACTTAGTGTTGGAATTTTGCATCTGTTTGTACTCGGAAGTAAACTCATTATGAATAACTCAGCAGAAATGGTAATTCTGAATTTCCCTAGTGAGAGGATGATGAACCAAAGTGATAGGATTGCTCAAAAGTCAAACCTGTCTCTCTAATGAGGTACAAGGCTGCTGTTCCTAATAAACACAATAGTGAGGCCTTTTTTCAGAAACTTGTAATCTTACCCAATGCAATAGTAAATTCTGGTACCAAGACAAATGGGAAAGCAAAGCAGAAAGGGAAACGATTGGGTGGTAGCCTTTAATATAACCAAGGTCTGCAAAAGTTCAGTACAAATGTTGAGTTCACACTATCAGCTTGTGTTTCTGTAAAGGAATTTCTCAGTAACAGGACAATCTGCTGATGCCTTGGAATATGTACCTGTCTTTTTCTTGTGGACAAGATCATAATACTAAGGGCTGCTGGTAATATGCAAAATCCTGTTCGTAGAATAATTAACCTTATCAATGTAGCGATTAGTGGGGGAGAAGAGAACAATTTGGTGAATTAAAGTATCTATAGTTTTCATTTTTCTGCTGATTTTGTTTCCTCTCATTTTTCACTTTCTTACGTTTCAAATACTTTTTCCTTCTCTTCAGTTAAAATGTGCTTTGAGCCTTTGGCTGAAATTCTGTGGAACAGCTTTCTGGTTGGGGAAGATAACTGTGCTTGGTGCCTTGGCTGATTGAATCCACATTGATCATAAGGGTGGAGCTTCATCCTAGGAAGGATGAGTGCCCTTCCTGGAAGTTTATCTGTTAGTTGGAGGAAAGGAAAAGGTTAGATTCAAGGCCAGTTATCAGCAGGAAAATATTTGATGAAAGAAGAGCATCTCAATAGGACTCATTGTTCCTTGCAAGAGGAGACCAGAACACTAGGACTAGTAACTGCAATGCAAATGAGTTTTGGGCTGCTCCAGCAGCAGTGATGCTGCTGCTTCTCATGCCCTCAGTCTGCTTTTTCCTGTCCTTATCTGTGATTGTGTTTGAGATAGCAAAGTCTTCTTAGCTCTTCTCTTCTCATGCCCATATGGGATAGTATCGTAGTAGCAAGATGTTAGCTTTCCTAGTGTTTTGATCTTTACAGTTATATTTGTCCCGTCCCTTCACTTGATGTTCCTCCACATGCTCATCTGTCTCTTTCCTAGGGCAACACTTGTGATGACAGGCATAAATGTTTTGTTTCTCAGATTCTCCTAGTCAAAGCTCCTTATATAGTTAAATCAGTAATTTCTTGCTTTATTACTTGCACCTTTGAAATTCTTGTTCAACTGTCCACTTTCCCCACTGAGCTGTTTTTCAGGCAAGCTGCGTATGTTTTCAGCTCTTTTTATCTTATCTTCTCAGGACAATTTCAAGCCTTTAGAGGGAGGACAGGAATGAGGAGTAGCTTTGCAAATGCCACGAAAGAACAAATACTGGTGTTTGTGTTCTCTCCAGTGTATCTAGGCGGAAGTGATGCTGGCTTCCAATAATTTGCTTGAACCTCTGTGCATTAATACTTTTGAATCATTTCACATCTCCTTTAACCCCCTTCTCCTTGGATGATATTAGTTTACATTCTTAAAGTAGGGCTGATACTATTTTTTGCCCTGGTTCTGATCACTTTGCCTTACTTATGTCCTGACTTCTGTTCAACTTCTCCCAAATTAGCCTTGTCTGTGAATTTCATTATAGTGCTGTTTACTTCCTTTTCTAGCTCTTGTGACAGAGGAAAATAGCTTTAAACCTTTGATGTTCATGTATCAGCCAACATTCAGTTTGAAAATTGTTTTCTTCTTATTTTCCATTAATTCTGTATTTGTTGTGGTCTATAAGCCAAGTAGGTTGGCAAAGAGGGAGTAGTATTTTATTAATCCCTGCCTTGGAAGGTAAGACTGCCTGTTTTTCCTCCCCCAAAGAGGATGATTTACCTGTGAAGCCCAAGAAGGAATGGATACACATGGACAATGTGGAATTTGAGAAGCTGGAATGGATGAAAGATTTGCCCTCACCCCGACAGAAGAAAACCAAAAAGGTTTGGAAGCAGAAACTGATGTTTTTCATGTTTGCCTAGGTCATGCTTCTCAGCAGTAACAGTTTTGAAAGCTTCAAAAACTAGTCCTCTGGTTAGTCAGTCTGAGATTGATTCATCAGACTGAGAGATACTCGAGTTTCTTCCACAGGGTGGGATGGCATGTGTTTGATTCAGTCTATTGTGCTCAAGACATCTACGAAGTGAGTGTCCAGCAACTGTAATCTAGGATGAAATGCATCTGAAAGCTAAAAAAAAATGAAAGAGGGGAGAATTTGAGGCCTGACCTGGGGAGTTTAACTATCACCTTGCAGCAGTTGATGTAAGCAGTGGTATTTTAAGTGATGAATGGAGTGCAAGGCAAGTGAAATTATCTTTTTCTCCCTCCACCGTTCTGTTGTAGGGAATGCAAGCTCGATTCAGTTTAAAAGGAGAATTAATTCCTGCAGATGCTGATTTACCGACACATTTAGGCCTGCATCACCATGGAGAAGAGGCAGAGGTAGGTGTAATGCTGTAGAAAGGGCACATCCATTTCAGTTTTCTGTGTTTGATTTGGCAGATTCCTTTTGCGTCAAGGCGTTTTAGTGACAAAAACCTTAGGAAAGTGCAGATAGGTGATTTAAAGAAGTTGGATCTGCATGCATTAACTGCTTTACTTCCAGAAAACTCTATTACTGTTTCTCTGTCATGCCATTAAGGATCTGTTCTGTCTTTTCTTGAGACATTCATTTTTCTCCTGTTGCATTGATGGTTGGAATCTCTTTTGCAGTTGCCACAAAGCAGCAGACAACATCACGTTGCAGTTTTGTCTCCCATTATGCAGTATTTTACAGTTAATCTTATTTTAAGGAGCCTGGTTTTACCTATAGCTGAGTGTTTTGTGGGTCTTTGTTTGTTTGTTTTCTTTCCCCATTTAGAGGGCTGGTTATTCTCTCCAAGAGCTCTTTCATTTGTCTCGCAGCCAAGTTACTCAACAGAGGACACTAGCTCTACAGGTCTTGGGTCGTATTGTTGAAAAAGTAAGTAATTTTCCATGGAATTCCTCCCCATAATTCAAACTGCTGGTGGATCAGGGCCCAGATTCTCTGGCAGTAGTTGTTTAATTTCTGCTATTCAATGGAGGTGAGCAAAATCACCAGCAGGGCATTCTTTTTCACCGAGGATCTCATTGCAGTTAGAAAAGTTAAGTGTTAGGACATAACAAATGGAGTTTCAGGTTTTTCTGGAGGGAGGTGCTTTCAAGTGTTGTTCACAGTTCTGTTGCTGCTTTGAACACAGGTTACTTTTTTGTTGTTACTTTTGTTGCAAACCTGTCCTTAGCAGCGACCCTTCACTGTTGTCTGAGCCAGCTTCATGATGTGCGTTTTTTGTCGGAGGTGCGAATGCATCAGCCTACTCATAGATGGATATGCCAATAGCATAAAGCAAAGTGACTATTTACTTCAGTGCATGTTTCCACCTAACACTTAGGGGAAGTGCTAACCTTCCCTCCAACAGCTGTGGAGGCAGAGAAGAAGAAACAGTGTGGTTTTGAGAAAGATGATAGGACAGGACATGGGTCCAGATATTAGAAAGAAAGGTTTGCAACATTAAGGAACTGGAGTTGCATGCCTCTGTAGAGTGAAAGGAGGAGAAAATAAAGGTAAACAGTGCACACAGTTCAGCTGCTTTACAGTAGAAATGGGAAGAGGCAAACAGACAGAATGTTCAATTGTACCCAGGTTAGATGAGACAGCTTTAACACTGTCTTTATTTGGCATACGTTTCAGGCCAGGGCTGGAGAGTTTGCTGCCTCCTTGAAGGGCAGTGTTTTGCGTCTGCTGCTTGATGCTGGGTTTCTCTTCTTGCTGCGTTTCTCACTGGATGATGCAGTGGAAAATGTCATGGCAGCGTCTGTTGGGGCACTTCGGGCTCTGCTGGTGTCACTTGATGATGAGGTGAGACAATCATTAAGTGCCTGGGATTGATTTTGTGCTGAGCTGTACAGAATCAGAATGACAAGAGATGGTAGGTAAATTGAACAAAGTCTTGCTGGATGGGTTAGCTTAATGGTCAATAGAATGCCACTGCTGTGCTTTGAGACAGACAAGGGAAGGTCTTATCACCATTTGGGAGATTCAGGCATGTTTTCTCCTGTTTGAAATAGTTCTGCCTCATGATTGAATTTCAATGTAGGCAGCTGAGGTTCTCTTCCTTTTGACATCTGTAAAATGTAGATCAGGCCACTACTAATGTACATGTAAATTTTTTTTTTTTAATATGGCCTCTTATGTTGCTGGCTTCTTGCTTTGTAGTTTTCCTGCTTCTGAGCATATGAAATATTCCCCTGCTTTTCATTCTGCCTCATAATGATGCTGTTTTCTTTTTCTTTTGTTGTCCATTTTCTGCTGTTCTCATGTGCTTTTCTCACACGGATAAGTACCTAATTTTGCCTTCTCATGTGTGTTATTTCTCCTTGGTGCTTTCCTTCCCGTTAGGAGGTTGAAACTTCTTTTGAGTGTTCAGAGATACTAGAGAGTTCTGAGCAGCAAGGTTAAGATGTCTTCTTGGTTGGAGAGAGGTAGACTGTTAAAGGCAAAGCATGCTGTGGGCTGTTTCAAGTTCATTCTGTGAGAGCTGCTCCTGTGTCAGACTGCAAAGGGTCTGATGGTAGAGAAGACTGAGTAGATCTCAAGAAGCACCCTGCAACTTCTTCCAGGCTTTTTGAGCTATCTGTAATGGAGAAGCAAGAGAAATGAAGGACTCGGTACCTTTCTCCATATCTTGCTTCTTTTCTAAGCTATGAACTTAAAGGTGTTCTACTAGATAAGTCCTGTCCACCCACGGGTAATTAATGCTATGAATCAGCTTCTTGATGTTCTTTTTTTTATTTCTGATATTAATCTGGTTTGTAACTGTCTGCAGAGGTCTGATTTGAGATCAAAGCTGTGGTGTGATGTCTTACATCAGTGAGGGTTGCTGACTCTCGCAGTGCCAAAAACAGCAGTGTGAGTGCTGTGTCAGTATTATTTTCTCATTTGGAGAGTCCTTCCTACAATCTTGTGCTGCCGAGCTTCAAAAGGTCACTGAGGAAGGGATGGGTCTGCAAGTCCTGCCTTCTGTTTCAGGATTTGCAAGTCAAATAGGATTTATCCCTATTATAAGCACAGAAGATTGACACGCATAAAAATCATTCTATCTGAAGGTTTTGTTTATTCATTAATGACTATGGGAAGGCAGCACCTTGCCCTTTGTTTCCTGTGGTTTTCCTTCTCTCGATGAAAGGAAGGCTGTAGACCCAAACTGTATTCCAGATGGATTCATAACTTCATCCCCTAAAGTCCAGTCTCTTCTGACCTTGTCATTAACTCACCAACTTCGCTGAATATTGTTTAATATTGCTTGCTTTTTTTTTTTTTCTTTTTTAATAGGTGGTAATAGCTTGTGCTTCCTTGGCACTTCCATTTGAAATTTTTCAAAATGGCTCAAAGTTTAGTTCAAGTCTGCCACTTTTCTGACTAATACGGTAGTTGCCTTTGATTGCCAGTTCAGGAAATGGAAATATACAGCAGCTAACGAAGTAGTGCAAGTATTCAATTTGACTGTCTTTTATATAATCAAGATGTTTTGGGGGAAGTAGGTCTGCTATGGAAGCAATAACCTCTCTGAAGAGTTGAAAGCTTACTTTGCAGTATTGCCCTAGAACCTGAAAGAATCAGACACTATCATTAGCTATGAACAAAACAGAGGGGTTTTTTATTTGCTGAAGCTGAGGAGTGTTCAAGCAAAAGTCAAATGAACTTGAGCAGAGACAACAGGCAGCCTTTATTTTAGCATAGCAGTCGTTCTGTATTATTTGTGATTAAGATGCACACAGTGGAATTAGAGCATGTAAATGCCAAATTCCAGTTTAACTTCTGGAGCCTTGATGGTTTATTTATTTATTTTTTTCTTAAATATTTTTCAGTTTAGCTGCATTTCTACTACTTGTGTAATAAATTCACCTCACAGTAACTGCTTTTTATGGTTTCCCACGTGTGTGTACATCATAGGTTAAAATCACTTCCCTAAAAATCTTTGCTTTCTACTTGTACGTGTTTATAATACTCTTTAATGTGCTTCTGTTTTCCTGGGGTTAGCTGGGAATCAATAAGCATTCTATAATCAAAAGCATTCTTGAAAACATTTTTCTTCTGTGAATTCTTTGTGAGAATTTTATGTTATTTTACTCTCATCAGAAGTACCTTGATTGGACCTTCTCATGGTACCAAGGGATGGTTACATTTCCCTTTGTCCCTACCAGTGAGGAGGAAGAAGAGGAGGAGGAGGAGGAAGACTTAAATGTAACAGAGAAATCTCAAGATAAAAAATTAAAGGATGAAAACAAGCCAGATCCAGAAGTGGCCCGATATGATGCTGTGAAGGTAAGCACTCTAGACCTGAAATCTTTTTAGGAAAGTAGGGTCTGCACAGTGGCTGCATGTGTCCTCCTGTGATGCTGTTAAGAACAGTCTGAACAAGAATTAGAGCTTTTCTCTGGCTGTTGGATGTTACCTTTCTGTCATGTATTACCAGGAGGGTAATTTTATTGATCTCTAAAAATGCTTAGACTTGACACATGCGATTTCAGTATCATTAAGTAACTCTAGCTTCCTCTATGGAAACTGGCAAAAAGCACACTGATGACATCGTAACTTGCTGAAAGACTGCATACAGACATGGTTTTCAAGTTCATTTACTTGAGCTAAAAGTGGAAAGGTTCCAACAACTATTAAAGTGTCTGTATGCAGTTCTGTAAAGTTAAACGTGAGCATTACAGCTAGATAGTTCAGAACTGGTTAATTGAACAATTACATTCTTTTTGTGTTTGATATAAGGGGGCTACTTAAGATTTCCCCAATTTCATTCTTTATATTTGTATTTCTTAGACACAGAGTTACAGCATTTGGAAGGAATTTCTCATTTATGGCTAATCTCACAGTCGTGATAGGAGATCTAAAAATATCAATCTTTGTTATCTCAAACCCAACCCTGGTAGAGCTAATGCAACTCTCTTGCCTGCTGCAGTCGTTGAAACCTGTGATTACATCACTTTGTTCGTGCTTGAGCTTGTGTTCAAATGGCTGTTGGTTAAAAGTTTCCCTGGGAAAATGAATTGCTGTACTTGGGCATCTGTCTCCTTCACAGGCTTTGTGATTTCAGATGTATTCTGCTGGGTGACACTGTTTAAAAAGCTTAATGGAAGAGTTGTAGACGGAAGGGATGAGATAGGCTTGTGAATCTGGAAACAAGTTGAGTGTTTCAGCCTCAGGGGTTCTAACCTGTTCCAAGTGGCTGGAAATGAGAAGATATTTAGGATCAAGTTCTCCACTGTTACAGTTGTGAAATTCCATTATACATGTGCCTATTGCCTATTACAGCCCAATTACTCCTCACAACTGAATTCAGTCAGGCCTGGAACTACATCTTTGCTTGGCTGCAACTTCTAAAAAGTGTCCATGCTGTGAACTTGGGTGTTGTGGAGCTGCCTTTTCTTCACAACTAGGAACATATAAGGCTGTCACCTAAACTGAAGGTTTTTTTCCTGTCAGCACCACTCATCATGGTCTTCTGCTCTGTGAACCACAGAATAGAAGTCACATCATCTCTATTTTCCTGCTGCAAAATAAGAATTGGTGTTGGTTCTCTGCTGCTCTCAGCTTTATCCGAAGTAACAGATGCTATCAGAGTGCTGGATGAGCTGAAGGAATTGTATAGCCAAAGTAATTCAAGGAATATGAGAACCCTTTTCAGCCATATTAAGTTTCAGTAGTCCTTTATAAAGATGGTTTTCCTGCTCTGGATACCAAACTCCACCAGTGGTCTGATTCAGAATGGAAGTCCAGTTGTTTCTGCTCTCTTGAGCTTATCTCGCCCATTTGCTAGCCTACTGACAAATCTGCAGAAACTTATCTCTTTGATTCCTCACTAGTCATTTTAAAACCTTCTCTCTGAAGAAGATGTAATTGAATCTGCTTTTGTCTTCTGGCAACTATAGTTCAGAGGCTGATTGTTAAAAGCATAATGGATTGTTGAAATTTTTTTTTCTCCTTTCAGGGACTTTTGAAGACACGAATCCAGCACCGGCTGAGGTACATCCTGGAGGTGGTACGACCTGTTCCAACAGTAGTCCTAGATATACTGCACATCCTTACCCATATAGCAAGGCACTCCTCTGAAGCATGCAGCCAGGTAAATCTTCCATTGTACAGGAACTCTGCAATGGTAGAGGAAGAGTTGAAAAGGGGAATAAAGACTTGGGTAAAGTTGTGGCAAGACGATTAGACAAACTTGTGTGCTTTGCATGTCTTCTGCATTTCTATATAATTGCAAACATTTAGTTATTTGTGCTGCCTGCTTTTTCTCTGCAGCTGCTTGACTGTCCTCGGTTGATTGAGACCATTGTCAGGGAATTTCTCCCTACTCAGTGGGATCCCCAGGTGGCTGAACCTGGGTGTTTACTCACCAGCTTCCATGGAGTTGCTTGCTCCACTGCTATGAAGTTCATCAGAGTGTTGGCATCTGGAGGCCGAAATGCAGCAGCTAGACTGGTGAGTGATTCTGAGAAGAGCTTTTCAGATTACAAAGGCTGTTCTCTGTTCCTTACTTTTTAAGTAAAGACTGAGGACAGGTCCAGAGGAGGGATACAAAGATAATCAGAGGGCTGGAGCACCTCCCATACAAGGACAGGCTGAGAGAGTTGGGGTTGTTCAGCCTGGAGCAGAGAAGGATCTGAGGAGACCTTAGAGCAACCTTCTGGTATCTGGAGGGAGCATGCAAGAAAGCTGGGGAGGGACTTTTTACACAGGCATGTAGTGGTAGTACAAGGGGGAATGGCTCTAAATTGGAGAGAAGATTTGGACTAGACATAAGGAGGAAATTCTTCACAATGAGAGTGGTGAGGCACTGGAGCAGGTTGCCCAGGGAAGTTGTGGATGCCTCATCCCTGGAAGTGTTCAAGGCCAGGTTGGATGGGGCCTTGGGCAGCCTGATCTAGTGGGAGGTGTCCTTGCCCATGGTAGGGGGTAGGAATTAGATGATCTTTAAAGTCCCTTCCAACTCAAACCATTCTATGACTCCATGACTAATTGGAAGTGACTCTGAGCTGAAGCTGAAATAATCATTGTAAAAAAAGGTGGAGGTGCGTGTTTTGGAGGAATTGACAGCACCATAATAATAATGCTTTCTGCTGTGTACCAGCCATTTCAAGCTTTTATCTGCTTTTTTTATTTTATGTAGTGCAGGTAAGCAAAATTACATAGCACAGCTCAGCGCACTGACCAGCAGCAGATGTTTAGAGCGCACGTTGGTGTATGATGTTCTGTACTCTCCTGTGTTCCAGTGATAGGCAGTTTAAGACTATGTAAACCAGAGATTTTATCACTATCCTTGTGTTTTACAGCCCTGTTTGAACTTCCCTGCCATTTATTTGTCTTAATAACTGTGAGGTCTTTTATCAGTATTTCCAACCCCTCTTATCTACTTCTGGACAGGTTTTCCGCTTCAGAGATAATTGTGTTTACTTGTATAGGTCATGACACTCATACTGTAAGTGCATAACATCTGCCAAGAGCAGCACCCATTACAGTGCAGTGAGCACCTCTTAGGGTTTTTGGTTTAGTATTGTTAATAGCATCTGATATATTGCCATCTAGGAAATTGCTAACATCGGCAGAACACCACCACTCTGTGCTATAAAATACATAGAATAATATGCTGATAATGGATAGTGGGATATTTAAAGGCTGTAACTGGTGCTATGAACATAACAGAAAATCTCTGAATCCTACTACTATTTCAGGGTTTGTATACTCCAGGTATTTCAAGGCATGCAAAAACTGGTTATTACAAGGTTATTGCCACTCAGTCTTTCTTTCTCTTGCTCTCTCATGTGTCTTGTTACAGACACTTAAACGTGGGAACGGAAGATAGTAAAAAGCTAAATAAAAATCATCAATGTAGGAATTTATTTTAGCTAACAACAAAAGTTCTCCATCTTTTTCCTGTGGAAGTTACTTTGACTTTGCCTTCTGTTCTGTAGGAGGAGTGTCAGAATTTGCAGTTTGATTCATCAACCATTTTGCTTTCTTCCTAGTGTACATTGATTTCCCTATGAGATGTCTCTGAAGCATTTGAATTTTAATTATCTATAATATATCCATGTGTTGTGAAAAAGACATTATCATCTCATTTGTTTAGACAGAAGAGACACAATCTTTTGTATGTGTAGGAGAAGGAAAGAGAAGATGTATTTCATGGTTAAGCAAAAATACCCAGTTGTTGGGGAGGATAAGCATTAATTTCTACAGAACTGCAAATGAGTCACGTCATGCTTAATTCAATACTAAAATAACCTCGGAATGCCTCCTACACACCAAAATTCTATAATCTTACAGAAGTAATATGCAGAAAGTACCCTTTTCTTTAAAATGAACACAGAATCATAGAAAGATTTAAGTTGTAGAACCTCTGAAAGCTATTTAGTGTGACCTCCCAAAAAGAATATTGGCATCAATTCAATATTTGTATATGGTGTTTTTCATGAGATATATCTTCACATGTAATCTTGGTAGTAGAGTTCTATTTATGGCTGCTTAAAGGAGGATAATTATATAGTTTTTAAAAATCAGTTAAATGATGCAGAGACCATTTAGAAAAAGAATGTGTGGGCTCAACAAACCTCCATCAGGAATGGATTTATGTGTAGCTGATCTTTTTTAAGAATGGATTAGGTAACACCTACACATCCCTTCCAGGAATACGTCTTTCTTAATAGCCATTGACCATTTATTGATCTTTTGTCGTATGCTCCTTAAGGTAATACAAGATAAAGGCAAATTTTAACAGTGCAAGTTGAGTTTAGAGCGAGCTGAATTGAAATCCACGGCTCTTTTGATGTGTTGGAATAATGCAGTAATAGTGCATGCATCTGATGTCTCTTATCCCTTTGTCTTTCTGGTTGTTCAGTCTTTTCTTTCTTTCTTTGGTTTGTTTACAGTTTAACAAATTTGAAATGAAAAGTCGGTTAAGTCGTTTTATAGCTGAAGACCCACTGGATCTGCCCCTGCCAAGGGAAGAAGCCATCAGGATAAGCACCGAAGCCTTCCGGTTGTGGGCTGTGGCTGCTGGCTATGGTCAGGCCTGTGATCTCTACAGGTACAGCCCAAACCTGGTGAAATGGGGGTGGAGGGCACAACAGAGAAAACAAACGTTATGTTCTAGAGAGGCTCTAGATGGGGATCTCCAGTCTCAGTCTCTACTCCCTTCGGGGAGTCTTATCTTCCTTTCTCTGCCCTCCTGCAGTAAAACTCGTGGTCTCTAAAGTAATTCGTGTTGAGTACTACTTTTTTTCTGGTTGTTCTTTATCTCCTGTGTTTAAGCCCTGGTATTTTGTTGTTTCTCCCCTATAATGTGGGAGATCACCCTAACTTTTTAGGGCTGTATCTTTTTTCCTCTAGAAGGCATGAATAATCTGTGCTTCTGTGACATTAAGGCACATAGTTTGCAGCATGCATGGGACTGAATCTGATGATCTAAAGGCAGTCTGTGGGCAGCAGTCACCAGCATGCACGCTAAATGAGATGGACTGGTGCAAAGAAACTGCATGCTGTGTCAATTTTCAGTTCATTAAAAGTTCTTGTGCTTGACCATCAAGGTCTGCGCTGGGATAAGTCTGACCTGCCTCAGGCATTGAATCTTCCTCCTGTAATTGCACTGACTTGGAAGAACAGAGATAACTGTGAAGTTGTTCTGAAGAGGAGTAAAAGGGAGGCCACTATTAAGTTTGAGAAGGGAGATTCTCTTTCTACAGGAGCATTTAGTGTCCTCCAGCCCAATCAGGTGTATTGGTTAATAAACAGTAAAATCTGTATATCACTTTTTAGCACTGTGAGTATTGAGGAAAGAGAAGCAGCAGAAGATTCCTTAAATTTGCATGATTATAACTGTGGATGCTTTGGCTGAGTATGAGAAGTAGGGAAACAACAATAAACCAAAAGTTTTTCCAAGAGGTTGTCAGTATGCTTAGAGGCAGATATGAGATATGTCCCATTTGGATGGATTTGGAATTATAGTATCCTTCCTTCAGCATCTTTTTTTTATATCTGCTTATTTTTATTGTTCTGGTGGTGGTGACATTCTCAAAATCTCATTTTGGCAATCTTTATAAATACGTGATGATAGAGAAGAAGAAGATAGAGATAGGTTCTTCCAGTGGTATGAAGTGAAAGTACATGAAGCAGTGGGCACAAATTTGAAAGTCAGGAAATTTCACTTAAGTGTAAGAGAGAACTTTTTTTACAGTGAGGCCAACCAAACACTGGAGCAAGTCGCACAGGAAAGTGTTGTGGACTCTCCATCCTTGAAGGCATTCAAAATCCAGCTGGTCATGTTCCTGAGTAAACTTGCTCTAGCTGACCTGGCTTGAGCAGGGAGCTGAGCTGTAGATGATCTCCAGAGACCCTTTCCAACCCTGTTTATTCTCCTATTCCTGCAATAGGGATCTCTACCCTGTGCTGGTGAGGATACTGCAGTCCCTGCCTGAGCTGCCAAGCGCTTGCAAACGAAAGAGCCCTGTGATTGAGTTGTCTGTCCAGCGAGCTACAGCAGTAGTTACTATGCTGATATACATGACGCAAACAGCGGGCTACACAGCAGAGCTGCAGGCCAAGCTGAACAGGTAGGCCCACTCTGCCAATAGTTCTGTGTGTCTGGGTAGCTGGTGTCCTGTCTTCCCTCTCTTTGGATACCTGGCTATCACCTTTTCTTTCATTTTCAGTGGCATACTGTCTCACATGTGAATCTCTGCATGGGTATTCCCTCTGACACAAGGTCTGCCTGATGGACAGCTGTGTGCCTGCTAGCTTGATAAGAGGCAGGAGTAAAAATCTGTATTGAGCTATGGGGCAGAAGGGCAGCGTAAGCCAAATGCCCTGCTGAAAGGGGTAGGAACCTCCTTTGTCCTTCCCTTTGTGGGGGCAGGGGGAAGTGACTTCCCTAAGGTTTGGAGGAAAGAACTTCTCTGCAGAGACCGGGACGGGTCAGGGTTAAGAGGTTGTTTGGTTTGGTGGGCATCATAGGATTTGCTGAAGACATGGATGCCTTTTCTGCTGAAAAGCAAGAAACCCTTGACTAAAGCTGCAAGCTGAGGTTGAGTGTCCAGTAAAATGAGAACAAATCTCAAGAACATATTAGTGCAGGTGAAGAAACTTCAGCTTTCATGAGTAGATTTGACATTTGTCCTTTCTGCCTAAATTGATTTGGTCTGGTTTGTGGGAACGTTCAAAGACTTTTTCCCCTAGTGACTGTTGTTGGGTATTACCTTCCAGACTGCATGGAAATCTTGTAGGAAATCTTGTGAGGAAAAAATGATGACTTAGAGAGATAATTGTTTCTGAGACGTTCGCTATCCTGTGTCGTGCTTCTGTTGTGTTTCAGTAATAGCTCAGAAGATAGCGAACAGATTCCGCCTCCTCCAGTATCATGGAATCAAGTGTCAGGCTTACAGCCCTTTCTTGAGGCCAGTTTGAAAAAATTTCTTCAGGAGATTTCTCAGACAGAAACTTGGCAAATTCTTCAGCCTCTGACCACAACTTATATGATCTACTTGGCAGTTTATTACAGTGCTTGCAGCCACCAGGTAAGGTCTGAAAATACAGCGTGTCTTTTCATCTCGCCAACATCAGCTCGTATATTACCTTTGAAATCCTGAATTTAAAGGCAAAACTATAAAGACAGATGTTGAGGCATCTAGCCGAGGACTACGTTTTGTTTACTGCAGCTCATATCTAGGCTGCATGGCATTTAGGGTCTCATAAGTCTGCTGATACTTCACATTAGCAGTGCCAAATATCACCATCTCCCATTCTTGTTCTTTCTTACCTTGGTCTCAGTGTCTCAATCAAAATATGTGGTATTGCTGTGGCTGCAGAGATCCAAAGTGTGAAACAAATATGACCTAATTTAGTTTGGCAATCCTTTCTCCTTGTAAGCTAAATCAAGTTGCACGTTTTTGCATTTGTTTGAGAGCTTACGCATGGTCAGCTATGCTGCAATAATCTTGTTGGAAGATTGAGCATCAAGGGTCATGCCGTATGATATTCAGATACGAAGCAATGAAGAGATTTATTTCCTGCCCCACTAATATTCAAGATCAGATTCTGTAACCTAGTTACACTGTAGTATGTGACGATCTTTTAAAGTGATTTTTCTGAAGGTGACGCATCAGTGTGATGCTGTTGAATATCTTATACTGTAGCTGCCTTAAAGATTCCTATTCTAAAAGTTAATACAAATTTACTCTTTACTGCCCAACTGACATGCCCAAGTTCTGACCTAGGAGAGCTGTCTTCAAGGTGGGGGGGTAGTTTAATGGCTGTAGCTACTCACACTTCTGCAACTTCTCTGAAACTTGCCCAAGCAGCTGAGTTTGTTAATTGTGGCTGGAGTGGAACTTGCCAGTATCTTTCAAAGACATCTTGTGTGCCTCAAAGTTTGGTAATACCCTCCACGTGCTGTCATTAGATCTTGAGCATTAAAGGACCAGGATAACTAAGAGATTAATATTCTTTTCAGCCTTTTTAGATGTCCCAGAGGAGTGGCTGAGAAAGTAATTCCTGAAGTTCTTTAACTACAATATGACTTTTTTTTATCTTTGTTTCCACTTAAACAGAAGTTCAGTCGTTTACCTGTGGTTAGGCAATCTGATTTAAAAATAAAAAAAAATTTCATGTAGTATATTTAATGGACTAGTGCAAAGAAAATTAAGATGAACTTGTATGGTAACTAGATTAGCGTGTACTGGAACCTTCTTGGAATATTTTTTTAGACAACTAAGAACCAAGGTTAATAACTTTGTGTAGATTTTCCTGATTTCTGGAGTGGGATTTTACCTCAGGGAAAGTTAGATTTTATGTTATAGAAATGGGTCCTAGAGCAGCACACTAATGAAGGGAAAGAGCATTAAAATATGCCAGCACTTTCCTTCAACCTGGAATATTGGGTTGGACAAATTTGGATGATTCTCTAAAAGCCACAGATCCTCCTCTGTGCAGTGTTCATCCACAGTGTCCAGTCACATTTGATGGGTAGGTCAATCGCACTTTATACCGTTAATCCCCCCTTTTTATTTTATTTTTTTTTAAATAAATACCTTTGTATCGTCTTCAAGTCAAATGGAAAGATCAGCATGTAGATTGTATGGGGAAGGGGGTTTAGCCACTTAGAGCAAGTTTTCGTTTAGGGAATCTTGATTCCAAGGATCTTATACCTTCCTTCCAGTCTATTAAGAAGTCTTTGTGGTGCATTTTAATACTTGAGTGTGAGAAGACCTTGAGGTCCCAGCTCTCAACTCCCACACGACCAGCAATGAGGCCAACTCTAACCTACAGCAATACCACTGTGTGGATGATGTGGTCTGGAAGAAAGATAGTAAACACACAGAAATCAATTAACTCAACCTGTCTTTTTGCCCTTACTAGAATGCCTTCATTCACAATCTTTTACTGCCTTTATCTGTGTCTTCTGCAGCCATCAGTCAATCCAATTGATTGCTTAGAGGAACTGGAACGTTTGACATCTGAGGTGCTGCAGCCTCTTCTCAGCCAGCCAGCTGTACACAGCATGTGGGACTTACTCAGGTAAAATCATTTCACTGCTCAGGTGCTGTTGCCAGAAGCTAAAAGCATTCCTAAAGGCAGCCTCATTTCTATAGTGCTACTATGTGGCAGATTTTCCCCTCCTATTTCTTTTTCCTGTAGGTACCTGTTCCGTAGGCGTGAATTGGAGTGCAGTAGTGCTCTGTCTTCATGCTACTTTGCGCTCTCCCTGCTCAAAGCAAAAAGCATAATGGCCACAGACATCCTTCAGTTCCTCCTTTCCTACAGTGTTGCTGCAGGATCTGCATCTCCGCTGTTCCATGTAGCTGTGTTTTTCATATCAATTTCAGATTGATTTTGCTTACTCTTAGCTTTGATTCTTCTTTGGTCCCACTGGCTTAAAAAAAAAAAAAAAGGTAGCATTAATTTGGGCCCCTCTTGCACTGGGGAGGTGAGTGTGTGTATGCGTGTACATCTTGCTTGCTCTGTGTGATGCTGCTTATGTAAAATCATTTATACTAGATTGTTGTCCTTAAGTTCCTGCAGTATTTTGGTAAGGCTTTGAAAGCCACTGCAGAAAAGTGGAAGGCCACATAGGAAATTCTTCTTTCAGAAATTTAGATTACATGAGCTTCATCTGGCTCTGGAAACTGTTAAGCACTGCAGATGTTCTGTCTTTCTGTGATAGAGGGAGCCTCTCTGCTAGCCTGTGATCAGCTCTCTGGAGAAGAGGAAGCTGAAAGGCCTAACTTGTAGTCAGGGAGATGTCCAGCTTCTTCTGGGAACATCTGATATAAAGGACACTGGAAATTTTGGTTTTAAGTGGTCACCATACAGTTTGGCCCATGTTCTTTCATTGTGGAGAACTGAAGCTCTTAGCACGAAAGCTTACAATACAAGGACAATTATTAGACCATTTCCTGTCTACCCTTAAGGTCTGAAAACAAATGGGTTTGGTCAGGCTGTAAAAGCCCATCAGCAAGAATTATCCTAGGCTGTTCTTAACTGACTGGTAAAAATTAAGCGTCTGCTAGTCTCTGCCTTAATAGTTTGACAGCCTTGTCTAAACATTCTGGGCAGATTAGGGCCAGGAGTTCAGGGTACTCTGTGAGCCCCAGATGTGTTCACACGTCTCCTGCATGGTAGTGCCAGTGGAAAGAAGAGCAATACATTTAAAGAATTAGTTCTCTGTCATAGAGTAACGATATGGATCTTTGGCAGAATTTTCCGTATTGCTTATTACCGTTGAGCAACATGCTTATGATCACTCTTCCTTGTAGTGGTCTTGCCTGTATAGACATGGTGTGTCTGGTGTGGGCCCCATAAGCACTGCTGGTATGAAAATTTCTAGTTTCACCCACACAGAGTGAGCACACACACCAAGAGCAGTATGCACGGTCATGTTCACATATGTTAAAGCTAGGTTCTAAAAATACATATTTTATGAGTACATAAGGGGCAGCATTTTTGCAATGTCAATTTTAGACACAAACTGCCTTTTTAGCTTGCCTGCCAGTTATTGAAATGTCTTGAGTGGGTTGGCAGCTTTATTAGCCTCATTTATGTATGTACATGGAGAAATGTGTATTTTTTTTTTTCCATCAAAGGCCCAATTCTTTTAAATATTTGACATCAAAGATGCATCGCTATCAGTATTTCTGGCATTAGCTTGTATGGTAGTAGTGCTTGCTTGACCAACTGTGACACTAGCTTTTTTCTTGCACAGTCTTCAGGTCTTATGTTTTACTGCAATGTGTGGCACGGTTCAGAGAGTAACATTCCTACAAGGTAATTTTTCAGCAGCATCAAAGTATGCCTTTGACCTGACCCCTCTCTCTTTATCTGTTCACACAGACCATGTTCTGCTTTGTGCAACCCTCTGTCCTGTTCCCAAGCACCAGAATCTGTCTGCAGCATTGCATCGCTGAGTTGCATGGGAGGCAAACCTCCTTTGAGCCTGGTTGAATCCAAGTCACCTTTTCCCTTTCTCACTGCCCTCCTATTTCTTATCAATAGCATCACTCACATTCACAAAGGCCTGACCAGCAAGGTGAGAACAAGGCTCTTTCACTGTAAGTTCTACATGAATGGTAATATACTTGTGAGGGAGGATAGTATTTGTATCTTTCCATGCTTTAAAGTGATGTTAGCAGGACTATTAAAAAAGGAATTGTTGTGTATTTTTCTTTTAGAAATATCAAGTACTGTGGAGAAAAATACACCCGTTTTCAGAGTAGCTGGGTCAAAGAACTGAAAAATATCTTGATGTATTTGAATTCCCATGTCCTTTTGACACTGGGAAGCTGGAATTATAGAGCAGGCGAGGAATGATGAAGATTAGATAATTGTTGTTTGGCTCAGCAAAATAAATAACAATATTAGAGGAGGAAAGGGGTGGTTGAAATGTACATAAAAGAAAAATGGGATAACATTAAACAAAAAATGAGTGCTACAGTGACTGAAGAGGTTTCTTCTATTTCTGGTTCCTTGCATTCTTAGAATGAGAGTGTCATAGAAGGATGCAAACTCTGAAAAGGAAATGGCAGAGCCCTAGAGAGATGGAGTACTTAGGAAAGCTTTGAGAAAGCTTATGCTCTGTTGTCTCATGTTGAGCTAGCTGACTGCTTACTAATAGCAATATCTGGCCAGATGAGAGAAGAACTTCTTAAGCCACTGGTCAGACTTCTGCCTTACAAAATGCTATGGAAAATGTAGGCAGTAACTATTGGTTACCTGTGGTGGGGATGGTCATGATGGATGCAGGTGAGACTTGAGGCAGAAAAGCAGATACTTACCAGGCTGTTTTAAATTTTGGAGTAGCCAACAGGAATTCTTATGGGAGAAGCTAGGGGTTAGGCCTTGGAGGGGGCTATGTTTTACTTTCCTCCAAGAACAAACTGTCTTAATAGTATTTGTCTCCACTTTTGAATCCTTTATAGTACAGGTCTGTGCTGGACTTCAGAGGCTTGAAGGATTATCTGCATCAAAGTTGGCAGACCGGACCTCCCGCTGTAACTCCCTCATCTGCATGGATCCTGCGCCATGAATATCATCTGCAGTACTTTGTGCTAGCTTTGGCTCGGAGAATGGTATCATGAGTCCTGTCCTTTCATTTCTTTCAGCTGAGGAATTGACTTTACCCTGGCCTTTACAAGTCAGTGTGTCAGACTTGTGAGTGGTCGTTGCATCCATGTTCCTTCTCATATCTGACTTAGGTCTGATGACTCTTCAGCTGTCTTGCATGCTCTATTAGCAAATAAGATCTTTACAGTTACTGATGTGGTTATTTAGATCCAGATTCTTTGGATGGCAAAATTATACTTTTGCCTGTCTTTGGGCTTAGAGCGAGAACAAAGTTTTCAAGTGTGCTGCTGAAAAAGAAGTCTGACACTGTAAGACAATCAGGGGAAGCAGAAAGATCTCAGTGTGGATGCTGACAGTTCTTGCAGTCTTACTTGGTCTCACTTTACAGCGAGATCTATGTCTCTGTTGACCTTCCTGTCCTTGTTGACAAATGATATAGTGCTTTTATCTGTTGTGTTGTTTCCTGTACAGGCAAGCACTTGTCCGGATTACACGCAGCATGCCTCACTCCATCACTGTGTTGCCATGGCATTGCTAAGCCGTCTGTTGCCAGGGAGTGAGCATCTGGCTTACGAGGTCCTGCTAGACCTTACCTTTAATCCAGAGTTTCTTCCGTAAGCTTTGCATTTTTTTCCTTTCTGTAGTCTCGTATATGGGAGAACTTGGGAAAATTGAAAAAGTACATGTTGGCACTGTAATTTTGTCATCATAATTGGCCTGTATTCAAATTATAGTTACTCCTTGGCATATTTTTCAGTCAGGGAGCCTTCTAATCAGACCAGCAGTGTGGTTTCAGATTTATTTCCGATGTAACAATATTGAGAAATGTGACCATTTTTTTTATCTCCTCCATGGCAAGAGTCCTCTGATTCCTGATAGAACTAATTCTTGCTCATGCCCAGCATCTGCTGTCCTGAGAGTAGCAAGTCCAGAAAATACATGGGAATTCTAATAAAGCTTTTTTGGCTATGTTAATCTTTCTCAAACCTTATACAAGTACTTGCACAAACTTTTTCTGAGCTGACAATTGTGATGTCTTCCACCTTGAACTAGAGTAAATCATGAGCATCTCAGATGAGAAGCCTCCCCTGTCTGGCCAAGAAAATGGTAGCAGTTTACATTGTTCATCACAATCTGTTTGAAATTTGCCATAGCATATCCCTGTAGGAGGCTGGACCAAGGTGCTGCAAAGAGATGCTATAGTTTTCCCAAAAGAAGGAAAGTTTGTAGGTGGTTTTGTTTGCTTGGGTGCGAGGTTTTGGTTTTGTTGGTTTGTGGTTTTTTTTATTTGTTTCTTTCACAAACGCATGCTATAGAACTACACTGGTTCCCCAGACCTTGCCACTGACATATGCAAAGCTACTGTTTTGAGAAATCTCTTATTGATTCATGTAGACCTTATATGATATGCGATATTCCACCTCAGCACACTGACAGCTGTGATAATGCTTCTCTGGACAACAGTCTGCAGCAGACTGCTGACATTGTGTGGAGGTTTTTCATGGCAAGGCCTTAATGTTGTGAACTTGAAGTGTAGTTCTGTGAGTTCACTGTAAATGCCAAGATGATGCTTTGCAGGCATTCATTATGGCTGAATGCTGTAGAAAGTGTTGTAAGTGCTGTCTGTGCTCATACTATTCTCCCTGATCCAGGAAGGCTGTAGAGATTAATTTCTGTGGTGTTTTGTTTGTTAGGTCTTCTGGGGTTTGTTTTTTGGGGTTTTTTTTTTGTTGGTTCTTAAGTGGATGCTTTTCTTTATCTTACAGTGAAGGGAAAGCTGGAGGGCCAGAAGCAGCTGACTTCTCTGATATACTACATCTGGATACCAGTGCCAAACTGGCACAGCCGGGCTCTGCAGCAGCATTTTCTTCAAAGGCTACTCGTGGTGTCCTGCTGAGAGAATCGTATGAGAATCTGCCTTCCATCCGCTCCTGCTACATTTCTCATTTTGTTCACTTGCAGCCTACCCTTATGCGTTCCCAAGCATCCTACCAAGGACGGAATTACCTCATCCAGTCAATGCTGCTTCCTGAAGTCAGAGGGCCCATCCTGCCTTCAGATTGGCCATTCTTTCCGCTTATCAGCCTCTACAGCAAAGTGACTAATGCAGAGACACGTGGGGCTATACTGAACTCTCTCCCACTTGATCTTGTCAACACTGTGACCTGGAACCTCCAGTGGGTCTTGTTGCTAGAAACCTGGCGGGCTAAAACACTTCAGAGCATTCCTACTGCTGCCAAACTTGCACGTCTTATGTGTGTGTTCCTCACAGGCAGTGACCTCTTTCTAGAAGCACCAGTCCACCGCTACACAGCTGCCCTTCTCTCTGTGTATTGCCAACCCAAGGCACTGGACTCCCTGAACTTGGATGCTCCTCTCCCTGGCTTGGCATCCTTCCATGATCTCTATATAAGTCTCCTGGAACAGTTTGAAGGTGTCTCCTTTGGAGATCCGCTCTTTGGAGTGTTTGTTCTTCTACCTCTACAGAAGCGCTTCAGCGTTCATCTGCGTCTCTCTGTTTTTGGGGAGCACACAAGTATCCTGCGAGCACTGGGAGTGCCACTCCAGCAGGTAATCCTGGTTTATGGTAGCTGCTTGTCACTGTGTATTTCTGGGTTACTGTTGTCTTGCCTGTGTTTCTCCAACCTTGATATGGGCATCCTCCCAGCACTTCTTGTCTTTCTTGTCCCTTCTTGTCCAGTAGAATAATCATGTTTTCTTTGCTTAGAATATTTTCATTCTCTCTGAAGAAAGTCCAAAGTATCAAATGTAAAATAGGAGTGGAGAGTAATGTTCTTTTGATTTAGGGCTGTAGCAGCAGTAGTGTATACATTTTATTCTTTTTATCTGTGATCTAGCCTAAAGTTTGCTAATATGAATATAACCTTTCACTTTTTTTTTTTTTTTCCAAACAACTGTGAACCAGCATTTTACATGAGATCAGTGCTTTCCACTGTGAGATTGCAGCACTTGGGCTCTGGTTATAGTAGTGCTGCAGCCAGTTTTTTCTCTATTATTATGGCCAGATAAGCTTTTGTTTCATAAGCTAAGAAAGCCAAGATATTCTGGTCCGCTTATTTTGGTAGACTCTCTGTTCCGTATTGTTTCCAGTAGCCTTTCCCTATTTCTGTTCCAGTTCCACTAGTATATGTAGGAACAGAGCCAAATGCCATATTCTAGATGAAAACCTTGATTATAACATCACATACTTCATTCTGATCCCTCAGCACCAGCTCTCTCAGCACCATCAGAATGGTGGTATATTTTACAATGGAGAGCATTTCAAAGCAGATTGTTTTCCATGTCCTTAGAATTTTTTTAAATAACAAATACTTTGAGCAATGTTTTCATTGCTGTGTTGCTTAAAAGCAAACTATTGGAAAATCTGAGCAAGATCACTTGAGGAAGTATTGTTTGTTTTTTTGTTTTTCCCTTTTTGTCTTAAGTTGAGTTAAAAATACCATAGTGGGAAGTAGGAATACCACAGCAGGTAGACTGCTTTTTGAATTGAGTAAAATCGATGATTGTCTTTAATCGTGCAAAGAAGCTGCTCTAAAGTACGATGTGTAATTTTAGCCCTACGGAACTTATCTCAAAATTGAGAAGAATAAATATTGGACTTTTGGAGAATGGAGAAGCAAACAAACACAGGTTGCTATTAAAAGCTTTACTAAGCTGTTTTTTGAAGCTAGATAGTGAAGCCAGAAAATGTTGGAAACATCACTTAACAACAACAGTAATTCTGGCACATATACCTGCTTTCCTTTTCTGGCTAAATGCATAGGTCAATGGTGCATTAGCAGGTTGTGGTGCTGGTGAAAGTACTCAGTCTTCTCACTTTCAAACTGCTTTTCTTACCTGTGCCAAAAAGCAACTGCAGTGGTTTAACCAGTAAAATATTTCTTCATAAAACTGAAGAGGTCTTGAGGATGCTTTGTCAAAGGCATGTCACATTAGTCAGTGTGGGCAGTAACAGCTCTGCCATCGAGGTACGTTGTGCTATATGGGAGTATGCACACAGACAACAGGCAAAGGACACCCTGAAGCTGTGAACTTCCCCTCGCTATTTCCACCTTGATGAAAATTGTGATGTTGCCTCTGGGTGGATTTGTTGCAGTTTCCTGTGCCTCTCGAGCGATACACTTCCCCTTCAGAGGATAACCTGAACCTCCTGCGACTCTACTTCCGAACACTGGTCACTGGTGCGCTGCGCCACACCTGGTGCCCTGTTCTTTATGTGGTGGCTGTAGCTCATGTGAACAGCTTTATTTTCTCTCAAGACAGCACAACACAGGTAAGTAATAGATAGCAGAGTCTCAGGGTTGGAAGCTTTGGGGTTTGAATCTGCTTTTCCCAATGGTCCAGTGTGGCTTGTGGTGAAAAAAAGGTTGTAAGCAAATGTTTTGAGGGCTGGTCAGCTGTTAGAGAGTCGACATATGAAAGCAGACGGCAGCATGTTCATTATACCCTAAGGTACTTGTGTCAGTGATATCCAATCCTACACAAACCTTCAAAGCCACCAAATAGGGTTATGGGGATGGCCTAGTAAAGAATGAAGCAGAGTGATTCGGAGAGATGATCAGGCAGAGAGTGCTTATAATAGGTTTAGTCTGCCTGGGGCAATCTTAAGGTGAAGAGCGCTCTGTGGTTTTACCTTGCTTGAACAACCAAGCAGAAGCTCTCCTATGGCCTTGGGGCTTGTAACAATGACAACTGGTGCTATCGCTTCAACTCTGATCTACAATTCCACCAGAAAGTTGACAGAGACAACTGAGTTTCGGGTCAGGGAGGATCCAAGCAACAGCCATCTTGAGCCCTTTCTGATGGAACTAGCTGGTCTTCGGAGCATCATCGTAATGAGCAAAGCATCCTCCTGGAGTGCTGTACATACAGGAGCAAAAAGTATCATTGTGTCATATTAAGCTGAGTATGTGTTTTGTTCCCAGGAGACTGATGCTGCTCGGAAAAGCATGCTACAGAAGACTTGGCTGTTGGTGGATGAGGTAGGATCTGTAAGATTCAGTCTGTGCCACAGGGATTTAAGTTTTCGAGACACAATACTTACAGATTTACCTTTGGCTTTTGAAATTTGTGTTTAACTACCTTGCTAATTTGAGAATAAGAGCAGCACAATTTTGACATGCGTTAGCTATGAATACTGTGATCCAGTTCTTGTAGTAATTGAATTCAAAGCCCTGAGCCTGCTGGAGCCTGGATGAATCTCCTGTACTGCATTTCCATGCCTCTTGACAAAGCAACATTGTATTTGGATAGTGAGAGGCCCTAGAGGGAAGATTCCAGCACAACTATGAAGAGGTGGTCAGCAGGGATCTCCCTTAGCTCTTAGCTGGATGTTTCCCCTAGAAGAACAAAGCAGATAAAAGGTTTCCTTTTTCTCAGGGAGCTTGCCAAAGTATCTTTTGTTTGGCAAAGCTGGGTCATTTGGCCCTCTATGTTTAGCATCCAGTGTAAATTCTTAGATAACGCTCAAAAGCCCACTTGTGCATCTGGCAAGAAGTCATTGTGAGGGGTTGTTGAGGAGACGAAGGAGTTGTGTTCTGAAGAGGAAGTCTCGTGTAAATCAAAAGTGAATTTTCTTGGACGAAACTCACCTTTTGTAGCTTTTCTATTGAAGACAATATAATTAAATATGTTGGGTGTGATGGAATTGTACTGTTCAGCAGATTGCCACGTTGAGTTGATGACAGGGTGGAAAAGAATAGATTCTTTTCAGGCATGCTTAATGGCTGCTGTTTCTTTCTTCAGACCTTGAAAAAGCACCTACTGTACTACAGACTGCTGAATGCAGAGAGCCCTTTGGGATTTGATCTTTATGAGCAGCTCCCTCCCATGCGACTCAAGTACCTGCAGATGGTGACACAGAAAGAAAATAAGGATAATGCACCAGCACTAGTATAGCAAACACTTGTGCAAGAAGAGGGCCAAAAGGCAGAATGGAAGAGCTCAGTTTATGCTTCGCTGATGGAACTGTGTGCACTTCAGACTATTTCAATGTCTTACCTGGACACTCCTGGCGTCTTCACCAAGTGCAGCACTAACAGAACACTCCCAACCCTGCAGAACAATACACATCTTCTCAAGATATGGCAATATGTGTGTGTAGCCTCTTTATGATGAATGGTGGAGCATTTTCATCTGTTCTCTTTCAGGCTGTTCTGCTTCTCCACAGAGAAGGTGAGAATGTGTCTTGAGAGGCACTGGACTGTTGAATAAACTGAAGGAAGTGGAAAAGCTATTTCATTCAGTCACACTCTGTAGGCTGTGGGTTCTCAAGATGTCTGTCTTTCCCTTGGTTTTGGTTTTTTTTTCATTTTTTTTTTGTATCCTGCGTTTTGAATAGTCCTTTCCCCAAACAATCTCCTGCAAATAAACTGACAACAGAACAGGGAAGAAGCTGATCCTCGGTGCTTCGTTTGAAAAATGTATAGACAAGCACTTTCTCCGGGACAGTGTTCTGTGCACACAATCAGTCCCACAGACAGGTTGTGCCAGACCTCTAAGAAATAGTAGTTCCTGATGGAGTGCTACAAACCCTGGCTATACTCCCTTGGCTATCTTTTGCATAGTCTCTAAACTGCTTTCTTGTCTCCCTTAATTTGGTTACGTGTTTAACAAGATCAAAAATAATTTCTTTGCCGGGCAGGATGTTTGGCAGTAACCACTCCTCAGTGGGTTTTACCCCCACCCCCAGAGATGGAGGAAAATAAAGTGTCTGCTTGTGTAACTAGAATGTATATTGGTTGCCCTCTGAGAAGAGTTGAACATAATTTAAATTTGAAAGTGGAGTTCCTAAGCTTAAACCTAATTTTAAAAATTCCTAATTTGATCCCAATTCTACATCCAAATTCTGTATCCCTCATACATAGGACAACAAATATAGTGCCCTAAAAGGCTCATCACAAGTGCCTGATCTAGTCTTGAATTTACCCTAGGTGTGATCTCAATGGATGTTTTGTTTATATCTAATAATTTTTGCCGAACTATGCTCACTGTGGCACACTTCTGTTTGGAGAACTTATTTTTAGGAACAAACCTTGTTAAGTTATTTCTTTTTTTCCTTCTTACAAGTAAATTCTTTGGAATATGCAGTGTCATGCCTGGCCTGAAGACCTATGCTGCTTTCTTTGCCTGTCAAACAGACCAAGGTAGCTTCCCTCCAAAGAAACCATGCCTGTATTAACCTTGCTACAGTGAATGTCCCAATAAGAGTGTGAAACACTTAATAGGCCTGCTTGTAATTGTTGACATTGCTCCAGACAAGAAACAAATTCCAGCTAGCCAGTCCCCCTTAGGTTGTTAGAAAACATGCCGTTTCATCTTTTTTCCCCCTTATTTCAGATAAGCCATTGGTGGAATTGATGTTTCATTTTAATCTTTTTTTTTTTTTTCTCCCACCCACTACCCTCCCTATAGCTTTTGGTCTGTGGTTTCTCTCTGCTGCAGATCAATGGCAGGTAAAGTAACAAAAGCACAGTGCTCAACATGGTTTGTTTTCATTGTTAATTATTTTAAAAGTACTTGATGTGATGAATGCATTTAAATCACATTTTTTGAGTTTCTATTCTGTCAAGAATGTGGGAGCCCAGCAGTTGTCTTTCAAGCACATTGGATGGTATTATTTAAGGATTTTTAGCCGCCCATGTAAGAGCAGCTTTCATCAAGGACTTTGCCTTTTGCTTTTCAGACATCCAGTTAAAAAGACTCTTCCAGTCCTTTGTGCGATGCAAAATCGAGTTTTCTAGTGTGTACATGTTGTAAATAAATACCTTGTTAGCTCTGAAGTTTTTTTGGAACTGTGAGAATACCCTCATTTATTTAAATCTTTTGTGAGTTTGGATAGTTCTGTTTGCAGTTTATCAGCATCTTGGGAATGCCATTGCTCTGAGGAAATGCACCAAGCCTTGGAGCTGTGAGAGGTCTTCAAGCCAAATGCATCATCCTGGTGTAGTGGGTTGATAACACGGGACACCAAATGCTGTGTGTACTTGGGGAGGGTGTGGGGTGGGTATAATTTGACTTGTCATGTGTTGCAGGTGGAAACACAGTGAAAAACTGTCCATGGATGGTATTTATGGATGGTGAGAGAGGAGGTGGATTTAATTTGTTTGGTGAACTCTGGAAACGACAGGATCAGGCTTTTACCTGTTTCTCCAAAGCCTCTTGTGTTCCCAGGTGTTCCTCAAGCCATCAGGGAATGTCCAGGAAATGCCTGCATCTTATGACGTGAAAGTCTGTTGTAAATATCAGCAATGGAGGGAAGCAAAGGACCTCAAATCATTCTGCAGGGCACACTTGTGTGCAGGGCATTCTAAGGTTGCTGCATGTGAGCCATAAACTCTCAGAACTGGCTGTCACTTGAGATGGTACAGCAATCCTAAGCTTGAATTTTTTACAACTTTGAGCAGCCTTGTACCAGACCTCTCTGCAGAACACTAGAGGGCATTGCTTTATCTAGTTTAAATGCAAACTTTCTCAGCGTCACTTGCAAACGAGACTTTAATGAGAAGCCAAAAGCCAACCAGCCCTTAAACCTGGTTTCAGTTTTTGGCATGTTTTATTTTTGCATATACCTTTAAAGAAAATGTGGAGAATTAAAAAACTTTTTATGGGATTGTTTGCTGAGACTCATTCAGTGCTTTGCCAGCAGGAGCATTTTGTAAAAAAGCTGATAGAGTGAAGAGAAGCTTAAAATTTAAACTGAATGCAGTTTAAGTGATGCGGGGCCGAAGTGTGCTAGTTCTGTTAATCCATTTAAATCCCAATTAGAGTAAGTGAGGAGACAAAAGAATGGAAACTGTCCCCCAGATGCGTGTGACTTCTTAACTCCTTGCCAAAAGCCTAAGATTTCTTTGAGAAGAAAATAGTTTTACTGAAATTAGACACACAAATAGGTTTCTAGGACTCAAGTAGTTCTAACTCAGAACAGCTTATGTTGTCTGATAAGTGATCAGGAGACAAAACACCCCACAACAACAGATGCTATCCTTTAATTTGTAGAAAGAAGAAAAAAAGACATCTTCTGGTCCATAGTAGCGAGAAAATGCTTGGTTTCATCCAAGTTACCAATACTATCCTGTGTAGGAACAATGGGAATCTGTATTGCAACAGAACAAATGTATTCAGGTCAACTTGAGTGCTACCACGCAGCATGCAGAAGACAACCATGTGATCAGACCCAGTCAGCATGGGTTTATGAAAGGCAGGTCCTGCCAAACTAACCTGATCTCCTTCTATGACAAGGTGACCCACTTAATGGATGAGGGAAAGGCTGTGGATATAGTGTACATGGATGTCAGTAAAGCCTTTGACACCATTTCTCATGATATTCTGCTTGAGAAACTGGCTGCCATTGGCCTGGACAGGCACACCCTCTGCTGAGTTAAACACCGGATAGAGGCCTAGGCCCAAAGTGTGGTAGTAAATGGAACTAAATCCAACTGGAGGCCAGTCACAAGTGGTGTCCCCCAGGGCTCGGTGCTGGGTCCAGTCCTGTTCAACATCTTCATCAATGACCTGGATGAGGGGATTGAAGGTACTCTTAGTAAGTTTGCAGATGACACAAAACTGGGAAGAAATGTTGATCTGCTGGAGGACAGGGAGAGTCTACAGAGGGATCTGAACAGCTGGGATTGATGGAGACCAATGGGATGAAGTTTAACAAGGCCTAGTGCCAAGTCTTGCACTTGGGACACAACAACCCTATGTAGTGCTACAGGTTTGGAGAAGAGTGGCTTGAAAGCTGCCTGGCAGAGAAGGACCTAGGGTGTTGGTTGACCGTCAGCAATGTGCTTGTATGGCCAAGAAGGCCAATAGCATCTTGGCTTGTATCAGAGACAGCATGGCCAGCAGGACCAGGGAAGGGATTCTGCCCCTGTACTTAGCACTGGTGAGGCCATACTTCAAATACTGTGTGCAGTTTGGGGCCTCTCACTACAAGAAAGACAGTGAGGTTCTGGAGTGCATCCAAAGAGCAATGAAGCTGATGAAGGGGCTGCAGAACTAGTCTTATGAGGAGCAGCTGAGGGAACTGGGTTTGTTTAGCCTAGGGAAAAGGAGGCTGAGGAGAGACCTTATCACTGTCTACAACTCCCTGAAAGGAGGTTGTAGAGAGATGGGTATTGGTCTCTTCTGCTAAGTGATAGGATGAGAAGGAATGGCCTCAAGCTGCTCCAGGGGAGGTTCAGGTTGGACATTAGGAAAAATTTCTTCACTGAAAGGGTTATTGGGCACTGGAACAGGCTGTCCAGGGAGGTGGTTGAGTCACCACCCCTGGGGGTACTTAACAGATGGGTAGATGAAGTGGTTGATTGGACTGGAGATGAGTTGAAGATACTCCTTCTAATATTGCTGTTGAGTTGGCAGGTTAGATGGTGAGGCTGTCACAGTTTTGCATCCTATAGCTTTAATGGCAACAGCTTTTTGCATTCTACTGAACCTTTCTTTGCATTTTGAAAGGGGAGAGAGTCTTCCCATCAGCTTGGAAGCATGTCCTTTTCGGTGCAGAAGAAATGGAGTTGATTTGTGATCCTTCAACTGTGAGTGGTTTCAATTCCCTAATTTTAGGATCCCTATGTGGTGACTTGGCTCACTTTGCTGAGTAGGGACTGTTCCAAAAGAATATGCAGGCAACTCAGTAGCTGGCTGTACCACACGCAGGGGTAGGACAAAGACTGGCAGAAGAAAGGAAACAGGAAAGGAAGAAATCAAAATAGGACCAAAACCACACTGTATGGGAACTTTTTAACAGTAAAATATATATGAAGCATTATATGATTAAAGCACTTGTATTCTGCTGTATTTATTGACTACTTCAGTTTGACAGTGGAATTTAATAATCCATTTCTGACTAATGCATTCTGTCTGGACAATTAGTAATATCAGGCAAACCCCAAACACCTTTTGCTGATGAAGTCATGGACAGATAGAACAAGCCATAAGATGTGGGTGTATAAATATACTATGGGTCAGACAAATGTGTTTCTTCTAGTGTCAGACAGAAAATACAGCAGAAAGGCATGTTAATTCTTGCTTTTGCTTCTTCCTAGTTCTGCGAAGATCTCTCATCAATGAAGTGATGCTGTCTCCAGCTGATAATCAAATCTAAGGGCAAAACATGTTTCCTTTCACCTTACAGAAGCTCATAAAAGCTCCATTCGTAGAGCTAGACCTCTGATATCCCTTGTAAAAATAATTTTATGGTAATTTACTGCCCTTTGTCATAGTTTTTAAAAAGTGGGATTTTTTTCCCCACTTTGAATGGAGAACGTGGACGAAGGCACGGGGCTATTTTGTGTGATGAGCAATGCTTGCACACAGGGGTAAAATGGCCACCCTTTTTTTGTGGTAATCTTGAGTCTTAAATCAGCTATTGCAAACATGCTGCATGTGGATTTCTGGCTAGCCCCAGCCCAAAGTGGAAAAAAAGAGCCTGAGTAGACCAAATTCAGCCCAACTGAAGTTGTGTGCAAAACAACCAGATGCTCCTCCAGCAATGTTGTGGTGAGCCTCTGGGTCCCTGTTGTCCTTCACTAGGTGCTCCTTCCCTCCCCACCTCTGTTTGCCTTTCTACTTTGGATTTTCCTGCATCGTAGTAACTTCTAGTTCTCTGTTGACTTTTCTCTTTTGACTTTTGCAGAAGCAACCAGTAATTTCATAATTAGACTGGAAAACTGAGATGCTACCCCTGAGTTTGAGGTGGAAATTCCATCTCTTTAGGTGTGTCTGGGCAGATGTCCATAAACAACATGTGTGACCTCCTCATTCAGAAACCTTGCAGCAGAGAAGGCTGTAACTTAACTTTTAAGGCTGAAATTCCCAGATTGCCTGCTGCGTAGGTAGTGTGAGCACACCACAGCGTTTGGCTATGATCTGTCAGATATTTGATAACACTGTAGCAATTAATCTGTTGGATCTGTGTGCTGAAAGGAAGACTGACGCTTGTGTATCAAGTGACTTTTCTTCACTGTTATTGCTTCCACCATGGTAAGTTTTCTGCCTCACTCAACAATGAGCACATCTCCAATATTCCAGGCTTCCTCAGTGCCTATGGGCTTTTGTTAGCAGCTTCCATTAAATGCACATTCAAGGTGGCTCTTTGATCTCTTCAGAGCATTATAAAGTGCAAAGAGCTCTGAATTAACTTCAGGTATGCTTTTGCTGGCAGTGAATTCCAGTTTCAGAGGAATTTTGGTTTACATCACACCACAACGATACAATGACAGCCAATGTGAGTGTGCTGTGCAACTGTGAAGATATGTTAACATCCTTCACAAAGAAGCAATTTCCTACTCCTGGCATCAAAATTTCTTTCAATATAGATTATGAAAACTACATTTAGAATGATACAAGGGTTTCTGCTAAAGTATTGTATGTCTCATCTCTGACATGAGTGGCAGCTCACTCACAAAACGTTAGTTGTGCTGACACCCAGAAGATGCCACAGATGGTGGCTCATTTTTGTTCCTCTTGGTGCCGTCTGCCATAAGATTGATCAGGTTTGGATCAATGAAGTTATTTGGGCAGAGGCTGCCATAGCTCTCCTCCTGTCTGTCCACTGTGAAAAGGAGTGGGAGAAAAGGGGATATAAAGCATCCATTTTAGTATGTTTCTCTCTCTCTTTGGTACTGTTTCGTGAACATTTAGAATATTCATGGAGGAGAGCGTGGGCTTGCTGACCATGCTTCTTTGCAATGAGCTCTTATCAGCAGGTTTTATATTGTATAGCCATCTCTGAAGCTCAAATTCTTCGTGGTAATGGGCTTACCTTTTTAGTAACAGAACAATTTGCAGGTTAAAAGTAGGATGCAAAGTTTGGCTACCAGTGGACAGCAGTGACTGTGAATAACTACTCTGCATTGTAAGTCCGTTTCATTCTCTGTGTGCACTGGTGCCATGAAGGCCCAGCATTTGCACTGTTGGAAAAGTTAGCAAGTGTGTGCCCACATGCATTTTGCAGACCTCCTCTACAATTAGTATGTAATTGCCAGTATTGTCTTAGGGACAATAAATTGTTTGTCTTCTTGTACAAGTGTCTTCTGCTAGTGAGATACTCTTTAGGTTAAGAAACTATTATCATTTTGTGACCAGATTTTCCCTTTGGACCATGAATCTTTGCTTGCTGCTTTCTGTAGCTATTTCAGTCATTCCTATAGCCAGTTGCAGATGGAAGAAAAAAGTAATAAGCCCATAGCTAACACTGAGTTCTTTAAACAGCAAAATGCAATTTTATGTTCATACTAAATGTTTTCCAGAAAAAAGTTTCTGGTCTAAACTAGAGAGAAAATATGATGCATTCCAGAAAGACCAATAGCCTGAGATCAAGATAATCTCTGGTGATGTGGGAGACCCTAATTACTGGCCTAAGATCTGTTCTGATGTGAAAGGTGTTCTAAATTTTCTGATGTTTCCACTTTTTTCTTATGTTACAATGAATTCAAATGTGACAGTGTCAAAATTGTACCCAAAGATGAATTTTTACTTTCTACTTCATCCTCAACAGGATACTGAGGAAGAATTAATTGTTAAAGGAATAAGGTTCTTAGAGTGTGATAAATTTAGTTTGTGGGTTTGTTCATTCAGGCTTCTTTTTCTGGTAACTGCATGTTTTCTAACAAATTGTACTGAATCAGTAACTGGAAAATACTCCCCCAATCTCCTTACTACATGCTGTAAGCTGAACTTCACTGGTGCCTTTTTTGATTGCCAGCTTTGTTTCCAATGTGAGAAGAACAGGAGAGAGTGAACGTAGAAGAGTCCCACTGCGGTTGTGCTCTCTTGATTTCAGGGCACATGGTTTTACCAGGAAGTTGCATGTGTTTTAAAAAAACAACCCATCACATGCTCTTATTCTGCAGGCTCTTCCAAGAAGCAAGCTTCACCGCAAGAAACTACTTGTTCTTAGATCCTTTTTTTAGTATCTGGGTTTTGCTTAGGTAGTGAGACTTCAGGTAAGTCAATAGTGAAGACCAGGAAAATGGTAACCAAACAGGCTTTCCTGGTGAAGAAATCTTAGATTTTCTGCTTTGAGAAGATGCAGGTAAGAACATCTCTGAAATCATCTGCGGATTAGCCTTGATCTATTCTTCAGGGAATATATTCTTAGATTTTAATGGGAGTAGAACCATGTCCTCTGTTTAGTAATGCCAGAGGATCACAAGAAGTAAGTACAGTAAGTAACCATAACTGAGTGCTTCTTTGAGAACAAGCTCTCTTTTTCATGTAGCTGCAAAATAATAACATATTTGTCTTGAAAGATTGTTGATAACGGAGAGCTCAATTCAAAATCAGCCTTCATGTTAAGCTCGTGTTAAGACACTATGCATCTCAAAGCTTAATCTTTCTGGTGACAGATATGTTTGTTCTCTTAGTTTTTATTATAGTAAAAATTACACACTATTTTACTACATCCATGCTTCATGTCTTGTAGCTCAAGCTTTGTGTGCCTTCAGGACTTTATTGCTCCTTTATTACTCTAAGAGATAATTATTGATTCTGTTGGGAGACTAACTCTTCATTGAATACTACTGTTGATGCTTCCCTTCAGCTGTTTGGTTTCATCTGGTCTTTCATCCACTTCTATGGATTTCCATATTGAATGAATTCTAAGGAGCTTTGGGACCCCTGGTGATACTATTTGTAAAGAAATTAGGAAAATGAGACATGCTTATGAGTCATCCTTGATGAAAGCTGGAAGCTGTGCTTAGGATGAACCTGTGTGTTTTCCTTTAATGATTATCAAAGAGCCCTATACTTATGTTTTGAAAACTTACTGTTTTGGACTACCTATAGTTTCACCTACTGACCATCAATGAGTTCAGCAGCCATAATTCAGGCAATATCAGGCAGTCCTAGACTCGTTTCTGCCCCTTTTTGTTATCAGTGGCAAAGGCACAAGCATTCTACTCTCCTGCATTTGCAGTTTATCTGTTAGCTCTCAAAATTTGGGAAGCTCTAATTTATAACTACGCAAGTGTGGAAAGAGTTTCATGAAAATACCATAATAAATTTCTTAGCCATTGTGCTATGCATCTCCAAGTTCCTTGGTAAACGTTATGGTTCATAACCCCCTTACAGGAGTGGCAGTGAGTGCATATACAAAGACTGCTTTACCTAATGCGAAGACTGGGAGGACTTATAGTCATGTATTACAGCACACAGAAATGCCACACTGTTTTAGCCTGGAGAACAGGGAGAGTACTGCATTTAGGTGCATCTGTAAGAGAGATTTGAGGTGGTTACCTAAATTGGATTGTTTCCAGACCAGAGGAATTAACAACCCTCTTTTCGAAAAAAAAAAGCATTATAAGATCTTTAACGATCACACAAGGTCAGGACCCAGTTTTATGTCTCATCTGAAAAATTGTGAATTTAAAATAAATTTAAAATAAAATTTAAATACTGATCTGTCATTGTGTGATTTGACTATTTGTTCTAGTGACTGCTTTATTTTAGAAGAAATCTGTGTAGCGAGGAGTCTAAATGCCATCAAAGCTTTTAGTCCTTGCCATATTCCTTGTCTGAGGAGGTTTCTAACGAGCTTTTTTTCTGATATATCTTTTTAATTAGTTTTTCCCTTTTCATGGCAGGCCAAAGTGAGATACTGAAGAACATTTTCCAGTTTATATGTCTCTTATTTGCTGCCATGTACCAAACTGCTTACTGATCTAGGCCTGAAAATCAGTCAGTTCCTGGGTAGTTCAGGGGGGTATCCAGTTCCCAATGCTTTTATGGGTGAGCTCATCTCTCTGTCAGGTATGGCCACCTCTCTGAAAGGCCCTTCATCTCCAGTTACTGTAAAACTGCAGCCATAGCAAACTGTATAAATGCAGCAGGTCTGTATAACATGCCAGACTGGCTTTAAGCATTTCACAGTTACCTGTTTTGTCTGTGCATGTGTAAACAAAACCTTTCTGGTACCCTAGCTCCACTCTGAAAAAGAATGTCCAAGGAAATTAGAGGAGCTTTCCCTCCAAACTACTCTTGGTGTACTATGTATAACTTAGCAAGTGTTTTTCTTTATAGCAGAGGTATAGAGCACGGACCCGGCTCACAACTTCATTGTCTGATATCCACACTGCCAAATGCACCCACTGTAGGGTTGTTTGATAGCACAAAAGTGTGTACTCATGTGGTTCCCATCAATGACCTGTTTGGCCTGCAGCAAGGAAATGTGTCTCTGCAGTAAGTTCTCCCAGACCGAGCCAGATGTTACGAGATGGGAGAAAACTAACAAAGGAAAATGCTTTCCTATTTCAGGGGGACCAAAGAATGAGTTATGCTAAGTCCTTCCACCTGTTTATTATGTTTTGTTCAACCCAAAGACGACACTGCTGCACGTCATCTGTGCTTTTAGTAGCTTCACTTCAGCAGCAGCAGATGAGGTGGATTTGAAATCAGAAGGTCTTAATTTCAGGATGAAATAGTTTTTTTTAAGATACAAAAGGCTTTCGTCTCTCAAATCACCAATATCTTATTACTCTTGATTTGATTTAGAAGCTATTTAGGATGCTGTAGTCATATGGTTGGCTGGCAGTCTGAGTAACCTCATCGATGATGTGCCCGTGAATGGCAGACTATGAGTTGGTCACATCATAATGTTGAAAGTCAAATGCATTGTCTGGGGGACTTGGTTGGCACCAGCAGAGAAACAGGATGTGTGAGCTTGTAGTGAAATGTAGGACCAAATTTGTCATTTTTGAAAAGGTGCGTGGAGAAGGAAGCCAAGTACAAAAAATGAAAATGTAACTAGTGGTACTGTGCATCAGTCAGTTTCTGAATCATCTGGAGGAGGTAAGTCAGCAAGGCGTACTTGTCTAGAGGAAACTTCTTGTCCCAGAGCTCTGAGCTGGCACAGAAAATTTGAAATGTTTGCTTCATGCTTTTGTTGTCTGTGCACTCTTTTTAGAACAGAATAGACTATTTCGGTTGTAAGAGACCTACAACAATCACCCAGTCAAACTGCCTGACCACTTCAGGGCTGTCAAAGCATGATGTCAAGGACATTATCCAAAAGCTTCTTAAACACTGACAGGCTTGGGGCCATCGACCACCTCTCTAGGAAGCCTGTTCCAGTGTTTGACCACTGTCTCAGTAAAGAAATGCTCCCACGTGTCCACTCTAAACCTCCTCTGGTGCAGCTTTGAACCATTCCCATGCACCCTATCGCTGGATATCAGGGAGCAGAGATCCACTCCACTTCCTCTCCTCAGGAAGCTGTAAAGAGCAATGAGGTTGCCCCTTAGCCTCTTTTTCTCCAAAGCAGACAAGCCCAAACTCCTTAGCTGCTCCTCATAGGACTTCCCTTCCAGCTCCTTCACTAGCTTTGTTGCTCTCTTCTGGGCACAATCAAAGATCTTCACATCCTTTTTAAATTGTGGGGCCCAGCACTGCACACAGGACTCAAGGTGAGGCTGCACCAATGCTGAGTACAGTGGCATAATCACCTCTTGTGAATGGCTGGTTATGCTGTGTTTGTTTGATGCCCTCCAGGCCAAGGGTTTGCCCGTTTGGTTGCGAGGGCACTGTTAACTCATGGAGCATGCTGCCAACCCGCAGCCTCAGATCTCTTTCAGCAGGGCTGCTTTTCAGCCACTCCTCTCCCAATTAATAATCCCAATTAATGTGTCTAGCATTACTTCTTCCTGGGTGCTAAATTTCACCCCATTAATCATAGTCCCATCTCCAATCTACCTAGATACCCCTGCAAGGCCTCTTGTCCCTCAAGAGAGTCGACAACATCTTCCAGTTTTGGATCACTAGCTGTTGTGCTTTGAGTTAAATTAGAGTCAGTTTTGTGAATCTAAATCAGTCTTGCTTAAGTAACTTCATTTTCTGAATGCTAACTCCATGTTTTTCAGCCTTTAGGATCCTGATGAGATGCATCTGCCACCATGACTGACTCCCAAAAGACTATTGCTGCAAGTGTGCGATGTGCAGACAAATACAAATATGTTTTTAGGCTGGTTCCTTCAGGAATGAGGTCTGGGGAGTCCCACTCTCTTCAGACTTCCTCTAATAATATTTGGACCCTCAAATCAATTTGAAACCAATGTAGCAGAACAGAAAGCAAATATATCAAGTCCCAGTGTGTTTCATAGGAACTAGTGGGTGAGTAGAAGAGAAGGAGGCATCTGTTGGTGCCTCTGCTGAGAGAAGAATTTGGCTATTTCTGCTCATGTCTGCTCAGTCTGATAGGAGCCACCTGGTCAGTTACACCTTCTTGCAGGGCATTCAGTAGCCCTGTCATCCAGAATGGCCACAGAGCATCCTGCCCTTCTGGCATGCCACCCTGTAAAATGGGGAAAGGCACGGGAGCCTAAAACTACTAAGTCAGGTTTCGGAGATGTGGCAGGGAATTTAGAGGGTGATAGAGCATAGGAAACTGAGCTTTCTCCATCCAACTGCTTATGGAATAAGATTTTTTTATTATTATTTTTTCCATTGCAGTAACTGCTGTACCTGTGGCCCATGTATATCTCTCAGGGAAATCATGGTGCTAATTGATTGACTGGCAGGAATGCAGAAAGAAAGAATCTCAAACACCTGGGATTCTGTTAAAGCATTTTGTACACAGCAAAAGCGATAAAAAATGCATTTGCATTGGTGTGCACAAAGGTGCTATCACATAGTCTGTGGCTGAGCAGGAGGGCTGCATATTGTAAGGAAGTAGTGAAGCTGAGGAGCTGTGTCCTGGGCAGAGATGAGTATTGCTGAAGGGCTGCTTGTGTTTCAAGCCTTGACTAATGATCTAGAAAATAACAAATAGCCCATTAGTTCACTGATGCTGCTAATGTGGAAAGCATTGTGAGTACCAGATAAATACAAAGGCAACTAAAAGTCTTGGCATCTGGGCAGAAGTCAATACAGCAGAATTAAAACAGGGGGATTACATTAAACATGGCTTAACTGGAGGTCAGCTTGGGCTCCTTAGGAGCAAATCAGCAACCGGAATCATTGGGTTTGGGTGTGCAGAGACAGCAGCCTCTTCCCAGGGATCAAGGTGGTGATAAGTTGTATCGCTTTATGTAATTTGTTGTTGATATCCAAGTGACATCACATGGCAAAACTCTCCTGAACAAGAGTATCCTATGAAAGAGTAGAGAGAGTTTCAAAAGCAAAGTACAGTGTATTTGAACTGTGGTAATGTAATCTTTGACCCTCTTCTGAGCTCTATGTAAGAGACACTAAAGAACTAGGACCTGTTTAGGAAAGCTGAAAAGAACAAAGTAGGTTATTGCTAGACCCTACAAAATATAATTAAAATAAAATGAAAAGAACAGCTTCATATTATCTTGTAAGCAAAAGAGGGGGAGAAATACCAGAGAGAAACTACCGTGGGAGAAGCATTAACAGAAGATTAATGGGGATTAATGGGAAGAAAATATGTCCAGAAACCATCCCTATTATTTATTGTTTTGTTCTGAGTATGGGCTTGTGCAAAGAAGGACCAGGACACCCACACTGTGGTGGTCAAAGACTGAGAAATTCTCTGCTTATCTTGGGACTGAGAAGAAACTCAAAGACCCTATTTCCTGGTGGGCTTAGAGGCATTCTTCTCTTCTGCTAGAGAAAAAAAAATAACAATGACATCTCTCTGATCCTTCATGTTTACACTTTGATTGTGTTTGGTTTTGGTTTCTTTCCAGCAGGAACAATTTCTCACCTTTGGCCTTCAGCATATATTTTGATGGGATATTCAGGTACACATGCATTTTCCCAGAAAACCTCAGACATGTCAAGCTGCAGCAGAGGGACAGGCTGTGGTACCAGATTGTGTGGCACTGTGAATCCTTTCTGGACTGAAGCACAGAGTTAATGCTAATTTGCCTGAATGGGTCCTGGAGGCAATCCATAGGCTTCAGAGGGCGTATTGGTAAGTAACACAGCTTTGTCTCTTCAGACATAGACATATTTGATTTTACAACAAGTTATTTTCTCTGACTAGGAAGGGCAATGCTTTCTTTCCTTTCAAATGTACCTGAACTGTTGGTTGATTTTAAGCAATCTGTTTTCCAGATATGATCTTTCAGCACTTCGGCTCCCTCAGGATCCTCTACCCTCTGTAGTCTCTTCTGTTGGGTGCCAGGATGCAGGATACTATCTTCCTTTCTCCAATACCTTTCTTTCTGTCAAGTCTGTGACCACTAATTCTTGCAGTCATTTCTGTTTGATGGAATAATTGCAAACTCACTTACTGTGCCTAGGGGAGGGGGTGGGGCAGGAAGAAATCAATCTTATGTGTCATTAAAAGTACAGACTAAAAAAAACCCCAAATGATTCCCTTGCGGGTATCCATGACTTTAATGTCCTTTTTATGCAGCTTGATTGTTGCTAATGAACAAGCTGTTTATTTAGGCCTCTTAAATGAAGTATTAGCTTCAGGGGTAGCCACTGAAAGAAGGAATGGGAGAAAGGAAAGGGATGGAAGAAGCATGTGTGATACCATGAGGACACTCTTACGAATTGTGTTTTGGTTTTATGGGTTGTTTGGTTTTTTTTGGTTTTTTATTTTTTTAAGATAGAGGAGCTGCTCTACTTTGTGATCCTCAAGCATCTCCTCTGTCATTTGCAAGGTCAGTATTTTCTGTCTTACTTGAAGAGGGTGCTCTCTGACCAATGAGGCATGAAATAGCAGTCAGAGAAGAGCTTGATAAATATTGATTCAGAAATTGCCATGGCTGCTGACTCTGCGATTGGCCTGTTTATGTAGCAAATGGAAGAGGAATGGAAAGAAGTCACCCATTTCTCAGAGATGGTGGCACATGCATTTTTCAATGCTGTCCTGGATATTTAAGAGGAAAGGGTCTGAAAGCTCAGCCCCAGTGTGTTTTTCAGGACAGCATTAATCCATTACAGCAGATGAGACTTCGCAGTCTTTCCCCCGCCACTCCTCCCAGGAGCCTTCCCTTCTTAGTTTCATTAAACTCGGTAAGGATGGTTACATTGTCCTGCTAGGAGAAGGAAAGTTTTCTGGTGGAAGGATAGGCATTTTTCTACTTTGGGGAATATCTGTATAGCATTAGAACTAAAATGAGTACACGTTGCCCATGCACTAAATTGAATGGATTATGTCTCTCTCAGCTATGAGCCTGAAGCTGTGGTTCCCTACTGAGTAGTCTACGCCTCCTACCCTGCTGGCTCTCAGCAGTATAAAACATGAACCAGCAGGGTGATATCATACCACTTCAGTATTTTGCATTGTGCACTTGTGCTTCTGTAAACCTACTATGAGGAATCAAAAATTCAGGTTTCCTGTAGCTTTTTCCCTTATCCATAAACTGAATTAAAAGCCAGAGTTGGGGTAATTAATAGAAGCTCAGTGCAGTACTAATGCAGTTACCAGATTTGTCTCAGAGTATGGGTAAAAATGTGCTCAACATCTGCCAGCCGTACTCAGTGGAGGCATCCCCTGGGTGAGCTCTTTCCAAATGCCACCTGAGCTTAGAGCAACACTGGCCAGTGTCACAGATTTGTTGTTTTCCTGCACACTTGAAAGGAACCCTCTCCTCACACAGTGTTTCATATCTACACTTTTTCTGTAAAACATGAAGTTTACATATAAATTGTAAGAGGTGATCAGCAAGTCCATTCTGCCACAGGAATTTTAACACCTCCCGATATTTCTGATCTGTACTTTCAGTGTGTTCAAACCTTTGCAACGTGAATGTGAGTTGTTTTGTTTCCTTTTCAATTTCGTGGCTTAACAAAGTTACTTCAATTAGAGAGTGCCTGGGCATTCTTGTCAGAATCGGGAGCTCTCTGGCTTAAGTGCAGTGAATGCATGTAGTACTGCGGACAAGGCTGGGAGAAAGCAGCTTTTGTTCTAAGGAGCTTCTAGTCTAGGCAAAACAAAAGAGAAAAGGAACCAGAGAGAGGAGGTATTTGATAAGCCTGAGACCTGAATTCAATCAACTGTGTGGAATCTTTCTGTGAATAATGAATCAGCTGAGAAAAAAAAAATACAGTTTTCATAATATCTTCATTAGGCAGTTTGTCTGAATTCATCAGTATTTTTTTACTAGATTTGTTGTTTGAAAACCCTAAATTCACCGATAACTGGCAGCGGTGAGATCAAGCGTTAACTTCTCAGAACTCCTCTGCCTGATAGCTCAGTTGTCCCATGAGAGCAGAAAGTCCTGTTCCCTGCTGTTTCCATGTGTGCTCTCACAGCTGGAGCGCAGGACCCAGGGAAGAGTTCATTGCTACAACCCGTGCTCAGCCTGCCCTATGACAACTCCTTTGGCCCAGAAAAAAACCAGCCTTCAGCAGTTCCAGCACCCATGGGCCTCCTCCTAAGCCAGCCTTCCCTCTTGCACTGGGACTGCAGCCCTGCAGGGACAGGACTGAGGTTACTACCTTTCACCGCAAAGCGTTGGGATGGTTTGTGGTCTGGTCATAGAGGTCCCTTTGCTTAGCCTGTCTGACCCAGCACACAGGTGCTCCCTGCTGCTCCTGTAACCTAGATGTTGTCAGCAAGGTGCTGCCAGTCTCTCTGTCCATGCACTTTGCTTTCTGCCGAGTGTGAGGAATGAGGAATCAGCCCTTCCATATCCTGCTGCCTTGTGCTGGGAGACACCCTTTGCAAACCGGCAGGTAGCCTCATCCCAACCCACTGAGGAAGAAAGGGAATCGAGGAACAAAACCGGACAAAGGCTGGTGTTGGCTGCATAGTGACAGAACTCTGCCCTGCCACAGGCACTCCTGGTGTATTCCCTCCTCATGATCTCCCGCCTCGGAGTAATGACCTTCACAGGTGATTGTGCAGTAGTATGGACTTCCTGATAACCTCCTTCAACTTGCTGGGGTAATGAGTTGCTTCCAGAGAGGAACACCACTTTATTAACATCTAACTATAAAGAAATATTGCTGTGGGTTGGGGCAGGGCTGAGAGGGAGCAGGGGCAATGGTGTACAGAGAAAATGGATTCAGGAGGCTTATGGATGTGTCTTTCAAAAAAGCACAGGGCATGCAAAATTACCACTGGAACAAATGACACTGGGAACCCCAGGCTGTTAAAACATGTATACCGTGATGCTGCCTGACTCCTGCCTTCTAAAAGAATGATTTTAAAAAAAAAATATTATTTCTATTTTACATTGCCTTGAAGTTAGAACATGAAGATTTTTCAGACCAGGCTAGTTTCATCTGAGCTTTCTAATTGACTCATGTTTAAGCAGGCATGAATCTAGCTGTTGTATTTTGTACTCAGTTGTGTAAAAAAAAGTCATATAGTATTGTCCTCTAGCACCATTCATCTGTGCATGCTGAGTTCTCATAGATTTATGCTGCTCCTTGAGTTCTAAAAAAAAAAATTCACTTTAAAAGCAAAACAAAACTTTTCTGTCTGTAAAGTAGAAAGAGTGTATCTGTGTATTACTTTTGAAATTGCCTAGATAGCATTTTTTTTATATAGCGGCACTAATGTATGTGTTTCACGTTTGTTTTTCCCTACACCAGCCTGCTATATGGGAGAGGTGTTTCATTATGAGATATCGATGCAAACCAGCTAGGTGATGTTATGCAGTGTTCTGATGTTGTTTTTCAGATACTATAAGATCAAGAAATCACTTCTGATCCAGTCATTCATTCTCTGAAATGAAATTATAGTTTTGGGACCCTGACTGATACATTGGCAATTAGTCAAAAGCCCTGCCACCTGCAACCAGCTGATACAGACAGAAATAACACTGTTATGATCTAGGAAGACAGAATATCTAGGAAGATAGGAATGGATTAGTCTGTTTAAGAATTCCTGTCTGCAGGTTGTGAGACTACAGACTAGCAGCAAAAGCTGAAAAAACGGCCTTAATCAGAGAAAGATATTTCAAGTGAGATATAATCCCTAGAATGTAAGGTGAATGGTAATACAAGAAATGGAGGACTTTTCTAATCTTTTAGAACAGGGGACTGGGTGGCTTTTGTCTTCACAGCTGGGACATTATCAGATTTGTTTTCAGAATCTTCATTTTTCCAAGAAGTCCCTGTCCTTCATGCTAAAGATTCACAGGAGTTAAAATGTCTTGGCCATTGCTTTTCATTCCTCTTTTTGGACTCGTTAGTTCATTACGAGCAACGTAACAATGTGCTGCTGTTCCCTTGACAGACTACGATGGGAAAGTGAGGCAGCGGCCAGAGGTTGGTTTGTCTCAGAGGACCATATGGGTTGGGACTTTACTCAAGCTTTTGTTGATAGCAAAGAGTTAGTGTACTCAGTCTGAAATAGTCACCTCTGAGAAAGACACAGTACAGGAGAGTGAGTGGGTCTCTCTTCTCTCAGTTCTGGCACTAAGCCTCAAGGCAATTTGGTGTCCTACATTTTGAAGTAATTTTAAAACCTAATATTGATTGCCTGAACTTAGCCAGGTTTGAACTACCAGGTTTCCCACCAGTTGCACAGCAGTGTTACTCTGGCTTATTCTCCCTGCCAGTTCTGCATCCATTGTAACTGTTGTCTGAAGGGTCACCTTCCCTGGAGGTGTTTAAGACACGGGTGGATGAGGTGCTAAGGGGCATGGTTTAGTGTTTGATAGGAATGGTTGGACTCGATGATCCGGTGGGTCTCTTCCAACCTGGTTATTCTATCATTCTATGATTATATGATTCTATAAATACGCCAACACCAAATGCATAATGTGCTGAATGGATGGTTATGTTACAACTAGTGTGTTCCTCATTGAGTACTATGCATACCTGAACATTATACCTTAAGTACATGAACAACACAATATATCTGTTAGGACAGTGTGCTTGGATATACCTCCCAGGAGTACTGTTATTGGACTCATTGTAGAATACTGGTTTTGAATGTATCTCAACTCATTTTACAAAGGAGGTCTGTTTCTTCATCCCTCTTTAGAGATGTTTATTTCTAAAGCTAAGAGCAGGGAAGAGACCTGCCTGTGGTCACAGAGGGAACTAAGACCAGAGACAGGCCTAAATTTCTAGTTTTCTATGTACAGGTCTACTACTTGATCCAGCAGGCCTTGCTGCAAGGGATGATGTTTCTTGCAGGTTTTTGGATAAGAACTGGGGGAGAATGCAAGAGGATGTATATCAAGGTAGGAGTCTGTTACAGACCACCCAACTGGGATGGAAAGGCAAGTGAATTATTCAATAAGGAGCTGGGGGAAACCTCACGATCACTTGTCCTTATCCTTGTGGGGGACTTCAACCTACCAGATGTCTGCTGGAAATACAATACAGAGGAGAGGAAACAGTTGAGGAGGGTTCTGAAATGCATGAAGGACAACTTCCTGACACAATTGATGAGCGAGTCACCTGGGGAAGTCACCCCACTGGACTCATTGTTTACCAACAGAGAAGGATTTGTAGGTGATGTGGTGGTTGGAGGCCACTTTGGGATCATAAAATGGTAGATTTTGATTCATGGTAAACTGAGGAGAGGGGTCAGCACAACTGCCACCTGAACTTCTGAAGGGCAGACTTTGGCCTGCTTAGGAGACTGATCCACTAAGTCTCGTGGGAAGCAGCCCTTAATGGCAGAGGAATCCAGGAAGGCTGGACATTCTTCAAGGAGAAAGTCTTAAGAAAGTCTTAAGGGTGCAAGACTGTCCCCATGTGCCAGAAAACAAGCTATGGGAGAAGATGACCAGCCCGGCTGAACAGAAAGCTCTGTCTGGAACTCAGGGGAAAAAAGAGAGTTTATGGCCTTTGGAAGAAGGGGCAGGCAGCTCAGGAGGACTGCAATGATGTTTATGCAGGGAGAAAATTAGAAGGGCCGAAGTCCAACAAGAATTTAATCTGGCTACTGAGGTGAAGGACAATGAAAAAATGTCTTTATAAATACATCATCAGTAAAAGGTCTAAGGAGAATGTCCATCCTTTATTGGATGTTGGGGGAAATGTAGTGACAAAAAATAAAGAAAATGCTGAGGTACTTAATGCCTTCTTTGTCCCAGTCGTTAAGAGTTAGACCAGTTGCTCTCTGGGTACCCAACCCCCTCAACTGGAAGACAGGGACGAGAAGCAGAATGGAGACCCCGTAATCCTAGAGGAAAAGTCTATGGAGCTGGATGAGATCCACTTAAGATTACTGAAGGAATTGTAAGTGCGCACCAAGCGCACTCAAAGACTTGTAAGAGTTGTGGTGAATGGAGTTGAATCCCATTGGCACTCAGTCACAAGTGCTGTTGCCTAGGGTTCAGTGTTGGGGCCAATTCTGTTTAATATTTTTATCAGTTATCTGGATGAGGGGATCAAATGCACCCTCAGTAAGTTTGCAGATGACACCAAGTTGTATGGGAGCGTTGATCTGCTTGAGGGAAGGAAGACTCAACAGAGGGATCTGGACAGGCTGGATCGATGGGCTGAAACCAATGGTATAAGATTCAGCCAGGCCAACTGTTGACTCCTGCACTTGGGTCACAACAACCCCATGTAGCGCTACAGTCTTGGAGATGAATGACTGGAAAGCTGCCTGGCAGAGATGGACCTAGGGGTGTTGGTCGATAGTCGGCTGAATGTGAGCCAGCAGTGTGCTCACATGGCCAAGAAGGCTGATAGCATCCTGGCTTGTATCAGAAATGGTGTGGCCAATGGGACAGGGAAGCAATCATCCCCCTGTACTCAGCATTGGTGAGGCTGCACCTTGAATACTGTGTTCAGGTTTGGGCCCCTCACTACATGGAGGACATTGAGACACTGGAGCATGTCCAGAGGAGGGCAACAAGACTGGTGAAGGGTCTAGAGCACAAGTATTATAAGTAGCGGCCGAGGGAATGGAGGTTGTTCAGTCTGGAGAAAAGAAGGCCAAGGGGAGACCTTATTGCTCTTTAAAACTACCTGAAAGGAGGTTGTAGTGAAGCAGGTGTTGATCTCTTCTCCAAAGTAACAAGTGATAGGACAAGCAGAAACAGCCTCAAGTTACTCCAGGAGAGATTTAGACTAGGTATTAGGAAATATTACTTCACTGAAAGCGTTGTCAAGCACTGCAACAGGCTGCCCAGGGAAGTGGTTTGATCACCAACCCTGAAGGTGTTTAAAAGAAGTGCAGCTATACATGGTGCTTAGGGACATGGTTTAGGGGTAGGCTTGGCAGTGTGATATTTATTGTTGGACTTCATGATCTGAAAGGTCAACCTAAATGATTCTGTGATTCTACGGATTGGTATTTTGGGGATTTTTGATCATTTGATTATTGTGATCTAGCTGTTATATTAAAAGGAAATTCTCATTAGTTCCAGATGTTGTTCACATCAAGGATTTCATAGTGCCAGCCTTTCTGAAGACGTTCTAGCAGAAGCCTGTGCAGTAGTACTGTCTTTGCTTTTAGAGACTAGGAAAACAAGGTAGGGTATAACAAACTGACTTCCAGAATTCAAGTCTGGAGGAAATAGTCAGTGCAATTTGCTGGCAATAATTTCCAGGTGTAACACAATGATGTGCCGCTTCAAGCCCAGCATGCACACTCACTTTTACCAATAAGAGAACTAAAAATAACAGACGGTGATGGAGTACACATGCTCACAGACTGTGGTGATGTGTACCAATCATTTTTAACACACAACAAAGAAGAAATGGTAGAAGACAACAGAAACAAAGGAAAAAGACCCCGACCAATGTGTGTATCAGAAGCACGTGCTCCATGTGTTCGGCAGGATGCTGATTGCATGTCCCTGTACTTCAGGATGAGGTGGAGGGGAACACACATGGACGTGTTAGTGTTCATCCATACCATACAGCAGCTGGTTAAATTTGGACCTTTGATTGCCTGTAGCTCTGGAGCTGTTGAAGCGTGTGTATGTTTGCACGCAGCCTAATTAGTGCCATTATCATTGTCATTAATGGCTTTTAATGAAAAACAGATGGTTTTGTTGAGGATTCAAGCTGTGAAGTTCACTGACCCATTTGTGCTAAAAGGAGGGGAAAGAAAACAAAAAAACCCCACTATGTTCCAAATTGATGGGGGTAGAGGGAAGTGAAAGATTGCCCAAATGTAAACCTTAGGTTTTCCTCTGCAGCCTGATCTGAAGGCATGTGCAAGTGCTTACAAAAGGCCTGCTCTCACTGGGGAAAACAGGGTTTCCTGACACTTCTCACATAAAGTTCTGATGCAAAAGTTATCTTTGTGGACTGAGAATTCCCTGAAGAAGAATGGAGGAAAGGAAGGAATTAATATGATATACCCATGCCTCGGCAAGGGTTGTCACTAGCAGAACATTGTCTGAGACCAATGGCATGAGGTTTAACAAGGCCAAATGCCGGGTCCTGCACTCGGGGCACAACAACCCTGTGCAGTGCTACAGACTAGGAGAAGTCTGTCTAGAAAGCTGCCTGGAGGAGAGGGACCTGGGGGTGTTGGTTGACAGCCGACTGAACATGAGCCAGCAGTGTGCCCAGGTGGCCAAGAAGGCCAATAGCATCTTGGCTTGTATCAGAAACAGCGTGACCAGCAGGTCCAGGGAGGTTATTCTCCCTTTGTACTCAGCACTGGTGAGACCGCTCCTCGAATACTGTGTTCTGTTCTGGGCCCCTCACCACAAGAAGGATGTTGAGGCTGTGGAGCGAGTCCAGAGAAGAGCAATGGAGCTGGTGAAGGGGCTGGAGAACAGGCCTTATGAGGAACGGCTGAGAGAGCTGGGGTTATTTAGCCTGGAGAAAAGGAGGCTGAGGGGAGACCTCATTGCTCTCTACAACTACCTAAAAGGAAGTTGTGGAGAGGAGGGTGCTGGCCTCTTCTCCCAAGTGACAGGGGACAGGACAAGAGGGAATGGCCTCAAGCTCCACCAGGGGAGGTTCAGGCTGAACATTAGGAAAAAATATTTCACAGAAAGGGTCATTGGGCACTGGCACAGGCTGCCAAGGGAGGTGGTTGATTCACCTTCCCTGGAGGTGTTTAAGGGACGGGTGGACGAGGTGCTGAGGGGCATAGTTTACTATTTGATAGGAATGGTTCGACTCGATGATCCAATGGGTCTTTTCCAACCTGGTGATTCTATGATTCTATGATTCTATGCCACATCTAATTAGCTGCAGAATGGGCAGTTCTGTAATCTTGTGTCATGAGTACAGTGATTTAAGAGGGTTTGGGGTTTTTTTCTTTCCCTCTTTCCTCTGCACCAGTATCTGTTAAGAATTAAGTTGTCATATGCCTGATTAATTTACATGGCCTTTATCAGGCTGCAGAAACAATTTTTCTCTTACTGGGAGAGTTTTCAAATGAACACGGTCATGGCCATGAAGTAATCTCCCAAGGAGTCTCTCTGGAGCTGCAAAAGGAGATTTACATGATCTCCACAACTTGCATTTTCAAGGATTAATCACTTTACAGTGTCAACAGATCTCTTTTCCAAAGTATATCCTCAGGCAATGATTGTTAGTTAAGATCCAGCTAGCTTAAGCCATTTATTATTAGATCTTTGATTTCTTTCAAAACTAAGCCATCACTATTATTTACCATATTTAAGGTTAAAAAGATATCCAAGTACATAATGGCCTGAATGTCAATCTGTCCTCTTATATTTTTCTGCATTTTCTCTTCTGTTTTGAAATGCACCAGACCACTAGTTTCAGAGGAAACCATTAACTATTGGTGTAGAAATCATGGCTTTACAGCAGTTCCCATAGGAATGAGATACAAAGGCTGGGCATGTAGCTCACCCATCACTTCCACCCAGGGAACTTGTGCAGGTGACAGTGAGCAGGTGATGCCATGTGACTGTCCTCACATCACGGTTTAAATGATAACCAGACACATGCAATATTTACAGGGAAATGTGAACTCAGAACCAGTTCAGATGTCTTTGTATTTTGTTACAAATCAAATTGTCCACCAGTGTAACTTCCCAGTTTCAAGTACAAAAATGTCAGGTTACCACCGTGTTTGCAGAATTGCAATAGGAAATAGCATAAATAAAGCAGATATTGAGGGCATTTAACTGCAAGTATTATTTGATATGTTAAAGACACTTGATATTTTGTCAGACCATCTGTAAAGTGCATCTGAATGTTCACTTAAATTGAAGCCATCTCTGGAGAGCCCTAGACCCAGTTTTCAATGCAGTCCTATTTTAGGATGTTGTACCGTAATTTCCATGGAAATGCTATCCACATACAAATTTGAAGCATAAACAAGGCAGAATCTGCCAGAGATTAGTAAAGGTTGAGCATATGACTAGTATTTAGAAATCACTGAAGTTTCATTTTGCAGTACTTGGTGCCTCCTATGTCTGTGATGTGGGTGAATGGAATGTATGTGTAAAAGTGAGATTTAAGGCTACGCTTTTTACATAATGCTAATAAGGTTATTCCATGCTGAAATGAAGGATTGAATGTGGAAGGAATTTTCCTTGTTGTTTTTTTGGGGGTTTTTGATTGTTTTTTTTTAAGTGGGAGTATGCATTCATGGAAACTCTGGTTTGTTAGCCTCCTAAATATTTTTTGTTTTGGCTGCTCCCCTCTGTGGAGTGCTGTGAATCTTTATTGAAATTACACCTGCACTACAGATATTCACTGACTCTAGAGCATTCGTATCGGCTTGCACCAGCTTGGAAATCATAGAATCATAGAATCATAGAATAACCAGGTTGGAAGAGACCCACCGGATCATCGAGTCCAACCGTTCCTATCAAACACTAAACCATGCCCCTCAGCACCTTGTCCACCCGTCCCTTAAACACCTCCAGGGAAGGCGAATCAACCCCCTCTCTCTGGGCAGCCTGTGCCAGTGCCCAATGACCCTGTCTGTGAAATATTTTTTCCTAATGTTCAGCCTGAACCTCCCCTGGTGGAGCTTGAGGCCATTCCCTCTTGTCCTGTCCCCTGTCACTTGGGAGAAGAGGCCAGCACCCTCCTCTCCACAACTTCCTTTTAGGTAGTTGTAGAGAGCAATGAGGTCTCCCCTCAGCCTCCTCTTCTCCAGGCTAAACAACCCCAGCTCTCTCAACCGTTCTTCATACGGCCCATTCTCCAGACCCTTCACCAGCTCCGTTGCTCTTCTCTGGACTTGCGCCAGATCCTCAACATCCTTCTTGTGGTGAGGGGCCCAGAACTGAACACAGTATTCGAGCAGCGGTCTCACCAGTGCTGAGTACAAAGGGAGAATAACCTCCCTGGACCTGCTGGTCACGCTGTTTCTGATATAAGCCAAGATGCCATTGGCCTTCTTGGCCACCTGGGCACACTGCTGGCTCATGTTTAGTTGGCTGTCAACCAACACCCGCAGGTCCCTCTCCTCCAGGCAGCTTTCTAGACAGACTTCTCCCAGTCTGTAGCACTGCATAGGGTTGTTGTGCCCCAAGTGCAGGACCCGGCATTTGGCCTTGTTAAACCTCATGCCATTGGTCTCAGCCCAGTGGTCCAGCCTGTTCAGAACCCTTTGCAGAGCCTCCCTACCCTCCAGCAGATCCACACTCCCACCCAGCTTAGTATCCTCTGCCAACTTGCTAAGGGTGCACTCGATGCCTTCATCCAGGTCATTGATAAAGACACTAAACAGGGCTGGACCCAGCACTGAGCCCTGGGGAACCCCACTTGTAACTGGCCTCCAGCTGGAGTAAACTCCATTTCCCACCACTCTCTGAGCCCGGCCATTCAACCAGTTTTCCGCCCAGGAGAGTGTGTGCCTGTCCAGGCCAGGGGCTGACAGTTTTTGAAGCAGAATGCTGAGAGAAACTGTGTCAAAGGCTTTACTGAAGTCCAGGAAGACCACATCCACAGCCTTTCTCTCGTCCAGTAGTCGAGTCACTTTATCATAGAAGGCGATCAGGTTTGTTTGGCAAGATCTGGTTCTCTTGCATGTGCTTCATGATAGCACTCAAGATCACCTGTTCCATGACTTTCCCTGGCACTGAGGTCAGACTGACAGGCTTGTGGTTCCCTGGATCCTCCCTGCAACCCTTTTTGTTGCGTGCATGTTGACTAGCTGACTCAATTTAAATACCGTATTTCTTTGCCTTCTCTTTCATTCTTTTTTTTTCTTCTTGTGTTGGACTGTGCATCTAAGGCAGTACAGGCAACATACAACAGAGCTAATGAGGTTTGGTGCTCTTCCCACTGAAACTGGGCCACCCTGAGCTACAGGCTGGCTCCACCTGCAGCAAATCAGCATATCAGGGGAAGAGCCACAGAGTTGCCTCACAGGGTTCATGGTTAGCTGGGGCAGAAGCTGTTCTATCTTTCCCTCAGCTTTTGCTGTGGAAGTGGTTGAGGATTCCTTAGCAGGAGCCTGATAAGTAAAGGCTTTTCTGTTTACCCAAACAGAAACTCTCCAGGAAGGTGAACTGCTGTGAAATCACTTATTTTCACTCTATGCGTTATCTTTCCTCTGTCCCTTAAGCAAATGGCAACTGAATTTAAAAAAAAAAACAAAACTCTTTTTAAGTCTGTGTCTGTTTGCTTTTGCTATTCTATTTCTCTAAGAATAAAGATGGGAGAGTTTACACTTGCAGTTAACAGTGACAGTCACTGTGGCAACTTTAAAGGGAAACAGGGCACACTTGAGAATTTAAGAATTTTAATCACAGAGTTTCACTTCCTGTCTCAGGATGCATCAGGTATTCTGCACTGATGATCACTGTTGAAGTCCCAAAGCTATAGATGGTGCCTGTTGTCATATCTCATGTGTTTCTAATGGTCACTGGGAAAAGAGTGAACCAGAAGGCAGTAGAAGTGAGCTGATGTGCTGGGGATAGGAGTTTTGGTTGGGTTTGGAGTAGGGAAGGTGCTGTGCAGAATAGAGGAAGGGACAGAGCCATCACAGGTGAGAGATACTTGACTCAGAGGCTGAGAAGTAAACTCACTGCTGGAAGAACAGCAAGTGATAGAAGAGGAGAGAGTAATCAGCAGTAAGGACCAAACCCACACATTTGGATGTGTGGGAATATTAACGGACTTGCACAATTCAACAAATGGAAGTGTGAAGACACAAGAAACACAATAGAATTCATTTAAGAAAAATGAACTTGCACAAATAACAAAACCCCTTAATGATTTTGCCTGCTAAACAGGCTTTATGGGCACCCAACTCCGAATTCCCATGCTTTGAAGTGGGAAGCTCTGGGAGTCTAGACTTTGCCCATTACCAGCAAACTGGAATGTGTGGGATATGACACAAAGATTCTCCAACAACTGGTGCATGTCCAGGATAGGGGGGAGGCAAAGGAAGCTCATGCAGGAATCTTCAGCCTGTGCCTAGAAGGGAGATTTTGGCAGAAATGTAGTAGTGCCTCATGATAAGTAGCTGCACCCATATGTGCCTGTGTGAATAACCATTTCTAATCAACTTCTAAAATGATGTTCAAATTTATATCTGTCATCTCTTAAATAGTACCAAAGCTTGAACCAGCCATGTTCTTGTTGTCAGCCTAATGGACAAGTAGAAGTGACAGCTGTGATGTGTCTTGATTTCAAGTAAGGCTTGGCACAGTACTGCATGGCACTCTTGTACACAAACTCAGAAGAAAAATCCACATAAAACTGGCACAACCAGTATAAAAAATATACTGAGAGTACCATCAATAGTTCTTTCTCAAGCTGAGAGAACATTCAAGTGTGGGCATCAGAAATCTGTCCTGGGTCCAGTACTATTCAATATTTTAATTTGTAATTTTGATAATGGGAGGACAAGCATGTTTATAGGATTTGCAGACAATACCAAGCCAGAAAGGACTGTCAGACTTTTGGAGGACAAAATTAGAATTTGTAATGATCTTGGTAAATTGAAGAAATTAAATTAAATCCAGTAAGATGACATTCAGTAAAGACAAGTGGTTAGAAAAGGGGAAAATCAAATATACAAGTGCAAAATATCCGGTTTGGGGACCATGCTTTGAGAGTGATAAACAAACAGGAGAGAGTTCTAGAAAATATAACTTATATAGAAATATGAAAGGGGCAGAGTGGAAAAGAAAGGAATATGATTTGAAATATGTTAATACATGCCACGTAGTTGCAGTGAAGATACTGATAAGATATCCTCAGTTTCTAGCAAGGTAAGAATGTGATAAGCTGTATTTGCAAGGAGAGATTTGGATTAGATTTCAAGGCAAAGTTTTTTGTTCAATTAGGAAGATAGCACTAGAAGAAGACCTTCCTTGAGAGGTTATGAAATGTGACTTTTTAAGTATTAGCAAGATGAACACCGGTCTGTGATGATTTTTGCATGCCAATCCTGCCTCATGTGAGGCAGATGGATTAGGGGGAAGTTCTTCAATGAATCTACACTAGAAAGGGACGTAAAGGGTTATGAGCATGTAGGAATTAATGTGTAAAAAATTGAAATTTCTATCTTTTTGTCCTATAATGTAGTTTCACCTTTGCTTTCATGGTGTTTCTCACAGGAGGCTGTTTTGTGCCTGTGGTTTCCGAAGTATTTGGACAAGACCCTGAGCAACCTTATTTAGCTTCAGAGTTACTTCTGCTTTGAACAGGTTGCTCTGATTGACTCCCAAAGTCTCTTTCATCCTCAGTTATTTTGTGAATCTATTCTGGGTGGCCAAAGATCTATCAAAGCTCTTGCTGCCAAATCTATGAGGAAAAAATCTGACAGTTTCTACTGCCAAACAGATAACTTCTGAAAAATTAACATGCTTGAGGTTGCTAGAACAGCAAAAGACAGTTAATTTGATGCCAAATGTATATATCCTTTGCATTTGGGTATATTTTGATATATTTTAAAACATGTAACTAATTGTATTAGGAAAGCATAACAAGCATTCTTTGAATATCATCAGTGGAAGCTGTGTACAGTATTTGAATTAAAATGGACACATTCAAATTAATTAAAAAATATTTAACAGATTTGGTAACTTTGCCCACATAGAGAGAACATAGCACTGTAAGCATGCAGAAAGCACGGTTACTTGCAATTATAAGAAATGTCATGGCATGGCATTCACTTAGACATGCCTGCAGCAGATGAGGCAGTGTCAGTTATGTTGACTGTCTGAAAATAGTTGTTGTATACTTTGCGACCAACTTTGTCCATTTAATGACTTGAAGCTGATCCCAAAACAAGAGTATTTAAATTGCTGCATTGGTGGACAACTAAGTGTCTCCTGTCCAAAAGTAAATACAGAGATTAAATTTATAGCAGGATATGGCACAGTGCACTGTTATGAGTCAGAGTGAAACAATGCATGAGTAGCTTGAAGCTCAAGAGACGACATAAATACGTGAATGGATGGATAATCTTCATGTTTAGCTTATAGCTGGAGAACCTTGGAACATTTATGGAAATTGCTTTTGTTTCTAAAAAACTATTTAATGGAGCTGCTTGAAGCAGTATAACTGTGTATTTGCTCATCACTTCAAAAGGAAAACTGAGTTGCCTGTTGATGTGTATGTTGTGCATTCTTATACTGATCCACTGACCTGTAAAAAAAGGTCCTCTGCTGCAGCAACTGGATGATTTTCTGGATAGCCCCTAGACTACCATGACAGCCATTAGAGGTTTGTTAGCATGTTGAGCTTAAGATTTTGAAGTTCTGAATGATGAATATACAAGTAATTGTCTTGTGGCACAGAATGGTCTTCTGCTCATCTCTGGCATTACAGCTTCCATTGTGGAAGCTCCATTTTAGTTACCTGGGGAAGTTCAGATATTAGACGTCATCCTTGATCTTTGTGAAGAACAGAATGAACACATCAGTTAGTGGACTCCACATCCAGGTGCACAGTCTCTCAGCCACAGGCAAATGAATGACTTGATGACTTGTCTCCAAGCAAAGGAGTTACTGCTTGATGCTGGTAGATAGCACAACATGAAAGAACAGTGTGGTTGGGAAAGCAAGGCAGACTGTGAGGCAGAAAGAAGATGGCCCGCAGGAACAGTGGAAAGCTATGTTCATCTAGTCATACCACCTGCTGGTTTCCTCTCCCCACCCCCATCTTGTTTCCTTCAAGGCAAATTATAGGTCCATGGAGACTTTTTCAAGCAGGATATGACTGATTTTTCTTTATTTTGCATTGTTAGAAGGGAAACTGAAGGCAACCTCCCTACATGTCTTTTGCTTAAGCAATACTTTTCTCTGCCTGCAGATTTCTCTGCCTCAGTTTGATATTTCCTGATCCAGTGCTCCGTGGAAGTTTTATTAAGCTGTAGCAAGGAAGGCAATGCAAAGGTCCTTCATTTTCTTGCATGCATGGCTAGCCTGTCCTTCACAGTCCTTCAGTTGTGCTGCTCTGTTAAAAGTAGGCTGTGCAACACATATGTACAATGTACACTGAAGAAGTTAAATGTTTGTAAAAAGAAGGTGAGAGGACTGTGTATTTACTTAGTATGCTGCTCCACTTCCAAAAACTTGCAAAGCTTCCTTCATCCTGACATGCTGATGCATCTCACATGAGCATTAGCCTTGTTAATCAATCCAGACTGTGACTTGAAATTACAGGCAGCTTCTTTGTACTGCTTTTGCAGGCAGCTACAAGCATCTCTATTGATTTCACAAGTATTATGTATAGTATCCAACATCAAGACAAAAATAAGCCACTGGGACTGAAAACCGGGGGTCTACCACCTGACAGTAAGTTAGCAGAGCTTTCATCTCCCAGTTACAATTGCTTCAGTTTGCCTGTGGTAGGATGGTGGCTTCACTGGCTGGCCAGTTTCACTGGAAACTACAGGGATTAGAAGAGGGGTGAGCTAAACATTCTGTGCAATCTGCTGAGGGGAAGGTAACCAAAGGTAAGGAGGTATGGTAGCAAACGGGGAATTGCTGTCCTTTATCACCACAGCACGATCAATGCGAGTCTGTGAAACCAAGCCATATGCTAGCTTAAACCTAGCACAATTTTCTTGTGTAGCAGAATCCTTAGCATTACCTGCTTAAAGGCATGTTTGTAATGGCTTCAGATTGATGTAAAGATATTCACTGCACAAAACTGAATCAGCTTCTGGATTTGCTAATTCAGTGCATTTTACATTCATAAACAAGGCCTTGAAGTCTGTTGTCTTACTACACAGCCTCAGTGATGTGGGAAGCTTCGGTTCACAAACTGTCTACATAATACAGAACATGTGTCCTGGCCTCCAATAGTTGTAACACAGACTGCATTCAATGCTGACATCGCAGTTTTGCAGTAAGAAGTAAAATGCTACTTGTCTCTCAAAGACTAGGTCAGGATATGAATTGCAAAGGACTCTGAAACTCCACTAAAATAGGGTTTGGTGGGTTTTTTCCTCTTGTTTTTATGCCTACTGAAGGTGAAAAGCTATAACAATGCCCTTGCATAGCAGGACAAACTTGAGCGCACTTGTTCCCAGCACAGCTTCTCTTGCATTTGCCTCTATAAGTTTGAGACTCAGTTTCTTTGGGAAAGGGGAAAAAAAGTGCTGAATGGTGAGGTGATACACTGTAAAAATGCTGTGGCATTACCTGAGTTTTCAGCCTTGCTGTGACGTACCTGAGTTTTCAGCCTTGCTGCTGGCTGCGCAGTCTCTGGTACCTCATGTAAACTTGTTGCATCTCCTTTGTGAAGCTGTGCAATGAAGCTGCTGTTTCTGTGTGCCTGTTGTCTGCCTGTTCTTTTTGTTTTGCTGTTGCATTTTAAGTTCTTTTAAATTTGATTCAGCTTCTTGTGTTCTTCCTGGCTTTGTATCTCGCTACTGTTGATTACTCATTTGCTTTCCAGTTCTACATGTTGATACACACGTAGTATCACAAGGCGACGTCAGCTCAAACAAATAGCAAGCATATTTAAAAAAAATCCAGCTAGGTAACAGAATTCTTCTGTACTTCTCTGTTTATACTTCTGCTTCACAAAGCATCATGGAAACTTTTCCACAGCTAAATTTGTCAGCCTCATTCTGCATCCGTTTCCAGGCACTGGCATGAAGAAAAGGCATGAAAAAGAGATTTAAAATACACAGGACAAAAACTAGCCCCAAAAATTCCTGGACTGAGATGTAGCTACATTCTGCTTTCAATCCTGAGGTTACTACTTCTACTGCATAAAGCCAAATCCTGCTGGACTTTCCATAGCCTTGACTTGAATTTTGTCTGGTGTTCGAGTCTAAGTCTCCTTGTAACTCAAGCCAGTTGAAGAACTGTTCTAAAGTGTTTTGTTCTGGGTTTATAGCTTTCCTCCACCTTGGACCACATGCAGATATTTTCATATCTTAATTTGGTTTGGTGTTTTCTAGTGTGGAAGAGACTTACTGTGCGTCAGGTGAAAGAGGTGGCTGGTGTTCCCCCATCATTGTCACACTGATCATAGCTCCATCTGAGCCTTTTAAAGCAATGCCCAGCTAGCTGGTTGTCTCTCCTCATTTTTGCTGCTGGCAGTGTGCTATTTGCAGTGATAAAATTCTTTCATAAGCTCTGAGGGTCTCCACTTGCAAGGAAGAGGCTTGTGTGTTGACAGCATGAACAGTGGGGAAAAAAACTTTGAAAGAAGTTTTCTTTCAAAGATCCAATGATGACCATGACCTGAAATTAAATCAGAAACCCCAAACCAAGTAAAACTCCCAAACTCTCAAATGTTTCTGTTGTCATGAATCTTAAACTAATAATTTTGGGGTGTTTGCAGCCCTGAAGGAGGTTTGGGACTTAAAATACAAGACATAGGGTCAGGGGATGGGAGTTCTGCTCCTGTTTTGACCGTTCTTTGTTGAAAAATGGGTTACATACAACTCTGTCTAGAAATTGCATTGCAAATACTACTTGTCTTCTCTTCCTGCTCAGTTGGGATGGAGAACTGGTGTCTGGCAATGGACCAGCAGATTACTTAGAGTTGTTATCCATCACACAGGCAGAAAGAAAACCTGAAGGTTTTCTCACAGATCTAAAGATTTCTAATGATGCTGGATGCATCAATGCTGATCCTGCATTGGGCAAAATGTCAGAGCCTGCCTAATGCCATTGCAGGTCTGACATTTCAGGCTCCATCCTAATGGATGCCAAAGCGGATCCCTCCACCTCACAGAGCCATTAATTACAGCCTAATGTCTTTCTGTGAGAAGGGCCTCGGAAATGAGATTCAGAGAATTTCCTACTGGTAATGCGTGGCGTGCGTACCAGGTTGGCTGCTTCGCTCAGACTCAGGTCTTTTAAGTCAAATGGTCTGCACTACTGTTTACAGTATCTGCCTTTTTTTCATCACCACTGTCGTATAAAACACAAAATCAGTCCTGTGTAGAATGACAGAGTCTCATACATCTGAGGCCATTTTGGGTCTTCTCTGGGCAGGAAAAGAGTTTTAAACTCTGCCAATACTGGCATGGAATGACAACTCATTTTACACCCTAAAACTCCTTTACCAGTTACCATCAGTAGTGGTTTATGGATTTTTGCTTTGTCAAATGTTTGCTCTGCTTGACTAAAGAACCATCTTTTGTTCTCTTTTTTTTTTTCAGAAAACATTGCCCTCTCTTTTATTTTTTACTAGACTTTGAATCCAGTGTTCATTTTCGTAGAATCATAGAACCATAGAATCATTTGGGTTGGAAGGGACCTTAAAGATCATCCAGTTCCAACCCCTCTGCCATGGGACACCTCCCACTAGATCAGGCTGCCCAAGGCACCATCCAACCTGGCCTTGAACACTTCCAGGGATGAAGCAGCCACAGCTTCCCTTTGCAACCTGTTCCAGTGTCTCACCACTCTCATGGTGGACAAATTCTTCCTTATATCAAGCCTAAATCTGCCCCTCTCCAGTTTATACCCATTCCCCTCCGTCCTATCACCGCAAGATTTTCAATCAGTTTAGCCTGAACCTAGCATTTTCTTCACAGACTAGACGAAGGGTTCTCCAAAACACATTGAGAGCAGCTTTCTTCTTGATACTGAACATAGTAGTTGTTTTTCATTCATTAAGATTCCTGGGCTTTGACCTCTGGCTGTGAACTCTACTTTTGTGCTATGGTAGAGTATATGAATATGGAGTATCTATTTTATGAGGAGTCTGGTCATGATTATGAGAGTCAGATACTTCAGCATTTTCTTTTGATGTTTTTGTAAGCTGAGTGGAAATTCTGAGAAGTTTGAATGGTACCGGTAGCAATCAAATGTATTTTTCTGGCAATTTTCTTGAAACTAGCTGTGTAATTGTCTACATAGTTTTTGTCAGATCTCCATTTGCTGTTGCTACAGTGTTGTTAGTACTGGCTTGCACAAAAGTTGGAGGAAAAAATTATGAATTTGAACTTGTCACCATGATCATGTACTTTTGCCAGTGTCATGAATAGCAATACTAACTTCCAAGTGGCTTTACAAGCATTTGGGTTCAGTTAATGCAACCAAGCCTTAATGAAAACTTGGTTCCTGAAGCATTTTAGTTTACTTTGGTTTGATGCACATATCTAAGGACTGGGTACAGTAGCCCCTCTCATAGAAGGCTACTTAGGACTTATTATATGTCAGTTGCTCTAGTTTCTATAGCACCCTCTGTTGAGAACATCTAGGAATTTCAAACGTGTAAGGCTTTTTTATTTCTTACACTTTAGTTCTCCTACTTGCGTTATTTTTGCCAAGCCAGACTCTTCAGTTTCATTATAAAGTGAAACAAAACTGAAGAAAATTTGACTTATTATGGCTTTGCATTTTTTTCATAATTGTTTTCTTATTTTAATGTGAAAATTAATTTTTTTTTTAATTTCAGATTTACACTGAGAATAAAAAGATTTTTTGAGCTATTTTGAAAATCCTGGTATAATCTTACTTTTCTAAAGGTGGGTAGGAAAAGAGGTGAAGGCAGACTGTTTTGCCCTTCCACAGTACACTTTACATTATAGGCTGATGCCAGCCTTAACTCATATAAGAGAGGAAAGCTGTGTAGGAGCCATAGCTCATGCATATGTGTATATGTGCAAAGGGGTTGATCTAGCTAGAGGCAGAACAGGAGCTTTCAGCTATGGGAGGGAGCACAGGGGATTCTGGTATGTTTCTGAGGGGGTTTGCCACTTCCAAAGTCATTGAGGAAGGACATGGAGGTGCCAGGGAATTGTACTTTGAGTAGCCAAACACTTCCCAGCATGTAAGCAGCCCTATGGGGAAAGACTTGGGGCTGCTGATTGATGAGAAGCTCAACATGAGCTGGCAATGCTCGCTCACACCCAGAAGGCCAACCGTATCCTGGGCTGCATCAAAAGAAAACATGGCCAGCAGGTCAAGGGAGATGATTCTGCCCCTCTATTCTGCTCTTGTGAGACCCCACCTGGAGTACTGTGTCCAGTTCTGGAATCCTCAACATAAGAAGGATATGGAGCTGTTGGAATGAATCCAGAGGAGGGCTACAAGGATGATCAAAGGGTGGAAGCACCTCTGCACATGGCAGAGGGGTTGGAACTGGATGATCTTTAAGATCCCTTCTAACTCAAACCATTCTATGATTCTATTATCCTACGCAATGCTAGGAGTTCCTTTTCTATCCCAGCACTGCTCTGTGATTGCCCGGCTTCATTTTACTGTCATCTTTGTTTCTGTCATCCACTTATTTCTTGTTTTCACATGTAATTAACCTTTCTTTTTTGAGCTTAAGATACCATAGATTTACTAGCGTGACTCACAAAATGAATGTGCTTCTAGGTTCTCTAAAGAAAAGTGACTGGCGCCCCACAGCTCCAAGGCAAAAGGCTGATTGGACAATGAATTAATGGTGCGTTTGACAGGTTGCTGTGACTAGCCTGTTCACAGCTGACCAGAGAGAGGGCCAGTTCAGTAAGGCCTTTGATTTCAGGCTTAGGAAGCAGCATGGGATGTCCAGGGTGTTGCTTGCTCACATGCACATTCATTAGCTGCATTAGTCCTTTTGTTGGCTGCTGCTCTTGGTAGTGGGGTAGCCTCACTATTTCTTTGGGCTAGGATAACTCAATGCTGGAAGTAGAACAGCATTTGGTTTTTTGGATCCTGAACTGGTTCTAGGACTGGCAAACTAAATTTTTATTTGGTGTATGTATTGAATAAGGATGGGGGATTTATTATTTGACAAGGATGCTTCTTAATAAAGACCATATAGACCTTTCAGACACCTAAGGTTTAACACATGTAACAGACTGAGTTGTTACTAAAGTCAAGAAATTATTGGTGCTCACTTTTCCCACATTGGTACTGTGTCTCTCTGAAATACAGTGGTAAGCTGGGGACTCCGAATTTCTCACCCATGCTATGTGAAAACAGAGAAAAACTCGATTTTGAGATTTCATGGCCTAATATCTATTTTGATACAATGACAGCAGTAGGGGCTGTTGCTGTGCAACATTTTGTTTGGACAGCTAGGGGTAAGAGTCTTTAAATCACATCTTCTGGCAAAGGGAAGGGAAGAGAAGAGGGAAGAGCAGGTTGTTTAAATGTCTGATTTTAATCATGCAGGAAAATGACAGTAGAGGCGGTGATGTAAAACCACAAACTTTAATATGGTTTCATTTAAAGACTGTAGATTCAACCAAATTCCCCTTTCTTACTCTTAGATTCTAAAAATAATATTTTTTAAAATTCATGTTTATTATTTCTGTCCTCCTTTTCATAGCTTCTTTTTTTTTGGCAGTCCTTCAAAAATATTCAGGTTATGTTTAAAAATCAATGCCTAATATTGTGCCTTTGCTGCATGATTGTAAAACTAGAGATAAAGGTGTAAGTCAAATCACTTGGAAGGACTGATATCAGACTAGACTCTAATAGTTTAGATACTACTTGGGAACCTAATGTAACAACTAGGCTCTGGTGTCAAGGCTGTTGCTCTGAGGGATGATGGCTCCAGCATAAGTGCTACCTTAGGGAACACGAAATAATTCCTTCAGGGAACAGAGAACATGAAGTAATTATGCTGTGTTTCTTTGGTGTGGGATGGGAATGATGGGAAGAGTTAACTCCACACATACGAGACCCTAATTCTTGGAATTTTAAATGCCTTAAGCTCAAGGAAGCAGGAGTAGATGCTGTTTTAGAGAAGCATATTGGGGGAGCATTCACCAGCAACAACTTGTATAAAAATTTAAATGTAAGCAGGTTGCTGATTCCCCTTTGAGGACGGTGAGGGCAGCAGAAAAGTTGAGAGTGTAGAGGATGGCATCAGAACAAGGTGAAAGAAGGAAATTCATCAGTCAGCACTTCCCCTTCTCTGGAGGCTTGCGTTTAAGCACATCCATCCAGTGCAGCTGCAGCTTCATTTTAGGAATCAGGAAATAAGCTGAGTGGCAAAGAAAGATAGGATCTGACAGCTCTCGCTGTTCAGACTCTCCTCTTCGTGCTGGGAGAGCAAGTACAGAAGAGCTTTTCTCCTGCGGAAGTGTATGCCATTCACCAGCAGGCATCATTGCTCAGTGGAGAAAATGGCAGAGAGAGAAGGACTTGTGGAAGTGTATGGTCCCAGCTGCCTGAGTGAATTAAGCACAGTCCCTGTGTGAGTTCTGCTGACACCGTGCCTCCCCAGGATCAGGGCTGGGGGGAGATGGGATGGGAGGGCAAATGACAGGTCTGAATCTGCTGACATATTGTTTCCAGTGGCTTTGCCATTAACAGCTCAGCTCATCCTCTCCACTTTAACAAAACCCTTTTATAGCCCCATTAGTGCTGCCTTTGTTTTTTGTTAGCCTGTTTCATATATAATTGTGTCTTGTTTATAGAAAATCCTGAGGCGAAGTGGAAGCAATTTCTCTTCATTCCAGGTGGCAGCAGGGTGGAAGCCAAGTCCTGCTCATGCCAAAGACCAGCACGTTCCTGAGCCTTCATGCTTCCTCCTTTTTACCCTCCCCTTGTAATTTTACTAGGACCAGAAGCAACACAAACTTGGTGGATAGTTTGTCTTGAAATAACTGAAAATGTCCTATGGGCTCTTTCACACCATTTTTAATTGCCCTGCCTTTTGTGGACCACGGGGTGAGGGCGGACTCCTGTATGCAGTCAAATCAAGTCCTTGATTGTGCTACAGTGGGATGCTGCCATCTGCTCTTACAGTAGAGCATTTGGCAACTGTACGTACCTGTGACGAGAGCATCTCACCTAGGAACTTCTAGTCTTCTGTGCTTATCTGTCAAAGGTCTGTAAAAGTTTTAGTGATGCCACTGTCAGCAGCCAAGACTAGGTTAACACTGGTTATATCTGCTCCTTGGCTTCTTAGAGCACATATGTGGTCAGCAGTATCTACCTACCTATATAGCTGTCAGCTAGTCCATAAATAATAAGCAAGTTATTCAAATGGGGCATTGAATGAGGCATTGAATATGCAAGCTGACTGGAGAGTAACCTGTGCAACAAAAATGCCTAGTTACAGCAGTAACAGAATAAATTCTAGGCTTAATGTCTTTTTCTTCCTATGTTACTTTTTATGATTTAGTTGGCTTCTGTTAGATGGTGCCTATATAATTTGTCAGTTACAAGGCTCAGAAGAGGCCAAAGCAGCATAGTCTGCTCAACATTTATATAGTGGTAGTGAGATGTCTGTGCTGCTTCATTGATAACCCTTTACAAACCTGTAGATTCTAAGAAGAGATGTACACAAATTGGCCTAATGATTAATACTGTTTTCAAATCTTAACTCTTATGAAGCCAAACACTGGACTAAACTAACTTTCATTTTTAATTGCCCCCACTCCCCACAAATAGAAACAGAAGAATGCTCATTTGGCTTCAATGTAATGTTTCATATACCACCAAATATTTTTATTCTCAGATAATTACAGTAAAAGCCAGTGAAATGTAAACTTTGTACATCATAGAATTACCTGATATCAAGTTATTTCACATCTAATATTCAGGTATTTTCCCAGAATAAGAGAGAGAGGTTCAGCTCGATCTTCTGGATCAAGGAGATTTGGACTCAAAATTATATTCTCTCCCTCTCTGCCTTTCTCCCCAGTAATGTGTTTCTAAGTTCCTCCAAGTTACTATTGCTGTATTTCAAAACTTTGTTTGTGAGTGTCATCTTTATTAAAAAGTGATCTGTGCTGTGAAGAGGCTTACTGACCCCATCCTAATTACTGCTTAAAGACATGGTACTCTACCTTGCTTGTGTGCTGCTTTTCCTCTTCTTTATATATTAGTCAATCAGGAACATTTTCCCCAGTGACTTCAGCAAAGTTAAAATCAGAGAAATATTAATGTAAAGTGATCAAGGAAGAATGATGGAATACCCTGCAGTTCTTAATCTACTTCAACAAACAGTCCTCCCAAGCAGCCTCACTGCAACTCCTCCAACATCTGCTTATCACTCTGCTTTCTCTGCAGTCCATTGATTTAGCCTTGCTTGCTTCATATTCTCTTGACCTTTAGGAGCATCTAAGGTAAAAGACAAAATCCTGGAAGAAGATGTGCCTTCTCTTATTACATCTTTTGTTCTTACCTTGCCACCTCCTGTTGCTGCTTTAGTGCATTTCCAGTAGAACCTAGCTGGGGAGCAGTTACCTTGCCAGGTACTGTGATACCCAATATCAAGTACTTGAAATAATTGAACAAGAAACAAGGAAACTTTCCTGTCTTGGGAGCAAAGCTCTGCAACTGCCTCTAGGCATCACTAGAATAACTAAAATTTCCAGAAACTGTTCACAAGGGATTAAAACTTTAGATGTGTTATGGAGATTCCTATACATAAAAAATTGTGCACAGGATATATAACTACATACGTAAATACAGATATTTGCAGACAGTACTTGAATGATAGATGTAACTTCCTTAGGCTGGTTGCAGGGCTGGTATATGGTCAAGCTCATGTTACCACGTACCTCACAAGAGAGATGCTAGCAGGAGAAAGCTGTCATGTAATGATTTTCATCTTCTTCTGTGGACAAACTGTCTGAATTATTGATGCTTGACCTTGCCACTGGCAGCTCATATTATGGAGATGTAATAGCAGCTTCTCCTGCAGGTCACAGAGAAAGAGATCAAGTAGCTTCATCCTCAAGAGATGAGTTTACTGATTCTTTCCTTTCCAGGCTATGTTTTGATTGCTTGATTCATGTGGGTGTCTGGTGTGTGCTCTTCTTTCCTGTCCTTGTTATTCTGTGTATGATTTTGAGGGCTATCATAACAGTCTAAAAACCAGGGTCCATCCCTCACCCCTCCTCCCCTTTATTTTTTGTGGGACACATACAAGAGTACATGAACAAGCGTTCTGGCTTTGCAAGAATGGATTTCCCTGAGCTGGTTTTGCTGTGTGTATACACATCATTCTGTATCACTTGCAAGTACATTGGTGTTTACCTACAGAGAAGTGAGTGCTTGCATGTTTGCTATACCCAGCTTTGCTTCAGTTTTTTCTTTTTTTTGTGTAATTTCTGCAGCAGTCACCCATTTGACCTCTCATCCCACCTTGTAGTCTTCCATATCTACTTCTGTTTTGTACAGTCTCCCATCAGTTTTATCTCTCATCATAGTTTCCACTACTCTTGAAACGTGCTCATTCTTTCTGTTCATCTGTCTGCTCTTCTATGCTGATTTTAACTTAAAAATGAACTCTATCCTAAATAATTTTCTCTTAATCTATTAGTTAGTATATTTTATGGCTTTACTTTGGATCTATGTTGTGTTTGCTTGAAGTGTTTGTTTTCAGTCTGTAATCCTATTCAAGGTGGAAAATATGTCTTCATTTATAATCCACTGTGTAAAACCATGGTGTATGTATATTTCACTTTAAGAATTACTCCAAATGATCCATAGATTTAGTAAAGGAAGGCAGTACAACTACTAGGGCAAAGGTAGCAAAAGAAGTATTCTGCTTCCAAAGCATACGGGCATGAGGAAAGTGACAAAAAAGAATACTGCTGTGTTTGTTTCTCACTTTCATTTAGGTTCCTTTGAAGTTATTTAGATTCATGCTAGAGCTGTGCAAGTGCAGGATTCGGATGATACTGTCATGATGGTGGAAAAACAAAGGGTATCCCTGAAGGCTTCTTTTGATCTCTTTTTACCTATTCTAATGCATCATGTAGCAGATGCAAACTAAGAACCTATATGTCTGCACCAAGGGCTGAATAAGCCTGTAGAGGGACCTGTGCATTGTTAGAATTATATAATGGTTTGAGTTGGAAGAGACCTTAAAGATCACCCAGTTCTAACCCCCTGCATGGGCAGGGACACCTCCCACTAGATCAGGCTGCTCAAGGCCTAACCAACCTGGCCTTGAACACCTCCAGGGATGGGGCAGCTACATCTTCCCTGGGCAACCTGTTCCCATGTGTCACCACCCTCATTGTGAAGAATTTCTTCCTTATGTCTCGTCTAAATCCTCCTCTCTCCAGTTTATAGCCATTCTCCTTTATCCTATCACTACATAATCTTGTACAAAGCCCCTCCCCAGCTTTCCTGAAGCCTCCTTCAGGTACTGGAATATCGCTATGAGGTCTTATCGGAGCCTTCTTTTCTCCAGGCTGAACAACACCAACTGTCTCAGCCTGTCCTCATACAGGAGGTGCTCCCGCTCTCTGATCATCCTTGTAGCCCTCCTCTGGACTCATTCCAATGGTTCCATATTCTTCTTATGTTGATGATTCCAGAACTGGACACAGTACTCCAGGTGGGGTCTCACAAGAGCAGAATAGAGGGGCAGAATCACCTCCCTTGACCTGCTGGCCACGCTTCTTTTGATGCAGCCGAGGATATAGTTGGCCTTCTGGTCTGCAACTGAACATCCTTCCCCTCCTTAGGGAGCAGAACATCCTTTCTATATAATCTGGAGAGTATCTAGGACAGTACATGCAAGGGATGAATCAGAATAAGACAGGACCAAGACACTTGATCTCATTCGGTGAGTGATACTCCTCCAAATGGAGACTGGTAATGATTGGCATTCTGCAGGAGTCGATACTGTTACTGGTGTTGTTTAACATCTTCATCGCAGAGACAGAAGTGGAATTGAGGGCACCCTCAGCAATTCTGCCAGTGACACCAAGCTGTGTGGTGCTGTCAACACCCTTTAGGGTAGGGGAGCCATCCAGAGAGACCTGAACTGGCTTGAGAGGTGGGCCTGTGAAAACCTTATGAAGTTCATCAAGTCCAAGGGCAAGGTCCTGTTCCTGGGACAGGGCAATCCCAAGCACAAATACAGACTGGACAGAGAATGGATTGAGAGTAGCTCTGAAGAGGACTTGGGGGTGTTGGTGGATGAGAAAATCAACATGAGCCAGCAATGTGTGATAGCAGCCCAGAAAGTCAACCAGTTGTATCATAGGCTGCATCAAAAGAAGTATGACCAGCAGGTCGAGGGAGGTGATTCTGCCACTCTGCTTTCATGATACAGTGTTCAGTTCTGGAGTCTTCAGCAGAGGAAGGGTGTGGATCTGTTATAGTGAGTCTGGAGGAAGGCCATGAAGATGATCATAGGGCTGGAGCACCTTCTATACAAGGACAGGCTGAGAGAATTGAGCTTGTTTAGCCTAGAGAAGACGAGGCTCTAGGGAGACATTGTAGCAGCCTCCCAGTACTTAAAGGGAGCCTACAGAAAAGATGAGGAGGTGCTCTTTATGAGGAAGTGCAGGGATAGGATGAGGGGACCGGTTTTAAGCTGAAAGAGGGAAGATTCAGATTAGATATTGGAAAGAAATTTTTTTCTGTGAAGTGGTGAGGCACAGGAACAGGTTGCCTGGAAAAGACGTGTGTGCCCCATCCTCAGAGGTGTTCAAGGCCAGGCTGGATGGGATTTGAGCAATATGATCTAGTGGAAGGTGTCCCTGCCCGTGGCAGGGGTTTGGAACTGGCTGATTTGTAAGTTCCCTTCCAAACCAAACCATTCTATGAATCTATGATTATGAATTGTAACCCTCAGTCTCTCTAAGAATTCCCAGCTATTGGCAGTCTAAAATACATGACAAAAATTTTCACAGCTGAATGTCTGCTGCATAAGATGGCTTGTTTAGGGTTTGGATTTTACTGTATTTCCCATTTACAGTGCCTATTTTGTGTTGTGTCTTCTTGTACTTCGGGTAACCCATCTGTTCCCTCAAGGCCAGATAGAAAAGTTTCATGATTGTCATTGACCCATTGTGGATGTCAACTCAAAATTAAAATTGAAAGCATAATAGCCTGTTAATGATCCCTTGGGGTGTCTATTTATCCTGTGTGTCATTTTCAAGTCCTTAAACACTTGGAAGTATCACAGAACAAGTCCTGTATTTGTCACTGGCACCACTCAGAGGGAGTACAGCAAAAAAAGATGGTCCTGACAAGTAGTGTGGCATTTGCAGACCTATTACTGTGACCAAATCTCATGATAATATGAGTCATTTTAATGGAGATATCATCTGCAGTTTAAGCCCTCACCATCCGGTCTGCCCCATCATTACATCTGCCAAGTACAGCAACATAACTCAATGATACAGCTCAAATTACAACAACAAAAAAATTATTAAAATGTTGCTCTTGTTTCCTACTTTCACATAAGGTGTATTCACCTCCTGCTGCACAGGTATCAAGCAAAAGAGGATAGTTTGGGTAAAGAAGCTGCTGTTAATGCCCTTATAAGAGCAATACACATTTCCTGGCCAAATAGTAGTGGCTTCCCTTTCTTAGGGTCTTTCACTGGAACTGAAGGACAAAATTTCAGCTGGATGGGTGGTCAAGTGTGAAAATTATATTGACGTGATGATTCTTCTCTTCAATCAATCATTGGGGTTTTTCCTGCTTTGTTATCTCCCACCAGAGTCAAAAGTGCAGCAAATACAAAGAGCTGAGTGATCATGCATCAGTGTTGCACCCAAGGACTGGAAAAAACAGAATAAATAAACCCAAGGTGTGCAATCAGATGACAGTAGCCAGTGTTTGCAGTACTGAACAAGGAGCTAAGAGCTGAGAAGAGGACAAAGTTGAGCTAAGAAGAGGACAAAGTTCAGCTGGTGGATTTCTGCAGACAGATGAAAGGGAGGTAGCTTAAAGAAAATGAAAATCAGAATTCCACTGATCTGTGGTAGAATAAGATTACCTCTTTTTTATGTGTCCGTATGAGGTTAATTTTTAAGAAGCCGTTCCTTTCAAAGCAAGAGGAAAGCTATGCATTGATCAGGGAAGTGGGCAGGAAAAAATGTACAGCAGGAGAGCAAGCTAATAAAACTTCCTTCTCTGAAAATTTAAAGTTTAACTTTGTGTTGATCATGCGTTCAGGGAGCTCTAAGCCCATGGTTTCCACTGATTGACATTCTCATAGTTAGTTTCAGCACTGATGCTGAGGGCTGAACGGGCCTTGTACACAGAGTCCCTTACCTCAGTTTCTGCAGTTCTTTCCCCCCATTGAGGACTGAGGTGATTTAACATGAAGCAAAGAAACTTTCTCTGACTATGTCCACTTTTAAGTACATGGAGAGGGGACATGTTCCTCAGGAGCATTATACAGGCTAATGACGTGATGGATATAGTAATCAGAGGGCACAGGTGATTTACAGATGCAGCTATTCTGTATTTCACAAACTTTGAGCTCAGTTGCTTACTTCATTATAAGCTCTGTTCCTCTGGACTGTCTTGTAGTGATGTTTTGAAGATGATCACAATAGAGATTGCAAGACATTAATGATATAGAATAAATAGTTACAGCCTGAAGTCTTTAATTAAGGATTGATATTAAAGAACTGAAAACTATTTAATACACCTTGTTGTGATCGGCCTGGAACTAACTAGAACTTCTACTAGCATGCACCATTTCTAGTTTATACTCCTCATGACAAAATGAATCTTTACTTCTCTTATATGAATGGTCTGGAATGTTGGGAAAATATTTTCAAGAGAGTAGGGCTTGTAAACAAGACTTTATATTCTCAAGGCTGCCTTCCTTTATTATTACTATTACCTTTAGCTTTTTTCCCAGATGCTTAGCATGGGACAGCCTGCTGTAGTCTATCCAAAGGCAAAGCCTGCTGCTTTTTGTTGGGGTCTTTTGGCTTACTAATATTTGTAAATAACAGATTTCTTGCTTCTTCCCATTAGCACAGAAGAACAGTTTCTAGAGAGAGCACAGGTCTTGGAATGGAATTATTTTACTAATTCCAAGAACCTAATAGACCACACCAGGATGGCATGGATGCTGTGGACTGGCACTGGTATTGAAACAAACGTGGCTTTAAGCAGAGTTGGAGCTGGTGTAGATCCCTCAGACATTCTTTTGGCCATTCTAACTTAATGTAACCTTGTGACCCAACTGTAGAAGAAACTGCTCTGTATTCTAAAGCAGAATCTTCTTCAGGATTATGACAGTGGCCTAAAAACATAGCAATATTATTTTCTTTAAATCAGGTTATTCTTATTTATTGTCCTCTACTGCTGGTGACCTAAGGTGTGGAAAACCTGGCTTGAGTCATAGAGATACTTGTGAAAGGGGGTGCCTTACCTGAACTGCTTCCAGCTTGTTCTCCAACAGGTGATTCAAGGTGATTTTAATTTAGAGATTGTTGGAGATGGTTCACTTGACTTTGTTTTTCTTTCTATTTGATGCATTGCAAAAGAGAGGAAAACCATAAAGTTTGTTAGCATAAAGGTTAAATGGTTATGAAATGTCCTCCAGTTTTCAGGAGTTATCTACACCCAGGCAGTTTCATTTGCATCAATTGGATTATTTAAATTACTAATAGTTTCAGATTTAGATAAAGGCTTCAAATGATAAAAGGAAGTAAGGAATGGAAGAGAGCTATTTCGCACTGTGATTACTAGTGAATGGGCCTTACTAGTGAATGGGCCAATTGTCATGAAGCACGGATATAAAAAAGGTCTGTTTCCTACAGCTGAAAATGGAGAAGAGAGGGCTCTTCACACACACACAAATTACAGGAAGGAAAGAATGATAAACAGAGTGGAAGCAGCAGGAATGAGATAGACAGTGGGACAGTCAGGCTGGATGCTCTGTATACTCCACGTTGCCCCTCTTCTCTCCTTTTTTCTTAGTGCTTCATGAATGGCCAAGAGAGAATGAAGTAGGCAATATATCCTGAAGACTGGGGGAACTGGCCTGAATGTTGTCATGCTTATCTGCTCATACAGGACATGTTATCTTGAGCCTCGGTATCCTCTAGAACAGTAGTGTGTGGAAAATGTCCCAATTGATAAAAGATATCTTTAAATTTTAGCATGATAGAGAGTTGATTCAAACCCAATCTTCTTTTCCTGTGCTTTATTTATTAGTGATCCATTTAATTGAGATGTTTAAAGTAAATAAGGCTCTTGAAATATGCCACTGAATTTTGAGATTACTTCTATTTTTTAATGTTTCTCCTCTGTGCTGTATGAAGATGAGAAGACATTTAATATCTGTCAAGCTTGGTTCCTTTCTGTGATAAGCAGAAAAAGTTCTGATGAGAACAGGGAGAGAAATCTTTAGCTGACAACAAGATTTATTTTTACCTATAGTCTTCCTCAGCCTCTTAAAATATTCAGACTGATGGCTGAAAACAGCATATCCACTCCTAAGTGCAGGAAAAAGTGTGACCGTGCTTTCAGCTCTCACTGGAAAATTGACAGATCAGTTTTAGCACCCAAAAAAATAAGGAAAAAAAATACATCAATTCCTTTTTAGCTGTGCCACTATCATAATCCAGAAGATGGCAAAAAGGTAATTTAGGAGGGAAGGCATTTATTCTGACCTCCGTGGAGAGCTGGTATCTGTATTTAAGCATTTGTACAGTTCTGCTATATGTTACACCAAATTGCTACGCTTTGAGCTGCTTGTGGACAAGCAGCATTCTGAATTCTGCTCGAGCATCACCAGTTCACTAATGAAGTCCATGAAACTGCAAGCTGTGGCTGAGCATACTGTTTTATTTATTGCTAGCATTGAGGTGGCTGTGTGGATTGGTTGGATTGCAAGATGATGGGCAAACTGCATACCTGAGCAACTCTATACTTCCTGGAAAGAAGAAGGACCCTCCAGGAGGTCTGAGTCCTTGGCTTGTTTGGCACATCTTCTCACAGGCTGCTGTACCCACAAAGACCAACAATAAACTGGATCTGGCTCCCATTGATGCTAACAGCAAAAGTTGGTCAGGCAAGATTGTAGTCATGATACACAAACATAGGAGGCAGTGTGTGACCACCCATCTCAGTTTAGGCCAGGAAGTTACGTTTCATTAAATTCAAAGATCGATGCTACAGATCCTGATAACTTGTTTTCAGAATATTTATTATAAGAAGGCTTTCCAACACAGATGTTTTCACCTGCATGGCAGGGAAAGCAAGTCAAAACAGGAGGGTATTCTGCAGGTAAGAAAACATCATGAAGAGTAGCTTCCTATAGGCACAGCTAATTTAGATCCCATTAACATTCAGTTTGGGTTAATTTCTCAAGCCAAGGGAATGTGAGAAATGACACAGCACATATAAGTCATAGCTATATGCCTCAGCTGCTGCCCCCAGCTTCTCTGCCAGCTGTTGGTATAGCTTGGATTAGGTGCTAAATGTTTATCTTGCAAACCTGTCTATTCTCTTCCATTCAGTGAGACTCTTGCTCTATAGAATAGCAGCAAGTGAAGCTTGTGGTGCTTGTATGACTCATGGCCAGTTAAAGGATTGCTCTTTGCAAGATATGATTCTGCCTATTAACACAAATGCACAAATAGTAGGAGGGAGAATGGAAACTGTTCTGTTTCTTTCTTCTGTTTCCCAGATACAGTTATCTTAGGGAAAGGACTGAGGACAACAGTTGTCTACACATCTGTATAGAAAATGGTCCACAGAATTTTCCACCGAGCTCAGCTGATTGCAGCAATAGCACATTCAGTAGTTTCTTTTCTGCCTTGGGTCTGTTGTGTCAGTGGAGCAGTTGTATTCATCACTATACTCTCTCTTAATCTTACAGACAGGAGAAGGAGCTGTGTCTCTGCTGGCACTGAGGCCAAGTTTGGGCTGAGAAGACAATTTATGTCTCCCATCCAAGAACTGTGGGTTGTCTGTTCTGATTTGTTAGTACTTAGAATTCTTTCTGCTAACTGTCCTGCCTAACTTTGTAATTGGTTGCATTGGATGAGTACTTGGAAAGTATACCTGCCTTAATTACACTGCACTGCAATAGAACAATTGCATCAAGCACTGAACTTCTTAAAGTATAGGATAAAAGCTAATGCCTACAGATGATACAAACACTGAATTTAGAACCAATGACTCTTTCATGTGATCATCAGAAATATTCTCTGATTTAAAAGATCATAAACGTTTCATCAATTTTAATTTTTATTTAATTTGATTTTTGAAGAGTCATCAGATGCTGACATTTCCTGCTAACTCACTAAGTTCCACTCTGATTCTTTGCGTGCTTTGAAGCCTAATTTTAGCTTAATTATTTTTTGAAGTGGGCTCTGTGTGGACAGAAAAAGGGTTAGTAGGTATACTGAGCCGAGATTTGCTTAAGTTTCTCAGTTTTTTTCATTACAGTTTCCTAAAAGTGTTCAGTTGCCAAGAAAATGAAGGAAGCTGGGTCGTGCCTGGATGGATAAAACCGTTTAGTTATTCATGTGTAGTTTGGACTTTTACTTAATGAGCTCAAGATCTCCATGAAGAATTTAACAATTGATACAGCCAGTCTTAAATAAAACCCATGTTTGGCGAGTCTCCATTCCTTATAATTGAATAACCCCACTGAGAAATGTCATCCCTGTTTGGCATGACGATGCCTTTAGGTATTTGGGCAAACAGGACAAAGATCTTCTAAAGGGTGAAGTCATACACGTGCCTATGCGAATGTGTCTCTCTGAAGACAGTTTTAATTGCAGTAACTAGTTAATTTTAAACATCACTAAAGAGTAACTCTTAAATGATTATATGACAGAAATAATATTTTGATATTTGCTAGGAAGAATTGACATTTCAAGCCCACAGGAGACAGACTTTTATTATTAAGAGCTAAAATCAGAGCATGCATAACCTTTCAGGTAACAAGCTAATTAAGCACAGCATCATCTTAGAAATATTGTTTTAGGGAGAACCAGTCTTCCATAACAGCTTTTGTCTTTTTTATGTGTGTAGCTCCACTATCAAACCAGGCATGATATTCTGTGTACAAAGTAATGTATCAGTTTTAGCCAGCACTGCAGCAGGAGCACTTAAGAGCTAACTGTTTCAGTCTCAAAACGCTAAACAGGTCACAGACTGAAAAATTCTTCTTTATTTAATGTAGAAGTGAAAGAATTTTCCTTCCTGGAAGTGCATTTGAGATACGCACCCCTCATGGCCAGTCTCTGCTGTATAAAATAAGTACTTTTAGCATATGCTTTCAAAGGTCCATAGTACTGACCTGTATTTAAAATGCGCACAAGATGCAGTAGACAGTATGAGAAGAAGCTTAAAAAATAGCTTTCCGGAAAAAAGTGATTTAGATGAGCAGATGAGAATCCTGTGATTGATTGTTATAGGCATCTATGTGTATATATCAACATGATAGACTGTGCAGCAGCTTAGAAGATGGTAGATCATTAATTTATTTGTGTGCTGGTCATTAATTTACCATGGCTTTTGGGACAAATGTCAAACAGTGATGTCTGAACATGCACATTGCTCTGGGTTGAACTTCATTTTGTACCAGATAAAGCACTCTACTTCCAATTCAGAAGATGATATTACTTAGCATCGGGAAAATATGAGCTAAAGGGTAACTTTCTGCACGTAGCTCTCCACTGCTGAAACACTCCTAAGGGTTGTGTGAGGGGGTTTTTTTTGAGGACTGGTTATTATATTTGTTAAATTTGTGTGATGTGCCTTATTTGATGTCTGTAAGCTATTGAACTGCCTGGTATTTCAGCGGCTTCCACAAATATTATTAGAAAATAATTTGGTGAACCCCTCTCCCTACTTATATGTATTTTGAATGATAACTGGTTTCCTGGGTTTGGAATAGCAGCCACAGTGCTCACTGCTCTATAGTGTAACAGAAAAGCTGTTTTTTATTAACTGCTGTAACTGCAGTTGACATTGGAAGCTGGTGGCTTGTGGAAAGTCTTAGATTTTGTATATTCTATGTAGCTTTTTCCTTTATTCACTTGGATATGAAGAACTTCCCTTTGTAATGCATCTTTTATAAAATGTTGATACAAAAATAGCATTTAAAATTAATTAACTCTGACCTCAAGTGTTTCCTAAGGAAACAGAAGCAATGGCACTGTTTCAAAATTTGATGACCATATTTCAGTAAAGACAGAACGATAGTGTGCATCTCACTTTGATTAGATATGGTTAACTGAATTTTTAAATGCCAGCAGACAAAATAGGTCTTATTGATTTTAGTACTTTCATGAGGTGAGCATGTGGCCCAGTATTAACAGTTGTCCTGCAGATAACAATAGATTGTAAATTAAAGAGATTTTTAAGGCCTAATTCCCTGCAGTTGTTCCAATGAAAGGATCTGATTTCATTAGCAATGTTTCTGTCAGTAGATGAGATATCTGTGGCTGAAAAAGTGTCCTCAGGTAGAAACGTTGTTTTTCAGCTCACAAGCTTAGTTTGTAATTTAGTTTGATGTTGAACATTCATAGATTCTGAAAAAGTCACACATGAAACGGCACAATAACAACTGTCTGCCTGCCTCTGGAGCACAAACTCTCTGCAAAGTATTCTCCTGAGACATTTGTTGTGCTAACCCCTTAATAGCTTACATGATTCATGGATGAAGTTTTAGGAACTGCCATTTAATGCAGACTGATAGTAGGTTAAAAAGAAGGACTTTTTAGCATGAAAAATCATGTCAGTATTGTTCAAGATCCATTAAATTTCTTCAGAGCAACAAGAGAACTGAATCTGCACCATTCCTGCTTTAAAGACACATTCCCAGTAAAATGGGGACCAATAGGATAGCATTAATTTCAATTGCATGAATACTTTGCAATTTAACAGCCTTTAAAAAATGATAATGTTCAGTGAATGAAACCATTCTGTAATGGTGTTGGACAATCTGGATATACCTTACACTAATAATCACGTATTTTTGAGAGCTACATTTTCAAGTAATTTTCACAAAGTTGGCTGATGGTTTCAGTTGTCTCTTCTGAGCTCATAACTGCATACTTCATATGCAAATACTACCATAGAGCAAAAGTCACTAGAAAAGGTATGCATTAAATGAAAAATGTGGGAGGATTATTTAGAATGATTGATTAAACTTTTAGCCTACCTCCTACTTACTGTGAATGATAATGCTTGTCCTGTGCAGATGCCCTCATCTCTGTTAAGCACATTTAGATAGTTAAAGGAAAGAGATACCTGAAGCTGCAGGCAAGATAAAGACAAATCTTTAAACCTGGATTGCAAAGGTTGATTTAAAAGCCAAAGTTTTATAGTCTTCTAGTATATATGATCATAATGTGGATTTCCCAGCCAGTGAGGGCCCTGGTGCCTTCTTGTCACAGAGTGATGCTGGTTTATTTTACCTTTTTTCCCCTAAAACCTGGTGCTGGCTCTGCACATGCACTCAGCAGAGGGAGACCTGTCTGGAGACAAATGAGTTACCTGTGGTACCTGGCAACTCTGCCTGTATCCAGAAGCTTAAATGACCTCTTGTATACAGTGCATAGCATAGTCTGCAGCCTTTGGCCCAAGCAGTCTTCCCTCATACCATCCGTAGACCACTGCCATTTAGGGCTGCTACCCCAGTGTTTGCCACGATGCCAGTAGTACACAAAATATCCATAACTGGGATTTTTGTTTCTCAGAGGTAATGATGTCACCTCAGACTCTCGGGCTTCAGCAGTGTTTGTGTGGAGCCCACACTGGTAAGCCAGCCCAGCTCCAGCATGCTCTGTGCCTCATTCCTCAAATTGGCTTTTCCCATTGACTAGTCAGATCATAGTTCAGGGGTGTTGAGTTTCTTGACAGGCTGCTAGGGAGCTTGGGCTTTCAGTGACCATAACTCTGTTACATCATTCTCACTTTCTCAGGCAAACTGGAAAGCTTTGGCTTCAGGAACTCTCCAGCCTCCAGTATATCTGAATCATGAACATTTGCCTGCTGCAGGTTTGTTGGCCCCTTTCCATGGATTCAGAATCTTGGGGTTTTTTTAATAGTTTTTCCTTGGGTTTGGTAGCCAGAAGTCTGGAAGCTGCTTATTTGAGCCAGGGCTCAAAGTCTTCAGGGATTCTGCTCTGTACTTTGGGTCGCAGAGCCCACATTCAAGGAACTTGGCTTCATATGTGAGCTTTGATTTGAAATTAGGAGGTAGGAAACCTGTTGAAGGATTGATGACATTTCCTGCATCCACAAATTGATGTATTTTAAGCCCACAAATAGGGAAAACTGTTTTGTGTTTCTAGTATATTCTCAGTGCCTGTTGATGCTGAAGCGATCTGTTGAATCCTTCATCCCCTATAGTAACCACAGTCCTCCTTTTCAGAACCTTCTTTGAGACCGTTACCGTTATCTCACCGTAGTATTAGATGGCTGTACTCGCTCATCTTACATTTGCCACAATAAGTCATTAAAATAAATGGTCCTAAACCAAACTCTGTGGTCTGGCTATTACCCCTGGACTGTAGGAAGTAGAATCTCCAATGCCTGTGTAGCACAGTCAAAGCTGTTAGTGCAGCTCTCTTTGGAAGCAGGTGTATTTTCAAATCTGAGGCTTGAGAAAACAAACAAGTTTAAGCTCTCTAAGTAGATTTCCCCTGTCCTTCCCATTAGGCTACTGCATTCTTTTATGCCTATTTTGAGTGCGATTTAAAGTGATAAATGCTTTCTACTGGACTGAGAGACAAGTACATTTCCCTCAGCTCTGAACTTTCCTGATGGGGAATCTGAAGGGGGAAAAAGCAAATGTTGCCAAGGGACTATTCACAGCAGCATCGATTGGCTTTAACACCAGTCCATTCAGAATGTCTTTACCCTCCTCAAGAAGAAGCATTGTACATTTGGTGTGAAGAATTTAAAAGCTTTTTAAAAATTATTTTTTAATATACTATAAGCTCATGCTGATTCCTCAGTGAAATTTCTTGACAGTATCTACATTATCACACATTTCACTTTGTCTGTGGACTGAAAAAACACACAAGGCTGGTTTTTGTGTCTATGCACTTGAATATTAACTACTTTTTAATTATGCTGATTAGTAAGATATTGCATAGGGATGGAGTTTTCCATATCCTTTCTCAGGCCTGTCCCCCACTCCATTTTTTTAATCACCTCTAGTTTATTTCCTCTTTTTTCATTAGCTGGCATGATTTTATCTTTCAGCAAATATTTTATTCAACAGGGAATATGACTTAGGTTTCCACAAATTTCAGCTCAACTCATTAATTACTTTTGGTCTACAAAGGAAGATTAAAAAACATAGGTCGGGCCAGTTATAAACATATAAACAAAATACTAAGCCAGACAGTCTGGGAGAAGAAAGAGATGCTAGAGGTAATGGTATTGTGTCTTCCAGCTTTTGAGACACTGAAGACCTGAGTTCAAATCCTGTATTTGCTTTTGAAAGTGTAAGTCTGCCTCCCACAGGAGTGTTGCGACAACCATGCTACATAACATTTGACTTTGTTTCTCTCATAATATTTTTGGGAGGATGTAGGCTTCTCTTGTTGCCTTCTCTTTATATGTTCTGTGGTTGTTGCTGAGGATAACACAAAGTACACAAAGAGTTAAGGGACTCCCCAGATCAAAGCAAAACACTTTGGGAACTAATTGTACAAAATGTTTTATTCTTCATAAAATAAACCATGCTGAAATTCAATACTGTCCAGAACCAACGTTTTCATTGATAGGAAGTGAGGAGGGATGGAGGTATATTCTTTTGAATAAAGTTAATTCATTATGAAACACCCTTAGAACTATGCTCCTGTGTATGTCTATATTACTGCACCCCACTAACTTTTGGGACTCTGTTGGTGTTCTGGTTTTGATCCCCTGCAATGTCTGGGAGAGCTTGGTATTAGACTGGAACCTCAAAGCTGGAGTCCTTCCTTCTGGATGGCCAGCCATAGGCACCAAACCCAGTTACTTCTGCAGTCGGGGAAAATTCTGTAGCAATGAAAACCCCTGGTCTGCCAGAGGGGTGTGTTTGTGGACTTGCTGCACCTGAGATCCAGTTGCAAGAGAGATAATCTCTGCTAAGAAAGTTCTTTCACATGCTGCTGGCTTGTTAGTCTCTGGTGGTATTGGAAGCATATCTGTTACAGGTGAGTCTCTTAGATGTAATGTTGGCTGGCCTGATCTTATAAACAGGTTTTCCAGGAAGGTATTCACTCACTATTTCTTGATTCAGGTAAACTGGGAAATATCACAAGTAAAACACTTCTCACAGTATTTCGGCCTTTTTGCTTCCAAGTGCATAAGCACATAAAAATAAAATTAGTTTATTTGCAAAGGTTAATGGAACATATCGGAACTGCTACAAATGTTGCATTTAGAATTTGGATGATAAAACAGGTTAGGTCCTTACTACAGCCAAGCATTTCTTAAACAGGGAACCTAATAGTTCGGGAAAATTATTGCGTTCCTCTTGTTCAATAACGAGAAATTAAGAGAAAGCTGGAGACAGTGAAGAGGTTAAGAAACAAAACAAAACGCAATATTTTTTTCTCCCTTGCTGGACAAGACTTAGTTGGATTCAGCTAACGTAGGACCATCTGTCTTATGCTAAACATTCAGAACACGTGGCTATAGTTTTGATATTAAGTGAAAAACGACCAAGAAATAAATGCCCAGATCACCTTTCTCACCTAAAAACAATGTTTATAAACTTTGCACCTCTAATAATAAATTCTCAACTGCCAAAATATTTCCTTAAGCGTAAGTTTTACTCCCTATTAGAAAATTATGGAAGACTAAATATCTGACAGGAGCTTTCCTGTCTTTACTGTTGTTGCTGCTTTTTGCATGGTAGTAACTGTGCTGGAGCCCCATGCCCAAATGAAATTAGAAGTGGATTTGGGAGGTCTCTATGTATGTGTTCTCTTCACTGTCCTTTTGTCAACTGGTATTTAAGCTAGGAGAAGTTGCTTATAATCTCTTTGTGGTTTTGTGACTATCTATGTAAATGCATTATAACTATGTACCCACCTTATATTTTCTAATAATGTAAAGCTTCACGAAGTGTGAAGTTTAATAATTTGCAAAGAATAGCCTTGTGTTGTAGCTATACGGGTTATTCGATGTACTCCTGTAAGGGAACTTCTTCCCTTCCACATGTACTGGCGTGAAACAAAACAACTCACAGTCAATTGCTTCCCTTTACTTCCCACAATGCCCAGTCACAAGAGGAAAAAGAAGGCAGATCTGGTACATTTCTGGTGGACTTTTTTTGTCAGCTGTAGAGAAATTGCATCAGAAAGAAATTTGGCCTTAGGAAGCCCACAGGCACCAGAAATAAAAGCTGCAATGAAAGATTGTACAAACTTGAAGTATAACCTTGATTTGCCTTTTCTGATTTGTTTACTTACAGACACACACACAACCACCACCACTAGCCTGAGATTAAAGGGGATATCAGGGGTCCAAAATTCTGGAGCTTCATTCTAAGCAGTAAGTGCAATTTGGATGTGTTATTGAAAGAGTTTTTGAAAAGATGTGAGACTATAGTGTGAGAAAACAAAAGCTTACAGATCTAGAAGCTACAGAAGGAGTCAGGGAGGAAACATGGCCAGCTGTTGAAACAAATTTTTTAGGACCATGCAATAATTAGGTTAATGGGGGCAGAAAAATTATACTGTAGTCCATTTCAGAATAGAGGCATTTGGTATGAATAAGTCTATACAGTAAGAGCAGTCCATACAAAATGAGATGCAATCCATTCCAAACATACATTTAAACACCTTGCTAAAGGGAATTGTTTGTCTGCAATAACAGGGAACCTTGGTTTTCGCATGTTGAATCAGATAATTAACTTTTGTAACTCTGTAAATATTACTCACTCTGCTATCTTCACGTAGTAAATTTTAAGGGATTGCAGAAGTACCTTTAGTCTTATGCACTGAAGGATAAAGAATCTTCAGAGAAGCTGATGAGAAGCCTCACTCTTGTTTCAGTCAATCCTGGTCTATGTAGGATCAGAAAAGTTCAGCAAAGCCATCTTATTTCAGGTAGGTGTTGTTGAAAGGGGCTTTGCTCTACTAGCTCCCTAGGAATTTTCGTACTGCTTTTTGCACTGAGTCTGTGTCTTCTTCCTTGTGTTTGTCACTTGACCAAGCTTATACTGTGCTAGTATGTACCTGCAGCTTTCTTCCTTGGAGTTGACTTGGGAGATGGTCTTCGGTGGTGTATGTTCACAAGCAGCAGCTGACGCAACCTCTCAGACTTCTGTAGCTTCAAATACTTTAACTTGCAGCTGGGCACAGAGGAAAGCATTAGGTATTTCTTCAGGTGTGTCTATTTGCTACATGCTCAGGTGCCACGGCCACAGATGTTTCTTCAGTAGAAAACACTTCCTGGTTTTTTTTGTCTGTGTTCCTTGTCAGCCGCCGCTGCTCTGGAGGAGTGTCTTCTGGGCAAATTAAGGTATCAGGAAGGTTTGGCCTTTGTCAGTGATTGCTTAAGTGGTGCTGAACAATTATTTTCTTAACTGGCCTGCAATACAGAGTACTTACGTATCTTCTAATGTTAGTACTCATACTGTATCTAAGCCACTGCCATTTGCACATGGCAAGGTCATCAAGGAGTTATAGGTTGTGGGTGTATGATATCTGTGATAGGAATCCTGAAGAAGATATAATCCCAAGCATTTAAGGAAACATTTACCCCAGGGTATTATATCATTGAGATGAAAGAGTATTTAAGCAGGTAAATAGAGTTTCTCAGGACGTTTCCCTGCCATTATTGATTTTCCTAGCATTTGAAGACTTCGAGGACAGCACCATATTTGTTTATTAATGCACATACTTCCCCACTTGACTTACCTACAACAGATAGTTTTTTGAGGTAAAGTTATTGCTTGTGGTTCTCCTGCATGACTGATGAGCAGTTGCTTCCTCCTAATCAGATGATCACCTGTAGCAAGTATTATTAATGCTTGTGTAAATTCAGTGAAACCAAGCTTGCAATACAGTCCCATGTAATGTCTGTGGGTATGCAGAAAACTGCTTTTAAAAAAGATGTACTAGGGGCAGACTTTGCTTTATGACAGAATTTAAAGGAGGAGAGATGGGGGGGTGGTGTATGGACCTACAGTCCTCTGGTCCTTGAAAGAGAACACACAGTAACTCTACTATAAAACCAGGATTATGCAAATTTCAAAAATAATTTTAGTTGGCTATAGCTGGAATCTATGCCAAAGCACGTCTTGTGCAATGCATCTTGCTCTCTGAGGAGATAGTCCTGTTGAGTATTTGACTCTTGGCCAAATTATTTCTTGCTTTATATTCACAGCTTTTGAAAAAGACTGTGGCTGATTATTCTGTGCAAAGTACAAACCAGACTCAACTCATATTTTCAACGTATATCTGAAAATGAAGTTGAATAGAAAATCATGGTTAAACAGAAGTTACAACAGAAGTTGGTCTTATGGCCAGCTATATTTTCCTTTTGATACTTAAGTTTTTTCCTTGCATGACAGAAAATTCTGGAATTTATTTAATCACAGAATCACAGAATAACCAGGTTGGAAGAGACCCACCGGATCACCGAGTCCAACCGTTAATGAGCCTAAGCATCTCATTTTGGAAAATAAGCAAGTAAAATATATGTCATTATATTCACCAAGCACATGGAATATAAGAATAATTACTAATGCCTCATGTAATTCAGATGCCAGGTTTTGGGGTTCTTTTTAACTATTTACCATAAGAATATGTTACAATAACATACACTAAGCCAGTTTTCCATGCATTCTCAGGTTTCTCCACTAGCTTAGGAGAGCTATACAGATAATGTCATTATCTCTGAAAACTGGACGCCTGCAATGGAGGACAACAGTGGTCAGAAGAACGCTGGCAATTAGCCTTTAATGAAACGGAAAGTTGCTGCGGCACAGAATAATAATGGAAAAGAAGGTGGCTCCCTGGAAGTTTCTACTGGATTAACTGTGTGTGTAAACAAATGTAGACACATCATTTTCAAAAAGCCTATCTTGTGTTATGCACACTTGAACTCAAGAATCAGGTTCCATAGGGAATGCCTGCTCACATAGAGCAGTTCCTCCCAAGCAGAGTTGCAGGGCCATGAGGGGGTCTCTAACACAACAAAGCTTCGGGAGAGCTTTGACAACACCAAAATAAGGACCAGTGGCAGGAAGATTTAGGATTTCAGTCTTGAAACTGAGTACATTGCTCTTTCTTAACAGCATATTTAGCATAGAGTCACATGATAGAGCCTGTAGTATAGTAGGTTCGTAGTTCGCTAGCTATGTATATAGAAACTGCTGCTGTAATGTTGTCCCCCATCAAAGGGAAAATAAGTGTCCTCAGCAGCCATCAAAACAGCTGAAGTTCTGTGTTGTTCAGTGTAATGTCAATGAAACACTGATAGCACTGAAGATACTTAATGTGGCAACATTTTCAGTGCTAAAGATCAGGACATTCCAAAGTCAAGGGCAAAGACTGACAATGTATACCAAATGACACCAGTTCACAACACTGTGACAAGTATTAAATAATAAAATACAGGAAGAAGGGAAAAACAAGCAGGAGAAGCACTGTGAACAAAAATAAACAAGGCACAGAAAAAGCAGGACTCCTTTTATTGTGGTGTAGACTATTTCCAGATCATTTCATGCTGACTGGTTCAGTAATTTCCATTAGGTCACTAGGCTTTCTAAGCTAATTAACTAAAAACATGTTAAATGAAATAGGAAAGATTGGAACAGATAAATCCTTAGCAAATGTCTCCTTCTTGGATTGCTTTTTTCTGGTTTGTGGGTTTTGGTTTTTTTTCCAAAAATAGTATCAGGATTGCCTTTCCTATGCTTTCTATAAAATGAAGTACTTGACGTTTCAACAGGATATGATCAGTTTTGCTTATATTTATTGTATTTGGATTTCTATCATCCAGTGATATTTGAGATTTAGTGTTTCTTTCAGTTAGAAATGTAAAACAACTTTCTTATACTATAAATGCATTTTATTCATTGTTGCTTACCTGCTCACATAGCCCAAGGAGTTCTCATGAAGCCAAGACCATCTCTGCAGAGGATTAATTCTCAGTGTAGATGAGAGCATCTTCATAACCATACCAAGCTGTGAAAGTCACCAAAACCATCTACAGCCCTTCGACTGCTCCATGTGATTGTTGTAGTTAAAGCAGACATATTGGGAACAAAAAGGAAACTCAGCCCTGCAAGAGGCATGCAAGAGAGTACACTTGTACAAATCAGTTGTTTTAAAGGTAACACTGTACCAGGAATCAAGCATAGAGCTGCACTCATAGACTGTTAAAATAGCCACATGCCCAGTCTTATTATAAGGAAATTCTGTAAGAGATGAGGTGTAGTCTCTGCATGTGTCTGTATGTGTATACATATATGTAATTTTTCCCACAGAGGGAATGCAAACAGCTTAAAAGATGAATATAGAAGATTGCTTTGAACTTACTTGAAGAGTGACTGAAATCCATTGACAGTTAACGTCTGCTTAATGCAAATAGGTGCACATTTTTCCATTCTTTTTCCTGTCCCGGAAGATGAACAAGACATGTCAGGTAATGGCATGGCTGGACTAGAGCTTATGCATATTCAGGGGTGGGGAATACTTACCTAGGTTTAAGTTTAGGTTGCAGAGCTGTGCCTTGCACTTAAAATGAAAAGTATTAAATGTATCTATGATTGATTAAATACCACAGTAACAACCCAATGTATTTGTCATGTTTTAACTTCAGCTGACAGCAAAGCAGCTGCTTGCTTACTACTTGCTGGTGGGACTGGGGAGAGAATTGGAAGGGTGAAAGTGAGATTACTCATGGGTTGAGATAAAGGCAGTTTAACAGGTAAAGAAAAAGCTGTATGAGCAAAAAAAATTAAAAGGAGGAATTAATTCATTACTTCCCATTGGCAGGCAGGTGTTCAGCCATCTCCAGGAAAGCAGGGCTCCATCATGTGTTACAGTTACTTGGGAAGACAAACACCATCACTCCAATGTCTGCCTTTCCTACTTCTTCCTCCAGCTTTATATTGCTGAGCATGATGCCATATGGTACAGAACATCCCTTCGGTCAGCTAGGATCAGCTATCCCGACTGCATCCCCCACGCAAATTCTTAGGCCTACTCACTGGCAAGGTGGAAATGAGAAGTAGAAAAGATCTTGATGCTGTGTGAGCGCTGCTCAACAGGAACAAAAACATCTCTGTATCATCAACACTGTTTCCAGCACAGAACCAAAGCACAGCCCCGTACTAGCTACTACAGGGAAAATTAACTCTGTCCCAGCCAGAACCAACACAATATTACAAAAGACTACAGATTTACGGAGTAGGCAGAGAGGCCAGCATTTGGATGGACTTAAACGCTAACCCTGCCAATCACTCTGTGTGTCTTATCACAAGAGTCAGCAAGCTGTAAGATGCTAGCGTTGTTCAAGTGTGTCTAGCAGGTTAAATCCTTTTCCAGTCTTAGCATCTATATACGGCTGTTCTCTTTCGGGCTACCAGTATTGGAAGAAATCTAAGGAGTTCTTCCATCAACTGGCAGTAGCAACATCTGAGGCGTCTATTTTCACTGCTTGCCTTTTCTAAGAGCTAACTCTTATTAAGAGGACCACTTCTGTGTAGAATCATCTGTTTGTCTAGGTGTCTAAGTGCCTTAAAACTTGCTTGTTCATCTCTCTGTGCTTCCAGTTCCTCTTTCTTCTAAAGTGTAAGAAAGAACAATAAGCACTTTCCTACCACACGTTAAAACAGCAAAGATCTTGAGGATAATGAATATTTATTCATATTGGTGGAATGAGGAGCAGAATAAACAAAGGGCAAAATAAAATATTTTTAAGGACACTACCCAGAAATTACATCTCTAAAAATGATTGGGTTTATGTCTATGCAGAGAGTGGGCTCTATGATGTCATCTGGATGTGAGTAATAAACAGTTTGAGTAGAAGCTGTTGTTATGATGGGTGCTTAATGTAGTAACAGGTGCATTAACAAACTCTAGAGGAAAAAGGTTGTGAGGGCTGAGAGGGGCGTGTATGTATTACCAAAGCTGCTGAAACAACCTTTTGGAGGCAGGATGTTCTCAACGCCTCCTAGAGCCACCTCAAAGGCAGCCTTGAAAATCTTAATAGTAACATGCAGGTGTCAGTGCAGGATATTTTGCTTTAGCTCAAGAGGTAGGAGTGACAAAGAGCTCACAATGTTGTAACTAGTTATTGCTCTCACTGTTTTCTACTGGGCTTTATGTTAATCCTCAGCAAAGCCAGCTGTGAATACTGATCGTCTGCTACATCTGTTTCCTGGCACAACCATGCACATAATGACATTGCAACACATTGAGCGCTAATGACTCAATTATGAATATTGAGCTATACAGGTAAGGATGAAGTGGCTAGTTGTCCTCTCAGAGCCCAGAAATGAAACACTAGAAGAATTTCTGGAGGAATTCAGACATGACAGAGGTTAATAGTTATTCTTTAAGAAAACATTGGTATCAGCCTTGATTTCTTAGAACAGTATGCAACTACAAGCCACTTTGCCACATGGCCAGTTCAAAATAGCATTTGTGAAATCCTCTCTTTCTCCTCCCCTTTTCACTACCATCATTGGAAAGTCCTTTTCTGTCTTTTGGTCCCTGATCATCAGATGTGAGAGAGAACACCTTTTCCTTAGACTATAAGGTGTAAGGGTTAGGCACGCTCATAGTTGTCTTTTTCAGTCACAAGAGGCAGACAGACAGGTGAACTCGTAGTCAAGAGGGAAAGCAAAGACTTTCTCTGGTCTGCTTCCAAGCTTGGCTTGTATACCCTTAGGACCTCAGCCTTCCATGGTGCCGTGAACCCAGGCACACAGCTACTGCATGTCTTCATTACTACTGCTATCAATATTCTCACTGAGAAAGTATAACTGGAACGTTCGTTTTGATCAGCTACTTAGACTTTTTTACTGCTATTCAGTTGTGAATAAGCAGAATTTTGTGGTCTTTTCAGTAAAGAAGCTGAATCTCATATATGTTGTTAGACCTAAAGGAATTAAACTGTGGGCTTTAATAAGACATTTAAAGGGCTTTAAGTCTGAGTTAACAGTTTACTGAAGGATAAGGGGCTGATATGATTTTTTGGTGGAAATAATGAGCAAGAAAGAAAACAGTGCTATACTCTGAAGAAAATTTAAAGGAAATAATAATTCTTCTAGAACAGCATTTATTTTTCAGGTGTTTTATTTTTATTGGCTTCAGGTATAAATATTGAAAGTATAAATTCAAACACAAACTTAAATTTATTATTTAAACTGGTAAATATCAGCTTGAATAGGTTTTATTACATCTTTTGTTAAAAACTAATTACTGAAATTTAACACAACTAGAATTTGAAAGGAGGCTATTAAACTATTGAAATAAAATAAAACAAATTTGCCGTTAATATTTTGTTTCGCTTATGTGTCTAAGAATGCATTCTGTCAGAAATTTCAGTGTGTACAATATCCTTTTTTCTTATTTCAGGATTATCTTTAAAATGCTTTTAGAATACTGTGAAAGAAAAAACCCAACGTTTAAGTCGGCACAATGTTAGCATTTGCCAGCCCAGTGGAAAATAATGACACTTATCTGCTTAAGTTGTAGCTTATGGCACCATTTCAAGAATACCCAAAGCTGGAACAATAGATAAGTATGCTGGAATGCTGGAAATATGTATAAAACTTCAATCAATTATTAACATAAGAGGGTGATGGCACCATGCCATCTGAGGCTGTCAAGATGTATGTTAAATACTTGAACAGTAATATAACTGGTTATAGAAATGACTGACTCTGAATATGCAAGAAATGTAATATGAATTCTCTTTGAACTCATTTAACCTGCCTAATCCACAGTGTCAGTCAATAAGATCACTTGGCCAATGTTACTAATAAAATGGCAGTTTTGTTTATTGTCACTGTCTGCTTATTTTACTTTTTTAATTTTTTTTTAAGTAAGTGCTAGCATTTAGCATTTATCAAGGGAAAAGTCTCTCCGTTGTTACTCACTTTCATTGTTCTCAAACAGCTAAAGGGTTGCAACTAAGCCATGTTCACCCAACAGGAAGAAAATACAACTTAATTGCTGAGAAGTATTTCAGAATCTTTTGAACTGCTGGTCATAGATTAGCATCTTCAGGGACATGCAGCAACTTCTTAATGCATGTAAGGCTGACAAACTGAAATCTCTAACGGACACTCTTTTGGTGAATGAAGAAATACGACATAATGTCTTGCTGCACAACCTTCAGGATAAAACAATGTCTTACCTGTTCTTGCTTTGCATATATGTCTGAGGCACTAAGCTGAAAGTAATTACTCATTCTCATTTTCCATTAATTTGTAGATGGTGTTGAATCATCCGCAGACAGAATTAACATTTGTCGGTATAAGCACTAATTCATTGAAGACATCAATACCAATCCATTTAAGCATATTCTCTACATTTCCATGCATTCTTAATGCAGTCCTGTTGCTGTCTTGAGAACATGAAAGGAGATAGTGGATCATTTTATTTCAGCTGTGTGCTGACAAAACAATTATCACAAATACTACGATACTTCGTCCTTTGAGAAATCAGAGGCTTAAGGAAAAAATACTAGTTTAACTCAAATTCTTTAGCTGTTTAATTAACAACCAAAAGAGGAATCAATCATTTGTCTTTAATATTTAAAGATTTTGTTCTGTCTGATGTAAAATTTTTGTTATTGATGAACCTCAGGGGAAAACGTATATAATTTCCCTCTAAAATAATCTGTATGAATGAATATAAATGACTTTATGGTAAACCTTCTATACTTTGAAGTGGCTACCAAAAAAATACTTTAGGAAATCTTTGCTTTGCAAAGGCTGTTAGTAAGTTGTGGTCATATATGTTGTCAGATGGGCTCACTAATTCCAGCTGTCCAAAGCAGACACTTCAGAAAGCACAGTTTCCTGGGATTGTTACACACCAACTGACTCACAGGGTGGCCTTTTTCTCCATTAGTTTTGTTGTGTGACACACTCCTGTGACTTCTGAAATGCCTCAGCTGCCATCCTGCTGGTTTACCTTCACAATACTGAGCTTTCTGTCTTGGGCAAACAGTAGTAGCTCTAAGTACTCTGAGTCATTTTTGGCCTGCTGATTTCCTCATTTATCTCCTGAGATATCTACAAGTCCCCAAGGGCTCTTGACATCCATTTCTAGTAGCCCATGCACTCCCATTTTCAATTTTCCATTGAATGAAATGTCAGCACATAACAAGCCATGTTTTCCTGGTGCAATGCTCTGATTTAACAGGGGGGATTATGGCCTCTATGATTTTTCATAGGTGCTTTATTATTTTGACACTACTTTCTCCTGACCTGTTGTACTGGAAATAACAGGGACTTGTAGTGACATGCCTTGTATGTACTTCACTGCAAACTGCTAAAACTCTTGTTCATTAGAAGTGTCCTGTTGTCAGATGTTACTAACACAGGTACTCTGAAGTACAGCAAGGATAGTACTGACATGCACAAATGACTCCCTAGATGTATATTCTTCTATGTGGTAATGAATTTTATAGTCTGGAACATTCATAAACTTGTTTTCTCCCAGCCAGCAGTGACAGATCTATGCCTTCTTTGCTCTGGAGGATTACATTTTTTCCCAACTCCTTACAGCACCTACCTCTCTACCTCTCCTGGCCTGTGCAACAAGCATAACAACAATTTCCTCAATCTTTCTGCTTATCTGAGCTGGTATGAAACATCACTGGTCCTACTTCTAGATTTTACACCCCTAGAAAATTCTATGCTGTGCATGTCCTTTTGAACACTTTTCTCTGATGTCTGAGGATTTCATGTGCATTGAAAAAAAGTTTAATTTAACCCTTTTTTACCTATTATAATTTTAAGAGGTAAAGCCACTGTATTAGCAATTGTGCATCATTTAGAGCAATTAGTGTTATTTGTGGCGCTGCCCGCAATTAATTTCTGCAGGGGTCTGCCCTCAGCAACGTCTGCAGCAATTGAAGTAAACATTTTGTCTGACACCAGATAGATACTTTTTTTAAAGAGCTTGTGTGTATAACAGATATAAAATCTAATTCAGGATATTTTTGCTCCACAGTTCTTTTGTCAAGTACTCCAGAAACCATGTGTCTAACCATTATCACATCTTGCTTAGTTTTTATGCAACACTGAAATTATACATTTGAAACCAAAATACTTCTGTAGTCTTTTTGCTTGTGGGAAAGGTTAGGCTGAGAATTGCCAGGTCCCTTAGGTTGTAAAAAGTTTTATGTTCAGTTTTAGCTCACACAGTTCTTCCATGCATGAAGATGTGAAGCTTTAATGGCTATGGAGTAAAGCCAAATCTTCTTTCTTTATTTATGCATGCTAACACTCAATTTCTTTTATGGATAAGTGACTGCTCTCCAAGTCTGACTATACAACTTCAAAAAAATTACCAATAAGCTCAGCAGAAGAATCCAAGAGCAAGCTAATTTTGCACTGAGATGCCGCATCTCTAACAGGGCCATTTTTGGTTAATGTCTCCAGATTTCCACATGCTTTTGTAACACTTAAATCCTATGTTTGCTAAACAGTTTTGTAGAGCACCATTGAGGATGGTGAGGCAGGCTGACTGAGCACACATTTCTTTACATACTTTATGTTTCAAACGAATCTGAACTCCTTTGTCTTCATGTGGCCAGCTTGCATCATCTTGCCACATTCACCTTGCTCTGCTGGATATTATTTCCATCATAAGTGATTTACATGGTATTTATTTAGCTTTTGCCCTACAGCTCATTTTCCGTGCAAGGTTTATGAAGTCTCTGACAGATTTTTTCTCATATTTTTCCTCGAACAAAATGTCATGGAACAGAATTTTACTGTATATACTATCAGAAGTGCCTGTACCTTTCCATGAAGTGCACAGCCCCAAATGGAACACTATCTCCCAAAGAAAGTGTTGAAGCTAGGTGAACATTTCCTTTGCTTTGTGTCCCATGTAGAAATGCATTTGGTATCAATCACTTCTCCAATGCTTTTTTCTTGTGTACGGGGAATAGTTTCCACTGTTTAAATTTTTTGTCTCCTGAGTGTATCTGTAAGTGAAAACTCCATCTTTTTTTTTCTGACAGTGACTAGACCCCTGTTGCTGGACCTCTGCTTGCTTTGCAGGTAACTGCTCCCACCTCACCCCCCTTCAGTTCTGAGGACTTTTCTTGGTAGCATGATGGAAACTTATCTTGCAACCCTCTTCTGAATGTTTTTGAGATTTTAGCAAATTAGATCAAAGTTCTGTGCTTCTCTCTGTGTTGTGTTTGCAACAGTGGACAGTAATGGGTACCCTCAGAAGAACATAAGAATAGGATAAGCATATCTGCTTCTCTCTGTCCTGGGCTGCAGAAGGTTGTTCCTGAGTTTCTGAGCCAGAAATGGTATAATTATTTAAGACAAGTGGGGTTTTTTTTCAGTTGCTGGTATCCAGATTCTGGCACTGCTTTAGCTTTGTGCATAAGTGCCCAATTTAAAAGCATATAATTGTCACAGTTGCTTCCAGACTGACAATTCAGTTCTGCTGATGCAGCATTGTCCATTGCTCCTAATTATTTCTGTAGAGACTTCCTCTGAATTAGTGGTGCTGCTGTCTTCTCTCATTGTTATTGGATTTTGTCTCTTGCTGTGCATGCTCTGGTAGCACTTGCAAACTATTTTTAAGTGGCATTTGCTTGTAGTTCATGCACCTATTCCAAATGTTGGGCGTTGTTTTGACTTCCATTGTTCTCACACTAGGCGTATCTTCTTGTGTTTTTCATGGTGAAGCATTTGTTTATCCATGTCCTGTCCTTTATCTTTAAAATCTTTGATTTCCTAAAATATCAGGTTTTGTCTGGATTGGGTGACTTCCTTTGCTTGACAGATGTAGATTACCTCACAGGATTAACTGTGGACCTTCCAGTAGACCAAGATTTACTTTTCTGAGCCAGGACAAATTCTCAAAACTGGCTAATGAGCCAGTTGGTCAGAGATTAGTCACCTTCCCTGCTTTTACTTTCTGCTTAAAAGCATCACATACATCTATTTCATTGTCACAGAATGCCTCGCATTTCCGTAATGAGCCTCAGAATTCATCTGCCTTGGCCAAACTAACTGAAAACCATGGAAAATATGAGCTGCTTTGAAACCAAGTATTGTCAGAAACTGTAGTTTTGTCTGTCTCTGCTGCTGCTACTAGTTCCTTGCAGATACAGGTTTGTTACATTTCTGTTTATAAGAGGGCTTAGGTAAGTATAGAAATTTCTGAGGTACCTCTACATTTTTACCTATTTAGTGTAAAAAAAATTACCTGCTTTGCAGTATCAGAGCCTCATCCAAGAAAGCTATTTATGAAGAGATGAAAAGCTGGCAACCTTCACATTCTGCTCTTCACACACACTATTCCTGGTCTGTGACTTTGCTTGGGGAACTCAGTTAGTGAGCGCTTTTGTAATTGATGGAGCTGTAGAGGAAAGGCTCAGAATGATGTTTTCCTCCAAATCATCCAGGTTGTGTTCACAAATATGCCTCTGTAAATCTATTCAAAATGGCAATATGTTGCTAAACAAAGAAAATTCTGCAATCCAAATATATGGTTATGGTACAAAAGGAAATTCTACCCTTAAGCAGTGCATACTTTTCACAGATATCAGAGGAAGACTCACAGAAGGTTAAGTAAAGTCACTAAATTTTTAGTACAATCTGTGAACGTCAACTGAAAATGGAATGGAGGCCTCTGACTTGAAAGTACCAGACCTATCAGGGCTTCAGTTAATGTCAGTTCCAAATTTTTCTAGTGCCTACAGTGTGCATAGTATTTTACTCAAGACTCAGGTACTACCTGTTAAATTCACAACAGTTTCCAATCTGAATTATTGTAGCCCACAGCCACAATAAATTATGCTAATTTGGACTAAGGCATTTCTAATCCAGAGAAAGGGTATCCACATGGAAACTTAATCAGAAGTAAGGTATTCTAATTACAAAAAAAGATTAGCTGTTTTTAAATAAACTCCCGGTGAAAAAAAAACCCCACATACAAATGGGCTGAAGGCAGAGTAAACTATTAAAATTGAAATTATGATGGATCAGAAGAAAAAAGGAGTTTAACAAGTGATAAAAGAGTGAATGAACAAGCTTGCAGGCAGAGCACCTGCGCCTGACTGTTGCAGATCCCTATTGCGTGTCTCACCTGCTGAGGTTACCTTGCTCTGGAACTAAGTGGTTGTAAGCGAAGTTAAAGAAATGCAGGTAGGTATCTAGGCTGTGCAAACAGGTCTGATTTTTCTCTTTCAGGGCAGTCTGTGGAAGGGCTTCCAGGCTAAGGGAATTTTCATCTTAAACAGGAACAGGGTTTGGTTCGGGCAGAGCCTGTCTTGTGTGCATCATCGAGGCAGCTGAGACTGAGAAGGGGGAAGAACCCAGGAAGATGCTGAATTCGGCTTTTCCTAGCGAATACTAATGTCTAAAAAAATTCTAGCTGGACGCGTTCACGTCTGAAGCAACTGCTTTATGGGTTTGCTGATCGTGCCGGAGCAATATGCAAAAAAAGGGAGGAGGAGGAGGAGGGAGGGAAGGAAGGGAGGGCGAGTGACTCTAGGACCCGTGCGAGCCTGCCTGAGCAGGGGGTGGGAATTCCTCTCGGAGGCAGCCGGAGCCCAAGCTCAGCGCTCCCGCAGGAACAGCCGCGACCTGCCCGTCCCCGGCGGAGCCATGAGGCAGCGCCCGCCGCTCGCCCTCTGGGTCACCGCAGCGGGTAAGGAGCCCATTTCTCTTTTAATCGAAGTTAATGTTGTTCACTGAAATTAATAGGTGATCCGTAGTTTGAGATAAGACTGCCGCTGGCCGAGGCTCTTGGCTGGAAGCGGGCGCTGTCACTGTACAAGGGGAAATGAAGAGCTACGCCCCAGGAGCATCTTGCTTCTCCGTCTAGTGGAGCGCTTTCTCTAGGACTAGTTGGGAGAGGTGGGAGAAAGTAATGCTTCAGGTGTAGGGAAGGTTGCTTATAGAAAAAAGTAGTTTAGATAAGATGCTTTGTCTAAGGAGAAAGACGAGGGAGACAGATAAAGGAGAAGAAGGTACCGGGACTATGAAAAAGGAGTTAAAAGCTCCCACCTAGAGACTGGTGCTTAGGCTGAGTTTTGAAAGGAATCTTTGTGCCACTCTGTCACTGCCAGCTTTGGTTCTGAAATGCAGCAAGAGGAATGAAATTATAGTAGGAGAGAAGGAGGGAGGAGATGTTAGGAGGGAAGCTGCAGAAAGAGAAGTTGGGAAGCAGCAGGATGCACACAAGACACGATGGGAGAAGGTGCGACACATGTACATGTGCACAGTGGCAAGAAAACTCATGAAAATTAGGAGGAAAACCAAACTATATCAGGACATGCTGAACTTCTCAAATCTGTAGTTACAATAGTAACTCTTGTGCTGAGAAGAGGACATCATCTTAGCCCTTAAACAAGTATCAGGAGACACTTCCATATTACTCAGAGTAACAAATCATATTACTTCCAGGCAGGGAAGGACCTAAGGCAAACAGGTTTTTGAGTGCTACAGCTCACATTTCCTAGTGCAGAGAAATTCTCTGTCTCTGGCTAAACACTGAACCATGAAGACATACTGGGACATGGGTTTTTAAGTAGGTTTCATGATCTAGTTCTATTTACAGTTGAATAGCAAGGCATAACTGGGGGTTTTTTTTGTCTTTTTTTTCCCCCCCTTGCCTGTTATTCCTATTGGGAGGAGGTTGTTTTACTGTCAAAGAGTCACAGGGCAAGGGTACCCCGCTCAAGCAGATCTGTGTGACCCCACACCCTCAGTTCTCATGGCATGCGCTCTCAGCAAGAGCTGCTAAGTATCATCCCAGGGTTTTTGCTGAAGTGGCTTTCAATATGGATGTAAAGTTAGCATAAGGAAGAGTCATTATATCTGCTGTGTCTCCAAGTCTGTGTTTTAAAGTATGACTGTATTAAGATAGAGATAAAAAAAAGGTGTGTTTCAGAGAGAGAGCAAAGAACTAAATGAAAATAAACGTACATTTTACAATCTCTGTCCAGTATTCTGCCAAAAATAATCTCAGGCACACCGGGAGAGACTTGGACACACAAACATTTAACTGTGTAACTGCTGTCACAGTTTCACATGGGGCTTGCTTCTCTCACTGTGTCACTATAGGCAGCTCTTGGAATCTGCAGTCAATTATTTGAAAAACCACTTGTGTTTCCTCTGAGAAGGATTTTCTAGAGCATATTCTCAGACTGGTTTTACATTTCCTTCTCTGTTTAGAAAGCCACGGTCTTGGTGATGAGGGAAAGTTACAAGTCCACTTTTCTCTCTTTTGTGTTACTAGCTGACACTTACCTTTTTAATTCCTAAAAATGTAATTTCAGTGTTCCCATCTATCGAAAATTTTTGGCACAGCGAAACACTGGAGGAGGTCAGAACTCCATTTGGTGCAAAAGTTAAGACAGTGAGAATATTCAGATAGTTGTATAGAACAACAGCAGAAGAAACTATCAAAACAAGAACCCCCCAAACAACCAGGAAAGTCCTCAGTGCACAACTGTGCATTGTTCAGTATCAAAGCAGTTTCACAGTCATTTGGAGGCTGAGGCTGTACACTAGCCTCAGGTCTCAGGAGATGGCTAGGAAGCAGGTGAAAACAGCCACCAAATCAATGTGTGGGAGAATTTTCTTTTCATTTTAAGCACCAGCATTACTTTTGAGTAACTTGAGCATATTACTTTCAGTAATATGGGATGATTTTCCTTTGATTACTTGAGCTTGGTGGAGGGGTAGGGTAGTCTTTTTCTCCTCTATGAAAAACAGGGTTATGCTTGGCTCTCAGTGTGGAGGGTAAACTCTATGAAATTATAACACAACATACATCCCAGACAAACTTCAAATACCTTTCCAAAATGTTTATGTCATTGCTCAGAGTTTAGCTATTGACTGTAACCACAGTTCTTGAGATAATATTAGTAGAGGCATTTTGTCAAGTCTCTCTTCACAGCCCTTTCTAATACTTGTAGAGTTGTCACAGAATAGGATATCTTGTGTTTAATTTCAGAAGAATAGTTTGAGGTTTCATTGAATCCTTCCGAAGTCAGAAGAGGCATAGTCAGGTTGATGGCAGGTTTAGGAGTAAGACAGCCAGCTTTTTGTTTGGTTGGTTTTGCAATGGTATATCAGCATGGCAATGGTGAACGTTCAGTTCCTGGATACTACTTCCTCCCTCTATTTGTCTAACAAACTGTTTTCACAACCCTGGAAGGTTTTCTGCCTCTCGGAATAGAGCTGGCATGTTTTATAGAGAGACTATATGCTGGTTTTAGTTTAATCAGTGCACGTGTGCATGAAGATGCTTATATAGGAGTACCTCATTTTGTTGTAAGCCAATTTAAAATAAACCAGTGTGTCTGTCTCATTTAGGCAAACTTACTATTTCATGTATCCTTTTATCTGTCTAGAGAAGAACATGCTGAGAGTGGAAGTGATGGGGCCCTACATTCTCTTTTGCCTTTTCATTGAAGAGCTTCTTTCTTACTTTCTTCTACTTGTGCCTATCTTCACTTGATTTAAGTAGCATACAGGTAGAGTAGTGGTTTCAGTATTTTCACTTAAATAGTTCCAGCTAGGACAACAACAAATGATTCTTGAAATTTGGCTCAGGAGTTGGGTCCATGGTCCTTTACTGCACAAATGACAGCCTATCTATAGATACTGTACCCAGTCCAGATACGTAATTCAAGGCCCTATGGCTATCACCAAAAGTCAAACACTGCGAGGATGCCTTCAAATTAAAAAAAAAAAAGACAGCTCTTCCAAGTCACAGACATTACAGAGTGAAGACCTTTTGAAAAACAGTGGAAAAGGATAGGATAGGTGTATGGGAATCCCACAGTAAGGCGGGACATACAGACAGACACTGGGGATTTGTGAACTACATCAAGAGAGAGGACTAAGGTGGAGGAGGAAGCAATGGGGTAATGAGCCATGTGTACTGTTACTTTAGAGCTGAAGACAATGTCTTGTAAATTCAGCTGTAGGAGAAATCCATCCTTCTGTCAGTCTTGCATAGTTTTATAGTTTCTAATTGGTCCATAAGATCAAAGTTGGAGAAAAAGATGCCCTGCTGCAATGGTGTTTTGAAAGCTTTGCCTTCCCCTCTTTCCTCCACCTAGTCTGAACAGGCACACAGGAGGGTCCCTGTTTTCAGCCTGCTAATAGGTGTGATTGGGTGCATACTGGCTGTGCTGGTGTATGGAAGTGCATCTGTGATGTCTGTGGCTAGAGTGGAGAGAAATTTTCATCTTAAATTAGTTTAAATGAAAAATACTGATGTGGTTACACTAAAATACTTTATAAAGCTGTCTAGATTTTGAATCGTTATGTATGGGGGTTTGTTTTGTGTGCACCAGTTAGTTCATACTGAAACCCTCAAACAGGTCTAGCTTTTTTAATGTAGCTTGTTTTTTTTTTTAATTCAAACTTTTGCTTAGGCAGGTCATTTATCCAAAAAATCTTAAATCTTTATTTAAAAATCCTAAAACATGATTTAGTATCAAATCTTTAGTTTTGACATGAAATATTATATTCCAAAACTCCCTGCAATGCGTCTTTGCAATTTTATAGAACTTCTGAAAAATTGTCTCATTGATCTGTGTCAGTTTGTTGGTTTGTTGTTTACGTTCGGTAGGTTTTTTCTTTCATTTCTTTGGGCTTGCCGGTAACTTGGAAAATCCTCTATTCAGGCTGCTCGGTTATCTTGCAATAGCACATAGTAATTTGTACCTGGATTTATATATGCAGGTAGTTGTCCTCAGGCTGATGTTCATTACTGTACATATACACAGTGGCTGATACTGTTGTTTGTATCTTGATATTGGATTGAAGTCCTCAGAAATAAAGGAAACAAAGATTTAACTTCAACTTTTTGCAAGCCTACAGTAAAAGCAGAAGCACAAAGCAGCTGCTGAGGGGAGAAGCAGGTAAGCTCTTCAGAAATAAATAGAGAGGAAGGAATCCATGGGGTACTTAGTTCATGCGAATTGATGGATCTCTATGGTAGTACAGTTACAGCAATGCAACATCTTGCCTTCTGTATCTGGAGACTTTTATCTGAGACTCTTATGAGTAAGCATGATTTCTGTATTGAATGCCTAAATTGGAGGAGGAAAATAATGACATTAATTATGTTAATTAATTGGATCAGGCTTATAGTCTTTTCCTGTCTCTCAGCATCAGTCCTTCCTCTTATAATTCCTCTTCCTCCCATTGCATTATAATTGCATCCCCACATTTTTCCTCTCTTGGCATGTAACAAACCCAGTGCTTTGATGTGGCCTGCCATCAGGAGGGTAAGGTGTGCACAAAGAGGAAACTTGTGGCTGGTCGGATAGCAAGTCAGCTTGGAAGAGTGGTAAGTTGAGGTGGTTGATAAGAGGTGACTTGCAGCTGGTCTGACAGATGTGCTCTGAGTGAATAGGGAAAACAGATCTCTTGTGAGAGTGGCAACAGATCGCACCAGTGGGTTATGTGTGCACAGGAGGAATGTGTAGAGCCATTGGTTCGGATTGTGACTGGTTTAGCACCATTAGGGTTTGCAGGGCTATGCCTGGGCAATGCCAGTTTCCTGCCTTTTTATGCCCTGTATACAGAAGGGGAGCTCAAGGTGTAGGACCTGTACAACTGATGAGGTGTCAGGACCTCCCCGGTCTCTACACTGGCTAAAGGACTGTGCTTCCTAAGCACGTGCCAGGGTGTCACTGAAGCATTTTCCCTCTCTCAGGTGTGCAGTTTCTAAGAGCTTTCCTTAAGGTGATGTACCTCCACACTGCAGCTTCTTCTGATGTGTATGATACCAGCACAATTGGGCCCACAAGGAATAAGGAAGAAAGAAAAATTACTTGAAAGTAAACAGAGATGACCTTCCAGCCTTCCACACCTAGAAAAAGCAACTCTGCCATGTGTACTGAGGAAACAAAGGACTCAGAATTTCAGTAAGATACTCATCCACAGGCCAGGCTTTCTCTTTTTAGGACAATTTCTGGTTGGTTTTCTCAGTGTGCTCCTTAACATAAAACTGGCTGCAAAACCATGAAACTTTACACAATTCTGTATGACCTCTTTTTCTATGAACTTGTTAAGATTTCTAACTGATTTTATATTTATTTTAGGCAGTTGGACTACATAATCATTGTAGGTCCCTTCTAACTGAACAATTCTATTCCATCCTATATGAAGAAAAGACGCTCCCTGAGAATGGCACTGACTAAGTTTAAAAAGACAGAAGAGATGCCTATTGACACAGCAGGCTTATTAGAGTTAAAGGTAGTCAAGAATAAGACTGAAGCTTATAAATATAAGCTGAAGTTTTTCCAAAAAGCACAGGTCTATTCTTGCAGCACAGCTTAACTTTCACCCTAACGGGAGAACCATGCATGTTATCACAGATTTTCAGCTAATTGGTATCGGAGATCCCATGAGCTTTGACATATCAGACAAAAATTATGGATTTATCTATGCATTTCAGTTGTTCACTTAGTTTGTATGAGGTGAATAAACCTCTGTATGATTTAGGGAAGGCTACTTAGTCTTCGTGCCTTAGGCCTTGTCCTATTTTATTTCCCTATACAGGTGGTGAGGTGATTAAGGAGAATCTATTACTCAATTTCACTGGTAATTTAAATGTATGGCTTTGGGGGGGGAGAAGATAAGTACGTTTATTCTTTCACATTGAATGTCGGGTTATTGATAACAGCTTTCTGACAGTACTGGTTTTTCCATTGGTGGAGGAAATAAAAGTGTTCTCCTTAAAGGTGCACATTTGTATGCTTTTCCATAATGTATCCTTATCTGCTCCTGAGAAGGTACAGCAACCAATGAATAGAGGTAAAATTCCCTCTTGTTTTTCTGGTGATGTGACTGATATTCTTCTCAGTCATTTGTGACACTGAGTCAATTTTCAGAGCATAGTTTCATCCTGGGAAGAAAGAGAGGAGAGAATGTAGCCGTAATTGCTGATGTTGGGTTTTAGGTGCAACCAAATGCTGATGCTGTTTCAAAGTAATGTTTCGTGAATGCTAACTAAAGTGCAGTAATCAGCTTCCCTTTCTCTGTCTCCCTCTTCTTTTTGACAAAGCTGTGTGCTGAACAGTATCGGCTTTAGTAAGTCAAATTTCATTTTATGGGTCTTGGAGCCTTTCTGACTATCTTGCCTGCTGTGCAAAGCCATTCCTGATTCCTTGCTCCTTGTCATCCCTACTCGCTTCTTGCTCTTTCTCCTGTGGCTTGGTGTCTCTTCACACAGTGGGTGGGAGCACCTGGCAGGTTGAGCTCAATGAAGGAGGAACCCTGGTGTCTTTAGGTCTTATAAGAAATACATATCTTGTTTCTCTGCTTACTCGTGTCTGGCATGTGCTTTAAAAGAATGCAAAGCAATCACTTGCTGTCTTTAGTTTTAAAGTCCGTGTTCTCAGATGCACAGAGGAAGAAGTAAGTGTATGCAAAGAACAAAGTACACTTTACTTGGGGTGAGTGTCCTTTGGAGTCAAGCATTGCTTACAGCAGCATAAAACACTAGCCATGGTGCAAGGAAGACATTTGAAGTAGCAGCTGCCAAACTGTTAAATACTATGCTGAAATTTGTTTTCAGTTTCACAATCCACCTTCTTAGCCTCCTGAGTGTTTATTTAACTGTGTTCCTCTTCTGGAGTCCAGCTGGCTTTGAGAGGCTCAGCTGTTAGGAAGCCCATTTAGGAGTCTCAGCTGGCAATGGCACACTCCACATAGTGCTGGAGCAGTTGCTGGCAAAGTTGTGATCCCTACCTTGGAAGCTGGCAACAATTTCTAGCTGAGGCTGTGAGGAAGGTGTTTGAAAGGTGCTTAATGCTTGCCCGGAGCTGACAGGGCTGTGCTGGGGAGATGATAGTAGGGTAGTAGGGGTTTGTCCACCCTCACTGACATAGTAACCACGTCTCTTCAGAGACACAGGCCTAAGCCCTTGGTGTGATGGTGTGGAGGTACAGCAGTGGCCACAACTGCCTTCAAAGCCCAGTGCAGGCTTCTCTGTGCCCAGCACACTGCAGGCTCTGTCAACGAAGCCTGTGTTACTAGTATTCTGGGAACATCATGCCTCAGAGTAACTTTAAAACCTAGTCTTGCTCAGAGTAGAAGACAATAATGTAGGTGTTAAGTGTCCTAACAGCAACAACTCTCTAGTTAGCCCTCCCAAAATATTGTGATATGGAAGGATACAGTAATAGATTCTAGCCTGGATACTTCAGATATGGTTATGGCATCATGGCAGGTTACATGGCTCTCTTAACACAGTATGAAATTACTCCTTGTTAAACCCATTCCTAGGTGGAAGGCAGTACAAATGCTTCAATATCTGCTTCCAAAAGAATATACTATCCACTATTGACTAGGAGCTCCCTCAGAGCACGTATGTTGTGCATCCTTTGTCACACTTTCTCATTATCATAGATAAAGCAGAGTTCATCCTCTGCAGTGGCTTTTATTGACCTAGTTAGTAGCTGGCTGTTGTGGTGATAGGGATTCTTAGAACTCTTTGGGACGCTTCTGGTATTTAGTGTTGTTCACAACTTCCTGATGTAGAGGATTCTTCAGGGGAAACTGGCACAGAAAGGATGTCTTGAGATGTATGATTCTGTGAGGGCTCTGGAAGAAGCTCCGTTGAGCGCTGATAAGAGACGGAAATGACACCAAGGATTATTCCGTATTAGTCTTTCCTCTGCTGGGAAGATATATAGTGGAGTACCAGGTGGGCAGTGGGAACTGTAATCACATGTAGAAAAGAACAGTGTCCCAGCTTAGCACATACACCTTGGCCAGGTCAGTAGCTAAAACTGGGCAGCTTTTAGTCCCAATTTGCCCACACACACAGGAAATGGAAAAGAGAAATTAGAGAGACTTGCGTGTTGGAAACTAACACTAAAACCAGCTTTAATGAAACAATAACAATAAAAAGAAGATAATATTAATAGGAAAGTAATATACATAATACTAATATAGAAACCCAATTCAAACTCCCCTGATAACTACAAGTCACCAGTGATGCTGCAGGGCAGGCACAGGAAAGGTCCACGACTGGACTCGATGGTAGGTGGGACCTGGATTCAGGTATGGGTTTAGGGGCAGACAGACAGGTGAGGTCCTCCCTGAATGTTGACCATCAAAGAGGAGGGGCTGACCCTTGTGATTCTTAAGCTTTTATACTGAGTATGACATGTATGGCATGGAATGCTTTGTTGGTCATATTTGGGTCACCTCTCCTGTCTGCTCCACCGAGCAGGTTTGATCCCCCCCTTTGCCACCAGCTCTGGAATGGCCCTAATTTACATAGCTGACCTTTAGGGAAACTCTACTGGGATATGTAGTCTCTTTCACAATTCTGTGATAAAGGAAAGTGAGTAATTATTGAAAGGAGCTGATGGTCTTATACCACTTCCACCACCAATCACTTCCAGAGAGAGAGAGTGCCCTTCTCATGATTCCAAGAGAACTTAGTACTGGACTCTAGCAGACACAGTATTTCATTAAATCTCTCTAATAGCAGATGGTTTAGTTTTCTCTTGAACAAATATAAGAGCTTGAGTTGAGACATCCAGAGAATTAAACATTCATATATTCTGTTTGTTTGCATCCAGTGTTTTTTTTGCGTGCTTGTTTCTCATGCATATAGACACTTGCCAGATATTTCCAGAAATGCATTCAGTTTTGTTTCCATGCTGCCTGCAAATGAAATAGCTCAGGAATGATGGGAGGGACTGTCCCCAGTCATTTTCTTTCACATACTACTTTGTTCATTAGTGTTTCATCAATTTATCTATCATCTGAAAGGAAGCCAGAATATTTTCCCAAGAATATTTGTTTCCTTTGCCGATACTGATTCTGGTTTCTTCTGCTTTAATGTCCTTGCACTGATTTCACATTGGGATGGGGTTTTTGTGACATTCTCATCTTCTGCACGAAGCTTAAGACAGGCTGAAACATCTTTGAAAAGAGAGAGAACCCCCTATCTGAAAACGGATCATATTAGTGCTGGCATGGTCTAGCTATCAGTCATTTGGTTTTCTCCTATTCATTCCCTTCCATAAAGCTATCTGGATAGCTGGGGGATGTTCTCAAAGCACAGTGTGAGGGTGTTAAGAATATCAGAATAGCCATGATAGTATAAGCTATATGAGTGTACTAGAGTAATTCATAAAGTTGTCTGATCCTGAAGCTCATCCTTACAGTAATGAAAGACAGTAATATGAGGCCATCTTCCTTGGGAGAAAAGAAATTCCATATTTCAACATTCCTATTCTGGCACTGATCCTGAAGTGTCCCTTTAGTGAAACGGCAGAGTTCTGTCAGAAGTAAAATAAAAGCCCTCATATGCAATATCTCCCCTTAACTGTTTTCCAATTGGGAAGTGTGGTATAGTAACCTAAAGATATCCTCTCTAAACTATGTCACTCTCTATACCACACCTCATTTCTTTAAAGCCAAAAATAAAATAAAATTAAAAGCCAAGATAAGGAAGTGTCCTTCTGTTTATAGCCACTCTTTACAACACAAGTAACTATCTTCTGGTTTGTGTGTTCGGAGAACAGTGGGATCATTTGGCTATTATCCCCACTTTCTTCTATGTTTCTTTACTGAAGAGGAAGACAAGTGATTAAACTGAAATACAGGTGATGACTTCTGTTTGCAAGATCTGTTTCCTACCAGAAGCAAACTGGTATAATGCATAGATCTTGGTTATTTTGTTCTAGGCTATGAGCAAAATCTGGCACGTTTTTTCATCACGAAGGTGATTTTTCGATCAAAAAATAAAGTTCAGATCCTGGCCAAATGACAGAAGTGTCTTTGAAAAACAAGAAACAATTTCACAAACAGTCATAAGGTAGTCTAAGTCATACCTGACTTATAGTCCTTTCAGGAAGTCCTGAATACCAGGGCTCTCCCATCTAATGAGACTCTTTTACACAAAGTTCATTGCTCACAACAGTAATCACTATTATCATATGAAAAAAGATTCTGCACCTCTTACATTGTGATGGCTGTGAGTTAAGGTATTCATCCTGGAGAGTCATCCCTCAGGAGGCAAATAATTCTAACACTGTGAACAAGCTTAGTCCTAATCCTTTCTATAAGAGAAACGTGCAGATCCTAGGAGGCTGCCCAGACTTACCTTCCTCCAAAGGCTTGGCTGTCACGCTACTCTGAAGCAGTAAGGAATGAGAACATCACTCTCTTTAATGTTCAGCATACCTGCAGGGCTCCATACTTATTAAATTGTCTCATTATTAAGAAGACTGTTTATGTTGGTGTTGTGATTCGAGTTAGCATCCTAGCCCTGTCTGCACAGATTTATTTCCTGATGACTACTCCAAATCTCTTCTTTTTTTTTTTTTTCTCTCAAGATCCCTGATGGTTCGCAGTTCTTGTTTCTAACAGAGCTTTGGCCAGCCTCAGATGTACTATACACTATACTATACACTGACTATGACTGCTAGACCAGTGTCTGATCCTTCATCTTTCATCTTTAGAGTTATTCTTCAAAGTTACTAGTTGATGCCAAAGTTCCACACAGCATACTATAAACATCATCTCCCTTTTCCATGTCCTGTGGTTTTTTGGGGTGTTTTTGGTAGGGGAGGAGATGGCATGGAGAAAAAGAATAGTATGTGACCCTGAAGAACTTACAGGAGACACCAAATAAATGTGTCCTGCCCAAAAGAATGAACAGGATAAAAAGTTCTTCTACCCTCTTTTTACAGATGGCAGCCTGGACACCTAACAGAACAAACTCTAAAGAACACAGAGCGTTGGTAATGCACTAGGGATTTATTCAAGGGGTTACTGCCTGAAGATTCAGCTTTTAATCTTGTACCTTTCTCCAACCTAGTTTAGGCCCTGAATGGCTGATCTGGACAAGTCTTTTACTGCCATGTCAGAGATTTTTAGCACATTTTAAGAGGCACAAAGTGAACTTGTGACAAACCAGTTCACTGTGTGGCACTTACAATAGTATTCTATTTGGTCAAATTGAGCCATTTAGTAGGTAAGCAGCTTAAGTTAGTCTTCTAGACTCCTCCTGTAATGCTTTTTTCTCTCTGTTAACTAGCTCAAATTTAACACATATGTACTAGATGGCTGAAGTCATAAATCCCACTCTTATGTATTTACTGGACAATTTATGGTAAGAAATAGTTTAATCTCTTAACAGAACTTCAGTGCATCCCACCTTTTCACAACTTATGCCTATGAAAACAAAACTTTGGCTTGGAGCTATTGGAATCTCTCCTGGAAAGGAATTTGGCAGATGCTGAGAGGAGATTTGTGGCAGTTCTTCCCTATTTTCCTGGCGATATTGAAGAGAAATTATAAGGGATGGAATCTTCCATGCTGCTCTGTAAAGCTGCTGCCAAGGTGCTCATGGTAGGCATACTGCTAGATGAAGTTTAGCAAAAAATGTCTGTGTTCATAGTCTTGAAGGAATAAATGATTTGTTATAAATTGCTAACCTATTATATATTTGAATATTATGTATAGATTTTGTGATTTTGGAACTAAAATGTAGGATTAGCTTGAATGATAACTTTTAGCTAGCCTGTGCTTGCGTACTTATGCTTAAATAAGGAATTTTAGCAAGGTTGCAGTTAGAAAGAATGTGAAAGAATGTGACTGTATCTAATAAGCCACATAACAGGGACTAACACAATGATAAGAGAAAGAAGAACTGGCTGGGACTAGATGCAACCTTGAGAAGGTGGACAAGGAGGCTAAGAGCATGTGCAAGAAGGGGAGTTGACAATCTTAAGTGTGAGGGAGACCTACAGCCTTCATCCAGAGACTCCCGAAGAAGACCCCCAGAGGGAAGATCGCGTGCGCCCAGGGGAGGAAATTTGTGTAAATAAATTCCAAGAACTGATTATAATAGACACACCTATCCCAGGAAAAATAATTAATATGTAACGTGTTTCACATAATCTATATAAATATGTATATTTAACCAGTATAGAAATCATGTAACCAGTCTCAGTAATTGCAGACACATTACGTGGATCTATCCCCTGCATGCCCAACATCACATTAAAGAATACTTTACTTAATAATCAAATTGGCATTGATTATTGAGTCTGACTTTTCATAGCATCAGTCTCCTATGAAAATGCAATTTGAGAAAGATGGCCCTTTCTGAAAAAGGAAAACCACAAGACCACAATTTCTGATACAGCTGTGTAAATCTGATCTGCTACCTGGAAAGGTAAATTGAAAATTGAAATACTTGTGGTGTAAGTGATAAGTAGAATGAAGCAAGTTACCGTGTAAATTGGCTGGGCACTAGAAGAAGAGTTAACTATTTTTAGGGTTGTGAGAGCTGCATTTCCCCGATACTAAAAATCGGTGGCACACATATTAATAACTTGTGCCTGGCACAGACTGTAAACAAGAGTACATAAGTGTCAGTGATCAGATCAGATTGTTGCGAATATGATGGCAAAGGGTCCTCTCAAAAAGGAAGCAGAAAATGTAGGAGTTGTATGCCTCAGAAACCTGCTCTCTACGAACAGACTTAGATGGTCCCTGTCAAAGTACATCAGCTTATTATTCTTTTCTATTACACAAAAAGCAGCTGATTGTGGAAGTCAGGAGTTTGTTGCCCTAATGCTTCCTGATGTATTCCCTGGAGACCAGTATGTTCTTTAATATCCATACCACACGGTGAATCATGAAAAATGCAATTACCAACAAATAAACTAATGAATGCCATTAAAAAGAGAAATCCATGAAGGAAGAATGCATTTTCATACAAATTTAGCCAAAAAGATCTCTGAAGTAATTTTCTGCCATGTTTTGGAAAGCTGATGGAGCACATCCTTGCCATTAGAAGATAACTAGCTGCATGTGGGTTTTAAATTGGTAGATTTATTGTAACTCTAGGGTGTTGAAAGACAGAAAAAGAGTTCAGGAGCTGTTAGTGGGATGGTCTGGTGAATAATGCTGTTATAGTCTCTAAAGAATAAGGTGGGTTTAAGACAAACTTTTATTCCATTAAACATTGTCTTTTTAACTGTATTTTTGTTGTTAATTAATTGAACTTAATATAATTTTTCCATTATGTTGTTCAAGTTTATAATCAGGATCCAGCATATCATCTGGTTCCCCTTTTACCCTCTTTGAACATCAAGGAAACACTCACTTTCTTTTCATACTGAGATGCTTCCAGTGTTCTGAGACTTTCTAAAAAGAGTGTTATGGCAGAGGTACCAGCCAGTTTGTTAACGACTTTTGGGTTCAAGCTGTCTAGAGTGCTTGATTTTTAAATTATTTATGCCTGAAGAGGTAGTGTTCTCACATTCTTATATGGCATACATGTAGGAGGTTTTTTCCGCCCCTCACAAATACAGAATCTACTGTTAATGGAGTAATTTATCTTCAACATCATTATTCATCTCTTCTTTTCTCTTATGCAGCCTATCCTTCCTGAGCAGGTTTATAATCTCAGAGCAACTTCCTTCATACCTCAAGGGTTTTGGAAAGGTGTGTAGCCAGAAGCTAATTACAGATACAGATATACTAGTTGCTGGTTCACTGGATATCTGTTGAAAATTTGATACTTCTAACCTGGCTGAATGACCTCAGATTCTCTTTCTTCTCTGTATTAGAGAATATCGTTCACCTCTTTTATTTCTGTACTGTAGGTAATGCATTGTTCATCTATACCCTTGTGGTTATCTGTTATATATCACTGTCATATGAGAATAAAATCATCAGCCATGACTTATTAAAAGCACTGGAGGAAGTTTTGTGCATACATCAGCAAAGAGAAGGGCGAGGGGTTAATTAAAAAATGTTGGTAGATTTGACAGATGGTGCTTACAGCTGTTAGATATGTGATCAAATAGACATTGGAATTGTCAGACACTGAGGTGCACCAGAACATGAGTCCAATCACTGCAGGCTGTGAGACATGGAAATGAATGTTGATTCTTGACTGATGTGAAAGAGATTAATATCATATTCTGCTCTGTAGAATGTCAACCAAAAAGGTTTCAAGTGACTGGAAATGGTTAGACAGTACCTGCTATACTTTGTGGCAGCAACGTTGTAAAAACATGTAGAGTTTACATGGAAGCAGCTGAATTAGCAGAAAGACCTTAAAAGGAGGAAACAACAGTGCACTGCATGTTGACATATCTAAGCGTGTTCATTCTTGGGTTACCATAAGAGAAATTCCATAAAGGAGTTCAAACGGCACAGGAAGGCTTTGATTTGTCTGTAAAATAAAAGAATTAAGTGATTTTTTTTATTATATTTCATAAAACCTGCAGAATGGGGTTGAAATTAACAGAATACATTGAACGGATGATATAGTATGAACTGTTTATTTCTTCATGAGCATGTAATTTTTAAGCATTGACAAAAGCAAAATAGGATAGTGATCAGACTGAGGAAAGAAAACTTTATAGACTAATTGATAGAAGTTTGTTTATAGGTAGAAATCATATAGCAATAAACACTCAAACCCTGCACTAGAGATATTGTAGCAGCATTTAAACTTAAGAAAATTAACCTAGTGGTGCAAAAGTACTGACTGAGAATAGTTCATAAGTTTTCTTAGAGGCATGCTCCAACAGCATCGTGTAATGAGGAGTGCCCCATCCTCTCCTTCTCCACCCCTAGACCTGCCTACTCTCAAAGTAAATCTGTGGCTGAATGGTGGAAAGGTGGAAACCTTGAGTTTAAATAGAAGACTGAGAAATAAGGCTATTTCCAGCAGTACCTATTTCTGGAGAAAACGGCACCACGCGAAACACAAAATGATCTACTATATAGATCTAAGAGAGTATTTTGTGCAACTGGCCAAACTTCCAAGCATAAAAATGTAATATTCACTATTAAGTTACTGAATATTTAATGACAGTATATATATGATTGTGTCAAAACATTATCTAGCATGCGATTAGAAATCCCATATCTTGGATTCAGTGCCCAGCTTATTACTGAGAAAAAGAAATTTAGAACTTTTGTCAGCATAGCTGTTTCTATTATAAGTAAGTATCAAGATTAAGAAATATGTAGCCAATTCAGGAAACTACATTAAATTCCTAGCAGTGTTAGCCCATAGCAGGTGTTAAGACTACTTGAAATAAACAGGAAATATTTCCTTTTATTAGCTGTTATTCCGGTTTATTTGCAACTGAATTGGTATAACTCCTGTCCAAATGCATCTGGGTAAACTTTAATTTTTATAAATTAAATTACACTCGCAATGAAAAAGTTGAGGGCAGAATTTATTCTCACATAATTCAGATGAGGCTTTCTCTACTCTTACATTTTCTTAGGATGCAGTGACAGGACAGTGGTTAAGAGGTTTACACGCATGCATATGGAGTTTTGCTTCTGGGGTATTTTTTTGATTATTTTCAGAGCTGTTAGTAGATTGCTTTCCGTTCCTCACCAAAACTTATACAATGGCACAGCTGTGAATTATACCTATGAAGATTCTGGGATCCTCATGAACAGAGTTTATACTGACTGTCCAACCATTAACCCAAAGAAGGGAGGAAAGAAGTTTCCTTGATGTTGTATTCTGTTCACTGCAGCTGAGTAATGTTTTTTAACATCCAGTGCTACTGGTTGCACCATAGAATCTTTTGAAAAAGTGATATTGTCATTGTGGTTCACCATGGTGACAGAGGCTAAATTTTGAAAGGCCAGTGCTAAAGTACTGTGTTTTTATTGTTTTTAAGAGTATTTAAAAACTCTGGCTAAGGTAGCCAAAAGCATGTGTCTTATGAAAGAATTAGACCTCACTGGCTGTTTGTAGGATGCAGAACTTACTTAACTGTCTCTTTATTTCTGATGTAAGAGGGTGCCTCAATCTCAGACTGAGTGGAAGCCTATCCTAGTCCTGACATTTTTAATTTCTTTCAATTTTAAAAAGAAAAAAATATTGCTATTTGGAAGAGGGTCTCTTTCTCATGATTCACCGGTCCTATAGAGCAGAAAAGTATCTCCAGTTCACTTTTGAGTGGCTGGGAAGTGAAGACACTTGTCCTTGGCTATATCAGTATAACAGTTCAGTCCTGAAACACTGGGATTCATCCCACCTAGGCTGTCTGGAGAGGATATAATTCTTGTCAAAAATCCATGATTGGCAGACGTGCAGTGAACTGCTCTCTAGAGGTACTTTTCCTGGTGTCTATGTGGGGAGACCCAAGACAGACCACGTCATTTGAACACTTCTCCATTAAAAGAAGAGTAATCTCATTTTACTACTATTTTTTGTTTTCTTATGAAGCTACTTTTGGAGCCAGTAATTGCAGTCATCTGCATCAAAGCTTAAAGATGGCAAAGCAAGAAGAAAAAAAGACCCCAAAAAACCCCAACCAAGAAAACCCCACAACCAAACCTAAAGTCTCATTCTCTTTTTCTTTAAGCTTGAAGGAAGGAAGCTTCCTTGTTTATTACTCTACAGAATATGCAGAGTGTGGGCATGGTTATGTTTGAAATGGTGGGAAATAATGCTTTTAATAGTTCCCTGCACACTGGATAGGACTTTTTTAAACTTGTGAACAGTTGAAGAAGAGTCATTTAGAGCTACTATTGCAAGTTACCAACCTGCTTGAATAATGACTTCTGTTATATGTTTGGGTGATTGTATGCAAAATCAGAAGGAAGATTAGCAGGATAATAAGAGTTTGTGTAACAACAATGTGATATAAAAAAGAAGCTTGCTTCACTCTCTTAAAACTTATTTAAGGGTTTAAAGTCAGCCTGGAGTGTCATGTCCCACAACAGCTGCACCAAGACCACTGTGCTAGACTAGAATTGAGGGGCAGCTTCAGATCAAAGGAAAACAGGCATCATGTTCAATCTCTTGGTACAGGATTGATGAAAAGCAATTCTGTCTTGTGTTAACCTTATGACTAGATTTGATTAGCTGGTGCATTCATTAACCCGTTTGATTTATTGATCCAAATTCTTTGTGACCTAGACTTGGCTATAGTTAGATTTTAAACTAGTTTTGGACTGTTGATATGTTGGTTCGTTCTTAATATTTCCTGGGTAAATTTTAGATAGACAGCCTGTGCAGAGTGCATGGAGCTATGTTTTGTGTATTCTTTGTTCTTGAAACCCAAAAGTCTTGAGGAAAAAAAATGTAATTTAACTTTAGTGTTTGAAAGATATTTGTCTCTCATTAAATTAAATCGTTTGTTTCTGCATATTGTACAATATTTCAAGCAACAGTGAAATAATACCCTGTAAGTTGCAGTTTGCTTATTGCAAGATCCAACTAGTAACAGGTAATTATCCACAAACTTCTAGTAACTCATTTTTGCAAATCTCTTCTATACATCAGTCCACATGCATAAAACCAGGTCTTTATTGTTCTGGGAACTGCTTTAGCAGAACTATCCATTCAAATAGCATTAAAAATACATCTAAAACCCCAACATTTTGCTCCACTGAAATATCATAGTATCATTACTCATCAAATTCACATATTCAGATACCTGGTTGGAGGTCAAAAGCTTTTATATTTAACAGGCTTTTTCAGTGAAAGCCAATTAATCGTGAAAGGCTTGCAAGTGAGTACAGCGTGCTGAGGAACTACAGAGGGAAAGCTACAATTCTGTCAAACTGTGGGTGGGAATCAAGACTCGATTTCAGCAGAAAGATGAAAGGTTCCTACAGATGAAGGTCTGTTTTGCAGGGAGCAGAAATATGTGAAATACCTAATCACAGCCCAGGAGGACACCTTAACTCTATTGCTTGAGACTATCCAGAACACTGTTGAAAAACATTGCTGTGCCTCTGATGCTAAAGCAGCCTTACTGCCTGATTTCTTAATGGCTTTTTGCCTGGTTTGATGTTCACATCCAAGTAGTCAGTTGTTGGACTGACTGACAGTGGAGTCACTTGAGCAGCCAAGTGTGCTGCAAAATAAGTACTGTAGGACTAATGGGGTTCCTTCAGTTGAGTACAGCCTGCTACAGTCCCAGGCAGCCCTGTCATTGAAATTTAGATGAAAAAAGATCACAAAACTTTCACCCTGTACCAGGAATGCTGGAAATGCCAAAAAGCAAGAGCTGACTGTGATGCTAAACTCTTTAATCTGCAGCAATGGAATAGAGCTCTCTTAAAGGTATTCTCATCCAGGCCAAGTGTAGAAGCCAAGGATTAAGTCTGATCTCTTTACCATGTGCCAGTTGCATCATTCCACCTGAAAATGATAATTGCCACAATAAATTATGGCTTGACTGTTATCATAAAGATAGCTGCAGTCTTGCAGAAGTATCAAACTAAAGTGGGTAACTGAACATGCACTCTTCTAATGCTTGTGGGAACAGCAAAAAGTAATAGTATAAGTCCTTTTCACTAGCTTGATCTTTCTAAGTACCTGAAATCCATTTTGGATGGTTTAAATGGTTAACGGTTGGACTTGATGATCCTGGAAGTCTTTTCCAACCTAGTGATTCTGTGATTCTGTGAAATAGCAGTATCTTGTATGCTAAGATTCTTCCTGTTTAATGTTATATGCTGAAAATAAATCACTTTTCTTAATGTCTAAAATGCTCTTTTAAAATTTTCCAAACAAACTGTCCTGTATACCAGCCCTGCCAGCAAGGAAATAAAGTACTAAATGTTCAGCTTGCTTGCTGCTCTGATTTTTCAAGGTAATAAAGAAATTGGAATCATCTTTCCTTACTCCTCTGTAACTCAGTTATGAGACTGACTTCTAAAGTAAGAGCAGTTAAGTTCTAACACCAAAAACTATGTTTCCCATGGATGTCTCTGCTACTGGAATAACTCAATGAAAAGGTAATATGTGCTTTTAATGTATTTCTGATCTCCTTCATAAGAGCTGTAAGTTCAATTGGATGTTCACTCATCTGATTCTTTCTTTCCCAGTCTCAAATAGCGACATTACTGGGAATGTCAGAAGCAGCATGTGCAGAAAACACTTTGTTCAGTCTTGGCTTACATGTTGAATGCAAAACTTATCAAGACAAGTAATTTTCCACAAAATCTTATAGACACCATCAGATTGTGGCTTTTGTTGTTTTGTCCTAAGGCAGGGGTATTTACTGTCTTTAGTCCATCTAACATTGATGTGCAACTCATGATTGAAGCAGGCATGCAGAAAGCTCTCAATCAGGGGCTCAGAACCTTCTTTTATGGTCATTGCCTTCTGTCCTCTCCTAATTCACAATAACAGAGCTTACAAACTAGGTGAGAAAGGAAAATTTGAGAAGATACAGGATTGATTCTATTTTTCATCTCTTTCTTTTGCAACTCCTGCTACCTTTCTCTGTCTTCTGGGAAAAGCCCAGCTAAAAGAGAAATAAAGCTTTTAATGTTTTCCTAGCTTGCTTAAGGGGTTTTGAGCCTAAGACATAAAACAATGGCTTTTCACACACACATGTTGGGAAAGGTAACTGAAGTGGTTATTGAGTCTGTGTAGATTGTAGAGTGACATTAAAAAGATGCTTATGAAAAGAAAGAGAGAAAGCCAGTCAATTAAATGCATTATGGCCTTAAGGCATGTGGGTAGAACAAGGGCTAGCCTTCAGGAGATTAAGAGAGCTTCTTGGCCAGTCAGAAATGTGATGGGCATTAGCAGCAGGAATTACAGACAGTGCCCTGAAGAAAGACTCTAATTGTCTATTGAAGGAGGAGGTAAAAATGTATACCCTTCCCTGTAACAAAAATGACTCTGTGTTTCCTTCAAGAGATCAAGCAAGTAAAATGGCTTTAGTGTTTCTTTCCATTTATGAGCTAAACCAAACTTTCACAACTAGATATAAGACTGGGAGATGTTTTTTCACATGATCTAGGGGACTGTATCCTGTATATTCCTTCATCTTTTATATTCCTAGGGGAGCATTTTCAGTACAGAGTGTTGTGCAGATTCTGAATGTTTGGTCATTGTTTCAGTCAAGAAATGTGATTTGTACCCAGGACTGCTGTACTTTGCATGCAGATAATTTTTCCAAAATTCCTGGTAATGATATATCCTTTTCTCAGAACTAGAGTAAAGTATCCCAGGCAAGAGCAAGTCTGTCACACTTGAGAAGTTTGTATCACTGTCAAAACTACTGTGCCCTCTTTCCTCCTGTGCTGTTCTTCTGTACTATGCTACTCATATTCCTGCTTCATTTCTTATGTTTAGTAGTATCTGGACAAGCCTTTGCTAAATATGCTTTTCCCGGGGGACATACTTCACATAAGGAAGTGTTGGAGTCTCTGACCCATTGAGAAGAGCAAGTTAAGTTCTTTGGAGCAGACAAGAGCATGATATGAGGAGAATATACAGTGGAGAAGGAGTTATTTTCTTCCGCTTATGTGTTTACAACTTCTAAAATGTGATTTTGCAATATAAAAACATATTTCACCCATAAGGAGACAGACTTTCTGGAATTCAGTCCTTTGATTACCCCTTGCCACTTCTACTTAGACTTTAGGCCTGCGTTTTTTCTGCCTTTGCTTATTTTCCTCACAGAAGTAAGCTTTTTTCTTTGTAGATTAAGCAGCCTGCCTATTAAGCACATTTAGGCCACTTGGCAGGTAGAACAGCCAGCTAGGATGTGTGGGGATTGTGCAAGGGCAGTATGAAAATGGCTGAGGAGATCTGAAGCTGTTACCTGAACTCCCAATGTGACTTAACTTGTTCAAAGTCTAAGCTTCTCACCATAAAAATGCCTTTTGGAGTTTTAAAAAATTACCAGTAAGGCCTTCTTAGCTCTAAAAAGTAAATACCACTGCATCGCCATGAGAAAAGTCAGTTTGACCAGGCAGATAGAATTGATTGCATGACTAAAAGTAGTCTCTGCATAACTACACATTTTCATGATTATCTCTTTTGCACTAAGCAAAAGTTATGAAGTCTCAGTTGCTAGTGTATGAAGGCACACATATATGCATATTCACGTTCATGCTCAGTGATACCTCTAGATAAAAGCTATAGTAATGTGCAAACTCTAAATATCAGTATATACTGAGATACTGACTTCTATGTGGAGCTCTTCATAATTATGATGTGGTATATTTTTCCCTTATCAGTGGTTTTAGTATGGAGTAGTGGGTGAGGTTTCTGAGCAAAATAAGTTTGAGAAAATCACTATTTTATGGCAAAACACAAGTGCTGCTCCTCTAAAAGGTGTAGGTCTTGTACTCCATTACACGGTTACCACAAGATCTAGCTGCAGCCTTTGGCTGCTCCCAAATGAGAATCTAAATAAGTAGTTTAAGTGTTAAGTATACTTTACCTCTAACAATCATGTTATGTTCTGTAGTTTCCCAGAGGTGCCATATCTAAGTGTCTGCTCAGTAAAGTAGGAATTGACAACTCGGCTCATGACAGCTGAGTACTCACTTTGGGAGCCCAGTGGTATATTCCTAAAACAATGGCACTACCTAAGGTTGATAGCTTATTTCACCAAGTTTATAGGAAAAAAAAACCCAAAAAACAACCCCCTAAAAGCCAAACCACATTTTAATATTTCAGTGCAATTCAGTTGTGTTCCTCTTCTCTCCTGGGATATGTTTATTTCTCTTCTCTCTGTGAATCTTTATTTGCTGTGATATTTTGTTGTTGTTGTCTCTTGTCTGAAAATATTATTGATGTGGAAAGTTTTATTGATCAGAGCTTCTGCCCATACCTGTAGTGTTTAATAATCAGTAGGTGAGATGATAATGGGGCTCAGTTTTTCAAGTCTTGAGGACTTGTCCTGAATTTCATAAAAGATGTTTCACGCAGCTCTAAGAAACCTCATATAGCTTAAGAAGAGGTGGCCAGCAGCCAACTTCCAAATCAGCACTCTCCACTGTTTCATTAAAAGAAAACATTATCATAATATTGAATTACAAGTCAAATGGTGAAGGTATCTTTCCTGGTGTACAAGATATTATCCTTTGAAGTCATAAGGCCCAGAGTGATTTTCACATGAGGGTAACCAAGTAGGAAAAAAGTAAATAAAGGAGGAACACTGATTGTTTTTCACATTCCTCTCCTGGTTATAGAAATACACATGTTTGGATAACAAGGCCCTTACTACCCTTGTCTTTTTCTTTTCCTGAACTTTAACGCCCTTTATCCTTTATGAGTTGTCTAGGATATGTAACCTTTCTGGGGCATCTCTACATGTTGCCAAAAAAGGCTAACATTGCTGCTGTACCTTTGTGAGGCATTTGAAGTCATATTGTTTTTTAACACTTATTGATGATCTTGCAGTAGAGAATAGGAGGCTTGCCAGTGAATGTAGGTGAGATAAAAGAGAAATTTCATGAAAGAGCTGATAAGAGGCCACTTCTGTCCTAGGCCTAGATAGCAAGCCTTTTAGATGCAAGAGACTGGTACCTGCTGACGATGACTCCTCTGGCTGCTTTTTTCCAGTGGGAGTATTTGTGCTGTATTAGAAAAAGAGATTTGGACCTCATTCTCAAACTTACACTTTCATACTCAGATCTGTACTTTAAATCACATGTTGTGCTTCTGATACAAGACTGCATTTTAATAATAGGAAGGCAATACTGGGAGCTTTTGCTCCTGTAAGAATTTTTGCCTTAGTTACAGAGGCTCTTTAAAATTCAAATAGCTTGTACTTATGCATATTCCCCCCATTAACCACTCTGCTCAAGTTGTACCTGAGTAGGTTGTTTGTTTCTTTTTATAAGGAAAGACAAAAAGGAAAGAAAAACAAGATGGTTCTGGGGCAGGGGTGGTTTCTTGGGTTTGGTTTAATTATTCATTCATTTGAGAATGAATTTGCAACGCAAGAGTTTTCTTTTTAATAGATTTATTTAGACTTTTCCTAATCCCCTGCCTCTCCTTGGGTTGAGATGAATGTCATCTCTGGGGCAGACACAGAAGGACAAATAGAGGCTCTTGTAGTTGAAGCAACTAACTAGCAGGCTCTTTCAGGCTTTTGTCTTTCTATAGTGGTGGTGTAACTCATTCCCTCTCTGTTTTTCATTAAAAGGAGGCTGAGCCTTTTTTAAAGACAGTAGGTGAAGGCAAGGATAGCCTAATCTTGATAAAGGAATCAATCATTGGCAAGGGTATTGAAAGAAAGGGAGCTAGAGGAGGCTTATAGTGTTTTATGTATGTTCACTAGTGATTACACAAGGAGGATTTTGTCCTTTAGAAGAGAAAATATAGTATGCCCAATAGGAGGAAATAGCAAACAATGTGCTTAAAGATTGGTATGGTCAAATGAAACGGGCAGTTACTCTTTATAGATGACCTTGTGTGTATTATACTGTCCTTTTTTGATTAAACATGCATATTTTCAGTTTAAAACATGGAATCTGGTGCTTTTGCAAAGTGGCATTTTCATTTTTTCCTGCTGCACTTGTCACTGCCACATCTTGGAAACAACTGAATATATTGAGCTGGTTGTTATATATATCCCCTATTTAATTTAATACCTGAGTGTTATTTCATTATTAAAAATAGTTGCAGTGAAATATTTTTCTTGTTTCATTGCTGGGCAGACTGTTATGTAAATGACTTTGTGTGTGTGGATATTCCATTTGTGTGTGAGGGCATAGTGCACAACTGTGCATGCTCTCATCAAGGCAAAACTGTATTGAGAAGCCCTTTGCTTGCAGTTAGTGCACAGGGCTTTGAGGATTAGCATGGAAACTGTCTGGGAGCACACAACTTTTTGGGCATTTCTCTTCTGCCAATATCCTCTGTGTTGCAGAATTCGCTGGTGATCATGTGCTTTTCAGGAGAGAATGGGGTTTAGTACGTTTTAATGGGGCTAGGAGATTATACTGTTTCTAATATGAAATTGCAAAAGGATGGAATTATCTGCCCTGTATGGATTAGTTTCTGGTCCCTCAATAATCTCAGAATTCTTACAGAATAATCTCAGATTCATGTAGAAGCTGAAAATTGGAGGAAAACTTGTATCGATCCATGGCTAAGAGTCCTGTAGAAGGAAATCGATGTTGCCTGTGGTAGTTCTTCCTTGTCCTTTATATGAACCAGGAGGGCTAATAAGACAACAATAATGAAGTTTTTGCATCACACTTCCCATTTGTTTTGCTAAAAGCATCTTCACCAAGAGGCTGATACTACCATCTGTGGTTTTATATATATACAGTGACTCAGAGGACTAAAAGCAGAGCAGGAATGGGAACCCTGCTTGTGGACCTTGCTCATGGGTAGTGTCTCTGCTGGACACAACGCAGAGGAAGGTATGGAGCGTCCTTATAGCTGAATTAAGCTGGTATACAGGGGTTAAATTCTCAAAGAGGAATCCTTAGATGATGAAGAGCCTTGGCAGTCATCCCTGTGTCAAAAGTAGAAAGAAAAAGAGTGCAGGAAATATGCCTTTGTGCTTGGATAGCCTCTGTGAGAAGAGCGGCCCTTGGGGGATTCTTGGAGGTTTAGAGCACCAAAAGGAACATTAAGTAACCTCAAAGATCGAGGGAGCTCAAGGACAGCTTCAAGTCACTTTTGCCCTCTCTATTTAAGTTATGTTGTGTGAAATTGAGTAATGGAAAATAATTTTCTATTTACTAATTTGAAGTCTGATCAATTCCACCTTCATTGTAATAATTCAATCAAAACCTGTATCTGAATATTGTATTTCTTTCACTTTCTTGCTGGCACACAATTTCTCTTTTGCTGCAAGCTGTTGCACTGCCATGCTATGGAAGCTGAAGGGCAGAGACACAGAGCTCCTGCCACAGGCCACAAAATGCAGAGGCATCTGGAAGGTGGTATCTGAACATCTCCTAGAGGGCAGCTGTCTAGCAATTATGTCTCTTTTGCCCAATTTTATTGGTCAGCTCTGGGCAGTTCATAGAGGAGCTTTTTGGCCTCTCAGTGTATGAGTTTGTTGAAAACTAAATACCTTTTATCATGGGAAACTGAATTTGGAAATTTTGTTTCCATCATATCAAAATCATGATGAAGACTTGATCTGAACATTTTCACCAACAAAATTGTTCCAAATTTATGCTTTGACTTAATCAAAATGAGTCATTCAGTATGGTAAACAGTCTGTTTTGAAAGCATTTACGTACTTCCCCTCAGCTAGGTATCACACTGTTTTACTGCTTTAGTGTTACAAACTCTGAGCTCAGAGAAGATATGTTTAAACCTTAACAAACTGCTATAATAAATTCCACGTGAATATTTGGAAGATACTGTTCCCCACTACGTAATGGAACTGGCATTTCCATATGAAACATGCCATAAAAAATAATCACTGCTCAGCATTTTGTCGTTATCAGCAGAGAGTGAGGCTAAGGAGCCCTTCTCTTCTGCTTTCTAGTACTCTCTGCATCTACAGGCTTTACATCTTCCTTCACCTTCTCTTGTGGCTGATTATGCCTGTCACATCTATATCTCCTTTCAAGCTGGAATTGAAAAACACTAGAATGAGTGCTGTTCTGAAGAAATAAAACAATTGTATTTAGTCCTATAATTTTATGCACAAGACCACAACAGTTTTGAAGTGCTGTTCTCTTGGAAGGCAAAATGTATTGCCATCAGGTATTCCTTCTTGGTTCTTCTTTGGAGCTGCCTGAAAGCCTCTATTAAGAGTTCAGCACATGCCCCTTAATTTTATTCATCTCAGAGTTATACAACTAATGTAAGGCAGTCATCCAAGCCATGCTCCTGCTGTGATGATGGTTATTTGACAGTTTGTTTTAAAATAGCATCTGAGGGTGCAATTTCACATTCTTTTATTCTAATGACAAAGCCAGCTTGAAAGGCTTGCTTCCTTCCTCTCCCCCAAGCTTGCAATTCTTCTGGTTTTGCCAGTGTAACCAGTTGTGTGGATCAACTGTCAATTAGATTGAAAATACTGAAGGGTTAACCTAAAAAATTTAACCAATGAGAAAGGAAAATTTTCCTTAAGAACAGACAGCATTTTCTATTGTAGAAAAATGAAAAACTGTTTTAAGATTTGAAAAGGGAATAAAAGGTTCCAAGAATAAAAAATTTGGAGGTTTTCCACTTTTTGGTTCATTGAACACTTCTGCATGGTTTTTTTTCTTCTTTTTTCTACCTCTGTTTTCACCAGTTTTTACAAATCCGAGGAGACCCCTATTCCCTGTGAGAAAAACCCAATTATGCCTCTCTCAGTTTATTTTATATGTTTCTTTCCCCATTAATGTGTATGGAGGAGCAAGGGAAGAATGTGTACCAGATTATTAGTTGAGGATTTGGAATTCTGCCATCTCCAATGCAAATATGAGATAAACAGCAAATATGTTTTATACATGCCATCACCCCGGGAATGGCAAACTTTCAAATGCAAGGTTGTACCTTAGACCGATGAAATACTACCAAGAAAAAAGAAATTGATTTCCAGTGAAGCTTTAGATCATATGGACAAATCCCTCTTCTTCAGAACCTATACTGGTACAACCCGTGTTACCTGTCAGTACATAGCTGGCAGAAATGGAGTAGATGCCTCTTCTGCTAGCTATTACCCCACTGTGAACACAAAAGAGGAAAGTAAGGAGAGCAGAACGGAGCTTTCCTGAACAGTGCATCTCAAAGGTCCTTGGCAAGCCTTCAGAGTATTGGATACCATATGATTGATTCCTATCCACTTTAATAGAGGTGAGACACAATGCAAAACCTAGCTCTTATTATCTGTGAGTAATAAGTAGTTAGTATATTAAAACAGTATTATAAAAACAGATGTACGAGTAATGAGCAACTGCGCTATAAAAAGAGAAGTCTTTCCAAGTTAATGTGACAGTATGTACACACATGATAATTGCATGTATATACTACACAGTAGTAGATTTGGAGGACAAAGTAGGTGGCATATTTTTGTAGATTTTTGGATATCAAGAAGTGGGTTTGGCATTCTATTTCTTAACTGTAATTAAAATAGTCATTCAGATCTATTTCAGTACTGAAAACTGAATAGGAAATTATAATTAGAAAGTTGCTATTCATAGACAATATGCCAGGTTAGGGAAGTAGTATCAAGACGAGGACCCAAGAATTCAGTCTTGCGTCTTATCTGGTAGGTGAGATCTGTGAGAAAAATGTAGGTGACATGGGCAAAACTTTTTCTGGGTGAGTTCTAACAGCTGTTGAACAGTGGTGGAAACCTGCAATGTACTGGATTTGGTGCTGGGGCTTAAAGGGTCTTTGTTTTTTAAGTGCAGCATAGTGATTTTATTAGAAACAAAGATTTGAGGCTTGAAAGGATGAGTACACACTCTACAAAGCATTGGACAGGATAATGAATGTTGGACTACATGATTCAGCAAAATTCACTGTCCAGGGAAGGAACTGGCCACTGAGTGACAGAATAGAGAAGGTGAGGAAATGAGAGACAAAGCAGCATTTTGTGTAACTGGAGGCAGCTAGGAAGGAGGCATGCTGTGAGCAGTAGGAAAGAGAACTGTAGGAATTTTGTACAGCTGTAAATGCTGTAAATGTCTAGTCGTTCTGTGTGTCATGGAGACTGCAGATGATTTTCGACACTCTAAGTGAATATCGTAACAGTGTCTGGTTGTGAAAAGCCGTTCAGACTGATACCCTTAACACCCTTCAAGAAAGATAATTTTTTGTCAGCAGATGGGCAAGGAGGTTCTGTCTCTTGTGGGTGGGGCACCAGATAAGATTGCAACAGTAGGTACTCTGAAGTAAACAAGCAAGGAGCCACCAAGGGATAGTCCATACTGACATAAATGATTTGGTTTCATTTCATAGAAAATAACTAATTTTTTAGAAGTCTTCTAATGGTGCCAAAGAAGGACATACAAGGTATGCATTTAGATGCCGTTCATGTTCTGCACATAAAATAATACAGAAAGTGCTTTTTAAAAAAAAAACCCAAAGAAAACAAAAAAAAAAGGTCTGTAATATTCTGCTAGCCAGATATGTTGTATAAGACTTGGGTCAATGGCATGCCTGTCCACATTTTCTGCGGAAAAGAGGCTGTATGGTTTGGCTAGCCTTCAGCTCACTGGAGGGGAAGCAACTTTCTTGACTTGTTAGACCACACTTATTCAGATGGGGTTAAATTAACAACCAAGAGGAATGATAGAAAAGTGAGGAATAAAAATCACTTGTTTAGCACATAGTCAAGATGTTGCAAATAAAATTAATCAAGGCACGAAGCACTGAAAGAGAAATTCTTTAATTGCCTACTGCCAACATGATGAGGCTTGCTAATAAACAAGAGACGATCAAATGGAATGAATAATTTCTGAACTTAAATGCTAATAAGGTGGAATTTCTCATAATAGGAGGGAAGATTCCTGTGATTGAAATCAAAGAGTGGAAGTAGGTTGGGAAAAGAATCTCGTGGCAAAAATGACATTTCCTTTTCCCCCAGGCATTGAACCAAATGATATTGAAGGCAAAAAGATCGATTGATACCAAAAATAAATGTTGATATGCTTGTTGATAACTGCTATAGACTGTCAAATCCAACGAAAGACCTGGATGAAACACTAATTAGCCCATTGTATTTAAGGCGAGGAAAAAAAGCTTTTTTTCTGTGTGGATGCGAAGCCTTCAGTTCAAGTGGCATATTGAAGGTGTCATTCTGCCAGCATGACAGCATCTTTGCAAATGTTGAGTAGATGACAGTATATGAATGCAAATCCTCATATCTCATTGTCTTAGAGCTATTCTCAGCAAATAAAGAATTGAAGTAAGGCCTGAGCTCAGATGTTATAAACCCAGATGTTATACAAGTGGAAATGATTATGGCTTTGAAACAGCATAAAATCTGAAGTGATTGGTTATGTACTTCAGCATAGATATTCAAATAAATGGACTTTATTGGCTCAATAGCATCTCAAGTGCTATATCTTGGTACTTCCAGAACAGGTGAATCTCCTGAAGTTTAAAACATTGTTGAAAGAAAGGCTGTGCACGGAAAAATGCAGATAATGGTGTTGTGTGTAAACAGCTAGAAAACCACAAACCTGTACCTGAAAGGGGAGGCTATGCTGGTGCAAAAAAATAAGGGAAGGGGGGGAGAAGTACATTGCAAAACAAATTAAAAAGGAACCAGCAACAGAGTTAGGAAGTCTAAGGAAGTTTTCCAAGTGCATTAGTAGCAAAAATACCTTAACAATTATATGAATCTTTCATAGATGTGTGTGGTAGAGACAATGTGTGTCACAGAGACAATAAAAAAAAAGAGTTCAATAAATACTTCTAGGAAGAAAAAACAACAATTGATGCCTCACTGGGGGAAACATAGAAATAATGCGATAGTTTTCATAACACAAAGATGCTGAGAAAAAGCAATTAATAAAATGCCAGATTTGTAAAACAACTGGTCATGGTAGCTTGTGTTCATGAATTTTGAAAGAACTAGCTAAGGAGTTTTTAAAAGACACCCACGTTTAATTTTTCAGTACACATTGAGATACTGAAGAAATTCTGGAGAACTGGAAGAAATTTTATGTTAGGTTAGTATTTTAAAAGGGTAAGTTAAATATGCTGGATGGCTGTATTAATTGCATGTGCTGATATGCTCTTTACTTATGTGAAGAGGACATTTTTTTTTAATGAGTTTACAAGTTTCACAAAAGTCATGCTGGATGTAGGACATTCTGACTTCAGTCATATCCTTAAATTGATACAAATCACTGTCACATGTAGGTTTAAATTAAAAGTGTAAATAGGAATTGTTATCAATTAACTCTGCCTGTAAGTTTTCTGTAAGGGTAAGTTCCAGGCTATGTACTTTTTAACATTCTTAGCAGTAACTCGGAAGAGAATGTACAAACTGCGCTGATGATCAGCTAATGATAACATAAATATTAAGGTAGGAAAAAATAGGGCAGAGTCCAACTCACCGACGCAATAAAACCAGGTATCTCAAAGGAAATGATACAGATGTAGAGGGTTGGTATACCTGTTCAGGAAGGAAGTATGCCAGAGAGAGATGATGTCGTGGTGGGTGATCAACTAAGAGGATTTATTTTGACTAAGATGACTGATGAGATTGCTGTGTGGATAAACGGGAAGATCTTGGGAGGGAGCAGAATGGGAATTCTGCACAAGATGGCATTAGTGCACACTGATGGCTGCTTTTCAGCAAGGCCCCTGACAAACTGAAGAGGGTTCTAAGAAGATCTTAAAGTATAAGCTTTGGCAGAACTGCATTTTGTCATATTGCTCCTTTTTGTGATAATTACCTGCAATCTATGTGGACAGAGTACAAGAACTGTGATAGAGTAAGCAAGGGACACGGGGACTAACCAACTATTGAGCCAAAAATAGAAGATTTTAAAAGCAAGCAGCAGGAGACCACAGTGACATTTTCAAGGTGAAAGGTTAATAACTTAAAGCTGTAAATAGTCATGAAGGACAGAGACTATTTATTGAGCTGAAAGTGAAGGTTTAACACTAATTGCAAATGCTAGGATAGGTGGTGGACAAAGAGTCTCTTTTTTGTCTAGCCTGACTTCCTGACAGTCAGATCTTTTAGTTTGTATGTTAGTTTATCTTTTCAGAGAAGCAGTGAGAAATATTGAGTTGCTATTTTGATTTTAGACAGGGAAAAACACTAGAAAATTGTCAAAGGGAAATTCCTATTTTGGCAGGAAGATGGCTTGGCAGACTTAAATTGATTTCCCATAATGAATTCTGTAAGTATTTTCTGTAATTTTCTGCAAAGTAACGTCAGGACTCAGGGAAAGCTTTAGCTCTTCAGTTGTCTGAATGCTTTTTTCTGTAAGATACTGAAAGAAATTGAATTACCTTCAGGCTGCTGGAGGCGTCTGATTTTTACTGTGGTTGATTACAGAAAAAGCAATGGATTTGTGCTGTGCTGTGCTGTTAAAAGTTCCCATACTTTTGCTGTGACAGTTGAATATTGTTACATTTACTGTTTTGTCCTAATTGTTTTAACTTAAAATCACAGATCTCCTTTCTCTCCATATTTTATTTCTTTTCACTTTTCACAATTGCCTTCTGCTGATCAAGACAGAGAAATCATGTAATTCATAAGAGATAATCTTTATTATTTGTTTAATGTTGAAATTCTTGTCATACAGGGATTACTTACAAGCATGTATGAGAGTATATGATGTAGGGCTATTGGGAGGATCTCTAGAGTTCCCAGTTTCAAAAGAAATTGAAGAGTTTCTTTTAGTGACTGTGTGCACTAGATTTTCAGCTCAATCAGAGAGGTTGAATTGGTGAGCAAGAAAAATAATTAAGATGTAAAGTAAGAGAGTAGGCTGCACTGAACTGTTACAAACCACTATCTCGTGCATGGATTCATCATACCGTGAGTCCTCTTCTGCTCAGTCATAGCCAGAAATTTTTTGCTATGAGGAAATAAGTGAATGGGGGCGTATTTGTGGGGGTGCATATGAACAAATTCCTTGCCTGTCACTGAGTCTAGGGTTTTCTGTTCAAGTGTATTTTGTCTCTCAGTGAACTCGGCTATAATGACTGCCTTTCCTTCCTCTCACATGCCCAGTTCAGTTAGTGGCATCTTCCCGAGTTAGGTGAGTAGGGTTGTTGCCAGGCATTTGGCTTTTTGCCATAATTTAATAGGCTGTTGCTGACAATCTGTGCCATGGATAATGTGATCAGCTGATTGAGTTTCGTGCAGTGGCCTTTGTGAGAAACTGATAGTTAAGTTTTAAGATATCTTAATATCAGACCAGCAAACTTCATAGATACTTATATCAATGGTACAAAACACTTTTTGTACATTGTTTACCTTCACCATCACCAATGGCAATGGATATTTTTTTTTACACTAAAGTAGTAAATTCATGCTTCAAATAGCTTAGGTCTCTATTCATGGTAGTTTGCCACTAGAAACTGTGTTTTCTAATGAGAAATAAATGCTAAAGGTGTTTGTGTAATTGGAGAGGTAGGAGAGTACAAGTCAAATGCTTTGATTAAGTTTTAGTTTTGTCAGGAGGAATATTTCTAGCAGACCTTCTGCCATTACGGGACTATATTTTGTGGGTCCCATGATATTCATGCTATTTCCAAAACACATAAACAGGATGTGAGGAGGTGAATGGGTGGAACATACTTTACAGAAAGCCTTGAGGGAAGTAAATACTGAAACTATCGCAGCACTTACAGATTGCGAGATACAGAACTGAATGACAACTTAACAGACACAAAGCATAAGTTGGGAGGAGCAGACTGAAGTTGTTAAAAGGTCTTGTTCTCTTTCCACAGCAGAACTTCTTAGAATATGGCAAAGTAGATTTTTTTGCAATATGTGATTGATTTTTAGTATGGATCTTTCCAACAGTTTTATGAAGAGATACCCCTGTCATTTTTCATAAGGCAAGCCAAGAAAGGCAATCCTCTCATAAGTCTGCCAAACAAGAATTCACATTCTTTTTGAGGATTTCATCCTATTATTGAAAATACTTTACTTAGCAGACAAGTCTCAGTCTTACATAAAGTGCAAAATAAGCTTTTCAAACATTAATGTCCGTACATATTTGAACACAGAGGCAGGAAAAAATCTGGTGTTTGACCGCTTGTCTGTGGAGACCACAGGTCTGTCATCAGTACAGCATGCATCTATTGCAGCATGATCCTGTTCTGTTCTACAGTTATCCTTTCCTTGGAAACCCATGAAGACTGCCGGATGTCTTGAGTGCTACAATAAAAGATGGAAGGATGCAATATTCTCGTGCTATGACTCATTTCACAACATTTTACTCGCTGTGTGATGCACATTTTCATATATATTAAAATGAAAAAAACATTTTGTGCAGTTTAAAATTGGACCAGATATTGCTGAAAATCTAAAAGCAGTGGTATGTTTGGAAAAAGATGAACATATGTTTGGGGATTTTTTGTTTTTCTACATCTTTCTTTATGTTTTCAAAATATCACTGTTCAAATAAGTCCTCTTAAGTATACCTTAGCTGTTATCAATGGCATGTATATACATCTTTGTCTCAACTACAGTTCATGTGAATATTGGTAAAGTAGAAAATAATTTCTTTGGCCTTTTACATAATCTGAGATTTTGCTATTTTTTCCAGCACAACCAAGCTTTACACCAGGACTTATGCACAAATGTGTATGTATTTGTGTCATAATTACAATAAAATGTCACCCTTACCAATGAAGGTTTTTATAGATATATGACAAAGTGATCCATGAGATAAAGCAGTGGAGAGAGTACATGTTCCTAGAGATCAGACACAAGAAAATTACCTGATTCCTTTGAAAATCTGTGCTTCGTGCCTGACTGTAAGAAAAAAATCTATTTTCTGAATGTGTGTAGTGATGCAAAGGTTTCGTTAGTGTTATTCAGATGGGGCATTGTTCTTGTGTGGTGAAGGTGCAAGCACTTATGCAGGTCCTCCCAGAAGATTGCTGATAACTTTATGTCATGTATTATACAGCTAACATATATTTTACAGCTGGACTCTTCCAAGCATAGAATCATGGAACAGTGTGGGTCACGTGGGACCTTTAAAGATCATCTAGTCCAATGGACATCTTTTACTAGAGCAGGTTGCTCATAGCCCTATCCAACATGAATGCTTTAGAGCTTTAGTTGTTGGCAGGCAGCTAGATTTACTGTCACTGCAACATGGGCAATGCTGTAACATACAGTGTCTTTAGAGGCTATATACTGGTAAAAAATGGGAATGGATAAAGAATAGCAAAGAACACATTAGTAAGTAAAGTATTTTGTTGTAGTTATATTTCTGGGAAGTGGTAGGGCTATTTTGAAACATCATCAGGACAGTACTGCACCAGTACACTGTAATGAGAGCAGTGTAATAAGACAGGTCTGTCGTGATCATATATTCAGGTTTAACAATACTGGGGCATAGTCTTGTATAGGAATACCAAGTTCATCCCCAATTCTTTTTGTTTTGTTATAGTTGTTGCCTTCTGCTCTGAATCGCATGAAGAAAACTCTTCACCAAATCCACCTGAGAAGCTCTCACTGATAAAAAATAGGATGATGTCATCACATGAGCCTTCTAAACCAGGTACTGAAAGCCCCCTTCCTTACAATCTCCTTATTTCTTCTTCAGAATCTAGGTGTAACATAGATGTTGGCAGTCACAAGTACTTTTTACCAGAAATCTGTGCCGCTAGCTTTCTGACTGGAAATGGAGCGATGACTCAGAAAGGTTGGTGTAACCTTAAGGGAATCCCTTACTTCCTTAAAAAACAACAAAACCCAAGCAGAAAACCAAACAAACAAACAAACAAAAGAACAATAAAAAAACAAACCACAAACCCAAACCAGAAAAATAAAAAACGTTGTCTCCATCAGCACAGTGTAATCCCCCAGATCTAGGTTTGGAAATTCTTGAAACAAAAGCAAATTAGTGGAGCAACTACAGGACAACCAGCAACTATAGAACAAAGTATGTTTCTTGATACCAAATGAAGGTTTTTTTCAACTGGAATTTTCTTTTTCTAGGCATCATAAAAGTGTGATGAGCTGAACAAAATGCTTGTGAGATAGGTATGATGAGTTTGGTCTTACTGTGGTGCTGGGATAGATGTAACAAACACTATAAACGCCTAAGAGAAATGAACCAGTTATCAGTAGTGTGGAAACCTGGAAACTGAAGTGGCACATTTTCACTAAGTAAACTAATCACAGAATGGTTGAGGTGGGAAGGGACCTCTTGAGATCATCTAATCCAACCCCCCCGAGCTCAAGTGGAGCTGGCTAGAGGTGGTTGTCCATGATCATCTCCAGATGGCTTTTTAATATCTCCGTAAATGGAGACTGCACAAATCCTCTGGGCAGCCTGTTTCAGTGTTTGACAACTCATATGGCTAAGAAGTTTTTTCTTGTGTTCACGTTGAATCTCCTGGTTTATTTATTTGTGCCCATTGTCTCTTGTTTTCTCAGTGGACACTACCGAGAAGTGTCTGGCTTCCTCTTTATTCCTTCTCATCAAATGTTTGTACACATCGATAAACTCCCTTTGAGCTTTCCCTTCTACAGGCTGATCAGTCCCAACTCTGTCAGCCTTTCCTCTTTATGAAAGATGCTCAAGTCTCTCAGTTGCCTTTGTGGGCATATGCTGGACTTAGTCCAGTAAGTCCATATGTTTCTTGTATTGGGGAGCCCAGAGCTGGGCACAGTACTCTAGTTGTGGTCTCACCACAGGAAGGATCACCTCTCTCGATCTACTGACAGTGCTTTTCCTGATGCAGCCCAGAAGGCTGTTTGCCTTCTTTGTCACACGGGTGCATTGCTGGCTCATGGACAGCTTGTTGTCCAACAGGACCTCAAAGTCCTTCTCTTCAGAGCTGCTTTGCAGACAGTCGGTCCCTGGCACGTGCTGATGCCAGGGGTTATTCCTCCCCAAGTGCAGGATTTGCCATTTCCTTCTGTTGAAATTCAAAAGGTTCCTATTGGCCCAATCTGTAGCCTGTCCAGACTTTTCTGAATGGTGGCCCAGCCATCTGGTGTGCCAGCTGCTCCTCCCTGTTTAGTACCTCTGTGAACTTGCTGAGGGTACACTTTGCCCCTTTGCCCCAGGTCATGAATGAAGATGCTAAACAATAAAGTCAGGACTGTGCATGCTAGAAAGGTCACATGTTCCTCACCAGAGGTGGCAAAGTGATCTAGACTTGCCAGGGAAGAGTTCCTTATAGTAACAACTTGCAGATGGAATCTTTACAATGTGAATCTCCTTTTCTGACATGCCCTGTGACTGTCTATGAGCCTTTTTCAATCTAAGCTTCTTCAGAACACTTTTGTAACACTTTGAAACATGTCCTTTGCTGATTGTAGTAATATAGATATATTCCTCTCTAATTTACTTTTTTCCCCTTTTCATTTCTGTCACATTTTGCCTTTCTAGGGACCCGTGCTTGAAGTTCTCCAGGTTCATAGGTGCTAAGCAAAACTGGATATGAAGCATCTATAAGGTGGTACACGGTAGTGTCAGATATTGCAGCTTTCAATGTTCTCTTATACTTTGACCACATGAGTGTACCCAGTTCATTTACTCTGAGATTTACACTAAACAACAGCTTCTTGTTGAGTTGATCTTTCTGTGATAATGCAATACACATGATCGATTGCTGGAAAGCTCAGAGGCCTTTTTTATCAGATGTCAACAGCTTCCGTGATCTATTTCAGTCTATTCTTCCAGACATTCAGATCCTCTCAGGCCTCAGGTTGTGGTAGATACACTTTACGTAGTCCAGAGAGTATGGTAGTTAGGTTCTTTTGAAGTAAAATGTTGTGTTGGTTTGCAGGAAATGTTTGTGTTGTTATCTGAGCTGCAAACTGCTTTGTTATGTGAGGCACGTTCTAAGGATTAAGTCTGCATTGGTACAGTCCTTGCTACTGCAAGCAGGGGTACTGGTAAGATTAAATTAAATGATTTTGTAATAAATATTGCTTTCAAGCAATTCTCTGTTTAAAAAAAGAAAAGGAGATTTTTCTTTCCATAGCTTTACTCTCTTGCACTGACATAATATTGTGAGAGAAATTGCTTTCCAAGTCGTGTAACCTACTAGACTTTTACCTAATAAAAATATTACTACTACTGACAATAATTCTGTGGGTACTGTGTTAACCTGTCAAACCTCAATAAATTTGAAACAGCACAGCAGCTCTGGATCAGGACTCTGCTTTGTCTCACACAGCCGTGGAGTTTCTGAACTATTGAGATCTCTAAAGCTGTCTTGCAGGATCATCAAACCATAGCCTGAAGCTGTGCACAGATTTCTTTCCCTAGATCCAGTAGAGCCAGGAGAGTGGCCACCTTCCTATGCCCTGCTGGAAGGTGGCATTGCACATGTACACACATAATTTGCCAGTTCATCTGCTTGTGTCTTCTGTTTAAAAATGATGGGCTGAACAATGCAGTAGACCTTTTCTAAACTTTTGATGAGGTGGGCTGAGAAACTCTTCAGGTGGTTGGCCCAACTGGTAGGTTGACAGAGGCAGTAACCTCCAGCAAACAACAGGCCAGACAGGGCTAGGAAGGATGTGTGTTCAGGTGGAAGTTCACAGCCTGTCCCAAGCCACAGTGGTGTGCAGCAATGCTGACATCTGTCCTTCTCTTACCCCTACACGCTGGCTGCTGTTTTATGAAAATGTGGTTACAATTAACTTTAAATATTAGGAAAACTTGTCTACTTTAGCTGTTGTACTCAAAAGATACTTCCTTTTCTTCTTTTTTTCTGAAAATTTAGTGAAAGTATATAATCCTCAAGAGGCTTTTATGTTTTTTTTTATTTCTAACCCACCTGTATTGCCTGTGCAACTGCCTATCCTCATTATATCCCTAACCTCAATTCTGTTCTTTACATTAGTCTTTTCTTCTGCCAAGGAATAGCACTGCCAAAGTGATAACATTGTCATTCATGTTTGTAAGGTCTGAATACCCTCTGAACATATACATGTTTAGAGATCATATACATGTGTGTAATCTCTTACTATTTCTCATATGGCTTGGGGGTCCTCCAGTTATTACTGTAATATTATTATTACTACTAAAAATAAATATCTTGCAAGTTAATATCAGCTTACCATATCTATTTAGCCCCACTCTGTGTGGGAGAGCTTTGTGCAGCTAACATCCCTTCAGGGAGTCTATATTAGATGGATGAGAGAACAGTGAATTACTTCTTGTCTGGTTTATAATATGCTGATTATGAAAAATTCTGGCCAGGTTGATCTATTGTTCTCATGCTGCAAATGGACTCTGGAGTTTGTTAAGAGGATGTTCTTGTCCGTCCTGCTGAAGGAAAGCAAAATGTTTTAAACAAATAAAAACATGTAAAGCTTGCATTACTGAGCTATTTTGCTTGAGACTTTGTCAAGCTCTTTCTGTTGCTGTGAAAGGGCTGACCTTAGAGTTCCATTTGTTCCCCTCTGCCAAAACACTAAATCCATACAGTTTCAATATTTCTGCTGCACTAGGTATTATTCTCATTCTGGATTTTATGCGCATGTGGGCTAGACCTTCCACTGCTGTAAATTCACTCTTGATACTGGTGGGAGGAGAGTAATTTACATGTGCCAAGAATTTACAGGGTTGTTCTACCTTATGGCATGTTTCTGCACCCATCGTGCAGAGACTGTTGTAATTGCACAAGACAAACTTTCTTTTTTCCCTTCAACTCTTCCAATTTGGGGGACAGCCCCCTTACACTACAGATCTTCTTATTCATGTGACTACGTGGCCCCTGACTGTTGAACTACGGAAAGCATTAATGAAAACTTCGATTTTTCATCACAGAAATCTCTTGTATCATTGGCTCAAGCTGTTCATGGGTGACGTCTACAGACAATTTTGGAAAACCGGACTGGGTGTTATCTTCAGTTGGTGTCCTGGTGTCTCAGGAGAGGCAGCAGATGCTTCTGGAAAACAGTTCCTCCCGTGGAGATGTTGAAGGTAGGCAGAATTGCAGTTCGCCTTGAATGGACATCTTCTTTCTCCAAGCACTGGTAGCAGCTGTAAGTGGCAGCAAAAGGAGCCAGCAGGCTGAGGCTTCAGTCATATGTCACTATGTTCTGGGCCACTGACAGCGCACTTACTTAGGAGTTGTGCACAAGAGTCATTGAGAGCCATATAATGTATATGTACTACCCAAGTTGTGTATGGATGTACCCTGTATGTAGCCAGCCCCTTTGTATACTCCTTTTGTATCTTCCTGTTTTAGGAAAAGCTTACAGAGACTGGATTTTTCTTAGCAAACTCAACCTTTTACAAGCCAGAGCTGGCTCCATGTGTCTGCTGTCTGACTTGCCAGCTCTTTGGCTTTTGTTGAGCTTTTTGCTTTGTTTGGTTTCTTCACTTCTCATTCCTTTTGTCACTTCTTTACTTATTTCCCTCATTTTTATTTTATTCTTGTTTCTCTGCTGGTTTGGGGTTTTGTGTGTAGTCTGCTCTTTTGTTTTCATGATTCCTGTATTCAAACTCCTTTCCCATTTTCCTCTTATTATCTCTCTTCCATTTGCACTGTAAGTCTCCTGGTTTTGTTTTTTTTCCTCACAGGGGACGTTTTCCTCCTGAACACCAGTAGACTCCCAGATAGATGTGAGTTCAGCCTGCACAGCCCCATCCTGCCTGGAAGCTTGGACTCTTGTTCACTGGAACTGGCCGTATATTCACAGGATGCTGTTCCTCTCCTCCAGAGGTTCACAGTTGAAATCAGATATGTGGAGACAAACAGAAATATAATAATTTCTCTGAGAGTTGGCCATGAGGAAGATACTGGGTAAGACAATCAATTTGCAGCTGTTTAGACTTTGAATTGCAGGGCAGGGTGACGTCCCTCCAGGACACTGTTTATCTGTATCTTCACCATTCTTGAGACCATTGCTGCTGTTACAGCAGAAAATGAAGGTAGAACTGTTAGGACTGAAGCATGCAACTTCCTGACTGGGTGTCTGTAACAGACCCAGTTTTTTGTGTCCCCTTTGCAAAGAGTACAATTGCTTAGGATTCACTTTTCTTCCCTCGTGTTTGGATGGGTCGGGGTGGTTGACTTTCTCACTAATGCTCAGGCTGTAGCTGTAAAATGCACTCATTTCAAAGACTGCCTTGGCAACGTGACTGATACTAAGTGTTCAAGGAGTCCTATCTTTGCTACAAGGGATGTATTTTTCATTTTGAGATAGGGTTAGACCTACCTGTTTTGTAATTTCTGTCTGCTAAATTCAGGACCATCCTATTTGCCTCATTTGTAGAGTTCAGGGAAGGGACAAACAAGAAGAGGTGAGAAGTGAAGAAAAATAGAAAGTGCAGCAACCCTGGGTCTTGTCCTGTATTATCTTCTTTGATCTTTGCAGCGTTTTACGTTTTCCATTCCTGTCTGTGGCAGAATGCAGTAAGGAGGAGAAATGGGCAAGGGGAATGAATCACAACAGGAAAAGAAGGAGAAAGTACACGTCATCTGGTTTTGCCATTTTTCGTGTGCTTGTTTTTCCTTTGCTGCAATCTGCCTTGTAAGAACCTGGGTCAGGCGCACAACAGAGCTTTTTATTTCCATCACCTGACTGACTCCTGTGGAGAACTTAAGCAATAGGTCCCATTTCTTGTTTTCTTTGAATTCTTTGGCACTCCCCAGGCTTCAATGGAGATCTGTAGCCAAGAATCCTGGTCAGCCAAAGACAGCAGAGTTTGACTAAAAAAACTTATTTATTTTCCCTCAGATCCCCCTCTCTCTCTTCTGCTTTTAGCTATTGCTCACTTCCTTCCTGGCTACTCCTTCTCCTTCTTCCTGCCAGTTTCACAAGGTATCTGATGCATTTCCGCGGATCAGTTTCTAATGTTCTTTTTTACCTGTAACTGCCCTTGCTAGTTCGAATATTTAACAAGCTTCTGCAGCTGCAGCCACAGCTCTATTCCCCTATATAAACTGATAAAATACCTTTTTGATATACCTAGCTGCCCAGATCAGGCTTTTATCACAGTCACTGCAGCGTCTCTGAAGTGGATCATACATGTTGAACAGCTTATTTGAGCACTGCAAAACAATTTTACACGAAATCAATGTTATCTCTCTAAAAGTGATGGCATTTAGATTTATTATAATGGAAGCAGCTTCACTGGAAGTGGGCATAGACACTGGTATTACTTTTTCTTAGTGAAGGAAATGAAGACCTGGAAAGCTCATAGTATTTAATATTAAGGTTTTAAAGATGGTAGGTGACTGAGTCCTGTTTTAAGACTGAAAGGAGGGGAAGTAACAGAGGCAAAACATAGTTAGTAACCATGTTTAAGTCAAATACCTTTCCTTTCTCTTTAAAGGGAAACTTTTAAAAATCCTTGCACAATTCCAGGAAAATTTAAGCATGCAACCAGGACAAAATTTATTTCTAACACAGTGATTGACTTGCCTTACTAGGCAGGTGGTCTGAAATTAACATTCTCTTCATGGTTATGATTTTAACAATATTGATTTTTAAGAGGAGAGACCATCCTGAAGGGTTCCCACTTTCCAGGGACTTAATTTGGAACTTGTCTCAGAAATCTATCCCCACTTTATCAGGGTTAGAGTTAACAGTGCTTGTTTGTGTCATATCTAATGTCTTTGTACTATTTTGCTTTAACTCACTTTTCCCCTCTTTACCACACAAACCCAGAAACAGTCACACCTCTTTAGAGTCCTATGTGCTTTTTTTCCTGAGTGGTTCCACATGCCTATGTTTGTTGTTGACTACAATTATTTCATATTTGACATCAGTAAGAGGCTAGTTTGTTTCAACTGAGTTGAAAGCATCACTTGGGGGAGGGATAATCATTTCTCTTTCCATGGTCAATAAGCCAAGTTGATTTTGTTCTGTTTTGTTTCTGAACTATAAGGCACTAGCCATGATAGTCTTAGTAGGCCAAAAAGCAAAGAAGTACATCTTTATGGGGGGATGGTGGTGGTGCTAAAATGCCTTGCCAGTTTCTGAAATTCTTATAGAAACTTGGATCTTGGACACTACTGTTCTATTAATGTGGTTTTATCCACAGAAGTTATTTAACTTCTACTGTTGTACATGGAAACATCGCCATGTAGCTAATCTGAACATCTATAAATACTTGTGGTCATCTGAGTTTCATAAAACTATGTGTCTATATGTCACAAGCCTTTTAAAGGAGGTAGTCTGGTTAGTGTCCTCAGAGAATGCCTAATGTGTACTGTCAACAATGAGCACAGTCATTTAGATTAAAAATGCAGGTAGAAAAGGAGAGGCTGCCCAGCTGTGTAGAAGACCGTGATTTTTGAACTTTTATCTGGGAGTACGGTTTGTTGCTCCTCATGCTTCTGTTGAAATTGCACCCAAAAATATACTGGGTCAAATAGGAGGTGGGGTGGAATTAGGTGACTTTTAAGGTCCCTTCCAACCCAAACCATTCTATGAAGAACCCTCTTAACTGGTTGGTGAAGACAAAAGGTAGTCACGTGTCCTTCTCTCTCCTCTATTTCCTTTTAAGTTCAATGGCTAGAACTGGATGTTTGCAAAGCCTTGCAGACAACAAATTCCTGTATGTAGAAAAGTAATGTAAATCTTCTAATTTGTATGTTCACAGACTGAACCTAGAAGTGTTTAGCATACATACTTTTGTGCACTAACCTATGCAGTGAATTTCCCTAATTCAGACAAGGTTTCAACTTCCCTGTTCAGTTTTGTTTAATTTTTCACTCCTAATGAAGAAATTATTGTTTTTAGTATTAAAATAATCTTTCTGAAAAATTATTATTAGTTACGTTTGTTAGAAATTGAAAGGCATAGTATAGAAAGTATTGTTAAGGAGGAAGACTTTTGCTCAGCAAAGGAGGTTGAGAAGCTAATGAAAATCAGAAGTTGAAAATAAAAATCAAAAGTTGGAATTATAGGTTTGCAGAGTGAATCTTGAATTTTCTTGCCTCAAGCATCGGATTGCTTGCAATTCCAAACTATCCATGCAAATTTCTCAAAATTCTCAAAATTGATAGCCCTTCCATAAATATGGATCAACTTTAACATCTGTATTTAGAAGAAAAGTAATATTACCTCATTACTTGAAATCTGGTTTGACATAAAATCAATAGTAAAAATATTGCCAAGCTTGGCTTATGTGGAAGCTTGCTGCAATGATCTATCTTCTGCTAGATCGAAAATGGGCTTTGTTCCTGATTCCATTAAGAAAATTAAATTGGCACCAACTAGCCCCTGTTTAGATAGGGGCGAAAGAGGTTGTGATTATTTACAGCATCAAGAATCTTGCTGCAGTTAGATCTTGGGGTGGAGACTTTCTTTGAAAGGCAATACCTTGATGATGATGAGACTCCAAACACAGAAGTGTTATGGATGGTGCAAAGTTACTTGTCATTTTTGCAGTCTCTGAATACTTGCCAGCTTTTCCTGTGGTGTTATAAATGAAGTCAAATTTCAGTGCTGGGATATTCCGGTGCAGAACTGGAATATTTCATGGGACCTTTGGGTTCTGACTCAGAAGAGCTGCCAGTTCGCACAAGCAGGGGTTTAAAATAGTGGCCTTGCTCTTCTATGGGTGCCACAGAGATGGCAGAATGGCCAGTGCGTCTTTCTCATCTGTGATATTTCAGAGGTTGGTTTATTGAATTAGATCACCAGTGGTTTTCATTTATTTTGATATACCAGGCTATAAAGGGCAAGTTTAAAAGTGTCTGGCTCATAAACCACGTAGGATTGAGGTTCAGCAGCTAGTTACTGTTTTCAGCTGTGGGGCAGTAACCTCTTTAGCTGCTTCCACAAAATGTGACACTGGTTGTGAATCAGAGGCTACATGCTACATGTTCTTTTACTCAGCGGTGTGATAACATTGGCAATACTCTGATGTCTCAGCTGTGAGCTGGGTGGTAACTTGATGGGGGTACTAGAACTATGTCTCAGTGCTTGGAAGGTCTGGTATGCTTAATAGGTAAATTCAAAAAATTTAAAGACTGTCCTTACCTTCAGTGGCTTCTTGAACCAATTTGATTAAGGCCCATTGATTTTTGTGGCCAACAGGATGCAATGGAGTAATGGACAAGGCTGCATCAAGTAGCAGAAGTGGTTCAGTTCTAGATCAGTGCTGAATGCTCTTGGATGCTGTGCCACAGTGTGTCAGGGTGGATATATTTATAAGTATGTTTATAAGATGAATCTATTAGTGCTGGAAATTACTGAATCTACATTGTAATACAAAATGAAAGCAAAACAGTCATTCTCCTTTGAGTAGGTGAGATGGTGCAGGGCTGGAAATCTCTGAAACAGAAGTAAACCATATTGAACTATTGAATACAATATGATGGGACAAGAAACAGGAGAAATGGTGTCACCTTGATTAGATGAGCTCAACTTCTAATGAGTTTAGGGTGTCTGTGGGTATGTATGTGTCTGTACAGTAAGGAAAGTGGAAGATGGAGGGGTGCCATATAAGGGGTAGTAAGAAACTCTCACCAGGAAAAGGTGTATAGTTGGCTTCTGGAGGGAAAAATGGGCTAGGTAACTAATTAGTAGCAAGCAAAAGCAGAGAGGGTCATAAACAATTAAAGTTGCTTTGGGTTTTTTGCAAGTGGCAAATCAGTTAGTCTGTGATTTTCACATTGTGTTTGGTAGAGGGGTGTGTGTTTCTCCAGCAGTTGCCTTCTAATGAGTTTCTGATGCAGAACAAAGGCTAGATGAAGATGGTCACTTCATGGCATCTGAAGGCATTTCCCAAATTAAAGCCATACCAGGAGCAGAGCCTGAGCAACACATCTTAAGACTGTGGCCTGGTCTCCCTATCATCCAGCCGGCACTGACTTAGTCGCTCTTCCAGGGTGCCCTGGCAACATCAGCAACATGTAGGCTAGAAGTAAATTTATCTCTGTCTGGTACTCTTTTCAGAAGAGATCTTAGAGCAAGGATTCCTTTGTTACTCTTTTTTCTACAACCCCTTTACTAAATTATAACTGATAGTTTTAACTGTATTTTATTGTCCTGTTAACATGAGGGAGAAGGACAACTTTTAAAATAAAAACATTTTTAAGAATCCAGCTGAATTTTTTTAGTGATACCTAGATACCCTGACTTCCGTCAGACTGATTTGAGTGAGGTACTTAGAAAATTCCCATTTGGTATCTCTCTCAAGCTTTCGTTGTCTAACAATTGTCTTTAAAATTAGAGTGCGTGGGGCCATCTGTCATTCTCTGAGCTGCCACTAGTGCTGCACAGTTGAGAAACCTTTGCTGTCTAGGACTATAGCATTTGTCCTGTGGTGAAATGCAAACTGCCAGAACATTCTGCATTTTCTGGAATACCTTTTCTTCCCCTTGCTTTGTGGGTTCACTCTAGCTTGTTAAGCTGGGATAATAGGGAACATACAGAAAAAGATTCTCGCACTTGATGCAACCAAAAAAACCATTCAGGGCTAGGCATTTACTTCCAGAGCATACAATGTCGGTGTTAGCTTGAGGGGATACTGAGACTTGTGCAGCTACTTGGTTGATCTGTACTTGCAAGAACAAACAGAACACAACCGTGTTAGAGGAAAGCACATATGGGAGGGAACAGGGATGTCCGAAATTGGTGATAATTTAAGCCCCATTTTAACTTAAGAATAATTGGGAGTGGTTGGATTTTTTCTTCATTAGCAATGGAATCTGCAGCAAAGATAATCAAACATGAGCTTCTTAGGCTGAACATTACTTGAACAGCACCTGTTTGTTATGTTGGAGTTTACATTCATCAGTCTATTCCCTATGTGAATATTATTAGTTCTGTTTGGCACAGTGCAGAACTTTCATACTTGAGGATCTATGGATTCCAGTGTGCTGTGTGTATGTTTGATAACTGTTTCTTGTCTTCTAGGATGAAATGGAAATCCCTGATGGCCCAAATTGGCCGAATAGAAAGACCTTTTAAAGTCACCTTGCTATATTCAAACTGTGGAGCACAAGAGGTTGGACTACTGGCAGTGGGCTCCTTGCAACTCAGGAACTGCTTTCATGGTATGTTGCAATACAGTCAGGTTTTGAACAACCATAAGGAAGTCAGAAGAGAGCAGCGTCCTTATCAGAATGGTGAATGTGATCGGGGAGTCAGTCAGATGGGAGATAAATGAAAGCTGAGTTTCCTCTGGTGTTTCTGGCAGTGTTTAGCTGTCGAAGCTCACATTTGCAGGTGTTTTATGTGTGTGCAAACGTCTGTACATGTGCACTCTGAAGGAGGGGTAGAAGCTCAGAATTATAGAATTGATTTAAGTTATACTCTCTGCTTTTCAGATTTGATTTGCTTGACCTTTGTATGAGAAAACAATTGGATTTATGTTGCATCCAGCAACAGGGATAGGAAAAAGTCTTTGCCTAGATTATTTTAGCATTTAATATTTTTCTTTCTTAAATAATCAAGAACAAAAGACTACTCTATGTCACCAAAGACTTTCCCACACTGGGGCTCCGTCTTCCAAATCTATTGATCTGCACTCATGGAGTCTGTTTGCTACTGCCAGACTGAGAACTTCTGTCTGAAATGAAAATAACTGAAATGTAATTGTTGTTTCCGAAATACTGAATGTTCAAATCAGAAATCCTCAGTTTTACCTGGCACATATAGTCCTGTTGTGAATGTCTTTTAAGTGATCCTTGGTAGCTGTGCAGAATCTTGCTAATGTCATTTAGGCTTCTTGGAAGTACAAGAGTCTGTTGACACAGGCAGCCTGCAGGTTGGAGACACAATCATCTTCACTTCCTGGGTTCATGTATTAGTATAATGCTATTGCCTCTACTTTGCAGACACTGTAGAAATAGCTTTGAATGTAAATCTGAAAAGCTTGAAATATGAAAAAGAATCCTGGTTTCACAGAGCTGTTTCATAATGTATCATGAAGCTAGTTTTGAACATGTAAGAGATTTAATTTTATTGCCGTCATTAATCTTTTAATTTAGCAAACAATATGTTTGTAATGCAATGGGTTTTTGACAATCATGGAATTTTGAGGGGATGCATACAGCCTGAAGCACTATGGCTTCTACAGCTATGTCATTCAAAAGAGGAATGTCAAAGAGAACGTACCCCCACTGATGGTTGGAAACCATCAACAGACAAAGAGGAGGCTGAGGTACTTAACAACTTTTTTTGCCTCAGTCTTCATGAATAACTGCTCTCCTCACTGCTCCTCAGTCATGGGACAGCAAGATGGTGAGCAGGAGGTTAAACCCCCTCCCACTGTAGAGGAGGATCAGGTTTGTGACCACCTGAGGAACCTGAACATATCTAAGTCTATGGGACCTGATTATGTGCATTAGAGAGAAAGGAGCAATAAATTTGGTCTCCATGAGACCTGAAGTGATCTGTAGGCATCTCAGGATGGATAGAAACCTACATGGTAAAAAGCAGAGGTGAGTGTTGTTTGTCACCCAAAGGACACTTTCTGAGGTCCTCCATGTGAAGGTTGATACACATGAAAGGTCATAAGCATTCTGCCAACTCCCCTCTGGGTTTCTTTCTCTTTTTCCTTTAGATAAAGAAAACCAAGATCTTTATATATATGACAAAGGCTCCACCTTCCCCTGCCTTCATGGAGGCTGCGTCAGCCATCTACAAATCTGTGAATTCATCAGTGACTGCCCTGCCAAAGAACAGGAAGGAGTGAGGTGTGGTGAGTATGTGGCATGGCACTTCGTGGGAACCTTCATACCATTAGAAGAAATAATTTAGAATGAAAAATAAGTTAAATTTATTCAGTTTCTAGATTAATTCTCCTGACTTTTGCCTCCTGACTAAATTTAGCTTATTTATATTAATTGGATACCAAGCTTCTCTTTGCAAATTTACCCTATATAGGCAAAAATTAATTTAGGGGCTGAGTTTGTTTGTTTGGGGTTTTTCTAATATTGCAGTAAGGAGCTCAATGACCTGCCTTTCATAGCTGCTGCTACTTTAAAGAAAGGCAAAACCTGATTTACATGTTTGCAGCTGTTTGAGAAAGCCCTTCTGGACCCAAGGTCTGAACCTACCTTCAGTGGAAGGTGCTGATCATCTTTCTAGTGCCAGGCACCAATATAGTCTTAAATCTGTCATTCCAAGATCCCAGTTCTGAGTTCTTCTTGCACATCATGACAGAGAAATCCCCCCACTCAGTATATGTGGTGCTAAGAAGCATCATTTAGCTTTGTTGTAAGTATAGTGGCAGAAGTCTAAAATAATCTGATTAGCCTTCCTTTAAGTGCACACAGAAAGCTTTGTGATGTCTGCAATTTCAGATACAGAAAGCCGTTATGAACATATGGCAGTAATTTGCCATTCTTGAGATTGTGGGAGCTGTAATTTTGCAGAGTGTCTAGAGCAGGACAGAACTGCAGAGTCTCAAATATTTCCAGAAGCAAAGTATTGCCTTCTGATGGTGGCTCTCAAAATAAACAAATGAAACGTATTCGTATTTTGACACTGAAAAACTGTGTAGCACAGGTTGAGTAGCTCAGACAACCACAATGAGTTTTGACTTTTGCTGCTGTTCATGGTTTTCCATAGTCAAGTTTCTCCTATTTTCATTCTTTTTCTTATTCTCCATTGTAGACGGTCTCCCAGAGGGCTCACATTGCTCTTTTGAAGAGGGTCCATGTGGCTGGACACTGAATGACACTGCAGCATCTCCTTGGTCTATTCGGGGCTTTACTGAAATGAATCAAGGTGACTCCTTTGTAGGGTCTGCCTTGCGAGCTGCCAGTGGTAGGTTCCTCGTAGTTGTCTCTCTCTCTCTGTGTGTGTGTGTATGTATAAACATGATAGCCTTGAATTCTAAGTTTTTAAATTGGTTTAAAATTTTTGGCATTGTTGCCAAATGAACTTCAGTGTCAGTATTATCTATAACTTTAAATGTAGCTAAAATTAGCTTATGAACATGATTCAAAACCTTATATAAAACAAGTTCTGCAACAAAGTTAACTTAAAACTCTCAGATTCCGGTATTCTCATTCACGTTAAAAAAATATATAATGAATTCTCTTTATGTATACTTCTTCCCTCCTTCTTCCTCTTATGAGCTATGCAATTGCAGAGTACGTCAGTAGCAACATGATAGCTGCTGCATTACAAAAGTAGTCTAACAGAACCAGGTAGCTTGTAGAAACAAATCCTTTGGAGAACCTTGTCAGACTCTGCCAATGAGTTAAGAGCATCATATGAAGACCAAGTGATCACAAACATTCTGTTCCATAGAACACCACAATTAAAAAAAAAAAAAAGAAGTCAGATATTGCCCAGACTGTCAGCTTGGCCAGACCCTCACACGTTCCAGTTGGAAATCAGAAGTGTTAGCACAGATGAGTCTTGCTTCACGGTTCCCTGTCAAAATGAAGAGTGTCCATAGAAGTGTTGTGTTTGTCTCTTGAGATCCTGTGTCAATTGTCCCTGGGAACAAAGACTACAGAAAGCCTCTTCCAGACCAGTGTTTGTCTCAGCAGGCATCATTGGTGTGAGAATTGGAGCTGATCAGCGGTTCACTGTATATTGGTGGGAGCCTCTGTATGGGATATTTGAGTGGTGTCTGAGGTTTATGCACTTCTGTTCCAGGAAGGGGTTTGGGATGTTGACTTCAACACTGCTGAAATCTCCCTAAGTGCTTGTTACATCCTCACTAACAGATCCGCTCTCAAGCCATGCTTGTCACCTTACTCTCTACTTCAGCAAAATGATGTTAAATTATTTCAAGAGTCTATATAAGAACCAAAACATCACCTTGTATTTTCTGATCTACTTTTCTGTTCACAGGACATTTCCTCTACCTGCGAGCAGACAGCAATGAGACATGTGGTATGGCCAGGGCTTACAGTATCAGCTTGCCAGCCACTATGGCCACTGAAGACTACCAGGTATATTGCTCTGTCTTAGCATCTTTGTGGAGTACAACATGAAGGTGTAGGCAGTGTTTGCACAATTAGCCCACTCTCCTTTGCCTCTGCAGACTTTATGAAACACTGGAAGGCAGAAGAGTTGGCTGTACCGTGTAGATAGCTGCTTGTTGAAAACTGGAAAGGAGATGTGAGGTGCATCCCCAGGAGGTGAAAACAGGAGCCCCAAGTCAGCTCCTCAGTATTGTAAAATTCCCAGCCAAACTGCACCGAGTATTCCCCTGAAGGGTACCCAGAACCTGAACTGTACGGGGTGGCATTGAGCTGGCTGGCTGGGCTGTTGAGCCATTCTCGGGCTGTTGAGCCATTCTCAGGCTGCTGAGGCATCTCTTCATAAATTCTGCAATATTTTCATAGGAATTAACAAAGTCGACAGTTCCACTGAGAACAGAGGTGTGAAGTTAGTAGGCATTACATTTTCTGGGAATACATGAAGATAATAAACTTCTGCTCACTTTCTTCAGGAATTTCAAAAGGTGAGGGAAACCTGGCATGGATAAAATGCCCAAATCTCTACAGAGAATAGGGGGAGTTCTGAGATGCTGGATTTAAAAATATTAAATAATATTGTACTCATAACACTTAGGAAAATTAAGCTACAAGTTTGAGCTGGAGTCCAGCCCTGCTGGAGGGAAGCAGAAAGTTATGATGCTTGCTAATTAGAGCTGGCAAAAGAAATATAGTGTGGGTGCCAAAAATTTAACTTCAGCATTTATATTTATTTATAAATCCAGGTCAAGTTTGCTGGGTAGTTACAACAAAATAAAATGTGCTTGAAGCTAGGTTCACAAAACCAGAAGAAGCAGCAGTAACTGTTGGTTATTGTGTACGCGTCACAGGAGATCTGGACCCATGCTCTCCTCCATTGGCAGGGGTTCAAAACCACATTTCAGGAGCAATGAATTCCTGTGGTTGTTCCTTGCTGTGCATACGTGTGCGTGCCCCCTTTCTGCTGCTGCTGGTGCTGCCTGTAAATAAAGAGTAGCTGAGCACTCGAACCAGTCTGTGGCAAAGTAGGAGTGGATGCTCTGTAGAAAGAGGAATGAGTCCTGCTTCAGAATATTCTTCGGCCAGGTGATAAATTTGCTTACCTGTCACGTGGGCGCTACAGTCCAGATGGAGCCTGTGATTTGGAGCAAGTACATGGATTGAGGTTTCCTGCCTCTAGAGACAGCCTAATTCCTCATTTCAAGGGCATTTGGGGCAGGACAGCTCTCCCCTTAGACTGCTTCTGTTAACCTGGGTGGTTACAATGGGAATCCTTAAAAGATTTAAACTGTGGTTTGAACCCTTTCACAGGAATTTTTAAGTCGGTGAGAACGCTGAAGAGGAATGAAGTTAGGATTGTTTTTATGCAGTAACCTGCATCTAGTGGAAGCATTTAACGCTAAAGCATTTCTTGAGTACAAGCCTGTGTTCCTCTGCTTCACTACTTTTTGTTCCTGAAGGAGATAATGAGGAAACCAGCACTGTCTCCCTGAGATGGTGTCTGAGGCCATAGATATTGTCATCAGTGGCTGGAGAATAGCTGCCCAACAGGAGTGTCAGTCATGGTGTCCACCAGGAAAATTTTGTGCTAGGAAGTGATGAGTCACACAGAAGCAATGGCAGCCTTAGTGGTGTGTGTGAATAAACATTTTGACCCAGGGTCAAAGGTTTGGTGTCTCAAATCCCTGGGGAGAGGAGAAATGAGTACCTTTCCCTTTTTATTGCAGGATATATATTCTTTTCTTTTCCTCTATTACAGATCCAATTCTCAGTGCATGTTTTTGGCAGCTACAACGGTACCATCTCCTTCTCTGTTAGGGAAGAGATAAAAGGAGATCCAGTCACCATGCCAATGTGGGAAAGGGCGGGGAGCTGGAGTGACCATTGGTTTCTCATCACCTTACCAATGCCAGTGCTTCAGAATCGGTAAGAGCTCCACTGGCAGCATCCAGGGTTATCCCTACAGGTCTGATAAATTGTTAGTGTCTCTGTTGTGAAGCATCACTTTCATTCTTGCCTTCTTCCAGGGCTATTTCTTCTGAAAAAAATTACATGAGGAGTACAGTTCTGCCTGCTGAGGAAGTATTCTGTCTTACATGCCTGTCTTTGTGCACATACACAGCTTAGCTCAGCACAAGCCCACGCTGTGTGTCTGCACTTCCATGCAGCCTCAAACAGTGCTTAGGTATTGGGAAAAGAAGTGTCTGTACTAAAAACACTTCACCAATCTGAGAAAGCCAGTATACTCACAGTGACAAAGTGCTTCCAGCAAGACAACAGCTATAGTAGAGTAGCTGCATTTTGTACTCCCACCGCAAAAATAGCCACATGAGTCAAATGAGTGGTAAACTCACAGTTCAGCCAATACAGCTCTCTAGTCTAGAATCATTATCAGTGCAGCCTAGGCAAATGGAGATCATTCGTTGCCACATCACTGATGCAGCAATCTCAGGAAAAAACTTGTCCAAATCAGCCCTTGCACCAAAGTTTTCAGTTTTAGATGTGAAAATACAGCATGGTGGTGGTTTTCAAATTAAGTTAAATATTGAAACTTCAGAGAATTTCAACCCAATCTAACTTTAATCAGATATTTCTTCCCCCTCACCCAGTGTCATTCAGTCTCAAGCCGTGTTGCTGGTGTTGGCAGCTGGTTATTTTGCACAACACAAATGAGTTTTAAATTGCTCCGATCTGTTTTTTTGTGTCTTCCTCAGGACAGCCTGTTTCACAAGACAATTAAGACATATAAGCAATCTGAAAGTCTATACGGTGAATACTATAAATGGAAAAATGTCTACCTAATATTGGCAATAAATAATGTCTCAAAACTTCATGGATTAGAAAGTGTGACAGGTTTCCTTTTAACTTCAAATATGCTCTGCATCTTTGTGTAAAGGGTGAAAGGATTTGGGTCTGGAAGTGATAGCAATTCAGACCCAAGCAGCAGTAAAACTTCAGTGGAACAACACTCTCTCCTATTTCTAGTTTAGTTTCAGACTACCTTTGGTCTCAGCATTATCACGTGTTCACCATATGCACCTTTGCCATGGAGTGTTCCTTTGGGATAGGATAGGTCTCCATGCTGGCAGTGTATTTGAATATTCTTGTCTGACATAGTCTGGAGCCCTGCTGACTAGCATCTGTTTAGTTCTGCATATGTGAAGTATAACCAGTAATTTTGTCCAGAATAGCTGTTTTCCCTAGGCACTTTCGTGTGGACCTAACCACTGCAGAGTCCTAGGTATTTCAGAGGTATTTAAAACCTTCTGCCTCCTCTGATGCAAGGTCCCTTTTGCTTGTCCCCGGAAGCCTCCAATTTCTGCATCAGCCCTCAGTTCTGAAGGGAAACGGGTCTTCTGTGGCAGGAGGGAATGGGCAGCGAGAGGCTTTAGGAAGCGCTAGCTAGCATTGCATGAAAAAACTTGATATTCATATCCTGTAATGTGTGAATGAGTTGAGCACTTAGACATAAATGAAAAAAGTAGGTAGGTCATGCATGCATTTATTATGACAGTCTGATTCAAGTAGGTTTATTTTGTTTTACTTCATGTAACCTTTTTGTATGCCATTTTCAAACAAATTTTAAGCCAATATGGCACAACAGTGACAATCACTGTGGGTGAGGCTGGAACCATTCAGTCTAGCAAGCCAAGTGCTACCTGAGCCAACCAAATGACTAACAGAAGTAATAAGTTGTCATTTGCTGTGCTGATCTGTAACAGAAACAGAAGCAGCACACCCTTTGCTGGAAGGTGCTGCAGTTATTTGCCCCAGGTGAGGAAAACCTGGTCTTTGTGCTCCCAGGGCACCAGCTCCATCCCAGGCCTCTTGCCTTAATCTTACCATGCTCTGCTCCTTCTGTCCTGTCTCACCTGCTTCTGTGAGCTCTCAGTGCCTTTCTTCCTTGTTTTCATATACTTGGTCTGTCTTCCTTCTCCTTCAAGAACCTGTTTTATCTGTCTCATGCTTCCAGTCATAATTTCCCCCTCTGAACAGCTCCCTGCTTCTTGTTTATCTCTCTTCTATCTCTGTGAGTCAGTTGTTTTGGTTTTGTTTTATTAAGTCTGACTCCCTTCCCTGCATTTCCATTCCCTCCTCCTCGTTACCTCTTGTGTGCTTTTATTTTGATGATTCCAGACCTACAGTAAAAGTTTATTCCTACTCTTCCTGTTTGACTGGCTACTTGTGTCTCTGTAAATCTTGTGCCCAAATTCTCCCCACCTATACCAAGTCCAAGCTCCCCTCCTATAAAGTTCCCAGGAAGCTCCTCAGCCTCTCCAAGTTGCTATCTTGTTCACTGTGGATTCAGTTTAGGCAGCTTTTTTGTTTGGTTTGACCAAGATCAGCAAAAGAAAGAAGGGCTGGAGAAGAAGTGTATTAATTACTTTGGAAGGACAGTTCTCAAGTCATGTAGCTGAAGGAAGACCTGACACAGTTAATAGAAGAACTATCATTAAAAGTACCATTTAGGCCTAGACCTGAAGATAAACAGGATTAAAAATATTCTACTAGTCATGAAAGTGTCAAGGATTTTAAATTTCAGGATATTTCACTAAAATTTTAATATATTCCCATTAAAACGGGGAAAAAGCTCATTATTGCCATGTGACTTTCTTCCGCTCAAATTTCAGATCCCACTTCCAATATGTGGTAGCACAGAGCACTTAAAACGTTGTCGGCATTTTTGAGCATGGTCAAAATGATGGATCGCTGCACTGCCTTGTCCTTCACACTGGTAAAACACATTAACTGCTAGGCAAGTCATACCAAAACACCCAAAATAATAAAGTTCAGCCTAAATTGGTGAAATGGCAGTTGTAAACAGAGGTGTATGGTGAACATTGCTGTACAATCTTAGTGCAATTTGGTTTAAATTTCCATACACATCTTTTCTGTGTATCTGTGGGTGCTGGTAGCTTTCCCTGATGATGCAAACTCCAACAATATTATGCTTAGGCAATTTTTTTCTACAGTGTTTGAGCTGGTGTGTCATTTTCCTGTATCTTGAATCTTCAGGAAAATCTCATTGTTCTCTTGCTGTATGAAAGGGCTACATTTTTCCCTGGTTCCTTGAAGGGATGATAACCAGTAGCAAAGTTAGTGGGAGGGAACAGATCACACAAGGAGGGAGGGTAGATGTGAGTTATAACAGAGAGTTACTGTTGCAGGACATGAATGGCTTCATTGGGCAGAAGCTTAGCCAGGTAGAAGGAATCGGCTATGTAGGGGTTAAATAAGTAGGTTTTAGCAACAGTTTTCTGGAGTGAATTTGTTTTTTAGGAGAGAAGGAAGACGAGCTGTATAGTTTATAGCCTACCAGGTGGGCATCTAGCTACTTGGAAAACTGCATCTGGTAGTCAGCCAGCAGCTTCACTCACTTGGTTCACACACATGGAGGAGGGGAGGCTGCTGTCAGAAGAAAATTGAGACATGCAAAAGACCGGACATCAGAGACCTGGAGAGTGTAATATATTAGAGTCAGCAAAATGAGCTCAATGAGCAGGAACACTGGAAACTCCTCTGGCTAACACAGTATAGACTTCAAAAGGCAAACTCCTCCCCTTTTCCTGAAGTTATGAGGAAGAGGCATACAGAGCCCAAAGCTTATGAGATGTCTGTTGTCATGCACTAGGGGGTGGGAGGATGGGTGTGTCATTCCCCAAGCTCCCATTTGTATTCAGCTGAAGCAGAATTCTACCTTGTAGCACAATACCATGGACCCTCTCCTGCTCTGACTCCATGGACCACGTGAAGCAAACTGACCCAACCAAGGTTACTCTGCCATGTGGTTGCCTTAAGGAGTAGGCTGTGGTGCTCCATCTAAGGCTGTGGTCCTACAAGTGCCCTAGTTCTGGGCTCCATGACTTTCTTTTCCATCAAATAGCTGGGGGAATATTGTCTTGTGTTAGTGGACTTGTATATGAGGTCTGAAAGTGGCAAAGTATTGCTAAACCTGCTAATAAAGAGGCAAGTTTCTGTGGGAATGGCAAATTCCCCTGCTAATCCCGTAGCTAAGAGAGCAGTCATTCAAGAGACCCTTGAATTGCATTTGCTGCACCAACACTTTCTCCCAGAACTGTCAGATCCTGTGGCGTGAATACTCTCGTTTAAACACAAGGGGTCGTTCTTGAGTTGGGGTAAAAGCAGCTTATCCACAAAGATTTTGATGCAGCTGTACAACTTTATATTAACTGTGGTTATGGACCAACATTTGACTGGTGGGAGGAATATGCACACATACTTTATTGCCACCAATTTGGGACAAATGTGTTCCTAAGCTGAATGATTAACGTGTTAGGCAGGCCAATGCTCGATCTCTTTATAAATCTTCACTGAGCTTCACCAGTGACACCAGTAGAGGTCCTCTCCTTATGCTTTTAATAAACTCTAAATGGTCTGGACATGAGACATTGTTTATTTCTGAAATTTAATGAAAAACAATTCAGTCCTATCCATTAGAAAAAGATTCTTCAGCCCATTTTCTTCCCTTCTTGTGAATTCAGAATGTCACAGTGCACTTAGGACATGACAGACCTCCTAGATAAGTAGCTAAACAGTTGGCCACAGTGGAAGATGATTAAACAGCCCAGAAAAAAACACTTCAGGGAGTTATGGTTGAAATTTAATATGTCCTGACCTTCAGCTGAAATAAACTCACATCACCTTGTTGAGTTACATAGTTGAGAATATGGCCAAAATTCCTGTCTATTTGGACATTGTTGCTCTGCATGGTTTTTATTCTGGCTGGCTTTTTGGCAATAGAAAGAAGGCGATTCTTTTTTCACTTCCCTTTTGCACGTGTCTAATTCCCTGACTGCTTATAGAAGTTGAAAAAGGACAGCTATCTGAGTTCAACTATTAGTGAGAGACAGTAGTTTGTGTTTTCCTCTGCAGATAGCAGGGGAAATAAAGCTCTTGTTCTTGTTCCCTGTGAAATGTGGCATTACAATCAATGTTGGTTGGTCCTTACTAACCGTTGATGTGTGGATAAGTTTTCTAGCAAGCCCTGTTGGCTGCTCAGCAGGACTTGTCTGAAGGAAACATTCTAAACGATAATGATCATGATTCAATAACGGACCATTGTATTTTTAGGGTTTTTTCCCTTCTGCCCCTTTGTCTTCTCTAAAACTTCTGTCTTATTGCAAAGGTTTCAGCTGCAACTCCTGGCAACCTGGGGCTGGAATTCCCAAGCAGACATTGCTGTTGACAATATTACATTTGGACGGGACTGCTTCACTGACGGTGAGCCACAAATGTTGCAGAATCCCTTGAAGAATCTGGGTAGTGTAATCTGTATCCCACAGATCTGGGATGCATGTGCTCTGTCCCCTGGCCCCACCTTCGCCACAGAGTGCTCATGGATCATTTGTGTTAGCTTTTACAGCACAGGGACGTTTTATCTCAGACCTACTAAAAATGGCAAGTAGAGGTGATTTTACACTATGCCAGAGGCTCCTAGTGCTCTCTTTTTCTCTAATCTGGGACATTCTGTATCTTGTATTTGAGACATGTCTGTGTGTCTTGGCAAGAAACACTAGACTTACTCCTTAGCCCCACCATGGAAGGATTACATTGCACTGTTCTTCAGCAGTCTCTGCTGATCTGTGCACCCTGGTGACTGATAGCTGAGGGACATTTGTTAAAATCAAAGGGGACTAAAGGAAGAACATGAAGGAATAAAGTGACTCTTTGACAGTGAAGCTTAGATTATTGAAGCAAGTTTGTTTTACCCTGCAAAGAGGTACCTCAACTGTCACTGCCAGATACATAGCAGGTGTGTTTTTCTTTAGTTCTTTACTGCAAATGTAACTGACCACAATGTATTCCACTGAAAAATTGAGCCATTTACCCTCTGAAGCACGTTTGGAAGAGTTGGATTTGCATAGCAGACAGGTGGAAAGAGGCTGAATACTTGAACCACTTGCAAATATTAGAAACTGGCTTCTTTTTGTCCCTGAAGAAAAGACCTATGTGCTCTGTTGTAAAGAAACTGGAGAATATACAGCACTTGAATTGTGATTTCTGTTGCAGAAAAAAAAATGCATCAGTGCTCCTGTGCTACCCTTCATGTGTCACTACAACCAGTATGTGAGCATCTATGGTAATAACATATCCCTGCAGAGGCTACCTGTAGTCTAACATGTGGGAAGGCTTATGTCAAAACAGACATGTTAGAAGTTCTTCATCAGCAAAAGCTCCTTTTCCTTCCCACCTTTGATTCAATCTCCTGTTGTCTGACCCTTCATTCTGTAGGGACTGAAACCACCTTTCTATACAATGCTGAGCATGTATATTTTCATTTGAAATTAAGAGGAAGAGATGTTCCTTAATGGTAATATTATTTGTTCACTCCAGCTCCTTAGCAGCCCTGGTTCCCAAGCCCTTTGAGACCTCCATGCTGACACTTTGGTTTGAAATCTTTTGAGGAAACTGAAGGCAGTGATTTTAGATGCTTTTGTACCAGCTGATATGAACCAAACTCTTGGAGTTTACTGCCCTCCTAAGAGCAAACAGAGCCTCCAGTTTACCCATAGACGTTTCACTGCCTCTAGTATGGGGATTTATCCTTTGTAAAACAGGTGGGGTGTAAACACAACTGCAGCAATATTATCAGTGCTTTCTCATTAGACCACCCAAGCTACTTGTAATTTCAATTAGGATAAATCGCACTGATGTCTAGGAGCAGCTGGCACTTATCCCATTTGAAGGTGTGACCCAGAGATGTGTGACTCATGCAGAAGAAAGACATCACAAAGGAAATAGGTTTTCTTGGAAGCTATGCATTTGCTGCTGTTCCTTGAATCCTTTTTGCAAACTGACGTTTTCTCGCCTCTAAAAGCAACCCTGTTGCATTTATCTTTTCATGACTTTAATTCAGTTAGGTTGCAGAGAAGCCCAGCAGCTCTGCTGTGTTTTCAGTAATGAAATTATTTCTCCCTGGCAAGGAGAGGGTTCAGATGTCAGAGATGGAGCCAATTAAGATCCAAGCAGTGAATTCTTGGTATGACGGCAGCAGGAAGGATGTATGGCAGGAAGGAAGAATTCAATGCTTACTTGGGTGTAAATATTATTTCTCCATCTATTTCATCCTTTAGTTCAATTACTTTACCAAACTCAGTGCAGACTTTGAAAGCACTGATTGTCTGCAAGCTGGGATAGAAAGTGAGGGTTTCCATATGCCTCAAAATCAAGAGGAAAAATTCTTGAAGATTTAGGAGGAAAACAAACAGGTAGTGAGAGCGGTGCAAGGAATATCAGTGTGAAAAAAATCCAATCAGACCATTCTGTGGGTGGCAGCTCCTGGCCAGTGACAGATGTTTTCCCCGTGAAAGGTGAGGTGAAACCACCTTCTGGTTAATACAATCACCTTGTGTAAAATGGTGTCATAGACCAGATGATGTGTCTGGTTTGTTGTGAGAACTTCAGGGGGGAGGCTTAAAGATATTTTATTGTTTTAGTTAACTAGTGTTTTCCCAGGAAGAGGACTGAATTTTGAGTGTCTAAATATGAAAACATGGGCTGGCATGGCAAGTAGAGTCTGCATTGTTGTTACCCTCCTTGGTGCTTATGTGGTCGCTGCTTTTATTATTATCTTCTGGTGCTCCAAGTGTTATATTGTTGCAATTAAGATCACAAGTCAGTGGTCTATCAAGTGCCCTGACCTAGGGATTACATTTCCTCCTGACACAGGGATTACATTTTATTCTGTGCATCATAGGACAAGAGGGAATGGCCTCAAGCTCCGCCAGGGGAGATTTAAGCTGGACATCAGGAAAAAAATTTTCACAGAAAGGGTCATTGGGCACTGGAATAGGCTCCCGAGGGAGGTGGTTGAGTCACCTTCCCTGGAGGTGTTTAAGGCACGGGTGGACGAGATGCTAAGGGACATGGTTTAGTGTTTGATAGGAATGGTTGGACTCGATGATCTGGTGGGTCTCTTCCAACCTGGTTATTCTATGATTCTATGATTTACAGTTTCCCAGAAGACTGGTTTAGAAATGGCAAGACTGTCAAAAGAGAGCTTTTGTATAGCATACCTCTAGTTCTTTGCTTCAAAGTCCCTGACCCAGCAAAGTCTAGCTCTGTTGACCTGCCAATCTCATTGATTGAGATGAATGGTGTGGAGTGGTTCAAGCCCTCATTACTGCCTCATTTCACTGATTTCAGAAGGTGTCAACTAGAAATGCAATAGATCAACCAAAGGGGTGGGGAAGGGGGAAGCAAGAAGCTGGTGCAGCTTCCTTATTCTCTGTTCTGCTTCAGGACAAGCAGGAGAGGCTTCCAGAAATACTCAAATCTGCATCAGTAATGAGGAGACCATGCACACTTGAGGATCCTGTGGGGCACCTCACTCTGATTAATCCCGGTCCTGGGACCATTACATCTTTTTGCATTACAGTCCCAGAAACAGAGTTAGGCTCTTTGCCTGCAGGATATGCTCTGTGTTTCTCCTTTACACTTCCCTCTGTCCCTTTTCAGGGTGGAAATCAACAGCATTAGCTTATTCTTGGAGAAAGGAGTCCTGTGCTCTTCAAATTTTTCTGATATAGATACATCTTCGTATGAATTAAGTCTTATTCCTTTCCATTCATTTACAGTCAACATGTTGGCTGTCAGAGGAGGATGTAGAAGCTGAAATAGACTGGAGCACCAGCCCCTGGACCCCAGGGCTACATGCCACTTTACAAATTCATGTCTGACAGTGCATGAAATATCAGCATTCTAAGAGTTAACAGCTCATGTGGACAAAGTGATGCTCAGCCTGGCTTGCAGCTTGTCTGCTGCTGAGCACAGAGGAGACGGAAGCTTTCTTCCAATGCATTGAGTGTTTCAGGCTGTTTGGAGAAGGAGGAAAGATTGTTTATTTGGAATCGATGCATTGCTTTAGGATGCTCAACCGGGATGCTGCAAAAATATCTGTGCAGACACACAGTCTGACTCAGTGTTTCAGAGACTTATTTACATTTCTTCCCTCTGGCAAACAAAACTAGATTTCTTGTACATCTCTTAAGTATCTGATAATGTTGTGACCTTTGGGATTCATAATTTAGTGCAGGCCTTGGGACACCAAGCATCTTTTCTGACTGTGCATTGTCTTCTTCATTTGGTTTTCCTTCTTGCCTTTGGTCCAGATCATTTGGTTTGGGTTAAATTCAGTTTTTTGCTTGCTTGACAACTCTGTCAATTGAAGTTCTCTATCTCAGTTTGTACAGAGTGTGTCAGTACAAAGCTCCCTTTTACTTCCATCCATCAGTGTGCTTTCAGGCAGACCTGGGGGGATTATTCTCAATAAGAAAAGCTCAGCAAGGTCTCCACACTTCAATCAGTTATTTGGCCTTTCTGACACAGCTAACAAGGGTGTTAATTATCACTCTTTAGAACAGTGGCTTTGCAGCAGAGATAATTGTCCAGCTGGAACTGAGTGAGTCTCTTTTGAATAAAGTGTCAAACAGCTGTTAGATTCTCACAACTGGAACAAATTGAAATATTTGTAATGTTTTTCAACTAGTGAAAAATATTCAGTATTAAATTAACTGAGGGTCATAAAATGAAACTGTCTCCTTTTTCTTAGAGATTTTCCAGTTGAAGATCTACATTAAAATGGGTAATTCAACTATTAAAACAGAATGGTTGCAGATTATAGGACACCCTTCAATTATTACTTTTTCCTGTTAAAAGGCAGCATTGGTTATGTAGTGTTCTCAATACATTCAGATGCTTTGGATCAGCAATTGCTTTGAATTTCCTCCTCTCTGAGAAAGGAGTGAGCCTTGTTTGACTGGTCAGAAATGGAGTGTTTCATTCTGTTTTCCAAAAAGATTTGCCCAAAGATTTGTGTCTTGTGTGAAGGGTATGCTACTGTTTCTTAACTTTGTATGTTACTGAGACATGTAATTTTATTTAGTGTTTTATTCCTTAAGCAAGATCTGAGATGCTCAGAGTTGGTTGCTGAGAAGGGAGTGAACTGTTAGACTGTTTTACTTACCATGACAACATTCAGAATGAAAATTAACACTTTTTGCTTTGCACATCCATTCATTTGCCTGTCCAGAAATGTCACCTGCCTCTTAGACCAGCAGAGCATCCATACCTGGTATCTGTTCTCCCACGCTATGCTCTTCCTAAAGTCTCTTGTAATTACAGGCAGTGCAGTTTGCTGGCCAAGGAGCTTATCCTGCAGGTGAGCCTGCATGTGATAACATGAAAAGTTTTTGTTCATTTGAGGACCCACTGATTTCAGCACAGATATAAGTAGCTAACCCAAGACATGGGCCCAAAAGAATAATTAAAAAATATGATTATTTAAAACGCCTTTTCTATCTGAGGTTAGAGTTACTTATTTTAACCAAAAAGTTGCACTTGGTTCATTCATGTGATCTTTAAATCTTCCATCTTTCTTTTCTACCATCCTCTAATCTGTCTCATCCATTCTACAAACTATTACAGGAAGACAACCAAATTATTTTGGTGGGAAGCGCCAGTACCCACAGGAGATCAGTGTCCTGGATGAACATCTTCTGAACCCCCTGGAAGAGCCTTCCCTCCCAGGTACATGATTCAGTACTGAGAGCAAGTCTCTTGGGTATAAAAGGTGGCTCCCTTCCTGTCTCCTGTGTGATCTGCCTGCCCTATAGCAACTGGACATCTAAATCCATCCCAGAGATGTGGAGACAATGTCAGGTAGTCTTTGTTTGGCTGTAGGGCAGCAGTTTGCTGGAGCCCAACTCAACAATTCTTAAATAGCAGATTCTTTAAGTAAAGATACTGAGGATAGACAGAGATTTACTGGGAGCGATTAACTTAATGGGTGAAGAAAAGAGGTGTAAAGATGAAGACCCAGGGAAGGGAAGTAAACTGAGGATCTGGAAACACACTAAGAAGGAAAACTGGATGAAAACTAGGAGAATGAGGGACACTAGGGACCAGTTTACTGATAGCAGTAGCCACTGCCGCTCTGGAGGACAGATAACAACTCTGTGGGTCAGGAGAACTGCCTAAAGGAGGGTTTGAGGAGGGGAGGTTGTGCTTGAGGCAGAGATTCTGTTATGTAGCTACTAGTGCTCTTACCCCAGTGATCCATCTGCATGGTCACAGGATGACATCTGTTTGGGATAGTTTTGCTTGCCTTCTCCTTTAAACAATATTAGCATTTCTTTTTAAGGTTTGTGATTTTTACTGCAATTTTAATCGTTCAACTCTTAAGCAGTTCTACTCCTGACTCTGGTCCTTGTGCATGTGCTACCTTCTACGCTATTGAGTAGTTCTATTCTTAGGCCTCATCTCATTGCCTGGACATGATGGATATGTTTGGGTCTTGAACAAGCTTTGTGAAACAGAGGATACGTTTATCTGATGTGTTGTTGTAGAAAAAAAGAATAATGCTTAATGAAAACCAGGAAGAAATTTTCCTAGAGAAAAGGGCCCCTTCTGAAAGCAGCAACAGGATGTCCTCACAACTGTTCCTGATGCCACAACGTTCTCGTGCAAGGCTGAGACAAGTCACTTAGAATTTTCACCACGATTCATAGATGATCATTACTTGTAATGGCAGGTGTTCTCAACCTTTATTTATGTGTATATGCTTCAGTTCTCATCTGGAAAGTTGAATAATATTTCTTTGCTTCATGCTGTCATTGATAATGTTTGTGAGACACTTGGATAAACCCCTCCTCAGAAGTCCTTCTCTTTCCCCTTCAAATTGATGGGGTTTATCTGCAGTCCATGATTTATTAAATAGTGTGCACAAAGTAAGCTGAGAGGGGATAAAGGCAGATAGTGACTATATACAGACCAGTAGTTGTGCTATGATGAGAATAAAGTTGGAATAATACAAGTACTCTGCAATCATATAATTAAGGGTGGTATCTCAGTCAATTGTATTATAATTCAGAGTGAGTTGCATTAAAGTTGAGCAGATAAATTTAACTTCAGCATGTACTGGCTTTCAAGTCTTCAACATTGTAAATTGAAGTTTAAGTATTTTTGTATTATTATAATAATCATGTGATCAAATAGCCATACTGCGTTTTACACCCCTGTAGATAGTATCTACTGCCGCAATATGGTCTTTCTCTTGATCTCATTTTAATATAAAAATCAGTGTTGTTCTTTGTGAATAATAGTAATGTGAATTTTGTCATCAAAGGGTCATTAAGGAAAGGTATCAACAGGAACAGTTGTTTGTTTCAGTGATACTTGCTCTTTGGTTATATAGTTCTGTGAGTTATTGCACATGCCTGAGAAAAACAAGAAGGTCACATCTTCCCCAACTCTTGCTGGTTTGGTCACAGGGGACACATCTGTTGTTCTCTGGTGGTTCACAACATGTGGTGCCAGTGGTCCACATGGGCCAACTCAAGCTCAGTGTGACAGTGCCTATAAGAACACCAACGTGTCAGTGACTGTGGAGAGGGAAGGCAGGCTCCGGGGAGTGCAGGTCTGGAGAGTACCAGCTACAAACCGATACAGGTGAGTATGGATGTGTGCTGGAGACAGCCACATTTAACCACTTTTTGTTTGTGAAGTTTCAGCAAGCATAAGTGTGGGACTACCTGTACTGAGTGGGTGGAGGGGGCAGTGAAGTAAGAGAGAAATAGGAGTGGTAGCTGTAAGGACCTGTCAGATCTACTGCAAAGCACGGAAGGATGGATTAGTAGCTTAGAAGAGATCTGAACAGGAGTGACTGTGGGCATGCAGTCAAGTGCTGCCATCATTTCAGTCCCAAAGCCTTCATCTTCTATATTTGGCTATACCAGGGCATGTTGTTTGCTTCTGAATTCTCCGTTTCCAGTGTTATAGTGTGGTGAACAGCCTCAGCTACGAGGGTCTCAGATGAGTAAATAACCATGAGATGCTGCAGCAGGGAAGCCTGTTCTGGAGCAATGTCTATTTGGGCATGCAGACTGGGGAGAGCTTGCAGAAGGAATTGCTTTGGGGATGAGAAGTGTGAGATTTGTCTCTTTATTTATTCCCTTTTTCTTCCAGGATTTCTGCCTATGGGGCGGCTGGAGGGAAGGGAGCCAAAAACCACAATAAAAGGTCCCATGGAGTCTTCATCTCGGCCACCTTCCAGCTGGAGAAGGACGAACTGCTGTACATCTTAGTAGGGCAGCAGGGGGAGGATGCCTGCCCTGGGGTGAGGGCTGCACAAGAACATATGGGCAGAGACTTTGCAGATATGATTCAGTGAGATTCAGTGGGTAGCTTGGGGTTTGGAGATGAAAGATAGAAATCTCAGGATCCAGCAATGAAATCCAGTCAGGAGATTGGGAAGAACCAATAAATCAAGTTAGAAAGAATCTCAAAACAAATATAAAGAACTCTGAAAAGAAAAACAATCCCAAAATGCATAAACAAATATGATGCCCAAGGGAACTTTGCTTTAAGCTCCTGGTGTTAAAAATAAACTCTTCATCAGGTTTCTTCTGCTTATTTTAGGCAGGGAGCTTGTAGGCAAGAGTGCTCCCTCTCTTTTTCCACAGCCTAGGTCTCTTTCTGTCTGCTAGGGTTTCAGATAATTTACTATTTTTTATGGTAGCATCCAGCAGTGTTGTAACTACACTGCTTTAATCTGAAAGCGTAGAGACTAAGGTCTGAATCCAAAGCCTATCAAAACCAGTGGGAAACTTCTCATTACCTACAGTGGCCCTTGGAATAGGCATTTGTGATGAAAAATTCAACTCAGAATAGGAATTGATGACACAAATGCTTATATATATATGTCCTCTAATACTAGACCCCATTATTTGAAGGTCCTTTTATCGCTTAGGCTCAAAAGTTGCTTCTTCTTCAGCATGAATTCTTTGCTATTGCCTGTTTCCGGAAATGTGATCTGCCAGCGCATACAGAGGAACAAAGTAGTTTTCTCTTTTCCCCACAAGTACACTGCTGAGTTTTGGGATGCATACACAGTTCTTGTAGGCACTTAAAATTATCATTTACTGTGCCCAGAGCATGTGATACCTTTCCCAGATACTGCAACAGATTCTAAAACCAGTCTTTTTTCTCTTTAACTAGTAGAAGAATTATATCTATCTAAATAAAATATATATTTGTATATCTGTAGTTCCCTCTCTGGTGCACTCCAAAGGCTTAGATCGTACTCTGCAAAATTGTCCATTATTTCCTTGCATTTCATGACTTGTTCTACAAATTACAAAGTACAACCCAGGACTAACTGTGTCCCTTTGGCAGGCACTATTGGAAAAAGTTTACCTTCATTTTTCCTACTTCCAAAGCTCAGCTTTCTTTGGCTTTGGAAATCCTGCTGAATTTGTATGTCAGCTAAATTTGTTTTCCTTTCTCTGAAGTCCCGTAGCACCAAACCTTCTTTCTCTCTCCTTAGATTTACCTCAATTGCTTCCACTTGATATTCATCACCTTGTCATCTTTTGTCCTTTTCTTTCAATGAGGGGACGCAGGCAGTAAAACTGGTGCCACACTTCTGGCCTAGGTATGTGACATGGCCTGTGCAAATAGGGATTTCACTTGCACTGAGACAACATAGCAGTTTCTGAAATCATTCAGTCTTCATCATCTGAAGTTGGGCAGATTTACAAAGTCATTGTAACTTTTGGAACTCAATGTCACCAAAAAAACCCTACATAAAGATGGACAAACAATCTTTACTTTTACAGCCTTTTCAGTGTTCTCTAGTATTTAGCAGGAATAGTGCCTGGAATCCAGGTTTCTGTTCCAAGATGTGTGAGTAGTTCGCTCCTAAGTATATGCAAGTCATCTCTGCTTTATGCATTTATGACCTTGGCAAATACCTAATAAATAAAGCGATAAGGAAATTCTGAGAATTAAGTATCTTTTAATTAAGTATCTTTTAATTTTCTTTGGTCTAAGAAGTTCTAAATATGCAAAATATTAATTATATTATATCAATAATGAGTTATTGCTGTATCGCTTTGTTTTTTTCTGCAAGAATTTGTGTTTTCACTTGCATGTGTAACGTGAGTTTACAAATCAGAAATAACAGACAGATTCATCCCTCAGCCGTTACTTCTTCCAGAAGAGTTCGCTTTTCACAAAGATAATATATATACTGATTTATATTGGCCTGATATACATCGCAAACAATACAATATTATGTTATTGAGGTGCGCAGACAACTCTCAAGAGCTGGACTTCGCTGGTATCTCAGTGCATCTCTTGTCTCCTTTCAGGGAAATCCTGAAACCCAGAAGGTCTGCTTAGGGGAGTCATCTCTCATTGAAGAAGATTACAGAAGAAAAAAGGACCTGAAGGACTGGGCTGGCGGAGGTGGTGGTGGAGGAGGGGCAACGTACATCTTCAGAGTAAGTGTTTCCTCTCTGCATCCTGCCTGAGCAGTATCCAGCAGAGCAACTAGCTTTCACTGTCAACCATGGCATATGATAGTTCTTAGGAAAAGGTGATGAAAAAGAAGTCTCCCTCTCCTCTCTTTCTCTCCTTCCCTCTCTCCCTTTCTATCCTTTTGTCTCTTTCATTTTTTTGTCTCTTTAATTTAAATTCTTTACCTCTTTATATATCCTTGATCATACTTGTCACTGTCGCTAAGCTAGCTGAACTGGTTCCTCAGTTCTTGACAGCTCAGGTCTGGGAATCACACCAGGATCCCACTTTAATACTGGCAGCAGTCCTACCAGTAAAAGAAAACCCTAGTGTTCGGTTAAACAGGGTTTTTTTGTACACAAATATACTGTGTAAAACAGTGTTTTGTAATGCACTTAGGAATCAATTAGCAGCATTCCCCTGGCCTCAGGCTACTCTTCTTTGGGATGTTTTCATGCTTTGTGATAAATTTATGTGAGTTTACGTATCTAAGAGATGTGATTTTTTTCTGATGTTTGATGGGGGGTTTTCCAGCAGAAGGATGGGATTTTCGAACCTTTGCTCATCGCAGCAGGAGGAGGAGGAAAAGCCTACCTAAAGGCTCAGGACAGCTCCCTGGATGACTTACCCTTGGAGCAGTTTGAGAACAGCACTGCAGTACCTGGAGTCAGTGGGAGGACTGGGGCAGCAGGTGAGACACTAAAACCACACAAAGTCTGAATCAGCTGGTTGAGTTACATGCATTGTCCTGCGGGCATGAAGTGAGGGGCTCTTCTTGATCTTTTGGATTTTGTTGGTGGCAGTAGTTGTTAGAAACAACTATAAAGGATTTCTTCTTGTGTGGTATGTCACCAGATAACAGAGAATGCATGGGGCAGGTGAGGAGTGTTCCAGTAGAGTCCTACATAGGAGGACTTCCCTCTTGTATGAAATGACTGACCGAAAATGTTTTTTCGGGGATGGAGCCCACTCCTCCACACTGTAACAATATCCTTTGAAGAGAGGATTGTTTTGCTGTTACTCCTCTGAAGCCCTAACAATAAGAATTATATTATGGGAGTTATACCATAAATGGAAGCTTATTTATAATCTTATAACAGCTGTACCTAAAATCCATTCCTAAGAGACAAAAAGCCCAATGGTTTTCCATCTCCTGCTGTGATATCCTTACAGAGAGACCACTAGAGGGAAATAAGGAAGTCCAGGGTTTTTTTATTTTCCCAGGGAACTCAGCATCTCACATGGCTTAAAGCTCTAATCTGTTATCCAGAAGGAGAGTGGTGGGCTTCTTAATTCCACAATCCCACTAGAAATAGGTGCTAACATGCTGGTTATGCAGCATGTACCACAGGCTGTAATTTAGATTTGTTATTATCCATGACAACAAGGAGCTTGTGTGTATGTTCTCTTAACCTTAAAGAAGGAGTTAACTTGAATCCAAACGCTTAAGAAAAGGATAAGGGACAATCTCTGTCTCTCTAGAGTAACTCTCCTACTTTCCTTTGCTTGTGCTTCCCTCACCTGTTCATATTTTGTTCTCTCCTCTCTCTGACTGAAGGTGGAGGTGGTGGCTGGCAAGATAAGAGTGTGCTTCCTCAGGCTGGGAAGTCCCTTGTGGAAGGTGGGGAAGGTGGTCAAGCTTGTCCCCAGGCTCTAGTCAAGTTCCAGTGGGCCACCTCTGGTGGCTTTGGTGGGGGAGGAGGAGCTTGTACTTCTGGTGGAGGAGGCGGAGGCTACAGAGGTAGGTCTGATGGGGGAGTAGTCATGATGTCTAATTTTGCACCTTCAGAGCACCTGCAGTTGAGGGCTAGAGCTCTTATTGCAGAGGTACACTGCTGCAGAAGGTGATTTACAGATACTTCAAGCTGAGTAGTATGAAACCCATTCTGCTCTTCACAATGTCTCTTTAATTGAGGAAATCAAGGTTATAGAAGTGTTCCTACATGACTTACTATTTGGAAGGTATGCTGAATCACCCCTTCATTCCCAAGTTGCCCAGGAAAAATGTCCTGTTTCTTTTTTTCTGTTTAAAGCAAATATATTTTTACCTTGCTGAACTGAGAAACCTAAACTTGGTACTAGCTGGGTCAAGTTAGCATTTATCTATCAAGGACATTACACATATGAATGTCACTGGAGACATTGCAATGACCACAGGTTAAAAGAGCCAGAAATGAGTGCAACACTTCAGAGGCATCATGGGTTTTTTGCAGCATGGTTCAGTTAATCATAGTCTTCTTTCCCCAGGGGGGCATGCCTCTGATAATGATGATATCACAGCTGATGGGCAAGATGGCATCTCCTTTGTGAACCCCATTGGAGAGATCTTCTTGCATCCCCTAGCAGGTACAATATAATCCTTATGCCTCTTCATTTTTTCTTCTTTTCTTCCTCCTTTTTCCTTCTGCCTCTCTTTTTTCCTTTTTCCTGGTCCTTCTCCTCCTATATTTGCTTTTTATGCTTTTCATTCAGGCATGTTTCATTCTGCAGGCTGGATATTAAGCTGTGGTAATTTCTTTAAATATTTCTGTAGTGGTCTGGGACCTTTTATTCTCAGTCTCTAGGCCAGGAGAGATAACAAGTCATCATGTTCAGCTGCATATCCTCAATCCCAGAGAGTTCCAGGCCAATTCACTTCAAGACCTCTCTGACCCAATACCTTCTTCCCTCCTGGTTCCCGTCAGGTTTCTGGTATGTCCACACTGTGTTGGACTGTCTGCTGTCCCGCAGAGGAGAGAAATTGTAGATGCCTCTTGGGTTTTGGGCTTTTATTTCCTTGCAGGAACAAGATGGGAAAAACTGAACTAAGCCCACCTGTTATGTCTGATCTCTTGTTCAGCCATGGAGAGTCATGGTGAGGTGGAGATTCAGATCTATCTGAACTGCAGCCACTGCCACTCGGACAATTGTAAGAGGGACCCTGACACCAACCTACCAGTCTGCCAATGTGAGATGGGGGCTGTGCTAGCCAATGACAATGTCACCTGCACTGGTAAGTTGTGAAGTTTTATCCTCATTGTATAGACTCTGTATTCTTTGTATTTTCTCTCCTCCTCGCTTTTTTGATGGTCAGTTCTCCAAGTTACAGCTAGTGGCTCCAGCGATCACAGTGTTATGAGAAATATCAGTCAAACATTAGTCTGAACATTCCTGATGTCCTTTCCTTACACGCTGAGCTGCATCTCTGTCACCATCTCCCACATTCAGGTGTGGATTAAGTAGAAGGTAAAATATCTGTAAAGAGACACTGTAAATTTCCTGAAGGGGCACAGTGTATCTGATATGTAAACATGAATACCTTTCCCGTATAACATACCACCTACTGCTGACTTATTTAAGCCATAAATTACTTCATTTTCCTGAAGGGGCACAGTGTATCTGATATTTAAGTGTAAATACCTCTCCAGTATAACATACCACCTACTGCTGACTTATTTAAGCCACAAATTACTTCCTTCCACAGCAGTTTCCTGCAGTACCTGTTCAGCTGATGCCTGGTATTCACTGTTATTTCCTGACACGGTCTCTTGTAACTCCAAAGCATTAAGACTGTAGAGAGTTTCAACTTAATGAGCAGTGCTCTTAATGAGCAGAGAAGAAAGGATAAGAAACCTGTGTTTCATCAGTTAGTTTTTTTATCTTCACAATGTTTTTAGAATTATTTATGTGGGTTTTTTCAGCCTCCAGAGCCATAGAGGAATTTGCTGTGGTTTTTATAAAATGATCTGGCCATAATCTCTGTAATTTTTCTGAAATAGGAACAACATTCAGAGGGATGCCTTACAGCAGTTCTGGTTGTTTTCTGAGTAATACACCTCTATTTTTCTTTACCAGTGCCGCAAGGTCCTATCCCAGAGGGACATCTGCCTCTTCCACTCCTCCTGGCTGTGGTGGCTGTGATTGTGGTGCTTGGAATGATCCTCACTTGTGGCAGCCTATCTATCAGTAAGAAACACTTAGTCCTTATCCCCATTTGACTTGGAATTTCCCAGTTAAATTAGACAAAAGGAGACCACCCAACCATATGTCTACTGCTTTTAGTACTTGGAACCAGAGTGTTATGGTCTCCCAAGTGGATCAGAGGGACAGGGAGAAAGAAATGATGGAATGATTTACAGTTGGACTCAATGATCTTAAAGGTCTTTTCCACCCTAAACAATTCTGTGATTAACTTCCTCCTCCTCCACTCCTCCCCAAGTTAGGCATAAGTGTAGTCCTAAAGGATAAGAACCGCTCTGTCCTGATATTTGCTACTGTGGAAAGAGCTTGGGAAACTCTGTTAGCAGGCATTTCTTCAGCCGCTAGCATTCTGTAGGCTGAAGCCAGTCTATATTCAAACATATAATAAATTCAAGGAGATGGTTTGCTTTTTGGGACTTAATGCTAGCAAGGTACCTTGTGGAGCAGCCTTTCCCTAGCTGATGTACAAAGAAGCAGAGGAAACCTCAGCTCCTGCCATGTGATTAAAACAGCAGGAGTAAGACTGCTTGCATATCCAGTCTTGATAGAGAGCACAGAGAAGAACCTGATACTGGGGTGGTACTTCTTGAGCACTTATAGTTATGGTTTCTTTCTGTTCTATGCGGCTACCATTGTCTTTTCTTTCCAGGTGTTGATCTTGTTTGTGCATTTTTATTTGTCTCCGCACCCCTAGTTTATCACCTTAAGAAGCAGCAGCTGGAAGGAGCCAGAGCACGACTGCAGAGTCCAGAATATAAACTGAGCAAAATCCGCACATCGGCCATCATGACAGATTACAACCCCAACTACTGCTTCGCAGGGAAGGCTGCCGCTCTGAGTGAACTGAAGGAAATCCCACGGAAGAACATCTCTCTGCTTCGGTAAGACTTGCTGCAGGGTTTGCTCTCTGGCACAGGAGAGGAAAGGCAGCCTGAAGCAAAGGCAGAGATAGGGCTCACCTGTTTGTTGTACTCATCATCAGGTATCAAGGATGAGAAAACAAGGGTCACCTGCCTGACTAACTGGGAAGCACCTAGTCCAAGCTAGACAAAATATGACAGATGTGACACCTGTTATGTTTTCTAATATATTTTGATTCTGTAAAGTTATAAAGCAGAAGTTCATGAGTCTCCTGTTCCATGTTCCCACACAAAGCATAGGGTATTTATATGATGTCCTGGATTACACTTGCCACCTGATAAATCTATAGCACTATTTCTTTTTCAGCATTTCCTGTCACTAGGACATTTCCTGTCACAAGGAAATGCATGCTAGGATGCTCTTTGGCTCCATACCATCCAGATGAGATTGTTCAAAGTTATGTAAACTCTAGAAGGAAAAAAATGATCATTCTTATGTGCTGTCTTACACCATCTCCTGAAAAAAGCCAACACCTTGGGGTGTTGATTGATAGCTGGCTGAACATGAGCCAGCAGTGTGCCCAGGTGGCCAAGAAGGCCAATGGCATCTTGGCTTGTATCAGAAACCATGTGGCCAGCAGGTCCAGGGAGGTTATTCTTCCTCTGTACTCGGCACTGGTGAGACCGCTCCTCCAATACTGTGTTCAGTTCTGGGCCTCTTGCTACAAGAAGGATGTTGAGGCTCTGGAGCGAGTCCAGAGAAAAGCAACAAAGCTGGTGAAGGGGCTGGAGAACAAGTCTTATGAGGGAACTGGGGTTGTTTAGCCTTGAGAAGAGGAGGCTGAAGGGAGACCTTACGACTCTCTACAACTACCTTAAAGGAGGCTGTAGAGAGGAGGATGCTGGCCTCTTCTCCCAAATGACAGGGGACAGGACAAGGGGCAATGGCCTCAAGCTGCATCAGGGGAGGTTCAGACTGGATATCAGGAAAAAATTTTTCACAGAAAGGGTCATTGAGCACTGGACGAGGTGCTGAGGGGCATGGTTTAGTGTTCGATAGGAATGGTTGGACTCAATGATCCTAGAGGTCTTTTCCAACCTGGTGGTTCTATGATTCTATGATTCTATGATTCTGAAGACATCGTCTTGCAGCTACCTTGTTCTGTTATTTTCTGGTTCTTTCTTGACTTGTTATTGCCATACTTGCGTATCGTTGGTTTGCCATTGGTGATAGGGCCCTAGGATTGAGCAGGCTGCTTTCTTTGTTCAGAGCCATACAGGATCAAACCTTCCTGCTGTAGCAATATGTCAGAAAATACAGGGAAGTTATTTTCAGGAGCTTTGGGATGAAAACAAAGCTGTTGTTCATTCCATCTCTTACAGAAGGTTTTATTCCTGTAAAGGTTTTATTCCTTTAAAGGTTTTATTGGACTGCATGAAGAGCTCAGCCAGTGCTGGATTCAGGGCCTGAGTAACATCTGTTCTCTCTTTTTTTCTTCCAGGGCACTAGGACATGGTGCATTTGGTGAGGTTTATGAGGGAACTGTGGTTGGCATTGCAGGGGATCCCAGCCCTCTTCAAGTGGCTATCAAGGTCAGTATCCACAAATTTCTTATACAACAATAATTACCCAGAAGAACCATATTATCTTATTAGTATTCCAACTGGAGATTCACATTCATCACATGTATAATGTGATGTGTGTGATGCAGGTTCCCACACAGTGCTGCATCCAGGAATTATAAACTTTGATTTTTGAGCTGTGTGGCACTAGCAGCAGGTTGCAAGTAAAGCATCTGTCTTGTTTGCTGCGTGCCTGATGGCTGTAAGCTGTGATCTAACCAGGAGGAGAATCAGGCAAATAAAAAGGGCAGTCAGTCTCTTTTGTGGGCTCCTCTCCCATTGTTTAGGAGAGATAGAAACAATGACCTTAGATGGGAAGTTGTGTGAATTAGTCACCTGAGAATAGGTAAAAATAAAATAGCAAGTTATCTATCAACATAAATATATATAGCTCCATTGAAAACAACACAAACCCATCAGTTCACCCCAGTGGAGAACCTGCCACAATGGCTTTTTGCCTCAATGATTTATGGATCTGAGTAGCCAACAAAAAAGAAACTTAAGGGGAAGAAGACAGCAACAAACAGACGTTTTGGGGTGCATTGTGGAGTAGAAGAGGATTTCTAAATCTTGTATAAAGTAAAGAAAGCCTTGGCAAATATTACTATGAAGCATTTATGTGACTGCAAGCACTAAGTATTTATAGTAATGTGTATATATTATTACTTCAACATTCCAGTGGGTTTTGAGTGCTTTCTTCTAAGTTTTTCACCTGACATTACCTTATTTCAAAATTTGTATTGTTTCTCAGTCACAGTTCCTTTAGACAGACAGTAGTGTTTGTCTACCATATGTGAAACTTTCAGGTTGTCTTAGTATTTCACAGTGGTAAATATGCTGCTCTGAATATATATGGTGATATCATGCTGATTTCTGTGTCATTAATGACAAGAGATAACAGCTAGTTCTCTGTGAAATTACACTGTTGCCTCAGGATTTGTAAGTTACTCAGCCCTGAAGTTAAGGATGCTTATAGCCTGCTTTTGTTCTGTTATAAGCTTGTGACTCAGTGAACCAAATCTAATTCTATGAGTTCAACCAAAAACATAGATTCCATTAATAAAAATAAGTTCTACTGTTATTCATCCAGTCTTTCAAAATCCTCTTTAAAAGAAAAAAAAACATGAAAGAATCATGCATTATGACATTGTGTTTTGAACTTCCCTGTGCCACTGAGCAAATGTGTGTTAATACCCAGAACTGACACTAGCAAGCAGTTATAACTGCTGAACCCAGTTTCACTGTCCAGACCGCAGGAAGCACCACAGCACAGTGGCAAACAGAAGTAGGTTAGCATGTTGTTCAGTTGTGATAACCTAGTGAGGATGTCACAAATTTTGAAAGTCTCAGCAATGATGTCTGCTTGTTAGGGCTCTGTCTGCCCACCTGCCCACCTGTTCACCCAGTTCGCTGTCAAGTGACACCCTGAGCATCACCAAAAAGGTGCTCTTCCCCATGGTTTGAAACTGGTAGAGAAGCCATGGGGCCCAACTTATGACCATGCTCAGCTTATTTTGGGATAGCGCACATCAGCCCTGGTCTACCTGAAAGGAGGTTGTGGAGAGGAGGGTGCTGGCCTCTTCTCCCAGGTGACAGGGGACAGGACAAGAGGGAATGGCCTCAAGCTCCACCAGGGGAGATTTAGGCTGGACATTAGGAAAAAATTCTTCACAGAAAGGGTCATTGGGCACTGGAACAGGCTGCCCAGGGAGGTGGTTGAGTCACCTTCCCTGGAGGTGTTTAAGGCACGGGTGGACGAGGTGCTAAGAGGCATGGTTTAGTGTTTGATTGGAATGGTTGGACTCGATGATCCGGTGGGTCTCTTCCAACCTGGTTATTCTATGATTCTAAGAAGCAGGTGGAGACTGGGGATAAATTACACAATCTATTTGCAATATACCTCACGTATTTCTGGTGGGTATCCCACAAATTTAATAGATCATCTGCACTGTCCTGTGTCAAGCAATTGCTTATCTGATGTATGAAATGTGACCGTGTCTTCTGTAGCCCGTACTACTGATGACAGGAACTGTTTCCATGCCAGCCTCTGAGCAGTCCATGTCCCACCTCTCTGCAGGCAGTTCGGCAGCAGGCATTACACACAGCTGTGGCCATACCATCCCATAATGTTACAGCAGTGGGCACAGTAGCAGGCTCTGTTCCTACTGCTGTCTGCACCCTCAGTTCATGTTTATTGAGTGGCAGAGGCTGTCCAAATCTGCTGGCAAGAAGAGAAAGCTATAAGACCACGTGACATTAATATTATTTAAATCACGTGACTCTGTGTGTTACATGACATGGAAGCCTGTGCTGCAACGTGGATGTTTAGAAAAAGGAAAATAAATTAATACCTGTCACTTCAAAGTGCTTACTAGATCTGTAATTCACCACCTAATGCCTTTCTTGATATGTATCTGAAGCAGTTCTGCTGCAGAACCTTACATATAGTTAAAGACATACAAAAAAATCTCCAAGTAGGTCACCAGTTTCCTGGTCTAACTTTAACTACCAAGTGGGTCACATGCAGTCCAATAAACTGGGCACTGAAAAAAATGAGCCCCTCCTTGTAGGTTCCTAAATTCATCCACGTTTAAACGCTTATTCTTTTCTTGTTTTGTTTTGGTTGGGTTTTTTTCCGTTGGTGGTCACCTATATGTTCTCAGTTCTCTGGTGGGATGGTCTTCACTGACTTTACTTCTCCACAGACCCTCCCAGAAGTCTGCTCTGAGCAGGATGAGATGGATTTCCTGATGGAAGCATTGATTATCAGGTATTGTTTCAGGTTTTTATGCTGATGGTGGGCAGGTGGAATAAGAGTAATGGAGGTAATGAGAATCATTAATCCACTTGCTTGGGTTTGGAAAAGAAATCCAGCTTTATTTTTCACCAGATGGCATTTTAGTAGCATAGGATTGGCTTTAGTTACTTCTACATCTCAAGCAAGGTAACTGAGGTTCTTTTGTTGCACATCTGTTGTGGTTTAATGCCAGTAGGCAACTCAGCCCCACACAGCAGTGGGATGGGGAAGAGAACTGTGCCTTTCAGTCAGTAGCTAAGGATGCATGCAGCCTTTTTGCTTTTCATGTCTGTAGAACTTTTTGCCATAATCAAGTGTCTTTTGCAGTGAAGATCCTGGTATTTTAGACTTCCTTTGCACAAAAGATAGCTGAGTGAGACACTCTGAAACCTATGCAGAGATAAGGTAGTGAACGTGGCTCTGTTTGTGTGTAGGTTTTGCAAATGGAACACAGCCCTTCTCCCAGTGTGGCCACTTCTCTTAAATGTGTTCTGGCTTTTGATGTCTTTGCAAGCTTGATAAAACCTTTATAACGTCTCATCTTCATGACCTCCTGGCAGTGAACTATGAGATCTATAAAACCTGCCAGGAAAAGATAACAGCCAACCATTCCTGTTACCACCTAATCCATAACCTTAAAACAATAACAAAGTCAAGGGCAACTTTAAAAAAAAAACAACACAATATAATCAGGGTTTATTGTAAGTGATCAGAATTTATGCATTTTTAATTTCTGCAACATGAAGTTCCTCTTCTCATTGTCTGGCCTGGCTCATACCTAGATGTTGTTTTTCTGCTATTAAAGCATGAAATTCATGACATAGTGCCACTTCCTAAATTCTGCAAGAATTTGGCAGCCGAACAGGTAGTAACACTTGATGTACGTTTTCTGAGGAGCAGTTTCAGTCAATTAAAAAGTGCTTTATTTCACTTAGTAGCTTATGACTCTTTCTCTTCCCCAGCTTCATTTCCATTTTAGTTCCTGTGTTATCCAGGTAATCACTATCTGAGGGAAGATGCTGCTTTCTAATGACTGAGTCTTAATGAGCTTCTTGACAATCTCAGCTTTCTTTTGTAAGAGGCAGAAAGCCATCACATAAGCAGCTGCTGCAGTAGCTATTAGCTGAGTGCCTTTATCAGACTAGATACTGAACAGAGTCCATCAAACTAGACAGCAGTATATTTAAAATAACCAATGCTGAAGATAAATCCCCACCAGTCAGAATTTTGTTTCACAATTGCCAATAATATTTGCATATTTTAAGTATTTAGCTCTCTTTTCCCTCTCATGTCACCCCCATCTTTCAGTCAGTGTGTTCATTAAATTCTTTTGTCACAAACAGAAAGCTCTGCTTTACTTTCAGCTTTTCATACCTTCTGTTGAAAGCTTTTCATGTGCAAACCTAAGCATAGCTCTGTTCTTGGTAGTCTAATAATCAGAGAGGCATTTTGAAATGGCTGGAGTAGGAATTAGTTCAGTAACTTGCACTGCATCAGGATTTGCTCCAGATTGCCAGAGCGTGAGGCACAGTGGGTGTGATGGATGTTGGCCAGATACTAATGCTGTCTTTCTCTTCCATGTTGCTGTGATCTTGGCTTTCAGTAAGTTCAATCACCAAAATATAGTGCAGTGCATTGGTGTTAGCCTGCAGACACTGCCTCGCTTCATTCTGCTTGAGCTCATGGCTGGAGGAGATATGAAGAGCTTTCTTCGGCAGAATCGACCCAAAGTGGTAAGATAACTTCCCGTCTAGGCTTGTGGTTGATTTTAGTACAACTTTTGTTATTTTTTTTTTATGAATTGGATAAAGTCATATAAGCCAAGCAGGGCTGTGTATATGGCTCCTGCACACTCGTGGATACACAAGTCTGCTTGCTTGATGTAAGCAGATGTCAGTGAGAGAAAATGAAAACAGTGCCAGAACTCTATTTTATTAGTAACTGAGGAGGAAAGAGTGAAATCCTGTCCAACAATTCCAGAGTTTTCTGTCAATTGGACTGCAAATTAAAGGGCTTTCTTCCTTCAATGTCTGCCTTGTTTTCTGTGCACTGTGATGGTGTGTGAGTTGTTGAAGTTGTAATACTGATATGCAGTCATGGGGATTTGTAGGACTAGGTCCTCAGCAGGTGTGCATCGGTACCATACGGAGATGCACAAATTTATACTAATTGAAGAGAGAAGCCTGCATGTAGCACTGTGGCAGGGGCTTAAATACAAAGAAGAGTTAGGCCTGATTCTATGTTGTTCCTTGTTGTATTGAGGTGCCTGTACTGGCTGCCTGTGGGGCAGGAGGAGGCTGACTGATGCCTCATGCACTCCTACACTACATGATGCAGTTGCACAGCTTCTCCTACACACCCCCTCATCCCACACCCACACCCCCCCCAAATACTTATGATAATACAGCTTCATGTGTGAGTATACTCCTATGCTGCTATTAACAAGTTTAACCTCTTTCTTGTATTTTTGGCATTGGTACAACTTCTGTGAGTAGATGATGTTTGTGGGCAGCAGAGAATAATAAATAATCTTATTTTAATATTATGTATAATTGTAATATAAAGAACAGTTATTTTCCAAATATCATGTAGAAACAAGCTTGCTGCTGTGTTAGCTAGTAAGCTGGCTGATCGCAAATACAGTAGTTGAAGTCCCCTTAAATATTAAAGAAAATGTCCACGTATACCCAATCTGAAAACAGACCAAGCCCCATCATTAATGTATTTCACAACAAGTTTCATTGGCTGCAGAGAAAATTCATAGAATCATAGAATGTTTGGGTTGGAAAGGACCTTAAAGATCATCCAGTTCCAAGCCCCCTGCCATAGGCAGGGACACTTTCCACTGGATCAGGTTGATCAAAGCCCCATCCAGCCCAACCTTGAACACCTCCAGGGATGAGGCATCCACAGTAAAAAAATTTCTAATATCTAATCTAAATCTCATCTCTTTCAGATTAAAACCACTACCCCTCATCCTATCCCTGCATTCCCTGATAAAGAGCCCCTCCCCATCTTTCCTGTAGGCCCCCTTTAAGTACTGGAAGGCTGCTATGAGGTCTCCCCAGAGCCTTCTCTTCCTTAGGCTAAACAACTTTAGTTGTCTCCGCCTGCCCTCTCATCACAGTCTTCTGACAGAGGGGTCCCAGAGCAGAGATAAGGTCTGCAAGTCTGTGGTTCTATTTCTCCTTCTTGCTTTTCATTTCCTCTTCAGAAATTACTACTTTATAACTATAATAATTCTCCCTTGAAGGTGTCCAAGAGCATTGTACAGTAATTTGCCTAGCCAATAAAAATAGTGCTCAATAGCTTTAGTGTGTTATGTGGTTTGAGCATGAGAAATTACAGTGATAACAGCATCCAGAAAAAAAAATCAGCCTTAAAAAGAACAATTTACTTGATAACTCTCAGACTTTTATTAAACAGTGTAGTAATTGCTCCCCACCCTTCCCAAAAGCAATACAGAAGTTCCTGGAGGAACACCAAGGAAATTTCCATATGGGGAAATAAATGATGGCTTGAAAATATGGAGGACTGCTGGAGGAAGACTTCTTCATTGCTTTCAGTTAGGCAAGTGCAGATAGTGAAGGGCTAATACCGGTGCCAGAGTCCTGTGGTAAAGCATCCTTTTTTGTGCTTGGCTCCTGAGGGTAATATCTGTCCTTCCACAAGAACGGATAAGTTGGTGAACGCTGACTGCTGGTTCAGAGATGTGCGTCTTTGCTCTCTGTCTAATGTGCTGATTTCCATTGATAATTTATTAATTCACTCTTTCATAGTAGGTGGGGTGTTTTTTGTCTCCCATTTCACCTTTAAAATCTGCTTGCCTCTTGATTTCACGAAGTCCTGTACCAGTAGGGAATAGTTCTCTCTCACTCCCTTTACTAGGCTATTCAGACCAGGCCATAAATCTCTTGCAGCTTACACTCATGCACTGTGCTCAGAAATTAAGTCTTCTGAAAGTTTTTTGGCTTTAACAAGAGTTTACTCATTTTCTGACTCCTTACTCTGACCTGCTTCACCCTGTGTCTATATCTCTCCCTTTCCTTTCTTCTGCCCCTCTGATTATCCCCTGCCTGAACTACATTCTCCTACTGTACTTCTTCCCTTACCATTTTCTGTGCGTCCTTTTCCAGAATCAACCATCCATGCTAACAATGCAGGACCTCCTGAACATAGCTAGGGATATTGCCTGCGGCTGTAAATATCTTGAAGAGAATCATTTCATCCACAGGTGAGGAGAAACAGTTTATTTTGATGTATATCAGGCTGCATGAAGCTCATGGAGTTTATATTTGCAGTGGATTAGACAGAACTAATCTCCAGGGGGGAAACAGAGATTTCCTCTACCAATACAGGCCTGTCCTTAAATGTCCTGGCTGGTCTCACTGTTTTTTTCCTATGAGTTAGTCTCTGCATGATCTTTTCACTGTTGGGGAGAAGGGAATCTTCAGTTTGCAGTGAAGGTTTTCAAGTGTTGATTTTCAAGTGCCTTCAGTGTAGACACATTTGACATTAGCCCTGTGGTCCACTAGATGGTAGTGTCACTCTGTGTTAACTTGTAGGACAATAAGGTATCATTTCTCTCTTTTCTGATCTCTGAATCTTGACTTAATGTTTTCCCGATCTCATCAGCAGAGGACAACCCATAACATTTGAGCCATTGCCTAGAGAATGGGAGAACAGGGCTAACAGGAAAAAGCACAGCTCTAAAGCTTTCTTCCCAGCTCAGCAGCTGACCTGCAGTGCGGTCTTGGGAAGCCTGTGTTTGTTCGCACCTTTTTCCTCTTTTGTAAAGCAAAAAAAATGTTGATGCGGCAGGCTTCAAATAAGAATAAAATATTGTAGAAGAGGTAAAGGTTATTATAGGCAGACTTTCAAAATTCCTAATTGATTATTGGACTCCTTTGCTTCTGATTAAGAGCTGTTTCAGCTCATATTGTTCCCAAGCATAGCATACAACTGAATTCCTTCACACGTATGAATTCCGTGCTCAGTTCAGCCCTTTTGTGTAAAGGAAAGAAGAGGCCTGCACACAAGAGGGTCACACATGCTCTAAATAAAGCTCTGTGCAGCCTGGAATTATGCAAGTAGACAACTGATGCACCCACGTGCACAACCATGGGTATGTATGCATGACATTGCAAAGAGCAAAGAGGCAGAGCTAGGGAAGAGTGGGTGGAGATGGGAGAAACAGAGGGAAGCAAGCAACAAGCAAATTAAAAAGCCATGAGATTGAGATATGGGATATTTTATGGCTTTATGATTAGAGCATCTGAGACAATTTTCAGTCTCCTTTATATTGAAACAATAAATAAATTCCTTTGAAAAAGGGTATAGAATTTTCTGTCATTAAAAAAGAACAGTAGGAGTGCACAGCAAGTTGAGGCTTTTGAATCTCTTAAGTATATGAGAGGATCAGTATTCTAATTGGAAACTTCAGGATTTTTTTAAAAAATCCTTATTGTAATAGTAGTAGCCTCCCTCAACCCCCTTCATCTATTGAATTCATGACAAGGACCAATTGTTGCTTGTGCTCCTGCGCTGCAAGAAGTCCATTAGAACCACAACAGAAATTTTCTCTACAAGTGTTTTATAACAGGTGGGTGTTCACTGTTTTTCTTAGCATACTCACTGAGCCCAGCAGCCATCACATAAAGCTTCTAACATTTATGTCAACAAGCTGACAGGCCAGCTGTTGTTCCTCAAGACTGCTTTCCGTTTCAGGAGAGAAATCGAAGAAAATAGTGCTTGACTTTCAACAGCAGCACATCACTTTTGAAAACCTCTCTGGGTCAGGCTTTGCACTGTTAGATCTCTTGTATAAGCAACCTAGGAACGGACTCATTTTAGCCAACAATTCTCAACATCAGTATAGAAGGAATTTCATTCAAGTTCTGTATTAGTATTTCTTACTGATGTCAGTATTACTTAATATTTAATAGGAAAGGGAAGAAGTTTATCTTTACAGATAACAGGTATCCTAGAGAGAAAAGAAGGGGAGGTCTTTTCATCTAGGAGTCACAGCTGATGATGAAAGAGAAAACTTCCAAATCCTGGGGGATTTTTTAAGGCTGGCAGTGGGAAGAAACATAAGAGTTGTTAGAGGAGCTCATTTTTCTTGGCAGTCAACAGGACACCCTCCCCCCGCCCCCGGTGCTATGATACCCTCCCCCCCGAATGCTATGATTTTTAATTAGTTCCTTTTCAGTATGTTTATTTAAAATGAACACAAAGCCTTCAGTCTTGGCCACACAGTCATTGCTGCCATTTGTCACAAGCTAAACCTGCACCCAGCAAACGGCTGCTCCCATATGCAGCTTTGCTTGGTTCCACCAGAAATATCCAGAAGTAACAGTTTAACAAATCTGGTCCTACGCTGACTTTTCTGGCAGTTTCCTAAGACTACACAATAGCATCACAACTGTAACTGATGGGGACACTGCTGACATGCTACTCCTTAAAAAAAATAGAGCAAGACAGAAATCTATCATAATGTCTCTGAAGAAAAAGAGGCTGGATCTCTCCCTAGTCTGACATTGACCTTGTTTTCTGCCTTAGTGAAAGGAGATAGGAATGGGGAATGCTTGGAAAACACTGGGTAGAAAATATAATGTAATTGCAGTTTAAGAATTGTGGTTAATAAGAATCATAATGTAGGTGGCATTATTTTTTAATAAGACTTCTCATTTATGTAAAGATGACTCAACTAAGACTTTCAGCACTGGGTCTAATATTCTTTATTTATTTCTTTAGCTACTTAAGAATTTAGAGTTAGAATATTTTTCTTTTTTTTTTTAAGAGATATAGCTGCAAGGAATTGCCTTTTGACCTGCACTGGAGCAGGACGAATAGCCAAAATTGGTGACTTTGGGATGGCCAGGGATATTTACAGGTAAGTGAAAGGTCATTTCAGTCCTGTGAACAGCTCTGTAATCTGTATAATTTTGACCGATTTGAACAGTGTCATGGAATCTGAAGTAATAGAGCCATATATCTGAATTTGATTACCAATGAACTGGCTGGAGTAAACAGACTGTACTAGGCAATACAGCTCAACTGTGTTTAATCCAGACTGGATTCCAGGGAACACTGCAAACGTGTGGATACTAAACCAAGCATAGGCAAATTTATTAGCTAGTTGACCATAAGTAATTTTAAATTAAAAAAAAACCACCCACAAATAATGTAATTCTTATTTTGTTACATCAAGAAGACGTGCTGCATCAGCACCCTGTGCAAAGCATCAGCAAATCTGATGTCTTCAGCTGTGCACCTACAACATCCTCTGTTTCCATCCCAGTTGCAAAGAGGGTATAAAATATTGCCTGAATGCATTGTTTGTGCTGATGACTTTTCCTTTTTCTCATTAGGCCCCATTGTTGCATATAATCCCCAGCTGCTCTTGCTGTGGTGATAAGATCTTCTCGATTATCTGAGACCTTTCAGACTGCATGATGTTCTCCATGCATTTTATCTTTCCCAGAGCAAGTTACTACCGCAAGGGAGGAAGAGCGATGCTTCCTGTCAAGTGGATGCCACCAGAAGCTTTTCTAGAGGGCATTTTCACCTCCAAGACTGATACCTGGTAACAAATGCCTTTTAATCACTTCTGCTACTCAGTGATAAGGGTAAAGAAATGTACTATTCAAGAAAAAAATATCTGCTCAGCAGGAACCTTAAAAAAAATTCAGAATTTCCCAGAAAAATATTAGAAATCTTCTCTCTGCATGCAGTAGAAGCACAGCTAAAGAATTCTCATTAAGAGTTTTAAAATCTAATGAAAATTGAGGTAACAAAAAATCTCTATACATGAATGTAGAGCATCACATAAAAGCAATCAAGAAGTGAAAAGAGAAAGCAGTTGAGATTCCCAAGAATTCTCAGTTAAAAATCCAGACAAATACTACCAGACATTTCGCTCACCCCTCAGTATCTGCCACTCAGTTTCTGTCAGTGACGAGGCCTGCTTATGTATCTTGTAAATGACTCTCTCTGTACCACTCAGGATTACTTTTTTTGTATAATTTTCTTTTTCTGCTGTCTATAAAATGAGCAGATTTAATTGGAAGACCTTTCTGGTTGCTGAGGAAACAATGTTTATATATTTATTCCTCAATCTATCTTTAAAATAAGCACATCCTCAACAGTAGTACATTCGTACAGAGGTGCTGGGGAATGGAAGCTGTCCGGTTGCCTCTCTCCTTATACAGCAGATTCTTCAATATACTATACTGAGACATTCCCTTAAATGCCACACAGACCCAGTTTCCTGAAGTCACTAGTGATGCCGGAAGACAAGGGGTTGCTTATCAGTGCCTGACTGTGAGCAGCCAGTACTAAATATTTTGAAGGAATTTGCTGCAGTTCCTGTACGAGGCTATTATAAGTAACGTGTACCGGAAATTTCTTCCACCTTTGCAGCAAATAGTAACTCTTCACATTCTGACTCTGCTTAAATCCTGGCAGAACTCTGTTGATTCCCTTGGGTCTAAGTCATACATTATTTCCTGCTTACCTTGACCCGTGGATATAAAAAAGGAAAGCAATTTTATTATGACATAAAAAAAAAAATGCTGGTGCCTTTTAGTTTCACTGGATGTCTCTTACTTACTTTATTCTTGAGCATCCTGTTCCCAAACAGTGATTCAAACATCTCCAGTCTTCCCAAGTAAGGTAGGAATCTCCATGCCAGATCTAACAGTTCTTTTCAGTTAGACTATACATGGCAAAGGGTGATCTAGCATTTCCTGTTCTATAAATAACAAATGCAGCAGAAAGCACTACTTCAGAGTTATTCAAATATTTTGAAACCACTGCAAAGCTAGTTTTGGAGCTTGAGCAAAGTTTTGATTGATAAGTTTTGTTATATCAAAGTTGACTCATAATCATGCTAATTGCACATCACTGTGGTTGGCCTTCAGTTTTGAAAGGTTGTTGCTGTGGTGTTACCTACAGTTTCATGTCAGGTTTGTGGAGCACAAATGAAACCTAATTGGTATTGTTTACTGGTTTCTGACACAGGTCCTTTGGTGTGCTGCTTTGGGAGATTTTTTCTCTAGGTTACATGCCCTACCCTTGCAAAACTAATCAGGAAGTGCTGGAATTTGTCACCAGTGGAGGAAGAATGGATCCACCAAAAAATTGTCCAGGGCCAGTGTAAGTATTTCCATACTCACACAAGCCAAGGGATGGTGAGTAGCAAAGAGGTTAGACAAAGGCAACTTGACACCTTTAGTCGGGGCATGGTGATTGACCCCAGTGTTAGGTGGGTCTTACAGAATGTCTCTTGAGCCACTGCCTCTTGCTTAGAGGACCACTACTTAAAGCATGTTCTGTAGTGCTCTAATGGCTCAGGATCCAAGAGTGCAAGAAATTGTCCCTCCTCCTTTGGGCCATGTACTAAGTGCAGTTCCTCTAAACCCATGGACACTTCATACTGAAACACATTTTATATAATTTTCTTTCTTGATTGATACTTCTCTTTAAAAATTATTTTAAGGTACCGGATCATGACACAGTGTTGGCAGCACAGCCCAGAGTATCGGCCAAACTTCTCCACCATCCTGGAAAGAATAAAGTATTGCACACAGGTATTTGTGCATGTTTTTGGTATCCAGGTGGATGATAATCTATGGAATGCCAACTACACAAAGGCACTAGCTTTAGTGAGCAAAACAAGTGAGGAGTCTTGAAAGATCAATCTAATTACTTTCCCGATTGTGGCAGTGCTGTTGGCTCAACTGCTCTCTGCATTTGGGTTTTCTAGTATGCATCCTCGCTCTCCCAACTTCAGATGAACCAGAAGTAGATTATACTGTTCCTGTGCATATGGATGTTCTCAGCTTGCTCAATAACAGTATGTCATTCATTTTGTGATGGAAAGGTATTTAAGTTCTCTTTCAAGGTCCGTATTCTGACCTTGCCTAATGTTGCTCCAAAGCCACAACTGAGTTGATATGGAGTGGGGAAAGTAGGAAATGAGATAGCTTAGTGAGTTTGCCATCTGGTAGCATTTTACAGCTACAAGCCTGGACACAGCCTTCTAAGGGAGGAATTATGAACTAGTGGCCCTCAGCTTAGCCACTGATCTCAATAAAGCACAGCCTCTGCTCAAAGGAAGCACAAAAATGAGAAAGCATTTGTGCAAGTACTAACAGCGTGCAATATCCAGTTGGCACGTAGCATCTTGTACAACACGCAGGACTAATGCCCACACCTGATGTCAGCTTCTGCCAAAAGCTTTTTTCTCTCTAGCTATTTATCTTAAAATGCAGGTTTGACAGATTCTTGTCCCTCCTTTCAGGACCCTGATGTGATCAACACTGAGCTGCCTGTGGAGTGTGGCCCCACACCAGAGGATGAAGGGAGTACAGTCATGCGCCCAAACATTTCCAGTGGTATAATGCCCCTGTTGGTAAGCCCTTCTCTCACACCTCAGATGGTGCCTAAAACAATGGACTCCCACCCTGCTGGGCACAAACTTGCACAATGTCCACAAGAGCTACTGGTGGAGAACCTGAACAACCAGACTGCTCAAGGACCCAGCCTGCCATGCCTCAGTGATTTCAACAGTGGGTCCTGGTTCCAGCAGACTTCAAACCAGCAGCTGGAGCTTAGCAACCCACTAACCCACAGACTTAAAAACAAAACAAAAAATCTTTGGAACCCAACCTATAGATCGTGGGTGCTAGAGAACATCTGTCACTTCAGCCCCAGTTCCAAGCTCAAACCAACTCCAGAGCGGGAAGATTCAGGCTTTGATGGGAATTACAGTTCTTCTCCAAGCTCTCGGGCGTCTCCAGCATCTCCAAGTCGAAACAACTGCCCTCACCTGGATATCGGTGGTATTGAACTGGTGAAACTCCAGTCTTTCCCTTGCGGAAATGTAAATTATGCTTATGATGACCTGTGTTACAGTACTGACCACCAGCCACCAGCTTTGGGAGAGGTCAGAGCAGCTGTGCTAAGGAGCTCCAGCCTGCACAGAGAAGAGAAGTCTTTTCATAAAACAGAGAAAACATTGAGAGAGAGGGACTCTGGTCTGTCTTTGTCAGATGACCTGAGTGTTACTCCAGTATAACAGAAATGGTTATTCCAAAGATCAGGGAGTGTGTGTGTCTGGAAGGACTGCTACCTATTTCATTTACTTTCTCCATTAAAGTTCCTTCAGATGGGTGATTTGGTGATGTTGTAATATCAGCAATGTTCCTCCTTCAACTATCCTCCTTCAACCTGCCAGATCCCCAGATCATTAAAATCATTGCATTTCTATCTCTGTCCATCAAATGTGTTCCACTGAACCAGCTTAGCAGTAGAGAACATTGGAATTGCTGCCCTAATTCAGAATACAATATTTAATGAAAGGACTCCTTCTTAATCTGCTCAGGTGAAAAGAAATGGACCTACTATCCAGCTGCAGCATTTGGATGTATTTCCAAAATGACCAACAACGGTTGCGTTTCTTTCTGACCTACGAAACCAAAAACGCACGTTGTGCCAGCAGCAACCAGTTTGTAAAGGCTGCTGTATTCCTGAGAACTTTTTACATTCCTGATGACTTGCTAATAATGCTCAAGCACTATAAGGAAAGTAAATAAATAGCAGCCACATTTGCACCTGTTTTATTAGCAGACCCTGTGGATAAACATGAAAATTAAGCTACTGTTCAAATTGGAAGCAGGAGGAAGGATAAAAAAGAACAAAAAAACAAAACCAAAAAAAACTCAGCCTCCCAGGCTCCTCTGAGCATGTGCTTTGAGAAGAAGCAAGGAAAAACAAATTTACTATTGAGAAAAAATGGTTGGTGGAGCTGATAGTATCCCTTTGAATAGGGAGGGAAAGATACTTTTGCTTCATGTTGTTGTTTTCTTCACAGCTCCTGGCAAAGAAGGGGCATGTGTTTTTTTTCCAGGATAGGGTAAGCTGCATGGGGTGGTATGAAAATGGACTGTCTTTATCTTCTCATGGATTTTACTTGGGATGAACTTCCTTTTTGTAAGTACTTCGACATTCAACAGAATGTGTGATTCAGCATTCCTGTGTGATGCTGGTAAGCATTAAGCTGAGGTTCTCGAGTAACTGTCTAGCATTTGGCCCACTGGATTTGTACTTGGTTCTATTACCTGCTCCTCTGAGGTAGACAAAGTAATGCAAGGGAGGGGAAGAATGAAGAGGAACCTAATACAAGCAGTATCTTATAGTGCCCTTTACAAAGAAGGGTAGAATAGCAAACATTTGAGAAAGCTAAAATCATGACCTGACTTCACACATTTAAGCCAGTTGTCATTTCTTCTTGCCTTCCACACAGAGAGACTTACTGGTAAAGGTGGTAGTTGTTTGTCTTGAAGATAGCTCATTTCTAAGGCTTTTTTTCTGTTGCTTAGGGTCTAAACTAGTGTTCACTGGTTAAAGCCTGCAAAATAAGGAGACTGAAAAAGTAAATAATTTGGACTGAACTTGAACACTCTTGGAAGCACTTTGTCTTTGTCCCACTCCTGAATGTTGCACTACTAACCTGTGGCAGTGAGTTACATGCTGTCTTCATGTTGCATGGTGAGATGTCAGCCATAGACTGTTCTGGTTCCTTTCTGAGGGAAGTCATGCTCTGGTACAAGCTTAATGCGTAGCAATCAGCTGCACGTACAGTCTGATGATGTGGGTTGGCAGGAGAGGGTTTGCTTTGACCACACAGACTTTTTGTCCTCTCTGTCATGCCAGGATGGACGCTACTGAGAGGTGGTACAGAAACGTACATAGTGAAGAGTCTGAATCCATCTTGACTGAAACGCATCTTCAACACAGTTCTATGCTTTGATGGTCTGACTTTGTATCTCTTCCAAGCTTCCTATAGTTTTATGCCTTTGGCTTTGGAACAGATATTCTTATCTGTTATCTTAAGATATTATTTATATCTTATTTGAAGGGCTGATGATGGCTACCTTTCAGCAATGACACGTATGTTAGGGAAATACTTCCAAACCTGTGTTGGGAAATGACAGGTGGTCAGAACAATGGGGTTCCTCTGTGCATGGGAGAATTCCAGGAGTAGTGTAGGGACTGATGGGGTGAGTGACAAGGGAGACTGTTTTCTTTGCTTCGTGCTCTTCTTTCCATTTCACCTTTACTTTAGCTCTCTGACTTCTCTCAAGTTTAGTTCATTGTCTTGTCCTATCTTATGTCCAGGAGCTGCTACAGCTCAGTTAGACGAGGCTGGAAAGCACAGTTAGAAGGACATTTTCTCATTCTTTCCTCTTGCAGAGACTAACGTTTTTTGGTGATGCTTCAGGCTGGCCACCTCTGGAACACATTACTGAAGAAGGAACACATCTGCTCTTAAATGGATCCTTACCTTTCAGGTTATGTTAGTCCTGTGGTTTATGTATTAGTAGTTTTTCCCTGAAATTGAGCTATCAAGTTCTCCAGCAGTTGTGACTGGGCATCATCAAATCAGCCCCTTCCTCCCTTCTTATGTGATAAGGCTGCAGCAGTGTAGTGATCCTAATGCAGCAGCAACGGACATGACTCTAGATTGCTTTCCAAGCCTTGTTTGTAACAGGCTGTATCCTGAGCAAAGCATTGGTTGTCATGCTTTGGTAGGTCTCTGCTTTCAATCCTCCTTAGCCACCTGCACAGGTGAGAAATTGGTGGTGATGAGTAAAATACTGGCTCTTCCAGAAGCCATGGCAAGTCAGTTATATGGCCTTTTCTTCCTGTGGACTTTTTGTAAAGTAGCAGGCACAAGGCCGTTCTTTCTTTTTTTCACATGGAAATGACTATACAATACTCTAATATTCCAGTGAGAAGGAATCCAGGGAAGGATCCCTGCTGTCCATGTAGTTACTCTGCTTGAACTACCACTCTTTTCCCCATCCGCAGCACTTGCCTGAACTTAATTCATTAATTTTGAAAGGCCAGTAGTGATAAAACTAGATAAGCCATTCAAAAGTGAAGTGAGAGCACAGTTCCATCATCATGCCACAGGCAGCCTTGGCTGAAGCTATGCCTTCATTTTATAACTAACATGGAAGCTCTAGAACTTTGGACAAATACCTGGTTTTTTACTGAACAGCTGCATCAAGGTACTTATTTACAGGAAGAACAGAGACAATACCGCACGCAACCAGAATAAAGCTCTATCCTTCCCAATACCTTATTTCTAAGAGTGACCAACAGTGGGATGTGGAAGGGCAACTGTAAGAGCAGAGTGAGCATATTCTTATTAGTTCCCAGACACTGCTGGTTTACAACAGTAGGTAGCTCAGGGATGTACTGAGACAGATGCAGTGTCCTTGTTATAAGACAGAACTGGAGCTGCACATACCAAATGGGCACTTGAAGAAAAAGCCAGGAATTTTAAAAGCATCTGCATTATCAACCTAATTTTTATATAAGCTCTTAACTCCCTCAAATGGAACAGTCTCCTCACTGTAAACGGTCTTTGTCAGCACAGTTGCCATGAATCTTTTTGACCACCAAGTTTTTCTGGTCATATCTGATCTCTTAGCTGTTTTTTTTAAAAAACCCTTACAGGTAATATATTTTTAATTAATATCCTAGAGGAAGTAATGCTAATATTGCTGAGATGCTACATACATCTCCAGACAGTATTATCTCAAAGAAAAACAACAACTGTGATGACATACAGTACAACTTCCAGTCCCAAAATTCTGACACTGAAACTTTCTGTTTGTACAGTCACAAATTTCATAGCGCTCAATTGCCACCATTTCAAAATGTTACTTGCTGGAAAAACTTTAAGGAGACACTTTTAGTGCATAATCAATGAGTTGAACACATAAGAGCCAAAATTACATTACTTGGGCAATTGAAAGCCAAAAGCCAATTTTGTTTCCCAAGGCAATGACACAAGCTGGAGCTCTGGAATTAATTCAGTACTGTAATCAATGTGAAAAGTCTTCCATCATTTCCCCACTGAATGATCGGCCATTTGTAGGATTATTATAAATTGTTCTTCATGATGGGTGTCTGTCTTTTAGCATGTTACCAACTCGGTTTTAGATTTATGTGAATAGAGTTGTTTTTTATTTCTGTGCTTAGCATTAGTACTTTATGTTGCTTCATACAACCTTATACCTACATTTTAAAGAGGGGGCTGAATAACAAAAGATGAAATAATAATGCAAAGTTAAATTTGTCCCTCTCTGCTTTCTTTCACATTTGTTGATAATCTTGCTTCTTATTTGTTATCATTTCTCTCTTCAACTTGCATTTTGTGTCTTCATTTTCCCTTTAAAGAAGCAGAATTTTTAAGTGTACAGATGTAAGGTGTCCCCCTTACATCAACCCTCTTCCTGAGCTAAGTTCTCCACTAATTTGCCTGTGGACAGGTGTGCACTAAGAGTGTGCAAGTCTAATGAAATAGTTACAGGCTTTTGCAAGTGTAACTTATTCCGCATCTAATACCCTCCCCATAATTAACTGAAAGGAAAGAAAATGCTGCTGCTGGGAGTATGTTTTCCCCAATGTATTTGCACTTCCAGAGCTGTGTCATCCAGGGACCACACTTCCTCAGACCCTCAAGCAGCAGAGCTCTGCAAGAGAATTTCTCCTGTAGACTTGGCCTTGCTCACTTTCCTCCTGGCCGCCTACCCTTTTCAGTGTGATGCAGAGAACTTAGGCGTGACGTCACTTATATCTTCCCATCTCATCACATGATCTCATCACATGACTTTTTCATTTAGTTGTATTGGGTTTGATTTGTCATTACCTCTGACTATGGCAGAACTTCTTGCCAACTTACCTTTCTGGGTGACTACCGTCCATAAATAGATGACGTGCCCTGCTTCTATGCAATTTAAAGCTGGACAAGTGTATGTGTCTATACTTGCAACACAAAATAAAGAGACAGTAACAATGACTGTTTATTTCCCTTTCTCCTAAATACTCTTTTCACACAAGGAGAGGACACACTTTCTTGCTGAGAAGTGTTGCCAGTCCTGGAGGGTTGACTACTTGTTCTCTGCTGCCACAAAAAACTGCACCATGGAACAGTGAACTGCTCTGAGTCTGCCAAGTGCCTTTTGATGCACATTTTTTTTTGATATATTGAGACTGTGAGCTGAGCTGCCAAGCTTTGTGTGGATCGGGTTCTAAAGCAAAATATAACTAATGGGATTTGCAATGAAGCTCCAGTGTTAGCTTCTTAGAATCATATTTAATTTTTTTTTAGGAAATACTAAATACTAAAGGCTACAAGCACAAGAAACTCTGAAAGAAATTCTTTAAGAAGTTGCTATCCTCTGACCAAATCACAGTGGATATCTTTTTTTTTCTTCAGTCTCATTTATTTAGTAGCATACACACTTCAGAGTAACAAACACTCAACCAATACAGTCAATGTCAAAAGTGACCATGGTCAGCATTGCATTGTAGTGTTCAGAACAGATGCACTGTGGATGATACAGGCTATTTGATCTCAGTACCTTAAAAATAACAACAGTGATAAAAAAAAAGTAGCAAGACCCTTCGGAGATACTTAAGGGTTGGTCCAACTCCCATTGAAAATTTCCCTACAATAGGAATTGGATCAGATGTTAAGTGAATTTCCCTCCTGTGTAAAATTAAGAGGGATTTAATTTTCACCACTTTGGTTAAATTTCATCCAAATTCATATCTTTGTGAGGCCCTAACATGTGTAATTTTTAAACTAGGCTGATGCATTCCTTTCTGTATCACACCTTCAAAGAATCTCACAGCATCTTGCAAGCAATAACGAAGGACAGCCTCACACCATTCCTGCGAGGTAAGTAGGTACTATTCCCATCTGTAAAATGGGAATGAAACGAAGGCCTAGGACAGTTGCCCAAGGCCAAAAAACCAAGTCACTAACAAAGGTGAGGGAGAGAAGTCGTACTGCTAGAGCCACACAAGAATAGAACAGCTACAGCTGCATCTAACTAGTGAGTTGTAAGACCTTGGTGCCTAAGTCAAAGGTTAGCTGTTTAGCACCAAAGTACCTCTGGGCCAGCATATCTTGCCATGCTCTAGAAACACGTGCTCTCCATGTTTCCAGAGTGAGGCAATATCTCAGTGGGGGCATTTTAAGAACTACATTCTGGACTTGTATGTGTACAAGTACCTTGGTTATCATGCATGAGCTCTTCTACATTACATGCCTGTGCAAAGGCATATGTTGACCCTTTGGTAAATATAAGCTTATTCAAGGCAACTTAACTTGCCCCATAGCGAAAGAAGGCTACGATGCTTCGTCACATTAGCAAGTGAGTGTAGAGAGACAGGCACTCTGGGCTATCCAGTGTGAATTAAGGTATCTAACTTACCCTGTGGTAGTTTGCTCATGAGCTCAGAGACTCGGCCCCTCAGAGCTCCAGTGCCCAGTTGCAGACCTACACTTGCAGTTTGCTAATGAAAAGCTGCCTCCTTTTATTTTTTCCCCATAACAGCAGCAGATTGTGGCTTCTTCCCTTCTAATCCCTAGCAAGCCAAAGGGCTATTTCAAAATTAATTTGCTAGAACTATTTATCATCTAGAATTGGTCTCCAGACCAGGGTCTGCTGCAGCAGAGATTTTCATCATTTTTCCCCTGACCTTTTCAACTCCTGCAGAAAAATGGATCATTATCCATGTTCTCCCCCAAGACCACATACTGCAAACCATCCAGGTGCTAGCTGGGTCTTTTGAAACTACTGGTACCACATTGCTTCTATTTCTCCTTTAGAACTGGACAGTCATTCTAAAAGTTTGTTTCAAATTCTGAACTGACATTTGAGCATCAACTTTTAGCACCTAAATCTCCCCTTTAGAAAATAAGTTATACTGGTGCAAAAGATTCACATATGTAGTAAGAGAAGAAAGAAAATTAAATCTGAAGATTAATTAGGCAAACCACTAATGAATTCTGTCACCTTTACAGTCTCATTTCTAACTCTTCTGATTTTTGTTATTATGGTAGGACTCCTTGCAATTGCAGTCTCATAGAAAAGGTATTGTTATTCAAGTCTTCCCCGGTGGGGCATATTTACTTCCAATTCTCCTTCCCTACAGCTTACCTGATGGCTGCAGAAAAGGAAGAAGAACTGGTTTTTGTTTTGTTTTGCTTTGTTTTAAATTGAACAAAATTCGCAACAGATTAATTCCTCATCTCATAGCAGTTCAAAAGTTAGGAGGATTTTGGAACGATAATATATGTGCTCTCTATTGAAGGTTTGCATAATGACACTTAAAAAACTGCAACCTTCTGAAACATCTAAGTTGAAAACTCATTAACACGCCATCACAAAAATAAAACTCAGAGGGACTCTGTGAGACTACAGAAGTCTCACTTTGCAGTGTACTGCAAAAATAATTTCCAGTTTCAAACAACTCCTGTTTTAGGATTAAATGTTTCTGCATCATTACTTCCTATAGAATACCCACTCTATGCTGTCTAACTTTCAGGTCACAACTGAGCTTGAATTTTTAGTATTGCTGTTATGTTTAGAGGTGATTAAAAAGTCAGTACAGTAGTGTGTTATCTAAAGTAACTCCTTCTAGAAATCATTTTAGGCTCTTCAATTCTAATTACAGGTGCTGTAATATATTTCATTCTAGATCTGGACTCTACAGTCTTTTTTTGGTCATGATCACAATTATTATTGAAATAGCAGTTTGCCAAAGCAAGGAGTCACCTTCATATATCCCACAGTTCTCAGAATCTCTCCTGAGCACAGGACACCAGCCAAAGAAAGCAATTTCTGATCCATGTGCATCATTAGCTTTAGATGTTGAAAGGGGATTAACAATCAAATAGTAATATAAGTCTTGTCCTCATTTTGAAATCATTTTGCATCATCATATCATAAATGTTGAAACTTGGAAAGTGAGTGAACATGTGAATACTGCTAGTATTTAAAGAACTGTTCAAGTGACTAGAGGCAACCCACAGAAGTGATGTGAAGCCATTACAAGACATTACTTCAGTATTTCTTAATTTTAACCTAAACACTGTGAATTTTCTGTGGGTGTGCCTGGGTCACAGCAAAAAAAAGAACAACCCACAGGTGGCTCTGCGATTCCAGATGGGGACTAGGTGGTGTGATATATTAACACTCCTTCCTCTAAACTGCCCTGAGTTAACAACTGATACATTGGAGGAAGGATGCCTGGGAATTACCTCATCATTAGTGTAATGCTGTGAATGCAGAAACATTACCTTCCCAATTGCTGCACCAGTCTGTACACTTAAGTGACAGATGCATTTGGGAACAGGACCATGGCCAGGAAGCCACATGCATTACGAGACAGTCAAACCATGATCTTAAGAGATCATGTTGGTTGCTGGCTACTAGTGTGTGCGCATGCACATGTACAGGGGTCTTATTTTTAACAAGAAACAAGCCTTGAAAACACCCTTAGTTCCCTGGTCCATGTGTGAAAGAGTCATTACAGATTTTCAGAACTGCAGTTCAGCTGCAAGAGATGAAACTTGCCAAGTTAGGCACTTTTCCAACAGCCGACCTAGTCTGAAAGTCAAATGTTTTTGGAGACAACAGGCTGCTATTCTCTCCCTAGAGTATCTGTAATCTCCTGAGAGGCTACATAAAAAGCAAAGGCTGTTCTTGGATAGAATTGAATCGGGGCTAAGGTAGGGAAGAGGAGGAATGGTCATGAGCAGTTACCACACCCAGCCATTACAAACTGCTGTCTCCCTTTGCTCCAGGCTTCTTGTGATTATCATCCATTTCCACCTTGTGCATACTGTAGCACAACATACCAGAAGTTGTTGGTCCATCCTATAATGTACATGGGAGCAAGACGACTTGGAATTAGGGGGGGAAAAAAATATCACTCTTGCTGGTTTCAGAATTACAGAGTTTCCTGAAAAATTGTTATTCCTACCCTGAATCCCCAAGCACGTGCTCTGGTTCACTAAGAGGTAATCTGGAGTCCCATCTATTTGCAAGAAATCAGAATCGTTCTGATGATAAAGACCTCTTGACTCATGCTGGTGTGGTTCCCGGGTATGGAGATCTTCATCCTCTGAGGACCCGTCTGAAGTTAGGCTGGTGCAATACAGACCAATCTGGAGTTCCTTAAATTCAGAGAGAGATGATGCAAAGTCCTTTTGCTCACTAACTGCTACATTCTGGATGCAGCTCCCTCTGCACTGATGACCTCAGGAGTTTGGACAGAGTTAAAGGTTTCCTTCTAACTGAGTGATCCCAGTAGAGCAGAAAGTTACAGAGCAGCCCTGCAAGTTTTGTGCCATTCTCAATTCATCTTTCAGTGATGCTTTCCAAGATGCCAATCAAATTGTCCAAGCCCAACAAGTACCCATCCTCCCTGTTGCCTTCTTGCCAGGGAATTCTGTGATCCAGTGTCTGCCCATCAGGGAGAAGGGTGGTCTTTCCAAAATCAATTAGCCACACATTGGCGTTCCCACTGCTATCATGTACAAAAAGTAGTGAACTTCCCACAACCTGGAAGATGAATTGAAATGATGTGGTTAAAAACACATTTTTAGCATCCCCCATCACTTAACAATTCCCATTAAGACAATGGCCTCCTCACCAATGACTCAAGAGACTTTTGGGCTGCACTTATACACTGATGATTTACACGCCTCATTTGCATAACCATATCAATCAGTAATGTATAAATGGGCGTGCAGACAGGAAAAGGGACCCAGTGGACAAGTGGAAGAAAGGCAATTCTCCAGCTCACTTGGCAAAAGGTCTCAATTTCAGCAATTCATCAAAAGCCAGTGACCCTTCAAAGAAAGACTATAGCCTATGATTAAGAAAAACATCTCTAGTGGTAAGAGGAAATCAACAAGGTAAAATAAAATGCCTGATCTCAAAATCTTGAACGCAAAATGCTAACGATGCCTTCTCCATAGCAAAGCATACAAGGAGACCATATAGAGTAAATTATACAGTGTTTCAACGAAAATCCAGCATAACTAATAAAGCTTTCATTGTCAAACTACAACTGAATGCTACTGTATCACATGGAAGCTTTCACATTGCCATTCTCCTGTACATATTGCCACTGAAACACACCAAGATTAGAGAAGCCACAGGAAACTGGTACTAATAAACCATTCCCTGCAGTGGTCCTGAGCTATAAGTGCTGGAGTGTTCTAAAAATGGGAAGATTTATTATCCCTCAACTTGTTTAATCTTCTGTATCTTTGTGATGGAGGCTTTCTGTTATCTGTGTTGTTAACATATATTAGTTTTCTTCTACTACAAACTCCTTTCTACTGATACAGAAAGCTATTCTGAAGTACATCTGAATGACCAAATGAAGCAGCAATGCACCTCCACAGCATTACACTCCCTGCTTACCTCATGTCGCTTGAAGAAGTTTGAGGATTCAAGAATGACATGAATTTCCTGCAGACGCTTGAGGTATTTTTTCTGGAGGAAAAGGAGGAAAAAAGAACAAACACCCATGAACATTTAAGTAAAGAATGAACTGAGATACTCTGTTTACCAAAGGGTCATTATAATGAAGAGATCGTTAATTTTAGGCTAGAGGTCCTTCAAAACAACAGGTTCATCATTTGAAAGTCAATCTGAAACTACACTTCAACAGGCTTTCATAGTAAATGAACAGACTGGAGTTCCTCCACTGCTTGTGTTACACCAAGCATAGTTATCTGTCTTGCTTTGGATGCAATGAGACTTTGTGCATTATGGGATGGGGGAAAGATAAAAAATCCAAGACCTAATGCGTAAGAGCTCTACTATACATTTTTAATGCTGCCCTGTGTTACCAAGAATGCCCCCAGAGAGCTTGTCTGCCTTCATGATGGCTTCTACAGTGCAGCAAACACTATGCATCCTTTGAAGTTCCAAAGACTAGAGACATGTTATGCCAGCTACCACAGGCCTGCCATGCTACCTGTGAAGCAGCACACAGGAATTGCTCTTGAAGGCAAGTCTCACAAACAGGAGCACTGCCAGCCACCAATCTCACTTCCTACTCCCATGCTCTGGTTATATCCTCTGCAGATTGAATTCTTAAATCACAAGTTCTCCTGCCAACACAATCCTTGCTTAGACATCTCTTTTATGCATCTAACATCCATGGATCTAAACTGATGGCAAGCAATAAGTTAGTATGATTGATGTTCTGCTAGCACCTGGGGAACATGGGGTGAACTTATGGCAAGATTTGACAGAACTGGTCTCAGCGAACTACTTCTCACAGTCCATCAAGTCCCCATGTCCACTCCATCAGCTGAGCGAGACTGGAAGTCAAAGCCATTTTCTTCCTTGGTAGTTTAATTCATTTTTCTTGTACTAGAAGATACACGGCCCTGAAACAAGTTAACTGAGTCAAAGATCAGTGAACTTTTAGAGTTTAGACTCACCAGAATAACTGTGTTGCCCTCAATGAATTCCACAAAAACCTGTAGAACTTGCTCCTGTGTCTTGGTAGTTTTGAAGTTTGTGTTACATGTTCCATCCGCCTTCTGCACAAAAACACACACAGAGAGATGATTTATACTACACACATATTCTCCTCATCAGCCAATCCTCTTGAAGCATCAACAGTTCAGCTCTTGCTAACCAGATGTAGTTGAAAAGGAAAAGAGCAGATAAACCAAGGAAGAAGTGGAGGACAAAAAAAGACACAAAGGCTGATTGGATAACACCACGTAGCACTACATTTCCTGTCGAGTGCGCAGTTAAAAAAACCAACTCATGATATTAACCAGCCTGCAGGAGGGTTTTCTCACATCAGTTGTAGCAGTGCGAAGTTCAATTGGGCAAACCACAGTGGTCTCTCTGGTTCTCCCCTCATCTAGCTTGGTGTGGTCAAATCCTGGCAGGGGCGTAAGGGGACATTTTCAAACCAGATTTTTCTAGTCCTTTTTGTTTGTTTCCTTCATTTTGTTTTTGGTTTTCAATGGGGAGATCAAAGAATTAAAGCTAAGACTCCATTCCAAATATACCTTTGTACGTTAACGTGACCCAGAAGTCACAAAACTGAAAGATAGCTGCAGACAAGAACAACCTGTGATTTGCAATGCTGGCAGTGACACAAAAGTTAGCAGTGACAAAGCAGATATGTGAATTTTGGCTGCAAAAGGCCAAAATTCCACAAGGACAGTATATGCATGCTTGTACCCAACTGGGTCCTAGAGAAATGCGGAGTATTTTTGGGCTAGCAGTAAGCTCAGTACAGAAGCATCCTTGTACTGAAAAAGTAAGTCTTTTTATGTGCTAATACTGATCAGTTTATGCTTGTGGAACTACAAGTAAATAACAGCAGAGCATGAATTGGAGACATCTGTGAACATAGACTACATGAACATGCATTTCTCCAAGAACGTCTCTGTTTCTTCAAGAGACACAAATATGAGCACTTAGGACATGCATTTAAAATACAGCAATTATTGCAGTTGGCAACCTGTATCCACTATAAGCCTGCAAGACTATCAAACTGTATTCCTCTCCATTCTACCAGTCCAATGAAATCCCTCATTTCCACTATAAAAGTAAATCAACCTGCCATCAAAATGTGTTCCCTCCTACTTACACGTTAAAAGTCACTGCACCAAAACTGGGTAAATTCAGTTTCAGTCTCAGCAGTGAAACTCCACAGCAGAACTCAATCCCTACTATATATACACACACACACAAAAAACAATCTTATAATGCTAGATTTCCAGATCCATCCTGCAAGACAATGAACGAACTGAATGGCTAGGCCATACTGAACAGCCTCCCACGTTCCAGACTCTCTAGCAGCAGAATAAACACAATTTTATTCCAAGGCTGTGGGCCAGATAAAAGTGTGGGATGTCAGCCTGATAAGACATGTAAGTTATGCAAGAGAAGTTCAGCAGGTAGGCAGTAAAAGTTAGGAGCCATCTTATCTGATGTACACACAGACATTTGGAATTTAGTCTCATGCCTCATATCTCTTCATTTTTTGAAATTTATTATTTTGAAATAATTAATTTATTTATTATGTTGAAAGTAATTTCTCTCTGTGCCTCAAATGAAAGTCCGGAATAGCTGCTGTGTTTTCCTTTTTCATCCCTTTATGTCTGGACAGACTAAGTTGCTTGCTTCCCCATTATTTAGAAACACTTTTATGAGTGTTCCTTTTCAGTGTTTGTCAGGAAATGTAACTGCTGCCTGTCTTTACTTGTTGTAAATAACATCCAGAACTTAAATATCACCATCCCTTGTGTTCTATACCAGGTCCTTGCAACAACTCTGGATGTACCTGATCCCCAGGAGGCGCATTCCTGACTCACTCCTTGAAGTCATACCTTTTCCAGGGACTCCACATACGTCCCTGCACAGCAGAGCAGTCCACAGCACAGTGCAGCTAGCAAGCCACTTTCAGCACTTTTCATTAGATGTGACAATGACATGGCTAGCAGGAAGGCAGGTTTGGCAGCTCCATAAAACAGTGCTACCAATCTTAACCTGTGTGGTCTTGCTCACATTCCTCTGCAGACTCCCCTTGAAGATCTCTGGGTTAAAGACGTGACCTAAGTGGATTCACAAAGATTTATGCATCAAATCTGATGTCCTTCTGGGAAAATGGCTATCACTGATGTACAGCTAAAGGAATGGTACCAAAGAAAGTTATTTCCCAAATTGCAGAGAGATTCAGCAACAAAATAAGAAGCCAAAAATCCTGATTCTTGGCCCCATGCATCTCTGCTCCGCAAAACTATGAGGTTAGCATTGTAGAGACAATGTTTGTGATGCCTAGCCTTCAGACAACCCCTTCCAGAAAGGAAACTTGTATTCTGAATCTGGCAGGCACAGGAGATTGAGTGTTAAGTAAGGAAACCCAACAGTTCGAACTATTTTTGATAAGAGGAAGAGGGAAAAATCCTGCAAATGAACCTGTCTTGATATCAGAGATACAGAGGCAAAGCAAGGAAAAGAGATGGACCACCCTAAAGAGAAAAGGGACCCCACTGATGAAGGGGGAATGCATTCAAATCAGAATCAGATCTCATGTATTGGCAGCCACTTCACAGAAGGGCTTCCATCATTTCACTTTTGTTGTTTCCACTTCTTAGACCAGCAGCCACAGGGCAGGAATATTTCTGAATGACCAAACTCAACACATCTACTCAGCTAACTCCAGGAGTTATTGGTGTACCCAAGGAAGAAAACATCTTTTCCACCAACCACTAGCTGGCACTACCAATCCTTACAGGCACTCCTCTCAAAATGGGCACTGCTTCACTCCTCTGCAAATACACAGAACTGGATGTACAGTTCAGCTACACTGAAACAGCGTTGGTAGTACTGACTAGATGTATAGCTTGAACAACTCATTTCTGTTATCGTTTCTCCACATACAAAAAAAAAAAAAAATAAGATGAAACGAGAATGATACCTACATCCTTCATAACAGCACAGGGAAGAAGAGGAAAAAAAGTAAAGCACTGGAGTGCTCCAAGGGATTTCCTGTGCTTAATGAAAAATCAAATATTTGTATCCTGTTTTGCGCAGTTACTGCATCATCTCAAGGGAAACATCACACAGTCTGTATGCCATATTGCTCCTAACCACCTCTGGTAACCAGCCAAAACACAAAGAACAAGGCAAGAGGTTTTACTGGAACCTCCCTGTGCTCCTTTAGCTCAGTCACTCCCCAGAACTCAATATAAATCAGTAAGAAGTTTTCTACACTGACCAACTATCTTTCCAAGGACACATGTAAAAGGTTTTGAGATCATCATCTGGGTTTCTGATTTCATTACACAGACCAAAGACCTAAATGGTTTAGGAATAAAATAGGTGTCTCGATAACATTATTTGGCGGCTAAAGGGTAGGACAGAAGTGTCTCAGCTGGACTGGAGCCCAATCATCTACCAACCAGACAGTTCCTTTCTGAAGATGCTGGTGTCTAACAGCCAGGAGTGGGTGGCAGAGCATACACGGGGCCAGCACAGCACCAGTTTGAAGCCCTGGTTCCTGTATGAGAGCAGGACAATCCATGAATGAGGAAGGGAAAAGACAACACAGGGAAGCAGAGGACAAAGAAGTGTTTCAAGACCCTCTGCTTCTCAGCGCCACCCTCTTTTGTCCCTTTCTTCTTCCTATGTGCTTGAACTATGAAACAGAAGCAGAACTAATCCAGATTATCATTTACAGTGTCCTAACATACATATATGTATATGTTTCAGGAACATCCTCACATCACACAGGGTAAGCCGTAACTGTCCCTTCAAAGGTTTCAGGTTACAAGTACACATCCAGGCTGCAGGTGGGCTTGGGCAGCCCTCACCATGCTCTGTGTTGGTACAGGTACACCACTACCAAAACCCAAGCAAACCAGTTTAAGCCCAGCTCTGAAAGGCCTATGCAAGCAGAAAGCACTCCTCTGGATTCCACAAGCGTTAACATGCAAGTAAATGAGTCAGGTAGCTGATATTCTACGACTAGGTCGTAGTGGGTTTCTCAGTAGGCATCTGACATTGCCTCAGGGGACAGCAAATATAAAGAATTAACAGGTATGAAAGAAAACTGCCAAGGTTCTCCAGTGGCTGTACAGTAGTATCCTGGGAATGCTGATGTGTGCATTTGATGCTCAGCGTCATTGACACTACTCTTATAATTACACTGGATGCTTTAAAACCACAATACACTATACCTGGGTTTCAATTAGTGCATTTTCACATAATCCTTTGGAAAGCCTGGCTACTGATGCGCACTAGCTTTTTGATTAATCAACAAATCAAACAAAGTTTGGTCTGCAAGAGCAGGCAGAAGTGAAACTATTACCTTAATCCCTTCAATCCTGAAGCCCAGGTTGGCACTAGAGCTGATGGTTTCCCTCCACTGCATGTATCGGGGTTTGGTGACAGCATGTTGGGCATTCTCTTCAGCTGTGGGAGCAAGAGGATCCACTTCAATCATTTTCTTGTACATGTCCTTACGCAGCTTTGGTTTCTCACGGGCTTTAGTCAACTCTTCCTCCAGGTACGTCCTGCAAAAACATTACATCCCAACAAAACTATAAAGACTCTTCAAATATTTCTTTTTACAACTTATAAACTGGCCTCAAGAAAAGCAAACAGGGCTGCATAAGTCTTACTATCTTCTCTTTCCTCAAAAAAAGCTTAACATCAGTTAGGTGTCATTTTTTTAGGCCTCAGAAAGCCATTTAGATTTTATTTAATGCATTAGACAATGAAAGACAGAATCACTCTTCACATAAAAAGTAAAGCAAATTATCTGAGCAGTTCCAAACCAGAAGAGGTAACCAAGAACAGGAAGATAAAGGGTGACAAACCTTCCACACTTTGCTGTTACCACTCAATCTACTAATCTGGTAACCATTAGAAAGGCACTATCCATGTTCTCAGCATTCCACTGGACTCCTAGAGCTTGTCTCTCTCCACAAAGCTTGCATTTTTTGTCAAGCGCCTGGAATGTACTTTTTTCATCAGTGTAATAAATCAGGTTGGCGTTTAGGAGTTGCTGTCACTCATTACGAGAATGTCACCCATTTTGAATAAAATATGTTCTGCTGCAAATCCTTCTCTTCTTTCTTCTGAGCATACCAGTGCTACATACTTCTACTCTGATTTAGCTGACAATTCATTTAAGATTCCACATCTATTTGAAAAGGCTGGTCTGCACTCCTGTAAATTGAATAAATTATTAATAACAATGACTCCTGAGCATCTGAGCTGGCACCCAGAGATTACTATGACAGTTTATACCTCTCTGCACTGTTACTGCAGGCTCTCAACACACTTCTTATCTATTTGTTATACTTGGATAACATTTTTGAGGTTTTCAAGAAAAGGAAAAGCAAGTGAGAATCTGGAGGACAAGGTGATGGAGCATCATGGAGATGTCAGAGTAGGGGAAAACACGTCAGTCCTGGGCAGGTGGTCAATTTATTGTTTTACTCATAAGATCAATACCAATGAAATCTCATTCAAACACTGGAAGTGGGCTTTCACACTGCCATTCAGTCTTACACATTTGGAGATGAGAACTACACCTTTTGTTAGTTTTTTTTGAATGACCACATACATGAAGTTTAAATGAAATGGCCATGAATGAATCATGTATTTTTTTTTCCATGTATTTATTATCAGGCCACTGCAGAGAAACTTTGTCTTAAATCACCCCTAAAAACTTCTTGATGTAGATAGTTTTTGAGGCTATAGATCAGTTAGTTTCCAGAATCCACGTAAAATCAGGCAACAAAGGAGCATGTTCTCCTCAGACTATTGCCAAACCAACAACAGGTTGCCTGGACTGAATCCCAAGGCTCCAAAAATGTTATCAGACTCCTCCAGAAAGAGCATGACCTTCTCTACCCCCACTTCCTTCAAATGCATTTTGGTTAGGAAGTACTTTCTCTTTTTTGTACCCCACCTGATCCCCATCTTGCAGTCCATCACAGAAGGCCCTTCAAAATCAGTTAGCAAGTCATCCAGCTGAATGTAGATCTCGCCATCTCTCTCCACCACACCATGGAAGCAAGGGACACAGGAACGTAGTGGGTCTTTCATCAATCGTTCAAAACACTCCTTTTCATTCTCAGAGAAGCGCTTGAGAATCTTCCCACTATCAGCTGCCTTGAAACTCCCTAAAAAAAGAAAATCAAACACATGCAGACAAGACTGACATGCAAAAAAGAAAAACACCTTCACCCACCACTCCAGTTTCATCTACCTCAGCCCCATGATACCAGTTAGAAGACTCCCCCTGAACTGAAAAGATAACATGTATTTCATAAAAAATAAAGCACCCAGGACAAACACAGCTGTTGGCAGTTAAAGTCCGTTTGGATACATTCCCATGTCAGAATGTATAGCTTTAAGAAGTGCAGCTGATCCAGGCCATCGGGTTTTATTTCCAAACTCTATGTTAGGATATTAAACACTACTACACTTACTGAAATGCACAGGAAGAAGCAACGAGCCAGAATTCATTAATCCTCTGACAGGCTATTTTAAAGCTGCATAACACAGCCTGTGTTGGCTTTGTCCTTAATCCTCACACAGGGCATACCTGCTGAGCGGGTACGTACTGAGCAGTACGGTCAATCAGTGATCGTTAAACAGCCCTGAATAGGCCAGAAGCCAAGCACTGCCCTTTCTGCACACACATGCAGGGACTGTGAATGCATGTACCTCCAGGTACTGCCTCTTCTCTGGAGCCATGCTAACCTGTAGGTACAGCCTACAGTACAATTTTTTTTTTTTTTTTACAATGCTGTCTCTGGATGGTGTCCAGTACAAATGACAGTCTGCATAGGCCAAGATTGGCAGTAATTAGACACACAGAAGTTGCTCTCCTGTCCTGCCACCTGCCAATGACATCTGAGGAAAGCACATGTTTCATTCAGAACTACTACAGGACATAAAATAGGTGCCAAAGTAGGAGCCTCATTAATCCTGGGCTAACAATAAACTTTTTTTCACAGCAGGATCCTTCAGCCATTGCAAACTGGCTCTTCAGTGACAAATCGTAGAACTGGCATTGCCACAGCACAAGGTTGAGGGTGGTGATGGCCCTGTTTTAGCTTGGAAAGAACTTGTCCTATCACAGAACAGCTACAAAAAGGATGGACTAAACGAAGCCATGGAAAACAAAACTAAAGCAAACTTGAACAGTATCTAGCCCCATCAGCTTCCAGCAACCTCTTAATCCCCTGCTTCTCCCCCACTACAGAAGCCTCCAGAAGGGTTATGATTACACAACCAGTGCATCACTCCACACAGATCAAGTCAACCCCATACATACTGTGATAAAAACTGCAATGAGAGAGGATCATTCAGGCACTCTGCATGATACAAGTCAGGCTTACCAACACCACTGTGCAAAATGCAGCTACTCCATTTCTTTGACTAAATAAATTTCTCTGTACAGCTTTGAGGTGCATCATATTAGTGCATTAGCATATAAAGAGGTGGTTCAGGTACTGCATTAAAGCACGATGCAGCGTAGGAGTCTGCCCACATGTGTACTAATAAACCCTGCGCTAGCACTTTAGGAACAAGAGCTGCATAGGAACTAAATGAAGCACAAGAGAAGCAAACTTGATGAATTCTCTTTGTTTGAACCAGCCAACTGAGCTGCTCCTTGCACTCATGCAGTGAACAGTGACAGACTTGCAACACAAACAACTGGTCAGCAAGTCAGTTTTCATCAGATTTGTTTCCCACCTAAAAGCTTAGTTTCAGATGAAGGGTTTGGTATTGGAAAAACTGCCCTTGCTAGGGCTGAGACACATACAGGCATGGATAGTAATCCTTCTCACTAGGGAACTAACATATTGGTTACTTGGTCGAGAAAGAGGATCCTGTATCACAACCAACAGCAACAAATGGACTAGGGCTTCAACCCCCCAGTTCTTCATTACCCACTAATATGCATTTTACATATATGAGCTTACAAGGATGCATTGGGATCCTTGCCCTTCCCCAGACTCTGACCATTACTTCCTTGCTCATCTCACTTACTTTTTACCTGAAGGAAGGAAATAGAGAAACTCTGAAATACTATTTTTCTTACTGATGTCATCCCCACTCCAGAGTCAAACACATTGAAGATATCCATCTCACCTGTATGCCCAGCTAGCTGCACCCATGAGTAGCGTTTCTTGAAGGGGCTGATGACTGGTAAGTTAACCATGGTTTTAATTGTATGCCATGCCTTTTTCTGGAATACAAAGAAAAGAAATATTAAATTGGGCAACGGCTGAAATCCTGACATGCCACAAACCTACCACATAGCTTCGTGCATAGTGAAATGTTCCTCACTAATTTGTAAGTGCTCAACGATGGAACCACAAAACAGGCACTATGATCCTCGTTGGAAAAACACACACACAAAACCAAGGATGGACAAATACTTAAACATAACGCCCTACCACCCACAAGAAAACTGTCTGAAAGAAATGATTTAAAAGAAATGTTATACTGTGCATCATGGGCCTGTTCTTAGCCACAGCTGACTCTCTCCGTATCTGAGTCATGTGGCATGCAGGCGGCAGACGCTGAGCATACACTTAGGCACATTTGAGTTTCCATGAGACATGAACATAAGCTGTTTGCCACTGTCAGCAATACTTCCTTTCCCAGAAAACTTCAGCATCACCTCATGATTAATGGCTTTCTCCAAGCCAGCAGGTGAGTCTCACTGTGACAGACGCGTAGAAGACATGGACCCACAGCACCCACTGACAGCATGCTGTAGGATCTCCTCCAGGTCACAGATTTCCCTGCTCCCACCCCTCTCTTCCAGTCCTGTTATATTTTAACAAAGCTGGGCATTGCTCTGGCCACCTTTGGCTGCAGCCTCCAGGCAGACAGGGAAACAGAACAGCTGCTCACTAACAGCAGCTGAGTGCTGTGCCACGAAGTAGAAAGCAAAAAGCATCCTGCTCTGGAACCGAAACCCAGATGGGAGAGAACCACAGCTCACTAGTATTCACTCCAAGGAATCCCAAAGTGTTTTAAAAACACGGGTGGCAGGCTCATTTTTTCTGTCACCAGGATGCAATACCTTGCTGGAATAAAAAAAAGGAGCTGCACAATACTTGTGCACGACATTCCAGTGCCAAGGTTTTTTTGTTGAGATCAAGCATAGAGAGGATTAGGCTGCATTTACAGAAGCATTTATTAACGGCCTCACTGGGATTCACCAAAATCAATGGGAGGCACTGATTTCCCTAAAATGCTACACTTAAGTCATTGCTCAACACCTGAAAAATCCACCTTTGAAACAACTATGTCTCCTCCAGCAGGGATATTGATCTGACAACTTAGGTGCCTCAGATGCCCGATTTTTATTGTCTTCTACACTACACTTCTATAGAAGTGAAACATTCAAAAAGCGAAATGGCAGGTAATGAAACACAGGCAAAATGTAGCTCTCCATATCACACTCTAACCTGGACATCCTTCCCAAAACTTGTTCACGTTCCACATCTCATAGAATCATAGAATCACTAGGTTGGAAAAGACCCACTGGATCACTGAGTCCAACCTTTCCTATCAAATACTAAACCATTCCCCTCAGCACCTCATCCACCCGTCCTTTAAACATCTCCAGGGAAGGTGACTCAACCACCTCCCTGGGTAGCCCGTTCCAGTGCCCAGTGACCCTTTCTGTGAAAATTTTTTTCCTAATGTCCAGCCTAAATCTCCCCTGGCGGAGCTTGAGGCCATTCCCTCTTGTCCTGTCCCCTGTCACTTGGGAGAAGAGGCCAGCACCCTCCTCTCTACAATCTCCTTTCAGGTAGTTACAGAGAGCAATGAGATCTGCCCTCAGCCTCCTCTTCTCCAGGCTAAACAACCCCAGCTCTCTCAGCTGCTCCTTGTAAGGCCTGTTCTCCAGCCTCTTCACCAGCTTCATTGCTCTTCTCTGGACTCGCTCCAGAGCCTCAACATCCTTCTTGTGGTGAGGGGCATCTTGAGTGCTATCATGAAGCACATGCAAGAGAACCAGGTGATCAGGCCCAGTCAACATGGGTTCATGAAAGGCAGGTCTTGCCAAACAAACCTGATCGCCTTCTATGATAAAGTGACTCGACTACTGGACGAGGGAAAGGCTGTGAACTCACTCCACAGCCTCAACATCCTTCTTGTGGTGAGGGGCCCAGAACAGTATTCGAGGTGTGGTCTCACCAGTGCCAAGTACAGAGGGAGAATAACCTCCCTGGACCTGCTGGTCACGCCGTTTCTGATACAAGCCAAGATGCCATTGGCCTTCTTGGCCACCTGGGTACACTGCTGGCTCATGTTCAGTCACTGTCAACCAACACCCCCAGGTCCCTCTCCTCCAGGCAGCTTTCCAGCCAGACCTCTCCTAGTCTGTAGCACTGCACAGGGTTGTTTTGCCCCAAGTGCAGGACCCGGCATTTGGCCTTGTTAAACCTCATGCCATTGGTCTCAGCCCAGCGGTCCAGCCTGTTCAGATCCCTTTGCAGAGCCTCCCTACCCTCCAGCAGATCCACGCTTCCACCCAGCTTAGTGTCATCCGCAAACTTGCTAAGGGTGCACTCAATGCCTTCATCCAGGTCATTGATAAAGACACTAAACAGGGCTGGACCCAGCACTGAGCCCTGGGGAATCCCACTTGTCACTGGCCTCCAGCTGGAATTAACTCCATTTCCCACCACTCTCTGGGCCCGGCCACCCAACCAGTTTTCCGCCCAGGAGAGTGTGCACCTGTCCAGGCCAGAGGCTGACAGTTTCTGAAGCAGAATGCTGTGAGAAACTGTGTCAAAGGCTTTACTGAAGTCCAGGAAGACCACATCCACAGCCTTTCCCTCATCCAGTAGTCGAGTCACTTTATCATAGAAGGCGATCAGGTTTGTTTGGCAAGACCTGCCTTTCATGAACCCATGTTGACTGGGCCTGATCACCTGGTTCTCTTGCATGTGCTTCATGATAGCACTCAAGATGCCCCTCACCACAAGAAGGATGTTGAGGCTCTGGAGCGAGTCCAGAGAAGAGCAATGAAGCTGGTGAAGAGGCTGGAGAACAGGCCTTACAAGGAGCAGCTGAGAGAGCTGGGGTTGTTTAGCCTGGAGAAGAGGAGGCTGAGGGCAGATCTCATTGCTCTCTGTAACTACCTGAAAGGAGATTGTAGAGAGGAGGGTGCTGGCCTCTTCTCCCAAGTGACAGGGGACAGGACAAGAGGGAATGGCCTCAAGCTCCGCCAGGGGAGATTTAGGCTGGACATTAGGAAAAAAATTTTCACAGAAAGGGTCACTGGGCACTGGAATGGGCTACCCAGGGAGGTGGTTGAGTCACATTCCCTGGAGGTGTTCAAGGCACGGGTGGACGAGGTGCTGAGGGGCATGGTTTAGTGTTTGATAGGAATGGTTGGACTCGATGATCCGATGGGTCTCTTCCAACCTGGTTATTCTATGATTCTAAGATCACCTGTTCCATGACTTTCCCCAGCACTGAGGTCAGACTGACAGCCCTGTAGTTCCCTGGATCCTCCCTGCGACCCTTCTTGTAGATAAACACAACATCAGCCAGCCTCCGGTCCAGTGGAACTTCCCCAGTCTTCCAGGACTGCTGAAAGATGATGGAAAGGAGTTTGGAAAGCACATCCACCAGCTGCTTCAATACTCTTGGGTGGATCCCATCTGGCCCCATAGACTTGTGTGTGTCTAGCCGGGCAAGCAACTCTCTAACCAACTCCTTTCTTATAAAGCATCCTCTAGCAATGTTGGTCACTTTGTGAGGGCAAATCCCTGTGGCTATCTTAGAACCACAGAATAGTTTAGGTTGGAAGGGACCTTGGAGATCATCCAGTTCCAACCCCCCTGCCATGGGCAGGGACACCTCCCACCAGATGAGGCTGCCCAAGGCCCCATCCAACCTGGCCTTGAACACCTCCAGGGATGGGGCAGCCACCACTGCTCTGGGCAACCTATGCCAGTGCCTCATCGCTCTCCCTGTGAAGAAATTCCTCCTTAGGTCTAGTCTAAATCTGCCTCTCTCCAGTTTCTACCCATTGCCTCTAGTCCTATCCGTACAAGCCTTTGTAAACAGTCCCTCCCCAGCTTTCTAGTAGCCCCTTCAGGTACTGGAAAGTTGCTATAAGATCTCCTCGGAGCCTTCTCTTCTCCAGGCTGAACAACCCTAACTCTCTCAGCCTGTCCTCGTAGGGGAGGTGCTCCAGCCCTCTGATCATCCTTGTAACCCTCCTCTGGACCCGTTCCAACAGCTCCATATCCTTCTTATGTTGAGGATTCCAGACTTGGACACAATACTCCAGGTGAGGTCTCACATGAGTAGAATAGAGGGGCAGAATAACCTAATAGAGGGGCAGAATCTTAGAACATATGAAGAGGGTATGTGAATTTGCAGACACAAGTGATCTTTTAAGGATTTGTATTCACAAGAAAGTTAAGTTATGCTGCATATTAAACTGGCATAAACAATATAATCATTATATCAACATACTTATTCTGAAACAAGATCGCTTCTTCCTATTTAACTTATTTTGGTCTTGAATGTAGTTCAAGCTGAAATGAAGTCACTCTCAGTCTGATATAAGGGCCCTATGCAGCAGTAATACTTTTGAAAACACGGTATGCCAGTGAGAGGAAGCATTCAAAGCAAATCCTGGGTATTTGAGAACAATAAAGACTCTGCTGTGCTTAACTGCAACTCCACAGATGTTACTAGCTCTAGCTAAACTCCAGTTTCATAAATAACCCCCACCATAGTCTTCATAGTCTGTATTATTTGCCTTAAGTTATTCCAAACTGAACCTTGCTGTGCTAAACAGCAACTTGGCTATATGACAGAGCTAGCTGCTGTTCAGTGAGTATGAGAGAGACTTTTGTGCACCACTTATAAATATCCATAGCCTCCTTCTGGAAGAAAGTGCAATGTAAATATTGTTATTCAAGTAGCAAAGATAAATTACTTCTCTAGTCTATTGGCCAAATTTAACTGATCACAGAAGCCCTTCAGTCTACTCTGCTGTCTCATCTCCAGAGGGACACAGGCCTATGTTACTTAAAGAACAATTGAAGGGAAACATCATTTTGAATTAAAATGACTCCTTTGAATGTAATTTCTGACAAAGATTTAGTTTTTGAAGATTCCAGCCCAATTTTCAGGGTAACACTGCTTTTTCCTCATCCCTTAATCAGAAGCATGCATTGCTCTGTAACTGACCTGTAAGGTCCTGTACTCATCATAATGCCCCACTCATAATAAACTGCATTCTGTCTGCCAACGCCTTGTCATACTGCTACATCCAGAAGTGATGAGCAGCTCACGTTTTCAAGGAACGTACTTCAACTGTCAATGCAACTCCACACCCCAGTGGCTTTCCCACCTCTTCCCTCCTTCAAACCCACCCCTAAGTAGCTGCAGCTTTCATTTGTAGTGCGGGTGTGAAGTAGAGACAGTGGGCCAAATTCAGCTCCAACTCAAGTGGACTTTGGCTGCTTAGGTTACAGCTGCCTTGGATGAGGATGTTTAAGCTACTCAACCAACAGGCAGACAGTGATAATTTTAGAATTTTTTTATTATTATTTTAAATAATCTCTTTACAAACCTTTTTGCCCCTCCACACAGTGAAAACACGAGGCTCAAGGTAGAAGGAGAAGGATTGCTTCCAGACCCATCCCATGGGGTGTGCTGCCATCAGCAGGGGTTCAGCAGCTATACTTTCTCCTACTATAGTTTCCAGTCTCCTAACTAACTCAATTCAGGATGCTAATTGCCAGGATACAAACAGGGCCACGTATCGTTGGAGCAATGGTGTGAGTGGGAAGATGAAAACTTTGTGTGCCTGCTGTGGGAGGAATCTTTCTCACTTCTATTTCTAAAGCAAGATCTCTCCCTATTTGTTAGCAATGGTATTACGTGCTTTTCAAATCACTGCTTTATGCTGCGATGGCAAAGATGACCGCTGCCACTGCCCCTCTGAATTTGAAGTCCCTATGTCCCTCAGTCCATTTCTTCTAGATTCTTGCTCAGTCTTCCTTGATCTTTTGCTCTGCCTGCGTTTCTTCAAGCCCTCATTTCTTCTAAATTGCCAGCCAGTCTATGCTATTCACATTTATTCAAGGAAAATTCAGATATCTCTGTACTGGGACTACCTAAATCAGATGCCCTTCACATCACCAATGCTGGTTTTTACGTCCCTTAAGAGTAATATACTAAAGATTTTTCTAACAGGAAAAAGGAAACCGTTACAAAAGGGCCAAAAGGCAAACACGAGAAATAATAACTTTCTTAGATTCAGCATGGAAGCCACTCAATGGGAACTGTAATTGACATACTATACATATATATATTGCCCTAAGCAATAAAAGAAGTGGGATGCTAAAGAATGGAAAAGCTAGTTTCCTGCCAATGGATCAGTCTGCACTACTTGAACAGCATCCCTGGTACCAAACGAACAAATATTCAGGGGAAGAGAATGGGAGAACTGATTCCCGCAGTACACCTACAATGCAAGGATTGTGGCTTGGTATCTGACGCTGATCTATGGTATCTGTACTACTCATCTGGATTTGAAGCAGAGCACTGAAGAGAAGCATGCATCCATGCAGCAGATGTGGTACACGAGCGCTAACACAGAGCAAGATGCTAACCTATTCAAACCTGCACACAGATAGCTGTTGTCATCATGCCTATCCCATTAAATAACAGCAAAGACGAGCAGCATTGGAGGGCCACTCATTCCTGTGAGTACAGCTTTCTCCAGGCCTTTTCTTATGATGAGAATAACTTCACATGTTATTATAACAGCATGCAGAAACACAGCCATAATGATGCTGCCCAAACACAGCAGTAGGACTTGGCTGAGCAAAACCCACTAAACTCACTGAGAGGCATTTCATTCATTTTAAAAGGTTTTTGCCGAGACCTCACTGTCCCCAGGAATTAATCCACAGGAACTAACCAGCTTTTCTGAAACCCTCCCACCATTGCAGGACAATGCCTATAACATCCTAATAGCCAAGCTCACCAAATAGATTAATTCAGACTCCCTGAATTGGGTGGGATTTTCTGGTGGTGGTTGTTTTACAGGCAGTATAGAACAAATAAAATCTCTCTCTGAGCATCTGCTGAATCCCTCAGGGGCAGGTAAGCCACTCAGACTCCTAAGGGCAACTGAGGACAGCAACCTGAACCTTCCTCTGCTTTTCTGTGGGGAAAATAAAATAAAATCTCTCCCTTATTTAAAAGTAAGTTGAAAACAAAGCTCTCTGTTCTGTGAACACCTTAAACACACATAACTACCCCCAGGCAAGCTCTTGCATACAGATATCATAAACTGAGTCCTAAGTGAAGCAATTACAATAATTAAAAACATCAATCACATCTAAATTAGTAAGCTGGGGGGTGAGGGGGATAAGAAAAACGCCCTCTTCAGAAAAAAAAATAAAAAATCAATCCATTTAATAATCCTAGCATGTTACTTGAAACTACAGTGAGTTAAAAGAACAAAAGTACACTGAAATGTAACGTAAATCAACAGTACCCCTAAAATAGTTCATTTTTCCATCAGCAGTAGAATGGACGAGTAGTTTCTTGCCTGAGCTGGTAAATTTTCGTGGAAATTCTGCTAATCTATACTAAACAATGACCTTTGAATCCTATTCCCAGGAAAATTTCAGCAGTTTCTTTATCCACAATCCTGTTGTCTTTCTTTGTGCATTAGCAGAAAGCCTACGCAAGCCTACAGAGAGCTATTATTACAGCAAGAAACAAAAGGATACTGAGAAATTTCTTAGTAACCTTTTTTTTCCCCTAAAAGGCTTTAAGAAAGTACTTAATTGTCAGTCATCATAATCTACTGTTCTCTTAAAGTTTTTATATCATTTAGGCTACATTCTGCCACTCTGGGACATGGGGGCTGAAATCTGATCTGTAATGCTGGTTGTCACTCCCTACTCTGTGTCTCACTAACTCCTGGAAGGAACAAGGCTCCTCCACAGGGACTTGCAAGGAGTACAGAAAACTCTAATTATCAAAAAGTTATTACACGTTTCAAAATAATTCTGTAAGAGCCATGTGCCCAAAATGCAAAAGCACTGAGCAACACCTTGCCTGACAATCTCAGCCAGCACAGTGGGAATGAGCAAGTATGCGAGAAGGTGATGGGTGCTGGCCTCTTCAAGGACATTGTTACCCTAGTAACAGTGAGTAGAAAAGTAACCCCTGGGAAGCCATCAGACCTTTAGCTGGAACTGCTTTCTATGAGCAGGTCCTAAGCTAACACTAAGCATTACTAAGCCAGGTATCACTTACGACTCATCCACACACAGTGTTAGTCATCCTCCAATGGCTCACCTTTTCACTGCGATTATTTTTTTCCTTCCTGGGTGACACACTAGCACCCATGATACTCCCAAGTAATACAACAAATACTCATGAGGTCTGTAAGAGCTGTTCCAAGTATAGTGTAAGCAGATGGTAGGGTCTAGTCCCGCAAATAGCTCTCTGCTAATATTTGTTCCTCCAAAACATAATACGTGTTTTATGGTTTAGTTGTTGTTTCTGTTTTACTTTTTATAGTATGCACATTTACTTAACACAATAAAATGTTTTTAAAACCATATAAGTTATTGTCATCTACAAAATCCTTGACTGTTTTACTTACCTTCATTTTTAAAGCTAAACTCAATCAGCTTGAAAGCTAGTTTGTTTTCTTAATTCTTTATGCCATTTTACTCAAATATTTAATTCAATTTGGAAAATGAAATTAACATGTTCAGATTTGTTCTCCATTTTCAGTATTGTTTGTCACTTTATTTGAATTGGCTTTGACCTGACATATTGGACCTGCAGAGACAGAGAACTTAAATGTAGATCCAAAGCTAGTAACCATGTTATTTTAATGAACTAAGCCTAGCCTGAACAAAACTTTGCTTTCATCTATCTCAATGCAGCCACTACCTGCAATTACCATAAAAAGCTTCCATAAGAAGTCATTCAGAGCAGATCCCAGAGACAATTACTAGCCTAATTTAATCACCCTTTAATTAGATACACTTCACTTTCTGTGTGAATGTTATCAGTAACTGCAGTAGTATTATTACAATCTATTAAAAAAATAAAATCATAAACCTTTTAACAAAGAATCTACTGCTTTGTCAAAACGACACTACCAAGATAGTTGTTAACAGTGTAATTCCCACCAAACCAATGAGTTTTCCATGGTTGCAGCTTCACAGCAGCCAGCTTCAAAGGTTATTGGGGATTTCATGTTTTCAAAGGACTGCAGCTTTGGGACAGCCAATCATATGGCTTCATCTCATGGACAGATCTCAGGATTTGAGTGATGTTATATAAGAAAAAATTTAAAAGATAATAAGAGTTGCTGAGCAATATGGTATCTTTCCAGTTACAGGATCTGTCTACTGAGGGATTCTGGTTTGAGTTGCTTCAGTTTAATCCTTCGCACAATTGTCTCTGCAAACCTAAATGAGGCAGGCAGTTGGCTTGCTCAGATCCATGGAGCAGCGGACATTTTTATGCCCCATATAAATAAATTATGATTATACTTTTTTCTTCTAATAATATATACAGAGATACATATATACACATATACGCACACTTTTGAAATATATAAAGCAGATAGCAAAAGCTTTTCACTGCAGTCAATCAAAATCACATGATTTTTGGGTTTTTTAAGTGTCCAGACTGTAACAAGTCCAAGGCTTGGAATCATCTGGTATTTGAAGAAACTTAGAAGACCTAATAAAGCATCGCATTGCAATGCAGAAAGTGAGGCATACATGTAATTTTTTCCTTATTTGCTGAGAGAAGCATCACTGAAAACATACACAAAGGCTCTAAACAGGGAAGAAAAGTGCAAGATTTGTTCACAACTAAAACAAAAATTACCCAAAATAACAAAATAGCCCCTCCCTGAATTTTTCATATAAGGAACTTACTTTATACTTTCAGCAGCCAGTTTCTGTGTTTCTGCCCCTTACTAAAGGTTTCTGGAGTCCTCAAACTAAGGAGATTCTTGCTGCCAAGTCTACTACCCACTTGGCTGAATCAGACATGAATCACAAATCAAGACAAAGATCTCAATGGGTGGGAGGTGAAAGAGCAAGTCAACATGAAGAATGTTCGTCAAGCAAGTTCCAACAGGAGTATGTGAGCAAATGCTCACAAAAACCTTTAAAACTAAGTTTCTGAGTGCAACGCTTGACTCAGCTCCTGAGACAGGGTGATGCTCTTACAGCAAATGACTTAGCCCTATTGTAATATCACAGCATTTCATCTTCTCTTGTCACTGGGCAGTAAACAGGGTCCTGATGAACACAATGCCTGCAGAGCAGTGACAAAAAGGTATTTAGGGTATTCATTGCTAGACAAAAAGGTATTTAGGGTCAGAATCAAAAAGTTGCTCTATAATAACTTACACCAATGGACAGCCCAGCCTGCAGTCTGGAGAACTGAGCGATTGCTTTAAGAAGCCAGTGCCCTGACCAGATACGCAATAGCATCGTTCTTCAGACAGTTCAGAGTGCTATGACAACCAAATCCAACTGATACTTGGTCCAAATAACTGTGACTGGCCTTCTGCCAGGGTGGCTGTGCTACTTCAAATGCTGTCAGCTGCCACTCAAGGAATACAAACAACGTAACCACATCCCTAATCAAGGAAATCACTGAGCAGTTTCCACACGTCAGACCCTTTGGGAGCCTTGACCACTTTTTTATCTGCTTCAATCCCCAAGGGAACTAACACTTGCTGCTTTGTCACACAGTTGACCTTCCTATGGTGTACCAGTGCCAGCTGGAGCTGCAAGACTGATAATCAACAGCAAGGGAGAATGTACACTCCTAAAGGACAGCAGCTTGCATGCTACACAAGCAACTTCCTGATCGACATCCCTCATCAGACTGCCAGGCAAAGTGTGACTACACCTTTCTCTCTCTCCCTCTCTCTCTCTCTCCCTCTCTTTCACCATCCAGACTCCAAAGCTTCGAGGAGAAACAGTGCTTAGCCCACACTTGGTCCTTGACGCTTCTGGTTTTGCACTCAGCCATGGGTGAGGGCCACAGCTGCCTAACCAGCATTTGGCAGGTGTATCCTCTGACTGCAGGGTTTTCATTTCCTGTTTGTAACACACTCGAGATGGGCTGAGCTAAATCTTTGGAGTCATGAGAAACACTTAATGCAATAAGCAGAAACAATGCTGCAAGACAGAAGCCTCAGGTTCCTGTGTTTCCTCCTCTGTCATGCCTCACCATGCAGTGAGATGCCTACAGCGTTTGGCTCACTACCCTTTAGGACACTTGGTAAGCTTGCTGGATATTCACTGTGTCTGGACTGAAGGAAGAAGTGAAGGAATGAGAAACCAATGGTCAGTATCAGATTGAATTACTAGGAGCAGAAAATCCCATGTCCCACTCCACACTTGGATTCTACTTGTAATTTCAGGAGCAGTTCCTCTCCAAATCAGAGGAAAATGAAATGTGAAGAAGTGAAAGCATTCCGTGCCTTTATGTGAATAGGATCAAGAGCCCCGGATTGCTAACTATCCTGCAGTAATCGATGTTGGTATTTTGTTTCTGATCATTATCAAGTAAAAGTTCTAAAACCTTTATGTCATTTCCAGGCTAAATGCCAAAATAGTCGAGGAAATAGATGGCTTTAAAGCTGCACTGTCACAAGGGTTTCCTCCACTTTTCTCATAGTCATGTTGTAAAAGCCTATACTGTTGACCAAAACACAGATTTTATTTTAATATGAATCAACATCTTCTCTTTTAAGGGATACTGAAATGCCTACCCTTGACAGCAGGCATTAAACGTGGCCATTATCTCTCCCTGCAGAGCTTGTTCCTTGCCCTGAAAGACATCAGTTCTCTAACAGGATGGAGCTCTGCCTTCTGTCCCTGCTGAACTCAGGATAACTGTACCAAAGAGGTTCTGCCACTACCAGCTTTCTGCCAGAACATCAGTCTTGCTGGAAACTTAAATGTTATTATCCAAGAAGTAAATGGAAAGTTCCTCATTACAGAAAAGCTGACTCACTTTGAGAGCCCAGACACTTGAAATTTATCCAGGCTGTCCATCATCCAGAAAAATTTGTGGCAAATCAAAAACATCACTTTAGCAGATGGTGTGGCAAAAGGAAAGAAATGTTTCTTAACCTCCAAAACAACTGCATTTTAAGTCTTCAGAAACTTCCTATGCCATGGTTTGGCAATTTGAGAATTTTCTGCCCATACTCCACTTGTCACGTGTCACTGATTCACATCACCAATCATGAGAAAGGGACATCTAAATACAACACTCTTCAGAAGAAAAAAATTAGCCTAACATCCTGTTAGGCAAGGCACAGAATTACCAGTTCCAAACAGGATGAATATTTGGGAATACTTAAAATACATCCACACTTCTCTATACATAGACGAATGAACAGGTTCAGCCTAAAACATAAGCACAATTCGTTAAGGCACAGATATGTCATTTGTGAATTGCATATGACCTCAAATCCAAAAATACTAGAGGAGGTGCCGATCCATTTAAATCAGGTGTGGTTTCTGCATAACATCAAAAGAGACTGTGTTCTGGCAACAAGCCAGGAAATAACTTCAAGAAGCTAATCTGCCCTGAGTGAACTCTATGCACTTGGGAAGGAAGCTGAGCATGCGCTTCATATTATTTGCTAAGGTGGTGCAGGCGGTTACCTAGACACACAGCTCTCTTCTGCTTGCCCAGCAGTTCAGGTTCAGGCTCACCACCAGTTTAACACCCTAGTGATTAAGCAGCCACAGGAGAATCCCCAGTCTAAACATAAAGACAAATGAAGGAAATTTTAAGGCTTATTCTTTGTTACACTTCCCCATTCACCACTAACTACTACCATCAGACAGATATTGCGACATTGTCTTCTATTAACTGGTCAAAGACTCTTCCTATCCCTAGTAGCTTGGGTAGCAAACGCATGTTGAAAGCTTACCATACTTTCAACATATCCTTGTGTAAGAGCACCAGACACCCTATCCCATACAGCTTTGAGATTTTGCCTGAAAGGAATGTAACACTTCAGCGGCAGAAGAATATGTTGCTAGAACTGATTTTTTCCTGTAGGAAAGCATAGGAAGCACAAGGATAAAGTGAAGGTTGCTGTTATGACCTACTGGTTATCTGTGATGATTCTGATACATTTTGATCAATAATCCATGTAAGTTTTGACAAACTGGAGGAAAGTTTAGGGATGAATATCAAATATTGTATCGCTGAGGCTGAATGAATTCTCTTTGTTTATCCTGAGAAGATCAAGCATGGCAACTGTCTTCTAGCACACAAGAAGTTTTCTTAACTCTAAGAACAGTCAATTGCTCTCCATGTCCACTGGGAAGGACAAGAACAAATAGCTTTAACTTGCAACAAAACCAAAATATTCAGGTGAGATATTCAGAAAAGGGCTTTCCATGGGTATCTGTGAGTTTTCAAACAAGCTTTACAAGTACCTGTAAAATCATGGTCTAACACAGTTACAAGGGACAACTGCCACCAAGTCAGAACGGGGCTGCTCCCAGTGTCAGAGTTGCAATGCTTTTAAAGAAGTTCTAGTCACATCATCACTAATAGTCTAAAGATACTTATGCCCTGCAGGACAGTGAAGACAGTTACATAATCCCTTTCTGCACTTTATTCCAATTTCCTAAAAAGTACTAAAACATTCACTCAAAAAATCAAGTTGCTCACATCAACACTTGTCTGCAGATCAGGATTTCTTAAGTTATTGTATGCATACATTGTACATACACACATACACATAAAGGGGTTACCAACAAGTATTGATTTTTAAAATGTACTTACATAACTTTCTTTCCCAGCATGCTAATTCAGCTTATAGCATCCTAAAATACTGGGCACTCATTTGCTAAAGATCTGAGCAAACTCCACTACCTCAGTATGGGATCTAGGTCCAGATACGTGCACCATCTCTGCTCCAGTCCCCACAACTGCACGCTGCAATAGCTCCATTTCAGAACACTGTTAAACAATTTAAGTAATTACTGCTTGTAAACCAAACTAGAGGCACTCTAATAAGGCGTTCAACCACTCAAATAAGCAGCAATACAGTGTTAAGTGAAAAGGATTATTAGAGTCTAAAAATACATCACGTCAAAAACAGATCAGACATATACCAGTGGCGGTTTGCCATCTGCTCTTCTACTCTATCAAAAGACAAAGTCCACTACTCCTCTCTTCCTTTGTCTTCTCCAAACTCACAACCTCATTTTCTTCCAGAGAGGCATAAGCAGTTACTGCTTCACCTATCACGTATGCCGCTGTTCAAATATGGCCCACCCTTTGCAAAGGAATGCCAGTGTCAACATGCGATAGGCACTGTTATTTAGTGGGGTGTGGTATTTACCTAGGGTAAAGCCACATCCTTCAGCAACCACTTTAAAACCTCTGAACTTTAACATAGTAACTGTGAGATTATTCCAAACCACTGTGTTGAAAAGATTTAAAAAAAACCCAAAAAAAACCAACAACAAATCACTCCTGTTCCGGTTAGCATCACAACAGAACAAGTGAGGCCACTGTCCCAACGTCCCAATGTCCCAATGCCCCAGACAGAGTGGAAGCCCATAAAGGGAATGCAGCAATGACAGAGAAAGCCAGAATTACACAGAAATGGGGACCCTTCCCTTTAGGAGTGAGAGGGCCTTCTGGGTCACATGGTAGTAGGGTTTTTTTTGCAGCAAACTGAAGATTAGAGAAACTCTTCCTGCATAAAGTCAACACTAAGAACTATGTAAGGAATCCAGAGAAAAGATGACTTCTCCCTCAAGCAAAACTAAAGGATTAGAAGAGAATTTTGGTTAACAGAACATCCAAAAAAGGCAAGTCGAATTCCTCCTCCATATCAGAAGCAGGTAGTCCCAGCAGACAAGAGATTATTTAAGATTTTAATTTCCATAACGTGGCCTTAAAGAGTCAAATTCAGACCTTATATAAGCAGGAGTGACTAAATGAAAGACTGAAACTGAAACAAGGCATCTGCCTTCCTGAAGGGTTGTAGGTGTTTGAACAATAGTGAGTGTGTTGTACAGAGTATGTTTCCTCTGGCCTGAAGGCAAACAAATGTGTTTACAATCAAGGTCCTGGAGATCCCACCTTTTTAGAAACCCAAACACCAATTGCCAACTATGAAGATGCAAACTCACCTAAAAAAAATAAAAATAAACAGGATGTAGTTTATACATAGATGATTTACCTAGCAAAACTTTTATCTCATAGTAAAAGATACCAAAAAAAAAATCCATAAAACTTAAAAGAATTTCATACCGTTGGTTCCTAGCAACAGAACTGCAAGCTACACTCCCGTATCTTGCACAACCACCTACACCAGCCTCCTGAAATACGGAGCAGGCAGCAGCTTCTGTGCAAGATTGGACATAGATAGAAGCCAAAAGCAACCAACATCAATACACCAGGGCTCAGCACACAGAAAAAAACAGACATATGAAACGTCCTTCACAGGTGCTACATGGCTTACACTGCACACAGCGGAACAAACCATGCAGAGAAGTTACTTCACAAAGAGAAGTTACTTCACATGTAAAGACTGATTTTGCTGCCCTGGCTACAATTTTTCTTGAAGAATGCAACATAAAAAGAAAATTGCTAACGTGGATACATCCACTCCTCTAGCCACCCCCTGCCCCAGACAGGACTGCTGCTTATACAATCAGAGGACTGAAAAGGCAGACTGTGATCAAGACACACAGCTATGGCAATGGGAGAGGATTTATTTCTTGAGATAATGCATAAAATCCCTATGGATGAGAAAAAAAAAAAAGATCATTAGCTTCCTGTCACTACAGTTTTAGTGTTGTAATGGGAAACCATGCTCAGGACAGCAGAGAGTCCTGCTGCTGGAAAAAGCATTAGAGACTGATGGTGAACTAATTAGGCACAGGACTATTGGCACAGGACTTCCTCCCTCCCTGATCTCATTGCTGAAGGCAGTCACACCATCTTTGGGTTGGCTATAAACTTTGGGAAACAAGTCATGAAATTGTTACAGAGTCCTGATTAGTGCCCAAATCCACACAGATCATTAGGTCAGAGAGCACTCCAGAGACTCAAGTCTTCCTAACGTATTTAAAATATGGCTTCGTTACTTTTTCTACTGATTGCCTTTGGGAACCATGATGATGTCACAAACAAGTGATGGGCAAAAGCATCTGGAAGTCAGGAATCTGCACTTTAAAATCCTCTCATTGGATTTTCAACAGAATGAAACGTGTACCACAGGATTTAATTGTATTAGTACAAAGAAGGCAAAATGTTCCTTATCTAAATTCCACAGTGCAAGACAATGCAAACTGTATCCAATTATCAGCCCAAAATTCTGACACTCGGCATTTTGTGCTATGAAAAGTGAAAGCTGGAGCGTAGGAAGGTTTCTTAGTTTCTTCAGACTACATTCTCCTCTGAACAAAGCTGACCCTTTGTGGAACCGGTGTCGCTGTTCCTACAGAGTGCACATGGGTGGGAACGGTTGAGGAAGGAGCCCACAGAAAGCAGAGCTTATCATGATTAGAACATTCAGGTCAAGTGCACTTAGCCAACAACCCACTCAAACCCTGCAAAAGATAACGAACAGGCAATCTGCACGCACAAACACTGTTCACACAGACTTTTATCCTTTCTAATCACTGCATTACATAAGCATACAGTGATGGAGAAAAATAGAGGCCACCTTTTAAGACCTGCTCTAGCTATGCCTCTTTCAGAAGTTCAGGGTCTCAAACCACAGATTTCCTGTAGACCCACTTAACTACCAGTGTTGCTTCTGTGTCTCATTCTTCTGAGAACTGCTCTAAGTTAATCACCTCTAAGAAGCACAAAAACTCTTTGCTTCAGACAAAACAATTCCAACGAAACTTCAATTGTTTCCAAAGCTAGAAAAGACATCTTGATCCCATTTACAAATTTTCTGATGAATCCTCTGAAGAAAGCTCCTTAACCTTGAATTCATTAACCTTGAATTTTGAGGAAAGAGCCTGAAATCTGGCAAGAGGAGAGCCATCAAAACAGCAGCAGGCCACAGGAAGAGCAGAAATTAACCTGACAAGAATTTGCCAAATTCTAAGAACCTCGGGTTTATTTACAGTAGACAATCATTAGTCTTTAGAAGTTCATTTCTGCAGAGATCACTGGGCACAACACACACAAAGGATTGATGGAGCTCAGCTGTGAAGGGTGTGGTTGGTCACCCCACTCCTCAGACACAGGTTTAGGGAGGCTCGGCTGTGTGTGAGGCAGCTGTCACCTAGGTTTTCCCAAATACAAGAGGGCCATCTCCCACAGGGCCTGAAGAGCTTCTCCAAGCACAGCACTCCTTTGAGTGCCCTCGTTAGCAGAGGCGTGTTAAAAAGGCCAGCCAGCTCTAGCTCACCCTGCAGCGCTTTGGAAAGGCAAGGAAAAGAGGATGAAAGACTGTTGTCACATGTCAGCACCTTCTACTACTGGACAGTGTTCAAATGTTCTGAGATTATCATCTCTGCTGAAAATCTTCGAAGATCCCTGACCATGTGGCACTGCTAGTGGTCTTCTCTCATGCTTTCAAATAACCGGTTTTATGAGCAGATACACTGCTACAAGAAGCTGCATGATTCTCACACAGGCTAGTCAAGAGCAAAACTTTGGAGACAAGGCAGGTAAGAGGGCTGTTTTAGGTACAGAATACATGCAGGCAAACAGGAGGGTAGTAACTGGGCCTGTTTGGGAACGCCAATGAAAATCCTGGGAGAAAGACTAGACAGAAGATGAAAACTTCATGAGCAAGCAGACTATTGCCTTAAAAAACAAGGAAAATATGTTCTCCAATAAAACCAAACCCACATCAGGAGAACATGAGAAAATTACATTAAGAAAACATCATTCAAGCAAGCATTGAAAATATACAAAATAATAAAACTAAAATAACTGTATATTAATATTCTACAGTCTCTAATGTAGAGCTCAACCAATAAGCAACTGTTTTATATTTCAGATCAACTCAAAGGGCAAGTTACAGTTAAATAGTGACTGATGCTGTGTTGCAGGACCCCTCTCTGTTCAGACAGGTATGCAACAAATGAGGCAGATCACAGGAAGAAAACTGCTTTGCTTTCTCGGTGTCTATGGGAGAGACTAGGCAAGGTATTTATTTAGGCAGACTTTCACCATGGCTGCTAATTGTATTTTTATCATTCTCCTCTTGACTGACTTGAGGGTATGGGTCTTATTAGCAGAAAAGCTGTATGTTTGTACCTGCAGCTGAAGTTAATGGGAGCTGTTCTACAATATTGTATGACACTAGGTATTAGGAAAAGCAAAAGTTGACACCTCAGTTTGGGTTTTCAAAATTAGTGGGTACTTTTCATATTAACATGTCTTTCCATTGGTATTTTGTCTAGAAGTTATGAATAAAAAGCTTGTGTAACAGAGACTGTGGAAACTGATTCATTAACATTCGGAAAACTACAGTGATGATTGTCTTAAAACTACCACAGTAACTTTGTCTGCAGTAGATTCTCAATAAGTGAAGTAAAAATGGCAAAGCCAATGAGGACAGAATAAAAAAAAAAAAAAAGCAGCTGCTTTTTATAGAGTCAGGAATTGTTTGTTTACACTGAATAAATAGGAACTACAATATGTTATTATATAATTAAAGACTGTGTCACAAGCCCTGCAGAAGAGTGTAAGCACTGACATAGAGAGGATGACTTAAGTTTGCACAGAAAACTTCAATTCTGAAGAGTTCTGACATTTGAGTGGTGAATTTTGCATTTAAGACATTATTAAAACTCCAGTGCTACTATAATTCTCTATCTGAACACTTTCCCATAGTGGAAGGAAGGCACTGACACGTGACAACAGTGTTTCATCCCCCTTTCCTTTCCAAAGCCCTACAGAGTGAGCTAGAGCTGGCTGGCCCGTTTAACACGCCTCTGCTAAAGAGGGCACTCAGAGGAGCGCTGTGCTTGGAGAAGCTCTTCTGTGGGAGACGGCCCTCTTGTATTCAGGAAAATCTGGGTAACAGCTGCTTCACACACAGCTGAGCCTCCCCAAGCTCGCCTGTGTCTGAGGAGTGGGATGGCCAACCATACCCTTCACAACTGAGCTTCACGAAATCCCTTGTGTGCACTACATATACACTTTAGGGACTACCAGCACCTCAAAGGTGAGAAGCAGAAACCTCCATTTGATTCAGTGCTCCACCACAGGAAGCAAAGAAAGCAGGGCACAGAAATAGCGTGCTGTCCCCAGTGAACATCACTGAGAATAACCACTGCAGTGTTCTCATCTATATAGAGCTGCTCGAAAAAAAAAGCTTACACAAAGAAAGCTGTGTCTTCTGTAGCAGCTCAGAGAAGTGAAGGCAGCTGTAGCTAAGACTGGATCATTTTATGTCAAGATATGGTAGAGACCAGGGTAGAGGAACAGTTAAATTGACAGTGAACAATGATTTCTTACCATCACTGGAAAACAAAGGCATTCTCTTTCTACGCCATGTTCAACATAACTGACCAAAAGATACTACTCTTATCATATGAAAGTTGTATGAAGGCTACAGAAGTTTGCTTTCTCCCCTGATACAACATATGAACTGTGATATTTCCACTACCTTTCTTACACAGTTCTACGACATCCCAGCTTCCTGTTAAACAAGTAGTCATTTGGTGGACTGATGAATCATGCACATTTCAGTGCCAATTACACACAGACATAACATGTATCAATAACTATTCTTCATCACCTATAACCACACCTTTTATCAGTCTAGCTCAAGCATGGATGAGGTCAGAAGGCTGATGAAGAACAGCTGATTGAAGTTGAATGCGAGGAAAACAAAGGCTATATGAGTGGGCTGGGGTAAACAGTTCAAAGAGCTTGTATTCACTGTGCCACCTTACTTGGATATTTCAGCCTACAGAAAACAAGTGTTCAGGGATTCTGGGTTAATGGCAAGCTCCCACAAAGCAGCATCTGTGTCATGCTTGCTATAGTCACCAACTGACTTGTAGAGCCTGTCCCAAGCTCGAAATCTGAATTATGCCAGGTCTATGATATTGCTTCAAATGAGCTGCTAGCTGATCTTTGGCTAATTTCTCCTCGAAATTTCCAAGGAATAGAAGGTTTGGTAGCATCCAATAAGAGTTAGGCCTGGTGGGTTCAGGATAGGTTGCTATAGCATCAGTCTCACTCTGCCACGTTTTGGAATAGAAAGGAAAATTTCATCCATTGTGGGAAGCTCAGAGTCTGTTGATACAAAACCCCACTCAAATGCTGCTGGGTATGTGTTGTCCCTGAAAGCATGCTCCGCTAGTGACAGGAATGGATCAAATAAGTACTGGAAAGAATATACCTATCTGTTTGCTAGTGTGCCACTGGATGAACAGATAGCCTTCCCCCCTTCCCTCTGCTTTTGCTCAGACTGAGCTGAAAGAGATGAAAACCTGCTTTTTTTTAATGATCTTTTTCCCCAGGTGAGCTATGCTATGGACAGACAATGGATATCTTGCCCAACTTGTGAGCTTTTTAGAGGAAGCTCTGTTGGTAAAGCAGGTTGAGAAGAGAACTTAAAAATGCAATCTAAACCTACTCTACGCAAGGTCCGAAGTAACACAGACCGATAAGCCAGTTCTTTCAGCCTCAGCCCCTTTCTCTGCAAAAACTACACTGACAGAGGAGATAAGAGACAGATAGCACCGGCACTGTACAAGATAATCGCTTTTTCCTTCCAAGATGTGCAAGGATAATATTACTTCTTCCGTCATCACATTTCATAAAAATCACCACAAAATGCTATGTACGATGATCCTTAGCTCTTCTCTCATTCACTGCTAACCAAAACAGCTATCTACCACATAAATAACAATGTGTATTCTCAGCTTGCACAAATATTCGTGGGATTAAACTGTATCCCATTGTAAGCATTTTATCAAACTGATTCACTTTAACACATTCCATTTATAATAAATCTCAGATGTGAGTTGAGAGGTTATTTTTGTCTATGTTAACTACCACATGTTCAGTTAAAAAAACATTCACCCTCATCTAACCAGTCTAGTAGGGCAAGAGTGTCAGAAACCAAAAATACACACAGACATGCAAAATTTCCCAGCCAGCTCCAGCTCAGCCACCACTCTTATTCTTTTTCAGACTGGCATTGGCTTTCACAAATAAACCTTCAACTCTGCTGAGTCAACTATAGCCTCAGAAAAAATCTAAGCAGATTTTTTTTTAAAGAGGGTATGCCCTCTTTAAACATGAATGCACTACCCTATAATGAGTACACACTGTTACTTTCTTTCTCCATTTCAGATGTAATAAGCATTACAGGGAGCTCTGAACTATGGAAGTGCACATACAAAGGAAATTCTATAACATACCTAACCCAATAGGTCCATAAGAAAAAAATTATAATAGAGCTCTTTCAATTTTAAACTGCACACCCAAGCAACAAGATGTCCTTTGTCATATGAAAACTATCAGAAGGAAATTGATTCAAAAGAGAAGAATCTTGCAACCTGTAGGTCAGCATTTCAGATATATCCAGGATCAGAAACTCTTAACTGGTAAGATATTCAATTGCCTCTCCCTCAACTGATTTGGTAAGAGCCAACTCATTTCCTACTAGACAAGGAACCATAGTACTAATAAACAGTCACCACTAGAACTCATACTGATTGTACAGTGGAGAAGAAACAATCCTCAAACTGAAGACAGAAGGCTCCAAATTCAGAGTTTTGGCCTGATAACTGCGCAGTGTGGAAATGTGGAACACACTCCACTGCTCTTCACCGCATAATTTTTCAGCATACAACAGAAAGATTTCAGTATACAGGGCTGTTCATTATAAATCGGAATTTCTTTTTTTTTTTTTTAGAACTATGAAATGTACTCCATTAAAAGTAGTTGTTCCATGAGCAGCACACTAATGAAGCCTAGTTTCTCCTTGGCTGATGCCACCAGTTCTGCACTTTTATCAGAGTAACTACAGCTTGTCACAGTCCTGTATAAAACTTGTGCCAAAAAAAATCCAACCCCTCTCACATTTCCTCACCTTCTTCCCCTCTTCCTCAGCTAGTGCCTTCCACGTTCCATAACCTCATCAGCCCACTGCACTTTATGCTCCCTCCCATACTTTCTCCCAATTACCTTCAGGACAAAAGGCACTACCTGCTGCTCCTGGCTCAAGCATTGTAAGCACTGATCAACTGGTCAGTATGGACATGCCAATTTGCTAGTTAGAAAGCAAAACAGAAGATACCATTCAACTCATCCTGAGAAGAAAAGGTATGCATTTATTTTGGTTTCCTCTCCTCCACCCAGAGGCTGATCTTCGTGGAACTTTAAAGAGCTCTTGAAGAAACTTTGAGACATCCATCCCACTGCCAAATTTGGCTGAAATCCACTTTAGTTAAAAAGGAATTGATAAGTGATTACATAACCTTTCTTTCCTTTGGAAAGTAGGCTAAAAATCCATTAACAGTCTTACTTATGTCATCCCCTCGCTCCCATTCTTCATTTAAAAATAACAATTCTATTCTACTGCATTAGCTTATGCAACCCACCCCTGAGCTGAAGTAGCTGAAACTTTTGGTCTGTATTTATTAAGCGTTCGCATCCCTGTGTATGTTTGTCCAATTTAAAGTACCTGGTATTATTAAAAATAACGGCAAGAAGATCAGTGTAACCAAACAAGCTTAACGCTGCAAACTTTCTGGACTGGTATCACTGCAAGCAAGAACTGAATTGCTTTATCTCTAGCAAGCTGTCAGCTGTTCTCATGGTTACAGATCTAGGAATTTGGAATGACAGGTCACAGTTATGAGAACGGGTAGATTTATTTGGCATGTTTCCATCTAGTAAATAACATTCTCCTAAAAAGAGAACAAGAGGCTGCTGTACATTCACACGGTGTTTATTCTCCGTCAAAATCACTTCTTAAAGTCTCTGTCCCAACAAAGATGCTGCTAACCAGATTTATGTATTTCTTAAAATTGCTCACTAACAGAATGAAGACAAAAATATATAAGTGTTGCACCCTCTCCATTACTATAAATGGATCACTGGTGCTTTCACTGCAAAATTCAACTGTGTATGTACACTTTCCAAATGGCATGAAGCAAGGGTAGAAAAGTACACCTCCCATTTAAATGCAAGGGAAGGCAGGAACGTAAACTGCTGTCAAGGAGTAAAATCTATTCTGTTAATTGGCTCTTTAAAAAACAACCAATAATTTTTTATTCAGTTAACTGTCAAGATTTGTGAAGCTCCAGCTATTGTATGCAATTAACACAGCCATGTAGTATCCATTTTTACAGAACCACCAGTTCAGCTAACAGGACAGCAGAAGAATGGCTTATCTCACACTTCCAGCTCTTCATTGCCAGAGGTGTCTTCTTCCAGGAAAGCCAGGGCAGTCCAGTTTCCAAAGCCTCTCTTAATTACTGCAAAACGAAATGCAAAACACATGCCAAGGAACTGGAATGCTTACCCACTGAGCTTCTCTAGAAGGCAGACCTGCCTAGATGCAAACAGCACTTTGTCCCTGCTGAGCCAGGCTGGAACCATACTGTAATCATCAGTCATCAGTCCCAAGGTATTCGCCACCCCCAACAGGCGCCCTAAGGCTCTGGGGACATGCCCATATACTGCGCTCAGTAAGAAACGAAAATTTAACATTGTCGTGATCTGCCAATTCCTTCAACCCAGAACGCTCTGTGAAACGCCTAACCGAATCACTCATCCTCTTGGAGAACTCTCTGTTCGTCTTGCGAGCTGCCAGGGAGAACCGTCTTCCAAGAGGCACATTTGTAAACAGCGCTTCCAGCCCTGGTATCCCAGGATTTAAGACCTGACAACTCCAGGGCCACAAGCCCCGTACATGGAGGAAGAGCTGCAGAGTTTCCCATCTCTCACACAGGCCAGTGCAAGCAGCTTGAGAGCCCACAGTATTTCAAAGCTTCAACTGGGTCTCGATTTTCAGACCAGCAGTAGAGAAGCCTCCAGCTGAGGGACCTCGGAGGGCTTTCTTCAGCTTAGGTCTCAAGTTCCTGGGTCTGCAGATGGAAGCCTTGAAGCCCTGATAATAGGAATATTATCAGAACTTCTCCTCCCGCAGTTTAAGACCTGGGCAAGTTTCCAAGGTCCCTGCTAGGCACTGGGGAGCCTAGTAGGCTTGACAGCCCAGCAGTCTGCTGAGCGCTGGTCTGAGCTTACTCATAAGGTGCCAGGCTCCAAATGAGTTTCTAACATTTCCAAAGAAAAGTAAGGAAATTCCAAAGCAAGGGAAATTAAAAAGTGTCACAATTTCCCATGAATTGGGAAACACCAGGTTTGGCCCACTTACAATTTCAGTTTCCTTCCGAAGCCTCTGTCCTTTGTGTTCCACATTGATATCAAGCTTTCATCTGTCAAAATACATACACCAAAAACAATAAATATGAACAAAATGTGCTAATTTACTCCTAAACAGAATCTTCAAAATATAAAAATCATTTATATCCTAAAATTTCCTAGATATTTTCACATGTATGTGCCTGCCTTGAACGCAAAGCCTTCCGTTCTAATTCAACCTGCCCCAAGATTAATTAGTACAAAGGACACATCCTGTAAAGCTGAACCCACAGAGGTTCAAAGCAGAGACCTCTAATTTGGCATGCTTTGTACTCACTGCTTCACTAAAAAAACAGTGTCTGTAAAGACTGGACAGCCGAGTGTAGGGATTGCTAATATCACAGCATTGGCCAGTCCTGAAAGACATCAGACACAAGAACAAGCCTGTACTGGACACCTCTAGGTATGAGCAAGCCCACAGTGCACCCACCAAGATGAAGGACACCATGCCTGACCACAGGGAAAACAGCAGATTCCCTGGATTCAAGCTTTCTGTGGGTAATACACCAAGGATGAACTACATAAGCATGCATTAAGCAGATAAAAGATTCATCCCACTTAATTTATTAGGTGGTGTCATAAAGTCGGTGATAGTCCTATGCACCAGATCCAGCTCTGGTTTGCCGAACTGTCAGAGAAGTGATGATGAGATAGAGAACACCAGTCAGAACGCAGGCTCTCGCTGTGAAGTTTGCCCCATCTTCCCCTACGGTGCAGGTAGGGAAAAGTTAACTCAGCCACTAAATACATTACGTATCCTACAGCTAAGTGAATATTTACTTTATTAATGTGACATTAAAAAATCCTGCAGTCACACTAAAACTGGGAAACGGGGAAAAATTTTCTCCAAAACCTGAATTCTCATAATACCATTCAGGTTCTCAATTTCTCACACACCAAAACGAGGACATTCCCTCAGAGTTTAAAGTACTTATAATACAGCTATTTTTAGTTTGTCTATAAATCATTGTTAAAGAACTTCTTTACTTTAAAAATTTTGTCTTTTCATTAAAAGGTGACTAAAGTCTTTTCCAATTTTGCAGCGCCCAGAAACTTCATTTAAATTAATACCTCTCACATCCACTTATGCTGTATAGTTTAGATACATGTATGTATGATACACGTCTCTAAAGTATACAGTTCTAATTGATGATTTAAGACTCAGTATTGCGTACAATCCCAACGACTTCAGAGATGCAGAAGCAAAACCTTAAAGGCAGCACGGCCTCATGCCTGAAGAACAGCTTTTTCTTCAGCCTGTATTCACAGACAATTGTATTCACAAGTTAACCAGACGTCACGATGCCATCTCAGAGTTCTCTGTACTGCTAGAGTGTTAGCACTGACTTCTTGTTCCCTATTAACCACGCACACAGCACACTGCAATAGCAGGGATATTGAGTCAAATGATCCAATAGCCCTTTTCCACCTTTAACTTCTATTCCACTACTTTCACCAAATCCCCACAAGCACAGCATGTATTTCAGAAAAGAAAGCCAAATGGCAATACAGCAGTAATTGTTTCCCCCTGTATACCAGGTTCTATCTCAGGATTAAAAGTATGAATGAAGTGGTATTATTAACAGTCTCTTGATATGCAACATGAAAAAATACAAACTTTTTTTTTCCCCCTCAAAGCCAGGCCACAAGTTGATGCAAACAAAACACACATTGCGCACAACATTTTAGCTCCTGTGTTAAGTGTCCTCTAAAGTAGTAAACCCACAATTACCATGAGAAAAGTCCAGCTGGAGCTATCACCTACAAGTTGCATTACTCCTCACTTATACATTTTCTTTTCCAAACATATGTTCTGCTTGAAAACAATCCCGTGCCAATGAGCTGGCAGGAGAACAGGAATTTAAGTTGTGGTCTCAACAAAGGTAGGAGGGAGAATTCACTAAAGCAATACATTTCAGTTAAAAAAAAAAAACCAACCCAAGAAGCGTATTATAAGAAGTCAGACAAATATACATTAAAGATCATGAAAAAGCAACTAACTATATGCCTTTAAGACTGCACTTCATGGATGAAAGCTGCCAAATTACAGAGGGGATTTACTGAGAAGAATGTGTTACTGCCAGAAGGACAAAAGCGAGCATTCTACGCGTTCCAAGCTCCTCCCCATCTCCTGTCATGGTCACAGCAAGAAGCAGCTCAAAAATTGACAACCACAGACTCCAGGATTGCAAGAGACAAAAAATACCTGCTGGTAAATGCCTGAGGGGAAAGAAAAATTGTTTTGAGGATTTGATAAAGGAGACTGGGGGGCGGGGAGGGGGGGTGTACAAGAATAAAGAAACAAAGAAAAAGCCAACTCACTTAGGAACAAAAGAGGTCCCCCCATATTCTCGGGACACCAAGTACAATTTCACAGCAGAAAAGGAACCACGCACACCTGGCCGGGTTTAGAGACAGGAGTTCCCCGGAGTTTGCGCGGAGCCGCGTCCCGGCGTCCTCCCTCCCAGGGGGGCGCTCGGTGCCCCCGGAGCAGCCCCCGTCCCCCCGTTACCTGGTTGGTCTCCTCGCCGTGCTCCAGGTGTACGATGCCCTGGCTCCTGCCCTCCGTGTCGCTCAACACGTCGTCCTCCGAGTCCTCCAAGAGGGACGAGGAGCCCGTGGAGGAGAGCGAGGAGGTGGAGAGCCTGCGGTGCCCCGAGCTGTCCGTGCTCAGCCACCCGCCCTCCGGGCGCCGCGGCGGCCGCGCCTGGGCGCTGCCCTGCCCGTCCTCGCCGTCCTCGGCGGTGACGGTGAGCCGGGGGATGACGGGGGGCAGCACCCCGTTGGGACGCCGGCAACACGCCCTTTTGGCCGGGTCCGGGAGCTGCCGGGCGGCGGCGGCGGCCACGGCTGCGCAGCGAGCTTCGAAAAGCGAGCGCAGCTCCACCACGCTCAGCCGCGTGGCCCGGCGCAGCTCCGGGCTGTCGTGCAACCCGGCTCGGGGCTCCATGACCGAGGAAAAAGGGTGAAAAAAAAAAACAAACCCAAAAAACTTTTCTTTTGCGGCTCAGCCTCCGCACGCTGCCGGGAGCCCCGCCGAGACGCTCATCCCCAGCCCCGCATCTCGGGACGCGGAGGGGAGGAGCGAAGGGAGCAGCGGGGAGACCCTGCCCGCCCCATCCCCGCTGCCTCCTCCTCCTCCTCCTCCTCCCTTTTGGTTTCGCTTTCCCCGAGGTGGCCCCCGGCGAGCGGAGAGGGGGCGGGGAGGATGGGGCGTGGGTTGTCACTGGGTGCGAGGGACCCATTTCGCGAGCCGACCCCCCGAGACGCCGCACTGAGTCCTTCGGGGCTCGTGGGGATCCCCCCCCGGGGCCGTCACGCTTCGAGTCTCGCGTGTTACCCCCTCCTACACAGCCTGAATGTGCCGTGGGTCAGCGCTTTGCCCGCTGAGCTGCGTGCTTAATCGGGCTTAAGCCCCGGGTTGCTGAGATGCCCCAGTGCCCCCTCCCCCCTTTTGCTGAATGAGCTTCGGCAAAATCACACACAAACACCCCACACCCCCCCCCCCCCCCGCGGTACTTTTTCCCTGCTAAACTCCCACGCTTTGCCTAAAATGCAACCCGTGCTGGGCTGTGGCGTGTGTTGTAATCATAGAACCACAGAATCATAGAATGGCTGGGTTAGAAGGGACATTGAAGATCATCCAGTTCCATGGGCAGGGACACCTCCCACCAGATGAGGCTGCCCAAGGCCCCATCCAACCTGGCCTTGAACACCTCCAGGGATGGGGCAGCCACAGCTTCCCTGGGCAACCTGTGCCAGTGCCTCAACACTCTCACAGTGAAGAAATTCCTCCTTATGACTAGTATAAATCTGCCCCTCTCCAGTCTATACCCATTGCCCCTAGTCCTATCACTACACCCCTTTGCAAACAGTCCCCTCCCAGCTTTCTTGTAGCCCCCTTCAGGTACTGGAGGGTGGCTATAATGTCTCCTCAGAGCCTTCTCTAGGCTGAACAACCCCAACTCTCTCAGTCTGTCCTCCTATGGGAGGTGCTCCAGCCCTCTGATCATCCTTGTAGCCCTCCTCTGGACCCATTCCAACAGCTCCATATCCTTCTTACGTTGAGGATTCCAGAACTGGACACAATGCTCCAGATGAGGTCCCAAAAGACAGGACTAGAGGGACAGAATCATCTCCCTCGACCTGCTAGCTATGCTTCTTTTAATGCAGCCCAGTGTATGGTTTGCCTTCTGGACTGTGAGCACACATTGCTGGCTCATATCGAGCTTCTCATCAACCAGCACCCCCAAGTCCTTCTCTGCAGGGCTGCTATTAAGACCTTTGGAAGAGGAAAGACGTCCTGCCGTAGGGCTACATCAGCTGAGATGATTAGTAAAGTTAATAATTTTGGAACCAAATGCTAATGTCTTTAGCTGAGTTTTTGCTCATTTATCTCATTGTTTCCTTGTACTCTCCCATCTGTCTCTCGCCATCTGTTGTGTCTTGCCTGGTGCTTGGGCTGCAAGCTCCTTGCAAAAGAGACTGTGCTCCCTCAACACATAAGCAACGCAGCTCAGGCCATGGCACAGACTCCTGGGTCCCGCAATACTACAAATAATTTGTTTATCTGTCTCTATTCCTTCCGATTATTCAGTTGCAGCTGACTGTTTACCAGCCTGACCTTGCAGGTAGTCTTTGAAAAAGTCCATTTCAACAGGCACCACATGACGTGTTTTCCTGGGGCAAGTGCCTTGCAAACGCCCAGGAACAGAGCAAACTTCATAAGGAAAAATTCAGACGTCTTCAGATGCTTTTCTAGGATTAGGTGGTGCCTAGCCAGGAATTTGGACAATCTGAATTTCCAGCTTAAATGACCAAGTCTTCTGATGGATTTAGTTTTCTGTGTAGAAGCAGTTGTGGGAGTTCTCACAGGGAGCTGCCAAGGTGGGTGAGACAGGGGTGACAGCTACCGCTAAATTATGTAAAAACACTAGCAGTAAAGTGTCAAAGAAAAAGTTTGGCAGTGCAGTTTTTCACCAACAGAGAGTAAACCACAGCGCTGTATGTGGGTAGTCCTTCATGGTAGACTGGAGTGGTTTAAATTCATTCTGAAAGAAGGTACAGAGGCACTGCTTTTATTATTAACTTTGTAATTAGTTTCAAATTTTGTAGTGCAGAAAGGGAATCTTAAAATATGAAGACTGATGAGGCCTCATACGTACCTAAAGCCATAACAGTTAAATCAAAGTCATGGCTTTTTAATTGATGACTTTATAAGAAAACTCACAGTGATAAGTTTACAGATAATAGCACAAAATGCAGAGGCCAGTTTTAAATGAGTATCCGAGATTACACACATGCAGGTTGGACCCAGTTTATGTGATTTAATTTATATAACTGTGGCAGCTTCCATCTGTAGACAAGCAAGATAGGAAAAGCACTTATTCAGAGGGGAGGTTAAGTGCGAGCTTTCACAGACCAAACAGGAACCCTTCTGGTAGCCTTGCTGCATGTAGAAGGACAGTCTGGTTTCCAATCATTTTTAGCTGTTGCTCTGTCTGCTGACTCTGCAATTACAGGATTACGTGTGGTCTATGGTTAGAAAACCTTATTTAAAATGTCTCAAAGTGTTTCAACACTAGCTTGAGAATGAAGAGATTCTGCAGTCAGTCGAGTATCACCATGTTTGCTTGTAAGCGTGCAACTGTTTTAACAAAAGGAATGGTGCTATCAGCCTGGCAAAGTGGTAATGACTTGTACTTTCCACTTGTGAAATTCTGCACTCCTGATAGCAAAGGGCTGTCAGCATCCATTAATGCCGCTTGGCAAGAGCTAGATCTAGTAAGATATAGACATGCATATCCCTGTTTTACTGATGGGTAAACCGATGTACAGACAGTAAAGGCGTTGACTACACAAACATATAGTGAGTCAGGGGCAGAAACAGGCGCTTCAGATTTGCTGTCTGCCACTGTAACCACGAGATCACGTTCCCGCCTCCAGGGGTAAGAAGTTTTGTTTGTCACAGTCATTCTGATTCATACCGGTATTGCTCCTCTCTGTCGGGGTTTCACATTTCACACACTCCTGTTACAGAAAGAGCTTTCTGCCTTTATTTATACTGGCAAAAAAACCAAGGCTATTTCTTTCCCATGAAATCCCTTTCTAGACACTGTTGTCATTAACATATTGTTTATTTTACTTCCTTTCAGTTTCACCCATGGGATGTCTAAGCCCTGACAATACAAAGGCAAAGAAGATGCTATGGACACTTCTACAGATCTGAAAGGTATAACGTAGACAACAGTTTAGATATGGCCTAGAGAGGAGCCTTGGGTTTAAGTTGGCTTGCATAGCGCATATAAAATACTTCATTGCCCGCATGAGTCTTCTCAGAGGGCTTGGAGCATGACAACTGAGAAACACCACGTCCTTCTGTTCCAACCAGAGCATGCCCTAAGAAGACCTGAAATTTAATTTGGAGTTGTGATTTGCATGTCTCTCTTGGACGCAACAGATAGAATAAAAAAAAAAAATTAAAAAAAAAAGGATAACTTTTCATCCAGGAAGGCTCTTTTTCAGAACTTGAAGGGAGGTAGGTGCAAGGGCTTGGAAGCTGGTCGGGCCTCAGGCAAGTTCCCACCTCGCCCCCAGGTCTTTCATGACTAAGACGAAGGTTCCCCCCAGTGGCTGAAATGAAGATTACAGCTCCACCTGGAAAGCGAAGGCAAAAAGCGACGGAGGAGTTGAGTTCCCGTCATGAGTGATGTTCTCCTCCCCCGACCTGGGTCAATGGACAACAAGAAGGGGACCAGAGGGGTGTAGCCCCTCCTACTGTAGGGGTTTAATCCGATTTTGCTTTGCAATCTGCTTTCTTGGAAAGATAAACAGAGATGGAAACCATATCTAGTGATTTGCGATCCCGGTTTAGTTATTGAAGAAAACTCCTTGTGTCTTCAGCAACGGTGGAAACACCAAGTGCCAGGTGTTAGCTCAGCACATGGATATGGCAGCATTAACTTTTGCAGCAGGATCGTGCATAGTTTCTCCTGCGCAGAGAAGGTGAGAGCAGAGCAGATTGTGGGGGGGCTGGCTGGCAAGCCTGGTGTAGCTGGGAGGGTAGCTGTGGCACTGAGGGCAGGACGGCTTTGTCGGCTTGTCACCCACTGACAGACGGGCTGGGGACCCCAGCTGGGTGCTTTAGTTGCTGCCTTTGCTGCTCATAGACTGAGTGAGCAGGTTAGTGCACGTCACTGTCACATCCTCTTTTTGTCATGCAAACGTAACCAGGTCAAATTATCCACGTGCATAGCCACTGCATGCAAGAGGCGAAGGAGACTCCAAACCCAGGTTATATGACATGAAATCAATTGCTGCAATAAACGGTAGCTCTTTCTTTTTCAAATTATTTTTTGTAGGCTATTTGCCAAATTTCTCTGTTCCTCTTTTGATATAAACTCTGGACACCTGCTCAATGAGTGCCATATGCAAAAGCATTTAGAAATCTGCTTTGACCTAAGAAGTAGAGTAACTGTAGCTCAAGCAGTCTTTAAAATCATACTGAGGCTGGATCATTAAGATATGAAATGACACAAAAATACTTCAGCTGTCCCCTGCTCTCTCTTCTCTGGCCCGCAATCTGTGGGTCAGCAAGTGTGGAAATCACTTTTTGTATCCCCAGCCCTGCTGCCAGCTCAGCTGCTTGTACCTTATAGCACTGCTCCTGAGAAGTGTTACTCCAGAGTCTGTAGAAAGTTCATGACCTGAAAGGCAAATCCAAAACTGCTAGCTAAGTACAGGAAAGATTCTGTTGGCTTTAAACAGTGGAGTAAAGTTAAGTGCAGGTTCCAAGGATATGAGAGATTACTTAGCAGAAGATACTGGGATTTGAACAGAACCTCAGGCTGGAGAGCGATGTAGTGTATTGGTGGAAGTAAGCATGGTTGTATAGATCTCAGCATATGAACCAGATGAATCTGCAGGAAAGAGTGAGACAATAAACTATGAAGGTCCCATTGTGACTGGAATTAAAATTACATTTTCAAGTCATACTGAACAAAAGTACCTGGAACTACTTAACTCCCTCACATAACCAGATACCTCTGTGTGTGTGTGTGTGAGGGGGAACAAGTAGGGGAGAAAACATACCTCAAGCACAGCCAGATGCCACTGCTCCCTGGGAAAAGGGGTTGCAAGGGTTTGAGATCACACGGTGACAGCCATGATAGTGAGAAAAGACCTAAGGGTGAGGCTGGGAGAAGGAAGGAGTGTGCACAGCACCCTTCTAGCAAAATGACTCACAGTGCTCTGCTGAAATATAGAGCACAGGATTACTCTATAGGGAAGGGTAAGGAAGTACTTCAGAAAGTAAGAGCTACACAGGAGGTGAAGGAAGGGGAAGTCACAACTGAGTGGAAAACACCTGGGAAGAAGAACAGTTTTCTCCCATATCTGCCCTATCTCTTGCTGCAGACAGTTGCTACTTTTCCTTATGAAAGGGGACGAGTAAGGCCTTTCCTTCCCACTTCCCCCTCTGCCTGTCACTTCTACTTTTCTCCCCAACATTCTTACTAATGGCATAGGGGCCATCATATCCAGGGAACAGAAGAAAATGGGGGAAGAGGAGAGGTCTAGGGTGTGCTACTCCTTGATGAGGAGCATGTGCTGAAAGGAGCAGCCAGGTAGTCGCGTTGCTGCCTGCAGACTCATTAGTTTGATGTGTGAATTGTGTGCTCCCTCCTCAGAGTAGCTGCAGATTTGCAGAAGAGCATCTGATACACTCTCATGGTTTCTGCTTGAGTCCTACCTGTTCTCAGCTTAAATAAAAGATTCCTCTTCCACAACTGTCACATTTGCCAAAAATCCAGAGAAATGTCATAACAAAATAAGAGGAAGTTTTGTTGTCATGTGTTTGAGTTTATTACAGGTAACATTTCACCCTAACAACCACGCTCCTCATAGTTGCCTGTAAGCTGACTGTGAGAGCTTTGGTATAATTTGGTTTAAAGATAGTTACACCAGTGAGACTACTTATTAGCCTTACACTTTAAGTAAGACCAGTTGTTTTGTTTTGGATAACCATTTACAGCCTCCTCAGAACATCAGGGCATGTTTGCCTGTGCTTACAGTAATGCTCACATTAAATTCTGTGAATTTGGTCCTGTTTTATAACAGAGTAAAGAAGAGCAGGATATGTCTCGTGGATACAGGCTACAAATTTAATTTGACCTGTTCTCCCTACAAGCCAGAGGTGTACTTAAAGAACAAATCGAGGTTCTTCCCTATCAAAATTGATTGAAGGACATCTCAGCAAGAGGCTATTCCACTTTTAACATGTTGAAAAGTATAAATCATATAAAAAAAATCCCTCCAGATTATGGAGAAAAGTGAAAGTCTGAAATCACTAGTTTAGATTTAACAAAGACTAAAGTAGACTCTAATTTTTCCACAGAAAACATCACCAGCAGTATTTATTACAACAGTGAAGCTGAATTGAAATAACCCTTTTAATGAAGGAGGTTACTACACAAATATGGTCAAAAGTTTATATCCAAGCTGTTACAGGCTTTTATTTCCCTTTTCAAGAGAGAAATTTCTGAAAAATTATTAAAACTTCTTACTGAGAAATTTAATAGCTGGGAGTGGGAGAGGTTTTTTACATTAAAGATCAATTTGTCCATACTGTCTGCTTTGTCGGATCATTTGACAGTGCTACACTAAAAATCAAATACATCCTGAAAAGTCTTAGACATACTCTAATGATATTACTGATGCTGTATGAGTATATTTTAAGGAAAATATAAGCAGGAGTAATTGCTAAGCAATGAGCAAGCAGCTTTGTTTGAATATAAGGGTCTTGTGTGTGCTTGTGCAAAATTACTCATACTTTCTATTTTTTTTGCATTTTTTAGGATATGTAGGTGTTCTTTGGCCTGACGTAATTGCAAATTAGTGCCAATCTGTTTATAAAAATGTTCACTTTTTCATGTATATTCCCAGCATACCTGTTGGCGTACATATTTGCCCAGCCCTATAGGTTAGATCACAGTATGATGAGAACCTAAGAGGCATTTTTATTCACAGAGTTGATTATTTGCCCTCTGTATCAACTGAAATATAGAATAAAAATAGAAATACAAGGTAGAATAAAATTTAAAATAATTTGCAAAAATATTCAGGAAATATTTTCTCTTAGTTTTTTTGTGGCTGCTGTTTATTAAAATTCAATATTTTCATGCTTTTTATTTATTTGCATGTGAGAAGTTCTGACACATGCTTTCTTTACTTGAAGGCATAGGAACAAAACCAGCACTAATATGAGCATATGCCTATTGCCACTGTCTTCAAGCCTATTGTCTTCTTTTAGACTAGAGAAGAGGAGACTGAGGGGAGGCCTTATCACTGTCTACAACTATCTGAAAGGAGATTGTAGAGAGGTGGCTGTTGGTCTCTTCTCCCAAATGACAGGTGACAGGACTTTAAGTTGCACCAGGGGAGGTTTGGATTGGACATTAGGAAAAATTTCTTCAATGAAAGGGCTATCAAGCACTGGCAGAGGCTGCCCAGGGAGGCGGTTGAGTCCCCATCCCTGGAGGTATTTAAAAGACAGGTAGATTAAGTGCTTAGGGATATGATTTAGTAGTGGACAGGTACGGTTTGGGTGTGATGATCTCAAAGGTCTTTTCCTTTTCTTTGTGGTACTAGGATTCGATGATTCAAAGGGATTTTCACTACCTGTGTCTGGCATATTCTCAAAGCAGAGAGTGTTGCAAAGGTGCGTATCGTGTAACGACTTCCTCCAATGGACCATAAACAAGGCTGGCAGGGCCAAGCAGCAGGTGCGGGGCTGCGTTTCAGCACCGTGGACAGCTCGTGGCCACGGGGTTACCCCCCTCTGGTGGAGCCGGCTTTCGGGCTTCCATCCAAGCTATGGACAACGTGCTTTGGCAGTGCCACTCATTATAAGGCTATCGGTGCCAAAGCAGTGTTTAAAATGAAAACAAAGCTTAGTCTTTGTACTGAGTTACATTAGCAGTTCTGTCTTCAAAACAGAGAACCTCTGTTCTGTCGTCATCGAGAAGTCCCCAAAACTATTGCTCGCAGTAATGCCTCTAGACAGTGTCTGATAAGATTCTTGAACAGTGAAGGAACGATAATACTGTAACTGTAATGATGCTACTAATGCAAGCATGACATAACATGAAGAAATTCTTCACAATGAGAGTGGTGAGGCACTGGCACAGGTTGCCCAGGGAAGCTGTGGCTGCCCCATCCCCGGAGGTGTTCAAGGCCAGGTTGGATGGGGCCTTGGGCAGCCTGGTCTGGTGGGAGGTGCCCCTGCCCATGTCAGGGGGCTTGGAACTGGATGATCTTTAAGGTTCCTTCCAACCCAAACTGTTCTATGATTCTATGATAACCATTGATGCTGTGTAACCAGTGACAATGGACAGCCTATTGCACTAAATGTTACAAGAGTGAAACAGTATAAAAAGTAGATAAAATAATATGTAAAAGGTATGCTTAAGGTCTAGTTCTTCCAAGTTTTTTCTGTGGTAATATCTATGAAGTTTTAATTATCTTATTTTTCTTATTATTTTGAAAGTAATATGCGTAGTAGGGTGAATGGGAAATAATCTCTGACTTCTACATTAAAGAAATATTAACTTCCAATTTCCATGGGAGTATATCAATAATGGAAAATGTGAGAATATCTCTTCCCTAGGGCCATGGATCTGTCTTTTTCACTTTTTTTTTTTCCAGATCAGAAGGTAAATTGCTCTGTCACCTTCTTCAGCCTAGTAGATAAATTCTCAGATTTCCTAAACTATTGTTCTGATGTGCTTTTTAAATCTGTACATGAAGAAACTATGCAGGACCCTATGGCAAAAGTTAATGCTGCCATATCCATGTGCTGAGCTAGTATCTGACACTTGTCTTTGGTGTTTCCACTGCTGAAGGCACAAGGAGTTTTCTTCAGTAACTAAACTGGGATTGCAAATCATTAGATTTGGTTTCCATCTCTGTTTATCTTTCTAAGAAAGCAGATTATAAAGCAAAATCAGATTAAACCCCTACAGTAGGAGGGGCTATACCCCTCAGGTTCCCTTCTTGTTGTCCATAGACCCAGGAGGGGGGACGATACCAGTTGTCAGTGAAAACTGAGGCAAAAAAAGTTGTTGAGTACCTCAGCTTTCTCCTCATCTATTGATATGAGGTCACTGTTTTCATTCATCAGTGGGAGTACACTTCCTTTAACCTTCCTTTTATGGTTGACATACCTGTAGAAGTGCTTCTTTTTAGTGCTTGCTTCCCTTGTCAAGTTGAGCTCAAGCTGTGCCTTGGCCTTCCTGACCCCATCCCTACACAAACAGGCAGCATCTCTCTACACTTCCCAGATTCCCTGTCCCTGCTTGCACTGCCTGTGCAGTTCCCTGTCGCTCTTCAGTTTGATCAGCAGGTCTTGACGCAGCCACGCTAGTCTCTTCCCTTCACAGAATCACAGAATCACAGAATAACCAGGTTGGAAGAGACCCACCGGATCATCGAGTCCAACCGTTCCTATTAAACACTAAACCATATCCCTCAGCACCTCATCCACCCATGCCTTAAACACCTCCAGGGAAGGTGACTCAACCACCTCCCTGGGCAGCCTGTTCCAGTGCCCAATGACCCTTTCTGTAAAGAATTTTTTCCTAACATCTAGCCTAAACCTCCCCTGGCAGAGCTTGAGGCCATTCTCTCTTGTCCTGTCCCCTGTCACCTGGAAGAAGAGGCCAGCACCCTCCTCTCTACAACCTCCTTTCAGGTAGTTGTAGAGAGCAATGAGGTCTCCCCTCAGACTCCTCTTCTCCAGGCTAAACAACCCCAGCTCTCTTAGCCGCTCCTCATAAGGCCTGTTCTCCAGCCCCTTCACCAGCTTTGTTGCTCTTCTCTGGACTCGCTCCAGAGCCTCAACATCCTTCTTATGGTGAGGGGCCCAGAACTGAACACAGGATTCGAGGAGCGGTCTCACCAGTGCCGAGTACAGAGGGAGGATAACCTCCCTGGACCTGCTGGTCACGCCGTTTCTGATACAAGCCAAGATGCCATTGGCCTTCTTGGCCACCTGGGCACACTGCTGGCTCACGTTCAGTCCGCTGTCAACCAACACCCCCAGGTCCCTCTCCTCCAGGCAGCTTTCTAGACAGACTTCTCCTAGTCTGTAGCACTGCATAGGGTTGTTGTGCCCCAAGTGCAGGACCCGGCATTTGGCCTTGTTAAACCTCATGCCGTTGGACTCAGCCCAGCGGTCCAGCCTGTTCAGATCCCTTTGCAGAGCCTCCCTACCCTCCAGCAGATCAACACTTCCACCCAGCTTAGTGTCGTCCGCAAACTTGCTAAGGGTGCACTCGATGCCTTCATCCAGGTCATTGATGAAGACATTGAACAGGGCTGGACCCAGCACTGAGCCCTGGGGAACCCCACTTGTCACTGGCCTCCAGCTGGATTTCACACCATTTACCACCACTCTCTGGGCCCGGCCATCCAACCAGTTTTCCACCCAGGAGAGTGTGCGCCTGTCCAGCCCAGAGGCTGACAGTTTCTCAAGCAGAATGTTGTGAGAAACTGTGTCAAAGGCTTTGCTGAAGTCCAGGAAGACCACATCCACAGCCTTTCCCTCATCCAGCAGCCGAGTCACTTTGTCATAGAAGGCGATCAGGTTAGTCTGGCAAGACCTGCCTTTTGTGAACCCATGTTGACTGGGCCTGATCACCCGGTTCTCCTGCATGTGCTTCATGATAGCACTCAAGATCACCTGCTCCATGACTTTCCCTGGCACTGAGGTCAGACTGACAGGCCTGTAGTTTCCCAGGTCCTCCCTGCGACCCTTTTTGTACATGGGCACGACATCAGCCAGCCTCCAGTCCAGTGGGACTTCCCCAGTCTTCCAGGACTGTTGGAAGATGATGGAAAGGGGTTTGGCCAGCACATCCACCAGCTCCTTCAGTACCCTACATGATTTTCCTTCCCTACATGATTTCTGGGGACTGAGCATTCTTGTGCTTTATGGAAAGTATTCTTACATATTTGCCAGGTCTATTGCTCCCTTGTCCCTAAGGACCATGTCCCAGGGGGTCCTACTGACTCACTCCTTGATGGGCTGGAAGTCTGCTTTCCTGAAATTTAGGGTCCTGGCTATATTCCTCACCTGTCCCATATCCCTCAGGATCTTGAACTACAGCACTGCGTGATCCCTGCAACCCAGGCTGCCTCCAATCTTGACATCACTGATGAGCTCGCTTGCATTGGTGACCATAAGGTCCAGTATTGCATTCCCTCATTTTGGGGTGTCTATTACCTTGGTTAAGAAATTGTCTTTGATGCACTCTAGGAGTCTCTTAGAAAGAGGAAAATAATCAGAAGAAGAGGAGGAGAGAAGCAGAGGGAGAGAAAGAATAGGCATGAGAGTCTTGAGATGCAAGACTTCAGGTCAAAGAATTGAAACACAGTAGCCATCAAGGACTACCCCTCTCTGGGTGGTCCTCTCTCGCCTAGCCTACGCTTCACCACCAGATGGCCCCATGTGAACTTGGATGAAAGATTGGTTACTCGCTTCAAAGATTTACGGCGATTAAATCTGCCTAATTTACAAGGTTGCTAGCTGTCAAGAGAAAAGAAAAAAAAAAAGGAAAGAAACATCCAAAAGTCTGGCTGTCTGATCCTGGAGAGTTAGAACAGCTCCAGGTTCAAAGCTTTGACCACATCTTCTGTCCTGGGATGTTTGGATGCAGTATCGTGGTTCAATCTTAACAATACAAGAGGTGATGCACTAGTGCACAGGTGACTTTGAATTCACAATACAAATGGGAATTCAATATATAACACACTTGAGCTCATGCTTTCAATCTGTGCAGCCCTTGTAAAGTCACAGGATTGCATCCAGCTTTGGGCATCATGCTTAAGTGGAGACTACCTGGACCTGGAGAGAATTCAGAAGAGAGAACCAAAGATGAAGAAGAGTTCTGCAAAACATAACCAGTGTGCAAAGCCTGAAAAATATTACTTGCTAAGCTGTTTGATGAAGAGCGTATTTGGCCAATTGCAGGTAAAATCTGGCACTGTGGGCAGGGTCCTGAGTTAAAATCAGGAAGTTTAGCAGGGAGCTAGGACTCTGGTGCCATGAGCCACCAAATGACAGGTTACAAGTCCTGGAACAGACAATGTCTGGAAGATCCCTTCAGGTTCATTTTCTAAGATGTCTAGGAGGCTTTTTTGCAAAGGAATTATCAACTACACGTTTCAGTGAAAAAAACACTGAATGCTAATCAACACCTGCAGGAATTCCACCAGAAACTTTCCTAGAAAAGGTGAAGTATAGTGTAGCTGGCATCCCAGGCCTTTTATTAGATGAATACAAGCTTAATTATAGAGCAGAATTTAAGAGACAAGGAGTCTTTCATGAAGTGGTGCTTATTGTGATCAGCCCCACTTCAAAGTGCAGCAGTGTTGGACTACAGTCTCCAGGCTTCTCGTGCCAAACACTTCATTTCTGTCCCTCTCTGGTGTCCCAAAGATTCTTGAACACTGCCCAGTTCTCCTGTTCCAGGTGGAAGATGTTGTGGAGACCTCTACCAGTTCTTGATTTCTCAAGGAGAGGGAAACACCTTTGTTATACTTAGTAGGTAGTCACTAGAGGTCAAAAGCACAGTTCTTAATCTCTTATTTATAATGTTGGAGCCAAGCATTTCATGAATATATTCTCATAGGTGCTTGAATTACTGCTATGGTACTTTCCAAGATCTATATTCTCTTCAACCTATGACCACTTGAAATCTCCAGGCTGGACAATCCTAATCTCGCAGCCCTTGAGAAATTCTTGCTGGTCAGTGAGCAGAGTATAAACCTGTCCCACAGATAAAACACTGATTTTCCAAAAGCACAACAACCACATCAACCAAACACAAGTTTTCTTTTCAAATTAGAGTATTAGTCCTGGAAATGAAAATTTTGATCTAGAGTCATCTTTCGTCTTAATTCAAATGTGGAAAGCACTACACATGCATAGCTGTAGCATAAGTCACGTTCACTCCTTTGACAAGTTGCTGTAATGCTGTGTCAGCATCCAAATCGTTTCCTAATGTGTACCTGTATCAAAAACTGTTGCCATACTTTTCATGTGTCACTCACTCATGGAATTTCCCATGGAAGCCTCCATAGTTAGACAGGAATGTGAAGCAGAATAGTACAGACCTGTAAAATGTTACTACTAACTGAAGAATACATCCCTTCCTTCCTTTCATATAGGACACACACATTAGCTATGCTTTATCCTGAGGAAGAGAGCAGGGAATACTCATTGATGTATTTATTTGTTTATATATTTTACCCTTCAAACACCACAAGATCATTATAATCAATATAGGCACTTCCTCCTTAAAGCTGTTGATTGTTAATGCAGAGTGTTGTGTGTGTCGGGCTTATGGGCCCCTTTTAGCTAGATCTTTTCCTCACAGTGCTGTCACAACTCACCTTGTAGTAATAACTCACTCACAGAGCAGGTGCTTGAACAGCTTTCTCACACAAAAAGCCTTCTTACAATAGTTGCAATACATCCAGCAACACACACCTGGCAACAACCTGTGCCTGAATAAGTCAGCATCTGCAGCACCTGCTTGGTGGCCCCTAACTGTGGGAACTCAGCAGGAATCCATACATGCACTTCAGGTGAGCACTGAAGAAGGGATCTGGGAAAAAAAAGAGGGAACAATGCAATGAAATGAGGTGGGAGTCAGCATATCAATCATAGATCTGTAGTTAAGAAAAGCTTTCTCCACACTTCTGCTAAATGACAGAAATATAAACTAGAGCACACCCACCGAACTTTGGGCACCCATGCTAAGTTCTGCTCTGAGCCCCAGTAATGGCTCAACCTTTATACCTTTGGTGGAACACCACAAATTATGTACAATCTCTTAACAATGTCTCCACAGACTGGGATGACGGGACTTTTTGAGAAAGAAGGATCCTGGAGGTATACAGAAGGTCGTATAGTAATTGTGAGCAAAGGTGAGGTGTATAAGGGTTGTCCTGAAGCAGTGTTGAGCTGGTTCCTTTTCACAGACCTGATTCTGTGACGTATCATTCATTTGTGATCTGCTGATTCATTGTACTTTAAGACTTAGAATACTGACTGAGATTTATGATCGCTTGAGCTTTTTATTTAAAAATAGTTCTTACTAGCTAGAAGCAGCATTGTGACTGCATACCTGTGTATATTTGATACGTAGTCAAACCTTCCAAGAGGACTTACTGAAATTTCAGACACTTCAATCAGGTAAATTTTCTGCCTGCTTTGATTTTATTTAGCTCACATTAATTTATATAAGTTATATAATTTTATGAGTTCTTGTTTTCTACTAAAGCATGACCCAGCACATAATTCTGGAAGGAAGGGAAATAAGAAGTGCCTTAACAGTGGGAAATTATGCTAGGCCTAAACCACAATCATGGAACTTAAGTGTATTCTTCTTTTCCTTTTTGTTTTCCCTTTCCTTTTCTGCTTCTGTGACAGACAAGCCAAGAAAACTAGAGCTCATAGAGCTAAAGGCTTTTAACCTATTGGCAATCTGAATGCAGAAATAGAATCACCTTCTGACCGTGAGCCATGAGGGCGGCAGTTTGTTTTATGTGCAATGATTTGCACAGGTGGTGTTTCCTCTTCTTCCCCTTGGTCAAAGGATATTTCTGTGGAGCGGCAAGCACTCATTTCCAATGTTCATGCTGTTCTGGGGACAGCTTTTATTCTGTTTACACTTGCCCTGCTTTGGGAAGTTCTCTGAACAAGAAAACACCAATCACAGTTTACCTGTTAACACACACATTCAAAACTGTGTGAAAAGTTAAGACTGCTTAAAGGCAGAAGCATCACTTTTAAGTGGAGGAAACTATGCTTTAAGGAAAAAAATGGTGACATGGTCTCCAGTGCTCACACACACTGATCAACTATCAGATCTGTTATACTTTCACAAAGAAAGTATGATGTCAAGTTTGTGGATACCCATCCTGAAAGGATGTGTTCAGGAGAATGGGAAAATTCTCTCTTATTTCCTCACTGCTGATAGACAGAATTGTAGGAAAGCTGCAAGCTTGACTTGGCAATATTTTTTGTTTCTCTTCTTTTCCCCACCTAGATTCATCTTTTCTCCAAACTGGAATACTCATAAGTATTTAGTACATTTTTCAGTCTTTAAAAGTCCTGTGAGTTAGCTTCATATTAATGTACCGAAGCAGAGCCAAATGGCTTTGTATTTATTGTTGTCTGATAGCGTGTGGCCTGTCACTTCATGAAATAGCTCTGAGTCTATTTTTATTTTTAAACAAATGTTATTTAGAATGATGAACAAATAGAATAATGTGTGACTCACTAAACTTTATTATGTTAACTAGAAACAAAACATAGCAATGGTCATACCACAGGCATGTAATTGTTAGTTACAGTCATCATTTTCATCATAAAGTTTGCAGGTGTCCTGCAGTTATTGTGGGCAGAGTAGGACAAAGTCCAGGATTTCATCAACTTTTATTATATTACAATATCAAGAACAAAATAACAGTAAGCCCTTTAGCAGCAATTTTACAGTGCTGCCAAGTGGAATGAGCCTTGGGGTTCACCTGGGGAGTAAACAAGGTGGTGCTGTTCCCAGTCTGCTCCAGGCAAAGGACAACTGCTCACATGTTGGGAAACATTATAGACCAGACCTTTCTGCAAGCATTGCCACATGACAACTATTGCTAAAAAAATACAGCCAGCTCAATACAAGTACCAAATACCCTGCCATTTTCTCCTGCAGGCAAATATTTTGAGCTCAACCGAAACTTCTATGCCAATCTTCGTAAGCTGTGAAAGCTTGTTACAACATCTAGCAAGTTTCCATTGTTTTCATTAACTACAAAACGCATTGTATATCTCTTATATGTTCCTGCTCCATTGTGCAGTAGCTCTTGGGGAAGAGGGAGGCTGTCAGAGAATATTCTCAAGCTCACAGAAGTGGAAATGCAGTAAATTTAGCATTAAAAGATACCTGCAGGGAAATGTTTCAAGATCCTTTATAAGATAATGTCCATTTTTTTCTATTTTATAACAGATGCCAACCTACTATTCTCATTTTGTTAGCATTGGTAATGCACGACTTCCATCATTCCTGTATGATACTGCATCCTGAAATTGTTTCTATATGTGCACACGGGCATACACATGTCCTCTGCAGTTTTTTAGTTGAGATCCACAACAGCTAAACAGCACTACAGCAGCCAGTGGTTCCAGGCAATATGCTACTTACAGATTCCTATGGGCAAGTGTCAAATCTGAAAGTTCATCCTGAATAGTTACAGAGATTTTTCTGCATCAATAGATGCCTTCTGTTAGTGATTAGTGCTTGTGATGAATGAATTAGTCATCTGTTTTCTGTCACCACCATAGGAAGAAAATGTGATTGTGTGTGAGAGAGGAAATAAGAATCGAAAGCCACTCATACCTAAAGCAAGAAACTGGAGGGGAGTGTTAACACTAGAGTGCTGATAGCAAAGATACCTATCGAACTCTGTCAGTATTATTTTTTCAGAGTTTTCTTCAGCTGGCTGATGGTGGCAGGAAATTGAAGTGTCTTTGCTGAACCTTAATAGCTCTGGAGGGATCTATCATGCAGCAGCAAGTTATGAAGCGTCTTCCTTTGCAGGGTCTGGCAAAGAGAACAGGAGAAGCACATAGCTGGAGATGGCTCTGATTCAGGAAAGAGAGAGAGAGAGATACTGCATCTGTCTGCCTAGCCTTAACTTTGGTGGCAGTAATTTTCAGCTTCACCTGCCTCAGCACAATTTAAAAGTAAAAATATATCCATGAACTACAAAGTTGCCAGTGCAGCAGGAGCAATCCAGTGTCAGTGTAGAGTAGGATTGTAGGGACACCAGATATGGTGTTGGTGAGGGTAAGATCCAGAACCATGAATCAATCTGCACAAGATCACAGGCTATTTTTAAAAAAAAATAATTGTTTGCTGTTCTTGCTAGGTCTTCTCACTTTGGATCTCTCCCTGTGCCAAAGCTGACACATTTATGGAATAATCAGCCACACAAGCACTGCCAGATGTACTGAACGGTAGTCCAGGCTTTGTGTACCATCTGCCATCAAGAAGGGATGCGGAGCTTCTTCCTCTGCCTCCTTCTGTCACCATGGTCTTATCAGTGTCTTCAGCTGATGTCCAATGTATTACTGCACCTTTCCTCTGAGGCAGGCCAGCCTGCATCTCAGTTCCGGCACTGGGAGCTCCCTTCACAACCCTCATGCCGCAAATCTCATTACAACCATTTTTCCCAGTACTCTTTTCCCTCTCCCTTGTCCACGCTGCTGGCAGCAATGGCTATAAAGATTGGTGACTGCGATGTGATTAAGTTATTTTGTCTCTGTCCTTTTCTATGCAATGAGAAGCTGGGAGCCTGCCTTGGATACAAGTCTAGCCTGCCAGCCTTCATACATTTGTAGACAGAGCTGGTAGGAGCCAAGTGCTCTTGAGAAATTTTTCAAGTTAGCTCCTGAGAGACTGACATCCCCTAAAGAAGGTACCAGTACCCACAATTAGTTTCTAAAACTTGCTACAATTATACAGTCACAAATTAATTTTCTGTGTGACTAAGTAATTGATTTTTTAAAAATGGGGCAAGTTTCATATTTAACATAATAGCAGTTACAAACCCCTCAATGATCTAAAACCAAAGCCACCTAGGAATATGAAGTGGATAATGGTTTGAGTTGCTTCTCCCACAGGCTTCATTGCTCCCTTCACTATAACTCTACAATTTATTTGTGGTCAGTCTCCTGTGAGGTGAGAAAGCAACAGGTAGAACAAATGTATTATCCGAGGTTACCCAGCTCCACCTAAGGGCCATGCTCAGGTAAGTCCCAAGGGCTTATGGGCTCCGGCAGGCACAAATGGGGAAAACCCAAACATTGTCCCAGCTGTGTTGACTGGCCAGTCAGTTGACTGAGTGGTAAGTACTCTTGGGCAATAGATGAGTCACCTTTCCAATGAGATTCTAGATCCTGCACCACTCTAGCTGTGCAGTTCAGAAAGTACTTCTAACTACTTCTCTTAAAAAAGATGCACTTTTCACACTCTCACTCTTAAATCAGACTATAATGCTCACAAAGGTGCTGAAAAGAGTTTTCAAAGTCAGTATGAACACTGGACCTGCTCATCAGAAGATTTTTTTAAGAGATGTAAGGGAAACCCTGGCTAGATGGCTGTCAACTATACTGCTTGAGGGACGAGACAGGTAGTGAGAGGGCTGCCAGGGGGGAATACAATCAGGCATTAAGTTTTGTGTAATGCAGCTTCAGATGTCTGAAGTTATTTGCTCCTTTCCTACAGGATTTATGATTGAGGCTTTTTCAAACAGAGAGTGGTTTCACTCTAAAGCAGATTATTTATTGCTTCATATATATTTTCCTAATAGAAAATTAAAATCATTTATATTAAAAAATGGTATTCTAAAAATTGTGAAAAACAACTTTATCCTTCCCCTATCTTTTAACAACAGACCAAAATCTATCATTTATAAACAGTTTATGAAACAGACATGTGCCATTAACGATCAACAGGAAGATTATCATTTCATATAGATAAAATACTATACAATACAACAAATCATGGCAGGGATTTGTTATAGGAGTGCTTAGGGTGATAAAACATGCCATTAACCATCAGTAAAATCTCAGCAGCAGTCACCAACCCCCCTATCAAGCACCTGTGAGGACAAGTTCAGCCCATTCTGTACAAAGGAACTGTTCTTCTTTTAACCTACACTAGTGATTCAGGGAGAAATAATCCTCGTATTTCATAGTATAATTGAACAACAAAAAATCCATTTGATATAACTTTTTAATCTTCTCGATTTGTTCTGAGTTCAATTGTCTGAGATACTCCAAGGTGATATCACCATTAGTTCGTTTCTCTGAGCCATACCTCTTCAAGCTGGGGTAGTGCAGGCTCTCTGGTGCTCCAATGATCCTCAGAACATGCTCAGAATCTAACCCAAGAGTTTCATACTTGCCCAGAATATCATAGTGAATGTTGCAAGGATCACAGAGCAGAAACATTGGTTTCCAGTGAATGTCAAGAGTATTTGGTGGTTTTGATATAATGAAGTTGACAAACTCCTGGAAACTCACTTTTTCAGAAGAGTTTTTGTTTTTCCTGAACATTGCCCTAATCTCATTTGCAACAGTGATACTGTAGAATGGCTCAGAGTGCAGAAGCTTGTCTCTGTAAGCTGAAACCAGCCGTTCCAAAGGATGCCTGGTGAACATTACTTTGGTGTAATTGTTCAGAAATTCCTTTTGTTTGGCAGGAGGGTAAGTCACCACCTTTTTGATCAGTGAGGTTTGGTGGATGTGGTCATGCTCAATTTCAGAAGCTTCGGCATTCAAGTCTGCTTGGAGAAGAAAAATAGTTCTCTTCCAATTGGAGCAGCCTACCTTGGGCACCTCACAGTATATAAATTTATGTTTGTGCTCCACAAAGAGCTGTTTTGCAACACGAGAACCCAATTTGCTTCTTGATTCAAGAAGGTTGTTCTTCAGGCAGACAGAAGCCAGTGTGCTTTTGCGATCATTTTGAATTGCCAGCCAATCTTCAGTGGGATCAGGAAAAGCACCTGCAACCAAGGAATAAATTTAAATTTAAACTACTATTGTGAAATAGAGTATCTTTTTTTTTTCTTTTTTACAAAAATTAATGAACATGATAAAATCAATTATTTGTGTTACTGTCACTGGACTCCACTATGGCAAACACGTAATAAACTATCCTGCTTAGTGAAGTTTGTTAAAATTAAAACTTCCAACATATTAGCAATATTATTCTGAGCACAATGCATGTTCTAACACTTCCAATGTCAACTGTTTTTTTGTAGAGCTCTTCCTCTCATACATTGCTAAGATGGCTACCACAGTGACAGGGCCTTGGATATTTTCATAGCATTGTTTAGGATTTAGGCTCCTATGTTACTTTCTAACACATTTAGGAAAGGTGTCCCTGGTTCTAGAAAATCTGAAGTATTTCTGTTGGTAAATCCTTTACTCACCTGTGAGGTTTTTTTGTCTTTTACAGAAAAACCCAAAAAGAAATATCCCAAAAATAAAATTCGGGAGAAGGAAAACTAACACCTTCTGGTTCATAGTATTTTCACGGGAAAGAGGATGACGTGATCTCTAAAGTGGAAATCTGCCTTTCTGTCAAGAAGGAAAGATATTACAAGTTAGGTCTTTTACGACTGATACAACAAAGGTAACATGATATTCTCTTTCAGAATTTACTATAGCAGAAAAAACTCTCAAGCCCTATAAAACCAGGCCTTGCTAATAAGTAAGAATTCTCCTATGAAAAAGACTCACCATAATTATACTGTTGAACCAAACAAATAATACCACCATTTCAAAGCATTACAGAATTCCCCCTTCTCAGAACAATGAAATGTGTGTGAGCAAATATTCCTCCCATCTCATTTAAAGCTGGCGTTCCTGCCAAGCAAACTCATCTATCCCTTTGTGCAGTGTAACAATAACCTCATTTAGGATCACAGAGATGTATTTTTCTTAAATAATCTTACTTGTTGGAGGCTGGGAGTACTACGTTTTCTATAACCTGCAACAGGCCTATCTGCAAGCCTATAATGTGTTCAGGATGAGTTTCTTCCCATCTATTGCTCTGGAACTTTCAATTTTGTACACAGAAATCAATATTCAGTGCAGGATAAACTCTTCCATATTACAGCAGAGAATCCTAACTGTTAACAACAGATTAATTCTCTCATTCTCTCTCCCCCGAAGACACTGCAGTGTAAATAGATTTGCTGCCATTCCTGATGCAGTATGAGAGCCCCAGAATGGTTCACTGTGGTAGGCAGCAGCTTCTAGCAGGAGAGGAAACAACAACAAAGGAGATGGTCTGTATTCACAGATAGAAGGAGAGAAGGCCAATACAGTCCAACAATCAACATGTTCCCTCTCCTTGTTCTGTTTCTTTGCACTTCCTGGAGACAGAGCTAAGTCCTCCATGCATAACCTCTCAATAAGCATGTTTTACATCACTTTTTATTTGAAGCAACAAAATTAAGTGCAAAACCATGACTAGTGGCATACATGGCATTCTATTTCTGTCCCATGAGGTCTGCACCACCAGAAAAGCCAAACAACACTGCTTTTTCCACTTCTTGATTTTTCACACTGAACCTGCTGGCAATAAAAACATCTTTGCCTAGATTTCCTGAGGATAGAACTTCAACTTTTTGTTTTGCTTTGTTTTTACAAAGATAGAACAGGATCACTCTGAACGTTACTTGTGGTGCCCCCAGCCCATGCAGATGTACATAAACCCCACCTGCCATAATGGAACTTGGTTTCCTGTGAGACAGCAGCAGAGGCAGCACTAATTAAATTGCTGAAAATGTATTTGCACACAAGGCTTCTTCCTTTCAGGGCTGACAAATGAGTATTATATCACGTCTTTACCAGAATATCTTCAAACTAATATAGTTAACAGCTTTACTAATTCTTAAATTTCTCTCAGTGTAGGCATGACCTGAGAAATGGAGAGGGAAGACCATTCACTCTCTCAGACCTCTAAGCATCATTATGAGCAAATCTGCAGTCACATATATGAACAATTTGTTTGTGTTTACATTAAACTGTTCAAATAATCACTTAAGTGAATGCAGCATTTATACACACAATGGCATTTAGCCAATATTATTGCATTTTCTTGGCTGCACAATGCTACAAGAAAAAATATGAGAAAAAGCTATTACAAACTGAAGGGAACTTTCAGAAATACCAGTGACCTGATCTCTGTTTACACAACAGTAAATGAGCCACTATTTTGGTTTCAAAAAGCTTCTGCTTGGTAAAAATAATTTTCACAGATGTACGAATAGCAGGACAGAAGTTATTCTGTGAAATCAAAGTTTTTCTTATGAGAATTATAACACCACAATATCAGCACAAGCCTCCTCCAGCTCGTTTCAGCTTCAGGAGAAAAGCTGCCTGGATCTTCTGGAGAAGCAATCTGACAGTCACATCACTGCAAGACACTCCATGTATTGCTCTTTGCTTTGTCTCCAAGAGGCATAAGAAAACTTAGACAAAATATTTAAACAAGGAAACTAACTGATAATTTGGCCTCTAACCTTTTCTTCATTGCATGTCATTTCTCCCTTCACTGTGCAAGTTATTGACTTCTAATGCATCAACAGTTGGTTTCAAAGCCAGCTGAAGTCAGTCAAAGTGTTCATTGATCTCATGAGGTCCAAACTTGAGTGATCTCTTTTTGTTCTTTTGCAGAAATGGTTTGAAGACACAGTTTCACACTGTGTAGAACTTAAAATAAATATAACACTAAATAATTCCATACAGGGACTCCTTGCAAGAGTATGCTTAGGAAAAAGAAGTTGGACTTCATTTAACTGAAATAATGTCACCTCAGGGTAGTTATTGTTATCACACTTGTCTTGAGAATCAGAAAATTATCTAGATTAATTTACCCTATTTAGATACTTGTATCACATGTATTTCTTAATTAAATTACTGGTACAGAACATAAAGTCTGCCATAAGACACATTTCATGTTGAAACATGTCAAGGAGTCAAGAGAGGGAAATGGAAGACACTCGCCTCCTTGAGGGAAAGAAGCTGTTAATGAGGTAGTCAAACACAGCTAAGTCTCTTTTAAGATTTTAGCATATTTGTGGAAGCAAAAGAATCCCTATTTTAATTCAGGAGAATTCAGGAGGGATAGAACGAGCTCCAAGGTAGCAGATAGAAACTGCCTGGACCCCTCAGTAAAAATTCAAAGTGTAGATTGGCTGTGAGAGCTAAAACCTTCTATCAACAAGTGAGTTTGACATGACAATCCAGAGAAGTACCTGAAGATTAAGTCCAAAGGCTTCTTCTGTAGTTGTTTACTGATGGGAGATCCCAATACGGAGTTCTATGTAATGCAGAATCTCCAACAATGAAAATCACCTAAGAGGAACCTGAAAAACAGGAAGAAAGAAAGAAAATTCTGACAGCCATTTTGCCAGGAGAAGGACAAATAACCTGGAAATGAGGAGAGGAGATATATATATATATATATAGGAGGAGGAGATATATATATAGGAGGAGGAGATATATATATATAAATAACCTGGAGGGAGGAGAGGCTCCAAATCAAAAACCACCTCTGCGATGCATTCAGTGTCAGTAGATCAGGTGATTTTTTATTTCTATTTCTTCCCTTACGTCTTTTCCAGATATTTGTAATTGTGTTGTTTATTTCAGATGTAATGAATTAACACTTCTATTTGTGTTTTATCTTATCCTACCTTGAATTAAATGTGGTTTGTGTTAACTGGGTAAATATAAGGCATTCCTCAGTCAAGACGTGGTGAGTCTATTAACACAACTACACCATAATAAATGGTTTAGTCCTGCTGTAACCAAAGGGCAGAAGAATGGGATCCCACAAGGAAGGTGAAAAGACAGTACCATAGGACTCAAAAAAAGACAGAAATTTCTTCTACTGAAAAGTAGTGAGGAGTCAGAGATCCAGAGTCGGAGATCCAAATGTCTCTCTGGAACCAACATGCAACCAAAGAGAGGAGAAAATACTAAAAACTAAATATAGGGCATTAATATGCTTTTTTCATAACTGTGGAGGTTTGGTAAATTTTTTTGTTTGTTTTCTTTTTATTTCTAGTGAAGCATAAAATCTAGATAACAGCCTTACACTGCATTGTTGGGTTTTGGTTGTTCCCCAGATAACATCATTATAGATCAACCACATACAGCTATGGCTTAATATTTTCAACACTGCATGTCATACTGGATTCCACAGATTTCCTCAGCAATCATTTTACGACTCTCTTGCTAAACAGGAGACCAGGCAGCGTCCAAGTATATTAATCATTTTACTCTGAAATAAAATTAATCCAACCTTTTAGAGGTAGATGCTTAGCATTGGACTGTAAGAATGAACTATAGATAAGCCTCTCAAATCTGCAAGAACTTGCTTAGCATCAGTAGCTGAATTTATGAAGCCTTAGGCCACGAGCTGTGAATTTTCACCTACGTACATTGAATTTATGTTGAACTTATACACAAAGCAAGGCCTCTTAGCCAGTTCAACCAGAAAAATAAGGAAGCTACAACCAGCAGCAAACCTTGAAGATAAGAAAAGAAATGGCCTGCCTAGAGAGAAGGAAAGAACTCAGTGAAGAATGAGAAGACCCCAGCCCCCAGAACATTATTGGATCAATTGTTACAAGAGGTGGGAACTGAGATTGTAAGGGTGACTGGTGAGGGATTTCTTTGTTCACAGTTCCTGTCCAGAGGCACCCAGCTCGAGTTGTAACCTGGCACTGTGCCACTAATAAATTAGCCTTAAGTACCTTGTGTCAGAGACTCTGTCACAGGAAACCTGGGGTCAAGCCAACAGGAGAAACTCAGCAGAGTGGATAGGAGAGTCAAAAGGGGCACCCATCAGTTCACTGGAGCTTCCTGCTGCATATAGACCTTGTTCTAGCAGTTCAAGTCTTGCTGGAGTGAATGTGACTCAGTGTGGTGTGTATGCTCTGGTGAGATTTTTCCCGTAGTAGGAGGAATGATTCTCATAGAACCCTTCTTGCAGAACCTTTTCAGAAGGATTTCTGTAAGGTGATAAGGGTTTTTTTGAAAACTGTCAGTTAACTAGCATTTAATTCCTTGAATGTGTGTCTGCCTGATTTCATGGCTTTCTAGCTTCTTAGCCAAAATATGCTGCAGCATCATGTCAAATGATTTATGCAATTTAAATCCGTTATATTGAGGTTATTACCTTAAAAAACCAAAGCCCAAACAAAAATAGTGACTAAGTTTGGTCAGATCCATTACCTATAATATAATACAACATTTCTGTAAAAGAGCAACCAGAACAATAGCTCAAGCCAAGAGTGGTAATAAATGGGGAAAAGATTACTAGAGAAAGCAATGCCAATCTTGTGCATACAAGACAAGAAAAAGGCCTGAAGTCCTCAGAAAATGAGAAAAATTTATTGAATTCCAACCTTCTTTGCATTACTGATAATTCTATAATCTCCCTGTATTAATGCATTAAGATTCTTTTCTTCCCAATATACACACTCCTTATAACAACCCCCCAGAATGGTGTGTCACATTGTTTATATCTTTGTTCTCAGGTTTGCTGACCATAAAATTTTCTTTTCATCGTTCCATTTCCTTGAAGAGATTTATGACAATTTTATGCTTTTATTTACTTCCACCATTCTCCTTTTCTATATGCTGTACTGGGTATGGCGGAGTGGCTGGCCACCTACTTGCGCATTTCCTGTATGTCAGACCTGATCATTTGACCCAGTAGAGCTCTCTTTCTCAATGATGTGATTATACTTCTTCAGGGTGCTCAGAAAACTATCATATGCCTGAATTATTGGATTTTTTTTTCTCTTAAATTGCTTTCTCTTGGATCATTTTTCTCATGTTTGATTTCCATTTTGTGATGCCAGACTTCTGCAACCATTCCATATGTCTGTTAGCAGTCTGGACTTTACCTGTCCATACCATATGTAGCTACACCACAACCACTCACGCTTACCCAACCACCAACTTTGGCTCTGTAATGCGTTCCTTTTTCCCTTGACCAAAACAAGGTCTGAAATAGAATCTCTAGTCCATTTTCAGTTAGGAAATATTTAGGCAGTCCAAAGATGATTCAATGATAAAATCATCTAAGTACGTGACCTAGCACATCACACTCAAATTGAAGTTCTCACTCCTGCCATGTAGGTTTATTTCTAGCACAGACACTGAAGCAGTAGACTGCATTGCTTTTAATGGGTGTCATTGGCACATCAGTCTGTCCTTGAACTGCTAAAACAATGGTTCATAATATAGCATTTCCTAATCCTTCTTCTGGAACTGCTGAACCATTGCAATTGAAAAATCTCCATGTTTTAAAGAAGTATGAAAAAAACAGTCTGAAAAAAACCAACATTTTGATAATTTTATGAACAATTAGAAGTGCTATAACTGGAAATACAGAGGTGGAAATACATGTAACCACAGTCATCTGTCTGTATGTGTACATATTTCTCAACTATACACATGTGTGCATATATATAAATACATGCATGTAACTCCAAAACGCATTAATATCAGTTACAGTGGCATATTATTTGCTCCAAGTAAACTAACTAAGTAGGTTGATAAGGATTTCAACTCTCCTTGTGATAAACTTACAAAGGTGTTTCTCATGCTAATTTTTCTCAGAGGCAGACCTTGGTCACAGCTGAGCACATGGGGCGATCCTCTGCACCCTACTTGATGATAAGTGGGACTCTCAAGATTAAAAGAATGGAATTACAACAATACTTATTTGTGTTCCTGATACATTTGAAGCCAGAAATAAAAATGTACCAGTAGGGCAGCTCAGTGGAAGGTGGGGAAAAATTCTGGGAACAGATAACATTCTCAGTTGCTGAGCCCCTTCTGTACTTAAGCCCTGTTAATCCCTTCAAAAAGACAACTGCAAATACATACATACTGATATGTATATGAGTACATAGAAATTGAGGAGGGGATGACGTGTAGAAACCCCTAGGAACAGCTAGAATTGAAAAATGAACAGGAAAAACAAGCTTTGCTGGAATCAGTCCTGAGTGTGCTGTTTTAACAGCATTGTTGCACCTTGCTCACCCAAATATGCAGCCCCCTGGTTCCTGTACAACTCACTATGGATGGACAAGAGGGAGGGGGACCCCAAAAACTGTAGTCTCAGCAGGCAGGTTGGCCTGCTTCATGAAGTGGAAAATCATCACTGCATTAGAAGCTGCAACAGGCTGCAGACAGCCAAAGGCTAGAGGAGCCATCTGTCCTGGGTCATTTTGCCAACAAGAGCCAGGATCTGACATCATCTCATTTGCAGCAGCAAGGGCTGAAAGGTGTTATGTGAGAATGGGTACAAGCTCAGAATGGGGGCAACATGTGAGCTAGACTGGAGATGACTGAGAAAGAGGCTGACAGGGGTGTCCTAGGCTTCACAACATTGATCATCTCAGCCCTCCATTACTGCACCAGGTTGCTTTCTGGTCTCAGCAACTGCAGTGCTACCTTCCTCATTGCCATCATTAAACTGCTTGTTATTCTCATAACAGCACCTTCTTATGCCTTTTATCTTCTGCTACTCTCTTTCATCCTATGTCATCTCCCTGTCTTGCCTTACAGGGTTTTTTTACCTGTCATTTCTCATGCAGTATTAAAAGCTCAACTTTACTTTCCAATCAGTCGTGTTGCTCGCCCCTGCTACTATTAGCCCCTGCTAACAAGCAAATAGCTTCTGCTTTCTCCTCTGCTGCCCCTCTTCTTGGAAAAAGTTTCTGAAGCACCTACAGAGCTATTACATTTTTCACTTAAAATCACTCCTTAGAATCCTTTTCAGCAAGGCCAACACCAGTTACGCTGCCAGTGTGCTAAAACTGTTGCCAACTAGCCCACAAAAGGAAAGCCAATTTGGGGATGAAAAGAAAAAAAAAATGAAGAGAAAAAAAGAAGGGGTACATGCGAAAAGGCTGCATAGAGTCTGCCAGAAAAACTCCCAGCGAGGCAGGGAGCAGCAATCTGAGCAATCTGAGCTGGGGCCATGGGAAATAGAAAGGCTGCATAGACTGCTCAGACGGTGCTGTGAGAAAAAGAGGTTGAGAATGGAAGTGGAAAAGATGCAGAGTATAATTCAGTGAAGTAAAGATGGAGAAGAACAAATTCAACAAAATTAGTATAGAAAGGAATACACAGAGCTATCCAATAAATTATGACAGATGTTTAAAGAGATTAAATGCACTGCAGTCCCTCACACACTGGAACCTAAATCTTTATGTGTGATCAACCTTGTCTCTGTTCTCCTTCCATTTCAGAGTATTTAACATTACAGTACACTTCTAAGTTCAAAAGAGTCTTACTGATTCAGTTACAAGTATGAATTCTCAAAAGATCTGCAAATCTGTTTTCCAGAGCCTGCTCAAGTACCCAGAAAATGGAGAATGGACACTCAATGAGAGTCTCTGAAAAGGTGAGCATCCCACATCACATTCAATTATTGTGGCAGACAAAAAACCCAAACTCTAATCCTAAAACTACTTGCCTGTTTCACTGCACAGCTTCCCTCATCTGCTGTAGATAGTGGGGATCCTACTGCACTGCCCTAGGGCATCTCAAGAGCCCATCCATTCTGTGAACTGAATGTGTCAAGTTATGCGTAATATCTTGTTTCTTTAAAAACCACATTCCAAAAGACTACTGAAAAATGTATTCATGTGGCATCATAGTAACATGCACAAAAATCATTGTCAATAGTGAATAGTTTAGTTCCCTTGACCAATCTTATGATACTCAGTTTAATGGAATGATAGCTAGTGGAAGCAGTTTGCCATCTTCCAAACAAGCCCGGCATCAATAATGACAAGATCCAAGCTTGTCAGACTTACCACTGACAGCAACTAAATGGCAAGACTAAGGCATGCAAGATGCCATTCCTGCTACTGGAGGAGAACAGTCCTTGGCACAGCTTGTCCCTGCTTACCCTGCTCCCACCTTCAGCATGTCCTGCCCCGACTCTTTCACAGCAGCTACCCCCAAATCCACCTCCTTGCACCCCACTCCCCAGCAATTCTCCAACACTGAATTCCTATCCTGCTGGACAGAAATTTGCATTGGCACCAGTGCTTTTCCCTCAGATCCTGCCCCAGGTGTGACCCTTCTTCCACAGTCCCTGCTTTCACCCCTCAGGCAAATTTTCATAGAATCATAGAATAACCAGATTGGAAGAGACCCACCAGATCATCGAGTCCAACCATTCCTATCAAACACTAAACCATGCCCCTTAGCACCTCGTCCACCCATCCTTTAAACACCTCCAGGGAAGGTGACTCAACCACCTCCCTGGGCAGCCTGTTCCAGTGCCCAATGACCCTTTCTGTGAAAAATTTTTTCCTAATGTCCAGCCTAAACCTCCCCTGGCAGAGCTTGAGGCCCAGCCTCCAGCAAATCCTCACCTCCAAAAGCCATCCTCTGTCCCCAGTCAGCTTGCCCAGCACATCCTGTTTTCCAGCTTCCTAAATGCCCATCAGATCTCACCCAGATTCTGCTGTTCAATCTTCCTCATGCACAAGCCAGCTCGTTGCTGACTCCCACTGCCAAACTCCTCCTTCAGTCTCCTCAGTCATCCTCACAGCCCCCTACACCAACCACACTTCCGAGCTCCGCTCATCAGATCTGTCTCTTCTTATTCTTCCAAGTCTCCCACGCGGCCCCACTGCTTCTTGCTCTCAGCTCTGTACTCAGCTAGTCCCTGCTCTGCACTTCAGCTCCTCGAGCTATTTTAGTATCTCCCAAACTACACTGACACATTTTCCTTGCTCTCCCACGTCAGTTTTCATACTGCTTATCAATGTGTTGTTTCTTCCTGCCGATTTCATTCTTTGAAGCTATTCTGCCAGTGATCCCCAGCATTTTCCCCCCAGAACACTTGCTCCAGCTTGCCTTGTTATTTAAAATGGGAGATTTACGCCCCCGTGTCACCTCAGTCCAGCAGATGTTCCACTGAAAATGTACAGGAGAAACCCCCTTAACCTCCTTTTTCAAGTGTTTTTTCTAAAGCCTGTAAAGTACCTGAACGTCTTAGAGGAAAGGTCACCAGAACTATATAAGGGGAGAAAAAAACTACAGTTTCCAAAATACCCTGTATAAAAAGCTGTAAACTATTTTTCCTTGAAGGCTTTTACAAGTTATCCTGAGGCAGATATCCAGCAAAATTCTGCTTTAACACTTGAAATTTGACAGATCCTATGCAGCTGCAAACTGTATTGAAATGAGAAAAGTCAATGTGCATGTTACCCTTAGCAAAGCCAGAAAGTAAATGAAAGCTTCTGTCTCTTCATTTCAGGCACCAGAGTCCTTGCAGCATCAGCTCTCAGCTGTATGTTAGCATATAAGAACTCTTCTGCTCTTAACTGTAGCATATAAGAACTCTTCTGCTCTTAACTGAGGAGAGTTACAGCAATGAAAAACACACTGCCAAAAAAATCTTCTGTAGATTCACTTCTTCACGAAGTGTGATCTCAAAGCTAAATAATGCCTCAGTAAACCCAAACAACTCTGTGACAAAGAAGTCTATCTTTGTGGAGATTTGACTACATTCTGAAAATCACAGTAATGTGAAAAGTAAGTTACTAGCAATCTGATTTTACTTACCAATCAGACAACCTCAGTGGAGATTTCCCATTTTTCTGGGTTATGGTAAATAGAAAACAAAGACTCAGACAAAGAAAGACCAGTCCAAAGAGACACTTACTTTAATTTTGTGCCTAGATCTGCAAAGGAAATTGGGAAGAGGTTTGTGTCTTCTCCTTACCTCAACTTCAAGGCTGGGCAAAGTATTTCTGCATCCACACAGGTGCTTTCCCAGGAGCATATCTGAAATACTCTGTATATGTAGTATTTGTCTTTATTTTGATTGAATGCCCAGCTAAAAAATGCAAGTGTTTCCCTGCAAATGTTTAGGTGAGCATCTCCAGTTGCACATAACAAAGCAATGTGCTATGTCTGCCTCTGGGTATAGCAAGAAGCATTTAACCACTCCTTGCTTATGATCTACAGCAGCTGCCAGAGCCTGCCAAGTGCTTCCACAGCAGCCTGCCAAGAGGCTGCCTGCTAAGCAACCAAGAAGGAGGATATTTGGGAATATGAGGGTAAAGGTAATTTGGTTGAAAGCAACTGCAGTGTGATAATGTATATCATTTTTAGACAAGGAATAAAAGGAAGGATCAATTCAAGTCCAATGTACTCTGTACAAGAAAACTCCAATAAACCCTGGGAACTGGAAGGTAAGCTCTCATGGGAAACATGGCTAAAGCAGGAGGAATTCAGTAGAGTTGGCAGTTCCTTAAAGAAATGATGTTTAGGGCACAAACACAAACAATCCCACACAGTAGGAGGATAGGAAGTATGGTCAGAGATCAGCTTGGCTAAGCAACACAGTCTTCAATGACCTGAAACACAAGAAGGAAATGTACAGAAAATGGAAACGAGGTCAAACTCCTAAGAACAAGTATGAAAGAATAGCATGAGATGTTGAAACAAAGTCAGAAATCATAAGGCACAAATTTAACTGCAAAAAGCAATGGGCATAAGGGATAGCAAGAAGGCAAATTCAGAAGAAAAAGAAAAAGGTAGTGATAGCTTACTTGCAGAAGGCTGAACTACATTTTCCATCATTCTTCAAAAAGGAGCAAGGTATAATTACATGACTAATAACTAAACTCAGGAAGAGAGAATCCATCCAAAAAAGGAAAAAAATAGATCTGAGAATAACTTGGAAATACTGCAATTCACCTTATCCTCAAGTATGCCCACACAGCATGTCTCCAGAAGAGTTCTCTATTGGTCATTGACTGTACTAGGTCTCCCTTGACTATGATAGGAACTTACACCACTGCACAGATATAGAGAGCTATTTTCTAGGCAGCTAAAGTTAGGTTAAATAAGTCCTATTCATAGTGACAGTTGGGCCCAAGAAAGTGCACATGAAGATACCTTGGGAATAGAGTGAAGCAAGCTCGGAGCCTCTAGCTTCCTTTGAAAACTCTCAGAATTGTGCAAGAAGTGTGTGAATAGGTGAACACAGTGCTCATCTTTAAAATGTCAAGAAATAAAGAAGAGACCAATTCTGGAAAAATACTAGAATAAATGAAAAAATAAATTATTAATAAAAGGTCAGAGATAGTTTAAAAAGCTAACATGTGAAAAATATAAAGCAATGTAATTTCTGTAACAGGACAACAAGGCACATAAATAGAGAAGCAGTAGGTCAAGGAATGTGTTTTAATTTTAATAATGTTATTAACATTAACTCAACATTTTCAAAAGTAAATTAAAGTGAAACTACTTCAGGGAGAATGCAAAACTGCCCGAGGGAAAAAACCCAAAACACAGAGTTTAATATTAGTTTTTGTTCACGTGCTATCAAATTCAAGAGATATAATCAGTGAGATTCTAGCTGGGTCTGTTCTGGGCCAGGTAGTGGCCCAAGTTACTAATGACGTGGATAAAGGAACAATCCTTCAACCTTGAAGATAATAAGCTCAAATGAAGAGCAAACACACTGCACAATACGTTAAATTCAGAATGCTCTTTACAGATAAGAGAAATTATGTGAAGGAGAAAACACATTGCAATGCACTTGTGTTCATAGGTCTGAGGTTCTAAGGGGGTATAATAGTTTGTAAAGACATAGGATTGCCAATGACCAATTAGGCAGCCATTCTGCCAAAAAGGGCTAAGAGGGATAGCAGTCAGTCACAAGCTATACATCAATAAGTAGTGTTACACCATGTACAAGAATGAGAATTGCATATTAGGAAGATAAACTGTTTTGCTTGTACAATAATGCATAGAAGAATACCCCCAGTTGTATTTCTGGCCAGCACAGCAACCAGTGACACTGTGTCCTGTTCAAGCAAAACTGCTCACAAAGAAGGCAGACCAATTGGAAAGAATCCAGAGAAAAGCAGAGAAAACGGTCAGTTTTCTGGCAAAAAAAGAAAAAAAAAAAAAGAAAAAAAGAAAGAAAGACAGAAAGAATCAGGGTTGCTCAGTCTAAAGAAAAGAAGGTCAAATGAACACATGAAAAATGATTATCTACATATGTTATCTGTAAAGTGGTAAGGAGAGATCAATTTTTTTTCATCTGCAGTGAATATAAAGTGATGGGTTTAAACTATGACACTGTAGTTCCTTATGTCTTAAGAAATATTATTAACAATAAAGATAATTTTAATTTATTTTTTTTTAATTTCCATAGTATAGTTCATTCTCTCTTGGAATTCCAGAATGCACAAGTTGAGATCTTGAGGTCTTTTTCAGTGTCTTTTTTTGTTAAGTCTAGTTTTCATCCTGTTGTATAATTTAGAAGCCCTATCCTACTTCTCTAGAGAAACTGCATTTATCAAAGTTTTCATGCTAAATTATACCATGTCAGATTGCTGTTTCAATATAGTGACTCTGAACCAGTGAAGCCACTACAGGGCTTACCACTGCTCACATTGGCATGATGCCACTTTTTTTTCTACTCTGTATGCTTTTAGCTCTCATAAGAATTGTGAAGAGTTGCGGTAAAAGGAATGCTGTCTTCCAGAAATTAGTGTATCTCGTATTTTATGGTTGTGCACTTATTGCCAAATGTCAGAAATGTGTCTGTCTTTTTCTTGGGGTTTCCTAATAGAGTGTGCTAGAGAAGTATTCTTATCACACAGAATCACAGAATCACAGAATAACCAGGTTGGAAGAGACCCACCGGATCACCGAGTCCAACCGTTCCTACCAAACACTAAACCATATCCCTCAGCACCTCGTCCACCCGTGCCTTAAACACCTCCAGGGAAGGTGACTCAACCACCTCCCTGGGCAGCCTGTTCCAGGGCCCAATGACCCTTTCTGTAAAGAATTTTTTCCTAACGTCTAGCCTAAACCTCCCCTGGCGGAGCTTGAGGCCATTCCCTCTTGTCCTGTCCCCTGTCACTTGGGAGAAGAGGCCAGCACCCTCCTCTCTACAACGTCCTTTCAGGTAGTTGTAGAGAGCAATGAGGTCTCCCCTCAGCCTCCTCTTCTCCAGGCTAAACAACCCCAGCTCTCTCAGCCGCTCCTCATAAGGCCTGTTCTCCAGCCCCTTCACCAGCTTTGTTGCTCTTCTCTGGACTCTCTCCAGAGCCTCAACATCCTTCTTGTGGTGAGGGGCCCAGAACTGAACACAGGATTCGAGGAGCGGTCTCACCAGTGCCGAGTACAGAGGGAGGATAACCTCCCTGGACCTGCTGGTCACGCCGTTTCTGATACAAGCCAAGATGCCATTGGCCTTCTTGGCCACCTGGGCACACTGCTGGCTCATATTCAGTCGGCTGTCAACCAACACCCCCAGGTCCCTCTCCTCCAGGCAGCTTTCTAGACAGACTTCTCCCAGTCTGTAGCACTGCATAGGGTTGTTGTACCCCAAGTGCAGGACCCGGCATTTGGCCTTGTTAAACCTCATGCCATTGGACTCTGCCCGGCGGTCCAGCCTGTTCAGATCCCTTTGCAGAGCCTCCCTACCCTCCAGCAGATCGACACTTCCACCCAGCTTAGTGTCGTCCGCAAACTTGCTAAGGGTGCACTCGATGCCTTCATCCAGGTCATTGATGAAGACATTGAACAGGGCTGGACCCAGCACTGAGCCCTGGGGAACCCCACTTGTCACTGGCCTCCAGCTGGATTTCACACCATTTACCACCACTCTCTGGGCCCGGCCATCCAACCAGTTTTCTACCCAGGAGAGTGTGCGCCTGTCCAGCCCAGAGGCTGACAGTTTCTGAAGCAGAATGCTGTGAGGAACTGTGTCAAAGGCTTTGCTGAAGTCCAGGAAGACCACATCCACAGCCTTTCCCTCATCCAGTAGCCGGGTCACTTTGTCATAGAAGGCGATCAGGTTAGTCTGGCAAGACCTGCCTTTTGTGAACCCATGTTGACTGGGCCTGATCACCCGGTTCTCTTGCATGTGCTTCATGATAGCACTCAATATCACCTGTTCCATGACTTTCCCTGGCACTGAGGTCAGACTGACAGGCCTGTAGTTTCCTGGGTCCTCCCTGCGGCCCTTTTTGTAGATGGGCACAACATCAGCCAGCCTCCAGTCCAGTTATCTGCCAAGCCTGCCCTTCTTGTTAGTTACTCAACAAATTGCCAAGACATGGAGCTCATTTGCCTCATGGAGCGCTTATTTTGATAAGAGATGGGAGAGGACTAAACTAAGTGAAGTGAGACATGGGCAGAAAATATGGAGACATACTTTGTTAGAGGGCTGCAGAATCAGGTTGCTTTATCTCAGAATTTTTTCATGCGACTGATCTTTGTATTAATCAAACTTCAAGATCATACAAACTAAAAAAAGTATAAAGTATCCTCACAGGGCAGAGAAGGTTAAAATCCTTTTGCTTGCCTTCCACCAAAGATCCAATTTTGTCAATGCATGGACATTTTTGGCAAAAGAACTTTATCATATGTATGATTAGGTGAAAGAAAGTCTCACAGAGGGGCGTTTGCTGTACTAATACAGTACAAGAGTTCCCAAGGCCTGACTCTATTGCCAGCAAACACCAGTGTTGGCCATCACCTGTACTGCCTCTGCAATTGGCTTATGTAGACACGTTCAGGTGAACAGAAAAAACACTCCTTAAAGCAAGCTTAATCTTGCAGAAAAAAAAATTTTATAAACTATTTGAACCAGAAAAAAACATTTGATACTACTTCCTGGCCTTCTGAATTTCTATTGAATGCTGCATTCGTCTAAAATACACAAGATAATCTGTTTCTGTGAGGCATACTTTTTAAACTCAGGGTAATGTACAACTAGCATGAAATTCACACTTACCTGACAGAGACTACTACTGGAATGGTACAACAAATATTGTTTTCACAAATTTACTGTCCTACAATTTTTCTCCGGGTAAACTCTTCAGACTTGGCTGCAGAAAAATTTTTGGTGAGGGCTTGGTATTTTACCTTAAATACAGCTGAGAGGAAAGCTGTCCAAAGAACAAAAACTAAAGCATTCCTTTATTTTATCAGAGTATAAAAACTTTGTAAAAGCAAGGAATAGGCTTACACTTAAGGGCGATGTCTGTCTTCCTGCCTGAGCATAGACCTTTCAGCTATAACCACATCCATCTAAACCCACAATGCGATATCAGAGACTGAGCCCCAAAGGTAAATGCCAATAGCTGTGGTCCTGAGCCTGTGTCCCAGTGAAATTAAATGGAAGATGTAATAAATGTTTGATAACCTTATAAGTCCCAAGGTCCAAGTTCCAGAACAAGAAGCAATAGCTATTATGAGGGGAAATCCTGGTCCTTTGAGGATAAAAGATGCCAACAATATTTTCAGATCATAGAACCATAGACTCATAGAATCATAGAATAATTTGGGTTGGAAGGGACCCTAAAGATCATCTGGTTTCAATCCCCCTGCCATGGACAGGGACACCTCCCACTAGATAGATGTAAGATAGATTTTTGTGACACTGTGGAATCGTTTTATACCTATCAGTATTCTTATCAGGTTGCAAACATAAGACATGTTAATTTAAACCATTTTAATTAGTAGCAACACTATCTAAAACTAAGTAACGAGATAAATCGCAGCTTTCCCACAACTTCTACCCCTCCAAGAAGATGCAATAGCAGCCTCTGGATTTAGGATACAAATGTAGCCTTGGGAAAGTATATCTGCATGAAGCCCAGCAATGATACCCTTTGGAAAGATCACGACTTTAAATTATTGACTCTTCACTGTATTTCTTTTCCCCTCCAGATTCTAGTTCAACCTGAATATAGTAATACAAAGAAAATACGGCTTTTAATGGTCCCTTTTACAGTTATTTAAGAAACAGGACATGGTATCATGTTGTATAACCATAATACAGGTTGTACAAATGTGACTAGCCATACATATGCCCAGGGCTCACTCACCATAGCAGAATGAAGAAAGTCTGTATGAATGAGAGAGGAAGATGACAGGAGCACTTCATACAGTCACAATTAAATGATACTATCAGAGGTATCTCTTCTTTCATCCATACAATACAGGGATGATTAAATGTATAAAACATGCCTTTGTTTTACATTTACATGCTTACTCAGAAAATCTGCCAATGAAGTTGACAAGAACTTCTAACTAGTGAAGCACTCCTAGTATATGTGAAGACTGAAGGGAAAAACCCAGAGTGATGCTTCATTTCAATTTTATTTGTTTCAATTTAGAACTCTTAGGATCCTTCAAAAGGGTAAAATTAAAAAAAAATAAAGCAGAGTTTGAAATACAAATAGAAACTAGTAATTAATTTGTATTCTCAATAAGCCCTGGGAAACCCCATTCAAATGCTGCAAGAGCTGAAAAACGAAGGTAGCTTACTACTACTAAAACAGTGTTGTAGGACTGATCTTCTAGGCAAAAGTGCTCAAAAGTTTAGAAGCTTTGACGTAGAAAGATTAACAAAGCAGCTTCAGGTTTTGACACATGAGAATGCAAAACAAAAGGGTATTCTGGAAATAAACTTGATAATGAAATGACAGTAGAAGAAGAAACTTGTGTACACTTTTGTATCCTCTGTATGTTTTCGCGAATAAGAACCTTTGCACTATCATATAAATAGTATTATGACATCACATTGAGAGCTAAAAACATTTCAAGGTGAAAAGGCTTAAATTCTTGTGCTTTATGAGGATTTTCTAGGTCTACACAGCTAGAAGTTTTTGATATCAAAAAAGAAACTGAAGGTATCAAGTAAGCTTGTGCCCTGTTTTTTAACCAAAGCAGACAGAGAAAAAAGTACAGAAAGCACAGAATGCTAAAATTGTCTATAAATAATATCAACATTTCTTTTTCATACTAGTACTTTAAATCTATTGACTACAAGATTTAACATTTTATCTGATTTGTGCATATCCTTCACATTGATCTTTACATACAATATTTCTGAGATAACAGAAATTAGTCACTGGATATCTAGCTAAAATTTTGTATATTTATTATTTTCTTTTAATTGTATTTAAGGTAATGTAAAAAACCAAACAAACACAGCAAACCACATCAAGGCATTAACAGCTGCAAAATTATTTCTGCATCTGAAGAAATCAGTTGAAAAGCCATCTGCCTTTGACATCACTAACCCTGAAGTCAGAACTCGGTATCCTCTAAAACACAAACAGAGAATGCAAATGTTTTGATTTCCTAGCAAAACATGTAAAAGAAAAAAAAATCATACCAACATTCCGAGAGAAATGGGGAAAAACAAAAGAAGAGAAAATACCTCTACAGCATTGTCTGCTTCTGGAGCTCCTCTCTGGATACAGCTCTACACAACTCTGGCTCCAGTTAGCTTTCTGTTTACTTAATGCCTTTGCTCAAATAAAAAAGAAGGTGTATCCTTGAATACCATTAGTACAGCACAACTCATTGTGATCTTTCTTCAGCAAGAGTTTGATTTTTTTCTTAGCAATACTAGACCCTAGGGAAAAAAATGGAAGAAAATATTTGGGCTGAGTGGCCTTTACCTTCATTTTTAGCTTTTCTTTTGATTTTAAACATTGTCCTTCATCCACACTTTATTCCTGCACCATGCAACCTATCGACTTCTACTTCAAAAAGGGTCCGATTCAAAGCTTGCAGAAGTCCGAGATGTTTCAGATACTGATGTCAAATACATTGATTTTTACCTGTTCTGGAGTGGTTTGCAATCATTTCTAGTTTGCAGGTGCCAAGAGCTGCTTAGTGCCCTAAGGATGGACAGAAGTACATATTTGAAATATTCAAAGGGACTATGTATGAAAGCGTGAGTTGGATTCATCGTGAGATTCACATTTACGGAAGAAGAGAAGAATCCATGAAGACAGAAAAAGGAATTCAATACCTTAATACTATGACTTTGAGAAATCCTTTTCCAGTATCTGTCTTTAACTTTCTCGTTTCTCACTGATGATTTTATACGTCAAGCAACTTTTTTTCATAAGTAAATAGAAAATGGGCCTGTCCTACCATAGTAACCTGTGTACTATGACTGCACTTTTGTCAGAAGCAGGAAAGGGATTGCATGAGGAAAGCTGGACTTAGTAAGCCTGATGTCACCTGGTGTCACCTGATGACATTAGCAGCAAGTTGAGCTCACAAAAGCTCTAGGTCTGATTCTGGACATGGTAGCTCCCTCCAGTTCTGCATCAGCAGCCCTGCCTAGGATTGTCTTTTAGTTCATTTCACACCTTCACAACTCAAAACTGAGATTCTGCTGTAGAGACAGACATTTAGTTTGGGAGATGAAAATCAGACCTCATCACTAGACCACATTGACAGCCTAAAGATGTATATCACTGGTACGCCCCTGTCCACTGAGAAGAGCACGACCCTAAGAACAAAGTCTGCAGTATGAGCCTGATGTATTTGATTCCTGTAAAGTGTAAGAGTGGTGTGGTTTCTATTAGAAAATGCAAAAGTGCAAGTGTTTTTCTTAATAAAGTTGCCAATTTTATGCTTTCTGCAGAAATAGCACTTTGATAACTCCTGTCCATTTAAACAAAACAGAAGTTCACTGGAAGTTGCTCCCCAATAATATTTTTTTGTCATCTGTAACTCAGTCATCCTGGATGAAAGACGGTTGTTGACTGGTTTTGCCAATCACAATTTAATAAGCTTTTAAGACTGAATAACTTCCAGGTAATCTTTGTACGGCACGTTGATGGGCAGAGCAACACCTTATCAGCTAAAATAAGAATTATATATAAATCTTTAAAACTTAAACTACCTACAAAAACAGCTGTGACAACAGTATGACCTACAGGCAACAATCATCACTTAGGATTGTTTTTCAGACAGCAATAGCTAGAGAAGAATCAGAAGGTTTTTTTATCTGCATCTATAACACATAAAGACAATCCACATCCAGGAGGTCTGAATTACAAAGGATAGAACAAACTGATCCTGATAGAATGTGTTTATTGTTAGGGAGCCTAAACAGAAGCCTCCAACATATCACAGTAAGTGGCTTTGGTACGGGAGAAATCAGGAGTTATTTTCTTCCCTTATCTTACTCTCATGATTTTTTTCAAAGCATGGAGAAACATATTTATGGTACAGAAAAGGCGTTAGCAGATAACAAAAGGATGTCAACATGTAACATCCATATGTTTGCAGATGTAAGAGAGATCAGCAAATGCTGATATTATTACAGAATAACATGGTGCAAACTGAAGAGAACTTTCAATCTCAGTCTTTGAAAAAATTGTTTTCTCTAGTAGAGCTTTTCTTATTCACTTCCATTTCCACCTGTGGTGGAAAAAGGAAAAGGCATAGCAAAGGAAAAAAGTGCCCATATTTTCAATTGTGAAGCCCTGTATTACAGCATCCCTCAGCTCCAGCAAAGCTGGGAACTCTTGCTTGCCATACATACAATTCTTGAAGACATTAGTTGAAAATCTCCACAACTTAAGAGACTTTACCTATGCAGAGCGATATAAAGCATCCAAATATAGATGTATTTTCATAAAGTTCTGTTTCTGGAACAAAATTGATACCTTCCTGGTTCACATCACAGAAGTATGAGAGCCTCTTAGTGAAATGACTGAGAGCTTTAGTATGGGGAAAAAAGTCCTAGATCTAAGGTGGCAAGAGACTCTGGTTATTTAGGCTTATGTCTTGCAGAACTCGTATCTGATTTAGTTACTGCTTGAAACTACTACACGGGTTTGGGCTAAAACACAATTTTCAAAAAAAAATGGTAAAGAGTGATAAGGTCTCTCCTTAGCCTCTTCTTTGCCAAATTAAACAATCCTCATTCCCTCAGCTGCTCCTTGTAAGACTTGTTCTCCAGACCTTTCACCAGCTTCATTGTCCTTCTCTGGACACACCTCAATGCCTATCTCGTACTGAGGTGCCAAAACTGAACACAGGATTCAAGATGCTGCTTCACCAGTGCCAAGTACGAGGGGACGATCACTTCTCTAGTCTTGCTGGCCACACTATTAGTGATACAAGCCAGGATGCTTTTGGCTTTTTCAGTCACCTGGGCACACTGCTGGCTTGTATTCATCTGGCTATTGACCAACCCTCTCAGATCCTTTTCTGCCAGGCAGCTTTCCAGCCACTCTTCCCCCAAGTCTGTAGAATTGCATCGGGTTGTTGTGGCCTAAGTTCAGGATCTGGCATTTGGCCTTGTTGAACCTCATACAACTGACCTCAGCCCATCAATCCAGTCTGGCCTGATCCCTCTGTAGAGCCTTTACACTCTCAAGCAGATCAATGCTTCCACCCAATGTGATGTCATCTACTAACTTACTGAAGATGCACTCAATTCCCTCATCCAGATCATCAATAAAGATATTAAACAAGACTGGCCCCAGCACTGAGCACTGAGAACGCCACTTCTAACTGCCAGCTGGATTTAGCTCCATTTACCACAGCTCTCTGGGCTCAACCATGCAGTCTTTTTTTAACCCAGTGAAGAGTATGCCTGTCTAAGCTATGAGCCATCAGCTTCTTTAGGAGAACGCTGTGGGCGACAGTGTCAAAGGCGTTACTACAGTCCAAGTAAGTAACATCCACAGCCTTTCCCTCTTCCACTAGACAGGTCATCTGGTCATAGGAAATCAGGTTAGTTAAGCAGGACCTGCCTTTCATGAGCCCATGCTGGCTAGGCCTGATAATCTGGTTAACCTGCACATGCCTGGTGAGCGCACTCAAGGTGAACCACTCCATAATCTTTCCTGGTACCAAGGTCAGGCTGACCTCAGTTCTTCCATCTTAACTCACCACTGCTTGTGTCTTTCCTAATGAAAACATTCACCTTTTTACTAGCCTGAATTTGCCTAAACTCAGTCACCAGCTCCAGAATCTTGTTAAACATTTCTCCAGACAGTATGAAGAGGCTTCTTCCATCTAGTTTGGGATCACAAAATGAGACAAAAACAGGATTAAAAACAAGCCAAGAGCAGCTGGTTACGTTGATATGTACTCATCATAAACACATTTCAGATATTGTTGTTATCCTTATGACCCTCCCTAACCCTCAATATTGTCTGTAAAGTACAAATGGAAGTACCGGAGCTGGTGCCAGGAACGAACACTTATCAGTAACACAGAGAAAATATTCAGCTTCATTAAGTCAGTGTTTGAAGTGCAGTATTTTCACAAAATGTGACACAGGAGCCTAGAGGGCTGGCTTCCTGCTCTCTGGTCATATGGTGGGTTTTAGTAGGCATTAGTTGTAACTATCTTATCCTTTATCTTCTAAAACAGTGACCTGAAACACAATACACTGATCTTGCTTTGGAAATATTAAATAAATTCTATTTTTAATTGCAAAAAAAGGTAACAAGTAAAAATCAAACTTGCATATTTTCAATCTGAACAACTAAATTTGGGAAAGATTGTAAGTAGCAAACTCTTACAATGGAAAAAAATTATACACCTTTAAATGTAGGAGTAACTGTATATGGCACCCTTTATCTCCATATCTGTATAAACATTAACATATATACTCACATGATAGTTCAGAAGCAAAATAATATCAGTTACATGGAAACTGGTGTAATATTTATCCCAAGTAAACTAACAAAAATATTAAGTCTCCTGGAGATTAATTTGTAAGCGCAAGTGTGTCCCAAACAAACATTTTGCAAGGAGAAATCTTGGTCACAGTCAAACAGGTGATCTTCACAACTTTATCTAGCAATAAGATTTTCCACATAAAAATATAAAATGGCAATAATATCTGTATGTGTTACAGATACATTTGAGTGCTGAGGCAAATAGATGAAATGGCAGGGTTATTTAATAAAAGGCCAGCAAGACCTCTGGAAGCAGATAGCAGGATTAGCGACTGGGCTCTGCATAAATCTCTGGATGGTTGTTTTGCCATTTTAAATTTGATTATTTAAATAACCAATGAAGTTTGCTTTGGCTCTTTTATAATCAAATTCTTTCAGAAGTCTTTAAAAAACCCCAAACCATACAAAACTGTTGATGCTGTGATCTGGGTTAGGAGTAGGTTCATTTTCTCTCCTTACAGGGCAACAAGGGAAAGTAACGTACACTTGCTACACATGAAAAAGCAATATAAAAAGGAAAAGAAGCTACACAGAGAAACCTCCACAGTCTCTCAGTTAATATGGCTCAAAAAAATACACCTCATTATTAGGTTGTTCCTTTTCACACATCAGTTATTAGCACTGCCTCTTTTCAGGCCTTAGTAAACGCAGTCTCACTCTGATATGAATACAAATTCAACAGTCTGCCATGTCCCATCCACTCTCTACATCTCCTTTCCATCCCACATTTTGATCACACCACACATTAACTGCTTGTCTTTACTGTGTTCACCAGAAGTGCAGCTCTCTCAGCTGCAAGATTTTCAGACTGATATATTACCTTACAGGTTCTCCTGAAGCTCAGGTAAATTAAATCAGCAACATTTCTCTTAAATAGATAATTTCTTTTATCAAAGATATCAGATCAGTACAGCTTGATCTACCTTAGGAAAAATGCATGTTCCATTTTATTGTCCTGCCTTAATTACTCCTTTCCTTTAAAATCTGTTCTAAAGCTTTGCACACTGTTGAGTCAGACTAATGGCCCTATTGTAGCCTAGATCAGTTTTACTGCCACTCCTGACCCTTCTTTAACGTGGGTACAATAACTGCTAGAAGAGTAACTGGTAGTCCTGTAAAATACATGATCTGAAGCAATCCAGAGCTGTGGTGGATTGGGCATGGCCTGTTCTCCACAAGCAGTGAAAGAATTTGTATGCCAGGATGTGAGCATCTAACAATCATACTAATAGATGAGCTGCAGTTTTCCAAAGGCTTGTTAGATCCAAGTGAGCAGTTTCCATTTATCAAAAAAAAAGTCAAATCATCCTCCAAAGCCTTGACTGCACTACAACTGCTCAAAAAATTCACTATAACTTTATTTTTAATGTGGGCAAAATGCCTGCATTCCCCAGGCTTGCACTCAAACAATGCAAATGTTTTGGCTGGCTTGAAAAGAAAAAATAATGGAAACTTTCTTCTCATTTGAACTATTTAGTATAGCCATAGAGGATTCCTTTTCTGATTTGCTGCTTTATTGATCATTGAAATAATTTGGTGTGTTTGTTAACCCACTGATGAATTCTCTTAGGAGTAATATCCCTATGCCCAAAGTTCTGCCATTCCCTGTGTACAAATAGTGAAGGAATTGGCATACGCGCTTCGCCAATTAGGGATATTTCTTCTTACGTAGAATCTGAATTTAGTCTCCTTCAATAAAAGCTGAAACGTATGAACATGCTACCAAGGAGGAACAAAAGGCCTTTTTCTTTACAGCTCCAAGTGAGACGCCCAACAGGGTGGGTCTGATGATTTTAGAGCATTTCATATCCTCAAGTACTTACAGATGAATAGCATCAAATTCATCAGTCTTGGCAGGTATAACTAAAACTTTCCTAACTAGTGTTTCCTTTCTTTGGAAAAATTAACCTTCTGGATATGGGGTAATTACAACCTACATGGCCAATTTTCTGCTTTGCTGTATATTAACTGAGACCAAAACAACATCAGCAAGCAATGGATACAGCTGAATGTTACAGACTTTCAAAAGAACACTTGTGAAATATTTTGCTTGTTTACCTATACACAAACTGTATGTGTTAACTGGCATGTAGATGTATAAGCATCTTGTTCTAGCCTGGATATAGCAAACTCACTAAAATTATATCCTGAACAAAAACTTACCCTGAACTTCAGAAATTAACATGGAAATTTTGTTTCTGACTTTCTGGATATTTATATCATGATTATTTATGTAGCTGTGACTCTGCTTTGCTTATGCCTCTTAATATATACTTTCCAACATTCATTTGATAAACTCTTTCTAGCTAAATAGCACTCTAATACATTTAAGGCTCCTCTAGGATATTCTTAACACCATTGTGTTAAAGAAATTTTTCTCAGTTTAAGTATGTATCCAAAACCTCATTATTGAGAGAAGTCATACATTTTAGGGTGACCATCAAACAGGTAGAGCAAGAAATCATGCCAAACATCTAGCAGGAAGTATCAGATAAGCTTACTCTTATGCTAGGGTTCGTTTCAGAGAAAAGAATTATAAGTTTCAATAAGTTCTTGATAAAATCCTTACAGGTTAAGGAAACTTGACCAATTTTATGGTTTATTCATTTTTCTATAAAGAGAAGAATTGTAAGCCTCCACATGGGGTCATTCAATAACCTTGTTTTATATTCTAACATTTTTTTAAGGATTATGATTTTTTCATTTTTACTTGCAATTAGGGAGAAATAAATTTCTTCCTGTACCTTTTCTGTAGTTTTTAGCTATATGTATTTATGTGTACATATCTGTACTTCAATACTTTTTTGTACATTTCAGTTATACTTTGACATTTCTAAATGACAAATGGTACCTATTCTTTATTTGTTTACTCTTTCTCATGGGAACAAGGCACAAGGAACATCTTACTGATTAAAGAAAGGCCTTCTACAGAGAAATTTCAAGACATTTTTACTATCTTTATGCTACAGTCTAAATGTTGAGATTTAGTGGTCATTAATGTTAAATTGAGAAAACAAGCTAAATAAACCATGAGAAATTGAAGATACAATAATCTCAGGGAACAACCAGCACAATACAGAAGTGTTTCTATAAAGACTCTCAGTTCAAATAGCACTCTGGCAATTAATGAGCATCTGTTTTATTTTCATAGGCGGTCTTCTGACTGCTGACTCCTGACTTACGTTGGAGCACACAGATTAGTTAAATTCCACCAGCATCTACCAATGTGTGCAGAAATCCTTTAAAGTTTTTCAAAGTAGTCTCGCAATAATTTAGTACTTCGCTTTTGTTAAAAATGTGTTATTTTCAGTGGCTCAGTTGATAAGTGAGATGTGTTTTACATTATGTATTTTACTCTGGATTCCTTTATTTTGTTTCTGGGGATTATTTTTTGATGTGGTGAAAGAACACACAATGATCTGTTAATTCTGTATGCGGCTAGTCATCTCTGGCACAAATGGTTGCCTGTTCTTTCCATAGATCTTTCCGATGTACCTGAAAGACTTTCAGATGCACACGGAGCTCTGCTCAGTTTCCCTTGATTACAAGTGCAAAACTGTATGCCCAGGAGAAGTCACTGTTCTGTGGGACTGCCTATGTTATTCAAGAATAGTTGGACATTTCTACTAAAAGGCTGATAAAGCAATGAAGTTTGAATAAATTTCAGAGTTGGTCAATCTAAAGAAGCAAGGTTTTTCCTCAACTTTTTTTTTTCTAGATGAGTTCACTCTGAGTGCCAACATCCTGAAAATATTTCGTACGCAGAGTCTAATATCTAGAAATTTTATATTTTCTCTGGAATAGTGAGGACACTTATTGCTCTGGAATGGCACCTTTGACATTGGTGAAACCTGGGATGCTTTCTCAAATGTAAATCTGAGGCTGCAAAAAGGCAATGCCTTAGCTGTCACAAAAAAGTCACGGAAGTATGGTTCAATGCCTTTGTCAAAAAACAAAGGACATTCAATGACACAGCGTGCTAACAGAAATCTTCATTAGCATACAGAACACACAACTTCTAGTCACGTAAAATCTTAGCTTTAACACTGTAATAGGAATGACCTTCACAGAAAGAAAGAAAATGCACTTAAGAATAGCAAACATGCTTAAGCTTGTGTATACCAGGGCACACGAACAAGCAGCAGTTAAGTGTATCAATATTAGAACAAATGTTCTCTCTGTTGGTCAGATAAATGAGTAATTTGGATGTTCATCTGTATCATCAAGTGTCATTATCCATAGGAAAAAGGAAGGAGACAAGAAAGGGCTATTGAAACAATGGTCAGTTCTCCAGAACTTCTTACTCCAAGTAGTTCTCACTTGTTACAAAATTAACCTTATTAATATTCACTGCATCTCAGTGTATTTGCTGGATGTTATAGTTATGGTTTTTTCTAGACTCAATTACCACAGTCTAGACGGGCCAAGGGAGCCACATTCAGTTGCAGATTACTTTTACATTTGGCAGCTGCATCACAAACAAACCAAGACCGAGAAAAGATTCTAGTGTAACATTATTACACTGAAGGAATCACGTTATAATAATGAGAACCTGGCATCACACTCCTGCACTGTGACGTTTGGGGCATCAAGCTGTTTATCGTTGTTGCAGCTGAAAATTGGGAAAAGTTCTGAGAAAAAAAGAATCTTAAGCTGTTTTCCAAACAAAAATAGAGACGGGATTTGCTGACATTCTCGTATGTTTTGTTCAGTTTTGGACACAGCATTTCAGGAAAGACAGTATCAAACTGAAAGGACTCAGAAGAGAGGTGGAAAAGTTTAGATATCCAAAGAATGTGATCTTCCTTGCAAAAGCTGAAGTCATTAGGCTTAAAGAAGAGAAGACTGAGATGAAACATAACAATCTTCAAATATGTAAAATGTGTGTTTGTGAGGAAAAGAAGATAATCTCTTGTCTCTGAGAAGAACAAGAAATAATGTGTCTGTGCTACAGTGAGGAACTTCAGTCAGATATCAGAAATAACCTTACAGTGATACTGTTGGTAAACCCCAGCTAGAGACTGCCCAAGCAGGCTGCAGATTCTCTGCCCACTCGGTCTGGGCGTTTGGTGGCTCAACTGCAGTTCTTCCTGCCCTTCTTTTCTGTGACACTCATTGTATTGTTTTCTTGGTTTTGATGCATACCTTGCACTAGGACCGGAGTCAATTAGATCAAGCCCTCTGCATCAGAGGGCCAGCTCTGGTTTTCCCTTTCCTGAGGAAGAAATGGGGCTCTGTTCTCAGCCCCAGTCTCCACAGCCGTGTAGCTGTGGTGTAGCAGCAGCACAGCTGCCTCTGGAGAACTGTCATTACTTCCCTACATAAAGGACATTTGTTCTGCCCTGGTAACCAAGAGGGACCAAAATTCCATTCTGTTGTGGAAAGTCTATGCACACAAACACACACCAGAGCTGCTGCTTTTTCATTCTTGATGGTGAATACTACATAATGTGTACATCAGTGGCCAGGGACAGATGAGGACAATGACATTTATCCTTGACGCAAAGAACAGCTAGAAGAGTGCTTCCAAAAACATGAAGTGCACACATGAAGCTTTCAGAAGAAGAAACTCTCTTTTTTCTGCTTGATAAGCATTTCTTAATGAAGTCAGGGGTCATAATTATGTCAAAGATTACCTGTCAGCATGCTAAGATGATTATTTCATCACATACCTCTACGGATGTGTTTATTACACAACAAGTGAAGAAAATGCATTCATCAACTGGGCAGGAGAACATGCAAGATATGAATGCCGCAGAAAAAGAAATAAGTATTCTGTAACTTCACCCTTCAGACTCTGCAGAAAACTTAACCTGTGTTCACCGTAGTGAGGTTACAGTAATGAATAATTTGGTTTCTCTTGTTGCTAAGAAGTCAGACTACTCTGAAATTTCCTGCCCTTCAGTGCAGAGGGAGGAGAGTTGTTACAGAAAGGCATGGATCCAGTTCAATTCTTAAAGTTCAATCAGCTGTGGCTCAACTGCAGTAATTGAACTAGTACTGGCACTATTCAGTGCAATAATTTTATAAAGCTCCTGACAGTGCTTTACTAGCTGTGACAGAAATGCAGCAATCAAGAATGTAGTAATCAAGAATATGTCTGTCAGAAGTTAGTGTAATTTTTCATCATTTCACTTATTTAGTAAGAATAGTGCACAGGTCAACAGGGCTTGGATCCCAACCTGCTTTATCTACCCACAAAATCGGTTATTTTATTTAAAAAAAAAATTCCTCACTGACTCAACTATATCCACATTTTTTTAATCTAAACGGAGAACAAACTTTCCTGTTAGTCTGTATGTTTACTTGGAATATTGCATTCTCTGCTCAAAAGCTGTCATTGTGCCAATCAGTAATCAAAGACTATACAATCAGAAACAAAAAAAACCCCTAAGAGTTGGTCAGAAGGGTCCTCTGGAAGTCACCTGGTCCAACCCCCCATGCAAAGTGAGACAACCACCTATACCAGATCAAGTCACCCACAACTTTGTCAAGCCTTGAAAAAACTGAAGCAGAGCACGTTAGAAGGTACCACAGTGGTGTTCTAGATACAGGGTTTGCATATATTCACCGGGAATGTCTCACAGAGACTTTGTAATGGTAAGAAGACAAAAGCCCTTGAAGACAAGTCTACTCTCTAGTCTTTGTAATGCAATGTAAGGGTATTTGAAGACAGTTGCGGAAACTTATCTTTGTTTATCTGTTGCAATACAGAACGACTGTATGCATTAGCTATATGTTTATCATTGCTTTGACAAAGTCCCAGAACACAAATCTGATGTGAACAAGGTGTATTAAGATAAGCAATATTAAACAATAACTATCTTTTTCACTGTTTCATAATAAAGTTTCCACCTAAATAATTGTTCCAAGTTAAGAGTTGAAGCCTCATGAAGGGTCATAGATGACGTTTAACTGCTACTAGGAGCATCAGCTTTGAAAATAGGACTGTGAGGTTGGAAGTGAAATCAAAAATGGGGCTGTCATCTAGATAGTTTGGAAACTGCTAGCAGGAACTTTTCCATGACACTCAGCATGAGTTATCCCGTTGAGAAGTGATCATTGCACACTCACTAGATCCAGGCAAGTTTAGGAAAGAACTGTGCATAATGAAGTTTTTCTGATAACCCCAATACACATGGGAAGTAGTGCACCCACACCATTTCTGCCAATCACCATCCAGGTCTTTACTCCTGATCATCTTCATCTGTCCCCACATGACAGGATAGTTTTTTTTCTAGAGGTGCCGCCTCGGAAATGGCATCTTGGCTTGTATCAGAAACGGTGTGACCAGCAGGTCCAGGGAGGTTATCCTCCCTCTGTACTCGGCACTGGTGAGACCGCTCCTCGAATACTGTGTTCAGTTCTGGGCCCCTCACCATAAGAAGGATGTTGAGGCTCTGGAGAGAGTCCAGAGAAGAGCAACAAAGCTGGTGAAAGGGCTGGAGAGCAGGTCATACGAGGAGCGGCTGAGAGAGCTGGGGTTGTTTAGCCTGGAGAAGAGGAGGCTGAGGGGAGACCTCATTGCTCTCTACAACTACCTGAAAGGACGTTGTAGAGAGGAGGGTGCTGGCCCCTTCTTCCAAGTGACAGGGGACAGGACAAGAGGGAATGGCCTCAAGCTCTGCCAGGGGAGGTTTAGGCTAGACGTTAGGAAAAAATTCTTTACAGAAAGGGTCATTGGGCACTGGAACAGGCTGCCCAGGGAGGTGGTTGAGTCACCTTCCCTGGAGGTGTTTAAGGCACGGGTGGATGAGGTGCTGAGGGATATGGTTTAGCGTTTGATGGGAACGGTTGGACTCGATGATCCGGTGGGTCTCTTCCAACCTGGTTATTCTGTGATTCTGTGATTCTGTGGAAATCCCCTGTATTTTCCTTAATGACAGCGTGGTCATTACGTCCATTTCAGAGGCAGGGGGTGTATCTGCACATCTGAGCCTCCTGGGACCCTTTTCCATAGCCTCTTGGTGTATAACCAAGAACAAACTGATGGATTAAATCAAATTGTACTTACATTATGCAGTGCCAACACTTACAGTCACCTATGTTGACTGGTTTTCATAAAGTGTGTCTTGATACGCTTCCTCTACTTGCTTTGTAGTAAGAGTAGGTTTACCACCAGCTTTCTGAAGATCTTAGTACAATTACTAACAATATAGCCATTGTGCACCCTGTTCTCACATACCACAAAACATTTTCAATAACACATTTTTGGTAACTTGGAATGAGATTTGTATGAAGTTATTTGTCTCAACTGCATGTTGTCGAGAGTGGTATGGTTTTATAACCTTGAAAAGTGCATAAATAGCACTGAAAATGTACGTAACAGTTGGACATTCCTCATCAGTCTTTTTCCTGTTCTTAGGAGGAGGAAACCACTGTGTCACAGTGCACCATCTAAGCAGCTACAGCCCAACAGAGGGGCTTGTACAGACCATATGCTGCATCTCCAGAGACTGGATTGCCAGGAAGCTGATTATGGCTACTCACAGGAAGTTCCATTTTGCTACACCTACTTCCACACCCCTCTGAAGAGAGAGAGGATGGGTGAAATCTAGTGCAAGGGACTCGGTAGTGAGAAAACAGAAGAGGTTTCTTGAAGTGCTAGGCTGAGTGTGCACCGCCAGTGCTCCCAGTGGAAGGTGGCAATGGTGTGAGGAAGGAGCTTTCTGAGGGAGAGGGGTCTAGGCAGGCTGATTCTGAGGAAGAGGTAGGCTAACATGTTTTGAGCTATCACATCAGAGCTGCCCTGAAAGCCAGTACATTATAGGGAGCAGAAACTGCAAGAATCCCTTCAAAGAGATGCAGAAAACATTTCCTCTCCTTTTGGCCAGATGCTTAACAAAAGCAGTCTTTTCTTCTGCCACGCAGAAGCCTCCAGCCTTTGCAGAAGAGTGAGGAAGGTATATGAGCACTGTGCAGTCTAACACATAAGCAACTGTCTGAGAAACTCGGAAAGAAGAAAGTTTATGATTTTGTTTAAAGGTATCTTCCTACACAAAGTATCTCATAATAAAACAAAATAGGCTGGGCTTTTGCCCACAACTTGGCTAGAATATATTTGAGATCTTGAAGATCTATTGAAGTGATAATTAAATCACAGAATCTACCTACACAATGTAAATGACTGGGGCAGTATTACTGCTTATCACTTCATCATGTTCAACAAGCATTGAGTAACTCCTTAAAGCTTGTTAAATAAAATAGGAAACCAGGGCCCACAAAACGATCAAGTTACTCTAGCATGTTTTTATATGATGTATAGAAAGGGGTTGAGACATTGTTCAAATGAGTGCAAGTGTCCTGTACTACAGGAGTTGCATTAATCTGCTAGAGTCAAACACGTCACTGAATGCTGTCCATGAAAGTATTAGATGCTCTAATCTTTAACATGATTTTTTCTTCTCAGTGCTGTTTGAGAACAATCTTAAGAAAGAGTCATTTTGGGAAAGTTTCAAAGAATAAAAGCTGAATTAAGATGGCCAGGGCATCTTTTCTTTTTGCAGACAGAGTCTCAGGGTACTGCCTGCATAACATTCTTGCAGGTGTCCAAACAAGCTTTGCAAAAAAATCCCAAAACCTCTAGTGATTTGGCTTTCTTCAGCTTTCCTTCCATAGCAAATCTTTTATTAAAGCATGGCTTTTATCGACTCTTGATGGAAAAATAAAGTCCTTCCCTGAGGTAGTAAGCAGCACCATCTTCAGTTTAATAATCATAGAATTATAGAATAGTTTGGGTTGGAAAGGATCTTTAAAGGTCATCCAGTACAACACCCCCTGTAGCAAGCAGGAACATCTTCAACTACGTTAGGTTGCTCAGAGCCCTATCCACCCTGAGCTTGAATGTTTCCAGGGATGGGGTACCTACCACCTCTCTGGGCAAAGAGTTCCAGTGTCTCACCACCCTCATTGTAAAAATTTTTTACCTTATATCTAGTCTAACAAGTTCCTAACCATTGGGGTTTTTTTTGAAACCTAGATAACTATACTGCAAAAGCAACTTTTTCTTTTGTCTTTTCTTAAAGGTCAGGGGCTGGTCCACTTAGGACATGAGACAGAGCTTTGGTCTGAGCCAGCAAGGTCTTTCTGAGGTTTATGGAGGCAGCAGCATTAGTATTAGAGGTTTGCATGCTTTCATTTTCAGCTTCAGATACTTGACTTCTTTGTTCAAAATTCCTTCTTTTGCTAGCAGGCAGAGCACCATAGCTGTGTGCTGCTTCTGACATTTTGGTTCAATATCACCTTTCTTTTCTTTCACAACAGCAGACACTTATCCTCAAAAACTGCTGGTTCCTTCTTTCTGCACCCTATTTTTGCTTATATTTTTGTAAAAGTAACGACCCTCTAGAACACATCTGTTGGTTGTACTCAGAGATCCAAGGATGACCTTTGAAAACTCTTACTATTCCCTCACCTAAATCAGCACTTGGGCGTTCATTATAATTCCATCATTTCTACTCTGATGCTCACAATAAAATCTGGAAAACATGGTTGCATCTACGCTGCTGAGAAGTATTCTGAACTCAGGTTGCTTGCTGTGACGTGGTATATACAGCCCAGTACGAGTTTCACCAGTTCTTGTAGCTGTCAACATCAGGTACTGCTATAAAGGACTTAGTGTCTTCTCCAAGAAGGGATCTCATTTTGTCTCATTTTTCTTCTTGACTTCACTACTGCAAGCGTGCATGGATATCCAGATACTCCTACTACCATATGTACTCTTGCTAAAGGGGTCTTTGTCACATGAAGTATTCTTAGTTTCCCTGCTAGAAATCTCAGCAAAATTGAAGTACTAGTGCCAGAGGTACTCCTAAAGGAGGAAGAATCAGATTTTTTTTTTGGCTTTAAGACTAGAAGGTGAGGTTAGGAGTCCATAGAGCAAGATAACACGCTAATCACTGATTTAAATATTAAGCACTGTCTCTATACTATCCTAATTTGAAGCAATATAGCTAATAGAAACAAACTAACATGGAGGATCTGAGCAATCATCAGATACCTAAGTGCCTAAATACTTGGAAAGCCCTGGGACAAAAATTGCAAGTCAGTCTAAACATTGCTGATTTTAAACCCTGCCCTTTCTTTAAGATAGATACCAGACATGTGAGAAGTTTCCAACCAGGAAAGGAAGTCTGATTTTGATTTCAGATTCTGTTTGCTGGACTTTGGCTGCAAATTGATTCAGGAAGGCAGATGAAAAATATAGAAACAATGAGACGAGAAAGTCCACCCTAAGCATAGACCCACCCACAACCTAAAGAAAATCCTGAAGTAGTAAAACACTGCAATTGCCAACTGAAAAGATGTTACCTCTGAAAAGGAATGTTACCTGAGAGTGTTCCCGTACTCAGGAATGCAAGACTGATGTCTTTACTCACAGAACTCGGGAATCTTCATATCTGGATCTTCTGCCAGTTTTTATTCCTCCTACATGATTTTCAACTCTGGCATCTGCCTGGAGGAAAAAAAAGGGAGAATTTCAGGCATCTCGCACTTCTGAATTTCATATATGTCTAGAAGCTGTCATTTCTAGGTTTCTCTTGGTTCAGCTAGTCTATGAAATCTGCAATAATGTGTAATCAATAAACCTAATACATATTTTTTAAAAGTTTTCTACTGTAAATAAAGTATTTGAAGCAGTGGACAAAGATGAGCCAGAACTGACTAATGGGAAGGTGACTCCTATGTATTTTTCTGATCATGCAGAGCTCTGCACTATATTTTTGGGAAAGTGAATGAGAGATGCAGTTGTTAAGACTCAGATGAGGCCTTCTTCCTACAGATCACTAATATCAAGACAGTCATTTCACTAAGGTTTTCTACAAATAACCTGAGCTGTATCTTCTGGTGTAAGACTCACCAAGGATGGACATTTTTTTGCAGTCTGAAGTGTTAAGTTCAAAGCTTCCCTTATTAATCTAGGCAATGTTGGATACTCTTTGGGGAAGGAAAGAAATTTCTTGTGAAGAGGAAGAGAATAATTTCGGGTAAAGCAGTCTGTCTGCAGTGTCTTGGGAGGCATCACTCCCTATCAATGATATAGAAAGTGAGATTGAGTGCACCCTCAGCAAGTCTGCAGATGACACCAAGCCGAGTGGTGCAGTTGCCACACCAGAAGGACGGGATGTCACCCAGAGGGACCTGGACAAGCTGGAGAAGTGGGCCTGTGAGAACCTCATGAGGTTCAACAAGGCCAACTGCAAGGTCCTACACCTGGGTCAGGGCAGTCCATGGTTTCAGTAGAGGATGGGGGATGACATCATTGAGAGCAGCCCTGCAGAGAAGAACTTGGGGGTGCTGGTTGATGAGAAGTTTGACATGAGCTGGCAACATGCGCTTGCAGCCCAGAAAGCCAACTGTATCCTGGGCTGCATCAAAAGAAGCATGGACAGCAGGTCAAGGGAGGGGATTCTGCCCCTCTATCCCTCTCTTGTGAGAATTCATCTGGAATATTGCGTCCAGTTCTGGAATCCTCAACATAATAAGCCTATGGAGCTGTTGGAACGGGTCCAGAAGAGGGCTACAGGATGATGACAGGACTGGTGCCCCTCCCATACGAGGGCAGGCTGAGAGAGTAGGGCTTGTTCAGCCTGGAGAAGAGAAGGCTCTGAGAAGACCTTATAGCGACCTTCCAGTACCTGAAGGGGGCTACAGAAAAGCTGACAAGGGACTGTTTACAAAGGCTTGTAGCGACAAGACTAGGGGCAATGGCTATAAACTGCAGAGGGGCAGATTTAGACTGGAAATAAGGAGGAATTTCTTCACCATGAGGGTGGTGAGGCACTGGCACAGGTTGCCCAGGGAAGCTGTGGCTGCTCCATCCCCGGAGGTGTTCAAGGCCAGGTTGGATGGGGCCTTGGGCAGCCTGGTCTAGTGAGAGATGTCCCTGCCCAGAGCAGGGGATTGGAACCGGATGATCTTTCAGGTCCCTTCCAACCCAAACTATCCTATGATTCTAAGATTGTATGACTCTATCTCTTAAAAAAGAAGTGAGAAAAAAAATCTACATCTTTAAAATACAGTATATACACCAATTTTACAAACAAGGCTCTTAACCGAAGTGAGGCCAAAAGAGAGCTGAAGGCACGGAGTTAAGAGTCAGACAAGCAGTCACCATAGGCTTAAGCACTTGTTCTTCCACAAGCAGAACAGAGAGCGGGGACAGCTGCGGGGTTCAAGTACCACAAAACACATCCAGGAAGCAAAGGTTCAACCCAGCTTGCTTCAAAACAGGGAGTGAAAGTAAACGCAGAACTCATCTGCTCACTTGCCATGGCACAGCTGAGCCAGAAACCAGCAGCAGGACAGGCAGGGGCTGAGAGCCCTGGGCTTAAAGAGAGCCTGTGGGTGCAGAGAGGCCCCAGGGGAGGGTGTCCCTGACACCAAAAATGCCAGCAAATAATATTCTCCAAGGCTCATTTTGGAGTTTCAGAAAGCAAGCATCTTTCATCTGGCCTGGGAAGCACGTGGGAGTGATCTCCATCCATCGTGTGCAAGGAGATATAAGCCGGTTACAGAATATATTTCCCACCTACATGCATATGTATAAATTCTCCCAGATATCTTATGCCTATTCTATTACTTTCCAAGGTCTAATTTTATGTTATAGAACTTTGCAACAGTCAGAACTCTTGCTGATTTGGAGCTGGCTCCAGCTCTGCCTGACTTTGCCGTTTAAGATATGTAGAAACTCCAAACAGAGGTGATTACAGAAGAAGAAACATCTGTTCATCGCAGATCATACTGAACCCAAGGTGTTATCATCTTCAAAGAATGAACCATGTCAGGGAAAGAAATATGCTGTCAGAGAAAGAAAACACACTATCAAAGGGACTTTCTGTCTAACTTATAAAAAAACTCTACTGCTCAGATGATACTTAACTGCACTTAAATCAAAATATTCCACTTTTTGTAATAGTAGCCACTTCTTGTATCACCCCGGCACATGAAGCTCCTGGCCGGATGTGAATCCTTCCTATTAAAACAATAGATGTGTAGATTTTCTACTCATTCAGCATTTTTCAGCACATTTTGCATTATTATGCCAGCAGATTTCCCAGTAAAAATGAAAGTACAGCTAGGAAAGAGTTCCCCTTTGTATGGAAGCCCTTTTCTAGGTTACAGCTGTAGAAAGAGCTTTATAAGCCAGCTCCACCATTGGACCATCTCCTTGGTCCACACCATGGGCTGTGATCACAGCAAGCTGCAGGCTTGAGCTTCCTGCCAGCCTCGTAAATGAAAAAATGTCAGTGTGAAGGTTCCTTTCTTTCTGCTTATTATACTCCCGTATTTCTTTTAGGCAATGCTTGTTTCACATTATTTTAATTTGTTCATTGCACTTTTTCATATGAAAAATGTTTCTTAAACTTGATCATTTTGCTTTGCCTTGTTGGTCAGCGGGATCCAGCTCACCTCCAGGAGACACGGCTTCCTTAAATCTATGGCTGAAAATGAACTGTGGACTATTTTCTACATAGGTTTCCATACAACTGTCGGAGATAAACCACTCCTTCCATCTAAACCCTGGTTAATAAAAACTTTCTGAGACTGCAACAGTCTTCAAACATGCTCAGCACAAGCTCCCCAGCTTCCTTGCAGCACTGCAGTGACTATTGCGTTGATGAGGCTTATAGGCCTCTGGTTTCCCATGAAATACCCACAAGTCCTTGTTCTCTTGTGCACAGGGAGTTAATAATTTTTGAAAAGCAACCTTCCCAACAAAATTTTGTATCTGCTATTGCAGCTTTAATCTCATTTGGTGAAGAAAGTAAGATAAACAGTGAATAGAAATATTCATACTGCTGTGCCATAACCACATATTTTCTTTTCATTCAGCCTCTGAAATGTTCAGTTCACCATTCAAGCTTAAAATCTTTTTTTTTGTTGCTCCTTGTCTTGTTTGTTCGGTGCCTCACTCCCACTATTCTGTTATTTCTAAGCCAGAAATAACACATGCACCAAGCTGCCACAATCGGTCTACCAGTTCACAGATAATCTTATTGGACTAACATAGTCTAATTTTAAGCTCTGCTTTTCTTAATTTATTTTCTGTATAAATCATTGCACTCTCTAATCTATCACACCAGAACCTCTGAACTCTGAAACAAAAAACTTATAATAAGAAAGGTGCATTTTTAATACTGAGTTAATAGAGTGTAGGAGGGAAAAATAAATAGCTTAGGATAGACTTAACTTTGGATAGAAACCTGGTGTATCTCACACGGCCTCACATCAACAGCTGATTGGGGCTGATCATGCCAGTTTCAGAAACAGGAAATTATCTTTACAACTCTGTCTTCCGTAAGTAAAAAAGACTATACAAGGCACATTCAAACATCATTTCAAGACTCTCCAAAAGAGCTCCTAGGATTTGCTCTCTTCAATCTTTGGCTCACTCTTGTCCCTCAAAGATGTCAAATTTTAAAATCCTATCCTGTATTTTAACTTAGAAACTCCTGCCTCTATTTTTTTCCCCTTTTCCCTTTTTGTGTAAGAATTCAAATGTTCAGTATTCCTTTTATACATCTGATCAAGTTCAATAATTATCTTGCAGAAACACAGTGAAAATAGAGTCTTTTTCATGTTGTTTGCCACTGTCTCAAGTCTGCTTTTTTCTAGAACATTTTTTTGGTTTATTTTTCCCTTGTGCAAGTAACAAATCACAATATTTGTGGTTTTACTACTGCTCATTTCATTGTAAGAAAGTCCAGTTCTCAGCTTTTTCTTGCAAATCTCTTAGGTTCAAACAATTTTAGCTATGACAATTACGATTTAACTCTTCAGTGTTTTAAGTTTTCTGTACTTTTCCCATAGGAATATTGGATTGTGGATACTATACTTAAAAGAAAATAGGTGCAGTTGTATCCTACGTATGTTTTGCAAAACATTTGAACCTAGAGTAATCAAATTGAGTACTATTTATAAGCAGTATTTAGTATGATCACAAACATACCAGATACTATTTATAGGGTTCTTTGTAAATGAGGTTACATATTTAGTACTCAAATAGTACTATTTCTGTGAATGGTGAAAATAATCCAAGCTGGTACTGAATTTATTTCAAGCACATGCAAGAAGATCTGGGCGATTTTCAACTTAATTTTCTGCAATCACCATTACAAACATCTCTTGGGTATTTCAGTGTTGTATTCTTTTTACTTTTCACATTTTTTTTATACATTTACAGCTGCATTCATTTGAGGGTAATAGTATACAATTTTATCCATTTTTATATTGTGTTAGTCCCTGGAGCTGAAGCTAAGCAAATTTTACACCTTTCTTTTCTATAATTACTGCAGCATTAAGCTATCAATAAGCTTTTGTTTGCTGTTCTATTTAACAAATTCCTCTCTATGTTTTTGCTGGAGCACTAAATAAGCATTTGTAGATTTATTTATTTTTTTGGCAGTATAACTCATATTACATTGCAGCAATTTCCTTCTCACACTTTTAACAGGTTTCTAAATCAATCATCATGTCTGTGAGTACATGTCTACCTAAGGTACACATCCTCCTAACAAGCTTTGGATGCTTACAAGAATGCAATAAATATTTTATTTTCTAAAATAATTGTAAGCTATTTACTTGTAATATTTTATTTTATCTTTATAGTCTGGGAAATTATTTCTGTGTAATACATTCTAAATAATTTTTAACAAGAATACTCCTATGTATTTCTCTTTTTTTTTCTTACTGCACATTAACGTACTACCTCACTGCCTGATAAAGGTGGATTAAGATTTCAGCCAAGAAGTATGTGTTCCAGTCTCTTAGCACAGGTCTCCCTTTAGTGTCTTCAAAATAATTATTTTGTGTGGTAGAAAATACATTTACTTGGCTTCCTGGTGTTTTCAGTCCTTGTCTTTGGGCTTTTGTGAAATAGTTTTGCTCCTGTGAAGTGTACTATCTCTTTACAAGTGCTGAGAGCTTCTTCAGCCTCTATTATTTCCTTGTGCAGCCCTACACACTGCTCCCAGTTAGTGAATGCTGACAGCCTTTTGCACACTTCCCCCGGACCTTTTAAACTCCATTCTCCTCCGCCCATTTTCATTGTTGTTGTTTCTGATGCTTGTTTAATATCACCAAGGATAACACAAGCTCTTTCCCTTTCAACACGCAGAGCCTCATTGGTTTTCTTTTGCATTTTGGCACAATTTGATTGTTGTTTTCCAAGTTTAAATTGCAAAATTCTATCTATATTTTCCTCAGTTTTGGATGTCAACAACCTATTGCAAGATGCCCTTGGATCGAATAGCCTCTCCGCAACATCTTTTTAAGCAATTTTATTGTAAGGACTTCTTATCTCATATTTTTGACAGATATCAGGCCTCTGATACATCAACTTCATTAACAGCAGCTTTACTTCCCTTTCATATGGCTCTCTGGGCACTCAGAGTGAGACACAACTCACACCTGAGCATCTCCAATTTGCCTGTCACACTCCCATGGAGTTTTCAGGCACACAGGGTTTTTACCTCCCTCTCCTCATACTTGCTCTTGTGCAGCTTCATGACACACTCTTTTTCCTACCCTCCTCCTGACACAATTGCCTGTGCTTGGTTGCTAACAAAGATGATGCTCCTTGTAGTAGGGAGCACTCTTCTGTGGAAGCAAGGATGAAGTCAGAGTTGCTGTGTTAGAATTAAGAGGAGCCCTTAATAAAAAAAAAAACCAACCATCAAAAACATTAACTCCCTCAGTAGGGCACCCCCATGTCTCTCTGCCTCTTCCCGCAAGGTTTTCTTCTGGCACGGCAGGCAAGAAAACACAGCGTCAGGGCGATGAAGCAACTGTGGGAGCACAGTACACGTTGCCTGAATAGACAAAGCACTTACCCCTGCAGGGGTGCAAGGTGAGCACCATTCACCAGCACCATGTTTGCACAGAGTAAACAGAGGCTAAGCTATTGCAGACTGTAACGTTAAGAAATCAAGTTGTTGGAGCATTTTCATGCCAGGATGTCAGTTACTCCTTAGTGAAATTTAAATCTTTTTGTAATACCTTTTTCCTTCTTTCTGGATCAAACTATTCACTAGTTTAAATCTGCTACTGTTAGCCTGGAAAACAGACCCTTTCTGCAGAAGACAGTCATAGTTTTATTTATTCCTCAGTTTTCTCTGAAATTCACATTGTGTGTGTCAGAAATATTCAGTCCTAACCTTAACATATTTAATGTTTTCATTTAGACCATGGGGCAGAGCTGAAAACATGTTCAGGCTTAGGGAAAGGAAAGGTGAGTGTGTGTGAGTGAGAGAGAGAGAGAGAGAGATGATGAAACAGCCGTTGTGGTATACCATTGTTTGACCACTTGAGAACTGCATGACCTTTGAGTTTATTGAGAAATATTAATAAACATGTGAACAGAGTGGATCATTTCTCTTCTCTGAAAGCTTATTGTGTGGTTCAGATTTTTGGAAGAAACTTCTGTAACATTTGTTTGTGTGAAGGATAAAAGACAGTTCCTCCCAGCTACCTTTACTTAGCACCAATGCGCACATTGTGTGGTCTTTCCTGTACAGCATGAAAAGAAACAGCAACTGCACTGAGTATAAATATTTGAAAGCAGAATAGAATTTTCTGTTCCTATCATACATTCATAAAACAAACCTGGTTTGGGTTTGGGTTTTCAGGAGGCACAAACAATTCTGTGGAGCAGCTATTCTAGAGAACAGAACAGGAGGTTATATGCATTATGATGGGGACAGAGATAACAGCAGCCCTGTGAGGGATTGATGTACAAGGCTGACAAGCAAAGGAGCCAGGATGACGTGAATGAAAGAGAAAAAAAAATAACAAAGCAGTGCTAAGCAAGGTCATGTCAATTGCTTACAAGCAACTGCATGGAAGCAAGGAAGCGCACACAAGGCAACATTAAGGGAAAACCCAGCAGTGTGCCCCTCTGCACTGCCTATACACTCCTGCACCCAGCATGGGGAATAAGCATGGGAAATTGCTGTAATTTTTTTGAGATCACAGAGACGTGGTGGAATGGCCTGCATGGCTGGAGTGCTCCAATAGAGGGACACAGGCTGTTAGGAAGGACAGGCTAGGAAGACGAGGAGAAGGACTTCCCAGACAGAACACCTTGAGTGTATAGAGCTTTGCCTGGGAATGACTGATGATCCAACTGAGGGCCTATGGGTAAGGACAATACAATCGGCTAACCAGTATGGGTGACGTTGTAGTGAGCATCTGCTATGAGCCAACTGACCAGGAAGAATAAGTGGAAAAGGCCTTCTACAGGCAGCTAGAAGCAGCTTGGCATTCCGAGCCCCTTGTCCTCTTGGGGTACTTCAATCAGCCTGATAAATACCAGAAAAACAATGTAGCAGGGCATAAGCAGGCCAGGAGGTTCTTGGAGGACATCAACGACAAATTCCTCAGCAAAGTGACAGTGGAGCCAATGAAGACAAGTGCTCTGCTAGATCTCATGCTTACAAACAAGGAAGAGCTTATTGGGGATGTAAACATCAAAGCGAGGGTTGCTACAGGGACAGTGAGATGGTGGAACTCAGGATCCTGAGAGGAATGAGTGGAGCAAAAAGCAGGATAATAACGCTGAACTCCTGAAGATCAGACTTTTGCTTCTTCAGGGATCTGCTTAAATGAGTCAAAAAATAAAGCTGTGGAGGGAATAAGGAGTGGAAGGAAGATGACTGATATTCAAGAATCACCTCCTCTAGACTCAAAAGCAGTCCAACCCAGTGGGCAGGAAGTCAGAAAAAAATGCCAGGAGGCCAGCACGGGTAAAAAAGGAGCTCCTGGCAAAAAGTGGCAAAAAGAAAGAATAGCAAAAACATGGGCCTGATGCTGAATGGAGCAGGGGCCTTGGTGACACAGGACATGAAAGTTGCTGAGGTACTGAATGCTTTTATCACCTCAGTCTTTTAATAGCAAAACCAGCTTCAGAAATCCCAGGCCCCAGAGAATATGAGGAATGTCTGGAGTAAAAAGGACATACCCTTGGTGAATGAGGATCAAGTTAGAGAATACTTAAGGAAACTGGATATATGTAAGTTCATGGGCCCTGATAGGATGCACCTACAAGTCCTAGGGAGCTGCCTGATAGCATATTCGAATGCACTGATCTCTGACAGAAGAGTGTAAAGAAGATGGAGGCAGGCTCTTTTCAGTGGTGCCTCATGACAAGAGGCAATGGGCACAAATTGAAACACAGGAGGCTCCCTGTGAATATCAGGAAATACCTTCTTGCCATGAGAGGGACTTAGCACTGGAATAGGTTGTCAAAGAGAGTTTGTGGAATTTCCAGCGATGAGGGTACTCAAAAGACACTTGAACACAGTTTTGGGCATCCTGCTTGACCAGGACAGTTTTGTGATTATACAACAACGACTAACAGCTGACTGAAGATGAGCATTGACTGGCTAATCCAAGGGAAGCCTAGACCCTAGTGCAGCCAAAAAATTACTAAATTACAAATTCTATTGGTATGTGCCCTTCCAAACTGCCATCCAATAAAGTTTGGAGATACACTGGTCAATGAACTGCTTTTCTTCATTATAGGAGCAATCCTCCGAACTCTAATCATAACCTAATGACAAGTTTTAAACTATTTCATAGTTTTAATGGAAATGCTAAAACACTAGTGAAAAATAGCACCAGGAATTGGAATGGACAGCACTGTCTTCCAAGTCCACAAAATGCCCCAGTTATGTTTAGTTACTGCATCTGACAACGTCCTCTGTTCACACAAAGATGCCTATTCAGGATGCTGGAAGCAGGAACAAACATAAAAGAAGAAGTGTTTTAAGACTAAAGTTTTCATTAAAGCCAAAGGAGTCATTGTAAGTAAGAGCAATAAACAACTCAGACTGGATTCACACAAAATACATTCACAATAGACGTTTGTTTTGTTCATTCACATGATAAGTGCATCAGGAAAAATTCTCAAGCTTTGAACAGCGCAAAGCAATCCAGTAATTGTGTCTTTTCTGTGATACTGATCTGACACTTTTTACAAGAGTTTCTATATGGGTTCATTTGTGTTGGTAAGATGTGAAGTGGAAATATTTGTTTGCTCCAAACTGTATTGACACTGGCAGACAAGATCTGTATCTTTGAAACTAGCCCCTATGTCCATTACTATCACTGAGTGGTATTTGAAAAATGAACAGATACAGAGGAGGGCTACAAGGATGATCAAAGGGCTGGAGCACCTCCCATAGGAGGACAGGCTAAAAGAGTTGGTGTTATTCAGCCTGCAGAAGAGGAGGCTCCAAGGAGACCTTATAGCAACATTCCAGTACCTGAAAGGGGCTACAAGAAAGCTGGCGAGGGACTGTTTACAAAGGCTTGTAGTGACAGGCCTAGAGGCAATGGCTATAAACTGCAGAGGGGCAGATTTAGACCGGAAATAAGGAGGAATTTCTTCACCATGAGGGTGGTGAGGCACTGGCATAGGTTGCCCAGGGAAGCTGTGGCTGCCCCATCCCCAGAGGTGTTCAAGGCCAGGTTGGATGGGGCCTTGGGCAGCCTGGTCTAGTGGGATGTGTCCCTGCCCATGGCAGGGTGGGTGGAACTGGATGATCTTTCAGGTCCCTTCCAACCCAAACTATTTTATGATTCAATGATTCTAGCTCACCTGATTTACACTACCAGTTTCTAAGCCAATTAGATACTGAAATTATACATTTCAATTTTGTTGTTGATTGTCTTCAAAAACATCCTGGGGTGTGGAGAAAAGAGAACACTGCAATCAGTTCATCTCTGTACTTAGTTACTCACAAGAAGAAAAGATAATGAAAAGAGAATGGGTGGTGCATGTTATTTTAAAGTGGCATATAGTGAGAAGACAACATCATTAAAAAGCTGTAAAAGAACCAGGAAAAAAAGTGATTTATTTTTCCCATTTTTCATTATAACATTAAACTTCCAAACACCCTTACAAACGTCTTAGACAGGTTTGAAGAAAGGTTTTGTGGAAGAAGAAAGTGTGGAAGGCAACACAATTGTTATCTTAATGGAAAGTGAGAAAATAAATATTCAGAATACTCAGTATACTGATATAATTTTTTCATCTGGAACACTTAAACAGCCTTTAGACTCATGGCTTATTTTCCTTTTCAAACAATAAGTTAAATAGAAAAATTTTCTTGCACTGCTGCATTTGCACAGAACTGAACTGCTCAAAGTGCTCCGTGGTGGGGAATACCAATCCCTCATTCATTCCTCTGAGATGTAATGGATAAACTCTGCACAGCCTGCCTGAGGAATGCTTGGTGTCTTGTCTCAAGGCACCATATTTACCTTGGCTGTTGTGGTGGATATTACAGTGATCACAGAATGAGGACATGAGTTTCTAATGAACAGCCAAACAGCTGAGCTGGCAAATCTGCTTTTTTTAGCCCTTTATGTCCAGTCTGTGCCAGTGGCTCCACAGGCACTACAGGATCAGAAAATATTGCTGGATTTGAAAAAATCTCTCCTCTATGCTTTATTTACCACAGCTTTTCACAGCTAATTAAGTTTCCTACCTTTTCCTCCATATCTGCTCTTCAGGACATTATTCGTTCTGTGTTTCCTTCTTTCCTGCATTCCAGCAATGCTTACCAAGCAAATTGACAACCTATCTCTTCTTCTAATCTTATCTTAAAACAGAAAACTAAAGCAAAAGAAAGGAAAAGCCACACTAGGTGTTAACACCATGAAGCAGAGCTGAGCAGCAATGCTTACCAGCTGGAAGGATGAAGAACCAAATGGCAGGCAGGTACCCTTGCCCCAGCCTGGAACATGGTTTGCCTTTTAACAGCCTTTTGGAAATGCCTGTCTGTGACCTGCATCCCAAAGTAAGAATGCAGGAGCTGGTGCTGGCACTGCCACTGAACACAGGCTCAAGAACATCATGGAAATATCTCTGCTGCCAGGATGCGCTGCCCAGGGCAGAACTGGAGAAGGCTGAGACAGACAGGCTGGGAGATGAACAGAACAGGAGGGGCACACAACTGGAGGTCATAGGGTGGGGGCCTGGGCCTCTGTAGAGGAAACAGAGAATCATATAATAGTTTGGGTTGGAACAGACCTTAACGATCATCCAGTTCCAACCCACCTGACATGGGCAGAGACACCTCCCACTAGAGCAGACTGCCCAAGGTTCCATCCAACCTGACCCTGAACAGCTCCAGGGATGGGGCAGCCACAAATTCCCTGCATGACCTGTGCCAGTGCCTTCCCACCCTCATTGTGAAGAAATTCCCCCTTATGTCTAGTCTAAATCTGCCTCTCTCCAGTTTATACCTCTTGCTCCTAGGCTTGTCACTACAAGCCTTGGTAAACAGTCCCTCCGCAGCTTTCTTGTAGCCCCCTCAGGTACTGAAATCACAGAATCACTAGGTTGGAAAAGACCCACTAGATCATCGAGTCCAACCATTCCTATCAAACACTAAACTATGCCCCTCATCACCTCATCCACCCATCCCTTAAACACCTCCAGGGAAGGTGACTCAACCACCTCCCTGGGCAGCCTGTTCCAGTGCCCAATGACCCTTTCTGTGAAAAATTTTTTCTGATGTCCAGCCTGAACCTCCCCTGGCACAGCTTGAGGCCATGCCCCCTTGTCTTGTCCCCTGTCACTTGGGAGAAGAGGCCAGCTCCCTCCTCTCTACAGCCTCCTTTCAGGTAGTTGTAGAGAGCAATAAGGTCTCCAAAGGTCTCCTTGGAGCCCTCTCTTCTCCAGGCTAATCAAAGGGATGACTTGAGGATCTTGAGAGTGTTTGTGAGAAGTGCCTCTAAAACCTGAGAAACAGCACAGTGTAAAGCATGAAAGAGCTTGTCTTAAAGACACTTAAGTCAGCCATAGAGTTTGGAGGCAGGAATCAGCATCTCATTAATGATGAAAGGTAATTAGTAGGGTGGAGATAAAAAGCAGAGCGCCTTGAAAGTGAAGGCATATAGCCAATATTTTATGTAATTAGAAAAGTATATGCCAGAAAAGAGATCAAAGGAGAGAGTGGATCATATATGGTCAACTCAGCTGTAAGAAATAAGACCTTAGTTCCTAACACTTATCTTGTAATTAAATTAAGAAAGATGGCAACATCTTGAGGACAGCATCTGACACTCTATAACAGTTTCTCAGGACACTGCAGCTCAGCCAACTGAGCCCTAGCAGCAGAGAAGATTGTGAGCACAACTACCTGCCAGAAGAATGATTTCCTTGGGGAAGAATTCCCCAACACCAGCAGTAACCCTATACTGGTTCTGCTCATGCCTCAGCAAGGAGCACGTGCCAACTGGATTAGGGGGGTGATGGCTGGGCAAATGCTCTTCAGTTACACAACTTATGCTGCAGTTTGCTCTCTTGTTCCAAACAAGAAGTGGAGACCGTGGAAAGTCTCACTGACATCTGCTCACCACAAATGTACCTGTACTACCCAAACAGAAAATTACTTGAACATGTGTTCCCCCACTACCATTTTCCCCTCTTCACATATTCATTGCTTGGGAAAGGAAAAAAGAAAAAAATCAAGATCTTGAGCAACAAGTCAGCTACTTTAAAGTCTACAATCACACACAGAATACACAATTCCTCAACAAATTTTGGAAGTGACAAAGACCACTGTAGCTTCTCCTTGACCCTTGCTCCTTCTTCAGTAAGCTCTTACTCGTGAATCTCAGAGACTGCTCCTTTCCATTTGTCTCAACTTCTATTGCTTGTGAAAAATGTAGCGGTTTTTGCTGCTTGCTCTTCTCTTGGTTCTAAAAGAGACTGTGAACAAACCCAAAGAGGCTAGGGCTGCTGGTGCTTACTAAGTATAATAGCTTTGAAACAATCTCTGCCTCAGGATGCCCCTGAGCTGTGGATGTTTAGAACCCAGCTGGCAGAAGATAGCGAAGAGAAAGAGCACTTTCTTTGTGCCCTATTCCTTACACTAAATCATCCCACACTGGCTGTTGTCTAAGACAGGATAATGGCCCGAAGGGACATTGGATTGAACTCAGCAGGGCAGCTCTGATGGCAGCCCTTCCCCACCTAGGAGAGGAATGCTGCTTCTTCCTCTAAAGAAGCGATGGAGTATTTCCTGGCAAAACTTCTGTCAGTCTAACTGCCTTCTTGTGGGAGTCCTTCCCCGCACGGCATCTTTGTTTTTTCACTTGACAGATTTTCAGGAATTGTAAGTCCCTCCTATTGGAAACGATTAGAAAATCTACTGTATTTCTCCCTCACCACACAATTTTTCAGTCCCTTGATAGAAAAAAGACACATCAGTCTCTTACAGCTGCATCAGATAAGAAAGTTTATTAGAACTATATGTCCTATGCAGGAAAGCTCTACTTTTTCAGAGAGATCCTCACAAGTTTTCTGCTGTTTTAAATGAATCCCAAATCAATTTAAAAACCAAAAAGAGGTTATTCTGTAAAACTCTTGTCCCTCCAGCCTGATTACTACCTTCGGGAGTATCAGTGCTTAATTCATGTGAACTGAATGCAATGTTCATATCTGATATGAGTTAGCTCTGTAGCCTCATGATCTGCTATTGCCTAGAACAAGAAATTCTACTTTAAGCATTCTACTTATTACAAATAAGTACTCTTCATCTTTTTTCTTGATAACAGAAGTACCAACTATTTGATTAAATTACATCTTGTCTTAGCTTTGTTCTGAAGGCAAAGTCTGCGATCAAGACAAAATGAACACAAACATTCTATCAGGTGTCTGCTGGAGCACCATGTCAACCCATTCAGCAAGTGAGCCACTAGCTCCTTCCACAACCAAGCAAGCAAACCAATTTCACTCTCAATTTTCCAGACTGCAGTCTTAGTCCTCCCACACCAAGAGAAACCCCTCAAAAACATCATCTTTTTCTACCCTCACACAATGTTAGTTTAAAAAAGTGCCTAGAATTTTAACAGTAGCTTGAGTGCTAATCCAATAAAAGGAGATTGGTCAAATCATGTAGCTCAGTCCACTTTCAAAAGGTTACTCCTCCCTGGGTTTTGGTTTTGTGTGTGTCTGGTTTTCTTCACTAATAGCTGTTTTAATAGACTCAGTAGGTTTGTCTTAAATTTTTTGAGTAGCCTAATTTCAGCCACAGGACTTCTGGAACAGTCAAAAGATTTTCTAAATACTGAGGCTTCAAATTTTCTTCTGTTTATAGAGATGAGTACCAGGTGAGATCTTTTCATCAATTTTACATCAGTTGCTTTATTGAAGAAACTACAGTTTCCTGATGTGGTTGAATTCTTTCTTGGATGGATGTAGCCATTTATTTCTTTTATTTTTTTTCCCAAGAGAGATTAAGAAAACCAACCAATGTGCTGATCAAGGTGATGTTTTTGAATGTGTTTGGCCAAGCGGATGGTTACCATAGCTTCCTGACATGGCTGAATGGTGCTTTGCCTCCCTGAACTTGACAAATCGATTCTTTTTAATACTGAATGACTTTCTACAATACCATGTTGATCTTTTCCCAGGATTAATTTTCAGCCACAGTAATAAGAGTAGAAATATACGTACATACATATATACATATTGTTTTATAGGGAAACCAAAGGCAATACTAAACTCCAGGCACATTTTTTCCAGAACCTAATGAAGTAGAGCTGTTTTATTAAAAACCTGTGGGAAAAAGCCAATGAAGGCATTTGGAGAAGGGTGCTTATGAGCCACTGCTGAGTCGTAGGAGTTGTTCAGCATGCTCATTAGCAACAGTGCCTCCTTGTTCTCCTGAGCTCAGGGAACTCAGAAAACAAGTCAAGGTACCACCATCACACCAGGTGGAGACAGGCCCTGCTTCAGAAGAACAGTTGCCAGGTGTCTATGGGTCAGCCTTTAAGGCACTGCCTTTAACTCTCCTTGCTCCCCAGCATCACTAGATCTCCTCATCCCTTCCCAGTACCACAGACCTTCCTCTTCCTGAGCACTATGCTCCCTCACTGCAGAACAAGAAGGATGCAGGAGGATGAGACAGTCAGAAAGGCTGCTCAAGGAACAACACTGCTGTGCCTCCTTCCTGGTTTCTAGCATTGCCACCTCGCAGAGTGTTTTATTCAAGCAAATAAGCCCAGAAGAGTAGTAAGCCCTGGAGCCCACTCTTTGTCTTCGGTGTTTGAAAAAACCCATGCTCAGCTGAAGAGTTAGAAATGCTTTCATGCAACATGGACCACTCTGTCCTCTGACAGCCCACTCAGCCCCTCAGCTAGCCCCTCCTTTCAAAGATGATCTTCAAATTACATCTGATATCCAGTTACATTCCTGATAAACTCTCACTTGTCGGGAGTTTGGCCTTATTTTAACAACTGAAAAAACATCTGTTGTTCTGCTGTGGCCATCTGCTATCAGCCCCAAGAAGCGTGGCCAAAAATACCTACATAATTTGAAGAACAGTGTTAGCTGAGATCTAATATGTGTCAAGGCAGCCCGATAAATGGGACGTCTTAAAATCTTCTATGAATGAATGGGATTTGGCTTCTATGTCCAAGAGCAAGGTAGTATGATTTTTCCCTTTGAAAAGGGACAGCAGCAAAGGGAACTACTATTACACCATATTAAAATGTGATAAAATTAATAGTTTATTTCAAGGTGGAAGTTAATAAGCATGAATAAAAAAACCAAAGGGACAATAAGCAACCTTCAGAATTTAAATGCTCTCTAACTTTACAGTCATAACTTATGGTTGATAACAAGGCATCAACAAGCTTGTCATGAGCGATAACTCACTTAAAGGTGGATTACAGTGGATCCCATTATGCGTAACTTCTTGAAGGGAGAAGAACCAGAGGAATTACTCAGGCTGTCCATGCCCAGCATTCAAGACTTTATTGTGTGGCAGTCTACAGAAGACCTCAGTCTTAGCTTCCAGTAAATAACACAAAATAATCACCACCTGAAATGCCCTGCCCTGTGACTTTGCAGTTAGGTCACTTGTGAGGACTCTATCCAACTCCCACTGCCTCCCACAGAGTCCTCCCATCTGCTGCAACAGAGGCTAAATAGACACTTCGATATTTGGGATTGGATGTTTTCAAGCTTCTGGGCATTCATCCCTAAAGTGTTTCACGATATAATTTGTAAACATATTTTTTCCTCTTCAGTACTCTTATCTGCCTCTGGAAGAGTACGAGTTGCTGTGAACAGATGCTCTAGACTGAAACAGGCAACAGTGACAGGAAACCCAAGAGTGCATTCTGTAACATGCTGTAATTCTAAAAATGCTTCTGTGCTAAGCACTAGAGCAATTTTAGCTTAAGGTTAAAGTTTTCATTAAAGACCATATATCCCATGCTGATAAAATAGTTCATTCAACTCCTAGGCTTGCCAAGCTAAACTGCCTAATTCTTCACATCAGATCCTTTACTAGGAACAAAGCTAAAAAGACATTTTACAAAATGCTAAAATTGTTCTCAGCTTACTTTTAATTTCAGTTTTTGCCATAATACTTTGCCATAATACTTTGCCATATTCAACTATCTGCCTTTGATCATTTGAGAAAACATTGTGGAAGTTTGCAATAGAAATAAAAAAAAATAATCAATGAATAAATAAATAATCCTGATTTAAAAAAAGAAAATTCCTGGTTTGTATTTGAAATTAATTTGGTCTTATTCAGATTAAGACAATATTTATTCAAATCTTCAAGTTTACCTTAAGAGTGGAAAAAACAGTTGACCTCCATAGTCCTTTACAATACTTCCAAGGGACAGAGCTTCATTACACAAAAACCAGCTACTCTTGTTTTTTCATGACTAGTGAGTCTTCGAGAGCAAAGTATGAAACAAAAATTCATCTTTTTAATGTTTATACGATCTGCTTTTCTAGTCAAAGGTCAGAATTTTCCCTAAATCAAGGAAACCTACAGTATTAAACCAACTGTTTATGCTAAATGCAGCCAGAAAAAACATTGCATTAGGGGCCCTTTTGGGAGAAAATTTAATTTTTCATAGTGATCTTCTAAAGCATATTTTGGGATACAAGCAACAATTTTGTTCTAATTGCCATACCATTGATCAATTTTAAAAGCCAGTTGTTGCTTGAATAAGATGATAAACACATGGTACAGGTAAGCAGCAGAGGGTACACTGAAAATGCCACCTCAGAAATGCCCATAAGTCGGCTGCCAAGTCGCTAATGTTCAGACAACACCTTCACATCTGCTTGTACTCCTCCACGGCCACTTCCAGTAAGAGGCATAAAACCTTACAGCCACACATCTATTCTTAGGAGCTGATCTTTTACGCAGCGATTTCACTATGAAAAGTAATGGAAGAGAGTTACCTGTTGACAGACGGTCCACCAGAAAGAATCACAGAGAAGGGATGGAAGGGTCGCCACTCACGTCATTGCACTCAACACAAACACTCCTGTGCCTCAGGTGGGGTACCTGGCAATTGCATGTTCACGCATAGTCATGAAGGAGAGCAAACAAGTGATTTGAGAATGGTCCTTTGTAAAGCATGAAGTAACAGCCATCACAGATTTCAGATAAAATGTTTGATTTAGCAGCACATTTTACAGCTCCTGAGAATTCCCCACTCTTACATGAATATCTTTTGAAATTCTTTCCTGAGGCAGGCACAGTGAAATAAGGCACAGAGTGATCATGTTCACACTGTCAGCAAAGGCAGATCATTCATCTTTAATCAGTACTGCCCTTTCTTCCCACCCACTACATCATAAATGCAGACTCCCAAAAGACTTGATGTATTTTGTTCATTGCAGCTATACAAACTCATGCTGGAAAATAACCTGTATTCTTTGCTTCCATGTACGTTATTTAGCATTAAGCTGTATTCATGAGTCTTGTCTAAAATAGGCTTTTAACAACTTGGCAAAATTATTGACCTGCAGTGTAATTCATTACAATATCCACCCTTGTATTTTCCGTAGAACAAGCTAACAGTGGTTTAACAATAAACCAAAAACCTGTCCCAGGAAGAATGAGGAAATGTAATATTTTGACTTGAGAATCGACACGAACCTGAGACTTCCAGCAAGTTTTTTTTTTTCACAATGGCTTTCTTCCCTTTCTCATTTGTTGTGATCATGGGTTTCTGCACTGACCTACTGTAATTTCTCCAAAAATAGTTCTCAAAAACATAGCTTTTGTATAGCATAATTTTACACATTTACTAAAGCCAAACAAACTTTTGCAGGATTCATGATAATTTATGCATAGGCAATTAAGGCAGGGATGTTGCTTGCAAGCATTTGTAAGAGTAACTACCAATTTCCCAATCAACCTGTTGAAACACTTTAACATACCTTAAAAATAATTTTGGAAATCTACTTACTGCATGATGATTTTCTACAACATGGGTGAAAATAACTTGGTTCACTCAAACCAGGTGCCACACTTGGCACAGGTGGAAGTCTAGCTGACATTTGCATAATATCCATCCTCACAGACCAGATGTTCTCATTATTTTCCCGACTATGACCACTCTTTTCCCACTCTCATGAGGGCTCAGCGTCTCTTCTGCTGTCAGGGTATTACAAATGTGTGGAAAAAACAGAAGCTTAGAATGGCATATAAATATTTTTAGTAGAGCAGAGAATCTGCAGCTAGCTTTCAAGATTTAAAAGAGATCAACTACTATCAGAATCAAAAACTGTAAGGAAAGTCAATCAACTTTTTTTTCTCTATGGAGAAAAGGAAAAAAAAAAACACAAAGAAAAGGAATGACACAGCCTTATGTCATACTGCATAAAGGTATTAAGTCTTTTAAAGCATTCAGATCACTCACTTTTTTACACTAGGTGCCAGCACTTCTGAAGAGAAAACAGTTCCTTTCTGTTTCAAGTAATTCTGCTCAAAGCTGAAGACAGAATGCAAAGAATATTCTACCCAAATACATTCAACTCAATTTAATCACACTCAGATTACTTATTTGCCCCACAGAAAATACACTTAATCATCCACAGTCTACCCAAGCACAGGATGCTGAGAATTTAGGAATAGCCAGTTGTTTAATTCCAGGTTCTTCCCAAGAAAGGCAGACTCACTGGCCCCCCATTAGCAGAAATCCTCCTAACATTGTCCATTCAATTAAAAGATATAAATTAAGAAACTTATGCATGGACTGTATATTAAGAGAAGCCAGACTGTAACTAAATCAATAGCCTATAATTCTCATTTGCAAATAGCTAAGTGCTCTGTTTGGCAACCCAGGTAACTCCTATCAGTTGTCTTAAAACAGTTTAACTATGGAGCAGACAAGTTACAGCAAAGTAAACTCATTTTCACTTAGAATTTACTGTAAATAGAGTCATAGTATAATTTAGATTGAAAGGGACCTCGGGAGGTCAAGAAGATTAATGCCCTGCACCCAGCAGAGTCAGCTCCAAAGCCACGTCACTCAGGACTCTTATCGCATTGAAAACCTCCCAGGGATAGGCTGCAGAACCTCTCTGGGCAGCCTGTTCCACAGATTCACTGTCTTCATGGTGGAGTTTCATTACCTTTAATCAGAACCCCTAGTTACAAATTATGCCACCATCTCTCACCCTCCCACCATACACAACTGCAAACAGCAGACCACTTCCCTGGCAACTTCTTCGCATTAACAGAGGGTTATTAGCTCCCTCCTGAAGGTGCCTCTTCCATTACAGAAAAGATCTTGTTTATGGGCAAAGAGGAAGAATAACATATAAGCTTATATATAGGTAAAGCTAAGAATTTATTGTTAGCTTAACCTAATTCAAAGACCACTATTAGCCCAGGAAAAGAAAGAATAACAACACATACTGTTAAGAGAACTTTTATACAGAAGTAGTTCCAGTAATACAGTTAAAATCGTAACACGCACTTCTCTGTTTCTTTCCTTGTTCTGGGGTTGTTCTCACTCCTCTGGGTCTCAAAGTCAATAGTTCCAGATTGCTGAAAAGGATAATGTGAAGCTGTCAGCATCCTTCGTTGGGAGGAATATGCTGCTGCTTTCTTCCTCCTCCCTCTAGGATCCAATGAGGTTCCTTTAATGTTTGCTAATACACTTTTATGTCTTTCTTTTTCCTCATTGACCTGCAGCTCCATGCTACATCCAAATGTATGATACATGGTGCTTTCCACACGTTAGGCACGATTTCTTTGTTCTGTATTTTTCTTTAAAAAAAAATAATCAAAAAAACCCAAACAAAAACCAACAACAATCTACCCCCTCAAACAAACATGTACTTGACCACCAGTGAGTAACTGCTCACAAATATGAGTACCAACACAAAAAAAAAAAAAGACCATACCTGTAATTCTTTTTAACAAATTGAGGAAATGGACCTACAATCATCTTCAAAATGGTTCCCTTCTGAGTTGACACACAGCTGCACATGATATTGCCGATGTTCAAGGCAATTCCACAGATCATTTTCTGAAAGGCTGGTGAGGACCTCCATAATTTTTGCTTTCATGTCTTCTACTGACAAAAAAATTGAGGCCCTTTGAGCACTAACTTGATCTTTGGGAAGAGATGGAAATTGCAGGGAGCCAGGTCTAGTAAACAGAGCGTGTGCTTGAGCACAGAAATGATGTTATTGGCTAAAAACTCCTTCACAGACAACGCATTGTGGGCTGGTGCACACCAACATTTTCCAACCGAGGATAAGAAGACATCTGTATTTGAACACACGTCCACTTGTACTGAGTGAAGAGACCAAGCTGAGCCTTGTCTCACTGTGGCAGGTTAGAACATGTTCTATCAACACCTCCCTGTCTCTCCCCTCCCGTTCTTGGCTCCTGAGCTCTAAGGTTAGCCTCTATTTTTTGTTTTGGTTCGCATACGACTACAGGGTCTCCAGTCCCTTACACGTGCCCCATCATCCATTTGTACTTCCCCTACAACATCCTGTTTCCACTTCTACAGGCCTCTGCTATCACACCATGCCTCCATTTCACTACACCACATCGTTGTTTTGGTTACAAACATCCCATTAACCATAAATTAACTGCTTATCACTCTTAGGTATATAAGCCCATGGCTGCACCACACAAAGGTAAACAGAAGTAAAACAAAGTGGCCAGACACCTGGCCAGCTGGAGAAATCATTATCATAGCAAAGCTACAGGCAGGTCAAGAACACTCCAGAAAAGGAAGCCTGACAAAGCTCAGTCCTCAGAACTTGCAGACTCAGTACTAAGCTTATAGCTTGATATTACTAACAGTAATACAGTACTACATCATTTCCTTCTTCCAGTGGAATACAACAAATGCCAGGAACCCCATCACAAGTACTATCAATACTCACTCTGCTATCTGTTGCTCATAGGTAATTCCAATACATACACTATCCAGGGAAGCACCTACTTTAATTTACCTCCTTTAACTGCTCATGTTCATAGCTGAACACTGCTTCTTCTCTGTAGAGAGGAGAAAAGCTACATAGGTGTCCAAAGGCTGGCCCTGTAGCTCATACAACATTCCTTCAGCTGTTGAGTGTGAGGGGGTGGGGCTAAGATTTCAAGTTGATGATGATGGTGGTAGTGTATAAGCAGTGAGTCCTTAACCATTCCAGTTAAAAATAAAAGAAATTTCACGCACTTATTTGGCTAATTAAGCACTTCCTTCTAAAAGACTAAGTTACTGTGCTGAAGGTACTAAGACTGTGTATGTATGTATCTGTAGGGCAAGCACCAAATTTAGAGCACTTTTCACCCCCACAATTAAGAACCCCAAAATTCAAAGCTTAACGTGATCTGGACAAGCTTAACTGTCTTCTAGTTATGATGGGAGGGAAAAAATAAGGATATCAAAGCCCAGATTTGAGATAACACCCCTGTGCCTTTTTATTCTCCAGCACAGTGAAGCATTTGGGCAGACCCCTCATTTTCAGTTTTCACCTTCGTTTCCTACCAACCTCTGCTAGGAACAAACTAGCTGTGAAGCACCTTCTTCAAAGCTAGTTCATTCCTTTTCCTTTGAGGCACAACGTATTTTCCTCTGGTCAACTATGCTTCCCAAAGGCAGTTAAAAAATATCAACCCACTCTCAAGACCCTTTGTCTTAAAGATTCCTTGGAAATTTGTGACCTTGCACAGCAGCTTAAAAGCATAGGCATTTTAAAAAGCTCATAAGGATGTGGAAAACTCAGACAGTATTTTTTTGTTCCAAGTGCAAAGAACACTTCGCTAATCAAATCTGTCATAGCTCTTCACTCTACAGTGTAACAGGCCGAGTCTTCCAGCCTGCTCAGTGATAAATCTATAGAATCAGAATCTCTAGGCTGGAAAGGACCCACCAGATCATCAAGTCCAACCATTCCTATCAAACACTAAACCATGCCCCTTAGCACCTCGTCCACCCATCCTTTAAACACCTCCAGGGAAGGTGACTCAATCACCTCCCTGGGCAGCCTGTTCCAGTGCCCAATGACCCTTTCCGTGAAAAATTTTTTCCTGATGTATAGAGACAATTTTGTGTCACAGGCAACCCTAGCAGGAACTCTACAGACAAACACCCGAAGTCTCAGAAAGGATACACGTTGGGAAATGCTGCACTGCTCATCGTAAGCCACCATTGTCTGTGAGACAAGTTCTGCATGCTGCATGTAGGAAGGGGGATGGGGAGAGAACAGTACGTGCAGACAGACAGAAGTGGAGACAGCAGTATTAAATTACTTATAGAATCATAGACTAATTCAGGTCCGGGGGAGGGGGTGGGGTGGGTAGGGAGGTCTCCAGTCCACCCTCATGCTCAAAGTTGTGTAGGCCACAAGGTTGGATCATCTTACTCGCAGTTTAATCCAGCCTTCTCTTGAAGCTCTCCAAAATACAGACAGAACAATCTCTCTGGGCAGCCTACTCCACTCTCTCTGTCCTAAGGGTGAAAAATTTACATCTTGGTAGAACTTGTCCTGTCTCATTTTTGGCCTGGTGCGTCTCATCCTCCCACCAAGCATCCCCCAAGAACGGCTTTGCTTCATCTCATTCAGTAGGTTCTCTAGGATCAGCTACATGCTCTAGCATCTTTGATTACAATAGTCTGGATTTCTACCAGATGAGCAAAGTCTGTGGTTCTAGTGAGACATGACAGAGGAGCAAGTGAACGGACCTTCCAAGAGGCTCCATTTGATCCTAGTGATAAACAGCAACTCCAGTGGTTGAAGAGTGAACCAGGAGTCAACAGCCACTCTTGCAAAAGAGGGGACTTTTCATAGCATTTTAAATAAAATGATCCAGACTGATAAATGAAGTGTCAGTTTCTCAAAACAGCAAACTCTAGGCAGGAAACCCTTAGCATCTCAGATCAAGGGATAAACAATCAACCTTATTAAACCAACAAACCAAGTTTATTTATAGAAGTCTGTACAATTGTGATGAACTATGCTAGGACACCAATGAAACAAAGTAAACAAATCTCTCCCTCTCTCTAGGAGCAGGAGGTATAGTCACTCACCTTTACATGCACTTAAAGGAAAAAAAGATTACAGCTTTCATACACAGTTCTGTAACTATTCAAGAGTACTCTTGATGGATTATTCTCAATAGAAGAGGTTTGCACGATAATTTACTGACTGTTGCCTTTTAAAAAAAGTATTTCAGCAAAACCAGAGCCTTTGAGAGGCTAAGTGGCAGTTTCATAGTTGCAAGTAACTAGGACATAGTCCATCATTCAGATCTGTATTGTTAACTCACTGCATCCCTGTTTCAGTTGTCTCCAGTAAAAGTTAATTGCAACACTGTACAGGTTGTATTCATCAACATTTTGGCCATAGCTGAGATTATTCTTGTGTTACCAAATGTATGCCTAAAATCAATACATCAAGGGCAAGCATATTACAAAATAATGAATTTTACTCAATTTTACCTTTAGAGACACTTGTCACTGCACCTCAGAGCTCAGAGGCATTTTTCTGTAAAAATCATTTCCTGAATCGTTTGATTTTGCAATTATTTCTGCAAAGCATTGGAGAGTGGTTATTTTGAAAACTGGCTATTATAAATAACTTCAGGGTGTTTATTACAAATCTGTAATACCATTGAAGCTGTTAAAAAAATCATATCAAATGCATATCTACACAGTGAATCACAATGCCTCCTATGAAGTTATCACAGTAGATTCCAAAAATCCACTCTTAGAAAGTTAAACATACATATATGTGAAAGCCTACTACAGCTCCAGAGAAGCTGCCAAAATAGGCCAAATAAAGGAATCTGATTACATATTTACAGAATAACCCACGTTTCCAAAATCTATTGTCTATTCTGTAAATAAGTGTTAAAGGATTCCTAATTACTTGTTTAGATGGTAGGCGAGAGCTGCTTCATAGGTTGATTCTTTTTATGCACAGTCCATAGTACCAATCTGCACACAATTACATGATGTTTCTTTAAAGCTACTGTTAAAAAATGAAGAGAAAGTTAAATAAGAACTAGATTAAAGTTTCATTAAGAATCCAACAAGAAAGCATCAAACAGAGGTTTAAATGTAACCAGTGTAGGATTTCAGAAAAATAGTAATGCTCTGACACAAGAAGAGCATCAGCATTTTCCCTCTTCAGGGTCCCCCAGAAACATTCCTATCCAGTTCAGTGCTTAACTCATTATACATATACTGGTCTGAGTAGGAACAAACACGTGCTTGCACGCTTACCTGAACAAGGGCCTCTAATCTTTTAGGCTTCTAATTCTCTTTTAGTTTAGTTCTTAGCTCCATATATTCCATTGTATCTTGTTTGGAAAAGCTCCTTGTTAAATGTCACTTATTATTTACACTTTGATATTTATTTTTTTACACCTGAGTGATAATTTAGCTGTCACCTTGTGTCCAGTCAAATATTCCATAAAGCAATACAATTCTTGTGCTAGTGTTGCACTTGTAGCAGTTTACATATAAAAAAATGTGCATCAGCTACCTCTCATACATTACCCACTGACCTTTCCACTATGTCCTCACTGTGCCCTTCCTCTTGCACAAAATGCCTTTTTTTTTTAAAAAAAAAAATCATTTGTTTATAGAAGCCCCTTTTAAATGGTTCATAAAACAAGAAATTAAGTAAGCTGGAGCCCAGTGAAGACATGATGACTTAAATAATATTAATATTGGAAGTTTGGAGAAGAAATTAAAGCCCAACCAATGAGCACCCCATGGCCATTCCAGAAACAAGTTACTCCACTCAGTTTCAGTTGGAGACTCCGGATGTCCTATTGATGACAAGTTCCACATCAGGAGCCGTGTACCTCCCTCTCATCAGTTAAGTGTAAGTAAAGAAGGGAACATGAAGTTGAACAGCTATATCAGCCAAGTCGTTTTAGTAAGAAGAATCACATTTAATGAGTTTCTTTCTTGCAATTTCAGATGCTCAGGTACAGCTGGTAGAAATTCATAACAGCCGTAAAGAACTGTGACAGACGGATACAAATAGTACTGCAGCTTAAAAATGATAAAAAACACCTGAAAAAAAGTCACACAACCCTTCCAAAAAAATTTACACTTTGAACCTAAGCCAGTTTTTGAAGATTCCCTTCTCCAAAGCTAGGAGGAAGGAGGAAGAAGAGGAGGAAGAAAGTGCAGATGACCTTCCAGCCACAATGGTCTTGCGTCAACGTTTATTCACCGTGCCTGTGGTGGTATGTAAGGGGAGATCACCAAGTGCTGATTCTGTGACCACCAAGAGATTCCTATGGAAATCCAGACCTCAGGCTAATACTGAACACAGAGTGTGCCAACAAGTTGCATTGACAAAATAAAAGCAAAACTCAAACTAAAAGAAATGGGAAAACTCCAAGTAGCACAGATCCACATTTGTGAGGGGGGCAGGAAGAAAGGGCAAGAAGGGAGGTCTATACAGTAAATAGTTGAATGGTTTATGTTACAGATGACTGGCAGTTTTAAAGAGTCTCTTCCCAGCTCCATTGCTGCTCCAACCCAGAAGGGAGAACTGAAAAGGAAGGAAAAAAAAGTAGGACATAGTCATGGAGCATGCAGGATCAGAAGCAGCAGAGTGGGCATGCTCAAATAAGCCCCCGCCTCTTTTTGTAGTCCTCCAAATTCAATGATCGCCGAGGGGCACCATCTTTTGCTGGTGGAGCCTTGGAGGTGATGGCCAGTGCCTTAGATTCTGTTGGAGATAAGAAATAAGTGAGGAACAAAATACATGAAAACTGCAGATCTTTACTTGTTGCTTTTGCTGATAATTTCACCCCCAAATATTTGCCTTTTCTCTATCCACATAGCACAAACACAAATTATAGAACACTACATCAGACACCCAAAGCTTATCTGTCCTCAAAAGTCATTAAACAAATCAGCAAAGTAAGTATCGGTAGATATCAAGGCTTATTCAATACAACAATCTTGTCTGTTCCCCAAAGATTATGTGAGTCAAGTACTGTAGACTGGAAGAATATCCCAGAAAACAGTCACAATCTCCTTTTCTCCCTAGGCATTTGGAGCAAGGATATGGGGACATAAGTGTTTCAGTTTAATACAATACAGTTGTTCTTGTTCTCTCAATGGATGTCATTAGCACAAATGCTGCTCTCCCCAGTTCAAAACACTTGCCAAGATGGCAAACTGAGTTCTTGCTCCTGTTTTCAAAAGCCAACCAAATACGTTCTACCACAATGAACTGGACTATCCCACCCCCAAACTCAGCTGAAACACCTACCTGAACTGGGAACCTGAAGATCAATCTTCACATCAAAGTCATGCACTTTGAAAAGATCTTCCGAGAGGTCACTGGCTGATTTAGAGTTCACATCTTTATCCTTCCCTTGACCCTGAAATAAAAATTACAGGTAAGTTTCCAACCCTTATCTGTCCACATAAACAGAGATAAAAATGTGTTTTCCCCTCTTCTGTTACAAACATTCTTAGTTCAGCTTTCATGCTGCTAGAGAAATTTAGCTTTCTTTCCCCAAAAAAGAAAAAGCCGTTTCTTTTGTGCATTAATGCTCTACACGCCAACTATTTCTAGAGCTGAAGCATGCACATCTACTATTAGTCATAAGCTTCTAGAGCAAAACGGTGACAGTAGGAGAAACGCAACAGGGACAGAAATGGAAACTTGCCTTACTCATGTCCTTTGGAGCATCTGGTAATACACCAGACCCGTATTTTGCATTTAGCTGGGCAAGGATGGCAGCTTGGACAGCAGGATCTCTGGACTGCAGAGAAGAAAAAGGGAAAAAATGGAAATCACAGTATATGAATTGGCAAAAATTATACTGCGACTTTGTTAAACTGGCACTCGTATCCATGAATCTAAACCCTAAAAGTCTGCAGAGTTAGCCCAGTTTTCAGCATCTCGGAGACAGCTGAAATCATCCTGATACCAGTACAACGAATCTGACAGTAATGCACTAAAAGTTATCGTTCAGAAAATCTCTCTTTGAGAAAATGAGAAACACATTTTTTTTAATATAGTTTGCTCCTGTGACTATTGCTAGATCTATTTGCTTTCAGCTTGCATTTCTGGCTTGAAATACTCTACTAGGGAGCAGAAATCTTTAGAAGATATTTCCTTTATATCGTAGCTGCCTACCATAATAAAGCTACTCAGTTACAATTCTTTTCTAATAAAGACTACAACAGAAGAAATCATTTAATTCAAGCCCTGCAATAAAATTCCTTTTCTATTCCCTTGCCAGTTTGTGGAAACTGACGAAATACAACCACATCAGATTTTTAAGAACTAACACCAGAACCATATACTGTGTTAGAACAGGGCTCAACGCAGACGAATTGCTTAGAAGTAGGAGCTGATCGCCTTGCTATCCGTCATTTATACAGGGACTGCAGCGGCAGGTTTTGTCACAGTGTCAAGGGAGAAGTTTGCATTAAATCACTATCCATCACAGGTCCAAAATGTCTGGTCTCCTCATTCCTTTCACAGACTTTTAAAGGAAGTTTCATTTAATTAGAAACTAAACTCACACTGAAGCAAACTGCCTTCCCAGAGCTGACTAAATCTGAGTAATTCTACACAGAAGAACAAACCTAAACCACAGTTGCTTCTCTACGTATGTACTCACATTACTTATGTCTTTCAGATTTTGCATTAAAAAAAGAAAATTGTTTTTTTCCTTCTTTTGGAATAGTGAGAGCAGGATCTCACTCAAGTATATCTCACCCCAACATTTGAAGCATTAATAGCATATGGCACAGTTGGGAATGAATATAAACAACATTTTCCTTCCTACTCTATGTATTGCATTGCTTTCTGCTTCTTTGCAAATAGACTAAAATGAACTTAAGCATCTTACATTAGACACTATCGTGGGCTTGCACTGCCGCCTGGTAAAGGGGTCCATTTGTTGGTTTTTCATACTATGACTTTCAGCCTAAAGAAAAAGCACATGGTTTTGCAGAGTTAGCTACTTGAACCCTTGTATATCCTCCCACAGCACCCCATCCATGCAAGCACCCATCAGCTATGTATAACAACACGAACAGAGGAAAACCAGCAACAGCATTATAGACCAAAAAGATTTTGACACACCCACAGTCCTATGCTTCACAGGCCAAAACTGTACTTTTTGAATATAACACAGAAAACGGGTACACACCTCGGGTTAGTTAAGGTTTAACCATTAATTAACAAGCTTAAATTTTTCCTTAACAGAGATGTCATTGCAAGGAATTATATTTCCTTTACTATTTGATTCTCTGACGTCTCCTTTCTGATTTCTTTCCCATACAAAATGCACTAAGTCATCATTACAGTCTGCAATCTGCAATTGAGCTGACCAAAAGGATAAAATAGTCTGCCTTAAAATCATGTCATTTGCCTATACAGAAGATTTTATGGATCATCGAAAAAAATTAACTTCACCATGCAATTATCACCCTTTGCATCATTTCATGTCTACTTGTACAGAAATATTAATGCAGCACTATTTACCACAAGAGCCTTCTCAGACTCAACGATATTCCACTCTCTATTTCTCTGGTTGATGTAACTGCAGAATGGAAAAAAGGAGGGTGGGGGAAAGAAAAAGAAAGTGACTGTCATTTATCAACAAAACACCCAACAGCATTCTTGCAGCTTCATCCTGATCACAAAATACTCTTACTGCAATGGAACTGCTACCTGGGACACGTGCGAGAGTTTATATTTCTGACAGTTTTCACTGCCTTGCATCTGTCATTCAGCTAAGATATGGAAATGCTAATAGAGCCATGATACACATTTCATCAATATACTGTACAGGAAAGAAGAGACAATTCTTGCAGTTAAATTGCTACTGCATTAGTTTCACTTCTCCCTGTATTTTCATTGCTACTACTTAAGAAAGAAAATCCCCAATATCTGTTTCTTACCTGATTGCAGAGATGTTTTTTGTTCGTTGACGATCCAGGGCCTCTGCTCTCTCTTCAAGTTCATTAAGCTGATCTTGAATCTGTTTGGCCTTATCTTGGTCCCCCAAGTCCTCAGCCATAGCCTTCAACCAAACAGTAACTTGTTAAACATTACCCTACCACCAAGCTAGAAACATGAGGGGTAGACTCATGAATCAGCCAGCTAACCACATACCAGTTGCAAGTGCTCTACACTGTATGGTAAGAATACAACAAAGAGCTAAACTCTCCTGAAATAGCTTAAATAGGTTGAAGGCAAATTGGGACTGAAGAATTCTGAAAACCTCTGAAATCCCTTGAACTCAGGAAGACACAGAACACTAGCCCCAGCATAGGGAGGGCAAGTCAGTCAGATGATTTAAGTTACAAGTTTGATTAAAATTTAGTATCGCTATTTACTGGCTCAGGAAAAGAATGATTATTTCTGCAAAGGTCAGTTGCCACTGTTTTTCAGGGAGTTGGATTGTTCCCTACCACATCCCCAAGCAACAACAGGGGCTTATTGTGCCACCTGGTGACAACAAAGAGCAATTCCACTCCGCTGCAATGAAAACCTAACAACTTGCATATTCCTGCATAGTAAAACAATGACCAAATAATACAGTTAAGCCAAAGCACATAGAATTAAATATTAATGCAAACTCTGTTATTACTGCACATGAAGCAGAACGTCTTGAAAAAGGCCTGCACAAATAAAACCAACCAAAACATGTTATGATTTCTTGACTTCTCAGCTTTGGCTTCTCTCAGCACATATTTGTTCAGGTAAGTCTACGCGTACAATAGTTCAGCAGCAAGTAAACCTTCCAGGAACATATTCTTTTCCATATAAATTACTGTCAATAAAGTGACAATTCAGTCATCCCTGAGTAAGAGATACATTGTCATGATTCTTATTTTTCCCCTTTTAAGAAGTATAGGAAAATCAACTTTCAAATGTTATTATGGGATATTCTGGGAAAAGAAACGAAAAAGAAAAGTTTCAAAAGCAGATCATCTTGTTTAAAGGACACAGGAGACAGCTATAATTGTTGGCAATTGCCCTTAGAAAAAGAACATGAAAGCTTTAACTGGGTTCTAAGTGCTCTGAACTCAGCAATGAACCTTGAGATCCACATTTTAGCTGTGCAGTCACAGTCAAGCTTACTGCTGACTACTGTCAAAATCCAGATGAGCCTCAGTTCTTCAGAATAAAATGCTGCATTAAAGCTTGTGGAAATAATCTCATCTCTCACCTTCTCCTTTAACAGCTGAGTTTTCTTCATAGCATAATTTGGAGGTGCTTTTCTGAATCTTTCCTTCTCTTTCACAATCTGTAAGATGCAGAGGAAACAGCAATTGTGAATATGCAAATATGGAAGTCTATTTCAATACCTCGATAACAGAAGCAATAGGTCAATAACACCTAAGAAACGTACTTACTGGCACAGAATTTTACTCATGCTCTCTCTGCTGCATTTTTAAGTTTGTGAATCGGTAATGAGTTACAGCTCCATTCTCCTCAGTTATGACCTACAAAAATCTGACGCTAATCACCCTTGGTAAGCATTAAGCAAGTATTAAACTACAGAAGCAGTGATAAATGCATCTATCAGGATGCTGTTAGTTTTTTGGAACTTGAGAACTAAGCTGCCACACGCAGGTGTTCACAGCTCTGCAACTCACGTTGAAGAGGATATAACAGGGCACGACAGATGAAGTAAGGCAGAAGTGAGTGCTGGATCATCTAGCCACTCTATTCAGTTATGCAACTTCATTGTGAGCCTTTTATTTTCTTCTTAGGAAGCTAATACCACAATCATGTAGCTTTTTAACAGCCAGCGCTCTACTCCACAAGTTCTGCCACCTTTAAGCACTGCCACAGCCTTATTAAAACACACTGTTTACCTCCTCAATGTCCTGGTCATTGAACTTGTAGTTGAGTGCTTCTTTGATGGAGACTTCCTTCTTGTTTATCTCATCTAGTGTGGGTAGCTGCATCCCAGCAGAGAACATCTAAACAAAAGAGACAAACAGCTTACTTTCCACTTCAAGTATTCTTGACAGAAGGCTGCTAAAAGGAAAACGAAGTCTGGCAGACTTACCGCTTCCTTCCACTTCATAAACTCACTTTCAGTAAATTCCTGATTTGAGACAAACTCCAAACGAAACACACGCGAATCATTGCCATGCCTGCAAAAACAAAGCATAACAACATCCTCCTCTGATGGTAATGAGCCGCGATCTTGGACCTATAGGTGTAAACTGATTCAAGACACCCAAAACCAGATGATTAAGGCTACTCTTGTAGCTTGCATGCTATCTATTCCTAACTTCAGCCAGATCAGCCACAGTTAACAAGAGCTGTGAGTAGCAGTGTGGAGGAATACCAGACAGGAAAACGTCACTCAATTGTAGTAGTAAAACCCTCAGGAGAAAACAGAAACAGATCTCTCACACCTAAATCTTTTATACCCTACTTGGTGACTCATGGTATGATCTTTGGAGAAACAAAGTTCCTTAATGTTTGGACCTTTAAGCAGTACTGAACTGCACAATGCTGGAGCTGACCTCTATCTAATTTTCCATCTTTGCAATCAAAAGCCAAAAATCCCTAAATGTTTTCTGCAGAGCACTACCTTTAGCACTACCAGATAAACTACTAAAATGCTAGCAGCCAATACTAAAATTGCCATGGTGTAAATTTCATGTAAAGCATGGAGCTCTCCTGAGGTAACGCAAGAAGTTATTGAACATTACAATGGATTTAGGTTAAGATTAATTTTTTTTTTTTTACACACTTGCACATATGTGCATTCTTCATATGCCGTCCTGTTCCTCTCAAGTGGTTAATGTCCTTTTGTTTTATCTCACCAGGACGTTCTAAGTGTTAACCTCTACCTCACCAATCTTATAAGGGCCATAAGGACAACTGAGATATCCAAAGCTACGTTCAGATTTTTCCCTCCAAAGTACCATTTTGTGTTGCAACATGTATGCCGGGCTTAATCATGTATGCCTTATAATCAGATGTAAGAAATAAGTATCTTCTAACGACAGTGGAAAAAAGACATAGAATACTGCAAAGCCCAAGAGGCATATACAAAAAAATCATGGGTTATTAACACAAAGTGCTCAAATGTCAACACAATCACAATTCTCTGTATGAGGGTTTTTTTTAATGATTTCCATTATGCCCAAGTGGAAAAAAGCCCAAACAAACCCAACCCTGACATTCTAGCAGTGAGCAGCATGGCAAAGCCTAATCTTCTCTTTAGCTTTTATCTCCGAGCCACACACAGAATGTTATTTGCTATGAAAATGACACTGATTCACAAGCAGATAACGATCGCTTTCGTATCTTACCGCAACTGTAGTCCTTTGTTTGTTCGGGTACCACCAAGCTGGTAAACCTTTGCAGTCTCTACCACACCAGTTATTTCAGCAACCTGTATCAGAGTAAAATACACAAAAGGAAGGATGCCAGAGGGTTTTTTTTTTATTGTGTTCCTGGAATACATCTGGCATATTCAAACCTTTTCACTAGAGATCAAAAACCTTAATCTAACTAGCTTAGTCTGTACCTAGACTAAGGAAAGTAAGACCCTTCAGTGTACATTATCACATATTGAATTAGTTGATTTATGCATCACCTTTGAGTTGGCAAATTATATCATCTGAAAGCCTGATGCAGTTTTCCTTATCTTGTCAGTCTTGACCAAGCGGTGTATGTGTTCCTGCTTCTCCTATTTCCTATTCAATTAATGCTGGTTTGAGTTAATGCACATCCTAAATGAAATATCCCAATGCTGCTCACAAACACAGTCCCTCTAGGGACTGTTTAAACGCAATTTGAGAGAATATTATTGCAGCCTATGATTGTACAGTTACAAAAATGAAATGGAAAAAGCATGTTCTCAATTATTGTCTCTTCCGAGGCACACTGATGTACTAGAACTCATTGTAAAAACAAAAAACAAAAAAAACCCCAAAAAAACAACAAACAACAAAACCCAAGACCACAAAATAATGTGAGAACTTTCCCAGAAATAAGGAGGGAATGTTACTCATCCTTACTTGGTCAAAGCAGAATCCTGAACTTCCGTTTGCAATACAAACAATGAGACAAGACAGCATGAACCAAAGCTGGAAGAACAGGCTTTGTTAGTGCTCCCTCTTCACCTAGCTGGTCCCATAGATTTATTTTGTGTTTTCTCGTTATAAGCAATCTTTCTGCATTAATCACTTGAATTATCACAGGTACTCAAGAACTGCTAAGCTGCAAATAGTTCATTACAGCACTATAGAAAGAACTAAATCTGTTGTAACTAAACTCACCCGATAGACAGGTTTGCTGTTGTGATTTCCAATGCCAATACGGACAAAGCAGCCAGTGACTGTCTTGGCAAAGAAGGGCATATGACACCAGCGTTCCAGTTTATGTCGTGATAACCGTACTCTGTTCAGCTCTTCAGGCAAGGACACTGGCTGGGACTTAGGAGGAATTTCTTCTTTCCTGATTTAGGAAAAGCAAGAAGAAATAAGGAAGAAAAGTAGAGACATAATCACCAAAAAAGGAGTTCCAAGAAAGGTACAACATGACTGCTATTTTTAAATTACGAGTAAAAGGAATGATTCTTCATGCGCTTGTTGAGTGTAAATATCTGAATTTAGCGCTCATCAGAAAGGCTTAACACAAAGTCCCAAACTTGTGACCCATTGCCCCCACTACCCACAAAGCCTCACACACCAAGACAGTTTTTAGGCCAGTCCTTTAAGAGAAGCCAGCACCCATCTCTGCTCTGCTGACATGCCGGGGTTCTGTGACTGCCAAGCTATAGGACTAACCAAATTTGTAAACAGTGTAAATGGGGCCAAGGTAACAGCACGGAACTGAAGCTGCGAACCTATCCAGGATAAAACAGTCCCATGCACCACGATATAGAAACCAAGGACTCAAATCTGAGCAATGCAAGCGTGCCCAAAGGCAAAACCGCTTTAGAAACAACAAACTGCACCCAAACCACCCCCTAAAATAGCATGAAACGAATCTCTGTTTTTGAACACATACCTATAAGTAATCATAGTCCACTGTTTACTACTTACTCTTCCTCTTCATCAGAGGATGAAGATCTGGATGAGCGATCACTTTTCTCACTAGACTTATCATCCTCTTCCTCCTCTTCATCATCAGAGTACACTTCACTAGTTTTTAATGGCTGTTTTTTTGCAAGCAATTCAGCTGCGGAAAAGAGGATAGATAAAGGAAAAGCAAGATGTAAATTTTTCATGAAAGTTTCCCTTTAGAGCTGAAACCTTATTGTTGGGTTGGCTTGTTTTGGTTTTTTTTTTTTTTTAAATAAAAGGCAGATAGCCATTAATTTTATGGTGGAAACAAGTGCCACACGTTCAAATCCACTAGGGAGCTAAGCACTCCACTATATATACTCAAAGAAAGAAATCAAATATTTAAGAGCATCTTAAAACTGGTTGGATGGCCGGGCCCAGAGAGTGGTGGGAAATGAAGTTAACTCCAGCTGGAGGCCAGTTACAAGTGGGGTTCCCCAGGGCTCAGTGCTGGGTTCAGCCCTGTTCAATGTCTTTATCAATGACCTGGATGAAGGCATTGAGTGCACCCTTAGCAAGTTTGCAGATGACACTAAGCTGGGTGGAAGCGTGGATCTGCTGGAGGGCAGGGAGGCTCTGCAAAGGGATCTGAACAGGCTGGACCGCTGGGCTGAGACCAATGGCATGAGGTTTAACAAGGCCAAATGCCGGGTCCTGCACTTGGGGCACAACAACCCTGTGCAGTGCTACAGACTAGGAGAAGTCTGGCTAGAAAGCTGCCTGGAGGAGAGGGACCTGGGGGGTGTTGGTCGACAGCCGACCGAACATGAGCCAGCAGTGTGCCCAGGTGGCCAAGAAGGCCAGTGGCATCTGGGCTTGTATCAGAAACAGCGTGACCAGCAGGTCCAGGGAGGTTATCCTCCCTCTGTACTCGGCACTGGTGAGGCCGCTCCTCGAATCCTGTGTTCAGTTCTGGGCCCCTCACCACAAGAAGGATGTTGAGGCTCTGGAGCGAGTCCAGAGAAGAGCAACAAAGCTGGTGAAGGGGCTGGAGAACAGGCCTTATGAGGAGCGGCTGAGAGAGCTGGGGTTGTTTAGCCTGGAGAAGAGGAGGCTGAGGGGAGACCTCATTGCTCTCTACAACTACCTGAAAGGAGGTTGTAGAGAGGAGGGTGCTGGCCTCTTCTCCCAAGTGACAGGGGACAGGACAAGAGGAAACGGCCTCAAGCTCCGCCCAGGCAGGTTTAGGTTGGACATTAGGAAAAAATTTTTCACAGAAGGGGTCACTGGGCACTGGCACAGTCACCTTCCCTGGAGGTGTTTAAAGGACAGGTAGATGAAGTGCTGTGGGGCATGGTTTAGTGATTGATGGGAATGGTTGGACTCGATGATCCAGCGGGTCCTTTCCAACCCAGTGATTCTATGATTCTATCTTAAATTTCAGTTGTACTTATCTTTAGTATCCCAACTTGACTGCACATCACAATACAAGCTGGGCATAGCAAATGGATCTACAAGGTAAAACTATCACCATCAGACTTGCTATTTTGCAAGTTAAATAAACAACTTCATATTTGTTGAGGACCACATCAAAAGCCAGTAGAGTAACAAAAAGGGTTGCATCGAAAGTGCAGCAAGATGGACGTGATGACGTGCCGTGAAGAAACAAGCAAATGTAGACAAGGTAGCACAAGTATAATCCATAGGGTTCGGGTGGTTCAGAGATTAAATAATAGAATCTAAACGACCAATTCAATGGACTGCAATGAAAGCTTGGTTTGTTTTCAGATCACTCTGGGGAGAAGCACTGAGGAGGAATACAGCATCAGTGGAGCCAAACAATATCCTAGGTGGTCACATTGGGCAAAAGACCAGGGAAAACAAAGAAAAAGAATTCATTCACTCCAAGCTGTAGGACTTTTGTATTAATTAGAAACAGGAAGTAGCACTTTCAGAAAGCTGTAATAACGCCACAAAAGATGTAGCAATAGCCACACACTTTCATACCTGTTCTGTTCTTCCTTTTCTCTCTTTCTGCTTTCAGCTCCTCCATGGCCTGAGATTTCTTGTCTAGCTTCTCATCCCGCTTTGATCGCCGCTCTTTGTTATGTGACGTGACCTAAAACCATGCACACAGTCCCTCAACACCAAGTGCAATCCATAAATTGAAATGCATTAAAACAAAGATTGTTTGCAGGCTTTGAAAACATTTCAAGTAGAAACTATTAACAAACTCAATTTTTAAAACAGATTTTTTCAAGTTCATTTTTACAGAGGCTAGGAAGAGGGAAATCAATCTGAAGCTTATTTCTTTTTCCTGCTCTGTATCAAAAATAATGAACATATTTACACTTCAACATTCCTGCCATCAAGTCTTAGTCTCAAAATTCCTCCTTAAAGATAAAAAAGGACTAGAGAAATAAAATGGAAGTAATTCTGCAACCAACAAGTACTGAAGAAGAATTGGATGAACATTCTTCTGATTTTCTTCTCCTTCTGCAAGGTCAAATCAAAGCACTCGTTCTTATTTGGCAGTAAATAGGAAAGTTATGTTACAAAAATACTTAAAGCAGAAATAAAGTCGTGTAAAGTCTACAACATGGAAACAAATCTTAAGCCTTCTAATACTTTCCATTTCTAACAGGTGTATCTGGAATATCAGGTAGCACCTTCTATTATAAGCATAAGAGAGTCATTTGGAGCAAGTCAAAGTCATTTCTGGAAGGCACCATAAAGGAACTCTACATAAGATCCTTTTATATATGAATATACGTACACGCACCTACACATTATGCATTACGTATATGAACTGTATAAGTAGATACACATGTGTATATGTGGAGTTATGAGGTGTAGGTAGATGAGATTCACTCCACTTAACATGTGCCTCAGGTTAAACTAATCTCACCTAGTGTAAGTGTTAAACACAGATTTCACTAGAAAATAACATTGAGTGAATTGCCAGCTGGAGATGCCCTCCCTCTTTGCACAAAGATAGAGGCGACAAGTTCAAACAATTAACTAGTTCTCAGATGGGTAGAGTTAAGCAAGATTAAACCCATCCCATGCTGGGAGCCTACCTGCACAGACTCTATAAATAGTAAATGGCAGATGAACGGCTGAGAGCTGGGGTTGTTTAGCCTTGAGAAGAGGAAGCTGAGAGGAGACCTCATTGCTCTCTACCTGAAGGGAGGTTGCGGAGAGGAGAGAGCTGGCCTCTTCTCCCAAGTGACAGGACAAGAAGAAATGGCCTCAAGCTCCACCAGGGGAGATTTAGGCTGGACATTAGGAAAAAATTTTTCAGAGAAAGGGTCATTGGGCACTGGAACAGGCTGCCCAGGGAGGTGGTTGAGTCATCTTCCCTGGAGCTGTTTAAGGGATGGGTGGATGAGGTGCTGAGGGGCATGGTTTAGTGGTTGATAGGAATGATTGGACTCGATGATCCGGTGGGTCTCTTCCAACCTGGCGATTCTATGATTCTATGAAACTATCACCAGTTCAGCCACTTGAAACTACAGTTCCATTACAGAGGCCTCACCCAGAAAAGTGGTATTATCCTCATTCTGCTGGAGGTGAAAAAAATACGGAACTAATTCCACTCCTCCTAGAATTCAGGCTTTCCCTTGACATCCTTACCAGCAGAAACAAAGCATTCTTTCCAGAGTATGTGCATGCAAAATAACTAAATCAACAGCTGAGTTGAGTGGTTTCTGGCCTGCTCTCTCAAACTCTCACTTGCAAGAAAGACTTCATATCCAATGTTTCAGACCGAATGACAGAAGTCTGGCTAAAGAAACTGCAAAAGGTTGCTTTCCTGTTCTCATATAGGAAGACTACTACAGCACCTCTAGCTATAGCTACAACTTTGCATTTTTCATTAAAAGGAGTTACAAGCACATCCCTCAGCAGGCCTAAGATGTTGATTTCTTTACATGAACTGGAAATGCTACAGATAGCTTGAGAGTATAAATGAACTAAGTTCTGACCTGCTTATCACATTGGCACTAAGAGAAAACATTAGGGGCACAGAGAGGCAGCATCCTATCTCTTATTGCCAAGGGAAAAGGGTTTGTTACTAAGGGCAGTTTAATTTCCTACCTGGGATTCCTGGATCTGTGTGAGTTTTTTCTTCTCCTGCTCTTCTTCTTGCTTTTTCTTTTTCTCTTTCTTTTCTTTCTTCTTTGCTGTTTTTAGTTTCTTCTTGATTTCAAATCTAGTATCAGATATTGAAACAAAAAGAACATATGAAAGAATGCTCTCTCCAAGTAAGCAAAGTACTGCTCAGATGCTATCACACCTTAAGCTGTTAGTAGGCTCTAGGAAGCTTCCACTGCTTGCCCTAGATGGGTAACCCTTTAACTGCTAACCCTGTCCCCACTTCTCAAGCCCTCCCTTCCCCAAAGAAAACGAAGTGGAGAAAAGCTGAGTATAAAGAAGTGCAGGCTTACAGTTGACCTAAAGGGCACAGGAGACTACATAGTAATAGCCACTGCCCAGAAATCTGTCCTTACACCATCTTTGCCAAGATAGTGAGCATTGCATGCTGCCTCCAATTCTAAAAACAATTTGTTATTTCACAACATTTGACTCTCAACAGCTAAAGACTTGGTTGTTTAAAGCTCCTATCACGCTAACTTTTTCATGTTTAAATTCCATTTTTCTGCTAGCCTCAGTCTGTGTAAGAACAACAGCAAAGAAGTCAGAGAGTCGTCCTTTAGCAACTACATTCCAATGTACTCGGGTAGTTCAGTTTCTGCAGCCCAATTTAGGCATCTGCATTTCTACCTTCATGAAATATGTCACCCCAAAATCCTGTTTTCAGTCACTGTATTCAGAGGAGTAGTGATTTTGCTGGAACTGTCCTGTGACTGAGATTCCACTGCACCATGGACTGGTCATTGCTTTAGTCAAGTGTGCATATTGAAAAACACAAGCAAAAAAAGCACTTCATTTCCAATAACCAAGATATAAAATGTTATCCACATGCATACTACATGGTCCATTCTTCCTCAGTCCCTTACACCTGGATGTAGGCAAGTGCCAGGTGAGCTCATTTCCCTTTATGCTTTTAACATGAAGCCTAACACAGGGCACAGAAATTCTATCACACACACAATGCCTGTTGCAATCCCAATGAACTCGCAGTACAATATACGTACAAAGAGCTAGACAGTATTTTGAAGGATTCAACTTACCATAAAGTTAAACAACTCCCACCTCCCTTAGTCTACCTATCAACTTTTTTTTACATAGACCAGGACAAACTTGTTTAAGATTACTTCTGTAACTCAAGCTTAAATTCTTTAGCTTGTTTGTATCAAGTATTCTCTAGCATTCATTCCAAAAGAAAGGTATTTGGTTACTATGGAACAGCAAATTAAATGAAAAAAAGTATGGTGTCCTTCTACCTGATCTATATCCAATCTCTCACACATTCTGGTCCCTTTGAGGAAAGCAGAGTAGAGAAGGCACTAAAAGTATTATTAAAACCACTGACAGGCAGAGCTCTAACTAAGGCTTGGACAGTCTGGCATAGCTTGTATTGACATGATTTACGCAACAGACGTCCGTCCTCTAGAGAAATTTCTCAGCAAGTGAGAAGAGAGAAGTCACTGAAGAGGAAGAAAACTTACCCCACGTGTGCCAAATCTTTTCTGTTAGACACATGGGAAGAAAAATACCTTTACTACAAGGAGGCTGTCTGACAAGGCTGTTACAGTAACAAACCAACCCACAATCCTTAAAGTAGAAATCCACAACCAATCCTTGAAAATTACATATCCAACACCATTCCTTGTTATTTCATCTCTCACCTATTATGGCCCTGATCAGCTTCACATCCACATAGAGGCAACCCTAACACTGCTTTGCATTACATCATTGCTTTCTGAAAAATGCCAGAAGCTCATATGCACCTTACACTTTGTTTTGGCCTTTTTCCAAAGTATCAGTGTGTCACTAATACAGAAGAGAAAGCGTCCTTCTGGCATCTAGTGTGTGAAGCAGTAATATAGCTACAACGATCACTGACAGAGCCACGCATATTCAACAGCTGAAAAGCTTTCAGAAAGTAACACTTACAAGAACACACAGAATTCCCCCTGCATGCTTCTCAATTATCTACAAGGACAGTTTACATGTAAAATCTGCAATGAAGCTTAATTCACTTTATAGCGCTGAATGTTTGGACCCCAAGTACGAGAGCACAGTCAGCATGCTCTCCATGCAGCCTGTATGAAATTGCTACCAAATATCAACAGATATGAAATTCACCTTCTCTTTAGCACTTCTCTCTTCTCTATCCGGTTAAAAAGCTCCTGCTCTCTCTCCTTTTCTGTCATTTGTTCCAGTCGAGCTCGGTCTTCTTCATCTCCCATCAGATCTTCTCCATAGCCATCATGGAATTCCTCATCTTCAGATGAAGAATCTGAATCTGAGCTAGATGAGGAGCTGTTGCTTTCAGAGTCAGAAACTTCTCCTAGAACAAAAAACACAAGGCAGAGATTCAACTGTTTGCCCAATCGCTTCATTGTAGCGTGTTAGCAAAGGATATCAAGAATGAATTTTACACTTCTCTTCCTCTATACTAAAAGCATACATATAGTGAAAACTAACCCCAAAAGGAAATATTTTATTACCATACGATATGCATGCTAAAAACCCAATAAAATTAGTGGTACTACATGTGAACACAAACTGAGCTATAAGTAAAAATTCTCAGTAGAACAAGCAAGTTTTAGAAGGCCTTTTGGTTACTGTCTTAAGGGTAGATTTCTATGCCTGCATGCTTATGTTCCTGAGAAGTTGCTTATAGACCCATAATTTTCGAAGTGTGCACACACATCTCAAATGCTACTATTAACCACTACCAATGCTCCTCAATATAGCAACCTGAAGAATCAAAATTGGTCATTTGAAGACTGCAGGCAACTTTATCCTGTAAGTTATCAAGTTGAAACACACTACCCTCAGGACTGGTGAGGCTGCAATGCTACATCCATTACTGTAACAAGCCCTCCCGGTTACATACAGGCTTAGGGAACAGCCGACTACTCAATAATAGTGGATAACTACTTTTAAACTTGATTCAAGTTCAACTGCTTCGATTATCTCACCTAATTGACTACATTAGATCAAATTTAAAAAAGCAGACATTAGGAATCTTTCTTTCACTTTCATTCTGGTCTCAATATTTCTGGAAACTTCCACCTTTGTAACCTTACACTGCAAAAAAAAAACAAAATTTGATTTGTAAGCACTGAAACATACAGGTTCAGTCACTTCGTGCTTTGGTCTGTCTCTGCTGTGCTTAATATACTCAAAACTGTAGGCTACTTCAGGGTATTTCATATTCTTTCTTAAATTTGGCGTTTTTTAGTATGAATACAAATCACAACTGACCACCTGCAAACCTTCATGGGCATGATGAAAACAGGAAAAAGGAAAGGAAGTTTGCCCAGCACTGGAGCAGAATCAACATTCATGTAAGAAAAATCTGACAAAGTTACAGTAATGATTTTTCTTCTTCCATGTCAGTGTAAGTGTGCAAGAATCCCAATTCAAAGCATATACATACAAGATAAGCTCCTGTTGTCATCACACAATACTGTACACCTCTCCCTTTGTCATCACAAGATGTTTGGGAAGGGAAAATATGTCAACAGGAATAAAAGAAAACACTACCCACGCTACAGGTGGGACATGCTAGAAAGAAGACTTCTACAAGTGAAAGTCAAGTAACAAGATAGGTCATACATTCAGTCGAAACAGTACTTAGTGTTGTGGTTGTCACAGAGCGCTTACAGCAATGCTATCAATGATCTGGTGGGTCTCTTGCAACCTGGTTATTCTATGATTCTATATGCATTTCAAGATGCAGCAGGTTCAAGGATCATCCAGACTACCAGTAACACAAAAAAACCTCTTTGAAGGAGGTCTTTAACATCACCATCTAACATCACTCCCCAGTGTACACATAGAGGTAACTTCACTTGGAATGTCAGTAGATGCACGTGTTATCTTACCCTCTTCAGGTGCTGAGCTCTCAGCCGAGCTGTCTTTATCTGAGCTGCCTGAAGAGGCAGCTTTGTTTGTCTGTTTCTTCATGGCTCCTTTCTTCTCTGCCTTACCCGCTTTTCCCTTTTTTTTGTTTTTAGAACCTCCAACAGTCCACTGGAAGGAAAGAACAAAGAAAGCGATCATGAGACCCAAACGTCACTCTCTTCTCCCTCACCCAAAACACTGGAACAAAACCAACTGAGAAACAGTCCAACATCCGACAGCAACAAATCAATCATACAAAGAAAAAAAAAGAAGTTAATAGGGAACTTATCAAATGAAAGCATTTCACAAAGTTTTTTGTACTGGGGGGGGCTGTTGTGTCCTTACTTTGTTCAGTTATCAATGCAAGCCCACAGATGGTAGGACACCCCTTTTGAAAACAATGAAGACTTCAGAGCCTGCAATATCCATCAGGGGAAAAGAGGTACTGAAAATACTTCCCTAGGAAAATAATTTTAAACAAGTGTCCAACTGCATTAGCTTCAGTTTACTATTGTTAAACAGAAGCAATAGTTGTGTTTCCAAAACTACTTAATTCAAGAGCAGATTTTACATTTCATGAATGCACAAAAATTATACATGACAGTCTTTCCAAAAATGCCAGTTTCACCAAGAGTACATGGAGTCTGTATTTTTATGCAACAAACCAATAGCACACTCACTCACAGACAGTAGTGCCACGGCCTGCATCTACATACACAGGCTGGAATCAAATCAGAATCACATAACTCAGGAAAAGAAAAAAAAAATCAAATGTCAAGTTTTCATTTTACTTTTCTCTTACCATCATTATCATCAATTAATTTAGACCGCAGTTTCCAAGCAAAGGGTTTACACCACCACCCATGCACAGGTAGCAACTTTAAATCCAAGTCCCAGGAGAAGAACCAGTATTTTCCTTACAGTGTGATCTCCTATCAGAATTTTTGCATTGTTTCAAACACATCGGTGAAGCCAGAAAGCAACAGAACCAGTAAGGGCTGCCTATTATTTCAAGGCTTTTCAATACTTCACTACCTCTCCTAGAAATTTTTCAGGCACAAAATAGTTTCTAAATATTTATATATTTATACTGGCATCCTCTTCATACCTATATATTACTCATCTTCCATGCATATCCCTATCTGTTCAAGCATGCAGTCTACTGAAAAATATAGTCCTAAATTCAAATGAGCAAATACTTTTGTATAATGGAGATCTTGTACTCAAGACTACACTTAACGGGAGAAAAAAAGAAAAATCTTTTAATTTGACCTCAGGTGCACACACACTTCAGGCTCCTCACCCATTCACCCCTTCCCAGGGGATGAATCAAGTCCACCTCTAAAGGCAGTAACCATCCCATCAAATCAGATGACTACTTCTGCCTGATTGGACATCATCTTCAGAGAACCCTGGTGTTCAAATACTCCCGACTGAGTAGTTAGAAGCTACTACCTGATCTACTTAGGTGTTTAGAATTTCCTAGGTTTTGATTACTCTCACATCCAGCCTTGTAGCTCTCGTATCACCAACTGCTACACCAGTTTCTTTAAGCAGCTGTGTATTCAAAAGTATCTGTCAAAGGCCAGGCAAAAGTTTTCTTTTCTGAAGTAAAAGTACAGCTACCTAGTGATGAGCCTCTGACCTGCAACCCACACTCTACCAGGTTACCCCAGTCTGTTATGTCCCTGGTTATATACTCCTGGTTAAAGATGCCCACATAAATTGGTTAAGAATCAGCTTGTACTCTGCCTGAATCTGCTCAAACCTCAATGTTAAGGAATCACCTCTTAAGCATCATAGAACAGTGCATTTTTGCTATGAGTTCAAGAGCTCACCTACTGCCAGCATACCAGTGAGTTTCTCACACAACAGTGAGAAAATGAAACTGACCACGTAGCTGGGAGGAGCAGGACCCTCTGCACCAGGGATTGCCTCCTTCCAAGAGCTCTGCCACTTCTTTTCAATGTTCTAACACTGAATTATACCTTGCGTCAGTATGCTGTACAGCAAGGAAGAACCACAGAGCACACCACAGTACACACCACAGTTATACCAAGACCCTGAGAAGTCACGTTGAGATGGAAGAAGGTAACATCAGATAAAAACAGCAGGGCTTCTGCTGTTAATGAAATGCTTAATAGCTGTAGATACATGCAGTACAGATCACTGTTCTAAGACTCACTAATAAGCAGAATTGTGGAGAGAACCTGAGCCCAGGAAGATGGGACTGAAGAGGAAGCTGCACAACAACTCTTGAACAGAAGAGTAACTAAAAAAATCTGCCCCAACGCAGAAAATTTTGCTTTGGTTTCTATTTCATCCTGGAGATTCCACTTTGTTTCATTTTTGTTTATGGAGGTGAACTCCACACCTTTCAAGTCACAATAACTGGTTGCCACCTTCCAGTTTCAGCGCTGACACAAAGTCAAATTCTTCATAATCCAACTCGGATGCTTCAGGGCTTATTCAGCTACCCCAATCTCTCATGAACACCCAAGCGTTCTTGGTACCACTACAGGACAAGACAAGGATTCAAGGAATTCTTACGGAAAAATAAATCAGCAAAACCAGTCAGTGCGAGGCTCTCTTGGGCTCACAGATTGCTCTGCAGGCTCAGGAACCACCAGTTGTCATTTGGACATTGAATTACCACTCTGCATTGTTCAGAGAGACTAGCCAACACCAAGTTTCTCCTTACAGCAGAGGAAGACATAACAGAGATTAGCAGGGGTGGTGGGGCCACAATACTGAAAAGCCATGAGCTGCCTGGCAACCTGCAGTCCAAACCGGAGTCTTGAGCTCCTTCCTCACACTCTAACACACCAGTGGAGATCAGAACAGCAACAAAATTTTTGCATGTAACATCAAGTACAAATGCACACACTGTTATACTCAGAAGCATGTTTGCTCTGTTTCCCTTAACTCTGTGCATCTCAAACAACCACCATATTTTCTAAAATCTCTCCTTGTATTGCAGCTTCTCCAAGTCCCCCCTTCCACGTTCCAGTCAGGTAGAGCCAGTCAATACTTTGCACACACTTTCCATCACTTTGATGCCTCCTCTAAACAGCACCTCTATTCACTGCTGCCTCCTCAGCCTCCCTCTGGAACCCTCCATGGTTCCAGACACAGCAAATTAATAAACCCATGCAGAAGTGTTTGTAACATGGTTTTACGCTTACTGTTTAGCATTATCAAACAACAGAGCCTTATAGTTCGACTCACAGGAACTAGCTAGAAGAGCATTTCATTTTTTCCTCTTGCTTCAAAGGTTAACCGTGCTAACAGCTTGCACATTTCCTCCAAGAAATGGTTGGACTCGATCTTAAAGGTCTTTTCCAACCTAAATGGTTCTATGATTCTACGAAGTCCAAGTTAAGCCACAGTATCACAGTGCCAATAACAAAAAAAAAAAAAAAGACAAATACATTAGGAATCAGACAGATTCAGAAGTCAACTTCTACAAAAAGTAACTACACAAAATGATTGAAGCAAACCATTTATAGCTCAGCAAAGCTGGAACATATTTCCACCAGGGAGATGAAATGAGATCAGGGAGAGAAAAATAAAAATAATGACGGGGAAAAAAAAGTGAGCTCCAGGAGTATAGAATGCAGAAGAACTGTTTTAAGCCTGCTGCTCAGAAAGTCACTACTTTCTTCTATTTACACAGTAGTGAAATTCATTATAAACTGAGATTTTATTCTGCAAACAGATAGTCCACCTGCTATTTTTTTGTCCTCCTCACATCAAACTGGACAAAGATGAACTACCAAGGTTTCCAGCCTGTCCTTGCCATATCCTTCCCTCCTGGATATGGCTTTTCTATTCAAAAGGTAAATGACAAGCCAGAACATCAAAGCAAAACAGGTCCCTTACCAATGTGCTCCTTTCCTAGGCCAGATAAACTTGCAAGCTATGACAACATGACAGCTTAAGAGCGCCAATGTATACAAGGTTAGACCAGTTCACAAAGCTTCCACCTATTCTCCTCCATTCATACAAGGAAAACAAAAGGCAGACCTCCAGGCAAGGCATAAAACTGCAGTTTAAATCTACCTGAAGATGACAGCAGGCAGCCCAAGTATGAAGACAAGGCAGTATTTATTGTCCTCAAGAGTTTCTCGAAACAAGGTCCAGGTATTGAAAAACAGCAAGAATAGTGACAACATTGAGATGGCAGATACCAAACACCAGTGAAGAAGCACTCTACATAACCAAGACAAACTTGAGGATGCTACTGACTGTGAAAACCCGCAATGTTTTATGTAGGAAGCCTGTTACAAAGACCTGGAGATGGCAGTATCCATAACACACTTGGTCAACAAGTGCCTTGCGTGGCTCCAGGATCACCAGCCAGCAAGCATCATGAGATCTAATAAAGGCCTAATGACTTCTCTAGGTATCAGATAATTCCTTATGACTGAATCGTTGCCCCCTGGATACAAAGGAAAAGTTCACTCACTAAAAAAAAATAAAAAAATAAAAGGAACATATTTAATTCAAGTACATCCACAGGTCTGTTTCTGGAGAAACCTGCTCTGCTTCAGAACTCGTGCAGACCCTCATACCACATAAATCAAGACAGAACCACAGAATGGTTTGAGTTGGAAGAGACCTTAAAGACCATCCAGTTCCAAATCCCCTGCCATGGGGCAGGGACATGTCCCACTAGATCAGGCTGCCCAAGGCCCCATCCAATCTGGCCTTGAACACCTCCAGGGATGGGGCACCCACAACTTCCCTGGGCAACCTCTGCCAGTGCCTCACTCTTCTCATCATAAAGAAACTCCTCCTTATATCTAGTCTAAATCTGCCCCTCTCCAGTTTATAGCCATTGCCCCCAGTCCTGTCACTACAAGCCTTTGTAAATAGCCCCTCTCCAGCTTTCTTGAAGCCCCTTCAGGTACTTGAAGTTTGCTATAAGGTCTTCTCAGAGCCTCCTCTTCTCCAGGCTGAACAACACCAACTCTCTCATCCTGTCCTCCTATGGGAGGTGCTCCAGCCCTCTGATCATCTTCGTAGCCCTCCTCTGGACCTGTCCCAGAATTTATCCCAATGCTATTTTTGCAATTTAAACAAGCTACTTGCAGATCAAATTTTATACCTATTTTGTCCACAGCTGCTTCAAATCACTTCTTCTGACACTAACCTCCATACAACTAGCCTGCACTAGTCAGATTTGCACTCGTGCTTTGTTTGGTGCGAGGGAAGTAATAGCACCTTTTCTCCTTATGAAAACTCTACTATTGCATCCATTAACAGCTCAAAGAAATTGTCTCAAAGAAAAGTCAAAGTTACAAAGCACCCAGCCTAAGATTAAACCACAGCCCATTTCAAATTTCCTAAGCTTGAAAAAAACTGTATGGCAAAGGCCTCACAGGGCTGAAGAACCCACTCATTCTTCAAGGTCTAATTAAGCAGTATTACAAAATAAAAGCACACAGGAAAAGATGACATTTAGCATCATAATCTCTACACATCCCCAAAAGACACCCCTAAAACAGAAGGAACACATGCATTTTCTTTTGATCTGTCATTTACCAGAGTGCTCTAATATGAAGTGCAATAAGTAGATCCAAACTTTTAAGTCATTTCCTCATAATAGGAGCATAAAGTCTCCTACACCGACTGTTGAGACCGATTTCCTCACCAGCTGCTCCTTCTCTGTCCCACAGCTCTTGACAAGATCTAAAGCTATGCTGTTTCTTATTCAATCTGCAAACATGCAAATAAAGGCATAAACCTCACTAAACTCCAGACTAGCACCAAGCATTCATGATATAGCTTTTCTTGCCCTGGAAGTATCTTCTGCTATTGCCCTAGAGCCATTAACAGGAACAATCAAACCACTCACACCAAAAGAATGAGTGCAGAAGGACGTACAGACTTACACCAGCGCTGCTAATAACAAACCTTTCAAGAGAAACAAACAGCAGCTTCTACATCATTGTGGCTTTCTGTCTTGTCTATGCTGATGTTAGCGAAGCTGCCACGGAAATCATCCAGGCTTCACTATGCAACAAAAAGAATTCTCTTACTGTAAGCAATGATGGCAAGATAAAAGAAAGAGCAAGAACCCAGAATTAACCTACTGCAACTGAGGAACACCATCCATGTGTTCAATAAGCAATGAGGGTACCTTGTGGGCACATAAAATTCTAGCACATTAACCCAAACAGTAACTTGGCAAACACCAAACTAGCTACATGCAGCAGGCTCACAACAGTTTGGGACGGTGAGCTCTTCAGTAGTCATGGCCACATGCTACTCTACAGATAAAGGAACTTGTCTGCCTCCACATCCACTTCTGGCTTAATATATTTCTATGTGAAGATAGTCCTTCTAATTGCAAAGCCACTGCAATTTAGCAGTTCTCTGAACAATGGTTCATTCAATTCAGTCCCACATGTTTCACAGACCCACCAGAAGAAGGTTCAGAGCATCCCTCCCATTTCATTGCCTGCAACTCACCTTCAGTCCCTTGGCTAGGCAATTTGATTCAGACCACAAGAGTCATCAAAGCACTACAGAACCCAGCATCCACACCACAAACACCTGAGGTGGCTAAGAGCTTTCAAAGAAGCCGTTCTCACAGAGACACACAAAAATGTAACATTACAGATCTACTGAAAACCCTTGGGCACCATTGTACAGGCATGGCACGATTTCTACATACTGTTATTCTACAATTCCAAAATGCACTTTCTCTTCCCTATGCCCTACAAACTTTCTTCCCTTTAAAACACGCAGAACACAGAGTCAGCCTCTGAAGCAGAGACTTGGGCTCCTTTCCTCTACATGCAACATAACAACAATCCTGAAATGTTTAGTATTTGCCAGGAACCGCAAAGGATACCTGGAAACAAACAGGTATGATCAAGCACGTTTGCCCAAGGCAACAATTTCCATGCTTTTGCTTCCAGGTCCTCATCTTGCAGGAAGTCCAGTAACACAATTTCAACTTCTAGAGCCCCTCTCCCAAGCCGTAAGATTGAGTAAACTTCAAACCAACCACAAGAACATCTATTACAACCACTGTTGCTCAGCAGGAGTAACGTAGTCAAGCCGACGGACACACACAACCGAATGACAGGCAGAAGGAGAACTGTCATAACCCAGCCTGTCTCTCCCTGCTGCAACAAGCAGCAGTTCAGAATGCGTATTTCAGGCACAGGAATAGAAGCAAACGTCCTAATTACCTCTTCCTGCATGGAGGTCAGAAAGAACAGAGTATCAATTAGAAAGCACAGATCAGAGTACCCAATACACATGGTGCAACAGAGATACTGCTGCATCTGCAAGGTCTGTGCAAATCCATGAAGAGACACATCGTCATAGTCTACATATAATGGATAGGTAGACCTTACTCGTAGTTACACAAGCTAAAAAATAATTCAAATGATTTTACTTACTCCATCAGTTTTCAGAGATAAACACAGAACAGAGGATTTTATCTTCAAAGTGCTCTCCACACTTAAGCCTACTTTTCCAGAAAAGTTGGTCTCCGCACAGCTTAGAAGATGCGTGCCAACAGATCTGAATATACACAGTGACAGATTGAGTGGTCACCCAATAACAAACTTAATATATCAAGTCCATTCACAATTTTCTCTCTCCTGATGTTTAAGATACATTAGACACAAGAGTACTTTTTTTTTTCAAAGAAAACGATTGATTGAAGCAATTCCAAAAATGCCTCAGAGAAGATTAAATGACACATTCTTTACATTTCTTGGAAGAACTCTGCTACAATACCAAATGCTTAATAGCTAATAGTTTATCATCACCCTACCCTATTGGTCTTCACATTGTTACAACAAATAATCCACCCCAATAACACAGAAGAAATATCCACCCTAAATAGCTGTTAAATTTTTAAAAATAGGTGGAATAAATTACCTCACTACACTGCGCAGAAAAGCTTAAAAAAGACATCTGTAATCCTTCAAGAAAAGTGTTTTTATTCAAATACCTATATGACCTGTTTGCCAGTTTCTCTGTTTTAATAAGTCTATTTCAATTTTCATTTATAGATGAAAGCACAGACTTCCAACTAGCTCTAGAAAGTAGTATTAAGAACAAATAATAAGAACAGATCTATCAGATGAGCACCACTATAGAAGGAATTGACAAAACCCTAGAACAAAGTAACGTTCAACTTCTTTGCCTCCTTGTCTTCAAAAATTCCAACAAAAACACAGTTTCATGTTCAAATGACCCTAACAAGCCAGTTCACAGCAGAGTTCTTTGACAATCAAAGTAGCTAAATAGAACAGTTTCACCACCTGTAAAATAGTACCAACTGCCCTGACTCTCTTCTGTCAGAAAGCTCTCTTGTAAAGGTGAAAACCTCTCTCCCCTAATTCTAGCATTAGCAACTTCACTGCTACTTCAAGCATTACACAGGACAAACACTAGTTTTAAGCAGGCAGATCACCAGACCATTCAGACCACATGAGCATGGGATTAAACAGGCAGACTTCCATAGACATTCAAACTACTTTGGATACAGTTACAATTCAAAGCATATTAATTAAAAGAAAAAAAGTAGTATTTGCAGTACACATCCCCTGCGCTTAATGGGCCTCCATCAGTTCCACTGATGGCCAGTCCCATTTTATAGTCAGTAGGCTAAATTTACTGTATATGTATATAGTATATGTATACTATGTATATGTATAGTATAGATATAAATCCAATTTCATGGTTTAGGTACAATCAGACAAATAACTCACTGCAATTCCACATGGCAAACTCACCTCATCATCACTGTCTGATGTCTCAGAGTCTGAAGATGCTGTAGGTTTGCTCACAGGTGGCTCCTTTTCTTCAGAATCACTGCGTTTCCGTTTGGCCAGTGACAAGAGCTCCTGGTGTGAGAAAACACACATTTATTTTTAAATGTCATAATTAGTTTTACAAATCCAGGTCAGCACGCGCACAACTTTTCTATGATATCTGAGCATATCCTAGTAACATGACTAAGGGTCAGAGACTTTCAGAAATTTGTCTTATGCACACACAACTTCAATACAATCGGATGCTCCAAAGGATTTTCAGGATAACAAGCTACAACTTCTTTATTAGTATAAACAACATAAGACAAACTACTTTCAGAGTCATGTCCAGGTCTGTTTTATTTGGGTTGGGTAATAATCAAAACCATCCTAACTACACTGTGTAGCATTAACACAAAGAGCCAAATACTACTAGAGAGAAGCACTTTCTTCTAAACAAGAGATGTTTGCAACTACATACTTTAAAAGGGAAAGACTTTAGGCATCACCACAGTGTCGTGTCTGATATTTAGTCAGCCTGTTCAGTTCTTTTTCATTGTCCTTACAACACCACAGAATGCACTTAAAGCCTGGGACAGACACAAAGTGGGCATCAAGCTCGAAGTCTGTGAAACTAAGTAGAGCTGCTCTCCTCCAAAGGAAGCAATTTTCAAAGGCAACCAGCACAAAGAACTAAATGGCTCTTAAATAATCTCATCATCTGCTGTTCGTAGCTTGTTCATATGATAGAAGTAGCAGTACAAAACAAGCATTTCCGAAGCTGCATTACTGTCTTTGTAGTCCACAACACATAATTTATTCTTAAAAACATTGCTCTGGGGCTGATAAACCTTACTGTGAATAGAAATACACTCATACCAACTTCTGCAGTCTTGGGAAGTCAATACAAGACTGGTATGCATTAGTTTCACAACTGGAAGATTATCTCCACAGAAAACAATTTAGTACCTCAAATGAGAACATAAACACTGCAGAAAGTGATGGCCTAGGCTAATTACCAACAAAGCAACCTCCCATCAGTAATGGCATTTCACAAACCTTTCTCTGAAGAAGGCATGCAACATCAACAGAAAACATTTGTACAATTAACACTTCTCTTCAGAAAGTTCCTGATGTTTCCTACAATCTTTTCTAGAATTCCTCTCTCACGACTGTCTCTAAGTAGTCCTTCGACCCAGATGACCACCCTGGATGATATCTTGGCACATTTACCATTACTTTTATTCCAAGCAATTTTTTCTTCTTTCTTCCTACCCTTGTTCTGTTTTCCAAAATATCATATTAGAAAGGCTCCTACTCCTTTGATTCAACAAGCTTAAACTGCAAAGAGAAGCTGTCAAATATTTCACCTGCAGGGGCCTTAATGGGTAGAGCCTCCTCCTCAAATCACACCACAAAAATGTTGCTTCCCTGCTACCTATTCTTCATCCTTATACAGATACATATCTCTGCTGTTACAGGTGCTACAAACAGCTCAGCGAAGAAGGAAGCACCTAAAGCAGTGTAGGTACAGATGCATGCTTCCAGCGAGAAATAGAACAGATGCTGAACCACGCAGTTATCCCTACCATTATCGCTCTGATTGCCTAAACTATGCCAGAGCTAGTCCAACTCCATCTATTTTCAAACTGGGAAGAAACCACCAAACCAATGTACTAATGGTGAGATGCTGGCAGCTCTAAAGGCTCTAGAGGCATGCAAGATCAATAACATAAGGGCACCCTCTGCTCCTGTACATTTGTCTACCTGGGCCCCTAATTCAATTTTTCTGAAGCTCCAAAACTATTTCTGAGTGTTTGGGAAGGCTTTTTACTGCACATAGCAAGAGCCTCTATATTAAAAATCCTAAAGGTCCAGCACATAAACTACATCAGACATGCAGGCTGCAGCACATTTAACCAGCCAAACTTTTCCCACATAAGGTGCAACACACTTCACCTGTAACATCTTCCATTTACCGCCTAAATCACATCATCAACATGTGCTACACCAAGAGGTCAGCCTGTGAAAACAGCCCTTTCCAAGGAGGGAGACACTTCCCTTGCAGCCCTGACGTGGTTAAACCTACACTGACCACAGCACCTGACCCCAGGAGATGATAAATAAATCAGAATCACAGAATAGTTTGGGTTGGAAGAGACCCTAAAGACCATCCAGTTCCAATCCCCTTGACACGGGCAGGGACATCCCACTAGATCAGGCTGCCCAGGGCCCCATCCAACCCGGCCTTGAACATCTCCAAGGATGGGGCATCTCCAGCCTCCCTGGGCAATCTGGGCCAGTGCCTCACCATTCTCATCGTGAAGAAATTCCTCCTTATGCCTAGTCTAAATCTGCCCCTCGCCAGTTTACACCCATTACCTCTAGGCCTATTACTACAGGCCTGTAAGAAGTCCCTCCGCAGCTTTCCTGAAGCCCCTTCAGACACTGGAAGGTTGCTATAAGGTCTCCTCGGAGCCTTCTCTTCTCCAGGCTGAACAACCCCAACTCTCAGCCTCAGATGCTGCAGCCCTCTGATCATCCTTGCAGCCCTCTTCCGCACCCACCCCAACAGCTCCTTATGTTGAAGATTCCAGAACTGGACACAACACTCCAGGTTTGGTCCCACAGGAGAGGGGCAGAGGGGCAGCATCCCCTCCCTCGCCCTGCCAGCCACGCCGCTCTGGTCGCAGCGCAGGACCCGGCCGGCCCCGGGCTGCGGGCGCCACCGCCGGACCCCTGAACGCCTCCCCCGCTTCCACCCACGGGCTCCGGACTCCACGCGGTTTCCCACGCGCGGGGCTCCCCCGGGAGCACGAGGAGGGAGCCCTGAGCGGCCGCCACCCCCGCCGCGGGGCTCTGCCCTGCTCGAAAGCCGCGCGGAGAAGCCGACCCCCCGCGCCCCCATCCCGCGGGCCCCGCCGGGGTTCGGCCCCTGCGCCTCCGGGGGCGGCGGCGCCGAGCGGGCCGGGCTCCCTCCAGGCCCCGCGCCCGGGCCGCGCCGCGCACCTGGTCCAGGTTCTCCTCGCTCCCGCTATCCTCCGTGTCGGAGTCGATGAGAACGCGGCCTTTCCGCTTCTTCACCATGGCGGAGCCGGCTGCCCGCGCCCCGGCGGCGGCGGCGGCGCGGCGCTCACAGCGGCCCGGCCCGGCCTGCCCCGCGCCGCCCGCCCGCCCGGGACACAAAGGGCACCGCGCGTGCGCAGCGCGCCCGGACGGGGGGCGGGGGCGGGGCGGGGGCGGGGCCGGCGCAGGGGGCGGGGCCGGCGCACGGAGCGCAGAGCGGCGGGATCTGCAGCGGGGGGCGGGGTCAAGGCGGGGGGCGGGGCCAACACGCAGGCGGGGGGAGCGGGCCGGGGCGGTGGGCGGGGGCAAGGCGGGGGCGGTGTCGATGTGGGCGTGAGGGGGCGGGGCCGAAGGCGGAAGCGGCGGCGTCAGGGGCCGCGAGGGCGGCAGGTCGCGGGGCCGGGAGGGGCCGTTCTCATACCTCACCCCTGGGCCCGGTGGGGAGCGGTGCGGGTGTCAAGCCGGCGACACGCGGCGCGGGGACGGAGCCCGCGCACCGGGGAAATGCGGTATGGCTCCTACTTCTCTTTTGGGGCTGGGGGGCTGCGGGAACGGCCCGGGCGCCGCTCTTGTGGTGGGGCTTCCCCCTCTCCCAAGGGGGACCAGCCCCCCCTTTTCCCCCCACCCTCCCAAGGGGGACCTTCCCCCCCTCCCCCCCCTCCCCCCCCGCCCCCCCACCCCTCCCCAGGGGGACCTTCCCCCCCCACCCCTCCCAAGGGGGACCTTCCCCCTCTTTCCCCCCTCTCTCCCCCCTCTCTCCCAAGGCAGGCCTTCCCCCCCTTCCCCCCCTCCTCTCCCAAGGGGGAGCTTCCCCTCCGGTGGCAGCTTTCCTCCCCTCCCTCCCTCCCTCCGAAGGGACGGTGGTGAACAGGCTGCCCAAGAAAGTGATGAAGTCAATATCCCTGGAGGTTGTTAAAAAGAGCGCGTGGATGTGTTGCCTCAGGACAAGGTTTCAGTGGTCAAGTTGGCATTGTGGTGTTGGTGGTTGCACTTGGTGATCTTAGAGTTCTTTTCCAAGCTTAATGATTCTATGAATCTAAGGTGTTTAGCGAATGCCGTCTCTGTAGCTGTTTACAGATGCAGACTGGTTTCTGACAGGAAAAGAGTAAAACAAGCATATTGGCTCTTATTGCAGGAGAAAGAGGGAAAGAAGGTATTTGAAACAGGGAGGATATGGAAAAGGAAAGGGCGGTCCCGCTGTGGCTCCATGAGAGTTTGTAGCTGAGAATTATGTGGGGCTTCCAGGGTCAGAAGACTGTGGGTGAGAGGGACAGGGGAATGAGTAGTTTCACGTTTAAATTCAATTCTGAGAGAGATTGAATGAGCTAGATGGTCCGGCATGGCCCTTCTGTAATTTGTTTAGACTGACTCCCTTCTTACTCTCAGAGAGGCTCAACTGATTTGACATAATTTTAGGACTTATTCTGTGGCAAAATGAAATAGAACAAAAAAGTGAAGCCCCAAAACCAGGCAACTAGTCTGTGTAATCTTATGAGTCAGAGATAATAGCCTCTGTAGGGCATTACATTTCAGGCTCTCCCTTGTGAATTAGAGAACAACAGTGTGGCACAGCTCTTCCTATGAGCAATGATGCAGAGAGAAGCAAAGGAAAGATTTTTCAGATTTTTTTCCAAAACTTTATTAAAAAACCCTATTGAACTGTGGAAATTCTTTGGTCCAAACTTGTCTGTAACCCTAAGATGCGTTCAAGGGGGCAAGGGGCTGGATGACTTCTAGCAGAAGGGTGCAGTATTGCTGTTGTAGGACATAGTATGTGAAAAGTCTTGTCGTATGTGACTGTCAGCTGAGACTTGTCATGGTCCATGTGGCAGCAAGGGTCTACCTGTGTGAACTGGTGTTTTTCTTGCAGGGTTCCTATAGATGGCATCTTTTTGGAATGTTCTTCTTGAGGTTGCTTTTGCTGATGTTACATATAATACCTAAAGTTGCTTACAGTGAAAGGGATGAACAGGAATTGTTTTGGTTTGTTTTTCTATTTTCAACTTCATTTGAAGTATTTTACTTATTTTTTCTTAATTGCACAGGTATTTCATGTCACAGGGGGAATGCATTGGGCTGAAGTCATGATGTAAGCTGTAAGTCTGAGGAGGTGTAATACTGGATGTTACTCCTTTTTCCAATGGCTTAGATTTCCAGTTAACAACTTTTCTAGAAATCAAATACGTTTACAAGCATCTTACATGTATTTTTTTTTAATCTTTTTTCTTTCATTAAAGGTGGAGGTAAACTACGATAACTAGAGTAAGATAGCTCTGGATACTGGTTTTGCTGTGAAATTGATTTCAAACCCATTAATCGCCTCACTGGAAGTGAATTCCTTAAGTTTACCAACATGGTTTTGACTATGATGTTGCTGAACAGCCCTTACTTATGTGGAAGATGCTGCAGGCACAAAGTTTTGCACCCCTTACTTGGACCTCTCCTCAGCCATTCCCTGTCAAAATTGTATAGCAGCTATAGAAGGCCAGGGTCACAGCCTGAGAAAAAATCGTCTTGGAAAAAAGTTGATCTCAGTTTTAAGAAGAGCATTGAGGTCTTAAAGACTCAGCTGAGCATGCTGAAGAAGGAGACCAAAGATCATTTAACAGGACCTGATGGCCATTTATTAAGTCATTACCTGTTGGAACAGACAAGGGTGTTGTGGGAGTTTCGGAGCCAAGAAGATTTAAATAAATGGGTTATTTCCTCTGACGTAGAGATTGGAGGCAAAAGTGAAGTTTACCTCAAATTGGGTAGGAATAACCAGGCTGCTCTGCTGTATGGAAACCTCAATACAGAAGTACCCCGTGATGGGGAGACAAAATACAGTGGATATTGTAGTATGAGAGCTAAACCACTAGTGGTAAGTACAGCTCTGTGTTTGCAGAGCTTCTGTTATTTAATCAGAGAGCATTTTGGTGTAATCCCAGCGACAAGTGGGCTGTTGTCTACTGTGGTTGAAACCAATTGCTTCCAGGCATAATAGGTGCTCCTTTATGGATGTAATTGCTGCTGTATCCTTTGTCCTGGAAGGAACTTTTTCTTGGATTTTCTTTTCCTTTGTTAGAAAAAGAATAATATATGTTTGATCGTTTACTTGTAATTTGCAATAGGACACACGCTCATTAAAACAGCTCTGTTTGCAGTCTCTTTGCAAATGAAGGATCTGTAATGAACCTTTGTATCCAAAGGCATTATGATTAAAATTAAAATTAAGGTATCTCTCTAAATTTGAAGTTAATGAAACATGTCAGAAGGGCAAATTTTCTGGGTTTTAACTTTGCTTATTCATAAAACTTGGTTTAGGTGAATGAGCTCATCATTTTTTTAACAGGAACAGAAAATAATGCTATGAAATGTACTTCTCAAAGGTCTGACTCTGAGCATACATCAGAAAAACAAATCTTTGCTAGCTCAGAACTGAGCTAAACAGAGCCAGATATGGATGTGCCTATTACTGACACTATTCTATTGTTTGTGACTTGGAGCAATTACACAGGTAAAATCTTTTCTGGGCCAGAAACTTGGAGAACAGAGAATATGAGCAAGCAGCATCAATGGGCAATGAGAGGCAGATGAACGCTAAAATGGTGACACCACGTCAGGGAATGGAACAGTAGGTTAGGTGTCACCTCACTTAAATTCCCAAGACTGCTGCTAACTAGTGCAAATGTGACTCAAACTTTCACCTCCTAATTCTGAAGTAGTGGCATGTATCAGTTCATCTTTATAAAGCAGTGTGAAATCAGAAGGTGAAAATAAATACAAAGGCTTTTATTTATTTACGTAGAAAGGCTCAAAACTGGCAAAACCATAAAACCAAGCAGCCACAGGCCTTATATTAGTGTGTTGATGGTGTATTCAACCTATTACCTCTAGGATGAATTGGTAGGACAGTTGATGGGAGTAGTGCTGTATGATAAAAGGGAAACTTCTAACATTTTGGTGCTAATTTTGACTTGGTTTAAGCAATTCTGGGCAAGAATAGCCCTGCTCCCCGTCACTCCAAGTGACTCACTGTAACTCCCTGAAGGCTCTTGGATCTGCCAATATGTAAATCACAGCACTGGGATTTTTAAGGTCTTCAGAAGAAAAGTGCAGTTGAGCATTAGGTGTGCTCGCAATCCCTACCATTACATGCAGTTAATGACAAAAAGCAGTGAGAAACAATAAATGCTTCCAGTGCTTATCTTGGCCTTCAATAAAGGAAGTTATCACAGGGAATAAATTATCCCACATCTTCAATTTCTTTTAATTACTTCTGAGTAATCTAGTACCGACCACAGGTTATTAAACTTGATGAACTACGTAACCACTTATCCATCACTATAGGGTTTGTATGCTTGCCTCGTAGGGCTTCTGGTCCTAGAAAGGAGATCTGATTTCTTATAGTTACACGATTGTAGTTCATAATTAAAGCATGAGTCCTTAGATTGGTGATACTGCAATTTGTGGGCTCTAACACAGAGCCAAAGGAAATTCAGTGAGGCATGATGAAAGTGTCATCCAGTTTTCCCTGTATCACAGTAGATATCATTTGACATAGTAATGAGGGCAGTGAAGAAAGCAATAGTGTGCTGTTTTTCATAACAGAGTTTCCCTTTATTAAGGAGGAATAATTTTGTTTATTAATAACTTTTAGGGATCTTTTGCTAGGAAGAAATATTATGACTGGTCTAACTTCAACAGTCTGTATTTACGTGTCCGTGGAGATGGCAGACCTTGGATGGTAAACATATATACAGACCCTTACTTCTCTCATCAAAAGGATGACCTCTACAACTATTTCATGTTCACCCGAGGAGGCCCATACTGGGAGGAAATAAAGGTGAGCTAATGTGTGTGTCTGTCAAGACTGTCTTGGGGTCCAGGCTGTAGCTCTGTGGAAGGGGAATTCTTTCAGCAGTCACTGTTGCTGTCCATTCAATGTTTCTGTTATGTATGCTCATACAACAGACACCTGCCTTTGGCTTGAGAGTTCCCAAAACAGTAAATCACGGGATTGTAGGAGGGCACGCTGCATCAGCTGTGTTAAAACTGTGATCCACCATATGCTCGCCTAAATATCTGCTGTTAGCGGTTACTGTAGCAAAAGAACACATACAGTGGTTGAAGCTTAGCAGGTGTTGCCAGGAGCGTTCCCTGATAACCGTTTTCTCCGTCATACAGAGGCAGAAGTTGGTGTAGCATTTATACCCCTCAACAGGATTTGCTTAACCTGCACCCTCACTGGAGTCAGTCAGAGACTCGGAGATGTGGTTTGTCTTTTCTGGCCTTTGAATCTGAGACACAAAATAATATTTGTAAGAAGTGGGAATTTTGACTCTTTTTCTGATGAAACTTGGGGAGCTTTTGTAATTTGCTGATGACATTAAGGAGGTTTGCACATCGTTATGAATTGGAGTTGAGCACTTTGTAATAGTGTTGCCCACTGTTTCACAGATGAGGAGTCAGGGGGATAAAAATCAGGGTGTTGTTGCTGGCTTGCATGTTTCCTTTCACCCACGTGAGCCAATGCTCCTGTTTCCCCTCCTCTTTCTTCCTCCCACTGCATTCAAAGTAACTTTTACAGTATTCTGAGCTGCCTTGCTAGAGTACCAGCGTCTCAATATGATGTTTGCACTATGAAATGCACAGCTCGGGGAGGGATGCTGTCGATATATATGCATGCTAGACTTTTCATTAATTTCTATTTTATGCTGACATGGTACTGGAAGGAGATATTCTAGATGTAAACAGCCACCTTCTGTGCTTTGTCCTCTCATTGTGTCCTAACAGGGTAACAGTCTTCCACAACAGCTACAAATGGCTGCTACAGAGCAGCATGGGACTGGTGCAGGCTCTGAGCGGTCAAAGGGTTAATATGGCCCATTTCTCTGTGCCTGTTCTATGTCCCCAGCCTGTTCAAAGGTTACTGAGGCAGGGGTTTTAATTTAATGCCACCGGTACATAGAATAAAAACTTAAAGTCTGGTTTGGTTTGGTTTTGTTTCTGTCAGATTCCATTCTCCAAATTCTTTCTCTCCAGTCGGGGAAGAGTCCAGGATGACCAGCATCCTCTCTGGTTAGACAAGGTAAGTTTTCTAAAGGCTTTATCTGTCTGAAATATCCTTCAAGATTATATTGTCATTATATAGGTGATTTACAAATCCTTTAATGTTTGTGAATTTGAAGGGCCTCTTCTTATAATGTACTTTCCTTGTGTTCTGGCCTTTGTCTTTAAATTATGCTACTTTGTGTTAGCAGTGCAAGTTTACTTCAGAGTAGCTCAAAAATAAGATATCTGAATAACCAAGCAACAGCTCACAACTTCCTTAGCTTAAAAAAATAAATGAATAAATAAATAATGTGGAGGGGAATGATCAAAGTGACCAAAACCTAAAGTGCCTAAAGCTGGCACAGTACTGCCATAAATTTTAACAGTAAAAGTAAGTATCATAAACTTCCTTCCTGACAGAAGACTATTATATAGTGAGATTTTATTTGAGGATATACTGTTTCAGTGACTTCGATAGTAAGCAGCAAAACAATGCATTTGAAGGCTCTTTTTTAGGTTTTTTTTCAGGCTCTGAAAGTGTCAAGTAAATGTAGCGACTTTAATTTTGTTTCTAAAAATAGGTAGACTAATTCATGGAAGGAGGCGTGTTGTAAAAAGTTGCTTCTCTATCTTTTTTTTCAATTTCAGTGACCCTCCTGTACATAAGGGAGGGCAGCTTAACATCCAGTGACTGCCAACAGGAAAACAAACATTAGAAATACATATCGTGAGAAAATAAAAAGCCCATTATTTGAATAAGTGTTAGGCATCTGAAATGTTGCTTTCAGTTCCCAATTTCCTTAATTAAAAAAAAAATTAGGAAAAATTTGAAAGCAATTCAGTGACAGACAGTGTGAAAGCATTCCGTTTTAAAGCAAAGCTGAGTCTGTAGAAAGCAAGTATGAATGATATGAAGAAGGTGCCCAATTACAAGAAAAAATATACTTTATGGAAGAAAGTTGTTACATCTAGATAAGCGAGCTTTTTCTTGGTTATCTAGATACATAAAAAGCCTGTGTTTAAATACAGACACTGAAGACTATCAGGTTTGGAATATACAGTAATTCAAAATGGTGAATGAAAACATAAAATTGTATGTGGGGTGTTTAAAAATGTTTACCAGGAGTCAGAGGGACAAAACACTATTTCATCTAAGCATCCTCCACTTGATTTTCATTCCTTGTTATCTTATGCTTAGTATTTCACAGTAAAAATTATGCACTTGCCAATAATGTGAGGTGTAATTTTACAAATTCAATTTAAAGAAACCTAAAAATAGGGGAAGCAGTGTGAAGGCAGTTAAAGATATCTTTATAAAATTGTTTGGTCCCTCAGGATACTACTATATGTTTTCCCACGCACCAAGAAAGGCATTGTTAAACAGGAGTAAAAAGGCAGGAAAGAGCCGATGTACCCAGGCCTTGCAAAGGAATAGATTATAGAGCAGAGAGCTTAGGAGACTCCCGTAGTCATCTGTAAGGCTAATGAACCAGAAAGATGGAGCTCTGAAAGCTCTCTGGACTCCACAGACCAAGGGGCTGATTGTAGAGCTTTCCTCTGGGGAAGAGACAGCATTTCAAAAATTAGAATGATCTGAGAGGAGTGTCGATACATTTAATTTCCTTTAGCTTTGTTCTGTTATTTATTTAGCATACGTTTACAATATGTATTTAGCTTCAGCCTACAATTAAACTTTATCCTAGGCATATTTTCCTGCATGTACTATAGTCCTTTAAATCACGGATACAGCTCAGACCTGTGTTTCTAGCAGGGCCCAGGAACAGCTGGAGCTTGATCAGCTGCCAGCCACTTGGCGTGCTTGAGTACTGCTAACATTGGAGACTCTGCAAGGTGGTTGGTTACATGTAGGAGCTGAGAGCAGTTTCAGGCAAGCCCCAGGCTGGTTGGAAATATGCCTGAGCCACACATTTCTATGGCATTTATTAGTTAGAATAATTTAAAAAAATAAAAAAAATAGGAGTAGTGGTGGGGGAAAACATAAGGGGAAGGGTATGAGAAATGGTCTCACATTGAAGAACATTAGTCTGGAAACAGCAGCTAAGCACCTTGTCTTAATATAAAACTCAGTAATGTTTGAGGCATTTTAAGATGTCTGGCTTGGTATTCTTTCACCCTATGCCAGTGTATGATTTGATTTAGAATGCAAGTTTCCTGCCATCCTCAATTAAATTGTGTTCCCTGCTCACATAAGAATTATGACAGGCTTTATGACAATGTGCCTGTATGCCCAGTCATGATCAAACTGGTGCTACACAAAAACCTTGAAGGATAAAAATTGCAGTGCTGTCTTAGGCTCAGACTGTTAAGAGGGTTGAAAAGAGGTTCAACACAGTGGTAGAAAGGCAGAGGGGAAGCAGTTTCCCACTGGGGTCTGTATTCAAAATGTGGTAGTGAAGCGTTCCAAGCCTGAAGAAGTAATGCTGCACCTCAGGCAAAGGTGTGGACAGCCATTAATTTATGGTTTTTTGTAAAACATGGAAGTGACTGATACAAATTTATTTGATTGTAACCTTGTAAACACTGGTCTAATGCATGTATCTTTTCATTAGGTTAGTACTCTTGGATTCACCATTGGAGATAAAGTAGATGGTCCATTCCAGCTGGAGATTGATTTTATTGGCTTGCTAAATGACAGAGCTCATACAGAAGAATTTGCCTATGAAATGTATGAAAAGAACCCTCGGGTCTAAATGAGACTGGTGTCCTTTGGGACATTGTTCAGATGCTTGGTTTAATTTCATAAAACAGTTGTTAACACGGGGCTTATGACGACTTGAAGATTCTATGTAAAAATTAAAGAGATCAGTCCCTGAAGTGCTGACTGTAGTAATCTGACTAGAGTGACACCGGTGGCATCTTACAGCTGCCAAATACAGAATCCTGGAGAGACGGTACATACAGGACTGGAACAGCCAGAGGAGGGTTGTATTGCATTCTTACAAAGTAGTAACTGTGGACAGGGTAAGTTTTGGCTTCTGCCCTGACCTTTACAGAAATAAAAGTATTTCATGAGCTTGTCATTCTTTTTTTATACAATAATTCTATTTGCTACTTTATACGGTCTCTAAAAAGTTCTAACACACTCACAGCCACTAACTTTCAACTGGATAAAGTATGATGAGAGTTAATGCCCTGAGGAATGGTGCTGAAGTGTGACTCAGCTGCTGAAATTTACCAAGAGCAGCACCACTACTGGAAAAGGCAGAAGTATTTCGACCTTTAGCTTTCACATCTCTGAATAACTAAAAAAATAAAAAGCTGCCGCTGTCAGGGCTGAAGTAGTAGCTCTGCCAAGGGCTTGGCTTTTAGTCTTACGGGGGGAATCCCCATCACTTTCTGCTCCCCTGAGGCCACCCAGCTCAGTTTGAGTCACACCATTACAGGGTAGATCAGGTCACGCTTTTCCAATGGCTGGAACTGGCTTAGCTCAGCTGTTTTGTAGAGTAACAGAACTTAAACACCTCCCTTTCTCAGATAAGCTGGGATTTTGGTAATTTGAGTAATTTTCAGCTGTAACAAACTTAGTCTAATCAAAGCAGTGCCCTCACCTGCAGTGACTTAGTTTAAGCATACTTAACAATTATTAAATGTACCTATATTTTACATGGAAAGTACCACCAAAAAGCAAGCTGGAGCAGTGTCTAATGCTGTCGTTTTCCTCTTACACACAAGTAAATAGCTTAAGACCAAGAGGGGTGATGGTTATTGTTTATAAAGATACCAGAACAAATACACTTTCAGAAAGTAGTCGGCAGGCTAATCAGTGAAGTAAACTTGTCACAAGAGGAGACAGTGAGTTGAAAATACAACTGTAAGCAGAACTAGTTCTACACTAAGGCGGCAGTTATACTTAGTACACAAGGTGAGATGGCCAGTGCTAAATGAGATACATACAAAATATTTATTTCCTCTTCCATTATTTTTTTTAAAAATAAATTGCTTGTTCTTGACAGTTCATCCTTTATTTGATGGGACAGGAAGTTCACTGAAATAATAATTCTTCCAGCTGACATTAAACTCCTAAATTACCTTTCCTGTTTCATCTCTAACAGATTCAGACAGCTTTTCTATGTATTTTTTTTTACAAATACCAACAGCTTTTAAATCTAAGGTATTGAATGAACGAAACACTACTGTAACTTCTTTTATGCCTCAGAGGGAGGAAAAGCAGAATAGCATCAGTAACACCTGCTATTTACCATAGAAAGAAACAAACCAACCTTATCCGTTCAAAGCATATGGTTTGGTAGTTCGTAAAGCTACACCTCAGTTTTGACTTTTTAAAAGAAGGGTATTTTACAATGAGGTTATGCTGTAAGCTTTTAGTTTTCCAGAGAGCTTGTATGTTTTTAATTATTTTGGAAATCCCCTACTACTTCAAAGTATAGGCCTGTAATTAGAAACGCTGAGTAATTCCTGTAAGAGTTAAAAAATGTAAGGACTGATCTGGAGAACAGAGCAAGCAGACATCTCTAACTTGTGTAATTTACCTGTTTGAATCATGTGATCCAAAGTCTGCATTCTAGTGGGTGACATGCATTCTCCTGAACTAATCCATGCTAAGTTGCATGGAGGCTTCTTGAGCATCTTTTTTCAACTTACATTTTCTCCTTTAACATCTTTTAGTTAAATTAAAATGTTATTAAGCAATTAGAGGTGTTCTAAGATCCTAGAAGCTTAGGCCTCATCTCATTGGAGATGATGATTGCTAAAATATTAGTCGGATGCATCATGAGGTCTCATTCAATGCACTCTGGATTCCACTAGCTATCAGGAAACATACGCAGACAGCACAAATATTTACATGACAGGAACAGTATTTACAGTGGTTTTTCGATTTCTTATTCCTCCTAACGCACGAGTACTCCTCTATGCTTTTCGAGAGTCTGAGCTTTTTTCTTTTTTCTCTCTTGCTCATGTTTCTCACGCCTTTCTTCCCTGAAGGGGAAAACAAAGAGAGACAGACCATATTAACTTATATTAAAGACAGAGACACAAGCAACCTGAGGAATCCAAAGCTGACCAAGGGTTACCACCTATTTAACCAGTGTGCTTATTTGCCATTGGCAGAGGAAACGGTTCCAACTCAATATTCATAGCTTCCTCCAAGGTGAAAGTAAATCTCCAAATGCTACAATTGATAGCTTTCACAGAGTAAAAGTCTATCAGATTCGGAGCTGCCCTCTTTGTTGGCCTTCCTGATAACTAGCTAGACTTCTGGAGGCAAACATTACTTTAGTATAAGACTATTCTTTCCTGAACTGCATATTTAGATCTTAAAAAGATAGATGAGACTGCACCTTGAATACTGTGTTCACTTCTGGGCCCCTCACCACAAGAAGGATGTTGAGGCTGTGGAGCGAGTCCAGAGAAGAGCAACAAAGCTGGTGAAGGGGCTGGAGAACAGGTCTTACGAGGAGCGGCTGAGAGAGCTGGGGTTGTTTAGCCTGGAGAAGAGGAGGCTGAGGGGAGACCTCATTGCTCTCTATACCTGAAAGGAGTTTGTAGAGAGGAGGGTGCTGGCCTCTTCTCCCAAGTGACAGGGAACAGGACAAGGGGAAATGGCCTCAAGCTCTGCCAGGGGAGGTTCAGGCTGGACGTCAGGAAAAAATTTTTCACAGAAGAGGTCATTGGGCACTGGAGCAGGCTGCCCAGGGAGGTGGTTGAGTCTCCATCCCTGAAGGTGCTTAAAGGACGGGTCAATGAGGTGCTGAGGGGCATGGTTTAGTGATTGGTAGGAATGGTTGAACTTGATGATCCAGTGGGTCTTTTCCAACCTAGTGATTATGAGATATTATTTTAAATAATACTATTCATAAAAAGTTAATAGCATACTAACCTTGTCTGGAGAGGTGGCTGTTTGTAATCATTCTTACGTGAAGAGATGTTGCTGCCAGACTTATTTAGGACAGCATTTTCTTTAAATTCTCCCCAAGGCTTCAGTCGTCCTATAGTTAAAGAGCAAAAAGAGAGACTATTGAATTACTAGTTTAGTAATTGTATAATTAACCTCTTATTGTGAATGTCATACTAGCTAACCTGTTTTTTGGTGGTTGACTTAAAGATTAAATGCCCCTTCAGCTGTATGGTAAGGAACAGGCTGGTGAAACCAATAAGTAGTTTCTTTATAAGTAGCAGCAGGTGACTGTAGGTTCAAGCTGACTCTCACCACACCAAATTCAGCTTCTTAAACAATACTACAGTTTTTTTAACAGCAGCCTCATTTTGTAAAGGAATATCTCATATTTCGTATACATACATCTATTCAATGGAATACAGGGATATTTATTCTTGTATTTATGGGCTTTTGGTTATAAAGACTTATTCTTCAGTAAGGAGGCTTTTAAAGCATCTGTTGCATGGAAATGTAACATCAGTCCACAGACTGAGTGGGAATCCAGGGAGAAAGGGAAAGGGACAGGAAGAGAGACTGAATCTTTGCTGTCATGGTTTGTATCCATTTGTTAATTTAGAGGCAGTTCAGTGTAAGAGAGATGACTAACAAACTGCACAGGATTGCAGTACCTTTGTGCGGCTGATACCGAAGTGGCCTTGAGAGACTTGCTTTGAGATCAAATATCTTCTTTGCGCTTGTAGGTTCTGCAGGACGAGCTGTGAACTTGAAGGGGGTGGCAACTACAAAAGGCATCAAGATGTCATACTCAGTTATAGTGGCAAAACCAAAGGCATCAAGATGTCATACTCAGTTATAGTGGCAAAACCATCACTGTACATAGCAAGCTGGCAGTGAAGAGCCAGTGAAGACCACTTTACAACTATCAAGACACAAGAGCCATTAAACGCTACTATCTGCTATCTTTAAAGACAGAATTGCACAAGTAAAGATCACTTGAAATGGGGAGTTTTCAGGTCTGGAGAAAGCAGGAGTTGTACAGTATTAGCCCTTTTGCTCCTATTATGCTATGCTACAGCAAATACAGATAGTTCCATGCATTTTTTCGGTCCATCAGAGCACACTGTGTTTCACAGTCCCCATGCTTATTTGGAACCAAGTGCATTTTTATATTTAAAAAAGCAGCATTCTTCCAAAACACATCAGCTTCTGATCAGCAGCTTTTCTTTCCCCTAAAAAACATTAACGTTGTCATATAGTAAGACAGGCAACTCTGGATTCTTGACCTGTGCTTATGTACCTTTGATACTAGGGTCTGAACTGTTAGATAGCAGAGCTGCGCTGGTGGAGAGATCATTAGTAACCAGAAGACTTCTGCTCTTGCTTACAGGGGTTTAGTTCCTAAATTAACCAGGGAGGCTGATGACAACAGGTGGCCCCAAAACACAGCTAGGACTCTGGTGAATGCCAGTTCCATAAGGAGAACAAGACTTCTTAGAATTCATCAGGAACTCTTCTCACCACAGACAGGATCACCCTGTACCCCTTATATGAGTCTTTTGCTACTTAGTTCCAAAAGATCTAAAATGCTTTCTCTCCCCCTACATCCTATATTAGGCTTTTCTGTAGGTAAGTATCCTATGTTTCAGTCTTAGAACCTAACCATTTTAGTCAAAACAGTGGAAACCAAAGGGAACAAAGAAACTACTGCAGTTTCTAAAGAATCAGTCATTAGAAAATGAAGTTAAAACCCGAGTCTACGTGACATTAGGTTATAAGAAATTTACATAATAATTCAATAAGACAAAAGTCTTAATCTGAAAAAGCCAAATATTTACCATCCACTTTACCTTTTGATGCAGACACATCATTATTTTTTGCATTTTCCGTGTCATTTTTCTGACTTATTAGTTTGCAGCTCTTCTGGCTTTCAGCTGTACAGATCTCCTTTACGTATGGAGACATTCTGGATGGAGTCTTGGTAAGAGAACGTTTATGCTCATTATCTTTTGTGGCTTCTGAGAACCTGAAATTTTTTCCAAATATTAAGACTAGTCACCTACAAGGAATGGCAGCAATGTGACAAAATACAGAAGATTCTACGTTCTGCCTTTCTTACAGGTAGAAACTTTTACAACGTGTAAGAAGTTTGCAGCTTATGCATGAACTGCACTAAAAATACCTCTGCTGGCAGTTTCCAAGCTATGAACCATCACCAATATCAATAAGTAATATCAGGAATTACAAAGAACTGACTTGTTGTTTTGGAGAGCACATATATCTGGATGTACTCATCAACAGACATCATTTACTTTATATTTAGATTCTGTAATTAAACATTCTATGAAAATATGGTTAATTTGAAAATTCAAGTTAAGAAAAACTAACAGAAAATAAACTAAGAGAACTGTCAGGACTCAAAGGTCTACAAGAAGAAGATGGATGTTTCAGTGAAAACACACAAGTTACCTGCATACTAGGACATGCACATGTGCTGTATGTATGTATATACATGCATTTTCAGTGGGTGTACATATATATAAAAACATAGGACAGGAAATTCAAAGTCTTGCATGAAGTAATAGCCTTATGATAAGGTACTGGGATAAGTTGAAAGATGTGGAAAGACAATGAGTAAATGTTGAAGAAAGCTATGTCTTGAGAACTAGCAAGGTCATAGGTAAAGCACAGCTCGCAAGAGCCGCCTCAGCACATCTTTCAATGAGTGAAAGCAAATTCTAAAAGCGTTCCTTTGGTTTACATGTTGCTTAAGAATCAAATAGGGCTGTAGCAAAGACAAAGATGATCCAATGGGATATCAGAGACAGAATGAATATAGTTTTCATTTGTTGTTATCTACTGAAATCAAAGGTAGCACTTTCAAGCAGAAATAAAACCAGTAAGGTTATGAGGTTGATTTCACAAGGAAGCTGTACTCACGACCTTTGAAAAAAAAAAAAAAAAGGCATTAAAATTCATATTGAGTACAGGCCCATCTATTTAGCAATTAATCATTACTTTCTGGTGAAATTTGGTTCAAGTAGTCAATCAGAAGTCAATCTGCTTAAAGCAGTGAATTACAAGATGAGCCCCTGCCGCGATATGGCAAGGGGGTATAGAGAAAATGGAAAGGCAGTACCCAAAAAACTCCCAAATGGTGAGTTCGTTGTGAAATTCCTCTAGAGTACAGTATACAGTTCGGGTTATGTAATCGCAAAGACAACTTATTTCAGATAAAAAACACTCACCTGACAAAATGGAAAAATAACACTGTTGGCAGTTCCTCTGCCATTAGACACCAAAAGGAAGAATCAAAATCGTAACAGCACAGTAATGGTTAAATCAGCCATAAAGCTAGACTGAAAGTTGGCAATCAGAATTATTCTCATGTGGTTCATGTGTGAAATAGAAATAATGCAGTCAAATCACAGTCAGCGTTGACTACTTCATGTGTATCATTATACCAAATTGCTCGCTGGAAGTTTTGGGTTGTTGTTTTTACCTGACATTCATTTTGGTTGTTGAAAGGACGGAAGGATTAAATGAAGATTTCTTCGATAAAATACTCCGATTGGCAGTGTTCACAGAACCGTGTGGTGAGTGCTGAGGGTTATTAGGAGTGCACATGGCAGAGAATCTACCTCTTTCTGGATTTGGGCTGAACAAAAGTGTCTGGCCACCGGTTTGTTTCTAGGAAAAAGCAAATCACAAGTTATCACACCCTGCTAAAAATTTATCAGAAAAGCAGCTAAGGTGCAGGTGGATCAGAACCACACAGTCTCAATTTTTCATCCTTTTTTCTTTAAAAGCATAATTTAACTGTAAGTATTTTTATTACTATTAAACTGATCTGAAAACACATAGCTTATAATTATCTGGAGTGCCTCTTTCTGATGCTTTTAAGTCCTTCAATTTTTTGACCAGCACCTGCCAAAAGTAATTTGTCTTAAGTACACATTGATTTACTGTATACCACAGAAAAGAGAAATGGACCGTTCAGGAGTTTCAGTGTTACTACTTTGATACGTCCATTGGCACAGCCGTTCATATAGTCATTGGTACGTCACTGCCACTTTTTTAAAGGTCTGCCATACTCTGAAAGAGGCCCTGTTTGCAGCTGTCACCCACACAAGCGTGAAATAAAAAACCTGAGAACTGGGGCCACTGAAAACAACATATATTATACATATATTTTAAAGGAGAGTCACGCAGTCATTGGACAACTGTTCTTAAGGCACAAAAGAACTTAATATTTAATTCCTGTTCTTCGAAAAATAACCTATCCTCTTGGTTAAGTTCTGCAGCAATTCAGAGAGCTATAAACAGAAGACCTAGGAGATCCTTCACAAAAGTAATTGTGACAATTTTTTTGCCAAAACAAGTCATTTGTTGGTTCCTACAACTATTTATAACCATACACTGTTAACAGAGAAAAACATAATTATACAAGTTATATACGAATAACTCTAAACAGCTGGTTATATAGGACTGCAGTTAAGTTTCACTGATCATAACATTCCACCAGCATACGCATGACCAGCTACCTACTGCTCTGGATATTCTACAGACTTTTACGGGAATACAGGAACAATGGATACATCTTCCTGTGTTATCCCTTACCTTGACTTTGACAAGAGAATTGCTGCAGTTATCCATCTTCTTTTTTTTTCTCTCAACATAGTCAGCAATAGATTCCATTTTCTCAAAGTGAGCCTCATGCATCTTTTTAAAGTCTAAGAAGTTCCAGAAATAAGAAGAGTCACACATTTGATAAGCTCTTGAGGAAGTTCACTACTTCACAGAAGAATCTTGCAATATCTATTGTTATGGCCTCAAAGAAAATACAATATAACCCTCTAAAGACCATGTATACACAGGTAACCACAAAGTAGAACCTAATTCACCAGCTACATAGCCAGTTACCTGGTGCATGCTCTGGAGAATTCTGCAGTTAAAGAAGAACAGAAATACTTACAGATTTTTAAACTGAAGCATAGAAAGTGGTAAAAATGAGCTAATGCATAGTAATACAGCACAACAGTAGTATTTATAAAGTGAAAATTAAAACAAGCGGGTGTCCTGTATGTTTCCCTGTTCTTTGTTGCTTTGAAAACTGTGAAGGCACATTACATCCAGAAGACTTCAAAATGTTTGATAAACAAGTTCTATAGCATACATGTAAACCGTGAGTTTATAAGCTGGAAGATATACTTTAAAATATAGCCTTTCAGAAGTTTTTTGTTTGCTTGCCTTTTAAAGGGAGGGTGATCTCTTCTTCAAGCAAAAATAGAAATTTGGTTCTTAAAAATTGTAAGTCAAGTACCCCTCACACGCAGACAACATCTATTCCTAAAGATGGTGAGTTATCTTACTTGGTGTAGTAGCTTTTATTCCCGTTTTCCCAGGCTTAGATGTTCTCCCTACATATAAAGGGGTCTTCCCTCCTGCATGAAGAGCACCACCTGATATAAGAAGATTAGACAAAATTGTTAGTTAGAGCTCCTGGAAAAGATTTTCCTTTCTTAACCTTTTTTAAGGTGCTTGTCCCAAAACACACCTTACCTCCTCAAAGCAGCTTTAGGTTTTGAGAAATAAAAACATCAGACAGCTGTCCCGAGTCTCTCAAAAACCTTCTAAATTGTACATTGGCAGCAGCATGTCCTGACAAACTACAAGCCCAGCATGAACCTTACAGTCATGCTAGGTTATTTTCTTTTGTTAGTAAATTATTTTGCATGGGGAATTAACAAGACAACTGTATTTGGGGCAAGAAAAAAGATCAAATTCACAATTCTTGATCTGTTTTTTTAAATGCTGATAAGAAGAAATACTTTCTGGCAAGCTTTTGTGTCACTGCCTTATGTATACATACAAAGTCTTCTTTTTATCATCTCTGCTCCCAAGTACAGTATTAAGTGCATGTTCACATTTTGGTAATTTATTTCATTTTATTAAGAAAAAAAAAGTAAGTATTTCACATTGAGTTCAGTATTTGCATATCAAAAGAAAACACTTGCTTTTCTATTCACACCCCTTTGAAGCAAACTTGAATGACCTTAATACATTGAAAAAAAAATCTTCCCTGGAAGAAAATGACGGGGAATTGTTGAAAATAATCATCAAAACTAAAATTTTCAACACTGAATGCAGACATAGTATGCAAACAACGCAAAGAGCTCTCGCTGTTTGAAATTACTGGGGAAAATAAGAAAAAAAAATGAAAAAACTCAACCGACCAAACAAGAAGACACAACAGAAAGCAGGACAAATACAGTTACAGGAAGAGATGAGCACTGTGACAATTACCATTAGGATGAGTGCTGCCTCAACAACTACATATTCTATTGCTTCCATTTTTAAAAGAACTTTCAATGAAAATCCTCATTTTCTAGATCAGTTTCAAAATTAGATGGCCTCCAACAAGAACGTCCTTGTAAATTCTACTGAACAGCAAGAATATCCGTAATACAGCTCAAGTATTATGTACACTTTTCCTCACAGGAGCAAATAAAGGTATGTATCTTATTTGACAGAGCCACAGTATCAATAAGCTATCAAATTGGACAGAAAAACTAATTTATTTGCATCACCTGCATGCATTACGGAATGGGGGAGAAATGAATTCTTATTTTCATTGGCATCGTGTTTGAAGGTCTAGAACAGCCATCAGCCAGAAAAAGTGACCCACTCTATCACAGATATAACTAGCCAGTTTAAACAAGTTATGAAGCATTACGTCTGTATGTTTTTTTCTACTAATTTTACTCCTGGGAAGAAAACTACAAAACCTGTTCATCTGTAGGAAAAGAAAATATGAAGCATAAGAAAGGAAGCTCTCCCTTTCTTGCCACTTTTTAAAGGAGCTGAGCAGCTTCTAGGGGGTATTCCAAAAGGCACTGATCCTAAGCAAAGTGGAGGACTCAAACACACTCAGGCCTTCGAGAATTCCTTCACTAAAAACATCAGATCTAGAGTTCTGACGTCAAAGCCAGCAGAATTCCTGTGTTGCAGAATTTGTGGATTTATGTTACAATACATTAAACAAACGAGTACACAAACCCAAAAGATGCTTCCCTCTACCCCAGTATCTCCAAATAATGCACATATCACCAGACATGCCACAGAAACCTTTGCAGAAACAGTAGAATAACCAAAAGGTGCATAGTACAAATTACTAAACTTACTTTTTTTTAATACTCTACTTACATTCCTGTTCACTGCTTATAGTAGAAGTCTTATCTGGTTGGTTGTTCTGACCAGTACACATCCTTGGATTTTCAACAGCTCTCTTTTTAGCTACTGGTTCCTCATTTTGGAATACATTCTGTCCTTTTTCATTATCATCCCGAGGCACTTTGTTTTCTTTCATTTCGAAATGTTCCTGCAGTTCAAACATACTTAATTTAAATAGTTTGTTCTGAGCGGATATAAAGGAAGGCTGTTGTTCTCAGAACAGCCAGAGGAATAGGTTGCCCTGGGAGGCTTTGTAGCCTCCATTCTCAGTGGTTTTCAATATCAGCTTAAATAAAGCATTGTGGACTAACTTCATAGTCAACTCTGCTCTGATCAGCAGATTGGGCAAGAGACTTTCTGGAGCCCAACATGAATTAACCCATGAAATACTTATCCTGTTATTTCACACACAGATCTGTGTTAGAAAGCTTTGACCTACACGGCTCTAACTTTTTTTATAAAATTGTCTTTATGATGACCCCGATTATCTGCAAGTAAAAATAAATTCACTATCTGTGTTATTTTTTACTGTAGAGACTTGTACAGTAACCAAAGCTACCTAACAGACTAATACTCATTTTCCAGTTTCAGTAAAAGCATTTCAGAGCTCTTAGTTCACCCACAACTTGCATGTAATTCTAGAGAAAAATAATTCTATGCCCATGTCACCTTAAGACTTTCCCTCCCTCAGTCAAACAACCCATGAATAAAGAACCATCTCAGAGGAGTGGGAACTGTGAGGTTTAGGCAGTCATCCAATTCCTGTCATTTTCCTTCCATATACAGAAAATGAAAAGAGCCTCATTTTAGACAAATTCTGAAACTAGTCTAATATTAAAAATACTATGATGAACTAATGAAAGCAGTCTTACATTGAGATGAAGTGCTGGGAATTGTGTATTTCTTAGGAAAATTTAATCGATTTCCTCAAAAAAGCGACTAACAAGTAATTCCCGTTCATTAGGGAATAACACATAGTCAAGACAGACAAAATCAGTGCTACAAAGTACGGAAGACCAGCACCAGGATGTTAGCACACAAACTTTACATATATATATATATACACACATATGCACACATGCATACATATATATAAAACCTGTATGCCACATGCCAAATGGTGGTAGAACAAACCAAGTGTGTTTAAATTACGCTTGCCGGAAGGGGGTTCAGCCAGCACACAAGACCAAGCAATCACCTCTTTCTTGTCAGAAAGCTCTGTGTTTTCTTCACTGGTATTAGTTTCCTCATTGGAGTTCTTTCTTTTTCTGGTTATTTTCTTTTCTTTACCATGTCTTTTTGTAATAAAACACACTGAATCAGGCATAATTTCCTTCTGGTTGCTCAGTTCATCCAATTTGATGGAAGCAGATGCACTTTTTTCAGAGTCCTGTAGCAGAAAAATACTATGATGTAGAATGTATATGGAACAAACAAATCGGATACTCCAAAGAGACATTTTCAATTTTATTACTGGAGAAAGTATTCCACACTGAGGAAAAATAGTAGCATGCCATTTAGTAGAATAACAATCAAGAAATTGGCACTATCTAAATTTCCTTAAACATCAAAGCTCATAGTTTGAGGACTTTAAAAAGAAGTCCTATAGTTGTTTTGTTGTATGGCATTTTAGATTAGAAAAGGTAATACTTTACATCTAAAATCTGCTGCGACACTCCCTGATGTGTACATTTCTGTGGAATTGTCTTCACCAAAAAACACACCAGGGCCCCTCCTTCTTTGCTCATTAAAACTGAAGTGGCAAGGATTACACCAATTCCTCAGATGTCTAAAGATTTTAAAGGAAGCACTTAGAAGGAAATATTTTAGAAAAAACAGATCCAAATTTACTTTCTATGAAAAACATAAAAAGCACTTCCCTTCCCAAAAAAATAACTCAGCATACAGAAGAGAAAGCTTTTTTTTGAAGAAGTAATGCATTAAGAGATGAAATAAGGAAATATCACAATTGTATCACTTTCATTACAGTAACATTTTAAGTAAATTGTAGTTGGTGCAGTGTTTTCTGATGAGCACCTAGTCCCTTTCATCTAGGCATAAAAAAATGAATAAAAAAGGTTTATATTTGGTACTGACTAGAGGCTGGAGATAAAGAGGCAAAAATTAAAATTCTTAAATGCTGAAAATTACATTGTTCATGTTGGCAGCTGAAAGAAAATCGCCTTTGGATCATATAGGAAATGACTTCAAAGCTAAAATTAGAACATCTGTTTCTACCAGTACATGAGTGCATCAAACTAAAGGTACTATTAAGGAAAAAAGTATATTATAGTTCACATCATGGAAAAAAAGCAGCCTTATGTATACATCCTGCTCAACAAGTTCCAACATTAGGTCTCTCTTAAAAAGTATGGCTGATATATCACTTATTACCGTATTTTCATTTTCTTGGTTTTTTTCAAAATGTTGCTTCAGTGCATTCAACAGTTTGTCTGCCTAGAGAGAAAGCAAAACAACATGCAAAGTAAGCATTGTATTAAGCCATCAACAAAAAAACACTGTAGTATAAAAAAATAAGCGGAGCATTTCCTGAAGCCAGTGGTATAAGGCATACCCAGCACTTGGTTCAGGTCAGTCAAGTCAGAGAAAGCGGTTAAAGGCTGCAGGTAAATATGTAGCGCGTTCTCCACAGAAAACAGAGATACTGGGAGGGGTGGAAGGGGAGGGCTGCAATGCAGAGCCCGGGCGGGGGGAGCTGCGGGACACAGGGGGAAACGGGGCGGGGGGAGCTGCGGGACACAGGGGGAAAGGGGGCGGGGGGGGTGCTGCGGGACACAGGGGGAAGGGGGGCGGGGGGGGTGCTGCGGGACACAGGGGGAAGTGGGGCGGGGGGGTGCTGCGGGACGCGGGGAAAGAGGGCGGGGGTCTGCGGGACTCAGGGAGGTGGGGAACAGGGGCACCCCCTCTCCGGGCCCCGTGGCGCTGCTCCCGCCTCACCCGTAGGTTGGCCTTCAGGCCGGCTGCCTTCGCCATCCTCTGGAGCTCCGCGTACTTGAGCGACTCGAGCTGCGGGCGCGCAGGAGGCGCCATGACGGCCCCGCCGACTCCAACCGCCACAGCCTCAAGCCCAACGGCCGCCGCGCATTCGAACGCGCCCGCCGCGCCGCCCCATTGGCTGAGCGAGGCCGAGGGGGCGGGGCTTGGCTGCGCGGCGGAGGTAGGTTCTTGTCTTCAAATGCGATTGTTTTTTCCCGGAGGGGGCGGGGCCGCCGCTCTGCGCCGCGATTGGCCGATGCGGCGGCTCGGCCTGGGTTCCTCCTTTCCCATTGGCCCGGGCGCGGGGCGCTCGAGGCCGGGCGTGCGCCGCGCTCGAACGCGGGGCGGGAAAAGATGGCGGCTTGCTGGCGCCTGAGGGAGGCGACGCTGAGGCCGCGGCAGCCGTGCCCCATCGCTGCCCCGCGGGTCTTGTCGCCGCCGCCTTCGCCCTCCTCCTCGTCTTCCTCTCCATCTTCGTCTCCGCCGCCATCGAGTTTTCTGCCGGCGGCCGCCGAGGCGTCGCATTGTCTCGGGCCGCTGCTGGACAATAGCGCCTTGTTCCACTGCCGCGAGTGCTGGGCCGTGCTGGGCGACTCCTTGCAGCTCTGCGCCGAGGAGGAGCAGCACCTCGGGCTCCTCGTCTGCCTCAGTCGGTGCCGGGCTCTGGGCGGGCGGGGGGCGGCCGGCGGCGGTGGTGGCTGCGTCTCAGCGGGGTGTCTCTCTCCTCAGGAGTCACAGAGGACGTGGTCTGGGAGGATTCGCTTATGGTCGGAATCCAGGGAGCACTCCTGGGATGGTGGGTAACGCGGCCGGGGCTCGGGGGGCTCGGGAAATGCCGCCTGTCGTACGGCATGTGGGATATTTTAAAGCGGAATATTTAGATTTAAGCTAAAGCACGCTTAAGTTTTGTCTAAGCAGTTGTGGTTTGAAAGCTAGACAGAATGGCCTTCTGATAGCATGTTTTCCGTAGAATGGTGTTTCTCAGACACTGTCCTTTCTTTAGATGCCGTGAACAAGGCCAAACTCAATAATCAATGCCAATCTGATTATTAAGCAGGTATTGCTTTAACGCATAATACAACACCGGGCACACAGGGAATCATTTCACCTAATGTGTCTGTGTCCATTGAGGCTGGTTGCAGGACTTTTATACTGGTTAAACATACATATTCATGTAGATCCTGAGAAACACTGGTTACATATTCGGGAAATATTGGTTAAACATACATAGAACTCATTATGTCTTATGACCCACTCTCAAACATACATCACGGTTCCTTTGCATCTTCAGAATCCTCTGGTGCTCTTTATCCTATCTTCTTCTTTGTTGAGTTCTCTTGGTGAGCTCAGGTCTGTCCTTTCTTCCTGGGAAGAAATTACTCCTCCTCTTTCCTTCCTCCTGTCCTTGTTTCAAGTAGTAAACAAGCTAGGCTCCTGTTACAATTGTATTCTTTCTTTCTGCAAGCTGGCCAAGATTTGATTCTTATTATTCTTAATGATTTATTCCTTCCTTCACTTTGAAAGTGATAACACCTTGTGTTCAGTATGATCTGTGCTTAACAAGTATCTCTTCTCTAATCACCTCTGTTTGGAGTTCACAGAATCAATAGATTGGACAAGACCCACAGGATCATCATGTCCAACCATTCCTGTCAACCACTAAAACGCGTCCCTGAGCACCTCATTGACCTGTCTTTTAAACATCTCCAGGGAAGGTGAATCAACCACCTCCCTGGGCAGACTGTTCCAGTGCACAATGACCCTTTCTGTAAAAAGTTTTTTTCTCATGTCCAGCCTGAACCTCCCCTGGCAGAGCTTGAGGCCATTCCCTCTCATCCTGTCCCCTGTCACTTGGGAGAAGAGGCCAGCACCCTTCTCTCCACAAACTCCTTTCAGGTAGTTATACAGAGCAATAAGTCTCCTCTCAGCCTCCTCTTCTCCAGGCTAAACAACCCCAGCTCCCTCAGCCGCTCCTCACAAGACTTGTTCTCCAGCCTCTTCACCATTTACATTGACCTTATCTGGACACACTCCAGATCCTCAACATCCTTCTTGTGGTGAGGGGCCCAGAACTGAACACAGGATTTGAGGGGTGGTCTCACCAGTGCCGAGTACAGAGTGAGAATAACCTTCCTGGACCTGCTGGCCACGCCGTTTCTGATACAAGCCCAGATACCACTGGTCTTCTTGGCCGCCTGGACACACTAGTGGCTTATGTTCAGATGGCTGTCAACCACGCTGGTTTTTTTCCCTGAAGGCTCTTTTTCTGCAACATGGGGATGGCTTTCTCCTGAGCTGCTAGGATTTCCTTCTTGAAGAGCGCCCAGCCCTCATGGGCTCCCTTGCCCTTAAGGACTGTCTCCCATGAGACTTTGCCAGCCAGCCTTCTGAACAGTCCAAAGTCTGACCTCTGGAAGTTTAATGTGACTGTTCTGCTAATGCCCCTCCTCACCTCACCTAGAACTGAAAACCCTATCATCTCATGATCGCTTTGTCCCAGGCATCCTCCAACCGTCTCATCCCCCACAAGGCCTTCTCTATTCACAAACAGCAGGTCCAGGAGGGCACCTTCCCTTGTCGGCTCACTCACCAGTTGTGTGAGGGAGTTGTCTTCCACACACTCCAGGAACCTCCTGGACTGCTTCCTTTCTGCTGTATTGTACTTCCAGCAGATATCCGGAAGATCGAAGTCTCCCACAAGGACAAGAGCTAGTGATTTTGAGACTTCTCCCAGTTGTTTATAGAAGAGCTCATCAGCCTCTTCTTCTTGGCTGGGTGGTCTGTAACAGACTCCCATCACAATATCTGCCTTCTTTTGGGCTCCTCTGATTTTAACCCACAGGCACTCGATTCCATCAATACACATATCTTAAAAAGCAAGGTCCAGTAGAGAGCTGGGGCCAGCTCCAAATTCGCAGGGACACCCCCCACTAGATTGGACTGCATAAGATTTCTGGCAAAATTTATACACATACATATAAATGGGAAATCTATTTCATGATTCTGTCTTGAGAGTGGTGAGGCACTGGAACAGGTTGCCCAGGGAAGTTGTGGTTGCCCCATCCCTGGAGGTGTTCAAGGCCAGGTTGGATGGGGCCTTGGGCAGCCTGATCTAGTGGGGGGTGTCCCTGCCCATGGCAGGGGAGTTGGAACTAGATGATCTTTAAGGTCTTTTCCAACCCAAACTATTCTGTGAGTCTATGAAATATATTCTGTAACTAGCCTTTGTCTCATTGCACGTGATTGATGGAAATCGTTCCCTCATGTTGCCTAGGCCAGATAAAGGATGCTTGCTTTCTAAAACTCCAAAACAAGTCTTAGAGAGTTTTTATTTGCCAACATTTTCAGTATCACCTGCAGTGCACTTGCTGTGCTGCCCTCGGGGGTGGGGGAATGGCTTCCCCTGTGTCCAGCACAAAGTCTAGTGCTCCCGACACCAAAAATGATCGCAAATAAACTCTAACTTTCAAAAATTACAGTTACTTAGAGGAAACTTAACTCTACGTTAGCTTAAATAAACTTCTTATAATGGTAACTACTTCTTGTATGACTCCAACCTCTGTTAGTGGAAAAGAACATTTAAGCAATGCAGTGCAATGTAGAAGACAGTCTAGCCTTCAGCTCTCTCCTTGGCTGTTCCTCCCCTGAAAGGCTTATTACCTAAATTAAAGTATCTCTGTTTGGGGCTTTGAGGGGTTTTGGTTTTGTTTTTTAATACTAAAAATAAATAACTTATGTTCTATTTAGGAGCCTACAGTCAGTGACAGGTTTGGTGACCCTGGGATTAGCCTGCTGGGAAGGGTATAGATATTGCCCGAGTGCTTGCAGAACCAGTAGTTGTTTGAAATGATGTTTAAAAGCTGTTCTACAGTCTAAGGGCTGGGAACTTTTTAAATAAAAGACTTGGATTGTTCATTTTTTTGTTTATTGTTTTTCTGGGGGCAGGTGGAAGTCTCTGTATGAGGCTTAATCTGTTTTATTAGGATGAAGTTTCACATCCGTGACCTGCTACAGGTGTGGGCATAGGTGGTGTTTTACTGATGAAGTCACGTTCGAGTACTGTAGCCTAAACCATCCTGTGGTAATAAGGCGTGTATTTTCTTCCCAGGCTGCAATTTTCACTTTCTTACACAACATGCCCAACACTTAATGTTCACATTTTATCTGTATGTATTAATTTTTTAAGGAGAAAGCGTTAATATGTCTTGTTTTGCTGTCCTGATAGAACCGATTATTTGATGAGCATGCAGTGTCCTTGGTTTCAGAAGCTTTGGCCTAATAAAATATTTGCTTTTCTCTTTCAGTGCTTACTATGTGTTAACCTGTCAGTCATGTGGCTCGCCCGTGGGCTTCATTCTTTATTCTGCTCCCAGCTCCCTGGCATATCTCCGAGGCTTATTCTGTTTCTTGAAGGGTAACATTCTCTGGTGAGTGCACTGTATTCTTGTGATTAATGATCTCACATGGATTTGCAAGTTACTACAACTAGGTGCAGAACTACAGCTAAGAAAAGCAGCTTGGCTTTCGGCTGAGCGCTTTGGTGGGGGATTTTAATATCCTCTATTTTTAATTGTGTTGGCATGACTCCATTTGATTTGCCTTGTGCTTTTTTGAGTATCCCCATATAACATCAAGGTTTAAATTTAATTGTTTGCCGTACTGAAATCTCCATTGGTTCCAGATTTGCTTAGCTGACATAAGGGATCAAAGTAGTTCTATGATGGATCGAGGACTTCACTACAGAAACTATAAATTACCTATATCTGGTAGTGGGAAGATCTTATGATTTCAAAGTAAAATCATTGTTATGTTTTTAATATTTTTGTAATGTGTTAACTACTTTTGGCTACTACTTTGTATCTATTTTTAAATCATCTTAAATAATTGTCTAAACAATGAATGTAATTATAGAGGTTTTAACTTTTTTTCTTAGTTTTTTTTCCCTGTCCCCTTTTATTTTCCAGTTATTTCTTAAAAAACCAAGTGGTAATAGAAGCTTCTATGGTGAATTTTCCTGCTGTGACCTTAAAGAAACAAGTGGAGGAAGTAAGGTTTCTACATTAATATATAAGGAAAATATTTTTAAAAGGCAGAATTTCTTCGTTGTAAATCCAAAAATATTGATACAATTACTTTTTCTTTTAAGTGATAAGAGGGAGAAAATAGTGACTTACAATACAATAACTGACTTAAATGTGTGAGACATGCAAAACATTTTCTAGAACCAACCTATCTATCTGCAAAACATCCAGTTCTAGGTAGTTTTCTGGAAAAAGTGTGTTATCCTGTTATCCCAACGCTTTGAAAAGAAAAAAACAACAAAAATTGTTTAGACAGACTTCACTGAACTACTTCTTGTGTTGCCCCTGGAATTCATAAGTCACTGTTGAATTTAAAAAACAGCAATTTGTTAATTTGAAAGGCATCCTAGGTGTTTTATGGCAGCGCAAGCTCAAAACAGCATTGCAGTGTTTACTTGTAGTTTCAGAGAAAACGCTAGAAACTCTCTCCTGTTTTTATGTTTAAATTGGATGTTCTTTTCCATAACTTGTTTAGTTGTTAACTTAGTAAACTGTCTGTCTCATAGCTGAAATAAAGTGTCTGTGTGTAGGAGACAGCCACCGTATTGAGTGTTTATGTGCCTGCTTGCTTCTTACTTTTCTCTTTCTTATTTTCTCTTCTGCCCATGGAAATGGGCCCATGATGTTTTTTAAGTTTTCACCTTTTTGAAAGTAATCTTCCAGCGTCTTATCATAAGATCAGAGTGTTTTATAGGCCACGTGAGGCTAAAATGCAAAAATCTTATCCAGGCAGGACTTCTAAAACCAAGACACATTTTTCTGAAGTAAAACAACTGTAGCACTTCATCGCAAACATAAATTGTGTGACTGAGGAGGGTTTGCTTGTTGACTAGAACAAGGGCAAGAATCTGGTCTTCACTTTTTAAGACCTAATGTCAGCAGGATTTTACTCATGTGCTTTAGAGGTGTTAACTTAAAACCCCAGACACTGGAAATGGCACTTTTGTAGGACTGCCCACGTGTATTCCTAAGCTAATGATGAAACAATCTGTCCATATATTGCTGAAGGTCTCTGGCTGTGTGAAAACTTGTAATGAGTTAACAAGGCAAGATTGGATTGATTGTAGGGAAGGGTCCAGTAACCCTGTCTCCTGAAGGCCTCTGATTTGGGTGCTGGTTTTGGCTATACTAGTCATACGTATAGAGTTTAAAGATGAAAGCCCAGTATAATCTTCTGTCTTGAAAGTCAGCTGCTCTTCAGCCACTGAAAGTGGGATACAGATCATTCAAAGATCCAGAGTTAGGACATTTTTCTCTAGTTTTAATACTTCTATTTCTCTTTTTTTTTTTTTCTAGCTGAAACAAAGGGTGGTGAATGCCTACACTCGCATAGAATTGCTGATGGAGAAGCTGGAGGAACTGTACCAAAACATCAATGTGGCAGAAAGGCAAAGCTCTGCATTAGATGCAGGTGACCTACGGACAGAACATGCAATAGTCAGGATCAACTAATAATGTGCTGTTCTCAAGAACTGATGGAGTTGTTTCTGCATCTCTGCTGAATTTGTTCATTATGGTGAAACAGTGCACTCAAACAGGTTTGAGTGTTGATCTGTCACTTTATCTGTGTATAGAAAGAACCAATACTTATGTGTATCGCTTCAGTCTAAGGGGAACACCTGAAATCTGACATACTGAAGTTATGCTTCGATAAATGGATAGCTGGGCACATTGCTCTCTGAGACAGTGTAACTATGACTTTGATTCTCTCCAAGGGCTCTTGGTGGGTGGGGAAAGAGCCTTTGAATTATTAAAGTCAGGTTTATGACACTATGCAAAACATACTAACGAGGCTACTATAAATTGAGTGTTCTTGCAAAGATGTAAAGTTCTATTGCTGCCTTTTCCTATAGATAGACTCTTAATGGCAGCTTGATGTTGGTGAAGTGGCTCATCAGCTGCATCTGGTACACGAGGCACTGCTAAATGGCCTCCTGAATAGTTCTTTTAGATTTGCTTGTGTATGTGGCCTGCAAAAGGAACAAGCTAGCATTGCGTAGAGCTGCACAGTGTGCTTAGTCCATGAATCCGAATGGCATAATTCTGGTTGGAGCACAGAATTTTTAGTTTCAAATTCAAGGGCAACCCACATGCCTGCCAAGTCCTCTGGAAGTGCAGCCCCATGGCTGCACAGGACTAAGTCAAGTTCTAACTGCTCAGTGAAGGCTTAGAGCAACTCCCTTAAAATAAAGCCTTTCTTTCTGGGGCTGATGCTGTGAAACCAAATAACAGTCCTCTTCACTTCTATTCAAACATGGGAACATTGCCCTGCTGAAGTTGCAATGATCTGCCTGGTGCCTTCACTTGGCCAGTCAAGATGTTTTATAACAAATACCTAATGGGCGTTTTTCATTGACGTTTTTCTCTTATGAATGGGTTCTGCTTCTTTCCAAACATCTAGAAGGTAATTTAATGGAAGAAAGCTACTTAATCCTTGTTATTGGGATAGAATATCTTTATCCCTGATTCTTGTTAGTTGGAAGATTAAGGATCTTCTCATTTTTGCTGCCTAAAGGGCAGTTTAGCAGTTGTCTGTAGTAGTCTAGGATTCTATTTACTTGGCCAGCTTAATTCCAGTGATGGAATTTGCCATTCCCTTCTACTTCTGTGTGTGGCTGGCAGATGACACTCACCGTTGCTGCCAGTACTCCTTGTATGTCGTGCTCTTGTTTTATTTGTAAAATAACTCCTGTATTGGGCTTGGAGCAGAGGGGACAAAACTCACTGCAAGGCAGCACCTCATAGGCTTTAGATGGGCAGCTGGTACTTAAACCACTAATGTTCACTGTTCTGGGTTGTTTCATTTGTTCTGATTAAGCAACAACATAAAATATAAACAGCCATTCTACAGGGAGAGGAGGGCAGTCTAAATTCTAATAGATTTAAATTCTAATAGATTTAAATTCTAATAGATTTAAAGTCTAATGCTATATATGCTATCTTAATTATTTTAATTGCTTATGATTTACAACATGGACAGGCATACCTGTCTTTTCAATGACAGATAAGTTCAGGCTGACAAAACTACCTACCTGAAGTAAACATTACACTCTGTTTCACAGCCTGTAATGATAAATATTATCTTCTCTAAAATGAGCTCTGTCCTGAACAGTTAAGTGGGAGGCTGTTCTTAACAGTCATCACTGTATATTCACATGTTAAGTTTGGAGTTGTGGTATTTAATAATTAAGAGCACATTCGTTCTTTAAGTTGTGTCGTGCTGTGAGCCCTTTAACTGGGGTCTTGTGACTCATTTTGTGCGAGCATCCCCCCATCTCAGTTAAGTGTTTTCCATTTTATAACCACCTTTGTGTTATGGGAAAGACGGCTGTCAGTTACATTTCTTATTATCTTTACAGTTGAAAAGAGGAAACTTTATAAATAAAAAGCTGAAATTCAGAAACATACGTTGTGCAGATCATTGATAGTATCCTGTGAGTCATAAGCATGCTTTTTTCCTTTAGACTATGTTTGCAGAAAAAAAACATCTGTTTATCTTGCTTAGGTACTGGTTCATTATGAAGCATTAATGGTTCCTCATGTTATGTTACTTGGCACCCATGTAAACACATGATGAGTGCGTGCTAAAATATAGCTGTCTTTCTCCAGTCTTTGCAACTAGGAAGAGCTCTGCCCTGAGCCAAGATGTGATCCTTCATGTCTATTTGTAAAACAATATTTTCTTTCATGTCACCAACTGTTGCCTGATGAACCTGCTGACACTCACAGCAGCACAGTAGGATCTGGTTTAAGAAGCAAACAAAACATAAGATAAATACATTGTCTTCAGTAATTTGAGATGAACATTTATTGAGATAAACCTAGGGGTGCATTTTGATTGAAGTGATGCTTATAAACTTTCATAGAATCATAGAACACTTTTGGTTGGAAGTTCCTTAAAGGTCCCCTTTTAAGGGTCATCCTGTTCCTCCAATCCCCTGCCGTGGGCAGAGACACCTTCCCTTCCAATGGATCAGGCTTCCCAAAGCCTCATCCAGCCTGGCCTTGAACACCTCTAGGGATGGGGCACCCACAACTTCTCTGGGCAATCTGCGCCAGTGCCTCACTACCCTCATCGTGAAGAATTTCCTCCTTATGTGTAGTCTAAATCTGCCCCTCTCCAGTCTATACCTATTGCCCCTAGTCCTATCACTACAAGCCTTTGTAAAAAGTCACAGGAAAAAAAACTCATCCTAGTACCTGATCTAAATCTCTCTTCCAGTTTAAAACCATTGCCACTTGTCCTGTCACTGCACACTCCCTGATAAAGAGTCAGTTGATCCCCAGCTTTACTGTAGGCCCCTTGTATTCCTGAAAGATTCTACTTTTGATCCCACAGCCTGTTCCAGATTAAAATTCTTCTTAACCCACAATTATCAGTGAATATTTGTTTTTCTAGTGTAGAACCTGATCTCCTCAGCCAGGCATCTTGAGAGGCGTGTTCAAGCCTTCAGTGCAGCCAGGGCCAGCCTGGCTTGGGAAAGACAGATTCTCTATTTAAATTAATACCAGCCACTTAGAAAGCAAGTCTCAAGGTCAGGCCTTCCTACGTTAGCTAGCTTCTCTAGCTCTAAAGACAGAAGCAACTAGAAAAATCAAGCAAACTAAGATGATTGAACGGGCTACTGAAGTAACAATTATACTGTGCACCTACTAGAAGCTACCACAAGGGTTAGCAATCCGTAAGGGGTTTTGAAAGGTTTGTAGCAGGGCTGGGAGCCAGGGCTTTCTTTCAGCACAGTCCTCCGGATGTGGTATTGAATTACAGAAACTTTCCAGACTGCTTTCAGCAGCAACTGCTGAGAAGTTGTGCCTCCTTGCAGATTGTGACATGCCACACACAGAAGGATTTTTCAGAAAACGAGCTTTAAACTAGATGTGAAGGGGGAGGGGGATGAGACCAGGCTAGACGGGAGTGAGCCTGGAAGTGGGACACCAGTGACTGAGAGATGGTGTGCTGGTGGGGACCACCAGTGCGTCACCACAGAGCAGGTGGGGGCGATTACACCTGGTGACAGTAATGAAGAAACTGGCACTCTGGCGTTAGCTATTCCAATGACCAGGCAATTGGGCTTAAACTCTGTTTCCTCTATGAGGGCTGAAGGTTCACCAGCTCAGCTGAAGTGCATTTACACCAATGCACACAGCATGGACAATAAGCAGGAGCTGGAAGCTGTTATAGGGCAAGGAGGCTACGATGTCGTTGCCATCACAGAAACGTGGTAGGATGACTCATATAACTGGAGTGCAGCTATGGTGGGGTATAAACTCTTCAGGCGGGACAGGAAGGGTAGGAGAGGAGGCGGGGTAGCCCTCTGTGTAAGGGAGGACTTGGATACCATTGAGCTGGATTGTGGTGATGAGGAGATCGAGTGCCTGTGGGAGCCCAAAAGAAGGCAGATTTTGTGATGGGAGGCTGTTACAGACCACCCAGCCAAGAAGAAGCAGCTGATGAGGTCTTCTATAAACAGCTGTAGATAGTCTATAGATCGATGCCTCTTGTCCTTGTGGGAGACTTCAATCTTCCGGATATCTGCTGGAAGTACAATACAGCAGAAAGGAAGCAGTCTAGGAGGTTCCTGGAGTGTGTGGAAGACAACTTCCTCACACAACTGGTGAATGAACCAACAAGGGAAGGTGCCCTCCTGGACCTGCTGTTTGTGAACAGAGAAGGCCTTGTGGGGGTTGTGATGGTAGGAGGATGCCTGGGACAAAGCGATCATGAGGTGATAGGGTTTTCAGTTCTAGGTGAGATGAAGAGGGGGGTTAGTAGGACAGTCGCATTAAACTTCCAGAGGTCAGACTTTGGACTGTTCAGAAGGCTGGTTGGCAAAGTCCCATGGGAGACAGTCCTTAAGGGCAAGGGAGCCCACAAGGGCTGGGAGCTCTTCAAAAAGGAAACCCTAGCAGCTCAGGAGAAAGCCATCCCCGTGTTTGGGAAAAAGAGCCAGCGGGGTAAAAAACAGCTTGGTTGAGCAGGGAGATCTTGAGAGATATCAAAAAGAAGAGAAATGTTTATGAGCTTTGGAAGAAGGGACAGGCGTCTTGGGTGGGAAGTGAGATCGTGCAGGGAAAAAGTCAGGAGGGCTAAGGCCCAACTAGAAATCAGATTGGCTAAGTCTGTGAAAGATAATAAAAAATCTTTCTATAAATATATTAACAATAAAAGGAGCGAGAATATACAGTCCCTATTAGATGCAGAAGGAGCAACAGTGACAGGGGATGAGGAAAAAGCTGAGGTACTTAACGCCTTCTTTGCCTCAGTCTTTAATTGTAAAGAAAGTTGTTCCCTCTGTGTACAAACCCAGGAGCTAGAGGAGCAGAATGAGGCTCCCAAGATCCAAGAGGAGGTGGTTAGAGACTTGCTTGCCCAGCTAAACACCCACAAGTCTATGGGGCCAGATGGGATCCACCCAAGGGTATTGAAGGAGCTGGCGGATGTCGTTGCCAAACCCCTTTCCATCATCTTCCAACAGTCCTGGAAGACTGGGGAAGTCCCACTGGACTGGAGGCTGGATGATGTTGTGCCCATCTACAAGAAGGGTCGCAGGGAGGATCCAGGGAACTACAGGCCTGTCAGTCTGACCTCAGTGCCAGGGAAAGTCATGGAGCAGGTGATCTTGAGTGCTATCATGAAGCACATGCAAGAGAACCAGGTGATCAGGCCCAGTCCACATGGGTTCACAAAAGGCAGGTCTTGCCAAACTAACCTGATCACCTTCTATGATAAAGTGACTCGACTACTGGATGAGGGAAAGGCTGTGGATGTGGTCTTCCTGGACTTCAGCAAAGCCTTTGACACAGTTTCTCACAGCATTTTGCTTGAGAAACTGTCAGCCTCTGGCCTGGACAGGCGCACACTCTCCTGGCTGGAAAACTGGTTGGATGGCCGGGCCCAGAGAGTGGTGGAAAATGGTGTGAAATCCAGCTGGAGGCCAGTGACAAGTGGGGTTCCCCAGGGCTCAGTGCTGGGTCCAGCCCTGTTCAATGTCTTTATCAATGACCTGGATGAAGGTATTGAGTGCACCCTTAGCAAGTTTGCGGACGACACTAAGCTGGGTGGAAGTGTTGATCTCCTGGAGGGTAGGGAGGCTCTGCAAAGGGATCTGAACAGGCTGGACCGCTGGGCTGAGACCAATGGCATGAGGTTTAACAAGGCCGAATGCCGGGTCCTGCACTTGGGGCACAACAACCCTATGCAGTGCTACAGACTAGGAGAAGTCTGGCTGGAAAGCTGCCTGGAGGACAAGGACCTGGGGGTGTTGGTTGACAGCGACTGAACATGAGCCAGCAGTGTGCCCAGGTGGCCAAGAAGGCCAATGGCATCTGGGCTTGTATCAGAAACAGCGTGACCAGCAGGTCCAGGAAGGTTATTCTCGCTCTGTACTCGGCACTGGTGAGACCGCTCCTCGAATCCTGTGTTCAGTTCTGGGCCCCTCACCACAAGAAGGATGTTGAGGATCTGGAGTGTGTCCAGAGAAGGTCAACGTAAATGGTGAAGGAGCTGGAGAACAAGTCTTGTGAGGAGCGGCTGAGGGAGCTGGGGTTGTTTAGCCTGGAGAAGAGGAGGCTGCGGGGAGACCTCATTGCTCTCTGTTACTACCTGAAAGGAGGTTGTGGAGAGGAGGGTGCTGGCCTCTTCTCCCAAGTGACAGGGGACAGGACGAGAGGAAATGGTCTCAAGCTCTGCCAGGGGAGGTTCAGGCTGAACATTAGGAAAAAATTTTTCATGGAAAGGGTCATTGGGCCCTGGAACAGGCTGCCCAGGGAGGTGGTTGATTCACCTTCCCTGGAGGTGTCTAAGGCACAGGTGGACAAGGCGCTGAGGGGCATGGTTTAGCGTTTGATAGGAATGGTTGGACTCGATGATCCGATGGGTCTTTTCCAACCTGATGATTCTATGAAATGTAGTTTCCAAAACACTAAATGATCTACACATGCAAGTTTTCTGAAGGGCTTATTACTGTTAGGCAATCTATGTTAGGCAACAGAAGCTGCCACCTGCAACAACTCTTGAAACTTATTAGGTAAGTGGCCCATCCTGGCAGGAGTGGAGTAACAATTTTCCTCTGCCAGTGCCTCCCCACCTTCATGATGTGAAGTTCTTCCTAATGTCTAACCTAAATCTTTCCCTCTCCAGATTATACCCATTGTCCCTAGTTCTATCACTACAAGCCTTTGTAAACAGTCCCTCCCCAGCTTTCTTGTAGCCCCTTCAGGTACTGGAAGCTGCTCTAATGTCTCCTAGGAGCCCTCTCCAGGCTGAACAACCCCAACTCTCAGCCTGTCCTTGTATGGGAGGTGCTCCAGCCCTTCGATCATCCTTGTAGCCCTCCTCTGGACCCGTTCCAACAGCTCCATATCCTTCTTATGTTGAGGATTCCAGAACTGGACACAGTACTCCAGATGAGGTCTCACAAGAGAGGAATAGAGGGGCAGAATCTCTTCCCTTGACCTGCTGGCCACGCTTCTTTTGATGCAGCCCAGGATACGTTTAGCCTTCTAGGCTGTTAAGTGCACATTGCTGGCTCATGTCAAGCTTATCACCAACCAACACCCCCAAGTCTTTCTCTGCAGGGCTGCTTTCAATAATGTCATCCCCCATTCTCTACTGAAATTGGGAACTGCCCCGACCCAGGTGTAGGACTTTGCACTTGGACTTGTTGAACCTCATGAGGTTCTCACAGACCCACTTCTCCAGCCTGTCCAGGTCCCTCTGGATGACATCCCATCCTTCTGGTGTGGCAACTGCACTGCTCAGCTTGGTATCATCTGAAAACTTGCTGAGGGTGTACTCAGTCTCACTTTCTGTATCACTGATGAAGATATTAAACAGCACTGGTCCCAGTATGGACCCCTGAGGGACACCACTTGTCACAAATTTAGCTCCAACAGTTGAGTTTTGGCACAGGTACAACAAGTACAAACACATCTCAGGAGTGGAGTGTACAACATGCGGGTTAATTTGTCTTCTGAACAAAAGACGCATCCAGTTTTAGTGCATTCTCAGCCTGTGCTGCTTTATTGCTAAAAAAAATTGTATACAGGTGCAGAGTTTCCAAGTTCATTTTTAAACAGTTCCTCTTTACAGTGTCAAAAGAATAAAATCTTATCTCGAAATCCTCAAAGATGCATAGATATAAAAGCAAGCTGCCTTTTGGAAAAACATCAGAATTTGCAGGGAGACATTCCTTCACTGTTACCATGTAAAACATGAAAGCAATGGGAATACATCATTCCTAGTGACACCAATAATCTCTTCCATTAATCCCGTGAGCATGCCGTCAGAAGTTCAGGAAGTATTTTCTAACCTGTTTTTTAAGTAGCAAGGTAATTTTTAAGAACCTATAACTAATACTTTTCCTTTGCTGTTCTGTCATACTTGCCAAAAGGCGGCTGCCTGCACTGACATCCTAAAGTAGCTTCTTCCTCAGATTTTGTACTGGAGGGAATAGGCATTAACAACAGGTACAACTGCTTACCCATCACACAAAGGAAAATGCACTTAGTAGGGTTTAAAACCATGCAAAATGTTCTGAAGAGTGCCCACTAAGAATCAGGTGACCACAGTTAACTGCCGGGCTAAACTTGTTTTACAAATTCCGTTTTTGCTTGAAGAAGTTGGCTCCAAGGATTTCATTTACTCTAACTTCTGATACCATAAAATAGTTTTCTTCTCTTATAATATTCCTATCTTCATTTGGCAATTCTTGTACATCTAGAAAGAGCATTTATGAGAAAAACATAACCCCCATTCTAAACCCAAATCACGGTGCTTTATGGATGGTTTGCTATGGAATATGAACAGGAGTTAACTTGACACACAATTTATTCCTCCAAGACGCTTTCTCTTTCTATTTAAGAAAAAGGACTGAACCTCTGTACATGAAGTGTTCTGCACAAGTTAAGCCCACCTACAAAATCAAGCTAAGCTAGAAGTATGGAACTCTGCGGTAACAAGCTAGTATTCTACATGTTTGAATGCAAGTTTAAACTTGGAAAAGTATTAGTGACATAGGCTATGCCACACATTCTTTGTTATTTTCAAACTGCCAGCAGAAATTCACTGTGTTATCCACTAAAAGACATGGGAAATATCAGAGAGTACACTAAAAGTTTACAGAAAGATGGCACCCAAATTCCCTTTTATTAAATAAGTGAAATAAAGAAAAGAGACTATTGCAACCTATGTTGCAGAAGATAAAGACCGTCAGTGATCAAATCTCATTTTCTGTTTTTAAAAATCTCTTTATAGAACTTAAAAAATATACAAGATGACCAGTATTTTCAGGTTCGTTCCTGCCGGTGCCATTATTGCTGGCTGGTACCAGTATGCCTCAGTACAGCTGCCTATGTGGCTAGAGAGTTACCTGAAAATACTGTCTATTAAAAAGCTATTCAACACCTGAAATATATGTACTGTGCTTATTGATTTCAGTTTTCTCAAAATAACTTCTTTCACCACGCCCAAGCTCATTACCTACTGTCTGGCAAATACTACCCTCAATTTGAGTCTGCGGTTTCCATTACTTGGGTTGTTTTTTTTTTTCTTTTGTTTTAGGTGTGTTTTTTTCCACTAGTTGCTCCCCTGTACCTTGTAAGAAACTCTGCACCCTTTTCCTTGCTACGGCTGCAGCAGGTGAGAAACCTCATCTTGCCCCTAAACATGCTTAGTTCATGCCCTGCTTTTTACATGCTCAGGGCACTAATACGAACCAGAGAAGAGGTTATAAAGGCGAGTTCCGCTGATCCTGGTTCCTGATTTACAGTTTTGGTGCCATGCTTCTGTCCCTATCTATACAATCTGCCCCTTTCCCTACAGAGGCAGCACATTCTCTAAAAAAAACAAAGTTTGAGAATCAAAGCAAGAAATTCAAGCTATTGGTATATTAATTCCTATTGCTTCATTATGTATAAATGCATATCTCAATTTACTGGTATTAACTACGTTACACTAGACATTTTGAATCATGCATAATTAGAATACTAGCTCTAAGATTGGGTTTGTGGGCCTGTGCCGCTTTCCTTCAGTTTCTCCACACAGTTCTTCATGCCTAAGGCGTTACAGACCTTCTATTTGACCTGCAAACACCCTCATCCGGAGAGGAAGCAGAGAGAAGCAGACAGGATTTACGCAGGACACACTGAACAGTATGTTAGAACAGTAAGTTACCGTTTCTCTTTAACGTTAGATGTAGCCTTAGGGAATCTGTCCGTGTTATAACCTGGGACATCGGCTCACAGACAGAAACAGGCTCTGCTTACACCATTGACACTGACGCTTTCTCTAAAACACAGGAGAAAGTGTGGAGCAGACTGAAAGGGAACAGACATCGGAGTCTGTGGTTAGAGTTCTGCACTGGTAACGAGACACCCTGGTTCAACTGCTGGCTACTCTATGCCAGTGAAGGTGCTACAGGGGCAAAATGCTGGGTCATTCCAGTAAAAGAAATCCAATGGAATCTACCTTGAACTGCCATTATGCAGCTCTGTACCTGAACAGCAAGCAGGATTATTAGTATTGGAAGAAGACCAGACAGTTTCCTAGGTATTTAGGAAGCAGCTATTTCTAAGACTGCTTATACATCAAAAACTATTCTTCTTTTCCATATTTTTCCCTTCTTTGCCCAAAAAACCACAGTGCCAGCTCTTGACAACATAATCCTCGTGTAAAGTGTCAGTGTCCTGAAGCTCAGTACTATTTCTTCTCACTCACTATCATGTAGTCTTTGCAAGACATTCATTTTTGTCCAAAATTTGAAAATTATCCTCAGTTGCAGAAACTGCAATTCCTGAAGGTGCAATTCCTAACACAAGCACTGCCTGGCCCTTCAGCAGCAGCTCTGCTGGGTGCAGAAATGGCACAGCCTTGTGTCATCTGGGCTCAGCACTGCCGAAGGAGGCAGCTCAGTACTGGGCACTACGCCTTCGATATCCCACGCTGAACCGTGGTAGCATGTAACAATTCTGCTCAGTTTTAGAAGCAGTGAAATCAAGGGGGTTGGAGCAAAAGTCATGTCATAGAATAAGAGTTGAAAGGCAAAGGGATTCCTTTTGTTGCTGTGAATGGAAATTTCTAGTCTAGCAGCCCACAGAATACAGATCGTTATAAAAAGTACGAACAGCGAAGAATCCGCAGACAGCTTGCGTGGCTACACCAGTCTGGATTTCCGTCCCCTATTCTCTGAGTGAAAAATTCTATTCAGCCACAAAGTTCATGCTTCTGAAGTATGAACACGACTGTTTTTTCCTTATTATTTCATTATTATGTAAATGTACTTGCTGACCACAGACCAGAATAAATCTTACAATTTCTTTAATGTAATCAGATAACAATCAAATTAAGGTCCTCTATGGCCAGCCTCCAATTTTATCAATAATTCAATAGCTGGAATTTAAGCCGATTACAACTTTCCAGATCAATTAGCTTTTCATACACATACTACACAGTAGCCAACACTTAATTTAAACATCTTCATGCTTGCCTTGGTTACTTGATACTACAAAAATGCTCACAGCCCTCAACCTATAACCACTAGAAGCCTCTGCCTGCTCTAAGTTACAGTCCAAACATCTTTTGCTTTCTCAAAGAAATCCATCCTCTGATGTAATAACTCTGCTCAGAACACAGTATCACCTGTTGAGCCACACGGTCTCTGAGGGCTAGATATCTGCATTGAAAACAGCATCAACTATGGACATTTTAGAACACCTGTGCCTCCTGTATGTAACCCTTTGATAGCAAATACTTTGCTGGGTGTAGAGGCTATGACTGCAGATGAATAACCCTTTGCGTTGCCAGAGGCTTCACAGTAGTTGTCTCTAAAAAACCTTAGGCATCAGCAGAAATCAATTATGGTCTGAAACAGTATTTAGCAAGGCTACAATTATTTTTTTGCTGTAAAGTAACATTTTTAGAGTTCTACAGTTGTGCTGGGGATGTACAAATGTTTTGAGTGTCAAGTGTTTGTGGGCCTGTGCCCACAAACTTTTTACTTTTTTACTTTTTATTTAAAAACCATCTCAGACCAGTCTTTTTAAACAAAGAAAACAAGAAGTATTTCCCACAATAAAGGCTTCTGACTTCTGAATCAGGTTCTCTTTGCAGTGCAGTATTTGGAAGGGTTTAGTTTCTTCTCAGAGAAACAGAGCAAGTGCTAGACCACAAAGAAGAAAAAAATATAGGGAAACACCAGCTCTCCTTTCAAAAAGAACTGTCTGCTCTTCTCCCAGCACTCATTGAGAGTTTGTCAGATATGCAACAAAGGTGATTTATTTTTTTTTATTTCAGGTTCATTAACTAAGTATTCAAGTGCCAAATTCCCTCGAACGAGAGGAACATAAGAGGAATTCACCCATCATCTCAGCAAGAGACTCTTCACACAACTCCCTGCAGCACAGAGCGCCACAAACTTATTTGGTTATTACCCACTTACTCTACTGTACAATCTTGCTAATGCAAGTTATTTACTATCACATGCAAAACAGTTATTGCTACTAAAGTTCTATTTTCTTATTAAATCATCTTATGGCTTTGTTTGCATCAGGGATTCTTCCCCCTACATACTGTGCTATTTTGCATTCCAGTTTCAGAGGTATTTTTCAATTGATTCTCCCAAGCACTAAACTATTTTATTCAATGGTACAGCTACTTCCTTTTGGAATTGAACCTAACTCAGCACAGGTCCCCCAGAGCTCTGCTGTAAATGGCCAGTCCAATTTTCTTGGAAATCTATTAGAAGCAGAGGGTTGGCTGTTTTGTTGGTTTATTTTCCTGTTACATACATTGACTCTGCACAGATTACTGGTTTTGCACCAAACTACATGCTTCTTGATTAATTACTTTAGAGATAAAATGTATCAAAATTACAAAACCAAGCTACCCATTCCCTCCCTCCCCCTAATGGCCATTTACAGGCAGGTCTCAGGAAAAAAAAAAGATGCAGTATCCTCTCTAAGTTGAAAGAGAATTTTGTTCCTGCAGAAGAGAGAAATGGCTGAAGAGCAACAGTGGCACCAAATAAAAGACTTTTTCCCAGGAAATCAGAGGATGCCATCCACAGAGCATTGCACATCCCAGGAATCATACCAGACTGTTATTTGACCAGCCCAAGCTGCCCACTGAGTGCTAAATCATTTAGATTTCCCCTGGTCTAAGCTTTCCTTCTGAAAAAAAGCAGAGGGAGAGGCAGAAATTATTAAAATTGAGCTTAGCGCTGGAAAGCAATTCTGGAAGTTACCTAAAATACAGGATATTGAATTCTCAATAGTACGGGGGTGGGGAATTTCTGATCCACAGGCTAAATAGCCTGCTGCACAGATAAGAGTTTGCTGCACAGATACAGTCTGCAATGTTGTTTTTGAACAGCCCTTGACCTTATTCTATTCTCTCTTATTAACAGTAAGATGTATGTAAATACAGGATCCACCAAAGGTGTTGCGAGATTCAATAGGCCTTAGGCCAAAAAAAAGGTTCCCCATTCCTGCAATAATGGATTAGTCTTTTATGCATAATTGTCAGATAACATTTTGCAACCATTAACTTATTTCATAATGAGGATAATGTTTAACTATTCCAATTATATAGTCAGAATTGAACAAAAAAAAAGTATTTCATCAAGGTTCTGTGAATGATCTTAAGGTATCAGAGATGTGTACAAAATGCACACAAACTCTTCACCATATTCATACTTTTCTGAGTATATCACAGAATGGGTAATAATGAAATTGAAAATGCTGCACGTGGGGAAAAAAAATGCCTTCAACAAAGACTGAAAAGAACCCCACTAGAAGAGATGAGAATTCTGGACACTTATGGACATTAGCTTACTACTGTAGTTGAACAGATAGACTGAAACCAAAAAATCAACTATGATTCTATGAAGCCCATTGAGTGAATGCATTCCATTCCTAAAGATAGCATTGCCATTGTCAAAGGGAGGATACTGCATGTTTAGACCACGTTTGTGACATCTCTATTGTATCCTTTCTATTGTTAATTACATTATCATCACTGTTTATTAATAAATTTGTCACTCTGAAATTGTAAAAATACTACTAGGCTCATGCACTGATCCTAACATGGCACTACAGTTTGCTACAAAGCACTAATGCTTATGGAACTATACACATCTCAAAATGGAAGACATTGGTGATTTTGTTGTTTTCAAACAACTTGCAACATCATTTTGTCCACAAGTATTAAAATATATATATATGTATATATATATGATCTATTGCACATGCCCCTTGTTTTTGTAATCTTTCACATGGGAAGATTCCAACCAACATAGAGAAAAATTGGAGCAAGAAAAACTAAGTAGGCTGAGGCAGCACTTCCCAACCCAGCAGTTTTATAAGGGTGCTGGTCGGAAAAGTACTGCAACCGGGGGTCTTCTGGGCATGCACTACTGGAGTATAACATCTGTGACAGTCACAGATCCTTAGCCCTGTTAAAAATATTATGTTCTAAAATTAAACTTGAAAACTAACATTGTTACATTGTCATGTATAAGAGTCAGGAAAATCAGCAATTCTATTGTTTTGTTATAATGCAGGGTTACAAAATATTGAGAATTATTCCTATGGAAAAAGAAATAGAAGAGCTTAAAGTGTCTACTCTCTAGTCATACAAGTTCTTAGGTTTTGTACATGTCCACAGAAAAAAAAAATACCTTTATGACCCCACATATTTTGTCATCAAGCTATGCAAGAAACAACCGCTAGCTCTAATGTCAGAAGGGTAAGTACGGGCAGAAGGAAGAAAAGGAAATTCCCATATATAAAATCAGATGTTTCTCATACCAGATAACCTCCCAACCACTTACAATCCTCTGATATTGACAGTATTTTCCATCACTTAGAGATGGATCCTGCTTCTACAGACATCTACATTAAATCCCACTGGTTTCAACAGAAGGAGGCCCTAAAAGGAAATGTGCTTTTCTAGTTGCCTCTAATGCCAGAAAATTCAGACTGTATTCAGCAAAGAAATCCTGGGTTCTTAAAAGAAGTCACACCAATGTGGTGGTTGGCTCAAGATCAATGCAACACTTATCTGAACTAATAAAAGAAACACAGCTCATCACTGTGTTGCACACAATTTTAGCACACCTCTCTGCTCACCACAGTTGGCATTATTTGATATTATTTTGATATGCAGTCTTGACCACCACTCTTAGCTTACATGTCTGACCTTTTCTTCATGGAAACAAAAACTGGGTAAAACTCATTAAATCTTATTGTTACAGTGCAAGCCTAAACAGACCTAACTCAACTCTAGTCTGAAGATTAAGACAAACATCAACGCTCATCCTTACTTTGCTACAGAACTTGGTCCCATAAAATGTCACTGCTCTTCTAATATCAGAATGATGCCCTTGCAATCTATCGTTAAGATTTAAGAAGGATTTCACTTATTGGCTTTTTCAGTCATTTTCAGGCTGTCTGGCTCTCTCCATCAGTTTTCTAAAAGGAAAAATAGAACAAAACAAAAAGATCTAAACCACCCCACCCAACCATCTCCCAGAACCTATTAACAGAACCTATAGACCTTTATTTGATCCAGATTTGAAAATAATATTTTAGGCAAGTAAGTCACATTTTTCTAAATCACAGGCTTGGAATAAGGTGCACTAAGAAGAGCTCCAGATTTGAAGAGGAACAGAATACATATCCCAGTTCTGGGTTGGGTTTTTTTTGCCATATACAATACCACAGCGGGGAGCACATAAACAATACACACTCCCACCTCAGAATGACAAAAAAACATCCTATATAATCAAAAATGAAGGAGACAAAGAATCTTGTGTAAACATAAGAACAACAGACTGCCTTGGTTTGGGAAGAAATAAGAGGAACCAGAAAAAGGCCCATCCCAAGTATTTCTGCTCTCTCTCAACTTACCCCTCTTAGGTGGTTAACAGTCCATTCTCTTGGGCCTATTTCTACCTAGATGATGGAAACATACCGGTCATATCAGTTCTCAGTCACAGAAGAATCAAAAAAGCGATTCCATCGTCAGTATGAAAAGCTGAAACTGTGCCAAGGAAGCTGAGGGGATAAACTGCAACTTTACATCTCTGGTCTCTTCCATCCCACCAGAAGTTAATTTCTTTAATAAAGAAAGAAGTTCTGCCCCATCTTTTCTACCACAGAATGGTTTTGTTCCTTTTGCTGCTAAGGATTCAAAATAAGCCAGAGGGAGGGAATGATTTAACGTAAACCTAAGCATTATTCCTGTTACCCCAGAGGCTTTAAAGCTTCATTTTTTCTTTGCTAAAAATGAAATGGGGCGCAGTAATTTCTCCTCCTGGTGAAAGCTCTTCATATTCAGCACTTACATAGGTTTACACGTGCAAATATACAGTTTCACCATAGACTGGGATGATGCATTTACACACTGTAGACAAGGTGATTCTGCATTTGTTCCTGTGCATTAGCTGCTTTATGTGAGTTGACAACAAGACATTTATGTACAAAGTCAAGCTTGGGTCCTAAACTAGAAAATACCTGTATGGGATGTCCCCAGTTGTTTGCTAAGTTTCCTACTCATGTCACAGCAGAAAATACGTTCTGGTTTCCCTGCTGCAACTTTTCATATGTGTCAAGACAACTTGACATAGCAATGCATGCAGACACTTTATCTGCTAGGAATTCCAGTATGACACAGTGAAGTACTTAACCTTCCTGAAATGAAGAGAGAGACCTCAGTGAAGAACACCAGCTTCTAGTTGTGTCTGATTACGAAGTGTTTCTCATTTTAAAACAGAATGCAGAAAGCTGGATGAAGAGCTGGCACAGAAGACATTTCTTCAGGGAAACAAATGCTGATTTCTGTTACTCTGCTTCTGAGTTTTGATGAAAAGGTGGGGTACTTCTGTGGGAGAAGTCATCTGGTGAATCAAATGTTGGGTGAGATGGCTGAAACAGGAAGCGGAGAGATCTTTGTTCATTCAGCTCCATGGAAGTGAAGGGCAGGTTTTTGCTTGCTAGAAGAGAAACACTCATATCTTTCAGCCTATGAGCAAGCAACATGACCACCTTCTTCTTGAATGTCAGGGAAGGATCTGGAATCCCAAAATGAAAAAAACAGAAGAGGTAGTTTAGGAAACAGAATAAAAATACATTCACCTTTAAAATGCCCACTGGTCCATTACTTTAAAAGTCTGCCTCTTATGGACAAAATCAGCTGGTTTCACAAACTGCAATAATCCCTTGCTCTGTAAAGGTTTTGTATCTAACTGTAGACATCCATAAGCTGGCTAAGGAAACAGTACAGAAATGCTGAATTATATGGTTAACTCAGAAGCAAAGCATCCAAAAATATATTCATTAGTGTTAATTAGCTACGGGGCTTCTTGACTGTGGCTCCAACATGCAGCATGACAATGCTGAGGCAGCACAGAAAGCACACTGCACACAGAGTATACTCAAAGAGACACCATAAACTGTCACCTAATTAACTACAAAAGTGTCAGTGCTGTACAAGTAAAAAGCACTTATGATAGCTGTAAGATCACACAGATTAGTCACGTACTTCTACTCTCTTCTCCCTCTCCTTGCCCACAGTATAGGCATACTTCAACCACTGTCATCTTGTCACTGATCTCCTGGCCTTGCATCAGTGACACTCACCTGGTATCACCCAGTCACAGTAGCTGCTAAGATATGATTCTTTTGCTTTAAATTTGATGCCAGCCTGGATTGGAAGGTAACGCAAGTGCACTCCTGCATGGCTAGTGCCAGAAACATTTATTAACATTCTCCTGTACTACAATGAGAGATGTGAAAGAAAAATTATTTTTCTTTGGTCTCTCTCTCATGCACAAGAACATGAGGATACATCGTATTTTCTAGCCCCTTCCTCCCATAACTCTGTCGGTATTTCTAATCTTATTCTAATTACCTTAACCCTTCAGCTGACCAAGTTCAGAAATAATCTTCCAGTGACAATGCTCAACTCCTCAATGATGTTAGAAGTAGCGAGTAGATCATGAAAATGGAAATACAGCACACATCATCATCACTTTCTCTCTGAGGCACTCAAATATTTCAGTTTATCATGAGCTCGCTTGATCATCCATGCTCCCACTGTTGGGATAGTCTTATTATTGTTATGAAGATGCGGAAAACCAGACCTGGAGAGCTGCAACAAAACATGCCAAAGGTTTGTTGCAGAGCTGAGAAAATAACATAGCACCCTGTTACATATTTGAACTAACAGAATATCTTTATGCCATCCAGTGGAAAAAAAATAAACCAAAACTCCAGAAGCTGATTGTCATACTTAGAAATTTTTACTGTACGTTTTTTAATTGATAATTGACATTTGGTTATGTTGTCTTTCTTCCAATCCTACTATTTAAACAAATATAAATTCTAAGATAACTTCTTCAAGTTGACACAATTATACAATCAGTGTTTATTTGCACAGGAAAAAAAGAAAACTAAAAACAAAATAAGAAAAAGGAGAGGGGAAGGGACAAGAGGGGAAGGGATGAGAAAAACCCCTGTATCAGTCACCAAATCTGACAAGTTTAATACCCAATATTTAGTACCTAAATAACCTTACGTCTTTACTTACCATTATTTTCTATCAATCCACTTTCTCTTCAGTGAGCCTAAAGGGAGAAAGAGATGAACAAATGAAATTAAATTCGCAAATACATGGGGAGTGGGACAGGATGATCTTTAATGTCCTTTCCAACCCAAATTATTCTATGATTCTATTCTATGATTTAGGAAGCTATTCAGATCATACATGATTATCTGCACAAGACACAAAAGACTAGCTGTACCTTCCAGGAACTAAACATTTTAAGACATTCTACATAAAACACACTAATCAAATGACCACAGATACCCCATTCTTTTAGTGTAAGGGAAAGGATGGTCAAGTGAATTGGGCCCAAGTATGGAAGATCCAGGAGCAGCAAAGTTTAATAACATGCTGCAGAGGAAAAGCATATATTCACACCTGAAAGGCTTTTGTTCACAAACCACTCTCATTTCTGGAGTAAACTCATATATGTCATTCGTTCCACAGAATGTAGTTTACACAGTGCTGAATTCTCTTTTCCCCTGGAATTTGTTGGTTTCTACTTTATTGAGTACAGCCTGCAGTCCATGCTCAACTGACTATACCTGCAGCATTAAGTATACCACTATCATCTCATGCTCTGTTTTAAGGTACCCTTAGTTTTAATTAGACTGGCCAGCAAAAACTCAAATCCATCAGATCTGGCTTTCCAAACTACTACCTTTCTCTGTCACACATAGAAATGCTCCAGGAAATGAGCATAATTAACAGGGACATAGACAATTATTCCTCCTCTCTTCCCAGGAGCCCGAGAGGTAGGTGAGGAAGGAAAGACAAAGAGACAGGTTTACGTAGAAAGACCAAGACACGAAAACCTGAAAGTTAAATGTGGTGGAGGTGTGTAAAGACACAAAAAGCAAAATCAGCATTACAGATTCCAAGTCCACTGATATCTTTCTGATGGCTTAAAAAGGGTCAAATTTAACATGGAAAGCTGATAATGACAAAAGCTTAAATCATAAACACAAAGTACAACAGAAATAGCTTACAGTCCTGCTGCCTTTCTGTTCCTCTGATGTTCTAGATAACTTTTAAAAAGGCATCTAAACCAAATCTATGAAGTAACACGAAGAACTGTAATAAGAAAGGCCAAGACTGGTGTGATGGGAGAAAGAAAGGGAGCACCTGAGCATGACGGCACCAAAAGGAACACACAGAAGGGACAGGACTCTCAGAAGGGCTTGTGTTAATGGCACCCAGGTTAGCAGGTCACCCCAGCACATCCCCCTACAATTTCAAAAGACACAGATCTAGAGACACAGAACAGTGGTGATTCCTGGAATGGGACAGGGTAGAGACACAGACCCCTCTCGCCTCCAAAAGGGTATACAGAGGCACAGCTGAAACCCAGAAGGGTTGCCAGGCTAGGAAGAGGCCAGAAGACATAAGGACCTGCCAGGTGATGTCCCTTGTCAAGCGATGTTGGTCTTAGTATCTGGACATGAGAAACATAGCGCTAGACTGCTGGACAGACAGCTTAAACACCCCTGCTATGGAGCTTGGCTGCTGGACAAACATCTCTAGCACCGCAGACATTCTCTCCCCTATCAGAGCAGAGCAGGAGTCAGGATGCTGCTCGTTAGGAGCTCCGAGGCCTGAATGGGACATCCCGCCTGAGTTATACAATCACAGAGTGGTTTGGTTGGAAAAGACCTTGGAGATCATCCAGTCCAACCATAACCATCTGCTGCTGAACCACATTCCCGAGCACCTCGTCTGCCTGTCTTTTAATTCCCTCCGGGGATGGGGACTCCACCACCGCCCTGGGCAGCCTCTGCCAGGGCCCGAGAACCCTTTCCGTCAATAAATGTTTCCTGGTATCCCATATACGCTTGTCCCTATTGGATCATATCTTGGACCCAGCTCCTAGGTCCAGCCTGTCCCGATCCCTCTGCAGAGCCTGGGCCCCTGGATCCAGCCTGCCCAGATCCCTCTGCAGAGCCTGGGCCCCTGGATCCAGCCTGCCCAGATCCCTCTGCAGAGCCTGGGCCCCTGGATCCAGCCTGCCCAGATCCCTCTGCAGAGCCTGGGCCCCTGGATCCAGCCTGCCCAGATCCCTCTGCAGAGCCTGGGCCCCTGGATCCAGCCTGCCCAGATCCTCTGCAGAGCCTGGGCCCCTGGATCCAGCCTGCCCAGATCCCTCTGCAGAGCCTGGGCCCCTGGATCCAGCCTGCCTAGATCCCTCTGCAGAGCCTCCTTACCCTCCAGCAGATCCACACTCCTGCCCAGTTTAGTGTCATCTGCAGACTTGCTCAGGGAGCTCTCAATCCCCTCATCCAGATGATGGATAAAGACATTGGACGGAAGTGGCTCCAGCACAGAGCCCTGGGGACAGCGCTTGTGCCCAGTCCGACTGGGTTGAACCCCAGCACTCCTTGTCCTGGCCACCCAGCCCAGTTTTGCTCTCAGCAGGGAGGGCGTCCGTCCAGGCCATTGGCAGCCAGTTTCTCAAGCAGAACAGTGAGAAATGGTGTCCAAGGCTTTACCAGCGCCCAGGTTCAACCCGTCTGCAGCCTTTCCCTCACCTGCTGAGCGAGGAATTTCATTTAACGCCCAGGAGAGGCAGCATACGAGGTGTAACTTTCCCACCATCAGCTGGAACCCTTTGTGAGTGCTTCATCTTACTGCTAACCATTCCAGGGAGGGTTTAGGAGAATGAGGACACTTGGGTCTTGCCTAGACTTTATTCTGCCCCAAACCGTGGACTCGAGGAAGTGGGAAGGGACTTGTGGAGTTCACCTTGTCCAGCGCTGCGGCTGCAGCACAGGAGGCTGAGCTCTCCAGGAGGAACCAGGGTGGGGGTGGAACTCAGTGGGCTTTGAGGTGCAAACCGTGCCGTGATTGGCCGAGCCTGGGCATGGTCCCCCAAAGCTCTGTGATGTTACAGAGACCCCCGTGACTCCTTTCCTCTTGAGGCTGCAGCAGCCCCGAGGGGTCACTGTGCTGTCCTCCTGCGTGGAGGGCAGACGTCTGACGGTGAGGGGAAGGACACCCCGTCCTGCGAGCTCTTTGCCACGCACACAGAGAGGTTCTGCTGGACGAGGACCCGCTGCTCCCCACCTGCCGTACCCTGACCCTTCTTGTGCTGCCCTTGTGGAGCAGGAACCGCTCTCCTGCCTTCCCGATTGCTGCCAGCACGTGTCGGAGCAGTCAGCGTCCTGCCCGCGGAGCAGGAGCTCACAGAGATATTCCTGGTGTGACTCGTCTGCTCCAGGACATCATTGGCATTCGTGGCACCACAAGCCCAGCCTCGAGGCCGAGCGAGTGCCTCTTCAGCGCTTCCCTCCATCCCCTTGGCTGCTTCCCGCAGGCTGCATCCCCAGGGCCAGCCGTCAGCTTGGCATCGTCTTCCTTTGCCGCGTGAGATGGCGTCGGAGCAGGGCACCTCTTCCGCGGCGGCCAGCACCAGCCAGGGGACGCAGGCCACAGTGCCGGACGCCTCCAAGGTCCCAGACTGCAGCATCTGCCTGGACACCATCCTTGATGAAGCCCGCGTGAGCCCGTGCCAGCACCGATTCTGTTTTCCCTGCATCTGGGTCTGGGGCTGCCACAGAGCCGTGTCCCCTCTGCCGGCAGGCTTTCCACCGCATCCTGCACAGGCTGGGACCCTGCCACTATGACATCTATGAAATCGCGCGCCACCAGTACAGGCTGAGGCCTCGACCCCTCTTTGCTACAAGGAGCACGTGGTGGCGTCGCACAAGCCCTTCCACAAGAGGTCAGGACGCCGGTCACAGAGCGGCCCTCGAGGGGGTCCCAAGAGAATCCCCAAGGCAGCACCACGATGGCCACAGCTCGGCTTGGGATGCTGCTCGTGACACCGGCCAAGCTCCCAGGCCTGAACGGGACAAACCAGAGTCTTCAGAGCGGAGCCGGCACATCGACATGTCAGAGTCCATGGGACAGAAGGAGGCAATGAGGGAAGGACACGCCTCAAGGACTCATTCCCAGACCAGATCCCGCAGGGAACGACGGCCATCAAGGAGTCGTTCCCCACACAGACCCCAAAGGGAACGACAGGAATCAAGGAGTCGTTCCCCACACAGATCCCACAGGGAACGACGGCCATCAAGGAGTCGTTCCCCACACAGATCCCGCAGGGAACAACGGGACGGCCATCAAGGAGTCGTTCCCCACACAGATCCCACAGGGAACGACGGCCATCGAGGAGTCGTTCCCCACACAGATCCCGCAGGGAACGACGGCCATCGAGGAGTCGTTCCCCACACAGATCCCACAGGGAACGACAGGCGACAAGGAGTCGTTCCCCACACAGATCCCACAGGGAATGGCTAGTGTGAAGGAGTTATTCCCGGCACTGATCCCACAGGGAAGGGCGAGCATCAAGGAGCCATTCCCAGCACATTCCAGCACTGCGTGATTGGATTGTTTTCTTTAACTTTACATTTTAAATAAAACCATGTTCTCTCCTATGAGGTTTCCAATGGGTATTTGCCACATCGTTGGGACAAGTTGTAAGAGCACTTTCTACAAAAGCAGAGAAAATAGGAAAGACTGTTTAACAGCTGAGCTTTATATTCCATGATACACGTGTGGTATGAATATGCTCCTTGAATACTGTCTAGGCAAAGAAACATCCTTTCCCCCACAACCTATTTTAGAGCAATTTTTTTTTTTTTTTTTAAATCCTCCTAAGACTGTGCAGGCCCCACATGGTGCTTTCACATAACCTCTGGCAGGTCAGGACTGGATTTAAACACTGTTCCTTTTCTATTGTTTTTAAGAATGAACTTGGGAGGTATTCAAGAGAGACTTCGGACTCCTCACGGACGTGGTCAGAATTTTTAGGCCAAGTTGGTCCAAAATTTCCGACATCCCTGAATGACAAGTCACCATCATAAGACACACGGCCTGTTTGGGCAAATCTTCATGCTGCAGACTTACAGCACTGCAGGCAAGACCGTAAAGCAGTGCAGACAGTTGTTTGGACATATATTGGGGTAACAGAAAACTCTGATCTCTGTGGGGTTTTTAAGGTACTTCTCACGGCCCTTGTACATTCAAAACAATTAAGAATAAATACTAATCAAAATGAATTTACTTACTGCTAAAAGTGTACAACTTCATACAGAAGAAAGTTGATGGCTTATTATGCTTAGTTAATATGCCAAAGGCAAATGCCTCAGCATATTTCAACATGTCATATACAGACGTAAGTAGGAATATCCATACTGCGCTGTAACGCTATGTTGCTCATAAGCTGCTATTACTGTTACTACATGAATAATACAGCATGTGAAATTGGTAAAGTGCTCCTCAAGAAATTAATCTTGTAAGCAGCTACTGTTTCCAGAACAAGTTTCAACACGCTTATATTTCCTTTGAGTTATTTCACCAGTTACAAACAACTATGTCATTATTAGATCACGTAAGATAACATGCCACATCTCCTACAGCTGTGCTTCTCTTAACTACTTTTATTTTTAACTTTCACCCAACTCGCATGCTGAAAATGCAGTCACATGGAATTCTATGACAAACTTGAGAGTTAAAGAATTGTCATCAAACACAGACCAAAAGGAATCTCACACTACTGACAGTAACCCCTTTGCTTCCAGCAAGCCCTTCCCCTCCTTTTCTTTCTTTAATTTAAACAAGGTATGATTGTACAGAATACCTCTATTAACTCTGAAAAATTCAGGGCACACCCAACCCATGCATTATTAACACAGAAAGGAGAGTGTTTTCAGTTACAATTTCACATGTTTTATCACATGTAAAGTCCTTTTTGCCGTATTACCAACAACTCCACGAATTCACTGGGCTACAAGGAATTCCACTCTCTACAATACCATCTCTCCACAAAACTTATTTTGCAGTGTAGATGCCTCGTATGTTCCGGCTTTGCCAAGACACCTGGAAGCCCCTTCGTGCCCTCCCGTGTCGGTGTGACACAAGGACACCACACAAGGACACGAAACGCTCGGGCCAGCAGCAAACCCCACCGAGCAGAGATTCCGCAAATACCAGCGAGGACACAAGAGTAACCGCTGCCAGCGCTATTTTCCGTGGTCAGAGAAGGCTAATTTCGGCTGACACGTTTCGGGTTCTCTTTCCACGTAGGCTGCGGCTGCTCCCCGCCCCCCGACTGCTGCCGTGCGGGCTCTTTCCCCTCCCATCCGTGCGGGACCAGGCCCTTTCCCACACTCTCTGTGCGGGACCGGGCTTTTTTGCCCCCTCTCTCTGTGCGGGACCGGGCTCTTCCCCTCCCCCTCCTCCTCGGCTCCGTGCGGGACCGGGCTCTTGCCCTTCCCCCCCCACCCCCGGCTCCCTGCGGGACCGGGCTCTTCCGCCCCGCCCCCCTCCGTGCGGGACCGGACTCCCCGCCCAAGAGCTGCCGGGACTCGGCAGGCCCGCAGCCCGCGGATACGGACGGGGCTGCGGGGTCTGCCCCAGCTCCCCCCGGGAACGGCCCCGCCGCGCTCACCTGAGGCGGCCCGAGACGCGGAGCCGCGGACGGCCCCGCCCGCTCCCCTTCACGCCGCCATCTTTCCCCGCTCTGCCCGGCCCCGCCCCCTCGCCCGCTAGCCTATGGGGGGCCGCGCCCCGTGCGCGCTCGGCGATTGGCCTACACGCCTGCCAATCACGTGCCGTGCCCGCCCTCTTCGCCTCCTGATTGGCCGAAGGGGGCCGCCCGCGACCCGATTGGCTGCCGCGGCGCGGGCGGGGCCGGCCCCTTAAAGGAGCCGCTCGGCGGCGATGGGCGCGGCGGGTGGCGCCCGCGGGCAGCACGTGTGGGGGCGCCCGGGGCTGCGAGCGAGCTCCCCGTTCGTGCCGGCGCGGCACGGAGCGTTCTCCTTCGAGCGGGTGAGCGCAGCGAACAGCGTGAAGAGTCCTTACCCATTCAGAAAACTCTGGAGAACACCCCCGTGCAGCAGTGATTCATCAAACAGCCGCTACTTGCCAGCGCGACTCCACTCTTACCCCACTCAATGCCAACTTCTCTACTACGTGGCGTTCCCGAGTGTCAACTTCAATATTCTGCCCGCCCACCGCTTACAACCGAAGCTGTCATTGCAGAATAACCGAAAGCAGACCTCTCAAGTAATTTTCCATTGAAAACTAACCTTATTTTTACTAATGTTCCTTCCCAGTCAAATCCTGAACCCAGATTCTTTCATTTTGCCCAGACCTGATGACAAGCTAGTGGGCCTAGAGCTAGTTAAGTTAGCTCATTTGTCACCTTTCCATACTGATTAGCCATCAAACCTGGTTCTAGAGTCTTCAAACAACTAAGAACTAATTAGCTGCATGCAGCCAGCAATTCTCACTATAACAAATTTGAGTCTGCAGCCTAGAAGAGAGATGTGCCAGTAGTCCAGAAAACACTCCAACTGCACTGAAATACCTACCCCTATACTGCTCTTTCAAAAGGCAAAGAGGAAAAGTTAAGCAGTGCTGCCTTTGAGCTGATTGTCTTTCTCCCTCTTCCACTTCACAGCTGACCTGCGTTCTCAAGACTTCTTTTCTACTAAAACTATTAGTTCTGTTGAGATCTGCTTATATAGCATAGCTTACTGCTGAACAACTTAAATTCAAGACCTCAGCCCTGCAAAATTTTCTTTTTTCTTACAGTGTGCCACCTTTTAAGTTGGACATTAAATACATACATTTCAGAACACTGAATGAGATACTCAACTGTGTAAAGCCCATGGAAGCCACTACTAGCAAAGCTACAGTCTAGGAGTAGGGGAGGGTTTATTTATCACAGGAAGACTAGTTGGATTTTGTTCTGGCTCTGGGTTGTTTGTGTTTTTTTTTGGTTTTTTTTTGCTATGTGCCTGTTAGGGTATTTGTGTTCACCAAATCACATTAGCAAAAAAACCCTCAAGCTCTAAGGTGGTGGCTTATCAGGACAGACAAACCGACACAGGTATTACATACCCTTTAATTAGAACAACACATGACTGCTATGGGGGAAAAGAAGCCTGGTGGTTTGGAACCATGGAGATGTGTTAATGGTGTGTTGTTACAGAATTCATAGTGCAGTGTAAGTGCTTGTCCTCTTCTGGAGCTTATATTTCACACAAGTTGCCACTGCTTTCAGCAGAAAGGATTAATATATTGAAAACAAACTCAGTTTAAAAAAATTGATCCATAAGGCCTGCTAGCACCATTTTAATGGTATTTAACCGGAAAAGTTAAAGAATAGTCAGTTATAAGTACAGGGATATTTCTGCATTTTTTTTATACAGTGGAAGGTTTATTTATGGATTGATAAATACAATATCCAGTCTCACTGGGACAATAAGGCACAACTGTAGGATACAACTATAGAGCCAGAAGAGAGCAACATCTACTTTCAAGCAGATCACAAAGCCTATACGCTTTACTTTTCAAATTGTTATTACATCCCTATTTTACAAGACATGGTCATAAAACTGTAGTGTTTCTCATACAGAGCAGAGGTTTTTAACTAACATTTCATTCTGAAATTGTGCTGCACTGTGCAAAACAATGAAGTGCAATATTTCACTTTTAAATTAAGGAACTGCAAACAAAATCCTTCAGAGACTTGCATGTTGTTCTTTAACACAAGTGATGATTAAAGGAACTGAGAAAAAAAGAAAATGCGCATTTGAGAATAGTTTGAGACTGGTAAGTATTCTAGAAATGTTAACATGTGACACAGAAGCAGTTATAACACTGATTCTTCAAATAAAGAAGCTCCCAAGGTTTTTTTGTTTTATTGGACAGACTTCCCAGGCTAGAGGATGCTCCAGCTGAACTGGATGAGATCATCTGCCAATCTAGCCACAGATAATTGTTACTATTGAATCTTCAGTAATTTTAATCTCTTCAACTTACCAGCATTATATTAATGGTATTAATCATCTTATATTTGCCAAGAGGCTTGTGTAGAAATACATCCTGAAATGTTTGGGATAACGTGTACTTTGCTAAATTATACTTTTATGCCAGAGCTTTCATAAATACAGCTACCACCCTCAACATGAACAGACCAGGAGTTCCATACTGGAAAATGTGAATTGATTATCCAGGCCATTATGATTTAGAAGAGGAAAAAAGTCAGTACCATGTTTCATGACACTGCTACCAGGGGGCAATGACAGAACGACTAATTCAGGTTTTAGCATGACTAGTTTTCTTGCATCACATACACTGGTAAACAAATTCACACTTTCAGAAGCAAAACCACTTGGATGAGCAGAGAGATCCTAGAACAAAGCAACCCGGACAGGGCACTTCATGGTCCACTGGCTGTCAAGCCTGCGAGCTACTCAAAAAAAAAAAAAAAAAAAAAAGAAAGCAGTTTCAGCATCTGCTACTGGAACAGTAAATGACTGTGCAGAATTCCTATTTCTTTTAAGGACACCACAGCCTGTCTCCGCCACAGGTTCTTATTGTCCCTGTGAATTAATCTCAAAGAATAAAATATATTCACTGCACTTGAAAGTACTCCAGGCTACTATCATGCATCCAGTTGCTAGTTACCCATGAAGCTACAGAAATTGAGAAGTCCACAAGTAAAAAGCAGATTTGGAAGTAGAAGAAACAGATCTGCATGTAAGGAGCCAAATGGAAAAGAAAAAAGGCAGCTGTAACGTGGTGTGGCTACTGGAAGCAAAAGTGAATTATCACCAGTTCACCTAGTATTTAAGTAGATGCTTGTCTCTAAAGTGTTTCAGAGGGCACTTCTGTAGCATGCTCCTGTTTTTCCATTCTCAGATTCAGAGCTCAGAAGAACCAGTTTGTAGATTAAACAGCAGTACAAAAGAACACTCATTTTTGCTGAAACCGTAGTGCAAAAGTAGACAAGGGAGAAAAGGTGAAGAACTGGAAGCAAAAGACTTAAAAAAAAAAACAACACTCCTTTCCAAGGTGCATGGCAGCCATTTCCCTTTGTTCCTGATGCACAGGGAATGTTCACATTGGTAGAACAAATCAGGGAGTGGTTGGAGATGTATATGCACCAGTAGCAACACTCTGGGGGAAAGTGCTAAGGAGAAAATGAAGTTCTATTCATTATATAGTAGAAGTAGAAAGGAACAGGTCCTGCATCCATCAGTGAAGGAATCGAATGCTCATTTTCTGCTCTACATCCACCTTCTCCAAAACCTGCAATAAAATTCAGAAACAGCTACTTAAGTTACTGTACACGTCTCCTACAACGTTTCTTACTCTAGTACACAGGAAATGGGCAGGAACATGGCACGTCTTCAATTTGGCATGCCAGTCTTTCATCTAGAGACTGCTATTTTTCATTCTGGACTAAGGTCCTTCCAAGGAAGGAAAATTTCAGCCACTAAAGCTAGAAGGTAGCTGTCCAAATGTAAACAATACAGTTTCCATCTCTCAACAACCCAGAAATAACTGGATACCCAAAACTGGATTGTGTTGGAATGCATGGCCAGGAAACAAAAGGGAGAATTTAGCAGAGGAAGGCGCATGGGCAGTCATTGAAGAGCTAAAACCAAGACCACAGCACCACTAATGCAGATCACCATAAAACCAAGCTGGCAACTTCATTCACTGAATTGCTACTAACACTGAGGTAATGAAGACACTTGTCTGCTCCAGGCAGCAGACTTCAGTATTCCAAGATCAGAGTAACTTAAGTTTAAAGAGACCTCCAGAGATCTTTTAGTCCAACTCCCTCAACTCCTGCTTAAAGCAGGGCCAGCTAGACTTGGGCCTTGTCCAGTTAAGTTTTAAATATCTCCAAGGAAGCAAGCTCTACATCTTCAGCACTCATGATCTTTACTCTTGGTAAATGTTTTCCTTATAGCTAACCAGAATTGCCCCATGTGACAACTTGTTTCTGTTGCCTCTTGTCCAATCTTTGTCCACCTCCAAGATGAGTCTGGTTCCTCTTGTTAATGCCATCCCACAGGTAGGGGATGTTGTTTCGCTATAGGACATATTTCTCCTCTGACTAAATAATGGCTCCTTACCATCACCAGTTTCTGACTAAAAAAAGATGTAACGCAAAGGACCAGAGCCAGAAACTTTAATACTGAATATTAGTTGTGTTGCTAACGGATAAAACCCACAAGACTTAGCACAATTATGGCAGAATCACACTGTCATAACAGTGCTAGTCAGGCTACTTGCGTAGAAAGAAGAGGTTGCAAAAGAAAAGTGAAAATTCTGCTGTTTGTTCAGTGCTGTAGCTTATGTAAGAGTATGAAGAAACATATGGACTAATTACCAGTACCCTGATAGTATAAGAAAAATGTCCTGATAAAGAAGGGAAGAGCTAGAAGGCCTGCTTTGCCCAAATACAGGCAGGACTAATTTTCTGAACAAGGTCCTTGGTTTCCATTTGCATTTAAGTCTGAAAAACATGCCCATTAGCAAGTAGTTTCATTTACTCATTAAAAATAAATTTACCAACCTTTACAAACTCTGCAAAGGAGATGGCACTATCCCCATCTTGATCAGCTTCCTGGATTGTCCTGTCAGCAATGCTGCCCAGCTGCTCATCTGAAATGTTTACACCAACCATCATCCGTAATACCTGTAACATACATAAGTCTTCAGATCACATGGGGTATTTTAAGTAAGAAGCAAAATTATTTACATAGGAACAGAAGTATTCTTAGTGCTGTTTTTCTCACCTACACTGTCAAAATAATTGCACACAAGAACACCCCTGGAGGATTTCAGTGGAAGTAGTTCCAAGGCAGACTTCTATTTGTCCTTTGTAAATCACGGCTTTTGGGAAAGACAGCTCCCTTTTGTAGCCACCTCTAAGAGAACCCTGCTTTTTCTCTAGGCAGCAGGAAGAGGTAGAAGGATGAGAAACCTTTTGAACTAAGAATGACTATGTTTTGATCCAATGCTTTTTTTATTCCCCCCACCATAGAACATACCAAAATTTGATTGAATTTCTGCTGTTTGAAGTAAGTTACCTACAGGAATTCTGTTAAGTATGTGGTCAAATGGTAACTGCCATTACTCTCTAGAGTTAGTAAAGCATTTTCTGAGAAGACAGAAGAGGAAGTTTCAGTCAAAAGCAAATCCTTGTCCTACACGAGGAACCACAAATTGCCACGTCTGTTTCCCAGGATTAGCAGTATGCAATTACTCCTAGCTCAAGCATAGTTTCATAGAGCATATTCAGCACTGATGAACTGATTATCTTTGCTACAGTTTCAAGAAATTTTCTTCTATTAAGAGGATGCACAGAGGATCAGGCAAACAACCTAATCCACCTCAATTATTGTCCCTGTGAAATCCCATTAGAAGCACGTTTGAGAGTTATATAAGGTAGTTCTTAAGGGGTTTGGTGTATTTGCAGGATATTTAGGTATAACTTCCAACAGGATCTGCTTAACAGTCTGGTTTAAGCTTGAAGCTAGCACTCCCAGTCTGACAGAACAGCTTGAGTTACCAAATGACATTAAAATCTCACACCATATCTAAAGCTTTAAACCAGAGATAAGAAACTAGCCAAATGCCTTCAAACAGTTCTTTTGAAAAGACTGGTTTAAGTCCCTTCTTAATTCTACATGGGTGAAGTCACACAGGTTATGATGGAGTCAAAGCAGCCCCATGCTATTTACCTGAAGAAGTTCATCCCTGGAGATCTTGTCATCTTTATCTAGATCATATAACCGAAAAGCAACTACAGGGAAGACAAGAATAAGTAGCTTAATTCAAGTGCCATTTTTATTCATAACAATACATTTAGGTAAAAAAAGTAGGTATTCATCAATAATTTTAAGATAATTAGCTTAATATTTTAATTCACCATAAAATTCACATTCAGCTCCTAAAGTGTTATTACCACATTTAGAAGTAAAATTATTGCAAAGAACTGAAAAAAATGCAACTCAGTACAACTACTTTCAGAAGCACACTGCTTGCAGAGGTTATTTCATCGAAGCCCCAAGTCTTAAAAGCAGTATTACCACTAAGAACATTCAATCCTTTTACTTCAGAGCCAATAATTTTTACATTACCATTCATTCTCTTTGACTATTCTGGATGAGATAACAGATTTTAAGTGCTCTGAGGACTGTTGCCAACTTTGATTAGCAAGCAAGAGCATTCTGCTCATACTGTAGGCAGAAGTCCAAATATTCAAGGAAGCACTATTTTATGGAATACTGGATAAAAAAAAAAGCAGAGAAGCCCATTCACATATGGCACATGGACTCTTTATCTGAAATAACTTTGGACGCAAACCATTTTGAAACACTTCTGCTACAAGACATTTGAAAGAGCATTACATTAGTCAAGATTCAACCAATTCCACCAAATTTCAATATAAGAATGCATCAATTGTTGGCATTCTGAACAGGTAAGCTTGCAAGTTAACTTAAAAAAAAAATCAGGTATTACAGGATATCATTCCAGAGGGAAAAACTGTACAGAAGACCAAGCCCCTTTACACTCTTCTCAGAAAAGAAAAACGTCTATAGAAAAGGTTCACATTTCTTACAGTGGAGTTTGTTACTTCGGCTGTTAAGTGGTTCTGGTCCATTCTGGTCTTTGCTCTTTTCATTATCTTCTATGGGTCGGAAGTGGGCTAGCGTCCTCATGAAACCACGGAAATTCACCTGGTCCTCTCTGTGCAAGCATTTCATCAGGTCAGTTTTACTACATCTTATACAGGTTATTTCAATAATGAGTGTGAATGTCTAAGGCAGCAAGACTATGCAGGCTTCCACTCCCACCTCCCCCCAGTTTGGCTGCCTGTGCTCAAACTCAGCTCCAACAGTGCAGTTGCAACCTGGGATCACACTGTTATGAAGTATGATATGTTAAAAAAAAGCTGTGAAAAGTCTTGTTGAGGGCTCTCCTCCCCTTAGCCTGCAAGCTCTACTGAAGCTCAAGCCCTCATCTTTGGCCCTTGCCTGAGCTAGCCCACAGCTACACCCAAGTCTGGCAATGTATCCTGCTGATCTAGATGCAGATTCTCCAGATGGACACAAGACTTGCTTCACCACTGTCAACTTCCCTGGCAACCACAGGACTGTTGGCTGACATGACAACAGTCACCAGACCTGCTCTGCTTTTCTTGTTCAGGTACTGCATCCTTTGTCAGCAAGTACATTGCCCTGGCCAGCTTTGCTATCACCCTTGCCCCCTGCTCATGGGGCAGTTATCACTCACCACTCCCTGACAAATTCCTCTCTAGAGGTGAGCTGCTTTCTACTCAGGAAACCCTGACTGGTAGCTGATATAACTTCATTAGACAAGCCCATCTTCAATCAGTAATAACAAATGTGTTCAACAGCAGCAGATTCCACAATAGTCTAGAGATAATGAAGGGAGACAGTACTACCAATTTATTAATCTCTGGATTTATGCTAGAAGTGCCATAAGTTAAGCCTTAAATGGGATAAACTAAAAACAAAGAAAAAGCTGATCTGTTAACAAAAGTACACTTAGAAGATAAAAGGCAAAACAAGACTGAATTAGTTAACTGCAATACTACTCAGCATTGCTACAAGTTTGCCTTAAGAATGGAAATCCATACATGCCCTTGACTTTCTTTAGAAACATACAGCAACATAACAAGAAGACTTGAAAATTGTGACATGAAGCCCAAGTTTGTCAGTGAATAAAGCACATAGACTTCACAATGACAACATGATGAAGAAACAGCATACACACATTTCATGACAAGCTTGAGGTATTTAGTTATTAGTGAATTCTGATTCTGTACTTCACTTATCAACCTTTCACTTGTATCAAAGCTTCTGACAAACTACTCACCCTTCTGGAAAGAAGGCATTGATAATTCTGTCTCCCAGTGGATTGATGGCAAGCTCTGGTATACGCTGGAAGTCTTCCCGGCTAAGTAAAGCAAGAACATAAGAAATCTGCATAATGCTGATGTCAGAGGCAAAAAGTTGCTTAAGAAGAATTTATAGTAAAATATCCATTTGGTTCTGTTCCTGCAGGAAGACGCATGATGGTTTTTAAATTAACTCTTTAAATCATGTTTTCTTCATGACTAACAGCATAAAACAAAGCAAAAGACAATGCCAAGAGCGTATTACATTACAGATTAGCAGTGTTCATTTACCAAGTTAACAGCACTTCTCAGATGCTAGAAACCCTCCTGCAACAACGTCGACTAGTTTTCAATTTAAAGAGAGCATCTGAAATGGCTTTGAAGCAAAATACAGCTTCAAAATAAAACTGAACTTGAATAATTTTGGTACCAAATCATTTGAGTTGGCAAAACTTTTTCCACTACCTCATTCCAGAGCCTGGGACAATACCATACTCTTCCAAACATAACACAGGTGATCTGCACATTCTAATAGAAGTTTTTAATACAATTTTATATCTTACAAATACCAAATTTCAGATTATTTTAGCTTCAAGCAAGCAGCCCTCCTATATTAAAGTAGTAAATTTAGCCTTTGACAGGGGTCTGTACACCACATGTAACTTCACCAGCACATTATAAATATTCCCTGCTCTTGCCAGCCATTCTCCTTTCCGCTCATTATCACATGTACACAATACAAGATAAGTATAGCTAACCGCACATTGTTACAGCTTTTTCTGATCCAGAAGACATCATGAGTTGTACTGATAAACACTTTAGATCAGCAAGACAAGAACATAGGGTTGATTATTTTACTAGAATTGCACCAATAACTTCTTTCAACCTAAGAATGTCACTGACAGTAAAGTAGGATAATCTTGGTGTGTTTGAGGCAGACACCAACTGTGTTTTAGTGACTACTTCAGTCAACAGGTCTGGTTTTAGTTTTATAGGGGGGTCGGTTCCACCCAACACATTACAGAGCACAAGCAAAGCAATTCATCAGTTAGTACACAATGTACTCCATAACCATTTATATTTTAAACTGCAAAGATAACAGCAATAAGGCTGTAAAGAAAAAAGTCTTTTGTCTGGATGCATATCTTGACATTTCCTGCCCAGTCTCCTGAAATGCTGGCAATTCCCTTCAAGTCAAATGCAGTCCCATTGGTTCGGAAGTTTAGCCAAAGTCTCAAATTTGGGTACTAAAGGTATGCTCGCTAAATGACTCAGTAACAAGGTTTGATTCATGATGTCATTACATCAAAAAACTGGCAGAGTAAACACTAACAGATTTTGAGGTAAAGTGAATTGGCCTTATTAGTAGTCTAGGCTGGGAAAGGCACAGAAGCACGATGTTCTAGTTCTAAATGTATTCTAAAGCACTCTTTGCATGGTCACATTATAGCACTGTAAGAGTCCCAGTTTTATCTGTTACAACATGGTTCGACTGTTTGACCTTCTGATAGAATGACTTGACTATATTTTTAAGCCATCTCAGCAAACTTCCGCTCTGGCCAGGTCTGAATTATTTTTAATAGGCAAACTTAACATCTGTATAACATGACCAGCTTGTTACCAGACCCTTCGGGATTGCCACATTTTAAGCTATAGCTGAAGGGCAAAGCAAGCATTAGTGATTTAGGCAGGAGACACAGTCATGTAGAAAAAACTATGTCCTAGTAACAAAATTTTAACAGGCCTTTATCAACGCTAACATTTACAACCTAAAAGCAGCAACTGCCCTCTCTTCTATTTAGAGCAAAATCCTAATGCTTCAGATTTTTTTTTTACTTGTCTATCACACTTTCTTAGTATAGAGTCTCAATTTACCCTCAGCATTTCAGTCTCCAGTTGTTCTGCCTTCTAACAGGAGATTAACAATTAACCATAAGTAACGCCCCAGGTTTCAAACCTATTTGTCCTGTCATTATCAGGATTGCAGCAGACCATTTTTGCTTATTAAAAGCACATTACCAAGTCAAAGTTTTAATTGAAATAGCTGTAACAGCCATAAAAGTAAATGAATGCACAATGCATGTTATTCTCCACTTTATAAACTAAGGCTTCCTGCAGTCATTAGCAACTGACTTCACCTGGCTGAGACTGGAGCTTACAGGAAATACGATGACCTCTACTTCTGTGTCCATGTGCTATAGCAACATGGCTCTTCAACATACCTTTCCAGGTATCTGGCATCTATTAAATCTTTGTTTAAACATAACATGCAAAGCAACCTTTAACCACACATTAACGTTATGGAGGCTAACCATTTAATATGCATACCAGTGCATTCACACTTTGCAGCAAGGGATTTGTAGATTCTAAGCAAGAAAAGTATTTCTAAGCATGAGTATACCCTCCAAGCCACATAGCAGATCCCTGCCATAAAGGTGGCTCTGCCTCACCCCAAAGGCTGCAATAAACCTACTAGACCCTTTTCTTCCATTATTTCTGGGTGCTCATCCTTCTTTTACTTCTAGATAGTAGCAGAGAGTACTGTTCCCTCAACAGGGATGAGGAAGGTAGGGTTAACCTAGAGCTAAGGGAAAGTAAAATAGAGAGAAAAAACATATGCAAAACAGAAGTAATAAAGGAAAAACATCCAGAGGATACAGGCAGCAAGAAATTACTTGAAAAAGGGAAATTATTAAAATGTGTATCATGCAATATGGTCACACAATTAATAAGTTACTATTGAAGAAGTTTCACAGCTCCCTTCCCTAATATTAGCTTTCTCATTCAAACCTTTCAGGGATCTAATATATCTCACTAACCCCACAAAAAGCTACCTACCTTCCTCTTCAACATCCTCCCAATTATCCTTCTGTTTAATTAGCAACCTGAAGTAGTTCAAAAAACCTTAAAAATCCAACAGCACCGTGGCTGACAGAGGTGCTGGAAGCCCAGAAAAATGATAGGGAAAGAGGATGGACAGGCTCTTCTTTCACAGCCATGTTAGCCACCTAACTTCAGCCTTACACAGCTCTAAAAAAAAAAAATCACTCAACTACTGGAGGAGTAATTGGCTTTTAAACATTGGGCCAAAAAGTACTCTAAATATGAGGGTAACAATTAGATTGGGGAGCAGAAGCAGTGTGAATAAAGCATGGTCAAGGATGAAACTATTGACTGTTCTAATACACTATCAGTCTCCAATCCAGACCCATTTCTGTCCATCTTGTTTGTTTCAGATAAAGCTAAATCTTTTGCATTTTCTTAAACAAAGTTGAAAAACTCCAACACTGAGTGCTAGTTTATGTTTTACTTTGAATTCCTGCATTATCAGTTTGAATTAAGACACCCTTCTAGACTGAGATGATTCAGTTCACTGACAAAGACTAAACAGATGGCCTGACTAGTTTTTGTTAGTCTTCCCTCAGGCCCAGAGACATTCAAGTTCTTCAGGAATCACCATCTTCTGAAACAAACAGCTTGGTGTGTCTATTCCCCTCACGCATCAGCATTCCAAATACTGATCTCGCCTTCCTTCTTCCACACTCCCCAGGCTATACCAATTGCTGTACAGCAAAAAGTACTTCTGACATGTTTAATCTGTCATTTCCCAGTACAGAAAAAAATACCTTAAGTGGGAGGCTCCATGCAAAAGTTACACTGTAAAGTAGCAGTTTAGACAAGCATCTCCTTTTTATAGTTCTATATGTATGTGCCTAGAACTACTTGCTAGTAGGTAAGTTTTGGAGCAGATGTATTCTTGTGTAGTGTACACTTCAGTGCTGGCCAAACAAGGAGATACACTGAAGCAAGCACATACTTATCCTAGTCATAGACTTCAGTTTCCCCATCTTGGAAATCAGAATGTAAAGAAGAAAACATGCACACACTGGTGTAGGATGCAGGCAGAACAAACATTTCAGAATTCGCAATTTAGACGTAGCTACAGACACCCAAGGGCATCAACCTTTTGTTCCGGCAACTCAGCATGTCACAATATTGAAATGAAAGGTGACAAAAGAATTTTTAAAGGATATGGCTTTTACAACCAAGTTTCATTCAGACAGTGCAAGTCTGAAGGAGCTTACTCACAATTTTCCTTACAAAAAGTGAAGGAAAAATATTTTTCTATACATCTAAAGAATTTAAGGGTTAATCAGTAACCATGGCTATAGTCATTTGGGGTGCTGGAAATGCGGAAGCCCAAACAAGGCATATAAAGTTTTATCTCCATCAATACCTTTCTCTTACATCTCATTTATGTAGCTTTTAAAACAAAGTACCCCAAAACTGCACAGATGTACACTGGAGAGAAATACCTGGCTAGAAAAGATTTCAGCTTTGGATTATAGTTATAGAACAAGCTACCTATCTCCTGTAACCACCAGCACTAACCATCATCTACCAGATCTTCTATACAAAGTGCTCTTTTACCTTACCTATTTTTAATACATAGATAAGGACCACAGCTTTTTTTCTTAAGAAGTGTGTTGGTATACAATTAGATATTTATTTCATGGCACAAGGAACTCCCAGACTCCTTCTCTGGATCAGTCACATGAGTGATTTCTGTCACATCTGATTTGCAAGTCAAAGGTATAAGTCATCCTAAAGGAAACAATCACGCTTGCTTGCAGGAAACAAACAGAACACATGCCTTCTAAACTGCTTGGCAGCAGTGAGCAATAGGTTCATCACACTTGTCCCAAAGTAACATGCCCTTTGATCAGTATTTTAGAAGCCAACATTTATGACCTTCCAAGCTCTAATTCTTACTCTCTCCTCAGTGGGCTTTTTTTTCAGGAAGCACTTTTCCATTACTTAATCTTTGTGGTTTCCATGTATTGTGGGTGCAAGGAAAGGTTTCAAAACTTGAACGCTACTCAAGCCATCCATATTTGGGAGCAGGCTATGCTTAGAGGCCAGGACCGCAAGTTAATGGATCACAATTTGCACAATTGCTGGCACTTTGCAAATGAACTTCATTTCCTTTTCCAAGTACCACAAGATTATCAACAATGAAAGTCAAACTCCTCCTGGTACATTACATTATGAAACTAAGCATTGTGCAACAGACATTCACAGCATATTTCATTAATTACTCCTCTTACATAAACCAAGTACAATCACTCTGAAGTTTGTACAAACTTTAGAGATTTGATGGGTGAATTTGAAGTTGGAGGGAATTACTAAGGAAGAACCTGTTCTAGGTTCAAGTTGTTTTAGTCTGGCACCCATCACCTATATTCATCAACGAAGACTAAATCCACGTGCAAAGTTTGAAGAGGCTGTTAGCATTCTTACTCAAGTAATTTGACACGAGTAGTATTAACCTTACTTGCAATATCATCAGCTGATCTGTATGTCACAATTGCCTATTAGTCAATACTACAATTTATGATACATCAGCTTCAGCAACAGAGTGGGCTTAGGTTTCCACTCATCCCAAATCAATTGTCTCCACGCCCACAATGCATTTTGTCATCCCTTCAGCTATGCAAGTCCAGATATTTACAGTACAGCCACAGTTCAAGTCACTGGAGTTAGTCAGCTTAAAAATATCTATATACAAACCAAAAGGGGAGGGAGAGTATTTTTAACCAAAAATAAGCACTCAGTAGTCCTGTTTACAGTACAACTCCACAACCAATTACTTAAACGTTAACAGAGAAGTCAGCAATTTGTGGCAACAGAAGGAACTGCGTATTTCCCTCAGAAAAGGAAACAGCAGTAAGCCAGCAGTACCGCCAAAGACTATCTTACAACTTGTCATCTTCCTCTTCTAAGCAGTGATTCTACCTTTATAGTTATGTTGGATTATAGTTAGGTCTAGCTGTTATAGGTTCATAGCGCTGTCACATTTTGCCATGTTGATTACAAAATGCCAGGTGATCCCCAAATCTGTTTACTGTGTTTGACGGGCATGGAGTTGCTATGAAAAAAATTACCCCCATTCCAGCCAGACCCCATAAACTACACTGCAAAAGGTTTCTTTCCCCTTCCTACTCTCTCCCATGCATTCTCTCCAGCTCCCCTGTGCACTGGTTCTGACATATACAGCTACATGGTGAATGGGAAAAAAATCCACCTGAAAGTGGATCATATTCCTTTTTTGTTGCTTTGCCTGGCAAGTTCACAAAGCTGTAGGGTAGTTTCCAAAGATAAGCCTTGAGCATCTGCATCAACACAGAAAAGCAGCAGACTTTCAGTGGCAGTATGGTCTTAGATCAACTGTGTTTGTCTCAAAATTGCATGCTCAGTGCAAGCACAGACAGCTCTTATTTGTCCTGTTTCCATAACATTGCTGTAACCTGTAGGCAACATCAGAAAAGAATAATACACAGTTTAATACAATCAGAATTCCCGATTAGTTCAGTAAGTAATAAGCCAACCAATACCAACAGGCAATACAATAACCAAAGTGGGGAAGGCTAGAGAATAAAGACAGCAGGCAGGGATATATTTTAACAGGGGATCATCCCACTACAGTTTACCTTTCAGCTGAGAATACTCTTTTCATCAGACTCAGTCCAAAGGGAAAAATGTTTAGCAGATAAAGTTTAATTCTCACCTTTAATTAAGGAGCAACCTCTCCACTTCTGCAGCCTTAAAAATTGTAGGCAGAAAACAAGCACCTTAGGGATATTAGAATATCCTGCACTAATACTTTAAAGAATAAAATGCGTATTTGTTTAGTCACAGTGACTGACTTTGTGCCAGCTCTTTCTTTCATTTCTGAAATACTAACAGACATGGGTGTTCAACAAGATGTGCAAAGTTGAGAACACTAAAGGGCTTTCAGATCAAGGTAGCGTTAAAAGACACTGGGTATCAGAAACAGCTAAGCACTCATGCTCTGAAAAACCAAATAACCTTTTTGTTACAAAAGCCAGGATGAAGATAACATAGTTGAACCATTCTCATAATAATCATTAGAAGCAACACAAAAAGATAAAAAGTAATGTAAAAACATTGTTCAACATTTCTGAATGCTTGTTTAAAGAGCTTAAACACCAAATCTGACCTTTATTGCATTAACTGCTACAAACCTTCAGCACTACAGTAAAGAATTGGTATTTAAAGCACATCAGTTCAACAATAAGATTTCTCCTTCCTTCCTTTTCATAAAAGGGAATAAACTTGAATGTCCATGTAGACAACAGATATGAAAGAACCTGTTCTAATAGCTTCACTGATTCACCAAGTGAGGTGACATCCAAATGCAGAAATCCTGCAACATCAAACCACCATTACAGATAAATGTCAATGCAAGGACAGCTGAAATGGTGACAATACCCACCTAAGAGTCCCATTTTCACCTTTGTCCAGGCTGGTAAAGCGACTGTACAAGCGGGTGATTTGACTGTGGGAGACTGAAGGAAAAAAAAAAAAGAAAGAAGAAAACACACAAATTAGCATGCCAATGATTTCTCATAAGAACAGGCCTCACTGAACTACTCTATTGCCAAAAGCTGCATTCAAAGTATATTACACAAGTTACATTGGAAGCACACAGCAATCAGCAGTTTACAGACTTGAGCTGTAAACTGCATCTTAATATTCAAGAACGCACAAATAAGCCTACTGTTCAAAAATTTGTCTAACACTGCCTTCTTCCCATTTGTATTTTTGCTCTCCAGCATTCCTTGGTTATCTGACTCAGTAAATGGCAATTAAAGTGAAAAATACTTGATTCACAGTTCCACTGTATTACCCTTAATCCCTTTATAGCTAGAAATCTGAAGAGTCTCCACTGATGACCTCTACATAATTCTTGACACTATAGACCTCCGCTGAAGTATCTTTCCTTCTCTTTCACTAATCTCTATTCCTGTTGTCTTTTTCCATCTAAAGACAGAAAGTGTACTCATCTTCCCTGCAGCCAGAAAGCAGTCAGAGACCTTACACCTGACCACTTTTCTTCCTTTACAGGACTGCCTGAATCTAACCGTTTGTTCATTTTGGGGTTCACTAAAATAACGTCCAGGCTTCAAGGAGACCAAGAGAAAAATTAAACAGCTTATTTCTGAAGAATGTTGTAAGAGTTGGGACACAAAGCAAGCAGAAACTTATTGCAAACTTTAAATCTGCAATTTGAAACAAATTCCAAAAGCAGCTTAGCATCATGGCATCAACATTGCCAACCCATGATACTAGGCATCTAGAACTTTAGGTTAGCCTGTGACAGGAGTGGGTTAAACCTATCTAGAATAGCAATTCCTTTAACACTAAGAATGCCCTAGAGAAGGTCTTAGCTTTTCAGAGCCTCTTCAGTTGAGGTTAACAAATGCATGAAACTGAAGACTGAACTGAAATTTTGGTGTTTTCTCAGAAAAGGTATGATTTTCTGAAATGTTAAACTAGGACTTGGTGTCATTTTCAGATTCAGTTGTTTTAAAAGCCTTCACCACCACACAATACCATGCCTTTGTTACTTGTTATAGCTTATTTGGGAACAGGTTGCACAGCAGTTGTCTGATCTGTGGCAACTGAGGCAATTATTTTTAATCAGGTTTATTCTTTCTGCAGGCTATTTGTTTAGGTTCAACTGTTCCTTCCTTTAGGATGACCTGCCAGCAACTGGTTGGGTGGCCCCCTTCTTTTCTCCTCAGCAACCCTCATTCTTTGCATAAGGTTGGGAAATTTGCTCAGTTCCATGCAAGGCAGCTTCTTTACAATCAGACCAGGAACTTGCCCAATTTCAAGTTAAGCAACACACATAGAAGGCGGGGACCAGTATTTTAAAGACTTGGTATTTCTGATTTAGTGTTTTAGACATGATACACAACAACAATGACTGATGATGAATAAAAAAAGACTAGCCTGGAGTTACATCGGATTGGAAACTCCGTAATTGTGCTTCTCCAGGAAGAAGAGGGTGATGAGAATTCTACTAAGCTATTTCCAAAGTAATAGCAGCAACTCAATTTTTTTAACACTTTCAAAACAGCTAGTATGTGATAAATAATGTCACTACCAACAGGAGAAGAGAAGTTTGCTACCATCATACCAGACAAAAATCATATCACAGCTGCATGAGAAAGGAAGATGATTCGGATCCACCTCTGCATTCTTTCCCAATTCCCATTTAGATTCTCATCCCTCAAAAGCTGCACCAGTAGACACTTTTCAGAGCCTTCTCACACAAAAGAAACAAACTGACATTCCCTGCTGACCATAGGAGAACCAGAAACAAGATCTGCAATTTAGGACGACTCCTTAAAATCAAAGGTTGAGGTTTAAAAGTACCTGAAACAGTTCTACCTATACTGCTATCTCTGCCCACTCAGGGGTGTTGAAACTGGATGATTTTAAGGTCCCTTCTAACCCAAACCATTCTATGATTAGAAATTTGTTGCACTTAGACAATGAAACTCTTGCCCAAAACAATTTGCATAAACTCCTATAATCATGCATTCATGTACTTAGAAAACAAATATTCATGAGAAAATCCATCACCTGTTACCACTAAACTTTTTTTCCTCCTAAGCTCTGATGAGCATTAATGTTTTATTAATCCTTAGGTAGACTGGTTCAAAGGATAGAAATAAAGGGTGTGAACAAAGTAGTTTCAATACTGTTACATTCCAATGGCTTTCCCAAGGTTTGCAACAGAAGGCACACAAGCAACATCTTGGACCTCTCATCTGTTTCTTACAGACATTACTGTAATATAAAAGCAATTAAGACTCCTTGAAGGTTTTTTCAATTTCAAAACTGTTGTTTGCAAAGCAAACAATTTCCATACAACATCATATAAGGTTTAGAACTGTCAACTTCAGCAACTTAGCACTTCTTACTGAGAACCTGATAGAGATTTTCCTGTCACTAAAGATTATATTAGGCACATTATTTGCCAGCTCCTGAAAGCATCATCTTTGCAGATGTTTCTAAACTTATTATGCTAGAATGTGTTTTTATCAATATAAAATAATTAATACAGAACTTTAATCAAGCTTGTATTTCATTCAAGAGATGAAGCGTCATTGTACAGCTTTCAAAAAAAGTATGCTTCAAGTCCCCTAGAAGGTACCTTTTTACTCTGTTCAGCTAAAGAACATTAACATGAGTAATAAACCACCTGTTAGTATCATTAGCCATTCAGTTTTCTGCTACAAAAAACTGAAAAGAAAAGGTTTGTAATTCCATAGTTGAACTCAATCAAATTAGTTAATGCTAGTCCTTCATACTCAGTCCTAAGTCAGACCTTCAGTTATCCCATATGAAGTCATATTGCACAGCAAGGAGACAAAAAAAATCCTTAGAAGCACTTACTCGAACTGACATTCTAGATGTACACGTAGTACTGACAAAGTGTTTTGTATCTATGAAGGCCCTTTCCCAAACCCTTAAGTAGGTAAAGTATCATCAGCATCAAGTTTCTACTAACTACCGGATACTCTATTCAGCCACACTAACTTAGCATTCTCCCTGTGAACTTTGTTCCAGATAAACAAGCGTCTTGGGTTTGTTCTTTTCCCCATCTTATACTTTGCATGAGTATTTGCACCTATATAAAGTGTGTAACAATGCTAAGAGCTCAGTGGAATTTTCCATCTACCTAAAGAAGTACAAAAGGCAGAGGAAAATCAGATTCCTAGGCTGTGGTTAAGGCTGGCAAACCAAAAATGTGATAAAGGCAATGAGACACATTGTGATGACTTAAAAGCAAGCATGAGTCAGAAGATAAGCCAGGTTTGATTAACAAAGCAGTATTACTTATAAAGCTGAATAGTAAAAGCATAGGAAAATGAACCAAACTCAAGCCAGAATACTTAAACCTGCTGATCACAACCTTAAGTTCCTCACTTTAAAGATAAAAGAAAAGTATTGAGAGGCTAACTAGGGTTGCGTGATTTCATTGCTTAGAATGCCTATTAGGCTATCTTAATGGTATTTATTTACCTATCACATTAAGTAAAATTCTAGGAATAAAACATCACAAACAAATCAAATATTGCCATCAGGAAAAAAGTAAAAGCTTTTGGAGGAACATTTTAGGTTTGTTTTTTTAAAGCATCTTCATATGAGGTGAGGCTACCTTTATTCTATAACCTTTGCTGTTAAAAAGCTAAAAAAACAGCCTGTAAGTCCTTGCTGGATAAGCAGGCTCTGACATTCCTACTTGTTTATCACAGCCTTCCTGTAAAAGGTTCACTTGACAGATGGAAAAAGGATCATGGAAAATATGTTAACTCACTCAGCTGTCCATTACACTATCCAGTATGGTCTTAATTTTCTTCCACATCTTTTGTGGCCACTTACTTTCCTGACACAAACGTACTACCACCTAAAATGAATACATGGTACCATTTTCATTGGAAGGAAAACCAAGAGAAGTATTTTCACGTAGCAGGAACAGATCAGTAAGCATGAGCAGGAAAACAATATTATCTGGGGAAACTTCGTTCACCTAAAGGGAGGAGGGGTGGCAAACAACATCTGATCTTCCGTCTCCAACTTGTTAAGAAGGCATCCTCCATTTACTAACATTCGGTAGTGGTTAGAGTTCCCTGACAGGCAACCCTTCCATCAGCCAATTAAACCGAGTTTTACCTTTTCTAAGGTACGTTAAGTCTACAGAAAACAGCCTGATCAAACACCACAGGGTAAAGTAGCTATATACCACAGTCCATCTTGAATAATGGTCTCCTAAACACCGACTAATGCAGGAATTTTCACTGGTTTTAGTTAACCAAATTCCACAAGTTACTTACTTCCTTTACGTTTTAAATGCCACCCAGGATTCATACGGAACACCCTTAAGGAAACTTTAGCGATAACCAATAAAACGAGTAACATTCAGAAACATAATTATTATACAAGGAGAGCTTTTTCCAGCTAAAACCAGCTTCTGAGAGACACTGTAGTACCAGAAACAGGGACAGGCAACTACTTCAAATCCAACGATCTCTTCTGAGCGGACGCAACACTAGGGGAACGGAGAGCACGGCTCCTCTCCTCTCCCACCCCGAGCTTCGGCTGCTCGGACCACAGCCGGGAACGGAAGAGGGGGATAAAGCGGGTCCGAGAAATAAGGAGGGGGGACACACGACACGGAGGGCCTGGCCGATTAAAAGAGGGGACACACGCACGCACTACACAGCGGGTCCTGCCAAGAAAGTGGTGGGAGGTGGGGACACACGGGGGGAACCCAGCGGGCCCGGCGGTGTCGCGGCGGCCTCCCCCCGGGGCCTGGCGGCCGCTCCGCACGCCCGGCCCCCCCCACTCACATCCCGTCTCTTTCTTGATCTCCTCGATCTCCTCATCCCGCAGCAGCGAGGACGCCCGGGAACCCATCGCTAGGCCTGACAGGCGCGGACACAGCGCCTCGCACCGGGGGCGGCGAAGGAGGCGGGCGGCGAGGTCGGACCCCCAGCAACAGCCGCCCCGAAACCGAACGGAGGCGGGCGGACACCGGCTCTTAAGGCGGCCCCGGCCCCGCCTCGCGCGCTATTGCGCATGCGGACCCCCCCCCACCCCCGCGGCAGTGACGGCGATTGGGCTCGCGGGAAGGGGGCGGGGGGCGTGGCCTCAAGCGGTGACGCTTCTGGGGCGCGTGCGTGGGCGTGGCCTCGGTGGCGCGCGCGCTTTTCGGTGGCCCCGGCGGCGCGAGGCTCAGACGCGGCCCTGAGGGCGGCCGCCCCCCCCACAACCCCCCACAGCAGCCCCTCTGTCGGGGCCTTTTCTCCCCGGTTATCGGCGCTGCCCGGCCTCGCTTTGCTCTGCAAATGACGAGCTTTTACCCCAAACCGTAGCACTTGACGCGTGTCTGTGGGGTTTTTTCCCCTCCCTCCTGTCAGCGAGGAGCTTGGAAAGTGGCAGAAACGCTCCGGCAACAGAGGATGTTTTCTCGCCAATAAATTGCCAAGGATGAGGCTGTTCTTACTGCTCTTTGGGATGATGCCCGCTCTTAGTTAAACCTTAAATCCGTTTTTTTTTTGCCACTCTTCTGAATTTTTATGGTTGCACATCTTGTGAAATCCGCAGGAATTAGAATGTTGTATAAATTACTAGTTTTGTTCCCTAGTTACCTATTAGTGAAATATAATAATTATGCAATAATAACATAATAATAAAGAATTATTAATTATTATTATTCTCCACTTTGTGAAGGTCCTGTGACTGTTGCATTAAAGCTTATTTCTTAAACACTGAATAACAGGCACTGGCACAGGTTGCCCAGGGAAGCTGTGGCTGCCCCATCCCTGGAGGTGTCGAGGCCAGGCTGGATGGGGCCTTGAGCAGCCTGATCCAGGGGGAGGTGTCCCTGCCCCTGGCAGCGGGGTTGGAACTAGATGATCTTTAAGCTCCCTTCCAACTCAAACTATTCTATGGTTCTATGAATGAAGCCCAGTAAGACCAGTAATGAAAGTCACTATGAAGGTAATCAGTTGAGGAAGGTTATGAGATTCCATAGCTGAACTCAAATAAAATTGGTTAAATGCTAGTCCTTCATACTTAGTCCTAAGTCAGTCCTTCAGTTATCCCAGATGAACTGAACAAGTCACGTTGCACAGCAAGGAGACCAAAAAAAGAATCCTTAGAAGCACATCCGGAAGGCAAGTTACATTGTGTATGTTCTTAAACATGCAAAACTTTCACTAATGGACTTTGCTGGGAAGTTAAATTGCTTGTAGTTCTGGTTAACTTGGTTTTGCTTTCATGTGCACAGGCAAATGCATCTTTATTAAATGTTCTGTTAATCAGAGCTTCTTTCCATGATTCACTAGTAGTAAGAATATAGGATTATTGAAGAAAAACATTTCTAGCGTGCAAAGGTCCTGCACATATGTCTTGGTGTCTGCTTTGGGGGACAAGGAGGAAAGTGCTGAGGGGGAAGTAGCTAGAAAGCAGCTTGGACTTACCAAGTGGTTAAATGACTCCATTCTGCCTTTTCCTTGTTCCTGCTTTTATTGTATACATAGTAGCCTGTAAAGTAATTGAAGCTGTCTTTTATTTTTTTGGTGGGATGCTAAGCCATTAATCATGTTTACGTGCTAGAGTTCTGATATTCACCTTTTCTAGGCTACTCACATAAGTTATTTTATATAGGTTTGTACAGCAGAGTGAATTTAAAATTGCTCAAACTATACTTTCAGTTCAGTTTCTTTTTTTGCATGTATGGCCATGTCCTATGCAGTTGTTATTGGTTATGCTTCTCCTTTTTGGGGAGATAACAAATATGAAAAAGTTGTTTGTCAGAACAAGAGTGTGAAATACTGTTCCTATTGCAGTGGAATTGCTGGATGAACCAGATTGAGAGAAGGGAACAGCAATGCTCACTGAGTACGTTGAAATGTTCTCTTCCTTTCATGGCAGGAGAATAGGGTGGGATGCGCTTACTAGGAGAGCTACCTCTTACATTTTGTATAATACTGTTATTCAGACTCAGCTGTGCCCAGTTTGTATTACTCTGCTCTAAAGAGGTGAACAATGTGGTGAGTGGAAGACCTCCACTGTGTAAAAGCTTCTTTTAGGCTCTTCCTTACAATTTCTCTCTCGCCTTTTTCCCTTTTCCTTTTTTTTTTTAGTTCCCACTAGTGTTCCTAGGTAGAAGAATTTGCCTGGCTTGTTTCTTTGTCAGCTCATGGTTTCAGGGAGGATTTCCCATGAGTGTTTCTTCTGTGGTGGAACAGTTCCAGGACAATTGCACAGGGAAGGTAAGGTTTGTACAGATGCTCTCAAAACATATATAAATGTGACTTTGGGAAGGTGGTAAAAATACATTTCAAATTCCTGCAGACTCATGCTCCTAGATGGTTTCGCTTTGAGTCTTCTCACAAGACTGTCTTTGAATAGTTTATTTCTCCTCTTAAAGAGAAGTAGGGTTGAAATGGTGTCTGTTCAGTAGTCCTTAAAATATAGATTAAAAGCACATATTGTCATTAGCAGCAGTCATCTTGCTTGCTGCTGTCCTGTCTTCTTTCTCCCTGTTAAGTCTACATTCACACATACTTGAATATGTGCACTTCAGTAGCAGATTTGTGTTAATCCTTTAAATACACAATTTTAGGTACAAGATTTAGCTACATCTAAAGGCTAATCACAATTTTTTGCAATATTTTATTTTATTGAGACAGAGATGTACATGATTTGAGCTGTATAGTAGTAATGGGGTATTTTTATATCAATATAAGGAAGTTTATACAAATAAGTCAGTGTTTACTAACTCTGTTTTTTAGGTCCTGACATGCTACCATTTTAAATGATTTCCTAGCTTCCATTTGGTTATGGCGGATATAACTGTTTTATGTATTGATGAACTTGTAAAGTTGCCCTCCAATTACAGTAACTAGCTAATGGATTAAATATTATTGATTCAATGTAAAGACTTGCAGATATTTAAATTGTGTGCTTCTTGGGCTCAGGTCAAGTACTTCATTCTTTGTACTTTGAACTCTTCAATTGAAACCACTGCTGACCTTTGCAGTGAACAGATGTTCAGGTTCCACCTTCACCTTTTACTTTCAGAAAAAATGTGAAATTTTATCTGAAATAAAAGGCCTTTTGTGCAAAGTAAGCTTATTTGGGGGTAGCTTCAAGATCCTCTTTAAGAACCATGCACATTGCATTGAGAAGTTGCTTCTTATCACAGAATCACAGAATCACAGAATCACAGAATAACCAGGTTGGAAGAGGCAGCAGTTCATGGTCTGGATGCAGGTAGATGACATTGGATGAAATAATTTTATTTATGAAAATGTCCTTCCTAGGGGAATAGGTAACGTTTTGACTTCTGTGAATGTTCACCTTGCTCACGCAGGTGCACTTCAGCTGTTTAAAGGAACAAACAAGCAGACACAGGACCAGTAGCTTGTGGCCCTGGAGTTCTCCTTGCATTTCCCTCAAGAGCCAGCTCAAAGCCAAAAATAGCTTTAAATGCTTGCCTCCAGGTAATGTGGATATTAGTCAAGTAAGTTTGTTATTTTATTTTTGTCTCATAACTTCTTTCCCAGAGGCTGTGGTCTCTTGGTTTGCCTGTATTAGAACAGGATGTATTCTGAAAGAACAATGGTCACAGAAAGGTAGGTACAGAACTCGTTATCTGTAGACACGCTCTTTGACTGCAGATATGTTCACAACATCCGGAGGAAACTCATCTGCTTTGCTGTAGCTCTCATCAACTTTAAAAGAAGCTGAGAAATACAACTGACCTTTAGGAGAAATCAAAGTGCTTCAACCAGTGAGCATTCCTCTCTGGTGATTACTTTAATCTTGTTCCTGAAATGTGCGTGGCATGACAGGTAACTTGAAGCTCAGTAAAATTCAACTGCTCTTTGATTCTGTGCTGGCTGTCACATGCTTGCATTGTGTGGTTCCTGCTCTGAACACATACTCAGGTACAGATCTAAAATGCAATCGGCTCGTTTTGTTCTTGTAGAGCCGTGATAAGAGTGCAAGACTTGTATAGGCTAAAGGAAAGCTAGCTGCATTTACCTGGGTAGTGGGAGAGAAAATCAGCAAAAGCTGATATGATCTGGGAGTGCCTTTAAAAATTTATTCTTGTAATCTTTCACTTGACTATGATTTTAGAGTTTAGGAGATTATTCATGTGTTGTGATGGATGCATATTATTAACATTTGCATCTTACCTGAAGAGAAGGGAGAATGTTTACGAGAATGCCTGTTTACCTGTTCATTAGGCATTGTTAAGCATGTGTTAAATATTAAAATCTGGCTTAAATTCTGTTTGTCCTCTTGATCATTTAGCTGTCCATGTTCTGTGGTGTCACTGTCTGTTAGTTTTGTCTTTATTATAATCTCTTTCCTTCCCTGAACAACAAGCCTGGGAATTAGGGTGGAGTTTTTTTAATGGATGCAATTTTTATAACTGAAACTTTTTTTTTTCCTTGTTTGTTTGTTTTAGGCATCATAATGACAAAAAGTAACACTGCAATTCATTTTTAAACAGACAATTTTTCTGTCAAAATCCAGAATTTTGGCTTATGCTCTAGACTGTACGCATCTGAATCAGGCAGTTCAGTAACCTGAGTGTATTCAGGAAGCAGAGAGGGGAGAACTGAACAGCTAAACCAGACAAGTAGAGTGATTATACAACTAAAATGCACGTCTTGTGCAAAGTTTATTCAAGTAAAGGAAGTGTCTAATGATTTTTTTTTTCTTCCTTTTAGAGAAGAAGGAAGAAGAGAATGTGGGCTACGCAGCTTTTGAGTGTCTCTGGAAAAAATGTGGCCCAGCAGTAAGTACTAATGAAAACTCTTGTGAGACATATATAACTTCTAAGCTTGTTCCGTTCTAATTGTCAGTAGATCCATTAGGTGGCAGGATTGTGAGCACTGCTTCATGGCGTCTTATACTGGAAATCACTTTTGGAGACTGTAGTGAAGTTTAAGTAATAAGTGGTAGCTCACTAAGTCAAGTAGAAATGGTATCACCAGTGGCATCAAAGCATATTTAAAGTGTACATGCGTGCAGCAGAAGAGTGCAGTGCTCGTGAGTTTGCAGCAGGTGGATGTAAATCTGCATCAGTGTGTGTTGATTGCTGTTTTCAAACACTGTTTCACTAGTAACTGAGGTGAACATTTATTCTGTTTAGGAAAGGAGCAAGAGGCTTTGTGGCCGTTTGGAGAGGGAATTGTCTTGGTTTTGTAGGTGTTTAGGCATGCCTGGACCTTTTTCTCTTAAATCATGTATAATAACAAAAACAGATTTGGTAGAAAGGCTTTGTTTCAGAATGCAGAGCAAATGATAGATTTATTGTTAAATTTAACAGCACTTTTTAGACCCTGAATTAGACCAGCGGAACTATAGGTCATCCATGCCATTTTGTCTTGCAGTAATGGTCTTTGACAGTGAAGGGAAGGTCAGGGGCACAATAATTTTGTTGGAAGTGATTTAAAAATGTCACCATACTAGGTGTATGAATTTATTTTAAGCACCGTGCATAGGGTTTCCTCTTGATATGTATCAAAATGCTGTATATAACTGTGTATAGTAGACTACCGGGTCGTTCTTTCTAATTATGGTGAGAGTCTCTGAGCATCTCTAGAAAAAATATGACTTGTTTATGGATTGGCAGTAAGGAAACTAAACCTGCACTTCCCAGCAGAACCCTGTACATAGAAGATTATGGCTTCTGGGCAACAGTGCACTCGTTCCTACTTTTAAATCCTTTGTTCTTCTGTTCCTCCCTTACTTTCTCTGCAACTGAATTTGCTGTAGATAGAAAAATATGGCTCTTTGTTGCTATTTTGTATCCTCCTCCTAGGACCTCAGGCTTTTGAAAACTGATTACAAATGGTGCCGGAAGATAAAAACATCTTGTAGGTAAGGGTACAGGGTTGTGGGGACATTTGTGGTGGCAGAGGCCATATACATATATAATGATCTAGTTGCACCAGAAAATTACGGTTGGGTACAGGTTTGTTTGACTGCTCTTTCTTGATTCCGGCCATGCATGACTGCCGCTGGATCTCAGACTGTCTCTTTCACCAGTATGGTGCCCTTCTCTTCAACGTCTTTGTTACACAGGTACCCTCCAAATATTTTGGTTTGGAACAAAAGTTTAAACAAGAGAAACTTCAGCTGTGTTCAGGGCATTCTTTCAGAGAAGATTTAACGTTAACTGTTGTCAAACCACGTGAACGTAGCATTTTTGTTCTAGCTAAAAAGAAGCAGTAGGCAAAGCTGATAGTGTTATTTAGAGTCTTGTGTAGAGCCATTTTAGAAGGTAGTTAATATCTAATCTTAGCAGCAAGTTTAATGGGCTTGGTTTTTTGTAAGATGTATTAACTTGTCTTGATCAAACTTGGCACAACCTGAGGCTACTGTGACTTAAACAGGAGCCAGATCAGCTTGTGGTTTTTATGCTCTGTTACTCTTTCTACATTTGTGAAAGGATCAGAAACAGAATCAGGCTACAGGTATCCAGCCCTAGGAAGCACTTGCTAATAAAAGCAGGAGTGAAAGCAAGAGAACAGGCCAGGTTACCACAAAAATCTGTTTTTACTCGCACTTACCCTGGTAGTTGTGGTAGTTAGTTGCATCGCTAACAGAAGAATTAGAGCATTTTGAGAGAGAAGATAATATAGTGGCTATGATCTTTATGGGCAGGGATTTTTATGACTTGTCCTTGCTGTATACTGACACTTCACGTCATAGATATGACTGCCTATAGTAACTCTTCAAGGCCCTAATCTGGGTTATGTAGTAAGATATATACAGCAGAAGCTTCTCTCAGTCCCTGTCTGATTTCAGTTTGATCTTCTGCCCCTAAAAATTAGATTATTCCATCAGAGGTCATGTATCAGTCAGTGTCGGTGTCAAGTCTTAACTGCATGAAAAAGGTAGGCGAGAAAATTCCCACCAGTGTTCCCAGCTGTACCACCTCAAACATGTAACAGATAGAGTGGGAAAAACTAACTAGAACAATCCACCGTAGAGTATGAGGTACACAGAACTGCCCTTGTTCTGTTGTCTTGGTAGCAGCTGACACTCATGCTTTGCTTACACTGATATACCTCTAGGCTCAATTACTCATATTCATTGGCTGGAATCCAATGTCTAATGTAAGGTCGTGAAGTAGTCTGGGTTTGGGTACCTTGCAGTGTACCTGATATTGTGGAATTAAGCTGCCTTATCTTCTACTCTGCTGCTAGAGCATATAAGCAGGAGATACCTCTGAGCAAACTCTCATGGATGTATTTTTTTAAGCGCTTCTTAGAGACAGCTTCCTAGTGTTGTTAAAATTGGAGCAGGCTGTACGCACAAGTGAGGCTCTGCTTAAAAAACACAGCAATGGAATGAGGAACTCTGTTTTAGGCAATTTGTAAAGTATTATTTATCCGTGGCTCTGGCGAGTTGCTGCAACTGTTTATTCCGTGTAGAAGTAACTTAATACAGTTAACACAACATGTAGAGGATTGCAATGAAAGGCTTCTGATGTTCACTCACTGTCTTTCCATCGATATTCTTATACTACTTAAGCATCACCTGTTGAAGTAACTTAATGAAATGTCTGTGGAAGTCTGATACTGCTGTTTCACATTTGACTGCTTTGCAGGAGCAAGGAGGGTGTCCCTGCTGGGCTTATAGCAGCCTAAAAAGCTGTATAGTGAGCAGGCAACTGACTTTTGCCAATGCTTACATAGCTAACATTGCTTTCTGGGAAGCTACCACACTACATCATGAGGCTAGAGCAGTCTCACTCTCTGAAATCCTTGCCTATTGTAAAATGTTGTTGTGTGTACTGCCAAAAGAAACAATACAATTCTTCCAAGAGGTGTGTGCTGAAAACATAAAGAAAACTTGACAGCTTGAGACTTTCTGTAAGACAGAGATCTGTGCAAGGTTTAATCATGACATGTACAAGTGAAGAAGTCACTGTTGCTCTGTGGTTCCACAGACCGATGCACGTATATTACTCTTAGTGTGTTGGGGTTCTTCTGTCCTTGAATTCAAGCCATCAGCATGCAAAGATTTTCATGATAAAAGCTAAAACATTGTTTTAATTGTGGCCGAGTTTATTCTATAACTTAGTTCATTCAGGTTAGACCTTTTATGAATATTGATCACAAAGATTCTTTAATTTTTTGTTTAAATATTTAGAATCATAGAATGGTATGAGTTGGAAGGGACCTTAAAGATCATCCAGTTCCAACCCCCTTGCCATGGGCAGGGACACCTCCCACTAGATCAGGCTGCCCAAGGCCCCATTCAACCTGGTCTTGAACACTTGCAGGGATGGGGCATTTAAGTCTTTTATATCCTTGTTTGGAAGGCATTGAAATCCTTTACCAGAAACTCTCACACTAATTTTCTAGAGGAATGGAATGTACTTCTAAAGATTTGAACACCAACTTTGTCTTGACTTTGACTAAAAGTAACTGATTGCTTGAGAAGATTTTTCTGCAGGTGGTGGTTCATCTGTGTTTGGCCAATGAGGGTGAAAAGCCAGAGAAGGTTTTAGTTGTCAGAAGTACAATACAAAGGACTGTTCAGTAATGAGTGATGGAAAATTCTACTTTACCTGGTGATTTGTGCTTACAATCCAGTGAAGGTCAGCTTCACCTGGGTCTTCTCTGTTTTCTTCTCTTCAGTGAACTCATCAGTTTGAATTGTTGCAATTCCTTTCTCCATATATGTTTCCTGCCACTTTTCAGCTGGTGATTGTAGACTTCTTTGGCCTGCAGCAGTGTACTTGGCCTAGCAGAAATATAGGCAGTGCTAGATTCTCTGTCCTGCCCTGGAGCATAGGAATTCTGACATATTTTTTTTTCCTTAGCCCAAGATTCCTTGTTCTACTTGTGGTACTCTGTTTTGCATTTTCCTCATAATACCTTCATACAATCTTTTATTCCTTGGGAATTCAGTAAACGGATTGACTTAGCCCTTTCTTCTGGTAGGCTTGGCAAATACGTAGCTTCTCTTCCAGAGGAGGCAGCAGTTAGCTATGAAGCTGATGCCTTAGAGGCAGGTTTAGTCGTTAATAAATAACACCAGCTCGTTTGCCTTTGTTATTGGACAGAAAGAGATTATTTTTTCAAAGACTATAAATAAGTTGGGAATGGGTGTTTGGTCTTGGAATTTACCCTCGCTATAAGAGGCCAGAAGAGGTCAGTTGCAATTCTGTGGTCACCGTTGCAAGGGCTGAGATGATGCTGCCAAACACTGCCTAGGCTGCTTTAGGTAGCACGTAGGGAGCATGGGGTACAACAGCTGTAACCCTTGCAGTAAAACTGGGTTGGCTTGTAAGGCAATGGTTTTGCTGGCAGGATTGTGGATGCTTATGTTGAGAGGAGTTTCTTAGGAGAAAGTCGTAAGGAGAAAAGAGCTGTGAGAGTTTGGGGATTTCAGGAGACCATAGTGTGAATCTAGGCTTTTGAGTAGCAGAGGAAGCCCGGAAGGGTAGGTTGTTCTAATCACAAGCCAACACCATGCCATGCAGTCAGTGCTGGAGGCTGTTGTCTGCTTTCACTCCTGGTCCTGTGTACTGTGAAAGATGACTCTTACCGGCAAAATCAGGTTTTAGGCAAAAGGGTTTTGACAACTTAAGCATTTGTTTATATTTTCCTTGCATTGTATCACTATTTCAGGCTTTAAATAAAAGGGAAAATCCTAAGTGATCTCGGGAAGGGTCACTGTATGTTTACTCTCTTCTGAAACTGCTCCTAACCACCTGCTGTCTGGAGACAAGTACAGGGCTAGAAGAAGCCTTAGACTAATAAACCATATAACTTCTATAAATTATTCTTATAACTTGACCTACCTTTTTGTGTATCTTAACAGCTTTAAGGAGTCAGATTACTAGGTCTGCAACTCTGTGCAGTCAAAATGAGGATTAATTTGTTTGCAGTGTACTTCACTTCTAATATGCATCCCCATTGTCAAACCTCCACATTCTTTGCCTTAAGTTAACAGATGCTGGTCATGGCACATTGATGATCCCTTCCATCACACGTTGCTGGTGCTCTGCAGTTCTCAATGGCAACAGGCGGCTTCCTTCCGCACCATGTCTGCACATTGCAGCAGTGTTTGATGCAGCACTTGAAGATAACTTCCAAATGGGATGCCTCCCTGAAGTGCCAGAAACAGATGGCTTCGGTGAGTGAATCAGCAAGGCACCTTCTGAAGACTCAATTGTGACCTGAGCTTTGCCAGCATGGAGATGTTTCTGATGGGTGTTGGGTTTTTTTTTTAAGAGCTTGGCAACATGCAGTGGTCAAACTGCTCTATTTAAAGACATTTTGTTATGCTGACTTAGGAGACATACGCAAGCTTGATTTGACGTCAGTGCTTATGCAGGTATTTCCCAACAGCTCATTTGAAACAAAGGTTTTGAAGAAACACATAGCTTGTACAACGGACGGCATGTATAAATTGGGTAAAAAAAAAGTTCAGATATCTTAATATATTTGACTAATTCTGAAACCTAGTTTCAATTGAACCAGTTGGTTAAAATGATTCCTGAGTCAAGTAGAGAAAGAGGAAACTTTTATTACTAGCACTATTAGAATAAAAAAAAATGAGAGCAGTGATTTTTTTTCTCTTGCTTGTGTAGTTCAGCAGCATTTACCAAATCGTTATTCTCTATTGTCCTTGGTTTTGTTAATCTTTCAAATGGAGACAAGCAACAGAAAACTTAATAGGCCACAAGGTCTTAAGATTTAGGGAATACAAGCTTGATGAATGGAATGGAATGGAATGGAATGGAATGGAATGGAATAGAATAGAATAGAATAGAATAGAATAGAATAGAATAGAATAGAATAGAATAGAATAGAATAGAATAGAATAGAATAGAATAGAATATTTCAGTTGGAAGGGGCCTAAAAACGATTACCTAGTCCAACTGCCTGACCACTTCAGGGCTGACCAAGGTAAAGCACGGTGTTAAGGGCATTGTCCAAATGCCTCTTAAATATTGACAGGCTTGGGGCATCGACCACCTCTCTAGGAAGCCTGTTCCAGCATTGGACCACTCCCTCAGTAATGAAATGCTTCCACATCTCCAGTGTAAACCTTCCCTGGTGCAGCTTTGAACCATTCCCTACTGTCCTGTCACTGGATTCCAGGGAGAAGAGATCAGCACCTCCCTTTCTGCTTCAGAAAGCTGTAGAGAGAAATGAGGTCCCCCTTCAGCCTCCTTTTGTCCAGAGTAGACAAACCCAAGCACCTTAGCTGCTCCTCATAGGACATTCCTTCTAGCCCCTTCACCAGCTTTGTTGTCCTTCTGTGGATGCGTTCAAGGACCTTCATATCCTTTTTAAATTGTAGGGCCCAGCACTGCACACAAAACTCAAGGCAAGGCTGCACCGTGCCGAGTACAGCGGGATAATCGCCTCTTTTGACTCTCTGGTCATGCTGGCTTTGATGCCCTCCAGGCCAAGGGTTTTTACCCTCTTGGTTGCCAGGGCACTGCTGACTCATGGCGTGTGCTGCCAACTGGCAGCCCTAGATGCCATTTCTGCAGGGCTGCTCTCTAGCCACTTCTCTCAGTTTGTATTTGTGCCTAGCATTACTCCTTCCTGCTTGTAGAATATAGCATTTGCACTTGTTAAATTTCACCCCATTAATCACAGCCCAATGCTCCAATCTATCCAGATCCCCCTGTAAGGCCTGTGCTCCCTCAGGGTTGTCAACAGCACCTCCCAGTTTGGTATCACCAGCAAATTTGCTAATGGTACATTCAACTCCTGCATTCACATTGTTGATGAATATATTGAACAGGACTGGCTTCAGAACTGAACCCTGAGGAACCTCTAATTTGAACACAGCTTTATTTTTATTCAAGATTTGGAATTCTGATAATGTCTGTCAGAATTTCAGTTTAGAGAATTCTATATGGCAAATCTAAGCCAAATGACAACATGCCTGCCTTAGTTTACCAGACCAAATCCTTATATTGTTCTGAAGACTAGAAGTAGAAAATGATTGTGTATTACATATGTAGTAAGTGCGCTGGTGTAAGCCACTCTGTAGTGACAGTTTTGCCCAGGGTATCGTGGTCATGCTGCTTAAGGGGCTTATATTCATGTTCTGGTTCCTGCTGTGATGGCTGAAAATGTTACTGTTCTTACCTGCTTCCCCTGCTTCCTTGATGGGAGGTTTGTTTTTTTCTTTTAGATCTTTCAGCTCAGCTCATAGGAATCCAACCAAGTTTCAGAGATGTTTGAGAGAAAACCTAGCAGTAAGAGCAGTAATAGGCATGTGTTGGGTTTTGGTTTGGGGCCTTGAGGGGTTTCTTTGTCTTTTTTTAAAGAAGCAATCCCTCCACCCAAATTCCCTTGTCTCTAACATCCAAAGGCTCGTACACAGATGGCCTTACAAGCTTCAAGCATTCAGCAGCACTGAAAATAGAGATCAATACTGGGAGATACGCTGTAAGCTGCAGACCAATGTGATGATAAGCTTTGTTATAATTTTTGCTACTTAAATAACTGTTTTTTATTTGCATTGGGAGACACAGGAGAATCCTTACATATGGTTCTTGAGACCCTTTCCAACTTCTCTGCTTAATGCAGTTGCTCTGAAGGCTATGTACCTTCTGCTACTCCACTCATCTGTAATGGGTAACGTGCTGTCTGACCTAACAGCTGTAGTATGGGATTACTTAAATGCTTATTGGACTGAGTGTGAAGATCACCTTGGGAGTGAAGGTAGGTATGTCTTTGATTGTTTCTGTAGTCAGTGAAGTGATCTAAGGCTCTTGATGGATAAACTCAGAAGGACCAAGCTACAGAAACGTCCTTTTCTGCAACTCTACACCTGACTTTATGGCACATGCCTCATATCCTGTATACAACAGCAAAGTGAATGTGTCTGTATCTACCTAGCTGCATTTCACGTTAGTTCGTTAGCACAAACTCACATCAAGTTAGCACTGGGGATGATGAGCTGCTGCTATTAAGGCATGGGCACAGGCACATATGCCTTTTGTTCACTCTAATATGAAACCGAGAACCTCTCGGCTCAATAGGGACAGGCATTTGTGGTGTGTTGGTACCTGGAGCTGCCAGAGTTGTTTTGTTTTGATAAAAGCATTTAGTCCTTGAGTTTTGTTCTATTTTTCTCCTATTCTGTCATCTTCACTGCTGATCTGTTTTGCATATACTGGCTGTTTCTGAGAAATTTTTCTCTTGTTGGCCAAAGATTTTTATTTCTTTAAAAGCATGTCTGAGTTATCTTGTCTTCCTAATTTATTCTCACTTGTGTTATCTAAAGAACAACAAAAAAAAAGACGTTGAATAACACTTTTAATCTTTAGTTACACAGAACTAGTAGTATGGCGTGCCTAGAAACCTTTGAGTGGCTCTTGTATGGTGGCCACTTCTATTATTGCTCATTAGGTTTTAAAGCAGGGAGGAAAAGAGTTTTTTGGTTGAGTTTGACTTCCTGCACTAATGAAAAGAATAGGTCCATGCAAACCAAACAAGCAGTGCTACTGATGTGGCCTTTGTCTTGTCAATGAAGTAATATTAAGAGAGATTGCTTTACACTGTAAGATAGTGATGGTGTTGTATCCAGGTGAAAAGCGAATGGTCAAACATCATCTTTCATCACAAAGACACTGAACTAACAAGATTAAATTCTGTAACTGCCTTATTTTGCAGTAGCTAATGTCTTGAAATATTTATTAGGAGGAGAGAATGCAAGTTTGCTTCATGGAAGAAATTGTCTTTTTCTTTGCCCTGGTTTAACAAAGCGCTCAAGCACAGACTTGAATCCTTTGTGAATTACTTAAGGGCTCAGAGCAGTAAATCCTATTATTGAGGATTTAGGAAGAGATTACATAACCACAAGAGTTCCATGTTGCTTCACACATGGAAAAGAAGAGGTCATATCTGAAAAACTTTTATTTTTAGAGGAGAGTTACCAAAAAAAGAAGGTTGCTCATAGTTTGTCGAAAAAAATGAGCTCAACATGTGAATTTCCAGTGTGAAATGCATGTAAAAGTAGGCATGATGCAAGAGAAAAGAAAGTCTGTTAAAATGAAAAGAGTCGAAATTCTGGTTTGCATTGGGCTATTCGTTTGTGGAATTTTTTTAAACTCAGGTTGCTGAAGCCAATCCTTTTCTAAATCCATTTATTCCATAAGTTAGCCAATGAATTAATCTGATCCTGAGCATTTCAAATGGTATTTTGAAGATCTATTTAATATCACATCTGATAATCATTCCTCTTGCAGTTGCTTTCAAAACCTTGTAGTATGGATAGTAAAAATAGCCATTTTCATCATCACTTCACTGTTAATTACTTTCTGTTGTTTCTGTATCTGCAAAGAGACCGCACAAATGAAAGTTTCTTCTACTTTATTTAAAATCTTCTTGAAATATTTATTTAAACATATTTAGCCATCGACCACTACTCTCTGAATACAACCATCCAACCAGTTTCTCATCCACCACACCGTCCATAAATCAAATCCATCTCTCTCCAATTTAGAGAGAAGGATGTTGTGGGAGACTGTGTCAAAGGCTTTACAGAAATCTAGGTAGTTCACATCCATTGGTTTACCCGTGTCCACTGCTGTGGTAACCCCATCACAGAAAGCCACTAGGTTGGTCATACAGGACTTGTCCCTGCTGAAACCATGCTGGCTGCCATTAATCACCTCCCTGTCCTCCATGTGCTTTAGCATAGCTTCTAGGAGGTTCTGTTCCATGATGTTCCAAGGCACAGAGGTGAGGCTGGCAGGCCGGTAGTTCTCAGGGTCATCTTTTCTACCCTTTTTAAAAATGGGCACATTACCCTTTTCCTAGTCACCAGGGACTTCTCCTGATTCCCATGACTTTTCAAATATCATGGAGAGTGGCTTGGCAACCACATCGGCCAAATCCCTCAGGACTCTGGGATGCATCTCATCAGGTCCCACAGACTTATATATGTTCAGGTTCCTCAGGTGGTCATGAACCTGATCTTCCTCTACAGTGGGAGGGGGTTTACTGCTCTGGTCACCATCTTGTCCCATGACCCAGGAGGGGTGAGGAGAACGATTGTCAGTGAATATCGAGGAAAAAATGTTAAGTACCTCAGCCATCTCCTTATCTGTTGATATGGAGTCACCATTTTCAACCATCAGTGGGGGTACGTTCTCTTTAACCTTCCTCTTCTGACTGACATACCTGTAGAAGCCCTTCTTGTTGGCCTTCACTTCCCTTGCCAAGTTGTCACAACCCAGACCCATGAGCCACACGCTTGTGTCTGGCCCTGACTTGGCGGGGGGGAGGAATTGGATTTGTTTGTCTGTGTAGCGATCCGGAGGCCAATAAGGTCACTCCCAGGGTGAATATCAAAAGCAGTATTTATTTCTGGCTCCGGCAAGCGTAAACACACCAAGATACCAGGGCGCACAACAAAGACACGGGGGATGCAACCACCCAAAGTTACAGAAATGAATTCCCAAAAACAACCCAGGTCCCTCAGATCCAATTCAACATGCACACCATAGGGTAATGGGTGGGAGGCAGAGAGAAAGAAAGAGAGAGAGAGAAGGAAAGAAATCACCACATCAAAGGCAGCAGATGATCTCGGGAACATGTGGTCACAGCAGCAGCTTTTTCCAGGCCACATGGTCCAGGCTGGTCCAATTGAAGTGCATAAGCGAGAGTGAGCATGGAGGTGAGAGCGAGACTGCCCCCCTGGTTCCTTGAGAGTCCTTTATAAAGGCAGCCCGACCCCCATCTGCCCGTGTCTTTCTGGCGGCCCCCGAAGCGAGCGGGTCGGGGGGTAGCAGGAGCAGCAGCAACGGCTGCATCCCCTCCCCCCACTGAAGCCAGATCTGGGGCCCGACTTCACCCCAGCGAGGGAGAGCTCTGCCTGCTCCTGCACTGGCCCCGCTGACCCTCGGCACTACAGACAAGCTGGTGCCACAAGTGGGTAGTCCTCAGACAGAATGTTTAAGGCAAAGAGATAAACGTAGTCTGACTTTACACAAGTTCAGCTCCAGCTGTGTCTTGGCCTTCCTGACTTAGTCCCTACACAACTGGGAAACGTCCCTATACACTTCCCAGGTTCCCTGTTCCCTGCTTGCACTGCCTGTGCAGTTCCCTCTTATTCTTGAGTTTGACCAGCAGGTCTGAACTCAGCCACGCTGGTCTCTTCCCTTTCCTGCCTGATTTGCTGCACAGGGGGACTGAGCGCTCTTGTGCTTTATGGAAAGTATCCCTAAATATTTGCCAGCTCTGTTGCTCCCTTGTCCCCGAGGACCATGTCTCAGGGGGTCGTACTGAGTAACTCTTTGAAGAGCTGGAAGTCTGCTTTCCTGAAATTTAGGGTCCTGACTATACTCCTCACTTGTCCCATATCCCTCTGGACCTTGAACTCCACCAGTAGTTGATCACTGCAACCCCGGCTGCTTCCAATCCTAATGTCACTGATGAGTTCACTTGTATTAGTGACCATCAGGTCTAGTATTGCATCCCCTCGGATGGGGATCTCTATTAGCTGGACTAAAAAATTATCTTCAATGCACTCCAGGAGTCTCCTGGATTGCCTACAGCTTGCCGTCCTACTTTTCCAGCATGTCAGGGTGGTTGAAGTCCCTGAATAGGATGAAAGCTTGTGACCATGAAGCCTCCTGTAGCTGGAGGAAGAAGGCTTCATCGACTGGCTCTCCTTGATCAGGTGGCCTGTAGTATACACCAACCACAAGGTTCTCTTTGGTTCCTCAGTCTTTTATTCTGACCCACATGCTTTCAACCTGTTTGTGGCTACTCTTCCATGACAACTCTTCACATTCTATCCCTTTCCTGACATAGAGGGCAACACCTCCACCCCTCCTTCCCGGTCTGTCCCTTCTCAACAGCCTGTAGCCATCGATAGTCACACTCCAGTCATAGGATTTATGCCACCAAGTTTCCATGATGGCAACTAGATCATAGCTTTCTACTGGTGTTGTAGCTTCCAGCTCCTCCTGCTTGTTACCCAAGCTTTGTGTGTTTGTATTGAGGCACTTCAGCTTGGCTGCTAGTCCCATTGTCTTCCTAGTGGACCCTTTATTATCTACAAGGTGCTTTGGAGAAGTTTCCTCCCTCATACCTACTACCTCACGAGCCTCCCACTCCTCTCCACAGGACTTCAGCCATATCACGACATGCCAGCACACCCCGGGGCAGCAGGTGGAGGGCCCATACCAGCACCCCATCCTTCCAACCATTGCCTGTCCTCCTGCCGCTTGTCGTAGGCTAGCCTGATATTATCCCCCTCCCTCTTCACATCTAGTTTAAAGCCCTGTCTATGAGCCCTGCAAGCTCCTGGGCAAAGACTCTCCTCCCCTTTTGAGAAAAGTGGCTTCCATCCGATACTTGTAATTTCGGTGCCGTGTATGCCATCCTGTTGTCAAAAAACCCAAAGTTCTTGCGCTGACACCAGCCAAGGAGCCATGTAATAATTGGCTGGACTCGTCTGAGCCTTAGAATGTCACCACCCATAACTGGAAGGAGGGAAGAAAAAAATCACTTGGGCCCCAGATGCCCTCCCTAGCGGTCCCAAGGCCCTAAAATATCTTTTAATTGCGCTTGGGCTTCGTACTGTGGCTTCAACCCCTCCCATATGGAGCAGCAGTAACGGGTAGTAGTCTGAGGGCCTCACCAGGTTGGGAAGTTTCCTGGCCACATCCCTTACCCAGGCTCCTGGGAGGCAGCAGACTTCCCTGTGAGTGGGGTCTGCTCAACATATCAGACCCTTTGTCCCTCTCAGTAGGGAGTCTCCTACAACTATAACTCTCATATCTGTCCTCGTGGCAGTTGTGGTAATACGGTGTGTGTGCCATTGCGGCCTCAGCCCTTGCTCTGATGTGGGTGCATCATCCGCCACTTTTTCCTCCAGTCGGTCCTCCACGTCAAGAGCCTCAAATCTGTTGTGGAGAGACACGTGGGGAGGTGTGGGCAAGGAGGGGGTTGGTTTCCTGCCCTGTCAGTGGACTCAGTTCCACTCACTACTTTTGAGCCCTCGCCTACAACCTGATGGGGGATACTGGATGCCTTTGATCCTGGGCTTTTTCCTGTGGCTGGTTCTGCTCCTGTGCCCTGGAGCTCAGGGTGTGATCCCACCAGTCTACTTCTAGCTCACTCTCCTTGATGCTCCTCAGCCTCTCTACTTCCTCTTTCAGCTATGCTACCAGGCTGAGGAGATACTCCACCTGCTCACACCTTATGCAGCCATTGCCCTTGCTGCCCTCTGTTTCCAGCGAAAGCTGGTGGCACTCCATGCAGCTGAGACCTGGACGTCTGTGTGCTTTCCTGGGAGCTCAGTCTGGACTGACGTGTCCATTCTGGCAGGTGCGGAGGATGCAGCTGCTTGCCAGGTGTACACCATGGCTGGGCTCCCTCTCACCAACTGAGCTTACATTCTGAGCACAGAGACTGCACCTTCCCTGCGTGCCCTGCCTTTGTGAACTGTTCTTGCAAACTGTTGGAGCCTGCCCCCTTGATGAGCCCGCTCCTGTTTGCGCACTTCTGTTCACGGCGCTCCGGGTTGCAGTGCACCCTGGAGACCTTATAATCTCCTGCGGCTGCTTCTGGGACTGCCGCCCCCGCATCAGCCGCCACATACGAGCCGCTGCTTCTGGGAGTCCAGACCAGCCCACTGGGCTCTCTCTGGGGTTCCTGGGCTTCCCTCACTCTGGCAACTGCCCCTTCATCTTGATGTAGCACCCAGCTGCAGCACTTACCGTGTCTGCCGCTGAACCGTGTCAATTAATGCTGAGTGAAAACTAGTAATATTGAATAGTGACTGCCAAGGCAGTTACCCACTCTTTCCTCTTGTCAAATGAGGGGGTTCAGCATCTGAGAGCAGATCTGGGCCAGACCCTCTTTATTCTTCTCTTGGAAGTTGCAGCCATAGAAAGTGAATATGCATAATCATGGAGTAAAAGCCAAGCCTGTTTACTTGCAAGAATCGCTTGATGGCTAAATGACCAGCTCCTGCTAGGGTCAGATTGTCCTTGTGGCCTTCAATGTATTCAAGAGTGCTTGATTTCAGGCTTATCCATAACTGCATATGCCCGTGTCTAGTTTTGTTTTGTCTCTTGGACATGCATGACTGGTTGGGGTTTTAATTTGTTCCAGCATATTTCAGCAGAAGCTTGTACTTTCCCTTTACTTAAGACAAGTTTTCCTAAATAATTTCATGGGACCAAAGTCCTAGGTTGTTAGAGGCCATGGATAAAGTGGTAGAAATTGAGATTAATGACTGGTTGTTGATTTCACAGCAATAAACCGGTAAGAGCAGAGCAAGCAGCAGTTAGGTAATTTGTGCAAATAGTATGTTTGAGACTTTGACTTGTTTGTCATAATTCTTGTAAGCAATTGCAGTAGTCACTGGTGGCAGTCCTGGTTTCACCTGAGGTTTCAGCCATCTTTTTTTTTCCCCTTGATCTTTCAGATGTTTTGCTGGAAATGGCAAAGGAACAGAGTCCTTACGGTCAGCAAGTTCACTGCCCCTCCAGCAAGGCTTCCACCTTGCTTCTGGACAGCCAAATACATTCTTCTGTTATTTGATAGCTGTTTGAGCAGTAATAGAAGATGTACTGAGGAGATGGCCCATGAGCTGGTATGCCAGGTGGGAGACATGCTGTTAAGGAGGCAGAAAGCAACTCCATGGATTAGAGGTTTCCAGAATGCAACTCCATGGGTTAGGGCTTCCCTCAGGAAAGGGTTGTGGAAGAGATGATGCATCCTAGGAGTCGCTGGCAACAGTAAAGTATTGCCAGTGGTCCAAAGCAGCCAAAACCAATGGTGGAACACCTTTGTTGATGTAGTACTGGGAGAAAGAATAAAGTGTAAAATGGAGGAAAAAAAGGAGGGAAGGGTGAAGGAAATAAAAAGACAGGCATCTCACTGATCCTGGCAGTTTTAGAAATATATGTTGACACTTTCTGTGGTTTCTTGTGTCATCGCCTGCAAGCAGTAGCTGAGTTTTCTGAATAGTGGACACTCCCTCCTAGGCAACTGACATTTTACCCACAAACCAGATGCAAAACAGTAACCTCTGATCCCCAGCACTTCATTATCAAAACCCTCAGCTTCCCTCTTCAGTGTCTTTTTCAAACTGATAATCTTCCTTACTGCTGAGAGGGAGAACTCAACACAAACTTCCCACCCCGAAGGTCTTTGCAGTTTCTTGCATTTTCAGCATGACTGTCTGCAAAGAGTAAATGTTCTTGTGGATGCAGACATCAAGTGAAATGGGTTTCTGTGCCTCTGTAGCTCTGTCACTAGAAAAGAGTTATTAAAGAAGCTATATGTGCTGAATTTCTGACACTCCTTGTAGATTCATCTTGTGTCTTGTTAGGTACTTGGCAGTGCAGCTGCATTCTCATGTTTAGGACTTCAATTCAAAGAAGCAAACACACCCTGGGAACCCAGCATGTTTCCTAGACGTGCAGTGCATCCTTGTTAGGGTGGTGGCAGTTCACAAGCAGAGCTCTGCTATTGCTGGGCACTTGAGCTCCCCTGTGCAGCAGCGCTGGTTTCCCAGTGCACTTAAGGCAGGGCTGCGGTAGATGAGGTGCACAACACCAGGCAACACATTCATGACACATGATGGCATAAACTCTGTTCTCTGTCTAAATAAATTGCATGCCTGAACCAGAAGTCTTCCTAATTGGCTGGTGAGTTGGGACTGCACATAATGAGTAGTAATCATAACAAACATGCCGTCTGAATATTTGTGCAACGGCTTTAAACAGTGTAGGGAGTGGATTACCTCTCACTGTAGGATACTCTAGCAGTTAGGGAGCTGGATGTGTATTCTTCTGGTTAAACAGAACTGAAAGTGGACTGTTTCCAAGTTGACGGAAGAAAACATGGGACAACACGCAGTGATCAATATGATCCAAGTGAAGCCATTTATTCGAAGTTCACAACACATTTTATACCTTACTTGCTAAAGCAAGCCATTGTTTTACAAGCTGATTTGACAATTCTCCATTAGCAACAAGTAATCATTGGTTACAATACATTATTCTATTTTCTCATGAGAAATAGCTATGTGAGCATTTCAGTCTACAAATTGATAGACTACAAAGTAACAAGTCAAGGACTACCGAGGAAAGCTTCCCGTGAGAAATGAGAGGAGTATAAGGTAGAACAACTCTCTGTTGTTGCAAAGAGAAACCTTGAAGACAGTGTGTCATTTACAGCAGCTCCTTCTTCTGCAAAGTTAACTCTAATTCTGGTGCAAAAGCTGTGAGGCCTTATGCTAAGGTGCCTTTATTTCATTTAGCATAAGCTGCTCAGTGCTTGGGGTGCTCAGTAAATGTCCTCTGGTTCGTAACCATCCATCACCAAGTAAATGCTTGCTCTATTTTTTCCTGTAATCCTGTCTGAATTATTTAGCCTTTCTCTGGATCTGTGCAAACACATAAACGTAGGTTTTGTGAGGCATGACTTCGCTTTACAGACTATGTGGTAGCTTTTTTCCAGTGCATCACATCTGGGACAGGTTGCCAAGGGAAGCTGTGGCTGCCCCATCCCTGGAGGTGTTCAAGGCCAGGTTGGATGGGATCTTGGGCAGCCTGATCTAGTGGGAGGTGTCCCTGCTCATGGCAGGGGGGGTGGAACTAGATGATCTTTAAGGTCCCTTCCAACCCTAACTTTTCTATGATTCTATGATCTGTATATCCACTCATTAAGTTCGCAGTGTTTCTGCCAGTATGCTCATACAGACATCTGACTACACCAGCATGCTGCTGCTTCTATCTTTCCTGGGACCTTCTTTAACCATTTACCATCTTACAGGCCCTGGGTAGCAAGGAAAGTTTTAAGCAAGATACTGTAGTTAGTAGTTAAGCTTTTTCATCTTCCACTGTTCAGGAGTTTGGGGTGAAATCCACCTTGCTCTTTGTATTTCAAGTATCTGTATTAAGTATTTATGGAATAATCTGAAACTGACTCTGAGTACATAATGACTGCTTTTGGTATGCGAGTATCCACATTTTTTTCATGCTGACTGTAGAAGAGAAAAAGATGTGTTTTACCGTGCTGCATTTGTATTTTGATCATCACTTGGCCCTGCAGCACGGTTGACGTTTTGTGCTCCTCTCACGTTTACAGATTTTTTATTAGTTCTGTTATATTGTTGTTAAATGTTAATAATATTATTCCAGCCTGCCTTTTGTTTTTGCGGTAACTTCATCCTTACTGTTTTCTTCACTTGGATATGGCTTTGCTTTCCTGAAGGATGTTTTCTGGGGATGTCCCTATTCCCTTAACCTGTAGTCCTGCCGATTTCCTTTCACTTTGACCCTTAATGTGATCTTTTGCTGGTAGGTAATGTTTACTCTATGCTGTTTGTATGCCATCTTGAAGTTGTCTCCGTGCTACCTGCTAGGATTGAGTTTGCTAGGCAGCCTCTTACTACTTTCTATTGAGCTTCCTTATTTGTGTAATTCTCCTTCCTATGGCTGAACACAACCATCCATTTCTTTGTTGTTCCTTCGGAGATGATGAGCATTACAGTCATTGTTAAGGAGCAGATCCTTGAATGTAATACTTTGAACAATGTACCCATGCACTGTTCAGGACCAAATCAAGGACTGTATTTCCTTTTACTTCCTAAGCAGCTGTTGCATTGATTTGTTAACTATGATAGCTTTTTCCACGTAACAGTTTGGATGGGTTTTTTTGCACATAGGATAGAATAACCATGGTTTTAAATGAAAAGCTGGGAAAGCTGCCTTTGCAATGGTTCCTACTGTTGATACATTGCATAGATCTAATGAGAGATGATAGTTCTGTCCCATTGGCTAATTACAGAGGGAGCTCTTATCTGCTACTTGCAAAAGTAGAGTGTGTGTTTGCAGAAGTATTGATTTGATTTGCTCTCTGCCTCTTTTTCTTTTTCCCGTATCAGCCCACATCCTTGGAGCTGCCAAAGGAGCTGTGTCAGCTGGCAGACATCCAGAAGCTGCGAAGGGAGAAGGCAATAAATGAGTACACAATGAATGACGATGTTGTCTTGATCAGACCAGCCATGGAATCAGAAGAGAGAAACAAGCCACATGAGGGTGGAAACTACAAGAGATTTCCCACAAATAAAGCAGTTTCTCAAACTACATCCTGCTACAATCAGGATATAATTTCTCAGGAAAAGCTTGAAAATCAAAATCAAGTGATTAAACTGCGGAAGAACCTTCAACTGACTTCAAGCTGACAGTGGGAATTTAATTTCTGACACAGGTGACTTGAAGAGCTGAGACTGGGTATTTGAAGACATTCAAATGAAAAAGGAGTCTATTCCTCATGCAGAAGTGTCAAACAAAAGCTCTTTTCTTTAGGGTGACAGGTGAACCCATTGCTGAATGGAAATAGTAAAAGGAAATTATTTCTGTGTCTGACTGTTCTTCTCGACGTCTGATTTTGAGATCAGTTTTTTTCAAGAGCTATTTTTTATTTTAGAACACTGGTTTTTGTTGTTTTTGCATTGTTATCAGGCCAGTGTCTTAAATTGTATTGATTCTATTGCTACCTGCTGCAGGTATGTAAAACTCATTCAGTCCAGATATGTAAATGGGAGCTTATAAATTGCCTGTTCATTGAGATGAGAAAGGGGTTTGCTTGGAAAAATGAAAAAAACCATTTGGCCAAGCCATGTGGGCTTGGTTTATACACAGATAAGTCTCTTGGCACAGCTGTACAGCAGTCTTTCATAGGAGAATGAAAGAGAATGAACCTCTATGCTGGCAAGAAATGGTGAGGTGTGCTAATAAAGTGGACTTTTCTGACAAGTCAGAGTTATTTTAGGCTAACTGAGAAAAGAAGCTTTCTGCTGAAGGTAGAACACTGCTGTATCAAACTCGTGTAGATAATGCTGTAACACTAATGTAGTGTGTGTATAGACAATTGTGTATAAAGCGGTGGGAAAAAACAGTTAAATTAGTTGAAAAGATGTATAGCATTCTCTTCCAAGCAAAATCAGATATGAAGGCAATTTTATTTCCAGTACACTTGTTTGGCTGGTATTCACTAAAAGTAAAGCCCTCTGACTGACAGCACTATTCTGCCACATGATGGAATCAATGCAGGCCATACCTGAGTCTTGGAACGCTGCTTTGGCAGATCACTGTGAGTTGCAAGCACAGGAACGCTGAAAATTCTTTGCTTTTGCAACTGTATACATTTCAAATTGATACACATTTACACACATTTATGTATTTACTTAGTTAAATACTGCATGCTTGTCTGTTCATATGCTTCACACAGGTTGGGGGGACACCGTTTCCACGTATAAGGAAGATTTTTTTCTCAGGGTTGTGGCTATGAGTATTGGTAAATGCTGATGAACAAAATGAAATAGGGAAGAATGGAAGAGGTACTGGTCACTGTCCCAAGCAGATTGCAGTCTGGGAACAATCTGGGCATCAGGCTACAAATGCATTAATAGTAAGGAGCCACATTGCAATGGACGTGGCATCTGCATGTAAGTGCGTAACCAATACCTGTCCGAGCTGGTTTTCTTTGGATGTAAATTGGTTTGAGTGGATGCTTATGATGTGTCTGCATTTATTTTAAATATGGTTAGGGAAAATATGTGGGTTTTAGTGTTTGTTTTTTTTCTTTCCACAACAAGTACTAGACCTGCAGTACTTGTAATGGGTCTCCTCTTTGAAACTATAGATCGTACTTGCTCACGTCTGGGAGGGGCAGAAAAAATGGCAGGAAATCTTCTGAGTTTTGCTCTTTGTCCGTACATTTTCTACATTTTTTTTAACCCTTAACAGTATTGTGTAATCAAACTGTGTCATTCCTTTGTCTTAGTTCATATTAGGAAGATAAAATGGATTTGAAATAAGTTTGCCTAACAATTTCTTATTTGAAAACTGAGTCCGTTTCATTTGGTCTGCTAGGAGATGCTGACAGTGGACTGGGTCCCTCTCTGGCACTGGAGCTCATGTCATTCATCTGGAGCAAGATTCTTCCAAGTAATGATGCATTATTATGAATTGGTGATGTACGATATGGAACACGCAGGCTCTTCTGAGCCAGAGACAGCTCAGTAGTACATACTACAAAGGTGATCAGAGGGCTGGAGCACCTCTGGCAGGGACTGTTTACAAAGGCTTGTAGTGGTAGGACTAGGGGGAATGGCTATAAATAGGACTGGATGAACCCAGATTATTTCAGTTGTGGAAACATAATCATAGAATCCCCATCCAACCTGGCCTTGAACACCTCCAGGGATGGGGCAGCCACAACTTCCCTGGGCAACCTGTGCCAGTGCTTTGCCACCCTCATGATGAAGAATTTCCTCCTTATGTCTAGTCTAAATCTGCCCCTCTCCAGTTTATAGCCATTGCCCCTAGTCCTATCACTACACCACTTTGTAAACAGCCCCTCCCCAGCTTTCTTGTAGGCCCCTTTCCTTAAAGGAGGAAAAGGTTTGTGTTTTTTTTTTTAGTACTTATGGTTTTTTAATGATCCATAATGCTCCTTTGTCCTGCTTCTCAGTGCTAGGACTCAGCTTTTCTAAGCTTCGTAGCCATGTGTGACAAAACCACGTACATTTCTTAAACAACAGCACTGCTGGTTGTGGTTAGGGATGCCCCTACTGTAACTGGCCAAGGACAAAGCTTTACTGGGGCTGTAGCAATGATAGCATTTCCTGGTAACTGCAGTACATGTGGTGTGGTAGGGTGACACAGCCCTTAGTCATGAAGTGATTGGTAATCTGGATTCATGGTTTGTGAGAATTGTTAAGTTTTGCTGCAGATGGTTTGTATGTTTAATTATCTCATTACATAAATCTGTCTTGCATCAAGAGATAATATGCAGACAATCTCCAGACATGGATGAATACCCTGAAAGAATAAACACTCTCTTGGAGTTGCAAGAATTTATTGATATGCTTAATTATCTTGTAAGACGTAGCTGTTTTAGATCAAGAGATAACCTGTCTTACGGCTGTGAGGATTTATTGATGTGCTTAATGGATGCGTGAGATGTAGTTGTCTTGGGTCAGGAGACAACCTGAAAGCAGTCGCCACACATGGTTCGATAACCTACAAAAATAAACATTCTTTGAGGTGATTCTGCACCTCTATTCCTCTCCTGTGAGACCTCATGTGGAGTATTGCGTCCAGCTCCGGAATCCTCAACATGAGGAGATGGAGCTGTTGGAATGGGTCCAGAGGACGGCTACAAAGATGATCAGAGGGCTGGAGCACCTCCCATGCAAGGACAGGCTAAGAGTTGGGGTTGTTCAGCCTGCAGAAGGCTCTGAGGAGACCTTATAGCTATCTTTCAGTACCTGAAGGGGGCCTACAGGAAAGATGGGAAGTAGTGATAGGACTAGCAACAATGGGTATAAACTAAAGAGGGGCAGATTTAGAATAGACACAAGAAGGAATTTCTTCCTGATGAACAGTGGTGAGACACTGGCACAGGTTGCCCAAGGAAGCTGTAGCTGCCCAATCCCTGGAGGTGTTCAAGGCCAAGTTGGATGGGGCCTTGGGCAGCCTGGTCTGGGGGAAGGTGTCCCTGTGTATGGCAGGGGGATTGGAACTGATCTTTAAGGTCCCTTCCAACCCAAACTGCTCTACGATTCTATGATCCACACGGTTCTTTGTCTAAAACTAGTCTATATACCCACTGCTTCTGTAAGATGGATTTAGAAAGACATCCGATTCAGCACTGAATTGTAAAATAAAAATATTCCCTTGCCTCGAAGACTTTGTCCATTTCGCTATTTTACCAGTGACTCTGTGTTTCCCGTAGGTTCACCAAACGTTTTCCCGCACGCGGCCCCCACTAGGGCCGCATCGCCCCGCGGCCTCGCAATTCACTTTCGGGCCTGTTTTCTCCTGCACTCCCGTGACGCCAGCCTTCCTGCGCGAACGGGAACGTGACAAACGCACGTCCTCGCCCCCCCCCACCCCGTGACCCGTTTGGCTGCCGCTAACCGCCCCCCGGGGGCCTCGTGCAGGAGCGCCCCGCGCCCTTCCGGCGGCTCAAGGGCGATCGCGCGTCACTTCCGCTTTCCCCTTCTCCCCCCCCCCCCCCCCTCCCCCAGGCTGGCGACCCCGCGCGAGCCCGCCCCGCCCCACCCCGCCTCGCGCGAGACTCGCTGCTGCCTCGCCCGGCCGCCGCGCCCGAGTCCCTTCGGCAATTTCCGTCACCGCCAGACCCTACCAATCGGCCGCGGGAGCGCATCGATGGGAGCGGGCCCGCCGCGGGTCGCGCGCGGCACCAGCAGCCGCGGCGCGGGGCGCGGGGCCTTCGCGGCGGCGAGGGGGCTGGCGGCGGGGAAACGGGACCACGGCGCGGGAGCGGGGCGGCGGAGAGCCGCGCGCGGCTCGATTGGTCGGGCCTGGCCATGGCGCCTCTCCTCCCCCCCGCCATGGCTCCCCGTGTCCCCGCTCCTCTCCTCTCAGTGAGCGAAAGTGGCTGCCGCCGCCGTCCCAGCGCCCGCGGCCGTCGCCTCCTCCTCAGCAGCAGCGCGGGCGCCATCTTGGCGAGGCAGGAGCCGACAGCGCCCCGCGGCAGGACACGGGCAGCGCCGGCCCCGCCGACACGCGTGGCGAGAGGCCGGGTGCAGCGAGCGGGGGAGCGAGCCCGGGAGACCCCCCCCCCCCCGCCCCCCGCCGCCGCCGCGCCCGCCGGGTGAGCCGCTGCGGCGACCGGGCGAGGGCGCGTCGGGACGGGGCCGCGAGAGGGGGTGACGACAGGCCGCGGCTTTACACCCTGGGCGACGAGCGGCGGCCGCGGCGGCCGGGCCCCTTCTTAAAGGGACAGGGCCCTTCCCCGCCCTGTGCCCGCACGATGCGGCCGCGGTTCACCGGCCGGGGGGGGCCGCACCAGCCTCCCGGCCCGGGGGATCGGGGCGGGGGGGGGCTGTGAGGGGGCGCGTGCCCGGGGGGGCGAGCGCGGGCGGGAGGAGGGGGTGAGGGGGCGCGTGCGTGCGGGGGGGGGAGGGGGCGCTGCGCACCCACGGGCGCACGTGAGGGCGGGGGCGCGTGCGCCGCGTCTCCGCCGCCGCCGCGTGGTGCTGCGGCCTCGGCCGGGCCCGGGATCCGGGGCGCGGTCCCCGCCCGCCTCGGGGCTACCGGGCGGCGCCAACCCCACCGCGACGAGCGGGCGGCTACGTACGCTCCGAGAGCCGCCCCGCCGCGGGGCGCGGGGGCCTGAGCGTCCCTCTCGGTGGTGTCGGAGGAAAAAAGCCCCGCAGGGGCTTTTTTCGTCCGTGGCGGGGAGGAAACGGTACAAATACCGTTTGAAATGGCTCAGAACCCCCGAAAGGTTTGGGTGGGACGGGACCCTGGAGATCATCCAGTTCCAACTCCCCTGCTGTGGGCAGGGACACCTCCCACTGGATCAGGCTGCCCAACGCCCCATCCAACCTGGCCTTGACACCTCCAGGGATGGGGCAGCTACAAGCTTCCCTGGGCAACCTGTGCCAGTGTCTCACCACCCTCATGGTGAAGAAATTCCTCCTTATGTCGAGTCTAAATCTGCCCGTCTCCAGTTTATACCTATTGCCCATAGTTCTATCACTTGAAGTTCCTCTCCTACGGACAAAGCTGCTGCATGGATTTATACAGCACATGCAATCCCCAAGTGTGATCCCCACTTGTCTTTATATAATGAGTGCGTCTCAAATGATATATTTGTGTTGTCATTCCTTTAACGTGTGTTTATAGGAGTAGGTAGTGACATCCAGAGACTGGTAAAACAGTGAGGGAAGAGTACAAGGTAGAGGACTGTAGCTTTAACCTTTTCCCAGTGTTTAAGGATATTTTATTAAGAGTTATCATTAAGGATAATTCATTTTTAGTCCATCTCTTGCATGTATATTGTTAAAATTGTCTCTGCCCATGGCAGGGGGGGTTAGAAGTGGATGATCTTTAAGGTCCCTTCTAACTCAAACTATTCGATGAAAATACCGGCTTGCTTTACTTGACTGTTTAAATGAGAAAGTTTCATAACATTTGGTTATAATGTGTAATAAACAGTAAATTCTGTAGTCGGCGTGCTATTTGACAAGCTGAATTATGTGCTAGGGATTGTTTTAGATGACAAGAAGAAAGAGGGAGCTTTCTTGGGCATAGATCCCTTTTTATAGACTGGGATGGAGGGAGTAAAAAAAAATGAAACTGGAACCATCCATGCGCTTCTTTTTGCGCACACAGAGTACAAGGAGTGAGGCAACGGGCAATATCTCAGGGTAACAGCTGGTGCTGCTACGTAGTGCAGAGAGTATGGATGCATCATCAGCCATCTCCGTATATACCATTAACTGCCCTTTTGGGACAAGGCTTACTGCAATTGAAGAATTAAATAGGGATTTTGCTAGTCATTTTTCCAGTAGTTTCAGTGTGGAAGCAGTGCTGCGACATGCCAACTTTTGCATTTGGTATGTTGTCAGGTATTTTTATGTTCATTTATGTATATGCTTCTGTTACATTTTTTTCCTCTTTTTTTTTTTTTGTAATTATTAGACCCTGTTATGTCTGTTACTTCAGCAATAAGAAAATTCAGAGCCTGCGCCCCACGGGCTTTTTCTCTGTATTTAATAACAATTAAAAGATGAAAGAGAGACCAGTGAAATTCTGTCTCGTTCCTTGGAAAACAATATAAAACCTTACCACAAAAAGCAGAACAGCGAAGTATTGCATGTAGAACAGTATCTAGTTTTAACTAGTTTTGTTACTCAGAAAAAGCAATTAAAATGGCTTTTTTAAATTTAAAACTGAAATGGTGTGAACTGACACTTCAGTTGTATGTACATCTCTAGTGGAGAATGAAGGCTTCAGGTTTGTGTGAAATATCCTCCTATCTGCTTTTTTAAAAGCAATTATCGCTTTTGTATCAAAGTTACAGTTAAGACACTGCTGTGAAAAAAGACTGTATGGGAATTATAGTTTGCTTTGAGACCTGGCATCTCATGTACTCTGAAAAATGAGTGTCAGTGTAACTACATATTTATCAAAGCAAGCTAAAATGTGAGAGGGATAAGAAAAGTGTGTAATGCTCCTCCAAGCAAAGTACCTCTTCAGGCTTTTTGATGCCACATCTGTCTGTATTAGAGATTACTTACTTAAAAAGAAATCTGACAAGAATATACCTAGCTGATATTACTATACTAATGTAAGTTTTCACATAGATCTTGACTTAATCTTCTGTGTGAATATGTATGTTTGTGTCAGGGGTTGTTCTGGAGATGTCACTACAGGAAATCCTTACAGTATTCAGCTGTTCTGATGAGAGTTGTGTGTCTCAACTGTAAATTTATTTGAGAAAGGAAACTATCTGGGATATTTGTGTCACTTTGGAAAATCTCTCTTATTAGTGTCAAGGTCTACAGCACAAAGAGACTATGCGTGGAAAAAACAAGCTACGATGATTGAGAAGGAACTAAAATGGCATAGAAGTTTGTATTCTTGCTCATAGTTCTTAATCTTGCCTTATGGATAACACTTTCAAAGCTGTAAACAGGGATATGAGAGATACATACTTTGCACGTCTAAACTGGGATTTCAGGGTTTTGTCCACTTGAATGTTTTGTCAGCATGCTTAAAGCGATTGGACAGAGGAGAAGTGAAACTCTGTTGTTGTGGGCTGAAATATTTGAATGAATATGTGTGCCCACCCATTGGCTGATAACACTTCATTTACATTTACCTCACCAGTTTGCCTTGCATTTGCCATAGGCTAAGCAGGGGCACTGTGAGGTGGCTGCTGCATGGCGCCTTATACCTCCACGGTGGCCTGTGTTTGCGGATGTGCCCTCGTCTAGGAGCATAGTTGTTATTGTTTACTGTGATGTTTGATGTGACTGTTATGTGTAAAAAAAAAGAAAAAGTAATCCTCTACACCTAAGGTGTAGAGATGCCAGCAACTGAAGGGGGAAAAAAACCAAAGAAAGAAAAAAAAGAAAAATGGGACTTCTGGCAGAAAAAGTTCTATTTCAAACAGCTGTACCGAACAAATGCATTCTAGCTTCCAGCTAGGCACAAGTGCCATCTGTGGGACTCCTGCTTTAAGCTGGTATCAGTAGCAAAAACTTGTTGAGCTTCATTCAGAAATAGCCAGTGGATATCTGTTTAAACTGGGAGAATCGATTTTTAAAGCCAGGCTGTTTGGTTGTTGCGGGTCAGTGGGTATGAAACGTGGAAACCTAGTTGTAACTCTGACCTCCGAGGATGTCCTTGGAGGATTCTTCTCCAGTGCTGGGTGTTTACCTACTGACTAGACGTTGTAATGGGCAGACTTGGGAAAAAACAGTAACAGAAAAACTCCTGCACCTACATTAACATTGAACTAAGCAATGTGTTTTAAAACAGGGTAAGCAAGGCTTCTTCAGAGCTCAACTTAGATCTTCAAATAATATATGCTTGTGAAGGTTATTTGTATGCAGTGGTATTGTACTTGTACCTTTAATAATTCAGAAAGCCGCATGATACAATTAAATGGTTTCAATGTGAGCTTCTGATTAAGTAAAAATGTTAGAGGATTCAAAATGCCAGCCAGGCAGTGTGGCAGCTATTTATGTCCAAATGCTGATTTTCTAAACTGTTCTAACTCTAGGGGAGGTGAAGGGGAAAAAAGCAAATAACTACTGAATTTGACGCTGAAAACTTAGTATAAAATAGGCTTATATCAGTAAGAAAGTGGTGGTGGCAGGAGGATTACTCTGCAACATGTCATTGTTCTACCACCTGTAACGTGACATCTTGAAAATATGTATTTCTGCAATCTTCCATAAACTGAGTAGACAAAAGAATAGATTTGTTTTCAAAATGATGAAGAAAAGTGGAATGATTGTCATCATCATGCAAGTCCACTGAATCCATGTCTTGTTGATGTCCTGCACACTGCTACCTACTGTAGTGTGCCTTTCACTTCTTCCCATCTTCTCTCCCTTCAGTATTCAAGCAGATTTTGCCATACGGAAACCTTGTTTCTTAAAACGTAGAATGAGAACAAAAGAACAGAGAATAAAGAAGTATCTGTCAATTAGCTTCCCAGATTATTACTTTGATCAGCCGAGAAGCTTTTGTGAAAAGGCTGAATTCAGTGGCAGAGCTGTTCTCTATTCAGTATGCCTGTGTAACACTTACTATTTGTTTTGCGTGTTAATACATTTAAGAATATTGTTAAGCTCTCCTGTGTTTATTTATTTGGTAGGCTTTGAGGACAAGAGTAATTAACTTTGTATGTACAGGAGCCTCTTGGGACAGTTCAAATAGGAAACCAAGCGCTTGTTTTCGAAGTGTGAAATGTAGAGAACTGATACTATGTCAGCACAAGGAGGACTTTATTAAATGAAGAGATGTAAGGTTTCCTGACCTGGGAAGTAATAATAAAGATCATAGGTATCTGAAAAAAGTATGGATGACACAGGTACTTAGCATGTACACATGCTTAGCATAGCTTACACAACAAGGGGATTTAACAATGTGTTAAAATATGGAATGAAACCTGCTCTTTGCAGTTACTGCAGCCATTGCAGCCGGAGGGTGTTATCACTTGCTCTCATATTTTCCTGGGAACTCTGTGCAGCAGTAATGAGCCACTCTTGAGAAAATGTCTTAGTTTCCTAATTACTAAACACATCTGATAGCATCTGCTTGTCATTGGGTCGTTTATAGCTTACAAGGAAAGACATAGCAGATAACCCAGCAGAAGTCTAAGCTGTGTGAGTGTGGAGCCAATGTGCACCAGTGCCTGTGGGGGGAGACGCACTGATCTAAGCTGGTTGATCCACTCAGACCAGCGCTTAGGCAGGTGCGGCTGGGCAGCTAGAAAGGCATCCGGTTACTCATTTTAAATCAGGAATATGATTGCGTCTGTTTTGCCTCTGGCCTGTTTGCTATCCTGCAACTGCAAACTTGACCTCAAATCTATCTTAGTTCTTTCCCTTTATTTAGCTGTTAAGGTTGTATAGTTTCGTGAGGGCGAGCCTCATTGGGGTACAAAAGAGCATATTTGGTTCGTTAGCTTCCTTGAAGGCAGTGAGTCCTCTGTGCTTTGTGCCCCTTGGAGCACTTTTCTTTCCCACAGAGCCTCAACATTGGCAGAGCTACCCAATGTTGAGTTTTGGGAAGGAGTTTTTCTGCAGAGAGCAGACAGACCAGTAGGAGAGACCTTGTTCTGGGCAAAATCACTGAATGATGGTTGCACGTGACATTTTGGCTGGGAAAATAAAATAGTACCGTGTTTATATAACATGCGCTGGTTTTGACTGCTACACCATCGCTGGACGTATTTAAAAGATGTGCAGATGTGGTACTTGGGAACATAGTTTAGTGGTGGACTTGGCAGTGTTAGGTTACAGCTGGACTTAATGTTCATGAAGGTTGGAATTGAAAGGCTTTTTCCAACTGAAGCGATTCTGTGAATTTGAAATGGAGTGATTGAAGGGGTCACTGTACTTTTTCTGGTATGAATCTTGCTCCTATAATATATATTATTTTTATTGATCATCTGAAAGAAAACCATTTTCATCTTGGTGTCCACTTCTATCTCTCCCTGAATGATTTCTTCCACGAGAGACAAAAATTTCGTGTTTCTTCTTTTTTTTCTTTTTTTTAAGCTCTTCCCTTTCTTCACAGCCGTTTCTCTTGTTTCTCTTGGAAGACATTTTTTGTTTTAGGGTGTGAGGGTTTTTTGGGGTGTGGCTGTTAAGCAATATGGCACATAGATTACAGTTTCTTGGAAAACATGAATCTTAATAGCCTTACAGGGAAGGCTTTCAGGTGCTTTGTTCTGTCCATTACCCTCAGCTGGAAATGGGTATTTGGTAACAGAGGTCAGTCATTCCATTGCCATTGGGTGTAGGAAGATCTAACATACAGAAAGCTGAACCTAGATAGCTTTGGTCTAAAAATAATTTTTAAATGAGGGCTGTTATCCCATCTAACAATTTCTAGCATGCTGTTCTTAATTCTCTATGCGTAAAGATGTTGACTCAAGACTGGGTGTTTGTTAAGAGATAATAAGGTTTGCTCTTCTTCAGTTCCAAGAGGGTAATCACTTGTCACAGTTCTTCGTTACTTTGGAAGTCCTCAATCTGGTCTGTAATTTTTGAGGATAAGAGACATGGGAAAAGTTAGATGTATCAGAAACGGTGTGACCAGCAGGTCCAGGGAGGTTATTCTCCCTCTGTACTTGGCACTGGTGAGACCGCTCCTTGAATACTGTGTTCAGTTCTGGGCCCCTCACCACAAGAAAGATGTTGAGACTCTGGAGTGAGCCCAGAGAAGAGCAACGAAGCTGGTGAGGGGGCTGGAGAACAGGCCTTATGAGGAACGGCTGAGAGAGCTGGGGTTGTTTAGCTTGGAGAAGAGGAGGCTGAGGGGAGACCTCATTGCTCTCTACAACTACCTGAAAGGAGGTTGTGGAGAGGAGGGTGCTGGCCCCTTCTCCCGAGTGACAGGGGACAGGATGAGAGGGAATGGCCTCAAGCTCCTCCAGGGGAGGTTTAGGCTGGACATTAGGAAAAAATTTTTCACAGAAAGGGTCATTGGGCACTGGAACAGGCTACCCAGGGAGGTGGTTGAGTCACCTTCCCTGGAGGTGTTTAAGTCACAGGTGGACAAGGTGCTAAGGGGCATGGTTTAGTGTTTGATAGGAATGGTTGGACTCGATGATCCGGTGGGTCTCTTCCAACCTGGTTATTCTATGATTCTGTGATTCTATGCTGGTTTTCAGACTGTATGCATGGAGAGAGAACAATTTGAAGACCAGATACTCAGTCTGTGGTTTTTTTATATATAAGCCTAAAACAATTCAGTCATTAACAATTCGGTAATTGAACAAATATAAAATATTTTACAATAAATCAATGTGAAGCTTGCTTCATGATTTGTAATGTTTTTAAGAAGCTATAGAAACGAGGAACCTTTCAGAAAAACAGTTAATCTAAGTCTTTCAAAAGCTGTTTTTTGTCTTCCACCAGAAGCATAAGCTCAAGGCATTTATTTATTAGTAAATATTATTGTATTTAGGTGTTGACAGCACTTTTGAAAAATAAAATTCCAGTTGTCAAGGCTATTGCTGTAACAGTTGTTAAGACATCTTTTGTAGTTGAAGGAAAATAAAACTGAAACAATAAAATGGTTTGATAGTTTTGTTTTTAAAGTATATAATATGCAAATACTGGGGTGGGGGGGGATGTGTTTGGATATTTTTTTAAGAATCTAAAATCCTGAGAACAAAAAATGAAAATTAGGCAGCCTACTTCTACGTTTTTTTAAAAAAAATATAAAGCCAGAGTGTGTTCTAAATTTATAAATTAAAGTATGTAATGAACTGCTAATTCTGTGTTACTTATTCTTTAATAAAGATAACAGTTGAATTTTAGCATCAATGTTTTTTTTGTCAAGTATTTATAGCTTGTTTGTGAACAGGTAACAGTGATGTTCTGAGTGCTGGAAGAGTAGCATTGCTGTGAAGTAAAAGAGTAGTCTTAAAAGTGTTCTGTAGGCTACAGCTGTGAACTGAATGGTAAAACTAGCAGCAGAACAGTATTTTCAGTAGTTCTTCGTTTTTGGTGTAAGTTTATGTATATAGTTCAACTTAAGAATAATTCAGTTGCTTTCATTCAACTTTCACAGCACAGTTCACAGGGCTGCCCTGTGCACAGTTAAACATGGTATCTTTATAGTGATGAAAGTTTATGTTAGGTGTTCAGGACTGATTTCATTCTGTTCTGTGTTTCTCTGTCACAGTTTGGATTATTGTACTAGGTCACTGCAGTAGAGCAGTGTTCGTTCCTACCAAATAGCAAGCCATAAAACAGAAAACCGAGAATCTAGTTTTCAGCTGTGGTAACATTGTGGGGAGTTTAGTGTGAGGTTTGGTTGGGTTATTTTTCAAGTTTGTTCAATATACCTGCTAACGGCAACCTAAGCTTTTTGCCCAGAACTACCTGGGTTATATGATCAGAACTATTAGCATTTGGTGCAGTGTGTGTTGGCTGCTCACCCAGTTGGTTCCTTTCAGAGGTGGTGGTGACTGTTGTTTCTTCTTAACAGCTGTGTGTTCAGAGGCACCTGTGCATGAAGAGAAGTTTGTTCTATGGCCTCCGAGCTGGGTGCCAGGGAGGATGGCAGCTGCTCAGAGCTGGCAAAACCTCTTTATCTGCAGTATCTGGAGAAAGCTCTGCAACTGGATCAGTTTTTACGACAGACTTCTGCCATCTTTAATAGGAGTATATCCAGGTACCAGAATTTTTTCCGTTTTCCATTGGGAATACCAAGAAAAGACAAGCATTCTTATTACATTGTTCCTAGGCAACACCGTATTAAGGATTTTGTGGTGACTCTTCTCCATTAAAGATTTTGCACGATGTTTCTATTAGCTTATGCTGATAATTCAGCATGTTGCCCTCCTACATACAAATTAGCATGATGTTTTAAAACTCTTTCACAGTTAAGTGGCCAAAACTTTCTTTGTCTACAGAAAGTACAAGCACTAAGTTGAATTTTCAGGGCAATGGGACTGTAGCCGTAAGTGAAAGGGAAGGACTATTGTCAGATGCAGAATTTGTGTTGGTGAGTTGTAGCAATGAGAAGTGAGTCATCAAGGTACTTTTCTGTCCTGAAACAGTTTACAGTTAATTTCATCAGTGTTTTGGAATTGTAGAGTTAGTTACAGAACTGATGACTGTATAGGTAACAGGAGTATATACACACATGTAGTAAGATCCACACCTTGTATTTCTCTCATGTCCAGGAGTGCTGAGGATAACAATACTGTGCTTTGGTTTGAATTGATCTAGTTCCTTGCTAGTTAAAGACTGAAGGTCCAGGTTGATAGAATAGCCAGGCTGGTCTGATGATTAACTACTGCTGAGAGGCTAATGGGAAATTATTAACAGCAACATTTCTGATGTGAAAATTACATCTGAAGCTGTCTCAATTCTCAAACCTTTAGACAAATGGTCATATGTATGAAAATTATGTGAGTATCTGTTCTCTTGAATATTTTCCTTTCATTGTCACCATATTATGTATGTTCTTGCAGCGATGAAAGCGAAGATGGATTGGATGACAATCCTTTACTGCCTCAGTCTGGGGATCCCCTGATGCAAGTGAAGGAAGAGCCTCCAAACTCTTTGCTTGGGGAGTCTTCTGAAGCTGGGAATTCTGGGATGCTGAACACACATTCCCTGAATGGAGTACTTCAGCCAGGTAGGCATTCACTAGGTTTAATCTCTGCTTTCTTTGGGATAAGATGGGGAAAGCATTTTTTCTTAAGAACTTTTTTTTTTTTTTTTTTGCCAAACAGAGCCAAAGTCCGAAAAAGGGAGCTTGTATAACTTTTCCAAACTGAAAAAAAGCAGAAAGTGGCTGAAGGTAAGAATATTGGAAAGAAATGCAGCTATTGTGAAATCTGTGAGTAGAGTCTAGTCAACACCCTGTAGACAGTGGTGAGTGATTCCGTCTTGTCATCTGATATAGGTCATGGTGTAGAAACACATAAGGAAGCGTATGGCAGCAAGAAGAGTTGGGTACTAGGCAGAGTAATATTACAAATAGTTTCCAAATAGAGTATGTTTACAGGAAGTTTGTTCTCACCTCTGCAGACCATTTAATTTTGCTTTACATTTACTACTGAGAGCTCAGAAAGCTAGACTAATGTGTTGTAAGTGCTACTCTAAATCATGTGATGCAATTCGATTGATGCAAAACCTCACACTGAGGAAGAGGCATAAGTTGATATGCAGATACGGTAATATTTTATGTTGCTGAAAAGAGGGCTCTGAATTAATTCTTTAGTCGTGTTCTATACTGGCTGGTTGGTTGCTGCACTCTTATTTATTTATTTTTTGAAGTAACTGGAGCTAGTCTCCCCTGCTAAGAAGAAAGGAATGGGGAGGTTGGTTTGCGTTTGCTTTTACATTAAGAAAAAACACTTACCAAAGCAAGAAGTATATTCTGCAAAGGCTTCCTTTCATGGAAATGGAAAGGAAGAAGAGTATGTGACAGCCAATAATGAATATTGTAATCGGCTCTGGGTAGAATAAAATAGAATTACAGTCTATGTAGATTTGAGGCTTTTGTTTTAATCACCTAGCAAAATGGACAGTAGGCATTTAAATTTTGGTGAGCAGCTGCATTTTAATTAGATTTTACAGTAAATATACGCTCAGAAATTTGAAGTAATTTCAGTAAACTGTCCAGATTAAAGTGAGCTGCTATGAAATACATTACATAGACATTTGGGACTTGGCTGAAAATTAGTGTCTAAGTTGAACTCAGTACAAGGCCCAAATGAGGATGGAAGGAGAGAGTGGAATGATGGCTTTATGCCATCTTTGCATTTTCATTGTAATGTAGCTGTCTTTTTTTAGCTAAAACAAGTTGCCAAGAGTTCAGAGGAGCCAAGCTTGCTGCAAGTGATGCAAGTGGAAGTGGTAGAACAGCAGGACAAACTACAAATTGGGTAGGAATGTGCCTGTAACCATGCATCACAAAATGCCCCTACTAGTGTCCTGGATTCTCTCACTGCTGCTTTTCTAAGACCATAAACAGACAAAGTGGATTCTAGAATGACTTAACTATCACCAAACTTAACAGAAAACTACCTCACAAATCACAAAATGTGTATTGCATTCATTGCTGTATAGTACCATACCTCAGAAAACTGTTTTTCATTTGAGGCATTTCAGATCTAAGGCACTTATAAATGCAAAGTATTGCTGTTGGACCAGACTCACAGCTCTGTATTAGATGAAGTCTCAAGAGAGCTTTGTATAAGTAAACAGTTCAGTGTAGGGACTTGTGATTATTAAATTATTTTCTGTTTATTGTTGTTAGAGTATCCTTCTGAGCGATGACTCCAGTGACACGGATTCACCAAGTGATGAGGACGGGGAGGATGAAGAAGAATTTTCTCTTTCAAGGGAGGAACTTCACAGTATGTTGCGATTACACAAATATAAGAAACTGCATCAAAGTAAATATAGCAAAGACACAGAGGTAAAAATACAGCATTTTTTCATTGCCTTTATTTTTATTTTCCTTTAACTGCATTAATTTTACTGCTTTTAGATTTTTATCAGAAACCATAGTATTTTGTGGACTTAAAAATATCCTGTTGTTTGGTAGACAAGAACAATTTTAACATCAGTTTCAGACAAGGGTTATTTAATTAATTACATACGGACTGAAAAGCTGTTGATGCCTTATGTTGAGCATTTGTCAATTATTTTTGTAGCTATTACTGGCACATGTGCTATATATAGCTTCCCCAACGCATTGTCCCAGTCACTAGAGCAAGTACAAGCTGCTAGAATGCAAGGTTTAGATAGTAATACATGAAAAGTGAGGTGCTGTGGGTTAAATTCTAATACAGATAGTAGCTGTTATTCAGGACTAAAATTGTATATTTAAAGCTAAAGCAGTGTACTTGCATCATTATTGAGGTGATGAGTAGTAAGCTGATGTTTGCCTTCGTGAAAGGAAGTTCCTAGGTTTTTTCCTTAATTTTTGGGGGGTTTACATGAGTTTCTTTTATTTTCCTTTCATACCTTTCTCTTTTATTTTGTATTTTCTTTTCAGCTTGTCTTTTTTATATTAGATCAAAGTCTATGACTGTTTTGATTCTAATAATAAATGTCTTCAAATTAGAAGGCCTTTTGCAGGAATTATTTTTTTTGCTGTTTGAATTGCACTGGAAAGTAGTCTCAGATGAAGGAAGTCATCCTATTCTGCTCTCAGAGGATGTCCGAAATTAAAATCCGTCATCTTGTTTCATATTCTTTTGAAATTTCCCACACAGAAGAGTGAAGAAATGTTTTCCCACCTGAGTCTTTGTCTCTACTTCTTTCCCTTGCTTACTTTTATGTTATAAACTGAGATTGTGTTAGCTAACACATATTTACATAACTACACACGTTCATATACCGTATTTTTGGACAGGTCATAACTTTTGTTAGATTTTATACAATTAACTTGATAGCATGCTTAGGTTTAAAATAGTTATTGTTTGACCCATGCTGTCTTTAATTTGCCTGCTTATACGTAACCTATGTATAGCTCCTTAATATTTTACTCTAACAATGCTGGGAATATAGTGACTTTTGATAATTTGGAAGAAAACTGCTGAGACAGCTGTATTTTACTTGACAAACTCAATATTCAAGTTGTTTGTTCCTGTGGAAATCTTTTAAATGCCTTCTATCTAAACCCATCCTTTGACATCCTTTGGAGTGATTAAGTAGAACACGTGTAATTCGGGAATGCAAGTAAAACATATTGGAAGTCCGTGATTGGACTACTTCATGTAATGTGCTGTCTTGCTGGGCAGCACCCATATGGAAAAGATAGAGGAGTACTTTTTGAAAGTGTAAACTTCACTGCCTGCTCTACCCCTCTTTCTTAACTGGGTGGGCTTGGCTCACTGTGTAGAATTTGGAGGCCACCTCTGGGAGCAGCGGTTTCAGTCTGGACACTGTATGATCCTTGATAACAATGCTAAATTTGGGAAGTGCATGTTTTCTCTTATTGACAGGCAAGTTCTGAGCTTGTTTGCCTCCTATCTGTTATCTGCTATATGTGTTTTCCATTGCTGTGCTCATTTACATCCACTTCAGTTGCAGCAATATCAGTACTACAGTACAGGACTGCTGTCTACGTATGATCCTTACTATGAGCAGCAGCGCCACCTGCTAGGGCCCAAGAAAAAGAAGTTCAAAGAAGAGAAAAAACTGAAAGGTAAAGTCATTGATCTTGTGTTTTTCAATGGCTGCTGTGATTAAATTTGTTTCCTACACGACTTCCTTTGAAAAAACATTCAAACTTCGGGTTTTGCATGGAAATACTCAGTTCTATCAGAGAAAGAAAATATCAGAAAATACTGTGCTTCATCTTTGGGCTTCTAGAAAGCTAGGGTGAAAAAAGAGTGTGAATGGAGAGTTTGTGAGTTGAGATTTTCCGTATGGACCTCTGAATCCAGAATGAAGGAGTTATGCAATCTGTACCTTGTAGCTCTATTGGTTTCTTCAGAATCCATAAGTACTGTTGTATATCGTGGTCTATTTACTCAGTTTTTTTAAAAAACATGTTAGTTCCTTGAAAAATGTAAGAACTTATCCAGTACTTGGTACGCCTATTCCTGAGTATGTAATTCTAGTGATCAAGAGATGATAGAGAGTGAGAGCATTTTCTGGAAATGAGAGGAAACTGAGAATTGATGTCTTACGTGAGTTAAAGTAGCATTGCTTCTACAAGCTCTCAGCTGGAGTTTCTCAGATACGTGTTTGCCAGGAAGTACCATTTCCTTTCTTGACTGGTCTGGCAGCAGCTGTACATCTGTAAGGAAGCAGGAAGAGAAGTCTATGAACAGTCAGTGTAAGGTGAATTCTCTCTAGTGCGAGTACTTAATTTTGAGCTGTGTTTTAAGAGGTGTTTTGAGCTTCCTTCCTTCCTGCCGTTCTGCAAGTCCCTTTAACTGTGTATTTTATTTTTCTATGCTAATCCTGCAGCAGCCATGACTTTACATACACAGAATATTTTTAATATCTGGTACCAGTATCAGTTTCCTCTGAAAGCTGGGATCTATAATATATGATAACATGCCAGTCTCTTTCAACCGCTCAGAAGTTTGCTTTGAGACTTTATCTACCAAATGCTGATGTTGTTACCCTTAGAAGTTTTACCTTTACGTGTCTTCAGGTAAAATTTTTACATTGCACTGGGTCCCAGGCATTTTTAACTCACAAGGCATGTTTCCCTGGTTGGAAAAATTGCATTTCACAACTCTTATTTATTAAAAAGGTAAGTCTTTCAGTTATAAAGTGATGAGGAACTATCTGATACGATAAATGAATGGTACCAGAATTGGCAAGCATGGATAAATTTCGCTTTTTTGTTGGTTGCACACATCAACTGACTAGGATAGTTTACTCAGGAAAGTTACCTGCCTGAATGTATCCCAAGAATAGAAAAAGGCATAGATGTTTATGATCATTTTTGCTGTGCAGGCAAGTTGAAAAAAGTGAAGAAAAAGAGGAGACGAGGTGAAGAGCTCTCTTCAGAGGAGTCACCACGACACAACCATCACCAGACCAAAGTTTTTGCCAAGTTTTCTCAAGACACACCACCACCTGGGCCCAAGAAAAAGCATATGAGTATTGAGCAACTTAATGCACGTCGTCGGAAAGTGTGGCTTAGCATTGTTAAAAAGGAGTTGCCGAAGGTGAGCTTGGCTAATGGCACTAGATCAGTGGTGATGGCAAGAAAGTGAAATAGAAAATTAACTTAGTGGGGATTGACACTTGGAAAAGCAGAGTGAAGTGAGACCTGATTTTTGTGGTGGTCATTAGTGACCATGCTGATATTCTTTAATCCGTAAGCAAAGCATAATTTGAATTTTTACCACCAGTGATACCGAAGTGGATCAGGCTGTGCTTTGCCACTGCTTTCATTTGGCTCTCCAATCCTTTTCTAGGAACAGTACAGTAAACTCTGAGAATCTACAGGATAGCCATGTAGAGAAAACCAATGGCTAGTTTTACGTAAAGTTTGGGAAAAGCGTGTCTCGATCATTATAGCATGTTTGATTTTTGAAATGTATTTCAGAAACACTCTAGGGAAGAATGTTTCTGTCATTTACAGGATGAGTTTCAGTCACACCTGAAACAGAAAGCTAGTTTTCTGAGGTGTTTCTGAGGAAATCAGAGTGGACCTTGCAACCTGCTCTTTGGAGCTGACAGTTAACAGACTGAATTCTAGCAATATGAATGATGGCTACTGCATCCTTTCAGAATTTATTAGCCAGGCAGAGGATATCTGCAGTGTGATGGACTTTATGTCTTCAAAATATTTATTTTGATTGCATGAAAAGCATAGGCTACATTAATGCTTAACATCCTTGGGAAACAGTGGGAATTTTTGTTGTTCACTTCAGTGATAATGGTGGAATAGGAGAACCTTGGTTTGCAATAGCAGTAATTAAAGAAACAGTGCTGAAAAAGGAGGTGTTTTACATGCTTCCGTCAGGAGTTAGAATGCATTTATTTATACCTTCAATATTTAAGGATGAAAAACTGTTTCAGTCAAAATAAAAAATACTTAAGGTACCTGTACCCCGTTAATCAATGATGTGCACGGCTGAGGTTGGCATTCATGTCCGAATAGGGATCTTTTAAAATACTGTGAAGCCGTTACCCTGTAACTAATTTCAAGATGGTGTTCTTTTATAGGCATACAAACAAAAAGCCTCAGCCCGCAACCTTTTCCTAACCAACAGTAAAAAGGTAAGTTGTTGAGCTTTATACTGTACTTGTGCTGGATGTAATAAGCAAACTGTAACCTCTTTACATTTCTTCTGTTTCTTATAATACCGACTGTATTAGTAGGGCGGTATAGGAGAAAGCACTATATAGAAATAATTTGTCATTTAGTGTACACAGCATTTAATTTTTTAGCTGTGTCATTTTTGCATGTTTCATAAGCAACAAATGAAATGAGCAACATGAATTTATGATGTCTTTTTGGCTTTTGCACGATTTAGTTTGTACATTTTTAATTTACTGATCTTTGATACAATAAATAAATGACTTTGGTACAATTTGTTGACTTTTGAACTGCCCATCTATCCACCAGCTAGAATTTGCTGGTTTAAGCATTCTTGTTTAAATCAAAAGGCCTCTTGGAATATTAAATGTGTGAATTTACATAAATTGTATATAGAAACTGAGATTAAAAATAGGACATTTTTGTGCTTAAGTGATTGCAAAAGGATTTTATCTCCTCATCAGAGCCTTCTCTGATAAATGTCATGATTTCCACCTAGAAGGCTTTACTTTAGGAACACTTGGTAATGGCTTTCTGAGCATTTTTCAAGTGTTATGTTCAAGTATCTGATTAATTTTTAAGGCTAATGAAAAGGTAGTCAAGTATATGGCTGAGAATCATCAGAGATAAGTTGATGCAGGTATTTTTCCTTTCTGTATGTAGATCATCAGGCAGAGGATTATTTTCTGTGTAAGGGATGCAGCAAACAGGACCTGCATGTATATATTTAAGGAACCTTGCAGTAGGTGGGTTTTTTGCAGTGGTCCTCCTCAGCTAGCAGAGAATGGATATCTTTGTGATGTCTGAGCAAATAGCCTGCAATCACTCTATTTGTAGGTATCAAAAAATCACATTTAACAAGTGAGTGATGCAGCAGACTTAGACATTTTGAAATTTCACTTTTTTCCTTTGTTTTTGTTTTGTTTGATCATTCAAAATCTGTGTTAGAATTGTTGATGTACAGATTTTTGTGGAGGAAAAAAGCCTGTTATAATCATCAAACTCAGCGATTTTTGACCATTATGACAATGCCATTAATTTATTTATACTGGAACTAAAAATTGCATTGTATTACGCTTCTTCATGAGACGGTAGGGAAAGCATAGGATACTCCTCCACTTTTCAGTATGTTAAGATGTGAATGGGATTGTGTTCCACCAGCACTGCTGTTGCAGCAGCCTTGTTGAAACAGTGAGAAAAGAATTGCAGAAAAGTGTCTAGAATAGACACTGCAGGCAGACCTTGAGCTCTGATCTCCTGAGTCCCTTTCAAACTCACATCCACGAATCCTTTAAGTAGCATGCCACGCTGAATCTGTCTTCAGGTTTTGTCTTCTCCACCATCTCGTGGGGTTTTGGACGTTCACGTTCCCTCATCCCATTTCAAAAACATTACTGCTGAGTAAAGTTTTGCAGCTTTTTCTCTTCTGAAGGATCAAACTTGGTTAAAATTGAATTTGAAGTTGTTTCTCGCTGGCTTACTTTAAGGCCTGCCCATTTTACTGCTGTTTCCAAACCCGTATTTCTCTGTAGCTTGCCCATCAGTGCATGAGGGAGGTACGCCGAGCTGCCCTTCAGGCCCAGAAAAACTGTAAGGAAACTCTACCACGGGCACGTCGTCTTACCAAGGAGATGCTTCTCTATTGGAAAAAATATGAAAAGGTGGAAAAAGAACATCGCAAACGAGCTGAGAAAGAGGCTCTGGAGCAACGCAAGCTGGATGAGGAGATGAGAGAGGTATAGCAAAACCACAGATTGCTAGTAATTAATTTGTTGAGGACACACAGAAGCGACTGGATAATTTGAGTTTCTAAATCCAAGCCATGAAATTCAGTATTTGTTCTGTTTCAGCAGTATTCCACGTATTTCTTTTACTATCTTAAAACTCCTTATATAATTCTTCTAATTATATCTAGAGGTGATAAAAAAAGCTTTTGAACTGCATAAAATGTTTACAAGTGAATGAAATGGAGGAAGGAATTAGACAAACCATGTGTGTGTCTCAGACATACCTGATTGAGTGGTGGTAAAGGCCAACCTTTTGTGATGGTTTGGGCATCATTGTGGGTTCAGAAGGCAAGACACATTTTTATTCACATGGAATTTTCTTTTTTTCTCCCCTCTTTTTTTCCCCGATGTAAACTGATACTGTAATGCATATAAGGGGCACAGAATTTTTTGACGATTGCTTTTTTTGTTGGCCTTCATGTACTCCCTTACAGAGAATATAGGACTTGAATTAAAGCAAAAACTTCCTTGTGAAAGCTCTCTGGTGGATTTATGGTTGTCACTTTACATGTGTGATGATGAGCGAAGGTTGAATCTCTAGGATAGCTTTATTTAGTTTTATGCTGAAGTTATGCTCTATTTATTGTATACAACTTATTCTTGCAAATTCACAAGCATTTTGTGAAGGTTTCAGCTGACTTAGATTAATAGACATCTTCTAACTATAGCATTTTTAACCAGAACTTAAGAGTTAACAGAATTTCTGCATCATCTTGCTGAACCCCAAATGATGATAATATCTCAACTGTATTACCTAGTGGTGTATTATTTCATGTTTTCTACCATGGTTTTCTTTATGAGAGAATAACAGAATGTTGGAATTATTTTGTCACGAGTTTTTTTTTTAACTTTTCATTTCTTTTACTGTAGACCACTAAAATCCTGTTTATTTTTGTCAATCTTTTAATTCTTCAGTGTAAGGAAAACGTGTAAACTAGATTTTATTAGATTATTGGTGTTCCTTGTCATGATTACTGAGTTTAAAAGAACTTTTCATTTACAACTATTTTATATTTTAATGTAGGTGTTTATGCTGGTGGTCAGTGTTCTTACACACAACTAAGATTGTAGCATTTTGAAATCACAGTGATGTGCATAATCTAGATAGAATACTTGTTGATATATTATTAGATTATTATTTTTTTACTTAATGATATTTTAAACATTAACCTTTTGTCCTCTTTTTTTCTCCTTTATCTGTTTTTTGTAAATGCCTTTCTCTTAGGCTAAGAGACAGCAGCGAAAACTTAACTTCCTGATCACACAAACTGAATTATATGCCCATTTTATGAGTCGTAAACGAGATATTGGACATGATGGGATACAGGAAGAAATTCTACGCAAACTGGAGGACAGCTCTACCCAAAGGCAGATTGATATTGGCGGAGGAGTAGTGGTCAACATCACCCAAGAAGATTATGGTAAGCAATTCATCTACAGTCCTTCCTGTGCACTCTGTACTACACACATTATCATGTAAACTTACAACTTCAGGCAGAAAATCCTTCTGTGTAAGAAGCATTGCTGTAATTACTGGAATTTATCTGTGTGTTAATTTCTGTGATTAGCGCTGCAGAGCTCTAACATGGAGATGTTGTTTTCAGATAGTAACTATTACAAGGCCCAAGCTCTGAAGAATGCTGAGGACGCTTACCAGATTCATCAGGCCCGGGTATGTATTTTTTTGGATCCAAGAAGAGGAAGAGAAAGCCGAGCAATGATAGAGATCAGAGAAGCAGGGTCTTTCATAGTTGCAAAGTCAAGTAGGTTTGTTTAAACCTGGGTGCCAGATTTGAATTTAATTCCATTGCCACTTCTTGTGCTAAACAGGTAGAAAAACAGAATATGAAGGTTTGGCTGTAGGAACAGACTTGTTCCCTTTTAGTTGTTGGTAGACATCCTGTGTCGTAATGTGATGTGCAAAGCCTTTTACCACAGTTTCTCAATAAATTAATATGTTCATCTTATGCATGTTTTCCTGTTTAGACCAGATCATTTGATGAAGATGCGAAGGAGAGTCGGGCAGCTGCTTTGCGGGCTGCTAACAAGTCTGGTACTGGTTTTGGAGAGAGCTACAGTTTAGCAAACCCATCTATCCGGGCAGGAGAAGATATTCCACAGCCAACTATTTTCAATGGAAAACTGAAAGGTTACCAGCTGAAAGGCATGAATTGGCTGGCGAACCTATATGAGCAGGTATATTAGTACGCCTTGCAAATTTTTAAATCTTCTAGGATTATTTAAGTCATCAGAGTAAACTGGGTCAAAAAGTATTTAATGTTTTTAAAAATGGACCATGTATACTAACTCTGTAATGTCTCTAGAAGAAACGAAAATATTATGTAAGCCACCTATCAGTATTCTTGATTATTGTGGAAATAACAACTTTGCATACAACATTAAATTCAAGAGTCTTTATGTGAGTGTTTATACAACTGTTTATCATGTAGATTATACACTGAGAAAACTGTTGCTGCTTGGAGCTGCATGCTGTTCCAGGTTTTGATCAGCTGGGTAAAATACAGGCAGCCTTGTCCTTGTGTGCATACTCAGTTGGCAGTGTGATCACAAAGTGCAGACAGGCTGAGGGAAAAAGACAGCCTGAGGAATGAATGAAAGCGCAGTTGATATGAATTATCTCCTAGTAGAAGACATAAGTGATAATGTCACAGAGCTGTTAAACTTGGGCTGCTCCTGTTATATTCAGAGGCAACCATTCTGCTAGACCTTGATGGGTTCAGAAGTAGTAAGGTGAAGGTGTTCATTTATGAATCTTTTGCAGGGCATCAATGGAATCCTGGCAGATGAAATGGGTCTGGGTAAAACGGTACAAAGTATTGCTCTGCTTGCGCATCTGGCTGAGGTAGGTGGATTACAGCTTGTTACTTTGAAAGGGGCTGTCTGTTGATGTAGATGCAAGTGCGTGTATATGTATATCTAAGTAGATACATAAATAAAAATGGTATTTTAATTTATTCACACAGTAATATCCATTCATTTGCACATAATGTGAAAGCCTGATAAGAGAGCAAGTTGTAGACTTCATGGTTCACTGACTTGTATGAATCAGAGAGATTTGTAGAAATGAAGCCCAAACTCTGAGCTTCATAGTAATCTTCATGGATTTCTGTATTTGTGTTGTTTTTTTCAGGAAGCGTAGTTTTTCTTTCATGCCATGTAAGACAAACAAACCAAAAAAAAGCAACTGGAGCTTACTTCTTTCTGCAAAAATAGACTTCTTTTTATTTTAAAAATAGCTTGATTGGCATCCAGTCACCTGCCTTAGGCAGGAGGTATCAGCTGAGATAGTGAGAGCAGAACTAGCTGCACTAGCGACAATTATGTGCTTTTGTTTATGTTGCTTTTGATACCACTGGAACTGTCAGCCAGAATAGTGGAAGAATGTGCAGAGCCAAAGGCCGTTGCCATGTGAATGGAAGGAGTAACAGGCAGTCTTGTCTCCTGTTGCACTGCAACTTGAGAGTTTTGAAAGCCTACTCAAGGCTTTTACTTTTTCTGGCATTCCCTTCTGCAGGCCAGCTTGTAACCAGTACAGTAATGGCCCAGCTTTGTTATTCACCAGAGGGCATTCAAATGTGATATGATGGAGCAGAGTTTACCAGTGTCATCTGAAGCTCTTTTCCTCCCTAAAACGGTAGAGGCTGTTAGTAATGTGGAGGTGACTACTTCCAGAAACAAAGGAGTGAATCAGATTGAAACAGTGGTGGTTGGTCATTCTGGTTTGCTGTTACGAAATAAGCCTTAGCTGAACGTCAAATCTGCTCTACATCGAAATAAGCCTTAGCTGAACGTCAAATCTGCTCTACATGATTCTGTATCAACCTGCTGTGCTGAGAGGAAGTTTTCTTATGTTGTATATAGTTTCCTTTCCTATGTAGCCACTGTTACTTAGTGGTTGTAAAGCTGTATCAAACTGTCTTTCCCTTGCAGTTAATTCTTGGTCTTTCTTCTTTTTTCTATGTGTATATTCCAGAGAGAGAACATCTGGGGACCTTTTTTAATAATTTCACCTGCCTCTACTCTTAACAACTGGCACCAAGAGTTTGCCAGATTTGTACCTAAATTTAAGGTAATAAACATTTGTGAGGAAGTTCTTTCTGTTTTCTCAAAATGCAAACCGCTGTGGTCTTCTGAATTCTCTGCCACAGATGGATGCCTGTTACCTTGGAACTTGAAACTTTAATGAGCTTGATTCTGATTTTTCTTCTGTCATCCATTTTTTTCTGGCGCATTCAATTATATGGTGTTTAAAAATGTACTTGAATCATATGATTTTCATTTTGCATCAGCTTAAAAACACCTTCTCAGTGAAGAAGCAGTGCAGGAAATGGATATTCAGTTCTCATGTGTGGACCTAGGAGCAGATAGAAGAATAATATTTCAGTCCTGTGTAGGGTCTCTAGGATTAGAGCAGTGTACTTAAGTCCAGAGTGGATGGGGCCTTGTGCAGCCTGATGTAGGGATGTGTCACTGCCCATTGCAGGGGGTTTGGAACTGGATGATCCTTAAGGTTCCTTCCAATCCAAACTGTTCTATAATTCTATTCAGTCATTCATATAAATTTGAGTAAGAAAATAATTGATCGTGAACAAAGCTGAAGTCTGAACAGGTTAGAGGGAGAGAGAATGCAGTTGTTATTACAGAAAAATAGAAGAACCATAGACATACAATCAAGGAAAAGGAGAGAAATTTGGCACAGATAGATAAAACCAAAAAGATTAGAAGAAAATAAATGGGATTCTTCAGGTATATTGTGAATGTGAAAACATAGTAAGGTAGAAAGCAAGGAGTGAGTGATAAGTTACTGAAAAACAAGCTTCTTACCTATTCACCAGTGGCAAATACTAGAATGTTGCAAAGGAAGATTTGAGAAGGTGTACTGTTGAAACAGTGCTGAAATTTTAGAACTAAAGGTAGACAAAAGCGTCAGAGGCTTGCAGTTATATTTGCGAAGAAGAATACAGCTCCATTGTTTGACTAACCTTTGATATGAAGAGGTCTTGATCATTTATTTTTAGACATCTGATTTTCTTTTTTATAGAAAACCTATAAGAACCTAGTTATAAGTAACCAGTATTCCAGTAGCATCCAGGCAAATCATTTGAGTGTCTTGGCTACTTAATATAAGAAGGACAAAAAGATCTGGGGTAGGCAGTATTGCAAAGCTTACCTTTTACCAAATAATATGCTTTGCACATCCCTGATGACAGTGTGTCTTGTGTCTTGGTTATGATGGTGTATAGTTTGAGGTATCTGTATGAGGAGAAACGCTCAGTACTGGATTATTCAAGTGGTTTACAGTTTGGGGTAAATTGAGATTACTAAGTCTTCAGAGAAAGTAATGAAGAAATAGAAATGCTTAAGTTAGTGAAGAATTACTTTTAAAAACCTAAAAATAATCTGTTTATATATTTGCATAGCCCAAAGCAGTAGGAATCCTGATTAACAACCCTGGTTTAGAAAGTATTACAGCAGTTGGCCATTATAGCTACTTAATTTTTCTCATTTCCTTTAGAGAGTTTGCTGTATAGAATAAGGGGACAACTGTTTATGCTTTCTCCTTCTCATGAAGGAAGTGCAGAAAATGTTTCAGTATTGCAGTCAGGGTGCTTGTGAAAAGATAATTTTCCTTTTTGTGAATTAACCCCCTCCATCTATTTCTGTCATTATGTAGATGCTCTTTGGGTTTGTGGCATAATAATGTTTACCTCATCCATGGAACAGAACATGTTTTAAAAAGAAGTTTTCTAATCTTATGATTGTTCCATGTTTACCAGTTTTTATCCTGCTTTTAATCATACACAAGTGTTTCTAAACATACAGAAGCGTGTAGTCAATTATGCTTGTAGTAAATCATAGTGAATTAATTTCTGCAGGTTCATGGCAGAATAAGTTAAACGGAAAGGTGATTTGCCTTTTAGTTATCTGATGTTTTTTTTACTTGCATCCTTATTTCAGAACAGTTGGAAGAATGTTCAGCTACAGGCACTTAAAAATTTGGAGCTTGTCGGTTGAAGGATAGAGATGTTAAAACTTCACACAGCCTCAGAAACCAACTCTCCTTACTTTCAGTTTTAGTTGAGTGCAGTCCTTTCACCAGACAGAAGATGGCAGTACGATGTTATTAACCAGTTGCTTTGGTTTCAGTGCAGAGGTGTATTCTGAGTAACGGGACCCCAAAATTCTGAGCTATTAACAGATTCCTATGGCAGTAGTGCTTTTTTCAGAATGCTTGTATTAAATATTTCCAGACCAGATGTTTTAACTTTATCTTGGTTTTTTGGGGATAGTCTTGAAATACAAAACCAGTGGGACAATGGGGAACGTTAAATGGGAAAACAAGCCCATTAGTCCTGTAGGGTTAATTGTATCAGTTGAGGGTGCATGTCTTTTTGCCATAAGCAAAGTATCATTTTTAGTTTTTAGAAAAATCTGGCTAGAAGGTGTAACATGGTACTGAGTATTCTGAGATTCTTAGCATAGCTTGATCCAGTCTTTCTACTAGGCTTAAGTTGCTTGATAACTTTGTCTGGGATGCTCTTCTTTCTGATTTTTCTTGGTGTTAAGAAAGATAATTTTCTTTTTTGTTATTTTGGAGGAAGGGGTCTGTCCGTCTCATTTTGTAGAATACATAGTATAAAATTCTAAAACAGGTATGTCTTTATTTGAAAATAATACCTTTCTACTTTTGTACTGCTCCAGGTTCTACCTTATTGGGGGAATCCCCATGACAGAAAGGTGATCAGGAAGTTTTGGAGTCAGGTAATACCAATGTGCTTATGTGCTACAACCATCTTTATTACCTGTGCAAAGTAAACCAGAAACTGTTGCTACACCCCAGCAAGCTAAATGATGTGTGGATGGAGAGTCCTGTTTCTTCATCCATGTAGTAACATTTTTCTTATGATAATGAAGTGGAAGACTTCTTTTGTGCTGGAAAGCAATACAGTGCAGGGCAGTTCAGTAGAAGAATCTAGAGCTCTGTAAATAAAACAGAAAGTTTCAGTGTCAAGGACTGTTTATTCTAGTTGAGTAATGTAACTCAGAATGCCCAGGTCATCCCTGCAGTACTGTCAGATTGTTCCTGATTTAACAGCAGCTTTTTGTAAGGTTCAGCACATGGGTCTTTTCTGACGCAGTAAAAGCACCTGAAATTGTTCAAGAACCAATGTGCCGAAGTTCAGATCCAGCAGTTAAATAACCATGCTTTAATTAATTTTAAGTCAGCTGTGGAAAAATGCAGTGATAATGAGAAAAGATTATTCAACATAAGTAACGTAAGTCTGAAATTACATTTACACAAGTGAACTCTTCACAACGTATTTACATTATGTGGACATTTGTTTCTTATTTTGTGGTTATAGAAGACATTGTATACTCAGGATGCTCCTTTCCACGTGGTGATTACCAGTTATCAGCTAGTAGTACAGGATGTGAAATATTTCCAGCGTGTGAAGTGGCAATACATGGTGCTGGATGAAGCACAAGCACTCAAGAGTAGCTCCAGGTAATAAATTAACTGGAAATAAAATCTTCCCTCTGTATCAATCTCTTGAAGGAATACTGAAAAAACATCAAAATTACACAAATTGATAGAAGTTAAAATTGATGCACGTGTTAAGTGTCTAACCTAGTTAACTATCTATACAACTTTTATGATATTGGATTGATCCACTAGTTTTTTGCATTTAGATTTTTCCTTATCAAAATGAATACATTGTAATTAAAAAGTAATTGTTTAGCAGAAACATACATGGAGTACAGGACAGTGAAACAAAACCAGGTGAAATGCTGTTCACTTTTTCTGAATACTCACAGAATTGTGCCTAGTGAGCAGTCTGTAATCTGTAGTGTGTTTTGCTTATATTGGCTCCATTAAATGCATTTTTTTAATTCCTTCTTCAGTGGCACTTCCAGACACAAACGAAGGTCACAACCCTGTGAATACTGTTGGCTGCAATAAATCCTAGTCTTTGTCATAAGAGTCTGTGCCAGAAAGTTTTCTGGTTGTTTTCAAGTAATAGAATTGTCCATCTTTACATCTGTAGCTGCTTTCCCATAACCTTTGCCCAAGTTGCCACTGTACACAGTAAGTTAAAGATAGCTTTAGATGCAGACCTGTTCTGACTGGAAACTGCCTCTCTGAGAGGATTGTAAGGTATAGCTCAGCACTCTTGATACAGTGGCCTATGTGCTTTGTGTTGTAAAGTCTGAAAAATATGTGACAGTCACAATAACTGTTTCTTTTGGGGATTTAATTGTTCTGATGATGAGATTTTATTAGTATCCAAGCATTTGTATTAGAAAATGAGTAAAAATATACTTACAAAAATAAATTATGTACACTTCTTTGAAATTTATAAAAGGCTGCTTCTTCCCATAACTGTCTTTTGGAAAGCTGTGATAGTTTTAACCAGTGACCTCCAAAAATCATTTGAGAAGGTCATATCATTTGGAAGCAGTTGCTCTTAAAATGCCTTATGTTTCATATCCTTCTACAAAAAACAGTTTGGATGATTTTTCTTAATTTTATTCATTCAGTGTTCGTTGGAAGATCCTCCTACAGTTCCAGTGTCGAAATAGATTGTTGTTGACTGGGACCCCAATCCAGAACACAATGGCTGAGGTATTTGGGAGCTCACAAGAGTGGACTTTCTTTTACAACTAGAATATATACTAAATATGCAAACGGTTGAGAAACTTGTTGTTCTTGTGTGGTTGTGGGATCATGCTTGTAGCAAACTACTGGCAAACAACGAAATCAGCTCTGGGAGGGGGAAATTTGGAAATGTGCCGCACACTCAAATAAAAGTGAAGATACCTGATGGTTAGTAACACCTAAGTTACAAGATGAAATCTAATTCTTGTGGATTTTTCTTCTGTTGGCTGAAATAATTGTGCTGTTTCTCATTGCTTTCTGATAGTGTTTTATTAAGTTTATCTGGCATTTGTCTGAGGGGGGTGGGAAGAGGACGCAGCTGGGGTTTTGTTTTATTTCACTATGTCTCATGTTCTAGTACAGTGATTTTGCTCATAAGTAGCTGCAACCTACTGTGAGTTACCTTGTGAGTTATGCTCATCTACTGTTTCCTCTTCTTTTAGCTGTGGGCCCTGCTGCATTTTATTATGCCAACACTGTTTGATTCCCATGAAGAGTTCAATGAGTGGTTTTCTAAGGACATAGAGAGCCATGCGGAGAACAAATCCGCCATTGATGAGAGTGAGTGCAGTGTGTAAATGTACTAGTTTTTATGTAAAAAATCTGTTGCCTTTTCTAAATACTAATGGATAAACTTCATTAAAAAAATCAGAGATTAAAAATGTCATCTGAAGCAGAGGATGCATAATAGGATTGGAATGTTATGGATTGTTGTCTATAGTTTGTCAAATTTTGTGTTTCTGACTCTGTTGTAGTGTGTGTAATGTAATAGAAAAGATGTAGTGAAAATACTGACTTGCTTCTTGTTTCCACTGCTTCTCCTTCCCAAACACAGGAGAACAAATGTTTTAAATATTTGAATATTTGTACAGAGCATATAATCTTGGAGCTCTCTTGAGTGTGTTACAAGCTCTAGACATAAAAATTATGACACAAAGCACTGAACATCTTTTAAGCACCTGAAGGAAAACATAGAAATTCTTAAAAAAGAAAAAATCATCACAGTAGAAAAATCTAGCTAGGTAAAATAGCTGATTTGTAGTGGAGTAGAACACAGCACAGTTGGAACTTGTCACAATAGTAAAGGCTTTAAGAGTTATCAAATACCCAGAACTTTGTTTTTATAGAGTATTGTAAAGACTGCAGGTGTCTGTCAATGCAGTATGTCCTGATTTTGTGATGCTATAATTTTGGGTGAATGAGATTTAATACTTTAATGATCTGTTTTCACAAATTAGCAATGTCTCATCTGAAACTTTCGTCTTCACCAATAGAGAGTGTGATAAATTTAAGCTCGTATTGTTCAGCCCAGGGGAACGTAGAGCGCATAAAATGGTTTAGAAGTTCATTCTTTGAAGCAGATCTTTAGATTCATATGTTAAATGGTATAGCTCAGCGCTCTTTTGAAAATAGAAAATGGAGAAATGCTAACTCTGCTGTAAGATCTCATATGAGATGAAGTGGCTTAGCAGTAGTGAACTTAATTTGTAGTAACACACCATCTAGTTTTCTTCTTTGGTGAAGTAATTGTTTCTTCTTTCCCATTCTCTGTATTTAAGATCAGCTATCCCGCTTGCACATGATCCTGAAGCCTTTCATGCTAAGAAGAATCAAGAAGGATGTGGAAAACGAACTGTCAGATAAGGTAGGGAAAAAAGTATTTATCCAGAATATTTCAGCTTTATTATCATAGCTCTGTTCTCTAATCTGGTTCTTGAAAACCCCTTTGTCAGTCTGCATATCTGCAATTTGATTGCAGAGCTTGCACAGAACTTCAGTTTCTGGGTCCGTGTTACATCAGTCTCGTTAGACATGAAGGTATCTGAAGAACCCCTAATTAATAAACTTTTCATTTGGGGAAGACACTTTTGTTAACAGTTAAAAATTAAAAATCTTTAAGCCTGATTAAGTTGACAGAAATACCTCTACTTGCAGTAAAGGAGGTTGATACAGCAGTGATGGGTAGTAAGCATCTCCAGTTGCCTTTATGAAGGATTTGTCATGGATTTAGGGTTCTTATTGCTTGCTTGTAAAGAGGAAGAAATGCATATTGGCAACATCATACTCTACTCTTATTAGTCTCTTCATTTTGTGTGGATGACCATGCGGTCAACATGTCCCACGGTTTTGGGACAGCTGGCTAGGAGACATCCACTTTGTTCTGATGTGTTTATTAATTTCAGAATTAGGACTTCCCACAGATACTGTTGTTCTGTGATGAACCTGTTGGTATCATGGATTCCTGAAACCTGTTTAAGACAGCCGTAAACAGGGAGCATTTTAACAGTAGAACTGAGGTCAGCTTTTAAGCTAAATCAGCTGCAGATGTGATGTTTTTAGAGCTTCTTATGAATCTATCTGTTCACTTAGTTGTGCTCACATACTTTTAAAGGTCTGTCTCCCACATTATTGCCTGAGCCTTCTGAAATGCACATATCAGTTAAGTCCTTCACAGGTTGGATCCTGCAATACAAATGTGAATGCTACTGCTTATGTATTTCTTGAGAAAGTTATGTTTCTCTCTGTTCTGTGGGTACTCATACGGTCATCCTTCATTTCAGAGACAGAAAAGGCTAAATATTCATTACTGTTTTGCAGATTGAAATTCTTATGTACTGCCAGCAGACAAGTCGACAGAAGCTGTTGTACCAAGCTCTGAAAAACAAAATCTCTATTGATGACCTTTTGCAGTCTTCAATGGGCACTACTCAGCAAGCACAGACCACCACTAGCAGTCTCATGAATCTAGTCATGCAGTTCAGGAAGGTAAGTCTATTTTAAACGATATTTCTTAAAAGTATGATCATTCATTACCTCAGAACTAAAATATGGCTTCTAGAAGACACCATGTAAAAAAAAAAGTCTGTTATAGGCAAGCAAATTTGCATGCAGTTTAGTTGTGTTTCTGATGCAGTGTAATGTGATATTGGGGTAGAAGATCTTTAGCCAAATAGTATGTGCATTTGCTCACTGGTTTGGTTCCAGATTTTGTTGAAATAAATAATTCGCTTGGGAGGAAGAGGTAACAGCTAAGTGAATAGGAATCCAGATTTGAGTAGATATACCAAAGTAGCTATGACTTACTGATCAATATTAAAGTTTTAGTGATCAATAATCATAGTTGATTTGGGTTGTAGATGCTGCGTTCGACTAAATTAATTCCTCCCGATGTTTGACATGCTCTCTTTCTTATAGGTGTGCAATCACCCAGAACTGTTTGAGCGACAAGAAACTTGGTCTCCGTTTCACATCTTCCTAAAGCCATACCAGATCTCAAAATTCATCTACCGCCACGGGCAGATCAGGGTCTTTAACCACTCTCGGGACAGGCAAGCCTACTCCACTTCCTCTCCAGCTTACCATATTTAGTATTTTTACTTAGACTTACTTTAGTTTTCTGTGTGCTAGTTTACTCCCTTACCTGATGTACTTAGAAATGCGTTCCTAGTTTTCTTTGGTTCATCCAGCTGTTAAGCGTCTGATACTTGATGCTCTTCCTTAGGGGAATCCTGACCATCAAATAACCCTTTGATTGAATAAGGAAGTTGGGAAAAGGAATTCAGAGTTGTTACTAAGGATGTGTAATAGAAGTTTTTAAGTAATTAAAATAATTTTTAAAGTGACCCAACGCTCTGATTTCCCTTCAGTGAATTTTCATGTTTAAAGAAGCTATCAGTATCTCTCTGTTGTGACATGATCTATCATGAGCATCTAGTAGTGCTTTAACAGCTTATGATTTACCTTGGGTGAACAGAAGCTGTGTGAGTGCAGTTTGCTGTTTTCTCCCTATGGCAATTCTTGATTAACTTTGCTTGTGTTCAGTTATGAGAAATGCCCGGGGCAGAGATGAGAAAGCCGTGTTTGAAGATAAGACTTAACTGTTCTACAGCGTAAAATGCAATTCCAGAACAATGCTGTGTCTCAGTGTCGAATTAACAATATTGCATGTAAACCAATTATTTTCTCTTACTGCCATGCAATTCCAGAGATCTAGAGTGCTGAAATAATTGCATTGAAGAACTGAGCAGTTACCCTGCATTTTCTGTTGATCGTGTGATTGAACGTTATATGTGTTAACATCTTCTTAGTGATTTTGTTGCTTTTATTTTCAGGTGGTTACGGGTTTTACTTTCACCATTTGCACCAGACTACATTCAGCAGTCTCTCTTCCATAGGAAGGGTAGGTTTATGGTCCTGGGAAGCAAGTTGATGTACACACTTATATATGATGTTGTAATATGTCTTATTTAGGGGGAGGGACTGAGAGGCCAGATGAGTTAGTCCACTGAGGTATAATAAGAACTTGTTAGAATTACATTAGCCTTTGTACTTACATATATATTTCATTTTCTCAATGAGGAAAGGATGGAAGCAGCTGGAAGAATAGTCACTGATCAATCCTACTACAGTCTGTTGTTACATTCTTTCTGTCTTGTTTTAACTTGCTTCAAGGGATTAATGCTGCTGTTTTAGTCTAATTGTGAATTTTTCATAGATTCAGTTCAGAGAAATATTGGACTATTTTCAGTACATTGTGTACTGCATGTTAAACTGCCAACTTCTCTTTCAAGTAGTAAATAGATGGGATGCAGGTGACCCAGATCTGATAAATAAGCAAAAAACCCTCATAGGCTGCTTATATTGACAAATACAATTTATTATTGTAGATAATTGATTTTTTTTTTGCTAAAAAGAGTGAACTAGATTGCTCAGCTGCTGAGGTGGGAGAAACTTGGGGGATAAAAGCAAGAAAGACACTGGCTGCATTACTACAGTGAAATCTGTTGGCAGTGGACCTGTTCAGCTATGCAAAACCCTTTTCAAATAAGAACCAGATGCAGCTACAGGAGTCTGCACTTGTCTGTAACTCCTACATAACTTGCTGATTGTTTTGGTTTCTGTGTGTTTTTTTCTTGGGGACCCTTTCTGGGCATACCATAAAAGGAAAATCATTTTGGGAATATAATTTTTGTGTAGATGTTAAAAAATAGAAGTACGTGAATGGTATTGAAAATATGCAGTGCTCATGGGGGAGCCTGAAAGGCTTTCTTCGTTAGCAGTCGAACATACCTCTTCTGCTCCGCACCCTGCGCTGTATCCATCATCCTTAGCATTATCTGTTGCATCCTTATGCCCATGCTCGCATTCCCCTACCAATTCCTGCATCTCCTTGCAAGCCATTTGGCTGACTGGCTGAGTGTGAGAGGTCATGTTTGGCCTGGCATCCTGAGGTGTACATGTTCTGGTTAGCTGTCTGGGAGATATGTGTTTGGATTTGCAAACATACACACTGTCTATTGATTCTTAGTAGGTGAAATCAATGTCCTTACTGGACGTGTGGTTTTCTGGCCTATATAACATGTGTTTGTCTTTCTTGGTAAATGCCCTTCTCTTGCCCAGACCAGAAAATAAGTGGAACTTGGAGTCAGACAACAGCAATTAAGGTTAAATTTTCAGTATTTCTGAAAGATCCAGGTTAAATTAGGATCTCCTGTTGGTTTACCTAGATTTATCAAATGTCAGAGAATGTGTATCTTGAATTGATGAAGTAAGTTTTCAGCTGTGAGTGTCTGTGGAAGATGTTGGTCTAACTTCAGTATTTTTGTGACATAGGCATCAATGAAGAAAGCTGTTTTTCTTTCCTCCGGTTTATTGATGTCTCTCCAGCAGAAATGGCAAACCTCATGAATCAGGGACATTTAGCCAGGTGAGGACAACTTTTTATTTTCTCTTAGTACAGGTGACGTTAGAGATATCTCTCTGACAACCTGCATTTTCTGTGCCTCTTAATATTATCGTTTATCTATCGTTATCTGATATTATAGCAACTTCTAGAGTGTGCCTGCAGGCATAGGGCACCGCTATGTAAGACAATTTTTATGTCTGTCAAAAGAAAAACTCTGTTACAAAGATTTGACATTGTAAATAGACAGGACAGTCAAAGGGTGGCAGAAGAGTTTGCTTAAGATCACACTGTAGGTTGCTGGCATTATAAAGTGCAAAATTCAGACTTTTGAAGGCCAGTTTATTACAATGCTTACCAGTTACACTTAAGTCTATGTTTTAACACATGTGAAATAAGTGTGTTTTGTGATAGTTGTTCTTCAACTCCGATCCATATTGTCTGCTTTCTGTATGTCCTGTGTTTAATACAGAATGGAATTCCAAGGTGTAGGCTTAGGTTAATAGATTTTTAACATGGTGAGTTACATTATCTTGGAAAGGGAGGTGATCTGTTTAAGTTACAGTGTACTCTGCAGGGGACAGTACTCTGGCTAAAGTTAGATGGTGACTGTAAGAAATGGGAGATTAAAAATTGCAAGTCTTTATGAATCAATAAAGGTGTTTTGCATAGGGCTTTAAGTGTAACGTTCTCTTATTGTTGTGGCTACTTTTGGACTACTGTTTCTTATCTGTTTCAATGACATAATTCATGTTTCTCTAGATCTGTCTGAGTGATCTTTATGATAAATTCTGCATTTGTTATGAAGGTTGTTTTGAATAATCTGCACATGTACCAATTTCCAGATAAGTCATAGTGCAATTTTAAGTAGTAGTGGCTAACTCAAGCTTGATCCTTTTGAATGAGGTACTTCAAAGTGTATTCTGAATTAATAATTTGGATTCAGTTAAGCCACCTTAGAAAAAATGAAAACAAGAGTAATATAATTGGAACATATTTAGCAAAAAATTGTCTTTCAAGTTGGGACACTGTAAGCCTGAAATTCTGAAAAACAACACAGAGCTGTGTTGTAAATATACTCAATCCTTTCTTTCACAAAGAAGTGAATAAATATATCTACTGTGTTTTGTTTCAGATGGTTAGCTCTTTTCCTGTCTCTGAAAGCATCCTACAGGCTCCATCACATGCGCTCCTGGGTGGAGGCAGAAGGGGCGAAACAGCTGGGGACGCGTTTTCTGACAAACAGGGATTTCTTGCTTGATGTAAACCTCCCATTGTCTTTCCCTAACTTGCACAGCTGCACTTTGCTGCAGGTAAGCAAAATTGCTGTGGTGTGGAGACAGCAGCAAATAGTCATGAATAAGAAATGAAATCTTTCTATCCTTATAAAAAAGAGGAAACCAAACTCAGAAACAGGATGACTCTATTGTCTGCTTTATTAGATGTAGTAAATTAAGTTCACAGAGGTGAATAGAAAAATAGATTGACTGTAGTCTTCCTCCCATGTGCAAATATATTTCAAAACTTACTGTAAAAAATAAATCAATTTAATTAGAAGTCTTAAAAATATCACTGGAGCAGCAGAACTAGACTCATGATTCTACATGTAAGCTTAGGAGTTCTGTATTGGTTTTCTGTTTGGTGTGCAAGCATTGTCTTTCTACTCTGAAATTTGCTTCTGCCGCTGTCTGGTAGATTCCAAATATGTTCATCTTGCTGTTTAGTGCAAGGCTGTTTTCTCTGGTCTTTTGCCTGGGATACACGTGAAGGTTTTGTCTTTTTATGAATAAAATGCTGTTGATTTCTTTAGTTAGGTTATAGCTACATTGATTACTTTCACTGGGAAATAAGTTCACAAAAGTGCTAGCCTAGGGTCAGGAAAGCATCTAGGGCAGTTAGCAGATATGCAGTAAAAAAAATCTTTTCTCAAACTTTGAGATTGTGCCAAATTTCTCTAGGGAATATTGCTTCTGTTCCTGAGTCTGGAAGGGGAAAGGAGATAGCCAGAATTCAATTGAATAGTGTGTAAAGGAAGTTGAAATTGAAGACGCATAGGCAGTAGGAAGCCAACCTTGGGCTTGGTGTCATATTTTGCAGCGTTAACAGCAAAGCTAACAGAAAGAGTCCTCCTAGTTATCAAACAAAGAGCAAGCCAACTGAGTGTGCATGCCAGTTAACTCTGGCTGTGCTGGTGTTGAAATATTCTATGCTTCCTTTCTAGTTTTCTAAAATGTCTAGGCTACACCGATTTGGTTTTGGTTAGTTTTTTTGAGATTACATTTAGCCATTTGTTACTGTGTTTAGCTGCTTGTATAGTGTGTAATGCTTATCTCTGAGGCTATGCTGTAGCTCTGTCCCCTCCTTGTTATGGTTTAAGGAAAGCTTACGTGGTGTCATAAATGTTGCAGCCTAGCAGTAAAGGAGTAGAAGATGTACCAGAAGTTGTATGCGCTTCCAGAATGTAACATTCATTTTTACGTATAAAAAAAGACAATTTAGATCTTTACATGGCTTTTGGGTTAATGTGTATAAATATTAAAAGCAAAGTTACATTTTCTTAAAGGATGGAAGTTGACTTAACACTGTAAATATTAAATATGAGATGTGGAATATACACATGTAGATTTTAATATTAACGATGAAATCTAAAGCATTTACATTTACATGTACCACAACGTGGCAAGACTTTAACATATTACTTGGTTTCTACGAATGATTTCTGTTCATTAAGGAAAGTCGTTGCTTCTGTCACAGGGGGTTGTGGTGTTGTGACTGTAACCAGCGAGTGATACAACCAGTACCTTTTACATAGAAAACAGCCACCTGAGGAGCAAAGTTAATCAGTTTGTGCAATACAGTGCAGTTGTGATAACCCCAGTAAATCTAAAGGAAATTTAGCCCTACAGGTGTGACAGACTCTTTAGAACTGTTTTCCAAGCTGCATGTTTGACAAATTACCTCCTGAAGTCACTTGAAAAAAAGCTATGTTTGCAGAATTTTCTTTGCACAGCTTACAAGTAAAACATCTTAAAAGAAAAATCACAAAACCAAAAGGACAGTTGAGAAAAAAACCTGCTGTTTACATGTCTGCTTTTTAACAGCACACACCATCGTGAGTGAAAATGAACTCACCTTTTTATCTTAGCCCAAATTTGAGAAACTTTGAATATAAAATTCCCCAAGGCTTTCTCTTTGGTTTTGTGAGATAATAACATGTAGGGAGTGAGGAGGGGGAGAAACAGAGGAAAAAGGAAATGGTATATATCTGGAAAGGCTTTTCTTAACTGCTCAGATCAGCATTTCCGATGTAAGAAACAAACTATGAAAATAAGTCAGGACACAAAAACCCCCACATTTATTTTTAATGAATCTTTCTGAAATTGAAGTAACATCTGTCTAAAGATAGCATGAGTTTCTTCATGTAAACACAGAACTCCCTTGCAGTGTGTGGTCTCCTCATTCCCCTTACTCAGCACCTCCATAACATGTATAAAAATTTATATGCATTGATTTAAATTCATCCAAAATCTCATCTGTTGAGATGAACTCTTCTCTGATTTGCTTTTCTGATTTTCTTTCTATAAAAATTTAGGAGTGTTAATGAGCTTAAGATGCAGCAATTGCCCATGTTTATGTGCAGCTCTGTTAGCAATGTCTTTCAGCACTTACTGTGGATTGCATGGTTGCAGTAGATGTGTACATTTCTTTTTAACAATACTCTTCTTTGGTGCTTGGCTCTGTTGCACTAAGGTGTATGATCGATTTCAGAGCCATCGCTGTGTTCGCTCCTGTAACCTTACCCAGTCTTTTACATGTATGCAAGTGATGGGAAGCTAGTTTCTGCTATCCCTGTTAGATCGGGTGTCTGCCCTGTTCCTGAATACTGAACAGGTGCATATGTCAAGGAATTCAGAGGGAGATGTTTCTTCTGTGACCTGCTCATGGAAGCATGGCACTAAAAGCTAGATTAGCGCCTGTGTACAAGACCCGCTTCTAATATTGTGTGCATGCAAAAATATTTTTTTTTCTCTTATTTCAGATACCTTCCTGGAAGTTTTCCTTTGTCTTTCTTCCTAGGTACTTCTAATTGGACTAATGCCATCTTCAATGGCTCTTCGATCTTGGCTTCTAAAAGAGTTTTAAGTAACAAACTTGCATAGGTTTTGGAATTACAGTTCACTAGCTTCTTGTCTATCCATTTATTGTACTCTCACTTTCCAGGAAATACAGTTAACAAACCCCTCTGATGATCAGGCCACAGTCGGTGTCCCAGTGCTTGCTGTGAGAAGATTTACTGGAAACCTCTTGTCACTGCATGCAATGCTGATTCATCATAATGAAATCAGCTGTACCCACAGTGTCTGGGCCAGGGGCTGAGCAGACAGGGGATTTGGGCTAAAGCAGTGGTTCTGAGGCCATCTGGCAGCATGCTCTTGTAGAGAGAAGTCACTCTTCCTCCCTGACCCTTGCTATCCCCTTTTTGCTCCCAGCTGCTGAATCCTGTCTCAGTTGACTTGGGCTTGCACTGTCACATCCCTGCATGAACTGACCACAGAAAACTTTCCGTTTCATAGCTGTTGAGTGTGTTCTCTGTTTAGCTGTGTAGCTAAATACGCTTGTAGGGAGGTGTGAGAGGTGATAAAACTAGCACAAGTAGTTGCATAGCTGTGTCCTGGGAAGGGACTCCCCCTTTTTGGCAGCTGTGCTGCTGCTTTGCTGCCACCATTGCTGGTCCTCAGACAAGTAAGCTAGAGGTCGCATCAGTTGTCCCCAGCCATGTCCTCCTCCCAAGCCTTGCGTTGCCCACTCTGCTGTTTCAGCACATCACATGGTCTGTTTGACCAGATGGTAAAACAGATCACAAAGCTAACTTGGAGTGGAGGTTTTGTTTTCATCTTGATGAGTAGCAGCAACTAGGCCACCAAGAAGGGGCTGTATGGAGACAGAACTGAACGTGTGAAGCAGTTGTTGCTTAAATCATCATTACTGGTGAAGAATTGCCAGCTGAGTAAGGGCTTGGGTTTGGGATCACTCTACATTATCCAGTGTGCCTCAAGCTTTGACCTGTGCTTCTTAGCCCTGCTGAGTGTCAAGGAAAGACTATTGTAGCTCTTTCTGCTCTCACCTTCTAAATAGAGGAGCAGATGTTCGGTCAGAGAATATGAACTTTCTTTTTGCCAGCTCCAGACCACAAGTCACACTGGTAGCAGCTGAAAGACCCACTTATGTGCTAGGATTGACTGACTGTATTTCTTAGGTGGTGCTAGCACGTATTATGTACAGTAAGACTGGTTTTCTCCCTTGTCAGCAGATTCCAGATTACATGTGCTAGCCATGTGCATCTTCTCAGCGCATCTATATGTAGAAGTAGAAAGGGCCCAGAGTGCATGATCCATAATAGACTGTGGCTGTGGGTGTCTTCTAGCATTTTTTACATTCATAGGAATGTGTATAACCAGTGTATGACACGATGTATAAGCTGTTAGCTTCTGTTAGGTACCCTGAGGTACAGAAATTCAGACATTGGGATTTTATAAAGTTGGGGGATTGCATAAAATAAAAGTAGCGTGCTATTAATTTTTATGTGTTAGAAACTGGGACAGGACAATGTCGAAGCTTTAGATAGTGTTAACCTGTTACTTAAGTGAACTGCTAGAATTGTCAGGGGGTCACATCCTCTGGCAGTGAGAGGTATACCTCTTAATGTTTGTTTTTTGTTGTTTGTTTCCTATAGTATGCAGAATAATGCTCTGCGTGCTATAGGAAACAATTATACATAACAATTGGTCACTATGAATACAGCAGAGTCAGAGTAAAAACTAAATGTCAGAAATGACTGTCTATAAGCAGCTTATTTAATTGTTTGAGGCAGATATTTACAATAAAAAAAAAGGAAATATAATAACTGATGCTGTCAAAGAAAATCTAATTTTCTGTTATTTTTCTGCCTGGAGCTGAGCATCTTCAAAGAGCTCCCCTTTCTTTAAGCTGCAGTGTCACCTCAGTGCCTCACTTTGGCGTCAGTATATTTTCCTAAATCAAAAGGGCTTTGATTCACTTGTGAACATGGCAGGATTTACACAGGCGTGTGCTCATGTCTTTGAGTAACTGCTAGCACCTTCAAAGTCTTCAGGATAAAATTTGAAGCCATTTTGCACTGGAAAGGAAGAAAAGGTTGGAAAAGATGAAAATCCAAAGATACCAGTTTCAGTCTCATTTAAATTCTTAATTTTTTTCTCTGCCAAAAATCGTTCTACTGATGCTTCAGAATACACAAAGGAGTAGCTACAAAATAGCTTGAGGGTCAGACCTACTAGCACGTTGCCATACTTCCTTCATTATGAAAGCTAAGATCCAAAGGTTCAGAGAAGGAAAAACTTGATTCTTAGCTCCAACTGAGTGTAAAGGCAAGTATTGTTACAAGCTGTTCTGATTTAACGATTTCAGGATTTGAATGTTCTGATAATTACAAAAAGATCCCGTACATTGTCACTGCAGCAGATGTGCAGTTTCCTTTTTCAGGATAAACATTTGGTGAATGTCCTTTGTCTGTCTCTCCCATGGGCGATTACAAGATTTAAGAGGAGTTTTTCTTTATAGACATAGTAACTTCTTAATCTTCATTTTGTTTGCAGAACCTTGTGTTCAGTAGCCACTGTAAAGCAGTTACTGGCTATTCAGATCATGTCATACATCGAAGGAGATCAGCTACCTCATGTGTACGGTGCTGCCAGTTGACTGAGCTGCCGTCCTTCCTATGTATAGCCAGTCCACGGGTAAGTCCAAGTTAAGTTGTAAATTATGTATTTTCTTTTGTGATTTAAATCTTCTCAGAACTGCATCTTAGGAACAGGATGATTGATTACTTTCTTTTGGTTGGGTGAAACTGTTGTGAGGATATCCTCTTGCTACTGTATTCAATAGGGGTTTTTTTCATAGGGGAAGTGACTGTGATGTGTACTGAAGAGAAGAGGAAAGCTGTAAGGTGCACTCAACCAGAGTTATTTTGAGATAGATCTCACTTTCTCTCCTAACACCCAAACTAGTAAAATTATAGATTAGATTCCCTAGTAATCTATGAAGGAGGTGTAGGTTTGATATAAACAGAATGAGGCAATTATTTGGCCAACTCTTGATGACAAAAGAGGGCTGAGAAGCAAAGCTTTTTTGAGAAGTATGTTAAGCTAAGTTAATGAAAGAAAATTATGCTCCAAGAAGGAAACACCAGGCTGCACTATGTAAGGATTACTTGAGTTGGCATTTTCTAAATCTTTAGGATGTTAAGTGGTACTGCTTGGGGTTGTTCATCATCTGTGAACTGAAGTTTGCAATTACTTTAATTGAAGTTTTCTGGGCTGACACGACAGACTGTCATATTCCATGTTGTTGGATCTTGACAAAGCTGGACAAAATGTACTTTTATTACCAGACCAACCAGATTTAATTTATATTCTTCAGTCACTGTAGATGTTATTGCTGCAGGCATGATCAAATAGGGCCACATGCGCAACTGTAGATTCACATCTGGAGATGGGCGAATGGCAAATTCTGTGCTTATTACTTCCATGAGGCTGCTCAAGTTGAATTCATCAGTGCTTGCAGCTCTAGGGGCCAGGAATCCAACTGAACTTCTCAGTCGCATAATCACCTCCCAGTCACAACATATTACCTGTTTCAAGAACAAGCAGTTATTCTGAGAGTGAATTGTAAAAACCATTTCTCCATCAGATTCCTTTGGTTTGTCACTCTCATTCTACCTACACTTGCACTACTGGTGAAGAATTTTGAATGCTTGTTCGGGAAGGGAGAAGAGGGGCTTAGAAGGCTACAAATGAAGGGGAAGAGAAGGCAAGGAGTGTTCGTATCTGACATTTATTCTAGTGAATAAAAGTTACTTGGTTTGGCTTGGCTGATGTATAAGAATGGTTAAGTGGAGGCATGGCTTTGTTTTTCTAGTTATACAAAGCCTTAGTTTTACGCTTGTTAGAAACTTTTGGCAGGAGTGTAGAAGACCTGAAACAGCAGAAAGAGCACATATGTTCTCAGAAACTATAGCCTTCTGTTGTTATTTGACCTGTGATGAATTTGGGGAAGTTAATGGAGCGAATGATAGAAATAAGAGCATATATTTATGTAGTGGATATGGTGGGGGTGGTGTTAGTGTTGGCAGTTTTCTTTCTATGCAGGCAGTTTTCCTGAGAGAAAAATGTAGTGTGGAGGATGGATCTTGCATTGTCATTAAGAAGCTGATTAATTCAGTTTAGATTTTTTTTTGTTTAATGTCAGTAGAACCCATTGTGTCAGAGGTATTGTGGTAAGAAGTGGTTTTGGGCACCTCACAACATTTGAAAGGTTAGCTTTGCATGGAGATGAATGGAGGAGGAATAATGAGTACCCTAACTAAACTGAATTGTTTAATTAAATGTGGCAATTCATTCATACATCCCTGTCGCTGTATTTTTTCGTCTGTTTCTGAACTATGACTGTTATATTCAGTTTTAGAGTCATGCGTTGACACAGGAGGGGTTGGTACTAAGGACTGTCCTATCTTCTACAAGTAAAATCATAGCTACAAACCTGGGGTAAATAACTTTAAAAAATACACTATGGCAGGAGAGAGGAGGAGCAAGCGTGAATGGAAGATCTTCTAAATCTTTTTCAGAAAGGTGTTGGTTTTTTCTTGTAGGGCCATGTAAAAGATGCAGAGCTCTGGCCTAGAAATGTGTGTATGCATTTAAAATAGTTTGGAGAGGACAGTGGAGATAGTTTTATGTCCTCACGTTCAGCCGATGTTGCACTGGCTATGTGAGAAGACTAGTTCTTGTTAATGTAGAAATTGCACTGAGTCATACATGGGAGTTCATCTCAAGATTGTCTCCTACCAACTTTTTCTTTAGGTGAGGTAGGACTGAAATGTAGCTTGTAGGATTTTATGATGTGACTTTGTTTTTCTTTTAAAAATCCTGGTACAAATCTCCATATTGATTTCAGTAGACAAGGCATGTTTCTGTGTCAGAAATTAATCTACTCTGTTTTGTGTGTGGTGGCTGCCTGTCCTAGGTGCCCTGGAAATGAATATGTAAAGTTGTCTGTGCTTGAAAGAGTGTTTGTTCCAGTCTGCTCAGGGTAAACATATGAACTGAAATGTGGTGGCTAATAGTGTCCCTTAAACAACCTAAGTCTGTACCGTGGTCTGTGGTGACCATCAGTGTTTAATCAAGAAGATTTATTTGCATTTTGAAATGAGAGTTTTTGTCTTACCACAAAAATCCATTCCATGCCTTGACTGCAGGTGGCAGTATGAGTTAGCATCAACTCTAAGAGGAACTTTTAGGTAGTAGAAACGTGTACAAAGTCTTAGCACAGTCTCTTACTCTTTTCAGTGTTTAATGTAGCAGTGTGTATAGACCTCTAACCAGCCTGGCTGAAAAAAGCTCTTGGCATCTTGCAATGTAATGTCTTTACCATTATTGCCAAGATTTTGTATGCTTTTTTGTTTTTAATTTGATATGTATTATGGTTGTGCTTGTGAATCTGTTTAAACAATTGTTTGGCCCTTGTGAAGAGAGCTCTCTGTGAGATGAATATATTCCTATAAGAGCTCCTGTAACACAGGAGTGGACCACAGGCTTCCACCTGGAAGGTCTTGTTTAATATCTTTCACTTGGAGTTAGCTGGTAAATGTTCAGAGAGGAAAAGCCAGCATCTAAGATATTGGGCAGACCATCCTGAGGTATGACTTGCTCCCTTCAGCTTACGATTCCAAAGTACAATATTTAAAACTACGGATATTTTAACTATTTTATTGCTTATCATTTAGTTAAGCCATTAAAGTACTTTTGCTTGCACAATACGATGTTACATAAATATATATAAAACTCTCAATATGTAGCAGATAATTATGTCATGCTAGAGTGAACTGGAATGAAAAAATTAAAACCTCTTCAAATACATGAAAGCTTTTCATCTGCAATGCAAGTATAGTTCTTTTACTTTGTTTAAGATTTCAATTGTCCTGTTATCACACTGATTCCCACCCCCATCAGTTCTCCAGAAACTCTGCAGCTTGCTGCTCACCGTCAAACCCTGCAGACTCCTGTACTGTTTCTTCCTGTGGAGCTATGCCTCCTTTTTTAAAATATGAAAACTTTCGCGTGTTTGATTTCCTGTGTGTTCATTTCTGTTTGTTACATTTCTTTTCGTAGTCTCATAGGTAATGTTGTTTTGCCCAGTGCTAGGATTTGTGACAATGTTTTTAACATGAGTTTACATGGATGATTTTTTTTAATTGCAGTTCTGAAATGAAAGCATCAATGATTTCTAGAGCAATGATATATTTGTTTCCTGTATTAGTGAAGAAAACTACAAAGCATTGCAGATTCATATCTTCTCTTTGTTAGAAGCCTGTGCTGTAAGGTTAATTGTCTAATGCTAAATTTTAGTTTCATTTTTAAGTGAGTTGACAATGTGTTACTTAGTCTCTAGATAGTGTGTCAAAGTTTCTACTGGCTTTCAGTTGTAAACTTGTTTGTAAATAGCTTATGGTAACGCTGAACGCTGGCCCAAAACAGACTTCTATTCAGAAAAGATAGGAAGAAGTTTGCAATCTACACTTTTATTGGAAAGATAGTGAATTGCTGTGTTTATATTTGCACGGAAGTGTTGTAATTGTTGTACTTGTTTTGGATCATATAGTTGAACTCTTAGTGAAGTATCTAAAGAAGAACCCAGCAGAGTAGGCTGTCCTGCTATGCACTGTGGCTCAGCTAATGCATTTACATATTTCTACTTCAGTATCTTGAAGTTGCCCCTCATTCCGCTAAGGGAGAGATAAGAAAAAAACATAGATTGTACAAAAGGCATCACATCTGCTGGAAAGAACTCTTTACTCAAGAACCTTACAGCTGTTGGCTAATGTGGACCTTCTGCATCTCTGTCCAGATTTGGGTGGATGGGGCAGAGCAGGGGAAGTTAAAGTGATGGAGCCATTCCAGAATAGCTCACATGTCATGAAATCAGAGTTCCTGTGTTTGCAACACTGGCCTGTCCAGCTGTGTTGTGTGTACTGAAGCGGGTAATAGGGCAAGAGATTCATAGAATGGCCAGAAAAAGAAAGATCATCCTTTGCACACTTGCACTGTGTCTGTGGCCCCTTTCTTTTACGCTGTTCATTTTCTCGCTTTCTTAATTATGTATCTTCCTAATTTGAAATTATCACATGAATTTCTGTTAAGGATGTAAATCTCATATCTGCTAGGGAAACACTTGATTGTGAAAGGCAAGAATAAAAGTAAAAAGCATTTTAAAAAAGAAATCTAGGCAAAATGAGGGGTTCTACGAGGGTGTTATTCTTTCACTCTCAGCATTGCTGTCGGTTGTGTAGCAATTGGCACAGGGCATTATTTATCAAAAGGCACATAGTCCATGCCTGGTTCTTCACAGGACTTTTATTGTGGTGTGGGGAGATGTTGTATCTTCGCTTATTTTAAACCCAGCCTAGGATTGTTTTCCATTTGTACGTATCAGTAATGGTTTGACTTTTATCCTGTGGGAAGATACCTGAACTGGGTACTTGGGAATGAGAACTGGGTACTTTGGAATGATTCTTCTGATCAAGAATATTGATTATTATTTTCCTTGTAGGTAACGGCTGTACCACTGGAGTTCTACTGCAATGACCGAAGTGCAGAATACGAGCGCAGGGCACTAAAAGAGGGAGGAAGTCTTGAAGCAAAGCAGTGTGTACTCCATGGAGCCCCTGAGCTAGCAGCTGACTGGCTGAAGCAGTGCTCCCAGTTCTTCCCAGAGTATCCAGGAGGGCTGTTAGGGGTCAGGCCTCAGAACGGCTGGTCTTTTATCAGGATACCAGGTAGGTTTGGAGGTTGTTGTGGAATGGAGATGAGATAAATAAGGGCATCTGCTCTTCAGTGGTAGTTATGCTTGATGATATTGATTATGCTTGCTTTTGAAAGTGTGATTGTGTGTTTGATTTTCTTCCTGACTGACAGTTAACCCTGGTTTCTTAAAATACGCTGTGATTTCATGTCCTTCGTCTGGAGTAAAGCTGTCAGTTGATACTAAAAAAATCTGATTAGACTAATTAGAACTTTTCTAACGCTTACAAACCTCTCTTAGCATGTCATCCCCCCAAATTACTGTAAAGAGGTGGATATGCTTACACCATCTACTCTCACAACTGATTACTAATTTGAGGCAGCAGTTACGAAGATTGCAAGGAAATTAACAGTCATACCATACCTTCTAGTGTGTTGAAAGACCTTCACATCAACCCAGGAGGTCTTTTGTTGGTCTTCTTAGTGAAAGGATAAATGTTACTTGTAGCAGTCTACCATGAGAAGGACAGGTTTCGGGACCAAGTTCAGAGGAAACTGACCTGGAAAACAAGGCATGAGGGATTTACTGAGTTTCATTTCGAATACAGAAGGCTTATTTATATTCCCTGGTAAAGTGGGTAAAAGGTACAAATGTACTAGTGAAGTAAATGCACTCACTTTTTTCCTAGAATTAGACTAAAGTAATCCAAGATTTGCTAGATTTTGATTGGCAATACTGCAGAGACTTTCATGGGCTGGACACACTCTAGCTGTCCCAAGATGGTCCTGAGCAGTGAACAGAGTTCTGCAGAAAGTACTAGAGATCTGAGAGATAAGCAAGAAGAAAAACAGCTTACAGTGCCAGATGCGAAGTTATTCCCAGACCCTTTTGGGTCAAGGATGTTTGGCAGGGGAAGTTAGTACAGTAAAAGGAAAATGGCCTTTTGCTTGCTACAATCTGGCTTAAGAAGGTACCTCATAAGTACTTGGAGTCACTTGAAGCACACGCACGTTTGTACTTATGTAATGGAGAAACCATTTTTCATGAGCTTGCACTAGATTAATGTTTGATGACAGTTGATGGTTTTTATAGTTTCTTCAAGAATTATTTGAGTTGTTTATCAGTTATTTGGAAACAGCAAATGAATCTGTGTAGCAGAAAGGAGGGAAGTAGTGTAGGAATAAATTAAGACAGAAAGCATGGATAGAGGAGTGAAGAATAGTAGCCAATGTAGAATAGAGAGGGTTATGCTCTCTTGAAAAGACTTCTATTTTAAGTTGGTGACCTTTTCATCTGCAAAAAGTTTTAGTGGAATAAAGATGGGCTACAAGAAGCTTAACGGAGTGAGTGAATAGGTGCATGTTAGGCAAATTGCTGTCGAAGCACAACAGACAATTTGGTTGAGAAGGTGTTTGGGAGGAGTGTGTTACGTAAAGCTGGTCTGATGTAGGAGGTGTTGGAACTAAAAGTGGATTTAAAAATAAAAAACTCGTTTCATACAGCTGTGTTTTAATTCTGTGGAAAGTAGCATTCAAACCTAAACTTATTCTAAGCGGAGAGGGCACATACCACAACAAGACAACTGTATTTGTATGTGCAGGAGCAGGCACAGTGCGTTACAGAAAGTGAATGATATCCCAAAGGAGCTGTTTACAAGGCTAAAGTCTAGCAAGTGTCATATGGAACAGTAAGTGTGAAGGCCTGCAATAAAGAGGTGACAAGAAGAAAAGGGGATACCACTCTCTACTTACCCCGGTCTATCTTCTCCCAGACTCAGTGTTCCCAGTACCCTGGCAGCAGGCTGAGCCACGATCACTGTGGGAATCTCTTGAAGCTTTTCCTGTTCTTTGAAAGAAAAATGGTCCTGGATTAAATGGCAGGAAGTGTCTGAGTCCTTTTAGCATCGATAAAAAGCACCGGCCTCACTGGCTGTTTACTGTGAGAGCCAGCTAGCTCCTCACTGACCCCATTGTGCCGTGCAGACTGTCGGGAGGGGAACCAGGGGTGTCAACTGGAACCCAGGCTTTATCTCTCTTTCCTCTGGTTTTTGCATGTCCAGAGGCACTTTTTCTCATTCTCCAGAGAGTGGTGAGCCCAGCTACAGTCATCGGCCGGAGCTCCTGACTGGGGTTATTTTGAGTCATAGTAATTTGTAACTATTCTTCCCAGGCTGTAGGATCCCACTGTATACCCTTGTACATAATTTACGTCCCTATCCCTGCATGGCTGGAGGCAGCGACCTTTTCTTTCAGACTGAAAGCCACGCAAATACAATTCTACAGTTACTTCCTATTTGGTCTAGTTCTCTTTACTTGTTTTTTTCATACAGGGCTGAAGAACCCCAGAATTATGTCCTAGGCAGAGTTCTTTGATGTGCAGTCCAGGACCTTTACCTCTCTTGACTGGATTAAAAAAAAGTTCCTTTGATGCTATTAAAAAAAGAAAAAAAAAAAGCAAACACATTGTTATTGGAAGTTTTCAATGGTCGTTAAAAATGGAAAATTATGTAGAATTGCAAATTTTGAAAATCCCTTTTAAGACAGAAGTAGAGCTCCATTTTCATTCCCTGGAGTAAAAGGGAGCAAGAAATAGAAGTAAGAGAAACTAGAGATGGAAGAAACTTTTTTTTCTCACCTCTCTTGAACGTTTGTGAAGTTTCTTGAAGATGACATGAATGAAGTATGTTTTCTCTTATGGTTTTCCAGAAGTTGCCCTTTGAAGCACTAGGTGGCAGACTTTAAGCGTGCAAAAAAATATTTGATCTTGGAAAATGCAATAATATCAGTATAGCATGCTTAAAGATGCCAGGTTCAAGTCAAATGTTTTTCTCTTCCAGAAATGATAAATCTTTTTTTGTTAGTTTTATTTTTCTTTCCTAGAAACAATCCAACATTCTCAGAAGTGCAGTCTGCTCTGATACTGAGTTATTGGTCAGATTATCAAATTGTTAACCGTTCATAACTTTTCAGACTGTAAGACCATCTGCAAATAAGTTCTTGTAATTTGCATTTTATTGCTATTTAAGAATAGTAACTTACACAATGGAAACCCAAGGAGCCAGCAGCAAAGGATGTGCATAATTCCAGTTACCAGAACTTAATTGTGCCTATTCACGCCTGTGTAAGAAAGAAAAGTAGCATTTTGTTTATGGAACTTTGCTAATGTGTGAATTCAACTCAGTCGAGGTTGACTTTTGAACAGACCTCGTTTTCTCAGTTTCCTTCCAGTCAGATGGCTTTTGGTTAATAGTCATGTTAGTTTCTCTTGTATATCTAGGCTTTTCATGTTGCTTCACTCAATTTAATTAATTCTGAAGTTGCAAGCTGACCAATTACAATAAAAGCAGAATGTCATGGTTGTATGGATTTAAAGGAAAGAATAATATTTTGTATAAAGAGTAAACACTACTACAGTGCAGAGTTTTTTACTTAGATGTATTTTAAACCCAAATAACCGTAAGTCATTTCTATTTCTACTTAATTGCCTAAGTTTAAAGTTTGATTTTCCCTAGAAGAATGCATGAAACTATTAACTATTCCTATAATTGAGACCAAGTTCTGTTCCACAGATGAGTGTGTTGTTATGCATTGAGTTCCACTTAGTACAAACAGCCTGAGCTGTGGTCTTGAGTTTTCCTTACAGCATGTCCTTGGCTTGGCTCTCTGGTTGATGATTCCCTGAGGTAGTTGCTAACCATTCAGCAATGATGTGGCATTTGCTCCTGGCAAAACAAAAAGGGAGAGCAAATTGAAGAAAAACAGGGGCTACCTAGACAAGCAGACAAGCAAGAAAGAGCAGAACTCTTGTATAGTATTCTTAGCTAGTGAATTGCAGGGGGTCTAAACTTAACAAGGGAGCCAGCGTTCACAGCAGTGGTTTATTGTGCAAATATAATAGGTAATGATTTTAAGCGATATTGACAACTCAACAATTTTTTAATTCTGGAAAGCAGGACTGTTGGCTGCATCTTCTGATGTCCTAATGTAGATCCCACTAATTCCAGCATGAAGTCCATTATTTATATTTAAGCTAAAGGATATATTTGAAAGAGATCTGGATTGAAATACTGAAGTGATAAAGAATTCACCATGTTTCTAGATTAAAATGTCGCTGACTAGTTTTTCCTCACTATTGGAAGGATAAGAGGGAAGCTTGCCTTGTTGTTGAAGTTTTAACAAGTCGCTGGATACTGTGCCTTTCTCTACTAGTATAAAGTTCTCTTCTGCTGTTAAAAACCTTTGTCCGAAAGAAGAACCTTGAGTAGTGGCAATTACTCTTTGAAAAATCGAAATGGATCAGGTTTTTGAACTCCCTCACTTGTAAGAAAAGTATTTTAACACACTGGAATCTTGAACACTTTCTAGTTCTTGTGAGCTTTCTGAAAGGTGTACTAAACTTAGGCACGTTATTTCAAAATAAAGTACAGAACAACTACATTCCTGCTTTTCTTAGCAAACCCATCATTGCACATGCAAGAATCAAACTTGGACATCTGTGCTATATCACTGCATTTGTGCACTCATGGACTGTGCTAGGAGCACTGTTGTGTGATCTGTACTTTTCTGTTCCAGTAGTATGAACTTGGTTTTAGCTGTATTAAAATGCATGGTACTCAGATCAATGAGTTAATTTTTATATATACCATTTTTAAAACCAGAATATCATGCGTGACAGTCAAGTTGGATTTTCTTCAGCCAATCAGTTAATTAATTCTGTGCAACAAGAAGTGTGCTGAAGTGCTACTTGCTAGACTTTAGGGAATGGTACCTGCTAAATGTGTTGAAAATATCTGGGTTCTGTACGAGCCTTCACTATCTGCAGTTGTCAACTTTCTGTTTTGGCTGTAAAGCTAAATTCGGACGTCCTAAGGATACAGAATCATCTGTGGCCTTTCCAGTAAATAAATTCTTTGGAAGAAAATTTCTCTTCGTCCTCTTTCAACAGTAGGGTATTGTTTACTGAAGTTTATGTATGGAATGTACAAACAGGAAGATCTCCTTCCTGAAAAATACTTCATGAGCAATGCTGAAATAGAGAGCATATGAAGTATGAAATCTGAAGTGACTTAAAAGATTGCCATCTGGAAACATTCCTTAAACAAAAAAAGCCCACAACCCAAAAAGCGGAGGGCAGAGAAGAAAAAGAAGTTCAGGCAGTGTTGTGAAGCGGCTATTTTCTTACAGTGACCTAGAGAACTGTTCTTCGGTTTTTTGTGAGGGATTTGATCTTGAAACTTGATCCCTGGAGGATAAATCTAAAGCTCAGCAGCAGGTAGTAGCAAATGTCCAAAGGGCAGCATTTTAACATGCAAAGTGGAGAAAAAAATCAGCTGTCAAGGTATGTTTTGGTTGTTGATCTGGTCAGAATGGCTGTCTGAAAAAGAACCGAGTCCATACTTGTGAGATCAGTCTGTGATGAGGTTTTCCCAAGTGGATGTATTCACATATACCTGTCCCAACAAACAAAAGTTATTTTTAGTAGTGTGATTGTAAGTGGCAGCCAGAAGGGATGTTGCGGTTTCTTCCATCACAACTCATTACTTTAGGGATCATGCAGGGAAGTACTAGGAAATCTTAGAATTTAATTTGTTTGACGTTGCTGTTTTGCATTTATTAGTTACCTGCTTTTCTTCCATTTTATTTTTTAGACAAAGAGAGTCTGATCACTGACAGTGGAAAACTCCATGCTCTTGATCTTCTGTTGACACGGCTGAAATCTCAAGGACACAGAGTTCTCATCTATTCCCAGATGACACGGATGATTGACTTACTGGAGGTAGGAGAGCTATAGCCTACAGCAGATGAATTCTGAAGATGCAAACTTAGCACCAGTGTTTTGGAAAAGATGCTATAATTTGGATGCAGCAAACCTGGCATAAAATTATTTTACTGAAGGGTACCCAGTAAATGCATTAGTACTAGAATATAAGAGCTACCATACAAAGTCAGACCTAAGGTCCAGCTTAGTGTCATGTTTTTAGCTGTATATGATGTCAGATGGTATGGGGAAACTGTACAAGAATAATGATACTTCACAATTAGTCTCTCAGTGCTGAGCAGTTTGCATTTCAAAGGTTTTCTGAGCCAGATGTGCCTTCTGTATATTCGCTAATCTTAAATGGGTGGTTCTTTTGTTATATCATTCGCTTGCATCTTGAGTTTTTGTAAAGTTTTGTCATTTGCACAGCTGTGTGGCAAGGGTTTGCATGGCTTATATTTAACTGCTTCCTTCTATTTTCATTAATGTCCCTGTGTCCTCTTAATGGAAAGAATAGGGAGAACAGTGATCTATTTTACGTTGTTTATGTTGCCTGTAGTTTCACTGACTTGTACTGTTTCCTTCGGTCATCTTATTCCTGCAGAGAAGTTTGGTAGATGTGTAATAATAATAGGTTCTCTGGCATATATGATAGTAAAGAAATTAGGAATTGAGTCATTACTCATTATTTACATGCAGTCAGTCTGCCTCAGAAGAAGAAAAATTATATATCAATATTTAATTAGCAACCATGACGCCAAAGAGCTGACCTGAATAGAAGTAGGAGAATTATTGATTTGGTTTCCTATTGGTAATGCTTATAATGCTTAGAAAGATAGACTTTTATTTACTGGGCTTCTGTTGAAGGCAGCAAAGTTTGAGTTTTCGACTGGATCTGAAAAAAGGAATATCTCGTCTCTCAATACCTCTGTCCCATATCAGCGAAGGATTAGTAGCAGTAACTTTTATGGCTGTCTAATTCTGAGTAAGAAAATAGGAGACTTGATGTATAGTAGTTTCAAAGAGGCAGTCCTGATAAAGTTTTCTGACTGTGAAAAATAGTAGGTGGGGAAATACATGCATTTGGTAGCATACTTTCAGTCCTGCTAAAACATCAAGATCCTGCCATTAGTCCTAGTGTATGTGGGCTCCTTCGATGGTGTCTGACATGGGATACTGTCTTCTCCACAATAAAAGGAAGAGAAAAAGTGAGAAGCCTGAATCAATAGTTGTCTAAATCATGAGTCCTGTATGTGCAGAAGTGCATTTCAAGGTCAGCAGTTAATAGTTCAGTAACAAAACACAAGCTGAATTTTGGTTTTGCTGCTGTGAGTTAAAACAGAACTTGCATGGTTGCAATTCTGTAGTTTGGCTCTTAGCCCAGCATTGCTTCCTATGCCCTTTTTTTTTTTTTTGGCAAACACTGGACATGGTGCAGGTTTGTTGACACCCTGTGTTACGCTATGAAGCTCATAAAGCAGTGTTCAGTGCTTCTGTCCTTTTTGTTATCATTCCATTTTGCTATTCCACCTCCTAAATCTCAGCTTCACTTGTTAGGTTTTATTACCCTAATAAGCCACGTACCAAGTCTTCTGTTTTTCCTTCTCCTCGCCTCCAGAAGCTGGAGTTAAGCAAGCTAAAAATCAAGTAAGGACTCAGATTGTAAGAAAGTCCTGAAAAGGTTGTGCAGCAGTAGATTTTTTTTTTCCCTGACCTGTGATATTGAAATACATCCCGTCTGCCTACTTGAATACGAAAGAGCATAGAGTGTCCTGTTTGTTTTAACATGTTCTTTTAACTGTGTCAGTGTAACTGCTCTGATATCATACTAACCTGATGTACGCAGGGCAAACAAAACGTATTGTTTACAGAGTTACAAACCCATGTTGGTTTGATTTATCTTCAGCTGAGGAACTACTGCTTAATTAATTCAGCCATTATGAAATGGCGGATATAATTACAAAGAGGAAAATTATTTTCTTTCAACAGAAGGGAATAAAGTACAGCATCATTACTGTTATTTCATGCAGATGTGAATTTCATACTTTTTAAGATTGTCATGTTTGTCTCTCTCTCAGTTGCATTCATGTGACGAGGGGTTAGATTATATTCTGAATGAAGTAATATTTTAGTTATACTCTACTAAAAATTTATTAGTTGTGTTAAAACATAAGAGTACTCCATTTGGACTATGAAATAACATGAAGGGAAAAGATTTTATAGGAGTCGAGAAAATACTGGTGTCAAAGCCCAGAAGGGCACTGACTTAAACAGCACTGCATTCTTACCATACTTGAGTCATTCTGTGTTGTTCCTCTCCTGTGTGCATGTTCTGTTGCCAGGGCCACTTCATTATTTTTTCTAGATTGATACTTTTGGTTTGGTGACCCCTTACACTGAATAAGATCGGCAGATAGATCTTTCAAGCAGATCTAGTATAAGTGTCTCTCTCTGAGATGAAAGTCTCCCCTTGAGGCTTCCCCCACCTCATCACTCCTTGTGGGAGCTAGAAAAATGAGCAGTCATCAAGTGTCTCACACGATTACAGCAGACACCGGATATATTACTACTTAAATAGGCTCTTGGACATCAGAGATCAGAGTGCGTGGTTTGGGTTTTTTTTTGTTTTGGGGTTTTTTTTGTTGTTTTGATGTATGTGTGTGCGTGCAGCTGATCAAAGCACTAAACTGCTGACAAGTGTGGTATAAGTTGCAATGTTGGAGTTTTTTCTTTTTTTCTTAATTGAAAGAGTATATTGTTAATGTTTGGGAAAAGACTGGATAAAAAGAGTATTTTTGTGAAACCAAAAGAGAATGTTTCATACAAGCACTGCTGCACTGCTGTGAAGTGTCCTTCTTGTTCAAAGGAAGGTGACTAGAACTCATTAAGCAGCGTTGAATAGATGCTTAGCTAAAGACTTAATGCGCTAGTTTTTGGGTGAGAGGGGTTACAACCTATTAATGCCAGTATTACAGGTGTAGAATAGTTTACTCTCTTGTAATTTGTGCCTTAGTGGAAATGTCGAAGGCCTGGGATAAGGATAAATGCGCCAGATGGTATGAAAGTTGTTTTCTGTTTGTGCTGAAGTTCATTTAGAAGACACTAATGAAGAGATGGCTAATAGATGAGGGAAGACTAAATCAGGATGTTGAAAGGTTGAATCGTCATAAAGGCAGATAAAGAGAGTGACAGAGAAATGGAAGGAAAAGGTCCTTGTGATAATAGAAAAAGGATTGATCAATTCTGGAGGAAAGGGCAAATAATGCCTAATTGACAAGTGTGTCTCTCTGGTTTTAATTGGTGACAGAAACCTGTCATAGAAATGGAAGAAATCAATAGTAAATTAGATCTTGAGTGTCTAGGGTGAAGCAGCTGTTCTCTGCTTTAAACTTCTATTGCTGTACTCCAGAAATCATACTAGCCATGAGCTTCGTTTTGTAGAGGTAGGTGAAGTGTGACTTTGGCCATTTCCGCATTACTTATTTACTTTATTTACTCTTTCATCTCCCATACATTGAAGCCTCTTTACACGAATAGCATGGCAGCTGTCACATCTTCTGCAGTAGCACAGCAGAATGAAAAAGGAGCAGGAGCCCTGAAGGATAGGTGAAAAGGAAACCTGAACATGGCAGTGTCAGAAGGTTCATTAGAGCGCAAACGTTGCCATGTCTTCTCACAGCACAGCAGTTCCGTATCTGCTGAATGCTGCAGCTTGGAGCAAGATAAATCCAATAGTTCTTGCTGCTGAAGCACCGTCTGATTCCTTTCTCTCTTCATTTGCAGTCACAGCATCTCAGAAAGATGCATGCACCAGTAGGGTTAAATCTAATGAGTGTAAGCAAGAGGAGTCGCATCTCATCAGGCGAGGATCACACTGATAAAATATCAGAGGGTATCTTTCCAGAGAAACTCTGTGGACATCTGCATAGCCTGAAGAGCTTTCTATGTAATTTAGGTATAATTGATAGTTGCACAGGTATCTGAAAGTACGAGTGCCTTAGAGCATAAACATGTCTCTCACTGGAGAAGCCTTTGCCTGCAGCATTCATTGTTGATGCCATTTCATTTGTGTCCCAGGCAATGCTTTCAGTTCTTCTGTTTGGCATGAGCTGTGGGCTAACACTCCAGTATGATGTTCAAAGTGTTCTTGTATGCAGTGAGATTCACAGGCTCTTTACTAGCGAGATAAAGCCTGGACAGAAGTTAGCGTACAGTACCAGGTTTTTCAGACCACTAGTCATATGGTTTAAAATTGACAGGGAGCAGATACAAATGATTTCTTAGGAGAGCGTCGCTTACCCAGTGAAAGCTCAGGATTTAATTTCAGTTTAGACTTTGTGGAAACAAACTCCTTATTTTAGAGATTTTGTTTACTTATTTATAAAACAAAGCATGTACCGTGTTGTCTGCAGTACACCAAATCATCCCTAACTCTGAACTGATGTCGTCATGTATCTCTTATGTGAAGTGCAAAAACTGATGTGTCATTGAGTAGCTTTAATTTCTGAATTTCTATTATTAGAAGATATTGCTTATGTAAGATTGCATATAGTGTAAATGTTGATTGCACTTAGAGTGTGTTTTTGTTTTGGTTTTGGTAAGTAGCAATTCTGCTTCTATTGTTTTTTTCCTGAAGAATCAAGATTGAACAGTTTCAAGAGCAACTGTATTTTTCTGGTATGTGTTCTTTGCAGGAATACATGGTTTACAGGAAGCATACCTACATGAGATTAGATGGTTCTTCAAAGATTTCTGAACGAAGGGACATGGTAGCAGATTTTCAGAACAGGTAATGTATTTGACAAGGTGTTTCCATGCTAAATTGTGTTTAAGTAGAGCGTTGGTGTAAGATGTAATCAAAATAAATAAAACTTGCTCTTAAATTATCTTTCCTGGTACCACATGGGCCTTATTTACCTGAGGCAGTTTCTAGGGGATTTGCTGACCAGGAGTCACCAACATTGGTATTGAACCCAGTTGTATTTAGGAATTTGTCATCTGTGAAGCAGTAGTGGGAGCAATTTTAATGTACCCACCTAGTGTGCTGCTTGCCATTCCAAGTATGTTGTTGCTTATAAAGAAGCTCAGTAGAAAGGCAGCAAATGTTTGTTTGTTGTTATATGCTCTGACAGTTGACACTGTGAAGATGAGACTGAAAATGATGCATATGCTAGGGCTTTGAAAATGACCTAGTTTTCTGCAAAACAAACAATTTAAACATATCTTATTAGGAAACCTTAAACTAATATGCAAGTGATAAAGTGGGGATTTTATTAGATAACAGGATATGTGAACCCTTTTCATTTAATAAACCAAAATCGATTCTTGTCATTTTTATGAGTACATCAGGAAAGAAGAGTAGTAATCATCTTAGAATACGTTAATATATCTTTGTATAACTTTGTCTCCCTAGGGCCCATAACAATTGACTTTATGGTTCTTATGTTTACTTTTAATAATGGGATATGGCTTGATATGATGTCACTTTGGTATGATAGTTCACACTAAGGTTATCCTTCTTGGATATTGATGGGAGTGTCTAAGAAGGGTGCTTTTCTTTTTGAGAGGAGTTAAGTTCATAGATTGTTGTTTGTTGTGGGGTGAAAGTAACATTCTAGACTAGACAGTAGTCCTGGCATTAGTAGTCCCAAGGTATCGTAGCTGAAGATAGGAGAGAAAGCCATATACAGCCTTTCAGGGCACTGGTTCATGAGGCTTAAAGACTTGAAGGACAGTGTTGCAATGATGATTCTTCTAGTGAACTCCTCAGAGAGGTAAAACTTGAAAAGAATGTGTGCCAAGTATCTGAAGTAAGTGAGAAGACCATGCAGTGCCTTTCTGCCTGTTTCCAGGTGGCAGAATCGGGTTCTGTGCAGGTTCTGATGTCTTCCTGGAAACCTAATTCTTCTTCCTGTAAAGTCTTTTAATCAAAAGAAGGTGAAGAAATTTGTTTTTATTAATGAACAGAACAATTGAAGAAAAATAATTATTTCAGTAGGAAATCCCTTTGAAATATAGGCCATCCAGTCTAAACAAAATTAAAATGTTAGTTGAGTTCCTCTTATGAGAAATATTTCCAGGAAGAAAAGCCTGACTGAGACTAAACTATCCTGCAGGATATCCTAGCAAGGTGCTGAAAATATATAGCTATGGAATGATAATATGTTCCTGTGGTCTGTGGCACTGTCCACTTTCTTTCCTTCCCATGTGGCGTTTCCCGAAGTGTTTCACAGCTGGATGTGCCAGGTGACTGTCTACGTGCCCGTTCTGTTACCATTACCAGAGTGAAAAGATTTCCTGGCCAAGGATTACTTGCATTGCAGACAGGCACTTGCTGACTTCTTGGGCTTTGTACCTGCAAGATAAAGGCCAGAGACTGATAGCTCGGTTTCAGTTACTCCCAGCTGCCCATAGCTCAGGGTGAAATTTTGTGCTCTTAGATTTTTGGACTGCTAGAAACCTTCTATTTCTAATTATAGAATTCTTCCTGCTTTTTGTGTGTGTGTTAATTCATACTTTTGATAATTATTTCTGTTGTTGACTGGCAGTTTCTTTAGGGGAGGCAGGGGGAAATCTTACCTTAGACCAGAATGGGTTCTTTGAGAGTCTGTTTTTTAGGATACGGCTTTGCCAGGTACTTGTGGGCATCTTTGAGTCTTGAGAACATAGTCAGTTCTGCTTGACCTCCAAGGATATGGATTCCAAACCCCTTGGGTTTTAACATTTGTTGAGGGTTACTAGTAGCTGCATAACAGCCTGCAATACACCCCACACTTCCTCCAGGAAGGGCAAGAACAACCCTTTAGATTTCATGATTGGACTTTCAAGGACAGACTGTGTACACGTAGTTGGTCAAGAAGGCAATGTTCCATGCTGCTTGTTCAGGAAGAGTTTCTGGTGCGTTACTAATTCTGCATGCAGGAGTGTACGGACAGCATGGTACCAAAAGGATGTGATATTGCAGAATGTCTTTTAAGCAGAAAGCCTCTCTCTGTCACTGACAAAGTACAGTATGCCAGCTTCTTTCAAGTCCATGCTAGTGCTATTTGCTTTGTTTGCCTGTTCATAGATCCATGTGGTGTTAAATGTTTATAAATACTGCTGACCCCCCCAGTGGCACTAGTGGGGTTCACAGTCTTAGCAGAAATCCCGATTTTGCTGTTACTGCTTGGGCCTCCTACATATAAACGTCTCTCCCTGTTTTTCTGTTCAAAGCACCAAATTTATGACAAAACTTGTATCTTCTCAGTTTCAGCATTTATGAGCATTCTTAAGGCATGATTTTTTTAACATCAGTCAGTTCTATGAAATGATACATTGTTCTTTGTCCATATCAAATCTTCATTTCCGGTGTGGGCAAGATAAACAAGCCCTGGTTTGCTTTGATAAGAGATTAATAAGCTGCTATTGCAAACTGAATGTTTGTGTGTTCCAACAGTTCTGATTTGTAGATTTCCTCTCTTAACCATGAATGTTCTGAAGTGTTCAAGTAATAGCCCTGATCACTGTATGTGGGTCAAAAATTTTACTTTTCTGGTTATTTCTTATTTGTCATGCACGAAATAAGGGTGTTTTAATCTCTTTCCTCTACAGGAATGATATTTTTGTGTTCCTGTTAAGCACAAGAGCTGGAGGCTTGGGCATTAACCTTACAGCTGCAGACACGGTAGGTGAATTTTGGTAAAGTAATAGAGAATAAAAAATCAGCTTACTGATGTTTTCAGTATAAATATTTCTTTGCTTTTTCTGCATCAGATACCTCCAATCACCATTTTTCTAGAGCTGTTTGTCTCCTGCCTCCCAGCCTCAGAATTTATGTAGGAAAATTGGTCTTGCTGTGTGTCAGTTGGCACTCTTTTAGCCTTGCCAATCAATACTTTTTAATACTGCATTCACATAATGAAATTGCATATCCTTATTTACTTTGCTCATGTTTATGATATAGTATTATCTTGTTGATAAAGTTGTAGAATATTGGGCACTTGGTACACAATTTTATGTTGCAGTTGGAAACGGAAGCATCTTCCTTCTCCCCATGTACTTTAGTACCGGAGTCTAGAAGAGAGTTGGATTACTGAAGGGGTCTGCAGATGCAAATGACACTTCCATAGAGCGAATGCTGTTCTGCATGGGACTGTATGCTGTTCAGGTTCAGTTGCAGTGAATTCACTAGAACAGATGTCAGTTACCGTTTTGTCTGCGCACAGAAAAATGAAGCAATGCCGTTAGAAGTACAAAGTCATTTGTAGTTGAGTATCAGCTAGTTAGGAAGAATAAATTGCTTTCCCCTTACTCACCCAAGGTGTAAAGGCATATTGATTTGGCTGAATTGCAAGGATTTGCACTCTAAGGCAGCTGCCACTAATCACTAGGGAAGGAATACTGACCTAACAGGAACCATTTATCTCTTCAGTAACAGCTATTCTTGCTCTTCTAACCTAAAACCTTGTGTGCATGTAGATTTGATCCCAAGGCACACTGTAATCTGTAGCCACAGAAACCCAAAGATGTCTGCATCAAATATATTACGTAATTTGTTTTTTAAAATACCCCATCATATCTTGCTGTCACTTAAAATAATTTGGAATAAAACAGATACTTATCTGCAGGACTTCCAGGGTTGACAAGTTCTCTCAATTTAAGTTGCTTCAACAGAGGATGTAAACAGATGAAAACACAGTGATGCTCCTGCAGGCTCCTTGCATGAGCATTTTTAGTTCTGTGATTTCGTAACTTTCTGAATACTTCGTCATCTAAAATTTTTGTCAGTGTTTTTGTTTTACATGCTTACAGTGCATCAATTACTGTTGGAATGATAGGGCAATATTAATGTAATATGGCATTTCAGGTTTTCATCATAAAACCCCTAGAAGTGTAGATTAGAGTATACTTTATCCAGATTTGAAAGAAAAAAAATGAAATATTACTTTTCATGTGAAATTTTAATTTGGAGGGCTTTTCCTTCTGAAGGTAAGTAACACTAAAATGATGCGATTAGCCTATAATTAATTACATGACGGTGATTTAATGTGGTGACAAACTTAGTAATTTTGTGCCTCAAAAGCAGATTTGTCAAAGAAGATATTAGTCATTCTGTGGAAGTTGAAACATTCGCACTGTCAGTTAGTTTGAATTCATCTGAAATGCAGTGGAAAAAACTTCATAGGACTGGGTAAAGCTAGGTTAATACTGCCTGCAGTGGGTCAGTGATTCTAGGGAGTGTATAAGAGACTTTTTTTATCAGTATATTGGAATTTTGTTTATTTAATCCCCAGGTGCTCTGTATGGTTTTATTTAATCCTTTCTGTTCTGGTGTTCTTTTGCAGGTAATTTTCTATGACAGTGACTGGAACCCAACAGTAGACCAGCAAGCCATGGACCGGGCACACAGGCTGGGTCAAACAAAACAAGTCACTGTGTACCGGTTGATATGTAAAGGCACTATTGAGGAGCGCATCTTACAAAGGGCTAAGGAAAAGAGTGAGGTAGGAATAAAGAAATAATTGGGAACATGAATCTGTAGAAATGGTATCAGAAAACACCTATCAAAATGAGTAAAGAAACAGAAAAAGTATCTGCAGGGAGAGAGAAGAAAAGCCAAAAGGAAATGTCTGTGTTCAAATAAACAAATCTATGTTCTAACAGGGCAGCATTACAGCTGCATTATATGAGCTGGGAAGAAGCTAATTATTTACACTACGACTTCATGAAAACTATTTCTTGCAATGAAACTATTCAGGCTTTGTTAAGAGTGGAGCTTCTGTCTTGGCTACTGTCTGGGCTACTGGTTCCTCTCAAGTTATGCTGTTGTACCTCAGCTGAGGGTTTGGGTTTTTGTAAAGAAATTTGGATAGTAATCAGATGAAAGCTATTTGAGATGTAGGAGTTGCCAAAAGAGTTCAAGTGTCTTGCAACATCAAGCAGTAACTTTAAATCTCAGAACACTTTATTGGCAAAAAGAAATGAAACATTCACTTTCTTTGGCAGCAGCAGATGTACTATTTACAACATTCAGGTGTTTTGTGTACTCGGAGTTTCGTTCAGCTTTTGTTTTACTGGATGCTAATCATGGTGCTGCAGCAACTGAAGCATCTCCAGTTGAATATGTTCATGTTTCCCATGTTGAAACTTACCCGTTTTCTCTAAGATATTGCACTAGAGTCACTTGATACCAACATGAAAATAAAGTATTCTTTTTAGTGGTGATCCAAGTCATCAAAAGCGTCTTACAGTAAAGCTTGTTCTCTTGTTTGCTAAGTTACAACTCTCTAGGTTTGGGGTTTTTTAACGTAGTTGCAGTAATAGAGATTGAGTGAATTGCTTAAACTGAGACACTGACTCAATATGGAGATTTAGTTTTCAGTTAAGGAGACTAAAAAGTTTATCAGCATGATCCTCTGTGCAGATACTTGAAAAAAAGTGGTAATTTGTACCTGACAGTTGTACTGCTGTATTTTTTCTTTTAGTTTGGTAGTATTTTAATAATATTTTCATTTGGTGTTTATTACATGGTGCTTTAGAAGAAGTGGAGCTTTGCACAAGGGATAGTAATTTTCTGCTTTCTAGTTTGGTTGCTACTTGTGTTTTATAATCCTAATAAATCTTCCCTGAATTTTTTCTGCTCACTTTGGTATGATGGAGAACTGGAGTCAGTTCTGACTCACACAGATGCACTGGCATCTTTTCTTGGCTGGCTTTCAGAAAAGGGTAGTGAGAATGGTTCATGGCTGCTTTGAGTAATTTTTCCTTACCCGCCCTCCTTCCCCCCCCCATTTTTTTTTTTCTTCTAGATCCAACGAATGGTGATTTCAGGTGGCAATTTCAAACCTGACACCTTGAAGCCAAAGGAGGTGGTCAGCCTTCTGCTGGATGATGAGGAACTAGAAAAGAAATGTATGTGAAATTTGGATTGCGTATTCCCCATCTTCCACTTCATTAGCTTATGAGATCTGTGTTTTTATCTCTACAAACACATGTATTGCTGATAACAACTTCTGTTTCCTGGCTCTTTGTATATTGCCAACTCTTGTCAGTACAAGCTGGTTTCATAGCACTGCTGAGCTGAAAGATGAAGTTGTGTAAGAGAGACATGATGATGTTTTTATTGGCACTCATTCAGGATCATTAAATTGTTCCTGAATGACAAAGAATTACGTAGGCCGTGGCAAGAAAAGTATTAGTAAAAATGCTGCATTTCATCATACTTTTGAAGCTATGAGAGGTATATGCTTCTGTGTTGCTTGAAAGAAAAATTTCACTATAAGACTTCTGAGTAATTTGGATACAAACAGTTTTAATAGAGTAGTGTTTTCAGTGAGGTTTAGTTTTAATAGAGCGGACTTTCCTTCACGGATCTGTTAGAACTAGAATTTCTTGTAAGATGCACAAAAGGATATGAAATATCTTTCCAGTGGTGCCAAGTTTGTATTCTTTTCTGACAGTGCGTCAGCGTCAAGAAGAGAAGCGACAGCAAGAAGAAACAAATCGTGTGAAGGAACGTAAACGTAAAAGGGAGAAGTATGCTGAAAAGGTACTTTGATGCAAAGAGGTTGCCTGTGTCGGTGATAGAACTGTAAGAGCTTCAGGCTCACTGTTATGTGTTGTAGAAACATTTTCTGCTGTGGCAATCTAATGAGTAAAGACTTCTTCCCTTCACCATTAAACATCAATCTGTGGTGCTTCCTTACACAGAGAAGAGATGTTACAAAATACGTAATGCATAGTTATCGGTGTTTTAATATCATTAGCAACTTGAAAAATAAGGAAGTACTGCATACAAACAATGCTGTAGATCACCAATAGTCTGCAGACAACAAATCAAGGACTCATGCTTGGAAAAAACCAAAATGACCAACTGATCATTCTATGGGGTATGAAACGGCAACTTAATTGAGAGCTTGTTCTGCAAGGAAAAAAGGGAACGTAAATAAAGGACCAAACACGGCTAAAACCCAGAAAAAGGGAAGATCTTTTTTTTTAAAAAGATCACTAAAACTAGGTCTGAATTTTGGAGACACTGAGGCTTTGCATTAATTAATTAGAATTTTGTGTGATGGTAAAGAACTTCAAGCTCACTCCAAAAGGTAATTCTGTAAGAGTAATCATCCATCATTACATCCATTTTAGGAAGAAAAAAAACCTCAAACCTTACTTAAATCTGAAGAAGGAGCCTTTAAGGGCTCTGTTGCTGTGTTACTTGCATTACATGTTGAGATTTTGGGTTGCTTATTTCCTTTCTTCTGTTTGATTGCCTTTTTAATTCCTGGTATTGTTTTGTTTATTTCAGAAGAAGAAGGAAGATGAATTGGATGGGAAGAGGAAGAAAGAGGGCACAAACCTTGTGATCCCCTTTGTTCCCTCAGCTGATAACTCCAACCTGTCTGCTGATGGGGATGACTCCTTCGTTAGCGTAGACTCTGCCATGCCCAGCCCTTTCAGTGAGGTAACTCCCTGCTGCTTTAGACTGTGTTATACTGTTTCAGTGGTGGCCTTGCACCCTGTAGGATTCTTGCTCTCTGTTATCTTAGCTGGTGTAGAGCTTTGAGTATGTGGGGGAAGTGAGATGTCTTAAAAGTGAACCATAGAAAGGAAAATAATTTACTGAAAACCTAACAGCTGAAAATGTAACCTTAGTAAGCTGCCTTATAGCTTCTTATTCCCCTCTTAATTTGCTCATGCAGCACGTTCATGCCCTGACTCTCCTCCATTTCAGCTGCTGAAGTTTTTCCACTTCTGCTTCAGGCCCACTTACTTTCTCCCTACTTTCTTCTTCCTTTTCCATGTTCTCATTTATAACTGCGTGCCTTCTTCCATACCAATACCTTCCTTAGCAAGAACAGTCTCTTTCTGCTCCTGAACCAAACAGTATCCCTTAATTAGCTCCTTGATGTTCAGTTTCTTTCTAAGTACTCCTCACTAGTCTTATCTACATCTCCTTCTCTGCTTCCTTCCTTGCTTCTGGTTCTGAATTAGCGTGGGGTTTTTTTCCTCTGGAATTTAAATTGTAAATTCTCAGTGGCAAACATCTTATTTTCCTTCCTATTTCTGTAAAGAATTGCAGACTGGTTTTCACAGCAAATATATTTTTGTTTTGTACCATGTTGATTAAGAATCTTGTGTTGTGTTGTTCCCTTGTTGACCAGTATTTTTATTAATAATAGCAATATGTTAAGAAACCTCTCTTGCAGTTGAAGATGCACAGTTTGAACAGCAGTTTTCTTAAATCCCTACTGAGACCATTAGTGATTCTTAACATATATTTTCTTGAACTGAAATTAAGTAGCTCCTGGAGGTCCTTACTGCTGCTCAATTTGTAAATAGAGGGTGTGGTGCAAGTAAGCACGTCATGTATCCTGCTGCTAGTCTCACATAGAGAAGACAAGAGAGAACGGAACAAGTACTGATAAATACCTGGCATTGTATGTCTTTTAAAGCTCTTGCTACGTTTGTACCCTTCCCTTTCATAAACTGAGATGCTAACAGCTTTGTTCTCTGTTATGTTTAGATCTCCATTAGCAGTGAATTACATATGGGCTCTATCCCTCCTGATGAGAGCAGTAGTGATATGCTTGTGATTGTGGATGATCCAGCTTCTTCAGCTCCTCAGTCAAGAGCAACAAACTCTCCAGCTTCCATTACTGGCTCAGTTTCAGATACCGTGAACGGTCAGTATTTTTAGCTTGACTCACTGCTAAACATTTATTAAACATTGTCTTTATGTGGCTAGGTGGTATATTTCCTGCATTTTGACCAGAGTATATGCATGGTTGGCAAGATTTCATAGAATCATGCAATAACCAGGTTGGAAGAGACCCACCGGATCATTGAGTCCAACCATTCCTATCAAACACTAAACCATGCCCCTCAGCACCTCGTCCACCCGTGCGTTAAACACCTCCAGGGAATGCCTCTTCATTGAGAAATTACTTCCAACCTGATACGAAATCTGTTTATAGCCCATCGTTCACCACACTTTCCTCTTTTCTGTGTTATTTACTCTTAAAAGTTATGTCCTTTATTCCTGTGTTAGAGGGAACTCACCTTCCATTATGTGTATATTAGCAAATTACAGACTGCCACAGAACTATTAATCTCTGAACTTTTCCTTGAATTTCCTGTTGGGCTAATAATCAATTATCTGCTTCCAGTGGGTGATTGGAGCAGCTGAAGTTTTAGATAATAGCAAATATTTTTAAACCATAGATTTCTACACTGAAATAAAGAGAGCCTTACGTTTTGATGAGTTTCTTTAGAGATAAGAAATGAAAGAAACTTCATGTCTATCGTCAAGTAAGAGAATCACAGAATAGTTTGAGTTGGAAGAGACCTTAAAGATCATCCAGTTCCAACCCCCCTGCCATGGGCAGGGACACGTCCCACTAGATCAGGCTGCCCAAGCCCCCATCCAACCTGGCCTTGAACACCTCCAGGGATGGGGCAGCCACAGCTTCCCTGGGCAAACGGTGCCAGTGCCTCACCACCCTCATAGTGAACCAGTTCCTCCTTACATTGAGTCTAAATCTGCCCCTCTCCAGTTTATAGCCATTGCCCCTAGTCCTATCACTACAAGCCTTTGTAAAAAGTCCCTCCGCAGCTTTCTTGTAGCCTCTTCAGGTACTGGAAACTGCTCTAAGATCTCCTTGGAGCTTTCTCGTTTTCCAGGCTGAACAACTCCATCTCTCTCAGCCTGTCTTCATATAGGAGGTGCTCCAGCCCTCCTCTGGACCCATTCCAATAGTTCCATATCCTTCTTATGTTGAGGATTCCAGAACTGAACACAGTACTCCAGATGAAGTCTCACAAGAGAGGAATAGAGGAGCAGAATCCCCTCCTTCACCCTGGCCGTGTTTTTTTTGATGCAGCCCAGGATAAGGTTGGCCTGTGCTGAGAACACATGTTGCTGGCTTATGTCGAGCTTCTCATCAGTCAGCAAAATGCTTCATCCTGAAGTAGAACCTAGAATCCTCCACCTATTCTTGGATTGGATTCATAGTAATAATGACAAGTAGTTGGAGTTAATAAGATGTAGTCAATGAAGAGTCAAGTTTTTGTATGAGTAATTTCTATTCATGGGATCAGTGCTTGCTAGCAGTGTCTCTATTAATGTAAATGAAAAGTCTCAGTTAATAGGAACAGTATTAATGTAAAGGGTAGGTAGTTACGACACTGTATTCATTTATGAGCCACCTGAAATACTCTAGCAGTTACTGTTTAACATTTTTTTCTTGTTAAGGTGTTTCAGTGCAAGATACACCTCTCACTGGGAGAGGCCAGTCAAGTCGAAACCGGGGTCGTCCTAAAGGTGCAGGCAGTGGATCAAAAGGCAGCACTGGGAAAGGCAGAAGCCGGAAATCAATAGCAGGAAGTGCTGCTGCCATGGCAGGTGCCAAAGCAGGGGCAGCGGCAGCCTCTGCGGCGGCCTACGCAGCGTACGGGTACAATGTCACTAAAGGTATGTGGGGAAGGGGAGGCAGCAGGCTACCCAGAGCAGAACCAACCACATGAATTTATGTGATTGTTGTTTCCAGCCTGTCAAAAACTAGGTTAAAAGTGATGTATTGTCCATTATATTCCGAGATTTAGGCAATACACAATCTGATATGGTATGAGTGGTATGAGAGGACAGTCAGTTGCACTGCAGATGACCTGGAGAGACTGGTCCTGCAGAAATTTTGTTTGCCCTTTGAAATCTGTCCTACCAAATGTTTTTCTTCTTGTTTTTTATTTTGGTGTCCAGACCAGCTGGATAGTGTTGTGTGTCTCATGGGTGTGGCTGTGGCTTTCCTGCATTGCTGTCGTGTTAAGTTAGAGCATCAGGTTCCAAAATCTACTAAACTGATGTTGATGGAGCTTCAGCTTTACATGAGCTGAAGGTGGCCTAGGGTATAACTGCAAGATGCTTTGTGTCAATGACATCCCTCTTCATTAAACTTTCATAAGTCATGAATACAGGGTTGTCTTAGGACTGATTGTTAGTATATTGTTTGTTATTGAAGAGCCATAAGTGGAATGATATGCTCATGTGGAATTTGATTCTCTTTTCCATTGATAGGCATGTCTGCAAGTAGCCCTCTACAAACAGCAATTATTCGGCCTACTGGACTTGCAGATTTTGGACCTTCAAGCGCCTCTTCTCCCTTGAGCTCCCCTTTGAGCAAAGGAAACAGTGTTTGTGGGACCACCAAAAGCTTAAACCTGGCCAGCAGTCTCATATCAGAAACTCCGATTCGGAAGCAGAGCAAAGGTGCCCACACCTCAGGTGGTCGGTAGTAATTTTAACCCCCCCAAACTTGTCTGAACTGTGCTGGCTTTCAGAGCAGACCACCCTGCCAGGTGAGGGCATGTGAACGAATGCCTTGTTGCTGTCCAGCACATGTGTGAAAAGAAAATTAAAGCACAATGGGAGTGGGTGGTTTATGTGAGCACTTTGATTTTGTGTATTCCAAAAAACTATCTCTGCAGACACTGCGAGAAGGAGGGAAGGGAGTCTGGAGTAACTGGGAGACTGTCAGCCTGTGTTTTATTGACACATCTGACAAAGATTCCCAAGAAAGCATCCAGCTACTCCACGCAATATCCTGCAGCTGTGTGTGATTGAAATCATACCAATATACTTGCGCTCTTGCAGCTTGAGATGGAACCCAGCATTAGTTTTGTCCTATGAAATCAGTATCTGAACCCCCCAGGATATCCTGTAGAGTCATAAGGCATTTCCCTACTGGCGGCTGGTCAGTGGACATGCAGGGGTAACCAGGGGCTAAGCTGATGTGGGATCAAAAAAAATTTGGATTCTTCTAGTGTGGGCCTTTGGGTTTTTTAAAGGTCTGGAATGCAGAGGAAGGGGTCTCGGGTGGTTTCCAGGGAATGGACTCTTTTCAGCATGGTTTGTTGGAAAAAGGTTTAGAGCTGCAGAATACAGAGAACGCTGACAGGCCTAGTGAGAGCAGCAGCAGCACTGCCTCTGCTTCACACAGTGAAAGAAACCCCAAGCCAGTGGTTTGGTTTGCATTTCAGAGTTCTCATCAGCATGAATGCTCCCTGTGTTTAGAATGATTTCTCTCATTTTTGAGGTGTGCGGAACTCATAAAAGCTTAGAAACAAAATAAGGTTTTATTTGTACAAGTCTCAAGAAGAGGGAAAGCTGAAGAGTCGAAGAAGAGTTTGCTGCTGCTCCTCTCAATATGTCATAGCAGAGCGTGGTTCTGGAGCTTGCAGCGCTGTGAAGGGAGCAATGAAAAACAGAGAGAGAGAACTGTGCCATTCCCTCTTGCAAACAAATTTTTTGGGAAAAAGATGTTTCATAGCCCAGCCATCCATTGACTGTTTTTCCAGTGTGTTTTTCCCTTCATCTTTGTGATCATCGCACATAACTAGCTTGGTTGAGTTCACTGCAGTGTGCAAGTACCAGAGCTGCATCGCAAGGCTGATGGAAGGAAGCGCTGCATGTGCCCATCTGTGTTTTCATTCTCTGACTGCTCCTTCCCTGTTCTCAATGCACAATCCCTTGCTGTAGCCCCTTGCTTTGCTGTAAGCATTGTCTTGTGTTGCACTGAGATTAAGGTGTGGGGTGGCGGTTCTGTCTTGACACAGTGAATTAAAAGGCTGTTCTGCTGGGGCACTTTGAGAGAAGCAAGTTGAGTTACAGGTCTGGGCTGTGACAGCAGATGACTCTTTTATTATTATAATTGTTTTCCGACCCCATATCCTTTGCCTGGCGTCCTACAGTGTGGAGCGAGTGCTTCCTGTTGGCTCTGCCTCTAATTTGCACACCTGAAAATAGCAGAACTGAGCTTAGTTAGACTGATTTTTAAACAGATTTGCAGGGGATAATTGAGGGGGAAATGATGTTTAATTAACTCATGAAGACTTCCCCCTTCCCCTCCTATTCACATGTATATATGATATTTAGAGGGAATCAGACAAATGCCAAGCCTTTTTTTTCTCTTTGAATGTGCTGTCTATTTTTATAACTGAACTTGTACATATGTATAAAGAGAGACACATCTTTCTTTTACTAACTGGAGAAGAAAATCTTAAATAAAATGGAGTGAGATAATTTTATGTAAATCAGTGTCTTTGTGGTTTTTTTATGCATATGAGTATGAATGAGGAGATTAGGGAAGAGAGCACGGAGGGTGCACTTCTGGAAATGGCGCTAGAGACACGTACTGCTGCTCAGTGCAGTGCTGTAGTCTATACACCTCCAGCTATCATGTTTTTAACCTTATCACATGTCTGTATTCAGTGATTATCTGATAAACTATTTTGGAGTAGCTATGCAGCAGTTCACAAGAAAACAGAAGCAAGCATAACGCGTGTAATTGCGTAGTACCTTAATGATGATGGTTGAATTCAATATAGTTGATCATTTTGGGACATAATTCTCTAGAGGTTTTTCTTTTTTCCTTTTCTCCTTTTTTTGTGTGCAGCCTTGATTTTCAAACTGCTAGACTGTTGCATCAGTTTCTAAGCTGAAGAGGAGAGAAAAAAATAACTTGTAAGGACTGCAGAAATGTAATATGTACTGTTGCGTGCTGTACTCTTGCAAGATTAAATTGTTATTTCAAAACTGATAATAGAAAAATATATTTAAAGTCATTTAATCTTCGAAGAAATACCAAATGACTTCAGAAGTTGTGGCAAAAGTAGCAGTAGCCTGTCTGCTTGTGGAACTTGTGACAGTCCAACGAATTCAGGAAGACATAACACAGCAGTAAAGTAAATGAATGGCCTGATCATGTCACCTTCACACATGTGGACAGGACACACTAGCCAGGCCACTGATAAAATGCAACATTATGAGCCCTGATGCAGCTTGCCCTACATTTCTCTGGATGTGATTAATCATCAGCACACCTGGATGGCAAAACCAAGCAAAAACGCTGTGGAAAAAACTCGAGCCAAATGACGCATCCAAGAAGCAAGAGGAAAAACTACTTGATCACCACAGACAGGCTCTGAAAGCTGACATGCAGGATTATGTTATAAGAATAAAGCAGTCTTGTGCCCTCTAAACTCTTCAAAGTTCCGTATATCAGACAGATAGGAACTTGAATTGCTCCATCCTCAGAAATTCTTCTGTTTCACTGTACAGTAACTTTGCTGGCCCTTCTACACCAACTCTTCCCTCTTAAAAATTGTTCGGTTCATGGTGTCTTTAGAATTCTTCTAACTACCATTTTTACTTAATTTGTGGTCAATTGGATTCCACTTTAATCTAAATCAAGGGAAGATTAATTGGCCAGCAAGCAATTTTCTCTTTCTTTCATGAATTGTCTGTTGTCCTCCTCATTTATTCACCCTCTAGATCTCCCTTTCCTATTCTGCAAAGAGAAACGCATTACTGCAGGAGGGTTTTCACCTAGAACTGCTGTAATTCTTAGCTTCAGGATATTAATGCTGCACTGTCCAAATGTAGTGTTATTTCCATGACTTCTCCCCCTTCTGTTGTGTGCTTTCCCCGCCACGGTGTACCTGCTTTTTGCTGTTTTATGTTCCATTTCTGGAAAGCCTTCTGTCTGCCTAGGGCTGTATCTTGTTTTATTCCCAAAGTATTTCCTTTAGCAGAGTTTCCCAGCTGGGGAGGCACACAGAGCTCAGTGGAAAAAGCTCTGTGCAGAAAGAACAGGGATTTGCACGGCTTTGATAATTGCTCAGGAACAACAGTGCTGCAGCTGGGAGAAGGAGGAGCAGAGTTGATAAAATCACCTTGGGGCAGGATGTGGATCAGTGTTATCTGCGAAATGCTGCCCTGCGACCACTGCGCTGCCAGCCCTTGTCTCTTGCTCTCCGTGGAGCTGGCCTGCTTCTACCCCCAGATACACTTACAAGCTCCTCAGCTTCTCGCTTCAACCTCTGTCTTTCTGTTCATCATTCAGTCTAAACCACACATTATAACTCTGAGGGAGCCTTAAAGGTAGATCTTGCGCTCCTCTTCCTGCTGAAGAACAGATGGTGATGCACTCTGCTGTCCTGTGGAAATTTCTGCTTGAGTGTCCGGAAAAACAATTTGTAGCTCACCACCCCGAAGGATGCTGCTTGTGCATTGCGTATAACTGACCTGTACGTACTAAAATAAAGGTGATCACATCTTACGCTCCTAGGTGTAAGCACTCGCTGAACTATAAAGGGTTTTTTTGGATTTGCAGCCTGCGCCAGGTACATAGTGGTGAATGAGAGAGGGGAAGGGGCTATTCAGCCTTTCTCTCGGGAGCATTGTTGTTAGGATGATACAGATGGCCCAGCTCTCAGATTCAGACAGCAGGTCTGTATTGTAAACCAGTCTTTTCTTGCAGCACTCGGATGAGCATTTCATCCTCTGAAAGGTTTGCAATAAACACCTTAAGAGATGGAGAAATGCACATGATAAAATGAGTTGGGTTCTCTCCAGCTTCATCTTCCTTTTAGCTCCTGCCTCTTCTCTCAGGAAAGTGAAGTTATTCCAAAGTTAATGGGTCTTTAGGCATTTTGTACTGAACTAAATTTGCATAATCGTAGAATCATAGAATAGTTTGGGTGGGAAGGGACCTGAAAGATCATCCAGTTCCAACCTCCCTGCCATGGCAGGGACACCTTCCACTGGATCAGGCTGCCCAAGGCCCCATCCAACCTGACCTTGAACACCTCCAGGGATGGGGCAGCCACAGCTTCCCTGGGCAACCTGTGCCAACGCCTCACTGCCCTCGTAGTGAACCAATTCCTCCTTATGTCCAGTCTAAATCTGCCCCTCTCCAGTTTATAGCCATTCCCCCCAGTCCTATCACTATGAGCCTTTGTGAACAGCCCCTCCCCAGCTTTCCTGTAGCCCCTTCAGGTACTAGAAGGTCACTATAAGGTCTCCTCAGAGACTTCTCCAGGCTGAACAACCCCAATGTTCTTCAAAGGGGCATATTCATCTGCATCCTAGCCACAGGGAAGTGTTTCAGTACTTGGGTATGAAATGATAACTCCTTTCCTTAGGTAATGATCATTGCTGATAGAATGAGATAGGAGAGGAAAACACTGAAACGCCACTTTCGTACCTTCTTGAGTTTCCCTGTTGACTGTAGCTTCCTTCTTTGACAGTATTGCTCATTGCGTTAAGTCTGCTGTACTTAACAGGAGCTAAGTGTGATGTGAGCTTCCAAACGTCCAGGGATTACAGTGTCCCTTACTGTCTCTGTGACATTTGTTGGCAAGCACCTGCTTTTGCCTCCCTGCTCCTTAGCCTTACTCAATTCTTCTCAAGACCTATGCCTTGTCTTCAGGGCTATGGCTGGCAGAAGAAATCTGTGTTAGGTGTTAAGTTTTAAACAAATGGCCCTCCTAGACTTGCATCTCAACATTAAGAGAACTGTGAATTAAGATAAAGCTAAGCGTATATGTAGTTTGTGGGCACTGCTACCCTGAATAAACCTTCATCAACTCTTTCAAACCAAGAAAAACTCTTACTAGTGCTCAGAGATTAGAACCTATTTGGAAATTTACTCCCAGTTTGGGCTGTCATACAAACCTGATGTGTAGGGTCAGACTATTTGTTAAGTTTATTATTTTTTTCTTATTTATAACAAGAAACCAGTGGCTTTCTTCTCAAGACGTATTTAACAAATACTGCCCAACTGGGAGAAGTGATTCCTGTTTATCTCACCTCTCATCTATTCTTGTAGTTCCTTTGTTGTATCCCTACATCTTAACTTCCCATCTGGGCCTTCCTCTGGGAAGGAATAAATCACAAGCAGGAGCCACCACTCTGTACTGTGATAAGATGTCATCTTTCTTTCAGGTTTCTTCTAAATTCTGGTGTTACATTTTCCCCTGATGGTAGAGTTCAAACACAGAAATTCTCATTTGTATTCAGGTTAGTGAGTGAATTTCAGACTTTTACAAGTGGCTTTATGGTGGTTGCTCAGCACCGATGTTCCCAACTAACTCCCCTCCTAGGCTGGCTCTTTGTGGAGAAAGAACATTCACATTAATTGCAAAAACTATTCTCTAATCCACATAATTCTTTAATTCAAGTCACCTTTCTCCAGAGATGAACCTAAACTTGTATTGAAGTCTCTCTAAAACCCATCCAGTTTCCTCACAGAAGCATCTTCAAAGCAGTCCCTACCCTCCCCAGACTTGGTCTCAAAGAGCAGGGCACAGAGTGTTTGTCTGGTTTCACCCATAGAGCGTTGCTGAGGCTTTTTTTGAGAATGGAAGAGTTGGAACGTTTCACATGTAGTTGGTTTAATGTTGCTCTCTATTATTTTTTTAAACTGCATTAAGCTTTTGGCACGTGACTGCAATGAGCTACGTGCTGATCAGCAGATTGTGATGCTGCTCGCTAAATGCGATGGCACGTGGCTGGACACACCCCTGAATGATGCGTCGCTGCCTGTGACAAAACTCCAGGGTTTTCCTTTGCAAACAGAGGGAAGAGAGGTGATGTTTGGTTATGGGAACTTTTAGAGAATCCGGAAAACTAACATTCAAAAACCCTTTTATTTTTGTCACTCCACACATCTGGCGGGTGCTGATGTGAGGGCTCTTCTGCTTGTTGTTTCTTCTTGTTGCTCCTGCTCCTTCCACAGAGTTCACATGAACGCTTTTGTGGATGACTTCTACTTTCCTGCAGACCTTTCTTTTCTTGACGTTTAATCCAGATTTTTATTTGATTTAATCTCATTTACAGCCATAGTGCTCTGGTATTTAAAATGGTCCTTGAAACAGCTTTAAAGATGCATAATTGTACATTATAGGGGAAGGCTGTGGATGCAGCGTACCTGGACTTCAGTAAAGCCTTTGACACAGTTTCTCACAGCATTCTGCTTCAGAAACTGGCTTCCGCTGGCCTGGACGGGCACACCATCTGCTGGGTTAAAAACTGGTTGGATGGCCGGGCCCAAAGGTAAATGGAGTTAATTCCAGCTGGAGGCTAGTGACAAGTGGGGTTCCCCAGGGCTCAGTGCTGGGTCCAGCCCTGTTCAATGTCTTTATCAATGACCTGGATGAAGGCATCGAGTGCACCCTTAGCAAGTTTGCAGATGGCACTAAGCTGGGTGGAAGTGTTGATCTGCTGGAGGGTCGGGAGGCTCTGCAAAGGGATCTGAACAGGCTGGACCGCTGGGCTGAGACCAATGGCATGAGGTTTAACAAGGCCAAATGCCGGGTCCTGCACTTGGGGCACAACAACCCTGTGCAGTGCTACAGACTAGGAGAAGTCTGTCTAGAAAGCTGCCTGGAGGAGAGGGACCTGGGGGTGTTGGTTGACAGCGACTGAACATGAGCCAGCAGTGTGCCCAGGTGGCCAAGAAGGCCATGGCATCTTGACTTGTATCAGAAACGGCATGACCAGCAGGACCAGGGAAAGGATTCTCTCACTGTACTCAGCACTGGTGAGGCCGCACCTTGAATACTGTGTTCAGTTTTGGGACCCTCACTACAAGAAAGACATTGGGTCCTGGAGCATGTCAAGAGAAGAGCAACAAAGCTGATGAAGGGGCTGGAGAACAAGTCTTATGAGTAGCAGCTGAGGGAACTGGGGTTGTTTAGCCTGGAGAAGAGGAGGCTGAGGGGAGAACATATCACTGTTTATGACTACTTGAAAGGAGGTTGTAGAGAGGTGAGTGTTGATCCATTCTCCCAAGTGACAGGTGATAGGACAAGAGGGAATGGCTTCAAGTTACACCAGGGGAGGTTCAGACTGGACATTAGGAGAAATTTCTTCACCAAAAGAGTTGTCAAGTACTGGCAGAAGCTGCCCAGGGAGGTGATTGAGTCACCATCCCTGGAGGTGTTTACAAGGCAGGTAGACGAAGTATTTAGGGATATGATTTAGTAGTGGATGGGTACGGTTGAACTCCATGATCTCAAAGGTCTTTTCCAACCAAGCGATTCTATGATTTCAATCTGTAGATTTCATGAGCTCCTGAAACAGTAGTTTAGCTCTGTGATGTCTGTTTGTCTGGGTAACTACAGTCTTCCATCATTCTCTATCATACTTCTCTGAGAACAGAACTTACTGTATGTAACTTACAGTCATAACTTCACTGTGATACATATGTAACCCATTTAGCATGAAAAAATAATTGTTGCCTAGTTCTTTTTACTAATTTATCACTTGGCTCAGTTCCTATTGACTAGTTGAAAACTTAGAGACATTGTGATGCTGGATCTGTAATGTACCAGTAGGTTTTTAAACACAGAGTTGATTTGGGACTGGAAGTCATGACCATCTCTTTTATGGGCTGCTATAACCCAAAGTGATTTATATGTTTTTGAAACCCACCATCATGAGCTCTGCAGAAGGAGGCTTGCTTCCCTGGCTTTGATAACTTGCTCTTAGCATATGCAATCAGAGGCATGTATTGCATAATTGATGTAATTCGGTTACACTGTGGTTTGCTGTCCTTAGCTATGTATCACTGTGTCTGTCTGGAATCAAATAACTATATAAGAGTGAGAGCTGGTTTGGTAGAATATTCACAGACAGATTAGAGAAGCCCAGATCTTCCTTGCAGCGATATAATTGATAGCAAACAAGAAAAGTAATGTTGTTTAATTTTTTAATTTAAAACAGATCTCATGTCTGAGATGTTACAGGAATAAACATGTGAGAAGTCTGGAACTGCCACCAGCTGTGAGCCTCAGCCGTTAGCTGTAAGAGCCAAACGGACTGCAACAAATTTGAGTGATATGTATAAAACAGAAATGCCCCAAGCTATATAAACATGTTCTCTGTTGACCTTAATTTTTAGTTGGCAAAAAAATATTATGCTAGCTTAGCTATGTGAAGGTTTAAGAATACCGAGAGCAAATTACTAAACTTGCAACCACAGAGATCCTCATCATGCAATGGCAAACATAAAAACCCATGAAAATTTTCAGATTACTCAAGATCTACTGCTGACTACATGAGTGCATATTATCTTTTTTCTGACATATCTCTGAATATCTAATGTACATTTCTGAGTGCTCTGAAAAACATCATCCCTCAGTGTTTCATTTTGTGCATTCAGAATCACTGTGCACTTTTGAAATCACTTCCTCATGTCTTGGTTTCCCACTTCTACAACTGAAATGATACCTCATCACAAAGTCTTGTGGAGAGGAGTTAAAGTTTGCAGAGGTACTACAGTGATTTGCCAGAGAAAAGTCAAAATTTGGAAGGTGCCACCTCATTTGGAGCAAGGTGTGCACAAAACTATACAGGGCTGTACAGGAAAAAAGGGAATTGAACTGCTCATTTTTAACATCCTCCCATCAGGTGAAATGAGGCAAGAATCCTCTGGGAAGAAAAATAGTAAATATTTATTCTGAATGAGGCTAGTCATTCAGATGCTTCTCATCCTCATTCCTCAACTCATCTCATCTGCCCTCTAATTACAGGATGTTTTTCATAGAATCATGGAATCATAGAACAGTTTGGGTTGGAATGGACCTTAAAGATCATCCAGTTCCAGCCCCCCTGCTATGGGCAGGGACATCCCCACTAGATCAGGCTGCCCAAGGCCCCATCCAACCTGGCCTTGAACACCTCCAGGGATGGGGCAGCCACAGCTTCCCTGGGCAACATGTGCCAGTGTCTCACCACCCTCATCGCAAGGAATTTCTTCCTTATGTGCAGCCTAAATCTTCCGCTATCCACTTTATAGCCATTCCTTCCTAGTCCTATCACTACAAGTCCTATCACTATTCAAGGAATAGATACAAGATACATATAGTTTAGAGACAGGAGCACTGCCAGAGTTGACTGCTGTGCCACAAGAGACATGGTTTTATCTGGCTCCTGCCTAAGATGTCCCAAGGTAGCTGAGTCTCTGACAGAGAAGAGATGAAAAGCAGGTTTTGTCATGGCCATGGGGAGCTGGACATTCCTTCTCTTTTCCCTCTCTAAATATGGGATTGTGTGTTTGTGGAGAGGAACATCTTTGAGAAAAACACATTGTTATAAAACAGACCAAAATAAAACAGACCAAAAGAGTGAACGTATGTATAGTCTAAAATGAATGTGTGTGTAATTTAAAAACCTGCTAGCTGTTTGAACTATACCTTCAGGTCAATTTTACTTAAAGAAATGCATGCCTCACTGGAAAACAAAAGTAAGTGAGATATTTTAGCTCACGATGTCTGTAGAAGCATCCTGAGGACAAAGCTGCTGAGCCTAGTTGTCTGTAACAGTATCTCCCACCCCTGCGTGCTCCAGCTGATCCGTAGCGCCTCAGCTGCGATCCTGGGAGGTCGCTTGCAGTGCTGGTGGTTGCAGTGACACATGAAAGCGCAGCCATTGGCACTGCCCCAGTGTGAGGTGAACAGAGGTAATGTAAACACATCCATCATAGACCATGCCTTTCCTCGCCCTCCCTGGGTACCAGGGCAGCATGTGCCACCTCCGTCTCTTGGCATCAAGTGCTTCATCAGTGCTGACTTGCAGTTCGGAAAGGCTGGTGTGCTCTCTAGACAAGGAGGGGGCAAAAGGCTGCTTTTTTAGTTTGTTTCCCATCTTCCTGTGTCACACACACTTTGTGTAGATAGTTTAATATCAGCAAGTTGGCTGTGGTTGCCCCTGAGGCAGTTTGTTTGCAGATGAGGTTATAATTGCTCTAAGTGGGTTTGATGAGAGTCTGTGAAATCACTTCAATATTGTCTGTGCTGTTTGTGTCCCTTGCTCCACAGCTCCAGTTCAAGGCAAAGCAGAGAGCTGAGGGCATAAGCTAGTGCTCACATTAGCCTGGACTGTTCCCTAGCGCCCCTTCACCTGCGAATAAGGGTGTGTGGGGCACGTGCAGTGCTGTGCAAACGCATACATCTTGTATGTGCATGTGCTAATGAACCCCTCGGTCTGCAGAAACCTGCAGATGGAAGTATGATCAACAGCTTGTGCAGGGCGCGGGGTGATACGCTCCATGCATGGAGGCTGCCTGTGACAGCTCTGCGTGCCATCTTCTTGCACAGCACGGCTGACACGCACGCACCCAGCATGTGCCCAGTCAGCCCAGGCACGCATTCATCATTTCTGCAGGACAGGCTTCCCGATCGGCAAGGCCAAATGGAATCTCCTCTCTCCAAAAGTCGTCCTCTGACTTGTCTTCCTGTGGGTGAAGCACTCACAGATCACGGGTGCTGCAATAGCCGACATCTGCTTGTGGAGGAAACAACACTCTGGGACCTGCTCCTGCTACGTGAGCCAGCGGGGGTCGAATAATTGGGAGAAAAACTTCTCCTTTCCTTTGGAGTTGTAAGTGCCAGTAACTATCAGATGTCTCTTCAGTTGTCAGGCTCTGGCCAAACTGACTCCTGGTAGTTTTAATGGAGCTTCATGGAAATAAATCCCGTTAAAGCAGTGAGGTGAGGGAGGCAAAAAGCAGAGTAAACAGGAGGACTTAAGAGAGAAGTCTTTGTTCTTGTGTCCCCAGAGCAGCCCAGCGAGGTCTGGGAACAGTGTGGTGTCCCCAGCTAGGAAAATGGCACCTCTCTGTCTTTGAACTTCCCTGACCTTTTACGTTATTTCAGTCTCATTCTCTGGAGTTCAAGGTACTGGCTGTGCTTCAGGAATTTGCAGGCATAAACACTCATCAGTGTGGCTGGCACTATGATGAGATGAAAAGGGAGCTGAGAAAGAATAAAACACATCCAAAAGCCAAACAAAAAGTGCACAGGGTTTGTAAACAAAGCATGTAGAGCTTCCCCAGTGCTGCCCAGAATGCCTGCTTCCTTCCGCCCTCCCAAGCCCAAGGCTCTTTCAAAGCCATGCAGGGTTTCTCTCATAACTTTAATATAGCATATTAATTAGGGAGGTTTTCACTTAAGCCAAGGCAACTAGTTAGTAGGAAATTCCAGAGTCTGCTGAGTGGCTGCCGATTTTTCTGCAAGTGTAGTTTTTCCATTTCCTCACTGTAAATCTACTTTTTAATCCCTTCCTGTTCCTCTGTCTGGGGAACCGTGCCGTGCTGAGCTAGGCTGCACGCTGGTGGCACATCACTATCCATTCGTGCGCTGGGACTGCACTTTTTTATGTTGCATCTGTCCTTGAGTTCTCAAAACCCCTTTGTATTTGGTGCTATCGAAGTATATGCCATGTCATAAAGATCGGCAGTGCCAAAGCAAGAAGTCTGACTCAGAGAAAATTTCCCATCGAAATTCTTTTCTCTTCTGCCTTTGGGATGAGGTTCTTGAGCTGAATGTGACATAACCTGTTTTAAAGTTTCACAAAGGACTTCCAGACCTAGACTGACTCACAGGTTGTGGGACATGCTGGCAGTGCACTGAGCGGTTTGGAATGTGTTATACGGAGAAGCATCGAAGTGCACTGGTGACCAAGTCTGCGTGTTTTGTGCTGGCTGTCTTATGCAAAGTTAGCTCACTTGTCCTGGTGCAGCTGTTCATCCGTTAGATCCTCCGTTTTCCGAGGGGAGAATTCGTTGCAGTTTACTGCTTCCTCACAAGGGAAAGAGGAGGTGCAGGCGCTGATCTCCTCTGTCTGGTGATGAGTGATAGGACCTGAGGGAATGGCAGGAAGTTGTGCCAGGGGAGGTTTAGGTTGGATATTAGGAAAACGTTCTTCTCTCAGAGGGTCGTGGAGCACTAGAACAGCTCCCCAGGGATGTAGTCACGGTGACAAGCCTGAAAATATTCAAGAAGCATTTGGACAACACCCTCAGACACACGGCGTGAATGTTGGGGTTGTCCTATGCAGAGACAGGAGTTGGAGTTGATGATCCTTGTGGGTCCCTTCCAACTCAGGACATCCTAGGATTCTTTCCCCTGCTTCTCCGTCCGGTCCTTCCTGGTAGCAGGAGCAGAAGACCGTGCTGTTACCATGCCAGACATTGTTTATGGGCACATCGAGCCTGTACACAGCATGCATGAAGGGCTGGCTGTTAAGCCTCTGCTGCAGAGGGGAGTGCATGTATGAGCACAGCCTTTGTGGATGTGGTAACAGCAGAGCACCAGCTGCTCCCTTGCTTGTGCCTGCTGGTCAGCCCATGTATCACTGCAGAGACTGTCCGGGAGCAGCAGTAAACATTCATTGTGGGTTTGTTTTGGTTTTTTTTTTTGGTTTGGTTGTTTTTTTCTTTTGCTTTTCCTCTGCCTGTGAAACATCTGTAAGTAATTAAACCCACATTTCAGCCTGCCTCTTGAGTACAAGCAGACACATAGAGAATAACATGTGCTATGTACAACCAGCTGCAGCTCCTCTGACAGCTGCTAAACCCAGCCTGTGCCAGTCCCTGTGATTTGCAAGCCGCTCCCTGCTGCACATGGTGGAGCCCCAGGGCTCCTCTCGGGGCTGTGGACACACACACAGAGCTGCATCTCTCCCCTTCAGGTCTCACACTGGTGACTTGATAGCCTTCAAAGTCTGTGTCAGCCCTACTTTCTGGATGCTCAAATGTACGTTCTCCTCAAATAGACTCAGCCATGTCATTGGCTGCTTTTGCACCCAGCTGAGGAAGGCTGGTCTATTCCCTGCCCCTCTCCTAGGCCATCGTCCTCTCCTACCACTTCCTTCACTGAGCTACATGCCTCTATTGCCATCAACCACAGGTAGGAGTTTGGTCTCACTAGTTTTCTGACTTTGCATCTCATCTAGAAAATACCACAAGCACAGGTAAGTTCATACTTCGGTGATGCTATATGTCCTGTTCAATGTCTTTATCAATGACCTGGATGAAGGCATTGAGTGCACCCTTAGCAAGTTTGTGGACGACACTAAGCTGGGTGGAAGTGTCGATCTGCTGGAGGGTAGGGAGGCTCTGCAAAGGGATCTGAACAGGCTGGACCGCTGGGCAGAGTCCAATGGCATGAGGTTTAACAAGGCCAAGTGCCGGGTCCTGCACTTGGGGCACAACAACCCTGTGCAGTGCTACAGACTAGGAGAAGTCTGTCTAGAAAGCTGCCTGGAGGAGAGGGACCTGGGGGTGTTGGTTGACAGCGACTGAACATGAGCCAGCAGTGTGCCCAGGTGGCCAAGAAGGCCAATGGCATCTTGGCTTGTATCAGAAACGGCGTGGCCAGCAGGTCCAGGGAGGTTATTCTCCCTCTGTACTCGGCACTGGTGAGGCCGCTCCTCGAATACTGTGTTCAGTTCTGGGCCCCTCACCCCAAGAAGGATGTTGAGGCTCTGGAGCGAGTCCAGAGAAGAGCAACAAAGCTGGTGAAGGGGCTGGAGAACAGGCCTTATGAGGAGCGGCTGAGAGAGCTGGGGGTGTTTAGCCTGGAGAAGAGGAGGCTGAGGGGAGACCTCATTGCTCTCTACAACTACCTGAAAGGAGGTTGTAGAGAGGAGGGTGCTGGCCTCTTCTCCCGAGTGACAGGGGACAGGACAAGAGGGAATGGCCTTAAGCTCCACCAGGGGAGATTTAGGCTGGACATTAGGAAAAAATTCTTTACAGAAAGGGTCATTGGGCACTGGAACAGGCTGCCCAGGGAGGTGGTTGAGTCACCTTCCCTGGAGGTGTTTAAGGCACGGGTGGACGAGGTGCTAAGGGGCATGGTTTAGTGTTTGATAGGAATGGTTGGACTCAATGATCCGGTGGGTCTCTTCCAACCTGGTTATTCTATTATTCTATGATTCTATGATTCTATATTTAAATTACATTTTTGCTAGAGCTGGAATCACCTTGGTAGAGATTTATCTGTGTGAAGTCTCCTTGGTTCTCAAAACTCCTCCTTGAAACTGAGATGATACTGTAGCATTAGGAACCAGGGACTTTTATTCTGGATTTTGTCTTCCCTGAATCCTTTTAACATTTCTGAGCTTCACTTATCCTTTCTCTTGCCCTGTTAAAGGACCATGTGCCCTCAGGAGTGCTTTATACATATGAACGCCAGGGCAGGATGAACTGTCACCACAGAATCATAGAATCACCAGGTTGGAAAAGATCCACCGGATCGAGTCCAACCATTCCACCATGTACTTCATTTAGCTGCCTGTGCCACTGCAATGCAGCTGGGTAGGTCCTGTCCTAATGTACTCAAGGAAATGGTGACTCAGACCCATGTTCCAGGTCTGTGGGGGAACTGCTGGGCAGGAAAATGGAAAAGGCTGAAGAAGGGACTGAAATCATGTGAATTGTGCTGGTTTTAGACTTGGCAAGTATGTGACTGATAATGCTGTAAACACGTTTTTATTGCAACCCCTTTCTAATGTGAGGTGGCCTGGTAGACACAAGCTTGTCATGGGGAAGTCAGAGAAAACTCCATATGCAAAAGGAAGCCACTAGGGAGGGAAGAATCTCCAGAAATGTATGGCAGCAGTTGCAAATGAGGGCAATTGTCTCACCCCCCCGACAAAGTGAGGACAAAAGTAGAAGACATTTGCTTTGATACGACCACTGAAATCTTTTAAAGTAGAGAGTAGGGGTCTTTTTCTTCTATGATTTTTTTTCTCGTCAGATTTGAGAGCAAAATTTCTCCTAAAACTATTTTACATGTAAATACAATACATGTAGATTTTTAATCCTCTTCACAATATTTTGAGGAGTTACTCCCGCAAATCTTATGGCATGACTTGCATTAGAAAGGCAAGCAGGTTGTGATTCTATAACTTCAAAAGTTTGTTTTACTGAAAAATAAGGTAATTTTCATTCAAAAAGTTGATTTCATTATATATAATATACCTTTAAAATATATAATTTACATATTATTTATATATTAAAAAATCTCCATACCTGGAGGTTTTTAAGGCCAGGTTGGATGGGGCCTTGAGTAACCTCATATAGTGGGATGTCCCTGCCCATAGCAGGAGGGTTGGAACTAGATGATCTTCGAGGTCCCTTCCAACCCTAACTAATCTATGATTCTATGATCTATGACAGAGGCAGAGCTGCCAGAAGCTGGAGCTGCACCTACAGCCAGTTGTTTCATCTCAGCTGGCAAGTCATGCCATGGGGAGAGGAAGCCTGTAGTGAAACATGTATGGTGTAGGACACTGTTCTTATGTGCCACCATTGGCCTGGCCGTGCATGACTGCCTCCAAGCAACAATTATCTTCCTGACATTTGGTTCATCAGAGGCAAGCCATGGTCCCCCATCTTTGAGATGGGGGGATGCAGTACAAACACAAACTGGGTATATAACAAATGTTGCGGGCTGCCGTCTCTCCTCGATCACACGGCCATAGTTCAGATTTGGGGTGTGGGGTGTTGATCTTTTAAATTCATCAACTGACCAAAATGTGCCCAGTTCCCAGACTCACAGGACCCAAGAAAAGCCTCAGAAGAAGTTACATGATGCCTCAATGTCTGTCTTAGTGACTCGAAGATGCAGTGACAGGATAACAGCAGCAAGTTCCCATACTCACCACTGCTGAAAATAAAAATGTAGGTTTTTTTGGAAGTCCAGTGCAAAGAACTAATTGAGGAAAGAAATAGTAATTCAGTGTAGTAGTATATATGTGCTTAAAATACTTAAGTTTTTCAAAGGAAGATGAAATAGTCGCTGAAAGAGCATTCCTGGCACTGATGGGTTGTTCACAAGCACTCACTCTTTGTCTTCTACAAGCAGCGTGGATCATGGGGCCAGCCCAGGCTCAACAGGATGAACAAAGCAGGGGGGGTCTCCATGTGAGATGGCAATGCAGGTTGCTGAGTACTCGTCTCCTACCGATGCCTCTGCACCTTTGATAATTTGGAAGGTGTGAAGATGTTTTTGTTTTATCTGGAGATATTCTGGAATCTGATCCCAGTCTCATACAAGTAAGGGAGTATTCCGCTCCGGGCAAGCTGATTCTTTAACCCCTGGATTTTCCAGATGAGGAATGCAGCCCTCCTTAAGAGATGCAGCTGCTCAGTTGAAGTGAGAGCCTCCACAAAACAGGGAAAGCAAAGTTTTCTCTAGTCTATTATTGCTGAAACATGCACTTGCCTTTAATTAGTGGTAAATCCAGTTGTTTCAATTAATTTCTACTCTGTCACTCAAGCCTTGAGGGAGGTAACAGCAATAGCTATAGTGATCTGCTAGCACAGGGGCAGCTGGTAATTAGAGGAATCGGAAGGACAGCTGCACATTACCCCTGTACACAGCACATGGTGTGCAAGGCAGGAGAGAAAGAACAGCCTCCCTTACCGCAGCCAGCAGATCTGGCTGCTGCAGCCTTTTCTTGTCCTTCCACTATTACTTCTTGGAAACACCAGTGCCTAGTTCTCTGCTTGGCCTGCCAAGGGAGGATTACATTTCCGTGGCCACCCAGTACAGTCAGGAGTTGTCAGCACTAGCACTCCAGAATCAACAAGAGCTGGAAACTGGGAAGAGGAAGCCTCCAAGCCCCATTTTCTCAAAGGGAGTTAATGGGTGGCTTCCAGTGCTATCCAGTAGAGGCAAGCTGCTCAGCTGTTGTTTTTTAAACGAAAAAGACATAGGAACTAAAGCAGCATTGCCAGCTAAGGTTTTGTTTTTAAACAAACACCACATTAAAAAAATACAAAACAGTTTGCACTTAAAAGTCAGTAAGAAAAACAGACCAACACTGAAGTACAGAAGACTGACTTTGTCAGTTTGTTTTATTACTGGGCACAGCACAGTACCACTCCATATACATACAAGCCAGAGTAATACAAACAGTCCCTATCTTTTTTTTTTTTTTAAATAAGAAAACCCACATGATATTTGGGAGCATTTCAACATCCCAGAGGTCAGCTCTCAAGAGCTGTTTTGTTGCAGTAGCAGCAGTTTTCTTACAAAATACTATGAGTTTTCATGCAGTTAACATGTGAAGCTGAAAAGTCTAAGCTTGCAGCAGTGCTTCTGCTTAATGCAGTCAAGGCAAAGCTCAAAGGCTTGCAAATATGCTCAGTCATGGTCCTTTGCAGTCAAATAAAAGCATACCAGACAGATGCCCAGGTACAGAACTAGAACCCCCAAATGTTTCTAAACCACAGTATCTCAATGCACCAGAGATTTAACCAGTAGAGGTCTAGTTAAAACGCTGCTGTATCTGGACAGCTTTCTTGCAGACAGGACTGACTTCCCACACAGGCAGGATCGCATCTTATGGAGTCAGTTATGTCTGTAGCAGCACAAGGTCATAGAAGCTTGGAGAAAAGCTTCTGTCATTAAAGCAGGCTTAGCTCTTCAGAAAACTGATTTAAAACTAGAAGGCACAAATGCAAGGTTGAACGTGGGCTACAAACCACTGTCTCACAGGAGCAGCTTAGATACCCCTCTCAAGGGGAAACACAACACAGAATAAATACGATATTTTAGAAAATAAGTGCATTACTGTGATCCTTCACAACAAAAGTAGGATCCATAAGAGCCTACAGAGGCTAGTTCTTTTAATATTGCACAGAAGTCCTGAAATTTAGTGTCAGTTCATTGTACTAGAGGTGGGACAGCAGGGGGAAAAAAGTTGTCTTAATTGGCAGAACCTGTAGAAGTCTCCACTACTACACAAACAGCTTTTTGCCAATCTGAGGTAGAATTATATATATACTGCTTAAACCCAGTCAAGTCCTGCTCAACTAGTCATCAAAGAAAGAAAACTAAAAAAAAAAAAAAGGTGGTGTGCACAGAACAGATGAGCCTCTTTCTTCTCTTAAGAGAGAGAGTGCTTCAGGTCTGACTCCCGGAAGCAAGTCTTACAGAGCAAAGTTCCAGCGAAGATCCCTGCTCCCCTCACTAGAAAGCAGTGATGGCTATTGTCATGCTACAGGTCAGGAGTGCTAACAGGTACTAATTGCGAGTTCTATAGCAAGCATGTTTTACTCCACTTCCTCCCTCCCCTACTATTTGCTAATTCTCCCTTTATTCACTCAGTCCAATATATTTTATCAGAGTTAAAACTGTCCCCATCGCTTTCTCCCTTACGTCCCCTTCTCCTGGGACCCTGCCAAAAATTTTCTATTTCAACCCTTAGACTTCTGAGGAACACTTGCAGCTTCTTCCAGAGAATCCTCTGTGTGGTATAGGCATGGAAGGATGGAAATAAGGGCCTCTTCGATGGAAAAGAGATGTTCGTCCTCTGCTTGAGGACAAAAGTAGCGCATAAAGTCTGCCAGTCTCAGCAAGTACTCAATGTTATGACCAGCACAACCACTTGAGACAATGATCTGAGCTGCAATGTCTTCTTCAGACGCTGGGCCGAGGTAAGAAGGGTTCTGGGGTGTTGCAATGTAAACAAGCGCAAGGATGGGTTCCTCCACATCTTTCTCCTGAGGATGGAACTTCACCAGCTTGGTATCATAGCCTCCCAGGACAGCTTCTCGCACGTTTAGGTACTGGAGCGATGCATCAATTTGTTCCCCACGGACTTCATAGGCTACACCCCACGTGCATGCCTGGAAGTGACAGAGCGAGGTGGTTACAGCACAGTTAGGAGCCCCACCGCCATTTCCAGGACAGCCCACACAGCTGCTGGCAGGGCATGGGCACAGGCAGGGGATGACAGGGGGTGGGACATGGCAGGGGCACGGGGCTGGGATGGCAGGTACTCACCCCGCAGTCCTCCAGCAGTGTCACCACCCGGCCGGGCTGTGGGAAGAAGCAGCAGAGCTGTTGGAGCCGGCGTTGCACTGTCCTCCCCCGGTCTCCCATCACGCCCCCTCCTCTCTCCCATCACCCCGACACCCACACTGCCTTCCCCCTCTTTTCTCCCATGCCCCCGACCCTTCCCTCACCCTCTCCCTCCTCCTATCTAGCCCCCTCCCCTCCCATCCCTCCCATCTCCCCCTCTCCCTTCCCTTTCCCCCCAGCACTTACCGCTCCCTCGGTGCCGCGGTGGAAGGAGTCTCCCTGCCAGAACCGCCGGCTGTAGCCGCGGATAAATCCCACTTTGCGCGACGTGAACTCGAAGCCCGGCCTCCACACCAGCGACCCGTACCCGAAGATCCAGAGGGGGGCCGGCTCCCGCTGCTCGGCGGCGTCGGTGCCGGGCAGGCGCTGCGGCTCGAGCTGCTCCCGCTTCATGGCCGGCGCCAGGGCGGAGGGAGAGAAGCCCGGAGGCTCGTTGGGCAGCACGCGACACCGCGCGCCCTTTAAAGGCGCCGCCGCCCCGCCCCGCCCCCCCGGGCGCGCGCGCGGGTGATGCAAGCCGGGAGGGGGGTTTCGCCGGCGCGCGCGCCCGGGACAGACAGAGTGACGGGCGGAGGCAAAGCGGCGCGGGGCTTGCGTCAGGCCGGGCCGGCGGCCCGCACACGCTGTGCCGGGACCGTGCGGTTCCCGCCCAGGGGGCACCGGTACAAACGTCCCCGGGAACTTTAGGCACGTTCTGTTACTGTACAAAGTCTGATTGTAATGTTATCGTGAACTTGACAAAGGTCAGAACTCTGGCGAGTTCGACCCTGTCTGACCTTGCGTTTGAGGGAGAGAAAGGCCCCAAAGAGAGGGGATTCCGGGAGGAGGCACGCCTGGGACGAGGGGCAGTGGGTATAGACTGGAGGGGGCCAGATTTAGGCTAGGCTTAGTGAAGAATTTCTTCACAATGAGAGTGATGAGGCGCTGGCACAGGTTGCCCAGGCTGAGAGAGTTGGGGTTGTTCAGCCTGGAGAAGAGAAGGCCTCCAAGGAGATCTTAGAGCAGCTTCCAGTACCCGAAGGGGCTACAAGAAAGCTGTGGAGGGACTGTTTACAAATGCTTGTACTGATAGGACTGGGAGGAATGGCTATAAACTGGAGAGGGGGGATTTAGACTAGACATAAGGAGGAATTGGTTCACTACGAGGGTGGTGAGGCACTGGCACCGGTTGCCCAGGGAAGCTGTGGCTGCCCCGTCCCCGGAGGTGTTCAAGGCCAGGTTGAAGGGGGCCTTGGGCAGCTGGGTCTGGTGGGAGGTGTCCCTGCCCATGGCAAGGGGGTTGGAACCTGATGGTCTTTAAGGTCCCTTCTAACCCAAACAATTCTATGCTTCTGCGATTCTATGATTCTATGTTCAGCACAGACAGTGCCGCACATGAGACATTCTCATCTCAATGTGATTGAGAGCAGCCCTATGGAAAAGGACTTCAGGGTGTTGGCGGATCAGAAACTGGGCATGAGCCAGCAATGTGCACTCCCAGCCTAGAAGGCCAACCTTATCCTGGGCTGCATCAAAAGAAGCGTGGCCAGCAGGGTGAGGGAGGGGATTCTGCTCCTCTGTTCCTCCCTTGTGAGACCTCACCTGGAGTATTGTGTTCAGTTCTGGAATCCTCAACATAAGAAGAATATGGAACTATTGGAATGGGTCCAGACGAGGGCTACAGGGATGATTGGAGGGCTGGAGCACCTCCCATATGAGAATAGGCAGAGAGAGTTGGGGTTGTTCAGCCTGGAAAAAGAGAGGGCTCCAAGGAGATCTTAGAGCAGCTTCCAGTACCTGAAGAGGCTACAAGAAAGCTGCGGAGGGACTTTTTACAAAGGCTTGAAGTGATAGGCCTAGGGGCAATGGCTATAAACTGGAGAGGGGCAGATTTAGTCTCAATGTAAGGAGGAATTGGTTCACTATGAGGTAGTGAGGCACTGGCACAAGTTGCCCCGGGAAGCTGTGGCTGCCCCATCCCTGGAGGTGTTCAAGGCCAGGCTGGATGGGGCCTTAGGCACCCTTGTCTGGTGGGATGTCCCTGCCCATGGCAGCGGGGTTGGAACTGGATGATCTTTAAGGTCTCTTCCAACCCAAACTGTTCTGTGGTTCTCTGATTTTCAAAGAATGAATATTGTCTGGAGCAAAAACATGCTGTCAGAGGGACACTGCCTAACTTTGAAAAAAATGCAGTTACTTAGATGAAACTTAATTCTACTTTAGCTTAAATCAAAGATATTCCACTTTTTGTAATAGTGACTACTTCTTGAATCAACCCCAGCCCGTGGGGTGGGGCAGGATGTGCCCGTGGGGGTGGCAGGTGGTGGGATTCTCACCTGCTGACCCCAGTGGGGCACCTGCTGTCTGACCCTGGGGCACATGGAGCAGAGCGTGCTGTGCCCAACTGCAGCACAACAAGCAGGCAAACCCTCCTTGGAAGCCTGCCCTGCACTTGCTCCTGGGTTTGGCTTCGTCCCAGAGCCTAAGCTGCGGCCTCAGAAAACCAAGCGGTTAATATTAAACTGAGTGAAGCGACAGCTCCAGACATCAGCAGAGCTGAAGTGCAAGGCATGTAGGTGAAACAGGCCAATAGCATCTGCACAAATGGAAGGAAATAGTGCTGAATCCGGCCAGCTGAGTGCATTTTCACTTCTACTACACCCAGGCTGGAGTGTGGGCTTGTTTAATACTTAACGGTTGCTATGAAGATGACTCCAAGAGCTCTTTGTGTGTGAGATGGAGTCCCAGCTGGAAATCGGCTTTAGGCAGGTTCAGCTGAAGAGCCCAGCTAGAGGTGGGCTCAAATTACAAAGTTTTATATTTGGTTGCAGGAGTGTGGGGGGGAGTGGGGTATGAGAAGCAAAACCAGTGAGAGATTTTAATGGAATTGTTTCTCATTATTGTTCTTGACCTCTGCATCTAATCACTCCAAACAGTCTATTTACAGCCTTTTCTTTAGTTTCCTGTTGGGTCCCATCCAATCAGCACCCACCTTTCCATTCCACTTAACCAAGGCATTGCAGCTACAGCACACACAGACTGCGCTGGGTGCTCCCTGTACCTTGGCACACTCACTGTGAGTGACATCAACAGCCTGCAAGGCTGTCACATCTGTCCTGTCATGCCGTGCCTTCCACAGCATGTCCTTCTCACCTGCCCTGCAGGACTGACTCTGACTTGTCACCTTGGGTGACCCTTCACAAGGTCAGCCTTAACAGAGCCCAAAGCTCTTTAATTTTCCTCTCCACTTGTGCTTTTCACAGTCGCTTTCTCCATCTTACTCAGGCTCAAAGGTATGGGGTCAGCTCTGTGTCCTTCTAGCCCTTGTTGTTACAGGCTTGCAGGCTCTTACTTCTTCCTGACCAGTCCCTTTCCACAAGCAGAATGTGAATCCATCCCCTGTTTATACAGCTGCTGTACTTGTTCTTGGTCACAAGCAAGAAAGTGCTCTAGAAAGTGTTCTTAGCAGCTGTCTGCATCAAAGCTCTGCTTGGCAAAACAGGAAATCTTACCTTTTTAGTCTCACGGATCCTGGCTCCTAAGATACAAGATTCCAGCCTTACCTGTGCAATTTGTCAGTGCTAAAATAATGTGGCCTTTCAATCAAGTGAAACTAGTTTCATCTGGGAACTAAACCAGTCCTCTGTGTCTCATTGCAACAGGCATTCAATTTTTGTATTTAGTTCTTTAGTTTTTTCCTGCTAAAATCCTGCTAATTTGAGCAGCCTCCCAATATGTGGTTAACAAAAGCATTAAGACATCGACTGTAGCCGTGTCATCCTTATCGAGCAAAGGCAGAAACAGTGACAGACAAATCAGTCTCTAAAAGATAAGCTGAAGAATCTTTTGCTAGGTTCTGGTCTAAGTGATACCAGTAAAATAAATCTTGCCTCTTTCTTTGGCTTTCCCAAGGATGTGAATTTTATCCATCTGAGAAATGCACTGGATTATGCGTGTCTCACAAACGAAGCACTAAGTATCTTGTCTGCTAGTACAAGCTAAGGAAAATTTGGTAAAGAAATAAAGAATATGGTACTGGGAAGTGACTGCATGCTTGCTGACAGGGGAAGAAAATTGCTGCTTTCCATTGCAGAGCTGTCTCAGTTGTGTGTCTTACCTTGCCAAAGGACTCTGCTACATAGCTAGACTGGGTTTGCAATGGAGCGCCAGTGCCTAAAAGAAAAGCCTTAGGGGGTCAGCTTCAGATCCAGAACCATTTAAATGCTATTGGTCTCTGGTCCCTTCAGTGCTGTTACACCCAGATTGGTTAGGTATGAGGTTAGAATCTCCTTTTGAAGTCAGGTCCTGATTTTCTCATGTAAAGATGTTGGGATATTGCTCCATCATTAGGAGCATGGCCTGGGGGAAGTCTGTTATTGAAGGTGTGACACATACAGTAAGAGGTTAAGATTATTTTATTGTTGTTACAAGCTTTCATTAATACATTTGTTGTTACTGACTGTACCTTCATTATACTTTGGTTTAATAAACCAAGGGGCATGAGGATAACCAGGGGTGAAGGGCTGAGCAGACGAGGTGTCTTGCAGATGGTACAGATGCAGCTATACAAGTAAAGCAAGTGAATACTAAGGGTAGGATTTAGTGTCTGTTAGTGTTGTTCAAGCTTGTATTCGTAAGGCAAGAGGAACAGTCTGCCAAACTAAACTGCAGTCTTCAAATAGGTGTGAGGGAGGATGCAGAGCTGTAGTGGAGTTAACTGTTAAGGAACAGTTGAGGTAGGTTCAAGAGTACAACAAAAGGAGATGGGGAAAAACACAGGACTTCAACAGCTTAAAGGTGCCTAAGGGGAAAGGGAACGGAAGAGGATGGTCATACTCTGATAATTATAATAAAAAGTGCTTAACAGCAGTAAGAACTTTTATTTTGGCCTGGAATCCTTTAAGAAGCAGAAAAAGACAATTGTAGCTCTACTTGTTACAACTTGAAACTATTTTTCTGGGTTCTGGGAAAAGGATGAGCTAGTTTCTCTTCAGCAGTGTATGCTCTGCTTCCCCAGAGTGAGCGTTCCCATCTTAGTGCCTGGTGACTAAGTCATTGCCAGAGCTGCCTGTTTTTCAGGATAGTGGTGAATCACCTGGAGCCAGAGGAACCAACCACAGGGCTAGCATGACACGTACCAGGGGACTGAAATGGTCATTAGCTTCATCTTATGTTTCAGGCTTTTATTTGCTTCAATAAGCTGAGGCTACACATTAGGTTTTACCAAAGTTGTTCTATTCAGAAAATATCAACTGGGGGCAGGAGGACTGCAGGTTCATTTCCAGGTACCACCATATCTTCCTCCACCAGCTTGACACTGCTTTTCTTTCTGTACAGTGAGCAGGCAGGAGAATCTGAAAAATGAATATGCCCCTTTTCGCTAAGGCTTCAGTAAAGGTTGCAGCTACTGCAATTGGAGGTGGGTTTTAGAACAATGCCACAGATGTTTTAAAGCAATGTAGGTCAGTATTATTCCCCTGATATTCACAATGCCATATCCATGTGCATCACCAAGGGTCTTCTGTTTGTTGAATCCAGTTCTTATCGCATTTATGAATCTCCTCCAGATGTGAATGCTTGGCATACAAATACACAGTCATCCTTGTTTCAGACATGGAAATACAGAAGTAGCATTGTCAAAGCTTGGGGATCAGGAATGATGTATGTAGGCAGGGGTTTATTTGCATTTTTTTTGCCACATCCAAGGGGAATGCATTTTTGTTGTTAAATATTTCAACTCATGGAGTTACATACAGTCCCAAGCAAACAGAAGAACAAAAAATGGCAAAGGACATTCTGATACTTTAAGGAGAACAAACCTAAACTCTATCAGATACAGTACTGTAAGGACTCAAACCCAAAAGTCTGCACATCTAAGACAACACAAAAACTGTGCATACAAAGCACCATTCAGGCAGAAATCAAACAAAGCAATGAAACCGGTCTCCACATTTAAGCAGCCTGTGTGTTAACGCTAATAGCAGGTTTAATAGTTTAGAGGATTCTTCTGCAGGACAGAACTTTGCTGCTGCTGACCCAACCACGTTCGGTCTGTTCACCCCTATGGCTGCCACAGCTCTGGCTGTTGTCAGTTGTGTTGGTAGTTTTTGCAGTGCACCCAATTCACATCCCAAAGATTACTGAATGCCCACAGATGAGAATTACAAACTTGATTCAAGCCATGACAAACTTGGTTTGTATTTGAACTAGTTATGTGAGGGTAAAAAAGAAGAATCATAGATCCAAACGCCATCAATCCCCAGTGACCTGGTAGCTGACTGAGAAGTTCACTGAAGAAAACCCAGCATTATCTTTTTAGCTGTCGAGCCTTGTACACCAAAGTGATCTGCTGCACTGTGCTTTTTGCTTATTTCCCCTCCCGTTCTCACTTCAGGCTGGTGGGCAGTTTCAAACCTGCTGGCAGGAGCTGGCCTTGGTTGCTCTGGTCCCCCTACCCCTCTGTCACATTCCCTGCTGCTGCCTGACACTGAGGTCCCCCCAGCACTGGTGCATAAAAGAAATTCTCCATAAAGTACCAGAAATCAAATTTCAGACTGGTTTTCATCTTGGTTAAAAGCAGACAGTGACCAGAGACTGAGGAGACAGTGTGCGGGGTTATAGGAGAAGCTTAGGGAATTTTATGCTTTCTTACTTTTAGGGCAGGAAAGAAACTCAAGCACTCCCTACTAGCACAGCTGTAAGGATGATCAAATTGGTTACTGAACACAAGAGCTGTGTATAGACTTGCTGGAAAGCCCTTTTGTTTGAGCCCATAGCATCCCAAGCCTAGGGTCTCATCTGAGTGTCAGGCTGTGAGCTGTGAACTACATTGGCTCATCCTTTGGTGCAGTTTAACTCCCTGCTCCTCATGGCCTTACTCTGCTGCCCAGACACTGTGCTGACACCTAGAACAGCCTTTTGAGTAATCATGTGGATGTCCATGTTGTCAGCTTTAAGGTGAGACACAGATACGGGAGCCATGGGCCCACGTGGCTTGGGCTGGGAACCTCAGCCTTGACTGTAAATGTCAGCGCCTTATCTGGACTGATTTAGTGTTGTTGTTTAGCTTCACATTAGGAGGTGATTTAGTTTCACTTCCAGTATACAGAGAAGAAAATTGGGTCTATAGCTAAAATTTTAACAAAGCAGATCCAAGAAAAACCTGAAGGAACCGGCTGACACAAGCAGGTAGGCTGAAGAGTCCAAAGATGGAAATGTGGAAGATCCTCAGAATTTGAAGTCAAATCTAGAAAGCAATCTATGATTGGCATCCTGGGCAGGGAAGAAATATTTTAGGGAAGTAACCAGCTGATTTCAAAATGGATTTAAGAAATAATAGGGAGTTTATACAGAATGGAAAAGGTATAATGCACCAGTGAAATCTTTGTTTTGGCACTTTGCTATAGAATGAAGCAAGAAATGCAAAGAGCTTCAAACTCAGTGAGAAGCTTTCTAGTAAAATAAAAGAGGTTCAATAAAGAAATGAGATTACAGGCAGCGATACGACTGTCAAGGCTAAAGATAGCCTAGATGCAAACCAATAAAAGATAGGATGGTGATTGCTATGAGGCTTTAAAAATAATTGCCACATCTGAAGCAAAAGCGAAAAAAAACAAAACCAAAAGCTCTGAAAGCTCCTGGTGCTTGTGTCAAGGGAGGTGAAAGAACAGACACAAACCAAGAGTTTATTAGCAAGGAATGTAAATGTATCTAAGTGGGGCAGGTACCACGTGACTGGAAAATAGCAAGCAGTGCCTGTATTTGAGACATGAAAAGTAAAATGCAACATAGCAAACAGAAGATGTATTAGCCTTACCTCAGTAACACATAGGTCTTTCTACTATGTGCTTTGGCAGGAAGAATAACTCAAGATGCAAAAGTGGTCAAAATACAAGGTGGGTTTAACTAAACACTTCACTGCAGGCTGACTTCGCAGCTCACTGATAATGGGCTTTTTCAGGGAAGAGAATGTGCAATAGATGTAGTGTGCCTGAGCTTCTGTAAATTATTAAATAGAGTAATGCATATCAAGTTATTAGGTGAGATGTAGGCAGGAATTGTAAAGGGGAGATGATTGCACTGGATAAGAAAGGGAAAAATGGCGAGGCATTAACTGGGCTCTGTTATTTTGAGGCACACCAGTGTGATTCTGGGCTGGATGAGGGGAACACCTGCCAGATCAACAGGAGTTAATACTGTTGCACAATACCCTGCTGAAGCTGCAACTGAAAGACTGTTTACAGTTCAAAAGAAAGATGAAAGCATGGATAGAACAGGGAAGAGCTATTAGGCTGATTGAGGGGATGAAGAGCCCTCCCTTCTAGAGGATGCTGGACTTGCCTGGTCTGGACATACGTAAACAGGGAGATAGGACTGGTTTACATCATGAGGTTTGTCCTGGTGACTGGTGGAAAGAGGAGGAGAAGGGAGCTGTTATTCAAACTGAATTGGCACAAAAGCACATGAGCATTAACTGGACATGAGTGGCCTGGGATTGAAAAGAATATCCTAACCTGCAGAGCAGCAAGTTTGTAAAATTGCAATCCCTGCTCCTCCTGATGAAGAACCAATAACAGAAAAAGAACTTCTTTATGTAGATTTAACTGCAACAGAGTTTATGTGATGTCATCATATCCATTACCTCCAGTGCCTTTCCATCCAGTGCTCCTGTTTGAAGGGCCGAAGTTTCCATTTCAGGAGCCATTTCATAGCTAGAGGGTAGCCTCAGTCAGTCGGAGCCAAACTCCAGAATTTTAACAGATTTGTGGTGTTGCAAAGGCTTTGTCAGTTTGCAATGATAAGGCTTTGTCCTGAGGTGCTTGCAGTTGTTCTTGCCCATATTGTCATGGTACCATCATAACAGACATTGCTTCTCTGTGGCCTGGATGTTATGCATTAATTTTCTACTAAAACTAAGACACAGCTAGCTAGAAGATGTCCACAAAGTCCCAAACAAGCATAAGATGAGAGCCCTGAAATATCTGAATGATGAACTAATGGCAAAGAAAGAGCTGTAGAACAAATTCAAACCCTGAAGCACTATCTCATCGGCTGACTACTGAGAAATCTACCCCATCCTGAGAAAAACTACCCCATCCCTGAAGGTTTTTAAGGCCAGGTTGGATTTGGCCTTGGGTAACCTGATCTAGTGAGATGTCCCTGCCCATGGCAGGGGAGTTGGAACTAGATGATCTTTAAGGTCCCTTCCAACCCTAACTATTCTATGATTCTATGAAATCCCAAACAAGGTGACATACAGCATCACCTGGAATTTTGAAGGGTGGAGAAAGGCTGAAATTAATGTTCTGCTTGATAGTAGAAAAGTAAGCAACATTGAGATCTGTCACCAAGCTTTAAGAAAGGACCAGAACTAGCTGGCAGCAGCAAAGTTCCCAAATAACAGCTACAAGAGGCTTCTCCTTGGGAACAAAGCCCAGAAACCACAGAGTGAAAGAGAAAGGCCTATAGAAAGAGAGAAAGCGTTAATGGTGGAATGAGACTAAGCAACACAAAAAAGAACCAAATCCTTACTCTACCAGTCAGTAGTTAGAGCCCAGCACAAAAGGAGAGCCAACAGCCCCTCAGCAGCCTTCCTTGCTGTAGGCAGAGCAAAGAATTTGGACCTGCAGTCACCAATAGTCTTTATCTGAGGAGAGAGAGAGAGGGAAGAAAGGGAAGAAAGGGAAGAAAGGGAAGAAAGGGAGGGAGGGAGGAAGGAAGAAAGGGAGGAAGGAAGGAAGAAGGGGAGGAAGGAAGGAAGGAAGGAAGGAAGGAAGAGAGGGAAGAGAGGGAAAGAAGGGGAGGAGGGGAGGAGGGGAGGGGAAGAAGGGGAGGAGGGGAGAAGGGGAGGGAGAAGGGGAGAAAGGAGGGAGAAGGGGAGGGAGAAGGGGAGGGAGAAGGGGAGAAAGGAGGGAGAAGGGGAACTCATCTGCTACACACTCATTCAAATCCTTATCAAGGCAAAAAGGAGGTGCTAACAGTGCTTCTGTTTAGATTCTTGATATTTCCAGGGCATCCAATCAAAGCAATAAACAAACCACCTACCATGTGGGACTTATGGATCAGCATAGAGAAAGAGAGATAAGCAGCTATCTTGATAGGAAGCTATTCCTTCAGTGTGTTCTTCCTTGATAGTTTTTTTGGTGCCTAAGTATGCCTTACCTATATTGTTTTTCACTTTTTTGAACATTTGAGCATTGCTGCAAGCAACTGAGCTAGTTAATGTGGTGTTTAATGCAGAGGAAGGCAAAATGTTCCATGCTGTTGTGTCAGCAAATGGGATTTGCTTATTTTCTAGAATTACTAAAAGCATGGTTGTTGTGACAAAAAAATTGTAAGTGATCCTGAAGCTGTGGCTCATATCAATAAAATTTTTTGCTAGTGACAAATACTGAAGGGCTAAATGTAACCATGCTGGGCAGAATTTTATGTTCTGCTGTTAAGACTATGTCTCTGAAGGAATTCCAGAATTCTACAGAATTCCTATAATAAGTAGCTGAAAAAGCTGTGTTTTATATTTTAGTACCTCTGGCACCTATATATAAATATCAGTTTTGAGGCTTGAAAAATTGCTGTAGATGTGTTATATGTGAGCTATGCTTGGATTTGTGGTACTAATAGGACAGATTCTGGCTCAACAGTAACTCCACTGCTTTTGTGATTTCCTAAATCTTGTCTACTTAGGTTTTGGGGTCCTTAATTATCAACTGTTTCAAAATAAAACCCTGCTTTCCTCCCCTCCTAGTTTGGTAACTTGGGTCTGCAGTTTCCATTGCTGAATCTTTTTGTGATTAGCCAAGAAGATCTGAAGACCTGTCCTTACTAATTACAGGTGCTCTTCCCAAAGACAAGGAGCAGAATGCGCTGATGATCACCACCTTCCTTAAAGCAGTGTTATTTATTTAGAACAAAATGTTGTGGAAAAAACACTTAATAAGCCAAGAAATTACTCACACACCTGCTAAGTGTTGTCTGTCTTCCTTGTGGTGCCCTGGCAAATATGATAAGTGAGTTCTGCCAGCTCTTTAATTCAGAGAGAGCATCTGTGTGTCAGATCAGGCTGTCTGTCTGCCCCAGAAGATAAAGCTAAGTGCCAGGATAACAGGCACGGAGAACTTGTGTAAATTTGCACAAGTTCCTTAGAAAAACTCTTGCTTGGCCTGGAGCACAAATATATACAAGGGCTCAGCAGTCTGTCCAGCCCATCCTTTTCATGCTGTGGGCCAGCGGTCAGTTCCCGAGCATCTTTCCAAGTTCTCACATGCTCCTGACTGTAACCTGAGTGCCAGTCATGGTGCTCCCTGGAGTCAAGTGCCTGCCACCTTCTTGAATGTAGGGACAGCAAGAACTTGCATGGCTGGACCGCCAAGAGTACTCAAAAGTAATTGATGGCTGTTGGACCTTCTGTATAGCCAATAATGGGCATTGTTCTCTTATGCTCAACCACACACAAGATCAAAACAGGAAAGCATCTGCCTGGGCAGAGTGCTTGGTTGTGCTGACCGGGACCCATCCTGGGTCATCCTGGTGTGTTTCGTTCTTCATAACCTTTGTGGCAATTCACTGTAGCAGCATTTGAAAGCTCAGTGTTATCAGTTCCACCAGGGGATATCATGACTCTCAAATACTTAAGAACTATTAAGAATTATGAAGGTAAAATTATCTCAACATTAAACATCTTTCAGTTTAGTTTAGGAGATGTGATGCTTCTAAACCCTCTGGAATCAGAGGTCGGAAAATGTAGATGGTAGCCCATGTGGGAACAGAATTTCTCTAATGAAATAAAATGGATTCTCTTTTTAAGAGAAGCCATAATTTTTGTGGTATATTACCAGACTGGCAATGGCTCTGATTGTAGCCTCTTTGAAGTCTGGGTTTGGCTTTAAAAAGAAAAACAACCATACGTGTGTCCTTCTATGCTCTTTTTGGGGAGGGAAAGTTTCCTTTCTGCCCCATATGAAAAACCTTGGCCACGTGGCAAAATGGTTTTTCTGTGTTGTACTAAGATGGAAACAGAAGGCTCATGAGAGCATATTGCATCAAGTCCCACGCTGTGGTGGTAACAGAAGGCAGGTGGGAGGAACACCAGTGGCCAGGCTTCAGGCACTTGACTGCCTGGCCAAGACGGCTGTTGTAGCGGCTGCAAAGGGAGAGGCTGATCAACAGGGTGAGTCAGAGCATTAACATAAATTGGGGTGAATTCTCTATGGCGGCACTGTGCAAGGGGGTGTGCTTCAGGGGAGCTGACTTCAGGCACGTACGAAGACTGGGAGCTTCTGGGCTGTTCCATCTCCAGGGAGGGGGTTGAGTCACCTTCCCTGGAGGTGTTTAAGGCACGGGTGGACGAGGTGCTGAGGGACATGGTTTAGTGTTTGGTAGGAATGGTTGGACTTGATGATCCGGTGGGTCTCTTCCAACCTGGTTATTCTATGATTCTATGATTCTATGCTCATGACTCATGACACTGTCAGGGTGAAGAGCCTTGGGATTGTGTGGCTGTATCAGCTGGACTTACTGTGATTGCTGGCCCTTCTGCCTTAACTTTGTGTCATCTAGACATGCCTATACCCGGAGGCACCAGCTTCTCCTTTCTCCAGGCAGAAACAAGGATTTGCTACCAAGAGGCGATGTCCTTTGCTTTTGTTCCCTGGGCATGAAAAGGCATGGGTGCGTTTTGCATTAAATGGTAGCTGCATTGCCATGCTGTGTCTGAATGCCTAAGCAAGCAGGGATCCTGCAGCCCTGAACAGCCAGTCATTCACCAGTTACAGCTTCCCTGCTGCAAGTGCAAATGTGAGGATGCTCCTGCTAGGCTTTTAGTCAAATCCTCAGTAAGGAAAGGTAACTCAACAGCTCTTCTAGGTGCAGGGAAGATGTTCCTGCTGAAACTCCTCACCATGTAAGCCGTGTGTGGGAAGTGTTTACAGTGCAGTTCTGTGGTCCATCCCACTAATTGAGAGGCAACAGGAAAGTGACTCATGTGAAATTGCATCCCCTTCTGCGCAGGGAACTTGGTGACTCGTGGGACAGGCGCTGGGCCACACAGTAGCTGTCAAATTGACGACAAAACGGTATAAGCTGGCAGTGACTGAGCTCTTGGCTAGTTAAGATCCCTAATGAAGGCATTTGAGCTCCATGTAGGAATTTCTCAGCTATCACTGGCCTGTGGGCACAAGCAAATAATGTTCTGCTCCATCAAGAGCTGTCATGTTTTGCCAGTGTTTTAATTCCTATGGTCGAAAACAGCATCCAGTTTGACAGAACAAGGTATTTACTGTTAGCCTGTTCTCATGTCTGCTTGGGTAACTCTTCTATGTATGTAGCTGGACTGGCATAGTCTGAACTTTTTCCTGCACTCACTGAACATATTCTGATGTTGCTACTCTTTTGGTTGACATTGACTTAACAATAATTCCCTATGAGATTGTTTTTCCTCTGTCTGCCCTGGTGCTGCTATTGATCCTGACCTGGCACTAGCCTTTTTTTCAGCTCTGCCATGACATCTTTTCATTGCAGATATTAATTCGTCTCATGTTCCTAACCTTGTCTTATTTCAGACCCTGCTACGTGCTGAGATTTTCAGACCTGACCTAAGAGCAAGAGCTAAACTTAGCCATGCTGAATTCAGTAGCTTCATCTATTTATATCATGGCCAGCGTTTTCCTCCTCACTCTTTCTCCTCTAGTGTCAGCTCTCAGTAGCTCTTTGGTAGTTTGAGTTACTTGGCATCTTGGTAGTTTGAGCTACATCTTCCAAGTGCCAAATACACTGCCTAGTTACGTCTGTCCGTGAATGGTGACAGTGACAATGTCGCCAGATCAGAATGTAAGTGCTGCTATCTGCCTTGGCTGGAGTAAAGGGTAATGTGGGTGCAGGGACAGAGATATCTGGGCCTTATTGGGCTCTTGAAAAACAATGGGACTTTTTTGAGGGAAGGCAGAGAAGAAGGAGAACTGAGGTTGATGTGGCTTATGTGCTTTTTACAAGTAATCTACTTAAATTAATCCAATCTGAATTTCACCTGCATCCCTGCACCTCATCTGTAGCACTCATGCCCCAGAGCCACCCAGCCAGTTGTAACAACACAGGGTGAAGTGCTGTGTAGTTTGGATGAATCTGGATCCAGATTTTACCAGGGCACCTTCTCTGTTTAAGGGCAGATGTGAGATCTGGCAGTGAGCTGTACAGTGCCAACTATGGGGATTCTTCTCCTAAGGCAGATTAAAGCTGTGGGCACTCTGGTTGCATGGACGCTGATGACTGGTGTGTCAGTGGAATATCAAAGTCATAATTTAAGTGATAGGTACATGATGTAATGACTGGACTGGAATGCTGTACACAAGCAGAGGCTTCGTCACCGCCTGTTTACTAACTCTGCTGTTACACATAGCCTGAGGTTACATCAGGCTAAGGAGAGCACAGCCAAATTTTTGTGAGGTGGTAACACTAGACTGGTGACAGGACAGCAGTTGCCAATGTCAGCTTTTTTTGATAGGTATTTTTTTCGAAGAAAAGCCTTGACATGTTCCCTTGGTGGTATCCTTGGTATGAGATTTTGCAGCTCTCAGCTAACACATGTACCACCTCAGTACAGATTACACCGTTGAGGAAAAACTCCCTGTCCTGTTGCCTGTATATATTGGATAGAAACCAGTTTCTTAGAATTATAGAATCATAGAATGCTTTGGGTTGGAAGGGACCTTAAAGATCATCAAGCTCCAACCCCCTGTGCCATGGAGGCAGATTTTCATCCTCCTTGTCCAGAATCTACTCCCCAACCACCCTGCCACAGAGACAGGAGATGTTTGTCCTTCTTGTCCAGCATCTGCCCCACAACCTCCCTGCCATGGAGTCTTGGGTCCATCTTTCCTGTAAGAAAATAAACTTTTACCCCAGAGCCCCCAGACAATTCTAACAATGTGGTTGTATAGCTGCTTGTATTCCATTTTCTGATGAATGTGAAATTGCTCTCAGCAGCACCAGGACTTGCACAGCCCATTCTTAATTTTGTGGGGTCACATACATCTCATGGTAGTCTTTTCCAGTATGGTTTATTTTTCTCAAGTAGAAGCTCCATTTTAGGAAATCCATGCCAGCTAAGACAGGAAGGCTGTTGCTTTATAGTCCTTTAAGAGGCTAATGATTCTTTAGGATAATAATTTTCTCTTTTTTTAAAATCACCCTCTAATCTCACAGCCTCAAATCCTGTAGTGTTTGGCTACAACCTGCCAAGACCCCAGCCTCTAGCAGCAAGTATCTTGCAACGTCAGCTGGAGCACCTGGTCACTGTCTGGAGGGAGAGGCTTAATGTGGAGATGGATGCAGGGTGAGAAGAAAGTAGTATTCCACTCTGTAGGGTCATGGTTGATGGAGGATTATTCCGAAGGTCTGTCACTGCAAGCTAATGCCAAAATCTTTAGCTTTATTCCATATTCCACTGCTTCAAACACGAATGGGCAGTACAGTGCTGCCCACTCATGGAATGTCTGTGTGTATAATGTGATCAAACCCTATTATGTTTTAAAGCTTACACAAGAATACAAGGGTCTGACCAAAGCAAGACTTGATCAAAATTATTAGAGGTTCCTGGCTGAAGACTGTTAAGAATGTGTTTAAATCACTTGATGCTGAACTTAATCACATGCTTAAGATTAAGCAGTTAGTGATTCCTTTAATTTGATTCTGAGTCTGTGCCTTCAGAGTCAGAGGTGTGAGAATCCCTCTGAATCTGCCAGTGCCTTTTCTCTCCAATGCTGGAGATTGCTGAGGTGATCAAACTGTTGTCCAGGGACCATTTAGTGCTGCATCTCTAGTTGAATCATTGGCCACCTATTCCTCTCCTATCCTCTGCTTTGTTACCTCCTGTGATGAAATGGGAGCTTATAACATGAAATTGCCTTGAACAAAGGCTGTGGATGGCTGTTATCTTCTGGGTGGGAAAGTTCACCACACTCAGTCTATCCTAGCTTTTTCTCACTGTCCCTCTAGACCTGGTGGCAAAGTTGTGTGAATACATTTAGCCTAAATGAGCAGGGCAAGAAAACTGCTAACAATAGGTTAAGCTAACATCTGATGGCAAAGCCGTTTAGAGTGCACGTCTACCTCCAAGCATTCCTCTTTCCCTTTAGCTGCCTCATTAAACTGGATTTCCAAGTCTGCTCTGCCATGTAGTGCAAAGTAGCACAGCAGAGCCCTGGGATTTCTTGGCCCTTGGATTTCCATGGGTGAGTTGGGGGGGAGGAAGCAGAGAGCTGTTGCATGTCAAGGACGTCACTATGAATGAGTGATTGTGGATGGATACATGGGTAGTCAGGTTAAGTGCAGAAGCAGCAAGGATGTAGATTTTGCTACAAGGTGGAGGAGCAGCCCAAAGCAGTCATGGATGTAGCGGAAGAGGGCTCTATTCATCTAATGCAAAGCCTACGTACTCCACTGCTTGCAGTCAAGAAGCACAAATAGAAGAGAGCAAATGTAATCCAAGAACTGAGTCTCTTTTCTTCTTCCCTTGAAGCCAGGGTGGCCTGGTGTATGTTGAACATATATGTAGTTCTTCTTTCATGTGTCTTCTCTCAGGCATCTAGGCAGGTATGAGGGCTTCTAGTTCTGTTGCAATAATGAGTCCTGCACTGAAGGGTCAACCCTAGACTCCATAACATCCCTTGTGAAATGTTCAGCCTGAGAAGTAGCTCCTCTGTCAACCTTGAAGCCGCTTCCTTGTAACAGAATTTGCCTATTTTTCTTGAGCTATTTTTGGTTGTTCTTTAGATATATATGTGGTAGAGGAAGATTATGAGAGCAATTAAGAGGAATTGCAAGACGCTGTGCTGGAGACAATGGTAGAGAGGTGTCATAGTATGATTGTGCCGTGGCTTCATGTTTTCTGTATTGCTCATGCTGGAATGCACTGTGAGGTGAGAGGACTCCACCTGTGTGGAAGGGTCATTGTGGCATGTTACACTACTGGTGATATATGCAGCAAAGGTTGCATCAGATGGCTGAGGATTAGTAGTAAAGAACGTCTGAAGAGTCCTAAAGTGGAAGAAATCCATGTGGTAGGGCCAGATGGTAGCTATGTGTGCCTTTTCCCAGAAGACATCAGATCAAAATAGTTACAAGCTGAATACCTCATTTGTTTTGTGCTGTTAGCTGAGAACCTAGTGCTCTGGATTTGAAAACAAATAATTTCATACTCTATTACCAGGCTAGTCAAAAAGCAACTATAAATGGGAAACTAAGAAACAATGGCAGGACAGCAAACAGGGTTGAGCTCTCAATATGACCCTTTAAAATGGAAAAGCTAAAAAGGGCTGGCATAGATTTCATAAACAAGGAAGCTGGAGAACAGCACAGTTTGAAAGCATCATGTCAAATTTTTATTCACAAATCTTTTACGTGGTGTGTTGCCTCTGTATGAGAGAAATTGAAGCAACTGCTTGGATCTGTGTTTTGTCAGATGTTGTACATACAGATCCTTCAAAAACACTGAGCAGGCGAATTGCTCCTCTTCCCATGCAGGGTTCTCACTTACCAGGTATTTTTTTTCCTCTGCTGATTTCTTATTCTCCTCCTTAATTTCCAAAGGTCCTGATCAGAACAATTTACCTCTCAGCAAGCTCTAATCTGCATGAAGAGAGATGATGTGAAAGAAAGATGCTGATAACCATGACACCTGTAATTATTTTATGCCTTCAAAAGACAAGTACCATGGAACCATAGCACTGGCCTTGCTGTGTTAATTACATCTATTCTGAGCATACTTCATGCCTGAGCAGGCTCCGACATTGCCATCAGTGTCCTCCAGTAATGTGACAAACTCTTCTTACGCTTGCTAATTCAATCTAACTATCCCTCTCAGAGGCATATGAGTAAGCATTAGCCCTGCTTTACACCTAGGAAGAGTGGGAGGGGAAAGTGGCTTTCCCAGGGTCAAGTGGCAACTGATGTGGGTGATGTTGGAGTACCCTGTTTGCCTTTGCCTAAGCCCTGTGCATACAGCAACTGTAAAGTTCCTTATGGAACACAGGAGAGGAATTAAGCATTGGGCTATCCATTCTGTCTTAGTTATTGTATTTTTTAATGGGTGCTAGATAATGTATTGAGAAAGAGATGAAGGGAGCAGGCTTGGAGGCACAAAGTTGCACTGCCAAGCAGAATAACAGCACTAGTGACATAGTGGCAACAGCCTTGCACTGGCCTGCTGAGCACTGGCATGAGGACAGCCTGGGTAGTCTGATGGCAAAAGGGATGCTGGCCACATTTCAACTGCAAAGTCTGGCTACATCAGTGCTCTCGTTGGTATTTCCTTCTTTCTTCTCTAGAGAAAAGACAAGATAATTTGAAGCACAAAGCCAAGACTTTGCCCTCTGGAGGGATTCCAGGGTTGCAGATGGACTGGGCTTTTAGCAGTGCTGCCGGAAAGCAATTACATTTGCAGTTCAGGGGAAGGGAAGAGGAGGGAAAGTCACTGAACTGACAGCAGGGATAAGAAGGTAGCTCATTAGCACATAATCTTTTCTGCACCCTTCTGTGTGGGAGCAGATCTCCATATGATGACATTCAGAGTCTGGCAGGAATGTCATCCTGAGCTAGTAGGAATTTCTCTGCAAGAAAATGTGAGTGGGTAGGTTTAAAGAGATCAAAAGTGAGCTCCTCTGTGGTCCAAGGGGCATAAAGGTTCACCCTTCATGGTTGTTCTCAAACTTCACCATCAGCTGCTGACATGGAATATGAAGAGGAAACATTGAAATAGTGAGGTATTCATTCAAAAGAAAACAAACAAAAAAACCCCAACAAAAACACCACCTCTGCTGCACATCTCATCCACTTGTCTTGCTCCAGCCTTGGAGCACACTCCAAGAAGTACCTATTTATTGCACTATGTCTGTGGTAAATCAGAGCTGGGAAAGATGGCATCTACCTTTACTCTGTGAATATCCTCTATGATGGATGAATTTTTAAGTGAACATTAGGAGAAGGGAGCTGATTATGAACTGAGCAGTGACTTGTGCTTGGAGTATTCCAGTAGGAGTTGTGCAGAAGACCTTGCTGTCCCTGTATGGCACTCATGATTTGGAAAGCATGAGTGCTGCAGCAGTGACAATGGCCTGTTGGAAACCCTATGGTACACCAGTAATAAAGATATAATACACTTAATTATGAGCTGAAGGGTGAATTCTTTACAGGCTTATTCAAAAGACTCATGTGACTGTTTAACAGCACTAAGGTGTATGTCTCAGGTGTACCCTGAGCAGTCCCCATGGTTCCAGAGGAAAATGTCAGTGAAAGCACAGCTTAACCATTCCCCAAAGGAGTTAGTTGTGAATGGGAAATGTGCATATCTCTCACCTACCAGGCAAGCATAAATAGCTATGCACTGAAACAGTCTTCCATGACACAGCTCCTGTCTCTTTTTCAGTGAAGATGGCTGCATTACATGTGAAGATATCTGTGTGAGGATCTCGAGTCCTTTTGTTGTGATGGGGAGAGGAAGTGAAAAAAAATGAAGCCATGCTGAAAACTTCTGAATCCAGTGGAGCACAGGTAAAGACCAGCCTTTCTTATTTTCTCTTAGTTCTTCTGCCTTCTCGGTATATATGTTTTTCAGCACAGAGTGGAGGAACTGGTGTGCCCACAGGACCTGCCCGTAGGACCTACAGCGCCATAGTGTGGTAACAACTTTTTATGGACAAGCAATTGGCTCTGGCAGTCTGGTTTTGATGCCAAAATGAGGATCTTCAGTATTGTATTCAGCTTGTGTTGGTATAGGAATTGTGCCATTCACTCAGGCACGTCCTGCAAGGTGATAGTGACAGCCAGGTGAAGGGCATCTGTTCAAGATGTGTTTTGTCTTTAATGGTAACACAGCCTCCACTGACTGAGGATCTCAAGACATTATGCAAATACCTGCAGTAACCTACAGTGGATAACATACCCGATGGAGAACATGAGAGACAGAGAATGAGGGTGCATTCTGCAGAGCCTGAACAGTTGGAACTGGGAGAGGAGAAAAAGAAAAGATACTTCACCCAGAATTCCTGTGGTCCTGATTTACACCCATGTAACTCTGTTGGATTCAGTACAATTACACTAGCAGGAAAGCTGGCTGAAAAATCAAAAATTAGCTCCATGTCTCTTCACTTTTGTACTATTAGCCCAAGCTTTCTTCACACTCCAGAATACGCTCCATCCAGGTTACAGGAAAGTGCATGCCACAACTGTTCAGCAATGCTTTTTATAGATACGAAAAAGCAAAGAACAAGAGGAGAACACAAGATGTGTGCATCAAATTCTGCAGAGGTTAACACAAAGGCATTTTGGACCTCATCATCCAGCCTTAGAAAATTACAGGTGGGACTATTCAGCACCCTCAAGGCAGCCACATGCCTGCATGAAGAATCATCCCCTTTCATTTGGTAACTGCAGCCCTGTGGCATTGACTGCCACAGGACACAGTGGGATGGCTGGACTAACAGCATTAAAGTGAAGGGGGTGTTTATGAAAGTGAACAATTAGGTTAGAAAGATATAAAGGATGGCGTATACCCTTCTGGGAAATGGCTGATCTCTGGAGGTCTGAGGTGAGGTCTTCTCCTGTGGTATCCTGTGTGGTTGTGTAGTGGTGGCTTGAAAGCCTTTTCCTCTCTGGAAAATGACTTGGAAAGGTTGGAGAGCTGCAGTTAAGATTCTCAGGAAGGAGGTGATGGGCCTGGCAAAATGAAACAGGAGCTGGAGTGAAAGAAAAGCAGAGTTGAACAGTGAGCAAACCTTTTCAAAGACATTCTGATGCCTTTTGCTGTAGGCTTACAAACACCCCTTAAACTACTCTAACTGCTCCCTTGCTGGTATAATTTTCAGCATGTTTGTGAGCCTGAGAAAAAGAAATCAAAAGCCAACCAGCCATATCTCAAAGCATCAGTGTTACAGAAGTGACTGTGCTGGTCCTTCAGGGGTCATGCTGACATCTTTAACCAAACCTAGACTAGCACATGGCATGCTCTCCCCACCTGCCTCTGATCTGTCTTGGGAGTTAGGCTTCTGAGCCTGCAGTCCCACTAACACATGTGCTCCTTTGCTGCAAACATTTAAAGGCCCTGTGCTCCACAACCCCTCTTCCGTGGTGCCCTAGTGGCAGTGATTAAAGATCGATATATTAATGATCATCTAAGAAGAAACAATGCTGTGCAGCAGGCTGCCATGTGAGGGATTGGAGCTGGCCCCTGGCTCCGTGTGGGCTGTCAGTGGTACCAGAGGCCCACTGCTGCTGAGCCAGGTGTACAGGTGTCCTTTAAAGCAAAGGGACGACTGAGAAAGCCAGAAAGTTTTCTGCCGTCTTAAGATGCAGACAGGAGTGTGGCTGTTCCACAGCCTTATAGTTCAGCAATTTTCAGTCAGGTTTGTGATAGTAGGCTGGGGAGGAGATGCAACTTGCTATCTCCCACACAAACCTCTTTCTCTGTTAGCTTGTCTGTTGTCACTGAAGAACTTCTGGAGCTACAGCTGCAGCCCAGGGATCCTGCTTATGGCCAGGGAAGCACACTGGAAGAGGGTCCTGCAGTGGGAATCTGATACCGAGGGGAAATTATGCTGTTTGCTTTCTCCATACACCTGCTGCTCTGTGGTAATTCTTGTGTGGAGCTGCAGTCTGAAGCTGAAACACAAGCTGTGACTGTCAAAGAGATGCCCTTCCTGGCCCCGCACCCCAGCACTGAATTAATGTGCGTTACCTGATGTGCTGCATCATGTGCCACATGGCAATGAGTTACTGAAGACCAGGGTATAAATTCCCCAGTCCCTATGGGTTCCTGAAAGGATAGAGTTTGTTTCATCTCTTGCATATTTGGGAGAGGGCATTAGTTTGCAGTCTCACTGAAAATGCCCGAATTGCCTCTCTTGGTCTGTTCTTGTACCTTGCCTGTGCTGTGGCATGGGTTTTAGTGCCATGCACCCTCTTCCTGTGACTCCAGACTGGCCGTGGTCCTAGCAGACAGCACTTTTCAATGCCTCAGTGCACTTGCCATGGTGATGGAGATTTCTTATTTACATGGTCGCTTGTGACCTTGCTGTTGCAATCCAGAGTGGTGTAAAACCTTCTGTTAAAGCAACACGTTGGCCAGCTATCTTCAGTCTGTGACTGTGCAATAATATACCTGCTTACTTAACATTAGTAAGCTGTCCCCACGGCCACAAAACTTGCTCACAGTAACAGTAAATGCCTGGGGCCACGCAGTACGGGGCATTTTACTCTCTAATAGCTCCACCACTCTATGCCCCATTAACCAGAGTGTGCAGGGAGAGAGCACTGCTGTGTCTTCAGGTACAAGAGTCCCTACAGCTCTACTCAATTGAGGTGCCTCTCGGGACAGACAGTCACAGTCTGACACCTACCCTGAGCCTTCAAAACCTCAGAGCTGCCATCTCAGGCTGCGGCTGCTGCATAGACCTCTACTGGCTGAACACTGGTAGTCAGGGATGCTGTTTTCTGGCTCCTGAGGGCTGTGTGTGTGCACATGCCTGTACGTGGCTTTTGCAAACGCTTAATTCCCCTCTTCCACTGCTCTCCCTGCCTACAGGCGATTGTACTTCGCTTTCCAAAGATAAAATGTCAGTGAGATAGCTGGTGTATGGAGAAGAGCTCCTTCAGCACCAGAACTCTCACCTACTCCCACATGCTGCTAGTTTGGATTCATGTGGTATAATCTGTTCCTCTTCAGCCTGTTCCCAGCAGCATGCCCCACTGTTGCTTCTGCTAGGACAGCCCGTAATGAAGCTAATGTACAGAAAGTGCCCTGCTACCATTGCCTGCCCAGGTTTCTGACAGCAGCACTCAAATGGAATAGCCATAAAGCCATGGACTGCAGTTGGACTGCTAATAATGGTACGGTCTTATTTCCATCTGTTTTAGTTAGAAAACAGCTAGTTCAAAGCATGCATACATGATGTTAATTTAGGGTCAGGTAGAGAAATCAGCTTTTATTTTTTGTTGTAGATCAGTTATTGCCACTTTGATGTCTTCGTTCTGCAGTTCAGGATGTCTCGGGTCTTTCCTGTGCTGTGTCTCAGAAGCACCTGAATATCAGGAAAGCTGCAGCAAAGGACAATTCCTTGCTGAAGTAGTTTGCAGTTTAAATAGACCAGGCAGGCAAAAGGTGACGGAACAGTGGTGCTTTTTTTTTTTTTGTCTACCTTAGGTGGGTGAGAGGAAATAAAGTGCCACCTCATGATTTCACTGGCGTTCTGCTAAGCTTAAGTGGGTAGGTGCCCCTGCTGTATGTCTACAAAGACTATTTATTTTTCTTCATATTTGAAAGGTGGTCACCCAACACAGTAAATAACTGGTATTAGTTGGGTCAGGCCCTGAGCTATGTACTGGATGCGAAAGAGGATTTGATTAAACTAGCTGTGACAGGTCATTGCTGCTGTGACTGCAGGAAAGCGGGTAAGGGCACAGAGTGGAACTATGTAACAGCTCCTGGTAGGTTTCATGCGCTTGAGCATGAACTAGGATTAAAGGTAGGTTGTTCTCCCCTGTGTCCCCACCCCCCAGCCCCTTAAAAATACAGTCTGCAGAGTGATTGCTTTCTGCCAGACTTATTTACAGGATCCTGTTAGGACTTCAGATATACCATCAGGCAATGGACAAGAAGACAGCAGTCCTCCAGGGGGTTGGCAAAGAGACCCCTTCCAGGGTCCACGTGGTCCTTGGATGCTAAAACAAGGGCATAGGGGAAGGTTTTCTTCCCAGCTGAGCCTGGGAGCTCACGTCAGTGTTCATTTAGAGAGAGACTGAAAGCGCTCATCTGCCTCAGGTACCAAAACAGGACTGGGTACATCACTTGATTACACGTACAGAGAGAAAATACCACATGTGAAAAGGCCCTAGATACAGTAGAGAAAGACATAGGCACAGGTAGCTGGATGCTGGAAGAAAACTCAGCTACAAAAGTGGAAGCATTTCTACAATGCAGGTGATGAGCCACTGGGATCAGCTATAGGGGACCACATCAATCTACTGCACTTGGATGCCTTAATGCTCTTCTCCCATGGCATTTGCTTTAGCTAGCTCAGTGCTGGGTTTCTGATTAAACAGAAAGCCCTGTGACATACAGAGATGCCCAAAGAGATGAACCCTGCAAGTCACTCAGATCACCACCTTCTGTGCCCAGCTCACTCTAATGCATTGCAGATCATGTTGCTGCTATGTGCTTGCATTCGATCAAACGCTGGGAGTTACCAGCACCTCATTTTTTTTTACAGTACGTGTGAGACTCACTTCTTTAGTCCAGGACTGTGTGCACAAACAGGCAGGGAAAGTGCAGTGGGAGAGGGCTGTGATTCACATGGCAGCCAGCAGCACCCCCTGCCACCAAGCTGGTATTGATGGTAGTAATTTTGTGTAAGCTGAAAAGGGGGGCCCTGGGAAGCTGCTTCAGGCTTGGGAAAAACAGTTGGCAAGGTCCTAATCAAGCAGGAAACAGGAAATGGTGTAATGAGGTAACAAACAGGAAGGAATGATGGCAGTGCAACGCAGCCTGGTTTGAGCTCAAACTCAAGGAAAATGCTCCTCCGGTGCGAGGGGAGGCAGCGGGTTCTGCCTCCGCATGCCTGCGTACTGCTGTTTGGTTTACTTAGATGCTGTTTACACTGAGAGGCTATTTAAACAATAAGAAGAGACCGGTAAAGGCTTATTTGCACTTCTGCAGCTGCAAGGACTCTGAAGGAGATGAATGAGTCCTCTCAACATCCTTCTGAGTCACATTAGCGTTATTAACACCATCTCGCCTGTCAAGAGAGGGGAGTTGGCAGCCATTGAAAGAGAGGCTTTCTCAAGGACATGTAGGGGTTAAATGTCCTTCAGAGGGGCATTGCCTGCTCCTCAAATTCATGTCTAAGGATTTCTCTTGTACAACCCAAAGCATCTTAAAGGTAGTTGTCATGTTTCAGCTAATGGCTTTGGCTCTTCCAACAGACACCCTTTGCTCCCAGTTACTTCAGATGCCTCTCCAAGGGAGAATGCTGCAAGGGTTTACCTTTCTCCATGAACCCTAAATAAGCTGCATGGTTGGCTTAAACTAGACGCTTCACGCTTGGATGTCTGCAGTGATGTGAGATGAACCTGCGTCTGCTGAAGATGATTGAGAGCAGATTGTGGAGCAACTGCCAGGCAAGAAAATTCTTCCTCCCTGAATGTGAAAAATGATGTAAGGGCTTCTTAACCATTCTGTCTCTATGGAAAAGAGCTTTTTTGGTAATTATAAGCACGTGGGCATTTCTACCTGTTCCTAGGATGTGACTGAACTCTGTCTCCAGGAATCTGGCCATGCATTGTAGATTTTGTATAGAATTCTGGAGAACTTAAAAAACTTCCTCCTAAGCAACTTATGACAAACGTAAATACCATTAATAGAGTAAAAATTGGTGTAATCTTCATGAAGGGAGGAGGTCTGCAGGAAGAAAAGACTTTGTGCTATAAGGAGGCATGAGAGGAGAAGCTATCGATGAAGAAGCTAACGCCAGGACCCGGTGTTCTGAATTGAAAGAGAGGATTAGAACAGGGCCCTTTGTTTTGTAATTATCACACTTTTATCCCCCCAATACATTTTGTTCAGATTGTCTTGTGTTTCTTTGCTGACAGTCTTCCAGAGAACAAATGAGTTTATGGGCAGGAACAAAATTGTTTTGGCAATGCTTTGGCTTTTTCTGCCAAAGCAGAAAATGTAAGGCAAATATTAAACAGTGTTAATAGGAAAGGAATTTCAAGTACACAGTGATTCATATTTGCACCTTGCTCACAAACCACCATGGGAGCCGTCTGCCCAAGTGCAGGGATCGTCAGAGCATGGTGACAGGAATGGTCGAATCCTGTTCTGGCTGGTGATGGCCTCTCCAGCTATAAACCTAACGCTCAGCAGATGTGTTTGGATGTTAAATATGTGCTGGTTTAATTTAATTTATAAAAACAAACATAGTGCCTCTGTGACCTTCTAGGTAGTTAGTTAAAAATGTAATCAATAAAACCACCATGAAGCCAGCAACAACTCAACAAATAAGTCATAAAGCAGACTTTTAACAGATAAAAGATATAATCAAGCAGCCTCTCCTCAAACTGCATGTTTTCCTCATTTATACGTGTGTTTGCAAAACATGACTGTGAACAAGGTGCTGGTTTGCATCTTGGGACTTTTCCCTGAGAGTGACCTGGTGGTCTTCAGGCAGAGCAGCCTGCAGGGTGGGCTGGCTGCAGGAATAGATGGAGACTGAGCATTGTCTCCATCTTGGCTGACAGAAGGAAAGACACAAAGCTCACAGGTGAAATGAAAGATTAAGCCCTTCTCTGGTAGTAGGTCCTACACTGCTAGCTATGTGAGTGGCAAGTCCATCGCTATTCTGCAGTACAGAAAGACAAAGTATAGTAAGATGAAGAGATAAAGTAATCATGGCATTATATGTGTTTGCAGGTCACATAACAGCCAGGGTTGTGTTATCTCCAGAAGGGGACCATGCTATTTGCCTTTATTCTTAGGTCTCCCCTCCCATGTGACATGTCAGTCAGAAGCCCTGAATGACCCAGTCGGAAGTGGGGAAAATGAGACGGAAGCTTGGGGAACAGGAGTTATTTTCCAGTCCACTCCATACCCTGCATTTTTAAATTTCACCTCCTCTTCTTCCTGCCCAGGGGTGCACTCCTGCAGCATGGAGAGCTGCACAAAGCCTGTCATCACCTAGGTCCTCAGGGACATGTGTAATGGCTTGCTGGGAGGCAGTGAAGACCTCTGAGTGGTAGTGATTGCTGGGTGCGCCTCATAAGCACATCAGTGTTGTGTCTCTTCTCCCTTGCACCTCCCAACGGCTGAACAGGTTGTTGGATGATTGAGGGATGGCTAAGCAGTTTGAGGAGAAGGGAGCACCTCTTGGAAAGTAAGATTCTGCCATCAAGATTTGAAAGGGAAGGGACAAAGGTACATGCTGGTCCTCAGTTTCAAATTCTACACATGGGACAATGCTCTGACACCTGAAGTTATTGCTCTGTATGCAATAATTTATTGGGTGAACCAGAGTTCTGTCCGAACCTTGGAGCACAATAGACCACTGTGCGGCAGGAATATGACCCAAAGCTGCACGGAGGAAGAGGAGGGAGCATGGTGATAAGACCAGGAGAGGGAGGAGCAAAAGAAAGGTACTTTTACAATGCTGAGTCATGCTGTTGCCCAGACAAGGTCTGAGAGCAGTGTAGGCAGGGTCAGAGCAGGCACAAGAGCGATCAAGGAGATATCTCATTGCTTTGGGCGTCACCAACCAGCAGCTTTTACCTGCAAGCTCTGGGAGCTGAGCTGGCAAAACTTAAACAGAGAGAGTGTGGAGGGGGGCAGATCTTGATGTTGACTCTCTAGAGAGGCCATAAAATTGAAGTTATGAAAATAGTGAAGCGTGGCAGAACGCCACTGAGTTATGATAATTCTCCACAACTGGAGTTTGGATTGTGAGCAAACTGTGCTGGGAGTGTCATATCTACTGCGTAAAATCAATATGTATTTATGGATCAGGTATGTGAGATAAGGGCACAACAGGCAATCATAGCTGCCTAACTGTCGCTTAAGCCAGTTAAGTACAGGTTTGTTGGTGACTTGCAATGAAAATGCTTGAAATGTGTTTTTACAGAGGTAGTTTCACCTGTTGAACTTGATGGTTGCAGTTGCACAATAACTAATCTAGCCTTTCTCAGCAGCTCTTTCAAGGCTGAGAGCTGGATGAGTACTGTGCATAACAAAATGCATTCTGCATTTTAGCCCATTTTAGGCATATCCTGTATCGAGCCTATTTTCTGCAAGCATTCCTCATCTACGCTAACCTAACTGAACTCCGTGTCTTGTGTGGTGTTTGCACCCGCAGAGTCCTGCTGCATGTTGTCTCAGCACCAGTGGGTGCTATAGTTACGGGTATATCCCAGCATCTGTTTCTCCTAATGAGTGGACTGCTTAAAGAGGTAAACGATGAAGAGCTGGAGCCAAACATGGAAAAACTCAAGAGAAGCACTGTGTGGAGCAGCATCCCTCTCACTCAATCCAGCTCTGAAATTGTTTAGACTGAAGAGCTCTGCATGGCTGTGAAATAGTTTCTATCAGAGGTGCTAATACAAGGAAACACCAAAGATTTTCTCGAATTCAGGAGTCTGTTCTTAAAATTGTTGTTTTGTCACATTGCTTTTAAGTGAGTTATTCAGTCTTTTAAAACTGAAAGCCAACTTCAGGTGCAGTCCTTGAGTCAAATTCATAATCTTGCCATAGTTGGTGCAATTCATGCTGAAAGAAGTCAGTCGTACAGTTGGGTCTAAGAACTCAGTAAGCTGTCCTGGCATCATCTGTGATCCCTAAGAGGAATCCTTGAAATTCAGGCTGAGACTGTACAGCCCAAAAGGATCTCAGAGCTCCTCCTAGTGAGTACATACACTGTGGCTCTGAGATGCACTCACCAGAGTAGGGGGCAGGCTGGTGAGCAGTCAGTGCACAGCAGCCCTCGCTTAGGAGATTTTTGGCCAAAGATGTGGGTTATATCCAGGTCATATTATGTGTTCAGCTAATTTGCTTGTAGTTTCTTTGGCAAGGACATGGGGATGTGCACACGTGCATAGATTCACACACGCTTTCAATCTCCTCCTGTGTGGAAGCAGACACCGCTCCTTTTTTTCCTGTGTAGGATCTGTGATCTATTCTGGTAGCTGCATGGTGCAGTACTGCCTCCAGTAAATATTCACAGATTTCCTTGTAAGCTGATGCTTTTTTCCCCCCTTTCCTCTCTCCTGTGTGGATACACAAAGGCATGTGTTGTACCTGCTTTACCCTATGGGATCTACATAGTCAGGTCCACGGGTTTGAATGGATTTCAACTCCCTTCTGCCTATAGATACGGTTTCCTGTCTCATTTTGAGCAGGAAGAGCCGAGTCTTTTGTAGTCTTAGCATTCCTACTTGCCTAGGCTTTGGTATCAGTTCTCTGGCTATTTTCCTGTTTGATTTTTCTGTGTGTTTTGTTTTAAGCAGGACAGAGTGCATGTGTGTATGTAATCCATGTGCTCAATTAAGAGAGGCATCTGTTGGGTTTATTTCACATTGCCGAGGAAGGGCTGCAAGCAGGGAGCATCTGCTCAGCTTTTTGTCAATGGCTTGTTTTTCATAATTTGTTCTACAGGGTGAGTGTTTGGGGAGGGGAAGGTGGCTTTTTCTTTCTGAGTTTCATCTTAAATTTATTTTTCTGGTAGCCAGAGAAACTGGCTGGGATTTGAAAGTTAATTTCGCTAAGAAAAGAACTGAAGAGGGAGAAACAAAACCATCCAAAGTAAATAGTATTTATGTAGCCTTAATAATACACTCAGAAGGACTCGTATAAACCACTATTTGCAGTGTTTTATCATCAAAGTAAAAAAAAATTGCTATGGTGCATTTTTAATGCCAGGTTGTATTTTTTTAAAAAACTAGCAAAATTTATTTAGATTTTCTTTGGGGGAAAGATAGGAAAGGCATTCAACACTAAGATACTTTTCTGGCATTTTGTCAACAGCAACAATGAAAAATGTCTGGTTTTAAAATAGAGCAGCAGTGGTTTCCTGTTCTTATAGTTTTTGCTTTTGTGCATTCAGATGCTGGCTGTATTGCACCTAGGTGATCTAGCGAGAGAATTAGTTGCCTGTAAATTTATGTGCTTCAAAGGCTACTAAACCTGCTGGGAGTGTTTCATACAAGTGTGTTTTTACAGTATTTTTTTTTTGTGGAAATGTCCTCCAAAAGGGCTAGGGAGGATAATGACTTTGTGATGCCCCAGGAGGACATGGCTGCTGGTGAAGCATGGAAAACTCAGGAGAAGAAAGCCCAACACCACCCCCGCCTGCCCCAATCCTACAAGTGAAAGACAGATCTTACCCATTGCAATCAAACAAACAATGGTAGAATCTTGCAGGTGCAGATGTAGATGTAGGTGTAGGTGTAGATGTAGATGTAGATGTAGATGTAGATGTAGATACCACACAACAGTAACCTGAGTAGGGCAGGTTTGGGTCTTGCTGAAAGTAGTTAAAGAAATGAGATTAAAAAAATGTAATCAAATCTTGTTCTACAACTGCACCTCAAACCAGCACAGGTTTGAGATTAAGCCACAGGCCACTCTGAAGTGGCATTAAATCTATATCTTTCATGCTGCAAGTTGTCATGGAAGAGCAAGTGTGAAGCGTCAATATAAATAACTTTCCCGACAGGTCAGTCCCACCCGATAGCAAGAGAATATACGTATATGTATATATAGAATTTAAATATTATATAAGATATCACAAGATAAAGATGCATAATTTTTCTGTCGGATGAATACCACTGAGCTGAACAACTTTGTTGACATCAGTTAACGATTATAAAAGCAGCCAGCAGCAGTTGGTGTACAAAATGTAAATGTAGGGCTGACTGCAGGGAATAGGCAGATAAACTTACCTCTGGGACTTTAAGTAACCTCGGCTGTCAGAGAATCATGGAAACTGACGTGTAAAAGGACAAACCACAGTAAACTTATGGTAACAGGAAAGTATTTTCATTGCGTGAAAAAAAAAATAAAATTCAAACTTTGTCATCACATTAAAAACATTACATGAGAAGTAATAAACATATTTACACTTCTGCTTTGATTATAAATATACATTATATACAAAATAATGTTATAAAACGTAGAAAGTTCAGTGCTTCTGATTTTTTTAAATTACTGAAATACTAGTCTTCAAAATAAACTACAAACAGACAAACTAAAACCCATATTATTCATTTCTGAAGGTCATCTTCAAAACGGTCCTACATGGTCAGAGTAGAAGGTCAGTAGTGGACATTAAGAAGGGATCTTGTCTGCACAGTTGAAGGCGGTAGATGGGCTAGTCCAACAACAGGATTTACAAGGGCAGGAACATCGCTGTCTGAGAGATAGCATGGTCCAAGTTTCTTCGAAGAGATCTTGTTTCGTTTTTCCTCATTCTGCCCCACCCCACAGCCTCATCTCATTATTGTCACAGCATGTTCCACTGGGGTGTCCAATATTATTGCCGTAAATACGTGTATAAGAAAAGAGCTCCTGCACACCTCTGGTCTCCAGGGGCAGGCTTCTCCTTTTCCTTGTAGCAGTGGGTGGGTCTGAAAGAAACAGGACAAGCCTAGAACCTTCTAACTCTGATCTCCACCTGTCTTGGCAGAGGGCTTCTCAGTGGCTGCTTCGCTACTGGGCATTTGGAACCAGGATGAAGGACAGGGGTTGGAGTTTTACAACCAAATGGAGAAATGGGGGGAGTCACACTGCTCCTTCTCCTTCAGAAAGTAACAGCTGCAATTCTGAGACTATTTGCAGTAGAAGGTGGCACCTAATTCAGAAACACGACATAAACCCCCAAATTTCTGTGAAAATAAGGGGGGATGTGGGGAGGGAGAATGAGGAAGGAGAAGAATAAAGTAATGTCTATTCACAATCACTGCTAGTGCAAAGGGCATGAAAACAGCTGAGATAACTCAGTACATAAAGGTTCTAGTAGTGGATTGATTTTAAACGCATTTGTAAGGCTTTAAATAGAACTGGAATCAAGCCTCCTCCTTATCAATGGATAAGAGGCAGTATACATTCCTTATCATAACTTCTTCTGGATGTTTAAACCCACAAAAATCCTGTCCCATATTGTGGCTTGGGTCAGTCAGTTCTCCAAAGCATCACCAAATGAGATGACATGTAAATTCGGTATTCCTCTTTCCTTCCTCCTCTCACCCCTTACACTGTCTCCAGTACATGCAGCAGGAGAGAGGAGACACAAATAGATATGTAGCAGGAAGTATCAACCATCCCTGCCCAATACTGTTCAGGCAACTGCAGAAAGAGCAGTCAAGTCTCTGTTTGGGCTTTTTAGATTCCCTTGACACATTTTAGGCACTTTTAAACCCAGGAAAAAAAATTGAGACGTCCTTTATACTGTATCCGTCATCTGCATAGCAATGTGTCTTTCTTCACACCTTCCATGGCAACATCTGTGATAGTTTAGTGCCTCCTCATCTACTGGCACCTCCCATAACCAGAGTTCTGGAAAGCCGGGGGTCTGTCCATGAGGAGCTGGCCTCAGTATCTTTTAAAAGCAAATTAAAAGAGCAACCTTTTAACCCCTCTCTCTTCCCTCTGCCTCCCCTCTTCTATAGCCAGTGAGATTTCTGGTATCAAACTTCAAACAAGAGCAGTAAGAACAAGTTGTATTGCATCTTTCAGTAAATTCACAGTCTGTCCAGTTCACCCAGTTCCATCCTCCACCTGAGAGCAGCAAGTTGCATGTAATTAAAAACAGTTCAATCCAGTTCTGATTTGTAAACAATGCAGCAGGAGCGTCCATCTACTGGCATTACCAAATCTGAGGTGCAAATGGGCTGATCTTCAGTCTTATACCTGTCAGGATATAAGATAATACCAGGAATGAGAAGAAAGCACGGTGTACAGCAGATTGCAGAACTAACCAAATAAAATTCAAGTATGTCAAACCAAAGTAATTTAAGCCAGAAAATACTGCAGTTTAATTATCAGCATTCAGTGTTTTTGGCTGCAGAAACAAAGAATCGCCAGCCAACGAGTCATCTGTACAATAAGTAGTCTCTCTACATGGACCTAAGGGAAGAATGCTTAGGATAAAACTTACAAACCTAGGTGCTTAGGCCTCTGTAAAAAGCATATGGTATAGTTAAATAGGTTGTGTTCAGAGTGTTAAGCCCGAATGATGTGGAATTTCAGGGGCTGTCCTTCTGAAAGTAAAAATACTTCTGGAGATACCTGATATAAACCTGGGAGTCTATCTTTAGTCAGCAAGATCTTCAAAGGAAGATGTGATATCTAGGCCAGTTAATGGAATGAAGCGTCTAGCTGTCATTTGTGTCTTTGAAAATCCTTTCAGTTGTTCTTAAACTTTTAATATTGTTGGTTGACTTGTGTTCCAGCTTGCCTTCAAGAGGAAATCTGATAAGGAGACAGAATCCTGCAGATCTGACTTCACAGATCATTGCTATATAACACAGCAAGCTTCCCTTTCCTGCAGTCTGAAGCTACCTGAAGCCGGTCCTAAAGAAGGCTATGCTGAAGAAGGCAGGTTTTGGGTAGTGTTAAATTGCTTTTAACTTTCATCGGGCCTTTTTTCCGAAGGGTTAGGAATTCTTCGGGAGCTGTTTGGCTCCTCAATAGCTGCTTTTTAAAGCTTTTGTATTGGCCCATGCTAGGTCCTTCCTTTTTCATGTATAGCTCTCTGACTTTTCAAAATAACATCAGAATCTAAACGTGTGCATTTATAACATAAGAAACAGTGTCAACTTTTCTTAGAGAATATACAGCTTAATTGCCAAGACATTGAAATGACCTTGTTGCAGACTTCCTAAGTGGCTGTTATGCCTATCCACTAACACACCCAGCTACCTTCCATTTTCTGATGGAAAGCTATAAATTTGCCTGTTTACCCAGAACAGATTATGCAGTGTAATCTTGGGAAAAAAATGTGGCTTTAGATAAGTGGCCCCTGTGCATGATTATTATTATTTCCATTCTTGCTGACTACCTATTTAAGAGAAAGTAATCCTACAATCCACTGAATTTTTATGGGCTGATGTTCCATGCTTTCATCTCTCGCTGACTTATCTAAGCTCAAAATCTCTGGTTTGATAAAATCAGAGCTGCTAGTTTCTTTATTTTTCCCACTGTATGCTCTGTATGCTTGGGCAGTCCTGCGAGCCACAGAAGAGGAAAGGCAAATGCTGGGAAACATCCAGGTTCCCTGGAAACATAGTAGCCCTCTCAGATGCAGTTCTAAAGGGTAATCTGTCCCTTTATTAGTGAATTTATGACCGTTCACCTATGCCCGTTCACCTGTGTACTCACTTACCTCTGTGGCTATGATGCACTCATTCCTTTCTTCTGTTATCACAAAGACAGATTGGTACATTGAATCCCTTGGAGAGCATATCGCTGATATCCTACATTCTGGCTTTTCACTAAGGGAGAGCAGAGAGAAAAGAATGTTATTTGGCTACTAACAAGCCCAGTTCTCAAAATGTACCATGAATATGGAGGGGTGGAATGAAATAGCTACGGAGATGTGGGAGGGAGGGAGTGCAGAGGATGAAGTTTCACATCTTCCGTGTGATGGCAGGACATTATACTAGAAAAGTGGAAGTAAGGAACAGCTACTATCTTCCTGCGCTTCTGCCATCTCCAACCTAATAGCATACTCCTCAGATCCCTCAGTGAAACAGCCCCAAGCAGGCCCCAGAGGAGACTCTCAGTACACGTATCAGAAGATTGGTGAGCCAGTGGATGCCTGCACTTGTCTTTTTCTCAAAATAGTTATTTTTACTCTGTCATTCTTCTCAGTAAGCAGATCATTTTGCCTTCTTAATACGTGAAATATTTATTTTCAATCACTGTATTTCTTAACTGTCGTACCTCCAGTATCTATTGAGGAAGGAAAGACACTTCTTACTTTCACCACTGGACTCGCCATTCCTGTTCCCCTTCACTGTACCATACCAGCAGAACCCTGCGCACTCAGTTTAATTGACTTAGCTAAGGATACCACTTGGCCATGACACGGACTGTCCAGTAGGAAGATTCCTGGCTTTGCTCTGGTTTTGGTTTGGGGTTTTTTGGGGGTTTTTTTGTGTATTAGTTCCTCGAGGTTTCTTTTCCCCCATCTTTTCTCATTTGCTTCTAGACCGGTATGAAAATGAGAGGCCTTAAGAAAGACCAGAAGGAAGACTGCATTCTCACCTGTGTAGTCGGAGGGGAGATTTTTCTCCTAAACACTTTTCACTTTTGTAATATTTATCTTCCTGTGTCCCTCTACTCGTCAGGTCTTTCACCAGATTGTAGTCCAGTTTATGATTCTTGGGTTTATAGTTCGATTTCTCCAGCCCACAGTCCACTTCGAGGTCTTTATTTTTATTGGTGTTTTTGAGCTGGGAGGCTGGAATGAGATTGTCCTTCTGGAAGTCAGACAAGTTGTTCATTGTCTCCGAATCCTGCTCTGGGTGCATCCTCATCTGCCTGATGACCATTGCTATCATGCAGAACAGTATGAGCAAAGCCACCAGCCCCACTCCCATGGATATAGCAATCCAGGGGACTGGTTTAGGAGGAAGTGTAACGGACACTGTATGAACTGGCAATTCACAACGGTTGCCCATGAAGTCAGGAGGACAGTAGCAGACAAAGCTGGCACTATAAAGTCCGCTGTAGCATGTACCTCCATTCTCACATGGCCCAGAAGCACATTCATCTCTGGTTTTGATGTCACAGTTCCTGCCGCTGTAGCCTGGCAAGCATGTACAGGTGTAATCGTTGATCAGATCATGACAAGTTCCCCCATTGGAACATGGGTTTCTGGCACAATCATTGATGTTTATCTCACATTTCTGACCAGAGAAACCAGCCCGACAACGACAGACACGAATCTGACCAAGGTAAAAGCAACTACCATCTGAGAAAAGAAAAAAAAAAAAAAGGAAAAAAAAAATTAAGTCTGCAATGCACTTCACTTGGAAACCTAACTCTCTCCCTGGTAAGCATTTTATACTATCTCAAGAAAAGGGAGGTTATTTTACAAAACAACTGCACATCTAAAAGTTTCTTCTAGTTTACCTAGTTGTATCACCATGCCTTAAAAATATGCCGCTTCTAAATATGTAATGAGTTAATTTAATTTACTTGATTCTACTGTCTTCTCCATCATACGATAAACCATATGCATTGTTTTGTTGCATAGAAAGTGCCAGTGAAAGGCCTCATCCCCCCAGCAAGAGACCAAAATTAGGGTAGATGTGGAATATAGTGGGGGAGAGGGACTAATGTATCAGAGGAAGAGTAGAGGTCAGATTGGATTTCTATCACTTCTGCACTGAAAAGCACAAACGAGTCAGACACAAGATTTTTTTAATAAAAAGACTCACCATTCGCACACGGGTTGCTTGTGCACCTGTCTACTTTTTTTTCACAGTTTGACCCTGTGAAGCCAAAAGGGCAAACGCAAGTGTAGCTGGCCCCTTGTTCTTTTTCCAAGCACGTGCCACCGTTAAAGCATGGAGAATCTATACACGTCAAAGCGCTGTGCTCACAGTGAGTGCCATAGTAGCCAGGGGGGCATAGGCAGTGGTAACCATTCTCCATATCCTGCAAAACACATTAGACCACTGTTATTTGATGCCACCAAATGATAGCTGCTTGCACACTTCTGTTTAGTCAGCAGCAAGTGTTGTTCTGTCCCTTCTCATCCACACTCGGATGTGGCAAAATTAGCACTTGGGGAGTGAATAACTGCAGGGTGGACTGTGAGGGATAGAGATGTGACTTGGCCACACTGGGTGTGTAGGAGTAATCATGCAGCTACACAAGCAGAGCAGATCCTGGTGTAGGGAGCCTACAGCAACTGTGCAAAACCACTGCTAACATCACTATTGTCTAATGGTATCTACCAGGTCCTCCCAAGGGAGAATGGCATGGGTCAGCCTACACAGTTGTGATCAGGCCACTTATCCTCAGCATGAGTGCACTTTTTTCCTTTACAAGGGCTTACGTTGCTTTGCCGTGGATAAGTCTCACCGCTTAGATCACAACAGAACTGTTTCTTCTTTCCAAGTACTCTATGTCCAAAGCCCTGGGAGATCTAGGGTCTTGTGCCATTAGCTTTAATCTAATCATGCATCAGATTATATTTGGTATCTATAATCGATCAGTCATTATCAGCAGGTAGAATCAATCATTGACTGGATCTGAAAACACCCTGAAACACTAGACTGCAGGAAGCTGAAAATGCAGAACTGTGTTTCACACAGTGTTTCAGCTGATTGCCCTCATATGGCCCAACACTACACTCCCATAGCAGAAAGCACAAATTTTCTTTTATTTGCACTATACTTGGCGTATTTCTGTATGAATCTTGGTTTGAGAAGCTTATTTTTTACAGATCTGCTCCCTCGCCAACCTTGGATCTTGCCAAGCTCTCGTGATGGCTGCCACAGAAACCTAAGGATCGGTTGACTAGTTCTAATCTAGATGATACATCTCCTCCTGTGACAGACTTCCTCCCCTGACACCTCTCGGGAAGGGTTCAGTTTGATAGTTGTGTCAGTAATGAACCTGTGTACTATCAAATTCCCATTCCGTTGTTACAGAACCGCTTCTGAAAAGCTATACTGGGGCTTGCTTCACACAGAGACTTTACATTTAAAATGCCCTTACCGTGCAGCTACCGCCATTCCTACAGGGATTGCTGTCACACTCGCTGATCTCATGTTCGCAGTCGACACCAGTAAAGCCAGGTTTGCATGAACATGTATAGCTGCCCTGGCCAGTGTTCATGCAAGTTGCTCCGTTTTTGCATGGTCTGTGGTGAGTGCAGTAGTTCAGATCTGCAAAGACACCAAGAGTTAGAGAAAATGTTTTTGACAGCAGAGAATAGATATTCATATAAAAAGGCTTTAGTTAACAGAAAAAAAAAAGAAAAAAACCGACAGAATATTATCCTGTTATTGCCAGTAATAATCAGATGCTTCAGATTAGCATCAATTTTAGATACTTCACTACAACCATCATTGTAATACTTGAGCTCTGAATTTTGAGAGTCCTGGCAAAAATTTAACTTTCTAGTGCTCTGGTATACTCTCCTTTTTTAGTGCATGTAAACCTGTTAGTTGCAATGAGATTTAGATGCTAAGTTTGAAAAAGTCCTTCCTAAGTGTGTGTCCTTGGAAAGATGCACCACAACATTACAGACGCTCTGTGCACAACATGTCACATACTAAACAAATGAGCCTCCGCTTTAAAAGGTGTGCTCTGAGGCACATTCTGGGGAAGCAGGGAAGAAATAAAGATGTTTAGGCTTGGAGATTTAAACAAACACAAGAAATCTTTTATTGTTTATTTACCATGCTCTCTTCTTATGAATGTTAGTAGTTTAAACTATCTAAATGCTCTGCCAAGCTTGATGGTCCTTCTTTTTTTTTTTCATTTCAATTTGAGACAGAGGTTAAGCATACAAGTTCATAGGACATAAGTAGGAAATCTTTATAAGATCTATAAATACCATAGAGTCATCAGAATACAACTGGGTAATAGATAACTACAAGCAGAAAAAGCCCAGCAAATTTACTTTTCCTGCTCAATTCAGACTTCACCATCTTAGTCGTAGGACTATCTTGAGAACACTTCGCTTGCTTTGAGCACTTAATGATCTCAGTGGCAGCAATGCATATATGGCCTTGAGGACATGACTGCTCAGCTGGCTACGGTTCAGTGATTCAATGGGTTGAATAGGTGGAAGTGGTCTGGTGTACTTAAAATGGAACCTGTACTTTTCATTCTTGCTTACATGATTTTTCTCTCATGCTCCAGACTTATCACATGAGTTAACTTCCTTGTATGCAAAATAAGGAAGGCACAAATGATGCTGTTTGCTGCTGCTATTTTTTTTTTTAGTACATTTCTATAGATGCGCAGGGAATAAGTTAAACTTATAAGTTTACTTATAAGTTAGCTTAGGTCAGCAGAAAATTTGCATGTTCAACACTCACCCAGGTTATTATTTTTTTTTCCAAAAGAAAAACTGCAGCTACTAAAAAGTTTTCCTTTTTTAAACAAAAATTACTACAAATATTGGTACATAAGACAGCCCTGGTAGACACTGATGCCTATGAACATGTATCTTGGGGAAATCTAATTCTAGAGCTGATGGGTCAGATTCCTCAGACCGGTACTGAAGAATATCCAGCCTAGAGCCATAAGCACAACTTTCAGAACCAACCTTGATCACAGAAGAGGCCACCCCATCCTTCATCACATATGCACTGCCATTGTGTTTTACAAGTCCCGTGGCGGCAGCCTATATGAGGGATGCATTCATCACAGTAGCGGCCTTGCCAACCAGGACGACAGCTAAAAGAAAAGTCGAATTAAAACATTAATGACATGGGAAAGACTTTTAAGTTTCTATTACAAGGTGACATTTTAACTGAAGTTCAGATTGCAATTGCCATCTACTCACATGCACTCTCCAGGCTTGTTGCAATATCCATTCTGTTCGGTACATCCAGACAAACAGATGGCTGTAAAGAGAACATAAAAAAGCAGGTAAATACACCTGGCTCTACAGACTACCCTTTTAAAAGGGGAAATGTCAGCTTTTAAAAAAAAAGTACTTTGAAAACCAGTTTTGCGCTTTCAAAGCTTTGTTTTGAAAGTTCTCAGGACGGGGAGTTCTGGAGCAGGAGGAAGGGAACAAGGAGAGCCAACATTTGACAAGTTGTCCTTTAGTTTTTCTGTTTATACAACAAACATGAACTCTTGCAACTCTTGCTAGAAAAGGAGCAAGAGGAGGCAGCTTTGGCTTGTTCTAACAAAAGGCTGAAAAAACTCAACAGGACTCTGAGCCTACAGCAGAAATTCCTGCTAGTACACCGCAACACCTGTCTCTCCTCCTCTGGCAGCAGGAATGGTGGAAGCATTTGTGTAGGCAAGCTGCTAGCATTTTAACTTGGAATATGTGTCGCTGAGTCAGGGATATCAGCCAAGAGCCTTTCTCTGCTACCTCTTTCTTTGCTGCTAATGCTTGCAGAGGTGGAACACGGCATTGGTAGCCGCAGCCAAAAGGGACAAAGTCCTCAGTGTGGAGCTTTCTCTCTCCAGGCAGGGAGTGGAAAGGTCAGCACGAAAACATGACCCTAAGAGCTTACTGGGTAGTGACACACGACGCTTTCTGACAGCGTTGCTGAAGCCACCGTGTTTTAAGGACTGACCACAAAGACGGCTACAACCACGGTTAGGCCAGCTGGTGGAACTGGACAAGGGAATGGGCTTTTGGGTCCCAGGTCCCTTCATCAAATAAGCTCCCTGATGCCTTGGGGTGTTGCGTTTTCTCAAAGGCCTCTTGACTGGCATCCCTACCCGACGCCAACACCCCCCCTAGTGCAGATGGTGGCTTAGGGAAGCCAAAGCGGGGGGTGTTCCTCAATGTGCTGAGGCCCCCGTGAGCGTCACAGCCCTGGCTGATGCCCACAAGGGCAGGGTGGAGGCACTTACGTTCAGTGCAGTACTCGCCGGTCCAGCCGGGTAGGCAGGCCAGGCTGCCATCCGACTCACAGACGTAGTGACCAAAGCGGTCATCACGGCGCTTGCAGAGGCGAGAGCAGCTCTCGCCGTAGTAGTTCTCACTGCAGACCACGCGGTAGGAGTAGCGCAGCTGGGTCAGCGGGCCGCTCTGCACGTCCTGCGACCAGTCCTCACCCACCGACAGCGACCGCTGGATCGACATCTGGCTGATGAGCCAGTCCTCTGATGGCGGCCGGGAGCCTGCAGGAGAGCAGGGCCCGTGTCAGCGGACACCCCCACCATATCCCCTGCCACGAAACCCACCCACCCCGAGAGGTGGGCACCCCCTGCCACTAAAGAGAGGTGGAGCGCGGTCCCCCAGATTGCATGTATACACACGTACGCATGTGTATCGGTGTCAGGGTGAGCCCTGTGCCAGAGAAGGATGGAAAGGGGTCCCCCACTCGTGCACAAACACATGTGCACATGTATCGGTGTCAGGGTGAGCCCCGTGCTGAGGGGATGGGGGGAAGGGGGTCCCCCACTTGCACACACACACACACACACGCGCGCACGTGTGTCGGTGTCAGGGTGTGCACAGGGCGCGGGAGCGCTGACCCCAGCCAGGGGCGCTCAGCACAGGGGCCTTTGAAAGCGAGGGCTGCCGTGAAATATCCTTTTCCTCTCTGCTCAGAAAAACATCCCAAAGCCATTATTCCTTTCCAAAGGGCGGAATTCGAGCAAGGTGTAAAATACAGGAAAAGGCGGCCGGGGCTCGCTGGCAGCCTCCCGGCTTTCTCACCGCAGCCCGCCTCGCTTTCCCACGCCAAAAATAAACCGGAGGAAACGCAATTGTGTTAGAGATTAGGTCGGGGCAGAATCAAAGCGGCCCCTGATGGATATCGTGGGGGGACCGGCCCCTGTCGTTGGGATCAAGCCGGCCCCGCGGTTATGGCATAAACAGCTGAGCTGGGGAAAGGGGGGGGGGGGGTTAACCCTTTCGGGTGGGGTGGGGGCCCGGGAGTCGCCCCCTGCCGGCGTCGCGCGGCCGTAGTCACCTTCGGGCAGGTAGTTGGAGGGAGCGTGCCAGGCCTGGATGATGAGCGAGAAGGTGCCCTGCGGAGGTGGGGGGAGAAACCAGCGTCAGCCCCGCAGCGCGCCCCGCGCCGCGCCCCGCGCCGCCCCCCGCGCCTCCGCACCCCCCGCCCGCCGCCGTTATTTCTCTTAATAACATTCGCTATCCCAGGTGCTTCTGGGCGGGATGCGCTTTTTCATCGCTTTTTTTTTTTTTTTTTCCTCTTTAAAGGAAGTTCGGGAAATAAGTCTAGAGGCGAAAGTAGTTTGTTTACACGACAGCCTAGCAGGACGCCGCGATTAGCCTTCCCTTGCCGCCCTCCTGCCCCACCGTCGCCATCGGGTTTACGGCAGAATCTCACCGGCCACGTGAAGTTAAAGGGCAACTTAATGGGGCTGTCAAATCGCTCTGTATCCTTGATGCTGAAGGTGTTTATTCCCAGAACCGGGGTGATGATGCTGCCGAAAGTGCAGGAGCCCGGGGAGACCACTGCCTGAAAATGCTTCAAACAAATGCGAAAGAAGGTCCTGCAGTGGGGGGAACAGGGCTTCCCGCTGGCCAGAGACCCGTGGCTATTCACGAATTCGTGCAGCTCCAGCTGGAAGACGCCAGAGCCGGACACCCTCTGCACAAAGGGGAGACACACAAAATAGCCAAATCAGACCTTACCCGGCTTTGCCACGCAAACTTGCTTCCATCACCCACTTTATGTTTCGCGAACCCTTTTTTTTTTTCTTTCCAATGTGCGATTACCTGCTGCAAAATCGTTAACAGAAACGTCAAGCCAAAGATGCGCAAGGCTGTCATCCTTGTGTTATTCGAGCTTCCAGTTCTTAGTGGGTTTAGTTTTTCTCCTGTACTCCTGAAATGGTCCAGGGAAGCGCTTCTCGGTCGAGGGAGAAAAGAGGCGTCGCGGCGGTTCTCCTGGAGCAACCCGCTCTTCCAAATATTCCCCGAGCACCAAGCAGAAATCGGAAGGTAAAATCCAGGTGTCGATTCCGTCCCCTTCTGGGAATTAATCCTGCAGCCAAGTGCCGATGTCTGGTCGCCGTCGTCGCCCTTATAAACTCCAGAGCCGGGTGGGCTTGGTGAGAGACGCGGAGAGGAGTGCTTAGCGTGGGACCGCTCCTCCTTCACCCGGTGCTAACAGCGCTCGGTAAATGGAAAACTTGCTTCCCTTCGAGCTGTTTATATAGTTGCCTCGCATCCTCACCAGCTCATTATGTAAACTGTCAGTCAGACTCACGGCCGATCCCTCCCCTTTTCCATCTTTCCCTTCTGAGAAAAAAAAAAAAAAAAAAAAAAGAACCAAATGCTGCGGAGAGCCCTCGTATCCCGCATTAATTCCCCGCTGCCGCCCTGCCCGCCGCGAAGCCGAGCTGATTACGAGCGAGCCGAGCATCTGTTGAGATATTTACGGCGCTCGCACTGGGAGAGTTCCCTCGAAAATCAGACGCCTCTCCGCAGCGGCCGAACAATAGAGGATGAAATGTTTCAAAACCACATTTGTTTGTTTGTTTGCTTGTTTGCTTGTTTGTTTTCTTTTCCCCCTCCCCATCTCCGCTCCGAGCGCGTTGCGCGCATCCCGGGCGGCGGGGTTCGCCCTGCCCGGGGAGGGGAGAGGTGGGGAGGGGACGGGACGGGAGGGGAGGGGGGGCTGCTCTGGGCGGAAAGTAAAAGTAAAACGGTGCTTGCCAGACGGGCACCCGGGGCGGCCCCGCGGCTGCCCGCTCGCTCGGCGATGCCGGGGGGGGCGGCGGGACGGGGCCCCCGGGGGTCGCCCTTCCGAAAGCCGCTGGGCGAGAAGGGGCCGAGGCGAGGTGGCCGAGGCCGGGGGCGGTGGGAGCGGGAGCGGGGCGGAGCTTTCCGCGGGCGAGGGGCAGAGCGGGGCCCCCGCGGCCGCGCACGGTGCGGGCTGCGTGTGCCCGTGAAGCCCTCGGCCCCGCGGCGGCGTGCGCTCATTGTTGGGTCGCGTGTCCCTCATTAAAGCCGAGCACAGAGAAGGCCTTTCATGTGGCTTTTTTATTTCAGCTTGTTAAATGGATGGGAAGCCGGAGCGCGGGGCAGGGGGGGCTGGGGGGGAGAGGTAAACCCTCAGCTGTATGATAATGAGGTCCTGACACCTTTAACGCCAGCGCCCGGCTCGCGGGGCTGTGGGACCTTCCCGGCGCGAATCACCTGGGGAGCAGCCCCTGTGCTCTCCCGAAGGGTCTAACCTCGCAACGTTAATTGCCCGGTCCAGGCTCTTTCGGGGGGAAATAAAGAAGGAAAGCCGAGGCTTTGGCTTCTTTAGAGGCGAGGCGGCGTGGGGAGGGCGCACCTCAGCCGCACCCCCCCGCACATTTACCGCCAAGCGGCGGCTTCTCCCGCAACCCCGCCTCTGTGCGGGCTGCGGCGGGGCCTGCGGGCGGGACGGCACCGCACGGCTCGGCTGCTGCGGGGGAACGGCTGAGCTTGCGGCAGGGAAGCCCGGGGGCACCGCACAGCGCGGGGGGTGCGGGCCGGGAGTCGCCCCCGAAGGGAGATGCTCGCGGTCCCCGCTGCTCCGGGAGGGGCCGGGACCCGCTTCTCTCGGCTCGGCTGGAGCCGCGTCCGTGATGGGGACGGACCGCAAGGCACGAGCGAGGAGCTCTTTTGTCTTGGCCTCGTAAACAAGTGGGAAAGAGGAATGTGTCGCCGCCGACGAACTCGGAATTTTGCAGCGATCCGCCCGGCCAGATCCCGGCTTTACCAGCAGCAGCGTCAACTGTCAAAATCAAATCTGATGCTAATAGCTTCGGTACTAAATAAAACGAGAGGCCAGATAACATCAGTGCTTGATAAATGGTAATGAGTGTCTAACCTAGGGGAACAGAAGGGCTGTGGGGCTCTTTAATTCAGTATTGAAAGGCTAGCTGGGTACTGCAGGCTCTAGCAGATGTTAGTATGTGTGTGTTTTGATTTTTGACTTGTATTGGACGTTTATTAGGCTAACCAGAGCCACCCCACGCATGGCCACTTGGTCCAGGCACCATCTGGCACAAGCAGGGCGGCGTGCAAGAATAGGGCCTCGCTTCGGTGCTGAGCATCCACAGGCAGCATCTACCATATGGACCCGGAGCTAATGTAGGTTAAAGCAAGACAAGCTGATCTCTGCTATTCACAGCTCCGGCAAACTTCTCTGCCATCCTCGCGCTGCACAACTTGGCGACTGGGAAAACCCTCCCAACTTCATCTTCCCCAAAACCAGGCAAGAGGGGTACAAACCCCCCCGCCCCCCAAAGCACTCCCCAGCCCGCTTGGCTGTCCCTAGGTGGCTGCTATTTTTCGAGGAAAACTTTGCACCTGGTTTCGCTTGTTTCTGGTGAGAGCAGAAGCCGCTTCAGCTCCTCACGTGTTGTGTGTGTCCCCACTACCACTACCACCCCCGCTCCCCAAACAAATATTTTCAGAATCGCGAGCAAGTGGTGCAAAACAGGCGTAAAATCCTCCTCGAAACTTCAGGGCATTATTGTGATTGCAGCTATAAAAGGAGCCTGTAATAAAATAATAACCGGGGAATATAATAAACCACCTGCTGCATGTTGACACACACGCACAGAGAGTTCAGATAAAACAAAACAAAACAAAAGTTGCATTAATAGCATCAAACAGCTGAGCCTGGAAGTCGACCGAGAGCAGATTAGAAGCGCAACTCCTGCAGGCTCCATCCCGGGTCACTTCGCAGAGCAGCAGCGCAGCCACCTCTCTGAAGAGCCTCGGCTCCCTTCGAGGGGTGCACGGCCCCTGCTACGGCTGCAGGAAAGCTGGAGAGGGGCTGTTCATAAAGGCTCGTGGTGGCAGGACAAGGGGGAACGGGTATAAACTGGAAAGGGGCGGATTTAGATTAGGCGTTAGGAAGAATTTCCTCATCATGAGAACAGTGAGACACTGGCACAGGTTACCAAGGGAAGTTGTGGATGCCCCATCCCTGGAGGTGTTCAAGGCCAGGTTGGATGGGACCTTGGGCAGCCTGATCTAGTGGGAGGTGTCCCTGCCCATGACAGGGGGGGTGGAACAGGATGAGCTTTACGGTCCCTTCCAATCCTAACTCTTCTATGATTCCATGCCGATGAACGGGAGCACGGTGCCCGCAGCCCCGACCTGGGATGATGGGCAGCAGCGTCTGTGCCCGGCCACGGCTGCTCCCTATCCCTGTCACCTCGCTGTCCATCTCGCTCTCTACCCGTCAGGGCTCCTTCGCTCCCCGTTTGCTGCCGGTTTATCTCCGGCCCGGCCTGGCTCAGCCTACGCGTGGCCAGGCCAAACGCATCTCGCTAACGAGACAACGTTAATTAATTCCGGGCGGGTGAAAGTAGCCAGCCTGCCCAAGCCTTTCCCCCCTCCCCGTTGCAGGCAGCCCCCTCCCTTCCCAGCGCTGCCCCCGGGATGCGCCCTGCCCCCCGCCGTGCCCCCCGCCGCTCTGGTCGCGGGGAGGTCCCGCTCGCTCGCACAGACCCGGCCGGGGGGGCTGCGTCGCACCTCCGCCTGCGGCCCCGCTTCCCTCTCTTTTAGCTCCACGTTTCCCGACCCGCGGGGGAGCCCGTGCGTGAGGGGCTCCCGCTGCCACCGAGGGATTCCCGCACGGCTCCTGCCGGTCCCCTTCCAAGGTCCCGCACCCGCGGGGCGCCCGCACCCGCTGCCGAGGCAGGGCCCGCCCGGCGCTCCGGCCGTGCCGCGGGGCCGCCGGGGCTTTAGGAAGGGGACCCTGCTCCCGCCTCCCCGAGCACCGCGGAGCCACAGCGGGACGGCCCTTCGGACGGGTCGAGCTCGACCGGGGGCGTCCCGCACCTTCCCCTTCCCCGAGGCGGGAAGAGCCCCCCCCGCCCTCTCCCCGCGCTCCTTCGGAGCGGGCCGGGGACACAGCTCCAGCCCCTCCCGAGGGAGCCGGCCCCGCCGAGCCCCGGGGGCCTGGCAGCAGCCCCGCGCCGGGCCGGGGCCGAGATTTATTATTCCCCTTGCGAGTCCTCCTCGGCAGCGCTCCTGCCTCCCGGCCCGGCGCTTCGGGGTGGGCTCCGCTCTCGCCTCGTTCGTAGGGTCGTGGAACAGTTCGGGTTGAGAGGGACCTTAAAGCCCATCCAGTTCCAACCCTCCTGCCACGGGCTGGGACACCTCCCGCTAGGTCAGGCTGCCCAAGACCCCGTCCAGCCTGGCCCTGAACACCTCCAGGGACGCGGCAGCCACAGCTTCCCTGGGCAACCTGTGCCAGTGCCTCACCGCTCTCACAGTTAAGAAATTCTTCCTCATGTCCCGTCTAAATATGCCCCTTTCCAGTTTACACCCATTTCCCCTAGCGCTACCTCTACAAGCCTTTGTAACCAGTCCCTCCCCAGCTTTCTTGTAGCCCCTTGCAGGTACTGGAAGGTCGCTATAAGGTCTCCTCGGAGCCTTCTCTTCTCCAGGCTGAACAACCCCAACTCTCTCGGCCTGGTTTTGGTCCCTTAGTTAGCCACTCGCCCGCTTTATTCATCGCTCGCCAGCCCCCGAGCGCGCACAGCCAGCCTCACTTTGTCAGCCGGATTCCCCGATGGCTTTTAAACCCCTTAGCTAGAAAGTTGCGCATCGATTCAGCGCTGACACACCCCGAGAGCCTCGGAGAAATAAAAAAGGGAGAAAAGAAAAGGGGGAAGGAAAAAAAAATAAAATCCCCCTTGCTTGTTTTGTTTCTGCCTAAATGTCCATAGCGCGGAGCATCTCTCCAGGGAGCGCCGCGCCGAGGGGTGTTAATGTGGTCGATTTGGGGTACAAATGTTTGGAAATGTTTCCCGATTCGCACAGAAGGAGGGGGGATTTGCAAACTGTTGCTGCCACATGGCTCCTCCAAGCCTGCCCATTCTCATTGTAATGAGGCCGGCGCGTGCCTCATCTGCCGCGGGGGCGCAGCCACGGGCCGCGCCGCGGGACGCGGGGGCCGCCGGGGGGGACCGGGGGGGAGGGGGGGGGCCCGGGGCGGGGGGGCCGGTCCCGCAGCCGCACCCCGCGCCCGGCCCGCGAAATGAACATTGCTCGTCAAGGCTGTAACGATCAGCATTGAGTCCCCGGGTACAAATCGATGGCTTCTTTTCCATACAAATGCCTGCTTACGCCTTTATGTTCTCCATCTGTTTGTAGCTAACACCTGCCATTCAATAAATCGATTTGGCCATTTAATGTAACAGCTTCCCGGGACATTTTTTCATGCCAGATGCCACAGCAGCTCCAAACCTCTACCCCGTTCGCTGCAGCGGGACCCTCTGCCCGGGCACGGAGCAGAACTGCAAAGAAAAGAAAACGTTGAAAAGTGCTTTTTATATTTTTAAATATTTTTTAAAATAAATTTTTAAAATATTTTTTAATGTATTTTAAAATTTGTTATATTTATTTTTAAAATTTATTTTAAAATTATTTTTTAAATTATTCTTTAATTATTCTTATTTCTAACACTAACCCCACCACCTTCAACACAGCGGCACCCGGGGAGAGATATCCCAGCTGATCCCAGCTGTACACCCGGTGTTCACATGGAATACCTGCGGGTTGCAAGCATCGGAGCTGTTTGTGACATTTTTTTTCCTTTTATTTTACTTAGGGGGGTTGTGTTTTAAGGACCCAGAGATGCTCTGCCTGCGTGGTTTGCCAGCCGATGTGCAGGCAAGACTGCCTTTGGCCTCTGCCGTAGGAACCTTGTGGGATGAGGGGCCCCATCCTTTTCTCCTCACTTCTTTGGGGGGACAGGGCAGCCTTTCTTGAGGGGCCACCTTGCTGGAAGTTGAGGCTGAGCCCCGTGTTTCTGAGCTGCAGCCCCCCAGCAGCAAGAGATGCTCTCCCGTCATTGTGTGCAGCTCTGCTCCAGCCTGGGCAAGCCTCAGGTTTCCCTTTGGGTTCCCCCTAACATGCTCTGGGCTAAGATGGGCTGAGGGAAGAAAGTGGATCTCTCTAGATGCTCCCAGAGGAGGGAAAACAACAGCACTGGGGATGCGAGAAAGTGGAGTGAGTAATACAGCATTGGGAAGTTACGGGGCAGCTTCCTCATGGAGGAAGGGAACAACAGTGCCTGGCTGGCCGGGTTCCTCCAGAGGAGGCGATTTCAGCACTGATGGGATTTCGTTTGCCTGTGTTTGTTCTGTGTTTGATCTGTAAAGTCATGCAGTCATTTGGCACTTTCACCTAAGATAGCTGGACAAAATCAGGATTTCTCATAGAAAAAGCACCCCTGGAAGCTATGGCTGGAGCTGAAAACAGGTACCTGGGAGACAACCACATTTTCCCCTTTTAATGTCAGAGTTCCGTGTGAGATTGGCAGAGGAGGCCTGGAGAGGATGAAGATGACTTGCAGCAGAGGTTCTCATGTTTTTGTTTGTATAACAAGTGATGGGTCAACGTTCATGGATGGGACACTGGCCTGAAGCAGCGTAACAAACCAAGTACAGACCAGCATCTTGAAAGAGAAAAATTCCATTTGCAGGCTCCATAGTATGTCCCATGGGTCAGGCTTTGGGAACTCCTGCCTCAGAAGGTCTGTGTCTTCAAACAGATGGCTGGGCAGCCCTTGGCTACTTAGAATATGTTTGGGGCTATATTATATAGCACTGAGTAAAGAGATCTGTCACAGAGAAACAGTAAAAGGCAGTTTTAACCCTTCCCCAGGGAGCGGCATGGATCCATGCTCTGCCTGTGTGACCCGTCCCTCCTCTCAACCCTTTACACCGAGCCCACGGGATGTTTGGTAGGGGCCCAGCATTGTGGTGCTGGCTTCAGACAGTCGGAGGAATAAGTCTCAGATCTCTGGCATGTGAGATTTGGCAGAGCAAACCCCGGAGCCAGACTTGTACAGCCTCAGCACAGGCACTGCACAGGCTGTTCCAGCACAGAGGGACTGAGAGCAGAGAGGAAGGTTGGGAAACACTTCTGGAGCAGCCAGGGATGCGTGGCACCCAACCCTGCATCCATCAGAGGTCCATGACATGCTGTCACCCCCGTGGTGTCCATACGTTCCAGAGTGGTCCTTCATGGCAGGGTGTGTGCTGCTGTCAAGCATGGTGGCCGCACCAGGTTCTTGCTGAGCTCTTCTGCTTTTCTTAGTCTCCTGGTAGCCTGGTTTTGGGCAGAAGGTGTTGAACACCCAGGACTGAATTTCTGGAGGGATGGGGAGGCCATTTCAGGCAGGAGGAGGTGTGGAGGTCTCAACGGAATTGCATCTGCTCGTGTACCAGGACAAGCTGCAGCAAGGCAGATTTAACTTCTCAGAGCTGCATGCTGGTGAAATTTAAAGGTATTTAAAATACAGCTGGTCACTTCAGTAAAAAAATCCATTTTAAAATCCCTTCACTGGAGGTAAAACTTGCTAATGACTGAAGAGCAAGAAAGACCATCCTGACTTTTTATCCATACCATTTATATTTATTTCTAGTTAAAAAGATTTTAACCGGGAGCAGCTGCTTCCACAGCCTATCAAAAACAGTCCTAGATTGTCCAGATGGAGTCACTCAAGACAGAGACATGAGCGAGGGCTGCCACCGGCTCCAGGATTTCTGGGTTTGTCCTATTTTAAGAAGGTCTTGTATCCTGCAAACATTGCTTACGGGAAATGATTGGATGCAGAAATCCTTAGTGGGGGCCCATGAGGCAGCCTCATGTGGAGATGTGGCGATGTGGCATGCTGACATTTTGACATAACATGGTGATGATTTTATGCTAACATCAGCCCTCCAAGAGGAAAATAAATATGTGACATATTGTTCAAGGAAACAAAACAAACCAGACAATGAAGTCCTGTGCCCAGAGACCGATGTAGCCTCTGCAAGCCCATGCAAAACCTCTTTTCCTTTGTGATCTGGGGATGCTGGGAAAACGAGTGCATCAGGGTATCCAATACCCATCCCTGGCCCATCCAGCCCTCCTCGCTTTTTGTCTTTGTGTGCGGCCATGCAGGGAGCAAACACAGAGCACCCGCTGGGTTTCTATTGTTTCTCCCTGTCTAATGGCCCTACTTAGCCACGGAGGAGCAGGATGGATTTGCGTCTTGTGCACATTGTTCTTGGGGTTCAAAAGAATACTTAAACTAGAGCAGTAGTTAATATGACAATAGAATAGAAATGAACATTCACTCCAGTGGCTGTGGATGGCACAGGGACTTAGATAATGGGACAAGGGAGAAGAAAATTAACGAATCTGTCTGTTGACCCGCCAGCATAAATATCTTGTCAGTAATATGTGACAGCAGACCCAGTTGGCTGGTAAGAGCTATGCTTGCCCGGGTTCCTGGCTACATTCTTTAAATCAAAAGATTCATCAGGTAATTTAGTGGACTGAAGAAAGGTGGTACTTGACCACATAGTGAGCCCGAAGCGGGGGAGCAACTAATGTTTCCTCTGTGTTAAATGATGCAAAACCGTGGTACACTGAGGGCATGGGTACCGAGTCCTTCCTCCTGCTTTCTGCCCAGACAGCAGCCCTCGGATGGGCATGGAGATGCTCCTTCCCAGCCTACACAGCAGCCTTTTCGCGAGCCGAGCAACTGTGGTGACTGCTCATCATGCTCTTTAATGCTTGTCATAGGGCTGTGCTGCCACCCTTAGCCAGCAGGGAGGGAACAAGAAGTCTTCTGTCACTGGGTGCCCTTTGTCAGAGACTGCTTAAGGGAGGCAACAACTAATGTCTCCCCAGCTGACCAGATCACCCGCGGGAGGGCAGACAGCAGCATCCATCCTGTCCTCGAGGGAATATAGCTGTCATGATGGAGGGATTGAACAATCGGGTAAGGCTGGTGTGCTATTTTGTTCAAAAGACTGAGGTATGGGTCCATTCTGCATGGTTCTTCCTGTACATAAACCCAGGGTGGGGGAATCCTTCTTCTTAGAGCTTAGGATGGGATTTGTTTCATCTTACTTTAGCTGTGTGCTAGGTATGTAGTCTACGTTAATTATCTACATTTCCTCTTGAGTCAACACTGAGCCATGGGACCATATCACTCATCCTGGGAGGGGACTCCGCGCTAGGCAGGATGAATCATCATCTGCAGAAACCCTTCTCTCTCCATTGAGTCCAGATGAACATGCATGACTAGATCAGGTGAGACCCCTAACATTTAGAAAGCTAAAATGAGGCAAGCTCAATCCCTTGCTTAATGCCTGAATAGAGCAGGGACGGTGTGGTTTTCCCTGATGCACAGTGACCTGTGGCAGAGCTGGGAGCAAAGGGTGATGGCCAGTTCTTGGGATGTCTGTCTGAGATTAGGATTGGAGGTGTCCCAGTTCTGGCAAGAGCACAATCCTTATGACATCGTTTGCAGAACTAGCTACAAGGTAAAAATAGCACAAGCCTTGTAGATTGCTTGCATTTTGACATTCTTCCCATTGAAAACTTCCTAATGCTGCCGCAGGACACCTGAGTAAAAGGCATTGCTAAAACACACAAAGGGTGCAAGCCAGGGTATCTGCATTAAGCCAGGAATCTGTACCACAATCATAATGCTGGATGGATTAATTGGTAAAATCAGGTTGTGCCTATGGACTGGGTTATGACTACCCTTTCAGCTTTGGAGGAAGGGGAGTCTAATGCAAGATTCTGTTTTAGGCCCATTCCTAACAAAATCTGGAGTGCTGCAGAAAAGGTAGAGGAAAGAATGTTTCAAATGACATATATGACTAACAAACACTATGTAGGTTATGAAGCGTTCCCATTTTATTGTTTATACATTCAGAATGGTCAAAAATATGTATTGCAATGAATAAATAGCTTTAAAAATATGTCTTGGCTTTATTAATTCATTAGGGGATCTCATAGTTAACCCTTGAATAATCTGCTTAAAAGCAGAAGGCAGATTTATTAGCATATGGTTTTACATGGACATTCTGCTGGTCAAATGCCAAGATATATAACAGCTTAGATTTCCAGTGTGTTTTAGTAAAAAAAAAAGGGTTCTAGCAGAGTCTTTAGCCTTCAGTCTTGAAACATACACAGTGGCAGCTGAAGTCTTCGGAGAATATTACCAAGCTGGGATGTTTTATCACTTGTACTGGGAAAAGTTTTATTCTGTTCACAATGAATTGTCTGGTGAAGGCACTTTACACAACATATCATACGAGTGCTTATTTTGGTGTCTCTTTGTTTTCCCATTTAAGAACTTCTGGCCACATTTTCATGTTGTGTTTCATTTCATGCTTGCCACAGCCCCCCTGCAGACAAGTGCTGCCTCTTGTCTCATTTTAGAAACAATTCATGCCTGATTAATTTCTGCTAACACTTCAAATACATAATAACAGTGACCATCAATTTGCAAGGACCAATTTCAGCTTTAACATATTCCTAGATGTAACTTTTTTATTTGAGATTTTTGGCAAAGCCTTTATGAGCTTTTCCCCTGGTTGTTTCCCATTTCTTCTCCCATCAGACGTGGTAGCAGAAGTTGGAATGGGAGGGTAGTCTATGTCCAGTTGCCTTGAATTTTAACCACCACGTCTGCTTTTCTCAGACCAAGTGTAGATGACAGGGCAGAAAAATCACCCATGACAGCTTCCCCTATGTTAGCTCTCCAGCAGGGACTGCCACCAGTGGCGCTCTAGTAATGACGCAATGACAGAAAATGCTGGAGAGAAAAGCCTGACAGGGATATGACTGCTGGTGCAAACTCTGCTCGCTCCTGGCCGCTCTTCTTGCCTGGGTGAGACGACCCAGTTAACCAGTGCACTTAGGGCAGGTGAAACAGGAACGATATAACCCCACAAAAATATCCTCTCTAATGGACCTGTTTCAAAGTATCTCTTCGTCTTGCAAACAGTGGGGACATGCCTAAAGATAGGAAATATATTCTTCTGCTAATGTAATTCTGAGGTTCTTGAGAGGTTGTTAATGAAGATGGCATGATTACACTCACCTGAGGCAAGGCATCCCTGCCAGGAAGCTCTTCCTAAACCCAGATGCAGGTGCTCTATGTGGTGAAAAACACTGCAGTGACCTGGGCTCTGTTATTAGCCAGCACTATAGCAGGACAACAGCAGTGTTTTAGAGAGAGACGAGCTGCATAACAGGAAAGAAGCTTGGTTTTTGCTGGTACAGTTTTGCTTGGAGTTTGCAGCTGAGGTCAGAGACTGTGGGATGTGCTGGGTGTTTAAGGGACAATAACTGCTGGATAGGTACCGTGGCATTGCCTGTAAAGGTATTCACACAAAGAATGAAGGAAGGCTAGAAAAAGACATAAAAATAGAGGAAAAGGAGAAAAAAGTAATGGAGGCACTTTCTTTGTACGGTGCAGAGAAGGAGGGCAGGGTGCTGGATCTAAAGGTGCATGGTTTAATGTTTGTTAGGAATGGTTGGACTCGATGATCCGGTGGGTCTCTTCCAACCTGGTTATTCTATGATTCTATGATTCTATGATTCCAAAGCGGTGCCCAGGAAGCCTGCTTTGGCACACAAACCTACAATATCAATGACATTGATGTATCTGCTCTTCTGAAGGCAAAAATCTGAGGAAAAAAGCAGCCAACAACTGCATGTCGTTGCTGTGCATTGGTTGGCATCAGTCCTTAGAGCAGGTTTAGCTCCGACTCCTATTTCTCTTCTTATTTACCAGATAGGCAAATCGGTGAAATCAAGCCCAATCTTAAAAGTGCTATTCATGTTGCTTTCTTTCACATTACTTCTAACTGAGCAGTCATTCAGAGGCAGCAAGAGTGGTTAGAAAATTCACAGAATCATCATACGCTGTATGACTGCAGCCTGAGTGAGGAAATACTGACAAGAGCTGCTGTAGCAGTAGCAATGCCTAAAGAACAGGACTTTCCTTAGCAAAGCGTAGCAATGAACACAGTATGGTTGAGATTTGTGGGGTATCAGCACCAAAGAGGTTTCAGCTCAATCCTAAAATAACAGAGATCAATATGTTTTGCTGTTTAGAAATCTGCCAAAGGGCCTGTGTTGTATTGCTGTGGACTCCGAAGCACCTCTAGCAACAGGCAGGAGACTGACATATTTTTTGTAGCACATTGTGTAGAGCTTAGCTGGCCTGGAAATGTGCTGCCCATAATCCTATCAGATACTGTCAAACCAATGAATGCGGCCACCAAATTCTGTGTCAGTGGGTCATAGTTCAGACCAGGTTCCTGTGATGCCCCAAACTCATTCTTCTTTAATTCTGAGCTGTTGGAAGATTGTGGACATGCGGCTTTACAGGCTGATACTTTCACTTGCTAATGGATCCACTATAGCACAAGCTGCAGCAGTTCAAGCTATTCTGTGCTGCTCATCTAATGTTCCTTCATGACAATGTGGAGGCGTAGCCAGTAGCATTAGAGTGTTTGTATTACAACCATCAGAAAAGGTGCTTGAAGGCTTTCCAGTTGGATAGATATCCATTGGCAGTGAGGCAGAAACCATATGAATCATTGTATGCAAGATGAGTAGTATGTATGGATGGCAATGGTCTTTGGTCACCGACATGTTGGATGGTGACCTGAAGAGAAGCCACAAGTCACAAACAGTTCCCTGAGCCAGCAGGCCCCGCTGGTCATTTTTGCCAGATTGCTGAGTTGCTGATTTCCAGCAGTGGTTATGCTTGGAATTTGTACCCTGGAAAGCCTCAGGGTTGGATGAAATATGGAGCTCTCAGTTGCTAAGGGGTGAAAGTGAAATTATATTGCTTTGAGCTAAAGGTTAATAAGTTGCAGAAGTCACTGCTGTGTTAAAGGTCCTTGAAATTCGGAGCACAAACTATGAATCCATACCTGGTAAAGTCATGCAAGGATGGTCAGAAGTTACCTGACTCTCCTTTCTGGAATTGTTGTCTCTATCCTGTCTTAATGCAGTGCCACAGTGAAGGGAAGACTTCCTTTGGCTGAGCTCAATGCAGTGTTCCCCATCAGGACTTGCCCTGTTCGATCAGGATCAATGTTTTGGATTGATCAGAGGGGTTTTTTTCCAAGGTTTGGAAGAAGTTTTCCATAGGGATCTAGCTCTCCAGTGGCTGTGAGTAAGTGCTGAAAAGCTAGGCTGGCAAAGGAAGCTATTTCTGTGGAGTTGAGATAATGGCTGAGTATTTGTTCCAGTTTTATCAGAAAAGCAGCTCACAAATAAAAGAAAACTGAAGTATGAGAACTGTGGGAGCAATGTCTGCTGTGCTGTGGCCATTTCCCTGGAAACTGGGTGTGTGGACATGTGGAGCATGCGTGCTAGTGTTCAGATGAGATTTCTTGATTAGACCTATTGTTGACGTATGCTTTCTCTCTCCCCAAGCCAGGGAGCTGCTTTAATAAATTGTCAGAGGTTCATAGATACATGGTGATTTCCATGGAGTATGTTTGTGAGCTTGCTGGTGGCACCTAACGCTGATTATATGTCCATCCTCGACAATCTGTCACTCCAAATGCATGCGGAGACCCACATCACACCAGTGCCATATACAGATCCCCTCTGGAAAATATTGTTCTTCCAGGATGGCATTGAGTGTTGCTTGGTTATAAAAGTGCTTCCTTTGCTATGTGCACAGGCACATTTGATGGTCTTATGTTACAGAGGTGGTGGTCACTTTTGCCCACTGAATCTGTGAAGCTCTCTATTGACCAAGCTTTCTCATGCTTTCTTTCATTTTCACATCTTCCTTTGTGAATGGGCAGCTGGAGCGTCAGAAGATTTTAGAAGAGGAATTGGGGATGAAATTCAACTGCCTGCAATTTGGATCTGCAGGATTGTCATCTCTGGAGCTGTGCACAGGTCTGTGGTCTCTCCATCAATAGGAGAGGGGCAGGAAAGGGCCACAAAATATTTGAGAACAGGGAGCGAGACCACTCTTGCGAGACCTCACCTGCAGTATTGTGTCCAGTCTGGAATCCTCAACATAGGAATGATATGGAGCTGTTGGAATGGGTCCAGAAGAAGGCTAGAAAGATGATCAAAGGGCTGCAGCACTTCCCATATGAGGACAGACTGAGAGAGTTGGGGCTGTTCAGTCTGGAGAAGAGAAGGCTTTGAAGATACCTTATAGTGACCTCCCAGTACCTGGCCTGGGTCTACAGGAAAGCTGGGGAGGAGCTATTTACAAAGGCTTGTAGAGATAGCACTAGAGGGAATGGCTATAAACTGGAGACGGGCAGATTTAGACTAGACATAAGGAGAAATTTCTTCACGATAAGGATGGTAAGGCAGTGGCACAGGTTGCCCAGGGAAGTTGTGGCTGCCCCATCCCTGGAGGTGTTCAAGGCCAGGTTGGATGGGGCCTTGGACAGCCTGATCTAATGGGAGGTGTCCCTGCCCATGGCAGCAGGATTGGAACTGGGTGATCTTTAAGGTCCCTTTCAACACAAACTATTCTATTATTCTATGATAGACAAATTTGGACTGATATAATGTGAAGAAGAGACTGTTTGGTTAGCTCAGTGGCATATTTTCTATGTAGACAGTAAACAAACATTTAACCAGAATGATATCTTTATTGCTTCTGAATATCCAGACATAAATTGTAGGAAACCACTGGAATAAATAAGAGCCACCCATCTCTTTGTTGTATTACCACCCACACATCTCTACACTCACAAGCAGTATCGGCTATTCATCTTTGCAGCAAGTTCCCTTTCACATTCCCTGTAAGCCCTCTGACTCAGCCTGTTAACCCGAATTCTTTGAATCATACTTGTGGCATTAAGATAGCTGTAGCTGCAGAGATCTGATATTACCTTGAGATTATGAGTGTCTTCTGATCATCTGATGAGCCCAAGGCAAAGTTAAACTGGAGTGCAACTTAGAGGAACTGAAATCAGGCTGTGTGCACTCATTTATGGTAAATGAGAATTTTGCTGAAAATAGGTGGATTGCCAGTGAGTCAACACCTTTACCTGCTGCCCTGGTGTGTCATGCGCCGGTATCTGCTGGACTGTGCAGGAAAAGCTGTGTCCTTGTTCCTCTTATGATTAAGAGAGCTGTCAGCAGGCAGTGTAGAACTGAAGTAAGTACCTCACTTGGCTGTGGTGCTCATCTGTGTGACTCTACGTGACAGGGCTGCAGGAGCTGGGCATCTTGCTGCTCTCTGCAGCATGGCCATCCTACTGGCCCTGCCTTACCTGCTGGTTGCCACGGTCTGCTTGCTCCAGTGTTTCAGGCTTTCCTGCTTTGCCTGAGAGCAGGAGCGTTGACCAGGAGCCACTTTCCTGAAAATAACCGGGAAATGATCCCAAAGCCAGAGAAAAGCCACAGTGTGCGGCTTTCTCCAGTCTCAGGGGACAGATGTGCGTGTGCCCCATCAGAAAGGCTGAATTCTGCTGCCTGATGCACGCTCAGCCCAGCCCCATGGTGGTGCTTTAGAGGGAGATGAACTGTTACACATCAGCTATACAAAGAGTGTCATGCTGATGTTGCTGTGCTGGAAGCAAAGAAACAGTGGCGTATGTACAGTTGATCAACATATGCATGATAACATTTTCTGCTTTTTTACCTCTGCTTCCAAGGAGAAAACTCATGCTTTTTGCAGTCACACAAATGCAGCTGGCTCAGCCAGGGCTCATCAGAATACGATTTTGTTGACTCAAGATTTTTAACTTAGCAGATTTCTGTTGGAGCTGCTCACAAATGTGGGAATTACTGGGTTAATCTTCATAAAATATAGGAAAATTGGCAACAGAAGGATTTTTTTGAAAAGCAAATTAAAGTAAAGGAAAGAAGCGGGTGTGAAGTAAATTGTTTGCAGTGGAGTGTTTTCCTTTCTGATCTAGCAGAGAATGCAAGGGTATTTCCTGGGGAGAAGAATGTCACATTTAGAGGTGTTCTTCCTTTGCTAAAAGAGAGGTGAAAAATCCCTAATAGTTAAACATTTCCAGCTCTAGCATGTCCATTACTGGCAGAAGAGGCTTTGTGATTACTATTTGCTGGCCCTTTCATTTAGTTCCCCCACACACTTAATTGGCCACGAAGAACAAAGTTGCAGTAAAAATGATCAAGGAAGTTTTTCCAAGTCACTTCATTGTTTCACATGTGCCTGAGTAATTCCTGTGAAGAAGGAAGCATGAACTAGTATAACATATTTATCATACAGGTCAGGGAATGCTGTAGCCACTGCCAGAGGAGATTTCCGTTCATAAACATGCCTACTGGATTTTTCATGTGAGAAATGATTTTCTAGGTGGCAACTCAGTTCAACACCCAGACCCGTCGGCATCGCTTTGAGAGCAACTAAGCTCTGGTGAGCCCTGGGGAACAGAGCATAGCGGACTGCTTTTGAAGCATTCTGAGGATCTTTATGCTATATCAGGAATTTGGGGTCCAAAATCTTGTGCAAAACCCAAAACATTTTCCAGAGAAAAGGGTCAGCAACCTATGAAATAAAAACAGATCAATTGATCTTTGTCATCTCCCAAGTGTGAGCATGAGGTTACAGCATAGCCTTTTTGGCAGACACTTTGTTTCTAGTACACCCCTAGGCATTTGCTACTTCTCTTCAACCCTTATAATATAAGCAGAAACATTTTCTTTTTCTGTCATTATATCAATATTCAGCTCAGAACTGGCTTCACCTGGAGGAAGAGGTACAGGGAAGTCCTTTGGATGTTTCTCAGATGTAGCTGATAGGCTTATTTGAAGAGGGTAGACGCATATCTAAAGAGGGGTTTTAGAGCTTTTGGCTTTCGCTGCTGCAGCCAGCTGTTCTTTCTGGTGGGCTTGGACAAGTTTACTCTCAGCTTAGTTTCAAGCAGAGAAAGGGTAAAATACTTACTATTTTCCCTAATGAGAAGGTTCTGTATGTTCCTATGTCCCTCATGTCTTGCAGCAGGTCTGGCTTTGTTAGTACTGTGAATCTTGAAAGATGGCCTTACACAACCTGGAATGGCACTGCTTGAGGAAATTCTTCTCCATAAAGTCTCTAGTACTTCTGACTCGCCTTCTGAGTGAAGATCATGATGAGAGCAGTTTTTGCTTTAGACTTATTAAGTGTAACTTCTGGTGTGAGCCTGGTTTGTGTTGTGAATGTAACTGTGCGTGTCTGTGTGCGTGCAAGGGAGCGACACCCTCAAAACTTCTGATGTTGAAGTTTGCATTGGATGTATGGAGGTCTCTTATTGAAAATCACCCTTGCAATTTAATGTATTCAGCAGAGCGCTGCACAATCTGCGGAGCTTCTGTCCCAGTCTGGACATACCTCTGACGGAGATGCTTTGGGATCTGAACTTAAGATTGTGCCCATTACAGAAAGCTCATCAGCTGAGTGGTCAGGACTGGAGCCAAATCGTGATGAGTTTGAGCAATGTGGATGTTTGGACATAGGATAAATTCAGGTTTCAAACACTGGGTGTGGAATGTGCAAGACACCTTTAAATCACCCTTCAGTCCATTGTGTTTTTCTCATTAATCCTTCAGTGCAATTAATCTTTGCAATAGGTGAACATTTTGCTTTTTCCCTTGTCACACGTCTAGGTGTGTGACATGCCCATTCTAATTATTAGTGAAATACAGCATCTTTATGATGCCCTGGTAGTCCAGAGACTCCAATCTGGGGCAGGAAATTCCCATCATTAAGGGCTTGCTGATCTCTCTCTGTCTGCAGAAAATGACATTTACTAATTACATCATTTTGATGTATATGATACCCAAACCAAACATATTATAAATTAGCAAAAGCTCATTTGTTTCATGAAAAGTATTGTTCTTCTTTTATTCAATGACCTTTTTGTTCCTCTACATCCTGGACCAATCAAGTGCCGGTGTAGTCACTAACTTCTGAGCACAGACAATAGCTTATTCCGTCTATTCTGTTCAGATGACTGTAGGAATAGGCAGTCACTTTGTCATGTGGAGACTGGAGGTTGTATAAAACCCTTTTTCCCACCATTTAGAGAGAGTCTGAATCCTGAGAGGAAAACCCTGTCATAATAATAATAATAATCCAGAAGCTAGAGCCCATTGAAGTTTTCTCAGCTTTATGATTTGGGTGGGGTTGGAATGCAGCCCTCCCCAGCCGATGCTCGCTTGAATTTTGAGAGCTATTGCATGGATTGGCTTTCTTTATGTTTCTAGCAGCAGGTTGCATTCTTTTTTCAATGAGCTTTATATGTAGTTTCCACAGTGAAACTCCAGTGCTTGCGATTGTAGCAGGTCCAGGGTCTGACTAGTGCAAGCCTATCGCTTTCTCCTCCAAACCTTGCAGGACAGGGAGTGCCTTTCTCCTGTGTGCTTGTTGAGGAATCCAGCATGACAGTCCTGGGCTGGACTGGATGCTCTCTGAGTGGCTGTCATGCAGACATGCAGCCGTCATCATCCGTCTTCTCTATGCTGCAGCACCGAGGCATATTATTATTACCGAGGCATGGCAGAGGGCTCTGCTCCAGATGAAGCATCCCGTGGGAAATTCTTCTGGGAAGACTCCAGGCTAGGGGACAGAAGAAGAGTGATGGAGGAACTGTCACCACAGCAAAGTTCTTGGGTGCCTTCTGTGAGCAGCCTCAGCGACCACTGTCCTTGGACTGGAGCAAGGAAGGGGTGCTGGCGATATGCAGGTGGATGAAGGCAGGGCCCACCGCTGTGTCTGGCAGTGTTTCATACCATTCTTGCACTGAGGCACTGAGTCCACAAGATCCCTGTGGCCAGCCAGAGAGGAGCAGTGCCTGGTGGGACCTCTCAAGCAAGGTCAGAGCTCACGGGCCACTCCACACCTGCAGTGTGCACAACCCCAGCACAACAGTGCCTTTCCATGCCACAGGGTCCTAGCAAGCAGGTAGAGACAGAGTGAGAAGGGAGCAAAGACAGGAGGAGGACTAAGACCTCCGTAAATCCCAGGAACAGCAGCAGCTCTCCAGTGACACCGGTATCGACAGGAGAAGTGCTGAGACACAGACTGAGAGGCGTTACATGTGTTTGGTGGGGCTAGGAGAGGGCTAAGAGACCTCATTAGCATCATTCAGATATTTCTGAGCAGTCATTTAATACCACTCTGCTTCCTCCTAGCGCTTCTGTAAGCCAGCGTGTACCATTCACAACAAGTGTTTATCTTCCAGCTTTAAAGACAGACGTCAGAATATTTCCCTCCTTATTCATGCTCCATCTTTTCTCACAGCCCAGTTATTCATGACATCACCACCTTTTCCTCCTCAGCCCCAGACACAGTGTTTCTGTGGCTACAATTTCCTGGACAAGAGCTTCCAGTTTGCATTGTTGGGGGGGAAACAAGAAGTTGGGGGGGGGGGGGGTGGAAGATCGTTTCGTGTGGAAACATTAAATGAGAAACGCAGCCATGGAAAACTCAGATGCACGCACACACACATGCACACATGCAGAGCAACAACAACAACCACCACCACCACCAAGGTTATTATAATTAATTTAAAATCTGTTTAGAAAAAGGTTCCTTTTATGTTGGACGGGCTCTTTAAGCAGCTCAAGAAGTATGAAAAACAGGAAATCAAACTGCCTCATTAGGAATTGACTCTGCTCAGTAATTGGAGGCTAGAAAACAAAACAAGGAAAAGCAGGTGGCGAGTGAGCTCCAGGCAGGCAGCTATTGTGTCATTTCAATGTTCTGCAGGCTAACAATCTTATTTTTTCAGAAAAGTGTTACTTTCATAGAAATAGGATTACAAGAATCATCTGAAGTTTAACAGGAGAGTGCTGCTTGCTCAAACTCAATACGGAGCCTACTAGCTTGCCTCACCCTGGAGTTTAATTCATAATTAGGCGGTATTTTGCTGCATTTAAAAAGACAGCTCTGTTCTCCAGCATCAACTACTCTCCCATGAAAATCGTGTTAAACGTAATTACCCAGCAATACCATATTTTGCTGATACAATCAGAAGAGATAACCTAGACATTAATATCAATTATATTTTCTAACAATAACCTTTGCTGAGCAAATGATGCCAGTGATTCCCAGCAAATATCTATTTACGTTTTAGTCATGCTGGTGTGAAGGTTTGCCTGCTCTACTCCGTTACTCCTTCAGTTTTGCAGGAATGTGCATTTTGTGGGAAGCTTACTTCCAAATGCCACCTGTAAGTATTTGCCAAAACTGAGTTGTTTGAGCAATAGTCATGCCAGGGGTGGGTGCCTGCTCTGCCCATCAGTGATGGTTGTGGGACTTTCTGACTTGCTTCACCGCACCCAGGGAAGGCACACATTGCAAAAGGCAAACATTTGCGGGGAACAGGGATAATTCTTTACTGAGCAGTGAAATAAGTTTGTAAAGAAATCAAAACTTTTCCTAAGAATTAGCAGATGAATGAAAATTATGTAAAAAACCAACAGAAACACCACTAAACTTCTTTTGTGTGGGGAATAACAGTGATGGAAATGGCTTTCTTCACATGGTTCTCCTGTAGGGCAGAAAATAGAAGCTACTTTTGTTTTGTGTGGTTTTTTTTTCAGTGGGAATTTTAGCCGAGGTCTCTAAAAACAACAAATACTAACTGATGGTAAATCAGGAGTGTTTACCTGCTGTTTACTGCTGACATCCTGTCAGGATATGGTGCAGCTGAGAGAGCGCGTTTTGACTTAAGATGGGCCGGGTGGCTTTGCAGAATAAAGCTCTTGCTAGGTAATATCAAGCAAATGGAGGCAGCAGAGTCGGGCTCTTTATCTGCTTGTCAGCCAGGCACTTCTTGGCTCTGTGGTGGTGTGTCTCTGTGGGCAGAGGAGAGGGCAACACTTCTCACAAGGTCTGCAATGTGGGGTTTGTTATGATGCAAGGCAAGTCTGGTGGAGGCAAATTGAAAGCCAGCTGCAATCAAAGCGGGTTCACCAGTGTAAACAGAGTGTCAGTAAGATTAAAAATTAGCTTTCCTGCAGCTGAGCTGAGCCGTGTGCCCAGGGAAGAGCTGCAATTGGCACCAGGCTGGCTTATGCTGAGAGTGACACTGCAGGAGGGACTGTGGTTGGTACAGAGGTTTGTGGCTTCTGGCACATTTCTCACCCTGTAACAAATGCTTAGGTGGAAAAAGAGGGAAATGTCTGCTGGGTGATCAGGTGTAAGTGATGAGCAGCCACCAGCCTGCTCCCCACAGGGACAGCGTGAACACGGCTGTGCCCTGCCAGCACCCTCAGTGAGTGGACACAGGGCAGCTCTTTGCTCTGGGAGTGGTGTCCGAGGGCAGGATATGTGTCCCAGGTCTACAAAAGAAATCAAATAAAAGAAAAAAGAAATTATATTGATTGTTCTAGTTAATAACGACTCCTTAAGTTGCTTCCTTCAAGCAAAGGCTCTCAGTAGCTAGGACGGGACATGGCTGAACCTCTACAGTTAAGAAGGGAGCTCCCTGTAGCTTGCTGCTTTGCTGCTAGTAGTGAGCGTGTGGCCCTTTTCCACACACTAATTCTCAGTTTTGGGCTGCTCCCTGTCCTGGAAAGGCTGCTTAGGTAGGGTGAGGTTAGAGAGAGACTGACAGGTTCTCACAGCCAGCCTAGAGCTGTCCTGCCCATGCCCTGCTTTGGAAGGGTGCTCTGCACTGATCAGCTTTTGAAATCAAACCCTAGGCTGCTTTTCCATCCTGAAGACAGTTTTCTTCTGAAAGGTGGTATGTGCAAATCTTGTGGTTTGCACCACTGGAGGCCCCTGGAGTATAGCACTAGCACTGTATACAGAACAGACATGCTGTGTATTGATTGATTTGTGCATTTAAGAGTTTCTTGCTCCCAGACAGCAGATTGGTGTGTTGGATCGGTCCATTGGTGGAAGATAAAAGTGCTGTTTCTGGTGGAAGGGGGAAGGTGTGGGAGTGTCACCTTGCCAAAGGGTACAGGTGAGGACTAGGAACTTTCCCAGATGGCCATGGTGCTGTGTGCCCATATGGGAAATGTGCTGCTCTCCCCAGTCAGCTGCTGACTGCCTCCGAGGCTGGCTCGTGGCTGCTGGGAACCACCCTGCCAAACAAAGGGACCTTGTGCTGGCAAGGAAGATCAGATAGGCTGAAATCACCACAGACTGCCAATCTTCCCCTGGCAGAATGGCCCTGGAAAATGTAGATGTGGATTTGACCGTGCTTCTCTCTCCCATCAGCCTCCTGTGGGGGATTCCTTTTGGTCAGCAGGCTTGCATTTCTTTCCTGTTGTCATACATGCGTTTGTTGCAAGGCTAGAGATTTCCTTACTGGCAAGATGAAGCCTCTTCCTAGATCTATTGACATTTAATATAAGTGCTTGAACTGGGCAAATAATCCATGACTATATGTTGGCATTTCTAAATCAATTTGCTTTGGCTAGTACTACACCTGTCTAGGGATTACTCTTCGCCAATATTCAATGGACTGACTTCTGCCATAAATATTCACAGAAAATGTGTATCAGCATCTCTGAGACCACATTCAAAACTGACTTGTAAATGTATGAAGGTGGGAACTGCCTCCATGTGTATTTACTAGGGAGCAGATACAATTTTAAGGCTTAATTGCCTGACTGCAAGTGACTATGTTACTTAAAGCTGGGGTGACTGTAATACCGAAAGCCTTCCAACCCTATATTGCTATGCTTAATCCACATGGACAAACATTAGAAACTGCATAAATCAACACCACAAACAAACACGCAGAACACATAATTAGCTTTAAACAACAACAACAGCAACAGCAACAACAACAAATCTCCAAATACATAAAATGTGAATAATTTGCTGGGATCTAGAAGTTCTTAGCAGGCATAGCTAATGATTTCCTGTGGTTTCAGACTGCGGTGGCTGAGGGAGGGACGCAGGTAGGGGGAACATCACACCGCCTCCTCTGCTGTCTTAAGCAGGCACTTGTAGGTGGAATTTGTGAACTCAGGAGAAGGAAAATTTCCCAGTCCTGGTGGGGATCCAGGCAGAGTTTGGACAGACATTGTGCAAACTTCCCCACACTTTTCCAGGGGCTGATTTACCTCAGGATGAATGAGGCCCCCAAACCTCCCCAGTAGCACAGCTCAGCATTGCCTGCACCTCGCAGTTGCAAGACAGGCAAGCAGCTGGGCTGCCCATCATCAGGGCTCTGCCTCCTTCCATCCCTCCCTTCTTCTAGAGGAGAAGGTGTCACTCCCTTTTGCAAACCAGCCTTGATCCTGATTTTTATGGGGCTTGCTATTTCAGTGTTGGGAACCCCAAAATTGCCAGATAAGGGTCTTTTTGTTGTTTTTACACAGGTCTTTTTGGGGCTGAGCTGAGCTGTTAAAAATAAGGCACTAGAAAGACAAATGGTTTCCGGGGGGGAGCGGGGCCGAAGGGACAAAGGAAGAGTCTTAGGACAGCTGTAAAATGCTGCAAGGTTAAATAAAACATTTGACTGCTTGTGTATTTCTTCCTCATGTTCCTGAAGCCACCAATGACCTGAAGAAGCTGGAGGAATCATTCTGCTTGCTGCCTGTGTTGGTTTTTTTTTTTTTTTAAACTTGTTACACAAAACATTGTTTTTTCAATTTCAGGAAGTCTCTTGATGCCCTTTGGTTGATTTTGTTTTGCTTGTTATCTGGACAACTAATATTTTTTCCTGTTAGGGGGAAAAAAAGATTTTCCCAAGCAGATTAAAGATGTTTTTTAAGTGTATGAATGGTGACATGGTTCACTTTCATTGCTTTGTTTATTTTTAATAATGAAAAACACCTTAATTTATCGTAGCAAGACGTCCATCCTGGAGTAAACCTTGAATTGAGTTTTCGCTTGTTGTTTCTGATTTGTTTGTGGCTTCTTATCAAAGGGAATGCTCTAAGCGTTTTCGCATGCTTTTCTGAAGCCCTGGCACATGACAAAGCTTTCCTCACAGCACATTGATTTCTGCCGGACGATGACAGTCATATTTGTGAGAGTGGGTGAATTCATTTGGTGGGTTTGAAGCAATCCATTTATTCAATATAAGTTGCAATTAGCTTTAAGAAGATAGGTCCGTCCAGCCTTGATTTCAGGAGGATTGTTTGCAGTGACCTCATTTCTTTTTGATAAAGAGTAAGAAAGAAAAGGGCTCTGTGAGTGAGGTGCAGGGCTGCAAAAGGGCAGCTGAGGTACAGCTGACCAGGCTACTTTTTAGGAATGAGGATCCTGGGGTACCCTGCCCACTTCTCCTTAGTAGCGGAGGTTGTTATTAAGCACTTTGCAAAGGCAGTGGCACTCTCGATGCCTTCAGGCTGCTGGTCTATTTTGACCCAATGTGGGTGTGAGCAAGGCAAGGGGAAATCAAGTTGCTGAGTGTTAAAGGAGAAAGGCCAGAATTATGAAGGCAATAAGAAGGGGTAAAAAGGGTACAATTTTATATTCTGAGTATAAACCCCAGTAGCTGTGCTGTGCATCACTGGTGCGTGGGTGCCAGAGGACCACTCTGGGGATGTCCCTCCCAGCCACAAACCCACCAGCTCTCCCAGCATATGGGGCCACAGCCAGGCTGACTGTGAGGGCTGAGGGCAGCCTGAACCCTACGTAGAAGGGTCTGCCAGCCCCAGGTGAGCCTAGGCACTGCCGGCCAGTGCAATGACTGCGGCTCAGCAAACAGCAGCAGAGCTCAGTGCTGTCAGGAGGATGTAAGTGCACAGGCAGTGGACTCCAAGCACAACAAATGTCCCTCTTTGTCCACTTACCCACCGGTCCAGAGGAAACTACTGGGGTTGTCCTGCCTACCAACAGCATGGAGGAAGCACGATCAAGATATTTTTCTTGGCGCTGGGACCTCTGGCGCTCCAGGCTTGCACGCGCCGCCTGACCCCAGTGAGCTGCCTCCTCCGGTGGCCATGGCTCTTTTCCTCCTGCTCTGAAGGCGAGACTCTGCTGGTCCTGCATGCCACCGAAAGCATGAGGATCATCTGTTAACCTAATCACACAACAGCATTATTCTTCCCAAGCTGCACTGCTCCTGTCCCTGCTGGAGTCACTAGGTTTTACCTCCTTCAAGCATTTTCAACAACCTGATCAAATAATAACTCAAACTTGTTCTAAGGATCAAAAGCACAAGGCAGATGAGAAAATCTCATTTTCTGAAGAGAAATGCACTCTCTTCCTCCTTGGTTTATCTGAGTTATTTGCCAAAGCTTGCATAGATATTCACATTGTACTCACTGCTGCAGTGATCTGCATTTTCTTCAGCATGGGACAGGTTAATTCACACTGCCTGTTTCAAGAGTCCTGCAGGTAGAAGACAATAATGAGGAGCAGATACAGATTAGTTTATTTGCAGAGCTTGCAAGAGAGAGGGTTCCAACATGTTTGTTGCCTGAAAGTAGAATTCTGCTTTTGCCTTTCCTGGCTATCTAATAAAAAAAACCAGCTGTGTGTGTTGAGCAGGTGCTTTCAAGGAAGAAAACCAAAACCTATAAGCAGGATTATGGCACAATTTTAGCAGTAACTAAAAGGATCTGTGTCTCATGGTGAGAACAGCTGTACCTAGAGATCTCTTGGACAAACAGCTGGACCAGAACCAAAGGAGGGCTGTAATTGCCTCCTCATTATTTCAGGTACCAAAACATGCAGATCATTGCACACAATCTATTTTCTAAATGATGGTGGTACGGCTAATGCTATTTTTATAAGCTTTTATAGAAGCATTAATGGGAAAGTCCTGGTCAGGACTGGAAACCCACAGCCCTAATATCTGCAGGAATGCAAGGAAAAATATGACCAGAACGAAATTATGGGAAACGAAGAAGGGCAAAATGTCAAAAATCACTCCATGCCTGTCCTTCTGTGCAGACATGTCAGACCCTAACACAAGAAGGACACACCACCCCAGTCCAAAGGGCACCATGTGCTATGGTGGCCCACACCAGCATTACCTGGGGCCTCTCCATGCCCTGACCAGCATCACCCGGGGCTCTATTTAAGCTCATCCTGGGGCTCTCAGCCCCTTAACCTCTCAGCCTCTTAACCTTCTTATATTAACCTCTCTGTCAAATGCATTTGGAAGCTCATTGTCTTGTTTTCTACTGCTGACTCATCCAGCCTTTCATCTGTTTGACCCTGTGGCAAGTGTGGGAAAAAGCCGAGAAGGGAGCAACAGAACTCAAGCGGATGAAGGAGAGGGACAGAGAGGATGCAGGGAATGCATCTCAAACAGCAGACACCTCCCTGAGTTCTCACCACTAATGCAAACACTTAATTAATGAGTTTGCTCAACAGCACTACTCATCCTCAGAAAAATGGATCACTTGTTTAATAACAGGAGAACAAAGGTTGGGAGAGGTATGGTCAGCACTCCAGGCACATAAAAATCAGAAAGGAAACCAAAACGATTTTGATGAGGTTTAAATGTAGGCCTTGTAACAGTGCTGGGAAATGATGAAACATCCTAGGCATCCATCACTACCCTGATTTGAAGACAATAGGTCTGAGGGCCCGCTTGGTGCAGGATTAGGTCAGCCTTTCCTGCCAACCTTGCAGCCACAGTGAGCTGTGAGCCCAAGGATCCCCTTGCCAGGGGCACAAGAGGAAGCACCAGGGTGATGTGGGGAGATGTGTGGACAACAGCTGAGTTTGTAATGCACAGCCAAAAGCTCTGAAGTGCAGGTTCTGTTCCCAGCTCCTTCTCTACTTGGTGTCTCCAGATGACCAGCTCAGAGGGATGGTTTTGCCCAGAGGACCAAGGCTGATGGACCACAATGTTCGCCCAGTCTAGTGTGAACCTTGTAGACCCGGGGCAGAGACTTGCTATGCTGCTCCCATCACTGCTGTAGTTGCACTTGACCTATCTCTGGTCCCTTGTTTGCTAAGCAAAGGTTAACAAACCTTCTCGCAGTGCTGATGAGCAGTTGATGACTATAATCTCATTTGCTCAGTACCACAGCTGTGTGGATGGGGAGCTCTAGGGAGTTGCTCTTCTTGGCCGGTGTTGCCTCGTCTCCTTGTTAAAAGAAAAGCCTACTTGATTCTGCCAACACCCTCAATGCAGACATACATGATATTCCACTGTGAGCCTTGACTTGGTGTTGCCATCTTCCCAAAGGACCATGGAGGGGTGCCTAGCCCAGAGCAAGTCTCAGCTTTCTCAGTAGGATTTCATGTTATTTGTGCTTGTCATACTCTGCTGCTTATGGTAAATGAATTGCTTTGTGTAGGATGCTATGACACTTCTATCCCGACCTGGTGCTTAAAACATATCCTGCAGCCAGGAGGTACATTTATCTGGCTTACTGGATGACTTAGGTCAATATCTTTTAATCCCTACGTTTCATTGTGATTCTTATTCCATGTGCATGGTTCTCTGTGTGCTGCACAGGGGGATTGAACAGCTAACAGTGTTCCCTTTCTGCTTTAGGGTAGCTAGACCCCAGCACAGCAATCCCCATGTGTGCATTGAGCCCTGACCACAGCCCCATGCTCAGCTCAGGGACACATCTGAGGTTAGCTCTGTGCTCAGTCTGTATGAGGCAGGCAGATCAAGAGAATCTTCAGCCAAAGTTTCTCTTCCATGAAAACCACCCACAGGGCTTCACTAAGCTCTGTGTGTCAGTGCATGTGTCTAGAGACACAGGACGCGTGTTCCCACTTTAGCCATTCAAGAGCAACAGTGTAAATGGACTCCCCAGGGAGCCCTGGCTGCCTGGCTGCTGCAAGAGACACAGCTGCAAAGCATCATTTGGGAGGAGAAAGCAAACATGGGAGAAATACAAGTTCTCTCAGATACTTATAAAAAGCTGGTAGTGCTGAACTCAGTGTTAATATTTCCACCGTAGGCTCTTGTTTGATTTTGTGGCAAAATCAAATGGCTGAGGTCATTGATCACAGCAGTACACCAATGACTTTTTTAAGGATGCAGGGCTGTGGTTTATGAACCTGTGAGATCAAGTAGAAAGAAAAACTTGACCTTGAAAGAGGGAAACTACAAACTCTTAGACCGGCTAACTGCAAAAATAGCCAAGAGAGCTGGGAAAAAACCTACCCAAATATATTCCTGTATGTATAAATAGGGTCTCTTTTCTCCAATGTTCTTCACTACGAAAGGAAATGTCGTGTTGAGTCAACTTGTGACCCAGATGAAATTACATGTGTTTGTTTATTTTACTTACACTCCTGTTTATAATACATTGCACTTGGACATATTTTCGTGCATACTGTTGCATTCCAGTGTCAAAATTATCAAAAGGCATTTTCATAGTTGCTGCCCAAACTTTGGCAGAGGAATTGTGTTTCTGGGTATCAATCACAGAAATGAACAAACTCTCTGTGTGTGTGCGCACACTTGCTAACTAAGAGCTCGTTGCTCTGCAAATGAAACCTAATTACACATACAGAATAATGATGAAAGCCTTTCTGCTTTTTATCAGCTACATGATTTTCAGAAGGAGGAGAAGATAGATTTGCTTCCCAGGCCAGTTCCAGGAAAGTGTTTTGGTGGACCCTACAGTGACATTTTAACCCTTTCTTTTAAGGTCTGCTAAAAATAAGACACTATCAGATACCAGTCTGAGGAGTATTTGGGATGCTCCTTTTCAGTCTTTAAGTGTGCTTTTCCTGCTCTCAACATGTCTTACAAACAGTGAGCGATGGTGGATTTTGTGGGCCATGGAGAGTGCCTACTGCATTGTGGCTGACCATTCCTGCAGTGTGCTTGTTATGCAGCATTGTTTCGGCCTCCTGTTTGGGTGATACAAGCCTCACAGATGGAGATGCCTTCTAACTGCTTTGGAATCATTAGTAGTGGTTTGCAATGCATTACTTCATTTGATAAGAAGCTACTTTCCTGCTAGCCACCTGGATGCTTCCCATACAAACCGCACATGCAAAGGTCTATTCATGTTGGCTTACACAATGGATTTCCTTTCCATCAGCATTCTTGGAAATAAAGCTTTGCTCCCCCAATGTCTGTGAATAATGAGGTTTATGGATTTCATCTAAACAAAGTAATGATTGTAGTAGCAGGAACTTTTGTTGGTATTGTTGTGCTGCATTTTCCCAACTCCAGGTTATGTCAGTGGCTCACCAGCAGCTCCAGCTTTTGTTTGAGTGTTAGCACATATGTACAGAAGGGTTGGCTCGGGAGAAGGTTGCAGGATGGAGACCAGAGCCTTGGATTGTTTTATTGCAGGAATCAGATTAACTCATATGAGCTCATTCTGCTCTTCATTGCATTGTGTTTGGTAGTTCCTGCAGCATGATTGCATCTAGGCTAAGTAGCATTGTTGTGGAGTCTGGCAAGGAACAATCCTGTATTGCCTAAGCATGGGGGTTGAACAAGATGATCTCACCATTTTTTGGTGACTGTGTTTCACTTCTATGTCTATTCTTTTAGTTTTCTTCTCTGCCTGAAGGAGATAATTCTCCCTGTGCAACAGATGGGACTGGTCTATGAAACAGTGCTCTTGGGAGCCTGTGTGATCAACCAGGCTAGTGCATTAGGCAGAAATACTTGCGTTCCATTAACATTATTTGAGACTCTCATCCCGTCAGGCACTGAATTATGGGCCTGCTTTAAACAAGTGAAGGACCTGACTTGCCCAGCCATCAACGCTTGTACTTCTCAGCAGTAGCTTTCCTGCTTTCCACCACCTCCCGAGTGCTGTTTTCCCAACGGGAGGTTATGGGAAATGCTCCAATGCATCAGTGCAGAAAAGTCTCTGGCTGTCGTAAGTATAATGCAGAACATGGAGGACTGCATCATTCAGGCTCATTGAGGTCTGTATGAGCATCTGCTGACTAAGCTGCCCTGGGAGTGCCGCTTGACTTGGACTTCCATAAAAAGGACTGTCCAGACCAACAAAGATGTTTGGACAGCTAATGTCAAGGAAAGCATATCTCTGACATTATGAAGGTCTGGTCTTGCTTTCTTTGCTGTTGACACTCAAGCACTCTCCTTTAAGAACCTTCATTGGTTAACAGTAAAATGCAGATTTCACTGAACATGTTGACCATTTATTGTAGATCTGAGTACAAATTAGACAAAAAGACTTGGTTAAATGCCAGGAAAAATCTGCCTTGAACAGGAAAAGTAGGGAAGTTTATTTTTGACTTGGAGGTGGAAGGAACTGAAAGATTTTGATTTTTTCTCTCCTTCTTAGAAATGCTGCTTAACCCCAATAGTGAGACTGTTGTAGAAGCAAGAATGTAGAGTGGAAGAGAAACCTTTTTATATTACTCTTCCAAAAGTAGTGTTGGGTTCCCCGCAAAGATGTGAAGGACTTTCCCCACGTGAGTTCTTGCTGGTTCTGCATCTTCTTAGTTGCCCTTTTTGCACTGAATGGGAGCATCCCTAGCTCTTATAGGGTGGATGTTAAGGACCCTGGGACAAGTGGGATATGTGCAAGTCTGGCAAAGAATGTGGAGTCACTGCCTGAGCCGTCTATATGTACTCAAAGACTTGTCAAGCTGCAGAAGGGGAGAGCTGCCTCCAAGTTTATCAGTGTTGTGAGAGACTGATCATCTCCCTGTTGCAGTGCCTGGGAGACTGTGATCTGCACCCACAACCCCGGCAGGACCTACAGCACTTGGGCACCTGCAGCTTTGAAGCACAGTAACTCAATCTTTTGCTCGCAAAAGAGATGAAATAAGCAGGAGTGTTTCTGTCTGACTTAGTTGGAGGCAGCTGCTGAAGGTAGAGGGGCTCTTCTAGTCCTTCTGAAATTGTTTTACAGCCAGCATGCTACAGGTACACCCATCCTTGGGTTCAGATATTCATCCCTGCTTTTCCCAAGGAAGGTGGGGGATGCTACCCACTACTCCCCCTTTCCAAGCTGCAGTCCTCTCCCAAATGAAGAGCAAGATTCATGGCATTAGAAGCAGACGAGACACAGAGAAGCTGTACTCTGCAAACTGTGGTGCTTGTCTGGCAGGCACACATCAAAGCTGTGCTGCATTAGCATTTGGGACATTCCTGCTTGAAGGACAAAGGGACCAAGGGATGCAAGGCTACAGTTTTCATTTAATCTGGTGCAGGAGGGTGAAGGGAAGTGATAAAAGCGCCAGCACTTTTACCTTCTCTTCCTAGAGCTGGAGTGACAGCAATGCATACGATGAAGTGACGGGATGGGTTGTGTTCATGTGCCAAGTGCTGCATCACACAGAGATGGAAACCACCGAACCCACCTCATGTAAACAAAGGAAATGGGGAAGCAATTTACTGTAAAACTAATATAAAATGCAATCCTTCTCAAAAGAGAAATGTACAGATAACACTCGAGGGTTTGGGAAGGGTCAACAAGACAGAAGGGGGAGTAGGCAGGAGAGAAAGGTTTCTTCTGCAGCCTTGAGCTGGATTCATCCAGCGCTTTTGTGCTCTGGGGTCTCTTCCTGGGAATGGTGCAGCAAGTCAAGGAGGACAGGCCTGAAGAAAGGAGGCTTTGCTTCATGTCCTGAAGGTGTCATTGGTCTCTGCCTCTGTAAGTGCAGTGGAGAAGGATATGCTTCTCCCTCCTCAAGATATGTTTTCTGACTATTTCAATGACCTCTTGGTATCAGTAAAAGGGATCCCCAGGAACACTCAGAGACTACTTCAGGGGGTGCTGCTGACTGAGAAAGCACCACCACTGTGGTATCAGTCCTTGCTTGCCTTCCTCTTGGGGACACAGTGTAGGGGAGCCGGTCTGGGAGCACACTCTTGTTATGTGGGGATGCGAAAGCCAAGGGGGCGGCTGGCTGTCCCATGAAACTGGCTGACCAGAACAGGAGTAATTTCCCCATTCCTATGTTCCCTGCAGGAAGCAGTGGGTTGTCAGCAGGTTGTATGAGGTTAAACAGTCACATCTGAAGTGTTCCTCTGCCATGCCTGGGCCTGCACGTTGGCCGATGCCAATAGGGGTGTGAAGAAAAGCGAAATACATGGAGGAAAAAGAAGTAAAATTGATAAGGGAGTTGCAAGGGTAGACACTGCCTGACTCTCCCCTTTCATCTACTGATTTATTTCTCCTGAGTGAGGCAAAATTTCTCCAGATTTATTACAACAGGAGTCAAAAGGGCAGTGAAGACACGAGAGACAATTACAATCATTAGCTATAATTTGCACACTTTGCTGTTAGCCTAGCTAAATGATTTCTGAGTATAGATTGGACTGCAAGATTGCAAAGAGGATACATTGAGCTGGGTGGTGAAGGTTAACAGTTTCTCCTGACATCTGACATGCAATGTGTGGGATAGTTTCAGAAGGAGAAAGATATTGGTGTTTTTTAAAATTACCCTAGTGAAAATATTAAAAACTAGCATCTAAAGGAGTATTACTGGCTTGAGACTAAGCCACTTTGTCTCAAGATACTTTCTGTCTTTAATTTATAAAATCCTTGGTAGCAGGAGGTGGTTGAAAGACTGGACTTCAGCTTAATTGTGCTTAAGACAAAGATCAGGGAAGAACTGAGAGTAACACTCAGATCACTCCCTTTTTTTGTGTCCCTTTTATGCTTTTAACATGAGACTCTGGCTCTTTGTCATCCTTCTCTTTGCATTTCTCCCCCTCCCACCATCCAAATTCCACCTCTTAGCTAGGCTTCAGCAGCCTTCCTGCTGCATAGAAACTTGCTGGTCAAGATAAAAAACAAACACACATGAAAACACCAAAACTCAGGTCCTCTTGTTGCCTTGGCAATGCCTGTGGCTACCAAGATCAGACCTCACTCTTCAAGGCATCCTCTAGCCAGAAGAAAATTGTTTTCCCAAATCAGTCATCACACAGAAGCAAAGTCCATGAAGTACTTCCCAAGAGAGTTTTCCTCCAAGTCCCAGGTTTGTCAGGTATGGGACACCAGTGCCAGTGGAAAGACAGTCTGAACAGAAGTAGCAGTGGGAGCTGCCTCCAGGACTAGACTGGCTTTTGGAGGGCAATAGACTTGACAGTCATGTTAGGTAGTCCTATGTCCCTTGATTTTTCAAATATTATCTTTAAAATCTCCAATACATCTTAATTCTTAGCACCATGACAGTCCTCTAGGCTTTTCCCCTTTGGGCTGTTATGATGAAAAGCTCCATAGTGGGGACAGAAAGGGATAAAAGAATGGCCAGATTTGGATGGATTTGAACAGATCCAAAGCAAGACCAGTAGGCCACAGGTTCAGTGGAAAGGCATGATTCAGGAGACGTAATCAGCAGTTACCTGAATTACTGTTTTTGCATTTTCCCACTAAGAGTCACTTTTCTGAGCTCTGGCATTGCATATACCCTTTAAAAGAGACAAAGTTGTGTACAATAAAAAATTAATAGACCAAAGAAAATTTTACAGTCTTTTCAACATGAAGTTTCTTTAACGAAGCAATGCCGGCTACTGACACAGGCAGAACTTCTGCAAATGCTGGATAAATGCCTGCTCTTACTGCTTTTCCATACAAATTCCTTGAGTGGATAAGTCCTGGGAAGACAGCATGTATCAATAAAGATCCTCTGTGGTTACTATATGAGCATGCACATCTTCAGGGCCTTTCCCAGAAGCACTATGGACCTGAGGAAGGTTCATTTTATGGGGGACCTGGCTCTGCAACACTTGGCCAGAAAGGCTCAACAAAGGTGGGGTGGAGGGGGGCTGACCTTTGCTGAAAGCAAGAGCTGCCCATAAGTGGCCAGGCGTAAGTGTTCAGAGATGATTCTCCACTGAAGGAAAATACTGCTCTTGAAGGACATGTTTTGTGCTTTGGAGGCAACCTTCTCCCTATCCAAAAGGTCTCCTGCAGCTGCATGAGATCATGGTGGGGTCCCCTGGGATCATCTGTCCCAGGACTTTGCTTTCCTGCATCTGTGCAGGGAAAGTGGCATCACAGATATGGGCTTGTTGTTTGCCTCATGGGGAGATGAACAGGTGTTGGGGTCACCATGCCTGCTCCAAGCTCCGGCACAGCTGGGGCTGCAGGACAGATGTGCACTGCAGGACTAGGAAACAGCTGGATCTGCTGTGACTCTTCCTTGGGCCACGAGGGAGGTGCAAGAAGTCATTAGTCTGGATCTTATTCATGGCCCCCTGGGAGATGCTAGCTGTTGTCTGCCCATACTCAATCTCTAGGGAATTGCTCCCACCAGCATGATTCACACAGACTCCATTTTGATTCTTTTAAATTTTCACCCTCTTCTTTATTTTCAGAGTTTCCACAGTACCAGAAATAGTTTTGTTGAAGCTTTTAGGCAGTTCCCTGACCCAAAGAGGCTTGAAGCGAAATCTGCTTCATTAGTTCAAAATAAAACCATTGCTTCTGAGACACAGGGGAATAGATGGGAGAGGCTATCTATAGTAGTCTTAATGTAGTGTAGTCTTGCAGTGGTTTTGTTAATTTAAATATAACTTGGCATTAAATATTATTTCTGCACAGAGTGTGGAAAAAATGGACACTAGGATTCTTTTTCAGTACAGAGAACCTTAGATTAATTGACCAAAATTTGTTGCTTACACATAATTTTTTATTTACAGACCATCATATGTTCTAAAAATATATGCAGGGCCCTGTGACAAATTGCAGTGGCTCCAGACTAGCTCTTTTAATGAAGCTGAGGCAGTCTGTTGAGCAAATCGACTGTTTCATCCGCCTGTGTTTATATTATAAGAAACTAGACTGTAGTATGACAAATACATGATCTGGTCACATACCACTCTACACATCTGTGTTGTATTATCAGTTTAGATCATGATAGTGGGATTCATCCCTTTTTTATTTAGTGGTTAGGTGTTTAGTCTAAGTTAGATATCTATGCTTCTTGGTAGACCATGGAAGCTTCTTCAAATAGCAATTTAACCTCTTCTTCCACTACCAACATCATTTATCTTGGCATAGGATGGGTTTTCCTTTGGAACTACCTCTTTCTCCCTCCATTGACTTTAGAGAGTGCAAAAATGACTGGCCTGGACCAGAGGACAAGGTTGTAGATGGGCTTGGACTGCATTGACATCTCCTCTGGTTCTGTGTGCAGTGAATATTAACATGTGAATATGAATATATATGTCAACATCTGCAGAGAAGGATGCTTAAATGCACCCAGCCAGACTCACACTGTCAAAACTGAAAGCCTATAGCTAACAAACTAAAGGCTTTATTTAAAATACTAAAATACTAAAATAAGACCCTGAATCAAACTCAGTGGACAGCTTCTCACTGAGTTCTGGCTGGGGTTGCCCCCCTTTCCAGGGGTGTTGTGCACTGACAATTCAGCTGCTGATGGAGGGGGTTGCCTGAATAAGTATTATGGACCAAGGTCTCTGAATTTGTCCCCATTGTAGAGTAATTTCCTGGCAGTTTTCCTTTTGTTGTGTCTCTCACAACGCTGAATATCTCCTTAATTTTCTATATTTACTTTCCTTCCCTCCTTTTGTGGTGCTCGTTGTACAAGGCTCAGGTTATGACAATGTCCTTTTTTTTTCAGGAAATGCTCTGAACATCGTACCAGAGCAGTCGCTGTTTGCTTTGGTGAGGTCATTTGAACAGAAAGATTTTGCAACGTGTGCAAGGTTTGTTTTGCCTGGGGACAGGCAGCCAGGTCTGGGAACTCCAGACAGACAGGGCACATGGGGAAATGCCAGCGAAGTCTGTGCAGTACTGAAGTCTTCTCAGTAGGAGGAGTGACCCGAGTCCCTCAAGAAGCAGATGGATTTGATGCATTGCCCAGGAGCGTGCAGTACGGAAAACCAGATTACCAGGAAAGCACACAGCACAGAGCTCAGGCAGCTTATGCTTTATGGGCAGTCATGGTCTTGCCCACTAGAAAACTATTGGCTCAGTAAAATATAATGATCAAGATTTCTTACAATGTCTAGGTTTGATTCTTGCCTTCTGTCATCAGTGTCTGGCTAAGCCAAATGATTTGGCAATATCCTTGTTTTTTAAAACCAGTAAAGGCAAGGGTGTGAACTCTGGCTCTATGAGTATGGCTGCCAGGGATCTTGCCTGGGATCTTCTGTGTTCAGAAAGGTTATCTTAAGGCAAAGCTAATAGAGGAAACACGTGGCATGTAAGCCTGGCCATAACATAACGTTACTGAGCGCATGTGGCCCATTGTGAAAGGTTCCTGTCATCCATCGGGCGATTGTGGGAAAGCCACACCTGACTGTGATCCCTGTTTCTCTCAGTAAATTCACTCTGACAGTAGCAGACAGGTTTTAACAGCCGTTTGACCATACCATTAAATGACACAGGCCATTAAAAATGCAGAAAGTGCTGTGGTGGTGACTGACCCTGCCTGTAGTTTCCATGAAAGAAAACTTCTGTTTTATCAGACTGGTACTTGTCCAGCAAAGGACTATGCAAGAGGGATCAGCCCTACAGGCTGAGTGAAGATCCTGAAAAAATATATGGTTTTCCCAACAATGAACAAGACACACATGGATAGATAAAACTGGAGGCATGTGAATATATATTAAGCCTTGACTAGATTGAATGGTGCATTTAGTGAGACTCACTAGAGAGTAACACATTATCTCCTGCCACTGAGTCAGACAGAAACTCTTCGTTGTCTGAGCAGCCTAAAACACTACATCTGCAAATGTGCATACTTTCCAAATTTTGCTCTCAGTCTTTATCTGAGCCTGTCTGCTGAAATTTGCAGAAGTTCAAACAGGCAGGACCTGGATTCTCATCCAGGGACGTAAATCCCATGAACTGTGCCACATGGCGTAGAATGGAGCTGCCAGCAATACCTAATGCAGGGCTTCAGCCTGTAGAACCTGTCACTTTCAAGTCACAGCTGAAATAAATACACTATGATGAAGTTAAACAACAACAAAGCCATCTTCTGGTGCAGCTGAAAACCAAATCAGTCAGTTTGAAGAAACCCAGAGTCTAAGGTCCAGCCTTATTTGCCTCAGTGTTTTCCATCTGGATCAGAGAACAGAGCTGAAATGTAGCTTCTGTATGAGAAACTGTGCCTTCCTCTGCACCTCCAACAACAGCAAAGTGAACAATGCTTTGCATTTGTTGCCAGATCCTATTGTAGCAAAGTTTATTCTTGTCTCTGTGAATGTACTGGCCTTCTCTGTGTTTCCGTAGTGCAAGTTCCCTCTGCTAACAAAGGCACCAACTCTGCTACAGGCTGCCCACCAGCAGTTTAGCACCCTGTCATCTAATTTCTGATGAGTAAGGCTCACTGTGATGATGCAATAAAAATGCTGTCTGATGCAGGGAGCCTGAGTTCCCTCAGATGCAACCTTTCCTGCAGTGGCGCACAGTGTTCCCAGAAAGCCAGGTACAGCTTCTGTCTTGGTGTATCACCATCGAGAACCCTTTGGTGTGGAAGTGGGTGACTGGCCAGTCCTGCCCACTGGAAAAGGGCCAGCTTGCTTTTCCCATATCTTATTAGTGAATCCAGTTAAAACTTGATGTGTTTCCATCAACAGTCATCTCAAAAAGTTTGCGACCTTCCAGATAGGCCAAGGAAGTTTATAGCTTGCTCCAATAAAAAAGTTCACAGACAATAATTCTGCATTTGCCACAGACAGTTCACAAACAACAAAAATTGATTTCTGTGGATCCATGGGGTGAAGTGAGATTCCCGCACAGCCTGGTCAGTTCCTCAGCCAGCCCTTGGAGTGTTCCTTTATACAGCACATTTCAGTGTGTGACCTTTGGGAATTATGGTAGTATTAGGCACTGGGCCACTCTGATGCAAGTTCTGCAAAACCTCAGACCATTTCTAAACTTCAATATTGATATATTTCCTGGTCCCAGTGGTGCATAAAAGAAACAAACCCCAGAAAGTCCCGCTCTGGATTTTCCCTTGCTGTCTTGTGAGAAAGATGTCTTAAATCCATCAGGTTACTCATTAGTAGCACTCATGCTCTCACACAGGTTCTGTTAGGTGTCCAAGAAGAGCTGCCCACTTTTCATTTGCTGATGCACTCAAAGCCCAGGAGGGAGTAGCTGAAGACAAACTTCACCATACTTCCTTTGCAGAGGTTTCATCACAGTGACTTATTATTTTTCTTCTCATTATGTGTATATGTCAGGAGTTGATCACATTATAATGCATTTTATTCCAATTCAGTTTCCTAAGGTGCCTCTTCATTAGTTTTATACTGAAGAAGGACAGCTCTTACCCTTCCCCCCACCCTGCACCTTTGCAGGTATATTGCATCTTTCTGCCTGCACAAAATATCTCTGATGCCCATGAGCTCACTTGAATCATAGAATCAAAAAATCAATAGGTTGGAAAGGATGCACTGGATCATCGAGTCCAACCATTCCCATCAATCACTAAACCATGCCCCTCAGCACCTCATCCACCCATCTTTTAAACACTTCCAGGGAAGGTGACTCAACCACCTCCCTGGGCAGCCTCTGCCAGTGCCCAATGACCCTTTCTGTGAAAAATGTTTTCCTAATGTCCAGCCCGAACCTCCCCTCGTGGAGCTTGAGGCCATTCTCTCTTGTCCTGTCCCCTGTCACTTGGAAGAAGAGGCCAGCTCCCTCCTCTCTACAGCCTCCTTTTAGGTAGTTATAGAGAGCAATGAGGTCTCCCCTCAGCCTCCTCTTCTCCAGCCTAAACAACCCCAGCTCTATCAGCTGCTCCTCATAAGACTTGTTCTCCTGCCCCTTCACCAGCTTCATTGCTCTTCTCTGGACACACTGCAGAGCCTCAACATCCTTCTTGTGGTGAGGGTCCCAGAAGTGAATACAGTATTCGAGGAGTGGTCTCCCCAGTGCCGAGTACAGAGGCAGAATAACCTCCCTGGACATGCTGGTCATGCCAAGATGCCATTGGCTTCCTTGGCCACCTGGGCACACTGCTGGCTCATGTTCAGTCGGCTGTCAACCAACACCCCCAGGTCCCTCTCCTCCAGGCAGCTTTCCAGCCAGACTTCTCCTAGTCTGTAGCACTGCACAGGGTTGTTGTGCCCCAAGTGCAGGACCCGGCATTTGGCCTTGTTATACCTCATGCCATTGGATTCTGCCCAGCGGTCCAGCCTGTTCAGATCCCTTTGCAGAGCCTCCCTACCCTCCAGCAGATCCATGCTTCCACCCAGCTTAGTGTCATCCGCAAACTTGCTAAGGGTGCACTCGATGCCTTCATCCAGGTCATTGATAAAGACATTGAACAGGGCTGGACCCAGCACTGAGCCCTGGGGAACCCCACTTGTCACTGGCCTCCAGCTGGAGTTAACTCCATTTACCACCACTCTCTGGGCCCGGCCATCCAACCAGTTTTCCACCCAGGAGAGTGTGCGCCTGTCCAGGCCAGAGGCTGACAGTTTCTCGAGCAGAATGCTGTGAGAAACTGTGTCAAAGGCTTTACTGAAGTCCAGGAAGACCACATCCACAGCCTTTCCCTCATCCAGCAGCCGAGTCACTTTGTCATAGAAGGTGATCAGGTTAGTTTGGCAAGACCTGCCTTTTATGAACCCATGTTGACTGGGCCTGATCACCCAGTTCTCCTGCATGTGCTTCATGATAGCACTCAAGATCACCTGCTCCATGACTTTCCCTGGCACTGAGGTCAGACTGACAGGCCTGTAGTTCCCTGGATCCTCCCTCTGACCCTTCCTGTAAATGGGTATAACATCAGCCAGCCTCCAGTCAAATGAAACTTCCCCAGTCAGCAAGACTCCTCCTGGCCAGGGATCCTTTGAGGATGTAACCTCTATGTAGAGTTTCTTCTTCTTCTTTGGCACATAGCCGATAGCCACATCCTTGTGTCCTGATGACTCCAAGTAGCCAGATTAACCCTTGTGAGCATGAGTAGCCAACACAAATACAGTGACCAGTCTGGTCCCTAAACAGCCCAAAGTACAGAAGAGCACAAGTCCTGCAGTTCTGCTGCATGCCTGCTCATATGTGGGATCATAAAATTCTGCCACTAATGTCTTTTAGGCATTAGTACCACACCTTTAGCCTCTTTCTTTTCCTTTGCACCTCCAGGTCCTGCTCCACAACTTCAGATCTCAGCTGTTCTGTAGCGTATCATCTGTGGTGCCTCTAGCAGAAAGGGTCCAGAGAAGGTCCTCCATAGCATATGTGAAGTTAGGTGTGAATGAGGACCTTGCTTACTACGCCCTTACTTGCTTAGCACTAATGATTCCTGAGCCTAAGTAGAATCATAGAATCATAGAATCATAGAATCATAGAATCATAGAATCATAGAATCATAGAATCATAGAATCATAGAATGGTTTGAGTTGGAAGGGACCTTAAAGATCATCCAGTTCCAACCACCCTGCCATGGGCAGGGACACCTCCCACTAGATCAGGCTGCCCAAGGCCCATCCAATCTGGCCTTGAACACCTCCAGGGATGGGGCAGCCACAACTTTCCTGGGCAACCTGTGCCACTGCCTCATCATCCACATCGTGAAGAAATTCCTCCTTATATCTAGCCTAAATCTTCCCCTCTCCAACTTATATCCCGCCCCCACCCCTAGTGCTATCACTACAAGCCTTTGTGAAAAGTCTCTCCCCAGCTTTCCTGTAGGACTCCTTCAGGTACTGGAAGGTCACTAAAAGGTCTCCTTGGATCCTGCTCATCCCCAGGCTGAACAACCTCAACTCTCTCAGCCTGTCCTCGTATGGGAGGTGCTCCAGCCCTCTGACCATCCTTGTAGCCCTCCTCTGGACCTGTTCCAATAGCTCCATATCCTTCTTATGCTGAGGATTTCAGAACTGGACACAATACTGCAGGTGAGATCTCAAGAGAGAGGAATACAGGGGCAGAATCCCCTCCCTTGACCTGCTGGCCACACTTCTTTTGATGCAGCCCAGAATAAAGTTGGCCTTCTGGGTTGCAAGCGCACATTGCCATCTCTTGTTAAGCTTCTCATCAATCAGCATCCCACAAGTCCTTCTCCACAGGGCTGCTCTCAGTCACATCATCCCCTATCCTCTATTGAAACCTCAGATTCCCCAGACCCAGGTGCAGGACCTTGCACTTGGCCTTGTTGAACTGCATGAGGTTCTCCCAGACCTACTTCTCCAGCTTGTCCAGGTTGCTCTGGATGACATCCTGTGGCAGCTGCACCACTCAGCTTGGTGTCATCTGCAAACTTGCTGAGGGTGCGCACAATCTTGTTGTCTATATCATTGATGAAGATGTTAAACAGCACTGGGCCCAGTACAGACCCCTGAGGGACACCACTTGTCACAGATCTCCATCTGGACATTGAGCCGTTAACCACTACTCTCTGAATACGACCATCCAACAAATTCCTTATCCACCGAACAGTCCACCCATCTAATCCATATCTCTCCAGTTTAGAGAGAAGGATGTTGTGGGGGACCATGTCAAAGGCTTTACTGAAACCCAGATACATCACATCCATTGGTTTTGCCGTGTTCACTGCTGTGATTACTCCATCATATAAAGCCACTAGGTTAGTCAGGCAGGACTTGTCATGCTGGCTGCCACTCATCACATCCTTGTCCTCCATGTGCTTTAGCATAGATTCTAGGAGGATCTGTTCCATGATCTTTCCAGACACAGAGGTCAGGCTGACAGGTCAGTAGTTCTCAGGGTCATCTTTTCTACCCTTTTTAAAAATGGGGACAATGTTACCCTTTTTTCCAGTCACCAGGGACTTCTCCTGACTGCCATGACTTTTCAAATATCATGGAGAGTGGCTTGGCAACCACATCGACCAATTCCCTCAGGACTCTGGGATGCATCTCATCAGGTCCCATAGACCTATATATGTTCAGGTTCCTCAGGTGGTCATGAAGCATGTGGATGAAGAAGCTTGAACAGCCCAGCCCAAAGCTTAGGGAGGGTTAATGAATCTGCACATCAATGGGAAAGGAATATGGTAGTAGGAAGAGCCACAACAGTGATGCACTTGTGTATAGAGGGCAGATGAGGATGGAAGTGCTGGGAGAGGCCATGCTGGGGCTAAGGCCTTTGCTACCACTTCATCTTCCTTACAAGGTCAGATGTTACCACATCTTTCAACGCTTCCAGTGTTTAATAACTTGAGTTCTCTGCAAAGGAGGAGGTGGGAAACAGGAAAGCAAACAAGTCCTTTCTTCACTCTTTTTACCTCTCTTTGACCTCTTCCTTCACCTTTCTCCTGAGCTCCATCTTCCTCTGCAGGAACATCTCAGCATGTGCAGTGACATTCCTTGCCCTGCTTGGGCTACTCTTGGTGTGTTAGATGTGTCACAGTTGCCATACACTTCCTCTGGACACCAGCTCATTGCAGCACAGTGACAGGTGGCAGCACATATCCTTGAGAATCCACATGAGGAGGATGGGTGGCAGTGGGAAGTGTTTAAATAGTAAAAAAGAGGTGATGTTGATTGCACATGGTGGAGCCTCTTGAGGCCAAGTGTTCTGCAAGCACTGAGGATGCCTTGTCCCAAGCTGCCCATGGGACACAGCACCTTCTCAGTTCAGGGACTCAAACTTTTCCTACGTTACATCTGAGGCCAGAAGCTATCTTGTTCCCTTCATTCCTTTCCTGCTCTGCTGCATAACACCAGTGCTGAAGAGCTTTACACTGGCTGGTTTTAGGGCAAACAGCAAATTTTGAAAGGTTTGCAGAAGTTTCTATGTTTTCTAACCACCTCCCCCTTGTTCCCCAACCCCGCATCCCCAACCCAAAAAAGAAAATCTTCACAGGGACTGTTTTTTGTGAAAAAATTGGCTTTGACCTGTGTTCAAAAGAGCAACTCACAAATAGAACCGTTCAGTGTTTAAAGTAAGTAGAGGGCTAGGATTAATGCTGAATGCACATTGTCTCACAGCTGACCAAGCAACTCCAGATGTCTTTGCTTCTTGACTTTTCACAGACAAAACTGGATGAAAAACATTTATAATCCTGGATCCCTCTTTTCAGTGGTGGAAAGCTTCTTTCTTAGGGTAATGTTCCACTGAACGTGAGCATTCAAATCCCTCCTCATCTGAGGGAGCAGCGGAGTACTGGTTAACCACCAGCCAGGAGGAATGCAGCTCCTTCTGCCTTGCTTTGGACATGTCTTGCTGTGTCCCATCCACATGCCAGAGTGGGCACGAGTATTGCAACAGGACAGGCTTTCTCCACGTGAACCTGAGCTCCAGCAGGACCTGAGCTGGAATTTCTCATGGAGTTTTCCCATCCTGCTGCTGAGCCCTAATCATTCCCAACAAACATCGCTGACTTGGAGATGCGTTTGTGGGCAACTACTTGCACATTTGTTTGTAAGTATTTTCTCTCTAAGTGTCTGATATTTGCTACTTAAGTTGTCTGTTTGTGGTGCTCAGTTGCTTTCACCACATGATGTTGTTTCTGTTCCCTAAGCAGAGGAGCAAGCCAGCCTTTCCAGCAGGATTTCCCAGGTTTTCAAACCCACTGGTTTCAGTGGAGGTTTACACCCACAGTTTCAGTGCTGGGAAGGCTCTTACTAGATGACTTGATCACAAGACCCTTTCCAAACTCTGGAAGGGCTCAATGCCAAGTAAAAAAACCAAAACCAAACCGAAATTCATTTTTTGGCATACCTTCCAGCTAGGAAAGGTAAGATTTGCTATGAACTATGGACTTCACAGCGTGGTTCCGCAAGAGCAGGTAGGGAGTATCTCCCTACCCTAGCTTCCTCAACTGTGGTGCCTTCTTCCCTGGCTCTGCTGTTCTCTTCTGCTGTGACATAAGGCTCCACCTTTTCCTCTCACTCCGCCATCCAGCCAGCACCTTCCCACTCCAAAAGGTCAGGCTTTCTGAAGGCAGGTGCCTTGTGTGCTTGGAGGGAGCACAGCAGCACAGGGCTGCGGCAGACAGGAAGCCTTTTACTCTAATTAGTCTTTGCAGAAGTTTGGTATTTCTTCTCAGAGCAGTTTCCCCACTGATGAGGAGCACGTATCCAGCTCTTCCTTCTCACCTCACATGTCCGAGCCTCCCGCTGTCTCCCGCTGGGCTGCAGGGGTTCAGTCATGGATCACATTGCTTGGAGGAAGCAGGCAGGGGATATGTGAGGAGATAAACACTGTTTTCTGATGCTGAGAGGAATTTCTTTCAACTCGGCCACATTTGACTCTGAACCTGGATAATTTTAGCTACTCGCTCCCCCTCACCTCCTCCTGCCTGGCCCGGACTCTCCAGGCTTTTGTCTGGTTAATCACTACAACTCCTTCCAGGGCTTCCTGGGGGCTCTTTGGCCACTGGGTTATGAAGACTCATGAGTTCATTGTTTAAATTAAGTTCTTCTATATGGAAACACTGCTGGTTTCCCATATGGTCTTGGCAAAGCCACCATCCGCTCCCCACCTAAATTAAATTTCACTAATTGAATTAGTTACCATTTTATCAGCTGCCGCTCTGCAGTAGTTTGTGAACCCCCAGGGGCCCAGGGCACGCGCAGTCAAGAGCTTCCCCACCTCACTCTCTCATTTATCATCGTGACAATGCACAGCACTGGGAGAAGCAGGGGGGTGGAGAGTACCCTGCCCTTCCCAAGCATCCCAGCCATCTTCGAGCATTCTAATGATTGACCTCTGTGAGCAAAGCAGCCCTGTGCTGACCCTGGGCTGCTCAAAGGAAGCATTCTCCCCTTTGTAAAAGCCCCCTGCGACAGCGACGCAAGCTGGGCTGAATGCATGAGTGTCAGAAGGGAAGCCCCACAGGCAGGCAGCGGCGCCCTGGGACACTGCAGTTTCCATATGCCAGGGGACTAGTCATGACAGTCCTGGGCTCAGGGGTTAACACCACCCCGCCAGCCTGTGGGTGAGAAAGGGAGAAGGGGACACATGGAAAGGGACGGCTTGCAATGGGTCTGCCAGAGTCTGTCAGCAGAGCGTGAAGCATGTCGCCTGCTCCAGCCCCTGCTTTCCATCGGCAGACACTGGGGGCTTGGCTATTGTTGTATCCCAGTGGATGCTGGGGATGCTGTGCTGGAGCACGTGGTGGATGCCCGGTGCTTCTGGCTGCCGGACTGCACCTGGCTGCTGGACTGCACCTGGCTGCTCAGCGCTGTGGCCATCCGCAGGTGCTGCTGACTGTTTTGAAAGTATTGGCTCTCACCTTACAGCTTTTTGGGGAGGCTTGGGAAGAGGGAGGGACATGTAGAAGCATCATCACCCTGTGGTTCCCAACCCTCTGTCTCTGCACCAACATCTCCACTCTGCAGGAGAGGAGAGGGTTGCACAGAAGCAGTGTGTGAGGTGGGTATATAACCATCTGGATTCCAAACACAAGAAAGTGCTTTCTAGGAACATATCAGCAGTGCAACATATAGTGGGGTGGGAATCCCCTCATGACTGTGTGGGTTTAGCAATCTGATCTTTTCAACCACAACAGTTTGTATTTAGACCTCTTGCTGAAGATAATGTAGATGCTACGAGTCCTGAGTTTGCTTTGCAGATGAGGCAGAGATCCTCTGGTAGTGATGATCAAGTTAGGCATCTGCAGGATGCATCTAAGAGCCATTGGCTCCTATAGGCAAACCCCACTCCTTCCAAGATAACCTGTCAAAGGGTGACCTATTTTTTCTCTGTGGATCTGTGATGCAGAAAGCCTGTAGACACCCATGAAGAGAGGGAACGTAAACTTGAGAACGAAGCTGCTACTCGAATGTTGAACAGGTTCAGCACCCTTCTGCCCACAGCCACCCCCCACTTGTCTTTCTGGGGCATGTACTTGCAAACGAAACAAACAAAAAAAATCTATTAAAAAAAATGATCAAAGTTGGATGTGCATTTCACTGAAGTTTGACTAACACTCAGCATGTCATATGTCCTTGATAAAGCACTGTTTCCTCTCAGAAACCCCAAAAAGGGTGTTTGAATATCTGAGAAAGAACAATTCCAGGAGTACTTGCCAGTCTTTGTGCCCAGCAAGAGATGAGTCCTTCAATTTTAGTACTAGTTTTAATATTTCCTCATAAGTCACCCAAAATTTACATAAAGCAGTCACAGTAACCAGTGAATCAGAAAGAGTTCAGAACAAATTTCTTGGATAGGAAGTGGGATTTCTCTGAGCTGATTACCAGTTTCACCTTCATGAGTTGTGCTATAGGTTTTCACCTGTCTTTCTGTTAAGATATATCTACTGAGTCTCATTTCTACCTCTGCAAAGAGACTTTAACAAAGATCAGGTATTGATTTTCAAAGCAGAACATGACTGCATTAGTGAGAGTATGAGATGATGAAGAGAAACTGTGAAAATCTGTGACAAGTCCAGCACTCATGAATGCAATACAAAAGCAGAAGGGTTGAAACTTCAGCATGGCCCAGAGGTTTGGATCTACCAAAAGTGGTGGAGATAGCAATATGGAGGTGTCCCAGCTAGTGAGGGATTTGGAGCAGCAGCTGCAGCACCAGCTTGGAAAGGAGAGTGTTGGGCCAGCAGGGAGCTGGGGTGGAGGAAACAGGCACCTGGGGAGGGACATCTGACTGTGGGATGCTGAGCAGGGGTGGTCAGTACACAAGCACTAAGGGGAGAAGGCATGAGGTGCACTCCATGTCGTATTGGGGTGCTTAATTAGGCTGCCTCACAAGACAATGTTATAAGACAGAGATGGAGATAGCCTGTGTGTCCCTCACCTCCATCACCTTCTAGTGCATAATATGCAATGTGTTTAAATGTGACTGAACTTCTGTGCAATCTATGGACATCTCAGATGCATTGGTGCAGGCCTGCACTGCACCTCTGCTCTCTCACTGGCCATGCAGAACCGGTGTTAAGCAATCTCCCAAGTGTTTACTTTGCTTTCAGAAGACAATGGAAATTTACTTTAGACCTCTACCTCATTGCTGCTGGGACATACGTGGGCAGCAGCATTTCCAGCACCATTCTGGTTCTTCTTCTGTTTGGCTTGTCCTGTACCAGAGGCAGATGGCTTTGCAGCAGTGTTATTTTTTCCCCAATTTCACTTGAAACCACTGCCTCCAGAACTTCTGTGAAAACTTAATTCACATCTTCTTCTGAATTTGCATGAGCCAAAACGTTAGTCATCAAAAACTCCTCTCCACCTAACAAAAGCTCCCCTTTTCCATGGAGGAGCCCTGAGGAGTCAGAAGCTCTGCAAGGGATCATCTCCTCTCTCAATGGGATACTGGCTGTGGGGCACCTCCAGGAGGGAGGACAGACTTGCCAGCATTCATCTGCTAGCTCCATCTAGTGAGAAGACTACTGTTGTCTGTCAACATGGGATCCCCAGTCTTCCTGGGACCCCTCTCAGGATCACCCTGGTTTCTCCTGGTCCCGTGGTGGGTTGTGCTGGAAGGTGCGAAGCTGGCTGGAAACCTGTGGGCTGGCAGTCACTGGGGCTGGGGCCACGGCAAGAAGTGGATAGGAGGCATTGGAGCAGGACAAGGCATGGTATGCTGGCTTCATGGGTCCATGGTTTTCCCCCCGAGTGAGGAATGAGCGGGAGTATCTTCTGGTGGGCTGGGGGCCAGAGTGCTCCTTCCAGACCTCTTCTCCCTGGATGGTACATTTACAGTGTGGATGCAGAGTGAATTTGGTCTTTACACTGGGCTTGGACCTGCTTTAAACTGGCAATGTCTTCCTGTGTTTTGGTACTATGATTTCTTTTTCTAAGCCTATCAGGAAGAAGGCTCTGAAACAGGTTTGTCTTTTCCCTTGGCTGATGAACCCTTTGGGTTCTACTATGTTATTTTTCCAGACTCTAGCTGAAGTGCATGTGTTTTAAGGTGATCTAATAAACCATCGTAATTTTAAATTCTGCAATAGCATGACAAATCTGAGGTCAAGGTTTGAGACTGGGACTCAGCATATTCCTGACTGCTGCTGTTTGACAAGATTGGTGGCAGTAAGGATTTATCTAGCATTTCCTTTGTTAACTCTGTAACTCTTTGCTTGAGCCAGTGGATTCCTTCAGCGATCGAGGTAAAACTTATCTGTATGCTGTTTATTCCTGCCACCTTACTGCCTATTGAACTCATCACTTTTTTTGGGAATGGCATATTGAAATATGGTAATCTGGGAAAGATATGGGAATAATTATAGGTTAACTTCTGGATATGATGACCTAATGTGACAATTTGGCAAAAAAAAAGCCCATTATTTCCTTGCGCTGTGCAAAAGGGAAAATCAGGGTGTGTCAGGAGGGCACAGAGAGGATGCGCTTCTCTAAACTTCAGTGGTGGGAAACCACAATGGCATATTGGTTCTGCCTCTGCTAGGCATGCTTGGAGAGGTTGAAGGAGGTTGAAAAATTACAGATGAGTCAGTTAAGGGCTAGAAGAATTAAAAATCTGCAATACGAAAACCCTGCTTTTCAGTTTCGCAAATACTATACTCCTTGAAGAAGGTTAAGAAGTGATTTTATCTTTGCCTATAAATACCTACATCAAAAGGAAGTGTTTGATATAACTGATTTTTTTTTTCCATTTAGTTCAGTAAGACTAAGACTCTGCTGGCTGGAAGTTTAGGAATCCAAAGCTGGTTATGTTTTTAACAATAACCATAACAATCCACTTCATTTGAGCAATCTGGGGAACTGCAATGTTATTCATAGATTACATTCCTCTCTGCAATAGAAGAAGAATCATTAATCATCTTTCTTTTTTTTTTTTTTTTTTTTTTTTAAGAGCAACATTGTAGTAATTCCTATCTCCCTTCCAAGCAAAAGCAGATGATCTATGTGTGTCTTTAAAGTCATTCTGTGCTTGGTGCCTATGACTATAAAGGATGAGACTGTGTGAATCAAGAGGGTGCTTGTGTCTCTGTATTTTGTTTCATTCTCTCCCAAACAAAGGTATTGGGTTGAACCCTTCAGCTGTTTGCAGATCAAACAGTGAGGGATGTTTTTCTCCCTCAGGCTGCTTCATGGCTTGCAGAAAAGGAAGCCTTGTGCAAAGCTGACTCACAGCAGCTCCTCTCTTCCATTCTCTCTTGGAGCCCATACTCGGCAGCATGGCATGAGGCAATGGAAGAGAATGACAAAAGATTAATTTTGTCTAACCAAATAAGGTCTTTCACCAGAAAGAGGAATACTGTGGTTGTATATCCTGTTTCTGTGTCACTCAGGTGCTCCTACCTAGAAATTCAATTTTTCACTATCACCCAGTGGTTTTTACCCTGCAATGTCTCTCCTACTTGGCTACCCGATAGAGATTTGAAGAAATGCAGCACATACCCTTGTACTAAGAGAAGCATTGTAAGAATGGGAAGATTCCAGGAACAGGGAATGTGGTATTACTCAATAAAGATCAAATAACAAAACACCCCCTCAAGCCATAGAAGAGAAAAAGCATTCACTGACCTTTTTTTGTACAAAATAATTAAGAAAAGGGTGAATGATTTCAAATGTTGATACGTCTCTCCAGTTTGGATACTGTACTTATTTACTGGAACATCTAAGGCTCAAGCTGGAATGAGGGGAAGCAAAAGAGGGGTTTTCCTCCGTGCATACTATAAAGGAGAGAAGTCAAGTATCTTTGCATTGTGCAACACATGGTTTCTGTAACTTTAATAAAAATGCATTATGAGGGGTGGAGGGGAGAGCTAGACCGTGTTGATAGGATGTTGCTTAGAGAAATTTCAGTTTCTGAAGCTCTTAATGAAAGTATTCGCCATGAAGAGGAAGAAGGGTTGGCAATGAGGGCTGCATTTTTCTCAAGATCTCCCATTTGGAATACGTTATTGTCTTGCAACATGCAGCATATGAACATTGTATTAATGGTTAGATGGAGACTAACAGCTGAATTTGTTTGCACTTTATAATGCAGTTGTTCAATTGACTGTCTTTAGTCTTGGGAAGAAGTAGCTGTTAAGAGAAAATGAACTGGACTGCTTGTGGAAAGGACGAACTGTCATTTGAACTGTGCCTAAAACCACTGACATTTTGCCTCTGTGCCAGTTTCACTTTCAGAAACCAACTGTCAAGTTATCAGGCTGAGAGATGATCATTTCAGTCTTCCATGTTTCCAGTGATATGTGTGTCAAACATCACAGGACCATCATAAACCAGGATCCCATGTATAGCAACAAAAAGGAAAAAAATATACGTGTATGTTTTCTATTTCTTACACGTATATAGGAAAATACAGAAGTGTAGTATTGCACCTGGGCTGATGCGAAGGTGCAGAAAATCATCCAGATTTGTCCTGCATGTGGATTCCAGCATCATCTTCTGAGTTTTTTTCCTGAATCTACCTTTTAATTTTTAAGACACAGTACTCAAATTTTCAGGCGCAAAATATTGTTTAGAAGAACCACATGAAAATCTGAGCTTCCAGCTGGTTGTCTGGACAAGGTGGCTCTGCTCCCATTTGTCCTGAATGGCTGAAATGGGAAAGGGATTCTCCCTGAGAAACCACTTCCCATGTAACCCAGCTGGACTCTGGAAAGGGCATTAACAAATATATTTTTCAAGATTTTGCACCAGGGGCTCTCCTACTGAAATTTTTAGGAATTCTTCCTCTATAACTGAAAACAATTATTCTCCTTTTAGATAGGGAATAATTCATTGGCAGTTTTTGAGCTTGAAACAGGGAACAGTCCAGCACTGGGATGATAGTGTTAGCAACGCTGGAATTCTACTTTCTGTTAATCTCGTAATTTATTTTCTTTTCCAAAATGAACCATATGTTCTTTGTTGGTCTTCCCATTTTAATGAAGATGTGCAGTTTCTACTGACAATTTGTGTTTTGTCTGGGTGTTAAAGTTTACCCCATATATCATACATAGTCACAAACTCAATTCTGAGCCCAGTAAAGAATCTAAAGCTCCCAAGGGTGAAAAATGCTGCTTTTTTTGATAAAATTATATACTTTATGAGTTGTGGTAACTTCCCTGGATGATGTTATAGCTGTGCCATGGATCAAAAGGGGAAACCACTGCGAGAAGCCCGAAGGGCTGAAGAGTTTGAAAGAGTCTGTCTTTCCACCCTTCAGTGCAAGGGCAAGTCTTGCTCCTCCCTTATCCAGGAATGGGAATGACTAAACGTCAAGGAATGACAAGTGATGAAATTTGGGATGTGATAGACCACAGGATAAAATCCATGTGCTGAGACAGAGTGTTGGATTGAGAACAAAACAAGACAGGGCAAAGAGAAATGGGGAGGAGCATCCACAGAAACTCATCATTGCGCAGGAATCTCAGATGCAAGGCTGGAGGAGGAGGTTATACACACGGTATGTTTGGGAAGGATGCAGAGTGGAGAACAGAGGAGCTCTTTGAACTGGAAAGAGAAGGAGAATAGCTGAGGAGCTGCCAGGGTCACAGCTGGCAGCCTTTGGGCTGCCTGAATGATGTACCATTCCCAAGACATGGTGCTTCCTAGAGGACACATTGCCTTAGTGAGAGGTGAAGAAATTGGGCATATCTCAAACAGGAACATGGGAAAGACAATGGCCAGTAATTCATCCAGATCAGACATATTTCCAGGGGAAACATAGGAGATGAAGGCAGATCACTTGGACAGGCACCCCAGTCAGTGCAAGAAAAGAGTGGAAAGCAGGAGGGTGGGAGAAATTTGGGTACCTCATAAGGACAAGCCAGATGACAACAGGTACACTGGGGATTTGCTGGGACACTGAAACAGAATCTAGGTAGGAGCAATTTACAGAGGACTGGATTCAGACCTAAGAAGGGTGCAGTGACAAAAACCTTATTTTAGGCATGATGTTTGGGCATGCTCAGAGGACCTGAAGTCCATGGTTTCAGACCACTGGGCTTGGCAGTGCCGACAGAGTATGGGGGCTGCTTTTCTGCACTGCAGCTGGGAAGGCGGTTATCACTTGATTTCCCTCAGCTGGATGTGAGTTTCTATTGTGCCACTGTTTGTGGTCCATCGTATCAAAATAAAAAGGAAGAACTTTCTACAGATGTCATTCCTCTCTTACTGACAGCTTGCCAACTGCTTTCTACAGGAGGTTTCAATTGTTTAACTGCAGTGACTGCTAGAGGAAAAAAAAATAACCCTGAAGATTAGGAGCTGCTGCAATATATTTGCAAGGTGTATGAACTGCCAAGGGCTGAGTGCTATCTTCTGGTGTCCTCTCTAAAGAAGAGGTAGGATGTTTTACACTTTATTTTGAAAGGGAGCTGGTAGTCAGGTCAGCATGTCATACAGGAAAAGCTCATGTAAAGGTCGGATGCCAGGTGGTGCAGATTATTGGAAAAGTTTTCTAACGCTTGATTCCCACTGAAGTCTGCAAGTGCAGAAGAGTAATCTTATATGAAGGGTTGTGAACAGTCACTAGTTAGCTCTTTACCTAATATTGTACTGAAAAATTAAGATTGGAAAAACAGGTGGGACATTTTAAGCAAGCTAGGGACAGGTAAGGAAATGTAAGCAGAACCCAGCAGCCATTCTGTTTCCCTTCTCTGGACATTTGTTTATAGCTCATTAGATGTATTGTATGATATCAATATTTTATATGTCTGTAGAGCAACTCATTGTTGAGGCATCTCAGAAATACGCATCACCGACCACTGGCTGGAGATCACACAGATGTGAGAGTTGGAGGGGAAGTGCAGTATGGAAGAAGAAAGCTGGAATGGGCCAATTTGGAAGCCCTCTGTGGCAAGAGAAGGGATAATCTCTTCCAGCTGAGATGTACCTGAGATGCAATGAACAGTGACTATAGAGTTAGGGGATCCCAACTGAAACATCCCCATAGCACATTGCCAGGGAACCTTCTACATCCGAAGCAGGACTCTCTTGATACTTTATTCTCAACATTTCAGGTGAGTGCCAAACTGCTCCTCAGCTAAAGGTGTCCTGCACACATCCTGGCCGCTGACTGTGCCACCGCTTTCCAGAGCTGCTTAAGGGAGATAGGAAGCAGGTGCAGCTGCTGTTTAGCAAAGAAGAGAACTTCCCTGGGGCTCCCTGCAGCATCTTATTGGAATCCCCTCTCCTCAGTGCTTTCATTGATGCTCTTCAGGATCCTCTTTATACAAAACTGTGGGATTTTTTTCTGGGAGAAGTAAGGAGGGATTTGGAGAATGTTAGGTACTGAAGCCCCATTACGCTTTTGAACTTGGCTTATGACATTTTGGCTCTCTAGAAGGCTGGAGAAAGTGGCAAAAAATCGTTGAGTCCCTTTAGTGCAGCTGAAGTTTACACAGCAGCCAACACTCCGTATTGTTTGTGGGAAGTATTTTCAATTAGGTGACGGGACAAAGGAGAGGTCTTTCTCTCATATGGAATCTAGTGTTTGTTGCTCATTTCAATATTGTATTCCCGTGCATTTAAGTGGCTCCAGATCCTGTCTATTCTTGTTTGTGTTCTTTCCAATAAACGGGTGGGATGGACAGGCAAAGTTTAGAGATCCAGGGACGAAGCAAGGTTATACGCTGGAGTCAGTTATTGTGCTGACTTAGGGGAACAATTATTTTTATCCTGTACCCTGGGCATTGCATTGCGGAGAGGACTGATGGGTTTACATGGGCAGACGATGAGATGAAGGAATTTAATGTGGCTGGTGAAAAATCTTGCTCACATGGAGGATGTTAGAGAGCTAATGGGCTAGCCAGATCAAAAGACCCAAAAGAAAGGAACATGTGTAATTATCTATTTATAGCCTGACCCATAATGACTTAAAATCAATTCATGACTTTCTGGTGTCCTTCTTCACTCTGCAAACAAGCTTATATGTAGGCCTGACATTCTTTGGGATTAAATATTTTAATCCAAGTCTTCAGTGATTCAGACACTGAGCTGAGAAGGTAAGGTTTCCCCTTGTCAGGATGAACTAATGCAGCTGAATAGATGGAAGCATGCTTTTACTGGAGAGCTAATGCAGTTGTGCTCTAGTTCACTGTTAGTACAGCTTCTATTGTGCTGATTAACTGCTACTATTATCTATCTCTATCTATGCTGTGCTAACTGAGGTTCCTGTCTACATAATCTAGAAGTGTCCAAACAATTGCTAAGCCTGATTTCTAGCCTTGCCTGGAGTTGTATCCATCCTGACTCTGGCAGACAGAACAACCTCAATTGAAAAGGTTTTGTCAGCTTTGTGGTTTTATGTTACAAACTTGGCTATTATTAGGTAAGTTGTCAAGACAGTCATTTTTTAATGGTTTTACTTTCTCTGAGAGGAAGCACAAGCAATTGACAAGAATAGACATTATGTAGGAAGAGGTTTGGAGAAGACATGCCCCAAAGCTTCCATGGTACTCTTCCCTCTTCATGTCCTTGGAATTCTCCAAGTAAAGGATGGAGAACAGGCACTTTTTTCATAGAAATGTTGGTGAAGATCACAAGGAAAGAAAGTAGGTACCTGGTGAGAAAACGATGATTCAGCCCCACAAAGGATGCTCTCCTCAACAGTTCCCCAGGTTGTTTCCTGCATGTAATTTGGGGGGTTTTTAGACATTTAAAGACTACCAGATGACTGCTTCCGAGTGTGCTGATTTGCAACCTGGGAAAGCACTCTCCTGAGAGCCCCTGGAGGGGGACTTCCCAGCAGAGCACTGCTAGCTCTGCACCTGCTCAAGGAGGGTTTCAGTGAGGTACCGTGACTTTAAACAGCAGTGCTCCACTGTAGGCTGAGGGCAGGCAGCAGTGCCTGGCAGAGTAAATCATCTTTCAGAGGCAGCCTGTGAGGAAAGAGCACAATGGATAAAGTCTGTCCCTAGGAAGGCTTCTGTATATCAGAGTCTGTGAAACGCTTTTCCCTACTGTCTCTTTAATTTGGAGCCAGGCAGTTTCAGGATCCAGAATCCAGTGAAGAAGAGCCACACTCTAATAGATTGTAGACTTTCAAGCTTTTTTGTTCATCAATGATGATCCATCTACTCTTCATATCTTCCTTGAAAACCTTGTAAGTTTTAAAGCAGTTGTTTGATGTTGCTAGCAACAGAGCTGCTGTTTTCAGGGCTGGAGTGAAATTTTCAGATGGCCTTATACTGGTTTCCCCCCAGCAAAACAAGCGGACAAATCAGTGGTCACAACCGACTAGGAGATAGACGCTATTATGGAAGTGTGACAGGCAGTGCTTAAATTAGGATGCGCAATGGCTGGTGTCCCTCAGAGCAGCTTCCCCACAAAACCATCTGCACCAGGGAAGTGTCTCTTCTGTAGCATTTTCAGCCTCCTTAGCACTGATGTTAAAGCTGAGGGGTATTTACAATAGGCACTACACATCTTCTTTATATTCAAGGTACACGGATTTAACAAGTTCAGTAAAATGGATCGGATTTTTTTACCTCTAGATAATATAGATAAGTATTAAACTCAGGTGCATCACTCATACATACTATTGTAATGTTAAAGTAATATTGTCTTCTCTTGTTGCTTGTGAAGGGATTGTTTTAACTGTAGATAAGAGTGTTGTCATGCAATAAACTCAACCATGTTTGCTTCTGGCTGACAAAAAGGATCCTTTTTCTCTCCTTCAGTGCTCTGATCAAATCAGTGTTTGGACCAGATTTGCTTTGCTCAGTGCTCTTGCGAGTCACCCATGAGCCTCAGCCCCAAAAAGTTTTAATCTGAGGGCTGGTGGGGGGTTGGAGGAGGCGGGGGATGGAGTTGAAGAGCACCTCTTGCAGCTCCAGCACGGTGGAGAGGAGCTGGCAGCTCTACTGAGAAGTTCATGCACAAGTGTCACTGTTGTGGTAACTTGTATAACTGCACTGATGACCACGGATTAGGACCCAGGAAAGAAGCGGCATATGAGGCATGTAAAAAGCTACGCTGCACTGGATTCCCAGGATTAGCACATTAGGAAATACTTTGCAAGAATGCTATTAGTGAGACATTCCTAGTTACTTCAGTCCTAATCTAACTGCCTGGGAGTTCACGGCTGTCCTCAGCAGAGACGGATGCACATCAGTTTCCCAGAATGTCAGTGATGTCTTCATCCACGAGCACTGGGGGTAGAGGTGTATGAATCATTGTCAGCAGGGACCTCAGAAATCTCTGAAACATGGGAATTCACATAGGGTGAAGAGCAGTATTCCTTATGACTAATTTACTCAGTGAAAACTGCAGTGCAGTGTAATATATGTTGACAGGTGAAAGGCTGGCAAAAGCGCTTATTTCCCCAATGGCACATAGCAGCTCTGCTCAGGTGGATATATTGCTGTCATTTCTCATTGGCTGATAGCGGCCCCCTGGCCATGAGAACAATTCTTTGTGGTGCCATTATCTTTGAGTCCCTGAAATAATTTTTGTGAATGAGCTGCAGTGGTGACCTTCTGTCCGCCCAGCCAACTGCTAACAACAATAATGTATAAACAAATACCATTCCTGTAAATCAGCATTTGATTAGTTCAGTGGAAAGGGTCCAGGAAGACATAGCCTAGAAACAGAAGGTGATTTTTAAGTTCTGAGGGTTTCTGTCCTGGGATGGAGATGGATATGGATACACCAAGTTTCATTGAAGATGATTGTCTCCTTCACACCGTTTCGATTGAACATGCAAAAGGCTATAATACTTTTGTGGAGGACAAATTGTGGTTCCTTTGTGTGGTGGTTCCTTTGTGTGGTTCCTCCTCTTGTCATCACTTATTTCCAGACAGTCCAGATGCTATATGCCAATATGATTTACCATTCCCGGTGTTCTTTCCATGCTTTAACACAAAGAAACAAGACAGAGTTCTCACTTCGAGAGTTATTTCCAAACTGCTGTATTTTTCTTCCAGAGGCTTTCAGCAGAAGCAAGGAACAGTTTTCTGTACATGTCAGCAAGAACTAGAACACTTCCTATCTTGACCTGCTTCCAGCAGAATGAGAACATGCCTAAAATGTGAGTTTTAAATTGTATCCTGCAAATATAAATAATGTCGTAGCTATGGTAGTAAAATTACACAGCTGTCTCTCCTCTAGAACTGAAGGAGTCAGACTCTTGTGAGTAGATACACTGATTTAAGTGGCTGGTTCTCTAGTTTTCTGCTTTCCTGTAAGCTGTTTTTTTGCTATGGAAGATCAACACAGTTATCACTTCTTGGCTTTGGGGGGTTACAGTGTTCTGCTCTGTAGTGCTCTTCTTGAGAGTTGTTGGCTGCTGCCCTATGCTACGCCCTGGTGCAGCATTGCCTTCCGAGTTGTGAGTATATAGAATCATAGAATAACCAGGTTGGAAGAGACCCCCCGGATCATCATGTCCAACCATTCCTATCAAACACTAAACCATGCCCCTTAGCACCTCATCCACCCGTGCCTTAAACACCTCCAGGGAAGGTGACTCAACCACCTCCCTGGGCAGCATCTGCCAGTGCCCAATGACCCTTTCTGTGAAAAATTTTTTCCTAATGTCCAGCCTAAACCTCCCCTGGTGGAGCTTGAGGCCATTCCTTCTTGTCCTGTCCCCTGTCACTTGGGAGAACAGGCCAGCACCCTCCTCTCTACAACCTCTTTTCAGGTAGTTGTAGAGAGCAATGAGGTCTCCCCTCAGCCTCCTCTTCTCCAGCCTAAACAACCCCAGCTCTCTCAGCCGCTCCTCGTAAGACCTGCTCCCCAGCCCCCTCACCAGCTTTGTTGTTCTTCTCTGGACTCGTTCCAGAGCCTCAACATCCTTCTTGTGGTGAGGAGCCCAGAACTGAACACAGGATTCGAGGAGCGGTCTCACCAGTGCCAAGTACAGAGGGAGAATAACCTCCCTGGACCTGCTGGTCACACCGTTTCTGATACAAGCCAAGATGCCATTGGCCTTCCTTGGCCACCTGGGCACACTGCTGGCTCATGTTCAGTCGGCCCTCAACCAACACCCCCAGGTCCTTCTCCTCCAGGCAGCTTTCTAAGCCAGACTTCTCCTAGTCTGTAGCACTGCACAGGGTTGTTGTGCCCCAAGTGCAGGACCCGACATTTGGCCTTTTTAAACCTCATGCCGTTGGACTCAGCCCAGCAGCCCAGCCTGTTCAGGTCCCTTTGCAGAGCCTCCCTACCCTCCAGCAGATCGACACTTCCACCCAGCTTAGTATGCATCTGGTCCTGTACCAGCAGATGTGGTGGACTCCCAGACTCACTTTTTGCCTGTGCTCTGACTTTCCCTAAGCTGGATGTAGCCACACACGCAATGTCCTGCAACCAACCTCCTGTCAGTTCAAAGCAGGGTTTGTGGCACTGCAGAGCCTTCTTGGTTCAGTCAGCAAAAGCTGCAACTGAGGCTCTATATTCTGGAGCTGCGGAACAGCAGTGCTGCTGTGGCACAGATAAAATGCTGCCTCCTCCTCCATGGCAAATGGTGGACTTCAGTCCTTACTGTCACGGATTCAGTGCTTGTTTAGTAAAGCTGCCTCCAGCTGGGTGGCTTCAGAATGTTGTTCAAGAGCAAAACAAGGTTCATAAAGCAGATGGGCCTCAGGAAAAGTACTTTTTCTCAGTAGTGTCTTGGGTGCAGGTGTACTAGAGTGCACAGGGCAATGCTTGTAGAACTGCCTTACATTGCTGCCCTAAAAATCATCTGCCATGGAGAAGGAAGGCAAAGGAGTTTCAGAGCTGGCAGATATTTAGTAACAACCAGCCAGAGCGCTGCTTTACTCACTTCTTATCTCTATGTTAATCTCATTTTATAATTTTTATGATTAGGAAAAGAAATATAAAACCTCAGAGATACAGAACACCCTGAACACAGTATCCAGGCAAAAACATCCTTTTCTGGCTAATGTAAATGCAGTTTCTAGTGTTACCTAAATCCAGACTCTGATCTTCCTCCACGTCAGCTCCTCACACTATCTGCAATAAATATACACCTTGATTTACAACAGTGCAAATAAGAGATATGGTCCAATGAGACTGGCATTCCATTTGTAGGAAAATGTTGGTCTGAGTCCCATTTTCATTTCTTCCAGACTCTTGGCTGTGGTGGAATAGCTCTGAGTTGATGCTCATCTGCAAACAGAAGTATCTTTTATCTTAGAGTCGTATCTGCCAGATCATAACACACTAAATGGTCCACGAGTTTCAGCACGACAGGGGAAATTCCCCCAGGTTTCCTTTACTACTCTAGCAGAAGGCAATTGCATCAATTTTCACAGTTTTGGAGAAGGCAACATCCAAAGAATTTACAAGGGAGGAGCAAGATTTCAGAAGATTTTTTTCTTACTTGCTCTTTTCAAAACTCCTAAGGTTTCCTTAGCAGTGTTATGAGGTCAGGCAACAATGCTTTCCTGACTTCTCATTTCTGTGACTCCCTTAGGGCTGGGTATGTTACATCTGCAAGCTGCAGGTAATACAGACCCTGTGGATCCAGGAAGGATGGACTCTGGGGCACATGCACCAGTCTGGAGGGGGGAGCAGGCACAAATGTCCCAGCACAGTGGCTCAAGGGCTTCTCCCACCAAGCTGCTGTGGTGCAGCATACACCTCCTACGTGTAGCTGCAGATACTGCAGTCCTGCCTGCAGTTATGATCTAAACCAGGCTCCACAGCAGTGCTGGTTAAGCTCCTACTATTGATGTCTTCCTGCCCTTGTTTGTGAGGAGTCTGGACTGCTTCCCTTCCCTCCAGCTGCCTCCTTAGCACCTTGGCAGCCTCAGGTAGCTGAAAGGCAGTGGAGAAGCCAGAGTTTTGGCCCTGGGGCCTTCTTGATGAGACATACATCCTGTGGTCACTGCACAGACCATGCAGAAGTGACATGGTTGCAGGCAAGTGTCCATGTCAACACGGAGCTGGCTGCTGGAGCCTGCTCACAGCATGGAAATTGTACACAGGAATTCCCAGTCTGAGAGTGGGTAAAACAGTGTGACAGAAGTAATTTTCTATTCTCTTGGATTTGGCTCCCTAGCAGAGCACCTGGCAATGCTTTGCCAGGAATAATGACCTATTTACAGGAGAAAGAAATTGTGCTCCTGTCACTTGCACTTTCAAACAGTCTCTCTTCACCTCCATTGGCATGAAGAGCAGTTGTGTCTACTGGCATTTTTCAGAGTCCTACCTCAGAAGTGTATGTCTTTATTTTTGCTCAGCCATGAGCCTTTCATTTTGCTTTGGTGAGAAGTAATGTTTTTCAGAGAGTAGGGATTGGTGTGTGCACTTGGCAGGAGGGAAGTTCCTTTCCTTCCTTCCCTTTTCCCCCTTTCTTCCTTGTGATGAAGTTCTTTCAGTCGCGCTTAAATATGGCTTTTTGTTTACGCAGAGCCTTTACTCACATCCCTTCATCTTTCTGTTGCAAGTGAATTTTCTGCTTCATGAGCCTGCAGTGCTGGGATTTCCTGAAATATATGGCAGAACCTCTGAGGAACACAGGAAGGGTAGATTTGGGCCCCTCAATAGACCATTAACAAAATGCAGAGAATATCTTTTACCATCATGAGTGAAGAGTAATAAGTACTTCAAAATGAAAACCCTAAAGAAATATTTTTACTTAATGGTAGATCTTTAAAGCCAAGATGATGCTTTTCTGCCATGTGTTCCTCCAACTGAAGCCAGTTGAGTGGCTGTGCATTTCCTAGTCCCTCTTGGGTAGGAATGAAACTGTGGTGGCAGTATAAATCTGAGTAAGTTCAGCCCCTTCCCTGCCCAGTCTGTGGGGAGACACAGGCTCCTGTCACCGGGGCTTTGAGTCACAGCCTTTCACCAACACTTCACCATTGCAGAAAAAAACAAAAGGGAAAAAAATGGGGTTTTCTAATGGTGACCTGTATCTAAACTCTGCTGTTCTTGGTAGTGGACCTCACAGTGTTAAACAGGAGAGTGTGCACTTGAAGCCTGCAGGTTTGTTTTAGTTTGGCTCATTATTCTAACTGAAGCATTGCTGGCTTCAGCCACTGCAAGGATTAAGTGGGGCAGCAAAACAAACGGAAGCCTGAATATCTGCCCAGGTTATTGGCACCACCCTTCCACCAGCAAACACCCTGGGACTGGTCAGTAAGGGGGGGACCCTAACCTCTACTCTATTGTCTGACTGCTTTATTACTGAAATTCCTCTTCAGGCTCTTATTGTTGTGGATATGGATCATATGGACATGAAGTACATAAAAATGAGAATAAAACATTACCTATGCTGTCAGCTAGAATTGAGGGCAGGCAGCGTCGTTTCTCAGTTCATCCTGATGGATCACTTTTTTTGATCTTATGTAGAGAATTGGCAGCGCATCATGACTTGAATAACAACTAATGCAAGATCTGTAGATAAAGTGCAGGTGCTGTAATTTGCTGAAGGATATTCCCGATTATTTTACCCGTGGAGCTCTCATTTCCTTATCAATATTTACAAGCCTTCTTTCTTTCAGATTTATGCTTTTATTTACTGGGAGGTGATTTTTAAAGTGTTTGCTTCTTCTGCCTGGCTTACCTAAGCTAGATCACATTGGCTCTGTGCACCCTGTGTCCCATTCAGAGCTAAAACTCAACCTTTGGAAGGACAACGTGATTTTAAAATCAGTGAGCCTCTATGTCTCTTCAAGACTCGTAGAGACGTCAGAGAGGGGACTGTGTTAATCCTAGAAGAGTTACACTCATGCAAAATAGATATAAACAATGGAGACTCGGGCTGTGCAATGACCAGGAATAATATCTGCTGACCCTCAGGGTGCAGTTTCCCATTTAGGCTTAATCTGATCTGACCATCCTGGTGAAATGGTGGTCCTGTTCTTCCCTCCTACCCTTAGCTATACGTTCCTGGTACCTCCCTTGCACTGGAAGTTGCAATCCTGAAGGCTACAGAAAGAAATGGAAGATTTTTTTCTTTTCTTTATTTGGTAAATTAGTTCTCTGCCAGATCAACAAGCCAATCTGAATCACCCTGTCACAGCAAGACCTCTAAGTACAATGCAGGAGATCACCAGGTCAGCTGGCAACATAGAGTTAGACTGGATGAAGGATAACTAGAACACAGAACATGTGACTCCTATACCCATCTTTTACACTACAGCCTCTGGGGCACAAGCCCTCTCTCCAATGTGAAACCATTGATGTAACAACATGAAACAAGTCCTGCAGAGTAGCCAGCATCAGAGCAAGGGACCAAGATCAATCGTAGGTCTCAGCCCACACCTTCACTGCCCACAGCATTTGCCTTGCCTGCACTTCCCATGCTCTCCTTCCAGCTGCAGTTCCACTCTAGGCTCAGCACCAACCAGACAATGTTCTTAAGGGAATCTGGGACACTTCCTACTTCTGTTTCAGCTGTGGTGGAAAAAAGAAATAGGTGTAATTGTTTTGATCCTCTCCCCTGCAGGTCCCCGTGAGTGGGGATGCCAGTGTGTCCCCATGTTCCCTGGACTGACGTGATCCTGCCTTGATGTGGTGTGGCATAGAAGTGTGTTTTTTTGCTGCTGCCTCCCCTTCTGAGTTTTGCATTTGCACAGCAGCCCTACAGCATCAGCCAGCCCCACAGACAGCTGCCATGCTGTTCTCATTGAGGCCATGCATCATGCAGTGCAAGAAAGCCACTGCAGATGCTGAGGGGTTTTTATGAAAGGGTATTGGCAAAGCAGGTGCATGTGCAGGGGACAGCCAAAGGGCTGGAAGGTGGCTCTGAGCAGAAGACAGAGTAGTTCAGACACAAATGCTGTAACTGCAACAGATGGTTGCTGTAGGAATTTAGATGGTGTGTATTCCAAAGAGCCCTGTGGGGGGAAGCTCATTTGCAAAGACAGGCAGACAATCGCAACCCTTTGAGATGTATGCATGTTCTGCAAAGAAGAGTTATGTACATGTGGTAACACAGTTTGCAACAGGTAAACCCTGACAATACAGGCTGAAAGAGCTGGGGTTGTCCAGCCTGGAGAAGAGGAGGTTCTGAGGAGACCTTATAGCGACCTTCCAGTACCTGAAGGGGGCCTACAGGAAAGATGGGGAGGGACATTTCACAAAGGCATGTAGTGATAGGATGAAGGGAAAGGCTTTAAATTGGAGAGGGGCAGATTTAAACTAGACATAAGGAGGTAATTCTTCATGATGACAGTGGTGAGGCAGTGGCACAGGTTGCCCAGGGAAGCTGTGGCTGCCCCATCCCTGGAGGTGTTCAAGGCCAGGTTGGATGGAGCCTTGGGCAGCCTGATCTAGTGGGATGTCCCTGCCCATGGCAGGGGGGTTGGAACTGGATGATCTTTAACGTCCCTTCCAACCCAAACCATGCTATGATTCTATGATCGCCTGGATGTTTTTCTTTGTCATTGTTAAGCACTCAATTATCCATTTATACTCTTAAAATTCATCCTCCCGTGTTTCACCTCTGACATGGGTTTCTTTTCAGGTTAATTCCCCTCTGGCTTCCAGGAGAGCGGGATGTGACCCCTCCTGACATTTGTTTAGTGAGTTATGCTTGCCTTCCGGAGAACACAAACAAGCTGTTGGACTTCCTCCCCTCAGCTTTAGCTGTGGTCCAACTCCTTGCTGCCCTGACTCTGGCCTTATGCTGATCAAGGGAGATGGTCATTGGCTTATCAAATTCAGTTTGCAAAATGCCAGTGTGATTTAGAGTTTATGCACTGTTTTCAAGAGGGACTTATGCCCAACCACACTAAGAGAAATGAAAGTGTGTAATTCCCTTGATTTCACCTGAAATAAAACATCCGACTGACTGTGAGAATCTGGTCTTAATAATTTGAGAAAGTCACTTGGATTTAGGTCTGAATAGTGATGTAATTTCTAAAAATAAGCCTTATACTCCAAAGGCGCCTGGACAATGCCAACATTGTCCCTCCTGTCCCACTCTACCCAGCAGGTAGGAATTTGAGGAATGTGATGAGAATAATAATTTCCATCTCACAATAGCCATACTTGAATGTAATTACTGACGAAGCTAAACCTAGCTTCCCAATAAAGTTTGGAAACCAAAACGTAGCATTCTCCTTATTCATGGGAACAGAAATTGTAGTCACATAACAAAGAAATTAGGTAAGAGGAAGTACATTGAGGAACTCAGGAAGTGAAAAGTCTTTCATTGCTGTATTCTTGCTAATCATGTTGCTAATATAAAGCAATATGATTAGTTGGTTCTTAAGCAGCTTCCTATTTCCATCACAAAACTGCTTTAATCTTTAAAGTACTGAACACTTTGTTTTTCTGAAGTTAATCTGGACAAACTTGACACCTCACAGTCCAGCTGAGTTGCTGTACACAGCTGTAGTGTGGAAGATCTGGTGGAGATTAGATTTCAGTGATATCTTTCACTCCCCTCCTTGCTCTCCTACCTTTTCATCTACCCCAGCCACAGCATCTCTTGGTAGTTTTTAGTCCTTCTATTTCCTAATGTTTTTTTCAGCAATGCAGTACTTGACCATTGGACAAGAATCTGATGTTGTGCTACCTCTGAGCAGCCCAGTTTTAGGCCAGGCTGACAACATTAAGGCCAAAATAGTGGACTGTTATTCCTGAGTAAATTAATTCCACTTCTAGGACTGTACTGATTTGTGCAACAGGGGCTGGCCCAACATCACTTTCTCTTCTCTTGAAGTGAGATGATTTAATTCTTCATCCCTTCTCATGCTCACGTGGTCATGGGAGGAAGGGCCCCTCTACCACACCTATCATCTGTACCCCAGTGGAGGACACTGCCCAGACACTTGTGATTAGAAGTGAGCCCTGAATGAATAAATTCAATTTTGCAATCCTAATCCTTGTGATTAGAAGTGAGCCCTGAATGAATAAATTCAATTTTGCAGTCCTGGCAGGTGTGCCACTCTGAAAGCTGAGCAGCTTCAGGAGATAAGTTTTGGGAGGCTGGGATTCCTGTCTATGATGTTGAGACCTGCTGGGCAGAGGAAATCAGCATTTGGCAATGCTGTGCCAACACACCTTGCTCTTGGCAGGCTGGAGACAGTGCTGCAGTCAGGCCTTCATCTAAGGAGAAGGTAAATCTTCAGCCCATGTGCATGGTGGGGTGAGGCTCTGACCCTCACGCACCTGCAAAGCCAGGGTTCAAAGGGACCAAAGTCACCCGAGATTTCCAGGCCACCTGCTCCTGCACTGATTAGTTTACACACAATATATGATTCTGTTTATACCCCACTGTAGATGTAGGCTGGACATTTCCCTGCAAGCTGCCCTTCTTTAGGCTGGCTATAAACAATAAAATGCCACTGGTACAGCATGTATGGCTGTCCTTGGCGAGTCCTGTATGGAGCTCCATCCCCTGCTCTTTCAGGAGTTTCCTATGGGTGGGGGAAGCAGAGTTTGCCTGGGATGGGTGGCTGCAGCCAAAAAGTCTGTGGAGCAGAACTGAAGACCAGACACTAGGGTTTCCATATGTGTCTGTCTCTTCCCTGGAAAGCAGGGGTTCAGTGGCAACAAGACAAGACATGACAATAAGGACTTTTTTTTAGTTGTCAAAATAACTGTCTGTTTCTAAGGTGATTTTAAATGAAGATTATTTATCAACATTGCAGTCAGAAGGATGGAGGATGTTCTGCTTTCTCTCAAGTTATTTCTCTTTCCCTTCACTTTAAAAAATGAGGATGGAGGGAGGGACAGGAGAGCTGGAGATAAGGAAGAATGTGGACAGAAATGTTTTCAAAGGGAAACTTTCTATTTAGCTTTCTTCACTGCATTTTGCAAAGCATATACATATTTCAACGGAAACACAAATTTAAAACACCAGCCAATGTCCTCAGTGGAGACAAACTGGCTCCATGCCAGGCTGTCTCTGCAGGCAGGGGCCCAGCCTGGCAGCAGCAGCATGTCTCCTCCCCATCCCACCTCGCTCCTGGGAGACAGTGCATCCCAACCTGGTTTAGGCTGCAGGGGAAAGGTAGCACAGGGACCTTTATGCTGGTCACCATCCTCCTTAAAGCATCCTCATATCTGGGCCATTAATTTCAGCCAAGTTTTTTCTCACTGATGCTAATCTGAGAGGGAGAGGATGTCCCAAGTGTATGGGACCACACTACCATGGGCATGAGCTTATCTTGGTTGAATTCCGGGCATGCAGGGATGTGGTTTGAGGTGTGTGTGAGGAGGAGAATGAGGGCAACAGGGCCAAAAGCTAAAAGGACACTGTAGTTAAAAGCAGCAGTGGTTAAAACTAGCCAAATAGAACAGCTTCCTCTGCTTTCAGGTTTGCAAACCTGGCACCACTCTGTTGTTTGGCACTGCAAGCAGGGAGACAATGAAACACCACACACAATTCCCCTCAAAAAATTAAAAAAGACCTTGCTGTGTCAGAAGAGTCAAGCTGACATGAGAGATCCCTTCCTAACCACAGGAGAGGGCCCAGGAGGGTCAACAGGTGCTAATCACAGGGTATTGTGCAAATGCCTGGTACAGTGGGGGAGAAAAGAGGGGTCATAGAATCATAGAATAACCAGGTTGGAAGAGACCCACCGGATCATCATGTCCAACCATTCCTATCAAACACTAAACCATGCCCCTTAGCACCTCATCCACCCGTGCCTTAAACACCTCCAGGGAAGGTGACTCAACCACCTCCCTGGGCAGTCTCTGCCAGTGCCCAATGACCCTTTCTGTGAAAAATTTTTTCCTAATGTCCAGCCTAAACCTCCCCTGGTGGAGCTTGAGGCCATTCCTTCTTGTCCTGTCCCCTGTCACTTGGGAGAACAGGCCAGCACCCTCCTCTCTACAACCTCTTTTCAGGTAGTTGTAGAGAGCAATGAGGTCTCCCCTCAGCCTCCTCTTCTCCAGCCTAAACAACCCCAGCTCTCTCAGCCGCTCCTCGTAAGACCTGCTCCCCAGCCCCCTCACCAGCTTTGTTGTTCTTCTCTGGACTCGTTCCAGAGCCTCAACATCCTTCTTGTGGTGAGGAGCCCAGAACTGAACACAGGATTCGAGGAGCGGTCTCACCAGTGCCAAGTACAGAGGGAGAATAACCTCCCTGGACCTGCTGGTCACACCGTTTCTGATACAAGCCAAGATGCCATTGGCCTTCCTTGGCCACCTGGGCACACTGCTGGCTCATGTTCAGTCGGCCCTCAACCAACACCCCCAGGTCCTTCTCCTCCAGGCAGCTTTCTAAGCCAGACTTCTCCTAGTCTGTAGCACTGCACAGGGTTGTTGTGCCCCAAGTGCAGGACCCGACATTTGGCCTTGTTAAACCTCATGCCGTTGGACTCAGCCCAGCAGCCCAGCCTGTTCAGGTCCCTTTGCAGAGCCTCCCTACCTTCCAGCAGATCCACGCTTCCACCCAGCTTAGTGTCGTCCGAAAACTTGCTAAGGGTGCACTCGATGCCTTCATCCAGGTCATTGATAAAGACATTGAACAGGGCTGGACCGAGCACTGAGCCCTGGGGAACCCCACTTGTCACTGGCCTCCAGCTGGATTTCACACCATTTACCACCACTCTCTGGGCTCGGCCATCCAACTAGTTTTCCACCCAGGAGAGTGTGCAAGCATCCCTGCAAGTGGGGAAACCAGAGGTCACTGCAGGCTGCTACAGATTTCACTTCACCTGTTTTACTAAGAGCCTCTTGACTACTTAACACTTTCCCAGTGTACAGCTTGAGACAGGTTTGCAGAACATTTCAGATGGCAGCAATGGTTTGAAATGATGAGTTTCTTCATGTTCATCCTGTTTGGAGTATTTCTAGTCAGGAATCTTTCCTGGATGAATGTCAGGGTAAAACTGATCAAGTTTTACCCAGGAGTGCAATGGCTGATGCTGCTCAGCCAGTAGTGTTGATCTGCCCTGGGGTTCCCGCTCCATGTTGCATGGGTGGTACTGGCTGAACAGCCCCTTCTGTCTGCAGTGGGAATATCTTTTCAAAGCAGAATACTTGCAACATGGTATTGAACCACTTGCCCTGAAAATCCAATACACCCTTTCCATCAATGGCCAGTAGTGCCTCAGGAAAACATCTTCACTTAGTCTCCCCACTTCCCATAAACCAAATAGATGGCTGAATGGTGTTATGAGCTGCTCTCCTGGTCCCTGGGCTCAGTAAGCCCCAAGGGGGTGGTGGGAGTGGTGGGGCAGGTTCTGGCCCAGCACACCCAGCCAATGCTGCAATGTTGAGCCAGAGAGGGCACAACAGGAGTCCTGTCTACCAAAGATAATCACACTTGTTCCTGAAGTAAGAAATTTTACCATCCTTATCTTCAGTGGCTCAGCTACTACACAAATGTTACAACTTTCTCACAGTATTTGGTAGTTCAGGTGCCAGTTGAAATCAGGAAGTATGGCAGCGGGTAGAAACACACAAACCTTGGCATATTTCAAATGAGATCCTGAAAATGGGATAGAAGTCAAGGAAGGTTAATTTTACAGCCTACTGGTGTTGGCAGCATCACTCTTGCTGTTCCCAGAGCCACACACCTTCCCTCTGACCTCACAAAAGATATGCAGCTACTTGCAAGGAAGTAAACAAAAGGGACTCATGGGGACTTTGGTTCCATAGAAACAGCAGGGAAAATGTCCATGCGTGCCAAGTGGAAAAGGACTAAATCAGTGGGGAAGGAAATTTTATTGTCACAAGTTCAAAGGGGATGTTATAAACAAGAGGGGGGGGGTAAGAAAAAAAAAGAAAAAAAAAGGGAAAACTTCAGAAAGCTGTCCCTGCAGTCAGATTGCAAAATACTACTAATGAAGTCTTGCCTTAGAGCAGTTGTCAAATATGATGTGGTATTTACATCAACAGTGACTGAGGCAGCATTTACTACTTCCCCTTTAAACACAGCAGGACACTGCCTACCCTCCGAGATTTGTGGATCCTAACCCTGCAGATAGATCATGGACCCAGCGCTGGTGGATGGGTGGGAAAAAAAAATGCATTGGGCAAGGGTTCGGGAGAACACACAGCCCTGTTAACCATGGGGGTTAGGGTTTGGTGTGAGGAAAACACGTAAACAGCATCATAGCTGTGGTGGTGAGAATGCCTCGAGACATATCTGCACTTGTGGGAATTGCAGCCAGGCAAATTGTGCTCCCAGTTCCCAGCCTGACAGACCTTGCAAAGCACGGAGCTCACTATAGTCTAATCTCGGGATGATGTGGTGCCAGCAGTGCCTTGGGGCTGGGGTGGAATTGCTCTAAGCTATGCCATCTGGCTACAGTCCCCAGGGCCACCCCAACCAGGCTATGCTGGAGGGAAGCAGGCACCGCCAATGCCTCCTTCCACTCTGTCAGCAGTGAGAGGGATGGCATCGACCAGGCTGGGCTCCCCTGGGACACAGCAGGCCTGAGAGTTTGATCATTTGATCACATCCCAGTAGTGGCAACATTCAATAATGCAGATGTGAGCCCCTAATTTGTAAAAAGGGGAGAATATTCAAAGGTTCAAAAGGGAAAATATGCAAAGGCTGCAATGAATTTCACTGTAAGCCAAACACAAACATGGCTTCAGGTCTCTGAGAAGGAAATTTAGTATTACAAATGCAGAGGGATAGTATAACATGGCCACTGGATCGTGCTCATGTTTACTACTGCCTCCTTCAGTTGCAGAAGTGTTTCATAAATGTCGGAGCAGCAGGACTGCAATTCATAGGACAAAGTTGTCACTACATTTAAGTGCCACTGGTGGCAACAGTTGCTTGCTACTGTATGCTTCATGAAGGCTGAAAATAGGAGGTTTTCATACCTCTCATTTTCCTGAGGTCTTGAAAGGTGAAACAGCAAAGCACTGTGAACAGGAAGGCAACCCTCAGGCAGGCTGTCCTCTAGTTTGGGGAATACCACTGGTCCAGGTACCTCTTTTTTTTCAAGAAGACCTCCCCTCTTTACACCCTCATGAAGTGGTGACAGTCTGTTAAAGGGATCAACAGGGAAATAAAATACAAGATCCGTGCCTCTCCTGTTGCACTATAACTGCTGGTGCTCATCTGAGCTAGCCTGCTTTCTGAGCAGTAATTAATTTTGATAAAGCTGCCAGGCTCCGTTACTCCTTTTTGCATCACTCTGGTGGCAGGCTATAGAATCTGAAAGTGCCTAGTCTCTGAAATAAAACTTAGAGCTGGTCATGTTTGAGTTGGCTTACAGGATACGGTCCCCAAGTTCCTTGAAAGCCACAGCAGGTCTGAGTCACAGCAGCAGACTCCATCTTTACAGGATGAAACTCCACTGAAAGCATCTGTGTTCCTGTAAAGCTGCAGGCTGGTCCCATACTCTGCCAGAGGTCTGCTTTTGTTTGCGTATGTGCAAGTGCATGTGGGGTCTCACAGACAGGTCACAGGAATAGTTTTATCAGCTCCTTTTGACCATCGAGCTCAAAGATCCTTGATTTGGGGCTATGTACACTGAAAATGGGAGGATATTCTAGAAATGGTTATTCATACTAAATTCACTGTTCTTTCATCCTCAGTGCAGAGTACACAACTGAGCTTGTTATCTTTGGCTCTCAGAGGTTTATTTGTTCACCTTATTCATTGAAATTTTGTGGCATCTGAACACTCTGGGTAAGGATCTCTAAGAATCTCTACCACAATATCAAAAGCATAGACACGTGCTCTGCAGTGCCAGACTCTTGCAAAGTTGTTTTAACAGGCTCCTGCTTTTAATTAGTGGTAAACTCCTTGGGGCATGAGTCTGGCTTCCCGTTAGTCCTGGCAGGCACTCTGGTCCTTTCTAAGCAAATCATACTCATCTGCCTACTCAGGCTGGCAAAAATCCAAAGGCAGCTGTAATTTCAGTCACCCCAATTTCCCCACCTGAAATAACTGCAAGCTGGTGTCTGGGGCTGGCCTTTTAAAGGGCGTGCTACCTTCAGGTCCACTCCATGTTACACACTATTTGACAGAGGGTATTTTTTGGACTCAGGTCTCTCAGCAATGCAAACAAGACCTGAGCAAGATGCAAATCACACCTGTATGAACATCACCTGGCTAGGCTTCACCCTAGCCTTTTCAGCTTATTGGGCTTGTGACACAGTGAGATCTTTCTGTGCTCTCCTACATCTTTAGCCAATTCAGCACTTGCCTGGTGGGATTTTGACCCCTCCCATCCCCCATGTGTTTGTTTGAAGAGATAACTCCTTTTATATATATACTTGCTCTTTGGAAGGGGTGGAACCTTTATTGTTGTCTCTGAGCTTCTGCAGCATAAAGTTCCAGGATTCCTCCATTCCCAGCTGCTGGATTCAGAAAGCTTTTCCTTTTCAAGCTTCCTGTTCACACAGGGTGGGGGTGGGAAGTGGGGGATGAGGGGGAGGTTAGGCATTGAATAAAAGGAATTAACCATTTCCCTTCTCTGACCTTTGGGAATTTCCGTATGTGAAAGTGGCAGCTTGTGTGTCTAAGAATTATAAATGATGGGACTTGCAAGTTACTGAATGGATGTGTGACCAAAGACCACAGGCTGCTCCCTGAGCAGGGCTGGGAGCAAGGAGGGCAAAGAGGAGAAATAAAAAGCAGGAAAGACTTCAGATACTGAAAGATCGCATGTTTTATAGGAATGAAAACTGCTTATCATGCTCCAGAGAGCTCATGCTATTGCAGCTTCCCTCCACCATTCCTTAGTTCATCTTCTATTCTCAGAGCACAGCAAAAAGGAGGCCAGGAAGTAAGTTTCCATGAGAAGCTCTCATGACTCAGATCTCCCTCCTGTAGGTTTCCATCAGTTTGCCTAGAACAGGGTCACCATCCTGAAAGGAAAAGAGCCATCCTGACTGGAGTTAAACTGCGTATGCATTTAATAAACATAGCATATGCGCGCACAATCCATTCTAGACCCTTACCATGCACTTGACAGGACTTGAAAGTGGAACTTGCATTGCTGTTTCTGAGAAACCATTGTGTGTCTCCAAGCCACCCTTGTCCCTGGTTCCTGGATGCTCTGCAGACTCTCAGTGTACACCCTGACAGGCTCACAGCCACTCCTGTAACACACCTATGCACACATGCAGCTGCACACGCACATGCGGAGCTATGGCAGTTGCAGAGCAAGAGGCATCCCCCATTGCCAGTGCATTTTGTGGGGAGCATCAAATACCCATGGAGGGACTCCCTGGAAAGCTGAGACCCATCATGGGTGGACTAAAAGCTAGTACAGTCATATCTGAATGCAGTAAATCATATCTGTGTGTGTGTGTGTGTATACATACTGACAGAGAGGATGCCACCAAAGTGATATCCAAAAGGGACAGGCTGCAGTGCTCCTCATACACTTACTTGGGTGAGTGACCCCACACAGAACTAAGCAAGCACGTGGTGCCCCATACACAGAAGCTGATGTCCTCTGCAGTCCAGATACCAGCAGATACCTCAGGTCTGTGTGACCTAGGTTAGCAGAGAGCAGTCTGGCCCGTGTCTGCTGCCCTTCGCCTGGGCCGGCTGTCACCCAGCTGTGCTGTGAGCACCCCAGCCAGTCCTCCCCAGAAGTTACACATCTATGTGCACCTGGAGAAGCAACATCGTCCAGGGTGGTTTCTTTTTCCTCACTCTTCTTCTTTTCTGTCCCCCTAACCCAAAGGAAAATTTGTTCTTGAGCTTCACCTTTTGTCTTCTCCTTAAAGCCACCAAGGCTCATGAGCAGGTGGTGGGAGTTACATGATCCTGAAGGATTTGCCAAGCAGAAAGGAGAAAGCAAAGGCTGGCAGCTGATGAGGGTCAGCAGAACTGCTGCAAGTAGCACAGATGGGGCTTTAAGCACAGCCTCATCAAATGTAGTCCTGGCCTCCGAGACATCCAGTCCTTTTCTCACAGTTGATAAGCACGTGTTCCCACAAACACACACATGCAAATGGTCAGACCTATTGCAGGACTTTGGGCAGAATAAGCCCACAGGTCCCTTCTGCTTTCAGGAACTGCTGGGGATCACTGTGCCTTCTCTGAAAGTGAGAGTCTCTCTGGCTGAGTTTGTGAGCTACACTATTTCATGTGCCTGAGAAGCGGGCTCCAAGCTGAGCTGGCACCTTCATGCTGCCACCCAAAGTACACTCAGCTCTTCTTTCTTCACCAGCCACAGCAGAGAGATTTCCTAAACATAAGAGGAGAAAAACCTGTTTGTAATCACTGCTGGCTGTGCTTTGCAAGGTGGAGAGGAAAAAATATATTGCTCAGCAGGGCCCCTACTGTATCCTGTATGGCATTTCTGTGGAACTAGCCAGGCCCATCTGTCTATGAGTTTACAAATTGTAAACGTAACAGGGATAACCTGAGGAGTCTCAGACTCTGCTGCTCTGCCAGGATGACAGAACCAAACTGAGGACACTTTACTTCCTGCCATGCTGCCAGAGGATGGAGATGGAAGGAAGTGGGTGGCCTCTTGCCTTGCAGGATGCAGAAGCACCCAACTTGCATTTAAGGGGGGGAGCCCCGAGGAGTGATATGAGGCAGTTTGGGAAAGATCTCCTTCTAAAACCTCCTTTTCTCCTCTGCTATGGGATGATGAGGACAGCTCAGAGGGAAGCTTGTTTTCACTCTCTAGCTGAGCATCCCTTGTCTGCTACTGCCCTCAGCACTTTCATCAGCCTGTAGATGCGACAGGGACCAGCCGTTTCATCAAAGGCTTGTAAAGTTAGTGCTGTGCTGTGAAAGAGAGGGAAAAAAAAATCCTGTTGACTGTGACGAATTAGAGAAGTTCAGGGGTGGCACTCACCCTTTTATTGGAGAGCTGCTTGGGTCTGTGCACTGCTAAAGGGATTAAAGCAGCGTGTGGCATGTTTCTGGTTCTGACAGGAACTTGAACACGCTCTAGTAGAGCTATAAAGAGAATGGCAACGTCAGTGGCAGGAGGGCTGGGGAAGGTTGTGAGCGATTAGCCACACTTGGAAGGCATCAGGGGGTTCTGAACTGTACATGTGACGTTAACTGTCGAGGTGCTGTATTCTCCAAAGAGTTGCATTTGCAGCACCACAAGCAGGTTTTCTCCTCCCATGTGTCGTTTTAGACACACTGTGCTCTTGCAGGTCCTCTGGCAGTGTTGCCTCCTGGAGACCAAGGCCCCCAGTGTGGGGCTCAGGCCCTGCTTGCAATAATCTTGTCTAGGGATGGAGAGGGCTTCAGGGAGGGGGGAGGGAGGGTGTGTGTCTCCATTTCCATTCAGTGGAGTCAGAAGCGAAATCATCAGATCTTGGTATCGCACAAGTAGATTAATGTCAATGTGATTAAAAAAAGTCAGTTTACTGGGAGCTAAGGCAGTCACCATGCTGAAGGCTTAGCATTCATTTGGGCTTCCATGGCATCAAGCTGATCATGGATGGGAAGCTAACTTGCATCTGGTTACTCAGAGCTATATTTCCTAAAGGTTTCAAGAAAACAGCCTTTTTGTGCATGACACGCTGGAAGTCTGCTCTGAGTATGAGCTCAGAAACTAACCCTGCAGCTGGATTCATAACCTGAATGACATCTGCTTGATAACAGGGCCACGAATTACAAAGCTGAAGATGTTATGAGCAACCTGGCACAAAAGTCTTGGAGAGATGAGACAGGTATGTCTGGAAGGAGCATCTCAGTTGTCAAGCACTGTTTTCCCCAAACGTACCCCTGAAGCAGGGTTATGCTAGCGTTCTCCAGATGGAGCAGGCAGGACCCAGATGGATCATTCATATACTGGAATAGATTTAAATCAGCCCTCCAGTTTATCAGAGCTCACAGTCAGTTGCGTTCAGAAGTGTCTGCAGCTTGTGTATGGTAAAAACATAGATAAAATCTAAGAGGAACAAACCACTTTGAAGCTCCAGGAAAACTGCCAACAAAAGGTTAATAGACAGGACATTGAGGCAATGATTTCAAATCAGACTGAATGACAATTTTCAGCTGTTGCAAAACCTAAAGCCACTTCAAGAAGTCAGCAAAAAGTCAGCATGTGTCATATTCCCTCCTGTATGACAGTGTCAGTGACAGCTTGGTAGTCAAGGTGGTTTCCTGAGAAGCAAAGGTAAAGCAGAGATAACTAAAAATATGGAGGACTATAAACGTAAGGAAAGAAATCAGACAGCAAGCCCTTGGAGGAGTGCAGAGGAAGAGAGGTAGTAAAATGCCCATCCAGAGAAGAGTAAAGTAATGCCAGTATGAGAGGTGACAAGAGACCCTCACAAATAAGGCCATTAAAGGGATTTAATTCTCTACTGAGGAAGCTGGACACAGCCCAGCTTGTCTGTCCTACTGGAAGCAGACCATTGCAGAGGGTAACAGGTCAGCACAGTCCACAGCACCTGTGCTGCTTGGGCCCAAGAATTTATAAAGCATCTTCCAGTTACGTAAACCAGATGTAGATGTTACAGCTAGTTTTCATTAGAGACTTGAGAATTCTACCCCACTGTCCAGGAACTCAAACAGTTCTACAAATTTTTATTTTTAATGAATCTTCATTTGCACATGCACACAAAAAACATTTTCAGAATATTTTCAGCCAGTTTTGATTCCAGCAGAAAAATTTTCAGTGACTCACTAATAATGATCAAGAAAAGACACAAATAATACTGTAAGGTGAGAAAAAGCAGTAAGGAGAGCACACACAACAGTCACCAAGCATACAAATGCAAAAGGACTAGTGCCTGTAAAATTGCTTGTATTGTAAGTGAAGGGGGAGATGCAATTAAAAAAATTAAATGCACTAGTTGAAGGTCTGCTTAAAAGTGTGTGGTGGTGAATTCACCAGTAAAACCATTATACATTTCAGTGCAGCTGGAGGAAAGCTCACGAAGCCCTGGAGAATGCTGCTGTAGTCAGCATTACTGAGAAAGGCTGAATGCAGCACATGTCCAGCTGCCTTTTGGAGTTTTGCAGAGTTTGCTGCTTGTGGGAGGCAAAGAAGTGATTGGGGCAAAGTTAAAGGAAAAGCAGGCTGAATTTTGACCTGGAAGATCAGTTGTTGACCACATTTTAAAAAACATTCATCGAAGAGAGCACAGGATGGAGGAAATCACTCATTGTTATTGTTCACAAGTAATCATTTGCTAGCCTTCCTCACAAATTTGGAAAGTTAGAATACTAGCGTCATCCAAGACATGGCTAAGCCAAAAAGACCAGCTGAGGGAATCCCTACTCTATGCTCTACTGGAGAAAGAAAAGCAGTGGCCTTGACAGCACATAGCGCTGGTGAAGACCCACCAGGGCAGACACCTGGAGCTGGGGCTGTACCTCAGGCAACCTTTAAAGAATCCAGTCTTCAGTGCATGCTTTTGGTGATGTGCTCAGAAGATATTTGAAAGTCTACGTATTTCTATATATAAATTAATTACTCCAGAGAGTGCTTATCCTACACTTCCAGAGTTATAAGTTTCATGTTTAGCTGGTATAAAATGGCACGGTCAGAAGATGACTCTTCTTTTCCTTTATGTCTAATTCATCTGCTATTCCTGTCACTCAAGTGAGCTCAGACTAACTGATTTACAGTAGTAGTCAGTAAGAAAATAACTAGGCTCTAACATCCTGATTTTCATCTAGCAAGATCTTCAAGTGGATTAATATACACAATTTCACTGGCTTGCCAATAGCCTTTGGCTTTCAATAAGCAAGTGATGTGACCAACATTGAGCTATTAAACCACAGGCTAATAATTTCTTGCAGTGCTTGGAACTCTCAGCTGGGTGCTAATTTCACCTTCCTAGTAGCATCAACTTGCTTGCATCAGTGCCACATCAGCCCTGTCAGGCCCCAGGTGGCTGAGCTAGAACAAATTTAAGCTCATTTGCTATCCTCTGTTTCAATTCATGAGTCAGGGTGCTCACACCACCTACCTGCTGCCGACCGATCACAGTGGAGAGGTGAAGCACCCCTTGCTCTGCCTTTGGTATGAGGTGTGCTCACTTCCTACATCTAAAGCTAAGCCAGAGCAACCCCTGACTATTAAAGAGCGCAAATTGAAATGAAACCTCCTCCTGACATTTCGTGTGTAGTTAGTCTGCACATGACACACAGCTACCAAAGAAAAGTACAGGAAAAGCTTAGGGATGAGAAGCTCTCTGGCCTGCAATAAAAAAAAAAAAAGAGGCTCCAATTTAGCAAGCAGTAAATATTTTCTAGCTACACAACATACACTAGGCTGTGTGACGTCTTATTGCCCAATGTTTATAGCTGCTGACACAGCATGGATTAGCAAAACAGACATTAAAGATGGGATGGGTCAGAGAGCTGTGTGCATTTTCCACAGGATGGTAGGGATACTGCAAGCAGGAGCTGAATTTAGCCAGCCAGTTATGTTTTCCCTGAGTAGTTTGGGATCCTTTCCCTGCAAGCTGGGCTGAGCATGGAGCTTTTAGCTAAGAAGATGCTCTTATTCCCCTACCACAGGTATTTTCCTGATCAAGCTGCTTTGACGGCATCTAGTCAAGTAGTAGTCAACCTAGAGATGGCAAGGAAGGCTAGCAAAGCCACTTGTATAATTTGGTGTGCTGGAGATACACCACTCCCACAGCACAGCAGTGTCCTCAGTCACATACGAGACATTAGATGCCTCCTGGCACCAGAGGAAGGGTCCTTTCTTGGGGAACTCCTTTGGTGGTGCAGACGCTGCCTACCACTTGCACCTCTTGTGTGTGTATCCCTGCTGTCCAGGCCAGAGGGGCTTCCAAAGGAGCAGCTGCTTTGAGAAAGACTGGTTGACTCTTGCCTGCCAACTGAATGGTAGCATTGATTTTTGTGTCCCTTGTGGGTCTGCACTGGCATGTGCAGTTGGAAGTCCTGCAACCCTCCTCCCTCTGCCAAGGGCACCCTCTCGCCATCCTCATGGGCAGTGCTGACTGGGGACACAGCCTGTCAGGTCTGGCTGGACAACGCAGTGTCTCTTCTAGCAAGTCCTGCACAATTTAATCAGGACTTAAAGTTCACCTCCCCAGTGACACTCAGTAGGGAAAACAGACATAGCAATACCTCTAGCAGTGGAAAGGAGGGCAAGTGGATAGACCTGGGAAGTGCAGTAAGAGGTCAGCCCTGCTCATGCTGTTCTGTGCGCAGCACACGGATGAGACCATGGTCTGTTTATCTGTAAACAGTGGCACTGTTCAGCACAAACATGTAATCAACCTGAGCTTGGAAAACTTTACATCCTTCTTGTAATAGTATGATAGAAAATAAGGCCTTGGCTCGCTGCCCTGAGTACGTTGCTGAAGTGGGCTGAGTGAGAAGCAAGGAAGAGCTGGAACAGAAGAGCTGAGCTTTGATTTGCAAGTCTGGTTACCCAAACAATGTGATCTGGGCAGTCCCAGCAAGGGAGACCCTGGAGCTGGACATCTAGGGAGGGTGCAAAGCCGAGAACAGCTCTGCAGAGCTGCTCAGCACACAGGTTGCAGCACACAGGTCCCAGCTTTCTGGGAAAAGCTAACTGTAACATCTCAGGCTGCCCACAGGTACTGTCTGAAGCTACTTTCTGTTGGCCATAGGTATTTACAAAGCACCTCTTACTCCTTTGTTCAAGAATCCTCACAGGTCCCTCTCTTCTCATGAAGTCAGGCAGAAATGTCATCCCTGTCTTATCAAGTGATTATACAAGAGCCAAAGGCCCAACCTCTAGTGAAACAACTACTTAAAAATGGGGACACCATGGACCAGAGCTGTCTGGGTGGGTCCCAGAATGTATCTTCCCTGCAGAAGAACAGCCTTGTCCATTCCACTTCTAGACATCAGAAACTTCTGTTACTAGGGAGACGAAAGCCCAGGGTATGAGTTAGGCTGTATTAATTAATGTAGCCCTATGTATCCCCACGTGCCCTTTCACACTATGTGAGCACATCTGCATTAAAGGACAGCTTGATTCACAGGGAACTGATAGCAGCTGAACAGCACCCAGTTCCCTATTGCAGATGGAGAAGGGACATTTCCGTTTATATCTGTGAGAAACTTTCTATTTACAATTATGAACACAGACAAAAGCACTGGACACCCAGCTATATGAATGTGGTAAAACCCAGGCAAGAGTGTAATAAAAAAACTCTTGATCTGATGAAGCTTAAAATCCAGTCCCATGGGCTGAGTTAGCGTTTTCCCTGCAGTGATTTCCTCCAGCTGGCAACCTTTAAGTTATGATTCGCATTCATCAGATTCAGTGAATGTGTTGACAATTGGCCATCTTAACAGTCATGCACAGACAAGACCGTGGTTTTAAGATTTCATCTGAGGCATCAACTACACAGCAAACAGCAAGGGACGTAACACGGACTCCTCAGGCACGTGAAAGACTGAGGATACTTCACAGTCCCAGGTTTGAGTGTTGATACAGTGACCTTGTTCCCGAGACCTCGAGATCCCCAGCCCAATCTTTGCCTGGGGAATCATTCTGGGAGACAGACTGACCAGGACGCATCCAAACTCAAGTTCTTGGTGGCAAAAGAGAGAATCATGCTGGTAATGTATTTAATAGGAAAATCCCCATTAAAACTCCATTTCCCCCTGTTCTCGGGAACATCCATAAGTGACCAGTTCACATTTGCCACAGTATTTTCAACAGGGGCTTGGGAGCTCTGCAGTTCCTCCTCATCAGGAAGCCAGAGCAGCACTGTGATCTCCCTGCCAGGCCTTGAGGACAGAGTGCAGGAAGGGGGTTTCTGGAGAAAGAAGCCATACTCTTCCACTTCACACAGGTTGGGTTTTTCCCCACCCTTATACCACCACCATAGAAGTCTTTAGATGAAGAGATGTGCAACCAGTTTGCCTCTTACATTTACCGTGGGGAATCTTTCCAGACATTGTCCCCAACAGCACCTCATTCCTGAGACATTAAAAAGGTACCCTATTCAAATGCAAATCAAGTCCTTCCTGACAATAACTGTTGAGTAATTTTGACGTCAATACAAGTGCTCTAGCCGGACGTTCCAAGAATAGACCTGGTGTTTGGGAACGCAGCAAAAAGGAAGCAACCACAGATAATATACTGCAGCAACTCTTTAAAGGAGAGACTCTGTGAGGAAGATAGCACAGCCAGGGTTATCAAGTACCAAAGCATCAGGGTTTTAGAGCAAGAGACAGGCATGGAAAGCTAGGCTGGAGAAGGCTGAGATGCCTAGGTCTCCTCGGACCTAGGGCAAGAAACCTGGGCCTTACATCTTGGGTGAGTCCAACTGCCCAGAGTCAACCCAAAGCTCTTTCTCTTAGACTATATTTTGACCACCATTTATACATGTGGAGCTTGCTGAGGTACTTCTGTGTCATGTTATACGATGTGTGCCTTTGGACTGGTGCACTCAAAGCCCAGGAGAGAGCAGCTGAAGACAAACTTCACCATACTTCCTTTGCAGAGGTTTCATCACAGTGACTTATTATTTTTCTTCTCATTATGTGTATATGTCAGGAGTTGATCACATTATAATGCATTTTATTCCAATTCAGTTTCCTAAGGTGCCTCTTCATTAGTTTTATACTGAAGAAGGACAGCTCTTACCCTTCCCCCGACCCTGCACCTTTGCAGGTATATTGCATCTTTCTGCCTGCACAAAATATCTCTGATGCCCATGAGCTCACTTGAATCATAGAATCAAAAAATCAATAGGTTGGAAAGGACGCACTGGATCATTGAGTCCAACCATTCCCATCAATCACTAAACCATGCCCCTCAGCACCTCATCCACCCATCTTTTAAACACTTCCAGGGAAGGTGACTCAACCACCTCCCTGGGCAGCCTCTGCCAGTGCCCAATGACCCTTTCTGTGAAAAATTTTTTTCCTAATGTCCAGCCTAAACCTCCCCTGGAGGAGCTTCAGGCCATTCCCTCTTGTCCTGTCCCCTGTCACTTGAGAGAAGAGGCCAGCACCCTCCTCTCTACAGCCTCCTTTCAGGTAGTTGTAGAGAGCAATGAGGTCTCCCCTCAGCCTCCTCTTCTCCAGCCTAAACAACCCTAGCTCTCTCAGCCGTACCTCATAAGGCCTGTTCTCCAGCCCCCTCACCAGACTCATTGCTCTTCTCTGGACTCGCTCCAGAGCCTCAACATCCTTCTTGTGATGAGGGGTCCAGAACTGAACACAGTATTCAAGGAGCCATCTCACCAGTGCCGAGTACAGAGGGAGAATAACCTCCCTGGACCTGCTGGTCATGCCGTTTCTGATACAAGCCAAGATGCCATTGGCCTTCTTGGCCACCTGGGCACACTGCTGGCTCATGTTCAGTCGCTATCAACCAACACCCCCAGGTCCCTCTCCTCCAGGCAGCTTTCTAGCCAGACCTCTCCTAGTCTGTAGCACTGCACAGGGTTGTTGTGCCCCAAGTGCAGGACCCGGCATTTGGCCTTGTTAAATCTCATGCCATTGGTCTCAGCCCAGCGGTCCAGAGGGGAAGGCTTTCAACCAGAACTTGATACTAAAAAGTACATTTAGATGCAGAACTAGCTAGTGCACCCCAAGGAAGTATACAGTATATACTACTGATGGGTTGACATAGCTAAATGCTGTGTCCCTCCCCAGGGATCTCCAAGGCTAATAGCATGCTCTAGAGTTGAAGAAGACCCCTTAGGAAACATCATCCAGCAGAGATGTCATTGATGTGTCTGCACGATCAGAAGAACACATGCAGGGCTTCCCAAGTGACGTGGCATTTGTGGCATTTGAACACTATCTGGTATACAATGGCCTTTCTGCCTGTTTGGGAAATTTCTGACATTCTAAGTACAATTGTATTTGTAATGGTTACATCTGGCCTTTCTGATCTGCTTGCTCATCAGCCAGTAGAGAGCCTTCAGGTACAAATCTCCTCTCAGCTCTGCTCTGACTTTTCTTGGTGCTAATTAATCACCCAGGGCCCTCAGAGAGCCTTATGGCATTAACCCATTCACCTTTGAAAAACTTTCCTCTCATGTTCATATTTATCTGCCAGGGAGCAGGTGATCAGTGAAGGCTGGAAACAACACATTACAGTAGGCAGTTGTTATTTTATTGCCCTTCTTTTGTAAAGCTGATTTATGAAAAATTCAGAAAGCAAATCAGTGACAGAGATGAGGAACAGACACAATGTTCAAACCTTGAGTTCTCCTGTAGCCCTTGGTAAGCATTCTTCATGAAAATGTTTTCTCATATTTTCATACAAACCAAAGCATAACTTCAACAAGCTGGAGCTTCCCTTTAGTCATGGGTTAGAACAGGCTTACCTCCCTGAGGGCCCTTCTGCCCATTTCTAGGAGACTACAGGTCTTCTCTTATTACTAGAAAGTGGCATGGTTAAAGGCTAACTTGATAAAAAAAAGGCTGTTGTCAGTCACTTTATGCCTAGTTAAGAAGGACAACTGGTTAGTAGATGCTGCTTGCTGTTCTTTGTGGCCTGCTTCTCTTCCATGTCTTTGAGGACAATGTCACATACATACATCCTGAGCACTGTGTATGCTCCCAAACACACTCCTCTCCCTCCATACATTTTCTACCAGATGTAGATTTCCTAAAGGGGACAGCAAGGCCATGGCTGTTGGGGCATGCAGCTCCTGGTCTGTCGCTGCCTTGCATGGCATGTGCTACAGACCACAGCATGGGGTGACCACATAGCTGCACAGTGTTCCCAATCTGACTTGGCTCCTGCTTCCCACTTGAACACTGGTATCCCTATCTTGGGTATGCAGAGAGAAGGGGAAAAACATCCTCTGAGTTTCTTATTTAATCCCTCCTTTCATCTTCAGACAGGTTTGGAAACATTTTGGTACTTTTAAAAGGGATAGGGGAGCCATGTTTTCCAGTAAAAGTAGCTTTAACAGGAGGGGAAAAAAAGAGAGATAGCAGTAAACAAAGAGAAGAATTGCTGAAGTGCAGCTGACACATGAACCCCAAAAGAAGTGCTGACCTCATCCTTCCTCATTAGTATGATCTATATAGTTGCGTACGGAGGAGGCTACTGTCAGGAAACGGTGCACCACTTAACCCTGCTGTAGATCCTCCTGCTGGCTGCCAGACCCCTGGCAGAGAGCCCCTTGACTTGCTTTCAGGCAGGTAATGCCCTGGGCTGTCCCAGGCTGGGAGGGCTGGCTCTGGGTGCCCTTGGGGCTCCCTTGTGCACCTGGGTCTCACTAGGGCACCTCCAGGCAAGGTCCTCCCCTGCACTTGGGTTCAGGCTTCAGCTCTATAAAGAAGAAGGAAATCATCTTCTTAAACTCTTAGTTGGTTTTATCTGGAACCTGCAGGTACCAAAAAACATCTCCAGGCTCTCCAAGCCCAGGCTTAGCATCTTACAAAGTTCACGTCATTTTAGGGCAGAAAGCCACCCCAGATGTCCTTCAAGTCCTCAGTTTCCTTCCCTGGGGTGCCTCCAGCAACTCCTCCCGTGCTCCCTGTCCCAGAGTGAGGCCAGGAGGACCAGCATCCCTGGCCAGCCACTCTCATCACTCCACGCCACAGCAACCCTCCTTCATGGCTGGAGATGTTGGTGGTGTGTGGCCATCCCCTCCCTGCGAGACACCATGCTTCAAGGGAGGGGGCTGAGCTGGGTGAAGATGGGTGCTTGCCTGCAGCAGGCAGGCAGCAGGCAGCGGGCTGGGTGCACGGCACAGGAAGCACCTGCTCCTGAAGTAATGGCTCTCTTATCTGACCCTGGTCACATCAGGTGGCTTCCTTGTTTGCCTTGGCAGCAGTCCCCTGCGGCCCCCTCTGGCTGCCACCGGCAAGCTGCTCCTCCGCTCCTTTTTTTTTTTTTTTCTCAAGCGTGTCCATTGATCTGAAGAGAAAACCACCCAGAGACCTTCCCAGTATAAGGCTCCAGACCCTGCTTCCTCAGCCTTGGTCAGTGGTGGGAACAGAGAGTGAGGAACAGGGGGTGCAACCCCTCCATGCCACAGTAGCACTGCCCATGTGCCAGTCACGTACTCAGCCACCATCATGCAATGTGGGTCCCTCTCCCCCATGAAAAAGTTGGTGCACGAGGACCCCTGTGCAGTGGTGGGAGACATTGGGTGGCTGGTGGCCCCAGTGGGTGATAAGAGTGTGGCGCAGCCTTTTGCAGGCCAAAGGTTGCTGTGCAGGGCTGTGGCTGCTCCAAGCCAGAGTGCCAGGGCTTTAAAAAAAATAAATCAATGCTTGTGGTTCCTCTTCCTTCCCCCCTCTATCCCTCCCACAGTCTGGATGATTTACTGAGCAACGGCTGGTCCCAGTCGCAGAGCTGCCATGCCGGGGGCCTCCCTGGGGCAGCACTGGGGGAGAGCCCACCTGGCCACGATGAGGTGCCATGCAGCATCCCACAGTCATCCTGCGAGCCAGGAGCTTTCAGGAGCAATTCCCCACATCTCCTTACAGCTCTGCCTCAGGGGAAAGTCAGGAGGCTGAGAGGGGCATGGGCACTTGTGCTGATCTGCATTTCTGCCACAGAAGCTGGCCTGATGCCAAGACGGTGCCATTTCAGTTTGTCATCCACCTCTTAAATAATCTTCAAAATAAATTTAACCAGTGGGTTAGACAGTGGTGCATTGAAATGTAGCACTACTGCTGCATAAAGATAACAATAGACACAAAGCACACACGTATTTTAAAATTGTACCCTGGTCGACAGTCCCCTGTAAGTTATAAAGGCATGATAGAAATTGTTGGGCTTTGGATTTTATGAGACACGCAAGGAATAGTCTTGCATAACATTTCCCTTTCCCTATTTTTTTCCCTAATCCTTAGTTTGAGCTCTTTTGATAAGGAGAAATCATTTCTCTGGGGGCAAAATTTGCAATGAAAAAACCCACAGAAGAAACTTTTCATATTTAACATACTATGCAAATGGAAACAATAAGATAATAATGGGGCTGAATATTCATTATGCTAATCAAATGTTAATAAACTGTGGGATGGTGTGCAGGTTAGTTTTGCTGCCCATCGCCATCTTTCTTCCTTTCTTGCCTGCTTGCTTCTCTCCTTCTTTCTTCTTTTTTGCTTCTTCCTTTCTCCTGCCCTAGGAGCAGGGCTTAGGGATGCTGTCTTGACCAAGATGACAAACGTTTGGATTGGAAGCATTATTTAGTTAAAACAGTCCTGTAATAGTAAACACCGTCAAACAGATGTGCAACATCTGTGCAATATCTGTGTAGTTTGGGCAGTTAGTGAACATTTCTACTCCAAACTTGAGGAAGCCTCAGATTCAGAAATATACAATAGCCAATAACCTGAGAAGCCCCAAGCAGATGTGTGCAACTATGTCATATTCAGGACATGAATAATTAAAAGTGAAGACCATTTCATGCAACTGTCACCTTAAAACAGAATCATAGTTATGTTTGGGCATCAGACATCCTCACAGTTATGTGGACAGTATTTTCATTTCACTGCATTAATCATGTAAGCAAACAAAAAAAGCAAACCATGGGGTAACACTCATGATCAGTAAGAGCAAAGGCTTGGGTATAGTATCTGTAACCAGAGATGCACCAGCATTGTATGTCTCTGGTTTCAGATAATCACCTGGTGTCAAATCCTTTGTGCTGTGGGTGTGCTGCAGAGCAAGGGATAAGAGACTAAACCAGAGTGCAATGTTGAAATACAACCCAGCAGGTGACTCCCACATCCTCTCTCCAGGAGGACCCTGCCTTAGAAATACCACTGTGACTGCTGCAGCAGTAGACTCTCTCTTTGCTTTCTAGGCAAGCAACTGGGTGAGCAGTTGGCCAAGCGTTGTTACTCTGAACACAGTATGTTGTGGCCAGGCGCCTCTGAGATGTCTCCTTTGTCAGCAAGCTCACAGCCAGGGGTGCTGCTAGCCCCTGCTCCCTGAGCTAGGGAATCCTCACGCTGGGGCTAAGCAGCCCATGTCCCCATTGCTCTGCTGAGTCAATATTTAAGCGGGCAGCAGCATTGGTCTAGTTCTCTTCATGCAATGAAGAGACTGCTCAAGGAAAAGCACAAACACAGTCCTGCCAGTCTTGAAGGTGCCCATACAGTGCTGGGCCTCAGGCCCCAGCGCTGGAGGCTTGGGGTCTATCAACATCATGGTCACTGGAGGCTTGGTCTTTCTCTGCTGGCTGAGCTCTGGGGCATTGGTGGCAGGGTCAGAGCTGCCCTGACCTGGGCTTTCAGCACATGGCATATTGTGGGAGTCACTCGGCAACTGCCCCATGGGTGATGAATATTAACCTCACTAAGAATGGCTGGAAAGGTTGAAGGGTCACTGAGCAGTGAGTCCTGCAAGGGACTCAGGGAAGACCAGAATGAAGGTCGAGTTAGGAAGTGGTGGGCCGTGTTGACAACCTCAGTGAACATGCATGCCTTCTGCCGGCCCAGAGAAGAGACCATGCAGTGCCACAGCTTTCTCTGAGTATTCGTGTGACTGCTGGCACCGAGAGGCCACATCCAGACTGCTTGCTTCTGTCCTGGCAATACAGAAAAGGTGGCAGGCGTGAAGGGCAGCTGCAAAACCAACCTGGGCATACCTGAAGGATCCCATCCCCATTGACTGGATCTGCGGTCACGCTCAAAGAAGTTGTGCTCTGAGTCCCAAGCCCTGAGCATCCCTCTCTTTTTTCTTCTCTGCCACCATGCACATGACCACTCCTTAGTCTGCCTCTTGAGAAATGCAGCTGGGCACAAATTCATCACAGCACTGCTCCAGACTGTTGCCACAAAGACCTGCTCACTGTGCTGTGTGCACTGTGACTTCCCAGCAGGCGGCTTTCATCAGTCCAGCTGAAACTAGCAAAGGTTTGCTTTCTTGACCCTGGGTGTTTGCGCTATGCTGTGAGACCAGGAACTCTCCGGGGAAAGATCCCTTTGTACTTTGTTAGCAGTGTGCTAGGGAAGCTGTGCTGCTGTGTGGGCAGTCAGCAAGCTGTGAAATAGCCACAATTTTAAAGCTTGAAGCTTGGTTCAAGTTTGTCAGTAGGAACTGATCAGGAGGTGGGAAGAGGCTGCAGGCTCCGTTGTACTGAGGGATTCACATAAGGCCTGGCCAAACTGACTCCAAGTGAGTATTTCCCATTACTCTCAGCCTAGGACACACAGCTAAGCTGATCCATCTGATCATGCCTTAATTTGTCACCAGGATTACCTTTCTTGGCTATATTTGCTTTTCCCTCCCACTATATAAAATCTATTTCACTGCTTACTCTCCCCCTTTCTACCCAGCTTCTGTCTGAGATCCTCTGGCTTTTTCATGTGACTCACGCATGAAGGGGGAAATAAAAGAAAAGAAAGAAAGAGAAAATAAGACAACCTCACAGGAAGATGTTTTCAAAGTCGAAAAAAATGTCATGCAGCTCCACCACTCATGGAGCACTTCTGCAAAATCAGCCCTATCAGCTCTGCACACCTTCCAAATGTGTAGGAGTTCAGGTGGATGCATGCCAGGCAGAGCATCCTTATGCATGTACGAAACCTTCTACCCTCAGGATGCCACCCAGTCCCCGAGTTCTGAGAGACAGAGATGTTACTGTCTCCATTGATGCAACTTCCTACCAGTATGGATATTTTAAATGTCCAGGCATTTTCTTGGAAACCAACACCAGCTTTGCTGAGTGCCCAGCAGCACCACCCGTGCTTCATTTCCTTCACTTTTGCCCATCTCTGGTGGGCTGCCAGTGGAGGGGGGAGATGGGACTCTGGTGCTCCCTGTGTGGTGGTATTAGCTTGCTGCTCTGCAGTGGAACTGTTGAGCCAACATTCTTGTCTAAGTAGAGCAGATACCTGGACACCACAGTCTGAAGGAGGAGGGTGCTTGTGTGAAGCTGGGTGCCAGCCTGTGGCTGCTGCTGTGGAGGGCTTCAATTTTCTTTATTTGGCCAGGCACCCGTGTTTGTTTTGGCAGAGCTGGAGTGCTGGTGACACTGGGGCAGAGTTCAGGACATCACCAGAAACTGAATTTCTGAATTCATTTGTGTTTAACAAAGACAATTCCCTCTCAACATGCTATACTCCACTCACTCAATTGCGCTTGCGGAGGCTGTGGGGCTCCGCTTCCTCCGACTCATACCTGGAGTCCCAGATCTCCCCATATGCCTGTTGACTACAAGGAACATGGGGTGTTTCAAAAGGCTTTGCAGAGGGAAGCACTGCCCCACCAATGCAGGCTGCTTTCTGCCAGACCATGCTGTTGGCAAACATGAAGATAAGCCTTGTTGCCCTGGCCCTTCTGCCAGTGGAAGGCTGCATTTTAGGGGCTGCTGAAGAGCATGCTGGCTGTGAGTTCAAGAGAAGGGCTGGGACTGAGTGAGATCGTTCTTCCCCACAGCCTTCCTCCTGTCATGAAAAGGGAGCAGGAGGCACCAGGTTTATTTGCTCACTGGGGCTGGAGACACCTACCTTCTTCAGCCCTTTGCAGAACACAAGGGTGGAGGAGAAGTTCAGCATGTCCTGATGCTCTTACAACACTGATCAATTCCTTCCCCAGGGAAAAATCTCCTCAGCAGGAGGAAGGAGATGCAGCCATGGGAGTTCCCTGCTCCAGCTAATGTCACATCCCTAGGGATGCTCCAGGTCCACTTTGCCCTTTGTGGAGGAGTGCAGAAGTAGGCTGGGAGGGAGGAAGCAGGACTCTGCACACACTGTCTGAGCAATGGTGAATTGCTGCTACAGGAGGGCTCTGGGTCCTAAGACGGACAGGGCTCCATCCCTCCATGAAACCTGAAAGCACACCTGCTTCAGAGGAGGTAGCTCATGGGGTCCCACCTGCATCAACCAGAGCCCAGTATTTCTCTGAAGTACATCCCTCCACCAAAAATGCACTTACTCCTCTCTGCCAAGCAGCTCCTGCCCTGCAAGTAACACACGCAGCACATGACTTGGAAAAGCCCACTTGGTTGTCAAGTCCACACAGTGCTGAGCATGCTGTAACAGGTATGAGAAGCAAGTTCCTTGGCCAGCATGCAGGCTGTTAGATTCCCTCTTGAGGCACATGGTCCTGGTTCTCCATTTCTCACCCTGTCAGTCTTCTCCACAGGCTTGTTTGTTTTGCCCCTCACCAGAATGTGCTGCTGCATGTTTAAGCTGAGAAAGCAAAACAGCCAACTCAACAGCTGCTGGATTTGGGGACGGGGAAGGGAGAGAAACACTTTCAGTTTTGACTTTTAATCATAAAATGCGCACTGGATTCTTCCAGACAAAATAGAAAAGAAACAGAGCCAGAGGTCTTTGCTGGAAGGAGAAGGAGAAAACGACAGAGAAAAATACTCCCTGATGCCTGTGTCTCTCTGGTGTTTTCTGGTAATAGCAGTGAGGGAAGGCAATGGATCAGGGAGGGATAGGTGCTGCTGCTCTCCGCTCAGCTAAGCAGAAGAGGGCTACAACTATGTCAACACACTTTGCTGAGCTGTAGACTCAAGGGGACTGAAGCATACTGCACTCCTTAGGCCTCCTGCTTTTCATCCATCTTCTTGGTTGTTGCTGAAAATGCTCATATCATGACTTGGAGGGTCTGAACATTTTTGCTCCAAGATCAGGTTGGTAGAAAGCCAACAGAAGAGAGCTCAGCATTAGATCTGACATTTCCAAATCCTACTACAGCTCAAGTAGGGCACTACCTTAACAGCTCCAGTTCTACCCAGCATACCCAATATATGCCTGAATTCCTGGGGCAGAGGTGCTGTAGTCTTTTCCAGAAGAAGAAGGACCCACCCCACCAGATTATTCATTCAGGACCCACTGACACCCACCATTGTGCTTAATAGTCTGACACAGTTTTTATTCTCTCCTCACGCAGGAAAATCACATACCTTTTGAAGGTAGATGGATCATGTCATGCCTCAGTAGGTGTGGAGAAAAATGTAGCTCTGCAGGGCTGTTGACTTAGTGTAGTGCTTGGAGAGGGGTTTGTATCTATTCATGAAACTGCATCTGAATCTTTCAGAGACGCCATCCTGTCTCCATGGTGATCAAGGCTTATGGAAGGCACCAAGGGGAGCCCTGATGTACTCAGTGTCTGTAGGGCTATGAATGCCCTCACAAACATTCTTTCAAGAGAGGACCGATACTTTGTTAGCAGGAGAAAAGGCCTGCTTCTGGGCAACATGTCCTTGATTGTCTCAGAGGAGGTAATTGCTCAGTAGGAAGTGCACTTTTGGACCCATTTGCTCTATAAACAGAAACAAGGAAGGAAGGCAGGGAAGAGAGAAGAGAGGGACATAGTGGAGGTGTCATTAACAAAGCTACCCCTTAGAGCATGTATTTCTTTTCCAGCTTAGGGTGAGAGATGCCTTGCAGACATGGTGCTGTGCTTACGCACAGCAGAGCTCCACAAAGTGATTGCAGTTTCAGTGTGGACAAGCGAAGCTCCCCATGATTCATTCCCAGCCAGTATTCAGAGATTCTCCATACTCACTCATGACTTACTACTACAGTCCCCAGCAGCAGCACAGGGTGGTTTGTTGTTCCCACAGCTAACAGAGGAGCCACACAAAGACTACAAACTCCAAGAAGACACTTGCTGTGCATCTTTTTGGCCAGAGAGGAGTAAAGACAGCCTGCCCAGATTTCAGAGATGCTCTGTCAATGCCCAGCAGTAAGAGGGGCTATTCTGGGGCAGGAAGAGGCAGAGGCACTGCAGTTTTGTCAGTCCTCAGAAGTGCAAAATGGTGTGGATCCTTGTGCCCTCTGTTCCCCTCACACAGCAGTGCAGCAATCAGGTGTAGCCAAGCCACACGTAGCCATGTCCCACAGAGGAACATTTCCCATTGTCCCACTATTTTTTTTTCCGCCACTGTAGATTTTATTACCTCAAAGGTATGGAATTAGGAAATGAAAGATGTGGAAAAATTCCTCAGACTAAAGCACTCATTTCCATCATTTCCACCTTGCCCTGGACTTCCTTCTTAATTAATTCCAGCAGTGTCCTTGGTTCAAGCCTTGGAGTCATTAAAGTCCTTTTGAAGCTCTAGTACCCCACAGTAGTTCTCATTACTCAGCAGAACGATACATCAGGAATAACAAAATCCACTTTGATCAACTACTTCCATCCTTTACAGCTGCTTCTGCAGGAGTGATTAATCCTAGCCCTTCCTCCGCTAATAATAAGCACAGAGAGAATCAGCTACATCCTTTGTTGTTGTTATTTTCTCTTTTCATGTCCCTTTTTGGGAAGAGCCGTGGAAGGGACTCAGTGACTTTGGTCCAGTTTCTGCCAGAGGGGCGGCTGTGGTGGGCTTGGATGGACCGACCTCTCCACCAGTTAAGGCTGTGGATTTTTAAAATGTTGAGCTTCCCGTGCACCTGTTCTGGAAAGCTTCACAGCACCACTCGTGCCTGAAATCCTGCCTACGTGCAGGAGATTAGCATTTCCTATTGGCAGGGAGCCTTTGGGAGATGCAGGACCATTCAATGGGAAATACTAGGCACAGGGACTTTGTTGGGAATTAGGCCACTTTTTAGTAGATCCTGCAGTCCCCTGGGTGACTTATCTGGCACCTTGCTCTTCCATGAACTTCTCCTTACAAATAAAAATTATTCCAGGCCTTCAGTTTCTGTTTTAAGCTGACACTGTGCCGGAATTGGTCTTGATTTGCACTAACCTAATTGAGAGAAAAGAGGAAGCACACTGTTTATTTAATGACACATGCCAGCTAAAGAAGAGGAGGTTGAATTGTCAGTGACCACCCACTTTTACAGATATGATTTCAGTGTCTAGACCCATAGTCCACTATGTTTTGTGGATTGCAGAGATAAAAGCCTCAGATATGGGATATAGCCCAGTAGAAGAGCATTTCACACCAGCAGCAGAGCTGCAGGTGCCCTGTATCACCTCCTGATAATGGCTGATGCAGGCTGGACTACACATCATGCATGCCACATTCAAGGAAAGGACAGCATACCATTAAACCTAATCTGTCTCTTTACTGAAACTGCTGGTACCTGAGATGTATCCTGGGTATATGCACTGCCAGTTATCTCTTCTGAAATCCACTTGTGAAATACTGGGATATCTAGCTCCATGCAGATTTGTCCTGGTATGATGAGGAAAGGATTGGCCATGTCTAGCAATGGGAAAGGGAAAGTAGAGGGAGATGTGGCTGGTGCCACTGGTTTCTGCACCAGGCACAGGGCTGGAGACACTGAATGCTGTCATGACATGAGAGAGGTGCAACAGTGAGAGGAAAATCCAAGTGCTGGAGGGAGTTTGTGTTCTCAGTGAGATGCAGTTTGGGAAAACATCAGCTTGGCTGGGCCAGGCTGTGACAACAGGCTGTTTGCTTCCCAAGATTTTGGGCCTCTGGCTGTCAGCCGAGCTGCTCAGCGTTTTCAGTTCTGGTGTGGCACATTGCATACTGAGGAAGAAAAAGCTGTATAGTGAAGAGCCCTTGATAAAAGGTGCTCTCAGCTGCTCCCCTAATTTCTTAACACTGCTACCCTCCTGGGCATTACAGTGCTGGGTGGTACCATCTCTTTGATGTTGGGACCTTAGGTTTGACATTTGGCACAAGCAAGATAACATAACTGTAGCAAGAATATCCCTCCCAAAATCCACCTAGGACTGTCTATTCCTCCAAAGAGCTCCCTCAGGTGCCATGTGAATTACTTCAGCAGCACCTGCAGTCCTGGAGAGCCATGCTCAGCTCTGTCACATCAGTATAAAATCAGAACAACTCTCACTGCTCTCTGCTGCACTGATGATCAACATCTGCTGCACAGTCCACTTCAGCAGATGGTCATTGGACCGCACAGGTACTAATAAGGGCAAAATTTATCCCAGAATTAATTTGTATGCCTTCTTTAAATCTTTGTAGGGGACAAGTGTGTAAATATGTGAATGACATGTCAATGAGCAATCTTTCAGCTTTGTTTTTTTAAATATTTTGGTGCTTTTCAAAATCTACAAATCCCAAGGCCTCAGACACTTCTGCAGCTCTTCAGAGAGAAGCAAGTTAAAATTCTTGAATTTCTGATGAGTGTAATCCAGCATAGCTCCATGGACTTCACTGATTTTGAGAAGTCCAAAGATATGGCCCAACCACACAAAGAATTTTTTCTAACATGTGATTTGGAAGTATGTTGACAAACTAGACAGGACTTATCAGGAGGTCTAAGCTGAAGAAAATAATTTGCTGTTTCAATCTGAATGCAGCAAGACATCCTTTGCTTTCTGATGCCGTTAGGTCTCTGGAAAATGTCTTCAAATTCTGAGAGAACTCATAGGAGAACTACGTAAGAAATGTATAGTTCTTCCCACTAAACTCATCTATTCACAAACTGGTTTAGAGATAAACAGATAAAAAGAAACTGGCCTGACAAAACAGGCTGAAACTTGCAACTGCTTTAGAAGAGCAGCCTAGGCATCCTTGCCAAGGTTTATGGCCCGGAGATCACATATGACTCTTGCAGGGCTGGAAGTGGCTGGCAGAGTGGGTAAGGAAGAGGGCACCAGCAGCTCTGAGAAGGAGCTTGAGGAAGAAACTACCATCATGGCATGAGTTAAAGCTGTTTCACATTTCAGTCACATCTGGATTTCATGTCATTTCACTAGAAAGGTATGCTCCAGCAGCAAAAGGATCCCCCTTTCTCAGAGATTTCTATTTAGAAAAAAATATTTACAGTGTACTTCTGACATCACCAGGCAGTAAAGGCGTACATGTATGATTCCTGTGCATGCAGGGACATGTGTACCAACAAACATTGTGTTGCATTCCTGCGCATTCCTACATCGCTATATAGGTCAGGCTTGTTAGGTTGGAAGATGGGGGCAGAGTGACAAAGTATAATCCAGATTTATCTCTGGTCATCTTTGAAGCCAAAGGGAAGAGTAGGATCTAGACCTGCTCATCTGATTTGGTCTATTTTACAAAAAAAGGCTTTACTGATTTCAAATCAGGGTTCAGCTGAGTTTATTCCATGCTAGAGGACGTTTGGATCAAGCTCCTGCCCCACTGCTGGCAGCACGCAGGAAAGCTAGTTTAAAGCAGTACCAGCGGGGTAGATACATCCTGAGACTCATATCCATGCCCAGTGGCCACCTATTTACAGCTGTGGCATCTTCTCCTGTGTTTTTCACCTGGAAAAACTGTCCCTGGAGTTGATACTTCACACATTATCATGCCCTGTGTAATGGGAGGGTAGATGTACACCAACACATCTCAGAATTGCTGCAGGAGCCCTTGTTAGACTTGTTTGCAATACGCAGTGGTGTTTCAGCTCAAGTTCCTCAACTTGCATGCAGTATCATCAAGGTCAGGAACCATGATAGGTAGTGTCCCTACCTGGTTGGCAACTGCAGCAGCTTCTATTGTGTGACAGGCTACAGACTGAGGCTGAGGAGGATGTGATTGGAACTCTCCTCCCTTCTCACACATGTCAATGCTTTGGAACAGTATAAAAATCAGCTCAGGAGAGCAGTGAGTATACTCCTGTGGACTCCAGGCAAGCTCCCTCCTCTCCACAACCTCCTTTCAGGTAGTTGTAGAGAGCAATGAGGTCTCTCCTCAGTCTCCTCTTCTCCAGGCTAAACAACCCCAACTTTCTCATCCGCTCCTCGTAAGACTTGTTCTCCAGCCCCTTCACCAGCTTTCCACACATTGTCCCCTTAATCTCAGGACCCCACACTTTCTATCACATACCTTATCCCCTCCCTGTGTTGATCCCTTGGTCCTGTTCTCACTGCATCTTGCACTGGCTGAGCTTTTGACACGTGCATGTGGAGCACAGCAGGGCCATCACGAGAGCTGATGGACTGCACAGGAACAAGGGCTGCTGATCATCAGTAAGGGCTGCTGTGGGAGTGCTCACCCCAAAATTAACAGAGGAGACTGAGGGCACAGCCTGCAACTGGAGTGGCTGCTGCCACCAACATGTGCTGTTCATACGTAACGGGCTGATGCAATGCACAACTATATCAGAGGCTGAATTACGTCTGATTTAGATACTTCCATTCGATTGTGCATCCTTCAAGTGCACTTTCCAAAATAAAAATGAACAAAATTCAGGTTAAGCCACAAGGTATCAGCTGAGCAAGGCCCAAGTATTCAAGAGGACAACAGAATGGGAGAGGAGGAGACAGCATTGTGGACAGGGATGGGCGCGATCATGCATCGGTTGTTACCTTGTCTGGCCTCAGTCCTGCAAATTCATGCAGGTATATAGCACCACTTGCCAGGGATTGTCTCATGGAAGTCAACAAAATGTTATGTTGTCACTACTATTATTGCCTTTTATTTAAAAACTGTGGCATCCTTCTGATTTTTTATTATTGAATGCAACTCAAGTGAATTCACTGAACTGAGTGGAACAACTCCCCCTCTGAAACCAGTACTGAGAATAGAGACAAGCTGATGTGTGTCCTTCGGTCATGTGCTAATTTGTCCTGCCATCCTATGAATGAGCGTCTTGTTTTCTTCTCCTTGATCAGACAGTTCCACCTAAACTAAGACTGGACACAGAAGTAAATCCGGTAGGAGAATACACTTCCTGTTTATAAAAATACCTTTCCTGTGTGGAAGAGCCCTCTTCCTGCACACACTCATCTGTGTACAGCATCCCAGACCTGTTTCTATGCAGACGCAGGCACAGCTGCTGGGGGTGGGGAATGCAGCTATTATGGATATTTCATCAGGCTGAAGTAAAAAATTAACATATTTGTGGTTCCACCTCTGGAAATCAAACACAACCCCAAGCAACTCCAAACTGTGATCAAGGTGTCATTTTTTGAAATGAAAGGCTTTCTTTCTTCGGCTTACAGCTAAATCTATCTGTGAATTTCTGGTACTGGTGTCTCATTGCCATAAACTTATTTAGCTAACTTATGAACTTACTGGCAGCGTATCCAACTGTTGTGGTTTAATTGTGGCTCATGGCTTACATAGTTACAGCAGCTGAGAATTTCAGCTGTGCACATGAATTCATAAATTTAAAAAAAAAATGAAGCTTCAGAAGGTGGTGAGCTGGATGTTTCTATGCATATCTCTCACTATGGATATTCCTGTAACTTCTGAAAGGACCTGGCTGAGATCTTCATCGGGGCTGGATGGGTTAATCCACCCTCCACTCAGGTGGCCTGTCCTCTCATGCACATCAAGATCTCCTTCTGCCATAACTCCCAAAAGCATCCCCAGACCTTGCAAGACTTCAGGGATCATCACATGGGTTTCTTCAATAACCAGCCACAGCCACCACCTCACATTTCCCCCATAGTTTCATTTTTTCCCTTTCCCTCCTTCAAAGAATTCCGCTTTGCCTGTTTCCAAGATCTTTGATGCCCATCCAGCACAGTGCCTGTAATAGCTTTCCATAGGCTCAGACTTTCTGCTTTGCTTTCCCTTTTGGATGGGTCCTGCTTGCCCTGTTCCATTTTGGAAATCAGCGTTTGCAGCCACCACCTAGCCAATGTGTTCTGCCACCTCATCCCATGCCTGAGTATTACTCAGAACATGCTTTCTCTTGATGCTCACAGCAGATTTCACACTACCTTTTCTACGCTTACCTTCTGCTTTCTTGTCTGGGCACTTCCACCACAATTCTGGTCAGGTGTAGGATTATTATCACATGTCGTAAGAAACTCCACTGTCCTTCTACAAAACGATATATTCATGGAAGAGGGGGTGGTAACACTTGGCTTTCTTAAATCTATCTCCTTTGTCAGTCTGCTAACTTTCCGGTAAATGAAATCAAAGAATGATTTTACAGACTACCCCGGAACATTTCACACGCATATGCACAAGCTACAAAATTCTTATTTCTAGGAGGGTTCCCCTAGAACCCTCATTCATCTAAACCCAGAGGTATTGTATGCAGGGGTTTTTGTTTCTCAGCCTGGGAACTTGTGAGTGAGAGAGTGGGTGCAAAATATAAGTCCTTGTGCTGTGGAGAGAAACTTGCTCAGTGTGCAGGAGGGCTGCTCCAGCCTCTGGACATCTTGCAAGGAGCTGAAACATCAGGCTTCACAGGTGAGTATTGGGGTTGGAGAGGAGCCCCATCAGATACGAGCATGGCTGCTGGGGACACCAGGAACTGGAAAGGATCACTGGAAGTCTGACTGGTTTCTTTTGGAAATTCTGGTCCCGCGTCTGGTAGACAGCGCCACCCCTGTCCCTTGCTTTGCACACCTTCTCAGCCTGAGTGATGACACAGGGATTAATCCATTATCTTTTCTCTCATCACAGCAATGTTCTTTCTGTAAATTCTTGTTGCCATACAGGGAGCTGACAATCTCCCTGCACCAGTATTTATGACTTTTATGGCCAGGCAGTGTTAGGAGACATCAGTTTGTTGGAAGGCAAGATACTGGGTCGAGAAAAGTCCACTTGGATGGGGCAATGCCTGCTCTTTGGCTCTTCTCTTGCATGTGTCACCTTTCGTGCCCTACAGCCCTTGTTGATGTCCCCATGCTCTCCTAGGGATGAAGCCAGCTGATGGTGGGTGCCTGCTTGCTGGGGGCTCCTGTGGTGGCAGGGGCACGGGCAGGGGGCAGTCCCTTGGACCGCACCTGACTTGCAGGGCAGGTGTGCAGCAGTGTTCACTGCCTCCGCTGCTCAAGCCCCACCATGGCTGCTGGGACCCCCCTGGTGCTCTTCCGCCCTGCTTGCCCAGATTTCCTTCACAGGGAAAACAGGATACGAGTGGAAGGGGTGGGGGGAGTGGAGCATGCCTCAGCTCATCCTGACACAGAGGTGATAAATACAAACATGCCCGTCCGCATGGCCAGCACCCCTAGGTCCCACGCTATATGTACACACTCCTCCACTGAGCTCAGGGAGAAGTCAAGGAGATCATACTCCTAAATTTGGCACCTGCATTATGGCTTGAGGCCGGCAGTACAAACATCCCCTTTCCTTTACTTTTCCTACTCCCCGGTTTTGAATAATTGGCTCTTCAGTCTCAGTAGCTGACAATTTGAAGGGTGCTCACCATCCATTTGCCAAGCATCATTACAACGTTCACTGTGCTCAGCAGCAGAGCCAGAATCTAGACAGAGTCCAAATCGTTCCCAAAACTGAAGAGATTGAGCAAGTTGCCTTGAGAGAGGCAGGGACCGGATAGTTCCCATGTTAGATGACATCTGTCATTCCAGAGTCTGTTGACGATGCCTGAGGGAAAACGAGAGCTCAAGCTTCACTTCGTTATTTGTGTAAAGATCAGAGGAGTAAGAAAGCAGTTTTACTGTGTTTTGGCTACTGAAGTCAGCGGATCTGACTCTGAATGCACACAGGGATCAGATTGGGCAAAACCTATTTATGCATAAGCATTTTGCAGAGGGCAACTGCACTTTAACACCATTCCTGTAAATAAGGAAGGGGAAAAAAAAAGGCCCGAACATTTGAAGGAAAAACACTTGTTTCCTGTAAAGAGGTTCAGCCAGTGGAGATTGTACCTCTGCACCTCCATCTCACCACTGTACTTTAGCCTCCAGTGTGACTGTCAGTGGGAAAGCTGTGTCATCCTCTGAAAGGTAGCACAAGCATTTTACAGTGATCAGTGGACTGGTGACCTTCATGCTCATCATCACTAAATCAGCTGATGTTATGCTGAGATTTCAAAGACACAATCCTGTCTCAGCCTTTGCTTTGGATTTGTGACCTTTGTTTCTGCTTGTGACACCTGAGCTGTTCTGATCCTACCTAGGCTACTACTCAGTCCTTCCTGGAGGCCTGCCAAACTCCAGTTCAGTAAAGGAGAGCCAGCAAGTTTTCTTGCTGTTTGTTCAAAATGCCCAAAGTAACTTCTCCAAACCACACTGCTTTGAAAATAAGCTGGATAGCTCACAAGTTCTCTGCAAGATGTCTGACATTTCTTATTCCTGGTCAGGCTGGAAACACTAAAGTAGCTCTCCTTCAGATGATTCTGCTCCCATATGTTTAGCTCAAAGTGCAAGCAGGACACTGAATGATGTGGGTAAACTGAAACAAGCACCAAGATAAGAAAACCTAAGTTTGAGGTAAAGACATACTTTATTTAGTTCGAGGAAACAAGGTTTAGGCATGAAAACACACTTGATAGCAACGCATTTGCAGCCAAACCCTTAAGCTCTGGTTTGTCTGTGATGCAAAGCGGCTGCAAAAGCAAAGTCATTGTTTTACAGCTGCTTATCCTCATCCAAGTAATCCAAAACAGGCAGGGCTTGAAAGTGATCCTGCCCTTCGTGTCCTGGCCAGCCCTCGTGTACGCACCATACAGCAGCTCTTGAGCTCTGTCTGGTTGAAGAGTGGCCACTCCCAGCTGCTTTGCTGAGGACACATCACAGGTCTGGGCTGGCAATTAGCCCAAACTGGCGTCTGAAGCAAGGTGACCAATTTGCTGTCATAGCCCAGGCAGCTTGTCCTTGTCCTGCTAAAGAGAGGTGGAACTTGTGGTGATCCTAATAGCTCCTCCTACACACAAGCCAGTCCCAGGTTTCTGCTCTCTGAGATCTTGTGGTTCTCAGGCTGCGCCACAATGGTGGTTTGAGGATGCATCTTGCAAGGACAACCATCATGATACACGGTTTGGTACTTCAGGTGGCAACATTCTAGACCTGGAAAAGTCATTCATTCCTACTGTTTCTCAGTTGCTCTACTGATAAAAGATGAAAATTTGTTATCCACTTCTCTACGCCTCCCTGTCTCCAGCCACGAGGATTCCCCCAAGGAATAAGCAGAAAGAAAGCACAATATGCCATAGAGGGACTGCACCGGCACCATGATGGGCTCAGTGGAGCTAGGTGGGACAGGAAAGAAGTTGGGAAGAAGGAATATCCCTTGGGTCTGGAAAACACTCATTACACCGTAATAGAAACATTTCCTTGCCTCAGTTAACTGTGAAAGAAGCCCTAGTTTTGCAATGCCTTCTGTTGACTCCTCCAGTAAAAATACTGTGTTGGAAACGTATCACATGCCCTGCTGACCCTGGTATCCCACACCCAAAGCCTTTGATATGTCTGCTCTGTGAATATACAATAGAGACAGTGGTGGGGAGAAGGGAAATACCACCTCCGTTCCCCTTTATTTTTGGGAGACAAAGACCTAAAAGACCACAAGACAAGCCCAGAGTCCCATCACAGGCTGGTGATGAAGCTGGGAAAGGCTCTCAGCAGTCCTGACAGTTGGTCTCCTCCATTAGTCAGAGATAATTCTAGCAGAACAGATCACTGAAAAGTGCTTCCCACTTGTGATCTTCATTGTGTCTGTAGTAATGGGACAGGAAAACTTCTTTTCCCAAATCCATCTTCTCTTCTTTTTATAATTTTGGGGCAGCTGGTAAGACCCTCACCATTCCCAGAGACCCGGGCTGTAATTTGCTCCTGGAAAGATCATGGAGGGCTGAGCTGGCCCTGGGCACAATCATCTGCAAGAGTGCCCACATCTCGGACCAAAGCAGGGAGAAAGAGGCACGAAATTTGCTTTAGAAAAGACATCTTAAAGCCTACTGTTACTTGGGACCCCACATTGCTGAAACACAGTCCTGCCAGGAGAACAACTCAAAATATGTTCCTTTTCATTTCAAGGAAAACTCTGGGAGAAACTGAGCAAAAGGGGCTTTTTCCTTGGATTGTCCTGAGAAGCGCATGACAGTGTCTTAGTATAGGCAGCCAGCCTCTGCTGCCGCTTCTGTGAAAAGAAATATAAACACATCAATCCTATGAGCAAAGAGTTGATCCTTGCTTGTGGTATGCTAGTTATGAGCAATTAGGATAGATAATGCACAGAGACTATCTTATGGTTGATAAAAATTCTGGAAGGGCATCTACTGCCTTTTCATATGAAAGGGATTACATCAAAATTCCTGGCCACATTGCCACACTGAGACCATCCCCCAGTTGCTTTTGGGAAGTAGGACCATCTGAAAACCCACAGACAGAAACATCTGGGAACTAAGCTGGCCTGTCCAAAGTTTACATTTCAGTTCAGCCCAATCCATTCAGATAAAATGAGAGCTGCCTTATGGTGTTAACCCCAAGGGCACTTGGAATCAGAGATTTGTGTCAGATCCAAATAAAACAAAATAAGAAAAATCCCAAAATGCAGCCTAAAGTGCAAATTAAATCAGAATAGAAACCATTTGTTTAAAAGAATAATCACATAAACAAGGACAAAAAAGTCAGAGAGGTCATGTATTTGCTTGAGAAACTATAAAAGGGTCCCCATCATTTCCTATGTCTAAAAATTTGAAATGTCTTGGTTTTAATTTGCACAGTGAGGTAGAGAGTTCTCCATGCTGGCCTGGGTCACACATGCCATCCTTTCCTCAGCCATGTTCCTGATCATGCCTTGATCATGCCTTTTCCAAGAGGCTGAATGAGCAAGGCAGCAGTCCCAAAATTGGAACCCTATGTCCCTAAGTGTAAGAACAAAGGTAACAGTCAGAGAAGTTTTACTTAGCTAAAATCCTCCCCAGGCCCCGTGTCAGAATATAACAGTGTGGGCTGGGGATGCTTTTGCTGGCTGCCTATAGGCACAGCTGCCACAGGGCTGCAGTCGCAAAGACAACAGCTCTGCTTGGGCTAGTCCTAACTGTGTGGGTATCCAGAGCAGGCAAGCTGCAACAGCATGGAGCTCAGTGTGGGCTGAAAAAGCTGCTTCAAAAGCTGAAAAAGCACATGGGAGCTTAGTCCATACTGAGCTCCACATTGCTCAAGCTCATCTGGTAGCACTGGTCAAACTAGCCCACCACCACTGCAGGCAGGTCTGCAACATGTGGTGGCATCACTGGGGTTCCTCCAGCATACAGCCACTCCCAGATACTCGCCTTGCTATGAGGTTATAGTACCATGGAGGGTAGTCCCACAGCCCTCCCTCTCCCAGTGCTGACTTTGCGTGCGTTATCCTAGGTTATCTGAGGACGTATTAAGAAGGATCAATACTTTGAAAAGTGTAGTTTTATGCACGTGAAAATCCAGGACTTGTTCTCCACCTCTAACTCCACCCAGATGAAATATATTGGTGTCATTCCTGACTGATGTCAGGGTAAGTAAAATCAGACTTGTCCCCTCAGTTTCCACATCCTGAAAAGACTTTCTGCTTTCTTTCACGGAGGGAACGTTTGAATTAATTCTTACACTGGCATAGCGTGATGCTGAAGTGCATTTTTTTCCATTGTACAATTTCTAGATGAAACAGCAAGGTTAAAGTGAAGTTAGACAACATAAGAGCACAGATAAAATGTATGAAAGGAAATAACTGCAGAACGTATCCTCATAAAACATTAGAAATCCCAAAATTTGATATTAAAAAAAACCATAAAAGAATGCCAAATGCATTATGATAAAGAAATGTATCCTTAGGACAAGTATGCACCCTTGATGCAGCCCCAAAATAATGCCTGAACAGGGAAGAGTGCAAAAGAAGTGAATAAATAAAAATTTACTCTAGGAATTTTCCTGAAAGATGAGTTTCAGGTAAGTACAAATCGCAAATGCTCCTATACCATTACTCTAACTACAGGTATTCCCAGAGCTGGTGGAGGGCAGTGGGGTGATCAAGGTGTTGGGAAACATGATCATCCTTCCTCACACCAGTAAATGTGCTCCTGAGTGCATCCATCCATCCACTGTCTATGCAGAAGGTGCTATGCCTCTGCTCTCCATGGGCCACAGCACAGGACTGGAGGAGGATGGGTAAACATGATCCCTGTGGTTGTGCCCCATTCCTCGGTGTATTTTCCCCCAGCTATTCTTCTCCCCAAAATGCCAGAAGATGCTGCTGCACTTCCCCGCAGCTGAGGGTATGAGAGACCAAGGGAGAAAACACAGGCAGTTCTGAGGCTCTGCAGTTAATCTGGCTTGCATCAACCATCCTTATTTGCCTATGGTCTCGTAGGCAGGCGTATGAAGAGGACCTGTCTGCTTTGGCTGTGTGCTTGAGACACATCCTGCACATTGCTTTCCCAGCTGGGCCCATCCCATCCCGGCCAGTGACTCAACTGTGAGAGATATGGAAGTGTTGCAAAGCCCGTCATCCTGAGTCATCAGCTATTATTGTCCTGTGCAGGTGGACAATACTGGTGAGAATAATTTCTCCAGTGTTGCCAGAATAAGCAGTATCGCCATCTCCACATCACTACTGTAAAAATAGACCCTTCTCTTTGGAGACTGCTACTTCAAACTGATTTCTGGAAGCTTGTGGCCTCCTGACAGAGCTGGCATTAGTATGTCTCTGTGTAAAGAAAGCTCAGGGACTGTGTTGACACTAAACCTTGCAGAAAGGTATGTTTGGATTCTGCCTGGGTTCTGATTCCCTTGCCTTACACCAACACCCGTAAAGTGTGTACATCTGGCCACTGCATGGATTACGTGCACTGTCCATAGAGCAGACCTGGAGGATCAGGTTATACACAGCTTCAGCAGACTTGCCTTTGCCAAACTGAAAACTTCCCAATTAATCAACTCTGATCTCTTTGGCAGAGGAGCACTTCAGCGGTTTAGCAAGAAAGCACTGACTATGCTGTTTTCCAATGAAGTCCAATACATTTTCATTCTGGGAGGAATTCTGTTCTGTGCTCTCCAAATGGCAGTCTTAGAAGTGCCTTGAGGATTGCTTCTTAGGAGGGAATGAAGAGGGTTGTTTCCCCTGCACCTGCTGGGGACTTCCAGACAAACCTACTCTTCTCAGGTGCGTGTGTCCTCCTGAAGGTACCAAGGGGAATCATTGTGTGGCCGCTGAGTTCACAGTGGTGCAAAAGGTGAAGAGGAGAAGCAGAGAGGAGCAGAATCCTGCCCTGGGTGTGAGGACCTGGCACTCAGCACGGGCTGGGTACCCGCAGGGAGCTGGGCTGCGGGACACGCATCTGTGCCAGGCTGGCGGGGAGGACCACCACCATCCACCGTCTGCCGAAATGAGCCGCACAGGCACGCTTCCTAGGAAGGTGCCAGGGAATCCCAGGCTCCATTTCCTAGCCAAATGTTTAAACGCGAAGGCTTTGGCCGCGGGCTGCGCGCAGGTTCCCACCGTTTCCTGAGGAAATGAAGGCTAATGGCATCACCCAGCCGCGTTTCGTCCGGTCCTTCCTCAGCACCGGGACATCTGGCTGCGCCCCCGGCCACCCCGCGGGCAGCGGGCTGGGTGGGAAGGTCAGACCCGCGGGGAGAGGGTGATGGGGAGCGGGTCCAGCCCTCGGTACCCACCTAGCGGCCGCTGCCCCCTCGGGTCACTCGCACCCGTGGGAACGGAGGCGCTGGAGCGCCAGTTCTGCGGAGAGCGGCTGGGGGAGACGGGGTGGTTCAGCCTGGAGAAGGGGAGGCTTGAGGGGAGACCTTATCACTGCCTACAGATACCTAAAAGGAGGCTGCAGAGAGGTGGGTGCTACTCTTATCACACCGGTGGTAGGACAAGGGGGAATGGCCTCAAGTTGCACCAGGGAAGGTTCAGACTGGACATTAGGAAAACTTTCTTCACCAAAAGATCTGAACGGGCTGGACCGCTGGTCTGAGACCAATGGCATGAGGTTTAACAAGGCCAAATGCCGGGTCCTGCACTTGGGGCACAACAACCCTGTGCAGTGCTACAGACTAGGAGAAGTCTGGCTGGAGAGCTGCCTGGAGGAGAGGGACCTGGGGGTGTTGGTTGATAGCGACTGAACATGAGCCAGCAGTGTGCCCAGGTGGCCAAGAAGGCCAATGGCATCTTGGCTTGTATCAGAAAAGGTGTGACCAGCAGGTCCAGGGAGGTTATTCTCCCTCTGTACTTGGCACTGGTGAGACCGCTCCTCGAATCCTGTGTTCAGTTCTGGGCCCCTCACCATAAGAAGGATGTTGAGGCTCTGGAACGAGTCCAGAGAAGAGCAACAAAGCTGGTGAGGGGGCTGGAGAACAGGCCTTATGAGGAGCGGCTGAGAGAGCTGGGGTTGTTTAGGCTGGAGAAGAGGAGGCTGAGGGGAGACCTCATTGCTCTCTACAACTACCTGAAAGGAGGTTGTAGAGAGGAGGGTGCTGGCCTCTTCTCCCAAGTGACAGGGGACAGGACAAGAGGGAATGGCCTCAAGCTCCTCCAGGGGAGGTTTAGGCTGAACAATAGGAAATAAAATTTTCACAGAAAGGGTCATTGGGCACTGGCAGAGGTTGCCCAGGGAGGTGGTTAAGTCACCTTCCTTGGAGGTGTTTAAGGCACGGGTGGATGAGGCGCTGAGGGGCATGGTTTAGTGGTTGAGAGGAATGGTTGGCCTCAATGATCTGGTGGGTCTCGTCCAACCTGGTGATTCTATGATTCTAAGGTTTATCGAGCACTGGAACTGCCCAGGGAGGTGGTTGAGTCCCCATCCCTGGAGGTATTTAAAAGACAGGTAGATGAAATGCTTAGGGATATGGTTTAATAGTGGACAGGTACAGTTGAGCTCGATGATCTCGAAGGTCTTTTCCAACTGAGTGATTCTATGATTCTGATTCATTTGTGAGTGGCATCGCTACAGACAACAGAGTTTAAGGAGGATGATTTCCAGCCTGAAATCATGTGGGTGCCCAAAAGTGAGAAAGGAGTCCAATAGTTTTTGTTGGTGGCATTTTCTTCAGTTTTCTTGAAAGAAATTAGGACTTTTTAGTCGGAGCTTTTTGACAAACCCCAAAGAAATTCCTGCCCATGTTGAAAAACCTTTGGAAATCTCAGGTATGATAGAATCAAAGAATCATTAAGGCTGAACATCCAGTCCAATTATCAGCCCATGCCTACAAAACTATGTCCCAAAGTGCCACATCTCATTTTTTGAACACCTCCAGGGAAGGAGACTCCACCATTTCCACTGGCAGACAGTTCCTAATGTTTCAGCACTCTTACGGTATGGGAAATTTTTCCTTATATCCGATCTAAACCTCGCCTGGCACAACTTCAGGCCATTTTCTCCTGCCCTATCACTGCTTACTTGGAAGAAGTGATCAGCAGCCACCTCACTACAACCTTCTTTTGGGTAATTGTAGAGAGCTATAACATCTCCCCTCAGTCTCCTCTTCTCCAGACTAAACAACCCCAGCTCTTGGCCGCTCCTCATAAGACCCTCCAAACCCTTCATCAACTTCATTGCCCTTCACTAGACAAGCTCCAGCACCTCAGTGCCTTTCTTGTATTGAGCTGCTAGACTGCTTTCAGGATACAGATATCATGCTGGGTGAAGCCAGTACAGACATAGCCATAAGTAGCCAGGACAGAGCAAAGAAGAGGAAAGTGGACTGTAACTTGTGATGATGAAGACAAGAATCGACTTTGGATCAGCTTCAGAATGAACATGGCATGGTCTCAGTGGGAGACGCCTGCAAGAGGGCTCCTGCCTGGGACCACCACCAGGAGCACAATCTGGCAATGTGCTAGCAAATGGAAACATGATAAACCCACTTGAAGAAGCACAAGCAGATCCCTGTCCTGTGCATGCAGGAGCCCAAGAAAACAACCCTCTGAATGGACCAAGAAGCTGCAGTGCCCTGCAGCCTAGTTGGGCTGTCACCAGGTCTGAGTGGTCCCAAATCCATTGCAGGTCCTGCCCCTACTCCTAGCTGCTGCCTTCGTGTGGGTGAAGAGACCTAGGGTCTCTGCTTTGAGAGCCCCAGCCTTGGGGGAAGGGCTGTATTTAGTTGGCAGAGGCCATCCGCGGTCGCACCAGGACCTATTGGCAGGACCCTGGCTTTCACTGCAGTGCATGGCAACAGCCTCATACAGAATCACAGAATCACAGAATCACTAGGTTGGAAAAGACCCACAGCAAAATTGAGTCTAACCATTCCTATCAATCACTAAACCATGCCCCTCAGCACCTCATCCACCTGTCTTTTAAACACCTCCAGGGATGGTGACTCAACCACCTTCCTGGGCAGCCTTTCTATGAAAAATTTTTTCTTGATGTCAAGCCTGAACCTCCCCTGGCAGAGCTTGAGGCCATTCGCTATTGTCCTGTCCCCTGTCACTTGGGAGAAGAAGCCAGCTCCTTCCTCTCCACTGGCTCCAGCTCTGTGGCTGCACAGGTAATTTCCCCCTCAGAAGCTCCTTGGATGCTATGGCATCATGCCAGCTTCCCAAGCAGGAACAAACTGCTGCTTCTCTTGGGTGTCTCTTGCTAAGAGGAGACCAGTGACTGTTTCAACCCAGTTTATGTCACCTGCTCTCCCATATGGGCCGGCCCCAACCTTTCCACACAGGGAACTTTCATCCAACCCCTTCTCCCTGGCCATTTTGCAGGCTGTGCAGGAGAGGCTTGCAAAAGTCATGCTGCAGGAGCTGCTGCTCCGTTTTCTGCAGGGCAGCATGCATCTACCTGTGCAAAGTATGGTCGCAGGTCAATCTCTACACTAACATTCATTTACCACCTCTTGACTTTCATTAGTGGGTTGTGTTGTTTTCAGCAAACCTTCAATCAAGGAGCAAGAAAACCACATCTTTCCGGCCTCTCGTTCTGTTGTTGAAAACAGATGAGAAAGGCAATCAGGAGACCCCTAATGACTAGGAGAAAATAAATTGTGCAGCTGTGTTAGAAATGGACTTGTCTGAAATTTCGAATGGGGCAGGGTTTACTTTGCATTTTGTTTGGAGCAAAGACCAGTACTGAATATTTTAATTTCAGACCTGTTAGGAATCTCAGATTTGAAATCCCCTGCGCTTAGGTAACATAAACCAGCTACTGTTTCCTTGTTTCTGAAGGGGATTTTTCTAGTTGCAGGAGCCAAGACTGAATCCCTCTCTACCTTGTACTTCTATATTGGGTGAATCCAGTCTGTATTTAGCTATAAGCTGACAGGTACATAAACTGGATGCCTTGTTGGAAGGGCATGGAGATCTGCCTGCTGGACAGACCTTGCTTACATTTAACCCAGCAGCTGCAGCAAGATTGGTACATTAAACACTTTGAAGTCAAATACTCCTGCATAAAGAAATATCCTCACTTGCATTGACTGTGAGCAGTAGGGCAAGTGACATCTTGAATCAGTGTTTTTTGCAGTGGTGATGAGAAACCAAGGAGGGACTCCATAGGAGGAAGATTATTCCATGTCTCTGGTACAGTGGGAGCCTCTCTCAGATCTCCCAGGTTTGAGAATCCCACCTGAAATGGCAAGAGCGGGGTCTTGGGGAAGTGGTGTGTCTCCTTCTACCATTGGTATGCTCTGCAATCTTGTACAAGTTCAGTAAGTATTTTTCCCATTTCCCTCTCTGTAAAACAACAATAATAATGTGTTTTGCAAGATCCCAGTATGACTGAGCTAGACACAGTTTGCATTGTGCTGCAGGATTCAGCAGTAGCACAGCCTCACATGGCTCAGGAAAGGCAGATCTGTTGCTTCTCTTGGCTTGTGTTGACAGCAGGATGAGGGTCTGGGTATCACCTCACAAATCCCTCTGAGAACTTGTCCTGCACAAACTGGCACTTGTAAATAGTCTCCAGCTTGTTCTGTCTCCACATTCACATGCCCCCTCCAGTCTCTGACCTAGAATTCTGTTGTCTTTCCACACACAATAATATCATTCAACATATTGGGCCATGGGCTTTTCAAGGTCAGTGCCATCAATACGTGGAAAGCACTAGAGGACAATAACAGGTTGATAAGTCACATGGCAAATTAGGAAAAGGCCCTCAAGGGTTATAAAATGTATCAGATCCACTTATCACAACCCTTTCTGATAGTTTCTGTAAATCTCTGTTAGTAAACATCCTGCCTGCTCGCAGTGCCAAGGACGCTTCCCCATTGTGTAATAGCAGGCGGCTGTTTCTGACACAAACCTGAAGTTCTCCTTTCTTTCTCTTGACAGGAACATTCTCTCTGCAGGGCTTAGGGATGTTTTCTGCGTTCAGAGTCCACGAGACACAACTGAGGGCCTAGTGAAGTATCACTACTGAATCACCTTGAGGTGCGCAAAGACATTTCCACTCTGCTTTGCCTCAAGGTCAGTAACAGTGGCAGCAGTCACAGGTGCTTTGGGAATGGCAGGGGAATTCTTACGAAACTCTCGTAAGGTAGTCATAGAACCACAGAATTATGGAATGGTTTGCTATGGAAGGGACATTAAAGATTATCCAGTTCCAAACCCCCTGCCATGGGCAAGGAAACTGTCCACTGGATCAGGTTGCTCAAAGACTCCTCAGCCTGGCCTTGAACACCTCCAAGGATAGGGCATCCACGACTCCTCTAGGGAACCTATGCCAGTGCCTCACCACCCTCACAGTGAAAAATTTCTTCCCAATATCTAATCTAAATCTTCCCTCTTTCAGCTTAAAACCATTACCCCCCATCCTATCACTACACTCCCTGATGAAGACCCCCTCTGCAGTTTTCCTGTAGGCCCCTTTTATGTACTGGATTTGGATTGCCCCAACCCAGATGCAGGACCTTACTCTTGGCCTGGTTGAACTTCATGAGGTTAGCACAGTCCCACCTCTCAAGCTTGTCAAGGTCCCTCTGGATGGCATCCCCTTCCCTCCAGCACGTTGATCAAGCCACACAGCTTGGTGTCTTTGGCAAACTTGCTGAAGGTGCTCTCAATGCTACTGTCCATGTCTGTGATGAAGATGTTAAACAGCAGCAGTCCCAATACTGACCCCTGAGGAATGTCACTGATCACTGGTCTCCACTTGGACGTTGAGCTATTGACCACAACTATTTGAGAGTGACCATCCAGACGATTCCTTATCCACCAAGTGGTCTATCTGTCAAATGCATCTGTCTCCAATCTAGAGACAAGAAAGTCGTGCAGGACAGTGTCGAATGCTTTCCACAAGTCCAGGTAGATCAGGTCAGTTACTCTTCCCTTATGCACCAGTGCCATAGCCCCACTGCAGAAGGCCACCAAATTCGTTAGGCACGAATTACCCTCAGTGAAGCCATGTTGGCTGTTGCAATGACCTCCTTATTCTCCCTGTACTTCAGCAGAGTTTCCAGGAGGATCTGCTCCGTGATCTTGCCAGTCACAAAGATGAGACTGACTAGCTGCAGTTCCTTGGGCCTGCCTTTTTTAAAAATGGGAGTTGTTTCCCCTTTTCCAGCCGGTGGGAACTTTACCAGATTGCCATGACTTCTCAAATAGTGATGGATTATGGCTTGGCAACTTCATCTGCCAGTTCCCTCAGGACCCATGGATCCATCTCATTAAGTCCCACAGACTTGTGCACCTTCAGGTTCCTTAGATCATCTTGATCCTGATCCTCTCCCATACCGGGCAGATCTTCAATCCCCCACTCCCTGCCTTTGCCATCTGTGACTTGGGCAGTGTGGCTTGAGTCCTTGCTGGTGAAGACTGGGGCAAAAAAGTTGTTGAGTAAACCTCAGCCTTCCCCATATCCTGGGTAACCACATCTCCCATTTCCTTCTAGAGAGGGTCCACATTCTCTCTAGTCTTTCTTTTATCACTGACATACCCACAGAAGCTTTTCTTGTTGTCCTTGACATCCTTGGCCAGTTTTAATCCTGTCAGGGCTTTAGCTTCCCTAACCTCACTCCTGGCTGCTCAGATATTTCTCTGTATTCCTTCCAAGCTACCCACCCTTGCTTCCACTATCTGTAGGCTTCATTTTTGTGTTTAAGTTTGACAAGGAGTTCTCTGTTCATCTATGCAGGCCTCCTGGCATTTTTACACATAGTGATGTGTCTGGAGTAAATTAGGCTATAGGCTCCTCTCTACTAGTAAATTGAATGTTGCCAGGCACTGGAAGACAATTGCTATCCTGTTAAATATAAATGTCTCTTGCACAGTTTTGTCCTGAGCTGGCCAGCACACAGCTCCAGGCATGGCAGAGCAATCAGCACAACCAGTATGAACATGTGTGGCTCAATGCTAGCTGGCCTCAGTGTCAGAGAAAAGTTCCCAGTTAATTTTATTTAATTCTACAGATGCATTTTGTGGCTTTCTGAGAGTTGTAATTCACTGCTTCTTAGAAGAAAGAAACACAGGACTGTTCCCTGTTCTAAGCATCTGACACCTAGGAGGAAGGTGGCCACCATTCAGCTTAGCAGAGCAGGCACTCTTGATGCAACGCTGAGTGCAGGGACAGCCAGCATGGAGCACGTGCATTCCTTTCTACCCATCTTTGGGACAGGATTTGCCTTCCCTGAGTAGAGCTGGGAGAGAGGTAGCTCCCTGCAGAGAAGTGGAGGAGGGCAGACACCAACAGGAGATGGTTCCCTCCCATCCTAAGACACCAACAACTATCCCTTGGGCAGTACCCATCTCTGGCAGAACCCTGGTGACCTGGCCCACACTGGGTGTCAAATGTCAACCTGGCTGAAAGAGGCCGTTTTCTCACGGCTCATGGGTTGGGATATGCCAACAGTGCAGTCTGCATCCTCTAGCCAGAGAACAATTCTCCCCAAATGATACAGGCACAGCAGGCAAGTGAAACATGCAACGAGGAAGAAATGGCCCAGTTATCTTCATCCTGTTAGTTCTGTTCCTGCCACGTTGTGTCCGGTGTCATTCAGAGATAAAGAGCAAGTACCTTACTATCACCATCATGTCTGCCCTTGAGGGTTTATTCTTTCACCCCCTCCTGTCTTTGTTTCTTTCCCCCTTCCCTGATTTTTTTCTGTGTTGTCTCCCTACTTCCTACCATGCAATTCCCGCTTCCCATATGGGTCTCATTCCTACCTAGTCCCCATCCTGTCTGCTAAAATAATCAGCAGAGAAACCCTGAATATGGCCGTTCACATTGTTTCTGTGGGACTCAATGGCAAGTCTCCTAGTGCGATGAATGAAGGCAGGACGCGCTTCTCAGAGCCATTGTTTCAAGCTGTCTGCCGACTCAGGAAAGCACTGCCAGCTCTATTTAAATGGAGTCCTTCACTGGTAGGTTTTCTCCTCCATCTGCTTTGAGTAAGTAAAGAATCATGCCCTTGTACTTTAAACAGTGGCTGCTTAATGTTTGGAGTGTGTGCTTCATAACTAGCCCATGAGCCAGAGCCAGTCCTTGGGAAAGATGTTGGATGAGAGTATCATGATGTGGTCCTTTGTGAACAGATACAGACTTTTTTTATCCACTTCCTGACATGGTTATAAGGGGAGGGAATCTGGCTAGTGCTGTGATGGATGTGGAATAAAATTGCCAAACCTGAGCTAATGCTCTCTTCCTCTCAGGCAGCCCTTATGTCTTGGTCATCACATTTACAGACTTTAGTCAGCCAAAAGCATGGAAGAAGACAGCTTGCATGTGTTTGTTTGGAGAGATATGCATAGACATCTTCTGACTCAGAACAACAGAATCAACACATACTGCAGTACCTTCTAGCTAGCATGCTTGGTACCTCCCAGTTTGTCCTGGTCACTGTGATCACTTTACTCCAAGGAATGTAGAAATAACAGTAGACAAACCTGGAAGGTATTAGTGGATTTGCAGGTTATGAAATACTCTCTTCTTGGACATTTCAGGTTATTTTAATTGCTTCCAGTACACAGAAACTGACAGGACCTTGCCCAATATCTGAATAGCTGCGCTGTACAGTTTACAAACATGACTTACCAAAAGAACACTAAGTGGGTTCTGAATACTGACGTAACAAAAATGAGCATGAAGTGAGACATCCCATATGCTGAGGAAATCATCTGGTTTGCTGGTAACTGAAAATGCAAAGCAGTCTCATCTATTTCAGTAAAAACATCTTCCCATACCAGAACAGACTCCCATCCATGTCCTGCCCCAGCTTCGCAAGAAATTTCTTCTGTCTGCTACTGCTCTTCCCCTTTTGACCCAAGCAATGGATCAACATTGTTCTGTACAGTTTGTATACTCTCAAAGTATGTATATAGAAGTCCTGATATAACAAGGTCTGGAGGGTTCCAACCTCCTGTCCTAAACAAGAGTTTCCCTGAACACAGAGGAGGGTTTCCTGTAAAGTGCCAGTCCTTTCTCAACCTCAAATATTCCCCCAAAGCTCTCCTACTTCCCTACTCCCAGAATCAAGCCTCAAAGACTCCTCTGTGGGCACACTGAGGAGGTTTCATTCCTTCAGCCCAAGCAGGAGGCAGCTCTCCTGTACAAAGACCTCTGTGAAGATCTCCCAGCTCTCGTGACCACAGTGTGAAGTCCTGAGGCCTCCCCCTTTGAAAGAGGTCCAGGTTGCATTGATGCTGCTATTTTAGGTTGTTTCTTGCTCTGTCACATGTATTTCCAGTCCAAAATTGCAGGTTCCCGGGAGAAAGGGGTTCAGTAGCCAAACGCTTCCAAGACGCATTCCTCTGAAGAAGGAGCATCTAAATTATTGTGTGATGCGACTAGTCCCACAAGGAGAACAGCTTCAGTTCAACAGTTTAATAGCACCCTTTTTCTCCAAACTTTATCATAGAGGAAGTATGGTGTTCACCTGAGAAATGCAGGTTGAGGAAAGAGAACCTCCTCCAGTTGGTCCTGCTGACTGCCAACGATAATTGCCAGAGAGAGCAAGCAATGCTGCAGTCCAGTGATTGGTGCTCTTGGGTTGAAAGAGGGATGGGTGGTTTCAGACTCTGATACTTGAGCAATTGCTGCTCCTTGTATGACAACTGCATATTTTGCAAAAACATCAGAACACAGACTGCCCACAGAGCATCAGTGACTGGCTACAATGGCTGAGTGGGATTTCAGCAGCAAACAATTCAGCTTTGAGCACCCAAATCCTTTGGTAGACCCAAGTCTAGGGGACTGCTGAACTCAGGTTGCTCAGGGTAAATAGGTCTTGAACTACTGCACTATCCTATTTCCTTGCCCCATTTGTTATTTCATAATCTTCCCTTGGCTGCTGACAGTTTCAAAGCAATCAATTATTTTGTCAAGGTAGAATTTACTGGTAATTACAGATCTGATTTGCTTTCTCCAACAGCTGGAGAAATAGCATGAAGCACATATGTGGCACTGTGGGTGGGGAGGGAGACATTCTTCCACAGTATTTGTACATTAGAAATATGGCTGCCAATAAGCAAGTTCCCCAAAGTCTGGGGTCCACATGTTGCATAAAAGCAGAGTAGCATTTTGGCACAGAAAAAGAACATTGCATGAAGGATCCCAAAGTCTCTCCCGTTTTCCTCACAGTAGATGAAAGCCCATGAGCAGCAAAGTGGTACCCCATCAGCTGTGTTTGCCACAAAGCAATGTATTTTGCTTTGATTGTTTTGAAAGCATACCCCTTAAAGGAAACGTGCTGGGTATACAAATGCAGTGTTTCGTTTATTAAGACACAAATGCAAAACCAAACAGGCTTTCACAGTTCTAAGTCACAGATGTCTTTAACGAAAAACAGCTATTGGAATGTTAATAGCAGCTCCTTGTACCATCAGCAATGAGTCCACTCAGTCGTGCTTTTAGGAAACTAACAGTTTCAACAGATCAACCTATTAATCATTTGGCCTCCTAATGGTTCATTTAAGGGCAGCTCTTATGAATTTGTTCGTGTGCCGTGCTGACAGTTTGCCGAGTGGCATACACAGACATCCCACATTCTGCTCCTCTGAGATCCTAAACTGACAGGCTTTCCTCTGAGGTACTAATTCATTTGACCCAAACTGCTTCCATTCATTCAGTCTTTAGTCACTTAGTTAACTCAGAAATACTCCTGTGGGTACAAGACATTCATCAGCACTAAGAAGATGACAATTCATGACCTCACACCAACAACCCTGGAAAACCCAGTGACTGGCTGGTATGAAATCCTGCCCATTATGCTGATTTATACTGGTCATGAGAGAAACTGTACAGTAAATTCATTGTTTTCTTTCACTGGAAAGAGTCAGATAATTTGGATAACTATTTTTAAAAAGTGTTAGCCCAGAAAAAATTACTGAATTTGTGTTGATTGGACCCCCACATTTTCCTCTGCAAGGTCTGTGTGTATGCTCTGCAACTTCATTCCTGAGACCCTTCACGTCGAAGTGCTTAAAATGCATATGGGATGAAAGAGACAATAACACCTGGGATTTTTTTTTCTAATTTTCATCCGGAAGCATGCACAGCACTAAACTGCACCGTGTAAACTCATTACTTCTATATATTTTTAGACATTCTTTCAGGCTTAATCATTACTGTTTTCATTAGAAAGCCAGGGAAGACTAGCTACATCTGGATTTTACTCTCCTTGAGCTTCAGCCTCAGGAATAAACATAGGTTCTGTGACTGAGCCTGGTGCATGGCATGGAGTCACAGCTGAAGGAAACTTTAGCTGTCCATGTTCTCACTCTATGGTTCCTCTGGTGCAGACCCCAGTGATTAACACGGCATCAGAATTCCTCTCCAGCTCCCTAGTCTGTAAGTGGGTGCATTAAGCTAAGATCTGATGTTTCCCGGTGTGGAAGCAGGTACATGTCACGGTGTGGTGATGGTAACTTCGGGCACAGGGGCAGGGATGGCAGCTGGGAGTCATGAGTCTGATTGTCAAACCCTTGAATCAGCAGCTACAGGTTTTGCAGAATGGTGTCATTTATCCTTTCTGCTAAAGACATGAGAAATGTCAGTAGCAAAGTCCTCTATAGGAGGGTACAAAGCAGATGAAGCTGCTCATTCTTTGGTTTATATCCTTATCTTACCCATGGTTCACTCTAGTTCCCTCCTCCCTTCAGAACATGAGTGACTAGTTGTATGATCAAGACGCTAGCCTGGAAGACATTTTCCCATTATTTCTAGTGAAAGACACGCAGATTAATTTTTTGGACCAAGGTAGTTTTCTCAGTGCTGCAGAACTTGCATTGTCCACCTGAAATCTGAGTCACGTCAGAGAGTCACTGCTACAGCAGCTAACCTAGTGCTAGCAGCCAGCTCACTGGATGGATGTGCTTTTCAGCTGGAACAGTGTTATCTACATAGAGCAGTGCAGGCCAAAACTCTGAGTCCCTAGCCCTCTGCAGCACCGAATTCCAACGAATGGTCATATTTTTAATTAAGACATGCCATTATGAAATGAGAACCTATAGCTAACCAGTGTTGATCCATGTGACTACATGATGTACCTGCATTTTCTTCTTCCTACCTCTACTCACATATGGAATTTACTACCCTCTCCAGGGAAAGCAGGTGTTTTTCCTTCATCCCAACTGATTATATTCCAGTTAGAGGCAACATCTAAACTCACATCACAATGCTGGACTGTGTGTTCAATACATATTCCATGGGGTCTATGTCCTGATGAAACATAAGTACTTATACCTGCCAGTGTCAGCAGGAAAGCTCTCGGCTTACCCCAAAGGAAATGGAGTTCCATAATTTGCCAATGCGCATGAATATGCACACATGCACGTACGCACCCACACCCCTAGTAGCAGGAAAACAATCAGCTCATTCCCAGTAAGATCAATTCATGAGCAATAATTGATTAATGGAAAAGAAGAGGGAAGGGTAATAAGAGAGAACTGCTGTAAAACGCAATGCTTTCTACGTAACACTGCCTCTTGGGCTGCTGTTGTCAAAGGTTGAAAGTTTAAGAATGAAGCATTCTCGCCTCCCTGAGCTGCATGAGAAAAGCTGGCGTCACAGCCTGCAGAAGTCAGTTGTTTTTGTGCAGGGTTCCTGTTTGTTACTCATTTCCCCTCGCTGTCCCAACACTCTGCCTCTTTAAAGCTCTTCCAAGATTCCTCATAGGAGGTTTGCTGCCATCTCAGAGCTTCCTGTTGTATTCTCAGAGCCTTATCACTGCAATCTTCATACAAACTGCAAGGGGAATTTTTGTTTGTTTGTTTTTTACAACCTGGGCCATTTCTATGGACTAAGGAGACTCTCTGCTGCTAAGTGAGGTGGTACAGTTTCTCAGGAAATTCATTAGGTAGTTTGCAGGTTTCAAATTAATCTGTGCCTCTGTGATTTCTACAAAATGAACACTGACAGGGTGCTTATTTAAGTCCTTTAAAAAGTTCTTTCAAATCTCAGAGAGGGGCTCGGGGAACTGGCATGTGTGTCTTTCCACCTTTCTTTTGTTCCTTTTGGCTTTTGATTTTCTAGCACAACTCTTATCTCTGGCCCCCTAAATCACACTTGTGCTCAGGAAAGAACAGGCTCATTTTCTTGTAGCTCTTCTTAACTGCAAGAGCCTCGCTGTATTTCAGAGCTTCACTGAAAGTCTGTAAACGTTCAAAGTTAATGTAAACAAAGGCTTCATTTCCCAGATCCTCCTTAATTTCCAGTTTCTCCTTAACTCTGCACTTGTGCATCTTTTTGTGAAAACTGTACGAGAGAGAAACTTCTAAAAATACAATTGTATCAATAAAATTTTCTTTCTGAGTTCTACTCTGGTTCTGGATAAAGATCACTGTTGTGTTTGTTCTGAGGTATGAGTATCCTTGTGTTGCAAGGATATGCTGTTTCTTCACTGACTTCACAGTCAGCTGCCAGCAACAGGGTAAGAGCACTAGCTGTGGCTGCCAGCACAACTTTTAGCCAGGAGAAGTCACATTTAGCAATAACACAAGCTCCCTCGGTCCAACTACAAATACCAAATTTAGCAAGAAGTAGGTAGTATCTCTAAGGACACCTGGGGCCAGCAAGATGTCTCACTGATCGTAATAGCCATTTAAGCATCTGGATTATAAATGGCAGTAAAGTGACGAGCAGCAGGGCTTGCTCTTGGAAGGAGCCTCCCAGAGTAGAGTTCAAAGCAGGGAGTCCCAAATCTTGGCTCTGCTCTGTGCCCTTTTCTCTGAGGCCATGAGATATATTTCATATTTGAAGATGAGGTGTTGCCGCTGGGTACATAGACATGTTGATGAATAATTAAGGACCTTCCCAGACACTCAGATTATATTAGGAAAGAATTTCTCTGCTATTTGGTTGGGAGTTTATTTAAAACAAGAACAGGCTGTGAAGACATAATATCCTGGGTCAGTTCTTCGAGCAAGATGAGTGAGGCTGAGTTGGCTTTGCTTTCCACATGAATCACGCACTTGTTGATATGTCCACAAGTGACGTAGGACTGCACAAGAGGTTGCTCTTTGAGAGAAAGCTGCAGCATCCTGGTGCTGCTATGGAGAAGGTGCTTTCTTATATCTGTTCTTCTAGTGGAACTACCAGCAAATAATAATCTCCCACAACCAGATGACAGAGTTTATCACCTGAGATGCTGCAATAACAGCTTGGGCACACTCACGGCTTTGGTATCAGCAGAGGCAGTGTTGTCTAGGCACATCAATACAATGATCCTGAAGAGGCAGACTGCTTGAGGAGGTTGAAATACCTGAAAAAGTGGCAGTGTGCTCTGTGCTTGTGTGAGAAAGTGTTAATTCCAGCTTGTGTCTCCGTGTGGCTGGATGGAATAAAAATTGTTAGGCTGAGTGATGACTTTCACTCTCAGAGGACAGTGAAGGAGTCAGAGCTGCTTATCACACACATCATGGACGAGAAGGTGAACAGCATTTCCATGACCCAGCATATGACAGAGACAAATGCTGCACTGTGTGGCAACTTGGGCCAGGGAAGATGCCAGCTAAGGCATGGGATGGTAAATGCTCCCTGTCTGCAAATGGAGAATGAAAAGATCTGTTAAAATAAGTGAAAGGAGAATGAAATGACAATCTGCTGAAGGAAAATTCTTGAGATCCTAACTGGGCTTGAGAGAAAAAATAGTAGTATTGAAGAGGTGAGAAAAGTCCTGCTGGTGCTTGGGAATGAACCAGTGCAATGTTGTATGACATCTCCCCAGCTGAATTCTCAAACCTAGAGAGCGATACATAGCTGAGAAGCCTGATGTGGTCTCCCAGTCCATGGAAGCCGCTTAACAGCCCAAGGGGTGATCAACATTAGAAGAAATTAATTTATGAGGGCATGAGAGGAAAATATTACCTTTGAACAGACCTGTCCAGCTAAGGATGTTTGCCACACGGGCCTAACAACACGACTTTTTGCACAGCAAGGATCCTGATACTCATGAAAACGGAAGAAGCAAATTTTACCTTTCCAGATTTAGTCTTCTTTTCTAATGAGGTTGTTCCAATTGTCCTCGCAACAGACCTGTCAAGATAAATCCAGGCAGACTGTGACTATGGCAGTGTCAGATGGAGAAAGAACAGGTGGCCATGCCCCTAAGCTCTTTTCTTCCCCCACTGTCATCCTCTGAGAATGGTTAGCAATGCAGCAGCCTTGGGTTTGGCATCAGAAGTTCATTTCCAAGCAAATTATTGAAAACTGAAAATTATTCCCATTTCCCACACAGCAGCAAATAATAAACTATTAATAGTATCCTGACTTGAAGACCTGTGTAGTTTGCCAAAGCAAGATAATTATTTGGCTACTTTGAGCAGATCCCATCAGACAGCCTTTTGTGGCACTTGTTTAATGCTGGGCCCCCAAAGCCTCTGGGTGAGAGAGTAAGACAGCCCAATAGCCCAGCCACTACTTCTGAACGCTTTTGAAAAGCTACCACTACCATGCTGATGATTTTGTTTGTTCATTTGTAACAACCCCTTCTTCAACCTCCAGCCACTGCTTGCCTTCACCATTGCAGATTTCCCTTTCAAGCATGAACAACCCACCTGCTCTGGGCTAAAGATGACCCAGTCCTGGAGGAGTGAAAATTTACACTGAGAAAGGGACAAAGAACAGTTGAAATGTAGGGTAGGTAAGGGCATCTCCTAGTTTGTCACAGGACCACCTCACATCACACACCTAGCTCACATTTTCTGTCTGCCTAGGTTGGCCATCCCTTGATCTGAGGCACTTTTCAAAGCTACCAGCCATCCTGTGCTTTCAACCTCACTAGCATTACCAACTTGCCACAAGTCCAGGCTCCTTTCACAAACAATAACCTAATGGCAAAAGTAGGAGAGCAACAGAGTTCTCATCTTCCATTTCTAACCAGCATCAATAATTCGACAACAATCCTTAATTAAATTTTTTCCAGGCCAGTTCACAGAAGGGAGGGGGAAGTGGCAGACAGTATTTAAAACCCCTCAGTGATGGTGTGAGATGTAACTGAAAAGTTTCTAAGTAACTGAAATGTCTAAGTCTCCTTCTTAAACGTTCCTTAGACACTCAAACTCCTAAATTTCAGTGGAAGTAAGAGGACATGATGGTCTTAAATGTCTAAATCACTTGAGCAGGGGAGAGCAACTCATAAGTTCATTCCAATGCCTTGCAAAATGTTGCCCATTTATAAATGAGCTTTTTTCCTGGCTTTCCTCGATGCCAATTGAGTGCAACTGTTGGCAAGATCCTCACTAGTTTGTCTGGACTCCGAACCACTTTGTTGAATGCTTAATCAAGCTGCTCTCTTCCCTCTCCCAACAGAGGCCATTTATACAGCAAGAGAATCAGCTGGTCGATGAAGCAGACAAGTGGAGAGGGGGAGAGGGAGCGAGCTTTTTGAATGGGATGAGAACAGAGCCACGGGCACCTCAAGAAAGTTTATCTGGTTCCATTGCCAAGCACACACAGTGCTAATCTTTTGTTGCCATGAATATTCAAGCCCAGCTGCCAGCAACAGAGGGAGCAGCTGCAGTGGCAGAGCTGGCAGGTCCCCTCGTGGTGCCCTCGCTTGCCGACCCTGGCATCTGGGTCTGTCTGGGGGTGGGGAGGGGGAGATGCTTCTTGCATAGCAGACAATGAGGCACTCTGCAGCCCAGCCCCATGCTTCCTAAGCAGCAAGAAGTCAGGGACACACACCCTGGAGAGCTCAGGACTGTCCTCTCTTGCTGATCTGGTTGAGCCAGATGCTACAGATGTTTGGGGTCATGTGAAGACCTGGAGGGAAGGGATAAGTCTGGGACAAGAAAGAGCAACAGCTAGGGCGATCAAAGACTGCAGAACCGCTGCTACTGCTTGGAGAAGTCAAAGTGAGACAAAAGCCTGGAGGCCCCATGAGAAGCTAGATATACACAGCCCTAGGCAGATCGCAGCTCTTGTGGCATATTTGATGAAGGTAGCAGGGAATGGCGGGCTGGTGAAATGTCATTAGAGAAGTGCAGCACAAGTCACCAACAAGCTGGCAAAGAGGCAGGGAAATGTGATAGAAAAAGTGTGATGAGACGTTATGTCAGAGCAGACATCAATGCTGTCATGGCATCATTCTGCCCAACACCAAAGTTATCAGAAGCAGTAATGACCCTGTACTGGCATAGATCACTGATACCCACTTTGCTTAGCAGATCCACCCCTGTAACACACTGAAATACTATAAGGAAAACAGAAAGGAAAAAAAGATGACTGGGGAAGGCAAGACCAGGCTTCAGGGAGCACCCAAGGCTCAGATGTCTTTCCACCAAACAAAGGGTGGTACTGTCATGGAGCTATGAAGAGGGAACAAGCTAGATACTGCTACTGAACTCATCATTTCTGTGCACTGCTGAAAGCAGTTCCTAGGGTCCTTATTGTGGTCAGCTGTCAACTACCAACATTTTAAAACATTTACTCTCATTCTTCTGAGTCTCGATGTCCCTTAAGGAAAGCAGAGCCTCAGAGCAGCAATATGTTCATGTTCATAAGCATACCACCTCTCAACCAGGAGTGCAAAGTCTCTGCTCTGGTGTGTAACTTCCTCTTGAGTACAGGTACACAGGTGCAAGACTGACCAGTTCTCCAGGTTTTCTTGTTACAGATATTGGAACAGTGGAGTAGTTGATATTGCTAGAAAACCTAACAAAAACAGAGATACACAGGCCTTCCAGGGGAAAGAATAGCCTTTGACAGCTAGAGATGGAAATAGTGCAGTTAGTTAGCTATTGATCTCCAAGAAAGAGGGGATCAGGGTTTTAGAGACAATGATCAGACCTGGATGTGAATCGCCCAGAACAGTTTCTGTGAGCAATACGTGAGGAAAAATGAGACAGATGCTTGCCTTGGGGTGCATATTAGGATGCCACATAGACCAAGGTAAACATTCTTAAACAAAAAATTACTCGGCATCAGATAGAAAAGTCATCTCTTGATGCTCTTAAACTTGACAGTTCTCCTTCCTGACTCTGCCCTTTCAAACTCAGAAAGAAAGTCTACTCTAACTGCATTTGCAAATAAGGCATCTCAGACAGAGGGAGGAAAGTAGGAATAAAGGCATAAAAAATTGTATATTTCAAAATATTTAATTTCATTTTATGCTTTCTTTGCCTTCATTTGTACCAATTTTGGGAACAATTAATGTTTTACCTTTAAGAAGGAGCTATATTGATCCAGATAAACACAAATCTAATAGTACTGCTTGAATAATCTAATTTTCGTCTAATTGTAATTTACTTAATTTTCTGGCAAACTCTCACAGCCACCCCATGGTTCACGTGCCTGGCACACATCCCATTCAGTATTAGAATGGACACAGAATACAGGTGCTTCCCATGGATTTATGGCTATCTTTGTCCCCAGACTGATATTAAACGATAAACAGTTTGTGGATAAGAGCTTTATCCCTAGCAAATCCACCTCCTCCTGCTGCTGCTTTTTCACACTAAGAGGTCAAGGGTTTAGAAACTGATTTCAGACTCCCAAGCTGTTACCACCAAAGTGCTGATATAGCACAAGAAGAGCTGTGGATCACAAAAGGTACATTTGCAAGAATTGAAAATAATTTCTCATATTCCATCAGTACTGCATTTCCTTCCTCCAGGAAGGTTTCACTTTGGATTGAGCTATGTGCTTCTGGCCTTAGTCTCATTCCATATATTTTTCTCCTCTTTTTTGCTGTATTTGAACACAATGTTTCAATGCAGCAGCACTGATCTGTGCAACCTTGCTCTCAGAGTCTAAACTACTTTAGCTAAGGTGGTCTTGATGATCTTCTATTGTTTTGAAACACTGATCTGCAACCTCAAACAGGGTGACAGTCCCTGACTGTCCTGGGTGCGCACACAGCGTTGCTGCTGTGCCAGACGGGCACATTATAGACTGGATAAGCCATAAAACAAGAGTCTAGCAAAATTATTCAGGTCACAAGTAAACCACAGGGACAAGATGAGGCAGATTTCCCTGCGGAAAGTGAAAAGATGCCCAGAGCTTTACCTGTGGACATATTCAGCCTGATCCAGATGTGGCCAGTGTCTTAGCTGATCCTGCTCAGCTCCTCAATGGGCAAATGCCAAAACCTGACATTTATAATGTATAACTTCATACGATGGAGTTAGATGCTTGGTTTAAAATGAGATGAAATATTCAGTGCTAGACTACTTTGGGATAGGAGAGGGCCTGGTGGCTTCAGCAATATACATCCCAAAATGAGAAAGTCCCTACAAATACTGTCAATACTCTTGCAAGACTCCAAGGAAAGAGTTGGGGAGAGCTGAGCAACTCTTTATCACAAAGCACTGCAAAGAGGAGAAGGGTTTTAGTAGGGAAATAAGAAGGCGGAAGCTGACAAAGCAAAGAGAAAGCTGAGGGGTCCTATGCACCAGGAGTTTAGGAAAAGATGGACAAGGAAATATTTGGACTTTAATACCTGTATACGATTGAAAACAGAGCTGAGCTGCTACTAGGGTATACTCAGAACCAGCTGTGATGGGTTTTAATCCCATCTGAAGAAGGCTAAGCATCTTGGTGCAGCACAGACACATCTAACTCCCGGATGCTCAGCATCCAGAAGGGAGTCCAGATCCACAGGCTGGGGAAGCACTCCAAGTCTTCTCTGAGACTGACTCACTTGCAGGCATGAGATTCCCCAGTGTGACCAGAGAGGAAGTATGCCCTTCCCACCAAGGACGGCAGCTCAGAAAAATCTGGGCTCCCAAGGAAACAAGGAGTCAAGATCCCTCTTGCACTCATCTTTATGGCTCAATGGGTGCTGGGTTCCTTCCCCCATACACTGAAACTTTTTTAACAGGAGCTATTGAAATTACTCCCCAGCATCCTGTGCCTCTTCTCCAGTAAATACAACTCTTGGGAATGGGTTAGGTGACCTCTGAGCAAGGCAGGTACTAAGCTGTTCAGCACAATCTAAACAAAGCTTTTTCTGGGAGTAGTGATTTTATCATAAAGCAGAAAAAAATAAAAAGGCAGACTTCAGCTAAGTGGGAGAGGAGAGTTGGAATTTCTGGTTTTAAAACCTGAACTTAGCTTCCTGAATTCTGCCAGACTCCTTTTTCAGACATCTAACTCCTTACTTAAGCTGAACAAAGAATGAATGCAGTAGTACAGCTATATTTGCAATCTGGAAATAGTTTGTGTGTGTGTTGTGGCAGGTGGGCGGGTGTCTTGCATGCAATTGTGTCCTTACTGTGTTTGGCATATGTATTAAAATTTCCTTTCATCCCTCCAGTTTGACATAAGATCAATTACACAGAAAGGAAGTGTCTCGTGCTTTGGTGATGTGGAAGTTCTCAGCTCTCCTTCCCACCCTTCACTGGAGGCCAGTTTGAGGAAGGGCTGTGAGGGGGAGCATATATGCTCAAACCTGTCACCTGCTCTTGGTATACCTGCTGGTCACAGAAGAGGTTTGCAGAGGGGGCTAGGCGTAGCTGGTGGAGGCTGAAAGGACTTGAGTAAAAGAAGTGGGAGAACTGGTGGGAGGATGAATATGTGACGTCCACCTTTAGTGCCAAAACATCTCGTTGCAGCCCTGACTTGAGAGTGATCTGTGAGGAAGGGACTTATTTAGATGGACTTTCCTCTAATGTGCTCAAGGATGGGAATGAACAATGCCAGCAACAGTGCATTCTTTTCCCTCTCTCCTGAAATTCAGCCAATGGTACCCTTCACTGGGCAGGCTGCACTGCTTTCTGCAAGTCTCTCGAGGGGAGCTGGAAACACTTTCTCAGCTCACCGCTGCCTCCAGCCCACTGGCCATTTATATTTGCTAAGCCTCCCACTGTTTCCTGCATGTTTGGTGACATCCTCTGCCAGGCTAGCTTCTGGCCTATTCTCCCTGTTTAAATGCAGGCAAGATGTTTTTCTGGTAACTGTTTTGTAACAGTTGCTTGATATTTTGGGGGTTTGGGGGTTTTTTGTTTGTTTGTTTTCTTAACACAAATCTGGTTTTAATGCCTATATATTCAAAAAAGGAAGAACCTGCTCAACCCACAATGGCACTATTTGGTGCATCTCCTGAGCTCTGATCACCTAATCCATTCTTTGATGGGAAGCAGGCCTGCCAAGAAATGCACTGAGCCTGTAGAGTTGTCTGCAGGGATCTGTGTGCAGCCTGAGAAAAGTTCAGAGAGAAGAACCTGGCTTGCCCAAACAGTATTTGTCTTGTTTGCCAGGTGCCAGAAACAGCAACTGGACTCCATGCTGTGCCTGGTGGGTGGAAATATTCCTCATAGTTTCTACAGCAATTCCAATTTCCAATTCTGTAGAATTTCCTCAGTCTACTGTGTTACCTAGATGCTGCTGCAAATCACTTTGATGTCGTTTTAACATCTCTAGTCCTTCGTGCTAGGATGGTCCAGAAAGCAGAGGGTCTTGCTGACAGATTTAACTGAGGCTTAGCACAGAAAGAACAAACCACTTAATTCTAGATTTTCAAATGAAACCATTATGACTTCACATGGTGTTAAAGGAGATGTATCCTAACATCTCTGTGTCTTCCTATTGCATTCCCTCATTTGCACTCCTGCAGAAAATCTGCACCCAGGACAACAAATATGGCCAAGTCCTACTATAGGTGAACCTATTCAAACCAAAAATTGTGGCATTATTTTCTAACAGTGACTCATGCAAAGAAACCAATTCACTATAAAACAAAGACATAGCATTTCTTGAGACTTTCCAGTGTCACAAGAACAGCCTGATGCTGATCTTCTGGCCTGTGACCCTCTGTGGCTTTTGTCCTCAGAGGAAGATGAGGCCACTGCCTTCTTGGATGCTGGGGTAGACAGGCTTTACAATGTGCATAAATAAGAGGAAGAGCCAGAGGATGATTCTTCAGCACTTTATGCATCAAGTAGTACCAGATCCTACACTCACTAGCGGACAAGGCCTTCACTAGCACCAGTTAGCCATTGACTCACTCTTCATAAGCAGGATATTAAAAGCCACCAACCATCCAACACACACTAAGATAACTCCAAGCTGACCGTCTCATCTAGTACCCTTCAGACCCAGGAATGTGTTGCTGTGTTACCCATGCTGACAAGCAAGCAGAGTTTGCAGCCTCAGATTTTGCTCACAGTCCAGAAAGCACCTGGAAACCCCAGTGGTGAGTGTTCAGAGAGTGTTCAGATCTTAGAGCTCTGTGCTGCAGCAACAGGAAGGTTCTGCAGCCGCAGCAGTGACAAAGCTTCAGCTCAGGTGTCAGAGAAAGATAAGAGTGAATCCCAGGGCTGGAAAGGAGTATTTTGAATACTCTTAGACCAACCCCTGCCGGACCTGCCTACCGCTATCTGCCTTACAAGTATTCAGCTGTTAATGTTGTTCTTTTAAGCTCTGTGTTGCTCAGGCCTGTGCTGTTTAGCCTGCTCTCCTTGCCTGTGCTCTGTGTCTTCAAGGTTTCCATTTTCTCATGGCAAATCCTTCAAGAAAAGCCTGGAGACATCTGTAGGACAAGGACATAAAACTGAACTCAGCCACAGTTCACCAAAGTACTCCAAGTGCTTGTGATGTAGTGGGGCAATAAGTCATGATAAATCATAGTACAGTAAACTGCTTCTGGACAAATCCTTGTCCACTGTAACACTGTGCCATGCCATTTTAATACGAGCACTGTCTGACAGCCATACAAGTCTTGGCTGCTTCTATGGAATTTAAAGCTTCAAAGATTTAAAAAAAAAAAAGAGAGAGAGAGAGAGTGGTGGGTGGGGGGCAGGAAACCTAAACAAGTGATGTCAGAATCTAAACAACAAACAAAAAAGAAAATCCAAGTCTTTATTTTGCTGTCCTATTAGCAATGTAATTGTGGCCAGATGTATGTTGCCTATTTCTTCAAAGTAAACTGAATTTTAGAGAAAAAAACCCCTCGTTTCGCAATTTGCTGCTGCAGTACATCAAGTTCATGCCAGAGAAGAGTTGGCTGACACGTAAACTTTCCCGTTCATGCATCTTATGGGTAAATAACCATTTATTTATGCTCCTATGCTTATATCAACAAGAAACTTTTCTACTGGGTCACTGAAAAACTTTATACCATGTCTGAAAAGTGATTTTCTGTGTGCACAGTACATACTGCCTTTCAAGTACTGCATCACATGTGTCTAGATACAGCTCAGCACAACAGTATGGGACACAAAGCTGTATCCCACCCAGGTCCTCCCACTGGGAACCTCAAAAGTCCCAGCAGTGGCAAGTAGTTAGGTCAGGAGAAGTGAATGAACTGCAAAAGGGGTAAAGGCATTTCCTGATATGATACAGCTGCAAAAAGGTTCACCTGAACAGACCAAACCAGGGAGGATACTGAAGCCAGACTAGACTTGAGCTGCACTGGAGCTACAATCCCAGCTGCCCCTGTGGCAGGTGACAACTAAGGCAGAGCCTGGGGTATTTTGTGTGCCTGTCAGTCACGTGCAATAGCCACAAGAGCAGATGGGGCAGGCATGGCACGCAGGGACCTGCCTGTGCAGCAAGTAAATACACAGAGCTCATTCAAGGCGCTTTTCCTGAATGTACTCAGTGGTTCACCCTCAACCCAGTCCCACGTGTGGACAGTCGGCAAATTTGGCCTCAGGCCCAGCCTTGAGGCTGCTCTTAAAATTCAGTGTTGATGCAGCAACAGTGTCAGCTTTAGCATTGCATCTCTCAGGAACCCAGCTTCCCTGCACGCACACTGAGCAGGACTTCAGGCTCCACGCTCTGCTCCCATATGCAGACACATCAGACCAAACATTTTTCCAAGGTAACTGCTGTTTACTCTTCAGAGAGCTGCAATTGCTGGGCAGAAGGAACTCAACTCTTCCTGACAAAGCAAGCTGCCTGGAAGCAACGTGTTAGCTCACCCCAAACTGTGAATCACTTCTGAAAAGGCAGACCTCTTCCCAGTATGCTTGTACATATAGAGAATCTGCACAAACATGCCACATGTCTAAGCACATGGACTCAGCCATATGCACCCATGAATACACACATGCTTCCTTCCATGTGCGTGAGTGCGTGGACGTATCCCTCTGCCAGCACCAGATTTCTGGCAGGCAGCTCCTCCTGCCCTTGCCCCACAAACAGCAGGCACTAATTCTCCCATCTGCAGACTTCACCCTTAACCTCGCCTTGCTTTCTTGCCTGCCAGCAAACATGCCCTCTCTTTACCTAGTCAGTCTTGCAGTCTCCCCACCACTTCCTAAACTGGTGCTTTTTAATCAAGTAAATTCTCTGCTGAAACCTGGTGCCATCAGGGGCAGAGTTGGAAGGACCAAGCACTGCAGAGACTAGACACCACAATGTGCTGAAGCCTGTTCATGTCCCACCTCTGACTGACTCCCCAGTGACACACCTTAAAGACCCAGAAGCACACACCCTGAGCACAGAACACACCATCCACCTCTGCTTTGGTTTACTGCATTGCATGCCAATTATACAAATACAATAGCAAGAGATCACAAACATGAGTACCAAATATGCTGATTTCTACTTTTCTTTTGCTTTCTAGATTTATGTTTGTAGGTTCTTGTAATTCTGTGTCACATAGTGATATTTTGGCTCTAAGTCAGAGGCAGGAATATTCTAAGGCAGCTGGCTGAAAGGTTAAAAATTGAGTTAGTAGGTTTTGAAAAACAGCTTTAATATGAAGTGGTCATCTGCTTTCCTTATTAGATCAGTCTTTTTAACCTTTAGCTATGCTATTTAGCTGTGTGCTATCCATGACATTTCACAGTATTTGCAGACCTGACATTTTCCCAGCACTTCTGTCTCAATCAAATAGTGTTTCAAGAGACAACATCAAATCTACCCTCAAACTCTGCAAAGATTAAACCTTTACAGAGGACTGAATTGGGACTGGTTAAAGTGGAAATGCAATCACTTTTTTTCCCCCTGAATCTCTAAGTAAGTTTTTTTAAACCTTTACAAGTGTTAGATTCAGTCTAGGGTGGAAGTAGTGCAGGTGTTTGTACTGAGTGATTGTTCACTTTTTACCACTTCCAAACTTCCTCTAGCATTAGTTTTGACAGCACTGCTGAATTCAGAAAGCTTGAAAGACCATGCTGATGCCCATCAAAACCACATCTATATAATGATATCAGGTATGATTATCATGCCTTTTTCTAGTACCTCCTTCCTAAGAAAAACAATCAGGCAAAAATGAAAGGCAAAGGACAATAAAAGGAAAATAGAGTGTAGATGAGGATAACACTGCAATTTTGACCAAAAGCATTATTAAAACCAAACCAGTCCCCAAACTGGCCAGCATCTCTCTCACACATTTTATACCCACCTCTAATACTTCCTAGGTTGTGTTATTTTAAAAACCTGCAAGCTGGGACATCAAAGAGAGTCTAGGCATAAGAGGAAAGCAAGCACAGAATCACTGTAAAGAATTAATGGACAAAGATCTGTGGGATTAGTGGCTGCAGATTTAGGTCTGTGCACAGTCACAGAGGAGACTATGCAAACATGGCATGTAGAAAGATTTGCCTCGAACATCAGAGCTTCCTAGTCAAGGGTTTCAACACCTCTGCCTTGCAGAAGGAAGGCAAAAGGCAGCACAAGTAGATCTGCATCAAAACAACAGCCGAATTACTGCCCCAACACCTTCCTTCCAGTCAGGGCTGTCACAAAGGCTGGTTTAGTTTTGTTGGGGCAGTTTGTTATGTTTTTGGAAGGATATACTTTGTCCTTGAGATTTTTTTTTTTTTGGACAACCAACATTTGGTGCAATGCCATAGATTCCATCAATGCAGGAGCATGCTGCGCCTTTTCTTTCTAGACTGAGCCCCCAGCCTTTGAGACCAGCATGGTGTCTCTTGATCCTTCCAAATGAAATTAGGAAAATGGGCCGGCTGACTTGCATCTGCCCTGCACGGCACAAAACGGCATTGCAGAGAGGGCGCATTTGCTAGGAAAAGTAATAAATGTAATTTCCTCCATGAATTAGCTGTGCCACATTGGCTCCAAAAGGGGTCGAAAGGAGAACAAGAAAAGAGCCACTGTCTGGGACTTATCAAAGGAAGTGGGATACTGGGTCACACTTCAAAACCTAGTGACAGCAGTTCAAGGGATTTGATCAGACCCATTTCCTTAGCTCAAGTTTTACGGGGCAGTGGGTACCTTAGAGTGAGCGAGGAGCCTTCTGTCCCTTTGAGGAGAAGGCAACTGAAGGTTAGAGCAAGGAGATGGAGAGGAGGGCAAAGCAGGGCACCGAGTTGTACCCTCAGCTCTGTCAGTGCCTAAAGTGACCTTGTGTAGAAGCAAGAATTTCAGGTCAGCACAATGTAATTACTCTGGTTGGAAAGTTGCCAAGATTCTGGCATTAACATCCATACTGCCTGTAAAAAATGCTGCAGGGCCAGAACTATAGATTTCTCCAATGCTGGAAAACAGTGCTGGAGAGGTAGAGGAGCCTATAAGCTTTGTAAGCAGCCTGAATTGTTATAGTGCGAGTTGAAACAGCAGTTAAACTTCCCAAATATCTTCTTTAATTTAAAAAGCATGGCTAAAGTAAAGGAGAATAGTGGATATTTCCTCCCCCCTTTTCTCTCTTTAAGGAAAGGAAGAACAACTTCCCACGGATCTGTGGCAATTACATCCTGGCGCAACAGCACACAGATTATTTGTGTTTGCACGAGATTATTTTTTCCCCTCTCTTCCCCCACCCTCATTGCGTTTTGCAAATCAATCTCATTCAGGATGAAGTCTACAGCAGACAGAACAACACTCGATTCTAGCACTGTCCTGATACCAGAGGAAGACTAAGGAGCTACAGTGCCCCCCAAAAAAACAAAGGTGAAGCTCCTTTTTCTAAGCATCTCCTTTTACTTAACTGCAGTTCAGGGGAAGCAAACGGAGTGCCTTGCACTTGGCCGAGATTTTATCAGGGTCCTCTGTAGCACAAGAGGAAACAATACTAATGCCTTTCACTGCAAGCAGAAATATTTTGCACAACCAGGTGTGGAGGCTTCATATACAGGTTTTCAAAACCCAGGGGCCCGATCTAGTGCCAGAGAAGAGGAAGGGACATGCTAGCACAACAGCTGTATTGGATTATATTCATAATTCTCAGAAACATACAGAAACACTTTCCAGCATGCGATCACTTGCATTTCAGGACAAGTCTTGAAAAGGGAGAAGCAAATTCTTCCCTTCGTTGGCACTCTCCCCTTGACCCACAGGGGATCAATCAGCTTGTAAGCTGCAGAGGAAAATTTGCACACAATAGAGTCTTTTCAGATACAACGTTTGGCAAGGGCTCTTTAGGGGAAAAAATACTACAGCTTTAGTCAAGGAATGGCATTAACTGTTCTTTTTGCAAAAGGCAGAGGATATCAGTTACACAGAAACAGGCATGAAGTGATGAGGACAGGGGGCCCATGCTATAGACAAGCCTGAGGGCTTTTGAGACCCACGTGGCATCACTAGCTAGTGCACGTGCTGTCCTGCCGCAAAGTTGTGGCTGTAAAGTATGACTCCACTTTTAGATCAGAGCTGTGTCTCCTCACATGACTGTTGTACAGAAGAACTTGACAAAGCAAGATGCAACAGTCCCTGTCACCACCTCTTGCACCTTTTTCACCTTTGCTTTTTGTTTTTTTCTTTTTTAAAGCCCGGACTCTGAAAGCAGATCAAGATGAAACACTTGTAATTTTAAAGTTAGCTTCTGTCCTTCTCTGCTATGAAAGGAAGTGTAACAAATGCTGTCACAAAACAGAAGCAGAGGAATCTTATTTTTGTAAGTGCTCAGATTTCTTGGTCTTCTGGTATTAGAAGCCTGCTCTCTGAGTGGCAAGATTTCTTGAAGGCCTTGAGAGATTTTGCATCAGGACCCAGCTTTTAATACTCAAGCTGCAACATCAAACACACGTGTAGGAACACTATGTTCTTTCATTGCATTCCTATAATTTTTAGAATCTTAGAATGTCCTGAGTTGGTAGGGAACAGACAAGGATCATTGAGTCCAACTCCTTGCTTTTCTAGTTATTCTTATTTCATCAAAGCTAACAAGAGATGCATAGTCTACCCCTCTATGAAGGCTATCTTCTTCCCAGGGGAAAAATCTATAAACTATGCCTACAGTGATACTGCTCGTTTGTACCCAAGAGTCAAATGAAAGTCAACCTCTTTTGTACAGATTTTTGGTGGAAGCGCGTTTGCTTCTTTTTATAACAAGGGAAATGAAGAGCAACCTGCCAAAGAACCTCACACAACTGCAAGTGAAGCACTAAGTGCTATTTCTTGTATATGCACAAAGCTGTTCAGACCCAGCAAGCCCAATCCTCAAAACAGAGTTCCCCTTCCTCTATTTGACTCACTGCAATTGCATTTCACCTGTAACATCAGCCGATGTTGAAGCCTGGAACGTTTTGTGTGCCAGAGAGAATAGTTCTGTTTGGCAGATTTTAAAAGAGGCAAAAAAAGGCAGCCATGAGATATCTTAGAATATTAAAGATGATGCCCTGCTGTGACACAGAAAGCTACCTCAATAAGAGGATGAGAGTAAGCTCAAGTGAAACAGGAAAACTAACTACAAGCTTGTATTTTGAGCAGGGAAGGGAAGCTCAGGTGGTGTGGCATTCCAGTACAGACTGGCATTGTTTTGATCACAACACATTTTAAACAATGAAACTAAGCCATCTGTTAAACACTGAATAGGTGGCTTGCACAAGACTGCAGCCTTTTAAGTATTCCTCAGTTTCTGACAAATGAAGACATGAAGCAAAAGAATCAAGAAATCTCCGAGTACTTACAGCAAGGTCACTGGATTGCAATATGATAGTTCCAGTGGAACATTAGGAAAGAGTATTTTCTTTGTCAGAATAGCAACAGTCTAATTTTCTGGCCTACCCATGCATGATTGGGGGTCTCACATTTCTGGATGATCTGGATTAGTGTAACTTTAATCTGTCACAGCTCTCATTCCATCACCAGCTCTGGCAGTAATCCAGGCAGAGGACAGAAAACCTGCAATACACTTTCTTTGGGAACCTTCTTCTCCCCATCTCCTTCATACACATGGTGAACGATCTTTTTCTGACTCAGAAATAGGCCTGTCTTATATTCCTGTTTCCTCTGAAAGCCACACAGCCACTTTCCCCAGGTATCATTCTTCCCATCTGATCATAGCATTACATGACTCAAGGCCATAGAGTAGGCAAATATTAGGACCAGGAAAGTGTACTAAGATTTTACACCTTCAAAGAATAAAAGCATTAAGCAAATAGCAACTTATGAGTTATTTTATTTGGTTCTGGTTTGCATCAGTTTTGAGAAAAAGGTGTTGACTGCATGAAGAGTCTTTCATTCGGTATCACAATAAAAGCAAAGCAGAGGGGGAAAAAAACCCATCAATATTCAGTCAAAAATAGACTCCCCACATTTTCTTTGGTCATCCCAGTAACTGAGAGCAAGGAACAGAGCCCTGCTGAACAAAAACTAAAATTGTGGCATTTCTCATATGTGCTTGCAGATTTAACTGTGATAGTAAGGAAAAATATCCCACTCCCCTTCATGCAACTATCTACCATGTCTCCCTCAAGTGAGGAGCACAACATTCCCAATGCAGAGTCAGCTGTTAAAGAGGCACAGCAGCTCCTAACACCATCGTGTACCAAAGTTGGCATCACAGTGGGTTTTGATACCTCCTGTAAGCTATCAAGAGATGAGACACTCCTCACCACCATATCCTCTTTCCTGCTTAGGAGTACTGTTCAGCTTGGCTCAAGAAGATATTAAAAGTTATTCTCTAGAAGTTTGAGCATTGATTTGTCTTATCTACTCAGATCCTCCCCAGTCAACACCACTGCAAAGCAACAGCTTCAGGGAGGTATAGAACAGCTGGGAATCCTAATCAGTTCAGCCACCAAAGCTTATGCTGCCTGTACACAAACTGCATCCTCGCTGTTCTGCAGCTCTTAGCACTTATCTGGAGCTCCTGAACACAGAGAAGCTTATGAAATGTCCTGCCTCACCATGACCTGTCTAGGACTCAGGAGGTACAGCATAGGAGACCACTTTGTGGGGGACTCAAAAAACATATACCATTTGTGGTTGCGGTGCTTCCTAGCTCTTATTAAAGAGAAAGATTAGCCTCTACAAGTATCTGGTCTGTTCTCAGAATTACACACTACCACAAACAACCCCCGCTCAGATTCATTCTAAAGCTGGGGTTGCTATGAGAGAGACCCTTTAAAAATAAATTAAAAGCGTGCCATCTGTAAATAAAGCAACCTGAACCTATGAAGCCAGACATCTTCACTCGGAAGAAAGGGCCTGAAACCGAAGGCAATAAAATATCTCAGTGGGACTGTTGGAGTTTAAATTCCCTCTTTGAAGTACCTATACAGTACTGTTATGTGTGCTAATGAATAGCTCAGCATTCTCAGACTAGTTAAGCACTACAAGGAATTAGAGATGCCATGTGCCAGCCACTATTTTCTGTGAATCTGCTAGCAATGCTTTTGCTGTAGTTTGACCCTCTGAAACCTTAAAAGTGGCATAGCTAAGGGTTTTCATAGAAGGAAGGAAGGAAGAAAGTGGAAGCAGGTGTACCGGATAAAGAATAAAAACCCTGCAATTTATTTCTGAAGAACGATAAGTACCAATTTCAGCAGCAGCAAACACAAGTCTTGAGCAGCACTCTGGATATGCAAGTGCAAGTAAGAATCAGACACATGTAGAAATGCAAGTTACCTGTTCTCCAATGCTACTTATACCTTTTGATTACGTTCATTTCCAAGAGACTACGGCCAGAAGAAACACTTAACTATGCTGTAACCAGTAACGACTCAAGTGCTTTTGAACATAAAACATCGCAGCTCTCTGCTGCTTAAAACAAGACTGCACAGGACATCTTTGACAGGAGGCGCACAGTATTACCAGGTGGACCAAAGCCAGGAGTCAAAGCCAGGATAACAGCAGAGAGAAAATAACTGTGATAAGCTATTAAGAGCAGCTCAGCAGCTTCTAAGCTTAGCCTCACTTTTGCTAGTAGGAAAGGTTCTGGACACTGCTTCATTGAACACACTGCCTTAAGTAACACAGCCTCATTCATTTAAGTATCTGCTAAAGAGCAGCATTTTAGGTCTTGTATGGGCTTGAAGTGACATTACACTGCACAACAGCCTTGAGAACACTTTCAAGAAAACATATGGAGAGGTATAGTCTTAAAGACTTCAAAGCCCCTCTACTTTTATTTCTGTACTCTAAATGCATTTCTACTTGTCCCTTAAATAAACCCTCATTCTCCATTCCTTGCCTTAAAAGGTTGATGTAGAAGCTGAAGTACATCCTTGTGAAGCATTGTAACTGGTGTGACAACCTCAATCTACATGTGGTCCTGGGAATTCAGTGGCAGGACCTCAGCTTAACCTCCAACAGGAGGAACCAAGCTCAGCAGCATTACCCTTTGCCAGTAATCAATTAACTCAGCTCTACCAGCTAACAAATATAGTGGTCTTTTGGAAAGATTAATGAGGTAGGGAAGACGAACATAGTCCAGACTCTAGATCTTCTCCTGGAAAGCCTCCCTTCCCCCTACACGCATACCCCTACCCCAGCTAAAGAAGTGCCCTTTGAGAACCAAAGGCCCCTCTCCCCAGTCTCTGCTGCCCAACAGAGAATTCTACCCTTTACTCGTAGCCTGTGTTGTTACCACCTCCCAAGTCACCTGTCCAGACTCAAAGAAGCAGTCCTGCCACCGTGTTCCCCAATTTCCCATGGCAGAGAATCGTTAACCCTGCTGCAATACTGCACTTTGAAGTCTGCTGATTACCCTAGAATCAGTTAACACCAGGCAGGTGTCTGGGCAATAACAAAAACCAAAACCAAACAACAACAAAAAGTATTAACAGTATTCTTTGGAAGAAATGTAGAATAGAACCACAAACAACCCCCATTCCCACCCCCCCACTCAGTTGTTTTTACTTACACTCTGATCAGTTCCAAGAATTCTGGTTTTCACCCAGCATGCTGCTGTCAGGATACACACAGTCTCGCAGTTGACTCTCATTTGTCATAATTATTTTTTCCACCAAGAGAGACCCTGCCTTAGGAATACATGTTATCTTACGTATCCAAACTCTCAGCAGTCCGAGATACAGTAAACTAAATAGCTCACGATCATCAAGAGATGAAAGTTTTTCTCACTTGTTCTACCTCTTCCCTCCTCCCCACACATTCCTTGTCAGGTCTTACTGCCCACTGATGTCATCCACAAGCCAGGAGAAACAAATGCCAGCTCAGATACAGATGAAATCTCTGCCTCAGGCTTTTCTTCATCCCTGCAAGGCTTCTGGGCAAGACCCAACTTAATCAGGGGTCACCTGTTCAACCAAATGGCTAAAAGCTCCCATCTCTTTCTAGAAACATTGGTGTCTCTAAGACAGGAAACAGTTCAGCCATCCTCTTCCCAGAACATATACAGAACACGTTCACAAGTGCCTCATAGGCACCTACAAAGATAGCCTGTAATGTTGCAATGGTGCTAAATTAAGACAGTTAAATGTAGTCTCTGAAAAATATGAGGAATTTGAGATTTCCCCAACACAGTAACTACTCTGACTAGCTTTCACAAACAGTTGCAGAAACTGAATTAGATAAGATGGCTGTTATATGAATTAGCACTTGGACTCCCGTGTGTCTAATGAACCCCAGCATCAGATAAAAATTTTTCTCTGTTACAGTTCTCTACACAGTTTTTTAACATGGATTCTCTAGCATCTCAAACGTCGAGCATACAGCATAGATATTGTCTATGGAACCACAAATAAGAACCATTCCCCACCATCTATTTTCAGGGAACTTGTAGGAAGTCAGTATCTTTACAATTTATCTGTCAAATAAAATTGCATTTGGCAAATAGATTCAGAAACTGTAGAGGGAAAACACAGACAGAAGAAAAAAAGATGTAACAAATGTGCATGAGCTCAAATGCTCAGGCATCATTTCCTTAGAAACGAGGCTAGGGACTGGGAAATCCTGTAACCAAGAGCACTGTCTGTAGCCAGAACATCAGGATTTAATAGTAAAGTGTTATGCTTTAGAGTCTAAGCTCCAAAATAAAAATCCTCTGCTTCCTCCAGATTATACAGCTGCAACACACTGACAGGAGTAGGTAGTGATTGCCTTGTAAAGTTCAGATGTTAATGTTACTAGCAACAAGTGCATGGTTGCACATGATACAGATGAGATTGTGATAAATATCATCTTTCCACAGAACTGGCAGGGGGCTGCTGTATTATCAACACTCAGGGTAAAAGTAATTCTCTGGGAAATCATCTGCATTTACTGGTCCATAGAATCAAGTCCAGATTTCATAAAAACTCCAAGTAGGTCTTGAACGAAGACGGCAATTTCACAAAGTAAAGGGGATTGATGGAGAATAAATGGAGAACGGTCAAGCATTAGCACTTACTGCAGATGTGTAAGGCTGCTTTTTGAGAAGGTTCTACAATGCAAATCCTTTGCCAAAATTCACAGACAATGGCACCAAGTTGATTTGGGGGCAAATGTTACATGGCTTGTTTCATACAGGGATAGTTACTAATGGAAACGGTCTAAATGCAAATAGATTTCAAACAGTGAAAATCCACCCTATAAGTCTTGCACGGGAAACCAGTGAGTTATGAGGTATATAACTCCTGTAACAGTGCTCTAGAGAAAGTCAGAGAAGACTTCTTCCTGCAAGGACTCCACATTAGTTCAAATGTAGACTTGTATGTGGCAACAGTGCAGCTGTCTCAAGGTGCAAAGCAGCAGAATTTGCTTGAAGATCTCCAAAACATATGGAAGTGTAAAGTAATTTTTTCAGACTAGGCATTGAACAGTGCAAAGGTGATGCTGGTCTGAGGATCTTCCAGTCTTGTGGCAGAGCTAGGGAAAATTGTCTCAGAAAAACAGAGAAGGGAAAGTATTTCTGACCGCTTTGGTTGGTTATAGGTCTTGCTCACAAGAGGATTCAGTGTTCATTCCTAGCACTATGGGCACAATCTCTGACTCTCTGGATAAAATCTTAACCTGTCAGTGGTGGAAAGTACATGTATCTTCAGAATTCTTAAGAGTGGCTGGAACAAATGGGTTCCTCTACTACTATTTCTTTAACTCAAGAAAAGGTGCCTGGTTGTCCAACAGTGCAATCTCAGAGCTAGTAGAAATACAGGAAAAAAACCCCAAAAAACAAAAAACCATGAAACCTGTTCACAAGCTGATTATTATGCAGATCAGCAATCGTTATCCTTTCTCTCATTACCTCAAATGCTTTCTGCCATCTGTTGGTAACAAACCTGCATCTGGCAGATTACCAGAGGAGCCCTAATCAATGGGTAATTGGGGTAGAGGATTGTGTGGACAATCCTGGCAATGAAAGCACAGAAAAACTTACAGCAGGAGAAGAAAGTTTGCCTTTCACAATCATAAGATCCTACACCCAGTGTTTCTCTACTATTCTGACATAATTCCTTCTTATGGGAGTGTGGGGAGGGGGAGACACAGATCTGTCAAGCAACGGGATGAATTATGCCAGCCCCTGTAATGTATCTCAAGCAAAAGGTTAATTTCAAACAGATTATGCCAGTGAGTGCTGCCAGAAGAGGCACGGGGCAGAGAAAGCACAAACACGCATGAGTTTGCATTTCCACTCTTGCCTCTTAGAACCATCTGTTAATGATATGTAGAGGATGCTATGGACTCTTTCAAGTAATGTCTCCTAATTTAGTCTCTTACTGGCTTCTGATAAGAAATGTTCAAAATGTCCTCTGCAGGCTTTTTTTCTCCAGCCATACATTCAGGCTCCTGCTCCAGTCCATGTAGTTCTTCCAAGTTTGATTGCAGCAGCAGATATAATATTTGCATTACTTCTCTGGCTTCTGAAAGAAACAAAGGTTTGATATAAAAAAAAAATAAAAAATCACACTTATTAGTGCTGAACTCCCAACAGAGACATACTGACAGATTTCAACAGAATTTCAGAATGAGGCAGTGTGTCGAAGTTACTAGATTCCTATAAGTTTTGAAGGAAGCAGCAGCTCGGTGGAACACAGAAATCCAGCCAGTGCTTCTTCCACTAAGGGAAAGCAAAGGGGAATTTACTGCTCTGCATTCCTGCTGTCAGCTGGCTGGTCAGTCAGCAAACACTTCGAGCTAGTCTGCACACACGTAGCTGACAGATGACCACCACTGCTGCTGTCCTTCTCTACCATGAGCACCTAGAAGGTGAGAGATGAAAGTTTAAGTGGCAATTGTAGAGACTTCTAAGAATCAGACTTTATTGACTCACCTTTCAAAGCGTGAATCAAAATAAAAACAGTACTGTACTGTTTGAAAGATCCAATCTATGCTGTCCACCCTTCTGCTGCCCTACATAAACCCAGAGGAAAATTTCAACCAGAAAAAATATTCAAAGCATTTGATATAATAAATCAGAAGGCTAAGTACCCTCTTAAAATTAGATATAAGGGGGTGTTAAAAGCAGTGATTTTGGGGGTTTTTGTTTTGGTTTTATTTTTTTACTGTGCCTTTCAGGCCACTGCTGTGCTATACCTGCTTTCACTAGCCCCAGCAGCTAGGAAGGTACACACATAATGTCTACTGCCAAGGCACCACCGTGGGAGTGCTGCATTCAGTGGAGCATGGAAGGAACAAGGAATTCTTGTAGTAAGAAAGTGGCCCAAAGAAAAGAAGGAAATTGAAATCGCTATAAATATCTAAATGCTGCCAATGCCCACACATGCTGGGCTGGGATCCAAAGTAACTGTTTTGGGGCAGTAAGAATCCTAATTAGGCACCTGAACATGCAAGAGCAGCACCAACACCCAAGTTAAGATGTTAATGAGACAGTGGCGGAAAATCAACATTCTCCAGTGATCTAGTATCCAAGGCTGCTGTGACTAAAAAGTGAGAATGTGAATCTTTACTATTCAAAGGAACTAAAAGGAGACAGAGGAACCCACTGAAACTTGGTTTTAGAAGCATGTTCCCAAGAGATACAGATCTTATTTCCTTCCTGCTATTAAAGGAAAGGGGTGACTTTGGTATGTATTGGACTACAGTTCGGCAGGCAGCATCACTCCTATTTATGCAAATCCAACAACTTTTTTTTTAATATATATGCAGTAATGTCCCTGAAATACTGAAATCTCCATCTAACATGCTGGTTCAGTTGCATTTACATCCCCACAGACAGTACCCATCTGGACACAATAAATTTTTTTAGGCTACCATAACCTTATGTTTTGTGACCCAATCATATAACTTAAAACTTTCAGACAGGGAATAGAAATTGAGCTGGTAGGCAGAGATTTGACACACTGCATTTTGGGGGTTTGGTTTTGTTTTGAAATAGGGATATTATATGACCTCATCTTGAAAGGGGGAAGAACTACCCCACCTCTTCTGTACAGGATTGGATAGCTCTTTGTCAATGGGAGGAATACCTTCTCCAGCCATCTTGAGCCTCCCATACACAATAATGGTATTATTCAGAAAGAAGGGGACACAGTGAAAAGCCAAATCCTCTTCAGGTGTCATTTGTGCCACTGAAAAAGCAGTGAAAATATATTAAAAAAAAATCCAGACTCAGTTCTTTAGCGTGACCATGGTATTGTGGGCAATCTCTTTAGATTTTAATTTTAAATGTTGTTAAAACAACCATCCTATTGCTTCACTGCTTGGACAGCCCTGAACACCTACATGGGGCAACAGACAGGTGATGTTAATTCAAAAATGTGATACTTAATTGTCCTACTGACACTTTAGTTGTGACTCAGCTGTGCAAGTATTCAAGAACATCTTAAGTATGTTCTTGAACATTCCCGAGTATTTCAACACACAGGCAGGATAGTTTAGGAAATAAAAGCACCTAAAAGCCAGGTATGACACTCGGCGGCATCTAGGAGAGCTGTTTGTACATCCGTAACCCTCTTGAATCCAAAGTGTGCTCTGTCTTAGCCTCTAAAAACTCCTCATTCCACCAATATAAGAAGTTTGTAGATCATCCTCTGTGTCTGTTGCAAATTATAAAATCTGAGATACCTTTTCCCTCACAACCTTCCCCTGCTGTTCCTGTCTGCGACTCAAAGTAGCACACTTTTCAGAAACGGATCTGGCCAGAAGCAAGTTATTTTCACAGCCTGTCCTAATCCTGCTGTATCAAAATAAACACAGCAAGCTACCTTCATCACACTACCCTGTTGCTGCTTTGGTCTATCTCCCATGTTTCATCCTTTTGAACCGTTGAAGTCAGTGGGCCTCTTGTTACCCTCTCTACATAATTCTCTTCCTTGGTTATTTTTCAAGCGTAGCAGGAGGGAGATCTACCGTCCACCCCCTACTAACCCTTCTTATATTTAGTATTCACGTCAGAATCAAACAGTTCTTTGCTAGAGCAGTAAGGAGAGACGATGAAAGTAGTGAGTGGCAGACAGAGGTGGTTGCTGACTTCGTGCCTGTCACAGCGACTGAAGAATTAATAAAAAAATATACAAGATGCCAAGTATCACACAGAAATGGTTCCACCATCGCTATTGAGTCAGGGTCTCATATGGAAGCAGTCAGCTCCGGAAGTGTTCTGAATTTTGACAAACAGGCCAAGGGACCGCTCTGAACTTCTGTCCAAGACCCGACCTACGTGATTTTGGTCGACTTACAGAAAGCATGCAGCAAGCTTGTTCTGGCATAGCAATATGCAGATGGGCTCAAGGATGAGCAGAAATACCTACGCTGTGTGTAGAAATTCTTCCTACTTCCTTATTTCAACATAAGTTCCGCCTGAACTTCCCAAGTCACTAATTTTCTTCACAGCCATAACACAGAGTATGACAAGATGACTGGCAGGCAAATAACCCACACCTTTACTTTTGGCCCACTTTCCAGTTGCCCCTCCATAAGGATACAAGGCTCTCTCGAGATTCTTCTGAAAACTCCTTACTACTTTGTGCCAGGTTGGATGGGGCCTTGAGCAGCTTAGTCTAGTGGGAGGCGTCCCTGCCCATGGCAGGGGGGTTGGAACTAGATGAGCTTTAAGGCCCATTCCATCCCAAACTATTCTATGATTCTATACTTCTGTAACTATGCCACAGAGAAAAACAGCTGTCGGGGAACCAGCATTGATCCTACACCAGCAAAGAAACTATTGCTAAGGTTTGCTGACTGCTGAATACTGCTATACATTGGTGTACTTCGTAGCCTTTTAAAACTAGCTGCATGTAAAAGTATTAGGTAGATGCAGGATCACAAGGCATTTCTCCATCAACAGCCATAAACAAATTTAAGATTCTACTTATAAACAAAAAGTCCACGTGAACTGATTCGCACTCACTCCAGCTCAGAGAGGACATTTCTGTCCTTCACGCGTTCCCTGAGAAGTCTGAGCTGAAAAACATTTAAGAAAAAAAAAAAAAGTTACTTCACAGCTTAAACTTACTTCCTCACTGAGAATTTTCAACAGAATGAAAACAAACTCTGGCTTATTATGGAACGGGTTTTCAGCATGTTATGTTTTTGTTAGATGTTTCCTGTACTAAAATATTTTTTTGTTTTGGAAACCCCACCACTGGAGGTCTTTGAAGCACATACAGAGGATTACCACAAGCAACCCTCCAGAAGAACTTAGCAGAAAGATGACAGTCCTAGTTGTTCCAATCTCATTAACTGGGCAAGCAGGCAAGTGTTTGAGACAGACAGTGAAACATAAGGAAGTGCTTTTCTCCCTAAAAGGTTGCTCAGCAGAATGTACCACTGTAACACAAATGCAGATGCCACCCTGAAACAGTCACACAGGCAAGTATTAAACAAAGAATTGGGACATCTAGGAGAGTCAGCCTCAACTATCAGTCTCCTCCCCACCCAGCAACATTCTGCTCAGACTTTTCAAACAGCATGTGCTCATCTAAGTTTATGGCCCTGTTTACAAGCATAGTAACATATGGTTCAGCCACATGTATAGTTGATCTAAATAAAGTAATCCACATATTAGTGTTACCTTGATAGCTACTATGAGAAAAATTGGATAATAGCTATTTTGATAGAACAGTGTTAATTATAGAATCACAAAATCACGAGGTTGGAAAAGACCTCCAGGATCATCAAGTCCAACCATACCTATCAACCACTAAACCATGCCCCTCAGCACCTCATCCACCCATCTCTTAAATACCTCCAGGGATGGTGACTCAACCACTTCCCTGGGCAGCCTGTTCCAGCGTCCAATTAGCCCAAGACCAACCATTTTTGACTACCTCTACCTTCAGAGACTCTTACCAGAGAATAAGTATCTTTTCCACATAGTGAAAAAGACACAGCAGCCATCCAAACCAGTTGGGGCTGCTGCTAATAATTGTCATGTAGAGACTGTTGGGATAAGTCCTAAAAAAGTAATACAGCATCCCTTGTGTTCCTTTTCATTTGGGACATTCGTAATTCATACAAAAGTATTGGCCCAATATACACACCTTTGTGTACAAAAATAAAAGAGGAACAGAGTTGAAACATTAGAGATCAAAACACACCAGATCTACTCAGAGAAAACCACACTGTGCATCCTGTTTTAAGAAACATGGGAAAATAAGAGAATCTATAGATAGGAGCAAGTTTTTTATTAATGCAGTTCTGCGGTAAGAATTTATTTATTAGAAAATCTATTCAGTATACATATGCAATGAGTTGAAAAAAGACTGTTGAATAACTAACTAATTGGAAAACACAGATGTCTGCTTAAGCACAGTCCAGCAGCCTCCAAGTGTTCTGAAGATCATATCTCATGCCAAGTGATCACCACTTGTATTTCAGTTGCATTGAGTGGAGAATACCTGCTTTTGGATACCAAACCATTGCTCAATCCTTTTCATATAAGCCGCTACCTACAATGAACCATTCAATATGGGGCATGAAGTGAGGGGTAGGCTATATGGTTCAGCTTCTCCCAAACGTTTTCATTGCAAAAAACTCTTAGTATTCTCAGTTACAGATGAAGTAAACAATGTGTTAAACAAAAGGCTAGACCAAATCCTCTTCTGAAGACAACCCAGCCTAGAGCAAACACAGCAGCATAGAAGGAATATATAAACTGCTGCAAAGTAGGGAAATGCCAAAATTACTACCTGACACACGTCAGGTACAGCCTGTACATGCCTTTATAAAACAAGCATATTTGTGTGGTATTTGGAACCATACGATAGAAATCTCTGTGCAGCAAGACAGCCTGATGTTGTACAGACACACCAGCTGTGCTTATTTCCACATGAAGCAAGCTCTGCATCTCAAGTGTTGAATTAAAACAGCTCTACAACCACTATCACAAGGGCCATGAAACACACCAGGAGGTCTGAACCCAACACCGACCTGCCGCAAGCTGGAAACTGCCCTTTGCTGAGCTGCCCCACAATGACAAAGTCTGAAGGATCAGTTATAGCTGCACTTTCAACCTTAGAGTGCTCCTCTGGCTTCTTTGTTTCTAAGCAAGCAGTCTTACTCAAACAAGCTGCATCCAATACCCCTGGCCATTGCAAAGAAGAAATGCCTAAGCTCCTTTTCCCAGTTTCAACAGGTATATCTAGAAAGTTTGTTTAATCTTTTTACCCTCCTTCCACCTGAAAGCAGCTGCAGGTCAGGTTGCTTTAAAGCTTCAAATAAGTAGCATGAAGCCCTTCCATGAGATCTGGGAGTGAAAGAAATGAAACACCAAATTGAGGGGGAATTATCACAAGTCTCAAAATTCAGAGCAATGGCATGAAGCTCAAATCTTAGAGGGAACCTGAGGTATAAAGTCTGGACTGGGTGTGATCAGAGACAGCAGATAGTTTAGGAGCTGAATCCATACACAACCAGCTGCAAATTTAAGGCACTCCCGTAACATTCCACTTTCAAGGCCTAAGTTCTTCAATATACCAAAATTCATATTCCAAAGGAAATGAGCTTTTTTTCCCTTCAGGACCTCAATGTGGAAAGTACAGATCCATCAATATCACGTTCCCACTGGGGAAGCTTCCCTAAAGTCAGATACATTACTTTATAGAAGCCACCATTCCCTCCACTTTCTAAGGGATCTCTTCCCCCCCCCCCGTACAAAAAGGATAGGAGATCCTGGCTAGGCTCTCTGCTTTGAGGATGCCACAAGATTCACTCAGAAACACAACACATACCAGAGTGAATCCCACAGTACTCCATCTATTCTGGAGAAAAATATTTAATCAATTTAAAAAAATCCAAATTTCTGTATGTCTTCTATATTTCAAACCTTAAATTTTGGCTCAGCACACTTGTTGCATTTTCAGTCTGTCTTCCCAGTACTCAGTACACAACTGTGGCGTGAAGTGGCATACAAGATATTCCCACTCCCACTTGCCCCTTTATTGGGATTGTGACCCCACAATTCCTAAGTAAAGGCAAACACACTAACTCCCCTATTTATGCAAGTCAGTGTCCAATACCATACTACAAACCCAGCTTCACTTGTGTTTTTAACAAAACATACTAGTTTTGAAATCAGACAACTAAGAGGCTGGCTCTCATTCACTTCTACCATCTCTGCTGCTGAAACAGTGTGAAGAGGAAGCAAGCAAAATGGCCAGACCCAAGGCCACCAGATACCACAGCTCCAAGCCTCAGGATGATATCTCTAGGATTCACTACTTCAGCTAGGTCAGTAGGAACTTATAATGTAACGCAATTAAACAAAAGAGGATTTACACTTTGTTAACACAGCAAATCCAGCTACTGAGTTTCAAAACTTGGAAAACATTGATCCATGAACTGAAATTGCTTTTTAAGGCACTGGGAACCTGCTTCAGTTCCTCGCCATTTGTACCATTCTTCCTCCAGTTACAGGAATGTAACTTACTCTTACCTTCTCTGCAGCAAACCTCAGTATTGAAATGGACAGCAATGACATCTAGTGGCTTGTTAAGAAGTTGCCTTACTGGATTTCCAGCCCAGTCATTTGTTTTCAGAAAGTAGATAAAAACCACAGCTCTCAGCATTTCAATTAGCTTCCAACCACATAGAGAAAAATCCTCTACAAACTCCTCCATAACACACACTCACCGTTGTCTCCCCTAACTCATAGCATTTCACCAATTCCTTGCTCAAAACCTGCGAGAAGTGAGGGTAGCACACACAAGTTTGCTTCAGGCCTTGTCTGCACAACTACATTCCTCCAGTGTAAATCTAGCTACAGATATTTGTTCTGGTTAAGGAGGGTAGGGGCTCTCACCCACCCTTTTGGTTATGCTGTTCTCTAGCTGTATTGAAGTAAATGGTAGAGGTTATGAGCACAGACAAGGCCAAGGCCCAAGGCCATAATCATTTGTAAGAGCTGGTACACAGTTTGTTTGCAGCTTAAAAAAAACCACCAAACATAAAGGACTATTATTTCTAAAATTTAACTATGCTGAAATTACAAGGAGAAAAGATAAAAATGCTATTCTGAAACCAAAGAGGAAGTGATCTTGCAGCTTAGATTTATGGGAGAACACAGGCAGTTCACTTCCCCTAAAAAGCCCTCTTGCCTTTTTCACTGAATTATACTTTGAAGCAGCCAAGAAGCACAGGTGAGTGGTTACTGAAACTTTGGAAGCATGTGACAACGTAAGGAAATTTCAGAAGATACCTTTGTGTAGCTTCCTGTACTATTGGTGCTAGCACTTTAATCACCGCTGGACTCTTTGCAGGCATTAACACACTTCTAAGCCTTGACAGCAAATGATGTTAAAGATTTTTCAATTAACAACAGTGAGGAAGCATGAGATCTGTGGTATATCTATCTGGTGCACAAGCCTACAGCTCTCAGAGAATGCTGTGTACTAGTCATTTAAAAACAAAAAAACAGTTCTAGTTTTGTGAACTCAGACATATTAATACCCAAGAATGGAATCAGTAGGTTCTTGAGGTCCCTTCCTCTACCACCCCGTCTCAGGGGGGTTTTATTTACTTGCTGTGCCTCAGTTCCAACAGACACATGCTTCCTCCAATATTATAGATGAGCAGACAGATCTCCCAGGAACTATCTATGTGCAAACAAAATAGTTACTCTCCTGATCACAACAGAAACAATGCAGCTGTTCTATAACACTAACAGGAAAAGAATAGTAACTCCAATATATCAGGAAAACATCCTGTAAAAAAATGCAAAAGTAAAGAGATGTAACAAGTATTAAGAACATCTTCAAGAAAATAAATAACTTCAAATTACCCCGTGTCAGAATGAGTTGTTACTCATGCTCCTGCTGAAAAGCACAAAAATAGTCACTTGCCTTTGACCAGAAACTGGTTTGGGTGGGGGGAGGTTTCTTTATAATAACATATACAACCTTAAATATTACACTGCTTACACGAAAATTTGATCATTCAGGAGTGGCCAGGTATAACAGGTTTAATGCTGAACTTCAAAAGACATCACATTCAGTTTCCATTACAAATTCTTCAGGCATACCCATTGATTTATTCAGAGCAGAAGGATGTCCAGAGCCCAAGAAAACTACAGCACGTGGGGTTTCTGAACCGTTCCTTGATGGAACCACTGAAAGAGTCGTTTCTGATAAGCCAGCAACAAAGAGTACCACATGGTAATAAGACTGCCTACCCCATGACTCCAACAAAGAAAAGTGGATTAAAAAAGGAGATTTCAAAGCCTCATGTCTTTCTACTGCCAGCTCTGCTTTTTATTTACTCATGTCATTTTACACAGATAAAATTAATTAACTCCAGGCTGAAGCTCCCGATAAAACACGGATGCTCTTCTGGAGCTCTGATGGTTATCAAAATTCTTCGTTAGCTCCTTGAGGAAACTAATTTTCATTCCTTTTCAATGATGTGAAGGCCCATTTCTACAACCATATGAAGAGGGTAAGCGACTAGCAGATTGAGAGGTACTCAAGACAAGCACATACATTCATATGAAAGAACTGAAGGGTTGTTCAGAAGACAGCATTTTCTATTGCCTAAATTACAAGAATTACCATTTTTCATTTACATCATTCCATTCTTCTGCCAATTACTACCTTTGTGATTAAGCCCCAAGCAGCAGAACTTCATTAAAGTTTTAGTTTCTTCAAAAATAAAACAAGGAATCCTTGCTAAATCACTGAAGAAAATCTTTTGTTCCCTCTCCCGCAAAGTAGTCATCAGCTTTTGAGAAGAATTTTCCAAGTGAGAGCAGTAGACAGAAACACCGATCTGCAGCCACCTCCAGAAAGCATCAAATACTGTAAGGAAGGTAAAAGACCACCTGGTCACAAGGTACTGGCCTCAAATGGCAAAGCAAATTTCACACCAACAGAACTTTTCAGTAGCCTACCCTTGAGGGAACCTATGACAAGATGTCTAGTGCTCAAGTGCAGCTTGAAGGGGACCACAGCAGGACAATACAGGTGGGCTGCGTTCCTGTTTGTGGAGTATCAGCTGAACCATTACTGCTGCATCGAACAATTTTGGGTTTGGGTGACAACAAAACCAAAATCCACTATACAAAGACAATCATGGTAGAAACAGGATAGAGAGAGGGTGGAAGGAGTGAACAGGCTAGGAAGCATTGCGAGAAACAAGGTGAAGAGTACCTAGAGAAAATTCAAATGTACAGGCTTGTCCATAAAGCCTGCGGGAAATAATTTTACAACTTGAATTGTAGGTAAGTGACTTAAGTGTACTATGAGACACTCCTGCTTGAGAATTATACACATTCTTATATTACAATGCATAGAAACATGTATTTCTGTAGCATGATGTTTACAAAAAATATATGCATTTGTCCTTTCACGTTCTTTCCATGCATGTGGTTATAGACTCAAAGCAAAAAAGGAAACAGAAAGCAATTCTAGCTTTCAAAGTGATGACTAAAGACTACACTGCTTAGTGTTCTTCACTATCTTTCCCTTTAAGCTTCTCTTCACCAAGACAAATACCATGCAAGAGGGAAGACACACCACAGGCTGTTCCCATTTCCTTCTGGACAACAAGGCACTCCATTAGCTTTACACTGAGAACCCTGGAAAAACTGCAAGCACAAAGCACCTCCTAAAAATACTCCAGTGGGTTCTAACTATTGTTCGATTTCTCAGATAGCCATACCTATATCTCCCTGTTTTCAAGACTAGCTCTCCGTAATCATGATAACATGACCCCACAACAGTTGCCCTGGAGTTCCACAAAAGCCACCGAGTTCCCGCTTCTGGAGGTTATATTCCCACTGCAGAAGCTTCACAAGTTGTGAACAAAACTACTTGGGTGCATTCAGTGTTACAGGTTTGGAAAACTACAGCCAGCTCTGCATCTCCTCTTCATACTTCTGGGGATCAATAAAAGGCTTGTCAATGGACCGGATCATCAGCTCACCACAGTACACACATTCGGCTGCCACAATGTCATCAATGTCAGCTTTGATCTGTTCCCGGCTCTGCTGCCCTTTCCCCAGGCTAATGGTATCTGTGTCCTTGGGACGATGGTGGCTCTTGGAAGGCTGACTAGTAGCTGCCAGCTTCTTCTGAAGATCTTCAAGTTTTGCCTGCTTATAGGCAGGAAGGTTTGGGAAAACTGCTTGGAGGAGACAGTCATAATGGAACATGTGACCACACAGGAAAAGGTAAAATGGGCGGTTTAGAAGTGGAAAGTCACAAGCAGCACATTTTTCCTGAGGCTCCACAGAGCCATACTTATTTCTCATTTCCTGGATGTCCTCTCTGATTCTCTTGGCACTCTGCGTGGCTTCTTCCATCTCCCTTTTCAGCTCCTCAATGTGCTTGTTGTAGTCCTCCAGGGAGTTACAGATCGCTTCCTTGAAATGGTCAATAGTGACAAAGTCTGGAAAGAATGGCAGGACATCTTCAATCTTCAGCAGGGCACAGCTAGAGAGGCAGGCCATCGCCTTCTTGACATCTTTCTCCTCCTGAACAACATGGCAAGCAATCTTTAACCAGAGCTTCTTGCGGAGTTCCTCATCATCTTCAGGGAGATCTGCACAGGACTTGGCAAGATCAACATCCACCTAGAAGATGGACAGACAAGGAATGTGAGTTAAGTTTCCCTCTTCGTTTATCCACCATTCAACTTCAAAGCCTGCTGTCCATCACAGTAATGGAAGTTTTCTATCAATGCCTGCTATCTCATTGCCTAAGGCTACACTACTGACCTCCTCCTTGTTTACAGGTCAAACGCCTCCTCTTTCCACCAGCATTACTGTCTGAAGATTTGCTTGCTATCCAGCAGAAAGCAGCAAAGCCCAGCATAACAATAAGGGCAAATCCATGTTACAGTAGCTTTGCTGACCACACATTTCAGCAAAGACATACTAATGCCAACAGAAATAATTCCAACATCTCCCTGAAGCTCAGATTAAGTTGACAAAGCCATTCTTCTGTGATAATTGTCACAGCTAAGAACAGGAAGCAATTAGAATCCTGAACAACAGCTATACAGCTCTATATGTTAAAGGTATTTTATCTTAGAGACTGAGGTTAAGAAAGACAGTATTCTCCCTTGTATTTCCCATGCCCCTACCCTCAATTATGACTTGTCACAGCCAGCTGTCTACTGAAAACAACTGTGAAACCACAGAAGTATATTAACAGAGACAGGTCTTTCTTCCCAGACTTAGCTGCACAGTTCCTGCACTGCCGAGTCTGTCCAGCTTGGTGGTTCAAGATCACTTGAACAGGCTACATTCTTATACATCATAGCACACACACACAGACATACCTGTAAGGCAAGATCCACAGCCTCCTCATATAATTCCATCACTTTGTAAATATGGACACATGCACGGTGGTGCCCATGCTCTGCACACAGGCGCAATGCGTACTTCAGGTCGTAGTGGATCCTGTTTGGGTTGGTTCCTGCTTGCTCCAGGTATGACAGCAGTGAATCCGGCCGACACAAAGCGTAAAGAGATAACAGGTAGTTGTGAATGGCTTGCTGGGTTTCCTCCAATTGATAGACACAGAATTCCATATATCTAATGGCTTCATTGATCTGCTGGGTGCTGGCACTCTGGCTATAGTTAACAAGGGCTGGAATGAGGTTCCTGGCATCCAATCTAGAGCCCATAGAAATCCAAGCATCAACTACTTTCTTGGGAATATGCTGGATGAGGACTGGAGAGAATTTATAGAACAGCTTCTCATCTCTGTGCCTGGACAGCACATTTAGAGCTTCATCGTACTCATCATGCTGGCAGTGGTGAGCCACTACACGCTCGTAGTCTTGCATGATCACTGCAAAGTAGACCATGTGCTCCGTGTCCCCGTGGCTTGCCAACAGCTCATAAATAGATGCCCGGTTATTAAACAGACAGTCTTTATTTTTAGGACTGCTTAGGAAAGTGCGAAACTTCTCCCGTGTATCCAAATAGAGATTTCGCTGTGACGGATCTCCTTCCAATATACCTAGCCAGTTTAGGTATAGCTCTGTTAACCACGTGGTCAGCAGAGTTGTCTGTGTCTTCTCAGAAGGCTTTAAGTTACTTAGCTTCTTAATCAGAAACTCCATCAGGGCCTCTTCTTGCTTGGCTTCAATGAACTTCAGTGCAATCTCTTCAAAGTAGTTCTGGGTCAGTGCATAACATTTTGCACTGTCTAGATACCTCTTGTTTTGGAAGCAGTGCTCTGCTTCTTTTGCCAGCACAATATCTAGGCACTCTGGACGGTCTTTACAATACTCTTTGGCTAAATCAAATTTATTCATATTCATATACATCTTCCACACATCCCTAGATTCCCGCTGGACGTGGTAGCGGAACACTACTTTTTCAGTGTGGATCCATATCTGCTGTACTGTGGGATCTTTGATCATGCGTGTCAGTAAACCAAACTTTTCCAGGAACAGATCTTGAAAAACAACCTGCCCATTCAGAGTGCATATAGCCTTCACTCGATCAGGCAGCAGCAACAGGAAGTGAAACTGGGTAAGTACAATGGATATGGGCTTATTCACAGTTATGTCAATATCAGAAGGATAAACCCAGACCCGTTCATCACTCAAAATTGAATCAGGACGGCTATAGTCCAGTGTACCATATAAAACACCATTTCCCATCATCCAAGCAAAGGAGCGTGGGTTGGAGCGCAGTTTTGGGGTGTAAAATGCTATCTCACTGAAACCAAAGCTGGCTGGAAACTCACGGAAGCTGGGCAAATGGTCAGCATGCATAGCAAATATGGAGCTGAAGCCTTGCTGCTCTGTCCCTTCTGGCACTTTGCCAACAAACTGGAAGAGTCTCTTTCGAGTGGTGGCTATAATAAAAAATTTCCCTTCCATCCCTCGTTCAATCTCCAAGCAGCAGACTGGGGCAGGTCCTGATTCCTCCTCCAGGGTGTAGACCTGTCGGAAGTACTGGTCGGGATTAGTGCTGAAGAGGCCTCCCTCGCTGACAGAGATTTCAGCCTCATAGATCTGCCCCTGGGCTGTCCCCACCAGGATAGGCCCTGTGTTGGTCTCTGAACCGAGAAATTTGTTCCAGCCCACACTTTCAATCAAATGGCCTTTCCATCTGGAGAGTGCTCGCACCTTCTGAACACTTCTGTTCAGGTAAAGGCATTCACTGGTGTTCATAGCAATCAGGAGATGAGAGCCTGCCAACAGAAGAGGGATATAGGAAGGAGATGGAGAGAATAAATTAACACTGTGCCTAAGCAAGCCAAATTCCTAAGGCTTCTAATCCTCATATTTGATAAGCTCCAATATCAACATACTTAATCCAAGACTTTCCCAGACATTAATAGGAATGTGGCGGACTTCCATGTTGGATCAGAACGGCAGTCCGTATGTTGCAAACTTAAACCACTAGTCCCACATGCTTCAGCAAGAAGTTATTCTTCCATTTCAATAAGTGTTCTGAAGACAAACAGTTCACAGAGTTCTCTCTTGTCCCTGGCAATTGGTGACAGATATGAGTATCTCTTTCAAAATTTTTGGTCTTTAAAATCAGACAAGGCTGCACTGAGCTGCGGATGTTTTACAGTCCTTTAAAAAATTATTATGCAAACATATACAGCACAGGGTGACTGCAAAGATTTTGTTTTATTGGTTTTAGCAGCATTGCTCAGAACAGCCTAATAGCATGTACTCATTTCAGACAGTTAAAAAGCAACAACATACACACAACAAGCCAGTGTTTTTCTAAGAGTATAGGGGTAAATCAGTAGGCAGGGCCCCTGGCAATAGAGCTCTGCCCACAGAAGAACCACCTGTTCTCCTTATTTACAGAACAGAAAATGAACTCCTTCACCAGTGCTTGTTACATACATTCAATTGCACCTGCTGCCAACCACTGTCTTTGAATATACGTAGTACACTGCCTCACCTGTGTGGTCCAAAAACATCTTGTAGACTTTGGCTTCATCTTTGCGACCCAGCTCTACCTGATTAGGTTCATCTGGCTTCCCAAGATCAATCCTGCAAAGAGAAACCATGACAGCATGCTTCCAACAAAAGTTCAAGTAGGCATAACCGCTTAGTGTTTTCCATATTTGGTTCATGTCTTCTTATCCCGTTTGTGATTGTGAGTTCTCTAGCAACTTAAGGAAAAAGAAAAAAAAAAAGAAACCAAGTAATAACTTCTGGTCTCTGCCAGCATTACCTGAGAAGGGTGTCTTTGCCAAGGCTCATACAGAGCTGGTTAGAGGAGACCACTAAGCTGTTAATTTTCTCTGGAGGTGCAAAATCAATCCTTTGCTTGTTAAATATAGGTGTTTCCTTCTCCAGTCGTGCATTCACATATCCTGGAGAAAGAACATGAACACTTAAAAACAAAACAAGGCAAAACCTACAACAACCACTCCCCAACACATCAAAATCTAACCTAAAGGTCTAGAAAGAGCATCATCACCTGCTCTGAGTTACACTGAAAAGGGATTGTGCTCCATGGAGCATAAAAACAGAAAGCAGTACTCACATAGATACATACAACAGCAAAGAAAAGCAGCAATATGCTTTACTGTCTTGTCACGGAACTGCAAGCTTCTCATATTAATTTGAAAGCACATAAAATTCCAGCGTAAACTAAAAAAAAAAAATCACATAAACTACATAAAAAGCAGAACATAAGGGTAATTTGTTTTCCTGCATTGATAGTTTATTTGTTCAAGGCAGGAAAGAATGGCTGGCATTGCATAAGACACAAAGAGGGCTCTGGTTTGACACTCCCATACAAGCTACCCAGGAGACCACTGTGGTATTAACTGAAATGTATTTCTCTCTTAGTCCACGTCAGAATTGAATGAGCTACCATGCTTGACATCCATCATTCACAAGCTAAAGCTATTTTTAAAACCATGCGATTTTTTGTATCCACACAGCAGATTTTGTCATAGAAGTCTGTTGGATTATTTGCTGTAGCAAACACAGCAAAAACCTACAAAAGAGCTCAGACCTGCCAGTGAACTGCAAAATAAGAAGGCATTCATAGAACATCAAAAAAACCCCACATCTTATCAAAGTTTCATCCATATCTCTCCTATGAGACAAGTTTTCCCAGTGACCAAATGTTCCATATGCGCAAAGCCTTATATAACCCTTTGACAAAGAAAACAGCAGAGGATCTCAGTCTGACTACATCGCCTCAAGCCAGAAAGCATAACTGACACATTGCCAGGTTAACCCTCTGCTTCGTTCCACATACAAGTGAAGGATTTCTAAATCAAGCAGATCTATACAGCCATTAACCTGGACAGTAATATTAAAACTGAAAAGAGCTATAGCAAGGTAAGGCCAGTCATGGCCAAAGTAGCTAACTAGAAAGATAAAAATGTAAACAAAGAAAAAAACCCAAACAAACCTTGGGATTGTATCTCAGGAGAAAAGACTGCTTCCATCCTAAAGAGCATAGGCCTGACACTCCCCAGACTGGGACTAACAGCACTGCTTCAAAGCACACTCAATACCTATAACTTCCCACAAATTATCTGGAAATACTCTAAATGGAAATGCCCTGTTGAAAAAGCCAGCGCAGTTGTGGAAAGCAGCCTGCTAACACTACAAATCCTTTAACTGCCTGTTCCACCCATGCCTTCTCCTTGTCTCTGCCTCAATACTAGACCAGCTGTAGATCTTTAAAGTACTCTTGTTTTAGAGGAAAGATGCACAAGCAAAAACAGACAAAGCAACCACAAATATAGTAGGCAGCCTTTTGCTTCGCACATATTTTTTTTCTTACACGTTAATCCACATCTTAAACATTATCCACTTATGCAAATGTGCGTTCCTTAATTTCCATTTAAGCAAAACAAATGTTCTTCATTTCAGATTAAGGAGCTGCAATGCCATAGCTTAAATTTGTCAGTATGAACTGTGGTTCAAAACATGCAGACAAAGCTTCCAAGCTGCAGATTCACATGATGTCTCAGCTAACCAATAAATACAAATAAATATTTATATATATAAAAAGGATTGCTCTGCTGGGAAAAAAACACATACCAACAGATCCCCAAGCCACATTCATTCAAGCACTCTTGATTTTTTTTCCAGATTGCTACCAGGCAAAACAAGACTGATTGAGACAGCAAGGAAACACAGACACAAGAAGGAAAGGGAACACCTTGCACCAATACACAGGTATGGGTTTTGAGCTGCGGTGGATTTTTGTTTGTTTCTTTTGTTTTGGTTGGTTGGGTTGGGTTTTCTTTTTATTCATTCATAGTTCAAGTGAGTAGATTGGACTCCAGCATTCTGGACTCTTTAAGACTGTATCTATTACAGTTATAAGAGCTCCAGAATTTTAACTAGCATCCATACAAGGAGAAGATGTACTTCTTTAGCTTACCATCCTCTATACAAAGGGGATGCCTATTTTACAACATGCATTCCTTTCAGTCAGCTCCTTCATCCTGACCTTAAAGACTCTCTTCTTTTCAGGTGAGATTCTACTGCAGTATTACCCATCCTGATTTCTGAGCAAACCTGCATGTTTCCATTAAGTTTTTAATTTGTTCAAAGATCTAAGCTCACCAACATCAGTCAAGTCTAGTAGCTCAAAGTAGGTCTTTTCATGCTGGCACTGCAGTACTTTAAAGCTTGCTCTGCAGCAGTACTTCAGATTGGTAACCAAACCACTGCTTGGTTATCTACAACTTTGAGCACCTGCCATTTAACAAGCACAGGGAGCAACTAACTGAAACAGAATAATAAGTTTTAACACCTTCCAAAATTTCTAACTTAACCTTTAGGGCTGTTTTCAAGAAGGTAACTATTTACTTGCACCTTTTTCCAAAGTCAATTTGCCTAAACTTCAGATTGCTCATAACTTCTACCATCTCAAGTTTTGTTTAAATCACCAGTGCAGTCTGATTTAAGAATTAAAAACGTGATTAGGCTGTGCCTTTTCAATTAAGTAGTTTCCTAAACTTCTTTTTCCAACATCGTTTATCAGCAAACAGGTAGATTTCTCAATTGTAGACAGCCATGACTGAAGACAGTGCTGCAGCAGTCAGGAAGAAAAACCAGGTCCTTGAAAACCTATTTTTGATGAGGTGGCTTGTCCTAACACTGTTTTGCACAACACCTACTCAAGACAATTATTGGTTACCTAGTATTACACAATAAAATAACTATGTATGTTAATAAAAACAAGGGGAACATATCTCCTTCAGCACCTACACTTGGAGTAATTCTGTCTGTGTATTTATGCTCAATAGTATATACAGAATGACATAATTCATCAATTCTTGCCACATGTATAAACCTCACAACCAGATTTCCCCCAAGGTTAGCAGCAGGTAACACTATATGAAGAAAAGAAACAAACTTGAAAGAACATGTCCACGCAGTTTCAAATTTGTAATTAAAAAATGCCAGTGCTGCACAGCAGCTGGTACTACCATGACAATACCAGTTAGAACAGAATCCTCTCGTAATTTAAACTTCCCTGCCACACTCAATAAAATATTGTGAGGTGGCATCTAATAGTAAACAGTTATTGAACCTAATAAACCTCGAGTTTATCACGGAACATACCTGCCATTTGTTTGCTTTCTCTCACATGAAAGAAACAACTGACTGGTCATCATACCTTTATGTTATACTGATTGGACACCTTCCCAAACAGCACAGTATACCAAAGCTTCACAGACCTTGACAGAAAAGTATAACAGTGATATAAAATGCTTTCTTGGTAATCTTCCACAGCAGCAAAGCTGCCATCATGTAGTCAGCCTAAGGGAAACACTCGCAACAATGAAGCCTTTGGCAAACTGTCCCTGGGTCAAGAAACTAACCCCATTCAGGTACAGCTGTGCACACAGCCAGAATACCATGTGATCTAACAGTTGGGTTCCTCAGAAAGAAGAAAAAAATGGGGAAAAAAAAGGGAAGAAGGAAGAGAAAACAAAAAAAAAAGAGGGGGGATGGGAAGCAAGCTGATAAGATGATCTCAGACAATTACCACAGCTCAGAATTGAGTAGTGTTTCTACCACACATCACTTCATGGCATAGGAGGGCACGGCCTTATAAAGCCCTCCCACAGGCAAAAAGTACATTGGCTTTGCTAAGACAACCTGCATTACATCCTAAGCTTCACCAGGAAGCAAGCGTTCCCTGAATCAAAACATGTCCCATAGCAAAACACACAGGTGAATGCTACGGAAGTACAGTGATACACCTTTCCTCAGACACAATCATAGAATCACTTGGTTGGAAAAGACCTCTGAGATCACACAGCCCTACCTGTCCACTACTAAAACATACCCCTGAGCACTTCATCTACCCGTCTTTTAAACACCTCCAGGGATGGGGACTCAACCACCTTCCTGGGCAGCCTGTGCCAGTGTGCAATAACCCTTTTGGTGAACAAACTCTTCCTAATGCCCAATCTGAACCTTCCCGGTCCAATCTGAGGCCGTTCCCCTCATCCTATCGCACGTCACTCGGGACAAGAGACCACCACCCATCTCGCTGCAACAAGGCTACAATCTCCACACGCCTGACATGCCCTACTCCCGATCCCACCCCGAACGAACGAGCTGACCCCTCGCTTGCCTCCTCTGAGCAGGCAGGCCGGCAGCGGGGCTGCGGGAGGGAGGCCTCCAGCCGGGGAGAACACGGCGTGCAGCGCCGCGCTGCCCCCAGGGGCCGGCCCGAGCACCTACCGGAGTGCGGAATGCCCACGCTGGCGCGGCTCTGCTGCACGGAGGCGGAGCGGTACAGGGAATCCTCGTACTCGTCCAGGATGGAGGCCATGGTCACCGAGACGGCCCGGCGCCCCAGGCGCGCGCCCGCCCACCACTTCCGCCTCCGCCGCTCAGCTGAGCAGCATCACGTGATCGCTCCCCCGGCGTCACGTGACCGCCCAACCCCGCCTCCTCCCCTTGTGTCATGCGCTCGTCGCGCGTCCTCCTCGAGTCACGTGGCCGCCCGGCCCCCTCTCCCGCGTCAGGTAACCCTGTTCCTTTCCTGCGCGCGCCTCCCGCGGGGAGTCATAGAATCACTAGGTTGGAAAAGACGTTTTAGATCAGAGTCCAACCATTCCTGTCTGCCACTAAACCATGTCCCTGAGCACCTCGTCTACCCGTCTTTTAAATGCCTCCAGGAATAGTGACTCAATCACCTCCCTGGGTAGCCTCTGCCAGTGCCCGATGATACTTTCAGTGAAAAAATTTTCCTTATATTCAATCTGAACTTCCCCTGCTGCAGCTTGAGGCTGTTCCCCCTTGTCCTGTCCCCTGTAACCTGGGAGAAGAGACCGGCACCCTCCTCCCTACAATCTCCTTTCAGGTAGTTGTAGAGAGCAATAAGGTCTCCTCTCATACTCCTCAAGGCTAAACAACCCCAGCTCCCTCAGCCGCTCCTCGTAAGACTTGTTCTCCAGACCCTTCACCAGCTTCGTTGCTCTTCTCTGTTTCCCTGCTTAAAATGGTAGCGGGAGGGCAACTCGGGGTGGCAGCGTGGTTGTTAAGTCTGCCTCTGGTCGCAGACCTGACCCTTGTGTGCCTCCTAATACCCTGCAGGCAGCCACTCTGGCCATACCCCTGCTTTGAGGTGTTGAGGTGCATGCAGACACAATGAGGCTCACAGGCGCTGGGCATCAGTGTGGTGCCTGAAGCTTCTGGTCGCTGCCATCTTGTCGTGTGCATGATAAAACGCCCGGCGCACAGGGCCACAAGCTTTGCTGGGATCCCTTGGTTGTAATGGCGCTGCAAACGCAGTATTTTCTAGTGATGGTACTGATGGCAATGAGGAGTTGGCTAGGTTTGAACAGCCCCATAAAAACTCGCATGCTCTAGAACTCTTCTGATGCAAGAAGGAGTTCTATTACAAAAAGTGAAATATTATTGATTTAAGATAGAGTTAAGTTTCATCTAAGTAACTGTGTTTTTGAAAGTTAGAACGAACGTCCCTCTGCCAGGACATTTCCTTTCAGACACTGTTCATTCTTTGGAGATGAGAACATTTTGTGTGCAGCATGGTCTATGCTGAACAGATGAGTCTTCTCCTGTAATCCCCTCTGTTTGCAGTCTCTCCTGATCTCAAATGCAAGGTCAGGCAGAGCTGGAGCCAGCTCCAAATTAGCAAGAGTTCTGACTGTTGTGAGGTTCATGAATTAAAATTAGTCCTTTGCAAGTAATAGCGTATGCATAAGATTTCTGGGAAAAGCTATCCATATGCATGTCAGTGGGAAATATATTCTATCCCCAGGTTTTGTCTCATTGCACATGATTGATGGCGACTGCTTCCTTGTGCTGCCCAGGCTGGATAAAGGATGCTTGCTTTCTAAAACTCCAAAATTAGTCTTAAGGAGTTTATTTGCTGGCATTTTTGGTATCACTTCTGTAGCATGAGTGGTCAAAAGTGCTTTATTGCTAAAATAATGCTTGTGGCAAACCATATGGGGATCCAGCATAAGGTTTTGCTTGAACTCTCCTACATTTTTTCTGCAGGTTTATGTCAGTTTTCTAGACTCTGTATTGGACCCAGCTTCTGTATTACTAAATAGTACTTCGAAGCTGGAAGCGTTCTTATGTTCTGATTAGTCCAAGAGTTGCTATTTCCAGCTTTACCCTCTAACTTGAACTAGCAGAATTTATAATATGAGCATTAACAAAAAGGCTAATCTCTTACACAACATTTTTGAATTTCATCATATATAAAATGAATGCAGATGTATATTCTGTCTGTTCTTTGTAATCTTGACAATGCTTTCTGGAAGGAACAGAAAAATGTTGTTCTACAGGGTACGGGACAGTTTGCAACACAGAGAGAATCCATTACCTGAAGAGAACGTCTTCTTAGCTTGCATGTCAGGTGGCGGTGAAGCATCACCAATAGCAGTGGCATACGGGTGGCTTTGCACGAACAAAGGTGCATCTCCTTTTTCTCTGCCCTTTCACTGGATGCCTCACCCCATAAACTAGGGTTCTGGTCTGCATTGCTCAGCCTCAGACCTTTTCCCCAGCACTGAGACAGATATTCTAGACTGTGGTTTTGCCAAGAGAGGTTGGACCAAAAGATCCTTGAGGTTCCTTCCAACCTGGTGTTCTGGTATTCTGTGATTCTATGATATGCAGGTCCCCTGCTAGCTGGGTCCCAGGAAGCTTCCATGGCATGTCTCCACAGGGTCACCTCTGCCTACTTTGCTAAAATTCCAAGGTGGTTCTTTCTGACTCAGCCTGTCCACAAGTGCTAGCAGGAGCCAAGACCCAACTCCAGCCTCTGCTGTTTACCCTCTTTACATGGCAGCTCTGAGCCAAAACAACAAAACCACATTCCCTTGCTCTCTAATCATCCTGATCATCATAAACAGCAACTGTTCTTTTTCAACTTCTCATAAGGTACACACAAATTACATTAGAGTTAGGGTAATGAGGTAGGAAGGGACTTCTTGGACTATCAGATCCATTCTCCCACTCTTGTAGTTGCCACATCATATAGTCCTTTCTCTGTTCCTATCAAGCTCTGTCTGAAAGTGTGGGTAATTTTTCCCCTGACTGCTCCAGCTCATACCTGTTCCAAATGCTGATTACTCCTGATTTCAAGCTCTGATTTCCAGTCTAACGTAAGCTATGGCTAGTCTGAATCCATTTGTTCTTGGTCAAAGACTGTCCCGTAGTGTAAAGGACATTTTAGGGAATTAATTGCCTTTTTAATCAGCTCCAGTTGTTGTCTTCATTCAAATGTACCAAATTCAGGATTCACCAAGCCAAGACATCCTTGCTTTTCTCTTCTTAAAAAGAGGAGGCATTTAAGGCCCATCTAAACCTCAGCTTCCACAACACTGTCTCTCTGTCAGTCCTGTCTGCTCTATCCAGCCCATACTTTGTGCCAGTATTGGTGTGTGTATGATTGCAGAGTGAGCCAGTTCAGTGCCCTGCAGCAGATGATTCTGTGATCCACAATCTAAACATGAGTGCTGGTGCAGAAGAGAGGGCAGGAAGGCATAAGTGTTGGAAGAGGTATGGGCAGAACAACAGCGGCTCAGCTTTAAATGACCTGAACTGCCCATGAGATAACCTAGTGACACAACTGTAGTTTGAGTTACACCCTGGATTTCCTCACAGATTTCCACTACAGACGTACTAATCAACACGTTGACGTTGTACTCCTCATCAGAGGAGAGGGGAGACCTCATTGCTCTCTACAACTACCTGAAAGGAGGTTGTAGAGAGGAGGGTGCTGGCCTCTTCTCCCAAGTGACAGGGGACAGGACAAGAGGGAATGGCCTCAAGCTCTGCCAGGGGAGGTTTAGGCTGGACATTAGGAAAAAATTCTTCACAGAAAGGGTCATTGGGCACTGGAACAGGCTGCCCAGGGAGGTGGTTGAGTCACCTTCCCTGGAGGTGTTTAAGGCACAGGTGGACGAGGTGGTAAGGGGCATGGTTTAGTGATTGATGGGAATGGTTGGACTCGATGATCCGGTGGGTCTCTTCCAACCTGGTTATTCTATGATTCTATGATTCTATGATCACTCCACCTCACTGTCTACAGAATGTTTCTTCACTGTGGTCACCATAAAAAATACGCTGCATTCTTAAAAGCCATAGGCAAATAGGTGTATTTTCTCAAATGCAACAAAATCCATATAATACCAACAAAGATATGATATACAGCTGGGCTTTCATCACCCTGCAGGCACCTATGTCTCCCATCCAATCAAGAGACCTTCTCCCAAGAGAGACACTCCCCTAGTGACACAGTGCCTTTAAGTGATCACTTGAATTCTGTGTACAAATGTACTACAGTAAAAGAAAGTGCTGTGGCTGCGTACCTATGAATAGCATGGTTACTCATGAGAATCTGAACTGGAACCTACATAGGAAGCCATACAACTATTATAATTTACACTGGAAGAGATCAAAGCTCGAAATGAGTTTGGCAGTGCCCACCTCCTAACCATTAACCGACCTCCCAAGCTCAACTCTTTGCCAGAAGCAGACTTCCTGCAGAGCAGCAAACACTGGGAGAATCATAGAATCATAGAATAACCAGAGCAGCAATCACAGGTCTGCTTAGCACAGCTGCTCTGATGCCTTGAGACGTTTTCCCACAAGTGAACTATCAAGATCTGTTGATGCTATGCATGCACTCCAGAGCATGCTGCCCTTCATTAAGCACATGGCGTGCCCTCATAACCCATCAGTGCTAGAATGAGCATACAAGCACTAGAAGGGACAGAAACATAATTCTACAGTTCAAAAACCTTTTTGTTCATCAATAGCACCCTGTGGCTAATCCCTCAGTTCTGACCCTCACGGAAGATCTGTAAATGACAAGCCTGAGGACTGAAACTGGTAATTCGGTGTAAAGAGTGGTCCTACAGCATTTTATGGTTTTCCTAGCAATCGCTCTTCAACCCAGCCCCTCGTTGTTCAGTGCTAACTGCCTGCCTTTCCCAGTTTCACATGGGGGATATGAACCTTATCACCTTCCTCTTGCTAATTCCCTCACCCTTACCAGTATAAGTGTTAACTCCTCTTTTCCTGTAAAGTGTCTGATTGATTGCCATAATTAAATTAAGCTCTCAGGGCATCCTTAGTCTTAAGTTTGACGTTCTGATTTAAAGAAAGGGTTTTGAGTGCCTTAAACCTTGGCCACTTTTCACATTTATCAGTTGATTTATTAAGAGATGTACTTCCTCCAGCAGAGGGCAACAAACTGCTAAATTGTATATAGAACATCTGAGAGGAAGAACTGTGAAAGTCTGATAGGAGTTGAATTTGTCTTTGAGAAAAGGTCTCAGTACAATACAGCTGCTTATCTTTCCTTGGAACAGTAAAGAATTTTTTTTAAGCTAGTGGCTCTGTCATTTCATTTAAATTTATGATCATGTAATCTTAAAACGTAGTATAATGGTGGTGTTGTAGCTCTTTGCCTCTGCATTTAACTGGAGTGGCAGTGAACATATGAACCAGAACATCTCTGTGCACCCACTCCTGACATTGCTTTTGTTTCCAAGTAGCAATAAAGTAATTCAGAGGCCAGGATATTGGGAGCTCTATTCTCATGTTGTTTCTTTACTTTTTATATTTTCTAAAAGACATTTCAGAATCACATCTCCAGTGCACACCAGAAATACCCATTAGCTGCTGTAGAATCATAAAGTATTTTTATTGCTGTGGACTCAGAAACTATGGAGCTCCTATCAATCAAGAGCTCTGTATGGGAAAGCAAATACTAGGATATTTCTTCCTTTGATTTCAGCTGTAGTAATTTTTCTGTGAATAGCTGAAGCCTGATTTTCTGCTGACTGGTGTGTGGTGGCTATTTCTGCCTCTGCCAGGGTGATAGAAAATGATACGAAGAAGCATTTGACATTACTTCCTGCAGGTGAGGGTGACTAGATGAGGCACACCGCAAGGGAAAACCAGACTCTGGCTCTTGTCTTCACCCCTTTGTCTGTCATTTCTTTTAAGTGGTAATTACGCCTGATTTTTCCCAGGGAGGATGCACATTCAGGTGCATGACAAAACTCCAGTGACTCAGCACTGGTTGTCTCATTGCTTGCAATTACGAAGGCAACTGGCCAGGCAGTGGCTGTATCTTGACTTCTTCGGCATATATCTTGGCATCACAAGATCCAATTTGCTCTGGCACCTGCCCTCCTGTATAGCCCCTCTCTCAATCTAGATACCCACTTCCCTTCCCTGATGCACGATGGAATTGTCAGTTTTTTTCATCATCTCCTCTTTTCTCATTGCTCTGTGTTCCATCACATGGGAGCACCTCCTATACAAGGACAGGCTGAGAGAGTTGGGGTTTTTCAGCCTGGAGAAGAGAAGGCTCCAAGGAGACCTTATAGCAACATTCCAGTACCTGAAGGGGCTACAAGAAAGCTAGGGAGGGACTTTTTACAAAGGCTTGTAGCAATAGCACTAGGTGCAATGGGTATAAACTGGAGAGGGGGGCATTTAGGCTAGACATTAGGAGGAATTTCTTCACGATAAGAGTGGTGAGGCACTGGCACAGGTTGCCCAGGGAAGTTGTGGATGCCCCATCCCTGGAGGTGTTCAAGGCCAGGCTGGATGGGGCCTTGGACAGCCTGATCTAGTGGGAGGTGTCCCTGCCTATGGCAGGGGGGTTGGAACTGCATGATCTTTAAGGTTCCCTTCCAACCTAACTATTCTATGATTCTATGTAGCACTGTGAAAGTAGTCAGAAATGTGATCTAAGGACATTATTTGCAAAGGGAGTGTATTGACATCTGCAGCATACTTATACAAGTGCATGTAAAGCTAAAGGCCAGGTTTGCTCACTACCGTGTTAAGAGTGGCTGATAAATTTTTCTCTCTCACTTGGTAAGAAGGGAATGCAGCTGTTTTTAAAACTGAGGTCTGCCAACTCCCACAACACGTGATGTTTTTTCTGAAGCAATCTGAGCAGTTTGATAGGCTTTGCAGAAGATTACATTAGTGGCTCTGACTCTGTGACTTTCAGGGAAGCTGGTCTGTGGCCACACATAATTATGAAGTTACAAATGCGATCAAGCAGAGAGGCAAAATATGATGTTGTCAGAGGCGCAGTTTTGCTCAGGAGGCAGTGAAAGTCAAGACTACTAGCTGCAAAAAATCCCAGCATCAGTTTCCCTATATTGTAGCACTGCATTTTAGAAGAGACGTTATATGGAGTAGTTTGAGCTCATCCATAGGTTTTCCCCCACTACAACAGACAAGCCCTAGTTTCCTCCTCATCCAAATTGGCTCAGTTATTGTTTTTAACTTAGTCCATAAGTGTATGCCTCCTGCCACAGCTCCGGTGACAAAGGAGACTGTAATTAATAGAAATGGACAGAAAATTAAGCATCTTCCTCTAAATAATTCTGTATTTTTAGTAATAGGACTTTGTGCAGATGTATAACGTTTATTTGGTGGTGACAATCACACATCACCTAAATTTGTAAATTGAATTTCCACTGTAAATCATTGTGTAATGGAGCAGCTTTTCTGTTTAATTTCAGAAGCTGCAGATGATAGTGCAGCCCTGGTGGATAACAGCTGAACACTAACAGTACCTGAAATCTGCATTTGGTCTGCCTGAAGAGAGTTTGATCTTCTGCACTTAATTCCTAGTGGATGGGAATTCACATCATGAGGAATACCATCATAATTGGTACCAATTATAATTCCTGGGAAAGAGGCCAAAAATATGCAGACTGAGTATTTCCCACTCGCTAGAGAGATGATCTTGGCAAAGGAGCATGTCAGGGAGGCAGCATGCAATGGGGCTGTCCTGCTGAACCTGTGCTGTACATGTGTGCAGAGCCTGCTCCTGCGGTTCAGCAGCTCTAGGAATGGGACAAACTGTCACTGCAAGAAGAAAATGGTACAAAAATCTTGCAAAAACAAAATGTCTGATTCCTACCATCTGAGTCTTTGCTGTGTTGTGAAACTAAACCTGTATTTTCTGTTAGCTGTCAGAAGCAAAGCAGGACCTGAGAAATGAACCCATGGGAGCTGCCCTGTTTGTTTGCTTAATCGCTTTATTTCAGTATAGATTAAAAATCGCTTAAACTCATCCACAAGTGTGTGTCAATCAACAGCTGTCAGAAACCACAAAGGAATAAGAACATCACCACAGAAGGAAGAGATTTTAGCAAAGGAATGAGAGAAAGGGATTCAGTCTTTGGAGTAGGGCAACAGTTTGTCTTCTGAGGGACATCCATTCCTAAGTAAGTAGCTTATAGGAAACAAGAGCTGCCAGCTTCTCTTCCCTCTGTTACTGCTAACACTTGCTAATGGTGAATAATTTGGTGAATAGTCCCTCATTTAAATTCATTTCTTCCATTAAATGGAAATGTCATAGTTCACAGAATGTCAGCCTGTGCCTGAAATGCACTGAAAAAAACCTCTGAAGGTCCTCACTTGGTGTGCTGCTGGCACAGGCTGCAGTGTAGCGAGTCCTTGCCAGTCCCGTCAGAGATACAGCCACACCTCATGCGTTTTGGAGTATCGCCTGTCCCAGCACTTTCTGGCTCTTCTGGAGCATTTCAGCTGTCACCTGGCTCTGAAATAACACTGAAGAGTATGGCACAGGAAAATGCCAACCTAATGCAAGCCAGTCACTTGAGCCAGCCACCACTCAGTGTAGCAAGACTATCTGGCACGCATTTTAGCTGCAGCCTAGTTTAAAATATGACCCTCAATTTTTGTAGCTGTAGAAATTTATGGTTGTGCAAGTAAAAGGACAGAAGAGGTTGACTAAAGTAAACTGCTAGAGAAAACTGCAGAGAAGAAGCCCTTTTGCTGTTCTCAGGAAGCCTGTGGGCTTTCTTCAAAGAGTAGACATGTTTTGTCCAGCCAAGACTCTTGAACCTGAGAGGCTGCAGTGCTTGTGACTTGTCAGCTATGGGGAAAAGCATTTTAGAATGTGCTTGACTTGAAGATGTTTTCTGAGATTTAGCATTAATATAGGTGAAACATCTGGGTATCTTCTCAGCATGCATGAAAACTGCAGTGAGACACACTCAGGAACTGCTAATCACACAGGTCTCCCTTGCTGAGAGCAGGAGGAAGGATGTCATGTAGCTAAATTGGTAGCATTCATTGACAGTCTGAGTTTAGCTCCTCCATTAGGAAACAGCTCCACTTTCGAAGCCGATGTTGTGATACTAGATATTACATGCACTAATGCTTTCCTTCCAGTGTTTTCAGGCACTCAGTGGTGCTACTCTGGAGTGCAATGTGGCTGCATCTTTGCTTTCAAGTGGTGTGCTCCTGCTCTTCTGTTTCTTTAGTCCTGCTTCTTTATGCAGTAGTCTCCCCAGGCCAGGGATGGAGCCATCGACTCATCTGCCAAGGGCACAGTGTAGATTGCGAGCTACAAAAGGCAAATGGGGTAAAAGGAGTGGACCAGCAACCCCTGTGCATATCCATGCAGCTGTGAAAACACATTTTATGGCTTTTGCCAGTATGTAGCAACAGCTCAGCCAGGTGGGGAGAACCCGGTAAGGGCCATGACACAGTTAGCAAATGTGAGGTATTTCTGTCATTTGTTTTCTGTTGTCCCTCACAATATTGACCAGCACTGTTGTTTTTATTCCTGTCACGCCAGAAATCACAGATGCTCCAGGTGGGGCTGCTGGTCAGAGGAAATAAAATGCATCAGTGTGGCTTCTGTTGAACAGTCACAGAGTGCGTGGGGACCGCGGCTCCCCCATGTGTGTGCATGATGCGTGCACTGTGAGAACCTCATGAGGTTCAACAAGGCCAAGTGCAAGGTCCTACACCTGGGTCGGGGAGATCCCCATTTTCAGTACAGGATGGGGAATGATGTGATTGAAAGCAGCCCTGCAGAGAAGGATTTGGGGATGCTGATTGATGAGAAGCTCAACATGCCAACAATGTGTGCTCGCAGCCCAGAAGGCCAACTGTGTCCTGGGCTGCATCAAAAAAATCATGGCCAGCAGGTCGAGGGAGGTGATTCTGCCCCTCTCTTCCTCTCTTGTGAGACCTCATTTGGAGTACTGTGTCCAGTTCTGGAATCCTCAACATAAAAGGGAGATGGAGTTGTTGGAACGGGTCCAGAGGAGGGCTACAAAGATGATCAGAGAGCTGGAGCACCTGCCATACGAGGACAGGCTAAGAGAGTTGGGGTTGTTCAGCCTGAAGAAGAGAAGGCTCCAAAAACCTGATAGCAACCTTCCAATATCTGAAAGGGGCTACAAGAAAGTTGGGGAGGGACTGTTTACAAAGGGGTGTAGTGATAGGACTAGGGGCAATGGCTATAAACTGGAGAGGGGGGATTTAGACTAGTCATAAGGAGGAATTTCTTCACCATGAGGGTGGTGAGGCACTGGCACAGGTTGCCCAGGGAAGCTGTGGCTGCTCCATCCCTGGAGGTGTTCAAGGCCAGGTTGCATGGGGCCTTGGGTAGCCTCATCGGGTGGGAGGTGTCCCTGGGCAGCGGGGTTGGAACTGGATGATCTTTAAGGTCCCGTCCCACCCAAACGATTCTATGTCTCTACGATTCTATGACTCGGTTCCCACCGCGCTCCCGGGAGGCAGGGCCGCGGCCCGGGGCGGGAGGCGGCTCGGGGCGGGGTTAGGGAAATGGGAGCCAGTTTTGTGCGCAGGGCGGCAGGTCCGGCGGGGTGAGGTGAGGCGTTCCGGAGAGGCTGTTCCCGCACACCAGCGCCCGGGCATGGCAGTGCCGCGCTGAGCCCCAGCCATGCCCCCGCAGGAGCTCCTAGACTATTCGCCAGCCCTGCGGAGACACAGCCCCCCCCGCGGCAGCGGCCCCGAGCTGGGCATCAAGTGCGTGCTGGTGGGCGATGGAGCCGTGGGCAAGACCAGCCTGGTCGTCAGCTACACCACCAACGGGTACCCCGACGAGTACCAGCCCACCGCCCTCGACACCTTCTCCGGTAGGTGCCGGGGAGCGCTGACCCAGGGCTGAGCACCCGGAGAGGGGTCGGGGGTGTGGGGTGAGAACAGCCTGGGAGGACAAACGCAGGTTCTGCGCATCCAGAGGCGTTTTGCAGGTCTGGGGTGAGCAGAGCCTGGGAGGATAAACCCAGGGCTGCGCACCCAGAGGGTTTTGTGGGTCAGGGACAAGCAGCGCCTGGGAGGACGAAGCCTGAGGGCGTTTTCTGCAACTGGAACTGTGTCCCTTGGGTGTTTAGTGAAGTTTAGCGGCTGCGAGTCCTGCATTTTACACCTTCGTGTGTCAGCGGGGCATGTGTGAAGTGGGCTTGAAAGTTCTGTGAAATTGGGCACCTTCTTGCTTTTGTGGTGTTACTATGGATAAATGAAAGAGGGTTTAAATTCTTGTTGTTGGGTTGTAGCTTCAGAAATATCACAGCGTTGCACTGTAGGATTCCTAGGTTCAGCTGGTAGTCGGCAAAAACACTCTTATACCCATGCGTCCACTGAAGTTAGCATTGAACAGAGGTTGAAGGGCTTTGTAATTCTGGTTAGAATGACCTGCCTTATCAGCTGTTAAGCTCTCAGTAATTTCCACTTTTGTAAATGACATCTTTGTTCTTGCTCTCCACTCCTCTTCATTTTGCTTCCAATTTCTAATATAAACCCCAGGGAAGTACAAAGCCCTTTCTGATCTTCATCTGATACAAAGAAACGTAACAGTTTATGATAGTATGGACTGGCAGATTAGAAATAGGCTGAAGTCAGACCAAGAACAAGACTTCTAATGTGTCATAGTCTCAGGGGTTCTTAGAGGGAGTGTTTTGTTTGTATAAATGTCCTCTCCATTGCTTACTCTTACACTGGGAACTGTTGACATGCCTCAACCCTCTCCAAGATCTAGTACTGTCCCTTGAAGGGAATAAACTGGGAACACTCTGCTGTTCAGGGTCTGCCTGCCCTTTGGGAACAGATGTAAGAAGCCCTCAAGTACTTCAAGGGAAAGATTACTGCTCTCTCTGCTCCCTTTACACTGACGTTTGGGCCAAGAGAGGCTTGAAATTACCATAGTTAGTAGCCTCCGCATTTTCAGAAAGGGTAAATCCATAGTAAAATGATCCAGAAAGTTGGAGGTAGCATGAACTCAGAGACCCCCTGATTTGCAGCGAGTAGTTTGAAGACAGCTGCACTTGGATTTAGCCCCACTCTGAATGGCCAAGTACCAAGCCTGACTTCCAGAAGTGAATTGCAGTTTAACTGAGAGAAATCAAAAACATTAAAAATGGGTCTTCCAAATTTCAAATTCTGCTTATTGGGAAGAAATGGGAGAATAGAGACATTTCCTTTCCCAACCCTACTCAACCTGGATAAACTTGAAGAAATTTGCTCCCTGAATTAATGAAGCGCAGTTCAAGATCCCTTTAAGAAATTTCAGTCTAGTTCTCTGCACTCTTAGGGAATACTTGCAATTTTAACTGCCAGCAGAACTGAGCTTCACAGTTTGCATCCTAACCCTAGTTCTGGTCATTGGACTGTAATGCCAGTAACAAGATAGAAGAAAGCATTACTTTTTCAAGGGAATGGCTTTGGGGCTGTGACGCCACCACATTTGCCTGGGTGCTACCTCCTGCTGGGTGTCACTGCCAGGTAGAGCAGCCTTTGACTGAAAGGAGTACTCAGTGACCTTTCTCCACCAGGCTATCCTGTTCTGCCAGCCCCTTTGCTACAGTACCGAAATCCAGCCTCATCCTGAGGGTGTGGATCTTGTGAGGATGGTATTTGGAGGGCCCTCACAGAGTTTCTAGGGTAGCTTAGGCTAGTAGCAGATACAAAAGAACCTTGTGCAAGCACTGGAGCAGCAGGTAATATATGTGATGCCTTTCTGCTGAAAACTGTAAACCATTTCAGAGTCGCTAATTCTTTCTCAACATACCTGGGAGTCAGAAGAAACCAGATACTAGAAAGGCAAATGCCCGGTGTCTTGCAGATCAAGTCAGGATCTAGCAGGTTCTTTGATCAGGAACAGGTTTCTATTCCTCCTCTGGGGTAAAGATATGGTAACAACCCAACTGTTTCCCATTCACAAGGAAGCAGTGACTTTCAGTTATGCCGTGAGGAGCAGCACTGTGGTGGACGCACCCACCCCTTTGTTTTTCTTTTAGTCTCAAGTCTCCAACCAAACTTTAGCTCATCTTTTGCCTGTGTCTTCCTCCTTCCCAAACTGCTTTCAGGGAAAAGCAGTGCTTTCTTCCCAGAGCTTCTGTTAAACTCTCTAAGTCCGTTGTTTCTATTGCTTTTCTCACCTGGCTAATTAATTCAAGAATCACAAAAAATTGGTCCTGCTTCTGGTTTGGGTTTTTTGTTTTGGTTTTGGGTGGTGGTTTTGTTTGTTTTGGTTTGGGTTTTTTTGACAGAAAGGTCAATAAAGCCTTGTCCTGGACATAGTGAAGGCATTTAGCTAGCTCATGTCAAGTGCTAGCCATTGTCACTTTAGCCAGGATGCATTCCTCTATTGACCAGAGTGCAACCCCGTTCATGTTTTCAGGACTTTCAAACGATTTCCAGCTCCCCCAACCCCTTTCTCCTTTTTCTCAGTTCCTAGCCATTCTCTGTGGTGTCTGTGCGCTTAAACATTTAACAGTTTCATTCCAGATTTCCATCAGAGGTCCTGCCAGCCCTCAGTCTGAGTCAGCTGATACCACATGAAGGCTTACTGTGATTAGGGAGTGAAATGGGAGCAGACCTTACTTGTATCGCTCAGCAATTTTTCAGTGTGTGGCTAGTCTCTGAAGGGGATTTCACTCATCACTGTTTCTTCAGCTAGCTGCTTCTTGTAAAAATTTGGCTTGATTTAACTCTTTGCTTTTCCTTAGCTAGGGCACTCACAGAAACACGTTGTTTTGGTTTTTTTTTTAAGGAGAAATTTCTGACCTGGGTGGGAAAAGTCTTCAATGGCTTGTTTAATGGAGACTGATTTGAATTTCCATTCTGGGACAGAAAGCTAAGCACAAATTGCTGAAGTTCTCAGTTTGTATTTATCCTTACATGCTTTCTTGGGGTGTGGAAGAAGACCAAGAAGTTGTTCTCAAGGCACTGTTTGACTAAGGGTTCTTCTCCTGAGAAAGAATTGTCCAGTAATGTGGAACAATTACTTTGAAATATTGGAGAAGAGCCCAAAACACCTGAGGGCTAACCAAAACATAAAGTCTGTTACTGGTCTCTTAATGTTCCCAGTGCAAGCTTCAGCTGTTTCAGTGATGTTGGGGAGGATTCTCAGCAAGGACAGATTTGAGCACCTTCAGTGAGCTTGTTCAGTGGGATACAAACCAGAGTGTTCTAGGGAAAAGCCTGTATGAGTGTATGCATGTGTACTGGGCAACTCCCTTAGACTTACCCTTATTCTTTTTCTGCTACAGTGCAGGTCCTGGTGGATGGAGCCCCAGTCCGGATCCAGCTATGGGACACCGCTGGACAGGTAAGCTCTATCAAAAAGCTGTCAGTTCTAGCCCTGTAGTTCAGGGCTGTTTGCAGGGTTTTGAGAAACGCAGTGTTTAGCTGGGCAGGAAGGAAATGCAGTAGTCTGGCATCAACCGGTCGTTGGTATGGCAGTCACAGGTGGGTGATGGCAGACTCCCTCAGCTCTGAAACTTGTGCCTGTACCGTGGCAGGGCCACGAACTCATCACAGTGTCCTGACTCTGATGGTGTTGCTGTCCTAGTTAAAGTATGAAGAGGCCAGTGTCATGCTATGAGATCAGTCCAGTGAAGACTTTCCCTTCCCCTCTCTTTTCTACAGGAGGACTTTGACTGTTTGCGCTCACTTTGTTACCCTGACACCGATGTATTCCTTGTCTGCTTCAGCGTCGTAAACCCAAGCTCTTTCCAAAACATTACTGAGAAATGGATCCCTGAGATACGAACTCACAACCCCCGGGCGCCAGTGCTGCTAGTGGGGACACAGGCAGACTTGCGGGATGATGTGAATGTCCTCATCAGCCTGGATCGCTACCACGTGAAGCCTGTGCCCCGGCCTCAGGCAGAAGGTCTAGCTGACAAAATCCGGGCTGAAGCCTACCTGGAATGCTCAGCACTGACCCAGAAGAACCTCAAAGAAGTTTTTGACATGGCCATTGTCAGTGGTGTTGAGCACAAAGCACGTCAGGAAAAGAAAATGACTGCCAAAGGCATCAAAACTCTCTCCAAGTGCCGCTGGAAGAAGTTCTTCTGTTTTGTCTGAAGCTGCTTTGAGGTGGGGAGAAAAAGAAATACCTGATGCCAGCATTTGCTGTGCACCTTCTTGGAGTGACTGCTCCTATGGCCCCAGTGAGGAAGGCATGATAAGCTGCTGGGCTTGGAAACCTGGCTCTTGCTGGGTTACAGTATCAGATGCCTAGGAGACATGAACTGGATTTCCATTGTGCAGGGATGTGGAATGGTCCAGGCAGCTGTAAGTACCTGCTGGACATGCCTGTAGCGTCCCAGAGAAATGGGAGCCTTTAATACATTTTTGAAAATGACCAGTTTTCTGTCGTAAAACACTTTTGGAGTCCTGACGCAGTGTAATAAACATGAGGGGCTTTTGCAGTCTACCTATGTTTTGGCTGATTTGCAGGCTTGGCAAGGGTAGGGCAGGGCCAGTTACAGGTGACTGCAGGGTGGTCAGACATGGGCTGCCAGGTCTGTGACATGAGGCTTGGGTTCATCCTCTGATTCTACCTGCTGAAATAGGTAGAAGTCACTTGGCTTTTTCTTAAAGGCCCTGTATTTGAGTACCCTTGAATAAGTTTTTCCTAAGTAAAGGCCATTGGCATGCTGAAGAGAAAATGCACTGGAAGCTACAGTAATTCTTTGAGCAAAACGTTCTCTGAAGAGGACTCTGTGCTCCAGTGGGTGCCAATGCTATGGCCCTATCTTAAGAGGTAGTCATGAACTTGGGGTCCTATTTTGAAAGGCCTTTTTTGTGTGTGACGTTTTGAGAGAAAGAACAAGTGAGGAAAAACACTGAATGGCTCTGTCTGTCTAGCAGAGGCCACACACTGTCCGCAAAGGGTTTGTAAGGGTGAAATGTAGACAAAGAGCCATGTATGTAATGAGAGGAGAAGAGAGAAGGAAGAAAAAGAAGGGAATAATATGGAAACAGATGTAAGGAAGGCAGAAGGGGAGATGGAGGGGGAAAGAAGAATGAACATTGTTAAATGAAGGTTGTGATTCTACTTAATTGAGATACTAATATTCAGGGAATCTTCTAGGTATCTGGAAAATATGCTAGTGATCTCAAAGTAATACTATCCTTGCATTAAGTTCTGAATCAAAAGGAGGGAGTTGTAGGGAGAGTGTGTTCCTCTTGGTCAGTAAAATCCTCTGTTTCAGATCTGTGTGGGGGAACAGAATTTACCTTGTACTGTTCTTCCTAAAGCTGCAGAACAGGAACAGAGGGCTCAAGGCTCCTTTCTGTTGTGCTTCTCTTTATTAAAAGTCACTGCTTGATCTGCTGAAATCAAAAGCAAAGGAAATCCATGAAGTTCCTGCCAGAGAAGAACGTTCAGTCTGTTTGCTCTGTTGCCCTCTCACCTGTTTCTCAGAGGATTAATTTCCCAGTGAATCTATTTTATTGCAGAACTTGCGTCGATTTCTAGAACTTCTTTCACAGAGGTTTATGTAGCAGAGTGATAGGTCTGCCAAGCAATGCTTTCAGTACTTGGGGGCTTCTCAGCATCTGGCCACGGTCTATCACATGGAGGACGCTCTAAAGTGTCAGAAGGAGCTATAGATGTGGATTGTGTGCCCTGTGCCAAAAGCAAGCATACCTGAGCTAGTGGGCCTGTTAAAAAAAAAAAACAAAACCAGACCAAACAAACAAAACTAAACAACAAAAAAAACCCCAAAGAAACCCCCCAAAAACCAGCAAACCCAAATGCAAGTGGCTCTGGATCTAAATAAATGCCTACAAACATCTCTTACAACCATCTGTCTTTGTGGTGCAGCTCATGTAATCCCAAGGATGTGAGACAAGCCAGCTGTCCCCGTGGGCAGTATCATATGAAAGAGGTGGGCAGGTGTTCTTGCAAAGGGAATTGGCCCATATCCTTGGAGCTGCTTGTAGGGGAAGGCTTAGAGACCTGAAAAGGATAATGTGGCAAAATGAGCTGAATGGACTCCCCAAGGTCCAGTGAGGATTCCTAAGAGATGGAGAGTACAAAGGTGGTACCTAAAAGTGGATTGTCCTACATGCCTCTAGGCAGGACACCACTTCTTGAACAAAGCTCTCACTCATCAATGCATTCCTACTTGTATTTCTTACCTGTATGGGTACCTTTGCTGTATCACTAGTTCAGTTTGTCTGTTGGGTCTTTATTCATTTCTTTAGTCTGTGAGACCAAGGGTTGTGTTGTGACCTGCTAAGGACCACGCCATACCCCTATGGGGCGGTGGAAAGAACACCAGGCTCCCCTCCTGCTGGGGAAAGCAAGGGTTGTCCTGCAGTAGCTTGGTATGCAGTAGGGATCATTTCTTTCTGGAAAAGAAACTGTACTGAGAGATGCTTTCTTCCTCTGTGATTATGTCTAATATTTGTTCAAATAAATTTTTTAACATCTGCAATTTGTGTCTGTAATTTTGTCAGTGCAATGTAAGCTGGGATTAAAGATTGAGGAGTTTATTTCATCTTGCTGACAATAGCATAAGAGGGAAATTGCCCCACTTCTCCTTCCATGTCCTGAACCCCTACTAGCAATGGTAAAAATCGCCTCATAGCTGAAACCCTCCAAGATCCTTCTGTTGCCTCAGCTAGTTTTTCTCTCAGTAGCTGCCCAGGGTGGTGACTGCCGTTGGGGGGTGGAGTACAAACATCCAAGGCTTTCTCAGCCTCTCCCCAGAAGCCACCAGTTGGGGGGCCCTCCCAAGCAGTCTCCAAGAAAAACCCATGTAGGACATGCATTTGGAGCCTTTGTAACAGCATGCTGCTCTGTCATTTATCTTAACTTGGTAATTAAACACTACTCAAGTGCTGAAAAGTTTTGTCCATGACATGTAGGATGCCCAGGCTCTGTCCAAGTTGGCTTGCAGGACTTATCCTTTTAGCTTTATCATGAGCATCACAGGTAGTTCAGGGTCCCTCTCTGTCCACATCCGTAGCTGCTCCAAAGTCAGAAGGCTGGGAAGTGGGAGTGCCAGGTGAGCTCAGCAGAGAGGTAGGAAAGAAAATGGACAAGAAACAGTGTAGCAGAGGTAACAAGTGAATGTGACTCAGAAATAAGAAGGTAATAGGAAATTACTGCTGAAAAAACACAATTTGGGAGCTTGATTTTTTTTTTCTTCTGACAGACCACACTATCCTGCAGTCTGCTGTTTGCTAGATGTAAAGCAACCTGCAGGATTCTTTGGAGATGGCTCCCAGCTTTGCAGCTTCCCAGCATTAATGCTTACAGAAGAACCTGTGAATGGAAATAGCAGGAAAGTGTGAATTAATTTTACAGGGAGTGAGTCACCCCACTGAGCCATATCCTGTCACATGCACAATAAGTACCCTAAAACTCCCTGAAACCAGTGAACAAAGCTGAGCTCCTGGGTGTGAGGGTGAATCCATTTCATTAAACGGAGCGTCTTACCAAAGGCACTTGAGGTGTCTTTAAAGCCTTGCTCTAGTCCTGTCCATGGTGCAGTACTGGACCTGTGCTGCTACCTGGCTGTTGTACAGTTTGGTTGGCCTTGTTTCTGCGTTGCAGTGCTGCTTGACCAACCTGTATTTTCAGATAACGCTGACAGCACACGAGAGTTCCTGGGAGACTGTTGCTAACACAAACCACCCCACCAGGCTGTATGGAGCTAGCTGAGCCCATTACTAGCCCAGCACAATTTCATATGAGTGTCACTTAATCATAAGGATCCTTGTGATTAGTCAATCTGACTTGCTCCATTTTGCTGATGCAAAGCTCAGCACCGAATGTTAAAAAAAACCCAATCTGTCGATAGGTTAGAAACTCTCTGGTATCTTCTTTCTTGCTTGAGTCTCTGACTTGGATTCTGCATCCAGCAGAGTAACTCATCAGGGTTTTCCCACTAGCATGAACACTGCAAGTACTTCAGTACAGGCATGCATCATGTCATGTAATTCTGCATGGAGCCAGTGGGCTAGCTGCCACTCTCAGCTGCTACCTCCAAAGGAGCTGAGCTTGAGTATTACCAACAGTAGGAACATGGCGTGGAAAGGACCCTTTTGTTTCTTTTCTCTGTAAGTAGCACACCCTAAATGAGCTTAGCTGTGCCAAGAAGATTCCCAGCTGACAGCACTTTCCCAAGGTTCCACTGAGCCCTGACTAGGAATTAATCCCCAAAATAACACCAAGTTTCATCTGACTCAACACAGCCTCCTTCCAGTGCCAGAAGAGCACGTCTGAAAGGTCCCTTCAGGAGATCTTCATGCCCTGTAGGTTATGTTCTATTTACTTTGAAAAGGTTTGACAAGCTGGATTATTACCAGGTTAGGAGCTGACCAAGTCCAGCAGCAGGGACCTACCTGGCTGTGCTTGAACCCTGTTAAAATGCAATTTCCAGGGAATAGCACCCACCCCTGCTTCCTGAGAGGTATGATTGCATTTAACAACCTTATCACATTCTTAACACCCCCCAATTTAATCATGGGTGCTAACTGGCTTTTTCTCTTCATATTGCTAAAAGTTTAATGCTATTTATCAATTAGGCAACCATTTCCATCTTGGAAGAAGGGTCTGGTTTGACTTTTCCCCACTCTAGTGACAGCTAAGTAACCTGCCTCAACATGGCTCCTTAATGCCTTCTTGCCCCCGGTTTGGGCTAGATTGGCCCTTCCCGTGGTCCTCTCTGTGGCCTTGCAAAGAGTGGTGTGGGACCACCTGAGGAGCAGGAGTGAGCAGAGGCACTGCTCAAATAGGCACTGGCACCACAAGAAATGTTTGTCCTCTTGCAGCCTATGTTTCAAAGGAACTGCAGCTCTTCCAATCTTGCCCTCTGTGCCGCGGGGGCTGTGCTTGGCCCATTTGCTCTGCTTAAACATCTTGGCTCTCCTGTACATTGCTGCCATGCTAAATGACTCTGTAGTGGGCCTGGGAGATAAAGCACTTAGACAAAGAGAACACTCAGATTTTACAATAGGCTCCAAGACTGTCTCTGTACTGGAGGATGCTGGTCAACACTCAGCTTCCAGTCTGCCTCTACTCCCAGAAGAGGAATCAAAGAGCTGGCCCAGCTGGCACATGGGCCTCCTGGGAGCCGCTTACTCATGCCTCTGTGGAGTCCAACCCTGGGCTCTCTGTTCCCACCGTATAAATACAGCATTGTACTTGCAAAGACTTATTGCACAAGAGAGTAGGGTATGTTTCAACGTATCCCTGAGACAGGTTCCCTCTGCTTGAGCCCCACGTGATCCCAGTTCCCAGGGTGACACCATGCCCTTTCCAGCTCCCGGACTGAGCCGCTCAGCATCCAAACTGGCTGAACTTGTTCTGGAAGAGCAGGAGGAGATGTGGGTCCCATCCTCCCCCTCCATCCCTTTACCCCCAGCACTGCCCCGAGGGCAGTGTTATGAACTGAAATACTCTGGTTTCTGCTGCTATGGAGGAACATCAGGTGCAGGGAAATTTGGCTCGGGGACAAGTTTCACCACGAGTCACTGAGCCAGGCTTTTCTTTCCCATGAGATAATCTTGGGCGGGGCAGACAATCTCTTAAAATTAAAATACAATGAAAATACACGGGCTTCCCAGGGTTTAGAGTAAATCTCTCTTTCCTTGTTTTCTCAGAAAGCAAGCCAGGCACTGCCGAAACCTTCCCCGGCCTTGCAGTGGCAGCTGCTGCTCAACCTTGGAGCCAAGCCTGTGCTTTCTGGCTAGGGGAGGGTGCCCACTGCTCCCTCCAGCCCCTGGCTGGCAGCAGGAACCCACCCACAGGACCTGGTTGCACTGGAATTGAGGGTGGGAGTGCTCAATCTACCATGGAGGCATCGCCACATCCCTCTAGAGGATGATGGATGGAAGAGTGTGGGCTGGCAAATCAGGCATGAATGGCAAAGGCCCCTTCCTGCAGCATGCCAGTGGCTGCACTGCTGCTGGCACCGTGGCACAGGGGACAGTGCTGGTGATTTCCAAGTGGTCACACACACTTGTGCTGATGGTGCCGTCACCACTGCTAAACTCTGGGAGGAGACCTCGGGGCACTCAAGTCATGGGCTTGCCCTTCCTCCACCTTCCCATAAGTGTCTCATCCTGCCACCAGGCTTAACCCTCTGACTCTCAAGGTGAACACTAGGTTACATAGCTTGGTGGCAGCAAGGACACAGGGAGAAGCCAGAGTCTCCTAGCTGGAATCTTGCTGGTGACAAGCATAAATATCCCAGGCCTTAAGAATGAGGTGCTTTCTCATCCAAAGGGGAAAGTCAGCATCCCGTTCTGCAGTGTGGTCCATCTTGGGAGGATTCAGTTCTCCTAGCAGAGGCTGCATCCCTGCAGGGTAAGTGGGAGAGAGGCTGGGAAAATGCCGTTAAGCAGTCAAAAAGGCTTTCAGGCAGTATTGCAGTGCCCTAGCTACTGTCTTGCTGGACCACCTGTCTTGGGAGTGGCATGTGCCTGGGGATGTCTGGTTCCTGCCACTGTTGGAGCTGCTAGGACAGCTGCGATGGCTCTCTCCAGTGCTACGGCAGGCTGGGAGGCAGAAGGAGCGCCCAGCTACAGGCAGAGCTTCAGAAACTGCGCATTCATCTTCTCTGCCAGTAAGTCAGAGAGTGCCCGGGGCAGACTGATGACGCACAGCACACCTGAGATCATTTTCATGGGAATAGACCCGTGAGAGACAGCAAGAGGAAGAGTTAGGGAAACTCTCCCAGCACTTCAGTCAGTGTCAGCATTCATGGGGCAGATTTCACAAGATAAACAAAAGCTTTTAATAACTGCACTGGAGGGAGTCTTTGAAACCCTGTGAAACCTCTGCCAGTAAAGAAGAGCAGCAGGCTCCTCACAGAGGGCCAATGCCACCAGCCAGCAGGAGACTTGGAGGCCACAGAGAAAAAACGGCTTGCAAAAACCCCAAATTGTAAAGATCTGAGTGTTGCTACCCAAGCTGTACTTCCAGCTATTGATAGTAACACGCATGGTGATGTATGTAGTCCAGATGAATATTCATTCCTCCTGCTAAGGGATTTTAATAACATGGAGGAGATGAAAGGTGTCAACCACCCTGGAATATTATCTAGACTCAGTGTATAATCTGAAAGGAGACTAGGAGAGGACATCTAATGCTGTGATATCTTCTGTCAGGTGATTTGGTTTATTTCTTATAAAGCAAGTAGATGTGTAAAACAGCAAGAGTTATTAGTGTCTAACAGAAAAGTCTTACATGTATGAGACTCCTGACAAAGAATGCTAAGCCTGAAATACCAGGACTCCATGCTAACCAATAAAAGACAACCATACCTTGGGAGGAATGGGACATCCTGCGACACCTGGTTGACTGCCTTATGAGTACCAGTACCAGCAGCACCCTACTGTTCCATCCCATGCATTTATTCACTGTTGCCAAACATTTCTTTTTCAGATTATAAAGACACAACATCGGGTGCTGGGAGAGAGGGTAAATCCAACCATAGTTCAGGTTCCAGAAACCTGGAGGTGCTAACCCAGGCTTTGACATAACTTCCCTGTGTGGGTTTGGGTGAACAACTTTTCCTTTTCCATTTGCAAGTGGAGGCTCCCTCCCTTCCGTGGGATGTGATACACATTTATTAACTGGTATACATAAGATGCCATAGCAGAGGATGGGTTATAGCCAGGAACGTCACTGTGCTTCTCCAAATGGCCCAAAAGTCCTGGCATGGGTCCAGACACCGTTCTCCACTATTGTTTCCCGTGAGTTGCCAGAGAGATATGGAAAACTAAACACTATGATTATAGCTCCAGCTCTGGGGTTCAGGCAATTAAGGAAGAAATTCAGTGCTCATTTACAGCAAATGTCTCCAGCCTTCAGAGCTGTTGAAGGATACATGAAATCCCATGGTCTGGAAAACTAGCAGAAGATTAAAAGGAAGTCATCTATACACACTGTTACTTAAATAGTACACGTGCCACCTTGGTGATGAGACAGGAGTGGAAGAAGAATGAAACATGGTGTCTTCATACAGCCAGTACTATCAAGTCCCCAGAGAGAAATAGAGAGATGAACCAAAAATGCAGACTGTGGAACATTCATGTCTAGCTCTGCTACTTCCACCCTGTAGCACTGGCAGACCTATCTGGTCTTGTATCAGAAATGGTGTGACCAGCAGGTCCAGGGAAGTGATTCTCCCTCTGTACTCGGCACTGGTGAGACCACACCTCAACTACTGTGTTCAGTTCTGGGACCCTCACCACAAGAAGGATGTTGAGGCTCTGGAGTGAGTCCAGAGAAGAGCAACAAAGCTGGTGAAGGGGCTGGAGAACAAGTCGTATGAGGAGTGGCTGAGGGAGCTGGGGTTGTTTAGCCTGGAGAAGAGAAGGATGAGGGGAGACCTTACAGCTCTCTGCAACTAAATGAAAGGAGGTTGTAGAGAGGAGGGTGCTGGCCTCTTCTCCCAAGTGACAGGGGACAGGACAAGAGTGAATGGCCTCAAGCTCCACCAGGGGAGGTTCAGGCTTGACATCAGAAAAAAAATTCTTCACAGACAGGGTCATTGGCCACTGGAACAGGCTTCCCAGGGAGGTGGTTGACTCACCTTCCCTGGAGGTGTTTTAAGGGACAGGTGGATGAGGTGCTGAAGGGCATGGTTTAGTGATTGATAGGAATGGTTGGACTCGATGATCCTGTAGGTCTTTTCCAACCTAGTGTTTCTGTGATTCTGTGATTCTGTGATCTGAGCACATCCACAGGGCAGGTGGATGAGAGGTCACATACAGGAGGTCTGGGAGCCCAGCAGCTGCAGGAACCATTCCCAAATAAGACTCAGAATTAGTCTTTAAAAAACTTTACTTACAGGTGGAGAAATAGCATCCCACCCTGAGAAGCAAGAGGGACTCTAACTATTAAGACACCTGTGCATATTTTAGGACAGCAGATCAGCAAGACAAGAGCAGCACACGTTTCCAAGTCTGTGCTGCTGAGATATCACAGTACCAAACTTGGCTTCATGAAGCTAGATCACCACCACCACCAAAAAAGGTGCAGACAGTCTCTAAGGTGCAAAAAGATGCACCTGAGGGTCTTGAAGCCCTCTCTCTGCCACTTGCTGCCAAACACAGGCTGGCCCATTTCCCCTTCCCTCTTCCAGAGGTGAAACTGGAGCAGGGCTGTGGAGCACCCAAGGTGTTTACTGAGAGGGAATATACTGAGAGTGTACTCTGGAGTCCAGCCCTTCTCATGCCTTATTCAGACAAATAGTCAGCCAGTAAAGAGGTACTTCTGCCTCTGCTAAATATCAGTGCTGAGTTTACTGATGTTGCCCTTCTGTGTTATATTGGCACCCCCTGGAAATTTCTGGCCACATCTGTGGTCTAAATAATTTCAGCCTCATAGCAAGAAAGTGGGGGGTGAGATGGGGGCAGTGTGAGCATTTAAACATTACAAATTAGGACTCTACAGCAAGTGCTAGTTACTCTTCCCTAAACTCCTTTCTGTACATCAAGGAGCATAAAAAAGCAGGAAGAGACCGAGTCCTGCTCTCAACCCTGCATCCTAGAGCATGGCTTTATTGGTAATTAAAAACTACATCTCGGCTTAATTTTCTTCCCACACTTGGCTGTACTCTATCTTACCCCCATCTCAAAGATGTCAGTCCTTTCATATCCTCACTGGATTTCACAGAGGTTTGCCAGCATTAATCAGAGGCAATTACCTCTGCCTCTTTAGGTAGGGATATCAGACCTGAGCCTACAGTGACTCATTGCAAGATTGTTTGCCCATATGAGTTTCTTCCAGACATCTCCTTTGCCTGTAGACTTCAGTTGCCTTTGGTCATTCCATGCCTGGGAAACTCTCTTGGCAAGGAGCAAGCCCCATCTACTACCCAGCCCCATGTATTCCACATCCCTGTCTTTTCATCTCACCTTGTGGAACTGATAAGAGGGTTACAAACTGGTTCTCATCAGGAATTATGTAACCAATATTTTCATATACTGATAGATTAGCTCTTTCTAATAGATTTTGGGGTATCACAGTCCAGTTTTGGTGATTATTCATCACAGTGTAGCCAGGACTGCTGGACCACAAGCCTGTTCTTAGCAGGGGTCTGGATGAACCCTGGAGCAACCCTTCCAAACTGACCATTCCTGACTTGGACATCTCCAAGATACCCACCTACCAGCTAAGAAGAAAGAAGTTGTGCCTTCAGCCCCTGTAGCTTTGAAGCCCAAGAGTCCTGATTGAAAGGAGATCACTTCTGGGGTCCGTTGGCTCTGTGGAATGGGAGATCCCTCAGAGGAAAACAGAGCATGTTGCTGCTTTCATTAGGAGAGAAACAACTCATGGTTTCCTAGAGAGGAAAATCTTCTGTCTCATAGAAATCCCAGAGTTAAGTGTGGGTCATAACAAAAATCTATTTTAGAGTATTTGCCAGAAATACTTCAAAGAAGTAGAAACGAAGTAGATGTGAAGTAGATGATAGATACTTTGTTACCATTAATGTGATTACTACTTACTAATAAATGTTTTTGTTATTAAGCTCAATCTACCAACACACAGATTCTGTTTGAGTGCTGATTGAAGGCATCTCCCCCATTGAAGCCTGCATCAACCTTGTCGAGATTCTGACTCTGAAAATAAACACTCAGGTGGCCCTGGCCCACTGACATGCACATACCTCCTATGCTCCAAGCAAGCGCTTGCAGGACAGCAAAAGAAATCTAGCATTTCAAAAAGGCACAAACCTCCAGCACAACCTCTCTGGTTGGTCAAGGAGCACAGCATTTCACATCACATTTTGCATCCTATGAAATGAGGCTGGAGAAGTACAAGTGATGGGTACCCACTGGGATAACTAGTTGAGGATCACTACCCCTCTCTTTGTTCCCTTACCTTCCAAGCAACCACCCAGCTAGGAGAGATTTCTTTTATTCTGCAGTGATTTGGATGCACTGTCTGTAGATCTGGATTTGGGGTGCTGCTGTGCAAATACACTGGATTGGTTTTCTGGGGTTGGCAAGGCAAAATGAGCAAGAAGGAAAGCAACCGGCTGAAAATAAACCACATATCAGTAAATAGATGAAAGCCACTAAGGGATAATCTAGGTCTGTGCAGAAGGGACAGAGCTCTTGAAAACCTAGGGAGCTGAAAAAGGGCCAGCCTCTTGCAGGAGCTGGGAAGCTCCTGAGGGGACTCACCCGACCCATGGGGTAGTACTCACAGAGCCCTGCCTCATCAGTGCTGACTAAGTGGGGCACAATTGCATTACACAAAGCATTTCCCTTCAAAATAACTCTGGCTGTAAGGAAGCTGCCTAGTCATAATATGCATCGCTGATTGCAAAGTTGCACAAGAAGCAGCTAGTTCTGAAGTCAGCAAGACTGGCTTTGTGAGCACCCTGTAATGGCAGGGGCTGGTCAGGTGGCACCTCACATCACACAAAGTTTTCCAGATCGTGAACACAGACTGCAAAGGCTGCAAATCAGAGGCTGCAAATCTCAGCTCAGTGAGCAGAGAAGGAAAATGGACATGAGACAAAAATGTAAATGTCTTCTGCACACACCTTCATGACGTATACAGATGTGCTCAAGTGTTGGCAGCAAGGGCAAAACAAATGAGATGTCATTTCCATCTTGACCACTGCTGATGAGAGGGAAATCTTCTGATAATAGGGACCTATTTCCAATGAGGAGAACACCTCTTTTTTGTAACTGGCACTTCTCTTTCTGCTGTAACGTCTTTTCATCTCCTTAGCCAATATGTACATGCTGCGGTCCAGTTCTTAAACTGTGGACTATAGCCTCCTTACTGGTAGGGATTACCTCTCTATTTTGAAGAGGACAGAGACATGAAAAGCAAGCTTGTCTGACGGGGCAAGCCTTTCCATCATGGCAAAACACTGCGGTGCATAACAGGCTGCAACACTGTTTTGGTGCCCATTGTTCCTTTGCATAAAAGCCTTTGAACTGGAGTTAGTAATTATGGGAGCCGCACTGTGTATAGCTCCTCAGTTGTTGATATGTTTATCAGTGGAGCATCAATCTGACTTGCTTCCAAGAGGTTTGGATGGCATGGGGTCCTGCTTACATCAGCTAATAAACTTCTCAGATCTGGAATGATCTCTTTTGTATCTGTGAAGCAGAAAGCATCAGTGGATTCCCCATCCCTGATTTTAATAGCTTTCTCAACTCAGCAATGACAACGTATAAGGCTTTAAAGCTTGGGGACTGGAGAGGCATTGCAAAGGTGCAGGAGACCTTCCAGCCATTTTCAGGAGGTTGAAAAGAGAGGGGCTTTAAATTAAAAAAGAAATCTTGCTATGCTGAAATATGTTTTGTCATGAAAACACAGTTTTGCTTTCCTGTTACCCTGACTGAACTTTGGCTGAGTATTGCTGGCAAACAAGTGACTTGGAGTTACTGGCCATGGCAAGATCCTCTTTGACATCTACCCTTACCTGGGAGGAACAGGGATGCTTGGGCAGCAGGACAGTCTCTCTGATTTTTCCCAGGGTGAATCAGCAAGTCTCAGCCTCATTAGACACCCTAGGGATTTCTGAAATTTCTCAGTTTTTGTGAGATTTATTGTTAATCCTATGGAGCGAGAAGATCGAGTGCTCTAACCAGCAGATGTATGAATTATTGCAGTCTGGGTTGAAAGGTAAGGAGAAGTTGAAACATAGCCACTGGATAGCCTCTGCACTAGATTCTCAGCTTGCTTATGCTAGGGGTAGAAAAGGAACATTTTTAAGTAAAAGAACAATTTTTTTACACAGATTAAAGGGGTACAAACTGGACAAAAGTCAAGGCAGGTTGGAAAGTAGATGGTTTCTTGGTCAAGGAGCTTCAAGGTTGTGAGAGGTTTTCAGCTGGAACAGTTTGAGGACAAGTCCCTCCCCTTGAAGACCAAGCATGTCTTGTTTATGAAAACTACTAGATGACAAAGTTGTCTAAAATAGAAGGCAAGTAAGTGGCCATGAGTCAGGAGGCCCTTTCCAGCCCTGTGTTCAAAAGCAGTTTCAAAGGACTTCCATACCTTACAATTACGATCATGCTAGGGATGGCTCCCGAGCTTTGCCCAGCTCCACAACACTCATCTCTATGAGAAATTTGGACCATACTATGTGCAACATGTATTACTCCACTCTAATTGCAGCACAGACAAGCATAGACATGGTGAGGAACTGAACATGGTTTGTCCCATGGCTTTCAGTGGCCAGTTTTAAGAATCACCAGTGAATCGGCTCTGCCTTTGTAAGAGGCCTTAGTCAGGAGCCTGGCCTCTTGACCATAATTTTTTATCCTGGGACAACTGGGCAGAGACATGATTTCCTTATGACCTGGGCTGGGACAAGGACTCTGCCCCACCAGCCACCCACAGGTTTGGACTCACAAAAATCTACCCAAGACACTGGGTATAGGAGCACAGCACCTCGGCAGGCAGCTCCAAACCCATGTCATGGAGCAAGCAGTCTTGTCACAAGGAGGTGGCTAGTCAAGCTCTGAATCTATCAAAGAGGAGTTGTTTTGCCCTCTGCTCCAAGGAGAGAAAGGTGGTGTGACAGGCACCCTGGAGAGAACAGCTTGGTTCAGCTTTGCTGAAAATCACCATTAAGCTGGGTGAAAAGACAACCACACAGCTGCTAGAGATCTCCCATGACTGGGAGCTGGAGTGTGGTTCTTATGTAGATGAGCTGGTGGGAATATTTCCCTATCTTGAATTTTGCTGTAGGACACTCAGCTGAAGTTAGCTTACTTGAAACCAGAGGCACAGTATTTGCAGGCAAGGCGTATTTTCAGTCATTAGGGTTCCCATGGTGCTTTCTGCAAGGTTTGCAGGTGTCCCACTCATAATGCTATTGGAGTGCTTTGCATAGTGCCAAAAATCACCTCAGTGATTCAAATTGGAAAAATTCATTACCATTTCCTTTCCTGACACCATTACATTTTACTGCAGAAATTGTACAAGGTCCCAGAGAGATACGGTGCAGGGTGAGCTGCTGATTCATTTAAAACAAACAAAGGACTTTCTATCGGTGTGAATGAAAACATTCCCCTAAACGTGGTGTCTCACTTTTCAGGGCTTGAAAAGGTGAGAATCTGGAAAGCAAGAGTCAACTATGCGCTTGTATAAATTCATCAGAAAGATGCTATCTGCCCGCCTGATGCTGTGATATCTGGATTGTGCCACATGGTCTGGCAGTTCCAGACATCTCACAATGCATATCAGAAGCCTCTAGAGAAAAAAATAGACAGGAAAGAAGGGAGTGCTGAGAGTCAAATAAAGGTAGGGTTTATAGGAAAGTGAAGGGGAAGGGGGCAAACAAGAGCAGTATGATGTTAAACTTTGAACACGCCTGGTCATGCCTCAAGTACCGGTTCTACCTGCCCACTCCCTGACCACAGCCCAGCCAGCCCAGTGACTGCAGTGGGAACTGAGACACGGAGCAGCACCACGCAAGTGGGGTTTGTTTACTGGTGGTGTTCCTGCAGAGGGGAGGTGGCCAAGACACACTGCGGTAAGTGCATCCGTCTGCCAGCAGCCCTTGCCAAAGGCCCATATGCAGGCACCAGAAGTGGCTCTGGAGAGGAAACACTTATTCACATGTGACATCTCTGCTGCAGGGACTGGGACGCAACTGGTCGTGGGACAGTGACAGAGGAGGATTTGGTGATCTCTGCAGTTCACCTCAGGGTGCATCGTGTCACTGAAAGGGGCAGCAGAGGAGGCCCTGGTGACAGGTGTATTCACAAGTCATTGCAGCTTAGTGTCATCCTCTTTTTATAGAAAAGGGAGGACGTTCCCTGTCCAGAACATTTGCCTTTCTCCTACCACCCAGAGTGTAAGGATTTGGCCAAGCACTGAGCTTGGAGAGAAGAGGCAGCAATCAAATAAAACAGCAAATACGTGGGCACATGAGCCCTTCTCCATCTTAAAACACAGGCAGCATTCTCCAAAGCCAATTGCAAGCTGAGATTAAGTGCGCTGGATTTTATTAATTATGTATCATTTAGGTCATCCCAGAAGGAACTCGATGGACTCGATGATCCGGTGGGTCTCTTCCAACCTGGTTATTCTGTTCTATGAAAAGTCAGTAGGAACTATGGAGTAGAAAGGGCATTAGTTGGATGGAGTGGAGGCGTGGTAGTTATCTCCCAGGGAAGGACAAGCATCCTACATTCCTTGCCATCCCCATTTTCCCCATGTGCATTTCTGCTTTGTTCCTGCTCAAGAAAATAAGCAAAGGGAGGCTCAGGTACCTGATCTGCAGGCCATCAGAGATTTGTGAGTGCCTCAGCTACAAAAGCTTTCTGGAGAATCCACTGGAGTGCAGCGAGTGAAGCAGGGACACAGGGCTTGGTTCCCTCCAGCCTAGAAACCTGCTGAGCTCTTCAGAGCTATCGAAAAAAAAAAAAAAAGACAAAACCCAACCCCCCAAAATGCTACTACCACTTTTTTTTTTTCAGTCAGAGGGAAATGATGACCAAGTGGCCTTTTGTATCCACTTCATGTACAATGCAACGACTGCATGGATGAAATGTCAGACTGCATGGTTCCAGTGATGAAGACCCTGCAAGCCAGGGCCCAGAGCATCCCTTCCTGGCTGTTGGAAGGGTTTTTTCCCTGTCACAAGCAGAACTCTGCCTGCTCTCTCAGGTGGCTTCTGCGAAATAAGTGTCTGCTTTTGCTCCAAATGCAGGTTCTGCTTGAGCTTGTGCCCCCAGAATGTCACAGCCTGCTCCTCCTGTTGCTGAAATCCAGGCTCATGGGAGAAGCTTCTGCAGTTTTACATGTGGTTTCACCACTGCCGTTTCCTGGCTCTTTCCTCATGGCCTCCTTGGAACTGGCTGTCAGAAGAGTTTCCAGCCCGCAACTGGCTAATCACGCACAATTAACATAAACCTGAGTGCAACAAGGAATAAATGAAAGCTGGGAAAGCCCCCATTTCTCAGCAGCTGGATGAGGCTTTTTACAGAAAGCCTGGAGGCATGGGAAGACTTTCATGAGGTTGGGGGTTGGGTGAAAGGGGGGATTAGGGCAGTTTGGGGCAGTGCTGCTGTTCCTCTCAGCCCACACGCCTTGTGCCAAGGCAGGAGAGCTGGTGAGCTGCCTGCCCAACACCATCCCCGCTGCAAACAGTGCAGGGGAAAGCTCTCGGAACCACAGGGAAGGCTGAGAGGTGATTTGTCAATGTTATTCCCAATCTGACAATTAAGATACACCAGGCAGGGATGTCACTTGTAGGATAGCAAGCAGAAGCCAGAGACAGTTTTCTAGACCCTCAGTCCAGTGCTGTAGGGCCAGGGTGTTTGGGGCTAGGGGAAATGTCAGGGCTGATGTGTATGCTTTGACATTTCTGGGTTAGCTTCCCTCAGAGATGCTCTCCAAGGCAGGATCCTGTAGGTTTTCTCCTACCAGCAATGGTGCTCAGCTGACGCCCTGGGGAGTTGGTTCAAGGAGCTGCACTAGAAGAAAACAAATTCCTGAAAAGCCAATAGCTTTTTGCCAGGATGTTTCAAGGGGAGGCAGTGCTAATGTAATTAAAGCAGCTAGTGCGTGGGCCTACCCCTTCAGCAGGGCCTAGCAATAGGACAGGCTGAGTTATAATGCTGAGCTTCTCCTTGGGCTCACTTTTCACCATCAGCTCTGCAGGCTGCTGCTGCTGCAGGTCCTGCCCTGCCTCCCACCCTTGACTGGAGGCCTCCACCAACACAAAGGAACAGCACAGCTTAACACTTGCTTAGTGGAAAATTGGAATGTCTCTTCCAGCTTATCCCACCAAGAGGACCTGGCTGGCCTTTGGCAATATAAGGACTAGCACCTACGTGTGGGAGCCCAGCTCACCTCCTGTGCATGGAGACAAACATGTTTGGCAGTCTGGGAGAAGCTGCAGTGGATTGTGAAACATTAGCTGTGAGGCATAGCACGTGAGACCTTAGATCAGTGCCTTGCATGGAGGGCCCTGTGGAAGAAGAAGAGCCTAGTGGTGAAAGAGAATTGATGAAAACAAATAGCTATTTTCTTGGTACTTGGGCTTCCTTCTGAACCTCATCCATTGCCCCAGGGCTGACCAACAGTGGAAGTTCCCGAGTATACAATGCTTTTAGTATTCAAATAGTATTCATTGACTATTTCCAAGCAGAGTCCTTCACAGATGCTTACTCTTTTTTTTTTTTTTGACGGCCAGGTATTTGCCCGGGTTTCACAGCCCTGCGTGCTTAAGACAGTAATGTGATGGGAATGCAATGGAAAAGGAAGAAGATAAAGCCGTGCTGCCTGAGAATGCGTATACAAGGTGATGAGAAGAATGACATTGGGCACACACATTTTGCCAGCTTTTCCCTTTGTCCATGTGGTTGTGCTCTGCGAACAGCCCATCTCTGATCTTTCCCTTAGCAGCTGGATGGCAAGATCATAGAATCATAGAATAACCAGGTTGGAAGAGACCCACCGGATCATCGAGTCCAACCATTCCCATCAAGCACTAAACCAGGCCCCTTAGCACCTCGTCCACCCGTGCCTTAAACACCTCCAGGGAAGGTGAATCAACCACCTCCCTGGGCAGCCTGTTCCAGTTCCCAATGACTTGGGAATTCCCAGTTCTTCTTTCTGTGAAGAATTTTTTCCTAATGTCCAGCCTGAACCTCCCCTCGTGGAGCTTGAGGCCATAAAGATAAGTGATAAGTGGAAGGAGGGTGAAAACTGCACAGCTGAGCAACGGAAGTGTGGTGGAAGGATCAGTTTGCAGAAGACATGGCAAGCAAGAGGCAATCCCTGGGCAAATTTAGAACAGACTACCCAAGCTTTGAGGAAAGGGAAAAAAGACCTCCCCTTCTCCCAAAACACAAGGACAAGAGGAAGCTTTGTTGACAGGGTGTAATTCTACAGCATAAGTAGGGATGGTTTCTAAATGCAAGGGAGAACCAGTTCAAACTGGTTTAACAGAAACTTTGTGCACTAAAAACCTCTAGCAAGGACATTAGTATAAGAGTGTTTGTTCTGGTTTGAGCTAAAGTAGAATCAATTTTCTAACTTCAGCTAAGTAACTTTGTTATCTGAAAGTTAACTACATTTTTTCAGATTGTTTCTCTCTAGTAGTGATAATATGAGGCACTGGTATCCTGAAAGGCCATTGCTTATACTTATTCCTATGGAAACCAAGGCCATCTTTGAGCTAGTGGAGTACTCTAAGTCAAAGATAAAGAGGGGTCACACCTGCAGGGAGGGGCAGACAGGACAGGTGACCCCAAACTGACCAACAGAGTATTCCATCCCATACTCGTCATACTAGGGATAAACCTGAGAGATCACGAGGGTCTCACTCTCTTCTGTGATGGCCTATATCCAGTGAGGACCATGACTGGCTGCCCCTGATCCCAGAGCCATGAGTTTCTGAATCCAGTTCCTGTGTCCAGCTCTGTCCTGCCACGGACCCCTTCCCCAACTTGCTCTGCAGCATTTGTGGTGATGTAGAGTCATCGAAAGGTAGGGGCCTGATTTAATACATTTGTACATTTTTTATTATTGTTATTATTACTATTACTACTGTTTTATAAAAGCTGTTTTAGTTTAGTTTCCACCCTGCAAATCATTCTCCTCTCATTTCCCTTTACCCTTGCCCTGGGTGTGGGGGAAGGCAATTGGGAGTCCAACTGCTGCTGAAATTAGCTGGGCTTGGGCTAAACCGTGGCAGCATTTCATCCTTGGCAACAGCTCCTGTCTGCTCAGCTGCAGAGTCAAGAAGTCCATGCGGTGACAGCACAGCTCCCCAAATCATCTGCCTCTGTCATTAGGCCACCTTGAGTGTGTCACAAATGCCCCTTCATCCTCCAATGCAGATGTGCAGCCACCTCCAAGGCAGAGAAAAGGGTTGTATGGCAAGGCTTAGAACCCATGGTTACCAGCTTCTGAATTTGATTACGCTCTACAAAGGACTGTTTTGGCTTGCTTCGCTTTTAATGAAGGCTGTACTACTTGAAGTCCTCTGATTATAGATAAAAAAAATCTCTTATATATTTCAAATCATAGTGTGTGTGTGTTGGGGGGTATAGAAGTCAGCAAAAAAATCTGGAAAACTGATCCAAATAGATAAAATACAAGGAGGAGCATCCACGTGTTTTGGTTTTTTTTTTGTTGAGTCTTACTGTCAAGCTTTTGCTGCTGGACTGGTAACCCCAGAAGCTGGGGCTGCTGCTGTGTAACCCATACAAAACCGAAGGGAAGCAGACTTAGGGCACAGAGGACCCACGAGAGAGGCTTAAGAGACCCTAGGTCAGTTCTGTGTTCTTCTGAAGGTTGTACCAACTCTGCTCTGCCTTGCAGGTGGTGATTAGGCTTTCACACGGGGGGTGGTGGTGGGGGTGGTGGGATGGTGCTGTATGGTAAAATAGACTATAATATTACCCTACACAGGCAGGAAGGGAACAGTACCTCACATCTTACAGAGCTCACAGAGACCTAGGGCATGTCACATCTTGGCACCCAACTCCGGCAGTGCACAATGTCTTTGCTGGTGTCTACAGCACATTGTCAAAAGCAACACTAACTGAGATATGAAGATGTTGTTGCCCCCTCTTGTGGACATCTTAAGGGAACTGGGAAACTACACCAGGCAGCTGCTCTAGCTGAACAATAACCCCATAATGAATAAAATGCTCAGGAGTGCAGCCCGCAGCTGGCAGTGAGGGTGCAGGCAGGAGGGCTGGGATCCCCCTCGGCAGTGCGGCTAGTGGAAGGAAGGGCTCCTATGATGCCTACATGAGAGGAAAACTATAATTTCATTTAAAGAAGAGTTTCTGGCTGGGGGAGTCCCAGCAGCTCAAATTTCTGGTCCAATACTTCACCTGGAGACAGAACACGAATATTTTTTAACAGTCCTGAAGCAGCCGGCATATGGGTCAGGTGTGTCTGGGCAGAGAACAAAGACACAGACACTTTGTCTACACTGAGAATTGTGGAAAATTTCTCCTCTGGCTGGCTGGCTCCAGCAGGACTCCTGGCCTCTGCAGCACCTGTCAAATGCTTGCTGTCATTTTGTACATCCTCTCATGTAGGTTTGCTCTGGGCAACTTAATGAAGATGGTAATTAAATGCTGGGTCTGGCCTCTGCAAAATCTCCTAGAGCTGCTACAGGAACTGCTGGTGAGTTTCAAACTCCTGACACAGCTGGAGATGAGGATATCTTGGAGAGGCAATCATTGACTAAAGGACACAGAAACTGTCACGCCTCAGGTGGCACCTTGCCCAGGAAACACTCATTTCCCCATGACAGTGGTCAGTCAAGCTTCCTCACAGCAAGGTCCCTCCATACCCTTTTACATGCTGCAGAAGAGAGCAATCTGCTACAATTTCTATAGCTGACTATTTCTCTGTGACTATAAGCTGTTACAGTAACATCCAGTTCTTTGCTTAATGAGCAAGGGAGAGTATTTCCAATTTCTTTCTGCATTTCTTCAGGGGGTGAGGGAAAGAGTGTCTGGAAAGTTTTCATCGTCTATTTCCCACTGGGGCACTACTTTAGTAAGCAATGTTTGCTTACTACATTCTGGACCAGCTGTGGCACTTCAGATCTGCATCTGCTCTGCTTAGGAGCTCAAAGAACACTTCAGTAGGAGCAAGTCCAGTCATTTCTAATGCTTGCAGTAAGGGCCAGAAAAATGACACTCAAGATTACACTTCACATGAGGCAGAGCTTGCATGCAACTCAGTTCCTCCTTCCTCCTAGTTTTGAGCTCTCTTTTAAACCTGAATAGACCTCTAACAAAAATAATTTCCTCTTTAAGCAACAAATCAGGCTGCAGAGCTAAATTAACTTATCAGAAAGTATCACATCACCATGGCTTTTATCCAGGAGACAATATTCTGGCCTGCCACTGTAGAGCTATTCCTTGTTGTGCTAGGGCAGCTACTATGTTTGTAGAGCCATTGTGCCATGGGGAAGCCAGAAACACGATATTTACCTGTGAGCTTATTTTTCCTGCATCCAGCCTGGCAGCCACAGAAAGCCTGTGAGGTCTCCTCCAGCCTGCTAGGACTAACTGAGCCAAAAGCTCATGCACGCCCTCCTTCTTGATGGTCAGGACAGGGTTGGTAAAACACTTCGCTGGCCCAGAGAGGATGAGAAGCTTTGCTGCAGCTAATTTATATGTTTAATTATCTTGTAACATAAACCTGTCTTGTATCAAGAGATACAATGCAGACAATCTCCAGACATGGGTGAATAACCTGAAAGAATAAACACTCTCTTAGAGTTGCACGAATTTATTGATATGCTTAATTGTCCTGTAAGATGTAGCTGTTTTAGGTCAAATGATAACCTGTCTTAGGGCTGTAAGAACTTATTGATGTGCTTAATTGAGACATGTGAGATGCAGTTGTCTTGGGTCAGGAGATAACCTGAAGGGAATCTCCAGACATGGTTGGATGACCTAAAAAATATAAACTTTTTGAGGACTTACACAGTTCTTTGTCTAAAACTAGTCTATATACTCACTGCTTTTGTAAAATGGGATGCCTTATTTAGATCCGATTCAATCCGATTCAATGCTGAATTGTAAAATAAAAATATTACTGCCTTTGCTTCAAAGACTTCATCCTTTTCAATATTTACCAGTGAATAAGTGTTTCTCACAGCTGGGATTTCCCAGAGAGCGGAATGCTTTGTTTCTGGTGGGGCTGGAAAGAGGATGTTGGGGACACCTGTAGGGAGTGGGGCTGTCCTCGCCCGAGTGACCACCCCACAGCAAAGCCATGGGAATGCAGGCAGCCGGGGTGTGTGTGTGTGTGTGTGTGTGTGTGTGTACGTTCACAGCAGTGTAGGGGTGCAAAAGCAGCCTTCCAATACTTAAAGGGGGCTTCAGGAAGATGGAGAGGGGCTCTTGATCAGGGAATGCAGGGATAGGACAAGGGGTAATGGTTTTCCGCTGAAAGGAGAGATTTGGTTTAGATATTGGGAAGAATTTTTTCACTGTGAGGGTGGTGAGGCACTGGCACCAGTTGCTCAGAGGAGTCGTGGATGCTTCACCCCTGGAAGTGTTCAAGGACAGGTTGGATGAGGCTTTAAGAAGCCTGGTCTGGTGGGAGGTGTCCCTGCCCATGGCAAGGGGGGTGGAATTGGATGATCTTTCAGGTCCCTTCCAACTCAACCCATTCTATGATTCATGTCTGACACCAAGAGACACAAAGATGTGCTTCAAGTGAGACTGTGATACACACAGCCTTCTCTCTCTGGAGACGATCAAGAGAAGGAGCCTTGGTTTCAAATGGTGCTGTCACACCAGGGGACTGGTGATCTCATTGGCCAAGCAGAGCATGGTTCAGCAGAGGGCTGCTCCTGGGGCAGCTCTTCAGGGGACATGGAGGATAACATAGACATAAGTAGCTGGAAACAGCAGCACAGGAGAGGCGGTGTAGAGTGGAGGGGAAAGAGAAGCAGTAATGACAGAGTTAAACCCCACAGTCCATAGCAGAGTGCCGGTGAGAAAGTCTTCCTGCTGTGGAGCAGCAGTTGGAGGACCCAGCGCTGCCAGGTCAGGGACACTGGAGCAGGTTTGCCTGGTTCCCATGCATATCCATTGCCGATTAACCATATTTACATTTAGCTAACATTTACATTGCAGTGCCTGAGCCATCACCAGCCTCCAGACACAACTAAAGCAACTCCTCTTTGAAGAACAGTGTCTGCTTTTGGTTTCAGACTCAACCCCCAAACCAGTCTGACCAGCTGGAACCCAGTTTCAGGTTACACCCTGCCTTGTTCCCTGGGTGACTTAGTGGATACTGATCTCACTCCCAGCACACATCCTGGATAGTTGTCTCTCCAGGTATCCACATACATTGCGTCCCCCCACCCCGCACAACGCTCCCCATGAGATGGCTGCTGTGGCAGCAACACCTGAGCATTCTCCCCTGGACTACCACAGTCTGGGCAGATGAAAGGGTGTGAGATAGCAGGCATGGGAACAGTATCTGCCCCCTCTGTGGGTCATTGCTTCTCCCGGTTTAAATAAGACAAAAAATTCTTTTTTATTATCAGAGTGAGCGCACAAAAAAATAAATCAATATGTTAGGTTTATTGCATAGGCCATGACAGGCTGTGGGAAAAACAGAGAGATGGAAGAAATTATGTGAGACAGATCACAAAAAGCCATAAAGGAATCTGACCAGTCCCAGCGACACTGAGGCAGATGCTCGTGACAGGGAGAAGTGTGCAGTCAGATTGCCAGCAGGCTGTGGGCAGTGGTTTCTTCCCTTCCAGCCCAGACACTGGCCCAATGAGGCAGCTATCCTGGAGCTGCACTTGAGGGGATCCCTGAGCTGGGAATGGCTTTACTAGAGCCTTCCAGAGCCAATCTGTCCTCAGCCCTGAAAGGGTCCAAGCATTTAAACAAAAGTCTGTACATAGATTCGTGCTTCTTACACACACATGTGCACACACACATGCAAACACCCCCCACCCACCCACCCCTAATTTCCTCTCTCTTCACAGCAGGAGTTTTCAAAGATCAGCAGGCACTGGAATTTTGTCGATTGGTGTCAACCCCACAGCTGACAAAGTGTACCAGGCACTACAGAAATAGCAGCTTCTCCCCCCAACAGAATTCCTCACCTGCCAGAAGTGTAAGTCCGGACAAGAGAGGTGAAGCAGGACATATCTGGGAAGTCCCTCATTGCAAACAGCTTATGGGGGAATGCAACGGGACCTGGCTGAAGTAGGGATGCCACATGCTGCCATGGGGCCAGGGATAAGCTCTGGACCTCCCAGGCTCATCTTGCACCAGGAGGTATGTGCCAGCAGGAGCAAGAAAGCCCAGCTCACTCCTGTGCTCTGGGAGATGCCAGGGACTCAGGTCAGGCTGTGTGCTTGGAGGAGAGCACAGTAAAATCACAGCTGCAGCACAGGTCCAACTTCAAGGGAGCTGAGTCCTTCCACCCTCCCATTTCCATCAACAGGAAAAGTAGGGACATTTCATTTCCTTTCATGTGAGAATAAATAGATATTTTCTCAATGTGTTTGGGTTCAGACTGAATACTGGAAAAGCAACCAGGACAACTTACCGAGAGAAAACAGCAGATGTACTGTACATAGGAGGCTGTAACATGGCAGCCACACTGGAAAAAAATCAAGGTGTGCTTTTCTGTTAAAAAACAAAGCCTAGTGATTAAAGCAGGCATTTCTGTTCCTTTCCATCTCAAAACCAGGATACACTGGGGAGTGTCACAGAGTCTTTGGAACAGGTCTGGACAACTACATGAATCTCACAGTCCTCAAGAGCCTCACCACAACCAGGAGGACTGCTGGGATGCAAGGCCATCTTGCAAACGACTAGGGGAAAGGGATGAAAATACGAGGCTAATGGAAAACAGTGGCACTGCAAACAAAATATTTCTGGCTCTGGTGAGCTTGCACCATGCATCATCATGAATGCTACACAGATCCAGTCCCAGGGTCCTTCAGTAAGCTGAGTGGAGTTATGCTCTGGGTTTCAGCAGGATGAAAGATGTGATTCAGAGTTTCACTAGATTGTTTGAGGTTATGAAGGGATAGACATCAAAGCATCAAAATCCTCCCAGATCCTCAGTTTCCAGAGCAGCCATTTAGCCAAGACAATCAAAAATACTAGTACTGCCAAATCGTGGCTAGATCTTGGCCTGATGCTGCAAATGTCTTCAAAGAGAAAGAGTCTTTCAGACACGGGACCGTGTCTAAAAACAGTACTCTAGAAGTTTTGAGGAGCTCCCCAGTGCTGGGCTGGAGAAAAAGTGGCTGTAGCTCAGACTGGTTTGGTAGCACTGCTGTAAAACAGATGCTCAGTGTCCTCTGTGGTGGAGAGAGTTGAGTTGGTAGCAGTGGTCGGCTGTCGTCGTCGGCTGTTCTTCTTCCTGTTCTTCAGGAAAAAGTAGCCGATGATCACCAGGACCACCATGATGCAGATCCCAAGGAGCACAGCAATCACTGCCTCAAATGCACCTGCAAGGGATACACGAACATGTTAAAAAGGCTGCTCCATGAACTCTGATGCAGCAGGAGCGATCAAGAAGATGGAAGAAGAAAAGCCACTGCAGAAGCTGTGCTGGCAAAGAGAAGAGGTAGGCAATAGCTTGTCGGACAGAAGGCTCGTCACTGCACAACAGGGTAAAGAAAGAAGGCATGGTATAACAGCATGGCCAGGTTATAGCCAGTCTGTCTCTCCCAAATGATGGTTCTCACAATTTCCCAGATTCACCACGCCCTCTAAAGGCTACTCAGTAGCTTCAGCAGGCTTGGCCATTTGACACCCCTATGAATATCAAGCCCTTCTGCAACACAGGCCTTGCTTCATATGTCAACAGGGAGGCCACCAAGGCGTGGTCACAGAAAGCACCTCCTGGTTGGGATAACGCCATCAGAGTGAGCTATGGAGATAGGCTAAGTTTGTGAGGGAAGAGCTTGTAGCATTGCTGTGAGCACTTGGTCTTCTACAGCCAACCAGATTCCAGCATCATCCGTGGAGACAGTCAAACATGATGCATTTGAAAGTTGGTGTGAATTTGAAGAGGAAATCAGTTTCTAGGGTTGAAGAAAGAAGTGTATAATTTCAGGAGTTCTCTGCTGAAGAAAGAGGTTTTACAGCTCTGGGGTGAAAGGACACCAGCCTCAAAGTGATGTTCTTTTAAGAACTTGTAATTCGTTATCTTTAGTGTTCTTTACAGTAGTAGAGAGGGCATATAGGGTCATCAGATTTCCCCACAGTCTGCTACCCAAGGTTATTCACATACCCACTTGGGCCTTGCATCTTGCAGAAGTTAGTGTTCTGTATGTGAATTTTGCCCTTAGGAAGAATTTACTTGCCATTTTTTCATGTTCAACAGTGAGGCATTCATGCAAGTTGATGGAAAGAAAATCAGGAGCCTCTGATATGAGCTACAGAGTCACAGACAAAGGAGAAATTGGACCACAGATGCACAGTGCACAGAAGCATCTCTTGCCACTGCTAGCATCCCACAAATCCCACATTGTTCCCTCAGCTTCAACAAGGGGGTAGGAGAAAAGGCTGTTATTTGAAAGGAAAGACAAAATATTTTTTCAGGACAAGATAAAAGCAACAAGCAAGGTCTGTAGGAAAAACTGTTACTCACTTAAAACAGCACTCTGGGACTCAAACGATTCCCATCTCCGGCCAATGACATCTGCTTCTGAATTGGGAGCAGAGAAGCAGGAAAAAGTTTTACAAAGAGGGTTGGGAACAAGGGATAAGACAGGTTTCTGAGACGCATCTCTTCTCTGAAGTGACTGAATGCATATAGCATCCCTCCTGACAGCCATGGTACTGAGCTCTCAGAACAGGCTGGGAGGCATAGCATAGCTGAGGGTAGCACTTCAGAAAAGCAGCAAGTTTGCCTCCTAACAGATATAGTTTGGCAGAATTCCTCCTGTTTCAGCTCTTGGTCTCCACAGCAACATGAACAGAGCTCTACAGTATAAATCTTTCCCTCTTCTTTATTCAAAAACTTTTGCCTAGTATGTGTCATTGAGGATTTTCTTAATATCTCCTCTCCCACTTGCAGAGAACTGGAGCCAAGCTAGAAAGTTAGATTCTCTTTAGAGAGGCCATATCTCTGATTAGTTTTGCCAGCCTCCTCTGTCCCCTTTTCAACATAAGTGCTCAAAGTGTTTTCCAGCTCTGAGAAATGACAGGCTGCATTGCAGAAAGATGCTGTTGATACACACCACTCCCCATAAGCCTTCGGTCGCATTGAAGAACACTGTAAGGCATGGCCAGGGTTTCAGAGCAGAGCTTCTTTGACTGAAAGCTCTCAAGCCTCTGCTTCTTTGGCACCACAGAATTTAATCTTTTAATCTTGAGTGATTTGCATAGTCCAATCACTAAAACTCCAGCCCTCACTATGCCTTCTTACTTGTGATGCCCGAACATGACTTCATGCACTCTTCCTCCTCTTTAAAGTTGTTGTTGTTGCCACCACAGCCCCCGTAGGTGAAGGGGTCACATTTCTCAGTGAATGGGTTATAATACCAACGGGGGATGCTCTCAGTGCACTGTCCAGTATCTGGCAAGTCCACACAGTGACCTGGAAAAGTAAGAGAGAGGTGCTTTAGCCCAAATGTGATCTCAGAGGAGCAACATTTTCTGCTCACAGCAGAAGAGCACAAGCACCATGGCAGAGGGAATCCATGTCCAGAGCAGTGGCTTTTGGGTCCTCACTGCCCAATTGCCAGCTGCTCTAATTGACATTGCCAAGGTAAGCTGCCACCTGCCCATAAAGCCAACTAGCAAGGAGGAAAATGGAACATCAGAGTATGCAGTCACACTAGGGCTTGGATTCAATCCCTTGCAGAAACAAATTGTCCTCCTCAGGAGGCAGAAGTGAACATGAAGAGTTTGACACAAAGAAACCACAGTTTAGCTCCTTACAAGCAAGCTGCATTTCAGCTAACTTGGGTTATAATCTTTTAGCCCAGTGATAGTGCCACATCTACCCTAGAACAAACAAGGCAAAGGTATGGGATTGAGCACAGGCATATGATTACTTGTCTTATGCCACTGTTGTGTCCCTCACACTGCTTTGCTTTGCACTATTTCCAAAAAAGTGCTGTAGGGTTTTTTAGAGGCTAGATACTGTGCTCAACACGAAATATGCATGAGACTTACTTGGGTGGAAAAAGTCTAGGCAGGAGAGTGAAAGCCTAGTATAAGCAGCTGTCCTCAAGGTCAGAGAACAAGCCCTTGCTCATTTTGAGTACAGGCGCTACCAGATATTACACCTGGGTTTGGAATTATACAGGGAAGTGTTTCACTGTGAAACAACAGACTGAACTAAAAAGAAAATGCTGGCAGATGTCAGTCCAGGTGCTCTGGACAGATCGTACCTTGCTTACTTGTGACATTGATTTTCTGCAGTCTATTGAACTCACGAGCATCTGCAATAGAAATATTTCATGTTAAAACTTCTCTCACCAGCTGAATACATAAGAAATGTCCACACACACATGGGTACACAGGGCTTTCCTGCACAATCCTTTGTTATCACAAGCCGGGGAAAGGGAGTTGTAATTTGAGGTTTTTAAATACCTCAAAGCTATGAAAGGAACATGGGAAAAATAAAATGTAATAACAAGAAACTATTCCAAATTTTTCTTCCACAAATACAGAGACAAAACTAAGGAAACAAAGGCTACTTTCTTAGGGTTTTTTTCCATCAAGAAGTATGGGAAAAGTTGTAAGAAGTGTGAAAGAATACTAGTATATAGAGGGCAAGAGAATGAATGGATCATATGCTTGCAACCTAAAAAGGCAGCAAAACTGTGACATATAGGGAAGAGATTAAGGAAATTCCATACAAAGAGGGAAGAGAGGGACAGAGGAAGGATTACAGACTTGGGCAGCTCAGCAGTATGCATTTACGTTAGCATAATGTGAGGATATTAAGGGGACTGTGACACTGTACAGGCTGGGAGAAAGTATGGTTTCATTTCCTAACTCCCATCTCTAGTACAGCAGGTAAGGTCATCCAATGAGAAAGTATTGGAAGAAGGACAAGCTCTTAAGTCTTACAGACAGGTGTAGAGAAGAGAATCAAAGACAAAATAGGCAGGAAACATCCCAGAAGGAACATCAGCTCCTGCAGTCAGCAGAGACACGGGCAGTAGCAGAAACTGCAAATATAATACAAAATAATACGAACTGCAAATACAATACTGCAGAAAGAGGTAATGCAGGGTTAGGAGATAAGAACAGACAGCACCAAAAAGCACTGCAACTTAACTGCAATGTAAGTTACTATAACTTACATTGCAGTCATTCCTAGGCAGATACCAAGTTGTCTAAGCCAGAATTTGCAGTACTTACATTGTTCACAATACATCTCATCTGATCCATCAGCACAGTCAAGAGTTTCATCACACTCCAGATAGGCATCAATGCAGCAGCCATCCTTGCATCTGAAGAAGGGGGTCTGACAGTTCCCATCGCACACTGCATTAGAAACAGTTCAGATAGCCAATTAAAATTCAGCTTTTCTCCCTACCACACAGATGCTTTGTGAAGGACTTAAATGCTGCTGATAGGGCTAGCAAAAAAGAAACAATGCAGACTGATTAAGGTCTCTCTTCAGTACCACCCCAGACTCAATAAAAAGAATAAAAATAATAATTTCTTGTTTATAAAGGAAACATTATTCTGGGAACAGCCATGCTTCCTCTTGTAAAAGAAGTACACAGAAGGTAGAAGCAAGAATGAGCTACGCTGGAAGAATATGGAGACATTGCCCATATGGGGATTGCCCCACAGCATGGGGGATTAAATAAGGAAATCCAAACTGAAACCTGCACACTGGGCTGCAAGAACCAATGGAGAAGAGAGGTTACTCCAATCTGCTGGTGGTCCCAAGTGCCCAGTTCTGAGCTCCCCAGTGTACAAAAGACATTGGCATACTGGACTGAATCTAGCAGTCCCAGCAAGGAGCTCAAGCACAAGACCTAGCATGAGGTCAGGGTAAAACCAGACAGACTAATTTTGGAGGTTGTCCTGGTTTTAGCTGGAATAGTGTTGATTTGCTTCCTCAGAGCTGGTATCATGCTGTGTTTTAGATTTAGTATGAGAATAAAGTTGATAACACACTGATCTTTCAGTTGTTGCTAAGTAGTGCTTACACTAGCTACGGACTTTTCAGCTACTCATGCCCTGCTGGCAATAAACTAGGAGGAGGCATAGCCAAGACAGCTGACTCAGACTAGCCAAAGGGATACTCCACACTACATGACCTTTCCTGCAGCTCGGGAATTAACAGGGCATCAGTCAGTGGGTGGTGAGCAAAGGTCTTGTGCATTGTTTGTTTTGTATATTCTTTTATCATTAATATTATTATTCTCTTACTTTTCTGTCCTATTAAATTGTCTTTCTTTATCTCAACTCACGAGCTCTACCTTTGTTTTCCAGTTCTTCCCCCCATCCCACTGGAGGGAGAGTGAGCGAATGGCTATGTGATTGCTTTAGCTGTCTGCCAGTTTAAACCACAACAGAGTTGCATGGGAATCAGATGAGCAGCAGCAGACATCAGTTGCAAAAAGGGAAAGTGATTCTACTTAAAGGGGAAAAAAAATATAACCATGGTCATCAAACACAGGTGCAGGTTGCCCAGAGAAGGTGTAAAATCTCCATCAGAGATACCCAAAAACTGGACTGGATGCAGTCCTGAGCAACCCAATGCGACTCAAAGCTGGCCCTGCTTTGAGTAGTAGGTTGGAGTGAATGAACTCCAGAGGTAATTTCTAACCTAAATTATCCTATGACATGCTAGTGAAAAGCTTAGTATTTGGTCTCCAGTTCCTCACATTCCACACTGATTGAGTTCTAATCAAAAGCCACAGGAATGGATGTGAGACACTGAGCCTAAGCTAACGGCAGTATTACGCAGTGGCACAGAAGGCTTACCTGGCTGTTGTCGCCCACCAACAGAACCTGAAGAGACAAGGGGAAAAATAAAATATGTTTATCACCACATCATTTTGTCAGCTCAAGATCAGCTTTATATTGCCTTCACATCTCACTTAAAAAGTGCATATTTTCTGGAAGTGGTTAGGGAGGGGAAATACGGTTGTCTACCACTCAGAGACCCCAGGTAAGTAGTACCCATGTGAGGCAGGCCTCGGGGAGAACAGGGGAACTCCCCACTCCAAGCTAGACTACTCCCAAATGGTCTCTCTTTTCCAGGGCTTTTGCCTCCTCCTTAAGCTGCGCTCTCCAAAGGGCCTGGCAGAGGCTTAGCCCATTTATGAGGCAGCACTAAGTCATTCTCAGACGTGGCTAAGAGTGTGCTAAGGGAGATTAATTTAATTTGAGAGTGAAGCACTTCTGGCTCCCCCACATCACAATGCTACCCTCTGAATTTAGGTTTCACATGTGACACAAAGATTAGGTGAGGGTTTCTGCAGCCAGAGACACACCAGAGACATTGACCAGGAGAGCAGTGCTCCAGCAGCTGGGTCAGTGTAAGACTAGAACTCCCCACCCATAATTAGTCTGGTCTCCTCAGCAACCTGAGTTCTAACTTGCTGTCAGCCAAGAAGCTGCAGAACCTGCCCACAGGGTCACCCTCAAGAAAGAGGGAGGTGATTTTTAAGCAGACTCACCTCTAACGTTCTTGCAGGCAAGTTTACATTCCTCTTCCCGTAGGTAGTTATTCTTGTTTGGCTTGCAGCCCCCAAAAATGAACTGCTCGCACTGCTGAAGGCTTGAGTTGTAAAACCAGCGTGGAAAAGATCCCCGACACCAGCCCACCTTCTTAGGAGTCAAACAATGCTCTATCAAGAAAGTTAAAACAAAAGGCTCTGGTTAGCTTGATTTGCCTTCACATATACAAAGGGGAAAATCTTCCAAAGGGAAATCCGTCAGCAGTGTGGAAATCTGTCTTAAAGTTGTGCATAATCTTGACTGACATGGAGAAAGTCAATAGTATATATAGGTATATATTTTCTTAGGCAGAGTCTCAAAATCAAATTAGAAGGTGCCACATCCATAAAACAAAAGGAGCTGTTTCTCCACACAGCACATAGTTAAGCTGTGAAACTTCTTGCTGCAGAATGTTGCTGCTGTGCAAAGATTATATGAGGTAAAAAAGGGACTAATTTGTGGTTATTAAGCACAAAGACACCATCTTCTGCTTAAAAAAATGTCCCAGCTGCAGCTCCTTGGGGACTATCCAAGCATAGTAGGGATTTACTGAGAGCATATCATGTTCTTATACTCCTTCCCAAGTATCAACCTCTGGACACTGTTGGATGCAGTGTACAGCATTTTGGACAGAAAATAAGCATCACTGGATGTGGCTGTTCTCATATTTTTACGGTACCTGTCATAGGAGGAGAAATTCCCTGCTTAGCTACTACTCAGCCATTTGTACAAGAACTCCTTGCTCTTAATGCGCTTGTAATGCTAAACATTTCTGTACCTGAGGATTCAGCCACTCTGGCATGACCCAACAGAAGGGAATGAATGACATGCAGATCAGATGGGGTTGTTGCAGGCCACTTGTTCTGCAAGAGGATGCAAACACCCTAGAATAGGCCACTATGAGTGCGGAGACCTTCCACTACTGGTAAGGTGCAGTCTTTTACTATGAAAAGTTGACATGTAAGTCTGGTCTCTTGCTTGTGCCCTTTCTCCATCTACTCCTCTGAGAAGATGACCAGCAATGCCAGAGGATCAACCAGGCTTGGGGACTCCAGCTAGACACCCGTGGACTCAGGGGCTCACCTTCAGTCTGTTCAGGATTCAACACCATGATGGTGATGTTGGTGAAATCTTGCTGTTGTGCAGTGTCTGTGACAGTAAGCTGGAAGACGTAAGTCCCCACTTGTAGGTTGGAGATTTCTATCCAATCTTCTTCATGCTTCTGGGAATGCAAAAGAAAGGCTTATTGCAGAAGTAAGTACCTCTAATGAGGGAGAGACTGAATCACAGAATCACACAGAATCACTAGGTTGGAAAAGACCTCCAGGATCATTGAGTCCATCCATTCCTATCAAACACTAAACCATGCCCCTCAGCACCTCATCCACCTGTCTTTAAACACCTCTAGGGAAGGTGACTCAATCACCTCCCTGGGCAGCCTGTTCCAGTGCCCAATGACCCTTTCAGTGATTTTTTTTTTCCTGATGCCCAGCCTGAACCTCCCCTGGTGGAGTTTGAGGCCACTGCCCCTTGTCCTGTTCCCTGTCACTTGGGAGAAGAGGCCAGCTCCCTCCTCTCCAAAACCTCCTTTCAGATAGTTATAGAGAGCAATAAGGTCTCTTGAAGCTATGCAAGGCCCATGTTCCTGCGTTACAAAAAAAGGAGCTTGGCTGGAAACCCTTAAGCAGAAGTCTGGCAGTAAAAGTAATATACAGTCCCCACAAATCCATGAGCCAGCACCCAGTTGGAATAGCAGAGAGAAAAAGTATCACAAGCATAATTAGATATTTCATATTTTTGGACACTGTGAGGGCATGAAGGGAAAAAAGCTTTCAAGAGGACTGCAATATCTGCAGCTATTATTTTAGGTTTTTAAAAGTAAAATCCAATATGAATGACTTACTTAGTACACAGAGAATAAGCTAGGTTTATTTAGGAAATATATACTCTTTAATTTTGAATATGACAAGTATATTTAGTTTTAGAGATGGAAATGAGTGTCTATTTCTTTGCCTGCTGAGAGGTTTCTGAAAGAGTGAATCATTTTGTCAGAATAGAAAGCTGTGATATTATTGACACTAACTTTTTCCCTATATTTGCTAACAATACTGGACCTCCATTTCCACACTATTTGCCTTTTTTCACGGGGTTTCAAGAGAAAATAGTATGGCCATAAATCATCTTAATGTAGTCAATTATGTGTAACTATGTATTTAATAATGTATAGCATAATACTAGATGACTCTCCTTTCCCTTCCCCTGAAAGCTGCTTTGGTAGTGCTAGCGGGAAGGCAATAGAAAAGAAGCACTTCCAGATTTCCACAGCCCTCTAAGCACCCTACACCTAGTCCTTGCTGGTCTTCAAGAGCAGACGTAGGCCTAATGCACGCACTTGCTAATTTTTTTTTAAAAAAAAATGCCACAAGAGCTCCGTATGAACTCCAAAGCTTTCCAGAGCATTTTGCAGAAGTTTATCAGTAATCATTTTTCTCTTCTAAAGCTATAATTCATATGTAACATGTATATGATAGGCAGTGTTCACACCTCGGGGATCTCACACCCAGTCAGGAGACATGACTTCTGCTCCAGCCAAGATAAAATAGGAGGAGGAACCTTTACTCTAAAGAGAGGCAAAGTCCAGGGAAATCGCCAGGAGAACAGGAGCAGAGCCTGCAACTGAAAAGTGCAGAGCCAAAGGAGAAGCATCATAGGGGAGCAGAAGGGCAGGCCCCTCAATGAACTACAGAAGCTTGGGAGCAGAGGCAGCTCTTGCACTGAAGCTGCTGCCTTCTCGGGTGCTCCCACCCAGGCAGATCAGGCGCTGCTCAGGAAGACGAGATGGTGTCTTGGTGCAGGGAGCCTGAGATCAAATGAGGCTAAGAAATGCACATCCCGGTAGTGTGTGAGAAGATGGGAGCAATTGTGTGTCCCATAGCTTGTGGGAACAGGCTTATGAGTAGACTGGCTTGAGGAGGGAAGGACAAGGTGACCTATAAGTCAGTGGCTGTGAATGGCCAGCCCAGTGCAGACCTCAGGTGACACTGACCAAGCTGCTTCCTTTCCTGCAGCTCCCTACCTTCTCCACAGAGGGGTCACCGAGGATCTGTTTCCATTCATAGCGGACTATCCCTCGATCATCTGTGCTCTCTGTGCCTCTCAGCACCACTGGCTCCCCAGGCTGTACCCTCATGTCCATGCCAGTGCGGGCTATCGGAGGACGGTCATCTGCAGAATAAAGGCAGAGCAAGGCTTGGGTAAGAGGATCCAGTCTCCGTTTCCATTACAAAGGAGGGGAATTTTTCCAGTTTAAATCAATACAGACTTCAACCACTGAAAGGAAAACACTTTTATACAGCTATGCTTCTTGCAGTCTGAGCAAGCAGAAGGCAATCAATACCGTTATTAATGACCTCACAAATTTAGTAACTCCGCAACCCGCTCTGGCAGTGCCTTTGAGCCAGTTGGCTCCCTGGTCACTCTTGCCCACAGGAACCACTGCAAGAGAGTGTCCCTGTGGCTACAGCCATTGTCCTTCTGACCATCACACCACATCCTCACAAAACTGCACAGATCAATCTCCACCCTCCACTCAAGGAGATGATTTGATGTGGATGTTGATGAACATGGAACTGACTTTCATCATTCCTACCTACATCTCTAAGAATTATGTTAGTGTACTTAATCAGAGCTATGCAGTGTGGGATATGGATGGGAAACATCCCTCCTCCACCTCATCCTCCACTTCAATCTCTGCACATATGCCATAAAAAAAACCCCAAACAACAAAACCACACAAATGCCATTCACGAGATCATTATTTTTGTGCCATTCTACTGATTAGCTTACTGGCAGCCTCCACTGAACACTTCTCCAGGCTGTACATGTACAAGATTAAAACTGATTCCTGCCCATGCCAGCAAGAACAGCCTATAGGATGACATTATTTAGCCTGACTCACAACTCCTCTCGGCCTGAATGTCTGATTCCAAGCTTCCTGCACAGCTCAGCCCATAAAACTCCACCTGGTAGCACTTGTACCAAGTCCAAGGCTTGATGTTCTAGTTCAACCTGAGTCTTTTGTAAAGGCATTGATCGTCATTTATAAGCTACATATAAATCAGTCTACCATTACACCGTTATATTGACTGTGATTAAAGACGATTATACCCAAACCCCTCGGAAAACTATTCCATCAGCTAATTACTTTCACTGTTTTAGACTTGCTTCTAATTTCCCCTTTGAGTGTTTCTGGATTCACGTGCCACCTCTTACTAGAGCCCACTGTAGGGACCTTAATATAAGGCGTATATAAAAACAAACCTGACATTCAAAACAAACTACTCTTTCATTCTTTCATCATAAATTCAGTAGGATAGTAAGCTTTGCAACACATATTTCAGATCATTTACCACACATCTACCCAGAATCTTCCACCCTTTTCCAAATGAAGACATATTCATTCTATGCTGGTCTTACAAATGCTGCTGTGACCAGAAAATCACAGGGGAAACAAACCTTCCTTTGTTCAAGCAATGTGCTCAGTCTGTTCAGCTGCAGAATCAGGGAATGTATGCACATACCAGCCCTCTGAGGTTCCCCCTGCAGCCTACTCCTGAGCTGCAGCCCTACAGCTTCCCTCCGTCATTGCTAGGCTGACAGGGCTGCATTTTTACTGTATGAGAAGAGGTCAGCCACTTCCAGCTTGTGCAGCTGCAGGGCTTCTGTTACATTTATCACACCAGCTGTGTGCTTTCTGCAGTTGTCACCGTTTGATCCTATATTCCATCTTTTCATGCAAATATTGGGTGGGAACAGTACAGGATTAAGCTCATACTGTTGAGCTCGATCCAACCACTGAAACAGGCAGAAGATACCCAGCTGGACAGAAAGAGGCCAAGAAGACAACACCTGCATCACAAACAGAGATGAACACCAGGTGAGGCATACCTCCCTACTGCTCCTTCCTCGGGGTTGCATCCCAGAGCGATGGGTCCCATCTCAGGCACAAAGACTACTGAAAGACACCAAGCAGGGACAAGACCAAGCATCCCTTGGTTTTGAGGAGGGCAAGTAGAACAAATAAATGGAGTTTTTCTTTATTTTCAAGTGGTCTTGCCATGACAACATTCATAGGCAGAAGCAATGACTAGAACTGCCAACACTTTCCAAATCAAAGAGGGGAAAAACAGCTCTACAACCACCATATACACAGCACTACAGCCTGTAGAAACAGGGCACATTCCTGCCAATCTTCCCAGGTAAATACCATGACCCTGTTAGGAAGAAATGCAGCCTGCTCCTTGCCACCTTCCTGCCAGCCTGAGCGTAGTACGTGGATGTGACTGCATAAGGGAAAGACCAGTTCTTCAGCACCACAGAGGCAGGTCATTAGCTCACAACTTCAAATCACACTTTTCCTTGTCATTTTTAAGCACATACACCTAAAAATAAAAAACTGCGGGCCACATATTTCTCCACAGGTCAGTTTAGTTACTTTGGGTGGTGGATTGCACGGTGAAGTAAAAGGTTGGTTCTGATCAATGGGTCAGCAACTTCTCCAGACCCTACCTCTGATTAGCCAAATTCCCCAACCTACCTCACCTCCAGACAAAAAGTCACGAGTATTTGCTCATGCAAGATGTCTGCCAAGGAGGAACTCCTGCTAGAAATAAAAGACTTCCCTTTCCTCCTTAGGACATCTGAAAGTTCAGAGACTTTGGAGCATCTCTGCTACACTGGCTATATGAAGCCTTCAGCAGCAACACGGCTGTTCTCCACCTGAGCTTCATAACCAAGCACTGACTGAGCCAAAGTGATTATTAACAAACTGCTTGTAGAAGGGAGATTCTCCATTTGGTTTGTTGTGCTCTGAAAGTCTGCTTGAAAAATGAAAGTTACCTTTGCTATAATGCTTTTTTGACTGTGGAAAGCTTCTGCTGTAAAACTCTGTAATTAACAGGGAGATTAAAGCTTTATGGTGCTGTTCTGTGTCATGCTCTACCAGGGAACACATGCTCTTGGAGTTACATCATTAAGTGACAACTTCTGCTTCCATTTATAAAATTCATCAGAAGGTAAAATATCTTTTCTTCATGAACCCAGAGAAAAGCCTGATAGAGTAAATCCAAAATGCTTAAAACCAAATTTATATGGCTCACGGTGTATTCATGCCTCAATCCCTGGTTTTTGCTTTTTTAAAAGTTTAATCTAGTTTTAAGGCTTATGCAGTCAGTGGTTTGTCTGGCTTCACCTCTAACAATGACTGAACTTGAACCAAATTTGATGGGGGCATAGCAATCTAAAAGATATTCAGTTACTACAAGGACAGCAAAAGTAAGCATCTAGGCAAGGGGAGAGATCCCACTAGGGACTTTGGTATCTGAACATGCGGACACCAGTGAAATCCCACAGCAGAAAGCACTTGTAGAGCTCCCAGTTTGGGGATTTCTCTTTTGGAGCTCAGATATCAGCTCTTGCCCTCGAGGCACAAATTCACAGAAAACCAGATAGTCTCCATTCCAGCACTCACGCAGCTACACCTGCCTAATTGAGACTGTAAAGCAGTGCTTGAAAATACTTCAGAATGATTTGAAGTTACCACTAGAAAGAGCTAGAAAGCTTTCTCACAGTCACCAAGGGCCTTTTATAGCCCGCTGTTGCCTGCCGTTGCAGGAGCATCTTACAAACAAGATGAGCGTGGCTTATGCTGGGGACACTGAGGCGCTGTGAAGGGAAGGACCTCACTGGGGACAAAAACCACTGCTCAAAGCAACTGGACAGGCTAGTTGCAGAGACAGGAGCAGAAATGAGGCCATCCAAATTCCAGTGTCCATGAGACACCTGACCTCAAAGATTTCCAGCATCAGTAGCCAGCTGAGCCAGCCTGCTGCTCAAAGCAGACAGGCAGAGGTGGGCAGCAGCACAAGTCTCCTCCCAAATGCTAAAGCTCTGCTCTTGTGTTCCTTCCATAGAAATAATTCAAAAGTGAACAGTTTTCAGGGAGGGTTCATTCAAATCTCCTTCATTGACACTATACAACTCTACATTGTAACAAGCAAAGGTACTGAAGGATGCTGCTTCTGCCAGTGTTAATTTGCCTGGGGAGCACAAGAGGGGGAAGGGAATAAGACAATGCAACATAGTGCCTAGAGAAAGAGAAATACCAGCTCTTTCTGTAGGTATTCATCCTGGCTGGGCAGCAAATACAGTCATGATAAAGCCATGTAGTTTTCCAACAACTTACATAGAGCCAAGCAACGTTCAGCATTAATTTCTAGGGGTTTCTATAATGGCTTTTAAGAGGTGCACACAGCAGGTCAACTTAACCTCTCTAAAACTATACAGCACAGCTCAAAGGATTATATTTTCAGAAAAATGCTGTTTGCTGCTGTCACCAGGCTTCATCCGTCCTTCCTTGGGGTGTGGGAAACCAGTCCAATCTGCTTTAGCCAGAAGAGGGAAAGAGTCTCCTGTGCCATTTTAATAAAGATCAGTTTGTTACTCCACTCTCATTAGCTCCAGAGCCAGGACATAGGGCAGCTGCAACTGCACTTCAGTAAATTCTGCATGACTAACAGTAGTTTCACAGGGAGTGGAACTGAGAAGGGAGCTGGACCAGCTGGTCTCCAAGGACCCTTCCAGTAAACCCAAGTCTCTGAATCTGTCAAGTGGGAACTTAATATGCAATTCCCCCTTTCCCAGCCTGAGCTAGGCACTGGAGGATGAGCAGCTGGCTCAGGGACGAGCAGCATCTGCCAAGGGGATCCCAGTGACTGGACCTGTCTCAGTCCTGGATGAGATCCCAGCACTATTCGTTTCAGTTGTAGTGTGCCTGCAGAACAGAAACCAGCACAGGACCAAGAGTTTGAAGATGGACCAGCTTCAGACTTTGGGAGGTCTCCTTTTTGTAATTTATTACTGAAGTTTTAACCCACAAATCTTTCTCATGATGTGGCAACAGCAGACACATCCCGAACCTTGGGGGTTCTACAGTGCTTCCCATCTCCCACTTACAAGCCCTGAATTCATCAGGAGGAGGAGAACGTCACTAAGCATTTCACAACCACCACAAAACGTTCAGTCCAAGAAACGGACAAAGGTTCAGGGAGGTTATTTTCCAGTTTCACACCCATAACTGGTTTGCCTAGGCCAGAATAAGCTCAAGGTAGTTACTTAAACACTGGGCTCCATTATTACCAGTAAAGTGCATGGTGAGCCTGCCCCTCCCAAATGAGCCAAGCAGAAAACTCGCACCAAAGTTCAGGCTGGGGAATCATTTAAGAGGATAGTGCCTTTTAACAACAACATCACAGACTTTGGGCTGTACGTTAGCTGGAACAGGCAAAAGGCAGAATCAAGCTATTGTCACCAGTTTATACAGGCCTCAGAAGCTTTTGCTCTCCAAAATACTGAAAATACACTCCAGTCATTTGCAGAAGCTGGATTTCAACTGTATCGTTTCCTGTACCCACAGGTTTTTCTAAAGTTCTAACACCGTGAGACTGGCTGCAGCAGCTTAGATGATGGGTGCCTCTGTTCCTGTGTTCAACTTCCAGGTCTCACTGTGAATGCTCGAGCAAGAGCATGCAAGCACACACAATGCTTCTCCCCATAATTTTCCCCCAGCTTTCAGCTACTTCCATCAGGCTTAGGAAACACTGCAAGACTAAATTTGTCTGTGCAGCAGCCCCCAGCTGTGCTCCCTCTTTTAAGTGTTGTGTAGTCTGCTCCTGAACAGATGTAAACCTCTTCATTCAATAGGTCTGCTCCCTGTAACATTTCTTTCACTACTCATTAGAAAAAAAACATGCTTTTAATCTTCATTATTGCAGAGGGCATCTGGAGATTGTCATACAGGCATATCATAAAGGCTCCTAGGACATCTGATAGCAGCACATAAAGGAAAGGGATGGTTGATAAAGCAGCACAGAAGCTTCCTGCAGACCTTTAGAGCCCAGTCTCAGGGGGTTGACAATAACACAAGCTCCAGAGCCGCTACAATGCTTCACATTTTAAGAGCGATACAGCACAACACTGGGAAGACTAGACAGCTTTATCTCCACTGCAAAACCTAGGGCAAGACTTTTTGTTTACAAACATTTGGGAGAAAACCTGACTTGCTAAAACTAGCTTCCTTAACTCTTGGTTCACCAGGCTCTTTATGTCTCAAAAGGTCTGGAAGCAAAAAGCTTCTCTGGAAGCTTCTCTGGAAGCAGAGCCTCCTTTAGCTGCCAGGTGGACAGGTTCAGTGCCCACTGGCTCCTTAATTTGTCCTCCTGCACCCATACCTTCACACCCTTATCCGTTCCCCCTTGGTGGCAGCCAGGTACCCACTTTCCTGCTCAGACAGGCCTATTTCTCCTACATGGACCCACTTCCAGCATCATGGCTGGAGGAGCTTGTTGTTTTGTTTTCTATTTTTGTGTTTATATCTGAACCAAAAATCAAGATTGTATTTTCAAGCTTCTCATCAGCTGCTGTGGAGAGGAAGGATCATATGGTCTGATTCAGTTCTTGTTATTATTTGCTATAATAATAAAGCGACTCCTTTTCCTCTTTAGAATAGTAAAATAACTCCCTTTCAGCTCAGGATTAACAAACAGTAATAGCCGTCCCTCTTTTTCTGCCAGCCCTCCAATGCCATTCAAGATGATTCATTAAGCTTTTGGTATCAGTCAAAGACAATGCCTAAAAATCTCAGGAGGGATATGTGTTTCCCATCAAAGCACAGTGTGAACATGGCAGCCTGATCCAAACACAAACTAGCAAGCTTCCCAGTGCCTGTTGCTACAGCTGGACACCTGCCTGGCACCCAACGCCCTCCAAGAGTGCAGATGTGGTGTGTGGAAGAGATTGAGCCCTTCCAACACTCACATCAGTATCATGGCGCAAACCCCACTTGAGTGAGGAGGGGCATGTCTGCTTCGGCAGGCTCTTGGCAGAGTATCCCTAACAGCATTTCTGGCATGTTTTTAACTTCTCACTGGTATGCCCTCCTGGGTCTTCCTGCACCACTGCACCCACCCCAGCATCTGTAAAAGCAGCACTAGGAATGGTCAGCAAGGCAGCACCTCAGTGGCTTGGGTTCTCCAGCTAGTTGCACTGCTGGTGGCACAGAGAATTCAGTGACCCAGGGACGCTTTCTAGAGACCTGCACACATGTGATGCCAGGCCATGCGATCGCCCAGGGAGGAGGGGGATTGCAGTCTCCTTGTATGGGGCACTGGTTCCACAAGGGTGAAGAGACTAAATTGCTCAAGAGTACATTGTACTTTAATCTAGTGAAATCAGGATAAACTGGAAATGATGCATTCCCTTTTCCTCCTAAAACAAAGTATATAGGAGTTCAGACTGCTGCCAGCATGCCACCTCCAGTCCTGGAGATCTGGACTTCAGTTCCTCATTAACTGCAGCTCACGTGGGAAGAATTTTGAGCCTGGAATGGAGATGCAGGATAACTACTGCCACAGTTAGATATTTGCCAGAAGGCCCTAAAATGGGGTGGGGAGCTGCTAGCAGGTAGAAGAACCACTTCTCCCACATCACTGCTCAAACCAGTAACATACAAGGGCTGCTTCAGAGAAGCTACGCCATCCTCCAACCCCCCTCCGCACTGCTACTTAAGATGGACAAAAGTGGTCAGTGTGGAGTTCGGTGGCATTTCACACCTTCAGCACCTACAAGCCTTAGGCGTGAGGAGGATTACCATTACAGATTTCTCCTAACAGCCCTGCCTGTGCATCAGCATATAATAAACCAGTTATGGTTGCCAAAGATCCAACCAGGCTAGTGATGTTCCAGCCTCATTAGGCTTCCTCCAAAACATGGAGGACGGCAAAATGAGGAATTGCCATGTTTTCAGGGTTTCTGAACACACTACATTTCTTTGCAGATGGCAGAGCACGTAGCAAGCGGTCAGCTCTAGATTAGTTTGTTTTCCACCTGGTTTTCTGGGTCCAGGTGCAATCTTCCCAAGCAGGGAACCGGGGACTGGGGAAAATAAACCCGCCTCCAAAGGGGGAGTTTTCTGATCAGCCCCTCCAGCTGCTGCCTATCCCTTCTCCAGCAGCAAGGACCAGTCCCAAGAAGCAGAGTGATGCTGAGACACCTCACAATCCAGGCTGGTGCTCACAAGATTCAGGTTGTGGCAAAATGAAAGGTAAGTGGATTGCGTCCTGCCTCCAGCCCCTGAGCAATTAAGAGATTAATGCAGCCCTTTAAAATGCGATGATGCGTAGATTTTTTAGAGGATTTCACTTTCCAACCTCAAAGGCCTGGGGGAAGGGAGAAGAAAAACAGTACCTTTTACTCTATATTATCGAGTACCGAAACCAGCCTGCATTTGATAAACACTTGCTCCAACCGCTTCAAATAGGTTAAAAAAAATGATTCCCTCTCCATCTGAGACATAAGGTTTTAAGTGAGTTCATCAAGGTTAGGGAAAACCTCTACAGGTAAAGTTGTGTGTAGGAACCCCACCTTTAAGGCAGCTTTATCTCCACCACTTGGCAGCAGAGCTGCACAAACAACAGCTGGAGGAGCTGGCACCAGTGGCCACTAGTGTTCTTCCAGCCCCAGTTTACACAGATCCATCACGGGCACCTTACCACTAGAACCACGATCCTGCATTGCCAGGTAGGAATTGTACACGTCCTTCCTCAAGAAGTTGCGAAAACCAATTTTCCTGGCAAACCGGCAGACAAAAGCCTGCTCGTAGACGCAGTTGAGGAGAAAGCAGCCCTGGATGTGGTCTTCGTCCTTGCCCGGGACCTGCTCCACGAGAGCCAGGTTACAAGCGGAGTCCTTGCAGCAGGCTCGCATGCAGTCCCTGCTTCGACGGACCATGGGTGACGACAAGAAGGTGGCTCCGTTCTGGACGGAGGCATCCGTATCCAGCACCAAGTCTGGCATCCCCGCCATGAAGTTCTCCAGGCACGTTTCACCGAAGGGTTTTTCCTGCTGCCCTTGGCCGAAGTCCAGCACCAGCACCAAGCAGACCCAGAGCACAAACCACGGACCTGGACTGCCGCTGGCCATCCCGGCGCCCCGATCCTCACCACCTGGAGACTTTAATCCTCTCCTAAAGGAAGGGAGAAGACAGGTGAAGCTCAGAGGGACGGTGCCCGGCGGCTCTCCGGGTCCCCGCTCGCCCCGGGGTGGCCGACGTGTCCCCCTCCCCTGCAGTTTCTCCCCAGGCTCGCGTTCTCCGCCCCCCACCTGGCTGTTCTCAGCTGAAACCGATGCTGGGAGCGGGGTGTCCCGCCTCGTCCCCCCGCTCCTTCACCCCTCAGGTGCGCCTTCAGCTGCGTCCGGCGGAGACAAAGGCAGGGAGAGCGCAGGAAATGAAAACCAGCTCCCCAGGAGAGGGGGGCGGGGGGGAACCGAGTCACTCCCCTGCCAGCTGAATTGCGTAAGAAGAAGGGGAGGGGAACCTGGCTGATACCATCTTCCATTCCTCTGGCAAAGAGAGCAAACGCTCCCAGGGCGGTTCTCTTGCTCACGCGGGTGCGAGGGCGCTCACGCCGGATGAGCATCGCACCGGCCAGCTGCTTGCTGCATCCCCCTGCTTGGGATGCTTCGGAGGAGCCGAAAGCCAGGGAGCGTGCGGTCCGTGTTCCCCGGCAGTCGCCCTCACGCTCCGGGGTGACCAGCTGTGTGGCACAGAGCAAAATTAGACCAGGTTTTGCTGACCTGAATGAGTCAACTTTTGCAGCCACGTCTACAGTGTCTGCTGCTGTTTGATGCTGAGTGCAGACATCTAGTGGGATGTGTCCCTGCCCATCACAGGGGTGTTGGAACTAGATGATCTTTAAGGTCCCTTCCAACCCAAGTTATTCTATGATCTCAAAATCATGGGTTCTCTGCTCTTAGGATACAGCAATCCTTTTGAATGAAAGCACTTGGTAGCATGTCCAGAGGCTGCCTACATGGCAAGAACCCCACCACCACAGCAGTGAAAACTTGTGGTAGTCGCCCCTCACTGATAAGCAACACTTGGCTACTCCCCACATTCTCATATAGATGGGCTGCAGTCCATTTGTTGCAGTGTTCTTGTCTCAGGGATGGTGCTGGCTGGGGCTGCAGGAACACAAAGGCTGCCTGCCGTAACTCCTGTGTGTTTTGTCCCTTCCTGCTTCTATTTGGAGGTCCATGATCGAATTCCTCTGCTCAACAGATACACCAGTGTCATCCACCCCCTCTGTCTGTAAACGGTCCTAAAGCCCCTGGGTAAACTCTTCTTATCCCTCTGTCGTAGATCTTGAGGAAAGCAAGGAGTGCTTGTAACGTGCTTAGACATTATTTGTAATGAAATATTGCATCACTTCAAACAACAGCAGTAAATGTGAGATGGTATTAAGTGGCATATCTTTGAAAAGAGATGATGAGCAGCAGCTGCATATCAAATAACAGCTGGCTTTGCAGTTTTGGGGACCGTGCTGGTGTCCAGTGTTTCAATTCTTGCTGCTTCTTTCTGTACCTTCAGCCTCATGTATTCTGACAGGATTTATTGAGTCCTTAGAGACACATTTCCCTCTCCTGGCTGACAAATGCTATGGGAACATAATATCGTGGAAATATTATTTTTCAGTACCCCTCATGGCTTTCTGTGGCCTGATGCTGATATTTGTGTAGTAGTGACTTGTACTGGGGAAAGGGAATTGCTTTGGTCTGGCTATGGTAGGATATAAAAAAATACAGGCAAAGCCTTAACCATTAAAATAGGTGGCAGAGCAGCAGGAAACACGTATATCTGTAGCGCAGAGAGGTGTTTGTTTTCCTTGTTGACTGTATGAATCTTTGTTAGAAGAAGCATGTGTGTTTCCCACTCCACCCTTACATTCCATCTCTATACCAGGTCTTTAGGATCCACCTGCAGACTGTGCGAGCAGTAAAGGGAGAGCTGACCTTGCTGTCCGGCACATCATCTAAAAACATGCAGGAGATATAAAAACAACAAGGTTGTCTCTTTCTTTTATTCTGCATTGCCTGAGGCACTCTGCTGGGGACTCTCCCTTGTTACACACGTGAAGGATACGCTTTTTCCTGGATGAATATTTAAAGCTCTCAGTCTGGAATCAGATGAGACAGTGCAGTTCCCAACACAGGAGCATGCTGCTCAGGAGCAGCTGGCCCCATCCACTTTGTAAACCAGCAACCATGCTTGGATATCCACACTGGCAGAACTGCCTCTCAACAGCCTGGTCTGCTATTTTTGTCTATTGGCAACAATCCAATCTGCCTCAGTAGTGGTGTTATGTTACAAAATCTCTGTCAAGGGTTTCCTGCAAACCTGAAGGGCATGATGTTTCTTCTGCCTGTGCCAGGTAACATAACACCTACCAAAGCAGGGCTGAGGACCACTTGATGTGCCTCTCTAGCTCTGCCTCCCCCTCTCTTTTTTTGAAGGTTTGTGAAGGGATGAGCCCATTCACCAGCTGATCAAGCCTAGCCTTTGGAGTGGGGGCAGTTATAATAACAGCTTTTTTTCTCAGCACAAAGCTGTGCTAACGTCCTGCTGCAAGGTTTTTTGCTGCTTACCATAAATTATATTTATAGTTACTTTATATTCAATTTTCTTGTGCAGTATTGACCTTAAATTTTTAAAAAATCTCCTCTCCTTTTGACTTCTGCTGTGTTTATTTTAGTGAAATCATATCCTAACTCAGGCCTCAGTTTGCCAGCGTGAGCAAGCTATAATCTTTCAATTATTTCTCTTACAGTAGTCTCCATTTTCCCTCTGTTATCCTAATGGCCTTTTTTTCTGCACATTTTGCAGTTTCATTTTTTATTATTAAATATGTCTTACAGAATTCTATGCCACAATCTAAAGAATGGATCACCATTACCAAGTATTAAATATCTTCTCTCAGCTGAAAATATGTTGATGAATACATCTTGGGATCACGTTAGTATCATTCATAGGCTCACTGCAGAGCCATCATATGAACAGTACATGTTCTATGGGTCTTGGTCTTGTTCTCTCTGCCATTGTCAGCTGATCAGCCACCAGCAATTTTTTAGGCGACAATTTCTTAAGTATGTAATCTTACTTTTTGTATTCTCTATGTTCTTAAATTTGACCCATTTACTTTCTGCTTAGCTGATGGGTCTGGCTTGTTTATTCAACCTTTAAAGATCATATTTTTGGTCCTCCACTCCAGAGGAGGGATGCATCTGACCTCTGTGCTAGTGGCACACCTTCAAAATCTGCCCAATTTCTTCTGGAGGGGCTCGGCAATGAAAATTTTAACTGAGTTTAGTCCCAAGATCAGGGACTTCTACTAGCAACCAGTCTCTATTGCAGCAGCTCTTCCTTCAATTTTGTAACTTATTCTTTGCACTCCTAACCTAGAAATCCTATCACAGCCCTCATCTTCCAAATGAATAATTTCCCATGACTTTGGCTGAGCCATGTATTATTCACATCAGTGTGAAGGGAAAGTCAGGTGCGTGATTTTATGACTTGGGAGTGTTTTTGAGGGGTCCTGTAACAGTGAGTCATTGCTAACATTTGTCTGTTTGAGAAGTGTCTGTTTTCAGTCTGGCAATAACTACTCAGGAGATGACTCAGGAAGGGTAAACCACACCACAGTTTAATATTTTACTAAGATTCTAAGAGCTCTTAGACACACGCAACTTGTAACAAACTTGGTACAGGAGCCTGCATCACCTGCTTTCTTGTTACTGCTGTGGAAACCCCAGCACCTATCAGTAGGTGGATGCTTGCCTTTCTGAAGGAAATGACCCCAACATGCAGAAAAATAAGGAAGACTTGGTGCAGATCTTCTTTGCCCCACTGTGCAGCCCAGCTCCATGCCGTCACCATCTGCAGTGACTTCCTGACAGCAGCTTGTCCCACCAGCTGCTGTAGATGAATCCATTCTGCTGCGCTTTGCCTGGGAACTGCTCCATGTGTAATTAATGCTTGGGAGACAGGTTTGCTTGCTTGCTTGTTTTGTTGTATTTGCCTCAGGTTAAACCTCCTGGTGTGGTTGAGGGGTGAGACACAGATGCAAGTGACGGCACAAAGATGTGGCAAAGGAAGGAGACGGGGAGGGACCTCAGTGGACTATGACTAACCACTGGTCCTGTGGGACGAAGCAAGGGAAAGGATGACAGGCGGCTGAGCCCTCCCAAAAGCCATTCCCATTGCATAGCTCTGGGGAAGGGAGTTACAATGAGGGTATATTGTTTCTTTGGGGAAGTTCTCATCTACAGTCTCACGTGACACTTGGCTTCTATTTTCATGTTGCTGGTCAAGGTGAATTCCTAAGGGCAGGAACACGGGGAAAAGAAGAAGGGAAAAATAATATTGAGACTACACCAAGAAAGTATCAGCATTTCTGTCTTGTCTGTGCTAGGCTTTCACAACATTGGCCATGGGCTTCCCCATGGCCTCTCCTACCGCATCACTTCCTATAGTTACTGCATCCCTAGGAACTTTCTGACTTTTAACACCTTCAGATCATTCACCAGTGCCTCCTGCGAAAGGCTGCTTTCCTTTGTGTTTGTGGATGGTGATTTCCCTGTGTGTGCAGTTGCACCCTTTCAGGGAGATCAGGTCACAATAGATTTCTTGATGCAAAATCTATACAGACAGCCTCTGCAAGCCTGAAATGTTGAAAGCAGACTGGAAAACAAGGAAGTTCCCCTTCATCTATTCATCCAGTGCTTCTCTTTTCTCCAGCTCTACCATTCAAGGACTTGCTGAAACCTCTGTGCCATGGGAAAACGCTGGTAATATTTTCAGTGCTGCAGGCCTCTTTCTGTAGGGACACCCAAAGCAATACAAGAGGGAAGGCAACAACCCAAAATGGACAACAGTTTTCAAAGATACCCAAATAATCCACTTCGCAGCTAATTTGTGACAGCTTCACCTAAATATTCAAGAGAAGGGTGGGCTTCCTCCTTAGTGGAGATGCTTACTCATCCTACTACCTATGGGATGTCTGAAGGTGGACACAGATAAGCAGAATTAATTGCCTAAATAAGGAGAGGTTCCAGAGTTCTTCACTACTCCTCTGCCATGCCAAAGCAGTAAGTGCAGCTATTTCTCATTTACCTTTCTCAGCTGCTGATGAGCTGTTAACTTTTACACTTCACTTGACTGCCAGTCACAGAGGCAGGAGGGAGGGCAGACAAGCCATAGTAGCTTGCCTAACCTCTTACCTTTACTGCTGAGGGCTGTCTGTTTTCTGAGGTGGTGTCAGCTAGTGCAATTTTGAGTTGATCAGTCAAATGCTAAGTTGGGAAATGTTTTCCTCTTTATCTTGGCATTCTTCTTTCTCACTGCTCTTTTATTGCCTTATGAAAGGTGAGACTATGGGGGAGAGGAGTTAAGCTGACTACCAGTCACCTCACTGAAGAATATATAGGCTCCTTTCTGCATACTGATGGGAAGGTAGCAGTACTGCCCAGGTGAAAGGCGTGGACTGTGTGAGCTGGAAACCCTTGGCTGCTTCCCTAAGTCTCCAGGAGCTGAAGGCAAGAGATGACATGCTCTCCCTCTTCTTGCTGGAGCTCTGGAGTGATGATGCAGCCTTTTTGGTTTCCATGCCCCTGTGTAGACACCAGAGCATGAGGGAAGTGGTTGATGGATGTCACGATGCTGGGTGTACTGGATTTGCTCATTCAGGACTCTGGATTTTTTAAATCCCCAGCCCTGGGTACATTTTCTGATCCACCAACTTTTATCTGTGCCTATTCCTGTTCACAGGAGGGTGCAGAACCTCATTACCTTGTGGTGTCAACATAATATCTATACAGTCACCTCTGCTGTCTTCCCTGGATTAATTTGTGTTGACTATCATGTTTGCAGCCACAGGGAAAGTAATTATTTTCTAAACCAGGTGGAGAGTGGCTGCCATCTGTCTTGAAGGGAAATGTTCTTCTCTAGGCTGGGACTCAAGAGAAAGAGGCTGACCTGGTTCTCTGGAAAGATGAGCTGTGGCCCTGCTGAATTATTGAGCATGCACCACAGTCATCAGCTTGGAGAGACAGAGAAGCATCAGCTTAGGTCACGGGTGTGGGATGGAGGTTATCAACTTCAGGAACAGAGGAGTGTAACCAGATCTGCCTTTTGCACTTCGTTGCTCTGCCACCTGGATCGGTGTCATAGCTGCTTGGTATTACAACGCAGATGCTCAGCTTGGTTTGGTGGCCCTCTTTGGGACCATAGACAGTCACAAAAGCCCAACTCCACAGCATCAAATCCGCCCCTCCTTTCAGAGGCAAGACTTCACTCTTAGGGCAGTCCTGGAAGAGCAGCAACCCCAGGTCACACAAACTGAGGCGCAGTGTTCCAGTCTAATGCTCAAATATGTTGTCCATGCTTAAACCCCCATTATTCACCTACATAAACACTAAGCAGATTTGCAGAAGACATGATCACCAGCAATTGCACAGGAGGTCCATTGGAGCTTACGTGTGCACAGCTCTTGTGAAAAAACAAGTTGTCTGATTAGATGACTTAGGTGCCCAAGTAAGTGTGTTCACTTCCAAAACTTTGATCCAAGCTGATATGCCCAAGGTTATCAGGAGACATAACTAGGCTGAAAATAAACTGTCCGCTCCTAGACGTGTGTGAGATCTCTGAGATCCCCCTGTTGTGCATGTCCAAACAAAATAATTAATTTCCTTCCATCCCTTCGGCCTCCTGAATCTGCCGTGATACAAAGACAGGACAGGATGGGGTACAGCACTATGGGAAAAGTCATACAGCTGCTTCTCATTTACTATAGAATCATAGAATAGTTTGGGTTGGAAGGGACCTTAAAGATCATCCAGTTCCAGCCCCACTGCCATGAGCAGGGACACGTCCCACTAGATCAGGCTTCCCAAGGCCCCATCCAACCTGGCTTTGAACATCTCCAGGGATGGGGCACCCACAATTTCCCTGGAAAACCTGTTCCAGTGCCTCACCACTCTCATGGTGAAAAAATTCTTCCTTCTATTTGGTAGCAGCTGGCCCTTACCAGCACCAGCAGGTGGCTGGTGCACCCATCGGAGATGCTGCCTCATTCAAAGGGGACGTTATCACTTCTGCTGTGTGAGGTACCCATCCTGTGCCTGCAGGAACTTGTACCACACTCTCACAGAGTGATCTTGCACACAGACTTTTTGTTTCTTCCACTTGCTGTAATGAGAGATTAAAATACCTTTTTACTGGAGGAAGCCTACTTTATCTGTAAACATTTATTTCTATATTGCCACTTTCTCGTTACAAAGATTTCATGACTAAGCTCATACAAGCCAAAGCAGTATGATGAATATCCTGTAATCTGTTTTATTTTGGTTTACAGCTTTCCAGAGAGGGCCTCTGACATCATTGTCTGAATGTCTTATTCTATTGGAAGGTGACACTGGTAGACCAGCATGAAGGTGCCAGGGTCTGCCTATTACTTTGTTTACAGAATACGGACAGTAAGATGAGTCTGCCTGTGGACCTTTTTTGATGGAATGCCTCAGCACATTGCTCATGCTCAAGTGAGGTTACAAGTCAACAGCAAGCTCAAGCTTTTTCAAGAGCCATTAGGGCAGGTTATATTTCCCCCTCCTCACACCTCTCCTGTGACCTCTGGATCCTGTGCTTCATAAATTCAACTATGCTAGCAGAAGATTAACAGGGCAACCCCCATATTTCATGTAGAGTTGAACTGAGCTGCTGAATGAAGAGCACAAGAGTCAGCATAGGAGATGGAGGAAGGCAGCAACTTCCCTGCCAGCCCTTTCACCACTACAAATGTTTGAACAGATTCAGGAATGCCAAGTAACTTCTTTTCTAAGTCTAGTCCACTTCTTCTGGTCTTAATGCCCGCCTGTCTGGAGTCTCTTGTAACCAAAGAAAATGTAGTTGTTAAAAAATGTCAATCCTTGAACAACAAAAAGAGCACTTCTGTTTGGAGATGGAAACTGGACACCTGGCAGTGTGTCCCCTTTGGTCCAGAGTTACCTTGTAAAATTCTGCCCATGTTAGGCCAGCAAAAAAAAGTTGACTTTCAAAAGTCAATAGTTGTAAACACATTATAGGATATTCAAGGTGTTTGCAAGGTTTCTAGCAGTTAAGAATCTCTGAAGAATTTGCACTCACTGAGTGTGCTCTGAGCCTCTCAAAACACTGATTCTTCCTGGAAGTTTTGATCTCAATAAGACAGTTTTAGGAGTGAGATCAGAGGGAGGATACTGCCAAGCAGTGAGGAAAAATGGGTAAAGCTGCTTAAATTAAACAGGTGACAGCTATCTTCTGAACAGAAGTTTTAGGCTGTCTGAAAAGCAGCGAAGTTTATACCAGCTTCTGGTATATTATACTACCTTATCCCTTACTGATGTGGAAGCAAGTTCCGCTGTGGAGTTTCCATCTGAAAAAGCTTTTATTTTTTTGCTCAAATTCAGGATGTAAAGAAAGGCTGGAATGGCCCTGCCCATTTTTCAACTGTCCTTTGTATGAGACATTGCTGTCTGGCTGTACCACTATCCCTCTGGATGCAGGAGTGTGGCTTTGGCAGGGGGAATGGGTACAACTTCCAGCGGAGACCAGCCTCCCTGCAGACTGCCCCATGCTTTCTGGCTGCAGCTATCAGTGGGAGAAGGGCTTTTTGCTTTTGCTTTGGAATATCTATCTCTTGGTCTCCAAACTGGAAGTACCTTGACTGCCTGGAGCAGCAGAGGCTTGCTTGCTTTTTCCCCATAAACCATGACGCTATGGTTGTTGGATGTGCTTCAGGATGGAGAATCTCATCTGGTTTGTCAGTTTGCTGGGGCAGCTCCCTGGACAAGTCTCTGGGAACAGATGAATAAAGAGGTGTGATAGAGCATCTAGAGAGAACACAGGTGTCCCTGTGCCCTGGCACCCCATAAACATAGCCAGCCTGACTTTTGTTTCTTTGAACAGCAGAGCTTACACATACTCTTCTAAAATGGCATAAGGCAATAATGCTGCAGACCTTTAACCTGTCTTCCAGGAAGAAAGAGATTGTAAACCAAGCAAAGATAATACATAGTACAATAGCAGTTTGTGATGCCACAGCAGGTGAACCTGTTTACCACGAATATTTTTCTGTGAGAAACAGGTAGTGCTATTTCCCTAGACAGGCCTTCGCCTGCAATGAAGTCATGTTAAATACTGCCTTTTTTCCTCCCCTATTTTTAATAAGATTTTTTTTTTATCTCAGAAGCACCTTGCTCAAATGATCTCAAATTCAGGCCACTGGGACACTGGAATTTCTATAGAAATTATTGAGAAAGCTGGAATAAGCTTACAGGTTGTAGGACAATGTAAAATGGGACTGCTGAGTCCACATTTGGCTTGCGGTGCCACTGACCTAGTATTCCTACTCCTATAAAATAGTGGATGTAGCCACCTGACTCCAGACCACTTCTCTTTATCTGTGCTGGATCCAGTGCTTTAGCTGGAAAATGCCAAATACAATGGCATTCAATAGGAGCTAAACCCAATAGCTGCAGACAAAGTAGTTTACCGAGGCTTGTGGAACTTGAACACAGCAGAATTCAATGCATTATGTATGGATCAGCACACTGGAATTGCACATGCATGTAAGTTATGCCTGTAGGAAAACAGTCATTTAAAACCTCCTTCTTCCCCGCCTCTTGGAGGGGAGTTGTGTTAAATATTAACAGACTTAGTTCATCAATTCCCTGGTTCACTTGGCTTCTTTTAACAACAGATGTTATTACAACTCCTTTGCCTGCCTCCCTGCTCCTGTCAGCAGAGCCGATGGTGAAACCCAAGAATCTGCTGCTGTAACTCTGCCTGCACACCTGGGTGCTGCCCCAGCCGTGTGATCTCCCTCACCTCTCTCCCTGGAATCACCAATGCTGCCTGCCTTTGCTGTCTTTGAGGAGCTTGTGCTGTGAGGCACGAGCTCCAGAGAGGCGTTGATTAAGGGAGGCAGAGAAAAGGAGCGCGGGAGCCCAGGGGAAGGCGAGTTCTGCTGTCAGAGGAGGAAGCAGTGAGCATGGCCAGCAACTCTAGCACACTGCCCCGGGTGACTTTCCAGACACCAGAGAAACCTGGTGAGGAATCATCACACAGGAAACTGGGCAAGTTAACTATAAAGTACAACCGCAAAGACCTACAGCGCTGGCTAGACCTGGAGGAATGGATCAATGCACAACTGCAAGAGCTGTACCAATGCAGGGTGAGTAGCTGGGGCAAATCAGCCCCTTGCTGGTCAGGTGAATGGGACTAGAGGCCCTGTGTGCTGGGATAGAGGTTTGCTTCCTCTGCCTTACTGGAAATAGCTTCTCCAGTCTTCACTAGGTACCTTATTACCATTTGCTACAGCACTCGCTCTGACGGGTGTGTCTGCAGTCGGAGAAGCTTACATCTATATAAACCAGCTAGCTTTAAACTGCCTTGTCTTGCGTCTGCTGGGAGGTGGGTAGCTAGTGCTGAGCATGAGTAGCAGAACAGAGAGATGTACAAACCTAGGGTGCTTCCTGTTGCTGAGCTCCATGCGGTGAGCAGCTTTGCTGGAAGCAGTATCTAAGCTAGCTGGGTTCGTGTTGTTAGCGTATACTTACTCTTTTTTTTTTGTCACAACAGCGTAGCTACAGCTGCTGTTTGAATGAGACACTCTAGATAACGCTGTATCTGTAGCTGCAGAGTCTGGATGTGCTGCTGGCAGCAGAGAAAGAAAGAAAAAAGAAATGCATGCTCAAATGTAGAGAACTTATGCCTTCATCTTCACAAATTCTCAGAGCTGTCTTCCCTGCTTGAGATTCCCTTTGCACCAGGAACAGTCCCTCCTGAATTCTTCCTGACTATCTGAGAGCTGTTTCTCTAAGAAAGACCAAGGAGCACCTAGGCCTAGTACCTGAACTGTACCAGTCTTCAGCTGAGCTGTTGCAGGGTACATGACCTTTTTTCTTCAGTGTGGTGTTATATTTGCTTTAAGCTACAGCACTGCCTGGGTACGCTGAAATTTTAACCTGGTAATATTGCTCCTATTCATACCTTGTGGTAAGATGGATGTCACCTATACTGGAAGATTTTAGAAGGGATTGTGCTTTTCCATGTTTGAGATTTTTCGTTTAAACTGTGGTACAGAAAAACGTGATAGGATTTCCACATTGTATGTCATGATCTCAAACCATTTAAAACAGCTTGACTAAGGGTTTTGCATTTATCTGTACTGTAAGGCTAATGCAGTAAGAGTAAGTGGCTTTCTTCACTCAGTACATCCTCAACACAAAACATAGGAGGGTTTAACAAATTTTGTAAACCAGCTTATTCATGTCCTCGATGCGGACAGACTAAATGAACTGTCAAGCCTTTTCTGCCCTATTTTCTCTATTTGCGCTCCAGCACAGCGTTAAGCACATTCTTGAGATAGAAAGAAAAAAGAGCGGATGACTGCTTAAAGTCTTCTGCTGTGAGCACCAGCAACTTCAAATCGCAATCAACAGTGGAAGTGGACATGGTAGAACAGCCCTGGAAAGGCAGTTTTTGTGCTATGTGCCATGGTGGTACAGAGAAGACTTTTGTCTGCTCAGGGTGATTTTCTGGGCCTGAGAGCCATAGAACAATATCAACTCCACAGCCAAAGAGCCGGACTTCAGGAACTGTTTCTGACGTTTTCTTTATTATTGTTGTTGCTGTTTACTATTAATATTAACCATCAGTATCATTACCATTTTCTGTGTGACTGTTTCCTATTCATATTTTTGTGAGAACATACCAGGTTCTCATGCTATGTTGGGAGAGAAAAACAGTTAATTTCTCTTCTGATTTGTGCCATGTGTGAACAACATGCAGCAAAAAACAAACATGGAGAAAAAAGTCCTCCTGCTGCAAATGCAAGGCCCCTGTGAAAATCGGTATATTACTGGTCCTGTTCTGTTAATTAACATTCTTAGATGTCCTAAACAAATTTATAGCTGCTTTAGTAAAAATCACGAAGGATAACAGCTCATAATTACTTCAGGACTTAGTTGTGAAATTCTAGTTCTTTTCTATAGTTTATAAGCTGATAGTAATAAACTCTTAGCTCTATTTTAGGCCTCTTGATGATGCATTATGAAACATAATATGGTATATATAAGAGCAGATGTTATCACTAGACCTATCAGACAGGCAAAATTCAGCATGTGTATGAAGTGTTAGAGTGATGGTCAAGGTGAGTGAAAGCTGTTCAAATTAACAGCGGCAGTGACAGTATCTCTTGCCAGTCATGCCTACACTGGCATTTAAGGGACTGTTCCTGGTGCCTGTACCTTGGTTCAGAAAGCAGTTGATATTTGCCTGACACAATCAAGGAGAATGGGTGCTGCTTTGAGTAACTGAATCTCTTACCTTTTGGGGAATCATTGAAGTTTTAAAGAGAGGGTTAAAGGTTTGTTGTTGGTGGTGGGTTTTCTTTTTTTGAGATAGATGAGAAGCACTTGGTACCACCAGTGGCATGACCCAAATGAGGATCTCTGTGTGCTACTCTTACTCACCCAAGTTTACAGATGTACACTTGTAAAGGTGTCAGAAAACCAAGTTAGGTTACATTATCACTTCTGGGTTTCTGAGAATCAGGAGCTGTTTACTGACATCAGAGTAGCTGCCCCAAAGGGGATATTTCTTTCCCTACTGCGAAATCCCAGCAGGCACAAGTGGGAAATGCAGCCATGACCTTACAGGAACAGATTGCCGCGCAACAGGTTTCCCAACTTCCTCGTGTAGTTGGGCCAACCTAAGAGATCTGCCACTAGCAACATCACATGCTGCTGTGCCAGATCAGAGACTGTTAATAGTGTACAACAGGGGGTTACATAGGATCTTTTTGAATAAATGTATGTGCTGCAGTAAATTACTTGTAATCACCCAGGTGTCCAACAGGCCCTCCTGCTCTCCTCTGTGCATTGTGGCAATACTATTTAGTTAGCCCTGCTAGTCTGAGCTTCCTTGATCCGTCAACTGCTATTACGTTCTCTCTTTGTCAGATTCTTCCTTTGCTCTGCTTGTCCTTGGCAGTGCAGTGTTCTTCAGTGTCTTCCAGAAACTCGCACAACAGAGTCAGAATAAACAGCATGGCAGATTCAAATGCCAGCAAGGTTAGTTCAAACATTGAGTCCTGGTGCAGATAATCTAAATGCTTTGCTGTTTACTGTCATGAAGGCTTTTGCCACAAAACTAAGACTCAGGAGATAGTTTTGATTTTCAGGATTATTCCCTGAATGTATTAGTCACAACATCATCCATACTAGAACCAGAGAGCCATAGGGAGTTCCTACCCTTTCTCACTCTCCTGGCCCATTTACCTTCTTAGGCAAGGCCAGGCTGGATCAATACCTGTTTTCTAAAGTCACATGAAAATCATTACTTTTAAGGGGAAAAGGCATGTGGGTAACAGCAGAATATATTTAAACCTTTTTTATTACTTACATAACAAAGCTGAAAAAAGGTTTTCCACTTCCTCTCTGGCTTGGTACCAGAGACTGGTCAGAATAAGTTTATTTTTTCCCTCTAAGTATTGTATTTATTATTTAATGTTTTACATACTCATCCATAAATGCTACCTGGCAATCGGATACTGTGCTGTTTACTCAGTATCCTTGTATTCTTTTCCCGTTGATTACTAGGCTAAAATATCATTAGTCTGTGCTGTCAAAGATTCATTTTGCAACTATGCTGGAAACCACAGCTTGACTTCCTTAGTATTGTAGAGACATGTAGAACTAAAATGTCATCAAGGTTACAAATGCTTCCAACAACACCCTATGCATTAGAAGTTTATCACTCCAATCACCAAAGATTGGGGTCTCTCTTCCCTTGAAGGAGACTATTATATCCCTCACATGTTAGAGAAGGTCAGCAAAATATTGTCAGGCCTTTCAAGAGTGTGTTTTTCTCTCCATTCCTGCAAAATCTTTAGTATGTATACCAACTATATGAAAGTATGTAGCCTAAAATCCCCGTGTATTAGTTGTGCCTTTCTAAGATTAATCCTGCTGGAGTTCTGTTTGGTGAATGCCGAGGGGATTGAGACACGGACTCCAATCTGATGGATCGAAGACCTTTTATTGTGTTAACTGTGTCTTTATATACCATTCTAAATTGAACATAAGACACAAAATATTATATGATTGGTCATATCTCTGGTTAAGCATTAGTAACCGATAATGCAACATCCTTTCTTACTTTCAGTTGGTTAATAGTTCCGTCAGTTTAAGTTATTATTCTGTCCAAAATGCGCTTAAGATATTCATCGCAAGATAGCCTATCTTGGGCTAGACTTATTTTCCACTGAGCCAGTGCTTCTTGTGCAGACCTCTCTTGTAGCGTTAAGACCACAGACTTGTTCAATCCTTCTCCTGCTTGCAGCTCATGGCTAGAGGAGCCCTACATAACTTCCTCCTTCCAAGGCGTTATTGATCAAGAAGGTCTCCACAGGTGAATCCTTAAACACACTCTCCACAGATGAGGGTTGTCCCACACTGGCTTACATTGCATTGCAATTGGCAATTTTTAAAAGGGTCTTCCCATGATGGATGACAGTCACTGAGCAGTGGTATCAAGTGTTGGGGTGGGAAAAGATGAAGAACTTATACATCAAGATGTGTGGCAGTAGCGGACACCACAGAGAGGCTGGAATCCATGCCCTCTTTATAAGAACACTTTGAAATTATTTATATCTTGACCTCAAATTTGCAGCATAGTTTTATTGTAACTAGTTCCTCCTCTGCTCTTTAAAGATGGCCTCCGGTGCTCTTAGAAGTTTGAAGGTTTATTGACTGTGTATTTTTTTTCCCCCTTCTTTAGCTAAGAGAGGAAACAGAAGCAGCAGCTCCTGAACCACAAATTGATCTTGAAGATCTTCTGGAAGTCCCTAATGAAGAACAGAAATTAAAGCTACAGGTCAGGTAGAGGGACTTGGTGATGTTATATTCAGGACTTCCTTCATAAAGAGTAGTAGTAGTGTGAGGGGTACAGAATGTGTGTATACAGTGTTGGGTGATGCTTCCCTGTGCCTTAGCTCATCATATGTAGTAAGATTACATACCCTTTTTGTAGGTAAGGGACGATAGGTCAGCTAATAAAATACTAAAATGACTCTTACTTGTTTTTTTAGGAAATCCTCCATGAGTGCTCCAGCCCAACAGAGGTGAGTGAAGCACCATCAACATATCTAGGTTATACTATGCCGTAAGAGTGTGTCTTTGTTGCTGCTTGGCTGAATAGTCAAGATATTACTATGCCTAACATGACGCTGCAGCTTTTTTTAATTCCCAGTGGGTGACGTTTGCCACTTTATTCTGCTGTGTTAGAAAAATATATGTAAATGTACATGGGTGAGCTGGAGGCAGAGCAGTAGAGAAAATAAGGAATTATGCGTTACAACGAAAGAAAGTTGATTCCATGTTTTGGACATCCTAAGCTGACTAGGCTGAGTCACTATTTGCTCCTCAATGTAGAAAAGCTAAAGACAGTGATGCAGCTCACACAACCATCGTGCACACTGCTAACTAAATGCATTCTTAGCTTAAACCACTCTAGTGTTACAAGTGATATGAATGCAGTATGGCCCTCAGATTGGACTGGGCAGATAGAAGTTGTTTAGCAGTGGCCACGTAAATTAGTTTTTCATGTGGGTTTTTCCCCACATGAACTTCCCAAGCACTGGTTTTGAGTAAGACAGTTAAAGAAATCTCAGAAACCCAGAGCTTTTGCAGTGTAGTGTGTGTACCACACAGCAATTGCCTTCCCTGCACTGCATACCTGTGCAAAATGGGGTCCCTCATCACTGCTGCAGTCACATGAACTGCATGTGAACATTGTGCTTGACATAATTTATCTGTCTCCACATCTTGTTGAGCCTATGTAGCTGTACAGTGACGAACATATAGAAAGTGAGTTAGATGCATGACTATCATTGAAATTAATCTTGGCTGTGCAAATAATTACAGATAGTCTTCTAGCAGGGGGTTTAGCAGACAAGGCTGGCAATAGGGAAATTGTTTTAAGAGTGTCTAAATTTCAGATCTTAGGCAAGAATTCCGCATTCCCAGAGAAAGAACTGAGAACAGTTTGCTCTACTGATTCATGAGCCATGGAAGTCTCTTGCAGACAGCATGGTACTTAATAACTACAGATACTGCTGCCCCATTGGCAAAAATATGTACTTTCACCCTGGTGATCTTGAATCCAGTCCCTTTGAAAGATCACAGCATCCTGTTTGCAGAAAGCAGACAGAGGATACAAACTGGTTTCCTCTGAGGGGACTGACTGAAAAAGCATTTATGATCCTAGGCATTTACTTCTAGAGCATGCTGAGGCAAGCAACCTCTGATCACTCAAGTGAAGCTGGGCTTCCTCACATTCTAAACAGTAACTAGCTGCAATGCTTCCAGTGGCCTGGTCTAATTACAAGGGCACATGGCTATCTCTTTGGGTAAAAAAAAAAAAAGGCTGTGAGCTCCTTCATGGTGATGTTACTTGTCACGCACAGGGTAAAGTTTGCACTAGTTACACTGACTTCTACTTGGACTAACCAGATGGTCCAGTTTAGTTCATAGTCCTTGGCTGTGTCAGCAACGTAGGGGGGGTTTATCTCCATTAACTGCTCATCTATCTGTTCTGCCTCTCCTTAACCCCTGCTCCAGGTTATCATTAGTCTTGCGTGCATTTTGCTCCACCTCTTCTCTGCTAGCCACTTCCTTGTAGAATTGGCACAGCTCCAGGATGGTTTGCAATCCACAATATGGAGCTTTACAGGCTCAACAGGAGGGACAGGTTGCTTTGCCCTAGATTAGAAGGGCAGCACAAGTGGGCAGGAGGTTATGGTGGTAACAGGAAGCAGTAAAACATAACAGAGGACAACAGCATCCTGAGGTCATCTCAAGGTGGAAGAAGCAGGTATCTGGAATGAAGAGAGGCAGGCTGGCTCCTGGGGAAAAAGTAAACCTGCCTGCTCCAGAGGGAGACAGCGGAAGTGAAGTAAAGAGGTTTTTCAACCCTTCTCATCCATCAAAAGGTCTCCTTTCCTAAGCTAAAAGATAGGGTTAGTCAATACATGTCAAAATTCTGGTTTTTGCTCAACATGAAGGCAAATGTGGGGAACAATGCAAGCGTCATAACTCTTTGGGCCGATGAGCACTGGAATTAACATGGCATCCTTCTTCAACCAATTCTCATTGCAGGACTTCATTACGGAATTGCTTAGTCGATTGAAAGGTCTCCGAAGAGTCACCAGTCCTCAGAAGAAATGACCTTGCCCACACAGAACACTTAGGGTTGGTCACAAGGAAATGGGTATCTTCCCCACAAACCCCAGGATCAGCAACATCACTTCAGAATACGTTTAGGACTTACTGTTATTGAGAAACATCACCAAGTTTGTGAGATTTGTACCAGTGGTTTGAAGTCTCCGCTGCTTCCAGATTCATGCACACAGCAGGGAGCTATATTGTACATTTTCCTGATTCTTAAAGGGCATGTTAACCTGGGGAACAGGACAAGATGTCCTTCCTTTAGTTTCTTCTAGGAACTGCCATGTTGGCTGAGGAGCACTGAATACCGTTCTCAGGAATTCATCAAGATTTCTCTCTTTCCATCCACTGCAAGGAAAACAAGGCATTGGTTATCACTCATTCATCAACATGGAACATCAGTTACTAACAGTAACTCAGAAACAGCTGCATGCTGTTTCAGTCTGGACGGGACCCAGCTTGAACTCCTGACTGTTACTGCTATACCTCACTCTACCATATTGTATGTACTTCGTAAGTCTTATTAACCCTTCTTTATTCATGAAGGTTTGGACAGAAAACATACAGTAGGATAGGAAGGAAAAATATTCAAGTGCACCTGGTCTACTTAAGGGGAAGTTAATTGAAATAGCTGCTGAGGCTAATGGGAGAGAGATCGGTTTTCCTTTTTGTGGAATTTAAGACTTGCCGATGGAGAAGCATCTTCTAAAGGAGCAAGGTCTGGCAATGATTTTTCTCATCATTTAAAAAGATGCTGGAAAGATGCTTATTTTGTATATTAAAACAGAAAATCGGCTGTGCACTGCTTGCTTTTGCATTCTTTTTAGACACTAAAGAAAAACTAAAGTGAAAAAATACCTGCTCCAAATTTCCCTGCACGGAGCATCTCAGAGTGAGTCTTTTGCAGATAGGTAGATCTCGCAAATAAAAAGTGAAGTCTTGTCTTGCTGCACGAACTCTTCTGGCTACAACTAACGTGGCTGGAAAAATACAGAGGAAACTACATCCATCCCATCAGCAAGCCAGTAACTTGACACATGTGGTAGGAAACAAGACAGCAAATGGAGGCTGAGTGCTTAGGCAGAGCAGACTCTCACATTATCTCCTGCCCTTGGGCTCTTACACCGGCCACTCAGACTCTGGAGATGAGTTGCTGAATCACATCCAGAGGGGCTCCTATGTGCCAGTATGTTCATGGCTAGCTTTTGAGAGGATGTTTTGTCAGACAAGGGACAGAAGGGGCCAGCTCTGGAACAAAAAGGACATGCAGGTTAGCTAACAAAGACAAACAAGAACTCTTGGGCTGGACCAGTAATATCTTAAATATGTTAATTTTTTCATCTTTATCAGTAACAAGGTGACGACTGCTACCTTTTGTTTCCCTCCTATTTTCCATAAGTGTCAGCAAACATGCTGTTTGCTCTGCACATCTCTGAGGGGACAAACTCCAAGCTGCGGTAATAACTGTTATGTAAGGGCTTGCTTCCCGTGATATGTTCTTCTTATATGCAACAGCCTCCTGGAAGTTAGCAAGCCATACAGCTCGTACGCTGTCCTAAGGCTGCTCCAGGAGGCTCTAAGCCTCATCCACTAGGTTGGAGAAATGGTCTTTTTTTTTTTATCAGGTCTCTCTATATGTGTATGGTAGCTCTAGGGACATGCCATTTTTGTCTTAGTAAGGGGCTAATAGGACATACTGGACCTCCTGGAACCTCAACTTTGTAAGTAAAATAATAAAATTATATCCATAGCTGCACTGGTTGTAGATCTGGCACTGCTCATGGATTGACAACTACTAATACTCGTGTATCACACCCATTAAGAAAGGAGAGCAGCACAATGACAAAGGGTTCTGAGCTCAGTTAAAAACAGACTAGGTTCAAATAGAAGTTCAGGTGGAACGTGTAGGTGGATAGGCCGTGAGCCAACTGTCCTGAACTAAAGCTGTAATACTGTGGTGCATAGGAGTCCCAGGTTAATTGTGTGCCCTGGCTGCCCTGGCAGGAGGCTTTGTTTTATTCTTCTGAGTTTCAACAGCTCAAAGACTGCAGGTGCCTCTCCTCTGGCCCAAGAGGCAGATTTTTCTTCACCGCAGGCACTGCTTTCCCTCAATATGGTGATGCAAAGAGAATTTTTTGTATTCTCTAAGGCAGAAATTGTTAGAACCCAGGAAAAAGTAGGTTCTTGAAACTCTGCTTGACAGAAGTTGTCTTTGTGTTTATTCTGCAAGTAGCAGAAAAAGAATAAGCTGCAGCCCCTATGATTTCTCAGCTCAGTGGTGCAAGAGAAAAAGCATCATAAGGCAATCAGAGCAACTTCTTTAGTTTTTAAAAGTTGCAAATCATACTTGCTTTATCTACTGTTTGGCTGTTCTCAGCCTAGACCATAAGACTAGATGAAATGCCTTTTTTTTTTTTTCTTTTAAACAAATAGCTTCCACTTAATTTTGCTTCTTGGCACCACTGCTAGCATAAGGCTGTAATGATGGGTTGGGTATGCAGACACTGTGCAAGAATGTTTCTTTAAAGGAACTTTGTCCTCTTGATTATAGGATGATAACTAGCTCAAAAGGTATAAGTTCATATGTTTTTCTAATTGAAGGTTTATGAATGTGTATACAATAACCTTTAGTGCAATATTCCCTCAGCTACGATCAACTTACATTGCCTTTGTGGCTGCTACATTTGGACACGTGACCATATTGCAGCACTTGAGACAGCATGCAGACTTGTGAACCACAGCAAATGCAGTTTAACAGAGATCGTCCCTTGTAACCTAATCCGAGTTCAATTTTAATAACATTACCATTGATTCTTGTTGGGGTGGAGCCTACATTTGACAGTTCACATACAAAACACTTGAGAGGGAAAGAAAATCTTGTGCCGTCATGGTATGCTATAATACAAAGACAGAAGCAAAGAAGCTGATTCTCTTTCTTGAAGATACCAAGCTCTCTTCAGTCCTTGAATGGCTATGATTTGAAGTTGATCTGGCCTGTCAGGAACTGATTGTTTACCAGTATCTTTAATTGTTAACTAGCACCTTTTCAAAGACAAGGACAGGGAGTAAGCAGCATAGCCAGAAGTGCACTGTCCACATAAAGGTCATGCAGCATTTGTTTTTCACAATGTCAGATTCAGCTAAATTCGCTTCTTGCAGACACCTGATCTAAATAGCCCTACTACTCCTTCTACATGAAGGTCACTGAGGCAACAGCTACAGTGGGAATGGCTTTTCAAGTGAAAGTGATTGGGCAGCCACTAAAATGGTCAATTACATGCAGAAAGCTCAGCAGCCGCAAAAATGTCCATTAGTGGTACAGGGAAAGCATCGGCATGTGTGTGTAAGAGTGCAGAGGCTCATCCATGTGTGACTAAGTTCTGTTTCATGTACTGGGTTGGGTGCATTTCTGGATTCCTTGGGATGACCCCAGATAAACCAGTCCAGGAAACTAAATAAACTGCTTCTGGCTGCAACCTGCTCCTTCACTACTGATGTGAACAGGGCAGGGCTTACAAGACACAGGCTGCCTAACTGCACAACAGGCTCAGAGTTTTGTTGTGGCTGGTGAAGCATTCAAAATGTTGCAAGTATGGGCGTGCTAAGATATTAAAAAAAAAAAAAAAAGGAGCTGTAAACAAGAAATAAAGTGTCTACTAACTGCTTGGAAAGGACACAGGCTCAAGCCCAAAGGAGTGGATCAGTCTTTGAAGAGACATAAGAAAAGGTATTTTCATCTTCTCCTGTATACACCAAACATAAAGCATTTAACCTAAGGCAGAGCTGGGCTGTCCTGCTATCAGACTCATTATCTGGGTCAAATCGCAATAAGAATGTCACTCCTATAGTAACACAAAGCCAGAATAAGATTTTGTTTTCATTTTGAAGACTACAAGCTCCTCAGGAAAGTAACTTTTTAATTAAATTTTGTATAACATAGGGCTCATTGTGAGCTCTCGCCTCAGAACAACTCAAATAGCACTCCTATCTACCTGTCCCAAAGCAACAGGTACTGGTGAAGCAAGGACTGCCATGGAAAAGAAAGAGCCTCCACAAGAGTGAGGTTTTGCCACACCTTCTCAACAAAGGGTTTTGATGGCACTGCCGGCTACACTTGCAATTTTCAGCGTGTTAACCTGCAATAATATTACTATTCTACATTGCCTGATACAGGTTTCTGTTGAAGACTCTGATAGAGCCCAGCATGTTAGCACAAACCCATCTTCAGCACTAGTTTCATTTATTTGCTGTGCTCTGACCAGCGGTGACTGAGATGGAGGCAAAAACTGTTCCATCAACTCACATACAGAGGCAGTGATCTTAAGCACAGGGGCAGGGCAGATAGCTGGGAGTGGCAGTGTCAGACCAGACAGGTAAGATTCATTTGAAACTCCCTGTCAAAGGCAAATCCTTAATTTATTTTGCTATTGGAATTTGTCAGCCTTAGAGAGCTGTTTCAGAAGTCATATTATAGTCCTGGGAAGAGCTCATCTTGATGAGCTATAAAGCCATTTTGGGGCAAGTTTAGTCAGGTATTTGAAGCATTTCTGGCTGCTTTGGTCACTGGCAAGTGCCACTTGCATCTGGGCCCTCTCTAGGGAGGGATATGAGCATATGAAATAGAGCTTCTCTCGTAGCCAGATAAAGACCATCACACATCTTCATCCTATCAGGGGACCAAATAATAAGCAGAGCTAAATCCCGCTTTCAGAATAATACACAACTCTTCCAGACTAAGACACTGCTCTTACAGATCACGTGAAACTTCAGCACAGTCATTGCAGATCACAACGCTGTGGAGCCATAGCAGATTACTTTTGTAAATCGTCCTGCGTTTCAAGTATGTGAGCAACACTGCCCATTGCAGCAGAGTAGCCCCCGCACCTTTTCCAGCCACATCACAGAAACATTTTTGGTGATTTCACAATCCTTCATTTACTTCCCTAAGCCACCTGACACTAGGACTAAGATACCATTACTAGAGTGCAACATTTTGTAAAGGACCGCCAGACATTTCCAGGAGAGACTTGAAACACAGGCCTCCATAAATAGTTTTTATTATGCTTTGAAGTTCTCACCATATACGTGATCATGACAGAGTTTCTTTAGTGCAAAGTGCTTTGCTGCCTGTCAAACCAGCGTGCAATCTGTTAGCAAAAGCAAGAAATTACTTAACAGCCAGTCAGTACGGCCTTAAACACACATCTTTACTGCTACCCACAGTGTCTTTATAGACTTATATCCACCTCCTCATCTTAAGTCCTCATTTATACCTAAGCATGCACAAACCTTGCATTTGGTTGTATTTGTGAGGACAAAGTCATACGCCCTCCAAGCCTCTCTCAGATTACAGCACATCCTGTAACTGTCCAAAACATCACCCGTTTGGCTGCAAACCCACTTGGACTCTTTCCATCTGGCCAACTCCTCTCTTTGCCCATTTTTCATCTCCTTTTCTGCTCATGAAGAGTGTGATCATTTCGACTTGCAAGGAAGATGATAGCGGGAAGTGTGGTGGTCCTTCAGGTCAAACTCATCATGGCCTTCCCTGAGAAGCAAACAAAACATGCAGTCAGAAGCAAATACCCAGGCAGGGCACTCATCCTTAACCACTGCGCAAGATGTCTCCCAGCAGTCCTTAACTAGAAAGGTATCTCAAAGATTAGATGTGAGGACCTGACTGACAGCCACATGGACTGACTAAAGATATTTGCTTGTAACAGAAGCCTCTAAGGTGTTTTGTAAAAATGCCTGTTGATCCTTGCTGCTGGAAAGGGAAATGACAATAGATTCCTGTGTCTCTTTTCCTCTTCAAGAGATTCATGTACCTGGTGGCTCATTTTCAGTACTACATCTGTGATTCCCAGGCACATTAGCAACTCCTATGACAACAGTCAAAATGACAGGGGCTCCACGCAACTCTGAAAAATAACTGCTGTTGCTAAAACACAGCTGTTTCAACCATGCTTAGAAGCAGGCAGCATTGAGTAAGACACAACCTTGCACCTGCAGCATGCCACTGATAGTAGCTCACTCACCTGCCAGACTGCTAATTCCACTTTTTTGATGTTTGCTGTCCGATGCTTTTGTTAGTTTGTTTTGGTTTTAATTACCTAACATTGCTAGTCATGTTTTCATTTCTCCTTCGTATGTTGTCCCTCACTGCATTCCTATCTCTCTATAAAAACATTTGCAGGAAGCGAGAAAATACACAGAAAAGCATCTCTTACTATCCGTATCAGACAAAGGCCAGCATCCTGCTGTCTAAATGTCATCCAACACTAATCTGAGACCCCAGCCAGCTACCCAATACTTTTGAGACATGAGAAAGAGATGCCACACAAGCTGTGAGGAATAGCTTTGTATTCAAAAGGAATTAACGCTTCAAATCTGAGTAATGCAACACTTTTTTGTCAAAAAAATCAAGCTACAGATGTTTAAGAGCAAAGAGTACAGGTGCTTCAAGGCCTGACTGAGGAAAAAAGGTTCACCCATATATATTTCAAAGATTTTTTTCTGTTTTAAGACTACAGAGTCTCAACCTAAGAAAAGCCTCAGGAATTTACAGTATCTTATCTCCCCTCTTATGTAAATCCAGCCTAGGTCATTCATCAATGTCATTAGCAAGCCACAGGAGTCATTGAACAATGGTCTTGCTTATCCCATCCCACGCAATGCAGCACATCAGCTGCTACAGCAGACACTGTGACAGTGTGCCCTAACATGCACTGCAGCTGTACAGACCAAAGATTTCTGCCTATGACAAGTTTAGTCCCTGAAGCCTGGGGTAACTACTGATGGCACAAAGTATTTCCATAGTGACTAGCATTCAGCACTTTTCTAGGTTCCTCAAATCTTCCCTCCTACTACCTGCTTTTCTGCCCATGGAAGGACAAACAAAAGCAGCCAAGCTTACCTGTGACACGCCTCTCAGATCAAGAGGTATTGTGAGACTTACCGAAAACAGCGCTGGCAGTAGAGATCCCCATCACAGCCATGGCAGCGCAAAATGGCATCTTCATTGCAGATACAGCACCAGGGCAACTCATCCTCGTCACTGTCATCTGCCATGGCAAGAGCTGTGCTGGTTGGAGTCCAGTTCTAATTCACAAAGAAAACAGAAACCAAGAATTCAAACCCCAGCAGAGACAATACAGAACTTTCATTGTAATGCGTGATGGCCACAATGACACAGTCCATAGTTCACTCTCTGTTGATCCGAAGTCTGTGAGATAAACTTGTCCAGAGCTCAAGGATAGGCTCCATATGTATCTACATTGCTAAATAAAATCCCAAAGCTCTCCCTATTATTTGCTCATGAATCTATGTTGCTTGAAAGGTAAACAGGTATACACCCCCATTAAAAGTTTACAGCAATATACACCACTATTGCCCATACTGTGTAAAGGGCATGAAGCTCAGATCTTCTGGCAGGCACCAAGTGACAGACAATCCCTGCTGCAAGTGATCAAGTAGTTGTGCTGAAAGCAGTTACGTGGAAAGTGCTTATAGGGTGTTTGCTCCCTGTTAAAGAAAGAAAACTGGAGAACAAAATGAGCGGTTTGCCAAACAGCCCCTACTACTGATTTGTACCTAGATTTGAGCCAAAAAGACCTTCTGAAATCATAATCTAAAACCCCTCTGTAAGGCCATCTATCATCTCCTTCTGCTTTGCAGAGAACTCTTGTGGAACTCAACAGCCATATGCACAGTGGGACACAGTGCCTGAACGCTGGCAAACACAGCTTCCTAACACAACAGCAATTAGATGGCACTGTCTTTTACATAACTAATTCCAGAAGAGCAAAGTGACATACCTATGAGATGGATGTTTTCAATAATGCTTACGATTAAATAATTTCTTCAACTGAGGACAGACCTCTTGGGTGTCTGTGAGTCACAGGTCTATTTAATTCTTGCAATATGCATTAGAGAAGGTGTATGTATTTCCATAATAGGCTGGAATCCATTCTGAGCACAGGATATCTTGCTACTAATTCCCTTCTTCAATGTTATACGAGAACACAGACAGTTGATTATTATCTAGAGTTCTATTCTGTACACACTGAAAGCACTAGCAAACCTTTCATTTACCCTGCCTCAGGCTGTATAGTATACCAGACCACAGCTTTCTTGGTCTAATTTATATTGGCGAGTTAAAAATCCCTTCTCTAATATCCATTTTGTGAGGTCTACACTAACTTCTCTGGGCTTAGAGGGCACCATCCCATTCAGCAGAAAGCCAGCCTGAAAGGAACCATATGTATTCCAAGGAGCAATTCCTTTTAAAAGTACAAGGATGACTCACAGCTGTGCTCAGGGCTTGTCAGCCTTGCAGAAGCCACTCAGCTTCTCTGCTCTGGAGAAGCTAGTTGGTTTGTGGGTTTTTTTTCCCCCTGTACCAAGCCTAGAATACAACAAACTTTTGCTGCAGAACTGTACTCTACTAAGACTCCGAAACATGTCATTTTAAGAGATTCTAACTAGCTCATTGACCTTTTGCTTTGCTTTCTTATGCAGGTTCTGTTGTGAGGGTCTTGGTTGGGTGGTCTGATCTGGAGGAATGTTGAATCCACTTGCCTCATCCAGGGCTGCTTCCTCTGTGAGCTGGTAAAAAGAGAAAGCAAGAAGTGTTTTGTTTCAAACACAGCTGGGAGCCTCACTCTTGGCTCTAAACCTCCTGCCCTTCTTCTTGCTCTCATGCAGTAACAGGAAACAACAAGACTAAATATATTTATTGTTATCCAGGCAGATGCGAGCTTGCTCTGTCTGCGTTCTGAACACTGTGTGTACGTTGCAAACAGTCAGCATAGCAGCAGGGACCTTCAGCTAACATACTCTGCTCTGCAGTGCTGCTGTCAGCAGACTGTCAACATCATGCTAATCAGGCACATATGGTCTGTAATCAGGCAGAAGCTTAAGCACAGAAAACTCATGTCTGCCTGCAAAACAATTCATAGATATTTCAGACAGAAACCTAGGCATAAGCTGCAGTAAACAGCACGCACACATCCATACTCTAGCTCAGTGGGGGAAAAGATGGAACACAAAGTAAGGAAGTACCAGCACAGTGGGGTTGGAGAGGAAACGCACACTATAAGAAGCTCTAAGCATGAATAAAAAAGAAAATGTGACAGACTAGAAGCACTGTAGTCAACTGCCTGTAGCTGAATTGCCCATGGGAGCTCATATTGGAAAAGTACTAGGAGGGGAAGGAATGAGGAACAGAAACACAAACACCACCTTTGCACGCTCACCAGGTAACATACACACTGGAAATAACCGACAGGAAGATAAACAAGGCCACAGCTGCCACTACTGACCTGTTTTAGTACTCTGCGAATAACTTCCTCCTCAGCCACATCCTCATCACTGTCAGGGAACTTATAGGTTTCCAGTGTAACTGCAGGAGTAAGAGACAGCAGACTGCAACCCACACCTGCCTCAAACCTTGCACCCATTTATGTGTCAGATACAATCCCTTGTGTTGTGAGCTGGTTTTGGCATTCTGGCTCTGCCACAGACAGATCCTTTCGGATGGCGACACCTCAAAATGGGCATTACATTTTGGTTTTAGTACTGGAAGACGGAAGGAAGAAAAATCCCCACAAAAACCAGAGCTTTGTTTTTAAAAGCTTTGTTAACCTCAGCAGAACATGTTAGAATTATGTCAAAGACTGGTGCAAGACAAAGCAGTCTGACCTTACAGCTCTGCTCTTTACCCTCAACTAAGATCTTTCATGCTGATTTCATGATGAACCAATCTGTCCAACTTTGGAGACAGAACCAAGTCTCAGTCTGTCTCTTGCAGAACAGACGAATTAAATGGATAAACAACTCTCAGAAAAGAAACTACTCTGTCACAGGAACTTGGTTGTGCTCTTGGCACTGTATTCTCACCTGCTACCCACCTTTCTCTGGGTCCTCGCCTCTGAGTGCTGCCAATCTCTTGGCAACTTGTAGGATCTTTTCCTGCCTAGTGTTCTCTTCCCGCAGCTCAGCAGCAGCTTCTGCCAGAAGTTTATTCTTTTCTTCCTCTACCTGTTTTGGGTCCAGATTTTCAGGGCAAACAAAGTCTTCACTTTCCCGATTGAGATCATTCAGACTTTGGCTACTAACAGCTGCAAACAGACACACAGAACGTGCTGGTGACTCCTCGAGCACAGACTAAAGCAACAGTATGAGAGCGGCTTGCTGCTCTCCATTAATCTGGTTAATAATGAGAGAAAGCACACCACAGTATGGTCTACACTGTACTTGAAGAGAAGAAAGCAAGCTAATCTGTGTTTTACAGTTAGATTACAGAGAAAGTAACACAGCTAGGAAGACAATGGTATCCTAGATTCTGATGTTTCTTAACAGAGTACAAGTGTGTTAGGAGTGGTAGCAACTCCTCCCAGGAGAGAAACAGGGAGGAACAATCTGAATAATACAACCCCGAGAAAAAGGAACCATCTTCAAGCAAGGGCAATGAGACCCAGTATGGAGTAGGATGGCTGATCTTGGTCAATTTGGGACTCATAAGTGGGAGATAAGGACAAAACGGACATCCAGCTCACCTGTAGGCTATATAGGGAGGCACATAATCCCTTCTCACTATTATTAAACAAAACCAGTTTTATGACAGTCAAAATAGATACCTTGAGGCTGGATTCTTGGTCTGTAATGTTCATCAATGGCAACTTCCTCAGACAGCTGAGTTAACAAGTCATCTGTCTGCTGGACCAGACTTCTGGTATCAGGAGGCTGGTGTACCTAAGAAACAAGGAGGGCATGGGAAAAGGCAAATGAGAGTAAAGTGTCATACTCAACCAAAGGAAATGTTTGGTCACCAATATCACCACAGGAGGGAGGAGCATAAAAAGATGCATCCACTGATCTTGACAGTCTCACCTTATGGTTATCTGGTGTGAGACCTCCAGGGCTTCATTCTCAGATTTGCTGAAACTGTACAACTCTAAAAGCAGTCACCCAACCAAGGCAAAGTGGTGCTGAATGTATAGGAGGGACCTGCTTCTGGGTTCCAGAAACATGGCCACTAACTCCAATGTAAATAAAGTGCCATTCTCAACAGGCCCAGCCAAGCAGCCCCACTGAGGCCTATGATAACAGCTGGGTGTGCAGCACTGCTGAAAAAGAAGTTTAAGGACATGATTTCTCTGGGACAAGATCATCAATATAGGCGTTGAAGGCATACATCCAACTCCTTCCTCTCCAATCTCAGACTAAACACTCTGTGCTTCTATTTCTGGAATAGACAGGATTTTGCCCAGCTAGGATGCAGTAACAACTACAAGATACAATTAGGGGTAGGGCTGATAAGCCCCAAACACATACCAACAGCTCTGAAAAAAGTATCAGAGCACTTCAGTATGCACAGATGGGTTGAGAGGAAAAAAAACTTAGCAAATGTTGTTAAAAATAAACACATGAACTACATTTGACAAAGGAACATACTACATTCAAACTAAAGCAGCAAATTAAAAGCTGGTCATTTGCTTCTGGAGCTGACATAAACAAGAAACTGAGATTACTGCAGGGAGCTGCCTGGACACAAAAAAAAAAAATGCTGAAGAAGGAAGAACAGTTAACATGCTGGGGCATTAGTTACAGCCTCAGCTCAGAATACTTGGCTGGCTAAGTAGCTGAGGGAGCTTACAGGTCTGGGAGCCTGGGAAGGAGGATCTCTCCCTTGCAGGACAGCCAACCGGTCCTCCATTTCCTGGGTGGATGGAACAGGTCCCCGGCAGTCCTCCTTCAGAGCAGCCAGCCTAGCTTCAATCTCAGCCTGAGTAGGGATGCACTCTGTAATTCAGAATAACCCAAGGGAGGAGATTATTATTGAAAACAGAAGGCTTCAAAAACTTTTCTTTCTTAATACTCTACTTTCTGGAATCGGACTCTGAAAACCTGAGCAAAAACCTCCCTGACACGAATGAGGGTCATACTACAGTGACTAAGAGACTACCCTAACACCGCTATCCTTTTCTTCCAAGTCCTTGTGTCCTTCATAGTTTATCTCTGAGCCATACAACAAGTATTAGTGTAATGTTATTTGGCAAGCAGCTGGCTCAGGACACAAGCGACAGGCAGAGAAATAATTGTCACTTAGGCAGTACAGTCCATTGCTCCCACATCCCTTAATGTAATCCTAAGCACGTAAGACCGAAACCTTCCTCCATCACATAATCAAGTAACCACTTTGCAGTATGTTCTTTCCCTTTTAGAGACCACATACCATTTCTTAAATAGTTTATTCTCCCATAAGCACCACAAGGCTGTCACGAAATCTGACAGCTGAGGAATGGGATGAGTCTCTTTGTCCACTGTGAGGCAAAGCTGGCCAGAACATAATCCTACAGACACTGGCACTACTGTTGCCCAGGACAATGACCCATAGCAAAGCTTCTGCAGAATAGTTTGGCCAAACACCCTTATTACATTCTGCTCCCATTGGCCTTGACACAGGCTTTTACCCCAATAAGTGAAAAATGAGAAAGTGATTTTACAGGTAAGATACTACCCCAAAACTGAGTAGTTTCAAAGGAAACCCCTAGAAGCAAAAAGAAACTGGAACATTTATCTAAAATCACTGCAGAATCTGGCCATTATGGCAGAAGGACATGGACAGTCTATCCAACTTGAACCCTTCAGTTCTGTGAAAATGCAGGCTCTGAAGCCTAGCACTTCTCTCTCCCTCCAGGTTCTGTGTTTTCCCAGGTAGCAGTGTTCCCATCCAAGGTATTTCCAGTATCCCCCAAAACTCACTTGGTTTCCTTTCCTCCCTCAGCCTCTGCAGTCTCTCTGCAATAGCTCTATCCTCTTTTGACAGCCCCTGGTACTTGCAGCCTGCTTGACCTGGGGATTTTGCTGCCACCTTCTGTTGTTCTTTCAGCTGGTTTTGCTTAGCCTCAAAAGCTGCTACACGCCTGGGACAAGGACGGAAAAAAAGACATGACAACTGAGAACAGATATTTAAACGATGAGATCTGAAAACATTTGAAGAATGTCAGTATAGAACAGAAGAGAAAATACTCCCCCCCCAATACCAGCCTCTCCCATATCAACACAATGAGATACTCCCAAGAGTAAGGAAAATCTTAGCTCACAGAAGCAGCATAAGTGACGCCACTTCCAAGGAAACAAGGAACATTTCACTACCAAGTTCCTGTTTCCAAGCCAACCCCAATCAGGCAGGTGGCTGTTCAGGAGTCCATTCAAAAAAGCACTCTCCCTAAACAAACAAATGAAAAACCCAAACAACAAAACAAAAGCCTCATACTTAATCTAATGTTGAACAAACAAATACCCAAATCACAACCTCTACTTCTTCTGGTCTTTATAGGGGAAGATGAGTGAGGGTCTGAAAGGCTACCCCGTAGCAAAAACAACCATCTGACTGGCAAGTGCAACTCACTTTTTGTAGTTTTCTGGTGGTGACCATTTTGCTGAACTACTTTGAGATGCCTCTCTGGAAAACAAAACCAACAGTCTCTGTGAACTCAAGACACTGGCAATGCTTCAGTCTAGTCTCTCAACTCAAGACGAACCAGTTTAAGTTTCTCAATCTCCTGGTACAGCCCCTTTCATAATATCATTAATATGGACAGTGATCAGCTTATGGAAGGAATTAAGATGGTATAGCTGCCTCGGACAGCATTCCTAGCCCTTTGGTGCAGTTGTTCTGCAACTGGACAAAATGTGATTTAATATAGTCACAAGTGATCCAAAGGAGAAGGGGCCGAAATATCCTTTCCTCCCACAGCCTGCACCTCCCATTTCAGAGAGCAGATAGTAGGACTCCCAGGAGAATTAGCTTCCATGCAGCAAAACACTCTGAAGCGAGCTGTGGCAGGCAACAAACACAGAATTAAACAACGCACAAGCTAAACAAAATGTTACAAAAATCGTTATACAACCACCAGCATCATAGCAATGTTTTCTAGTACACTTGAACACTGCACTCCACAAACACACCTTGTGTAACTGTCTTCTGTTTTGCTGCATTCAGGCTGAGCTGATAAACTACATACTTATGCAAGGTAATTAGCATATTTTATTCATTCTTAGAAGTCACAGCTACAAACACATCTGTCCTGCACTAAAGTCTATACAGTAATGAATGAATGCAACATCGTTGGACCACTCTCCACTTCTAATGTTTCAGTTCTGAAAGCTATTTGCATGAAGAACATAAATACAAAAAGCTTACAAAGCTGCCCCCTACACACATTATCTATCTGCTATCCAGTCAGGAAGGATTTTTTTCTGCTGTACCTCTACAGTACTAATATTAAACAGATGAGGAAAAAAAGAGAAAGACACACAAAGGAAACATGGGGAAAGACTGCACAGTTTTCTTAATGGCTTTAGAGTTGTAAAGGGAAATCAGAAAATTTCATAACTGAAAGACTGGATACTGTACTTGCACCATCAATAGCTCATACTGCTTTCATGAACCAGTGCTTCTGAAATGAAGGCCTCTGCTAACAAGAGAAATGCAAAAGAAAGAAGAGGACACAGAAGAACCAGTTGAGAGAGAGGTTCTAGTGTACGCTCCTGCTCTTACATTACTTGTTCCTGTATGTATCCCACACTCCTGCTGACTCACATTTTCTCTTGTTTTCAACAGACAATCTACAGGTTACGTTTGCGAATATTTTTTTCTTTTAACAGCAAACCAATTTTATGGTACAAATTCTTAAGCCTTCAGACTACACATAGCTGAGACCCCCAGCAATGAGGATTTGCATCACTGTTGGCCCATGAAGGTAATAACAGTTTGAACATCTTAGTGTCAGGTCATTGAACTAGTATACATCTAAAAAAACCTGTAACTGCATTCAAAGGGGTGTAAATTTCTGGGGAAAAAACACAGCAGGGCTTAACCTGGTCTCGTCTAGCTAAGATACCCATACACATTTAGTGTCCATCCATGAAGATTTAGACCTGGTTCTTTCGGACTACCCTGTTGCCACAGAGACCAGCTTCACAAATCCTGATTCCTATCTTTGGACTGTGCAGCTTACGTATCAGCAGTTCAGTAACAGGCTGGCTTGAAAGGCCAGGATACAGGCAGTGTGTGTGCACAAGTGCATGGCACGGCTCCCCGAGAAGTCTACAACACAACATCAGGATAGAAAAAGGAAGAAAACAAAGCAGGGCATTGTTTTAGGGTGAAGAAAAACTTCCATCTTACCCAGTTAGTTTTCCATGACACTGCTTGCACACCTTCTGCTGAGTGCTTCCACAGCGGGGAACAAGAGCACTGAAGCTAAGGCAGCCTGAGCAGAACAACCGCCCGCAGTTCTTGCATCCACACTGTGGAGACACAAGAGAAAGGCAGGCAAGGGCTTCATCACCTTGTCACCACACACACCTCGTTGCTCTGGCTGGCTACATGCAGATGCCAAGGCACACTGAAAGTAACATGCTGTTTTTTTAAGAGAACCACATCATTAGCTGCTGCTAAAGATACAGAGACTCTCAAGAGCCTTCAAGCACCAAGACGTAACCCCTGCTGAAGCGGGGGCACCATTTGGCCCCGTAATTCATAGAATCATAGAATCATAGAATAACCAGGTTGGAAGAGACCCACCGGATCATTGAGTCCAACCATTCCTATCAAACACTAAATCATGTCCCTCAGCACCTCATCCACCTGTCCCTTAAACACCTCCAGGGAAGGTGACTCAACCACCTCCCTGGGCAGCCTCTGCCAGTGCCCAATGACCCTTTCTGTGACAAATTTTTTCCTAATGTCTAGCCTAAACCTCCCCTGGTGGAGCTTGAGGCCATTCCCTCTTGTCCTGTCCCCTGTCACTTGGGAGAAGAGCCCAGCACCCTCCTCTCTACAACCTCCTTTCAGGTAGTTGTAGAGAGCAATGAGATCTCCCCTCAGCCTCCTCTTCTCCAGGCTAAACACCCCCAGCTCTCTCAGCCGTTCCTCGTAAGGGCTGTGCTGTTAAAAGGTTTTGAAATGGATCCTTGGCAGGAACCAAAGGCAGATGCTGTGGATGAGTGTGGGCCATCATTTGAACTGTTGTTCTTTGAACTCTTTTGCTCTCACAGCCCCAGAAAATGCCCTGAGCCATGTGCCCAAGGGGACGGGGCAACTGAGCGGGGCACGGAGACCGGGTACGGACGGGATGCTGACAGCGTGGGGACTTCAAAGCAGCGCACACATAGTGGGACGGGCTTTCTGGAACAATGACTGAATATCGAGTTAGAGGTATGACTTTTTCTTTTTTTTTTTCCTTTTTTTCCACCAGCAATGGCACAGAATTAAAGCCACGCTGACGCCAGGCACTACGGGAGTTCAGTGAGCGAGGCCGCCACTCGGGGCAGCGCCCGGTGTCCCGCTCCGGCCCTCGCGGCGCGGGGGAGGCCCAGCCGCTCCCGCCCCCCTCCGCCGGACTCGCCTCTTTCTTGAAGACAGAGAACTTGGCCGCACACCCGTAGCACCGGCTGCCCATGGCGCTACCGGAGTCGTCCCCGCCACACCGAGCTCAGCGGTGGTCGCGTCCCCGGCCGCGGAAAAAAGCCGCACGGAGAAGCCCCCCCACCGCTCACGCGCCGCGGCGCAAGGCCCGACGGGAGCTGAAGTCCCGTGAGCCGCCATCCCCGACTGCAGCCGCCGGGCGGGGCCCCAAGGCCGAACTACACTGCCGGTCGCACAGAGCGCCCGGATGTCTTCGCTTGGGACGGCAAAACATCCGGTCCTGTCGCGCGAAGCATGATGGTACTTGTAGTCACGTGCAGCCGCCCCACCCTGCCCGTAGCGCGGAGCGGGCGGGCACCTGGAAGAGTGATAGAGTCATAGGATCACCAGGTTGGAAGAGACCTACCGGATCATCGAGTCCAACCATTCCTATCAAACACTAAACCATGCCCCTTAGCACCTCGTCCACCCGTCCCTTAAACACCTTCAGGGAAGGTGACTCAACCACCTTCCTGGGCAGCCTCTGCCAGTGCCCAATGACCCTTTCCGTGAAAATTTCTTCCTTATGTCCAGCCTGAACCTCCCCTGACACAGCTTGAGGCCATTCCCTCTTGTCCTGTCCCCTGTCACTTGGGAGAAGAGCCCAGCACCCTCCTCTCTACAACCTCCTTTCAGGTAGTTGTAGAGAGCAATGAGATCTCCCCTCAGCCTCCTCTTCTCAAGGCTAAACAACCCCAGCTCTCTCAGCCGCTCCTCATAACACCTGTTCTCCAGCCCCTTCACCAGCTTCGTTGCTCTTCTCTGGACTCGCTCCAGAGCCTCAACATCCTTCATGTGGTGAGGGGCCCAGAACTGAACACAGGATTCAAGGTGCAGTCTCACCAGTGCCGAGTACAGAGGGAGAATAACCTCCATGGACCTGCTGGTCACGCCATTTCTGATACAAGCCAAGATGCCATTGGCCTTCTTGGCCACCTGGGCACACTGCTGGCTCATGTTCAGTCACTGTCAACCAACACCCCCAGGTCTTTCTCCTCCAGGCAGCTCTCTAGCCAGACTTCTCCTAGTCTGTAGCACTGCACAGGGTTGTTGTGCCCCAAGTGCAGGACCCGGCATTTGGCCTTGTTAAACCTCATGCCATTGGTCTCAGCCCAGTGGTCCAGCCTGTTCAGATCCCTTTGCAGAGCTTCCCTGCCCTCCAGCAGATCCACGCTTCCACCCAGCTTAGTGTCATCCGCAAACTTGCTAAGGGTGCACTCGATGCCTTCATCCAGGTCATTGATAAAGACATTGAACAGGGCTGGACCCAGCACTGAGCCCTGGGGAACCCCACTTGTAACTGGCCTCCAGCTGGAGTTAACTCCATTTCCCACCACTCTCTGGGCCCGGCCATCCAACCAGTTTTCCAGCCAGGAGAGTGTGCGCCTCTCCAGTCCAGAGGCTGACAGTTTCCTAAGCAGAATGCTATGACAAACTGTGTCATAGGCTTTGCTGAAAGCAGATGTGGCTTTAAGTGATCTTCCCTTCAGAAAGACGCTAGGATAAATTGCCTTCCTATCCATAAATTGGACTCCAGGCCAACTTATTTGTTTGCCCCAAGGTGGCCATAAGTTATGGTTGATCTTCAGAATCTCTGTGGTGACAGCCAAACCTAGTAGACCATGCTGGTCTCACCTTCATATGGTCCCTCTAGCACAGGGCACATGATGGCATCCTGCTCAAAAGGAATTTATTTGGCTCCTTGCAATGATTTAAAGCCTTCTATTGGTCACAATGAGGCATGTAGGGAAGCGATCAGCTTGCAGCATTTCACTTGGCTTTTGTGAATGCTTCACTTCTGTTTTTCCTCTAACCTATTTGTCTTCTGTAAATACCCAAACTATTTGGATTAGTGAGCAGCACCTTCTTTCATGGTGAAAATTAAAATGATTTATTTATTTCCTGACATATTCTTGGATCATCTCTAGGACTAATAGGAATCCTGTCCTCATTTTAACTTGAATTTCTTTTGTTTTACATATATATGTACAAATTGAATTGTTTTGATTTTGTCTGTTATGTTGCAAAAATTTGCACCAAGCCACTCTGAATTGTGCATTTCCCCTGTTGTTTCGGGTTTTAGGGAGAATTAAAGCTGGTGGCTTTAATATGTAAACTCAAGTAAACAATACGTGTTCTGTAAACCACAATGAGGGTCTGGTCATAAGCGCCACTTCTACAGCATTGTGAGGTGCACAAGACTCTGCGACCCTTGTCTTTTACAGGCAGACTGGGTAAACCTGGAAGTGGTTGGCAAGCTGTGCCCTGCATGTCAGCAGTGCGAGGCTGGCATTGAAGGGCCATGGGTGCAGACCTGGGAGGCAATGCTGAGTGGTTGCTCTCCACTGAGGATGCTCTCAGCCAACAGAGGCTCAGTCCCCTAGAAGAAAAGAGTAAAGACACTGTCCCCAGGACACAGCTGGGATGTGAAAAATGCTTGCATTTTGGATAAAGGGTTCTGAGTCTAGGATTGTACTTCTTCACCACTCACTATGTCAAACAGCCATGACAGGAGCACAGGGCAGGTCTTTTCCACCCTTATGGTCATCCACTTGAGAATATCTCAGGGAAGAGCATTGCAAGAATGGATTTCTCTCACCATGTCACATAGTCTGTCTGTTACCTTCTGACTGGATGTTTACCTAGACTGAGTCACTTCCCATCGCTCTGAGTCTGTCTTCTCTTTTTTACCCTGACTCCTCTACCTAAGGTAAGTGGCTTATTCTCTGTCTGTAGGATGTCAAAATTTACTGAGGGAAGCCTCAGCAGAAAGCTATTCTTAGCACAACTGGCCTTTTCTCTGGCATCTCCCATAGGCAAGCAGCATGTTTTTATTGCCAGCAAACAGCACTTCTTCAGTTCCTATCTGGGCAGGCAGCAACCTGGTTTATATATATTTTTTTTTTTCTGTCTGAAGAAATGCAGTGGATCTTGCTGCTGATGTTGGTGGCAGCAGGGAGAGCACTGCAGGTTTTGGATTAGTGCTGAGGTAGGGTATTGCCCTTTCTTTTTAGGTCCAAATGGCAACAGGTTCCCCTGGAAAAAATTGTCTTTTGATGCTTACAACCCTGAGTCACCACACTGGAAATGCCTGGCTCTTACAGGCAACCTGTGTGTCCCAGAGAGCAGAAATTAAGTGTTGAGTGAGGAACAAATTGTGTTTATGGTGAACTTCTTAATTCTGTTGTAGATCCAGAGTAGCCAGTTTCCTTCACTGGATTCCCTGTTTCTTCCCCATGCCAGCAGTAGGGCTCCTGAGCCAGGTACACACCTTGTATTGTGTGGGTTTCCAGCAAGTACTGGAAACAGCCAAAGTTTATGATACTGACTTGCACCAAGCTGCCAGACCTAGAATTGTAGGTTCTGTGCTAAGAGCAAAAGATGCTGCCTGTGCAGAGGGCTGCAGGCAAGGCCCTGGTGTGACACTCAGACTCACACTCCCTATTGGTCTTTCTCGTACTTAGGAAAGGCTGAAGAAGGGTGATTTTTAAGTATTGGTACTATCCTCATGTACAACTGAAATTTAGAGGCAGATAAAGATCTACTTAGCTGTGCAATTGCAGCCGGCAGAAGCGGGTGATGGTGTTTTATCCGGTGATTTTAGTGGAGCGGTCACCTGTCTGTGCCACAATGCTGGGACCCCTCCTCAGCGAGACAGAGTCAGGCCCTTTCCATAGCCCCACAAGACTCATGCATTATTTGGTTAGTGGCACGACTTCAGTGGGCTGTGAAGAAGGCTGGGAGCAGGTGAGAAAGCAAGACTTGCTCTAGTGAGGATGGCCCACAGTACCCAGGGAGTTTCACAGGGAGATGAGAGCTGGAAATTCAGACCATGGTCAGTTTGTTTCTCACTCGCAAACACTCCAGCTCAGTAGGAAACAGACTGCAAATTTTCCTTTTAATTTAAAGGAACCTGAACATTTATAAGTCTACAGGACCTGATGAGATGCATCCCAGAGTCCTGAGGGAATTGGCCTATGTGGTTGCCAAGCCACTCTCCATGATATTGGAAAAGTCATGGCAGTCAGGAGAAATCTCTGGTGACTGGAGGAAGGGTAACGTCATGCCCAGTTTTAAAAAGGGTAGAAAAGACGACCCTGCGAACTACTGACCTGTTAGCCTCACCTCTGTGTCTGGGAAGATCATGGGATTGATCCTTCTAGAAGCTATGCTAACAACCTGTGGATAGAAAAAAGCTTTAGCATATATGGGAGATTAATGACTCGAACACTTACAGTAAAGCCAGGCTGCAAAAATGGAAATGTCAAAGCCTGGTTACTTTAGAAAAGATGCTAGCACTGAATGTGGCTGCTTTTAAAATTCTTCTCCGGTACCGCTTTCACTGCGTCCCTCACAGCCCATCCAGTTGCAAGGATGGATGCAGCTACCCAAATAGAACTCTCTAGAGAACATACAGCTGTCTAGGTCCCAGGCTGCAGGGTGTGCCCGAGTTTTAGGTCAGCATCAGATAACTGCAAGGTAACCCGTGGGAGAGGCACTCAAGAGAAGGAACTGCTCAGCCTGGTGATAGAGCTTTAGGAGGAGGTGTCCAGGCTGAGGAGTACCAGGGAGTCAGAGGACATTGACTGATGGAATCCCACAGTGCAGTCCCTGAGAGAGATTAACCAGCCAGCCACAGCACAGGAGAGAAAGGATTCCCTGTCCTCCTCCCACCGTAAGGTAGATGGAGGAGGTCCTGGAGACAGAGGAGGATGGAATTACAGTTGCTGCTTGGGTGGCAGGTGAATCTGTTCTCAGTCTGCCTTGCCTTCCCAGATACCTCTACACAATAGGTATGAGGCCCTGGTATTGGATGGGTAAGCAGCTGATGATGCAGGCGTAGGTCCTTCTGGGATGGAGGAGTCATCTAGGCAGTCAATCCTCCACATCACCACCACTCATCTAAATGCAAAAGGAAGGGTGATAGCCTTCTGTGTGTCCGAGAACCCACAGGTAAGTCTGCTGCCTCCCTGGAGCCAAGGTAAGGGATAGAACCAGAAAACTCCCTAGTCTGGTAATGGAATTCAAAAGTGGAGGATGCTTTGCGCTGGCCACATTTTCTCCCTGCCTGGGTAAGTCAGGATGGGAACAGAGAGAGAATGGCATTTTCTAACCAAGACATCCAAACACTCATCATCCACCAGGAGCAGAGGGGTTCCCGTTCTCCCTCGAGTTCTCCCATTTTGCTCAGAAAGCACAGGGATGCTAAGCAACCTGGCAGTGCCACCCCACCAACTCACAGAATCATTTCCCTTTGAAAAGCCCCTCGAATGGCACTGAGACCCCACCAGAGGGGAGGCAGGGACAGTGATGGGAAAGCACGGGAGATCGGCACAGAGAAGGAATGTTGACAGCCTTTCATGAGTTTAACAATTTAACAATTTCATTGTCTATATAATAAATTTATCTAAAATAATCTCTAGCAATTTATCTATAACAACAGATGCTACTACCTAATAACAATATGCAATAATGTAATAGCATTTTATAACAACATAGAATAGTTTATAGATATTAACAATAACTTAACAATACCCACTTAATAATTCTTCTTCACATTATTGTGCTTGGGTCTTCTTTGCCCAGTAGGGGGACCCTGGACTCCATATGCATTCTGTGAAAGAGCTAAAGAAGTCCAGGGACAGTCCATGGCAGCTGCAGTTCCACGTTCACCTGTTCCTGGGAGAGAGAAAGCGAGATCTGACGTCAGTTGTGCAGCAGCCCCAGGCCCACCAGCACATGGACAGCTCTCAAAGGTGACCAGACACAGGAAAGACCAGGAGAGATTGAAGCCCCTCCGAGTGGAGGCAGGGAGAACAAATCCTGCTTCTGCTGCCCTTTCACCATGAATGCTTGATCCAAGAGCCCAATGCCACGTGGAGGACCATGAGGAAAGGGCAGCAGGGAGGCCATGCACATAGGTCCACACACACAGAGGAGCACTTGGTTCTTCCCCACCCAGATGCTGCCCACAACCCATTGCATTGTCCCTCAGCCTCGAGACAGGCTCCCTGAGGACACAGCTGATTTGTCTAGGCAACAGTAGAGCAGACAGAGAGGAGAAAGCAGCTGAAAGCACCCTCTAGGCTGGTAAACCATTGCCAATGATAGTGAAGCTTCCAGAGTCCTCAGACAAAGCTCTCCTGGAGTCTTTCGCACAATGTGCACTTATCTTGTGCTGTTTGAAGGAAAAGAATAGCTTGCAAACAAAGGCCGTGCTGGCAGGCTCTGCCTACCTTGCCCTCAGCCTTGTCCAACTGCTCTTGCAAGTGGAAGTTTGCTCGCTTCAGAAAGTCACAGTTCTGTTTGGAAACTTTCAGCTACCTTTTCGCAGTTGTCTTCTTTTCAATGGCCTCTTTACAGTCTTGGTCTTTCTCGAGCAGGAGAGCACGCGGTTCCTCTACCTGCCCTCGGGCCTCATCAAGTTCTCTTTCTGTCGCCCGTAAAGCCCACGTCTTTTCCCAGAGGGCTCTTCTCAGCTGCTCCACTTCCAGCTTCAGTTTTCTGACTTTTCTTTCAGCTTTGCTCTCCTGCTGAGACAAGCTCAGGTTGGTTTCCCGCCCCTCAGATAAACACTCACACACACAGAGCCCTCGGTCACGTTCTCTCAGCATCATTCATACCTTGGCATTTTCTGATGGTTGGTGACTCCCAGGGCTGAGGTGGGAAGGGGAGGAATCTGGCCTGGACATCCGTGTTGGATGTACATTACGTATATCTAATTACATAATATAATGAAAATTTATTTAGAGACATTAATATATCTGGAGTTGTTCAGGAGCAATTGTCACAATTTCAGTTCTTATGTAGGAAATTTGAAAAAAAGCTGAAGGTAAAAAATGTGTTCCATTATAAACCAGAAACACTTCACTATTCGTTTAAAGAACCATGCTTTTAGGAAGGGTAGAAATGTTATCTGACTTTGCTACTGAACTTCATGGTGCTTGTTTGAGTAGGGAGATCTTTGGAGATATCAAAAAGAAGAGAAATGTCTATGAGCTTCGGAAGAAGGGACAGGCTTCTTGGGTGGACTACAGGAGGGAAGTGAGATTGTGCAGGGAAAAAGTCAGGAGGGCTAAGGCCCAACTAGGAATCAGGTTGGCTAAGTCTGTGAAAGATAATAAAAAATGTTTCTATAAATACATTAACAATAAAAGGAGGACTAGGGAGAATATACAGTCCCTATTGGACGCAGAAGGAACAACAGTGACAGCGGATGAGGACAAGGCTGAGGTACTTAATGTCTTCTTTGCCTCAGTCTTTAATTGTAAGGAAAGCAATTGCCTCTGTGTACAAACCCAGGAGTTAAAGGAGCAGAATGAGGCTCCCAAGATCCAAGAGGAGGTGGTTAGAGACTTGCTTGCCCAGCTAGACACCCACAAGTCTATGGGGCCGGATGGGATCCACCCAAGGGTATTGAAGGAGCTGGCGGATGTCGTTGCCAAACCCTTTTCCATCATCTTCCAACAGTCCTGGGAGACTGGGGAAGTCCCACTGGACTGGAGGCTGGCTGGTGTTGTGCCCATCTACAAGAAGGGTCACAGTGAGGATCCAGGGAACTACAGGCCTGTCAGTCTGACCTCAGTGCCAGGGAAAGTCATGGAACAGGTGATCTTGAGTGCTATCATGAAGCACATGCAAGAGAACTGGGTGATCAGGCCCAGTCAACATGGGTTCACAAAAGGCAGGTCTTGCCAAACTAACCTGATCACCTTCTATGATAAAGTGACTCGACTACTGGATGAGGGAAAGGCTGTGGATGTGGTCTTCCTGGACTTCAGTAAAGCCTTTGACACAGTTTCTCACAGCATTCTGCTTGAGAAACTGTCAGCCTCTGGCCTGGACAGGCGCACACTCTCCTGGGTGGAAAAGTGGTTGGATGGCCGGGCCCAGAGAGTGGTGGGAAATGGAGTTGACTCCAGCTGGAGGCCAGTTACAAGTGGGGTTCCCCAGGGCTCAGTGCTGGGTCCAGCCCTGTTCAATGTCTTTATCAATGACCTGGATGAAGGCATTGAGTGCACCCTTAGCAAGTTTGCGGATGACACTAAGCTGGGTGGAAGCGTGGATCTGCTGGAGGGCAGGGAGGCTCTGCAAAGGGATCTGAACAGGCTGGACTGCTGGGCAGAGTCCAATGGCATGAGGTTTAACAAGGCCGAATGCCGGGTCCTGCACTTGGGGCACAACAACCCTGTGCAGTGCTACAGATTAGGAGAAGTCTGGCTAGAGAGCTGCCTGGAGGAGAAAGACCTGGGTGTGTTGGTTGACAGCGGACTGAACATGAGCCAGCAGTGTGCCCAGGTGGCCAAGAAGGCCAATGGCATCTTGGTTTGTAGGAAACATTGGTTTCCAATGTTTTACCACTCTCATTGTAAAAAATTCTGTCCTTATATGTAGTCTAAATCTTCCTTCTTTTACTTAAAAAACATTACCCCTTGTCCTATTGCAACAGGTCTTCTCAAAGTCTGTCCTCAGAAATGGCGTGACCAGCAGGTCCAGGGAGGTTATTCTCCCTCTGTACTCGGCACTGGTGAGACCACTTCTTGAATACTGTGTTCATTTCTGGGCCCCTCACCACAAGAAGGATGTTGAGGCTCTGGAGCGTGTCCAAAGAAGAACAATGAATGTGGTGAAGAGGCTGGAGAAAAAGTCTTACAAGGAGTGGCTGAAGGAGCTGGGGTTGCTTAGCCTGGAGAAGAGGAGGCTGAGGGGAGACCTTATTGCTCTCTACAACTACCTGAAATGAAGTTGTGGAAATGAGGGTGCTGGCCTCTTCTCCCAAGTGACAGGGGACAGAATGAGAGGGAATGGCCTCAAGCTCTACCAGGGGAGGTTCAGGCTGAACATAAGGAAAAAATTTTTCACGGAAAGGGTCATTGGGCACTGGCAGAGGCTGCCCAGGGAGGTGGTTGAGTCACCCTCCCTGGAGATGTTTAAGGCACGGGTGGATGAGGTGCTGAGGGGCATGGTTTAGTATTTGATAGGAATGGTTGGACTCGATGATCCGGTGGGTCTCTTCCAACCTGGTGATTCTATGATTCTAAGTAGAAATCTCTTCTCACTGAATTTGTATGAGTTTATATGAGCATAAAATACTGTAATACAGGCTTTCACACAGTTCTCGCTTAATTCAGTGGAATAATTCTGCTGTCTTCCTAAGCAATACTGCTGAGTAGTCTAGGCTAGTCTTACTAGTCTTACTCAGCAAATCTCAGTGTATGTCATCTGATCAATTTGTCCTCTGGTAGGCATGTGGCTTTGTTATGCTGTATCTTACACAATTAGTTACTTAGCTTTATGTCTAACATATCACTATGTAAATTTATTCAGGGCACTAAAATTCTGTCATTAACATTGACATGTCTGTGCAATATCAGTTGAAATTCAGACTGATGCCGTTTATGGACCATGACATCCAAAAAGAGGGCATGACAAACGAGACCACATGTCCAAATTGTATTTAATGGGGGCGGGGGTGGGGTGGGGAGGAGAAATATTAAAATACACTAGCTGCTTTTTGTTTATAAGTTTGTTTACTTTAAAGGCAGAGTAGGTGTCTAAATTTAAGTTGAGCAGTGATGTGTCTTTTAAAACAAAACCACAATTTCGCTAAACTATGAAAAAAAAAGAGGATTGGTTCAATTGGTGTTAGAGCAGTAATAACCTTTCCAGCTAAAAGCAAAAGGAACATCTCAGACACTAACAATCCTTATGAAGTCTGATAAAAAAAAATTTAAATTTACCCACCATGACACTGACTTACTGTTCTGTTGTCTTAATATATTATTTAGGGATTTGACAGAAAAAAAAAGGAATGATGAAAGAAAGAGTCTCATTCAGGCAATTTTTATTAGTTCCTTTACATAGGCAACTTGTGTAGGGATTGAAAGTAACAGATGCAAAATGCCATATATAATTTGTTTCATGCCTCCTCATAAGGCACAAAGCAAGATGTAGACGCTACTAAATTTTCATTCAAACTACACCTCCAAGGCCATTTCTTCATATCTTTACTGAACTCATTCAGAGTAATTTTCTTTTTAACCAATGTCAGGATGATTGTCTTTCAAATCTTTAAACACTGTGAATGGGAATTCATAAATCCTGACATCAGGAAGCAAGGTTGCTCTTGCCCTACATTTAATATGTTAATATGATGGAAAAAAAGACACTAAGCTACTTTGTCTGATGGTTTTAAAAGGAACTTTGCTGGAATGAAAAAATAAGACTTTTTTTTTTTTTTTAAACAGGCCACAATGCACTGACAATATCTCTGGTGATATTCATCATTTGCATTTACAGTAAGCTGGTATGTTACCTGCAATCACTCTCAGTTTTCCTTTTCTGTGGTCTGTTATTCTGTTAGAATCATTGAATCATAAAATGATTCTGGTTAAAGGTCATCTTGTCCAAGCTCCTCTGCAGTAAACACGGACATCTTCAACTAGATCAGGTTGCTCAGAGCCCCTTTCCACTTGATCTTGAATGTTTCCAGGAATAAGACATCTATGACCTCTCTGGAAAACTTGTTCCAATGTTTTACCACTCTCATTGTAAAAAATTCTGTCCTTATATGTAGTCTAAATCTTCCTTCTTTTACTTAAAAAACATTACCCCTTGTCCTATTGCAACAGGTCTTCTCAAAGTCTGTCCTCATCTTTCTTATAAGAATTTTAAGTACTGGAAAGTCACGGTAAGGTCCCCCTGGAGCCGTCTGTTCTGCAGGCTGAACAACCCCAACTTTCTCAGCCTTGTTTCATAGGAGAGGTGTTCCATGCCTCTAATCATTTTTGTGGCCCACCTCTGGACCCCCCTCCAACATGTCCATGTCTTGTGCTGAGGGCTTCACAGCTGGACACAGTACCTCAGGTGGGATTTCACTGAAGTGGAGTAGAGGGGGAGAATCACTTCCCCTCACCTGCTGGCCGTGCTTCTTTTGATGCAGCCCAGGACAGTGTTGGCCTTCTGGGCTGCAAGTACATTGCTGGCTCCTGTCCAGTTTTTTATCCCCAAGTCCTCACGGCTGCTCTCAGTCTCTTAATCCCCAGCCTGTATTGTAATTGGGGGCTGCTCCGACCTAGGTGCAGGACCTCACACTTCACCTTGTTGAGTTTCACTTGGGACCCATTCTCAAGCTTGTCCAGGTCCCTCTGAATGGCATCTCCTCTCTCAAATGTGTCAATAACACCACTCAGCTTGGTGTTGTCCATAAACTTGCTGACGGTGCACTTGATCCCACTGCCTACATCACAGATGAAGACAGTCCCTCAGGACAGCAAACTCTACCAGTGTGTGATCGCTGCTGCCCAGAGTGCCTCCAGTCTTGATGTCTCTGATCACCTCTCTTGCACTAGCGACCATCAGGCCCAGTGTCCTCTCTGGTAGGGCTGTTTATTGCCTGGCTTAGAAATTTATCTTCAACACACTCCAGGAATCTCGTGTTTTTCCCACAGCTCACCATGCTACTTTTCCATCATATATTGGTGTGGTTGAAGTCCCCCAGCTGGATGACAGCCTGTGAGCATGATGCCTTCTGTAGCAGGAGTAAGAAGGCTTTGTCAATAGTCTCCCCTTGACTGGGCAGCCTGCAGTAGACACCAACCACAAGGTCCCCTTTGTTGCTTTAGTCTCTGATTTTTACCCATAGGCTTTCACCTTGCTCATGGCTATCCTTCAGAGGCAGCTCTTCACACTCTATCCGTTTCTTGAGTTTGAGGACAATGTCTCCACCCTTCCTTCCTCATCTGTCCTTTACGAACAGCTTGCAGCCATCAATAGCCACACTCTAGTCATGGGATTCATCCCACCTTGTTTCAGTAATGGCATTCAGGTCATAGCTTTCTAGTGACGTGATTCCTTTAACTCCTGTTTTTTACCTGTGCTGCATGTGTAGAGGCAGCTGTTGTTCATATCACCTTCTTAGAGGAACACACCTTGATCCCCTTGAGATAAAACCTCTTCAAGTGTGGTTCATTTTGCTCATCTCCTCAAGGAACAGTCTGACTGTCACTAGGATGCAGCTCCTCAAACTTTGGCATGCCTTCCCATTGCTCATCCCCAACTGACCAGCTATTGCCCCTTCCGCCTTCAAATCCAGTTTAAAGCCTTATCAATCAGTCCTGCTAGCTCCTGAGCAAAACCCTTTCACCCTACTGCAAGAGGTGCATCCCATCAGACACCAGCAGACCTGATGATGAATAGACCATCCCATGGTCAAAACCCCCAAAGTTCTGCCGATAAGACCAGCCTCTGATCCATGTGTTTATCAGCTGGATCTGCCCGCTTATTTCTACATTCTTCCCTGCTAATGAAAGGATTGAAAAAAATACCACCTATGCCCCTGATCCTTTAACCAGCCATCCCAGGGCTCAGAAATCCCTCTTGATTGCTTTAGGAATGCTTTCTCCTTGCTGTCTCTTCACCGCCTACATGAAAAAAGCACTAGTGGGTAACAGTCTGAGGGCATTACCAGACTAGGGAGTTTTCTGGTTCTATCCCTTACCTTGGCTCCAGGGAGGCAGCAGACTTACCTGTGGGTTCTCGGACACACAGAAGGCTATCACCCTTCCTTTTGCATTTAGATGAGTGGTGGTGATGTGGGGGATTGACTGCCTAGATGACTCCTCCATCCCAGAAGGACCTACGCCTGCATCATCAGCTGCTTACCCATCCAATACCAGGGCCTCATACCTATTGTGTAGAGGTATCTGGGAAGGCAAGGCAGACTGAGAACAGATTCACCTGCCACCCAAGCAGCAACTGTAATTCCATCCTCCTCTGTCTCCAGGACCTCCTCCATCTACCTTACGGTGGGAGGAGGACAGGGAATCCTTTCTCTCCTGTGCTGTGGCTGGCTGGTTAATCTCTCTCAGGGACTGCACTGTGGGATTCCATCAGTCAATGTCCTCTGACTCCCTGGTACTCCTCAGCCTGGACACCTCCTCCTAAAGCTCTATCACCAGGCTGAGCAGTTCCTTCTCTTGAGTGCCTCTCCCACGGGTTACCTTGCAGTTATCTGATGCTGACCTAAAACTCGGGCACACCCTGCAGCCTGGGACCTAGACAGCTGTATGTTCTCTAGAGAGTTCTATTTGGGTAGCTGCATCCATCCTTGCAACTGGATGGGCTGTGAGGGACGCTGAGGGCACAGCCTTTTGTGGGGTGGATACCATGGCTCCTGCTGTTCTCAGGTGCCTGGGACAGCTCCCTGCTTGTGCAAACTGATGCACCGCACCCTGTTTGACACACTTCTGGTCAAGGTGCTCCCTTAAGGGCCATTTAAATCACCAATGGTCCCTTTCAGTAATGCCCCCACTGTGTCAGCTGCGTTTGTGGGATTGGCCAGCTCCCGGCCGGTCTCTCAGCCCACCCATGGCTTTCCCTGGCTCCAGAAACCTCCCTTTCCTCTTCAACACATGCTTAGCCACAGAACTTACTCATGCCACCACTTTGCTCCTCACCAACATAAGTTATATGAAGAAAAGCAAGGACACCCAGCTCATGAACAATTTTCTTCTGGATTTGATGGGACATAATCCACAAGACTAAGCACAAACTAGCATACATTCATCCAGTTATTCATACAGAAAGTGCATCAGACCACTAAGTTGCTCCTGACAGAATCATCAGTGCTTTTTAATTTATTTATTTTTTTTGCTGGGGCACAGGAGGGATGAGGTAGGGTAGGGGCATTATTTGCAAACAAATTTACGGCTGAGGTCTTCCAAAGCACATTACCAGTCAATTGTCCTGCCCTCAGTGCTTCTTGACCACTGTAATTTAAATTGAACATATCTCTTTGGAGGACTATTCACACAAGCCTAATATAAGGACACCTAAAACTTCCCTTTCTTAAGAGGTCCTTTTCTTGTAAGTCATTACCAAAATTGAGAGAGTTTGAGCCTTGTAACTGGTTGAAAGTTTTCTTAATAGCTCCCAAGTATGATTTTCCTTTTCATTTAGGACTCAGACTCCATGTAGGGTTTGAGATGTAGAGTTTTTTACTTTAGTCTCAGGCTTTTGCCCTTTGCCCCCATCATAAGAACTCTTTATTTTCAGCTGAGACCTTCCATCTCAGCCTGCCTCAGCAAACTGTGTTGCTCCATGTTTATTGTGGCTGCAATGCTGTATGCCAGACTTTAATCACACTCTGCTTTTCATGCCTCTTCTGCAAGCTGGCATACAGCAAGGAATTTTCTTTCTTTTTTGTCTTGGCAGAATTTCTTTACTGAGTCAAGGCTTTCCACAAACAAAATTACACTTTTTCTCCCCACCTCTTTCGAGTGGTGTCAGTTTGTTCTGGAAAAGAAAAGCCACAAACTCAGGCTTTCTTTCTATCACTTCTGTTCCACCAGAAGGGCAACATGGATGCACACTCACACCTATGTCAGACACATTATCTGTCTGAAGCAAAAGAAGATTCCAGCATCAATAGCAAAACCACATTAGTCGCATCAGTCCCATTTCCACAGGTAGCTATCCCCTTCACTGAAGGCTACTCTGCCTGTTAGATGCAAGTCTGCTTTGACACTACAGAAGCTGCATCTCAGCCAGCAGGTTGACACAAATGTCTGTTTTATGAAGGGGTGACTGCAGAGTCTTCTAGTAACATTTGATACCTATGATTTCTCATGATTTAAAGACACACTTAAAAAATACTGAACCGGTTTAGGTCTCCCAGTTTGGACTTCACACAATCCTGTGGTTGGAGAAACTGGCTGCTGGTAAGTGAGCCCTGTAGGGCAGCCATGATCTTCTGTTCACTGGTTGCCACCGATTACATTTGCAGACATTTTGCTGGATGGAGCAGATCTCCAATACTGAGGTGTTATCAGCTTCAGCGAGAAAAAGATCAACTATTAGGAGTCTCAGAAAGGTGGAAGATAGCATATAGCTTGAAGGGATATACTGAGTATGAGCATGAATGTTGCTAACCCAAAATATTCGTTTTCTGTGCCCCTACAAATAGGAGCACCTACTGCTGAATGCACCCTCACTTATTCTGTTATGCAGAGACGAGTCTTTGTAATCTCTACTAAGTCAAAGGAGGTGTGGCTAGAGGCCGACTGCTGCCCTCTAATGGTATAACTGGCTCTGCAGGTGAACCTCCCAATCATAGAATCATAGAATCATAGAATCACAGAATAACCACGTTGGAAGAGACCCACCGGATCATCGAGCCCAACCATTCCTATCAAACACTAAACCATTCTCCTTAGCACCTCATCCACCCGTGCCTTAAACACCTCCAGGGAAGGTGACTCCAACCACCTCCCTGGGCAGACTCTGCCAGTGCCCAATGACCCTTTCTGTGAAGAATTTTTTCCTTATGTCCAGCCTAAACCTCCTCTGGCAGAGCTTGAGGCCATTCCCTCTTGTCCTGTCCCCTGTCACTTGGGAGAAGAGGCCAGCACCCTCCTCTCTACAACCTCCTTTCAGGTAGTTGTAGAGAGCAATGAGGTCTCCCCTCAGCCTCCTCTTCTCCAGCCTAAACAACCCCAGCTCTCTCAGCCCTTACCTCGTAAGACCTGTTCTCCAGCCCCCTCACCAGCTTTGTTGCTCTTCTCTGGACTCGTTCCAGAGCCTCAACATCCTTCATGTGGTGAGGGACCCAGAACTGAACACAGTACTTGAGGAGCGGTCTCACCAGTGCCAAGTACAGAGGGAGAATAACCTCCCTGGACCTGCTGGTCACGCCGTTTCTGATACAAGCCAAGATGCCATCATGATAATCAGGAAAACAAAAGATGGTAGGGGTGTAGTTCTTACCGGGTTTCCACTCCACCTTGTAAACCCGAAGTAAAGGAGAATGGCAATAGCAATGCAGACAGACACTGGACTAGATTAATCACTGGGGAAAGTCAAAGAAATAAGCTTTTGAAGATGAGGGGTTTTGTTTATTTGGCTGAAAAGTTTGGGCATCTTGTTCACAGAAACTTATACATTTTAATAAGCTAGGAGGGGACCATTGGCAAATGCTGTCAGGCCTCATTACTTTGACGTTTCTCTTCATTTAGAACTAAAAAACACCTGGGCCCCAGTTACCCTCAGTAGCTGTCCCAAGGCCCTAAAATCTCTTTTAATCCCCCTTGGGCTTCTTACTGCTGCTTCATCCCTTACCACATGGAGCAGCAGTAACGGGTAATAGTCTGTAGATCTCACCAGGCTGGGAAGTTCCCTGGCAACATCCCTTATCCAGGCTCCTGGAAGGCATCAGACTTGCCTGTGAGTGGGGTCTGCTCGACATAGCGGACCCTCTGTCTCCTTCAGTAGAGAGTCTCCTACAACTATGACTCTCCTATCGGTCCTTGCGGCAGTTAGTATTGTCTGTGTGGCCTTGGCTCTGAATAATTTATTTGTTGACCTGGAGCACCCGAGTGCCTTTCTGTGCAACCCCAGGGCCTCCAAGTGCCTTTTTGTTCATATCAAGGATCTCCACATGCCCTTCTGTGTGCCCCAGTGGCCACTGAATTACTTTTTGTGAGTTCAAGGCCACAAAGCCCACCTTTCTCTGCACCCTAGGTTCGTCCAAGTGCCTTTCCATTCAGCCTAATGGCCCCTAGGTGCCCCAGGTTCTCTAGGTGCCTTTTGGTGGGCCTCTATGTGCCTTCCTTTGCTCTGCAGTGGCAATAGTATTTTTTTCCATGCACCCAAAAGATCTTCAAATGTCTTTCTGTGTCTCTGGAGGCTTTCAGAGCTTTCTGTGTTAGTCCTAGGGCCCTTCAAGAACATTCCTTGTCAACTCTGCACTTCAATTGCATCTTCTGTGCAGCCTTGGAGGTCTCCTGCTATCCAGGGGCTGTGGTATGCCTTTCTACGCACCCCAGGGGTTTCTGAGCCCTTCTTATTGCATCATGGGTAGAGGAGGGAGTGGATGGATGGGTGCAGCTTGGATTGGCTTTCCAGACAATCCACGGCCTTCAAGTACCTTTCTGTGTGCCCCAGAGACATCCTAGTGCCTTCCACTAAGGCCTCCATGGCTCCCTGTGCCTTTCTGTGTTGCCCAGGGGCTATGACATGCTTTTCTGTGCTTTCCAGAAACCTTTGAGTGTGTTTTAGTGCATCCCTGAGGCTTCCAAGTGCCTTTCTTTGCAGTCCAGGGGTCTCCAAGGACCTTTCTGTTCACATATCAGTCCTTGGTGTCATGTTCTTCGTGGCACCAGGGCCTCCAAATGTCTTCCAGCTAAACCCGTGAGCCTCCTTGGACCTTTCTCTGTGCCCCAGGGGCCACTGTGTGTGTCTCAGTGAGCCATTTGTGCCTTTCAGTGCCTTCTGGTGCGTATCAGGAAGACCCCAGAACCAGTCTTTGCTTTTCAACAGCTTCTGAATGTCGTTCTGTGCAACCTTGGGTCTGCTGGGTGTCTTTCTGTGTGAACCAGGATCTTCAATCACTATTTCCTAGGACAAAATTGTTGAACAGAAAGCACTGAGAACTTGGTTTCCTTGAAGACAATAGTAGACATGCAGCAAATACATTACAACAGCTTGAAATTGTTACAAGAACTGACTCTGGTTGTTTGCTTCAGATGGCCGTCTTGCTCTCTCCTTTTTGAAAGTTTGCCAGGTTTTGTTTTTAAAATGTGGGACTTTTCTGTGCTATAGTCAACTTCATTAAGTTAAAATGAACTAAACATTTCTGGGAACACTTAAGTACTTCCAGGAAGAAGATAACTAAGCCCTGTAGTCCATAAAGCACACCTTAGTTTAATAAGTCATCAGTTACACAACATTCTTGCACAATGTTGTGCCTTTGGTGCTGAGTTTGCGTGTCCTACAACAACTTGTTCTGTACCTCACACTATGTTACTTCTTATCCCCATACATTAAAAAATCATTTTTGTGAAAATGATTTCTGAAAATTAACTGGTAGTGGCATCTAGCAGAGAATAGTGCTTCAAATACCAGACATGCACTGAAAATACACATTCTTTGACTCTTTCTGTCTTATTTGTCACTCCTGTTAGTGGAGTTATTGTTCTTGGAAGTTGAACACTGGGTGTCTTTCTCTGTGATTGTGGAATGATCTAAACTGCAAAACATAAAAGCAAACTATAATATATAAAAATATACTGCTGAATGTAATTATTGAGCATTGATGAAGTCACTGTAATTGAGATGGAAGGCCTGAAAAGTTTAAATGCAAGAAGTTCGAAGTATTTTATATTATTTTTTGCTTTTGCTGTTACACATTACCCAGCATGTTAAGGACTTGGTGTCCTTTCCAGCAGCCACCAAAATCCATTTTTAACCATATGAATACTGTCACGGAATGCACACTAAATTGATCTAAGTGCTCTGCTAGATTTGAGCCTCAGACTTAACACCTCACAGTAGTGACCTTTCTTGGGATGAGGGAGGATCTGCAGCTGAGTTTGGTTCTGTTCTTGATAAGAATCCGTCATTACAAATTATGTGAAGACCTGCCCCAAAAGTCAGACAGGACTATGTTTATCTAAATGCAACTAGAACGCAGGTGCTGTTAAGTACAACCATTAATTTTACTGAAATTAATTTTACTGCTGCACATTCTTTAGGCTGTGAATGCACTATGATTTGTAGCCTAGAAGACCATGGATGAGCTTGAACAAGCTACTTGGACAATCAGCTGTTGGAGCCAGGATCTCAGCAGGATAAAGTAGCAGTCTTGCAGTGTGGGTGTAAATCTTTCTGTAGCTTCTTCACTCAGCAGGGCAATGCATTTCATAGTGTCTCATGTGAACAGTTCAACTATGGCTTCATTGCCATATGATGGCTATCACCGAGACAAGTATGAAATGGGTTGGATTTCAAAGGAAACTCCATCAAAGCATAGATATTTCTTGGGAAGCCCTGTCATTTCAATTCAGCTAAAATGACAATTTTGTGGCTTCATTCTGGTTAAATATTTGCTTTAATTGTAATGTTTTGTATCACTTCCTTTTCAAATTAAATGTTTCACTGTTCCAGATGCTATATGGATTATAGTCAGAGGATCAGATTTGCAGCTCTAACCCCCACAGTCTAACGCTTCACTCACATTGGAAGAAATGGAGCTAACTGTACAGTGCTGTGGCAGTCCATGGAAGCAGGCAGGCAGTACTTGCCCATAAATGACATTGGACCAAATTATTTGTGGAGGAATACATCTCACTCAATTTTAGGTGTCTTTATGTCAAAGAATTAATTATTTAAGTGTAAGATAGAGTTGCATGTTCCTGTGAGCCTGTGGGCCATGCTCTAGCTGCCTAGAATAGGATATCTTGCCACTGCTCACAGAGGCATCTGGGATCAGACTTAGTGAATGACCATGAGGTAAGACAAACTCTATCTTGAAGGCAGATTAAGTTGGGGTAACTTACTGGAATGACAGATTTTCACTAAGCCATGTACCTTGGTTTTACAAGCCTTTCTTTTTATTATCAGGCTTACCACTTTAGCCTCCTCAATACACCGTGCTTTCTCCTTCCTTGGCAGAAATCATAAAAGCCCCACGTACATGAAACCATCAGTACCCTTCTTAACCAGTGCAGACTAGTTTCTGGGGCCATGTGAAATATCTGTGCCACAGGAGAGATCTCCTGAGAGCTGGGGCACCAGCAATGATGCTTTCTCTAGTAATTTTACCAACCGAGCATATTGCTATGTTTTGGGGTTTTTTTCTTTTGACATGTGTGAACAATGTGAGCAGTTGTTGAACCACTTCCACCATGTCAGGTTGGTATTTGGTGGGATTGTGCTGAACAAGACGTGTTCGAGCCACATTTGTCCACTGTGCCTGTCAGCACGCTGGAGACTAAACACCGGAGTAGGTGATAGTGTCCTAGCACCAGTATTTACAGAGAGAAATAAACATGTTTCTAAACCTCAAACCATATATCTAGTCCAGTTCAATAGTCCATTTTGGGCAAGGCAGCAAAGTGTTTTTGTGCCTGTGGCCTTCTCTTGAAAGGACAGGCTGTTTGAAAAAGACTCCCTCTCTCTATTTGTCCCCATCACTTGTTTTTAAAGACAAACTCAAATGTCTCCACTGTCTCTTGACTGCAACAAGAATGTCTAGGAGGGAGGAAGGGACAGGAATGGAGAACATAGCTAAATTTTCCCAGTAAAGTCAGGTCATATACCTGGTATTTGTCCTACACATACTGTCACATGCATACCGCATGTGCACCTGCGTAGACTATACGCGTTACTTAACATGCCTGGTTCAGGTAATGAGTGTGGACAACTGACAGCATCCTACACATGAAATTCCAGGCAAGGACATCTTTAGTGAGTAATGGTCCTCCATGTAATGCTGACACCTCGTTACACTAGAAGGTGATATTTCCACTTAGAAGCTTCAAGTTGGAAGGTCAATAGGGAGCTCACAGGGCTAAAAAAGTTATCAATCACCAGCTGTTAGAGAAGAATTATGAAAATATGCAACCCGTGAAAGAAAAAAATAGAGATTGTGCAAGTTCATCCATGTTGCATCATTATTATAGCTGCTGAAAAGTAGTCATTGATGTAGCCAGGAGCCCCTGTAGAAAACAAGTGATGAAAGAGAATGAGTGACATTAGCTAATCTCCAAACAGTCCAATCGTATTTGCATTGCTATTCATGCATTTTGCACATTTTCACAGGAAGCCCTGCAAAACTTTTCTCTTTGGAATTCATGTACAGCTCAAATCCCATGAGACAGGTGAGAACGGCAGATATCTGTGAGGAGCGTGCAATGTGTGGGAGCTTTTATAAAGACAAAAATGAACAAACAAAGAAAAGCCCTGAACTTACAATAGAAGTACCCTCTGAAAAAGTATGAGAACAGAGTAACTCTGCATTTAGCTGATTTCTCAAATGTAGTAATCAAAAACTGTGTAAACACATCTCATGCTGGATTTTTATGAAGAATATTGACCTCCATTTAAGTAATCCTATGCCTCTGAGAAAATAATGAAATAACAACAGATCAGTAATAAAAAATACAGGATAAAAAATTGAAACCATAATTTCCTTCTTTTCTCCAAACAGAAGAACTAAAATACCTCCTCAGATTTAGAAAAGCCCAGAAACAGTCAGACAATAGAAGACCACTGGGTCATCTAGTCAAGTGCTATGGTATGATGAGTCACAGCTGTTTTAAAGGTGCTTTTTTTTTTTTTTTTTAGCAATAGCCACGTGAGGGCAGTAAGACCCATTTTCTACTGAAGGAAGTAATTTTTTTGTCTTCGTGTTCTGAATATTTGACAAAAAGCGTTTGCACAATCACATAGGCAGCTGATATTTGCATGCTTAGGACGTAATGTGAGACAATGCAGTACCTCGCCAAATTTTCAAAGTCAGGATAACTTTGAAATTCTGACTCAAATCCAAGATTCATGAAAACAAGAACTTTTATTAGGGATGTACTATCATGGCCTTTTAAAACGAGCATTATTTTAGAGCATGTGGTTTTTCCCACAAGCATTCTTTCTACAAAGTAATTTTCATGTATTTGTTCAGAAACCAAAACCTGCTTGCATCAGGTTCATGATTAAAATCATATTAGCTTCCTAGAAAAGCCATGCAAAATCGGTCACTGGCAGAGTCATTAATACTTCGCTACAAGCATTAGTCCCACATTAAAACATGCTGAGAAACACCATTCTATTCTTTTCATGGGTTTTGGTAGAAAGCAGTCTTTCCTTGTATTCTGTGATACTTCACAGTATTGCTTTACTCCACTGTTCATTTTAAAACATTGAGAAAAGTATAGCCTTTGAAGAAGAGATGCAATTTCAGTCCCTTACCAGACCAGTTATATTTCTTCCATATATTGCCATATAGAACACTGAGACTTCTTAGCCCTCTATGCTGTTAATAATTCCAAATACTTATGGCTTTCTTATCTTAGCCATTGTTCTCCTGATCCTTCTGTTCCTTAATTAAACTGCAGGAACATATGTATGTGTGGTGGTATTCAAGTCATGCAGCAGGTCATGTGTGTGATTCTTACATACATTAACTTTGCAGGAGCAAATGCAAACTTGACTTAGTCTTTGAGAGTGTAAAGCTTCAATAGGTAGAACATGGGGCTTTGCAACAATCATTTTCAGGCTGACAGTATTTTGAAAAGCAGCCCAGCAGATATGGAAAGAAGCTGACCTGCCTACAGTAAATAGCCCAGAGTATATTGTATATATACAGAGCCCACAATGTATATTGTATTTCTTTAGGTCCTAGAAAACATGCTCATGAAACACAGTGATGATCAGTTACCTTTCCTTATCTGTCCTCAGCTGTTTATGTGGGTGTTCTAGATACATGTGGGGCGAATTCGTGCTTGGCCTACGACCACAAAACTGAGCAGAATTACACTGAATTGGACAAAGTCCACTTACGTCACTTCAAAGAGTCAGCCAAACAGCACAAAAGCACTTGTGCACTGCTTGGTTTATTTTCTGCTGCCCATCTTCATAGGGGGAGAAGTTAATGTTGGTAAATAGGTTAGTCAAGCATTTTGCCTCTATAACAATTTCTCTTACTCATTAGGATGGCTGGATAAACACGAGGCCATTGAACATGACTAAATACTACAATTTCTCCAGAAACTGAAAAATATCATTGCGATTTCTTAGCTATTTAACCACAGAGTCAGTCTTTCACCAGCTTATATTCAGGTGAACAATGCCGCAAACCTCATGACTGCTACTACTGCACCAAATGTAAACCTCTTTTTCCAGACTGTTTATTTAGATACATTGATGTGCTCAGGAAGTATTAAATTATAAAAAATACAAAGGCCATACCTTTTGCCAATTAAGTACCTTTTGCCAATTAAGTAAGGAAGCAAGACCAATGTGACAAATTGTTTGTCCTGGAAAAGGCTTCCTCATGCAGGGAGAAGAATAAATAATAACAGCCTAACGGAAGACTATAGAATAAAATAATCCCCAAACTAAACTTTGAACCTGGTAATTCTCCAGCCTTTCAACAATTTTCCTCTCTAGTAAACCCTTAGTGGTAAGAACTAGACATTGACTTTGTTGGTGTTGGTGTCAGTTTCTGACATGGGGAAAAAAGGAAAAAAAAATCTTGCTGATGTCACAGATTCCATGGCAGATGAATGAAAAATCTGGGCTTCTAATTTAAACATTTATGAGCATTAACCAAGATCCTAGTTTCACAGCTACAGCTTTAAGCACTATAGTTTGGATCCATCTATTCTACCATTGTATTTCAAGAACACTATTGGACAGTCTGAACAACCCCATGCCGCACTACAGGGTTGGGGAAGAGAAGCTGGAAAGCTGCCTGGCAGAGAAGGACCTAGGAGTGCTGGTCGACAGCCAGGCAAATATGAGTCAGCAGTGTGCTCAGGTGGCCAAGAAGGCCAATAGCATCTTGCCCTTTATCAGAAATAGCGCAGCCAGCAGGACCAGAGAAGTGATTGTGCCCCTATACTCAGCATTGGTGAGTCTGTACCTCAAAAATTGTGTTCCATTTTGGGCCTCTCACTACAAGAAAGACATTGAGGTCCTGGTGCGTGTCCAGAGAAGAGCAACAAAGCTGGTGAAGGGGATGGAGCACAAGTCTTACAAGGAGCAGTTGAGGGAACTGAGGTTTTTAGCCTGGAGAAGAGAAGGCTGCAGGGAGACCTTATCACTGTCTACAACAGCCTGAAAGGAGGTTGTAGAAAGGTGGGTGTTGGTCTCTGCTACCAAGTGATAGATGGTTGGCCTCAAGCTGTGGCAGGGGAGGTTCATATTAGACATTAGGAAAAATTTCTTCACTGAAAAGGTTATCAGGCACTGGAGCAGGCTGCCCAAGGAGGTGGTTGACACACCACCCCTGGAAGTGTTTCAGACAGGTAGATGAAGTGCTTAGGGATAGAATCATAGAATCAATGAATCATAGAACAGTTTGGGTTGGAAGCGACCTTTAAGATCATCAAGCTCCAACCCCCCTGCCATGGGCAGGGACATTCTACTAGATCAGGTTGCCCAAGACCACATCCAGCCTGGCCTTGAAGACCTCCAGAGAGGGAGCATCCAAAACGTCCCCGGGCAGCCTGTTCCAGTGCCTCACCACTCTCATGGTGAAGAAATTCTTCCTTATGTAAAGCCTAAATATACCCCTGTCCAGTTAACACCTGTTCCCTCTCATCCTGTCACTACAAGCCTTTGAAACAGTCCCTCCCCAGCTTTCTTGTAGGCCCCCTTCAGGTACTGAAAGGCCACTATAAAGTCTCCTCAGAGCCTTCTCTTCTCCAGGCCAAACAAGCCAAACTCTCTCAGCCTGTCCTCATATGGAAGGTGCTCCAGCCCTCTGACCATCTGGACCTGTTCCAATTCCATATCCTTATGTTAAGGATTCCAGAACTGGACACAATACTCCAGATGAGATCTCACAAGAGAGGAATAGAGGGGCAGAATCTCTTCCCTTGACCTGCTGGCAACACTTCTTTTGAGGTAGCCCAGGACATGTTTGGCCTTCTGGGCTACGAGCACACACTGCTGGCTCATGTTGAGCTTCTCACCCATCAGCAACCTCAAGTCCTTCTCTGCAGGGCAGCTCTCAATCACATCATCCCTCATCCTGTACTGAAACTGGAAATTGCCCCGACCCAGGTGTAGAACCTTGTACTTGGCCTTGTTGAACCTCATGAGGTTCTCACAGGCCCACTTCTCCAGCCTCTCCAGGTCCCTTTGGATGACATCCCGTCCTTCCAGTGTGGCAACTACACCACTTAGTTTGGTATCATCTGCAAACTTGCTGAGGGTGCACCCAATCTCACTGTCAATATCATTGATGAAGATATCAAACAGCACCAGTCCCAGTACAGACTCCTGAAGGACACCACTTGTCACTGATCTCCTTCTGGACTTTGCGCCATTGGCCACTACTCTCTGAATACAACCATCCAAGCAGTTTCTTATCCACCGTACCATCCACCCATCAAATCCATCTCTCCAAGTTAGAGAGGAGGATGTTGTGGGGGACAGTGTCAAAGGCTTTACAGAAGTCCAGATAGATCATATCCATTGCTTTACTCATGTCTACTGTTGCAGTCACTCCATCATAGAAAGCCACTAATTTGGTAATACAGGATTTGCCCACGGTGAAGCAGTGCTGGCTGCCATTAATCACCTCCTTGTCTTCCATGTGCTTTAGCACAGCTTCTAGGAGGATATGATTTAATGGTGTACAGGTACAGTTGGACTTGGCGACCTCAAAGGTCTTTTCCAAGGTAGTGATTCTATATAGGCAGAGTGAGGAATTGAAATATCTTTATACATCAGCTAGCACCATGATCCCTCCCAAGCGCTATGATATTTGCTGCCACAAGTACACAAATGTACCAGAATATCTGATGAGGAAGATGATCAGGTTCTGAGAGTGTGGAGCATGCTGAGGTCAACAGTCAAGGCAAGGAGAACACACAGACCATCATGCCACATTGGACCCATCCCCAGCAGCAGCCTACACACCACTGCTGCGGGTGAGGACTGGCATCAGTAATCAGGATGTTCAGCATAACTTTGCAGGGAGATCTTAAAATGCTTTTCTTCCAGTGCAAACATTGTCTATGCCCAAGCTGTTTTGCATTTGCTCTCTCATTTCCTGCTCCTATTTCTGGAGGATTTTTTCCGCTCTTCTTATCCACTCAGCTATCTGTGTTGGTTGAGTTTTGGTACTGTAGAAGTTAAAGGAAACACATTGCAAATAAATTATGCTTTATTATGGCTGCAGATATAGAAAGATAAGGAAACTCAACAGAAAAGGTCCAAAGGTAGATTTTGATCACGTGTGCACTGAGCTTTGACTGAAGATGAGACTTGCATATGCTGCAGATCTACAGGGCTTTAAAATCTCTTGCTTATGCACTACACACCTGAAACAAAGTATGTGGAATTGAACTCGTATTGCAGCCTGTTTAGGGAAATCTACCAGTGCAAAAAGAAAGCAACTACACCACAGATAGTTTGTACTTTGTCATGAAGATTATAATGAAAATTAGCCCTCTTTCAGGACTTTGTGTAGTTAGAATTTTGTTTTCTTTCCTGAAAAAATGATCTTCGTTTGATTGCTGTGACTATGGTGTTCAGTACTAGATACTTTATCTGGCTTAGTTTGGAAACAGCTCTGGCACTGATATTAGATGACAAGAGAGGCTTGATGGGGCATGGTTGTTCTGATCAAAACTTCCTATATTTTCTGGGAGATATTGTAAAATGTAGAGGAAAAAAATCACAAAGCACTAGGCAAAATGGAAGACTATGTCCTCACACAGCTGTATTTACCACCAAAGAAGGCATATATGAATGAGTATGACAATCAATAAGAAAAATGCCATAATAAACTGTGGATATGTTTCAGGCATCAATAGATGAACTGCTGGATTTTGAAGACTACACTAATACAGCAACACTACATAACTGATAGCGCTAAGACAGTGTGTCTTCTGATGCTTTGGAGTTTTGTTAGATTTCATTTGTTCAAAAGCTATGAAGAAAGTGGAAGGAGTATCTTCTAATCCACTCAGCAGGAAGCATGTAGTCTTATTCTGTGCACTTTTCATTCTGTCTAAAATAGTAAAATCGTATGAAATAAAGAGATGTTTCTCCTCCTCACTCCCAACTTCACAGATCAGTATTTGCACGGCCTTCCCACACGCTCTGCTTATCTTGAACTATGAATACCATTGAGGAACTCAGCTGATATGCTTTGTTCCTAAAGAAAAGTGGCAAGTAACTGGACCCACTTCTTTCATTTTGGGCTTGATCTCTAAAGAGCAGTTCAATCTCCTTCAATCTCTAGATACACTCTAAGAATTACTTAAAGAATCATAGAATCATAGAATCACCAGGTTGGAAAGGACACACTGGATCGAGTCCAACCATTCCCATCAATCACTAAACCATGCCCCTCGGCACCTCATTCACCCGTCCCTTAAATACCTCCAGGGAAAGTGACTCAACCACCTCCCTGGGCAGCCTCTGCCAGTGCCCAATGACCCTTCCATAAAATATTTTTTCCTGATGTCAAGCCTGAACCTCCCCTGGCAGAGCTTGAAGCCATTCCCTCTTGTCCTGTCCCATCACTTGGGAGAAGAGGCCAGCTCCCTCTGCTCCACAACTTCCTTTCAGGTAGTTGTAGAGAGCAATGAGGTCTCTCCTCAGCCTCCTCTTCTTGAGGCTAAACAACCCCAGCTCCCTCAGCTGCTCCTCATAAGACTTGTACTCCAGCCCCCTCACCAGCTTTGTTGCTCTCCTCTGGACTCGCTCCAGAGCCTCAACATCCTTCTTGTGGTGAGGGGCCCAGAACTGAACACAGTGTTCAAGGTGCAGTCTCACCAGTGTCGAGTACAGAGGGAGAATAACCTCCATGGACCTGCTGGTCACACCGTTTCTGACACAAACCAAGATGCTATTGGCCACCTTGGCCACCTGGGCACACTGCTGGCTCATGTTCAGTCACTGTCAACCAACACACCCAGGTCTTTCTCCTCCAGGCAGCTTTCTGGCCAGACTTCTCCTAGTCTGTAGCACTGCACACGGTTTGTTGTGCCCCAAGTGCAGGACCCGGCATTCGGCCTTGTTAAAACTCATGCCATTGGTCTCAGCCCAGCGGTCCAGCCTGTTCAGATCCCTTTGCAGAGCCTCCCTACCCTCCAGCAGATCAACACTTCCACCGAGCTTAGTGTCATCTGCAAACATACTAAGGGTTCACTCAATGCCTTCATCCAGGTCATTGATAAAGACATTAAACAGAGCTGGATCCAGCACTGAGCCCTGGGGAACCCCACTTGTCACTGGCCGCCAGCTGGAGTTAACTCCATTTACCACCATTTTCTGGGCCCGGCCATCCAACCAGTTTTCAACCCACATAATTAGTAAAGCACACAATTAGTGGGTAGCAAATAAACCGTTGTCCTTCCATTCAGTAGACTGCAGCAGGAAATAGTACATACAGTGTCTGTTGCCCAATGAACATAAAAATCTGTAGTACAAAACTCTTTAGTTTTTCCTCACATTTGAAACTGTTAAGGAAAATTATGCCATCAGTTTGTGAGTGACTGTTAGTCTGAGTGACAGATTTCTATTGACATTGGATCATTTAAAACACTTTATAAGTGGATATAACAGTGTCTTCCCATGAGTATCTATCAGATCCGTCAATTTGACAAACAAACCTCTAAATAACCTTGCAAATAATCTCGAAATAAACCTCACTCTTTGCTAGTAATGATGGTGCATAATTTCAGGCCAGTTTTCTTCCTTGAGTTTTGCAAATTTTAGGAAGTGTCACAAACTCAACTACTATCAGGTTGCAACATTCACTGTGGCTTTTTCCACATATATATTTTCCACATAATATAGAGTGATTGTTAATATTGTATTTTTGACTTGTTTCCTTACCTTAGAAAATTTCCAGTTACATACTATCCTTTCAAAGCTTGTCCAGGCTCCATTGTGCTACAGTTAACATAGCTTTAAGCACATACTGTGAGGCTCATAAGTAATGTCCCTAACAGTTGGGATGTCATCCATCTTCTTACATCTGGGATGGTATCAAGAGATCCATATTCCTCACCTAATGTGACTGTGAAGGACAAAGCCCTGGCTTTATCATAAATATGTAAAGTAAGAGAAAGTAAGTGAAACATTAGAAGGAGAGAAATGTAAAACAGGAGATCTAAAAATCTGCGTGTGGGACAAATCTGTCACTTTCTGTGGGTGTTCCTAACAAATACCTTCTTGACCTATTTTTCTGAGTGAAGAACCCCCTGTGAGCCTGCCCAGAAGGGCCATCTCATCTATACACAATGGCAGTACTATTCATTTTGCTCTTGCTGGACAATATGTATTGAGAGTAACTTGGAGAGATAGTGAATTGCTTGGGATGTGGTGTTTTGAGTATACAAACGTCACTTAATTTCCTTTGGACTCTTCTGCCAAAGATGCTCAGGCACTTCTAGAAAATCTCAGTAGAGTCTGCCCATGGTTATCTGATTATAAATTTAACCTTTCCTGAAAAACTTAGTTACCTGCTAAGTTTATGGATATTTTGGTCAGTTAGACCTATACCTATCCAGTTCCCAATGGATATTGATCAATGCTTGTGTTTATGTGGTCACCCTGTCACCTCTTCAGAGGTAATATTACAGTAAGTAAGACTATCTTAGATGTACCAAATAGTAATACAAGACACGGGGAGCATAACCCTGACCATGGACAATTCTTGGATGAGGAAGTTAGGTGGGTTTTCACCACCTGAGAAGTCATTATTTCATTTCTAAAGCAATAATGTATTACTTACTGGTTAACTGGTATCTACAAGTGTTCACTTTCCAAGAAGATTGTAAAGTCTAGATAGTTTGACAGAGCACTGGAAAAGTACACTGGCTTTATTCTGACTTACAAATTCCAAGCAAAACCTGTGACATGTTTTGAGGGATCATTTTACATGTCCTTCATCAATGAATTTAAAACCAAAATGCTTGCCCCACTTGAGAAAAATTAACACACTAAAAGCAAATAATAATTTGTAAGAATTATACAGTTTAAGAGAAGAGGGGCATATTTATTTTCCCTAAACATCTTTCTGCTATTGCAATCACAGATACACCCCATATATTCTCTGCTAGGTCTGCCACAGGATAGGTTGATAACCCTGTTGACAACTCAGTCAAGCAAGGATAGTATAATCCATTTTATCTGGTTAAAAAAACCAAGGCAAGACACGTCAATTCACTCTCTTCTGTGTAAATATCTGTTGAATTTCTACTGTACCTTTCCATGAAAGTATTTAAGAACGGACAAAGATCAAGGCAGATCAAAGTCTGAGACATTACTGGGCTGGCAGAGTTCAGTGTTACTCACTAAGTGGCTGAGATGGTTGACTCATAGCAATAAGGGCTTGAGAGACAGGAGTGGTCTGTAATATTCAAGAAAGGAGGAACTGGCAAGGCATGGGCATTATTCTCAGTATGTGAAATCACCCAGTGATTTCCACTGGTCAGAAATGTGCATTACGCAGTTTTGGAACATTTCATTCTTGGCAAAAGTCCTACACTGTTTTGGACACTGCAGACCTTCACTTTTTCTGCATCATCACACAAAAAGGTAAATGTGGCCATTTTGTGAGTCTGCATATGTTATGTGTGTACACTCTCAGGGCCCTGAAGATATTCTCCCTCCACCCTGCCTGGGCTTTTGGCTGTCAGACCTCTGGGCCTGGTTAGACACAGGGTGCAAGTGTCGGTCCTTAAACTGAGCTGTTGGGGGAAGCTGTGTTCTAAGGCCCTAGTGGGGCTCCCCACTTTGCTTGGAAGTAGCTTTTAAGCTGAGGCTTTCATCCTCAGTGTCCTCCTGCAGCTGCCTTGCACCTGGTTTGAAGGCAGATTTTGTGATGGGAGTCTGTTACAGACCACCCAGCCAAGAAGAAGCAGCTGATAAGCTGTTCTGTAAACAGCTGGGAATAGTTTCTGGATTGATACCTCTTGTTCTCATGGGAGACTTCAATCTTCCAGATATCTGCTGGAAGTACAATACAGCAGAAAGGAAGCAGTCCTGGAGTGTGTGGAAGACAACTTCCTCGCACAACTGGTGAGCGAACTGACAAGGGAAGGTGCGCTCCTGGACCTGCTGTTTGTGAACAGAGAAGTTCTTGTCAGGGATGTGGTGGTAGGAGGACACCTGGGACAAAGCGATCATGAAGTGATAGGGTTTTCATTTCTAGGTGAGATGAAGAGGGTGGTTAGTAGGACAGTCGCATTAAACTTCCAGAGGGCAGACTTTGGACTGTTCAGAAAGCTGGTTGGCAAAGTCCCATGGGAGACAGTTTCTTAAGGGCAAGGGAGCCCATGAGGGCTGGGAGCTCTTCAGAAAGGAAACCCTAGCAGCTCAGGAGAAAGCCATCCCCATGTTCCGGAACAAGAGCCAGCGGGGGAAAAAAACAGCTAGGTTGAGTATGGAGATCTTGAAAGATATCAAAGAGAAGAGAAATGTCTATGAGCTTTGGAAGAAGGGACAAGCATCTTGGATGGGAAGTGAGATCGTGCAGGGAAAAAGTCAGGAGGGCTAAGGCCCAACTAGAAATCAGGTTGGCTAAGTCTGTGAAAGATAATAAAAAATCTTTCTATAAATACATTAACAACAAAAGGAGCGAGAATATACAGTCCCTATTGGATGCAGAAGGAACAACAGTGACAGCGGATGAGGACAAGGCTGAGGTACTTAATGTCTTCTTTGCCTCAGTCTTTAATTGTAAGGAAAGCAATTGCCTCTGTGTACAAACCCAGGAGTTAAAGGAGCAGAATGAGGCTCCCAAGATCCAAGAGGAGGTGGTTAGAGACTTGCTTGCCCAGCTAGACACCCACAAGTCTATGGGGCCGGATGGGATCCACCCAAGGGTATTGAAGGAGCTGGCGGATGTCGTTGCCAAACCCCTTTCCATCATTTTCCAACAGTCCTGGGAGACTGGGGAAGTTCCACTGGACTGGAGGCTGGCTGGTGTTGTGCCCATCTACAAGAAGGGTCACAGTGAGGATCCAGGGAACTACAGGCCTGTCAGTCTGACCTCAGTGCCAGGGAAAGTCATGGAACAGGTGATCTTGAGTGCTATCATGAAGCACATGCAAGAGAACTGGGTGATCAGGCCCAGTCAACATGGGTTCACAAAAGGCAGGTCTTGCCAAACTAACCTGATCACCTTCTATGATAAAGTGACTCGATTATTGGATGAGGGAAAGGCTGTGGATGTGGTCTTCCTGGACTTCAGTAAAGCCTTTGACACAGTTTCTCACAGCATTCTGCTTGAGAAACTGTCAGCCTCTGGCCTGGAGAGGCGCACACTCTCCTGGGTGGAAAACTGGTTGGATGGCCGGGCCCAGAGAGTGGTGGGAAATGGAGTTAACTCCAGCTGGAGGCCAGTTACAAGTGGGGTTCCCCAGGGCTCAGTGCTGGGTCCAGCCCTGTTCAATGTCTTTATCAATGACCTGGATGAAGGCATTGAGTGCACCCTTAGCAAGTTTGCGGATGACACTAAGCTGGGTGGAAGCGTGGATCTGCTGGAGGGCAGGGAGGCTCTGCAAAGGGATCTGAACAGGCTGGACCGCTGGGCTGAGTCCAATGGCATGAGGTTTAACAAGGCCAAAGGCCGGGTCCTGCACTTGGGGCACAACAACCCTGTGCAGTGCTACAGACTAGGAGAAGTCTGTCTAGAAAGCTGCCTGGAGGAGAAGGACCTGGGGGTTGAGGCTCTGGAGCGTGTCCAGAGAAGAGCAACAAAGCTGGTGAAGGGGCTGGAGAACAGGCCTTAAAAGGAACAGCTGAGAGAGCTGATGTTGTTTAGCCTGGAGAAGAGGAGGCTGAGAGGAGACCACATTACTCTCCACAACTACCTAAAAGGAAGTTGTGGAGAGGTGGGTGCTGGCCTCTTCTCCCAAGTGACAGGGGACAGGACAAGAGGGAATGGCCTGAAGCTCTGCCAGGGGAGGTTTAGGCTGGACATTAGGAAAAAAAATTTTCACGGAAGGGGTCATTGGGCACTGGAACAGGCTTAATATTATTATTATCTTAATATTGTATCATTAGGCACAAAACACTATAAGGGACAATTCTGACAAGAAGTGAGGTTTTTTTTCATTTTTCATTGTATGACCTTAAAGGCAAGGGAGAGGCTTAGTCTTTAGTGTCCACATTTCTGGATTTGGTCATATGTTTGTATGCTTTGAAGCCTTCACCCACATTCTGGAAATTGCAGCAGGCAAGAATGCGTGGCTGGGTGAGTCTGCCCACAAGGGAAAAATGTATGAATCCCAACTCATACTAGTTCAAAGAATAGACTTCATAATGACTCCACTGCAGTCCAACAGGCCACGATGTCCTTTTGGGATAAACAGCCTTTCTGATGTTATCATACTGAAATCAAACAGAGCACCAGGTAGTCAGGCTCAAAACTCTTGGAAGTGACCAGACCATTACAAATTTAAAAGGCACTCATTTCAAATTGAGCGGCTTTCTTTCCTGAGACTGACATACGTGCTTTAAATTACTTTAATGATCTTGTGTATTTTAACGAATGCAATTATTTTTGCCGAGATGTGTCGAGTGTACTTGTTCCCTTCAAATCCCAGTACCCGCTCGGGCTACTGCTCCTTCCCAGAGAGGCCATCTTGGCTCCACGGCTACGCCCCAAGAGGGCCAACGATCCCCCAAGGTGCACCTTGTCGCCCACACGTTTACACGCCCGAGGCCTCTCTCTCCTCGCAACCCCTGGAACTCCCCGCCGCGGGACGTCTGTGCGAGCCCTCGACCCGTTCCGCGGCCGCGCCCTCGGGCTCCTCCCAACCCGAACCGCCCCCGCCGAGACCCGCGGAGCCCCCCTCGGCCCTACCCCAAGCGCCCCGCCAATCACACGGCTCCTCCCCCCCCGTCGCTGCCCACGCGGGCCGCGCCCCGAGCCTCTTCCCGGCCCGCTCTCGGCCAATGGGAGGGCGGCGGCGCTGCCGGCTCTCGCAGGGCGTGTGAAGGAGCGACCGCCGTTTCGCTCGTTCCTGGATCGCGCCGTCGTTCCTTTCAGCTCGGAACGGCCTGTCCCGCGGGAGCGCCGGTAGCCGCCGTTCTCTCAGCAGGTGAGCGGCAGCGGGCCCCGCGCAGGTGCGGGGCGCGGCTCGGCTCCCCGCGGGCAGGGGGCGGGCGGCGGGCCGAGCCCCTCGCCGGGCGGCCGGTTCAGCGCGGCTGCCGCTCCGCACGAGCCCCGCCGGCCGCCCCGGCGCCGGAGGGGGCGCGGGCGGGTTCGACCGGTCCGCGTTTAGCCTGATTATTGTTTTCGTTTGGGCAAACACGAAGTTCCGCGGTAAATGCGCGAGCGTGCCGGGTGCCGTTTCTTAAGCGGCGTTTATCCTTGTTGGAGGAAAGGATGAAAACGCGTGCGAAGTTAGCGGGCGCGGGAGCTCTCGGGAAAGGCAAAGTGTCCTTGACATCCTGCTCGCGATTTCCCCTCGTTTGAGGGAGCGGGCGGGGTGCGGGGCAGCGAGAGCGCTGCTACGGGGCTACGCGAAGAAGTTCGCTAACAAAGTCAGAATACAGAAGGGGTCACAGAAAGGGTCATTGGGCACTGGCAGAGGCTGCCCAGGGAGGTGGTTGAGTCACCTTCCCTGGAGGTGTTTAAGGCACGGGTGGACGAGGTGCTGAGGGGCATGGTTTAGTGTTTGATAGGAATGGTTGGACTCGATGATCCGGTGGGTCTCTTCCAACCTGGTTATTCTATGATTCTATGAAAGTCGAAAATTTCCTCCGCGTAAAACGAAGGCGGCGTTGGTGACCCGCAGCGTCTCGGGTTAGTGGAGCTGCTTTGATCTATTACCAGGATGAGTTTCAGCTCTGTAAAAGTGTGCGCGTGGCTTGGTATCGGTGATGGAGTTTCAAGGATGCATAAATTAAATGCTTAATTGTGCTTGAGAGAAACAAAACCATATGCTGGTGTGATTGCAGGCTGTGAAACCTATAAAAACTGCAGTCACTGCAAACTGCTTTTGAGATACCCAGACATAAAATGTTATGTTTTGTTCATGATGTAGCAGATTGACTGGATAGGAATGCTAATTAGACCTGTTGCAAAATGTAGATCAAGACTTTTGCAGCATCTTGGAACTCCATTTTCTTGCCTTATTTTCACACAACTTTCATATTTTACTCTGTGTTTTCTGATTTAAATAGAAAAATCAACCTGAAATATGAATTGAGTTATAATCCAGTTATAACAGACTTATACTACTGCTGATGGTACTGTAATGGGAAGCACCTTTTTTTGGAAGAGAAAAGTGCAAAGTAAGATCTGGACAAATATGTCTTTCTTCCTCTTATCTGGCAATTTGTCAGGACTTACAGGGCTATTGTATTGGAGCTCTGCAGCCTGGAGGAGAGTCCCACACAGAAAACTACTTGCTTCCTTATCATATTTCTATCGCATGTAGTACTGACAGTGGGGAAGAGTAAATGCTTTCATTTCTTTAAACAATTGTTTCCTTGAGTGTCTGATCTCTTAAATTTCCAGATCTGCAAGCTATTTTATGTGTTTTCTAACTGTTGTGAATAGGTGTTACATAAAAAAAAGTCTTCAGTGCTGATTGGCAGGTCCTGTTTCAGTTGTAAGCATATTGATATATATAAAATTATATAAAGTAATCATTACCAGTAATAGCACAGGTGATGTTGTATGTACAACATAGCCTTATGAGGAATGGCTGAGAGAGCTGGGGTTGTTTAGCCTGGAGAAGAGGAGGCTGAGGGGAGACCTCATTGCTCTCTACAACTACCTGAAGGGAGGTTGTGCAGAGGAAGGTGCTGGCCTCTTCTCCCAAGTGACAGGGGACAGGACAAGAGGGAATGACCTCAAGCTCCAGAAGGGGAGGTTCAGGGTGAACATTAGGAAAAAATTTTTCATCGAAAGGGTCATTGGGCACTGGCAGAGGCTGCCCAGGGAGGTGGTTGAGTCTCCTTCTCTGGAGGTGTTTAAGGCACGGGTGGACGAGGCACTGAGGGGCATGGTTTAGTGTTTGATAGGAATGGTTGGACTCGATGATCTGGTGGGTCTTTTCCAACCTGGTGATTCTATGGTTCTAAATACGATGTGGATCTTGATTAGTTTAGGAAATGTAACTTTACATGATTAAACAGGTATTGGCTTCTGTCATAGCTGTGACTTGATTTGAAAGATAAATTAATCTGAGGGCTCTTTAAAATTTTGGAATTTTACAGCCTTGATTCAAGAACCTCTCCCAGGCAGAAAACATTCTTGGTTAAGCGAAACTGTAACATCAAGCGACTGAGGCTTTTTATCTCTGCGAATCGGAAGAGAAACCGTTAAGTTGCACAAGCTGAAATACCTCTTCTCTTCTTTTTTTTTTTTTTTTCTTTAAGCTTTGCGATATAACTTGTTTCAGTGATAGCGGCCCTGCTCTTTGGAAGCCGCGGTTTGGCCCTGCAGCGCCGTCGCGGCCCGCGGCGAAGCGCCCGGGGAGGCGCGGTAGCGGGGCCGCCCCCGCCGCAGCCCGGGCCGTTGTTGGCCTGCGCGGCGCTGCGGCGGCGCGACCTTTCACCCAGTTCTCGGGAGCGGTCACGTGAGCAGCCCCGGGGCGCCGGGGGGAGGGGCGCGAGCTGGAGCTGGGAGCTGCGGATTGGGAGCTCCCGACGCGTTTGGGTGGAAAGCGGGGAGAGAGGAGATGGAGCAGCGCACGCTCCGGAGCAAATGAAAACACATACGAGTTCTGGAGCGATCGACGGTTAGAGACGCGCTTGGCAGGGAGGGTGTTTCTGTTCGTTGCATCCGGGGTCAGTCGGAATGTTGAATCCTGTGCATGACCCATAGCCAACCGAACAGAAAACTCGCCCTCATCTCTCTCCAAAAAAAAAAAAAAAAAAGCAAAACCACACCAAAAAAAACCCCAGCCCAAAAAGCACACCTGTGTTGTTTATTTTAATATTCTGAAACTGTTGTCGTGTAGCATAGAATCATAGAATCGCCAGGTTGGAAGAGACCCACCGGATCATCGAGTCCAACCATTCCTATCAAACACTAAACCATGCCCCTTAGCACCTCGTCCACCTGTGCCTTAAACACCTCCAGGGAAGGTGACTCAACCACCTCCCTGGGCAGCCTGTTCCAGTGCCCAGTGACCCTTTCTGTGAAAAATTTTTTCCTAATGTCCAGCCTAAACCTCCCCTGGTGGAGCTTGAGGCCATTCCCTCTTGTCCTGTCCCCTGTCACTTGGGAGAAGAGGCCAGCACCCTCCTCTCTACAACCTCCCTCTATTTCCAAGCATCTCTATTTTTCCAAGTCTGGATTAGCTTCAGTTTGAATGGTCAGTTTAAGTATTTGTGAGATGTTTAGAACTGGTTCTTTAGTCGTTCAGCCTTAACTCACCAGCCTGTTTCAAGTCTCTCAGTATGGTGCAGTAGATGATCACTGAACTGCTGCAAGAGCAATCCATTCAGTTTGCCTTTGGTCACCAAATGTTGTTGTCAGTCTTCCAGGATCTGCAAAATTCCAAAACATGACATCTTGTATGTCTTGTAAAAGTCCTGCCATTCCAGAAATATTTGTTGTCATAGAGAAGGTAATTGCATCAGCCTGCAAGCTCATTATTGCAAACGGAGAGATAAGGGATAAAACTTGTATAATCTAAATGCCTTAGATATGTCTTTCATAGCAATATTAAAAAGAAGTATTTTAGTTTTCTATGCTTGTCTCTTACTTAGCAAAATTTTTCTGAATTTCTAGAAGGTCAGAGGAGCTAATTTGCTGGGATGTGTGCAATGTAAGTTTATTGCAATTAAGACAAGAATAACCTAAAAGGTCTAGGAACAGTATGGTATGTCCTACTCTGTATAGGGAAAAAAAAGAATAATATGATAGTTGTAAAAGGTTGTTTTGATTACAGCTGTAGAGCATGTCATGTTTCAGTGGGTGTTTTTTTTTACCGAATTCTGTGTTTTGGAACCATCTTCTATAAAAGCATGCTATTTTGAGAGACCATATGATCCAGAAACTGTAGGGATTAATATTCTGTAGTGTTAGCCTAGTAATTAACACATTGTCTGCTGTAGCCACTTTTCTATTTCTTTACCTGACTATCTCCAATTTGATCAGGTGAGAAGACAACTTTCTATAGCTTTTTTCCTGGAAGTGCCAGTGCAAACAGATGTTCTGTGAACATCTCTCCAAAACATCTTGATGATGTCTGTGTTGACTGTAATGGGAGTTTAAAGCCTGCAGGTAAATACTTTGATGTCTTAAACTGAAAGCTGAAACTAGTGTTGGAGCATAGCCCCTGAAATCACCTTACTTATCCCACTAGCTAGCAAGTTTGAGCCCTCGGAAATGACTGGGTGGGTAGCAGATTAATTTTCTTTCACTCCACAGTTCCTGACCGTCTCAGTTCTGTTAAATGAAGAAAGATTGATTAAGATACTACATTAATCCAGTGTAATGGAAAACTGTTTCTGAACTGCTGTTCATGACTATTCATTGCTGTCAGTTTTTCTAAAATTCTAGTTTGATCCAGTCCATCTGAGCAGTTGAAAGCTGTGTGGAAATCAAAGGTCAAACTGTTTGCCATTGCTGTAGTGTGATGTCTGTTTGGAGCTTGCAGTGTTGGAATGAATCAGAGTGTGTACTAACCTTTTCAAGATCTATGCTGCAGTGAGCTTGCAGGACAGAAGATTTCTGTATGACAAGTAGAGTTAAGTCCACTTTTAAGGAAGTCAGCTGTTCGGGTATGCTTACGTGTCATTCATTGGTCTTTTTGTTATTGTCTCTTCCCTTCCATGTATGCCCATTGCTCCAATTTACCACTTGTGAGAGGGACAAAGAAATTGGCCCAAGATTGTAAAGGAGAAGTCTACAGAGGGTAGCTAATATTCACCTACAGGTGATCCTGGAAAACTCCCGAGGACGGGACACAAGTGGATACGTTTGTCAGTGGGACAGCAAATTCCTTAGCTGCTCTGATTTCAGACTGTCTGCTGTGGTTGGGGTTTGCGGTAGGTCCCAGTGTTGCTGTACCTGGGCAGATATAGGTATTTAGTTCTCCACTTTGGCTTTAGCCACAACGTTTGTTTATTTTACAGATATGAGAAATCCTTTAAGACGTGTAATTTCAAGGGACTACAGCTACCAGCTACAGGATTGGATCTGATGAATAGCAATGATCAAAGATGAGAACTTGAAATTTACACGTCAAACTATGGCTGCTGGCAGAGAGGCTTCTGTCTCTTTTCAAGTGACTTAAGTCACTTCATTTCACGGCATAGTAATTTTACTTTGTGGACCTTATGAGAAAGAACTGCTGCATAAACAACAGATTCAGCTTTTTGGAGGCTTGAACTGGTTTCAGCAGGTGTCAGTAAATTTAACTGGCATGAGAGAATGTTTCAGTTTAACTTTGTTTCAGATCAAATGATAATTGATTGAATGCTATCTTAATTCAAGTTTTAAAGGAGAGTGATCCTTCGGTTTCTGTTTTCTTTCTATGCTGTTGTGATTAGGTTCACCTGAGAAGTCCTGTTGAGTGAATTTAATCTGCTTGATTATTGTGCAGAAACTATTTGGCTTCACTCCTCAGTTTTCTCTTAAAGATTTTCATCTGTAGAATAAGATTAATCATTGTAAGGTGGGTGAGTTGTTGGTAAGACTTCAGAGCAGCAAGCATCAGTGTCTTTTTATATGCTGAAGTATGATTAGATATTATTGAAGGTTAGTATGTAAGGAAGGTATTTATAAGTGGAAATTCTCAAGTGAATGACTGTCTGTTATAGTTGTTATAGAAGTCAGTGTCTTGTAGAATATCACACTAGCTAAGAATAAGTTCTCTTTTTTTTGAAACTTGGATATCTTGATAACTTCTTGCTGAAGTGTAGTGTACACTGCAAGAAAGTGGCGTTAGCTAGAAGAATATCCAAGAAACAGGTACTCGAGAGATCAGATGATCTTTTTGGTCATCTTTTTAAGTGTTTGAGCTGTATATTTTATGCTGTCTACTGAAGATATTGTAGATCAAAACCTGGATTTCATTTGAAAGGCATAAAACTCTAGATAACTTTGGTCTTGTTTGAATTTCTGTTAAACTGAATGCTTTTGCTTGAGCTTTAGCTTTAACTTTGTTCAAATGTGCATCGAAGGAGCACCAGATGCATGTGTGTAAAACTGGGGTTTGCATCCTTTTGGAATTCTCTGGTTAACCGCCTTACTTAATTCTCTGTCATTAGGGCAGAATTTTGGTATTTATGTCAGATAGTGGTGGAGAGGCAGTCACTCAGATGGGACCTGAGTTACTCAGTCAGTGCTAGATGCTGCTGCATAGCATATACTTTGGTGTTTGAAACTATTACATTTATAGCAAACTCTATGCAAACGCTTTACTTAAGTCACATTGGTTTTATTTTTGATAATACAGCCTTTCTTAGTTTGATAGGAACGGTCAGCTTTTTTTCTAGATTGGTATATGCATGTGACATTAAATTCTGAGGGCTTATTTTTCATTCAGAGTCTGTAGTGTTTCCAGCCTCATCACTGCATCATATGTGGCACCTAAGGTCATCTCTAGAAATCTACTTGCTGCCTTAAGACCATCAGACTCTCATTGGACAGTGTAGTGGTGTTTAAAATACCAACATACATTTTAAAATCTTGTGGAATGTCATGCTGGTGCTCTTTAATGAGGGCAACGCTGTTGGAATAATCTTCAAAAATTCAGCTGAATCATTGTCCGAAAAGTTCAAAAATCTCTGTAAAAATTCTACTGCAAAATCCAGCTTCTTTTATCCTCCAAACGAATAGTACACTTCTATCAGCTGCAGAATACTTGCTTTTTCTGAACGTTAGGCTGCTACTACCAATTTGACTTCCAAGGTATGCTGTTCCTTTAAAGCAGTTGCAGCACAGGATTTCTTGTTCAGGCATTAGTGTTCTGAAGTAAGTTTATTTCTGAAACAGATCTATTACAAAATCTCTTACATTTAAATTTATAAAACACCTCTTCTAGGTATACTGTTAAAACTGTATAAAAAATAGGATTAATGCTTGAAACCGCGAATCATCTTGATGGCTCTTCATTGGACTCCCCAGTAGTTTCATTTCTCTCACTTACTGGGGAGCCTGGAACTGGACACAGTGTTTGAGATGGAGGCTCACCAGAACTGAATAGACAGGAACAGTTACCTCCCTTAACCCAGTGGCAACACCCCTCCTAATGCTCCCAAAGATTCTAGTCACTGTTGCTGCAAGGGCAGATTGCTAGCTTGTGTGCAACTTGCTGCGAAATTACTTTCCAGCCAGTGAGTCTCTGGTGCGTACTAGTGTTTACTTCTCCCTCGGTACAGACCTTTACACTTCTCTTTGTAGTGTACTTAATAAGGTTTCAGCCTGCCCATTTTTCCACCTGGTTGAGGTCTCTGATCTATCAGCCACTATTCCTTTCCAGTCTCTGTACTTGTAAATCCTTCTGCATTTTATTTCTTTTTTTTCTTTGTATTTTTTCTTTTTTTCTGCTGTCTTCAACCTTTAAAATAGATTTCACAGCTACTACTGCATCAAACATCTGGAAGGGTGTTTTTAGACTTTAGAACCTCTGCAGAATTCATACAGATACAGACATACTTGATGAATGTTATGAAGACAACTACACTTCTAAAAGTATTTTTGGAAGACTAACCCTTCATACTTGTGTAAGAAGAGATCCTGCTGCTCGATATAAGTATTTGATACATTTCTTGGTTTGGAGACTCTTGTTTGCACAAGTCTTTTTCAACAAAAATAAATTTAAAAAAAGCCCGCAAGCAACCTTGATTACCCATAGATTACATCCACTTCTGGGATGGCTGTATGTTGCCATTCAACCGTAGTTGGTAGCAAAGTGTAGAAGTGAACGAACATGCCAGCAAGTTATTTGAGGATGTTGGCGCTGACTTTGTGCTTCATTACACATTTCGTTGCAGGCATGCTATCTAGGCAAAGTCAGTGGGCATAGGATAGTATGAGTTGCTTTGTGTAGGTGATACTGAAGGCTTGAAATGACAGGAGCATCAATAACAGAAATCTGAAGGGAAATTTGGAATAATGCATGAAGAGACTTGAATGGGCACCTCGGAGTTTGGAGTTCTCTTGCTTTTAGTTTGGTATGTGATGTGAAATCAATGCAAGCCTAATCAGTCAAATTGAACACAAACAATTATTCATTGATTCATGTAAATAAAATGCATTCATAGTTTTGGCTTTCTAGGAGAACATAGAATGCAAATTACTAGTAGTATCTTGAGCAGGTAGAGAATGCTTGATTGCTGTCTCAGCACAAATACAGCACAGTGTTCTGGTGCTATACTGGCTCTGTTTTCATGAAGTTCCTCCTCAGTCTCTTGGAATCCATTGATCCATCTTAGAGTGTCAAAGTAACGTTAAGAAATGAACATCCAAACTAAATTTTTTTGATGTCTGTTTTGGGGACAAAGATGTTGGTGCACTTGCTTGTTTTCCCAAGACCTTCTAAGTTTGAGGTGTCTGGCTTTAAACAGAAGTCTTAATATTGTCCCAAGCATGTCTCCTAACTAAAACTGGGTTTAATGTACTTTCAAATGATATCTCTCTCCACTTCCTACCTTGACAGCTTCCTTAAACAATGTAATTGTAAATTATTTAGTATCACTCATTTCTCCTCACCAATCTCTAATCCTATTTAAAACCTGAGTGCTAAGCTAAATCTTGAAGTTGTAAGTTTATTTTAAAGGAGTGAGGTGTTCTTCAAGGTCAGGTTTCTGGTTGATTTTTCTTTTTTTCTTTTTTTCTTTTCTTTTTTTTTTTTCTTTTTTTTATTCTGAAGCTTCCTAGTAGGAACTTGGCAGGAGTCAGGAAACATTACCTGTGTGATGAGGTGTTTCACATTGAATCCATTGGTGGTAACATTTGCAATGCCTTGCGTCTGTATGAAGTTGAGGGCTTCCAGGTACTTCTGAATTGAGAAATGCCATCATACTTCAAGATGCAGCATGTTCTAGCTCTTAGCACGGGGACATGGAATGCTGCAAATCTGCCCACTATCTATGAAGAGACTATGGTTTGGGTGACAGAGATGACTGAGGGCTCTGACAGTATGGAAGCTGTGTGGCGTGGTATGTAGCAGTGTTCTCAGAGAAACTGTATGCAGCAGTTGCTGCTTTTCCAAGGAGACTGTTAACCTTTGGACATCAGAAAAGAATAATAGGAAAGAATTGTTTTGTGAGCTTAGTTTGGTTACTGACAGGTAAAAGCTTATCTATAAATAGATGCAAAAAGTCTGTGAAGAGAGCCTCAAAGTAAATTGTTGAGGTGGCTTGCAAGTGAAAGTCATTTAGAATCAAATAGAATCTTTCACCAAGGTTTTAGCTGTTCTGGGTGATGTGAATAAGATTTATCTCCAGTATTCCTCTGCATTTGTTAACTTGTTTTCTTTGCAGGAAAAGTAACTATAGATGTGAAAACTCCATTTGAATAATATGTCTTTTTTCAATGGATGTTTGGACTCCTGCCATGGTGAAATGTCGGTGTTTTCCCTACTCCAAGGGGAACAGGAAATGGGATGTAAAAATGGATTGCATGAACTACTAATTTGTGGGAAGCAAGTGGCTAAGATGAGCTTTGAGATAAGAGGTAACATGGATATCCTCTTAAAGCAGAGGAGCTGCTTTTTGTGAGGTGGAGGTGCTGCATTTACTTTTTTTAGCACTACCATTTTATCCGTAAAAGCTTATGAAATCTACAGAAACTTAGAAAAGTTCGTACTCATAGCATATGTTCTTCAGAGAGACTGTACCAACCACAAGTGACTTCTTGCGTGCCTGACTAAATGGGAGCACCCTGCCTATGGGATCTCTCTTAGTGTCAGATTTTCCAGAATTAAGGCCATCATCTCCTTCTGTGGCTGTAGGAAGATGTAAGCCCTAGTATTGAATCAGCTGTTCAGTGTCTGCAACCTGAAACTGTAAGGTCTATGTGTTAAACCTCGGTCTTGGTAGTGTAAATACCCTGAAACTGCAAATAAAGCAGTCTGAGGAGGCTTTATGCATAGTGGGCATAGCGATATGGTTTTTCAGACCATCAGGTGTGTCGGGGCTTAGGCCTTCTAATGTGCTATATGTTTTCTTGACTTAAAAGTGACATCCAACCTAACAGTACTTGTTTAAAACAATAGAAAATATTGTGGTAAGTTTTTATTGGCTCAAGCAGAGGTATGAAAAGAGAAGAAACATCTGCAGCATGTTTGAATTGAAGTAAACCCAGAACAGAGCAGGGAGCAGGCAACTTTCTCTTTTAATTACAAGCCAAAAAAAACCCAAACCAGAATTTAAAGGGCAAGTGTGTTCTTTTTAAGAATTGTTGAAAGGAGTAAAAAATAGTTGCTTTGGATTACTTTTAGAAATTATTGTACGCTTCCCCCCCCGTGTAAGTAAGACTTGGCCAAACTGCTAAGAAAGTAAAAAGCTCTGAGTTCTGGCACTCTGTTGGGAATGAGGTTAATTAGTATATGCTGTACAGAAATATTTTGCTGACCGAAGTGCCTGAAGTTAGACGAAGTTATTGTTCCAGTGTTGGTTAGCTGATTGATGTGGGTGCTGCCTGACTAATACAAGCTTGACTTGCTAATAAATCTAAGGCTGCTCCTCTAGCCTGTGCCCTTTTACCTACTTTGCTGGCAAGCACGTGACAGGAGGGGAATGCAAAGGAGGGGAATAGTACAGCAGCTTATGATTAAATTGGTTTTCAAGGAGAAAAATAAGCGTTCAAAGAAAGGGACTTCAGGAAGTATTTGGTGTTCAGCCGTCATAATTGAGAAGTCTTAAAGGCTTTTTAAAGTTTTCTTAAGTAAAGGAAAAGGATATGAAAAGAAACAAGACATTTGATTTTTTCACATCTTAGGGTCAAGTTATATGGTCCTAGAACTAGATTTGGCTTTGTTTTCAGGGCTTGTTTACTTGAATCAGGATAAGTTCTTGATGAATTAATATTTCTTCATTTTGAAATAAGGTATATTGTCCTTATTGAAGCTTATTTAATTTTATAACCATGCCAAGTTTTAATTACTTAAAATATTGGGATGACTCTTTATGATTAATGCTATTTATAATCTTTTTCTGCTTTGGAATGTAGAAATATGCCTAAAAGGGTTCCTGATATTCTTTCTTTTCAGAAACCGACAGGAGGATACTTGACAAATTCTCAGGTTGAAGAAGTCACAGGGGATTTGAAGCGGAATAGAAACCAGTTTATTTGACACTAGCATTCCAGAACAGAAAATTCTGTGAGTAATTTGGAAAACCTGTTGGCCCTTCTTGAGATAAATCCAGGTGCCTTTTTCTCTATGTGGTGGTATGGTTGGTTTTGTTGTGTTTTTTGTTCATTCTAGTCTTAACAGTACTGCTAAACATATGGTGAATTCCCTCTTTTGCAAACCCTGATTAGTGCTGCCTGTCTCTGTTTTATTGCTCTGTTGCAGCTTTGGTCTCAGTGTTGAACTGGTAATTCACTATTTATTTGAGTTAATAAATTCACTATTTAGTTGAATGAATTATTTGAATGGACAGTTGACTTGAACTTCCTGATACTTGTGTACAGTAAGGCCCCTGTGAAAAACTAGTCGTTAGTGGTGGACTCATTAAGTATTACAAATTGCAATTGTTATTTGGGCATACAGGGCTTGTTTTAAAGGTTTGTGCGGGAAGGACATGGATCGAGTCCAGAGGAGGGCCACAAAGATTATCAGAAGGATGGAGCACCTTCCACATGAAGACAGGCTGAGAGAGTTTGGCTTGTTTAGCCTGGAGAAGAGAAGGTTCCGGGGAGACCTTATAGCAGCCTTCCAGTGCTTAAAGGGAGCCTACAGGAAAGGGGAGGGACATTTTATCGGGGAGCGAAGTGATAGGATGAGAGGTAACAGTTTCAAGCTGAAAGAGTAAAGAGATTAGATATTGGGAAGAGATTATTTTTTTCTGTGAGGGTGGTGAGGCACTGAACAGGTTGTTCTAGAGAAGTTATGGGTGCCCCATCCACAGAGGTGTTCAAGGCCACGTTGGATTGAGGCTTTGAGTAACCTGATCTAGTGGAAGGTGTCCCTGCCCATGGCAGGGAGTTGGAACTAAATGATCTTTAAGGTTCCTTCCAGCACAGATCATTTTGTGATTGTGTTTTGAAACTAATGTTCAAAGCTGATTTGGTTTCTTTATTGTCCTAGTCAGGCACTGTAAATGCATAAATCAAATTGCTTACTATCTGTATAATACTGTGAGCTTTAGCTACCCTTCTGGAAACCCAGAAGCCCGATTCACGCAGGATTCTGCTTCTAAAACTTTTGCAAAGGCTTGTGGATTTGGGATATCTGTTATTACCATTGGCCACTGCAGCAGCAGTTGTATTGCAGCGGTTGATCGCTGCAGGATGGTCTAGCCATAGACACTTCCAGTACTGCAGTCACTACCTAGTGGGCAGCAACTTTACTAGATGTTGCACGACAGTGCTTATGTTGTTCATCCCTGCTTAATGCTTCATCTCTTCCTATATTCTGTAGTTGCTTCCTAAGCCTGTTATTACTGCAGCATTCCCAGTGCTTACATTCCCTAGTTATCTACTTATACATATTTGCACACCTTCTTTGTGCTCCAGATGATTTGTGCAGTAGAATATTTGCAGGCTAGAGGACCAGCACTATGGTCATAATAAATTGCTTTTAATGTGCCTAGCTAAACTACACTGGTTGGCTGTTCAACAGATGGTGAATATCTACAAGAATTTAAGTTTTATTATAAAATCTAAGCTTCAAGTTTGTGAAAGAAATATAAATTTCAGCCTCTAGGATTCAAAACATGAAGTAGTTGTACTTTCTTTTCACTTTGCTTAAATAGAAATGCCCACTTGGTATAAACAATGTGGTGGTTTATACCAGTAAAATCATGGAATTAGAACTTGCCCTTGAATCCTGACCTATGGATGGGATTACCTTCTTGCCATACTTCTGAGAGGATATTGGTTTTAGGATTATGCACAGAAGTTTTGCTAAGCTAATAAATGGGTACTGTAAACAAAAGACCAGAATAACAATGACCTCCTCAGGAATGTGTAGTTTGGACCATTTTGGTGTTATGCATAGACCTTGTTTGCAAAAGTCTATACTTGGATTGTAAGTCCTCAAACAACATTATTCTGAATTAATGATGAGTAAAGGGTACTTAGGTAAAAATGCTGGTTATAGAAAGAAAGAAAGAAACTATGAAGATGAGCTGATAAATCATAGAATCATAGAATACTTAGGGTTGGAAGGGATGTTAAAGCTAGTTCCGACTCCCTGCCTTGGTGAGGGACATCCCACTAGATCAGGTTGCCCAAGGCCACGTCCAGCCTGGCCTTAAACACCTCCAGGGATGGGGCAGCCACAGCTTCCCTGGGCAACCTGTGCCAGTGCCTCACCACTCTCATAGTAAAGAAATTCTTCCTAATGTCTATTCTAAATCTGCCCCTCTCCAGTTTATACGCACTCCCCCTTGTCCTATCACTGCAAGCCTTTATGAATAGTCCCTCTACAGCTTTCTGATAGGTTCCTTTCAGGTACTGAAAGGTCGCTATAAGGTCTCCTCAGAGCTTTCTCTTCTCCAGGCTAAACAAGCCCAACTCTCTCAGCCTGTCCTCATAAGGGAGGTTCTCCAGCCCTCGGATCATCTTTGTAGCCCTCCTCTGGATCTGTTCCAATTCCATATCCTTATGTTGAGGGTTCCAGAACTGGACACAATACTCCAGATGATATCTCACAAGAGAGGAATAGAGGGACAGAATCTCTTCCCTTGACCTGCTGGCAATGCTTCTTTTGATGCAGCCCAGGATACGGTTTGCCTTCCGGGCTGCAAGTGCCCACTGCTGGCTCATGTCGAGCTTCTCATTGACCAGCAGTAAAAATAAGAGCATGCAGTTCAATTCAAATTGACTGGATGCTCAGACAGAGTTGAGACGTAAGTATGTAAATAGTATCATGGTTACATTTCTATTTTAACTTTCAGTGGGTTTTATTTAAGCCTGTTATGCCTGCCCATTGTAACAGTCTTTTGACTGTATTGGCACTATTGTTGATATGTTTAGGTAGCTAAACTGAGCTGCAGTTCAATTAAATTTCTTCTTGATTTCAGATTTGTTTGTGTTTTTTTTTCTGACAGTTGTGATTTGGTTTTCACAACTCAAATACCTTTTGCTTCAAAATAATGAAAAAACATTTTCTGCATCTTTATTGTTAGAGTGAAATTCTATGTACCTGCAACATGCTTTTTCTAGATATCATGGCTTTAATTTTCTGCTCTACTCTGAATTTTATATGTTGCATGCATGCAAAATATTCTGCTTGCTGCAATCCTGCCCGAAGGCCTGGGTTACATGAGAGCATTTTGCTTCTGTTTTCACCTGTTGCAGTTAGAAGATGTACCTTACTGAAGTGCAAGCATAGCCTGTGAGGAAAACATAAGAACTGTATGTAAATATGGCATAGTCCAGAAATATTTCTCAAGTTACTCTGTAGAAGATATCTCATTAAAAGTGGACTAGGTCCTAATTACATTGGACAAAAAATAAATAATTTTTTAACTTTGCTTTTTGACAGATCTCTCTCTCAAAATGGCAGAAGCTCATCAAGCAGTTGCTTTTCAATTTACGGTAACTCCAGATGGGATTGACCTGCGAATGAGCCATGAGGCACTCAAACAAATTTATCTATCTGGTATCCATTCATGGAAGAAAAAGTTCATCAGATTCAAGGTATTTTAAGTTAATCAAGTCCTCCAGACTTGAGGGTTATTTTATGTTTTGTAGATTCACTGAATTTTTATTTAGGCAATACTTAATTTTTTGCCTTTATGGTAAATGAAGTTCCTTACTGTAAAAGGCTTGTGCGAGTTTCAGTTAAGACTAGGGATACTGAGGAAGGCAGCACTGAGTGATGTTGTAAAGACTGAAAGGGTACATTTTTTATTTATTCTATGGAAGCAAGATTAAACGGGTGTAAAAATCAGCAGCAGCTTTAGTTTATTTAATTATATTCATAATACATCATGGAATTAGGTAATCTTTTAGAGTGAACCAGAAATACAACTAGCTGTCATGTCTTTAGTGTCCTATCACTTAGAGGTACAACACTACACTCTTGATTTTATGTATTCTTTGCCAAAATTAAATTTTCTAATTAAGGAGAATGTTTGTTTGCTGTTTTCAAAAAGTTACCTGAACATCTGTGTTGTACAAGTCATGCTAAATAGTAGTATATCTGATGAGGTATTTGATATGGGTTGTTGTGAATTTGTTTCTTTCTTGGAATCATAAATTGTAAATATTTCTTTTTTGTTAGTGGCAAACTAGATAAGCTACAGCCTATCTGAAATAGTCTTAAAATCTTGTCAGAAAGCTATGAGAAAGGACTGTTTAAATTATATAAAAGAAATTATTTTGGTTTTTGGTCTTCTTCAGTAGAACATTTTTACCACTTGCTCATTTAGAGAGGCCTAGCTCAGTGTAGGTAGGAGCTATTGAAGTATAATTTGTTCCAAAGTTGTTTGCTAATTTAAGTGTCTTTACTAAAACATGCAGGAGGATCAGTCTTTTTTGCAAAAGAACTTAAAAGTTCTTTTCGTTCATCATCATTGTGACGATTTTCTGTTAACTAAATCCATTCCCTGCTCCTGGGTTACACATATGTAAAAATGTTCATCTTCCCTTTTTATTTAAAACTAAATTACTTAAATGTGTTGATTTTTTTTTGTTTCTTTCCATGGTAATATGAAGTCAACCACTTTGGTATGAAAAAATTATGTGAAGGCTTTTCTTTCCAGAATGGAATTATCACTGGCGTTTATCCTGCTAGCCCATCTAGCTGGCTTATTGTAGTTGTGGGTGTGATGTCAACAATGTATGCCAAAATTGATCCTTCTTTAGGAATAATAGCTAAAATCAACCGAACACTTGATACAACGTAAGTAGACTGAAAAGTTACTGTTCCTTTGAAGGCAGTTGATTTTATTTATAGCTACACTTAAAGCTAATCCTTTTAAAGTGTATCGGGTTTTGAATATGCTGTTTGTGATGGAGTAAGCCAAGTAAGCAGTTGTGTGAGGGTATGAAATAATACTGGCTTAACAACCTAACTGCTATGTTGTTTTCTGAGTATTTCGGAAGCACATTGTCAGCTTCTGTGGCCTTTGATCTTGTATGAGAGGGTGTTTGGAAAGGAGTATGAGAAAAGGGGCTAAAGAGGAATCAAGCTTGTATAGTGCCTGCCTGTAGTACCATTAGACTTAAGTTTGCAGTATTAGGTTCTCTGTAGAAGTTAAACTGACATTAACTGGCGCAGACTGGCTTTCTTTTTCTTTTTTTTTTTTTTTAAATAGTGGGTATATGTCAAACCAAACACAGAACGTCGTGAGTGGAATACTTTTTGGCACAGGGCTTTGGGTTGCCCTTATTGTCACAATGCGCTACTCTCTAAAAATGCTGCTTTCCTATCATGGTTGGATGTTCGCTGAACATGGCAAACTTTCTGCAGGCACGAAGTTTTGGATGGTAAGGATATAATATTGCCTTTCTGTTGCTTCTCAATTTCTATCTGATCTGTATTCAAAACCCTAAAAGAGAAAATGTTGTGGGGTTTTGTTTGCTTGCGTTTTCTGTGTCATGGAATGGGAGGCTGTTAGGTAGATATTTCTACAATTAGTACAACTGTCATCTTTCTGATACTATAATTGAACTACTAAGGATAGCTTTGTAGAAGGAAGAGTAAACACTTCAAGAGTGTCTTCTAAATTTGCCGTTGTCCTAGGACTGTGTGACTTAAATACGTTATCTCTGTGCAAGTATGGCTTAAAGAGCTTAGGATGCAGCACCAAAGAATTTTGTCCTCCCTGGAAAATACTACCCTAATTATTTGTTGAAATGTTAGGATTTCTAGTTATCCATTCTAAAATTAATCTTATGCTTGAAGAAAATAATACAGAATGTCCTTTCGATCGATTTAGTGGTATGCCTCCAAAATGAGTTGGAGAAAAAGCATATGAGGTACGTGGCTGATTGTGCAGTTTTCACATGAGGATAAGGCAAGAGTAACCTGGCTCCTGTTGATTAGTGTTGTGCTTTGGAAAAGGATCCTTGAAGGATGTGATAGGTATAAAATGAGCAAATTTGCATATAGGTGCCTCAAGAGATGAAGTATGGTTTTGTTACTTGGACTCAGTTGTCAAGTCACTTTTGCAAGTATTGTTGTAGAAATAACTTAGAGTGCTCTGCTACAATAATTTTGCCACATCAAAAATTTACTGATGTGTTAATGATTTATTGTGAAATATGTTCAAGAACGGGAATCCAGAATGGTACACTAAAAGAGAATTTCATGTTCATCTGTTACAAATGACATTTCTAATTTATATTTTCTCCTGGAAGCGGTATCAGGGGCCTCATGACTCGAATTTGTACAGTACAGGCTCTGAATGGTAAGGCTTTCTGTCAATTGCTTGAAGCTGTAGCTGTCTGGGTTTTTAGCATGTCCTACCAGATAAATACTTTAAATCTGTTAGTATTGCCTTATCGACCTTAAATGGTATGAACTGTAATGTTACTTACCATGCTTTGTTGTGTATATCTTATAAATGTGTTACACATTGCATATGGATTTTGTTGCGTATTGTATGTTCTAAAATACAGATCACTAAAAGTGTATGCCAAATAGTGTCTCATCTATACTTAATAGAAATCTCTATTTTAATACCTTACTCTTTTTTTTTTTTTTTTTTTTTTTTTTAGCTAGTCCCAGCAAAAGAGAACCTTAGTTTCTCTAGTAAAAGAGTATGAACTACCTTGTTTTCCAAGTTTATGTTATTCTTCAATACTGTGTAAATTTCTGGAGGGGTTTTCCTGTTGTGTTGTTTTTCTTAGCTGTTTTTTCATGCTGACTAACAGCATGAAAAATGCTGTCATCGATATACTGTCTTCTGTTCAAATAGTCATACAGATCAAAAAACTGAGCTCTGATTTCAGTCACAGTACAAAGTGATTTTCAGGCTGGTTGGAAGTCTGATGGCACTTTTAATGAATGGATTTAATGTTCTAAAGTCAAATTTACTCTACCAGTATAAGGGAAAAATCCAAGTATCAGGTGCAGTTTTTAAACATAAATGCAAAAAAAAATTAATAATCTGTGAACAGATGCAATACATGCTAGAATGAGATCATTTGCTGTGTCTGCATATGAAATCAGATATTAAGTATGTGTCTTTCATATTACTTTGATAGTCTCAAACAGTTATAAATTCAATACAAGTTCACTTAGAGATAAATACTGTGAAAGGCGTTTACTGGTTTTATCAGTTGAGCACATACTCTGTATTTGAAGATAATTTCAGCCTTTTTGGCTAAAGAGTTCTGAAATAATATTGTCTCAAAGTATGGGATTAGATTTTTCTGATGCAAAGTTTTCTGACTTCAAGTTTATTTTGTCACAAAGCACAGCTAGTTTTCATGAGACTGATGGCTTGTGGTGCATTCATGTACATGTGACAACTCTCTCATGCAGAGGTCGCTGCTGGCAATACTCTGCAGCTCTTAATAGTTTTGTGCTGGTTGAAACAATATCCTCTAGGTGTGCTGAGGAAAGAAACTGAAAGTGAGGAAAACATCTACGTTTTAGTTTTGTCAGTTTGAGGTGATAAGGGATAGAAAGGAGAAGTTCTAGGAATTTAGTAGTGAAATGACATCGTCTTTTCTTCTGTCTTTAGTCTGTTGGCCTATATGTAATACATGGTATAGTATGTTGGGCCACGATTGGACTTTTGACAGTAAAGATGCCATTGTGTTGTAGGTATAATACTTGGTGTTGCTTTCATGCTAAAATAGGGTCATAATGTCAAAATCCTTTCATATGTGTAGCCTAAAAGTTACGTGGTTTATACTTTCACCCTAGTGTGTGTCACAACTGTGTAGTAATCATAGACAGAAATGTTGCTTTTGTGTTCGGTCTCACATAGAAAGCAGGAGATGCTGTAATACCTAAATCTAAATGGGAACTGTCATCTGTGGCTTTTTTTGTTTCATTGTTTTTTTTGTCACACAAGTACCGAGTATAACACTGGCATGCTTGTGCAGCTTGATGTGTTCAAATCATGTAGTAGACTACCTGTGATAGACTCATGCTTGAAGAAGCTTTCTGCAACATCAGTACTATTATTGATGTATAACTTTCGAAATAAAATAAAGCATGATTTCAAAGCATAATTATTATTTTTAAAGGTGGCTATAGTGATCTAAAGTCCTTTCCTGTGTGACAGGCTTGATGATGTTTTCTGTTTTGAAGCACAATATGGATATTTTTCCAATATTTGTTATGTAGTAAAATATAACTGGTAGGCTTGTTTGTTTGTTTTTTTTTTTAAATCTTTACAGTGGGTAATGTACAAAGGCAAGAAGTGCTAAATAGTTCTGTATTTTCTGTTGAGATCAAGCTGTGTCGTTCATAAACAACAATATTGCCTAATGGCCAGAAGACTGTCTGGGGAATCAGGAAGGACCATCTCTCTCTTCCACTGACATGTCGTTTAACCTTTAGGATGTTAATGTCAATGCCTCTTTTTATTTGTGAGACAGTGATTAATATTATAGTTTGCTAAATTATTATGGTATAATTTACCAGTGGAAAGAACTGAGTTACATTATACTTTATTACTCTGTCACTTTTCTTTTGTTGAACCTAATAATTTGAGGTATGTAATTTGTTTGTTTGTTTTTAATCAGGCACTTGTGAAACTCTTCTCAGGACGTAAACCCATGTTATACAGTTTCCAGACATCTTTACCACGATTGCCAGTTCCAGCTGTTAAAGACACGGTCAATAGGGTGTGTACATACATTAGTTTTCTTCAGTAATGTTTAGTCCAAATTTAGATGTCCTTCTGGTTTTTTTTGCCAGGTCTTATAGAAGTATAGTGTGGTGGTATTAGTCTGTTAAAATGGATTAAAATTTCTGCATAGAAATTAAAAGCTATGGCAAACCACTGACACTAGTGACAGTTTGAAGCTGGCGTAATTAATATTGAATGTCTGATATAAGCAACAAAGTGTGATTTCCAGGACTCTTTTAAACATACAAGTTTTGTTATCTTCCTCAACTTGAACATAGAAATATGTTTTATGACAGAAAACCTTACAGCAGAATGTGCAAATAGGACAGTATGTCACAGAAACTGAAAGCTTCATCTTTACAGATTAAAAAAATGTTTCTGCCTGATATAGAAGAAGCCTTTCCCTTCTGAGTGGGAAGTGTAATTAGAAAAGTAACCTCTTCCACTTGTGATTTGCTGACAAATGTTTGGAAAAAGATCTAATTTTTGTAGAATGCTGGCAGATGGTAAAGTAAGAGTATACCCTCTTCCAAACAGCGTAGTATTGGTAACCTCATGAATTGAGTCTGGATAATCTTTGTCTACTGTTCTTTGTCTAACGTTTTGTGTAGAAATATCAAGAAGCTACTCACTAGGTACTGTAGTGATGCTGCTTCTTTTTCTGATATTCTAGTATCTGGAATCAGTTCGGCCACTTATGGATGATGAAGAGTTCAGAAGAATGGAGGGTCTTGCCAAAGATTTTGCATTTAATTTGGGACCAAGGCTTCAGTGGTATTTGAAGCTAAAATCCTGGTGGGCTACAAACTATGTGAGTATATAAATAGGAAGCTCGGTCATTCAAATAACAACATTACCTTTTGCCCTGTTGCCTTTTTTGGCTTGACCTTCATTCTATCTTAAATGTACAGGAAGGTATTTGAAACTGCCTAATATTTTGGTAAACTGCATTGGAGACCACCTGATTTGCACAGGAATAATTTGTATGTTTTGGTCAACATGCAGTGTGGAGAGAATGAATCCTCATTTTGTGTTTGTTATTCTGGAGAAGGTGGTTTAGCTTTTGCTGTTACGATTGCTTTTGAGGTCTGCTTATTTGCTTGTTAAGCTTGGCAACTTAATCATGGGCCTGGCTTACCCAGGTAATTTAGAAGAGTGATTTAGGAACTTCATTAAATTGATTAAATAAGCTAAAGCATATGGAAGAAATAACAAATTGTAACAATAAGGTTTTCATTTGCCAAAAAGAAAACACAAACACCAATATCATAGTGTGAATTGTAACGTAATTCCTTCTTAACAGATTATCTAGCTGTACCCGGTAGCCTAAGCTGAGCTATAGTGTCCGGGCAAAGACTTCAGGAGACCATATGCATTTTAAGTATTAGTTGAAGATGCTGACTTCTTCAGAAGCTTATCGGAAAGATACAGATGAATTTCATTCAACTCTTCCGTGCCTTTTTTTTTTTTGTTTTCCTTGAAGTTTAACAAAATATTTTTTGGTTTGTCTTTTTTTTAATTAGAAGGACATGCTAACAGTTTCCTTCCTGCTTCTATATGGAATTTTATGTTGTGGAGTCATTAACAAAGACGACACAAACTTAATGAGATTGTACTGCTTTTGTTTTCCTTCCTGCTACAGGTTAGTGATTGGTGGGAAGAATATATTTACCTTAGAGGACGTGGACCAATTATGGTTAATAGTAACTATTTTGCAATGGTAGGTAAATACTATAAACACCTTGTCTTTCAAAGAAGCACTGTAAAATTTCTGTGAGTTGTCTTACTCTGTAATATATGTCTGTTTAGAAACCGATTGCTACTGAGTATGTGACCGTTGTTTTTCTTTCTTGTAGTATAATCTACAGCCAATGTCTTAAAGTACAGTACTATTTTAATAAATATAGCGCATTTACCTCCTAGGCAAACTCAGGCAGTAATGACTTACACAGTTTGGTGCTTACTGCAACAAGCAGTTTTTCAAAAGCTCCGTGTAAAACTTCATGGGGAGCACAATTCTACAAGGTGTGTGCTGATATTCAGATATGTCTGTGTGGGAATTAAAATGTAAAAGAATCATTAATTGAAAGCAAAAAGAGGAAATATGGTTGTCTTGGATTTGAGTTTTAAGTAGCATTGTCTTTTTTACTGGAATGATGAAACAGCTATCCGGTATATTTTAGGACTGATACTGCTTAAGGAGATTGTGACTGTTGAAGAACTTACGATATTTAAGTCATCAACTCACTGCATTAGTGCACCTGATATGTTTAAAAGCCTTTTTTTATACTGACCAGAATAAACTTCAGGAGTATGGATGGGAAGTGCTATCAGTATTTTTTTAAAACCTGCGGTCTGGTAATAATTGATTTATGATTCTTATGTACTTTACAGGACTTCCTTTATTTATCTCCCACAACACTGCAGGCAGCTAGAGCTGGCAATGTTATCCATGCCATCCTGCTCTATCGGAAAAAACTGGACAGACAAGAAATCAAGCCAGTATGTAAATCAGTTTAAATGGCTTTTCATCTATTTTTTTTCCAGCACAATCTGTAAGGAGTTAATCAGTTTTTAGCATGAGAGGAATGTCTTATTGTCAGAACTACATGTAAGACACAACTAAGTTTATGGTCCCCAATAACTTCGTTATGACTTGAATTGAATGTGGGCAGAAACTACTATCAAAAATACAGGATTCTATTACACCAACAAGTTGCATTATTTGATATTAGCGTATGTATTTGCCCAAAAGACAAATAGAGGCTTGTACCTGCATATGTTAAATATTCCATATAACAGATTTTATTGGTATATGCTAAGCATGTAATGGTACTTATGAGCCACTGAAGTTTAAAAAGTCTGTGGTATCCTGTAGTGTGAGTGCAAGGGGGTTGTTGGGACAAAGACTGGACCTTGAGGCCAGGAGTGGGCCTGTGGCAGTATAGATAATGATAAAATCCTATGCTACGCTGATTTCTAGGTAGTAAAGACAAATAAAGTGAATCCTGTTCTGAATTTCTGTTCTGTCCAGTAGCTGTGTGTTTTAGTGAACAAATATTGTGGAAACAATAGTAGTTTTGTTGAAGGTCGTGGCAGGGATGTGATTAGTTGTACGTAACTACAAATCTGAGGAATGTGAACTTTTGTTCCTTCCTACACAGCCAGAAAGAGCTTTAAAAGAGGAAATTAAAGGGTTAAGTAACTTACACATGTGCAAGTTTTGCAACTGACCACTGACCTGCCATTGAGAGCTCTTTGGATTTCAGATGCTAACTAGCTTCATTTATTCCTCCTGAAGGGTGGGTTTTAGTACAAGGGGAAAAAAACACAGCTATTGGAATGTCAGTGGAACCTTCCACATGTAATTCAAGAAAAGACAAAGAATAGGGGGAAAAAAAACTCCACCTGAATTGATTATAATTCTTACTGTTCTACAGCTTGTCTTTAACCAGATTCTAGTTTAATTTCCTTTGTAATTTGTTAATTGTATATGCAAAATCACATTTTTATGTACATTTGCGGCACAGATTCTTCTTATGGGATCTACTGTTCCACTCTGCTCAGCTCAGTGGGAACGGATGTTTAATACCTCTCGTATCCCAGGAGAGGAATCGGGTAAGTAGGGCCAGCCAAGGAGAATAAATATTTTAATGGAATTCAGGTATTTTTTGCTAAAATCCAGTTTCTCCAAGTTAGGATCTAAGAGACATAAGGACACACAAATATTATCTCCTGATATTCAGGAAGTAATGAATTGCTGGCGAGTGTGTAGGTGTTTTTCGTTCTTTATTGACTTTGAAACTTATTCAGTGTTTTTTCTCTTCCTTTACTTAAATTAAAAGCTGACCTCGAGACTGTCTGCCCTGTGTTTTTAATCTAGAAATAACCTTTACTTTTTCCTGTACTACTCTTTCAGGATCCTTTGATATCCATGTTTTTATCATTGTAAAAGTTGTGTTCAGTTATCTCAACCTTTTAAAAATCTTTTGCTTGCTTGGCTTTCCCTTTTTCCTTTCAGCTTATGATATGCAAAACATCCCAATGTGTTCTCAGTATGAACATATGTTTAATGCTAGTTGTTAACCTGTTTTGTAGGCAGGTACAATATTAGTCCAGGCAAGGTTTTCAACACCACTGTTACTAAAGACATCAGCTAAGTGGAATTGCCTGTAGTAAAGACTATGTCTAAAACTTTCTCTAACACGTTAAGAAAATGTACATCCTGGGTTTTGTTACTTCCTGCCCTGCCCTAACTCCCGGCAATGGTCTGATAATCCTAAGCTACGAGTAACTAAGTTTTCAGATTTAATGTTGAATAAAGGAGCATACCTGTTGACTGATAGTAGCATCATTTTCACCCGAGTTTGTTCCTGCAAATTCTGCTTATTGCGGGCAACCAAGGATGTGTTTTCATGATCACAAGCAATCGTGTTGGCTCAGTCAAAAAAAATTAGTTATACCTGTAAGTGACAGTTCATATACACTTTCTCACTGTAAGTGTACATATTCTTTCATTGTATGCATTCATTAGACATAAAAGTGTTTCAGTTTAGTGAATGGCAAACCTTTAGATAGTTTATTATGGTATCTCAGCATAGAAAGATCACAGTTTTGTTATGGTTAATACATCATCAAAGATCTTGAGACTGGTTTGTACTGTGAGTTGTCTAGCACTTGAATACAGCTGACTTAGAAGTAGCTTTCCTCAGACATGCCTAGCATGTTCTTTTGCTGACTGCTTAATCAGAATACAATAGTAGCAATCACTTTTCAGATACAGAAATAGAGATTTAATTGCTTAATGTTGGCCTCAAGTGTTGAATCTGTTGTTGCTGTGTATGCAAATGGTTATAAAATCCAGGTATTTGGCTTTCATGCAGGTATCTCTGTGCTGAGATAACACCAGGGAGCATTTTATTCCACGCTATTACTTTTTTTAAAAATAAGGTGTTGCTAACTGGTATGCAGGCATTTGATTAGCATAGAACTGTTGCATTAATTTTCTGAGACTTCAGCTTTGTTTTTCACATAAGTGATTGCAATTCTAGATACTCTTCAGCACGTGAAAGACAGCAAACACATTGTTGTGTATCATAAGGGCCGTTACTTCAAAGTATGGCTGTACCATGATGGTAGACTGTTAAAACCTCGGGAAATTGAGCAGCAGATGCAAAGAATTCTTGATGATGATTCAGAGCCTCAGGCTGGTGAAGAGAAACTAGCAGCTCTTACTGCGGGAGATAGGTATGGTGGTTATTAGGTTTTTTTTCAAATTAATTCTAAAATTTAGAAATAATTTTATGTTATACTACTTGAATATTGGAAACATGAATTCAGTAACTTACTCCATATTCATGACTTGCACCTACAAAATAAAGCAGTATGTACTTGGTTGGTTCTAGGTACAAGATCATTGCATTCAATTAAATTGGTTCGATCTCTCTAGTTGTTTCTGGACAAGGGGGAAGAGAGCATTGTGGATTTCAGTGTGGATTTCATAGTAGGAGTCATTCCCTTCTCTCACTTTCTGCTTTAGAAGACAAATGCATTTTTTCTTGGGAAAGCCACATAGATTTATAAAATAAATATGATGCAATCGTACAGAAATTATATTGTTCAGGACTTCCTTAGCTTCAGATCTGTTTCAAGTATTTACCATGGGACTTCTTATTAACAATTGGCCAGACTTGTAGACTTAAGTGTTACTACAACAGAAATTAGCATCTACTGATTGTTTTCATTATTACTACTACTTTTTTCTTCCATATAGTAAATATTTTTTCTTTTATTCAGTTATAAATGTAGCTGATCTATGCCATTCATTTGCATGCTGCAGAAATGTTTAGTTTCTGAGGATTAAGCTTTGCGTATGTATGGTATGTTGAATTGTTTCCTAGGATCACATTGTACGTGTATTTTCAGAACTTTTCTCTGCTGGTATAGTTTTAAGTACAACAGAAGTAATTGCTTCAAATTTGTTAAAAGTAAGAGGAATGTCTTAGTGATCATAAATGTGATAAAACATTGGCAAATTCATGTAGTCTGGTTATAAAACAAATTATTTTTGCAGAGTACCATGGGCTAAAGCTCGACAGGCTTATTTTAGCCGTGGAAAGAATAAACAGTCCTTGGATGCTGTTGAAAAAGCAGCGTTTTTTGTGACATTGGATGACGTTGAGCAAGGTTACAGGAAAGAAGATCCTGTGAAGTCACTGGATGCATATGCAAAATCCTTAATACATGGCAAATGTTACGACAGGTACAGTATTGACTCTGTGGAAAATGTCTTCTCTCTTTCAGAATTTCACTAGTTCACACAGCTAATACATATGAATTAGTGACTTAAAAGATGATAAATTTCATAGAATCACAGAATGATTTGGCTTGGAAGGGACCTTCGAATACCACCTCATACACTTGCCTTACTGTGGGCAGGGTCATGTTTCACTACATCAGATGGCTCAAAACCCTTTCCCGCCTGACTTTGAACACTTCCAATGATGGGGTGTCCACAGCTTCTCTGGACAACCTGTTCCAATATCTCACTACTCAGTGTAAAACAAATTCCTCGCTCATGATGCATATAAATGTATCTTCTTTCAGTTTATAACCATTGCCCCTTGTCCTGTCACTATAGGCCATGGTAAAAAGTCTTTTCTGTCTTTCTTATAAACCCTCTTTATGTACTGAAAGACCACAAGAAGGTGTCTCAAAGCCTTCTCTTATTGAGAAATAAGAACCCAAACTCAGCTTTTCCTTGTGGGAGAGGTGTTCCAGCGATTTTCATGGCCCTCCCCTGAACCTGTTCTAACAGGCCCATGTTTATCTTGTACTGGGAAACCCAGAGCTGGATGCAATACTCCCATGTGGGTTCTCACAAGAGCAGAGTAGAGAAGGTAAGAATCGCCTCCCCTCAAATTGACAGCCACACTACTTCTTATGCAGCCCTGGATGTGATTGGATTTCTTGGCTGGAAGCACACATTGTCAACTTAGTCCAATTTTTCATTCACCAGTACCTTAAGTCCTTCTCTGCAGGGTTGCTTAATCCATTCAGCCCACAGTCTTGGTACTGGGAATTATCTGGACCCAGGTGCAGGACCTTGCAGTAGGCCCTGTTGAACTTTGAGGTTCAAATTTATGTCTATTTAGATAAACTATTATTAAAAAAAAAGCTAAGAACTAGTCCATTTGAATGTGAATTTTTGAGAGAGTTACAGTATAAAAATGCTTTTGAAATATACAAAATCTGAAGGAATTCTTTATTTGTTTTGTAGGTGGTTTGATAAAACGTTCACTCTTATAGTATTCAAAAATGGCAGAATGGGTCTGAATGCAGAGCACTCTTGGGCAGATGCTCCTATTGTTGGACACCTGTGGGAGGTAGGTGTTTTGTACAAAAGGTTATTGCAGGAGATAATGTGATGTGGTCTGTGCAGCGTTCTTGAAGATCAGCAGTTACTTTCAATCCCTTGCACTCACATTGCTTATGAATGATTATGGACCTATGTCTACAGCACCTGTAGAATTTAAAAAGAAAAATAAAAACAGAAAAGGTTGCTGTCCTTTAAATTAAAGGTCTTTATTATATTTTAATGAGCATAGATGTCTTCAAAGAAAAGTGATACGGCTCCCCATCTAAAATTTTTTAAATCAGTAGATTGTTGCCTCTTTGATATGGCATTATATTTTGTGTATAAACATGCTCCTGAAGCACTTAAGCTTTCTTGTGCTATAAAAATCACGCACTTACTTTCAGAATTTTAAGAAATGGTGCAGAGTTTAACTCTTCCTCTAGACTATTGTTTGATGAGCTGCAGACTGATACGCTGTTTAAATCATCTCTTGTGTTTACTGGCAATGAATGGAATAAATGCACTTTTTGTCATCATGAGCTTAGTTTTTTAAGTGGATCTCAGGATTGACTGGTGCCCCAAGTAATTTCCTAAATTTATTACATGAATGTTTTCATATATGTAAGAACAAAAAAATCCTTGATGCAGTTTTCTAGCCAGGGAAGAAAGAAGGCCAAACTGGTTAGAGATTGATGTGACAGTGTGGTTTGGACTAGCTTGATGGAAAAGAGTTAGTTTTTCTTTTAATGGATGATGTTTTATGCTTTAGTTCATATCTGTATACTTGCTATTAGTTATTCATTTTCTGCTAAGAACTAAGATGACTAAAATAAACTAAGGGGGATATTATTTCCTAAAAAGGTATCTGTTGTTAGCTCTTTGTAGCTTTATTTTGTATTTGGCATGTTCTGACTACTAAGTAACAAAATTAAATTAAAAGAAGAGACTAGAAATATATAGGTAGAATATGCAATAGATTTCTGTCAAGCTTTTTCTATTTTGAGCAGATTCAAATCTATTGATAATTCTGAGTTTGAGGAGTTGGTTATTTTGTTTTGCTTTGAGGTTTGTTTTTTTACATTTAGGATGTTGTTTGAAATGTCTGTTGTTCAAGTTGTATTGTTCATCTTCAGAAACATTCTTCTTTCCTGCTCAAAAGTGCATATATAGAACCAAAATACTAAGTGGCATGCAAGTCTTGAAAATTACGTAGTTCTTGCAGGGATATGCATTTACTCTGAATTAAACTGTGTTTTGATGAACAAGTTTTGACAGAAAAGCTTGAAATTCTCTAGAGCCTAAATTGAACAAAGTTGGTGAAATCTAAGACTACCTCTTTTTTCTTACTGCTTGTAAATTTGAGATGTGTTTATAACTGAAACTGAATTTTGATAATTTAGTAGCATCTAACAAAATGCATGAGTGTAGTTGAATAGACGTTTATGCATATCTGGTTTTCTTCCCACTGGGAACACAAGTAAAAATGCCTTAAAATAAGAGGTAAAACAAAGTTTCTCTTGCAGATGTCTTCAGCGTTTGGAAATGGATTATGTATTGTATTTTACTATGTACCGAAGGGGAATTATATTGATTTCACAATGAAATCCTAATTTCACAGTAATACGTAATGTGTTGCAATTCTAAAAAAATATGATTCTTTTCAGAATGTAATGGCAACCGAGTACCTTGAACTGGGCTATTCAGAAGATGGGCATTGCAAGGGAGATACCAATCAAAATATTCCTATTCCTACAAAACTACAGTGGGAAATTCCAGAAGACGTAAGTACAGAACAGCTAGCAGTTGAAGTAAGAAGCTCCTCTTTTCCTGAATAGTCGAATCATTGAAGTAATTACTGATAATCCTATAAGCCTTAAATTCTTAAGCATGTTTCGTGTGTGGGTATTACTGAGTTTACTTAAAGCTATCTGGAGGTTTAAATGTCGCTCTTTTTATTCCTGACCAAGGTTTGTGTGTGTTTCAGATTCTGTATATATGTCTAATAAGGTTGGATTTTTTTGCCAGATTTCAAGACAAGCTACCATCACCTGTTTGGATTTTAATTTTGAATAAAAAGTTAATGGTTGGTGATGTGTTTAATTAAGCACATAGGCAGAGTGGAAGCCACACAATTATTGCCGTTCTGTTCCAGTGGGCTAGTCTCATGTGTTCCAGTGATCTGAACAGTCTTAATGCTGGTGGCTTTTTAAAGTCTAATTTTTGGATTCCAGGTGTGTATAGGCTTAAAACTTATATTAGCTTTTTGAATGTTAACTTTCTGGCAAAAGTAGGTTCTCCCCTTTCTACAAAGGGAGACTATTTAGATGATGGTGTTCCTATCATGCATAAAGGCAACATTTTTCTTATTTAGTGATTAAAAATACTTATGCTTTTTCAGCAGTTGTTTCAAATGCCATCAAACGTATGCATATGCACATATGTATATATAGATATTTATCTATTTGTTTTAGTGTGAAGAAGTGATTGAGAGATCTCTGAGCACTGCTGTAGCTCTAGCAGATGATGTGGACTTCAGTTCTTTTTTTTTTGATGCTTTTGGGAAGGGACTAATAAAGAAAGCAAAAACCAGCCCTGATGCCTTTGTGCAACTTGCCCTGCAGCTTGCTCACTATCGGGTAAGGAGAACAGACCATTTACGGCCTATAGAATCTCATAAAATTGGGTATAGCATGTTTGTAATTAAGACACGTGACTGGGTAAACTACTTGCACTGCTTGTTCAAGGTTAATAAAGGCATTCTATGGAAATTGTTACAAACTTTTAGCAGATTACTAGCTTGAGATTAATTGTCCAAATGTTGGCATATTGACACTCACAAATTTCTCTCTCTTCTACGTGGTTGGTCTATCCCAAGCCTTTTTGGACTTGAAAGTAGATATGAAACTTCTAGTATATGTGGTTACAGTCAAAATGAGGTTACACTTACCTTTTAGCTTGGAGTAACCCTTAATTCAGTAGTCATGGACACTCACTAACAGGATTAACAGAAATGCCTGCCTGTTTTCTTATGTTAGTTCACGTTTCTATGATGTGCTTTCAGAAAACACCAGTGTAGTAACATGCCTGTTTTCCATTTTGCTTTCTATTGTCACTGTTGAGAAACCTTTTTTTGTTTTTTTAACTTTTTTTTCCCCCTCCGGGTGTTTTTTCAAGTCATCCAGATTTCCTGGCTTCTATTACCACTTTAGTTGTTTTAGACTTAAGGTAGCTACATGGCATATAGTTTGATTACCCACCGGCTTCTTTTACTTTCAACACCCATCCTCTTAATCTAAACACAAATAGACTTTCAAGATCTGTTCTGATGTATGTTTTAGCTAGGTATAATTTCCAACATGTTAGATAAACTTCTATCATTTGGCAGGTTTTAATCTGTAGGTTGTGCACATCTATAGGAAGTACAGAAACCACTTTCTCACATTATTGAAAACCCCTGCACTGGCATGCATATCCATGCTATTGAAAGTATTTTCAGTTAAAATTTAAAGGATGTCATAATTTTCTTGATTACTTTACCACAGCTGTGTTAATTACAAAACCACTGAACTTTCAAATAAGATTTTGATAGCATTTAAAATCAGCTTCTGTTATAAACTGAAGAAGACCGAACATAAAGCACAGAGGGCAGTCCTTACTAGTTTAGTAGTTCTGTTTGCATTTATCAAATCCTGCTACTAATCTTACTTTTGCCTCTGTTGTCTTTAGGTAAGACTGGTAAGGGTGGGCTACAAAAAACTTAAAATTAAGTGTAATTGGTGGAGTGATTCATATGCTCTGTGCTTACCTTGAACTGTTGATTAAGAAAGAGGAGCTAAGTCTGGCTAAACCTTTAAGTTCTTATTTTTCCTTTTTTAAGGACATGGGAAAATTTTCTTTAACATACGAAGCCTCTATGACACGCTTGTTCAGAGAAGGCAGGACCGAAACTGTTCGTTCCTGTACTGTTGAATCATGTAACTTTGTTCGAGCTATGGAAGACCCAACAGAAAGTGTAAGTTCACAATGTTGTTGCCTTATACAACCCAAAAGGCACATGAGTTATCACTATATAAGATATCTGTATAAGTTCACAAATAGCTTTTAACACTTAGTGATGCTTTTGGTTTTTTTTAGAAAGGGAATGCAACATAAGGTAATTGTCCACATTTTTGTCAATATATCAGAAGTTCAAGACTGTATTGAAAGAGAATGGTAGTAATTTAGCAAAGTATGCCATTTCTTAGTTTTCTGAAATTCAGGAACCATGAGATAACTTGTGAAATTTTTGACTTGTAAAACTCAAACATAGGTTTGTCAAACAAGTAATCTGATAGCAGTTGGGCTTTTCTTTCTGAAAGGAAAGCAAGTGTTATTCACAGGAAATTACTTGCTCTTATTATGTTGATTTCACTGAGCTTTGTTATCTCTCTTGTGAGATTCTGATTAGTAAACCAAAGGAAGCATGGTCTAGGGGAGAATTTCTTGATTTGGAAAACTTTGGACAATACTGGTTAAAATATTTGCTGTCAAAATGGAAAGGTGGTGGACAGTCTCCTTGAGGGCTCTCTGTTCTTTAATCCACTGCTAGTCACAGTTTTCACAGATGTAGTTGACAAGTGATTTATTATTTTCTCTTGCTGTAGGTAAATAGGCTTCTCGCTGTGTTCCAAATAAGTGGTGTGAAATGCAGTGATCTTGGAGATCAGTGACAGGTTGCTATATACTCCTATACTTTAAACGATTATGGACTTGTTTAGCTGTATGCTGGACACTTTGTTTAGAAGGATACTGTGAGAGACAGTTACAAAAATCCTTATTAAAATCCAAACAAACCTCACGTGTACTGGTTACCCTTGATCAACTAGATGGGTAACCTTATCTTAAAAACAAATTGGGTTGGTTTGGCTTTTGACACATGGACTGTGACCAATGACTGCATTGTCTATCGGCTGTTTTTTAATAACTTCTAGAATACCCATCTCCGTGATTTTACCAGGCACTGAATTGAGACTGATAGACCTTAATTACTAGTGTCTGCCTTCTTTCATTGTGAGCTTACAATTGACTAGAACCTCTCCAGATTTCCAAGATCATTGCAAAATAATGGAGAGAGGTCCCAGATGGCACTGGCCAGCTCTGTGGGTACCCTCAGATGAATCCCAACAGGTCCCATAGACTTACGTGCTTCCAGCTGGAGCAGCAAGTCTTGAATAAGATCGGAGTTGACTGGGAGTTCATCATCTCCCCAGTCACAGTTGTTCAACACACAGCTTCAAGGGTCCCAGGGCCATTCATTGTTGTTGAAGACAAGTGAAGAAGGCATTAAACATCTCTGCTTTGTTTACATCCCTGTTTGTGAAGAGCTCTTTTTGTTACCCTTCACTGTACTGGCTAGCTCAAACTCTAATTGAGCTTTGGCTGTACAAATTTTTTCCCTACAGTGACAAACAGCATCTCTGTTAAGCTCTTCAGTGTTGTTTGTCATTGCATCCAGTGTCCATGCCCTTTCTTTTTCTTCCTAAGTGCTAGATGAAGATCCCTTCTTAGCCAAGTAGGCATTCTGCCCTGCTTGCTTGACTTCTGACACTTTAAGATTACCTGCTCCTGAGCTCTTAAGAGAAGGCTTTTAAAAAATGGCCAGCTTTCATAGACTCCAATGCCTTCAAGTGTTGTCAGTTTGCCTTCTAAAACGGCTGTCGCAGTTCCAGCTTTTCTAAACTCGTGTTGAAATTTGCTCTTTTGATCTTGAAGACCAGTGTCTCTAGAAACTAAATTTACAAAAATGTAGTAAATGTGGGTTGTAATCATGTTTGGTTCTGGGTTTAGATCACACTTAAAATAATAACTTGTTTTCATTAAGCACTATTTACAGTAGATAATTGTTGACACTTCATAGTATCTGAAATTGAGTACATGAGATTGAAAAGCGAGAGGATACTAGTAAGTGCTCTAGGCTTGAGATTCACTACTGTAACTTAGTTTCTGCACCTCCATTGTCAACCTGGTTCACTTACCTTATTTTTCTTCATCTTGTTTTTCATTATTAGAATGAAAATAAGCTTAAGCTCTTTCGACTTGCTGCTGCTAAACATCAGCTCTTGTATCGTCTCGCCATGACCGGTGCTGGCATTGACCGCCATCTGTTCTGCCTTTACGTTGTGTCCAAGTACCTTGCTGTAGATTCTCCTTTCCTTAAGGAAGTATGTGACTTATTGGTAATTATTTGAGTAAATAATGCCTTGTTTACTTAGTGTTTTGTGGTATCTGCTACATACTTGTAGAACTCTGATTTTCCTGAGAAAAAAGGTAAGAGTTTAGTTAGTGACATCTGCTCATTGATTAAAAGTTATAGTAGAGCTTTCCGTGAACTTTTTAGGATAATACATGTTATTAAGGATTGCAAGAAAGATTACCAAAATAATAATATTGGTTACTTGTAGTTTTTACATATTTTCAAGGCTGTACAACAGTGACTGTGTGTTTTTTCTCAAGAAAATGATTTTTGTCAAGGTTCAAATGAACATTCTTTCAAGTTACTGTGAGCTAAAGGAGCTGTATATTGCAATTTATTTGTTTTTAATACGTGCATTAATGTGACTGTTTATTTTTCTGGAAAATGCTTTATTACTTAAACTAGATTTTAAGGTTGGGTTTCATAAAAGTAATTATATTGCACTTGTTCATGTTTTCTGATTAATAAAAAATGTGTTCCAGCTTACCTCCAAATTAAGCTACTCACGTTTGTCTGCTTGCCCTCTTAAATGTCCATGGTGGCAAAATCAAGAACAAAATGGCTTTCTACAGCTTCTGCAGATGTCTTGTTAGAGACTTTACAAACTTCTAACTTCATGTAGTATTTTGCTGTGATTTCAATGCGGCCATTACTGATCTTGTTAGCAAGACCTGTTACACAGAATTTACCAGGCTATAGACCAGATTAATCTGTTTTGAAATAGCACTTCTATTGAAAAAACTTTTATTCTCTTTGGGAAATTGACATCATGACCTCATATGTTAATGGTTTACATATAACGGTTTAGCTGTTCCTTTTATCCTTCTTAATTGTTCATTCCATTGAAATGGGAGCTGGAGTTATGCATAACATTGATTTTGTCGAGTGCTTTTTAACTTGACTGGTTTTCGAGAAAGCCGCATGTTCTTAAACAATGTGTTGTACTAGTTTGCATCTCTTTTTTTGCATCTAATAAAGGTTTTGTCAGAGCCTTGGAGACTGTCAACAAGTCAGACACCACAGCAACACATTGATCTAAAGAGGAACCCTGAGATGATATCTTGTGGTGGAGGATTTGGACCTGTATGTTTGCTGAATACAAGTATCCTTTTAGAAACAGTTTTATTTTGATGTACATGTCTGAAAATTTCTGATCTGTAATACCTTAATATTGTACATCAAAGGTGCAACACATGCTTTTAAATGCATGTGTTTAATGCTTTCCCATGATGCAGATGTGTTCAGAAAAATCTGCATCACCTTTTTAGCAAAACCAGCTACAGGAATGGATTATTCTTAAGTTATCATGGTTATCAAATACGATACAGGGCTCTGTAGCACAGAATCTGATAAAGTGGAGGCTTTTATCACATTACCTTATGCCGAGAGCTACACAGTGATAAATGCCTTATCGCTTAAACTAGATTTTAAGGTTGGGATTTGTAAAAAGTAATTATACTTGACTTGTTCTTTATATTTACTGATTAATTAAAATGTGTTCATGCTTTTCTCCAAATTAAGTTTCTCCACATTGTTCTGCTTGCCCTCTTAAGGTGTGAATAGTGGCTAAGTCAAGAATAAAACCATGTTCTACGGCTTCTGTAGACTTTCAAGAAACTATTAGAGATCTTACAAGCCTTTTGACTTGCTGTAGTAATTTATTGTTATTTGAACATGGCCATTGATGAGGATACTATTGTCAACAAGATCCGTAAGCAGACTTTATGGGGCTATACACTAATCTGTTTTCAAAAAGCATTTATATTGAAAGAACAATGAGAGGGATCAGAGGACTTCTCTTTGCCACGCAGACATTAGGATGACAAGTACAGTGTAATTTGACTGGTTTGTCAAGCTGGAAGTTGTAGGGTGTGTTTTGTTTTGTTTATTTATTCATTTGTTTATGTTTCTGATTACAACTCTTAGTAGTTCCTAAAGTTTGAATGAGTAAATTGCAATATCGAGGACGCCTAGTTATTGCAATGCTGCTCATTCATGAGAAACAGGCTTCCTCCTATAAAGGCAGTATTTAGAATCCCCTAAAAAGCGTGGTCTGGAAATAAAGTAGGTTTTTTGCTTCAGGAATTTTTAACACTTTTTCCCTTTTGTTTTCAATAATGCTGCATTTACTGTTCCCTTCTTGCTATTTCTTCATTCCTTTACTTTCCTTCCTTCATTTGTCTGCCTTTCCAGATAACTCTGATTGTATTTCCCTTCATAATTTCTTTTATGCTCAGAAAAGCTGTGTTTTGGTTTGCTGAACTAGCCCAGAGATTGAGTATTTCAGGCTTTTTTTAAAGCATTCTGTAGAATATAGCCACCCTGTAGCACCAATGGAGAGAAGACTGTCAGTCTGTTTAGCAGCAGTGGCAGCAAAAAGCTTGAAGGCTGTGGTCATGTGAGTTAGAAAAGAGTAAGTAGGATTGCAGCAGGATAGCCTGTGGTTAGTAGGCGTGCTCTAAATATAAAATCAGACTGAAATTTTGGACACTTAATGTTGAAATTGGACCAGAGCTCTGATCATGGTAGGGATGTTCAGAGTCCTGTCTTTACTGTAGAGTTGGATGACTTCGCCTTTGGGCAAGTTTTCATAATACAAGGCTTATATACGTATTTATATACTGCATTTATTTACATCTGCAGAGTGATCCCATGAAATGGGACATTTTAAATCTGCAACTGAACTATGTTATTCTTTGCTACTTAAGCACTGAAGCTGTATAGCTGCTTAGGACCATACTTTGATAGGAGAAGGTCTTTGAACAAGTATTCTGTTTCAAAATGCTAAGGCTGGAAGGTATTACACACATACATTCAGAAAATGTTGATTCCATGCACTTCAGATAAGACCAAAACCATTTCCTTAAGTGTAATCAATCTTCAGAAATCTATTAAATGTGGAAGCTTAATTTTAGCTTGAAGAGAAATTGCAACTGGTTTTAAAAACTGCACAGTAGGAATTGTGTCATTATGTATAAGATAATTGAGGAATGGGAGGAAAAAGACAAAGTTTAGAACTTGTTTTTCTCTTCCTTCTTCCCTTAGGTGGCTGATGATGGTTATGGTGTTTCTTATATGATCTTGGGTGAAAATTCCATCCATTTCCATGTATCCAGCAAAATATCTTGTTCTGAGACGGTAAGGTTCAGTCTTTTCTTATGATTTAATAAATCTGTTCTGATAACCTGCTTATAATGCTGTTCTACTCATTGTCTAAAATAATTTAGCGGGACTTGCAACATACAGTTGTATGGTTTTCTTTCTCTGTTTTGTTGTTTGGTTGGTTTTTTTGTCTCCACTTCTGTAACTATAACAGCTTTATGAATCGAGGAAATCGTATTCCATTTCACTTGTGCTTTCAAGCATAAAGAAAGTAGGTGGCCCAACTTCATCTTTACACGTGTGTAGATCCCTGGGAGTTATGTAAAATTACTCGTAACTGTCCCGTAAATAGTGTCTCCTGTTTTTTGTTATTACAGTTTTAGTTTGACTTGTCTCTGGCTACAGTTGTGGTGACAGAGTAAAATGTAAGCTGCCTATTACTTAAAGCTTCTTGGTCTAAGTAATACTGAAAGAAGCTGGCCCGTGAGTTGTAATCTGTGCTTGAGAAACGTAATTGATCAAAAATTTGTTGGAATAACACCCTTTATAAGAATGTAGTTCATGTCACCTATTCTGTATCCTGCTATTGCGGAGGCCTGCTTTGAGTGAGCTTCAGTTCTTCTCGTTTAGATTTTTGTGACTTTAACGAACTTCCTGAGTTTGTTCAGGATCACGTAGCTGAGCTAGTTTTCCTTTTTTGACCTTGACTTGTCTGAGAGATCTAGGTACGTTTGGTTAATCATTAAAGATTAGGAAATACAGCTTTGTTTTTTCATAGTTCAAATTGTTCTTCTGATACCCATTTGTATGTTAAATTTCCTGGGTTTTTTACTTACTAGTTAGATCAAAAGTCCATACAGAAAAGCCAACATTTCATATGTGTAGTTTCGATACTGGTAGGGTCTTTGTAATAGGTCCTGTACTGTAGCTAATAATTTATATTTATAATCTCAGTTTCTTCCTTGTACGATTCATCTGACACTTAGAATAAATGGAACAAATTAATTGTTTGTTTACGCTTAGATAATTGCGATTTTCAATAATGCTTTATGTAATTTTTCAAAGACAAATTATTCAGGATTCTGATAGGAACTCAAATACAAAATGTTTTTCTATTCTTTTAGCACTTCTGTTTCCAAACAGCCTTGTTTTCTGAAAGCTAGGTTTTGAAAAATGTTGCATAAAAAAAAAATAATACTGAAACCCACCTATTTTAAAGTAACAAAAAGCTATAGATGAATTTGATTTCAAAAAAAGATCATCTCAGTTCTGTCTGTAGGAAAGTGAATGCATAAAGAAGGACTCATTAGTTAGTAATAGGGTAAACTTGGATTAATTTGTATAACATGATTTTTTTTTTTAAATCCCCATTTTATGCTAAAACATATGCCCTTAATTCCTTAAGCTCCAAGATTACAAAATGCTAAAAAGATTCCTTCTTTTGCCTAAAAGATAACTGTTGATTCACTGTATAAGTCTCTGGTTTTGTCTTGTTTGTTTTTAAAGGATTCTCATCGTTTTGGAAAAAACATCCAAAAAGCAATGGTTGACATCATGGGTTTATTTAACCATAGTAAAAACTGTGCCAAGTGATTTGCCGTATTGGTGCCAAGCAATCACCTGTTGTTGGAATGGGAACTCTTCTGAGACAATGAGAGCAAGGTTTGTCAAACAGTAACTGGAGAAGCAACTGAGTCAAGATCTTCTTCATCATCTACAAAAACCTTAGCAGTGTATCAAATTTTTCATTATTTTTTTCAGTAGTTTGGAAGAATTCATTTCCACAAAGGATGGCTTTTGAAAACTTGTGTGTTTCTAGGGATGAAGTATAGTATCGCTGCATGAAGTCATGTATATTCTAATTCCTGCAATTTTTTCTTAATTTATATACATTTGCTCTTTTATTACTTATAATTGTTCTACTTGTATTCCAGAATCAAAGGGATGAAGCACACTCTTAAACTCAAATACTAGAAAAAGTTAGATTTCTATGTGTTAATAGTAGAATGTTCTTTGATGTCTCTGCTGCTTTATGTCAATGAAAGACAAAACATGTGGCTGTTTACCTTCATTGGTTTTATGGGTCCTTTTTTAAAGGTAAATTCTGTAAAACAAAAAAAAAAATATTATCCACCTTGGTATGTCCCACTGTAACATACCGGTTGTAGATTTTGGGGGATTTGGAAGAAAAATAAACATTGGGTAGTGATACATGAGGTAGTAAAATGTGTCACCTAATTAGCTGGTGTCACATTTTTCTTATCACCTAGAAGCATGTTTGCCACATCACTGATTTTTATTTCCATGTAAAAAAAATTGGGCCTGTGCGTTTGTTCACGTGAGTAACTTAGAAGAAGATCCTAAACCCATAAAAAAAGCTTATGCTGGGAGGTGAGTTTACATTGTCTTACTGGTGAAGGAATGCAGGTCTAGTCTTCAAATTATTTTAAGTTGATGTGGCGTAAGTAGACTTGAATGTGTTGCCATACAGTGCAGTTAGGTTTGAAGCTGTAATGAAATGCTGCCATCTTAAATGGCAAAGATCAGACCATAGGAAATACCGGAGTAACTTTGTTTCAGAGCTATAGATACTTATGTGTTTATTTTGGTGAATAGTATTGGTGGTCATTTTGAGGTAAAGAGTTTCTGGGTCCCAGTGAATGGCAATTTTGTTAAATGCAACCTGTTGGATAGCAAGGCTGTCTGCAGCTTGTCTGCTTTCTGCCTGGAAGGACCACTATTACATTGCCCACCATCTACATGAGAAGGGCGAACTAATAAGCTGTGGAAAATAACTCCAGAATGGGAAAATCCTGGCCTTCTCAGACTTATTCCAGGAGATGCTCTTGATCAAATGTTGTTTCTGAAGGGTACAAGGAGGGAGGGAAAAGCTGTTTCACTCAAAAAGGAGCATAATGTTTCCAAGTGCAGTATTAAAATGACTGCTACAAAAGCCAGTAGCTGTGTGCATGATGCTTCTCTTCCCCAGGCTGTGTAGGTTTGGTTAGTTTTAACATCCTGCAATGCAGTAAAATGTACCTGTTATGCAACAATTTTTTTAAAAAAAGGAAAAAAAAAATAGGTACATGGTGTTTAATAATACAGTGAATGCTGCTCCAGAGCTATGCTGATTTTAAAATGCCTTTTGGGGTTGATAGAAAACTTCTCATTAGATTTTGAATGTTTTCTGGCCAGTATTTCTAACTTCCTATGCCTCTTAATATTTTGTCGTTTGTTTTGTTGGTTAGTTGGTTGATATTTTTTTTTTTCCAACTCTGATGTAACTGTTAAAACAGTTGTACGTGTATGGTTGAGGTAGGATGCACACTTAAGCAAATGTATGCTTACATAAAAGTAGGAATCCTTACAGGAACTGGCCAAAGACATTTAGTATTTGATTAGGTAGTGTGTGGGGAAAGTACACTTTGAAATAAGCCTTACTGTGGCTGGCAGGCCTGGCAGTTATCAAGCTACTGCAACAGTTTTATAATGATGTGTTCCTTCGGAGCTGCAAAAATAGTACATGGTTTACTTTTGTTTTATTTGTTTTTATTTTTAATTGACTGCTGACCAATCTATGTTTAAATTAACATTAGGGCTTGTAGGGTTTTCTTAAAAAAAAAGTTTAGGTTTAACTCTCAGGTGTAAAATGTTTCAAGTCTAATTGTAGTTAGCACAGTTATCAATGCAGTTGTACATTCTTATAGAGCAAGTATAATTGGCATAGAAAACTGATTGTTATCATAAATGTTTTGAACATTTTGTGGTATTGAATGCATCCTAAAAAAAAAAAAAAGGATAGATAATTCCTAAACAGATAATGTTTTGTTTCATTTTCTTTAAAATGCCAACAGCATGTAAATAATTTTTTGTTATGTAAATCTTAGAAATCCACAGTGAATGTAGGTTATTAATAAACAAATAATTTAAATCTTGATGTTCAATATTGTGTACATAGAGTAAGACTGCTTGGGATTTTTTAGCTCAAAAGCCATAGGAATGTAACTGAAGTTGCCTAGACTTGAATGAATCTTCTAGTACAGATTATCAAGTAAAATGTTCTTATTCTAGAAAATCTATTAGTTTGCTACTAAAATCTTGAATCACTTATTCTCAATCAGTTATTTAAGGGCTTAAAGTTAGGGTTGAGTAGATGGTAAAAGTCGAGTTGGGTGATAATAATTTGATCTGTTTATTAAGTAGCAGTGTGGATTTGGTGGAATACCTCAAATGTGTGTTTTCCACATTTCTTGTTTCAGCAAATTCATGCCAGAAATTAGGTGCATGTAGAGGCTGGAATTATCCAGGATTAACACTTATCCAAACTAAATATTCTTTTAAGAGTTGGGGGGTTTTTTGAAGGACTGAGGAAGTGTGTGCCTTACCTTGAAAATCATGGTTCTAATGCAGCCTTTGTACCGCTTTGTTTTCTCTTGTAAAATATATTAATTTAAGCTAATTTTTTTTAAATCTTGTTCAATTACTCTTGATCTGTGGTTGGTTATTTATATCCAACACTTTGTCTCTGTTTTCTACCCTCTTCTGTAACTTAAAAAAAAAATAAAATTTCCCAGTTACCACTACTATTTGATATCTTCATCTTTTTGTATCTTCATCCCAGCTCCCTTGCTGCTGTTTCTGTACTTGTGAAATCATTGCTATTAAATTCTCTTAGGAGTGGTAGTAACAGACTTCAGTTTGTTTTAGTAGTAATTTATACATATCTTGCTAGTTAATAGGGAATGTGTTAATGAACAGTTTCCAGGTTCAGTAGAAAGTAGAAATAACGTAGGTCTTACTTTACATGAGCTTTTTTCATAAGATCAAAATAACTGCTGGAATGTTTCTGTGAAACAGGCTGTAAGGTAGTGGATGGCACTGGTTTGATCTTTACCGTGAATAATCTATAGAATATGAATGGTAAGGAAGTAGAGAACTAGCATAGGCACAGAAAGTTAACATTTTAACAGTTATTTGTTTATCTGAAGAGTCCCAGTACCTGAAAATAGCGTTTGAAAATTGTACCTGAATGGCCTTTGAAATGGCATTATAACTGAGGAATATTTTGAAATGGTTGAAGAGGGTTTGTTTTTTTTTTTTACCCTTTAAAGTTTCACATAAAGTTTTTTGAGTTGTTGTTTAATATTAGAAAAACCTCACCAAACAACAACAACAACAAAAATGCCACACAACACACCAAATAGTTAGCTTGCTACCTTTCTGGATGTGGCAGCCTCTGCTACATGAAAGCACATTCAATTTCATGCTTAATCTCTTACAATCAGGAACTAATGCTACTCTATTTCAAACATATCCCCACCAAGGAAATTTTTAAATTTATATGTTCAATCTGAACAAAAATGCTGTATGGAAATTTTCTAGGAACAGAAAATCCTGACTTATTTTGTTTTCTTTCTCCTCTTCCCTTTGCCTGTTTTTAAGGGTGGCAAGTTTAAGATGTCTTGTACTCAGAAAATGTTGCTCTAGTTGCACATGATGCATGGGATTAATCAGCTACAGCTGAGATTAATGAACTCCTATTGGGAAGTACTAGCCTAAATACCTAGGTTTCATCTAGCAACTTTGAGAGAGGAGATGAAAGTGTGGGTTTCTTTATTTTTGTTCTGATTTTCGTACTGTTGTGGCTCCAGACCTGGGGCTGATGGAGTGGAATTTTGTAGCCAAAAGCATAAGGAAAAATTGACTCCAGTTTCTTCTTGGATAACTGATGAATGGTAGCTTGAATTCTTTTTTTGATGTTGCTGTGGAATGTTTTTAACACACAAAATTTCCTAAAAATGAAGACATGTATAAAATGAGAAGTCCAGGTTCGATTTCTGCTTTCAAGGAAAATCATATTTTATCTTAAATGGCCTTGTAGATCTGAAGTGTGTTCTAAACTCAGTCTTTATGGCACTGGGGTCACAATTCCAAGGTTTGCAGAGCAAGTTGTAGAAAAGTGCCTTAAGAGCAGTTGTCACTCCCCAGTCGTCATCTGCATGCCAGATCATGGCAAGTTGTCACTCCCCAGTCACTGAAGGATGAGCACTGGCTATGGGAAAAAGGGTCAGAGACATGCCCTGTACTGAGGGCTCAGGGTGCAGGTGAGTCCTGGCCTTGGAAATGGGTGTGGTGATGTGGGGTGAGGAGAGAGGGCAGCCAGAGCTTTGGGGTGGGGCTAGTCTCCTTACCCTGGCCCTCCTCACCTCATCCCACACATGTCCCAGAGCTGGTAGTGGTTGATGCACATGGGTCAGAGAGACTTGGAACCTTCAGAGGGCTGCAATATCCCAGTCCAGTCAGGGGGACATGGGTAGCTTGACTTTACCTATATTGCCTTAGTCTAAATCCAGAAATAGTAGTAATGACAGCGCAGGTGATTCTTAGCTTATGTCTTTTTAATGATGGCCTTGTGATACTCCGGATGGAGGTGTTTTGGCTTACATTGTCTATAACTGGGACTAATGACTTAGGGAGTACAATTTGGTCTCAGTGACTACTTCCTGACAGAAACTTAAGCCAATGTTGGTTTAGTTGTGTAAGTGTACTACATTGAATTTGATCCTTTTTTTTTTGACTACTAAAGCCAAGTAGCAAAATCCTTATTTAAGTATGAATGCTATTACTGTGTTTAAAGAACACAAAAAATGTGTTTTTATTGTAAAAGCACCTTACTTGTGTTTGCATGGTGGTCTATATTTCCTGAAAGCTAGATTCAGAACCCCAACAACCTCTTCCAGCATATGCTTTTAAGTTTCACAGTTACATGTTGATTGGATTAATCTTCAGTATTAAGCATACATGTTGTTTGGTAAAAATTCTTTCATTCACTTCTAGACAGAAAAAAACTGAATTAGATTTTCTATTTTATCTTTAATAAAAAACCAATAACACTTGACAGTCTGCACATGGCAATGGAGAATCAGGTATTTCTTCACAGAAGATCAGAAATAGACAATGGACTTGTAACTGAGATATTTAGTCAAAATAGTCCTGTTAGTTTTGAAATCTTTAATCTGGAAACTGCAGTAATTTATAATCCTGTTGAAGAAGGATTACGGTCTAGTCAAGACAATAATTGATGCACTGTAAATATGTTCTTAGATCACTTCAAGTATCCACCTACCATTGAAAATCAAAATATAATGATAAAAGTTGAAGTACATCCACATGGAAACAACAGTTGCAGTGATGAATTCAATCTTCCAGAAGAAGCTGAACACATGCACTCGCCTAATCTGCTTTCAAATGGTATTACTTTTAATGGCATTCAAATGGTATTACTTACATTAAAATTGTGATGTCCCAACTTCAAGTATTTTCTCCCCTGAAGGAACAGTCAATCAGAATGATACCAGTAAGATTAAGTGAAATAGGATTTTTTAATATATTCATGCTCATTTGTGATTAAATGTGGGAAATTGACATATTAAAACTTATACGTGATCCACATAATTATTAATGTTATGTCATAAATCTTATACTAGAACAAACTGTGTAGTAAATACAGAAATAAATTTCTCATTTATATTGCCAGAAGTAGTGTAAGTATATGGTTCTGACTGCTATTCTTTGTTGTCCATGTTATAAACCATATTTTTTAATGGCTGGGTAGTTATTTTGCTCAGTGGAAAATCTTACCATGTCACAAATATACCCACTTTGGTTTTACATATTACCGTCTGCGTTAGCAAATATTATAACAGGTAATTGCACATAGAAAAAAATAAGTGAAAAACTTTTGCTCTCTAATTCCACAGATAACACACTTGTCATCTTAAAGTTTGTAGTCCAAATGAATTAAAACATAACTTATTTACAGCAGTAAACTGTAGCCTGTATTGTTAAATGTCCCTCTAATAAGTAGTTTCCTAAGAGAGCGGGGTTTTCCATTGCCTACAATGTTTGGCATTTTTTCTATATAGTTTGAAGTTACATTTTCTATGTTGGATCAATTACTATCTAGAAAGGTAGGCAACATAAAAACTTCTTGTGATGCTTACAGGACTAAGTCCATCTGCTTAATGCAGGCTATTCACATGTAAAATACTTATGTGTCCTTGCATCTTTGTTTATGGCTATCATCTGAAGAAATCTCTTAATTTTTAAATTTGCACTGTGGCTGCTTCTAGAGGGGCACTGAGGTTTCCTCTGAGAAGCTATCTTGAGATAATTAAGTACACTAGTTGAGATTTTTTTTTTCCATGAAAATATTTTGACTGACAGTTCTATGCTCACATTAAAAAAAAATCAAAAGCATTAAAAAATAAAAAACAAACTCACAAAAATAATTTGGTTGAAAATTAGATCTGCTTTTCTCTTGTAGTATTCCACTGAGGTGCCAGGCTGAAACCAGGTGGCAGCTGTGGGGCTGGCTGTCTGGCTGTGCAGGAAATCTCTTGTCACAGAAATCATTGCTAACACTATCCAGCCCAGTGTGCTTCCCTGTGGCATTTCATCCTGAAGTGCTTGAGGTCTACCGTGATGGTTACCTTAAGAATTTTGGTTTTCTTTCTGATTTCAGGTTATGTTATAGTTCAAAAGTATCTTTGGCTTGGAAGGCTGTTCATGCGCACATGCTCAATATTATCAGTAGTTCTTTAGTAAAGGAGACTTTCAATCTTTTGAACCATACATAGGATTGAAAAACTGGTGGAAGCTTCTAGAAAATAAAGATGTGATGAAGGCATAAGAGTTGCTTTCTTCAGAGTCAAGTTGAAGATAATGGAAATTTATTAGTCTCTGTACAAAGAGCTAAACATGAGATCTGGTCTTTCTGACCAGCTCTCTTCCTAGTATCCTTACAGTTTATTACACTAAATCAGAATGTTTCCTTAATCTGCCCTGTATCTTGAAGGTATTAGAACAAAATTCTAATCAGGTTATAAATAATACTAATGAAATTACGAAAGCTGACTGGTTGTTTCTACACTGCTTGTTTACCCTCCTAAATAGCTGTCCATATAAAAAGGAAGTAGAGTACACACAGAGAGCAAATTACTTAGTTCAAACAATCCCAATTCTATTTTGAAACTAGAACATAGTTCACATCTGTCTTTATTCCATTTTCTGTTCATTTGGTTTGTTTTGTTTGGTTTGTTGAAAATACAAATTAAGTATTAAGTGCGATGCTATTATAGTTGTAAATGCATTAGATCTTAACCATAACTATATACTGAGCTGAAAATGCAGAAATCATATCCAGGGTATGTAATAGTATCTGATAATGCTGAATAACCACAGCATTTATGTGCTTAATTATGTAATGAAAACATAATTTGACTTCCAATTTTCAAGGTCACTTTAAGTCAGTTTTTTGTTTATTCATTTGGCTTTTATGCATTAAATTATTTTTTAAAGTTATAAATAAAACATTATTTTCTTCAGGTGTTCGAAATCATTCATGCCCCCAGTTGCAGGTGAGAATAAATATATTTCTTCTGGTCAATTTAAAGGAATCCAGAACAGTACTGTACAGTTAAAAAACTTGACCAATGGCTTACATGTGAGTACTCCAAGTGATTTTGGGGGACTCTATTTCCCCTCTAGTCTTACAAGCCTAGGTAAGGATTTGAATAACTATGTAAACCCCAGGATCATTGAGTCCACCCATTCCAGTCAACCATAAAACCATGCCCCTCAGCACCTCATCCACCCAAGTTTTAAACACCTCCAGGGAAGGTGAGTCAACCACCTCCCTGGGCAGCCTGTTCCAGTGCCCAATGACCCTTTCCATGAAAATTTTTTTGTCCCAATATTAAGCCTAAACCTCCTGGCGGAGCTTGAGGCCATTCCCTCTTGTCCTGTCCCCTGTCACTTGGGAGAAGAGGCTAAACAACCCCAGCTCCCTCAGCTGCTACTTGTAAGACTTGTTCTCCAGCCTCTTCACCAGCTTTGTTGCTCTTCTCTGGACACACTCCAGAGCCTCAACATCCTTCCTGTGGTGAGGGGCCCAGAACCGAACACAATATGCTATTTCTCACAGCATTCTGCTTAGGAAACTGTCAGCCTCTGGACTGGACAGGGTGGAAAACTGGTTGGATGGCCGGACCCAGAGAATAGTGTAAATGGCATTAAATCCAGCTGGAGGCCAGTTGCAAGTGGTGTTCCCAGGGCTCAGTGCTGGGTCCAGCCCTGTTCAATGTCTTTATCAATGACCTGGATGAAGGCATTGAGTGCACCCTTAGCAAGTTTGCAGACAACACTAAGCTCTGTGGAAGTGTCGATCTGCTGGAGGGTAGGGAAGCTCTGCAAAGGGATCTGAACAGGCTGGACCGCTGGGCAGAGTCCAATGGCATGAGGTTTAACAAGGCCAAAGGCCGGGTCCTGCACTTGGAGCACAACAACCCTGTGCAGTGCTACAGACTAGGAGAAGACTGGCTGGAAAGCTGCCTGGAGGAGAAAGACCTGGGGGTGTTGGTTGACAGTGACTGAACATGAGCCATCAGTGTGCCCAGGTGGCCAAGAAGGCCAATGGCATCTTGGTTCGTATCAGAAACGGTGTGACCAGCAGGTCCAAGGAGGTTATTCTCTCTCTGTACTCGGCACTGGTGAGACTGCACCTTGAACACTGTGTTCAGTTCTGGGCCACTCACCACAGGAAGGATGTTGAGGCTCTGGAGAGAGTCCAGAGAAGAGCAACAAAGCTGGTGAAGAGGCTGGAGAACAAGTCTTACAAGTAGCAGCTGAGGGAGCTGGGGTTGTTTAGCCTGGAGAAGAGGAGGCTGAGGGGTGACCTCATTGCTCTCTACAACTACCTAAAAGGAAGTTGTGGAGAGGAGGGTGCTGGCCTCTTCTCCCAAGTGACATGGGACAGGACAAGAGGGAATGGCCTCAAGCTCCTCCAGGGGAGGTTTCGGCTGAACATAAGGAAAAAATTCTTCACAGAAATGGTCATTGGGCACTGGCAGAGGCTGCCCAGGGAGGTGGTTGAGTCACCTTCCCTGGAGGTGTTAAAGGGACGGGTGGACGAGGTGCTGAGGGATATGGTTTAGTGTTTGATAGGAATGGTTGGACTCCATGATCCAGTGGGTCTCTTCCAACCTGGTGATTCTATGAAAAAAACCCAAACTAAAATCTGTAGTGGCATCAAAATCTCTTTTATTGATTCTATAAGTGATTCCTTGGTATAAAACACTGATTTTTAAACAAAACATGCTTTATTTTATGTAGTAGAATCTTCCAGTGATATCTGTGGCTTACCGTAGACTAGTGCTTCTGTCTATGATGAAATAGTAAGTATGCATGCAATATGTTATTATTACTGCAAGAATCTCCCCAAGTGTTGAATGTCTAAGATGGGATTTATTCTAAGCGCCGAAGGGTAAAAGGTTATTTCAAATGCTGTCCTACCTGATTAGGTCACAATGGAGGAGGAAAGGAAAATGTTGCTCCATAGGTTTCCTACACTGCCGCATTGTGGAGGAAGGAATCTGTTTTCGTTCCCATTGGCTCCAGTCTAATTGGCAGACAGGAGCTGGCTTCAGTGCAGGGCAGTTACGGAGTGGGCTCTCCTAGACTGTCTGAACACAACTTGCCTAGTTGCACACTGCCAAATACCCTCAGGAAGCTGATTAGTATTTGAGTCTTTATCATATGTGCAGTGTATATAAAGAAACAGAGCTGAGGACAACAATCTGGCTTTAACATTAGCATTCCCTGCTTATGGAGAGATGTTCTTTGCAGCTTAATTTTTCTGTTAAAATGCTTGAAGTTTTCAAACATAATTTCACATGTATGTGCAAGACCAGCTATAGAAATTCAGGTATTTTATGAAAGGGAGATTTCTGAAAATTACTGTCATCAAGAAGTCCCACTTAGTAAGGGCTGTATCAAGAATCATAAGGCAATTCCTTGCTTGGACTCACAGTCTAAATTTTATCAATATTGGTAGTTTATATATTAATATGTGTGTGTAAAACATATTATTTGTATTTAGCAACTGGAAACAAAAAAAAATCAGTATGAATGTTACTTCACATGAAGGAAAAGTCATGATTTAAAATCACAGCTAAGCAAATTATATGAAACATGAAAAATTACAATGGCATGTTCTGTTTAGGGAATTGAATCAGAAGCTAGCACATCCTTAACTAGCTAGAATATGCTCTACAAGGATCTGTGGAACAATTTAGAGAACCAGAAATCTGTATCACCTCTGTTGAGGAGCTACAGTGTTAGCTCTCAATAGGTGCTTCCAAAAATAGATCAGGAGTAAGGGTCATAAAGCAAATATCTTAATGCATAATGAACCACTTGTTCGAGAGATTCCAGTCTGTGATTATGAAGCTTTACAAGATAGGTGGTATTTGTTATGAAAACCTTTATAACTATATACCTAGAAATACGATTTCTTAGATGAAAGCTAATCATTAGTTATTAGTTCCAGGTTATCTGCCAGTTGGAACGAAGTACTCAAATACTCTGTATAATCACTCTGACACACAAAAACTAAAACCAATTCATCTAATTCCTGAGTATCACGACCAACATTATTATCTTCAATCAGGTACAATAAGAATTAAAATTATCTCTAGACTTTCAGATAGTATATCATAGATTGTTAATGTGCAACTGCATGTGTTTATGTTCTAAAGCAGCAAGTGAGAGATGAGCCAAATCTAATGTAGCTATCAACAGTTATTATTTTACTTAATTTTACAACTGAAAAATTTCTAGGCACTTCAGCATAATAAGAAGGATGTAATGGATGTGTTGAGTTTATTGAAAGTTTTAAAATACAGATTATTTTTTATATAAAGCCTATTTAGCTTAAACACCCTCATACATTTGCATTTACCCTAGCTTGCCATGAAGTGTCACTGTTTCTCTATAAATGAAGAGCAGCATTGAGGTCTTTAGGTGTAATTTAGCCTTGGGATTCAGAATCCCTCACTAACATTTACATAGTTATGTGAACTTGATGTGCCATCAGTTTTTTTAAAAAGTGGTTTCTGAGGTCCTAAAGTTAATGCTATATAGATGCGGTCATACATTTTCATCTAAGTAGCAACAAAGTACTTGAGTATAGTTTAAATTTAAATAAATACATCTTTGCGTAAATATAGCTTCCTCAAAAACACTATTAATGTGGTTTATTCCATTATTTTTGTTATAATTTAGTACAGTAGTCCATTTTGATGCAAAGAGAAAACAAAGCCTTTTAATTTAAGGCATCATAGAAGCACAGATATTGCTCTCATTATCAATGGTGCTGAGTGTAAGCATCTCTCAGCAGGTGCTCCAGGTACGGAGCCTGTTAACTTACATTTGTCAGAAGCCATCTGAGAAACCATGAGAAGAGTAAACCAGGCACATTGAAGTTAAAGGTCATGATCCATTATAAAATTCAAGCTCTCATTCATTTGTTGTGATGTTGGGGAAGAAAAAGCTGAGGTGGAATGCACTGGCATATGTTTTTTAGTTTGTATTTGCTTGAGAATTCTTCTGTTTCACATGTCTTCACAGCAACTAGAAGAATTACATTCAAAAATTATATCTAAAAGCTTCTTGGGACTAATCGCTTCAGCTTTTGAATTAAGCTGTCCTTTGGCTCCCATTTTTTTCTTCTTTCTTTAGATGTGAAGGGAGTAAGTGCAGGAATAAGATACATCTTGTAATCTCACTATGACTGATTGGGGTTTTTTCTGCATAGGCCAGGATGCTTATGTACTTACATGCAGTTCTTTACCAGGACTTACACAAAAACTTATGGTATGGTTTTCACCATTTTATTAAAGTAATATTTTCTTAAGCTAAAGACCTCTTTTCCAGACATTCTCTCAGAACTCTGGAAATTTGTAAAATAATTATTTAGGAAAAACATATTTAATTGTTTCTGAATTTTTTCTTATTTTATAAAAATATTTCAAGTCTATGGCATTTGAATTTTTTATGTCATAGGTAAAAACATCCTATGCTCAAATTCCTAGCTGACAAACTGGTGGTGAGTTCTTCTGCTGGATATTTTTGTCTGGTCAATTTTTATTCTTGTTTTTTTGCAATGAGAAAATCATTTATTGAGAGAAAACTTCTAGGTCCTTCATTTGACACTATTTATTGTAGGTTAGGTTTAGATTCAAAACTAAATAGCAGGAGAAAGTGCTGACAGAGGACAGACAGCCTCAGGTAATTTTTTTTTATTAACAAAAGAAGTTGAAGATACCAATTTGCCTGTATGCTTGATTAAAGACATATTTAAACATAAATAAATCCTGCTGTAAATGTCTTCTTTTCAGATGTAGACAACCTTGTAACAGCTGTACTGAGGCAGATTTTGCCTGTTTTGCCTGGTTCTGAATGAACAAGAGTTAAAGAAGCTTTATCCTTTAAACTTGGCAAGTATATATGCTCTTTCTCCATTTCTTAAAATGGATTCTTAAGTCTGTATTGGGAAGTAACAATTGTATGCATTTTCTAAAGGCAATTTAGATATTTTAGACAACTTAGTTCTGCACTTACTACACTTTCTGCCCATGAAGATTTCTGATTTCAATGTTTTCTAGAATACCGGAATTAAAAATATAGTTTTCCGTAAGAAAAATTAGTTTATTCCAGTTTTGAAACCTTCAGATTGGATTCCATAGGTTATGTTATTTCTGAGAACCATTTTAAGACTCTTCTAGGGTGTAGGAAAGCACATTGACTTTTACCAGAAGAAGGGAAATATTTTCTTCCAGTAGGATTTGTTACGCTCTTTTCTCTTAATTAGGATTTAAGAATCATGAAGTCTTTATAATTTTTTCAGTGTTTTTGGGTTTGGTGAAAATTGAACAGAAGACTAAATATCTTTGCAGGTGTTTGGCTTCTCATGAGTTACTCCCAACAGAGCTGGTAGCAAATATCGCTGCAAATTTTTAATGGTTAACTTTTCATTTCTGTGAAGTGAATAGGTGATATCAGTACAAACACAGTAAATGGTTTGTGGATAATAGCCACTATCATAAAAAGGGAGGGTCAGATGGAACAATGACCTTGGGAGTCTTTAATCTCTTTTTATTTCCGGCACAAGTAGCATCAGCTGTGAAAGAAAACCATCCCCCCAAAAACAGCAGATGAGTTATCTAGGTTATTCCATGAAAACTATGTAAGTTACTTCCCATGGTAGAACTAAGTCATCTTAATGTTCTGGAATATTTGAATTTGTGCTCTCACATGCCATGGAAGATTCCTTTATCCATGGGCTTCCTACAGGCAATAATGAGAGCAGCAAGTAAGAACTTCTTTGTTAAACACTGGATCACAGTCATTCAGTTGTTTAAAAATATTTATTTGAATTTCTGATAATCTACCAATTTTTGTGTTAGGCCTGCCTTGACAGAAACCCAAAAGCTTCCTTACCAGTAACTGGGAAAAGGAAACTAGGAGAAATTAAACCTCACTATAACAAAGAATGCAATTGCCGGCTCTCAGGATGCCTCAAGAATCACTGTGAGTGCTTTGAGGTGAGTCAGATGAACTTTTCTCTCATCAGTTACTACCTTAACTATATCCTAGTAGTTGCTGACAATAATCACTTCTGCTAGCTCTTTGCATTTTTCATCATAGAACTTCTTGAATGTAGGAGGCATAGCCTCCTCCTTGTCATCTCTTTAAAGAATTGAATCTGGCTGAAGTTGATCACCTAAAATTTTAGGTTTCAGAAGTTCTCGGCAAGTGCCTTGCTCCAGAGGAAATAAGGAATAGTTTTCTGCTAATTCTGGCAGTTTCTTTGCATCCATGGTATTTTGTTATCTTGTAAAATTACCCACAATCTGAGGGGATGAGTGATTTGTCTATGTACAGAATGCCAATATTCACAGGTAATACATGGCAAAAAAAAATTGTCTTGCTTCCTTACTGTATTGATACTGATGGTCTCACTCTGGGAGTATCCAAGACCAGCACATCTAGAATAAGTCACTGGTGGTATAACTCCAATGGTTGCTCAAATGTATATTTAATTTAAAATTTACATTATTCTTATTCTAAGGATTCTATATTTGCCAGGCTAAAATTAGGAGATCCTCTGTTTGCAAATGCATTGGTTGCAAAAATTATGAAGAAATTCTAGAAGAAATAAAACATTGGAACGTGCTAAATTATGTAGACATTGGAAATAATGAAGGACATAGCCCAGTTTTAACATCAACAATTAAAATGTCATCAAAATTGAAGCAAGACAGGTGAATATTTGGAAATAACAGTGCATAATCCATTGGTTTGACTTAATTAATTTTTCATTTAACCGTTATCATTATTATCTAAGAAATGATGAGTAAATTGACAGATGGCTTATATACAAGGAATCACTTTGCATAGAATTTGCCATCTTGTTTCTACAAATAAAAGAAATATCTAAAGGAGAGGCTATGATTATCCTTTAATAATATAGCATGCAGAGTTCAGGGATATATGCATTAATTCTGATTACAGAACAGCACTTATCATAGAATCATAGAATCACCAGGTTGGAAGAGACCCACTGGATCATAGAGTCCAACCATTCCTATCAAACACTAAACCATGTCCCTTAGCACCTCGTCCACCCGTGCCTTAAACACCTCCAGGGAAGGTGACTCAACCACCTCCCTGGGCAGCCTCTGCCAGTGCCCAATGACCCTTTCTGTGAAAATTTTTTTCCTAATGTCCAGCCTAGATCTCCCCTGGCGGAGCTTGAGGCAAAAATACTTTCTGATGATCTATTTTTAAAATATTGTAATAAATTTCCACTGCTGGTAGCATGTTTATAGGGTAGATGGTGCCAAGTTATGCCTTTGCTTGAATTGCTTAGTAAGATGTGTTAAGTTATTAATATAATAGAATGAGTTACGATTTTAACGACTGGTAGCTTCAAGAGTTTGTTCAAAGCAAGGCTGCTAAGGTGCCATTCAGGGAATCCTTGAGGGACTCGGTGCTGTTTTCTTTAACAGCAGTAGACTGAATTTACATTTAGTACCTCCTAGACCCTGCCTGATCTTTTTCACACATTTTCTTGCACATCTGGCAGGAATCTGACTGTTGCATGCAGGTAGAGAAAGGGGCATGTTGTATGACCTTTCTCTGTCTATACTTGTTGGACAGCATTTGCAAAGATTAGCTGTGTAGTGTGAATGCAGTCTACCATGCAATAAACCAGAAAAATCAGAAGCAATCTGTTACTAGCAGAAGCTATTCAGTGTACAACTGAGACATTCCTGTGAGGATGTATCTTAGAGAAACAGTGTAAATATTCTGATTCAGCTCTGTGCATTCTGACTCTTAACTGAGTTTTGTAGTTTGTCTTTAAAGTTATGTTATGTATTTCACAGAATCACAGAATCACAGAATAACCAGGTTGGAAGAGACCCACCGGATCATCGAGTCCAACCGTTCCTATCAATCACTAAACCATATCCCTCAGCACCTCGTCCACCCGTGCCTTAAACACCTCCAGGGAAGGTGACTCAACCACCTCCCTGGGCAGCCTCTGCCAGTGCCCAATGACCCTTTCTGTAAAGAATTTTTTCCTAACGTCCAGCCTAAAGCTCCCCTGGCGGAGCTTGAGGCCATTCCCTCTTGTCCTGTCCCCTGTCACTTGGGAGAAGAGGCCAGCATCCTCCTCTCCACAATCACCTTTCAGGTAGTTGTAGAGAGCAATGAGGTCACCCCTCAGCCTCCTCTTTTCCAGGCTAAACAACCCCAGCTCTCTCAGCCGCTCCTCATAAGGCCTGTTCTCCAGCCCCTTCACCAGCTTTGTTGCTCTTCTCTGGACTCGTTCCAGAGCCTCAACATCCTTCTTGTGGTGAGGGGCCCAGAACTGAACACAGTATTCGAGGAGCGGTCTCACCAGTGCCGAGTACAGAGGGAGGATAACCTCCCTGGACCTGCTGGTCACGCCATTTCTGATACAAGCCAAGATGCCATTGGCCTTCTTGGCCACCTGGGCACACTGCTGGCTCATGTTCAGTCAGCCGTCAACCAACACCCCCAGGTCTTTCTCCTCCAGGCAGCTCTCCAGCCAGACTTCTCCTAGTCTGTAGCACTGCACAGGGTTGTTGTGCCCCAAGTGCAGGACCCGGCATTTGGCCTTGTTAAACCTCATGCCATTGGTCTCAGCCCAGCGGTCCAGCCTGTTCAGATCCCTTTGCAGAGCTTCCCTGCCCTCCAGCAGATCGACACTTCCACCCAGCTTAGTGTCGTCCGCGAACTTGCTAAGGGTGCACTCAATGCCTTCATCCAGGTCATTGATAAAGACATTGAACAGGGCTGGACCCAGCACTGAGCCCTGGGGAACACCACTTGTCACTGGCCTCCAGCTGGACTTCGCACCATTTCCCACCACTCTCTGGGTCCAGCCATCCAACCAGTTTTCCACCCAGGAGAGTGTGTGCCTGTCCAGGCCAGAGGCTGACAGTTTCTCAAGCAGAATGCTGTGAGAAACTGTGTCAAAGGCTTTGCTGAAGTCCAGGAAGACCACATCCACAGCCTTTCCCTCATCCAGCAGCCGAGTCACTTTGTCATAGAAGGCGATCAGGTTAGTCTGGCAAGACCTGCCTTTTGTGAACCCGTGTTGACTGGGCCTGATCACCTGGTTCTTTTGCATGTGCTTCATGATAGCACTCAAGATCACCTGCTCCATGACTTTCCCTGGCACTGAAGTCAGACTGACAGGCCTGTAGTTTCCTGGATCCTCCCTGCGACCCTTTTTGTACAACAAAATTTACAACCGAGATATTTCATACTGGCATACTGGTTCCTTTTCCCGTGCCAGGTAATCAGCTTGTGTAGACATGGACCTGCCTAGTTGAGAGGGGGGAGGTGGGGAGGCATGCCCGAGCCTCTTACCTGTCCTTCCCACCTGATCTGGTGAGGGCTGGGGACAGAGACACAGTTGTATGTGTATCTTGGGAAGAAGTTCAAAATGTCTGCTGGTGCAAGCTGAAGAGCCAGAAAAAAAAGTGGTTAGTCTGTATGTATAGCTGACTGGATGGAATATGGGGGATGTTTATCCCAGATCCTACATGCAGAATTGAAATCTAAAGGGCTGAAAGTTGAATAATATTCAATGTATTATAAAGTCAATAATTATTGATATAGTGCCATAGTCTCCACAATTTCACTAGTTAATGATCTTACTTTGATCTTATGCAGGAATAATTTCATTGATTTCAGCTTAATTCTTTCTGAATTATGCTGATGTAAGTGAAAACAGCAGTACATCCATCATTTTTCTGAGCAACTTCATACTGTAGAAATCTTATTGTATTTTCTACTAAAACAGATTCACTCTGTAATTAGGGCTCTCTGAGGTGACTTTTCAGTCTTCACCTAGACTTTTTTACTAGAAGCATGTTTAACTTAAAATTAGTTTATTGGATGTTTATGCTAGTGGAGATGCAGTAAAAACTGAATAAGAGTTTGCTATGTTATTTTGGTTATTTTATGAATTGTGAAACAATTCCTTTTCTGGTGGTAGTAGGCAAATCTATTAGGTTTAGCTTAGGGTATTCTCTGTTTTGGCAACTTATTTCTGCTCTTTGCAGATGTACATTTTTGGAAAACAGAACAATGTTATTGGTAGGTTTTGTATTTACTGTTGGGAAAAAAAAACCACAAAACCCTAATATGCATAAGAGTTTGCACTGAAGCAACAAGAAAACATCTACTAGATAAAAAAAGCTGAAATATTTTTCATTACGGAGAGGTAAAACTAGTTTGATGTTTTATATTACAGACAGTATAAACTCAGTCTGTAAAAACACTGCTGGGCTTTGTGGTGACTGGGATTGTAATTCTATTCTGAAAGCAAAAAATAAATTCCAAGCAGTGGTTGGTAATATATAATGTAATATACAACCCTGGCAGAAGCAATTTCTATAATTGTTAACAAACTAAAAAACTCTGTTAAAAAGGGATATATATTCAATAAAGGGAGCTAGAAACTAACAATCAGGTAGGTAGGAAATATGTATCAGTTTTCTTAACCAAGTGAAGCCTTTTTAGTAAAGAAAGGTTTAATTTCATAACAAAAGTGAAAAGCGTCTTGAAGAAATGGGCACCAGAAATCCTGTCCTGAGTAGGTCAAAGGATTGACAGCTGTATGGAAAATACTGAGAAAAAAAGTTGACTGAATAATATTGGAACACATGGATACTACGTTAGCGGTAAAATATCTTTTCAAGTATGCTGATAATTTGCCTTTCTGTTTCATACAAGGATCTTCGAAATTAGATACTGATTTCCTCAAATGGCTTTACATGAACAAGAATAACTAAGCAGAATTGCCTTCAGTCATTGATCCTTCATCTAGCAAAAAAACCACTGGCCCCAGCAAATAAATAAACAAAAAGGAAAAGGGTAGGTAGGAGATGAAGCTAGGAGATGAAGCATCTTTTCTTTTTACAATATTTTGTAATTTGTTCAATTTCTGCATATGAAATTATGCTATATCAGAAATATAATATATTCATGTTTTTGAGGAAATAAGCAGGAATTAAAAACCAAGTAAACCCCTGATTTCATAACTCTATGAACTACTTACATTGCAGATAAAACATAAAGACCTTTTTAAAACTGGCAATGTGTCAATCTCATCTGAAAATAACAGGAGATATTAGATTTTATAAAATAGTTAAGGATAGAGATTATTTTGATAGGTGCAGTTGAAGAGTTATTTATAGCAAATATTTTCATCAGATGTCTTTTGTTCTGTTTCATTTTACCTATGACTATACCAGACAGTACTGAGGATAAGCTCTAAAGGCTTGACAAATTGTCGTCAACATCTTGAGTGCAGAGACCAGGAACCAGCACATTAGAATTTTTTCAGAGATGTCTCTAAAATTCAGAGGTTCAGGCACTTCTAAGATGTCTCTCTTGACTCATAATCATGCAGTTCAGCTGAAGGATATTGTAATGTGGTATGTGAGATCTTAGAGGTATGGATTGGTACAAAACCAAAAATTACGTGGGGAAGTGGATTTTTCATAGACATATATATATATATATTTAGGATGAGAGAAACTGAAACACAATACAATCCACTCCATGAGATCTTCATATAACAATTGAAAGTTGCTATCTGATGCCTTCCCTATTATTAAGGTTTGAGTTTGTCTTTGTTTGATTAAGGCAGGTGTGAACAATTCTTAAGGATTCTAGGAATCAAATGTTTACTTTTCAGTCTACAGATTTAAAAAAATTGTAACACATTCCGATAGGAGATCGCTTCTCTTTTTAGATTACTTGGTCTATTTGAGAAGCTGACATATATGAACAGAAGAAGAACCAGGTAAATGCCAAAAAGAGCCTCAATTTGAATAGAGCCCAGCACGCAGAGGAACATAGAAGAAAATGCAGATGTAAGAAACACACTTCAGAAAGAATGTCAGCTGGGCAAAGTAGTGATGTGTATGAAATGCCTGCTAATTCTGTATTTGTTTTGCAACAGCTTGAGGCAAGCGGAATTAAAAAAGGAAGATGTGAATTCTGTGGTGAATCAAACGGAGAATCTAACCTACCACTATTCAATCATTTCATACAGCTATGAAAAAGCTTAATATACTAGGGAATATTAGAAAAGATAATTTTAGTAGAGAGAGGAAAATGTTTGTATTGTTTTATAACATGTTGCTAAATCTTCATTTGGAATGCTGTGCACAGTTTTGTTCATTTGTGCTCAAGAAAGATAAACTTAATTTGGAACAAATGCAGTTCTCAGAAGGGCACCTGGGACAAATGAGGGAATGGAATATCTGGTTTTAGGTGGAAAGGACAAAGAATTTCATTTAGCCTAGACAAATAAAGGCTAAGGGGACATATGATACTTTTTATAAATAAATTAAGGGGATAAATATGGAAGAGGGGTAGAAGCTGTTAAAGATAAAGGATACATATCACTTAAATTTGGTATGGAAAATAACATTTCCGAGCCATTCAAACAGTAGGGTTCTGAAAGGGTCTTACAGTAGGATTGTGAGCTAGAAACATATACTTTTTAAAAATGGAACTTCAAAAATTGCATAATTAAAACAGATTTCCAGGAGACAATAAATTACATCTGTGGTACACGGCTTTGGGTGTTTATATATTGGCATATTCAAGGGACTTTCAAAGGAAAGATGGTAGATTATGCCATATTTCCCTTGCATGAATCTCATACTTCAGGGCTTTTGCTACCCACATTCGGCATCCAGAAAATATGACTTCTCCTTGATATGTTATTCTTAGAACCCATAAGTACTGAACACTAGCAGATGCTGAGGCATTGTCTTCACCTTCCTAGAGATATTTAATTCCCCTGTTTAAATGCGCAGGCCTGAATTAATCTAACTTACTTCAGGATCATGAAAGAATTTTCAGCTGCATGAGACAGGGAATTTTTTTTACAATCCTCTATGAGGGTCTTTAACGTTCTGCCAATTCAGATACTTACTTGATGTTGATGCTTTCAGTTTCTGATTCTTTCTGTAGCATGGTATAGTTTTGAATCTCTTGATTCATGTGTGAAATATGTGCAGTAGATGGTTTGTGATCCCTTCTAAGCTGGACACAGATGTGGCTTGTCATCAACAAGTGACTGAAAATCCAACCATCCAAGCTTGTGTGCCTAACTTCCACACCAACAAAGTGCACGGTATCTGAACAAGAAGAACAGAACAACTCTAGTGATTGTAATAAGACCAGCCTACAGTCTACTTGTTGCCAGACAAGTCCATAGCAAAGAGGTACATATGATGTCAAACCAGAAATTCAAATCAGTGAGTGAAAATAAGCAGGATATGTAACCAGGCACAGATAGTTTTGTGAAGCAGCTCAGTAAGAAGCAAGGCCTGAACTTAAATGCAGCTCATGAGTGAAGGTAGGAGGTCCCCAACAAGGCTTTTTACAACTATTTCTTACACAAGTCTGATCCAAGGCTACAGCTGTGCCATGTCAAAGTAGCACAAGCAGCCAAACCCCTAGGAGTACAGGGAGAATCATAGAATCATAGAACAACCAGGTTGGAAGAGACCCACCGGATCATCGAGTCCAACCATCGAAGAAGAAGTTGCAGAGTCTGTTGGTGCACTGAAGTCCTGCGACTATGGTCAGAACAACAGGTTTCTTGTGATGCTCCAGATTCTGTTGATTAGGCAGAGAACTGTAAAGCAAGTACTGCTTTTTCTCCCTTTCAATTAAACAGCTTGTCCCTATTTTACACTTCATGGTTGTTCCCACTTTTATTAGGGCTTGGTATTGGTTTGGATTTTGTTCAGGAAGTAGGGAAGTGCATCCTTATGTTTTAGTTTCAGCCTTTATTGGCGACCCCAGTAAGTAAACTTTTCACTATATTTTCAGTCTTCGCTCAAAGAGAGTTCTGGATAGTCTCTTTTCAATATTTTATATCTAGAAATTTCTCCTGTTGCTGTCCTATTAATTTAGCCCCAGGTTAAGTTTCACCAGCTGATTTTTCCCCTTCCATTGGCCATAGTATCTGGCAATTTCTCACATCCTGTTGGATTAACCCTGAACATGAGCGATATAAAATTATTATATTTATTGCACTCTGTTTTACTGCACTGATAGTGGTAGCAATCAAATGATAAATAATGTTCATGTGTTTAGGGGATTTTGGTTTACATTTTTCAGTTGCAGTAATAAAATAAAAGAGAGAGAAGAAAAGAATAACTATACCTGTTGTAGTGACTGTTCTATATACATTTGGTACTTTGATCAAGTCTGTATTTCTGCTTCTGGGCTTAAGCAATGGGAAGTCAGCCTGTTCTCTAGATCTATTTGTAATCAATTAACAGAGCATACGGGCACCTGTACATAAATGGTCTTCATTCCAGCTGTTGCAGTGTAGCTACCTGCTGTGGCACGCTTAATATTGCTTATTAGTCACAGTTCTTTTTTACAATCACAGTCAATAACTAATTAAGCTATGTCAGACAGGCCTTTTGAGACGTGCCAATGGGTAACAGGTTTACTAATTAATTGCACACCACAGAGCTCTGTTTACAGAAATAATGTGGTTTGTGGATAAGGAGCTAAAGGAGGACATTGGAGACCTGAGTTTACTCTTTAGCTTTCTGACTGATCTAGATAGATTCACTGAATTTCCATGGCCTTTATTCAGGAAAATATTTGCACGAATACTGAATAATGAAGTCAAGTATGTTGTCAAGGACCTTCTTGAATTAGAACTCTTGGAAGTGGGATGACAGGCTCCTCTGTCCCCTTTGTTTTCCTTTAGTCTGTCATTTATTTAGAGCTCAGACCATAACCCGCCCAAAGTCTCTCCATTTACTTCAGCAAGCTCTGAGTAAGGCCTTTAGACAGACTATGGAACATCAGGCTCTGAGCAGGTACCTAACAGAACAGGACCCTGGTTCCAGCCAAGGCCTCTACTTGACATAAATGATAGAAATACTGCTAATATGTCTGGGAAAAGAAATAGTGTACAGTGAATTTTCAAAACTCATTAGCTATCCAATAAGCATACCCCAATATAATGCTTTCATAAATCTTCATTATAGTGTGGATATTTGCCATTCAGTACTACCCACTTCAGAGACCAAATGTGACTCATTATTAAATTACTGCAGTCTGTGCTGATGTAGAAGCACCCCGACACATCTCTTTGTGAGCCATTTCTTCAGAGTAATTGCATTAGTAATAGCCGATTACACAGCAATGTTTTGTTCCTACAAAATTAAGATAATTACTGTATCTAGAAACACATCCCTCTGTATTCTGTCCTAGCAAGGAAGCTGGTAAAAGTCAACGTAATGCTTGAATTCTTTGTAACAAGAGAAACATTAAGGTATAATTATATTATTGATATGGCTTAGAGAAAGTTTTTATATCTGAAAGGAGCATGGAAACAAAATCATAGTTTGAAGCTACAAATTACAGGTCCAAAAAGGGAAAGAGAAGATCTTTTGCATTTAGTTGCCTTAACAAGTACAGAAAAAACTTATTTGAAATACGTAAATTAGTTTGTGTTCTGTACTTTGAAAGCAGCAAGTCTTTGAACTTTGAATATTTATTATGCAAAAGGTGCATTTTACTTTGAACTGCATAGTTCGGAGAAGCTGGGATGGATTTATTTTTATAATGAAGTAAATAAGTATTAATTTATTCATATGGCAAACATCCTGAATGCTAGGATCAGCTTCTAATTAGTCTGCATGCGATATGATATAATTTAATTTGTGTTCTAGTTTTCACCTTTCTTTGTGTCTTTGAGGGAAACTTGATATTTCATATTTTCTTTAATACAATATTAGATTTTTAATTTAACAGATGTGGAAGAATAGATAAGCCATTTCCTCTAAACTTAGCTAAGTAATTCAATCTTAAATAGTCTAGAAGGCCTACTGAAAGGCAGTCTTTTCACAGATATTATGCAGTGTCAAAATTCACAGACAGACAGTGCCACAACGTCATCCTAGAGTGGCAGTTTGTGTTTGGCTTTGGGCTGATGAAAGTGTGTTGCATGATATAAGTAATTGTTGCAAGGTTTTACTGTCTGTTGCATTAACATACCATGTTTGAATTGCTGATGACCCTGCAGGGAGAAAAGAAATGTTCACTTGTGGGATATTTCTTGCAATATATGATGTAAAAAACTTATAAGAATAACATGGTGCTCCAAATTGCTTTGATTACAAACATAAAGTGCAGCAAATAGGTGTTGATTTTTCAATTAACGTAGCAGAATATAAGAAAGTCAAGTATCAGGTAAAGCTAAATTCCTTTGATGCAAATATCTTAGCAAATGCTGTATACATTTGCCATTAATTAATAATATCTATGGTGAATGAAGTGGCTCCTTTAAAATATCTAAAAATGAGAAATCTTTTGGGATCAAGCTAACAACTCTTAAAAGATATTTTTTGCAGGAAGAGAAATTATGAAAGACAATACTGTATTTTTGTGTTACATGCCAACAGGACTGGGGACAATGGAAAACAACTTCAGTAGGAAATTGTCCAAATTTACAGGTTTTTTTCACATAATTGTATAATTAAACCAGTCTCATTTCATTGCATATTTTTTCTCTTGTGTCTTGTTAAGAAGCCTATTAAGATGTACATACTGTCAAAAGGAGTAACAGGCAGTAATCACGAGAGATTCTGACTGCAGTGAGTATAATAACAGCAGTAATAATCATCAGAGACTGCTGCAACTCTGCAATGATTTGGAAGCTGTCAATTACAGTGGAGATATAATTATGGAAAAGTTGTAAGAAATAAATTGTCAGAATCTAATAATCATATATGAATTGTTAAAAGAGCTTGGTTAGGCACTACTGTTCGAAAAATCAGAAGAGTAGCAACATAAACATTAGTTTTTTCCTATTTTGTTGTTTCTTTGTTTTTAATCATGTGGAATGCAATACTGCTCCTCTGTCTCTGGGTCTAAGTTTGTGTTACTGACCATTTCTGTTGTTTGTCACAGTAAAGTAATGGTGCACATCAAAAGTTGCACCATTGTACTAATGCAGCAAGAGAAAACCTCCCTGTAAGAGCATGATCTGGCTCACTGGAGTAAAAGGGAAATACATGGTAAGTAGTTGAAAATAAATTTTATGATCTGCTTTTTCAGACTGGGAAGTTTTGAAGTTTCAAGCAACTTTCCAGATTGGACCTAGAAGTATCAGACCACATGTTGCTTCACTGAGTGACCCTGAGAAACCCACTTTTGCAATTTTCTGCAAAGTTTCACTTACTGAGTACTGAAAGATATCAAGATAGGCATGTAGGAACAGAATAGACTTCTTCACTGGATGTGAATATGTGTGTGTGTATATATACACGTTGTCACATGTAAGTTGAGGGAGGGGTTTGCTTCAGTACAAATGAGTAGGCATTCCTCTTTTTTTGTCACTTCTACATGTTACCATTTTTTCTTCATTCAAGAAAGGATGTTTTTGGAACATCATACTGTTTTTTTCTCGTAGAATAGCTTTCTTGAGTTTTGCAGCATACAAATCCCTTTTCTTTGCTCCAAGTGGATAACAACACATGTAACAGCTGGGTTCTTTATGATCAAGAGTTGTGGAGCTGTGAAAAAATTTCTTCCCTGGGGGTTGTCACAGAATCACAGAATGGTAGGGGCTGAAAGGGACCTCTGGAGACCATCTAGTCCAGCTCTCCTGATAAAGCAGATTCAACTACAGCAGGCTGCACAAGAACGTGTCCAGATGTGTTTTGAATATCTCTAGAGAAGGAGGCTCCACAAACTCTCTGGGAAGCCTGTTCCAGTGTTCTGTCACCCTCAAAGTAAAGAAGTTTTTCCGCATGTTCAGGTGGAACTTCCTATATTCTGGTTTGTGGCTCTTGCTGCTTGTCTTGTCACTGGGCACCATTGAAGAGAGTCTGGGCCCAATCTTCTTGACACCTGCCCTTTGGGTATTTATAAGCATTAATAAAATCACCTCTTAGTCTTGTCTTCTCCAGGGTAAACAGACCCATGGCCTTCTTGGCCATGAGGGCACATGGCTAGCTCATGGTTAACTTGCTCTCCACCAGGACTTCCAAGCCCTTCTCTGCAGAGCTGCTTTCCAGCAGCCCCAAACCTGTACTACTGAATGGGGTTATTCTTCCCTCCGTACAAGACTTGCCTTTCTTGAACTTCATTAGATTCCTCTCTGCCCAACTCTCTAGCCCGTCCAGGTCTCACAGCACAACTTTCTAGTGTATCAGTACACTCTGGCCCCTCATCCAGGTAACTGAATATGTTGAACAAGACCGGGCCCAGTACTGACTCCTGGGGAACACTGCTAGCTGCAGGCTTCCGACTAGAATCAATGCTGCTGATCACAACCCTTTGAGCCTTGCCATCCAGTCAGTTTTCAACCTACCTCACTCTCCACTCATCTAACCCCCTCTTCCTATACTTACCTATGTGGATGTTATGGGAGATGGTGTTAAAAACCTTGCTGAAGTTGAGGTAAACAACAACCACTGCTCTCTCTTCCCCATCACAGAAGTCTGTCAGGTTGGTCAAGCATTATTTCGCCCTGATGAATCCATGTTGACCACCCCAGATAACCTTCTTTTGCTCCCGATTCTTAGCAACAACATCCAGAATGACCTGTTCCATCACTTTTCCATGGATGGAGGTGAGGCTGACTGGCCTGTAGTTTCCTGGGTCCTCCTTCTTGCCCTTTTTTTGAAGACTGGAGTGACATTGGCTGTTCTTGAATCCTCAGGTACCTCTCCTCTTCACCAGGATCTTTTCACGGAGAGCAGCTTAGCCAGCTCTCCCAGCACTCATGAGTGCATCCTATCAGGACCCCTGGATCTGTGGGTGTCCAGTTTCCCTAAATTATCTTTTCCAAAACATGCATAGCTGTCTGTGAGAGGATTGTAGTCATGTGGGCTGTCCCACCATGTTTCGCAATGACATCATAGCCCTGCAACCACACACAGATCTCTGGTTCTTCCTGTTTATTTTTTATGCTGCATGCATTGATGTGTAGGCATTTCAGAGTGATAATTGCACATGCAATTTTCCCTGGAGTGGTGCAAGAGGATCCACCAGAGCCATACAGACTCTTGAGGTAGGTGGTTGGCCTTCTGGTTCTTGTAATAGGGGGTAGCTAAGGAACAATTGCTTCTGCCCTGGTTGGCCTGGCTTATTCCGCAATGGATGCAAGGTCATGAGCATTGCTATTTTGGACCCCACCCCTCCCTGCTGCGATTAAGAGATGGGACTCAGCTTGATGCAAGCAAGGTGTCAGATTTATTGCGTTTAAAGCACCTTCTTATACTAGTTACAAGAAGTGTGTTTCAAACTGATTGGTTCTTACACTAAACCAGGCAATCACAGATTGGTTAATACAAATGAGCCTTTTTTAAGCATCTACTTGCTTTAGCAACAGCAGCAGTTTCTCTTATCTACTTACTTTAGCAACAGCAGCAGTACCTCTCATCAAGGCCACTGTTTTGCAACCACAGACACCCGTGCTCATCTGCACGGAGCCAGTACTCTCTATTCCTTTCTAAACAAAAGTCTTATCTCACTCCTCCCAGGGTCTCTGACCAACAAGTTCCAGCACGTCCTGTTTTATCAACTGGTCTGTACTGGGGGCTTTCTTGAAGCCAGCCAAATCCTGTCCTACACCTCCACTCCCCAGCTTGAGTCCTTCAGTTTAAAGCCCACCACACCAGGTTGACCAGCCTGCTGCAAAAGATTCCCTTGCCTCTTCCAGACTGGTGAATTCCATCCCTCCCTAACAGGTTATAGGTATTGAAGAGTGTCCCATTGCCATAAAAGCCAAAACCCTGACAGTGGCACTAGCCACTTAGCCAGGAGCTGACATGCATATTACGTCTGTTTCTGGCTGTCCTTACAATTAGGGCTGCTAGTGGGATTTTCATAGCCAAATGGTCCATCCTGAATAAGTTCTTTTTTGCATTATAGTACTGCAACAGGCAACAAGGAAAGATTTTCCTTTTTGATGCAAGAGCAGGATTGAACGGTCAGTGAAATCAGTAGAAGTCTTTCTGTTGACTCAAACTAGTTATGAAAGGCAGTAGTCTTATACATGGACTTGCCTATATGCTGCTTTATGCCTTTACATCTCACTCACACATAGTTCTGTGTCTTTTAGAAATAAAAATCTTTATGTGGTAGAAATAGAAATAAAAATAGAAATAGAAATAAAATTCTATTTATGTGGTGTTAGTCAGTATTTCCTTTAGTTTGGCTAAAAGAGTGAAAAATCAGGTCCAGTAATTTTTCCTGCTTTCCTAAAGCACAGAAGATAGATAGAACAGTAAAAGTTGCAACAAACTTCACAGAATTCAGAACTGAGTGCCAAGGGGCTATGCAGTATTTATCAAGGAGTATCAGCAGGCTACATGATACTAGATGTTTTTTTCAACTATAACCAGAGATGGTGAAAATTGTTACAGTTCATTACGCTTACAATATATTAAACTTAGATTAGGGCATCTGGATTTCACTTTTATTCATTTCTGTTATCCTTGTGCCTAGGACCCTTGTAATGGTGTAAGGACTAGGACTCTCTTCAATGGCAGAAATTCCATCACAGTCTTAGCATGGTAAATTAAATAGGGTAAACCAAACAGAGAGTGTTAAAGAACGTTGTAAACTAGTGTCAGCACTACAGTGGAGAAATGGTAAGACGTCACAGAGAGAGCAGAGCTCAGGTTAATGTTTGAAATTTATATAATCTTGATACCCAAACACAGCCCACACCTGCTTGCCATATCATAAAAATGTAAATAATTTGATCTGCTTCATGGAAGTGAATATAGCAGCTGCCCGATGTCATGATGGGTGAGCCACTGAGGCAGCTTTTCAGTGGGTAACTAACAAAATTTAACATTTGCACAGGAAAGATCAGAAGGAGCTTGCTTGTGAGTTGTTATTTTTATTAGATCTTATCATAGAATCCAGCATATTTTTTAGGAAGGTTCATGAAATGGCAGCAATAACATCCATTAAATACTTGTTCAGATTTCTGAGCTCTGTCAGAGTGAAGCTGGAGAGAAAAGCAAGTACTGCAAATTTAATTAAATTAAAATATATGAAATAGTAACAAATGAGACTGCTTATTATTAAGATCTGCTTATTAATGTTTCTGGCAATTACCTGAATGAGGGATAGACACACTTTATTGTTTAACTTCTTTTTGAAGATAATGTGATCACTTGCGTGTGTGGTGTAGTAGAAGATATTTGGCATCTTCTCCATTGTGAGAATCACAAAGACTGTGTCTGTGTGAAGGCACCTAATTTTCTTTATCAAAGTAGCATGTAAGAGTGATAGGTGCAGGCACAGACAGAAGCTGAACATAATTTGTGGAGTTGAATGAATATTGTAGCATCACTTATGAAAGATTTTGGAAAGGAGCTCTTTGAGGACAGTAAAAAAAGGTTTATCTGATGTTTTGAATACTGCTGCTTCCCACAGACAATTATGAAATTAGTAAGGGGAATAATAAGCTTTTAACTTACTTATGTTGTCTCTTGCACATAGGTAAGAAAGAAAGAGATGAGGCATATTAGTAAGACTTTAGCTTTCCAAACTTTAATGAGATAAAATGAAGATTCATCTAGGAACAAGCTGATTTAATGCCTTCTGATCTTTAAAGAGACTTACACTGTGACAAGACCCAGCAAGCTACAGGCTGGTCAATCTCACCTCTGTGCCTGGAAAGATCATGGAGCAGATCCTCTTGGAAACTCTGCAGAGACACATGGAAAATGAGGAGGTGGCTGGTGACAGCCAACATGGCTTCATTAAGGGCAAACTGCACCTGACAAATTTGATGGCCTAGAATGGGGCTAGAGCCATTGTTGGATAAGGGAACAGTAACTGACATCATCTACTTGGACTTGGGCAAATAATTCAGCACTGTCCCACATGGCATTCTTGTCTCTAAATTGGCGACATGGATGTGGTGGGTGGAACATTCAATGGATAAGGAATTAGCTGGATGGTTGCACCCAAAGAGTTGCGGTCAACGTCTCAGTGTCCAAGTGAAGACCAGTGATGAGTGGCTTTCCATAGATGTTGGTATTGGGATCAATGTTCTTTAGCACCTTTGTTGCAGACATGGATAGTGGGATTGAGGGCATCCTCAGCAAGTTTGTCAATGACACCAAGCTGTGTGGTGCGGTCAACACACTGGAGGGAAGGAATGCCATTCAGAAGGACCAGGACAGGCTTGAGATCTGGGCCTGAGTGAACCTCCTGTTCAACAATGTCAAATGCAAGGTCCTGCACCTGAGTTGGGGCAATTCCAACACAAATACAGGCTGGTCAGAGAATGAATTGAGAGCAGCTCTGAAAAGAAAGGCTTGGGGATGCTGGTGGATGAGAAGCTCAATATGAGCCAGCAAAGTGTGCTTGCAGCCCAGAAAGCCAACTGTATCCTGGGCAACATCAGAAGAAGTGTGACCAGCAATTTGAAATCCTCCTCCTCTACTCTGCTTTCATGAGACCTGGAGTACTGCATTCACTTCTGGAGCACCCAGCACAGGAAGGGTATGGATCTGTTATAGCGAGTCCAGAGGAGGGCCACAAAGTTCAGAGAGCTGGAGCACCTTCCACACAAGGACAGCCTGACAGAATTGGTCTTGTTTAGCCTAGAGAAGAGAAAGCTCTGCAGAGACTTTATGGCACAGGGGCTTGAAGTAGATAATCTTCAAGGTCCTTTCTAATCCAAACTTTCTATGATACTATTTACAGCAGTGGACACAGGAAAACCAGTGGATGTGATCTATCTGGACTTCTGTAAAGTCTTTCACACGGTCCCCCACAACATCCTTCTCTCTAAATTGTAGAGATGTGAACTTGATGAGTGGACTGTTCAATGGATAAGAAACTGGTTGGATGGTCATATTCAAAGAGTAATGGTCAATCGCTCAAAGTCCAGATGGAGATCCGTGACAAGGGGTGTCCCTCAGGAGTCTGTACTGGGACCAGTGCTGTTTAATATCTTAATCAATGCTATTGACAGTAAGATTGAGTGCACCCTCAGCAAGCCTGCAGATGACACCAAGCTGAGAAGGTTAACATGAGCCAGCAATGTGCACTTGCAGCCCAGAAGGCCAACTATGTCCTGGGCTGCATCAAAAGAACCATGGCCAGCAAGTCAAGGGAGGTGATTCTGCCCCTTGTGAGACCTCATCTGGAGTATTGTGTCCAGTTCTGGAATCCTCAACATAAGAAGCATATAGAACTGTTGGAACAGGTCCAGAGGGGGGCTACAAAGATGATCAGAGGGCTGGAGCACCTCCCTTATGAGGACAGGCTGAGAGAGATGGGGTTGTTCAGCCTGAAGAAGAGAAGGCTCTGAGGAGACCTTATAGAAACCTTCCAGCACCTGAAGGGGGCCTACAAGAAAGCTTGTAGTGATAGGACTAGGGGCAATGAGTATAAAATGAAGAGGGGCAGATTTAGACTGAGGAAGAATAAGGAAGAATTTCTTCATGATGAGAGTGGTGAGGCACTGGCGCAGGTTGCCAGGGAAGTTGTGGCTGCCCCATCCCTGGAGGTGTTTGAGGCCAAGTTGGATGGGGCCTTGGGCAGCCTGATCTAGTGGGAGGTGACCTTGCCCATGGCAAGGGGGTTGGAACCAGATGATCTTTAAGGTCCCTTCTAACCCAAACTATTCTATGACACTATAATTCTATGATCCCTATGCAGCAGAAACTCAGTTTAAATATTATTTCTTGTGTGCCACAAAAGTTGAATCAAAGCAAAAACAACTTCACCCTTCATCCTGGCCAAATTCAGACACACCTTAGACTCAGTAAGTTTAACTGGCCTCAGTTTTAATCTGTTCTGCAAATGCTATTGATTTTATCAGGTTTGACAATTTTCCTTGAAGCCCTGCCTACTAGAAACCTCTGATTGCGGAAAATCTTCTGATAAATAGTTTTAATTAAGATTTTAACTTTCATGGTTGTGGAGAAGATAGTAAAAAGTGTAGTTCAGTGTGTTCTCTCAACAATAACTTTTGATTAGGATTGGCAGTAAATCAGGGTGGAGAGGGTTGGTATTTCTAGGCTGCTAAATCCTGGAGGGTAGGATAGCCCACGGTTCACTCTGCGTTAGTTGTCTCTTCTTTTCCATTTGCTCATGGACTGCACTTTTCTTTGTCCTTCTCTATATCTTCTCTTTTTGACTCTTGTGGTTTTTGGTAGTTGTAAACTCTTTTTCACTGCAGCTGCTGTAGTAATTATCTCTGTGCTTGGTGTTATTTATCTACACTTCAGTTGAGGGCTTTTCCTCAATTCTTGAACAATTCTTTTAAAGATCTGGGCTTTTAAGGAACTACTGAAGTAACAAGAATGGTCTTCTACTGTGTTAATAACTTTCACGTGTCTTGGGCTAATTTGTCTTCGAGTATTCAATGCAGTGTCTATTTTTGCTTGCTTACCTTCTGCCCTTTTTGCCTTACATAGTATTCACAAGTAATGCCACTTGTCCCATCTCAGGGATTGCTGAAGTCCAATACCATTATTCTGCTCGGTTTTCAGTTTTCTTTCCATGGAAGAGTGGACTTTGTGATTTTTACAGTTATTATACTCTAACAGTTCCTCTCCAGCTACACAAATCTGAACCGCTTGCTTCCCAAATAATTCCCCACTGCTGCCTCTTTTGAAATTATGTCCTCAGTGCACTTTAGATGGATTGTCATGCTGGGTTTCCATGTATGGATGGGCAAAGGCTTCACTGCTACAGTGGTCAATTCTTTAAACACTTCGATGCATGTATTGGGTTTCCATGGCAAGTTTTTTTGTGGCAAGGGGGCTGAAGAGGTGGCTTCTGTGAGAAGACACTGAAAGATGCTTCCACAGACAGAGCCAGTTCCAGCCAGCTCCAAGAAGAACCTGCTGCTGAACAAAGCTCACCACTCAGTGACATTAGTAACACTTCTAGAATCATAGAATCATAGAATATCTCAAGTTGGAAAGGACTCATAAGGATCATCAAGTACAACTCCTAGCTCCTTGCAGGAATACAGAAAACTAAACCATATGACTAAGAGCATGGTCCAGACACTCCTTGGATTCAAACAGACTTAGTGCCCTGACCCACTTCCCTGGTAAGCCTGTTTACTGATTACCCTCCTAGTGAAGAACAGTTTCCTAACGTCCAACCTGAACTTCCCCCTGATTCAGCTTCATTCCATTTCCTCATGTTCTGCCAATGGTCACCAGAGAGAGGAGATCAGCACCTGCCCCTCTGCTGCACCTCTTGAGGAAGTTATAGGCTCTGACGAGGTTACCCCTCAGCCTTCTCTAAACTGAACAAACCAAGTGACCTCAGCTGCTCCTCATAAGTCTTGCCCTCTGTGGAATGTTCACCATCTTGCTTGCCTTCCCCTGGACACACTCAAGGCTCCTCTTACTGAAGTGCCCAAATCTGCACTCAGCGCTTGAGGTGGGGCTGTGGAGTGGGACAATTCCTCACATTCCTCAACCAGCTAGCTATGCTGTGCTTGATGCCCTCCAGGACATGGTTGGCCCTTTTGGTTTCCAGGGTGCACTGTTAATTTATATTCAACTTGCCATTGACCCAGACCACAAGATCTCTTTCTACAAGTCTGCTCTCCAGTCTCTCATCCCGTAGTTTGTATGTATAAGTGGAACTACCCCCTACCAGGCGCAGAATCTGGAATTTGGTCTTGTTAAGTTTCACATAGTTGCTGGTTGTCCAGCTCTCTATTCTATCCTGATCTCTATGTAAGGCCTCTCTACCATCTAGGGAGTACACAGTTCCTCCTAATTTTGTATTATCAAGAAATTATTTCATGTACTGTGACAACATATTCAAGAAAGAGTAAACCATGCTGCACAAGAGCACTTGAGAGACAGTGGGAAAATGTGAAAGAAATAACACTGCAGATACCAAAGTCAGTGAAGAAGGAGAAGGAGGAGGTGCTCCAGGGCTGGAACAGAGATCCTCCTACAGACCATGGTCAAGACTATGGTGATGCGAGTTGTCCCCTGCAGCCCACAGAGGTCTGTGGTGCAGCAGATATCCACCTTGCAGCCCATGGAGGACAACATGCCAGAGCAGGTAGCCAAGCTGTAAAGAATGTTGCAGCCCTGCTCCAGCTATGCTGGAGCAAGTTTCTAACAGGAGATGTGACCTTGTTGGTGGACCCTTGTTGGAGCAGTCCATTCCTGAAGGACTGCGCCCTGTGGTAAAAAACACATGCAGAAGAGCATAAGGAGGAAGGGGCAGTACATACAAAGCATTATGAACTGTCTGCAACCCCCACTCGCTACCCTCCTTCCACTGCTTCTGGGAGGAGGACATAGAAGACATAAAAAGTCTTCTTTTAAAAAGGCTGAGAAAAAGGGAAAGGTACGGGGAAGGTGGTTTGGGGTTTATTCTTATTTCTCATGATCCTACTCTGATTAATTGGCAATAAATTAAATTATTTCCCTAAGTTTAGTTTGTTTTGCCTGTGATGATAATTGGTAAGCGATCTTCCTGTCCTTATCTTGACCCATCAGCTTTTCATCCTGTTTTTTCTCCCTGTCCTACGACAAGGAGGAGGGATAGAGCAGCTTCATGGGCACCAGGCAGCCAGCCAAAATCAACACACCACAGTGTAGTAAAGCAGAAAGCCCATTTCTCTGAGGTATCCTATTATATCACTACTCCTTTTATCCTCCTGTGCATGTTTAAAACTATATTTCCACTCACCTCCTCCTGTGTTTCAGGATAGAATAGGGCTGTTGTTACCAACAGTCCCCAAACTCTTAATTTTTTAATTTTCTCATCTTTTCCTAAGCAAACTATGTGATCTGTAACTGTTTGCCCAAGCATGGCCCCATGATGTCATTTCGGTCACAGCTTTGGTAATTTATTAAAAATTTAATCCCATTCCCATCCACTCCACACACTAGCCTAATTGTTAAAGGGAAATGGCAGGATTTTCTCTGGTAGCTACTCATAAATTCATTTCTGCCTTGTTCAGTTTAGTCCTCTTTTGATACTCTTAATGCTGGATTGAAAGGATTTTGATTATCTTTCTATGATGAATGCAAAGGAACATCAGATAAGTTATGACAAAGGAAGATGTCACTTTTAAGATCGGTTTCTGTGAACCAGCTGTTGCAGAGCATATTGTGTGTTGTGATGGCCATTCAGGACAATAAGAACTCTAAAAGCATAATATAAAACAATACTGAATGTATTCACTGCCAGAAGAAAGATGTGGCATTTGCCCATGCAGCATGTGCTTTTATAAGGAAGAAACAGAGGGCACTCACATGCCCTTTAATCTCTGTTCAGAAATGTCATATCTTGAACAAACTCTGAAGAGCTGTTGTTTGGTTTAACCTTTTCCTCATAGCCTATCCCGAGTATATGTAGTCATAGTGAAGAATAACACGTAGGCCACTCTGTTCATTTAGGTTCTACACTTGTCTGCATACAGCACTGATTCCTAGGGTCACAGCTGATCCTACTTATCGCTCCTCGGCACACTGAGATCCTTGTGCTGAGGAGCAGGGCCAATTCATCTGTGAAGAACAGATAATTCTGTACAGCACCTCGCTGTATAGTGCAGACAAACCTGTGGTACAACACAAGGTCAAGACCCTTTCAGAGTGTCAGGACTCAGAGCCCACACACCCCAACCCTCTTGTGGAGTTGGCTGTTAGAGCTGAAGGCAGCTTAAACTTCATGCGGGTAATCTTTACTCAGGAGCAGCTTTTCAGCTGGAGCTGTCATACACAGTCCTTGCTTAGTCTGTTTTTGAGTTGTTCCTGTGCCTGTCTGATACAGATCCTTACTTTGACACACGTTCTCAGACATGCTTCGTTGCTCTGAGCTTTTCTGGTAATGTGGACTGTTGGCTAAGCCTGGTTAATATCACCGTACACACTCTGCCCTTTTTGCTCAGGCACTGTGGGACAGGACCCTTTCCAGTGTGGACACTGCCTCTGCCTGCCTTCTTGACACCCTCAGCTTCCAGTTGTTTTCCTCTGAGGCTCACCCTGCCCTGGCTGCTCCCTGTCATAGAACTGCTGGAAAGTGAATAACTTTGCAACATGACAAGACTGGAGATTTTATCTACGCTGACAGTGCCTCCATATACTAGGAAAAATCCACCTTATTAAGCACCCAACATTGTATTTTGCACTGTTGGAAAGCATTTCTATAAACCAGTGCCAACAATAACGAAGGACTGAACTTGCTGGGCCAAGAGGTTTGTGTTTTCTACATTCCCTGAAAGTAAATCCACTAAAATTGCTGTGCAGTTCTGCATGTTCATTGCCCACTATTAATGTCTAGCTCTGCCTTGGCCTATCTAAGAGTTGTTTATTCTTGCTGTAGCTGGCTCTGATGAGAACTAGAGGACATTATTCTAAGAATTAAATCTCAGCATTGGGCAACCCACATATAATCTAGTTTCTCCCTGTTCACTTGCTTCCAGGCTGCTGCATTGTAACCTCTTTTACTGGAAGAGGTATTGTTAACCTTAAAGTAGTTAAAACCAAGATTTTGAAATAAGTCAGTGAGGTCAGGAGAAGGGAAACGACGAAGTTACAGAATGATAATTAAATCTTAAAAAAGTATCATTGAAGAGAAAGAGTATACATGAGCTCTTTTTAAGGGAAAGAGGGAAAAAAAAAGAAAGACTTGTGAAAAAGTAGACTAGTTGCTCTCCTGTTATATGCTTAAGTGAGAATCTCTTTGTACCAAGACAAAAGGAAATTGCTGTGGGACAAGGTAGTGTGATTTCCTTTTTTTCTTCCACCGACCTGCTACCTTCTGAAGAGACGACAAAAAATCACATTACATAGTCTTTCTTCAGACTGGAATGAACTCCCACATGAATAGGGAGTGATTTATGAGTCAAGGCCTTATGATGAAGAGTGTGTGAAGAGCACTCATTAACCATGAATTAGATAGCTAGAAGATGAGTGAACTATTACTCACATCATTCGATTATCTAATTATCACTGACAACTGATGCAATCATTCTAATTTATTTGATCAAGGATAAAAGATCTGATTCTAATATTTTTAGGAGAGGTAAAAGCTGTCATTGTGCAAATACAACATTGAATTTACAGGGGATGATTTCCAAGTCTGGACTCAGAAGTGATGAATGATTCATTGCGGTAAAACTTAAATTAATAGTTTTCCTCATGTTTCACATAAAACAGTCTATGTAGAATGTAAAGTCTGCCATGGCCAGCAGTGTTTGAGTGGAGTGGGAGGAGAATTAGAAATCCAAATTCCCACATGGTTACTTCCATTGATCTGAAATTTTAAATTACAGTTCTCTTTCTCAAGTATCAGCTTATAGTCAGTAAAACCTAGTAATAAAAGTGTTTCCTTACATGGTAATTGCTGAGCTGCATGACTAGAAATGAAGTGTTATTTTACATGTATCAGAGCCTTTATTCTGCACGAATATAACACACCTCCACCTTCTGGCAATTCTTTTTTTTCCATGCAGCTTTTGGAGACAACAGATATACACAATATTTTAGAAACAAGTTTGTGCTGATTTATCTGAATGATCAATTGGCTTGTTCCTGAGACTGAGACACTGTCTCCAAATCCATGTTATCCCATTTTATGACTCTCTAAATTAATACTTTTGCCTTTAAATAAAAAATTATATGTATTGGATTTTTCTAGAGCTTTTGAGCACCGGAAGCATTGTTTATCTTTACGTGACCATTAAGACTACACAAGTTTAGGATTTTGTATTATTACAGGATGAAATTTTCACAGTCAAGTGACACCAGGACCGGAACTCTAGAGACAACAAAACTAATAGTACCATTTTAAAGATATGGTAAAACTGCTGTACCTTCAAAAAATGGCAATACAGTTCCAAAGACTGACTGTTTTTTCAGAATGCAATGATGGTTCAGGCTTTGTTTTCCTTTGTCCTTTCACTTGGTGTGTAACATAAGCAAGAGCCTTGAATCAAAGACTGCCACTTAATATTACCTTCCTAGGACAGGTAAATACAACAGATATAAAATTGATGGGATGTTTCTCCCTCAGATGAGAGAAAGTAACTCTGTGTTAATGATCTCACTCACTGACAATTAATTAATTTCTCTTTTCTATGGACAAGCAAATAGAATGAAATCTTGCAGTCAGGAATAGACTTTGCTCTAGATGGTTCTTTTCTTACATGTAAAACATCAGAGTAGTACCTATGGCTGGCTGTGTCTTTTACCAATAACTTTGTGATTGGCTTAATTTGCTCCTAATGAATGTCTGAGAGCCATTCACGCCACTCTTCTGCCACAGCTTTGAGGGTCACTATCGTTGTGTGATCCAAAGCACAGAAAAATGACTCTTCTGAAGTCTTTCCCTTCTTTAGCTTGTCCAGGTTTTTTGATGACCAGTGTCTGACATCCTGCATTTCAGGTTCGAGGCCTCTCAAAGCAAGAGCCTACTTGTTCCAGGCTGGGCAATCAGAGTCATCAGAATGTCTTTAAGGCATTAGGCTGTAGTGAGTAAGCAGACAGGATGGCCTTTATTGCTTCACTCTGTTTAGCTAAGACCTGTGTGCTGAATGAACCCTACAATCACATCATGTCTTAATCACTAAATTAGATGATTTATAATACAAGCCAGAAAAGGTTGGACCTAACAATGAAAGCTGAAGTCTGGCATCTTCACCCTGTAATTTTCTAGCATTGACTGCCATCATGCAGCTTTCAGATTCACAAATGTGACCTGCAGGACCATCAGTTAGAGTCAGACAGGATCTTATGATCCCCACTTCTTTGGACACTGCTGGGACTGCCTTTTCTGAGACCTATTTATGACAGTAGTGGCTATGATTCTTTACATTTGATGAGTAGTCTTAACTTGTTTTAAAGACAGCAAATAGCCTGCTATGATCAGTGCAGTAATAGAGAAAGGAGTGTTAAGAAAGATTTCTAAGTCAAACAGTAGTTTCTGCTTCTGGCTAGTGGGCAAATTTAGGTCTGGATTTGCACTTAAGTGATCAATGATCCACATCTTGAATGAAATTTTAGGTGACAGCTGCTCATGTTGACTAGCTACTGAAGTAAATGATACAGTGGCCCGTATTATTTATGTCTTCATTTTCAAAGTTTGTAACTCCTTTTTAAGCAGAATTACCTACTATGCCCAAGGCGGTGTTCACACCGTGACCATCCCATTTACATTTACAAGTGCTATATTAATGTTATTTGTAACTCATTTTTTTGACAAAGGATATAAAGACACTTATAGACACCAAGTTCTTTCATCCATCCTTTTTCCTACATAATGAGTCAAAACTGCTTTCTGTAAATAGGAAAATAGTACTAGGTTCAGTTGTGACAGAACTTCACTGTGGCAGTCTGCAGGGACATCACCTTTGTACTCTCTCCATATTTCATTATGCATCAGTCCTGCTCCTGAACTCCTAGCATTCCCAAGCAATACTAGTCTGTCCATACTGGGATGTCCTCTCTTGCAGACATCCTTGTTTTGATACTTTCAAAAACCACCTTCTTATTTTATTTCATTTAGCTCAGTATGCTTTGAATATTGCTATAACTATTCCCTTTTGAAATCTTTCACCATCCCCAAATCTTCTTGCAGATCGGTGGCTACCAGAGAATGGCAAGTGCAAACAGGGTTCCTGCAACTTACGACTTTTATTGCAAATGCTCAGCATTGAACTTTTGTTGGTGTCTGTGGTGTTAGTCCACGAAAATAAATCTGGGCATCCTTAGTGTGGAGAACGATAAGTTACAGAATCCAGAGAGCAAGTGCTGAAGGTATGACTATTGTAAAAAATATGCCTACAGCCAGTGGTTCTCTGGCTCATCCAAATCACCAACCCCACATTCTACTGCTGAGAAGACTGTCTTGTTCAGATGCAGCCTGGGGTTGTTGGCTGTGCTTACAATGTTTGCAGAATGAGCGGAACCTCAGAGCTGTTCAGATGAATCGGCACAGTGGTTTGTAAGATGTTGTTTGGCTCTAAGTAAGTTTTGGTTGCATGTAGCTGATTGGCTAATGAGAAACAGAAGCAGAAAACAGCTGCATATTTTCACTTTTCTTCCGAGGCAATACTCACTGTTTACTTTTTGAGGTTTCTGACTGCCCTCAGTACTATGCTCTTTTTTTTTCTTTTTAAATGAAATACAAATACATTTTCAGTGTTGGAATTTGTTGAAATCTTGCTTCAGCACAGTCTTGGGAATTGTATACCCCTCAGCACTTATTTCTTCCCTGACAGCACCCATGACAGTGATCCTCAAAACTCCACATATGAGGTTTTACACCTCTAAATGGACAATTGCCTCCAAAGTGACATTGGCATTTATAGCTCCAGAATCTTGCAACCATTTCCACATCAACAATTATGACAGTCACTTGGGGTGGCACTTTTCAAATCCAGAAAAAGAATATTTTTTGTCTTCTCTATGTAATTTATTTTTCTGTTCTTATGCTAGTGCTCCGAATAGCAAGATATTACAGCTCCATCAAATAAGTAAAATAAAGGAAATAGTCTGTCTTGATGACAAATTTACAATAAAGCTTATTTCTCATGTGAGATTTGCACTAACAGAAAGATATACTTCAGAAACTGCCCTATTAGTTTTTCAAGAGATTATTTTTTATTAGTTGTTTTCACTTCCACATTTCTCAAGGCACTACTGTTCTTTGCAAATACAGTTGTGGGTAAATGAGACATTTGTATTGATTTAAACCTGCTTTGTTAAATATGCTTGAGCTTTTTCGTTAGTGCACTGTTACCACCTTGTGGCCATTTAGGCCATCTATTATTGCACTCGGAAGAATAGGACATGTATACTTCTAAATCGGCAGACTTCTCTGCTGTACAGTTGTCCTTTGCTTTCAGCTGGATACACAAAAATTAGAGAACTAAAGCATCAAGAATTACCAACCCTAACATGTTCTGCATATTGCTTTCAAATCAAAGCTATATATTTAAAAAAAAGAAAAGCGATAAACTTGTCCTGCAAATACTTGAACCTTTTATTCTGGAAACCCTTACAATGTTTCCCTCAAATTTCAGTAAGCTGTAGCTGTTTCCCTTTAGAAAAAGAATCTGAAAGAGTTGCATTAGAGACCATAGTAACTGTCTTGAGACATACTGGTTCAGCAGCAAAGGGAAAAATTATTCCCATATCCGTGGTCAATAAAATAAGTTCTTGGTAGAAAAGGCAGAAAGAGAAGTTCAGTTCTATATAAGGAAACACTTTCTAATAATAAAACACAGGGAAGCAGTCACTGGCTACCTTGTTGGAGGGATTTTGGAAAATTTTAACAGTGGAGATCTTTAAACAAGCACTCCAGATATGATTTATGAGCAGCTAACCTTCCTGTGAACTAAAGCATAATAATTATGAACTCTTTTTGCATTTCTTTCCTACCCAATAGCTTTACAAGCTGAATTACAAGAATACAAGAATTATTGGACTTGCAAGTGGGAAAAGAAGTGTCTTTGTGAGGAATTCCTGGCATTTCTTTGGTAGATTGGTGGGTTTGAATTTTGATTTATTTGTGTGGTGAAAGGATGCAATGACAAAATAGTTTCTTAGAATTTCTCCTTAGATTTCTTCTATCTTTTCTCTTGTATAAATTAATAAAGCAACAGCTACCAAAGCTCTAAGGATTACCAGAGGCCATATTCTTGCTTGTATAGAGCCTTAAAAAAATCATTTCTTGACACAAATTTAGCAGCTGCACTATGTATCTATCTCCAACATTAGCATCAATCTCCAAGATTTCTCCTTTACTCACTTTAAAAAAAGGTGTCAGCCTCAAGGTAGGCACAAAATCAAGTCACTGCTGGCATACACTTACTTCCAAATACTGCAGTTTAAACACTCTATGTATCTTTATCACTGAAAAAGAAAATCCAGAAACCACAGGCATGTCCACTTACTGCTGTTGGTTTCCAGAATCCCAGCAGCATAGCGTTAGCTTCCTATTTCAGCTGTAGTGGCTTGCCTCTGTTGAGAATAAACCCCAAATAGACAAATAAACCAAGTAGCAACATGAAGTCATCCTTGAAAAAACATCTATTCTTACGTTACCCCTTAAGACTGTGTTTTCAGCTGGTATAAATACAGAAATCTCAGAAATCAACAAATTGTTTCAGTTTTTACCATCCTAGCCTTTGGCATTCTAGCTCCACAGTAGTAAGATACCAAGCAAGCTGGGCAGAATGCTGGAGAGCAGCCCAGCAGAGAGCAAGACTTATGAGGAGCAGCTGAGACCACTTGGTGTGTTCAACTTACAGAAGGCTGAAGGGTGACCTTGTCACAATCTACAACTTCCTCAAGAGGGGCAGGCGCTGATCTCCTCTCTCAGGTAACCATTGGCAGGACATGAGGAAATGGAATGAAGCTGAATCAGGGAGAAGTTTAGGTTGGACATTAGGAAACTGTTCTTTACCCAGAGGGTGATCAGTCAGTGAAACAGCCTTTTCATGTCCGAGTTCAAGGAGCATCTGGACCATGTTCTTAGTCATATGGTTTAGTTTTATATAGTCCTGCAAGGCACAGGGCATTGTATTCAATGATCCTTATGGATCCCTTCAGCTCAAGGTGTTCCATGATTCCATAGCTCTATTCTACCAAGCTCTTTTACAATTATTATTTCCAAATTTTAAAAGTTTACAAAAAACATCTGTCATCAAAACTTTTAAAGCTGTGTACAGTGCAGTGCCATTGATATGTGTGACCAACTCATGACTGAATTATAACCCTAATTGCTAATAGAGCTTTGGAGCTGGCGCAACTGAATAGAAAATGATCCTGTGTCACTTCTGATTATGATTTTTCTAGGAAGTACCGTTAGAGAGCTGAGAATGTAAGTGCTGTGATACCAGGTAATGATGAGGGATTCACATATACAGGGTTGTGCATACAGTACTCTCTGGATTTTCTCAGAACATGAATGTATATTCAGTGTTACTTTCTATATTTATCTTTTCTTTCTTCTAAAGGAAGGTCTTTCCTGCTGAAAACCACAATTTTAAGTTTTTATGTGGTTTTAGTATTATTAATTCTAAACAGAATTGGAGTTCTGTAAAAGATTATCCCAGATTGTATAGCATTGTATTGTTTTCAGAAGGAAGTGCAAGACCCAGTTTCTAGCACAATTTTAAGCATTATGATGCAAAAGTCTCCTTTCAGAGGAGATTTGATGCTCTCTGCGTTATAAACTCCATCCTTCCATGCCTCTGTTTATTTTTGTTGTAGGGACTCTGGCACTGTCATAGTGTATGCAAACTTGCCTGACTGTATTTGCCAGTACAAGGTGTTGTGTTGTGCAAGTGGGAGATGCGTCCCATGTTATACATGGGCCCAATTATAATGTTGCTATGTATTTACTCGCCATTTTGCTAGCAGTTTTTTGGACTTGAGATGCTGTGCAAGATAATTTTATTTGCTGTCTAACACCACATTTGTGCTTACATATATGTAAACCAGTAATGACAAAGACTAGCTCTTGATAGTACAAGTTAGTAGTATTTTCCAGGCTTTCACCTAGAAAGGCTCAGATTTTTTAATGTATTTTGGCATCCTAAAACTCAGATTACTATCAAGTTGGATTTGTAAGTGCACACAAGTTCTTGCTATAATAATGACTAGATTTCATATAACTAAGAGTAAAATGAAATTTCAAATCTTGTCAGTAGTTCAACACTTGACATCCTTACATGCCTCAATAAATCCAGTCAATTGTGTTTCTGCATGTCAAAATAACCTAATGCCTCAAAGAAACTTTGTTCTTGAATCAATTTTGAAAATAGGAGCTTAGTATCTTTCACTGCTTTGAATCTTCTGAAAAATATATCTCAAGTCTGTCCACAGATATGATTCCACTCTGAATTCACAAAACGCTGAGTTGTTAAAAAGGATTCATGTATTTTTTTTAATTTTCCCCACAAAGGAAAGCATCCTTTGTGTCTGGCTGAAGCAAAGGATAACACGTATGCTTATTAGCTACTACAGATCATACAAGGAAAAAATGTTACACCTTCTTCCCTTCACCCATCCAAGAATATCTGCCTTGTCAACACTGTCACAAATATTAGTTATTGGTATTTACTGTGTTTTATGCTAGTAGCTAGCTAGAATGGGTAGGAAAATACCAAAATAATGATTAACATTAATATTTAATCAACCTGGGGTTTGGAAACAGATGTTTGAGGGTAGTGGCGAGAGATAAACTAGAATCATAGAATGGTGTCTATATTGTGTACTGAAAAAGGAATCCAAACAAAAAATGGATGAAAAGGTAGAGAAAAATGTAAGTATTTTGAAAAAAAAAAAAAAGATTATATAGTTAGAACTACAAAAAATGAAGTAAGATTTCACAGATATGGAGAGGTTTCTAAAAAATACTTACACAGTAAGTACACAGTATAATTTTTCAATGGCTAGAACTAGTCACTAGTACTGAAGGCCCAAATTGACAGATGTATTTAATGAATAATGTACTTTTCAAGTGGGAAGGAAGAGTAATTCTTGTGCAATAAGGAGAACATAGCTTTTATTTCTGAAATTATATTCAGCATAAGATCTGGGATTTATTAAAATCAGCGGTTTTTTTATACCTGGATAAGGGTAGATCTTAACTGATATAAACCTACTTTCAAGGTCATCAGTACCACTATACTGAGTTTTATAGTCAGGATTTTGGATTTACTGTCTTTAAAGAGGTGTATATTTAAACAGTGACTAAGTAGGTGATCAGCATGATAGCAAAGCAGGCACACTTTGCAAAAGTGTGCTTTGAAAAGTGGTGCAAATAGGTAACACTTGGCTGTAAAAACATGCTTATTTTTCCTGTGTGCTCCTACTGGTTTTCTAAGTCTTAGGGCCAGAGTTCATTCTGCTTGATTTGAAGAAGCAAACCAAAACGTCCAATCTAAAAGTTTACTCTAGATTCAGAGCCTGGTCTCACTCTCTAGCTAGTAGTGAGCAGAAGGTGGTTCAGATCTTTGCTTAGCAGAACTGCCCTCTTTAGTTCATGTGCCCAAAGCTCCCTTGAAAAGTCCTATAAGAAGTTACCCAATATGAGTGTCCCCAAACACTAATTTGCAGAAGAGGTGCACAAAATTCTCATATAAATCTTTAGGGTTTTAATAGCTACAGAGAACAATAGATGTGAAAACCACCAGAAAGCTAATGATTTCTAAAATCAACTATCTTTCAGATTAGGAGTTCAAGAGGTACAGAATGTCTCTATAAAATTGAGCTTAGAGAAGCAAGGTGTGATTCCCCATCGCTGACATTTCAATAAATAGTAATCAAAGATGCTCGTTCTACAAAAAGGCATAGGAATTTATGTTAACATAAATAATCAGAGCTTCAGTTTTAAATCTTTGTCAAGAAATACTACCTTTACGCTGAATCACACAGAATCATTAGGTTGGAAAAGACCCACTGGATCATCGAGTCCAACCATTCCTATCAATCACTAAACCATGCCCCTCAGCAACTCATCCACCCGTCCTTTAAACACCTCCAGGGATTGTGACTGACCCACCTCCCTGGGCAGCCTGTTCCAGTGCCCAAATATAGGTGTATGCAAATAGTAGCCACTATATTCATAAATCAGATCAGTTATTTTCTGATACAATTTTTTAATGAAATAGAATCATTTCAGGCAAATATATGACCTCATAAACATTCTGAATGGGAAATTACAGAAGCAATCCATTCTAAATTAATTATTTAACTGTAAGTGATAAATAGACAACATTTATATTGGAAGCTATACCAAAGGCAAGAAAAAATAGTAATGTTTTATTCTAATTTGTGGAAGATTGTGTTCTGGTGTTTTAGAATTTCCCCTCAGACAGATATTTCATGGGAGACTTATGTCTTCTAGCACTCAGAAAAGCTGTATGGTTTGCATGTACTTAATTAGCAGAAAATCTGTGGAGTTGAGTTCAATTAGAAATGCCACAGATAATGAACATACATAAGTTGAATGTCAGGGGAATTTGATTAAATATTTGGGAACAATGTAGTTCTTTACAAGCAAGGAGAAAAATAATTCTGATCTGCATCTCAATTCTGGCTTTTTAAGGATCATTTCTGTGAGGTGCTGAGTGTTGTACATGAATTGACAAATACCCTATGATCTGAGGTATTAAAAATTTTAACAACTGACATTCATCTACCAAACTACTGAAGCTGAGTACTTGAGCAGCCTGTGAGCTGCAGTTTTCTATGGCTGGTCCATGTCATACTCAGTCATCACAAAAATAAGTATCAGAATTATTATTTGCATTTATTTAAAAATAAATGATAGAACACAAAACAGCAATAGGAGTATTGCAGTCTAATAACGTACTTTGTTAACTGGTGAAAAATCATTTGTTCTGCTGATAACACTCAGCTCTAAACATTTTTTTATCCTCATATCTGTCTTAGAAATCTTCTGAGGTGATTTGTATCCTTGACAAATCACAAAGTACATGGTGTCCATTTCTAACTTTTAGCTTTTTGTATCATGTATTCTGAAATAGTGTAAAAATACATTTGTTCCTTTTTCAGTCAGCTATTGATGTGTTGCTTCATATACCATCTCATATCATAACTCCTCATCTTGTTTGAAAGCCAGAAGAACAGCTAAGAAATTGACAGAATCTTTTGTAAACTAACTTGTACGAAGCTTCTTAGTTATCTTAGAAAGCCAGGCAAAAAGGGCTGTAGTTTGGGTTTAAGTATGGTAACATTAAACTCGAAAGTGGAATTAAGTCAACCACAGTATCAAGACCTCTCAAATGCCCTCAGTATTCTGAGTCCTATTTACTTTTTCTGTGCTAATTTTGCAGTCTGACCTTTCCATCAGTAGACAGACAGGTGGGAAAACAGGTGTATCTTGTCAGTTGCTCAATGGCCTCCTAATCTGAATAGACTATTTTATGGCAGCTGTACCAGAAGAAATACCCTCTTTTATGCTGGACTGTTCTGTGTTTAAGTATGTTTAAGTAAGACTATCTGAAAGGAGAAATACTCTATAAGGTTAAACCTTTTTGCTTATAGATAGTATTCATTTTTGTAGAATTCTAAGCCAAAAATTTGTACTTTCCAGTTTTCTTTTTTAAGCTGGCATCAGATGCTGTGCAGATGAAGCCCTATTCAATTAATCCTTGAATTATGGATCACATTCTAAGGTTTTTTATAGCTCTGTGCCCATGTATCCATAATGTGTTCTAAGAACCAATTTGATTAGGCTTTTTGAGATAGTGGTTTCATTCAGGCCTTGAAGGATTCATCTTCTGTGAATATAACTGCTTCCTTTGAGAACCTATGGCCTCCACAATGTCCTGTGCCTGTTAGTAACACAATTTCATCTTGAGGTGTATAGAAATGTGTGGGTTTGAAAATGTTCCTTCACAACTTTATCAGATAATTGTTAAATCCTGGGTTATGTAAAGAAGTGAATTCACCAAGCACTTCTACCACAACATGCAACAGAACCATCTCTCTCCTTACTAGTCTCTTTCTCTAGCTAAAATCTCAATCTATTTAGTGTCTCTGCATATAGAAGTCTTCCCCTGTTGCTGAAAATATTTGTCACTTTTCTCTTAGCTTTTCTGGTTCTACAGTGCTTTGTTGTTTTGGGTTTTTTGGGTTTTTTTTGCAGTGCAACTGGTGTCACAGTTGGCAGTGGCGGCATAATGATGTATTCTGGGTTGATTTTGGCTACTTTCATTATAATTCCTGATATTGTATTTGCTTTTCTAACTGCTGCTGAAGTTTAAAATTTTTTTTTTTTTAGAGGACAAAGTACAATGAGTTTAAGCTATTTTTCCAGAGATAATTTAGACCATCAGTATGTGTATGCAAAATTAGAGTTGTTTTTCTCTGTGTAAATTACTTTGCTTGCATCACCACGTAATTTCATCTCCCATTTTATTGTCCAGTCATTCAGCATCATGGAAGCCTTCTGTTCATTGTCAGAGCTAAATTTGCATGCTGAGTAATTTTATATCACTGGCAAACATTACAACAAAATGTTACTTTTTCAGACTTTGGTGTTTGTTTTAATAGTGCAGATATGTGTTTGACCTAATGCTACACAAAAGTGGGATACAATACATGCAAATGAGAAAATAAATGAGGAGGAACCAGTTTCAGATTTTTTATTATTTTCTACTGAAACTTCTACCATCTTCTTGTCTTTTTGCCCTGTTGCAACCAAATACTTTCAAATTGTGGTTTTAAAGGCCATCTTCTATCAGGCTTGTCTTGGAAGATGACTTTGCCATTCCAAGTACTTGCAGAATATAGGTCTGAGACGTAGCGATGTAAGGCATGCTTTTAATAAAATGTTAATGAATAGTGTTACTAAAATTTACCTAGAATGCCCTTTTGTTGTTTTTGCCTTTTTGTTTTTGCAAATATAAGAGCTGTAGAGGTGGAAGAAAGAGTCTGAAAATCTTACTTCTCTCTGTGTTTTGGCATATTACCAGTATGTATTTGAATGCAGTAATTTTTAAATGAATGTGCCTGCTTCTGATAATTAAAGTGATCCTTTCTGTTTTTGTAAAATCTATCCATCCAGTACAATTAGTGCTTGTGGACCTCCTTGCTTAGATAGTGATGTAAATCTTCAAAGAACTTGATCCAATGAGTTTTCAGTATTTCAAATAATCTCAGATCTCATAATTTCAAATAAACATTCTAACACAACCATTCCAACTTTAAAGAGCTGACAATATGCTATTTTGTTTAAGTAATAACTGTTCTCTAAACTCAATTTCTTACCCTATTTCAAAAGAAAATAAATTCAATGCTAAGAATATGTTCTTTTATTTAATCAAAAATTCAGTTGCTTTGCCACAGAAGGATGGCTTGTTACCAAGTTCTGCAAATGTATACTGGTTCTTAGCACTCAATGAACCAAAGTTCATGGAAGTCAATAAAAAGAACGTCTGTTGAATTTAGCGAGCTCTGCTTCAAGTTTATGATGGGAAATGTGCTCAAAAATCCATTGAATCCAATGCATACTTCGTACACGTTGGAAGGTAAACATTAGATCAGAGCAATTATTAAAGGAAGAAAACAAGCTGATTGACAAGGTGAGATAAGATTCTGGGTTCAAATTAGACACTAATGGCTTGACACCTAGAATGTAATATGCTATGCTGAAAGCGGAAAACACATTAACTAATAACATTCTGCAAGATTTTTGTCAGTCTATGCACCCTAGCACACAGCAGCATTTTGAAAGGATGCTTTTTTCATTGCACTAAGCAGAGAGTGAAAGTTATTTGAATGTGAAAAAACATTATAAGACACTGTATCTTTGCAAACCTTTCCTCATTCTTGACATGATACTTATTGTGTATAGGCCTAGCATTCCTGTTGCAGTACATCAAAGTTCTTCTGTAAGAATTAAGCATGTATTCAAATGCTTTTCAGGACTCAGACTAAAGCATCTTACTTTTTTTTAATCTTGGAGTGGATAGAAGAGTTTCTTCATTAAAGAATCCAGAGCCAGTATTCTTGGCAACACAGGAATAGGAATGGTACACATGGGGTTTGTATAAACCTATCACCTGTACAGGACAGTTAAATTTCTATTGTATGGAGTTACGCTTCGGTCAGTGGCTTGCTCTATTACAGGCAAATAATATGAAATTGAAAAAAGAACATGAGTTTATTTATGAGTCTATGGAAGTATGAACAGGAAGTAGACACATATGTACCCTAAAATGCTCTGCATGGCAACAGTTTGAAGTGACTGTTCTTATTTTTCATTAGCTAAAGTACTCAATCTGCTGTATTTATGTTTTATTTTTACTGTAATTTTGCAGTGTATAGAGGCACTGTAATTCTACAATTTAACCCGGGCTTTGTATATGACTTATTTTGTGCTGTTACATATTTATTTTTAAAATGAAACTATGTTTTTGCTCTTTATTTTTATTTTATCATTTACCTACAGAAAAATTTTACCATGGCAAAATTTTACAGTATCACAGGAGAGTTAAAAATAAATCTCAAACAAACAAAAACCAGAGGGCAGGATGCTGTTTACCATTTATCAGATTAATGCAAACATTGCTTCTCATCTTCAGCTCATTTGGATATTCTGTTTAGAACTCAACCTAAATCTACAGTACAACAACAACAACAAAAAAAAAAGCGTTCTTCAAGACTGGTTGGTTTCCTCTGGTGCAGGTAGTTTATCCAGTGCTCCCACATCTGCAAATAAAAAAAAGAATTAACACACGTAAGTATGCATATTAATCTTAACAATTAAACAATTAAATCCAATTTCAGGACTATACTCTTATCTTTTTTTCTCTCAGTTATAAAAGGCACATCCTTGAACTTTCTATATTTTCATTTATAAATGATTGTTTTTTTCTTTTGAATGTTTAAGAATTTCTTCCTGCTTTCCTTCCACCTTTCTAGAAACAGCTGTAACAGAATGACAGTGACATTATTTCAATTTTATTACATCAATTGATACTACTGGATCTCATCATCTCAAAAGTTTTAATATTATCCAATTATGGCTGCCATCCTACAGCCTGCTCTACATGGGAAGCCTTAAAATCCGGAGGGAACCATTTTCAAGAGAAAGAGCTACAGGCCATTTTTTAGTTATCATCAAGATACTTAGTTGAAATATCCACTTTATCTTGCAGATTGAATTGTATGTCTAATCTGAATACCAATTCCCTGAATGTGAATCTCAGGAGTGGGAGTTCTCCTCTTTCCCCTAAAGGAACACACATAAACCAATATATCTAATGTAATAAAATTTCATTTAAGCAAAAATGTTCAAATGTCTCTACCACAATAAAGTATGTTTTTTCACCTCCTAAATCTACAGTTCTGATTTTGCGTAACAGTTTGTACTAGGTCTGGCCAACAAGTTTTATTAAGCAATAATATGACAACATTCCACACTTCTTTTTAAATCTGGGAATACACAAACTGTCTCAGGGAGAAGCCATTTTATATGAACTGGAGATTCTTTTTTTGTGAGGACAGAATATACCATCTTTTCTGACTAAAAATAGTTGTTTGTCATCATTATCCTGAACAAGGACTTGTAACTTAGAGTTACAGTACCGCCTTTATAATTCCTCTCCACGACAAATGAGCTAATTTTTATTTCTATGAGATGCAGGTTATTTTCTTGCCCAACTTAACAGCTCTTAACCTACTTCTCAATATGTTTCACACTGTTTCTGTTGTGTTTGGTTATTGGTTTCACTTCCTAGGCTCATATAAGCAGGGTAAAGGAGTGTTTAGGGCTCGTCTTCACAGCAAGTAGCACAATAAACAAGCTATTACTTTGTCCACAGCAAAAATACACACTAATAAGCTAAATACATATTTGAAATATCTCAGGCCCTTAATACTAACCATAAGAGGCTTTGTTTCAAGTGCAAAGTTGATTCAATAAACACTGGGTGAGAATTATTTCTCTTGGGCAGATGCAAATCATTTAGAAAATCATTTGGAAAAAAGATATCTTGAATTTTGTTTCCTAGATATGCAGAAAATGAACAGATATTTTTAAAGTCTCTTTTAATAACAAAATTAAAATACAAATGTAACACACAGTTCTTTATAACTACTCCACAGCAGACACTTCCCACAAAATTGCTTATAATTTTTTGTATAAAAGGTAAGAATATAGAAATTACAGATTTATTGAATTGTCTACTTTCTGAGCATTCTTTAAACATTTGCATTTGTTATTATGTCTTATAACATCTTGTAGATAGTTTTAGAAGGGCTGAAGAGGGTTTTCTTAAAGCTCAGAATTATAGGGATTTTTTTAAAAAGCAAAACTGACAGAAACTCAGGAGCAGCCAGATTTCTTTTTCACTTAATGCTATAATAAAGCTAGCATTCTTAACGAATCAACAGCAAGGTCAGTTTTACAATTCTTGTCACAATTTTGAGACCACACAGACTTTTTACTAGCAGAATTTTGAGCTGTTGACCAACATTCAGCTTGGTACTTTTGAAGTTTTATAATGTGACTTTATTGTAGTTTCTTCTGTCACTAAGAAGTGATTCAGGATTTCAACCAACTGTTCTTGACATTAAACTGAGTTCTTACTTAATTTGCTATTGAATTATTTTATACTAACCTCCCATGTAACCAGATGGAATTTAGTTTGTTTTCAACTCTTCTAAAATCTTGGTCCATACAATTTTAGTAGTAGCTGTTATTATTTTCACAGTGGCCAGAGTAATCAAATGGTACTAGAAAGCCTGGCATGTTGCATACTCATTGACCTGCAGTTTGGCAGGACTACCTGCACTCTCTAAATCAAACCTATTCTCAACCACACTAAAACGGAATCAATAGTTGCTTCTCCTCAACCAGAGGTACTGTACAAAGTTTCATGTGCTCAAATCTATAGCAGGCATGTACATTCAAGGATAGTCTTATCTTCTCAGTAAATTTCACACCACAAAATGCGATAGATTAAAAAGGTAGTCACCAACCTTTAAGATGCAAGTAAGTCAAAAATTCATTTACTGTGCGCACAATGTTTTCATCAGCCAGGGGTCTTCCAAGTTTCCCTATAAAACAAGTTGGTTATTACTTACTGTTAACAGGGTATAAAGATTTATTGTATGTGACATTGCAGCTAGGTTCATCAGTACTCTGAAAAAAACCTATCATCTGAAATGTCTTTTTCCTTAAAATCCTTAATGGAAAAACCCTAACTTCATTAAAGAGCAAGGCCATTTTAAACTAGGTAACAGAATCAACATTGCCCAGCATAGAAGCTACTTTGACACCTTAATGGTCATAGTCTTTAAGGCCTTATGAGTTCCACTGCAGAAGAGAGTTATCCTCTCTTCTCACCTCTGCTTTGTGTCCACTAGACTGAGATTAAATGTAAATTTAGCAAAGACAATCATCAGCTATGCAAAACAGAAGTTCTTTATGTAGCCTTATTATGTTCCCAATAAGCCCCTCAAGTGATATAGAAGTTATTTCTATCCCAAACGCTAGGCTTGGGATTTTACTAGAAGCTCAGAAAGCTACATTTTTGTTTATGTATCTAGAACAATATGCTCCTCTTTGCTTTTGCCGAAGTAGGTCTTTTGATGCTTTATAAATGACCTGATTTATCAAGCTCCCTGGGAGGTTGAGAAGTATGTGTTCTTTGTCTATTAAAAATAAATAAAGGAATATCTTTTCACCAAAAGGATAGAGAATTGGTTTATGTTACAGAACAAAGGGTAGGTGACTTCCCTGAGGTTTTCAGTTCTCTGCACACAACAGATTGGTACCATTACTTGACTGATAGCCCATTATTACAACACTGAATATACTGTCCCTTGATGTTATGATAGGGGACACTTTTAATCTCAGAAACCTGTTATGGATTTTTGTTGAGATTAGTCATTATTATATTAGTAGTTTATTGACCCAGATTTTATTATCAATGTGATAGTTATTGGATAAATATTTTTCTTTAGTGACTTGAGCATACTGTACATGTGTATTTCTATATACTCTGCTATTAACTTTAATTCTGTATAGCAAATTACTTGTAGACTCTAGTAAAGAAACAGTTATGTTCATGGAATTTAAAGATTTTCCTGATTATACTCACAGGTTTTTTTTTTTCCTCCCCTTGTACCTAGTGTTATATAACTAACACATCTTACAAGTTCTTCTAGGTTATTTGGAGCACTTGTGAATTTTGTAGTGTTCTTTCAAGAAGAAAGAGAACTCCTTTGTATGAACTTTTACAGTAATAAGGTGTACTTATATTGCCATTTTAAGATATTTTTGTAAATAATCAGTAGATTTTAACTAAAAAAAAATCCTTCGTTTTCAGTTAAAATAAGAATCGAGACTGTCTTATCCAGTTTTTATAGACAAATCCCCTTTGGATGGGAACTCTATAATAAGCTTCACTTTCAAAGAAAACTTTGGATGAGAGAAGAGAATCTAAACTTGGATTTATAACAGAGGCAGTTATATAATTTTCAGGTCCCATCCAGAGAACTTGAGTTGGGTTTTCTTGTAATTGTGCGGGTTCAGGAGTACCTGTAAAAGGAGCTAGTAGTATATCCACACATGGCAACATCTTGCAACATCACCTGCATTGTTATATTACAAATGCCTTCCTTTCACACTGTTTCTTACTGTCAAGATATTATTTTTACACCAGTATTTGAGGAAGTAGGTTCTTCCTTTTTCTTTTTTTATTTCCCTTTTTTTCTTAAAAACAAAACACAAACCAATTAAAACCCAAAACACCACATACGCAAAACCCTGTTACATAAACGTGTACCAGAACTAAACTGGCAGTCATTCTGAAGGTGTAAAAACTAAATGCATTAATGTTTCTGTTCTACTTACAAAGTAATTATGTCAATAAAATTATAATTAAGCACATTTCCTTTTTTATTAGCTTATTTTGTGTTTGCTGCACTTACATTGGGCTGGATGGATTTAAAATAGCCTGTGAGAGCACTGAGACTGTGACTTTTTCTTCCCTCATTAATGCAGTGATGAACGCAATAGTATTCAAGTACGTACTGCTTTATTTGCAGTGAGGAAGAGATCATTCTTTGTTAGCCTATAGATGAGATTCGTTCCAGCTCACTTCAGAGGTCTGTGGCAGATTTAGTTTCTCCACAGGAGAAAGAAACATTCTTTTTTTCCTAGAGAAAGGAACATTCTTTTTTTTCTAGAAGTTTCCAAACCTTATCCTGAAGTAGGTGTTCAAAAAAGTGTCTTGCTTCTCTTCATTAAGGCAGTCTAGACATACATTGCAGAGGCTGAACTTTGGATGATGAACCCAGATGAAGGCTGCATCATTTTCGTTGCTATTAACTAAGTTCTGATGCATGCAACTTCATAACAACATATTGACTTGACTTCAGTTCTCAGCCTTTTAATGAAGATAATCCATCTTGTTTAAATAAAGGAAATGCTGTGAGACTTAAACACAGACAATTTTTTTTTTTTTTTTAATTTTTTTAAATAGTGAAGACTGTTAAAATGTAATCAGTGCCACACAGTTCTGAGGCCTGGTTTCAGCTCTGGAGTATCAGAAATAAAGAAAAAAATATCTGAGCACTTCTATAGCTTTCCCTACTGAAAGAGTCCTTTATGAGCTCACTTCTCTGCTGAAGGAAATTAACTCTTTAAAATCTAGGTTTACATTAGAAATGTTTATTTGAACATATGAAAGGAAAAAAACCTAGGTTTATTCAAAGTAATGTGATGTACTATACCTTAAAAGCAACATAACTATGGTACTTTTCCCCTATGCACCAAGATGTTTTAAACTATGACTGTGTACGAAGAGCATATATGAAAGAAAGAAAAATTTGGCCATTCAGTGTTTATTAGGATTTTTGTTAAAGTGCAGGAATAGCCTTATAGTTAGTCAACTCAAAGCAAGAAAATAAATTACTAAGCATAAAACCAAATCAACACTACTGGCTTTCATAATTTCATTACCTGCTTTCATATCCTCATCAGGCTGTATTTCACGTTTACCAGTGAAACCATGTTTGTCATTAAAAGATCTGTGGTTATCTACTGCATCTACAGAAATTAAAAAGCATAGGAGTTAATTGTCTTAACCTTTGCTATGTTGCTTGATTTCCGTGGATTTGAAAGAAAAGATCATGATGGGCACTTTTTACATACAAAATGAAAAAGAAGCAATTAATGTGCCTCTAAATAAAATTACCTTTCTTCTGAATTTTTGCTTAGGATTTATACCATTTATAGACCCAGTCCTGTACTACATACTTGCTGAAGCTATTACTGAATTCAGAGGAAGACGTAAAGAAAATTAAAGTTTACACATACGCATGTAATTTTGGAAATTGTTTTTGCTACTCTTTCCTCTAGTTTTTAGGAAATGTTGCAAATGAGTTTGCTCAAAAAAAAAACCAACTGCAAATAATTTACATGAATAACCTTCAAAAAGGTTATTCTTATATGCCCCTGGTGCCTCTTTTCTGTCCCTTGCAATGGGCATTTCCTTCATCAGTAAAAGCTGATCAATAAGATCTACAACAAAGGATGATTCCTCTTGTTCAGTCTTAGATAAACAGCACTGTGACAAGTATATTCCCCAACAGTACCTTTATTGATTTAGTTAGATCTGCTTCAGGGCAAATATACTTCCAGACATTCACCGAACTAGTTAATATATTTAAAATGTATTAGTCTTTTTTGTTTGTTTGTTTTGGCATCTTTAAGGTTAGTTAAAAAGAATTAAGAGAGTCATAGTAAGTATTTGTCATGTATTGCTGAGACTGAAAACACTGAAAATGTAATAACACCCGTTACCAATATAACAAGAAATAACGGTAAAAGGACAGATATTTGAAACAGGTTAGCACTGCACTTCACTTTCCTTATAACCTACATTTGTGGTTCCCCATCTTTCTAAACCAATTTTGTATTTTAAAGCCCCTTTACACTAAATACTTTTCACAATGAACTGTTAATATTTACAGTCATGAGTTTGTATGTTATTGCTTCAGTTTGCATTGCCTTAACAGAAAAAAAAAACCAAACAACTAGTATATTAAAAAAGACAAGCAGCATTTTCAAATAGATTTAAAGATGAAATCTGAAATAAATTGGAAAGTGCCAATATGTAACTTCTTTTTGTCCTTCCCTTGACATCCAAGATGGTATTTGGTAACACTTTCAGAGGAAGGGGGAGAGGAAGAAGTATTTACCATAAGAAAATGATGGTTTTGAAGCACAGTGACCAGATGTGCTTCTAGATATAAAGCCTCACAACACAACTCTGCTTTCGAGAGGAACTGTTACTGTCCAAGACAACTCAATTCTACAATAGGCATGTAACAAATATCTAAATGAGTATTCTCCCAAATGAGTTTCTTCAGTCTTGCCGTTTTAGACAAAATTACTGTATTAATCAGAAAACTGAGTAGCACACTACAGCCAACTAAATTACAGGAAAAAGAGAACTTTTGCATTTTGAAATAATGCAGGAAAAAAAGAAAAAAAAAGTGTGCTTGACTTACGTGGCCCAAGCAGGTAACCAGCACTATTCAAAGTCCAGCCCCTTTTTTCTTTTCCCTTAAAGAAAAAAATGTGTTATTACATGAACTACACAGCGTTTTCTGAAAACAATGTAAACAGCATCCAAATGGACATTCTTTTAGTGGAAAGTTTCTTTTGAAGGCTTGAAATCAAGAACTGTTTTTAAAACTAAAAGCCAATTGAAGCAAATATCGATGGTGAACTCTTGCTCCCTCTCCCTGTAAGTCAATAGTTTTGCTGTTGACACCTATGTGGCCACAGATTTTACACCACGCAGGTGAAACTGCACATCACACTTCGGATACAGAAATTTTGACTTCATACTCCGAGTTTAATTACCAGCTGATAATCACCTTAAACAACAACTTTTAATTGTTTGGATTTACATGATAGTCTCTTTACATAAAAAAGTCCACATACACATCACCTTTTCTGAGTCATGTGGATAAGCCACCTGTTCAATCTGGGTCTATAAACTAGACACGCTTTCTTCCCCTTAGTCATACTGTTTAGGAAAAGACAGCTAGTACTCTAAAGTCACAATCTTAACTAAAAACCTGTTTACTGCCCAATATTTTTATATTTAGCGAGGTTTACAGTTCCTCGTGAGGTGAGACACGGGCGCTGGACCTCCAGCAGCGAAATCGGTACTTACTGAGAAAACCAGCCCAAACGTTTCTGACAGGGCGCCGCAAAGGACTAGAGACAGAAAGAGGAAACTAGCGCACCTCTGCATCTGGAAAGAAACCGTACGAAGGTAAATGCTTCGAGTTACTCCTTCGCCTTCCAGTCACGGGCTCCCCCGCGGGGCGAACCCTCCTCCCGTGGGGCGGGGAGGCTGCGGCTACCCAAACCCCCACCGGAGGAGCAGCTAGGAGTACCTTGAGCCGAGCCGAGGCGAGGCGAGGCGAGGCGAGGCGAGACGATGTCGTCGTCGTCCCCCTCCTCCTCCGCCTACTCCTAGCGTTCTCCCTGGGTCCGGCGGCGAGCCCCGCGGACGCTCAGCACAGGACCACGACCCCCCGCGCCCCCCGCCCGCCGCCCTTTATGGGCTGGGCGGGAGGCGGGGGGCGGCGCTCTGAGGAAGGGCAGGAATTACAGCAAGTGCGTTAGAGGTATTTGGGAGCACGACGCAGGCTGGCAGGGAGAGGATAGCTGGGGCATTACCTCTGAGTATGGAGGCCTCGGGCGGGCTGTTGAGAAGCTCCTTGAATCCTGTGTTCACTTCTGGGCCCCTCACCATAAGGATGTTGAGGCTCTGGAGTGAGTCCAGAGAAGAACAGCGAAGCTGGTGAAGGGGCTGGAGAACAGGCCTTATGAGGAACGGCTGAGAGAGCTGGGGTTGTTTAGCCTGGAAAAGAGGAGGCTGAGGGGAGACCTCATTGCTCTCTACAACTACCTGAAAGGAGGTTGTAGAGATGAGGGTGCTGGCCCCTTCTTCCAAGTGACAGGGGACAGGACAAGAGGGAATGGCCTCAAGCTCCGCCAGGGAAGGTTTAGGCTGAACATTAGGAAAAAAATTTTCACAGAAAGGATCATTGGGCACTGGAACAGGCTGCCCAGGGAGGTGGTTGATTCGCCTTCCCTGGAGGTGTTTAAGGCACGGGTGGACGAGGTGCTAAGGGGCATGGTTTAGTGTTTGATAGGAATGGTTGGACTCAATGATCCAATGGATCTCTTCCAACCTGGTTGTTGACGGGAGCATCACGGAATCAAACACAGAGATCAATATGATCAGCGAGTGTTTACTTTATTGAGCTTAGCTGTTTCTTTATAAACCCTTTTTGGTTACATAACTGGGTGCCTACAAGGGTATCTACAGTGTATTATTGGTTAAAGGCTCTGTGTTTCAAGGCCTTGTTAGAGTTGTTCAGTCTCACAGCATCCAGGCTTTCTTCTCTGTAAAATGTTCCCACACCTGGTGATTCTATGATTCTATGATTCAGACGAGCTCTGGCCTGGGCAGCTTGGCCTGCGCCTCTTACCTGCTGCTACTTCAGTTGGTGATGAGGAATAAGAGGGCCTAAATGAGTACAGGTCATCTTTCATACATAGAAAGGTTTGCATTGGAAGGGACCTTAAAAATCATCTAATTCCAAACCCCCCTGCCATGGGCAGGGACACCTCCCACTAGATCAGGCTGCCCAAGGCCCCATCCAACCTGGCCTTGAACACCCCCAGGCATGGGGCAGCCACAGCTTCCCTGGGCAACTTGTGCCAGTGTCTCACCACTCTCACTGTAAAGAATTTCCTCCTTATGTCTAGTCTAAATCTTCCCCTCTCTAATTTATAGCCATTAACACAGGTACAGGAGCAGAACTAAGTGCAGACTTCTGTGTCTGATGCTCACAAGATTGACAGTGTTTGGGCTTTGCCTTAGAGAATACTGAGAACTTCACACTGACTCATGATCCCTTAAGGTCCCTTTGATTCACGCCCTTTGCTCTAGCAAAAGGAGCTGAGTCAAAAATCTGTTGTTGTATTATCATATTTAGACTAATATATTCTGTATTGTGTTATATTGTATAGTATAGTACATACTGTATTATATGGTGTATAATTTTATATATTGACTTGCTGCTTTGTATCTGAGATATTGCTTTTTTGGGGGAAGGGGGGTTAGGGTTGTATGTGAAAGGCTAGGGATGTAGCTCTCCCCAGTGGTTAGAGTAGCCCCGGCCTGTTAATTTACAACCAGTGAAGTTTCACTAGTTTGCTTATCTTAGTTATGTTTACAGTCAGCATCTGGATGTGCAAATTGGAATTACAAGGCAGGCATTCCAATGTTAGTTCCCTTTTTTTCACTGAAAATTTGTATTTTCTCTGCAACAAATGAGTTTATTCACTACAAGTCCCTCAAACTCATCTTTCAGTAAGAAAAGCATCGCTTCCTACCCGCAGCAGGGAGGATCACCTTTTTCAGAAGGTGTTTAAGATTCTCTGCAAACTTTTACACAGTGTGTAGGTGAACTTGAATATGGAGCTGAGACAGCTATTGAACAATGCGATACACCTATTGTTCACCAGTTTAAAAACAATTCTTTTACTTCAGTGTAGCCTAATGTTCATAACCCAGGCTAGAAGCTGGAGCTGTGTCTTGTAGTTCTGTTTTGTACCCTCTTTTGTTAAGAGCAGTAGGATTATAATACTCGAGCCACATCATTGGATCTCTAATCTAAAACTGCTTGAGTAAACTAATTTTATGTAATTCGTAAATGTTAATGTACGTAAACATGAAGCTCAGATTTGCAGATTTCATTTGCTGCTTCCTTTCGTTTGCTGAGGATGTTCTGACAGCCTTTGCATGATCCTCACAATTCAGACTTGATAGGTCTGGAAAATAGCAATATTTTTGCCAGGTGTTGTTTTCCTTTACCTTATCAAATATGCATTTCTGGATTTCTGGCTGAAATTTTCTAGCTTTCAACTGTTAACTCCCCAAAAGTCTTTTTTTGAAACCTGAAGCTTCTCTGTGACACAGAATGTTTTCTTTGTGCTGTTTGAATAAAAACACAGAGGTATCAAGAGATGTCAAAATCTGCCTTCAAGCTGTATTCCAACAATGTGTTAAATCTGTTATCTTTGACTACAGTTTGTTCTTCAGATTCCTGTAAAAAGTATTTGAAACAATGTATTTTAACCTGTAACTGTTCCAATTTTTCATCACAAATACTTGCATCTTTTTGTCAAATTACAGAGTAAAATGATCTCTTCATGTCCACCAGAGACGGGTGCAAAAGAGTGCCTCTTTGTATATCAAATGTTTAATCAATCACTTGATCATCATGATTATTTGTGTAAATATGTCTTTAGGTTAGTGTCAATTAAGTAATTTTATCAATTATTCATACAATTGATGTTCTCATTCCCTCAGTTTTCATTGTCAAGAATGCTATTAGTCTTTTCTATATTCCATAGGAATTTTAAATCTCACTGCTGACACAGAAAAATTAGAATTAATCTGAAGCCTGCCATCACTGCGACTACATGGTTTATTTTCTTATTGATGTGACTTTTCGATGTAATAATTCCTCCACTCATCTGTTTGTTCTTTGGTTAATTGTAAAGGCTTAGTGCAATTTGCAATGGCTGTTAGGTTATGAATTTGAATTTTTAAGGAAATGATAATACAGAATGAACAAATGAGAGTATTGAAACATGGGGCTTGGGAAAAAAAAAGTTGCACTTTTTTTTCATTGGAGATTTAATTTTGAGAGCAAGTGGTAAATCCAAAGGGTTTTACTATGTGTTTAATAGTTCTCTTATATAAATTTAAATTTCTCTTATATACAATTGATGATGTAGGATAGCCTTTTTTATTTCTAATTAACAACTAACATAAACAAGCAATAGTGGTTATTTTGTATAATGTTCTGGAAAAACACTGAATGAAAGTACATTTTGCAGTATAATGTGTAAGGTTCTAGACCTGCAGTAGCTTCTTTGTTGTCAGCCTTACTGAGAGTAATGAATGAAGCAGGAAAAAGTGTGTCTACTATTTTTGTGTTGATGTTATATAGCCACATTTGGTTTCAGATACTCACCAATAAATATTAAAATCATCTGTTTTAAGCCACTGCATTCACAGAGTAATGTCCATCTGCATGAAAAGCTAATTAGGCTTTTTCCTACTTCCCAGGTAACACCATACATGAACATATTGTTTACGACCATCCTCAAGTATGTAGACAAAATCTCCAGTATTATGAGGAACGGCAGTAGCAATGGATTCTAGGCTCATGACATGTCATCAGAAAAATTTGCCTCCTATACACTGGCACAATTCCAGTAAAACACTGACATTACAGAAAGTGAACACTTTATCAAAGGAGTGTCATTATCCAGCTATCTAGAAAGTATTCTGTGCAGAAGTTTGAAAATGTCTATCTTTGAATCTAGTTCAATATTTTCCAGGGGTCAAGTAACATGCAGTGTTGCCAGTAATGTGTGTTACATTTTTTTTTCTGCATTGGAAGCAATTTTAGATTCTTGAGATCAGTGTGTTAACCTTGAATAGAGAGATTTTCTGTAACTGAGCATGGAGATTAGAAATGCAACACTTTCTGTGGCTAAATCTAATTCTGAATGGGAAAGGCACAAGTTGCTTTCCAGTGGAGTATGGACACTGACAAACTTGAGTATCCAGAAGCAGTGGGGCATTCCAGTCGCCAACAAGGCTGTGAACTGCTTCATGCATCTAAAGATTTATGCTATTGTGATAGTAAATGAGGGCATGATCTGAAAAGTTATTTAGAGTTTTTCTTTCTGTTCAACAGCATTAGCCCACCTTTCAATAGCTGCATCTCAGCTGCTCATTGTTAACCCAAGCAGAGATAAGCTGAAGATGACGCTGTTAACATTTAGCTGACAATGACATAGAACATCAATATGCAACTAGCATTTTGAAAGTAGTTTGCTCTTTAAGTCTTCAAGAAACCTCTTGGTGATTTTTTTCTCTCACTTGTATAGAACTTGTTTCTTCTTTAAAAGAAAGAAGAACAGAGAACATGGGTTTTTATTTAAAAAAAAAACCATTAATAAAAGAAGGGTAATTTTCTTTGTTCTTCCAAAGCCTTTGCTATTGTTTTCTTCCCATTTTCCTATTTTGTAATTTCTGTAAAATATAGGCAATTTTCACTGAGTGAATCTTTTGCCCATTTTACCACTTGCAGCTCAGTGTCAAATAGAATTAAATATTATATATACCTTCTGAATGAAGAGTTATTTTCTGTTCTGAATTACACTGATACCAACTAATAACTTCCTGTTATTACATCAGTCAGTGTACTACCAGAGCTATTATTCACACAACATATATCATGGCAAAAAAACTCTGAATAACATGTGTTAGATCAACTTACATCTTCTAAAAAATCTTTTTGGCTCAAGAAGCAAATTGGTTTTAGACTAATTGTGTATTAAAAAAGAAACAACTAAATTAAAACTTCAGGAAAAAAATCTGAAAGTTAATCACTATCCACACCGATAATATTGTGAGAAATAATAATAAAAAAATATTTAGTCTTGATTCCTCCTTCATAAATCTTACAGGAGAATAATGTATCTGTCCTATTTGGTTAAAATTAGCTAATCGGTTCAACTTTATCAAGGGCAGACAGTACAATCACATAAAATTTATATCTAAAAGAAGTCACACTATACCAGAGGCTTTCTTGATGAGGGTTTATCTGAGAAAAGCACCCTACTGTCGTTATGCATCCCAGACCTGGGCAAAGTGGCTACAGGCAGAAGCCTCATTGAAATCACAGAAGACCCACTGCTCCAACAATTTTCTTTGTAGGCCAGGGAGGAGTATTGCTTCAGAGCCACTGCCTCTCTCAGAAGCAAATACACTATCTCAACTCTGTATGAGGCAACAGATGTTGGGGTTTCAGCTCCTGCTTAGGAGCTAACTTTTCTGGAAGGCAGCAACTCTGGCTGAGTCCTGCAACAGCTGTGGATCTCTGACGCAGAGGGCTGGTTCCAATGCTTACCTGAAAGAAATTGGTTCTTGGCTTAAGTTTCCATTTAATTCCTAAGCCACCAAGGACACCCTCCTCCCTTGAACAGCAAATTCAGTGGAAGCTCACACCTACCAAACACAAGGGAGATGTTTCTGCTCCTGCAAGATCTCATGAGGAATTACTGCCTACCTACTGATGCGTAATTTGAAGAGCATGTGATGACACCTACCTGTCTCCTGGTGAGCAGCTTCTAAGGACACAAAAAATAGAGGAGTTTTTCTTATTTAGAGGCAGCAGAGATATGAAATATTTTGTCTCAGCCTCCTGCTCAGTGTAAAGTCATACATCTATTACATTGTTTCTCGATTTAATTACTGAGGGTGCATATGTGAATAACAGGTGCATCATGCCATATGATTTTTCCCTACATCACATGAAATAATCTTTGTATGTTTTGTAGATTTTAATGTTAAACAATTTGGAGATTCGCTGCTTTTAAAAAACTTGCCTATGTTAAAAATAATATCAATTCCTTATTTGAAAACAACAGCACAATTCTAGAATTTCTGTAGTAGCCTTGAAAGCTCTTAAAATGTGTTTATGAGGCATGATGTGAAAGGTTCCTATTATTAAATTATAGCTTTGCATTTAAATGAAACCAACATTCTGCATATACTGTGGGTTTGGCATGGGACTTCATTTCAGCGTCACTGGCTGAATGAAGTCTGCAACATATAAATAATTACTGCACATTTTCTTAAACTGTACTTTAAAATTAAGATTAAAGTGGATTAATCTAATCATTAGACTAGAGTGCAGCTGTTCCTGTGGAAAGTAGTGCAGGAAGGGCATTCTGCCAGTTATTGGGCTGCTGCCTGCTTTGCTCACTCACAGGCTTAGGCTGCAGTCCTGATAGTTGCTCCAGCTAGCTGAAGGCTGTGCAAGCCTACCCAGGAGCCTGATGACTCCAGGGCTTACCAGGCAGTACTTTTAAAGTTTTCAGAAGCGTGGTGGTTGACTGCACTCTGCTCAGACAGGAAGCCAGGCTAGCATGGGACAAGTGGAGGCAGACATTCAGGCAGAGCCTCCTGTGAGTGAAGTTGCCATCCAAATGAAGGACTGTAAGGACTGTACCTCCCTGCTGGGTGGAGGAGGGCAAATGCAAAACTGTACTCTGGTAGACTCACACAAGTGGGTGGCAGAGCTGCTGGAGCAAGCTAAGGCTATGCAGTACTAGGGAGGGTGAACAAGAAATTGAGTATTATTCAAGGCTTTTCATGAAGAAATACGAGTGGTCCTTGCCACTGACTTCTAAGGACTACTAGACAAAGAGTATCAACAGCAAACAGGCAGTACCTTGGAGAATGAGGCAGCATGGTCTTTGATGACATGTGGCATCCATCACTTCACTCTCCATCCTTGTATGCACCAACCGGCAACAGATATGAAGCCTTGGGAGTGTACAAAGCCAATGAGCAAGATTCACAAGGAGAAACAACACCAGTAGGACACACCAAAAGCTGCAAAATGAAGCATTGAGTAGTGGGCAACTCTGCTGTGAAGCATCTGCCATCCTGCTATACACTGAAGGAAAGTTTGCTGCTTGCCAGGAGCCAAGATAAAGAATGTGACAGGGAGACTGTCACAACTGTTTAAAAGCAGACTACTTTCTCCTACTTGTTTTCCACGTGAACACCAATGACATGGTAAGGCAGACCTCAGCAAGTTTAATCAGAACTTCAGAGCCCAAGGACACAAGTGGAAGGGACAGGTGCCCAAGTGATCTTCTCTTCTGTCCTGCCAGTGAGAGGCAGGAGTTCAGGCAGAGGTCTACATGTCATGCAGGTCAATACCTGGCTTCAATACCACTGCTTTACTTTCTGTGATCACAAGTTATTCTTTGATCAATACAGCAGGCAAAAAGGCAGCCGATTGCTAGCAGATTGGCTGATTAGGTGAACTGTGCATTAATATGAACTTCTGTGACTGTGTCCAAAGCTGTGATATTTGCATATTTGTAAGCAGCAGGTTGGATATATGCATCTACCAGGATAACAAGGAATGTTCCCCAGCCTTCTCCAAATGCAAAAGCCCTAAGACCAGCCATCTCAAGTGCATGTATTCCACCACATGCAGTCTAGGTAACAAAGAGCAAGAACCGGAGCTCCATCCTTAGTCAGAGAGTTATTATGTCATAGGAATTACAGGAACTTGGTGGGAAAACTCATATGACAAAAACCACAATGGATGTCTGCAAGCTCTTTCAGGAAAGTAAAAAGAGAAGAAGAGGAGGTAGAGCTGCACTTTATGTAAAAGGGAAATTTGAGTATGTGGCATTATGGAGTATGGAGACCATGGAAGTTCTATAGAATGCCTTTGGATCAAGATTAGAGGGTTTGTCACCAAGGGGATACCCACTGAGGATAAGAACCTTGCTAGGGCAGAGTCAGGAAGGCTAAGGCTCAGTTGGAACTGAAATTGGCCGAAGATGTCAAGAACAAGAAAGGATTCTTCAGATATGCAAGCAGTAAGCAAAAGCACAGGGAAGATATAGACCCATTACTAAACTTGACAGGGAAACTAATCATTAATAAGGCTGACAAGGCAGAGGTTCTCAATACTTTCTTTGCCTCAGTCTTTATTGATGTAGCTGGACCCCAGATCATAGGATTAAATAGCTACAACAACGTATATGTTGACCCACCAGAGGTGGATTAAGGGCTCTTGCAGGGGCTTAACCTGCATAAAATCTGTGGGCCCAGATAGAATCCACTGCAGGATATTAAGAGAGGTAGCTGACATTTTTGCAAGGGCACTGTCTATAAGCTTTGAAAAGTCGTGGAGATCAGATAATGTCGCTGATAACTGGAAGAGAGCAAATGTGACACTCATCTACAAGAAAGGCCTGAAAGAGGAACAAGGAAACTACAAGCCCATTAGTTTTACTTCAGTCCCTGGGAACATAATGGAATGAGTGCTCTTGGAAACTATTACAAGCCAAATGAAGCAAGTGATTGGGAAAAGACAAAGGCAAATCATGCCTGACTAATGTGCTTAACATCTACTATAAAATAACATCTGTCAACATGAGGAGACCTAGACTTCAGTGAAAACTTCAGCAGCACCACAGTCTCCTCCTTGACAAATTAGCATGATACAGATTGGGTGGGTAGTCTGTGAGATGGTTAGGAAATTGACTGTCAACCGTCATTCAGAGGTTGGTGATCAGGATCTTTTTACTCAGGCTGGCAGCGTGGTCTCCCAAGGATTGATATTGGGTCCCATGATGTTTAACGTCTTTATCAATGATCTGTATGATGGGATTGAAAGTACCTTCATCAAGTTTGATGCTGGCACCAAACTGGATGGTGGGGTGAATGTGCTAGAAGGGTAAGCCATCTTACAGAGAGACGTGGACAGGCTGGAAGAGTGGGCTAGCAAGAACTGTATGAAGTTTAACAAAGACAAGTGCAAGGTTCTGCACCTGGGATGACATAACCAAAGACACCATTGCAGGCTAGGATCTATGTGGCTGGGGAAGCAGCCTGGCTGAAAGGGACCTGTAGGACCTGATGGGCCACAGGCTATACATAAGTCAGCAGTGCGCTGCTGCAGCAAGGAAGGCAAAGTGGCTCCTGGACTGCACCGACAGTTATATTACTAGCAGAGACTGAGTTGTGATCACAGTCAGTGCTTCCCAGACCAGACCTGTATTACTGTGTCCAGTCCTGATCTGTACAATTCAAAAAAGACACAGACAGACTGGAGAGAGTCCAAAGGAGGGCCACAATTTTTTTTATGTTTAAAGATGGATGCATTGGCCCTTTTTGGTGCTTGGAAATCTTTGGTTAATATGTTTTAGTATTTTCAATGCAATAAGGGAGAGATTTCAGTATTTCTGTGCTACATGTGACCTTTTCCATGGCTTTGCAAAACAAAAACACCAATAATGTTATGCACAAGATAAATAAGATTAAATGAGGTTAAATAAGATTCCCATCCAATGGTGGTGTATTGCTGAACAAGGAATGTTTATGAATTCATTATCAAAAAAAAAGTGTTTATATTCTGTTTGTGTGTGGAATTTTGCCCTGTAAAGTGCCTATTCTTTTCACTGGCTGATGCTTTTAATTAAGACTAGGATTTCAACAATGCCAGTTGCCAGGTTACCTGTATATGTAGGGCAATAAGAAAATCTTAATGTTTCTTGGCAAGACAAAACCACAAATAAAATGTTATTGAAGTGTAGAGAGGACTCACAGTCCGATGAAATACTGGTTTTAAAAACAAGAAAATGAAAAAAAATCCCCAACAATCACTAAACAGTTTTGATAAAATGGAAGCAAATCAGGGCAGGTAGAAAACAAAATTTTCTGTGCCTGATGTTCACAGCTGTGTAGGGGATTCCCTTCCCATAAAACTCACTTCAGCTCCTTAACAGTGACCCTCCATCCCCAAGAGGAGAAAATATTACAGAAAATAAATAAGCACTTGAGGTGACCTATCTCCCCCAAGAAAAAGCTTGAGAATGAAATAGAGGAACATGTCAGATGATACAATTCAGCTTCTTAGCTCCAGGAATATATATGTGAGTAAGATATCAATCCCCCATGATAGATAGTGGAAAGGGAATCAATACTGCCCAGAGAGGCTCCCCTTAAGCTAATTTAAGTACCTACATATTGTTAGCTGACTAGTGCTCTAGATTCCAGTGACTCTTTTAGCTAACTACCCACTGACCATTATGGACGCTTTGACGTGTTGCTCAGCTGTAGGAACCTAAATTAATGGCAAATAATTCCAGCCATGATGACAATCTCTCAATCTCTCAAACAATGAAAAAAAAAAGTTAAAAAGCAGTGATCAGTTGTCTAATGATGGGTAGAAGAAGGTAGAGCTGGATTAATCTGCGAGAAAAAATGTTGAGGTCAGTTATTAGGAAAAACTTAGAAAGTTAGAAAAAAGAATGTCGTAGGAAAAAGAATGGTAGAGAATTTGTGTGGAGGCTTCTCTAAAGACAGGTTCAGTGAATGGGTCAGGAATAGTGCAGGTACACGTAGAAGTCCCAACGAGTAGCACTTCAGCTACGTGAATATGTCTATGTGAACAAAACTCAGGGACAGCTTATTTCTTAGCATTGTTTCAGATCTATTTATGCTATGACATAATCTGGACTTCTACTGTTGTGATTGATTGTGTATGTCATGTACTCTCCCAACACATTCGTCATCTTTACTACCTAGCTTCCTCTGTGTGTTGTCATCTTATGTTTTGTTATCTATCTTATTACTTCCTCTGTCAGTCTTCTGCTTTGCTCTAGGATCATCACTCATTTTCATATTCTCTCTATGCATGTCTCATTTTTTTCCACTCTTTTTAGTCTGTTTTCCTAAAAGAATAGTGTTTGTAATATTACCCTGCTTTTAATATTATTCTGCTGTTTTGTCTTTTGTGCTTTTGCCACATATGATTTTAAAAGAAAGCATGCCAATCATAAGGCAAAATCTGGAGCATACCAATTTTCATTAACTTTAAGGATGGCTGAATTACTGAATTTCTTTTTAGTTTCATGAACTCATACAGTAATTAATTTGGAAAAAAACCTCTAGAGGTTATCCAGTTCAGCCTGCTGTTGGAAGCATATCCAACTAGACCTGGTTCCTTAGGGCCTTAACCAGTTGAGGTCTGCATATCTCAGAAGTTGGAGATATTCCCCAGCTTCTGCGGTCTTCTGCTCCAATGCCTGACTATTTGTTGCAAAACCAAAAAAAGGCGGTTTTTTCTTGCCTTAACTGGAATTTGAATCTGGATGGTACGAAGAGAAGTCCTTTGGTTTAACTTTTTAGCACTTCAGCTTATGCCATTTGAATATTAGCAATGGTCCTTATCCCTTGCCTTTCTAACAAACATGACTATGCTATGTATGACTCTAAATTAGCAGCCTTTTAGTGAAAACAGCAACTGTAGTTTTCATTTTGGCATAGTGACACTTGAATCAAAATTTATTCCAAATTGGTTTTCAGAATTTCACAGAATGGTATCTCATCATGACTATCATTTTGCCTTACACCTTATCATTATAAATGGAAAAAAAGACCCTGTTAGCTTCAGAAAAAGATCTACATATTTAAAAATCAAGAACATTTTTGAAGAGTTTATTTCCAGTGCAATGCAATGTAGAAATTAAATAGATTGCCAAAAGTAAGGTACTATTAAGAGCTGGTCATGGGTAACTGGAAGTCTCACTGCTTCATGTACAGTGCAGTTATCTGCATTAGCACCTTATATTCTGTAATTCTTTTAGTTTGCTAATCATTGGGAATAAAATTGCAGAAGGTATAGTCTAAACCTCTGCTAATGATATATTTAGTGGGAAGAAATAATGTATCTATGTCTTACTTAATCTCCTTTCTAAACTTTTCCTCTCTGGAGTCCATCTGTCCTATTTAACACAGAATATTTACAATGTCTTGTACTTACAACAGTAATCTGCCTAATTATTTAAGACAAAAATATGTCGTATGTACCGTTTTGCTCTGAGAAACGTTGCTTCTTACCAATCATTTCTTGCTTCACAGAATCACTAGGTTGGAAAAGACCCACAGGGTCATTGTGTCCAACCATTCCTATCAAACACTAAACCATGCCCCTCAGCACCTCATCCACCCATCTTTTAAACACCTCCAGTGGTGACTCAAACACCTCCCTGGGCAGCCTCTGCCAGTGCCCAATGACCCTTGCTGTGAAAAATTTTTTCCTAATGTCCAGCCTGAACCTCCCCTGGCGGAGCTTGAGGCCACTCCCTCTTGTCCTGTCCCCTGTCACTTGGGAGAAGAGGCCAGCACCCTCCTCTCTTACAACCTCCTTTCAGGTAGTTGTAGAGACCAATAAGGTCTCCCCTCAGCCTCCTCTTCTTCAGGCTAAACAACCCTAGCTTTCTCAGCCCTTCCTCATAAGGCCTGTTCTCCAGCCCCTTCACCAGCTGCATCGCCCTTCTCTGGACTCACTCCAGAGCCTCAACATCCTTCTTGTGGTGAGGGGCCCAGAACCGAACACAGTATTCAAGGAGCGGTCTCACCAGTGCCGAGTACAGAGGGAGGATAACCTCCCTGGACCTGCTGGTCATGCCGTTTCTGATACAAGCCAAGATGCCATTGACCTTCTTGGCCACCTGGGCACACTGCTGGCTTATATTCAGTCAGCTGTCAACCAACACCCCCAGGTCCTTGTCCTCCAGGCAGCTCTCCAGCCAGACTTCTCCTAGTCTGTAGCACTGCATAGGGTTGTTGTGCCCCAAGTGCAGGAGTACAAGTGCAGTCCCAAAGGGATTTCTGTAAAAAATGCTCTAGGAGTACAATGCACTCCTTGTCTGATTTTAATAGAACTGACACAATTTAATTCCCTCACCACAACAGAGCCTGTTTTCTTTATTCATATCTTCACACATCTTTCAATCTTTTTTTAACTTTTAAAATGGATTTTTGTTGTATATTTAAAAGTTTATTTTATCAGGCAAAAGTAATTTTTAAAGTTACTTTACAGTTCAATAAGCAAAAAATATGAGATCAGTGTATATCGTGTTTTATCTTCATAAAGTAGGGATGAGATGCTTTGACAGAACTTGTAAACTTTCAGAACACAAGTAATTTCTTGGCAGAGTGAATTACTTATTACTTAGCTAACCATATTACAACAACTATGCTGCTACTGGTTCCTGAGTCAGCTTAATCTCTCTGCGCATGCACTGCAAAAGGTAGCTCTCCGTCTCAACAGTTCTTTGCTCTAAAGAGATTGTAATCATCTTCTGGTACTCGATTTAATTTTCTTCCGGTTCACCTCAGAAATGCTTCCAGACACTTAATGGATAATGATTTCAAGGAACACTTCAACATAGAGCAAAAATAATTAAAAACCCCATACCTGATGACATGTGAATTTGCAGTTCTGGAAAGAATGATCATACTAGAAGTGATATTCCTCTGTCTGGCTCCGGTTCTCAGATGACACATACCTACAGTTGCTAAAATTTGGATATCATTTGGACTGTAAACATAATACAAGATGTTCTTCTAAGAAGGTTACAACTGGAGTACTGTCACACATCAAGGGAGAGAGTAGGACCAACATAGGGCATTTAAACATTTAGTTTATTACCTATAACATTACAATTCTAAGTCAAGAATATAAGCTTAAGTCTAGACCAATATTGGCATCCGATAAGAGTTTGTGAGGGACAATATAACCTGTCTGGAGTTCAGTGACAAAGTCTTTTTTAGATGTTTCCATGAGGTAGCTGCAGGTGAAGTTTTGCAGATGCTCCAGTGCTCAGGGGGATTGGATCCATGATGTTATGCTGGCATCGGTGGGGGTTCTCAGACCAGCTGAGAGGGAGCTCCAATTATGACCTGCTCCTTATATCCTCTTATAGTCCATTCTGGGATATCAGTGAGCGCAGCTCCTTATCTTCTTTACCTTTGGCCAATGGCGCCACTGGTAAGGGACACAGTGGGTTGCTTTGTCCCCCTGCCAGTGCAACTTGAACCAGTGCGTAGGGATCCGAAAAACTCTAGCCATTTCCAACACACAAAACTCACAGTTTCCACATCAATAAGTCCTCCAAGTACAACATATACTGGTTTCTAGTCATAAATCTTAGTAATACTTCTGGTTTTATGATCACCTCTGATTCTTTGTTCTGTGGCTCTGGTGGAACTCTGCATACCTGCATTGATATGCAGGAGGGAGTGACCAGGGACCAGTTTGGTCATCCTGATAGGCAAACGAGTGGCAGAGACATAATGGTTAGCTCATTCTCCCTGACTCATCCTTGCTGTACACATGGGCCTTGATGTGGCTGCTAAAGTGGAGTGGCCACCAGATCTCCATCTCTCTCCCCTCCATCCCGTGGCTCAGCAGAGTAGCAGCCCTCTTCAGCAGCTTCAAGGGCAGGGAGGGATCTGTCAAGTACCTCTACACCAATGCATGCAGCATGGGCAACAAACAGGGGGAGTTGGAAGTCTTTGTGCAGCAGGAAAACTATGATATAATTGCCGTCATGGAAACATGGTGGGATGACTGGCACATCTGGAGTGCTGCAATGGATGGCTATAAGCTCTTCAGAAGGGATAGGCAAGGAAGGAGCAGCGGTGAGGTAGCTCCATATATTAGAGGTGTTTGGATTGTCTAGCCGATTCAGTGTTTATAGGTAAGAACCAAGGGAAAGGCCAACAAGGCACATACCATGGTGGGAGTCTGTTACAGGCCACCCAGCCAGAATGATGAGACAGATAAAATATCCTTTAAGCAGCTGGGAGAAGCCTCACAATTGCTAGCCCTTGTCCTTGTGGAGAATTTCAATCTATACGATGTCTGCTGGAAATACAATACAGTGGAGAGGAAACAGGAGGTTCTTGGAGTGCGTGGAAGACAACTTCCTGATGTAGCTGATGAGTGTGCCAACTAGGGAAGGCACCCTGCTGGACCTGTTGTTCTCCAACAGAGAAGGATTGTGGATGAGATGATGGTTGTAGATCATCTTGGGCCTAGCAATCACAAAATGATAGTTTTCGATTCTCAGAGAAGTGATGAGGGGTGTCAGCAGAACAGCCACCTTGGAGTTCAGAAGAACAGACTTTCACTGGTTTAGAAGACTGATTGACCGAGTCCCCTGTTAGGCAGTCCTGAAGAGCAAAGGAGAACAGGAAGGCTGGACATTCTTCAAGAAGGAAGTCTTAGAGGTGCAGGAGCAGGCTGTCCCCATATGCCAGAAGACAAGCTGGTGGGAAGAAGACCTGTCTGGCTGAGTGGAGGTCTCTGGCTGGGGCTCAGTAAAAAAAGGTGAGTTTATGACCTTTGGAAGAAGAAACAGGCAACTCAGGAGAACTACAAAGGTGTTGTGAGGTTATGCAGGGAGAACCTTAGAAAGGCCAAAGCCCAGCTAAAACTTAATCTGGCTACTGAGATAAAAGACAATAAAAATGTTTCTGTTAAATATATTAGTAGCAAAAGGAGGGCTAAGGAGAATCTCCAGCCTTTATTAGACGTAGGGGAAACATAGTGATAAAGCATGAGGAAAAGACTGAGGAACTTAATATCTTCTTTATCTCAGTCTTTAATAGTAAGACCAGTTGTTCTCAGGGTACCCAGCCCCTGAGCTGTAAGATAGACACATGGAGTGGAACAGGTCCTCCATAATCCAACAGGAAATGGTTAGTGACTGGCTATACCACTCAGATACACACAAGTCTATGGGGCTGGATGAGATTCTCCCAACAGTACTAAAGGAACTGGCAGAAGTGCTCACTAAGCCACTTCCCATAATGTGCAAGCAGTCCTGGCTAATCAGGGAGGTCCCAGTAGACTGGAGGCTAGCAAATGTGATGCCCATCTACAAGAAGGACTGGAAGAAGGATTGGGGAACTACAGGCCTGTCAGACTGACCTTGGTGTAGGGGAAAGTTGTGAAGCAGATCATCTTGAATGCCATATGCTGCTTTTACAGGACAACAAAGTGATCAGGCCCAGTCAGCATGGGTTTAGGAAAGACAGGTCCTGCTTGGCTAACCTGACTGCCTCTTCAGAAGGTCGTGCTGCATACCAGGAGTTGCAACTTGAGACACTACAGAAAGTTTGCCAGAGCTCATTCAGACCTCAGACTTAGAATCATAGAATCACCAGGCTGGAAAAAACCTCTTGGATCATCAATATCCATTTAATTTTGTCTGTTCTTTGAGCAAACAGAAGTAAATGTACAACATTTTCAAATACAGGTGTACCAGGAGAATATGTTACCTTATTGCTGTTCACTATCTTCATTCTGTGTTTCCTACTAGTTTCTTGGGGATGTTTTTTTTTTTATTTTTACATGGGAGGAAAGAAACCTCTTTGTCAAGGAAAGAAAACCATTACATAGTTGAATAGTTCAGCTGTACTGTAAAGTTCTGTAAATTACTGTTTTATAGGCATGTTTTAATCAACTCTCACCTTTCTATTATCATTGTAAGAATGCTATCAGAAGGTTTGGTTTTGCAGAGTTTGAACTTACCTTGCTTCGTCATGTAAGAGGAAAGAAATACTGAATTTAGTACTTTCAAAGTCACCCCTACTGGATCTTTCTTTTGGTATATTGCAACTCAGAGTAAAGTTATTACCATCTTAGTCTATGATATTGTATTCCTTTGACAATAAAACTAAAACAAGAATGATTCCTCTTTTGGAACTATTATTTCAGCTTTTCACAGGTTCAAGAAGACATAATTGCGCACATCTGGATGGCTGTATTCAGAGATACAACATTTCATTTTCAGGAAGTTAGTTTTATACCGTCTAACTTCAGGTGGACAAGTACCTATATCAAGAATCAGTAAGAGCTCAAGAAAATAATTTTGCATATTTGTTAGCAATTTCTCTTCCTCTACTGAAAATATAAGCAGCTAAGTTCTGTCTTAAGAGTCTTAGTTAGATGCTAAATGTAGATGGTCTGAATGTCTCTTTATTAAAAAATAAAAATTACACCTACCTACATTACTTAGAAGCCTTAAAAAACATTTAAATGTTTTACAGAATTATAGGTTTGTTCTTCAGAACTTCAGCCACAAATGCCTGCTTTTATAAGTCAGTCTTCACTGTAAGATTATACTGGTTTTCATTTTACATAAAGCTTAAATAGTTCATTCTTCATCTGAAATTTTAATTCTTTAAATGTACAAATGCAGAGGTAAAAAAAATGAGTATTTTTTCTTCAGATCAGTTCAATGGTTAGATACTTCTCTGTGTGTTCATTTGTTCATTCTTTTTTTCAGCACAGTAGTTCAGATATCATAGAAAATTTACAGGCTCTCTTTGCCCTAAATAATCAAATAAAGCAAATTAAATAAACCAAAAAAACCCAGAAATATGCCTGGCAGACAACTAGCTTGTATAATTGAATAATATTTATCCTAAAAGCTTTGCATATACTGAAAAATCATGAGCCATTCTAGACTGTTAAAGTAGTTATGCTTGTTTTTCATTAGATATCTACAGTCTTGAAAAGGTAAATGGTGTGCATTAGAACTACAAGAAGAAAACAAGCAGTAATATTCTATGGGAAGGAGTATATTTTCCTAATAGAAGATTTAAATTAATGATGATTTTAAAGACTATATCTGGTATTTTGAATTAGGAACAACAGGTAGCTGAGCAAAGGTGGATTCAGGAATCAAAAAGGAAAAAATGGCCCTTTTACTTGTAGGTACCTCTCTAGTCTAAAGAAAAACAAATTTTAAAAATTCTTTTGTCAATATATGTGGAAAAAAATATGTGTAGGAGTTATTTTGCCTACTTACTTTTATGCAGTTCTATGTGAGCTAGTCAGTTAACTTAGCTCCATTAGAGATCTCTGCAATAGGGCCACTTAAACTTATAGTGCAAATACATGTAACTGTAGCTAACTGTGTACTTTAAGATGAGATGGGTCACTTTCTGGACTCCATTGACCAGCTGTCTTCCAACTGTAATGGCAACTTGAACTTTTGTGGTTCGTCAGCTGTCTGCTCTGACTTGTTTTCATCTTTATACGTGTACTGGTTTTAGCTGGGATAGATTTAATTTTCTTCACAGCAGTTCATATGGTTGAAATACATGAATGTTTCAGCTCTTGCTGTACAGTGCTTGCACAGCATCAAGGCTTTTTCTTATGTTGCCCCATGAGGGTATACAAGAAGTGTGGAAGGGACATAACCAGGACAGTTCTCCCAACCTTCAATAGGTATTCAATGTTTTTCAATTATTCTTAATATCTGACTGGTGTGGCAGACTGTCAGTACTGGCTTCCTGAATTACTTTGGCAGAAAGCTTGTTTAGCTCATGTAAATGTAGCTTCTTTCCAAAAATTTCTGCTTTCAATTGATATTTGTGTCTTGTGTATTACTATTGGTAATATACCTACCCATACAAGTAGAATTAGTACAGTAGTCAACTGCTATGATTGGAAGATTTCATTGTATATTGTGGGAAAACAATGCATATGCTTTTACTACCTTATTTAGCAGCAGACATCTGAATATATTGGAGAACTTTCTTTGACCTTGCTGCAAGGTAAAAATGAGACATGCACCTTTCATTTGCTCCCATTCAGATAAACTGAGATGTCGCTGTTTTGAATTACGTCACTCCAGATTTTCACTGGGCAAAATAAATGCTTCAAGAAGAAGAAAATAATGGAAGAATGATCACTGTCCCGTCTGTTTAATTGCGTGTAATTTTTTGATTTGACAGATTTTTTCTTATTTCATTAATTTACCATGCAAGTAAACTGGAACTGCAACAGTAAGTAATACCTTTGCAAAGTAATTCTGAAGAATGTTACTATTGATTAAATCCTAATTCTGTTACAGAACTCAACCTGAAGAAAACTGGCTTGTTAACAAAGAGCTAACCATGAAGTTGAAAAGTCTCATTTGATGTTGTCCTTAGGTTTCATTGAATTGTTTTGATTCTTGAATTAGTTTGAAATTTCAAACCTTGCTTTTTAAAATGTCTTTTCCTTTCTCATTTGTAACCCAGGTAGCAAAAAGTCAGATAAAGAAAAAAAATATCCTGGAAGAGTTATTGACTGCATAAACCAGCACAACTTGCCTCCTATTCTATAATATCTAGTTTCTTTTATTGCAAAGGTCATAGATACTGTGTACATAATATTACTAATCACTGCAAGTTTTGAAGACTAAGAAAAAGACTTACTCTTAGAATTGGCAGTTCTGCTTTTTTCCTAGTCTGAAGCTCAGATATTAGAATAGCTAGATCATTTTCTTTTCCATGATTTCTGTGACTGCGGAGTTCTCTTTGTTCTAGTAATTGTTACCATATCTTTAAAGAGCATCACATTTCTCTGTCAGTTATCACTGTATGGCCTACAGTTAGAAAATTACATTCATAGTTTATATAAATGAAATTTACTCATTTTGTGTATATTTATGGTTAGCTTGCTTATTTTATTTGCATTTTATTCCTATATTAACTCCTATTTCAAAAATGTATGTGATATTTAGGGAAATGTTAATGCTTTGAAAGCAATTTTAATATTTAGAGGTGTCCAAAATATTTTTTTATTAGACTTCTGTAAATGAAGACCTTTAAAATACAATGGGGTCAACGATGAAGCCTTGTGAGTCATTCTGGGCTATTAAGAAGCAGACTCATCTTTATTCAAGACAGCATTTTTAAAACAAAGTACCAATGCATGTGCTTTTCCGAAGGATATTAAATAGCAAAACAGTGCTCTCATCTGCAAAATAATTCCACTATAAGCAATGTGAATTACAATAATTTGGATGCATTTCCATGTATCCTTATTATCCTGTTTTCTGGATACTGCTTTATTGCTCAGCCTGGTTCCTAGGATATTCTCCAGAGTGAAATAGTTCTCACCATTTTGACTTTTTCTTTCTGTTTTTTTTTTTTTTTTTAATTTTTGTTCTGAACTTTTCCCTCCCCACTTTCCAACAGCATCCCGCCAATGAAACTATTCATAAAGCTTGAGGGAATTGAGTAGGACTTAGCTTAAAACTGTATTCGGGGAACAGTGTGTGTGAAACTGGTTGAGGGGCATGAAAATATTGTCCCAGTCATACAGCAGTTCTTTTTGTATAAATATTACCTTTATACCAAATGCAATATATGGAGCTAACCACCAAGTTACCTTACTAAGTGGGGTTTAAATATTCCTGTGAATTAAAAAAAAAATAACAAACTCATCACTAAATTTAGGGTTCCAACTATACTTGGATACCTTAACATACTATTTGATTACCACTAAATGCTAATTAGCCTCTTCTGTATTCATATGCCTGTAATATTAAGTCTTTATAAATTTGTTCCCAAGTAAATATAGAAACACAAAATCAAGCATCACAGATTAAAAATAATCTAATTAATAATCTAAATAATCTAATCTACCTGGCCTTACTTAGAAAACCTCTCCAAGCAGTTTTACCTTGTAACACTGATCAAACGTTTATAACTTATGTAATTTAAGACCATTACAGTCAGATTTCAGTAAAAATATATGACTATTGTTCCTCCTCTAAATATGGCTCTGGGAAGAAAACTATCATAAGAATCTCCCATTCCTCCTCATTTTCACCTCCTGCAGAGATTTTTAAGAAGGTAAATAGGGTGGGGATTAATTTCCCCATGTAGCTATAATTATTTTATTTATATACATATATTATGATATAGTTATAAATTGTTTTCACTAGCATTGCTTTTTCAACCATGACATTCACTTTGATGCAGCACATGCATAAAGGCACATCATTTCATAATATGCCTTTATTAGGCTATCAACAACCATATCCGATTAGAAACTGTACAGAAAAATTGAGGTGGGCTGTAATCACTCAGTCTGGTCTTTGAACATGACACAGAAATCCATGTGATGAGTATTATGAGATACTGATGAGTGCAGGCACACAGATTGACTCATTCAGGAGCACAGTGACGTGAGCTACTCCTTTTTAAGTGTTCGCTGTATGTTTATCCACCCTCTAGCAGGCAGTCAAGCTGCAGCTTTTCAACCTTAGCAGTGAGTGTGAGTGTGAAGCTGTGCCTCTTCATGTATCGTGTGTACAGCCTTTGTCCAAGCTATATATCCTGTGTTCCCTCCAGTCAATGAGCTGTGTTGCAGACTTTCCCTTAAAACTCTGCTCCCCTATGCCTTATACCATCTTTTCTCCTATGAAGTGGACAGCATGCCTCCAGCTCATCTTCCATGCCAGTTTTTTCCTACCTTATTATTTTTTGCTAGATATATTTCATTTTCTAGTTCTACTTTACATCCATTTTTCATTTTCTCTCTTGCTTGATGGCTTTTCCACTTCCTGTATATGTCTTCAAACTTCTTCAAATGGCCCTTCCGTTATGACCATGCTCCTATCATAGAAGTTCAATTTTATTCTTTGTATTGTATTAGTGATGATTTGGATCCAGATTCCCTTCAGCTGTTGTAAATCCCAGGAAATTAAAATGTCTTTGGTATATTGGGAAATATGCACATGTCATCAGTCCTTCACACCAGTACTGCTGAACTCTGCTTCATTTTTATCTGAGTGACTTCTGGCAATTTGTAACCCAAAACAGGCTGACTTTCCCCACCCTTATGAGTTGTGAGAGGCAATATTGTCCATCCACATTAACCTGTAATGGATACTACTGTCCAAGGTGATGGTGACACACGGAATCAAGATTCTATAATTTCTGAAGTTATAAAGTAGGTATGTTTATTCAGCGCTGAGACGCACGGGAGAATTATTTCTCAAAAAAATTGTTCATGCCCATCGTGGCAACTTGTCTTGGCTTTATACAGTAAACTGTTACATATTCCAAAAAACGCCTATACATATTCATAACCTTTCCCTGCTTCTTAATATTATGAGTTTAAGAAGAGTTTTCTTCCTGTTTGTGCCTGTGCAGTGTCTTCTCAGGGATAAAGTCGATTGTCTTAACTTTCTTTAACGTCAATCTGCACCTCTACACAAAGGCTTATAGAAATATGTTGCTTTAGCTAAACAACTGTCATCCTGTGTATTCTTTAAGTGTGAGCCGTTTCTATTCTGCTATTCATTGTCAGTTGCTTTGGCTAAATTATTACTATTCTGTTTAGCCTTAAGTGTTAGTCCTTTCTTTGTGCTTATCTCAAGCTGACTAATTGCTAAAAAGCTAAACAATTGTTATCCTGTTCATCAATTGTTAATTCACCTAGCCCCATATGGATGGCTTATGACAAGATCTTGATCTCTGTTTTCCATGAATAAGTCTCATCAGAGAGAAATACCTACAATCTTGGTACTGTTCCATGACATATGCCTGCCACGCAGGTACATACAAAGTAACTGATGACAGCTTTAAGGCTTAGCTTTGTTATGTCCAACCCTCAACACTGTCTCACCTATTCTCAGATCGGTTCACACAGAAATCTGGGAATGGAGTTATTCCATCCGCAGTGTTCTACATTTCACGTCATGCCTGTTGGATGGCTTATGTAATTAAAGAAAATACTTGTGGTTGTGATCCTGAGTTACTTCTTGTAGCACGTAAGAGTAGTTACCCAGTGAAGGATCAGCTGTGGTAATTTCCTTTCTGTGGATGGCTATATGGTGTTTATTGCCACATCGACATTAATTGTTTTTAGCCGTCTGGTGAGAATCTTTCCTCCAGCCGGAGATACTGTGTGATGCATATCTGATTTTCAGTACCACCCTCACCCCTCAGCACAGTTCTTAAATGCTTGGCAACCTAACTGCAGCTACAGCTTTTCACTAGCTTTGATAATCAACCTCTTTTAGCACAACTGGATCCACAGAACCAGGCAATGATCCCCTGTCTTTGTGTGTGATGACTGCTTAGAGACCAATGGGCCTGGCTACCTCTATTCAAGTTCTATAAAACTGGTGAATAGATTGTGTCCATTGCTTTTCAGTAAATACTAAATATGTAGTTCTTGAAATTGTTCATAAAATAAGTGCACTTTCATCACTTGGCTTAAGGATGAAAATACAGGATTTGGGGCTTAGATAATTCTTAAAGAAAACCCAAACAAGCAACAAAGTGGGTGCTAGTGGTAGTCCTTTTTTTTTTTTTCTTTTAAAGCAACTGCTAGCATTTGGCAGGTTAGAATTCATTCCTGACTTCAAGATGACAAAAGTGGCTTCCTCAGTTCCTCTCTTCCCTTTTTCCTTCCTTCTTTCTTTCTTCCCTTCCTTCCTTCCTTCCTTCCTTCCTTCCTTCCTTCCTTCCTTCCCTTCCTTTCTGCTTGCCTTCATTTTCCTTAGCTGATTCTAGCACTTTCCCGGCTGCAGGACAGATCCTGACCTGTTCTTCCTTTTTGTTTATCTATCACCTGTTACTACTCTGCTCTTGAGAGAGTATTTCCTTCTCAGCCACAGCTGTAGGTTTTCTTTTTATTCTGTCATTACATCTTAAAGAACTAAAACATTTTAATGAACGATGCCATTTCCTAGAAACACATTTTATTTATGACTGCATTTTCAGTTACTCAGAATTACACGGTATGTATGAATGCAATAGAAAAAAAAGAGGGCCATTGATTTAATTAACAGGAATATTATTTTTTTGACGTGCAGAATGCAGGATTGATATCAAAGAACTAGGCCTAATGTCTAGTCCTTAAAACTTGAAAATAACTCCTACTCCTCAGAAACATAGCTTTTAGAAAAGGGTTAGGAGACCTAAACGAAACTTCCACACATTCTTTCCATTACTCTGTGGATTCATCTTCATAAACTATAGCTATTCTTAAGAACTGTGTTAATATTAATTATAGGAGAATATCAGGTTACTCTTTGTAACAATATTTAGCAATTTAGCATCTCAGAATAATAAATATTTCATGTCAATTGAACATTGGTATATAATGTTATATATTGATTTTGTCATATAGATGGCATTTCTTAAAGTATTTTTAATAGAAACTTTTTGTTGAATGAAAACAGGTATTTGCACATTACAATACACAATTGGGAATGCACATTGAGGAAAAAGACAGGTGCAGTGGTATCGCTCCTAATATGCCCCCATTTGCCTATTTTTCTGTGGCGTGTGGACTTCCTGAGTAAAGGAATATCTGTATCTATGTACTGAATAGTTCTGATTTTTTACTCTCTGTCATTTATTTGCCGAGTCACTTTTGAACCTGTCCAAGCCTTTTGCTCACAGTAATTTCTATCAGTGAGTTCTGCATTTATTTATGTAGCTCCTTTTCTTAAATTTGTGGTTTAATAACCATTCACTATTCATTACTTTATACATGTTTACCATGTTGTCCATCACTTATTTCAGTGCAGAAGACTCCAGTTCCACATATGCTGTTTCTGACTTCTCTGTTATTGCTGTCAGTACCTTCTACTGATAACCTGTATTGCTTATACATTTGTGTGGGAAGCAGTATTCTAGATGCAAGTGAAAATTTATAAAAAGTTAAGTTCCTTATTTTTTTTCTAGCAATTGCTAAAATCCTTCTAGTTTTTTAAGTACCCGTTCAGTATAAAGTTGACATTTAAAAAAAAATAAATTGTAAGAGTAATCCCAAGACTTTCTCCCCAGTGCAGTAGCTAGATTAGAGCCAGTTATAAGATTTTCTCTATACATTGTCAGTTGTTTTAACCCCAAGCATATCACTTTGAAATCATCAACACATATTTTTATCTGCTATTTTATTGCTTCTTTTTATTCAGTATTGTGAAATAATTTTGCAACACTGCAGGTTGCATTTTTGCTCCCCTTTTTATGTTTAGAGAACAAACTTTCCATACCTGCCCTTTCCCACATCACTTATGAATATGCTAAAACACAGGTCTGTCATTGCTCTGTATGGGTTTCCACTAAATGGTAACCATGGAATTAATTAAAAGCTAGTAGGGACATAGCCTAGGTGGGACCCCCTTCAGCAGGGTGACAGTAGCTTGAGATGTTCAGAAACATAGTTTAGGTTACAGACATGCATCCAAATATTCAAACAATGATAAACTTTTCATATACTCTAATAGGGGGCTATAGTCATCTTACATAATTAAATCATGATGGTAAAAAAGAAATAGAGAGAATGAGAGAGAGAGGATTATTATCTAGACCAACACAATCTCACATAAGAGTAAGGTGTGCAAACACTACAGTTAGTTAGAAAAATCTTGTACTAGATGATGATCAGGCTGGTTTTGTACCCTACAGATTTAGCCACTACCTGCTGTCCCTTTGGAAAAGCAGAAGTTCCTCTGTACTAACAAACCAAAGTTGAATGAATACGTGAACAGGGCTTGGACTCTGTTGTGAGTGCGCATATTTGCAAATAGCATGACACAGAAATATAATTCAATAGTTGTTCAATGACTCAGTTGTTGACCTACATGCTTTGAATTTAAGCTCTGTTTTTCACAACACTTTGAGACTGAGTTATATATGTTAACCCCATGCTTGCATTTTGCAAGTGTTCTTGCTGCTCTGCATGAAAGCTAGGTTAAGCTACAGTATTTCAGAGTGTTTACATGATTTTTTACAAGACTGTTTACAAAAACCTTACAAGATTTTTACTATGAGAATGTAGCCAAAGAAAATTGTTTTTAATAAAATAGAGAATGGTAAACTCTGGAAAGATCAGTGATAAGGAAATATGTATTTTTTATATATATATAAAATAAGGAAAAATATATAATGTATATATAAGAATTGGCAGTTAGCATAGAACACAGAATACTTTGGGTTGGAAAGGACCTTTGAAGATCATCTAGTCCAACCCCCTGCAATGAACAGAGACATCTTCAGGTAAATCAGATTGCTTAGAGCTCCACCTCTGTGGGCAACAGGTCCAGTGTTTCATTAATCTTCATCATAAAGGATTTTTTATTTATATCTAGTATGAATCTACATTTTTTGGTTTAAAAATGTTACCCCTTGTCCTGTTGCAAAAGGCCCTGCTAAAATGATGTTTAATGCTCCTTATTAGTTCCATGAGCAATATGGCTAGGTGTGAGAGTAAAAAGCATTTGTAACTCTCTAATGTGAAGTACGGTGGCTAGTTTCGTATCCATTATAGAAATGAAATATGTTTATGGTCCATATTGACTAGGATGCTGCTGACTACTTCAGTCAGCCAAAACAGCACCTCAGGCCATGAAACAGAGAAAACAATTTTTTTTTTTTCTACATTATCTCTTTCTGTTAGCCTAAACCTAGAGACAAAACTTTGATTGCTGGAGAACAAGCCTCATGAGAGGCAGCTGAGGAAACCGGGGTTGTTTAGTCTGGAGAAAAGGAGGCTGAGAGAAAATCTTATCACTGTCTACCACTGCCTGAAAGGAGGTTGTAGCAAGGTGGGTGCTGGTATCTTCTCCCAAGTAACAAGCGTTAGGATGAGAGCAAATGGCCTCAGGTTGCACCAGGGGAGATTTAGATTGGATATTAGAAAACATTTCTTTACTGAAAGAGTGGTCAAGCATTGGAACAAGTTGCCTGGGGAAGTGGTAGAGTCTTCTTCCTTGGAGGCATTCAAAAAACATGTCGACGTGGCACTTCATAGCATGGTTTAGTAGGTATGGTGGTGTTAGGCTAACTGTTGGACTGGAAGATGTTAAAGGTCTTTTCTGACCTTAGTGATTCTATGATTCTGTAACAATGCTGTGATCCCAGTATTTGACAACCCCATAACCTTTCAGGCAATATTGCACACTATGTACCTAGAGGAAAGAAACCTTAAAATTGTGACCTTAACAAGCAACAAACAAAGAAAAAATTCTCCCCCTTAAAACAAACCTAAAAAAATCAGGATGCACCTGACAAGCCAGAAACAATTTGCTTAATGCTATCAGTTTTCAAGATTTTAAGATTTCCCTTGGATCATTGCTGTGTATATACCTCTGCTACAGAGCTTCACAGTTTATCTTTCAGCATAGAAGAAGGGAACCTCCTTCTATTTCTGTTTTCTGTTTTCTTTCTTCTATATACTTATCCTGGAAATGAGCTGCCACAAGCAATTGCTGCTCCAGAAAGGAGGGGAAAAGTTCATTATGTGCCAAGAAGAAACTGGAGCATGGGCAGATGACTAACAAAATATAGGGTGAGATCAAATGCATCACAATGCTAAACATTCATATAAACATTTAATAATTTAAATTATGTTCTTGTGTTTATTTTTGGGTAGCATATCAGAATTAGGCTTGCAGTATATCTTCTGTTAATTCAGTTTCTGGGGCTGCTTTAGGTTGCTTGCTATGAAGGCTGTACACTTCAAATCTACTAGCTTTGTGCTTTTAGCAGTTTCAACTGTTGATAGCCTTGGCATTCTGGAAAAGCAGGGCATGTTATCTAGATAACTGTAACTCTGCTTTTTGAATGCTAAGTGCATTCAGGTAACGTGATAATGTATGTAAAGCTAGAAGAGAATTAAGTGTCTGTTCCTTTCAAGGGAGATACTTTATAGGAGTTCTTACATGCTGGAGACCTCTACTTGATTCAAGTCACACATGGAAAGTGATATTAAGGTTATGGAGAAATAAGATCAGTCATTTTTCAGCTAAGTAAGTTTGAAAAGACTGTTTGAAGTGCATTTTAAACAATTCATATTCTATCATTGATAACTGTTGCCAAAAGTAGGCTTGAAGGCTAGATCCTTTAGGCTGAGGATCAAATCAGCCTGGTTAGTGTAATGGCTTGTAACAGTGGGTAGCTGTATAAAATATCAGTACGCTCTACCCGCAAAATTATTCTATGGACACAGGCATATCAAGAGAGTATAATAAAGCCATCTGCACTACTGAAATAATAATAAAAAAAAAGTAGGCTGGAATAAACACAAGAGAATAACAGCAGTTCAGAAGTCAACAACTGCTAAGGACTATACAATTCCTTAAGACCCCTCAAAATTCAGTTTTGAACAGCAGATAACTTGTCCAAAACAAGTTTTGCAACAGATGACTCAAAAGAAAAACTGCCAATAGCTATCACAGAACAGAAAAAAGTGATTCCTAATTCAAGGTCAAATTATCTACAGACTTAAAATATAGGAATGATTCAAAGTTAAAACTTAATTATCTTTTGAATTAAGAACTAACAAATTCTGGTAGATAATAAAGATTTAGGAGAAACCTGCAAAATTTTTGTTTCCATAACATCAACGTTATTTTGACATTTCTGGGGAAACAGTTTCACAAGCCAGTGTGGTGATGCAAATGAAATCAGCTTATAGTTGCAGCTCTGTTTGGTTTGCTACAGTGTTTCTGAGTAAACATACTTGCACAATGACTCTTTTTTTCATTTTGGTAATGAAATTATGCATATTCCATCCTCTGAAGATTGTATTCTTATATGCAAATTTGTACAAAAAATTGATGCCTGTGCAGATCAACAAACATATCTTTATATAATAAAAAATGAGAAAATAAATTCTGTGCTTCATGTGCGCCTTGGAGTATAGGTTGTTTTTTTCTAGATACCTTTAGCCTTAGTTTTGCTACAAACCTTCACAAGATTGTTTTTGTGTTACTACCACCTAATGGTCATAAAGTCTTGCCTTAGCTCTAGAGGCAGTAATTTTGTCTCAGTCATGTACAGCTTTCAGACAGAAATCATACAATAGCTTTCATCTTTTTATCGAAAAATAAAATAGATGAAAAATACTAAAATTACTGCCAGACTTTCATCACCCACTTTTTTCTGTTTGCATGGTAAAGTCTTTTTTCCTCAGCGTTCCTGAATTTATAATGATAAAGAAGGTTATGATTAATCTGCAGATAGAATAACCCTTTTCTAAGTGCACACTACTCAACAAATGAACAAACTGCTTACAGTAATTAAAGTAATGTCATCCTGTGCTCAAATTGCTTGTGCTAATAAAGCTAATTGGCAACAGCAAGCATTAACTGTGATTAGTCATATGCAACTAATGTCATCACCAATGCCTATAATTTTATACACAGAGGGAATTTCAGATCTGTTTTAAATCACATCAGCTGTCTGCACTGGTGTTCTTTCCTGTATTATTGTATCAAAGATTCTGAAACGTTGATTTTCCTTTTCAAACGAAGAACTGCACAGTAGAGAACAAGATATGAACCATTTCTGACTTATTCTGAAGTAAGTGTTTGATTTCAGCTAAATTAATAACTGTGTTTTCTTCTTCTGTATATAGTCTGATATCCCTTTCTACAGGATGTAGATTTGCAACAGAACATCCTTTTAATCAACTTAGGCCATAAGCTGTATTTCAGAGTAAAACAGATGAGTCAAAACATCCATTTTGTGTTTGTTTCGGAAATTCGAAAGAAATCGTTATCAGGAAAACAGACTTTCCAGGCTTTTGCACCTTTTATTACAGACAAACACTTAAGCTGTAGATACAATAACAATTATTTGCTGTATCAATTCCAAAAGTGCAGATGTCATATTATGAGGAATTGGGTGGCTGAAAATGCAGCTTTAGAGACCCAAATTTGCTACTTTTTGCAGCAGTCTTTTATCCTCTTTGTAGATTTCTTTCTCACTTCAGTTTTCTAACAGTTAACCAGTAATTTCTACAAGTGTTTTTCATAATTTACACTTACTACGTTCCTCTAATTCAGTAGTTTTCTGTTTTCTGCACAAATGGGTACATTTTCCTAAAAACACAAAGGGATTCTCAAGTTCTCCAGCTAAGGCTTTCTGCCTATGCTGGGTAGAGTAACTATATAATGCTTTACCCTGTTTGCTATGCTTCTTAATCTGCTTGTATCTAGCTGCTTGGAAATACTTGTTCAGCTGATGTTTGGCCTTATGCCTCACAGTTTTATTGACTACATAAATGTAGACCTAGCATACCATCTCTGGATCAGTAAAGGCAAACCAAAAGATCTCAAGTTACGCAGAGAGATACACAGATAAAAGTAAAGGGAATATCTGCTCTTTGAACAGCTCTGGTGATGCCTTTTGTTTTACAGTAATTTAACTGGATTTTCCACTTCGGATTTCAGGTACATGTCCATTACTCAGAAAGTTACCTAGCTGCTTGATTCTTTTTATTATCCTATTTCAGAGTATGATCAGGTCATGATTCCTCTTCATCATTCTTCTTTTTCTAAGACTAAGTTCAACATCTACTCGTAAAATTTGTGATAATATTACTCATAAGAATTACACGTACCACTATGACCCACCTCTGTGTCTAATGTGACATTAATGTCAGTAGCCTCACTCTTTCTTAGAAGAGTCTTAAATTGCGCAAAATAATTGCAAAGATATAACAAGTTTGATTCTCACCACATCAAAGCATCTAACTCAATTTCTTGGATTGTTTGTGCCTATATAGATCACAAACATTTTTGGTTTGTTGGGTTTTTGTGAGAGATCCAGTAGAAATTAAGGACACAAATTTGAAATAGTGTATAGAACTGCAGGTACTAGCTTGCATTTTATCAAACGGGATCTTGTTCGAAAGATGTAAGCAATTTGTGAGCTCAGAGAATAATTTTCATATTAGCTCACTTTAAATTATGCTTCTAGATTTCATAAAATATTCTTTAACTTCCCATTTCTGAGAAGACCCAAGTGGTCCAAATTGACACCTCACCAGTTTATACCCATTCACCCTAAAGCCTATCATTACAAGTCTTTGTGAACAGTCCCTCCCCAGCTTTCTTGTAGGCCTCCTTAAGGTACTGAAAGGTTGCTCTAAGATCTCCTCAGAGCCTTCTCTTCTTCAGGCTGAACAACACCAACTCTCTCAGCCTATCCTCATAAGAGAAGTGCTCCAGCCCTCTGATCATCTTTGTGGCCCTACTCTGGGCCTGTTCCAACAGCTCCATATCGTTCTTATGTTGAGGATTCTAGAATTGGACAAAATACTCCAGATGAGGTCTCACAAGAGAGGAATACAGGGGCAGAATCACCTCCCTCTCCCTGCTGGCCACGTTTTCCCCCATGCACTCCCAAGTCCTTCTCTGCAGGGTTACTCTCAATCACATCATCCCCCATCCTGTACTGAAAAAAGCAGATTACCCTGACCCGGGAGTAGGACCTTGTACTTAGCCTTGTTGAACCTCAGGAGGTTCTCACAGGCCCACCTCTCCGGCCTGTCCAGGTCCCTCTGGATGACAGCCTGTCCTTCCAGTGTGGCAACTGCACCACTCAGCTTAGTGTCATCTGCAAACTTGCTGAGGATGCTCTCAATCTCGCTGTCTGTATCATTGACAAAGATACCAAAGAGCACTGGTCCCAACCCTGATGGACACCACTCGTCACAGATCTCCATCGGGACATCAAGCTGTTGATCAATACTCTGAATAAGACCACCCAACCAGTTTCTTATCCACCAAGCAGTCCGCCCATCAAAACCATATCTCTCCAATTTAGAGAGAAGAATTAGTAGGGGACTGTGTCAAAGGCTTTACAGAAGTCCAGATAAATCACAGCCCTTGTTTTTCCCGTGTCCACTGCTGTGGTTACCCCATCATAGAAGGCCATTAGATTGGTCATAAAGTACCTGCCCCTGGTGAAGCCGTGCTTGTTGCCACTAATTGCTTCCCTGCCCTCCATGTGCTTTAGCATAGCTTCTAGAAGGATCTGTTCCATGATCTTCCCAGGCACAGAGGTGAGGCTGACAGGTCAGTAGTTCCCAGGATCATCTTTTCTGCCCTTTTTAAAAATGAGCACAATGTTACCGTTCTTCCAGTCACCAAAGACTTCTCCTGATTGCCACGACTTTTCAAATATCATGGAGAGTGGCTTGGCAACCACATCTGACAATTCCCTCAGGACTCTGGGATGCATCTCATCAGGTCCCATAGACTTATATATGTTCAGGTTCCTCAGGTGGTCACAAACCTGATCCTCCTGTAAAGTGGGAGGGGGTTTTGAATTGCCTCTTTCAGCCTTAGACATGCATGTTTTTACTTACCAGTCACCTTCTTCATTTAGCTTGCAACATTTATGAAAAAGGAACATTTACTTCATAAGTATCTTTCCTGAGTATGCGATTTTTTTTTGGCTGTAATAGTAGTTCATTCAGTCTTTCTACAGTCCAAAATCTCAGTTCTTTGAAATCTTCCATGAGAGATCAGGCAAAAGAAACTGTCAAATACAATGGTACCAGGATTCTTAAAGCATAAAAAACAAGAACTACTTGTAATGTAAAAATAATTAAAAGTTGAAATCATTTGTCTGTCACCCATTTGCAATTGCTGTCTTTTGCATACAGAGAAATCCCTCATCTCTAGCACTATTTTCCCTAAGTTCTGCAAGAAATTATGCCGATGATAAAGCTCTTATGCAAAAGGGATTCAAGTAAGGATTAAAGCTGGAACATATAAAAATATCCAGAATCATAGAATAACTAGGTTGGAAAAGACCCAGCGGATCATAGAGTCCAACCATTCCTATCAATCTCTAAACCATGTCCCTCAGCACCTCATCCACCCATCTTTTAAACATCTCCAGGGAAGGTGACTCAAGCCACCTCCCTGGGCAGCCTCTGCCAGTGCCCAATGACCCTTTCCGTGAAATTTTTTTTCCTAATGTCCAGCCTGAACCTCCCCTGGCAGAGCTTGAGGCCATTCCCTCTTGTCCTGTCCCCTCTCACTTGGGAGAAGAGGCCAGCACCCTCCTCTCCACAACCTCCTTTCAGGTAGTTGTAGAGACCAATAAGGTCTCCCCTCAGCCTCCTCTTCTCCAGGCTAAACAACCCCAGTTCCCTCAGCCGCTCCTCATAAGGCCTGTTCTCCAGCCCCTTCACCAGCTTCGTCGCCCTTTTCTGGACTCATTCCAGAGCCTCAACATCCTTCTTGTGGTGAGGGGCCCAGAAATGAACACAGGATTCGAGGAGCGGTCTCACCAGTGCCGAGTACAAAGGGAGAATAACCTCCCTGGACCTGCTGGTCACGCCGTTTCTGATACAAGCCAAGATGCCATTGGCCTTCCTGGCCACACTGCTGGCTCATGTTCAGTCACTGTCAACCAACACCCCCAGGTCCCTCTCCTCCAGGCAGCTTTCCAGACAGACTTCTCCTAGTCTGTAGCACTGCACAGGGTTGTTGTACCCCAAGTGCAGGACCCGGCACTTGGCCTTGTTAAACCTCATGCCATTGGACTCTGCCCAGCGGTCCAGCCTGTTCAGATCCCTTTGCAGAGCAAAGTCATATTAAGCCCTACAGTCAGATAAAGTGATGGTTGTGTGTTACAATAGTCTCAAAAATAATCTTTAAAAATAACTAATTAACCTTTCAAATGTACCATATTATCAGAATTTGTATCTTTTGTTACATGTGAGTTGTTGTGATTTAGCCCTAGCCAGCAAGTCAACACGATGTTGCTGCTTGCTCGCTCCTTTCCCACAGCAAGAGGGAAGAAAAATCTGAAAGATGTGAAACTCACAGGTTGGGACAAAGACAGTTGAATAGAACAGCAAAGGGAAAAAAAATAACACCCAAAATAATAACAAGAATATACAAAGCAATTAATTCATACTGCAATCACTCACCATACAGAAATTGATGACCAGTCTGTTCCTGAGCACTCACCTCCCCATACCACAGCCAACTCCCCCTGTTACGTACTGAACATGCCATTATATGTCCCCCTTGGCCAGCCTGGGTCAGTTGCCCTGGCTGTGCCCCCTCACAGCTTCCCATGCACTCCCCACACTCTCACTGGGAGGCCAGCATAAGACACTGAAGAAACCCAACATTTTCCATGTGCACTACAGGACTTTATGCTCTCCTATAGTACAAGCAAGTTTTTACTGGGCAGGGCTGTCTCGATTGATAGATACACTAGTGTTAACCATATGCTAGATGTGTATTTCAATGTTTGAAGGTCCCACCACCCATTGTTCACAGTGTAGTTTTAACAGTCCACTGTATCGTTCAGATTTCTGAAGGCTGGCACACAACAGGGGATACCCCCTCAGTACCATGCTCTTTGCCCAGGCATCTATGAGGTTCTGTCGGAAAAGAGTCCCCTTGTCTGACTCAATTTTTTATAGGGTACCGATCACCATGGGACTTGCTTTTCAAGGTGGTAGCACAGAACACAGCATATGTTTCCAGCCATCTGGCTGTTGCTTCCACCATTGTAAGTAGGTTTGTGGGAGTGTGATATAATCAATAGAGACACATGATTGCTGGGTTTCTTTCTGTTAGAAGTTGAGAGATCAAATTCATAAATTTTCTTTCAGCCATTTTATGTGTTTATTTTGCAAGATGCAGCTGTTTTGTGTCAGGAGATGACATGCAGATAAGAAACCAGTCTCCAGCCGAATTGATACAGATTAGATAACCTGAAAGAACAAACAATCCCTTAAGAGGAAAGGAATACAAACTAAAGTCTATGACAAGGCGACTAATCAATCACAGAACAATGTGAGTCCCAGCCAATGAGAGACAGGGAATCAGGTAATTAAGCACGAGAGATAAATATCTTAGATTTTTGTAAACTAGGGTAATTTCTTCCTTAAGAGAGATGCACCCAACTCAGCTGACTCATATTTTAAATAAATTTTTATGCCTTTGGTTTGAAAACTTTGTTCTTTTTGCTGTTTTTAGCAGTGAATGAGCGTTTCTCACAAAGTGAACAGGCTGCTCCAGGCTAAAGGACTAGGCTGTCCATGGGCTGATTTGGCACTGGCCTATTCCCTATTAGATACAAGCAAAACAAACGGTCTGCATGAGAGAAATACTGTCCACCTACTGTCAAACAGCACGCAGTCTGCGAACAAAAGTAGTTACAAGTGTCTGCACCTACCCTTTTGTTGGTGAGAAGAACAGAGTGAAAGGCAAATGTGCTCATCATTCCATTTACTGTACTGCTGCTTCCTGGCTATGCTAAATCTTCCCTGTGCCCCTTCCCCATGGAGGTGCCTCTGCAAACAAGGGATAGCAGGATGGCCTGATTATTTTTTTTTTTCCAAAAGATCATTTGATCCTTCTGGGCATTTACATTTTCCTGATTCTCATCTCTAGATTTCCATACCTTCCATGTTTCCCTCCAAATAAGAAAAAACAGGAGACACGTTGATTAACTTAGTTCTAAAAATCTGCCTTGTTTTCATGACACTGAAGCTGAAAGCTAGGCACTAAGCAAACTGCTGCTATAGCTACACGGATAAAGCTGTCTAGCAGAGATGCTGCTTCCAGCAGCAAAAAAAGGGGGATTCACTGTTACAGATTTTTCTGGGGCTCAGGAAAATTAGCAATAGAAGCAAAATGTTTATTGCCATGTAATTATTTCCTTTATTCTACAATGAAAATCTCACTCCAAGAAAAGCTACGTCTGCCACCAGTGTTTACGCTATGAAATCTAGCGCAACAGGAGAAGCGTCATGGTTCAGCCCCTTCAGGCAACAAAGAACCAGGTGGCTGCTTGCTCACTCCTCTCCTCCCCTGCTGGCAAGATGGGGAAAAGACTTGGAAGCAAAAAAGAGAGAACTCGTGGGTCAAGATAAAAGCAGACTGCAAAGGAGGAAAAAATAACAACTACAATAACATAAAAGGGTATAGAAAGTAAATTATTCAAAATGCAAACCACTGACATCATGGAAAACTGATGCCCTGCACGTTCCTCATCTGGAATCCCAAGCTATGCAGCACAAACAGACACAACCTGCAGTTGCTTCCACAATTGTGAGCAGGTTTGTGGGAGTATGATACAATCAATCTCTCAGGCCTCCCCGTATTTATATTTCAGCCATTACTCTCCATACCATAGAGGCATTCCCTGCTTGGCTTGCTCAATTGCAGCACGTAGTTCATGCTCGTGGAGAGCCTGTGCAATAGCATCCATAGTCAAGTCCACCCCTTGATCACAAGCCAAAATATATGCTGTATCTCTTCCTTGATGGCCTGAGGTTTCAGGGGCCCACCAAGCTACAAATAATTCACCCTTATGTCATCAGCCCAAATGCACCTGAGCTACTACAATCTTAGCAGCCTGATTCACCTGCTGTTTGTTTAGATGTTCTTCAGTGTCCCAAAATTCTTAGGTATGTGGACATCTACATACTATACTTTTACAATCAGATTCTCTAGCTGTGCAGCATCACCTTGCAGTGGGGTGGCCCAGGTGGGCTTGCCTCAGCACTGCCACTAGTTCTGCTTCCATTGTGTAACCACCACAGTGGGCATTTGCCACCACCCATGAGCCAATATAAAGTACTGGCCACTTTTCTTGTTCAGCTCTATCTAAAGCCAGCTAGATGCCTTTCACTTCTGCAAACTGACAGCATTCGTCTTCTCCTGGAGGAGTTCCTAAGGGTGAGTTAGTCATGCTGATCACCCCTTGGCTCTCCAGTTGACAAATCAGCTTGTGGACTGGGAATCAGAGTCTCAGCTGGTGCAATATTGCTGCTTAAGCACTGTCACAGTAGCGATTGGCTTCAACTCTCAGCAACCCCACAACAGGAGGGTCCTCTGAGAGACCAGCTAAGGTAGGGAGCTGTTCAGCTTCCTCTGTCTCCAAGGCCACTACACGGAAAGCCCACCCGTGCCCTCTGCATCCCTGAAATACCTCCTCCTGAGGACATCTATGCCAAGAATGCAAGGGGCCTCTGGGCCACTCACAATGGGCTGCTTTTGCCGCTCATGCCCAGGTAGACTTGCTTTGCCTCCCACTACAGTGAGCTATCGGGATCCCCTGTCACTCCAGAAATACAGATGGGTTCTGCACCTTTATGGCTTGATGGTATGAGGGGACAACACGCACTGGTGTTCACCAGAGCATTATGCTTCTTGCGCGTCTGATGTGCAAGGCCACTGAACTCAGTCCAATAAACCCAACTGTCCCTTTCATGCAGCTGGATGGAGGCAGGCCCTTCAGGATTAGTCCTGGTCTTCATATTTGTTACTTCTGTGAATACTACTTAAAAGTCCCTTCAAGAGGATCAGAAGATCAAGCTTTCTAATCTGTCTGGGGAACTGCATGCTGGACACTAGGGTGGCATTTTTCCTGGAAGAATCCCTTTCTGTGATTGTGTTCCATGTACTCTAGGGTCAAGGCAGGTGTTCCATCCCACCTTCCTCACGTCATGTGGGTGCCTCGTGGTGTGCTCCCTCTATTTCCCTTCTCTTGAGAGAGGAATACTTGTTCCCCATAGCTGAGGCATTGGTCTGTTCAGGTAGGGAATTGGGCATACCCTCTTTGACTTGCTGGACAGTGTTTTGAACATGCTTTCAGATTCTGTGGACGGTCTTTCAACAGCCAAAATGCAGGCCTGTAGGGAAGAAGAGAGACTTTCTTCCTATCACCAGAGTTGGACAGCGAACTCATCTACCACTTGGTCCCCCACCTTCTTTCCAGGACACACACTACTGCCAATGAGTTGGCAAACAACAGCAGGGCACTCCACAGAAACTGGTTTGTGTGCACTGCACTTCATCCACATCTGTGGATAACTGCTTGTTAGTCAAAGCATTGTAAATCATCTCTGGCATGGCCAGTTCCCTCAGGTACTGGAAGCCTCTCTCCATGGTGGTCCACTTGGATGGGTGGCATGTAACATACAATCAGAGAATAGTTAGGGTGGGAAGGGACCTTAAAGATCATCTAGTTTCACCCCCCCGCCATAGTCAGGGACATCCCACCCACTAGGTCAGGTTACCCAAGGCCCCATCCAACCTGGCCTTAAAAACCTCCAAGGATGGAGCATCCACAACCTCCCTTGGCAACCTATTCCAGCATCTCACTATTCTCATAGTGAATAAATTCTTCCTAATGTCTAATCTAAATCTGCCCCTCTCCAGTTTATACCCATCCCCCCTTGCCCTATTACCACAAGCCTTTAGGAATAGTGCCTCTCAGCTTTCTTGTAGGTTCCTTTCAGGTCCTGGAAGGTCACTATAAGATCAACTTAGAGCCTTCTCCTCTCCAGGCTGAACAAACACAACTCTCTCAGACTTCCTCATATGGAAGGTGCTCCAGCCCTCAGATCACTCTTGTAGCCCTCCTCTGGACCCATTCCAACAGCAAACATCTTCCTTGTAGGGTACCTTTCCCTCACACGTGACAGAAGTCATCTCCACAGGCTGAGGGCTTTTTTTTTTCCCAGTCAACTTGTCAATACTGTCTTCCCTAGGCAGGGATCCCAGCTGCTTAGCTTCCCCATCTTCTAACTCCAAGTTAGTGGCCCTATTACCCAAGCATGAGAGCAGGCTGGTAACAATGGGCTCACCTGGATAGCAGCTGAAATCTTTGCTCATATCTCACAGCTCATTCAGGGAGAGGGGTTGGACAATTATATCTGGTTCTGACTCTTCTTTTGTTCTCATGATGACCTTGGTTCACTTTCACCCCTCACTAAGTGAATTGATTTTTTGTGTACTTCTTGTTCTGCATGGGGGTGGCTGATACTGGTACAGGTTGGTTTGCTGGTTCAGCTGCAGTGTTTGATGCCATGGGCTGCAGTAGCCACCGTGCCTGTCAGTCTGTTTTCCTTCTCTTTCCCTTGAGGGTGCTGCATAATGCTGAACAGGGCTCAGAAGGCATGGGTGAGGCCCCAGCACATCACAATGATTTGTCTCCTTGGAAGTGCCAGGGTAACAGCATACTTCTTCCAATATTCTACTATTCTTCCAGGATTCTGCACTTGCTCAGGGGTGAAGTTCTGAAACACTGGAGGTGTCCACTGTCCTAGGCATTTACTGATGCTATTCCACACACCCTGCCACTCATAACTGTCCAGCCTTGGGAAAGGTCTTTGAGTAGATTTGGGGTTTGTTTTTTTCTAATAGTTGTTCAATCCTAAACAGGACCTGAGACACATTCAAGAGACAGCAATACAAGCATGCTGGGTCAAACACCCCAAGGATATTCAGAATTCTAAAGAGCTGTTCTAACTAACCTGGGGAGGAAAGGGGAGGTAGAAGAGCAGGGGAAAGTACTCTCCCCTGTCCTCCCCACAGATTGGGTGTGATTATTAATTAGTTCTGAGCAATAAGGCCCAAGGTATAGAAATGACAGCAACGCCATAGGCGTATACCATGTAAATCTTATGACCACAAACATTACAGCACCACAAGGAATATATACTGCACATAAGGTTTTACGTAACACAGACATGCCAACAAATAACACAACATTGTGTCCAGTGAGTATTTAATATAATGAATGCTTGTAACAAATTTGTTTTAACATGATTGAGTCAGAGCTGTCATCATCCCAACCCTTCAGGCCCCATTCTGGGTGGCAAAAGTGACTGTCATGAGTTAGCCCCCCATGGCAACAAAGAACTACATGGCTGCTTGTTCACTCCTTCCCCCCTCCTGGTGGGATGGGGAGGAGAATCAAAACAGCGAAGGTAGAACTGGTGGATTGGGACAGAAACAGTTTAACAGCAAAGGAGGAGAAAAACAATAATTACAATGACAATAAAAGGATATACAAAGCAACTGATACACAGTGCAAACAACACACCACTGTGAAAAACTATGCCCAGCAAGCTCCTGATCCAGACTCCTGAGCCATGCCGCAAACTATGCTGCGACTTGTGCTGCCAACCTCAACCGCACCCGAGGGACACTGCCAATCGCCCTCCTCCATTCCCTTTCCAACTACCCCACTTATATAGTGAGCATGATTTCATGGTATCAAATATCCCTTTAACCACTCTGTGTCCCCTCCCAGCTTCTTGAGACAATTAACTCTGTCTCAGTCAAATGCAGCACCAATAGAGAGTCAGGATAAGTCCTTGTTCAAAAGGGCAGTTGTGGAGCTCTGTTTACTTTGGGAAATGAAGTTTGGTGAGCAATGCTTCACAGCAGATGAAGGTGCCACCTTGTGGCTTTGGTGAGTGCTAAGCTCTAAAGGATTTATTTATATTTTTTATATTATATATAGAGGATATCTCCCTGTAAATGCTAGTTAGTAAAGCAGCAAGAAAAGTCACCCAGTAGTACCGTGAGAAAAGGAGCAGGGAGTCAAGAGTCAGCTTTAATAACTTTAGATTTGTTGGTCCTACTGTCACAGATTACTCTGATCATATGCCCAATTCAACATGCCAGTCTAAAGAGAGGGGCAAACACTTAAAATGAGTACGTTGTTACACTGGAGGCAAGGCAGTTCATTCTTGGTACTCCCTAAACTGAAATCTTAAAGGTCAGATAATCTTTGTTCACTGCAGATATTTTTTTAATAGAGGCCACCTGAATGAGAACTGGAAGGTGAAAGAGCAGGAAGAAGTATCCCCTCCCCATTTTCCTGCAGATTGTACATGATTATTAGTAAATTCTGAGAGATGGCACCTGAGGTACACACATGACAGCAATGACACACACAAATACCAGCATAATCTCGTAACCTGTGACATTAAGTCAATTATTACACAGTACAGCAAAATTATAATCATGATACCTCTCCCAGAGCTGATAAACAGCATTGTAGGGAATATATAGTGCACGTAACAATTTACGTAACACAACCACATGTACAAATGAAACCACTTTGTGACCAGTGACTATTTAACTAATACAATAAATGCATATTTGTTTTGACAAGGTCAGTCATTATCTCAATCCTCTGAGCCACATGTTAGGCTCCAGAAAGAACTGTCATGGTTTAGCCCCAGTGGGCAACTAAGTATCATATGGCAACTCTCTCTGTCCTTCCCCCGGTGGGATGGGAAGGAGAATCTGAAAGAAAAAAAAAAAAAAAAAAAAGACTTGTGGGTTAGGATAATTTAATAGAAGAGTAAAGGAAGAGAAGAAGAAACAATAATAGTGATAATAAAAGAATATACGAAGCAAGCAATGCACAGTGCAATTGCACACCACACCAAAACTGATTTTGAGCCTGTTCCCCAGCAGTGATTTCTCCTCACTCCCAGACAGCTCCCCCAACACTCAGTATGATATCACATAGCATCAAATACCCCTTTGGCCAGCCTGTCGGCTGTCCCAGCAGCATTCCTTCCCAGCTTCCCATGAAGTCCCCACCCTGCCCTCTCATTGGCAGGCCAGTATGAGCTGAAGAAAGTTAACTTTATCCCAGCTGAAACCAGGACATGAGTGAAGACTAAATCCACAGTCCTTACAGAAAGTCTAGACATAAAAATACATCCATTGTTTTAGGAGACTTAAATAAACCTAATAACCCTGTAATTTTTTTCTAGCAGGAGCAATCATTTGAGTTTCTGAATCTTCATGTTCCAAAGGGTTATATTTCAGTACATAATACTCAGTCCATGCTATCAGTATAAATTCTCATTTCATATTAACCACTTATTCAGAGAATTCAGTTACTGTGTATCCTACTTATTTCTTCTAGTGCAAGTCACAACTTCATAATTTTCCCTCATAATTAACTTGTAACAAGCATAATGGCTACGAAATATTTGAAAAAAATTCTTCAAGAGCACAAGGCCATTCACAGGCTCATTCATACTGAGCTAGAAAAAGAAGATTAAGTGTTGAATGACCAGAAACAAGAGCTAGCTTAAGAACTCCAAGACTCCTTCCTCTGCCCTCAAAGCATCATTTATCTGCTATATTTCTTTCAAGTCAGTATCTTGATACATGCAATCGAGATAATACATTTGACACTGTTGCCCACCTATAGCTATGAGACTTTGCCCATTTGTGATCATGAAGAATTTCTTGCTCCTAATAAACGTTTCAGTGTAACTGAGTGACCTAGTTTCGCTAGGAATCAGTCATGCTACCCCAACACCACTTTCCTTACTCCTCTCCAGATACTTTGCACAAGAATGCAATTAGAAGTAGCTGCTACCCTTCCCACTGAAGTAACTGGTTAGTTAGTATGAACTATATTCTATATTAATTTCTCATCTGACAGGTAAATGTTGGAGAACAGCTCAGCTGAAAGAGCACCAAGCACCCTTATATGCAAATGCAAAGTTTCTTGAGATACTCTATTCAACATCATAATTGGACACTCCCACCAGGCACATGGGAAAACATGAAAGCTTCCTTCAGAGCAGAGTCATCTGCAAAGACCTTTCTATGCAGCCTGCTCAGCCCAGACACTTGGATGGCTTAGGGCAGGAAGTCCTGCATGCATTATCTGTAGCTACTTTTCTCTGGACTAAATGGAAAGTCAAGAGCCATTTATTCCTCCAGCAGAGACCAGGAAGGTCCTAGGGAGCAGCAGGTAACCATCCAGGTGAGCTTACTTCCAGTGGACTGTTTTCAGGATGCACGAGACCACTCCTTAGAGCAGCTGGAGGCTTGTTGCACCACATCAGAGAGATCCTACCTTTCTCACACAGGGTGTTATGATGGTTTATATCTGTGCAACATCAAATTCAAAGCTGCAAGTCAACCCGTCACTGTGCTCTTGAGGGTAGTACTGGTGAGAGTTGCTAAAGCAGCTAGATCTCACCAGCGTATCAAGAAAAAAATTAATACAGCATGCAGAAGCATAGCAGTCAACAGATTAATAGCACCAAGACAATGCAGATGAACCATGTTTGGCTGAGGTACACAGTGCTGATTCAGTAGTCACAAATACAAATTCTTGTCTTGGTTTCTGCAAAGCTATAAGCATGTCAGCAAAAAGGCTCAAATACATCAAGTAACTGGACTATGAGAAAAGCAGAGAAATAATCTTTGACAAGAAGTTGAATATGGCCACAGAAACCAGAAGCATCAATTCCTCCTCCCATCGAATTACACTCAGGCTGGCCAGAGACCACTGGTGTTTACATCTGCAGAGACAGGAGCTTAAAAAAGATTATATTTACTCAAGTACTTAAGAATGTGCTTCACCACGTGCACAAGCACCTCCTTTGTAGTATTCTACAGTTCATTCCATTTAGGAAATGTATCATACACACTGCAGCTAGCTGTGTTACGAAGAGAATATACTCTACCCTTTGATGCGTGCACGCCAAGTGTGTATTACTGTATTTACCCAGCTTAGTTAAAAAATTGTCTTAAGTGCCTGGAAATAGCAATGAATACAAATTATGTATAAAATCACTTAAATAACCCACTTGAAACAATCCAGTTATGAGAAAGTAACTCATCACTTCCCAATTTCAGAGACTTTTCTTTAGAGTACTTCAAACTAGACATGCACAGTACCAGCATTTAAAAAAAAAAAAAAGTGCTGCACACTTACTCTGCAAGAGGAATAGTACCCAGCAGTCCCATGAATATCTCAGTTCCTAGTTACTACCCTTTCTCATTTGAGTGCTGGCTGATCATTATGCACAGCCCACTATTGCTCACTCCAAAGCAGAACACTACTCATTTGAAAGCACACTTCAGAACAATGATTTTAGCAGTGACTACTTAAGAACAACACTTTTTAACAAACAGCGTTAACAACAAATGTTTCTATAAGGAAATAGCAGGAAAGGTGCTCTGGAGAACTCTAACAACAACAGAAATAAGGTCACTTGAGTTCTAGCAGACAGTCAGTAGGCTTAACAATCTTGTGCCGTTGTCTGATATAAGAACCAGCACAAGACAGTAAACACTTTGTATTTTTGGTCTGAAAAAGTGGCAAGCACTTAACTCTGGTGGAAGGAAAAGCATGCTTTATTTGCCACGTATGTAGTCAGGTTTCAGTGCCCTCACAAAGGAATCTATTACCCTAGATAACATTCTGACACACTTTGACAGATAATTATTGTAGGTAAGAGTGGAAGACACCCTATCCCTATCCCCGACCGCCACCTAAGACAGACGAGAAGAGCAGCACACACTGGAGTTCAAAAGCAGTCCCAACAGATCTGTAAGTAACAGGTTCTATCTGAAAAAAATAAATATTGCCCTTAGGAATCAACCATTGATCTACCTAATTAGCATAGACTAAAGTAGTGAGACAAGAAGATATCCATTTGCTCAGGTAAAGTTTAAGTTGAGACATGAGTGACAAATCTACTCAATCACAGCTAGGCAAGAGTTGGTTCTCTTACTCTGGATGATCGTATACCAACAGGCAAGCATGACCTAAATTACAGTCTTCAGAATCCATGCTTTGAGATGCAGAGAATATTGATCATAGGAAAGCACTCACACCACTCAGAAGAGATCCAAAATGAGAAGGGAGAACACTCCTGAAGAAGGTCCTAGAATCAGAATTACATTACTTAAGCTATGGCCATAAACACAAACTACCTCATTTTGTAGAGTACTTACCAATTTAGAGAAGATAAAAATGCAGAAGAAAGTTCCTCTCTCCAACAGAAAAAGATGCATCAAAGACTAAGTCCAGGATTATCTAGCAGAGAGAAATTCTGAAAGATACTGCTAGCAAATTACAATATAATGTTCAGTTCTTGTCACTGTTTCAGCTTGTGGCAGAAGAGTAAGAAGCACATACTGAGTTCCTTGTAATGGCAGTAGAAGAAGTGTAATTACAAGCAAGTCATTAACCAAGACTATGCACAGGGCCTGGAACAATTTGAACTAGAAAGCCAAGCCAAGTCTGTGCAAAAGACTTCATGAACTAACCTAGCTAACGGAGACAGGAAGATGATTCTATTTTTATGCTGAGTATTTTTTACTTTAATTTTATTGCCTTGGTCTTTCTCCATGCTGTATTCTCAAATATTCAAACAACAATGGAATAGAAGGATACCAAATCCTTACCTGTTAGGAACTGAGAAGCAGAAACTAAAAGAATTTAAAAACTTAAAGGTTTGTTGCTGCATTAACTTCCATTTCCATCCTGACTTGGAAAACAATACAAACACTTTTATAATGAAACTTGAAGCACTACTTCTATACTGGAGAAAGCACTATTTATTTTGAAATAGAAGTGATTGTTTAGGTATATTAATAGAGACATCAGTTATACACAGTTGTATCAGGAAGTATTGTATAAGACAGAAAACGGTGTAAGACAGAAAACAAAACAATATCCAAGGAAATTAAAGCTAATTTAAACAGGAAGATAAATTTATAACGAATGATACACAACCTGATTCATCTTCCTCATAAGTCTTTCATAATTCCTAGGTGTAATTCAAACGAAGAATGAATATCACAGTAAGTTTCCACAGGAATATGCAGATGACGAGCCAGAACTCACTGTTCAAGAGGTAGATACAAGGCTTAACACGAACAGGTCAGTTGTTTTCACTCAAGAGCATGGTCACACCGGGATGCATTTACAATTACATAATGAGATTGTTTCAACTATTCTATTGTCTTCTCAGTGACTACCTGTCAATTCACTGAACAGAGGGAATGGTTGCTCAATTAATAATAGTAATACTAGTCAAGATGACAACTTACCCTTCTAAGTAAAGGGAATAATCTTGCTATAAAAGCCTTACACTCAAAAATAATAGTTTCACTGGTCAAGTAGGCATGGTTCATGCACTCTGCCAGGTAACAAAGACACAGGGCTGAAGAGGCAATGAGCTATTGCACATATTATTGATTTAGCCACTTCTGCAACATGCTCTTGCTTCAGTAAAAATCCTTTACCAAAGAAGTCCTGAGAGTTAAATCCACTGCCTGTTGATATTAACAGACATCACTATTCCTCAGTTTCAAGTGACTGAGCCTCTAGCCATTTCAAAGTGTACTGTGAAATATGGCAACGTACATATTTGCTATGAGTCATTCAAAGCAAGCTTACTTCATCCCAAATCCTACACTGTCAGAAGTCAAACTTGTACAAGGTATTATTCCATCTCTCAAATGCATTAAAATATCTTTTAATAAAGAAGACACAAATTCCACTGCATGCAAATTGAATTTGATTAAGGAGGTTGGGTAACACAGCTACTTGGAAGAACTCTCCAAGTACATTCAAACCTTTGCAAGCCTATGTAAGCAGCATTAAGTGTTGGTAAGACAGCAAAAGGGGTACGTATGTGTGTACACACACCCACACACTATCCCAAAACCACACTTCCAAAGCTTTCCCTTCAAGTTCAGGATTCCTTGTACAAGTAATACAGTTAGTGGATAAAACACATGCTAACCCTTCTCTGAACATGCTGACTAGGTCAAATCCCAGGTTTAACTCACTGCGCACAGAAGCTGTAAAAGTTAACAATAAATGCAACAGTAAGGAAGAAGACCAGTGGGATCACCATTAGGTAAGCCAACCTAGTTTACCTCTATTGCACCCCTTAATTAGAAGGCAAACTATACTGAAGGGTGAATTCCACTCACCATCACTTCTCACACCTCCACTTGACTGATATTACTGTGAACAGCAGGAAGGGGGAGAAAACCCCCTTTTCAATTCTGAGCTCTGTATGAACTGTACAGTGGACTGATATGACAATTCATTAAACAAAAGGACAACATACTAAAGACTTTGCCAAACTGCAGGCAACAGGGCTGAAATAGTTTCAAATAATTTGCTGCCAGTACCTCCTTCATGGCTATGTAGCTAGTCAAATTTGTTAACAAAGGAAAAAACTCCACTGGAAAGGAGTTCTAAGGAATTCTAAGTGTCAAACTTACATAAGACAACACCCTGCTCTCCTGCATTTGGGATTTCTGCTTGGATTCCAATGCATGTGCTGAAATAAGTGGGCTTATTTCCAAGACTGCTTGTTCAATAACAGACGAGAAAGTAATAAAATGACAGTTGTCAACGCTAAAGCTAATATACGAAACATGTTTGGTCAAGCTGATCTGGAAAGAATTCTGAACTGAAGAAGAAACAACTGATTGGATTCCATAATTTATACAGTACAAATAAAAGGACAACCATAGTTACGAATTACATTACAATACTGTGTGAAAACAGAGGGGAAAAGCATAACTGATCAGTTTGTAACAATTTGCAATAATGAGTGCCACCAAAATCTACTGTAGAAAATACAAGACAGGAAGCAATAAGGGAAATGCCATTATACATACATGTTTTGGGTTTTTATTTATGCAATGTAACCTTTAGGCACGTTGCTTGGGATGCCTTCTAAAAATAAGTAATTGGCCATTATTTGGAGTATCCTTTTGGCTTTAAATACTGGTCAGGAAAACAAATGATGTATAAAATAAATGAATAACTACTGCAGAAACAAAAATGGATTTGCATCTAAAAGTGCAGGAGGTGAAGTACTTTAACCCTTTCACCAGACAATGTGGCAATATACAGTATATTGCTACTGTTTGTTTGAGAAGGCTGTTGGAATTATACACTGACATAGAAAATTATAAATTACACAGAATTAGTTTCTATAATCACTATATATATATACACAAACCAGCTGTGAAAAAACTGGTTTAGAACATATAAATGAAAGCCTCACACAGATCAATACAGTAAAAGTAACAATTAACATGCTCTGCTGCAAAAATTAGTATTAAAAACACTATATACTTTTAAAATGCATGTACTGTAATTACATTAGCAGCACGGGCATTTCATTTACTTGACTTGTCTAAAAGGATTATAGCGTTTTAAGCACGCAGATTGTTCCAAAATGCTTGGTATTAAAATAAATCTTGGAGAATGGGTTAAGAGGCAGGTGAATCACTTAAACACAACAAACCATGTGCACTTCAAATATTCTAGTGTTTCACCAGTAAGGTATTGTTTCAAGCAAACAAGACTTAACAGAACATATGGCTTTACAGTAACATCTATTTGTCAACTAAGTCGTAGCAATAAATACTTAAAATCCCTAGCAATAGACTTACATTTTTGTCTGTTTTAAACAATACGGAAAACAAATACCAATTAAAAAACTTGTTTTAAAATGCTGAACATCAAAAAATTCTTATTTAAATCACTTTTGTAAGCTAAAACAATGAAAATAACATTTATAGGGCGTTTCAGTTTCAGAAGAAACATTAATTCACTTTCTTTTCTTTTTTACAAGGTGAAAAATGTATGAAAACTGCTAAATACTTTGGTCACACTAATCATCAAATAGTTATGTCTCAAATACATTAGATCTGTGTTTTCACTTTTTTATAAAACTATTCTTACAGCCATTTGAACTCTAGTAACACTACTGTCATCATTACATGGGTAGCAAGATCTTATTTCACAGGCTACCCATTATTCAGAACAATACAATATAAACATAGGCAAAAATTATTGGTATTTCTCCATGTGCAATATTTTTTACACTTACGAATTTCTGTACAATGTCTTAAAATCTAGAATATAAATGTTGCTGGTCCTGATCCCTTGCGAAATTAGTGCAGCAGTAACTGGCTTCAACAGAGTCTAGATGAAATCCTCAAGAAACAGTCAAACACCTGGATATCAGTTCATTTTCTTCAACCAAGGTAGAAGACACCACTTATCATACAGGACCATTAACAGATGGCTCTCCTAAATGGGTGTGTTGATCAGTCCTAAGAGGCCAAAAAATGATGTAAGTATACAAGAAACAACAAGGGTCCAAAACAAATTCAGGTACATTTAAAAAAAAAAAAAGAAAAAACGACATCAATAAACCCACAAACCCACACCCTAAAGAACAAATAACCCCAGATTATATGTAGCTTGACCCAAGTTGAAGAGGAAACAAACTAATAGCATGCTCATCCCACTTACTTTCTGGCATCCAGCATTTCTAGAGTCCTAATTAGACACAGCACTTTAGTTAAATGAACACACCACTCAAAAGTGTTTGATCTTTATGAACAGACCTACTAAGTGATCTCTAGAGATGCAATGTCACCCTAAGACAATCATTAATAAAACCACATTTCTGACGCTTCTCCAAACCTTATTCTGTGAGGTGTAACGTGATGCTAGGAGCATTTAAGGTTGCATTTGAAAGTACACAGCTAAGACAACAGGAATAACAGTGTCTTAAAAAAATGTGATTTACTAATCTAATGTATAAACACTGCCATTTCACAAACACTTTGAATGTCTGTCCACTAGCATGAAAAGTTCAGGAAGCATGGAGGAAAATAAGGAGCGAACCTAAAACAGTGAAAGCAGTAAGGTTATAGACATTTCTAACTAAGGCATTTAGTGTAAAAGTGGACTCAATTGCTCTGGACTACTACAAAAAGATCAAATGCATGAGAACATGAAGAATTGCAAGCACCAAAGGCAAAAAATATCAACTTCCACTTAATGCAAGTCTACAGACCTATCATTTGAAGATTCCTTTAAGAATATAAATACCATTTGGAACTACACATGAGAAAAGTTACCTGTAACTCCTGTTCTCTGATGGTGTACATCACAGAGAAGCCATTCTTGTGTCCGTGCTCTACATGCACATGACCAGCAGGAGTCCCCTAGCTAAGTCTTTGGCTGCTAAGCTCTAAAAACACTTTTTTAAAAAAATGTGTACACATTAGACAAAAGACAGACATCACTAAACAGAAGTAAACACTTTTTACAGAAACCCGGAAGGTAAGAAACAAGTGCTGTATGGACAGAAAGTTTGGCAGTCCACACAGCAGTAAGTCACTTACTGATCATAAAGTCAACAACAGGACAGGCCTCTTAGCAGAGATGATTACTGCTGGCCAAAGACCTACCTAGGGGACTCCTCCCACTAGTCATACATTCATGGAGCCCAAAAAGCACAATTACGTTTATCTTGATATTTATACCACACTTGTATGAGGATCTGCTGTGACAGCCACCTTCAGAGAAGGTACTGAACTTTGCTGAAGCCACCTGGATTCAATGAAGAGTTCCTCGAGATTTCCTGCCACTCAAAAGCAATCTAACGAACTACTCACACTCTAAGAGCCCTCTACTGGTTTAGACAAACATCTTTACTCAAACGGCAACCACCTAGTTCCCAAAGACTTCTTCCCTACAACTTAATGCTTATCATCATTAAAAATGTTGTCTTGATAAAAGTAGTACCTCCAGATAAAAAGGCTGTGGAAGACAGTTTCTGGGTTTCCGCAATTGAACTAAGTATACAGGGATATTTTTTCTAATTAGAACCCACTTCATAAAATTTATGGAATTTATGCAGAGTAGTAAGTTCTGGCTTACAGGGAAAGGTAGCAGTGTTTTAGTGTAACACCCAGTATCACAGAGGTAAGGAATACTAGCTCAAACAAGACTAAAAAACAGTCCAAATTTGTCAAACACGCTTGCATCTTTCTTAGTCTGCATACAGTATAGCCAGAACACGTAAGGAGAGTTCCCTGTTGTTTGTACAGCTATACAGTAAATCTTGGCTTACAAAAGCATTTGAATTTTGACTTCACTAGAAAGCTAGATATCTAATATAGCATTCACAAAGCCTTAAACTGATTACTACTTTCGCAGTATTTGTGCAAAAAATATGTTTCTTTAATAACAGTTTAAGATATATTAAAGAAACACAACAGCTTTTAAACTACTAAAACAACTAGTTAAATACAAATACAGCAAATATGCGTGCGTGTATATATATATTCTGAAATCTGATTTTCTGAATCATGCCCGTTTACACCGCAACTCAAAAGTGTCCTCTGGAATTGCTTTCAATAAAGCAAAACCCTCCCTCCCTTCAGAACATGCTCCCATTGAGAACGTCCTCAGCTCACCAACAGGAAGGCAGCACACACAGCTTTGATCCCCTAAGCCCTGCAGGAAGAGGAGCAGACCCTATGGGTTACTCGGGGTTAAGCAAATACACATTTAAGTAGCACTTTCCTTCCCCTGCCAGGACGCTTTCCTTCACACAGCATAGTTCCTCTGGGTACCCTGAATAACACCTAAAACAGGAAATTGCAGCATACCACTCTTTGCCTTAGCACCAAGAAAGCCTGTAGGATTATTCCTGATGTTCAACAAGCCATTGGTTCTGCTAAGAAAACAGTAAACTCTAGCCTAGATATTAATTTTAAAGTACTTGGAATCTGTAAGTTCCAGAGCAAGGTCCCTTGAAGGGTGGAAATCTCCTCATCTACCTAAAAGCCTGAAGCAATGGTGAGGTTAAAGATGAAAATTAATGCTGCCCTGACTGAAGTCTACAAACTAGCTCACTTGAGAGGCAAGAATTCTCCCAAACAAGTATTTCAACAGGAAATTACACAGGAGAAATACTGAAAAATACCTTTTTTTTTTTGGAGAAAACAGTATTATCTGACAATTTAAAAGACACCTTTCTCTGTTTGGTGGTGGCTCCTTCAGAACTGTATTTTTAACTCTCCAATACTGTGCTAGTAGCCAAGCTGGCTAAGAGGAGTCTTTTCTTTCCTCCAATAACTATGCTGAGCAATTCAGTCTGCTCCATATTTCATTCAAGCTTTATTTAGAACAGTTTATGTACTTTGAAAAATCTTCTCCAAATCTATAAGTATTCAGATTATGAAGACAAGAGTGCAAATAGTAACTGATTCACAATCAACAAGCATAACTTCAGGAACCATTCCCTTCCCATACAGATGGAAAGTGGACTTTCTAGTGGACATACCAGTGGACTTCTCCCAAGCTGTTCTACAGTACAGAACACAGAACGAAAACACAGTAGACCTCACTTTCATGAATTTTCCACCTAATGTTCTGGTTTTAATCATCATTTTCATAAGTGTATCAATTCACTATTCTAATTTGACCACAAAACAGAACGGGGATAGTTACACATCCCTGTAAGACAATAAGTAGAAGGCAAAAATATTTTTGACAACTCAAGTCTTAGAATCAATGGAAAATATTACTTGTGAGAATTTATAAAAGATGCAAAAGATGTAAGTACATATTTACATTGAGCTAAAATCAGAATTGAACTAATCTCTTTAGATTAATCCTATCAGAAAAACATGCAAACTGCTACTTAGAGGACTGAAAGCATCCCTGAATGTGGTTACCTCTGTTCTGGACTGCTGTTACTAGGCTGCAGAGCTGAAGGAGCCTCTTCTGCAACATCTGCATTCTCTTCTACTACATATTTACAAGAAGCATCCTGCGAGGTAGACAATTTTCCTTCCTCACTTAAAAAAACAACAGAAAGATGTTAGTTAATATTTCAGTTCACTTAAAGGGAAATTTCAGTGAACAGAAGACTGAGGGACAGGTCCATATTTCACATGCAAATGGATTTTAAGCTATGATTGCAACATGAAGATCAAGCAAATGGGTCTAGACTTTACAAACACCTAACAATGCACTGGTATTTACATTAATCAAAATTTTACTGGATAAAGGGGTAAGAAACACAGTGATTCAAATAAGATCAGAAAGAAAATAAGGAATATGTGTGATGCCTGAAGTGGTAACAGTCACAGTCATGCTCCTTTACTATACATACCGATAAGATTTCAACACTCTGAATCCAGAAGTACGCAAAAATGGAAGGAAGAAAGTATAAAAGAAATTCAAGATTCCCTCAAAAACTGACATTAATGAAGTCTGTCCATGAAATATCAGCAGAATGATTAACTGATCATCACCTTTACTAAATTCCCTAATGTGTGAAATATTATAAAGTATTTTCAGCGAAATATAACGTTTGGGTTATACAGCACCAAGACTGCAGCCCCATCCATTTCATGAGCTTCCTCTCGGAGACAAAACCAAACAACTCAGTGAAATGGCACTACACTTACGCTATATAAGACATTACCATGTAGCCAGGCAGTCTCAAAGCTTTTCTGCCTCTCTATTCCACCTACTCCCACCTCAGCTACACCATTACGAATGCACTAAAAATACAAATTTTACCATATACCTGCAAGAGATAGTTACGAAAGGCAGCTCTGAATTAGACACAAACATCAATCTTCCATCTCTCTGGCAACAGATGTATTTACGCCAGAGGTCATGAACATTTTAAAGCCACTCTCCTCTGCTGATTGTTTATTTCTTACAGTTCTCCTTTCAATGGGTCCTTTAAATTCAAATCAATCCTTCTCTTTCTTCCCATGTGTCCTTATACCTGCAGAGCCTGTAAAAATATTCTTTTGCATTGCAATCTCTCATCAACATCAATTTTTCCCTATCTGATCTTCCCATTTCATTTGCCTTCATACTCAATATTGTTTAAAATAAAACACTTGTCACCATCACCATTAAAACTGTTCTCTTAATTTTACTTTTTAAGAAGGGGTAGTCTCTGTTGTCATTCTTCTCTTCTCATTCTCCATTTTGAACTATGCTCAGAAACCACATTTTTGTCCCTTTGTCAGCTTTCTAAGAATTGAAGAATCATCCAGTGTCCTGAGCTGGAAGGAATCCACAAGGACCATAGAATCCAACTCCTGTCCCTGCACAGGACCACCCTAAAGTTCACACCATGTGTCTGAGAGTGTTGTCCAAATGCTTCTTGAATATCATCAGGCTTGGTGCCATGACTACTTCCCCAGGGAGCTGTTGCAGTGCTTCAACCACCCTCTGGGTCAAGAACTTTTTCTTAATATCTGACACAACCCTCCCCTGGCACATCTCCCTGCCGTTCCCTCAAGTCCTATCACTGGTCACCAGACAGAAGAAGTCAGTGCCTGCTCCTCCTCCTCCTCCCCTTGTAAGGAAGCAGAAGACCATGATATGGTCTCCTCTTCTCCAGGCTGAATAGACTAAGTGACTCCACATACTCTCCTTTGGACACTCTCCAATAGCTTCATATCCTTTTTATACTACTAAACTACACCAGTGTGGAGTAGAACGGGACAATCGCCTTCATCAGCTAGCAATGCCATGCTTGATGAATTCCATGACACAGTTGGCCCTCTTGGCTGCCAGGGCCTACTGTTGTCCTCGTGTTCTACTCGCTGTTGACCAGAATCCTCAGAGCCCCTTCCACAGAGCTGTTCTCCAGCCTCTCCCTCCCCAGTCTGTATGTATATACTGGGTTATCGTGTCCCAGGTGCAAAATCCAACACTTGCCCTTGTTAAACTTCATGCAGTTGACAATTGCTCAGCTCTCCAATTTGTCCAGATCCCTCTGCAGGGCCTCTATGCCCTCAAGAGTGTCAATAGCTCCCCGCAGTTTCATGTCGTCCAAGCTTAGTTATTAAACCTCCAAGTCCTGCATCCAGGTCATTTACAAAGACATTAAAAGACAGATCCTTGCAGAATCCCATTAGTGACTGATCATCAGCCCAATGCAGCCCCATTTACTATGAACCTTTGAGCCCAGCCTGTCAGCCAATTGATCATCCATTGCATTATGCGCCTATTCAGCTGTATGTTTAGGAGAAAACTGTGGGGCTTTACTGAGATCCAAAAAGATTACATCAACTGGCTTCCTTTGGTCAACCAGGTGGGTGACCATGTAATAGAAGGAAATTAAGTTTGTCAGACAGAACGTTCCCCTTATAAACCCATGCTGGCTGGGACCAATGACAGCGTTGTCTTTCAAGTGCCTTTCAATAGCTCCCAGAATAATCTTCTCCATAGTCTTACCAGGCACTGACGTGAGACTAACAAGCCTGTAATTACTGGGGTCATCCCTGCTGCCTTTCTTCAAGATTGGGACATTTGCGACCTTCCAGTTAACAGGTTCCCAAAAGTATGGAAAAAAAATCTTTAAGAGAGCCTTTGCAATGACATCAGCCAGCTCTTTGAGTGCCCTTGGATGAATCCCATCAGGCCTTATGAACTCATAAGGAACCAACTGAGGCAGCAAAACCTGGACAAGTTGGCAGCTCATTATTTGCACAGTCATGGTACTCCAGCTTAGGGCTCTGGGTAGCCCGAAGTCCATCATCAGTGTTGAACACCAAGGCGAAGAAAGCATTAAGTGTCTCTGCTTTGTCTATATCCCTACTTATGAGGTGACCATACTCATCAAGTAACAGGCCACTCTTATTTCCAGCTTGCCTTTTGGTTCAAACACACACCAAGTACCTTTTGGTATTCAACTTTTTTGCCTCAGTCTTCACTGACAACTGCTCTCCTCAACCCTCTGGGTCATGGGACAACACGATGGTGACCAGGGGGGTAAGCACTCTCTCACTGTAGTGGAGGATCAGGTTCATGACCACCTGAGGAACCTGAACATAGTCCTGAGGGAACTGGCAGACGTGGTTGTCAAGCCACTCTCCATGATATTTTGAAAAGTCATGGCAATCAGAAGTCCTTGTGCCCATTTCTAAAAAAGGTAGAAAAGATGATCCTGGGAACTACTGACCTGTCAGCCTCACCTCTGTGTCTGGGAAGATCATGGAACAGATCCTCCTAGAAGCTATGCTAAAGCACATAGAGGACAGGGAGGCAATTAGTGGCAATGAGCACAACTTCACGAGGGGCAGGTCCTTTATGACAAATACGGCTTTCTATGATGGGGTAACCACAGCAGTGGACGCAAAAAAAACAACAGATGTGATCTATCTGGACTTCTATAAAGACTTTGAAACAGTCCCCCACAACATCCTTCTCTCTATATTGGAGAGATATAGATTTGATGGGTGGACAGCTTGGCAGCTAAGAAACTGGTTGGATGGTCTTATTCAGAGTATTGATCAACGGCTCTATGTCCCGATGGAGATCTGTGACAAGTGGGGTCCGTCAAGGTTGGGACCAGTGCTCTTTAGTATCTTCATCAATGATACATACAGTGAGATTGAGCGCACCCTCAGCAATTTTGCAGAGGACACCAAGCCAAATGGTGCAGCTGCCACACTAGAAGGACAGGTCCAGAGGGACGTGGACAGGCTGGAGAGGTGGGCCTGTGAGAACCTCCTGAGTTTCAACAAGGCCAAGCGCAAGGTCCTACACCTGGGTTGGGGCAAACCCCAAATTCAACACAGGATGGGGGATGATATGATTGAGAGCTGCCCTGCAGAGAAGGACTTGGGGGTGCTGGTTGATGAGAAACTCAACATAGGCCAGCAAGGTGCACTTGCAGTCCAGAAGGCCGACCGTATGCTGGCCTGCATCAAAAGAAACATGGCCAGCAGGTCAAGGGAAGTTATTCTGCTCCTCTGTTCACAGAATCATAGAATAACCAGGTTGGAAGAGACCCACCGGATCATCAAGTCCAACCATTCCTATCAAACACTAAACCATTCCCCTTAGCACCTCATCCACCCGTGCCTTAAACACCCCCAGGGAAGGTGACTCAACCACCTCCCTGGGCAGCCTCTGCCAGTGCCCAATGACCCTTGCTGTGAAAAATTTTTTCCTAATGGCTAGCCTGAACCTCCCCTGGCAGAGCTTGAGGCCATTCCCTCTTGTCCTGTCCCCTGTCACTTGGGAGAAGAGGCCACCACCCTCCTCTCTACAACCTCCTTTCAGGTAGTTGTAGAGAGCAATGAGGTCTCCCCTCAGCCTCCTCTTCTCCAGGCTAAACAACCCCAGCTCCCTCAGCCACTCCTCGTAAGGCCTGTTCACCAGCCCCTTCACCAGCCCCTTCACCAGCCCCATTGCTCTTTTCTGGACTCACTCCAGAGCCTCAACATCCTTCTTGGGGTGAGGGGCCCAGAACTGAACACAGGATTCAAGGAGCGGTCTCTCCAGTGCCGAGTACAGAGGGAGAATAACCTCCATGGACCTGCTGGTCACGCCTTTTCTGATACAAGCCAAGATGCCATTGACCTTCTTGGCCACCTGGGCACACTGCTGGCTCATGTTCAGTCGGCTGTCAACCAACACCCCCAGGTCCTTCTCCTCCAGGCAGCTCTCCAGCCAGACTTCTCCCAGTCTGTAGCACTGCACAGGGTTGTCATGCCCCAAGTGCAGGACCCGGCATTTGGCCTTGTTAAACCTCATGCCATTGGTATCAGCCCAGTGGTCCAGCCTGTTCAGATCCCTTTGCAGAGCCTCCCTACCCTCCAGCAGATCAACACTTCCACCCAGCTTAGTGTCGCCCGCAAACTTGCTAAGGGTGCACTCGATGCCTTCATCCAGGTCATTGATACAGACATTGAACAGGGCTGGACCCAGCACTGAGCCCTGGGGAGCCCCACTTGTAACTGGCCTTCAGCTGGATTTCACACCATTTACCACCACTCTCTGGGCCCGGCCATCCAACCCGTTTTCATCCTCTGGGCTTCCTTTCCCATAAAAGGTTGGGCCAGATGATCTTTTGAGGTCCCTTCTGACCTGGGCAATTCTATGATATAGCCTACCTTTGCACTAATGCCCTTTTAACTGTAAGAACTGAAATGCTTACTCCACAGCTTAAGCGGTTAATTCCATGAAGGCAGGTAGGAACTGCCACCACATACTACCTTCTCAAGTTAATTTTTGCACCATTATCAGAAGTCACAGAACTTTAAAGTGTGTGTTAAGTAAAGTAGTTGAAGGAGAAGTGTAAAGACACCATGGATAACTACATCCAACAGTAAATATTTAATAAAATAGGTGTGCAGAATATATCAAAGCATCCCCCAAGATACAGAATAAACCGGACAGCAGCTACATCACTTCGTACTAGATTCACAATCGTCCTCTAAACTGGTTTTGTTCAATTCCTCTAACAATGCCACTTCATTTATAATCACTGTGCTCCCTCCTCCATACTGAAAAACAACAGAAGTTAAGTCACATGACAAAAGATATTAGAGTTGCTATTTATTATTTATGTACTATTTATATATTCACTATTGATAATCAAAAGAATGGAAGCAAAAGTGACTGAAAGCTTACATGTCAATTGCTGAATGATCCAAAATGAATAACGCTTATCTACTACCACCAATGGGACAAAGTAAAATGAATTTAAAAGAAGGGCAATATAAGGAGTAATGCTGAGAATTTTTTTCTATTGAAATAGGCTGGGATTTTATTAAGCAGCTTCCAAGACATATGGACAATTTCTTTCCAATATTTAAAGATAAAGGGACAGATACTATACATTTTTTGTTATAGTAACTATCTGGACATAAAATTTCAAAGCTATTACTTTGGAAAAAGGTGTCTAGTTAAAGCCTCGGGAATTATTACTTGCAAAGAACTTTTTGATGACACGTAGTGTTCTATATCAGCAGTGCTTAAGTTACAAGGATAGGAAGACAATAACATGTTAGTCTCACCTTTTGAAAACAGCTGTTTCAGTTTTAGCATCTACAGTAAGGCTCAGCGTCTCCTTCATGCTGCCATTCATTACTGTTTCAGTTACTTTGTCTGCATTTTCTACATCGTCCTCTCCATCTGAGCTGGCTTCCATAGCAACACTTCCTGGAGCTACATAAACAGAAGTAATGTGGTAAATAGCTGGTTATGTTTCTGACTTCATGAACAATCATACAAGTTGATATAACCAGAACAATGTTTCTGCATCTTTGTACACGTCTTGAATTTTTCTTTAAAGAGAAAGTAACTTTGTTACCATCACTATGTGCACATATAGAGCATAAGTACTTCTTACAGATGGTTTAAGTAAAAAGTCAAATGCCGAAACTAATTTTTTTTCATTCTGCAAGCCACTTAGTGATTTAGACGGACAACGGTTACTGCAATGGTTTGCACGAACAAGAATTTAGTAAGATTATAGTGATGTATTATTTTTCTGTACAGGCAAATTCATTACACAAGCCTAACAGTACAAATTTGACAGTAAGTTTTTAAGTACAGATAAGCCTTTGAGAAGTCCAGTCTCCTTGGGCTTCTTGTCAGCACTTGTTCTGTCTATTAATAATACATACAAAAAAAGCTAATTAGCACATCTGGCCTCTAACCTGTTCACACATGTAGAAGAACTAGTGCATGCATAGTGAAGGTAACTTGGGAGAGGGATGACAGGAATGGGAAACAAACATGTTGAGGCCACTGGTCTGCTGTTACATAGGAAGAGACTAGAGGCTACCACTCTTCTCGGGCATTAAGTAAAGATAACAGGTGAGGATTCTCTAAAAGAACACTTAAGATTCTTTGCAACGCTTTTCTTTGCATGATGTACAGGCTTTTTAGAGGTAACAGTAAGTCCTGGAACAGCTCTTGTTTACAACACCTCTCATTTTAAACAGAAAACAATTTTAAATAGTTCAGAAATTCTTTGGCAAGTCATTTTCATTACCTAGCAGAGCAGCAGCAGAGCTAAATAAGAGGTCTCTGGAAACCTCCATTTTAAAGTACAGGGAGAGCCTTCTCAGGTACAATTCTATAAATTAAATTGTTTGCATTTCTGAACACGGTATACTTACTTTCTAGCTGTGTTGCAAGAGCCGTTACATTTGCACTCAAGGGATCGATTTGGTCTGTGTTCGTTTCCATTTCCACCGGAGAATTACTTCTTAAGGAATCTTTTGAGCTTCAAATATAAAGTAAAAAAGCTTAGAATAATTTCTGAACAGCAGAATGAAAACTTCCTTAAAACAGTATTTTTACTTCTATATCAAAGCTATAATGCCTAGAGCTCTACTGAAACTGAATGACAGCAAGTTTGTCTATAGGAGTCTTGGGAAGAAATGCTAAACATTACTTGAGCAATTCAAAGTCCACCAGAACTAAACTGACTATATGTTTAGTGGTTTTATTGTTATTTGTTTTATTTGGTTTGATTATAAATAGTAGCAGATCCATCCCTGGTAAATAAGGCATACAAGCATCACTACCTCCATGTAGCATTTCCAACATTTTTAACTGCATATAGCAGTTAATGTAGCATTTCCAAATGCATTTTTAGCAGAGAACCATCTTTCAAATTGCAGAGACTGCCAACACAGTCATCATCATCCAATACAGAAGCGGGTTTGCAACTTAATCGTATATACACTACAGCTACAAGGTTTTTTGTACTCAGAAAGACAAGATATGGCAACTTGAAATACTTTGGTATTCATAATGTACCTCAGGCATTCTCCTAATAGCGCAGAGCTGCCTAACACAGGTATCACGGATGCATAACCATGAGTTTTCAAATAAAACAAACCCAAACCCCCAGAACCCCCCAAACCTATTTGACTTATAACATCCATAAAACAGAATCATCATAGACACTTTATGACCTTTATGTTCAATAATTCACATTCAACCCTTCACTGGGTTCGATCTACACTGAAAAATAAATATTAAAAAAAAAAAAAAATCACAGCCCCCATTCTGGTCAGAGACCAGTATTAAAGAATTCATATATTTTTCAAAAAGCCTCTACACCAATAACACATTAGGATCCACCCATCCCACAAAGCCTGCTATGAGATAATATGGACACATCGTTATAACACATGGGGCCCTCTGGACAATACACACTGCCTATTCCACCAGACCACTACCGACATACGCTTTGATGGAGATGGACACTCCAAGGAAACCAAATGGTAGCTGCCATTATATTTAGTAGTGAAGACCTTGTCCTGAATCACTAACATTCTTACCTCAAGGAGGACGAGAACTCTGAAAAGGCAGCCCAGCCAGTTTCTTTTGCTGGCATAGGTTCTTCTGTACTCCACACATCAGACCCAACAGAATCCAGATTGGCACCATGTGCAGTTTCCATGGGTACATCAAAGTTAGCTGACCAGTTTGGGGCTAAAAACCATCAACAAGTTCATTATGAACAAGCTTTAAAAAAAGTATGTGAGTGCATATATGCCCAACACAGATTCTCCATACGTACATTCCAAATATAGTAGCAAAATTCATAACAGACTTTGAAGCACATGCAGAAGAATCCTCCATATACTGTTAAAAAAATGAATGCATTCCCTAAAAGGGAGATTCTGCTAGTAAGGCAGAATTTTAGCAACAGTAACTCAAGAGTGTTCTGCTAAAAATCAATACAGCTTATCTAAAGAATAAAAACAATAAGCCATATTAGATCAAGTATAATACCACTTTATTCTTTAAACTAACATCAACATTTGTTATCCATTTTTCAAAACTCATTTCTATAATAAAAAAAAAATATCTTAAGTTCTGTTCCCTTTCTCGCTTCTCTCTGCAGATTTTCCTGAACATGAGAAAATGAGCACGTCAACTTAAATATGGGCAGCCTCTAAAATTCTCATGCACTAACACCACTGCTAAGTTTCAGAAAAGTATACGGCTTTTTACAACTTCAAACGTTTATCACGATTTTAAATTTTGGAGCAACTGTGACTTAACAGCATCTAATTTAGACTAGGTCAATTCACAATACTTCACCTACCAAGGGAAACATGTTATTTCATTAACACTTACATACAAAAAAACAGGCTGAAAAGGAAGCTCTGACTAGCAATTAGAAATTCCAACCCAGGCAGAAATGAGAGGAGACCCACATGGATCAAAACTTGTTTGACACACAGATGCCAACGACACCAATCTGACAAGAGAAAAGAAAACCCTTAACTTTTACTTCTATTTCAATTTAATTCCTTACAGTCTCGATAAACACAGGGCTTTTACCTAGATATATTGTGAGTTTATCTAAATCCAGTTTAGTGTACTGTGACCTGAACACGTAAACTTTTAAAAGAATTACAAAAGTTTTCACATAAGAGTCTACTGATGCACATTTTTCATTCACACATGAAACCTGAAGTAAGTTCACTTGGCTTCTGTAGGAAGTCTTTTAAAAAAGAGCATTGTTGCAAGAAAAGTTGGTCTCAAAGGCTTCCAGTAAAAATAACCATATTACAGGTTTGGAGATTAACAACCTGCTAGTTTTACAGGCATTAAAGATGCTTAAATTATTACATTTCATCCTTCCCTTTGAGTTCTCCTCCTTTATTTCCTCTTGAAGAATAGAAACATGAATTTTATAGAGACTAAGTAACGTGACTCAAGACATGTAAGGAATTCAAACTTCACAATATTTCTATGCTTTGTTGCAAACAGTCTTTACAGTGGGAAAGACTACTTTAAAGACAGTTGGGATAAAAACAGTAAATAAGGAAAACTAAAATAAGACAGCTATACATAACACTTTTATATAACTCAAAGCAGCTGGGAGAAACATTACGTACGTTCACTTAAGTCTACTTCCATCTTGTCCTCTGCATTGGTGTGTGATTCAAACAAATCTTGTTTTGTTCCATCCTCTTCTTCAGAATCTGTACTTTCTTCACTGTCCGTACTGCCCGAACTTAAAATGCAAAGGTATAATTTACATTCTGTGTTTAGTATTAGACCCTGAGGCACAATGAAATTCTGGAGATTTTGAGGGTAAACAGAATTGTAACAGTTAATCATTTTTGATAGACTGAGGTAGCATTTGTTAGCTATTAGTATTCCCCACATTTCTCTCTCAAAAGAGGCTATCTTCCCCCGTCCTGTTTGCAAGTAAAATACAGACTGGTTTTACTCCTGCCAGACAAAAGGGAGTAGAAAAGGAAAGCAAGGAATCAGATCTGCCTGCAGAGGTTGTTGGTCTATTTGGTGTCCTTACACTAAATGGAAGCACTGAAATACAAAACTCTTTAACACCACTCTAACAAGATATTGCTTGATTTATTTTAAAAATCTAACAACAAATCTAACATATCTATTTTAAAATAATCTCATCGACTGTATTCCAGTCCATCTTTTTAAACTACATACATATTTCAAAGCCTATGGGCATCTCTCCCTTCCAGGTGTGTGCAACTAGCACAAAAAGCTAGGTAACATGAGAAGGTAACAATGTCCCTGAAACACATGATTGACTGATAGTGTTGTGGTTACTTAAAATAATCGATTTTGTACAGAAAGTATTAGTAGTATAATTTTGAAGGTTGCAGGGGAGCTAGCTGGACTGCCTTGTCCAAGGTAAGAATATCAGATCAAGTTTAAAAGCATAAGGAAAGAACAGGCAGCAGGAAAAGAACAAAGTACAAAAGCTGAAGTGCAGGAAGAGCCGAGTATGCAGGACAGCTGTTGCCATCTTCTGCAAATTACAGCTGGGATATTAGTCACTAGAGCCATCCCTCTACTCATTTCTCCCACAAAATGAAAATATGCTAATATCACCTATGCTAAAGATCATTCTGAACAGACATGCTCTGCAGTGAGGGCTCAACTACACTGCTCTTTGAATGAAAAACACATTCCTTACCTGGAACGCCTCTGGGACTCTGGTGTAAATGCAATATGTTTTTCTTCCCAAATGTCTTCTTCATCAGAGCCACCATCATCGAACTGCTGTATCCGCTCCTTACAGCACGCCTCAAACAAGGCTATATTGCCCTAAATAAGCAAAAGTATAGAATCTGTATTTATGACTAATCACTCTACTTACATAGAAAACATTTTGGAAATAAATGGCTATTCTGAAGAGAATCTTAAATCAGTGGGGGCAAGGGGAAACATCTCTCTAAAAGCAGCAGTAAACCAGAATGCCTTAACAACTTAAAGCTTGTCAAGAAAATATTCAGTGGTATTTGTCTGGCTCAGCCACTAACAAGTTGTGGGGACTGTCAAAGAACAGCTAGGAGTGTTCATCATGCTTAAGAAATAGCATTGAGGAACTTTTCAGATAACCAGACTGCCAAGTACTTGAGCTTTACTTTCTGTAGTGGAGTTTGTCTCAGCTCAACTGACAACTAACATCTGAGGTTAAAGTCTCTGTCCTTACTTTCCTGTCACCACAAACTCACTGGAAGACTGAAATAAATACCTTTTAGTCATAAAACCCAAGTGCGCCATATGCATAAATCTGATCCAAGCCTGTTCTTGAACCCGGCCATACAAATTAAAAGCAGTTCCATTTAATACCAATCAAAGAACAACAATTGCGCCTTCCAATTAGAAGATCACATCATACAGGAATGAGGTAGTTATTTTCCAAAGATTACACATTCAAGAGTAAATGTAGCAGCCACCACCAAAACTTTGAGGTCACACTGAACTTTGAAAGACAGTAATTTTTTTGACAGTACATATACTTACACTTTCATTTGTATTGAGTGTAAAGTTGATGTCTGAGACCCGATCAAAAGAAACACTATGAAAAAAGCAGAAGTACGCAATAAAACAAGATTTGTATAATGACATGAACCCATTATATTTCTCTCAGGTTTCTCATTTTCAATGATCTAAACCAAAAGATTACAGACAGTTTCCAACCAAAAACAGTCAAAATTCCACATTGAGGAGGCTTGGCATTCATGCGATTTTTTAACGGTGAAATATTTTACACAAAAATGCAAAACAATTATTTCTCTACTCTATAGTTAGCTGTGAAGATGCAACAAGCCTATGCAAGCGTAACTGAAGTGATATACGCAAGTCTCAAGTATGTACCGTTAAAGCAGTGGAAAAAAACAGGCCTAAAGAATGTCTAAAGCTGACTGTTGTCTATCATGACACAGCTCAAAATCCCTGTGAAGATCTGTGTTAGCAGTTCTTGTACATTCTAACTGATTTCACCACTGTATAGAAGGATCTTCCCAACAGGACAAGAGAAAGTGAAAAATGTAATATCAACTTCTAAAATTGATATTTCTTTCTTTTTCAAAAAAAAAAAAAAATTTTTTTAAAAATACATCACTGATTTTTTTTTTCCCCCCCTAAACTAAACACCAGGCTTTGCACATCTTCAAATATTAAGCTGTCAAGCAATTTCACTTCACAAACATGTCTTAGACTGAAAGTAGCATTAAGCAAACTAAATCCCTAAGGCAAGCAAAGAGAAACAGGAGGAGAAGATGGGAAATACTACCAGACTTCCAGAAGAGTTAATATATTCTTTCTCTAGCCACATACAGCAGTGCACTCAGCAGAACATGTACTACTCTTCCTCTAATCCTCATTGCATTACAAAGCTGGGAACAAGGTAAGTAGTCTAAAGGAACAAAGAAGTCTTAAGCGTGGTTGAATTACTGTGCAAGTTACCATGTGAATTACTGTACAACAGTAAGCAAGTAATTTAAGCTGCAACAGATTCCTGCCCAAAAGGCATAACTTTAAAAGTAACTTTACCTAGAGAGTAATTCAACTCAGGAGTACCTCATCAGTATTCTTATCAGAAATCTCATGAAATCAGCTCACACAAGTAGTCACTTTCTTTCCACCAAGACCATACACTATCAAAGGCATGATCTTAAAGCAATTACAACTCCTATCCTTGCCAAAATCCACTTGCTTATAACAAAGTTAGTATCCCAAATTACTTCCTCTCCCATCCTATTTTAGTCTATAATCTCAGCAGATTATGGTGTGAAAATGCTGCAATGCTTCTTAGATGGCACATAGAAGCTTCTATAGAGCACTACGACATCTTATTGTCTTTACCCTTGTGAAGTCAAGTAATGCTTTTTACTCTTATTTGCATGTTCTTGTATCCGGAGCCATGAATTCTTACAAAAAACAAGATCAAATCTACTTTCAGCAGGAACCTCCATTCTTTCTCTTTTCCATTACAGCACCATTTTTCTTACAACTGAAGAAAGATCAGTTCGTGTGGAGTGGTTTTGTTGTGTGTTTGTTGGTGTTTTGTGCTTTTTTCACCACTACCACCTCCTGACACCTGACCAAGATTGTTCTCATTTGCTCATCACTTATTCTCTATTTGCAGCAATAACTCTTAATTGCCTTGGCTTTGAAAACAGAGGTAGATTTATGACATCCTTCCTTACTGTCCCCTAAAGAGAAGTACACTCACAGATGTGTTGTTCCCATCATATTTTCCAGGAAAACTCAGAAGTGAAGCTATTCATCTGGTCTGGCACATAGATTCAGCAGGGAAACAAAATCACTGCGAGGCACATAGAAAGTGAAAGTACCCCACCGATGCCATCCATGTCAATGGACAGACATCAGACACAGCTTGCAAAAGGAGATTTATTTATTTATTCATGAGCACAGCATTCTCATGTTGACACACCAGGACATAAGAAATGGGAGATAGGCTGTTGCTTTCCTCTGCAAATTGATCATGAAGACTTGTAACAACAATGCATACAGATGGTACAAAAAGACAGGACTGACTGGCAACTGCCTCACATCAATAAAGGTTTGTATTTGCCATTTGTAAAAACAGTCAAATACACAATAAGAAAGGAAACTCCAAGACTATAGTCAAAGCCAGTATAACATTATACTCACTTGCCGATGTCATCTTGATCAGCAAACTTCTCATCGTTGAAGCCAAACTGGTCAATAAAATTGGACGTCATTTGTTGCATCTGATAATCAGAAAAGGCCTGGCAACCCCAGGACCAATGACAGTGATATAATGATTCTAATAATACTCTAAATCCTACTTGCCTGTTTTGCTCCAAAGAAATAAATGTCTCCCTAATCTAAACATAAAAGTACAGGAAAAGGACTTGTCTTAACCTTTGGATGTTCAATAGTTATTAAAACAGTAACACTGACTACACATCTACTTATATTTACTGACTTGAAACCCAGACTAGCAGCAGGTCTCAATAAGAAAGTTAGATCTCTAGTTTAACCACATTAATCAGCACCTCTCCAAATGTACCCCAAAGGAACAGTGAAACAACACAGTATACTAGATAAAAGAACAAACCATCTTTGTTCAAAATAACATGAAGTTATAAATGGCAAGAACCATGAAAAGTACATTATGCATAGATACTAAAGCACAGTTGCATATTTATCATGTAGTTTCACTAGGAATACCAGTCTCAGGCACACACATCAGCAGCACCTAATTCAACATGTAGAAGCAGCAAACTATTGAACATTTTACATCTCAATGCAGAGTCACCAACTCAACCGTGCCAGCATCAAATGTGAACAGATTGGTATGTACATGTAAAGGTACATGTAGGCATTTTTTCTTATCAATAATAACAGGTTTTGTCCCATGTTTCCCAGGACTGTAATCAAGCTATCACACATTCTCTAGGGACTTTTAATAGCGCTATTTCCATGTGTAAAGTCAGCCAATGTGAAGATATCCTAGGAAATACAGCTGTCAACTCTCTTGGTTTCTTGGCTAGGTAGCTAAAGGAAGAGCATGCAGACAAAACCTTTGAAGAAGGTGGTAAAGCTGAATAAAGGTGAATATGGAAAGAAAACAAAGATTAGCCAAAAAACACAAGGCATTATGAAAACTGGAGGGAAGGGGAAGGAAATAAAGGAAGAGGTAAACAGCAAGACACTATCAGGCCTGGGAGTAGGTCTGTATAACCTTTATGACTGGTAGAGTCATGCTAAGCCAGGCAAAAGCAAAAACCCTAAAATTTAGGATGAAAATGTAAATATCCGATAGATACTTCTGAAAAAAATCAGGATTTTATATTAACATAATTAGTATAGGAAGATTACACAGGCAGACAATCAATTGACTGCCCCCCCTATAAAATAATTACTTTGCCTTGTACTGGTTATGGAGATCTCCTTTCCTCTAAAGTATTTTCACTATTCAGGATTTACAAAGAGCATGTAGAAGACAGTAATTCTCCATGGGAAGAAAGAAAAACTCAAAAAGTTAAAACACGAGTTATACTGTTTTACAAAAGGTACAACCATCAAGAAAATCATTCGCCAGGTTAAACAGAAAATAAAGACATGAAGTTTATGACACCAGCTAGTTAATGAAACTAGCGTGAAATCTTTCTTAGCACTACATCAAAATTGTTTACCAGTATATAAAATGCAGATATAAACTGCTAGCATATCTTAGACTCTAGGCAGTTCTATCCTGTTCTTTAATACTTCTTAGAGTATGCTTAAGAGAAACCAGAAGTGGTACCAAGCTGGTGGAAAACAAACTAACACTGCTCTCCTGAAGGAAGTTTCCAGAACTAATGCAAGACAGCACATTAAATACTGCTAGCACGAGAAACAGTACAACCCTGACCTAGGTAATGGAACACTTTTTCACAAATGTCAGTTTTGAGGTGTTACTCAGAAACTTACATAAAAAGTGTTATGAGAAAACCAAGGAGGGAAAAGGAACCAAAGGTCTTCATTAGTAGAAAACAGTATCAAACTAAATCTCAAACTGGATGCCAAAAGAAAGAAGTCTTAGCAAATGCAATTCTGCACAGGCAGAATCAAATTTGACAAAAATAAACCAAAGATGAAAAGGTCCTTTAGTATTTTCTCTTAATTCCTGAGTCCACTTGAATTTTGGAAGTTTACCTCCTGTTTCCTCCTTTAGTTAGTGGTCTAGAATAAGGTCTACCAGCTGAAGCCAGGGACACTTTTATGAATGAATTTATGCAGCTGGAGAAGGCTTTACATTATTTCAATTTCTCATCTGCAATTTATCTTCTTCAGTATCAGGCCCTTCTCAATACCACTTTAGAGAGTATACTTCACTAGCTCTGCTTAGGAAAAGAAAAATTTGAGAAAATAGTGACAAACTTGAAAAACAGCACTGGACCATCTGCATTTCTCCAGATTAACTGCCAAATTGCCTACACGCAGCAGACCACTATGCATGCTAAGTACAGAGGTATTTGAAGATCTTACTTTCTTGCTAAAGCAAGATGCTATAGTATCTAACTTATCAAGTTTGTATTCAGATGCACCGTACATGCACAAAACCACTGAATCAGTTAAAAATGCATCAGATGCTTAAAACTTCAGCCATAACCCACAATTCCAACTTAGATACGCAATTACTTATTATAAAAACTACAGAAGATGCATAAAGCACCAAAGCCAGTCTTAGGCTAGGGGGTTACTATGTAGCTGCTGGTGTGAGTTTGAAGGCTTTGGTTAATAACCCAGATGAAATAATGCATTCTGCATAAGGGACCGACTGGCAGTCTTGTACCACATGGCTCCCATTCCTTCACCACCAGATAAGACAATACTATTACGGAAATGCTGAAATTCTTCAGCAAAATGGCATCAGTGTCCTCCATAATCATTGCAAAAACGTTCTAACACTGTAACCATATTAGAAACTGTCTCATTATGTCCCCTCCCTGGAGGTGTTCAAGGCCAGGATGGATGAGGCCTTGAGCAGCCTGGTCTAGTGGGAGGTGTCCCTGCCCATGGTGGGGAGGTTGGAACTGGGTGATCTTTAGTGTCTCTTCCAACCCAAACCATTCTATGATTCTGTGAAAGCTTTGATTTAAGCTTTCAGTCTACCTGATCTGAAAACTCCCAAGACATCCTCTTTTAATCAAGCCAAATGATGAATAATTATCTTTTAAACACTCATAAACGAGTTGTCAAAAGCATATACTGTATTTTTAAATAAGTGATCAAGTTCACTGGAAATTTATTTCAGGAATATCTGGCTATCTTACACTTGCAAGGTATCAAGAATCTACAAAGTGGAAAACATTCAAGCTAGTAGATACAATCTGTCACAGGAGCATACCTAGCTTTTCGTTTATATTTCTGGTGACAGCTGCAGAGTTTGACATTTTGCCAAAAACTAAAAGCATGCAACAAATAGCCAGTCCTCTGGGTTTTATCAAGCAGTTGTGTGCACACACACATCTAAATTTTATTTTATACTTTCTAGATTTCTTCTTTCATTTCTATCACAAGCAAGTTGCACTGCTTTTTAAAAACTTATTTTTACAGAAAGAGCAATTTATGGTGTTAAAATTTCAACTCACCTGCTGCAAAGAAGAATCCTGTGAGAAGCCAGTTTCTTTAAAGTCAATTTCATCATCACTGGAAGAATGAATGTGGCAGGTAGTAACCTATACAAAGGAATTTAGTTATCTGTGTAGTATATGACAGCCACTCAAGTATACTCATACTATCTGGCTGAATCTTCAGTTTCACATCAAAACAAGAAGAGCAAATTATTTATTTTCCCAACCGCTATAGCACATAAGACAGCCCCTGAAGTGTTTCAATAGGTTTGACATGTAAATTAGATACTCAAAAAAATCCAAAGCTATTTACTACTTCAGAATGCGTATTTAATATAAAAAAGCCAGTCACACAGCTGACTATCTGAAACAAAATAAGACACAACTTGCATCCTGTCCTCGTACTGCAAAAAATATATTGAATAGGAAGTGAATTGGTAGTAAGCAAAACACTAGACTATATACAGAGATCCTCCCCCTTTCCTATATATAAAGTATTTAAAAATTGAAGGGAAACAGTCTCAGCATTTGCAAAAAGACAAAAGAATTAATGTTCAGAAATTCCCAACCAACGTGTACTTGCAGAAGCTACCATGGAATTGTTGCCACAGCAACTGTCGTACACTTTAACCTTGAAAGGTGCTTTAACTCTGCATTACCCTTGGAAGAAGACTTCTTTTTATGATCTGACATAGAACTAGTGGGAATAGCTTGTTCAGTGACACTGCTGCTGTTCTTGGAAGCAGTTCTCTTCAATCAGAACAGCACTCAAAAGTAATTTTAGCTGGGACAGCAATCAGTTGAAGTCACAGTAGTGACAGATGACCCTTGATACATACTCTATGAAGGATCACTAGTATGAAGTAAATCTACAGATGACAAAGTTTATATTGCACGAATACTCCACTATTATACACACCTCATGTATTTTACACAACACTCATGTTACAGATTCTCAAGTGAAGTCAGGTGGTTCATGGAGTACTTATTTTTTTAAGAAAATAAATGTCTATACAAAAAGAGTACTGAAAAGCATACTAGGCTTCAAAAAACACAGACACCACAAATGTTACAGGACAATGCTACAGTCAGGAGATACGTGCAAGAGGTAAATGAAGGAAGTTATCTGAAGTATATCGTGCTTTTACAATTTCTCCTCTATTAGTATAACAGTTAAAAGAATTATTGAGTGCATTGGTTTTGCACATCTACAATTCAGCCCTGCACTGCATAAGTACCCTGACTCCAAGTTACTCAGTTTCTGAAGAAAACCGGCCCTATGTATACTAGAACTGTCAGTAAGCAGGAAGAACAGCAACGCACCAAATGATCTCTGGGCTTGCATCAAATGACAGATCAAGTCCATTGAAGGTAAGTACTCAGCGTATATTTATGAAAATACTGTTCGCAAGTCTGCACACTTCAAGGTAATTATATGGCATCCTATACTACAACCTGAGCTGTCCTTGATGTGACATGTGATCCCACTTCATGCAGCCACATTTTGAGAGGACAAAAGTTAATACACATACCCCTTCAACTACAATTTGTTGGGGAGAAAGACAGTCAAATCCAAAAGACGCAGTTTATTTAGTTTTAGTTAGAAATAGTAAATTAAGAAAGATGTGCTTAAGATCTTGCTTTGGGGACACTGAAAACCTGCACTTTAAATGAGGTATATAATTTTTCAGGCATAAACATTAGTTCAGATAAGCTACTGTTTTAATCCAGAATTTTTTCATCAGCTTACAGGAGCTCAAACAGACATACCAAATAGTACAGGTCTATAGATGGAGAAGATAGGTCTGTGGAGACCAAACTACTACTACCACCACATTGCTTATCTTTGAACTAAATGCTAATCCAAGACTCATATGAATTGAGCATGCAAGCAAAACCAAAGCCTACAACTTTAGAAATTCAAAGATACAGTATCTTCCAGGTGACATTTTAGAGATACAAGAACATGGTTCAGTGCTTTGCCTCTCTATTCAACTGATTACTGTTGAGTTTGGAGCTATGTTTTATATGAGGTTTTCTGTTGCTACATCAAGTGCATCCAAGTTAGTACATATCTGAACAGCTAATTGAAACATTAATTATAAATCAGCTTAAAATTCTGCCTCTTTAAATGACTCTTGGTTTTGATCAAGAAGTAGCTGCTAACAAGAGGAAAATATCATTCTACAAGCACTATGAACTTCTTTCCATTCACAGACATGTTCATGGAAAAAAACACCATCTGTACATCATTTGATTCTGTACACAAGCTGTATAGTTTCAGGTGAATTTCTACTGCTTCTATTGCCACACATCATGCCAGCATTAAATTCCAGTTGCTATATTGTGCTGACATAGCAAATTTATCAGTCTCTTACTGTTATCGCCCGGTTAATATAGCACCAGTAAAACTTCATGAAACCATATGCAAAGCACTGCATTCCTGGAGAAGTCAGGTATATTAAAATTCACTAGTTGGTCTGCTGACATCGGAAACAGCCTCTGTTTATTAAAGACTCCACATAACTACTCGTAAACTGCATGTTTCACATAATTGCCCAACACCTCTTAAGTATTAAGTTTAACTTTTATCTAGAAGTGTAATTAGTCCTGCTGTGTGCAGAAGAAATGACAGGTGCTCAACAGAAGTATGCAAATTTACCTGAATTAAGCAGGGTCAGTAACACATGCAATGGGATGCAGGTAGCATTTTCCCATTAAATGTACATAGGCTCATTTACATTCTGTAAATAAAACACCAGGCACCTGCAGTTTCAATTTGCACTCTTCAAGTGGACAGCAGCTTTCAAGGACACCAACTTCAAGCTGTGAAAATTTTTGCTTCTTGGCAATTCCACGGGATGAGCTATACAAACTGAGCTACTGCAAGATTTCTGTACAAAGTATTTACGATATGCATTTAGTTGAAAAAAAAGAAGCTAAAAGAATTATCAGTTCCACAGCTCAGCAAATAGATGTACTTGTTGACACAAGTACATGGTAGTTGGGAAGTCTGTTTGTGCTGCTGACAAAAAGAAACTGGGACTCAAGTTAACAGCTGCAATTTTGATACGTTACCCACCACTACTTACCAGGTCCACTGTATTCCTCTTGTTAGTTTCTCCTAAGGAGCTAGTACAGAATGTCTCCCATCGCTCTCTGACCTCCTCTGGAAGCTCTAGCATAGGAAACAAAATCCATTTGATACTATTAACAATGGTGCATCACTTAGTTTTCAATTGTTCTCTTACTGCAAAGAACATACACATCCTCCTAAATCTAAAAGTATTACTCAATCTAGCAAACAAATCCAAATTAAGCAGGTCAGCAACTCTTCACAACTATTTCAGGGAGCTCTGAATACTGTTAGAAAAAAAAGAAAAAGGACAAGCATGTTTAAAGATGGCTGGTTTTAAATTTAATGCATCAGAAATAAATAATATTTTCTTCTTTTATCCAACAGCTGCCTTTAAGATTGATTAATTTCCTAAAAAAGTTGATAACGAAAGCCATAAAGACAAACCTGAGACCATTAACTTTACCTTTAATGAGCTGTTGGACTAATGTACTGTTTGGACCCTTATCTGTACTATGCACAATACAGTTTGCTATCCTTGTCAGATGACCCATATAGCCATTCCGTCTTCCTCCTTCAGCCCTGCAAGAGACAAAAGGAATTCAGCTGCCCACACTGAGACCAACTGTGCTAATAAGTTTTGCTCTAAAGCACTCAGTGAAGAAGTTACACAAGACAAATAGCACAGGAGTTCTTAAGCAGAAGAATTGTGTCCTAAAACCAAAGGTTCACAAAAATACTCCAGAATTTAAGATACCAGCTGGTTTGACTACACTGAGTCAGTTTAGAAGACTTACTGAGAACATAAACTACCAAGAAGAAAATACAGAATATCTGAACAGGTTATTTCTGCTTTCATGTGTGTGTAGAGAGATAAGTGTCCAGCATTATCAAGATAAAGATAAAATTAACAACACATCAACAGTTTTCAGGAAGCTTCTGTTGGTAAGTGTATTTTTTTTTAAAACTCCAATACGCTGAACACTGTCTCAGACCTTCAAGTCCATGATCAAAAGAGAAAAAAATTAGGAGTGGTCTAGTACTGCAGAATTTCTTAATGTTACTTATAGCACACAGAGCTTGAATGGTATGATCAACTGAAATTTAAGTTAGGATCACTGTTTTCCTCAAGTTTAGAAATGGTATTTAAGTGCGTACCAAATGTAAAATTACAAGGCAGTTCAAGTTTTTGTTTTGTTTTGTTTTTTTAAGTTTGACAGAGCTACTTTGCAGAAACAGGAATTACGAGTTTAATAGTAGCGCATTGAGTAGCTATGATCAGCTTGTTTCTGGAAACATTCTAGGTATAACCTAAGAGCTAACTTTAGAGCGCCAACTTGGACTGAATTTTAGCATTTAGCTGCAGGCTAATCAGACATTTACTGTATCTGCTTTTGAAAGATTTTACACTTTTTAAAAGAAAAATGAAGCCAGACCAACTCAACTGGCCAGACAAACCTCCCATGAAGTTTACTAAAAACTCTATAAAGTGCCAGCAGTTCAGGAAGTAGCCTATAGTATGCAAACAAATCACTATTTTCCACCATCATCACCTAACGCGTGAGAATTTCAGTTATGTCAATGCAAGATATCATGAATGAAATGGTATCACACTGTTTACAGGAATAACTTGAGAGAGATTCCCATCTTATTTCCTTGACTGCTTAGGTAATAAGTACATTTAAAACAAGCAAAATGGGATGATGGCAAAGATTCTTATTTCTAGTGCAGGATATGCCATAAAGAGGACTTGTATTCTAGATTTCTTGGCTAGGCAATGACAAGTCAGTCCACTTTGTAAAATACAATTGTATCTTCTGTTAGCAAATGCTCAGCGAATGAGCATTTATTACTTATGAATTCTTTACAGTCTGCTTGTTTCTCAAAAAAAAAAAAATCAATTCTTTCCTGATAAAAGCACAATCAGAGGTTTACAACAATATTTTCCATGTTAATATTTGCAAATATGAGATCAAATATTTAATTCATCCATAGAGTAAGCACTGGATCAAGAACATTCTTATCCAATCAAAAAATAGTTTTAGATAAAGTTAAATAAAGTCACATTCCCTCTCTTTGATCCATCCTCTTCATCTACTTCAACATCCTTATTTTTAGGTCATTTACATTAGCCATATATTTACTATCTGATTCACATCAAATAGGAACATGAATACTCCAGGTGGTAGAATTGTCTCAAACAATATACCAGCAAATGAGCAACACTATTCCAGCCAGCTAATTACAATATCTTGACAAGTTAGCACTAACATTTTCTTAGTATCTCCTGAGCCAAACTCATGATCCTTGAGATAGCTGTTTTACCACCTCAAGTGACGACTGAGGGTTTCTTCTTCTGCTATGAACAGTTTCAGACATTAGCTACTTGAAGCCTCCATCCTTTCACAACCACGTACTTTTAGAAGGTATTCCATTGCAAAGGACTTGGCTTTTATTACTTACAAGTGTGTTGTTCCACAATATTTAATATGCTTTGATGTGTTTGTAAATTATTTTTTTATTGCTTACTAGAGAAAAGTACTTCCTGTCCTCTCAAAACTCATGGTATGTTTCTGTACTTAAGGATGGGCAAACTTTAAAAATTACACTAGTATCTGTAGACAGCAAGAATGACAAACTACTATACTCTCAAATGATCATGGGAAAAAAAGGCATTAGCATGCTACCAGAAAGAGAAAGCTTTAAACCAGATATTAACATACAAGTGTTTTTAATACTGGGCAAATCAGTTATGAATTACTCATACATTTCTTTCACAACTCAAGCCTTACTTGGACAATTGCAGAGAATAAGAAAACTAGTTACTCACTGCTTCTTCTCATTCATCTCCCATGCATCAAGTATTCGTTCTATTAATTGGCATTTAAGGAAGAGCTATCAAAAAAGCAAAATATGCTTAGTAGCAGTTAAGTAAAACACTATTACGGATTTTACAGTTTATTTTAACAAATGCTGAAGTCTTACAAGATAACTTATTTTAGGTTTAGGATACTTTCATTACAGGGTTTTAAGTCCTGAAGCAGCAGATTCCAACCAGAAACCTAAAACTTAAACCTGCATTATTTCTACTTCTCTTTATAGCTGCTGAGTTGTAGTTGTCTTAAAGCTACAGAAACAGCAATTTTTATTTCTTAAAAAATTGGAGAGGCTTGAGTCCAAAGAAAAATACTTGCAGCTCTGTACATATGCTCACTTTGGGGCAACAAATGGCACTTTCATCTTTAACACCCTGAACAGACATTTTAAGAAAAACCAAAAATATTTCTGTTCATTCTACATATAAAGTAAAATTTGTGTATATTTTAATTAAAAGTAACTATTACAACAGCCTGGAGACAGAAAAACTCAAGATATTCCCAATAACCCACAACTTACATGTTTCAGTAAGAGATTGTCTCCTTGTCCCTTCAGTAAGAGATTGTCTGTGGAATCTCGATCTGTAAGTGTGCCATTTTCTGTACTTTCAAGAGGACTTGCAAGAATAAGTGCAACACAGATTTCTACTTGAGTATGCAAGAAGTTATTCCATGTATACTTAAAGAACATGTCCTGAAAAACAAATTCAACAATGTTTACACAACATCTTTTCATTAAACATAACCAGCAGTCTCACCCTAGCAAGCCATTTGAATGACAGATTGTCATACTGGATCAGAACAAAAGTTCAACTGTAACTGGATTTATCACATGGATAGCAAATAACACACTTCAGGAGAACAAAAACAGGGAGAAAGACACACCCCACTTACATTCTTTCTGCTAGCTGCAGCACAGAGGGTTCCAGAGTCAGAAGCCTTATTTACAACCTTAGCCACCCTTGACAAATCTCTCCTTTTTGAGTTCACGTAACTTCATGGTATCTACAATGACATTTATGTCCTCCTCACTTCAGTCAGATTCCTTACAAAATCATCTTCTGAACCTGCCATTTACTAATGTTATTCTAATACAGAAAGCTACTTCAGATAATCTACCGGCAGCTGAAGGGCGTTAAGCACCTTATACAAGACAAATACTGAGGTTCATCTAGTTATATTACAAGTTCTCCACATTTAAACACAGGAAAAAATTTTTCAAGCTTTATGCCCAGTTATTTTAGACTACTACTTACTGCAAAACTGAAATGACTGCAGTCACTGGTAAATGAAATTAGTTATGTAAATATGTGCACTGATTAAACAATTGAAGTTTCATTAAAAATACAGTTAAAGACCCCTAGTTTTCCTTCAGTCCTCCTAAACTAATGACATCTTCCCATAAAGATATGCTACTGGATCTAGAAAATTACTTTTGCCTAACAGTCATGCCTGCACAGTAAAACATGTGCTGTTTCAGCAAACAGCATGAAGCACCATGAAGCTTATATGGCTGTAATTATTTTCTTTTTCCTTATGCAAAACCTGCAACAGAAGAACATGTTCAAACCTCACTTAATTTAATTCACAAAATATTCTACTCATAAGAACATGCAAGTGTTCATAGCATATACATTCCCTTAGACAACATATCTAGGAAGAACTTCACTTACAGTGAAGTTAGCTATCTGCATACAAGTTAGCACCCATCTGCAGATAAATTGAGATGAAAACATTACTATCACAACTGTATTAATTAGTTGAAGGCAAAAGATTTTAGACTAAAACAATTTAGGACAGAGGAAATATTTACACTTCAAGTTTGCAATTGCCTGCTTAGAAGCAGAAGTTTGCATATTGTATTCAGAGACTGTAGTACAAGTTCTAGCATGTCTTGCTAGTTATTTTTTAACTGATACCAGCAGTGGAATTTTTAGGCAGCCTAAACACAAAGAATATGTTCTGCTGTAGTAGATATATGAGGTAGAAAGCACTCAATGTACATGCTAACTCTCTACTTTTTGCCAATGGGGAACTGACAAAGTTTGTTGTGCAACATCTTGCTTTCAGAGATTTGAATGTGTACTAGCTTCCAAGAATAACTGTCCCTTTGTAGGGCAATGCTAAGATACCATTTGGGGTGCCATACATTAAGAAAGGAAAGGGGGGTTGAGGAAACAAATTAGGAAAAGAACACACACAGTGGGGAGGCCCTGAACATGGTTGAAAACTCAAGATGCAGGTGAAAAAATAAGCTTGTTAAGGAAATCACTTCATTTATTTATGAAAGTGAAGGGAATAAGAATGATTCAAGTGATCACAGGAAAATGCTGACTTCAGACAGATGAATTCACAGTAAAATCCAATATTGAAAGTCCTTAAATGGTACAATAGAAGCCACAACTCGAACAGTTTGAAAAGTTAGCCTGGAAAATACACTACAATTAACCTGCAGTGCAATCCATAAAAATGAAGACAGCATGAAGTCCTTACCAGTATTACTCCTATGCTGTTAAGCTCTATAAGCTCCTGGTTTACACTGCTTGTATTTGTCTGTAAAAGGCTAGATATTAATCTAATAACATTTAAACGCGTGTTTCCCACAGGTGGATCCAATACACCCCAAGTTGTCTTCATGACACTTTTCTGAAAAAGTAAAAAGATACATACATATGTAAGCACCATTAAAATATCTTTAAAAAAAACAGCAAATCATTACTACGGACAGAGTCCTGCTTAAAGATATATCTAATCAGTCCTTGAACAAGTTTAAACTTTTTTTTGCAAAAAAACATTTTAGTTCCGAACACCATAGCTCATTTTAACTCCATAGACAGGAAGCAGTAAAAATTGCAACATGAAACAGACTGTAAAAACTTATTGTTAACTACAGACAGGATCTCAAAGTAGATGCATTCTAGGCAACCTTGAAAGGAATTCAGACATGCTTCCTAGGAAACACTTCTCACTGATTAATACACATACAGCTTTGGTCTACACTGCTACAACATATACAAAACAGCTGTGCGGACAGTCTGTAAAAATTTAATATCTCAACCACTTGGCCTTTATTCGTCACAGGCCTCTCTTACAGACTGCAGCACCCAGTTCAGTGCTCTTCACTGGCAGAATTTCAGCTAAATTTGAGTGGAAAAATATAAATGGATCACAGGAAGAGTCCTTAAAAATTGCTTAAATCTGTTAATAAGCCCAGAGAATTTAACATGCCAAGGATCTGGCCTACTTGGACCCTGGGCAAGTCTAGAGGAATTGTACAGGTCTCACATGGGCCATACCAAAGTTGCAACAACCAAAACATCCATCCACTTACTTTTGGAGGCTCAAGCAGGAGTTCATGGAAGGCAGAAAGTCGTGCTTTTATGGCTTCTAAAACACTTTTGTTGACTGAATACGTTGAATTGCTCATGCCTGGAGGACAGATCTCTATATGGCCCTCAAATCTAAAGCATACACAAGCAAAATTTCATCATTACTATTAGAACTAGTAGTGAAATATCTTTAAAGCATCATCGACAGTGTCATGGTTCTGAAGGGATGTGAAAAGAATGAACAGGCAAGTAAGAATACAAGGTGACAAATAAATTAAGTGTGAAATAATAGTTGAACAAGATTCTTACAAGCAAGTCCCAGTATTCGTAAGTTTATGGTGCTATGTATCTGCCTCAAAAGAGGAGATTAAGAGCTTCACTCGTCTATCCTGAGCAATATAAGCAAGTTGAATGTACTACATAGATTTGTTCAGTGGTTTCTCAAAGTGAAGCTGTAATAGAACTCTAAATAACTTTTAAAAAAGCTCAACACACTCACTGCACTGTACACGCTTATTCTATTCCTTGTATCCAGAAACAGACAGATGAAACGCAATTAGTCTGATCTGCAAAGTGACATTTCAAACACCTTCTAGAAAAAACTGCAGAAGGACCAGTCATAGCAAGTTTGCAGACGATACTAAGCTGGGTGGAAGCACTGATCTGATGGAAGGTAGCGAGGCTCTGCAAAGGGATCTGAACAGGCTGGACCGCTGGGCTGAGACCAATGGCATGAGGTTTAACAAGGCCAAGTGCCAGGTCCTGCACTTGGGGCACAACAACCCTATGCAGTGGTACAGACTAGGAGAAGAGTGGCTGGAAAGCTGCCTGGAGGAGAAGGACCTGGGGGTGTTGGTTGACAGCCGACTGAACACGAGCCAGCAGTGTGCCCAGGTGGCCAAGAAGGTCAATGGCATCTTGGCTTGTATCAGAAACGGTGTGACCAGCAGGTCCAGGGAGGTTATTCTCCCTCTGTACTCGGCACTGGTGAGACCGCTCCTTGAATCCTGTGTTCAGTTCTGGACCCCTCACCACAAGAAGGATGTTGAGGCTCTGGAGTGAGTTCAGAGAAGAGCAACAAAACTGGTGAAGGGGCTGGAGAACAGGCCTTATGAGGAACGGCTGAGAGAGCTGGGGTTGTTTAGCCTGGAGAAGACCTCATTGCTCTCTACAACTACCTAAAAGGAAGTTGTGGAGAGGAGGGTGCTGGCCACTTCTCCCAAGTGACAGGGGACAGGACAAGGGGGAACGGCCTCAAGCTCCGCCAGGGAAGGTTTAGGCTGAACATAAGGAAGAAATTTTCACGGAAATGGTCACTGGGCACTAGAACAGGCTGCCCAGGGAGGTGGCTGAGTCACCTTCCCTGGACGTCTTTAAGGGACAGGTGGACAAGGTGCTGAGGGGCATGGTTTAGTATTTGATAGAAATGGTTGGACTCTATGACCTGATGGGTCTTTTTCAACCTATGATTTTGTGGCAGTGTAATGATGCCAATCTCAATCACTTCGTTCGCTCTTTTATTTCTCCAGGTACAAGAGGCCACAAAAATGGTTCAGTCATTAGTACACAGAAGACACTTGATACTGCTAAACAGTAGCTTAGTTAAATTAGACAGGCAAATTTAAGTGAACCAAGCGGAATGAAAACACTCACGTCTGTCGTCTTGTCTCAAGTAAGGTCAATAGTATTTGGATTGCACTGACTATTGCAGATTCATTTTTTTCTTTATGAAAAATATTAGACAGCAACTGCTCTATGATTTCTTGCCTGAAAAGAGAAGCATTGGCATCAGATGTAACACTACTTCAGGATACAGCTGTTAACAGAAGTAGCTATTCTTGCCAATATATAATTAATAAAGAGATAATACACAGATAACCAGTAGCTATTTAAAGCGCACAGGTACCACTAAGACAATCACTCCCATCTGCACTGCCCCAATCGTGTTGTCCTAGTCCCTCCATTTACCTAGTTTTTTGATCTGACAAGCAACAGTACAAAAAGGGAGCTTCCAGTCAGATCCAAAAACTCATTCAGCTTGCCATAACAGCCACACAAACTTAAACCTATAGCCAGCAAAATTAAGCAGGGGATACAGTAGAGTTTTCTCTGGCAAAAAAAACAGGCTTAGGTTGGCTTCAGCAACAGATGAAAGCCTCAGATATATACTCTGCACAGTATCAAGCTGACAACCACACGTCTGATCCTGCTAACTTTGTCAGCACAGGAAATTTCAGTGAGACAACCCATGCACTCTCCAAAAGCCCTCCAGGTTCTGATTACTTGCAGAGTTATTTTAAATTACACAGACAGATGATGAGTAGCAAAGAAAACTCACCTGAAAAGCAGAGCTTGCCATTGCTAAAGGTTTTCAAGGTTGAAAGTTAAAAAGTATGTTTTTATGAATGGAAAAAAAAAAAATCAGAAATTCATCAAGCCAACTTACTTCTCTAGGCTTGCAAGCAGTGGATCTGGTTCTGAACTGTTCTGTACTTGTAACATCTGGTCTCTGCTTAGGCGAATAATTTCACAGAGTGACTGTGATGCATTTGAATGCCTCTGGAACAGAAAAACACAACTTTGCTGTAAGTAACAATGCACTGAACTAATTCCTCAAATAAAAGAAATGAAACTTTCAACTTGGGCAGTGGAGGGGGAGGGGCAAGGGGCTCCTTCACATGATCACACTTAAATACTGGAATCAGCTTACTGCAAAACAGCACGGAGAAAACAAGACCAGCACTGTAACACTATGTTGTACAGCAACTTGCTAAACATATCCAGAGGAGTGTCAGATCAATACTTACATCTTCATCTTGAGACGGATGTACAATTTCCACAAGCCGCTGGATAATTCTCTCCTCATTTAGCCACTGTAAAAGTGGGTTTGGATGTTAGTAAGAATGTTATCCAAGTGAATGAATTAAATTCAACAAAATTAAAAAGCTGTTTGACAACTGCCATGAATCATACTGTTGATAATTCTTAAAAAGAACTAACGATACTTGAGAAGAAAGGAATAACATAAAATTAGTGTTACTGAGCAACTCTAAAAAAAGTATTAGGTATAATGTTTAAGGTCCAAAATATTTTTATAACTGCATCTGGCAGTTATGAGTTAGATACTAGACACCAGGGGAAGAGAACAACCACTCAGGTTCAATGCTGTTCTCACCAGCGTTGTGACTCCCCTAGAAATGTATTGGCAGCTCCAAACAAAAATCCCCACACATCTGATTTTGGCACATTTAAGAAAAGTTTAGTAAAACCAGCAGAACATTAAGAAACCTTACAGTTCAAACATCAGTCAAAAATCCTGTAAGACATTTTACTTACATTTAACACTTCTTGCCGGGGCTGTGGAGGTTCTATGCAAGTCAACAGCCTGAGCAACAAGTCCATGATAGCAGAGGTCCCTATGTGCTTAATAATGAGGTCTACAAAATCATGTTTCCTCTTTAAAAAATCCACAATCTAGAAATTGAAAAGAGGTAAGCTTACATTTGCTTATCTGTATTTTTCATGGGAAATTACACCAACCAGTTTTAGTTTCTCTATTCTACTAAACTGAGAAAATAAATGAGAACTATTTAAACACTTCTGCCACTTAAAGCTTGCAGTACAAAGCAAGTTAATATAGTACACTGAGAAGCAAAAGTGGTACAGGACAGATCCATACTAGGTACAGTGTGTTTTGGGCCTCTTTTCAAGCCCAACTTTCTATAAACTACATATAATCCAATGCACAGCTTTCCTTTTTGGCATGAATTACTCTCATCCCTGCTTAGTGACCAAAGCTTGACACAGCAAAACCATAACATAATACAAACAAATACAGCTCTTGCTAAATTAAAGATGCAGAACACTGTCAGAAACTTAAATTGCTCAGGTATGAGAGTCAGTCACTGCAGCTGTTTGCAGTACCGGGACACACGAACACAGTATAAAACCAATTCTGAACAAGGATTCCAAACATATCTCACCTTGTTCTACAATTCTTCATGCCAAGTTGGACACACTCCCACAGATTCAATTCACTCACCTTCATGTCTAACAGCAATTAATGCAAATATTATCAAATAAAATGCTGAGTTAAGATAAGCCAAAAGGTAAGCACTCTCACACCAACTGCACAAATACCTCAGGCAAATCTAAATCAAATACATTTTATCCACACAAATATTTTTTAATCTGGTGCATACAATAAAAAAAAGTTTAGTGTCTTCAGCTAGCATGGAAGTTGAATGCCGTCTTTGACTGTGCTGCTATCCCTCAAATGTATAGTCTTAAAGCAGCATTGCCCAGTACAACTTTATTGGATCTCTTGTTAAATATGAGAGTTTGTATATAATTACCTGCTCTGGTTTTCTGCTTATAAGAATACTTAGCACTTTGCTGAAGAAACTGGCCAGTAAAGGGTTCAAAGGAGATTCATTTAAGAGGAAGCCATACAGTTTCATAAGTAAGGATTCTTCTTCTCCCAGCCTATCATTGATTTGTGAGACATCAGATGTAAGCAGCTCACAGGATATGTTTGGATATCTGGGAAAAAAGGTAAAAAAAATTACCCATCATTCATACTTCAAAAGTTGTCATACTTCCAGCTCTGTATTCAAAACTTGTCAAGGCTTCTGATCAAGTTTTCAGGAACAGCTGGTCTGCATTAATTAAAACAGCAAACCAGTGAAAGGCAACATAACACACTCAGCCTATAAGCTCTGTTCCCTCCTTTAAAGGATAGACTATGCTGTTCTCCTGTAGCAATAGAACAACATTAAGGAAGTCGGGAAAGGGCAAGCTTTTATTTTAAGATCTATTGCTGAATCCATCTGTTCAATTGTTAAATACAACTTTTTGTTCTATTTGTTCAATCTATATTGTTAAAAATACATATGTATATAGAATCTATATTATGTAGAATCTCAGTAAACTAGTCAAAGTCTGACAAAGCCTGCAAAATTAGCTAGTACAGCTCCACAGAGTCAAAAGTACAGTTCAGAACATTAAGTAATTAAACTAAGAGGCCATTAAGACCAGTAATTTCCTGCACTTGACAGCACTAGCACCCATTCACACTAAAGGTAATTATGAGAGCATCAGCAGCTTAAGGTTTCTAAGTGAAAGATGCTTCAAATTTCAAACTCTAGTAGAAACACAGAAAGCTTGGTTCAACCAGAAATGGTGAAGTACTGCAACTAAGAGTTTAGCTTATTTCACATTATTTTTTTACATACTGTTTTAAGGAGAAAAACAAAACCAAAAAAACCCACCCAAGCTTTCTTCATAAACAACTCTAAAAACAGGCCAAAAATGGTAGAAGCACTTTTATACAAATTGCTAGGTCGACTTTCAAGTCCGAACCTTATCAAACTAGCTTAAGTGTCAGCTATAACCCCATTCTTACAGTTTTAGCTCTGCAAAGGAGAACACCAGCAATTAAGTACATTCTTTCAAGGAGCACTACAGCCCTTCTAACGAGCATCTTCAAAACATCTTACCAATCAGCCATAAACCAAAGCTAAACACTTAACTATACTACCAAAATGGGGTTTCTTCCAACTATTTACTTAATCACAACCACAAGACTATTTTCTTTGAGCCTCCTGTGGACAGCAACTCTTTTTGGAAGCATTTGTAGATAAGAAGCCTCCATTGGAACAATATGCAAATACTAGAAATATTTTAAATGTTCAATAAAGTCCCTTGAAAACAAACATACTCTGAGGATACCGGTATTGTAAAAATACAAGCACAAAGGGATTCAAAACACACTATCAAATTAATTGGAGTAAGTTCCCCTTCTTTCTACCTTCCCAAGTCACCCCACCCCTGAAAGTTTTCCTACTTATATCGAATTTTTTCATCCATGTCTTGAGGTGGCTCTTCAATAATAAATGAAACTAGGTCTTCCAAACACTCTGATTTCAGCAGAAATTCTATAAGTTTGCGATTCTGAGCCTTGCACTCTTGCAGAACATCCTCTTCATCCATCAGTTCCTTCAGTGTTACATCATCTCTCTCTAGAAGTGTATCTATGTGGGATGACGAATGGAGATCAAATTTCCAAAACATGCTGGTCTGGATAAGAACATACACAAAGCATTAAGTTTACAAATCTATTTAAGCAGTATTTGTAGTATTTCATAGTATTCATTTCATAGTAGTATTTCATAGCTTCTAACCCCAAAGGTACCTGCGTGCATAGAAACTTTCTAGAATGAGACAACAGTAGATGCCAATGATCAAAAGCTACAAAACCAGGCTTGATTAAAGATGACTGAATACTCCATAGTAATTTTTGTACCTCTAGAAATAGCCAATATTCTAATACTCAAAGACACTTAGGCAGCTCCAGGGTTTTACTTACATGAAAGAAACGTGCTAATCTGCATTAAAGAAAAAAGGATAACTTTGGGTTTTATTTTATTGAACTTGTTCTTCCCAACCTTTATTTTTAGTCTACGTACCAAGCCTCAGATTTAGACCAACTTGCTCAGCAATCACATGTAAAGGTGAAGGAATTACAGTAATCTTAACTTGCAGGCCCCACAAAAAGTGCTGGAGCTAATTTCAGCACAGGATCTACTCTCTCACTGTACCTCCCTTCACAAACTTGACACAGGAAGAACAAGGGACAATAAAATATCTTATGCAAACACATGAAAGGGCTGTGGCCCCAGCCACTGAAAAAGCCAGAACAGAAACATAACAATGAGCAACTTAACTTTTCCTTATAAAATGCTTTGGCAACTCCACATTAATCCTGTTGCTCTAAGACACCTTGCAAGTAGTTGCTACCGAGGCAACACACTATTCGGAAAGAATATTTCCATCAATGATAGACCAAATAAACTCCTGCTTTCACCTCTCATTAAGCTCAATACAAGTATTCACTCCATTCTCCAAAACAAGGCTTTTACATGACATTTAACCTCTGACACCATATCAGCTGGTATTACGTGAATGCGGAGTTTAAGTGCATTCAAAGAGATACTACAGATAATGAACAGTAGGAGAAATTCCTCTTTCGTTACAATCGTAAACAGCATGGTTTTGAGCAGCACTCAAATTAGGAAAGAAGCACTCCTTTTGCTCCTTTAGTAACCACCTTCCAAATGTGAAGGATTAATTCAATGTGTTAATTACTGCTGAGCATTAGCTACATCATCAGCTGCAAGGACAGTTAGCTATCACAGAAATTGTAGGTGAATAGTCATACTTTTAGCAAGAATACTTCCATAAGCTGCAGGTTGTAAGTAGGAGCAAGCTTCAAGACAGTAACCATGCTTTTGTCATACACTTAAAACCTAGAAAATTAAATAGCAATACCTAATTCTTACAGAAACTAAGAGGTAGACAGCCTTAAGCATGTATTTCCAAGTTAAAATAGATTCAGCATGCATACTACAGCTACTTAGAACAGCCACGTGCCAAATTTAACCATTACACACTGACCACTTAACACCACTTTACTTCATTAAGCCTTTTATCAGAGGCAGTAAGCATACATAACAGCCCCTAAATTACATGGCTTTCTGTTTAAAGGTAAAAGAATCAAACAAAATCAGCCAGGAAAACATACAGATCATTTCAATTGCAGTATCAGTACTTATAATCGTTGCATGGGATCTCAGATCACTAAGTGGTTAAGAAAAAAAAACAGGGGAAAAAAATCCTCTTTTCTACTAAAAGTATTGGTGAACTTACACTCAAGATTTAAAAACCACCTGATCTCACAAATTATCTCAAATCAAATTATATCAAGTTATTACTGAATACACTAGCTTGTGAGTATTGAGGCTAGACGCAGAGTTACAGTATGCAAGTGAAATTAATACATTATTAAAGTCACAGGGTATTTTGTGTTGTTTCAAGCGTCTAAAAAGTAGATCAAATCCCTCCCCTTGCCCCAATTAGTGAAAGTAGCATCTTTGCAAGTATTCACTATCAATGCTAATTCCAAATGTAAATATCTCTGCAGTGATTAAAGCTCGTTTCAGTAGCTTCAAATTATTTCTTAGTTACTTATTTCAAGAGAAATTCAACAATGGAAAATAGCAATAACAACAAAAGAGGCATACTACTGCAAACATGTTACTGTTTTTATTTCACAAACTGTCTCCCAGGCAAGCTCTTTTAAGGCGTGCTCCCTCAACATGTCAGGTTCCAGCCAGAGATTATTCCATCACTTTTCAACAGGAGCCCAGGTCCTTTGAAATAAGGAAAAATAAACAACATAAAATGTGCCAAAGCAGAATTCCAGGAACCCCGAAGAGAACTTTCTTAGGCATTATCACTGGCAGTAATCTAGAATCAGCCTACCATAGTTCTGAATGGAAGTTTTAAAACCAACAAGTTATTGCCATTCTTCCCACAGCCTACTGTTCTACCTCTTCCTCCCATAACTTACCAATTCTGAAATTTTGAATTACCTTCATGCTTTTTCAAATTTCAGTCCCATTAACAGAGAAAAAATTAGGCCTTCTGTTCACAAATCAGGAGAGTTCCTCCCAAAATTTCACTACCTGCAAATTTACAGTAAACTCCACCGGTCATTTGGGCTAAGTTACTCCCAATGTTAAACTCCATTGCCAACATGAGCAGAAAAATCACATTTAGATTCAACGCAATACGTAAAAGATTGACAAATACCAGATGTGCTCAATATTAGATATTACAAAAAGCAAAATAATACTAAAACCTCTCAGATACAGGAAGAAAAACTGTGTTAAAAACGGTACAGCTGCTGCAGGTATTTGACTGCCTTTGTAACATGAGTTACTTTCCTTAATCTCCAAGAGCTCCCAGCAAGCAAGACTAACCAACTTCCAATTCACATAAACAGTACTTTGAAACGTTTACATCAACTTGCCGATGTACAAATTCAAGATCCTAAGAACACCTTGCTTTCAGAAAAAAAATATATTGCTTTGTTTACCTAGTTAGTATTAACAGATTCTTCTCCAAATGAATGCTGAAATAACACTCCATGTACCCAGCCCTGTCAAACAGCCAAAAACTCCTACACCAGGACACACAAAAGGGAGGGGAGGACAATAATGCAGCAGAATGGAAGCTTACAAGGGCAAGACCAGCAAGAGGAAGAGGCTTCCCTGAAGCCAAAGGTGGCCTTGCAGAACCACTTCACTTCTCTGCATCAGACAGAAGAGGAAACACCCATCAATCAGAAGAGCTGCTGGAGCTGAGTAAGGCAGCCTGATCTGCTCCTCAGATAACAACCAGCTTAACAACGAAAAGGCAACAGGTGACAGTAGGAAGAGACTCTTCTGAGAGGTGGAGAGGCACCCAATTGCCAGCCTGACCCACTCTCCAGAGAGGTGTGCTGCCTACCACGGGCTCACATCAGGGATGTCACCAAGAAGCTGCCAAGCCTTTCACAACCCACTGACTCCTATCTGCTGCTGTTGTTTCACATGGGCAGCAGTGATACAGCCAGGAGCAGTCTGATAAACTAAATATCCCAGAGGAGGGGACTGCAAGCAAAAGACACGATGTGGCAGTGCCTTCCTGACTGTGAGAGAAACACATGCGAACTGTATGAAGGCAGTAATTTTCATAACATCCTCTTTAATACCTGCCGCCTCATCCTCCTTATGAGTTGTCAAATTATCTAACAAGTAGGGACTTTCACTCCCCTATTAAACAACAGAAGAGGGTGCCTGCTATGGCTGCAGAACAGTTAAGAACTGAGACAGAAGTGAAATCACTTTCACCCTTCTTTATCACACTAGCTGTACTTTTATCTAGATCAGAACTACAAATAAATATTTTTTTACATGACCATATATATGCATCATGCGCATACACACACGCCCCATTATGATTTAATGCCCCAATAATCAATCACTTCAACATGCCAAAGCACATAAACAAGTCCAAACCAGTTAATATTTATTCAAAGACACCAGTCCCTCAAAATTTAAGGGGTCACCACCATCCAGCAGAAGTACAAAGATCAGCTAAAATCCACAGTTTACAACAAAGTTAAAAGAGCAATTTTACAACAAGCAACAACAGTGTATCCTTGTCAATACTTACATGCTATCTCAAACTATGGGTTAATAAGTGTTAAGAAATATAGATCTCTATTACCTACAATAACTACAAATTAGACACTGATCTTCACTGCCTAAGTACAAAAGATTAATCATTTTCTAGTAACTCTAATTCAACATGCAAACATTTACACATTTAAAATCTTCATTGGGCACAGAATTCACTTAGGTTCTTCATATTTTGAATTGTCCCAATTATCTTCAAAATGAAAAAGAAGATTATCATGTACACAGAAAAGCAGGTAGTTCCATATTTTATAAAAAGCAAGCTAAATTGTCTTCTAGGTAGCTATGCAATGTTTTACACTGAAGCATGCAGCTCAGTACCAAAAATTCAATTACAGAAGACAGTGTTACCACACTTCAATATAATAACCTTTAGTGCTAAACATCATTTATACCTAATATGTGTCAGTTTGTGAACAAATGTGCTTTGAAACTCTTCCAAAGAACTGGAAGCTGGGCAGAAGATACGCCCCCTAGCACAGAACTAAAACATTTTAAAGCATGTTCCCTGTAAAACAAATAGAATAACCAAACAGTGTATCTACATGACCTCTGATTCTCACTGTAAGGCAGAGAAAGAAAATAGTGCAGCAGTGTGGGTTAAATGACAAAGCTAGAAACAGCCAGCAAAAAGGTGGTCAGAAAAAAGCTGCAAGGAAAGAGGAGGAATGACCACAAAGTCTGAACTGCAGAAGGAAGAACAGCTTAGAAGTTGGTAAATGTGAACCTAAAGAAACTGGGTAAATAAGCCTTTAGTGGACAGCAGGGATACAAAAAAAAAAACTTATAGCATTCAGGAACCACTTAAATTTTCAGAAGGCTTTATAGATTCAGCAGCTAAATCTATTGCTGTAGATGAAGTTTAATAGTTTCTTACCTGTTAAACACAAAAGTTTAAAAGTTAAAAAACCAGAATGATTTGTATTCTCTCAGGCTTCTTGCCCATCACAGGGTATCCTGGCAACAGCAAAAAATCTTTCAATCTACAGTATTAGCAGATTAGCAGGACTGAATTAGGATTGAATTAGATGAAGCAGATTTCTTCCTACAACGACAAAAAATACATTTTATAATTTAATACTGTAACAGGTTCTATTCAATAGCTCAACAACTACATGAACACTAAGCATTGCTTTGCAGAGAATAAGAAAAATGTACTGAAGAAGGAAACAACTTTCTAGGAAGAAAAGTATCAGTTCAGTGCAGCATTCTCTGGGAATAAATTCAAAAACACCCTGGTTTTAAACCAACTTTAATGAAACATCCCTCTAATTTTGTGACACAAAGGAAGAAACTTCATTAATTTGAGATAAAACTGCCCTTGTAATCTGCACTTGACTGGGGAATCTTACACAAATCCAGACTTCTTCTTTGTTTTATAAACTATTAGCAATTTAATACGAATTAGGATCATCAGATCTATAAGATCTGAATCAGCCATTACTAGAGGTTTTTAGCAGCAGCCTTGTAACTATGCTCCTTATATTAACATCTGATTTATCCACAAACCTCCATAGAAATAAGCATACTAGCACTACAAATGCCACTTATTTTGGCATAAGTCTGCATGAACAATTCAGCCAGTTTCAATTTCAAATCAATTTACCTTACAAAAAAACCCAATACAGTCCACACACAGATTTAAGTAACCAGCTGTTAAGACAGTATTGGGTCACCTAAAATTCATCATTAAGGAGATCTGTGCTTTTGATAGCTTAATTCTTTTAATATAAAGCAAAGTAGTATTACAGAGCTTAATTATAAATCCATAACTGGCTTCAGAGAGACATTTACCTCCCTGTGCTTTGGTTAACACCAAACAAGCAAGAAAAAGCATCCTATTAATTGATGCTGCTTTCCAGTGTAGCTGCTTCTAGCAGCTGTAAGAAGGATTTCTAATACAAAAATACATGTTCCCTTTCCACCACTTATAGAGGGCTTTTAGTTTTTGCTTTTAAACACAAGTTTCAAGCAAGAGAAGACTACTGTTTCTTTTGGGAAGACGGATAACATTGCTCATGAAAAAAAAATAGTAGAAGTACTAGCAACTGAGAAGGGTAGCAAATACAGTAGCATGTTCATTAACATACGACAGTGACTACCTAGTATTTGTCCAAAAAGCTCCACTACCAGAGTTTATCACAAATAACTTCAGCTAAAAAAAAATTAACAAACAACCCCAAACCACACACCTCAAAAGCATTTAAAGTAAAAGAATAATTTTACTTTACAACTTCCATGTTAAAGAAGCTGTATCTTCAAAGCTGTTTCTTGACCTTTGCAGATTATTAAATAGATAGCCTCTGTCAACCTAAAGATATATACTACAAATTCCTCTTGAACTAAAAGAAATTTCCACATTCTAGTTAAACAATCACCCAGCAACAGTTTTTTTCTTAGCTGTTTTTAGGGCTAGTAAGTTTTGTGGCTTGAAATATGTTGTTTGTTATCTTCCACGGTTCTGGAACCAAAAGCTACCACATCTATGTTTTATTCACAACAGCACAAAGACTCCTAGCCTTAATGTACAAAAGCACTAAACACAACTTTCTCTAAGGGTATTTAGCAACCAACATGCAGAACCGAATGTATTGCATTGACCTTTATACTTTCAAAGGTCACATGTGTTTTCCACCCTTAGACCTTCAGGTCTACATGTCAAGTAGATTTACCAATCCCTCACGAGTCAAGTGACTAACCAGAGTCGAAAAAGCAAACATGTTTACTGGACTTACTTTGCTTTACTGGCAGTTTTTTGGTTATCATTTCTGCATTTCAAATGATCACCTACATTCAGAAATAAAGCTCGAAGAAGGGAGAGAGCATCACTTAATTATATCTTGTGGGAGCAAAATATGAAGTTTGCTTAGCTTAATGCACTTTCAGAAGAGTTTGCAAATTCTTAAGATATCATCCACAGAGAACCCAGTTGCCAGTAAAACTATCCAAATGAAAACCACTATTATTGTTCCCCTTACGAGGACATTTTTCTGATACTTCTGTATTCCTGTTGCCATTTGAAAACTTCAGTGTCTAAACACCATTGCTTAGCACTAGGACACTCAGCTTCTGAATTCAATACAGTAGAATTATATAGGAAACTAAAAACACTAGTGTAAGCAAAATTAGCAAGATATCAGCAGTGGAAGTATTACAGCATACCCTGTGAAGGGTTTTCCACCTGCTATGGTCAATCAGGAATTTTTCAGTCCACTGCAGAACCTACAAGAGTAGAGAGCTTGGTTTAAGGAATGACTTCCACTTGGTGGCACAGATGATTCATTGGCTCAGACTATCCCCCTTCAGAGCATGGATTGGGTATTGAAAAAGGACTGCAGCATGGATGGGGGGGGGGGGGGGGGTGGGGGGACCACAACACAGGAGTTATTTCTTTAAAATAATAAGAAAGACAATCAACTGATTAGATGAGGTTCAAGGCTATTTAAATCTATCTTTCCTACATGCAGGGATGCCTTACATCCATCAGTAGTTCAGCCATATTAACAAGGTACTTCTGTCAGGGAGAAGTGGGGTCATCATAGAAGTTTTCAAAAATTTAAATCTGAAGATAACACGCAAAGGCAGGATGGAAGTAGTCACAACATATCCATGCTCACATGTTTATCTAATATACGTGAAAAATAAAGCAATGCACAACTATTCAGAGCAGCATTCATTTTTAATTTTCAGCATTTCACTCAGACTGCCCCACACTGCCCAAACTGGATGGAATACCAATGAAAACAGAGCAGCCTGTTTCAGCATGCTTCCCAGTATCTGGCAACACTATGGTAAGTAGATCCCCATGGTAGTACCAGACATGCTACTAGAAGGCAATACAGCTGCATCAGACACTTTCCTGAGCCAAAGCTACTCAGTCCTGTTTCTCATTTCTCTTAATTAACTTGAGTACAAAAGCATGTTAATTGGCCACACAACTCTGGAACCCAAGTTGTTTGGGCAGTTCTAGCAAGGCACTACAGTGCATCATGCAAACATTTCCATTTCTTCTGAATAACCTTTAACTGTTGACATAAACAAGCTTATTCTCCTTTTAATCTCATTGAGTAGACCTTGAAAGTTGGATGCAAATCTAGTTTTAAAGCACACCAAAATAAATGGAGAATAAAGCTGCTTGCAACTTCTAACTGTGACACCAGTGTTGTTTCTGTACAGACAGTGCATTCCAATCTGTTATGAACTTTTTATATGCAAAATTTTAGTCTTGTTAAAAAGGGTGTGTAAGATAATTCACAGTTCAGAAGCAGAAGTCAACAGCCTCTATGAGCCTCCCAGTGTTTTGCTTCCTGAAGCTCCAGTCAGCTATAGTTGTTACCAGAATTAGAGAGGACTCTTGCATTAAGACAGGAACTTCAAAATTAAATCCAAAGCTGTCGGTCGCTTCTTGTTTGACTCTACACTTTCATTAAAGGTTCCTCGAGTTTGCTGTTCGGATAATCTGTATTTTCATTGCAGGTTACCTGAGCTGCACTAATTAGATCTTGCCCACAACCTTACCTTCCAACTTTTCTTTGTAATACCAAGGTTTACAAAACTATTAAAATACGATTTGACAGCCACATATTTTCAAGACATCAGACGAGATTGTCCTTTTAATTAGAACAATCAAGAACTGAACTACTAAAGATATTACTCATGATTTTTGTGCTACCATATCCTGCAAAATCAACAGAACTTACCAAGCCATCCTGCATGCATACACAAGCTACCACTCCCCCAATGAGTGTTACATGTTCTACTTTTCAAACTGAACATTGGAATCCCTCTTTTAATCTTTATGAAGGTTAAAATAAATACTTTATTCTCATTTCCTCTTGGGGGAAAGATTACTAATTCTATTTCACTTACCAAAAAGTTTAAGTCCCATCAATATTTATTTCTACAATCCCTAAGTTTTCATGTTTATCAATACAAACCCTAGGACAAAAGTAGAAGGGCCATTCCAATGCTGAGCAACATAAAATTCAGCAGCAGCACCCGGATACAAAGGAATTGATGCTACTTTACCATACTTCCTTACTTAAATATTGGCACCAGCATTTAGACAAATGCTTTAGTACCATCTGGAATCTTCCCTAGTTTAGTGCTGATGTTACAGCTTTCGTTGAGCCTTTAACCACAAACCAACACTCTCCTCTCCTTCACAGAGCACACTGCGTATATTCAGGAAAATAGTCTATACAACTGTTTCTCCATCTCTGCAGATATCTTGACAATGCAAAGAAGCGGAAACTGCCAGCAATATCAAACAAGCCTTTGGCCAGTGGACCACCACAGCTCAACACTGATTCAAAAAATTTTGCAAGAGAAACAAGAGCCTTGAAGTTGAGAAGTGTCATGAACGCATTTCTGAAATACACGACAACCAGTTGAGGGCCACTACTAACAGAGATCCATGCAAAACAGTTCAAGAGGTTGCAGCAGAAATAAACATTAACCATTCAACAGTTGTTTTGACATTCACACCAAACTGGAAGAAAAAGCTCAACAAATGGGTGCCACAAGAGCTGAACAAAAATAAAAAAAATTGCCATTACAAAGTATGCTCCACTCTTCCTCTGCATAACTCTGCACTACTTTTGCACAATGAAAAAAAGACTGATTTCTTGACTGCATTGTGATACATGATGAAAGATGGATTCTATGACAGCTGCACAGTGGCTGGATCCAAGGTGAAGCACCAAAACACTTCCCCAAACCAAAGCTGTACCAAAAGAAGGTTATGGTCACTGTTTGGTGGTCGGCAAGTGGAATCATCCACTACAACATCTTTCCTGGTGAAACCATCGGGGCAGAGAAGTATTGCCAAGAAATAGACAAAACGTACCAAGAACAGTAACATTTATTTCCAACACTGGTCAATCAAAAAGGACCAGTTCTTCTCCATAACAATATCCAAATGCATGTCTTGCAAATGATTCTGCAGAAGCTGCATTAACTAGGCTACAAAACTCTACCTCACCCAGCTTACTCTCAAGACATCTCTCCCACCAATTACCACATTTGGAAGCATCTCAACTTCCTGCAAGAGACCTCTCTTCCACAACAAAGGAGCAACTCAGAATGCCTTTGAAGAATTCATCAGTTCCAGGACTCCAGAATTCTAGGCTACTGAAATGAATAGACTTGTTTCTTGTTGGCAAAAATGCACAGATTCTAATCATTCTTATTTTGATTAATAAACTTCATTCTAAGCTGAGATATAATGCTTTAAAGTTGATGGATAAAAACTGCAATTATTTTTGCAGCAACCTAACAGTCACCAAAACCTACATCAATACTTCTATGCCCTATGCCTACCAAAACGGATTTGAAGAATAAAGTTTCAACAAAAGCAAGCATCTAAAAAGCCAGGTGAGAACTCAGTGGTATTTATAACTTCATTACATTATATAGCTCTAAAAAGCAATTCCCTGCTGAGCAGAAACTTAGAAGTCTATTTACTTAAGACCCAAACTTAAGTTTCCTATCCTTTCAAGTAACATTCAGGGTTTCACACAGTTTCTGGTTTGGTCTTTTGTTTTTTGTTTTTTTTTTTTTCCCCTCACAACCAATCCACAAAGCCAAGTCACTAACCTGGCAAGAGACAAAAATCAACTCAGTCTGAAACGCCTAGAAACCAAACTTCAATAGTCCATCCTAACAATTATAACCTGGGCAGATAAATTCTCTTTTCAGCAACTGGAGAATGATGGATTTATTCATATTTATAAATTGCATTTTTTAAGTAGAGCATCCAAGCTAGGTGTGCCTGGTACTCAGTTCAGCCCTGTCAAGACTCTGGGTTTTTTTCTGGCTCTCTAAATAAATAATACTGAAGTACAGCAGAAGAGCACAGTAGAACAGACAGCCACAGAAAAGTAAGTACGTGCCCACCTATGACTGAAATAAGGCAACTGCACCCGGCACAACTACTAAAAAATAAAAGCAAACATTTACAACAGGGTGAAAACGAGTAGTTTTACACTTAATCCCCAACCAGTCTCACAGTAAAATTTACAGGCTTTTAAATCACAAGTGACTCTAGGAGAGACTCATCCTGAAAAACAAAGCTACAGAATTATAGACACAGTTTTCATAAATCTGATGGGAAAGTCGATCCCTTTTAAATGGGGAAAAACATTCCGTAACAACACTGGTAAAGTAACAGGAAGAGCTCAGAAATTTCAAAAATAATTATGAAGTTCCACAGCCATCTAACAGTTAATTAAAAGTAAGCACTGAATGCTACTATCGACTCACAGCCATGACAGGAATTATTTCTTACAACCCGCAAAACTCAATAAGTTGCACAGTGGTCTTACACTATTTTCCCCATCAACTATTGGTTTTCTATCTGTACTGTCTTTACAACTTTCTCCATGTTCCTTCTTTGAAGCACTGCTTGTTAAAATCAGCACACTAATCACTACAGTAAAGGCAAGTAGTATGCAAAGACACTTAGCTTTTTATTTTGAATGTTCAGAAATGCAGACCTCTCACTAATGCTATCTTTACCATCCCCTTTATCAGATAAAAGTCACCTACATACACTGTTCAGCATACATCTTTTTGCCATTAAATATGGCTTGAAGCTATTACAAAGAGCCCATTAGCACCAAGTACACACACAGAAGGATCCCTTGACGAATGTTTGCTTGTCACAGCCAAAAGGAATAACCGACTACCTCATAGCCAGTTCAATCTCATTTCTACATCTGTCACTCAGAGGCAGGAAAAAACACTTGACAAAGTACTACTAGCCCTCAGAATTATCATAAGCAGTGACAAACTCCTCCTTCATAACAGCCAGAAAGAACACAGGAAGAAAAACATAGAAGATGGGAATATGACCCATACGCTACGCTGTTGCAATTTTCAAAGGGGCTTCCATCTGGAATGCACGCTCACCAATATCAGCATGAAATAGAAGCTGATTTCCTGTAGATAATGTCATTACAGCATCAGCAGGAAAGTCATACACCCAGAAGTGGCTCTGCACCTACCACCGCTACAGCTTTATTTTAACAGTCTCTAGACTTTTCATCCTTTTTCCAAGATGTTTGTTGACAACAGCAAGTCTTTTCAAATAAACATAATCAAACTTATTTTCTAGAGGAGCTAGCTTCCAAAGATACTTGCATATCTGGCACACCTATCAAGAAGAAAATGTGAATTACTGTAGTTCAAACTGTCCTAAAATTTCCAGCATAGGTCTTTAGATTGAAGATTGGTCAAAGAATGCACAACAAGCAAAAACAGAACATGGAGTCTCCTATGTCTGCTTTAATAGCAAGGCTACCGTGCATTTCACAGGAATAATTTTTTCATCACTTATGATTTCTGCTCTACTGTAACTCCTATTCAAAAACACAGAAAACCAAGACCTACACTTACACAAAATAAAAGCAAATAGCAGTGTATTTCTTATATTTTCTATATGAAAAACAAACTGTATACCCGCTCTGGTATGCAAATATCCACCCTGTGAGGCAGCAGCTGATAGTCTTTCCACAATTCAAGTAGCACTGAAGTAATATCAATGTGTAGCAAGCCCAGCCTTTAGAAATGTCTATTACTCCCTTGTTTCCTGCTCTAGCTCAACTACTCAAACTAGTTACAGTACAGTGAAAAAAGAAATGTAATCACATCTGTACTAGCATTGTCTACAGTCACTGGATATAGCACTACTTAAGTCTTATAAACTTGCTTTTGATTAATCTAGCAATTACAGCACTACTAAAAGTGAGAAATGTGCATCACTTAACTGTGGACAAGGTTCTTATGTTTTGCTCTTCAGGGCAAGTAATGTATATTCAGAGAAAGCATCTTTCTACTACTAGTTTAGGAAATAATGTGATTCACTCCAAAAACCTCTAGCAGAATTTGCATAATACAACCTCACTTTATATACTTGGGTCCAGTTAGAAATTCTGCCTATGGTCACTGAAGGTAGAGATTATCTAAGCAGAGGTAAAAGAGGTCTAGGATTCCCTTGATACATAATAGTGTGAATGGTTTCAGTACTGAAATTGCTATATACTAGAAAATATAATTAATAAACTATATATGCTATTCACTTAATAAACTCAGAAAAAGTAGTTTTTACTAAAACATCTCCATCCTTGATCCCAACCATGTTTTGTTAACAATTTGGAAATCACACAGCCTTTAATAAGCCTCACCCAGAACCCCTTAGTCATCATCAAGGCTTTAGAGATATCCTTGTGTTTAAATAGATCAATGTTAGAATTGACAAGAGCTGGCCTACATTCTTTCAGTGCTCATTTTCCAAAAGAGCCAGTGGGCACAGGATGGAGATCACCAGGCCATGTACTCTATCTCCACGCAGATGCACAACTTAAGACTATGCATAAATCACTTTGCTCAAACTGAAATAGGAATGTTCTCAAAACTTCCTCCAAGGAAACTAACCCTCAAATCTCACTATTCAGCAGTTTCTGCTTGTGCATACATACATAGTTTCTTAACTCAGTTATGCCTTCCTTCATGTCTTTAATCAAATACTCGCTACCAATTTCATAGGTACTCTTCTCAGCCACTTTGCCAACATGCCTAGCAACATATAACAACACTCAGAGCGTATTACCGCTTCACAGCTCCATACTGTTGCACACTTAAGTCCTTTTGCTATTCTTTTCCACTGCTAGCATGCAACATGTTGCACAGCACAAGCATTCCAAGTCTAAGTCCCCTGGAAGAGGAAAAGATACATCCGTTTAACAGCATGAAGGAATGATTATACAGAGTTACAGCAAGAATAAACAGTCAAAGGGTTAGTGAGAAACATTTTTCACCCTCTCCAAATCACATATATCACTTTAAATATGCTTCTCAGCACTTTATGGGTTATTAAATAAACAAAGGTCATGAAGAGTCTTGTTTTTTACAGTAACAGATTTTTGGCCAATATTGTGTGAAGAACTATTACATAAACAAGCAAGCTGCTAACAGCTTATACCAAATGTCTTCCCAATCCTATCAATTTAGTCTATCCCCACTTCCTGAGAAACGTCCCAACCTAGCTGTAGAACTGCATTATTATATCCAAGGCAGAAAAACATTTTACTTTAGTTGCTTAGTAGCATATGGTTTCTAAAACAGATGCTGGCACCCTGACAAACCACAAAAAAAAATTAAGTATGCTGTGCAAAGCTTTCAACACTATGTTTGTATTCTTATCAGGTCTTCTAGAATTTGGATGTGGTGCCTACTTTAAGATAACACACTATTCCTAAACCTGGCAGAAGAAATAACATACAGAACACAGCAATCTTAAGGATCACAGATGAAGGTACCACTATGAGAGCCGAACCTAGATGGCATACAATATGCTTAAGACCTTACTACAGAAACAGATCACTGTGCTCATACTAGGGCCTCTTCGGCCTAAGCAGAAAAGAAATGGTCTCCAACAGAACTTTTTAAAGCTGTAAATTAACTCAGTTTTATATGAGAACTGAATACACAAGCTTCCTGCCTAAGAAAACATTGCATAGTATACTGGAACAATGAAGGTAGAAAATGTCTTCTTTAGTGAATGATCTTGACTGCAGATTTAAGTAAACATTTCAAGGCTTTTTAAGCACTTGGACAAAAGCGGACACCAATGGAGAAAAAGGAGAGCGGAAAAGACAGTTCTTCGAAGAGTTTCTCTCTTCTGACTGTTTCAATTCTGTGCTGGCTGTTTCTGAGCCAGTTCTTTACTGTTTCATAGTACATGCATTTCAAGCTTAAGCTGAATAGAGAAGCAAAGCTGTCGAGCTGTAACCACGGAGCTCACTTTCTAACCATCTCTTAATACTAAAACAATATACACAACTTTTTCTTTTAATACTGCTGACTTCAGGTTCCATTCAATTAATCCACTAGAAACTCACTCTTGAAACATAACCTGATTCTCTGACTGGTTACAGGCTACAGCATCCCTCTATTAAGTGCAAAAGAGAAGGGTTCTGAAGGAAAGAGTCATATTTTCTGACTGCAGTGACAGCAAGTCAACAGAAATAGAGTGAACACTTCGCAGGCAGTATTAAGAAAAGACACAAAGTATTTAATACCTGTAATTCCACAAGAGAATAATAACAGCTAGTTGATTTACATTTAAAAGAATCTGAAGATATTACAGTCACAGCAGTTTACACATAAATCTAACTTGCTTGCTAAGAAGCTATAATGCACTACTCTAAGGATATTCCTGCTAAACAAGCCACTTTTCCTGAATTTCTAAGCTACAGCTATCCCTTTAACTATCTTCCTTAAGTTCGTTTTAAGCAGTTCTGGCCAACATAAAATCATCTAGTAGTATCAGAAGATAAATACCCTCAGAAGGTCGGGAAGTGCAGGAATTCAATACTGCATACACATGCTTTTTTCCACACAGAAAGCAAATATCACCTATGTTCAAGTCACATCATAGATGGAGGAAACAAATCACTTAAGTAAACTTAAATAAGTACTTAGAACTATAAAACATGAAGAAATAAACATGCAGACTAGATACAACATTTGCATGAAGTCTCATTAACAAGTTAGATATTGAAAGATAATTCTATAGTGTTCTTTTATATTTGTATATTAAAGACTCTTACAATCTACAGTTAGTCCATGCCTCGCTACTGAGAGCATTAAAAAAACCCCACAGAGCTAATAACCACAGACTCTCAACCAAGACTTATGTTGTACTGAAAACACACACTGCAGTTCAAGTAACTATAATAACTTCAAATAATCTGTCTGGAACACTGAAACGGGAGGCTTTGCATCTTTCAGCATTCCAGGAGGAAAAAAAAAAAAGCATACATGTATTGCCAGTTCATAAGCTACTTTATATCTCTCTCTCTATTCATATATATATACACACACACATACTTGAAACTTTTAAACCAGATTATTATTCATCAATGAACAAACAAACCAATCAAAAATAAGCAAAACCCCAAACCAAACACACACCGCACTGTTATAGTACATATAGACTCCTCCCACTGAAGATTTTTAAATCTAAGTTATCATTAACAGCAACACAGCCTTTAAGATGTCAACATCTTGGAAGGAACACTTGCCAAAGCTATCCATCCACTTCTAAGTTTTCTGTACTCTTACACCAATAACACTTCTTTTAAAAAAGAAAAAGAGCAAAGCACCTACTCAAAGCATCCTACTGTTCTAACTTAGTATGTATCCCGACAGAGGTGATCTTTAGTCTGTTGTCATCCAAGACATAAGACTTTAACACCAATTCCTTCTCCCACTTCGAGAAGATTTTAGCAACTAAAAGCAAAACAAAACCAAAAGAACCGGCAGATTCAAAGACAGATTTTGTCAGAAATATTTAAACAGCGGCCAAAGCTTACCCAAACACGGCTATGCTCTAAAAAAGTTCTAATAGAAAGCAGCTGCCTCGTCAAAACAAAACCCACACTAACAACTCAACAAAAAAAAAGGCGGCTTTCTCACAGGAATACCGAAACACTGATATTAAAGAAGTAAAGCAAAATTAGCGATCACCAAGGCTTATCGGTTTTATTATGCGAGAGACAACAGTGAAGCTAAAACAAAGTTCTGTAAGTTACAGCAATAGCACCAGTGACTGCCAAAGGAGACAGCGCTGCAGAGATCTTTCCCCCCACTCCGACGAAACCCTTCACCCAATTTAGAGCCCCTTCGGCCTACCGGGAACAACGCGTCGCCCACTACCCTCCCCCCGCGGCACGACCCGCTCCGCACCGCCCCCGGCCGCCAGCGCTCGCCCCGAACCAGGCGCGGAACGGCCGCGGAGCCCCCGCCCCTCCGCCGCCACCGCCGGCCGGCTCCCCGCTCGGGATGAAGCGCCACAGACGCCGGGAAAAAAGCTCGGGGGCAGCCGCGAAAAATCCCGACGTCACGGCCGCAGGAAGAAACACGCGGCGGGCGGGCGGGCCTCCCTCCTGCGCGGCCCGGGCCTTCCCCGCCGCGCCCGGCCCGCTCACCCGCGCTCGGCGGCGCCCGCCAGGCCCCGCCCCGCCCCGCCCCGGCCCGGCGGCGCCCGCGGAGCGCCCGGAGCCCCCAGCGCGGAAGGGAGCGGGCGCCAGGCCCGCGCGACCGCAGGAGAGCCGCCGCCGGAGCGCCGGCGCGCTCGGAGCGGCGACGGGGAGAGCTGGGCGCCCCCCGGGCCGTACCTGGCCGAGCGCGCCCCGGGCTGCCTCTGCTCAGGCGGGAAAGCCGCCGCTCGCCACCATCACCGCCGTTCCAAGATGGCGGGCATATCAGCTCCCGCGAGCCCTCCTCCCGCCCCGCCCCGCCCGCCCGGCCCGCCCCGGCACCGCCCGCCCCCGCCGCTCGCGCCTCGCTATTGGGCAGCGCGCGGAGCGCAGCCTCTCACTGGCGGCCCGGGGGGCGCCCGGAACCGGGCTGCGAGGCTTCAACAGGGTCGAACGGGGATAGGGGCGGGCTCTCGGCTCCTGCTGGCCAGTCAAAGCACGGGGCGGGCGCGTCTCGTTTCCCACCTTCCCGACTTAGCAACAAGGAAACCTCAACCTGACAGGCGTTTCCTTCGTCCAATAGAAAGAGCAGGTTCCTTTTAAAAATAAACCCTTTCCGCCCAATCCGGAGTGGAGGCGCTCAGGCCCGGCGCTCCCGGCAGCCCTGCCCCGCCGCCCGGAGTCACGCCCCTCGCCGCGCGGGCGCCGACCGGGGCCGAGGGGGTAGCAGGGGGTGTCGGGGAGGAGGAGCCCCTAATGAGAGGAGGTAGCTCTACTGGTAGAGCTCTCACTGAGCATGCGTGACACAGGGGGATCGAAGCCCCTAGTGCCCACAGCCAGGGTAGTTCTCTCTGAGCTGCCATCCAAGAATCATAGAATAGTTTGGTTTGGAAGAGACCTTAAAGGTTCCAACCCCCCTGCCATGGGCAGGGACACCCCCCACTAGACCAAGCTACCCAAGGCCCCATCCAACCTGGCCTTGAACACTTCCAGGGAGGGGGCAGCCACAGCTTCCCTGGGTAACCTGTGCCAGTGCCTCACCACTCTCATTGGAAGATAATCTTCCTTATGCCTACTCTAAATCTGCCCCTCTCCAGTTTATACCCATTGCCCCTAGTCCTATCAATACAAGCCTTTGTGAATAGTCCCTCCCCGGCTTTCTTGTAGGCCCCTTTCAGGTACTGGAAGGTTGCTTTAAGGTCTTCTTGGAGCCTTCTCTTCTCCAGGTTGAACAACCCCAACTCTCTCAGCCTGTCCTTGTATGAGAGGTGATCCTCCTCTGAACCCATTCCAACAGCTCCAAATCCTTCTTACGTTGAGGATTCTAGAACTGGACACAATACTCCAGATGAGGTCTCAGAAGAGAGGAACAGAGGGGCAGAATCACTTCCCTTGAGCTGCTGGCCCCACTTCTTTTGATGCAGCCCAGGATACGGTTGGCCTTCTGGGCTGTGAGCGCACATTGCTGGCTCATGTTGAGCTTCTCATCAACCAGCAACCCCAAGTCCTTCTTTGCAGGGCTGCTTTTAATCACATCATCCCCCCATCGTGTACTGAAATTGGGGATTGCCCCGACCCAGGTGTAGGACCTTGCACTTGGCCTTGTTGAACCTCAGGAGGTTCTCACAGGCCCACTTCTCCAGCTTGTCCAGGTCCCTCTAGACAAGGACATCCCTTCCTTCCAGTGTGGCAACTGCACCATTTGGCTTGATGTCATCTGCAAACTTGCTGAGGGTGCACTTAATCTCACTGTCAATATCTTTGATGAAGATATTAAGCAGCACTGGTCCCAGTACAGATCCCTGAGGGACACCACTCTGCACGGATCTCCATCTGGACCTCGAGCTGTTGACCACTATTCTCTGAATACAACCATCCAACCAGTCTCTTATGGAAATATGTTTTAAGTCAAGTGCACCAGATGTGTGAAATCAACGATGGCCGGTGCACCCTGGCCCTGGCAATCCCTCTGCATGTCACCTGCAGGACTATAACCCCACCTGGCTAAATCCAACTGTTAAAGACCTCTGCTTGAAAGCTCAAGTGGAACAGGTGGCCTTGTGCCACACAGCTGGCAAAAAAACATCAAAAATGTGGTGGCTTAGTCACCAAAATCAGGAAAGAAACTCCTTAACACTGTAGTGTTAAGAAGCAGGCATTCTTTAATACAGTGCCAGTTGCATGGGGGATTTGATCTGCCTAGAGAGTATGCTGATGGTTATCAGTAGCAGTTATTTATACACTGCACTTATACGTATGCATGATTTTTATGAGAAATATAATACACATTAATTGCATTTCCCAATACTACTTATAATTGGTACCCTCCCCCATGCGCATGCTCCCCACAGTCCTTTATTGAGTCTGAGCAGCCCCCCACCCTATTTCACTGGCATCTGGCCTCCTTTTTAGTTCCCATATAAAGTTCAAAATCAGGGTTATCTTGACCTCCATGTTTTTGGCTCCTGAAGTACTGGCCAGATGCCGATTTTCTGCAGTCGTTGATGCCTTTTTTTCTTTTGTTCTATTCTTCAAATATCACTGAAGGAGAGAACTTAACTGTTCACTAGTTCTTAAGATTAGATTAGTACAAACACTGCATTCTACATAGCAGCTTATATTGATTTGCTTGGGGGTATAACAGTTTTATGCCCGTTGTCTTGGAGGCACAAGCATATTCTGGCCAACCTGAACTCATATGTAGCGTTCCTTCACCAAGCCTCCTTAATTGCCTTTGCCCAAAATGGCAGTGACACCTTTGGCAGCTGCCCCTTTAGCCCTCAGGGCAGCTTTCTAGGTTTCAAAATATCACTGGCAGGATGCTGTCCCCAGAGGACACCATCATGGTCAACAGCACTTCTCCTGTGGGCAGCAGAGCTGCCATGAGGTAAGTGCCTTGGGTGGTTTCAACAGGTTTTGTCTGGTTTTAGTGGGCTTTTACCTGGTTTCAGTAGAGGGTTGTCTGTTTCCAGCGTGGCTTTGACTGGTTTCAACTGTTTTCTGCTGCAAGTGGCTCTTGAGGAAGAAGGGGGTGGGGGGAGGAAGGTGTGGCTGATTGCACACGAGAAGAGCAGTACTGGCGTGCTCGCAACCTGCAACTATTTTGGTACCCTCTCCTTGGACCCACCTCCATTTTCCTGGGAGGGAAAGTGCAGCTGAAGGGGTCTGCTGAGCCTAAGCCACATGCCTGACCCAGAATGGCAGTTCTGCCCTTTACATTTTGTGTGTTTGGTTGGGTTTTTTTGAAGTTTAGGGCTGGCAGTGGTGTTTATGTGTACTTCTGCCTATTTGTAAATGAAGGGGCATAGAGAGGCCACCGTGCAGAGGGGATATCACCTCTTAGAGCAAAGAGAGACCTGTTTGGAAGTCCCCAGCTTGTTTTCGGAGTAAAGACTGAAATTTGCCTGCAGTTTAGAGGGAGTCCACATCTTCCACTTCACACTGGTGTGAGAATTAATTGACAAGGTTTGCTGGTTTGTATGTTTAATTATCTCGTCATATATACATCTGTATTTTAAGATGTAGCAATTTTAGGCTAAGAGATAGCCAGTCTTAGGGCTGTGAGAATTTATCTATATGCTTAGTTGCCTTGTAAGATGCAGCTGTTGTAGGAGATAACCTGAAGGGAGTCTCTGGACATGGTTGGATAATCCAAAAAGATAATGAGCATTCTTTGAAGATTTATATGGTTCTTTGTCTAAAACTAGTATAAACTTTGTCTAAAACTAGTACCCACTGCTTTTGTAAGATGTAAGATGCCTTTTTTAGAAGGGCATCCAATTCAGTGCTGAATTGTAAAATAAAAATATTATTGCCTTTGCTTCGAGGACTTCATCCATTTCAATATTTTAGCCTTACTGATTGAAAACACACAATTTCTTGGGTTTTGCTGGTTGGTGTTAAAGTTCCCACTGTCTTGGTTTTGGTAACAGAGGTTAAAGTTCCCACCATCTTGGCTTTGGTATGAGGGTTCTGAGTCCCCACTAATAATTGTTATAAGAATAGTGTGCCGTTTTGGTTTTGAACTCAGAAAGTATAATAAGAAATCTAATATTGATAACGGATTTTAACTTTGGTATACTTTGTATGCCAAAGTATACATGTATGTGTGTGCCTGAGACACAGCACTGCTATGAAGCAATTCTGGTTTTGAACTAAAGTTGATGGGAGGAAATGAATGAAGTAAGTATAAGTTTTGTCTTAGATTTTTTATGACTTTGTTGTTAACCTAATAGCTGTTGTACAGCCAGTGTATGAAAAACAGAAACTGGTAAATTATGTCAAGAAGTTTGGCTAAAGACTGTGACCACAAATAGCTTTATTCTCAAGCAACGTAAAAAAAAAGAAAAAGAAAAACTGCGGCTATGTATGTGAGTGCCTCCCTCTTTCTCTTCTGTTCTTTTTCTTTTCAGCTTCTTCGCTGAGTCTCCAGGAGTTAACCGTGTTATCTCTATAGGGGGATAATAAGTTATGAACAATTTTATTTGGAGAAACATAATGAGCACCCCAGTGATTATTTGGGATTCTTAAACATGCTTTAGTAGAATATGAGGGGAGGTTTTAATAGAGTGCCAGCTATTGATTTATCCGAATTTTGTTGTGTGATTATTTCTGCAGGCAGTTTTATTGTTGTGTGTGTATAACTGGGAACAATACACACAGGTTTAGTGTGTGTGTATTATGTGTATCAATAATATAAGAAATGTTGAACACTTGCCTAATTGGCAGAGACAAAACTTAATGTAATTTAATAGAAATTGTGATCGGTGTTGGAAAAGGTTTGTGAAGAGAAGGAGAGAGAGGAAAGGTTCAAGTAACAGTGGTCATTGGGTCATTGGTTGTGTAAAAGGTTTAAGCAACAAAGGCACGTGTCTCTGGTTGGTAAACTTTTAAAACTCTGATCACCTTCTTAGAACATTGCTGAAATGCAAAAGAGTAGTCTCCAGCTGCAATAAATTTATTAGCTGTTCCTCTGGCAATTTAATTGCTTTGATTGTTTATTTTCTAGCTTGAACCATCCAAGCACTGATATGAGAACTATAAGATTAACACTTGGATAATTTTTCAAGAGATCTGAAGAAGATTGTTCATTGTTCAACAGTTTGTGTGTGGTTTTGGGGGGGGATGGACAACTTTTTGGTCTACCTTAACCTGGAGAAAATATTTGAATATTTTTGAGAAAGTTGTTTTAAAGTAAATGTGTGATCTTACAAGACAAGGGTTTGGGTTTTGGTGTTTTGGGGCTTTTTTTCTCATTTCACAGCAAATTGATTTAGTAACACTCTGCATTCCAGTGTCCTTTATCAGATCATCCAGCTGGGCTCTGGATTTTAACAGATACTAATGAAAGCAGAGTTTAAGGGCCCAAAGGAGTATGCCAGAGACAATATCCTTTGAGATTAAAAGACTGCAAGTGAATAGAAAGCACAATTAATAACTTTTCACAGCATGGAACTATTAGTGGCATGCAAATCTGACTAGTGAAAAAGCCAGATGGAATTTACCAAGTAGTACAGGACTTGAGAAAAATGAAAAGTTTGTCAAAGATCTGCATCTTGACTAAATTAAGAATAACCAGATATGGTTTACAGTGTTAGAGTTAAAAGATGCATTTTTCTGTCTGCCACTAGCCAAAGAAAGTCAGAAGCATTTGAAGAAGAGAGTCCTACCTATGGTAGAAAAGCCCAGCTTACTTGAACGGTGTTACCCCAAGGTTTTAAAAATAGCCTAACAATTTTTGGAAATGAATTAGCACGAGAAATTGAAGCATGGGATTCTCCCTCTAGAGATAAATTCTTTCTACAATATATGGATGATTTGTTAATAGCAACTGGAGCAAGACCTGAGTACATTCATTGGACTGTGAGTTTGTTTAGTTTTCTTGGATTAAATGGATATTGAGTCTCTCAACAGGAAGCCCAAGTGGTGCAAGAACGAGTGACAAACTTGGGATATGGACTGTCCAGGGAACAACAAGAACTGGGAACTGAATGAAAGGAAGCCATCTGTCAGACTACACTCTCAGAAACAGTAAAAGAAATCAGGACCTTTCCAGGAATGACAGGTTGGTGCCGTTTATGGATCTACAATCATGGAGTGATGGTAAAGCCATTATATGAACTTTTAAAAAAACAAAAACAAAACAACCCCCTCCAGCTGGCATGGTCTAAAAAAAAAAATACATTTGAGATGCTTAAAAGGAACTTATGAGAATTCCAGCTTTGGGACTGGACATGATTAAACACTTTTGACTTTTCTCTCACGAAAAGTAGGAAGTAGCTCTTGGGGTCCTGGCTCAACCATTGGGACCTTGTAAGAGGACTGTAGTTTACTTCTCCAAACAATCGAATGAAGTAAGTAAAAGATGGCCAGGATGCTTACCAAATGGTGGCAGCAATATTAAAGAAGCTAAAAAATTCATTTTGGGACAGAAGATGACAGTGTTAGTCTCACATACAGAATCTGCTCTGTTAGAACAAAAGAGAAATCACTGGCTTTACCCATCAAGGTTTTTGTTCATGTTCGAATCAGATGATATCAAAATTGAAATAACTAATATTGTGAACCCAGCTTCTTAGTGGAATGACAACTGAACTGCCGATGCATGACTGCCTTGAAGCAATAGAAACTGTGTATTCCATCAGACCAGATCTGAAGGAAGAACCTCTGGAGGACGCACCAGATTCGTGGTTTACATATGAAAGTAGTTTTGTCCAACAAGGTACCCTAAAGCTGGATATGCAGTAACTACTAGGAACAAGGTATTTGAATCCCAACCATTACCTGCTGGGGCTCTGGCTCAAAAGGCTGAAATTGTTGCCTTGACCAGGGCCTTAGAACTGGTGAAAGGGAAAAAGATAAATATTTGGACAGATTCTAAATATGCCTTTGGAGTTGTTCATGCTCTCAGAGTGATCTGGAAGGAACGAGGGCTATTGGCACAAAGAAAACTGATTAAACATGCTGAAGAAATACTTTGCCTACTGGAGGCAGTACAACTACCAACTAAAAGTAGCTATCATGCACTGTCAAGGGCACCTGGGAGGTAACACCGACCAGGAAACAGGTAATAGATTAGACGGCAGAACTGTTATACCTGCCAGCTTGGTCTGGGAACTTGTCAAGAGGGAACATACACACGTCAACAAGGTAATGGTAGATACCAAACTACCATGGACCAAGTGTCTGTCTTTAGCTTTATTACGAATCAAAACCATCCCAAGGAAAGACTTGGTGGTATCTCCATACTAAATGTTGCCTGATATTTAGGGAGAGAAGAGGGTGTGCCGATCCCTGAAATCAACGATACTTACCTTAAAGGCTATTTGTGTGGAATAATTCAATCTCTTGCAGAGTTAAGAAGGAGTGGATTGCTGCCCCAAACAGCACGCCTGGATTTCAGCCTATATGAGATACAACCTGGGAACTGGGTCCTAGTGAAATCCTGGAAGGAGAATACTCTAGCCCCAACATGGGAAGGACCCTTCCTGGTACTTCTGATAATGGAAGCAGCCATAAGGACTAAAGAGAAGGGGTGGACTCGTGTCAGTAGAATGAAGGGGCCAGTGGCCCTGCCTTCCAGAGAGTGGACTGTGAAACCAGGAGGTGATCCTTTGAAACGAACATTTAGGCGATAAGCCAGAATAAGTCAAGGGCGAGCAAAATCGGTTTGCAAAATCTGTAAGGACAGTTACCTATGTTGTTGTTTCTTGTTGTAAGGTATATAATAAGGGACTAGGTAAACTGAATAACCACAAGGGAGACTGATGATACTGTAGAGTGTGTTGGAAGTGGCAGCCCTTTGAAAATCTAAAAGGTGATTTCAGGTATACGATGTGCACTAAACCAAGGGCAAGACTGGATTAGCCTCTATATTTGCCACTGAGAAGCATCTAAAACTCCGCCGTTGGCTGCAATCCAATAGGAACTAAGTGATGGAGGTATGTGCTATACCAGACCTTGGCTTATGATGGCTGCCTGGACTCTCCTACTTTGGGTTATGCTCACCTCCAGTTGTACCCCAGGTTCTCCAAATGAATGTTCTAAATGTTACCAACATCTACATGGTAGTGGGGGCTTCTAGTCTTAGTTGCCACACTCACATAAGTAGGTATTGTTATGACTCATGAAGCTTAACCACTTACACCTTGGGGAAAATACAATTGTGGGTGGGAAGAAACTTGGGAAAAGGAGGATCAAGGCTAGGAATAGGGTTTCCTAAGGGAGAAGAATGGATATGTCTCACCAAGGAAGGAAATTGGGGCATATCAGACGATGGGGAAATCCAAGACCAATACAAAGAAGAGTTAGTAAGGAATCACAGAATCACAGAATAACCAGGTTGGAAGAGACCCACCGGATCACCGAGTCCAACCATTCCTACCAAACACTAAACCATATCCCTCAGCACCTCGTCCACCTGTGCCTTAAACACCTCCAGGGAAGGTGACTCAACCACCTCCCTGGGCAGCCTGTTCCAGTGCCCAATGACCCTTTCTGTAAAGAATTTTTTCCTAACGTCTAGCCTAAACCTCCCCTGTCGGAGCTTGAGGCCATTCCCTCTTGTCCTGTCCCCTGTCACTTGGGAGAAGAGGCCAGCACCCTCCTCTCTACAACGTCCTTTCAGGTAGTTGTAGAGAGCAATGAGGTCACCCCTCAGCCTCCTCTTCTCCAGGCTAAACAACCCCAGCTCTCTCAGCCGCTCCTCATAAGGCCTGTTCTCCAGCCCTTTCACCAGCTTTGTTGCTCTTCTCTGTACTCTCTCCAGAGCCTCAACATCCTTCTTGTGGTGAGGGGCCCAGAACTGAACACAGTATTCGAGGAGCGGTCTCACCAGTGCCGAGTACAGAGGGAGGATAACCTCCCTGGACCTGCTGGTCACGCCGTTTCTGATACAAGCCAAGATGCCATTGGCCTTCTTGGCCACCTGGGCACACTGCTGGCTCATATTCAGTCGGTTGTCAACCAACACCCCCAGGTCCCTCTCCTCCAGGCAGCTTTCTAGACAGACTTCTCCCAGTCTGTAGCACTGCATAGGGTTGTTGTGCCCCAAGTGCAGGACCCGGCATTTGGCCTTGTTAAACCTCATGCCATTGGACTCTGCCCAGCGGTCCAGCCTGTTCAGATCCCTTTGCAGAGCCTCCCGACCCTCCAGCAGATCGACACTTCCACCCAGCTTAGTGTCATCCGCAAACTTGCTAAGGGTGCATTCGATGCCTTCATCCAGGTCATTGATGAAGACATTGAACAGGGCTGGACCCAGCACTGAGCCCTGGGGAACCCCACTTGTCACTGGCCTCCAGCTGGATTTCACACCATTTACCACCACTCTCTGGGCCCGGCCATCCAACCAGTTTTCCACCCAGGAGAGTGTGCGCCTGTCCAGCCCAGAGGCTGACAGTTTCTCAAGCAGAACGCTGTGAGAAACTGTGTCAAAGGCTTTGCTGAAGTCCAGGAAGACCACATCCACAGCCTTTCCCTCATCCAGTAGCCGGGTCACTTTGTCATAGAAGGCGATCAGGTTAGTCTGGCAAGACCTGCCTTTTGTGAACCCATGTTGACTGGGCCTGATCACCCGGTTCTCTTGCATGTGCTTCATGATAGCACTCAAGATCACCTGTTCCATGACTTTCCCTGGCACTGAGGTCAGACTGACAGGCCTGTAGTTTCCTGGGTCCTCCCTGCGGCCCTTTTTGTAGATGGGCACAACATCAGCCAGCCTCCAGTCCAGTGGGACTTCCCCAGTCTTCCAGGACTGTTGGAAGATGATGGAAAGGGGTTTGGCCAGCACATCCGCCAGCTCCTTCAGTACCCTAGGGTGAATCCCGTCCGGCCCCATAGACTTGTGACTGTCCAGTCGGGCTAGCAAGGCTCTGACCACCTCCTCTTGGATCATGGGAGCCTCATTTTGCTCCTCTAGCTCCTGGGTTTGTACACAGGCGGAACGACCCTCCTTACGACTAAAGACTGAGGCAAAGAAGGCATTAAGTACCTCAGCCTTTTCCTCATCCCCTGTTACTGTTGTCCCTTCTGTGTCCAATAGGGACTGTATGGTCTCCCTAGTCCGCCTTTTATTATTTATATATTTGTAGAAAGATTTTTTGTTATCTTTCACTGACTTGGCCAATCCAATTTCTAGCTGAGCCTTAGCCCTTCTGATTTTTTCCCTACACAATCTCACTTCCCTCCTGTAGTCCACCCAAGAGGCCTGTCCCTTCTTCCAGAGGCCATAAACATTTCTTTTCTTCTTGATATCCCTCAAGATCTCTCTATTCAACCAAGCTGGCTTTCTCCCCTGCCGGCTTTTTTTCCGGACCACGGGGATGGCTTTCTCCTGAGCTGCTAGGACCACCCCTTTGAAGAGCTCCCAGCCCTCCTGGGCTCCCTTGCCCTTGAGTACTGTCTCCCATGAGACTTCACCAACCAGCCTGCTGAAGAGATCAAAGTCAGCCCTCTGGAAATTTAATGTTACCGTCTTGCTAACCACCCTCTTCACTTCACCTAGAACAGAAAATTTTATAATCTCATGGTCGCTTAGTCCTAGGCGTCCACCTACCGCCACATCCCCTACAAGGCCTTCTCTGTTCACCAACAGGAGGTCCAGGAGGGCACCTTCCCTGGTTGGTTCATTCACCAACTGTGCAAGGAAGTTATCTCCCACGCACTCCAGGAACCTCCTAGACTGCTTCCTTTCTGCTGTGTTGTACACCCAGCAGATATCAGGCAGATAATGTTACATGGCAGTTAGAAAACTCTGTCCAGTCGGGGAAGTCAAAAGACAGTAAGGAATTATATAATGAAATCAGAGAGGAATTGCAAAAGCACCTAGGATTCCCCACTTTGGGAAAGAATTATTTGTAGATCTGGCTGAAAGAATAGCCGAGGAACTAAATGTGTCTGGCTGTTGGGTATGTGGAGGTCCTTTAATGAGTGGAGAATGGCCCTGGAAAGGAACGAGTCTGGATCCTCTCCAGATATTAAAATGGAATCATTCACTCAGCTCAGAAGAAAGGATGAGACCACTGGAGTGGGTCCCAAGTTCTGAAGTAATTAGTATAGAATGCATAAGTTGTGTGGGATATAGAGAGTGGGCAGGAGAAACCCCTATAAATGAGTGCACACCCACAATGGCACTAATGGGACCTGGTGGCCTGAAAAACAAACAAACAAACAAACAAACCCAACCCAAGGAAACACTTCTAGGAACTGGTGGAGAGCCCCTAATGGGTTATTTTGGCTTTGTGGTAAAAGAGCCTATTCGAAGCTACCTGGTAAATAGGAAGGGAGCTGTACATTAGGGATAATTCAACCAGGATATTTTATGTTATCCCTGAAGGAGGGGGATGAGTTAGGAATGCCCTTGTTTGAGAACTTAAAGAGGGAAAAACAGTCAGACATAGAAGTCAGAGGAACTCAAACTTGGGGAGATGTCGAATGGCCCCCAGAAAGAATTATCCAGACATATGGACCAGGCACTTGGGCACAAGATCGAAGTTTGGGCTATCGAATGCCTGTTTACATGTTGAATAGAATAATTAGGTTACAGGCAGTAGTAGAATTAATTACTAATCGGACAGCAGCCAGCCTCCAATTGTTGGCCAAACAGCAAACACAGATGAGAGGGGCAATATATCAGAACAGACTGACTTTAGATTATTTATTGGAAGAAGAAGGAGATGTGTGTGGAAAATGGAACACTTCTGATTGTTGCCTTAAAATAGATGATAATGGCCAAGTGGTAAAGAACCTTGCAACTGAAATTCGAAAAATTGCACATGTCCCAGTGCAGAAATGGAAGTCTACATTAAACTCCGGGTGGTGGGATAATCTCTCAGGGGTAGCTTGGTGGAAGAAAGTAGGCTTCTTTTTATTATGTACACTTGCTGGATTACTCTTTTTACCACATCTTGTACCATGTTTTATAAGACTGATTTTCAGTGTAGTTGAAGGAATTCAGCTAACCAGTATTCTGACAAATCCATGAATGGCAGCCTCAAGCTGGAGTGAGATGGCCTAGAAAATTATGGTGTTGAAGAAAAGAGATCGGAAGAAAGACGAAGAAGATGAGAAATTACAATTAATATTGTGTAAATTAGAACACAAGTAAGAGGGGTGAGTTGTGAGAATTAATTGATAAGTTTTGCTGCAGCTGGTTTGTGTGCTTAATTATCTTGTCTTATAAATCTGTCTTGTAAGATGTAGCTATTTTAGGCTAAGAGATAGCCAGTCTTAGGGCTGTGAGAATTTATCTATGTGCTTAGTTGCCTTGTAAGATGCAGCTGTTGTAGGAGATAACCTGAAGGGAGTCGCTGGACATGGCTGGATAATCCAAAAAAATAATGAGCATTCTTTGAAGATTTATATGGTTCTTTGTCTAAAACTAGTATATATACCCACTGCTTTTGTAAGATGTAAGATGCCTTTTTTAGAAGGGCATCCAATTCAGTGCTGAATTGTAAAATAAAAATATTATTGCCTTTGCTTCGAGGACTTCATCCTTTTCAATATTTTACCAGTGAATGAGTGTTTCTCACATAAAGAAAAGGTAGCCATCAGATTTATAACAGCTGCAAACAGGTTTACACATCCTGGCCTTTGTGCTTTGTGCAGGCACTCACACAACAGAAACTCTTGCCAGCTGCTCAGGTAGTTGGTTTCATAATGTCCACTGCATAAAAGGTTAGACACAGTGGACAGTGTCAGCTTTCTTTTTGTTCCTACATCCTTCCTACCACTTGACCAAGCTTTGGCTCCTGAGCTTTCCGTAGATATTACTGGTTCTCCCAAACATTGACTCACTGCATGCTTTACCCTGATAAGTGCCATCCTTGCTTACATTTCAGCATGTGATGGCATAACCTTATTTCACGAAACTTCTGTGGTTGCCCTCCCCAAGCTGTGGGCCTAGTGGGTTGCTTCCAGGAGATTGTTGCCTGACAGCTCAGACACATGATCGTCTTATTCTGCCTGAATAAGTTAGTAGAGCTGCAGGACTTACGGATAAATGTGATCTTAATGTTGCAAACACATGGTAAAATAGCAGCAGTATGAAATTTATTTGCTGATTCACAGAGTTGCACAGTTAGATCTCTGCATGTAAAGCCTTTTTTTAAAAATACTATTAGATTTATTTAGTAAAATGTACAAAAATATGTTTATCCTCAGATCAATCAACATGAAATGGGACACTGTTTCTTTTTTCATTATTCCATCTGGTGCTCAGTCCAGAAAGCTCTCTGGATTGTAATTTTTCATTTCTTTCAACTGTCTCCTTTTTATTTATTTGAACTCTTACTTTTTTTTTTCCCTTTCACTGTGCCTGTTTTTTTGTTTTGCTTTATGTCATGCCACTTGTGTGTTCTAGCAGTGAGTACCTGCACTGACTATAGCAAATGCAGATTTCACAATATAAAGTGTATAGAGGCAGTTCTGGTTGCATTGTCAACGACAATCTGTAGGAAGGACATTGCACTGGGAACTGTGAGCAGGGACATATTAGAAAAGACTGGTCTATGGATTTAAGTAATGGATAAGTGAGAGTACATTGTTAAATATAATTTTCAGGCCAAGCAACTAAGTTGTTAAAAGGCTGATGAGCTTATAACTTCTAGCAAGCAACAGGAAATTAATAGTTTGAGGGTAGAACAGCTACTACAGTAAAATAGTTAACCAACTAGTATAGTGTCTGAAAGCATAAAGCTTGTTTTCACAATAAAGTAGTGTTAAACTGAGCTGCTGTTAGCTCATCCTATACCTGAGTAAATGTGCTCTGGATATGAGGTAGATCTCTGCTCAGAAGGGTCAGGATGATGTTTACACTGGCACACATCTGATTTTCAAGAACTTTATTACTACCATCTCAGTTCTGGAAAAGTTTGGGACATCACAGGCACTGTTTTTGTAGAGTTTCTGTCTATATATTTCTAAATCTTGATTTTGTGTAATTGTATTTTTAAACTACAACTGTCCAGGTGATGCTACCATTACCATATAAATTGGTAATGCTAGGGTGCTACTACCTTCAGGCCTACAAGGAGGATCTCAAAGTGCTACTGAACAGTAATGGGAAATGAGAAGTTTATCTGGCTTGCCCAATATGACACAGTACGCTGAACCATGATGGCTGCTGCCTGGGACACTTCTAGCGGCAGACACTTCTGAGAGATTCCGCTCATCATTTGAGTCAGCCACTTCCTCAGCATAAAGTGGTAAGCAAATAGAAAAAAACCTAATCAGCCTGCTCAATCATCATCAACCACTGCTGAACATGTTTCCTTACTGTGCACTGTTAACCCCTCAGCCATAGCTGCTCCCACCTCCTGAAGCTGGTGGGAGCTGGTTGAACACCACTGCACAGGTGTGAGGGGGACCATTTGCTAGGGGCTGCTGTGACTCAGCAACATTGCCACATGTAAAAAACAAGCTCATTTCCCCAAGTGGTAGCATGGCCTGCCAAGCCAGCTCATCCTGCAGCTCTGCAATTGCTAGATGTGACTTCAGAAGAGGGGAGGCTGCCTTTTAGCAGCATTTCACCAGTAGCTGTTACTGCTACTGCATAGCCATAATGTCAGACCGTGTGTATGTGGGGTGTGCTTCTGCTTCAGCTCTTCTAGGACAACCATGGACAACCCTACCAGAGTGTTGTCTTCCCTTAGCCCCTCCAGGGCAGGAGGGGACCAGCTGCGGGACCCTGTGAAGTGTTATTTGTTTCTAGTTTGCCTAGCTTGCAGACTTGGGCTTCCCTGCAGGAGCAGAGAAGCACAAGTGCCTGCAAGGCAGTCGGAACACTGGAGTACAGGTCTGGAGCTGAACCTCCCCACTTGGTGACATCTGGCCATTTGATCACCTCAGGCAGAAAATGAAGCTATAACCTAAGCAGGTTATAATCTGATTGTAGTTAACCCTTCTAAGCAGTGACAAATTACACTTAGGAAACAAACTTAGGAAGTGTGGGACAATCAGGTGCTGGCACCAAATAGTCCCCAGCTGTATTAACACTAGATGAATATTTGTAGAGTAAGGTCAGCCAAGACACAGTCACCTCTGCTTTAACCATAGCCCCCACAAAATCCTTTCTCCCCCTCATAGTTCAGGAAAGAATAAAGCCCTTTAAAGAATTTTAAAGACTTAATATTTAGCCCAACATTTTATTAAAACTGTGAAAACTAAGTAGCTTTAAGAAAAACAGAGTATTTCTGAACAATGACTTCATGAATATGCTCCTGAGAGTGAACATGGAGATTTAGCTGTACCAAACCCAAGAGTTAATCCATTTAGTTGAAACAAAATGTTCAAATTCAGTTTTCTAATCTCATTCCCAGCACTGATCCTATTAGCATTTCTAAGGCAAAGCTGCCAGGAAGTAGGATGGGACCTCCATACCACCCCTGTGTCCTTGCTGGAAAGCATAGGCCGAGAGGGAGCTTCAGCAACAACCCATTTGATTTTTCACCTAAGCCTTAAGTGCTTTAGCCATCCCTTTTCCTTCACCAGGAGAGGGCTTGCATTAGTACTGATTGTCCTCCTCTCTCCTCATGTTTTCTCCCACCTGCCCAGCACTAGCAATCATAGCATGTCACCCCAGAGCAAAAGCAAACAGAACTTGTTAGCTTTGGAGATCTGCCAGTGAGGCACACTGTACAGGCACAGCATGCAGACTGATGGGCTGCGAGTCTGCTGGGTGGCCAGAGGAGTGGCATGGCCCCACAGGATATCTGTCCTGGCTAACCAACTTTATCTCTCTTGGCAACATGGTTCTTGCATTTTCTCAGAGGATGCTGGAGGCGGGCAAGGTGTGCCAGTGTTACAAGCACTGAGCACATGCCTAATAAGCATAGCTGGGCTCACAAGCACGAGCTCTGTGCTGCTCCTGCTGGAGGAGGTGTTGATCTGAGGTAGGATAAGGCAGTTTTGGGAACCAAGTAAGGGAGCAGCAGTGAGGAGACTCTTGAGATGGTGAGGCCTAATTATAAAGAGATTGCCTGATCTAGTGAGAGGTGTCCCTGTCCATGGCAGCGTAGTTGGAACTAGATGATCTTTAAGGTCCCTTCCAACCCAAACCATTCTGTGATTCTAAGGTGTGCAGAGGGAAGCTAAAAAGGAAATAACCTACAGGAATTATAGATCCCTTGGATATGGAATGTGACTCAACAAGGTTGTTACTTGCATGAGATTAGTGGAAATGCATGCCCTCTCTCTGTGAGGTTTTGCAAATGGAAAAGCTGGAAATAGCTGAAGGAGTGGTGAAGTTGGCAGCTTAGATTTATTGAGAGGATAAGTGAATTTGAGGCAGATTCTGAATAAGGCTTCAAGTGCCTGTACCAGGAGCTAACAGGCTGTTCAAACTTGTGTTTCCTTTATTTCTCCAGCTGTGCTCAGGTAGACAACAATTATGTTTCCATTGATAAAAGCCTGCAAGTATCAGTATGTCTTATCTACCTGTAAAAAAATCCTCAAAGGACCAGAGACCACAATGTCCTTTATCTGCTAAGTTTAATGGCTGCACAATGTGCTAGAAACAGTGAATTTGTGGTAGAGGAATCTTCTGTCAGGTTTGACTCTTTCCTGTTGCCATATGTATAGTATACAGTCATTTTGAGTTATTTGAGCTCTCAGAGGTATCTTTGTATTTCCATGCTGTGTTATGTGCACATATGTATATGTGTGTGTGGTCTTTCTTGCATGTATTCCACAACTAGGAAACATGGTTATTTAGCTGAATATCTCTTATGATTTCTTCCCATCCACTTTCTAAAATAGCAGAGGATTCAGTGATGGACTGGGCATCGCATGGTCAAAAGCTGTTTGTACAGCACAAGGCAATTTAACACAGTTTTTTGCAGACTCCTTGTACCTTATTACATGGCAAAATGGTTGCAGAAATGCAAGGCTGATGATCCTGAATATTTCTCCCTGATGCTACCACCAACCCCATGTATATGTCTGGGTGATCTCCCTTAAGCAATGAGCTGTGGGTTTTGTCAAGATAAAACAGTTGAATGTTTACAGTTTATCTCCCATCCAAACATAACGCTGTTTATTAGAAATCATGAGGAACAGGGGAAGACCTCATTACATCAATTATTAACATAAGAACCAAATGATGCTCTAAATAATAAAAAGGCTTGTACTGTAAGCAGAAGAAATAATGAAGAATTGTTCCAAACAAATATTTGAGGCTAAAACCCAAGTCTAGTGATAAAAGCGAGCAGAACTTAATTCAATATCCATTGAACTGGACAAATATACTTGCGGCACGCAGCGCAGACACAGAGAAGTTGCCTCTGATGGGACTACAGCAGCACTCATCTTTCTCTAGTCCTACTGGTCTGAAAGAAGGTGGGTAGCACATTCCCACTCCAGAAGAGTTTGTAATCTTGTGGTTGTCGGTATTCTTAAAGAGGTGCAGATTGAAATTCCCCTGGGCAAAGATGGGAATGGGAGCCTGGCATCCTGCAGCCTCATTAAGAGGGCTAAGCCCTAGACTGTTGTACAGAGGGAGCACCCATGTCCATTTCTTTTCCCTCTGGCTGTGCTTCAAAAGAAAACATAGCCAAGGACTGTGAGTTGTAAGGAGACCAGTATCCTGGAAGCATGCCTAAGACTCAGGATGCTGATCAAACTGAACTCCTGGGGACCTAGGCTAAGCAATACAGTGCTTCTGCAACATGATTTGGATGTGAGCTGCTTGGCCCTCTTGTAGCCCTCCCAAGGATTTTTGATACCTTAAAGCTTACAGGGCAGCCAAGTAGGAGGATTGCAGGATTGCAATTTTAGACTGGAGTGACTTAATCCCATTTCAAGATCCTAATTTCACAGAGGAGAAAAAAAGGGAAGAAAGCTGCTTAACAAATAATTCAATACAGATTCAGGGAAAGAGAATGTTCATCTTTTTTGCTTCTTTAGATATGTAGTGGGTACTGTTTTTGTTATGTAGTTACCTAGAAAAAATTGTAACACTAAGTTCAGCAGCAGTGCTAATTACCAGTGTAACCACATGACCTCTCTGGACTAATGACAGTCCTAAACCCATGTTATCTTTTAATAGCTAAGCTGATTAAACTAGCACAGCAGAGAAACAAGTTAGAGAAATTACTTTTATGGTACTTCTAGGAAAATTAAGGTGCTTTCTGAGCATGCAAAGTGTCATTTCCCAACCAGCCAAGATATAACAGCCTAATAAGTTCACATTTCTGTTAAGCTGTAGCACAGGGCTAAAAGAGATGATGGAAACAGGCTGGATCACCCAGGCAAACTTGTGAACACAAGGGATAGTCATCTAATCAGGAGCATGTCATAAGCAGCAGTTGCTTTTTTTTTTTTTTTTTTTTGCTTCAAGCCTTCCTCTCCCTTCTTTTTCTTCTCTTTCACTTCCACCACAGAAAAGGGTGTTTCATCCCAAGATCAGTCAAAATGGAAACTTGTACAGAGTACTTCAGCCCTAAAATACAGAGATGAACTCTGGTTTTACCTCCTGTTCCACTGGGTAGGAAGGAACAGAGGAAAGAGATGATGTTTCCCTTTTTGAAGGCCAGAAAAGACTGTATGATCAGCTCGGCCATCTTTGGTAGTGAAGATGATTAAATGAGCACAAGAAAAACAAAGTGGAGAAAATACCTTCATGTTGCTTTTGGCACTTGACTTGCAGCAAATGTGAAACACCCCTCTTGCCCCTCTCCTCCTGCCAATGCAGGCTTTAGGTAGCTAATTGTGCTTGAGGATTTCACTTGACAGCTGTTGGTGTGAAAGAAATAGGAAGACAACAGTGGATAAGAGTTCTGAAATTGGGCTTGGAACATCCTGCACCAAAGAGCTCTAAGAAGCCCTGATAACTGTTCTGTGATACCCCCAAACAAATACCTCCCCGCTATGTGTCTTCTGCAGCCTTTAAAGTATTTCTGAAGTTCCTTATTAATACCTATACCGCTTTTAAAAATCTAATAATATAAATCTGTGGATGCTAAGAAATGTTCTATTTTCTGAACAAATTGTACAAAGTAATGAGTCCATTTTTTTCAACCTGAAAGATCTTTTGTGTTGCAGTAAATAAAATACCTCTGGTGATGTGGTGTCAGGAGCCATTGGTATGTGCGGGAGGCTGCTATTATTTCAGTCAGAATTGGCCCTCAAATTTACTTTTTTTTCTGAATTAATTAGAGATTCTTAATACTTAGTGAATGACTCTATCCTGACCTGGCCAGAGAAAACCACCGAGGTTTGTATATCTCATCTCTTTCTTTTCCCATCTCTTTCTTTTCCCATCTCTCTTGACCTGCTGCCCCCATAGCATGATACATGCATGCAACCATGAGGAGTGCCAGTAAAAGGGATTGGGTTCCTAAAAAGTATACATGATTGCAATTAACTGTTTATATAGTTCCAACATCTGAGAAAGGAAATGCCTTGCAGACCTCATGACCAGCTTGGGTGATGCTATTTAACCATTTAAGTTAGGAAAGAGGCACAGACACACCAAGGACCACAACCTCAGAAGTATTTGCAAGTGTCTGCCTTTCAGGGACTCACAAAGATATCAACAGGAGTTCGTGCTTAGCCTTGAGAATCTAGGCCTAAAAACGTGCCTAGGTCTTTTGAGAAAGACCTGGAGTTAAGTTCATATCTGTCCAAGCTTTGTACACCGGTAAGAAGATAATTTCTGATTTTATTAGGTTTGTAGATTTTGGAAGTTTTTTAAATTTCACTATTTTTTATTAGTCTCTCTTCTTATGTGACTGCATGTATATATATGTGAGTAAAAATACATTTTAAAAAAATTAGATTATCTTAATCAATTGCTGTGTATGATGCATTAGAGGAACCATGTGTACTTGGAAGATTTCTGTCAGGCTCAGTTTTATTCCTTGCTGTGTTACTTGGCTCTGCTTGTGCATTGATGCAGAAATTCACACACACCCTAGGCAGAAATAGGTGACCTACTTCTTAGCCCTGGACATCTGCTAACCATAGCCCATCCCTCCTCCCTGTCCTTTAACCCCTTCTTCCCTTTCTGCAGAGCATCTGTCATCTGCCAGCCCTTCTGGCTGTCCTGCAGAGCGCTTTAGAACTGGAGATACCTTTCCGCAGTGACAGGTGGATATTCCAAGAGGCAGTGCTAAAGCAGAAGTGCACACATATCAGAGGGTTGCAGTTCTACCTTTGTGCCACAAGGTCACCCAAGTAGCATGCTCAAAGCCATGAGGGCCCAGGTACCAGCTGGAAAGTCTTGGGGCACCTTGCCTTCCCCTCATATGCTAGTGACCCAGCCAAGCCTCCTGCTGCAGGCCCTGCAGTGCTGCTGGATGAGTTTCCCAGGCAATCTGGATCCAGCCCACCAGTGTCTGTTGGCTCTCCCTAGGCCCAGCTCAGCACGGAGAAGTGGTGTGGCTGCGCTGATGAGGTGGAAGACCCAGGGCACACCTGGCTTCCAACCACACTGGGGAGGACTGCAGGGAGCTCCTTGCTGCTTCCACCCTCACCACCGCGCATCAAGGCCAGTGCCTATTAGGAGACATGGCAGGGGAGCAGAAGATGGCTGCAGAGTAGCTAGCAGCCTGCAGATGAGGGAAGGGCTGTCCTTGCCTGGTTCAGATAAGCCCCTTGACCCTGAGGCAGTCTCTGCCCGAGCAGAGGTTCCTGAGCCCAGCACTGAGAGTGACTTTTGTTTCTCCACAAACTTAGGCACCCTTTCCCTATGCTGAAGAGGGATGCTGTGTTTGCTCAGCAACAGTCTAGTCAGCAGCATCCATGGGGTAAAAAAATCAAATATTCATTGTGCTTCTCATGAATAGAACAGAGTAGTTCAATTGGGCAGGACCTACAAGGATCATCTAGTCCAACCACCTGACCACTTCAGGGCTGACCAAAAGTTAAAGCTTGTAATGAAGTCTCTCGATTCACTATTTTCCTTTTTACAGAGGCACTGCTTCCTCCTAGGGGCCTCCTCTGCCATCACTGCTCTTAAGCTGCAGCCTATGAATGTTGTCTTGCAATCCACTTCAACACGAGTTTGTCCCGTCCCTGCTAGGCCCTTCTCTGCCCTGAGTTAGAAACCCTCAGCAGGAGGCAGCATTGGTGGGTGTTTGCATGTGTTATGGCTTTTTCAGGCAGTGCCAGTTATGTGCCCTGCTCCTGACACCAGTAGTTCTAGGGCCCATCTCAACCTACAGAGGCAAAGAAAGAGGAGTAAAAAGGGTTCTTTTGATATCTGCGTGGCAAATTGGAGACCAAGAAATCTCCCAGGGTAAATTCAAATGCAGTTTAGTTTGGTCACGCCCAAAATCACAGAACAGATACTCCGGTGCCCTCCAGGTCACAACTTCTCAAAGCTGCAAAACTTTCCCACTCTGTTCAGATCCCAATCTGACACCTTGAACACAGCCAAGGTCCCTAAACAAACTACAACATAACTCGGATTTGATCTAATACACCACAGTGCCAAGAAAAAAAGGAGATACAGTATGATAATTCAGAGGAAGAAGTTGGAGAAAAAGAGAAATTGCCACTACTCCAGTGGGAGACAGTGGCTCAGCAAGGCTTCTTCAGGAACACGTAGTCCAGTAGTTCTTCAGGCCAGTCAAGCAGCAGCAGTGCTTCAGGACAGTTCCATGGGGTGGTGGGTGTGCACACAGTGCCTTCGGCTGGAGAGCCCATGCCCTATTAGGAAGTGAAGGGTGGTCTTGCTGTTTTGGGGAGGGTGAGCAGAACAATGCAGGGGTGGGGGCAGAGCAGTACCTGCTTCTGCACCTGCCCCTCTCATTAGAATCATAGAATCACTAGGCTAGAAAGGACCCACTGGGTCATTGAGTCAAACCATTTCCATCAATCGCTAAACCATGTCCCTGAGCATCTCATCCACCTGTCTTTTAAACACCTCCAGGGAAGGTGACTCAATCACCTCCCTGGGCAGCCTGTTTCAGTGCCCAATGACCCTTTTCATGAAATATTTTTTCCTAATGTAACAAGGAGCCACAAAAAAAGCCCCTCGGGCGCACACAGCCCTGCACTCAGACGATGACTGAGACATAACAAATGGAAGCAAAGAAGTCAGTCTTTACTGGTGCCTCGGCTCTGGATCATAGGGTGCTAATCTGTAAGGTTTTCCAGGCTCTGGTCTTGCCATTCCACAGCATTTGCAGATTTGCAGGTCAAGAATATAGCGTTTCAGAGTGATTCTTGCACTGTGGAGAGCAGACTCTTATCTGCCTACCCAGGCTCTTTGGCTGGCTTTGCAAAGCAAATATGCGTCTAGTTTGTTTAATTTATGCACTGGCTTTGTTGACTACATGCCTCGCTTCTGACAAACAGCAGGTGGCATGTTTGGATCAAGAATGTAAGTGCTCCATCTCAGACTCTGGGGGGCAGGGAAAGATGCACAGGAAATGGGAAAGAAATAATGCAGTAGAGATGCCCTTTCACTAGTTTTTCATCATAACTTCAAGGTGCCGATGAAAAGGTCGATTCCTGGCTGCGCAGTCCTGCCTTCTCTCACTATTGATGGTCCAACAGAAGGCGAAGGGTAGCATTTCCCCTTGCAGCAACACAGATGAAGGTGCTCAGGCACCCTGGCTTGTGGAATGGAGTGACAATATATATGTTTTAATATCGGAATTGACCTATTCTGATGCACTGCTATTGCTTTCTAGACTTTTGGGGAAGTTTAATGCTGAAATGTACAGAAGGAAATAGCAATAGGGACCAGGACTAGATGTGGGGCTCTAATTATTTATGTGTTCTCATTTAAGTAATGAGCTGGATGTTGCATCCCCATATGATATGGGGCTAGGTGAATTAACAGTTGATGAACAGGATAACAATTAGCTTTTTAGCAGTTAGTCAGCTTGAGATAAGCACAAAGAAAGGACTAACACTTAAGGGTAAACAGAATAGTAATAATTTAGCCAAAACAGCTGACACTTAAAGAATAGTAGAACAGAAACTGATCACATTTAAGGAATACACAGGATGACAGTTGTTTAGCTAAAACAACATATTTCTATAAGCCTTTGTGTAGGAAAGGGATCTGTTGCTAGATGATTTCTGATCAGCAGGACAAGTCATCTGGAACAGTGGTAAGAGCGGAAAACAACACTGATAAGAATGGCAAGGATCCGGAGAACATGCGCGCAGATTGAAGTTAAAGAAAGTTAAGACAATCCACTTTATCCCTGAGAAGACACTGCACAGGCACAAACAGGAAGAAGAGTCTTCTCAAACTCATTATAATTAGAAGCGGGGAAAGGTTATGAATATGTAAAGGCTTTTTAAAAAATTTTATGAATATGTAACACTTTGCTATATAGGGCCAAGACAAGTTGCCACGATGGGCACAAACATTTTTCGGGAGAAATAATTCTCCCGTGCGTCTCAGTGCTGAATGAACATACCTACTTTATAACTTTATAAGTTATAGAGTCTTGATTCCACGTGTCACTTATGCCTTGTTTACAGGGTGTGAGTTCAGAGACATTTCAGGCACCTAATTTCCCATGCAGCGAGGAGTAAGTCTCCAATTAGTTCATTAATTAGGAAAAGAAAGGTAGCAGCAAAACCAGGGGGATTTACTGTTACAGATTTTCTGGGGCTCAGGAAAATAAGCAATAGAAGAAAAATGCTTATTGCCATGTAATTATTTCCTTTATTCTACAATGAAAATCTCACTCCAAGAAAAGCTACGTCTGCCACCAGTGTTTATGCTATGAAATCTAGTGCAACAGGAGAAGCGTCATGGTTCAGCCCCTGCTGGCAACAAAGAACCAGGTGGCTGCTTGCTCACTCCTCTCCTCCGCTGCTGGCAGGATGGGGAAAAGACTTGGAAAAAAAAAAGAAAACTCATGAATCAAGATAAAAGCAGACTGCATAGGAGGACAAAAAATAACAACAACAATAACATAAAAGGATATACAAAGCAAATTATTCAAAATGCAAACCACTGACATCATGGAAAACTGATGCCCTGTGTGCGCTTCATCTGGAATCCCAAGCTATGCACCACAAACTGAGTCATGCTGATCACCCCTTGGCTCTCCAGTGGACAAATCAGCTTGTGGACTGGGAATCAGAGTCTCAGCTGGTGCAATGTTGCTGCTTAAGCACTGTTGCAGTAGCGATTGGCTTCAACCCTCAGCAACCCCACAACAGGAGGGTCCTCTGAGAGACCAGCTAAGGTAGAGAGCTGTTCAGCTTCCTCTGTCTCCAAGGCCACTACACGGAAAGCCCACCCGTGCCCTCTGCATCCCTGAAATACCTCCTCCTGAGGACATCTATGCCAAGAATGCAAGGGGCCTCTGGGCCACTCACAATGGGCTGCTTTTGCCGCTCATGCCCAGGTAGACTTGCTTTGCCTCCCACTACAGTGAGCTATCGGGATCCCCTGTCACTCCAGAAATACAGATGGGTTCTGCACCTTTATGGCTTGATGGTACGAGGGTACAACACGCACTGGTGTTCACTAGAGCATTATGCTTCTTGCGCGTCTGATGTGCAAGGCCACTGAACTCACACAGTCCAATAAACCCAACTGTCCCTTTCATGCAGCTGGATGGAGGCAGGCCCTTCAGGATTAGTCCTGGTCTTCATATTTGTTACTTCTGTGAATATTATTTAGAAGTCCCTTCAAGAAGATCAAGCTTTCTAATCTGTCTGGGGAACTGCATGCTGGACACTAGGGTGGCATTTTTCCTGGAAGAATCCCTTTCTGTGATTGTGTTCCATGTACTCTAGGGTCAAGGCAGGTGTTCCATCCCACTTCCTCATGTCATGTGGGTGCCTCGAGGTGTGCTCCCTCTATATCCCTTCTCTTGAGAGAGGAATACTTGTTCTCCATAGCTGAGGCATTGGTCTGTTCAGGTAGAGAAATGGGCATACCCTCTTTGACTTGCTGGGGCAGTTTTTTGAACATGCTTTCAGATTTTTTGGACGGTCTTTCAACAGCCAAAATGCAGGCCTGTAGGGAAGAAGAGAGACTTTCTTCCTATCACCAGAGTTGGACAGCGAACTCATCTACCACTTGGTCCCCCACCTTCTTTCCAGGACACACACTACTGCCAATGAGTTGGCAAACAACAGCAGGGCACTCCACAGAAACTGGCTTGTGTGCACTGCATTTCATCCACATCTGTTGATAACTGCTTGTTAGTCAAAGCATTGTAAATCATCTCTGGCATGGCCAGTTCCCTCAGGTACTGGAAGCCTCTCTCCATGGTGGTCCACTTGGATGGGTGGCATGTAACATTGCAATGATTAGTGTCTCCCTGGAATTGCCAGGGCAACAGCATACTTCCAATATTCTACTAGTCTTCCAGGATTCTGCACTTGCTCAGGGGTGAAGTTCTGAAACGCTGGAGGTGTCCACTGTCCTAGGCATTTACTGATGCTATTCCATACACCCTGCCACTCATAACTGTCCAGCCTTGGGAAAGGTCTTTGAGTAGATTTGGGGTTTGTTCAACCCTAAACAGGACCTGAGACACATTCAAGAGACAGCAATACAAGCATGCAGAAGAGCAGGGGAAAGTACCCTCACCTGTCTTCCCCACAGATTGGGTGTGATTATTAATCAGTTCTGAGCAATAAGGCTCAAGGTATAGAAATGACAGCAACCCCACAGGCACGTGCCATGTAAATCTTTTGTCCACAAACATTATTATATCATAAGTCAACATTACACAAGACAGAAACATGATAATCTTGATCTGTTTCTTAGAGGGAATAAACAGTACCAGAAGGAATATACACTGCACGTAAGGTTTTACATAACACAGACATGCCAACAAATAATACAACATTGTGTCCAGTGAGTATTAAACTAATATAATGAATGCTTATAACAAATTTGTTTTAATACGATCTAGTCAGAGCTGTCATCATCCCAACCCTTCAGGCCCCATTTTGGGTGGCAAAAATGACTGTCATGAGTTAGCCCCCCATGGCAACAAAGAACTACATGGCTGCTTGTTCACTCCTTCCCCCCTCCTGGTGGGATGGGGAGGAGAATCAAAACAGCGAAGGTAAAACTGGTGGGTTGGGACAGAAACAGTTTAACAGCAAAGGAGGAGAAAAACAATAATTACAATGACAATAAAAGGATATACAAAGCAACTGATACACAGTGCAAACAACACACCACTGTGAAAAACTATGCCCAGCAAGCTCCTGATCCAGACTCCTGAGCCATGCCGCAAACTATGCTGCGACTTGTGCTGCCAACCTCAACCGCACCCGAGGGACACTGCCAATCGCCCTCCTCCATTCCCTTTCCAACTACCCCACTTATATAGTAAGCATGATTTCATGGTATCAAATATCCCTTTAACCACTCTGTGTCCCCTCCCAGCTTCTTCAGACAATTAACTCTGTCCCAGCCAAACCCAGCACCAATAGAGAGTCAGGATAACTCCTTGTTCAAAAGGGCAGTTGTGGAGCTCTGTTTACTTTGGGAAATGAAGTTTGGTGAGCAATGCTTCACAGCAGATGAACATGCCACCTCGTTTCATCTGTTTTAGCAGAACAATTCTGCCATAATAGCAGGCTTTGATCTCAGATGGATGTTATTTGTATATCTAGATGGATTATCTCTTCTCTCCAGACTGTTGGCTTACTTGACTAGTCTTTGGTGAACCTGTCTTACGGACACCCAGGGTCTTTCCTCATGCTTTTCCATTTATGTGTTTTTGCTAGGCTTTGTTCAGTCAGTTCTCCACAGTTAGTTACAAACTAACAGAACTGATTATGCTCATAAATTCTTATCTATTTTTTGTTAAATCAGAGACACACTGAGACCTTTGGAAAGCAGGTGATGTTTAATATTGAGAACTCAGTGTTACTGTGTCGAAGCTTGCCATACAGGCTGAGTGAGTTTCAATATCACTTCATTTATGTATGGAAATATCACAGATAGACACTGGCTTTGTAACAAAACCAGAAAGAGGACCAATAAGACAAGAGGCCAGTTGTTAACATACAATTTAAGCTGATTGTAACTAAACTGCTTCACTTAAATGAGACAAATGGTTGGTAATAGTGAAGATATCAGTCTTTCCAGATACTCAAGATTGATTTTTGGAACATGGATGTTTCCATGTTTCTGTTCACACATGTGGTAGGGAAGTCTGATCTCTTATATCACAGACTAAATAGTATCACCTCTGCAGAGAAAATACAGCAAAATAATCCTCTCTGGTTGTAAATCATAAGAAACAGAATTCACCAGGTTTCTAAACCCAATAGTGGTTGATATTGATGATCCGGTGGGTCTCTTCCAACCTGGTTATTCTGTGATTCTGTGATATAAGAATGCTGGAGAGAACATGCCACTCTGATTAAAAATAAAAAAGTCACTAATCCGTCTTCAAAAGAAGTAATTAAAAATGTTTGAAACAACTTTGAATGACATGGAAGGAAGTTAAAATTCCTTTTAAAACGAGTGTCACTTATTTTCCTTTAGTCAGAGGAAAAATTGCCTCTAGGTAAAAATTGAAGAAAGATGATGTCCCTTTGACACCTGCCCTCTCCCTTGTTCTGTGAGCAAGCTGTAAAGTCATCCTACACCTCTTCAAGGCTTCCTTCCTTTGGTACAATCATAAATATTAGTGAAGTCATGTCAATTAAACACAATATTCTGTTTAAGATTGAGAAGCTTCTATCCCTACATATCCCTTTACAATGCCTGAACTATGAGAAGCACTTCTGGAGCAAGATTGAAGACAGTGGTCCCAGGACTTCTAAGCATTTCCTTGTTGGCTGCATCTCTAGAAATCCAGCAGGATCTGGAAATAAGCTGGACTCTTGTTCAAGAGCTCAATTTACAAAACCCAGTCTTAGTTGAAGGTGAAAAAAAAAATCAACTTATAAAAAGAGGCAAAATACCTTTTACAGCAAAGACAATCCCTCAAGACCCAAGTTAAGACAGTGGGCTCCTAAATGTACATATTCCTCAACCTGTTTTGTCACCAATTCCTGATTTTTCAGGTCTGATCATCCATGTAGGTCTCCTAGTAAAGACAAACGGGTTCTTATTCAGTCTAGCTTTCATTTTACGTGCACTGCCTGATCTTGTATGGACACAGCAGTAAATTTACATTTTGGATTCCCAAACATTAAATTTTCCCTAACCTTGTTTAATTCTACCTAGGGGATGAATGCTGTATGTGAACAAATGCAGGAAACATTTTTCTCTAGGAACTGTGTAGAACTGTGTGACACTTACATGCCCCACCCCCAACGTTATACTTCAATATTTTCTGGATATACCTGCCAGAACTGCAGAAAAAAAGGGGGAAGGATGAGTGCTAGAGCCCAAGAGATCCTCACCTCTCTGCCAGGATTGCTGGCTCCTGTAGTATATCAGGACTTATAAAGAAGGACTGAACTAAACAGGAGCTTTTTTTTGGTGGGGGGGTGGGCTGGGGGCGAGGAAATGAGGGGGAGGAGTGTCATTATTAGTTCTCAAGATTTAGGTTAGCGTAGTGAAATGGCGATTTGTAAATGGTGAGATGGAACAAGATTAACAACTAAGGTAATGATAATGACCCTTATCTCCTTGTCAGCCAGCGTTGTGTAGATTGACCACTCAGATATGGCTACACCTTAACGACTTTGAGGTGATTTGATTTCATTCCCCCTGGATATGCAATGAGGTTCCAGGAATAAAGTATACTTATCATTTTGGGGAAAAATATGAATTTGAAAACTATTCTGTGCGTAAATTTTCTGTGAAATCACTGCTTGGCAGAAGCACTCTGAGGACAAATCCCGAGTCTTCTCCAGCGCTGAATAAAGTGTACCTGCCTTAATGGTTAAATTAAACTGTTAAGCGTAAATTTCTTTGTTTCAGTAGAGCTAGGGAGCCTAAAGCTTTGAGAGACCAGTCAGTACCCTTCCTGGCTCCAGGCTCCTATTGAATCAAATAATAGTTTTTATCAATTTCATCCCTAAACATGCTCATTTCCCTGTAATTATAAAGGACAGACATGTGCTGTGCAAGAGAAACTGAGGGCACAGTCTCACCTACATGAGCATTTCTGCCAACTCTAGCTCCAGGGAAATCTAGCAGCTGAACTCTTGCAACTCTGTTGTTCCAAATACACTTTATTGTTCCCAATAAATGTCTTATTTGTACTATAAGCTGCAGCAGAAAAGAGAAGCTAAGGATACCAAACCTTCCTAATGCTGCAGGCTATGTATAATGTGGGAACTGATTGAACCTAGGAGGCATTCAGATCTCTAGAAGAGACATTGTCGAAGAATTAAGCCCTAATCAAACCTGTAATGATAGCCTAATGAGCTAAACTAAAATACAGGAGAAAGCATTGGCCCTGTTCTCTTCAGTCCCCTCATACACTGCTAGGCCATGCCAAGTTCAGTAACAAACATCACTCTCTGAATAACAGATTGCTAAAGCTGTTGCTTTCCCTTACCTTTCCCTTCAGGAAATTGTAACACAAGGCATTAGCCTCAATTACAGCAAGCACAGATCCTGTCTTTGCAGGCTGTCCAGAATATATGTAACCTGTTGGCATCTTCCTATCCCAAAAGCCAACTCTAGCCTCAAGCCTACTACTCATAGTAATGACAAACAGGAGATCTGTCACTTATTGCAAGAGGAAATGCAAGACCTTGTCCTGCCCCTGCCATCTGCCTTCCAGTTCTTGTGTTCCATGAGGAATTCATCAGAAGCCCAAACTCCACCGACCGAAGTAAATTGTTTGTCCTAATCCGGCTTTTCCTCAGCACTGCTGTGGGTCACCCATGTTCTAGCAGAACACATTCGAAACACTTCAGCCTCTTCCTAGTTTATCCAGACGCAACTTGTTATCCATTTGAGTACAGTGATGCTGTGCTGAATCAGCCAGATACCTTGATCTGCCCTGCCATGGCCAATAACAGCTGGGGCAATTTTGTAAAAGATCACAACCAGTTGATTTGGAATTAGGCATCCTTCCCTGTGAGTGCAGGTTTGATCCTGGGAACATATTCAGATTCCATTGGGACAAATGACACAACAGATCTATCTCCCAATTAACATATTAAGGAATCTGTAAACTGTGGGAGCACAAGACTACAAAGATCCAGTTAGATAGCTGAGCAAGCTTTTCTGGAGGAAAAAAAAATACTGTTTCCTCTACCTTCAAAAGAGGCCCTGAGAAGTCTGGGATTATGTCAGAGAAGCAGCAATGGTAGGTATTGTGTGGGATACATGTATGGAAAACCTCCCTGCAACCAGCCACTGTGTCAGACAGGGCCCACACCAAGAGATGCAGACCTTGTGCATCTTCTCAGGTGATAAAACTCAGGTACAGCCAGGAGTTCTGGGAAGTGTCGGGCAGCTCTGCTTCATGCCATATGAAAACCTAAAAAATTTTCTGTTCTGGGTAATTTGGTCCAACTTTTCTAGCACAATAGGATAATGGTTGGCACATTCCAGGCTGTGCACAGCTCCAGAAATCCAGATCCTTCACTCCTCCCCTCCCCAATCTATCTTAATCACAATGATAGAATAAATCACTAGGGTTAGGCAGTCATCACATGGCTGGTCCAGAGTCCATTTATTTGCATTATTAGCAAGGGTAATGCGGCTAAGCTGGAAAATTTTTCAACACTTTTCAACATTTTTGTTTCATTACAATACAAAACCTGAAAGAACTTTGTAAGAAACAGAAGCGTATCTATGAGTTCGCATGCTGTATTTCTTCCACCCTGGTGTCATGTCCCACTCTCAACCTGGCCTGCAAGAACGGACAAACATGTTTTGCTGCAACTTGGGAAACAAGACGGGTAAAAGCCAAGTGTCTGAGCGCCGTGCAGGGGCCGGCAGAGCCGCCTGGGGAGATGATAGCTTTGTCAGCACCTCAGAAGACACCGCAGGCAACCGAAAGCCCAACAATCCATCTGTTAGAAACACACTCTGGAAACTAAAATTCTGAGAGTTTGAAATATCTCTTTTATTGTGGAATAAAGTCAGCAAAGCAAGGCATACAGCACTGGGCACATGGCTGAGGGAGGGATGCATCAGGCCAGAGGTCCCCGGTCCTGGCTCCCCTCCCCTTTATACATTTCTTTTTGGTGCAAAACCGGGTACATTTGGGTGTGAAAGCAGTCGCTTGTTGGTTCCCCCGTCAGCACGTGTTGGGGTGCTCTTGCCTAGTGTCTTTTGAAAGGAGGCGGCCCAGGCTGTTTGGCGGGTGGAGGAAGGCAGGGGAAACCAGTGCCCGCTGGCACCACCAAAGAAAGAAGACATTCCACCCCATGACTTAAGCATTTGTCCTAAACGCAGGTATAGCGATCAGGACCAATACATTTGGATCTCTACCCCTGCCCTCATCCCTCCCCCACATCCCTTTATTCATGCCAAAATGCTGAATAGCCTGTTTATTACACATCACAATTTCCTGCAAACAGGAAATGTGGTATCACTTGTTGGGACCAGCAGAGATGAGGTTTCACTTAGTGTGGGACTGAGTCGCTGAGAGTAGCGGTAAGATATAGAAAAGAAGTAAAAGAGTAAGAAAAGGATAAGAAAAGTAAGATTATCCCCCCTGCCCCTTGGAACACACAGTCTCGATCCGCTGTGAGTTGTTCTGGAACTATTTCACCAGAAGAAAGCCAGCGAAATGGAACTGGACATCGCCTGGGTGGCTGATGAGAACTCAGAAATACTTCATGCCGATTGTCATCTAACCAGCACGCTGGAGAAAGGATATCTCAATGAAAGAGTACTTTGACTTTTAGGTTAAGATGGTAAATTTCACAAATCTGAGGCCACCCATATCAACTACAGAAATCGATACCAAAGTAGACTCAATGGAACTAGTTTTCAAGAAAGTTCACCATAAACAAATGACTTCAGAGATGCACTTTGACATCCTATAGTAGCAATTTATGAGATATTGTACAATTAAAAAAAAAGAAATGCAAATCCGATAATGTCTAGTCAAAACACAACAGCTATTCCTATGTAGTGTAACATTTTTTGATGAGGTCATGATGCTGACAAACTTGTGTATAGTTCTATAGGGAGCTAACAACTGTGATTCTGAAGCTGATCAGTTTTGCAATCTATGTCTTCACTTCCTTGCTTTTGCTGTTAATGTACAATTTAAAATTAAAAACAGGAGACAGTAACGCTATCCTTATCTTAAATATGATCTAAAACAGTTGTGATACAGGCTGGTTGTCTCTACTGTAGATGACGAAAGAGCTTTGCTCATAAAAAAGGGCTGCTAATCAAGTATTTTGTAAGTATTTATTATAAAACAAAATCCACATAATCTATGGTACAAATGCTGTCTGTTATCTGTACAGATATTTATACAAAATACTAGTTACTTCAAACAAAACTTTGGTTTTGTTAACATGAAGAAACATTGCAGCTTAATGATCAGAAAACGTTAACCTATAATGGTATGAAGTGATGAAAGCCTCAGAGCAGTTCTTCTTCAGACAGTATTACCAAGTTCATTTGCACGCTAGAAGGCTCTGCTTGGTAGATTTTCAGTATGCAACCAAGTTCTTATGGGTCTAATGAAAAGTCCTGTTGTGACAATCTGAAAATAGTGTCAATTTAATCCCCAAATAGATAAGCATCACTTACTGGCATTTCAAAAAAAATATATGCATTTTTAACAGGTACTGAGATTTCTGTTGAAATGGATTTGAATATATAAATCAAAGCTCACTTGAAATAATGCATTTGAGAGAAATTTCAATATATTACAAATAAAAGACATGCATGCTCTAAAAAAAATCAGAAGTTGGCAGCTTTCAGTTAGTTCCACAACTAGTGGATACATGTATTTTAACTGAAGAGAACCCTAACAATGACACAAAGCTTTGTTTAAAGGAGTACAATCTACATACAATTCTGTGGGCAGTTGTGATTTAAGGCTTTACTTTTTCCCCCAGTTAATGCGCTGAGGTGTTTAAAATATGCAAGGCACTTAAGTATTGGGTTTGGTTGTCTTTTTTAGTAACAAATGCTACAAAATGATACACATATAAAGCTGTAATTATTAGGTTGTTTGCAGAATGCACGTTAATATAAGTATAAAAAAGAACGTGGGGGTTTTATCATAAAAATTATTAGTACTCTTTGTATATTCATGTACATTTACAATAGCAGCAATTGTGATATGATTAGGTAAGTAAAAAAGCAGTCTAAGTTGGAATTTCATTTATGATGCCTTCCAAATTTCATGCACAACAGCAAAGCAGTACTCCCACTGAGGCTGATGAATTCCATTTACAGCTATTGTGTTTGTAGTTGCAACCAAAATACTTCCTTACTTGTTTACACACTGCAGGATCTCCCTTTGTCGAACACAGCTACCCTGGGAATGCTATCACATTATTTAGAGAAAGGCGAGTCAGTGGGAGTACTTGCTTTTTATTAATGCTGGTGAATTAGTCTGTCACTTGCTGTAGCTGTCAAACTTGCATCCCTCCTCTGCTAAGTCCTTCTAAGCATATACTCTGCATGTATTTTGTCAATATAAAATGATCCATTTAGGAATTGCCATTGTGATCTTCCATCCACCAGGATTCTATGTTGACTGGAGAGAACCTAGCCCCTGACTCCAGAAGTCGGCTGGAACAAGGGCTGTGGTTCATGCTAGGAACAGCCAGGACGTCGTAGCTCACTGTCGCAGGTGGCTGGGAGCATTATCAGTATGTCAAGATACAGCATTTTGAAGGATTTTATTGTGGAATGCAGAAGCCATTTGTATTAGCCATGTGTATCCATCGTTCCTACCAGCAGGCTTGATGTTGACTTAAAACTAATTTTTCATTTTTTTTTTTCCCTCCAGGGAGCGCAAGTGTTCTCAGGAAGGAGAGCTAGAAGGCATTACAGGATTGAAAATATCTATGTATATTAATGCGTTTTTTAACCTGTGGTAAATATCTTAAGCTGTTTAGCTAAACTTACTTTAGCTTAAACTTAGCTGAAGAAAGAGGTTTTTACATTTAATGATGAACAGAAAGTGTCGCAATACCTAAGGGAACAGCAGCAGAGCCAGTAGACACCTCTCAGAATTCAGCATTCAACCTTTCCTGAGGCTTCTACAGACAAGCCAAATTTATGGTGAGAGCATCACTCATAATTCATAATGGAGTCATAATAAAAACATAGAAACAACTCAATAACAGATCTGTAAATAACTATCACCTTTGACCGTGGCTTGTCTAAGGCTCTGTCTAAACATAAAATGTCCTTCAGCACCATAACAGCAAATATGTAATTTCTAATTCAGGGTTACATGTCAGGCACTCTTGTACATTATTAATTATTTAGAACACATTTGCCTCCTGTTTTTATTTTCTGACATTAATGTATATCGCTTGTAGTAGAATTATAAGCACAGCTACTCATTTAGACTGACTCAAAATATACCCCAACAAAATGACTGACATAGAAAAGATCTGCTTCAGAAAACGCTTGAAGCAAACAGGACACACAACTTGTGTGAAGTCTGACTGACCACACTTGTAAAATGTGCTCCAGAGGCTCTGAAGAAGCGTAGCATGACATAAGGCAGCACAGGCGCTCTCCCTAGCGAAGGAACCTGACCCTACAAGCAATGAAGAAGCATCCTTGTGACTGGCGCATCAGTCCAGTGTGAACAACCTTTACAGAGTGCTCCTGCTTCCAAATCCTTTTTTCACTATTGTGCACAGAGCTTCAGAATTTCAAAACCCCCAGAACTCAAGAGGCACCAGTTGGCATAAAAATGGGGAGAACATGATGTGTCCTATATCAGATGGAAAACAGATCTAGGATAAATGAACCTAGAGGTTTCCAGAAGGCCCACCCTAGGTGTTGTAGAAGAAGTGTTGAGGGAAGAGATCCTTTTGCCATTGTCTTGAAAGAATCAGAACTTCTAAGGGAAGTGCTTGTACCCTTTGTAAACCAGAGATATCAAGGTTTATTACTGATAATCAAACCCATTATTCCAAAAGAAGAAACTTGCTTCCATTCATTTCTGCCTTCATCTTTAGAACATGCAGATAATGGCACAGTCTCATTTTAGACATTTTGTACTATGACACCATCCTAAAGAAAACATTTTTGTCATACATTTAGCTTAATCTTAGCCCAAGTACTCTTCAGTGATCTCTCAAGACAGAAGAAAACTGAACCAGTTGGGATAGCGCTAACAAAATTACCTCAAATCCATGCAGCAATAATGAACAAATTATTTACCTCCATTGCAAGTTTCAGGGGGCAGTGGCTGTGGACCATCCTAGCTGAAGTATAGTCAAGCTATAATTTATACAAAATTTCTCTTTGAAATGGAAGAATGCTTCACTGTTGAAGATCACGACAAATTCTACAGAAGAGATGACCTGAGTAGCTGCTTTCATGACTGCACCGGAAGGCAGGTAAGCTGCTCTCTGCAAGGACGACTCTCCTTTAATACGTAAAATAGAATCAATCATCATTAGTCCATTACTAGTTGCTTTCCAGACATGGTTCTAGAGTACACCCTGCACTGTTTCAAGTGCTAATATGCAGTCACAACAGGCTTGGAAAATAGTGGCTGAAAGTACTCACAAGCTCACGCAGGCAGTCCAATCACATGTATCTCCTTGCAGGTTCACAGAGGGGAACTCATATTTCAGTCAGCTTTCTCATAGAAAACTTTTTCATTATTAAAACTCTGCTTAAACCTCACCAAAATACAACTTTTCCCCACTTATTTCCTCTCCAGCCCTGAACTGCCACAACTTGTCATATGCATTTCCTAATTCCCTGCAACTCTTTCTCTCATCTTGATCTAGAAGAGAATAGCACCTGTTTTCTATGATATAGTCTGAAAGTTCACAGGATGGAAACCACTGAGGACACTGAGGATGGTACTGGAGAGAAGAAGCTCCTGTCACTCAAATTCTTCTGGTCTTTCTAACACCAGGACTGCAGTAATCTTCTTAAAGTATACAGTCTACAGCAGCAATCAAAAAAAAAATCAGTATTTAAATGTTAAGATGCTAAATTTCTTTTTAGAAAAGGCTTTTAAAGTCAGTATTATGGAGTAGTCTGGGGCTTAGATTCTGATCTTCAAACATTGCCTCAGAGGAGGCAATTTCTTAGGCAATGTCAGCAACAAGAGGCTATGAATGTCCAATCGAAATCAAATGTATGCACTTAAGTCACCTCACTCAGCAAATGCTTCCTTCCTTCTGAATACCTAAGCTCTGAAAGAATTTGATTCTCAAGACAGTATAGCTCTGAGCAAGAATGCTGATTTTCTTGGACTCAATTCCAAACTTTATAATAGGATACAGGTCTTCAGATAAAGTGGTTAGGACTGTTACAGTTGTAGCTTTTTAAAAAGATCAGTGGTTTAAGGGGAAAAAAAAAAAGTACTTTGGCTTCCAATGTGCTCTGATGTGCACTCAAACAACTTGCTAAAAAGACCCAAACCCAAGTAAAATGTAAGTTCAAACAAGAAAAAGCCTTCAGTTACCAACAATATTAACCCTGTCAAAGGCCTGTCACATCTGTTATTCAGCAGCTGCAGAAAAAGGTGTGAGTCTGCATATTCAGAACTTCCCTCAGATGTGCCCCCTCACATTATCATCACCAGATCTGAATTTATGAAGTGCCATACAATACCCAATCCTTTATCTTACCAGCAAGAGGGCAATCAAAGCAAAAAATAATCTTCTGATCATGGTCCCCCATTCCCAAAGAGTTTTTTTTAGTAGAAGCTGATAACATGAGCACTTTGCTGATCGTTATGTCCTTAAGGTTACAGTAGGTTTTACGGCAGTTTATCTTCTTTATTTCAACACAATTAGAAAGAAGTACCTGCCTCCTGTCCTTCCTCCTCCATGCTTTTTTTGTCTGTTTCTAAATCTGAACTAGTTTTGTGGCAAAGTTTTATGAGATCGGTTTGTATGGCAGATGCTTTTGTTTTGAGCTATGCAGATACCATTTTCTAAAAGCCACCGATTAAAAACCAGACACCTTTCCTCATTTAAATGAATACCATATCATTCCACTTTGGAAAATGAACATTAGAGATGAAGCAATTCTCTGATCGAGTCTACATGGGTGAATATCTCAGAAGACTTGTTACAGTGAATTACTGGACGTCTGGGTAAAAGAGAACTAGCACAGTATTTTGAGAAGCAGCTGACTATTACAGCCTCTTGTCAGCGAGTCACCAAAGCCTCACCAGGAAGGGTGAAGGACCTTGGCTTCATCACCCTTAAGATGGGGAGTCTGACCAGACTGACAGTTTGTCGGGCATTTCTCTTAGCTAAATACCACTTTAAACTTGCCCTTTGCTCTCACCCACTGGTCAATACAACTGCTTCTGCTAAGCAGAAGACTGGTTATCTTTTTTAGCTTGAAGCAGTTCCCAAACTGGCTGTGTGCAGAGTGGCACTGACATGAAGTAGGGCATACGAGCATGGGCGTAGCTAAGCTGGAAGGTTTAGCCAAAGGAAGTGTTCTTACAGTTCAATGCTAAGCAAATAAAGAGGGAGGTTTGAAATCTAAGTTCTGCTGGGAAGCACTCAGGAGCATCTGAGGGTTGTGACCTTTGCATGTTTTCTCCTAGTGGTGGTGAAGGGATAAGATACTGACAATTCTATTTAAATGTCTTTCTTCACTGGTAATAAGCTTACATCTTTCCTTACATTCTTCCTCTTACGAGCCACTTCGCTTTCTTATCTCGCATTAATAAAAAGAATACACACAATTTGCATGTACAAAGGTTACATAAAAAAGGCTAAACATTCCCTCCCCAAATCCTTGGGAGACAGAGTCATTTTTATGACCTGAAAAGGCAAATATGGCACAAAAGAATGGAAATTAAGTTAAAAAAATTAATTTTATAAATAGTATTCCTCTGTACAATTTTCACAGCCCCATCTGTCCCACCCATTTTTATTCACATTTCTTTTTCTTAATTCCCACCCCAATTTATTTTTAAATCATAAAATATATATTTTTAATCTGTTCATATTTTAAAATATTTACAGGAAAAGTTCCTTCTGTTGAGGTCATGAGGAGTCTGTACAAGGAGAGGGTGGAGGGGGATAGAGGTGAAAATAGCTTCGTTCTGTGGCAGGAGATGGAGGGCAACTTTCTTCTGCAGACATGTACTGACTGCGAGGTGTGGGTGGAGGGGGATAAGGGTCTGAGTCTGAATTTAAATCTATATAGTATTTGTTGGCCTTCCATCGACTAGTAGTATAGTCACTGTCACAAACATCTGTGCTGCATGGGGTTGTGGGTGGAGCTATCCCACGTATAAGGTATGGCCTGCAAAAAAAAAAAAAAAAGCACATGCATTAGCTGCAATCTGGGGAAAAGAAAGAAAGAATGAAAAAGAACAGCTCTGTGTCCTCACTCAAGGTGCTGCTCGTTAATACTATGTGAGCCTTAATTCAGGTTTTCATAGGAACCCAACAAGTACCTGAACTGTGTTCAATGGCACAATTACCATCAGCCAGCAGTGCATTCTTCCAGCCCCTGACCAGCCAGAGGAGAACACTATGACCACTCAGCCCAGTCACTAACAAATAGGTTGACTCATCAAAGAATTCCAAATAGAATGCTAAGCTACTGTTACATATCAATATAACCTATATATATTGCATTATTACTCAGCAACACTATTGAAAGGCACTAAACCCTATTGTGTCAAAATAAGAAGAGTGTTTAACATCAAAACTGGCATAACCTCCAATTATTTATTAAGAGAGGGAAAGATTTTTCTAAACAAAGTCTGAATGACAACATTTTGCTTAAGGCCCTAAACTAAAGAACAGATCAGATTTATCAAACCTTTTCATCTGAGCAGTACCTGTAAGATCTTGTGGTTGAAGGAATGTTTGAGGAATAAAACATCTCTGCATTATATAGGGAGCGATCGGTAGCTGGGGAAGGCGGTGGGTTCAAAATCTAGGAAGAATAGGAAAAAGCAGTGTGAAAGTTTGGATTAATTATACAACTGTACTTATTCTGAAGATACTATTTTTACCTTGACTCTGTTGCTCATACTTATTTAAGTTTCCTGTCCTTGCTGCTTGAGTGGGTTAATGTATTTTTAAAGATCACAGAAATTCAAGACTTTACTCTGAGCTTATGTACACTGCAGGCCTTCAAAGTTTTCATGGAATATTTTCCTTGCCACATCCATTACTACACTGGAAGGCTGGGGTAAAGCTGGAAATTAGACCCAGTTTTGTGAAACCTCAGTGCACTTCCTTAGCCATAAGGACTGATACCATCAGCAGATGCTAATTGGAAATAAAACCTGTTTCACTTTCAGCCCCTAAACATACCCCTAGTCAATAGTAGAGTCCAGAGGCTAAGTTCCTTTACTATACCTAATACAATTCCATCCATCCTTTCCTGAATACTTCCTTTTCACTGCTGTTATGTAATTATATCATTTTGGCAAGGTCCACAATGCAAAGAGCTTAAAAGCTAAAAATAGTTATAGCCTGCCCTAGCCTATGCGTGCATATACATAGCTGCTGGTAACGCTCACACTAGGAAAACAGTTTATTAGGCTTCCAAATCCTTTAGGATTCTTCCCCTAACAGGACGCAGAACCCCTGACAGGACAGGACATTTGTTTAAAACCAAGAAGAGCACTTCATCCCTTCCAAAGTGGAAAATCACAGCACTGCTGTTGGTGGTAGGGCTTTGCTACCAATGTGAGTATCTTGTACACAGCCTGCTCTGGGCATTCTGCCAATCCACAGCCAGCCACAGTGACCATGATAACATCGTTCCTCTGCTTCTGCTCTTCTCTCACAATGGAATCATGGAATGGAGATCATTGTTTTGGTCTTCACTGTGCAGCATCTAGCAAAATTAATCCTGGCCGTTGAGTTGACAAGCCCTATATCCAAATTCATGTGAAGGGAGACAAGCTTGAATACCACCCATTCCTAGTTGTGGGGAGCAATGAGTAATCACCCTAAGAGCATGTTCCAGAAATCCTCTTCCTTGGAGGAGCACGTCATGCTAAATCCGGATTCTCTCCAACAAGCACCCTGAGGTGAATAAATTTTCCTACTTAGATTAAATACAGCAAACAACGTGTCAGCTGGGATGCCTGTGGCCAGGTTCTTAGGTATCTAAACTGGCATAATTCTACTGATATAAATTCTTTCCTAGTCTCTATTCACTAGACCATCTCTCAGTACCACTAAGATGTGCTAAAGAAAACAAAAAAGCCAAGAGAACTAGATGCCCAGATATCTCCTTTTTGTTATTAACCTAAAGCTGGGTAATTAGCTACCAGGTAGAACTGACCAAAATATTTCGTTTAAGCAGTAACATTGATGTAACAAACCCTTGCAACACCTTCCTTCAGAAATGCCCAGGAACATCACAGATGAGTATCACTCTAATAACAAAACATTTTAAACACCATATAGCATTGTGTAATCCTGATGGACTACAACAAAGACCTTTTGTGGGGTTCAGTCGGTGTCAGACTGGCCTGTATATCATAATCAGTAACACCCAAGAACAACTGCTACAAAAATTCTATTTAATAGCACAGATTTTTGTCTTCCTTTTCTTCAGATGTGGGAGATATTTAACTCACAGACATATTTTTCAAGACATACCTGTGGGTAGAAAGTGGCTTTAGTGCTGGATGAGCTACTTGAAGAGGCCCCAGTAACATGGTTTCTGTCATATAAGGGGGCACCACTGCTTCCTCCCATGAGACTCATGGAGCTAATCATGGACTTTCCACAAGAGATGCCTGCAGTAAGACAGAGAGGACAACAGGGTTGGGTAACCACAATTTTATCAACCAATGCAAACCAGAAACCAAATCCACAGCTAGGCAAACCTGTGAAAACCTGTTTGTCATTTTGGCAACAGTGTTTTATGCAAAAACTTCAGGATTAAAAGGAACAACATATTTTGTGAAGAAAACATCTCGCCCCTGGACCACCTGTTGTCTCACTGTAGCACTGAACTCCTCACAATCTGCTCTCACACTTCGCTGAGAAATGAATCTCCAGAACAAATTGTTAACTAAAAAATTTTCCAATTAAAAAATGCAAATGTATATCTAGAGACCTCCGAATATTTTATTTCCAGCCAAACAGATTAAATTGCAAGCACGAGAAAAGGAGCAAAAAATAACTACTTTTATTGAAAAAAATTACAGCTAAAACTGAAAATCAGCAGACGTAAAAGGAAAGAAACCTGAGTGACAGGAAAAGGGAAGACAACATTCTCCAACCTGTTTTACTCCAATATACTCTCAAATCAGACAACGCATTCTCAGCTTCTTCCTGTCAGACTATTCAATGCTAATGGGAGAATTTAGTTTGGGAAGTTTTCAGAAGTTTTTCAGGTGCAGAAAATATTTATTACTAGCAGAGATCCTTCATGACTTCATGTTTTTTGGAATTGCCACAGTATTATGAATCTATTTCTTTTGTTTAGAAATAACATCAATGGTAAAATATGCAGCTGTTGTAACTTGTCATGGTAATATGGATTAGAAAAAAAAAAACAAATAACAATCAGAATGACAGCTTAGATTAGCACCTGTGAAGGTACAGATGAAAACCACACACACCCACTTGAATTGAAAGCTTTAGTATGAAATCCAATTTAAAACACCACTGCAAATATTTAACCTGCAGTGATTTCATCCTCAAATGTATTTCCTACCACAAAAACCTCAATAACCATGAAAACATAATTTAAGCAGGAACAGCTGACCACAGTCATTGAAGTGCGAGAAAGGCTAAACCTAAGTTGTATCTGGCTATCTTCAAAGCAATGGCTAGAAGAAAACAACAATTAGCACATCTCAAAAACTTGTTTAATGCGAAGAAGAGCCACATTTTTTCATTTGCCTTTAAGTTTATCATCTACCCGATTTTTAGGTGACATGAAAAGCAGACTCTGAGCACTCTGAAGTATGGATTCTGTCCCTGTCTGGCAGGTTACAGGCTAACATTTACTTTCCAGCTTCCTGAACAATATGAGGGTTACATTTTTTCTTCCTAGGGCTTTGCAATTAAGAATTTGCTATTTCCTCTATGAAAAGTATATTTTACATTTGTAAAATAATTTGAGGTATAACATGTAAGTGTTTACTTCAATGTTTAGATGAGGTTTCTGGGTTATTCTTTATTAGCTGAATATCCTGAGCTTTTATTTATACTTCAAGTCCTCCCTTCCATCTCAGCATCACAGCTGCATGCACTTGGATGGATGGATGGATGGATGATTTCAGTCCTTTGTGAAGTAGAAAAGCTTTGCTCTCTTACAGTTGAAGGACTAATGCACAGAGAATAAACACTTTAACCAAAAGCAAATGGGAAAGCTGTCTCAGGGATGGGCTATACCAAAGCGAATGTTTTCATCACGCATCAGGCAGCGAGCAGCTAGAGTACAAAATCACATGCACTGTTTGTGTTCTTCCACATTTGCTGTTGTAACTGTGGGGAGGGAGGTTTATACCCCTGCTTTTTTGTATTATAGTAAACTGAGCTCATTCACTTATTTCCTTTCCCTCTTTCCACTGTGGAGCAAGTTATCCATCCTGAGCAGACAGGACAAAACTGTGTAAAGACCTTTGATGGACATGAAACAAGAACATCAGAGTACAGGATACAAAGAACAACTCAACAGAGCTCTCACTTGAATGCTGAATGGCACATGCATTAATAGTTTCCAACACTGCACATGATTCGCTAATCTTCACAGTGTTTTGCACACCTTAGGTAAAAAGCACTACACAAAGCCAAGGCTTTATTACACACAAGCATGAACTATTTAAAGGGGATGTGTTTAATGGCAAAATACTGCATATTTTCTATCAAAAAGACACCTGTGCACATGCAGCCTAACACAAAACCACATTTGAAATTCTGGCAAAATGCCTAATGCATCTAATAGTTTTTGCATATCTGATCCAAATAACCGATTTATACCAAAACCACTAAGCAGATCAACAACATCTAATTTCTGCTCATTGAAAACTCAGCATCTAGCACTCTTAATAACCTGTAAAACTCCAAATCCAGACAATGTAGTGGTGTTGATTATTGCAAGGTCCTTACCATCCTTACCAGTAAAAGTGCCATGTTGAGAACTCCCTGGAGCAATAAAATTAAGAGGGACGTGAGGGGTGCCACTGACGTACTCATGTGGAAAAGGACTATTGGGCCCAGCATAGCGCTGACACACCACTCGCTGGCAAACGAAGTACATTCCTCCCATGACAAAAAGTGACAGTATTATACCAATGACAGGACCGATGGCACTGCTGTGTGGCTGTGACTCATCTGAGGCTGGCTTTGTTTTTTCTGGAAAGAGAGGAGAAAGAAAAAAGGAGGTAATTAAACATGGGGCAATCTATATGTTGCTGTTCTGGAGCTCATGCAGCAAATTATTCAGCTCACAGTCATTCACACAGTGTCTCTGAAAGTATCTGCATAGACTCAGGCATCTGTAACTCCATATATTCTGATTCAATGCACAAGACTTCATGCCTTCTCTTCCCCTCCATGTGCATAAAGAAGCATGAGCAAGTTACTCTCCTTTCTGTCTAGCATGTCATTTTGTAACTGGATTACTTAACATCTTGATGTAACAACAGCTAGAAAGCTTCCTTTTCTTCTGCCCACAAAGTCTAGGGGTTAAAGAGGAGGCTTATGATGTCCTAAGTCAGAGAGGAATCTGCTCTCTCAAAAGACATTTGGGCTAGCAACAACATTAAAAATTAAAATATTTTATCAGTAGGGAAACTGCCATACACATCAACCAGTAGACGTCTTCCTAGCTAATACAGGCCTTCAAATAGCATACTTTTCCTTGCTTTCTATAAAAAAAAAACCCTTACAAATTGGAAGGAAAGCACAATCTAGAATATCTCAAATACTTTTCAGTTTTTATTTCTTTTTTCCTTCTGTAACCCACTGTTAAATAATAAAAGTGCTGCAGTATTTGAGATGAGCTACATACCCATAATCAGGGGGAGATATGATAACACATTCAAAATTCTTGCCAAATAAACCTGACACCTCTGTTTTTTGCATGTGACATTCGTCAGTAAAGTTCTTTCCATGAGATTCACACAAAATTTAACTTTTTTTTTTTTAAATAGACAAATATATATATTCGTAAAGTGAAGAAATAAAAACAAACTTCGCCAAAGCCCATCAATTTTACATGTTGGGATCAAACTACAGATCCCTCCCCTCCTTAATGAAGCAGTAAGAAGTGAAATGGCTCAAGTAAGATTCAAGGCTTCAGTTCATAATTTTTTCCTCCTGGGGTTTTGTTTTCATTCCTTTTGGTGAAAAACAACTAATATTTGAGAACTAAGACAAAGGAAATACAAAGATCTACCAATAACTTCTTAACAGCCCAGCATCAAGAATTCATTTTGATCTTAAAGTCTTCATCTACTTTCCACATTTAATAGTGCGTGACAGCTTCTGTATCATCCAAGGTCCTAATTTTCAAATAGTGGGATTAGTTCAGATATGACACCAGAAAAAAAGTAAAGCCAAAATGAAAATATGTTCCTAAATGAGCTAATTTAAAACAAAAAATTCTCATTTTGGTTAAACCTAGCTTCTTTGAATGCAAGATCTATGCCTAGAAAGAAGCAATCATTTTTATTCCCTACTTGAGTTCTTTCCCTCAGTTAAGCAAGAAACCACAGAAGGCTTTGTTCCACAGACTGTCTCCTGAGGAGACAGTCTTAAGTCTACATACAGACACATTTAAATCATTTAAGACCTAGTTGCAGGACTGGACCCAAAGTGCAAACAGAAAACAGATGGATTAACTTGGCAGTACAAAAGTTTGCCAGGTGCACCAAGAAAATAAATAAATAAAAAGGAAGCAGTGGCTTTCTATTATCCAGGGAACTGGGGAACCTAGGCGAGAGCTGAGTAGCAACAGAAGATGCGAGAGAAACATGAGAAGCATGTTCAGTCTGAAATTTTCAACAGGAGAGCCAAAAAGCTTTTGTCATCATTCTTCTAGCCTTCTTTCCAGTTAGCCCCTTTCACTAGTCTTGCTCATGAAATAGACTTTTCCTTGCTGTACCCACCATGAGAACAGAAGAAAGAAAGTTATCCTGACCACACCCCTCCTCTCATCCCAGCAGCGGCACAGCTTCTGACAACTTTGCTTCAAAACTTGGCAAGATTAATATATTACAAACCTTACAATTAGTCAAGGTCCTACAGGCAACATGATTAAGTGAAGTGCAACATTTCTCTACAGAAATCAAATACAAGGTATTCTATTTGTTCAGAACGAATTATCAGCACAGCATTTTAGAATACAAGCAAATAGATATGTTCCAACTATTTTTCTAAACCACTTGTGAGCTACTAAACGGTCCCTTTATCTGATGCGCTGCCTGAAAATTTTGTGCACTGATCACCCTGAGGGTGCAAACAGAGCAGTATGTGAATTTTACTGTCCCCTTTGGACTTCAAAATAAGACTCAGCTAAGGACTATTAGAGCAACTGCCCTAAGCATGCTTGTAACATGCATATACCTACTGCCAGGAGAGCTCAAAGTAACACTTTACCCCAAAAAACCAATGTCTCTCCTTATATACTTTTCCTACCTATACTTGCAGACACTTCCTCTCTGCATGCTAGTTCCTCCATATAATTAATCTCCAGCTTGACCCTGTAACTGCACTGGATACGGCTGTGCATTTTTAAAAGCCACCCCAAGCCCAGCAGCAACTCTGCAAGTCCTAGGGTACTGAGCACAGCAGAATTAGGCTCCCCTGGGTATAGATCCGAAGGCCTATCTCAACGAGGCAGTGCTGACTCCCACACAATGTTTTAGAACTATCTCAAAGTTACACTGGGATTTCAGTTCATCTTCGCTCCTGCTGTTCCTCCATTACCTGGAATAACAGCATTAGAGACTTGCTACACCGTGCTTGCAAGCTCACACACTCTTTTGTCACACAGACCACTGGAAAACCATGACTGTACTTAGCGGCCAAATACAACTGTGAGAGTATGTGGCCAAGATTCATTGGGCTTCCTGGAAAGAATATTACTATGCAAAGACTGGGATTCTGCATAAGGATGTAGGACATGGTGCCTAAACACAGCACTTGACTCTCAAGGAGAAACATCTCACCACACATAAGCTCATCAGAACCATCAATGCAATCTGGAAAGGAGTCACACTGCTGCTTCATGAGGATGCACTGGCCGCTTGCACACCGGAACTGATTGGGTAGACATAGTGCTGCATGGGAAAAAAAAGAAAATATTAAGTATTACTTGCATGGGATCATCTGACCATCTTAAGAAAACCAAAAGAAGTAAGACATGAAGCCACTGAGCATATTATATTATTACCAGCAAGACACGAGAACACCTGCTGTGCTCCTGCCGGTAAAATGCAAGCCTGCGTTTCTTTGATCTTTCTTTTTTGTTGTCATACATCCTATTGGATGCTAAAATAAAATTATGATCCCAGTAACACCCCATACTTTGTCAAATCAGCCCTGTTGGAGAAAAACTGGGATCAAATCATCAAGAATCTTCTACAGTAACCAACAAAGAGTAGCTGATCACCTGACACATTAACAAAATGTAGTAACTTGGCATGTAGTAACTTGGAAGGGACCTTAAAGATCATCTAGTTCCAACACCCCTGCCGTGGGCAGGGATACATCCCACTAGATCAGGCTGCCAAAGGCCCCATCCAATCTGATCCTGAACACCTCCAGGGATGGGGCAGCCACAACTTCCCTCAACAACCTGTTCCAGTGCCTCACCATTCTCAGCATGAAGAAATTCTTCCTTATGTCAAGCCTAAATCTGCTCCTCTCCAGTTTATACCCATTACCCTCGTTCTATCACTACAAGCCTTTGTGAACAGTCCCTCCTCAGCTTTCTTGTAGCCCCTTCAGGTACTGGAAGGTTGCTATAAGACCTCCTTGGAGCCTTCTCCACTCCAGGCTGAACAACCCCAACTCTCTCAGCCTGTCCTTGTATGAGAGGTGCTCCAGCCCTCTGATCATCTTCGTGGCCCTACTCTAGACCCATACCAACAGCTGCATATCCTTCTTATACTGAGGATTCCAGAACTGAAATTGGGGATTGCCCCGACCCAGGTATAGGACCTTGCACTTGGCCTTGCTGAACCTCAGGAGGTTCTCAAAGGCCCACTTCTCCAGCCTGTCCAGGTCCCTCTGGATGACATCCTGTCCTTCAAGTGTGGCAACTACACCACTCAGCTTCGTGCCATCTGCAAACTTGCTGAGGATGCACTCAATCTTGCTGAGGATGCACTCAATCTTGCTGTAAATGTCATTGATGAAGATATTAAAGAGCACTGGTCCCAGTACGGACTCCTGAGGGTCATCACTTGTCACGGACCTCCATCTGGACATCAAGCCATTGACCACTACTCTCTGAATGCGACCATACACCCAGTTTCTTATCAACCAAACAGTCCACCCATCCAATCCATATTTCTCCTATTTAGAGAGAAGGATGTTGTGGGGCACCATGTCAAAGGCTTTACAGAAGCCCAGATAGTCCATCTGTCGGTTTACCCGTGTCGACTTCTGTGTTTAACCCATCACAGAAAGCCATTAAGTACCTGCCCCTGGTGAAGCCGTGCTGGCTGCCACTAATTGCTTCCCCATCCTCCACGTGCTTTAGCATAGCTTCTAGGAGTATCTGTTCCGAGATCTCCCAGACACAGAGGTGAGGCTGACAGGTCGGTAGTTGCCAGGGTCATCTTTTCTGTCCTTTAAATGGGGACAATATTACTCTCCTTCCAGTCACCAAAGACTTCTCCTGATTGCCATGACTTTTCAAATATCATGGAGAGTGACTTGGCAACTGTATCAGCCAGTTCCCTCAGGACTCTGGGATGCATTTCATCAGGTCCCATACACTTATACATGCTCAGGTTCCTCAGGTGGTCACGAACCTGATCCTCCTCTACTGTGGGAGGGGCTTCATCCCCCTGGTCACCACCTTGTTGTCCTATAACCCAGGAGGGGTGAGGAGAGCAGTTATCAGTGAAGACTGAGGTAAAAAAGTTGTTAAGTACCTCAGCCTTCTCCTTGTCTGTTGATATGAGGTCATCATTTTCAGCCATCAGTGGGGGTATGTTCTCTTTAACCTTCCTCTTCTGATTGACATACCTGTAGAAGCCCTTCTTGTTAGTCTTCACTTCCATTGCCAAGTTCAGCTCCAGCTGCCCCTTGGCCTTCCCAACCTAGCAGTGTCCCTATACGCTTCTTGAGTCTGACCAGCAGGTCTTGACTCAGCCATGCCAGTTTCTTCCCTTCCCTGACTGATGTCCTACATATGGGGACTGAGTGCTCTTTTTTTTTTCTGGAAAGCATCCTTAAATATTTGCCAGGTCTTTTCTGCTCCCTTGTTCCCCAGTTCTCACCAGTACCGAGTACAGAGGGAGAATAACCTCCCTGGACCTGCTGGCCACGCCATTTCTGATACAAGCCAAGATGCCATTGGCCTTCTTGGCCACCTGGGCACACTGCTGGCTCATGTTCAGTCGGCTGTCAACCAACACCCCCAGGTCTTTCTCCTCCAGGCAGCTCTCCAGCCACTCTTCTCCTAGTCTGTAGCACTGCATAGGGTTGTTGTGCCCCAAGTGCAGGACCCGGCCTTTGGCCTTGTTAAACCTCATGCCATTGGACTCAGCCCAGCGGTCCAGCCTGTTCAGATCCCTTTGCAGAGCCTCCCTACCCTCCAGGAGATCTACATTTCCACCCAGCTTAGTGTCATCCGCAAACAATCACTGCTCTGACCAGAAGGGAGTTCCTCTGATGCACAAGGTATGCTGAAAAACTTCCGTTAAGCCCATTTAGCCCATTCACCATCTTAATAAACCTCACATAAAGACAAAGAACATACTTGCCACCTTCTCTTCTCCAAACACATCTGGTTATAGAGTGACACATACTAAGGGATGAGAAAGGCCTATTGGCTTTATTTATATTAGGAACCCACTCAGGCCTTGGCTTGCAAAGATTCCTGAGGTCTACGAAGACCACATTTAACACATCTCCCTCAGTTTAACTCTGGGCATCGAGTATGTTCATAGCCCTTTCTAGGGAAGTGTCAGACAGCATCCTGGACAAAAATCTAGTCTTGGGTGGCCCAAGTGTTTGCAGAGGACTAGGCATAAAACCACTAAACATTCAAATGCTGAAGAAATGCGTCTTCAGCTATTTCAGATCACATGGTAAGGCTCATCTGTGCCCTCAAAGGGGCTGTTCTGGGCAAGGCAGGTGCTTACAGTTCATGCAGCGCCAGGAATACTGGAATTAAGTTTATTTAGCAGCGCCCACCATTTCACAAGGAGATGACCAAATGCACATTCCACTTTGACTTTGAGTGCAATGGCACCATTACACTGCACATCGGCTCCGTGGTGGACATAGCAGAGCCTCTTGATGAAGCAGTACAAGTAGTAAGCACTATCTCCCACTAGAAAGACAGGAACTGATCCTCTTCCTGTTTGCAAAGAAAGCACTGGTGTTCTGGTGTCCAGGTTCAGAGTTAGAGAAGACACTGCAAATCCTCAAAATTGCTCATTGAAACGTCCACAAAAATCTACCCTGCTGGCCCTGTGGCGATGGTTAGCCACTGGATGGATAGAGACATGGGTCCTGAGGCTCCACAAGGCAAGAGCCACACTACTGAACAGGCTCCTAAAATTTTGTACAGCAATAGGAGACATACTGCCAGCTCATAGTCTAGCATCCATTTCAGCTACGTCTTGATTCTAGGCACAGAATATGCAAGTTTTCCCATCAACCATGCAAAGGCACCCTCTCTTGGATGCAGATCCTTCAGCTGACTGCATATAAAGCAGCTGCAGCAACAAGCACTCCTTGGATATCATTCCACAGATTCCTCATAAAAAGCTACATCCAGGACAAGCATCAGCTTGCTAAGAACGAACTCTGAGAATGGCCAATGTAGCCACAGGATTATGTCCATCTCTTCTACCCTGTGGCACCTTGCGGTGACCACTGTCCAACAGTGAAGTGGACACTGTGGAAAGAGTGCAAGCCAAAATGGTAATTACGCAGGAAAAGCCCCCACATGGTAAGTTATGCCAGTTTCTTTTCTGTTTTCATTCTGCAAATGGATTAAAGAAACTCTCCCCAACCTCCCCCTATAGTTACATGGTCAGCAATTTCTGTAACTACAGAGAAGTTTAATTTGAACAACACAGTAAGAAAGAGGAAAAATAAACTTGAATCAGTGGATAGCTTAGTTAGGCTTATGGTGAAGGTTGGTTTTCCCCATCTGAATATAAAATTCATACATATTTATATACCTATATATATATCTCTCAAGATCAGTTAGAATCCCAAATGGATACTTATGTTAGAATCATGAGTTCAGGAAAATTAATCTTACCATCACAATCCGCTTCATCAGACTTATCTTGGCAGTCAATTTCTCCATTACATCGCAAGTGTGCATCGATACACTGTCCTTTCTCACACTGGAACTGGGATGCAGAGCATATGGGACAATTATCTTCATCACTTTGGTCATCACACTCTGGAAATCCATCACACCGCCACGCCATTGGGATACAGTCAATCTCTCCAGTTGCACAGGTAAACTGGTCTGGGGAACAAGTTGGAGGTTCTGGAGAAAGAGAAAACAAATCACGTGTATATTCAATTTTACCCTTTACAACAGAGGGAAAATGTGACAGACTTTTTCAAGAAAAACACATTTATGCCTGGACTGAAGTTCAATGATAATATTAAGAAGAAAAAATAATTTTGCGCAGAAAGTGAAATTTTGCCAACTTCATAATTAAAATTGGATGCATGCTGACTGAAGAAGTGTGCTGTAGCAGGTGAGCACTAAACTAAGGACAGGACTACAAACACTTACTTTGGCTTGAACATCTACCTTTGCAAGACACTGTCATACACATAAATTCAAATGAATACAGAAATTTAAATGAATACTCAATTTCTGATTGCAAACCATATTCTACACAATTCTAAAACATGTAATTACATTATCCTGGAATAATTCTTCATTTAAAAAACTTGACATGTTGAGTTAACTGGCAATGAATAAACTTAAAACATATAACGTCTGTTTCTACAATATGTTCCTGTTTTTTCAGTGGCTTATCCACAAACAAATTTCCGAGTCAGTGGAGTTGTGCTGTGCTGTTCTTGGTGCAGAGAGCATGAGAATGTGTATCATAGTCATATTGTCCTGTGCCAGGAGCGGGGGTCAGGTAAGCAGCTGAGGCCAGAGACTCCACATTTCTGGAGTGATGCAATTTGATTATTTAATGATAAAAAAGCTTCTCACAGTGATCTTCGGAGACCTCACCTATGAGTGGATGCACTGTGTAGGACCTCCAATTGCTCGGACAGGCTTTCCAAATCCTTGCTGCAAAAAAAGGGGCTCCCCAGCGACTGCGGATCTGGATGATGATGATGATAGGGCAATTGGTGATGTATCTTTCTTAATTACTATACTTATACTCTTGCAGTAATGATTAGATGCATTGCCTTGAAAGCTGTTAATTGTTAACTTGTTAATCACTACTTATTATTTGTTAAACTTCTTGTTGTAATAAGCTAAGTAAAACCTGATTTCACAGAGTATTTGAGAGTCTGGGCTTTTATGCTGATTGTATTTTGTGCTTAGCACCTTGTGCTAAAACAGTGGGACATAAGAATCTCTTTTGACCACGTGTGCAGCAACTGTACAGCAAGAAATATAAGTAGATTGATTCCTCTCTCACTGCAGCTGTAACCCTCACTACTCAAAACAACATAGTGTGTTGTGGCCATAGGAAAGAAAACAGTTTATAATGTCTGTCCCATGGGAGGTCAAAGTTCAGCCAGAAATAAAATCCACAGCAAAGTGAATACATAAAAAGAAGTAAAGAAGACAGACAGAACCAAATGTTTTAAGATACGATGCCTCTTAAAACGAAACAATCGTTTGTTTTGTTTTTAATCCCCTCTGCAAGTGTAATAACATTTTTTCAAAAATCCTGGGATTGTGAAAGAGAAGTCTAGAGGAAAAGTCTACCATGTGGAAAGAGAAGAGCTCCCTTAATTTAAAAAGGACTGCAACAGAGCTTTTGGCCAACATTTAATAACTAGAAAGTACAGTGTTTCATGTTATGAGGCAAAATTAATTTTAAAGACTGGAGTATCACACAATTTCTGCTGCTAGGTCATCACAGGTTGACGCAAAATGATCTTACAAGCATTTGTTTAAAGCACAAATCTGTCCCATCATACAATTACAAAACTCTCAGACGATTCAAGTTTTTAAGGTCAAACAAGAATATTCTGCTCACAATGGAAAGTCACATATGTCCAAAAAGCTGAAGCAGAAAACTGGTGGTAGAAGAATCAAATATCAATTTAACACATGATACAACACACCACGTGTAGGAAAACACTGTGTGTAAATGCACATTTCGGATTGGAATGCAACTTCAACCCCTGTCTTGATGTAAGTTGCTTAGCAGTACTTTTAAACATAACTCACCTCCACATGTTAAGAGATTCTGTAGCAGCACAAGGTGCTCGGGGCACGAGCATCTTGGAGTGCCATCCCCTTTGGCAATGCAGATGTGCGAACACCCACCATTGTCACGGGAGCATGGATGCACAGCTGGAGAAACACACAGAAAAGAGTAGAGGCAGCATAAAAGAAATCATTACTCCTATCTAGGGCAAACTCACAAAATCACTCACAAACTACTTCTGTTTGAGTAACCAAGATTTCACTAGAAATTAATAGAAAGGCAAACACAGGATTTTTTTGTTCAGTGCTGAACAGTTAATTTATACTGCACAAGGATTGCATTTCTTCTGGTCACGGTGATATAGAGACCTTTAAATGATTTCCGAAAAGAATCTGGGAGCTCAGCTGAAGAGAAATAAGAACGTGAACTGGAGAAGGTTGCATTTACATCATATCTAGACATCCCACCTGCATTTCTAGGGCAGCGGGACATTAAGAATTAACATTTGTCACTGCAGAATGCTAGTCCCTAAAACCCTCAGGAATTCTCCTTTAAGAGTTCCAAACAGAATCACTCTAAATGAACATTAGGTGGATAAGAAACAGGTGCAGAAAAGTGTGGCCACTGTTTGAGGACCCAAGCACAACACAGTCAGAAGAGACTCAGATTCCTGCCTAACTTATTTGAGCTGACAATCAAGCATCTGCTGAACATGATGCTGCTGTACAATGCATTTCTCACTACTAGTAAGGACCAAGAATTTCCACAGGGAAGAAATGGTCTAGATATTACAATTTCTGCACCAAAATTGTTTTGCATCTGTTCAGGCTTTTCAGACACCTGCTTTCACTTTGAACAAATACATCAATTTAATACAGTGTTGCAGACATTATTGTTTGAGGCATAGGTTGCTAGCAAAAAAGTACGCGTGTACACTTGTGTGGGCATGCACATGTGTGTATGTATTTTTACTTCCCTGTTGTAACAGAAGTCACCTATGTGGAATAGTTCTCAGCTGCAAAGGTGTGAATTAAAAGAAACACTACTCTTACCATAAAAAATAAACATTTTTTTAAAACCACATGGGATATAAAGTAATCTGGTTTTTTTAACAGTGCAGAGAATTAAATAAAAAATTCTTTTTGCATAATTCAGTATCACTATTGAAATACACAAAAATTACGAGAAATGGTACAGAAGAAGAAAAACTTGAATATTGGGAAAGAAAAAACACCGGGATGAGGATGCCCACTGGACAATGTTATTACAGTATTCAGCTGGATGAGGATTTTGACAGTGAGAGACATCAGATATTAAAATAAACTCACAGAATTCCTCCATATCAAGCTCTTCCACAGCATGAATGCCTGTTAGGTGAGCAATTCGGCCTTGAATTCTAGTCCTTTTGTACCCATTCACTTTCTCAACTCTCTCAATCATCTGCTGCTGACGATCAATCCAATACAAGTGATTCCCCAGCACAGTGAGTCCCATGGGCTGAAGGATGTTGGAGTCCTCCAGAGTCACACGGTTAGCACCTGAGATGAACAAAGACAAAGACTAGTTTTACACCAGTTGACTTTTAACTTCTGTTTTCCTAAAACAAAACCCCAACCAAACCCGATCTAACCCAAGCCATGAAAATAATTAGCTATAAGCTCACTAGATTCATTTGTCTATGCAGACTAAGGCTCTACTTGATCAGCCTTATCTCAGGTAAATGCAGTTAGCTGTCATTTCATGATGGCAAGCAGATACAAGCTAAAGACACTGGTCAGCCAGCCACAGGCAGCTTCATTTTGACATGCTCTGTTACATGCAACTGTGTGGAGCTGCTAAAAGGCTGTGCCACCAATACAGACTCAGCTCTAGCATCAAAATTTTTACAATACATTCACACACTGAGCATTGTACTTTGTTGGAATCTACAAGCAAGAGTAAAATACAGTAAATGGGCTTCGCTGCTAAAATGCTCATAAAATACATCCATTGTGCAAAGAGTCAAGTACACAAAATTCTGTCTTATGCTATATGACAACCACTGACACATCATCACAAAAGAAAAGCTCATATTCTAAAAGCAACATTTCTTCTTCCAGACTTCTCTTTTTACTTCAGTAATCGACCAGAAAATTCAAACTTTGAGTAACTCAGTATTCCTTAAACAGGAACATTATCAGGTTTTCTGCTCTACAGAAATGTGTAGAAATCTGCTCTCAGACAATGTGTAAAAATCAGCTTAAGTAAAAATGTGTTTATGGCTGCTTTTACCTATAATTGCTTGTATTCTTCTACTTTGTGCTACCCTACACTTAGCAGCATTTAATTGTTGCTTTATTTAATGCTTCGAGGGTAAACAAGAGATTCCAAATTATTCTATTAATTCACAGAAAGCATTTTGAGTCTCTGTATGCCTACGTATACTGGATATATTTGATTTTAAAAATGAGGAATTAAAACAGAATTGGAACATGGTGCTTCTGCTGCCCTCAGATATCACTTCGTAATAAAGACCTTATGTCTGCTTGCATTTAAAAAACAAAAGGTTTGAACATCTACACAAAATCAGATTATAGAATCCAGATACAAAATAAAAATTCTCTACAAACACTGGATTCAACTAATTTCTTGCATAATTCATGATACAGAGCTCAGTCAAGAACAAGAACGCAGCATTTATTTCAATTACAGGTTCTATTATTTTTGCACATAAAGTTATGCCTGCATTGACTCTTGCTTGACTGTCATGACAAACCATGTGCATTTAAATCAAATTTGGTTGTGGAGTGATCAAAATTCTTGGACTTGCAATTGGAGCTTTAGTTCTTTAGTCCTGAATTTCTTTTGTTTCTAAACCAATAAGGCAGACATCCTTGTTTCATTCTATTTTCAGAAGAAACATGTATGTGACAGTACAGTCCTGGCATCTGATGCATCTATTATTGTACACACTTTCAAGGTATCATCAGATTTTACTCTTGTAAAAAGTCTTTTACTCCTGCAAAGAGTAAAAGAATATAATAGATGCACCTGCACTACTTTCACTAAGTGCGCACTAATCTCTCCAGCAAAGCAGTTCCTGAGATGATGTTCTTCTCCTAAATAGGACTTACAATTTAGAATTATTAGGAAACATTTTGACAGAAGAAGATTCTCAGCGAGCAAAGCACAAGCACTTTGCTCATTCATCCTGCAACCTCCTGAGCACTCTTAGCTTCTATCAACTTCAGTGTCATTGGATTTTCAAAGACAACTTCCTTTTGCCAGACTAAGCCTCACATTTTGACCCCAAACCAAATTTTTTAGCTACTTTCATAATATCACAAGACTAGGAAAGCTTCATGTCAACTCAATATAAAGAAAACTCCTGCAGCACTAATGATTTTTTAAGTGCTAAATTGCTCATCCATTTAAGCAATCTGGTTTCCTGAAGAATATCTTGAAGGCATCCTCAAATCATGAACAGATGAGGTGTCAGATGACACACGCAAACTAGCAGTCCTGATAGAATCCCAGCCTGTTTGAATCACGGGTTGGGTTGGAAGGGACCTTAAATATCATCCAGTTCCAACCCCCCATGCTACAGGCAGGGACACCTTCCACTAGATCAGGTTGCTCAAAGCTTCATCCAACCCGGCTTTGAACTCCTCCATGGATGGAGCAACCATGACTTCTCTGGGCAACCTGTCCAGTGCCTCACCACCCTCACTGTAAAAAAATTTCTTCCTAATATCTAACCTATACCTCCCCTCTTGAAGCTTAAAACCACTACACCTCATTCGATCACTTAAATCCCTGATAAGAGCTCCTCCCCAGCTTTCCTATGGGCCCCCTTTAAGTAACGGAAAGGCTGCTATAAGGTCTCCCTGTAGCCTTCACTTCTCTAGGCTGAACAAGCCCACCTCTCTCCAGCCCTCTAATCATCTTCGTGGCCCTCCTCTGGACTCATTCTAACAGATCCACGGCCTTCCTGTGCTGTGGACTCCAGAACTGAATGCAATACTTCAGGTGAAGTCTCACAAAAGCAGAGTTGTTGGGCAAAATTAACTCCTTCAACCTGCTGGTCATGCTTCTTGTGCAGCCCAGGATTTGGCTGGCTTTCTGAGCCACAAGTGCACTTTACTGCCTCATGTTAAGCTTCTCATCCACCAGCACCCTCAAGTCCTTCTCCTCAGGGACACTCTCAATCCGTTCTCCTCTCAGTCTGTATCTGTGCTTGGAATTGCCCCCACGCAGGTGCAGGACCTTGCACTTGGCCTTGTTGAACTTCATGAGGTTCGCACAGGCCCACCTCTCAAGCCTGTCCAGATCCCTCTCTACGACATCCCTTTCCTTCCATGTGTCGACCAAACCACACAGCTTGCTGTCACTGGCAAACTTGCTGAGGGTGCACTTAATGCCACTGTTCACGTCTGTGACAAAGATGTTAAACAACACAGGTCAAATACCAAACCCTGAAGAATACCACTCATTATCAGTCTCTACTTGGATATTGCGCCATTAACCACAGCTCTTTAAGTACGACTATCCAGCCAATTCCTCATTCACTGAGTGGTCCATCCATCAAATCCCTGTGCCTCAGCAGAGTTCCCAGGAGGATCTGCTCCATTGTCTTGCCACACACAGAGGTGAGACTGACCAGCCTGTAGTTACCCGGGTGTTCCTGTTTCCCTTTTTAAAAACTGGAGTTATATTTCCTCTTTTCCAGTCAGTGGGAACTTCATCAGACTGCCATGACTTCTCAAAGATGATGGATACTGGTTTAGCAACTTCATCTGTCAGTTCCCTCAGAACCTGCGGATGCATCTTATCAGGTCCCACGGACTCGTGCACCATCAGGTTCTTTAGATGGTCTCATACCCCATCTTCACCTACAGTGCGCAGTTCTTTCATCTCCCAGTCCCTGCCTTTGCCTCCTGTGACTTGGGTGATGTGGCCTGTGCCCTTCCCAATGAAGACTGAGGCAAAAAAGTTGTCGAGTACCTCAGCCACCTCCATATCCTGTTGGAATAGCCTCTCAAATCCAGGCTTAAAACAGGCATTCAGTAGGTTTTGGGTCTGTACATCAAGTAGCATCTTCTTTCTCCCTCATCTGCAAGAAGCTGAACACTGGTGATTTGGGAAGCTGCTGCAGATAGCACTGGACAAGTTAATTAATCCATACTATAATTCCATTGGATTTGATCTTGATTAAAGGACAATCCAAATTATTAATAAGTAACTTTTAGAAGGAGAGGTAAAGGGCACCTATAGCACTGGATGACACTACTAAATCGTTGTTTAGAAGAATTATCAAAATTAAAATCTCAATCTGAATAAATAAAAGGACATTTTCAACAGATATGGTTAGACAAAAGAAAACACGTAAAAAGTAAAGATGCGTTGAATTTCCATAGATATTAAATACTTTGATCCCCAGAATGAAACAGATGTGTAGTCCTTTCAAGACGGACATTGATAATTAAATGTAAAGAACATTAAAACGGAACGACACACAGTTCATCTATTAAAAGCCTAATTGAAAACCAAGTATGTTTTCACTGCAGTCATTTTACCTTTTGAGTCACTTCAGCAATAATATAGAACACTACTTGACTGGTATGGCGAAGTATTTGCAGATGGCTTATGAGTGTCTAAAAAGACGCAAAAACTTCATCTGAAAAATTCAAGAACCTTGTAAAGAAAACTCTTAGACAGCTTTCTAGTTCCTTCATCTCTCTCTGAAAGCTAAGCATTGGTTGTCTGACATTATTCCATGATATAGCAGGATGCTGTTAATCAGGGTGTAGTCCAAGCTGAAAAAATCCCACATCATCTACCCAAGCCTAGGAGGACATAAGGCTGTCTAGATCAGTTTAACTGATCACAAAGCATGCTGTACAAAATTTTGGTCTGATTTATTCAGCTGCTTCATTTTTTAAAGGAACTAATTCAAGCCAACATCCAACATGACTTCGGCTGTCAAATTTCTTCTGGAGCTGTGATGCATGACTACAAAACATTCTGAATTAACTCATTTGAAAAAATAAACAGTTCAGTGAATCAAATTACAGTGAGCTCAGCTGGATCAAATACAACCACAGTTTTCTGGCTAGGTGATACATATCCTTTAGTTAATAAACATTGTTCTCTTTCAATCCTGTAGCTTTTCGCTGCTTTTATCTTACCTACAGGGTTCGATTCTTTAGCTGTGACCCCATCAAATAAATGTGCACTAAAAGCTTTGATTCAATACTATCCAAAGAAAGTTTAGTTTTCCCTGTAAAATGATCCAAGGAATTGGATTAAAATATATATCCATTATGCAAACATATGCATAAGTGCAGTTTTAATGTCACGAAAAAGAAGAATGCATACAAAGGAAACTGCAATCACAGGATACCACTACAAGCATGTGATTGCCGTAGCCGCCAATTTATTCAATATCATTTACTTAAGTCCTATTGTCAGGCCTTATTCATTCAAGACTTAAATCTAAAACAATAATAAACAGACTGCTCCACATTTTATGTTGTTCTATGCAAGGACATAGTCCATCTTCCAGCCTGTAACATAACAAGCAAGAAACACCTGCACTTTGCTTGCCCCCATCTGCTAGATGTGACTCCACCTTGCATGTGTGCTAAATCAAACGGGGAAAAAAGGATGCTTACGTACATTAAGCAGAACACCTAGGCATACAGCCTGCTGTATGCTACATTTTCATTAAGTAATGCGGCTATTACATTTATCAGTAGCAGCACTAGTGACTGATCCCATCCTCCCTTTATTAATTTCTCCCCAGTATGTTTCCCTTCGCCCAAAGTACATGATTTCCACATAATCTTCTCTGTTGCCTTTTTTCTCTCTCTTGCATCTGTGGATAAACCTTTAGTCACAATAACTGCATGATCTGTCGCTTTTTTTCTTGTCCTTTTAATTTCTGGATTTCCTCCTACAGCATTTCTCCTTTCATCACTAGACAAAACCCTCTCAGTATCTCTAATGCATTTCATGTTGTGTGTCCCACTCTGTCAATGTTTTCTTCTGTTTCGTAGGCCAAGTGCTGTCTCCCTCCTATCTTCTTTCCTCCTACAAATTTTTGTCAGTTCTCTGACACCTATTCTGGATTGGACATTTCACAGCTACACAGGCAGTTTGACAATACCCCTCTATCCAGCTCAACAACTGATGAAAGACAGGGGCTGCTTTATCTTCTCAGCTCCAGTTTTAAGGTTTTTTTCTCCTCTCTGGCAGAACAGATACGAATCTGACTTTGCGTCAGTATTAGATGCTCAAATGTGAACTGTCCTTGTGAAAAAATAAATAGATTTCTTCTGGTTTAGTTCACTGTCTCACTACAACACACAAGAAAGACCGCATGGCAAGAAGATAAGAGCCACCAAAAATTAGAGAATCAGTCTTTTATAGCAAATACCAATCACTAGAATAGCCTAGCTTCTACTCCCTTACACTAATTCACTTCTCTCTGTACTTCCTCTACGAGTTTAATCTCCTGATACACAGATGATGATGGGAGTGTGAATTACAAGTCAGAAAGCAGGGCCCTTGGATCACTCACCAAATGAGCGAGCCTGTTTCTCCACTTCTTCAGGTGCTTTTAAAAGTCAGTGATGAAAAGCCCTCTCTAGACCTATGAGGTGCTATTGCTAGGAACATGGGGTGATGCTTTATTTTATTAATAAGGGAAAACTGCAGTGAGCTGACATCTCTCTCGTTTTGCAACACTGCAAAACATATGAGCTGCCTTATCATCCATTTTAGAAGAAACACATTCCCCTTCCTGCTGTTTGTTTCAAGCTACTCTGATTTACTAAGGTGTAAAATTCACAGAAACTAAAATCAAACAGTTGTGCAAACTTTTCAGACCATAAGGGGAAAAAAAGAAAAGGGTACAGGGGAGGTGATTTAGGGGTTCCATGAGTGGCAACACCTATTTAAATCTGATCTTCCAAAAGTTGCTCTCAGAACATATCAAAAGTCAAATGGCTCTCTCAAATGGTGGCAATCATTACAGAAATGTTTATACCCACCACATCAAAGATGGGAGCCCACCAGCAATTGTTATCTGACTGCCTACACAGAACTGGCAACAGTGGAGATAGAAGTTACTGGGGTCAGCATCAAAGAGGGAATAATGTCCTATAATATGCACAGTCTGCTCCAAATGTTTAACTGCATACCACATACCTGACAAGTCACAGCTTTCGATGCGCTTTAGATCTGCATCCACCCAGAAAAGCTTTCCAAGTTTGTTGTCAATCACCAGTGCTACTGGTCGGATCAACCCAGTTGTAAAAAGCACTTCTCTCTCTGTACCATCAAGTGCTGCACGCTCAATCTTAGGAGCTCGCTCTTGCATGTTGGTGAAGTACATGTACCTGAGAACAAAGACAACAGTCACTTAACTGAGAGTTTCAGAAGGGAGTCAACTCACCTTTGCACACAGATTCTATGTTGTAAGTGGGAACTGTTTACACAGGGATGACTGTGGTGACTGTTTCTCCTACCTGCAAACATCCAGATCTGTCAGCTGCAGAACACCAAAACCAATGATATAAAAACAACGATATCTCTGCTGGTTTTCCTACTAGATAGTGGGGCTGTGGGCTTAAGCAGTGAACAGGATAAGGTGGGCTTGCTCTGCTTTCCCTACCTGAGATAGTTCCTCACTATAACTAATGATATGGTTGTGTGAACGTCTAAGTTGGCGTATCAGAGTAGGCAGCAATGGAGAGAAGCAGCTCAATACCTTTAAAAGCCAGAACTGGACAAACAGTTGCCTCCTTCCTGAACAATTAAATATGCAAAAAATTCCCTTTTAAAAAAATACAGATGCAACACCGAGTCACACACGCAGCTGACATACATCCCAAGAGCGCTGTGTACAAGGTACAGAAAGCAATCTCACCCTCGTTCTGCGTTCACTACAATGGCTCTGGGCTTGTCATGATCCCCTCGCAGCACCATCCCAATTGACTCGCCGTTCAGCCTGTGGACATTGACTGAATTTGTGGCCTCACAGGTCCAGTACAAGGTATGGCTGTATATGTCGATGCTGAGGTCATGTGGCTGCTTCTCTGGGTTCTGACTTTGGTTCGGAGTACCCATGACAGTGAAAGGCTGCAAGAAAGCATATGGGGAATAATTTCCACTAATCATTCTGATTATGGCTGAAGAACACTGATTGAACAGAAAGCACGGTTTACCCACCTGACAGTCCAGAAACACTAAAAACCACCCACAAGGAAACAGCAAATACTAGAAATGAGAGACGGCTTAACAAAAAATAAAGAAAGATTTGATTCAAACTCTAGATTAAAGGAAAAACATTTGGACAAAAACTGTTAGATTATGGCAAACTCCCATGAAAGCAGTTGTGGGGCCTCCTATAAGTAGACTTAATAAGTAGGAGCCAGAAGAAACTGATACTGAATGTTTATGCATGGAAGAATCTTGAATGAAACAATGCAAGAAACAAGGCAGCCTTCTAGCCAGGCCTGCACTGTTATACAGTCAGCTGAACAAATCTTTCTGGCCAAAGTCTCCTTACTTTATTACTTGTAATGTATTAGATATTGACTTTCTTTATGTCCTACCTTCTCTTAAAAACTAAAATCTTTTAATGAAACTTAGTTCTGTATGCTTAAGTGTCAAATGGGTACAGGTCTGCCTCACAGCCATACTAACAACATCACCTTGCTTTCACCCTCACATCTTTATGACAGACCTTACAAAGTTTGTTGTTATTGCCAAGTTCCGGGAATCATTACCCTCAACCCCTCCCAATCTAACTAACATACTGTTTACTACACATTTTAACTCTATGTTGAACACTAACATAGACTTCAATACTTTATTTCTGTGAAAAGAAGTAGGGCATAAAAAGAAATCCATAAAGGAAAATAATCTTTTTATTGTTTATTCAACATTACACAGGGTCCACTAGGGTACAGTCAAACCCAGTGCTATTTGGACAGTAATACTACTGGCAGGATTGCCATCATCGAAGTAGCCTTCAAAGGTGACTTCTTCTGGTGACATGATAAAGGTGAGAGGAAAGCAGTGGCTTCCTTAAGTGTCCTAATAAGAGTGCTCCAAATTGAAACACAAAGACAGTACCAGAAAAAGTTCATATGGGTCAAGAAAGCTAAAGACACCATTCCATGCTCAGCTTAAGTCAAATTAATCACCCAACACAGTATTACTTGTGAAAGTTATATTTCACAGAATCATAGAATCACCAGGCTGGATAAGACTTACCGGATCATCAAGTCCAACCATTCCTACGAAACACTAAACCATGCCCCTTAGCACCTCGTCCACCCGTCCCTTAAACATCTCCAGGGAAGGTGACTCAACCACCTCCCTGGGTAGCCTGTTCCAGTGCCCAATGACCCTTGCCGTGAAAAATTTTTTCCTAATGTTCAGCCTAAACCTCCCCTGGTGGAGCTTGAGGCCATTCCCTCTCGTCCTGTCCCCTGTCACTTGGGAGAAGAGGCCAGCACCCTCCTCTCCACAACTTCCTTTTAGGTAGTTGTAGAGAGCAATGAGGCCTCCCCTCAGCCTCCTCTTCTCCAGGCTAAACAACCCCAGCTCTCTCAGCCGTTCCTCATAAGGCCTGTTCTCCAGCCCCTTCACCAGTTTCATCGCTTTCCACAATTTGGTTTTAAGCCTCCATGTTTTGCACAGTGAAATACAGGCTTTTAATTTTTATATAAAGCTTTATCTCTATTTTGCTTCTTTAGGCTGCCTGAAATTTTTTCCTGAAATCAAAGGTAACATTACACATGTATGAAATTTATATGCAAATTTAGTAAAATTAATTAAATATAGTTAGTGAAAATTGGAAAGTCAAAATTTGCAGGGGATCTGTCTTCAAAGTTGTGTGATCAAGGTACGGGAAGACATAGAGCAAATCAATCTCCATTGCAATTTGCACCTAGCAAGTACCAAAGAGAAGCTAGACTACAACAATTAGCACCTAGCTGCCGAAAAGCAATAATAAAACTTTCTCAATCCAGCTAGCTGCTCATGCCAAAATACCTCCTCCCCATCTTAAAAGAAATGGCCAAGAGAATAAAACTGGCATCTCTTCCATTAAAGAAACCCTAAAACCTCTATGTCTCAGATGCGTGAAGAGACCAGTTCATTTCCATTGACATCATGTCATACTGTTCAGATACAAGTGCCCAAGGACTATGAAGATATAACTTGCCCATTTGTAATTTCATTTTACATTTTTATCCAAAGCACAGTTTTTAAAGAATCTGTTATCTTGACCTGAGAGTTATGCTATCTTAATACATAACACTGCCCAGAAGAACAGTACACTTTTCACTGTTGTGTGACTATTTAGTGTAAAAGAATAATGTCCCCAACTCAGCAAAAAAAGCAAGAGGCTAAGCCTATCCCTGTTCGGCACGGCAATCAACTCTACATTTACTCAGGATTTAACAACAGATTGGATAGCTGAGAGGTTTCATATTGAGAGAGCTTTACAATGATGACAAATTTATCACAAAATTGGCATGCACAATACTCATTTTAAAATATATTTTATCTGTCCAGAGTATAAATAGTGAGTCTGCCTCACTTCAGTGCCCATCCTTAACTAAAGTCTGCAATTCAAGGCTTATAGTTTCAAATACGTATGATGTACTGTATTACTACTACACTTCTTTGTCTATAAATGAAAACCATGATCCTAAAAGCCTTCAGCAACTTTCACATATAAATAGAATATACATGAACAAGTGCTGGGAAGAGTAAAGTTTAAACTGATATCAGATACTTTGGTGCAGAGGATGAAACGCGAATGTCAAGTATGAAGTACAAAGCATACAAAAAGACTGACCAAAACTATATACACCATGTAAACTTGCCTGGGTGCCATCATCTTTGGCTCTCTTTATTATATTCTGACGTCCATCTACCCAGTAGATTAATTTATCTAAGGGATCATAATCAATAGCCTTGACATTCCTTAGACCATGCATAGGCAGGATGATATCTGGGCTTTGCTGATCATCTGGTACCATCCGGCTGATTGCAGATTTCTGGCTGAACAACAGGAAGCTGGCAGGGGCTGAAACAAGTCAAAGCAGAAAGCATAAGAAAATGCAACCCACGTGGTCAAAAGTACATACACACAGAAGACAAAGAATATTCAGGTCAAAATCCCAGAGAGAGAATTATGTTTACAATGAAAACTAAGGTAATTTGTCATTGAAGATTTTTGCTATTAATTTAAAAATTGTTCTGTGTGTACTTCCAAAGTGTAAATGTGCACACAGAATCACAGAATAGTTTGGGTTGGAAGGGATCTTAAAGATCATCCAGTTCCAACCCTCCTGCTGTGGGCAGGGACACATCCCACTAGGTCAGGCTGCCAAAGGCCCCATCCAACCTGGCCTTGACACCTCCAGGGATGGGGCATCCACAGCTTCCCTGGGCAACCTGTTTCAGTCCCTAACCACTCTCATCATGAAGAAATTCTTCCTTACGCCAAGCCCAAATCTGCTCCTCTTCAGTTTATACCCTTTCCCCCTCATCCTATCACTACAGCCTTTGTGAACAGTCCCTCTCCAGCTTTCTTGTAGCCCCCTTCAGGTACTGGAATCTTATGATCTCCTCGGAGCCTTCTCTCCTCCAGGCTCAACAACTCCAACTCTCTCAGCCTGTCCTCTTCTGGGAGGTGCTCCAGCCTTCTGGTCATCTTCGTGGCCTTACTCTAGACGCATTCTAACAGCTCCATATCCTTCTTATCTTGAGGATTCCAGAACTGGACACAGTACTCCAGAGGAGGTCTCAGAAGAGAGGAACAGAGGGGCAGAATCACCTCCCTCGACCTGCTGGTCACACTTCTTTTGATGTAGCCCAGGACACAGTTGGCCTTCTGGGCTGTGAGCGCACACTGCTCATGCCGCGCTTCTCATCAACCAGCACCCCCAAGTCCTTCTCTGCAGGGCAGCTCTCAATCACATCATCCCCCATTCTGCACTGAAATCAGGGATTGCCCTGGCCCAGGTGTAGGACCTTGCACTTGGCCTTGTTGAACCTCATGACGTTCTCACAGGCCCAATTCTCCAGCCTGTACACCCTCACCCAGAAAGTAATTGAAAATAACTTTTTTCCCTATGTGGAATTTAAGTAAAACCAGTAACAGCAGACCATACACAGTCAAAGGTTTTCCTATATTATCATAGAATCGTTTAGGCTGGAAAAGACCTTTAAGATCATGGAGTCCAACCATAAACCTAACACTGCCAAGTCCTCTAATAAACCGTGTCCCATCTTTAAAATACCTCCAGGCACAGTGACTCAACCCATCCCCAGGCAGCCTATTCCAATGCTTGACAATCCTTTTGGTAAAGTAATATTTCCTAATATCCAATCTAAACCCTCCCTGGTGCACCTTGAGGCCATTTGCTCTCACTCTATAGCTTGTTACATGGGAGAAGAGTCCAACACCCACCTCGCTACAACCTCTTTTCAGGTAGTAATAGTGATAAGGTCTTCCCTCAGTGTCCTTTTCTCCAGACTTAACAACCCCAGTTCCCTCAGCCGCTCCTCTTAAGACTTGTTCTCCTGACCCTTCAACCGCTTTGTTCTTCTTGTAATGAGGGGCCCAAAACTGAACATAGTATTCAAAGTTGCGGCCTCACCAGCACCAAGTAAAGGGGCACAATCACTTTCCCACTCCTGCTGACCACACTAATTCTGATACAAGCCAGGATGCTGCTGCCCACCTGGGCACATGGCTGGCTCGTGTTCAGCTGGTTACTGACCAACACTCCCAGGTCCTTTCTGATGGGCAGCTTTCCAGCCACAATTCCCCAAGCCTGTAGCACTACATGGGGTTGTTGTGACCCGAGTGCAGGACCCAGCACTTGTCCTTGTTAAACCTCATACAACTGGCCTTGGCTTGTCTAGATGCTTCTTGTAAAGCCTTCTTGCCCTCAAACAGATCAACACTCCTGCCCAACCTGATGTCATCTGTAAACTTACTGAGGGTGCACTTGATTCCCTCATTCAGATCATTGATAAAGATATTAAACAAAACCAGCCCCAACACTGAGCCCTGGGGAACACCACTTGTAACAGACTGCCAAATGGATTAAACTCCATTCACCAGCACTTTTCAGGCCTGCCCACCCAGACAGTTTTTTAACTAGTGAATACCCATCCAAGCCACGAACAGTCACTTTCTACCAGAGAATGCTGTGGGAGACAGTGTCAAAGGCTTTACTGAAGTCCCGGTAAACAACATCCACAGCTTCTCCCTTGTCCACTGAGCAGGTTACCTTGTCATAGAAGACCAGATTAGTCAACTAGGACCTGCCTTTCATAGCCCCATCCTTTCATTAGTTAAAATTTCCTTATATGCTAATGTGCCAAGATGCTCAGGGCTTTCATGGTTTATTTTTTCATAGAATCATAGAATCATAGAACAGTTTGGGTTGGAAAGGACCTTAAAGATCATCCAGTTCCACCCCCTGCCATGGGCAGGGACACCCCCCACTGGATCAGGCTGCCCAAGCCCCATCCAACCTGGCCTTGAACATCTCCAGGCAACAGTCCATTTTCTATTCATCTGCTATTTTTACTAGAAACTTAAATTCTTATTGGATAACCAGTGAACTGGCAGGCTCATAATATCATATCCAGGAGGAAAACAAACATATATATATTTCAAGTGCATGGGCACCTTGCACAGACTATTTACTAGATGTTATTTTTGCTGACTTTAGTAAACACTTAAGGGAAAAAGATATCTTCTGTTTAGATTTTTTTCCCACCCACCTACACACTTAAGTAAGGACTAGGAAAGCTCCAATCACACAAATCACTTAGAAAGAACTTCTAGTAAAACAAGAAAGATCAGACTTGACAGCACTATTATTTCTAAGATTTGAAATACAAATCTTCAGCCATAGTTCACGTCACAAAAATAGATATAAAACTCCATACTCTGTCCCCATATTTAAAGATTACTTCTAAAGCCAGAACATTTGAAATGGACTTGTGATATCCTTTTCCTTTCTAAACTGAAAGGGATCACAAGTACCTGGGAGCCACAAGCACTGAAGACCATAGTAGCAAACAAAAAAGCTTACAACTACAGTTCCTGCTGTTGGGATCCAAGGTGTAATGAGCAGCACAGCCACATCTAAATCCATTTGGTATGGCAAGGCACAAGTGACCACAGTGGCCATTATTTTGCACACAATCATTCAAGCCATCCTGACGTGAAGAATGGAAGACTAATATATCCATCACAAAATCCAAATGGCCCTGAATAAGCGTTCTGTTCTTCCCACTGGTCTTGTCTGCTCTTTCTATGCTGTGAAGATTCCAGTCTGTCCAGTAGATGTAGTCACTGTATTGGGTTAATCCGAACGGATGAGGTAGATCATCTGCTATTATTTCTCGTTCTTGCCCTGCAAAAATAAGGATAATTAACCAAAGGACAGTTCCCGAGTTATGAAATGAGAAGTGTGACCAGCATAAAGAAAAAGTTTTTTCTTCCCTTTTTAAAACAAAACCTCATTTCCTGAGCCAGCATCATGGGATTCATTATTAAACAGTATCTGCTCAAGCAGCATCTGCTGAACAACTGCATTCAAAAACCTTACCCCAAAACTCTTTTGCCTACAGAGCAATTTGAAACTGTGCCAGTGTATCATCATTCAAATAAATATCACTATGCTTAATATGTGCTTAATATTATATCTTACATATTATTATATCAATATGCTTAATATATGCCTAATAGTATACCTTATATATTATTATATATAAATTTAAATATGTCTAAGTATAAATATCTCAAATATAAATATTTAAGCATATATTAAGTACAATATATGCGTAAATAAATATATGCTTAAATAAATACCTCATGCTTATCATCCCAAACAGATATTGGAAAACATATTCAAGAATAGTATTAGTCCCAGGAATCGCTTTGGCCATTAAAACCCCCAATTAATATGCACAAAATAAACAACACACAATAAACTTGAGATTCACATAGAACAGCTATGAGAAATTACAATATTTCACTCAAGAAACACAAATATTTTGCAGTGCAATTTAACATATGACTACCCCAAGAGATTAGGAAACCATTTGTTTGGCAGAAGTCCTAATAATCCCACGCTCAGTCGCTCAGTTAGCAACGTTCATAACAGATTTAACACCTTCCAGAGCAATATCACAGAATCACAGAATCACAGAATAACCAGGTTGGAAGAGACCCACCGGATCACCGAGTCCAACCGTTCCTACCAAAATACCAATAGATGACTTCTGCCAGAGATACACTACTGGAGCAGATAAAGTCCTACAGTAAACCACCTTCCTAAATTTTTCAAACATAAATTTCTATGAATCTTTGCCATTTTATATCAAATGAAGATGTTACTTTCATCGGCATCATCTCCTCCTGCTTGCTCAATGCAGAGTCCACAAAATATCCCATTTTAATTCCCCCGCCCTACTTTCCATAATGCTCTCTTCCATTTGGCCAAGACTAGAGAAGGAATGAAAACATCAAAAACTAGAATATGAAGACATTTCCCTACAAATCATCAGAACTAAATATAAAAGTAGCCTTCCCAAATACTTTTAGGCATCTGAAGTGTCCAAGTTAGAGGGACAGATATCCTGCAAGCTCTCAGATACTTCTAAGAGCAATTCTGGTTCACAGTGATGAATTCAGGCTCCTTTGAAGGAAACAGATAAGCTGTCTAATTGAATTTTGATAGTCAGTAGATGAAGGAAAATCTCCCAAGACAGTTATTTTTCTCCTACTGAGTAATGTTTATAACGCTCAAGATTAAGCTAGGAAAGTATTCATTCATCCATTTAGGAGTGCTTTATTCACTGTTGATGGGGTAGACGCTTCTAACAGCAGAACTCATTCAGATCTCTCCTGGCAAGGAGACTGGCACTGCATAATGTAGGCCAAGTCTAATACTGTTTCCCTAACCGATGAGCTTACCTGCCAGAAGTCTACCCAAGTCATTATAATCTGCTAACTAAAAAAACAGCTTGCAACACTGCTAGATTTAGTGCTCATCCTTCTACTTTCTCATCACAACTAAGTATTAATAGTAGGTTCAGCTTTCTGAACTAGTTTACTTTACCACAGGTGATTTCAATACTATGTTTCTTCTCAATGCCACAAACAGATTCTATTTCAACCTTGCCTCTGGCTATTTTGTTAGTAGATTTTGTTAGCTTAGTAGATTTTCTATACTCTGGAGCAATGCATACACAATAACATCTTAAAGAAATCTAATGGTAGCAAATTTCACAAATTTAAAAAAAAATAAGAAGGGTTGTAGGGAAATAAGATGTCATCAATCATAGCATTGCTGTAACAATGCAGTCTGAGTTTGATTAAACACTGTATGTTCTGCCACATAAGCTTTGATTTCATTGGAATCTCAGAAGCATTTACTTCTATCTCACAAAAGCCTTTCCTTGGAAATGCAATGGGGATAGGATGTCAGGTCACAGATTCCATTTCTGATCCTGTCATTGTGTGGCACTTGGAAATCAATACAAACACAAAAAGAAATCCCTGTCTGCTTCAGCTAAAACCATTTAGAAGACCATGTAATATTTACAAAACATCTAGGAGATACAAAAGTTCCATGTCAGCTAGAGAAAAAAAAACCTTGGTTCTTTTATCCACCTAGATATCATGTCAATATCAGCGTGGAAGTTTAGTAAAACTCAGCACATCCCTTGTATGTATAAATGAAATTCCAGTGGAATATAGGAAAATGGATAAAGTTGCATACAAAATATGTTACAATATGCTGGAGAAGTAGCAGTACAACCTTTCAGACTACAGGAAATGTAAGCAGTATTTTGGTTTTGGCTTTGAACTTATACAACTAGTCTGAAGCTGGAAACAGAGATAGTACTTCAACAGAAAATCAGTTTTCCAGACTTAGAAGTCAGGAGCGGTTTACAGGGAATCTATAAGTTGTCCTCACTTTGAGAAACTCAGCGGTCAACTCTTCTTTGTTAAGACACAGGCAATTTCACATCAATACAGAGAAATTACATCATCCTACCATTATTATAAATCATCATATGGTTATTAATTTAGAAAGCTTTTCTATCTACTTAAACATTTAATCCTTCATTTCCTCTCACAAGAAAAATATATACACAGATTTAATATCAATTATATTACACCAATTTCATATTATTCAATTGGTCAGTGGACCAATTTATATCATCAGTGCATATTTCTGTACTGGCTGGTGTAATATAACACTGGATTACCTAGCATATTTGATGATTCAATCATGCTTGTGTCTAGGTCAGTCCAATACAGCCTTTGGTCTGCATAATCAATAGTGAGGTCATTGGCACGACCCACTTTATCCACCAAAGTGATGCTGTTTGTTCCATCCATATACGCTCGAACAATCCTAGGTTTACCTCCCCATTCAGTCCAGTACATGTATCTGCAATGAGAGTACATCAGTTAGGTGAGATTGTGTTTAGGTGCGTGCTTTGATTTCTCTAAATTAATTTTCAGATTTGTTTTTTTAATTTTATTTTTTTGAAAAGAAATAACTCAGGTCATTATGTGCAGTATTACAGCACTCCTTTTTTAGACAAAGGCAGAAAAATCTGATTGACAATTCTTAATTTTTCATTGTAACTCACAGGGTTGCGGAGTGTTTATCTTCTCAAAAACCCTGAAGAAACAGAGCTATACAAATGGCCAATCAACTTATCACATACAACTATATACACACAAAGCTCTGAAAAACAACAGTGTCCCTTACCCTTTGGTAGGATCAAGAGCCAGAGACCTTGGGTTGTCCAGGTCCTTCCATACAAGGACCTGCCTATACTGTCCATCCAGGCGGGCTACTTCAATGCGATTCGTTCCAGTATCTGCCCAGTAGAGGTTCTTTCCCATCCAGTCTACGGCCATTCCCTCAGGATAATCTAGCCCAAACTCAACCACATGTTCAACAGAGCTCCCATTCATGAAAGCTCGGCTTATGGTCTGGAAAACAATTGTGTAAAAATATTACAATGTTTATGCCTACACCACTGAAATACAAGGAATTAGTATTATGAAGTTTAGTATACAAAGAGAAATCAGTAAAAAACCCACAACAAACTGTGTTACATTTTTAAAAATACATTTCTGTTGTCAAAAAAGATAGAGCAACTCACAGGATAAAAATACTTGGATTTTCAGAAAGTTAGTGGTTTGTGATGACCAGTCTGACATCTTAAAAGGCTATGAATTTCAGAAAGCACTATGTATCTGCAGATTATTCTTCACTTTCTCCCTCTTTTATTTGCACACAATTTCTTTTTTTTTTTAATTATTTAATTCGCTGTAACGTTTTAAGTCTCAGAAACACACAACAATCCAGAGGAATCTGAATTGTTGCTCCTGATCAGTCACCTGGAGCAAGTTTGCTGCTTTCATCAACATTTTAGTTACACACACTCAACAAAACAAGTCACAGGGTAAAGACTGGGTATAGGTAAATAAACTACTCCTAACAAGAAGCTGTGAAACAAGGCACGGGTAAATCACTAGTAACTTCCAGGACCAGCATACAATTACCCCCCTCATGATCAACACTAAGCAATCATTCTACGTGCCTGCTATTACTTCAGCTATTAATTTCTTAATAGTTTGATAAATTTAAGTACCAGGGTAAGAAACATTACATATTCTTAAAGGTAAACATCACAACTAGAAATCATGTAGTATAATTTTACAGGCCATAATGCACATCTCAGAAGAAGTATAATCCCTTTTATGAAAATGAGTCCTCCTATAACCAGGGGCAGGTGGGGTTCAGGGAAGTGGTAGTTACCAAAGGAAAGGGAGATGACTATGAGCTCTAAAGTCATCCTACCTGCTGGTAAGCTGCAGGAGATGAGGGAACAAGGAGAACGAAAACTCAGACACACTGAAACATACGCTGATGTGTGTGAGAAAATATAATATGCTGTATAGCTCAGGAGGCCACAAACAAGTAAAATGTTTTCCAGTTCTGCATAAAGTGAGACTGGGATCTACACACTGATGCAGCTGAAGTAATGTATTTTCCACGGCTGAGATGACCACAGCTCCATCTCTCCATGTGCTTGCATGAGATTTATTTAATAACTGTGTACGTAGTCCACTAATTTATTACATTGGCATTGTTCCTGAAGAAAAGGTATTCACATTACAAGCAGCACTGTTAATGCTGAAGCACAACCCTCCTTAGTCTTCACAGAGAGGCTATGGAACTGCACGCGCCCTGTAGTCCCTATAAGTGAGTTTTCCCATGTTGTGGCTTAGTTGGCAAGGAAAATTTGATTGCTCTTAGAAAACTGCTATTAGGCTAAACAGAGTAGTCCAGTTCCAGTGAAGTGAATCTGCCATTTTCTACCAATTCACTTCAAAAAGCAAAGTAACACTAATGAACAGCACAACAGTCACTTTAGAGCGTGCCTGGATGTGAACCAAACATGCCACAGGAAATGTGAAACTCCAAGGGAGCACACTGAGATAGAACTGAGGGCAAGTGGGAGTTTGACACAGTGTAGAGGGGTCTGAACAAGTCCCCTGGCCTTTTCTGTGCTGACCTGGAGCCACAGACTAATAGCAACCAATGCAAAGTTCACTTGCCAAATGTTGACATTGAGTAAGATTGCCTTCCAAGGCAAAACTGGAAGAGAATAGAAAACTTGGGAGATTGACAGCTCAGTGTTTAAACTACTCTACTATGTGACATGAAAACAGCTTTTCTACAATAGATACATCTGTGGATGTAGCATCCAAGACCTAGGCATTTGGTATGAGCAGACATCACCCTGGATTTTTATGTGAAGCAGGAAGGTGCCTGTCACCCAGCTGTGCATTCAACAACGCAACTGTTTTCAACTCCAAGAGCCTCCCTGGATGCAATTCAAAGACAAAATCAGCAACTGCAGGACATATCGTGTAACAGAGACCTTTGTCAGATCAAAGGAAATGCTCTGTGGCCTTATATTCAGGGAATTCACATGTTGGTAATACCTTCAAACTAACATCAGTCCAATAGATTCTGTTATCAGAGACATCAAAATCCAGAGCAGAAGCTTCCTTGACTCCAGTAAGAGGAATAGCAACATCATTATTATTGGTTTCAAGGGAAATCCTATGAATTGCTGCTCTGCTTGTGAAAACTAAGAAGGCTTCAGGAATGATGCAAGTCTTCATGTCACTCAACAGCTCAAGGCCAATGGGACAGGCACACCTGATCTCCTGGGGTGTAAAGAAACATAGATGGCTGCAGCCTCCGTTGTTCTCTGCACATGAATTAGTTCCTTAAAAAAACAAAACAAAACAAACCAGGTATTGGTGCACTGTGGAGGTAGAGGGTAAAGAGGAGGGGGGGAAGCTGAGTGGAAACACAGTGTAATTATAATTTTCAAAAATAAATTAATAGCATGGGTTGTCAACAGAGAATTCAAAAAAATAAAAAAGCATGAAAACTTTTTCTTTCCTTCTACCCAAGGACTAGGAACCTGGTGCTATCCCTCCTGTACTAAAAATAACTGCTACAAATACATTCTAGTTTCCTCAAAGATTAAAATCCTTTATAGAAGACAGGTAAAGCTTGGTTATTGAAACCTCAGCGCTAAAAAACTGTGAGAAAAGTGCTGGACAACTGGAGTTCCCAGCTGTTTAATTTAAAGCTGAGAAAGTCAGGACCGAAAGATAAATGGTTTCTTTCTCCATCTGGTAGAACAAAGGATTTAAGTAATTTAAACATTGTTCCCACAGAAAAAAAAATAAAATAAAAATCTATATATCTCCATGATCAGTCTCAAACAGGTTTCTTTTCATTTTCTTTTTATAGGCCAGACATGTTTCAGACTGATGCCATAACTTGCAGCTTGAGGATTCAGTTATCACTGAAGTAAAGCTTCCTGAAAGGCTAAAAATCCATGTCCTGGCAGGCTGTAATTTGACAACCCACTTCATGTGTTATCTGTAGCAACTATCCTCAGTAATTTTAATAGCTGACCAATGAATCTGCTTACTGCTATGCCTAAACTCCAGTGTTTCAAGTAGTAGACAGATCTGTGTGTTCAAAACACAGCTCTCACAAGCTATTTCTGAAGCCAGGAGGTCCTGTGACATACTCCTCTGAAAGAACGCTAGAAGAGGACCTAAAACACCGGCTGCACCTTTTAGCAGATGCAGTGGAAGAACATACAGCTCTAGCTACTGATCCCATGCTAAGGGCAAGAATAAATTGTTAAAATTTAAGTACGAATTAGGTGCTAAAGTTATTATGTAAGTGCCATTTCAGGCAATCCTGTAACAGCCACTAACTACCTATACCACCCAGCACAGCAAAAAGTATTCTGCTAACTGAATGTCACTGGGACTTTGTACTGGAAGAAACAAGCAACAGAAAATGAAGCAATTCAGTGAGCACCACAAGTAATGATTCTTCTATATCAGAGGCAGGAATAATTCTCCTCACAAAAATTCAGAGTGCAGTGGAAGCTGTGGAAGACTTAAGTCAGATGCCACTAAAAATTGGAAGCCCATACTTCTTCTGCAATACTGTATTTTCCCAACTTTACAAACAACAGGTGCAGTTTTCCTTTAAAATGATGCAAACATATGAGACTACAGTTATTCTCATTACAAGCAATTAACAGTTATTTAATGAAAGCAAGCCCACCTAGAAAGTACTATAGATCCATCCTATGACTGCTGATGCTTACCAAACACTTTCGTAACACTTGTTGCTTTAAGGCCCATTAAATCCGGCAGCTGATCAATAATGATGTCTCTGCTAGCCTTTATCTTGTGAACTCTTTCAATGCTTCGTCTCTGCCAGTCAGTCCAGTAGATGTAATCTCCCAGCAGTGTGAACCCAAATATATGTGGAAGCTTATCTTCTAGGAGGGTTTTCCTCATTGTTCCATCAACATTTATGACCTGTGGCATGTATGAGAAAAAAAGGAAACAAATTATTTTCTCTCAGGTGTCTCCTGGAGACAGGAGTGAGAATATGTGGGAGAAACAACTCTGCAAACACCAAGGTCACTGAAGAAGGAGGAAGAGGTGCTCCAGGCATCAGAGCACAGATTATCCTGCAGCCCATGGTAAAGGCCATAGTGAGCCAGGCTGTCCCCCTGCAGCCCAAAGAGGTTAATGGTGGAGCAGATATCCACCTGCAGCCCATGGAGGACCCCACACCACAGCAGGTGTATGCATCTGAAGGAAGCTGTGACCCTGTGGAGAGCTCATGCTGGAGCAGGCTCCTGGGCAGGACCTGTGACCCCATGAAGAGAGAAGCCCACAGTGGAGCAGGTGTGCCGGCAGAATCTGTGACCCCACAGGAGACTCATGCTGGAACAGTCTGCTTCTGAAGAACTGCACCCCATGGAAAGGACTCATGCTGGAGACGTTTGTGAAGAACCGTAGTCCGTGGAAAGGACTGATGTTGGAGAAGTTCATGGAGGACTGTCTCCCTTTTCGGCGACCCCACACCGGAGCAGGGGAAGTGCACAAGAAGCCCTCTCTTTGAGGAGGAAGGAGCAGCAAAGACAACATGTGATGAACTGACCACGACCCCCATTTCCTGTCCTCCTGCACCACTGGTGGAGAGGAGGTAAATTCTGAGAGAAGTTGAGCCCAGGAAGAAGGAAAGAGTGTGGGGGGAAGGTGTTTTAAAATGTGGTTTTATTTCTCATTACCTTTCTCTGATTTCATAGGCAACAAATTAAACTAACTGCCCCAAGGCAAGTTTGGTTTTGTCCATGACAGTGAGTGGTCTTTCCCTGCCCTTATCTCAATCCATGAGGCTTTTGCTACATTTTCTTTCTCCTGTCCAGCTGAGGAGGGGAGTGACAGAGCAGTTTTGGTGGACACTTGGCATCCAGCCAGGGCCAACCCACCACATGCACTAGATCTTCCAGCCACCACCAGCCAAACAGCAGAGGAGAGCAGTCAACTACTGCACCCTATATCTACCCAAGCTATAAACAAAAACCATCACTATAACAACAGCGTATCTTGCAATGCTAGAATGCAAATGTCTTCAACCACAGAGGAGAACTTAATGAGAAATTTAATACTGTCTAGCAGCTTATGTGAATTTGAACACAAGCTACAATGCAAACCTCTGGATTCCTTTCAGACAAAAAGCCTCATGCTGGAGTCAGTTAAAAATAATACTGGCATTCCTGAAAACTAAGTTTTGGGGGGAGTTCTGCATCAGCCAATAAACCTAGTACTTGATGAAGTAGCAGAGACTGAAGATGAGTATCTTTTTTTCAGCTAAATATAGTATTAAATATTAAAAAATAAATAGCTGTACCTGCAGTTAAAAGTCAACTAGTTTGGCAATTATTTCATTACATCATGTCCAGGCAAACTTCAAATACTCATTTAAAACAGTATCAATCCCACAGGCTATACTGCAGGTTCAAAAGTTCATCATGCATTCTCAGGTGCTGGAGCCAAACTGGTACCACACTGAGTAAACAAGACATCATTTCCTTTGCAACAATGCATCAGCAGGGTGATGATCAAACTACCACATTTCCAACTATTTTTACAAATATGGACAGTATAACCTGAACCTCATGAAGTTCAACAAGGCCAATGTCCAGGTCCTCCACTTGGGTCAGGGCAATGCCCAGTATCAATACAGACACGGGATGAATGGATTGAGCAGCCCTGCAGAGAAGGACTTGGGAATACCAGTGGATAAAAAATTGGACTGAGCTGACAATGCGTGCTTGCCGCCCAGAAAGCAAATCATGTCCCAGGCTGTGTAAGAAGCAGGGTGGTCATGTGGCCAGCAGTGGAGGAGGGAAGCGATTCTCCCCTTCTATGCTGCTCTTCAGGGACCCCACCTGGAGTACTGCATCCTCAGCAGTCCTAGCTCAAGACAGGCCTGTTGGAGTGGGTCCAGAGAAAGGCCATGAAAATGATCAGAGGGCTGGAAGACTGCTATGAAGAAATGCTAAGAGTTGGGGTGGTTTATCCTGAAGAAGAGAAGGCTCCATGGCCACCTTACCGTGGCATTCCTACATTACGTAACTGTTCAAGCATTAGTGGGAATGGAGATCTAAAATATGATATCAGACAGCAATAAAATGCTTTATGGCTTAATATTTTGGCTAAGAAGGCAATGGAGTAAGTATTTGCACTCTCTCCCCCCCCCCAAACAACTCTTTCCCCAGTCCTGTGGGCAGAACACCTGTGAATCTAAGCAGGCTTCCCTTGTACACAGAAAGGCAGCTCTGACTTGGAGGGCTTTTCTGTGCTGTGGGCAATCAAGCCCTTTTAGTGGTAAGTAATTTGTGACAACAGGCAGGAAACGCTAACTGACCATTAGACTCTTAACTGTTACACTATCTCCTAGTAGCAGCCAGGGCAAAGCTTGCAGAGGGAGCTGCCTCATGCAGTTCAATATAGGTACACATACATAGTTTTTACTTCAAATTTTGCTGCCATCCATTTTCCCAGAGATTCACCTCTACTCTGGCACATTACCTGAAACTATGAGGATACAAAATAAAAATATATAAACAGGCCTCTAAATATGGTTAAAAGCACAACTCCTTCCACTAAAATGGCACAGCTAATAAAATAACAGTTTTCATCTGAAATGGTATGTAGCTCACTGACTGGTGCCTAAGGGAACTGCCAAGGTCCATTCCTTATCATTTAGCATGAAGAGACTAGAATAGGCTTTTTTTGACTCGGAGTTTTCATCCTCTTTCTATAACCGATAAATGGATCTCAGCTTAGGAAAACACTAAATCTGCTGTGCTTTCCATATGAAACACTTGAAAGCCCCCCCTTCAACACAGGCACACACTAGAAGTCCTTGAATTAGCTCAGCTAAAATCTGTTGTGGGCAAAATGAAATCAACATCAAACACCTTGATGAAGTGAATTACACAAAAAGCATAAAGTGATAAGGTGTGATTTTTTTTTTTTTTTAAGACGCTACTGCTGCAGCATATGCAAAATGATTTAACAAACCTTTCCAAATATAACATTCAAAAGCTCTTGGCTCTTTGAAGAAGATTAAAGTAAAACAATGCAATTAAATTCTACACATCAGTGTGATTCACGTAGTGAAGTTGTATTTCAGGTGCATCTGTGATAAAAACAACTATTCAGCATACATATAGGACGTCTTTTGACAGAACAACAAAGATAACTCTGACACCTTGCTCCTATATTTAATTCATTAAGATAAAACAAAATTTATTCAATTGCTGCAGACAAAACTGTAGTCAAATGTGAACTAATTCTTGGGCTACTAAATCATTATGTAAGCAGTAAGTGGACATAGCAGCTTACCAACAGTCAAATGACAATAACGCCATATTATTAGGCATTGTGGGTTTATGGCTCTTCTTTTGTGGATTTATTCCTCTTCCCCTGTGGAAGAGGACACCTATACTTTCTTTTGCTGTGAGGATGACTGAGAAGTGGAACAGGCTGCCCAGGGAGGTTATGGAGTCCCAATCCTTGGAGATGCTCAAAAGCCAACTGATTACAGTCCCAGGCAACTGTCTCTAGGTGGTCCTGCTTGAGCATGGTGGTTGGACCAGATGACCTCCCTTCCAACCTCAACCATTCTGTGATTCTATGAATGGCTTCTAGGGATTCTCACCAGCAGACTCTACAAAGGCATCTCAAGTGAACAAAGCCTATTTATCTTTGGCTGGATGAAGAACGTGTGAGACAAATCATGTGGGTGACAGTCAAAACGAAAGAAAGACAAAGAAAAATGAAGACAAGTAGAAAACCCCAGAGGGTAAAGAAGCCTTGCTCAAAAAGGAAAAAGTGAAGTAGCTGTTAGCAGTCTGTACCACAGTCTATATTCAGCTGAGTACAAGCCATTTGTTAACATTTCTAACAGCTGAAACACAACCACCTTTCATCAATGCTGTGGGATAAAAGTGAACTCTTTTTTCTACTCTAAAGGGACTTAATGCTAGGCATGTATTGGCAGGCACTGGCAAGCAGAAAAGAGAACAACATTAAAACAAACAGTATCAGAACCCTTATATCAAAGAAGCGTGGGTATGGACAGATGACAGACATATCTGGCCATTTTCCACCAAAAAAAACCCCAAACTCAAAACAAAGACTATTTGAATTTTTAGCAGTCTGTTGTCTCAAACACTTGAGCAGGACTTAGGAATTTAGAATGCAGTTTCTCATTGTTGTCGGTAATTTCTGTCCACCTTAACAATTTTTAGGCTACCTCATAAATAAAATCCATCAGGTTTCTATTGTCATTACCTTGCATGGATTAATCCTACATGAAATATTGTGGCTTTTCTTTCATTTCATTCTCACTTCGGGTAAGTTCTGATGTTGATGTAGACATTCATTATTACTTTCTGAACTGTCACACTGACAAGGTGTTAATGTCGGTTTCCAACTGCAAACCTACACTTACATTTAGAATAAACTATAAACCAAAAGATCATGAGAATGAATCTAGTCATGGTGAGTGAAACACCCCCACTGAACGGTGGGTAACAATTTGCCCCCCTTTTCTTACATATTCTTTTCCTTTCTCCAAGAGGTATTTCCTCATTTCTCACAGCAGAACATGTAATTTTAGCTGTTGAGGATACAGCATGACAAGATACTCCTCGATGGCTACATATATGGGGCATATTTTTACTCATAATATAAAAGCCACTTTGATATTAAAAAGTAAAGAGAATTCCAAGGAGGATTACTGAAGGTCAGTACTCTTTTTTTTTTTGACAGTTTTCCCTTACAAATACCTTTACAGACTCCTAAAGCACAGCAGTAACAGCAAACCATCCCTGCTGCTATGGTCCACCTTGTAGCTGTGGTGGTAAGGTAGCCAGGCCTGTCCTACAGGCGAAGTAGCTGGTGTGTAACATGAAATTAAAGTCACTGGTATAAAATCCCGCACTCAAAACTTTTTCTGATAGTCTTACACACACACACAAATTTCTCAACAATCCAGCAATGTCAGCTTTTTGATGGGATACTCCAGAATTGGTTGTTTCAAATGCTGTGACTTCAGCACTTTGTCTTTATCAGTTTGTTCTGTTTCATACAAATTAAAATCTACATTTACAAATGAATGTGAGACAGTTGAGTAGTGACTTGTTACAAACAAACAAACAAACAAACAAACAAACAAACAAACAAACCCCCAACAAACCAACCAACTACAAAGATGCCAAATGAAAGAGTATAGATTTACATTTCAGTGATCTCCTGCTTTCTCTGGGAATAACGTAGACAAAACATATTCTTTTCCTTCTGTTCATAATACCATCATGCAAAGTGGTTATTTATTTGCAGCGTTTATCTGTTCATATTTTTCCATATCAAATCACTACCACACCTGATTCTCTCCTAGGACTTCAAAAAATTTCAGGCAGACATTTCAAAATACAAATATATGTAATAAGCTCTAACAGACACTGACTGATGGATAGAATTCTTGCTGAAAAGGTTGTGTTAACATGATTGTGATTTTGAACCTGCTTTTTTATAAACTCCATCTTGGAGCAGCTAATGTTTTCCATATGAGTTACATCAGCCTGCCATTTCCAGATCTTTGTTCTGCTTACAGGATATCAAAGGATTAAGGGTTCAGCTGCTCAATTCTACAACTTCTCTTTCATAAGCAGGAACACGATGTATGCTTCGAAACTCTTCAAACAGGGGAAAAAAGGTAAACATAAACATTCTCAAAATAATTCATGGCAAATGGTAGCTAGACCCTAAAGCATACAGGATCTACTGAATGAATATTTTAGTTTTACTTTTAAGTACAATTTGTTTATTGCCACTTAAGGGAAATCTTACCTTCTGTAAATACATTTAAATTCTGAAATGCTGACCACCATGAGTTAAGTTTAATCAAATCTGAAATTTCATTATAAGAACAGTATGCCTTTCCAACTTCTAGTTAACTAGTCTGACAAAGGTGAAGAGGAATTTCAACTTGTTAAAATAGTATTTTTGCAATGCACATATCTTATTTTTCTTTCACATCTCTCCTGATTTCCCTTTTCTTCAAGGGGATTTGAATAGTCCTGTAAGATCTTTACCCTCTCCTTTCCAAATCCAAACATCTTCCCAACTCTATAGGCAGTTAAAAATTCTGGGGAAATAGCACATTATATAAATACTTACTAAGTTGTACTCCTGCTGAAGAAATTTGGACTGCCAGCACATTTATAATCTTTATTTACAACATGAAAGAAAGAAAGAAAATAAAATAATGAGCTTGATATGGAAAAAAAGCGTGGTAAAACTGTTGAGTCCAAAAAACCAATCCGCACTTTCAGTAGCCAATCAGAATTCCTTAAAAAGTCAAAAGAATGTCAAGACTAACAGCTACACCTGATCTTGAAGTAGAAAGTGGCACCAGTGCTGGTCAAGCTTTTCAAACTAATGACTTACCTCCTGTTCAATGCTGCCATGCTAAGATTAACTTGGACTGAAATAAAAATTAAACTAAATGTAAGTTACCAAAAATGCCACCTGCGGAAATTCCATTGTAAGTCAAAGGTCAGAAGAACAGACCCTAGATTAGTTGACATATCCATCTATTTATGCCACTACACCTTGAAGGACAGATGTTTTTATCTTCATTTAATAATGATTAGCAAAGTCTCATGTACCTCCTTTAACTTCTTATTCTGACTGACCTGTAGAAGCACTTCTTGTTAGTCTTTACTTCCCTTGCCAAGTTTAGCTCCAGCTGCACACGGGGCCTGAGCGGTCTTGCGCTTTATGGAAAGCATCTTTGAATATTTTCCAGCTCTGTTCTGCTCCCTTGTCTCGGAGGACCATATCCCAGGGGATCCTACTGAGTAATTCCTCGAAGAGCTGGAAGTCAGCTTTCCTGAAATTTAGGGTCCTGACTACTCCTTGCCTGTCCCATATCGCTCTGCATCTGATCACTGCAGCTCAGGCTGCCTCCAATCCTAATGTCACTTATGAGTTTGCTTGTATTGGTGACCATAACATCCAGTATTGCATCTCCTTGGATGGGGGTCTCTATCAGCTGGACTAAGAAGCTATCCTCAATGCACTCCAGGAGTCTCCTGGATTGCCTATAGCTTGCCATGCTACTTTTCCAGCATATGTTGGAGTGGTTAAAGTCCCCAAGTAGGATGAGAGCTTGTAAGCATGAAGCCTCCTGTAGCTGGAGAAAGAAAACTTCATCGGTTGGCTTTCTTTAATCAGGTGGCCTGTAGTATACACCAACCACAGGGTTCCCCTTAGTTTTTCTGTCCTTAATTTTGACCCACAAGCTTTCAACCTGATCGTGGTTATTCTTCAACGACAGCTCTTCACATTCTACCCCTTTCCTGACATAGAGGGCAACACCTCCACCCCTCCTTCCTGGTCTGTCCCTTCTGAACAGCCTATAGCCATCGACAGCTTAACACCTGACCCCCGACACCTGTCTTCCCACTGCGTGTTACAGCCTAGCTTGATGCTATCCCCCTTCCCCTTCACATCTAGTTTAAAGCCCTATCTACAAGCCCTGCAATGCTCCTGGGCAAAGACCCTCCTCCCCCTGAGAAAGGTGGCTCCCATCTGAAGCCTGTAGTCCTGGTGCCGTGTAGGCCATGCCATTATCAAAAAACCCAAAGTTATTGTGGTGACACCAGCCACAGAACCATACATGGATTGACTGGATCCATCTGAGCTGTGCTATGTCCCCACCCGTCACTGGAAGGAGGGAGGAAAAATTCACCTGGGCCCCAGATTCCCTCAGTGTCTGTCCCAAGGCCCTGAAATCTCTTTTGGGCTTCGTACTGCTGCTTTATCCCCTCCCATATGGAGCAGCAGTAATGTGTAATAGTCTGTACATCTCACCAGTTTGAGAAGTTTCCTGGCCACATCCCTTACCTGGGCTCCCAGGAGGCAGCAGACTTCCCTGTGAGTGGGGTCTGCTCAACATATTGGACCCTCTGTCCCCTTCAATAGCAAGTCTACAACTATGACTCTTCTATCTGTCCTTGTGGCAGTTCTGGCAATGCAGCGGTTACGCCGTTTTGGTCTCTGACCCTGCTCTGATTCGGGTGCACCCTCCTCCTTGTTTTCCTCTAGTCCATCCTCCAGATTGAGAGCCTCAAACCTGTTGTGGAGCGACACTTGAAGTGGTGTGGGCAAGGAGGGGGTTGATTTTTTTGCCACGTCGGTGGACATGTTTCCACTCACTACCTCCTTTTGAGCCCTCGCCTACATCGTTAAGAGGGGAAGATGCCAGATCCTTCTGGTCCTAGGCTCTTACCTGAGTCTTCTCTTGTGCTTTGGAGCTTAGGGTGTGACCTCACCAGTCTATCTCTAGCTCACTCTCCCTGATGCTCCTCAGCCTCTCTACTTCCTCCTTCAGGTCTGCCACCAGGCTGAGGAGGTAGTCCACCTGCTCACACCTTATGGAGCCATTGCCCTTGCTGCCCTCCATTTCCAGAGCAAGCTGGTGGCACTCCATGCAGCCCAAGTCCTGGATGGCTGTGTGCTTTCCCGGGAACTCAGTCTGAAATGACGCGTCCCTTCTGGCAGGTGTGAAGGATGCAACCTTCCACCAGGTAGACGCCATGGCTGGGCTCCCTCTCTCTGTCCAAGCTTACCTCTTGAGCATCAGAACTGTGACTTCCCTGCGTGACCTGTCTTTGCAAAATGATCTTGCAAACTGTTTGAGCCTGCCCCTCTGATGAGCCTGCCCCTATTTGCATGCTTCTGTTCGTAGTGCTCCCTGAAGACTGTTTAAATCTCCCGCGGCTGCTTCTGGGACCGCCCTCCCCCACCCCACAACAGCCACCATGTAGGAGCCTGGGCTTCTGGCTCCCTCCGGGGTTCCTGGGCTTCCTCCCCTCTGTCAAGCACCCCTCCACCTTGATCTAGTGCCCAGCTGCAGCACTTATCATGTCTGCTGCTGAACTGTGTCAATTAACCTCGAACGACATCGATTAACCCAAATATTCATTCAGTTCCTCCTATCATGAAGTCTCCTTGCCCAAGTAAACGGCACGTTCTGATCATGATTCCCTCTTACTCGTACTATTTACAGAAACACTGCAGTAGACTAATGCAATAAATCCAGTCCTACATACCACCATGTATGGTGTGTGTCAACGAAGCACAAGTAAAAGCCTTGCACAGAAATTTCAGCAATGTCATCCACAGCCAGCTGGAGTACCAACAGCAGTACAGCGCCAGGCTGAAATACTGTACTAACACAACTACATTGCTACCTCCTGTAGAACTAAGCCAGGTACCTCAGCACAGCAAGCTTTGACAAACTCTCTCACAGCTGAAATGTACCTGCTGAAAGAACAGATCATGGCAAGATTCCTCTTGCCTTGATAAGGTGACTGTGCTCCGCTGCCACTTGTGATAAGCAACACTATCAATCATATTTATTTGAGACAATGTTAATAATAGTAAATTAAACAAGGTGGCATTCAGAGAGTTTATAGACAAATGTAGTTAATAGATGGCCTCCAGTCCCTGCAAATAGCTGAAGGGGCAAAACATGTAACTTTTGGCTAGCACAATCTTGACCTGTTTTCAAATAAAGCTACCCTACTTTCTCAGGCCAAAGCCTTGCAGGAAAGACAGAGCCTTAGAGGATGTTCTGAAGCTCAGCCCATTAGGTTCACTATAGGAAACGAAGTTCTGCACAGCAGAGGGCCCTTTCTTCGATGACTAGGGTATAGAATTTGTATTATTGCATACAGAGAGTGCCGCTGCTTCTGCAGCCAAAACTCCAAGTCTCTTGTGGGGTAAACGTGACACAGTAATATGCTCCACTGGATTGCTCTCTCTTCAGCAGCCCTCTCTGGAGGTCAGGCCATCAGCAGAATAACCCAGAATGCTCCTTTTTTCACTTAGATCTCATCATTGTACAAACTAACTGTCTCATCCCAGTTCTTAAACAGCTTTTCCACCAAATGAACTCAGTGTACTTTATCAAAAAGTGAATAACACCACCCTATTCTTCTGACAGGACAATGGAGGCATAGGAAAGAAGTTGCCTTGAATTCAATTCTGGAGTCCTCCACGCGGGAAAAACATAGATCTCTTAGAGTGAGTCCCAAGGAGAGCCACAAAGACGATCGGAGGGCCGGAGCACATCCCGTATGAGGACAGGCTGAGAGAATCAGACATGTTCAGCTTGGAGAAGAGAAGGCTCCAGGGAGACCTTATAGCAGACTTTCCAGTACTTAATGGGGGGCTACAAGAAAGCTGGGGAGGGGCACTTTATCAGGAACTGCAGTGACAGGGCAAAGGTCTTAAGCTGAAAGAGGGGTGATTTAGGTTAGATATTAGGAAGAAATTTTTTATTGTGGTAAGGCACTGGAACAGGTTGCCCAGAGAAGTAGTGGATGTCCCATCCCTGGAGGTGGTCAAGGCCAGGCTGGATGAGGCTTTGAGCAACTTGACTTAGTGGAAGGTGTCCCTGTCCATGGCAGGTGGGTTGGAACTAGATGATCTCTAGTTCCAGACCTTCCAACCCAAACCATTCTATGATTCTACGAAGTAACACTGAGAATTCAAGAAACTCAAGGGCCAACCAAACACTGGATTCACCACACCACAGTGTCTCCCTTCCCATATTCAGAGAAGTGAGAGCATTTGCCAGGTGTAATAGCCTTTCAAGTGAGGTTAATGTGCAATATTTTCCACTTACCAGAAGAAAAATAAATAAATAAATACCCTTCACACAGTTCTTATACAAAGTTAGTTTCAGTCAAGAGAATATAAATTCTTTAGTCTGTATCATGCAGCTTATTTTCCACCCAAGGCTCTAGGCAGAGAGTGAGGTGTGTAGAAGGCTCCTAAGAGTAGATCTAAGAAAGGCTGTTCACCAAGATTTTCCTAGGTCAAACCAATATGAAACTGAGGAGTCCAGAGCTTAACTGAAATTTAAGACATTCTTTTAGCTTACAAGATAGAATTTTTTTTAGGTCATGATCCCCTGTACCCCAACATAAGTAAATAAAAGAGGTATATTTAGCATCTACTGATAGGAGAAGAGCAGACACAAAACACAACATCTTCAGGAAGCTTGCTTCAGTCAACTGCAACTTGCAAGCTTCCTCTCTGCCTTTATTGGGGTGGTCTAAGGCCATAATTAAAAACTCCACTCCAAAAGAGAAATACCTAAGAATCCCTTCTATTTGAAGTGGAGCAGTTGACTTAGGTGTAGGGAAGGTGGTTTGATTTTATAACTCAATTATGAGAAAAAGATGGATTCCAGTGTGTAACCTCAAGTCATCAAATTTCTCAAAACTATTTGTCCATGTGAATAAGATTGCCTTCTCTTTCCTGGACCCTGCCTCGTCTGTTCAAGCTGTTTCTCAGTACCAAAGAAAGGAGCCATGCTAACATATGCCTACAGCTACCTGAAAGGAGGTTGTAACGAGGTGGGTGCTGGTCTCTTCTCCCAACTGATAGGTGACAGGACATGAGGTAATGGCTGGACGCTGCACCAGGGGAGGTTGATAAGACATCAAGAAAAATTTCTTCACTAAAAGGGTTACCAGGCACCAGCACAGGCTGCCCAGGGAGGTGGCTGAGTCACCATCCCTGGAGATATTATAAAGACAGGTAGATGAAGTGCTCATGGTTTAGTGGTGGACAGGTATGGTTGAACACTATGATCTCAAAAGACCTCTCCAACCAAACGATTTTATGATCTGCGTCTTTCAGAACATAGCTCAAACTTTGGCAGTAAGTGCTGCTCAAGTTATTTCAAGCAGATGCCACCTTGCCTCTGGCCCCTCATTCCCCTAGTAACACTGACACCTTCTTGCTATGTCACCACAACTACATGTGCAGCAGAAAATGTATCAGACTGAAAATGATAAACCTTTTTGGCTGATTATTTTTCAGCTGGATCAGCTACCTGCTGTGGTTTTCCACGTGGCTGCACAGACTGCTATGCCAGGCAGAGCAGAACAGTAACAGAATATGAGAGAGGGAAGGCAAGGACAGCCTCCAGGCACAGAATATGAGAGACGGAAGGCAAGGACAGCCTCCAGGCACTGATGGAAAGAACTTGTATAACACCTTCTTCAGCAATGTAATAAACTCATGGGAAAAGCATGTCTTTAGAGTGTGCCTCACTGGGTAACAAGAGGAGTTTTCCTTTTGAAACAGTAGGAGTGATTTTGTGCTTAAAATTAATTGAGGGACATACTCGAAAATAATAAATCCATTAAATAATTGAAGACTTACATGTTATAGAATTGATAATTGTACCTCAGAGGGCTGACAGATAATTAGAAACAAATCAAAAAGCTTGTGGTCTCTTATTCCTACGCAAATGCAACAAAAGCTCATATTTAACGTGAAATCAGCACTACTTGAAGACACTCGTTCCCAGGTAAAAGGGGCAAAATACAATCTGCACATGTGGCTGAGATAGCCACTGGGCATGTCTGCAAAGCCGAGGAAAAACTAACCAAACACTACCTCTCACTTGTAACCTGCCCACTAATGATTCTCTCCTGCAGCAACTAAAATCCCAAACTACAGACTCACTGTCAAATTATTATAATCTTTGAAAGGTGTAAGCCTGAAGACACAGGAAAAGAGCACAGTCTTTTCACCCTGAACTTGCAGAGGAGGCAAGGATTCCACCTGCTAACACTACAACATTTATTTTTCTACCCTGTATTCTTTTGACCTTGCAAGCACTGGACCTGGACTGGGGCAAAAATTCATGTCTCTAAGACAGAGATTGCAAGATGATGCTTCTAAACCTAGAGAGGTTCAGCAGAAAACCAGAATTCAATTTAAAGGTGTGGGGAGGTAAATCTATGTGAAATTGAACAATATTTTTCATTATTCATTAATGACAGTATTTCCCTTCCTGCAGGCTGGCACAACTGAAAACTTGATATTTCAGGAGAGCGGGCTTACAAGAAAAGGACATTGAAACACCAGTATCCACATTTTTACTGTTTTGGATTGGAGGGCTTGTTTTCAGAAAGCTGGTCACTTCTAACACAGTTGTTTCTGTAGCATACAAGCAACTGCAACAATGACAGCCCAGGCTACAACAGCAGTGACAAAGCAGTAGGTCAAAAAAAAAAAAAAAAAAGCATTTCATGCGCCACAATGTCACTCCTGCAACAGTACATTTTAATACAGGTAAAGCGCAAAGACAGAAATGCTGATCATGAAACTCTTAGCTCTCAGACACCTAAACTATATGGATCAATTGTTGCCCTGCCAAGGGAAAACCCCCGAGCTTAAAGTATTTGAAAGATGATAGATAAATTGTGTATGCATACCAGTTTTCCTCTCCTCTAGATACTTGTTTTGTTTCACTGTTGGGAGTCAGATACTAGGAGTAGATGGACTTTGGCCTGACCACAGATGCCACTTTTTAAGTTCTAACTTGATAATGTAATAGGAAGTCCTGAAAGGAACAAGAAGTAAATGCTGACTCAGAAAGAAATACTGGAAATGATCATCAGAGCAAAGTGTTTCCTACCTTCTGATCCTAATTAGGAGGGGAAGAATCTCCAAATTAGAATCTTCTCTGACCCTGAACTAAAGTATGATTTTAGCAGTACTCATGCTCTCGCTTAAAAGAGATAGGAGATAAGCAGCTGCACAAACTCCTCCTTGCTGATAACTACTTAATGACTCTTCAAACAATGCAACTTTTGAATATGATAATCATGTACAGCACAACAGCATTCAATTCAGATGCATGTAACATAATGGCATAACCCTACAGAGAGCACTTGTTTGTGTCAGTATCTTTAAGAATACATGGCATTACACTGCTAGAAGAGGAAGAACTTCTGCAGTATTATCATAGATAATCAAAACTTGGTTTTGCCAGTTCTAAGTGGTTCCATTCAACTAAAAAACTCATCACATCAGAAAAATGTGAGGACTTGTTGATGTAGCTGGGCAAACCTGCAAGCCGTATGTCAAACCAGCAGGATACTTCATACAAACGATGTCCTGAATCTCTAAGTAATTTTGCCATTGCAATGAAAAAACCTCTTGACAACAACAGACTGGTACCAAAAAGAAAAACAAACATATTTCTTGCACTCAGTACCCCATGGGTTCAGGACACTCCTGTGATCTTAGTTAGAGACATGGGTATCAAACCTGGCTTTTGAAAGATCAGAGGACAGACTACTAATTAACAAACATTTCTCAAATAATCACTATGCCCTCTAAGCATTTATTTTAAACTGATTTTAGGAAAGCGCTTGCATACTCTGTCCTTCCTAGAGCCTGTGGTTAATTAAAACAAGTAGCTTAGCAGCCCTGTGATCCAAATTATAGGAAAGGCAATGATGGGGTAAGGAGATGGTGTGCATGCACAAAACTGTGGTTTCACTGGCTCCCAGTGCCCTGTTCACTGCACAATGAGACTTATTTCCCCCAGTCTCCTTTATGTATATGTTTGCAGACAACGTAAAAGTGTTTATCCTCTAAGAAGAGGTCAATTTTGGGTCCAGCCCTGTTCAATGTCTTTATCAATGACCTGGATGAAGGCATTGAGTGCACACTTAGCAAGTTTGCAGATGACATTAAGCTGGGTGGAAGTGTCGATCTCCTGGAGGGTAGGGAGGCTCTGCAAAGGGATCTGAACAGGCTGGACCGCTGGGCTGAGACCAGTGGTATGAAGTTTAACAAGGCCAAGTACCGGGTCCTGCACTTGTGGCACAACAACCCTGTGCAGTGCTACAGACTAGGAGAAGAGTGGCTAGAAAGCTGCCTGGAGGAGAAGGGCTTGGGGGTGTTGGTTGACAGCCGACTGAACATGAGCCAGCAGTGTGCCCAGGTGGCCAAGAAGGCCATTGGCGTCTTGGCTTGTATCAGAAATGGCGTGACCAGCAGGTCCAGGGAGGTTATTCTCCCTCTGTACTCGGCACTGGTGAGACCGCTCCTTGAACACTGTGTTCAGTTCTGGGCCCCTCACCACAAGAAGGATGTTGAAGGATGTTGTGTCCAGAGAAGAGCGACAAAGCTGGTGAGGGGGCTGGAGTACAAGTCTTACGAGGAGTGGCTAAGGGAGCTGGGGTTGTTTAGCCTAGAGAAGAGGCTGAGGGGAGACCTTATTGCTCTCTACAACTACCTGAAAGGAGGTTGTAGAGAGGAGGGAGCTGGCCTCTTCTGCCAAGTGACAGGGGACAGGACAAGAGGGAATGGACTCAAGCTCTGCCAGGTGAGCTGGACAGGAGCTGGACATTAGAAAAAAATTTTTCACAGAAGGGGTCATTGGACACTGGAACAGGCTACCCAGGGAGGTGGTTGAGTCACTATTCCTGGAGGTATTTAAGGGTGGACGAGGTGCTGAGGGGCATGGTTTAGTCTTTGATAGGAAATCGATGTTCCTGGGGGTCTTTTCCAACCCAGTGATTCTGTGATTTTTACAAGGGTCTACTTTTATACTTAGAAAACTCCAAGAAGTGTAACATCTGATTTTAGTGTTGTGCTTGCCATGTTTTCTTCATGAACTGTATTGAGTGAGTACCTGAGCTCCTTTTTTTTGGATGTTTAGTCAAGACACAGTCTTCCTCCACATACCATGGCTAATATTCCACTAATTCTTTCAGCCAACTTTAAACCAAAACAGCTCATAAAAAGGCTAGACAGTCTGTTTTAGCTACCTTCTGTCTTTTCACTTAAGAAGTCTGCTGCAAAAGCACACCATCTATACAAAATGAGACACTGTGCTGCATTCATACTTCAGGCACATAAATAATTTCCTCCAGCCTCTTATGCAAGGGTCAAATCCAGCTCCAGAGAACTCTGGCCAAGTTCCACCTTTCAGGAAGAGCGCCAATTGTGGGCCTCTAGGTAGAAGACTACCAGAACCAGCTGAAATACATTAGCAGCTTGCGAAGATATCACTTCTACCCTTTACCAGTGATCACTGCCAACCCCACATGGTAGTAATTGCTCATTTAGCAACCTCAGTAACCACTTTTTTTTTTTCTTTCCTTCTCATTATAATCACCATCAAGTTTGCAGGCCTGCAAAAAGACCTGGTTTCAGTTTTCACAGACAGAAATATTCAACTTCTTTTCTAAAGTTAGATTTAAGCTTTGCTCAAAGTGCAGGGCCCCAGTGCTTGTGAAGCATTCTACCACTGTTCTAAAAGAGACTCAGCAGCCCTGCTTTAACTACAGCTGTCCTTTAGATCTCATACCTTGCGCAGCACTCCTGTACTTTCAAAACGCAAGGTACTCCGATGTTCACCTGTGCATCTGTTTTTTGTGGGTTTATTTAACTATTATCTATTTACAATTAGCTGAAAGGGATAAGTTTCCGTACACCATTTCATCAGTAGTGGTTTACAACTCCATTGTTTTATGCTCTTAATAGCAATAAAACAGCCATGAAGGCATTCTCCAAAGAGATAAGCCATTCAGAAGGCTCTGTGGGGACAAAAAAAAAATCAAAGATAAAAGGATAAAATAAATTTTTAAGGCCTCCATTACCCTAAAAACCTGCAGCCAGCTGCATCTTGATATAGCTCTGCTTAGCATCACTTATAGAAAGAAAACAAGTATCAGTAAGTAATCTGTGATGTGAGCTTTAACAGTGATACACATCAACATCAGAATTCGTTCTTAAAAAGGGGAATGTCATCATACCATGTAGCTTCCAGCAAATAAGTTTACTTGGTACAATATTTTCCACTGGAGGCATTCCTAGTGCCTTCACCATTGCTGATAGAACAACGTTAATAGGGAGCTGCAAGCCAAAGGCCACTGAACAGACCTGTATTCTGACACATACTGCAAAAACAGCGTAATTTCCACTGTGATATTTAACTTCAATCACCTGAGTTTTAGAAAGAGGAAGCTGACTTATATGTTCAAAGAGAAAGGATAATTACAGCCACACTTGTGTGTACGACCAGATACTTGGATGCTTTCTGCTGATAAATGCATTTGAAAAATGGCTGCCCTACATCATACGAAAACAATCTGTAGGTAGGCACAGGTATCAGGGCAAATGAGTACAGGAGATTTAGTCCCAGAAAATATGAAGTATCTTGCACTACGGCTCCCCTGTGTTATGGTGTGCCCTTCCCCACACATCAGAGAACTCTCTAAGTAGTTCTGAAGCATCAATAACCTCTGGGTGCTTTGGTGGCACAGATACTTTTTTTTTTCCCCCGCAGATCCATGTCCAAATTTGAACCACATCAACAGTTTTGTTGTTTTCTAGATTCCAGTCTAACATGATAAATTGTGGTCACTACTCAGGAAGAATTCAAGATGAGACCTAGTTAGTCTGCAGTTTCTGACAGGGACTAGCAGGTCATGTGCTTCATGTTTTGGGGCAAGGAAAGAGGAGGGTTTACTGCAACACCCAGTCAGAACTATAGGATCTGACTGTGCTCACCTTGACTTCCAAGAGCCACAAGATGTTTCTGCTCTTCACCAAGTCACTTCTGGTATGCCCAGGATCCACATTACCTCCTCAACCACAGTAAAAGATGGGTGGAGATTTGTGACCCAGCAGAGCTCCAGCGAGGAAAGCAAAGCAGAACAGAAGTGACAGATGCGGCCAACAAAAATGAGCCTACCAGTCTAGCTGGGGCATAAACTGTCATATGCTATTCAGGTGCCATTTTGTATAGTTTTGGGACCAGTAGAACTACTGGACCTGCTTTACAGGAGATGCCATATCCTGAAAAATAGGCTGCATAACAGGACAAAGAAGGGCTGCTTCCATGAAAATAGTTTATTCACCTGCTGGGAAAGGTAAGGCCATCTTTAAACAACAAGAATGAGGATGAACATAACATGGAGGCTGTACATACTCTAGTGTTGGAAGGCTCTTGTTCCCTCAGACTGAGGACAGACACTCAGAGTAGGCAGGGAGGTAAGCTTCATGTAGCTGGAGCAGGGAAATGATAATGTTCATAATTCTTCTAAGAGTTCTTCCGTATATTAGGATGAAACACAATTTATACATGCATAACTCCCTCTTGTGCTTCACAGGTTGTCTGCGTACACAGCTGCTGAGTCCACTAATGTGCCCTCAGATCATACAGCATGTTACAGAAATTATCATCTGTACCTAACTATTAAGTGGCAACTGAGGGAAGCTTCAGGCCTTGGTCTTCACTTACAAAAGAGAGAACAAAAATCCTGACTTGCCAGCACACTGGTACATCCATTCAAGAATGATGTTTGTTTATTGAAGTAGGGCAGGTAGAAATAAAGGAAAAAAGGGAAAGCACGTAAAACACATCAAAATTCCGCATACTTAAGAGATGCAATAGAAAGCTGAGGAAGTGAGCAATGAAAAAGAATGACCCATGCTTTGTTTTGATAAAGAACTTGACTAGGTCAATGCAGATTTTAATATCTAACAAAAAGAGCTGGAACAACTTCCTCAAGAATGGGATTAAACAAATGACCTTGTCAGCATGGAAAAGAGGAGGAAAGGGCCGAACAGAATGCAGTTGGGACATAGCTGACACAAAATATTTAAGAACCCTGCAACAAGAACTAAATCACTTAACTGTAACTGCAATGACAGCACTCTTCATTTCCTCCAAATCCCACCCCTTCTCTTGATTCTACAAACTTCTGGAGACTCACAAGCCTCCTGATTTACTCCATGTGTGGATTTACTCCATGTGTGGAATAAATAGGATGCTAGAGTGGAAAGGAAGACGTCTTCCTTTTCTCCTGCCACTAGTGACTTGCAAGCCTGAACTAGTCTCTTGATTTCGTTGCTTCCGTTTCTTCCTCTCACCTTTAGTTTTGTCTATTGTCTTGATTTTGGCTAGGACAGAATTAATTTTCTTCCCAGTAGCTGCTGCATTTTGGATTTAGTGTAAGAATAATGTTGATAACATATATTGTTGCTAGGCAACATTTATGATCACTGGGATAGAATTAATTTTCTTCTCAGCAGCTGCTGGTTTTTAGGTTGAGTATGAGAAGAATGTGGAAAATACACTGATGTTCTTTAATCGTTGCTAAGAAATCAAGGACTTTTTCAATTTTCCACGTTTTGCTAGTGTAGAGGTGTGGAACAAGGACGAATAACCCAAACTGGCCAATGGAATATTCCACACCATAACATGCCAGTCAGTATAAAAATGGGGATTTGGCCAGGGGGCAGGTAGGCAATCCAGGTTCAATGTTTGGTGATCCACATTCTGCTACCGCTGCACTCACTGTGATCTCTGTGCTCACTGCTGTCACTGCACTCAGTGTGATTTCCACACACACTGAAATTGCAGCTCAGGATGGCCTAATTGTAGGGCAGTGACTGGCTTAATTTTACTATATTCCTTTTTATATATACTATTATAATATCTTTTTTATGGTTCTATTAAAACTGTTTAACACAACCCACAAGATTTCCATTTATTTTCTGATTCTCCTCCCCATCCCACCACATGGGGAGTGGCTGCACACTGTCTAGCTGCAGGCTGAAGGCTAAACTACAACACCTATTTAGCTTTGGGGCTCGGTGGGTGGCTGCTCCAGTGTTGGGGTGGGTTCTTTTCATTGTTACTTGGTTGTTTTTGTAACTTAACTTTGGATCTTGGGCTCATAAGAGACACTGACTAGATGGGAATCTTGACTTAAATTCTAATATAAATGTTTCAAACATCTGAAGTTTCAGAGAAATCCCTGAAAGGCTTAAAAGAAAAGGGCAAAAGGGAAGTTATAAAAGTTATTTTAAATCCCAGTTTTTAAGCAGATCTTCTTTAGGGAGAAGAGTTGTTTCATGCATGAGCTGCACTGCCTGGGGCAATGAGACAAACCCATCATCTGGGTTTAATAACACTAACAGTCACACACTGTGGTTTCAGGCTGTGACTGGCACTAGCGAGATTCACAATCTTCTTGAGAAATAATAATAAAAAAAAAAATCTTTACTTTGTCCATACCAGGAACATTCTCACAAAAAGCATGTCTAAAGCAAGGGCTGAGAACAAGTTTCAGGATCTGGCTATATGCATATGTGTGCATATGCATAAACACAGACACATACTTACATATATATTTGTGTTTGTGCCTAAGTGCATATGTGTATGTTTCTAATATGTTTTCAGAAATCTTGTTTCCCATCAGAAGATTCAAAGACACAAATAACTCACCCATGGACAAATCACTTACATATTCTTTACTTCTCAAGCCAAAACTTCCTAGTGACATATAATCAGATTTTACGTACTTTGTGCCTCATTGACTAATTAGATCAATGCAGACTACTCTCCCTGTTCCTCCCTTTTTGTAGTAGGGACTTTCATTGCCTGTAGCTACACAAGTGTCGTTGCTTTTGCCAAATACTTGGAGATATTGCTAATGGCTTCATATAAATTTCACATTGCTGCACATCAGTATGGAGGAGGAGCGTGTGTGTATTTTAATCCATATTGTGATCACTTTGATGTTGTTCGTTAGGAGGAATATGGTTTTATTTAAACATATCAGAGCTGGTTTTGGGAATCATAAACTCCTAAGGATTCGATTTCCACCATCAAACAAACACAGTGTATGCTTAGAAGAAGTTAGCCTCCCTTAGAAGGAGGAGGCTTACTAGAGGTCAGTTTTCCACTCACTAACTACAGTGCTTAGCCTCTTTCACAGTTCCTTCCAACCACAGATCAAACACTGTACAAGAAAGCTAACAGTTATCCCCACTTTGCATGCAAGGAAACTGAGTCAGGACATTGCCACACACTTTTGTAGGTCATACTGATGTCTAGTGCAGCATTAGTAGAGTCACAGGAGTCACTGCTGCCTCCAGACTGACACTGCCATCCATACATTTCGAAAAAAAGCACACGGAAACTACCAGAAATAAGGATTCATAATTTTCACATCCCTGACAAGCAGCACGTATGAGGGAAGCAAGAACAGTGTGTGCTCCTTTATCAGTTTGGACTAGCAAAAATGGTATCTCCAAAGCATGGCAAAGCCTTCAGGAGTAACTTCCAATCTAAGTATAAATTCACAAGCACAAGATTTCCCAGCTGCAGTGATTTCTACACAAGCTGTCACGTGTAGTGACAAGTTCGGTGTAAAAATTTTGCTTAAGTTGACATCATTTTTGTGGAAGCTGTGGACACAAACCCAAGCAATTCTCTTTTTAATGCTCTTGACAAATACTTCACTTACACTTTAACAAAGAAACACAATTCCGTGCTTTCAGTCCAGGTCCTGCTTCTTGTTGCTACATGCAGGTTGTTCTGGCTGCTGGTTGAAGCTTCTCTTCTAAGCATTTTTATTAATTTGACTTAACAATATGCCACCCATTACTGTTCTGCTCTGACAACAGACTTGGGTAGTTGCATTATTTCCAGTGAGAATGAATCCGCACCAGCAAATCCAGTGCTCAGAAACAGTTACACAATGGGAAGAGGGAATATGTAGAGTATCTTGTGCTGCTATATGATGAGACCACTTATCAGTGAAAAGCAGAGAACTATTTTTCTCAAAAAGAAACATAACTGCTTTGCCTTCCAAAGCAAAACACATCCCTCTTGCCCCTAAAATCACCAGCTCACTAAATGGTTCACAGACTTCAAACCAAGCTTCTCAGAACCACTTAAGAAAGGAGGGTCCACTTAAACTCATACACATTTCTCTGCACTGAGCTCCCTTTAGTTGCACTGAAGACAGCTAATCAGGATGCCACGGGCAAAATGGATGACACCAATATTGCCACAAAGATGCACGGCTCCCACTTCTATATGATGGTAAGAAGATTGTTATCAGGCTGGACAGCAAGTTCTGGAAACTATTCCTTCCTAGCCCCAGTTCCTTATGATTCCGCACATACACATGAGACAACCCAAGTGCCTATTAAGAAAGGATTTTCTGCATCACCTCAGGCCACTGATTCAGTGTCCTGCCTCCAGATGTGGCCAAGGTGAATAGATCTTGGTTATACACAGGAGACAGAAATCTTCTGACTCCTACAGGGATGCAGCTGGAGCCCTGAGAGTTAACAATACTACTACCTTGTGAGGTTAACTGAAGAAAAGTAAAGCGAAGAGAAAACAAAGGAGTACTCAGGACCATCCAGTAAATGCAATGTTTTTATTTATACCTTACATCACTAGAAAAAAGCAATTACATAGTTACTATTGTTCATAGATAGCACAGAATTTGGACACAAAAACATCCACTGTTTCTGGGTAAGGAAAACCTCACATGAAAAGAGTAAAGAGGAACGTGAGCAGGTAAACTATGAAAATGACTATGCACAATATTTGAGCACAATTTGTAGAAGTCTTCTAATTGCTATCTGAGTAAGAGAAGGAAGGCCTCAAACCAAACCAGATCTTTCACCATAGACATTGATGCAGCAAGTTTGTAAATTCTTACTGATTGTCTGATAAATTGAAGATCCATTATGAGATGTTTTCAAAAGACAAGGGGTTTGAGTGGGAACTTTCTTCATATAGATCTATGCTAACTCCTTGGGGCTAAAACAGAAGGACTCACAATAAGAGTGGAAGATGACAACAGAGTAGCTGGGTCTACTACCTTGCTGCTTTAACCAGCTTGATAAGGAGAAACCTGTTGGGCAGGAAACAAAACCCAGTCTGCTTTCCTAGATCTAGATCTCACCTGCCTTCTCTCCAAGGTCACAACTTTCACAGCTAGTGGTTTCTACAAACATAGGGGCTCTCCTGTGTGTTTCCTGCTAGGTGAGAGGAATGGGATTTTCAGGCATTCAAAATAAGACTAAAATGTTAATAATACATCTGACAGAAAGGAGAGGAGTTTTACGTTAAAAGCAAATACGTAGATTCTAATTATGTCCTTCCTGAAAAGTTTTATCTTGCCTTAATTTTGCCAAAAATGTATGATACTTTAACAATGAATAAAACCAAACCCATATATAGAAGAAAGGTGCACTCTGTGCTTATCACTGATTCTAAAAATCATAGGGTCTAATTTTTCAAAGGATATACATCTATAATTATTAAATACATATATTATACAAGGTCCAGCACAAAAAATAAGACTGTGCTTGTAACTCTTTTTATTTAACAAATTAAGAAAATTGACTATGATCACCTTCAAAACATTTCCCTTCCGAGTTGACACACAGCTGCATTCGATGATGCCAAAATTCAAAGTAATTCTGCAGATCAGTTTCTGAACGGCTATTGAGGATCTCAGTAATTTTTGTTTGCCTGTCTTCTACTGAGAAAAAATGGATTCCTTTGAGCACTGACTTGATCTTTGGGATCTCGTCTCCATAAACCTCAGTCAATAACTGAAAAGTTTATTGACAGATTTCTCCAGTTTCACAAGAAACTTGATATTAACTAGCTGTTCACTCTTGGACACCAACATTTTTCAACTGGGGGCTAAGGAAACATCTGTATTTAACCACGTGCCTATTCATATTGAGTGAAGTGATTGAGTTTGAGCCTAGTCTCACTGTGGCAGGTTAGAACATGCTCTATAACCACCCCTTTGTCTCTCCCTTCCTACTCTTGGTTCCTGAGCTATGGGATTAGTCTCAGGGGTTTTTTATCTGACTTCATATAAACATAAACACAATATATAAACAGATCTTACTGTCAAGTTAAAAAAACACATGATCCAAAATTTTATAAAATCAAGAATTATTGGGTAACAGAATTAAAAATAAGCCAGCATAATAGTTTATCTAAGAAAGACTGCATGAGGGGTATTTTTGACTAAAAAAACCACTTTAAGTCAACTGAAGAATTCAAAGGCAACTCAGATGAATAACTGGCAAAATGTAATCTGACCTCTGCTCTAGGAGTTTTATAAAGGCAAAACACCCCATGAAGCAAAGTAACTTCAAATTAGGAGGCAGGAAAAAAAATACTGTGAAAATATGAGCTAAGATGGGAATAGTAACAGGCAAATTTTGTAGCTGAGAGTGGATGGCACGTAACATCTATAAAGTGGCTTTAAATGTCAGTCAAAAGTCATTGGAGGCAAAGCAAGATGGAAAAGAGCAGAATGTGTTCATGTAATGGCTCATAAGAGGCTCACAAGAGAAAGAAAAAAAAGTGACAGAAATACCTACACCAGCTGCAAATGCAAAAGGACAGCAGCGGCCCATCATAGGTGAAGACAGCCACACACCAAAGGTGACAAGGAAAACATATAGCACCCTAGACAGAAAGCAATGCAGACAAAATGTAAAATGACAAGGATAATCAAGTTCTCTCAATAGTCAGGGTCAAGAGAAGGAAATTACCAACTTGAGTACCTTTCTCTACAAAAGTTTATTATTCATTTGTACAGCTATGAAAAATCCTATCAAGAGTGACACTGACCATGAGTTTTAAGCTAAGAAAATTACAAGTTAGAAAACTACAGAGAAATCAAGTATTACAGAATCTCCTCTCTCTCTTTAACCTGGGACGTGTATAGGGATGCTGCCCAGTTGTGTAGGGATGAGGCCAGGAAGGCCAAAGCGCACCTGGAGCTGAACTTGGCAATGGAAGTGAAGACTAACAAGAAGTGCTTCTACAGGTACCTCCATCAGAAAAGGAAGGTTAAAGAGAATGTACCCCCACTGATGGTTGAAAATGGTGGCCCCGTATCAACAGACAAGGTAACTAACAACTTTTTTGCCTCAGTCTTCACTGATAACTGCTCTCCTCACCCCTCCTGGGTCACGGGACAACAAGATGGTGACCAGGGGGATGAAGCCCCTCCCACAGTAGAGGAGGATCAGGTTCATGACCACCTGAGGGTTGTATTTAGAGAGTAGTTGTCAACGGCTCGAAGTCCATATGGAGATCCACGACAAGTGATGTCCCTCAGGGGTCCGTAACGGGACCAATGCTGTTTAATATCTTCATCAATGATATTGACAGTGAGATTAAGTGCACTCCCAGCAAGTTTGTAGATGAAACCCAGCTGAGTGGTGTAGTTGCCACACCAGAAGGACAGGGTGTCATTCAGAGGGACCTCGACATGCTGGAGAAGTGGGCCTGTGAGAACCTCATGAGGTTCAACAAGGCCAAGTGCAAGGTCCTATACCTGGGTCCAGGCAATCCCTGATTTCAGTACAGGATAGAGGATGATGTGATTGAGAGCAGCCCTGCAGAGAAGGACTTGGGGGTGCTGGTTGATGAGAAGCTCAACATGAGCCAGCAATGGGGACTCACAGCCCAGAAGGCCAACCGTATCCTGGGTTGTATCAAAAGAAGCGTGGCCAGTAGGTCAAGGGAAGTGATTCTGTCCCTCTATTCCTCTCTTGTGAGACCTCATCTGGAGTATTGTGTCCAGTTCTGGAATTGTCAACGTAAGAAGGATATGCGGCTGCTAGAATGGGTCTAGAGTAGGGCCATGAAGATGATCAGAGGGCTGGAGCACCTCCCAGAAGAGGACAGGCTGAGAGAGCTGGGGTTGTTGAGCCTGGATAAGAGAAGGCTCCGAGGAGATCTTACAGCAACCTTTCAGTACCTGAAAGAGGCCTAACAAGAAAGCTGAGGAGGAACTGTTTACAAAGGCTTGTAGTGATAGGACGAGGGGGAATGGGTATAAACTGGAGAGGGGAAGATTTAGACTAGACATAAGGAAGAATTTCTTCATGATGAGTGTGGTAAGGCACTGGCACAGGTTGCCCAGAGAAGTTGTGGATGCCACATCCCTGGAGGTGTTCAAGGCCAGGTTGGATGGGGCCTTTGGCAGCCTGATCTAGTGGGAGGTGTCACTGCCCATGGCAGGGGGGTTGGAACTAGATGATCTTTAAGGTTCCTTCCAACCCAAACTGTTCCATGATTCTCAGTCTGATTGACAACCTCTTTAAATCTGCTTTTGTGGGCTTGCTGACGAGCACCTCTTTTTCTGCTGCCCTCCGCCTTTTATTAGAAATATGAACAGCATCCTTATATTACTCCCTTTCCCTTATTTCCTGCCAGTTTGTTGTTGCTCTCATTTTCACATTACCACTAACGCAAAAGAACCACTGCAAACCATACACAGGCTAAGCTTTAAAAAAATTAAGGTGGATACTTATCAACCTTGTAATTTCTCTGTTAAACAAACAAAAAGTCACAACCCACACAATTAGGAATTCATTAGTAATGGAAAGAGCAATGCAAATAATGTATAAACTCATTCTTTAAAAGTATGAAAAGGAAACAGAAGACTCCATGAAGAAGGCTGCCCTTGCTAGTTTTTTTAAGGTATAAAAAAAGAGCGAAACAAAGGGTCTGAGGAAAAAATTAGAAGCAGCTTTCAAAATAACATCAAACAAAACACCTGTACTAGGAGGGAAAAACAGGAAGAGGAGGAGAAAGAGGGAGAGGGGAAAAATGGAAAAAGGGGGAAAATAAAAAAACAAGGATATAAGAGAAAAAAGCCAATACAACAGCTTGAGTGCTAGGATCTTGAACACTGCCAGCTCAAAAACCCATCAAATATTTTCTTCCCATCTACTATGCTTATTTCCCTACAGCGCTTCTGAAAAGGGGAGGCTGAAGAAAAATTACTGCACTAAATTTGCATATCTGTACAACATGGGGAGATTATGAGCATTTTTAAAAAGCCAAATAATCCAAACCCTCTGCTTTTAGGTTTCTTGCTGTCGGCAACATTACAAGTGTGTTTGGAGAATCAAATCTTTTATCATAAAAATCAACCACAACTCCTATTCTGTTTATCAGTCCCTTAAAAAAAAATTCAAAAAAACCCTGAGTGCTGCTAATTTAGCCTTCTCACTGAAGAATGAATTCCAGATAAAAAGGGAACCGACAGTTGGACCAGAGCCAAAAAAAGGAAATCTTTCAGGCACAAAAAATGCTGAGAATGTTTGTTCTTCACTCAGAATTTTTTTTTTCATGCAACTGTACATCCAAGATGGGCATGTCTGGTGACATGGCTAAGTATACATCTATGATGGAGGACACTGCCTTTTAAAAGAACTAAATTAGAGATTAATGCATTTTTATGCAAGCTGCAAGGAGAAGAATTGCTGGAGCAATTCAATGCAGCACAAGGAACGTTTCTTTGAAAAAGTCAGCCTTTAACTGGGAAGGCCGCTTCTTTGCAGGGAGTCTGAACTGAGAAATATGCAGCTCCTTGCTTTCTATTTATAGTCATTCAAGCAGTGAATAGTCTCATTCCAAATGCCACAAGGCATACTCACAACCTTTTATTCCAGAGACCTGATTCATGTTTCATTTCAAAAAGTCCAGCCCAGTAAAAAAAAAAAAAAAAAAAAAAAAAAAAGTGGGAGAGAAACGGCAACTCAACATGCAACAGAAACACTTTTTCCCCCCAACTTTTCCTTTATGAAGCTGGTGCTGGAAAGTATGGAAAAGGGGGGTGGGTGGTTTAAAACTTCCCTATGGCAAGGAAAAAAAGTGTGAGTGCATTCATTTTTACTCATTAACATTGAATACCAGTTGCCCTGCAATTTAAGCAAGTCTGGGAGAAGGTGGAAAAGGAGTGAGGGGTGAGAGCATTTCAATTATTTGGCTTTGAAGGACCCTTCTGAATGAGAGAGACAGAAAACACTTGTCAAATGCAAGTTCAAGTGAAAGCCACTTCTGCCAATGAAGTGTGCAGATGGCTGTGTGGGTTCCACTGAACCTTAACTGGGCCTCTATTATGTCTTTATTGCTCACAAAAAGGCAAGGGTCACCTTTGGTTTAGAATAAGTTAGCATCCTTTCCCACAGAATGACTCTGGTCAATCAAGCCAAGCAAAGAAGTCTTCCTTTGAGTGACTGCTATCCCACCAGCACACTGAAGAATTTTTAGAAAGGCTAAATAGACACAAAAACCTTTGGTCTCATCTACATTACCGACATTTATCAGAAAAATTTCCCACCGTTGCAGGCAATCTTGGGAGAACTAGGGCAGGCTGCTGGTGGCTGTCACGCATGTCTGTTAGATTTCTTTCTCGTTAGAGCTGGATGATATGAGTCTAAAACTAGTACTGACAGCTTTCAAAATTTCACTAATAAGATGTGGCACGAAAAGCAAGTTCTGTGCCTCTATTTTTAGCATGCATTCTTCAGAAACACGGGAACCCCACGAGGCTAGCCCATCACACCAGGTCTCAGGTTTCTAACAGTATTCAGGTTCAAAGGTCTCACAGCCAAAGGTTGCAGACATTTCTGCCAGTAGGCACGTGTGGTACCACCACCTGCCTACCCAGTACAGCTCAACACAATCCAGCTGGTGCTTTCCATTATCTTCAGTGGCGCTGTGAAATACCATCAACACTGCAAAACCCTTAAAAATAAATCAGAGCTGAAATAGAAGGCGGCTAGAATTTGTGTTTGTATTCTTAATTTGAAAAGCTCACACCTAAGGTGTCTGCCAAGAACAGTGCATGTCCTCCCCAGTGACTTCAAACAATTACATATGAGAAGGAAAGTTCCAAACACTGAAAGGTCATGTATGTCCAACACTTACCTTCCAAAACACCAATAGGAAGAAAAAAGCATGACTTTTTCTCAATGAAAAGTTAGTTCCCAAACTATGGTGACGAATCAACCTAACTGATACACTGGGCACATTCACACAACTAACCTCGAAGTACCAGAGAAACAAGTCTCTCTCAAAGCTGGCGTAAGATGATATTCATGGTATCACAACTCCTGAGCAACACAGATCACCTTCCCTATAGGTTAGAGGTAAGCTGCGTGGCAAAGCTCAGTATTATTCTTGAAAGGCGATAAGATAAAGTAGTAAACCAAAAGTGGAATAGTATTAAAAGAAAATTCCTCATAGCTGTTGGCAAGCAATATAGCGAGTAACTTTGAAGCGTTACCAAGTTAAAAACTCTCTTAAATATCCTACCTGGTAGTCTGACAAAGAAACTCCAGGCTACTCCAACCTCAACAGATGCCACCTTTTTCTCAGCAACTGGAAAAAGATGTACCTATTCTGCACCAGAAAAGACACCACATTCTCATAAAGGACGGCCCATTTCCACACTTCATAGGTACAGAGGCCTTTGTACTGCTAAATACAAAATATCTCTTTTAAATACAAGAAGTTGATCCAAGCAAGGGAAATAAAGCAAATTCTCTTCCTAGTAAGCAGAAAAGGTTGATTTGCTATCAGATAACCTGAAACAATTCTTCAGAGAGAAAGGAGAGCCTCAAGCATGGAAAACTCAAACAGTTCTTCAACTTTGTAGTTTAATACACCCTCAAGATTTCCTCTTGATAAATACAGCAAAACCTGCACATATAAAGACTCCACTAAGACCAAATTTAGAAGCTGTCTGACAATTGCTTGATTTTTAAGTTGTCCCTTTAAAAAAGGTGGTACAAAACAATACAGACCCTGGAAAATGACAAGATTTAGAGGTCTTTATGACCACACAGCAGGCCTAATAAATCGTAAATGATTGTAGATGACACCAAGCTCATACTGGTACAGATTCCACTGTGGAAAAACTCAAAGGAGTATTCAAACAGGCCATTATTTGTGTACTTATCACTTTGAAGCTAATGGATACAGTAACAAGCAGGGCATATAAAAAGTTTAGGAGAATCCTTGATCAAGAACATCATATGGAAGGTCATTCAATCAAATAAATATTTGAGCCTTTCACTAGTGCATTTAGTGTCACGAATAATACATGCCACATCATCTCCTATATCCTCTACTTGGGGCAATAATCCCATCCTGCAACTGCTTCCACACAATGGGGTTTTGCCTTATTTCTTTACAGACAAACATTTATGTTATTTATGACACTGAAGGCAAGGTTAATTAAAATGAATCTTGCACTTGGAACAGAGAGTTTCTGTTTTCTGAGAGTTTCTCACCTTTCTTATGTTTTGGTTTGTGTTTTTTTGTTATTTATAGAAACTAGGATGAGGTGGAAAAGGGGGAGGTTAATCCAGTACCTCAGCACAACCCTTAAGAAAAATTTCTCTTTACTGTATAAAAGATTTGCCTTTACTGTGGAAAATCCATTTGTGCTCAACCATACACCAGACAGCAGTCTTCACTTCAGACACGTAGCTGCCTTTTCCATATGCATCACACAGACAATGAAGAAAAGAACTAGAGCCTTGAATTTGATTTTAAGTTATCTGTGACATCCCATTTTAAAGAACTAAAAATGTGTTCATTGCACAACATGCTGCTGAGGAGACAAGGCACAATGTTTTTGGTTCAGGGTGTTTGCCTTGAGGACTGAAACCTCCACACCTGTCTACTGGGCTGCTGCATTTCAGCCAAAAGGTGATAAAGTAATACTAACTGAAGCTAGGATATGCTCCCCCCATCCCATTCAGAAAGGCAAAAAACTTTTTACTCAAGACTGATGAGGAATGGAAAATTATAAGTATCTCCAAGACCACTACTGAACACAGAATGGAACCAGCCAAAGTTTGGATGTGTCCCTAATACCAAACACTTTCCTCTTCAACACCATCATACGTTTCTCTCACTCAAGGCTAGAAGTTCACCTGGTAGCTAATTCAGAATGATGAAGAGGGACAGGAGGGAATTCACCTTAATAAGTTTATCTTCTTCAATTCAATCAATGAGTCTCTGCTCTGGGAACACTACCTTACTACACAGCTTAGAGCAGAAATGTGCGACATGTTCTGATCAGCTAAAGCATCTCATTTTTTGAACCTGGATATGACTTTCTTCATCTGCTCCCACACTTGGTAACAGTCCTCTTGAAAGTAAACAAAGCTGATATGGTGCAAGGCATAAAATATCCTGAAATTCCTAATTAAACAGTAAGCAAAATACAGACAATTTGATCTTGTAATTAGAAGAGTGGAGCTAGAAGGCTCTATGCTCCTAAATGGGATATGGACATTGTGTGTTAGCAGGCAGAGGCTGGCTATGTTTCAGTGTTGAAGAAAGAGTTAGACTCACACTGGGAAATCCTAAACTAGAGTTCAGGGTTTAGGAACATGGAACAGACAGAAGAGTTTAAATTCATAAGAAACCATCAGGATCCAAAATCACTCAGCAGTTTGACCTGATGACCATTACACATCTTTCCGTGTTAGCTCAGCTGTCTCTGTTCCCCACTACAGACTCATATGTACAAGGCTGGACAAACTGCAACATCATTTCTACAAACGCAAACTAGTTAAGAAAGATGATTCTAAATATGCCTGAGCAGAAAACTAAATCTTTTCAGCAGAGGAAGCTGAGATTCCACTAACATTCCTGCCAGTCTGAACGGAGGTGCGCATTCTTGACGCCAAATCTGGTGATGAGACTAATGGTGCAAGCAGCACACAGCCAACAGGCAAATGAGAGAGTGGGGATTCCTGAAGGAGAGAGAATAGAAGACCCTCTTTCCCTAGCTGTCATGTTTCCTCCTTCTTCCTAAAGGTGGATGCCTCCTTTTCACTGAAGAGCCCTGTCAGGCTCCATGTGATTTTGCAGAATTAGCGAGAATCTGTTTTATGCTTCATGCAACTCTCCATAGATATCTATAATTGTTATCATTAAAGCACTGAAGTCAAAGATATAGCTTTCTTCCCTCCCATAAAGCTTGTATTCTATCCTAGCGATGTCCCTCTGGGAAAGGCAATCATAACCGATTTGTCATCAGTCTTAAGGTCCAGAACCCTGCAACAACACTTTAAGGAAGTCTTTCCTCCAAATGACTCCCATCCACTCTACATTGACTACCTGGCGGCTGATAAAAATTTGGTCCCAGGCTCACTAGTACAGGTCACACCACTTCAGAACTTTAACAGATAGTTATACGCTAAGTTATACACAAAGTCTTTGTTCATTGCTACAGACATAGCTCTCACAATCATATTTGCTCAGCAGCTTTCTTCAAATAAAATTAAAAAACCCATCTACCTACAACAGCACTCATGCTTGCTGGTCTTCAATCAAAACACATACTAATGCAGGGCCCTAAATGCTATTTAGAACTGATAAAAACATAGTGGTAAATAATGCTTGCAAACCCCATACACAACCTCCAACAAAAAAAACGTGTTTTGCCAGAAATATGTACACATGTCACTCCCCAAATGACACAGATCTCCAGGTAGGAGAGCAGCACATTGCAAAAAAGGAAAACTCTAAGTGGCACTACTGGCAGCATTCAAAGGAGCAGCCCAGGTTGCAGGAATATGCTGCGGAACAGAGCTATATGAACAGCAGGGACATACACACAGTTTGCTAGCCCAATTCTGACATATTCCACATTTAAGATATTACATGTCAATAAAATATGATACATATCATTTACAATAGGATATGTAGCATCTGCATCTAGAAAGGACAGAATTCACAAACATATCAGAAGCAAAAAGGATAGGATATAGTGTATATATGCTTCATCTAGTGATCACAGTGTAAGTTTCAATTAATGACTTCTATTTAACAATTACATCAGCTGACATTTCTCTGCCACAGTACTAAATCAAATGTTACTGAAGTTTTTAAAAAAAAAATCACTGAAATTAAGGCTCCTTCCTTTGTTGAAAAATAACAGTGCAAAAGAATACACAAAAATGTATCGGTTATGAGAAAATGCCACATGTGTAAGTGAAATATTGGATTTTTTTAGGTTAAACAACTGAAAAGCAAAGTGTAATATGTGAAGTATACTCACACTTGTTTAGAAACAAGAGCCTTGAATTAGTTTAGGTGTTAATTCTTCTCCCCAGTACAACTCACTTCTGTAAAGCCTACTCTCATTTAAGTAGCAAATTGTTCCAAATGTCATTTCACATTATTTATGTAGAATGGAATCAACAACAAACTAATTCTAAAGCTTGTTTCCTTATATTTCAAGGACAGCCCACGTAACAGCATCTTGGAAATTTTTTTCAGTGAACTCCAGGATTGTCATCTGCTGCTGACTTATGCCTTAAGACTTAAATACCCTACAAACTTGCAAATTACTGTACATAATTATGAAGGACATTTGTCAATAGTGTGTGGGGTGTGGGGAACTTGAGACAAGGGGAAGCTGCTGCAGGGTATAGTCTGCATAACATTTATTCCAAGAATATTGCACAAACTGCAGTAAAATGCATACACAGTAACAGGCACCTGAGAATTCAGTAATTGCACATTATGCAATTATACCTTGGGCACTTCAAGCAAAAGCTGAAGAAATAATACATGGAAAAACTTGGCTAACCACAAAATTGGTTTTAAGAAGAATTAGGAAACTCTGCACGTGGATGTCATTGGGTCTTTGCTTCTCTCTCTGCTGGAATCCTGTAATCCTTATTAATCTGCTGTTTGTTCCTAGAAAGTACACTTTCCCTGTCAGTAAAATACAGAGTTCATTTGGATTAATCCATGTCCCTTACTCACAACTGAAGCTGCATGGACAAACACATGATTTTGACAGACATGACTTAAAATTTGCTACATACTTTTCTTTGCCATACACTTTGCCAAACTAATTATATATATATATATATATATATATATATTAAAAAAAAGCTGGGAACAATGCTACCACAGGGTGCCAAATTTGCAGCAAAAGCCCCATAGACTCCTGTCACACAAAATTTTGACAAGCCTTGCCAAATGGTTTCTTCAGGATGCAAACTGCTTGCAAAGTGACGGGGCCCTTTGTATTGCAGCTGAATGCTGCAGATGGGAAGGTTAGGAAAGGGGGTTTTGCCAGGAAAGGGTAACTGCTGTTTTCACCCTGTGAAGTTCTACACACACAAATAAGAACATACCGTCCTTGTATAGGATGCTGCTTGGTACCCTTGACAGCTCTGCAGTGTTTCTTTTTTAAATGTGGAAGAGTGCACTCAAAAGAAATGTAAAAACAAACAAAAAAAAAAACCCCAAACCAGAGACATTTATGGTACATTTCAAAGCTGAGGTCCAGCAAAAATAGGACAGATGTTTTCGGCTTAGCAAATTTCCAATCTGTACTAAGTTCAATCACTGTTTAAGAACTTAACATGTGAACAGGCAGAGTAAGATGATGCCTTGCAGATCTAAAATACCAGAAACCAGAGCAGAATACCAAGCAGATAGGCACAAATACACAAAAGCTATATACACTCTTGTTTTTTTCTATATGGAAAACAGCTGCAGTCACAGTATGCAATGAAAGCAGTTCTCATCTACAAGCAGTTTGTCAGAAAGCTACAGAAAAGCCTACAAAGTGCACTTTTTTACATTACTGGGCATCAGTCTTAACAATACTTCTTGCTTCACAGGCTTTTAAATTCAACCATGCTCTGCACAGTAGTAGACATAATGGTTTTTATTTATTCTGTTTTGCAATTTCCACATAGCGAGCTGGAATATCTTGAGGCAACTGAAAGTAGATGGATAAAGGAAAACAGCATAGATGGAAATTTTCTCCTTTATCTTACTCCTTTCACAGACCTTTGGCCTCCGGAAAATATCCAGCCGCTTCAGGAAAACTAGGAGTGGAGTTTACAGATGACAAAACTTTCAAGTGGCAGCACTGCTAAAGTCCAAGAGATTGGACTGAATTGCTCTGAAATGAAGGCAATGGGAGTAGAGGATATGCAATAAGTCAACTACTTAATGCAGAGCAATATCCTGGCCTAGCTACTGTCCCTCTCCATTACCATCTAACAGCTCTTTGGCCTCCCATCTTCAGTACATTCGAGGCAGCACACAATGATCCACATATGCCACCTTCTTTGCCTTCTGCAGTAGAGTGCAGCTGCCGAGTGCAACTTCCTGAACCATGCAGGGGCGCTCCAGTTGGGCTGAAGTCTTCCTCCTTCAGGAGTGCTCAACATTGCTCTGAACGTCATTACAAAGGAAACAAGAGCTCTCTCCTTGCAGTGCAGATACAGAGTAAACCTCTCAGAACTTCATCAACTTTCTACTTCTTTTGCTACCTAATGAGTTACAAAATAGTTTTACAACTTACTACTTGCTATCCCACTTATGCTGGTTTAAGGTGTTAACTTGAACTAAATTTATCCAGTAACATGCTTCAAGGTAGTTGTAGGGGCTTACCAGGAAAAAGAAAAATCCTAATACTCAGCTAGGTCAACTACAGTATAAAATGCAAACACGTATCCTTGACTTGCAGTCAGATGGTTTTTGTTTCTGTGGATGCAACACAGATATACATACACAGAACAAATCACGGAGGCACCAGCTGCATTAGCATGCTGCTTAAATGGCACGCTCTTGGCAACAAAACACAGGCATGAGAGAATGAGTTTATCCCAAATAACTTCAACAGCAAGTAAAAGTGCAAATGGCCCACATCATACACCATGCAGTGAAGTTTCATGTGTACTGGGGCCAGCAGAGCAACACAAAGTGTGGCTTACAGGGAAAATCTAGAGTATCGACCAAACCTCTCAAACACAGAAAACCTGCAGGAAAGGACTGTTAGATTAGAAATACAGCAAAATGAGTAATAAATATGAAACACAATCCATTGGATCAATTTGCTTCTATTCTAAAATACTTCCTTAGTGCACTTTTATCATCTTGTAGATGAGTATTGATGAAAACAAGTTCTATTAGAGACTAATCTCAAACTGGAAGGTATCTGTGCTGTGTCAGAGACTGGCAGGTATTTGTAAATACAGCCTCTGGAGGAGTCTGTTCATGATGGTAAACAAAAGTAAACTATAAGCATAAAGGGAAGAAGTGAGTTAAAAAAAAAGAGGGGGGGAGAAGACTTAAAATGAGTGTATTTACACTCGAATAACCTATGAAAATATGGAATTCATTGCTAGGAGCATGGAGATGTCGCACTTCGTGTTAACAATTAGAACAGGGTTATACAGGGATCAAAGTATCTACCGATGTCACAATCCATTTCAGGTAACATTTACATGTTAATCAGTTTGCTTAGATTACACAAAAGCCATGTGCCCTTCTACAGCACAAGATTACCAATTCAGTGAATATCCTCTCAGGTGAATACGGTTGTTAATAATCCACTGAAACCTCAGAACCACACAGGCTCAGAAGCCCTGAAAACCTTGCCCCAAACCTTCACTCCAACAGTTATTTCATTTATTACCCCCTGCTCTGAGTGAAACTACTTAGGAACTCAGTTCTCTGTGGTGATATCTAAGACTTGTTTCACTTCTGTGGTAGCACAATTATTCTTTTTACATTAAGATTTAATCATGAGATACTGATGCAAAAGCATCTCCTTTAGTATAGTGTCTACTGAAACATCTTCTGCCTCTCCAGTGCAACCATCAATGTCCATGACTAGACCAGTATAGATGCCTACTGTGATCATAATTTAAATTTACCTTAGCACTGGGAGCACATCTCAACAAAGAAGAGGACAATTTGTCCAACTTTGTCTAGTGTTTGAGCAACAGGTAGACAGGATCTAACTTTTGCATTTCTAAAGAAAATTCTTCCCAAAGAAAAGGGGGCATAAGGAAATCACACAATGTTCTATCAGACAGTCTTTCAACAATTAAGAAATACTAACTACTGCAATAGATGTTCATACAGCATTGCAAACAGAATTTCCCCTCCTCGTTCAGAATGCCTATGCTGTTTTCAACGCAGGTGGTACATTAAAAATTACTTCTTGTCCATGGATATGGACAGCAGATTATCATCAAAGTCCTGAAATATGGCTTTCCAGGAACCCCACATCCTGTACACAAACTTGCATCAAGCCTTTCACATGCAGCAATTTTAGATACAAGTTCTAAGCACCACAGAGAAGTCAAAACATCTCTTAAAAAGGTTGTACACCTAGGTATCCCAATTTGTTGTAAAAGCCTAAGGTAAAAACTGAGATTTCATGCAATTAAATCACAGTGTACCCATAACAAACATATCATTTCTTGCAAAAGTTTTCTGAACCACATGACTTGTTTCCTTTCTTCTCAATTATGTCCCGTTATGCTAAACATCACATAATATTAATGAAAAAACAAACTCCTCAAAAAAAGGGTAAAAGTATCCAAGGCTCAAAGCAGCACATGAGAACAGCATTTGTTTTCTAAGAATATACCTAACTATAGCTCTATTACTCACCTCAATTTTATCTGTTTTTGCATCTCCCCAGTAAAGCTTGTCTTTTTCAATATCCAGTGCCAAGCCATTAGGCCAACCTAGGGATGTATTCACTAGAACTCGCCTTTCTGAGCCGTCCATATAAGCACATTCTATCTTTGGACTTTCACCCCAATCTGTCCAATACATGTAGCTGTAAAAAAAAAAAAAAAGAGGAAACAGTAAATGCATAAAACATTCAAGAGAAAAGTCAAGATCTGTCCCACTTTTGAAAGAACTTACTAACTTTCTGCTTCCCCAACTGCAGTAAACAAGCCAATTTGAACTGACAAATGACAATATAAAGTTTGAGCATTAAACAAATTAAATCATAGGGTCACTGAAGAGCACTTTATTTGGAAGCCACCTCTTATATACACCTTACCAAAAGGATGAAGCAAGGGAAAGGCAGTTATTTCCACAACATTTGACAAATAATACAAACATCTTACAATATTTTTCAGTTTTGGGAGACCACAAACTGGATCCAAAGACCTATCACAGGGCTATCAATAAACACAAAACTTACCCCATTACAGGATTGAGCACTATTGCTCGAGGTTCATCTAGGTTTTCAGAGACAAGGATCTTTCTTGATGTTCCATTCAATCGGGTCACTTCAATGCGATCTGTTCCAGTATCAGTCCAGTACAGGTTCCTTGCCACCCAATCCACAGCAATACCGTCTGGATGGTTGATTTCTGTGGTTACCAGCGTCTGTGCTCCAGAGCCATCAAGGTAAGCCCGACGAATTGCCCGGACATCATCATCAGTCCAATAGATGTAGCCTTCCACAGGATCATAGTCTATGGCAATTGCGTGTCTAATATTGTCTATCTGCAGAACAATGTCAGTGAAATCTGGCATGTCCAGGGAAATCCTCCTCAAGTCAGTCCTTCTAGCGAGCAGCAAGACTTCTTCAGCTCCTGGAGAGAAAACCATTCACATAATTTCCTTTGCTATCGATGTGTGCACTTCAATACAGCACAGCAGGTTGTGAACTGCCACTGTCATTACCTAAACTAATATTGAACATAGCAATCCCTATCTAGAATCTAAAAAAAGTAATAAACAGCTTGGTGGGAATAAGCCCAAATATTTCATCACCTTACATAGAATTCTTTAGCTTAGTCAAACTTCCCACTAGCTCTATCAGTCTGTGCAGATGTGGTTTTCACACGCAAGCCCTACATTGTAAATAATAAGTGCTAACAGAAGACTTGAGTATTTTGCAAACAAAGTGCATCAATTATTTGCTCCAGACAGTTCAACAAGTAAACAAGTCACACCTACAGCAAGTGTTTCTCATCTGGCCAAAGTTAATGCAAAATTAATTTGAAGGCAATAGGATTGCTGTTCTTCGCTCTCCTCTATTCTCCCTCTGCACTGCAAAGGTTCACTGATTATGGAAAGGTTGCCAAACAAGAACCTGGAGCACATTTCAAAGACAAATGGTATCTTCGGTGTCATCCTTCTGGCAACTTTTTATCATTACAAAAACAGGACACGCAGCAAAACTTCCAGTTGGTCAACACATTTTCCTCACATTCAACCCTTTGCGTGCTTCACTACAAAAAGAGCAGTATGAGTATGTATCTTTTTCCTACTCCTTTACTAAATTTATGCTGTGTCTTCTGAAAACTGACAACGAGTTTTGATCATTTGGCAACACTTCAAATCTGGAACCACAACAGAAGTCACTTATCATACTTCATCCAGACCAGCAAAGACCAGCAGGGAGGTGGTAACCTCAAGTTCCCACCAACAGCTCAGACTGGATGAAAATGGCCAACATGGAAGATATCTTTTGAGCCCACTATAAATAAGAGAAATTCAAATCCTTGTGAGAATATTCATGTAGAAATAGTTCTCACCTAGGCATGCATACAGAGTTCTGGAAACACAGTGGTTAAATCTACTGCACAAAACCCCCAAACTGACACTCACTCAGAGTTGGACTGTGCTGTTATTTGCTTTTGGGTTTGAGCTTAGTCTCCAAATAATCTCTCAGAAGCTCTGAAAAGAAGCAATGCTAAAGGCTGTAAGTGTATAATAAAAGGAAAGCATATGAAAAGCAGTATTGTAACATCACACAAACAAGTTTGTACAGAGGGGATAGTTTTATGTGCACTTGAACTACCTCAATTCACCACAGCTCCTGAATGAAGTGGCACTGCTCTTCTCCTTGCCACAGACTGCTTGTTCTCACTTCTGTATCATCCCTTCTCACATGGAAGAACAGCCTGACTGCGTGTTGCAAACCACACTAAAGAGCTGATCCAAACAAAAAACTAACTCAAAAGAAATAAAGTCATCAGCCTAAGTTAACAACTGGACTGGTTGATTGCAGAGTTCCACAAACACCTGTGCTGGCACACAGAGGGACTCCAGCAAGAAATGCTTTTTCCAGTCAGCCTTAGCTGACAAGGTTTGATAACTACAGCATTAGTTGCATCAAACTTTGAGGGAAGGCTTGGGTACAAGGGAAGCAACAGTAACTAGGAATTCAAAAACTATGTGGAGAAAAGGGAAGAGTGTGGGAATACATGCTGGTCTAACGATGTGGCCTTATCAGGTTGCTAGGGAGAAGTTTGGAATACATCAAGGTCGAGAAGCAGCTACAGCGTGGGAACAAGAAGGCAGTCTATGTGCAAGATTACTTGTACAAAAACTACTAAGGGAAACTTCGGGCTTTAGCCAAGCATTACGTAAATATAAGACAAGATAGTAGAAAAGTATAAAAAGCTTGCTTGCTTGCAAATAAACAACTTGATTTCCAACCATATTGATTTTCTGTGATCTTGTTGAGGGTACCTGCATGGGTTCAGTCTCCCACAGAAGAGGGGAAAACCCATATATTCTTGACAGCAAAGCATGTCTACCATCAAATTTCCTAAATACGGATTTTCCAGCTTCGAAGGTTGCAAAATAAAAAATAGTTTTCAGGAAGAGTTTTTCTTACGCTTGAAACTTCTAGTTGCTTCTCTGGATGTAGCAAAACTATGAACCTGTTGCCCAAGTTGAGAAGCGAACAGGCCTAGATGATCAGACAGTTTAAGTTAAGGCTTCCTTCCTCCACTGCTCCCCCTTCAGTAAGCATAGCAAGAGTTTTCAATTTTTTTTCCAAGTTTTCTTTCTTCTAAGGGAAGAATATGCAGCAGCCATCTCTGGAATGCATGCTAGCAAAAGCATTCATTCTCAAAAGCTTTATGAATCTCATGCTTAAATACGCTGTTTTACTTCCTAAACAGTGAAAAATCAACCAATCAATCATTTTCTTAAATACACCACAGTGGACAGAGGTCCAGCTTATACATCCTCTTCTACCATCTTGCTTTGCTGGCTGTATATTTTGACAAATTATCTTTGAAAGATCAGATACATGTAATGGCAAAAAGCACCATCAAATACTTCAAAGTACATCAAACATGAGACAGTTTCCACACAGCTATCTCAAAAAGCTGTCTGGGAACAACTGCAGTTCAGTCTGTGATGCTGTTCACACTCTATATCAGGGATTACCTCAGGAACAGCAGTCTTGGGGCTATGCTGACATCTCTGGATTAGAAATGGGTCAAAAGCAAGACAATCTCCAAAGTACTTGGTGTCACCACACACTGCTTTGTCCAGAGCATGTTAGCTTGACAACAGCAGAAATTAAAAAAGTTGAGGTAATATTATACACAGAATAATACTACCTCCAACAATACAGATCGCCCACCACCAAAGAGTCTTTTCACAGCAAAGATTTCCAAATGGAAAATATTTTTCAAATGCAAATTAAAATTACACCTTAATAGCCAAAGGGGAAAACAAACTACTGGTGGAGAGAGGGGCTGCAAACCAGGACACTGATCTGCAACTCAAGAGGTGAGATAGCAACTACAGCAAAAGCAAATACCCCATGTAATAAAGTTTTACGTCTTGCTTCCATGTTCCTGAAATATTTCACTTGGGGGAATCAAAATAAAACCTCTTTTTTAGTGCAAATTAAGTAAAAATTCCAGCCTTAAAGCTCAACATGGGAAGGGGGATCTATCTGGTCATCCAAGTGCTTCATGAACACAGTGTTTTAAATTATAGATTAAATTTCAATTATTTTAGCTCAATTGTCTCAACGTGAGCACCACTGCAGCTGTTCGGTCACCCACAACACTGAGTTTCAGATCCATCTTAAATTCTGAATTTCTATTTTATTAATGTGTCTGCAATTCTAACCTTAAAGAACACGTAGTATGAAGCAGAGGAGCGTTAAATATATGTCTAGCAACTGATAACACAAGCAATTACCAATATTAAATTAATTTCTATGATCAACATTACAAGCATCATTGCATGGGAAAAGACGGGTAAGAATCAAATGCATATATTTTGCCTCTTCAGACAACTGATTTTGCAGCTTCACCTTGGTTCACTGTGAACAAGGTCAGAATTCAACATACTGGAGGAATGAACTGGCAGTCTAAGGCCCAAATTACGCCCAGAGATGCTGGCTAGACAACAGGCTGAAAGACATTGTTAATATCCTTCTAAAATTCACCAGTAATATAAAAACTGTCTTCAGTTTCTCACAGCAGCAATAATCAGACTAAATTTTATTTCATCCAGCTCTGTCACATGTTCACCTAATTCATTTGCATACCAAATAATCTGACCAGGAATAGGGCAGTCAGGAGTACTCAATCAGCAATTACATAACAATTACAACCTTCTCACAAAGGGAAGAAAACAATCCCATTTCTAACATATTCAGCTGCTCTGGCTTTTTCTGCAGGCAAACTTTACTGCAGAAGTATTCTCAACTTCAGTTTTGTCCTATGGACACAAACAGTTAATAATAAACAGGGAGAAGAAAACTATTCTGTGCTGGCCTAGCAGACCAGAAAATAAATCTTCACTTCAGTTGACAACTGGGACGGTTTATTGGTAGTTGAACCAAATGCTGCTCTGGAAATTCTTCTAATTTCTAACATACCTCTAACTGAAACTTATGGGAAAAAACCAAATTAACTACTTGGCCAATTTAAATTTCTGGCTGGATGGCAATTTCTGCAGCAGAAATACTTAAAATTAGGTCAAAGTATTACACAACAAGACTCCTGACAGACATGCACCTACATCATTGAGCATTAAAAAACATGTGAATACAGAAAATATTATTGCAGAATATCCCACTATGTTCTGCCTCTGCTTTAAAGCTGGTAAAAGATTATTATTGTGAGTAATTTTTGATATGTGCAAGAACCCTGACTTCTGTTACAACACAGCCTAAAATCACACTGCTGGTTATAACAATATTTGACTCTATTAACAAATTTCTGCTAGAGAAAAGGGTTGGTAGCAGGCTCCGAGCACATCCCCACGAGGTGAGAACTTGATGTGTGTTCTCTGTAAAAACCAGGACAGACACGCTTGTCTGGCTCATTAGTTTTACCCATATGGAGGTATTTTGATTATTAATGTTGGTAGGAATGTTTTAAAGGTTACAGAAGTGTTATGCTGTGACTTGCCTGGTGTTATCCTAGATACCCTAGAACCTGCCTAACACATCACAGCTAGCTATTTACCTAGTGCTATGGCATGTATTTAATTAAATTCATCTTCAAAAACCTCTCTCACCACAGTCACTTTTGTAACCACGTAATTAAGAGGTTCCCAGCAGAACTGCCAAAAGTTACAACATGGTCATATATTACACCATAAAATGAACAAAATTCTTTTTGAGGGGATCAGGGAATGCAAGTACCCCAGTGTCACAACTGCAGCAACCCAACACTTCAGCAGTTTATGTAAAGTCCTCTATACAAACCATAGACTAGAAAAACAGAAGGACTTAGATCCTTCTAGAGTTTCCCTTTAAAAAGCATATCGAAAAACTCATGTTAAAATTTGTTTGATTTTCCCCACTGGTTTAAACTTTGAACAGTTAATTTTTTTCCAGTCATATTTTATTCAGCAAAAGCTTAATGCAGACCATCCACAACTTCTCAGCAGGTTTAATATCCATAAAAGCTGATGAACTGTTCTGGTTAACATACAGAAAAATATCTGAATTTAAAAAAGAAATAGAATACAAAACAAAATAACACCATTTAAGCATTTAAGGCAGTTATTGTCAGTCCCTGAAGACTACTTTTTTGCAACCAAGAAATCCTACAGAAACAAGTGAAGAAACCTGTTTGGTTTTTTCTCTCTCGTACATGCGATGCTTCCCTCCCATATGCAGTAATTGATTATTTTTATCATCCGTACTAAGTATAGTGTTTGATTTTATTTGGTTGGCTTGTGCTTTCCTTATTAAAAAATACATGCTTCAGCATTGGAAATGGCAATTAGACTCTATTTGCAAAATTAACTTCAATCAGAGCTGACAGCAGCGAAGCAGGCCATCTCACCAGCTTGACAACACACTTTTTTGTTCTTCCCTTGGCCCACTTCACATATGACAAGTGACAAGACATCTGTATAATACAGTAACGAATGCTCCAATTTATTCACCCAACCTAAACAAAGGGTAGACTGCACTGGCTGCCTCTGCTAACCTATGCCAGAAAACGTCATGCTATTATTCCTTTCCCATTTGTCCATCTGCTAATTAGGCTAGAACTATGCCCATTGCGGCACTCTTTCCCCACTTTTATGTACATGCATGCGCATGCATCTGAATGTACAGATTTAGTCTATTTACAGGAAATTTGGGAAATCTCTCTACTCGTGGGGGGAAAAAATCAGATAAACCGTAAAACCCGGAAAGCTTTTACCTCTTTTCTGAAGAACAAAAAGTAAGCACTTCTTTTGAAAAGTCAGAACTACTTTGACTGCAGGCAACTCTCTTACAAGTTGTTCGAGTACAGCTATCTCAGCACTCTTGATAAACTAAAAAGACTTACCGGAAAAGCAATGGATTTCGCTAGTTGCTCTAATCAGTGAATTAACTGGCAAAGTTTCAGTGTATGACCAAAAAAAGGAGTGGGGGAGAAAACTTCATTATTCTGTATGGAGTATATGAGAAAAGGTTGTACTGTGATGCTGTTTAATAAGCTTGCCAATAGTCAAAACAATTACAACATCTCACATAAGAGTCTAACATTAGCTGCTCTTCATAGCACAGGAAAAGTGATGTAATGAAACTATGAGAGGTTTAAATCAACAACATTGTGCAAAATCCCATTCCTCCTATTCAACTTCCACATTAAAAAAAACATCTAAGGAGCCGAAACAAGCTTTGGTAATATCTAGAAATAAATGGAAATTCTCTTTATATCTTCTGGGGTTCCTTAACAAAGCCAGTCGCAACATGAACAGCACTACACCAGTTCAGGTTTTTATTTACCTTCAGTCTCAGAGGAAGAGAGCACTGCTTTATACCATGTTATGGTGGCAGGTTGGGAAAAGCTGGTGATGTGCTCTCTTACTTGACACTGCAGACCAGGGACAGCATGCAAGGCACATGAATTTTACCAGTTTAAAACCAAGAACTGTGTGTGGTGAGAGTATGCAACCAACAAAATAGAAACAGGAAAGGTTTCTTTGAAATGTTTTCAGTACTCACATTCAAACAGAACTCGATTTAACTGAAAGATAAGTAGGCATAAAGAAAACTAACAAAGTGACAAAGAAAGGAAATACCAGAGCACTCGCGTAACTCATAAGTTAAATCAGATCTGTCTGCATGTTACAGTGAAAAACTATTGCCTACGTTTCTTCCATTATCTCAGTATCAGACTAACAGTTACTTTGCTTGAACCAGGAAAAAAACCCTACAATCCAGAGTTTTGACACATTCATCCTAAAAAAAACCCCCACAAACAGAATATTAATTAAACTGTACAGCTGATGATATCATGGAACAATTAAGACAAAGCTAAAGTTTCTTCCAGAGGAAGCCCTTGCAACACAGAAGTCACAGTTGTGCTACTCTACTTTAGGACTGAGCTTCTAAAAGATACCCTGTTTGTACATAGTCAGTACTACACTTGTGAAGCACAAAGCTTTGTAAAGATACTACTAATGGAGGAGCAGAGAACTTTTATGAAGGTTTACTCAAAGTAGCATTAGTGTAATAGTAATAATTGCATTGGTAGTAACCAGAATCAAAGACCGGCACAATTGCATGGCTATCACTGCAGGAAGCAAAGAATCTGTCCTTGTACAGAGGTTTCATCCAAAGACCTCAAAGCACTTGAACAACTAAGTCTTACCCCTCCAACCTCACTGTCTGTCTATACCATATCTGTTTTAAAGAAAAAGAGAAAGGTGGAATTGTTAAGTAGTAAATCTGAATGTTGGCTTACAGGTACTGTAGTCTCAGTTTCAACTTTTTATTTTAAAAATAATTAATTAACAACTCTTTGCACATAATAACAGCTCATTGCAAGCCATAGGAAAAAGGATGGGCCAACTAAAAGTCTGTCAGAAATCCCCACTGCTGGAACGAGGGGACAGTCTTTGGACTCCAGTACTTCCTTGCAAAGCATGATTTCAAATTTCAAATGCACCTATTCTCTGCTGGAGATGTACATCCTCAACAGCTCAGAGTAAGGAATCACAGCCATTTTGCCACCTAGTTTCTGCTTAACAAAATTTTGGTGGCAACACCTTCAAATACAGACGGACATTGATCAAAAGTTCATTACAGAATCACAAGTTTGGAAAAGACCTCTTGGATCATCAAGTCCAACCATTCCTCTCAGCCACTAAACCATGGCCCTCAGCACCTTGTCCACTAGTCTTTTAAACACCTCCAGAGAAGGAGACTCAACCACCTCCCTGGGCAGCCTCTGCCAGTGCCCAATAACCCCTTCCATGAAAATTTTTTTTCTGATGTCCGGCCTGACCCTCTCCTGGCAGAGCTTGGAGTCCATTCCCTCTTGTCCTGTCCCCTGTCACTTGGCAGAAGAGGCCAGCTCCCTCCTCTCTACAACCTCCTTTCAGGTAGTTGTAGAGAGCAATAAGGTCTCCCCTCAGCCTCTTCTCTAGGCTAAACAACCCCAGCTCCCTTAGCCACTCCTCGTAAGACTTGTTCTCCAGCCCCCTCACCAGCTTTGTCGCTCTTCTCTGGACACAACATCCTTCAACATCCTTCTTGTGGTGAGGGGCCCAGAACTGAACACAGTGTTCAAGGAGCGGTCTCACCAGTGCCGAGTACAGAGGGAGAATAACCTCCATGGATCTGCTGGTCACGCCATTTCTGATACAAGCCAAGACGCCAATGGCCTTCTTGGCCACCTGGGCACACTGCTGGCTCATGTTCAGTCGGCTGTCAACCAACACCCCCAAGCCCTTCTCCTCCAGGCAGCTTTCTAGCCACTCTTCTCCTAGTCTGTAGCACTGCACAGGGTTGTTGTGCCCCAAGTGCAGGACCCGGTACTTGGCCTTGTTAAACTTCATACCACTGGTCTCAGCCCAGCGGTCCAGCCTGTTCAGATCCCTTTGCAGAGCCTCCCTACCTTCCAGGAGATCTACATTTCCACCCAGCTTAGTGTCATCCGCAAACTTGCTAAGTGTGCACTCAATGCCTTCATCCAGGTCATTGATAAAGACAATGAATAGGGCTGGACCCAGCACTGAGCCCTGGGGAAGCCCACTTGTGATTGGATACTTACAACCCAACACAACACATGCTGAATATTTTTTTTAGGAAAAATAGTGAGCAGAAATACACTCACAATAGCTTTTCAGTGATCTCACTTCTTGTAACTTCTAATTGCAGAAACTTCCCACTTACCGAGAGACCCTGAACACATTAGCTTCTCTGCCCTGCTGTCCTCCTCTACACAAACAGACATAAATACTTCACATCCCATGGGCCCTGTCTGAGGCTGATAGCTGTATAACGCTTTGAAGTTCAAGCATTGTTTATTATGTTTCAAGTATGATGGAGCCACAGAAAATTCAACTCTGAGCTAACACAATCATCTGTCAAAGGGTAAACCACATGGGAAAAGTTATAAACAACTGTAAACTAGTGTTTTCAAATCTAGGGAGCGTCTCAACCCCACTGTTGCTATACTGATGCAGTAAAATAGAGGTTGGCCACCCAATGTTTGAAGAGGCAATCAAGCTCCAGCAGTTTAACAAGGCATCACTGAGTCTTGATAACTTTCCATGTCAATGTACATAGACCATAGTGAACCCAAGACAACAAAATTTACAAATAAACCTTTTCAGTGTAGACCCAGGGTGTGGTTCTCCTGCAGCATAAATCCAGGATTGCTGAAATTGGAGAGTGTCACTTTTCCCCTTATTTACACACAAGTACAAAAAAAAACACCTCAAAAACCCCAACAACACACAGAAGAGCTAGTTACCATGTCTACTAGACAGTGTTTCAGAGCCTTGGAAAGCAGTCATCAATCTGAAACATGCACCAAAGCTTGAAAAAGAGAGATTCATTCACTAGCCCAGCAAGACCACTGACAAGAGAGCTAGAAGATGATATGGCACACCTTCCAGAATATTCCTCACTGCCCCTGGTTTCTTTCTTGTAGAACATTTCTAACGGTTTTTATCCAATGAAATTAAAAACAAGGCTGTTTCCATAACAAGCTATTTAATTTATCGCTACACAAAGTACTCCTCATTCAGGGAGATGAAAGTTATGTATACAAAAGCTATGCATAGAAAGTAGTCTTTTCATACAGATCAAATAAAATCATAAACATAACACTAAGAAAAGCAAGGGGAAAACAGACTCAAAACAAATAAGATGTAAACATGAATGAAATATAAAATACCACTCATGAAGTGTTTATGGAATGGAGAAGAGGCAGACTCCGGATTTCCTAGATTGTCAGGAATCAACAATTCCTTGATAAGCAAAGGAACCTTTGGCAGTGCAGCGGGGAGGGGGAAACGAAGAAAAATCCCTCCAGAACTTCTGGATAACAACTCCCTATGGTAATCAGGCACTCAGCACAGGACAGAAGACACCTATGAAGTCAAAGTATCTTGCAACCAAAAGATTGTGGTTTTCCACAGTTGCATTTCTATCACGTAATGGGCAAGGGAGATAGAAAACCATGCAGGTAGCTGTTTCTAGGAAATAAGAGAAAATAGCGTTTTCCTTTTGTTTACTTTCCTCATGACATACTGATTACAACATGAATGCTCTTTCCCCATACATCCCCAAATCAATGCTAGAATATAATCAGAGTTCATCTACTGACATGCAAGATTTCTCTTTGTTTCTTCCAAGTGGCTAAAAGACTCCTGACACTTATTTTCGGTTATTCACACAATACCAGCAGAAGTCTTTTCAGCTACTTGAAAGAGTTGACTTGCAGCAATTATCCCAAACAGCAAATGTCTCCCTAACTTTCCCTTTTGCAAAGGGGCTGCTCATCTCTTATTAGCAGTTGATCTATTTAATCAGAAAGCTGGATTAGTCCATATTGCTTCTCTTAATAAAGAGACGAAAGACATGTTAGCAAAGGGAACTCCTTATCTGGTGGTTAAATCCCATCCATGAGAAGATAATTTACAATGTAGATATTTGTCTGCTTATCTTGCTTGGAAGCTTAGTTGCTCAAATAAGCTGATGACTGCTCAGCCAAGCAACTGCAGATACAAAACTTTTAAAACTTATGATGTGCACTAAGAAACACACAGGAGATCAGAAGCAAGTGCCTTAGCATTTCTCCCTTCAATACTCTTCTATCTCCTGCATAAAAAAACAGTGTAAGCCCCGCAGTATTAGCCAGCAGGTTCTAAGAACACCGTTTTCTGGTTTGCATCGTGAAGACTGGTGAAGAGAAATAAGACACTGGGAATAACACCAAACCTTGATCTACTGCCTCAATAACAGGATCAAGGATAAATAACAGAAGCCGACTCTTCACAGGCCTGAAGCTAGTGCCGCCTTCTCCAATTATGAAAACAGAACAATGGGAGAGGGAGTTGTGTTCTGGTTTTCATTTGAAAAAACATAATTTCCTTGTTAATTTGAGAGACTACAGGTGTCATACCTTCCCAGCAGAAACCCTACAGCTCTTACCACCATAGAGATTGACTCAACAGCCAAATCCCTCCCACTTTCCGGCAAGTAACAGTTGCCTTCAACCAGAGAAATGCATCTCTGGTGAGTTGAGGTCAATGTGCCATAAGTATCAAATGATTACTTACATTCTGACATACCAGGGGCAAGACTGTTGCAAAACTAGTTGGCTATTTAAACACCTAGACTGAGATACCTTGAAAGAACAGACTTCTAGAAAGAATATGTCACCCATTTGATGTGAAGGAGCAGAAGAGGAAAGAAGTTATCCTCGCTGCTACTTTAAAACAACAGGTCTCCTGCCACTTATTAACTAAAAGAAGGTTCTGAACATGAGTAACTTTTTTAATTTGACTCATACTATGTTGAAAGCTAATGCACATGGCAGTGGTTCTTATGCTGGTATGTGACTTACAAACACTAGAAGTTCCTGCACTTGAGCATTTATAGCACACACTAAGTGTGTATACATATATTTTAAAACATTCATAAGGTAACTTGAGCATTTATAACTTTCAGTGTTTGTATGTCACAGGCTACCTGTGAATGGCCTGCTGACATAGCTAGCAGGTTTGACATTGAAACAGGTACTGTTCTCAGTCATGTTGGTGGCTTCTTTATCCCAGTAAGCCTACCCTTACAGAAGACAGGGTTTATGTTACTTGACCTGTGTAAATTAAACTCTTATTGTAGATCAGAGTGAGCATTCTTTAAAGCCTGCATAAGAGCCACTTGAGCACTTACAGTACACACTAAGTGTGTATACATATATTTCAAAACATTCATAATGTAACTTGTAATCCAATTTACTCCAAGACAATGAATCTGATCCTCCTTCATTCCAGACAATGTAAGGGAATTAAAATACAAAGTAACAACAACAAACACCTCGGGATTACTATTGGCCATTAAAAAATATCCAAAGAGGATCCTGGACGCAATCCCTGGTCTCAGGTAAACTTACAGGTGCTTTCCTGTGATCTCAGTAGGGCAAGATTTTCACTATCATCATGAAATGGACAAATCACATTTAAGTGTCCTTTACTCAACTTACTAATTCACTTTGAGATTGTCTGTAGCTTAAGAATGTGGGATTTAAACTTGAAAGGGTTTCTTAAAAATCTCATGTTTCTGTATAAATATATATAAGAATACTGGAGAAGAGGAAGTCAGAAGGAACCAAAAGTCACAGTAGAAAAAAGATGTGTTAACAACCAAAATAGCAGTATTTATCCATGTAGGGGACCAAGAAGGCACCTGCCATTGTACCAGAGGATTTTCTATATCTGTATTCAGCTACAGCATCTAATAGGTCCTGCTCTTTAGAGGGATGCAGTTATCCAAATCCCTTTATTTCTGCTCTGTATTTTCCCCTCTGTCAAATCTTCAGTCACTAGTAGGAGCAAATGCAATCTCGGACATTTGCCCTTAACATACTAACCGGCTGATTTTTCTTTACACCATCTTTAAGAAGAAACCTCTGACAGAAGCAATCTATTACCAAGTATTGCATGCAAGCTCACAAAACTGCCCACAGTATATGGATATTAACTTTTTCCTAGTTCAGTAAGGTGCTATTACTTTACTTTATTGTTGCTTTTGCAGCCAACTTCTTTGTCTTCAGTTACTACAAAACATCATTTAGATTTTTATAGCCCTTGCTGGAGATGATTGTGCTCAGTCTACTTTAAGTAACAGAATATCTCAACTTGGAAAGGACTCATAAGGATCACTGAGTCCAGCTCCCTGCAGGACTACCTAAAACTCAACCATATTACTAAGCGTGTCATCCAGATGGAACATACTTTAGTTGGCGCTGCCCTGAAGTTCCAGGTATTGCTGCTTTGTGCAGACTTCAAAATATGAAGAACATTTCTCTGAGAGTATGGATAACTTGGAGGTCACGGACAGAGAACGTAACTCTCATACAGATGGACATAAAGCTCTTATTGGTGTTGAAGATCAGAGCCTGAATTTAGCTCTAGAAGACAGGAGTAGTGTACCTATGACAGAAGATAGCCAAGAAATGCTTCCCCCAGCCGAATATTTGCTTAAGTTGCCCTTGAAGTCACATGTCACCTAATGTTTGCATGGCATGCAAATACACCTATATCTCAACCAGTCACATGCCTTCTTACTAAGAGGTCTCTCCTAGTGCCTTCAAGTACAAGAAAGAGAACAGACTCACCACCTTTCCCAACAAAAATGGAAAGAAAATGAATCAACGTAAAATTGAATCTTCAAGACATTTCAGAGTAAACAATGCCTACAGAAATGCACAGAAAGATTTTGCAGGATTTTTTTTTTATGGAACTGAGCACAAAATGGTTCCTCTTAACAGAGACTTAGTTGGAAAATAATTTGTATGTGTATTATTCAGGAATGTTTGATTTATTAAAAGTATGTCTGCCAGAGGTTACATTGGAAACAGAGAAAACACCCAGTACAGAATGAGTGGATAAAATATTGTCAGGAAGCTTCCTTCTAACATTAGAGAGTTAAATATACCATGCAAATTTAAAAGGAAGACTTTAAAGAAATTAATAGCTTCCCCTTCAAACTTTAGAGAAGATAAAGAAGACAGCTACTGTTTGCACAGTTGTCGTAGGTTAACACCAGTGGGCAGCTCAGTCTCACTTATCCACCCACTCACACCCTGCAGTGGGATAGAGGAGAGAATGGGCAGGGTAAAAGTGAGAAAACTTTTACCCTGGTTAAAGACAGTTTAATAGGTAAAGCAAAAGCTGTATCTGCAAGCAAAGCAACATAACAAATTCGTTCACTACTTCCCATTGATAGACAGGTGTTCAGCTGATTCCAGGAAAGCAGGGCTCCATGATGCATAATGGTGACTTGGGAAGTCAAGTGCAGTAACTCCATATGTCCCCTCTTCCTCCTTTTTTACCTCAGCTTTGATTGCCGAGTGTGATGCTATATGGTATGGAATATCCCTTTGGACAGCTGGGGTTAGCTGTCCCAGCCATGTCCCCTCCCTACACCTTGCACACGCCCAGCTTACTTGCTGGCAGAGCAGAGTGAGAAACAGAAGCCTTGACACTGTCCAACTACTACTTAGCGCTAGCTAAACAAACCTTATGTTATCAACACTGTTTTGGTCACAAATCCAAAACACAGCACCATACAAGCTGCCAGGAAGAATGTTAACTCCATCCCAGCCACAACAAGTACAGCAATTTTAGCAAATTGGATCAAAACCTAAGGATGTACAGGCCCAGTGAAACTGCTGCAATGAATTTCTTTAAGGAGTAAAGTGAAATTCTGTAGCTTTTACTGAAACATTTTAGCCATACACTGCAGTAAAGCATTACACATTTAATGTGAAACAAAAATAAAACTTGAAAATAGTTTTTTAAAACTTGGAGTATGCAACTTGCAGAAGCTACATTGATCTGAACTAATTCTGACACTGTGTAGCTCTGAGTGCTCTTGCTGAAGTTAAGAAGTACACAATAAAAAATAAACATTAACTGAAGTCCTAGTTTATCCTACTCATCACAGCTCCACAGCCACACAGCCAGACATTTGAGCTTTCACTCAAAATGTTTTGTGGTATCTGCCATGGATGATAGGTTTTAAAATCCTGACAAGTTAATTTTAGTTCATATATAACTGACTGACTTGGTACCATGATATCAGAAAATGATGTGCAATAAGAGTAAGATCCTTTGGGTATGCAACAATAACAGGCAGAGGGAATTTAGGAAGTCAGAGTGACCACTTACATAAAATGTATCGACTTCTAAGAAAAAAGAGGAGGCTTTTCATACTCTTTCAGAAAGCCTGCAACAATAACTGTATGCCAGCAACACTAAACATAGCAGAAAGAAATTATATGTTTTCAAGAAACATAAAAGAAACAGGCTGCTGAACACTGTTTACAGAAACCAGCTCAATCTTGGAAGGATACATCCAGATAGCTCCTGTACAAGAGACTGGAATCAGGGTTTAATTACAATTGGCTGCCAAGATATACAACAAACCTGTATATTTGTTTGAATGTGATTTAATTGCACTACATGACCAAGTCAAAGAGGGAAGGAAAGTGCATGGGGAGTCATCCAACATTTTGAGACTATCTCCGCCTAGCAGAGCAAGGCAAACCTGCTCCATGAAAGCAGAACAGGATGGAAAGGACCCTGGCTCCTTTTTGCTTGGCAATATTCACATCAAGTGGTGGAAACTACACCAAAGGTACACCAGAGCTGTAGTAAGAAACATGAATTCATGCTGTTCACTGTGCACCAAGGCAAGCAAGAATGAGAAGCATGAGGAAGGTTGAAGCTGCTCAAAGGAGATGACAGGCAGCTATTGCTAGAAGACTCTGCTCTGCAAGATAAGAAAGGTTCAAATGGTTTACTGTTGGAGATGTGACACTAGGTATTAATACACTTGCCTTTCTTACAACACTTCAAACTACTACTAGCCCAACAACAGAACTCACTAATTCTAAGAAGGGAAGCTCAAGACAGAAGGAGAACAAATAATTTCCTGAAAAGAACCCCTACAAACATGAATTACGAATTAGAATAGTTCTGCTAATAAAGAAGATAAATGTGATCCTTAAACAAAGAAAGAAAGAAAAATCTTAGGACAGTTTAAGTCAGTAAAATGACTGAAAGAAGGTTCCCAAGGTTTTAAAATTTTCTCATTCTCTTCCACTTTCTAAACTGGCCTATTTGCTTCTCCATTGCTGTTCAAATCAAACTTTGCTTCCCTGAAAATATGCATAGTACACACAAAATTTTTACTTTGGTCTTAAGACTTTGATAATTTGTATCAGAAAGCATCTAAAGCAAGAAACTGAAGATTAACTAAAGCAGGCTTGCAATTTTATGACTGCATGAATAAGGAGGTAATTAGATAGAACTACACATCCCTGGACTGCAACCAAACCTTTGTTTCTCTTTCAAGCACTCACACCACTGTTCATTGCTTAGATTAGACTTTAAAACAGAAACAGCAAGTTAAAAAAAAACCAAACAACAAAAACTTCCACAAATCAAGAAAGCCACCTGATCCTCGAGGATCTTCAAGTCCAACCTTTCCTATCACCCACTAAACCATGTCCCTGAGTAAAAAGATCTAAAGCTCTATTTTGAAACATGAAATTTCGAAGGTCAGTCATTTGTGGAAGTTACAAGGTACTAATTGTTACTACTAACTAGGCCACCCTCCACATTCACTTCAGACTGGAGCCACTGGGCTCAGATGGGAATTATAAACTGTGGCTTCATTTTCTACACAGGCAAGATTTGGTTCAGATACCTATATAAAACTGTGTATTTGGACACAATCAGAGGGTCCAATTATGTTCAGCAGACCCTACTCATAGGAACATCCGCTGCATCCCAGAAGCCCGGTTAGGGCTAGGATACTCCTCAGTCTGGTAAGGCCCCCAGACTACTACCTATTTACTGCAATTCCATGTGGGAGGTGACAAGGCTGCAGTACATTGCCAAAGGGTGATTGAAAGAGACCTTGAGGCTTTGGGACAGCTAGTGAGGGAATCTGAGGCCCAGGTGATTTTTTCCTTCCTCCTTCCAGTTGCAGGCAGTGACACTGGAAGGAACAGACATGCCCAGTGTATTAATACATGGCTCCATGGCTAGTGTCACCATAATAATTGGGGGTTTTGACGATGGCATGGCCTACACAGCACCAGGTTTACATGTATCAGATGGGAGCCGCCTTTCTCAAAGTGGGAGGAGAGCCTGTGCTCATGAGTTAGAAGGGCTCATTGACAGGGCTTTAAACAAGATGTGAAGGAGTAGGGAGATAATATCAGGTTTGCCTATGACAAGCTGAGGGAGGATATGCTATGGTTGGAGGGGTGGGGTGCTGGTATGGGCCCTCCACCTGTTGCCCCGGGGCATGCTATGGATGCCACAGCACAGCTGAAGTCTTGCAGAGATGAACTGGGGGCTCCTGAAGTAGTAGGAGCCAACAAGGAAACTTCCACTGAACACCTTAAGGGAAATAAGGGGTCTTATGCTAAGAAGGTAATGCAGCCAACAGCCCACCTAGACCGCCTCTATACAAACACACAAACAAACAGGAGGAGCTGGAAGCTACCACACTGCTAGAAAGCTACGTTCTGGTTGCTGTTACCAAAACTTGGTGGGATGAATACCATGACTGGAGTGTGGCTACAGGCTGTTCAGAAGGGACAGACCAGGAAAGAGGGGACCTGTACAACAGAAAACGGTTAGAGTGCGAAGAGCTGTCTTTGAAGAATAGCCATGAACAAGTCAAAAGCTTGTTGGTGAGAATAAAAGACCGAGGCAACAAAGGGAACCTTGTGGTTGGTGTATACTACAGGCCACCTGATCAAGGAGAGCCAACCAATAAAGCCTTCTTCCTGCAGCTACACAAGACTTCACACTTGCAAGCTCTCATCGTACTGGGAGACTGCAACCATCTGCTGGAAAAGAAGCACAGCAAGCTTTAGGCAATTCAGGCAACTCCTGGAGTGCATCTAAGATAATTTCTTAACTCAGCTAAAAGACTCTGCAACTTGAGGGGATGCAATACTGGACCTGATGGTCACTAATACACGTGAACTCATCAGTGACATCAAGAGTGGAGGCAGCCTGGGCCACAGTGATCACATGCTAGTGGACTTAAAGGCCCTAAGGGATATGGAATGGGTGAGGAGTATAGTCAGGACCCTAATTTCAGGAAAGCAGACTTCCAGCTCTTCAAGGAGTTACTCAGTAGGATCCCCTGGGATAGGGTCCTAAGGAACATGAGAGCGGAACAGAGCTGGTAAATATTTAAGGATGCTTTCCATAAAGCACAAAAGCGTTCAGTCCCCAGATGTAGAAAATGGGGCAGGGAAGGGAACAGGCCAGCGTGGCTGAGTCACGACTTGCTGGTCAAACTGAACAGCAAGAGGGAACTGCACAGGCAGTGCAAGCAGGGACAGGGAATCTGGGAAGAGTAGGGAGATGCTGCCTGGTTGTGCAGGGATGGGGTCAGGAAGGCCAAGGCACAGCTGGAGCTGAACTTGGCAAGGGAAGTGACAACTAACAAGAAGGGTGTCTACAGGTATTTAAACCACGAAAGGAACATTAAAGGAAGCGAACCCCAACTGATGAATGAAAAGGGTGACCTCGTATCAACAGACAAGAAAGAAGGTTGAAGTACTCAACAACTTTTTGCCTCGGTGATCACTGGCAGACACCCTCCTCACCCCTCCTGGGTCAATGGACAACAAGAAGGGGACTAGAGGGATAAAGCCCCTCCCAATGCATGGGAAAATAAAGTTTGTGATCACCTGAGGACCCTGAAAAAATTATATATATATCTACAGGACCTGATGAGATGCATCCCAGAGTCCTGAGGGAATTGCCAGATGTGGTTGCCAAGCCACTCTCCATGATATTTGAAAAGTCATGGCAATTAGGAGAAGACCCTGGTGACTGAAGAAGGGTAACATCATACCCATTTTTAAAAAGGGTAGAAAAGACGACCCTGGGAACTACTGACCTGTCAGCCTCATCTCTGTGCCTGGGAAGACCATAAAACAGATCCTCCTAGAAGTTATGCTAAAGCACATGCAAGACAGGAAGGTAACGCGAGACAGCCAGCATGGCTGCACCAAAGACAAGTCCTGCCTGACCAACTTAGTGGCTTTCTATGATAGTGTAGCCACAGCAGCGGACGTGGGAAAAGCAATGGATGTGATCTATCCAGACTTCTGTAAAGCCTTTGACGTGATCCCTCACAACATCCTTCTCTCTGAATTGGAGAGATCAGGATCTGATGGGTGGAATGTTCAGTGGAAAAGGAATTGGTTCAAAGGTCACATTCAAAGAGTAGTGGTCAATGTCCAGATGGAGATCCAGGACAAGTGATGTCCCTCAGGGGTCCATACTGGGACTAGTGCTCTTTAATATCTTCATCAGTGACACAGACAGTGAGATGAAGTGCACCCTCAGAAAGTTCGTAGATGACAGCAAGCTGAGGTGCAGCTGTCACACCAGAAGGACAGGATGCCATCCAGAGGGACCTGGACATGCTGGAGAAGTGGGCCTGTGTGAACTTCATGAGGTTCAACAAGGCCAAGTGCAAGGATTGACCAGGGTTGGGTCAATCCACACTTTCAATATAGATTGGAGGATACGATAGAGAGCAGCCCTGCAGAGATGTACTTGGGGGTGGTCACTGATGAGAAGCTCAACATGAGCTAGCAATGCAGGTTTGCAGCCCAGCCATATCATGGGCTGCATCAAAAGAAGTGTGACCAGCGGGTTGAGGGAGGGGATTCTCTGCCTTTAACTCTGCTCTTGTGAGATCCCACCTGGAGTGTGTCCAGTTCTGAAATCCTCAACATAAGAAGGATATGAAATTTTAGGAATGGGTCCAGAGTAGGGCCACAAAGATGATCAGAGGGCTGGAGCACCTCCCATATGAGGACAGGCTGAGACAGCTAGGGCTATTCAGCCTGGAGAAAAGAAGGCTCCAGAGACACCTTATAGCTGCCTTCCAGTACCTGAAGGAGGCCTACAAGAAAGCTGGGGAGAGACTTCTTACAAGGGCATGTAATGACAGGATGAGGGCAAACGACTTTAAACTGGAAGGGGGAGTTTTAGATTAGACATTAGGAAGAAATTCTTCATGATGAGGGTGGGGTGGCCCTGGCCCAAGTTGCCCAGGGAAGTGGTGGATGCCCCCTCCCTGGAAGTGTTCCAGGCCAAGCTGGATGGGGCTTTGAGCAGCCTGGTCTAGCGGGAGGTGGCCCTGCCTATGGCAATGGGGAGTTAGAACCACATGATCTTTAAGGTCCCTTCCAACCCAAACCATTCTGCGATTCCATGGTACATCCACCAAGACAGTAGTGGTCCAAATTCTTAAGTAATTCCAAAGATCACAGTTTGGCTGTTAACTTTGCTACAAGTGTATGGTCAGGTGCAGGTGATTAACTTCCCAAACTTTAAACCCCTTTGCTCATTGACATCGGAACTTCAAGCAATCCAGAGCATTTTCACAGCAGCAGAGGAGAACAGACGTAATATCACAAGTCTAGAGGGAAGCAACACAAAACATCTACCTGCACAAAACAAGTACATGTTACCAGAGAGGAACTTGTACTTGATGCCAGTTACTATCTATCCATTTATTATGGATATATTTAATATACGTTATTTGTGACAGGTATGTACTGTAGAGCTAACTTTATTTCTTCAGAGCAACTGTTTAGAAACAGAGAGAAAGCAACACTGAAATCAACAGAAATCAACAATGAAAACCGAAACTACAGAAAAATAAACTATCCTTTTAACACAGACACAATACTTATGGCTTCAGCATAACAGTTATATGTTTAGAAAAAGTACAGAATTCCAGAGTTTCGATGCATACAGACATAACCCACAGCAAAGCAAATAGTGGCACAACCTGTCCTGAATTCACATTTTCTTATAACCTAGGCTTATTACCATTTAACACTCTTGGTAAAGAGCTACAGAGCTCTCCTATTTGAACATTAGAAATAATTCAGATAGCTGGAACTGCCCAAAAGCCTCAGGGCTTTTCTGCACAAAATTAGTTTCAGACAGAGACACAGAATAATATTATATAGTTATACCTGCACTATTAAACTCTCCATGAGACATAGATTTTGAGAACAGAATGCTTTTTCCTCTCGCAGGAAAATCCCCAGTAGCATTTGTATAATTCCCTTAGGAGCTTAACATCAAAGAAGCTGATATGCCCAAGTGACTTTGAACTTTTCTGCCCAAGCCAAATGGGAACAAAAAGGAGAGGTGGTCAACACTGTTGCATACCTCATTCCTGAAACAACATTAGTACAAGGGACTCATGCAGAGAACAAAAAGTCAGTTCTTTGCAGCCAAGGAGTTAATTAGTAAGAGGGAAAAGAGAAGCACAAGAAGGTTGGCATAAGGCAGACAGGACAACAAAAGATATGGAGCTTGGGAAAGAAATAATCCATAAAACTGAACCAAAAGGCAACATTCTCATGCAAAACCAGATTTCCTGTTCCCATTCCACTTTTATGCCCTCCTTTGACAAAGCACCATTAGCAGATTCTCTGGCCTGACAACAGAAAGGTGGAAGCACTGTATAATCAGTCACTCTTGCTTGTGCTATCTGCCAAAACGCCCAAAGTAGGTTGATCTTCATTCCCACTGCCTGAAACACAAGGTCAACATGAACATCTAAAAATGCCTGTTTGTCCTGAGCATTTAGCAATATTTTTTTAAAAGCTATGAACGAGAAACTTTCCATAGCAGGAAAGAGGAAAGGTCTTTCAGCAGCTGCAAGAACTACCTTATAAGCCTTTCAATTGCAGCAGGATGAACTAATAAAGCTGGTCCTTAAACCCTACAGGTTCAGCATTCAAATTCTGCTTTAAGTTCACAAATGAAAGGAATCTATTATGCTTGCTTTAGTACTTACAGGGAATCAAGCCACATCAGAAAATAACTATACTCTTTGACCAGACCCATTGAAAATACACTGGAAACAGGCAGCAGAATGTCTTTTAGACTGTTGGTGGAGCATTCTAAAAAACTTTGTCTTCTAGTATCAATGTTAATTGCCTGCTTTTGTAATAAGTTGTTTTGAAGAGGATTCCTGATCAATGATAAAACTAAGCTTTCAAAGCATACCACTAGACTCATTCAACTTATGGATACAAAATATGCACCTAGTTCACTTTGCAACAAATACATATAGTCTAGGTATTATTTTCTGAACAGCTTTCTACTGCTGATACACAAGCCTCTACTTCTCAGTGACATGGAGCAGCCACCTAGAACATTATTTTCTCTACCTCAATTGTCTCAAGCAGCACACTTTATAAGACTCTTCACACAAAGCTTTGCCTCATTCTTTAAAATTAAATATAATGCCCCCCAAAAACGCAAACTATATGCAAGAAGAGAAAATCTCAGTGCAATTTTCTCATAAATCCTTCCCACAGAGCAGCCCAAAGGGAAACAGAGGGATGAATCTTCAGAACGAGAAAAATGGTATTTTCAGATTGAATTTTCATTTTGAATTCTTCTGTACAGATTACTTTTTTATAAAATGAACTGAAGCACAGGTTATCTCACTCATTGGGTTATCTGCAGAATAGTACATGAGCATGTGGATGTGACCTTGACAAAATTTTTAGCACATCTGTGTGCAGAACATGTCTCAAGTGTACTGCTAACTTTGATATGTATCGGCCACCACTACTGCATCATTGACCGCTAATGGACAATGAGTGGGAGGAAGCATGGATCTGTTGTACATAGTCCATTGTCCAAACGGAAAGATGTCCTACAGTAGCTAACTTGTAATAAAACTCCTCTGCAATGGGCTACTTATACTACTTCATTCCTACACAGAACTGGCAACATAAAATATAGTCAAAAGACACAAAATACAGTAAAAATTACCCAGCTTCAGTTCATAAAAATCAGTCTTTAATGGCAGGAGATCTGGGTGCAAAATTTCTGCCATCTTCACCAGGATAAGAGTGACATTTCAATGTCAGGCAGTTCCTCTCCACTCACTTCTTCAAGGCTCAGCTTTTAAGCGGCAAACCCAAACCAAGTCAACACTGTTACTGTAGAAAAGCCAAACTCCTACCTGATTTGCATGTCCTGCCATCATCTTCTAACTGCACACCAGTGGGACACGCACAGCTGTAGAAGGGGTCCCTTGGAGACAGCAGACACAGATGGGAGCAACCACCATTGTTTTCTTCACATGGAGTGTGATCTTGAAGAAACCAAACAGATTTATTTGAATGTTTCTAGAACTCTTAACACCTTCCTTTCTATATGAGGAAGAAATTATAGATCTGAAATAACTAGCACATGCTTTAGTGGTAAAAGACTGAGGAACCACAAAATAAAGTGTTTGATACCCTCTGTTCCTAGCATCTCACTTCTAAGGGCACCTAAACTGAGATGTAGACAAAAGTTGATTTTGAAATAGCTGGCAGCTCAGCACATTCTCACTGTACAGTTCTTTCAATGTTTCTAAAACTAAGCACAGCTAAGCGCTTTGGACATCATTTACTTTGTGGATGCTGGGTCTGCTAAATTACATCATGTATTTGGAAAAAAGGGCTTGGATGATTGTGATGGTGAGGGCCGTGACCAGTTCTATGAAAGAAGGAAAAACATAACAATTTGTGTAATTCCTACATTAGTGTTGCATGCTGGAAGTATCTTTTCCTACTGCAAAGCTTTCACACCAAGACTTATTCTTGAACCACCTAAAAATCCAGAGGAGCAATATGGAAATCAGAAATTTTCAAAATGTAAACTAAAAATTGGGAGGACAGATGGATGAATGGAACAGAACAGGGGCAGATAAACAACTACATGCACCTCATTTAGATGGGAAAAAATGGCAAGAGATTAAACTGTAACCATAAATAATAATGGATAACATTGACAGCTATTTTTGTATATATATATATATATATCTCAGGTTGTGCAAGATCTCTCCAAAATCAATCATGGTTTGAATAAGCACCTGAACTGCTTTAATATAAAGCCACAACATTTCTGACTAATTTGGTTTGTTACTTTCAATGACAGTCACAAAGGAGGGAAAAAAAGGGAGAGGAAGAAATCCACATCTGATCTTAATGTAAGTCAATGGCATATAAGATATTTTCAGCATACACTATTTCCTGTATGCCGTATTTTCTTTGTGAAATACTATGACCCCAGGCTGGGACATTCCCTGAGCTAGAAGCTACAAGAATTCAGCAGAGAGAAATTCTTATCTGGAGCTGTGAGATAAACCAGGGTGCTGTGCATATCGAACAACTTCAATGAAAACTAGTTGATGGAACACGAGCAAGATGATCTCCAAGCATCAAGCACCCTTTGCTTACTTTCAAGCCCGTGTACTGACATCCTACAAAACTTCACTGGAATAACAAACGTTATCTTTAGGGAAGCACATTTTACAGTAGGCATAACTAAAGAAACCAATCCAAATGGCAAGAGCACCTACCCCAATGCAAGAGATGATTCCTCCCATAGCTACTCACTTATATATATTTCCACATTATTGCTTTTAAGTCCCATTCTCATAATCCTAAAGAAACCCTAGATCAAGCACCACATGGAATCCACACATATACAAAAATCATACAGTCTGATTCAATTCTCTCTGCCTTCTTTTGAAGTAGTATGACACAAAGAAAAAATAGAGGCAGGAATATGTTTAATACAAAAGCTCACGACTAAATCCTTTCCATATCAAAGCATTCATATTTGTTATACATCGAAGATAAACATGATCGAAGTCAGTACTGCAAAATGCACTTATACGTACAACATGAACATTACACATTTTGTAGTGGTTCTATTTATTAAAAAAAAATTAAAAAAAAAAAAAGCAAAGCATCTCATTCTCATTGAGATAGTCCAAATCAAAATATGTCACTGATACACTGCACTGGATTTTAGATATTCTTACACCAAATGGGATGATGAGTAAATTTCATAACAACTTAGGCTGGAACTTGCAAAGAAAGGTACTGGATTTAGGTAGTCTTAGCAACCAATCCCCTGACAAGTGTTCAAAATCTTACAACTTCACACTAACCATTTTTATAATTAACATTTTTCTTGATAGATAAGTAACAGTCATGAAAAAGGTTTCAGGGAAAAGTAAAACATACAGTACGGCTGCCGGTCTGGACTAAAGACTTGGATGTCCATTGGAGAATATAGGGCAGACAATATTTCCCTCCTTTTCTCTCCCGTCCTTTTGTTACAGGCATGAATGGAGCGTGTTTGCCAGTCCGTCCAATACAAAGTGTCCCCGGACAATGTCAGTGCAAAGGGATGAGTAAGACTACCTTCAACAACTTTTTGCCTAGATGAAAGAAAGAGGAAGGATTAAAAATGCATTGCTTCCACTTGTTACCATGGAGATAAAAAATCTGGCTTTTATAAAATATAGGAACTGCTTTCTTGTAACAAATTCGCTGGACTAAGAGATTCACCTGGTCATAAAAGTGATAAGCACGCTGGAAAATACAAAGCAGGACTTTGCCCTTTTAAAGCAAAAAGGACACAAATACACTGGGTTTTACAGTGACACAGCATCTGACTCAGCTCCACAGTGACTCCTGAAAGGCCACAGTGAATTTTAACAGGGTTGTGCAAATACGCAAACAATTGCCTTTTGGAGGAAACAGGTCCAAAGAGTGCTCCTCCAGTTAAAGCATTACTTTATTTTGTCCCCCTACAACATATCTGCCCAGGACTTCAGCTGCACTCCATCCTTCCTTGTAGCAAGAAAAAAAAATTACCCTTCTTAACTTGGTCAGCAGCAGAAACAAATACTTTTCTGATTATCTTTTTAAAAGTAGAACAAGCGGCAGTTATATTTTTCCTAAGACTAAATATTTATAACTAACACACATCAGAAACATTTAAGATGTTTTTCAATTACCTGGTTGAGCCACATCTCTTCTGGGGAAGCATATATTTTCACACTAGTTATTAGCTGAACTGAAAGCCACAAAACACATGACACTTTCCAAGTTTTCTAAACTCACAGGATCCCCTAAATTTATACATATTGCAATAAATTTGTATAATTCAGGCTCAGTAGTTCTGGAAACATTTAATAAGTCAGTGAAAACAAACCTGATGATTCCTCAGTCAAAACAATCAGAACTCAGTTTTCACAAAAATCATACAATTTATGGATGCACAAGGGCATACACACACCTTCCAAACCAGTGATGACACAGCAAACCAGTACTCAAAATTTTTCATCATATAACTTTGAGAAAGCTGCAATCTCAGCATCATCGTTAAGGAAAGTAAGGAATATAACATAAAGCAGATAACACCTGGCAGGGAAAGGACCATGGTTTATTTTGAGCAGCATAAGTACCATGTGCATTTTCCAGGCTGGGGAAGTACCTTCAAATTTCTTGATGGCATTTTAATAATGTGCATAAGATTTTAAGAAGGAAAATTTATCATACGGTAACAATATAAAATATACACAGCTAAGTGACATCAACCTATTATACTTGACAATGCTTGAAATTCCATATGCAGTTAGACATAAGGAATTTCCAGAATGCATCCTGCATAGGAATATCTTGATATCAAGCGTGCATTTACACCCTCCAGCAGTTGAATAAAATATGCAAGAAGTGTACACTAATGAGCTAATTTTTTTTTAAAGGCAAAATACATTGATTTTTCCTAGACGATTGTTTCATTTATGGTTCAATACAAAGCCACTTGGGTCTGGACTTGGTGAAAGCCACTTGGTGGTCATGCACTAATCTACCACAAAGTAATTTGAACAGGTTGCTGGAATTTGCATATCTAAAGGCTTGCTCCTTTGCAGATGGCCTTTCCCTAACTTAAAATGAGCAAAATAAATTTTACTTACCAATTACACATGCATGCAAGTGAAATCTACACAATTAGCATGTGTCTGGAAACCTTACCCTCTCCCACTTGTTGCCAAATCAGAGAAATACATTCATGTGTATTGGATAAAAACCTCTCTTAGATTTTGAGTTTTGAGAGAGGATTTTCATTCTCTATATGAATCTGCCCTCAGCCTTTGAGCTACCGCTCCCTTCTACAAAGGGCTTTTCCCTTGTTTATACTTCTGGCTGTCAGTCACTACTTATCACTTACTACAATACAACCATTATCTAGCTCTTACATAGAGCTCTCAAAGGAACTTGAATATTTTATAAAGGATGTAAATATTGCTATTCCTCTTTTACAAGTGTGAAAATCGGGCACAGGGTGCATCTCAGTAAAAAAAAAACAAAACCCCGAAACTTAAAAACACTATAGAAAATGTAGTTGGTTTGGGGGCAGACATTATTACTCAAATACACCGATACGTGTAAAATAAAACTCCAACTTTTTTTCCAAAGCAAAATGATTTCACTACACAGATACTTAAAATGTTATGAAATCATCTGGAGACCAAAGCCAGATCAGAATGCAGAGACCTGCCACTTTAGCAGGACATTTCACTGGCAGATGACACACCCTTCAGGACCAACACAACCTGCCCACTGAACACTGCATAGAATTGAAAGTGCTATCTCAAATATCTAGGTGTGCCCTGCCTGAAAGGTCTGCTCTCTGCATCTACAAAAGCCAAAAACCAACAGCACACTTGGGCAGGAGCCACCAATGAAAACTTCCATACTGTGCCTTCTATCAAGCTCTAGGAAAATCTGCTTCCTCGTCACTCACAGTCTGAAGTAAGCTGAATTTGCTTAATTTATAGGCATGTCACAAAGGACACCTTTGCATGTGGCCAAGGACAAGTGTCTCTCAATGTATATTTCCTGTTGAAAATAAATACAGTAACAATACTGTAAAACCCCAGCCACCAGATAAATACTAGATTGCCTAGGGCCAAAGATAGGCATATTCAACTATTTTCAAGACATATTAAAATTTTAAAACCAGTTTTATATGATGTCAGGCTATTTACTTTTTGAAAAGCTACCAATGATTGCACTTAAAAAGAACAATAAGGTACCGTCACTATTCTAGACTAGTGACAAAAAAGCCTTGGTTCAAAACCAATGCAGGAGGTAAGAAACATCTTGCACCATATTACTGACTAGAGGAAACTCACCTAAAAGAACCATCCAGATTTGCCCTATGAATGAAACTCAGCTTTGCATCAGCCCAGTAAAGTTTCTGCTCATCAAGATCTATCGTAAGACCATTTGGCCAATAAATATCTGAATCGACAATTATTTTTCGTGTGCTGCTGTCCATTCCTGCCCGTTCTATTCTGGGTGTTTCACCCCAATCAGTCCAATACATGTATCTGGAAAAGAAAGCAGAGATACACACAAATTAAATCACAATACATGCTGGTTAGCTTTAGGAGCAGAAGGGAAAGAAGCTCTTTGCAAAGCCTGTAAGTCTATATAGGTGAGAGAGACATACGTAGACAAATGTATATACTCAAAACTTTAACATGCTTATTAACATAAATCAAACCACAGTTCCAGAGGGTGCAAAGAAAGTCCTTCATGACAGCATTTCTCACAAGCATTGCCTCTGCATAGTGTATTACCATTCTCTTTCAATGCTGGGCAGCACCACAACGGCGTAAGCATTTGCACTGAGTATCATCCTTGTGTAGCCTGTTACTACAAGTTAATATCCTAAATCACATTCTGAAGAAACTAATTATCCAAACAGGCAATGACCATAGCACAACTCCCTTTTGAAAGTTTGAACACTGAAAAGAATAAAATCAAGCGCTCTGAAATTTGTTTCTGTCAATAAACAAAACGTGAATCATGCAGACTTAGAATGACATTATATTGATTTTTGGGTGCTTTTTTACCTTTCTGATCTACATCCCAGTTTCCCCATTACTCAATCAATGAGGAACTTAAATAGTCTGCATAGGGATGTTAATAGCATTTATCAATTGGAAAGGACCAGATCAAAAAGTAGCAAAACACATGATGCCTGCATGAAAAGTTGAGAATGTACAGTTAGGAGAGAAATTTCTGATAAGAGGAGGGCAGTCAGTTCCCAGCTGGTAAAGACTACCCACCATAATATATCCAGGTTGCAACTTCAGCATGCCAGGGTTCAAACACAACACAACCAACCCCCCTTGCACATATATATCAGGCCAATGACAGAAAAAATATTCCTTTCCCAAAGCAAATACAGCCATTTCTGGCATGGTCTGTGTCAGGAAGCCTTTGACATAGAGCCCTCAAACAAAATCAGATGTCTGTGCACTGGATACTCCAGCATTCCAGGTTCATTGTGCTCTAGTAGGTGAACAACAGTGCCAGATGGGCACCGCTAGGTAAGTGCACTAAGCTCCATCTAAGCTAAGTCCTGCAACCACTGGAGCTCTGGAAAAGCATGGTAAAGAGGCATCCATTCAGTCTTGCAGAGCCCATGCTTAGCCAGACCTTTCATAACCTGCATTATCTTAGACACTCGTATCCCCTGAAGACAACAGCACTGGCTACATAACTGTGCTAGAAACCACAAAGAAAGTAAATGAACGTGCATTCTGAACACACACAGAGACCAAAAAAAAAAAAAAGCTTCATAATTCCTTTTATGAAAGAGAATGCTGTACACTTTTGGAATGTAGGAAGGACTACATTTGTAATTGCTGTCATGTTTATCAGCAGGACATTCTCCCTTTCACAACAAAATACACTCCTGTAAACTGCAGTAGCTTCACAGGTGCTTCACGTGCAGCTGGGGTCATCATTTCAACCAAGGACGAATAGACAGCTGTACAGTTATCCCCAGCACATATCTCTCACAACTCACTTGGGCTTAAAATGCTCACATACCTACTGCACCTCAATTCAGCTGCAACTCCAGGTCCGGCACAGTCACAGGACTTACTTATTTAGACCACCTAATCATAGCAGCATCTATCATCCTAAGCATGCTTATCTGACTGAAAAGGGGAATACAGATAAAAATATAGATAGACAGAATTACTCGCTTGTATCACAATACACATACACTTGAGTGTGGAATGGTAAAACAACTTATCTAGATGAAATGGTAAAGCTTCTATACAGATGAGTCCTCATGCTTCTGTGAAAGCTCACCTCAAGAGCGGCTGCAGTGGACTCGTGTGCCCAGACGCCCTCCCCAAAACATCTCTGCTCCAGCAACCAGGACAGACTGCTCCTGAAGAGATGGCAGCAGTAGCTGAGCTACCTCAGTTCAAAAGACAACTAATGAATGTAAATTCCCACTCATTTTGGGTTTTTTTAACAAATCAGTAATTTGCAGCAGCTCAAACTGTGTGGGGAAGCAAAAAACAGAAGCCAGAGAAAAGCAGACATTAAAGAAATTGTTTACATAACCAGCTGGTGAATCAAGACTGTGAAACTGATCCAGTCAAATACTAACTTTTGGTCAGGTCAAATCAGTTTTCTGACACAGCTCACCTACACCACCCTGAAGTATTCTACAGACACCTTGAGCGACCTCTACAGGAATGAAGATGGACAAAAAATGGACTGCTGAATTAAGAAAAACTCGGCTCTTAAAGGTGACTTTGGGGTATATCATAAGGCTATGACAGTCTCATATTTATTCATATATTGAAATGTATAAATGCAGACTAAAGAGGAGTTTAGACCTAAATTAGGAATGCCATGACAGTTACGTAAAAGCAAAATGAAAGGAGACAAAAATACCTAGGTCCAATTAAAACGTAAGAACAGGTTAAAGTAAAAAAGATGGATAAATTACCCTTGAGCAAAATTCCTCTCCTCAAGCTTCCCCTTAAAATTGCAGCCTCCCCTGAAGGACAATGTATTTAGACGAACAAAAGGAACAAAGTCTGTAAGCTGGCCCTCATGGATTTTCTGTGATATTAAAGAAGCTCCAGATCAAGAGCCTCTTGTCTCCAGAAAAACCTGTTGCCTGATTTCATAGGTGATGTGCGTTTATCCTTGCCCACACAGAGAGACACGGACAGAAGCAGAACTTTCAACTTCACACATTAACTTGCCACAGGAAAATGACATCCCTACAATTTTAGCTCATTAACAGGTACCAAGCTCTCATCAATGCCTGTGTCATTCAAAGGTCTAAAAGTTCACAGTACTAGCAACCTAACTGTACTGCAAAGGAAAGCAAGCAGGATGAAGATGCATTTAGAAAATGTGCAGAACAATCTAAATGCAGACGGTGTTCTTTCAAAGCACTTCTCTCCCAGCTGGATGTTTTTAATGCAACATGTATACATTTACTATTATCCTGTCATCACCTGACTCTCAGGTGTCTCAGCAGGTATCTTTATGACACTCTGTAAGTATCATAAAGCTGATCTTCCTGGCAACACTTCCAAAACGTTTAGAGTTTCTGCAGTAATCAAGGACCTACTTAAGCAATGTTTTCATGCCCCCATGTGCCACAAAGCACCCCCATGATCCATCACAGGAAAGCATGCCAAGTGATGGAACGGCATAAGCAATTCTTGTCTCTATTTAACCTCCTTCCCTTTTGCAGCAGGTTTCCACCCTTTTGGTAGGCAGCAGGTGCTGAATTGCCATGGATTATAGGAAACCAGCTCTGATCTGGGCATCTCTTAACACATCAAGGCCCCAAATAGAGAGTGTGAATATCACTGTAAGAAGATTTCAGCTGTTCTTGCAGCAGGAGTAAGAGTCTCCAAGTGTATGTAAAACTATTTAAAACCATGCCACAGCGTGGAACTCCACCTTTGGATGGATGATGAGCTGAACAAAAGCCTATGGTCAGGATTAAAGGGATGTCAGGGACACATGATATTGAGGGTCTGCTACAGGCCACCAGATCACATAGAGTGAGCAGATGAGGCCCTCCATAGAAGGCACAGCCTCGCATTTGCAAGCTGTGGTCCTCATGGGGCACTTCAACCAGCCTCTATCTGCTGGAGGAACAACACAGCAAGGCACAAGCAACCCAAGAGCTTCCTGCAATGCACTCCTTCTCCAAGTAATAGAAGCACCAATGAGGACAGGTGTTATGCTTGACCTTGTTCTCACCAACAAGGAAGGGCTGGTGGGGAATGTGAAGCTCAAGGCCTTGGCTGCAGTGACCATGAAATCAAGGAGTTCCAGATCCTTACAGCATGCAGCAAGCTCACTACCCTAGACTTAAGGAGAGCAAGAGAGCACTATCCAACATCTTTGATAAGTTGTGGCAGTCCAGTGAATCGTAGAATTCCTAGGTTGGAAAAGGCCTTTGAGATCATCAAGCCCAACCATACCTGTCTAATACTAAACCAGATCCCTAAGCACCTCACCTACCTGACTTTTAAATACCTCCTGGGATGGTGAGTCAACCACCTCCCTGGGCAGCGTGTTCCAGTGCCTAATAATCCCTTTGGTGAAGAAGTTTTTCCTGATGTCTAATCTGAAACTTCCCTGGCATGGCTTGAGATCATTCCCTCCTGTCCTGTCCCCTGTCACTTGGGAGAAGAGACCAACACCTCTACAACCTCCTTTCAGGTAGTTGTAGACAGTGACAAGGTCTCCCCTCAGCCTCCTTTTCGCCAAGCTAGTTTTTTCCAGCCTCATTTCCCTCAGCCGCCTCTCATAAGACTTGTTCTCCAGTCCCTTCACCAGCTTTGTTGCCCTTCTCTGGACACACTCCAGCATCTCAATGTCTTTCTTGTAATGAGGGGCCCAAAACTGAACACAGCATTCGAACTGCAGCCTCACCAACGCTGAGTACAGGGGCAGAATCACTTCCCTGGTCCTGATAGCCATGTTGTTTCTGATACAATCCAAGATACTACTGGCCTTCTTGGCCACTTGGGCACACCGCTGAATTATATTTATCTGGCTGTCAACCAACATCTCAGGTCCTTTTCTGCCAGGCAGCTTTCCAGCCACTCTTTCCCAAGCCTGTAGCGCTCCATGGGGTTGTTGTGTCCCAAGTGCAGGACTCAACGCTTGGCCTTGTTAAACCTCATCCAGCTGGTCTTAGCCCATCGAACCAGCCTGTTCAGATCCCTCCGCAGAGCCTCCCTACTCTCACGTAAATTCGTAAATTGACACTTCCTTTCAGCTCCTCAGTGGGAAGTTCCCACTGCCTGGAAAAGAGGACATGTAACTATAGCATTGGTGGATAAGGGAAAAGTAACTACCATCATCTACTCAGTGGATAAAGAATTGTCTGGATGGTCGCACTCACAGAGTTGTGGTCAACAGCTCAATGTCCAAGTGGAGACTTGTGAAGAGTGGCGTTCCTCAGGGGTTGGTATTGGAATCAGTGGTGTTTAACATCTTCGTCACAAACGTAGACAGTGGGATCAAGTGCACCCTCAGCAAGTTTGCCAATGACATCAAGCTATGTGCTGGGTTCGACATGCTGGAGGGAAGGGATACCATCCAGACGGACACCGACAGACAGGTTTGAGAGGTGGGCCTGTGCTAATTTCATGAAGTTCAACAATATCAAGAGCAAGGTCCTGTACCCGGACTGGGGCAATTCCAAGCACAAACACAGGCTGGGTGGAAATGGCTGATAGGAATGGCTGGACTCGATGATCCGGTGGGTCTCTTCCAACCTGGTTATTCTGTGATTCTGTGAAAATGGATTGAGAATAGCCCTGAAAAGAAGGACTTAAGGGTATTAGTGGCTAAGAAGCTCAACACAAGCAAAACACATATACTTGCAGGCCAGAATGCTGACCGTATCCTAGGCTGTACCAGAAGAACTGTGGTCAGCAGATTGAGTGAGGTGGTTCCACCCCTCTACTCTGCTCTCATCAGATGTCACCTGGAATACTGCATTCTGTACTGGAGTCCTCAGCACAGGAAGGACATGGGTCAGTTAGAGCAAGTCCAGAGGGGGGCCACAAAGATGATCAGAGGGCTGGAGCACCTCTGCTATGAGGACAGGCTGAGAGAGTTGGGGTTGTTCAGCCTAGAGAAGAGAAGGCTCCAGGGATACCTTATAGCACTCTCTCAGTACTTAAAGGGGGCAAAGAGTAGTTCCTGTAGAGGAAAGCTGGGGAGAGGCTCTTTATCAGGGACTTCAGTGACAGGAAGAGGGCTAACGGTTTTAGGCTGAAAGAAGGTAGATTTAGATTAAATATTAGGAAGATGTTTTTTACTGTGAGGGTGGGAAAGCACTGGAACAGGCTGACCAGAAAAGCTGTGGATGCCCCATCCCTGGAGGTGTTCAGGGCCAGCCTGGATGAGACTTTGAGAGTTACACTCTACAGTTAGCTAGAGCAGTCCTTTTACCTCTTCTCCCACCACGTCTAGGCTGTTCTGACAATTTTTTTTGGTTAATAAAAGTCACAACATAGCACTGGATTTCAGACTATAATAGGCCATGAAAATTCATGTTTTAAATGCACGCCTGTGTGGGTTTTCAAGAAGGCACAAAGTGTCAAGCTTCCAGTTCCTTTATCCTCCTCTATTTTGAATTATAACGTTAGTTGAAACCAAATTAAGTATAAACAGCATCCTAACTAAGAAACCCTACACTGAGATTCAGCTGAAGAGACAAATTTTGGGGGTAAGTTACAAACCCTGAGGAAACAAAAAATTCCATGGTTATTATAGAAAGAATGACACAGGCTTAGCTAAAAACAGTACTGTGAACCTAACAGCAATAGTAACACTACAAGATAAAAATTTCAGAGTAGTGAGTCAAGGGGGGAAACTTCCTTGATGTGATTTGTTAATGAAGAAAAAGTCAAAGGCTTTATACCCATCCTTGAAATAACCCACAGATCCATTTAAGAAATTAATCTTCTGTCAAGTAGATGACAGAAGACATCTACTTGCACTAGCGATTCCATCAGAGAAGGAGCCATAAAGGGAAAACAATGGAGAAATTAAGTATTTTAGTCACGTCCAGTAGTAGCCATTATGTTTTATCCTCTGCATTTTCCAAATGCCCCCAGGACATAGGCTTATTTCTTACACAAACAGCAGATAATTTGGGTTTGGGCTTTATGGGCAGGGGAGGAATCTACTAAAAAACTCAATGTACCTTCTGAGAGAAAAAATATTAAAGAGTCTGTGCACTGTAACAGTTTACATGTGAAGAACTGATCTAAATCAACCTGATTTAAATTAACCTTAATTAACAGAGTATAAACCCATGAAGATTGCCTAATTCAGGAATCTAGACATGTGACTGACATTATTTCTGGAGAAGACAAAAGGCTTTTTTTTTTCCTTAACATGCTCCATAGTTCACATTTCTTATTGATCTCAACAAAACCAAGCACTTCAAGACAGTCTAGACATCACCAATATTTCTGAGACAGCCTATGGTTTGGGGCTAATTTTTTTGTTTTTCAAATATAACCTTTCTCGCTAGTGTCCAGTACATTAACAATCGCTATTGGTTTCATTTCACTTTTTTTTTTAAAAAAAATATTTAGCCCAGATAAAGTTTCAGGAAAATTCAGCAAAATATTCAAAGAAACTCAGTCCAGTACTACCTGTTCTACTAACTGCTCCCTACTTTGGAAGCCTGTTGAAAATATATTTACTAAATAACAATAAAGAGCCCAGTGCATGTGTTTGGGTATTTTTTTTTTGGTTGGTTGATTATGGCGGTCACAGTCTTAAATGTAAATTACACAGTTTTAAATACCCCTGAGAAAGATCATACCATAACAACTGTAGAGAGTTATAAATATCAAACCCAGTATTTGTTATTTTAGTACACGCTAGATCAATCACGGTTTTAGGAATGAGATTTGGCATCCCAGGAGTTTTGTATCCCACCTGGATAACAACAGGTCAATGAAAGTGTCAAAGCACAGAGGCTGTAAAAGAAAATGAAATTGTCAATTCCTAAAGAGCTGCTAAAAAACTAAAAAAGCCACTGTGAGAAAGATTCACTGCTAGGCAGCTATCACAAATGAATATTCTTTAAAAAACACAACCAAACAGCACTAGAGAAGCACTGAACAAAAAGTATCCCTGAGGCAAGCTCTTGGGTTAATTTATTCAGTTCTTCAGAGATGCTTAAGTGTCTTCTCACTTACTGAGTTTTAACCTTTAACTCCAGACTTTTAAGGCAAAATGGAGGTGGGGGAGGCAAGGGAGAGAAGAGATTAACTCCTAATAATAATAATTTCATAACAATTTCATCAGTTCCGTCCCTAAACTGAACTATATTGTGCTACACCAAAGAAACCAGCAGGAACAAATCAGAGCAAATGCCAAAGCTTCATTAGGGAGAAGACATACATTTATACTTTCTGAACACACAACTACTAGTAGACCACCCAGTAGCCTAAAGTATTGGATTCAATAGTTTGTAAAATCCAGTTACTGCTCGGCTAGCAAGCACAGTAGCTGCAGGCTTCCCTACCAAGCTTCGTAGTCAGAAGGCAACTAAACAAATGCAGTTCAACTGCAGCAAGTCACTGGGTTTTGGTACATACTTATCACATGTAATCAAGGCTTAAGAGGTGCATCAGTACTATCAGAAGAATGGGACTGAAAAGCCACCTCGTAAAAGTAAAGATTAGAAACTGCAGCCATGCCCTCAAAGAGCAGCAACCAGTCATGTGAACTGGAAGGTATCAGAAACATAATAAAAACCAGCCAATACTGCCCAAACACTTTTTCCGCCTCCCAAAATGTCGTACAGTTGCCAAACCTTAAGTAACTTGCTTACACAAAAGGAGGCAGTTGTAGAGATGATGCAAATCAGCACAAACATCTCCATTTTCAACAGTGTACTTGAACTTGTACAAACCCAAGGCACAAAACAGGAGTCTACAGGAAACTGTTGTAGATTTCTGCACGTTTAAAATTACTTCCCCTATTCCACCTTTAAAGTTACAAAAACTTTTTTTTTTTTTTTCAGGCACTGAACTTTGAGACCGGGATGTTCTTGATGAAAAATATTACATCAAACCCAAAAATACGCCACAGCAGGCAACCATCACAACTAATCACACTGTATTCAAAGACACGTATTTAAAGCAAAGCAAACAAAACCTCCAAGAACCACCCTTCTCCACTACAGTATTCCTATAACGTCTTTTATTCTGACAGGTTTATTATTCTAAAATATATTCATTACATATATATAGTATACTATTTGGCAACTGAGAACAAAGAGGAAAGATAGAATTGCCTGAGAGCTGCTGGATGCTCAAATATCACTGCAATCAAGTGCTTGGAAGGAAAGAGCACATTATTCCCTGCTGACCCTTATGGAGAGGAGCAAGACACCCTAGTAGTAGCTCAAAAGTAAACAAACACGCATTCAATACAGCTTCAACAGCCTGTTAAAAAGTCAGGATACATGACACCACGAAGCTGAAGAATCTTCAGAGAGAGGGACTCGAGATGTCCAAACGTATTTAGCTAGAGAAGAAGGGCAGCAGTAAGAAGATACCTGCAACACTACCCAGGAAGATTAGGAAGAGAAATTTCAGCAGCATTACCTACTTATCTCTGCTAGGATCTCCTGAGGGAAAAAAAAGGAATTGCACATGTTTTGTGTTATGCACTTTCCCCTCTAAAAGAATGTCCAGCATGTTCATATGCAAAAATTCTACAAAAAAAACCCAACAAAACAAAAACCACAAGAAGGTAAAACGAGGCCTCATAACTGCCCCTCATGATTGCTAGATAAGGGACAAGGGACAATGCAATATATTTGTGAAGAGAGGTGAAGGAATACTATATATTAAGAAATTATTTCATGTTGAAAGCAATTCACAAGCAACCACCACTCTTGGGCGATCAGGGATGTTGCAGGAAAGCAGGTAGGAAAAAGACCTCAAGAGGTCATGAGCCCTGCACCAAAAAGGCTGGGTTTTTTCCCAAAATTATTGAATCCTGGAGGTTGGAAGGGACCTATGGAGTTTATCTTACTACAACTCCACCACTCAAATCAGGGTCAACCAGAGCAGGTCACCAAGGACTCATCCAGTCAGGTTCTGAGCCTGCCTAATGTTGCAAGACTCCACAACCTCTCTGGGCAACCTGTTCCAGTGATTAATCACCCTCTCAGTAGTGAAGTATTTTCTTTCACTTAAGTGGAACTTCTTCTGTTTCAGCTGGTGCCTATTGCCTCTAGTCCCTTCACTGGATACCACTGGAAAGAGCCTGGCTTCATCATCTTTACACCTTCACATCACGTATTTATATACACTGATAAGATAACCTGAGCCTTTTCTCTTCCAGGGTAAACAATCAGCCCTGCCTTCTAGGGTGAAGGTGTCAATCCCTTAATCATTTTTGTGGCCCTTTGTTAGGCTCACATCAGCATGCCTCTATTTCCTTGTGCTGATGAACCCAGAACTGAATCCTTCAGGGGTGGCCTCACCAGCACTAAGCAGAGATTCTTTTATCAAAAGGTGCAGAATGAACTGTTGAACTCTCTCCATCAGCTTATGAGACACTTCCCACCCTCTGCTGGTTACTGGTAGACCCAGCCATGACTTAACTTCTGGTGTAACTACCTCTACCTAAAGTTAAACCTAGATTTCTTTCTCTGTCCAGAAGGAACACTGGATTAAAGTATGTCAAGAGAGACCAAGAAATTATGTGTACACATTGTACTGACTTAATGGAGGACAGCATCCAGCAAGCACAACAATAATTTGATCATGTAAGAAAGGTGTTGGTTGTTCTCCTACCCACAGATCTCACAATTCCCATTAAACATTTAGCTCAAGCCAAGGCATTTTATCTATTTCAGTGTGCTGATGCATTTTAACTCAATGTTTGTGGTAATAGTATACTCAAAGGGCAGCCAATAATTTGTCAAGGTGTGCAATCTAAGCATGTTCATTTGCACGCTTATAATTTTAAACATAATTTAACAAACAAAACCCTGTTAATATACACATTCAACTCTTACTACAGTTTATACTACTGCTTAATTTTACATGAAAACATTAAAAACACATTTTGAGATAAACCAAAGCCATCCATTCATGATAATCAGAACGGTGCCAATCCAGCTAGACCAAATGTTCATAAATGCCTCCACTTCCACACCACCTCTGTACACCTATAAACTGCACTCATCAAGTCCTTTAATCAAAGGAATGCCAGCTTCTACCATCTCTTTAGTCCTAAAGCCAAAGCTACAGAGACCAAAGCTACATTCCTGACTTCATCTGAGAAACCAACTCAACTCAAGCTGGCATTGAGACAACCAAAGCCGTCCCATAGTTCCTTTTGTTCCCTTAAGAAATGGTGTAGAAATTAAAGAGATAAGAATACCGTTATTCCCAAACTACTTAAGATGACTAAATTTGCATAGGACTAAGAAGCCTCAGTCTCCACTACTCAGGATACGACGAATCACAGAATTTGCAGGAAAAAAAAAAATAGTGCTAACATGGGAGTGAGTTCTGTGGGGTTAGTAAGGAAGTCGACACATTTCCACTTCTTCCCCATGCAATCCCAGCTGAGGGAAAATAACTTTTTCCTACCATCTCTGAGCAGGCAGCTCTGCTCTCAAACAAAGCAAATGGTCTTTGAACAATTACTGCTCTTTAGTAAGTTATAGCTATGAGTAGGAAAACAGAGAAATAAGAATGAGGACTGATAAAACATTTATGAAAAGGCTGTCACCATCAAGAACATCAATTTGAAAATTAGCACAAATAATACTTCCCATAAGAACTTTAAGCTTCTCATGCATGAGACTATTTGCAGCTATTTGGCCACTCATCATATCAAAAGCTTTCCAAATCCCAGAAATTAGAGCCATACCAAGATACTGGATATGACTCAACCAATTTTATGGTTGAGCACTTTTCTTACATTCTAAGAAAACAGTTGTGCTAGTCATACCCTCATTACAGCTTTTCAAATAATTAACCAAAAGCTTCTGAAATAATTTTATACTTGAAATTAATCACTGAATAGCAGTACACAAGATATAAACTAATCTCTAGCTTTCAAGGCAGCAATAACCATGTTTCACTTAAAACCAGGGCATCTTCTTCATTTTAACTGAGTAGTCATGAGAGAAAATTATAACTGCTAAAAAGCATAACCTTCACACGTTTGATGTTCTTCTTCTCTAGTATTTGCAATAATCACAAGTGTTTTTATTCAGTATTCCCCTCCCCAACTACTCTAAAGGAGGCAAGATCAGATGACACACCGTTAAAAATATTTCATTAGAGTCATTCAAATAAATACCCAAAGCCTCAGTCTGCTGTAGCTCATGCAGATCAGGCTTCAGCATACAGATCTCAGCGATTTCAACACAGAAAGTCAGTATGCTTAACCGAAAGTACAGGATACACTGTTGGGTGGGACCAAGGTCCTGCTGAATCAGCAGTTAACACCACTGCAGTTGTATTTAAGTGGTGCTATAAACACAGTTGTGAGTTATGTAAGAACAGCTACAGGCCTGGTTCATGGTTTATCTGTGACACTGACGAAATGCTGGTTTAACTACTAGGTGCATCTGAGGCTTTTATATTTTTAGACTCTGAACCAGGAGCTTTCCAATCTTGATAGTTACCCCTTCCAAATCCACCTTTTAATATCCCCCATGTCATATTTAGTCAGCCAACCCTCTCCTTCCTTTAGTGCCAAGTACACCTTTGGTTTATGACAGTCATTGCTTGCAGATTCTGGCTAATTTGCCATAAGCAACCTGCTTAAGCGTTGGTTAGGCTGGGCTACGGCACACGCTTCCTTAATACTGTACAGAAACTGATCACAACTTGTTTGAACCTTCAACTAATGGCCATTCTACAGAATGCCAAAACTGATGATGAATAGCTTTATCCTTTGTATACAATAATTTGTTATTGATGTTTTCTAATTTGCATCTTATTTCCTTCCTCCAAAGCCTCTGCTATTCCAAATGGGGAAGACTGCTGCATAAATTAAGCTGGTTTCTGCACGAGCCCATTGACACTGACACTGTCCAACACACCCACACCATGTCATGAAAGACATTTTAAAATCTAAAATTAGGGAAATGTAGAAATTGTTTTGCAGCTTTCCTTCAGCCAGTCAAACTAATTCAAAGGTCCTCCTCCTCCATGAATGTAATTTCTACAAACCCCATCAGAATCAGCACACGAACTCAGGCAAGGCCAATTCACAACACCAGTGAGTACACACACACACACAAACACACCCCCCCGCCCCAAGACAGCGTGGGTTGTTTTAAGAAATCGATTTTTATTTTTCTTCAATATAACCATTTCCCACGTGTCAGATTCAGCTCTTTGTGCTTCAGCATATAAAGGGGGCAGAAACTTCTCAAGCAGTACTGTCTGCTGAATAATCCAAATCATAGAAAAGCAGCCTAAACTTGAACAGTAAGCTTGCTCCAGAAGAAATCACAGCAACCATCACACAACTAGGAACAAATTCAAGATTTTCTAATCTTGTTTCTAATGTTTCTAATACATTGTAGGCTGTCATAATGTGAACTAATTCATTAGCACTTAGCAGCGACAGTCAGATATAAGGATTCTGGATACACTACAGCTTCTGAGAATCAGAGCCCTATGTTACAAGTTGTTAATGTAGCAAGCCTAGAGATAGGGATTTAGAAGTTCTGGATTTAATGACCCTTGTCACAGAATCACAGAATCACAGAATAACCAGGTTGGAAGAGACCCACCGGATCACCGAGTCCAACCGTTCCTACCAAAACACACATCCTAGGCTGTTCAGATCTAAGACCTTCCCTTCAAGACTGAGAACGAACTCATTTGTTTCTGCTATGCATTCACACACTCTTTTGAAAATTTCTTTTCAGGAAATTGTTGTTTGCTTGTCTCGATACACAGTAAGAACTCAGTTCTGAAATGCATTTCTGCTTTTTCACACAACATTCACGATATTTAGGTTCTTTTTACAACATTGCAAAGAATTTCAGCTATCTCTTTAGTTAGGCTTGAGTAAAATCTTTACATAAATTGATTTGACTTTTGTTATAAGTTGATGTCCTGAAAACACAGAGTACTTATGCAAAAGCTGTGAACTCTAACTTAACAAAACACCAACACTACTGAATTCCCCATCAGCAGTCCACCTAGCAAGACAGTATATAAATGCTGATGTTCTCCGAAACAGTGCCTAACGTCTTCCAGTAAATAATCAGAGCTTCACACAACTCACATCCAGTCTGGAATTTGGATGTTTGGAACAAAGTGTCAGTGAACTTGCAGAAAAGCGTTTTGTACTATTATATAAAACCTTGTACAAGCCCTTTGGTTCAACAAAATCACCCCATTTTCCCCTTTACTGATTTACTGCTGAACCTTTCCACCAGTTATCTAAAGGATACAGGCAGCACTAGCATTTGACATGTCAACAAAAATAAGGACGTTGTTTCTTTAGGTACACACAGTCCCATTAAGTACTTGTACATTCTTTACATTAGTAATCATAAACGTACCCTGACTCCTCACATTCATCTAGGAAGCCTTATACAGGAACCACTGCAAAAGCAACCTGACAGAGTTCCGGTCTGTAGTGTGGCAGCTGCTGATATGGTAATCACTGAATCATAGGATAGTCTGGGTTGGAAGGGACCTTAAAGATCATCCAGTTCCAACCCCCCTGCCATGGGCAGGGACATCCCACTAGATCAGGTTACCCAAGGCCCCACCCAACCTGGCCTAGAACACCTCCAGGCATGGGGCAGCCACAACTTCCCTCAACAACCTGTTCCAGTGCCTCACCGTTCCCATGGTGAAGAAATTCTTCCTTATGTCTAGTCCAAATCTGCCCCTCTCCAGTTTATACCCATTGCCCCTAGTCCTGTCACTACGAGCCTTTATGAACAGTCCTCCCCAGCTTTCCCGTACACCTCTTTCAGGTATTGGAAGGTCACTATAAGATCTCCTCCGAGCCTTCCCTTCTCCAGGCTCAACAAGCCCAACTCTCAGCCTGTCCTCTTCTGGGAGGTGCTCCAGCCCTCTGATCATCTTTGTGGCCCTACTCTGGACCCATTCTAAAAGATCCATATCCTTCTTATGTTGAGGATTCCAGAACTGGACATGATACTCCAGATGAGGTCTCACAAGAGAAGAATAGAGGGGCAGAATCACTTCCCTTGACCTGCTGGCCATGCTTCTTTTGATGCAGCCCAGGATATGGTTTGCCTTCTGGGCTGTGAGTGCACATTGATGGCTCACATCGAGCCTCTCACTGATCAGCACCCCCAAGTCCTTCTCTGCAGGGCAGCTCTCAATCACATCATCCTCCATCCTGTACTGAAAATGGGGATTGCTCCAACCCAGATGTAGGACCTTGCACTTGTTGAACCTCATGAGGTTCTCACAGGCCCACTTCCCCAGCCTGTCCGGGTCCCTCTGGATGGCATCCCATCCTTCTGGTGAGGCAACTGTACCACTCAGTTGGGTGTGATCTGCAAACATGCTGAGGGTGAAGTCAATCTCACTGTCAATATCATTGACAAAGATATTAAACAGCACAGGTACCAGTACAGACCGGTTGCCCTCTATTACTTAGTTTCAATTTTCACACATCTGAAGAAGGTAGTTTCTCACAAGACTACCCGTCTCCCAGTGCAGGATAAACCATAAACTACTTTATACTCATGGCTTATCCTAAGCTCTTCTATTAACTCAGCATCCCTATGCAAAGAGGCCAGACTTCATGAAAATGTCAGCTGATGCCTGTTTCTTAGAGATGAGAAACCTCCCTACGCACACCACACAGAAGAGGAAGATAAAGTGACCCCTGAAAAAGACTTGTGAAAATAGCAGCAGATTAGTAGCAAACCACCTCACTTATGTGGATTTGTGCACACAAGAGAAGAGTACCTCACTTCTCTTTTCCCCATATCCCAGGGGTCCATCCCAGCACAGCAGATCTTCAGTCATCATTGCAATGAATATGAGATCCAAACATGTGAAATGGTGGGGAGTACTGAAGAGGGAGGGAGGAACCACACAGAGATATAAGCATTTTCAAGAGCAGTAGAAGTAACACATCCAGCCTGCTCCATTACTGCGTCCTAACCTGGTCACATTACAGCAGTGAGACTCGTGGTTTCACCCAGATTCTTTAACTTTCCAGTACAAACATTACCAACATCACCACTTAAAGATATCCTCATTTTGTTTATCAGAGCATAGCAAGTAGGAATTCCTGTTTTGACTTATGCAGATTTACGCACCTTGCTGACTACGCATGTTAAATAGACATCACATCAAATGACAGTTAACTTACCAGACAAGACAACTGAGAAAGTAACAATAAAAAAAGGCTTGGAAAATGAATTACTTTTCAGAAGTGCAACGGAATAAATTAAGCAACCATACTGGCTGAATATTTGGCTTGGCAACTAAGAACAGCTCTGTTTTTCTTTTTGGCTGTCATTTCTTGCCACGAAATATTTAAGCTCAAACATATGTTCAACTACATATCTTGAGAAAAATACCTTGGGAAAACATAAACTACAACACAGGGCTATGTCTCTTTCTTCAGAACTAAAAACTCAATATAAATCACCACTGTAGCAATTTAAGCATTTAAGTCAAATTAATATTTACCCATGAGCAGGATCCAAAGCTATTGCCCTGGGCTGATCAAGGTCTTGCCAGAAGAGGACTTTTCTAGATGTTCCATTGAGATTAGCTACTTCTATCCTATTGGTTTCTGAATCCGTCCAGTAAAGTTTTTTCCCAATCCAATCACATGCCAGGCCATCCGGGGAAACCAGACCAGAAATGATGACATTCTGCACCACATTCCCAGTTTGGTTAATGTAAGTTTGCTTGATGGCTTCTTCACTCACATCTGTCCAGAAAACGATGCCTTGTGAATACTGGAAGTCAACCGCAGCAGCATCCTCTAAACCACTGACCACCACAGTGGATTCCAGTTTCGTGCCTCCAGCATCCACAAGTCGAACATCCCGCCGGTTGGCAAAAAGCAGAAAGGGAGATGCTACAGAAGAAAATAACAAAAACATGTCAGTATTATTGGCATCTACATACTCATACTGAGTATGAATATGGCAGAGGAGGATTTCTTTTCCCAGATCAGTGGGAAAGGCAGTACAGAAGAAGGAAGGTGGAAATTTGACATGAGAGAAAAATGCACACTACCCAAAAAAGCTCTTCCTTCCATTTGTCAGACAAAGGAGTAAAAGACAGAGGTCAGAAGAAAAAATAAAAGAAACAGGTCCAATTCTGTATCTATAGGACATGGACAGCATCTTCAACACAGTTAAAAGGCTAAACTGAGGCCATGCAGCAATACCTTCTGGCCCAGGCTTAGAACAAATTAAGTCTTTATGGTTTAAAAGCTTAGTTCATCAAGTTGAAGTAGTAACAACACACAGAAGGTAAGTTCTGATGTCCTCTAGTAGCAGGCTGGAAGCTATCAGTACTAGACACAACAACCTCAAACGAGCCTACCAAACACCCTCCTAGACAGCAAAGACTGTGACAGAGGTTCAGAACTACTATCTTCTCCCTGGCACCACAAAAAGAGTGGAAATTCAAGGAATTGTTTGAAAACAGATGATGATGTGGGTTGTGGAAGTTTGTCAGAACTGCTGTTATCCGGAAGAGGCTGTCAGAGGAAAAAGGACAAGGGTTCTTACTGTTTTTGAAGGCTGAAGTCGGTAGTAGAAGCTGGAGTCCTAGTACTGAATGACAGGGAACAGACTTGGAAAGGGGGACTAGCTTATGATTGATACAAAAGGGATGGGAAGCTTAAAGACATGTCAAAATAACAGCCACAGAGCTATTCCAATAGTACCTGCACAAAGTTCTAGATCTCCTGCACGCAAGATTCAGTTGGACAATGACATGACCTTGGTGAATGACAGACAGAAAAGAAGGAGGTAGAGAGAAAGACTCATGAGAGGCAAGGAAATTAACCTTGTTGAGTTGTAGCTGACAGCAAGACATACAGAAGCAGCAGTAACACTGGCAAAGATTTTAGCACAGACAACATGACTTTTCTCTCATACCAGATCTCATCTTCCAATATAGGACTGCAATCTAATGCTCGCAGTTGAGCCTGTCCCTCTACACTCTGAGAAGGAGAGAAAGGTGTGAAGGTCCTAGACCTATAAACTCTCCCTCCACTCCCCATGCAGATTATTGCAAAACTCTAGTAGAGGGAGATTGTAAAGATCCCTCTGAAGGGCTCATTGGGGTGGGGAGGGGACAATCCACGGTTCAAAGAGAGACAAGGGCACAACTCTCTTCAAAAGAGAACATTAGGTAGACATACTGCACAACATTCTTTCTCAAACATGCCAGACTGATGGCCAAGTTAACCACTTCATTCCTCTGGTAAAGGTGCAGGCTCACTCCTTCATCCAGCAGTAAACAAGAAAAACATTTACCTGCAGAAATGGCTGGGAAGGCAGCAGCCAAGTACAAAGATGCCACCATACTGGCCACAGCTGCGAATATCATTGGCAGGTAAGGAGAATGCCAGTATTTCAGAAAAAGTCACTAAACGCTAGAAGTAATAGAGCTCCCTCAGCTTCTTGCCTGATCGTCAAATTCTGAAAGGGTTCTTACGCCATAAAATGAAGAGCTATTTTCATTTGTCACTACTGCTTGTCACCCTGAACGCCAGTACCCCTCCCCCACTCCTTTCAATTCTTCTAACTCAACTGTCAGCTGCTCATGTTCTATGCCTGTCAGCTTCATATACAATCACTTTACCTGCTCTGCTTCCAATGTGCACCCAGCAGAGGTCCAAACACTTGCCACTCAACTCAAGGAACAACACACATACCAGAGTAGCATCAACAGATATGTTATTTCACTGTCTACAGCTTCAAGCCCAGGATATAAATTTTACTTCTAGTTTCAAATTCATGTTACTGTCTATAATATATGAGAGTTAGCTCTTGATACCGTCTTGCAGATTCAATTCCTCTGGCACTTCTAAAAGAAAACAGTTTATATGAGGTCTGAGTTGGAGGTCTGCTATTCTGGCAGCCCTGCCATGTGCTACTGCCTTTTTTGTGAACTCTGGCTCCAGCTACAAGCTCACTGGAGAGCACGTGCCACTGCATGGGCCAAAGCAAAGTACATCTCAGCTTATGTATTTATGTGCAGGCCATAGATCTCAGCTAGAGTCTACAACTCTGTTTCAGATGAGCTTAAAAACATACATAAAAATTCAGCATTTCCCCCCCCACACCCCGAGTCAGGAAAGAGATGGTTTTGTTTTTCTTTTTGGAGGAAGTGTATGCCAATGAAAGTAATAAGTAAAATTTAAATCAGCTGATGGCTTTAGTGAGGATCTTGGACAGCTAAGACAATAGTTATCATGAATATTTCACTGAAAAGGTAATAGCTTTGTTTTCTACAATATTGAACTCAAGAGAGTTTATACAGCTTGAGGAGAATTATTTGTTAAGAAAGGAAGTCTCACTCCTATCTCACTTCCTAACTTGCCAAATCCTCCTCTCTCTCATCTTCAAAAACACAAGGAATAGTATCATGAAAGCCCAACAGCTTAGTTATTGAAAACAGAAGAGAAAATGTCTAAAATGCAAAGTGCTTGTTTTCTTCTCTGCAACTTATTGGTTCCCTGTAACCATGTCTACTAGAAGCGGTGCTGCAACAAACCATTTGAACACTTGGAAAGTTTGATGTTAGTGGGCTCTGTTTAAGTCACAAGTTCTTTGGGGCAGAGAATTGCCCAAGTTAGGCATGTTGTGTCACAAAACCAGTCTCACCTCCACCAAAAGGTCGAAGCTGTACAAGGTCTGTGTACAAATTTTTAAAAATATTGTCCCAAAAATGTGGTTTGAGGAATATGAATAGATGGATTTTCATCTAGAAATTTCCACGCTGAAGCCATTATTAATGCTACCACAAAGGAAAAAGGAACCGGAAATACCAAGTTCAGTCAACAGCAGAGGAATTCAACTGCTTCTTAACCAGAGATCAGATATGAATCATGTCTAATCTAATCAGTATCAATAATATCCCAGCTCCCCTCTCCTTTCAAAAGATTTCTTCCTCACCGATGCCCACAGTAGGCCAACAGCATACAGGTAACACTGTTCTCTGTAACTTCTGTGCTTCAGAGTCATCCTGACTGAAGTGCAGCCGCATTGTTACCTATGAATACTCAGAAGGGAAATCACATTGCCCTGCCTCCAGTTGTATTAAAATTTTTTCTGCATTTATACTCTGATGTAAACTGATTGATTATTGAAAACGGCGAGAGTTCATCCCTTTTAAGAACAAATGAGTATTCAGTTTCCTTTGGAAAAAAAGAGATAAGGAACTCTTGATTTTGAAAAGCATATTCACTTCTTTGCTCCTCTCCACCAGCCTATTTTATTCAGTCCAGATTTTTAAAAAAATAGTTGCAGAGCCCCTTTAGAGCATTACAGGTTACTGTGCCATCAACAAACCATTCTAGAGATTCACAGAATCACAACAAGGTTTAGTTTGAAAAAGACCTTTAAAATCATGGAACCCAACCATAAGTCTAATGTTGCCAAGTCTACCACACTAAACCATGTCCCCATGTGCCACATCTACATGTCTTTTAAATACCTCCAGTGATGGTAATTCAACCACTTTCCCTAGGCAGCCTGTTTCAACACTTGACAACCCTTTTGGTGAAGTAATACTTCCTAGTACCAAGTTTAAACCTGTCCTGGTGCAATTTGAGGCCATTTCCTCTCCTCCTATCACTTGCTATTTGGGAGAAGAGACCACCACCCATCTCACTACAACCTCCTTTCAGGTAGATGTAAAGAGCAATCAAGCGTCCCCTCAGACTCCTTTTCTGCAGATTAAACAACCCCAGTCCCCTCAGCAAATCCTCATCAGACTTGTGCTCTAAGCCCTTCACCAGCTCTGTTGCCTTCTCTCGGACACACTCCAGCAACTCAATGTGCTTCTTGTAGTAAGAAGCCCAAACCTAAACACAGTATTCGAGATGCAGCCTCACCAGTGCTGAGTACAGGGGAACAATCACTTCCTCTACTCCTGCTGGCTACACTATTTCTGGTAGAAGCCAAGATGCTATTGGCCTCCTTGGCACTTGGGCACACATTCAAGATCATCCCACTGATACATGGTACAAGTTTGTTTATTCAGAATACCAGATGTATGTAGAATCAAAGATTCACTTTCAAAAACGTGCACACCAATCTCATTTCAAATCATGCTGTCTTCTCAAACCTGAACAGGGCTTGAATGTCCAGAGAACACTCTTATCCTTGGTGCATTTAATTTTTTACTACATAACTCTTGAAAAGGCAAACTCTAAGGCCTGTTAATGGTCATTTCTGAGGAAAAGAGGAATGCAGGGATGGGGGGAAACAAACAAACAAAAAAATTAGCAACTATTTCGATTACCGTTGACCTTCATATAAGCTTATCTGTTAGACAGCAAGAAGCAATATCTCTTGCTTGAGAAATTATCCAACAGTTAAAGTCAGGTGTTCTCAAAGGAACACCTAGTGTGATACTTTATTTTGATCAGCAATGGTCCCGAGAACTGAATATTGCTTGAAAGGGGAAACACCAGCTTCTATTTTGAAAAGAGAAAAGAATAAATAATAACATGATGAATGTGGAGGACAAATTGTTTACATCCCGCCTATTACCACCCAACTGAAAGGACAACATTCTAATGTAGATTGAAAAAAAAAAAAAAAAGCAGCTGTATTATCTTCCAGTAAAATTAGAACAGTCCATATTTTTTCCATAATAGGCAATATTTAAAACTTCTGTACATAGCTGGACTTCACAATCCTTTGACAAAGCAAATAAGAACCTACACCCCCACAAATTATCAAATGAACTCTAAGCAACAGTTTAAACTGTAGAAAGTTACAGACTTCTTGGAGCAATTCTACAATCTCATTTGAATTATGCAGTACTTGATCAACAATTCTTCATTCTAGAAAGACATATTATTTCTATTTTAAAGAGCCACCAATTTTCCAATTGCTTTCTCCTAACTGGAAAACACACCCTTGACCTGACAATGGACCCCTAGGCTTACTGCACAACAGTGTGAATATAGAGCTCTTCATCAGTCTATTACTGGAGAAAAGGAAACACTCTTGACGAAGCTGGTTAGGGATCAAGCACGGGTTCAATTTCCAGCTTGCTCTTGTTCCCCTGAATGCTCCAGGGCAAATCTTCTGTTCCTTGTCTGTGTTTAATTACTGAATTTTAATCATTTTACCTGTATCAAGAAAGCTGTCTTGTGCAGTCGTAAGACTGGAGGATTTGTACACTGCACGTATAATCCATTTGGTCGCTTACTATAAACAGTATCTGTTCTAGCATGTCTATCATAGTTTCCTTACCACCAATTCTATCACATCCACAAGTCTATATGTTAAATGCACCGAGGCTTAGACTCCTCTGCACTTCACCATACATAAAAAGGCAGCAATCTTTCTTTTTCTCTGCTTTCCATCCATCTCTGCTAAAAACATAAGCTCTACAAAGCATAGCAAGCCTTCTGCCATCAGCCTAGCTGTAATTACCTTCCAACAGAACAGGCCAGCATGTTGCTTCTGAACTCAGCCACTAAGTTTCATTTTTTGTTTTAATTATACCAATTCCATCCATAGCACTTAATTTTAAGACGTGCTTTAGGATCCCTCATTAGCACCAAGGTGACAACTAATACCAAGGGACAACTAAAAATTGCACTATATTAACTAATAGTTCTGAAAACTAGTTTGATGAGGCAGAACTCATTTACATATTAACACTAAGATGATCATGAATTATAATCAACAGAACATTTGTCATCAGTTGCAGGTTAGCCACAAAGCTGTAACAGTTCTAACACAAGCTAAGCAAGAGAGTTCTAAAAAGTTATGTTTATACTACTGCTTAGTACTTGTTTATGTGCCTACATTTTGTTTCATTCCCCTTACAGTCAAAATAGAAAGACATGATAATACTGGGGCACACGATTCCTACTCTTGAAAGCACCACAAGTGCAGAACACACACAAATCCTACATACAGCGAAGGAGAAAAGCCTTACTTAACAATTCTTACACCAGTTAACTGGGCTAAAGGTCATGGAAAGGTTTAACTGTGCTTTCAAGAAAACCAACTGAGGATTTTGGAAGCCTGGTATACAATATAAAATGAAGATCTTATTTTAATAAGTATATGAACTAAAATAGCCATCCAAAATTACAGTATGTGCAACAACTTATACTTTAAGTATTATTTCAAATCTTAACAGGCCAAATGCATACGGGACCTCTGTGGTTAAGCCAACTGTACTGCTGGACAGAGAAAATAGCATATAACTCTTGCAGCATTCAATGTTCCAAACCACAAAGCATCCACTACCAAGGAACAAAACCAACCCCTCTACCCACCACAGGCACGAGATGGTAAAAAAATGTGTCAAACTATTAGCACCCAAGGGTGTAGAGTCTTATGGAAGCGCTAAGATAGGATATGGGGTAAGCACAAATCAGCTTTCTATACTTAAAAATAGCTGCCCTGTGAAAACATGACCATGTAAGTAAAGTCCTAACAGCCATAAATTATTTGGAGAAACTGGTTCTAGAGCACAGTGATCCCTCTTGTCCAGCTCTAATTCTTAACTCTTTTGGAGCATAAGGAGTCTTATACCTTTGACAGCTACTTCCAAACACTTAGAGAAGAAAGTTATTCCACATGCTGCCACTCTTCTGGCTATTAACCCCACTTTTCATGGCTTAGCTCAAGAGGAGAGAGACAGTAGCTGGTGGCTGCGGGAAGCTCACATGCCAGGACACACAGACACAACTCAAAAAAACCCCAAACTTAAAAAGGAGAGAGATGCAGGCATGGAAGAGAAAGGAAGATACTCAAGAGTTTAGCTAAACCTTCCTCCTAAAATAAACCCAGTCTGACACCTTACTAGGCAAGAAGGGAATACGGCACATACAAATCCCATAGATACACATAGATTTATTTTACTCTTCTAACACAATTATTAGATATTCAGCAGAAAAAAAAAATCTTTCTTAAATACCAACACATTCCGGATCCTGGTTCATTTTACTGGCACCTACTACTGCTGCAGAGAATCTGAAATCACTGGCTTCAGAAGACAGATAAAATGTTGATCTTCCTGTGCAAACTGCACATACCTAACCAAAGTTTGAACTTGCCAGGTACCATCCTCCAAAAAATAGAGAGCTATTGTTTTTACCCTCAAAACAGTCCTCTTATTGTAGATAAGGTGGATTCCCAATATAATTACTAAATTATAGAATATTCTTTGTGCAACTTAGATGTAGATGGTAGCAGTTCGTAGTGCAGACTGAAAGAAATCAGGAATGCCTGGTTTCACTTTCCACATATATCCCTTTCATGAACTTCAGCAGGTGCTTCAGCCCAATTATTTGTAAAAATCATTCCACCTGCTGCAAACACACCTTTCCTTCTGCTGTTAATTACCGCAAAGGGCTTCTGAGAAGTCTACTCATGCTTAAACAAGGCACTTGAAGATGTTCCAACAGAAGGCTCCATGATACATTCAACATTTCATTCCTGACATGGTTAAGACTTCTCTCTGTGAATCAAGGAGTGAGTGTGGGTGAATGCGCTGTGAAGGAACAGCTTTCTAATGATGGCTTGTTTATAGTAGCATTTTAAGAGGAAAATATATTCCTTCCCTAAATTCCATCCCATTCCTCTAACACTTCAGCTCAATCTATTTGATAGTAATTTCCCTCTCCAAACTGAAAGAAAGTGTTCTGGTTATTAAGTAAGGAGGATTTATTTCTATTTTATCTGATTTTAGGTAGAATCAAGGTCTTGAGTTCAGACATGGGAGTGTTATTTTAAACCACTAAGAATATCCCACATTTATACACATTGCATGCAGCAGATATCAGGCAATTTTTGTAAATTTCATTCTTTACTAGCCTGTATTATAAATTGTTTGCATGGTAACAACAGGCACAAACCCATGCAGAAGTAATCCAATCCACACTAGTAACCCATATCCTAAAATATATCTGCTGCCACTTTCACTTATATGCGCTAAATGTTATCTTCAGCACCACTCCTGAATACCTGAAGACAGTCAAGATCTCAGTGACCATCAATCTACAGCAAAAGGGAGGCTGTACACCATCAATGTGCATAAAAGAAGTGACAAGACTTTGGCTACAAATACCTTGGAAGGTATTAATGTAAATAAATTATGTATTATGTACAAATGTTCATGTAAATAAATCATGTAAGTTTAAAGGACATCTGGTTTAGCAACAACAAGCTGGAAAGAGTCCATAGAAAAGCATAAAAAAAAAGTGTTAAGTGGGTTTAGAAAACGTGAAGTTTGTTCTTTTCACCTAGGAGAAGGGCTGGGAACACAGTGAGATAAAGATTAAAACAACAGTCCAACCAGTCAACACTGATTTAAGAGTGGCTGAAGATCATTTATTCATAGACATTGGAGAAAGGACACACTGTAGAAAACAGATCAGGTTAGGCTTTGGGTTTTTCATTGACCGAGTAGAGAAGGCAGAGGTAGTGCAGGCAGAAACATGCTTTGAAGATACCAGAGCACACCAGAAGCTGAGAATGGATTGCAAAAGGTTATTTTTAATAGTGATTGGATAGCCATTCCCCAGGTATAGCTTGTGTATAATTAACTTCTGCCTCAGCAAAGGAGTTTCATCTGTGTGTCTTGAAATCAAAGACCAAAGTTAGTTCATTTCCCTTGGTCAAGAGATGCCAAAGGATTTCTCTGAAGAGCACGCTCTGAAGAAGTCCAGCAACAGTGCTTTATGCAAATTATGAAACTTAGAATTTGTTCATACTGTCTAGGCAGGCAATAAAACATTTTAAAACTCACAATAGCACGTTCTGAACTTATTAATTATTGTTTTGTCCTGTTTCTTTACATACCAGTAAAGCCAAGTGACTGGATACAGTGTGCACAATTTAGTGTACTTCCATCTCTGCAAGTGCTGGAAGCCAGGTATGTGTGTTCAAGATCACTTTTCTATGGATGCACTGTTTTGAAAGAGAGATCCTCAAACTCTTCTGTCTTTTCCCACAGACCACCCATTAAGCTCACCACATGAAGTCCCCTCCTGGTGCACAAGGCAATGGTGCTCTTAGACTGCCCTTAATATCCCTGCAGCAAATACTGAAACTGATTACATAGAACAAGCATATGTCAACTTCTTTAAACACAGCTTAGCAGCTGGAAAGGAGAACAGCCAAGTCCATGCAAGCAGCCAACACTACACGGACCACCAAGCAGCACACAGAACATATTCAGAGATCTGCTGAATATCAGCTATAATTTTGGGACACTTACATCAAGATGCTGAGATATTCATTAGGTATCAAGCACATTTTTATTTAGAGGATAACAAAGATTCACTACAGCATAAAGCAATCTGCTTTGTTAAGAGGAAATTTCTAAACATTATTCCAAAATTGGCTCTTGACAATCTCTCCCTGTGCAATGCACAACTGGTGTTCAGCCAAACAATTGTGAGGACTGCAGTTCTGACTAGCTAACGCTAAACAGAAAACAGTTCTGCAGTCTGAACTGCCATTTGTCCCTGAATTTGGGTTCTCACCCAACCATTCTACAGAGGTTAAAATACACATGAGATTTTCCCAAAAAGCAGTCATACTGTTCACAACAGTTAGCTTATTCATCTGAGGATTCTGCTACAATGTGCTACTCAAGAACCACAATGCACACAACAGCTCAAACACAAATATTCTGTCTATTTGGGATCAGGGCATCTTGGCTGCAGATAGGCAATTTTGAAAGGAAGTTTTGAAAATCAGCACTTCAAAAACAGCTGTTAAGCTGAGTATCCTCCAGTCTTAAAAGTCAGCTTTTGAGTTTGGTGCTTGCTGAAGATTAAAACCTGCACGGAACTCCAAGAAGTTTGAGCTGACACCTTTCATCAAACTTCACCGATAACGGCCAAAGTTCCCAAGGTCCACTGGTAATTCCAGTCTAAATGTAGACAGTAAATCCCATAAGGAAGGTGAAAATTTTCCCACTCTTTAAGAACAACTAGGCAGCAGGACCTCACAAGTCTGTGTTGAGATGTTTGAGCTTGACACTATGTCCAAACAGAGGAACTGGATAGCAGAGAAAGACTCATCACATATGCATGGGCAATCTCTCAACCCACACCACAGTCAACCTCCAAACCTCCTCAACATTAAATTAAGAATGATGTAATACAAGGAAGGCTGTCACAGGCCTCACACACCAGCTGCTGTCTCAAGATGTAATGAGCAAACTTCTCCAGATCATCACAGACTACTGCACTGAATGCTCACCTCCTCCAGGTATACAAAGCTATGTCTTTACATTGCCCTCTGTGAGAGTGAAAGATGCAGTAAGCACTTAGAATTTGTACTCCTGGTTCCAAAAATCTAACTGTATGGGCAAACTTTGCTGACAAGTTACTTACATTGAGAGAAGAGAATTACTTTATAGTGTGTCTCACGCAAAAGTCCACAGTGATACTACCTCAGCAAGAAGCTCAGTTCAGAAGTCTTTGAGGACCATGTTCTGTAGCAAGTCACTCAGCAACTCATTAAGATATCATCCCAGAAAACCAGCTGCTGATGGCAGGCACACTCACGTCAACGGCAGGTCTGTAGCCCTTTTATGAGGGCACTGCAGCACAAGTCAAAGCATTTGCTAAATAAACTACAGCTGACCAGATACTAACGAAGAAATACTTCACCTCTCCTCAACCTATTATAGGTCTTGACCAGTTAAACGAAACACAACCTCGTTTATTGCCTGCTCAGACAGTATGTTTGCATCAACCTGTTCTGATGTGGAATTTAGAAATTAATAGCTCCAACTTGGTATGAGGCATAGTGTTCATGTACGCAGTGCTAGCAAAATTCACCCTGTTACTCTCTCTTTGCAAGGTAAACTGTGTATGAATTGCTTATTGGATTATGTTTCTGTATTGGACCCAGAGAGCTGAGTTAGAAGTGGGTGTCTGTAGGGCAGCAGTACTGGGAAGGAACTTGGCAGATGAAGATTTGATTCCCATTGTACTGGATTACCCTGTTCAAGTATCACTCCTCTTCACATTGATTCTGTAATGCCAAATACTTTCACTGTGTTATTAGTGAGAAGGTTTCATATTTTAAGTGTTCTTTAAAGTATAAACCTATGTTTTGTCTAATAACATAGGACACAAGTTTCAATTTCAGAACGGTGTTTACCATATTCAAGCTACACTGGAGCTATCTGCCAGCTGACTCATGATGTTCCTCTTTGTAAGAATTAATATGGCAATCTGCTAGTACCCACAAAAATCAGTAACAGCCTGTCCATTGAGACTTCTGGTATTTTCTGCTTTTAGAAAAAGAAGTGGCATTGGAATAGTTTCTTACATGGTATTGCCACTAGTCTTTACCAAGAAAGACAGTGCTTAAAAATAGGAATGGGGGATGTGGCATGAAAACAAAAAAAAAAAAACCTTGGATTTTTCACATTCTGGAACAGAGAGTACATGGCAATAATTCTACTGTTATTTTAAATGCAGTAGGCATGGATTTCCCTTCATCCCTATGTTATGTTCAGCGGAGTTTAAAAACCTGCAGAGGAAACTAAATGTTTGTCCTACTACTGCACAAACTAATTTACAATAGCACAGACAAAAGGGTGACTTCCTTCACCATCTAAACACAACTTTTGTTGTGAGTAACAGTTCAGGCCAATCCATGAGTGGAAAAGAAAAAAAAAAACCTGTAGCGTCCCCTTTTTTAGATTCTGGATGCCAATGGGAGCAAGGTTCTTTTCTGCTTTGTTTGTTTTGGGTTTTTTTCCAGTTTATTTTATTCCTCCCTGGTTTGGCAGACAGCTGTCTCGCCAATAATAGTAGACTGTGCAGCAATGACAGTTCCAAAATGTGATGGATAAAATAGTGGTTCTACATCATTTGGAAAATTTGGCTTCAAATTTTCTCCAGGACTTGAACAAACACAAGCTTGACAAAGGTATGCTTGTTTCTGATCTGAATTGTTTCCAATTTCTAGTTCCAGATGTTACGTTAACTCCAAAAGACATAAATCTTAAGAAAGCTGGAAAAAGGCATTTTACTTCTATCTCTGCCAAACATACAATATGTACCCTTGAAAATGTAATATGTTTGTAAAATACAGAAAACTAACTCAAAAATAGAATGTGCTGGATTCAGCTGCTGGCAAATGTTTTTCATTGGAACAAAAGCGTACTCAAGTCAGATATGGAAGATTCAAAAATATAGGTTCCACCATCTTTCCAAATAACACCATCTTGTCAAAGGGAACCTGCCAGATGATTCTGGGCTTTAGAGGGTGTGATGTTGAGAGAAGTTTTTAGAACCAAGTTGTGGACAAGATTTCTGATTTTTGTGCAAGTCTTGTGACCATCTTCCAGTCAAATATTCAAGATTTTGCTTTTGAGTGAGTTTGTTAGGTAGGAGAGCAAAAAGAAAATAAGGTGAAAAGGATTATTTAAGATAATGAAATCAGTAATATTGTTCTTGTATTTATATCACTGATAGTACTCAATCTGCCTCCTCTAATGTAGCAAACAAATACAGTTATCTGTTCCAAGCTTTGGAAAAATCACTCCTTGTTGGAAATGATTCTGCTTTAGCCAAGAATACTGATTAAACTAAATTCATTTCTTACAGCATCTTTTGTCTCTCTAAGGTCAACATCTGTCCTCCAAGTTATTGTCTGGAGCTTTTGTCCTGCTGGAACTACACAAAGGAAGATCTTCTGCTTTCTTCTATATTATTAATCATCTATAATTCTAACTGGTTTCCAACACTGCGGAGGCAAAGACACAGTGCTTCTGATAATTTAGCTTTTTCTCAAACATCTGTTTCAAAATAGTGGATTTGCTGGAAGAAAGAGTGTGTTAAAGATTTCACTAACTTTTCTTCCTTTTTTTGTGAGAAGTCGGCCAAGGGTCAGAAAAAAAAAAAGAAACCTGACTTGCTTTTTTTTTGAGGGTTAAAATGATCATACTATTCACTACTAATTGAGAAAAAAATTCAACTCTTCCAATGTGTCTGAAGGGAAGTGTTAATCAAAAGAGGTGTCATGATGCTATTGAATACAATTGTTTTGACAAATTGATTTCGTGTGGTTTTGGTGATCAGTGTATGATTTTCGTAGGCTTATTGGAATAGGATCCTACAACCTTTGGGGCAAACCTGCACTCTGCTGTTAACACAAATTAACGCCAGTTTTATCTTCAATAGCACTGCAGTTTACATACTTGAAAAGCACATGGCTAGCTCAAATTGATCAAAGTAAGGCAGGTAAGTGAATACTGCTCATTAACTGATGATATTATTGTTTATAGAGGGTAGACCACATTCTTATATACCTGGTAGCCATCACCTGCAGCTGTGATACATTTTTAGCCCTGGGTCCAGAAAATTTTGATGTAAGGTCTCCACTGGTGACTTCAACACTGAGTCCCAAGGGCTCTTCGTACCAAACTAAGATCTAGTAGTACGTAACTGTTGGAAGGAAGAGCTTAAATGATTTTTTCCCCCATTAAATTATTTTCCCTTTAAATTGGAGGTGCATGTGGCTTGTTAATAACTCTGCTGTATTGCAAATTAGTGAAGATCATGAACCTGCAATTGTTCCTTTCTTATCTAAGTTTGCAAAGGGTCCTAACAGAGACCAATACAGTACAAAGCTAGCCTAGCTGAAGTAATGTAGAATAATCATCTAAACTATTTGTCCCTCCAAAATCTTGACTTTGAGGACATTTCCAGAAAAAACAGTTGTCACTTCCAAATCTCCAGAACAAGAGGTGCTCTCTGCATTTGGACTCCAGGTGGTAACATTCAAAATAAAGTAGCTATATCAGCCTCCTTGTACCTGTTTTTACAGGCTAGTAGTTTGTGTGTGCAAGAAAGCAAACATGTTTTGGAGTTTAGTCCAGGAATTTACTTTCTTGGAAAAGGTTTTGAGTCCAGATAATTATTTAAAACTGAAGAAAATCTGAGAGAGAATGAAAATTTGGGGCCTTACATAGGTAAGTTACATAGGAGCTGTTTAACATTTCTGATTCTGTTGGTTTTGCAGTTGACTAGTTAGTGCTCTGTACAGTCTCGTGGTTATTAATTGGTCGCTCTCTGCTAGATGTCTGTTGAATTCTGGTGTTTGCAGAATTGTGCAATATGTATGTAAGTGATCATTTGGTATGCAACCAAGGATAAAGGTCCCCGAAAGAGGACTAAACAATAAAGAAGTAGTTGATGCTCTGCACTGAGGTAAGGTTGTCAAATTGCAAAAGGCAGAGCAGCTGAAGGGGTTCCCCAGATTCCCAACGTATGGTACATACTCCCCTGACAAATAAAATATTCCATGCAAAACCATAAACCCTGTGCAAATCAAGCTCCAGCTACGTTGTGTTAGGATGGATGTTGATTTAAATATGCCCTTTGTACTGGGCTGGGTCAAATGTGTTGTGTTCTGCCTTACACTGAGCCTGGCTGAATATACCCCCTTCCCACTCCGCCCTGGGCCCCCATCCCCAGTCGCATGTTTCTCCCCTTCCCCCAGTCTCCTACTACCTCACAGATGTTTTCGCACCCTGAAATCTGCCAGTGTGACTGCACACATAGTTGCTTTCCTTGAGTTGATCCTGTCCAAAAGATCTTGTTTTAAAAAGGCAAGTAGACAAAACTAAAAGTACTAAGGCAACTTTTTTGCTCAGATCAACTGCAGCCAGAATTGCTGGTTGAAGACTTGCACTGCCTCTGCTCTGCTGCCTTGTACACATGATGCTCAGGGGGAGGAACTTTATAGGTGGTTCTACGCTCAAAAAACCCCCATGTATTATGGTGGCACACACAGGTTTGCTTTACTTGTATGCTTTAAGCACAAACCTAGCCATCCACAAACTCACAAACGTAAGTTTTCAAAGTATTTTCACGTAGAGCTACAACAAATTATTAGTCGTCTTTTTTTTTTTTTCAAGTTAGGCTTATGAATTTCTTCAAATTTTCATGTGAGTCTCAACAATATCCTATTGGCATACTTAAGAGAAGCTGCCACAATGTTGTCACATAATCTCATATTGCAAAAACACAAAGTAGGAGAGGTACGAGTAAACTATGGTGTATTATTGTTTCTTCAGTTTTCTACCCATGCTTCCCCCACCTGTATAAACAGCCAAGCCTAATTATTGTTTCAACCAAACACATATCTGCCTTCCCCAAAACAAGAAAGGAAATTAATGTTTCAAAAGCTTTCAGTGCATCATAAAAGGGGTCCAAAGTCAGAAGGAAGTCTATCTGTTTCCTACAAAGGAACTACGTGGGGAAAAAAAACCCACCACCACAAGCTTTACACAAGGTGAACTGTCATCATTTGCATTATGGTAACATCCAGAAGCCAGAATTGAATTCACACCCTGAAATGCACAATGTGAACACAGTGGGAAGGACTGTCACACCTGAAGAACCTGCTGTCTACATACACAAGGCTAAGAGTGAAAAGAAGCCCACAGAAGACCAGGATTAAGGGCCTCTTGCATGGGCAACACTTGGTCAGTGTCAGAGCCAAGGAGATAACCCTGCGTGCTAAGTAGAACCATAACTAGCATCTCTTTCCAGGAAGAGTAAACTTACAACCTTTTTATACCATCAAGCTACCTTACAGTACATTTCAACAGAGTCAAAAAAAAAAAAAGGCATACATTTTACCATGGCAGAAGGTTCAGGAATGATCTCAGCCATCCCAACTCTCCCATTCCTTTGGCAGCCTAGACAAGATGTACTGCAAATGAGAAACCGAACTCCTGATAAACAACATATCTAGTGTGACTAAATGTTTTTCCATCTTCTCTATGTTCCAATTTCAGCAAATTTAAGTGCCAAAAGAAATAACTCCAGGGCTACACTGCAGTGCAAATGGCTCAAATACAGAAGGAAAAAAACAAGACACACAAATGCCACAGTGCCCGTTCAAGGAAAATACTAGCAGCTCTTTTGGGGGAGTCAAAAGACAAGTAGCAGATCATCTTCAAGTTTAGAGTGCCACAAAAAGGCCATCAGAGAAAAGGAAACTTCTACATCAAGTAAAAAAGTGTCAAGACATCACTCCTCACCTCAGAGTTCAGCAGCTGCATGGAGTTGCATTGACTCTATCAGGACTTTTACATCAAGTCTGCAATTATCAGTGCAATAATAACACCTGTTTCAGCAACAATAATGGTATCAACAGAGGAGATGGCGGCTCAGGTACTCAACTTTTTGCCTCAGTCACTGAGTTCACTAGCAGCCGGTCTCCTCATCCCTCCTGGGTCAATGGACAACAAGAAGGGGACTAGAGGGGTAAAGTCCCTCCCAATGCATGGGAAAAATAAGGTTTGTGACCACCTGAGGAACCTGAATGTATACGTATAAGTCTACAGGACCTGATGAGATGCATCCCAGAGTCCTGAGGGAATTGCCAGATGTGGTTGCCAAGCCACTCTCCATGATATTTGAAAAGTCATGGCAATTAGGAGAACTCCCTGGCGACTGGAAGAAGAGTAACATTGTCCCCATTTTAAAAAAGGGTAGAAAAGATGACCCTGGGAACTACCGACTTGTCAGCCTGACCTCTGTGCCTGGGAAGATCATGGAACAGATGCCCCTAGAAGTTAGGCTAAAGCACGTGCAGAACAGGGAGGTGACACAAGACAGCCAGCACGGCTTCACCAGTGGCAGATTCTGTATGACCAACCTAGTGGCCTTCTATGACGGTGTAACCACAGAAATGGACACAGGAAAAGTAACAGATGTGATCTGTCTAGGCTTCCGTAAAGTCTCTGACAAGGCCCCCCACAACATCCTTCTCTCTGAGTTGGAGAGATACAGATTTGATGGGTGGAACGTTCAGTGGAAAAGGAATTGGTTAGATGGTCACATTCAGAGAGTAGTGGTCAATTGCTCAATATCCAGGTGGAGATCCAGGACAAGTGGTGTCCCTCAGGGGTCCATACTGGGACCAGTGCTCTTTAATATCTTCATCAATGATATAGACAGCGAGATCAAGTGCACCTTGAGAAAGTTTGCAGATGACACCAAGATAAGCGGTGTAGCTGTCACACCAGAAGGACAGGATGCCATCCAGACGGACCTAGACGGGCTGGAGAAGTGGGCCTGTGTGAACTTCACGAGGTTCAACAAGACTAAGTGTAAGGTCCTACATCTGGGTTGAGGCAATCCACAATTTCAATACAGGTTGGAGTAATGATGTGACAGAGAGCAGCCCTGGAGAGGCCTTGGGGGTGCTGATTTATGAGAAGCTCGACATGAGCCAGCAATGCGTGCTCACAGCCCACAAGGTCACATGTATCAAAAGTAGCATGGCCAACAGGTTGAGGGAGGGGATTCTCTCCCTTTACTCTGCTCTTGTGAGATCCCACCTGGAGTATTATGTCCAGGTCTGGAATCCCCAACATAAAGAGGGTATGGAACTTTTGGAGCCGGTCCAGATGAGGGCTACAAAGATGATCAGAGGGCTGGAGCACCTCTGCTATGAGGACATGCTGAGAGTTGGGGTAGTTCAGCCAGGAGAAAAGAAGGCTCCAAAGACACCTTATAGCTCCTCCCAGTACCTGAAGGGGGCCTACAAGGAAGCTGGGGAGGGACTTTTTACAAGGTCATGCAGTGACAGTACAACGGGGAATGGCTTAAACCATAAGTGGAAGATTTAAGTTAGACATTAGAAAGAAGAAATTTTTTATGATAAAAGTGGTGAGGCACTGGAATAGGTTGCCCAGGGAAGTTGTGGATGCCCCATCCCTGGAGGTGTTCAAGGCCAGGTTGCATGGGGCCTTGTGCAGCCTGATCTAGTGGGAGGTGTCCCTGCCCATTGCAGGGGGTTGGAATTAGATGATCTTTAAGGTCCCTTACACAGAATCACAAGGTTGAAAAAGACCTCCAGGATCATCAAGTCCAACCATTCCTACCAACCACTAAACCATATTCATGAGTACCCCATCCACCCATCTTTTAAACACCTCCAGGGAAGGTGACTCAACCACCTCCCTGGGCAGCCTGTGCCAGTGCCCAATGACCCTTTCTGTGAAAATATTTTTCCGATGTCAAGCTCAAACCTCCCCTGTCGGAGCCTGAGGCCATTCCCCCTTGTCCTGTCCCCTGACACTTAAGAGAAGAGGCCAGCTCCCTCCTCACTACGACCTCCTTTCAGGTAGTCGTAGAGAGCAATAAGGTCTCCCTTACAACCCCAGGTCCCTCAGACGCTCTTTCAACCCAAACCATGCTATAATTCTATGAAATACTGCCGTCCTTCAGGAGGAGCCAGACTTGGAGTCTCAGTAAGGCAGAACAGAGTACATCGATCACTGTATTGCACAGCTTAGCTGGACCAAGTATTAGTGCCATGTATTTCCCCTCTGATGAATACCTTGTAAGCAAAGTAAGCTTATTACAAACAGTTTTTACTTCTCTTGTATTTCCAGATGGTGCAGATTGTTTTGGACTTTAAACGTCCTAGATTCTGCCCTCCCTAATATACATATTATTTTACTTATTAGAAACACCACAATATTAAAATGTCAGTTCAAAAAGCTACAGCCCACAGCCTAAGATCACACTTCCAATCCAGAAACCTGATGAACATGGCACATTCAACATGCCAGACACTGGCACACCATCAGCAATTAATAAATGCATTTTTTTTATAAAAAAAGACTGCGCTACAGAGAGTTAACAAACATGAAATACATGCAAGAAATGACTGTGTGCATTTAAGTAATTCCCTCCAGGTCAGAACAACTAAACACAGAAGCAGTAATCTACCCTCTTAAAATACAACCCACACAACAGAGCTGAAAGAAGCCCTTCCCTTCTATACTAAACTTCGGTGCCTCATTCTGTAACTGAATACTTGCTCAGAGTTAGGGCATCCTTCACTTTCAACTTACAGACCGCACTGTAACATTACAATAGATGCAGTAAAAAGAGGAAACAGATAATTTCTTACCAAGCTCATCTAGTGCAGAAATTAACCAAAGAAGATGCAAATATCAGAGATTTATTTCTTCTTTAAAAATAGGACCTAAAATCCAGAACTCCTTGCTCATGTCAGTCTTGTTTTAGTCACCATGTGCAATATGGGTCAATCTTAACATCAAGAGACCTCACTTGGGTGACAGAAAATAACTCACTTTTAAGGATAACTAAGGGTGTTGGGTTTTTTTCTCCTTTGCTGTGACTGATACAACATAGAGCAGCACTACGGTACACGTTGTCGATTCAGCAGGAATGAGATTCTAAACCACCAACCCATTTTATAAAAGTCACTGAAGAGCCAATAACTCAAACTGATTATCATCCATTACAACCAACCACTACTTCTTGACAATTGCCCAAGGAATCTCTGAAGCGAGAAGACACACTTTTTTCCTGCTATGTTATCAACATGTGAAAGATGCACTTTATATGTTATCAACATGTGAAAAACATTAACTTTCTTATGTTTTACTTGAAGGAAGTTAGGGAAGCTAAAACCTCTTAAGAATGTGCTCTACTGATTACAGCATTATGTTGCTTCCTTTATAAGCATACTCTGCATTCTAGGGCTTTATATATACATCTATACACACGCTATTTTATATACACACACACTTAATAAGCTAACTTGACATCAAATGACACCAAACATTTCTAGACTTCTTAAGTCGAAGCTTTCAAACTAAAAACTTCATCTCATGCAGTAATTGTCCAAGAACACCACAGAGCAGCACAACATCAAAAGAGACAACATCTATCTACTCCAGTGGAACAGTTAATCCATACAATTAACTCTCTATCACATCACACTCCAAATGTGAACACATGCTCTATTTCTGTGTCGCTGTGAAGACTCTCCAAGATGTTATTCTTGTCACTCATGAGGTACAGCACAATTAAAGATAGGCAAAAAATAACACATTGAGTTTAGATTTTTATTAAGAAAACAACAACAAATAACAACACAGAGAACAAACACTGTAGGCTGTGTAACATCTGAATTCCATGGAAACATGCACCATTATCATTCCTTCAAAGCTGAATATGTAAAACCCAACAAATCCTTGATCTTGCACTACTACAGTTCTGTTAGACTAGGAAAAAAACTTGTTTGAATAGTATTTTACCCTACATCATGAAGCAGCTTCTCCCTGTCTCTCTTTCTCCTCACTGATGTAGGTAACTCTTCATAACACATGAGGGGAGAGAGAAGAGGGAAGAGGAGAAAAAAAATATCGTAATAGTAAAAAGTTGAGCAAGAAAAAGATTGCACAGAACAAATGTAACTAAGGAGGTTACTTTCAGCCTAGTCTTCTAATCCAGTTTACTACATGGCCACACATTTGCATGGTATGGAAGCTGGATGCTGCTTAAACTAAAACCACTGGACAAAACACCCCCTTTGAAACAGAGTCTGTTCCTAATCTATGCCAGGTGTTGCAAATTCCTTTTCATTCAGGCTTAAAACAATATTGTGAGTTAAGAAAGGGTTCCCAGAAGACTCTGGAACATTTAAAATTCCACTGAATGGCACACTGCGTCCTCATTTGCAGCAATTTGTGCCTAATTATTGTTTAAATTCGTTTTTTTTTTTTTTTAAATCAACAAAATAAAAAAAAAGAAAAGAAAAACACACACACAAGAACTTTTCCAAGATTTAGGAATTAACAAGAGAACCGCTTGTTGAGTTCAATGTATGTACTTACTCAGCCTCCAGAGAAGAAAAAAAGAATAATTAAAATTTAACCATTAAGCTACAGATACACAAAATTCAGGGGTATTTGAGATTTGCGTGTAAACTTGTGCATGCTACTGAAATAAAGCACTTTTTGTTTCTGCCAATTTTATAGCTGTACAGAAAGATGTGCTTTGAGGCTGCCAATAGATGAGTTTCAGGAATTCTTGTTATTTTAACATGAATTTACAGCTGTCAGAACTAGAAAGTTTCATGCCACTTCAGACATTGGGAAGCATTTTGAAGTAATCACTGATTTGCCAAAGCATTATTGACGCCACTGCCAGGTGAAGTTCCACTTGGAAGACCTGTAGTATCCAGCTAAAAGAGTCTGATCATACATTTGGCATATACTCAACCAAATGTTAGAGAAAGACAGGCACTAAATGATATCTGCTGTAGACTCATCTCTTGGGAACAGGCAATATTTATGACAGGACTTTGAACAAAGTGTAATTCCACGTTTCAAAGCCTTTCTAAATAAAGATAACAAAACACACTCACTTCTGGCCACATATACAACAGTGACCTGACAACTGACATCATACACATCATTAATTGCAAAAAGAAAAAAAAACACATTGATTTTTTTTCCTGTTATCTTACCTTAGAAGTGAAGGCAAAAGCTTTGAAATTGAACTTGAATAGCTTAAGAAGTTAAATTTTCATTGAAATAAATGTTGCCAAGCACACTAAGCAACAAATACTCTCAGTAATCTGTTCCCAGTGTCCTGCTATGTTTAAATAGGAAAATAACCCTGCAAAGTACATTCCTTTTTATAAACAGCCAACATTGTTGTTATAAAGATTGAACTAAACTGGTTTGTTGTTTCTTTTTGCAATCATGTGTGCGCACATAATGCTTCCCCATCTCCCACTTGTGCTTGACTGCTCTATTCTTGCACACAAACACTTCAGATGAAAAAAAAAAAAAAAGCTATCAAAACTCTGGTTCCTGGAGAAAACAAGGAGTTTTTTGTAGAATTCAGTACATTGCTTCTGCCTCACAATAAAGTAGCAGACAATTTATAGAGCAGAAAGCATTGCATGCAGCTGTAATTCAGAGCACAACAGCTGACAAGTTATATTTTTATACATGCAACCTCTCCAGTGGCTTATTGACGTCTAAGCCTCCAGAAACCATGCAAAGGCTTTTCATTAGCACTGTTACATAGTCTCTCAATTGCTATGAAGCTTTACTGAACCAAAGTCAACACAGTGGTTTTCAACAGCAATGACAGTCACACAGCAGATAAGAGAGATCTGAAGACATTCTTGTTTCCAACAGATTAAGATTTTATTCATAAAAAGAAAGTTAAAAAAGAACTGGTGCTAGAGTCTCAAAGTGAGCACAGGAAAAAACATGTAAAGCAGCTTCCTCCCAGCTAATGACCAGGGAACTGAAGAGCTAGAGAATTTAGCAGTAATTAAAAAAGAACAGCAGAATTTACAGGTAAAAGAAAAAAACTCCTACCCTATACTAGTACATTGCTTTGCATGCATCTGCCCTGCAGTGTGGGCTCACAAGCAAATCATCACTTTTCCTACTGTCTATTCAAACAAGTCCTGCCACCTACCTCTGGTTCACTGTCAGTCAACAGCCAAAAACGTGTTTGGAAGACTCTCTTGTCACATGACCTGAACTGCCCTTATAGGCTACTGGCAATATGTTAAGAAATACCTAAAACAAGGCATCCTCCCTCAGAAACTAGCACGTGTGGACAAGAAGGGCCTAACAATATGTCAACAAGCGCATAGACAGGTGTCATGTTACAAACCACAATAATAACGAATCAGTTTATACAGAGATGTGACCAGCAGATGCTCAGATTCAGTAACACAAGCCTGTTATACAGTCTCAATCCATACAGTATGAATACCAAACTACAAGCACCCTTGGAGAAATAACTGTGGAATAGCTGTTAGGTTCTGAATTCATACTCTATCTCTAACAAAGCAAGTTCTGTTACCCTACAAAAGCCTTATATTCTGTACAAGGAAGGTGATACTAACAGGTCCCAAGAACATTCCTCAAAGTTAGGCACTACAGTACATTTTCTTTAAACAGAAACTCTTTGGTGTCCCTGCAACGCTGACTCCACAGAACCTTAGCTACCAGAAAAGCACAAAAAAAAGCACACCTCTGTCTACCAAGTGCTCTCTGGATGGGCACAGCAGCTTTCACACATGCATTCCGAACGTGTAAGGGCACCAGTGTCAAGAAGCAAGTATGGCTTAGAGGACTGAGTCAGTCTTATTGAGACTTTACAGCACTTCACATCCTCCCCCACTGCACACAGACTTCCTCAGGAAAAAAAAATAAAATCCATCTCTGAATAAACAGGTGAGAGGCCAATGCTTACAATGATCCCATAGCCGTTGTTTTGAGAAAACTTGCATCATTACCCACATGCAATAAGCATTTGGGCTGGCTGAATTCTGCCGTTGGGGAATGGTGCCAGATGTGCTCTGTCTCCAGATGCCAGGAGTTCCACGCCCTGGGGATCAGCAACCAGAGTTATTTTTTATGAGCTGTTATTCCTGTAGCAGGATGGAGAAGGGCTGGATGTGTCAAGGTGGTAATGCCCAAGGTAAATAAATCCTAGATCACTTAAATCTTCTGCAGATAATGACGAAGGCTTTAATTTAGACCATGCGGGTTGAGGGATAATATGAGACAGAGGTTACAAGAGTAAAGTCCTACCTGCTCATCTTGTCTCCAATGTGCACTAGGCTGAATGCCAAGCAGCAATCCTCAAACACAGACAAAGCTGCGGCTTCTCTAGTTTTACCAATTCTGCTATGGGCAGACATGGTAGTGGAGCTAAGTGCTAAGGGGACACCAGGCAGTCTCTTCAAGCTGCCAGAAACAGTAGGGCATTTGGGGGATTTGGGATTGGTTTTAGTTTTGTTGGTTTGGGTTTTTTTCTTCCACTCAATGACGCTTCATCATCCTATTTAGAGAAGTAGCCCAACAAGTTCCCAAGCTCTCTTGACCACTATTTTTAATTACCCACCTACAGACATTCCAGCCTTTAGTAATCTTGGTTCTTCAGACAGTGCAGGGGGAATGCACAACACAAAATAAGCAAGTTAAAGGAAAAACAATACACAAGATTCCTGCCTACAAGAGTTTTCAAGCTGAGAAGAAATGCTGCTAACACAGGAGGAGGATACAACATGCAGAAATTGTAAAATACTGACTATAAATAGTATGGAAAGTGGTTATGCAAGATCAAAGACGTAGGTGCACAAAACTGATCAGGCACACAATTTTGTTTAACAAAATACACATCGCCCTACTTTTTCATGGTTACTTTGCCTACCTCTGTTTGCAGCTTCATTTCTCTCTAAATAACAGCCTGAAACACCAGTCATTGTAATAGTAATGGAGTAATACAATGGAGTCAAACAAGGCAGGTTAACTAGGAGGTTATTTAAAAACCACATGTAGAAGAAAAGGTGCTTCTTCCAAGATACATTCAGAGAGACAGTTTATGTATCACTGGGACCATTTTTCAGATGAGAAGTTGGAGCTCACACACTTAAAGGCATACTTCAGTAACACCACCAAAACCAAATCCAAGTATACTGAATTCTAGTCTTATATGTAGCAAATGTGAAACCTTCCTCCTTAAAATTACTCAGACCCAATATCAGGAGTTAAAGTCTACACAAAGAGCAGGTTTGTTTGTGGGTTTCTTTTCAGAAATGGATGGTTAGTCAATAACACAACCATTAGAACGAAAAGAAAAAAAAAACAGAGCAAGAGAAACTGGTTAACCAAGTGTTTAAGCACGTAGGAACGTACATACATATTACATACACACTCACACATATATATATATATATATGTGGAATACTTCCTCCAAAAATATCTCACAATCTTCCATGTGTACACACTTCAGCACAACCGGCCAGGACCTTGCAAGAGATCGCTTCTGCCTAGGTCAGCACTTCTGTGAACTATGAGCAAATCTGTCTCTGCTCCAGGGAACCAAGTGGTCTGGGAGTACATTTAAACATTGAGTAACTACCAGTCACTAAGTAAAATCCAGGTGTTTTCCAGTCTTCTGGCTCATGCAAAATGGTTTCACTTTCCACAAATGTCTCAAAGGCTCTCTAGCAGACTTGGATTTGCAAATAGCAGAACGACAGCTGCATTCACAGGCATCTAACACAGGGGATTTTATCACAACCATACAGGATTCCTTAAAGTAGGGGATTACCACCCCCAATTCTGAAAAACATGGCTGTTTTCTTTTGCTTTGACAAAGCAAAGGAAGTTCAAAAGTAGCCATGATAACTCCATGACCAACTCTCTGCCCTTTAAATTTAAATTAAAATTCTTCCTAGCCGAGTATTTAATCTTCCAGTTCCAGTGAGATGTGACAGAAATGACAAGCAGAATGACAACAGCTATGAAAACACTTCAGAGAAAATTAATCACAACCTATATCATATTTTTGGCCAAATTGGCTGTGAAGAGACAGCAATTCCTCTGGAAATACTAACCATCTATACAACTTGTCAAAGGCAAATAAGATCTAGGAGCACACTTAATATACTTACTGTCAAGCACGTCATTATAAGTTCAAATGGCATGATTAGTTCTTCATGCAAGCTACAGAGCAACTCTCACCAAACACCTACAGAAAATGATTTGTCCTCTGCAAATATCATAGAATCATAGAATAACCAGGTTGGAAGAGACCCACCGGATCATCCAACATTCACTTTAACTGTGCTTGGGTGTATGCATTTCTCCCAGTGTCCACAAAAACTAAGTTTGGAGTTCCCTGAGAGTTGGATTTACTCTGTTCAAAGTCTCCAGAAATATTCCCACATTCTTTACAGGGGGCATGGTTCCTTCCGGTAGTTTCCATATCTAACTTCTACAACTGAAAAATGGACCTTTCTAATGGCCTCATAGAAAATCTTCTCCTCCTGTGCACAGATTCCAAAGTTACAACCGACAGTGAGGTTTTGTGGCTCAGGGTGGGGTATGTGTGAAAGAAAGATTAGATGAGATTAAAATCCAGGTTCACACAAGGTTTTGGGGCAGGTAAAATGGAGAGACTTGCAAATGATTCAAGTTCAATTTATTGAGGCTTCATTACAGTTTTGCCTGCATTAGCCACACCCTACCTGACTCTCACATGCAGCTTGCCTAAGTAATTCCAGATGTGTAACTCCTTCTGTGTATACACTTTCTAATACTGGAACACCTGCAAACTTGAGTTTACTTATGCGTGTAAGTAATAGCCAACTTTACCCAGACGGTAAAAAAACCCATGCTATTAAATATGAGACGGACAAAAATTCTCTGTAACTACAGATTTATTTTACTCAGCTATTGAAGACACATATAATGCACAGACTTTTTTTAAAAAAAATCATTCACACCTGGGCAGACCTTCTGAGTGGAAAACATGCATTTTCATCCTGCTGGCTCTCACTTAAGAACATTTATGCTAACACAGCAGTTAATGTGCTTTCATACCTTGTAGAAACTGTCCTTTACCAATTATTTGGAAATAATCCTTGAACAATAATAATAATAAAGATATATAGGCCTTTCACATCGCCTCAAATATCAAGTATGTACCACTTCTAAAACTAAAGCTAGAGAAATAAGCTTACACAACTTTCTAAAATTTGAGACACTAAGATTTCAACCCCCTACAGCCTCTTCAGGCACAGTCTGGTTACAGAGGAATATGCTACAGCTTACATAGCATCCTAGAACTGATGGGCTCAAGGAAAAGGACATGCCGAGTGCCCAAGCACTCCACAGGGTGCAAGAAAGAGCACAATCTCGTAACAACAAAGCACCTGGTAGACTATTCACTCAATGTCACAAAAAGTACCCCTCAGCCTTACCTGAAGAGCCAGACACAGAGAGTATGTTATTTAGTAAGTCTGAGAAATAAAAGAAAAAAAAATCCACACTACGAAGAAATAAAGCTTCAGGTTGCATAAGCCAGTAACTCCAGAAAGCTCCCATACAAGTTTAATAGTGGGAAACCTGCAAAACACTCAACCTACACCACACACAACCCAGTCACTTAGGCATTCTATGCTGCTGGTTTTTTAATTCATATAAAGGTAAGCAGACTGGGCAGGCTTGGGGTCTCCCCTAGTTTATAAAAGGAATCAGCTTCACCTTCTTGACAGTCATACAGAATCACAACGTTAGAAAAGACCCCCACGATCATCCAGCCCAACCATTCCTACCAACCACTAAACCATGCCCCTCAGGGCCTCATTCACCTGTCTTTTAAATACCTCCAGGGAAGGTGACTCAATCACCTCCCTGGGCAGCCAATTCCAGTGCCCAATGACCCTGTCTGTGAAAATTTTTTTTCTGATGTCCAGCCTGAACCTCCCCTAGCGGAGCTTGAAGCCATTGCCCCTTGTCCTGTCCCCTGTCACTTGGGAGAAGAGGTCAGCTTCCCTCCTTTCTACATATATACTCTATAGTATGAAGTTTTATATATTAAAAAAAAAAAAAGACATTTAATTACATTTCTGGCCTTCTGAAATCTAACTAGGACAGTTTTAATTCAGAAGAACAGAAAAAAATACGTTCATGCAAAATGAATGAAAAAAAGTACAAGGACTGGACAAAGCATCCAGGAATATGGAATCCAAGTAAAACAAATTTTCAGAGAAGGTGGAAGTCATTGACATGGATTTAAGCGCATTACTGCTTCTAGGCATAATCTGTGCCCAAGGCAAAACCTGGATTATTCTGTAAAAGTTCTCAAATGACATATCAATAACCCATAGATTACAGCAGCACTGCACACTTTGATCACATTTTCTCAGGTCCTTCACTCCTTTTCCTGTTGATTTGGTTAAAAACAGCAATTAACAGCAGTAAAGAAAAAGAACATTTACAAAATCACATTATAGTAATACTCTCTGATTTCCAAACATAAAAGCCAAGATATTCACTAAGCAGGTCTACTCAATCCACAGCTCCTCCTCAACCACCAAGACATTTAGAAACATGAAGGAGACAACACACACTCTGGCTTTTTCTGACTCTGAAAGCCTGCAGAAAGAAGGGGGCAAGCTCCTGCTTCCACTTACCACCACTACCTAACTCCAATCTAAATCTTGCAGGCTGAGGATCGAGTCACACAAGGCTAATTTATCATCTTTTCTATCATGTATAACAAGCCACTTCAAAAAGAAGTATTAATAAATGCTGAATGAATCACATTTAATGCAACAATACTGTGAAATTAAAGTCAATGTACATTCAAGACAACCTAAAGAAAGGGCAACAGAGAACCTCTGGAATCATCATCACAAAATGTCATCAAATCCTGAGCCAAATGAAGAGATGTCAAGGTAACTCGTTTATCTCATTCTCAGACAAAACTCAAGCCAACAGGTGTCCTGTAAGAAGAACAGAACCACCAAATTAAAAGCATGGCACTTCACAGGGCACCACGTGTCCTTTAACAAGAAGTTATAACCTAACATACGTGCAATCTCATTTCTCTGATTGCATGATTTTTCACCATAGCACAGCAAGGGCACAATTCATAGTTTTATTGAACAATTACCTGTTTTATAATACCTCTATAGACTCAACAGGAAGAGCAGAGTTCAAAAAGCTTAATTCTGCCTGGCACAAAGACAACTTTTATTACTTTAAAAGAAGCCAACTTCAGCCGGGGAAGCTCAGTTTCCTCAAGGATAAATAATAGATGCTGAGTTAGCAGAATATTCAGAATTAGCCAATACAGCACTTCAGAAAGTCAAAGTGCCAAAAAGAATTCAACAACTATCATATTAAGCAGGGATGCTTTAAAATACATGTGATAACACTTGAGTTTCTCAGACTATTGACAATTGCACCAGGAATTTACTTCTGCATTTACTGTTGGTGCTGTTAACTGCAATAGCAGTAAACCATCACACTGTGAAATGAAGATAATCTGTAGCTGATTTACAGTCAAGAAATTCCTTCTCCCAGCAGACTGTCCCCATTAAGCTAATCTATCACAAAACACTCATATAAAGTGTTTACTGATCTAAAAAGAGGTTTCAGTTGCTTTAACTTGTTCATCACCAATTTAAATCAAGCGCATGTCAAGTTTTGGTGTCTTTGCAAAAGCCACCCATGGTTTTCACATTAATAAAAATGACACCTTACATCCGCCTATGATGGCAGCCTGCGTCAATCAAGAGTAAAAGAAACAACAATTATATTAAAAATCCTGTTTACTACATGTATCCTCAACCCCATAACCAAGCCATCACCCATTCTTTACTCTGTTTGGAGCTTCTCAGTAGAATTTTGTGGTTTAACAGCTATTTCCAATATTTAGTAAACAGGAACCACAAAGAACTGGTGAGCTCCACATTTTTATTTTTCTGAGAGAGAAGGAATCAAAAGATTTATTGACCCGTAAATTCCTAACAAACAACTGTACTGAACAATACTTTGTGGGATAGACTTCCCATTCTCTTCTCCTCTCACAACTGTTTAATCACCCAAAATCTCAAAAACTGCTCAAAATATCCTTTGACTCTATCACGAGACTTTCCATGGCCTAACTTAATGAGTATGGGACTCTCCAGAAGTGTTTTTTCCAGGTCAGCAGTCCCACATGTGCCATCAGTAGATGGCACATCTTCAACTTCTTCAGAAAGACCCAAGCATCCAAACAGCACATGGCTTTGGCCAGCCAATGTCCCCACCCAATATCCTAACTATTAGGCTCCTGCCCTAAGAGAACTTGCAGAGTTCCTGTACACAACCTTTTGGAAAGCAGTATCATGAAAAAGGAAAATAATCCACATGCCTTCGAAAAATGCTGAGTCCATTGTACATAACAGAATTGCTATGTTGCAGGCCTGTGCCATAAATTGGGGGGAATACTTATTCTACAGTAAGTCTTCCCTTGAGGCTCAGGTTGATACCTATTTGAGTTCTTCACAGAAGTTTGAGCAGAAAATATCAATTATTTCCTTCAAGTGCTCTCAGTGCTCTGTTTTTTTCAGCCATAAAAACTCCCACGTGAAATTCTGAACTTGCAAAAGCCAAACATTTTGAATGTTTAATAGCTCTTGAGTTAAAGATGTAAAGAAAAATTAAGAGGATTTCATATAATAAAGAGTAATAAAGTTACCTACAATATCTTCTTTCTAACAAGGAATTTAAACTTAGTTATTGTACTCAACCTCAAGTTGACAGGTTGCTTTTGTTGCACTATGTTCACAAAAAAAACCCCAACAACTGATCTAACATGAAACCAAATGTTCTAACTAAAGCTGTTTCTGAGCACCACAAATAGTGAATTTTCTTTTACTTCTGCCTTGACAAAAAGAAACAGTTTATTAACGCTACACTGCTAAGTTTTAACTAGAAGCAACGTTACATTAAACACGCTATCAATAAAGTCACACATATCCAGGTTCTAAGAAAGGTTTTGTAACCTTTATTTGCTGATATGCTGCCAGACCTTACCGTAACAATAAAGGATGACATATTTCCAAAAAATAAATCTCTGTTCGCTAAAAAGTTACCTCGGTTTGCCATATGCAAGGACTGAGAAAGCCACATGCAGGATTGAGAAAATTTACAGCTGGAACAAACCCCGTGGCCTATTATACTAACAATTACATTATAAACAAGTTTAAAAAAAAAAAAAAAAGTCTTAAAAGCTAAAGCAGTTGAGATTTAAAAAAAAAGGGGGGGTTTAAATATAGCAAGGGGCAATGGTGGAATTTACACCAGGCTACTGATGAAATACACTCACATTCTTCTAGAGCACTGACTTTGCGTGCCATGCTGATTTACGTAGAACACAGATCTACAGTATGAGTAATTTTAAAGCCTCTCTGGATACTTCAAAATTAAATTTATTTAATTTTAAATTAAATAACAAATTAATTCTCACACAGTTAGCCATTATCCTTTGCCTGGAGAAAAAAGATTCATCGCTTTGAAAATACCAAACTTTAGAGTCAGTCTGGAGATTCAAAATTTCCCCACTATTTCAAGAGGATTTATGACCATAATTTGCGACAGACCCTCACATCATGCTAGTAGTAGCTGGAAATAGCCCCCTAAATCAATGACAGACTGACTAAAATAGCACTGAAATGCAGCTGAGGACTCCTACATAGCACACTTCCCTGTCATAAAATTAGCAAGTGCTCTTTCCTGCTACCTTTTACGTTTTAACACAGTGATAGATTTCATTAACTTTAGGTTACGTCAGGAAAAACAGTACAAATTAAGAGCCTTTTTAGGGACATGTTCAAATGCATTTTTTACTTCACACTACAGCCCTAGCTTCAAACTTCTATACCCATCCTGTCAAATTTCTCTGCTTTCTTGTGTTTCTTAACATCATGCAAATAGTCATTCCATTAAAGAAAACTAAAATACAACCTCACAATTTTGGGAAGCGTTCTAGTGCACAACAAGCAACAGCTAACCAAGCTTTTGTGTGTTTAAGTAAAAATAATTCTTGCTTGAGTTAATTCTTAAACAAGAACTATCCCAACTACTTTCAGGTTTTGAGAGCCCTGTACAAAATTCCCTCTGTGCTGTATTAAAAATTCAGAATGTACAATATTTTCAGACAAAAACATGCTGTTGTCATCATCTTCCTGAGTGCCATGCACAGGCAGTAGACTCCTTCCTTCAAGGAAGCACCAAATGCAACAATCATTTTGTCTCAACTCAGTGAAAGGAGAGTAAAGTATAACCCATACCTGAAACAGGTTTAACGTTATTTCAAGCAACATAAATAATACTACGCCTGACACCACCACGTATAAAGCAAACACTTAGCTCCATAGCAGAATTATTTCACAGTCAAAATATTCAGGATCTATTATAGTGTGCCAGCTTCATAGAGGCTTTAACACTGCAAAAGTTCCAGCACATCCCATCTTGCAGAGATGCATTTATTTATTTGCAAGATAAGCACATGAAAATATTTTTAAGAGGCAGTCCCTTAAAAGTCAGGCATCTGCTTACAGAGCAAGGGTTCTCAGGACTGGTACTAAAAATATGGAGAGCCCCTCACAGTACGTCCATGCTCCTTCTCAAAGGACAGATGAGCTGTACTCGAAATACCTTCCAGATCAACCTAACAAAAGAATCACGTATCTTCCTAATCAATAGGCAGAACAAAAGCAATGTCATTAAGATTTATAACCAAGACTCTTTAGCCAATTACTAAAAACCAGCACATTTGTAGAAGAGTTTTTCTGTGTGTTAAAGAAGGTTACTACTGATACAGAATATACACTACATTAAAAGAATCAGTCTCTAAAACGAGGTGAATGAAAAATCAAACTCCAAGTAACAAACTTCTGTGTTATGTTTTGATATGTCTTTTTTCTTAAGAGTTGCAAACACAAAGTTATCGCTTTAAAAAAAAATTATTCCTTTATACTGCAGTCTGTTAAAGAAATGCACGAAATCCCTCAACACTATCAGCCGGTCTCTGTTCATTTAGGACTCCTGGAAGTTGATTCCCCCCCAAGCTACATAGCTTCATTCAGTCAAGTAGGAACACGAACAGCTTTACACAATCGCAAGCGTTGAGAGGAATACTTCGTGTGTTCTGAAACATTTTTAAAGGACTGAGGCAACGCGTACGAACAAGGTGCATTCTGAGCCGCAAAGGGCATCTTTTCCTCCCAACGCTGACAGAAGCAGCGACACAGAACACACAACTACACAGAGCGCCGACTAAAACTATAAAAACACGATGCCAGAAGGAAACGGCCAGTTCTCTTGCTCTAAATGACAGTTCTAAAAGTCACAGACGGCTCGAAAAGCTGGGTGGCCTAACAGAAGAGCCCCTAAAACGACGCTCCCACAGCCTCGGCCGCACCGCCGCTTCTACGCTGCAAAAGTTCCAGCACTTCCCAAGTCTCGCAGAGCCGTATTTACGCGTTTGCCGAGCACCGCCTCCGGTTATTTGCGCTTTTAAAGGATCAGCGCACTCGCTTACAAACGGCATCGCGAGGGGGAAGCGCGGGGCGGGCTCCGTGCCCGGACCGAGCGGGGGACCCAGCGCTCCGCCCGGCCCCGAGTCCGCCGAGCGACACTCGACACCCGCGGAGTCCCCGCCGGGACCGCGGGAGGACGCGAGCGGAGAAGGGCGGGGGCGGGGGCGACTTTTGTCTCTCTTTTCGCAACCGTGCGCGTTCACCTCAGCCGCCCTCGCGGCGGGACGAGGGGCGGGGGCGGCCCTGCTTCCTCTGCAGAAACGGAGGGCGAGGGCGGAGGACGCCGCCCCGCGGGAGCCCCCGGCCCCGCTCCCCCCCAACCGCCGGAGCGCGGGGAAAGTTTGCCCAAGTCCGACAACAAAAGGGACGGCGGCGCTCGCCTCCCCGCCGACCCGGGCCCGCGGCGAGCTTACCCGCGGCCGCGCCCGGACCGCAGCGCAGCAGCGAGGCGGCCAGGAGCCGCAGCAGCAGCAGCGGGAGCGGCGGCGCCTCCATCTTGTGCCGCCGCGGCAGCCGCCGGAGCTCGCAGCGCGTCTCAGACGGGCTCCATGCTCGCGGCGCCGCGCTCGGCGAGGAGGGAGGCGGGGAAGCGGGGAGGCGCCGGGGCTGACCCTCCTCCTCCTCCTCCTTCTTCTCCTTCTCCTACTCCTCCTCCTGGCGTCGCCGCCAAGGAGGGGGCTGGGATCCTCCGCGGCCCCGGGGAGGAGCCGGGCGCCTCCTGGGGCGGCTGCTGCTGGACCGGCTCGCTGCGTGTTCAGAGACCAGCCCTGCGTCCGTAGGTTTAGAAGTTAGGTGTGAGGATGCCCGCGCCTTGGTTGTTTTCCTCCCAGATGGAGATTTGCTTTTGCCTTCCTTCCTTCTCCCACCGAAACAAACGTTTTATAAAGCCGCTTTTTACAAAACTGTGCTTTTGAAAGAAAGGCGCGTTCAACAACAATCTTTTGTTGTCTTCCCCCCCCCCCGTTAAACACACCAGCTGGTCGCAGAAACACGTCAGCACAAGGAACGGAGCAGAACCTGCCCCTGCCCTGAGGTCCGAAACACAACCCCGCGTCAGATGCTGCCCCGTCTCCCGAGCAGGAATAAAAAACAGCGTAAGCCAAGATTTTCCATTTGAGTCTACGTTTTCAATTGTGCTGACACCAATTCTACAACCGAAAGAAAAGTTGCTAGAAACAGCAAAGGTCTGCCTGGCATCCCCATAAACCTTTTTTGCAAATGTCAGAGTGGGAGCTGTAAATCACAAGCAAGCACTTAAAAAATGGATGTGTAGTGTAATAGTTCCGTTTCATTTCAGAAATGACCGAGTTCCAGGCTTCCCAGTTGCCACGTACTAATATAATCTGTCTTGCTGTGGATGCTAGAGCAGCAGCTGAGATTTTTTTTCTTGGTGCTCTGCAGATCCCTGCCCGTCTCAGATACCAGGATCAAATACTCAGGAATAGTTTTCGGTCTTGTTGGTTACTCCATTGCAGACTTCCCCGCAGACTTCGTTTCCTCACAAGGGGGAAAAGGTATAGTGTTTTGTTTTTAAAGTCAGTAGTATTCAACTGAGCTAAGAGAGCAGTTTAAAATTTCATGGAGTTACAAAAAGACTTACACAGTCCTTACCTTAAAGTTGACCTGCAAATAAAATTAAAGTTTTCTTCTCTATCTTGCTGCTGCTTTAATGTATAAAGAACATGTATTTTAAAGAGGGCTCATTTCAGGTTGCATTTAAAGCCTAGAAAAGTCTCAACTTTCTTGAAGATGGGAAAACTGGAAGTTAGTCTTTCTTGATAGCAGGTCTGTAATAAACTGGAGCCCAAATCTGGGCTGTTGTAAATCATTAATGGCAAAACTCTGTGTGAACACCAACTGAATAAGGGGTTTGTTTTTAATCTGTTTAAAAACAACTAACTGTCAACACTAGACAAATAACTGGAAGAAATATTTTTTTTGTTGAAGACAGTGATGTGACTTTTGCTGGGTCCTGTCTCCAGCATTGTGGAAATTACCCAGTAGTCCTGGCATGACAGTAACTGGGAATAATTGAAGTCATAGACAGGGGAGGGGCACATGAAACAGTTGCACTTGCAGGAGCCAGTGGGGAATAGCAGTGCTTCGAGATCAATATCCCAAACCCAGATCAACTTGGGAGAACAGAAGCATTTATAAGAAAAACTGGTTTGTGTGCCTTCATGTAGAGCCAGGCTGTCCCGTAATGACACGAGTGGCACCACCTGAGTCCCTCTTGCCACCAGGCCAATTGGCTTCGCTGCCCCCATCCTCCCTGCCAGGGACTGGTTACTGAGATGACCAAAGCCAGGATCAAGCCACATCAGGTGGGGGAGCCTGCCCATAAGGCTGGTGAAGGGAGCAGCAACTTCTCTTTCAGCTGGCAACTGATCCCAGCACTTGGTATCTTGGGGCCCATGGTCCCATCCAAGGACGCAACGTGGCTGCTGCTATTCCTGCTCTGTTCAAGTGTTACTTGTTTATCTCCCTATCTGACCCTGTCAGACTGTATGAGCAATTTAGGATTGGCAGCATATTTTACGCACAGGGAGAGATAGCAGCATGTGAACAGCCATTCACAAGAAACAAGTACTGTATACAGTAGGCGAAAAGAAATAAAGATGACACTGACTGACAAAGAGGCTTGGACTGAGAGATTTCAAAATAGAACATTTGCAAAGGAAGAGATATTGAGACCAGATAGATACACTGGTGACTGATAAAGAGGCACTTCACAAGTTTGCTGTGATGGATGACTACTGAGAGGTGTAAATCAGAGTTTCATACCACAATAAAGTTTGTTCTTTGCCATAGCACAGACCTGGTATAAAAGTTCATTTTCAGAGTGGAGAATTCTTGCCTGGTACCCCCTTTCCCTCCTGACTACGTCTACTGCAATTAGCAAATTGGGTGGTTGACTCAAAGCTAAAACAAAATGAGGAGAGAGACTTGGCCATGGAGGCAGGCAGCTAGGGAAGAGAGTCTTACAAGAATGCATTTTGGGGATCTTGACCATAATGTCTCCCCTAAAAAGGCACTATGATCTAAAGCAATGGCAAATCTAGCAGCAGCCAGGAATGCAATATTCCTCCAATGCAGAAGATGCCATCTTAAACTCAGTTAATATGATGTAGGGGAATATGAAGGGAATTAAAAGTTGGGCTGCTCTGAAAAGAAGTCTTACCCATGTGCTGAGAGAACTGCCTTCCACCTGTTTTCCAGCCTGGCAAGAATTCCTCCAGCAAAACCAGTGGACACAAAGCTGTGACATTCCTGAAATACCCGATATATACTTTTCTGTAAGAAAGTAAAAAAAAAAACCCACCAAAACTCATCAGGATAACAAAAGCATGGTCCTTTTAATGGAATGGTCCTTTTAACAAAAGCCTGATCCTTCTTAATGGAAGGAAGAAGGATCCCTTTCCACACTGTTGTATCCTCACAGTGCTCAAGCAGGACTGCAAAAATAGAGCCAATACCCCATTTCACCTAAGATTTCTGGTGTAATCATGGGCAAGTTACACCCTAGCACTTCCTCAGTTTCTCCTACAATAAAAGGAGCAGGGGGAATAATTTTCCTAACTTTAATCCTTTCTCTGTATAGTTTGAAAGAAGCTGTAGTAAGTTTGGGGCCCGGCTGGTAGAAGCAAGAAAGTGAGAAATCCAGACTGGGAGGCCTGTACTCTCCTGCCAAGCTATAAGCAGGCCAGTCTGTGCCATCACCAGTGGCAAAAGGAGGGACATGCAGAGACATTGGCAGGAAAACAAAAAGTCAGAGCACCTAGAGATGTCCTCCAGCATAACCTAGCCATCCCACCACAGCTGGCAAACTTGTCTTGACTGAAATACTCCACATGTTTTCTGCATGTTTACTACTGATGGATTTCTCCCTCGTACCCTAGTTTACAGCATATTTCTCTCCCAGCTGCCAGAGCTGTCTGAGCTCCTGTAGAGCTAACGTTTAATGACAACTGCATGAGCCCCTAGAGCAAGTTTACTGCTTATAAATGACACCCAGGTTTATTTTATGATGAATATCACTACCAAGACATGCATCTATTCCTCTTGGGCAGCCCTCTTTAGTCAAGATGAAGTCACTAGAGCCAGATAGACTGAAGATGTTCTGTGGTATTTTTGCAAAAGGAAGGTAAAGTGAACAGTGGGAAACAAAGACAGCATCAAATAATTTTCCTTCTTTACTTCTAAGGTCACAGGACAAAATAATTTTCCTTTCCCCACATCTCAAATACACTTCTTAACACTTCCTCTCATGGCTTTCAGCTAAGAAGCAGTGTCAAACTAAATATATGTAGGGACCTCTATTTTTTCCACCCTGTATCACAAGAGGAAATACAACAGGTAATCTAGAATGAGTCAGAATAAGTCATCTAGACACAGGATCCCTCATCTCCTACAAAATATAGACACACATCTGAGAAGAAATCTGAAGTAATCTTAGCAAGGGATGGGTTTGACTGAAGACTCACCAGGACAAGCTTCAGAAAACCTGGGTTTAGTCTCCAGGTCTATCCATCACAGACTCTAGAAGCACCATTTGGTTTCTCCTCCAACATCAGGTGCTCATATTTGTCCCATTCAGGTGGTATTGTCACTCTTCCTTTATCTGTCTTGCACATTCAGAACACCCTTCTCAGCAGAAGCTAGCCTGAGGCTGCATGGGGGTTTTAGGCACTGCTTTGGAAAAGGTGGCTTAATTATTAAAACTAAATCACTGCACTGACACTCATTAAGCTGCTTGACATGGTGGGAAAGTGTTACCATCAGCACCTCCTTATGCATAGAGAAGGTGACAGTAAGACAAGTAATACTAGACCTTGAATGTTTCCAGGGATGGGGCATCTACCACCTCTCTGGGCAACCTCTTCCAGTGTTTCATCACCCTCAGCGTAAAAAAATTCTTCTTTATATCTAGTCTGGATCTACCCTCTTTCAGTTTAAAACCATTATATCTTGTCCTGTTGCCTCAGGCCCTACTAAAAAGTTTGTCCTCATCTTTCTTATAAGCCCTCTTTAAGTACTGAAAGGCCTCAATGAGGTCTCCCCAGAGCCTTTTCTTCTCTAGGCTGAACAACCGCAACTCTCTCAGCCTTTTCTCATAGAAGAAGTGTTCCATCTCTCTGATGATCTTTGTGGCCCTCCTCTGGACCCGCTACAATAAGTCCATGTCTTTCCTGTGCTGAGGGTTCTAGAGCTGGACATAGTTCTCCAGGTGGGGTCTCACGGGAGCGGCCTAGACGGGGAGAATCATCTCCTTAGACCTTCTGGTCACACTTCTTTTGATGCAGCCCAGGATATAGTTTGCTTTCTCGAACACAAGCGCACGCTGTTAGCTGATGTCCAGTTTTTCATCTACCAGTACCCCCAAGTCCTTCTCTGCAAAGCTGCTTTCAATCCCTTCATCCCCCAGCCTGCGTTGATACTGGAGGTTGCCCTGACCCAGGTGCAGGATCTCGCACTTGGCCTTGTTGAACTTCATGAGGTTTAGATGGACCCACTTCTCAAGCTTTTTCTAGGTCCCTCTGGATAGCATCGCATCCCTCAGGTGTGTCGAGAACACCACTCAGCTTGGTGTCCTCTGCAAAATTCCTGAGGGTGCACTTGATCCCACTGTATGTCATTGATGAAAATATTAAATAGTAGTGGTCCCAATATAGACCCCTTGGAGACACCACTCTAGCTGGACAGTGAGCCATTGACCACCTACCCTCTGGATGTGACCATCCAGCCAATTCCTTATCCATCGATCCATCAAATCCGTATCTCTCTAAGTTAGAGAGAAAGATGTTGTTAAATACTTTTCTTATAGAGAAATTAAAATAAAAAGTTGAACACAACATGGAAATATGTCCTGCCTCTTCCTTCTCCTTTCCCTAGGCTTTGATGTCATTGTCTAGCCTAAACTGCATCTGCGTAACCAAGAAAGCAGACCTGTTCGTAAAGCAAGGCACCCTCCTTTCTCTGTAGCTTTCAGGAATGTAAACAGCACAGGAAATAGGGCGGCAGGAAAAGCTTTCTCCAAATGCTTTATTAATCAGACAGAGCTGCCCTTGAGAAGGTGATGATGCAAGAACAGATGCTGAACAGATCACGGAGAAATGACATGCTTTAGGGTAGCATCTTTACATGTGCCTACATTGTTCCAAGCATCTATGCACTACACAGGTATCTGGGTATCAAGTAGAGCAAGAAAAGGTTCTTTTCTAAGAAGAATAAATACAGTGTTTATTCATATAACAGCCAAGTCTTACCTCACTGTACACCCCAACCAACTGCAGTGGATACATGCATGTAAAATACTAGTAACCTGTTACACTCTGAGTGGCAGACGACGGAGTGTGCAGCCTTTGTACAGAAGAAATATTGCAAAACACCAAGATCTGTTACCACTAGTACATGCCTGCCCTATTCATTCATACCTTAAATGACAAAACTCTCTTAAAAGCATCACCAAGTCAAGTACTGTAGGATTGGAAGATGTAGAAATAGTATCATAACAACCTGCTTGTAAGGTGCTTCCTTAACTAGATTATAGACAGGGTCACAGACCGAGGTAATTTCTTTGACATTTGCGGCATTAAAAATGAAGTTTCTCTTACCTTTGAAAGGTGCTAAAGAAAGTTGTAATCAGGGGTGAAGCTATGCTTGACTAGTTACGATCTGATTAAATTTTGTGTGTGGTTAAGATGCCAGGCAAGACTTGCTCTGTCCTGACAAGATGTGAATCTTCCTTGTATACGGTAGGAAAGGCCCCATGATATGGCTCAGTGCCATGACTATTTAGATGTCAAAACCGATCCTGAATGCAATCTGTTACATGAACTCTACCTGCCATCCACTTGCTGACAGCACTGGGAGCGGTTCTTGCTAGGATTACATTGCATGCTCCTGTTGGCTGCCAAAGAAAGCGGAAGCAAATTAAAGGAGGAAAAAAAAAAAGTTGATTTCTGGGGCAAAGTTGCAAACAGGTGTAATGGGGTGAGGCGGGGAGCGGGGAACAAGTCCTTATAAAGTTTCTTACAAGATTTATGTATTACTAGATCTCAATACACACACAAATTTATTGCTTTTAACATTCTCTTGAACAGTATCGGGTCAGCAGATTGCAATATATAAGAATGTATAAATATGCCTATTCTGAATTTGCTATGTGGCAAATTAGAAACCCTGCCTGTACAGACAAATATTTCTACAGTGATATTTCTACGATGGTGCAATAGCGTGAAATGCCCCGGAAGAGAGAAGAACAACCTGTAGATGGCAGCATTGATGAGCATCAGTAGTGAAACTGCAGCTCCTTGTAGCCGAAGTAACACCTGTGATTTTGTAGGAAGTTTTTGTAACACCTTTTGCTGTGGAAATTTTTTATCATTAATTTACTTTTCACTTTTTTATCATTAATTTACTTTTGTGCTTTTAAAATAATTAGTATTTTCTTTGCATCCTTGTTGGACAAAGTACCTTGGCCTGGCAGCAACAGCTATGTGAACAAAATCACAACTGTCTCAGCAGCTTACGGGAATCCTGGTCAGTGCTAAGGGACTCATTGCAATGGGCACTATCTAGCTTTATTAAGATTACTGCTATTCCTGGAAGAGTCATAATTCGTAATAAGTTAGGAAGTAGGCAAAACCTGAGGTCCTATTAGTCTGTCAAAACTATTTTGAAAGCATATATTTTCTTTTGCAGGGAGTCCAAAATTAATTCTAAAATGAACAAACTTTCAGTCATTCAGAACTACAAAACCTGTTCTCGCTTTAGAGTCAGTTTTGGTTTCAAACTCCCATGTGCCAGCAGATGGCTGTTCGTTTTGTGTTGCAAACAGCATGGGGGAACTGATCATGTTGGACTGTATACACAGTGATAAGCAAACACAACACCATTTCTGTGAGCTTCTCTACCCTCTAACCGTTAACTCTTACAAGCCAGCTTTTGGACTGGATTTTCTGCTCCTAGGACCTGTTCAGTTTTTCACACAGTTTGCACCTTACAGATCTCTAGTGTGTAGAACAGAAACTCAAAGTCTTGGTCTGGGCTCTCATACTGCTGGGGGATTTCAGCCACCCCAACAGCTGCTGGAAAAGCAGCACAGTGAGCTGTAAGGAATCCAGAAGACTCCTGGTGCACACTGAGGGTAACTTCTTAAACCAGGTATTATTAGACAGCCAGGCAGGTCTTCTTCCCCGCCAGCTTTTCTTTCAGTACATAGGGACAGCCTGGTCTTGTGCCCTTAAGACTTCCTCCTTGAAGAATGTCCAGATCTCCTGGACTCCTTTGCCCTTCAGGGCTGCCTACCAGGAGACTGTCAACGGTGTCAGTTCTGCTGATACCTCCCCTCTCCCCACTCCTTCAAGAATCAAACACTATTTTTTCATTATCTCTATGTCCAAGATGGTCTCCAACCATCACATCACTCACAATCCTTCTCTGTTGGTGAAAAACAGGTCCAGTGAGGCACCTTCCCTAGTAGACTTACTCACTAGCTACGTCAGAAAGTTGTCTTCCACAGGCTTCAGGAACCTCCTAGACGGTTTCATCTCCATTGCATTGTATTTCAAACAGACACTTGGTAGATTGAGGTCCCCTATGAAGACAAGGGCTAGTGATTGCAAGGCTTCTCCCAGCTGCTTATAGAATAATTCATCTGTCTCATCATCCTAGTTGGGTGGTCTGTAACAGACTCCCACCATGATATCTATCTTGTTGGCCTTCTCCCTGATTTTTACCCATAAACACTCAATCCTCCAGACAATCCAAACACCTCTAACATACAGAGCTACCCCACCGCTGCTCCTTCCTTGCCTATCCTTTCCGAAGAGTTTATAGCCATCCATTATAGCACTCCAGTTGTGCGAGTCATCCCACCATGTTTCAATGATGGCAACTATATTACAAGTTTTCCTGCTGTAAAACGGCTTCCAGCCATTCCAGTCGTTCCTTGTTGCCCATGCTGCATGCATTGGTGTAGAAGTACTTCAGCTGTGATGTCAGCTGTGTCACCTTCATAGAGGAAGAACCCTTAATTTCTTTGAGGTGTTTCACTGGCATTTCCCTTTTAGCTCCTACTACCTCAGGAGCCCCTGGCTCATCTCTGTACAACTTCAACTGTGCTCTAGTGTACTTAGCACATCTCAGAGACAAAGGCTGAGGGCCCTCACTAGCACCCCATCCCTCTAACCTCACTATGTCATCCATCTGCTTGTCCTGGGCAAGCTTATTATCCCCCTGCCCCTTTGAGTCTGGTTTAAAGCCCTGGCAATAAGCCCTGCAAGCTTGTGAGCAAAGATCCTCTTTCAACTTTGAGAAAGAGGAATCCCATCGGACACCAGCAAGCCCGGTGCCACGTAAATCATCCCAGTATCAAAGAACCCAAAACTGTGGTAATGACACCACCCACAGAGCCATGTGTTAATAGACTGAGGACAAAAATTTGAGTAGGGCCTGTTGCAATAGGACAAGGTGTAATGGTTTTAAATTGAAAGAGAGTAGATCCAGACTAGATATAAGGAAGAAATTTTTTACACGGAGGGTGATGAAACACTGGAAGAGGTTGCCCAGAGAGATGGTAGATGCCTTGTCCCTGGAAACAGTCAAGATTTGGTTGGATGGGCCTCTGAGCAACCTGATCCAGTTCAAGATTTCCCTGCTTGTTGCAGAGAGGTTGGACTAGATGACCTTTAAAGGTCTATTCCAACCCAAAGGATTCTATGATCAGATGCTTGGCCTATTCTGGACTCCACAGGTTCCCTTCACCCACCTTTCTACAACACTAAGTGTATCCATCAAACATATGATACTTGCACAACACAAATACATAATAGACATTAATTTTGACAGAATGGTACAGCAGGCACACACAGGCACAGAAATGTAATGCCAAAGCACTATTCAGGAGTTCAGAACTTATGCACAAGAATTTATGAAAGGCTAAAAGTTGTACTAATGAAATACCAGCATGGCATCAATTAAATTAAAATAGAGAAAACACAACATTCTGCTTAGGAAACAGAAGGGTTGGACTTCCATGAGATCAGAACAATTGTTTCACCCAGCATAGTAGAGCACTCTGCTGAAGAGCAGGACATGCCTGAGTTAAGGTCTTGTTACTCTTGACTCCAGAGGAAAATGGGGCCTTTACATGAAATTTCTATCAGCTCTATCTTCAGTTTACTGACTCCACTCCAGAAACAGGTCAGCCTTGAAGTTAGCTTTTGTATACTGATTTCCACCTCACTCCACCACACACACATCCAACAATTCTGAGTTTTCCTTGCTGCTGTCTTCCCTGAGGGATTTCATAAAATAAGCACTTAAATTCCTCAATGTGGCTGTTAAGTTGGAATAAGATATGACAGAGAGTGCAGAGATGACTGGGATAAATTCAGGCCAAAAGAAAGGTTTAGAAATCAAACCATAAAACTTTAGGCAAACTGTAACAATTGCCTGCAATTGCCAGGGGAGGCAAGGGACTACAGAGACAGGAATGCCACAGCGCACAGACTGCTCTGCAGGTTGTTCAGCCATTTGCAAGGAGATACGCTGCACATTCAGAATTCTGAGAAACCACACAGAGAAGCAAAGTCATCCCTATTTGATACTGACAGCACTGAAACACACTGAACCAGCAAAGCAGGAAGGGACTCTGGTTGAAAAGGAGAGAACGATAAAGTCTGAGTCTTAGGTGAGGAAAGAGAGAGAACAGCAAAATAAGCTGTTGTAAGGAACATGGAATTAAATTAATAGAATTCAGATCCCATGGGAAAGAAGGTCATAGGAGCCTCCAGTCCTGAAACAAAGCATACCTAAGACACAAACTGTGCCAATGTAGAAGCAGTAGGGAGAAAGAGACTAAGTCATGAGGTTCTTCAACAACCTCACCCATGGAGAGCAAGGACCGTGGGAAAAGAGACAGAAGTTACAAGTAACAATAATAGAGATAAAAATCAGAGAGGCCATAGCAGAAAGTAAAATACAACTAGCAGAGGAAAAAAAATGATAAAGCTTGCATCAGTACAATATTAGTAAAAGGAAAACAAGTGAGCAATAAATTATCAAGAGGCAGTGAAAGCTCTTCTTAGACATCACCACCAAGCAGGCAGTGTTTAATGCATTTTTTGCTGCAGTGTCTATTAAAAAATCACTGCGGATCAGGCAATAAACAGAATTATCATCAGCAACATCACAGGTAACCTTAGGCTAGAATTCAGAAAGAGCAGAATAGATAAGCTACATAGTTTTTAGTTGGATGAAATTAATTTAAGGAAATTTAGAAGAACCCTCAGAGCTATCAGCAGTGGTATCTGCCAGCTTGGGCAGGACGAGCATGTTTCCAGAAAAGTTGTAAAGACACTGTCTACCTTTGAAAAGGGGAAAGGGAGGAGTCAGAAATATGTCTTGATTCATTTAACTTCAGTTCCAAGAACAAATACAACAAACCATTTGGGAGCACCTGCCAGGTAACCGGGAGGAAGGTAAGATATGTCACAAAAAGATCCAATGAAGCACATTTAAATTTCTTTTTATGACAAAGACCTTGTGGAGACAGTAGGCAAGCAGAAGGAACTACATATATGCTGGCTCTGCTGAGGGCTTTAACACTGTTTCACATGACTTTGGCAAAAACAAACTGAGAAAAATATGGTTTGGTTGAAGATATTAAAGAGTAACTGCAATATTCATCATAATACTGCATCAGTAGCTGCAATATTTGTTAGGATTGGCAGTCTAAAGAAAGGAGAACTGAGAGGAAAGGTGAGGATTGTACCAGCTTCTGTAAAGAGAAAAGGAATAACCTACCTTCCATGTCTTTGTTAAATAGCACAAAAAGTACAGGGATCAAATCACAGCAAGAGGAGGGTCCAGATTAAATATGTGGAAAAATATAACAATGATACAGATAGCTGGAATAGATACTAAAAGAGGCTGAGGAACCAGTCTCCTGGCAGAGTTTTTTTTGGAAGTCAGGCAAGACAAACACATCTCAGGTTTATATTACAGTCAGTTCTGTCCTGAGGAAGGGGCATAGGGCAGCTGACATCTTAACGTCTTTTTGTTCCCCTTGTTTACCTTAATCTGAACACTTCTTAACAAAAGAATTACATTAGTTTTCTAGGATGTCCAGTAGTCCAGTGCCAATAAAGGACTTGGAGTACTTATTGATGAGAAGCTTGACATGAGCCAGCAATATATGCTCACAGCCCAGAAGGTCAACCGTATTCCTGGCCTGCATCAAAAGTGGCATGGCCAGCAGGTCAAGGGAGGGGATCCTCCCCCTTTACTCTGCTCTGTGTAAATCCCACCTGGAGTATCGTGTCCAGTTCTGGAATCCACAACATAAGAAGTATATGGAACTTTTGAAGCTGGTCCAGAGGAGGGCCGCAAAGATGATCAGAGGGCTGTAGCACCTCTGCTATGAGGAGTTGTTCAGCCCGGAGAAGAGAAGGTTCCAGGGACACCTTATAGCTGCCTTCCAGTACCTGAAGGAGGCCTACAAGGAAGCTGGGGAGAAACTTTTTACAAGGTCATGTAGTGACAGGACAAGGGGGGATGGCTTTAAACTGGAAGGGGGAAGATTTAGATTAGACATTAGGAAGAAATTTTTTACGATGAGGGTGGCGAGGCCCTGGCCCAGGTTGCCCCAGGGAAGTTGTGGATGCCCCATCCCTGGAAGTGTTCAAGGCCAGATCGGAAGGGGCTTTGAGCAGCCTGGTCTAGCGGGAGGTGTCCCTGCCCATGGCAGTGGCATTGGAACTAGATGATATTTAAGATCCTTTCCAACATAAACTATTTTACGATTCTATTATCTGGGGCTTCCCATCTCCCAAGGCTGCTCATTGTCTGTATGCTAGGTCTTCTCTCCCTTCTTCCACAGCTGCTCTTCAAACCCTATCTAACCCACAGCATGGCCTCAGCAAGACAGTCTCTAATGCTGCCCTGGAATCACACACGTCTAATTATGAATGGGTCCCCAGCTTGGGCAGGAGGTAAATTTGGGTTAGTGCCTAAACCCGTGAGACCTCCCAATGTGCCTTGCAGGAGGGCTGTTCTGGGAAATGACAGGGAGGTCCTGCTAGCCCACATAATGTTCATGTAATGTGAAACCTGACACCAGCAGGAAGATTTGGATAGGAAAGGAATGAAAATAGAGGCAGCATTGTCTAATGAGTAGGGCATGGTCTGAGAGGCTTGAAACATATTCTGGTTGTGTCCTCAGTTCAGCAGCTAATCTGCTGAACAACTTTTCCATGTGCTTTGGTTTTCCCACCTATAAAAGCGTGGGAATTAATCTTGCTTTCCTCTGAAAGGCTTTCAAGTCTACCAGTAAAGCACACTATGTAACAGCAACACCCTAGTTCCATCAGTTCATCATCAAGGCAAGCAGAAGTTTCCTCATGTTAAAATCACAGTCTATATCTTCTTTTATGAGCTAAAGGACTTTTAGGATGCGCTGCCAGTTCATATGAATAGGCACAATGAGCAATACTGTTTTGCTCTATGCAGTCTGTGACTTGCTGACATCTGTTAGTATTGCAAGAAGACACCATAACTCAGGAACTACTCAAAATCAAATGGAAAATGAAGGAAAACCACAACAGGAATGAAGGATTCTTAGCAAATGGGCAATAACAAGCCAAAGCATAAAGTTTAAAGTAGCTACTTGCAAATAAAGAGCTTGTACTTTATCTGCCAAGACTGAAAAAATAAACCCCAAGGAGGCATGTCAGGGAACAGAAACTTCTATAAAGAGGCAATAGCTCTGTCTGAACAGGTTATTAAGCAGCTCGGCTTTCAGAAAAGCCAGATGTTTTTTTCTAAGACTCTGAAAAATGCAGGCTGAAATATGACCATGAGTCTACTTAGCATAAAATATCAGGACTCACTGTCTGTGAAATAAAAGGTATGTCTTAGTCTGTGAATAACATGAAATTAAAAAAAAGATAAGTGATAGCTAAAACTATGGTAAAATTTAGTAAAAAGCCGTGGAAAGGACTAATTATGGCCACACAAGTCACTCGGCTCAGAGAGGTAGATGTGGGGAAATCTGTGCCTCCTCTCTGAAGCAGCTGTATTTGGAATATGAAGGTGTTTTCCCTGGAGGACTAGAAAGGAAATGAAGAGAAGCCACATCCTATGGCATTTCAACTAGCTAGAAGCAGATGCCAGACCTGCTCTTGTTCTCAAGTATTGCAAGCTGTTTGGGGAGCCAGAAGAAAGACCTAGAGAAACAACAACCAGGCCCTCAACCTACCCTCCTGAAGCTCAGCAATGCCTTATCTCCATCCTCTCCTTTGGCTACGTGACTGACATATCCTCTCCACTCTGTCTTTGCCAGGAGCAAGGAGACGAATGTCACTGCTTACTTTGTGCTCCTGTCCAAACCACCTGGATGTGAGAAGTAGAATACTTGTTCCCACTTCTTCCCTTTATTTCTAGCCCTTGTAAATGACTAATAATAGTGACTTGGGACCTAGAGAAAAAGAAGTGAGAAGACAGGTAAACAGAGGGAGGGAAGAAGGTTGTCTGTGTAAGTTGACTTTGCTGTTATGACAGAAATAAAAAAAACCTTGAGTTCTTAGCCCTCAAATTTCCAGGAAATCTGTGATGTTAGAGAGGCAATCTGTGATCATCAGCCTTTGCTTAAATATTTACTTTGCCTGCATGACTGCCCCCAACCCAGGCTCTTGGTGCCATGATGTCACTGTAAGAAGCAAACATGAGACCCCTGGTAGGAGCAGTGGCAACCAGGCTAGCTTTCTGGCACTGTCCTGCTACAGTTACTCTGCTTCCCATTACCACACCAATGTGTCCAGAGGGAACAGGCTAGCTTTTGGCCCTAATCTTATTTCCCTGCTGTCTGCACTAAGAACTCTCCTTTATTTGCTATGTAACTGTAAGAAAGCATCCAAAATGACTTTGAAAAAAGAGTTTACGAATTGTGGGCACAATCCAGTCTAGAAGAGGCTTGAACAGCTTTGAATTCAAAGACAGAGCTCATCAGTTAGTATTCCTTTATGGTGGGATATTATCAGAGTCTTCCTAAGTGAAGATACTAAGAATCTTAGAGAAGAAGCAAAAATAATTTATTCCCGCTGTTAAAACAGGAGGGCAATTAGGAAGAATAAAGTGAGACATCCTGATATATCATACACACAATTCAAGGAGCATCATGACCCTCTTAAATGGCCACAAGTGGTCAGAAACAGAACTGTATTTTCTATTTATGTGACAACGCTCTACTTGTGCTTGTCCGCTAGTCACCATTTTCTCTTCCCCCACAAAATATTTTAAATCTCTTTGTCAGTCTTGACAGAAGAAAAGAGGGCTCATAGACACCAAATTTGCACTAGTTTCATAGAAACAGATGGCTAGATGAGGAGAGAAACCTTGCTAGTATTCCCATAAAAAAGAAGGGAGAGACAGGACCTCCTGAACACTTACTTAGCTACCAGAGAAACCGTACAGGGCAAGACCCATTATGGAAGTCACATGTCCAGGTAGTTTCTCAAAATAGAGCTTCTCTCTTACTAGACACTGAAGATTGCACTTGTAAGACAGATCCATAAGAGAACAGCTTCATTTTCACCTTTGCCCAGGCAACTATGAGCTAGATCTTTTATAACCCACAGTCTGACAGCTACACTAAAACAGCAATCCAATAGTGACTTGCTGAATAAGCGACGCTGAAATGCTTTAGCATTGAGACCAGGTATTTAAATTAGTCTGGCAGTCAGACAAGCACTGAAATAAAGGGCTGGATTTCTCACTACATGATGAACAGACTGGTCCTGGGTGTCACCCTTGAGAAACACAAGCCAGCAACTGGGTATACTTATATATACTGGCCGCCTCCACTAATGTGTACTATCTGGAAATGTATCATTTTCCCTTGGGCAAGGTCCTGCTAATAGCCTAAGCCAGCCCAAGCCTGCTGAGTTGAGGATGGCCCACAGACAGGTTGCAGACTGGACTCCTGTGAAGCAGCTGCATAGGACACCCAGGAGACACTGGGTGTCTCCTGGGTGTCCTATGCAACTGCTTCACTGGGTGTCTCCTGCACACACTCGAATGGGGTGTCTCAGTGTACAGCACAGCACACTGTGATGGGGTGTTTCAGTGCCAGTCCTGCTGGACTTTGTTCCGACACTAGGAAGATGCATGGAGATTTTGCCTCAAAGGTGAGCATCCTTTGACTGCAGTATCGTCATTTCTGGTGCCCTGGATCAAACATGTCACTGGTGGTATTACCACTACAGCAGTAAACCTTGGTAGCCTGCTTGGGAAGAAAAGGATGAAGGTGTAGGTCTCTTCTATTTTCATTCCAAATTGCATTCAGTTTACATGGCTACATCCTGCAGAAAAAGAGGCTGATGCTTGATGTGGAGGACCACAGGGATGACTACGACAGCTTAGCCAGAGGAGTGCAGAGTCCAACAGGAAGGACTGCTTGTGCTTTGACAGCAGCCTCTTGTGTGGCCCCAGCCACATTATTTCACCCTTCTGCCTCCTGTGAGCAGTAGGTGATGGTGCATGCGGGTGTGCCAGCACCTTTTTAGATTGGACAATGCAGAACTCTTCTGCACATCCCTCACCTCTCATTCTACCCGCCACTACATCTGGCAGAAATATTTGCAGAAACTCAGCAGAGCAGCCATAAATAATAGCACTTCTTCTACAGTACAAGTTTAAACTGGCCTGAGAGCAGAATGTAAAATATAATTCAAAAAGCAAGTAACGTGTTCTTAGAATCATAGAATCACCAGCTTGGAAAAGACCCACCAGATCATCGAGTCCAACCGTTCCTATCAAACACTAAACCATGCCCCTCAGCACCTCGTCCACCCATGCCTTAAACACCTCCACGGAAGGTGAATCAACCACGTGCCTGGGCAGCCTGTTCCAGTGCCCAATGACCCCTTCTGTGAAATTTTTTTTTCCTAATGTTCAGCCTAAACCTCCCCTGGTGGAGCTTGAGGCCATTCCTTCTCGTGCTGTCCCCTGTCACTTGGGAGAAGAGGCCAGCACCCTCCTCTCTACAACCTCCTTTCTGGTAGTTGTAAAGAACAATGAGGTCTCCCCTCAGCCTCCTCTTCTGAGGCTAAACAACCCCAGCTCTCTCAGCCGCTCCTCGTAAGACCTGTTCTCCAGCCCCTTCACCAGCTTCGTTGCTCTTCTCTGGACTTGCTCCAGAGCCTCAACATCCTTCTTGGGGTGAGGGGCCCAGAACTGAACACAGGATTCAAGGAGCAGTCTCATCAGTGCCGAGTACAGAGGGAGAATAATCTCCCTGGACCTGCTGGTCACACCGTTTCTGATACAAGCCAAGATGCCATTGGCCTTCTTGGCCACCTGGGCACACTGCTGGCTCATGTTCAGTCGCTGTCAACCAACACCCCCAGGTCCCTCTCCTCCAGGCAGCTTTCCAGACAGACTTCTCCTAGTCTGTAGCACTGCACAGGGTTGTTGTGCCCCAAGTGCAGGACCCAGCATTTGGCCTTGTTAAACCTCATGCCATTGGACTCTGCCCAGCAGTCCAGCCTGTTCAGATCCCTTTGCAGAGCCTCCCTGCCCTCCAGCAGATCCACACTTCCACCCAGCTTAGTGTCCTCTGCAAACTTGCTAAGGGTGCACTCAATGCCTTCATCCAGGTCATTGATAAAGACATTGAACAGGGCTGGACCCAGCACTGAGCCCTGGGGAACCCCACTTGTCACTGGCCTCCAGCAGGATATAACTCCATTTTCCACCACTCTCTTGGCCCGGCCACCCAACCAGTTTTCCACCCAGGAGAGTGTGCGCCTGTCCAGGCCAGAAGCTGACAGCTTCTGAAGCAGAAGGCTGTGAGAAACTGTGTCAAAGGCTTTGCTAAAGTCCAGGAAGACCACATCCACAGCCTTTCCCTCATCCAGTAGCCGAGTCACTTTATCATAGAAGGCAATCAGGTTAGTTTGGCAAGACCTGCCTTTTGTGAACCCATGTTGACTGGGCCTGATCACCCAGTTCTCTTGCATGTGCTTCATGATAGCACTCAAGATCACCTGTTCCATGACTTTCCCTGGCACTGAGGTCAGACTGACAGGCCTGTAGTTCCCTGGATCCTTCCTGCAACCCTTCTTGTAGGTGGGCACATCAGCCAGCCTCCAGTCCAGTGGGACTTCCCCAGTCTTCCAGGACTGTTGGAAGATGATGGAAAGGGGTTTGGCAAGCACATCTGCCAGCTCCTTCAATACCCTTGGGTGGATCCCATCTGGCCCCATAGACTTGTGGGTGTCTAGTTGGGCAAGCAAGGCTCTGACCACCTCCTCTTGGATCATGGGAGCCTCATTCTGCTCCTTTAACTCCTGGGTTTGTACACAGAGGGAACAACTTTCTTTACAATTAAAGACTGAGGCAAAGAAGGCATTAAGTACCTCAGCCTTGTCCTCATCCCCTGTCACTGTTGTTCTTTCTGCATCCAGTAGGGACTGTATGGTCTCCCTAGTCCTGCTTTTATCGTTTATGTATTTATAGAAAGATTTTTTATTATCTTTCACAGACTTTGCCAATCTGATTTCTAGTTGGGCCTTAGCCCTTCTGACTTTTTCCCTGCACGATCTCACTTCCCACCCAAGACGCCTGTCCTTTCTTCCAAAGCTCATAGACATTTCTCTTCTTTTTGATATCTCTCAAGATCTCTCTGTTCAACCAAGCTGGTTTTTTTTCCCTGCCGGCTCTTTTTCCAGAACACAGGGATGGCTTTCTCCTGAGCTGCTAGGATTTCCTTTTTGAAGAGCTCCCAGCCCTTGTGGGCTCCCTTGCCCTTAAGTACTGTCTCCCATGAGACTTTGCCAACCAGCCTTCTGAACAGTCCAAAGTCTGCCTTCTGGAAGTTTAATGCGACTGTCCTACTAACCACCCTCTTCATCTCACCTAGAACTGAAAACCCTATCATCTCATGATCGCTTTGTCCTAGGCGTCCTCCTACTGCCACCTCCCCCACAAGGCCTTCTCTGTTCACAAACAGCAGGTCCAGGAGAACACCTTCCCTTGTTGGTTCGCTCGCCAGTTGTGCGAGGAAGTTGTCTTCCACACACTCCAGAAACCTCCTGGACTGCTTCCTTTCTGCTGTATTGTACTTCCAGCAGATATCTGGAAGATTGAAGTCTCCCACGGGGGCAAGAGGCATCAATCTATAGACTATCCCCAGCTGTTTACAGAAGAGTTCATCAGCTGCTTCTTCTTGGCTGGGTGGTCTGTAACAGACTCCCATCACAAAATCTGCCTCCTTTTGGGCTCCTCTGATTTTAACCCACAGGCACTCAATCTCCTCATCACCATAATCCAGCTCAAGGGTATCTAAGCACTCTAACATACAGGGCTACCCCATCTCCTCTCCTACCCTTCCTGTCCTGCCTGAAGAATTTATACCCCATCATAGCTGCACTCCAGTTATATGAGTCATCCTATCACGTTTTCATGATGGCAACAACATCATAGCCTCCTTGCCCTACGACAGCTTCCAACGCCTCCTTCTTATTGTTCATGCTGCGTGCATTGGTGTAAATGCACTTCAGCTGGGCTGGTGAACCTTCAGCCCTCATAGAGGGAACAGAGTTTAAGCCCAATTGCCTGGTCATTGGAATAGCTAACGCCAGAGTGCCAGTTTCTTCCTTACCATCACCAGGTGTAATTGCCCCCACTTGTTCTGTGGTGATGCACTGGTGGTCCTCACCAGCACACCATCTCTCAGTCACTGGTGTCCCACTTCCAGGCTCGCTCCTGTCTAACCTGGTCTTATCCTCCTCCCGCTTCACATCTAGTTTAGACACAGACCATAAGAGACAAGCACATGGACCCTGACACAGCTGGGAACTGCACTGTAGTTACTGCCAGGTGAGGTCAGCAATTTGTTATTTCAGTGGAGATGAGGAGGAAAGGGCAATCCTATGCCAAATTAATTTAAGTACCACCTGGACTCTTTAAGTGATTTCCAGTATCCTCCATGCTCTATCCTCTCTCCCTCTACACTCATCCCTACCTGCCTTCCTACATCTTTAACTCCAGCTCTACCTTAGTACACAAGTGTCACTAAGTCCTCCTCTTGCTCTCTTATAATGAAAAACAGCTGTGGCAGCCATGTCCCAAACAAAGCCTTACACATTCCTGGCGGAACTGCCTCATCACTACCAACCACCCCCCACCCCACCGATTTTATATTTACTTCATAAAATTCAAAACACAACCACTTTTCCTCCTCTAAGCTGTAATTTCTTCTCTGACAGGCCCATCAAATTTAAGATTTCAAGTACTATTCTTATCTCAAGTCCCTGTTTCCCCCCCTACCCCACCACTTAGCAGAGCTGAGAGCCCTCCATCACCATGAACATTGCTATAAGAGCTTCTGTGGAGCAGAGTAGCACATTCTTCCTTCTCTGAAAAGGACCATAGAAGGTCATTTGAAGTAGAGATACAAGAATCACTGTGGTGCCACAAGAATCTGTCTGAACTGTACTAGACCTTCTCACTAGGTAGACCCCTGTTTAAAAACAGGGAGGTAGTGGACAGCTCTCCTCTCTCTCTCAGTTGTGTTTTATTTTGAATCCTATTTTCTGGCAGTTTTGCCTAGAAACTATTATGGCAAAATTCAGAGGGAAAACCAGGGCCTGGGATATTTTAGGTCCAGTTCTGCAAAGTGCAGAAGTCTAGGTGATTCAGTTCAGATTTCAGTATAAATAAAAGTGACAGTGCCCACCATGAACAGAAGGCTAATGATCATTTTACCCCTTCAGTTTGGCTGTGAAGGCCAAGAACTGAACTGGGCCTGTGTTGGCACAAAAGCAATTAAATTGATTTTCGTAGACTGCACCCTGAGAAAGCTGGGGACAACACGCATTGACCCGAACCACTTAATGAACCCCAGAAAGTTATTATCTCTAATTTTTAGTGCTCACAACAGGAAAAAATAACCAAATGCAGGCCATTTATATGGCCAAGACATACAGGATGAGTTCAGGCACCAGCAGCACATGTCAATGTCTCCTGTAGTAATGTGGTGACTTTTAAGTACTAGAGTGACCTTTGAATGACCTAGCTTGAGGCCTACACAACCCCCAGCTGCCCCACAGAGGTTTCAGACAGGTTTTAGGGTATCCAACAGGGTGTTTTGCACCTCCCCTCTTTTCACAGCTGATAACTGATATCCACCACTACCATGCTGCTCCTCTTCCTCAGCCCTAGAGGCAGTTGACACAAGCAGAAGTGTAAGGCTCACCTCAGTCACTGCCAAGGATGAGGTAGATGATGGAGCTCAGCAGGAGCCTCCTATGAGCAGGATTCGACTCCACCAGTCACAGATTGCAGTCACAAAATACTGAAGGGAGCATGGGCCTGTATATCTGGCAAGATTTGTGCAGCTTTTTGCAGAGGTTTCCTATGCAGGCTGTGCTTGCCCCTTAGCCTAGAGCAAGTCTTAAAACATGCTTCTGCAAAGCTTAAGTCTTGTATGCCTTTTTGGTGCTCAGTTCTCCTTCTATCCAGCAATCTTTCTTTACAAGAACAAGGGCAACCTAAGCTACCACCAGCCTCAGTGATGAGGTGGACTGGTCCAGCCAGTGGAAAACAGTAACGCTGTACTTTCTTTCCTGACTATTTTTCCACTGCATGTGTGAGCTCCAGGCCAGCAATTTAAGTTATCAAAGTTTGTTCAAATGTTATATAAAAAAGCGAGGGGGAGTCTGAAAGGAAAGCCAAAAACATAAGGTCAAAAAGCAGCCTCTTCTCTCACTGGACCTTTTTGAGTACACTACTTCTTGAATAGCTAGGGTGTATTAAGACTACTTCAAGGCGTGCTCTCCTGCAAACTCCCTTCAGGCACTAACTTCACAGCACTAGAATTCTTGAGGCTTAGAAAGGCAGGTCTTCTGTCAGACTGACAGCCAAAGAACAAGCTTGCCTGCCTTTTAATTCCTACCTGATTCTCCTTCTCAGCCCAGCAGCTTTGCTATGTAGGCAGCGTGCTAGATCATGTGCTGTGCAGCAGTCATTCACCTTCCACATCCTCCCTGCTCCAGATGAGCAGGAAACCACTCAGATATCCCAGAAAGGTTGGTCTCACCAGAGTACCTAGTGGCCATACGTTGCAAACACCAGACTTTGTAGGACTTGCTAGAGCTTGTACCAGCAGCAATATTTTTCCATAGTAAGGCAATCCTAGCCCCATCCACAAGCATTTAGAAGTTCACCTTCTTGCAGGGTTCTTGGCAAATTTATTGCAGTGAGTCGAGTAGTTTTTTAGCCCAAGTTCCCAGAGGGATAGCTTGGAAATAATTCCTCCTAATCAGCCTCCCAACAGATTTTTCACAAACTACTATCAAACCCTGATACTTGTACTCTTCCAGTAGAAGGGGGTGTATAAATATAAACGACATTTTAGTATGACAGCACATGGAGCTTACTTCATTTCTTACTTAATAGAAATCTACCGATAAGATGAGATCAGGACAGCCCTTTCTGCATCATGCTTGTTTGCCTTCTGGCTGGAGTATTGCTGCAGCCACAAGCAATTTGCCTACTCCAGTTCCTCTGATCCACCAGGATCTGAGTCAGAGAATATCAGTCAGATATTATATATTCTCTGATATCAGAGAATATCAGAAACTCAGTCAGAACTGAGTCAGAGATATTTTTTGGCCACCGGTTGGCAATCAAAGCCAATCTCAGCAAAATCTACATAGGATGTGATTGTCAGTTTGGCCTATAATTTCCTGTGTTACACATAACTATATGACCCTTTCACACAGAGGCAGGGCCACTTGTTTTCTTCACATCTCCTGGCACCCAGCTGTGCTCTCTGGAAGATTCCAGGTAAGTTTCCTGAGATCAGTTATGTAGAATAAGTAGTAAGAGGAAAAGGAGCAAAAACTTTTAATTATATTTATACAGACATCTGTATAGCAATTACTTTTTAGTGAACCAGACCCATAACATTACTGAAAGAGAATGATTAGGGACGGTAAACAGCTCAGAACAAAGGTTGAAATACAGCAGCATCCTCAGTAAAGTGACTAGGTGAAAGAAGTGATGAGTGAGGAGGCCTGTGTAAGGTTGATATGAACACGTGGAGGTTACAGAGTGCAGGTGCAGTCATACTCCCCAGCCCTCCTGAGTTCCCAGCACCAGGCATATGTACCAAGCAGGTCTCTACCATATGCAGTAGGGGAGGCAAAATCCTTTCTCAAATTAAATGCTGTGTCTTCCCAAAGGCAATTACTTCAGCAGCTGGAATATCTGTGATTAATTTACGCAGGAAACTGCTGCATCTCACCTCCTATTTCAGTAGGAGATTATGTGGGGTTGCAGAAAGGCAGAAGCAGCTGCTGCTTTATTTTGGGAGGAAAGTGTGCTGGACACTTCTTTGCAGAAAATAATCTTTAGAATGTGTCAAGATAAAAAATAAAGTAGAAAGGTTTGGTGACTTCAAACTGTAATCATAGTAGGCTTCTTGATCTTTTATTTCCCTCATAAATTAACCAATATGCAACCTCTTCCAAAAACCTAGTAAAATCCCATAAAATATTGTTATCGTGTTCTTCCAACCACAGTCCATGAAGCCGGACTTATCCTGGCACAGAATGCTACCACTTCAGTCTCCCAGAGCAGCATTAAGCCTGCAGGTCACAGCTGAGTTCTGCTAGTCTCTTCCCCAGTTAGGACACCAATCTGTGTTCCTCCCTTCTGCCTGTCCAAGGGTTTGACTGAAATTGTAGGCACTTAACTACTATCGGGATGGTAAAGCCTCTGCCTAATTTGTCAGCAGCAGGCACCACAGACACCATCTTAGGAAATAAATTATTCAGATAATGACAGCTTCACTTACTGGTTTCAGTGGGGCGTGTCTTTCCTCTAGCTTGTTGAATGGAAGATTAAGGGATGATTCGACAAGAGTTTAGATTCACCTACATTTCAAAAGAGAGGACATTCCATTATCATTGACAAAGACATAATAAGCCTAAGTGGTTGAATACTGAATTCCTGACTAGCAATGCAGTACACATTTTTAACCCTATCCCAGGACATCCTAGGTCATTGCTCCCCTTGCTTTCACTGCAAACAGTCTTCAAAGAAGAGCGCACCTGACTCAGACAGGCATTTTCCCTGGCCTCCAGCAGCCTCCAGTTCTCCAACATCAGGAACAGCTTGTTTCTGGCACTGGCTTCTTCTCCATGTTGGCAACCATGTGGATTTATTACCTACAATCAAGCAGCAGGTGCTGCCTTGGGAATCAGCTGCTATAATGTGTTGTTGTAAAATGATGAAAATATCATTTGTGTTGGATGATGCAGAGATCATAGGACAACAGGTTAAATTATGGAATCATCTTCACTAGCTATAATAACATAGCTCGGTTAAGTTTCAGGGCTTGATCCAGAGTGCAAAACACTAAACTAAGACTAAATTCTCTTCAGAACTGGACCAGATCAGTAGCATTTGCTATGTTAGAGCATAGATGCACTCACTAAAATCAGAATTTGACATTGCCTGAGGTCATGGTAAGTAACTGTCCCCTAAAAACCCTTGGCAATGCAGGCAAAGTACAGGGGGAAAATAGAAAAGGAAGCAAGCAAGCAAGCAACCTTGCCATATCCCCTCTCTCTGCAAATTTTGTCTAATCAACTTGAGATTGAGCTTCACATGGATACCTACTCATTCAGAAAGCAAGATCTTAAAAACTACCAGAATGCCCCCTGGGCAATAATGGGCTAAACTCTTAGAACAAAGCCAAATGCCAGGCAGCTTTTAATCATCAACAGTTGCAAACACAGCCCTGCACACCACTACTGCGCTTGCTTCAAAACTGTATCATCCTCTGCCTCCTCACTGAGCGCAGGAAGGATGTGGTTCGCCAAGACTAATTTTCCAAATTCATCCCAATTTCTCAATTAATTATCCTTTAGCTTTGACATGAGGAACCAGCTTCTACCTTCTGCAGCATGTCTGTTTTTAGTGAATCATCAATTTTCTCTGTTTTGTTATACTTTACTCACTGTTAGTCCTGCCCACAACAAATCTGGCATTAATTTCTTGTGGTAGATAAATACTTTTGGCTTAGGCTATGAAAGAGGCAAGAAAAAGGGTGTAGAGAAGCCTTAATAGCCAGAAAGAGCATCCCTGTAAATCAGAACTCACATGGAGAAAGCAAACCTAACAGAAAGAAGAGAAAGGGGGAAAAATTTATTATTATTTTGTTGAAGTGAATGTGTGTTTGTGAATTTAAATCTACATAAATGACAAGCATCCCTCAGCTTCTGCCAGTGCAAATTCAGATCAGAATCAAGTCCATAAGAAGGGAGGCTTTTGGTTTTGGCTAGTGTTTCTGCCTTGCTGCCCAAGACCACCCCTTCCTAGCAAACCATGGATCCAGATCAAAAGGGGAAGCAAGAATGACAGATCATTTTGCAGGCACTTTATATCCTCATAACAATATCTGACTCTGAACAGCTATCTGACAAGGGACTGTTCCTACTCCACCTCTGTATTAACTGCTTTACCACCTGGCTATAATGAAAATACATACCAGAGGTATTAATGTGACCTAGATACAGTATACTCAAGAAAATCCTGCTCTGAGCAATAGTCCTGCTTCCTGAATTGGAAAAAGGAAGAAGTCAAGAGGAAACATCTTCCTTTTCTACATTCATCCACCTTGTAATGACACTAACACCTGAAGTGATTTGAAGTGAACGGCTTTAAGGCCCTGTCCGGTTCTGCATGTTACCCTGAATGGGTGACGCCTGGCACCATGTGGCTCCAGCTGCAGACACCCCCCAACAAAAGTCTTTCAGAAACTATTATGCATAGTCTCAGCCCCTAATTTCAGGTCCTGTCCCTCACTCAGCTTACCTGATCACAACTGCTTTCCTTAAAGATTGTCTGTAGGTGAATCCAGAGCTGGCCTAGATGCAAGTGATGAAGCAGCATAAACTGCTCCACACCACAGTGCCTCTGCTCTATAATGAGAATTTAATCATCACAACTTATGTCATAACCTAGTGTAAGAGTCGGTCAAAGGATTGATTTCTGCCTCAGCATTTTCTCATTTTTAGCCTCAGAACTTGACCGTATAAATCACAAATGCAGGCCTTAGGAAAACAGCCAGAGCTGGTACGGAATGAATGATTTGTACCTAACTACCTGCACCTACCCCCTTATCTCAAAAATGTTTTGTACCTGTCTTCAAGCCTCCCTGCTCCCTACCATTGTGAAAGATCCATGAAGCAAGGAGGAAAAGACAGAAAGATTAATGATGGGACTTACCACAGACCCATACCCAACAGAGCATGCGCGCAAGGTGATGATGACTACTGGCCTTCATCGGGAGACCCCAGGTTGACCACCACCGCCAGAAGAGGTGCATGTGCAAGGAGACCTGCAGACACTCCTCTCTTGGCATGTGTGGCCTGCTAGGTGGCGATTGGCACATGTCCACAGTCAAAGGCAGGTCACAGGTGTATTCACTAGCATAAAAGAACAGCTCCGGAGCAGCTGAATTTGGGGGAACAGAAGACCAAGACAGAAGAAGACCCCCCCACCGTGGGATCCCCTCCATCAAAGTCTGAAACAGCGGAACGCCTTCTGGACCAGGACTCCCAGAGACGCCGGATATCTGTGGACCCATGGTGGTAGCTATAAACCCTCTTTCCTTCCCTTTTCTCCCCGTCTCTTTCCTTGTTCTCTGTCTCTTTCTATTGTAAGTCACTTTATGAGCACAATTAATAAAGCACCAGTTTATATTGAAATTTAACTCCCTTGACTTGTTGAATTATTGCTTTTTTTTTTCCCGTTGCACTCTGAAATCATAAATGAAACAAACCATCACGTGTCTGCTCATGAGTGGACCGTGACACCTAGATCTTCATTGAGACTACCTGAGCTGAGCAAGGTAAAACAAAGCAACATGACCAGCCCCCTTTGAGCTGCATGTTCTGCAATGGTGAAAGGCAAAAGTACTGAAAATTATAAAACCAGCTGGAAACTTGCTCCAAAGCCCAATGTTTCCAAGCTTCAGCCTTCTTTATACAAGACCATCCACACCACTAGCTTCCTTTTGTGAGCTGTGTTAAGAGTTTAAGAGCTTTGGAGCACATTAAGCTTAATGCCATCCTTAAATCCTAGGCTTTGAGAAGCAAGGGGCCTCTCAAAATTATGCAAGCCAAAGAAGCATTTGATGACAGTAGTTTATTGAACTCAGGACAGCAAGTAGCAGACTCAGCTCTGACTGAAAATGTCATTAGAGGTACTGACCGAAGAATCCATTGTAGAATGGGAAGGAAAGACAGCCGTGCCAGGAAAGGTTGAAGGGACAAAACAGGAGTACAAACTATTCAGAAACTGCTTATTGCTGTGTACATACGTGCCTATCACTTTTATCCCTTTGTCACGATTTTTATCGATGCTAGCCCTGGATGTGATCTCCAGCTGGAGGGTTAGGGGATGGTGGGGGTGGTGTGCAAAAAGAAAACAATCCTCATTGGATCTGAAAATCTCATATTCCTGACTTCAACTGCTGCTCTGGGACTGCTGAAAGAAACAAATCCTCCTAGCCAGGCCATGTTTAAATAGCTTGGACTGGAATTCACTGCCTTGAGACACAGGTTTAGCAGTTGCCAAACCTGGACAAAAGCCAGTGCCCCAGACTATTAACTGTTCCAATAACACCAGCAACATTTTTGTCATCTTCTTCTGGAAGATGAGAGAAGCTTGAACCAGACAGATAAATAATAGTAACTAAACATTAGAGATGCCAATGATCAATTCAAATACACAAGCTATCTACAATCATGAGTGTGTCCAGCCCCTCCAATTCAAAGGAGAGAGGAAAGGTAAACTTTGTGGCAAGACATTTATCTTAGACTCCAGAAGAGTTTTCAGGAAAGGAGCACAGTTTATGAGGCAAATCAGAAACCCAGAACAGCTTCCAGGACTGCTGTCAGCAGCTAGGAGGAGCGGGAACGGACGGTTATTAGACAACACCTACAAGTCTGCCCCAGTGGACCAGGATAAATGCTGCTGCCTGCAACCTCTCCCCTATCCCTCCGGTATCACTGCACCCTTGCCAGCTCTGTACAGGGTTCACAAGCACTGGTGGATCCCTCTCTCATCATCCTCCCCTCTGCATCGTCAAATAAAAAAACCCCAAGATAATACTAGCAGATTTTTTCTTCTGTATTCCTACGTTCCATAGCCAGGAAATATCAATTCAGTCAGGAGAGGGGCGTTATTGCTTACTTTAAGAAGAGAAAAACTGACCTGTTTGAGATTCTGCAAAGAAGATCTGAAGCTAATGGAAAGTAAGAACAGGAAATGGTTTTGAGGAGCCCTGAATGTCACACATCGAGGACAAGCCAGACTTTACAGTACAGGAGGATATGCTGGATATGCTGTTTAAGTGATGTTGCTCAGAATCTATTGCACGCCGCTCCTGACACCAGTATTATGGCCCACCCTGACCTGCATAGCTGAAAAGGGAGGGTAAAAAGAGTTCTTTCAATATATGCATGGCAAATTGGAGACCAACAAATCTCCCAAGGTAAATTCAAATGCAGTATTTATTTTGTAAAAAGCCAAAATCACAAACCAGGTACTCGGGTGTGCTTTGAGTCACAATTTCTCAATGCTGCAAAAACAGATCCCAATCAGTTCAGATCACAACTTGGTACCTTGAACACAGCCAAGGCTGCTAAACAGACTACAACACAACTCGGATTTGATCCGATACACCATAGCGCCAAGAAAAAAAAAAGAAGGTACAGTAAGATAAGCCAGAGAAAGAGAGAGAGAATTAGCAGGGGAAAAAGAAAAATTATCATCACTTCAATGGGGCACAGCAGTTCCTCAGGAAAACGTGGTCCATCCAGCTTCAAGTCTTCAGGAAGATGTGGAGTTCTTCTTCGGGCCAGTGGAGCACCAGCAGCACTTCTTCAGGCCGATTCCATGGGGTGTGTGCACTGCGCCCTCTTAGCAGGCACTTTTTACAGGTCAAGTCCATGCCTTACTGGCAGGTGGTGGTGGGTGAAGAGCACTACCTCCCTGCCCCTCTCATTGTTAACCAGGAGCCACAGAAAAGCCCCTCAGGGCACACAGACCTGCACTAAGATAATGTTTGAGACTAAACAAATAGAAGTAACAAGTTGGTCTTTACAGAAGCCTTCAATTGAGTTTTCAATTATGGTCTCCCTAGGTCATTTTCGGTATGTCATCAGTTCCTCTTAGGTCCTGTTTTCCCCCATGTGTTCAACAGGGGTAGGAAAATATCTCATTTCTCCTCATCCATTTTGTCTGGCCAGATTGTGTAGTTCAGGTCCAGTTACAACTTGAAGAGGCTATGTGTTCACAGTAGAGCTGAGTTTAACCCAAGATGATTAAGACACCAAGGGAGGCAAACGGACATCCCTCCTCACATACAGATTTGCATGTCTCCTGTTGCCAAGGAGCTGCACCTATGCAGAGCTCCTGCTGTGGTACCATCCATTCCCACTGTGCATCTGCTCCTAGGAGGAGACAACTAACTTTCTGTAAATGCTCTCCCCCCATCTCAGCAGGGCAGAGGGTTTAGTCTTTGTTTCTTCCACAGGCACCACACCACACCTAAAATATAAATTACATTCCATAAGGTGGGGGATTTGTTGGTTTTTTTCACCCCCTTTTGTAACCTTGTGCTAGGGTGTGGAAAGTGAATAATCCCAACTGAGCGTTCCTTACCTAACAAATTTACAGTTGGCTGTTTAATGAGAAATTTAATAAAGATTACTTAATTATCTCTTAACAAGATTGCTTTATAAATGCCTACGGCCATACCCCTTCAGGGCTCTTGATCTTGTCAGATCTCAAAAGCTAGGCTGAGTCAACATTTGAACAGTTACCAATAAAATACCTTGTGCTGCCAGAGGTGGCATTTGAATGTTACTAGATGATTCCCTCCCCAGGTTGTTCTCTGTACCTTCACATACTGCCAGCTAAAGCTTTGCTCTCAGAAGTTCCTTCTCTATGTGAGATGCAAAGTGGAGAACTGAGCACTTCTGACATAGGTCACAGTAGGCAAAGTCTTTAAAAGTCTTACTGGCCAAGCCATACTCAAGCTGAAGTAATTACAGTTTGCTTTACTTCAGTTTTCATTAGGAACTAGTCTTCTTCACTTTTGAAGAGCTGTTCAGCAATGCTGCCATATACTATTAAGACCTGTTGACATGGAAGACTTTTGACATCTTAAGTATCTGAAGTACCTATAAAATTCTCCTTGGCCACCTAGCAGTTTTGTTACTATTAGTATTAGAAGAGAAGCATGTATCGACACCTCTCATTTCTATTCTCAAATGGGTTTTTAAACTTGTAAGCAACTTCATTAAACTTGAACTTTTTCAGGTTGAACCCTTCTGGTTTCTGCCTAATATTTTTGGAAAGTTTGGTTCAGCTGGTATATAGATTTAAGGCAGTGAGTAGGCAGGTGAAAATACAACCGTAGCCATGATTTAAAAGTTAAAACAAATATTCTGTCACCTTATCTTGAGAAATAGTGTACTTCATCAAGAAATTAGAACTTCTAAAGCAGGCTCAGACATGCACTTATTAGTTTTGCAGTGAAAACACATCTCAGATTAGTTGAATCACATCAATGCCTACCAAGATGACCTACTCAGAATCCACTCCTTAAAACCCAGGAACAAATTCAGAGATGAGTATCTTAGGCAATAACCAGTCAATAGCAGCAATGGTGATAGAGGTCATGGCCCTTGAATGTTAGAAAGATATTTTGCAGAGCCAATTCTTCAGGTCAAAGGAAGGTGGTTTAGAGGAAAGGTTGCATCCAGCATCTGAAAAGAGGAAGATGGTGCCAGAGAACACCCTGTTACTGATGGTTTTTTTATTGCAAAAGTAAAAAAGCAAGCAACACTCTCCCATGCCATGCTGTTAATTCAGTACACAGCAGAACAGCAGAAATAGCTGCATCAGTACTGCAGAAGACGCAGCAACCCCTGGGGAACAACTGCCTGATGAAGTGACATCTCAAAACGAGTCTATAGCTGACAGAATTGTAGCATAAAGCCACAGATTCAACACAAGACCCTTATCCAGCTAGCATAAGAGGAACAGATATTAGACAGCAGAGTCTTTTCTTTTTTTGCCATGGCTACCCATATCCCAGATAAAGCTAAAAATAGTTTTTTATGAAACCCCGTGTATTTTAGGACCTTGTACTCAGCAGACCGTCTCTGGTCCTTTCAAGGTATGGAGAGCCTTTGTATCATGTTTCCTCTCCTGTGATTTGAACTACCCAGTGTTTCTTACATGCAAAACAACTGTAGCTCTGTACACATTTTCTCCTGGCCTGCCACAAAATGAAGGTGTGTTTCCTGGCAGGCAGTTTGTTGCTCTTCCAAACTGCACAGAGCAGTCTGTTCAGTGTTACAGGCAATGCAGACTGTTGCGGTGCAGCACACTGAGGAAATGTCCTGGAACAGTTTTATTTGGAGTTGACATCTCTGAGGTGAGCTGATGCCTCATGGAAAGCTTCAAAGCAGAACTGACACTACCTCTAGGGCAGGACAGCTTCTGTTTCCTTTTCCCCCTACCATGGATCCTTCTTGTATAGAAACAGCAGAAGATGTATTGTCAGAGGTGGGGCAGGAAACAGTAAACTGGAAACTAGAGACCCAGACACTTCTCTTGACTTCACCACTCCTCTTCTCTACCTCTTTAAGTTAGTTGCCACTTCTCTGCATTTGCTCTCTTTCCTCTCCCAAAGATGTCTCATCTGTATGGGTCACAAGCTCTTCAAGCCATGGGCAGCAACTCAATATATGTACGCTTCCAGTCTAATGTAATGGGGAACTTGACTAAAATATTTTAAATAATTACACTATCAACCAATAAAAGCCATGTTGTGTGGAAGGAACTGGTCAGTTCATCTTTGTTTTATGCACTTGAAGGCTAAATGCATACACACAGGGAGGAGGAAGTTGTTATTGGGCTCCAGTAAAGCAAAACTGCTGCTGCTTGGCTAAGGCAGCCACAGCTCACTGCTGCCTGGGGCTGAGGAGCAGCTGGACTCCTCATTAGCATGGACTTTCTCTTAAGACATCCCTTTTCCTCTAAGTTCTGCTGGCTCAAATAGGTGATGCTGCAGCACATCCCCAACACATGACAGCTGTAGCTAAAATGTATTGGCCAGGCACTTTGAGAACCTTAGAGGAAAAAAAAAAAAAAAGGCAGTCTGCCTTCCAGCAACCTGCTTTGGCACCTCAGCCCCAACTCAGCTTGCAGTACAGGTTCCTCCATCTGTCCCTCACCCTTGGCCAGCTTCACCAGTGCAATTCAAAGCCAGCTGTTAGAGAGAAGTGTCTTTAAGTCAGGAGTCTCTTGTGAAGCCTACATAAGCACACGAGAGGGATCTGCATGGGAAAAAGCTTTCAACAAGGTTGCTACAGCTTTGCAGAAGCACCAATGCCAGCACCCCTGTGAACTCCTCTTCCTCATGGTATGTTAGTGACTAAAGCCCAAAGGTTGCAGAGAGAAGAATGTGTAAATACCATGGCAGTAGGTTAACAAAGCAGATTACCTCCCCACCCAACCCACATAGTATCACAAGGGAGGCAGGTCAGCTCCAGCCGAGGTTTCAATTAAAGAGCACACTGCAGTAAAAATTGTCCCTGCCTGCTACTCATTTGGGTTTAAAGTTCTTTCACGATGCAGCTGCATTTAGTGCATTTAGTGCATTTAGTCTGTTATTGGTCTCATCTACATTACAACCTCCTCGACTCACTGGAACCATCAGGAGAGAGAACAAACAGATGGCACATGGCAGCCCTGCAAAAGGTATACAGTCATTTGAGAAGTGGTGTTTAGTTGTAATTAGGAGTGGTAAAGGGTGTTTGTGTGGTTTAATAAACCTCAGAGTAAAGATTAGCCTCTCTGTGGCACGTTGCTGGTCATTTTTTGGCTGGAAGTTTCAAGACATGAAGGAATATTAAACCTTATACTTCAGGGCTGAAGCCAAATAGATACAGAAATGTAGAAAAGATATTTCACACTTGCCTTTTTTTTTACAGGAGTGGTCTTGCATTTTCCTTGGAATAGAGCAGTGACATCTATGTTGGCACTGGGTGAAGCATATATACTTCAAAGCTGTTGTGGGATGATAGCTCCTAGACGAACGCATACACACATGAACACACACTTGTAGTAACGTGGGATCCATGCACCTAACTAGGCAGATGAGGCAGTTTCACATTGCTGCTGCAGTGCTGTCTCCCCAGTGACAGGCAATTGGAAAGAGCTTTAAAGCTGAGCTAGGGAAAGGACAAAGTAATGAAGCATAGCTTTACGTGGACCTGTGGCCAGAAACTGGCCCCATGACCCTACATACTATGTGTATCAGCAAAGCCCAGTATTTTCAGCTAGCAACTCAAGTCAACAGAGTGAAAACATCTCTTGAGCACTAACATCAAGTATCTCAAAGAATGTTTCTGTTCTGGCTTTTAATTCCCTTGGCAGACACTTCTGTACAAATGCATGTAGAGGTATATTTCTCTTTCATCTGTCCAGCAGTCATGTATATCCAGAAGCATGAAGACTAATAGCTCGGTCCAGTTAGGAAAGTACTGTTCTTCATGGGAATGCCTGAGCTTTCTTTTCCTTTAGTGTGCACATAGTTCTCTCCATTTCATCTTATTTCTTTCACCATTCATTACCTATTTCTCTGCTACCTTATGTGCCTACAAGGCTTTGAAATCGTGTAGGGCTGCTACTTCTTCCCTTGGGTGATCACTACACTGTCTGGCAGCTCTCACTAACACTTTCCAGAATTCCTAGTTGGCTAATGGAACTGCAAACACTCAAAGAAAAGGACACTCTACCAAACCCTGTGCATGTTGATGACAGAACCAAAGTACACTGCTGGAAAAAAACAGAGTTGTCCCAGGGCAAACCACGTGCATCTGCTGCCCATGTGGAGCTCTCCATCCTTTCAGCCGCTGCTCCCCTTCCTGCTTTGGTTCACATGCATGTGGTTTTCAACTGGTGAGATCATCTTTTGAAAAAGCTTCATGTTTGGCTACAAACAGACCCCAGGGATGCGTGTGATCCAGGACAGGCATGGAGACCATATTAATGAGGCTTACTATTTCCTTTAAAATGGTATGCTCACTGCATGTTATGAACTGCAGAGGGACAAGACTTCTCTCTCCTGCAGAAGAGTCCTTGCAGACTGAAATAGAACAGAAAGTGCAAAACCTTCCACAGAAATTCCTGAAGCATTTCTGTACCACAGGAACCTGCCTGACTCTCTGTGAGACTTCAACCCCAGCTGGGGGCTGGGCACTGGGGAAAGCTGTAATAAAAACTGACCCACTCCAGGGTGCAATTTCCAGGGAAGCTAATATTTTCTGTAGATCTTTAGTCCAATTCTAGGCATAGTCTAAATACTAAAGGCAGTGGGAGTATGTAAAAATCAATACATCAGCAAAAAAAATATTGCCTTCAGCTCTTACAATATCCTTGCAATATACTTTGACCCTGCAAACAGGAGAATGAGATAGAAGAGCTGGCTTTTATCCTACAGATGCAGACATTGGCTTGTAGCACACAGCGCTGCTGCTGATCTCTGACTGCTGGGAATATTCACCAGAATCAACAAAAGAGGAATCAGTTTAGAGCCATCTTCTAACAGCAACAGGTCCCCATAGCTGAGACAGTCAGAAATACACAGCACATTCATCCAGAACGTGTCTTTTCCATTTACACTGTGCACCTTGAATAGCTATATTAGCACATACCTACATAACAGGCTTTTACCTAGTTCTGATTACAGTCATCAGCAAGGATTTCAGCTTCTCCCCAACAGTATTGCCCTGTGCACTCACATCAGCAAAGCTTCCTCCCTAAGCAAACTCTCATTTCTGGCACTTTACAGGCTCATCTGCTTGCTGGAAACACCTGGACCATGCAACATAACACACAATATAAAACGTAACACACAATATAAAAGACATTCATGTTGTTGCCTGATGCCACAAGGACGAAGGACCAGTTGACAACCAGTGTGCACAGCCCCATTCCCCTAAATGAGGTAAAAGGTGTCTCAGTTTCCCAAGACCATGGGGAACTTCTGCCCCACAGTACAGCTGTTAATCATTACTTACCTGCTGACTTCAGATTAGCTGCATTAACCAAGGATGAGCAAATTTGCTCAGAAACTCACCTACAGCAGGAGGAGGCCACATGTGAGAAATCACAACATAAGTCTGGGATATTACGTCCCTATTTGATACTTTTAAAAATTCTCACTGAAATCTCAAGACCTTAGAGCAGATTTTATTATTAATCTAACTCTAGAATTTGGTGAAATCTTGACTTTTTTTTTTGTTGTTAACTGGCTATGAATAGTTACTTCTAAATGTGAGCAATTTCAAACGGAATAAACACTACTCCTTTCTACTCCATTCCTTGGTATTATGAGAGTTATGAGGGAAGATTTAATGGTGTTTACACTCATAAGCATAGGCTCTACAAACTTCTCTGCATGCAGTAAATAACAGGTACCACTTGCACAACCCTATGATCCTCGAACCACTGTAATTGGTTTCACCTGCCCCAGCTTGAATGGGTTAAAATAGTTGCACACTTTTAATGAAGACAAGTTATTTTCTTGCTTTTTCAAACAGGGTACAATTTCGTCCAAACAGCTTCAGTCTTTTTAATTGGGAGCAGCAGGATGTTGAGCAAGTTCTGCATGCTAGCAAAGGACCTTTCCTTCAAACATACTTTGTAATTCAAACATAAGTCCAGCCAAGGCAAAACCTGAACATCACCCAGAGCTAACCAGGAAGCCCCAGATCAGGCGGAAACTCCTCTATTTCCCCCAGAGCCCTTAGCGTGTCCCTGCCCAAGGGAGGCAGAACGTGAAAGCTTCAGAAGAACTGCCCCACAGCACAACCTACCGGCACCTGTCAGCCAAGGTAGGACTGCTCTAAATACATCATCCAGCCTAGTAGCAGTACAGAAACACAAGGTTCAAGGACGTGAAACTACAAGGAAGTAAACCCAAAATGCTGTAGAGCAAAGATCAGCTTTGCTCTAAATAAATAGCTATCACAGAATTATAGAATCACCCGGTTGGAAAAGACCCACCAGATCATCGAGTCCAACCATTCCCATCAATCACTAAACCATGCCCCTCAGCGCCTCGTCCACACGTGCCTTAAACACCTCCAGGGAAGGTGACTCAACCACCTCCCTGGGCAGCCTGTTCAGTGCCCAGTGACCCTTGCTGTGAAAATTTTTTTACTAATGTCCAGCCTGAACCTCCCCTGGCAGAGCTTGAGGCCATTCCCTCTCATCCTGTCCCCTGTCACTTGGGAGAAGAGGCCAGCACCCTCCTCTCCACATCCACAGCCTTTCCCTCATCCAGCAGGCAAGTCACTTTATCATAGAAGGCAATCAGGTTTGTTTGGCAAGATCTGCCTTTCGTGAATTCGTGTTGACTGGACCTGATCACCCGGTTCTCTTGCATGTGCTTCATGATAGCACTCAAGATCACCTGTTCCATGACTTTCCCTGGCACTGAGATCAGACTGACAGGCCTGTAGTTCCCTGGATCCTCCCTGCGACCCTTCTTGTAGATGGGCACAACATCAGCCAGCCTCCAGTCCAGTGGAACTTCCCCAGTCTTCCAGGACTGTTGGAAGATGATGGAAAGGGGTTTGGCAAGCACATCTGCCAGCTCCTTCAATGCACCCTTGGGTGCATCCCATCTGGCCCCATAGACTTGTGGGTGTCTAGATGGGCAAGCAAGTCTCTAATCACCTCCTCATGGATCATGGGAGCTCTGTTCTAAATCCTGAGCGTGCACAGACAGGGGACAAAGTAGGCATTAAGTACCTCAGACTTTTCCTCATCCTTTGTCACAGTTGTTCCATTTGCATCCAATAGGGACTGAATATTCTCCCTAGTCCTCCTTTTATTGTTAATGTATTGATGGAAAGATTTTTTTGTTATCTTTCACTGACTTGGCCAATCTGAGTGCTAGTTGGGCTTTAGCCCTCCTGATATTTGCTCTGCACGATCTCACTTCCTCCCTGTAGTCCACCCAAGACACCTGTCCCTTCTTCCAAAGCTCATAGACATTCCTCTTCATTTTGATGACCCTCAAGATCTCCCTACTCAACCAAGCTGGTTTTTTTTTCCCCACCAGCTCCTTTTCCGGAACATGGGGATGGTTTGCTCGTGAGCAGCTAGCATTTCGTTTTTGAGAAGCACCCAGCCCTCGTGGGCTCCCTTGCCCTTAAGGACTGTCTCCCACGTGACTTTGTCAACCAGCCTTCTGAACAGTCCAAAGTGGTGCTCAGCCTTGCACTAAAAATCTCAGTTTCTGCCCAGAAAGTAATTCACAGATGTAAATGCAGTAACTCAAATAAGAAAAACAACAGGCTGTGCCAGTATCTGAAGAGGAGATTTGGATATTAACACACCAGGGCTGTGGGAACTGCAAGAAGCTCTGAGGCACAAGGTCCTGCTTGACTCACCTCATCTCCTTCTACAACAAGGTGACCTGCTTAGCAGATGAGAGAAACCCTGTGGATGTTGTCAATATTGACTTTTTTAAAGCCTCTGACACCATTTCCCACAGCATTCTCCAGGAAAAACAGGCTGCTCATGGCTTGGATGGGCATATTCTTCACTGGGTACAAAACTGTCTGGGTGGGTGAGTCCAAAGAGTGGTGGTGAATGGAGTTAAATCCATTTGGCAGGTGGTCACAAGTGGTGTTCCCCAGGGCTCAGTGTTGGGGCCAGTTCTGTCCAATATCAATTATCAGGAAGAAGGGATCTAGTGCATCCTTAGTAAGTTTGCAGATGACTTTAAGTTGGGCATGAATGTTGATCTGCATGAGTAGAGAGGCCCTACAGAGGGATCTGAGCAGGCTGGATCAATGGGCTGAGGCCAAAAGGATGAGGTTCAAAAAGGTTAAGACCTGGGTCCTGCATTTGGACCACAGCAACCCCACACACCGCTACATGCTTTGGGACAAATGGCTGGAAAACTGTCCTGTGAAAAGGACCTGGGGGTGTTGGTCAACAGCCAGCTGAATATAAGCCAGCAGTGTGCCCAAGAAAACCAATGCCATCCTGGCCTGTATCAGAAGTAATATGGCCACCAGGAGTAGGGAAGTGACTGTGGCCCTGTGCTCAGCACTAGTGAGGCTACATCTCAAATACCATGTTCAGTTTTGGGCCTCTCGCTACAAGGACATTGAGGTGTTGGAGCATGTCCAGAGAAGGGGAACAAAGCTGTTGAAGGGTTTGGAGCACAAGTCTTATGAGGAGGGGCTGAGGGAACTGCGGTTGTTTAGTCAGGAGAAAAGGAGGCTGAGGGGACATCTTATCTCTCCTTACAACTACCTGAAAGGAGGTCATAGAGAGGTGGGTGTTGGCCTCTTCTCCCAAGTAACAAGGGTTAGGATGAGAGGAAATTGTCTCAAGTTGCACCAGGGCAAGTTTAAACTAGATATTAGGAAGTATTACTTCACCAAAAGAGTTGTCATTCACTGGAACAGGCTGACCAGGGAACCACCACCCCCGGAGGTCTTTACAAGATGGGTAAATATGATGCTTAGGGACATGACTTAGTGGTGGACTTGGCAGTGTTAGGTTTACAGTTGGACTCAATAATGTAACAGATCTTTTCCAATCTAAATGATTCTGTGATGAGTACTCACCTTCCTGTAACAACATGTTAAAAGACCGTGAAGAGTTCTATGGGGTTTTCTTTTAGCTGTAGCTGTAATATTCTTGCTGCGTCCATGAGAAACTCCCTAATACAGTTGTACACCAACTCCTACTCTTGTAATTACATCAAACCCACTTAAATTATGCCTGAAGGTTTTTATTTGTTTTCAATAAACCAATCTTAGAAAGCATCTCATTTTAGAAAAGAAAATTTTCAAGAGTTTTGTATAAGTAATGCCTCCTTCCTTTCCCTTCTCATTCTACTCCCTCCAAGAAATCAGAAGTCTAATGTCTCTTCAAAGAAGAGAATAAAACTAATGCAACTTCACAACCTTCCACTTCACAGAATCTGGTGTCCAACCAGATTCTGGTCTATGAATATATCCACAGAAACCAAAAGAAACAAAGACAAAGTTAGGGTGAAGCTCATCCTAAAATTTCCCTGTTTTCAGGATGAGCTATTATAAGGCCAATGATCCCAGTTTGTCTTTTTTGAAATGGCTTAGGCAACTTCAAAAAACCCCAAACATACTGCAGAGCACTAGTGGAGCAGCTGCAACACTGACCCTTTGTGCAGGAAGGCACTTCCTACAGACAGGAATTCACTTACATGTGAAGGGATAAATTACAAGGAAGAGCACTATTGCCTGGATTCACCCTATCAAAATGCAAGCATTTACCTGAGATGCCTAAACGAGGAGAAGAAGTAGTAAGCTGAATCTGAGGTAACACCTGTCTTGGACTTGAGAGATGGCAAGGAGTCAAGGAGGCAGCTTTTATTTCAGTATCTGGAGTAGACGACCACATGCTTAGGTCTGTGGCTCGTGATGCACCTGCAATTAAGATGAAACCCAAGACTCTTATGTAAAGATAAGTCTCTGGACTTTGTGGTTGTAAAGTAGCATTTGCCTGACATCTCCTAAAAGCTCAGAACATTCGCACTGAGAGGTTAACATTCCCAAACATCTCAACAGGGTACAACTCCCCAGCTATGCTGAGGGATGTTCCCAGCAGCTTGTTGCATATATACTGCACACAAGCCTCTCCTGGAAGACAGCAGAGATCAGGGTTCAGTTCCCTCCTGCTGAAGAAAAACCAATTAAAAATTCAGTCCCTAAAACTCTTTTTTTCCCCCCCTTACAGAAGTGTCATGTGATTTTTTTTGTCTATACTTCAAGCTTTCAAAGGAGAGAGACTCCCAAAACCACACTATCCTCTTATCCTGAGAGATGCTCTAACCTACTAGCATGCAGATGCAGTCCATATGAAAGCACTGCAACACACAACCTGATGCTGACAACCAAGTCATGTAACTTCCAAAGCAATCCCTTTCCTATCCTCAACATACATGCTGAAATTTTGTCCTCAAAACATGCATGGGTAAGATTCAAGAAATTACCTCCTATGCGTTTCTTTCAAGTAACCCCTTGCCTCAGCTGCTGCATGTTATTTGCAGCTGTTTTCACAGCACTTTCAGCTTAATGATGAACAAGAAGTCTAAAAAGTAACCTATTCCAGCATAAAGACTCCCTCCAAATTCTGAACAGCCAAATAATTTGGATAAATAACCAAAACAAAATCCAACAGTTCAAATTCTGAGGTTTGCCTATTATCATCCTCAAGAGTACACGCGAGCAGGATTAAAGAAGAGCCAACTAATTTGAAGTGAGAGACAAGCTATCAATCCGGTTAAAAAAAATACAACGCATATTGATCCAACATTTTGCTATTGGCATGTATGTGTCATTCCAATAAGATGCATCAATCATTGATGAATACTTGCCAAAAATCTCTCAACTGCAGTATCAGGAGGTGAGCTGCAACTGCACATGCAGTAAGGTTTCCATATTACTAGCAACTCTGAACTGGTCCTACATGCACCACAAAAAACAAACCAGAGCTTAACACTCTATGCATGAAAGATAATAAGGAATGAATGGCTCTGCATACCTGGGAAGCTGGCAGTATGCTACTCTGAAATTACAGGAGTACCCTCGAAAATGATCAGCATCTTCTGTGATACATCCATACTTCCAGTGAGGTGTTCAAAGCCCCCATGCGTGGAATATTGAAGTAAAGCTAATTTGCTTAAGCCCCAAAAGCCCGCTTGCCTTCTTCTGAACAGGCAGGGACAGGAATGAAAACAGAAATGCAATGAGATATGCCCTCAGGGCCTCATTTATTAAGTGAATACAAAAATAAGATCATTTAAGTGCAGAGGCGCAGTAATCCGCTCCATGGTGAAAAGACACCTTGGGTTATCAGTAAACAGAGTTTACAATGCCTTGTAAACAGATCTCTTTACAAGCAAGAAGCGTACTGAAACATGACACGCATTGGCTTAAAAGTTCCCTGTTGCAGCAGTACTCTGCAATTCTCATCTGGTGATTTCAGAGCACTTCAAAAAAGGTGATAGAATCCTTTGCTCTGTTTTCAAAGGAGCACATGCGAAATGAATGAAACATGAGGAATTTACACTGTAAACAGCTGAAAAAGTGCCACAGCATTTTCTGAGGATCATGGCTTACCCCTTGTTAGGTTTGTTTTGCAATGAAAAATAATGGCAAACCTATTGTGCATATGGAAGTTTTTAAATTTACTCTTCTTTTAATTATTTTTTTTACAGCAACCTGTTGCACAGTTGAATAAAAAAACCCTTCTTTTCCTTAATACAGTACATGGCATTTCTCCTCAATTGCACCAGAAGTAAATTTGGAAGCACTTTCAGTTTATGTTATAGGCAAATAGGAAAGAAAACCAAGTCAGGCAGGCTTTCAATCTGCTTTCCATCTCTCTGCTGACTGTTTTATCCCCATCCTTTCACATCTCCGAGTCCACATACATTCCATTGATAAGATAATCCACTTGTGTGTAATCCTTCTTCTTGTAGCTCTCGTAGGCCTGAATAAGGAAGAGAACTATAATAGTCATGAAAAGAAAAGTACCAACTAAAAGCACAGCAAGAAGTGAATTTTTATCCACTAAGTACTGAGTCAGGGGTTCGGCAGCGATGAGAAAATACTCATTGTCCATGCCCTGAGTTTCTGCAAGGCCTAAAGCCGTTGTTTTGGGTGCATCTGCTGGAGCTGTGGTTATTGAGGAAATGGGAAGTGTTGACTTCATCCCATGTGCAGTCGTAGTTTTTGCTGCAGAGGTGGTAGTTAAAACCGTGGCACCTCTTGTAGAGCCCAGAGGAGACGTTGATTTACTCAAGGACGTTGTGGCTGTACTTGTTTCTGTCTCTAGATATAGCAACGTAACAACAGAGAGTGTAGTTGCAGAGTGTGAACTCTCCAAAGGAGTGAATGCTGTGGCACGAGTGGAAGCAGTGGGAGATGTTACTGCGTTCTGTAAGATGAGGGTGGTCAATGTTGTGCTCAGTGTCTTTGGGCTAGCTTCAACAGTGATAGGGCTACTAGAGTGGTGAGCGCTTGTGGTAGTGGTGGCTGGGTTGAACTGCTGTGTTTGAGGAATTTGAGTACCTGCTTCAGAAATAACAGTGAGGGGAGCAGAAGTAGAAGTGGGGGACAATACTGAAACAAAACTACTATTTCCTGTTTTTTCAGTAGTGGCCACTAGCTTGGTGACATGGCTGGAAGTGGAAGCAGGGATGTTACCAGAAGTGGGAGAAGAAGCAGCAGATGACAAGGCTTCACCAAGGAGTTCAGAACCTCCAGGGGAATCTGAGGTGTTGGCAGCTGTTCCATAAGCTTTAGTGAGGACAGTTGCATTTGTAATATTTGTTGTTACGGCTCTAGCAGTGGCGGTAGTCACTGCGGTGCTGGTAGTATTGCTTGGAATTGTTTTTCCGGCATTTCTTGCCACATTTTCACTCTCAACCCCAAGCAAATGCCTCAAGTGAATCTTAGGAGTCTGAGCTGTTGAGGAAACCAGGTTTTCCACGCTGTGTCGGTCAGCCCATGTATTCACCATCCTCTCCTTTTTCTGTGGATAGCTTTGGTGGTGAAACAGGACTGTTTCCCTTTTCCCACTGACAATTTCTTCAAAAAGACAAAACCAATGAGTTTCATAAGAATAAAACCCTCAAGCTCAAATCTGACCTCACACCCCCAACATGCAAACCAAAGCACATACTCGGTAGCACAAATGAATAAATCAGTCCTGAAGTCAGCAAGAACAAAAAAACTCCAACCCCTGCCTTTATTGCACACAATCCACTTGGGGTTTTGGGTTGTGTTTTTTTTTTGTTGTTGTTGTTGTTAGTTTTTGGGTGGGGTTTTAGGAGTCAGTTTGTTTGTTTGGGTTTTTTTGCCACTTACCTCTGGCATTTCCCAACCAGGGAATTAATTCCACAAAAGGTGGGTAATGACATACAACGCAGAAGCACATGATCAACAGGAGCAGCATTCCAAATGCCAGCTCCCGAGAAGATGACTCATGCTTTCAAAGTTACATGGCATTGACAAAGCCTCTCAAAGCTGAGTGGAAATTTCCACTCACACCTTCATACTTTGGGAGAATTTCCTTCACAACTAGTGATCTAGATTTATAATGACATAAATCCCACCTGTTAATCAAAGGTCTGGTTGCTACGTTGCAGAGAAACCCTTGCCAACTCAAAAGAAACATGAACAAGCTTTTTTTAAAAAAAATTTGTTTACAGCAAACTCTTGGAATGTACTTTAGAAGACTGATTCTTCAATTACCAACAAGGTCCATTTTGTTATTGTGTCATTTAATTAAAACTGAAGACCCTGGCACCAGAAAGTCACCATGAGCAATTGCTGCTAAGGCTGCTCTGATTGTAGAAGCAGACTGCTGCCTCTAGCACAAAATCTTGGCAATCTGATAAAAAACAATGCCAAGACATTTTCCTTTCTTTTAAAAAAGTATAAATACATATGTTACGTCTTTATTTTCCAAAGGACAGTGCATGGAGTGCAAATGGCTTGAGTGAATGATGTCTGCAACATGGAGACAAACTGTTACTTAGTTACAGCAGTTACTCAAAGACACATCATGCACATGTAAGTGCCAAAGCCCTTATGAGGCTAGTGAAATAGTTTTTCCAGTGAACCACTTTATCCACAGAATATCTGCAAGCATTTCACAACCCATCTCACTCAGCAGAAAGCCAGTCAGAGTCTAAATGTAGGCATTTAAAGCAAAAGTACCAGGATCCTGGATTTAGTAGGAGCCTGAAGCATGGCGTTACCTCCAAGCAGACCTTTGATGTCCTGTTCTCTGGCATTCTGGCACATGCTGAGCTGGTGACATTGCAAGAGGATGCAGCCACTCTGGTAGGGCACAGACCAATTACAGCGATGGCTACCTGAAAACAGCAGAGAAAATGCATACTGAACACACTGCTTCATGGCTGTATTTAAAGAATTAAAAAACCACAAACAAAACATGACAGCTGGAAGGTCTGGCTTTAAAGGATCTGTTGGATCCACTGGATTTCATTGCAAAGCCAATGAAATCAATACAGCAGCTACAGCCTACCTACCTGTCTGTCTTCTGGTACCGACATCTCCTAACAACAATTCACTCACCCAGACAGGAACACTACAGTTTTGACCCGTCTAAATGCTAGCACGCATCTGAATGTCTTAATGAGGTAAAAAAAAAAGTGAGCTAAATCTGAGAAGACACCCATCTCATCATTCATCGGAGACAGCTCTCATCTCAGTGCGTGGAGTTACACAGAAATTTACTCTTCATTCGCTGAACAATGACACCATTCACCATGGCAGCCACCACCAAAATTGTCTTGCAGTAAGTCAACATAAGCTAAATAAGCTCATCACAGCAGAAACTCTTCTAAATAAATTCATCACAGCAGAAACTCTTCTCACTCGACATCTCTTCGAACTCATTAGCTTCTTTCTGGACATGTCTACATACATGTGACCAAGCTTTGAGGGAAAGAACAAACCTCCTCTAACATGCACTGAGAAGACATCCCAAACGTTGCAGCCAGTTTTGGGCTCCCCAGCATACAAGAGCAGTACTGACATGCTGGAGCGAGTCCAGGGGAGACTAACAGATGTCTGAGGGGCTGGAGCAGATGATGTAGATGAAATCTCAACTCAACGTAGAGTCATAAAGGCAAAAAACTAGTTTCCACCACAAGTGCATTCCAACACTGGGCTGGGAGCCAGAGAGGTGGTACACTTTCCATCAGGTCTTGAACAGCCAAATCTAAGGTGGGTTCAGACCAGAAACCTTCAGAAGGTCCCTTACTGCCTAAGTTATCTTATGATTTTATGTAATATCACAGTAGCACACAATTTCTGGGACACATGTTGTAACAAAAAACCACAGAAGATAACACAGTGCTCAGTCCGAGATGAAACGGATGCGTGCCCAGCTGATCACTCATCAGTGTATTAAAGAGAACTTAAGTGTACAGTAGGAGAAACTAATTTCTGGATTTCTTAGAAGCATGAGAAAGGGCAAAGAACATGCCTATATGGTATATACGGTTATATTCAAAGCTCTCATCTACAAAGAGTTACCTTTACTGAGGATTAAGGCTATTGAGACCTTGAACTCTTCGTAAAAAATCCATTTGTGTTACCATACTTATTAAAAGGACTCGTGGAAAATGTATGAACATGAAGAAATCCCTGTACTGCAGTCTGCTTTGACAGTCCTAAAGAAAGTAGCAAAGGTGGAATTTTACTGACTTTGGTAAAATATTAAGAAAGTGACTGAAACTATTCAAAGCCTTTAAAAATGGTACTTAGGAAACAATAAAAATGAAAAGCTTCAACAATCACACAGAGCAGAAGATACAGCTGCAGCCCTTCAAGAAATTAAAATCCACTCCTCAGAAATGAAAGCATGTTTACCCCAATTCTCAATCCCACCTCCTGTTCCTCACTTGATTAGCCACACTAGTGGAGAAACACAGACCATCTACTACCATAAGTTGTGCGATTTCTCACTTCTTGGGAAGGGGAAAACAAAAAGCCAGCAACGTATCTTGCACTGTCTACATATATAAGTAAATCAGTTCAGAAAGGTCAAGAGATTAATGGGGTCAGCATGGTCAAAGCACCCTGGTTTCTGTGGCCATCAGGATGACATCCACACTTCCCTATTGTTCCCCGGGACAACCAGATACTCCTGTTTATCTGGATTGAGCAGTACTCCCTCATGACTGTAATGAAAGAAAGCACAAAAATAAGTATTCTTGGGGAACGAGAATGAGAGCAGTAAAGCTGATCTTAAAATCCAAAGCTAATCATAAAATAAAAAGACGTCAAGTCCTTCTCTCCAGATGATCTCTCTGCACATAGCTATACATTTACGTCAAGAGTTTGAATGCTGTCTATCTCCCTTGACATCAGGTACTGCAGACTGGCCATCAAGTTACAAATGGAAATTAAATTGCCTCGGTGAGTTGTTTAGGCTTTTAAGTTTAGTTTTGCTTGGTTTCCTGAAGATGGAATGGGTCATCTGGTGATTCTATGACTCTATGATCTAATTCTAGAGGCTCAAGCCCCTCTTCCCAACAACGACAACGCTCACCTGAACTTGCCTGTACAAAACATGTCAGGAGAGAACAAAGTGAAGGATGTAAAAAGGCGATTGAAGTCAACAACAGGGTTGAAGCATACACTCAAATCATCTCCCAGCCCTGATCACAGACTAACTGAATTCCTATTTTCACTCGTCTGGAAGAGGCAGCTAATATCACCTTTTCTACCCTTATCAAGATATCAGGAGGTTATAACACATGTGCGCAGTGTTCACTAATCCTTCCCTCTCCCTCCCCAACCCAAGTCACGGTCTCATCTTCACTACTGCATCACCAATCGTTTGTAGGTGCTACAAGCTTTCACATGAGGTTAGATAAGAAAGTCCTTCATAAGGACAACTCTAAAAGACTCATTTACAAGTTTAATGCTTTTAAAGACATCTCAGAGGTAGACAGCAGAAGGCTCTCATCTTTTCAGACTTGTTTAACCCTGCGCTTGGTTGCAGAATACAACTGGCTTCTCCTAAGGCAGAAAAAGCACACATAAATACCAGTGAGCAAAGACTACTCATTCCATCACAGCTGTTTACAATGGCACTGTTCACTTGCCAACATCTGGCAGCACAGAATAATCAATCTTCCAGTCAAGTGACTTAATTACGTTTGCACGCTACCAGTGCCTACCAAGTACACATTCATGCTGTTTCTTACAGAAGCTAGAAGGGCCCTGGGAAATGGTTGTTCTGGATTCAATTTAAGCAAAGCTGTCAGAAGCAGCATAGAAGTGTACAAAGAAGCCGTAACTATAAATGCCTGTAAACCACCGGAATTAAGAAAGATAGTTGTCAGCAGAGCAGCGGAGACCTTTAAGGAACAAAACCGCAACTGGAATTCCAGCTAAAGGGGCAAGAACCTCACCTGAGGCATCTCGGTTTTGACAAGCCTGCCTGCATTGCTTTTCAGTTGTAAGCCTGTTTATTCGCACTACATAGACTCCTCTTCCTTTCAGGACAGAAAACCTGTGTTCACATATGCAGAAGGAAATTGGCAGAAAGAACACAATGGCAGTCCACATCTTCAGGGTTGGAGGGCTGGCCTTCCAGGGTGGCTTCTCTTCCTAGGAGCAACTCTTTCATATATCACTTTCAGATCCACTGCAATATACCTATTAAAAAGAAAAAAACAGAAAAAAAAGAACAATTTATGTCAAGACAGTGTTCTACTAAACACACTCATATCAGCCAGAATGAGAAAAAAAAAAGTATGAAAGGCAGGCAAGTATCATTACACAACATACAGGTAAAGGCATAGAGGTAGAAAGACTAAAGACCATTCCCAAATTCAGAGAGGCTCTTTCTTTGGAAAGGGTATGTTGCCTTCTTTCCCTCAGGCCCCAATGGAGAACAGCTCAAGTTAAAGTGATGTGTACAAAGCTAAACTCAAAGCCCAAAAGTGTACTGGCATAACAGACATGATGTCTTTTGACTCACTCTGGGATCAATATTGTTCCCAGGCTCAGCAGAAGGTTTTGCACAATCTTGAGCACACTGACAATATGGGCACCATAATCCTGGCTCTGCCTTCACATCAAGTCTGTCAAAACCAAGCATCAACCTTAGTTGATTCCGGCTCTGATTTTCCTGCTCATTGCAAAAAGATAAAAGAAACATTGATTGAAAAAAAGCAAAAGCCAATATTTCAGGTATTCCTAGACATTATACAGACATATCAGCTGCTACTGAATATTCACACCTACAATAAGCCTTCATTTCCCCATATAAAACAATAAATAGGCAATGTCTTTTCTTCATTACCAAGGCACACAAGACACTATCCCAATGGGTGGGTTCTCACCCTGTGTGATTCTCACCCTTGAAGTCACTGGAGCAGCTCCTGTTGACTTCAGAGCAGATCATCAAAGACTTCTTAAAGCTTTACATGAGCCGCCAAACAGTTCAGACTGAACCAGACCAATCTTAAATCTCTTTGCCAAGTAGTTTTTAAGGGCAACCTTCTTCCTCATCATGGAAGCAAGCATTAGCCATTCTGCATTTACGAAGAGAAATGTCATGGCCTTCAAACAGTGCTGAAATTCAACTTTGCATGGCATGTCAGAGGAGTATGTGGTGACTGCAGATGTAGATGCAAAGGCAGTTCACAACACAGAACAAACAACACACGTGAATGTTATAAACAGCATACGGAAAAAAATCCAGCAGTTACATGTATAAAACCTTGATTTAGCCATCCATGCAAGAAGTTTTGCCCTGAGCTCTCAACTCCAGTCCCAATCACATTTGGCAATTTAAGAATCTGAGTCAGAGCCTTTTTCCCTCCAAGAAAGCCCAAGATAATGGTTATTAGCTTTGACTCCCAGATTGAAACATTTTGATGCTTCATATCATGCAACTTTTGTTTCCATATTTTCCTCCTCACTCAAGGGCCTGCGGCTGCAAACAAAGTGGCACAGTTTTAGCTTCAAAACCACCCTGCCTGAAAAAGGTTGAAATATAAACAGCTACCCCAGGCTTCACAGAGGACACATAATACATAAGTCCACATTGGACTATCAGAGAGTCAGAGATGGGGACAAAACTTGATACTAAAATGCAGTGCCTCAAATTCATCATCTCTAGCCACCCTACAAGTTCCCAAAAGAACTTCTCATTCCCCTTTGGTTTATTCTAGTATAAAGAGTTATTTTGCCTGTTGAAAACAGATGGAGCATTTCTACATTTTCTGCTCTCCCAGAAAGCAGGGGAGCCTGAAAGGACTGGACAGTAGGGTACTTGCACTGCTGACCTTAGCTTGTGCACTCCTCCGTGGCTTTCTCCCTGGAGTACGTGTGCACATCATCATGCTTGTTTTGTGTGAGCAGGTTTCTCATTGCAGCTAGAAGTTCACACCTGGGTCATCCCACTTGGCGGCTGGAAACATTTCTAAGTCTGACCTGACAACAGAAGTCTTGTTGGAGAAAGACAGCTCACCAGCCCCATCTAGTCCCGTGTACCAGAGACTGCGCCTGGTGTCAGCCAGCACCGGCTTCACCAGGGTCTCACTCCCATGCACTGAGCAGATTGACTGCTCTTTCCTTTCTCATCACTTGTTTTTCTAAGTTCACCTTAACAGAATTTGAAAGAATCAGCACAGGAGAGGAGATGACTTGTTCAATACACAACCACAGCTCTGCAACACAGGCATTGGCTGCTCAGGAAAGCAACCCCATGTTTTCAGCATGCAATTGATAATAAGAATTTGTGTTATTCAGCCAATATAACATCAATACTTCTCCCGCTGTTCCAAACTGCAAGGCACTTCCACAAATTTGCCTTAGCATGCTCTTGCTGTCATTCATCATATGTTGTTTAATCACTGAAAACTCCAGTTGACAAGACTGAGAGCAAGGGGGGAAGCAAGGGAAGAGGTGAAACACTCTGCCCACTAGAGATATTCCTAGAGCAAAAAGATCCTTATTGCTGATAGACAGCAAAATCATAGAATAGTTAGGGTTAGAACGGACCTTAAAGATCATCTAGTTCCAACCCCCCTGCCATGGCCAGGGACACCCCACACTAGATCAGGCTGCCCAAAGCCCCATCCAACCTGGCCTTGAACACCTCCAGGCATGGGGCAGCCACAACTTCCTTGGGCAACCTGTTCCAGTGCCTCACCCCTCTCATTGGGAAGAAATTCTTCCTTTTATCTATCCTAAATCTGCCCCTCTCCAGTTTATACCCATTGCCCCTAGTCCTATCACTACAAGCCTTTGTGAACAGGCCCCTCCCAGCTTTCTTGTAGGCCCCTTTCAGGTACTGCAGTGTGCTTTAAACGCCAAGTCCTTCAACCTAAAGCAAGCTACTTCTATTTCCTCATGAACTCCAGGTACCTTACCAAGACCCACAGAGAACTGTTTGCCAACCTGCACTCCCACCATGTTAAGCAGAAATAAGAGCACTTTTTGTAAAGTTCACAGGCAGAGATTCAGCAAGTAGTATCTGGCCCACAGAAAAAAAAAAAGGAAAAATATCATCATTGGCGTAAATTTTACATTTAAAACAGAGTCCAGTTTATGTTTGCTGTCCCTTTTCAAGGTAAAAGGCTTATAATGAGCAATATTTTGTAGCCTAAGAAATGACCTTGGGAATTAATTGGCTATGTAATAACACATGCATTTACTGTTTTAAAGAAAACAGTAAATAATACTAGGAGGGAATGAAACTCACTAGACATTTACTACTGTAATAAATACAAAGAACACTCCTACTACAGTTTTTTTTTCTCCTACCTCTACTAATACCTTTGTAGTTATATTAACCAACCCTCAAAGAATAAACATCTTCCATTGCCTTTTGGAAATGCAGATATAGCAGCATTACATCTTCGCACAAATACTACAATTTTTATTATAGTCAAAATGTCAGTCTTTTAGGACAAGTAACATACTCTTAATCTCAACTGACCAAGATGTATTTGTAAGATCACGTTGATCACGCTTAGTGTCTAAAAGCTGTTGCATTAACACAGCTCTCTGTCCCCCAAGCACAGAGATGCTTTGTATCCCCAACCACATTAGCCTACCAGAAGTCCTTCCATCACAAATGACTTCGGTCCCACTTGACTATAACAGCTACAGAGGAAAGCAAAATCCCAGTAAATGCCTCTTACCTCTCTGAAGCATCAGGCAGTCTTTCTGGATTAGGCCATCACCAAGCTCAGGCAAGAGGTTTATCTCCCTTTTCCCTCTCACAAAACGTGGCCTCATCAGGGGTCAGCTGATAATCCCTTCCCCAAGGCACTCAACAGAAACTTACAAGCTTATAATAATTTTAAATATTCTTTAGCCAGTTATGAAAATCCCTTTATGAATTACAGAGTGAGCATGTAAAGTAGAGAAACACAATACACACTCTAAGTACAGCAGACAAGGGAACAGTCCATTTCCAAGTCCAGTCAGAGGAAAACCAGATGTAGTCATACCTTAATGCAGTCCAGATAATGCCTGGAATGCTTATTAAACAGCAGAACGTCCAGCTAGTTTTGCTTTTTTGGTTTTGCTTTTCGGTCTCTTCCACCCTAGCATAATCCTATACACCCAGAACCAGAGTCGTAATTACTTGCATATCACTTTTCTCAACTTAACAATTGTCTATTATAATTACAAACAATAAGCCTTATTTCTGCCTTTCCATCACACTTCCAGCCAGTCCCACATGGCTCCATTTGTACTTGGAGACCCCACTGAGCACTCACTCCACATACCTACATCCCAGAAAAGCATCTGCTAAAGCTTCTTCTCCAGATCATGTTGTTCCCCAGAAGAAATCATCCTCTGGATGTTAGAGACAACACAAAGGAGGAGATGAATCCTACTGTTCCCATCAGAAGTAATTTTTGGAAATCAGGGCAAAATTCCTTCTTTAAGTGAATTTCACCTTCTCCACCTGTAGAGCACTCCCAAGGAAACTAAAAGTCAAATCAAACCACAAAAGACAGAAACAAATAAAAGCTGGGAAAGTACTACATTCTGAAAAGTGCTAAGTTTCCTTTTACCATCTGTGGCTATAACTCTACAGGGAACAGGCATGCTGGAAAACCAGAATAACTTTGAGTCAACAACTACATGACTGATGACATCGCAATGTACACACACATCCAGAAGGCATTGCCTCCTGCATCTCAGAAGCATTCTTCTGCTCTTGCTGATGCCCGAGTGTTTGAGCCAAAAAACTTATCAAAAAAAATAAATTCAATGTATTATTTAAACAACATTGACAAGGCAAAAAGCCGTTTCTATAAAATGCCATGTGCCATCAACAACGAATGACAAACTGAACAGAGGTTGTGAAGCAGAGAAGCATTAGAGATTACAGGGGAGGAAATGCGTTACTAGGTCTCTGGTCTGGACACAGTTCCTTTGACTTCCCACGACATCTGCACAGCATGAAGCATTCCCACTTCCTTACAAAATCCAGGATACAATGGTCACAGGTCAATTTGCTGCCCAAATGCAGACTCTCCATACCGCCACCATTTCTAGTATTAACAAGATGCTCCCCTCGGAGGATGACTGAGGTGGGACATGCACAGTTCCATATTTTCAGAGGGAGTTTTGAAGGAAAATGTCCCTAGAAATCACTGTTATCCCATGGATACATCATCCAGGCTAGCATGGTTACCAACAAGCTAGATCTGATCAACACCTGAGGCTGACATGCGGCCAGCAGAGCATTATAGGCTGATCTGCTGCAATGGTAAGAAACAAGTTACAAATGCTCAAAAATGTGATTCAGAGAAGAAAAATTGTCAGCTCAGGTCCAGAAGAACATCACTTATAGTCCTTCTCCTACCACATAGCTTCTTCAAAGAGTAATACCGCACAGCTGGCCACGTATTATGGAAGAGCTGGAACATCCCTCCACATTAGCAGGCACACTTCTCACTGCAGAGGGCAGAACAGGGTATCAGATAGACATCAGTTTGGTCTGCTGTTGCCTTTTCTGATGTTTCTCCAGATATATGCCTGCAAAAAAAGATTTTTAAAAGTCCTACAAAGCCAAACAGTCTGGAGACTACACTGGAATCTGTTAAGAACAACAGCTGAATAAGCAAAAACATTTAAATTAGGCAGCACTAAAGTTATCTATCTTTTCCTCTCCTAAATATGAACCACTTCTTCAGGTTGTAGTGTAGTTCCCGTCTATGGTTGAATCTCCTATCAATCTGCATGACACACACCCCATAGGAAAGATGACTGTCATGCCTACAGCTATATCTACTATGTTCAGGGAATGTGACACAGTACACCAACAGCTGCAAATGATGAAGTCAAAACAGTAGAGACAGCAGCCTCACTCAGTCACCCAATGCACCCTCTAGATTCACATTTTACTTAGATGGGAATTATTATGCCAGACAGCAAGGAATAATCCAATGTCACTGAGCCTCTGAGAACGCTGCTGGACCCTCTCGAAGATTGGCATGGAAACAATGCTTTTTAGAAGAAGCTTGCAGCTGCTGAAGTATTTCTGCAGCTGCTACATACTAGTCTCTGCAAGAAAATCCATTCTTCTGCTCATAAATGGCCAAACACAATAGATCAGGACTTTCAAGATGCTCTGCATGAATAGACCAAACACCTTAATGTCTCTTTCAAAGAGGTGGAATGCCAAGTTTGGACAAAAAAACTCTGTGATCACACTTGGACTTGGCCAAAACATGAAATTTTCATGCGTATACAGCACTTTCGGCTCCATGCTGACAAGGGTACATTATGCTACACAGGGTCAAGGCTCTGCAGAGCACAGGAACAGCATCATCGCAAGGTTAATGCCACCAAGCTCCCACAAAAAAAATGGAAAGCCATTTCCATGCAAGAGGTGGATTAATTGCAGGCTCTGAAGAGCAGACCTCATTCACACAGGTGAAGTGCTGCATCCTTCAGTTTCAAGATATTCAGGAACATGCTCTATGTTTCTTTCCCTACCAGGAACCCAGAGAGGAAGGAGTTTTTAGTGGTTAGAGCCCATGTCTGACAAGTGACACAACCTAAGCTCAGGCTCCTTCCCCATTTCCAGCTTCCTGTGGAAAAGGTGCAGGGCTGCAGATTGACAATCTTTCGTACAATGGGTTTTGTGGATGGGGTTTTTGATTAGTTCCATTTTGAATATTACCAGCTCTACCCATCTCCATCCCTCTATGCCTCAGTTCCTCAACTGTACTCCTCTCTCAAGGCACAGGGCAAACAGCTTATGCATTTGTTACCCACTAATGAGGACAGCCCACGCTGGCACCACTAAGGCTTCACAACCATCACATTTTGCCTCTGAGAAAATATCTGTTAAAGCTTAAAACCCCAAAACCAGCATCACCCATGCTTCAACCTTTCTCAGCCATATTAGCACCATGTTTTGCAGTTCAGATGGTGAAAAGTACTACTCAGCAGGACACTTTTTCTGTGAAAAATGACCAGACAGAAAATATGGCTTGTTTTGGAATATCTGAAACAATACAGTTTTAATAACTTAACTGTCAAAGGCTAACTGCATAAAGCTGTGCCTGGACAATAAATCCGTCAACAAAAATACCTCCAAGCAATAAAAATGTGCACTATGGTTCAACTGCAACCTTCTCTGGTATGATCGGCACCCAAAGCAGCTAGTAAATTTTCAGACACACTGTTGCCTCATGGGAACAGGAGACCATAATACAAGTAATTTCACACTACGTGTTTCAAATTAAACAGTTTTCCACTGAAGGAACCATCCCAATGGACTCCCACATGAACTCTGCAGCAATCAAGTTAATACAAAGCAAAAGAGATAAAGAAGGGCACAAAAGACAAGCTCATGAATTTGTTTTCTTTAATGTCTTTAGAAGCAGGTACTCGGCAGCATAGATTCTTCATGCTTGCTGACAGATGGCATTATAAGCTAGAACCAGTACAGTGTACATGCACAGGAATAAACTGGGTCTGAGGTGCTATTAAATTCAGAACTGCCAAGTATGGAGCAAATAGCAAGCTAAATCACCAGTGACTTCAGGCTGAAGGTACAATTATTCGAGTGTAAATACAATGCTTCTTTACTTGTATTTGCTGTGTCTGTCTCTCTGAGTTATCCCACTGTACCTTCCTTTTTCTTCGCACTATGGTGTATCGGATTAAATCCAAGTTGTGTTTCAGTTTGTTTAGTGACCTTGGCTGTGTTTAAGGTGTCAGGTTGGTATCTGCACAGACTGGTATCTGGTTTTGCAACTTTGAGAAGTTGTGACTTGCGCGGCACCCAAGTATCTGTTTTGTGACTTTGGCTGTGATCAAAATACATACTGCATTTGAATTCACCCTGGGAGATTTGTTGGTCTCCGATTTGCCACACAGATATTTAAAGAACCCTTCTTGCCCACCCTTTTCAGCTGTGCAGCCTGGGGTGGGCCCTAACACTACTGGTGCCAAAAGTGGGGTGTAACACCAAGCACTACTTTTGGAAACAAATAAAATTGCCAATTTGTTAAAGTCTGTCACCCACCCAATGCAGAATTATACAGCAGTCAGCAATTTCCTGGCAATACAGGTCAAGTTAAATTTAACTGAAGCTATCAGTTAAACTATCGTTGCAATGTTATTTTACACTCCAGATATTTTTGTGAAATCATTACATTCCTCTACATGTTCATGTAGCTGTAATACTAATTTTAGGTGTGTAGAAATAGAGGGGACATGTCCATCCAGGATATAAGTTGCTCAGGAATTTTAAGGCTGTGTGCAGTCTTGAATATGGTTACGAACAGCACTAATGGCACCCTATGCTACAAAAGCGTCAGTCAGTACTGTGGAGAGCCCTGAGACAGGGAAGAACGCTCAAACAGCCTAGAAACAGACAAAACATGGTCCTAGAGTAATGACTGAAGGGGAACTTCTGCTCTGTGCTAAAAGAACTGGAGGGAAGGAAAGCAACTTTGACTATTTCTCCATTCAGTAAGGAAGCAGGATATTTGTGCATATTCCAAAACATGGAGAATTAAACAAATGTAAAAAAAAAAAAAAAGATGAAAAGATACACGCCTCCACCTCCAGTTATCCTCATAAGCAAAACAACCTGAAGGCTCCTAGATGATATGAGTTTTCTTTTTAAGCTAAGATCTCCAGTTAAAAAACAAAGGTAGCTTTATAAGGAAGGTCTGCCAGATAAAATGCAGCAAAAAGACATTCCAGGTAATCACAATGTGATATGATACTGTTTTCACCAGTTTAGTGGAGAAGTACCATCTTCTCAGGACTCAAGGGATAGCAGTCCTTTGTGGAAGGCTGTGGGACTATGGCCATCTTGGTAAGAAGCTGAAAACCAACTTGTCAAGTTCTTTCTGGTATATCCAATGCCAATGCTCAGTTCCGAAAGGCCAAAAACTAATCAGGCAAAGAAAGTTAGTTCCTCTAGCCTTAAAGCCTGGTTGGGCAGAAAGTGCCCTGGCAAGGCAGTATGAAGGAAGACTTAACCCTTTTTTTCAACAAGCTCTGAAATACCTCTTTAAGAGAAGTACTTTGGTGAGCCTTTCACACAGAAATCTGCCATTAGTCTTATAAAGCAAGAGCCAACATAGCAAATCTCAACCTAGCAACGTTTAAGTTGCATAAAACCTGTCACAGTACTACAAAAAAGGTGCCTTTGCTTGTAATGGAGAAAATACTTGGCATGCTCCACTTTATGGAAGAATCAGCTTCAGCCAGAAGGCTGAAGCTATTCACATAGATAGTACCTCTCTGAGACCAGAAGCTGTGACCAAGTTAAAAGAAAACTGGTCTTGGCAGGAAAAAAAAAACAACTCTTGATCAGTACAGCTGAGAAAGGCAAAAAAAATATTTATAGCAATACACACTGTTTATTAAGTTAACGACTAGACTAGCACCCATGCAGGTAGAGAGGTAGAGATCTATGGAGCAAATGCTCTTTGTTTGGACATGGAGAATTTCAACTTATCATTGGGCATTTCTCACCCATCAGAAAATCCCATCCCTAATCCCCTTAACATGCCATTCTTGCATTTATCTTATGGCAAAAAAAAGAAAAAAAAAGAAAGAGTCCTTTTCCACCATGCTGTCCTTTTGTACTTAGATATAGGAATTTAAGTCCAGATGTTACCGCCAACAAAAAGATATGCTGATGATGTAAATTTCCATCAAAAGGATGATAATGTAAAGGAGCTTTGCTGACACAAATACACCAGAGCAATCTTTGTAACGGAGGTCAGTCCATAGCATGACAGGACATCAGTTCAGAAGATCAGAGTATAAGCCAACCTTTCCTGATGTCACAAGGTGGAGGAAGAGGTGTGAGAAGATTGAGCAATTTGTGTATAGCTATAAGAAGAACTAGTCAGAGCTGGAAATGAAAATCATCTCTTGAAATCCAGCTTAGTGCATGAGCTACAAGACCACTTTCCTATGAAAGCACGTATTTAGTGAGAGTGTCATTAAGAGCATCTCAGGTACATACAGAAATATCTGCTGTGGTGCTTGTCTTTTATGAAGGAGAGGGAGGAAGAGGAGTGATCCTACAAAATAAATCACATAGAAATAAAAAATAGTCAAGATTCAGGGGATGATGTACATTGAGAAATAAGGAAGTGAAGAGGATGCACAAACACATCAAGTAGCCTCCTCTTGGCTTGGTTGTCTTAAATGGATCCCCAGTTTTTCTCTTCAATCAGTTTGCCTCCATAACTCTTCCACCTTTATCCCCTGTTCTTCAATTTATTCCCAGTTCATGAACAGGGATGAATTTTGTCCTCATCCATCCACATATGCTCAGTTCACGCTGACTTTCACAAAATCTCCCTCTACTAATGGACTTGCTTCATAGCAGTTTTAAATCTGTCCAGAGGGAGGAAAAGAAAAAAAAATTGAGCATAGAAGCTTACCAGGCAAACACTTGTAACTGTTTTGTTGCTGCCAGGAATTATTGCACCTTTAGGGGAAGCAAAAGCCAATAAAAGCCTGGAAACAGTAAGACTACAGCAGAAAGCATAGAAAAAATAAATGTGTATAATATTATTGTATGCAACCAGAGAGCCACTTCTCTGAGACTGTCAAAGGATTTTCACAAAGAGATGGAAAGGTTTATCCCACTTTTTGATACAGAGAAGCCAATCAAAGGATGATAGAGAAGATGACTTGGAAAATAACATGCTTAATCCTATTAAAATTAATGAGATTTCACTCTGGTCTCCACACACAAGCTGTAGCAGGAGTTTAACTTAAGTGGATTTAAACCCAGATTTAGTTAAAGTGCTGCAAAGTCTCCTCAAGCCAAACAAATATAAATCCAATACAACTATGCAGGCAAAATCCGATGCAAATTTCATCAGATCACTTATTTTTCTCCGTCCTTTTACTTTTTAATAAAATGGATGCAAACCCAGTGCAACTCCTGTATCTGAAGTATGCACTAATGTGTTTCACTAAACTATTGCATAAGCAGTTCTCCAGGACTGGCATCAAGTCAACTGGAGCTCAGGGAAGGCAATTCCAGTACTCTCCTGGACAGTCAGAGGCCAGAGGGCCATAATTAACAGCGATGGTTGCGAAGAGGACTTGCTGAATGTCTCAATGAAAAAAATGTCTGTGCCCTTGTACACAGACAACCTTCCCTTCCCTCTCTGTGTATTAAGGGAATAATGACAGTAGCTATGGGAGCTTAGACACTTCACAGACACATCTGCAGAGCACAATTTATTTGTCCTTTAGTGAACACAGCTCAACTGAGACTCTCCAATCAAAGGTGATAGGAGCTGTGGCAATCAATGTACAGAGGCATGCAACTGCAAACCACACCGCCTGCAGAGACCTAACTTCCTGCTGAAATGGATGTCCCAGCTGGTTCCTCAAGCAGATGCAAGATGTACAGATAGACTCTGGGTCCTGCCACATGCATTAGGGAATAGTCCTGCTCCTGCAAATAAGTACGCATATCCCTGGCTGTCTGCCCTGTGTTCCCTTTTTTTCATTCCACATTGGGCACATAAACAAGTGCCCAATGTGCTTTCCAAATGGTTGACAAGTTATCACATGAACTGGGAGGAAAGGATGTGATGGATACTCCAGGCTCACAAACTGTTGTTCCAAAGATCTCATATTTTGTAAAGTGCATTTGAAAATTAGCTCCCCCACCACAGTGATGCAACCGTGGGGGGACTATGTTTCAGTTCCACCCTTCCCCAGTGACACTGCACAGCACCAACTCGTTGTTAGTGCAGTAGTACCCCCAACTCTCAGCACTGACATCCAAATTCTGATTCTTGAGGCCAAGCCCATGACTGCAAAGAAAAACAAGGCCAGCAGAGCAACGGAAGACTGCCAGAAGTTTTGGCACCAATGCTGTTCAACATTCAAAATTGCCCAGGGGAAACCTCATTTCAGTTATAAAGAGCACTATAAGAGCACAGCAGAGCCATCAGCCAAATGCAGAGTTTCTGTGAACCAAAGCAACAAGGAAGCCAGACAGCGCAACAGCAAGCAGCTATGTGCTGCTCTACACATCAACAACACAAGTGTTTCCACTGAGCATTATAACTCACCTCTGCAGTTCTTGCCACTTATTTTTGTTGGATAAGTTGTTCACAAGAACATGCTGCAATGTCCATGCAGACACTCCTTCAAGAAGGGAGACCTGTACCACATCAGAGATATTTTCTCATCTCCTGGATGAACTGCTGTACCACAGACACCCTGGGCACCATGGAGACCTCCTTGGATTGCCAGCAGTCAAAACTGGAGAAGCTGTGACCAACATTTACAAAGTGCACAAACAGCTCCTGCTTGCACCCATTTTCAGCACTGCTACTGTCCCTGCAGCACCAGCATCATCCTTGCACCTCACCTGTCAAGTTATAAGCTCCACTCATTCCTCAAAGTCTAAGTTGTACAAATGGATCCACAACTTCAGTCCAATGGAGCAGAACTGACAGAAGGAATGTGTTAAGTGCTTGCTAGAGTCCAGAGGAAAAGGATTCAATCACAGTTTACTTCACAGGACTTCCTTGCTTCCTAGTCAAAGACAACAGCTTTTTTGGAGTCCCTCCCAGACCCAAACAGACTGAGTATCATTGGTAAGTGAGGTATGACAAAGGGTTACACCTGCAGAACAGCCTGGAAGCTGGGAAGGGAAGTAACCTTGCTGAGCCAGAACAGTGTCAGATGGCATCCACCAAAAGTGCACACAGCAGGGATCTGGCTGTCCGAATCCTTTTAAAGGTAGAAGGGAAAAAGACACAAAGATAACTAGTTTGGCTCCAAGGAGTTTCGTCCAGCAATTACTGTGTTGGGGTGGGTGAAGGCAGACAGAGTATCTTACTTACCATGCAAGTGAACTTTGTACCAGCTCTGTGTTCGTATGGATGAACACCTCCTTCTAAAAGGCATCCAATCCCAATTTAAACAATTCAAATGGCTAGCTAGTGTGAATTAGTATTGCTCTACAAGAGAGCCACAGCAACGTGCAGCAGCTGAGGATCTGCACACAAGTGCTAGTGAACTGGCTGTGTTTTCCTCTGATTTTCCCTGTGCAAACCCGCTCTTGCTATTAGAAGACTAGAACACAAAGGAACAATCAAAGAGCAAAATCAGCCTGAAACAGACATTAGCAGTGCCTGAACATGCTTGGATGTGGGGTCCGGTGATGAGAACAGAAACAAGTCAGAGCAGATGGATCTGAACGTTGCTGTTCAGCAGATGCATGCAGGCAATACAGAAGATCTCCATAGGGAGAAAAGGGCTGTAAGGAAATGCACGTGGGTGACACACAGCTATCCACGCAACTGCTCAAACTGATAAACCCAGAATCACTCAGAACATGCACATCAGCCAGGATGAAGTAGCAGCAGCCAAAAAACACCTGGTTTGTGATAACACAGGAGAGCAACAAGTTCATTGTTCCTGCATTCAAGTCCTCCATAAGTTTTCAGTGCAAATATACTGACATGAACTCTTGCTGGATATCCTTTATGGTGCTTTCAGCTTACAAAACTGTGCTCAAGAGGGGATGATGACCTATAGTCCTCCTTCACTGGAGGCTGGGAAATCGTATGGCCATTTAAAAGAATGATTGGAGGGAGGATCTGGGGAACTACAGGCCTATCGGTCTGACCTCGGAGCCAGGCAAGGTCACGGAGCAAATCATCGTGAGTGCTATCACACAGTACACACAGGACAACCGGGTGCTCAGGCCCAGTCAACATGGGTTTATGAAATGCGGGTCCTGTCAAACTGACGTGATCTTCTATAACAAGGTTAACTGCTTCATGAATGAAAGACAGACTGTGGAATTAGCAGGTTTTTAAATCCAGCAGAGAATTTGCAATTGAATCAAAAAATAGAGATGTCTGCACTGACATGCTAAGAGGCAAATAGCTGGGTATTTCCCCCAGAAAAGTACTAAAAGTATATATATATTTATGTATATACACCGGAACCAAGCAGCAACATGCACGCCAAATACATTAATACACTACAGGTGCGAAAGCTAATAAAAACTGACAGATTCCTTTCAAACTATCTATTACCATCTAATGGACTGCATTAACATATATAGTAGTGGAAAATTCTGGTAGGTAGGTAAGATTAATACAGAGATACATGTACTTTTGAGAGAAAGACACTTCATCAACATGCATGTTATAGACTAGTTTTCAAAGCTGCAAATTCTCTGACATCTAAAGGGTACCTAATACTTACTTATCAGCAAGTTTATCTCACTCAGCAAGGCTGCAACCATGCTCAATGTGGGGAGGATTAGTATCCCTAAAAGTTTTTTCCTCCAGTAAACAGTCAACTACTCCTGTTATCAGGAAACAAGAGTGTTATCGCATGACCAAGCCTGGCAGGGATTCAGACAGCTAACGGGTAAGACTTACCTGACAGGATCCCGAGACAGGATTTTGCATTGCCAGTCCTATAAGACAAAGTTTGGGAGACAGCAGAGGGGAAAGTTAAGGGATTCACCGAATCCACCAGAACAAGATCCACTGCAACAGGACATCCCCACAGGACGCTCCATTTGAGAGCGTGGTCAAAGAGCAGAATTTATTCTTCCTACCGTTCACCGGGTTCCAGCCGACACCTCGCCCGGTCCAACCTACCGAAAACCTTCACTTCGGGAACGACGAGGCCAAAATTACAGCAGTACGACACCACACAAAGCAGGATTCCGTTTGTAAGGGTAATCCCAATCACACTCGCTCGACATTAATTATTCAGACGCAAGACACGTTACCTATCTGCGGTGCGGGCCGTTAAGGGGGAGCCGCAGCAGGCGCCGGACGTTCCGGGCGGTCCATACGGCCCGACGCTCCGCCACTCCCCCCGCGCAAACGAAGCCGAGCTCCCTCCGCCCCCAGAACGAAGCCGCCCGCGGGCTCCCACGGGCCCCCGAGCCACTCGCGGGCCTGTGGGCGGCTCCGGCCGCCGGGAACGGGCGGGGCCCTGCGCGCGGCACCGCCCCCTCCCCTCCCCCGCCCCGGAAGCGGCACCGCCCCGGAAGCGGCACCACCTCCCACCCCCCCGTCCCCCGCCCCGGAAGCGGTGCCGCGCGGGGCCGGGAGGTGGTGTTGGGCTGGGAACCGCCCGCGTAAAGGATGCTGAACGCACCCCGCGGCTGAAGAGCCGCGTGTTTTCGCGGTCGGGGCGGGATGCGCGCGTGAGGAGCTGTAGTCGGTTTGCGTTCTTCTAAACTTCCCTCACCAGAGCTCCAGCATCCGCCACCTCCGCGTGCAGTGGCGCGGCAGCAGGAGTGGCTTTTTTTATAAAGCTCAGTTTAACGTCATAGAATCATAGAATCACCAGGTTGGAAAAGACCCACCGGATCATCGAGTCCAACCATTCCTATCAAACACTAAACCATGCCCCTCAGCGCCTCGTCCACCTGTCCCTTACACACCTCCAGGGAAGGTGACTCAACCACCTCCCTCGGCAGCCGGTTCCAGTGCCCAATGACCCTTTCCGTGAAGAATTTTTTCCTAATGTTCACCTTAAACCTCGCCTGGTGGAGCTTGAGGCCATTCTCTCTCGTCCTGTCCCCTGGGAGAAGAGGCCAGCACCCTCCTCTCCACAACTTCCTTCGACGCATTTTGCCCATGTTTTCTGCAAGCAAATGTCACAGACTTTTTTTTTTTTCAACGAGCAGAGGGAGAGCGGCTGGATTAGTTGAATCCACACTTCCATAGTTGCCACCAAGAAGGAGAAATTACAAAAATGTACAGTTTAACAGCTTCTTGCTACCCTGGACTGCAAAAAACAAGAGCTGTTCACCTTCCCTGGAGGTGTTTAAGGCACGGGTGGACGAGGTGCTAAGGGGCATGGTTTAGTGTTTGATAGGAATGGTTGGACTCGATGATCCGGTGGGTCTTTTCCAACCTGGTGATTCTGTGATTCTGTTTACTGTAATCTAAGCATAACTTTTCTCATATAAACTGTGCAAGTCTGGTTTGCTAGATGTGATAGTCCACTGGGAACAGCATTGTTCAATCAGAGAATGCTGCTGAATTAAATATTGAATCAAATAGCAGAAATCAGCTCCTCGTTGATTGTTTTAATATTTTTAGTGCTATTGCCTATGCCAAAAGTTGGCACATCAGCAGCCCACAGCTGCTTGGAGTGGAGTTCTGAAGCTTTTATATACCACATTATGTACATACATATACAACACATATATAATATACAGGTCTGAAACATTCTGAAGCATGGAGCAGATTTCATGAAATGTCAGAACATGCAGGACTTCCTTTAAGATACTGGTGCTGGTTTTAGAACAAGCACACTATCTCTTGAATTTGGCTCCCTTGGGTTTTTTCCAGCTTGCCCGAAGAAGAATCATCAGTAAAAGATGCAGAAAACAGAATTGTGCACATACAGATGCAGTCCTTACTGTAAGATGCTTTACATAGTGATTTCTGGCACTGAAAATATAAGGAAGGAGCACTTGCTACTGCAAATCATGTAAGGATTTCAGGTGCTAATCTGACTATAGATAAAAGTGATGCTGAAATTCTTCACACATCCCAATGTAATTTTAAAACACACAAATTTGCTTTTCAAATTTGAGCATCGAGGAGGAGGAATTGTTACGATGATCCACCAGTTAATTAAAAGTAGTCAAAATGTACAGCTGGCCAGCACTCCATATTAAGGACTCAATTTAAAGCATGTCTGTTTGTATATATTGTAGAGATAAATCATTCCATCATTCATGTAAGATAGTGAAATCTACTGAAATATTCCCTCTCCTCCTTTCAAGAGAAGAAGGAAAGGAGAAGGAAGCTCTGGAATTTAAGATAATTAGAAGAGGCAGTTGAAGTGGGAAGGAGGACTGTCTGATGTAGAACAGATTATCTGGCAGGACAAAGCGCAACGATGAGAGGAAGTAATGTGAAGCTGTTCAGCAAAGCAGGAGGGCACACAGGCTTTAGGGTTGGTGTAGTGGGGAACAAGAACATTTCTGGGAAAAGCAGTCCCAGGAGAAAAAAAATGGACATGGAGAAGCCCAGATGTGGAATGGGAAAGCACAAGCACTGAAAAAGCTGAGAACACACAAAGAGAATAAGATGTCATGAATGTGCCCTCGCTCACCTTTCCCTTACGATGCACGGAGAATGTCAGTCAGTCAGGCCGGCCATTTCCTCTGAGAATCACAGAGGACATGATTTTGAAGTGTTTAGAGATCTTTGCAACTTTACGTGCCTCCTGTGAAAAAACTGCTGCTAATGAATGCTTGCAATAGCAAGTTTTCATAAACTGTAAATGAGGGCTAAGCCAATGTTGAGCTTTCAGTTGGTTTGTGTCTATTCCAGATTGTCAGTAGAGCAGAGATTATGGAATGTAATGAAATGCTGACAAAGGGGATAGGGCTGGAGGTGCAGGGATGGAGATTTTAGGATGTTAGTGTAAACAGAAATAGCTCCAATATAGTGAAGCTATGTCCCAAACATTAGCCCATTCAGGGATTTTGCACTGACTGAGCTAGAGATCAAAACTAACGTCTGTGTTTAAGGAATAACACACTTCTCTTTTAATAACTGGGATAGGGAATATTTGCTCTTCTGGACTATTCACATAAACTTAGCCAGTTGATGCAATGCAAAGAGTAGTCACATATCTGCTATTATGTCTAAGAAAAGATGGAACTACATCCCTTAAAACACTTAGAAGATTGAACCTCTCTGCCCTGCATCATAATGGCCCTTCCTGTCCAGTGCCAAGAAAGGTTCCCAGCCTGCTTGGGTGAGCTGACCCCCTGGTAGCATCATCTCTCCAACTCTGCTTGTGGTAGATACTAGCTCCTATAACAGAGTTTTAACTTGGTGTGGACCAGATTCACCTCTGGTATAATTCCAGTCTAATTAAGCAAAGAACCTATTTAGCCTGCTATTATTTTTTTCCATAACCATCATTTCACAGAGGACATGCTTCTGCCAACTTTCAGGCTGTGATTAGGAAAGAATCTGGTTAGAAATTTTGACAATATACTTGCAGAGTACTAAATGCCATTGAACATGATCTGTAAATACTTACACTTTGCATGGTTTGCATGCTGTCATCTGCTGGGCTGAATAGAGTACTAATAAAAATCACATTGTGAAAAAAATAGTCCGCACTGATTCTTTGGAGGTGTTTTATTAAATATGTTGGTGTGATAAGGAAATACTTTCCTTGGGAATCACATCTCTCCAAAATTTCAGTGCTGGAACAGGCACTGTTGCTCTGTGGAACTGAGGCCGTACACAGTGCAAGAGTGCAGGCTTTCCTGGCAAGGAGCCCTAGGCTAACACAAGGTACATTTTAGTTGGGAGAGTCCTTCTTCTCCAGCAGGAGTAGTACTTGTGGCCAACTGTACAATAGCTTGCTTTGGCATGACAGGCTTGAATGGACTTGGCCACAGTTGCTTTCTCGTCTTGCAGATTTCCCAGCCCTGAATTTAGTCCTACCCAATCATGAGTCTGTCTAGTTCTTGTAATTTTGAGCCTTTTCCAAGCATTGTAGATTCCTCAGTCAAGATACTGCATGAGAACCTTAGGTATCATTTTAAAATGCCTTTTATGTATGTGAGGAAATGTCTGGAAACATGAAACAAGTGTCCCTAGAAGTGGAAACATGCGTAAACATATCTCAATTTTAGTGAGCTGTGCTCCTCATATTTGAGCACAGAGATTCCCATCCACTGACAGTAGTCACTTAAAAGTCAAAGTTCATAATTAAAATCCCAAGTGCCGTTGATAAACTTATTTTAAAGCCAAGTCTCATGTAATATCATAATTGTAGAAATATGCACAAAAATAAAGAATTGGTCACAGGGACAGAAAATCAAATTAGCTGCATGTTGAATTATTATAAATGATTAAATACATGCAAACAGCTAAAAATTATCTTCTCCACAGAACATTACAACCACGGATATAACATTACTCTATTACATTACTCAGGACCCATCATGATGCTTCAGTTATGTACAGACTCCTACAGCTGTCACACTGATATCATGTTACTGTAGCTTCATCATGAAAAATGGATATCATGCTTTGCCAGAAATTCTGCCTCTCTGAAGCAATGGGAATCTCTGAAGCACAAGTTAAAACATCCATTAACTCCTCACAGCTAAGAAGCAGCATGAAAGATATTTCCATCAGATGTGTATTGTACCTGACGTCATGGCACAATATGTTGCAAAGTCCTGTACCTAACTATCTTTCTCCTTACTGGCTAGTATTGCCTCCTGTCGCAGCTCCTTGCTTGGCTCATCATCCTTGATGGAGTGGAAGAGAAAAGTACAGGCTGAGAGCAGAGGGAAGCTGGGACTGAAGAGAGCCGGACTGTGCTTTTGACTGGATTCAGACAAGTTCTGAGGCATCCCTGCATAGAAAGAGGCAAGCCATTACAATCTGTACTTGTAGCTTATTTTTTCTTTAAATTAAAAAAATCACACAGCAGCCTAAATAGTGGAAACACTGATGGAAGAACAGGGTAGCTGCCCTAGTGTTACAACACATACATGAACACCTACCTTTTTAAACAAGGGTCTATGCACCGTCCACAAAAGCTGGAAGACAACAATGCATGGTGCCATTCTCCTCCTGAGATCAGGTACAGTCAGAGTAAGAGAAGGCAGTTAACCAGTAACATACTTTCCGGTGCTTTGTTTCATAAGTGACAATATGTTTGACATCAAATGAGCTGATTATGGATTTTTAACCTGTCCATGTAGGGGGCATATTCCCACCAAGGGATTCAGAAACTTCCCCAGGGCTGGCAGGAGAAAGGGCAGCAGGTGGCAGCAGTCACAGTGGGGGACACTCCAAGTGCCATATGAAAGTTTCATCTGGAGGCTGCCCTGGACACTGTGTGTTTTCCAGCCTCCACCCAGGAAGCCCAAGGACTGCCAAAAGCCTCAAAGGAGTGGGGTGGTGGAAGGAGGTTGCCTGAACACCACTGAGGAGTTGGACTGATTGGAAAGCAGGCTAGACAAGGAGGTGCATGCACATATCCAAGGGTGGTTTGGGGACTGACTCCCTTTTCCAGACCTTGCAAGGAAGCAGAGAAGGGTTAAAGCTTCTTCTCCTCACTGCTTTTTCTGCCTGATTAACCTATTACCTGTCAGCCAAAATGGATGTCTTTGATATAAGCCCATCCTTATGCCACTTCGGTGACAGAGCTGAAGTCACTCTGTAAAGCCCCAAGACCAGCACGCAGTCAGATGCCTTAAGGCTTTCTTTGACCTTCTCTTCAAGACTTGACCTCATGCCAGAAGCAAAGGAACCACATTCCATTCACGCATGTGCTTCTCGGCAGTCCACAAGCATGCTCAACAGCTGGCTAAGGAGCATTTTCCTTCATGCTGGCATCCGCTGGTGGGAAACGTGCCCCATCATTTGACAGTAACATGCTCCAGTCTGGGCCTAAGCCTCCCAAACACATGCACACACACATGCACAAGCAGACAGGTAGGAAGGTGTGCACTGGATGCATGTAGAAATAAGGAACATGGGGGTAGAGAGGGACTCCACACCACCACCACCTCCTCTGGCTGCACCAAGTCTCATGCACATCTCAGCAAAGCAGCTGCTAAGAAACACGGGGCAGTCCAAGGGGACAGTGTATGCGGCACCATTGCCTCACGAACTGTTGCACACTTCTCAGACAAGCTGGGACCTTTTGTACTTGTCCCACCCTGCTCTGCAGCACAGTTGCAAAGTGGTCTGAGTTTCATACTGCAACTTGAACTGTTTGGGAGGCTCCCCAGCCTGCTGGTGTCATGGCAAATGGACTTTCTCTGGTATGTACACTCCCTGCAAAGTTCACTTTGCACAGACTATGCTGAAAAACAGACTGTTAGCAGCTGCTGGTTGTATCCGTCACTTTCCTTCTGCTCTGGTACATCCTTTTGCCCCTTTGCTCCATGCTGATGCCTTCAGAACTAGCAAAGTGCTTTTCAGAGTGCTCTTCAAAGGACTTGATTTTATGGCTGCAGTATGATCTCTGATCAGAGCATCTCTTCTGTCCCTTTCAGACCGGCAGAAAGTGTGCTTTGCCTCTGTCCTAGCAACTAGGTAATTTAACTTTGAAACCTAATGATAATGACTTTTAAATGTCAGTTGTTTAGAGGTGGCAACCAGCTGCTCAAACCTGCGAAGACACTACTTTTCTCTTACCCTGTAACCTCACAACTAGATAGTGGTTTGAACAATAGAAACATCTCCAAAACATACGTACACAAAAATATATCCATGTCCCTAAATCATCAGTGGACAGATATGTGCTTTCTTTGGCTTCATATGCTTTATTTTTATTAAGATGGCAGACTGATCGTGAATGCACCAGCACTACCTAACACAGCAGCAAACTGCAAGTATCTACATGTCCATATTAATGGGGCAAAATATAGAGTCGTAGAATGATAGAATGTTTTTTGTTGGAAGGTACCTTAAAGATCATCCAGTTCTAACCCCTCTGCCATTGGCAGGGACACCTTCCACTAGATCAGATTGCTCAAAGCCTCATCCAACCAGGCCTTGAACAACTCCAGGCATGGGGCATCCATGACTTCTCTGGACAACCTGTTGCAGTGCCTCACTACCCTCACAGCAAAAGAAATCTTCCTGATGTCTCATCTAAATCTTCCCATCTTTCATGTTAAAACTGTTACCTTCAGATTATCACTGCTCTCCTAGATAAAGAGCCCAGCCCCCTTTTAGTACTGGAGGCTGCTGTAAGGTCTCCCTAAAGCCTTCTCTTCTCTAGGCTGAACAACTAACTCTCTCAACTCTCTCAGCCTGAGACTGACCAGCCTGCAGTTCCGTGGGTCTTTTTTCTCTCTTTTTTTTAAAAAAAAATGGGAGTTATGTTTCCCCTTTTCCAGTCAGTGGGAATTTCACTGGACTGCCATGATTTCTTAAATATGACAGCTAGTGGCTTAGCAATTTTATCTGCCAGTTCCCTCAGGACCCATGGATGCATCTCATCAGGTCCTGTAGACTTGTGCACCTTCAGGTGGTTCTTGCACCTGATCCTCTCCTGCAGTGGGCCAGTCCCTATGTTTGCCTTCTGCTACTTGCATGGTGTGGCTTGAGCCCTCACCAATGAAGACTGAGGCTGAAAATGTCATTGAGTACCTCAGCCTTCTCCGTATCCTGGGTAACCAGGTCTCCTGTTTCCTTCCGGAGAGGGCCCACATTCTCCCTAGTCTTACTTTTATTGCTGATATACCTATAGAAGCTTTTCTTGTGGTCCTCAGTGTCCTTGGCCAGGCATAATTCTCTCTGGGGTTTAGCTTTCTTAACCTGATCCCTGGTTGCTTGGACAATTTCTCTGTATTCTTCCCAGGCTACCTGCCCTTGCTTCCACCCTCTGTAGGCTTCTTTTTTGAGTATACGTTTGTCCAGGAAGCTTCTTGTTCATCCATGCAGGCCTCCCGGCAGTTTTGCCTGACTTACTCTTAGTTGGGATGCATCACTGCTAAGCTTGGAGAAGGGGATCCTTGAATATGAACCAGCTTTCTTGAGAAGAAAGAAGACTTTAAGGAGGAGTTGTTGAATCGGTCCATAAGAAATATTCTTACCGCAAAGTCCACAAAGTCTCATGGGTCTGTTATGGTGTTCAGACAAAAATTTGGTTTTTTGTAAAATAGAAGAGGATAGGGAAGGAAGAAAAGGATGCAGATAATAATAATAATCACACTGTACTGTCTGACAACGGTGCCAGAGGGCAGCACAATACTTCCAGGTAGTTCCACAAAGTCCTTACAACCTACAGGGTAGTATCTACCACTATCAGTCATAAGGCATGGGCTGGATTACTTGGCCATAGGCCCATTCAATCTAAGTACTTTTTGATACAACCATGTACAAGGACAAACATCAAGAAATAGGAGTTTCATCCCAAGCTGGCAAGAGGTGATGTGGAGGAGAGAAAAGCACATGCTGCATCTTGGAGAGGGTAATGGTGAATATGATAAAACACAAACTGAACACAGACATGGAACCTTGCAAAATACCTAGCAAAAACAGCTAATAAAACTTTGGGGTGAGTTAATAAAAGCTCTTTGTTGTTACAGAGGAAAAACTCTATTTTATTGGGTACTAAAAATTATGATTGGGATGGCAGTAGCTGTGTAGATTGACGACTCTAGAGGGAAGAGGTGATAGGACACAAAGCCAACAATTCGAATAAAGTTTCTTTTCTTGCCTTTCACTCTCATGAGCAAAAAAACCCCAATTACAACTCCTCACTTGGAACAAAAAACATTACAACTAAGTGACTGGTCTCTCTATTTCCCCAGCTCCTTTCTTTGTGGATAATAACCCAGTTCAGCAGCTGTTAGGTCCTTCAGGCCAGTAACCTTAGCTAGACATTTCATACTGAGAGAGAAAGCGCAGCAGGTGAGGAGAGGCGCAGGTGACTTGGGAGTTCATATAAAAGATCTGTGTGTACTAAAGAGCTGTGCAGAGAGGGAGCACAGGAAAAGGAACCTGGGAATTATTCAGGGCAGGCAACTGGTGATCAGAGCCATGAGTCGTGTCTGTGTGTTAGGCACTCTTTGGTGCTTCACAAGTATCCCATCAACAGTGAGAAACAAGAAGGGACTTGACATCCCTGATGTTGCAAAAGCATAGCAAAAAAAATACATAATCACAACAGGCAGGAAAAACCCTTAAGCAAGCAAATATACTTGCAGGCACTTTTTGTCTATCAGTATGAAACAATATGGCCACATGCCACTTCTCTGCTCACAAGAGCCCAACTAGAGCAAGTTTCATGACTCCTGTCCAGAGAAAACATTCACAGCTGGCATAGAAAACAAAGCAACCAAACCATTGACACTGCACGGGTTCCCTAGTTCCTCTTGATCTGAGGCTGGCACCATACTATTTGAATTAATAAGGTACTGAGTGCAGTCCTAAACCCTGAATGCTTGCACAATGCATTGAGCAACAGCATAACACACTGAAAAAAATCTGTCATTGCTGGCGTATGAGCTGAATGAGTGAAATATATGGCCCTCCGCTCATTAATGACTAAGTGTGGCAACTGTCTTTCACTATGTCACTCAAGCCATGTCAAACCATCACCAGACCAAGCAAGTTAGACAATACTTCAATCAGTTCACGGTGTTGCCCAACATGCTGGATAAACCTCCCTCAATTTTTAGTAGATCACAAACCATTTTTAGTAGGTTTTAACTTTCCTACAGTAACATAGAATTTCTGGTTTAGTAGACTAGAGAGCAGAAGGGGAAGTGAAGGCTGAAGTTCTGTAAGAGAGCGCCAGCACCCTTCAAAGAAATAACTACATTTCAGAGATCATACTCACGGATTTCTACCACAGCTTGCAGCCTTCCCTTTAAAAGGGCTAGAGTCTCTAAAAGAGCCAGGGAAGACACTTGCTCACTGGGTATCTTCCACAAAGAAAGGTATTGCTCAGCTCTCGTGCTTAGTGCAGTGAAGTACTTCCCTTTTGGTGTTTGCAGAAAGAGCAGGTGGGCCTCAAGAGCTGCTGAAAACTGATCTGGGAAATGGTATAGTTTATACCCTTTACACTAGTTCAGGAGCTACCAAGATCAGCTCCACAGTTGCCCCACCCATGGAGTTCCAGAAGGAGTCAGTTATTATTGTTAGGCATCCTGAGATGCCTGCTTGCATTCTGCCTCCAGAATGACCATGTGCTGATGTTGCTGCAAAACATGGGGTTATTCAACATTCTTCCTGACATCTGCTAGCTTGATGTCAACTGCTTGCTAGGTGCCAGGAGACATTACTCACCACAAGAGAATTAAAATTGCTATTGGCCATATTTTTTGCAGCTGGGCTTTAAAACTGGTTTCATTTTGCCAAGGGTTTGTGTTGTCAAGCTGCTTTTTGTCTTTTTGGTTCTTCTTATGTTTCATTTAAGCTGGTTGTCACTGTATACACTCAGAGCTACTTATCTGAATATTCAGATGCATGTGAGACCGTCGGAGCTTGTCCCTCTGGACATATTGGTAATGTACCTTACGTACCTCCATTTTACCTGCTTGCATTCCTGGGTCACGTACCCAGTACAAATGATCACATAGGCTCTTGAAGTGGAGGGTGAACCACCTACATCAGAGCAAGGGCAGAGGCAGCAGTGGCACACATGCCATATTACCACAACACCCACGAGAACAGACAGGAGAGTCATAGTTGTAGGAGACTCTACTGAGGGGGACAGAGGATCCAATATGTTGAGCAGAGACCACTCACAGAAAGTCTGCTGCCTCCCAGGAGCCTGAGTAAGGGATGTTGCCAGGAATCTTCCCAACCTGGTGAGGCCTACAGACTACTACCAGAGGAACCAATGGGAGCCTTGTGGTCAGTGTAAACAACAGGTCACTCGATCAAGGAATGCCTACTGATGAAGCCTTCTTCCTCCAGCTACAGGAGGCTTCACACTCGCAAGCTCTCATCCTGCACAGGGACTTCAACCACCCTGACATATGCTGGAAAAGTAGCACAACAAGCTGTAGGTAATCCAGGAGACTCCTGGAGTGCATTGAAGATAATTTCTTAGTCCAGCTAATAGAGACCCCCACCCGAGGGGGTGCAATACTGGACCTGATGGTCACTAATACAAGTGAAATCATCAATGACATTAGGATTGCAGGCAGCCTGGGCTGCAGTGATCATGCACTAGTGGAGTCCAAGGTCTAGGGGGATATGGGACAGGTGAGGACCCTACATTTCAGGAAAGCAGCTCTTCAAGGAGTTACTCGGTAGGATCCCTAGGACATGGACCTTGGCTACAAGGGAGTGGAACAGAGCTGGCAAATATTTAAGGTTGCTTTCCATCAAGCACAAGAACGCTTAGTTCCTGTATGTAGGAAGTCAGGCAGGGAAGGGAAGACACCAGAATGGCTGAGTTTGACCAGCTGGTCAAACTCATGAGCAAGAGGGAACTGCATAGGCAGTGCAAGCAAGGACAGAGAATCTAGGAAAGGTATAGGGACACTGCTTGGTTCTGTAGGGATGAGGTCAGAAGGTCCACGGTGCAGCTGGACCTGAACTTGGTAAGGGATGTGAAAACTAACAAGAAGGTCTTCTACAGGTATGTCAATCAGAAGAGGAAGGTTAAATAGAACATAGAGAAGAGGAGGCTGAGGGGAGACCTCATTGCTCTCTACAACTGCCTGAAAGGAGGTTGTGGAGAGGAGGGAGCTGGGCTCTTCTCCCAAGTGACAGGGGACAGGACGAGAGGGAATGGACTCAAGCTGCACCAGGGGAGATTCAGGCTTGACATCAGGAAAAATTTTTTCATGGATAGGGTCATTGGGCACTGGCAGAGGCTGCCCAGGGAGGTGGTAGAGTCACCTTCACTGGAGGTGTTTGAAAGACAGGTGGATGGAGTGCTCAGGGACATGGTTTAGTGGCAGATAGGAATGGTTGGACTCAATGATCCTGGGGGTCTTTTCCAACCTAGTGATTCTATGATTCTATGATTCTGTACCCCCACTGATTGTTGAAAATGGTGAACTCATGTCAACAGACGAGAAGGCCGAGGTACTTAACAAGTTTTTTGCCTCAGTCTTCACTGATAACCACGCTCCTCACCCCTCCTGGGTCATGGGATAACAAGATGGGGACCAGGGGTGTAAACCCTTTCCCAGTGTAGGGGAGGATCAGGTTCATGAACACCTGAGGAACCTGAACATATATAAGTCTATGGGACCTGATGAGATGCATCCCAGAGTCCTGAGGGTATTGGCCAATGTGGTGGCCAAGCCACTCTCCATGATATTTGAAGAGTCATGGCAATCAGGAGAAGTCCCTGGTGACTGGAAAAAGGGTAACATTGTGCTCAGTTTTTAAAAGGGTACAAAAGAGGATCCTGGGAGCTACCGACATGTCAGCCTCACCTCTGTGCTTAGGAAGATCACAAAACAGATTCTTCTAGAAGACATGCTAAAGCACATGGAGGACATGGAGGTGATTAATGGCAACCAGCATGGCTTCACCAAGGACAGGTCCCGTATGACCAATCTAGTGGCTTTCTGTGATGGGGTAACCACAGCAGTGGACACAAGAAAAGCAATGGAATATGATATATCTGGACTTCTGTAAAGCCTTTGACATGGTGCCCCACAACATCCTTCTCTCTAATTTGGAGAGATATGGATTTGATGGGTGGACAGTTTGGTGGATAAGAAACTGGTTGGATGGTTGTATTCAGAGAGTAGTGGTCAACGGCTCAAAGTCCAGATGGAGATCTGTGATGAGTGGTGTCCCTCGGGGGTCTGTACTGGGACCAGTGCTGTTTAATGTCTTCATCAATGATACAGACAGCGAGATTGAGTGCACCCTCAGAAAGTCTGCAGACAACACCAAGCTGAGTGGCGTAGTTGCCACAGCAGAAGGATGGGATGTCATCCATAGGGACCTGGACAAGCTGGAGAAGTGGGCCTGTGAGAAGCTCCTGAGGTTCAACAAGGCCAAGTGCAAGGTCCTATACCTGGGTCCAGGCAATCCCCAATTTCAGTACAGGATGGGGGATGATGTGATTGAGAGCAGTCCTGCAGAGAAGGACTTGGGGGTGCTGGTTGATGAGAAGCTCGACATGAGCCATCAAGGTGCACTTGCAGCCCAGAAGGCCAACCGTATCCTGGGCTGCATCAAAAGAATTGTGGCCAGCAGGTTGAGGGAGGTGATTCTGCCCCTCTATTCCTCTCTTGTGAGACCTCATCTGGAGTACTGTATCCAGTTCTGGAATCCTCAATGTAAGAAGGATATGGAGCTGTTGGAATGGGTCCAGAGGAAGGCTGCAAAAATGATCCTAGGGCTGGAGCACTTTCCCTATGAGAACACGCTGAGAGAGTTGGGCTTGTTCAGCCTGGAGAAGAGAGGAGATCTTATAGCTGGGGAGGGACTTCTCACAAAGGCTTGTAGTGATAGGACTAGGGGCAATGGGCTCTGGGCCTTACTTACCTGCAGCATTTTCAACTCTGGCTATTTTGCTGTCATGCAACAGGCTTTGGGGCTGTGGGTTTCCAACTTCTTAGTAGTGATTTAGACACCTGAGCTTTCACACATGAGCAATAAAACAGATTATAATCCCTACAATTAGAGAAAAAAGTCTAAGAGCAAGTGCACCCTGTAGCCTACAGTAACCAGCAGAGAGCTATGATTTTGAGGGGGGAGGGAGAAGGGAAAAAGCCTTAGTATTTCAGGATGCTTATAATTGAGCTAGCACATGTGATGCTTATGATCACCCTCTCCAGTCTCCAGCTTCACTCCCCCTTGAGGCATCTGAAGCTTAAAGTCACTTCTTGAATCTCCAACCAGACTCTCAGCAGGCTAATAGAATACTTCCTTCTAAGCTTGTTGCCCCACACCATTGCCTTAGGGCACCTGTCCTTCACCATTGAGTGACAGCCAAGCTAAACTTTTTATTGCTCACTTTGCATTGCAGCAACTTTTGAAGGTCAGTAGAACAGGGTGTATTGATCTGTAATTAACCTTCTCTTGGTCAACTAAAATATAAATTAGAAAAAAATGGTAGCCAGCACACTCCATGGTAATACATGGGCTCATGGTATCATAGCAGGGCTAAAAGCCCCAAATCCAATAGAAAGAATTTCTCTGTCCTCGACGCTTGCATCCTGATGCCTCTGATTATCCCTGGGACTGCTTCACCCCACAGGTGCCCCGGCTTCTACATTGTGTGGCCTCACTTTGCTGAGGGGAGCTAAACCATTGCTAAAAGCTGGCAGAGAAGTGACCGTTTTACCACAGGAAGCCAAGTCACATGAGAGGACAGCCCTCCCTCCTCCCCACAGGTTTTGTTTCTGATCCAACAGAAGTCAGTGCATATTCCATAAAAACCTAGTGCTTCTTTTTGCTGCTGCTTCTTCCTGATTCTGCCAAGCCATGCATTTCAGATGCATAATACAGCATGTGTGTACGCCCTAGAGGTTGCTGGTTCCTGCTAATGCTGATCCATATGGGGTAATTCACGTGTAAGAGCCCAAGATTTGACCCCTAGCCTACAAACATTTCTGCTTCCAAGTGAGCTTTCCAAGCATTTCTTCTAGTTAGGGGGTGTAGGTGGTCTGTCCCCATGTTCTAGCTCTCCAGACATCTAAAGAAACATTAACAGATAGATGAGGTTCAGAATTTACCCTTGTAAACCAGCTGAGTCAGCATCAGTGCAATAAAACTGCGTTCCAGATCAGCCAGCAAGGTCTGTCCATCAGGGCTGGACCACAGGGGCTGCCAAAATAAAGCAGAAGGGCTGCAACAGTACTGTCAAACTTCAGAGCAAGGTCACAGCTGATCAGTGGGTGTCCTGACTTCAATTTTTGCCAGCCAACCTCTTCTGTCTTTTCTGCTCATTCATGTGGATTTAGCATCAGCTGGCAGAAAAACTGCAGAGACTATACAAGGTCAGAGACTGTATAATGTCAGGTCCTGTATTTCTCATGATCTCTAGCCTGTTGAATTTTGTTGGGCTTCTTCATTTGCTACTGAGACCATTGCCCTTAGTATCATGTTAATGGTAATGACACTCAAGTTGGAAGTTTTGATTAATGACAATTGCTACAATAAAGGACAGCTTTCTGGACAGCTTGGATTTCAGCATTAGCTGCTGGGGTTAGGAAGGACAACTGACTGCTGGAAATCTCTGCCTGTACCTCATACCTCAGAGTTACCTCATAAGGGAATCATACGCAGAGTAATGTGTAGGGGTTTTCCACTGCAGACTGTTCTATATTCACACATGAGATCTAGGTGGATCCCTGCCCCCTAGAAAACAACCTGGATCTCCAAATGTGCACCATACTCACATCTTATAAATTACTGCAATCAATGACAAAATGTCTTCTCTCTCTCTTAACTGGAATCCCTTGCTGGGAAATAATAAACAAAACCTTAGCTGATATTTATATAAATTAAAATTTACCTAGCAAATTCACTTTATACACTTGAGTTTTCAGGGCAGGAGTCCCTCACAGTCAGTCTGAAATGGATTCATTGTTGCAGGACCCCACTGGTGAGGTAATTGTGAGCTCTGTAGCCTAGTGCATCAGACCTCTCCTCTTCCACTGCACTACAGTGGGTTTGAACAGTTAAACATACCAGGCAGCTGCAAATAAAGCTGGTTTGTACTGCAGTTAGAAGGAGTCCAGCTGCCACCATAAGGAGTGCTGGGGCAGGGGAGGTGAATGCAGGGTCCAATCAGACCTCAGCCAAGCTAGGAGCAGGGAAATCTCTGCCAGGGACACATAACAAAAGAAATAAACGGGCCTGTGAGGTATTAGAGCCTGTTAGATGAAAATGAGAGTCAGAAAAGGAAAAATGCCAAGCCTTATGTAAGAGTGATGGCTTGCAGACTGCTGTGGGAGAAGAGGTCTGCAGGAGGATGAGCTATGTTTTGCTTTCCTTGGGTTAGGGAGAGACAAAAAGTATTCCTGTCTGATAAAACCGTGTAAAGGCAGCGATGACATGGCTGCAAACCAAAAAGGAAGGATAAGGCAGGAGAGGGCGCCACTGGTTTGCTGGCATCACCCACTTCATCAGGCAGGCTTTGCCAGGTCCAATCTAAAACTGATAGAAACGTTCCCACCAAGAGCAGAAGACTCCGAATAAAGTAGATAGAAGAGACATCTGAGCAAGAATCAGAAGGATGCTGAAAATTCCCTTCAAGGAAGGGCAGACAGGGTGGTAAAATCACTTGTAGGGTGTTACCCCGAGGATTCATTTATTCTGATGCATGCCTCAGTACCTGAATGACTTCATCCCAGAGCACCTGTGGTTCTGTGAGTCTCCTGGCATGATAGGTCACAACCTACTGGTTGTTGGGCTACATGCTGCAGGGCAATATGTTCCTTCTGCATACCTCATTCTCCACCTTGCTTCTGCCATTGACATTAGAGGAATCACTGCAGTAAAGTGACAGGGGACAGGATAAGAGGGAATGGCCTCAAGCTCTGCCAGGGGAGATTCAGGCTGGACATCAGAAAAAATTTTTTTCATGGAAAGGGTCATTGGGCACTGAACGGGCTGCCCAGGGAGGTGGTTGGGTCACCTTCCCTGGAGGTGTTTAAAGGACGGGTGGATGAGGTGCTGAGGGGCATAGTTTAGTGACTGATAGGAATGGTTGGACTCAATGATCTTGTGGGTCTTTTCCAACCTAGTGATTCTGTGATTCTGTGAGTAAGCAAGCCACAGTTTGGGTGTGAAGGGAGCGAAGAGGCAAGATGGTGGGCAGACAGATGCAGGCTGTGATTCCCTTTCTGCTGTCACTTCCCACTTGTGTTGAGACACCTCTGCTTAAAGGTCCATCACATTGGTGCAGCTCCTCAGCACTGGACAAGAACAGAGCATGCTGCTGAGGTATCTGCAATGTGTCCTCTCCTGTCCTGCAGGAATGTAGCTGTGCCCAGCAGATCAGCCTTCACTCTGTGCATGGGAGGAGCAGTGGAGGTTGCCCCTGGGGAGGGAGAGAAGCACAGAGGAGTGGAAAGTCCTGATTTGCAAATATGATGTACAACTGCTTTTCCTTATTTAGGGTACACTGAAGAGCCCTGAGGCCGCACAACATGCTGATTCCACTCACGTACTGGTGAACAGAAGCAAGTGGGAGCATTTGGGAACAAGATCTAGAGTGATCTGGAAGGGGAGGGCAGCGCTGCAAAGGGTAGAGATGTGGGGAAGGAAGAGTTGGGGCCCGGTGCAGAGCTATAACCAACAGCTAGGGCTGAGGATGGCACAAAGGCTAGCAGACAGCCAAGTCAGGGGAGTAAAATAGGAAAAAGGTCTACAAAGGTGCAAAAATGAATTCTTCTGAGTCCCCAGGGATTTTTCTGCTCCTGGAAGCAAGGCAGAGGACCTGTCACAGGCTTCGGGATCAGATAAAACTCTGGAGAGGACTGAAGGTTCCAGCTACTGGAGGGGGCTCTGAAGGAGAGAACAGAGGGGCTTTCTTCTAAGGAACCATGGTCCCACTTGCCCATTTCTCACATAACACAGGCTGTGGATGCTCCTCACCATCCACAGGGCACCTAGCAGCCATTCACAAAGGATGGTCTCTTTGGTGTGCACTCAGTACCACTCTAGGAACAGCGATGTTGCTGCCTCTGAGAGCAGGTGTTGACTCCAGGTGAGAAAATAACAGGGTTACTACAACATAGCTGTTTCAGAAAGTTAGCCAGCCATGCATTGCTTCCCTTTTTGCAGGAGATGATAGACTAGCATCTCCCCACTCCTCTCTGCTGTCTTTTCTTGATACTTGCAGGTACTGTGTCATTTTGGTCTTGTACTATTTTCCATCTGCTTGGTACAACCTTCACCACTTTTCCTCCTACCAATCATTCTTCCAAGAGGGAGGGCATCCAGACAGCAGCTGGTTGTGTCCCAACCTACACATATTCTGCAAGATCACTGGCACAACAGTGAGCAGGAGACCCAGCAGCTCAGATGTTAAGCTGTTCTGCTATGTCTGTCTGGGTCTCTCCCCTCCTACCTTCTCCCATTAGCAGGTTTCAGCCCTGTAGGCCTTCAGAGGGGGTCCAGCTGCTCTTCTGCAGGCAGTAGCATCCTCTAAGCTACAGTGGGCTAGCTGTCTCAAGGAATAATTTTCAGGAACAATTTCATAGTTGAAGGGTAAAATGAAAGAAAAAAAACAAGCAGAGAAAAAGCAAAGAGGTTGAGCTTATTCCAATGACATTTGACACAGGGGCCAAAGTCTCAGTGTTTGTATCTCCCAGTATTTTAGGGAGAGGGGGGATGGTTTTCCAGAGGCCCTGGTGTAAAAAAAAAAATGCAGAGAAATACTCATCTTTGTGAAGGAGAGAATCATAGAATCATGGAATAGTTTGGGTTGGAAGGGACCTTAAAGATCATCTAGTTCCAACCCCCCTGCCATGGGCAGGGACATCCTACTAGACCCGGCTGCCACAGGGACATCCCACTAGATCAGGTTACCCAAGGCCACATCCAGCCTGGCCTTAAACACCTCCAGGGGTGGGGCATCCACAACCATATCCTGGGCCTAAAAGGAAGCTGGAGAGGGACTATTCATAAAAGCCTGTGGTGACAGGACAAGGGGGAATGGATATAAACTGGAGAGGGACAGATTTAGACTAGACATTAGGAAGAATTTCTTCACCATGAGAGTGGTGAGACACCTGCACAGGTTGCTGAGAGAGGTTGTGGCTGCCCCATCTCTGGAGGTGTTTAAGGCCAGGTTGGATGGGGCCTTGGGTAACCTGATCTAGTGGGATGTCCCTGCCCATGGCATAGGGGTTGGAACTAGATAATCTTTAAAGTCCCTGCCGACCCTAACTATTCTATGATTCTATGAGTCTATGCAGTCTCTGTGAAACAGGCCAGGCTTACTGGGAACCACCAAGCTGGGGGCAGTGCTGAGTGCTGAAAATGGGAGAAAGTTTTCTGCCTCTTTTTAAATTAGTAGCACAATGCTGTCCCAGTTTAGATGATTAGTGCTAATTCCTCCTGTCACCTTTCCTGTATGCAAAGCTTAAACCTCTTCTTATTCTTATCTGAGAGGAGAGTCTCTAGCCTTGTTTCTCCTCACCTGCTGTGCTTCAATCACCTGCACTATTGATGAATCGAATGCTACAGAGGGAGACTGTGTGCCCAATTGTCTGCTCCTGGTACACCCTGCACCAGGATGTGCACCAAGGGAGGTCTTCTGCTGTTTGCTTGAAATCTCAGCTGAAGAGTTTTAGAAATCTGAACACTTTATTTACCCTTCTGAACAGTCAGGAGCACTTGAAAAAGTAAACATCTTTCCATATGGAAATTATCAGAAGGCACCACAAGCTGAGCATAGATTTAATCAGAGCACAAGGGGCTCTGCGGACTGAGGGACATGGATTGACACAGGGTGGGCGAGTGCTTTTCAGGGAGGAGCATGCTGCTCCAGAAAGCAGCAAAGGCTTCACATAGGGTGAATGTTCCCCAGGCCAGGAAGAGGACACTGGTCCTTGGCTCCATGGGGAGATGTAGTGTTTTGAGGCCTTGCACTGCATGCTGCTGCTTACATGCAAAGAACCACTAAGTCCACAGCTGCAGGACTTTGTGCTGCACAAAGCTTAAAGCACCAGTTCAAAATGTATGTGTATAAAGGAACAGAGAATTAGACATAGTCTTTGCCACATACTGGTTGATCTTCCGCAGCAGGCAGCTGTACACCGAGACTGAGGTAAAGTAGTTGATCTGAAATACTGTAGGAGTCTTTGCCTGGTACTCCAAGTACTCTATCACACCACTTACCTTGGGGAAAAATGCTGGGACAAAAGGGCCAATCACACTTTATTCTTTCCACATAAGCAGTGATTACGGGCTAGCATAGAAAAGGTATGTGTATGGCCTAGGAAAAAAGTGATTAGGACTGTCTAGATTTCCTTTCTACTCTTTTGTTGACAGAAGATTACTGGCAGACATGATGGGTAGTATTCTGCACAAGGCTGGGATCAGCCCCAAAACAGGTCGGGATCGATGCTGTACCATTTGCACAGCAGCAAAAGATGGTTTTGTCCCTGTGGTTCTCTCCCAGGCTACAGATCTGCCTCAGTTTTTCTGCTGCTTCAAATTAAAAACAGAATAATAATATGCAAAAAGAGATGCCATTATACAATATTTTCTAGCTGTTGGCACAGCAAACAGAAGAACAGTAAGAGCTCAGAGAAGAGAGTCACTTGGCAAAGCATTGCATGGTCAGGAAACCTCAGCTCATCAGAGGTGAACTTGCCTATGCTCGCACTGAAAATTACTCCCCATTCGTAATCTCTGTGAGATTTGAACTTTAGTCTCTGATTAGAGACTAGGGAGGACAGGATGGGTGAGGTAAAATACTTTAGCAAGAGGAGAAAACACTTTCCCTGCCACTTCTTCCCAAGGCTACTGGGTTCTGGACTCTGGTCCTGACTTCACCACTGTGTTGCAGCATCACTCCACACAAGGCTGGGTGCTCCAACTGCAGCACCCAAGGAAAATGACAAAGTAACCAAGGGACATGGAGCCGCAGGCAAAGCAAGAGTGGTGGGAGATTCCCTGTGGTCCCAGAGGGCTTGTGAACTCTTTTCAGAGTCTTTTCTCCCAGCTCTGTGATGAAAATCTGATTTGATTAAGTGTTGACAAAAGCAAACACGGCTTTAGATGGGTTCCTTTTTCTCATTGGTCCCCTTCAAATGCATCTGTGATGTTAGAATGGTATTATCTCACCCATTTCTGTACCACTTCAGAGGAAAAGCCAGGTGGTACTTGGCTTTATCTGTAATGAAAACAAAAAAAAACAGCTGAAGAAAAATACTTCATTTCTCTTTTCAAAAAACAAGAGGAGATTTCAGACCTTCCTTTATCAACACATCACCCAAATGAGCAAATCCCCGTTTATTATGGGAGAAAAGCAAAGGATCTACAGAAAGCTCTGGAAATATATCATCAGGGTTGATGCTTTCTTTTGGTGGGAAACTGACCTCTCAGGATGGGGTTAGAGTCATTTGAGGATGATACACCTTTTCTGGCTTGTCAGAAAGGCAGCGTCAGTCCCCTTTACTCATTGTGCTCCAGCACAGTCAAAAAATAAGGTCTGCATAGTGCTGTGCACTGTGCAAGCCACCTGCACAGGTCAGGGAATGGGGGATGTACAAAGTTTTGCTCAGCTCACTGACTCCAGCACTGAGATGGGAGAAATTCTCACACAGCTGTTGCCTTTCGTTATGAGCCCTGAGGGGCAGAAATGCAGCTGTTTAATTAGCATTTACCCCAGAATTTGGGACTGCCAGCTCCCCAGAGCTAAAAATTTGGATTATCTAAAGCAGGGAAAGAACTGAGGCCTGGTGTGTGTGTGTTATTTGCCAACTTGGAAATTGGCTGCTTGCAGAAATTAATTATATCAGCATGACACTAAAAATCTGGAAAAGTTGTTGGCCACATTATCAATTTCAGTCCCATGGCCTCCTCAAAGGCAAGCTGGAAAAGAATCAAAAAAGTCAAGAGTTCATTCACCATTAATCAAGCACTGCCTAAGATAAGAAAAGGGTACTGCCTTGGCTTTAGCCAGGAGTGAATTATTCATGTTTAGAGATGCATCCCTCCACAGGTGTCACCACTTCTCAGCAAAAAATAATAGCAGAAATAGAAAATACCCTTAAAACAATGGCAGTGAAGTAATTTTAAAACAAATCTTAACATTGATAATAATATGTCCTGCCAGCATCCCTTTGGAATTTGTTTAGTAAAGGCTTCAAAAAGGCTGAGCTGTCAGGACACAGTTCTGGACAGAGATGAACCCACTCAGGGATGAAGGCTGCCTGGCTGTAAGATGCTACTTGCTGCAAGTCTTCCAGAGATAGGCTATGCTCCCTACCAAGAGCCCCAGGTCCTACAGGATCCTGGGTCGCGGCACAGATCTTTGGTTTGCTCTGCTTTTTAAAGCTAAAAGAAGTTACTGCATAGGGGACTGAATTAAAGGCTTGTGCATGTGAGTGGAATGTGATCAGTGATCTTCATCTTTCTGTTTAGGGTGATAAATTCCCAGCCACTTGATGTTTTCAGCTTTGCTGATATTAGACTGTTGCCGTATTTTTGGCAATCTGAGGGGGCAGGGGAAGGCGATATATTATGTTTGCACCATACCCAGTAAAAGCGTTGGTACCTGTAATCATCATTATTCAAAGAGAATATTAATAATAAAACTAGTACTTTGCTCAGGACTTCAGCACCACAGTAGAGTGGATTTGCATGATGTTCCTTTCCAAAAATGAACTACCAGCTCTCTCCTTTCCCCTTCTATCACAGCTTCAGCAAAACAAAAATCACCCCAAGCAGTTTGCAGCATGGAACACATGACTAAGATGAGCAGTCTGACCTCTCTGAGAAGCAATGATGATACGATCAAGCACAGTTGCAGTAGCTTTCTGCAACCAGTTTATCATGAGCTACAAGGAGCATCTCACATGTCAGCTTGTCAGAGTTTCCTTAAAAAGTTAAATGGTGCACACTTTATTTGTAATTGGGTGCAAATTAAAATATTGCTCATGTGAGAGCTGAAATCCTGGAAGGGCGGATTGCATGCATTAAGCCTCAGGATGTGAATAATGTCAGAGAATATGCTGTTCCTTTTCACAGTTTGTTTCTGTCCCCTGCCACCCCAGCACATTGAATAAATCAGTTTTCTTCAGTTTCTTCACCCTGCCTGGAAAGTGAAAGGGCAAGATTTAGTATCTGCTGATGAAGAGCATTTGAGTCATTCACAGTCTGCTGATTGGAGCTGCTCCCGTCCAAAGTCTGAAAGGCAGGAATGGCAGCAGTTCCGTGGGGCTTGAAGCAGGGACAACCAGCCTGAGGCAGTGTGTCTCACTGGGAGTGCAAAGACCAGCCTGCTCTCCAAGGCAGTCTGCCACATCCTCAGTGGCTAAAGAAAATCAGTAGATCTGCCCCTTGAATTCAGCTGTGAAGAGGGAGACGGTGTTGGGAAATAGCCACCTTCCTTGTGCTTGCTGTGGGGTTGGGCTCTGAGGAGGATAAGCCCAACCTCCTTCATGCCCTAGGGAGAAAAATGTCTTGCTCACAAGCAATGAATGAACAAAAGCAGCTGGAAGAGATTTTTCCAGAGTTTTTCCTTCCTGTTCAGTGGCCCAGAAGAAAACGTCTCATGCTTCCTTTCACCCAGATATATGGATGTGGACTGGCAGATTCCTTTCTTGTTCCTCTACAGAGGATGACTTTAGGGGGTGGGCAAAAGGCAACAACTGTCTTTATCCTAAAGAAGCCCTGGCACAAGCAAAGGATGAAAGCCAAGCTTGTCCCATCTTTCATAGATTAACCAATGGCCAAAGATGTATTGCTGAGATCTCTCTAAACTGCTCCAGAAAGGACCAGTGAGGTTCCTTACTTGGCCCCACTCCCAGCAGAAGGATTGAATGTTGTAGGCATTGCCATAATAAAGATGGATAATACAAAGATGGAGGCTTCACTCAGTGCTTCCAACTTTGTGGTCAGTAACTGTTTTCTTTCATGCATTCCATACACAAATACATGACTGAAAGGTGCTCTATATCTAAAGCATAGATCCTCTGGCAAGACTGTTAGCTCACATTTGCATCCACTCTAGCATGATCAGTCTTGCCACAGCTGCCATATTGCTGCCATTCTCCATAACAACTGGATTATTTCAGGAAGGGTGGAAAAAAACCACCCCAAAACCTGTCACCACCAGCACTACTCATGCAGAGAGACCGGGGCAAGACTATGGTCAGCTTACCAGGACAAGCTAGGCTAAGACTGGTCTGAAGGAGCTTTATGAGGACATCCCATCGCTAGGGCGACTTCCCATTGTTCTTTGGAGTGTAACAGAAGACACTGGGTGCAGAGGGAAGGCAGCCAGGGAAGGGGGCACTGGTTTGTGCAGCCCAGAAATAAGTATAAAAGATGGAGAGGCACAAGATGGAGAGATGCAACCCTGATGGCCATGCAAAAGAAGGACATCACCCCTCCTTAATTACAACTGCCACTTTATTACCCAAGTTCAATATAAATACCGTCTTTTAGGGAAGTTTTTGCAGTATCACACCAAAACAGCTGCCTCGCCTGTGCTGTGTAAAGGGACAACTCTCCACAGCCAACTCTACAGCCAGCTCTCCATGAGACAACACTACATGCCTGACTCTCCTCAGAGACAACTCTCTGCAGTGGACAAATCTCCACATGACAACTCTACACAGACAGCTCTCCATGGGGATAATACTATAAAGGGAGGATTAAGGTTAGGGTTTGAGGCTCCTCATGTAGAGTTTTCCCTGCAGAGTTTGTCATGTAGAGCTGTCCCATGAAGAATTGGCCATGGAGAGTTGGCCGTGGAGACTTCTCCCATGGAGAGCTGGCCTTGGAGAGTTGCCCTAGACTCCCCGTGCTGTGGTTTCTTTTTATTAGCAGGCCCATGGGATTATAAAGCTCAAAAGGAGCAGGGAGAGTCTTCCCCACAACACGATCACAAATGGTTTGTGGGGATGTCAGGACCAGTTTCTGAATGCCAACAGTTCAGATCACTGGGAAGATGCTTTTCTCCCACCTCACTGGAAATGCCTATCCACCTGGATGTCTCAGCTGCGTGGGGCATCCTGGCATCTGGAAATGAATTGCAGGCAGAGGAAAATCTGTCCTCTCTTGGTGTCTTTTATTCTGAGGAAACTTAATTAAAAAAATAAACAACAACAAAGCAGCTCCAAAAGCACTTAAAACCTCCTTGCTTCATGAACAGCATATATGCACTCTGGCATCACAGCCTCTCTATGAGTGAGGCATATCATTCCTCACTACAAGGCAGAAGCTGTCCCCTCATATATGCCCAAAGAAATTTCTCAGAAGAGGCTTCATAAAGGACCTCACCTCTCTAAGAAAAGGAATTCCATCCAGACAGGACCCTCATGGGTTAGCAACGAGAGAAGAGGCACACCACTTTCCACCTTCACCCTACAGGTAGGAGCTCAGCTCCTCCAGTTTTCCCATTTTCTTCCCTGCCCATCACCTGAGCAGGATCTGAGGTTCCTGTCACCTCTGGAAGAACCAACTGGATGACAAATATTCAGCAGGCTACTGCTAAACTAGCTGCCATTGTTCTCTCCAGCTCATGCAAGACACAGAAGCACTGCTATATTTGTATACCAAGACAACTGGTGTCAGTGGCTGTGAGCTTATAGAGATGAAATGGGGAAGCAGGATTGATACCACACAGGAATCAGGTGTCAGTCACATGCTGCACAGGCAAACTGTTTTGATTTTGCACCTGATGCACATGACAGACAGGAAGGGGTGTGCTTGTTACACTGCTTCTCTGGAACAACTGTCAGCCAACTGAGCATTTTCAAGGGAGAGAAGAGAAAAATGGTGTCTGGGTTCTGCATTATACAGGCATTTAGACACATGCTGAGAAGAGGACGTGATACCACCAAATACTTGAAGATGTCAGAGACATTTGTTCTGCCTACCTCCTTCTCCCAGTCAAATTCATAAGACAAATATAGCAGCTATGGATATCTCCTTTGCTGTCAGCCTACAGGGCACTACCAGCTTTGGGTTTTTACCTCTATTATCTTTGCAGCTTTCCTTTCTGCTGCCAGTAGCAGTAAATACAGCCTATCTTTTTACACAGGGTAAGAGATGGTCTCAGAGGTAAGATAATTTTCTAAATGCATAGGCTTTTTCCACTCCTTTTTCTCTCCAGACTTCCAAAGATTCAGAAATGAAACTATGTTTTGAGCCTTTAACTAGTAAAAACAAAAAATCCTGTTCCTGTAATCGGTTTTGCTAACTGAATAAGTGAATAAAATTTTGCTGAGTAAATTAATTAAATTCTAGTATGTTTAGAAATATATAGGGACAGGATTATTTCTGGCCTGTCACAAACCCTCCAGCTACTGATCAGCCAGATGCAGGTCATGCTACAATCCTATATGAAACCTCATAGTGAGATATGAACAGGAAGCTGTTCACTAGGTGATACTGGTCAGGAACAGCTGGCTCTTGCAGAGAGTCTGCTATGAAGTTTAGTCATTTCAAATCTCAGTATTTTTTATCTAGGGTTGCAAATAGTCAGATTGTTTTTTCCCCCTTTTTTGGCACTGCACGTAAACCAAAACCTGAGTTAATGCTCCAAAGACAATATCTAGCCCTGGGCTAATTGTTAACACTGTTGCAAAGAAAAGGCTGTGTGGAAAATCATAGAATCATAGAATCACCAGGTTGGAAGAGACCCACCGGATCATCGAGTCCGACCATTCCCACCAATCTCTAAACCATGCCCCTCAGCACCTCATCCACCCTGACCTTAAGCACCTCCAGGGAAGGCGAGTCAACCACCTCCCTGGGCAGACCTTTCCACTGCCTAATGACCCTTTCAGTGAAGAATTTTTTCCTTGTGTCGAGTCTGAACCTCCCCTGGCAGAGCTTGAGGCCATTTCCTCTTGTCCTGTCCCCTGTCACCTGGGAGAAGAGGCCAGCTCCCTCCTCTCCACAACCTCTCTTCAGGTAGTTGTATGACACTGAAGAACAGTTGCAAAAATCATAGTGCAACCCAAAAAGCAGAAGATTATTTTGTATAGGTCTGGATTACTTACGCAACTTTTTACTTTTCCCAGGGCTGGACAATGTCAATCTCTCATTCAAAGTTTTCAACTGACAGGGCAAAATGGAGAGGTGTTGCTAAAGACCACCTTCTGCTCATAGTTCATAACTATGAGTGTGTTGGTGAGACTATCTGAAACCATGATGTGATGACAGAAAGAAAGAAACTTTCTGGTTTCTTGCTAGCACTGAAATGCCAAACCTAGAGAGAGAGAAATAAGAGTTTCTCAGGCAGTGATTTGCCTCTTGGTATTGGTAGTGTTGCACATGAAGAATCATAGAATCATCAGGTTGGAAAAGACTTCTTGGATCATCAAGTCCAACCATTCCTATCTGCCCCTAAACCATGTCTCTGAGCACCTCGTCTACCCATCTTTTAAACACCTCCAGGGATGGTGACTCAACCACCTCCCTGGGCAGACTGTTCCAGCGCCCAATCACCCTTTCCATGAAAAATTTCTTTCTGATATCTAGTCTGAACCTCCCCTGGCAGAGCTTGAGGCCATTGCCCCTTGTCCTGACCTCTGTCACTGGGCAGAAGAGGCCAGCACCCTCCTCTACAATCTCCTTTCAGGCTGATGTAGAGAGCAAAGAGGTCTCCCCTCAGCTTCCTCTTCTCCAGGCTAAACAACCCCAGCTCCTTCAGCCACTCCTCATAAGACTTGTTCTCCATCCCCTTCACCACCTTTGTTGCTCTTCTCTGTACTCGCTCCAGAGCCTCAACATCCTTCTTGTGGTGAGGGGCCCAGAAATGAACACAGGATTCAAGGAGCGGTCTCACCAGTGCCGAGTACAGAGGGAGAATAACCTCCCTGGACCTGCTGGTCACGCCGTTTCTGATACAAGCCAAGATGCCATTGACCTTCTTGGCCACCTGGGCACACTGCTGGCTCATGTTCAGTCGCTGTCAACCAACACCCCCAGGTCTTTCTCCTCCAGGCAGCTTTCTAGACAGACCTCTCCTAGTCTGTAGCACTGCATAGTGCCCCAAGTGCATTGTAGTGCCCCAAGTGCATTGTTGTGCCCCAAGTGCATTGTTGTGCCCCAAGTGCAGGACCTGGCACTTGGCCTTGTTAAACCTCATGCCATTGGTTTCAGTCCATTGGTCCAGCCTCTTCAGATCCCTTTGCAGACCCTCCCTACCCTCTGGCAGATCAACACTTCCACCCAGCTTAGTGTTGTCTGCAAACTTGCTAAGGGTGCACTCAATGCCTTCATCCAGGTCATTGATAAAGATGATGAATGGAACTGGAGCCAGCACTGAGCCCTGGGGGACCGTGAGATGAAGATGGCTGGGGTTTGATGATGACTGAGCGTTGACAGATGTTTTGTCTTCTGTATCACTTGAGGGGCTACCTAGCTACCTTTCCTAAGGACACACTGATTATCTGAGCTGATCTCCTTTGTGGTTTAGCTTCTAGGAAGCGTTCCAGGCAATACTGTATTTTGTGTGCCCTAAGAGCTGGCTCCTCACAGACCTTTTCTAGGGTGTATCTAGAGCAGCACTGACTAATTCTGTTAAGGGGCTTGAGTCTGTCTGTTTCTTCTGCTCTAAAGAGAGATGCCCCAAAACAGTGAAACCTATTAGTATCTCAGAGATGTAATAGGAACTACTTGGTTCTCAGGCTAGACTGGTTCCAGTTAATTAATGGCTTCATTTCATTTGTAAAGTCCTAACACCTACTCCAGTCCAGAAGCTTTCATGGTTCTAACTTCGGCTACCCAAAGATCTCAAAACAATTTATTACATTACCTGATTTCATGGTTATTATCTTCCTCCTCCAAAAAGAGAACAAAGGCAGACTTCCCAAAGTCTGCCATCATTTTCAGGTGATGCCTGATTTTTAGCCACCTTTTCGACTAGTTTTCAGAGCTCCAGGCTTTTCTCATAGGTAGTAGGTACTGCAGGGGTCTAGTATTTATAATGAGAAAAACACAGATATTTAAAGTTTGTTGTTAGAAAGAGCTAAAGTTGATGAAAAACTGGCTTTAAAAATTCAGAAAAACTACCAGATTAGATAATAGAGCATGGAACTGGATCCGAGGGCTTATGTGAGACCCAGTGAAAGTTCTCCAGCTAGCCAATGGACCTTGGGAGGCCACAGATGGTTGCTGTCAGTGGAAAGTCCTGGATATCTTTGGGAACATGCTGAAAAGCATAATTGCAGGTGACTTCAGCAGCCTGCCAGTGTAACTGAGAAGCTCCAGATAGGAGTTTGAGGATGAGTTTTGCCCATGGTCCCAGAGGACTGTGTTCCTCCTTCCCTACTAGGAAGAGGATGAATGCATGTTCCTTCCATCACATCCTAGGGTGGTTGTGAAACAGCCTGGAATAGCTCAGGCTCAGCTCCAGAAAAAAATCGTGTTTTCAGGACCGTAATATTCCTGGCCTGCAGTCTGGGCATAGTTCTTATATATTTTAACTCAATTGACTGCCAGATTTGCTCCCTTTAAGCTCTCCCATCTGAGCCTCTGATTTCTTGGCTCCCCATTTATAATTGTCTACTGTTGCTGCAAGGAGTTACATGCTCTAGACTGGAGGGAGAAATAATCAGTTTGGGTTATATGGTCCCAGATTAGTAATTAAGGAATTTAGTAATACTCACAAATTCATTAGCATGTAGCATTGTTTTGGCCTCCCTAATGGTGATGAAGACATATGCCTTGGTCTAGTACTATGGTGTCCCTCACTTCTGTATGCAGCGTGAAATGGGTTCTTTAGACTGGATCTGCACTATAGCTGTTTAAAACTGATCAGAAGCATGAAGGAATATGTGTGTGAGTGCTTGGAACACAGAAACACATATTTTCTCAACAAATTTAAACACATTATGTTGATAAAAAAGAAAGATCATGAATGTCACAGCTAGGAAGTTGAATTCTTACGAAGTTTCTTGGGGTGACAATCAATTTGCCATAAAATTTAGAAAGTAGCTTGCAAAGTTTATGTTGTTCTATAATATTTATATCCTGTTATATTCTATCGATCTGCATTCTGTTGGGATTTTTTTGTCATAAAACATGTATCAGTATTTATTTGGTGTTTTGACTTGCTTGATTTTTTCCTAAGATAATTATTATTGTCATCAGACTGGCTGAAAAAATTTAAACCAGATAGAAATTATTTTTCAAAATGGTGGCAATACTGAAATAAACTGCAGTATGTCTGCAATAAGTAACTGTTACACTGGCATTTTGCAAATCATTAATGCAGGGATAGCTGTTATATGAGAGGAACTACGGCAATACTGAGTTTAAATGCATTTGTTTATTTTTAAATGTTTAATTGAATAATTGCCAGGTTTGTGGAATGTCATTAGGCTTCAGAATTAATGGCTGCTCCGAGGTGATGGATGCTAAAGGTGTTAGGTTAGGCCGTGCAGGTGCTCAGACAACGTCTTGCATGCTGCTCAAGTCAGCAGCCAGCTCAGCACAGCAAATGGCCCAGCTGCGCATCATACAGTGACGAGATGGGACCTGCAGACACCCTGTGATATGAGACACTTCTGTGCTTGGGACTCTGAGCACCAGACGTGCCCCCTTTTCTGTGCAGGCCTGCATTGTGCCACATCTGGGCAGGGGAGCCCCACGTCCAGTGCTCCCATGGTTACAGCATGACATCAGACTATGCTGGGCAACGGGCAGTGCCTACAAGAGCAAGGAGAAGCGAGTCTGCAAGCCAGTTTATAGATGAGTAAGAGTCCTGTCTATGTCTTCTGATCTAGTAAATGCAGATGGAGGTTTTGTGTGAACTTGTTTACTCTGCAGAGCCAGGGAGTAACTGGCTCTGCATCATTTTTACATCTCAACTCTGTTTTATATGTATGTGCTTATTTTATAGTGTTAGTGAGTTAAAAGCAGGAGGAACCACACAGCATTTTCTACTGCCAATGAGCCAGTGACTTACCTGTAATTAAAAAGTACATCAACTCATTTATTTGTTGATTTAGGTTGGGCAGCGAGGAGTATGTTGACTCTTTATTGCCCAAATTAGAATTGGGTAAACCCCATTCACTGTTGTGGATAGAGAAGTCACCTTTATATTTTCATTTAAAGTGAAAATACACAATCAGTCCAACAAAACAGATGACATGTTGGAAAGCTACGAGTAGATAAATTCTACTTTTTGCAGCATTTATTTACAATATGTTGTTTATCCCACCTTATGTAGGGGGGAAGTCTGTTCTACAAATCAGAACTGTTACAAATTACAGGTTTAATCCTCAGTATCACAAGATGGTCTCCATCACGTAAGTGGTTTTGTCCAACAAATACCCAGTACTGCAGATAAAGATGGACAGATCCTATTACAAGTGAAATCCCCCACTGCTCATTGCTCTCTTCTGGGTTACAGGATATGCATAGTGGCAGCACTGCAAGTGGACAGGACTAAGGCAGAATCCGTGGTATTGAGGGTTTATTTAAGATATGGTTATCATGAAGACTTTGTGGCTTAAAAGCTCATTTGTTTGCTTTGTTCCCTTATTTGTCAGTGTAATAGATGAATCCATGATTCTTCCCCTATCACCTGCAGATCTCTGGAGATCCTGCTTGTAAGAAGTTGAGGAAAGTATCGTCTGGAAGCTCAGTTCACATCATTACTACCTACCTGTAAAAATATCCACCACAAGAAAAGATTGGAGATGGCTGATGTTGACTGGTTAAACTAGTTCTGGTTTAGAAAAAAAAAGTGATTTTTGCAACTAAATGCTACTGCTACATCTCTTCTACTCCTTTTGCTGCTTCCCTTTGCTTTGAAGAGAGTGCACCTTCCTCCTTAACTGCACACACATATTCCCATAAGGAAGTGCACACTGTGCTACTGAACTAAAGATCGTGCAACAGGTGGGTGTGACAGATGGGTGGTCAGCAAGATAACAGTGAGATAATTAGGATTAGAACCATAAACAGCAGTGGTGGCAGACATTATGAGAGACACGTATGAAAATTGAATCTTTGCTTATGAAGAGTTCATTGCTTCCTGCTGTTTTCACAAAAAAAAAAATAGTTACTTTGACATCACAGTTGGTTGCTATGGAAATGCTGATGCTACCAAAGATAGGACTGAGCTGAAGGACTATAAAAAGTCCTGGAGACCTAGCTGAGTCCATATGCATATGGGAAAGGCCAACACAACATTAATTTTTGGCAGTGGCACAGCAGTCCATATGTGTGACAGAACGTGATACCAAATGTAGGTAACGGGACATAGCAATACAGCAGAGTGCAATGACACTGGTGTAATGGTGGGGCATAGTTAGGTTATTGCTATAACCTCCTTTCAGGTAGCTGTACAGAGTGATAAAGTCTCCACTCAACCTCCCAATCTCCAGACTAAACAATCCCACTTCCCTCAGCTGCTCCTCACATGACTTGTTCTCTAGACCCTTTATCAGCTTCATTGTTCTTATTTGGACATGCTCCAGCTCCTCAATGTCTTTCTTGTAGTGAGGTGCCGAAAATTGAACACAGCTTTCAAGTATTCATATCATATAATCAGTCACACACAGTTACCCACTTTGCAGGCAGAAACAGATGTTTCTGCAGTCCTGCTAAAGAGGTTGGGAATTGACGATCTAATACTTGTGTCCTATCCTTCCCTCTCCCTGCAAGCAGGTGCTTTGGGACAGCAGCATGATGGCTGCCTGTTGACCATAGTTTTGGCAAATTCAGAGCTGTGCATAGCACTTTTCTTCCTGCATCCATAGAAGTAACTGCCCAGGGATCATGAATCCCTCTCCTCACCTTATGCTAGGGACTGGTATGTGCCCATCTGAAAAGAAAATGAGTCACACTACTTCCTACAGAGGCAATTTCTTTCTCCCTAGCCCTGCAAAAGGCAAATGCCACTGGCAATCATTAGCCACAGATGTGCTGTATTAATTATTTGGATGGCAAGCACAGACACGCAGTTCCTTTATTTTTTCTGTCTCAGAATTGCAGTGATTCATTCAGAATGAAAAATGTAGTTGCTTGATTTAAGTAGGAACCTGTCTGACTGTGCAGAGAGAAATGGGTCTGAAAGCAAGCTGTTAGTTGTGTTTTCTTTCTCCTCTCCCTTTCCTCCCCTCCCTGTCCTGTTGACCTATGAAGTCACACAGTACGAGTTAATTTATTGCTTGGTCCCATTTGCTGTCAAGTCTGCTTGCCTTTTAAATGATGCACAAGATGGATAATGGCACAGCAATTTCTAAAGCATGCGTGTTTAAGCAGGAGGAGTAGGATTGTTGACTCGAGAGCACAAGTGCGTAACACCTCCTCTACTCCTGATCTGTCTGGTCTTAACCTCCTCACCACCAAGGCCAGGCCCAGCCACTCCAGGGAAAGGTGCAAAGAACCCTGACCACTCTTAGCAGACAATTCATCTTCCTGACATAGTACTGAGCAACTCTGCCTGTCCTGGCAAAAGCAAACTGCACGCTCAAGTTTGCTGTGTCCACACAAAGAAGTCCCTAAAAAACCACCAAAGCCAAGCACAGGGTCCCATTTTGGGGGGAACTCGCTGAAGCTTCATCCTACAAAGGACTTCTCTCTCCTCCAGTAGTAACCTCCTCATGTCCCCACACTGCCTGACGCCAAGAGAAGGAGGAGGGATGTGCTGGAAATGCAACTGGACACTGTTTCCACATGAGAAAGGCCTGGCAACTCCACCCATACATCACAGGCCAGAGTTTTGTTCTGTAACAAAGCAATAAACAAAATACTTCTTGTGTCCATTCTGGATTCCTGCTCCCGAAATCTTTTGCAACTCCTCCTTGTAGCTTCCTCCTGTCATTAGAGGCACCCCTGGAGCTGCTAATTGAATAGAGCTCCAAGCTTTGGCCAAGAAGGAGGCAGATACTTTTGTCTTAGAAGCATGGAGGAATATACAGAGCAGACAGAGGAAGACACAGGGTAGAGCAGGCTTAGTGTGCTCTCATCCAAACTGAGATGGGACTGAAAGATCCTAATTTAGGGACAATCTGTTCTCTGCAGCAATCTCATCTTCACAGTAATCTCATCTTCACAGCAATGCAAACCCCCTACATTTGCATCACAAAGTCTTTATCTTTCAGTCTTTCCTACTGATACATCGCACTTGGATTCTCTTATTTATTTCTGAAGCCCCTGGGTTTTTTTTTCTAAACTCTTCAGCAACGCAAAATACATACTGTTCTTTACATAATGGCCATGTTGCTATTGCTTCTACAATTCTTTTTATGCAAAAACCTCACCAATTTTTACCAGCAGAAGTGAAGTGAGCTTCACCTTCTAGTGCCTCTGAGAACCAGAAAGCATGTTAGCTTCATCCTGCAGTTATTCTACTCTAGCCAAAAATTATTCAGCAACTCAAGGATCACAAGATAGAGGACCCTTAATTCAGCTCCTTGGATGAGAAGCATTCTTTTTCTACAGCTTGCCCGGTCATGGTCATAATTACATAAAGCTTTGCAAAAGTAAATTCCTAAAGAAGAACTCTGATATCATGCAAGTGCTCTGCGGGATAGCTTACCAGGCAGAGCACAAAATAATGCAGACAATTTTTCCACAGAAAGCCAAATGCATCCTGCCAGGCTCTTTTTAAGCCATTTGTACGTATTTCATAGACCTCAGCATTGCAATGTTGAGATTTGACGAGTGGTATTTGCTTGACAGGCAAGACTTATCACCAGATGAACCTTTAACTAAAAATGGAAATTATGTACAAAATAAACTAACAAAAATTTCCACCAATTTTGTACTTGAAACCTGAAATTTGTTCTGTACCTCTCCAGTCTTCCCTTGGCAGTGAGTATTTCCCAGGTTTTAAATCCCACACTGTCCTGCCAGCATGGAAAACTTCCCGCTGTCCCAGAATCATTCTCCTTACCCACCTCCTAAGTGTCTAACACAATACTTGAGGTACTTGGGACAAGTACTTGCCATTGTGCTCATGTGTCATTATTTTTCATCATAGTGCCAGGTCACATGAAAACAAAGTAATTTTAAATACAGTGGGTGTATTTGTTACAAAAATAATTGAGTGGGCTATTATAGGTACAGTACTTTCTTTTGAAAACTGAATGCTGGGAATATGTGTGCGTGGGTGTAAAGACCAAGTTCTTTACTTGTATTTGTTGTGTCTCAAACATTGTCTGATTGCAGGGCTACATGTGCCTGAGAGGCTTTTCTGTGGCTCCTGGTTAAAAATGAGAGGGGGAGGTGCAGAAGCAGGCGCTGCTCTCTCCCACCCACTCATCCCCCTCACCTGCTAACAGGGCATTGACTTGCCCTATAAAAAGTGCCTGCCAAGAAGGCACAGTGCACACATCCACTGCACTGTGGAATCAGCCTGAAGAAGTGCTGATGCTCCACTGGCCTAAAGAAGAACTACTGGATCACATGTTCCTGAAGACTTGATGCTGGAGGAGTTGCTGCTGGATGGACCACATTTCCCTGAGCAACCACTATTCTTCACTGGAGTGGTTATAATTCCACCCCACCCCTGCTAATTCTCTCTCTCTTTCTCTGACTTATCTGGCTGTACCTTCTTTTTTCTTGGAACTATGGTGTATTGGATTGAATCTGAATTGTGTCGTAGTCTGTTTAGCTACCTTGGCTGTGTTCAATGTGTCAGATTGTGATCTGAACAGAATAGGAATGCAACTTTGAGAAGGGGTGACTCTAGTGCACCCGAGGATCTGTTTTGTGATTTTGGCTGTGACTAAAATACATACTGCGTTTGAATTTACCCTGGGAGATTTGTTGGTCTCTGATTTGCCACACAGATATCAAAAGAACCCTTTTCACCCTTCCTTTTCAGTTGTACAAGTCAGGATGGGCCCTAACAGTACTGGTGTCAGGAGCAGGGTGTGACAGTGGTTTTTAAAGAAAATAAATTGAAAATGCTTTGCAGCCCACCTCCCGATGTCTCATAAACCACAGATTAAGAACTGCTGCTCTATATCAAACCACTTTTTAGAGCCCATTTCAAATTTCCTTTCTTACTTAAAAGTCTGTAAAGATAGCAACCCATATCAGATAAAATGTCATAAGCCCTGTGGCTGCTTGAAAATAATGGTAAGTATGACACAGTCAGTCTCCTAGGGATTTTCAGCCCATTTTACTAATCTGCCGTGTTATGGAACTTTTTAAAATAAATGCATACTAGCAACAGCTTGTTCATCTTCAGAAATGTTAAGAAAATAATTCTGTGAATTATTTTCAGTTTCTGAATCTGTTCTTATTTTCCTTGTCTCGGACATGCACTCAGATGTGTAGAGGGTTTTTTTTCAAATTCTTCTATGACTGTGAGCAAAATACAAAGAGTCACATCAGCTAGCTGATATCCATTTAAGTTATCCAACGGTATCTATAATTTTCAGTATTTGCTCTAACTCATACAGCAAATCAGGATGGCTCAAGAAAATATGTTCTTACAAGCCTAGTTCTGGTTGACCTGGTGATACGTGTCCCAGCATCTCATATTGGCTTTTATATCAAATATCCAGATAGCCCAGCATCATGCACTGCAGTTGAGTCTCATGGCCTCTCACATGTTACAGACACAGCTTGGTCACATCCTCACAAAATACTTGAATTATAACTTCTCCCATGAAATTGAAAACTGTTCTCAGAGCACTCTCAGTCCTTTCTTCTGACAATCTCTGGTCTTCTGGACTGGTCTGTGCTTACTTGTTTTTCTTGCATTTCTGTTGTGCCTTCATTGGTCTATATCCAAAATGCAACGCCTCTTCCTTCTGGATATAATCATAGCTATTATGCTGTTTAGTAATCTCGTCATATGATCAAAGGAATCAGGGCTGTCACAGGATGTTTTGGCTGCCAGTTTAGCGCTGTGCCCTATCCCAACAATTAGCCATGTGAACAGATTATTAAAATAAGTAGGGAAATCATGGTCAGTGCTCCTTTGCCTTTCTTGCTGGCAACAAAGGTTTGTGCACCTGTCAAAAGCCTTCCAATAAGAGCTCATTCTTACAGTAGGAAAATGGAGGATGAAGTGGTGAAGCTTTGTCTCCTTCCTTAACCTGTCGTCAGCTTGCAGCCTTTTTTACTTTCTACCCGATTCATACTCAAGACCCATATGCTTGGAGAAACAGAGATACGGTCACCTTATCATGAGTGTGAGATGTCTGATCCAGACCATCAGACCTTGTGTTGACAGATGGAGCATATGCACTGTTGTGCATATTTATGATTACCAAGCAGGACCTGCAATGCATCATCAGAATCACAAAATATTTATTGGGTTTGGAAGTGTCTTTGACCACACTTCTCAAAGACTTTTTTTTCGGTTTGCTGTTCTGTTCTGTTTGCCTCTCCTTCATATGTCTCTATTTTGAAAATAAGGTAATAAGAAAAGTTGTGAAGACATCTACATCCGTACACCAGATTTTGCAGCTATTTTTTCAATTTGCTTGCTTATCATATCTATAGCTCCTGTGCTTGTGAGACCGACAGCCTCTTTCATGGCTCAACTACTGTACTTTTCTTTGTCTTCCTTTTGATGTCTGTGAACAGCCTCCAGGGATAGTCTAATATCTTCCTGTGAGTCAAAAAAAATGCCAGAAGTGATGTGCACACCGAAACATTCTTGACATCTTTCAGTTCCTTCATGTTGCGGTCTACCCATTGGGTGACATTGTGAAGGAGAAGCCATTTGAATTATATGATCATCAGTGAATGAATTTACTGACACAACTGAACATGACTAACTATTTCAGATTTTTTTTCAGACTGTGTGTTTCAGATTGTATCTTCAATATTGCTTGAGTCTTTGCATCTTCAACCAAATTTCACTTTGAGAACAGTCTCACCCTCCAAATGAAGTGATTTCATTCTTTGAAATTGATACTCAGCCTTGTTTGTTTGGTTTAAGTTTACCAAGCTCTTAGGATTTCCAGTCCTGTCCTCCCTCTTATTGAGGTAAGGGTCCCTGTTGCCAAGTCTGTTAGGCTATAAACATAAATTTACTTCTTTGCTACGCATAATGCTTGGGCCAATTATACCGCAGCCAGAAGAACTGTGTTGAATATATTCAAAAAGGTCATTCAAGAATGCAGTAGCTGCCAAATGCTACTCTCAACGTGTGGATCTTGGAGCACGTTGTGTTCAAGGAGATCTGTTAAAATCTTGCCATTGTATTTAATTTACTTAAGAATTTGGTTCATACCATTTCAGAATGGATTTTATTTCTTATGGACAAGTGAAAGCATTCCCCTTCATTTGTTTTTGTTTAATTCATTTGAGCTGACACAAAATCCTCTGAGTGGTCTTTCTCTAATCATAGCATCATAGAATCATAGAATAATCAGGTTGGAAGAGACCCACCAGAACATTGAGTCCAACCATTCTTATCAAACACTAAACCATGCCCCTCCTCAGCACCTCGTCCACCCGTGCCTTAAACACCTCCATGGAAGGAGACACAACCACCTCCCTGGGCAGCCTGTTCCAGTGCCCAACGACCCTTTCCATGAAAAATTTTTTCCTAATGTCCAGCCTAAACCTCCCCTGGCAGAGCCTGACGCCATTGCCCCTTGTCCTGTCCCCTGTCACTTGGGAGAAGAGGCCAGCACCCTCGTCTCCACAACCTCCTTTCAGGTAGTTGTAGAGAGCAACGAGGTCTCCCTTCAGCCTCCTCTTCTGAGGCTAAACAACCCCAGCTCTCTCAGCCACTCCTCGTAAGACCTGTTCTCCAGCCCCTTCACCAGCTTTGTTGCTCTTCTCTGGAATCGCTCCAGAGCCTCAACATCCTTCTTGTGGTGAGGGGCCCAGAACTGAACACAATATTCAAGGAGCAGTCTCATCAGTGCCGAGTACAGAGGGAGAATAATCTCCCTGGACCTGCTGGTCATGCCGTTTCTGATACAAGCCAAGATGCCATTGGCCTTCTTGGCCACCTGGGCACAGTGCTGGCTCATGTTCAGTCGCTGTCAACCAACACCCCCAGGTCCCTCTCCTCCAGGCAGCTTTCTGGACAGACTTCTCCTAGTCTGTAGCACTGCACAGGGTTGTTGTGCCCCAAGTGCAGGACCCAGCATCTGGCCTTGTTAAACCTCATGCCATTGGACTCTGCCCAGCAGTCCAGCCTGTTCAGATCCCTTTGCAGACCCTCCCTACGCTCCAGCAGATCAACACTTCCACCCAGCTTAGTGTCCTCTGCAAACTTGCTAAGGGTGCACTCAATGCCTTCATCCAGGTCATTGATAAAGACATTGAACAGGGCTGGACCCAGCACTGAGCCCTGGGGAACCCCACTTGTCACTGGCCTCCAGCTGGATTTCACAACATTTACCACCACTCTCTGGGCCCGGCCATCCAACCAGTTTTCCACCCAGGAGAGTGTGCACCTGTCCAGCCCAGAGGCTGACAGTTTCTCAAGCAGAATGCTCTGAGAAACTGTGTCAAAGGCTTTACTGAAGTCCAGGAAGACCACATCCACAGCCTTTCCCTCATCCAGTAGCCGAGTCACTTTATCATAGAAGGCAATCAGGTTAGTTTGGCAAGACCTGCCTTTTGTGAACCTGTGTTGACTGGGCCTGATCACCTGGTTCTCTTGCATGTGCTTCATGATAGCACTCAAGATCACCTGTTCCATGACTTTCCCTGGCACTGAGGTCAGACTGACAGGCCTGTAGTTTCCTGGATCCTCCCTGCGACCCTTCTTGTAGATGGGCACAACATCAGCCAGCCTCCAGTCCAGTGGGACTTCCCCAGTCTTCCAGGACTGTTGGAAGATGATGGAAAGGGGTTTGGCCAGCACATCCGCCAGCTCTTTCAATACCCTTGGGTGGATCCCATCTGGCCCCATAGACTTGTGGGTGTCTAGTTGGGCAAGCAAGGCTCTGACCGCCTCCTCTTGGATCACAGGAGCCTCATTCTGCTCCTCTAACTCCTGGGTTTATATACAGAGGGAACAACTTTCTTTACAAGTAAAGACTGAGGCAAAGAAGGCATTAAGTACCTCAGCCTTGTCCTCATCCCCTGTCACTGTTGTTCTTTCTGCATCCAGTAGGGACTGTATGGTCTCCCTAGTCCTGCTTTTATCGTTTATGTATTTATAGAAAGATTTTTTATTATCTTTCACAGACTTTGCCAATCTGATTTCTAGTTGGGCCTTAGCCCTCCTGATGTTTTCTCTGCACAATCTCACTTCCCTCCTGTAGTCCACCCAAGATGCCTGTCCCTTCTTCCAAAGCCCATAAACATTTCTCTTCTTCTTGATATCTCTCAAGATCTCTCTGTTCAACCAAGCTGGTTTTCTCCCCTGCCAGCTTTTTTTCCAGAACATGGGGATGGCTTTCTCCTGAGCTGCTAGGATTTCCTTTTTGAAGAGCTCCCAGCCCTCGTGGGCTCCCTTGCCCTTAAGTACTGTCTCCCATGAGACTTTGCCAACCAGCCTTCTGAACAGTCCAAAGTCTGACCTCTGGAAATTTAGTGCTACTGACCTGCTAACCACCCTCTTCACTTCACCTAGAACTGAAAACCCTATCATCTCATGATCGCTTTGTCCTAGGCGTCCTCCTACTGCCACATCCCCCACAAGGCCTTCTCTGTTCACAAACAGCAGGTCCAGGAGGGCACCTTCCCTTGTTGGTTCATTCACCAGCTGTGCGAGGAAGTTGTCTTCCACACACTCCAGGAACCTCCTAGACTGCTTCCTTTCTGCTGTATTGTACTTCCAGCAGATATCTGGAAGATTGAAGTCTCCCACAAGGACAAGAGGGATTGATCTAGTGACTAATCCCAGCTGTTTATAGAAGAGTTCATCAGCTGCTTCTTTTTGGCTGGGCAGTCTGTAACAGACTCCCATCACAAAATCTGCCTCCTTTTGGGCTCCTCTGATTTTAACCCACAGGCACTCAATCTCCTCATCGCCACTATCCATCTCAATGGTGTCCAAGTCCTCCCTTACAAAGAGGGCTACCCCGTCTCCTGTCCTACCCTTCCTGTCCCGCCTGAAGAGTTTGTACCCCACCATAGCTGTACTCCAGTTATATGAGTCATCCTACCATGTTTCCATGATGGCAATGACATCGTAGCCTCCTTGCCCTATGACAGCTTCCAACTCCTCCTTCTTATTCCCCATGCTGCGTGCATTGGTGTAAATGCACTTCAGCTGAGCTGCCGAGCCTTCAGCCCTCATAGAGGGAATAGAGTTCATTCCCAATTGCCTGGTCGTTGGAGTATTTAGTACCAAAGTGCCCGTATCTTCCTTGCCACCCCCAGGTGTAATCATCCCCACTTGCTGTGTGGCAATGTACTGGTGGTCCTCACCAGCACACCCTCTTCAAGTCACCAGTGCCCCACGTCCAGGCTCACTCCGGTCTAGCCTGATCTCCATCCGCTCCCCCTTCACACCTAGTTTAAAGCTCGGTTTATGAGCTTAGCTAGGTTTTTAGCAAGGGCTTTTGCCCCCCTAGGAGACACACGGGTCCCATCCTTAGTAAGAAAGCCTGGGGGTGCGTGAGCCACCCCATGATCGAAGAAACCAAAGCCTCTCTCCTCGCACCAGGCTCAGAGCCAGGCATTAATTGAATTCTTCTTCTTGACTTTCTGCTCCTCTGTATTTAGCCTCGAAAGGGAGCAAAATGCTATTTGAGCCCCAGAGCCCTCCATCATTTTCCCAAGGGCCCTGAAGTCTCTCTTGACGGCTTTGGTCTTTCTATTCTCTAAAACATCACTACCAGTTTGGACTACTATCAGAGGATAGTAGTCTGTCTTGTGGACCAGTGAAGGAAGTTTTCTAGCTACCTCCTTCACTGATGCCCCCGGTAAGCAGCAGACCTCTCTGTGGAGCGGGTCCGGTCTGCAGATGGGTCCCTCCGTTCCTTTTAGGAGGGAGACCCCTGCAACAATCACCCTCCTCTTCTTCTTAATGGAGGATGTTTTTATATTTTTCTGAGCATGGTGCAGCCTAAGGAAAGATTCTAGGCTGTGGGAGCCATTACCCTCATCCTCAGGATTGGATTCCACCTGCAACACATCATATTTGTTCTTCAGGTGGATCTGGGGTTTTGGTGTCTGGGTGAGGGGAGCAGGTTTCCTTCATCTGGCAGGAACTTAATGCCATTCCCCATCTCTTGTTACCCCAGCCTTGCAGTTTGCAGGTAGGTGGTGCTCAGATGCTCCAGCTCCAGCAGCCTGCTGAGTTAGTGAGAGGGCACTGCTCCACTGGTCTATCTCCCTCTCACATTACCTGATGGTTCTCAGCCTCTTTACTCTTAGCTCCTCCACCATGTGAAGGAATTCTCCCACTCGAGCACAGCTTCCACAAGTGGAACCAGTGACAGAGGCACTAGCAGGTGTGGGAGGGGGGCACTGCCTGCAGCCCAGGGTCTGGGTAGCTGTCTGCACCCACTGCGATTCTGCCTGGGTGGCAGCATCCATCCTGCCTGCTGCAGCACCCACAGCAGCTTTAATCTTCTGCCAGGTGGCCACCATGGTATTCAGAGTCTTTTGGCTAGTCTCTAGCCCCTCTCTGCGCACTGCCTGCTCAAGCTGCCTTCCCGAACTGCCTTCTCAAAGTGCCTTCTAGAACTCCCTTCTCAAACTGCTGCTCAACCCGCCGCTCAAACTGCCAGGCTCCTCTTTGCGGCGCGGCCAAGAGACCGTTTAACTCTCCCGCGGCAGCCGCCGGCACCGCCGCCTCCCATCAGGCCTTGCGCGGGCGCGGGGTTTGCCGGCTGTCAGGGGCGCAGCGCTGCCTGTCCCGCTCCCGCCGGGGTTTTTCTGGGATTTTCCCGGCTCAGGGAAGCCCCCACCGCCTCATAATGTCCACCCCACCTCAGAACTCACTGTCCTGCTGCCGGGTGCCGCCGAAGAAGCGGAGTCAATCACTACGGAGTCGATCCAGTCCATTGGTTCTTAGATTCTTTATCGTGTTGTGCAACTTTTCTTCTAACCTCTTTTTTAAAACTTGCAGAAATCATCATGCAGCACGCCCTGCAAGCAGTGATCTGCTGTTGGATGCTGGGAAGGACTTCTCGCGTAACCTGTGAGTCTGTTAAACACCTGTAAGCGTGGCTCCAGACTGCCCTTCTGAAACACAGTGGTACCTAACATCTTGATCCATCTGAAGGACATAGACATTTTACTCCATGCTAATGACTTATGTCTTAATCTTCTAACATTTTTTCCTTTCTATTTAAATGTCAGGGTGTGGTCTCCCAGCTCAGACACTGTTCTTCCACACAGCAGTCCTTTGTAGATAGGTTTTTAACTCTTCCACCTCGCCGTGCTGGCTATGCTATTGCCAGTGATGGGTGGCTTGTGACTCTCAACTGGAAAATCATTTTCAGTTTGCTCCATTGTGTTACAATGTTAAAACCATCTCCCTCTTGTCATGTGAGGAATCCCGTTCCTCCTCACTATGCACATTTTCCTGCATTTTGTAAATGTTTTAACAGTGGTGGGTCTGATGGAAGTTTGATATTTCTTGCATAATTTGTGCTGATTGCTGAACCACTGATACTGTTTTCTGCTTTCTGGTTTTGTGCCCTCCATTAAATTTCATTATGTTAACTTTTCCCTATCCAGTACGGCTATGTACACTGAGTGGTCTTTTCAGCACCTTTTTCTGGGACTTGTATTTGCATTTGATCTTTTGAGTTAGTGTGTTCATTCTGGCCTTTCCCAGTGTCAGACTCACCAAAGCAGCTGTTTATTAAGTATTCTACGGCTATGATTTGTGACTATATGGCAAGTAATTATTGCTTATTGGTAGAAGAAACCTCTTAGCCCTGGACAAACGTCTGTACAGTTTTCTCTTTTTTTCCATATGGTCACTTTGAAGCCTTCTCTAGTAAATGACATTTTTTGTGAGAATACACAACCCTCTGGCACTCCCAGACTTTACAGAGAATACCCTTCCTTACCCACCCCTCACCTTCACACAGCACGATGGCCTTACCTCACACTTCTGGGTCTGTGCTGCTGAGGGCCTGCACTGTTGAGGAGTCTTTTCTGCTCCTCCAGTTTAATTGTCCCAGTAACTTTACATTTCTGTTTGACACTTTCCCAGATGTCTTTAGTGTGTCCCCTGATCATCGAGGCTGCACAGGCTCAGTAGCATGTTTCAGTATTCCCTCTCTTTCTCAGTCTCTCATTTTTCATACTGCTGTTTCCTTGAGAGGCAAAACAGTCTTAAAGATAAATCTTCCATGACAATGAAAACTATGCATAGAATAAGTTGTTGGGTTGGTTTTTTTTTTTAAATCTGCTCTTCCCTAGGTGTAGGCTGTCACCATACACTGTCCTTGTGCTCTTTTGTTTGACATTTGGCAGCCTGATCTGCTGAGAGACACTGCACTGAACACTTCTTGAAGCCTGCCCATATGCCGCAACTGGATCTCTGCACAGGATTTTATCAAACACATGCATTTCATCAAGTGTCAGGCATCAGCACAAACTCACAGCTTCACTAGATTTGCTGAAACCTGCTCACTCTCAGAAGCTTGTGGATGAGGCTTGACCAGAATGGAGTGACTTCAGGTGGAAGTCATGAAAAATTAGGACATTTTGCTTGGGTTCACCCACAATTTGACCTCAAGAGCTCAATTCTAATCTGAATTTGAAAGGGTTTAAGACATCTTTTTTTCTACCCTCTTCTGAATGAATTATTTAAAGCACAGTAATCCAAATTAATGTGACATTCAGGACTTCCAGCAATGGAATAACATTTGAAAGTTCGTAACATATATGCCACCTTAATTCTGCTCTCCTTCTATAGCTCCGGATTGCCATATAACCAAATATAACCATATACATTTTTCAGCAATATTTAATAATGAAATCTAAGCTGACATGTTCACAGTGCAAGAAACTGTTGCTATTAAATGACTGTGATCCTACCTTTTCAGACTGACTGTCTGGGCTGGCCTTTGCAATATTGTGCTTGGCCAGTTCATTTTACTAAAACTAAGCAGCATTCACTCAATGACATAGTCACAGATTATGGACCTCTTACAGACTTGAGAGAAGGAAAAAAAATACTTCAGCTTCAGGCCTTTTCTCTACCTTTGTTGAATCAAATAGGTGTGTGTGGCAGAGGATCCCACAAGTAAAGACTCATTCAGTACTGTCCCACCCTCTGCTCAAAATCGTTGTCCATATGCTTGTGATTAAGGGCACCGGGAAGAATTGCTGTTCTTCTGAATACAGTTTACAACATCAAAAGCTTTCTGCATGGCTGAGAATTTTCACTGCTCTAGGAATTTCATTGTAACACAAGCATGAATCTGTCAAACCAGCTCTGCATCTCCTTTAGCATATCAGTATCCAAACACCAATCATGGAAAAATACAAGGCAGCATCAACAAAACTCAGACCTGAAGAACTAGCCTTCCTCCCCCATTCCTGGCCTGCAGCCATGTTACTGCTGGCTGCAATCTTGTCATACAGCATCCTGTAACCTCAGGAGGGTCAGCTCGGTTGCTAGCTTACATGAAACGCAGCTACTGAGGGGCTAGAAGATGATGGCTTCTGCTGTCTCACCTGCTCTGACAGCTTTAATTCATTTACAAAGCTATGTATAACACCAAGGATCCAAAGAATGCTGGTGCTGAGGTACAAGCAAAAATCTCTGTAGGAGGAAGGGGACATGGAACGCTTCCAGTTTGTGAATGCCTTCTGCATCAGTATGTGGCAAATAAGACGGAAATGCAACCCTGCATATATACATACACACATGTACGTGCACAAATGCACAAGTTCATACTCTCATTTATATAGCTACTATCATCTTCCTATCTCACAGTAATAAGAACAGCTACTGTCATCTTCGTATCTCACAGTAATAAGAAAACCCTTCTAAGATAAGATAAAGGAGCATCTTCCCTTTCTAAAATACACAGCAGAACATATTGGTGTGACCTGTATCTACAAGAATGAGTCTCCCCAGCCTCATCTGTAGGTATTCATTGAAACTGAATGATTAAAACCACTGCAATTTTATAGAGACAAATTTATGGACTCAGATGAGCAAACTTTACAAATTCTTCCTGAGACAGCTGAAGATACCACCATCATTAGGTTTCTGGTAGCCCTGCTGTGGCAGTAACACACCTTACAGTGCTGCTGGCAGAAAAGGAGAACTTGCTAGATGCTGTACTTCACAGACCTTAGTCGAAACTCCCCTTTACTATTAACTGAAGCTGAAAAGTTGGACTATGAACAAAGCGTACGCTCCTTTGTGTACATTTTGGGCCTTGGGCAGTCCCATCCAGCAGTTGTACACTCAGAATTAGTGCCATTTTAGATGTGTGCAGGCAAATATGAGTCAGAACCTCATGTGGGACATTGATGATGGGCCCAGAATAGACCCTGGAGCTACTCTGATAGTAGGGTGTCTCTGAACACCGGATTGTACTGTGATCTGTTAGCACCCCCAACAGATATTCTTCAGGGAAGAGTTTATATTCACTAGGCAGGGCTACCAACGTTTCTGGTATCAGAGAAGCACCACACTGGGACACTAGACAGCTGGACTTTTGCACTGAATAGCTGTGTGGCTTAAGGCAAGTTGCTCTGCACCCCTCTGCCGCAGTTTCCTTACCTCTAAACTGGGCAAATACTGCCAGACATACGAAAAGATGCCACTCTTCATTTACAGCTCAAAAGAAAGAACTAAAAACATTGTGGTGGTTTGTCCAAATGAAGACTCCAACAAAAACAACGGAGCAGCTACCCTGTCTTCATTCTCTCCCTTGCCCACCATGTTACTGTGTTCAGTGGTAAAATTCACAGTGTTAGTATCTGGAAGCTCACCAAATGCCTTTCCTTTAGATAGCATGTGCAGATTTAATTTAAGTTTAAGAGTGTAAAGAAATTTAAAAGCTCTGCAGAAACAAGTGAATCACCTAGTCCCTTACTCCTTTCCCCAGTCAGTGAGATAATCATAAAAGTGTGATGAGGCTACCATAGAACCAAATTTGATTTGCAGTTGTCCTTCTGGATGGAATTTAGTTGTGGAGATGAAGTTTCAAAAACATAAAGGCTTCATTAAGCAAGGAATATACAACTATCACTTGCAGTGGAAGGGGAGGAGGGCTGATAAGATACACATACCTAATGATAATGTTTGTGTTACTGGAGTATATCAGTGATGTCAATTGGAGCCCAAAGCACAAGCTAATTGTTCTTGTTAGTGCACTCCCCTTGCTTAGAACAAAAAGGATGCCAATCTGCTTTTTCACCTTGACTTCCCATTTACCTCCCAGAAATTCAAACTCTGTGGCTGACAAGTGGTATAGTTCAGGTTGTCCCCTGTTCCCCGAGAGACTTTTTTTGGTAGCCTTCTGGGCTAGGGAAAATCTGTCTGTTGATTCATCTCTCTTTCTCTTAATGCTGTAAAGGGACAGAGACAATCCATGACTTGCAATTCAAACTTTTTTAAGGCTAAGTTTTTAAGACTTGAGTGAAAAATCTGAGTGCCTTAGACTGTCATGCAGAACTTATCATCTCAGAAAGGGACACTACTACCGCGTGGAGGAAGAGCTCATGCCATCTCCCCCAAACCTGAGCAGAATACCCAATCACATCTTGATGCTGGCACAGTCCAATGTAAACTTCTGAAGACCAGCTTGTCAGCATCTCTCCAGGCCCAGGCAGGAGCTGTTATTCAGGTTATGAGTGTTCATGGTCCTCTCCATTCTCCATGAATGACGGCAACTATAAGCCTCCATTACAATGTGCATACTACCTGGCAATAGGTAGCTCACTTTCCAAGGGCCATCCAGTCTCCCATGACTTTTTCCTACTACAGTGATGGGATGCATTTCAATGAGAGTTGAAGAAAGCACATATTTCCCAGCTCAACCCAAAGTTCACTGCAGTCACTGAGCTATGGTACAAACCCTAGCATTCCTATAAGTCATGACTTGTAAGGGAAGTCTACATTATTGCCTTCCTAACAACTCTCTGCAAAGGGCATTAAAACATAAGCTAAACATTTTTTGTCTAAGGGACCTAAAAAAGTGTGTCATACATCCCTTTCCATCATGCTTTACAAGATGATGTGATATGACTTTGAGCAGTAACAAAATACTGTTCTTTTCCTCTCTTAAAGAAAAATTATTATTTCCTTTTTCTTTCATAGAGGAAGCTCAAGCTTTGGGTCATGCTGAGTTGAGCTCTTTTTGAAAAGCAAAGGGCCAATATGGCTGGTTTTCACAAGGCAAAATTAGACCCAGTGTTATATGGAGTAGTTTATTGCTGACCATAAAAAAAAGAAAATTATGCTATTGAAAGTTTTGATTTTCTCAATTAAGAGATTATTTTCCTACAAAGGTTTTCCAGATTAATTTGATGCTCTAATTGAAAAAAAATTATGCAGAGAAATATCAATAAGGTTTCTACAAGATTCTAGTACTATCACCATCCTCTGTATCAGTCAACAGCTTTTCGGCTTCACGATTCAGTTAAAACTTCTTCTATCAGCAGAGCTTGTGTTGTCTCAGTCTTCTTGGAACATGGCTATGTGATTGTATTCCTGATACTATGCATGGGAAGCAGAAGGTTGGTTTTTGCCTCTGGGCCGAATTTGGTTCAGTAATTTGCCCTGCAGGCACAGCAAATACCCCTCACACCAAGTGAGACTGCACATACTTGTACTTAGGAAGAATTTGATCCTGCATGCATCTCTGAATTACTCTGCAGATTACATTACAATCAAGTTATATGCCATAAGAAATCCTAAGCAGAGTTTAGAACTGATAATGTTCAAAGCATGCTTTGAGATTTCTGAAAGAATAATGCTTTTCCAGCTTAATTCTTAAAAAAAACCCTCAGATTTTATCACCAACCCAGGGCCAAGTGGTGATGAGGAGCTTTTGTTCTGTGACAAGAGTTGTGTAGGCTGCTGTGCACATCCTTGGTTGTGCTTGAAACTATGGCGTTCCAGATGCAGAATACCCTAGATGTGAAAATGGACAAAACCATCTTACTTACACCTTTCAAGAGAGTGAGGGGTTACTACTTAGGCCAGATGCTGTGGGTGAGTCTGCACAAAGCAAGGATAGATAATAATTTGTACACCGGCATGATAGATACTTGCAATGTCCAAATTTCTATACTGATACCTTACATCATGCAGTACCGTTCCTGTTTCTTGTCAGGAGATAGCTGTGGTATAATGGTCTGACTAGGCCCTGTGGACAGCAAAACAAACTCATCATGAGCTGGCAAAGGAGAACTTGTTTTTGCATAAACAAGCTTGTTTTTACCAAAGAGAGCGGTTGGCAAGAGGGAGCGGGCAGCAACGGACAACTGCAACTGATAAAGCAGATAGATTGGATGGTGATCTAACACTTGTATCAGCTAAGTGACACCTGGGAAGGGATGGGGTGCCTCACAGCCTGGTGTTGCTCCAGTTAAGAACAAAGACACCCTGGAAACCACACGCTAAGCTCCCTGCCCCTAAGGCGTGGCAAACCACCAAGTTTCCGCTTTTGACAACAGAAGCAGCTTTGCCAAGAGCCAATCAACATATACTAAATGACTTAGCCCTTTTTACTTTGAGAGGACTCACACAACTACCTTACCTGATGGACAGGCCAATGGGCCTAGAATGCTTTTCTTTTTCCCGGAAAGAGATGCCTTTTGAGTAAGAAAGGTGAGAATTGCATGCCTCTGACTCTTGTTGGTTGTTCTCCCAGGAAAATAACTACTAACTCAAGTTTTTTATTTTTACTTGTATGCTAAGTGTTAACCAGCTGTAAGTGTTTAAGTGCTAACACAGCAAGTGAATTTATCAACCGCAATCTTAAATTTGCTCTTATCTGTCATTTTAATTAAATTACTTATCACCTCAGTATTGTGAAGTTGTCTCTCTGACAGGCTTTGCTACAAGAAGCTGCTGGCTGCCCCTCTGGGGACTATGAGTACCAGTCTCTAAGGAGATTGTCACGGGTAACCACATTCTGACTTGTGGCAAAAACACGAATAAACACACACACACGTAATCCTTTAGTCATAAACTGTTGACTAAGTCTGTGACTAGAGATTGGATACAGCTGCACCTAGGTGTCTTCTCTGATGGGACACTTAGAAAGCAAGGGGGTGATCTTAAATCTCGTGGCTCAACAGGAGGGAATCCCTCAGCCACCAGTCAGAATCTCACCTGTTTAATGTGACAGGTAGCTAATGTCAGAATCCAAAAGTATTAGGGCAATACCCTACCTACAGTTTCGCAATTAAAATATTACAACATTTACAGCTTTTGTCTCCCTTTAAAATGTTAAAAGTATTTTAGCACCTAAGATAATATGATTCCAGGGTAAACAAACTGCTGATCTGACCCAGAATTTGCTCTGCTCTCCACTCTAGGTTGGTAGAAATAGGTATCTAGGCAATTCTCAATTTCAGCCACAAGTTACAAGACCCAATTCAAGACTTAGAGAAAGAAGTTTTGAGCCTCCTGTTAGATGGGACAGATGGAGCTAGGCAATAATAGTGATCTTTTCTGACTTAAGTTTGTGACTCTGCCTTTCTGCAGTAGCCCCATGGAAACAATCTCACTGATCTCTGAAAGCAGCAAAGCTTATAAAAGAAGTAGCAGTGAGAAGGCAGGATGATCTTCATGGCAGATGTGACAATGGTGGTGGCAGTTAGGAATGCACACAGAAGCAGAATCACATCGTGTCTGAGTGTTTTCAAGGAAGCAGTGGCTGGGGGTTTGCAACAGAGACTTAAAAGCTGAATCCCAGGGGAAGAGGAAAGCAAACTGCTAGCACTGCAGAAGATGATTGCATTATCGAGCAAAGATTACAGAACTAAAGGACTCTGACATAAACAAATGTCACAAGATGGACAGACAACCCACTGTGATGAATGAAGTCAAAGAAATTATTGTCTCCTTGGCATGTTGATAATTTAGAAACGAGTCAGGTACAAGCTCCTAAAGGTCTGATGCATTTCAGAACCATTGCCCCACGACACTGGTACCCAAAGGGAAAATCAATGGACAAGGGAAAAGGCAGGCACCCAAGTGAAGGAAACAAGGAAATTCTGGAACAGAAGAAAAAAAAGTAACAAGAAAAGTTTGTCCTTAGCTACTGTGGAATTTGGAGGATGCTTCTAGTAGCATGTTTCTCTGGGCACAGAGGTCAGTGTGAATGACCATTTCCAGCCACTGTCCTTCCCCTGTGTCCCCTTCTACACAACAACAGGAAGTACGATTTGAAATCAAAGAAATTATTGGGAAACTGGCTACTAGGTAGAGTATGGCGTCTAAGATGCTCGCCCCTGCTTCCTCATTCTAGGCTAAGCATCCTTTACACCTTACCATAACAGAGTGTAAGCCAAGCACAATATTTCATTGACGTTCTTCTCTTTTGTTTTTCTATTTTCCTTTTCCAAATAAATGTTAAGAATCATACACCTACATTTTCCCAGCTAAAATAATTCTCTAAATCACCATGAAAGTGTATGAAGAATTTAGCCTGAACATAAGCACGTTTTATCTCAAGAAGTTTAAAGCCTGAGACATTATTTTGTGATTGGAAAGGATGCTGCTGCCCTGAGAAGGTGTTCAACATCTTAAATAAAAGTCCTAGACCCTACTCTTGCCCAAAATGAAATCTCAAAAGATCCTGGCTCAGGTATATGAAAAGCTCTAACTTTTAAAATAATTTGTTCTGAAATTTTCCTGCAGGAGAGGGTTGACTGCAATGTTGGAGATGCATCTATTTGACCTCATTTCTGTGGAAAACTGGACAGGGATGCCCAATTGACTCCCTTGTTCCTCCTTGGCCAAGACAGAATTAGCTGGGCTTCCCCACACGGTGCTTCCTCAGCCAGTACTTTTAAAACTTTTCTTACTCTTGGAGGGGACAGACAGTGAGAAAACAGGTGAAAGCTAAAGGGAGGAGAGATCTGACCATTAGGTTTCCAGAAAGAGCTGGTTTTGGAGTCACTCTTGTCAATAAGGTTAAACAAACAGCACTGTGATCACTAAGCAGAGGCACTATCACAGGTTCCTGAGCATACATTAACTAAGCCCTTTTGTGAATATCTTTTTTATCTTTTTTGGAGAAGGTGATGTTTGCATCTGGGCACTGTACAATAAGGGAGTTGCTCCATAGTTGCTCCATCAGCAATGGAGTATGGACATTCACTGCCTTCTACTATAGCACCCCAACAACCAAGTTTTTCTCCAGAATGTACTGCAATAATAGTAATGTACTGTTACACTGTGCTCCTGACATCAGTAGTGTTAGGGCCTACCCCACATTGCACAGTTGAAAAGGGAGGGTGAAAATGGTTCTTTTCATATCTGCACAGCAAATTGGAGACAAAGAAATCTCCCAGGGTGAAATTCAAATGCAGTTGTTAGTCAGTAGGACGCCCTGGGACATGGTCCTCAGGGACAAGGGAGCAGAGCAGAGCTGGCAAGTATTTAAGGATGCTTTCCATCAAGCACAAGAGCTTTCAGGCCCCAGATGTAGAAAATAAGGCAGGGAAGGGAAGAGACCAACATGGCTGAGTCGAGACCTGCTGGTCAAACTAAAGAAGAAGAGGGAAATGCACAGGCAGTGCAAGCAGGGACGGGGAACCTGGGAAAAGTATAGGGATACTGCCCAGTTGTGTAGGGGTGGGGTAGGGAAGACCAAGGCATAGCTGCAGCTGAACTTGGCAAGGGAAGTGAAGACTAACAAGAAGGGCTTCTAGAGGCATGTCAACCAGAAAAGGAAGGTTAAAGAGAATATACCCCCACTGATGAATGAAAATGGTGACCTCATATCAACAGATGAGGAGAAGGCTGAGATACTCAACAACATTTTTGCCTCAATCTTCACTGACAACTGCTCTCCTCACCCCTCTTGGGTCAATGGACAACAAGATGGGGACCAGGGGGGTAAAGCCCCTCCCACTGTAGGGGACGATCAGGTTCATGAACACTTGAGGATCTTGGACATATATAAGTCTATAGGACCTGATGAGATGCATCCCAGAGCCCTGAGGGTATTGGCCAATGTGGTGGCCAAGCCACTCTCCATGATATTTGAAAAGTCATGGCAATCAGGGGAAGTCCCTGGTGACTGGAAAAAGGGTAACATTGTGCTCAGTTTTTAAAAGGGTACAAAAGAGGATCCTGGGAGCTACCAACATGTTAGCCTCACCTCTGTGCCTGGGAAGATCATGGAACAGATTCTCCTGGAAGACATGCTAAAGCACATCAAGGACAGGGAGGTGATTAGCGGCAGCCAGCACAACTTCACCAAGGGCAGGTCCTGTATGACCAATCTAGTGGCTTTCTGTGATGGGGTAACCACAGCAGTGGACACAGGAAAAGCAATGGATGTGATCTATCTGGGCTTCTGTAAATCCTTTGACATGCCCCCCCCCCAACATCCTTCTCTCTAATTTGGAGAGATATGGATTTGATGGGTGGACAGTTCGGTGGATAAGAAACTGGTTGGATGGTTGTATTCAGAGAGTAGTGGTCAACGGCTCAAAGTCCAGATGGAGATCTGTGATGAGTGGTGTCCCTCGGGGGTCTGTACTGGGACCAGTGCTGTTTAATGTCTTCATCAATGATACAGACAGCGAGATTGAGTGCACCCTCAGAAAGTCTGCAGACAACACCAAGCTGAGTGGCGTAGTTGCCACAGCAGAAGGATGGGATGTCATCCATAGGGACCTGGACAAGCTGGAGGAGTGGGCCTGTGAGAAGCTCCTGAGGTTCAACAAGGCCAAGTGCAAGGTCCTATACCTGGGTCCAGGCAATCCCCAATTTCAGTACAGGATGGGGGATGATGTGATTGAGAGCAGCCCTGCAGAGAAGGACTTGGGGGTGCTGGTTGATGAGAAGCTCGACATGAGCCGTCAAGGTGCACTCGCAGCCCAGAAGGCCTACGGTATCCTGGGCTGCATCAAAAGAATTGTGGCCAGCAGGTTGAGGGAGGTGATTCTGCCCCTCTATTCCTCTCTTGTGAGACCTCATCTGGAGTATTGTGTCCAGTTCTGGAATCCTCAACAAAAGAAGTATATGGAGCTGTTGGAACAGGTCCAGAGGATGACTACAAGAGTGGTCAGAGTGGCTGGAGCACCTTCCCTGTGAGGACAGGCTGAGAGAGTTGGGGGTGTTCAGCCTGAAGAACAGAAGGCACCGAGGAGACCTTATAGCAACCTTCTAGTACCTGAAGGGGGCCTACTAGAGAGTTGGGAAGGGACTTTTTACAAATGCACATAGTGACAGGACAATGAGGCAATAGCTATAAACTGGAGAGGAGGAGATTTAGACTACACATAAAGAGGAATTTCTTTACCATGAGGGTGGTGAGGCACTGGAACAGGTTGTTGAGGGAAGTTGTGGATGCCCCATCCCTGGAGGTGTTCTGGCCAGGTTGGATGGGGCCTTGGGCAGCCTGATCTAGTGTGGAGGTGTCCCTGCCCATGGCATGGTGTTGGAATTAGGTGTTTTATGGTCCCTTCTATCTTAAACCATTCTCTGATTCTATGTATTTTGGTCACAGCCAAAATCAGAAAACAGATGGTTGGGTGCACTGGACTCACGGCTTCTGAAAGTTACAAAAACAGATCCCAATCTGTTCAGATCATAATCTGTCACCTTGAACATAGACAAGGTCGCTAAGCAAACTCTAACTCAACTTGGATTCGATCCAATACACCATAGTGCCAAGAAAAAAGAAGGTACAGTAAGATGAGTAGGAATGAGAGAGAAAGAGGCAGCAAGGGAAATAGAAAAGTTATCATTGCTCCAATAGGGCACAGCAGTTCCTCAGGAAAATGTGGTCCATCCAGCAGCAACTCCTCCAGCCACAATTCTTCAGGAACACATGGTCTGGTAGTTTTTCAGGGCAGTTGGGCAGTCTCTCAGGCCAGTCCCATGGGGTGGTGAGTGCCTTCTTGACAGGCACTATTTATAGGGCAAGTGCTTGACCTGTTAGCAAGTGAGGGGTGGTCTTGCTATGAAAGTTCTCAAATTGTGGCATGTGCAGAACCTCCTTCAGGAAGGTTCTCAGTTTGAGGCTGGGATCTCCAGGGTCACTGGTAGTTCAATAGACCCTTGCCAGAATAACCTCTGCTTGAACCCTTGGGGTGGACATATGGGAGGGGGTGGTCAGTACTAGCTGCTGCACCTCCTTCCCCTCCTCGCAGCAGCCCACCCATCCACAGGTGAGGGAAAGGTGAGCAATACCTACTCCTACACCTCCCCCTCACTGTTAACCAGGAGCCACAGAAAACCCCCTTAGGCACACACAGCTCTGCACACAGACAGTGTTTGAGAGACAACAAATACAAGTAAAGAAGCTGGTCTTTACATGTGCTATTAGCCAAGAAATAACACCAAAAGCAATTTGAACATGCTTAAGCAACTTCCAAGAGACCCAAGTAAAAGGAAAGTAAAAATTACTTATTTTGGTTAACATCCGCAGCAACAACATCAAACTCATCAGCAAGTAGGAGATTTAATAGCCAGGGTGTTGTCTCATTCAATAAGCAGTATGAATATCTATTAACTGGCAAACTTGAAATAGAATTCCTTGATTTGGGGCAGCAAGGGTCCAAAACAGAGGAACAGTAAGCACTTGAGCTTTCTCTAGTTAATTCAGCTTAATATTGAAAGTGTAGCAATCCCATACTCTGTGCAGGTCAGATTTGGATTCCAGTGAGACCCAGGGTTTATGCAGCACTGCAAACTATGCATTCCTGACAATGTTTTGATAGGATTGCCACTGCTAAATGACAGTCCCCAGAGAATCCTCCTGTCTGTCATTTCATGCATCATACCACTGAATATAACATGAATGCACAAGGCACAATTAAGCTATATTATGAATATTGAGTACTGGACATCTAACTGATTTTCAACATGTGGATGTGTGCAGGTGTATGCTGATTCCTGAAATAAATGGTAAGCAAGAAAACGCAAATATCTAACATCCGTTTTACTGCCAATCCTGCCTCTCTGTTAGAAAAAATGATGCAGAACTAGAATTGCACATGTTTTCGTGTTTTCCATATAAAAATCACAGAGGTATCAGTGTAACATAAGAGCAAGATGAGAAGGCTAGGGGAAAACATTATAATTAGCAAGTAGATAGTGTGGGAAAGCAAGATCTTTTCCATCCTGCCTCTGTAATCTAGCTGGAGCATCTGCTATCGAAGTTGACATCAGCAGTCTGGCTAAAAAGAGATGCCTCCTGGCCTGTACAGCTTCTGATGTGTTGCATCAAATACTGTCAGTTCAATTTAAGCAGTGCTGCTTTCACACTGCATCCTGCCTGCTGCCTGACTTGTTGCACTTCTGCATGCAACTGCGTGGTACCCTGGCAGAGGCTGGTACTGCTCTGCTCCCTGGATAGTATGAGGAAGCAGCATTGCTGCAAAAGAGTGTGCACTGTTCTGAACATCTTGATGGCAATCAGTAAAGAACTAACATTTGTTTATATTAAAAAGAATAGCAGAACTTGTATTAATTGAAAGATCAAAAACCCCACAAACTGATATAGGGAACATCCTGGACATCTGGTCCAAAGGAGGGCATAGTAATCAGGCCTTGTCATCAAAATTGTCAGTTTGGCAGGAAAATCTAGGAGGAAAATGTTCTTAGTTGAATTACCTCATTATATGCTTACAAAACCACACCTCCAAGTAAAAGACTACCCACCTGCAGGAGCAGAGCCCTGCTCACTGAATATGCACAGTAGAAAACTTCTATGATGGAAGCATATGGAATGTTTCATTTTAATTACAATATTTTAATTACAATAATATGCAAATCACTAACCAATTGTTTGTAGAAGCAAGTATTTGGCATTTACTTTGTAACTTCTGTAATAAATTGAGTATGGAGGCTCCAGTCCTCAGTGCTTGATTTGTGAAAAGCCACTGAGCACCCAGACTTGCATGACTCAGAAGTAAAATCAGTCTCGACTTGGCATGGGAGATTGGCTATTAGCATACTGGGTGGCAAATTGGACTTCTTGGACAACAGAATGGCCAAGTCAGCAAAGCACTGGAGTAACGATCAAACTTGTCCAGCTCTGCAGCTCTCTGGAACTAGTCCCTTCTCCTTCTCTCCAAATTCTGTTTAGACAGGACGCCTGCTAGCCATTCAGAAAAGGAGCTTCTTGCTTGTGCAGCCCACAGCAAATTTCCAGGCTCAGCTAAGTACATGGTCTCAAACAAACAGCAGCAGGACTGAAAATAAGTGGAGAGTGCCCAACTTCTGCTACATTGTAATAGTGTACATTGTAATAGTGTAATTGCAATTGAAATTGTACATTGTAATAGTGTAGGTGTCCAAAGACTTCTACTTTCCCTCTATACCATTTTTTCTACTAATTTGAAATGGCTCCAGGGAACATTTTAAAGGTACAAATAAATACAATATTGTAGCAAGATTTTTGGAGGGCATTAAAAACACCTCAAACTGTCAAAATGTAAAATTATGTCCTTTTGAAAACTGGAATAAACAAAACCCCTAGACAACATCTCTGGCCCCTGTGGCTTTCCCTCCCAATTCTTACCATCAATATCTTCTCGAATCCAACACTAAACACTCTTCATTTCCTCTCAATGGTTAAATTAAATTACTGAACTGTTGATCACTGTGCTGGTCACAGCAAATAGGATTTTTTCTTCATAACACACTGAGGATCATCTTTTAAACCATGCCAGACTCTTAAGGAATACCAAACTTGTATTCTGCTTTGTCTCTTCAAACTGGCAGACACTGAGTTTCCAGGGCTTTTAGAAGCTATCTGCACAAGGTTTTAGATTAGCTACTTAAGGAAGACAAGTGTGGGTCGGAAAATCCTTTGGTTTGATGCGGGTAAAAAAAAATCTTTTATCTCTCATGATTTTAGCAAACATTGTCCTTTTCCAGATGCTTTAACAACATTTTAGAGCTTCATCTGTTGCACAAAATGAGGTCTGCTTTGCATAGCTCAAGCTTTCTTGAGCCAGATTCTTGTGTTCACCTGGGAGATTCAAGTTTCCAGCCTAAACATGGAACTGTAGTCTCTTGATTAATTAATTTGTGTTTCTTTTTTCCCTTGCATTTCTTCTCTAGTTCCCATGCACTAAGTTATCTTGTCCACAGACCTGAAGAAGCTCTAAATACTGTTTTCTCTGCCGGCTGTCTCTCAGGTAGGGCATTGCCTTTGTCCTGAAGACTTCAAGAAGCTGCCCAGTCAGGTAAAGAAGTGCAATTTGCACTTGCTGGGACTTGCACATACAACCACACCCTTTCAAACCACTTGGAAGGAGTGTCTCAGAGCAGGTTTTCCCACTGAGAGATGTGATCTTCCATCTGTTGACCTACATCATGGAAATGAAGAAGAAACCTCTCTCCGTAGACCATGCAAGTGTTGTAAGAAACCCTGTTCCTGCTACTGCTGAGAAAATCCTCTCCTCCTCCTCTTTTTCTTCAGCCCTTCTTCCCAAATTGAAGAAATGCTTTCTCATTTGGCATGTCTATTACATTTACAGGCACTCTGCTGCGTAAGAAAGGGTGATGCAACGAAAGATTTCTGCTGTCTCTTGCCAGAACTTCATGGTGCTGAAACCAACAACACATTTGCCAACACAGAAAAGCTGATAACAACCCAACTCAAAACTAGCCGTAGGAAAAACCTCACTTACAGCAAAATGGAGACTAAAGAATTGCAGGCTTGCAATGTCATCATAGCATAGAGCATTAAAACAGCTATCTCAGATCCTGAAAGCCATAAAGCATAAGCAGCATGAAGATTCATACATGCTAATTTACACCTTCAAGTCTGCGGTTAGTTCAAGTATCTCCGTGGAGATTCACTGAAGACAAGTACTAACAGGAATAATGCCAAAAACTTAACAGATTTTGTAGTGTTTACTAAGGACATCCAACCAAGATCTTTCTGTGATCATTATTCCAGAATAAACTGATTGGAAAGAGCAGGCGAAGTGTTTGCTAAGGCAAAGATGGTTTGGATTTTCATCTTCTCTCTGATTTTTGCATAGTTTTTCCACTCATATTTAACCCTGTTATAGTGCCTCTCACTGAACAAGGAAATAGGTGTTACAGTAAACCTGTGTCAGTGATGCTAACTGAACACTTGTGATCCAGAGCAGATGGAGAAACACAGCTGAATGGCAACATATGCACTTTACTCTTTTTGTGCTTTTCTCTTCTCTTCTAGCCTCTGCTATAGAAATCCAATGAATCTGATGAATCCAATGAGTCCTTCCACATATAGGGCCAATGTCCATCTGGTTCTGTAACATTTGCTAGCACTTCATCAGTCCAGTCTTACATGACTTATAACAAAGCTTTCATAATTTTCTTCATGAGTTAATTCAGAAGTCTCCTACACAACATGACAGCAGTACAGAAGTCATAAAATTAAGCAAAAGAAGTTATATATTAATTCTTTTGTAAAGACATCCTGTGAACAAACCTGGCTCCACAACTTTTCTCTTTGCATTTTTCAACTAGTTTTATAGTTATCAAACTTCTGAGTCCACGTCTTCTTTATCTAGTTCTTTTTTCTCATTGTTTTTTCCTCAATGTAAATGTGACTCTTGGTTAGAATCAGAAGCTGAGAGTTCACAGTGCTGTCATTATGTAATTTTTGGTCTTGCTCCACAGCTACTGAAGTGATCAAGCATTTCAATTTAATCCAGATGCTCCCAGTTCTCTGTTGAAAGTTGCTAGAACAGATTTGAGACATTTTCCTAACCACTCCAAGCTGCTCTCACATTTTCTCCGTCTCCTGTCTAGGTTTTTCTCATTCAGTTGAGTCCTTCCTCTGGCAAAGTAAGATGACTGGCATTTGTTTTTGTTAGATGAGAAATCCAACAAGCCCAGGTAGAGAGGATTCCTAGCTGTGCAATAAGTGGTCTTTATTTAAGACAAGATTGTAGGTATGAGCAAAGGCTTTTACAGAGTTGACATTTCAAAATTGTTTCATTTACCAGTAAATACATTCTCTAGTAGAAGTCTTCAGTAGCACACTGAAGACATACATTCATAAAATTCCTAATCATGGAATTGCACAGAGATGCACAAGAAATGCACAAAGCAAGCACACTCCCTTTAAAACATGACCTATTAAATATATAAAATACATCTATCTTTTTTGTACACTTCTTATTTTAGCTCTAGATCATTAATAGTTTGCCCGGTTCATTCAGAAATTGAGGAGTTAGTTAATCTACAAGAGGAGAGAACAAAATGCTGCAGATGAAGCTGGGGGGGGGGGCGGGGAGGGAAAGGAGGGGAATGGTAGTTATGAAACATAATATCCCTCAGGCAATTATGTTACCTAGTTGCGTTTTCATTAACATTCAACATATCTTCTTTTAACTTGCAACTTGTATGCCTTATATTTTAAGGCATCAAGTTATACTGCCACATTGAAGATTATTTAAGCAATTCAAATAACTAGGTCAGCCCGGTACTCTTGGTATATTAGAGGGTGCTAAGAGAAAAGAGCAACATCGTTACTTGTTAAATGAACAGCTGGACCCAAACTGTTGGGAGAGAGAAAGCCATTAATTGGGAAAGTGTTTTCTAGATTTTCTAGTGTAAGATGGTCATGTTGCTCTGCTATAGAAAAGGGATAATTTGTAGCAGTGATGAAGAAGAAATGAGTATTCAGAAGGTCAATACTGGGACAGTCCCTGGTCTCTATTTAGTTCCCAGTTCATAAGTTCATAGATTGTAGTGGATAACAAGATGTTACTATTAAATACTGGTGAATATTAAGCAGTTACAGAATACATTTTTGAACATTCTACAGGGACCAACTTTCCAGAGAAGGCAGTATGTCCAGGTTCTGAGCATTAGGAAACTTTGGGCAAATGCACACTGCTCCATCATTTTCTCCAAATTTCTGACCTAATTTCATTGCTGACAGCTGTAGCCTCCTTATCTGTGTCCAGTCCCTGTCCCTAACAGGATATCGCATAACTGAGCAAATAAACTAAAACAAGATATACACTTACATAACTCACAAATTACTGCTACAGTAGTACATACATTACTATATTACTGGCTTATGACCTTTGGAGTTTTCATTCTGTGACATACCGGAGAGGAATATGAGCTAGAACATGCTCTATCAGAACAACTCAGTAGTCGAGCAATTAGACACTACCTACAAAGTGCTGCTGAAAAATACACCAAAAGTAGAACCACCCTTGTTAGTCCTGCAAATACCTTGTACTTTAACCAAACACAATTTTCTTCCTTGAGTAAACAAACACATGAGGAAAAAATGATCACTTAAGAGAATGTGTTCTTTTTTTCCCTTTTTATGTCAAATTTAAGTAATTAAATAGATTACTTCTAGACTTGACTTCTTGGTCAGAAGGGGCCATTTGGCTTTAAAGAGTTACAGGGACTATAAGTGGACCACTGCTGCTTGCTTGTGAAATATAGCTGCTATCTGAAGTTTCATCCCCTACATAAATCACCGCAAGAAGAATAAAAAAAAAAAAAATGTATTTCTATACAAATGCAGAAAGTATCACCTGAAATACACACACTTGTATCAGCTTAGGCTCCAAGATGCGATAGTCTTACCAGTATTGCTGAGCCTGAGGAGGTCTAGATCGTCAGAGCAGCTCTGACAAGACAATGACTGGAAGAAGAGAACATCAGCATGATATGGCCTCTTCGGGACAAGGATGCATAAGACTGGCCAATTCTATCCTACTAGTCCTGCCTGCTACACCTAACAGATGCTGGATGAAAAGGAAAAAAACCATAGAGAACAGGTTACTACTTATTAAGAGGTGCAGTAGACCTGCCAGACTGGGGACTATGTACAGACTGTAGCTTCACAAAGGAACTGATGCAGGATAGGATCTTGTGGGCTAGAATTTTGGAGTTCAGCATTAAGCTTCATTTGTAACCCAAGCATCACTTTAAGCAGGTTTTAATTTTTTTTTTTTTTCCTTTACGAATCTATATTTTAACTGGAATAATTGATCTATTCTGCGTTTCTGTACTTTCTGGACAAAAAAAGGATGGTGGAAGTCAAGAGTGTACCAGTATCTGTATCATATATTAGGCATTACTATGAAAAAATTTAAGCAAATTTATATTATTTGATCATAATGAAAAGAAGAGCCAGACCTCTCAGGGAGATACGATACAGAAAAGTTTTGGTTTCAATCACTTAATCTTTTAAAGGGTTGCTCTCACATACCAGCTCTTCTGCTTTTTTGTGGAGATGAACTCACTACCAAAAGCAAAGCCAGACTGAAAAAAGCATGACTATGCTTCCTGGTTTCAGTACAGAAGCTGTTTCAAAGCAAAGAATAAACTTGGTGGATTTCTTGAGGCAAGTGAGGAAAACCTTCAGAGTCTTCTGTCAAGGTATACTAACCCCTCTGCATTCAGCACAACGCTGCACATGCAGCAGCATCTTTAACATCTGGGTCTTACACACAGTGCCCTCTTTTTCACGGTCACAGAAGGCAGTCCTTAACTCCCAATCTCGAGACGGGAATTCTGATGTGGGTACATACAGCAAAGTCTATCAGCCTAATTAGAGATTTTATATGGCATAGCCTTTATCCACAAGGTCCTCGGTGACACCAGGGCCTTCCTACTGCATTCAGCTTTCCCCAAAAAAATCACAAAAAAAAAAAATCACATCCTGCAGTTACCTAGATGGCTCTTCCGTGCCCGCTCCACTGCCATGTCACCTACAGATTTGAATCTATTAGTCTTCTCTTGGAGCTAAGAATTTATTAGCTGCCTGGCAGTTATTTTTAACAGGGTAATTGAGATGTGAAGAAGGCTGCATTGATAAACTGGGCTCTGATTCCCTGGGAGAGAACAGACACTCTCTGCTCACGGCAGGTCAGACCAATATGACTTTTCAAGTTGGCAGATGTGTTAGAGAAGCCGCTTTCTGACAAGATAGTATGGTATGATATACTTCTGAAAGCAGAAGAACTACAAAGTTCCTCTTCATCTGAAGAAACCATGACCAGAAAGCCAGGATCTCCTTAAAAGAAAAAGGGGCTTCCCATCAACATTCAGAAGTTTCACAGAAAGTTTCTCCTATCATCAGATGTTGTTTTGCATTCAGGTAACAGGGGCAAGGAAGGACAGCAAAGCATAGAGAGGGGAATCACAGAATCATTTGCTTTCGGTTTGTAGACATGTGTGCAAGCACCTTTTCTGATCGCTGCATCTATGTTCTCAGTAACCCTGAACATGGAAACTCCTTGTTTATCCTAGTGCATCACTGAAGAAGTTTCTCTGTTCTTCTCCACCTCCCCTCACAGGCCTCTTGGAGTTCTTCAAAGAAGTAAGTGGGTTTGGCATTGAAGTGCCAGGCCTCCCAACTACAAACGTGAAGCCCTCAATTACGTGAGCCAGACTTGAACTGATTTATCCCCTCCTCGCCCATCCCAGGAAAGGGAAAGGGGAAACTACAGAGAGACTTATGGGTTGGAAAATAACACTAAAACAGCTTTAATTAAATGACCATAATAAAAGGAAGGTAATATTAATAAGAAAGTATAAAAATATATTCAAGTATCCAAACCTCACCCAAATTCTGCCATAACCACACATCACCACTGATGCTGCAGGGCAGATGCGGGGACTGGAGTCCGGCAAGTGGGAGTTGGACTCAGGAACTGGATCCAGGAACTGTATTCAGGAACACGTGGATGGGTTCAGATGCAGATGAACAGATGAGGTCCTTCCTGAATTCTGGCCATGGAAGAAGAGGAGCCCTGCAGTCCCTAAGGTGATATACTAAGTGTGACATGTATGGCATGGAATACTTCATTGTCCAGGCTTGGGTCACCGCTCCCCTTTGCCAGTGACCCTGAGATGGCCTTGATTTACACAGGAGTAGGTGTGAGCAGTGGTCCCTGCACACCAGTAGCCCATTGCCTTGGGGATAACTATCAGGCTGAAAAGTCAGAGAAAAATGTTCTGCTTTAGCCCAGACCAGCACACCTACCTTCGGTCTTGGAGCAATGGCTTTAGTAATCCAGTATCTGCACACTGGGGCCTCCTTTCTCCTGCTGGTAAACCTCTACCCTCCTAACTCAAAACTCTCAGGTCCTCAAAACTTGTGGAGGTTTCAACAAAGATGAAATTGCCAAATCAGCCTTCATCTTCCAAGACCTATCATCTGCACTGCTACAGACAGTTACTTCTGTGAGAAGACTGAGAGAATGTCAGAAAGTCACAGCAAATTGAATAACACATGGGTATGATCTGCATTTGCAATTGAAAAACAATAGTCTCCGGATGATAGCTTTGATACTTTTCCTTCTAAGAGGTCTGAACAAGCATAACAATTTTTGCCTTCTAATAATACTAAAGATTTTTTTCCCCAGCTCAGCTAGAAAGCTGGATGCAAGTTCATTCTTCCTCTAAATAAAGGGAGAAGAGGAGAATGTGAAAAGCTGAACTTCAGGAGGACCTTTTACTCCAACTGCACTTTTAAAAACACTCTTAAGTTACATGGCAAAGCCTTGGTGTAGATTTCATTAACTTAATGATAGGAATAAAAAAGACTATTAGAAATACCTGGGCATTATGACCAAAATTTTCAAAAGCAGCTAGAGACCGAGTGCCCACTTTGTGAAATTTTGCAGCGATCTCTAAGAGGGAGGTAGGAGATTAGTGAAATGTTGCACATGCAAAACTAGATCTGCATTGAGAAATCTGTCTTTCCAGTCCTTCCCTAACCTCTAATGGCATCATTTTGAGTAGGAGGATATAATGTTTTCATAATGATTCTTCCGAAAACTGCTAGCAAAGTGTTACAATTAAGTGGAAAAGCAGACAGGCAACTTTTGAGATAGACCAAGAGGAAGTTGTTTTCTGCAGAAAAAGAAGGTCAGAAGAGTAGGCAGGCACACCTAGAACATATTATATCCCATTTTTTTTAGTTTGTCTGATCCTATCCTTCTGTCATTAAAAGTATTAGCCCCACTCCTCCAAATTCAGAGCTTGCAACACTGCCTTTTGCATCTGCCATTTTGCAGTTCCACACAAAGCCCAAAGTCATCAGAATGGAGCCCATAAAGGAGAAAAAAAACACTTTCAAGCCAAAAACACTTGTTGTCAAGGCCAAGCCCAGTCCAGATGTGTCGGTGTTTTCTCACTTGCCTGTGTAAAAAAATGCATACAGTCAAAATTTCTGTCTCTTGCCTTCGAATCAGTGTTGACAAATAACACTCTTCCCAAAGCTTAGAATAGAGACATCAAGCTATCCAGAGACATCCATGACAGTAACCAGACAGTCTTTTTTCCAAATTTCATTTTTTGACAGAGCTGAAAGGAGGGTAAAAAGGCCACTTCCAGTGACGTATTTCAATGTGTTTTACAGTCACAAGGAATCAGGTCAATTATGACAGCTCCAGAAGCATTAATAACTGAGGCAGATTTATTGCATTGCTCTTTGGAATCTAGCAAGACTTTCTTTCATGTTTAAGGAAGGGATGTTGTCAAAGCTGTAACTCCATTGCACTGAGATATACATTCTTCTCAGGCATACTGAGTGAAAGCCTCAAAAGTTAGCATAGACAAATCATCTATTTTCCTTTCCACTCTCAGTAACCAAAGCAACTCACTGTCTATGCCAGAGACTCAAGCAGAATCCACCATTGTGCAAACAAAGCAGCCAACTGGGCATTATGACCAAGATTTTCAAAAGCACCTAGAGACAGAGTGCCCACTTGGAGAAATTTTACAACGATGTCTAACTACTGGAAGAGCAGAGCAACAACATCAATCAGTCAGACTGAGCCTGGCATCTTAAATGGCTAGTGGTAAAACAAAGGGAAAGTCACAGAAAATTCCACTTATACCAACAGAATTTTCCTTGGACCTTCATGAACCTCTCCTGAGGCTGAGAAAGTATTGTTTCAAGGCTAATGTCTTCTAAAATGTGGTGACACTCCTGTCTGCAGAACTATAAGGGCGTCACAGCAAAGGAGATAACTCTCACCCATACACTTGTATCGCGAGATTGCTATATATCTTTCAGCCTCAAATAAAACCAAAGTGGCTTTGCTCACATGACTGACAGCTGGTACCATAACCAAATGACTAACAAAAACTGGCTGGCTTTCAAAGACATTTTTTTCTGGCTTCCTCCTAACCTGGTCTCAAACATACCTTAGTAAGATGTTAGCCTGCACTGTAACAAGAAAAAAAGATGCTCCATAGTTACACATATTAAATCCCAAGCCATTTTCCTTTGGTACAGGTGTTGATATATCATGTTGTCCAAACTTACTTCAGCTCATGTTTTTTATTCCTCCCAAAAACAGATTAATGAAGCAGACAAGGACAGAATTTGCTTAATTCTTCATCCTTCCCTCCACTAAATTAACTTCTTGCATGCCTCCAAAATGTTTGATCATGTGGTGGAAGACAACCTTTTCCCTTTCTGAGCAAGTCATGAACACAGTGAACTTCATTTTGCTTGATGGGAATACTGCAGAGATGCACTCGACTCATTATTTGTGAATTTACAGAAATGCTCTGTTTTTCTAATTTTTTTTGGGGGGGGAGGAAAAATTCTATGCCAGCTCTGGAACATGAAGTCAAAACTACAAGCACACCAATTATTATTCTCCACTGCAACATTGCTGCACCATTGCAGTCTCTCTGGAAACAATAGCTGGAGTTTGAGGTATCCACGGGGAAAACAGAACATCATGCTTGATTTAATGCCCTTCTCATGGGATTTACTTTTGGCAAAGTGGCTGTACAGTTTATGTCATAAGGGATATATGGTTCGCATGTGGATCCAGTGCTCACTGTGAAGTAACCCTTTAGTACTGATGAAGCATAAAAGAAATGAGCATGCTATGAATTTAAAAAATATGCACCTGAGAACTGTCCTCCATCACGAGAAAACTGAAAGCTTGCCAGACGCTGGTAGGAGAGGGAGAAAGACAAGTATCCACGTATCTCTTCAATACAACCAAAAGCAGTGATGAAAAGAAATTACTATTAGTTCTATAATCAGATAATGAACAGAACAACATCAGTGCATGAAAATCTGCAAACAAAAATACAAAACAAGCATATTTTTCTGTTCTTTTTTTGCCCTTTTTCTGCCCTCTGAATCATTTTAGAATCAGACACTATTTTTTTCCGTTTGAGATAATTAATACAAGTAATATAACTGGACAAATAACACCTCAATCAGCATGCTCTTTTGGAATCAGATCAGTAGCCATCAGAAATTTTCCATGATTCTGTGTTTTAGTTGCAGTCTAGGCAACCCAAAGAGGCTGCATTTCAGAACCTGTTCCACTGCTATTTACCATGGATCTATAGATAACAAATAGTATGTTGTTTCTTTCAGTAGCCATTCAGGACTAGATCAACTGTAACAACTACTCCTATTTTGCAATTTACAGGAATTGGGAGACTGAGAGCATTAGGCAGTTCACTGTTGTTTACGAAGCAAATAATCCTAGAACTTGCAGAAACAATGCAGGAGCAGGGAGAAATACTGTAAATCCTCAGAACCCCAGAGTCCAGCACAGATTTGCCACTCCGTATGGGGAGGAAAGATCTGGCTATAGAAGGGAGACAAGTGAGAGGTGTTGAAGCATAGCACTTATGCAGAAATAGCAGCCTTCCTTGTGGGGATGACAAATGAAAAATCCCTGCCAATATAACAAATCTCTGAATGACAATGGAGCTCTGGGAAGGCAGTTACAACTCCTACCTCCAAAGCATGGAAATTACAGAGGTTAATAGAACTTAAGGGTGATACTTGCCAGGCTCTCGACTTTTTGGCACAGCATTCTTCATATAAACTGGATCCAAAGTAAGCAAGTAGACACACAGAAACAACCAAAAAAAAGCTGAACCAACCTAACTTCAGTTTGTAAAGGAAAGAGATGGACTCAATATTCAATTTGAGAGAAAATGAAGGAGTCTGTTTCAGAACTGACCTGGAAGTTGCAAATCACACACAGGCTGTGGTCTAGCTCGTTACCTGTTCTGTGTACAGTTCCTACACAGTGAAAGTTAAGTAACAAGTCAAGATTCAGGATATATGCTACTATGAATTCATAAACAACTTTTAAAGCATCCAAACGACAGCATTTCAGTCTAGAAGGCAGAAAAAAGGGAGGAAAAAAAAAATGCACCTTCTGTGCATTTGTATAATATCTAACGTAGTGAGATCCTGATGTGATTGAGCTTTGTCCATGACATTTTAAGAGCAATAACAGACTTACTGAAATTAGTAAACTCGCAATGACTTCAAAGGGTTTTTCCTCAAGGCAGTGAACAATTTCTGGGTCCTATTTTTCATCACATTATAACCTTTGTTTTCTGTACAAATATCGCCTTTCTTCTATATTTACCTTACCTTATATGTAGAGACAGATAACTAAGGCAGACTTTGGTGAAGGAAAGCAGGAGTAAAGGAATACTTGTTTTGTACCAAAGCAATATTCCTTGCTGACCATAATAACTGCAGCACTCTCCCAAGGGCTGATAAAACTGAAGTATCAACAAACAAAAATAATCTTGGATAAGTGAGAAGGCTGGAACAGTTTTTACTGGAACCTAGCTGGCGTCCAAATACTCACTGTGAGTTCTGTCAAGAAATTCTGCATCTTTAGCAAAAATAATATGCACAGTTATTTGAAAATTAATTCTGACTGTTCCTTCCTGCCATGCAGCCTCTCATCATTTATTCTCATCTCCATCTTCAACTTGTGCCACTTTTTGGAAATGTATCCCTTGTTTGAGAAAAAGGATTTAATATCATCCCAGATGTCTCTTATTTTGAGGGGGGGAGAAGGAATGGAAATTAATATTATTTCATTTGTTTGCATCTGCTCACATGTTAGAAGGGTGTGATAAACCTAGGATCCACACTGAGAAAATTTTCCCTTTCACCACTTGGGAATTTTATGGAGGAAATGAAAGGTTTTCTCCTGAGATAGTGTTAGGAGTTGGAACAGTCTCTTCCCTGTACACAAAGAATTTTGGTTTCCAGGTGCCTTTTCTGACTTCCAGATCTGTTGCCTTCTTCCTAAACAGAAAAATCCAGTTATTATTAGAGATAGCACTTATTCCTGTTCTCAGGAACAGAAGCTTTCTTCTTTTTGTTTTGGAGATGTTAGGCTAATATGCACAGAGGCAGTGAACACAACATTAAGTGACAGAGGTTCCTGGATCAGAAGATACACACATTATTTGTATTTGATAGGGAGCGAAGGGGGTGGAAAATAAAACAGGACTTATGTAAACCTCTGCAGATATTGGTTAGCTCATTTTAAAAATAAAGGAAAGGGTTGCTTTTGATATGCATTAATAGAGAAAATCTGCCTTTACTGCAGGCAGAGAGCTTTTATACTCATCACTCTACAATGTGCCCCTGTATTAGAGTCACAGAAAAGATTCTCACAGTAATGAAGAAATACAAACCTCCATATTTTATAAATAACAATCTGCAGACCCTAAGTGAATACAAGGATGTAATTCACTCTAGAATTTCTACAGCTGTTAATAAATCACTCAAGCTGCACTCTGGCAGCTTATGACATCAGCAGATCCCCTTGAGTGAATTACAGCCATTAATTTACACAGAGGAGGCCATCTATCACCCATTATTGACCATTTGTTACTAAGAATATGTATATTTTTACTAAATTAATATGGTTTTGATAGAAAATATCTTTAATTTTATTCCTATGTACGTTAATTTGCAAGTTTGTAGTCATCAGTGAAAACTGACTTGTGCCTTCAGCCAGAGGTGATTACATATTGATTGCAATGGTACGTCTCGCAGCAAGCTTAGTGAGGCACTGTGGCTAGGGCTTAGGGCCACGCTCATGCACAGATAGAAGGGACTGATCCTCTCAAAGATGTCACAGGAGGATATTCACTTGCTCAGCACACAAAGGAAACAAATTCTTTGTGTGCCCATGCAATAGAAAAGCGTTGTTCGCAATGTGAAACCTGTTACCCATTCGCACAACATCTTTTCTTCCCAGCAGCAAAAATAACGACTGTAAAGCATATGCTTTCTGTAAACAGAAGATAAACATTACCATAAATGGAAGATCAAGCCCATCACACCTGACAATTTCCTTCAGCTCCTTCCTTTTATTTTTTTTTTTCTGGTTCCTCATGCTTTTGCTTCACTGGGTGGCATTGCTAGTCTCTTTAAATGGGCAGAGCCAATGGTAGGGATTTGGACACAATGGATTTAGCAACAATACTTCCAGATTCAAGTGCCAACACAAGTTATATCACAAGACATGGTGTGCTTTAAAACTTTCATGGCACAAAGGTGCCTTATAGCCTGCTAAGGACATATGACAACTTGACTTTCTTACTGGCGTATAAACATTCCCAGACGTCTGTTTCAGATATACTTATGCTGATCCTAGTAAACGTACTGCAGAATAGAAGGAAGCAGAAAAAATCCCAAATGCTTGTGTGGCTGAGTAAAACTGTCAAGTGGGTGGTAGACTTTTCAGTTGTAGTTATATGTTTCTAGTCCTCCAAATTACCCATTGCCACAGATTTTAAGCCAGATTTGCAAATAAATTATGGATGGACATATAGGTCAAAACACCATTGGCTCAGCTAGAGCTGTATCTTTTTCAGCTTAAGCTGGATTTGGCTTCATATCACTGGAAAGGTTTTGTTGCAGGGGTGGTTTTGAAGAGGGAGGTTTAGGGCTGAGGGCTAGATTCAGATCCTGCAGCTGTGGGCAGAAGTCTGGACAGATACAAAGCCCCAGGGGTTGCAATGCATCAGCATCTTCTACATGTAACTCAAGCCTAAAGTTCAAGTTTTGCTTCATAAAAGACATGGCTTTTACAAAACTACCCATCACAAGTATTTTAATAATTACAATTTTTCAGTGAAAACCAGGTGACCAAAAACATTTGCAATATTTGGACTGTACTGTCATAGCATATATGGGATGCCAAAAACGTAAAAGCTACTATTCCCAGTGTGAACATCTGCAAAATCAGTAAAAAGCAAATTTTTTAATTGTAACAATTTAGGAATAGTACTTTGTGAAATAAAAATTACTGATTACTGCCCAGGGAGGTGGTTGAGTCACCTTCCCTGGAGGTGTTTAAGGCACGGGTGGATAAGGTGCTAAGGGGCATGGTTTAGTGTTTGATAGGAATGGTTGGACTCGATGATCCGGTGGGTCTCTTCCAACCTGGTTATTCTGTGATTCTTGTCAACACACACTGAGATAAACTCATCTATTGCCTGGTGTATGTTCAAAATCTTTCAGTCTTACAGTATCAGAAAAAAATTCTCCAGCAGAAGTCACAAAATCACCATATTGAGTAACATGTGACTCAATTACATTTTTATACCTATAAAAAATGATGCAATATCACCACCCTTTTGTAACTAATTAGAAAACAATAAAAATTTATTATCTGGGACCTTTCATGTTTTGGTGAGGGTTAAGCCTGATATGGTAGCATTAATTTAGGAAGTGAAGCTGATGTTGAAACTACCTATGAGTCTTTCACAACACAAAATATAATACATTTCTAAAGCTACATTTAGTTGCCTTACATCTGCTGGTTTCCAGAAAAAAAAAAAACAACCCAAACAAACATGGGCATTCAAAATTGTTTAACATAGCAAATTTATTCCTGAAGCATCCTATTACGATTTAACCGTGGTTTGATCACTTGGCTTATTTTATTTTCAATAGTCCATTCTGGTTTTAAAGCAAATCTTTCAGAGATTTATAATTTGACTGTAAAAGCCCGTGTTAATCTGGTTTAGCAACGGGACATGCAAAACCTCAGCTACAGAGGCAATTTCTTGTTATCAAATTATAGTAACACCGGTTTAGCCAGCGATTCAGCTTTTTGGAACACATCCCATTTCCAAATATTGTTTCAATAATTAAAGCAAAACTAGTTCCACACAAAATTATATTTTATTAAAATAACTTCAGCATCCTACTAGGAATAAAACCGATGACACGGCATTTCTGGTGAGCGGCTGCCGAGAAGGAAGATCTTACAGAATAAATCTTTTTCCTCTTTCATAAATGTTTACGGCCACCTCAAAGGGAATGCAGATCATCTAAAAGCTTCTGGCGAACTCCTAACGTTTGCATCTGAGAATCATAGAATCACAGAATCACCAGGTTGGAAGAGACCCACCGGCTCATCGAGTCCAACCATTCCTATCAAACACTAAACCATGCCCCTTAGCACCTCGTCCACCTGTGCCTTAAACACCTCCAGGGAAGGTGACTCAACCACCTCCCTGGGCAGCCTGTTCCAGTGCCCAATGACCCTTTCTGTGAAGAATCTTTTCCTAATGTCCAGCCTAAACCTCCCCTGGCGGAGCTTGAGGCCATTCCCTCTTGTCCTGTCCCCTGTCACTTGGGAGAACACCCCGTACCGCAACCGGCACAGAGCAGGAAACAATGGGCGACATAAAATATTAAATAGATAATAAAACTTCCGGACTTGGAGCAGCAAACGCTCGTCCCCGGGCTCTCCCGCGGCGGCAAAGGCCGCGGCGCCCGCCGGGGTCCCGGAGCCCCGCCCGGGCCCAGGCAGCCCCCGCCGCTCCGCCCGCACCCGGCGGGGACGCGGGGCCGAGGGCGACCAGGGAGGCGCCGTCCCAGCCCCTCCCAGCCGCGGGAGCCATTTTTAAATGCCTCCGTCAGGTAGCGATGAGACGGAAGGTGCCAGAGCTCGGGAGCGCCCCGAGGCGGCAGTAGAGGTGGCAGCCCCCGCGCCGGGCCGGGCGGAGGGAGCGGCGAAGCCCCCGCCGCGCTGACAAAGACCGCGGCACCGCGGGCGGTCCCCTCGCATTTAAAGGGCAGCTCCGGGCGGAGCGATCCCTCCGCCGCGTGAGCCGTCCGGAACTTCTTCTCCGCACACACGGCCGGGCGGCCCGAGCTGCGGGGTGGCCCGGACCTCGTTTTTTTGCCCCCCTCGGTGAAATCCTTCCGCCGCGGCGCAGCGCCGCGCGGGGCGGCCATGGCAGCGGTGGACCGCGTCGTGCGTCCTCGGGGGGCGAGGCGCGGCGGCTCGTGGGCTCGTGGCCGGCCTCTGCGCCGCCCCGCCTGAAGCGCCCGCTAGGAGAGGGGGCGGGGAGCGACGCCGCTTGCGGCGGGGCACGCCAACCCTGCTTGTGTGGGGTTTTTTTTTTTTTTTATTTCGAACGGTGTATCCTTCCGCTGCGGAGGCTTCAGGGCAGCGTCTGCGCGCGGTGTTCCTCCGCCGCCGGGAGCGCAGCGGCGGGCGGCGTCTGCCCGGACGGGGCGAGGAGGTCGCCGGCTTCGCCGGGAGAGAAGAAACTTCGGGGAGCGGTGGACAGCGCGGCGGGCCGCCCGGCTCGGCGGGCCGGCAGAAACAGGGCTCCCCGCAGAAAAGAAGGAGGAGGACGAGGAAGCGGCGCCGACGACGGCGGCCGGGCCTCGCCGCCGCCCCGCGGAGTCTCCGCGAGGGAGCCCGAGGGACTCTTTCTCGTGGGGCTCGGCGGAGGGATATCAGAGCGGCGGAATCGTGGCCTTCCCTCTGCTCCGCTCGGCCCTCGGCGCCGCCATCTTGGATTTTAATCCGCCATTTTTTTCTCCCCCCCACTCGGAATTATTTTTTATCACTATCGCAGCTTTTCTTCCCCCTTCTTAGTTTTTCTTCCCCCTCCCCCCCCGCCCTTCCCTCGCTCCGTCTTTGCTTCCCCCTTCCCTCGCTCTCCTTCCCCCCCCCCCCGCTCCCTTCCCTTTGATGATTCATTTCCCCCCAGGGGCGGCGCTGGCGGCGGCGAGGGACCCGGCCGGGAGGTGAGGGGCGCGCTGGGGGCCGCGGGGGGGCGGGGGCCGGGGCGGCCGCGGGGCTCCGGGCGCTCGGGGCGGGGGCGGCCCCGGACGGGCGAACGCGGAGAGAAGTTCGAACCCGCCTTCGCGCTGCTCAGTTATTGTTAAAGTCCTGCTTTGAGAGCTCGTTCCAGCCTAGGGGGTCGCCGCGATTGGATCGGAACGGCTGGCCGCTGGGGTTGCTTTGTGATTTTCCTTTGGGAAAGAAACGCTCCTAAGGAAGTGGCAAAGCGCGTCCTGGTCAGCCGCCTGTACCTGAAACTTTAAAGTCAGATTATGTTCAGTAGGTTACTCTGAAAAGATGAGGGTGAGGCGGAGTACGCGCTGTTGTGTCGGGCTGTACCGCAGGCGCTGTGGGGATCCGGAGCGTGTCCCTTGGCGTGGTTTCCCGGTGGGCTGAATTGGGCTCATAGGAGACGGCGGTTTGATCAGAGTGTTGGATAGTGCGACTGTAAATGCTGCGTGTGTGAAAGAAACCAAACAGACCAAACTGGGAGGTTTTATTTCCTGAGGTTAGAATGTGTTCTAGAGTAAGTTCATGGGGTCTTGTCCCGTTTCGGAGATTTGGTGACTGTAGGATGATAACCCCCCTGCTTATCATCCTTTGCTGTTTCTATTAAAAAGGAACTTTAGTCTCCGAGTCATTAAGTCTTCTTCCTTACAAGTTAACGCTATGTGAGGAAATCGAGATGCACTTGAATGAAAAATGGGATTTGTGTGTTTATTGTGCTATGTTGTTATTAGAGCGAGATAGACACGAACTTCTCTGCTTTATACCCATTTCAGGTCGCAAACTGGACAATATGACTTATTTAAAGTAACTACTTAGTGTATTGCACGTTAAATGAATAAGTAGAATGATGTACACTCAGAAACAGGACTGAACTGGGCTCTTGAATACTTGTTTTGAGCTGTTAGCCCTATCCTATTGCAGGACTACAACTCCCAGTGTTCTTTTCACTTCAAACAGCTTTGTGCTTTAATGCAACAGACAGTTCACAAATTAACATAGTAAGCGTAAGGTGTGTGCCAAACGAGGAACCTAGAGCTGTGGCTTGAGAATGCAAAGCATTTGGGATCAGTCCATCTTAAGTGCTCTTTGCCACTTCCCATACCGTGTCCGTCCACCGTGGTTCAAGCCAGGAAGCTTCACACTTCTCTGGTGACTCCCCTGATCTTGTCACCACTTGGCGCTGTGCTTGTTTTGCTGGCACAGAGGGAGTATGGGATGGAAGTGGGCACAAGCAGGCAAGGGTGCACACAGAAAGCACTAAAAGCAGCCTCCCGTGTGCCACTATTAATTCATGTCTAGCTCTGCACTGAGCTTATTCTGAGAACTAACTACAGCTGAAAAGACGTGCTCAAACCCTGATTTTTTTTTCTTTTTTTCTTTTTTTCCTGGTGCTTTAATTTACTGAGGCAGTTCATCCCAAGGGCAAAGAAAGTCAAAATTGAGTGGGAAATCAGATGGCTAAAATAAACACCTGCAGGAATGGGACTGAAGTAGCCCTTCCTAGCTAGCTTTTATCCTACTGAGGAATCTCGGCCTCAAATTCAGAATCTTTGAAGTCCTGTGGGACCCCCTTACCTTTCTTTAAGGTACAACTTTGACTACAGAGGTTACGGGAAAGTTAACTCACAAATATCTTATTTTCTTATTCCATGCCTGGTTTTGCTGTGATTTAATGTCATCAATACTAACTTATAGTGTAACGTAATATTAGGTTCGTATTTAAAGTGACACCGTGCATTGCCTGCACACCTTACATGAGCCAGAACGATTCTGTGCTTCCCTTTCCTCTCTGGGTGAATGGTACTTGCCTGAGCTGTCAAAAAACAGTCACCAAAATAAGATGTGAGGCTGTTTTGAGTAACTTCTTAAAGCTGTTTAAGTTTTCATTCAGCTTTGATTTTGCTCAGTATTCTTAGAAACTTGAACACTTTTTAGAAGTGGATGAGGGCTTTTTGTTACCCTGATAGAGCTGTAGTGAAATCATCTACAGCCTGGTGATCCTATAGAAAAACTGTTTGCATAGTTTTGCTCTGTTTCCCAAATTCAAAGCTCTGTTCCTTTTTTAGAGCTATCAGTAATGGAACACATGTCTTTTCTCTCGATACCATTGATTAGTCCAGAAAAGCTGAGGCTGTGGTCATTTGGTCTTTTGTTTTGATTTTGTGTCTTATATTTGCTTTAGGCCACTGTCCTTTTGAGGAAAACTTTTTGCAGCTGTAGTTGATGTAAAACAAACAAAACAAAAACTGGTTTAGATGTTTAGAGGGTTTTTTTTTAAAAAAACCTAATTATCAAGAAACTGTATTTTAAAAGGAGGTCCTTTGCCTGTGTACTGGAGAGCATGGGAAAGGGGAGGATGGTCTTGCCTGTTAGGAAACCTCCTGATCCCACTATCTTTGCCTGTGCCTGGAGACAGATGAACAAAATGCACTGCCTGTTTAGAAAATGTTCCTGTGCTTTAAGTAATGAATATTTATAAGCAAAACCTGTGTTATGTGAGGCTAAAATAAATGATAATTGAATTTCTTAGTTACTGATGTATGTGGTTGCATGGTTTAGGTGTTCATTGATATGGTTTTGTGTTGTGTGTCCCCCCTGCTCAAAACTTTTCTGAATTGATCGATGTCATAGATGAGAGCCCAGAGCCTGGGAGGCCCAGACAGCTCTTGAGGTCCATTTTAACAGCCATAGTTTCCTTACTCAAATTCATAGGGATTTACTACACTTCCCAGTATAAAAGGACTAAGGTTCTTCGTATGCGATTTTAATCTGAATTGTACCGTTTAATCGGTCTGGTAAACACATCTGGATAAATCTGTCATTGTGAGTATCTTATGCGACTACAGCATTTAACGTGTTTGTGCTTCAGTTGTTGATTGGTACTTCCAGATGTTACTGAAAGGCAAATAACGCTCAGAAAGTTTGTTAATAGGTTCAGAACTTTTACAGCCAGGTAAATTAAGCTGAGTTTGCATTTCTGAGAGTACGGTTTTAATGAAATGCTAAATTCCTCCATGAGAGGTGCCAACTGCCATTGAGCTGTATTTTGACATTTGAGGAAATATGCCTGTAGAAGTACTATAATAGAATTATAAAAGGCAATATATTAAAAGATTACTGACAAAATTAATAAAGAGTAAAAACAGCAAGGTGGACATTTACGTTGAAATAAGAAGATCCCTTGGAAGCTGTAATTGTGCTGGTAAACTTAACAGTATAGATGAACCCAAAGTTATAAACAATGCGTGGTGTTGCATTATTTTATGGTGCAACCCTTTAGCAGGAATTTTTAAGTGTATGGAGGTGCAAGTATATTCCACTTTTTTCTTGATTAGGAAGATGGTGTTCATCTCTTCCTTTCTTCCTGTTTCTAAAGGACTTGTCAGCATGAGCATGATGTAGAAAGCATTGAGAGCAAATAATGTCTGAAGATGTATTAAAGATCACATGGTGGTGGTGAATGTCTTGCTTTTTTAGGTTATGCCTTGGTATTAGCAGCTGTGAGATTCACTGGAAAAGGAATCCTAACTGCTAGTTCTGACTTTTGATGCCTTCTCTTGAAAGCAGCGTTTGTGTAGTGGGAAGAGGAAAGGAGGCTGAAGAAGTACACTTCAAGTTTGTCATTTGGCTTGAAACAAAGGTGGTCTTGCTAATTAGACTGCTAGGTTCAGATAAATAATGGTTATTCAGAGGAATGTTCCCTGGGCTTCACTAAGTGACTTTTGGTCTTGCTTGGGGAAGATGTCTGTTGCAATCTCTTTTGCAGCAAAAGCAAGATTTTTCCTAATGCTTTTTATGGTTTGAGTATTCTTCTGTGGCCACATACCTTCTAGCCTTTGCTGTCATACATTCCTTGTAATTACTGTATTAGGTAGAAGTGCCTTAGCCCAGATAGTACTCACCCTCCCCAAACGGGACTTCTGAAAGATCAGTTTCCTTCTTTGTGCAGAATACACCTTTTTCCAGTTGAAAGTGCAGTTACTGTTAGTTGTCAGAAACACTACCCTATACAGTGCTTTTCCTCCAGATTGCTGCTTACCGGTATTCATCTAAAGCTGGATTTCATGATAGACTTCATTCACCTGTTCTGCTCTTGAACGGTAACACACCATGCGCTATAGTACCATCCTGGCTTGCAAAGAAACGAGGACTGAAGTAGAAGTCTGTTTTAGTGGAAGTGTGTTTTAATACTCTTTCTTACCACTCTTACAAAAGTGGGGAACAGGGTTTAATTAGAGTATATAGAGCTGTAAAGTGTTGAGAAGCAGAAAGAGGGAAGTTAAAGAGCGAGTTTATCATTAAATTTATGTGGTAGTCAATGCGGATCTTCACAATGTAGCTGTCTTCTCAAAGGAGTTCAGGTGGGACGCTTAACAAGAAAGTTTTGGGATGTTGTGGGGTTTTTTTCTCTTTTTAAATGCCTGTTATCAGACAAGTTGTCTGAAGGGGGGAAAAAAGAGCCTAGTGTTGGCTGGTACAGGTTTAAGCAAGGGTTTGTTGTTTTTTTTTGTGGAGTTACTGTGTGAAAATGTCTGGTTCTATGTATAGCTAAATGCAATGACTAAATAGCGTTTAGCCTAGCAAATTTTAAGTCTCTGGTTTGTTTTCTGGAGAATTTTGTCAGTCCACAGAGCAACTTCTGCATTCTGGTAGTCTAACTGCTCAGTTCCAGCTCTGTTAAAGAGCTGTGTTAAAGCTCTCTGGTCCAGTAAAGTAGACATTTAAACTGGTTTAGTTTGGGTTGGTTTTTTGTTTTGTTTTGTTCTTTGATCTTGAGGGCAAAGCCCATTCCTTCTGTCACTGGCAGCAAGAAAATACATTGTCCACTGAAATTGTCATAATTATTTTTCTTTGTATTAAGGGACTTGTTCAGCCAAGTTTTCCTCAATACAATTCTGTTACACTTTGGTGATAGTCTTACTGTCCTCCTTTGACAATTTGTAAAAGGTTCTAAAACCTGTAAATATCTGGATGATAGTTCTAGTAAGATGTTTGAGCCATTACATCTGTTAAGCAAGTTGTCTGTAGTTTCTCTCTAATACCTCAATCTTTTGAATCTTTGTAGGTAACTTTGTTACTATTCATCTGGCCATAAAAATCTGTGTATCTTAAAGTCACCAGATCACATGGTTGTCTGACAGAAATCGAAACTTTTATCAGAAGTTCTGATAAAAACCAGAATTTCTACAAAAGGCACTGTTTTAAAACGTCTTAGTTTGTTGTGAATTTCTTCCACCAGATTGAAATTCCTGTTATCTGCTGTGATGAGAACATTGACAGTCTTCTTTAATAACAGTAAAAAGAGAAGGCACCGTTTATTTCTTTATGAGGAAACAGTAGGGAGAAGGATGAATTAAAACCAAGTAAATGAATTACTAATGTATAAGTGCAATTGTAAAATAGTTGTGTGAGTTGGTGTCAGGTTTTTTTTCCTGCAGGTTACACACAGAGACACAGAACTGTGTACAAAAGCATTAGTAGGAATTGAGACTGCAGACAAAAAAAATAGCGTGTGCTTTGCTGGCCATTTATATACTGTAAAATTTCAGCTCTACTAGATCAACTCTGTTAGGTCCTCTAGATCAAGGGGGTTTTGAACTCTGATTTTTAAACTAAGATTCAACATTTTTCCCCTCCTTCAAGTATGTCAGTTTTTGGGTTCCTTGTTTTTGGTGGTTTTTTTAGCTGTGATGTCTTTATTTCTAGGGAATGTTTGTATAATGTCATTCTTGGCTGTAGAGTTCCCAAACAGGTTAAGGATTTTATTTGTTAGGAACTATAATCTTAATTGGGTGTATGTTTGAAAATACTTTTTTGCGGTGACATCTGTGTGTGTGTTTAACCATGTGTATGTATATCTATATAAACACATAGGTATGTATGTGTGAATAGCCAGCTCTTAAAATTGAATTGTCCTTAGCTGTTTGTCATCTTTAGAACTCGGCCTTTACTTCCAGTTGTAGGACAATACTTCACCTGTGGATACCTATATTTGTGGTGTTTCCCTGTACTGGTGCTAATGATCTGCCTTTCTTTCTTGCTAATGCACATGCAGATCATTGTTTTTCCTTTGCCCCCACTCCCCAATTTGTTTTTTCTTTTTGTTGAAATTTGTGTCTTGGAAATGGTTTCCCAGTAAGCTCTAATCATATTTGTTTTGTTTCCAGTAGGAATTGGAACTGAAATTATTCATCTGCTTCTCTAAGACTTTTGAAAAGTGACTAAATGCAACTGAGTCAGACTGTCTGTGGGAATGAAGTGGCTGGGAGAATCCAAGAACATGGTGGTGAATGGCAGGAGAAGTGGAAGCCGGTCATCTAATGACCATGCACAGAATCAGACCAAATTGCAGCATGCAGGAAAGGAGAATCCGAAGACGGGCAAAAATGGAGTTGAGAGAAGATCAAGCAGATGTATGTACACGTGTATGCAGCTTTGTGCTGTATGTGATTCATCTACCAATTTGCAGTTCAGGCTTCTGTACTGTCTTAATTCATGATGGAGGTCTACATTCAGCATGTAGCTATCATCAGAACTATTAATTATGCTTCTATTTGTTGGATGTTAACTCACTTTAGGAATATAGATCTCTTCTGATCAGTTTAAAAGTTAAGTGAGAATAACTGGATGTAAACTAATTTTGGACTGGTATAAGTATAAAATACATGACTGGCACTGAGAACTAGTGTGATTACAAGTGAACAGCGTAGTTCAAATTACTAGCCCAGATTTTAGTGAATGCCATGTAAAAGGAAACCCCATTTTGAATGAAGTCACATACATCAATAGTCATTATTAAACAATTTTAAGGAACATAGATTTTTATTTTTGCTATTGATCTGGGATGAATACAAATTCAGAGAAAGTGCTTTGTTCGGATTTTGGAGAAAATCAGGTTGGAAAGTTTAATGCTTCATGTTTATAGGTCAGACATTTTAGAGGCAGGCATGACTGAACTGTGTAGTCTGGAAGTACGCTTCTGGTAGGGGAGGGGAAAAGAGAAGGAAATCAAAACTAATTAGACACCCGTGAAATGTATTCTAAAGTACTTTCTGCATTGGCTGCCACATAAATTAACAAAAGCAAGAGTGAAAAATGAATGGTCCTTCTACTTCTTCAGATATTTTATCATCTTCCTTAATTGTTTTGGGTTTTGTCTCTGGCTGGTGGCTGTCTGTGCTTGAACATAGCTGGGCTTTATAATATTCCTTAAATAATACCTATTTTATCTTTTCTTATTTGCAGGTAGCAGTGCTTCAGGATTTGAGGGTCAGAGTCGTTATGTGCCTTCCTCTGGAATGTCTGCCAAGGAACTGTGTGAAAACGATGACCTAGCAACTAGTTTGGTTCTTGATCCCTATTTAGGTTTTCAGACACACAAAATGAATACTAGGTAACTTGTCTCTATTTTTCTAGAAAAGAGATTTTATTCTTAGTTGAAGTAATCACAGCAAAACTGTGAAATACCTTGCATGATTACAGAAGTCAGAAAAATTGCCAATTTGAGTAGCTTCCACCTTTAAAATGGTGTTACATGTGAGACAAACTCGGAGCTCTGTAGCAGCATGCATTTACAGTGCTATCATAGGTTTTTATGCTGTAGAACAGGTTGTTAATAGCCACTGTTTCCTAGCTTAAACAGTTAACTAATCATGAGTTTTAAACTGTTAATGATTTGAACTATTTCAAAGATGTAAGTTAGTGTTTGGGGCCTTTCTGTTTATTTCCTGTGCCTGGGTGCTTTTTCTCTTCCCCCCCCGCCCCTTACTCTTTAAACATCACAAGAAAGATACAGTGTCTGAGCACTTCAATGTTGGTGCCACTTGATCTTAAGTTCTTGCAGACCCATGTTGAGGGAATGCTACCCAGACATGTCTGCATGTCTAAGATAAATAATGTGCGCACTGGAAAATTGCTTACCAGAACTGCACATGCTTTTGCAGTGTTATGCACCTGTCTGAATACTTCTGGTGTAAATTCAGTGTGGTCTTAGGGTTTAATTGTTGCGTGCTTCTTCCTGTTTTACAGACATACCACCAATTGTGAGTATATTTTATAGATCTCTGTTAAGCTTTCGTTTGCACACAAGATCTGTGTTGCTAGTTTAATGGAGAAGCTGTGTATAAATGATAAGTTTCGAAGGACAGGGGTTGTGTGCTTATTATTGTACAATAACCAGAGCTGGGGTTTCCAAGACAGCACATCATGGGAAACCAGATGCTCAACTGTTCAACCTGTTGCTGTGGCTATTTTTAAAGAACAAGAGCTTACCTGCACAGCATGGTCATATAACCAGAGTATCAGTTCTAAGTAGATTTTTAAATATATGTAACAAGCTGATTGCTTAAAAAATAACAGCTAGATTAATTGGTGTGGTCACATAACACGAATGGTTGCTGGTATAAACTGACAGCATGAGTTGCACATGAAATTGGAGCAGTGTAGTCCCAATTACTTACTTCAAAGAGACTGTTCCTCTTTGTTGAAGAGCGCAACATCCGTCTTCAAGAGGAGTGCTGAGTTCTTCCTGTTCCCTCCGTGCTATTCATTACAGTAGCGCATAGTGCCCAAAATAGTGTCTAGGTAGTCTTACAGCTCAATTCAGAGTTTCTTTGTATTTCCAGCAGTTAATCAAGCTAAATATACGTGCTCAGAAGACTTTGTTTTGTTGCTTGAATGGTAGTCTACAGGTTATGCGCAGGTTGTTAACTCTTATGCTTTATGATAAGGGTCTATATATTCATTTTTAATAGCTGGAGAAGCTCCTTTCATGAATGTTACTTTCTGCTGATAGCTTTCAATACTTAAAATACTTTTTTAATTACTAATTTAAATCAAAAGACTACACAACAGCTGTCATCATGTATTTCTTCCTTTCTCAGACATGGAGAACAGTTACAGGCAGCCTTCAAGGACAGTAGTTAATAATCTTGGAGCGCTATGGGAAATACTTAGGTGAGGCTTGTAACTTCTACCAGAAATGCATCTTCTTGCCTCTTTCTTTATGTCATATTGAGAGAGTTTCTGTTATTGCAGTGAATTAAAATAAAGGCATCTGCATAGTTCTTGTTTATCTTTTTGGTACAGTGATTTCATCTGCTTGTTACTGTAGCTGTGAGGCTTAGATCATCTTCCTTCTGAAGTTTTCCTAGAGCTCCAGAGATTTATTGTGGTTGTATGGCTTTGGTAGGGGGGAGGTGGGTGGGAATGGGGGAAGCCTATGAAAAGACTTAGACTGTTTTCAAAATACCAGATTCCAATAGCGAAATACATGATTGTAGGAGAAATTAGGATTTATAGCTTATGTTTGGACATCTTCTGATTGAGTGTGATGAAGTCTTATTAGCTTGTGTATTGTGTTGCACTTAGAAAACCCCAGCCATTTACAATGGCAAGCAGGTATTTCCCGTTCCCTTGTTCTGAATTATTTGAAGAAATACTGTGGGAAAGACTGTGTCGGCATTCTGCATTGCTGTTGGAAATAGACAAGGGGTTTGTATTATTCCGACTAGCAGCCAAGTGTAAGTTGATGATCATTTACTGAAATTGTACCTTACTCTGGAAGTGAGGTCTGTATTTTTGTTTGTATAAGTGTCTTCTATACAAGCACATTCTGTACTTCATTCATTCCGTTAGTTGAAAAGTTTGTAAAGATCTCTTGTTTTGTCCAGAATATAGTAGAGGGAAAAAACCTCATAACATTCTAGTAAAATATCTAGGTGATGGTTGGAATGTCTTTGGTTTTGATCTTCTTTATACTGGATTAGTGATCGTGTGGTAGAGTGGTGACAAGAACATGATTGTTATGTTGTTTATTATGGGGGCCATAAAAATAAAATCCTGCAATTCCTGAATGCCCTTCTTCTTGGGAATTGGGTTATTAGCTCTGTAAGCTGTTAAGTCAGTAGTGTCTGCAAGTGCTGAAGTCTAGTTCTCAAAAGATTACAGTCAGATCCCCGGTGAGTTTCTCCAGTGTTCCTCTGAAATATCTTCTTGTTACCAGGAATTGATGAACAGCATAAAATGTAGCTCTGGAAATTTCTTCATTGGCTTTATCCAAAAGTCACTTTTTTCATCCTCTTGGCTTTCCAAAAGAAAGCAGGTTGTTTCCAGAGCTTCTGGCCCTCTTTACAGGCCCTGTGGTCACCTTTTCATCTGATTGGTAGCTCTTACCTCAACAAAATAGCAAGTTAGCACTTAATAAAAACAGGCCCCATATGTATATGCATATGTATAATCTTGTCAAATATAGCTGTTCCAAGAGGTTTTGTTGCTTCTTCTACAAATCCTGTCATATAAGACCTTTTTTTTGTTTCTTTGAGAAAGGCTATCCAGGTTGTAAATTTTACATAAAATTTACATGCCTATCCTTTTTGTAAAAACAAAACTGATTTTGCAAGCTATTCCTTCCTTGGTTGAATATTGTCTAAGACTAGATATTAGGACTGACACTTGTAAAAAGCCTAGTGAATTCTTGCTTATCTTAGTCTCTTATTTTCAGATACTTTTCCGTAGGCTTAGTGCTCAGTCTTGACGTTGCATGTCTTAGTGGCTCATCCACTTTTTACTGTCTTGTATACAAATGTGTTAGCATTTAAATCTTAAGCCAGACTCCTGATCGTACTGCTGCTGTTACCAGTCACTGTTGTTTTATGATTCCCTAAAGCATCATGCTAGAAGATACTGAGAGCAGTTCTGGTGTCTTTCTAAGTTTGCAAGTTATTTAGGAAGTCAAGCACGTTGTCTTTTTTTAGGAGAATCTAGAGGTGTTTCCTAATTCAGTGTTGTTGTTTTCAGTGAAGTTACAAACTGGTGTGTGGTGCAAGTGATTTTGTCTCATAACAAGAGACTAAAGAACCAAGCTTTCAGAATTTCCATGGTGTCCATAGCAAACATGAAGTGCTTGGGGATGTACAAGAAGCTGCTTTCTCTCAGTGCTGCACCAGGAGTAATTGCTGGCCTTGGTGTAAACTGTCATTCGTTCCTGAACTTGACAGGGTACATTACTCTTTGTCCCTTATAGTCACTGTTGACAAAAAGAAGGCAAAGCAGTTCCATATCATTTGCGTTCATGAGTCTGTGCTGAATCTTGCCTTATGCTCCTTAGCTCATTTCTGTATAATAATTAAAGGACTCAGTATTCATCTTGAACAGGGTTTGGGGGTAGAACAAGTCACGTGGCTTCTGCTAAATAAGGTTACGTGCAGGTGTAGTTCAATTCCAGTGCTGAGATGCTCAGGAGGTACTGGATTAGAGGTACACTGCTCTTATGTGGTGATACTGTGTTTCAGAGTGAAGCTTTTGCATTCTTCAGACCTCAGTGTCTTGTGTGCTTTACAAAATTATTTTATTTGACTTTTGTGTAAAATCTGCTTTCTCCAGTTCAGTAAAGTCCTCTAGCATGCTCCTGGTTGTCTCCCTTCACTGTGTGTAATCATACAGTGACTACATTGGAACTAACTGTTTTGCTGCTGCTGAATGTTTGGATTTTTTTAAAAAAAAAAAATGCAACAAAACCTCCTTCCAACTGCCCAACATCCACCAGCTTGTTCTTATACAGTTTTTCTAGTTGCACCTTTAACTTCAATAAAAAGGATTCTGTCTCCAAAAGGTGGAGTGGCTTGCATCATTATAACTGTTAAATTAAGTTTAATATGTGGTGTGCCAGAATAGGAATGAAAGTGGTGAAGTTTTCTTTGTCCCTCCCATATTTATTTTAAAAAAACATTTATTTTCTAACCATATTAAGAAGAATGAATTTTTTGTGGTGATTAGAATTTTCTTTACTTCTGTTCTAGGCTGTTTTGGAGTTTTGACTACACTGACGTGTGTACAGTTTCAGTTTAAGAAATTTAAGTAATGTGGATTACTTTCTTCATTAAAAATGCAGTTTGTAACTTTGACCTCTAAAGAACATGGTGGCTTTTTTTTCCAGACAATACTGGAGATTAAACACAGAACAAGTTGATTTTTATACAACTAGCTTTTACTTAAGATACTCAAACTACGTGGCTGGGCAGGAGGTGAACCAAAATGTCTACTAACTAAATAGTTTCCACTTGATTTTAAGCTAGATTTTGTGCTGAGCCTCAGGTATTAGACAAACGGTAACCTGCTGTCTTTCCACAGGCCCTTAAATAAAAATACCATCCAGACAAAGTGACTACTGTTAAGAGGCTAATGGGATGCCATGCTTTAATAAATTCATTCTTCTTGATGTTCCCTAGTCAGAAGTTAAGAAATAGGTCTAGAAGTAGAACTTTTATCATGCAGTGGTCCACTGTGTGGAGTTCTGTGCTGAATCTCTTGCAGGATCAGTTTATCCGTTTTGTTCAAACTCACTGCTCTCAGTGACTGAGAAAGGTACTGTGCTTCTGAACTTACCAGAAACTCTCCTTTAACTTCCTTTATAGGCAAGCATCTCACTGACCTTTGGCTTTATACCTTGGAGTTCCAAGATTCTTTAAGTATTCCCGAGGTAAGATAAACTTGAGCTAGGGAAAGAGCTTTGCTTCCCATAGCCGTTTTCCTACATCTGCTTTATTCAGGTCACCTCAATTTGCCTTTAACTGGGATTAGGTCATCTGATAGCTGATTTTGAAACTGCAATTGCCATAGTTTTTTTTGGATCTTGTGGACTAGGGAGGAGTACTGCCTAGGGAAATGTGAAAAGTTTGAATTCTGCAGCTTGTCAGGAAGAAGGGCTGTTATTTCTTTAACAGTACTGTGCTAGTTGAGTTTTTCATTCTTAGCTTTCTTTTAACAAATTACTGTTCTGCTGCAAACTTTGTGTTCTGTGAGACCTGGCTCCTGAAGATGTTTGTAGGATGGCCGTGCCTGTGAGTAGATTCAAACACCAGTGTCTTGTTCAGTTTCCATGATAGATTCTAATAAAAGGAGCAAACCACAAGTCTAGATAAACAATCCTGATTTTAATTGACTCTATTTAGTGGTGGACTTGGCTGGTTAGTTTTGTTGGTTTTCTTGTACTCTTTCTAGCTCTTGGTTTCTTTTCTTTGAACTAGGCTCCTGTTTTACTAATACTTAAAAGCCATTTTCTTTGGCTCAGTTTACATCCATTGAGCTCTGGAGTCATTTCAGGCTCTCCTCAGGTGGTACTCAGAATCATATAGATGGTTCCAGCACATTCATTATTTTTTTTTTTTACTAGTGTTATGTGTAAATTAGAAAGCCCTATAACACCAAATATTTAAGCTTGCTTCTCAAAAGTGATCAGCTTTTTGGTAGGTAGTGCTGGGAAAGGCTGATGCATAAACTGGTATTTCATGGTACTCCTGGGAGAAGTGTCTGTCAGCAGACCCTCAGATTCTTAAGGAATACTTGCCTTCTAGGCTTTCTTGCTGCATTGGCTTCTTCAGTGTCTCAAATCAGAAGGTACCTTTTAAAGTAAATATTGAGATACAGCTGTGAAAGTACCGCAGATTTCATGGGGGGTCTGAGTTGTGTTCAATATTAGCTCATCAACTTGATATGCTGTCAGTGCCGTTTACATGTGCTGTAAACTATTTACATGAGCTATGAAAAACTCGCTAACTCAGGCTAAGGGTGCAAAGTGTTATTGTTTCATTGGCCTGGGAATGCTTGAAGTAAAATGCTGTACATCGCGATGTTGGTTTCCAGCATCTTTTCATCTTTCTTGCATGTTTGGATTCCTGTTTGGTTTTTTGCTATCTGTCCTGTCACCATGTAGAAAATATCAGTACAGTGTTTTGATAGAGGTGCTGCAGAAGATCAATGGTACTGATTTTTTAACTTTGGGTGCCAAGACTAGTGTTCTTCGTAAAATTGGGTTCCTGTTTCAAGTTTCAAATACCTGGCATACAGCGTGGCATTCATCTGACCTTTTAATGTTTTGGGGGTTTTAAAATCACCCTCTTCCTCTTTGCAGCCTTCGTTTTGACTGTTTAAAGACTTGGGCATACACTAACTATTGTACTTCTCAGGAATGATGTTACACAAGGTTCTGCGAGACATTTAAAGGAATTCCACCAGCAGTGTGGAATGACAGAGACAAGAATTCGTAGAAACACCTGCTGAATTATGACCTATGGAGGTGTGCGGGAGACTTTGTAAAAGTTAGGACCAGGTTCTGAGCTACCTAAGATCAGTTAGATACCTAGTCTGCCTCTGAGAATAGTATGTTGTGAAAGACCTGAAATACGAGCATCACTTTGGGGCTGTAAGATGTGTTTCTAATTGCTAGAAAATGTAGAGCATTGATTCTTTTATGGTAGGTCTTGAAAGCTACTGTTTAAGCTTAGCATCTGTCCTTGTTTTTTTGTTTGTTTGTTTTTCTGCTACAGTTGAGTTGGGGTGCTGCTTTCTTTAGCTAGCCTAGACCAAGCTTCTTGATGATGTAAACAAGTATGATTTTGTCTATTAGCACTTATATTGCCTGTCTCAGGTGTTAATGCAATTTTAATTGTGATGGGCTTTCCATCTAAATTTGCTCGTGCAAGTCACTTAGCTTAAAAAATGATGCATTTCTGCACATAGTATAAAGTGCGAGAGAACAATTATTCATTTAGCCTAACAAGAACAAACATAGCTGAAGACCAAATTTAGATGTAGATCTTGTGACTTTTACTCCCGTAGTCTTTGCAGATAAAGATGTGAACAAAATGTTGACCTATCATGTTTGTGTATATTGGTGTGCTTTGCACTTCTCATGATGTAAGTACAGTTGGGCCCTTGCTGGGAAAACTGTTCCTGATTGAAACTGAAAATGAGAGCAAGTCCTATTTTAAAACCAATCAGGTTCGGTCTAGGCTGTATAATATCAAATTCCTCTCATCTCTGAGGAAGCTCTGAGTTATGATTGTCAAATCTGGGAGAAGTCTTCCTGTTTTGAGCAGAACAAGGAGATACTCTTCTATCTGGCTGGCAAGTTGAGGGAGACTTTGCTGTGCTGTGGAACAAAAATAATAGTGATTGTATCATCTGTAGTCTGAAGGGAGTTCTCTTCCACAAGGAAGTTTCAGCAGCTTGTTGGACAGTTAGCTTTTCGGGGAGACGGGCTAGATACCTTCTTAATTAAAGAACTTGATTTGAAATTTGTTACACGGTTTGTACTACAGTACAAAGTGGGCATCTGTTTCTTGACTGACTCTTGTTGTCTTGTTACGCATTATCCCAGCCAGAAGAAAACTTCAATGTCTTCTTAGACCTACTTACTGTGCTTTCTTCTCTGAAAGCGCATGGGTTTATGCTGATAATTTTTGCCATATTCACAAAGATCTAAGATTGCTTAGTGATTATATTGTAAGGAGGTTTTTCAAGTAGAGAATGCAGAGTTAGTGTGTAAAAGCCAAAAGTAATATTGGAAGCATAAATACAGCATTTTACTTCTCATGAAGGAAATTGAATCCTCATCATTATTAGTTATTTCTGATAACTCTTACTGTTCTACAAGGCAAAATAAAATTGGGTTGTGCAACACGTGATGTATTTTGTTTTCTTCATGCAAGTTGCGTAGAAGAAGCAAATCTTATTTGGTCACCTGAAAAAAAGTTAGGTGCAACATACTGTATTCTAAGATGAGGAGTAGCCAAGTAATACGGTAACTTAAAGACACTAAATCATTGTTTGAGTAGTTGAGGTTTCCTTCCACCAATGTCAAGAATTTATTTCTCCTTGTTTACTTTCGTCATCAAATACAGGCTTCGTTTGGTAAGTAAGAGGAACTAAAATCAGCATGGTAACACACTTCAAGCAACAAGGAATGGGACTTAATGTTATGGATTTAAGCAAAAGCTGATAGCTTGTTTAACACTTTTGTCATATGCTGTGTAAGCATAAGGTATGAGTTGTAAAAGGAGCTGCAGAAAAACATTTCTCATGAACCTAGAAAATCTGTATCTTTCTGAAGAGTTCCTTGGTGTATGTCATACATACACAGACCCCTCCTCTGCCCCAAGGCAGAGTATGTGCTCAGTCAAAGGCAGTTTGTTGAGATTCAGCGTTTTGCTCACTCTGTCATTTTGTAGGTCAGAAATGGAGCTCCTGCGTCTTGCAGTCATGTAGGGGTTTTTTTTTTGTAACCATTTTTTTACTGTTGAAGGTATGAAGGATAGCTTTATCTTAAATATCAAGCTTCATGACAATAACCGAATTCTCTGCTAATATACAGGGATTTATTTTCGTATTTTATCTACTCATGATTTTCAGCTTCCTGTTACATATAGCCAATATTTTGGGGAAGAATTCTGATGATCACACTAACTTGTGGAACTTCAGCCTCCTACAGACCTAGGATCTATGCTTCATGTTGTGTGTTACTGTTTTATAGCTATTACTTTTGTAATCGTTGAGGTGTGTTCCCTGTGAACGCAGATGTTAAGGTTGTGGTCTACATAAAACCATATAGTGGATTCGTCACTATAATAAGGTTTTAGATTGAGGAAAAGTTGATTTAAAATTACTTTTTCAATTGTGCTGTCTAATCATTCGCTCCCTATTTGAAAACTTAAGTGTAGTATGTGAGGTTGTAGAGGCCTTAAACTTAAAATGACACACACACACACACACCTGCATGCCCCCAACCCAACTACAAAGCCAGAACTGTACATGGATCACTTGATACTGGTGTTAACAAGGAAACATAGAGCGTCCAGTTTATTTGCTAGATTATTTTTTGGTATGCAGTTTTAATGATAGTAAATTTATTAGGAAAGTAGAGACGGTAATGCTTTTATTATACTATTTCTTCAGCTTCTTTGTTCCAAATGCTAGGCATTAAAAATAGTGAAATATTATTATGGGTTGGTTACTGTTATCAGAGATTTGTTTTATAAATAAATTATCCTTTTTAGCAGACTGGAGATTTTTAATGTTCTGGGTAGTATGCTTGTCTTTACCTTACCTCAGGAAACAAGAGCCTGTGATTTGAGTACATAAAGGTCAGTTTCTTCATGCTAGGAATTAAATGTATGGCTAGCAAAAGAACTATGCCGCGAGTAACTGCATGAAAACTGAGAATGAGTAACAGTGGACTGGAATAGATTTATTCTTTATTTCAGATTTCGACCTATTAAAGGAAGGCAAGAAGAACTAAAAGAGGTGATTGAACGTTTTAAGAAAGATGAGCACTTAGAAAAAGCCTTCAAGTCCTTGACGTCAGGTGACTGGGCCCGGCACTATTTTCTTAACAAGAACAAAATGCAGGAAAGGTTGTTCAAAGAACATGTAGGTGTATTTGTAATTAATGTGCTTATTCAGATGGTTGAAAGGCTAAGAAAATGTAAACATTTCTTAGGAATATAGCAGTAGTGGAATAAAATAATCTACTGCTCTGTTACATGTTATTTGTTTGATTGCTTTTTAACAGAAACTTCATTTTTTAAAACCCAGCAAGCTTCCCACCCTCCTTTTTTTTCTTGAGTTAACTCACCATTGCCTTTTATTTAATAGACATGTAGAAATAAAAACACATTTGCTTCTTTTGCCGTTGGCTTAAGTTATAAGCAGAAGAGAAAAGACCAGAAGACCTGCTTCCAGGAGACAAGAGTTTTTGAGGACCTCCTTGGTTCTTTGGAAGGGTTTTCTTTCCTCCCCTTCTTATATTTGTGTTTTGAGTTTTTTGTGGGTTTGGGGGTTTTTTTGTTTGGCTTTTTTTTTTTTTAATACTTACATCTATTGTAAATCAGATTGTGTGACAAAGAAAAGTAAAGGAAAAGGGAGAAGCCTTGCTACCTCAAGATGCCTCAGCTGTTTTGAGTATAGGGACTTCGTGTGGGAGTGTTATACCTCTTCCTTCACTTCCCACACCCCAAATCCATTTTGTGTATCACACAAAAGTTATTGACTCTCAAAGTTGCATGGAAATTAAAGTAGAACTTTAAAGAAAAAAAAAGTAAGAGGAAAAAGAACTCCTCCAGGAATTAGTACATGGTTTTCAGATACAACCTAAAGGAATTTGGCCTGCTTTGAGGTGCATCAAATCTAATTGTGTAGATAAAAAGTATGCAGCAAATTGTTTTCCCAAAGTGTTTTTTGGAGTAATACAACCACGCTTTTAACTAAAAAAGAATTGATCCATTAATCCCCAAATTCAGTATCTAGACTTGTCATGGACGTAATGTCTTCAGAACTGGAAAGAATAAAATGAGATCCTGTAGACTGTTATGTCTCAGTGGTACTTAAAGATCTGAGATTCTTGAATGCAAGTACTCAGTGGCTGTAAGAAGAAATTACCTATTTTCATTGGTTCAGACAATTTTATACCATTCAAGATATCTTTAATTTTTTTTAAACTCTTTGGATAGTGATGTTATTCCATATGATTCCTGCAAGTCACTCTGAAGAAGTAAGATTAACATAATGTGAATAGCTAAAATTCATAATCAGAATTGCATTTCAGCAAATATCCTGTTGCAATATTCATTTTTTGTGGGGGTTTTTTTTGTGCATTTAATTGACTTCCATAATTTATGTAAGGTTGCTCATTGCTATTGTTTTGCTTGTAACAGAAAAGTACTGTTTTCTTTCATGGCAGGTATTTATTTATTTACGAATGTTTGCAACTGACAGTGGGTTTGAGATACTGCCTTGTAATCGGTATTCTTCTGAGCAAAATGGAGCCAAAATTGTTGCAACAAAAGAATGGTAAGAAGTATCATTTACTGTTGCATTCTGTTTCTGTCAAGAAGAGTCTAAAAAATATGTTTTAACAGTATGATTTAGAATTAAAACTGCAACCAATAACCTAATAAGTTCTTGTGTTTTTACTTAGAAATTGAATTTGGTGTCTAGTTTTGCTTAGTACTTAACTCACAATATGTGCATCTGTAAGACGTTCCTTTGTGTGTTTGAACTTAGCCGTACAGTTTTCCAGTATACAAGGTTTTTTTATCTTGTTTTCAGTCAGATAACAATTCATGGTTAGAGGAAAATAGTTGGCCTCCTGTGAGAAACATGACCATATCAGGACTCAAATTATGCTGGATTTGTTATACAACGAATACTTGTGGGCCAAATTAGTTTTTGAGCTTTTTGAAATGGAGGGGGTGTTATCTCAGATAACCAAAGTACACAAATAAATATTTCCTGGAAGCACAAAATTGAAACCTCACTGTATTTTCTCATATCATTTTGGCGCATCTGAGTTTCATTATGAATGTGTCTGTGGAGGCACCAGTAGATCCCTGGGTTAATTCAGTTTTTATAATAAATTTTCCCCGTCTTCTACCCTTGTATTTTATACTTGTTTTGCTTTGTGGCAGTACCTGGTCATAACAGCACGTCCGAGGTGGGGATAGGTTGTTATATGCAGGCTAGGACTGAGCAGCTAGGCATTACGCTGGCAGTGCACCAAGCGAGTGGGCTGTTACTGTGGGGCTATGGCCTTATGGCCTCAGCGTGTGAGAGAGTAAGCATTAAGAAGGTTGAAGCCAGTTTCTAGACCTTCGTAACGGTAGCTGAAAGTTCCACAATCCAATTAGGACTTTTGGGGTTGGGTTTTTTGGTTTGAATTCTCCCCTGGGCTGATTTCTTTTGGGTGGAAGCTTTGGTTTTGGGTGTGAATTAAGTTCTCATGCTCAAAATCTTGGGACCTGAGAGAGAGAGAAAGCAAGGCAAGAGGTTTGCATCTTAACTCTGCCAATATCTGGAAAACTATTGAGACTCGACGTAGACAAGAATTCTCAGCACTTTCTATAGAAGCAAAATTTGCACTTAAAAATATACTAATCATACTAAATATACTTCTTTTGTGTATATTTAGTATGTTGCATACTCTTTTTGTGTTAGAGTAATCTGGCTGAAATTTGGAATGGTTGGTCTAAAGAGCAGTGGAAACAATGCTCTTGCAAGGTAATGGAAGTTGTGCACTTCTTACTAGGCTGAGTGTTCAGTGCCTCTGATCTGCTATATTTATGATGGCAGATTGTCTGCACATCAGGACATCATGGTTTTGTTGGTCATGTGTCTACCCATCCCCAATGGTCTATTTCATGGACCAGCTTGATGCTGAAGAACTACTAGTGAGGGAAGAAAATATGTTGTATGAGTTCTGGCCTTCTTTTTTTGAGTCAATACTGGGCCTTTTTTCAGAAGGCATAGAGTTATAAGCATCTTTGCTGTGCTGTGTTTTTGTGGCCACATGTGTAGGAAATGCAAATAAGAGCAGCTGGAGGAAGTAAAAATGTCTTAAATGCTGATGAGGAGGGAGTGTGCACAAATGAAAAGAAAATCTTGCTTTTGGGTTTTAACAATTGGAGAAGTTGAGGTAATCGACTCCTGCAATTTCTTGCTTGCAGTCTCTGGAAATTTTAGAAACAGCGGTGATAATGTCTCTCAGAATTGATGTAATTGATCCTATATAGTAGTATGAAAGCATTTATTTCATGTTTGATTAAAAGTCTATTTAGCCTAATACCTGTCTCTTAACTGAATTAAAACATGAGGTTTATAGCAGTTGAGAAATGATTTACTAAATACTTCCTGTTATTGACAACTTTCCTTTCTGTGAAATTACTTTAGTTTTGGCATATATAGTGTTGTTTCTGCTACTATTTTTACACTATAGGAAACGAAATGATAAAATAGAATTACTTGTGGGCTGTATTGCTGAACTATCAGAAATGGAAGAAAACATGCTGCTGAGACATGGGGAAAATGACTTCAGTGTCATGTATTCCACACGGAAAAACTGTGCACAGCTATGGCTTGGACCTGCTGCATTTATCAATCATGGTGAGTATCAAGTACAGAAAGCTTGTTAAAGGACGTAGGCAATTCTGCTTAGAAGCGTTATTATATGTGAGCTGAGCAACATGGGACTTGCAGAGAAAATATCTGAAGTTGGCATACTGGCTTACTCTAGGATATCATCCTGTTGGAATTTTCTCAGAGCTAATCAGCTGTGAACTGGGAAACTCACAGAAGGCTTTAGGAAGTGATGCCTTTTTTCTTCACAGAGACTTTGCAACAGACAGCTAAAATAATGAAGCATATTGTGGGTTAACTTGAATTCCTTGAAAGTTAGTCAACAGTAAGTAAATGTTATGTGCCTTTAACTTTTAGCACAGAAGCTTAACTGCTTCTGTTGCATTCGTCTGCTGAAGGACAAGCAGGTAGCATGTAAAATAAAACCTGTTACTTTAAGGAAGTATTTGTGATAGCACAGGGAAGAGCTCAGAAAGCAAGCTATATCAAAATAGGTGTCTTTTGATATATAGCTTTGTGCAATACTAATAACTCCCAGTATTTAGTTGAGATTCTACAGTTATTGAAGTCAGAGTGAATCCTTACTTTAGATATCTACAACTATTCATGTTTCAGGTCTTATCAACAGTTAATTGACTTTATCTTTTGGACCTTTTTCAGATTGCAGACCTAACTGTAAGGTAAGCAAAAAATTAAAAGTAAAGCACTCCACTCTTCCCCCCCCATTTGTCCCTGCACCTTTTCCTCCCCAACACTTCCACTTTTTTTTTTTTTTTTTGCTCAGCTACTCTCTGGCCTTAATGATTAACCTTTCCACTTCACCTTGCCCCCTCCCTGTTGTCTCCTTCCACAGTTTGTATCAACGGGCAGAGATACAGCATGTGTGAAAGCTCTAAGAGATATTGAGCCTGGAGAAGAAATCTCGTGTTACTATGGAGATGGGTTTTTTGGAGAAAATAACGAATACTGCGAATGTTACACCTGTGAAAGGTGTGTATTGATGTAAACAAGTTTCAAATGGAATTTGGCATGTTCATGATACCTGTGAAACAAACTCCTTGATTAATAGTACTCAGATTTTTGGACACATTGTAATTGCTTCCTGGCTAATATTGTTGTTACGATTTTTTTTTTTATGTTGTTACAAGAATGGTCATGTTTCCTCACGACTTCTGCATTTTGTTTTTCTTTTGATTCTCCGTTCTGCAGAGAGCCCAAAATGAGAATAGCAGAAGAGGAGTGTAGAGTCTTGAAAATGTTTGTACTGGATAAGAATGAATTGGACATAAAAGCTGTTGTACCTTCTAAGAGACTAATGGCAACTGACCCCCAACTTTTAATCTTTTTTGCACTAGAGAAAGCAGATTTCATTAATGTTTTCTATGTGTTGACCTGAATTTCTCTTTTGCTGTGAATGGGCAAAGTAGTTGTCACCCTGTGTTATTAGAACTTGAGGCTTGTATATTCATAAAGATCTACTGACTTGGGCAGTACTTGTCTGTATTTGTCCATCACACAATAGCAGCAAAGCTGTTGTCTGTTTTTTATTTGCGTTGGCTGGAGTTTCTTCACAGAATCAGGTGAAAGGATTTTATAGTTGGGTTTTGCCATGTTGAAATTTCTGCTTAATGTGAACATGGAAGCTCAACATCATTTGTGAGACCTCATCTAGTTCCAAGCCAAACTACAGAGAACCAATAAGAGTTGTTACTGTTTGATCTAACTGTAGAGAGAAAATACATATAAAGGATGAAATGTTAATTGCATTGAGAAATAGCTTGATGCACCTGTATATAAATAGTTTAATAATCCTACCTTCAATTTTACTAGCTAGTTTGGTCACTAAGAATTCTTGAAATTCAAAGAACAACCTCTGGTGTGGACCTCTCAAGCTCATACAGTGTCAATAGTTCATTCCAAGTGAAGGGTAGAGCCTGAGACTTTATCTAGAGAACTGCTAGTAATAATATACTTCAGTCCTGGGAGTAGTTTAGTATTTAATAAGTGGGCACCATGATTATTCTTTTCTTGAGTGATATGTTTCTTTTTGCTCAGGTTTCTTTGATTGTTGATTTTGATGTAATAACGGTATGCCCTTCGGACAAACCAATTTTATGTTTCTGAAAATTTTCCCTAGGTTATCTTCGTAATTTAAGTACCTGAAAATATTATATTTTAAAGCTAATATTTGGAAAAGTTCTGACTTTAGGAATCTGTTTTTCAGTCACAAGGCTGTGTTACAGCTATCATGTATGATAGACTTGAATTTAAGGAAGCTGAGCAAGGGAAAAAGAGTCCTTATCAGCACTGTTGAGGCAGCTGTTGCTTTGTACACCACAAAAAAACCCCAACATCTTGAAATGACGATTTTGACTGTGCTGCAAAGCGTGTTTATTTGTAATGTTAAAAAGTGTTAAATTCTGAGAATCCATGGGATATGGATTTGGGAGCTGTGGGAAGGTTGGCACTATACAAATTTTTTTCAAACATCTAAAAATCATCACCAGGAAGATTTACATATCGTTCCATATGTGCATGTACCTTTTTTTAGGTGAGCCTGCTGTTCATGTTGGCTGAGACAACTGGGCACCAAAGATGACACATCATCGGGCAGTTGTGGCTGTTTACAGCACTGCTAATTTCTGATATGAATTGGCTGATGCTTGTGCTAAGTTCAGTCTAGTATTTTAAGCTGCCTGTAATTTGCAGAATTCAAAATAATACCAAAAGAATATTTCATATTACCCAAATACCAGTTAATTTGAGATCAAGTGTTGTATCTGCATAATAATTAACATTGTGGAGCTTGAGATCTTATTTGACCTTTTTGGTGCGCTTTTGGTTAAGCTTTGTAGGTGTTTCTTTTCCAGTATAGCACACTGAATACAAACGGAAGTTGTCTTCAGGAGTTCTGCAAAGTACAAGCATACTGGATTATTAAAAGAGCATCAAAGGAATCCTAACAGTAGTGGTTGAAGTGCAAGTACAGGAATTCTTAGTCTTCATGCTTTTCTGTGATTACTTTAAAAGAAAAAAAGTAGTTTTAGATTTGCTCAGCCATTTCACTTTCATGATTGATACATACTGGAGTCTTTGAGCTATGACGGAACACAGAACTTTGAATCATGGAATCACCAGGTTGGAAAAGACCCATTGGATAATCGAGTCCAACCATTCCTGTTGAATACTATACCGTGTCCCTCAGCACCTCGTCCACCTGCCCCTTAAACACCTCCAGGGAAGGTGACTCAACCACCTCCCTGGGCAGCCTGTTCCAGTGCCCAAAGACTCTTTCAGTGAAAAATTTTTTCCTAATGTTCATCCTAAACCTCCCCTGGCAGAGCTTGAGGCCATTCCCTCTCGTCCTGTCCCCTGTCACTTGGGAATATTTGTGATAATTTAATTCTGTTTTCTGTACTTTTCAACTCTTGCTGATGCAGTACTGCAACTGAAGATGGCATTTTTTTAATAGCCTGATATGATCATGAAAAAAATTAAGTTTTTCTCTAAGCTGATACAAGTAGTATTTGAACTACCATATTGCACTTAACACCTGTATAATTTGACTATGAAATGATACTAAAATAGGCAGAAGTAGATTCCTCTTGCTTTATTCAATGTCCTCTTGTGAGAAATAAATAGAATTTTTTTCTACACAGCTTATTAAAATGACAATTACATAGACATCTTACTAAAACAACCCCCAAATGCTAATAAATTCAATGGTTATTGGTATTGTTTATCCACATACAGCTGGTGTTCAACCTGGGATGAAATGAAGGTCAGATTTTTTATATAAAGAGATACTAATACATTGTGTCCTCTTTTCTTTGTAGACGTGGAACTGGTGCTTTTAAATCAAGAGTGGGATTGCCAGCACCTACTCCTGTGATTAATAGTAAATATGGACTGAGAGAAACAGATAAACGATTGAACAGACTTAAAAAGCTGGGCGACAGCAGCAAAAATTCAGACAGCCAGTCTGTCAGCTCTAATACTGATGCAGATACCACTCAGGAAAAAGCTAATGCAAGTAAGTAAGGGGCAGAGCTTGGAGTGCAGGATTAAAGATTTAATTAAAAAAAGTGAAAAACTTGCACTGTGATAGAATTCCTCTCTGTGTTGAGATAAATCTCAGATACTGGTCTTTAGAACTGTCCAGTAAAATGTCCATATCCAGGACTGATAGGTGAAGTACCTTTTCTGAAGTGAAACTGCACAGTTAGTAATCTCAGAAGAAATCGGAAGGTATTTTTGTTTGTGATGCTCCCGAGAGACTTCTCTTCACGTAGTAGTGACTACCATTTATTTACTTTCCTCCCTTCCCCACCCCTGCCACCTCCCATATAGGCAAAATACAAGTAACCTAAAACTTTGACTTAACTAGCAAAGAGATTTGGAGGCAAATAAAATATTATGGTTCTGCGCAGGTCCTGTTTGCTGCTGTGATAATTGAAAAAAAAAAAAGAAAAAAAAACCCCACTTCCCAGAACGCTATAATGACCTCTAATTACAAAGCTTTAGACTGGCAACTTTGGGCAGAGAAAAGTCTCTTACCTACCACAGCAGGTGACAGAAAACTGAATACCTGAAACTGAAACAGTTACAGTAGTTAAGGTTTTTTTCCTTCCCCTGTAGGAAAAATTCTGGGTTTAATTTAAGAGCCTTCTGATCCTCTGATTTTTGGTGGAATAATACCCAGGAAAAACTGTGGATAATGTGGGATGGATGTTTTTTAAAAAATTTAAAATAGAAGAAATTCAGTAGAAATCAAACTTGGTGTATAGGGGGCAGTGAGGGAAGTATACCTGGAATTTAGATGTACTTTTTACTTGTTTGACAGTTCTTTTAATATCTGAGTTGCAGGTTATGCAGTCTTGCTCCTTACTGCACACTACCTAGCTTTTTTCACAGATTTTGATGAAGTGTTTAAAATAAATTAAAATGGGAGAAGGAAACTCGGGATAAAGCTGTGTTATAACTAAACCACTTTTTTTTTCTTTTGAAGCTAACAGAAAATCTTCAATTGGCGTAAAAAAGAACAGCAAAAATAGAACATTAACAAGACAGTCTATATCAAGAATTCCAGCATCATCAAATTCTACCTCATCTAAACTAACTCATATAAATAATTCCAGGGTACCAAAGAGACTGAAAAAGCCTGCAAAGCCTTTACTTTCAAAGATAAAGTTGAGAAATCAGTGCAAAAGGCCAGAGCAAAAGAATGCTTCTAGAAAGCTGGAAATGGGAAATTTAGTTCTCAAGGAGCCTAAAGTAGTTTTGTATAAAAACTTGCCCATTAAAAAGGACAAAGAATTGGAGGGACCAGTCAAAGTCGCAGTCTCTAGTGGATGCTTAACAAGGCATGCAGCAAGAGAACATAAACTGAATTCTGTGAAAGGTGCTCATGAGCATGGTGATATACCACCCTGCACGTACATAACAAGGAGGTCAATGAGAACAAGGATGAATTTGAAGGAGACCTCTGACATAAAGCTTGAACCAAATATATTGGATAGCTATAAGAATAATCTGCCTGGAACGCAATCAGACATTTTAGAGCAGCAGTCTCGTGTGATAACCGAAAATGATATGGCTCATGGACCATCACATAAAGGGGAGATTAGGTGCCAGAAAAATGATGCAGGCATGTCAAAAAAGAAATCTCGACAAGGAAAACTTGTGAAACCACCCTCAAAAATAGAAGAAACTGATACTACGCACAATACACCTGTGAAAGATGAAGTACAAGATTCAATTAGTTCTCATTCAGAACTCGGAGAGAGGAATAATGTGGTGGACCCACCTGTGGGCTATAAAGATTGTATCCCTGGATCTGGTAGCTGCTCTCTTGTGACATCTGACAGTTTTAAAGCAAAAGACAGCTTTAGAACTGCAAAAAATAAAAAGAAAAGACGGATCACGAGGTATGATGCACAACTTATTCTTGAAAATAGCTCTGGGATCCCTAAACTGACTCTTCGTAGACGCCATGATAGCAGTAGCAAGGCAAATGACCAAGAAAGTGATGGAATGAATTCTTCGAAAATAAGCATCAAATTAAGTAAAGACCATGAAAAAGATAATAATTTATATGTAGCAAAGCTAAATAATGGATTTAACTCAGGATCAGGCAATAGTTCAACAAAATTAAAAATACAGCTAAAACGAGAGGAAGAAAACAGAGGGGCATACCCCGAGGGCCTTCATGAAAATGGTATGTGTTGTAGTGAAACTCTCTCCCTTTTGGAGTCAAGAATGGAAGTAGATGATTATGGTCGCTATGAAGAGGAAACAGCAGATGAGTCTTCATCAGAAGAGGATGATGAAGAGGAAGATGACTATGATGATGAATTTGATGACTTTATTCCCCTTCCTCCAGCAAAGAGATTAAGGCTTATTGTTGGTAAGGATTCAATAGACATTGATATTTCTTCCAGGAGGAGAGAAGATCAGTCGTTAAGGCTCAATGCATAAGCTTATAGGTCTTAAAGTGACCTGGATGTCATTTTTGAAAAAATAAAAAAAAATAAAAAAAAACCACCAACAACAAAAATTCCATTTCATTATTCCTCAACTGAAGAACTTTCTGAAGAACTTAGAGGCAGCACTTCTTTATTGTTTGTTCACTATCAACGTAATATTGTAGAAAGTGTACAGCATACTGACTCTTCTTAAGTCTGATTTGTGCAGATTTTTATTGTACTTTTTAATAGCTTTCTTATGTGCAATTCTCAGTTAAGAGATAATGCTCTGTTGTAAAATAAAGGCTCAAGCAAAGTTATGAAATTGCATCAAGTCTTTCCATGCAGGACAATGAGAATGCAGTGTGGCTACATAATTATTTTTGATCAGTAAGAGCATTAGTTTACTCTTACAATATTTGACTAAACAATTTAAAAAAATCATAGTAGCAGCACATTAAAGTTTTCTAGTATATGTTAATATCACCAGCAATGATTTACAGCTTTTCAATTTATTTGCTAGATGTTTTTTTTCCCCCCCTGGAGTTTGTCAGTTTTAACACTGTATGCTGTCCCAGACGTACTGTTTGTGGCCTTTGTTATAGTAGCAAACCGTTGGTTGGAAGTCAAATTGATTTCTTTAAAAAAAAGAAAAAAAAAAAAGAAAAAGTGTTAACAATTTGCTGACTTTTTAGTACATTATATGTACAAGGGTAGCAGTATGCAGAATAAAAGTTTGGATATGGTGTATTTATTGCTTGTTATGTAAATTAAACACCTTGTATTTAACACTTTTCAATACTTTTAGATAAAATTGTTCTTTGCAAGAATGATTGGTGCTTATTTTTTCAAGAATTTGCTGTGAAATAATGTGATTACGATGGGCAACATTTATCCAATGAACTGCAGCTATCCTAAATTGGTTCTTCATATTTTTCTGTTGCACTTGTAAAATGCTACAAGGAATTTAAAGAAAATCTATTCACTTTAACTTATGATAGTTTTATGAAATTAAAAACAACTAAGTCACAGCTTTTGTTCTGTGGTAACCTATTAATTGTTTGTCTTTTAAGAACCAGTTGTAAAAGACTGAAAAAATATGTATATGTTGTAAATATTTGTGTGTTGTGAGAAATTTTGTCATAAGAAATTGAGATAACTTGCCAGAAGGGTTTTTAAGTTTAGAAATACATCCATGCCAATAAAATAGGAAATTGTAAACCTAGTTTTAAATTGCATCAGTTGGAGTTATTTGCTCATACGTAGTTCGCTTAGAGTCTGGTTTATAACTATGAAGAGCATCGGGGCAATCATTGGCTCTTGTTTTTAGTAAAAGGAAATTTCTGGGCACAATGGACTTATTTGTATGTGTAAATTGGCTCATTTATAAGCCATTTCTTTGAAGTGGGTCTAAAATGTCATAGTTAACATAACTGTAGCACTTCAGTGTATGGTATTTGGTGTTCATGTAAAATGCGGATTAGAGGGTTTTTTGTATCTAAGGGTGGTAGGAATGGAAGTCACATCATAAAATACGCTGTTGTATTAGTTGAATCCACTGTTCGCTTCATATTATTTTCATGCCAAGTCCAGCCCTCTGCCCAGAAGAGCAAGAGCTTGAGTTACATGATCACTGTACAATCCAGTTGTAAAGGCATTAGTGGAAACGAGGGAGTGAACTTGACATGAGCTCATCATAATGGTTTGGTCCATGTCTCTGACCCTCAGAATGAAAAAAACTTTTCAAAAAAATTCTTCCAAATGCATTTCAGTAGTTTGTAACACTGCAGATGAGGTGTTGGAATCTGCTTTCATTTCACTTCCCTTCTGTATTCTTAGCAGAAAATTAAGATGAGAATTAGATGTCATAGTTGTAACCTTGACTGTACAGTGTCCAGCCTCTGTTGAAGGCCAACTATGTCTCCTGTACAGAGTGTATATAATTTAAAAAAATGTTTGTAATGCATAGTCTTTCCTGTTAGACCTGGGCTTTTGGTTCATGGAAGGCTGAACACAAAAGCTTTGGAAAGTATGCTGACATTTTTTTAGTAGAGTCAGCTATGGTGGATTGTCTTGTGGGATTTTCAATTGTATCATATAGTAATGGTTTATTAAAGGTAGAGTTACAGGGGTGATAGCTGTGTTATTAAAGGCTTGCTTTGTAGTAGGAAGCTTACCAGCAAGCAGGTGATGACAATCAACAGTAATTCAGCTCTTTCCTCAGGCATTCACTCATATTTTCACTGGGCAATGTGCCGTGTGAGTATGTGGATCTGTCAACAGACAACATGAAGAGCTGAGCAGAGCATTTGCATGCTTTCTTTTTCCTGCTTCATAGATTATTTACTGAAATGTGCTCTGGGATACCAGTTCCCCTACTTTGCTCTCCAGTTAGTTTTTCTTACAGCATTTCTATTTCCCTGCCATTCCTTACAGCAGACTGCTGAAAGGTGCTCTGATAGTCTTGGTAGTTCTCGTGGGAGGTGAGTGGTTCGTAGCAAGGTAATTCACCTGGGCATTTGAGGAAAAGGGGGGTTGCTCCAGCAGGTTGTTTCCAGCTGTTGTTGGTATTTACTGACCAGTATACCCAAGGGCAAGTTTAGGGCTTGCTAAAATGGCAACAAGCAATGAAATCAGATTGTGAAACAGTTGAAAAAGAGTTCTGCCCTTAGAGGTAGGAGCAGTTTTGATGGAGGAGATGTTCCTACCAACTTAGTTCATCCAACCCCTTAACGACAAGAACGATTTTTCTGTGATGTGGAAATAAGTACAAATAGCTACTTGGACATCAGGAACTCTGGATTGGTCTTGTTTTATAAACAACTTTCTTATCTTGGAGAATTTGGAATAAAAGTTTTAGTCATTTCTGAGTTGGGTACATAGCTGTGTCCTGCTACACAGATTTTTTTTGATTTTTTTTTTATGTTAGATACCTTAAAAATAATGCGTCCCCCAAGTTGATCAGGTAGGCAGGAGCTGTACAACCATAGTCTCTTCTGTCCTTCTGCAGCAGAAAAAAAATTTTCTTTCATCATTTATATGTGAATTGTCCAATAATGGTGTTCCCATGGTGTCTCTCTATTCCTCTCTTGCCCCTCTATAACTTCTCTGCAGTGTTTTGTTCAGTTCTGTAATTCTCAACATAAGAAGGATACGAAACTGTTGGAATGGGTCCAGAGGAGGGCTACAAAGATGATCATAGGGCAGGAGCACCTTCCCTGTGAGGACAGGCTGAGAGAGTTCGGCTTGTTCAGCCTGGAGAAGAGAAGGCTCTGAGAAGACCTTTATAGTGACCCTCCAGTACCTGAAGGGGCTGTAAGAAAGCTGGAGAGGGACTTTTTACAACGGCTTGTAGTGACAGGACTAGGGCCATTGGCTTCAAAGTAGAGAGGGGAAGATTTAGACTAGACATTAGGCGGAAATTCTTCACAATGAGAGTGGTGAGGCACTGGCACAGGTTGCCCAGGGAAACTGTGGATGCCCCATTCCTGAAGGTGCTCGAGACCAGGTTGGTTGGATGGGACCTTGGGCAGCCTGATTGAGTGGGAAGTGTCCCTGCCCATGGCAGGGGCGTTGGAACTGGATGATCTTCAAATTACCTTCCAACCCAAACTCTTCTATGATTCCCTGAGCTCAGAAGAAAGAGAAGATGAAGGTTTGTGTCACATGCTTGAGAACCTGACAACCTGAGCATGTTCCTTGCTGTCCAATTCAGATCACAAAGAACTCTGAAGTTAATAGTGATTTGAGTGCTGGAGACTGTCTCTCATTTCCCAAGATACTGGTAAGAAAGGATGTAATAGCTGCATCAGTTTAGAGGGGTTACAGCACGTCTTTTTACACACTGAAGAGTTGAAGGAAGCATATTACTGATGGGCTTTGTAAGCCAGTTTTGTGTTGTGTGTAACAGAGTGTGAGGCTAAAAAGGAAAACATTACAACCACCATGAAAATGGGAGGTTGGCTGTGGATTTGTGAGCATCGTGGCACAGGTGGTGCATTCTGAGCTGCCATATATTTCAGGACAAGTTTAGCGTGAGCTTTTGAACATTTGGGTTGCAGATTCAGTTGTTAGCTGACTTACACCTTCGATGTGGTGAGTTAGTAGGGTAGGGGCAAAGGTGTTGGTTCTCCATAAGGCAAAAAAGAAATACTGTTTCTTCACAAAACAGTTATGGAATTGTGAGTGTTCTTAAAAAAAAATAAATGCATAGGAGAGGGAGCACTCTGAAGTGCTCTGCTCAAGTAGAAGCTTGCATAGATTTACTGGACAGTAAAATCACTGCAAAATAACGTTACAGGCAGTTTGATCCTATTGGATATTATCCCCATCAATCCCAGAGTAACAGAAAAGATGATTACTCAATAAGTTTCTGTCTGCCCTGCATAGGGCAGCCTAACCTTTCCCATGTTTCTCTGGAGTGGTATAGAAAGGTATTTTACATTTATTTGAGGAGGAGTGTTTTGATTGGAAATAACCAAATAAGACAGGGACATTTCCCTAGACATTGGGAAATTTCTGGAAAAGTGCTTGTAGCAAGAAGAAGCAAATGTTTTTGCAAACAGCAGAAGCTTGTGAGTGGCAGATGTTCCTGTAATATTGTCTGAAATTAGTTCTCCTCTGAGCTACTCAAGCATGCTCTTTTCTACCTCATCTGTAACTCCAGCTATAGTGTGCAAGCAGGGAGTTTTGGACTTGAAAAACGTGCATCTGATAAAATTGCTGTGGATTTTCTGCAAAGTTAACATAAATGTCCTGTTACTGTGGGGTTTTTTTCTTCTGTTTTGAAAATGATTTTTTTTTCTTCTCCCTGTCCCTTCCCCGCCCCCTGCCCCCAGTATGTTTGTTGGACATTGTGTTGTGAATGGTCAGGTATCAGCTTGCATGAAGCTCACAGTCTGTTCAGTGTTACTCTGCTGTTCACAATGCATTGGTTTTATTCAGTTACGCTGCCAGCTATTACCCATTAAAATGCACCCAAGGTTCTCCCGAAGTGTGTATTCCTGTCTTATTTGGTTGGTTTTTTTCTGGTTTCTTTTTGCCCGCCTTGCCTGGTGCTGCCGGTGCACGCTCTTTAACATAAGAACACAAACAGAATTTTTTTGCCCCTCATGTTTGTATGGTTGCTTGCCTTTTTTAGAATGAAAGGGTGAAGGTTCATGAGCTGTGCAGAGTAAGAGTTACTGGAAAATAAAAGCAAAATTATTTACGTTTGCATTATATCTGCTGTTATCGTGTGTTTTCCTAAATCCCCTTCCCCAGCGAGTATCCTTTTGTTTGGGCTGGGTCATAAGTAAGCTTTGCATGATCTCTGTTACTCCTTCCTAAACTCTGGATTTCACAAGTTAACAAGTTATGGTCGGTTGTCTGTCTTAGCATCATTTAATGGCAGCAACATTAGCCATGTATTTGCTCTTTTTTGCCTGTTGTGGCTGCTTGGTTTTTTGCCCACCAAAGGAACTTCTGTGGTAAGTCATATTTGAGTTCATGGGCCTTATTAACACTAATCCCATTCTATTATTACCAGACATAGTTGTTTCAGTGTTACTCCTCTTCCCCACAGGAACTGGAAATCCATGACTTCTTCCCAAGCAGCTACATTTGATTTAACTATAATTTTCCTCGGATTAATCCTTGCATGACATTTGATGAGAACAGCTCCTGCTGCAGAAACAGTAGCTCCTGTGGTGGCACTGGAGGACTCCTTGTTGTAGGTCAACTATGTCAGCACTGAAACAGGTATGGGGCCAGTTAAATGGTGTTGCAAAGAGTTGTGTTTGGTAGTGAGTTTAAGTCAAGTGTGGAGCTGTCAATGGGTCCAACAAACCATAGATTTTTCCACTGATGCTTTATGATGTTCATCATAAGTCAATTCTATTTCATAATTAGTTTTTCTGCTCCAATTACTATGTCTGGCTGCATCATTTTACTACAGAATTAGCTGTACACTGGTAGATCTAAGGGTAGAGAATGACAATCATAGAAATGTGTTGGATAAGACATGATTTTATTCATATTTGCATAAATCATGTGAATACAGCATTAAGGCAGGACTGCTGGGTGATTCACAGTCAGGGTTACTAAAATCTCTTGGATAATACGTGATGCAGAGACAGAAGGATAGTCTCCCCAGATCCAGAGAGCAGGAACTCTCCTGTATTCAAGTGCAAGGCCTGCCCAGAATGTTTTAGAGCCAAAGATAAGCCATGGCCTGTCCAGTCTGAGCAGGCTACAGTTCAGGAGGGATAACCTGCCCATAATGCTGAAGTGCTAATGATTGTGCAAACAACACTTTGCAACTTCAGAAGTAACAACAAGCTTTGAGATCCAACCTTAGGTGTGACCTCAAAGTATATGTTCTTAGAGAGGAAGACACTGCATTGGTGCCTTCAGTACTAAGAGTAAGACAGGATTTACAGTTGCTTTTATGAATCAGATTTAGGCTTTTAAGTGACTTCAATGCTTCTGAAAGTTTTCTTCTTGACATGGCACAGGAAAATTGTGTCAAGTCCAGACATTTTAGATCTACGGTGAAATCCAGAAGCCAAACTACCTATAGCCCATTTAAATATGGGACCAAACATAGATTCTGAAGTCATGTTAATCACTCCTGAAAATTCAGCACCTTTTCTTGTTTTTTTTTTTAATGTGTGTCTGTTGATACCTGAATAACATGCAGGTTTTTAAATCTTGAGTTGTTAAAACTCTGTAGATTGCCCCGTGCATTTTCTACATGCTGGCTTTCATTTAAAACCATTTTGAAATTAAAAAATATTTGTGTATTCTTCTGTTGCGGGAGAGGAAAGAATATGTTTGAGGCAGAATAGCTTATCTCTTCCTGTCCTCTCTCAGCTGTCTTCTTAACTTCTATATTGAAATCGAGTGCTGTAAAATCAAGCAGAAAAAGTTTTGCCCCCCCAAAACTCATGCTGTTCCGTGCTGCACTGCATTGCTGCATTACTCTTTGTAGCCGATAAATCTGAATTCTGGGGTTGGTATTGAGTAGCAATTGTCTAGAGTAAGTGACTAATGGGGAAGGATAGCAGCTTGGGGAATTGTTGTGTAAAATGAAAATCTTCTCAGTTTTATTAGATTTCTCATAAAATGCCCAGAGATGTTGGTATATCTACTTTTACTTTATAGCAGAGGATGACAAATGTAATTTCTGGTGAAACAAACTATGCGTGTGTGTTTGAGTTATTTTGGTAGACATGAATTGCATCAAATGTGAACTCAAGACAGAAGAAAAATAACAGCCAATAAATGGGAGAAGCATTAAGGAAAGGTTAAGGAATTGATATATTAAGTGTTCTGAACATTTTTAAAAGATTCAAAAAAGGCTGAAATGTAGCATTTCATCTTTTTATTTAAAAAATCCCCCAACAAAACAACAGAACTTAATCTTACTCCCTGTAGAATAAATACAGAAAGCATTAATACTTCCTAGGTTTGTAATACAAATTCTAAAGCTGTTGCTGTGCCTATGGAACACTGATGGTAGTATTTGCCAGTGTCGTCACTTAACAGGGAGTTTACACCCCTGAGTTTACACCCCTGAGCTTCAGACAGTTGTGGGGAAACAGTGGTAGTACTCTTGAAAAGGAGTGTGTGAACCTGTTAGCTATGTGCCAATCTTCTGCTATCAGTGACTGTCAGGAACGTGATGCTGTAACAGAGGGACCATTTTTGGTCTGTCATTCATCACAGATCTGCTCACACAAGGTGTGTCAGGATACAGGATGAACAGGACATACAGGACTTTCAGAAGCTTGAAGAAGGGGAAACCCGAAGAAGGAAGAGCTATGAGGAGCGTTTGGTAGGAAGGAAGGGAAAGTGATCACTGTTGGCTAGGGAGAAGACAGGTTAGATAAGAGATAAGCTAATGGCTCTCATGCCTGTTTGTGTGTAGTGCTTCTCTGTCAGGTTGGGCAGTTATGCTGTCAGTAAAAGTGTTGTAATCAAATACTTTGGATAGTGTTATTAGGCTAATCAGTGATTAGCTGATATGTACATACCCCTTCTTGCAGCTCTGCCAGGCAGAGCACATGGATCACATCAATGGCAAAAAAGCATCCAATTAAACAGTATACTTCCCTGCTGGGAAGTATTTAGGTCATGCAGTCCTCCTGCTCCCTGCTTACTGTTTCCATCTGGGAGTTTAATGTTTTACTCCATCGTCAGCTCTTTTATTTAAGGGCTGTGCCAATATCACACTTCCATCCCATGCAGCTGACCTGCATGTAACATGCAGCTGCTGTCCTAGAAGTGGCTGCATCTACAGAAAGAGGAGAAGGGTGTCTGCAGACTGGAAAAAAACACCTAACAGCTTGTGTCCAGGAGCGCAGAGCTAGCAGTCAGAAAGAACCCTGAACTCCCAGTAGTTGCTAATGTTTGTCCTCAGGCCACTATGGACGGTGGTTGCTAAGCATCACCTTAAGGACCACTGCTTGGGTCAAACTGAAACCTTCACTCCTGTGCAGTTGCAGTGAAGTCTTATCCTTCTGGTGAGGTTGTACAGGCAGCACCAAAGCACAAGCCCTGCTGCTGGGAACCACCATTGGCACCTCTTCGCTACCGTAGTTGCTGAACTAGATGATGTCACTAATGATGTTCATATGTCCTGTTGCATCAGAGCTCATGTCCAGCAAATGCCAAAGGAGGCAGGAGTCCACGAGAAGGAGGTGAAAGACAAAATTCAAGCCTGCTGTTGTTCCCTCTGCCTTCAGCTCTGAAATTTCAGTTGATCATTCTTCCTCCCCCTTCAGAATGTGATGTTACATTCTGTCAAAAAGCTGAGATGCACCGCCCCCCCGCCCACACACAGTTGTGGTGGTTAATCCCTAACGGGAAAAAATGATCCATCTAGTTCTTATTGACTCAGCCTTGTGAGTGGGTACACAGAGGTAACCTTTATATGCACCTCTGGTCTTGCTGGAGCCAGAGACTGCTTAGATGTGTAGCTTTGGAAATGCTTTGTATGAGACCCTTTGGGATAAGAGCTGTGCGCTCTAATTGCATTTCTGTGGCACAGTTAAGATTTCTTTTGAATATAACTTGAAGTCTAAATTTCCTGGGTTTCTCACTCTTGCTCTGAGAGAAAACAGCATTGTCCTTGTGATGTTGAAATTCTCAGAGTACTTAGCTGTGGTCTTAACTTCAAAATTCAGGTTACTGGGTTATCATTTTCAGTAGTTTTCATGAACAGGATACCTGTACCTTTTCAAGGGGTTTGCAAAGGAATTCTTACCTTGCTACAGAAATATTTTCGAGAAGCTGATTTTTTACTCTTAAGTTTGTGAAGGAACCCTAAGGTAAATAAAACTCAAAGCAATACTGTCTCCAAGTCTATAGTCAGCTTGCAAAAATATTCCAAGTTATTAAAAGATTAAACCCAAATTGTTCAACAGCAGTGCAGAATCTTTTAGGTTGTCTTTGAAATATATTTTCACACAGCAACAACCTCGCATTTTTGAACAAACAAAAAACATTTTCATGAGCCTGACTGTGCTAAAGCTCTCCTAAAAAATTGAGTAGAGAAGCAGGCATTTTCGGAAGTTCGTTTGAGGCACCTCATATAATTTGACCAGATGAAACTTGAACCATCTTTAGAGTAGAATCCTCAAAGTGAATTTTAAAGAAACAAATAAGAAACTCAATCCCAGCTTTTCTTTTCCCCTAGAAGCAGCTGGCTTCTCTCACCTGCACATTGGTTTATGATAGTACTATTTTACACTTGGAAATTGCTCTGTAAAGTACTTGTTGCATTTTACTGCTTCGTCTTCCCCACCTGTATTAGTTTGTTGCAAACCAGGCTCCAGTGTGGATGTCAGTAATATTCAGAAAGATTTGACTGTCTGAGGTTATTTCTCCATGGACATCTCTACACTGAACAGATCTGACCCTTGCCAGCTGTAGCTGTTCGTGCACAGTTACATCTGAGGTCTGGCTTGACTGGGTAAGGCTTTGTGCTGCTGTTTGGAGTCAGAGCACATCTGCAAACTGCTGATCACTGTAGCTCACTTTCCCCTTCAAAAAGCAGAATCTACTCTGTAGTAGGATATTGAGAGTGATGCCAGTTGGTACCAGGAGAAAAGATCTCCAAAAGCCAAAAACCCTTTGCTGCAAACACGGCTTCTTGTCCCTCTTCTCTCGTTTGTTCTTCTGGACAAGTTGAGTTTCATGCATTGACTGTTACCATTCCCAGCACGAGGTGGCACTCATCTCGTTCCCAGACAGGGATTTTTCAGGCCTGCAGCCCCACTCACATTTAGAAACTAGTATGGATTATTTACAAGCTGTTGGTCTATTTATTGTGTTTTGCTGTGTAATATCCCAGAGTGCATCTGAATGATAGCTGGGGGAAGAAAACAACCAGCCAGCAGTGATCTGAAGGGAGGGAACAATCCAAGTTACAGAGCAGTGCTCGGCAAGGGGAATTAGGGAATAACTTGATGCTGAATGCAGCTGTGCTCATGCTAGTTTCAATCCCTTTGCATTCCACGAGGAGGAGGTTCCCCCTTCAACATTTTCCAGCCTTATCCATGCCTGTCTCTTGAGTTTCTACTGTTTCTGTTAGTCAGGATAATTCCTGCCAAGGGTAGGCAGACTCCATGTGGTGCTGCCCCCCACATCCTGCTGTTAGCTGCTTGCTGCTGTGTTAAAGGTCCTTGGACAAGGGAAGTACAAACAGAGGAGGAATGAGGCTAGTGGGGGAAAGAGTGGAAAGAGGCAAGCGGCATAACATCCTCCTCTCATCTGCTGAGTCTATAAGAATCCTTTCTTGGTCAAGATCCAGCATTAACACTTGCCTCATAAATACCTATGTGTTCGTGAGGGGGAGGGGTTGTTGGCTGGTCTTAACAGCTGAAATCAAGTGAGAACAAGTTGGCTGCTGCCTATTCTGTTGCTATGCAGCAATTTTAAATCAATGTTTACTCAGGGGTTGCACCTCCGTGCTATGTGCTGTCAGCAGTAGGAAGATCCTGGCCATCTAGTCAGCATCTCTTTCTAGAATAACACACTCTTGTATTTGGTTTACTTGATATCCTCCCCCACACTGCAAGGTATTTATTGACTAAAGTGACTCAGTATAACAGATAAATTACTGTGAAGTCTTACGGACGACTATGGAGGAATACAAACAGTGAAAGATGTAGCCAAATTCTACCTGGCCTTCCTTCAGTTCAGGCTATGTCGCCCTTTTCCTTTGTACTGCATCCCTGGCTTGCTGCTCTCACAGAAACCATGGGGTTAAGTCTCAGGACTCTTACTTTTGCCCATGCCTTTTTTAAATCAAGAATTGCCAAGAACAATGCAGCAATAATCTACCACATATCACAATGACCTATAAAGGAGATCAGAGTTGTGGTTGGAGAGATTGAGGCGCTGGGCCATAGAAATGTGAACTGGCTTCCTTAAGGGAACGCAGCAAAGAAGTGAGAGACTGAAATAGCACCGATGTCCTAAACACTGCTTGAAGTGCAGAGAAAAGACTTGACGTGTCTCCTTCTATGCAGGTTTAAGCATTTCCTGACACCGACTCACTAGTCTGGTGGGAGGACAGTGGTCAGAGATGCAGGAAATCTTGGTTGGCTAATAAAAGCTTTTTGTGTGCCCTCAAACTGGGCCCCAGAATCTGAATTTTACTTCTGAAGTAAAAGAGATCAGAACAATGCCCAAATGCTTGTCTGTTCTGAAAGTCAAATTGACCCACAGAAAGGAAGATGAGGAGTTAGGAGGCTTTGCCAAGTCTAAAGCATATGCAGATGCTTCTAGTCAGCGAAGAAATAGTCATAGATATCAGTGGGGTAAGGGCCCTGAGAGCTGAGCTTTCCAGAGCTTACTGAAAGAAATGTCTCTGCCAGGAGATCAGGCCAAGGGAGGCAGAAGGGAACCCGCAGCCCCACCTCAGCCACCCAGTTCGCATACATAATCTCTGGTGGATGTTGGTTAGTGACAAAGCACAGGGCTGTGCACTGTGGCGCCCGAAGCACTGGCCACAGCCACAGCAGCAGAGATGCCAGTCTCTAGAGGAAAGGAGTAGTTTGTCTGAGTGCTTGGGAATAGGGCTGCTTGGTTGTTTTTGTTAGGGAGGGCTGCAATGGGTCATATTTTTTACAGTCTTGAACTTCTCCACCTTATATCTATTACTTCTCCTGTACCTGTGTGTCCTTCACACTTGCCTCACACACCACTGAAGTATTTGAAATCTGGCTCCTGATCTGTGTCCCATCTGTAAAATAGGGATGATACTACCTGTCACCTAATAAATCTATAAGCCTAAGAAAGCCTGTAAGTCTAATAAAGCTATAAGCTCCTCAGGACAAGGTCTTTTACTAGTTATGCAAACTTATGTATGCAATGAGAGTCTTCAATTACATAGCCGTAACTCCCATAGTCAGAACAGTAAAATAATTGGAAGTCAGGCATGAGGGCTGCTGCACTTGACTGCAAAATGGCATAAGAAGGAGTCTTGGCTCTGGAATGTGGCTGCAAAGCCAAAAGGAATGTCTGTATGTCTCGTGACCTTTGCTGATTGTGTGATTGCCCGACGTGGTATCATATGACGACTCTTAGACTACTCTCATAGACTACTAAGAATCAAGTGAGGCTTATCTTTTCATCCTTGCATCACCAAGATGAAAGTTTCCACAAAGCTGGCATAGCACGTGCGACTAGGCAAGGTGGGTAACTTTGATCAAACTTCAGGGATGTGGAAAGTGCTAGGTATTTTTCACAGCCCTGCCACTGCTTCCTGTTTACAGGCAAACCTGCCCCCTTTTCCCCTCTGTAAAATGGAAATAATTATTTTCCCATATTAATTATGTGTGTTATAAGTTTTCTGCAGCAGATATCAGCAACTAGGTGAGAATTCAGAAGAAAGAGCCTGAAGAGACATCAGTCATACACTGGTATCAGCCAGTATGGTATATGCTCACGAGCTGTTAAGCTCAGAAGAGCCTTTCACCTTTTCAGGGCTGCTTGATATGGATATTTACTGGCTGCTGTAACCTGCCATTTTTTAACAGCTGTTTTTAATCTTACTGCAAGATCTTCTGAGCTAGCTTCTTTGCAAAGATTTTAACTGGATTTTGGAATCCTAAAGGAGTAAAGGGTAGGTAGGTTGTGAATATTTCTCACAACGAGAGTACGTTTCAAGATCATTCTCCCTTCTCCTTGCTCACAGACTCTGTAATTTATTTCTACGGCTAAAAATGTCAGTCCTTACCAGCAGTCATGACTGGAACTGTCCAGTTCCCAGAAAAGAGGCATTTTTGCTCCAGCATTCATTCTGAAAAGTGCTTGCAAGCACTGTTTCCTGGATCCTGGCCTGTTGTGCCACTGGGCAACTTCACTGGCTTGAGAGCGGAGGATGGTCTGAGTGGTGCTTGGCAGCAGTACCTTGGCTGTTGTCTGTGCAGGCTGGAACAGTACGCTGGAGTCTGGAGGTTACTGCTTGCTTGATCACCCTGAGCTCCTCTAGCTGGGACAGAGCCACATATTGGGAAGGGCAGCATGGGGATCTTGCACCCTGCCCTCTCCAACTTGAACTTGCAAACATGGGGACTGTCTGCCTGTAAGATCTGTGGGTTCATTGTTTGCTTGAAAAAATGTTGTGGGCTTCGGCTTTGGGTTTTTTTGGCAAGTTTTTCCCAGGAGAGGGAGCAGTTCACGCAAATGATGTCAAAGGGAATGAACCAACTTGTTCCAGTTCCAGCTAAACTGCTTTTGCTGCTTGCTGTGAATGCCTTCTTCCTTCTATGATGTTCCTAATTTTCAACTCCTCTTCCTTCGCCTCCTGACTCCTCTCGTAACATTACAGTACCTTTGTCTGTGATAGCCCTTCGAGGCTGGTATTCAGTGAAAGTGCTTGCACCTCTTCCCTTTTTAAACTGCCTTTCCCACAACAGTGCACCCCAAGGCTGCTTCTAACACCCCATCCCACAGCCCACGTCTCCATCACTGGCCCCTGAGTTCAAGTCACTTCCTTCCCAGTGCTGCATCCTGTTCATCTCTGACCCAAGCCACACAGTCTCCTGCAGTCACTGTAGTGATAGTGATCACGCAAAACAGGATATTGGTTAACCTGGGAATTTGGGGGTGCTTTGGTGAAAATCTTTTGATTCTAGCAACTTCCAGAGGCTTGCTGCTGCTTAGATATCTTCTTGGAGGTTGACTTTTTTCCCCTAGAAGTCAATTACATTTCCAGTGATGCAGAGAAAACCAGAGGAAAATTAGGGGTTGTGGAGTTCAAAACCACTGCTGCCAAAGTTCCTGTCTTCATGGCGTCTTTTGTTACATCAGGAAAAGTTCCAAAAAAACCAGTATCCTGGCTGTACTTTAAGGAAGGGTTTGCAGTTTCTTGCTGATGATTTCTTTCTTTTTCTTTTTTCTTTCTTTTTTCCCCTACTTTTTCTTTTTTTCTTCCTCTTTTTTTTAATAACCAAGAGGGAATGTAACAGAACTAGCCTTGTGATAGTTAAGCCTCTGCTTCATTGTATCTCCAGACATCTGATATAAAAACATCTACTGGCATGTGCTGTGATTCTTACTGCTGCTGTAATCTGAACCTCTCTGGGAAAACTTCCAAGGAATAATGCGCAGAATTCTCAAGGACAAGACAAGGAGGAGAGTGCAAGGTATGTGTTCAGTACCAGTCCTGGGAAACTAGTCTGGCAGAGAGGCTGTTGTAGAGTAGCTGGCATTAATAATAGTGTTATTCTTTATTTTGATGTTCCAGCAGAAAGATTTACCAGGTTTTGTGAGTGGATGACCTTCAAATTAAGGGCAAAACTTAAGTAGTAGATTTTGTAGCAAAGACTTGAAGTTATACAGCTGTTAGGGGAATGAACTATTTTCAATGGATATGCAGCTGTCTGCTTGGAGGTGGTCATCTGTGGTAAAGACATACCCTGAGTCAGAAGCGGTCTTTTAAGAGCATAGCAGCCACAACTACATCTCTGCTGCGTGCTAGCTCTGAACGTTTGATACTAAGAAGTCTACAGACACATGCTGTGATTGTTAATGTTACTGTCAGCTGAACCACTCTGGGAAATTTTCCAGGGAGCACTGAGCAGAGTTCTGAAGGACAGACGGAGAGCAGTGCAAGTTATCAGTCTTAACAACAGTCCTAGGAGACTATTGTTCTAGACACATAGCTTGAAATGGGGTAAACTTTTAACTGCGTAGCTTCTTTCAAGTTAGTCCAAGGAGGCGTGATCAAGTGCTGGCAAACAGCTTGTGTTACTAGCTTGTGTACTAGTGAAGTACAATTTCAGTTGTAAAGCTGTGTGTGTCCTTTCTTTTGGGTAGGGAGTGTACTGCACCTGAATGATGTTGCAATTCACAAAGCAGTAGATGGAGTATAATTTACTTCTTTAGCATTGCTCTCTCTGCTGTTAGTGAATGTTATCTAAGCCTATCAGATCATGTAGTTCATGTTGATTTCGGAACCCAATGGGTGATACTACTCAGTGGTTAGAGTAAACAGTTCACACTGCAGCCAAAGTTCACTCTACCAGGTCTGAGTTGTCATACCTGCTTCCAGTTTGCATTGACAAAATGGTATCAAAAAAGGAGGGGGGTAGTGGAAGTGGGTGAGGCAGTTTAACATTGTTGATGTGTCAATTCAAAGGGCAACATCAGTCAGCTGAGCATGAGTAAATTCCCATTTATGAGGGCCTGACCTTAGACTCTGGACCTCCACAGCTGATGGATCACCAAAGGAGCTCCAGAATTACATCCATTGAAACAAAGATGACTTGAACTTCAATATAAATGCCATGTCCATTTCAGCTTTGTAATGTGCTCTAAGATAATGGCACGCGTTACTTCAGAGGAATCAGTTTTGGTGTCTCACCATAGACCTGTTGGCTGGTACCATCCAAGGGTCAATATTCTTACAGAGCTTATCATCTTCGGGACTTTTTGTTCAGAATATACTTCTAGGCAAGGAATTCCTGCTTCCTGTTAAGGCTGGGTGTGCAGCAGATTTTGTCTGTTGACACTGGCAAGTCTCTTCAGGCTCCATTTTAGTGTCTTTCTAGCTCTTTGCTCAGATGTTTCATTACTGCAATTTTGTGTCTTAAGTTTTAAGATTCTTTTCAGGTGGCCTTTCTACCTGCTGGCACCACACTGCCCGGATATGACTGTACCTGAAATCACAACAGCAGTGCTTAAACTGTGATAATCACACAAAGTAGGTCTCCCAGGATTTTGATTTCATCATGTTTTGCTTGAGTCTGGGCACCTGTTTAAACAAGGAGAAAAACTATAAAACAGGATAAACTGTTGCAAGAAGCTAAGTTCAACGGAAGTTTTGGATGATTTCTGACAACTAGTGGGCTCTCTGACTTCTACTTGCATGCAAATGCAAGAGAAAAAGTTACTATTTAAAGGGTTATGATCTTGTCCCTTTTTGGAGGAGTCTGGTTAAAGGGCAGATCTCAAAGTGCTGATAGAAAGAAAAGGATATTTGTTTGGATGGCACTCTCCACTGCCCATCCCCTTCACAGTGTTGTGGATGAAAGTAGTTTTCAGTTCTGCTGTGGGAGATACAAAGCAGCCCAAGTTCACAAAGCCCAAGGGTAGCATTTTTTGATAGTACCAGCTGCTACATAAGCCAATGGCAGATTGATCCCTGACATCCATGGTAGCGTCACGAAGCCAACATTGTATGCTCCAGCAAATCATTCCCTCAGGCTCTGTGAATACTGTGCTGTTGTCCTGTTTCTGGGGCAGTAAAAGAACACCCTGTGACACTCGTGCTCTGAGAGCAAACTATGCGGCAAAGGTGGCGATAGTGCTTTAAGCTGCTAAACTCACTGTGCAGGGATGGAGCTGAATACCTAATCGAGAAATATCAATGGCTAGACTACTGCCAGTGAGGGAGCATCACTTGTTCATTTTGATATTTGCAGAAGTGGGTGCACTCCAGCTGCAGAACACAAGGCTGTGAAGAATGCAGGTTTCTTGACCTGTTAATCAGAGGGAGACACTATAGCTAACACTATGCACTACCCTTATTCTTGGTTGGAAATACCACTGGCTGCGGTTCAAACTGAACACAGCCTCCCAATCCTTCCTGCTCTGTTTCTCATCTGCTACTATATTCAGTGTGCACAAGCCTTTTTGTTATGAACTGAGACACTATGTGAGAAAACAACATATTCATCCAGAACAGAAAGGTAACAAGTCTCCTTGCAATTACTTCCACTTATGAGGGACAGCAAACACGTTTGTTCCTGTAGCCAGGCTTTGGTTTCTCTGAATTCTACCAATTTCCTCTCTTTCGGATGCCCTGGAAATGGATCAAGACTGGGTGAGTTAGCAAGTGAGACAACAGAGAGGCTGAGTGGCACTTGCATGAAAGACAGCAACAGGAGAAGGGGGGGATGCAGAAAGAACAGGACAAGAATAGAGGTAAGAGTGACCTTGACAGGAGAAAATAACAGGCAGTGATGGCCCAGAAGATGGAACTGCACTAGGCAGTGGAAGGGGGAGACCTTGGAAAGATTAACAACAACAATCTGTACTGAGGAGGAGGGACCTTGCACTGAGGTTTCCAGGCAGCTGTGTAACCATTTTCTCCTGCAGTGAAGGAGAGAAACATACACACTGTGTGATAAAAAGCAGAAATACAAGAGTAAGGGATGTTTCTGTTTCATCCCCCAGTTTTGTGAAAAATTTGCTCTTTCTCCAGAGTTGATGATTTTTCTTCTAGAAGCTACTTCTTCAAAATGCATGGGCAATTTTGCTGTTCCCCAAAGTGTGGCTTTTAATTGCATATGTCAGTATAATGCCTTTGTTTGAAGAAAAGTTGTGCAAAAATAGAAATCCGATTTTTTTACAGCTGGTAGAGCAATAATGATATAAAGGAAATTCCTCTCTGTACAAGTCAAGTTATGCCACATTCACTTGAAGCTTGTGTCACCATCCCTGCAAGCAAGGCAACCAGTCTAAGCAGGCAACATTTCTGATCTGTTTTGAAGTTTCAGTCAGTGGCAGATCAGAAACACTGAGGGACTGAGTGAAAGCTGTCCCGCCACCTCTACCACTCACTTAGAAAGCCACAGAAGACTGCAGGGTGGATGTCACTGCACTTTTGAGTTAGTAAAATCTTGAAACTGCCCTAATTTTGCTGATTGCATTCTGTCTAGGGCCCTACAACTAGCATGCAAGAGCTCAGGTGTCTGTTTCTTACCTTTTACCTTAAGTTCACTCTGGTGTACATAGAGGACTGGCCTTACTTTCTCACTGGCAATCTAGGAAGGGCCCCATTACTCGGCATTACTTTAGGAAAAAGTTGAGGATGGCTTCTTGTGCCTGAAGGAGCATAAAAGCAACATGAAGCCCCTGAATTGCATGCTGCCAACCCTCCATATCCAATGCCATCTTCCTTGGTATTTCCAGTCAGTCTCTACCTAGAAAAAGCTTTGGGGTATGTTGATACAGCCAGAAGAAAGGTGGGGTTCATTCTAGCCAGTACTGACAGTCAGTGCTTTCCTACAGGATGTGTCCCGCGTGGGTAATGGCAGCAGCTCTCAGCTTGCTCTGGTCTTTATGACAGTTGGCACAAGTTCAATCCAAGAACTGAAACTTTCGGACTGCCTTTGGCCAGATGCTTCTCAAAAACAAGATTCTGAGGCTTTAGTTGGATCAATGACCTCAATGCAGGCCTCTTAGCATTCAGAACAGACGGTCCCATTGGCTTAAAAGCTTTGGCAGATGCTCCTGCTTTCATGTTCTCTTGCTTTGCATAAGAGAGTTGCTGAAAAGATTTAAAAATCTGGCACTCTAGACAAAGTACTTTTGATGCTGATTTCTTTTACCTTATTAGAAAGATCCTTTTCCCTAAATCATAGAGGACTACCCCTTACTTTTTATATCCACTTTGCCAAGATTTTTGGGGGTACTTCCAACCTTGGAAGTCAACAGGAAGACTCCTGACAATTTGAATGACTGCTAGCTTTTGTTGTTCAATGTCCACTACAACCTAATCTACCAAAAGAGAACCACTGATGGAGGGAGCACCTGGTCCAAGAGGGCTGAAGATCTGGAGCCCAGGCTTTACCAATCACAGCATGCTCCAAGAGAATTTGGTTGTGAACTGTCAAGGGTTTTGCACAAGTTGTGAGCATGAAAGAATAACATTGGCCTTATCTGCTAAATAAAAACCTTGGTCAAGTATTATAGAGACACCTAGGACTTAAAAAGACCCTTAACAGAGCATTGGCTGTAGGTAAAACAGTAACTGCACAACTGAGGTGTAGACAGGAGTGAGAAAGAGATGTTTAGGATTATCCCTTTCTTATGCTGAATTGCACAAGAGTAAATTGGCTCTCTAGTACAAGATGTAAGAGCCCTGGGATACTTAGAGAAAGAGCCAAAGAAAGGATGGACTTAAATGGTCTTCAAGGAGGATATAAAATATGGAAGAGGCAGATCTGCTCTAAGGTACAGAGATCTGTAAGGTGTATGCTGATAGCAATAAACAAGCTATGCTGTTTCAGGTGAGAGGAATTGCCTCACTAATCTCAGTTGAGACCATGGAAGCAAAACAGTGACAGAGTTGAGCAAAGAATGGGACACTGAGACAAGAAAATAGGGAAGCAATTGAATTACTATAGGGGTGTATCGTAGAGTCAAGTGGCATACAGTAGCAGTGTGTGATCACAGCTAAACTGCTTTCATCAAGCAGATCATCTGCCTTTCAGCCTGCTTTTGTTTTTCATCTCACTAATTTCCCCCTCCTCCAGCTCTTCTCCTGGAGTCATGAAGTGGACTTGCTGTTTACAGACGTGGACATTTCATCAATATGAAGTGCTAAATCTGCACATCACTTCTCCTTGTGCATTTGTTTAACAGCAGCAAACACTAGTCATTTAGAGATGCTGCTGTAGTTCAGAGTTTCTCTGGATGTGTCCTGGGCAGATGGATTCCCCATTTGCTCAGGATTTGTGTATGACACTGGACCCCAGAATAATAGCTACTGCACAAGTGTAGTCTTCCCTGTTCAGGGCATGCTCTATCTCTGAGTACGCAGCATTTGAGAAACCTGTCCAACGTATCTTGCCTGGCACAGCACAGTCCTATATCTTCCAGTCCATTGCTGGGTCTGCAGCTTCGGGATGCAGACTCCTAGGCTGAGGATTTGAGCTTTTTCTGTGTAACTAACACTGCCACTCTTGAAGATCTTTTATCCAATTTCTTTGTCAAAGCCCCTTTCCTTCTGAGACTCAAACAGTAGCAGCTTGTCTCAGGATGGGTTTCATCATACTGAAATGGAGGCATCCTATCCAAATAGCCTTCCTGTGCTCCATGCACCTGGGATGGATTGAGCTGCCCTCTGCCAGTGCCACAGACTGGTGATGAAGATGAATGAGTTGAACATGGGAGGAATCTCTCCTTTGAACAATTTTAGTAGATTCCCAAAACAGAGAAATCCTGCATTGAGTAAATCTATTTCTTCCTTCCTCTCATATTTATGTATTGAATTAATATTTTCTATTCAACAAGTCAATTGTCTGTCTGCCACTGTACAAGAAATATTGGAGTTTAGTTTAATTCTTCTTTAAGAAAGTTCTGCTTATCCTGCCTGTACACAAGATATCTGCCTACAGCTCACTTAGGAGACCTCTATCTGCGTCCAGTGACTACAGCGTATTTTGGAATAGCTGGTTTGATCATCCCTGTTAGTGTGCCCCTAACATAAACTTCATGAATGGGGCACACACTGGGTATAAAAACTCATACAAAACTTGCAAATGTGTGGATTGGTTGATAGCATTTTGTCTTAAGTGACACAAGTGAACTTGGAGACAAGAAAGGAGATGTTATTGACTAGTGTGTTTCCAGGGGTTTACACTGCTGAGTTTGCAATTAGCGCTGCTTTTATTCCCTCCCCTAGTTGACTCATCTACGCTTCATGTCAATTTTAGTGCCAGCTACAGTGATTTACAGTTTTCCCTGCAAGAAATAAAGTTTCTTAACCAGGTATAAATAAGCAAAAGATATTTCTTGCCAGTCATTTTATCTGTCCAGAAGTGACAAGCACTAATCCAATGGACAGAGGTATTTCACACTCAGAATAGTTTGGGAATCTTGCAAGGAAGTATTTTCTGAAGAAAATATATGTCTTTAGGATATGATATTAAAAAGGGCTCCATACTGTATCTCCTCCTTTTCCAGAATAGCCCTAGACACTGGAGTGCAAGTACTTGCTCTTCTTGATGGTAATGGTAGTGAGTGCAGGGCTCGTGGGTAGTGTGGTAGGGACAACCATCTTTTACCAAGCATTGCTCTGTACAGGTGGGAATTTTAAGAAATATGGAAAACTGGAAAAGGACTTCTCAGAAAATTTTACTTATAACATCTCCAAGGTGTTTCAGTGTTAGAGAGGCAGAGGAAGATGAGGACAGCACAGGAAGGTTTATTACAAAAGCAGAGACGGTCTTTAAAACTATGGTATTTCTGCAACTTCTTTTTTCAGGCTGTTGGAAGCTGTTGAATTGATGAGCTGGAGGAAACCATTCCTTAAAAGCAGCTTGCCTTCCACACCCATACCCAGACCCATAGCATGTTTGGAAATGCACCAGTATGTTGCTGGTTTGTGGGATGATTTTGCCTCAGAAAGGGGAGCTGGAGTTAAGAGTGGAGCTGGAGAGATTTCGATTTTTATGGGGCTTGGAAGGGAGAAGAGGGAGGCCACTGTTACTGTGGGGCAATGGGCAGGGGGACTCTTTCTGTGAGAAGTGCAGGCATTTCCTAGAGTGGGATCTCTGAATTACCTGCTGGCAGAAACATTCCAGTCATTCCTGCACTGCGCTGCTAAGCTCACATAGCAGCAGCTAATATAGCCCAGGCTGCAGCAGCTTGGCCTTGGCAAGTGGCTCTTACTCAGTCACAGACTCTCAGATCCACTGCTCTAATTACTAAATTTGCTGTGTAGCACTGCAAGCTGTGAATTTGCAGCTGAAACTGCCAGAGAAGGGAAATTTGATTTTAGTGGGTGGCTGTCTTGAACAAACCTGCCAGAAGCAGGTGGAAGGACTTGCAGTGGGCTACCCACCGCAGTGTTTCCTCCTAAGGTTTCCTGGGTGCATTATCCAGAGACTGTAGCTCTCCATAGCCCTTACCCCTCCCATAGCTGCTGTGCGAAGTTGTGCTTACACCTACTGTAAGAGGCAGAGATCCACACATCTCAGTATTAACAAGCTTGTAAATCATCTACTTAATAGTCACAGGTAAGATAACATACTAAAGGCACTAAGAAATCCTTCTCCCCTCACTTCCCCACCCCACCAAGTACTGAATCTTGTCCAAAGCTGCACAAACAGGATTCTAAGATAAAGACCTTGGGTAAGAGTTACTAAAACAAACAAAGCATGGAGTGATTTGTTAAGGGGCTGGCCTTCTCAAGGCCAAAGGGTGGGTGTGGAAGAACACATCTTACTGAAAGGAACAAAAATACATATTGGAACAAACAAAGCCCTGCCCAGAAGTCTGTAATATTTTCATTAAATTGATGTAGCGTGGGAGGAGAATCATCCAAGTACTGTGCACTCTGTGCAAAGTATATTGCTTGGTATTTCAGTAACTGGTGGCATAAAAACTTTCTAGAAGCAGAGGGGTCCAATTCTGCATAGCGTGATGCAGCACAGCAGAGTTACTCAGAGTTGATACAGCTCTAACAAGGAATGATATGCTTCCATCTTCCCCTTTTCTTAACTTTTAAGTGCTGTAAGAGAACTCATCAGTCATCTGTGAACTGCCTGACTGTGAACACAGAAAAGAGCAGGAATTTCCCAGTCTAATTAGGTCTTCCCTTCTTTGCTATATGCAACAAAAATCTATGATTCGCTAGCCTGAGATCGGGACCTGGGGGAGATATCTGTAGGTGGAACATGATGGACGACAGAACTGTAGAACCTCAAAACCTGTTCCCTTTACAGATATTTCCCCAGAAGAGTATGTTGTCTGTAGCTTTAGTCAATGCATAGGATTGCATTGACAGCTACATCTACTTAAGGCTTGTTTAACTTTCCTATGCTGTTGCAGAGCTATTGTTAGTTTGCAGATAAGGCAAGTGTTATCGTTTTAGCACAGTCTAAAAAAAAAAGGATAGAAGGGAGCTATTAGATTCTCCTCTGTGTTACTCTCTGCCTGGTGGCAAGGTTGTCCTTCGCACTGGCCTCAAATGTGGTAATAAACAGCAAAGTTTTGGTTTTACTGGTTGTCAGCCAAAAGCATCAGCTAGGCTGATAACCAGAAAACAGTATCCCTTCTGCCTTTGCAGCATGTGTGTTGGAATTGTGCTGATGCTTTGGTACTTTCTCTAGGTCTTTACTGAGGAAACAAGAGGACACAGAGGCCTAACAGTGACTGTCTCACCTAAGGTGTTGAGGACTATACTGAATTTAAGAGGATCTAATCTCATTCATTTACAGTGTGCATTTAAGGAAAATGATCTTGCTGAAAAGGTTACAAATCAAAAGGAAGTCTGTCTCTCCTGCTGGAGACAAGAGTATGCTCCTGGCACACTGACACTGCATGGCTTAGCTTTCCCTTCATTTGTATGAACAGTGGGAAAATAATCAGGAGGTAAATCCTATTCAGACAGAATTCAGTCACTTCGAATGGTGTTCATCTTTTTTCTAGGTATCTGCCAGGTAGATATGTACACCCAAGCTGCCTGGTCTGGGTGCCTTTAATAGCCAAAGGGAAGAAATTGGTACTTGTTTGAAGAAATTTCAGGGGTAAGTGAACCTTGCCTTTGGGCTGTTGTCTGTACACAAGAGTCTGGGCTGAGATGCAGATGTCCGTGGTGAAATCCCACCCTCAGTGTAATAAAATCTTGGAGGAGAACCTGGGTCCTGAGTTGTTCTGCATTGTAAAATGAAGATGTAGAGCACTGGAAAACTGTAAATAAACAGTCTGTTAAGAACGAGAAAGTCCAATTAAAGTTGTAGCACCAACTTTACAGGGAGAGGGATGGGTTTTGAATATGGAAAAATAAATGTAACAGATCACTGTAGACTTCAATGTGGGGGACAAACCGCTGCAGACAGCTCAACATTCATTTTAGGGCTAGCTTGCTTGACTGTTTAGCCTTGAGACACTGATAGAAAGCCCCTGCAGGGCTTGCCAGTAGATGCAAATGATGGAAACAGGATTTTCTAGGAAGTCAGGTGGTGTTTGAATAGTACTTCTATTTTCTTTTGGTTTTTTTTTAGGTCACTCTATTTGTTTTGAAGTCATTCTGATTCAGAGCCGGAAGGGAACAGGAGTTGGATTTTGGGCTACAAACTTGGTTTGAACTTTAACTGCACACCGTCTTTCTGTGGCAATTAGCCATGCAGTCACGAGTAAGGATTTTGAAGGGCAGAAAGAGGCAGCATTGGCAACATCCCTCAGACAACACTGACAGACTGGTCATGCACAAGTGCCAGAATGGCCTGACCCAGGCCAGGGCCATCACTGCTGGACCTCCACCTCTGACCTCCTCGGGATAACAGGACTGCCAGGGCTGGGCTATGCCAGGAAACACAAACTGCCAGGCAGGTACAGGGACATTGGTGTCCTCTAAGGACAAAAACACAAAATCCCAAGCCAAAGAGGCTAATGGCAAGGAAGAGACGGCCTGGCTCTGCTCTTCTGTTGACTTGCTATGAGGCTATGATCTTGTCTGTTAGGTCCTTGATAGCGGACCTCAGGAGGAGGGGAGTGGTAAGTCACAAGACAAGCAGATAGCTGCGTGCTTCAAAACATCTGAGTGGAGAGCATTTTACCAAGATCTGCACACTCTGTCTGCCAGTGTGCTAAGCAAGTTATCCACTCTTGAGTCAAAACCTTTTTTAGCGCTGCCCTTGGCAGCTGTAGCCTTGGCAGGCAAAAGTGAAAGAATTGCACCTCTTACAAAGGGTTAACTAGGCTTTTACATCCATTCCCCAAGGAAAAAAATTTCTTGTCCACTATCTCCTTGCTTGGCAGAAATGCTTTTTTCAAAAAGCCTCACAAAACAATGTCTGGCAAATCTACAATACAGAAGTAAGAAAACAAATTAACTACTCATTCTTGGAAGAACATATTCTTGTTTGAAAGCTTGTTTGAATGTCTTACAGAAAGACAATTTCCTGAAGACCTCAGAGTGACAATAATCTTACAGATAATATACTTGGAGTCAGAATTAAGTAGGATTTTTTAATGTGAATATGGAGGCCTGTAATCACAATAATTTTTGTTTTACGTGGTTGATGAGCTAGAATTATTTCTCGTAGCAGAGCCAATTGCTGAGATAGAGATTGTTTTTGGTAATCTTACATCTCAAGCATGCCCGGAAACCACATCTTTTAACTCTTATATGTTCTTGTTTAGAAGCTGGAAGAATATCTTCAAAACATAGTAATGACTATGACACCACTACAAAAGTGCCCCTTTCCCTGAAGCCAGTTCAAGAGAAGGGCTGAGAGGGAATTACACAATAATTGACCACACCTTACTCAAAATACTCTCTCTGCTCCAGTGCTGCAGATTTTTCTTTCTGAGCAGGAAAGGTGCACATCAGGTCCAGAGCAGCACTTACTAAATTAGTCAGTTCATCCTATGTCTGATGTAGATGTTGTTCGGCTGGATACCACACAGCTCTGGTTTGTCAAGTCCACTTTAACTGCTGCTGAATTTGCTGCTGCCATTTTTCCAAATCACAGCAGAAGCTTTCCCAAGTGGCTGAGGTGCAAATCCTATAGTAATAAGCAGAGGAACAAGTCAATGTGGCCAATCTCATCCCCAGATGTAGCAAAGAATTACTGTGTGCCTTATATGATGACTGGCTATGAGGCATGCCACACTTCGGTGAGGTGCATAGCTGAGATCACTCACATCCAACTGAAAGCCACATCAGAGAGGTCCCACATGCTGCTGGAGGACCTATGCTCTTTCAAGGTGGGTAGATTTGCCAGGCCTACGTCAGAGAGAAGTTGAGGCAGATCTCCATCTGGCCAAATCCTGTCCCCAAAAGGAGCCTCATTTTGAAGAGGACTGGCAAACTGAATTCTTGTGGCAGATAAGGCAGCTTCTGTAGGGCAAAAAAATATGGCTAGAGACCAGCTGGGAACCAAAAGAAGTTTGTTTCAGCTGCATCAACTAGATGGTAATAGCAAAAAGATACTGAACACTAACTAAGTTTGTCAACCAGTGGACAAAAGAATTTCTTGCTCAATTCAGAGCAATATGCTAACTAACTACATATGTAAGGAAAGGGTTTAAAATTGCGCAAGGTGCTGAGGAATGATAGAAGTGGAGATTTTATCTCACATCTACTGGAAATCAGAAGAAACAGAGAGAGAACTGAATTCACTCTACCCTTTGTTCTATGGAGCAAGAGAGGCTCAACCACAGCAGACGCTGCAGGCCAAAAGTATTCAGTTGCACAGGTATGGGATGTGTCCGTGGCAAGGAGAGTGTGTGCAGAGAACAGTTCAAAGAACAGTGATTTTCTGCATGTGCATTGTGGAAAGTATATCATAGCAAACGTGTCACTTGGAGAATATTTTGTTGGGCTAATCAAATATTGGGAAAAAGTTCTTCACTGAGGGGGTTGTCAAGCATTGGAACAAGTTCTCTGGGGAAGTGGTCATTGTACCAAGCCTGTCGATGTTCAATAAGCATTTGGACAACTCTCTTAGGCATATGGTTTAACTTTGAGGCTGCCCTGTGTGCAGTCGGAAGTTGGACTCTGTGATCCTCATGGATCCCTTCCTACTGAGGATATATGATTCTAATTACTCTGAATTCAGTGACTAGTTAGGTATTGGTTATTTACTTCCAAACTGTTATGATTTATGTTGTGTCTCATGTGGTGTGATGCCCTAAGCTTTGATTCCAATCACTCCTCTTACAAATATTAAGAAAACAGTGTTACTCTGAAAGCTAAGATAATGCAAAGATTTATTTTCTGTGCCTTTAAAAAGAAAAGCAATGAGCTAATCTAAGAGATACAGGTATGCCAGGCTTCCTACATTTAAAAGGTTGAGCTCTTTTGATGTGAACATACTTAACTTCAATTGCTCAAAACAGGAACTTCATTTCTGTGATACGTAAACTTCTTTCTTAACAATTTGCTTAGTGACTATAGTAATTACAGAGCCACTCTTAAAAGTGAATATCCACAAGACTTAGAGTTAGAGCAGCTGACTTGTATTATTCACAGTCCACTTATTCAGACTGGTTGGAATGGAACATATGTGCTCTTTTCTTCAGTTGCTGACTTAGGACTTGCTAAGATAGAAGTGCCCTGGAGACTGGGGAAACTCATCCTTGGATACATTTTGCAGTTAGAGATCTAAACAAAAGGATATGTTTTCCTCCTACCCAGAAGAACAATTAGGATTCAAGGCTAAGCAAAGAAGATCTCTATATTGCCACAGAAAAGCAGATTGCTAGTGTAGATGTGGCTCACAATACCTTTTGTTAGTGTAAAAACAAATTGGATAGGGCACTTGTTTTCCCTTGAGCTTCCTTCAACTGATGAGAAACTCCTCTAATTTTCCGAAGTGTGGAAGATAGATTTTCATTTTGTCTTCAGATATTTCCTTCACCTCAAATTCCTTCTTCTGGATATTTTTGGGCAGCACTTATTATAGCACCTATATGTCAGGAAAAAAAAACATGTGTCCTCCTCTCCTCCTGCTTTCAGTGCCTCATGAAAAATAACTTCTTGTGTCTCACTTCTCTCTTCTCAGATATAACATTCATCTGGAGAATAAATAACCGAATAACTTAGTACTTGCGTATGATATGACACCTTTGATTTTAGAGAATCAAAAATAAGTTCTGACAAAGAGTGTCAATATCAAAAGTGAGGGGAAATGCTCTGTTGCCATGAATTCAAAGTGAAGTAAGCACTTTTATGTGAATCGCAAATGAACGTGGAGGGAGTGGTCCTCTCTGAAGCAGTTCAGCTGGCAGCTATAACCTCTTTAACTGCAGTCATATCTCTCATGTGAATCAATATTTAAACCAATATTTATTTAGGACTTAGGCATGATTTATATGGGAGTCTTGGTATTGCAACAACTGCTGCGTTACTCAATTGGATTCCCCGATGACTGGTTAATACATAACAAGCCAGATTTGTAAATTCAGTTGGCACAAGTTATCATCCAGATGGAAAGAAGAAATTCATTATATCAAATTTTATTTAATTCATAAACCTATTAAATAACTTTAATGGAGTACAATGTACTCCAGTTAAAGAGGCAATGGGTTTTGTTCTGCTTTCAGAGGGGTTTCTAATCTGGATTAATTGCTTGGTAAAGATTTTCTAGTTGTCATGAGTAATTGTACTATTCCTCTGTGTCAAAATGGAAACAAAGTAAGATTAAATTAGTTAATTACAAAATGCCACAGTGAAAAACTTCTATAGCGTGTAACACTATTCCAGTTACAATTAACAGTGAGCTTAATTCTGGAGTCAAAAAACAGTCCACACCTTTCAAGTTTAGGTATATCACAAAACCACTTTGGCTGTATGTAAAACTACTCTCACCTCCCAGGCATTATCAGTCACTATTTCTTAATGAAGGCCATTTGTCTGGATGATGTGGAGTGTTTCGTAGAAAAATCCACTCCACTCATTTTACACCAATATGGCAATAAAAAGATTACTGAAATTCTGAAAACCTGTACAGTAACCAGATATTGCTAGTCAGAGACTAGGGCAAAGAACTGACTTTGCAAATGCTGTTTGATATTTTGGAAAAGGGATTTAAAAAAAAAAAACAAACAACTCAGTCAGTACAAGAAATTTAGAGTTATTTATTTCCTCCTATAGATGGACATACTGGGTTAAAACTCTACAGTCAGGCTAAGAAATCCTGTCTGAAAAGGCTAATAAATCCTGTGTGAAACAGACACAACCTATTGGTTTCGAGGTTTCAGGCTAGAACACTTGAATATCAATGTCTCTGTGTGAGAGAGAGAACACAGATAGCTCCCTGAAATGCTTTAACTTCTTTGCTCTGCTGTTCTTTAGGTATTTACACTGTCTGCTCTTCAGCACATGTATGCCTTAAGTCCCATGAACACTTCTTTGGCAGGCACTTCCTCATGAACAAGCATACTGCTGCATATTTGGAAACATTTCTTAACTCAATGACCTTTCTTTAACCTCAGGCTGCTAGTTGTTATCACTGTGAAGGAACAAATGTGTCTGAGGTGGATTGCTGAAGCTATTGGCAAACAGGATTTTTTGCCTCGAGCTCCGCCAGCAGAATCCTATTGCTGCCATTGCTGCAGGCTTGTCTTCTCGAACTTCTCTCTGCCACTTCCTTACTCCAATTGTGCCCAATATAGAGGTTTAACAGCCCACAAGGAAATAAGAAGCCAGAAACTATGCTTTGGCTTAGATGATAGATGATAAACTGTGCCAGGATGTCATAAAAACTGTATCAATTACTTAAGTACAATCAGTGCCCAAGTTGAAACCAAAGTGTCTGGAATCCATATCTGCAATCCACCGTTTTATATCCTAACACAGAAAAAAAGCCCCAAACTGCAGCATGCTTTATTCCACCAGCAGTACTGGAGCTGCAAGTTCCATCACAAATCAGTTATTTCAGCTCAGTATTAGTCCATTGCTATGCATGTTCAGCATAGCAACTTGTTGTGTAATGAGCAAAAGGGGAGGCAAAAAAAGAAAGATGTTATTTTAGAAATCAAAGTCTTTTTAAGATTAGTCTGCAATCTACCTCACTATTTGGGTCAATAATAGATTTTGAAAGGTTTTAGAAATGTATGCACATTTTCATATTACTACTGGCTGTTGTTCAAGCAACATGTTGATGAGGCTGTGCTCTCAGATCTTTTTATTGTGTTGTATTTAAATATTCTATATTTACTATCAGTTTAATGGCAGCTACATGAACATAAGAAGGAAGTCTTCTAATTGGCTTTGCTCCTGCTCTGTTCATGCAAGCATCCAGTGAATGCTCTTGGATTCTTCACAGCTCACAGGCTCTGAGCATTTAAACAAGCAGTGAGAGTGCCTGATGCTTTGGTATAGTCTATCTTTTCCTATGTGAATCTCTGCAGCCTTTTATCAGTGACCATTATTATATCCATGGTAATTAATTCTGTGGCTTTTTTCCCCCCTCCTTAGTCACTATAACAAACCCACCTAATGCTAGTCTACTTGCTGTGAGGGGAACATGCTCCAGCTTGTGCAGGTGATTTGCCTGTGCTGCACACTTGAAATGGCTAGAAGTGGCTCTGGCACATTCTTCCTTAGAGCAGGTTTCTTTGGCTCCCAGCTATAAACTTCCATACTGGAATTCATAAGGCAGGCCTTGAACTAGTAGTTCAAGGCCTGGCCACAGCAGACATCAGAAAAATTGCAGTTAAGTACAGTTTAGAGCTTTCTGGGTATTTTCAGTAATTACTATGGTCACTTCTAACCCTAGAAAGAGTTGCAAATATGTGCTGTCACAGAAAACAGACCGTATCCAGTTTCTTTTTCCACGACCAGGCTGAAATCTATACCAGTGAGGCTGCAAAGGCTGTGAAAGTGATCCTGTGGACCAGTGGCAAGTCTGCTCTCAAACAACATATTGGTAAGGCTCCACCACAAGCCAGGGCCAAGAAGAGGAAGCAAAATGTCTCTTCCTCCATGGCTTGGGTGGCTCTGTCAGAAAATGACAGCAGTGACTACCCTCACACAAGACATCCTCCAGCAGGTGAAGCAAGCAAGCAAGGACCACCCAGTGGGTGAGGACCCCTCAGTGACTCCCACATGCTCCTCCAGCCTGCAGAACCAAGCACAACCCTTGCCTGATGAGCTACTTCTTACTCAGAACTAATAGAACCAGAGGAGATTAAGAGGGGAGACAGAGCCTATTCAGTGCAGGTAGAGAACTGGTTACTATAGCAACTGCTTTCTTCTTTGAGTATAGCTTGCGGGGTCTCCTTTGCAAAGGCTGCCTGGCTGCACTCTTGAACTCTACTGGGCATGGAGGGGAGGAGGGAACAGAGCTGTGATAGGTTTTTAGAAGGATTTGACGCTTGTACAAAAGTAAAACAGGTGTTGAAGTGCCTGAACTAATGGGAGAGATTACTGAACTGGGACTGTGTTAACAGTGATACCTCACGGTGTATTGTTCTGTGGGTTGAAGCTGTGTCTGAAGCTGTTACTGTATCACAATACCCTGCTCAACCAGGAGTTTCAAAGATAGAGATTTTAAAAGAAGAGAACATCTACCTGATTTCTACTGGATTTTTATATCTCTTTTTGGGTTCTGAGAAAGTTCCCCAGATGGATTTCTTCGATGAGATGAAATTGGTACAGAGTAAGAAATTAAGTAACTTGTAATATAATAAAGGCTTGGTCAATCTGACTCCAGAAAAGTCATTCTCTGGGACTTGAGCCAGGTAATGTTATCTTAGCACATTGCTTGGAGTACCTGGCACTGTACAAGCTCTATGCCTTTGTGATTATCTTAGACCAACACAGCAAATGAATGAGCATATTATCCTTTCACTAGGGCTGCTTTCTGGAGTAACACTTCCCTTGCATTCACAGGAGACATATAAAAAACAAGTCAGTGCCTAGGGTAAACTCTTCATCTTTTTAGCCCTTGTTAACCCTGTGTGCTCTAGCAGGTATATTTAAGGGGCGAAAGTTTTACCTTGGTTTTTGCTGGTATTTTGTGCCGGAAACTAAAGAGACACAGAAGGAAAATAAAACAACCTATGATCACTTCAGATTCAGTCTTGAAATTCTCTCTCTCTTAGGGTCAAAACACAGAAGATGTTGCAAATTCTCTTGATAAAGAGTGAGCAAAGCGGGCTTTAGCTCCTCTGTTCTCCCCAGGCTGCTCTCTGTTTATCCATGCAGTATTTATTGCTGCTGGAGCATGAATCTAGGAGAATGCTGTCTGCCATGATCCCACTACCTGCCCTGTCACTGAGGAAGAGGAAGCGGGGACAGCTGTACAGCCTCACTCTTGCCACTGCATCTTTCCTAGGTGGCTAATGCAACTTCAAACTTCCAAAACCCCTGGCTTTCAGAGTAGCATTTTTTGGCCATTGGTGCAGAAAATAAGAAACAGCAGCCTTAATATCTGTCTAAAATTCATTAAAAGTCTTACCAGAACCAGAGAGTCAAAAAATTAAAGCAGACTCCCTGTCCCAAGTATAACCTGAAACATAGACCCGGGCTGAGAGTATTTTGCTATCACAAAATGCTCCTCTGTGAGCAGCACACTGAGGAGGTGACACAAGAGGCTGAGGGACACAAGGACAGCCCTGAACTCTCACCCGCACTTGCAGTGGCTGCACAGTTCCCATGACAAAATCCCTAGCCTCAGTTTAGTTTCAGAAATTGGATTCACAAACTCAATAGCAATCTGCTACTGGTCCATAAAGAATGTTTGTCGGCAAGTGCTATTAGGATGTCTACAGTGTTTTTCGCTGAATTAAGTATCTGCATCCTTCTACAAAAGTGTCATTCTCCCTGTGCCATGCGGTAGATCTGGCCTCAACTGGTGTTTGATCTTACCAGTAAAATCTGCTGCTGCTTGGTATAATAAGATTTCTGAAAGAAAATTAAGTGCTTTATGAGTCAGAATTCTAGACTTAGCTCTTCTGTGAGCAATAAGCAATTTCTATTGCACCAATGCAACTGGGGTGAATAAAAGCTTGCCTCAATGCAGCTGCAATTCCCTTTGCTGTAGATATACATGGGTTACAGAAAACTGGTAAATCACACAAATTAATAAAACACATGGTACATCTTATTCTGACACTCATTTGAGGCCTGATACGAAAAAAAATTAGACTTAACCTATAGCTCGGTAACCAGGAGTGGGAGAGACGTGATTATAGAAGATGTTCTAACCTGTCACAGTGAGACAAGACTCAGCTTGATTGCTTCACTCATACTGAGTGGATGTGTGTTCAAATACAGATGTTTTCTTGCCTTCAGTTGGAAAATGTTGGTGTGTGCCAGTCCACCACGCTTTTTCTGTGAAGCAGTTTTTAGCTGATAACAACACCACTGTGCTTGAGCATCCACCTTGTTTGCCAAACCTGCCTCCTTGCAATTTCTGCCTCTTCCCAAAGATCAAGTTGGTGCTCAAAGGAACCATTTTTTTTTGTCCACAGAAGATGTGAAAGCAAAAGTAATGGAGATCCTCAACAGCCCTTCAGAAACTGATCTGTGGAATTGCTTTAAGTGTTGGTAGCAACGTATGCAGCTGTGTGTCAACTCAAAAGAGAATTATTTTGACATAAATTTTCTTAATTTGTTAAATAAAAAGAAGTATAGGCAGAGTCTCGGGTTTTTTGTGTGTCAGAACTCATATGCCCTCTTCTGATTGAAAATGTGATTAATACTGCATTCAGAATGCATGGAAAGTACAAAGTTTTATCAAGATTCAGTGAAGAAGTGTCTCCATTACTTCAAAGGAAGTAGTGGACTTGCTGACCATTATATTGTGTTCAGCCATTGAAGTAATAGGTTACACGGTAATGGTATGGGGTTGAGGGAAATGTAAATTTCGGAGAACAAAAGTTGGGGTTTTTTACTAGCTGATGGGGATGAGATTCCTGCAATGAGAATTTTTTTCCTCCTCTATGCTGACAGCAGAGATCATACAAACTCTCAAGCCTCTGCTAACCCCAGAAGAGGGGATCACAGTCCAGACTGTACTTTGCTTGCAGCATAATTAGTCACTGTGTGTTTTATCTGTGCCCTAATCCGACCTATCTCACCATTACTTCCTTCACAGGCTTTAAATCTGTATCAAGGTCATACAGGCAGCTAAGAATTATTCTCTTAATGAGTCTCATTTATTAGATGCTACACTAGATTAACCTAGTAGATGGAACCAGAAACTGAATGTAGATATAAGAACCCCTGTCTGCTGTCTACAAAAAAAGTGTGCTAATGCAGCTTGGTTGCTACGGTGTAGAATCTGACATTAGAAACATGAAGACATGTTTCCCTTTTTCTGTTATTTAGGAAGATGGCTGGTTGATTGACTAATCGATTGATAGGATATTGCATTTTTACCTAATAACAAGGTGCTTTTAGGGCACAAAAAATTGAAACAGTGTTCAGTTGCTGCTGAGAACATGATCAGGTTTCTCAAGTCTGAGTCCAGTATTTTAACCATTCAATCTTGGAGAATTTGAGATAATAAGTCAGTACTTAATTCCCCTCTGAGTTTTTTTTTTCTGATGCCTCTTAGGTTTCTATATGTTCTGATGTTAGCAGAAGCCTTAGTTTTGTTGAATTTGACTATACACATTATCTAAGTATAAAAGATTCCTCCTTAGGATCAGAAAAAAAAAATCACTTGTACAAGTAGAAGAAACAGGTTTGTTTTCTTTTTTTTCTGATTGTTTTATTTGAATGCAGACTTTAAATTTATGAAAAGTACCATCTTAATGGCTCTGGAACAAGAACCCCTCTCTCTGTTTATTCACTTAAAATATAGTGTTTGAAGAAGAGCAGTACAAACTTCTCATAGGTTGTTCCTTGTGCACGCTTTGAGCCAAACCTGGGGAGTTCTTGGGTTAGTGCAGAAAACTCCTTATATTCATGTTTAGTTAAATCAGTACCTGTCTTTCCACATACTCCACTGGGGTTTGCACCATGCCTTTAGACCATTTATCTTAGCATTGCTGCCTAGGCTTTCAGTAAGATCAAGTTCACACCACTGCTGACACGTGGCTTCCTGCCCATTCAAATCAACCGGATTTGAAATGGGCAACGGGGGATAACATGGCTGAAAGAACTATTACCCACAATTTAAAGATCAAAGTCATCCTAACCAGTAATGAAATCCCTAATCAACATTTGCTTACTGAGAATAATGAAAGAAAAATAATTTCGGCAAGTAACATATCAATATGCCTCCATATCAACTAAACCTATAGTCCCTTACAGTTACTCGCCTTTATTTCTACCATGAATAGAAATTTCTAACACTTATTGTTTGTTCTTACCTTTATTGCCCTGTACACACTTGTGGCTCCCCAGAGGATAGACCACATTTGTTGTAAAATGCTCTGAACAGTTTCCAGGTAAGTTACACCCTTTCTGTAAATTCAACAATAAATTACAATAAGCTAAAGTGTTAAAACAATAAATGAAGCAATGAGCTGAACAAATGTCTAAAGGAAATGTTTGTAGGCTTCATAATGCTCCAGGACACTCATCAAAATGGAATTCACTAAGGGACTGTAACCCAAGCTAGACTGACACTAAGAAAGGGCGTGTTGTAATCAAAAGGATGTAAAACAAATAGAGCCGTAGTTTTCCTATCTCCTTTTAAATTCTTTGAGGCTTTGGAAGAGATTATTTGAGATTTTGAAGCAAAGCTTATGACTTGGTATGAACAAATATCGATTAAATGGCTGATATCGACAATTTGGGGTTTCCTTGTCTAGTAAAAGGGGATAGAATTGTCTCTACCCAGGAAAAATAAATCTTTTATTTCTCCAACTTTCGACACTAATAGCAATCTAGGAAAAAAAAAATCAAGTAACTCTTAACTAGGAAAAAAGAAAGTCCCGTTACCCATGTTATATCAAAGCAGAGTTGAAGCTTGAGCACTTGAAAACAGAAAGGCCAATTTGAAAGGCAGGTTTTTCTGGTATTTTCACCACTTTTTCTCACATGTAGAAGTATCACCAGTGTTTGCTGCAAAATGAGGTTTCCATCTGTAAACTGTTTTTTGGTATTGAGCTATGTAACATCAGTGAGGTCATCAGATACTTCAGCAAGGGACCTGAAAAAAAAAAGCTCTCCCACAGCCCTGTGTTGCTACTCTAGCAGCACCTGCATGTCCCCTCTCCATCATCCTAATCTGTTCTTGGATTAAGGAATTTTATTTTGTAAGTTAAGAGCTGAGGCACAAAGGGGAAAAAGGAGAATGCATGTCCCTTCTGCTCCAGTTTGGCATCCCTAACCTATACATCACTCTTCCTTTAAACCAGGGTCTGGTATGCCTCAGCTATGACAGGTTTTTTTGTGCTGAAGCTCCTTTGCCAACACAAATCAGCTGTAAAAAGCCAGTTCTGGAGATTTCCTGCCACTTTTCAGAAAATCCCTGGGCTACCTGGGGGTTTTCCAGCACCGCAGCACCAAAGTGTGAAGAGAAAATGAGGGGACAGCCCATGCAGTGAAATAGTTTGGGGAGGGATGAGGGAAGGAGCGTATCAGGAAGTCCCTCAAGACTCAGCAGCCCTCAGCTTTAATAGTGACCTTCACAACAATGGCAATTATTATTAACACTACACACTTCCATACGATAAAAGACTATCAAGGGAGAATAGCCAAAGGAGGCAGGGGGAAATCAGGAAAGTACAAAATTAGTTCAAAGCGATTTATTCCTTTAATGCTTATTTATGACAAGGCAATATAATGTATTAGGCAATATTGTCATCCCACCCAGCTGCGGGAGGGCCGGGAGAGCTGCAGCTGCGACACCACCGCTCCGACACCCCTCACGCCGCCGCTTCCCCCGACAGAAGAACATCTTTGCGCTGCCAAAACTAACAAAGGCTCTGGAGAGTGTCCAGAGAAGAGAAACAAAGCTGGTGAAGAGGCTGGAGAACAGGCCTTATGAGGAACGGCTGAGAGAGCTGGGGTTGTTTAGCCTGGAGGAAGCTGAGGGGAGACCTCATTGCTCTCTACAACTACCTGAAAGGAGGTTGTGGAGAGGAGGGTGCTGGCCTCTTCTCCGAAGTGACGGGGGACAGGACAAGAGGGAATGGCCTCAAGCTCCGCCAGGGGAGGTTTAGGCTGAACATTAGGAAAAAATTTTTCACAGAAAGGGCCATTGGGCACTGGAACAGGCTGCCCAGGGAGGTGGTTGAGTCCCCTTCCCTGGAGGTGTTTAAGGGACAGGTGGACGAGGCGCTGAGGGTTTAGTATTTGATAGGAATGGTTGGACTCGATGATCCGGTGGGTCTCTTCCAACTTGGTGATTCTATGATTCTATGAAAGGAACTCAGCTTCGAAGCACTGCGCGTGGAAATAATTTCTCCTGTCGCAGCTCACCTTCCCCCTCAGGTACGATTTTGCCCCGAGAGGCCACGTCACCGTGCGGCCACGAACCAGCTCCGGCCCGGCTCGGCCGGGCGACCCCCGCCCCATGACAGGCGGGGCCGCGAGGAGCCGGGCCGCGCGCGCGCCGGTCGCCGCGGCGACGGCGGAGCGGCCAATGGGCGCGCGCCGTGCCCCCCCCTCCCTTCCCCCCCGCCCCCGCGCGCCAATCGCCGGGCGCTCCGCGAGCTGCGGGAAGGCGAGCGCGCGCGCGTCCCCCCCCCAACCGCCGCCTCGCGCTCGCCCGCGGCCCCTCCTGCCGCGGGGGCCGCGGCCAATCGCGACGGAGGGAAAAGGCGTGAGGCGAGCGGCCCCGCGTGCCGAGCCGCCTATAAAGCCGAAGGGGGGGCGGGAGCGCGGCTCACTCGCCCCCGGCGCTGGGAAGACGCGGGAGCCGTTTCGTGCCATGAAGACCAAGTTCTGCAACGGCGAGAGCGACCCCTCCCCGCTCGGGCTCCTCCTCGGGTGCGGCCCCGGCCCCGGCGGCAGCGTCCTGTCCGCCGCCGGGCAGCCGCCCTCGCCGCTGCCCCACGCCGACCCCGAGGGGAAGGGCCCCGCGCCGCCGCCCCCCGCCGAGGAGCAGCCGCTCGACCCCCGGACGCGGCGCAGGGCGTACCTGTGGTGCAAGGAGTTCCTGCCCGGCGCCTGGCGCGGGCTGCGGGAGGAGCAGCTGCGCGTCAGCCCCATCAGGTCAGCGGGGATGGGGTCCGAACGCCTCGCCGGGCGCGGGAGGAGGGCCCGTTATCTTTTAAATCCGCCCCGGATTCGCTTTTCGGGGCGAGGGGGAGCAGCCTCGCTGCCGCGTGCGGAACGACTGCGCATCCGCCTCCCGCTCTCGCCGGGCGGCTCCCTCCCCCCCTCCTCCCTGGGGTCCGCGGGGCCGGCCCTGGGTCGGGGATGCCCCCACCCCGGGAAGGTGTGAACCTCTTGGCGTGGCCCTGGCCGTCCTGAAACCCAGAAGCTGGCAGGTGAACGCTGTGTATCGGTGATGTGAATCATCCGCTGGCATTTATAGTAACGAGGACTTGTGACTCAGCGCGTCGGCAGCTTCCAGGAGACGGATTTTTGGCAGCAGAAACGTGTAAATTGGGGATGTTCTAGAAGCCATACGTAATGTGTTTAAGATCCTTTCTGCCTTTGCGGAATTAAACAGTCCGTTTTCTGTATCAGTCCTGTACGCTAGTTAAACCGGTGTTAGTTGAGTTATATTTGTATAGGCTGCTTGTCTAGCGTCGTTCTACCTCATTGTATGGAGTCACATATGGTTTCAAGGGACGTGGTTGTCGGCTTCTGGAGTCTGGGGTTTCTCTTTCTGTGGAGATACAAAATACATGCAAATCTACCCCCATTTAGCTAAGGAAGCATAAACTGTTGACGAAGCTCTGATATATTAAAGTGCAGTCAAACCCTATCATGCTCATTCTAAACATATTTTAAAAACCTTATTAAAAATCAGCAACTCATTGAAAGCCAGCACAAATAGTATTTGTATTTTCAGATAATTTCTCCTCGTTTTGTGTGATTGTAATAAGTTTATAATGGGAGAAAATTTTTAAAAGCCTGATGCCATTCCTAGGCAATAGCCTAGTCTGATAGTATGTCTATAGTCTGAATTGCTTAATTCTGTTTTCATCTTTATTAGTGTGTACTGCTGCCTTTAGTACTTACTTTCTAAGGCATTAGGTTTTAGCACAGTTATTCTTGCATTTCTTGGAAATTTCCCCTTCTGAGACACCACTTCAAAATGACTCGATGGTTTCCAGATTGGAAGGAAAAGAGGATGGGCTGAAATTTAAGAATGTGTGAACCTGTGTTAATTGACAGTCTGTTCACCACTTTTTCCACTTTTCCATTTTCTATGGAAAATGCGGCATCATACTGGTTTGCTGATTGTAGTCCCACAAAAGTCTAGTACTTGGTGTGCGTTCTCCAATGTTTGTCACTGTTGCCATTTTGACTGTATTGCTGCATATCATATTTATGAGCAGTGGTTAGGTACTTGATATCATAGGATCAAGAGATTAGTCGTTGTTGGAGAGCAAAGAAATAGGTTAGCATTAATCAGAATGCAGGTTTATAAACACATCTAATGACTGTGGCTGTGATTTGGTGAGGGCTGTGGAAAGATTTGAAAACAGGTGACCCTCTAGGAAGGGCTTACCTTCAAGTCACTTGCAGCAGTAGACTAACTGGCAGCCTTATCTGTGTAAGTGCGAGATAGACTTCTGACCCTTAGACAAGCTGCCAAGTCTGTTGACCTTTCAGGAGAAAAATACTTTTTATTAGACTCTCATATGGATCTCTTTGATTAGAGTTAATTTTTGAAGCCTTAAACCTATAAAACTGTAATGAAACTTATGTTTAGTGGAGTCCAGTCTCAGTAAGACACTCCTGTTTAGCAGGAGAGGTATGAAAAGGTATCTTGGCTTTCATCCACTGTATGCAGACCAATGATGCGTTTAAATAAGTAACTTGACTGTTTGTACAGGATTTTGAGCCCTAGTCTAGTATTTTTTGTCAAGTGTGTTTAGTTCTTTTTCTATTTAAGTGTCCGTATTTTCACTGAAGTCTACATCAGGGGCTTATAAAAGGTAAAAAATGTTTTCTAAAAAACTGTCACACAGTTTAATTGAAGCCAGAAATGTAGTTGGTATAACTAACCAATGTTCTGATTGCATCTGAATAGTCTTGCTTTGCTCTTCATTTGATATCTTTTCCATCAATCTGTTTGGGTTTTTTATCCATTAACCTTCATGGTTCAAAGTTGCTTCAGATATCTTCTCCCTAAACATTCTTTTTTATTAACGCCTACCAAGCCACCTAGTTCTCTACTTTCTTCTTTCTTGAGCATACTGTGCAGCTGCTGGTTTACCATATTTCCTTGAGATTTCTTTTCCTTCTCAGTCATGGACTTCGGCCAGCCCATCTCTATTATCTTCCGGTAAATACAGGACATGAACTTCATGGTAGCCTTTTTTTTCCAAAAGTCTGTACTACCTTCCTTTTGCGTTGTAAGAGAACCCCAAAAGTATTTGAAAAAAATGTTGAGAGGAGCGTCGGGTTAGGAGCAGAAACTGCATTTTAGCCACTGCATTTTTGATCTGCTGTGGATTCCTGGAATTGACTCACTGTAAGACAGTATTAAATACTTCTGGTTTGGGTGTTATGAAAAACTGCATTACTTTGTGAAGGAAATCACAACATGACAAGTACTACTATTCAAATTCTAGAGTTAATGCAACGTTATGTAGCATGCTACAAGTAAAATTACTTGCCGCTTAAATCTGCGGTGCCTCATCTTTTTGTTGCTAGCTGCTATATTTGGGTTGTATCTGGTTTTGAAAGTTCTTTTAACAGTAAGTCAGACAACTTTTTTTAGTAGAGTTGATTTGCATTTCTGTTTTATAAGTAAACCAGCAGTTTCAGTACTTTTTCCTCTTGTAGTAGAGGAAGAAGTAATAGGGAAAATGTGCTGCAGAATGGAAATTTGAAAACTTATTAATGAAAATGCTGACAAGGAAGTGGATGCAGAAAGACCATGTCTGAGTAGACTGATGTTCTTAGTGGGCTACTAGAAATCAAGTAACTTAGTTTCTCTAATCTAGTATCTGTCTAGCTTTATAAACCTGTAGAAAACAAATGTCACTTTTTCCCGTAAGAACATTTGTAAAACAGTTGTGTGGAAAGTCAGCATGGTTTTGTAACCCCTGAATGACTGAAGCACGGGACTCTGTAGTTTGTCTTACCTGATAAGATTCTAAGGGTGACTTCGGTTTTGTCAAATACATGAGCAATTTCTTTAAAATAAACAATAGCTTTAATTATAAATTTGAGAATTAAAAATGAGTTCCTAAGAATGATGTCATGAGTTCCATTAGTGATGCTGTAACACAGGTATTGAGCTTAAATCTTTTCATCTAATCTTTGTAGCTGCCATCTCAGCGATACCAACTCTTAACTCAAAGTTAAGGGTTATATTTACTGCATGGTTTTAAGCTTTTTCTGTTATCTTCTTGCTTGTTTGTGTAACTGAATGTGTCTGAACAAGATTCCAGTATCTCTTTCTAGAAGTCCTGAAAATGAATAAGTTAACAGAAGTCTACCTTTTATCTTAATTGCCTGTTGCATTTGACATCAGTTTGTTCATAGTTTGAACTGTAATTTGGATTGATAGATCTAGATGTGAACTATAGATCAAGAAGCATAAAGCTGCCAGGTGTTTTTATTGAAGCCTTATATGTTGCAAGCTATTGGTACTGTTGGAAAATTGTTTCTCATGTTGGAGTAGATCAGTTAATCATACTGAAAGGATGATTAGCATGCCTCCAACTTGTAGAAAATGAAACATGTATGCTCATCCAAGTCAGCTGATAAATTTACCTTTCTCTTATTAGAGGTGGCCTTAGCAACATGCTGTTTCAGTGCTCACTACCTGATACCATTGAGACGATTGCCGATGAACCACGGAAAGTTCTCCTGCGCTTATATGGTGCAATCCTGCAGATGGTGAGTATGTAGAATGCTTTGGGAGTGGGAGGGTTCCTGTAGCTTGATTGTAAAGTGTTTGGAGTGGAACACACTGCAAGTGTGTGCTGATTTATTGTTTACAGAACATGTTTCAGTGGTAGTGGGGTAGATTGCTAGCTTAAAGCAGTTTTCTTTATAGTTTGTTGTTGTCTAGAATTTACACTACTTTCCATACAGATCCTGACTGGCGTGTATCATCTGAAGGCTCGTTTGCTCTCTGTTTGATCATTGGTGTTTTGCTTATGGCATTAAGTTTAGACTGTGGTATTTCAGAAAAGTTATTATTTAATGTTTGCTTCTGTATAGTATGTAGGACTTTGGCATAAGTAGCAAGATTGCAACAGGCTAAACTGCTTAATTTTAATCTTGGTAGCACTTACAAATATCTGATATTGAAGTTGATGGTTTTGTCAAACTTGTACAGTGCTCAAGCATTTTATTAGATCTCATGGGTAATTGTGTTAATCGGCAAATTTGATCCGTAGTGTTAGAATAAAGATGAAGCACAAACATCAGTACCGTACAGCTGTCTCATTCTAAAGCATTCTTTCCTAAATGTATGATATGCTTTCTAGCTGGCATAGAAGCTTCACAAGATGTTTGTCAAACTCTTCTAATCTTACTTTTCTTTTATTTGGTTAGTAAAATGTAAATAGCATTGAAATTTGTCAGACCTTAAGAGAAGTGTTTGGCAAATCTGTTTCAAATCGTAAGGCCTAAAATCTTTGTAAAGGTGATATTCTAAAGCTTACAGGCTATTACTTTAGGACTGTACAGCAGATCTTCTCTTACCCATCTCTGCTAGACACCTAATTATATTGTAAATAAATAATCATGTGCTTAACCTTATGAAGAATTGCAGCTTCATAAAATTGCATTTGGATGTTGGCAATTTGTTTCTATTTGACTTAGATGGTCTGGTTTTGTTATCTGTTAGTTTGATATTTTCCAGTAATCAGTCACTTGCTTTGAATGACTGATAAAGTATCTACAGGAGATTGACAGTTCCTGAAATTTCAAACCATTCTTCCTCCTTCTGCTGCCTTGACCAAACTTACTATTAAAAATCTCAATGTGTACTCTGTCATTTAACTGGCTTTAAAATGTTCTTTTATTCTACTATGTGAGGTATTAACTTTCCCAGGGTATCAAACTTTACCAGATGTATGTAAAAGATTCCAGTGATTTAAAATAGCACGAAATGCTTAGCTACACCACTATATGTGTATTGGGAAAGTTAAACGGTTAAACAAGAAAAGCATTAGAAGTTGATTAATTCAAGCTTAAATAGTCTTTCCTTTAGTTTTAAGAGAAACAAAAGCCAAAGTGAAAGTAACGGTGATAAGGCACTTTTTTTTTCTAATTGACTCCTATGGTTGATGCTACTTTTTTTTTTCAGAATTTTTAATGGCTTTAATTACTTAATATGTGGAAGGCTTGAGTAGGAATATGGGCTGCAGAACTTTTGTAGTGCTAGAACTTCTGTTGCCCAAGAGCTGTGAAGAAGTGTGGCCTTCTTTTAAAGGAAATTTTGACTCCAGAATTTGGTTCTCTCTTTCCCTCAGTGTTGTTTTTTTTTTTTAACTTGCCTTTTTGGTGCTTCTGTCCACAGAAGAAATCAAGATAAAATTTTGGACTCTAAAATCGAAACTAATTTGATTTGAAAATTGGAAGAGTGTTCATAACTTTCTAACCTCTCTACTCTTGGTGTTGAAGGATCTTTTGAGATGTCTAACTTCCTTTATTTCCGTAGTGGCAGTGAAATGACTGCTCTTGTTGGTGCAGTTCACTAAAGGTTAAGTAAGCAGAGAAAGTCCTAAGGTAAAACTTCCAGATTGCATTGAGGTTCACAATTTCTGTTGACAAACATTTGTCTCTTCCAGCCCTCTACCTTAAATGCAAGTTAAAATATAAGCAAACTGTTTTATTTGGGTATTTTGAAAACCTCACTTAAGATTCTTATGAATTTCTCGGTGGCATAACCAGAATCTTGTGAGAAGCCTGTTATGATGGAGTAATTTGATATTTTTTTAGTAATGTTGCTTACATCTTAAGCAGTTCCTTAATTTCTCTAAGTCTTAAGTACTTTGAGTTTTGAAACTTTATGCTAAAAGCATGATTGAGTTTTGAGATGTTATGCTGAAAGCATGATTTCACTCTCAATAACTTAATTGTAACTGCCTCTGGGTATTAGTAGTTATGACTTGTTTAAACCTTTATGGTGTGTTTTAACTCTTGTCCATTTTACTTGGTTGAAATTGGAGTACAAAACAAATGATAACTGCTCTTATTCCTTTATTGTAAATACTATAGATCTATAGCAATCTGCAGCAAATTTTATGTACAGAAGGCAAGATTAAAATCTTGAATGGAAGTGGAAAAAATAGATGCCTGTTACTAATTTAACAATGAACGACACTGACACGTAATTATTTGAGCCACCTTTCAAAGGAACCTTTTTTGCAGTTTGAATATAGCCCCAGTTTGCTTATCATGAATCTTGGAAGACACAAATGTCAGTACATGAAACTCATCCAATATAAACCATGCCAGTTGGCTAAAGCTGCCACACAGGGAAGGCTTTGTGCATTCCTCTGTCATAGCTGATATGTTTAAGTCAATTTTTTGTGTGCATGACTGTTTTGGGGGGAGCTGGAGGGGGAGTCGACTGAACTGGCTCGGCCATTATTATGAATGGTCGCACTGGCATGGATGGTTAAAAAAATCAAGGACTTCTCATGAGTATATTGTTGAGCAGAACGTTTCTTTTAAGATAAGTATTTGTGCTTGTGAGATTAAAGTACTAATCACACTAAATCTCAAATGCTTGAGGCACAATGCAGATATGTTCTACCTTGAAGAAAAAGGGAAATGTCTTACTCTGCTTCACTTATTCTTGTTCCAGCTTAGTTGCTAAATTTAAAAGCAAGTAAAACTTCCTCATGACAAAATGTCTTTAACTGTTGGCTATATAGGTGTTAAAACAACTGGTTCTACCACAATATGCCATTTAATGTTCAGACATTTTGAGATTGGATTTCATATGCAGATCACTGAAGTGTTTCTATTTAAATTCAGAACAACCGAAACTTGCAACATCTTAGAAATGCTGATAAGATTTCACCATAAACTAGCATCAACAAAAAAAGCAGCTCAAATTAAGGTGGATTTCTTTGAAGTTCACCTACCAAAAGTTAATCTGGGGATTGATTCCCATTCTTTTACACATGTCAAAAGAACCTTGAACTCTGATTCACTGGGGCTTTGATTCTGATTCACTGTTACTTTTCAACAGCCAAACCAAAATTTTATGTATAAAAGAGGAAAACCAAACCATTATACCTAATGTTCTTCTATGGTCTTTCCAATTTCTATATGAGCAGACACAAAACAAGTAAAATGGTTGCCACAGTTCTGTGGTAAATCCATACCTGCCTTGCTGCCTTTTATTTTTTGTAACTAAATAAAATGCAGACTGCTGTGTAACTGTAATAGCAACGTCTTCTGTGGTTGTTGATGTCCGTGTCTGTTTGTAGCATGGAGTAACTACAAATCCCTGGCACTGGCAGACGGCTTGAAAGAAACCAAGCACCTCTTACGGGGATGTATTTGTGTTGGGTGGAGTTAAGGGTATTCTGGGGGTAATGTACCACTTTAGTTGTATATGCATGTGTTCTCTGCTGCAGGCTTGCCCATGCGATCGTGCCTAGAGCACTCTGGTTTCCAGGTGACAGACACGATTCACGGTATAGTATGAGATCTCTGAAGTTGGAGCATTCTCTACAGCTTTAATTTTCTTTAGTACCGGATTTCCTTGTTTAAAAATAAGGCTTAAGTAGCACCAACTACTGTCTGTGCATCTGAATGTTTACAGCAGTAACAAAATATCAAAGTACTTGCCCCTTCCTTTCCTCTGCTCCCTCATAAGAGAATGTTAACTTGAAATGAAGAGGATTCGAGATGTCTTCATGGCTTTTGTAGGGCTTGAATTTGAAATTCTTCAGGTGCTAGATTCTAGAGCTCTGGCAGGTTTCTTCAGGTCTGACAAGGATCAGTGATCAACAGGAGGTTCTTAGAAGCAGAAATACTTACTGCTGAATCTAAAACTGTTTGTGTTCCCATACCTAGAAGTTCAAATTGATGCCTTAATTCTAGGAGCTGTTAGAGGTGCAATTCCTTGGGATTTGAATTCCTAGGGCTTTGTTTAAATCAAAGTATTACAGTAGTTAGAAATTTTGAGAACTAGTACAGCTGAGTAAACTCTGAAAAATGGAATTATCACGTATGATTTAAATTTTTGGGCAGAGCTAAGGGTTATTTGGGGTGAAAAATGTTGCAAGATCCTTCTTTAGACAGAATTCTCCTGTCAAGCATCATTTGGTATTTGATATGGAACTTATCTTCTAGCTACAAGAAAAATTCAGGGTACTAGAGAGACAATGATGAACTCAACTTTCTGTGTCAAACTGCCAGATGTAAAATGCTGTCTGGTCACCTTCTGATCACAGATCAGATAATGTACAATGTCTCCCCTTCTAGGACTTTGATCTTATACCTGAAGCTTCTTGCCTTAAAATCGTGATCCCAAAGAAGACTGTAACCATTTCTGTTGTCTCTGTGCATATAGCAGTTCTCACTTACTAAAACTGTAGTGAGCTTTCTTAATCTGCTTAGAGAATAAACCTTCTCACAATAAAAGAAGCACGGAGAAAATAATTAAAGAAATCTTAAAGGTGTAGAACACATCTGTTTCTAGCTAATAATTCCATATAGAGTGGTTAAAAATCTCCAGGAGTTATGCAATTATTCTCTTATTTGTGTAATTAAAATATCATTGCTATTGAAGTAAATAGCTCCCAGAATTGCATCTAAGTTGGAGTGAGCTGTTAGAGTTTGTGGAAGAACTGAGGTTTTGATTAATTTAGCAAAGAACAAAAGCTAAATATCCAGCTCATGGTATGAGCTGTTTTACTTTGAACCAATGTTCTCCTAAGTGATTGTGCAGTCAGAAAACAATCAAATCCTACCACTTTAGTATCAGATAAACTGTTAAACTGTTAAGCTTCTGTTACATAAAATTGTATCCTGCTTGCTTCATTCTACTTGACCACAAGTACTAGAGACTGTCCTAATTCTGGTCTGAGTACATGGCCACTTGTGGAGACTGATCCTTTCCAAGCTCCCATTCGTATTTACAAGTTATTTACAAATTACCTTGTATTCGTTCTCTGCCAGACACTAATGCTCCTTGCTGAGGGAACAGAAAAGAGGAAGGGATACCGCAGAAGTCTCCTTTTCTGATGACTCTGCAGTATACATCCCTAACTGTCCGTTTCTAATGGCATAGTAGATGCCGTTAGGCTATCTCCAATACTAATTTGAGGTGGACTCTTGGAACTGGCTAGTTCCCTGTACATTATGACTTCTGGAAAGCGGATGCCAGTTCAGGTTCTAGGGAACAGACTAGTCTGCTTACCTTCTGATGAACTGAACCATTGTGAGAACACCATTAATCAGGAAAGACTCATGGATGGTGAGTAACTTTCTGACTGTTCAAGAAAAATCTTTAAGCTTCAAGAGTGATATTGATGTAGGGCATACTTGTTCAGAGAAGCCCTCTGCAAATGAGTAGTTATGTGTTAAGCTTTAGTGAATATGTTTTGACTTTATTAATTTCCTTGAAAGGAATATAAAATAGTAGTAGCTTTCATATTGTCTTGTTTTAAACTTATCCTAGTGGAGTGGGAAGTACGTGCTGAAAGACCATTGGTTCTTGTTAACTATACTTCTTCTATAGCTTCTGAAATACTGTAACTGCATAGCTTGTGTAAATCATTAGCTTGTATTGTACTTAAGGCAGCTGGTGTTGCTTAACTGTAATCCATTAAGTTCATATTTCCACCTTTGTTTTGGACACATTAGAGCTTTGGAACAGAAAGGTATGCACACAGTTGTATGAATCAAATGTTTTTGTTCAGAAGGTGGAGATGCAGGCTACCTTTATGGGCCTTTAGAGCTAGTCTGGTTTAAACAGTCAACGGTGGAATTGCAGTATAAATAGCAGCCACAAATTGTTGCTAACTCTAAGCAAATATTTGCTTTCTCTTCTTCTTACCTTCAATCCCTTTTAAAGGACAAGGTTTTGGTTACATCTTGAATTTTAAATGTGCAGCTCTGTTAAAAGCATGTGCCATTGAGGATTCAGTTGCTGAAGGTATGGTTTGATACCCTGAAACTGCTTTATGATGATGATACATTATGCATGGAATACAGTCAAGTTTTGCTAGTGTACTGCAGCTCTCACTGAGACACCTTTAGTTTAGATGGGCAGTTCATTTTGATGAAAATCTCAGATTTACATGGCCAGTGGTACATTGTACATATAGCCTAGGCCACATACTCTAAATAAGGAAATTCTAGTGAAAAGAAATTTGTAAAATAAGGTAATAGAGAAAAGCAGGTGCTTTGCAAGCTTCATAACATGTCTCTTCTGACAGTCCTTCTAAGGCTTTTATGTAATCTCTGTAATGTGTCTCAAGTGCTTTAGCTGCAAGAAGAATATCATCCCAGATGTCATGCAGAGGGACTTAATCTTCTCTTAATTAAAAATGTTCCTCTAAACTCATACATTGAAATCTTGTTTTGAAATACTGGGAAGCAATAAAAACATACCTGAAAATCAGCTCTCAGGCTATCTACAGGAGTGGCTTGGTCTCATTGGCACGTGCTTTTGAAAGATTTTGGAATTATTGAAATGGTGTGGTGGTCGGAGGTCAAATGGGTGCTAGTGCTGTAGGTGTCACAGATCAGGCAATGTTGAGACATCTAGGAAAATGTAGCTGGCTATTCTACTCCCTTTGTTCTGGTGGTTGCAGTTTAATCATGTTAAATTTCATCTTCTCATTATCTTTGCTTTTTCTCATTCATAGAGGTCCTGTAATAAAGGAGAGTCTGTACAGTCTAAGAATGAAAATGACTTGCAAGTGAGTAATTAAATTTGCTTGTTTCACAGAATTTTGTAGATGATAGAGAAATGGGTTGATCCTGGTTGTTCTACATCTGTAGTCAGTCCACCTGGTGTCTGGGCTGTGTTTCTAGAAATCATGAACAGTAATGAAGAAATCTAGTTGCTCATAGAAGTAACATGATGTAAGTGTACGTAGTTTGAAAAAAATTAAGCATTCCACATCAACAAGAAACACCGCACCCTGCCTACCACACCGCCCCCCCAGTTCTACCCTCAATGGTTTCTTACCATTTCTAGCATTGGTATCAGTATTGCTGTTTCTAATACTCAGCTCTTTTTTTTTAAGTAGAGGCAAGTCTGTACTCCGTTTTATCCAATCCCCATTTTATAATACATTGATGAACTTTTCTGAGGAACATATATGGAGCGGGAGAGAACTTCCTCTTGAGCATGAAGTTTTTCTGATTAACATTGCAGAACACATGATCCAAGTGCAGTTGCAAAGTTCTTCCATTTGGATCCATTTCTGCTCATGCAGCATAATGTTTACCCTGAAGAGTAATTTCTCAAAGTCATCTGAACAGAATTTGATTTAGATTTCTATCTTGGCAGTGTTTTTTCAGTGAGAGATGATATTGCAGCATGTTAGCCACATGCTTTGTGTTACGTACTAAGGTTTTTCAGTTATAGTTGTTTTGGTGGTGATTAGGGAGAAGTACGTTTTACTTATTTGATAAGTGCTGCTTTTCTCCTCTTGTATTTTCTACCTTCTGGAAATGCCAGTTGAAGCATTTGGGATTTTTTTTTTTCTAGTGAGTTGCAATTGGTTTTAAAACTGTTGTCGCATGCCTGCTTTTGAAGTTTAATAAAACTTTCAGTTAAGTTTACTGGAACAACTTCAATCAGTTGAACCAAGACTGACCTGAAAAATATACTGGTTTGATTCTTCATTTTTCTTCAGAGATGAAAAATGGAGGGGGCTTGATTTCTCCCTCACCCCCATCCGTAACAAAATTTCCTAAAGTTATAAAAGGGAACAGAATTCCAAACAAGCCCCACCTTGGTTCCAGCAGCTTAGTAGAAGCTTTGCACTACAAGAAGCAAAGCTTTGAACTTCAGAACTGTTTTTCTTGCCTGAAAATATTGATTCTATACTGGTAGGTTATTGTTTTCTGCTGTTAATCTCATAGTGCTGGAACTTCACTGTTAGATCAGCGTACTCGCCCGTTTCTGTCAGGATGGATTTGTTCATTTTCTTAATTCTAGGTAAAAATTGTAGGTAGGTTTGATCAGAAGAGTTAGTCTTTCTTTGGAGAAAAGAAAAACCTCTAGGGTAGTCCCAGAATGTTCAGAATCACTAGTAAAAGCGTTGTGGCTCCTCAGGGCTGCCTGGTGTTTGACAGCTGTGGCTAGAGAAGGGATTATATTCTGTCACCTCATAAAGTCTTTTAAGAGGGCTAGTCTGTTTTACCTTTGTTTTGCTGTAGTTAGGGGTAATTTTCCTGAAAGTATTACTAATTTGTGTGTTTTAGAGTGAGGTGTTTGTTGAAGCAAGAATCATAGAAAGGTTTGGGTTGGAAGGGACCTTAAAGATCATCTGGTTCCAACCCCCCTGCCATGGTCAGGGACACCTCCCACTAGATCAGGCTGATCAAGGCCCCATCCTGGCTCAAGCCTGGCCTTGAACACTTCCAGGGAGCGGGGGAACCACAGGTTCCCTGGGCAACCTGTTCCAGTGCCTCTCCACCCTCACTGTGAAGAATTTCTTCCTAATGTCTAATCTAAATCTTACCCCTCCCAGTTTAAAGCTGTTCCCCCTTGTCCTGTCACTACATGCCCTTGTTAAAAGTCCCTCCTTGGCTTCCTTGTAGGCCCCCAGAGCCTTCTCTTCTCCAGGCTGAAGAATCCCAACTCTCTCAGCCTGTCCACATAGCAGAGGTGGTCCAGTCCTGTGATCATCTTTGTAGGAGAAGCTTCAGTTCTGGCTGGGTTATAGAAAGGCTTTTGATCTCTCCTTGTCTCAATAGGAGTTGCATGCTGGAAAAGTCTTGTAAGAAGTATTTATAATTCTTTGTTTTGAAATGCAACTTGCAGCTCTGAGTGGTCAAATCTTCTCCAGAAGCGTGCTAAAAATGCGAGTTCTAATGGTTCCACTTGTTTGAAACTGATTAAAATTGAGAGCCTCACAGTTTAAAACAACAGGCTGTTGTCTTAGTGCTTAGTGCAAAGTATTTGAAGGCGTTGAGATACATAATTTACGTAGTTGCAATGTTTGGTCCTTCAAAAAAGACATCAAGTGAACATTTAACTAAAGAGTTAGGGATGCTGAACAGATTTAGATATCTGTGAAGTATGCTATGTCATTTTCTAATGTCTTTTAGTAGTTTATTTGCACACCCATACTTGATAGTAATGTATGGAGCAGAGACTTGATAAGTGACCTGTCAGATGTTTTCTGGTTGTCACTTCTGATGCATTAAGCAACATTTTAATGAAGAAGAGGCACATGGTATGTGGAAAAAACCTGCTTTATGCTCTGCTAATAAAACATAAGTTCAAGGTGTTAACTCTAAATGAAAGACTACAGGAAAAAAGCTATGATTGTAAACTATGCTAGAGTTTATTTTTGTTAATGGATCCTAAACTTTCTTTGAAATTTCTTAGGGTAAAAGTTATCAAGCTAGGTGGTTTCAAGGAATCTTGAGATAGTGAAACTGGGGAGAAACCACAGAGATCTCTTCTCATAGTTATGAGTGGGTTTTGCACTTGAATATGAAATGCTAGAATTTCTCGAGAGGCTGCCAGAATAATATGTGGGCCAGTGATAAAAATAATTTATCAATGGAACTGCCTGGACTGTAACAAGAATGGAACTTGTGTAGAGTTATTTATTGTCTGAGATTGCAGTGACTAACACAAAAGGCTCTGTGGTCTAAACTATCTGAGAGCTTTCTCAATTTTGTGCTCTGAATTTTTATACTTTTAAGTGTCATGGGTCAGACTTAGAGATGAGTTGCTCAGAAGTAAGCAGAAGCTTAGCAGACCTCTAGGATCTGAGTACAGCTGGATTCTGGCTGACATAATTGCTAGTAGTGATTTATCCTGCAACTTCTGTGTTTACTTAAAGCTAATCTTATGCATCAATAAAGCTATACTTCAGTGATTTTAACTGTATTTTTCAGGCACTTTATATTTCTATTAATTTTTAAACATGCATTACAAAGCTGTCTGCTTGTTATTGCTGTTGATTGAGCTTATTGATGGAAGGAAAAACTTGAGGAAAAATTATGAAATTTGAGATATGTTTGCAAATACAAAAGGAGGAATACATATTCACACACACACACACACGCTCCTTAGCAGAAGCTGATATTATTCTTTCTCTAAGAAAAAAACAAACAGGAAGACCTAAAATGTGCTTAATGGAAAAAAAATCCTAAGTTGTCATTCTAAATGAAAAACTGGTTAGTTCAGTCAGTCATTTAATGTACTTACGTAGTTAAAATGTCTTTTTGTGAGGCTGTATTCCAAAGTGTATTAAAATAGCCAAGGTTAATATTTATAATTCCTGTACTGTGCTTCAGTAGGCTGAAGTCCTTCAGGTAATGAATTTGCAGAGTTCCCACAGGTTAGGGAGGAGAGGGTGTTTTGGTTTTTGCATAGTTTTCCTTTGACTTGGCCCAACAACAATGCCTGTTAAGTAATAGAGATTTTCCTCCCTAGCTTTAAACTTGAACCCAAAATGTTTGTATTGCTCTCATGCTAATTATGAGTTATTAGTCAAGAAACTTTGTTTTGTAAAACGTGGAGTCTTTACATCTAGCTCCAAAATGTCTTGCTTTGTAGCAGCTTAGCTATTGTGTACACATTAAGCATTAAGCTAATTTTTGTGAAAACACCAACTAATGCGGGTTTTTTGGTTTGGTTTTTTTTTTTTTGTTTAGGGTGCGGAAGCCATGGTTCTGGAAAGTGTTATGTTTGCTATTCTTGCAGAGAGAGCTCTTGGCCCAAAGCTGTATGGAATCTTTCCACAAGGGCGATTGGAGGAATTCATTCCTGTAAGTCCTATTCATGATCAGTTAGTGGGCTGGTAGCAGTTTTAATTGATCATGACAAGAAAGTCTCTGGACTGCCCACAAAAGCAAGAATATGGGGATGGAATACTTAGCAACCTGTAGCAATTGCTAGCTGTAATTTGATACAGTTTATAGTGGGTGTTGAAAAGCCCAATTATAGCTCTTGCCAGAGGGAGAGATCTAAAGTCTTCAGCTGTAGCAGAGATTAATAAATGAAGATAAGAAGCCTGTTAGATACCAAACATAGCACTAGGAGCTGTAGAGTAACACTTTCCTTTAACAGCAACAAGAACAGATGCTTTTGATGTTCTTAAATATTTATATCAAATCTGCTTTGAAGGTATTCTTAGTGTAAGATGTGATATTCCCCAGGTCTTGAACTAGAAGAGAATGGACTTAAGTATAAATAAGCTAGTCTGGCTAATTTAGCTTTTCCAAATGCAGCAATTTTGTAAGTTTATTTGGGATGAAAAGTATATTGCTTGAGTACTATGCTAGTATGTTATTCTGTATTGTATAGAGACCGTTGCTATTGTTTGTAGTAGATCATGCTTCTGTAATCAATTAACTGTATATAAAGAATATTGCACTTTATTACAGAGCAGGAAACTAAGTACTGAAGAACTAAGCTTCCCTGACATATCTGCTGAAATAGCTGAGAAGATGGCTAGATTTCATGGCATGAAAATGCCATTTAATAAAGAACCTAAGTGGCTTTTTGGAACAATGGAAAAGTAAGTTACACAATACTTTAACGTATGGAAAAAAGGTGACCTGTTGTAATTTTGATAAGCAGGCCATTCTTTCTGAATGTCTGAGAGCACAAGCTCTTATTCTACCTAGAAATTGTTTCATAGTTACTTCAGGAACTTATATCACCTTGAATAGTAACGTTTTCTTTATTAGCTGTTCTTCTAAAACTAGCTTTATTTTAGTATAAACGGTGTGTTAGTATGGGAATACCAATATACTTATTATTATTGTCACAAATGCTGTACTGTTACCTCTCTCTTAACAGATACTTAAATCAAGTGCTGAGGATTAAATTTACCAGAGAATCCAAAACTAGAAAACTCAACAAACTCCTCAGTTACAATCTCCCCCAGGAAATGAAAAATCTAAGGTAAGCTTATTTTGTCTACTGCTGTCTCCTGATTCACACAGTTTCAGTATGAATCTGCATGCTTGTTCAAACACACTATAGAGTATAATACCCTATATTAATTTACATTACAAGTTGTGGCTTAGTTTTGGTTCTGGAATCAACCTGGGTCTCGAATGACTACATATTGATATGATAAATTGCTGACACGGAGTCCATCTTCACTGTCCTGATCTTGGGCTCCTAATTGAGAAAATAAGAGTCTTTGCTAGAAATGAATAGCACTTCAACTTCTTAAACAAAATGCATTCTTTACTTGGAAGTGGACAGGAACTTAGTGATTTGTTACTTACAAGATCTTGTATTGCTTTTTTCTAGAGCTATGCTTGAGGCTACTCCATCGCCAGTTGTATTTTGCCACAATGACTGTCAAGAAGGTAAGCCACAGATACTTCATGACCTGGCTCAGTGATGCAATGTTAAGCCTCTTCTGGTCACTTGTTTCCTTTTAGTGGTAGTCACGTTAGGGAGAGGTACTGCCCTGGCAGCTGACCTTAAAAAGCAGCCTGTGCATTCAGTGTGCAACAATTGCAAAGCATTGGCTTCAGCAAGACTCTGGGATAATTAAGAGAACTGGATTAGGTCAGGCATGTACACGTACTCTGTTAGTACAGGTCCGTTGGGGGTGGGAACCTTGGGTGTGGTCTTAACAGACAGCACCGTTCTCGATGTCTGCAATATTGTATGTCAGGGTAGGATATACTTCAGTCCTGGTAATGGAAAGATATGAAAAGCATACAGTGAAGGGTGGAAATAGAGACCAGTGTGATTTGACTCAGCAGTTCTCACCTTATACTGGTAAGAAACGTTAGGAAGACCTTATCCACCTTCTTAAGTGCTCCCCTTCTGGGAATCATGGAGGGAATGAGAACTTTTCTGAGCCAGTTATCTGAAGAGATGAAAAGGAGGCAGGGCTGAAGGTAATGGGTATGCTGTGTTTGTGCTCACCATCACCTGTACAGTGGGTAAGCTGGGCGGAGCTGAAAGGATGTTATACTAGGACCATGTGAAGGTCTGTTGTGTTCTTACGGGTCCCAGCCTTGTTAGCTAAGGCTAAGGAATTGGCCTGGAAGAGGATTCCCCTAGAGGATAGGTGCGTAAGGATAGAAAGCACGAGGCAGAGGGAAGGCACTGATGGCACTGATCTGCGGTCTCAAGAGCTAGCTCAGTGGTGGGGTTGAAAGTCTTGCTGCTGCTGTGGCAAGGTGCAGTACCACAAAGACAGAGCATGATAGGGCTGGGGCGAACTTTGGAACCTCCATTTCCAGTACTGGTTGAAGGGAGTATTTGGTGCAAGTGTTTGGCGTAGAGATCAGATGTACCTGTGGAGAGGGGGAAAAATATTGCAAAACCTGAAATTACTCTATTTTTATTTACTAGTTGGCACTTGACAGGGGCCTGTCCCAAGTGTTGTGATCAATGATAATGCTGTGCAAGTATGAGATCCTGTGTGATTTAAATCTCAAGCTGTGGAAAGAAACTGTGGAGCAAAAACTGCTAAAGCTGAAGGTGTCACACAAGTTAGCTGCTAGCTAGGCACTGGAGAACAAATCAACCTCTGACTGTTGAGAAGAAAACTTTCTTGCTTTCTGCTTTACAAGGCTTTTAGTTTATATCTCAACTTTCAGTAGCAGGTATGCGGCCAGTGCAGCCTGGCTTTTCTTACCATTCTTCTGCACAGATGGAAGGGATAGTTCAGGTTATCTGAAAAATGTTTCTTTGAGTATTGCTTTTCTGTAATTTCCCTGGGACGTCATTGAATATGTTGTATTATCTTGATTTTTCAGGTAATGTCTTGCTTTTGGAAGGCAGAGAGAATTCAGACAACCAGAAGCTGATGCTCATTGACTTTGAATACAGCAGCTACAATTATCGGTAAATCACTTTGTTTTCTGTTTATCAGGAAGGTGTATTACTTTCTGCATGCTACGACGAGAGCAAGTACTGAACCGCTGATTACCGGTCTATTCTAGCGAATTGTGTTCTGCTTTATTAGTGGTGGACAGCAAGCATATCTAATCAAAACAGCTCTGGCCTCGATATGGTGTTGAGTATAGGCACACAGCAGAGTCAAAGTTGTTGGAACTTCTTGATTGTTCAGACTAGAGGGCTTGTTTATGTACAAAAGATTGCATTTCAAAATTTCTTTCTAGTGGAGGTTGAGGAGAATGGTAGCTTATGTGTACATATCTATGCAGAGCAAGTTTGCTTTTGCATTTTCTTCAGTCCTTTCAAAAGGCTTTTTCATCTGTGCAGGTGTGAGTAATTCTAGGGGGGTTGCTGCATGGTTACACAATACTTCAGTCATATAGTATATGTTTAAGGATGATCTAAATATGTGGAGTTGTTGGGATCATTAAACATTAGCATAGCTGGAATGAAACAGAACCTGAATTCCAATAATATAAAGCTGGGATATGTTAAATAATCAGTGTATGACCTCTTTGCCTGCAATAATTCTAACATTAGAGGTGCAACTGGCCATGCTGAGATGTAGTGCATACTCATTTTAACTGTCTGCATTGCTATAAAACTTGGTAGCTGAGTATTGTCGTTAGTTCGTAGCTTTCATTCTTAACTGCCCATCTTTACTAACTGTTTGTAATAACATGCAAAAAAGTTGTATTCTAGTCATCAGTTCTCAACTTCATTTGGTGAAACTGCAGTACGTTCGAAGTAGTCTTGTGCTCTTACACTGGATTTTAGGTTTGCTTAAGCAAAACCAGATTGCTAGTATACAAGTATTGAGGTACTTGGTCTTTATCTCTTTTTTAGAGGGTTCGACATTGGAAATCACTTCTGTGAATGGATGTATGATTATACTTATGAGAAGTACCCGTTCTTCAAAGCTAGTGTTCTTAAATATCCTTCAAAGAAGCAACAGGTAGGCACATAAGACATAATGAAGTGCCAGTGCCCACAGTTTTCAAATCTTATTGATTTTCCCATTATGTTATTGACTTAGTCTGTCCCAAGACCTTTTCTCCATGAATTCCTTAAATATTACTCTTGCTGTAACATCAACTACTTTTGCTCTAAAAATTACGGAAACTTCATAATGGCTGTACAGGACAGAATATTTATGTCCAGTGTAGCTACACACCACGAAGTCCAGTAGCTGCAAACTGCAGCTGTGAAATTAGTTGTCAGTAGCAAAATGTCATCTGTTGGCATAATATTATGGCTTTTCCTAAACCAGACTTCTAAGTAATTAGTAGAACCACCATTAATCTTGAAGCTAACTCCAGCACTGTTTAGAAAAAATGACAACTTATTAGAAGTCCTGCCTGATTCTGAAAGAAGCAAATATGTCTTGAGACAAAGAGTTGTAACTATTTACTTGCCTTCCAGCTTCATTTTATCTCCAGTTACCTTTCTGCATTCCATGAGGGCTATGAAAAACTGAGCAATGAAGAGAAGTCCAAACTAGAAGAAGAAGTGTTGCTAGAAGTTAACAGGTAACTTATCTTCCACAACTGTTTATTGAAAGTTCATCTTATACTTGTATAACTCACTAGGTGATGAAACTTCTCCCAATAAAGATTCTAAGCTATTTATGTGTAGTTAAGAAAAGTCTGATCATCATAACCTTTAGATGCGTGGTATGCTCTGTCAGTGGAGTAAACAAAATACTGCTCTGTGGAGAAGCTAATGGGACTATTTTTATAGTATCATGCTTGAAGAAAAGGTGTGGATATACTGTCCTAACAGGATATTGAAATAAGGTGTTGTGACTTAGCAGGATATTTCAATAAATATTACCTTGTAATTTCAGGTTTGCCCTTGCATCACACTTCTTCTGGGGTCTGTGGTCTATTATACAAGCAAAAATCTCATCCATTGAGTTTGGTTACCTGGTAAGTTATTTAATCAAAGCTTCAGGTAATTAAAAATGTATACTCTAGCCTGTGGTACATTATCAGACAGTAAATGAAATGGCCTCTTACTGCAAATTAATATCTTCTAAGTGGAGTAAAGCTTCTTAAAATTGATTTGTTGCTAGTTTATGCTCTTTACTTAATGTAAGGAACATCTAAGATCGTAAAAACCTTCAGAAATTCTTCCCATTTTTATGTAGAGAGTTTTTATAGCCTTGTGTGTCGGGCCTTGCAATGAGATGATGCCTTGCAGAGCTTCTGTAATAAGAGAATTCTGCACAAGAAGGAAGCCAGCACACAATTAAGTGTGAATTTGGAAATCTGAGTAGCAAAAGTGCACGTGTAACAACATATTGATATTCAGTGTACAATAATATAAATGTCAGGTAGCCTGCTGGACTTGAGAAACTGAACAGTCTAATTCTTTTTGTGTTTAGCGTTCTGGAAAGTGGTATAACTTTCAGGTACACTGAATATCCTGCAGGAGGAGTTGAGGAAGCTGTCCTTTTTAATAAAATGCAGACCTTTTTCTGACATCCTGGCAGCAGCTGTCATAATACTGTTAGAGTTCACATAAGATGGAGGGAACTCTAAGGGGCCAGAACACCTCTGGAGAGATTGTTTTTCCCAAATAGACCTAATTAATGCATTGACATGGTGGATTAGGAAGGTAACACAGTTCATATCTGTATTAAGCTTCCCCATCCCAAATAAGCAAAATCAGCTATGTTTACTGTATCAAGTACTGAATATCCCTTATTTCTCCAGGAATATGCATTATCCAGATTTGATGCATACTTTGATCAGAAGAGGAAACTGAAGGTGTGAATGTGTGAGGAGTCGCCTGTTGGTTACTGTACAAAGAGGGCAGCTGGACAGAATTTACACTGTGCTTAGGCTACTGTATCTCTAATGAAGGTGTTGCTGAATTCCAGTTCCTTGGAACACTGGTGGTACTGAATTACTTGTTTACAGTTTCATAAATACTTGGAATGTGATTGCGAGGGAAAAGTAAAATACAGCAGTGCAATATCTTTAAATCTTCTTTATCTAGAAGGTATTTTGTCATATTGGAGAAGCTTACAACATGTCAGTACCACATGCATCAGAGCAAACAGTGTTACTGTGATTACATTTTCTAGGGAGATGTTGGCTTTGTGGTTTATATTGTAAGTGGAACAGTTGTAAAAGATGATTTATTGTAGAAACTGCCTCTTAATGAAAAAGAAAAGCAAAGCAGGCAACTGTAAAACTGAAGTAGGCTTAAAATCTTACTGTGAAATTAGGTTCAATGTGCCCCATAAACACTATCTTCAAAGCTGCTGATATGTTACACCACTTTAACTATAAAGCAACTAAACACATTGAAGTGCTATGCTTTAAAGTGTTAGCTACATATAAATGAATGTTAAGCTGGTGTGCCTGTGAAGTACGAATGAACTTTGAACTGGACATTTTGAAGGAGTTTGCCTTGAACTGTTCATTCCGCATCCTTCAAGAACATGCTTTAGCCCGGCCTGGTTGTCTGTTAAAATAACTGCATCCTGCACAGGGGGTTCTGTGGGCTGGCAGCACTGGGAAGAGTGCCTTGAATTACTCTAGCAACTCACTGGATAACTGGATTGGCATTGACCATACTTGTAAATGGAGCTCGTCTCTCTCCTTGTGTTGCCACAGTGTATGGCTGTAAGAAATAGTAGAGTGAAAGACTACAGAGAACACTTCAGGAAATTGCTGTACTGCCTATCCAATGCTTATGTGGTTTGTGAGGTGCTTTTCTTGCACCTTCATTTTTCATCACATTCTAACAATCCAGTAAAGTGGAATGTCTCATGGGGAACAATAACATGTATATTGAAATTTGAGTATAATCTGTGTACATGTCATTTGAAGATTTTTGGGAACTTGTTTATTTTGAATGTTACTTGCTTGTGCTTTCTAACACACTGTATTATAAATAATAAACTTCTAAGTCTACCCTTTTTTACTTGTATAGCAAATACTGTTTCAAGCAGCTGAAAAAATGTGCAGCATTTCGTGTACTGTATAGCATAACTTGTAAAAGCTGACATTTTATTCTCTAGTATAGAGAATTGTTTCCCATACACAATTATTAATACTTTATAATAAATATAAAGCACTTAAGAATATCAACTATGACGTTTTTAAGTCGTCTTTATATCTGCAGGATGAAATAGATGTTGTTTCTGGCCTTAAATCTGTATGCTGGAAATGCTTTTTTGCTTGCCCTCAAAGACAGACTGTTTTAAGCTTTAGGCCCAATACTTTGGGATATACCTTCTACTTAAAATGCATCTTTAGCATTTATTGTATAACTGAATAGAAAATGTGAGGAAGAAAGGCAGTTAAAGCAAATGATGAAAAGTAGTCTGAAGATCAGTTTTTATAAAGTCTATAGATTTAGAGGTGGGGAAAAAAGTTTAGGTTTAAACACTTTACTGTATCTGTCCTGTTGATTATCCTATAAACAGAAGGGAAAGCCACCAGCATATATTGAGTTTTACTGGCACATTGCATAAAACATTCATAGTATGAATAGCCAGGTAAGTTCTCAAGGCTACTGGAAGGCCTCATTTAATGGGTACTATTGTGCATGGTAAACTAGTGGGAATGGCAGTGGTAATAAGAAGGGTGGAAATGCTTTGATGATGCTTTGCAGCTAACTGAAAAGGACTGATACGTAGTGGGTGTCTTGATTCTGTAGGAAGCCTTATTTTGTATTCCAAGGATAAGCTGGAGTTCTCAAGAAACCCATGGAAACTGCCCTCTGGCTCATTCTTTGCATTTTGTGCTTCTCTGAACTGTAAAGGGAAGAAGTCTTGAGGTGGCTCTTCTAAACAAATGAAGTTCCCTGGCAAGACTTCTTTAAGTCCCAGACATCTTGTGCATCCTATACTGTCAATTCATTTTAAAGAAGGTGGGATTTCCCCTGGGGATTGGGTAGTAGGTGTAGTGGGGGCACAGGTAAGTCAACTAATCATCACAGAAAAGTGCTTAGCCTCTTCTGGTATAAGGTTTCTTGTTTTCTTGTAGATTTGCCTATTACAGGGCAAGTTCTTAAAGTTTTCTTCAAGAACTTTTGAGTAGACAAATAGGAACTGAAGCACAGTATTCTTACTCATAGTCACTGAATGTTAAAGCTGATCTAAGTTGTCACTTCTGTAATAGGGTATTGTCTTAGGCAGCAAAATTCCTAAGGTTTAGTATGCGTGTAGTTAAATACTGTAGTTCTTTATAACTATTTTGAAGTTTAATCTGATTTGATTTCCATAAGGGTAGTTTAAAGCTACAGATTAATTATCCTTTTAGTTGATTTGTAAACACAACTTCTGCTTGAGCTCTTTTTTTGAAACTTCACTGGATTTTGTTTCCACTTTGAATTCCAGTTTTGCTCTCCACCTTGCCTTACAAGTTGCTGCTGGTGAAAAGACCCGTTATCAACTGGTAAAAATGTGACTTTTTGTAGGAGTTAAACCCAGAAAATACCCAAAACCACAAAAAACCCAGCCTTTTACATTCAAAGGAAACTATCACTAGTCTAGCCTGACAGCTAGTCTTAGCTGCCACTCCAAGGTGCTTCACTGGGTGATGAGCATAATCTAGAGTGTGTTCCCATCACTCCTACAATTGCTTATATAAAATGAAAATCCAGTGCTTTGTCTGTCTTAATATGCTGATATCGATAAGAATAGGGAGAAAAAAGCAGAGATTACCTTGGTTGAGGTGGCATGTAACTGTTTATCCTACCTAATAATGGCTGTGGACCCCCTGCCTATGGCACTGGGACTTGCACTCATGTTGTCCAGGGACCCAATTTGTCCTGCAGTTTGCTTGCTGGACATGATGATGGGAAGGAAAGAACTTAGCTTAATTCTGCAGGAGTCTTTAACTAGGAATTAAGGAAAGCATCCTCTGACCTCCTCATAGAGGAGAAAGTACATAAATTAATTCCCAGAGTGAAGAAAATTGACTGTCATTGGCCCAAGTGCCATCATCTCTGAGCTTATCTATTCTGCTTTACAACTGCATCGCTGTGGGATCCTGTGCATGATGAGTCATGCTGTGTTAAATCACAGGGGCTGAATCTGCTGATGCCTCAAAATACCAGTTTGTTTCTTCTGCAGACTGCATCTTCAGCAAGTCATTGCAGCTTTTCAGAGTTAGTAAAATTACAAGTCCAGCAGCCACAAGTCAACAGATCCTGCTGCTTTTCTCCACCACAATTCAGTTATCCCAGTTAGATACAGCCAGTGCAGGGAACAGCCACCAGCTGCTAGGCAGCATAGCAAAGCCCTGCATTGTTTTAGTGGCTTACAGAAAAGCTGGTAGGAAGAAGCACTGTTTGCTGTGCCTTAGGAAGACAATAAGGCTTTTAAGAATTAGAATCATCCCTTAAAAGATCCTTGAGACAGCCTTGGGTGAGCTCCCTCAGCATGCAGGCAGGATTGTCTCTGATAACAGCCTGGATCTGTGTGAATGAGCAAATGGATTGTTTCTGCTAGAGATGAATAAATAGCTGTAATCATTCTGGACTGAAATAAAATGCAGCATGCACTTACAGGGCCCTGTCAGGGAGCAAAAGTGAGCTACTGTACTTGGTACCCAAGCAACAAAGCTGATCATGGGCAAATAGGGTACTTGTTATTTCCTAATGTGAAATTAACTCTTTGTGGCTTTCATTTTTAAGTACGCAGAGCTCCTAGTGAATCACCACTAAGTGGAATTGTATTATAACGTGTAAACAAAGCCTTGTCTCTGTGTGTACGTGTAAATATAAATCATATATATGTGTGTGTATATATATATTTCTCATTAAAAAGGGATCAGGTAATAAATTCTGCATGCAGCCCAGTTTGCTTTTTATGAGTACATTGAACTCTGCCTTAGGAAAAAGCATCCTGACCAGGAGCTGGTTTGAGTCTTGCAGTGGTGTAGCACTTGTCTGAGGAATGATGCTGGAAAAGGCAAATGGGTAAGCAGAGTTAATGGGTTTTGTTACAGGTGATCTCTGACAGAGCCTGGAACAGCACAGAGCAGTTGAGTTCCAGTCTGTTGTGCTGTGTGCTAGACAAAATATCATCTCATAAAGCCTTACAGATGCTGCTTCTGCTGCCAGTCCCAAGGAATGTTACTTCTAGTCCTTGTTCCCTTATTATGGAAATAAAACATGACTTGGGAATCTACTATCCTTCCTAATTTTCAAAGTCTACAACTTACAAGGTCCTGTAAGGTCAGGGTAGGCAATTGCTGTCTAAAATGGCCCAGTGGCAGAATTTAAATGGCACGCAGCAAGGCTCAGGAGCTCTGCCATCCTGTGAGGGCATCCATGATGCCATTCTAGGTCCCACCAAGACAGCAAATCAGCAGAGCCAAAAACATACAGCCTTGAAGATGGTTGAAACATTACCAGTTGCCTGTTTCCTGCCTCGGAGACAGGTCTTCCCACCTAGCAGGACACTTAACATGGTTGGGTAAAGAAAAAGCACTGCCTGCAACTACCTCAGACATTTGCTGACCTCTACTCTGGTGTTTGCCACCTGGAAGCTCTGCTTCCTCTACATGTGGGTTTTAGTTCCTGCCATTGCACTACCTTCTACAGGCTGTGAGGAAATTACTGTGCTGTATTCATCTTGACTATGTATACTGAAGGAAAGGGCGTTGCAGCTTCTGTGCTAGCAACCCAAATCTTCCATGCTGAATAATCGTACTGACCCCATCTCTTCTTGCTGCATCTCCCTGAATCCCGATGCACTAGAAGCCAGCAGAAGTTCTGGCTGTATGAACCAACTGCAGCTGTAAATGAAGAGAACAAGGAATGGAAAGGAGGAAGGAAGCCTGCTGTAATTTCCCAACATAAAGACTACTAAATAAAACAACAATTTCCTCAGGAAGGGATTATAGAGGATTATGTGTAAAGTCTCAGGTCTGAAGGGCTTAAAAATTCACCTTAGAATGGAAGTCTAATTAGAAGGCTACAGCTCTAAAAACAAATGGTTATTTTATATATCCCTTGGTATAGTTGTTTGGAAAAATACTGGTTTCTCTTTAGGAATAAAATAAATCGAACCATTCATTTAATTGAATCATATTTCAGATGAAGACTCAATACACAAGCTTCATTTTTTTTGAATTCACTTTGAAGTCTTTTGATTCCAGTTTGAAAGTGTGAACAACCTGAAGTAAAAGGAAAGTTTTCCATACCACCTTCAACCGTTTTTCTTCCAGACGCCTCCCAAATAGTTTTGACTAAATATTTTTTGCTAGGTTTATTTTTAAAGTTTTTATGAATTTTTTTATATAAATGGGTATTTGTACACCTGTAAAAGTACTGACTTACTGACAGGTAATGATGTTTCCTGAGGAGCAGGTGGATCTCATGGTTATGGTCCTTTCTACTGTTTAATTTAATCTAAAGAAGACAAAATAAGAAATATTAAGTCCTACCTAAGCAGCAGTTTCTATGGCTGCATGCTAGAGCTGCGCTATATGTGAAACCACCATTTGTGTCACAGTATGTGTTCTCACTTCCCAAGAAAGTAAAGTAGACCCAAAAAGAGGAAGGGATGGAAAAGAAAGACATAACTAGAGACACTGTTAGTAGCAGCTGTACAAACAGCCCTGTTGCACGCACAAGTCACTGTTTCTCACTGTCTCTCAAAGCCCTGCTCTGCTCTGGCCCCTCCAGGCTACCATGGGCTGATGCTTAGCGCCCAAAAGAGGTAGCAACAGTGTGGACCTTCCAGGGAAAAGCTTCCCCCATCTCCAGCTCATGCCACTTCTGCCTTTGCCTAGCTGCTTCATGGCTTGCAACCTCCCAGCCTTTAAGCTTGCACTGTGCAAGAGCTGGTAGCCTAAGAGAGCATTTTCAAATGAACCTGTGTTGCTGGAGTTGGGATCTCAAGTAAAGATCCTCTAGGCATGAACGCCTTGTGGAAGGGGATGCCAGCATCCTCGCTGCCTTCAGACACTTACTTTCATTTGCTGCTAGATGTGGTAATCCATGATCCAGAGAAACTAACCAAAACAGAGTCTCTGACTGAAATATTTCACAGTTGCAAAGAGTATATTGCAGATCTCAGACTTCCTGGTAATGTTTCCTTTTTATCTTCATGTGTGTGAGAGACTTGAGCTTCCAGAGTTCAACTGTTAGTTAAAGTCTCTGGATATCGCTTTTTCAGTTGGATTCATCTAAACTTCCAGTGTTTGTATTTGGCAGCACACAGTGTTAGCACCTCTGCCTTCAGCAGAACAAGTAGGTTCACTCTGCATTGAGGACCTTACGGTCTTCCCATGTCAGGTCTGTCATCTCTGAGCTGTGCAGCGTGTAAGAAATCTGTCGAGATCTGTAAGGTAATTACTTTCTGTTCTCACTGAATATTTTTCTCTGGGAGTAACCTTAGCTCCAGTGTACTTGTGCATCATGAATTCCTTCAATAGTAAACCTGGCAATGCACACACACCGAACTAACTGTATTGTGGAAAGCGGCTAATATTGCATCACTGCACAATCTCTGGCAAAACGGAATGCTCTGCGAGTACAGACTTGCTGACCTGTGTGACATGTGATGTGTTGATGTGTTGGACTCAAGATACGTGTCCAAAGTTGCAAAGGCACTGGGCAGGAGATGTAGAGATGATCCTGTGGAAGCTTGGTACATTTCTAGTTGAAGCACCAGTAGCTGATTATGCTTAGAGAGACTGGTTTAATAGCTTTAACTGGTGCTCAATAAAACCTGACGTGAGAGCAGAACTCAGGAACACTGAGGTCCATTAGATCCCACTTTGTTTATCCTCTTGCTGTAGATGGAGTCCAGAGGGTCAATAGTGTATTTTACACCTTTTTTTGTCCCAGAAATTGCAATATAGCTTTCCTCATCCTGACTCTTCTCCTTGCCCAGGGAAACCTTGGGACTTAAGCGCTCCCTACAGTCCCTGGCTGCTCTTGGGTCACTGGGAGTGAATTCAGTGGCTTTCCTGGCGTCCTCCCTGTAGAGTGAAGGGCCAGGCTACAGGAGCAGGCAGTTTGTGTGTAGGGCAGCTGCACTTTGAGTAAGATTTCTACCCCACCGCAGAAGATCAGGATGTCACTTAGAAGGGGAAAAGTTATTTTTACAGTGCTGTCTCCTCAAGCCCTACCTAAATAACAGATTTCTTGGCTTAACCTTTACTTCATACCAATACAGAGCAGAAGACCATGTGCTGATCACTGCCCTTTCGAATAACAAATCCATATTTTTATTACATCAGGATTTCTATGAAGATTGCAGGCACTGACTAGTTACTGAGAAACCATTCTGCCCTGCCTACTATTTCTAGGAGAAAAGTATTTGGATTCTGTGTTAAGGTGCATGTTAAGGATTGCGCAAGCTCTGCAAACAGATGAGAAAAGACAGACAACATTTTTGGCCCAGTAACCCCAATCTGGTCTTCATTCAGCTCCTCTGCCCCTGGCAATAGCTGCAGACTTTGCTCTTGTTCAGTGCCAGATTTTCCCTCCTGATGCTGGAAACCCTGGGTACTTTCTATTGATGGCACCAGTTTGTTTGCAGAGGCGGCTCGATGTGTCCTATGTACACACTTACATACACATTAGAAAAAACCTTCTTTTCCAGGCCGTTCAGGTCGTGAATGTCCTTTTCAGCAACTATTTTTGGCTTCAGTATTTGAAAGCAAATATTCTGTGTGTGGCCAGAGTGACCCATCAGCTGTTTATGTGATCTGATAAAGAAGGTGAGCTGATGACAGGAAGTGATCAGACCCTGGGACAGTGTCCTCCTCGCAAGGCAAACCACTGGCATGTGGTGCTTCCAGCATTTACTGGCTCCCTTCTCTTCAGCCTTAAGAAAATCAAAGCAAGCTCTGCCTTCCAAGGTCACGTCTTGTGTTTAACAAAATGTGGCACTTGCACAAGGCCATCTGAACCTTTGAAGACCTAAGAATTAGAAACAAATTAGCTTGGGAATACCTTGATCGAAAACCTCACAAGCCCAGCTGCTCATTTTGGAGTTGACCAGAACCCACCCTCTTGGGTGTAAAACCACAGTGAGGGCAGATATGAAAAACCACCCGAACTCGAGACCTACTGGGCAATCTCTGGACGCTTTTGGTTAAAATAGGATAGTAAAAGGAATCCAGGTGAGAAACCCTTTTCTTTGGTAGTAAAGGTCAAACCACAATCCTTATGGGATGGACACAATAAGAGTCCAGTCCTATCCTCATTACAGACCAATATCTGGAGGGAGAAAAACACCTTCAGGTGGTGAAAGCAGTACACAGGTGGCCTGTGTGTGGTCCCTGCTTGCTGCTCTCCCAGGCACGCTGGTACTGTGCATGTATCCTGATGGCTTCTAACGTTATCTTCATCTAAAATCCTGCTTTCTAACTGCAGGCACAATGGTTATTTTGTGGTTAATGATTAAGACTAAGACGTTCTTCTGGGACCCATGACTTTGCTTGGAGGCATTGGCTTGTTCATTAACACACATTTAAAACCAGATATCAAAGGCTTTCTGTGAAAGGCAGCGAGTGTGGTTTTGACCCAAAACTATAAGACTCTTTTTCTCTTAGGGAGGGAATTAGTTCACCTCCCACAAGTGAGAATAGCAAGTTTGCAGACTGCCTTCTGAGGGCATTTTCTCAAAATCCTCCAGTCTTTTGCATCACTTAGGAAAATGTGTGCATTAGGGACAGGGTGGTACAACACAGGGCTCTGAAAGAGATTGGGATGGGGAGAGGGAGCACCTCTGAGATGTCAGTCAGACTAGAGCACCCTCCAGTCCCCTTGCAAAGCCTTAAAAAAACCCAATAGGCAAAAAGGTACCATTTCCCCTTTAAACAGCCTGGAGACCAGGATGAAAGAGCCTAATCTTAGGTAAACAAAGCAAAACTATTACCTGAATTGGATAACAACCTGGGGCACCAATAGCAGTAGTTAATTCTAAAAAGTAAAGATCTTTATATAGCTGGGAGCATGAGGCTGACTGGGATGCCGGGGGAGCTTGTTTTTCCACTGCAAACCAGTTTAACCTGTGTCCCCATTACCGAGCCTCTTGAGCAACAGGGGAGTGTGAAGCATGTGGCAGATTAGCTCCAGTTTGAGCTAAATTTCAGAGCTTGTCTGGAACAGGTCTAAAACCACCAAGTTCTTGAGCATAGACTTCCAGCTGTGTGATGGTGAGCACCAAATATTTCTACAGAGTAAAACATATTTTACAATAAGGTATTACTCAACTGGTGGTGATTTGGGCAGATTACTACATCGCCTGAATTTGGTATCTGGTCAGCTGGGTTTTATTTCATTTGTGTTTTAGAAACTCCTTAGGCATGGAAGTCCTTTGAAACATTTCTCCGTTATCCAAATGCTTCAGGAAAACAGTTTTTCTCTGTTTTGATGATATTATCTGGGGAGCACATTTTCCTGTTTCATTCCTGCTTGGGGTGAAAGGTGAATCCTTTCTCCCTGGTTTTAAAAAAATGGAGGTTGTGGTGGTAGGAAAGATGACCTGACTTTATAAAATACTGTAGAGGGAGCTAAATCTCAGGGAGATTTAGCACTTCCATAAAGAAGTCCAGCTCTTACCAGAAGAAAGCCAAAGTCATCACCTAATGAGTTTCCTTGGCAGCTCATGTGAAATTAGAGATGAATTTAGAATGAATCTTGGAGCAATATTGTAAAAATGGATGCTGTGAAGGTCAGAAAGGAGTTAGAGAACAAGATCTCCCCTTCCCAGAGGGATTTTCCTAGGGAGGATTTGTTGGAAGGGGAAATGCAAAAGAAATGACATTACTCTGCCTCCCTGAAGGCATTCTGCTGCTGAGGTTCTGGATGGTTGCTGTACCGCTAAACAGTGGTACAAAAACGAAACACTGTGGTATTTTTTCATTTACAAGTAAAGATTTATTCCAGTTAAAAAGTCCATGGTACTATTAAGCAAATGCTTTGGAATATGTCTCTCTGACTAGTTGGTCTTCAAGCTGCTGGGACTGGGTTTTTGAACTAGCTGCTCTCTCAAAGTATTTCACACTCTGGGGCTGGAGGGGTTTGCTTCCCATCCACAGCTGTTCATATAGCATGAACCCTGTGTACATGCTGCTGTCTGCACCAGCTGAATACATTCCAAGACTCTTCTTATCAGTACTTCTTTAATGCTCCCCTAAATGTATTTTTCCAGCTGTCACTCTTGCTTAACTGGAAAAAAAAAAAAGTGTTAGATTGATACCCTTCAAGATAAGGCTCCAAGAAACATTCGCAGGCTTCTTTTGGGTGAGAATAAGAAAAATTCAGTGTGTGTTAGGGTTGCTGAGGTGCTAGAGCAGGGGTGGGGGAGACAGAATCCAGTGGGAGCCCTGTGCCTGGCAGCATACACTGAGTGCAGAAAAGGTACAAGCTACCCCACGGAGCTCTGCCCATGCAAACCAAACCTGTCCCACACGTGAGAAACTCAGTTGTCATTCAGTTCACAAAATAGGCTAAATTTGGTGCTTTTCCCCTCCATACCTGCTCTGCCTATGGGGTTTGCTGTGGTAAGGGAAGAGCTGCGATTTTTGGCTCATAGTGCTGTAATTGTCTGGAGATCACAAAGGGCCGTCCCCAAGCCAACACTCTGCTTTGAAGCTAGATGCTGGGTTATCTTCCTAGTGCGTCAGAGCAAAAGCCCCAGCCAGGTCTGTAATGTCTCTGCAGGCTTCACTTTATGGACTAGAAAGTTTCTATACTACTAAAAAGACATTACAAAAATAGGATGCCTGGACCACAGATGTCTTCTGTGGTTGTGTCAGATGCATAAAAATGGGAGTTCTGGAGTTCAGTGAGGCTTGAGTTTTCCAGGATACAGTCAGGCTTTGAGGAAAATTAGATGCCTTTCAGATACCAGTCTGGATCTTCAACTGCTGGGGCACCAGAAAGCATGCAGCGAGTTTAATTTTGTCTCTCACTCTTGCCCAGCTGTGCTTGGATAGCAAACCCATCCCTGCAGGGCCAGGACTAGCTCCAGGAGGTGAAACAGAAGGTTCATTCCCAGGGCACTGTGGGCCATGGGCTGAGAGAACAAGTGTCTTTCTCGTCAAAGCGTAGTTTTTCCTACCATGTCCTTATCCTCATTATGACCACTGCAAGATATTGCTTGAGCCAGAAGTTGGGTGGTGCATGTATTCCGGTCAGGAATTCTTACCCTCTAGCTGGAGGATATGTTGTGTTTGTTGTTTGACTTCCACTGTGCTCTCTGTAGCCTGAAAGTGCCAAGCAGAGGGGGCTGAAGAGGTGCCAACAGTCACAAGGTGCTGGGTTTCCCCTGCGTCAGCCAGAAAAGGAAGCTGCTGGGAGTGAGCACGAGATCCTTGTGCTTGCTGGGACTGAAAGCCATGCTCTGCTCACACAGAGGTGCTCATGAGGTGCCTGCAGATTCTCAGCAGGGAAAGCTGATCCTCAGCTCTCATTAGCTTTCACACTAGTGGGGGGCATGTGGGGAGAGAGGACTACAGACAAAACAAGGTGGCTCATTGCCTTTGGTCCCTGTGCAAAATCCCAGAGACGGTTTCTCCAGCAGATGCAACTGCATCCTTCACCCACTCAAAGGGGCCATGTGGGCTGTGAGCTGTGTGGTCGGGAACGCCTCTGGGGTCTTGGTGGAACAGCATGAGTGGTCTGGCAAAGGTCCAGCAGTGTGTTGAGTGTGAGAAAGGCAGGGGAGGTGCCTGGGCTTGATGCACAATGCATGTTCAGGGCAGCTCCTTTTTGGTTTTGCTCTCAACTGTGGAGACATGTCTGGGAAGCAGGACTTGCACTACATGAAGAACGGGCAGGCAGGGAAGGGGAGAGGCAGGTGTCTGCTGCAGAAGCAGCTTGGAGAGGGGGAGGGAGGGAAAGGTGGAGGTTAGCAGGCACCAAAGCAGATGGGAGCTCCTGGAGAGGAGACAGTGGCACGTGTGGGCAGATTAACCAGCTGAGCTAATCAGAGGCCACTCAGTCCTGCACATATGTGCCTAGGGATGGCTGCCAACACCTCTGAAATGACTTCTGCTTGGCCAGCAGCTGAAAGAAGGTGCTGTCCAAGGGTGGTAAATTTGTGTCTATCTGAATTTTTCTCCCACCAGCCAAGCCTTGGTTGCAGACTATCCTGGATGGGACCAAGATTTATATGCCAGAGCCCTCTAAGCATTCAGTGGTACAGCCTGACTGCCTTCAGAGTCCTTCCCACCAGGTGAATGTCAGTGTAGGACTAGAAACTGTGGCTTAGGGAACTTGAAACTAAATGTTAAACTCGTCAGGCCCTGAAATTCATCTCTAGAGTTGAATCTGAGTTTTGCCATAGTCTGGGGAGGTCTAGCATGTCCAGCTCTGAGCGTAGAACAAATGGGACCCAAGTATGTGTCCTGGTGTGCTTGAACTAGATGTGTTGCTTCAAGTCCATTCGCATGGTGTTTTGCTAGCGCTACACAAACAGTAATTAAAGAACATGTCTTTGTCCAGCAAAGCAACTGTACATTGATTTGATGCAAATCTGCTGACATCTGCATGAGAGCCTGGCACTACAAAGCTGGGAGAGAAGCTTGGAAGTACAAACCCTGCAAAAAAAGGAGTAATCCCAGGTAATTAAGACCTATCACTAAAGCCACCCAGACCAAATGCAAGAGCCTTTGTATTTCTATTCTGTACTGGTATCGCCTTTGGGCTCTTCCAAGTCACTGCATCTTTCCTGGGACTCTCTGGCTGGTCACAGGAATTTTTCCTGCTACTTCTGTAGGGCATTCTGCTTTACGATCCAAAGAACAGTATCTCCTGTAGTTACTAGAGATAGGCAGGAGAAGCTGTGTAAGGAATTGGGCCTGCAGTTAACTTTCAGAGCACACCCAGCCCACTTGAACATGGCCCACAGCCAGGACAAGTGATTGCATAGAAATGCATCTCCAATTCATGTTAGTAGCTCAAAACCTCAAGTTGCCAGAGGCAAATTAGTGAAGATTTGAGAGTTTAAGAGGTAAAATTATCTTAACAGTTTAACTGTATAAACACACTGACTCATTATATTGAGGGTGGAATTACTGCCTCCTGAGCAGCATATTCACCTGCAGGCCAGTGACTGGCTTCTTCTCTGCACATTTCCCTTGAGATGGGGAAATCTGTAAGAGCAGGAAATGCAGGTTATGGCTCTGTGGTTTGATAGCACTTTGCTCTAGTAATGTTCTCCTGGTAGGATTTACAGAGCTATTTGCCCATCTGTCTGCACTCCTGTACATATTTATTTATTTAAATATTTTAATTTTTTTATTTATTAATATGCTAATATGTATATATATATACATACTATGTATTTATTTATAAGCCATCTTTTGCTTCCTCGACTCAGCATTGCTTGGTTCCACCTGGAGTCGGACCTGTTGCCCATGTGCTCTTCATGTGAAGGCAGCATAGCAAAGGGCTTGATCAGCTTCCATATACAATGTTTGGGAGAGGAAAATCCTGCACTGAGGAGACCTGAGTAAGTGGCACGTCCTTAAAGAGGGCAGAGAAAGCGTCTGCTCCGGGGGCAGTGGCAGTCAGTGTGGCAGACATCCTGTGACTGGAATGGGATGCTGCTGCTCTGTCTGGACAACTTTGGAAAGCCTGGAATATGGTCATGGATGAAAGGAAGGAAACCCCAAAGCCAACCAAACCACATGGAACCTCTGCAGGGAAGAGAGGACAGAGAATCATAGAATGGTTTGGGTTGGAAGGAACCTTAAAGATTGTCCAGTTCCAACTCCACTGCCATGAGCAGGGACACCTCCCACTAGATCAGGCTGATCAAGGCCCCACCCAACACCTCCAGGGATGGGGCATCCACAGCTTCCCTGGGCAACCTGTTCCAGTGCCTCTCCACCCTCACAGTGAAGTCTTCCTAATGTCTAATCTAAATCTTCCCTGTTCCAGTTTAAAGCCATTCCCCCTTGTCCTGTCACTACATGACCTTGTAAAAAGTCCCTCCCCAGCTTCCTTGTAGGCCTCCTTCAGGTACTGGAAGGCCACTACAAGGTTTCCCCAGAGCCTTCTCTTCTCCAGGTAGAACATCCCCAACTCTCTCAACTTGTCCTCATAGCAGACGTGCTCCAGTATTCTGATCATCCTTGTAGCCCTCCTCTGGACCTGTTCCAACAGTTTCATATCTTTCTTATGTTAGAGTTTCCAGAACTAGACACAGTACTCCAGGTGAGGTCTCACAAGAACAGATGGGCAGAATCACCTCCCTCGACCTGCTGGCCACGCTTCTTTTGATGCAGCCCAGGATACGGTTGACCATCTGGGCTGCGAGCATGCATTGCTAGCTCATGTTGAGCTTCTGATCAATGATCACCCCCAAGTCCTTCTCTGCAGGGCAGCTTTCAGTCACATCATCCCCCATTTTGCACTGAAACCACAGATTGCCCCAACCCAGGTGTAGGACCTTGCACTTGGTCTTGTCAAACCTCAGGATGTTCACACAGGCCCATATCTCCAGCTTGTCCAGGTCCCTCTGGATGACATCCCATCCTTCCGATGTGGCAACTGCACCACTCGGCTTGGTGTCATCTGCAAACTCGCTGAGGGTGCACTCAATCTTGCTATTTGTATCAACAATGAAACCATTAAACAGCACTGGTCCCAATATGGACCCCTGAGGAACACCACAGCAATTCCTTTCTGTTCTGTCCTTGCAGCTCAGCGATGCTGCTTACCTGGAGAGATTCTACCACCCAGGAGCCACCCTCCACCTCCTGCAATCATCCTGAGTCATTATGCACTCCCACTGCTTTGCCTGGGCTTTGCACGCCAGATGGTTGAATACTGGCTTCTCTGGGACACCTCGTCCCAACTTGAACATCACCACCAGCCTGCAGTGCATTGCAGCCTTCCTCCAGCCTTCATCCTTCAAGCTTCATTATTTCTGCCTTCACAGGACTAGGGAGTCAGATCTGCATTGCAACCCAAGTCATTTTGTAGGGCAAGCAGACACGAGAGGAGCATCCATTTCAACACTAGCACTACCTCCTCTCTCCCCTTTCCTGCTGACCTCCTTTTACTTGCTTCCCACACCAGAATAAGCCATTATGACCTAAATCACTCCCTTTTTTTCGGTTGTAATCTATGCAAAACCCATCCACACATTTAACAGATTCCTCAGAAGGTGAAACCTTACATGTCTTGTGTTTTGGGCAAAGGAGTAGGATTTTTAATCGATGCCACTAAGAAAAAAAATGTGAAATAAAGGAAAAACTGGAGTTCCAACCCACACCTACCTGCAGGTGAGGCAAAGATTGGCTCTCATATGAGGGAATTCGCTACTTTGAAAGCCTAGGAAATCAGTCAGAAGATATGCTGGGAATACAGGAAATTACAAATGGGTCTTTCTTATCAGATCAGGACAAGGAGACAGGTGAGAATAAATTTTAAACTGGGAAAAGTTTTTTTTTTTAATTTATTTATCCCTTCGAAATGCAGTGAAACATGCCCCAAGATTTCCCAAAAGCCAAAATACTTCAGGATTCACAAAAAGACTAAATGGATATGGACAGCAAGAATAATACAAAATAATTTATATTTGTTACATAAATTATACAATATTATTATATTACTTATAGAATATTTATATATTAATTTATTATATATCATATCTCCTTCCCTGGAGCTCTTATCTTTAAGATGCAATTTCAAACCCCACCCCTATAAAGTCCTGTCTTCCCGCAGATCCTATCTGAGAAGCGTGCTGGGAGCAGAAAAGATCTGCTACCATGAATATCACACAGATGGTCCCCAAGGATGCAGGGTGGGGATTTTTTGTTGATAAAATGAGGGATGCCTGTATTGACATGCAGCTCTTTGTCCACTGTGTGGGCACATAGGGCAAGGCTATGTGATAGAGTCATTGCCTTTGTAGTATTCTGCAGCTCTTCAGGCCCTTTGAAAGGCCTTTGAGCTCGCTCAGGGTGACCCTGACTTCCCCAAGCACAGTGTTTCTGGAGTATTTGTCAAGCCATTGAATTGTGGGAGAGAGGGAAAAAGTGCATCCATGGAGGTGAGGCGCAGATTGGAGCTGCACCACAAGCACATCCACATGGACCACAGCTGAACCTCATTCAAGGGGGACTACCTGCCTTTAGGGCCCGTTTTCATGTCTCCATCTCACCCTTAGGCTTTTGAGGGAGTCAGGATTGGGTTATCGTGGTAGCAAAGAAGACCCATTCCAAAAACTAAAACTCAGATGCCTTCTTTTGGTGGCATCACCTGAAGAACACTCTTCTGTTATGCTTCCACCTCTGCAAATGTCCTGCTGCTTTTGGTCATCTGCCTACTGGAACATCAAGTGGCATTACCTTGCCCTGTCCCCTTTCCTGGACTAGCTGCAACAGTCTGTGTGAAGCCTGTGGTCCCTTTGGTCTTGCTGAGTCCTGCCCTTTCTCCATGCAAAGTTTGCTCCGTGACAGGGCTAGCCAGAAGAGCGGACAGGTGCTGGAATCCCCTTGCACAAGGGCATGTCCTCTGCCACCTGCCCTTACTTGCTTCATGGCAGCTTGGTGCTGTCACTGCATGTGCTCACACATGGTTTCATTCCCCTTTTTCTGTCCCTCCTCTACAGCTGTTTCTCCAGCATGTGGGTCTCCAGCACATGGCCATTTCTCATGTTTGGTCTAAGATCCCCTGGCTTTGCTGTTTGTTACCACAAGAAAATTTAATGACTTGATGGCCAAGTCAAAGGGGCTTTGAAGTCATGTGTAACCAGACACTTGTCAAGGAATATGAGATCTGTAGCAACACATGGAAATCACCATTCAGCTTCAGACTTAGAAAACATCTAGTCCACAGATATCTTTTGAAATAGGTATTGCTGGCTGCTCCTGGGAGGAAGCAAAACCTGCCCGAGACCATTGAAGGATTATGGGCACCCGGGAAAGCCATCTGTCCCTGGCTGATTACACCTCTTGCTACCCCCTCAGGACCTGTGAGCTTGTGCCAGTTCTGCAGTACTGGTTTGTCTTTATCCTGCTGTTAGTGCAAATCCAGATTTCTGGGTGATCCACTTCCCCGTGCCTCCAGCTGAGTTCCTGGGCACTATGGTATAATTTGGCAAGAGGTTCAAAGTATGAAGACTTCAGCCTCATGCCCCTTCTTCCTGCTGGCTATGGTGTCTGCACTGCAAATAGTCGGTTGGAAAATAACCTGCCTGTTGTGGATTTCACCAGTAATGTCTTCATTGCTGTCCCCTCAGCACACATTTCAAATCCATCCCCAACCAGAGGATGTTTCTCAGCTTTCTGTTGCCAAGGCATAGTGTATATTTAAAATCCCTGGACATTTACAGGTACATCTGCAGCTAGGCCCAAACTAGCTTTAGATGAGGCAAGTCAGAAAAAAACAAGTGACAGTAACAAATAGTTAGGAAAGATAAGCTCATGGTAGTTGTGGGCTGGACTGCCCACCATGTTATTGCCGTTAGAGCTAGCTCTGCCTTGCCTGCGCTGTGTGCTCTCCTTCAGCTCACTCCCTGCAGTGCCGTGCATTTGTGCCCCAAGCCTCAGTTTCTGTGCCGCATCCTGCTGCCGGACTGAGCAGCCAAGTATATTCCTGCAGAGAATGCCTGTGGCAAAGGACGGGAGAACACAGGACACGGGGGAACACAGATTTCAGGGAAATCAAAAGCCCCTTTGCACCAATACTGCAGAGCCCCAAACCAAAATGCCAGAGAAATTAGTGGGACACCCCTTCGAAAGCTGAAGTGTGTTAGGGCTTCTAGGCTTTCTGATTCTTACGGCTGCTGCTGATGGTAATTGGCAATCTTGGCCTTATTCATGTTGTCAAAGGGTCAGACTCCCAGTTGCCTGTACTCTGAGACAATTAACCACCCCTGTGTTCCTCAGAGACCTAAGAGAAAATGTGTCCAGCAGCCATTATGCTTTTCTTCTCCGGTCAAAACACACTTCTTTGTCTGCTGAGCTAGCACCCTGTCTGATCAGCTTCAGGGTGTTGTTGTACACCTTGCCATCCTGCAGGGAGCAGACAAAGTGGTCCCGAAAGTCTGGCCTGCTGCAGTTCTTCACCACCTGGCTTTGCCCCCTCTGGACCACACACTGAAGCCCGAGGATGTGGGGCAGGACCTGCCCCAGCATTCAGACCTTGACAGCAGACTCAGCACACCCATGTCTGGGGAGCCCCTGGGCCTCCAGGCCAGTCAAAAGCAGCTCACATCACTCTCTGTGGTTAAGCAGGGACAACTTCATTGTGCTCCAAGAGTGGGGCAGGAGCCTCAAACCACTGCTCCTGCTGCTGGAGGGGGAGACTAGGCAGGTGTATGTCCAGCTCAGTTCATAACACCTCCACCTAAGGAAATTGAGGACAAGAGGAAAAGGGAGATATCCATCTTTTACAGCCTGGTACTGTTCAACTTCCCTCCTGTTCCTACAAAGGTAGGAAGAGAAGAAGGTGTATTTAAACTTGGTGCTTTTGCAGTAGCACTAGGGAACCCATGAGGACTTTTGTGGTACCACCAGTGCACCACATGCACCCCTCTCCTGGCAGGTCAGCTCTGTGGCGTAGCACAGACATCTAGTCCTGGTTCCAACCTTGGGGAAGAAAGAGCTGGGAAGAGACTGGTTTCAGTTAGGAACGACGTGTAAGTTCAGGCTGGACAGTGAGTGAAATACAGAGCAAAGCCCAGCAGCTGTGCTGCAACAAGGAGAGCAAGGAAAGCATGCAGTCATGCAGGACAGTGTCTCTTTCAGCTTTTTATTTTTCTCCTCTTACCGTGCTTTTCTTTCTGGTGTTAGCTCCTCTCTTAATTAGAAAGGAGCAGCTGCAACCCTCTAAGTACATAGCAGCTGCCAGTGGTATTTTGGCGTTGTCTCCTCTCTCCTGCCGCTGAGCCACCTTTCCCACTGCCAAAGTGTCGTGCACAAGGACTGCATGCCTGGGCTTCCTCTTCTCCCAGTGAGCCCTGCCAGCTGCGGGAAAATCAGCCGGAACTTGAGGAATTCATTTTACTGGAAACCACATCCAGTAGCAGAGCCTGAAGCACAGGCTGAAGGTGGAGAAGAAACTGAGTTTCTTCAGCCATTGGAGAGGGAGGTTTGTACTTGCCTCTTTTTCAGTAAAAACTTAAGAGATTAATATAGGTGAAGCAAATAGAAGGCAAACTTTTGATTAAGTGAGAGGAGAGGTTTTTGCAGCAATATCCCAGTATTTTCACTTCCATTAGCAATGGGCTTCATAAGCTCTGCAATTCTCCTTAACACACCTGGCGTTAAGGTCTCTGTTGCACATTAATACTTATCATCTGCTGTATTTTACTTGCAGTCAGAAGAGCTGAAGAATCCCAGAATTATTTATTCAGGTCTAAATCTGAATTATCCCTCCAAAACTTACCCAGGCTGCTTCTGGTACGCTCTGGGGGCTGAAGGACGATGGAGGATAGGAACTGGATTCACAGGTGCTGTTGGTGGGCTGCAATACCTGTAAAATCATGGCATTTTTCACAGTATTCTAGTTGAGAAACTGGCTACCACTGGCCTGGACAGGCACACATTCTCCTGGGTGGAAAACCAGTTGGATGGCCGGGCCCAGAGAGTGGTGGGAAATGGAGTTAACTCCAGCTGAAGGCCAGTTACAAGTGGAGTTCCCCAGGGCTCAGTGCTGGGTCCAGCCCTGTTCAATGTCTTTATCAATGACCTGGATGAAGGCATTGAGTGCACCCTTAGCAAGTTTGCAGACAACACTAAGCTGGGAGGTAGTGTTGATCTGCTGGAGGGTAGGGAGGCTCTGCAAAGGGATCTGAACAGGCTGGACCGCTGGGCAGAGTACAATGGCATGAGGTTTAACAAGGCCAAATGCCGGGTCCTGCACTTGTGGCACAACAACCCTGTGCAGTGCTACAGACTAGGAGAAGTCTGTCTAGAAAGCTGCCTGGAGGAGAAGGACCTGCGGGTGTTGGTTGACAGTGACTGAACATGAGCCAGCAGTGTGCCCAGGTGGCCAAGGAGGCCAGTGGCATTTTGACTTCTATCAGAAACAGCATGACCAGCAGGTCCAGGGAGGTTATCCTGCCCCTGTACTTGGCACTAGTGAGACCGCTCCTTGAATACCGTGTTCAGTTCGGGGCCCCTCACCACAAGAAGGATGTTGAGGCTCTGGAGAGAGTACAGAGAAGAGCAACAAAGCTGGTGAAGGGGCTGGAGAGCAAGTCTTACATGGAGCAGATGAGGGAGCTGGGGTTGTTTAGCCTCAGAAGAGGAGGCTGAAGGGAGACCTCATTGTTCTTTACAACTACCTGAAAGGAGGTTGTAGAGAGGAGGGAGCAGGCCTCTTCTCCCAAGTGACAAGGTACAGGAAGAGAGGAAATGGCCTCAAGCTCCGCCAGGGGAGGTTCAGACTGGATATTAGAAAGAAATTTTTCACAGAAAGGGTCATCGGGCACTGGAACAACCTGCCCAGGGAGGTGGTTGAGTCACCATCCCTGGAGGTGTTTAAAAGACAGGTAGACGGGGTGCTCAAGGACATGGTTTAGTGGCAGACAGGAATGGTTGGACTCGATGCTCCAAGAGGTCTTGTCCAACCTTGTGATTCTATGACTCTACTGTACTCTGCTGTACTGTACTGTACTCTACTCTACTCTACTCTACTCTACTCTACTCTACTCTACTCTGCTCTACTTTTGCTTCTATCTCCATTTCTTTCAGCCAGTCTCTTGCTTTGTATGTTTTCTTGTCACAGGTTTTTGGGTCTTATTTTATGCCACACTGCCAGCCAGTCTATTGCTTGACTTTGTGGGGTTTCTGAAAATGAGGACAGCTCTTGACTTTGCCTTAATCTGAGTGTACTTACCTTGGTACCTGCATTGTTCCTCTTAGCAGTATCATACAGAAAGGGTTGCATTTTTTCCCTACAAATGTAATTTTTCTGTCTTTCTCCTAACCCAACCTTCACTGTGGCATCTCTTCTCTGTGAGAATAAAGAAAAGTTGAGTAAGTGCTATCCTGCTTGGATATGGTGACATTTGGAAATGATGATGAGGGTCTTGGAGTGGGATTTTTATTTGGTACTTTGTGAAAACCTCTAGAGAGCCCAGAGTTTAAAAAATCATGAGGACCCTGCCTCTGGAATAAGATTTTTTGGATAGGATACCCCAACAATTAGTGCAGTGGATGAAGACATTTCGGTCACGCAGTCTTATGCTTGCATCTGCAGTAGTTCGTGCATAGCCTTGCCCTGGAAGGAAGTTCAGCAACCTGCTTGCAATAAAAATACATACTGGAGCAGTCTAGCAAGCTGTGCTCAGATGACATGCAGGCCTGATGCTTCTGGAAAAGAAAAGTGGGGCAAGCCTTAGGAGAGGAGAGGAGAGGAGAGGAGAGGAGAGGAGAGGAGAGGAGAGGAGAGGAGAGGAGAGGAGAGGAGAGGAGAGGAGAGGAGAGGAGAGGAGAGGAGAGGAGAGGAGAGGAGAGGAGAGGAGAGGAGAGGAGAGGAGAGGAGAGGAGAGGAGAGGAGAGGAGAGGAGAGGAGAGGAGAGGAGAGGAGAGGAGAGGAGAGGAGAGGACAGATATTGTACTTTATTTATTTTTTCTTTTGTAAAAGCTGTTCAAGCAGAGTGGGATTGCTGAGGCTGGGTGATAGGAGGCTGGAAAGAACTGCAGAAAGCAAGGAAGAGTTGGTGATGGGACATGAGATAATAGCTGGTCTGGAGAGAACAGAGGAAGCTGTGCTTTTGTGTCTGGCCTCATGAAGAAGCAGACGGATCGTAGCAATGGCTATATGAGCAGGACATTCTTGTGGGGTTCTGTAACATGTACTTTGTTGCTTTCCCTTGCAGGTAACACCCGGGAGAGGTGACCTGCCCCCATTACCCACCTTTTGTCTTCTTTCACATAGAGACAACTAAACTTTAACAAGAGGAACCTCCTACTTCGCTGTTTTGGATCAGGTAACGGAGAGCTTGGACATGCAGCATGCCACAGAGTGACTATGACAGAAATAGCAGGAGCTGGAAGAACGTTGTTTAGGTCCTGTCCAGGGCGGAACATGCTTGTTGAGAGTAAAGAGTAGTGGAAATGCAGGCTCCCAGCAGCTGTTGAGCATTGTTATAGAATCACAGAATGGTCAAGGTTAACAGGAACCTTTGGAGATGATCTAGTCCAACTCCCCTGCTAAAGCAGGTTCACCTACAGCTGGTTGCACAGAAACATGTCCAGGTGGGTTTTGAATATCTCCAGATATGGAGTTCCAGTGTTCTTCCACCTTCACAGGAAAGTTCCTCCTTATGATCAGGTGGAACTTCCTGTGCTCCAATTTGTGCCCATTATCCCTTGTCCTGTTGCTGGGCACCTTTGGAAAGAGTCTGGCCCCATCCTCTTTGCATTTGCGTTTTAGGTATTCATAAGCATTGATCCCTTCTCAGTCTTCTAAAGGCTAAACAGACCCAGGCCTCATCCTTCCCTCATAAGAGAAATGCTCCAGTCCCCTGATGATCTTTGTGGCCCTCTGCTGGACTCTGTCTGGTGGCTCCTTGTCTTTCTGGGGAGCCCAGAACTGGACACAGCACTGCAGAAGTGGCCTCCCTAGGACAGAGTAGAGGGGGAGGATAACCTCCCTTGACCTGCTGGACACACTCTTCTCAATGCACCCCAGGATGCCACTGAATTTCTTGACCATGAGGGCACATTTCTGGCTCCTGGTTGACTCATTATCCACCAGAACTCCCAGGTACTTCTCCACAGAGCTGCTTTCCAGCAGGTCATCCCCCAACCTGTACTGGTGCATGGAGTTTTTCCTCCCAGGGTGCAGGACTCTACACTTGCCTTTGTTGAACTTCATTATGTTCCAACTTCCCAGCCTGTCCAGGTCTCACTGAATGGCAGCACAGCCTTCTGGTATATCAGTCACTCCTCCCTGTTTTGTGTCATCTGCAAACTTGCTGAGGGTGCACTCTGTCTCCTCATCCAAGTCATTGATGAATATGTTGAACAAAACTGAGCCAGTACTGACACCTGGGCAACACTGCTGGCCACAGGCTTCTAATTAGACTCTGTGCTGCTGATCACAACATTCCAAGCTGTTCCCATTCAGCCAGTTCTCAATCAACCTCATTCAGCAGTGGGCTCACATTTTCCCTAGTCTTCCTTTCGCTACTGACATACTCGAAGAAGCCCTTCTCATCGTCCTTGATGTCCCTTTTAAAATTTATTCCAAGTGGGCTTTAGCCTTCCTCATTGGATGCCTGCATACTCTGACAGTGTTTGTGTATTCCACCCAAGTGGCCAGCCCCTTTTTGCACATTCTTCATTAAACTTCTTTCTTCCATCTGTGTTTTTCCAGAAGCTCCTTGCTCATCCATGCAGGTCTCCTGTCTCCTTTGCTTGATTTCTTACTCTTAGGGATGTATGGATCTTGAGGTTGGAGGAGGAAGTGCTTGAATCACTTCCAGCTCTCTCAAACCCCTGTACCTTCTGCAGCCATGGGATTCTTCCAAGTCGGTCTTTGAAGAAGCTGCAGTTAGCTCTCCTGAAGCCCAGGACTCCCTAGAAGTCAGCTTCCCCTTACAGTAGCTCTGGTATAAAGAAAACTGCTGCCTCAGCATCACTAACTGAGCTGGACCACACTAATGTGAACAATGTCTCTGCTGTTACACAACAGGTGCAGGGCATGCTTGACCCTACATGTGCATCTCCCTGTCCTCCCCATGGCTCCATCACCTAAAGTAAGCTGTCACTCATTCCCTTTCCTGTGAATAACAGCCTACAGCAGACCAGGCTGTAGTGCACACATACATTTGCAACTCTGCCAGTAGCAGAAAACATCTTACCCTTCCCCTCTTTTCCTAAGCCGCGCAAAAGAGCTGCAGACCCATGACAGGCAACCCCAGAAGGAGCTTGGCTTCCCTACTAGGGCGCCAACAGCCCTTCCATAGCCCTGCAAGCTGGGGACATAATTGTATTTCCCTGACAAAAACCAAGAGGATACCCATCCCAGTTCCTCCCATGTGCCTAGCTCAACAATCCGCAACATAAACAAAATTCATAATCATGGCATAAAAGCAGGTCCTTGGGAGCCTTTTAAGAGCACATGCAAGCCACGCTGCCACCAACGTGGTAAGAGATTGTTTTGCTGGACTAGAAAAGCAAGTTACCCCCCCCACTCGGTATGACAGTAGCCCATACAGAAGTATAGAATCATAGAATAGTTTGGGTTGGAAGGGACCTTCAAGATCATTTAATTCCAACCCCCTACCATAGGCAGGGACACCTCCCACTAGATCAGGCTGCCCAAGGCCCCATCCAGCCTGGCGCTGAACACCTCCAGGGATGGGGAATACACAACTTCCCTGGGCAACCTGTTCCAGTGCCTCACCACTCTCATCGTGAAGAAGTTCTTCCTTATGTCTAGTCTAAATCTGCCTCTCTCCAGCTTATACCTGTTGCCCCCAGTCCTACCGCTACAAGCTTTTGTAAACAGTCCCTCCCCAGCTTTCTTATAGGCCCCCTTCAGGTATTGGAAGGTTGCTATAAGATCCCTTGGAGTCTTCTCTTCTCCAGGCTGAGCAAGCCCATCTCACTCAGCCTTTTCTGGTATGGGAAGTGCTCCAGCCCTCTAATCATCTTTGTAGCCCTCCTCTGGACCTGTTCCAACAGTTCCATGTCCTTCTTACGTTGAGGATTCCAGAACTGGACACAGTCGTCCAGGTGAGGTCTCACAAGAGAGGAATAGAGGGGCAGAATCACCTCCCTTGATCGGCTGGCCATGCTTCTTTTGATGCAGCCCAGGAGACAGTTGCCCTTGTGGGCTGCGAGCGCATGCTGCCCGCTCATGTCGAGCTTCTCGTCAACAAGCACCCCAAGTCATTCTCTGCAGGGCAGCTCTCAATCACATCATCCCCCATCCTGTATTGATATCTGGGATTGCCCTGACACAGGTGTAGGGCCTTGTACTTGACATTGTGAACCTCATAAGGTTCTCACAGCCCCACTTCTCCAGCTTGTCCAGGTCCCTTTGGATTACAACCCATCCTTCCGGTGTGGCAACTGCAGCACTCAGCTTGGTGCCATGTACAAACTTGCTGGGAGTGCACTCAATCTCTTTGTCTGTATCACTGATGACGATATTAAACAGCACCGGTCCCAGTACAGACCACTGAGGGACACCACTTGTCACGGATTTCCATCGGGACTTCGAACCATTGACCACTACTTTCTCATTACAACCATCCATCCAGTTTCTTATCCACTGAGCCATCCACCTATCAAATCCATATCTCTCCAATTTATAGAGAAGGATGTTATGGGGGACCATGTCAAAGGCTTTACAGAAGTCCAGACAGATCATATTCCATTGCTTTTCTTGTGTCCACTGCTGTGGTTACTCCATCATAGAAAGCCACTAGGTTGGTCAGGCAGGACTTGCCCCTGGTGAAGCCGTGCTGGCTGCTGCTAATCACTTCTCTGACCTCCATGTGCTTTAGTATGTCTTCTAGGAGGATCTGTTCCATGATCTTCCCAGGAACAGAGGCGAAGTTGAAAAGGTTGGTGGTTCCCAGGGTTGTCTTTTTTATCCTTTTCAAAAATGGGCACACTGTTACCTGTTACCCTTCTTCCAGTCACCAGGGACTCCAACATATTGGACCCTCTGTCCCCCTCAGTAGAGTCTCACAGAATCACAGAATCACAGAATAACCAGGTTGGAAGAGACCCACCGGATCACCGAGTCCAACCGTTCCTACCAAACACTAAACCATATCCCTCAGCACCTCGTCCACCCGTGCCTTAAACACCTCCAGGGAAGGTGACTCAACCACCTCCCTGGGCAGCCTGTTCCAGTGCCCAATGACCCTTTCTGTAAAGAATTTTTTCCTAACGTCTAGCCTAAACCTCCCCTGTCGGAGCTTGAGGCCATTCCCTCTTGTCCTGTCCCCTGTCACTTGGGAGAAGAGGCCAGCACCCTCCTCTCTACAACCTCCTTTCAGGTAGTTGTAGAGAGCAATGAGGTCACCCCTCAGCCTCCTCTTCTCCAGGCTAAACAACCCCAGCTCTCTCAGCCGCTCCTCATAAGGCCTGTTCTCCAGCCCTTTCACCAGCTTTGTTGCTCTTCTCTGTACTCTCTCCAGAGCCTCAACATCCTTCTTGTGGTGAGGGGCCCAGAACTGAACACAGTATTCGAGGAGCGGTCTCACCAGTGCCGAGTACAGAGGGAGGATAACCTCCCTGGACCTGCTGGTCACGCCGTTTCTGATACAAGCCAAGATGCCATTGGCCTTCTTGGCCACCTGGGCACACTGCTGGCTCATATTCAGTCGGCTGTCAACCAACACCCCCAGGTCCCTCTCCTCCAGGCAGCTTTCTAGACAGACTTCTCCCAGTCTGTAGCACTGCATAGGGTTGTTGTGCCCCAAGTGCAGGACCCGGCATTTGGCCTTGTTAAACCTCATGCCATTGGACTCTGCCCAGTGGTCCAGCCTGTTCAGATCCCTTTGCAGAGCCTCCCGACCCTCCAGCAGATCGACACTTCCACCCAGCTTAGTGTCATCCGCAAACTTGCTAAGGGTGCATTCGATGCCTTCATCCAGGTCATTGATGAAGACATTGAACAGGGCTGGACCCAGCACTGAGCCCTGGGGAACCCCACTTGTCACTGGCCTCCAGCTGGATTTCACACCATTTCCCACCACTCTCTGGGCCCGGCCATCCAACCAGTTTTCCACCCAGGAGAGTGTGCGCCTGTCCAGCCCAGAGGCTGACAGTTTCTCAAGCAGAACGCTGTGAGAAACTGTGTCAAAGGCTTTGCTGAAGTCCAGGAAGACCACATCCACAGCCTTTCCCTCATCCAGTAGCCGGGTCACTTTGTCATAGAAGGCGATCAGGTTAGTCTGGCAAGACCTGCCTTTTGTGAACCCATGTTGACTGGGCCTGATCACCCAGTTCTCTTGCATGTGCTTCATGATAGCACTCAAGATCACCTGTTCCATGACTTTCCCTGGCACTGAGGTCAGACTGACAGGCCTGTAGTTTCCTGGGTCCTCCCTGCGGCCCTTTTTGTAGATGGGCACAACATCAGCCAGCCTCCAGTCCAGTGGGACTTCCCCAGTCTTCCAGGACTGTTGGAAGATGATGGAAAGGGGTTTGGCCAGCACATCCGCCAGCTCCTTCAGTACCCTAGGGTGAATCCCGTCCGGCCCCATAGACTTGTGACTGTCCAGTCGGGCTAGCAAGGCTCTGACCACCTCCTCTTGGATCATGGGAGCCTCATTTTGCTCCTCTAGCTCCTGGGTTTGTACACAGGCGGAACGACCCTCCTTACGACTAAAGACTGAGGCAAAGAAGGCATTAAGTACCTCAGCCTTTTCCTCATCCCCTGTTACTGTTGTCCCTTCTGTGTCCAATAGGGACTGTATGGTCTCCCTAGTCCGCCTTTTATTATTTATATATTTGTAGAAAGATTTTTTGTTATCTTTCACTGACTTGGCCAATCCAATTTCTAGCTGAGCCTTAGCCCTTCTGATTTTTTCCCTACACAATCTCACTTCCCTCCTGTAGTCCACCCAAGAGGCCTGTCCCTTCTTCCAGAGGCCATAAACATTTCTTTTCTTCTTGATATCCCTCAAGATCTCTCTATTCAACCAAGCTGGCTTTCTCCCCTGCCGGCTTTTTTTCCAGACCACGGGGATGGCTTTCTCCTGAGCTGCTAGGACCACCCCTTTGAAGAGCTCCCAGCCCTCCTGGGCTCCCTTGCCCTTGAGTACTGTCTCCCATGAGACTTCACCAACCAGCCTGCTGAAGAGATCAAAGTCTGCCCTCTGGAAATTTAATGTTACCGTCTTGCTAACCACTCTCTTCACTTCACCTTACAACTACAACTTCTCCTTACAACTATGGCTTTCCTTTCTGTCCTCGTGGCAGTTGTGGTCATACGGTGTGCGTGCCGTTGCAGCCTCTGCCCTTGCTCTGATGTGAATGAGTCATCCGCCACATTTTCCCTGGGTTCATCCTCACATCAAGAGCCTTGAATCTCTTATGGAGAGACCCCTGGGGAGTGGGGACAAGGAGGGGGTTGGTTTTCTGCCCTGTCGTGGACTTGCATCCACTTCCTTTTGAGCCCCTGCCAACATCCTGGTAGGGGGAAGATACCCGATCCCTTTGATCATGGGCTTTTTCCTGTGGCTGGTTCTGCTCCTGTATCCTGAATATTGATGAAACCAGCTCAGAACAGGTTGTATGTGGGGAACAATGTGGTGGAGAGGCTGCTGCTTAATTATCTCCAGCAAAATTGCAGAGGGCTGGTGTTTTGGATGCCACTTGGGAAAGCTGTCAGGGTCACAATGAGATCCGTTGCAGCTCTGGGCAGTCACTGGACAGGACATGAAGCAGAAAGGCTGAGCTTCTAGATGCTTGTAGGAGAGCATTTATAAACCCCTGCCTCTCTCTCTATTTTTTTTTTTCAGGAATATCCTCTGGATGTTGCTGGAGCTGTTGTAGCTGGATGCCAGCAGTGAATAGGAAATCTTTGCACACACTGCTGGAGCTAGGTCCATAGTCTTAGATGTGCCAGTAGGTGCCATCCTATACCCTTCCATGGCTGCCAGGCACAAAATCCAGGAGTCTAAAGACGCTTTAAACACTTAGAAACAATGAGACATGTGAAAAGCAGGAGTGGTTCTTTCTTTTAGAAGATGGTTCGAAGTTACATGGAGATTACAGGGCCGAGAACCATGAGGGAGTCAAGAGAAGAGGTAGACCATCATTGCCCAGTGCTTTCCTTCCTCCCTGACCTGGTTTTCCCTCCTTACCCTACCTGGGCTTCAGAGGTGTTCCCTGAGAAGGCTTGGAGCAGTCCCATTCATGTGTCTCCAGCTTCAGGAGCTCTGCTTGCTTTCTATCAAGCTATCCAAATCCAGCTGGATTTCTCCTCCAGGGCATTCATTAGCTGACTCTAACCCACCTCATTGGGATTATAGCTATTTTTGATCCTGCTGTAGTTAGGAGACATGGCTGCATGTTGTGCAACATGTCTTGTTAAGATTTGTTTTGCATGCTGTGGCACAGAAGGGAGAATGGATCCCCTGGGACCCTGCTGTGAAGAAGGCAGCATCTCTCCACTGCAGTCAGGGATGAAAAAAACAATCCCTTTTTCCCTCTTTGTGGGAGGTGCCATGGAGAAAACTCTTTGGTGCTTTATTCCAATTATTCCCAAGTGCAGGCTCTCTACTTGATTTGTGGTTGAGGTGCATTAGAGGTGAACTGATGCATCTAATCCAGATATACAAGGAGACCAATTAGCTAAGCTACACCTAGATGTCACAGCAGGCAATGCTGCCTAGACAATTACAATATGGCCTGGAGAGTATTTCTGTATCCAGAAGCAGAGGTACTTTAATCATCTGCAAGCATAATTGTGATCTGAACTAAGCACCTAGGTGAAGTATGAAACATGGCAAACCCAATACATACAGCGTAAAGAAGTTAGGGTGGGCAGCGTTGGATTTGCAGGATACTTTGGGTCAGTGCACTGTCCAGATGACACATTGTGGTTCTTGGAAGGAGTAATTACCAGTGAGGTAGGAAACTGCGAGCAGTACTGGAGGATTTGCATGTGTTGCTTGTAGGGTACACGTGCAAACATCAGCCATGCTGGTGCTTTATTTCTCTCTGCAGATATTATGGGCTGCTCTGTGCCAGCCTGACAGCAAAGCAGCCTGACTTAGGACTCATTTTGAGTTTTTGCTTTGGAACATCTTCAGCAGCTTGACATACTGCCAGCAATTCACCTCTCTCACTGTGTACCTGCCTTTAATTGCAAACGAGGTAGGCCATGATGCATCTTGTTGAAGTTTCCATTGCTCCAGCTACACAGTCCAGAATCCCATGTGACACTGATTTGCCATCTAGCTTGGAAAGGCTTATACCATCCATGCAGGTACCTGACCCAGCACTTTTCTTCCTCCTGCCAGGGGCTGAATTTCTTCCCTTGGTGGATGGAGCTGGCTTTAGCTGAGAGGGGCAAGTTTAACGTCACATACTTATAAAGCTGTCGGTTTGTAAGTCCTTGCCAATGTTGTTTGAGTGGCCAGCATTTGTGTGGGTGACAGACAGGTGGGAGAAGTGAGGAAGGAGGGGACTGTGATACTGTGCCCCAGGAGAAATGCAAATGTTGTTCCTTCACAGCTGTAATAGATGAATAAAACCGGATGAGTTTTCAGGAATACAAATTGTTGCTTGAGACTTGTTTATGAGCTCAAGTGCCTCTTGCTACGTGGCTTGCTCCTGGTTCACAAGATTTATATCTGATTTTTAGAGCCAAGCTCAAGACTTCACATAGTTCTAAAGCACAGCTCGTGGTTTGAGTGCATCCTGGGTGGCTCTGCAGGGCTCTGCCAGGCTGGCTTGGCCCGAGATGCTCTGAGCTCATTGAGATGACAGAATGTGCCTCCTATGAATTTTTCTTGCTGAAGCTGGTAACTGGAGAAGTGAAACGTGCTGCAGAGACCTTTCCCACTCCTGTCCATGTTTTTGCAGGGAATGCAAAACAACTCTGGGGATCACAGCAGGAGTGGGGTTTATCCCCAGGTAGGAGCATACCATCGGAGCCTAAACACCTGCAGTGGGGCCATAGTGGCAGACCCACCTCAGTGCTCTTCTGCTTGCAGTGAAGGAAGAAAAGGCATCGCAGCAGTGGCCAGCAGCAGTGCTGTCCTGCGCTGCAGTGTGAGGGGAAGTGCCACACCCTGGGCATCTAACACATGGAACGCCGCAGGGAACACATCTTGCCGATGTGCGGGTACTTGCTGAGAGCTAGTTTGGGCCAGGTTTGACTTTGGTTGACGCAGTCCTCAGCCCATCCTTCCAGCTAGATGGGGCCAAGGGAGGATTTGCCTGTAAACTCTCTCACTTGCATCCTGCCTGACCACAGCCTGCTTTGGGAACAGCCACCAGCACCACAGCTTCCCTCTTAGACATCCTTTTCTATTCATCACACCAGATACTCACCAAAATTCATTTCTGATTTTGATTATTTATTTTAGGCTTCTGTCTTTACCTGCCAGATGCTTGATTTTTGCCTCCCCACACACATGCCCCTCTCCAGCCCTGTTTTCTTCTTCAGCCCAGTCTTCTCCTCCAGCTTGAAATGAGCCCATGCACGACAAGTCCAAGAGACCATGGATGTGGCAACCCTATTTAAAGCCCCTCAGGATGGGTAGGTTTCTAAATACAAAACCTGTTTCTGCCCTCAACAGAGCAGACCAAATAGCTCTTGAAAAGCAAAAAAAAGGAATGTTTTATTTAGCATTTCAGGCAGCCAAGAGAGAGACGTGTTAAGGAAAACACAAGTCCTGTTCTTCACACCCACCTGAAGACAGAAGCTACTTCTTGGGCACCATTTGATACTTGTGAAAGCTACTGTAGAAATTATGCTTAGATCAAAGCTTTCCTTAAGACAAAGAAAAGACAGTTACAGCCTCTACAGTATGAACATGCAAGCATCAGAAGCCAGAGTCTGGAGGACACCTTTAACTTGCGTGCCCAAGCAAGATTTGCTAGTGAACTAAAGCCACCATGTGACTGCATTAGGAAGGTAGATGTTGGGGAATGAGGCATTCCTCTTGCAAGGCCACCTAAGGGCAAGGGCAGGTTTATCTCCTACATTTTTAAGCTGTGTTTGGTTTTTTGTGTTTTAGGTGTGCAACAGCTGCATTTTCCCATGGAATAAGTTTATTAAAACTCTAACTGGGCAAGAAAACCCAGTGTCCCCCGAAACCGGAGGAATATCTTCTAGGCTTGCTGTTCAGCTTAACTAAGATCAGCTCCTGATGTGCTTCAGCCGGGAACTTACCCAAAGCAAACATATGAAAGGAGGTAGTACTAGGTTTGGTAGTAGTAGTTCAGGAGTGATGGATTGGTATTAAAGGAGAAATACACAGACGTATCTTATTGTTCTTTTTATAAGTAGAAAAATGAAGCATTTAATTACTTGTAAGCAGACGCTAATAAAGTTCCTGTAGAACCACTCTTGCCAGAGCAAATGTATCAAACCATTAAATCCTTTCCTGCACTAGCAAAAACGTACACAGCATCTTTTGTTTGTAGGAAAAACAGTTTTTAAGAGACACCAGTTTTGAAGTCACACAGTCACACAGTCATTTCTTTCCTCTCTAGTGCCTTGGATACCACTGCTTTTCCAATTCTTCTTCTAGAGAAAGACTAGACTGCTCTTCTAGGGGAGAGCTCAATTTGGTTTTTTGGAGAGCCTTCCCCACAGACCTGGCAAAAGTACAACCCAGTAATGATACAGCAGGTAGTTCTCTTCAAAGCCTGACTAAGGTGTTAGACAGGATTATAGGATTAAAAAGCTCCTAAAAAGTAAAGACCCACTTTTAGAAGATGACCAATATTTTTTTATTTCAAGGATAGTCACGCAGCAGTGAAAATGTACAATGCTTTCGTGAGTCTCTGAGTTAATACATCCAGAGATGCACAGAAGGTTGATCAGTTCCCTGGACACCCACTCAAAGAATCCACAAACATTTTTGGTACAAGCAAATTCTCTATTAAGTTAATTAGCTTTACGTATTAAAAAGTTCAGATTAAGAAAAGGACGTTGCTTTGACATTGCTCTGCAGGCAGTCACCACTCATGAAATGATTTTCAGTTCAGGCTTGGACTCTTCCAGGGCTCTCAGTTCATCATCCACTTCAGAACTCCAGAAAATGTCGTACAAACTATATTCAAACAAAAAGGCAAGCTGGTTTAGTGAGCATCCTCTCGTTAAGGAAAGACACATGAATCATCAGACTGGGAAAATCATGTAACAGGAAGGGTCCTGTCTAGGTTGGAGAGTCTAGCCCAACAGCCACAAATATGCCTTACAACACAGCATCTTATTCTTCTCTCCCCAGCCCACCACCCCTTTGCTCTAGTGCCGTATGGACTAAAGCAGATCAACACACTGTGGACACATCACTTGGAAGGGACAAGGAGTGTTTTGCAACATGCAGATGGTCACCAGTTGCCATCAGGTGCAATTTCCAGAGAGCCAGTGCTTGCAGGCCCCTCCCCTCAGCCTCTCAGCTTGTTGGAGCTCACCACCTCCCCAAGGGAATGCAAGGAGGACCAGAAACATCTCTCACATTAACTGCTGTACATTGCAGCTGGGATTCCTCAAGGCTTCACAGATCTTCCTGATGCCTTCATCATCCAGAGAGTTGTAGCTCAGGTCCAGCTCGGTAAGGCACTGCTTGGTAATCATGATGGTGGCAAGGGTTGCACAGCAGGCTGCTGTGAGATCGCAGTTACCCAGCCTACAGGGAGAGGATGGACAGGCCAGTGAAGTAAGTGATGGCTTGAGAGACCAGCCCACTAGCACGCACCTGAGCAGCAGGTGCAGATATCCCTAGCACGGACCAGAGATCCCCATTATGGTGGCATCAGCAGGGGCTGGTCTGTGGTCTTCCCCCAGAGACAGCTGTCCCTGTAGCAACTGCAGAACAGCTAAAAGTCTTCCCTGAAGCTTAACAGCATGTGGCTACAGGGGAAGAAGGAATCCCAAGATGAGATTTCCAACTTCAATATCACAGATAATATTCTCTTTGGTTTAAACTCATAAGTCATCTCTAAAGTTTATTCCTTGAAACTTGCAATCATTTGTCTATAAAAGGGCAATCAAGGCCTCTCAGCTGAGAGGCAAGTAGCTTTAACTAGTCAGCAAACATAGCTTTCTGGGCAGAGACTTCAAGTCTTCACAGAAAGGGTCATTGGGCACTGGAACAGGCTACCCAGGGAGGTGGTTGATTCACCTTCCCTGGAGGTGTTTAAGGCACAGGAGGACGAGGTGCTAAGGGGCCTGGTTTAGTGTTTGATAGGAATGGTTGGACTCGATGATCCGGTGGGTCTCTTCCAACCTGGTTATTCTATGATTCTATGATTCTTACTGATGTCTCCCACAACTCATCTGCTCAAGTTGATCACTGCAACTCTCAGATACTGGAGCACAGCTCCAGCTTCTGTCAAACAGTATGGAGGAGACAAGCACCACGCCCCAAGCATCACACAGGCCACAGCCACACCAGTCCAGAGCTTGTTGTCCACCTGGGAAGGGAACAGGCAGGTGGGGAGCGAGTCCCACCACAGGGCTGGAGGTGATGCTCCATCTAGCCTCCTGCTCTACTGGTGAAGCTGGACCAGCACTTGCACTGTAGAAAGCAGGAGGCAACTGGTGAATACAGGTAGGTTTTGCACCGCAGCTAGCAGGTATGGGAGTTAACACATCAGACCAGGACCAGCTCTTCCACCACCTGTGTCCCACCTGAGAAAGACCCTGTGTGTGAGCTCAGAGAAGGGCACGGGAAGCTCTACAGTGAGCTTCTTGCAAAACAAAGCAAAATCCATCCAACCTCCCCACACTCTACTTTAGATCCTGAAGGTACACTCTACCATGAATTTTCAGTTCCGCACCTGGGAGAGTGGCTGTGGATGGCTATGAATGAATCATTGCATGGGTCACAGCCTGTACTTGCAAGAGACCACAAGTGACAGGATTCATGGAAGCACTTGTGGCTTCTATCTGCTTGCTAGTGGACTAGTTAAACATCAGTTTGTGGAGTGAATTGTTTCATGTGAGCAAAATAATACCATGTTACCATATAATGCTATCTTCCCCTCTCTACACCTCATTCTCAGAAGGGTAACAAAGAAAGAGATGGGATGACTTCTGAGGTTATATCTTACCATAGGGACTGGATGTTGCAGTTGGGGTGCAGCAGCCCTTCACACATGAGTTCAACACCTGCATCTCCCAACTTGTTCTCACCAATGTGCAGTACTTTCAAATGCTTGTTCACACTGAGAGCAGAGCTGATGGCCTTGCAGCAAGCAGTTGTGAGCCCACACTCCCTAATCCTGCAAGGCAAAAGTGACATGAGATGAGAGGACATGAGATAGGGGATGTAGACAGTATCACACACTGTTCACTTTTTGCATTTGCTTCACAGGAGCCTGGACAGAGCAATCAAAAGTATTCTCACGATCACCATACTCCTCTCAACCCTCTGTCTGCTCCATCCTTTCTAAGCAGCACTTCTCCCATTCTTTATATTTGGGATGTCTGTCTCAGAGCATGTACCTAGGAAAGGCACTTGCCCATAAAGCATAGGAATGATTTGAGACGAAGCGCGCTGTTCTCACAGTAACTCTCAGCTCCATTGTGCACTCCTGAGGCACCTCATCAACTCCCAGGCCACCAGAGCAGAGAAAGAATCCACTTGGGGCAGAAGCTGAACTTGTAATGTAAGAAGTGCTGCTTGTTCAAGTACTATGTGAAAGAAAGAAATTGTCCTTTCTTGGCCACGTGAGAACAGACCATTCCGTCCTAAAGCATTACACTGTCAGCATACAGGATGCTGTGAACAGTTTATGTCACTAGAACCTTCTCTTGGCATGAGAGAGATGGATACAGCGGAGAACTTGCAATAGCCGATCACCGTGCTCATTTTGCTATTAGATGAGGCCCTTCAAACTTCAAAAGACATTTGTTGTACAATGAAATATATTAGAGAAGCTCTGCAAGCGATGCTTGGTCTTCTATTGTTTATAACAGGGTAACTATGGGGCAGATCTTCAAATTGTATCCAAGTTTAGAAATATAAATCCCTTTAGCTCTGTAAATCTACATCCTTTAGGTAATAACTAGCATGAGTTGTTCATGGAACCATTGGAGCTGAAGATCTAACTGGTAGGCATTACTTCACTGACATCTTTCTTTAATGAGGTCTCCAAAGAAGGCAGTGGGTATGTGAAACTTGACAGCAGCTCACCACAGCTCCTGGAGCTTAGATTTGGGATCCTTGAGCGCCTGACACAGCATTTCCATCCCCAAGTCTCTCAGGTTATTGTCTATCAGACTGATCTCTGTGAGTGTCTCTTTTGTGCGGATGAGTCTGGAGAGATCTTTACAGCTAGCACCTGTGAGATCACAGTCCCATAACCTGTAGGGATGAATAAAACATTATTTCCCCCCAAGAACGGCTTAGATTAGAAAACAAGAGTCTTATTTTAGTATTCTGAATTTCTGTTTACATCATCTGATTTTCTTCTGTCCTTTCCAAAACCCATTCATGCATCACACTACACAGCTTGCTCCTTACTTTACATCTGTTGCACCAAAAGCTGTTTGTAACAAAAAAAAGACACAGGAACATGCAATTCTAGTACTCAGAACCTGACAGGAAGCCAAGACAATATCATCACAAATTTCCATTCACCTTCTCCCCAGAATTAGATCAAAACAATTTCAGTGCAGTCCTGTTCATTCATGGTTTCCTCCACCCAGTTGTGAGAAGTAACTAATTTGCAGTAGAGATATTCTTCACTAGGGGGCGTAACTGAGAAACCTTCCACTTAAGGGCACAAAGTAGATAAATCCCTCTTACAGGGTCCAAGCCAAGAACCTCTGCCTACCCTTACCATAGCTTCTGAATTTTGCAGTTAGGATGCATCAGTCCTTGGCACAGCAGAGCCAGACCAGAGTCCCCGATCTTGTTATCCCCCACGGAGAGGTCTACGAGTGATGACTTGTTACTGAGAACAGCGCTAATCTCCCGACAGCTATCGCTGGTTATGCCACAGTTCTCCAGGCTGCAGGAAAAAACACAGTTGCTGCTCCAGAACAGCTGTGCTAGATACACCCCAAGCCCCCAGTTCAGACTGCAAAGGAGCTATGGTCTGGTTCCTTGTGCAAACCAGAGCAGCTCAGCTGGGCATTGCTACATCCTCAAAGGCTCAAAGAAGATACAGCCTAGACAGGCTTTGGGTAAGACAACATACTCCTCCTGCACTCCACAAGGCTGCCCCATCCATGTACATCCACTAACGCAAGGATGATTTTTGCTAAACTCCCCCTTAATATCAACTGTCCTTTTTTAGAGGAACTTTTAGCTGTATGACACAGTTAGTGTCTGGCAGATGCCTGCTGAAGCACCAAGGCAAGATAAAATGAATCGTGTTTCTCACCTAAACTGCTTCAGGGGCTTTGCCCCAGATATGAGGCAAAATCCACCATCTCTGTTTTGAAGCAAAAAAAGGGATCTGAATAAATATACTGAGCTGGCTGGTAATTCAGGAGCAAGAACTGGAGCCACCGAAGGCAATTGCTCCTCTGCTCTCAGATCCTGGTAAGCAGTCACGCCTTGTAATCGCAGGTTTAACCTGGGGTGCATGCTCACACTGTACCAAAAGACCTAAGAGTGAGCTCAGAATCACATGCTAAAGGTCAAAAAAACCCAAAACTGAAAGCCCCAGACATTTGCTTGCAGTTTCCAATTACATAAATCTGAGCCAGCAAAATATTTGGCCTAAATTTCAAGCATTCCTGAAATTTTTTCCTGTCTTACGGATGCTATGATTAGTAGCAGGACTAGTTGCAGTTAGAGATGACCAGTTCTTCCTTACTGTAGTAACTCAATGTTGCAGCTTGCCTCCACCAGTCCCCGGCACAGCTGCTTTACAGCTGTATCTCCCAGCGCGTTGTTACTCAGGCTGAGCTCCTTCAGGGTGGGCTTGCTCTGCAAAGCTGCATTGAGTGCTTCCACGATATCAGCTGTGAGTTCGCAATAATCCAGCCTGAGAGAAGAGAAGAAACACAGAGGAAAAACAACTCTCTTCACCACATCCCGCTACCCACAAGACATCAGTTGGGCAAAGTGTGTGTTAGCAAGGACAGAAAACAGGCCAACACGCGTTGAGACCAGGCAATGCATTAGAGATAATTGTAACATTTTTAATAGCATCTCCCTGCTCATTTCAGGGAGCATTACTTCTTAAACTAGACATGAGGGGACCCTAACAAGATTAATTACCCACCCCATTTTTACACTAGTACTCCATTAAACCAATGCACAGTCTGCCTTGGAACACATAACTGAGCTTTCCCCTGGGTGTAAGAGAGGTCCTGCAGTCAACAGCCACCACTGCCATAAGGGTTAAACAAAGCCTATGGGAACAGACACCTAAATAGACACTCTTACAAACCCATGAGACCAACCAGCATGAATATGCATGAAACAATTTCAGATAAGTGGAAGATATCCACATCTGGCAACAAAACTCCTGTTTATCTCAAAAGAAAGGCAAGCATGATTTGCCTGATGACCAAAAAGGCCCAGTGACTACTTACTGCAACTTCTGCAGCTTACAGTTGGGGTTCATCATCCCTTGACACAGCACCTTCACTCCAGCAGTTCCCAGTTTGTTATCACCTACATGCAGCTCTGTGAGGGATGGCTGTGCGCTGAGGACAGAGTGGAGAGTCTCACAGCAGGCACTGGTCAAATTGCAGTTTTGCAGCCTGAAAGAAAGAAGCAACTGAGGTGAGGGAAGGCTTGTCTCAGAGAGGTACATCTGCTAAGTTTTGAAAGGACACCTTGACACTGACAGTGCATAACTCTATAAAGTGTTATGTTCAGGTTAATACTACAGTATTATACCTGTAGCACAAAGAGTAGCCCCCATGCTTCCTTCAGCGTAATCGCTCATATAGCACCTCTAGCAGAAGGATTCACCCTATATTAGGCAGCACCATAACTGTTTTATAGAAGTGTTTCAATTATCATGAGGCTTATCCCAGAGATAAAGCAATGACATCCTATGATTTCTTGCCTCCTCTGGAAATGTGATCCAGAGTAGCTAGAAGTAAATCTCTCATCCAACTTGGATTAAATTCCTGGATATCATTTACAAGTTTAATGGTATACTACAAGAAGGATCTATGAAGTGGATCCTTCAGCACTCAGGCCGGAAGAAGTAGTGCAGGAACTACCCTGGTATTGCTATGGGGAGTTTAGAGTTATTGCACAAGACTTTCTGGCAACAGAGAGGTGTTGTGCATGGTATTCCTAAGTTTGAGTTGGGTTTGTTTGCTTTTTTATTGCCTAAGGCATTTTATCAGAACAGAACCACAAAAACATACAGTTACCTTTCCACAGAACTGAAATAGACTAATCCAGGCTGTTACTTGAGTATGTAAAGAAGTCTGAAGCTTAGGACAAACTATCAGAAAAATTACTTGTGTTAGCCTTCCAGTATAGAGGATCACAGTTATTCCTTGAAGGCTCATGACAGAGTTGCAGTTTGATTAGCTTCATAGTACCCCACAACATAGCCCTCCCCACATTTCCCCATAACATCCTTCTCAATAAATTGGAGAGATACGGATTTGATGGGTGGACAGTTCAGTGGATAAGAAACTGGTTGGAGTGTCATATTCAAAGAGTAGTGGTCAACGGCTCGATGTCCCGATGGAGTTCCGTGACAAGTGGTGTCTGTCAGGGGTCTGTACTAGAACCAGTGCTGTTTAATATCTTCATCAATGATACAGACAGACAGATTGAGTGCACCCCCAGCAAGTTTGCACATGACACCAAGCTGAGTGCTGCAGTTGCCACACCGGAAGGATGGGTTGTAATCCAGAGGGACATGGACAGGCTGGAGAAGTCGGGCTGTAAGAACCTTATGAGGTTCACTAAGGCCAAGTACAAGGCCCTACACCTGTGTCAGGGCAATCCCAGATATCAATACAGGATGGGGGATGATATGATTGAGAGAAGCCCTGCAGAGAATGACTTGGGGTGCTGGTTGACGAGAAGCTCGACGTGAGCGGGCAGCATGCGCTCGCAGCCCACAAGGGCAACTGTGTCCTGGGCTGCATCAAAAGAAGCACGGCCAGCCGATCGAGGGAGGTGATTCTGCCCCTCTATTCCTCTCTTGTGAGACCTCACCTGGACGACTGTGTCCAGTTCTGGAATCCTCAACGTAAGAAGGACATGGAACTGTTGGAACAGGTCCAGAGGAGGGCTACAAAGATGATTAGAGGGCTGGAGCACCTCCCATAACACGACAGGCTGAGTGAGTTGGGCTTGCTCAGCTGGAGAACAGAAGGCTCCGAGGAGATCTTATAGCAACCTTCCAATACCTGAAGGGGGCCTACAAGAAAGCTGGGGAGGGACTGTTTACAAAAGCTTGTAGTGATAGGACTAGGGGCAATAGGTATAAACTGGAGAGAGGCAGATTTAGACTAGACATAAGGAAGAATTTCTTCATCATGAGAGTGGTGAGGCACTGGAACAGGTTGCCCAGGGAAGTTGTGTATTCCCCATCCCTGGAGGTGTTCAGCGCCAGGCTGGATGGGGCCTTGGGCAGCCTGATCTAGTGGGAGGTGTCCCTGCTTATGGTAGGGGGTTGGAATTAAATGATCTTGAAGGTCCCTTCCAACCCAAACTATTCTATGACAGTCAACTTTCCCTTTATTTGTCACTCTCATTGCATGGGGCACAGAAACTTTGAAGCCAGACTATCTGATCTAAAAGGCAAATTATTTTTATAAGGTAGTGTGAGAAAGATCCTAGACCCACCTCAGGAGCCAGAGGACTCCAGTACCCCACAGAAGAGATGCTGGAGAGAGAAGGCAGCACCTCTTTGAGAGTCAGTAAGGACCACGGGCAGCAGCCGCTGGCTCTCACTAAAGCTTATGCACCATTGTTGCTGAGTAAAGCCCTCTAATGCTATAATATAATAATGGTGCTGTCCTGAACCAAGCTGGCCCTGTCCAATTGAAAAGACAAGGCCTGAGGCAGAGTCGATCTGGTAGAGCGCAGGACAACTGACAGCTCTTGAAACACCAGGGCTCATAAGAACACCTAGAGTAAGGAGTGAGCAAACCAGACCAGACACTAAACACTGTGCTTACAATTGGCAGAAAAGCCCTCTGAAAAATGCTTCTATGAAAATGTCAGGTATGTGCTAGTGGCAGGGCGGGGCCCTCTGTGGTCATCTTTTTGTCTAAACAGATAATCTAGCTCCCTAGGCCAGGGGAAGATCTGCTACCTCTCCTAAAGAAAGCCTCCAGAAAGCCTTCACTTGACTGGGAGAACCCTACCTGTCTTTCCCCCTGTGCTCAAAGACAAAGGAAGACTGATGATCTGGAGTCTTCTAATGAAAATACCATTTAGGTAAAAACTTCTGGGCTTTTCCAACCATCTGAACTAGGTAACTGCTGAGATGCATTGGCATGGCTTTTACTACCAGTACATAGTGTTTTGCTTCATGACTTTACTTGCAGCACACTGCAAGCATGTTAGAGCAAGACAAATCAACGGGGCTTTACCATAACTTCTGTAGGCTGCAGCTTGGCATCAGTAACCCTTTACACAGGTATTCAATGCCTTCATCTCCCAGTTCATTGTTGTTCAGCTTAAGCTCTGTGAGGGACGGGTTTGTATCGATGATGGAGGAGAGATCCTTACAGTTACTACTGGAGAGATTGCAGTCATCCAGCCTGAAATAGAAGAGGAGAATAAGCACTTTAGTCCTCAGGGCTGCTCTGCTCTTCCTGGCTGGAGCATTCCTCGTGAAAGCAAAGCAGGTGATTTACTCCTCTGCAGTCCCCAAGATGCCTGTGTGTGGCCTGTTAGGTAACACATGGCCCAAGTCAAGACATGCTCTCTCTGCAGGGCTGCAGTACAGGAGGGGCAGGATAGCAATTCCCCAGGCCATGGACCAAATCTGTGCTGTGCAGAAGAGGGCACATGACTCAAGTCATCCTCCCTTGGCAGGGCTTCAGCTGGAGGATGCATCTTCACTTAAACATTGACAGCAACAAGCTACCCGATGTCTGAAGCCAAATCTAACCAGACGCCAGCTTACTGGCTATCAGACCAGACTGGTTCTGCAATGAGACCAGCCAAGCTGGGTCTTCAGCTGGCCCCAGAGGCACTCATCAGCAGTTTAGCCTCACGTAGGTGAGTCATGTCAGTCTGCAGTTTCTCTCGGGCTTGACTCTCAGCACACAAACTCCGAGTTTGCAGTGTAGCAGCAGCTTCTCCCACAGGACATCAGCATTTTTCTAGTTGTTGCTAAATTGATGTGGGCAGTTAAGTTGTAAGGAGAATCAAGGAAAGGATCAGGACCCCAGGAAAGGCAGGGAGGTTTACAGGGAGGCAGAAGAGATACGGGACAAAAGGAAGGTGTCATGAGGAACCCTACAGCTCCAGGCCCAGTACACCCAGGACTGCCAAAAGTTGCCTGATAATTTCTCCTTCGATAATATGATGAAAACTGAGACTCTACGAGGCTTCTCCTTCCCCTTCTCTGGCAAGAAGATTTGGGATAGTGTTTAACACCAGTTAACAATCCCTGCCTCAGCTGCTCTCATCAACCATGTCTTAAGCAGCCCAGCCTCTGCCCAGGAAACAACCATCCCACTGCCTTCTGCCACCCAAGACAGACCTTGGGAAGTCAAGGTCAGGTCCATGAAGCTTGCCTGCAAAAAGCTCCTTCACAAAAGCAAGTCACCCTCAACCTGCCTGACCTCCTACAAGCCACTGCTGGCTTGATGCAGACCATCTTCTCCAGCCCAAGTATGACAATGCCAGCGTGTGGGGTATGAATTCCCAACCAGAAGAGGGGAAAGAGTGCAGAAGCAACTCTTCTGAAGCCTATCCTATAACTGATGCTTCAGGAGACAGTTCCCTCACACTGGTTTGCTCAACACACAAGGCAGGTACTTCTGAAGGCCAAGTGAAGAATTAAAAGCTGATGGCAGGTGGCTTGTGCGTGACTATTAAGTAACAGTTATTTGACTGCATCTGACCTGCAGCCCAGAGAGCATATAACCTAGTGAGCACAGAGAGGTCTTCCCTCCCTAGAAACACAGAAAGAATTACCAAACCAGTAGTCAAATGTTTAGATAACCACATTACCTAGCTGAGTTCTATGGCATGACATAGAACAAAGGCAGCATTAATTCATACCAAAAGATGCTAATCGGCAGCTGAAAAAACTTTACAAGAGGGTGTTTTTTTCCCCCTCCTTTAAACTGACTTTCTAGATGAAAATAGGTAGAGATATTCCTGTCACTGTGCAATTTCTAGGTGAACAGTTTTGCAGCTGAAAAACACAGGAAAGAAATGCAACAGTTCTTACTTAGAAGAGGTGATACACAACTAGTTACTACCTGATGACTTTGCAGGATTTCATTGTGGACAGCAGTTCAGCCCATCTAGATGGGCTCATCTCCTCACACTGGACATCAAGTTCCATTTTAACAGTGGAGATAAGACCTGAAAAATAAATTAAAAAAAAAAAACCAAACAAAACATGAACTTTTTTCTTTTCACTGACTGAGAAGCAATAATCCTCTTCAACCCCCTCAGCTCTCAGCCAAGAGTTACACCGTGCAAAAAGTATAGATTGTGTTTTTCCAACACGGCCTGCAGCAAACACCAGTAAAAGCCAGCAGCGTTGAAGTGGTTTTATCTGGGACTTAGCAAGGCCCTCCTCCCAGAGGCAAAAAGCACATGGATCCTGGAAAGACATGGCAACAGCTTGTTATGTGAAGGCTGCTTGTGTGAGAGTAAGATGCCCCCCTTCCATCTCCAAGGGAACTTAACCAGAAGGAGCTCTTTTGAGGCAACGGTGCTACTCTTTTAACTATGACACTATTGAGCCACACAGCCAGTGAGTATTACCAGTGCAGCATGTCTGTTGTCCAGCTACACTTAAAATTAGGGCACTTTTGAGAGAATGAGAGTGAATGAGGAAGATGAGCATGAGAACTGTCTGGGCTTACATGAAAAATCCTGCTTGCCAGGCATCTGTATGTCAAAGGTGGAACCTAGGCATATGGGAGAAGCATTCCTCCACAAGTTGATATCCAGGTTTTGAAAGGTCACTCTCTTTGGGCAAGTCCAAGCACAGAGAAGCTGGTAAGCAGGAATTTATTTAGGTCTGCAGTCAAACAGCATTTCTGAACCAATTTAAACACAGCACCTCGCAAAGTAGCTCAGGATAAATCACACAAAAAATATGCCAACGCAAATAGCTGAGTTCTAGGCTGAGTTTAGAATGGACAGAATTAAAGGCAGTGCTCCAGTAGATGACAAAATGCAGTCTTGGGGTTCTGGCTTTGCTAGCATGACTCAGACTACAGCGTATTTGTAAAAAAAAATAAATATCTCTTGAGTTATCACATTGGAATGTAAAAAATACAAAGTCCCACCAGGCATTAGTGACTGTTCATCCCTGTCTGCCCCATCTCAGTCACCTCCTGCTACCATAAAATCAAGCATATCCCAAACCAGCCTTTTCACAGAGGAGAGCTCGGTATCAGACCACACATCAGAATCACCAGGTTGGAAGAGACCCATCTGATCATCGAGTCCAACCATTCCTATCAAACACTAAACCATTCCCCTCAGCGCCTCGTCCACCCGTGCCTTAAACACCTCCAGGGAAGGTGACTCAACCACCTCCCTGGGCAGCCTCTGCCAGTGCCCAATGACCCTTTTTTTTTCTGATGTCCAGCCTGAACCTCCCCTGGCGGAGCTCGAGGCCATTCCCTCCCGCCCTGTCCCCTGTCACTTGGGAGAAGAGGCCAGCTCCCTCCCCTCCACACCCTCCTTTCAGGCAGTCGTAAAGAGCAATGAGGTCTCCCCTCAGCCTCCTCAGGTTCCACCCACCGCAAACGCCCCATCCCTGCGGGGAGAGGACCCGCCGCAGCGCGCAGGCCGCCGTCCCCGCCCCGCGCCTCCCGGGGCTCGGGCCGCGCCGGGTCAGACCCCAGCGGGAACCGGCGCGAAAGAAACCAATCACATAAGTCGGCGAACGCCTCCCGGGTTCGCTCTATTTTCCCCGTTTCGCCTCCTTCGGCTCAAACCGCCGCCACCCCTCCCGGAGCCCTGCACCCTCCTGGCGGCTGCGGAGGATCCCGTTTCGGGTTCCGCGTCCCCGGGAACCGGCTGGCTCCGAGCCCCCCCGCTGACTGCCTGACAGCCGCCCCGCGAGGCGCCGCCGCCCCCGCCTCCCCCCGCCGCCCGCTCCCTCCGCTCCTACCGCCGCTCCGCCCGCCGCGCTCGCGCAGCCGCGCGGCCCGCGAGGAGGAGCCGGCCCGGGGCGGGAGCTGCTCCTTCTTCCCACTTCCTCTCCCTTTTCTCCTCTGTTGTTCCCGTTTTCTTCTTCCTCTCCCTTTTTCCTCCCCTTTTCCCTCCCTTTTCGCTCTCTCTCCCTTTTTTCCTACACTCTCTGCCACGTCTCCCTTCTCCTCCCCCTTTCCATTCTCTTCCCACCTTCTCACCTTTCACTTTCTTCCTTTTTTCCTGACTTCTCCCTGCTTCCCTCTCCCCCCTTTTTTCCTCTCTTCTTTCCCGTTCCCTTCTTCATCCATTCCCTCCACGTCGTCTTGCTTCCATCATTTCCCTGTGCTTTTCTCACTTCCCTTTTTCCTCTTTTCCCCTTCTCACCTTCCCCTTAATTCTTTTTTTCCTGTGCTTTCCCCACTTCCCTCTTTTTCCTCCATTCTTTTCCCTTCTTTCCCATTTTTTCCCTCCTCCACTCCCTTCTTCCCTCTTTTTCTTCCCTTCCTCCACTCTTTCTACCTTCCTTCTCTCTTTTTTCCTGTGCTCTTCTCATTTCCCTTGTCTCTCCCTTTCCTCCTTCTCCCTTCTTTCCCCTTCCCTCTTTTGTTCTGTTTTCACCCCTCTACCCTCCTTTTCTCCCCCTTCCCTTCTCTTTCTCTGTTTCTTCCCTCTTCTTAATCTTCTCCCCCACTTTCCTCTTTCGATTCTCTTTTTCCTCCCCTTTCCCTTTCCCCCCCTTCCCCTGTTGCCCCTTTTCCCCATCAATCCCTGTCTCCCCCCAGCCCAGGAGCACTGGGATACGAAGGAAACAAGACAGGAGAGGGGGAAATCCCTGTAGTGAGGGGATGCACAAGAGATGGGAGGATTACATGTTAGATGGGAAGATGTCCCATCTGGGCTGAGAGGGTAACCTTGGCCCCATGCTTGGACCCAGAGCACAATGGGGATAAATGCAAGTTACCCAGTGGAGAGGCAACAAGGGGGATCTTGGCCAGGGGGGACAGGATGCCCCTTGCACTTCCCCTGGGAAGCTAGAGCTGAGAATTGTTTGAACTGGGAACAACAACAAAAAGTCTCTCTGACTTCCAGCTTGCAAGGCAGCTGTGTCTAGGGGCCAGCCTGGAGGGCCTGGGATGTGCCTTCTCTCCATCACCAGTTCTATCCATGCTGCATCTTATTCTGTCTCTCTCATTAGCACAATACGCTAATGAGAAGAGCTTCCCCTCACTGGCACAAAGGCCGCTCCTCTAAGCTGTTTGAAGTGGAGCCATGAGAGCGATGGAGGATGGGTGCAGTCTGAGTTTTGCTGCTCTGATAGCTGTTGCCCTCCCTGTTGCCATCCCCATGCCCCTGCACCCACCTGACCCCGGTGATCAGCAGCTTGCCCACACATCCATCCTTCATCCCGAGCAAGGGTGCCAGCGCCTGGCTGGGGCTGGGAGGTATTTGTCATCACTCGGCTTGCTTCCTCCTCCAGCTGCCAGCTGCTCCCTGTCTCCCTATTGTTTCCTAGTACTTTAAGTCCCAGCAAAAGCTCATTCAGGCTTTCACAAGACGGAGCAAAGAAAAGTTTTGAAGTGCTGAGAGCTTTTTTGGTGACTTACTGAGTCATCTCCCTTCCTCGCCCCCAAAATCTTAACATCTCCCACAGTTTCTTTTTCCTACAAACACCCCATCCCCATTCCCACAGTACACACAATTGTTCAGTTAAGCAGAATCAGCCATTCTTTACAAAGCAGCCTCTGTGACACGCTGCTTTAAAATCACTACATGCTCCCCCCTGGTAAGCAGAAGGGAAAGTTTGAGGAGTTTAAGAGCCCATTTTTGCTGCTGATACGTACCTCGATCTTCTCGGCGCTCTGCGGGAGCAACGAGGGCAGAGCTGACGCCTTCCTGCTGCCGTTACCATGCAACATCTGCTGTTGTACACATCGTGTCTGCTAGAGGGAGAAAAGCAGTTTTGGGTTGTGGTGACTTTTTTCTTCCCAGGGCAGCTCTTCAGCGGCTGTACGCAGTACACAATCAAACCTAGCTTAGTGATGATGCAAACATCCCACAAAACCTGATAGTGATAGAGGCAGCTTTAGCTTCTTACCCCGATCATGTAGCCACTTGCCAGGGTTTAGCCCTGAGCAAGGGAGTAGTTGTCATTGACGGATCCATCCAAAAATCAGGCCACCACGGTGCTAAAGCATGGATAGAGATGCAAGAGTTTGCAAATACTTCACAAGGAGTTGCATCAGGGAGTGATGCTGAGCACATTACTGCCTCCCTGCCCCCTCTCCTAGGGGTTAATTCCCCTGGAAGGGGCTGGTGCATGGGCAGCCCCCTGGTCACATGCAAGCTGGATGCCTACACAGCCTAGCTCGTTCCCCTGCCCGTGCCACCCTAACACTGCCTCTCTGCAGCAAGCAGGGTCTCTGGTCCTACACCTCCTCCCAAATTCCCACTGGCTCTTCCCCTCCCCAAGGATTACCCTGCCATTACTCAAGCTTCATCACGTGCTAACTTCAGGTTGAAATAACCTGCTCTCTCCTCCTACCCTCAGTGGTATGAAGATTAATCACAGAATCATAGAATCCCTATGTTGGAAAAGACCTTTGAGATCATCAGGTCCAACCATATCTGCCCATTACTAAATCATGTCCCTAAGCACTTAATCTACTCATCTTTTAAATACCTCCAGGAATAGTGACTCAATAAAGAAGTTCTTCCCAATGTCCAGTCTGAACCTCCCCTGGTGCAGCTTGAGGCCATTTCCTGTTGTCCTGTCACTTATCGCTTGGGCAGAGACCAACACCCACCTCTCTACAGCCTCCTAGGTAGTTGTAGGCAGTGATAAGGCCTCCCCTCAACCTCCTCTTCTCTAGGCTAAACAATCCCAGTTCCCTCAGCCGCTCCTTGTAAAACTTGGTCCAGTCCCTTCACCAGCTTCATTGCCCTTCTCCGGACATGCTGCAGGACCTCAATGTCCTCTTTGTAGTGAGGGGCCCAAAACTGAGCACAGGATTCAAGGTGCAGCCTCACCAATGCTGAGTACAGGAGCAGAATCACTTTCCTGATCCTGCTGGCCATGCTGTTTCCGATACAAGCCAAGATGCTGTTGGCCTTCTTGGCCACCTGGGCACATTGCTGACTGATACTCAGCCAGCTGTCTACAAACACTGCCAGGTCCTTCTACACCAGGTAGCTTTCCAGCCATTCTTCCTCAAACCTATAGTGCTGCACAGGGTTGTTGTGTCCCAGGCGCAGGACTCTACACTTGGCTTTGTTAAACCTCATTCTGATGGTCCCAGCCCATCGATCCAGGCTGCTCAGATTCCTTTGCAGAGCCTCCCTACACTCTAGCAGATTGACACTTCCTCCCGGCTTAGTGTCATCTGCGAACTTATTAAGTGTACACTCAGTGCCCTCATCCAGATCATTGATAAAGATATTGAACAGAACTGGATCCAGCACTGAGCCCTGGGGGACACCACTTGTGACCAGCCTCCAACTGGATTTAACTCTATTTGCCATCACTCTTTGGGCCCAGCCATTCAGACATTTTTTAACCCAGCAGAGGATACACCTGTCCAGGCCAGTGGTAGCCAGTTTCTCAAGTAGAATACTGTGAGAAACGGTGTCAAAGACTTTACTGAAGTCCAAACACACCACATCCACAGCCTTTCCCTTATCCAGTAAGTGGGTCACCTTGTCATAGAAGGGGAGCAGGTTAGTTTGGCAGGACCTGCCTTTCATAAACCGATGCTGATCACCCGGTTGTCTTACATGTGCTGTGTGATAGCACTCAAGATGACCTGTTCCATGGTCTTCCCTGGCACTGAGGTCAGACTGACAGGCCTGTAGTTCCCCAGATCCTCCCTCCAACCGTTCTTGTAAATGGGCGTAACATCTGCCAGCCTTCCGTCAAGTGGAACTTCACCAGTCAGCCAGAACTGCCGGTAAAGGGTGGAAAGGCGTTTGGTGAGCACTTCTGCCAGCTCCCTTAAGACTCTCTGGTGGATCCCATCTGGCCCCATAGACTTGTGAATGTCTAATTGGCTGAGAAGGTCTTAAATCATTTCCTCATGGATCATGGGAGATTTGTTCTGCTCCCCCTCCTTGTCTTCTGGCTCATGAGACTGAGTACTCAGAGAATATCTTACCTTATTAAAGACTGAGGCAAAGAGGTATTAAGTACATCAGCCTTATCCTCTTCCTTTTTCACTAATATCCCCTATGTATCCAGTAAAGAATGGAGATTCTCCTTGGTCTTCCTTTTGTTGTTGATATATTTGTAGAAAGATTTTTTATTATCTTTCACAGAATTGGACAATATAAGTTTTAGTTGGGCTTTAGCCCTGCTGATATTCTCTCTGCATACTCACTTCATCCTTGTAGTCCTCCCAAGATGCCTGCCTCTTCTTCCAAAGCTCACATACTTTCCTCTTTTTCCTGACATCTGCCCAGATCTTTCTGCTCAGCCAAGCTGCTTTTCTCCCCTGCTGGCTCATTTTTCAGCACACAGGGACAGCCTGCTCTTGCGCCTCCAGGATTTCGTTCTTAAAGGGCATCCCGCCCTCTCAGGCTCCTTTGGACTTAAGGACTGTCTCCCACAGAACTTTATCAACCAGCCTTCTGACCAGTTCAAAGTCCAAGGTGGCAGTTCTGTTGACACCCCTCCTTACTTCTCCTAGTATTGAGAATTCTATCATCTCGTAATTGCTGTGCCCCAGGCGTTCTCCAACCATCACATCTCCCACAAGGCCTCCTCTCTTTACAAAGAGCAGGTCCAGCAGGGCACCTTCTCTAGTCATCTCGCTCACCAGTTGTGTCAAGAAGTTGTCTTCCACACTCCAGGAACCTCCTAGACTCATTCCTCTCAGCCATGTTATACTTCCAGCAGATATCTGACAAGTTGAAGTCCACCCCAAGGACAAGGGCTAGTGATCGTGAGACTTCTCCCAGTTGCTTGTAGAATAACTTGTCAGCCTCTAGTGTCTCATTAGACTGCAAATGAACTGGAGGCAAAGGCCAGCTCTGTTTTTCTCTCCCATGGCTGTTGATGCTGGCAGGGGACGTGGCTACACAGGCTGGGGAGCACAGCTTTTGTTGTACCCCTGGGGAAGCACCTTATCCTTCTTCCAAAAAAGATGGGGAACAGCCACCAGAAGAGCTCAAGAATCTAAAATTCGCCTTCCTTAGTACCCAGAAAAGAGTTGAATGCCAGAGGGTACACCTCTTCCCCATTCCCTCCCAGGAAAGACAGGGTCATCCACATGACAGTCTTGCTAGAACAAGACTCCTTGCTTGTGCTCCTACATATTACCTGAAATCTGCTGAACCCCAGCCAAGAGCTTGGGGATGGTAAAAGCTTCTGGCTTCAGTGGTTGCCAGGACACTCTCCCTGGCACATGGATGCATAGAGTGCTGCTGTCAGTGAAGGATGTCTCCGCTCTTCTTGCTTAACATGATGTTCTCAGGAAGACCACTAGTGTTAGGATATAAGTGAATGCAGGCAAGAAGTCCACCAGATACATTGAAAACCGATGCCTGTCATTCAGCCCGACAACAGTCCTGTCCAGCCACTGCTGGCACCTCACAGCTTTCAGTTCTTGCTCTACCGCCGATGTCAAGAGTCTCTGAAAGACAGAGTCTAATGTTTGGTAGAGGTTTCAGAGTGGTTTATGTCTTGTGGACCTTCTGTATACTTCTTGACACGGACAAAGCACCCACTACACACCGGTCTGTGCTAGTGAAAAACTAGATTTACAAGCCAGGTACCCATGCCAAGGTGTTATCAGCTTCCATCTCCCCCTCATCACTTTGGCTGCCCTCACTGTTGGGACAACGAAAGGCATGTCCTGAAAAATCTATTGCCCTCTTCCCCAGCAAGCACGACCAGGATGACCTGCTCGCTGAGGTATAGACAAGTCCAGAGCATAATGGAAAAAATTAAGAAAGCCAACAGCAAACATTGGTGAGAAATGCATGTGTACATCTTTCCATGGAAAAAATGGAAGACTGCTGGTGTGGAAGGTCTGTCCATTTGGGCATTTGGAAAGACCCAGGTCTGACTCCCTGAGGAGTCCGATGATAACATCTGTTGTGTGCTGCCTTCTTCTTTATCACCATTTCCGCACGTCCTTTTCGAGGTTACTCCCTCCTCCCCTCCTTTGTACCTGGGATGGAGAATGAGGTGGTGTCCCCATGGCCCCTGTCGCTTGTGGACATGGCTAGCAGGAACGCAGTACAGGCAGGTCTTGTGTCTTGGGATCTAGGGAAGCTGAGATGTGCCTCTGCATTTAAGAAAACTTAATTTAAAAAATAAATTTATGCAGATAACCCTAGAGCAAACTTACAAAAGGATACTTAAATTAAGCTCATTAGTGTAAGCTGAAAGCTTTGCCTTATCCCCCGCTAGCAGTTTCCCATTCTGTCCCCTCTGCTCTCACAATGTCACTGTCCATATATTTAATTGCAATTAAAGACAATAAAATTTTCAGGGTAGTGACAGAGCTTTTGCTGACTTGACCATGAGATGCCTACCAGCAAACTTGCTACATAAATTCAACTGTGGCAATCAAAACCATGAGTCGTAAGCATGTACCCAACTTCATTTGTTTTAACACTTACTTGATCCACTGCTGCAAACCATTTGCTCCTTGAGCTTGTGTGTGACTTGAAGTAAGGCTTTGTAGGGGAAGGAAATGCAAAACTTGGGCCATTCCTGAAGAGCCAGCAGGCTGATAAAGCACAGGGAAGCAAAAGCACCTCAGAGCTAGAGTGGAGAAACCGACTTTATGGCTGAGCTGATGCATTGGGAGCCAAAAGAGAAAGGGAGGTCAATAAACAGATGTTGCTAGCATGGGGCTGGGAGCTGCGAGGTGGCTGGGCAAGCTTTGAGCTCCTCAGCAAATAGAGAACAAATGCTCACCCCAACTTGCATGTGTGCATGCACACATATGGATGCCCCATGCTGTGTCAACTCATTGTACATTCCCACAAGAAAGCCATTAAGAAGTAATTTTTTGGCTGTTCTGATGTGGCCGTCTTGTTATTGTAAAACAAAAGCTGGTGTCTCTGTTTCACTCTGGTTTTATTTTTTCAGAGGGTAGGAATCATTATAATGAAACAGTGCTGTGAGTATCTGCGTCATATTTTATCCCTGTGTATTCAGTCTTTCACCATGATCCCAGTGAAAATGGGACCCCAAGAAAATGGGGCTTTCTAGATGTATTCAGCAACCACGACGCTGCATTGATCTGCAGAAAAAAAGTATGGTCAGGGGAATTTTTTGCTCAACTCTGCTTTTCTTCTATATCTTCTTCCTCAACCCGCGGCATTTGTTGCCTGCCAGTCTGCAGAGGGCGATGCCGCATTAGTTTGACCAGATTGAATTTTCTTGAGTTTTCCATCATCCAGAGCTTGCCCATCGCCTCCAAGATATTGCAGGGCTTGAGGGTTGAGACGACGTCAAAGCTAGGGTGGAAAAAGAGAGAACCGGACCACAGACACTAATGGACCCACTGGCTTTCTTTGGGCTATTGGGAATTAATTGGGAATTGTCTTATTTAAATATCTGTGCCACCTATAAAGAAAGCCAGTGGGGTTGGAAGGACTTTAACCTACAGGGGTGAAAGAGCGACATAGACAGGGCTTGAGCCTGGGGTGCAGCATGGCTATAGATGTGCAAAAAGACCATAGCTAAGTAGTGTTGCTGTGCAAAAATCTCTGCACGTGAGATTTATTCAGACAGAAGGAGTTCCCCCAAGACTTTTTTAAAAGGAGACACAGTAACATTAAGGCTTCTTATTATTTCTGAAGATGTGTTTTAATGGATGTTGCAGAAGAAGTTGGGAGGCATTTGCTGATGTTTTCCACCATGCCCCAGGTCCTACTGGGGACCTGATGACTATGCTGGGAAGTTCCCTGGGATTTAAGACTGTTTACTCTGAGCCAGATACCTTCCTTCATCAACCACCTCAGGGCTCCGGCATATGCTCAGCAGAGTGGGGATCCTACCCCAGGCCTATTGTGAAGCTCTGGGGATGGGATATTTTGCAGTTTGATCAGGTGTAGGCTGAGGGCTGAGAGCAACTTTAAAGCTGAATTCCACTCTTTGCCACTGAAATTTGCCAGAATGGTCATTTCCTCATGCATGTAACCAGAAAAAGTGCACAGAATTGTTTTCCACCTTCAGTTTCCAGTTCAGCTTGTGACAGATGGAAATACCAACTGAATGTATTCTTATGGGGCTGGTTTTTTTTGTTTTTCATGACAGACCTTCAGATTTTAAAATTCACTCTCTTTTTCTTCAAAGCATTTGATTATTTCTTGTGGCTTGTCACAGTAGAATAAAAGTAAAATGCAAAGAATTTGAACATTTGCCTCAACTTTGCACTTGGGAAATTCACTGTGCAGAATCTTACCATTTTCTTGACTAAATGGCACATACTTCAATGCATCTTTGAGGTATCTTGAGTCCTTCTCAAATTTACTAAAGGCAAATAAGTGTTTTGGCTATATTGGAAGCTCCCAGGAAAGGGGACCTCTGGGGCTCCTGGATGAGCAGGTGAGGTCTGGAGCTGTTGTGGGGAACACTGGAGAGAGCGGATGCTGCTCCCTGTTGTGGGCCTTGTCCAATATGGAATGAGAAAGCAAGAGGTCCTTTTGCACGGTGGCACATACAGCAGTGTTCTGCTTGCCTTTGCCGCGAGTTAAACAAATGTGTCACAGAATCATAGAATGGTTTGGAATGGACCTTAAAGATCATCCAGTTCCAACCCCCCTGCCATGGGCAGAGACACCCCCACTAGACCCAGCTGCCCACGGCCCCATCCAACCTGGCCTTGAACACCTCCAGGGATGGGGCAGCCACAGCCTCTCTGGGCAACCTGTGCCAGAGCCTCCCCACCTTCATCATGAAGAATTTCCTCCTGTTATCTAGTCTACATCTTCCCCTCTCCAATTTATAGCCATTCCCCCTTGTCCCATTACTACTTGATATTTAGGAATTGTAAAAGGAAATAAAAATTGAAGGAATTTTGTTGAAAAAAAAAAATGCATTGGGGGATCACAAAGACAGAACACTGCAATCCGGCAGCGGAAAAAAAAATCGAAACAGAAAAGCACAATGGAGAATGCGGGCATCGATCCCGCTACCTCTCGCATGCTAAGCGAGCGCTCTACCATTTGAGCTAATTCCCCAGCCCGAGAGCTGTTTTGGCAGAGTTCTGCCTTCTTCTCGAGAGGCGCCGCCCAGCGCCAGCCGTGGCGCGGCGGGTACCGTCCGGGGCTGCCGCTGCGCCTGCGCGGGAGCGCGCTGGCCGGGGGCTCGGCGGCGGCGCGCGCCGGAGGATCCGCGGCGGGGCCGGGAGGTAGCGCGGAGCCCCGCGGTGAGTGGGGGGGGAAGGGGGGCGGGAGAGCGGCTGAGCGCGCCGTGGGGCTGCCGCGGGCACAGGGCCGGGAGCGGCGGCTTGCAGAGGGCCCCGGGGGGCGCGCAGAGCTGCGCGGCGCGGGCGCGGCTGCGGTTCTCCGTGTACCGGGAGCGGCGGCGCGGTGCGGGAGCCTGGAGCACCGCCGGCGGGAACGCGTGAGCTGCGGGGTGCCCGGAGGCTGCCGGGATGGGTCTGCGGGGGGAGCGGGGGCTGCGGGGGAGATGGGGAGCTGCGGGGCCCTCGGGGGCTGCAGGGGGATGGGGGGTTGCGGGGAGAGATGGGGGGTTGCGGGGGAGATGGGGGGCTGCGTGGAGATGGAGGGCTGCGGGGGAGATGGGGAGCCGCGGGGAGATGGGGGGCTGCGGGGGAGATGGGGAGTCGCGGGGAGATGGGGGCTGCGTGGAGATGGGGAGCTGCGGGGCACTCGGGGGCTGCAGGGGGAGATCTGGGGCTGCGGGGGGATCACGGGCTGCGGGGAAGATGGGGTCTGTGGGGAGATAGGGGGCTGCGGAGGGAGATCTGGGGCTGCGGGGGGATCGGGGGCTGCGGGTCTGTTGTGCTTGGCAGGGGGCTGTGTGCCAGGCGAGAGCGGGGGGCTGTGCTCAAGGCCAGGGTCCTTGGGGAGACAGGGTGGTGAACCTTTGTCTGCCCCCAGCCCTGCTGCTCTTTGGGGTGTGCAAGGGGCTACAGGTAAACCCTGGGTGGCCAGTGGGCAACCGGGGGACCCCCTGAAATACCTGGTGCCTGGGACAGAGCTGGCAGCGCTGGTGGGACAGCTGTGTTTGGTCCCTGTGGGTGGCAGGGGCAGTTGGAGATGCGGCAGCTCAAGTTGCCTGAATTAGCAAACCCACTGCTTGCAGTTGTTTCCCCCTCTTGCCTTGAGATAAATCCCTTAAAAACTACACCCAAAAAAGTGGAACTTTGCACTGTTGGTGAATCGTGAGGTCTTTTCCCTTGGGAAGTCGTTCTGTTTGCTCTTGTGCTCGAGGTGAAGTACAGTTAAGGACAGGATCTTCCCGCTGGACGAGGAAGGAGATGCTGGGTCTGAAGCAGGGATCTTCGAGTCCCTGCCGAAATAGCAGATGAGGGCACTTGCTGGGGCCTCCTCGGGAGCCGCATTGACCTGCATGGGTTTGGTGCCCTATTTTTGGCTTGAAAAGGGAGTGCGCTCCATCGGGGTGTGCGTGGCAAAGCAGTTGAAGGCGTTGGGACCTTTCTCTGCCAGTGCCATGTTCAGGAAGAGGAGGCTATTTGTGGGCTTGACACTTCAATTTAAAGCTGTGTTCAGTGGCAGTGATATCCAGAGTTTAGTTAAAAACCTGTAATTCTAGTAAATGGCTTGGCTTTTGCTTGGTCGCTTTTCTCCCCCACTGATGTTCTTGAATATTCTGTGAATAAGAAGAGGCAAAACCAAACAGCAGTGAAGGCCAGTGCAAAATGCTTTCTAAACTGAAAGGATTACAAAATCCCTTCTTGTTTGTAACCTCAGTGGTGGCTGCTTAACACCTTGTTGTTTGGAGAGCAGCAAGGTGTTTGGTTTATGGCAGGGCTGCAGGCAGTCATGCCTGTCCCCAAGTTACTGCAATTTACTGAGCAGTGCGGGAGGCTGGAGAGAGTGACAAGATCTGAGATCTGCTGCAGCTTTCGCTCCGTTGAGGTCCTAGTTGCTTTACACTGTTTGCTTTCCTGCAGTACTTTTGTACTTGTACCTCAGCTGTCATCAAGCCATTGTTCTGTTGGATTCAAAATGACTTTCTGCTCAATTTTACACCCTTTCTAAAGGGATTTGCTGCAGTTCTCCCTCTGATGTACAAGTTACTTTTTTTCCTGGATGCATTTGCTGAGCTAGCCTCTTCCGTGTTGTGAATGTCGGATTAAATACTCCTATATATCAACAAGTTTACAGTTGAAAAATAGACTATTTATTTACTTTCCTTGACAGGTTCAGGTTTGTGAATGGGCTCTGCCTCTTGCAGAGTTGCTTCTCTGAATACTTTGTTGAACTACTTGGAATTTTAAATTTATTCCTCTTTAGTCCTTTTCAACATACCAGGACATTACATCTTACTTTAAAGGGCCTGTGAAGCACGATCTCAGCCCTTTGGAAACTATTCTGCTTTTCATTTATCATTTTCATGGTTGTGAGCTTCCTTTTTGGTTATTTTTTTTCAGAAGGGGGAAAACTGGACAACAAACATGTTCTGAAAGACACGTTTATCTTTTTAAAAAACTGCAACAGCAACCAACCAGGCAGGCAGCCGCACCCATCCAGCAATATGATTTCTTATCATGGAGCTTGACTCATAATTCTGACAGCTCCTTTACTTTCTTTTTAAAATAAAGGTGTTTTCTTAACTAAGCTATTCCCCTGGATGCCAGACTGAAAAGCATTGCATGGATGGAATTTCTTATTCTGTTGTCCACCTGTCTCTTTTACATCACCCTGAGCTTCAGGAGCCCATCATCTTGCCCATAGGCTTTTTTTTTTTTTTTTTATTCCCCTGATATGTGGAAAATAGTGAGATATCTGAGAGTATCTCCTTCTGGTGAACTTTAACGCAAATAATAGCGTTTCAGCAGCTCGGTTTTGTGAAACGTCAAGTCAACTCTGTGGAGCTAGAAATAACATTTCAGGCTGCATTTTGCATAGATGTTCTCAGATGTGAGGTTTCACTGCCTGGGTGTTACATGTGTTTTTCCTGTCACCACGCACTGCCTTTCTGAATCGTTAAGTTGCTGAGAGCAACTGGCAGAGAAAATGCAGGGGGAAGACCGCAGCCTTGCCTTTCTTTTTAAAAACACTGAAGAGTGCGTGTTAACATCGGCTTTGAAACTTAGTCTCTTAGTGAAGTCTCTTAGACCTTCACAGTCATGCTGGAGTAATTCCTGTGCTTTCCTTTCCTGCGTTTTAATTACGAGAGAGAGTAGTTGAGCTCCCACAGCTCAAGCTGTTGTAAGGACACGTCTATACTTTGCAAATAAGCTTTGCCCTTGCTGTCTTTTACTTGCTTTGGTAGTGCTGTGCACCTGGGCCTCCATACCTGGGGCAAACATCATTTGTGTGCTGGTGAATCTCTGCTTTATCCTTGCAATCCCTCCCTGCCAAGGACAGAGAAGTTCCTTTGGAGGTGACTGGAAAAAACCGTTACACTAACAAGCCTACAGCTGCTGTGTGCAAGGAACAGCTCCAAGAGATGCAGAAGTTGAAGTGCTGTTGGTGGAGCTTTGTGGTTGGATTGCATGCTGCATCTCCTTTACCTTTTGGTAGCCTGTGGCACTCCCAGTTGCCCATTTTATTGGGTAGTGCAAGGGGGGTTTAAGGGACTGGTCAGTGCCAGTCACTCAGCATGGCAATGCAATAGCTGCTGTGTGATGGAAAGCAGTTTTCTCACGCATGCAAGATAATCTCCCATGCTGACACTAGCAATCCTGGCTATTTTGCTGTGATACACCTCCCCATTTTATGCAGCAGTGGGTATTTCTGAAACAACTATTCAGACTCAGGTGGTTGCTCTGTGATTTTTGAGGTGGATGGGTGCTCTCCTTAGCTGAAGGTTTGCTTTGATACTCTCAGCATCAGGTATTTGTGGAGGTACTGGTGCAGATTCATCTCCCTAAGTGTCTGCTTGAGAACTGGCCGTGCTTCCCAGCTCGGCATCTCACTGGGCTGCTTCTGCTTGTGCCATCACCCTGTTTGCTGCAGGAGAGCTAAATTGGAGTCGTAAGAGAGCTAGCAAGAGGCTTGGGTGTTCCTAGAAAGTTATTGATTGCCCTGCCTGATTCGGGTTGGGTTTTTTTGTTTCCCTGGCTTTCCTCAGAGGGTCAGGCTCATTAGGGCAGCAGCTTGCTGGAGGGTGAAGAAACAGTGCAGGCTTTGCGGTTTGAGGCTGGAGTGGTGCCATCCCAGCCCACCTCTCTCAAGTGTTAAGTATGAAACAGCCTGCATGGTAATTCCATTAATGGGAGCCTAGTGCTGGAGAGATAAATGTAATTCCAGGGTAAAGCCAGAGAGATAAATGTAATTCCAGGGTAAAGCTGATGCTTGGACTCAAATGGAGAGGATTTACTGGTTCTCCTGGGTGCACTGCTGTGAGTAATGTACTCCTGTATTACCCACAGACAATGTTTGAAGTCAAGATGTCAGCATTAAGATCGGGCAGTGATGAAAAAATTGCTGCTAAATATGCGTGTGAAGAAATCCTTAGCTCCAGAGCCTAGATGTCTGTTTGCAATGGGTTTTACCAGGAATAAAAGTGTCCTGTTTAACTCCTGACATGAAGGATGACACAGAGCTAAGCAGCCATATGATTTCAGGTTACAGTTTGCATAGGACATTACAAGAACAAGCTCTCTGTGTATAATCAATACAGAGCAAAACCGATAACCTATGTATATCACACCACAAGCGCATCACGGCTAGGCACCACAATTACAATTAGCACAAGCTCCACATTCTTGCATGTTGTGGTCCACGCTTGAATTCACCTATTACTGTCCTGGCAGCTGTTTCCCCAGTTAGATTTCTTTCTTTTGCAGACCATGTCTTCCTGTTTGCAGTTTTATAATCATAGAATCATAGAATAGTTTGGGTTGGAAGGGACCTTAAAGATCATCTAGTTCCAAACAGCCCTGCCATGGGCAGGAACACGTCCCACTAGATCAGGCTGCCCAAGGCCCCATCCAGCCCCATAGTACCCTTGTGGCAAGATCAAGAAGTCTTGTGTTGAAAAAGAATGGTTAGTTGGGATTTTTTTAGCTCTTCTTGTGGCTCAGATCCTGGAAATCCAAGGCAGGAGCCAGCACCATTCAGCTTTATGCAGAGGAGCATATTGTGCCAAGCAGTTGTGTCTAACAGGGTGGGAAGTCACAGTGCTGATGAGGCCCGGTACTGTGGTATCCCCGAAATTAAGCAAACCAGGCACTTTCCCTCCAGTTTTTGGAGAACAGTGCAGGATTTTCCTTGTGGGAAACTACTTGTCATCAGTCCAAGGGCTGAAAAATTGTCTGTGAAGAGGAAGCAGGTGCTGGGGATGTTCACATGACCCCATCTGGCCAGCTTTGCCCAAGTGTCCATCAGTACAAATCTGATCTCCTTAGGACTTGGGGCCCTGCTGGCATTCTGACAGCCAATTTAAAGCCAGTTTACTCAGAAATGCTTGTTTGTTGGTATATTCAGCAGCTTGCTGACACCTCCTCTGCAGAGAGGTGTGTGGGAGATTTACTTATTCAACAAAGTGGGATGCGGACTTTGGTGGTGACCTAGCAGCAGCTGGGACAGCTGTTCAAAGTCTGCAGCCTGCTCATGAATCTCTTGCTTATCTTTGCATAGTTGTTCAGACATGGCTAGCTTCTTCACACACATGCTTTGGGCCAGCTTGCCCACCAGGAATTACTGAGATCTCATTCAGATTTGGCGTTTGGCTCAAGTTTTTAGATATCCTGCCTTCCTTCCCCATCATTTCTGTTTCCTCCTCAGTGAGGGTTGCGCTTTGCATGCCTTTCCCCAGCTGCAAAAGCTGCAGTCTGCCAAGCGTGTGGCGGGTGTGCTGTGAAAACTCATCCGGTAGTTGCCTCGACTAAGCATGCAAGAGCCACATTGGCCGCTCAGTGCTGTGGTGGCAGGATGTTGGGGGTTGCAGGTATCAGTCTGAACTAGTACAGCTGATTTTTTTTTTTTAGCTTTCCCCCATTTGCGTTGTAGCTGACTACTCAAGGTTTAGTTCAGTGGAGTGGTTTTCTCTTCCCAAAATAAAATTTTTGAGTGTCTTCCTTCCTACTTTGATAGCTCTGACTTCTGATTTGGGCTTGAGTGGAGCAAAGTGGCGCTGATAGTGAATTGTGTATCTTGTCAAACATTTCAGTACAGACTAGATGAGGAGGGAGCATGTAAGAAAATGACCTACAAATTTACAAATTCAGTTTCTTGAAAAATTTTGTCTTGTTCTTACTGTTTCTCCCCTCCTCCCTCTGTTAGTCAGAACTGATGATGAGCGCATCATTGTCTGAATGGGGGGACAAGTGGGTTTCAAAGCATTGCTATTTCTTTGCTCCCTGACTTGCTGCATGAGTTTCACAGGGAAACCTGTTTGTATGTGTCCTGCTTGATGGATCTTCTGGCCTAGATGCACGATTGAGACATCTTCTTTCAGCCTTGGTACAGCAGTTTGGGTGGCTCGGCACTAAATTTTGTTCTTTTTCGAAGTATTTTTGAGTCATGTCTGCCTACATCTGGTTTGCTGCGTAACTAACCAGGCAGATGTGAACTGATGCCCATCACACTGCTTCCTAGGAGAAAGGGCTGTTAGGACCATTGCTTGGCCTCCTGGAGACTCCAAGCCTGTGTTCTCAGGATGTCTAGAAGCTGAGCAAAGAGAGCCTGATAACATTGTCCTTCTGACTGTCTTTAGCTTGTGGTGTAAATTTACCACGGCAGGCTCTGCAGGTCATGAACTGAGGATGTTAAGCAGTGCTAGAGATACTGCGAACAGCACATTTTGTGATGTTGCCTCAGTGCTGGGCTCTAACAAGTTACCTGTTGAAAAGCCCACAAACAACTGGACTTGGCATTAATTTGTGTTGCAGTATCAGGGAGTCAGCTCCTCTGGGTCCTCTCTGAGTTTTTGAGGCTGAAGTCCTTCTGGTGCTGCACTTGCTCAACTTTGGGGCATTTGAGGGGTGTGCAAAGCACATAGCTGTGCTTTGGTACCTCTTTGTGGTGAAGAGGTCTGAATGGACACTGCTCAGGGTCTCCCATACCACAAGAAAAAGATGCCATGAGATACAGTGGGTTGAACAGGCTGCCCGGGGAGGTGTTTAAGGCACGGGTGGACGAGGTGCTGAGGGACATGGTTTAGTGATTGATAGGAATGGTTGGACTCAATGATCCTGTGGGTCTTTTCCAACCTAGCGATTCTGATTCTGTGATTCTGTGATTCTGTGAATTTGAAATTGAATTGGGAGTGGGAAAGGAGATATATAACGCATTGCTGAGAAAAGCAATAAGCATCAGAAGACCTTAACCACCGAAGTGTTTGAACATAATTCCAGTTGACATGTTTAAAATGTGATTAGCTGCTTTCTAAAGTGCGGTGCTGTAATCCAGTTTTCATCAAAACAATTGCATGTTGCTTCTGTTGAGACCAGGGGCAGACTCGGCTTGGCAGGTGCGTGTGTTGCTTCCAGGCTCAGTCTGTAAATCCCCTCATTTATTCTGGCCTTTTGCATACTGGTGGAGGGCAGTGAGCTTTCTCTCCTGCAGCATTGCCCTCACCATGCCTTTAATGTCTGAAGGCCTGGATGAAAGTCATCGTTGTCCAGCCCTCTTGTGCACCAATGCTTGATCCAGTGGTAGGCTTGGTGACAGCCAGAGCTTTTCCCTGCAGCGCAGACTGGAGGGAACTGTAGGAAGACAAGGTGATCTTTGCCTCTCTTTGGCAGTGGTGGACTGTTGTCAGCCCTGTGTGTCTAAGGAAATGGTTTTCCAAGTCATCTGTTGGGTTTTTACAGGAATCTGTTCTCTTATGGCTTTCCTGCCTCTGGCATGGATGCTGTCTGGATCTCTACTGACCTCCTCCTGCAGTATGTCAAAGCGGTTCAGTCCTTAGGGGATTAAGCAGTTATATCCTGCAGGGTGCTGGATCTGGCATGGGGGCAGCTGGTTGGAAAGAGAGATCCATCCCCAGAGAGGCTGGGCTGGGGGGGAAACACATCTCTGGTATTTAGTTTGTAGCTCAAACACCGCTGCTAGTCCATATTCTCTGACTACTGGAAGTGGCAGGCTTTGAAATGGAAAGATTCATTTAGACAGTATCCTTCTTGAGCTGCCTGAGCGTGAATTTAGCTCCTATTGTTTTGTTTTGAGAAATTATTTTAAGAAATAAGCTCAAGAGGCTGTGCACCGGGGGCTGCTCCTGCTGCAGGCATTACTTGGAAAATTGTGTGGCAAAGTTATTCCTTCTGGTGCTGCAAAGCCAGCAAGGAAGTAGAGCCGCATCACAGGCCAGGAGACCTCTGGGCAGATGCAGCCAAAGGGCTGGCTTGATTGCTTGGACAGCTCAACTTTTGAGGCAGGCATGGTCATTGCTTCCATCCATTACCAGTGGTTACCTGTGTCTCTGAGTGGTGAGGAGCCATGCTCTGTCCCTGCTACCAGGTCCCCAGCATAAATGTCGCATGCGTGATAGCTTGTGGCCTGCCTGGCATCAGCTATATGGTTACAGCCAGTTGCAGCTGACTTTGAAAACTGTGCTCTGTAAAAATTGCCCCAAATTAATCTGTTGTGATTGGTTTGTGGTTTTTTTCTTTAAAACTAAGGTAAGATGAATTTCTGCAAAGGTGAAAGCTTGAGCTTTGTAACTCATTTCATGATTTCCTTAAGGATGCTTTGGAATATATCTGGAATGTGCATGTGCTCTGCATGGTTAACAGTTATCAGGAAAACAGAATGGGGCAGTTGGAGATTCATAGCTGGTTAATTGATTTTAATGCCATGGAAACTCAGTTTGAGTAGTTTTGTGCTTTTTCTGGAGGAGTTAAAAAAAGCTGCATTAAGTAGAAGAGCAGCTCTGGGTATTTCTGTGAAGAGTGTTTAAAGGAAGCTTGAACGCGAGGGTTTTAACTTCACTTGTCTGTTTGTGTGTGAGCTGGCAGAGTTTGTGGTTTTGGTGCAAGCACAGCAGCGATCAAAGACAAGGCTTGCCATGAGGGCCCTGCAGCAGCTTCGTCAGCAGTCTCTTCGACTAATGCTGCATAAACTTAGAAAAGCAAGAGAGGATTAGCTCTCCCTCACCTTTGTAAGGAGCTAGGGATTGCAGGAGTTCTGTCAGTCTGCTGCTGTGATGTTTGCATGGTACCTCTGGAGATGGTGGTTTTCACAGTTTAGCCCCTCGCCCATCTTAGTCATCATCTAAATTGGAGCAGTTGTGATCCAGTCCTCCGTGTCCATCGTCATCCTTCCCACTCTCCCCCCGCCCCGTCCCGCCCCTGGCAAAGTGGAAATGGAAATGAGAGACATACTTGTGGGCTGGACACTAAAACAGCTTTAATGAGATAATAATATTAATAAGAAGATAATAAAATATACACAAATATACAGAAATATACAAAATTGACCCCCCCAATGACTCAGTGTTACCACTGATGCTGCAGAGGGACCCTTTTTCCCCTCTTTGTCTTACAGCATTCCACCTACTCAAGAGCAACCTTGGTATCCATAGAAATAAGTATAAGCAGTGACCTTTCTGCACACCAGTCACTGTGGTGATAATCATTAATTTTAAGCGTTATCACTTCTAGAGACTCACACTGTCTGAAAAACACGTAGTTAGCTTTCAGAAAATGAAGTTACTTCGACAAGGCTTAGCTGAAAAGTTAGAAAATAAATTCTGCTTTAGCTCAAAGCAGACCACCAGTGCATCGGCCCCCTCCACTCAGCTTTGTGACATATACTTTTTCTAGATGGGTGTCGTGGTTTTGCTGGTTTTGGAGGTGAGGTGACTGACCAGGCAGTGAAGGCTTGTGCTGGCAGCCCCTCCAGTACCCTGAGCTGCACCTGATCTATGAGGACCCCCCTATCCACCCCTGTGCTGGAGCAGAAGCAGGATGGAGACAGGAGGGGGCTTGGGCCACCTTGTGCTGAGGACTTGTCAGCCTGTACTACCCAGGGCTGTGCCATGATCTCCCTCAGTGCTCCTGGTGGTGTCGAAGGAGGTCAAATTTCAGGCTGAAGGGTTGGCTTAGAGTTTAAGCCTGTACTGATGTCTTTCCATCCTTATTTTCCAGGGTTTCTCTGCAAGAATTGGAAAATCCTTTTTGTGGGCTGCTGTGACAGCCTCATGAACGTCCAGATAGATTTAAACTTTGGTGCTGCAAAGAGTTTTGCATATTTATTTGCAGCATCCTGCTATCTGCTTTGCTTAAGAGTTTTTAGATCCTTTACATATGCTTGCCATTACTCCTCTTCTGAAAAACATTTGGGAACACCCTTCAGCTATGGCGAAATACATACACAAAAAAAGTTTACCAGACATTTTGAAGAGGGTTTTTTTTGTCTTACCGCTATTCCTTGGTAAACTGAGAGGCTTGCATAGCTGTGGTGTGTTGCTGTTTGGGTTCATCAGCATAGTTTGAAGATCTCGAGTTGCGCTTCATGAGGCTGTTTTGGATGAGTCTTCAGAAAAGTGGGCAGCTGGACACGTTTGGCAGTGAATGAAGCTGTCAGAGTGGTTTTAAGTGACTTACCCCTGTGCAAAGACAAAGCTGTGATGGGTTGAAGGAGTCTGCAAGCCTCATCTAGGTTTCTGGATGTACCACTGTGCATCTTTCTGGGGTCATGTTCCCCTTCAGCTTTTGCTGAATTCAGGTTGTTCTGCCAGAAATCCTTCCCCGTTATTTTTGTGTTTCTGGGATGCCTTCCAGTTAGATCAAGCAAATGGTGGTTGCTACCACAAGTGTAGGGATGATTGGTATGTGTAGGAGGGAGAGGAGGAAAAAGGCAGGACTATCTGTTTTGGCAGCACAGGGCAGTTGTGGATCAGTTAAGTTGATGACCATGTAGGAGTGGGCACAGGTTACTGAAGGGCAGCCGTGCAGCCCCTGTTATAGCATGTCCTGCTTCTACCCGTTTCCCAACCTGTAAAGGGGAGGGGTAGGGATTGCAAAATGTGTTAAAGTTTCTGGGAGGCTGCAATGTTGGTAGAGCCCTTTGAGGTGCATTGCTGACTGATGGCTTCATGTGCATGCTTCATTGAGCTTCCCAGTTAACCCAGGGAGATATCCCTCCAGGACTTTGAGCACTGCTTTTAAATTAAATCTGCTGAACACATCAAGGAGAATATCGAATTGAATATAAGGGAGAAATTTTGGACGACAAGGGTGGTGATGCACTGGAACAGGTTCCCCAGAGAAGTTGCGGATGCCCCATCATTGGAAGCATTCAAGGTCTGGTTGGATGGGGCTTTGAGCAACCTCATCCAGTGCAAGATGTCCCTGGCCATGGCAGGGGTTGGACTAGATGTTCTTTAAAAGGTCTCTTCCAACCAAAACCAGTCTGTGATTTTATGATTTCTCTGCTTAAATACACTGCAGACCAATGCCTCTCTGGGACAGAGCAGGACAAATCCTGCTGTCTTGTTCTCCTCTGGCCAGAGGCTATGGGTAGGTTTATCTTCCTGCCTGGCTTGTTACAAACATTTGTCTGACCCGTCTCAGGCTGAAAAGCTGTTGTGTTACGTGCTTGTTGCAAGTACATTATTTCCTTGATGATGTCTTCTCAAGGTCTGTTGGCTGGGCAGCTGGCATGTCTTTGGTAGCTCTCTCAGTGCGCTAGCTGTATGCGGGGAGTTCATCATACATGCTTGTGTCAAAGGGGTTTATGCATCTTTCTGTTAAAAGCAGTGCAGACACTCAGCCTTGCCATTGGTTACTTGGGGTCAGAGCTGTCTGCTTGAGCTTGAAATTGCTGGTGTTGCAAGATCATCACAGAACAGAGGGGAGAAAATTAGTATAAGCCTCTTAAAGAAAACTTAATTATGTCTCAAAGCTGGCAGGAAACACCAGTTTCTCTTATTTAGGCTTCAGAGTAGGGTTTCTTTCATGGTGGGTGTGTCTGCTTGTAACAAGGGCATTAGCAAAACTGCACAGTCAGCCTTGGGGTCTGACAGGTCCCTCTCTTGGCCAGTGCCACCCTCCTCTTTTACTGCCTGGGGCGTGGGGGACTCCTCTGGTCACTCCTGCTACTGTTTCTCTGCCCCATCATTTTGCTTGCAACCTTCATTCCTGATCTGTTGTTGCTTCCTTCTCCCTTTGTGGGTCACCCAGTTCAGTCCTGTGCCCCTACACTTCATAACTTTTTTTTTAAAACTGTGGTGAATCATTATTTGCTGCATTAGGTGGAATAAAATATTATCTTGTCTCTACAGCACCGTTTCAGTCTGCCAACAAGCACATATCGTGATGTCACGTCAAGGATAGAAAGAGTTTGCTTTGGTGGTGACACCTATAAATACATGCTTTGGTGGACAATTTGGAGCTGCAGGAAGGCAGCAGAGGAGCTTTGCTGGCATAGTTGTGTTGTCCATATTCTGGACTGCCCAAAGCATGGTTGTGTCTCTGGCAGGGATTGGCCCTAGGGCAAGAAAATGTTACTGGGCACTGTGAGAAGCAGGTCTGGGAACAGGGGGCTGATTCCTTGGCACTTAGCTGTGTTTCCAGTATGTCTGGCTGCTGTGGGACAAAATGCTTTGTCTGAGAGCTGTAGTTGCTTTGGGAAGGCAGTCCAGGCCGTCTTCATGTGCGTTTGATTAAAGCCAGCAGCACTCAGAGAAGTTACAAGCATCTCTATTTGCCTTGCTTAGCAGTACCAGCAGGCAAGGAGTTTGAACTTAGGTGATATTGCAGAAACACCACTGGGAAATAGTAGCAATCACATTGAGGAAGTTGTTAGAGGAAAAAGGAGGAGGAAAGAAGAAAAGGTTGTCTGCATAGCAGCTGTGCTGCTCTCCCCCACGTGCTGAGTCCTGGTGCAGGAGTGGGTTGATGCCAATGCAGATGAAGTCCTGCAAAGTTAATGCAGCTTCTTTGGATGTAAGCCGTATGAAGCTAAGGTATGAATTTCCTTGCTGGGGGAGGAAATTTTTCTTTCTGTACTTCTCTAAAGCTGCCACCGAAGATTACTGGCCAGGTTGGTTTTGTCGTGTTATTTCTGCCTTTGTAGAGAATTTATGTTCTGTTGCAGAATAGTGTTCATTTACTGACTTCAAAAGGGAAACAGAAGTCCCTCCTCGAGGTACATAGCATGAGTAAATAACGCTTGTGTTTTGACTAGTGGTAATGTAAAGCAACAGGGAGAGCAATTATAAATGGTGATGGAAAATTTGTGCTTGAGGCTGGAGTCCAAGGTCTGTGCTGTGGTCTTGTGGTCTTCAACATTGTTTTCATCCTTAGAAGTGCCTTCACCCTTTCTGTAATGGGAAAGGAGAAAATGGGGGCCTGAATGGATTATGTTTTTTCTCAGTTCTTTAAATACCGACTGGCAATAGCTGATGTCTGTGAGTCACCCAGAGAGACTACGGAAAACAAACAAGTCTCTCAAGTCTCTTTTTCTCAGTCCAAGGTAAACCAGTGTGCTGCATGAGTAAGTTTTCTTGCAGTTCATAACAAGGTCTAGTTGGCAGGGAATAGGTGAGATGTTGTTATGCTGACCCTGTACCTTTCCCTTGTTGATTTGGTCCTTTGACTGGAGAAGTTGTATCACCCTGTTTCCTTAGCTCCTCTCACTTCCAAATTCTCTCTCCATTACAACATACTTGAGGATTGTTGTTCACCCACCATGTTCATTGCTGTCCCTGGACTGTTGCATGAACAGAATGGGAAAAGTAAAAGTCTATTAGATGTGGTGACCTTTACTTCAGTTGTATCATCAGAAAAATGTCTCCTTACATATTTTTTTTTGATACCTCTTCTTCACCATGCAGCAGGCAGTTTGCGTGCCCACAATGAGGTGTTTCTAGCCTGTGGAGGCACCTTCTGTCACAGCTTTTGCTCAGTTACTGCTACATGGCTTTTGTGTGACTAATGTGCAAAAGCTTTATAAAGCAATCAGTGGGAAATATAAAACCATTTATATTATGAAACCATAATGATGAATTATTAATTATAATGACAAAATGGAAGCAGCTTGGCTCTGACATCAGATGGGATTCATCAGCTCTGCAAACTAGAAGAAACTGCACAAGTGCTGTGGAGCATATCTTCAGCATCTCAGGGGATGGAGTAGAGGAGTTCTGCAGGTGACCACTTCTGTCCCATGTATCAGTCTCTTTTCTGCCTCTACTTAGACGTTAACTTCAGTGCAACAACTGTTCAGGAGGTTTTGCTCAGCCTTAGTTTGGGAATCCTTGTTTTGCCTTTTACCTTGGCTATCTTCTGTGATTTTTGGAGAAGTCCCCTGACAGCCTTATGTATGTGGTTGTGGTGCCATGGCTAGGCAGAACTGTGTTCAGGGAGGGATCTAACACCCTCACATCTCTCATGAGTTTGCCTTGGCATCCTTCCATTTCTCCAACCAGTTCTTACAAATGTCACTAATTACTATTCTCTCTAATGCTTACAGGATTTGCCAGTTCCCATATGCCTGTGGAGATTCGGTTCTGGCTCCTTGTCAGTGGCTTAGGAGGAGCCGAGGCTCTGAGCAGGTACGTTTGCCATGCTTCTGGTGAGGGAAGAGGTCTTTTGTATGTGTCCAAGAGTAAAATGTGCACAAGGTTTGCCTTACGGGTGTGGATTGACACATATCATGGGAAAGACCACTCTGCAGTGAATACTTTTTTCCATCTAGATGCCTAGTGAAAACACCCAGGCAGAAGGTAAGGTTTGCACTTAGCCTTGCTGACAGCCCTTTGAGGAAAGGATTGGAAAACACAGCATTGCTGCAGAGCAGCTCCTGAGACGTCACACTGCTTGCTAATGCAGGCACAGCCTTTTCCTTCCTGTAACACCAGCTGGGGAATCCTAGTTGAGCTCACAGCTACGTGTGCTGCTACTACACCCTCCTGCTTTGCTGGCCCTCAGTAGCTCCTGCGTAGCGTGTCTGCCCACCGTCCTGAGTGGTGGTGGGTGGAAGCTGTTTTCATGTTTGTATCCTAACATGAACAAATCTACTGTTGTTTTCTTAATGTACAGCAAGAAGAGCCTGTAGCAGCTTATTCCTCCCTGGATAATTAGTGCCTGGTGCATCCTTTTGCCCAATTTATTTGCTTTAAAGCATCAGTGCTCAACTGAAAAACCTCGTATGTGTTCTCTGCAACTGTTTGGCACTGCAAGGACGTTGCTTGAGTTGGTTGTAGTCACTGGGATGCCAAACATACTTCTGGTGATGCCTCTTGCAGTGGTACCAGCAGGTCTGCTTGCACCTTGATTTCAATTCCTACTTTACTTTGGGGAGAAAATATAGGGCTGGATTGCAGGCTATTTTATTAACTGGAATTATATTGCCAGATAACTAGAGGTTTGTGTGCAGCCACTGGGATTGAAGTGGAATGTTTTGCCATTCGTGGTTGCTCAGGGGAGCTCTGAGAAGTGGGTGGATATATGCTGCTGTGGGAGTGTTGATGGACAAGGAGGGATTGGCCTGGCATGCTGAGCTTGAGCCTTCAGCTTGCTGTAAGAGCTTACAGAGCAAAAAATGCTCCTTCTGCATGTCTTATCCCAAAATGGCATTGCCTTGCATTTGTCCTGCCTGCATGGTCAGTGTGATTGTAGGAGGATGTAACTGTAGACTCACTGCACGAAGGCTTCTTAATCCCTAAAAAAGTGAAATGGATTCATTCTGGAAAGTGATCTTTCTTGAAAACCTGGTTCGTCTGGGTGGTGCAGGGAACATGCTGAAGGAGTAGGAATCAGGGCGGAGCTCTTTCCACCTAATTCCCATGTATTTTCTGGGGTTATTGTATCATGCAAGCAGGCGTGCTCACTGTATCAGAGCTTGAAGCAGAACTGGTTAGTAGAGGACTGCCTGTGCTTTCCACGCTAGCCTTCTTGTTGTACTTTCCTTTTCTTAAATTAATTTTTTAGTATAAAAGGCCTCTTTAAAGGGATAACCACAACGAGAAGGGGAACAGCAAAGGTAGGAGTGTCTCCATTCGCTAGCAAGCTGTGGCAGGTGCATTTGAGTCAGAGGGAGTCAGCACTGAGTCAGTGCCCCAGACTACTGGTGACTCAGGTGGCAAAAGCCCAAGTCACTCTTACACGCCTGAATTGCAAGTGAATTTCCTGTAATAGGAGTTTGCCTCCTGCAGGGGCCGTGTAAGGAGTGGTGTGTCATCCTCTTCCTCCTGTATGGGTTATGAGCAGCTTGGTTCACAGGGGATGCAGACAAATGGTGGCTCTTCTCTTCCTGCCAAAACAGATGGAAACTTGATTTACCCCAGCAGCCTCAACCTACCTCTTCCTCAACCTTAGCTCTCTCCCTTTTTAAGATAGAACAAGTCACAGCAGTTGCAGCTGCCTGTCCATTGAGTTCAATGAGATGCTTATGCAAATCTGAAGGTTGCGTTCTCCTGGCAGATCTGCTTGCATGCATTATTTGCTACTTCATCGTACTGGGAAGGGATTTATTTTCTGAATGTGGTTTATTTTTAGACAAGGATTTCCCTGTCTAACTGGCAATTTGCACAAAAAGTGATTTCACCAAATACTTGGACTGGGGGAAGGGAGAGGAAATGTTGTATTAGCTAGCGAAAAAGCTAAATGCTGACTTGAAAAAATAGCTTGAGACCCTGTTGTGAGAACATAAGGACGGGTAATGCAAGTTGAGAACAGCATTGCATTCGCTGAGGATGGATGATTCAGTGTGGGTTGATGTTGTTTTTCCTCATGTTAACTGCCAACAGTGGATGGATGGGAAGTGCTGTTCACGTTCTTGTGGTTGCTGTAGCCAACCTATTGGTCTGAGCCATGAGTTAGCAAACTCACCTGAACCGCAACATCCATGGAAAGAGTACGTCCACGCAGTGCATTGCACTGCCCTGTTGCGCCCATGCTTGTGGCCATGGGAGGCTTGCCGAGGATCAAGCTTTGTGATGATATGACATTATCATCTCCATGTGTTGAGTGCCCTTGTCAGATACCCTGAAACAAATAGGATGGCACATGGGATGTCCTGGGGCATTGCTGCAGCTGTTTCCTCCTCTCCTCTCCACCTGCTGCTCCAGGGATGAACTGTCTTCATATTCCTCATTGCTTTCACCAACTGCTACTAACAGTTCTAGGTTTTGAAATGGCTTCTCACGTGAGCAACTGCCCATCAGAGATGCAGAGATCTTTTCTCTTTGTTCTGGCATCTCCTTGGACATTTCTACCACTCCTCTTCCAGAGGCATCTTTGTTACCCTTAGCTGTAATGCTGCAAACAGAAGACGTCTAAGGATGACACCAGGGAGTGTGTGACTGTTGAAAGGCTTTGATACTTACTCCTCTGACAAAAGAGGCTTGGCTCCACGTGTGGGCACATACATTTGTTTACTGCTGTAGGTTTACTCCTGCACAGCAGCTGTTTACTCCTGCAGCTTGCTTTATCCTGTTTCCCCTTCTCTATCCCCATAGCAGACAATCAGCCTTGTCATGGTTCCTTTAAGAAAACTAGGAGAAATTGTTGAGTTTCAAGTTTCTTCTGAATGTTTGGAAACCAGAAGAAGAGGGGAAGTAGCACTGGGATTTTATAGAATCATAGAATCACTAGGTTGGAAAGGGCCCACCGGGTCATCGAGTCCAACCATTCCCGTCAGTCACTAAACCATGCCTCTCAGCACCTCATCCACCCATTTTTTAAACACCTCCAGGGAAGGTGACTCAACCACCTCCCTGGGCAGCCTGTTCCAGTGCCCAATGACCCTTTCCATGAAATACTTTTTCCTGATGTCCAGCCTGAACCTCCCCTGGCGGAGCTTGAGGCCATGCCCTCTTGTCCTGTCCCCTGTCACTTGGGAGAAGAGGCCAGCACCCTCCTCTCTACAACGTCCTTTGAGGTAGTTGTAGAGAGCAATGAGGTCTCCCCTCAGCCTCCTCTTCTCCAGGCTAAACAACTCCAGCTCTGTCAGCTGCTCCTCGTAAGACTTGTTCTCCTGGCCCCTCACCAGCTTCGTCACTTTAGGTGCATTCTGCATTCGATTTGAGTACATATATGTTGCCTGTGGGTAATGGAGCCATATCTTCATGAAACAATAGGAGATGAAACTTTTAAGTGCTGTCTCAGCCACGGGGGTAGAAGCACCATGAGAGTCAAGGTGAGAGTACCTACCCATCAGCTGTCTTGAACAGTAATCTTCCCCAGGGGAATCAATCTAATTTGACCTGTTAAAAGAATTTATGCGGTGGGAGAAGTCTCTGTCATTTCCTGCTTAGCTTCCTGAGGAGACTGGGAGAAAAATAAGTATTGAAACAACCATCTTCTCTCTGGGGGTAGGGGGTGGGGTGCTTATGTCCTAAGACGTGTTATTAAATCCTGTTAAAAAAACCTCTGTATCACCTGGCAAATTAGGATTGGTTTAGCCACTCAGTTTTCTCTGTTCCCTGGGGACTTGCTCATTGCAAACCTATGTGCAGATCTCCTGTCTGTGTGGGATACAAAATATTTTGCGTGCGCCCCTGTATTGCTGCAGCGATCGGCTCCACACTTGCCATAAGCCTCATGTCATGTCATGAGTTTGAAGCCTTTCCTTAGGGAAAGTTTGTGGGTGGTTCTTGTAGGGATTTTTTTCACTTGCTTTTCCTCCTCCTCTCCCATTTCCTCCAGCGCAGGTAGCCTGGCAAGTTCGTAATGGCCACATCTGTGGCTGAAGGCTGAAACCAAGGTCTGCATGTGTGGCTGCAGCTGTGGGGAGGCTGTCACTGGGTTATCTGCACTGAAGGACAGGGCTGACTTCACAGTTCAGATCACCATTTTTAACATCTTTGTTTAGAGCAGATGAGCAGTTGTGACACGCAGATCTGTTCCTTGGGCACTTCTGGAGTTTGTGCTTACCCAGCCCTCTGAGAATAACAGAGCAAATTTATGTGTCTTTCTGTTTGCTTTCACATGCAGAGATCTCATGTAGCCCACACAGAGTGTAGGCATTCAGTTCCTGTCTAAATTGCTACTTATCCCTTAAGGCTGTTCTGCTCTGCTTTGCTCTGTAATTATGTGCTATGAACTGCATGTTTCTCAGCAGCTTTCACCATAGTTCTCAACAGGGAAGATAAGGAACAGTGGACAGACAGACATCTAGGAGGCCTGCTGGTAGTGGGCAGGGGGAGTAGTCTTAGCCCTGATATGAGGCATACTCTCGAGGCAGATCCCACTGTGACTTTTGATGAAGTTTCCCTTTCCTTGGCTGACTTTTTGGAAAACGCTTTTCACTCCAACTTCAGTTTGAAAAGAGAAACATCCACGCAGATGGCTGCTCTTCAGTTGTCATTCATGGTGGGATTTTTCTATGTTCCTTTTTGCATTACCCTCAAGTGCAACCCAGGCTTGGTGCCAAAACACATATCCTAGAATTAGAAGAATCTAAACACTCAGGATATTATGTTTTTCCTCTCCAAGCTAGAAATGTAACAGGCTATCAAATATTTTATCAGTTCACAAGGGATTGTGTTGCTTTTTCTTTTTGGGTGAGTTTCCGTATAGTTCACTTGTTTGTTTTTAATGACATAAAAGATACAGCTTTCATTAAGACTTATTGTAGCTGTGTTTTTCCTCCTTACTTGAGACTGTCTAAATGGTGCCACTTTTCCTGGACAAATGCCAGCGCTCTGCTTTTAAAGCCTGATAGTCTCATATGGTAAGGAGGTTTTTTTTCATTGCTGGAAGACTTGGATTCAGTGTGCTGGTGATTTATGAAGTGATTTATGAAACTGAAGTTATGGCTTCTTGCTTGGATCCTTTGTTGGGATCCAGGATGGTGTGGATGGTGCAGTCCATGTGAACTCCAGTTTTCTGGCCACACAGGATCTTCTTAAGTCACGGCTGGCTGGTACACAGCTGTGGTTGGACTTTGCTCACTAAGTTCCCTTGAAAGGATGCTGGAGGGTTCTGCACTGGGGTGCCAGTGTGCAGGAAGATGAGATGAAAATGGCAACTTGAAGGCAAATGTTTCAGATAAGTTTCTAGAAATGCAGCTTGCTGCCCACTCCTCTGTTTATGTTCTCTAACCCTGCCACGCTACTGTGGCAGGGCCCATGGTAGGCTTTGGTAGACTGGAAAGATGCCAGCATCGAGGAGATAGCTGGTATTTCCAGGTGTATTAACTCATCCCTGAAATACCCATTAAAAAAAATATTTTGTCTAGGGTAGCTGGTTTTGGGGCCCTGCTGGCCAGCCTTTGAGTGGAAATTTGGACTGTTTGAAGGCTGCTTTAGGAGGACAGAGAGTGGTAGTTGCCTGTTGTGCTCTGATGCTGATAGTGCTGCGGTCAGCCCTCGTGTGTTTCCACACATCCATGTTGCATGGTGAGGACCACACAGAGGAGAAGCACAGTCTCTCAGTGATTTAGCAGTTTACATTTAAATATGCTGAGATCTATTGCTGCAAGATAGGTGGTGGCTTGAAAGATGTCCCTGCTGTCTCACTTCTGCAATGAGGATTTTCTAAAGGAGGGATTTGTGGAAGAAGAAGGCAAAACAGTGTACACACGTTTTCTTTAAGTAATGGGAGGGTAAGTGAGATGTTTCCTGCTGTTCCTGTCTGCAGTTCTCTTATTTATTCCACATGTGTGTTGTTCTGTGTTTGGGGGAGCCCTCACCCTTTACATTAGGAGGTGTAGCTTGTTTCTGAGACGTGAGAATGGAAAGGGCCTCACACAGCCCAGGAAGCACCTCCTTCCCTACACAGTTGATCCTTCATTCCTTGTTTTCTTCCCCAAGATGTGGTGCTGAGCAGACACAGCCTTGAGACACAGTTGCAGCAGCCCTGGCACGGTGGCTGGGTTAGTCCTATGTCTGGGTGGGAGCTGTTGGAGGACTGAGATAGGGAGAACTGGGGGCTGCATCCCTGTGTGGTGCGAGTGCTGAGAGCTGCTGAAACCCATATGCCAGGTCTCTGTTAAATGGACTCCCGGGTTAAGCAAGATTAAAAGCAGGCTTGTGGGAGCTGGAATAAATGGCTGGGCCACAGTGGTTATCTTTTTGGTCCTTATTTCCTAGTGTGCAACTGTGGTAATTCTTCTAAGTCACTTCTTTCATCTGCGATTTCTGAGAGTATGTTTTTCTTTTTCTTTCTTTCCTGAGGGTTTTGGGCAGTGTTTTCCATAGCTATTGTGGTGGGCATTTCCCCTTCCCTCCCAGCAGAAGCTTTCATTTTTGAATGAATAGCTCAGCATTGTTCACATTGTCTTCCAATTTTATGGGCTTTTTTTTTTTCATTTGACTTCAAGTAAAGCAATCTCCTAAGTGCTTCTAGAGTCCTTCGGGTCACTTGGCAGAAAATATTTTTTTCCTGTTACACAAGGTCTTGTATTCGAAGCTCCAGGCAAGAAAACTGCTTTTGTAGTGCTCACATTTGAGTTTCTGATAGTGGGATTCCTGAGGGCTTTTTGCTCGGTTTTTGACCAGGTTTCAGTTAAGATCGTGCTATGTTCATCTTTAGGCAGAACTTCATAAGCTTGATGGAATTGACTTTTGTTGAAACGTTTCTAATGATGTGACAAACCCTGCTACTTCTGGTTCCTATGTAGCATCCCATGTGTTAAATCTGTTCTACTCTTCCAGCCCAATGCCCATTTCCCCCCCACCCTGCCATTTCCTCCAGAAATAACAGGTTATTATTAGGATCTGTATGCATATGTGTTTACCAGGCTTGACATAGCTTTGTACTGAAGATGTTTATCTCCTTACCTACATCGAACTAGGAAGCTGGACGCTATGGTCAGCATAATGTACATCTGCAAACCTCCTTTGACTTGTTCAGGGTTTGATCTGGCACAGACTTAGGTTTGCTTTCCTAATTTAAATTAAGCTGCAATAATGAATGTCTCCACTCCATTTTTTTTTGAACTATGCATATTTTAAGTGTGAGGTGGGCTTTATTGGCATTTTTTAGGTTTTCCTCCTCCCCTTTGGGCACTGAGTACCAGTGAAAGGCTTTGGGTTATATCAGCCCAGGTAGATGGTATCTGGAGCATAGCAGTGGTATCTCCTAGGATGTCTCTAACAACTTCTCTCTGCTAATGAACATTGATCTTGTCAAGAGGGATGAGAGCTCCTTACCCCTTGGGTACGAGGAGACTATTGATCTGGCAATGGGAGGACTGTGATGAGCAAACTGCTCTGGGACAGGTTGTTTGCCATCCACAGCAAGTCATTGAGATCTTCTCAACGCCAGCTAGTTACCGTGATCTTGCAGTGTTTGCAGCTTGTGCTATGATGCTCAGATGATAAGTTTCCAGAGAGTGGTTAGAACAGTACAATCCCAGTACTTGCTGCAGCTGACAACCTGAGTTGGATGCACTCTAACAAACAACATGGTCCTTAACTATCTTGTCACTTCAAACCCTTAAGGCAGATGAAAAAAAAAAGGGTGGAGGAGGAGATTGGTACACCTGTAGATATTAATTACCTTTTTTTCAAGTTGCTGTTTTCATTTATCCATGGAATTAGCTTTTTTTCCCAGTGTAACACCAGAATTTTGGAGTAAAGTCCACATGTGAGAAAACAGCGGTGTGTCTTCTAGTCAAAATACCGCCTCTATGCCATCTGATACATAAATGGTCATAGAGAAATACTTGGATTTGCCTACTAGAGGCCAAATGCATGTTGAATGAAGAGTTCCTCCGCTTTATACTAATGGTGATGCCATTAGAGAAACCATGAGAAGAATATTTCTCAGAGCATCTCTTCTGAGTTCACGTGTTTAAAACTGCATGCTCTGATACTTGTAATCAGAGTTAAAACCATTCTGTTCTTTTGACGGAGGTGCTTTTCCTTGGTTAGATTTTCCTGGTGATGATGGGTTGGTCTCAGAGCACAGCAGAACTCCTTCTGTTTCAGCCCTTGACCTCTTTTCAGGTCATGCCTCATTGTGTCAGCCTCTCCAAGAAGCTTGTAATGGATGTGGAAGGATATTAATTATTTTTCTTCAACATTATGCAGTGCTTATATTGATCTGGAGTAATACTCCAAGCCTGGTAATGACTTTTGTTTTCATAGGAAAAGATATACTTTCTTTCCTTCTTTTACCTCATTACACGTAAGGTTGTTCTAAGCAGCTAGTTTTTTTGGCTTTTTTCTGATACTAGAAAAAAAATACTGGTGTTCAGTTTCAGAAGTATTCATGCGTAGGTTAAATGAAGGAATAATTTAATGAAGGACATAATTATGTCACGGCAGCATCCCTTAGGTAGGTGTAGTCATGATTATCTGAAAATGTCAAAGGTATAAGGTAAGAAGTTGATGCTCCTTCTTGAAAAATCTGGTTAGAATTAGAGATCAATTGAAGAAAAGTAATTTTCAGAAGAGCTTTTTATTGAAAGTTGCCAGAATTCTGAATTCAGACATTTGTCTGAATATTATTTCTGAATGAAAACAGTGTTTCCTTCTTTTTGCCATCAAAACTGGAGATGCCCTTCAGGCCTCCAGGACAAGATGAATAGTAGTCATCTCCGTGCTGCAGCAGTTTCTTTCTTTGACTCTTTTAGCCTGGTGTATTAAAATCCCTCCAGGTAGGCTGTGTTGTGTTTATGTTAGGTGGTCATCTACCTCAATTGAGAGGTTCTTTTGGATAAATGTTTAGTGTTAGTGTTGAGAAAGAACATTTCTATAAGTAGCATGGTGCCAAGGCTATTGGTATGTTACTTGGGGAAAAATATTGAAGAAAAAAAAAAAAGGAAAAAAATATCCTTGGACTACACAGCTTGCTTGAGCTTTCTAGCCTTAGCGGTTTGGCAGGTATATTGTGAAACAGACTTCTGCTTTTCTGGTGGAAACTCTTTGGATTAAACTTTTTTTGAGTCGTGGTATTTAGTACGTCTGGTTTGGAAAAGCCTGCAAGTGTACTCAGCTCAAAGCATGTGTGGAAAAAACATCCACTATGTCTCCTTGTATGTGCTTGTCCTGGGGATCTGCTTGGAAATCTGTTTTTTCCATTGCTCAAACACAGTACTGGGCTTGACACGCTTTGTCACACAAAATAATACAGACAAGCTTTGCAGCTGGCACATCTTTTAAACAGCCTATTATTGTAGCCTTGCCATAAGACATTAATTATGCTGTTGAGGTAATGATAGTGGTATACTAGGAGCCATTTTAGCTATACTATACCTATACTACCAAGGATTGCTTTGGTTCTGTTCTTCCAAGTTGGCATGATGCACAGGTACAAGGCAGTTTTGTTCTGCTGCGCTTACTCCCTCATTATGTTTCTATTGATATCAATGGTAAAATTATCCTCCACTGTCCCTGATAAGATTGCAAAAGCTGCAGAGATGGTAAATGAGAAAACAGACTTGTTGCTAATAATTTAGAAGCTAGATGCCTAATACTTTTGTAACAGTTGCAGTTGCACACATGAAAATATGATTTCTGTGTTGATGATACAAACACTTTGCAAAGTGCATTCAGTGTGATTTTTTACCTGCATAAAACTGTACTTGTAGACAGAACTATTCATGTTATACTTAAGTACTAGTGTATCTACTGAAGGGTTGCCCTGGATATTGGACTGAGCTTGATAAGCCATGTCAGTTGAGCTTACTGAGTACTTCATAAGGTGAATTGGTCGGCAAACTGGGCAGTCACCTCCCTTTTGGTGGGAAATGTGCCTCTAATGAAGACAAGTCTTCAGATGAATTTCAGTCGCATGTTATTTTCCTTCTAAATCTAGAATTACAGTTTATGAAGTAGCAGGGAGATGGATGCTTATTGCATGCTCTTGAGTTCTTGAGAGGATTTTTGGAACACTTTGAAGCAAAGAGGGGAGATGCCGTCAGCCTTCTCAGTTTGGTAAGCTTCTCCCTAGGTGTGCTCTGTCTACAGAGCAGATGCTGGAGGGCACCAGGTCATTGTGTGTTTTGCAAGCTCTGCACTGAAGTACTCTGCTTGGTTTGAGATATAGGAAATTGCTGTATCTTTTCCCTGGAGGCTGAGCTATTTGCCTGCCCTGGAACTGAAGAGAAAAAAACCCAGTTGTTATTAGCAGATCAAAAAGAGCAGTATGCTAGCCTGCCTAATACAGGGTTATGCCGCAGCCTGGAGCTGGGCTTTTTGTTAAGAGCAACTTGTATAAGAAAAGCAAGCAAACCTCCGAGCAAAACAAATGAAAACTAACAAAGGAAGCATCTGCTATTCAGATGAACTGATGTAGGTGAAGAGGGGAAAAAAACGAGTCTCCAAGAGGCCTCCAAAGGCTTACTACTTTGGCCAGAAACCTGCCGTTTAGAGATGGCAGGAATTTTGTAGTCCAATGATGGTGATGCAGATACTCCTATGGTGAAATCCTAGGCAAAAGTGGGCTGCGTGATGAAGAGTGATGGAAGATGCTGAGCTAGGATGGAGGAAAGCCATGTTTCAAGTCTTGCTCTGTTTAGAAAAGTTAAAATGCTCCTCCCCAGTTCTGTTCTTCACCATGGTTTTGATGCAGTGAGAAGTACAGTGGGGAGGAAAGGAACCTGGTCCTACCATTTGTCTCCATTTTTCACTTGTGTGGTAAAGCAGGACACAGCACATGTGTGTGACAGCATCAAGGGATTTGCTTCGCAGCTCTACACAAGCATCTCCTCATGGCAGTGTGGTAGGAGTCCTGGTCTGCAGGAAACTTAGCTTCATACTGAGATGGGTTCGTCTACTTGAAAGTCCGGCACAAGGCAGAGATGCTTAGGATACTGTTTTTATTACCACAGAATTTGTAATGCTGAGTTAAGGATGCATCCCTGCAAGCAGGGGAGCGAGGGCTGTTTGTTCTGGTTACTCTCCTAGTTGTCAGAAGCCCAGCTGGTATGAGGTGGGAGAAGAAACAAGCGGAAGGATTCAGCTGGATGCCGAATGTAAAGTGCAGGTACAATATGCCTGTGGGCTGCATTTTCGGCGGGTAAATCTAGTGAACAGGAGAGAGGACAGACAGCTTGTATTGGCACTGCTGTCAGCTCTTATCTTCTCACAGCTCAGGGACCATGAGTGCACATAGTCCATTGACAGAAGTCCTGGTTTTAACCTTCTCAATGAGGGATTTTGTTTGCACTGGAGCGTAACACATTTCTGCATGCAACTTTCCAGCAGCAAAGGCTTTTACACCTCTTTGTTGAACAGTCCCTTCCAGCCCTGGAATCACTCTCATTATTAACATCTGTAATATTTGTAGAGTTGAGTGTCTTTTATTTAACCAGCAACTGGTGAGAGCATCCTCATAAAATTTTAGTGACCTATATGTTTAATACCTCGTAAGTCTTGCCTCTTTGTATTTAGAAGTGAATAATCTGATGTGAGAGTGCCTGGTTACTTAGAGCGTGCATGAGCACTTCAAGCAGCTGCTAAGAGTGGGAAGTACAGGAGGAGCACAGAGGAACAAGAAGATTTGCTCAGCCTGCCTGGAGAGTAACTACAGCAGCAATCAAGTGCTTTCTCTTAAGCACACGTGCTATTTCTGACATTGAAGCAGAAGGTTGACAAGGTGCCTTGGCTTGAAGGACATGCTGAGTGATCTGCGTAAAGTCCTTATGATTTCGCCTCTTGAGGCAGAAGTGGCTAAAAATCTTCAGAAGAAGAGACCGCTGCCTGATTTTTGTTGCTGCTAATTTGTTTTGAATGATTGGTTGCTGCAGGGAGGAGGATCATTGATGTCTCTGCTCTGTATTACTGTGTTGCATCTGTTCCTGGTTCAAAGCAGATGGAGACATCCTCTGTGTGATCCATTAACCTATTTCCTGGACGTTGCTGTGTCATACATCTTCTGACAGAACAACTGTAACATGGAGCTGATAAACTTCCTCTCTGCCATGGACGTCTCTGCTGTTAATGAGAGATGATTTTGTGTTGGAGGGAAAACACACTGGAAGCTGCCCTGGTAGGTTTGCTTGTACTAGGTTTGACTTGGATTCTTGGTCAAGCAGGAACGGCTTGGAAATGGTGCCCTAGTCCTTCAGCTGCCAGGGGACAAATGCAGGAATAAACTGGCTTAAACTTCTGCCCTGTTCAGTCATATAACACAGCACCAACTTCCCATTCCATGTGTGTGTACCAATTTTCACAGTCTTTCAGCATCATCTACCAATTCATGATTTTGGTAAGTTTTTGCTGTGGAAAAGCTCTGCTGTAGAGAGGTGATCTTGGCCTGTCTTCCTGGAAGCTCATCCTGTCTGGCGGCACAAGAGTTTTGTAAGCACAATCTGCTTGTTGCAACATCCAAGATTGCAGTAGCTGATGTGGCAGGGATGTCCAGGCAGATGGAGATGCCTCTTGCCCTCACATTTCTTCCATAAAGCTTGTGGCCTGTTAATTGTGAGAGCAGATGTGTTTTGTAATGGGCTGATGGTTGTGGATGCTAAATAGGTGTTGTGCAAATTAATGGGGATCTCAGTCCTGGAGTCTGAGATGCCTTTGGGTTGATGAAGCATTGCTGTGCTTGTTCTTGTCCATTTGAACACTTGCAGTTTTTGTTTCAGTTGGAGAAGACAGGACATGCTGTGTCTCACTGCCTGGGTCTCTGCAGCAGATAGGTTTCCTCTCTGAATCCTCTGCACGAGAAAGAGCAAGTTGTTGTTGTTGTTCTCTGCAAGGACAGTTAGGAGCATCTGTGATCCCTTCTTGGTCTGCTTGTATTGCAGAGCCCTGGCAGAGATGAGCTTTAAGATGCCAGGACAGAGGGCTTAAATGTTGGAACCCAGACCTCTCCCAGCTTTACTGTAATGCCAATATATGGTAGCTGAAGAATGGTAGTGCCACACTGGCTCCCGCCAGGGTCCCACTCTGCCAGTATCCCCTCCCCTGCTGATGACCCAAGTGGATCCTCAGGGAAGGAGACTCATAGAATAGTTAGGGTTGGAAGGGACCTCAAAGATCATCTAGTTCCAGCCCCCATGCCATGGTCAGGGACTCATCCCACTAGATCAGGCTGCCCAAGGTCTCATTGAACCTGGCCTTAAACACGTGGCCATCCACAACCTTCCATGGCAACCTGTTCCAGTGTCTCACCACTCCCATGGTGAAGAAATTCTTCCTAATATCTAGTCCAAATCTGCCCTTCTCCAGCTTGTATCCATTCCCCCTTGTCCTATCACCACAAGCCATTATGAATAGTCCCTCTCCAGCTTTCTTGTAGAATACTTTCAGGTACTGGAAGGTCACTATAAGATCTCCTTGGAGCCTTCTCTTCTCCTGGCTGAACAAGCCCAACTCTCTCAGCCTGTCCTTATATGGGAGGTGCTCCAGCCCTCTGATCATCCCTGTAGCCGTTCCAACAGCTCCATGTCCTTCTTACATTGAGGATTCCAGAACTGGATGCAATACTCCAGATGAATTCTCACAAGAGAGGAATACAGAGGCAGAATCACTTCCCTTCACCTGCTGGCCACACACACTTCTTTTAATGCAGCCCAGGATATGGTTGACCTTCTGGGCTGTAAGTGCACATTGCCAGCTCATGTCAAGCTTCTCATCAACCAGCACCCCCAAGTCCTTCTCTGCAGGGCAGCTCTCAATCACATCATTCCCCATCGTGTACTGAAAATGGGGATTGCCCTGACCCGGGTGCAGGACCTTTTGTACTTAGCCTTCTTGAACCTCATGAGGATCTCACAGGCCCTCTTCTCCAGCTTGTCCAGGTCCCTCCGGATGACATCCTGTCCTTCTGATGCAGCAACTACACCACTCAGCTTGATGTCATCTGCAAACTTGCTGAGGGTGCACTCAATCTCACTATCAATATAATTTATGGAGGTATTAAACAGCACTGGTCCCAGTACAGACCCCTGAGGGGCACCACTTGTCACAGATCTCCATTGGGACTTTGAACCATTGACTACTACTTTCTGAATACAACCATCCATCCAGTTTCTTATCCACTGAACCATCCACCTATCAAATCCATATCGCTCCAATTTAGAGATGAGGATGTTGTGGGGGACCATGCCAAAGGCTTTACAGAAATCTAGATAGATCACATCTGTCAGTTTACCTGTGTCCACTGCTGCGGTCACTCCATCATAGAAAGCCCACTAAGTTGGTCATACAGGATTTCCCCCTGGTGAAGCCGTGCTGGCTGCCATTAGTCACCTCCCTGTCCTCCATGTGCTTTAGCATGTCTTCCAGAAGAATCTGTTTCATGATCTTCCCCGGCACAGAGGTGAGGCTGACAGGTTGGTAGTTCCAAGGGTCGTCTTTTCTGCCTGTTTTCAAAATGGGCACGTTACCCTTCTTCCAGTCACCAGGGACTCCTCCCGATTGCCATGAGTTTTCAAATATCACGGAGAGTGGCTTGGCAACCGCATCTGCCAGTTCCCTCAGGACTGTGGGATGCATCTCATTGGGTCCCATAGACTTATGAATGTTCAGGTCCCTCAGGTAGTCATGAACCTGTTCACTGTCTAAGTGGGAGGGGGTTTATCGCCCTGGTCACCATCTTTCTGCCCAATGGCCCAGGAGGGGTGAGGAGAGCAGTTATCGGTGAAGACTGAGGCAAAAAAGTTGTTGAGTACCTCAGCCTTTCACTTGTCTGTTGATATGAGGTCACCATTCCAAACCATCAGTGAGGGCACGTTCTCTTTGACCTTCCTCTTTTGAGGACCTATAGAAGCCTTTCTGGTTAAGCTTTACTTCCCTTGCCAAGTTCAGCTCCAGCTGCACTTTGGGCTTCCTGACTTCCTCCCTACACATCCGGGCAGTGTCCCTATACACTTCCCAGGTTCCCTGTCCCTGCTTGCACTGCCTGTGCAGTTCCCTCTTCTTCTTTAGTTTAACCAGCAGGTCTCAACTCAGCCACACCAGTCTCTTCCCTGCCTGATTTTCTACATACAGAGACTGAGCGATCTTGCGCTTCATGGAAAGCATTCTTGAATATTTTCCAGCTCTGTTCTGCTCCCTTGTCTCAGAGGACCATGTCGCAAGGGATCCTATCAAGTAACTCCTTGAAGAGCTGGAAGTCAGCTTTCCTGAAATTTAGGGTCCTGACTATACTCCTCACCTGTTCCATGTCCCTCTGGACCTTGAACTCCACCAGTGAATGATCGCTGCAGCCCAGGCTGCCTCCGATCCTAATATCACTGATGAATTCGCTTGTATTAGTGATCATAAGGTCCAGTATTGCATCTCCTTGGATGGGGGTCTCTATCAGCTGGACTAAGAAATTATCTTCAATGTACTCTAGGAGTCTCCTGGATTGCCTGCAGCTTGCCGTGCTACTTTTCCAGCATGTCAGGGTGGTTGAAGTCCCCGAGTAGGATGAGAGCTTGTGAGCATTGAAGCCTCCTGTAGCTGGAGGAAGAAGGCTTCATCAATTGGTTGTCCTTGATTGGGTGGCGTGTAGTATACACCAACCATAATGTTCCCATTGGTGCCTCTGTCTTTAATTTTGACCCTCAACAAGCTCTCAACTTGTTCATGGCTACTTTTCAACAACAGCTCTTCACATTCTATCCTGTTCGTGAGATAGAGAGCAACACCTCCACCCCTCCTTCCTGGTCTGTCCCTTCTGAACAGCTTGTAGCCATCAATCGCCACAGTCCAGTCATGGGATTCATCCTACCATGTTTCCATGATGGCAACTAGATCATAGCTTTCTAGTAGCACGGTAGCTTCCAGCTCCTCCTGCTTGTTACCCAAGCTTTGTGCGTTAGTGTAAAGGCACTTCAGCTGGGCTGCCAGTTGCATCAACTTGCCAGTGGACTCTTTACTACCTACAAGGTGGTTTAGAGAAGTTTCCTCCCTAACACCTGACCCCTGACACCTGTCTTCCCTCTGCTTGTTACAGGCTACCTTGATGTTGTCCCCCTCCCCTTTCATTAAAGCCCTATGTACAAGCCCTGCAATGCTCCTGGGCAAAGACCCTCCTCCCTCTCTGAGAAAGGTGGCTCCCATCTGAAGCCTGTAGTCCTGGTGCCATGTAGGCCATCCCATTATCAAAAAAACCCAGAGTTATTGTGGTGAGACCAGCCATGGAGCCATGCATGTATTTACTGGATCTGTCTGAGCTGTGCTATGTCACCACCCATCACTGGAAGGAGGGAAGAAAAAATCACCTGGGCTCCAGATTCCCTCAGTGTCTGTCCCAAGGCCCTAAAATCTCTTTTAATCCCCCTTGGGGTTTGTACTGCTGCTTCATCCCCTCCCACACGGAGCAGCAGTAATGGGTAATAGTCTGTAGATCTCACCAGGTTGGGAAGTTTCCTGGCCACATCCCTTACCTGGGCTCCCAGGAGGCAGCAGACTTCCCTGTGAGTGGGGTCTGCTCGACATATCGGACCCTCTGTCCCCTTCAATAGCAAGTCTCCTATAACTATGACTCTTCTGTCGGTCCTTGTGGCAGTCGTGGCAATGTGGCAGTTACACTGTTTTGGTCCTTTACCCTGCTCTGATGTGGGTGCATCCTCCTCCTTGTTTTCCTCTGGTCTTGTCCTCCACATCCAGAGCCTCAGATCTGTTGTGGAGTGACATCTGAGGCAGTGTGTGCAAGGAAGGGGTTGATTTTTTGCCCCATCCGTGTACATGCTTCCACTCACTACCTCCTTTTGAGCCCTCACCTACAACTTTAGGCGGGGAAGCTGCCAGATCCTTTTGGTCCTGGGCTCTTACCTGAGTCTTCTCTTGTGCTTTGGAGCTCAGAGTGTGATCCCACCAGTCTATCTCTAGCTCACTCTCCCTGATGCTCCTGAGCCTCTCTACTTCCTCCTTCAGGTCTGCCACCAGGCTGAGGAGGTAGTCCACCTGCTCACACCTTATGGAGTCATTGCCCTTGCTGCCCTCCATTTCCAGAGCAAGCTGGTGGCACTCTGTGCAGCCTGAGACCTGGACAACTGCATGCTTTCCCGGGAGCTCAGTCTGAAATGACGCGTTCCTTTTATGAATGAGAATGAATTCTCAGAGAATATGAATATGAATTCTTAGAGAATGAATCTCTGGGTTTAACAGCTGCAGATGGTCTTGTTCTCCTGCAGTTAGTATGTTACTTTGCAGACACGTTCTATAATCTGCTCCGAGTCACAGAACTTGCCACAGCCCAATTGTGGGTTACTTGGAAAAACTATTTCCTCATTCTGTTTGACTTTTTGAAATCTGCTGTCTCACGATCTTTCACTGTAAACAGTTATTCTTTGTTCTTAGTGTGGTTTGCATGACAACAGTGGCTCTTGTAGGTTGTTTTGTCTCTCGCCTTGGTGTCTTTTTTGTGATGCCCACAACTTAATATTTCATAGTGATATACTATCTGCCTTCTCTGTGCTGCTCTGGATTCTGTACTTAGGCAAACACTTTGTGGATGCTTTGAAGAGGATTAGAACTGAGCTTCTAATTGGAGAGAACGTAGGGTAATTGCAGACTTAGTTGAAAAAGTGTTCTGTGTTGCATTTCATTGACTTTCTTGCTGGAGGAGATGTTGAGCATACTGAAGAAATGGAATTTGGAAACATGCCCCTGTGATGCCACATCTATTACTCAGCAGGCATTTTTGTTGCACATCTTGCATTTATTCTCTTGCTGAAACATTAAGCAATTTATCAGTCTTTCAATTCTGTAGCTAGACACCCATTTGCACTGTCAGTATTTCCATCTATAAATGAAGTGAGAGTGATGCTTGCAAACAGCATGATCTCAGCGGTTCTTCTAAAGGAAGACAGGAGTTGGCTGCTCTTTCTGTATAATCAGTCTGTTAAAAGTACTGAAAGCTGCAAACAAACTAGGTTTTTTTCCAAGTACTGCGCTAAGAAAATCACCAGCCCGTTTTCCTCAAAATTGCCAGAGTTTATGTCCATGCATGTGAAAAACCAACACATCCAAAGCAGAACTCACAGGTGCAAGACCGGTACTTCTTGAGATGGCTTGGTGGAAATAATAAAGCATCTAGTGAACTGGTCATCATGCTCCACAATGAATAGTACACTTTCCAGCAGCTTAATTTACTGTGGTGTGTGGGGAGGACAGATCTGTATTAGCTGTGGGTTTTTCTGGTCTTCCCTTGGTAAAGATTTTTCTTCTCGTGTCTGGATTTCTGCTTTATGCATATGAGGTATTACTTGGTATGGCCTTTGGAGGCAAAGGGGAAGCTATGCCAGTTACCTTGAACAGTGAGGGCTCTTGATTGATGTGACTGATGAAAGAAGCAGACTAGAAGTTAAGCCTACGTATCTCTCCTTCTGTGCCAAGCCTTGTGTTTTCTCTGTGCTGGTCCAGCAGCAATGGAGTAGGAAGTGGGTGGTGGCTTGTTTTAGTGAAACTTCCTGTGTGTCTTGGTTTCTCTTTTGAATCGGGTTTCCTCAAAACTCTCCCACCTTCCCCATCTTCTGGTGGCTGGTACTAGATTACATTGAGAAGGGCCTTTACCCATGGCATGGGCTCCCATACACTAAGATGACATTTAATTGGTGATGGGTATGTGCAGAGAAAATAGCTGCATGCCTGGCTGAGCTGATGGCTCAGTAGGACTTCTCCCCTCCTCTTGCTTTTCAGGCCAACCCACAGGACCTGTCATGGTTTCGGTGAGGCTTGTATTCATTGTGCATGCGGGATTTGTTCTCTGCTTGGGACCAAAACATGACTGATGTTATTTTAGGAATAGCAACAGACTACTGTTACCTACTCTCCAAAAAGCATTTGGTTGCTGTTTTTCCACATGCCACAACCGAGCACTGCAGACTATTCAATCTCTTGCTCTAAATACAAGTAGCTTTCCTCGGTCTTTTGTGTTTCTGAGGAAACCTGTGGCAACAGGCTCCTGGGGGAGGAGGAGAGCATGGACCAAAGATGACATGTTATGAATTAAACAACGTGACTTGTCACAGTGTAGTTGACATGAATGGTCGCAGGAGCTAAACTTCTGTGGGCCTTGGTGTGCCCGTGTGTCCTTTCCACCAAGAGATGGAACTTGGTACACTCTGGCTTTGCAGAGCAGCATCAAATGCAATTGGAGAGCTTTCTCCTGACCATCCACCTTTCTGCTGGAGCAGAGCTCGTGAAGTGCTAGCCTTTGCCAATCCAAAGTCAAGGGGCTGGTGTCCTATGAGTTGCATGGTGCCGAGGATGGGGAGTCCTTGTGGCTGATTGGGAGTAGTGAGCATCTACAGTTGTGCTGCACATGTTATGTACCCGCATGCCAGAGAGTGTCTGTCAAGACTTGGGTTTACAAACAGAGGAGCTCATTAGTTAGGGCAACTGGATGATGTGGCAGGGAGCCCAGGTTTGGGTAAGCTTTTGGGCAGCTGCTTGAAGGAGGTGGCAGTTGCTGAAGCATCCATGAACTTGACTGAGAGCAGACTTCTCAGTTGCCTTGTCCATGGTGGAGGTGATGAGAGAGTATTCATCCCAGGGCAGGTGGCAGGGAGCAGCCTCGGGATCCTGCTGCTCCCTGACATACTCCTCTGCATTAGTTTTCGTCATTAATCCCCATAATAAATTTCTGCCTTCAAGAGCCTAAATGACAGTGGTCTGCCAGAGAAGTGCCAGGAGTGGTAGATTTTTCTATTTTTATTTCTTTTTCGTCTTGTAAGGTTCATACAAAGGAGAGTGCTCTTATAGTTTTAAGAAAAACAGCAACAAAACAATGCTAAATAATATCTGTTAAAAACCTACTTAATTGCTTCATGTATGTTGCAGTGGCCTTGTTGGCATCTCCGTTGTTATTTTAGCTTTTTTTCTTCACTGCTTACATAAGTTTAAGATGCTTTTAGTAGTTATTAGTAATATTCCCGTGTCTTTAGAAGTAATGGCACCATAGTTCAGCCTCTGAACACCTTCAGTCTTTGTGTATCTCACAAGTGGCTAGGAGGCATGTTGGTACTTGGCTTTGTTGCCACATGTCCACCATGAGCTAGGCTGACCCATCTGGTTGTGAGCATTTCCCCATATTGTACTTGTTGTCTTGTTTTCTTTTATAAGCTTTCTCCTGATAAGTAACACAGTGGATGGCAGCAGGAGCAGAGTCCTCAGTTCAGCCCCCTCACCTCTCTTGCCACCATAGTCTCCATTAGCAAAGATGACATTGTGTTAGCTGGAAGAAATACATTCTCATTATGTGCCTCAGTTTCCCCACTTAAGGATATGTTCTTTAAATCTTTTAAATTGTCTGTCTTCTCCCAAACTTAAGTCTCTGTTGAATAGGCATGAATTTATGGCCTCAAGCTCCGACAGGGGAGATTTAGGCTGGACATTAGGAAAAAATTTTTCACAGAAAGGGCCATTGGGCACTGGAACAGGCTGCTCAGGGAGGTGGTTGAGTCACCTTCCCTGGAGGTGTTTAAGACACGGGTGGACGAGGTGCTAAGGGGCATGGTTTAGTGTTTGATAGGAATGGTTGGACTCGATGATCCGGTGGGTCTCTTCCAACCTGGTTATTCTATGATTCCATTCTATGATTCTATGAATTTTAGTGTCAAATCCTCTGCAGCAGTGCCATCATTAATCCAATGCATGTCATTTGGGAATAGCCTCCCTAACAGGGTAGGACTCCAAGATTTCCTCTTTTTGGGGGGGGCGTGGGGGTGGAGGCGAGGGGAAAGGGTATTTTTGCAGGCACTGTGGTTTAAGGCTTCTGTTCTTAAAATCTTAAATCAGGGAATGTGGCTCCGTTACAGTTTGTAGTGGCATTTGAGAAAAAGTCTGCTAAAATTATATCTCAGGGGTATTACAGCAGTTAGATCAATTTAAAGTTGGTAGACTTTCTGCTGCTGGTGCATGTGATTTCTTTTATTTTTTTCTATTTTATTTAATGAATGCAGAGCTATGAATGTTTTTCTTTAAAAAAACCCCAAATAAATAATGGGCTTTCCATCTTAGACAAATGTCCCTTTTGTATGATGGTGTTTTTCTCCTAGTTAATGGTGTTTTTAGTGGGAGCTGCCCTGTTCTTTCCATCTGATCTCTGTGCACACACCTCTAAATATTTCCATTTTGGAAAGGAGGAGGATGCCAGTGCCAGCAGGCGAGCTTCAAAAGCTGCTGTGCAGGAAAGTGTCATGGTTCTGAGGCATCACAGATGAGCAAGGGACAAAAACAAAAAAGATGTTTTACCTGTTGAACACTGCAGTTGCACTGCCATGTTCGGTGACTTAAAATGGGGCTTTTGGGTGCTGCTTCGCTGCACCTTAGAACACAGGTAAAGGGTTTCTTTCTCCATAGGCCATCATATTGCTGGTGTTTTTCACACCATAGACCCAAGTGGTACCCAGTAGTCATGCTCGCCCCCATCACTGCTGCCTGACTCCAGCCATCCTGGTGGAGTAGAGATTGAATTAGGCAATGTTTGTCAGTCCAAGCCTCCTAAGAGCCTAGTGAGAGGGAAGGAGAATGGCTTTTTTTCAAGAGCAGCTGAATGCAATGTCCTAATTACCATGTTTTTTTAAATGAAGTACTTCAAAGTGTGTACAAAAGCATCTTTAGCACTTGCTGTACAAAGAGAATAAAAGGACCTAGATTATGTCAGCATTGCAGCGAAGGCTTAAATGAGTGTCATTCATTTATTGTTAGTAGGTGCCCAAATTCATATTCTATTTATGGAGTGGGAGGGAAGAGTGGACCTGTTTCATATGACACTTGAGCCTTAAATGCTTTGTGTAGGGATTGTGTTGGCTCCAGCTCAGTAAACAGAGCCCTTTGGAAGGTGTTCCCTGTGTACTGGCATGGTGACATGTCCAGCCCTTCTTGGCTAGACTGCTGCCAAAATGGTTTGAGATGGGTTGATTCATGCCTCATCTCTCCACGTGGCATCATGGGGAAAAAATGAGTTGTCAGACACAACCTGCCCAGCTGATTTTTATTTGTTTTATTGCATTTTCTTGAAAGCTTTTAAAGTCTCCAGTTACTGTACAATTTGCATACTGGTTACAGTGAAGGAAATATTTGGCTGAAGGCTGTGACCCTGCAAAGGACTGGTGTATGTAGTAAGTCTAGTCTGCATTCAGTGGGATACTTGTCTTTTTACCTTTTTTCTCCTCCTTCCTGTATAATGACCGGTGGTCTGTTTTAGGCATTGCCTGTGTCATTTTCTGCTGCCCCCTTCTTTTCTCCTAGCTGGAATGGCAATGAAGAATTTCCTTTTCATCTTAAAGGACTTTGAGAGTTGGGCATTAGGGTCTGCTGCCACTGTATGGTCTCCTTCTGTAAGGTTCTTACCAGTCTTTTAAACAATTTTGGTCCTGCTTGGAGGAATATACCATCTGCAGATCCTGTGAAGGATCTTTTTTATCCCTCACAAGGGCTCCTGTAGTTATTACATTAAGCTCAATCCTGATGATGCAAACTGCTTTGAGAAGTGTCCAGAGCAGAAGCTGCCATGGGCTTAAACCTGTCCAGACAGGCTGGATCGGTGGGCCAAGGCCAAGTGTATGAGATTTAACAAGGCCAGCTGCCGGGTCCTGCACTTTGGTCACAACAACCCCATGCAACACTACAGGCTTAGGGAAGAAGGGCTGGAAAGCTGCCTGGTGGAAAAGGACCTGGGGTTGCTGATTGTCAGCAGGTGAACACGAGCCAGCAGTGTGCCCAGATGGCCAAGAAGGCCAGTGGTGTCTTGGCTTGTATTGGAAACAGCATGGCCAGCAGGAGTAGGGGAGCAATCATCCCCCCTGTACTCGGTGCTGATGAGGCTGCACCTCAAATACTCTGTTTGATTTTGGGCCTCTCAGTACAAGAAACACACTGAGGCCTTGGAGTGTGTCCAGAGAAGGGGAGTGAAGCTGGTGCAGGGGCTGGAGCACAAGTCTTATGAAGAATGTCTGAGGGAACTGGGATTGTTTTATCTGGAGAAGAGCAGGTTCAGGTGAGACCTTATCACTGTCTACCACTACCTGAAAGGAGATTGTGGTGAGGCAGGTGTTGGTCTCTTCTCCCAAATAACAAGTAGTAGGACAAGAGGAAATGGCCTCGAGTTGTGCCAGGGGAGGTTTATATTGGATGTTAGAAAAAATTTCTTTACTGAAAGAGTGGTGAAGCATTGGAACTGCCCAAGGAAGTGGCGGAGTTGCCATCGCTGGAAGCGTTCAAAAAACATGTAGACGTGACAGTTCAGGACATGGTTTAGTAGGCATGGTCATGCTAGGCTTGACGGTTGGACTGGAGGGTCTTAGAGCTTTTTCCAACCTTAATGACTGTGATTCTATGATCTGCAAATTTGGGATGGGGAAGGAAGATAACCAGGAAAAAACTTATGAGAAACTGGAGCTCAGAAAAGCTCATCCTTTCCAGCAAACACTCCTTTCTAGTTCAGGTGGGCCCTGTGTGAAGACTAGTGGAAATCCTGAGTTTCATTCCAAATTCTTTAGCAGCATTCACATTCATTTTTCAGTGGAGCCAATGTTGTATGCTCCAGATAAGCAGTGCTGTAAGCCCATGCTTCTTCCTTTGGGGAGGCATGTCTGCCTTGCATCTTCCACAATCTGCTTTTTTAAAAGGAGCCTTTTCCTCATGAAGAGGAGTAGAAAGGCATCTGCACTTCCCGGTAGCTGTCCCAGCAAACCACCAGCTGGTCTGCTTCAGGGGAGCTGCACTCCAGCTCCAGTGCGGTTCAGGAGAGTGGTCACTGGAGCACTTGCCAGAGTAGGGCAGGGCTGCAAGCTCTTGGAGGGACTATCTGGATTTGTTCCATCAACCGCAAAGCATCCAAGCCCAGGCTGCACTGACACCAGCTAACTTCTGCATTAAGAGAGGTTGTTGCTCTGTAGGAATCAGTATGTGCTGTTTCTAGGTCTGCAGAGAACCTGCTGTCTGGGAAAGCTTTCTTGTTTGTGGGCAAAAGTATCAAAATTATTTTAAATTCAGGTGTACTGCACAACTGGAGGCAAAGGCGGGTGGATGGTTCTGTGGGGCAGCATCCTTGAGGTCTTCCAACACACCGAGGTCAGAGCAGACCAAGTCACTTGCAGCAGTTGCAGAGATGAGTGTGTTGGGGCAAACTGGCATTTCCTCCTTTCCCTGGCTTTCCCTGGAGTATGAATGGCAGATTTTGATAACTAAAGGCTTTATACAGAGAGGTGTCTTGGGCGCGGGAGATGTGAAACTGAGTTCAGGCTTGGATGTGTCTCTTCTGATGGCAGAGGCTTCATGGTGGTTATTTTGTTGAGTTCATATTTCTTCCTGGTGTTTTTTTTAATCAAATTTGATAATGCTGGTCCAAGTAAAGGATAATTAATGAAGTAACTTGCCCTACCTGTTGCAGAGCCACTACTGTGTGTAGTTAGTAGTTTAATGAGAAATGAGGCAAGGCAGAGATCATTTTGCTTTCCTCTGACCCAACTACCTCTGCAGGACTTAGGAGTTCTGTGATCCGGTGGGTCTCTTCCAACCTGGTTATTCTGTGATTCTATGAGTCAGATGGGATGGTAATCGGGTGTGATATTGTGGTGTTTAAGGCAAGACTACAGGAAATTCATTGTATTCATTTGAACAGGATGGAGCCTTTCACATGATTTTTTTTAACTTTAATCCTTTAATCTTGATCCATCATCTCATAGCAGGAAGACTCCCTAAACTTGGAAATATATTTCGTTTGCTCAGGGAGCATAAGACTCCATCTTGGCCTGCCTGGGGAGCTCTGGCTGTCCCTCTGGTGTGAGGCACCTTGTTTAGCAACCGCTGTGTCATTGAATCACCTTTTAACTTGCCTTAGGGCTGTAGAAAGTTTTTTCTTGCAGCCATGTGCTGCTGTTGAAAGACTTCTGCTTCGCCTCCAAGGTATGTTGTGGGCTTGCTGACATGGCCCTCACCCAAACTTCCCCTCCACTGTGTCTCTTGTACCTGAGAAGTCACTCCAGAGCAGCTTTCTATTTCATCTTCCCGCTTGTTGAAATTTATCTGTAAGATTGGTCTGTCATTCATCTGTCCTGACTGGTAAGCTTACTCCTTCCAGAGCTCACTGCAATTTCAGAAGGGATAAAGAAATATCTTTAATGTCAATGGCTTTGCATCAGGAGGATTGATAACTCCTTTGTTTCCTTCATCCTAATAGTTTTCCTCCTAGACATTTTATGCATGTACAGATTATCATTTACATTCCTCTTGAATTTAAGAGCTTTAAAAGGACTAAAATCAGCAGCTGGCTGTAGTTGTGTTTGCAGATGCAGAAACTTTTGTGCCCTTCTCTTATACAGCAGACAATGCTTCAGATGCAAAGGAGAGCCAAGAGCTGTCCTGTAAAGCAACCCACTGCATGTTTGCAGACAGAGACCTGTTTCAAGACCTGTGGTGTAATGTTTTGGGATACTCTTTTAATCTCATGCATGACCTTCAGCTTTTAAAGAGCACAACTGAATCCACTTTGTTACCTTGCCAAGTTTGAGTCACACATGCTGTCTACAAGCCTGAAGAGTGGCTTTTCTGCCACTGTGCTTCTCTCTGATGCTTTTATCCTATTTTCAGTGCATCACCCCTGCCTGCTTTTCATAATAATCTGTCACCCTGTTTCAGATAATTTTTTATGGAGTAGAAGCCCTACAGAGTTCATTTTCGACTTGATGGAGAGGTACCATCCTGAATTAACAGCTCACCCTGAGGGAAAACAGATAAGACTGTCAGCCCTGCCAGCTTCTCATACACAGGAGCACACTGAGGGCAGAAAGAGTACATCTGGTGGCTCATCAGTGGAGATAATGGAGAGGTGGTTACTTGCCATAGGAGGGTAAGACTCGGGATGCAGGGAATGACTCCTTAGAAAGTTGGGCCGTGGTCGTTAAGGGGTCCACAGAACAACTCACACCTACGTCATGCTGTTAAGTCTGATTTGGAGGTTGCGGGATGATAGAGCCACCCAATGACCCTTATCACAGGTAGGAGAGCCTGTAGATGAGCTGTGGCAGTGCCATGTGGAGCAGCTGACGTCCTTGAGCATCTCTGGTGTGGCCATGCGAGTACGTCCATGGAGCCTGGTGTTGGCTTACTCCTCTCCCGCGGGCTCCTTCCTGTTGCATCAGGGGAACATGAGCTCTTTTCTCTGAGGCTCCTGTGAGACAAAAGGCGAAGTGCTACAAACCACAACAGCTTCCACTCCAAAAGTACCGTAAAAGGCTGCGTCCTTAGAGGCTGGGCATGGGAGCAGTTCTCCCACACGCATTACTCCAGCATGAGTCACGGGGCTTTTGCAACTGCTCCTACATGTGGATGCAGCAAGGAGCAGAGGGAAGAAAAGGGACCGCTTCATAGCCCTGTGGAAGCAATGAAGAGTTATCAAGAAGAGGATAACATACAAGCACACATGAACTTGACCAAACTGCCAGATGGTTTTGCTTTCATTAGTTTTTTGGGGGTTTGTTTTGGTTTTTTTTTTGAGAGCTTCCGGCAAATGCTGCTTGCTGCTGATTTGAGCTTGAGGTGTTTGCAGCCAAGGGTCTTCTGAATATGCAGAAAGCCTGAGTTGCTTTTAGGAAGCACAGTAATTGTCACATGAATAATATGAAGTTAGAAACTCCCCCCATTGTGGAAGTACTTTTTTTACTTTCTTTAAGAAAAGTTTTTCTCTCCCTATCCTCCCTCCCCATCTTTATCTTTCTCTTCCCTATCCTGGTGCAGAAATAGGTTGTGTTTCCTTGTGGCTGATGGTGTAAAAACTTATCTCCCTTACATTACATTCTGCTCTTACCTGTGCTTTTATCCAGCATGCAGGTATTGGGGAACAAATTGGTATTTGTTTTGGTTTCTTTCCTGAGACACCACCCACCTGCCCTGGCTGTCCTCACAGTGTTAGTGTTATTGTTTTCCCTTTTCCTTCCCTTCTGCTTGACAAACTCTTAGCTATTGGGGTTTACCGGGTTAAGTTTGTCAGTGGGAAATTCTATAAAAAGCTTCCTTTATTTAGACGCCAACCCAGTAATGACATCATGCAGGCATGTCTTCCAAGTTTCTCTGGGCTGAGCGGATGCAGGGAGGTGGTGGCCATGAAACTGAGCCCTGCCTCTTTCCTAGTGCATCTCTCTGGTCTTCCTTGGTGGCTGTTCTTCAAAATAACCCCAGTCCTCGGGGGAGAGCTCAGGGAGGTCCCCCAGCAGACTGGTGAATGGCCTCTAGCAGTCTTTTTAACAGTATAGCTGTGGTTGTGGTTGTCTTCCTGCTCATTGTTTTCGGGTTAGTCCTTTGAAGTGCTTTTTGGTGGATATTCAGCCAGATTTATCAGGGGAGCAGGAGGTTTACACACTAAATATCGTCAATGCTTCTAAATTTTGTATTAGGCCAGTTTCAAATAACTTTGGCAGTATGCAGGTGCATATTGAATTGCAGAGAGCAGTGGGAATGGGCACATAAGAGATGTGCTTCTTGTTTTACAGTGGAAGGAAAGGGGCAGCTGGGTGGGACAGCTGGGTCAGAGTTGGCCACCATAGTAGGGCACTGGCAAAATCATTTTGTTTGCTGCGGTTTTTTAAAGTATTCATTTGAGTGTTTCTGAATGGGGGAGAAGTGTATGTTTTTTAAGGGGTAGAAATTAAAGAATATGACCTGGACAAGGTTTATGGCCCTTCTGGTGAAGTTATTCCTGGGTTCATTTACATCTTTAGAGGAAAAAGCATGCTGTGGTGTGATAACCTTCTTATGTGCCGATTTTGTTCAAATGTAAGCACAGGCATTCCCTTACCCACCTGCAGTATTCTTAAGTATTTTCTAAGTGATCAATAAACCAGAGTTTATTTAAGCAGTGAAATCGTACAAAACTCTCTGCTGGGGGTCATTTAATTGACTCGCTTTATTCTACTCATCCTGTTGTTGAAGGAAGTCATTAAGTTCCCATACATCATGGTTAGTTTTGCCTTCCACTGAACATTGATTACACCCATTAGAGCTGAGTAACCAGTTCAGTCTTGTCCATAATGCAGATTCTTCCAGTCCTACCTAGGATTTTGTTCAGACGAGAGGTGGTTTCCAGCCCTGCACCAATGCTTGCTTTGCACTGCTGCTCCGCTTGTTGACATTATGTCTTTCCACGTTCTCCATCTTGATACTCTGAGTTATTAAAAATAAATTCATATTCCACAAACACTCTAAAACTTGGTATGGGTGGCCAAAATACTTTTTTCTCTTTAGAAAGTTGTTTTGTAGTTAGGTTGTGTTAGAAAAAAGTACAGATTTGCAGTTGCTAGTTTTAAACAGTATCTCACCATGAAAACTGCACAGAAAAGTGTGATCTTTGAGGCAGCAAACAAGGTATTTTCCCAAGGTCTCTAGTTGTGTCCCCTGGCAAGAAAATCTAGTGTTTATCTTAATTAAACAAACACGTTTATACCATTGGGAAGTGACATCATTATGTTTTCTCTAAAGAAGAGGTGTTGGGATTGGGTATTTTTAGCTGCAGCTATTCTGAAGTTGTTGTTCTTTTATGACCTTCTCTTAATAATACATTTCTCAAATACTTTCCGTAAAGTTTTCGTAGTTCCAGAAACTTTTACAGTCAAAGGCATGTTGCTGGAGGGAGGAGAAGAGGGAGGAGCAGCCCACAGGCAGGAGAAGCATTGCAACTACTTTTTCTGGTGGATTTTTGTGCCTAAGAGGGCATGTTAGTTGGGTGCAGCTTGTGAGGGACCTTTCCTAGGTCAGAGGGGTGACTTGTGGCTCAGCTTTTCCCCAGCTGCAGCAACTGTAAGATTGCCAACACCTGCTTCTTAAAAAGTGTTGAGAATGGGATCAAAAAACTGAATTTGGACAGCAAATTTAAGAGATTGAAAGAGGAACAGAGGAATGACTTGCTTACGGAGGTGCTGTAGTGCAGAAGTCCCATGGGAGGGCAGGCATAAAGTTGGCAGCTTAAATTTCAGGTCTTTGTATAATCGTTTAGGCTGTGGCTGACGTTCTGGATACACTTCAGAATTACCTGCAAGTGTTATTGTCTCTGAGAAGATAAGAGAGCCAACAAATTCCTGTGTAAAACCTGAAGGCCATCTTCATCATTCCACAAGCTGCTAGGCTGCTTCTCACCTGATGTCTATGAAGTGAAAAGCCAGTGTAGGTCCTGGGGATCTGGTGAGCTGGTCCTGGGCTTTTGCAAACATCAAAGTGGCCATGAAAAAGCTTCTCAAAGAGTGATAATTTAAAAAGCAGGAGAGTTGAAGCATTTTCAGGTTAGGTTGCTGATGCTATCTATCTCCTGGTAGTTACCAGCAGAGATGGTTGAATTTTCCAAAGCAAGCTGCACAGTTAGGTGTTTCTCCATGCTTGCTTGTAATGAAATTGGATGAGGAAAGCAGTTCAGCTGAGTGTAAATAATAAACACGCCACATGAACACAGGTGAGAGGAAGGACAAGCAAGAGGTGTCTGTGCTGCGTCCGTAGCATGTTGCTGCATCATGGTGGGCATCAAGGAAGCAGAACCCAGTGGCGTGACTGGAGAGGTGTCTGGCTTAGGCTGAGCCTGGGGAAGGGACAAGGAAGGTGTATAAGTGGCCGTTTACTTGTTTTTATATTTTTTTTTCTCAATACCCAAGTCTGTGATGAGGAGTTTCTACTAATGGACAATAAATGAGATGAAGGAAACAACCCCTGAGCGGAGACTGTTTTTCTTGCCAACAAGTCGTTTTATGTTGTGGTGCCTTTTTAATACCACAAGCAGAAACAACAGCCCTGCCTACTGAAGATGTTGACACTGCGTGCAGTCACTGGTACAGCCTTGAGTCAGGAAAAAAAAAGGGTTACTGCTCCCCAAATCACTGAGCCCACATTCAGCAGCTGCCAGTTGGGGAGAATAGGGCTCTGGGAGCAAGGGGATACTTGCAAGCCCCATGCTACTCCAGGGCTGGGCGGAACTTGCCACGGTAAGGAGGATCTTGTTTTGGAAGAGTTTATGGATCATTTAATACCAGAAATATGCCAAAGTGGCTTTTTTATTTCACCTGTGCTCTTGGACTGAGAATTTAATTATTTTTTTATTTGAAGATCTGTTCGGTTTTCTTTTAAGCCTCATGCCAAAATTATTGACAGGGTTAAGACCTCCTGAAGCTTTCACCAGCAAATAACGTAGGGCTGGTGCTGAGCTCCTGCAGGAGCATATTGTCTGCAACTTCACATTTTCCCTTGCATCAGTTTTGGGGTATGGAGTTGCTGTCTAGGGTATGCTTTCATTCCAGGGAACTGCCACATGTATTTCAGTGGCCTTTGTGGACAGATTTCAGTTAGGGGCTTGCAAGATGTCGGCTTGGGTTGCAGTAGTTGGGTAGTTCATATCCTGAATAATATTTGGACTTCTGGTGCCATTATTTGTTTTAAGACCAAGGACTTGATATTCTGGTTGCTTTAAAAAAAAATAAATAAAAAGTGACCAAGTGTGTGCATGCTTTTTTGGAAACTGTAAGTTTGGCACCATCTTTTCATGTGAGATCTGTGTTTAATTCTGCATCACTCATTGGCAGAAGCACTGTGGTCTTAATGCCTGATGCAAGTGTGTTTCCTTTGGTTGCTGAATAAAAGAGCAGCATCAGCAAGGGTGGAGGTTTCATCTGGGTGATTTGGGAGTGAAACATGGTGATAAAGGATCTAGTAATAAGGCAGCGCAGTGCATGGTGAGAGGAGGGAAACAGCAGATACTCTAAGTGTGATGCTCAGTATGATACAGCCAGGTACTCAGAGTGGGCAGAGTATCTTCTGGAGATGGTCTGCAGCTAGAAAACAGGGGCAGCCACTTGAAGCCAGAACAGTGGTGCAGAGTTGGCTCCGTCTCTTCAGGCCACACGGCTGGAGCATCATCTCCTCTGCAATCTGCTGGATTTGGAGGGTGGACTATGAAGGGCCTCTGTCCCAAATCACCCCGATGCTTTTTATTGGGAGTCAGCCTGTTAGTCTACTGAAAACTCTTTCAAAACAAGAAGGGGAGAAACAGTTTGGGAAACCAAATAATTTCTGATAATGGTGAGCAATAGTACTAGCTTTTGTTTTCTGTCAATAGAAGGAAGTGGGAGAAGCACAGAATAGCTTTAGCACAGGACAGGCTGCAAAGGAGGTATAGTGCTCTCTCACCAGTAGTGAGTCCTAGGAGAGGATCCAGTGGGGGAATATCCATAAGGAGAGGAGGGGCTGCTTGGAGCAGGTGAGAAAAGTGCAGCTTTTGTTTTGCTGCAGCCTTGTATCTGTCTGAAGCAGGTGATGAAGGTCTGTGACCAGTGAGCTGAGATGGGAATCCATGTCCAGTCTTAGATGGGAAATGGGATCATAGAAGATGAACTCTTCAATTTGTACTCAGCCAGAACAAGATTTAAGCAACCGTGCTTTAAGTTAAAGGGTGGGCTCACAGAGACTCCTCTTTACCCAACTAACAGTGATGAGAAAGAGCAAACCAGCTCTGATCTCTGCTCTCTGGAAAAATCCTTCCTGCTGAAGGACTTCTTGTTTTGTTAAAAAATAAAATGCAAAAAACTTCTTTGTGATTGCTCTTCTATTTTGAAGTCTTACCTGAAGGCCTGCAGGAATGTTCTAACTCAAGCATGGAACTTATTATTCACATTGGCCCCACTCTTTACGGAAGAATGGGATTTCTTAGTATCATAGAATCCCTAGGTTGGAAAAGACCTTTGAGATCATCAAGTCCAGCCGTACCTGTCCACTACTAAATCATATCCCTAAGCAATTTATCTGCCTGTCTTTTAAATGCCTCCAGGGATGGTGACTCAACCACCTCTCTGGGCAGCCTCTGCCAGTGCCTGATAACCCTTTCCGTGAAGAAGTTTTTCCCAGTGTCCAATCTGAACCTCCCTTGGCACAGCTTGAGACCATTCCCTCTCGTCCTATCACCTGAGAGAAAAGACCAACACTCACCTCTCTACAACCTCCTTCCAGATAGTTGTAGACAATGATAAGGACTTCCCTCAGCCTCCTTTCTCTAAACAACCTCAGTTCCCTCAGCTGCTCCTTATAAGACTTGTTCTCCAAGTTTTTTGTGCTTTTCCTATCAAAACACTCTGCTGCCCTCAGATGCTTATTTTTTGACAACTTCCACTTTCCAAGCCTTTTTGCATGATGCCAAGTCCAGCTGCACTTTAGTGGGTTGCATTCACCTCTCCCAGGTTTTGGTCTTGGAAGAGGAAGATTCATATTTCCAAAGCTGCCAAGGAAATCATCATCCTACTTGCAGATGTCATTTGTAGCAATTAACTGAAATTTTGTGTTTATAAGTGAAGTGTTTAAAGGGAGTGTGTTTTAAGTGAACTGTCTAGCTGTTGCTTTATTTGGTGAATGTTAAAGCATTTTTAAGAGAAATGCATCTTTCAAGTTCAAATTATCTTTTTTTTTCCTGTAGCTGATCATACCTTCAGCTAATTAAGACTGCATCTTGAAACACAGGTGATAACTTGTGTTCTTTTCTTCCCTGATGAGAACAGCATCTGCTGCTGCTTTTGTGGGCAGCTTTGCATGGGTCTCCACCATACCAAATGCTTGTCTTTCTATCACTGCCACAGTCTCTCATCTGCTTAAACTTCTCACTTTGCTCTTTATCTGATCCAAAAAGGGGGGTGGTAATTTTTTTTTAGTTCCTGTGTACGTACTGTCACCTTCCCTATGTGAGCTCCAACTTTCACTGCAAAAACCCTTCTCAAGCATTTTCATTAATAGACTTGAGCTTGCTGTGGTCCCCTTTGACTTGCCTTTATCCCACTTCGTTGCTGACCATTATTCATGTCAGAAATGACATGGAAAACAGTAATTGTAGGTAATAGATCCTCTGCACTTCTGGGTATTGTTTTTTCTGGAGTTCCTTGTGTTGCTTTCTCAAGCATATTTTATTGAAGGTGCTGCCTGGAATGCCTCAAAAAAACTAGAAATGGAAAGATAACATCTGGTTTGATGTCTGCCTATGTTGCCTGGCTCACTTGGTTGTGCATCCTCAAGGGTACTGGGCTCTGTGGCGGCATCTGCGGGTTCAACTCCCAGCCAGGCTTGCTCCGGACTCTCCATGCACCACGTGTAGCAGGCCTCCAAACGTGGGGCCAGCTAAGGCCATTCATTGTGCCACCCTCCCACCTTTTAGTCTCTCTTTTATGTGGGATAAAATGAGTGATGAGCCAGATGATGTGCTTGGGCATAGCATTCGTCCCCCAAGAAACCAAGCTGAATTTGTACCTCCTGCTGATGTTGCAGTCATCACAGGAGGTTTCCAAACCAGGGGTGAGGAAGAGGCTGAGTTGGCAAACCTGAATTTCTGGTTCACACTGGTTTGAGGTGGACTAGGGGTGCCGGGGCCGTATGTCGTTACATGGCGGTACATGCCATGAAGTGTGGCAGTTCTCTGGCATCTCCCTGATGAAGAGTCGTGTTCTGAGGGCTCGGCCTGGCTGCTGTGGGTGGGGGGAAAGCACTGCCGTTGTGGTAAAGCCTGTGAGACAGCAGTGTGGTGACATGAACAATCCTTGCTGAGCCGTTGAGAAGCTGGTGTTTAGCTAATTAGGAAATTACCCCAAATGCTGAAGTGCTGAGGATGTGCCTGCAAGGATGAAGGTGCCATTGGGGGCTTTGGGGTTAACACAGGGCTGGTGCAGTCAGGGAAAAGACTCCTTTTATCCCCCAAGCACATGGGCAAAGTCACCAGTTGTTTACACCCACTGCACTAGGGACTGACATGGCTTTGCTCTGGGACAGGGGACTCCCACTGCAGTGGTGGGGAGATGCGCTCTATGGTTGCATGGGTTTGTGCTTTGCAGGTTTGGCTTGGACCACAATTTCAGGAGTACCGATTCTGCTGCTTTTGTTGGCTGGGAGCTGGTGCTGCTTGACACTGGTCACTGCCTGGTGTGGCATCTCACTAGGTGCCTGCTACCAGCACTAGGGCTTTGCCAGTGATGGGGAGATTTGCATCCTTTTCCACACGTAGCTATTGCCAGTGTCCAGCACCAACCCGCCTGGCTGTGTTTCAACCACTGCCCTTGAGCATCATTTCATTGCATTTCTATCTAAAGTACAGAAGCTGTTATCGCTTTAATATGTCTTATTCCAAAATATCAGTACCCTGGCTGGAAAGTTGTATATCTGTTTTTGAACCTTAGCAGTCTCAGTGGATCCAGTTTTAGTGTCAGGGTTAGTTTTACATGAACCACAGTAAAGTGGTAACAGCCAAATACATTGTGAATTGTAAGATGTATTTTGAAGCCTTGACCAAATGGCACAGATGTTGATGTCAACACTGTTACAGAATTTTTTTTTCTAAGCTGGTAAACTGCTTAAAGGGTGTTCTACATGACCATTGCTGTTTCATAAGCTGAAGCATTACATCTTCCTTAAGTCTCCGCCTCCAGCTTGATTTTATAAACATGTTTTCCATGGAAGTAAGAGGGGAGGACTTCTTGTGTGAACACTTTGCTCTAAGGGAATGCAACCATTGTTTATATAAAATGTTGCTTTTGCACAAAAAAACCCCACAAACAGAAAAACCTGCGACTGTTCAGTTGGGGTGGAGGAGTTATCAACAACCAAAGAGGAAGGGAAAGGTTATGTTGTAATTAAAAAAAGGAATGCTTTCGTACTCCTTAAAAATTTTGTGTATCCTAATACTGTTCTGCATATGGTTCAAGGCTGTAGAAGAGCTTTAGGAGACATTTTCTCAGTACTTTGCAGTGTCAAATCAAATACTGCTTATTTCCTTGAAGTTTTCTGTTACTGGACGTGCTTGCCTGGGGCTTTGGTAGAAGAAAAGAAGTTAACAACAGCTCACCCATTATCATCCAGAGATGCTGTTTGAAGATGCAAGTCCAGAGTCCTGGCAGCAAAATGGTCAGGGAGTGTCCTCTGCAGAGGCTGCCAAATACAAATCACTTACTGCGTGGGGTTCTGTATTTGGAGGCAGTGTGAGCTGTTTAAACATATTAAAGCAGTTGAAGGAATGAGGGTGGTACTCAAAGAACTTATTTTCCTAGGGGATGGGCACTAGCCTGGGTCAGGGTCAGACTAATGGCTCAAGCTGCCTCCCCTGCTGAAACTGCGGTATAGCCAGGGACTCTGGCAAGTGGTGCAAGACCTAAATGGTCGGCATAGGTCTCACTTTAACTCAACTTATATATCTATAACCTATAAGTCATTCACGTCAAAGATTATTTTGGGCAGGTTTTCTATGGACAAGCTGCTTTTCTTGTTGATAGTGGATTTTTAACTTCCTACTCATTTATTTCATTGGCTGTCCCAGTGACTTTATGTAATGCTGTCTTTGTTATTTCCTTATTTGTGTTTTAAGAAGGATTGTGCAGGAGACTCTATAGGCTGCTGGCAGCATGATAGCTTATTTTTTCATCCTTGTTCCTTTGGTCTTGGCTAGTGATCATCACTAGCTCCACAGTGCCCAGGGTGACATCTGAAGTATCAGCCACCCTGCTGTTTCAGGCATGTGCTGTTTCAGTGGCCACCAATCTGGAAAGCGCAAGAAGTTTTTAATAGCAAAAGGAGATGCAATAAGAGCTTTTAGCTCACCCAAAATTGCCACATGTAGATGGAGGCAAGAATGAACATGGGCGTGGTAAAAGAGAAGAGTAACATATCCCATGGTATCGCTACATGGACCAGAATGAATAAAATACAGTATTTTGAGAGGAATGCATGTTCAAGTGGAGAATGACCATCATGGTAGCTTCATTTACTTCATGGTTAGAGAAATGTAAAGTGCTCTTCCAGTCTTAAGCAAACAAAAGATGACAGTTCCCAAGCTCTGTGTTTGTATAGTTCCTTTCCAGGTCAGTGTATCACCTGAAGAAAGGGGATTTGTCTAGTGGCAAAGTATTATCAATGTTGTGACCACAGCTTGCCATCATGCTTGAAAAGCTAGATGCAAACTGGTAGAACAGAGGGAAATGTGTGTAATCTGCATTATAACGTGTAAGTCACGTTATAAGTTACTCAGTGATAACGTATATGTAAATGTAATCTGTGTTATATGTTACTTGGTCATAAAGGTGGCTTGTCGAACTAGTTGCATTGCTTTTCTGGGTGAGAATTAAAAACTTGTTTCAAAAAAAGACAGCTGTATGTTGGGCTCTGGTGTCTTTTGAACTGTGTTAGTTGTTTGGATACATCAGGTAGAAGCTGCAGGTGCTGTAATGTTGCTCAGATGGCATTGCTGGTGCCAGCTCTTCCAGGTTGGTGATGTTGTGTTACTGGTCTTTATCTGACCAAAGTCTCATATGCTGCTTCTCCCTTTCTCCCCTGCTTGTTGCTGGAGGAGTAGCCTGGAGCCCCCATTGCATTCCTTCTTGGCAGCAATGTGCGCTTAGATCAGCTAAAGTCAGGTGTAAAACCATGCCTTTGGCTTGGGCAAGGGACGTGTTCTGCCCGCTGAGTTACCAGCAGCATGTGTCTGCTGGTACAGAGATGTTATGGACTCTGAGATCTGCATGGGAAGTCTTTCCATCTTCTGTCACTCAAGAAGGTCAGAAAATGGGATAAAACACATCCCCTACCTGCAAACCTGTTGCTGGGTTGTGTCTGGGCTAATCATCCCTGGATAAACAGTCCAGACAAGATGATTTCATAGAATCACAGAATCACAGAATAACCAGGTTGGAAGAGACCCACCGGATCATCGAGTGCAACCATTCCTATCAAACACTAAACCATGCCCCTTAGCACCTCCTCCACCCGTGCCTTAAACACCTCCAGGGAAGGTGACTCAACCACCTCCCTGGGCAGCCTGTTCCAGTGCCCAATGGCCCTTTCTGTGAAAAATTTTTTCCTAATGTCCAGCCTAAACCACCCCTGGCGGAGCTTGAGGCCATTCCCTCTTGTCCTGTCCCCTGTCACTTGGGAGAAGAGGCCAGCACCCTCCTCTCTACAACCTCCTTTGAGGTAGTTGTAGAGAGCAATGAGGTCTCCCCTCAGCCTCCTCTTCTCCAGGCTAAACAACCCCAGCTCTCTCAGCCGCTCCTCATAAGGCCTGTTCTCCAGCCCCTTCACCAGCTTTGTTGCTCTTCTCTGGACTCGCTCCAGAGCCTCAACATCCTCCATGTGGTGAGGGGCCCAGAACTGAACACAGGATTCAAGGAGCGGTCTCACCAGTGCCGAGTACAGAGGGAGGATAACCTCCCTGGACCTGCTGGTCACGCCGTTTCTGATACAAGCCAAGATGCCATTGGCCTTCTTGGCCACCTGGGCACACTGCTGGCTCATGTTCAGTTGGCTGTCAACCAACACCCCCAGGTCCCTCTCCTCCAGGCAGCTTTCTAGACAGACTTCTCCTAGTCTGTAGCACTGCACAGGGTTGTTGTGCCCCAAGTGCAGGACCCGACATTTGGCCTTGTTAAACCTCATGCCATTGGACTCTGCCCAGTGGTCCAGCCTATTCAGATCCCTTTGCAGAGCCTCCCTACCCTCCAGCAGATCAACACTACCTCCCAGCTTAGTGTTGTCTGCAAACTTGCTGAGGTGCATTCAATGCCTTCATCCAGGTCATTGATGAAGACATTGAACAGGGCTGGACCCAGCACTGAGCCCTGGGGAACCCCACTTGTCACTGGCCTCCAGCTGGATTTCACACCATTTCCCACCACTCTCTGGGCCCGGCCATCCAACCAGTTTTCCACCCAGCATAGTGTGCGCCTGTCCAGTCCAGAGGCTGACAGTTTCCGAAGCAGAATGCTGTGAGAAACTGTGTCAAAGGCTTTACTGAAGTCCAGGAAGACCACATCCACAGCCTTTCCCTCATCCAGCAGCCGAGTCACTTTGTCATAGAAGGCGATCAGGTTTGTTTGGCAAGACCTGCCTTTTGTGAACCCATGTTGACTGGGCCTGATCACCTGGTTCTCTTGCATGTGTTTCATGATAGCACTCAAGATCACCTGTTCCATGACTTTCCCTGGCACTGAGGTCAGACTGACAGGCCTGTAGTTTTCTGGGTCCTCCCTGCGACCCTTCTTGTAGATGGGCACAACATCAGCCAGCCTCCAGTCCAGTGGGACTTCCCCAGTCTTCCAGGACTGTTGGAAGATGATGGAAAGGGGTTTGGCCAGCACATCCGCCAGCTCCTTCAATACCCTTGGATGAATCCCATCCAGCCCCATAGACTTGTGGGTCTCTAGTTGGGCAAGCAAGGCTCTGACCACCTCCTCTTGGATCATGGGAGCCTCATTTTGTTCCTCTAGCTCCTGGATTTGTACACAGAGGGAACAACTTTCTTTACAAGTAAAGACTGAGGCAAAGAAGGCATTAAGTACCTCAGCCTTTTCCTCATCCCCTGTCACTGTTGTTCCTTCTGCGTCCAATAGGGACTGTATGGTCTCCGTAGTCCTGCTTTTATTATTTATATATTTATAGAAAGATTTTTTGTTATCTTTCACAGACTTTGCCAATACAATTTCTAGTTGAGCCTTAGCCCTTCTGATTTTTTGTCTACACAATCTCACTTCCCTCCTGTAGTCCACCCAAGATGCCTGTCCCCTCTTCCAGAGCCCATAAATATTTCTCTTCTTCTTGATATCACTCAAGATCTCTCTGTTCAACCAAGCTGTTTTTTTCCCCTGCCGGCTTTTTTTCCGGAACATGGGGATGGCTTTTTTGTGCAGCTGGAGGCATGCAAGCTAGTTTTCCAGTACCTGGCACATGTGGTTGGATAGTTGTAAAATTCCTGCTCAGTGCCAAGCAAAATCCCTATAATGATTCCTTTCTGTTTGTGCAAGTCAGTGCTGGGCTGGGCTGATGCTTTGAGCTGGGAGGAGAGGAAACTCCTGAAAACATCCTGAAAAACCCAATTAATCAACAAAATCTGAGCATGGCCTACACCAAGGGTTTTCTTGCAGCACAAGTGAGCATAGTTGACTTTCCATCATTTGCTGTCCTGTTACAGCCTGTTCCTTTGCCACCAGTCTGAGACACCGCCTGATCCAATGGGACCTGCCTTTCCTCTGTGCGCAAAGACACGCTGCACTGGTAAAGGACAGTGCCTCTGTTGTACCAGAACTGGAAAACTTACCAACTTCTTATTTTGTTTGCAGTGAGCTGTGGAGAAGAGAGATCCCACGTACGGATTGCCTCCTGCCTTGCCTTTTCTCCCAGCTGCTCATGGTGAGCTCTCCTGTGCCGCAGGAGCGGAGGGTAGAGCCGCTGCACAGAGCTGGGGCACTGCAAATGAGGCCAAAGTGCGTTTGACCAGCGGCTGGGGGTTCTCCCCTCCCTATGGTGGAGACAACCAACTCGTGCCACGTAGATGCCCATAGGGGAGAGGACAACTCCAGGTGAACTGATGCATCTCGGCACCTGATACCAGGCTCAGGTAAGGGCTTGGAGCCAAGTTGCACTTCCATGCTCTATTCTTTGAACTCACAAACTGGCTCTGGAGCAGGTGAGAATTGACCTGAGAGCCATCATGTACTGTGGATACGCAAACTAATAAATTGTCAGGATCTTGTATGCAATGATGCTCGATGCTCTGGTTTGTTTTGACATGCTGGTGGCATCAAAATGAGTTTCAGTGGGGGTTCTCACATGGGTGTTCGCAATACCTTTGCTAAGGGAGATGAGTATGTTTTTATCCAGCACAGCATCCAGTGCTGTTTCAGATACAATGCAAGTTTACTGGGTCTTTTGAATTTTCTGTAACACATCTGCAACTCATATAAAGTGATCTATGGGCACTCATTTTCAAAGACCCTGAGACAGTTAAAATATAATAATTCTCCTTGCAGTTCATCTGGCTTAGTGCTCCTCATGCTTCTTTTTTTTTTCTTTAAAAAAAAAGAAATATCTTGCTTATCTGCTCTTGAGTTTGTGTCATAGTCAAGGAAATAAAATGCAAACAGGATCTGCTGTATCTTGATTCATCCTGCTTGATAGTAGTTTCATCCTTGCGGTCATAATTCACTTCAAAAGTAAAGGCGGTTTTGGTAGCAGGGCTGTGAGTAAGTGCTGAGTTTGGGCTAAGACTGGTAATATACAGTCCAGTGAAGTGTTCTTACGAAGCTGCTGCCTGACATGGGTGTTTCCAGTCTGGTTTTGTTAATGAGAGAGGACCTGTGGATGGGGATCAGCAGAAGCCCTCGATTCCTTGATGCAAGTGCATTGACTGTGTTGTCCATTTTGGGATTGTATTTTGTGTTTCTAGTAAAGAGTACTGCAGCAGCTGTGATGCCGGAGGTTGCTGGTCTTGTAGCAAGACCTTGCCAGAAGTTTGACTTCCGTGTGGGGAGCCAGATCTCACAAAGCAGAAGCTCTGCCTGCAGCCGGTGGTGTGTGGCTGTCACTTCCTCCTGCAGCCCGTCACCTCCTGGACATGCAACCCTGTGTGCTGGCATCTTTCTACAAAACCCTGCAGCTTCTCCTGGATGTCTTGGGAGTCTTTGAGGTTTCCGGGGGGCAGTGACCATGCCATTGAAGCAAGCCCAAAGCTGTGCTTGTTTGGGCTGTGCTTGGTAGGTATGTGCCATGGTGTAACCCTGCAGCTTTGCGGCTTTAAGCGCGTGAGAGAAGAGCCTCTGATGACAGCTCCCCTTGGCTCACAGCGGCTGACTGTGTCCCCAGCATTACAACAGGCAACCAGGACAGGGAGTTTGCTGTGAGCCAATAGCTTGCAGGATTCGAAACACATTGAGGTGTTTGTTTCATGCACTTAAGAAAAAACATGATAGAATTTGTTCAACTTTTCATGGCTTGCTTTCGCTGCTTTGTAAGCAGGTGCTTGCGCTGCTTTGCGTGGCTGGGTTTATTCCAGGGCATGCAAGCACATAAGTTGCTGTTAAAACTTTACAAGTGAGAGCAGTGCTTTACTGAGAAGTGGTGCAGACTGCTAGTGTGCCTTGTGCAAGGGTCTCCCCTCTTAGCAGATGTTGTATAAGCATTCCCAATTGCATCAGTGTATAAACATTTCCTTTAAGCCTATTCTCCTTAAAGCAAAAATTGTAGGCTTATACCATAGATGGCTAAAGGTATAAAAAGCTGTGTTAATGTGTGCTTTTAAAATAGAATGTGAAACAGGAACAGCAGCTTATTGAGTTTCAGCAGTGGTGGATGTTACTGTAGTAAGTAAGCACCTTTTTGACTTTATTCCACAGTCTAGTTTCAGTTTTAGCTACAGGCCAGCATGATGTTTAAGTGTGTCAAAAGTTGCTCCCCACTCCCTGCTTTTTTTCCCCACCTGACACCAGTCTCTGTAAGTAGACAGTTAGGGATAGTTAGGCACATTCAGGACTCCAACTTCAATTAAACTCATTTCTCCTTTTTCAATGACCTGCTTGCAATAGCATGCAGAAAAAAAAAAATATGTTTCCATCTGCTTGGGTGCAGCTGGACAGAAGAAATTTACAGTGCTGTGAGAGGTCATTGAAGCAAAAGTGCAAAGTTTTGCCCTGGAGATGGAGTATGCTGAGTGTAATTTCCAATGGCTTGAGTAGATACTTTACTACAGTATAACATATTTAAAAACTGAGTTCTGAAATATCACCAAATCTAACCGAAGGTTGAAAACATGGTGCTATGCTGTACTTCCTGTAATAAAGAGGAGGCTGTACTGATATTTTCATTTTCAAAAGCCCTTCTGCCAAGTGACGGTGGATCTACCATTCACCTTGCAGCAAAATGGGGATGTTGATCAGTACAGGCTGGTGCTAATTTGTCCTGATAGTATAAAACCTGTGTAAAACTGTTATAAAAGCATGTCAAACTTTTGTGCATTCCTTGGAAGGAGGCAGGAGGGGCTTGAAGAGACTGAAAATTCAGTGCCTCTGACTCAGATGAGTTGCTTGGTAGCATCACCACAGCTACTCTGTTCAAAAACTGGGAAACTGCTTTCTTGCCAAGGTCCCAACAGCAAAATCACTTTATGAAGATGTCTTGAAGGAGTCAGATCTGGAATCAAGGTTGCAGTGAATTTCTGGAAGGACATCTTAAGACATGCTGATGTGCAACCACCTGCAAGACTCTGCAGGACCTATCAGCTGAGCCTTTGATGTCTCAGCTCTAGTCCTTAGACCACATTCATTTGCATTTTTGATAGACTAAATTCTCACCAGGTCTCATGTGCTGGTGAAGTTTAATGGAAGTTTGTCTTTGTTTCCTGTAAACTGAGCAGTGGGCAGAGGAGGACCTGATGGTCAGCAGAAGGCTGCAGATGTGGCCTTGGCAAACGACATCTGTGGAAAGAGGTGGCAGTGCCTGTATCTTCTGCAGGTACCGGCACAGTGTGAGTGAACCAGGCAGGGTTATTGCTAATGGATTTATAAGTGGGAGATGTCATGTTGTGGTTGGGATCAGCAGGTGATGTGTATGTGTGTCCCCATGGGCTGCAGAAGGAGTGCTCAGTTCCCCTTCCGGGCAGTGGACAAGAGTTGCAACATGCAGGCTGGGTGACTGGTGGTCAGAGGTTCCCATGCTCTGAGCCAGGCTGGTCCTGGTGGGTACCGGCCTGCATGAGGTGGCAGCGGCTCAGCAGATCTTGCTGGAAAAATGTGGGACTTTTGAGGGAGGGTTATAACAGTAAATCTGATTTATGGATAACATTTTTTGTGCCACGTCTTGGATTTTTGACACAGGAACCTTCTTTCCACTGCCAATACTATATATTCCACCTTGGTAATTAATTTCAAGAAGGTTATCCTCATCCAAAATGTGGATATTTTATTTCAGGCTTGCTAATGGCCAGACAGTGCTCAAAGCACCTGGGCAGTAACATGCATTTTCATTAAGCATCTTTAGTCTTACTATTGCTGGGATTAATTTTTGCTTCCTTAAATTGTAAACTGGAAGCTGCAAGTTCTAGTGTGAGATGACAGATTGTAGAGTATTTCAACTTATTCTTTTTAAAAGGAATTAGTAACTTTGTTTTCTGGTTGGATTTAAAAGTGCATGGCTTGGGCCTTTATGTTGCTTCTGTCCTAGTAAATGTATCTAGTACTGTTCTCATGTTCACTTTTTCTTACCATTCCTGTTCATAGCTGCCTCACCTTGTGTGTTTGTCATGGGGGGAAGAAAAACCCTGTTTGCTGCAAAAATACAGTACTCACAGGAGAAAATTGGGTGGCAGGTTTGCGAAAGTCATTTGAGTAGTGTATTACAAAAAATTGAGGAAGGTATATGGAGAAGCATGGCAGGTACACGTTGCACCTATTTATAATAGACTATTTATGCAATGGCAGAATAATATGTTTTGTCAAACTCTCCAGAAAATTAATATCTCAGTAGTTTTCATATACACAAGGTGTCATTTCCCTCCAGGAAATGCTGTAAATTCATGGTGTCAAACTGCTCTGGAGTTTGAGTATGCGCAGAATTAAATAATAAAAATATACATATTCAATATCTATATTTAACATAGGCTGTTACAGAGCAAAGCTGCATTCTGTTCCCTCTCCAGAGTACAAAAGCATAGCATTGCTTTTATATTCCAAAAAGAAGCAGCAATGCCGTCAGATGCTGAGGCTGGTGCTGCCACTTGCCATCTCCACCCCTCCCACTACCATCAATCTTTTTCTCTGCCTTCAGGCTTTTTCCTAAATTTGGGGGTTTGTGCTCTTATAGTAGAAAAAGAAAATAAATGTGCGCATTCCAGGCATGGGAGACAAAACTGCCTTCATTGCACCATTTTCTGGCTCTAGAGAGGCTTTTGCAGAGGTGGATGCCAAAATATATGTGGTCTTGCTGCTGTTGTCTGCTATGTAAACCCTCCTGTGTTACAGAGTCACTCTTCCTCTGGTTATGCTATTACAGAGCATGGTCAGAGATGTTCAGAATAACTTCTACTACATAAATATCTTGAAAATTTGTCCATTCAATTTGATTTGATTCAAGTTTATTTTTTCTCCCCAGTCTGCAGAATATTTTATTTTTAGCAGCATGTAAAGGACCTCATTTGAATTCTTTGGCCCCATAACAACCAAAATCATCAAAAGTGGGGGAGTGAATTTGCCTTTGAGTTAAACTTCACAGAGGAAAGATGTGGGAAGGAAGAGATGCAGATATATTAAATGACACCATGAGGCAGTTACTCAGATCTTGCTACTTTGAAAAATGAAGCTGTGATTAACGTGTATATAGCAAAATCCATGGGAACATTTGAAATAGGAGCCACAGCTTATAAAACTTAGAGAACAAAGTACACAACGTATTTTTATCCTTGTTCTGTTTTGATTGGGGAGTCAGTAATAGGGAAGGATACACCCATTCCTGCCATGAGTTTGAAGAGTTTGGTTTTTCCAGGGCCTGTATAAAAGCAGAGCATAAAGCAGTGAAATGCCTATGCTGTCGGTTGATAATATGTCTTGGAAGAGCTGCACTGGTAGCCCTGATTATTGTGTTTAATATTTCTATCACACTGGTGGCAACTGTGTGTGATGGCTGCTTTTCCTCATCCTTCATTTCAAAAGATTCATTTCAAAAGGTGAATCTCCCAGCTTCTCCATCCACACCTGAAATACACAGTGGCAACAAAGAGGTTGCATTAAGGAGTTGATAAGAAGAGGTAAATAATCGCTTACAGACATCTAAAGGTGCAGAGAAATGGGCTGTGCCTTGGAAAGCGCTCATGCTTTTGCTCATCATATCTCTGTTATGGCTTGACAGGGAGGATGCTCCTTGGGGCTTGTACAAGGCAACACTCAAGTCATATTTGATGTGGGAAGCTACCTTGCTCATTTGTAGTGGCGACAGGGGAGGTGGTGGATGAGGCAGAGCAGTGGGCACAGACCACCCAGAGCTAGACTGGGTCTCACTTAGACCAAGACTGGTCCATCACAAGAGTAGATGAGGATCGTCTTGCTGCTGTGTTGTTTTTCTTTTGAGGGTGTTTATGGAAGATAATCATCTGGACAGCAGTTTACTTGTTGCTTGCACACTTTAGGCAAAAACTTGTTTCTTGTTTGATGTTAAACCTGCCTTCAGATGGCCCTACAGAGCGTCTCATGGCTTCATATCCATAGCTGAAGGTAAGATCATGTCAGTTTGATGTCATCCACATGGATGTGTGGATGCTGTGCAGCATCCAGCTGGTGTGCAACCTGTGCAATGCAAAGGCTCTCTAACTAGTTGCTAGGTCTCAATTTAAAACCACAGTGTCTTTTGTACAGGCGTGTGCGTGCCTAAGAACAAAGGCACGATGTCTTAGATTCCAGCAGACAAGACTTCCCCTTGCTCAAATTCAGTTGTGTCCCCATGTAGAGAGCGGGGAGCTGGGATTCCTGCTGTGTGCAGGTAAGATTCTTGCACACTTTGTACTGGGACTTTTGAGCCTCAGCCTAATTTTAGCTATGGGATACAACTGGAAGCTAAAGTTGTCAGCAAAGGTTTTTCCTATTAGCACTTTCCTAAAATATTTCCCATGTTGTGTGCACATTAACATTTCTCTTTCCCCTCTCCCTTTTTTATTTTTTTTGCCTTACAGCTTTTGACATGAAGAAAGATATAGAGTCTTTAATAGCCCAGGAAAAAGCAGAGATCGTTGCCAAGTATGAGAAGGTACCAACCTCGTGTTTCTCCCCAACATGCTGGCTAAGGCCGAAGCTGTTTAATTGATAGGGAATGCTTCAAATAAGAGCTTTTGCCTCCTTGCAGGCATTGCCCCAGTAACCCCTAAGCCATTAGGCTTGATGCCTGCTCTCCCTACTGGCTTCTGCCTGCATATCTCCTCTCACCACATCCCCAGAATTTTTGTGGGTCCTGTGTATGCTCAGCACAGATACCAAAAGGCTCCGTTAACACCACAATGACTTATGCTTGACAGCACTCATTTCTCTGATGTACAGCCCTTCCCAGCCTGTGGTAGAGGCACACCAGGGATGTTGGATAGGCTGAAATTGTGCATTTTTTTCATGCCTGTGATTTTGCCTCTGTAGAACAGGTTTTGTGCTCCTTCTAGAGTACAGGGAAGGAGAGATGTGGGCACTGGAGGGTGGACTGTGGGCACTGGGGCATTCCTCATGCCGAGGCTGACTCATGGGTGTCCTTTCTGCTTTCAGGGCAGGCAGGAAGGAGCTCAGATTGACCCATGGGAAGATGCCAATTTCACACTGTATAAAGTTACAGACCGCTTTGGATTCCTGCAGTAAGTCGTCCTGCCCTCTCCTATCTTCCCTGACCCATGTGTCTGTGCAGACCATCCATCTGCACTGAGCATGGCAGACCCAGCATCTTTCCTATAAGCTACTCTACAAATGTGTCTCCTCCCTCAACCACACATGCTCATACACTTTGATGCTTTGAATATGCTGCAAAGTAAGGCTTAAAAATGGTTCCCCACCACAAAGCCTGGTGTCAAAGGATGTAGGCTGGTGCTTCTGTGCCCCTGTGAAGGCCTGCAGTGTGTCACAGAGGGAGAGGCTCCTAATGCTAACGTCTAATGTTGCATTTGCACCTAATGAGTCAGGGAGGAAGAAGAGATGAGACAAGCTATCTGATTGTTCTTGGTTCCCTTAGGAAATCCCCATCTTAAGCGAGGTGCAGACGAATTAGATACACACCCTGTGCCTGGGAAGAATACTTAAAAGAAATATTTTTATTCCAAATCCAAACAAAAAGTTATAATGTTAGGTGTTTGTGTGCAGGAGCAGGGTTTGAAGCAATTGCTGTCCAGAAATCCTTGATCATGTGTGTATTGAAGAGAAACTTTATGCCCAGGATTTCCAGCGATGTCCAGTGCTTGATTACCCCCCAGCAGCTTCCATTGGGTGGTGGGGTTCTGGCTGGTGCTTCCTCTACCTGTTCCTCATTGGGGACAGCTATAGGAAAGGCAGGAAGACTCCAAACCAGATCTCCTCGAGTGTCTGAGGTGGTCCCTGAGCTGCAAACACCCTGTACTCCTCTGCACCCTTTCTTGTCCTTGGAGTAACTGGTGATGCCTTGCTTTTCCAGTGAGCAGGAGCTGCCGACCTGCACAGCCTTGGAGGAGAAGGTGAGAGTTGCCAGCTCTGTCATCATGGGTATCAGATCCTTATCACACCAACTGAGGAGGGGATGGTTTTTGAGGAAACAAATGTGCAAGCAAGAGCAAAGCAGGCATCCAGCGCCCACTGGTCACTGCTACTCATGCAGAGGTGGGAACTCTGCACAATGCCCGGCTGTTTATTTTGCTGGGTCAGACACCTCCCCTCTTCCACGATGCACTGAAATTGCACCTTTTAAAGCAATTTTGGACTTTTCCCTCTACTTTGACACAGTGTGCAGTGGCTGCAGCTTGAAAAAGGGATTGCACGTGCAGGGGAAAGCAGTGGAGTTTGTAGGTAATCATCATCTCCATCGTCATCTCCCCTGAGCTGGGAACGTGTCCTTTGTTAGGACCCTGCTTACTGGGACTACATAGCATCTCATTTCTGTTAATCTGATGGAATGATATGATTTGAGGCTGACTGAACCTGCAAAGGTTTTTGTTGTGATGGAATACTAGTTTTGAAAATGCTTTCTCTATGTTAAGCCTGGGTGTTCCACTGTTTTCACCAATGCTGCTTTAATTACCAGTTCCTGTAAGCACCTGGGGGTTATTTCCATCCTCAGGATGAGGTCTTTGCTTAGACATTTAAGTCTAAAAAGGAGGAAGTTTTGTGTTTTCAGGAGTACCTCCTGGGGCTCTTTTTCTTAAACTTGTCTTGTCTTTATCCCTATTGTACCAGCAAAAACAGCAGGAAATCGAACGTGTGGACAAGTGGCTAAAGATGCTGAGGAAGTGGGGCAAATACAGGAACAGTGACAAGGTAAGGAGGAAAAAAAGAGTGCGTGCAGAGGAATGGGAACAGTGCATCTTTCCAATGAGTCAGGCTTTCAAAAACTTGATAGAGAAACCGTAGACCACTGGAAAATATTGCCTAATTCTACCCATTAGTCTTTAGTATTTTAAATCTTCCCTTGAAGTTGCTGGGTTACCAGTTGAGGGAAAAATCCTGTTCTGACTCTCATAATTTGGACTAGAACTGCTAACACAGCAGTTCTGACTGTTTCCCTGTGCAAGTAGGAGCACAGCAGTGATATTTGTGTGTCCAGCTAGATCTCTGCTGTGAGAGCAGAGGATGTTCCATGCCACAGGTCGCTTCTCCACCACCTGGGACTGGCATGGGAAATGTCACTGATACGGCCCAGCTGATGTTCCTCTTAATTCTTTCTGGAGGGAGAGTTATTGTTCTAGGACACCACCTAGATTTTATATTTTGCTCCTAGCTGTACCTGTGAGATGCCCTTCAGGTGCTTAGGCATTAGATTGTATGCAGCCATCTGTGGAAATCAAGGATGGAGACGCTGACCTTGTGTCTTGGCTTTGGTGTTCAAAATTAACTCTGCACCAAATGCAACTGCAAAACTGAGGTGTTTTTAATAAATAATATTTGTAATATGTTCCTATTACATAACTTTTTAAACAACCTCCTTTGAACCTAATGACAGGACCATTGCTGTGTAAGCAGAGGAGCATCATGCCTGACCTGCTATGCTTACAGCACTCTGCACACAAGAGAGCTGAAGCCCATTGTCACCTTGTTGCCATACAGCCTCCTTATTTGCAGGAGAAGGGTGTTTGGCTGTATTTCTTCTAGCTCCTGCTAACAGACCTTGGGAGAAACTTGAGCTTGGGTTAAAAGGATGTTCAGAGGATATCTGCATAGCTGCAGGCGAAGATTGAGCAGAGCATCCCCTGACCTGGCCATCCAGAGTGATGTCAGGTTCACCCAGACAAAAAATAGCTATAGTCTTGTCCTCTTTAAAAAAAAAAAAAAAACCAAAACCCAAAATCTTATCTCCGTTACAGCAAGGAAGGTGTGGAGATGTGCTTGGGGTTTTATAAGTCTTCTGTTTTCTTCAGGGTGGTTCTAATTATTTCGTTCATTGGTGCTGCTCTACGGGCACAAATGGAGGCTCTCCTGTGGCTTTGTTTTTTCTAATTAGAAGTTAGCACTAATTGTTTTGTGGTCTTGTGGGTAAAACACTAAATTCCAGTATAGTGCGTGGAATTCCTTGAGATCCTGAAGGATGTTTGAGATGGATATAATGAATGTTTTTAGCTCACCTTGGCTTCCCTGGGTCAGCTGGTTGGGACAGACAGGATGCTCGTGGAGGTGTGTGTGGAGCAGTAATGACTCCCATCTGTCTTTTGGATTTACCTTGATAATTAGCAGCTGTGTTAAGCACACTGCAGACAATGTTGCTCGGGTCTGCTGGTTGGTGAGGGGCTAGACTGGCAAGCAGGTTTTGAGGGTCTTTGAGTCATAAGATCACAGAGCTCTTGTAATGGAATAAATGATGCTATTCATAGCAGCCTGTAAATGGGTGATGACTCTTGGGGACAGACATGGCATTGTCCCTGTGCTGGGGGACTGGAAATAGGCATCCCCGCTCCCAGCAAACGAGGGTGGCGCTTGGCCCCAAGCAGGAAAAGGAGCAGTGTGGTGACCCTGAGGAGTAGAAAGGAATTTTGGTTTCAGTTCCATCCAGCCAAACACCTCGCTGCCTTGCACCAGTGCAAGTGCAGGCAGGAAAGTCTGTGCATCAGAGCAGCCACGCAGTGTTAAGTACGAAGACGAAGACCCTGAGAGGCACAAAGAAAGTGCATTGTAAAAACAAAAAATTAGATTGTATTATTCAGCTGGATGTGCAACCCCATGCTCTTGTGCTGGGAGTGTGGAGGCTGCTTGGAGGTTCCTGCTGGAATCTCCAAAACCTGGCTGGATGCAGCTCAGGTTTCAAGGACCTTATGCTGGGATCACAGTCATCCTCTTCAGATGGTTAGGATTGTTTTTCTAGCTAAAGTGAAGGTGACAAGCCCTTATTCTGATTTTTCTGTAGTGGAGTGGGTTGGCTTGGTTCTCTCTCTTAGCACTCTGGCTGTCACATCTGCATTGCACATTTCCTTCAAGCTTCTTTTTGGCACTTTTCTGATGTGATGGAAACCTGAGCGTCACAAGACAGCAGCTCTGTGTTATTTTAATAAAGACTAGGATGTCATCTGTGAAAAAAAGCCTCTTACTGAAGACAGGAGCCTTGCCTTTGATGTTCAGTTTGATAGACTGTGCTTTGTTACAGGGAAAAAAATTTTGTTGCATGAACCACAGGCAGTTTTACAGGGAAGCTGCCCTGACTTTGACTCTGCTCAAGTGATACAGAAACATGTCATATTTTCCAGGCTGAGACTTTCTGGACATCAGGGCCAAACTTCTGAGTCCCAGTTTTCCTGTGATGGAGTTGGCAGACAGCTGACCCTATGAAGTGCTTGAAGAGGACCTCTTGGCTTATCAAGCAGGCTGTCACGTTTTGCAGCATCTTAGCACCTGACTGGGGGCTTAGGTTGTTGCCTCAGCTTCTGTGTTGGGAAATCTCAGCAGGAGGAGGGAGATTGTGTACTCATCCAGGGCACTGGCCCCAAAGCAACCACTTGTCACCCTTCAGTGGGCAAGAAAGCAGCTTTTTCAGACCTCTAGCGTGAGCCATTGCTAGTGTAGCATATTTTGCTTTCTGTTCCTTCACCTGCTGCCAGTGTGCATCCATATGAGCTTCTGATTACAGTATGGGTTTTGTGGCTGTCACAAATTATAAGAAATAAGGCTGGAAAAAAACCCTCCAAATGACAGCCTTTTGCAGTCCCTAGCCCAGGTCTGGCTATGCCTTAAAACATTCCTAGCACAACCTGTTTCAGGATGAGCAACAAATAGGATTATCTTAATTAAAGTGATGCCCCTGTGGTTCCTTGTGCTCATCATCACATCAGATCTGTCTCTTATCTCTGTTCTAGACACATTTTTTAGCAATGTGATTTAATTTCAGTAGCAATATCAACGAAAAGTGACACCAGCACAATTCCACATGTAGATTGGGTTAGACTGATGCAGTGGTACCTTTTTCTGGCTGTACTTCCACAAGGAAAGGGTATGAAAATAAAGAAGTCTATACAAGGACCACACTGCTTTGCAGTGTTAAGGCGTATCACGCATGCAAAGAACTGTGATATTGTGTAATTCAGGGTTCAGCACAGGGAGGTTCAGGTGGTGTGTGTCCTCTTCACTACCATTTTAAACCTGAGTTTTAATCCTAATGTGACTCTGCTTGGGAAGTTAGGAAATGGTTGGTGCCATGTAAGAATATGCACAGTTATGTCAGCACAGTTTTGCAGAGAAAAAAGAGACTGTTCTACATGCACTCCATAGCTGGATAATTTATTCATCGTAGCCCTGAAATAAGTGGATTTTAGCCAGAAGTATCAGTCCTTGAAAGAGGACATGACCTCTGTGTTGTTTGCAGGCTGCTTCTTGCTCCTGGCCATGTGGGATGGGACCTTTAGAGAGGGAAGTCTTCAGCCAGAGATGTCTGTTTTGTAGGCAAAGCCTGTCTTTGTGCATAGAGGTAGCTTTGTCTCTGCTAAGGTCACAGGAGTGCAGGGTGCTTAATCCAGTGCATGCCAGCAAAGCAGTTAAGGATTGAATCAGGGCTCTGTATGGACTGACACAGACTTCCAAGAGCAAATAATCTGCTAATGCTGGGGAGAGCCATAAAGATGGCAGGGTTGGCTGAAGTCAGGTCTCCTGCCAACAAATGCCATGGAAAAGAAAGGAGGTTGTGCCTGTGTGATGCAGGGTGACGTCTGCTTCTGGATTTTGCCATTTTGGAAAGGCAGATAGCATTCTTTTCTCTTCCAAAGGCTGCTTTGGTAATAATTATAAATGCCCACCCACAACTCATCAGCTTTACGTTTTCAATTTGCCTGTGCTTTACTGCTGAAACTGCCACAGACCTGCTGTCCCCCCATATGGCACAGCCAAGGCTCCAGCTGCAGGGACAACAGCTGAGTTTGGAGCAACCATTATCCATACAGAAAGAAAACCATTCACAGCGAAGTCCATACTGCCAAGTGTCTTGCACAGCCACATCATCAATCAGCCAGCTTTGTGGTGCAGAAAAGAAGTTCTCTTCTCCGGGGTGGTGGTGGTCATGATGGTGGCTTCACCCACCACTCCAGCTCAAGGTTTTCACAGCCTAGCTCCCCTGGGACATCACTGCTGGAGCAAGTGAAGGATTCCTTCCTCTCCACACTGTGGAAGGAGGAATGTCCCCCAGTTCAGGGTGTTCAGGGTGTTGGAGTCATGCGGTGAGTATAAGGATAGGTTTTAAAGTGAAATTGCCGTGCACGCTCAAAATTTGGGCATTACTCCTACAGACTATCCTGAGTGGACCATGTACGTGTTTGAGAAGTTAACAGTGATAGGCTTCAAAATGTGAAAGTGGGCTGAAATATGTATATTCTGCTTTAAAAACCCAACCCACCCCTCCCAAACCACTTTTAACTTCAGTGTCTTAACTACTGCAAAAAGATGTCCTGTATTTTAAGGCATTGAGTCCACCCCTCTAATTAAAGACCTGAAGCACTTGGTTGGGTACTTATCAGAGGAGATCTCTCATGCAAGAAGATAGAGCTCAGGTCTGTAGTTCTATAGTCTTCCTCATCCTATCTACTGGAAAGAATGTACATGTGAGGGGAAAGATGGAGATGGGGTGACAGAGATGTCTGTGCCGCAAGCTTTATGTGTTAAAGTAGAGAGAGGGAAGATGGTCCTATGGCAAAACTCGGAGGAAGTTTTAAACACTGTGAGTTGAGTCCTTGGCTCCGACATAGCCATTCTAAACAGCACCTTGAGCTATTGCTTTGACCACCAGCATCTCCACTTGTGAAATGGAATACTGTCAGTTCTTCCTCCTGTGTGTTGTTCTGTCTGTCAGTCAGCATGGGGCATGACCTAGGTGCTCTCTTCCTATCCATAAGGGCTGAGTGGTTTATAAGAGAGAAGAGGAGATGGTGATCTTGAGGGTTGTTTCTTCTTCTCATATGGAGCAGGAGTTGCCGTCACCTGCTGCCTTCTTTCCGTCAGTTCATCCCAGCCTAAATGCTGCTTTTAATTGTATTTTCCCTCTTTTCCTTCAAGTTGGAGGAAGCAATGAAGGACAATTGCTTGTTTTTCCGCCATGTTTTTCCACAGCTGTTTTTCCACACCTGGAGTCCCACTACTTTCACATCTGAAGGTGGTGGGAGGAGAAAAACCCTTGGCTAAATAACAGGGAGGCGTTTCTGTTCAGTTCCATCTCACCATGTTTTGTAACTCCTCTATTCCTGCCACTGTCTTGCAGAGAAAATAATTAGAGATATTTACTATATGCCAGTGATGGTTGCACTTATTAAAGTATAATACCAGCTCTGGTAATTCAAAACAAAATTATTTTCTTTGCATGAAGCTGAGCATCATTTTCTACCTCAGCAGCTCTCAGTCTAATCCCTTGGAAATAAATTCCTTCTGAACTGGTGATTTTAACTGAATTGGTACATACTCCAGTTTCTTGATCCTATGTCAGCTTTTGCTTCATGAGGTTGCAAGTGTTTGCAGGAGCTAGGCTTTTGTGGGTGCCTTATCAGTATCACTTGAGGGACGTGGCTCATCTAAACACATTGCTTTGTGTCTGCTGATCCATTGCACTTTTTTTGTCCTAATTTAATGACTCTTGAGAAGTGGGAATCTCTTCTTTGGCTCCTTGATCTATCAGCCATGGGGTAAAGCTGGTCAGCATGGTGTGAAGGTTTGCTGTCCTCCAGAAACACCTTCTCATGTGAGGATGGGCAGGGTTGGCTTCCCTTGGGCTGCAGACTGTGAATTAGTGATGTCCCACTTAAAATGCAGGATGCTGTTGAATAGGATGGTGGCCTTATGTGGGTGCATCTTGGTAGTGAGATGCTTTTTAGGGGGCAGCTTTCAATTGGTGGCTACAGAGAGGAGGGCAGGGTCTTGGAAAGATTTCTATGGAGTATGGTCATGGCTATGCTTTGCACTTTCAGAGCTGTTGCTAAGCAACATCTGGGGCAGAGCAAGTGTTTGTCAGGTGCTGGGAATGTGGTTTTATATGTTGAATGTCCATTACATTTACAGAATCAGGATATGTTGCACAGACATTTCCTGTGTTAGCAGAAATACTGAAATGTTTACCATAATGAGATAGAAAAGTGTTCTAACATGCATCTAGCTCTTCTAGTACTATGTGTGGTGGTTGGCATTTATTGAATAGCTGTTTTATATGTTTACTTTGTCTCGGATAGTGGTATTTCTTTGCTGTCCCATAGCCTGTCTACTTGAACCCTGTTTCCTGTCTCATCTCGTACTGGCTCTTCGGGACAGGAGCCATCATTGCTGTGTTTTGCACTCAGTTGGAACATTGCTGCCATTCAAAAGGTAATGAAATGAGGAGCATGGGTCTGTGCTCTTGGTAGCTGTGAGCCCAGGTGGGTTGCCAACTCAGTGCCTTGATTTTGTTCTTTATAACCTTGTACAAAGGCTGGCATTAAAAAGTCAAGCCAGAAGTTGATGCAAGACACATCAGAATGGAAAGGTAACAGGAGTAGATGCTTGGTTTGGTGTAAGTGATGCAAGGGCTACGCGGCAGGACCACAAGCAGAAGACCTTCTGCTAGGGTCTTGATGCTGCTCCATGAATTGCAGCTTTTCTCTTGCATCAGTTTGAAATGTGTGAAGCAGAACAGCTATGAAAGGAGAGCAGGAATTTTGAAGGAGGTCAGATGCTGGTAGCTCCAGTTGATTGTGTTGTTGGGCACTGCCCTGCTCAGCCCCAATTCATTCCCATGACTGGGAATCCAGCGCCTTTGTCCCCTCCCAAGGAATTGCAGGATGCTGAGGGATCATCATGCTACAATGTAAATCTGCACCATGGCTGGAGCCTGGACAAATGCAGCAGATCCTTCAGCATAACCCAACTCTTCAGCTGCAATGCATTTCACAGGTGGGATGAATGAAAAGGAGCAAAATATTCAGAAATGAGGCCTTTTACTTTTTAATGAAACTTTTTCTTTTAATGGGAGAAGTCAGGGATGGAACAAAAGCTTTTTTGTTTTGTTTTGTTTTCCATTTAGTTTAATGGTCTTTTTAGAGAGGGAGGGCTTTATGACGGGAAGAAAGGGGAGAGACACCTGTGAGATAAAGTGAACATGTGGAGCCAGGAGGGAGGACACATGCCATCTTTGTCCCCAGTCCCCTTCCTTACTTGACGAGTACCCTCAAGGAAGAGCCCTTAGTGTACCCAGTGATCACACCAAGCTGAATGGTGCAGTTGCCACAACGGAAGGACAGGATGTCATCCAGAGGGACCTGGACAGGCTGGAGAAGTGGGCTTGTGAGAACCTCATGAGGTTCAACAAGGCCAAGTGCAAGATCCTACACCTGGGTCAGGGCAATCCCTGATTTCAGTACAGGATGGGGGATGATATGATTAAGAGTTGCCCTGCAGAGAAGGACTTAGGGGTGCTGGTTGATGAGAAGCTTGACATGAGCCGGCAATATGCGCTCACAGCCCAGAAGGCCAACCATATCCTGGGCTGCATCAAAAGAAGCGTGGCCAGCAAAGGGAGGTGATTCTGCCCCTCTATTCCTCTTTTGCGAGACCTCATCTGTAGTACTATTCCAGTTCTGGAATCCTCAGCGTAAGAAGGATATGGAGCTGTTGAGACGGGTCCAGAGGAGGGCTACGAAGATGATCAGAGGGCTGGAACACTTCCCATGCAAGGACAGGCTGAGAGATTTGGGGTTATTCAGCCTGGAGAAGTGAAGGCTCTGAGGAGATCTTATAGCAAACTTCCAGTACCTGAAAGGGGCTACAGGAAAGCTGGAGAGGGACTATTCATAAAGGCTTGTGGTGATAGGATGAGGGGGAACGGGTATAAACTGGAGAGGGGCAGATTTAGGCTTGATATAAGGAGGAATTTCTTCAGCATGAGAGTGGTGAGACACTGGCACAGGTTGCCCAGGGAAGCTGTGGATGCCCCATCCCTGGAGGTGTTCAAGGCCAGGTTGGATGGGGTCTTGGGCAGCCTGATCTCGTGGGAGGTGTCCCTGCCTATGGCAGGGGGATTGGAACGAGATGATCTTTAAGGTCCCTTCCAAGCCAAACTGTTCTATGATTCTACCCTACAGTCTCTTGCTGCTTGTCAAACCACGAGAGTTGCTGTGGACACATCCCTATGGCTCTCACAGTAAGGGATCTCCTTTCCAAGGGGAAGTGTATTTTTCTCCCAGTCCCTGAGGAACCAGGTGACAACAGCCACACCAGATCAGATCAAAGGCTTCAAAGCCAAGGGTGCTACATCTGATCCTTAGAGAGGAGTCCAAGGACAGGCTGGCATACATGCTGTCTGACTGCTGTGAAGCATCTGGGATGTCTCCACGTGTAAAGGAGATGGTCCATAACCAGCTCATCTAGTAAGGCTTGATTTTTACTGAGTAGGTGTCTTTGGTGGAAGCGGGTGCGTAACTCATCCATCAGATTGGAGATGTCCACTCTCCACCAGTGCAGCAGATAAGTGATCAGCTGGGGCGCTGCTTATATGGCCGGTGGTCTGCAGCAGCAAACGATGGAGCAAATATGTTCTACTGCCAGGAGGACAAGCTAACCTTGCACACGTTTCCCTCCCCATAGATGTGCCGGCGAGTGTACAAAGGGATCCCACTTCAGGTGCGAGGCCAGGTCTGGTCGCTTCTGCTGGATGTTGAGAAGATGAAGAAGGAGAATGAAGGAAAATACGAGGTACATGCTCTTCCTGGCAAAGACAATGCGGGGGAAAAGGTGTTGGGGAGGCTGTTTGGTGGGGCTTCATTGACTGGGTCAGGTGTCTCCATCTCCACCCATATGGCCAGGGTTCCTACAGGGATGCCTTAAGGGAAGGTGAGGACACACCCAGCCTTTGCATCCTCCCTTGTAGGGTAATGGTGTACCGAGCACCCTACCATGTGTGCTGGTGATGGGGACCAATCCTGTCCATGAGCTGCTGCAACCTCTAAGAAGGAAAGGCTTGAAATTAGTGAGAATAGAAAATGCAAAGGGGATAAACTCTTTATCCATGCATATAGGCTGGGGCCTCTTAGCGATTAGCCAACTGATTTCCCTAATACAATGCTTCTGTTTATTCTGCTGGAAGCCACGAGCAAAGATGCTGTTTCCTTAGGGAAAGATGTAGGGAAGAGAAAATGGAAGCTTAGCAAAGGTACCTCTTGCAGTTCCTTGATCTCTCTGGAGTGATGTGGAGCGGCCATGAGTACCTGAAGTGGGTAGGTGCTGGATCAGGGTACCCAAAACCTCTCAGCGTGCTTAAAAATGTCACTTGGAGCATTTTGAAATGTGCAGCAAGGTCAGAAGCCTTAAACCAGCCAACAGTGGGTCCTTAGTTGAAAAACACAATTCAGGGTGTGGTGAGGGCAGGTCTTGAAAGCTTAGGTGGGAAGATTTCTGAGGGCAGGGTCCTGGCTTACATCTTAGATGTGCAGCTGGAAGTTGTCTAGCAGCATTGGAAGAGCTTGGATTGAAGTGGCTTCTTTTATCTTCCATATTCAATCTTTCTATAACTCTCTTGAAATTTTCTATTAAAAATCATATTTTTTTTTTCCTGTTAAAAATCACTTAGTTTCTCTGCAGATAGTAGAAAAGCATGTCTTGCTTTGCTTTTTACCAAAGCACTGCATGCTGCAGGCTTGGATTCCTTGGTATAAAATAGGCAATTTCTGTAGCATGCATTGAAAAGAACCTGAATTACAGGGCTTGCTGTATTTTGTTATTTTTTATTTCAGGTGTCTTGGCTCATTTACACTGCCTCTTCACGTAGGTAGTGTGTAGAAGTCCTTGGCTGATAATTAACTTAGTTTCCAAAGTTATATGATGATTTAGCTTGCATCATTTACCAAGGCAAGGATCAGGGTGTTGTGGAGAAAGTAGACGGTTACATTTTGGAGGCAGGAGTTTGAGTGCTGCCTCCAGCAGGTGTTTCTAAAAATCCCTTCCTATTAAGCAGGATGATGCTACCACTTCTTGTAGTTAGTCAAGCGTAGATGTTAATAGCAATATGCCACTGGGGTGGAATCACGTGCGGGGGCTTAGGGAAGATGGGCTGGGGTCACAGCAATGAACAGAAATAACAAAGCTCTCTCAGTATGCAGATTCTTATCACGCTCCCTTCTTTGAGCAAGCAGGGAAGTAATCCAAACAAATGAAAGTCACAACTTTAGCTGTTCTCCAGAGGGATCTGTGATAAACAGGAGCTTCAGGGCTAATAGACTTTGCTGGATGCAAACGCTCTAGGAGCTCATGTTAATCCTCCTCTTCTTTGGTGCCACCTGCTGCCAGTAATTAGCTCTCCTCTCATTTCCTTCAGAAGAAGCCCAGTGCAAGTCCTGGATGAGGGGTTTTGCTTTCAAGAAGGGACCAAGCCTCTGTCCCACCCCTGTGTCCTGGAGGAGCTGGTCCCAAGGCCACTCTGTTTCTCCTTGGGGCATGAACCATGGCACAAAAGCCTGGCTTTTGCATACGCCTTGAGTTTTGAGCATTCCACCTGGAATGTGATAAGTGATTTATCTTTTTTAAACCCATTGCACCCTCTGTAAAGGGTCGTCCTCTGTGCTTGGGCTGGCAGGGTTGGTACTTTTCCAGCCAGGCGTGATACCTTTCTCTCTCTGTCTGTATTGCCTCTGGAGTTAAAAAACTTGGTCCGGTTGTCTCCAGAATGCTTTATCTTATCCTGGCTGTCCTCGACACAAGTCTCCAAGTCTTCCTCAAGGCCGTGGCAGATCAGTTGTCCCTGAAGCTGCAGGAGCCCAGAGGCTACCATGGGACGTGCCACACTTAGTTTCAGTGAGGGTGTGATGCTCCCTGGGCTTTTTTAGCCACCACCAAGAGGGCTTGAGGAGAGCTGAGCAGCTGGCAGGAGAAATGTGCTGACCATGGGGCATCCTGGCTTTGTAAAAGGACTCTGGGATGGGACCTCCTGCTTCCCAGCCTCTGCTCTGCTGCCAGCTTGCAGAGCTTACAGAGCTAGTGAGCTTGACAGAGCATCTGTGGAGCCTCTAGGTGACTTGGGGGAAAAAACAGAGAAAAACCTGTCCTAGGCTTCTTGTTTACCATCTGCAGAATTAATAAAGCCTCCTGGGTGCATGGAAGTGACAAAGTGCTGTGCAACCTACCTGCTATTCAGGTGCAGTGATTTTATGAAAAACAAAGTAGTTTTGTTTTGGTTTGGTTTTTTTTACAGTCTTTGGGCAATTTCTTTGTTGTTCTGGCAGGGTAGATGAGGGCATTTAGCAGGGAAATTTTAACTAAAGTGACTTGGAGCATATGAATCTTGTCTCAGGTAGTCTATCAAGCCGGCAGAGGAGGACAAGGAGCCATAGTATGCAGACATCACAGGACTTACAGCAGAAAAATTATGCTGTTTATCAGATCTTAGTTCTCTTGTCACTTTTATCCTCCCTTGTCTTGTGCAGGCAATAATTCAAAATAACCTCTGCACTGTTGTTCTTCTGTTCAGCTGCTTTCAAAGTTGGAGTCAGTATTTCCCAGATTCTGTGACTACCATGAGCATAGGCTGTAATGGACACATTTGGGTGCTACTGACCTTTTGATGTTCCCCAGAGCTGACTTGGCCACCTCGGGAGGTCAACAGCAGCGTGGAGGTGCCTTGTATCAGACTGAAAAGCATTCATAGGATGGCAGTTGCTGGAGCAGATGGTTAACTATCTGTACAGATGAGCTATTTTCGGTCTTCTGTGTGAGCAAGGAGGGGTCCTGACCCTGAACTCGAGGCAAGCTGTGCTTGCTGCTCATCTCTACTGCCTTTAACCTGCCAGAAGTATATAATTCCTTAAGCGCCAACAGAGTTCTCGGATGTTTCATGACAGCCAGTCTGGGTACCACAAGAAAATTAAAAGAAGTCAGAGTGGAATTTAATTGTAATGGTTTTAGATGCTGAAAACTCGGTATCTGCATTGGAAGATGGGGGTAGGCTGGGTTGGCAGCTGCCTCTGTCGTAGTTTGTGTGGGGTCATCTCCTTCTCCCTGGGCCAGCAGCACACAGCCAAGAGGCAGGGGATTCACCTCTGGGCTGCAGATTGTTGCTCACTGCAAGATGACAGTGTTCCCCAGTCACTCTGCGATAGCTCTGTGCGGCTAACACGCTGTCACTCTGGTTGTAGGAAGCAGCCTTCTTGCTGTGTGGAGAGAGGTGTGGCCTGAGATGGTGTCTGACTCATTCCTGTCTGCCCCTCTCCCTTGCAGCAAATGAAAGAACAAGCAAAGAGTTTTTCTACGGAAATCAAGCAGATAGATTTGGATGTTAACCGCACCTTCCGAAACCACATCATGTTTCGGGATCGTTATGGAGTGAAGTGAGTACAGGAGGCTTTGTGTGGCTTTATGGACATCTCTGACCATGGCTATGTGTGCGATGAGCTGGATGAAGTGGCCAGCAGCCCCCTGACTTGAGGTGGCCACCAGGACCCTAACTCAGAGCAGCCCACAGGAGAAGAGTCATCTCTGCCTGCTCTACAAACCATAAGCACATGCTACAACCCACAGATGCTGGGTTTCTGATTCTCACTTTTAGCAGGTCCACAGTGGACCAGGTTCAGTCCCAGTTCTTGACCCAAGAGCCTATTGTGATGCCTTGTCCTTCAAGGTTCTAGGGGTTGCAGTTGCAGAGTGCTTGGTTTGGGATGGCTGGGATGATGGGATGGCTCTGTCAGGAGCTGGGTGGGATGGGGCGTGTGGGGCCTCCACAACAGACAGAGTTGGAGAGATCTAACAAGGTGGCTTTGTCACTTGGATGAGTCACACCTGGCTGCTCTACACAGATGTACAGTCTGTGAAGAAGCCTGCACTGCATATCTATATGGTGATGACTCCTTCAGCAAGGAGGGAAGGGAGAAAGGAACCTACTAGCAAAATGGTGGCAGTACTTTCCGCCAGAATGCAGAACACTTGATGCCTGGATGGCTGCAAGTCTATTAAAAAACCCAGCACCACTCCAAACATGAAGAGCAATTTAGTTGAACAAAGTGTATGTGGGTACGTGCATGTCTCTCCAGGAGACCTGCTGAAGGAGCAAGCTAGTTCAGTCCTGCTCCACAGGGCTGCTGGAGACCCCCTTGAAGGAAGAGGTCCCATCCCACATACTCATCAAGATGCTTTCAAGGGTGTGAGCCCTGCTCCTTGCAAAAGGCACAAATAACAGTTGGCTGGGTGTTTGTAGAGCCTTTGCTCTCTTTGCATACCTGTTGGTGTGCACATGAAGCCAGAGACCTCACACTCAGGTGTTTTAATATCCTTCTTTCTCCCCAGGCAACAGGCACTCTTCCATGTCCTGTCAGCATACTCTGTTTATAACACCGTAAGTAGTAAGTTAGTCCAGTTAAAGTGAATATCATTATGCTTCATATATATATTTTAGCAGCATTATATATATTTGTATATGTGTATACATGTATGTATATGTACATACACACACACACACACACATATTTAGCCAGTGGTAATTCCAGTTCTGAGTCGTAATACTGGTTTGTACAGACAGCTGCAGGATTTGCAGGCAGCACGAGACTTTGCAGAGTAGTTTCATTCCCTTTTTCATTTTATCACCTCGTAAATGACATCTGGCAGATGTGGTTTGGGCAAGTGTCAACAAAGAACAAGGAACTGCCCTCTTGCTTTCAAGCAAGACTAGCCTCCTGGCTGAAGGTCCATCATGTTTCTGACTTCTTGTCATAGACTGAAAGGCGTCCTTGTTAAAAACACTGATTTATTACATTGAGTCGGTCATTTTTAGCTGAAAGGAATGGGCAGAATAAGACTAAATTAGCAGCCGAACCTACTGCCTCCATCTCCAGGAGGAGACAGTTACCCCAGAAGGCACAGAAGATGCTGAGGGGGACTAGTTAAGAAAACAAAGACCCTGCCTTGCCTCACACCAGATAAATGCTTACCAGACTTATTTATGAATTACTTTAGTTCTCATGTGGCTGAAGGGATTTGAAACAGTATGGAAGGCACGTGCTGTTTATCATCCTATCCCCTATTCCTTGAAGTAACTGCAGGCACCTCTTTTGTCCCTCGCCCCCTAGGCTCGGGCAGGGCTGGCAGGGGGAGCAGTGTGGTCAGGGGCATTGCCTGTAAGCCACTTACCTCCTGCTGGAGGATCTGATAGAGTGAGTCTGAAGGAGGGCCACAAAAATGGTTAGAGGGCTGTAAAACCTCTCCCATGAAGAAAGGCTGAGAGTTGGGGACGTTCAGCCTGGAGGAGAGAGGGCCTGGGTAGACCTTATTATGACCTTTCAATATATAAAGAGAGCTTTTAAGAAAGATGGAAAGATTTTTTGTGAAGGCCTGTACTTGCAGAACAAGGGGCAATGGTTTTAAACTGAAAGAGGGAAGGCTTAGATTAGACATAATGAAGACTTTTTTTTACAATGAGGGTGTGAAATACTGGAACAGGTCGCCTGGAGAAGTTGTGGATGCCTCATCATTGGAAGTGTTTGCGGTCAGGATGTGTGGGGCTATGAGCAACCCAATCTAGTGGAAGGTGTCCCTGCCCATGGCAGAGGGGGGAGTGGATGAGGTGCCTTCCAAGTCAAACTACTCTGAGTCATCAACATGATAGATACTGTAGACATGTGGGAGCTATGGATTTGGTCATAAACAAACAATATAAGACCTTGAAACAGGACAGACCTTGAAAGAAGAGAGGGAAGCATAGGCAGTCTGACCTGCTTCTGCACCTGTAGGATCATGGTGGGGTCTGATGGCGTGGCAGCATGTGTGCCCCTCTTGGCTCTTGCAGGAAGTGAGCTACTGCCAAGGGATGAGCCAGATTGCAGCCATCCTCCTGATGTACTTGAATGAAGAGGATGCATTTTGGGCACTGGCACAGTTGCTGACCAACCAGCGGCACGCCATGCACGGTAAGGCTGTGGTGGGATGTGGGTGGGGGCTCTTGGAATGGGAAAGAAGGCTGTTTAGGTTGGTTGGTAAAGCCTCGTTTTTTGTCACATACTTGTTTAAAGCAGGTAAGGCTTAATTATGTGCTGATGCAGCTCAGCTATGGACCTGAACTTTACTCTTGGAGACAGAAAAATTCATCAGAGTAAAATGGGGTTTATCAGCACTGAGCTTTAGTACTCAGTAATTAACGCTTCCACAGAGGTGCTGTCTTCCCTCTGGAGTGCATTGCCCTTGGCAGTCAATTAACTCAAGGTTATGAGTTTTTAAGAAGTCTTAACGAATACATCCAAGATCATCATGTAATGTTCTATTTTCATATAAGCTATGTGTGCCTGTGCAGTTTTATGAAGATGTGATTCCACCAAATGTCCTGTGTTATTTTACTTAAAACACATTAAAGATCATTTTGTTTTACTTGTGGTTAGCACTAGTCTATGCACAGAGGGTTTTTTATGAAAGGACAGCTAAGCCTTATGGCTTCATAACTCTGGACAGTCTGAAACATGTACCTTTCTAGATGATGGAGCTCTACACAAGCTTGTGGTGTTTAAACATCTTCAGCTTTTCTCTGAACCTTGGTAAGCACTGACGTGTTCAGAGAGGTCTTGGCCAAGCCAAGTCTCAAGTGGGCAAGCAATGGGGAGGGGAGTGGATCTGCTCTGTGGGGCTGGGGTGAGAAGGACCAACTGGGGTTGGTGCCGAGAGTTCTGTCACTCATGTAGATGGGGTGAAGGGCAGGCTCTGGGAATGATGCCAAGGGAGGTAACTGGGCACACTGTTGTCCAGCTGACTTCAACAGGCAATGCAGGGCATGAGTTCCTAGAAAATCAGGCTGCCTCTGTGACTACTACAGAGCTTTTCTGCTTATTTTTTTATTTCTCTCATCTTTTAAGGTTTTTTCATTCCTGGGTTCCCGAAACTGCAGAGATTTCAAGCTCACCACGAGCAGATTTTAAGCAAACTGTTTCCCAAACTGAAGAAGCACATGGTATCTCTTTGCTCTCGGTCTCCCCATGCTAATATCATGTTTTAACACTAAAGTAATTAGTGTAATATTCTGCCAAATAGATGCACAATTGCACATATTTCTAAGCTTGTAGGACTGCTTCAGCTACAAAGAGGCAGGTGCCTGTATCTTGCTGAGGGCAATGGTTATTATTTGCTTGCTGGTCATCATTATTTCAAGGACTACTAAAATCCAAAAGCCAGGCAGAATGGCTTGTGGAGCCTGCAGCAAAAGGAGCTGTTATATACAGAAGCGAGGCAGGGCTGTGTTTTTACACCAGCTGCAAAGCCTGAAGGGTGATGCTGGACTGCCTGGAGTCATAATTCAATTAATTGTTAGCCCCAAGAATTTAATGGCTTTGCTGTTGTTTAAAGACAGGAGGCATGTAAGATTTGTTGGTCTTGTTGCTGGGGCATGTCCAGTGGCTTTTCTCTCTAGCAGATGGTACAAGGCCATTTCATGGCTGGAGGAGCACCTGCAGGACACATCAGCTGCAGTGTAATGTCCAGACAACTACTGTGCAGCACCCTTTTTTCGCTCCCTTCTCCCCCTTGCATTTGCTGTAGACCATTGGTATTCCGTGACCAGACTCCCAGGGGTTTCGTTTACTCCCAGGGTGCTTGGTAGCCTGGCTGTAAGAAAAGCTGTTTATATTGCCATCATCTACAGCAGCCAGCTTTGGCCATGTCAGTGAGACAGAGCCAGGGCAGGTTTCACTTAATGATAGCAACAAGAGTAGGGAATTATGGGCAGGGAGGATGGCAATAACTCTATGAAAACTGCTCATGTCCTGGCTCCCAAAGGAACTCCCCACATTTGCAGGTGCCAAGCACCAGCCAAAAGCAAAGACCAGAGCCAGCCACTAATCCCATGGGCTTCTTTCTCTTCCCATCCCTGCACTTTGCTGACTTTGCAGCAGGGTCACACCAACTTTGTGCTTGTGCAGGGCACTGTGCGTCCTAGCACAGGCCATGCCACACTGTCAGATGTGCCAGAAAAAGCCAAGCTGTGTGCACATGCTGTGCTGGGCACCAGGCAGGGATGGGTAAGTGATAGACTGCTCTGATGCTGGTGAGGTTTTTTAAGAGTTTTTCTTAGCCTGTCAGGCTGTCCTGCTCCTGCAGCAACCATGTCATGCAAATGAAGTAGTGCTAGCAAAGCTGGCTTGACCATGCAGGTCTGGATTTACCTGTGAAATACTTGGGGTTAATCACTTTTGTGGTGCTGAGAGGCTTGCATGGGAATTGCTATGGAAACAAAAATGGTTGTCTGCAGGGAGTGTGTGGTTTGGGTTCCTGGAGTAGATATTAGGCCAGAAAAGCTGCTCTTAGAAATCCCTGCCAGAGTTGTGGTTGAAGTCTGGCCATGTCAATGATCAAGTTCAATGAGTATCTTGGGCAAAGGGCCAAAGCAGGGCTTGAACATTGGTATTTAAAACAGGGGCCTTGCTGGGAGACAAACTACGGCCAGATTCTGAACCCAGACCCCAGTATTACTAAACAAACCAACAAGCATCCCCAAAAGCCCTGTAAATTGCTTGAAACTCCAGCAGCCAGCCCAGTGAAATGCCTGTCTCTCTTTGCCGTCTCCTCCTAGGACAAGGAGCAGATGACTGCAGGGATTTACACAACGAAGTGGTTCCTGCAGTGTTTCATTGACCGGGTGAGGATGCTCAGCGGGTTGCTTGCTGCTCTGCTGCTTGCATGCACAGTTAATCTGCCTCTTTTTTGAAAAAATATCATAATTTGAAGAAGGTGTTAATATTTTGTGAGGTGGGTTACTATGTACACTCTTATAACACAAAAAAAAAAAAAGGGGAGAAGCTAAAAACAGCTGCAGATCACTGATGACAAGTCAGTTCCTGCTGCCTTATCACAGCTGGTCACTGGGGCATGGCTCAATTGCAGTATACGCTTCAAAGTTGGGAGAAGTCTTTAGCTCACTGGTACTGCTGCAATTAACCTTACTTTGGCTCTGGAAACAACATAGGGAGGAGAAGAGCTGGGGGCACAAACCTGAACAAATAGCGCTGCAGCAGCTGTGGACAAAAGAGTGGACTGGGCACTGGAGACACATGAAAGCATGAGAAAATTCCCCTGATTTTGTCCAGAGCTCATTTGCCAGTCCCAAACCAAGATGACTTTATTTTTAGGGGCAGCATTTTGCTTGCATACTTGAACGCAAGATCCAGACTTGCTAATATTTAGGACATCTGTGTCCCTTTAGTCTTGACTTTCTGCTGCCCTGTACCCTATAAAACAGCAGATGACCTCTTCCCCTTGAAAGGGAACTCATGGCTTTGCAGTCTGTCACTAAACGCTGTATAAAATGCAAAATCCATTTAACTGGTAACATGAGGTAATAAGAGCTGCAACAGCTAGTCATGCCAGACTCTGGAGAGTAAGTGCAGCATCCTAAATTTGAACTTAAATGTCACAGTAGGACTAGTATTAATTTCTGGTTTGGTGAGATGGTAGGACATTATGGGCACTCGATCATTTTGGATATCAGTTCACTCCTGTTTGCCAGATTGGGTCCGGGTGCAAATGAAAACCTCATGTAAAGGTTTTTCTAGCAGGCAAAAATAATCCTATGTATAAGGTGCTTAGTGAAGCACTGCTGGGCCTTCAGACCTTTCCCATAAATAGCTCTTAACCTGTTTGGGCAATCTGGATGGATACTGGAGTGGTTTTGTGCACCCACAAGGCTGAAAGATGCTGATGCTCTCTCCAGGGTAGGGGAATCCATTTGCTAGTATGCCCATGTGGAAAGTTTCTCCTTTTTGTGCATTCACAGATGAATTTGCAGTACTTTCCTGGCCACCCATATGTGTTGGCTTTAAGGCAAAACCATAGATGATAAAAGAGATTTTTGTGTTATAGATAAATCCTTGACATCCAGTGCTTCGCCCCTGTTGTGTGTTTTGATTTGAGGGGACATAGTGATGCCACCAATCTCTGTGTCATTATCCCATCAATCAGTGTTAATAAGTGTGGTGCTAACAATTTGGTTTGTTGTTTGTGTGTTTGAGACAGACCCCATTCACCCTCACCTTGCGGCTGTGGGATATCTACATCCTGGAAGGAGAGCGTGTGCTGACGGCCATGGCTTACACCATCCTCAAACTGCACAAAAGTAAGGTCCCAGCAGAATGCATCTCATATGGCAGAGGTGGCATTGTGCCAAGCCACCCCGTGCTGCTGACCTGGAAAGCCTTGCTTGGCCACTACCAGCCTGCTCAGTGCCCTGCACTGGCCCCAAAAAGCACAGTTCTGTGCTGATGCTCTGGGGAGCAAATGAGGTGCTGCAAGGGTTGAAATCCTGCACTCGGCACACAGCAAACCCCACCTAAAATGCTCCGAGCTGCTTCTTTCTGTGTGCTGTGCCTCACTTCTTTTATCAGCACACTTTTAGGAGCAATGTAGACAGCAACCCATCCATCTGCAAAGCTCTATGTGGCAGTTAAGCCGAAAAAGATGTAGAGGAAGAAATAAGTCCATTAATATTCTTCTAAAATAACCACACCCTGGTTTTCATACATATAATACTAAAGCAGTGATGTTTCTACCTCAGGATCTTTGGGACTTTGAACCTCTCCGCTGCCATAATGTAGCAGCCTTGCTTTGTCACCCTGTTAGGTCTCTAATCAGGGACCGGAGTGATGTAGATATTGCATGCTGGGAGCCTTTGGACCAGTGGGATTTATGGGACTGCGTGTGTTGGCTTCTCCAAACAACTATCCTGTTCTTCCTTCATCTGAATGAAGAACACGCTATCTAGAAATACATCTTCAAGTATCCTGTTTGTTTGGAAAGACTGGGAAATCGGCAGGCAGGCAGTTCAGTCTGACGATTCGGGTCTATCTTATGGAGCTTTTCCTCCTCCTAGAGGTATTGGTGAGAATTTCCAGAACAGCCCAAAACATGCATCCTGATGGGCATAGGTCTCAGCCCCACCATTGTCAAGCCATTGCTGAGCTATGCCCAGAGTACAGATATGGAAATGTACTGGCAACCCTCAGCAACAGTGGTAAGGTGGGAGAGAGGCAAAAATATTCAGGCTGTCCCACCCTGGAGTGGAAACAGCAGCAGACAAAACTAAAGAAATGTAATCCATACTTGTGCTACCCTGCAATTTGGCTGTGCTGCTGCTATTACTCCTTTCTACCATCCCCTAGAGCGCCTGCTGAAGATGCCACTGGAAGATTTACGGGAATTTCTGCAGGAGAAAATTGCCGCTTCCCTGCAGTATGAAGACGATGCTGTTATTGAGCAGCTGCAAGTGTCAATGACTGAACTGCGCAAGATGAAATTTGACCTCCCCCCTCCAGGTGAGTAGAGGGGAAGGTGGTCAGCCCAGCAGGAACGGCGGGTGGTACCGCTATCCCTGGGGACTAGAACATCCCTCTGGCATGGCTGGGAGCTGGGGCAGCCCAGAAGCGCTGGCACATGGTAGGTGCAGCATCTGCCTTCCCTACGGTCAGGGCATACCAGATGCAAACATGAACCAACAGTTTGGGTTTTGTTTTCTCTGCTTCCAATGCAGCAAAGCCTGAGGAGTTCCCACGGAAACCCCTGGGCCTGGAGCTCTCCCTCAGCCCAGTAGCTGTGAAGGGTAATGTGGAGACCAACGGCCAGAATGGCCGGGTAGGTGAGCACCCCCTGGACAGGGAACCCCATCACCAGAGAGGTCCCGGGGCACCAGAAGGAACAGCAGAGGCAAGGACTCCTACCCTCCAGGGCAGTGCAGCAACTGAAGAGACAGACATCCACCTGCGTCCTTCCGTCACTCTGGGAGAGGAGGGTCTGGTGGATGGGCAGCCGCTGTCTCTTCTGAAGGCAAGCAAGTCACAGGCCCATCATCACCTCCTGCCCACGGCCCTGCCTCTAGAACAGCCTCTTCCCACTCCTGGCCTTGCCATAGTGGACCACTCCTTTCCCAGCCCAGCTGAGCATGGCTCCTCAGACTCTTCTCTCCAAAACACACCAAGTCCTCCTGACTCAAGCACCGCTGAGCTTTCCACTACGGACCATGTTGTATGGCAGCCAAATCCTGCTGCCCTGCTGGAAGGAGAACAAGCATCTTCCCTCTGCAAAGAGAAAGTCCTCGATGTACCCCATCATCCTCTGCTGGGCAGCTGGCAACAGCTCTCCAGCACATCACAGCACAACAGCTCCCCTGAGAGCAAGCACAGGCAGGAGACGGCTGAGAAATGCTGCAGAGCAGCACTGTTGGACAAAAAAGGCTTGAAGCACTTGGCATCCAAAGCTGCATCCACAGGGGAGCTTGCCAGCCTGCAGCAGAATGGGCCGAGGTGTGCCACTGGTGCTGTGCATGGGCTGGAGGCCTTGGGCAAGCTGGCAGGGGGCAGCGGGCCTGTCTTATCCTGCAGCAAGTCAGAGGCAGCGGGGCTGAGCAAGGGCTGCCCGTTCCAGGAGGCGCCTTCCCCCACGGTGGAGGGTAACAGCCCCTTCACCATTATCAGAACTACCACTCCCCTCCACTTGTCTCATGCAACAGAGCAGGACTTCTCAAGCAGAAAGCAGGTGGCATTGCCTCTGCCAGAGACTGGAGGTCCTCTGCCTGCCACCCCCATGCCACCACCTCTTGTACTGGGCCCAGAGGAGGCAGATGCTCAAAAAAGCCTCCAGAAACCATTAAATGCACTGAACGCCCCAGGGCTCACCCTGAGCCCAAACCCAAAATTACCACCGCAGGTTGCTAAATCCCATTCAGAAAACAGTTTCCTTTCTGGCTCTCCTCCTGTGGCAAAGCTGCCCAAATCGGTGACCTTTTAGTGGGGATGGAGGGAGTCAAAGTAGAGGAAAGTTTGGGACCTGAGTTTGGGACCTTCCCTTCAGCAGGGCTGTGTCGGGGTAACAGCCCAGCAGCCGTTGCCTGTTGAGCTGTGCTTTGGTACGAGTGCCTGGCAAGACATGGAGTGAAGGCCACTGGCACCAGGAGCCACCAGCAAATGAGGTTTCATTTTTAGTTCCTTGATGCTTCCCAAGCCTCATCACCATGTCAGGAGAGAGGCAGGGCTGGTGAATGTGTTTTGTTTTCTTCTGCTTCTGCCTGCCATGGGTACCCATGGTCATGGAAATGGGTGCAAGGCGTAGGAGTCTGAATGTTTTCTTTAAAATGCCTGATCAGTGCAGCCAACAGTGTTGCTTTCAAAGGCCTTTGTAGCAATAGATCTTTGTTTCTTTTCCCAGACCTGTGGCTGCAGGCAGCAGCGTTTTTAGGCAGGGCCATGGTGTCCTGGCAAGGCACAGGCAACCCACTGCCTACTCTATGCAATTCCAGCTGAGCAGTGCCCAGCTGTGCCCAGCTCCGGATGCAGCGGTGGATGGTGTCCTGGAGGGGAGGTTTAACAGCTGGTGAGTCCCTGGTGGGGGGAGGGCATCAGAAAGGTGGTTCTTTCCCAAGTTCTCAAGGTGATGTGGACAGCGATAAAGGTTGAGCCTGGTCTCTTTGGTGGAGTGGCCTTTGCCTTGCAAGTCCAGGGGGCTCACTGCCTTTCTATTGGCTGAATAGGAAAAGGGGCTGCTGCCTCAGGGTACCTCCTGCTTACTAGGTGTGATGGTGTCGAACCACAGTGCCCAAGCTGAAGCTTGAAGCAAGTTAAGTGTCAGGGTGGAAACAGCATAGGAGTTGGGGAAGGGGAACACGTTGCCCAGAATGTGGTCTCAGCTCTTCTGGTTTAGTCTACCCAGAAATCAACAACCAAAGGAAGGAAATCTGGGCACAGAGGTTTGGGCACAGCATCAGTATCACCACAGCCTCCTGCTGAGGAAATAACGTGATGGCTGGCTGTGTGTGCACTAGCTCTTTATGTATCAAGTCCTGGTGGCTTGTCCATCCCTATCCCAGGGTGTTGCTGCACAGCCTAAACTGATGGCAGAAGGTGTTGCAGTGACAGGTCACACCACTGAAAAGAGCTGCTTCAAACTCCTCAGTATTTACTTCACCCCTACAGGCAAAGGGTCCTTTTCAGGAAGGAAGATCGATAGTGGCAGCAGGAAACGAACTAGTCTACGTACTGTATTTGACTTTGCTGTCCAGAAGGGGTGGCTGCAAATGCCACCTTAGGTGGGACCACAGGTAGGATTCCCATACCTTCAGTGGAGATCTTGGGCAAAAGGGCCATTAAGTTCTAAGGAGACTGAAAACTTTCATCTCACAGGCTGCCTCAGTAATATAACCTGAGCTGAGGCCTATCTGGAAGCCCAGCAGAAAATTTTCACTAAGTTACTTGGTGGAGTTCTTCAGGGTGTTTCGTTTGAGGTTTTTTTTGCTATATGTGTACAAGTGATGGTTTATGTTATCAGGGAGAGTATTGAGGGGAGCACCCCATCTTTCTTTGGATGTAGCCAGCCACAGCACCCTCAGCTTCTGTAGTAACCCTCGGTCTGTCAGACACCCCATCTTCTGCTGAGTCTCCAGAACTGCCCATCCTCTCTCACTCTGCAAAGCAGGGATAACCCTATTAGCTACCTCGCAGGGGTGTAGTGAGGAGTCGAGGGTTGCTCTTGGATAAGTGCTGTAGGACTGTTCAGTGTTTGTGCTTTGAGAAAGGACTGTGGTGCTTAAATTGGTTTTAATTTAGAGTATGTTTTTCAGTAACTGTGCAGCAGTTAAACCTATTTGTGTGTTAAAATACCTGGGCAGTATTTCAGGACAGGTATAGCCTTTTGCTGGCTGCTGGAGCTCAGTGGGAAGCAGCAAGGAGCATCTATAGACTGGTGGGCACCTCTTGGCTTGGTTTCTGTTGCTGGGGTTCTGTCCTCTCCTTGAAGCACACATAGGACTCCTGCTAACACATCTCATTTAGCTGATGCATGCAAGAGCTGAGACCTCTTTCCCCTCATTTGGAGCTTTTCCTCCTGTTTCTGGGTGCAGTCTTTGCACATCACGTTGTGCATCCTCCTGGGCTACTCACCCCATGTGTATCTGGGATGTTTTGCAGTATTCACATCTAGAAATATGGTTTTCTCTAATTTTGGAGCACTGTAACATGGACAGTAACCATTGCATGGTGTTTGATTGATGGTGTTCAACAATAACTTTGGGGGTTTTCCCCTCTAAGCCCTAACAGGAACAAGCAGCAAAGTCCTCAGCCACCTCCAAGCCTGGGTGAAGTCACCAGCTGTTTTCAGTGACCTTTGGACCAGCCAGACACAGACTCCCCATTCCCACCAGTGTGCTTCTTGCAGGGAAGGTCTGTGAGTTCCTTACTGTTCCACTGAAGAAGCTCTTCTCCAGCCTGCAGCCCCTAAAAGATGGCAGCTTCAGAAAGAGTTCCTGCATTGCTTTCCTTGGAGTGATGCTCTCACTTCAGCACATCAAAGCATAATCTAGGAGATGATCAATTGTGTCTCCTTCTCTGCCTCCTGCTGCAGATTAAGGTGCTGCCAGGAGGAGTGGGCAGGGCAAGACATGGCCCAGCCTTAGCTCTTTTGCTGGGGGTAGGAAAAGAAGGACAAGGGTGAGGGTGGCAGCTCAGTAGGACAAATAACTGGCCCAAGCCCCTTGCACCCTTGCCCCAGCCTTCTTCAACAGCCTCAGACCAGTAGCAAAAGCCAATCTTACTGTGAGCAGCTCAGGAAAGCAGCACCCCCTGGCCTTGCCCTCACAGTCCTGGGACAGCTCTCACCTTGCTGCCCTCCGTGCAGTTTTAGATGGTGGCATTTGGTTGATAATTGAGTATTTTGAGTGGCTGCGGTGCCTGCAAGCACCAGGAGCCATGGGGACCAACGATGGACACCGGCTGCAGTGTGGGATGGCAGTCAAGATCAGGGGCTCTCAGCCATACACTTTGAGAGCATGGCTACCATCTGCTTTTCTTTTTAATTGCTATCCTTGTTTACAGCGTGGAATGCTTCCTCCATGACTCTTTGTAATGTATTATAATTATTACTTTAAGAAATATTTTTATGTCCGTGCTTTTTTTGTGCGTGTGGTTATTTCTAGGGAAGGGATTTTTTTGGCTGGGGGGGAGGAGAGCGAGCAATCATTCCTTTTTATGCTGATCCAAACTGTACAGAATATTTGACGCTGCATTTTACACAGTTGTAATGGTAACTGTTAAAGTTCAGCATAATGTGACTCCGAGAGGTTTCTTACAGTGACTGCAGCATGATCAGTTGCCTTCTCCTGCTGGCATTTAGCTTGGGTCATGGGGTGTGCTTCCACGGCAGCAGGTCCAACCCACTCACTCTCTGCCTTCCTCCCTGCTTTACTACTGGGGTTAAATCCAGGCATCCCCAGTACTAGTGGAAAGACGACTTCTCCTTTCTCTGTACCACCATCCCCTTGTGGCTCACTGAGCTAAGGGCAGCAACCTGCCTCCAGCTGGGAGATTTCAAAAAGCTGTGTATAAGCAGCACCTCTGACACATCCCAGATTTTGTGGCCAGTGTTTCCTGAGCTTACATGGCCATGGTGCTGTTGGCTTTGGAGTGTTAAGTTTTGGTAGCATTATGGTTTCCCGTAAGAGAAAGCTGCTATTTGGTCCTTAAGCAATGTGGTTATAGTAAATGCATGGACATCCGTCCCTCCCACAACAGCACCAAGAGCACAAAGACTGAGAGCCTCCAGTTAGCTCATTTATATTAACTGGTTAAAACCTGGTCTGCAACCCTGTGAGAGAAAAAAAGCCAGCACCAGTAAGGACCACAGCGGAGCAGCAGTGCAGTGAGGATGCAGCTCTCAGCACATCTCCCATATAATTTCACAGATGCCAGCCCAGGGATGGTCCATCACAAGCACAAGTGGGATATCACAGAATCATAGAATAACCAGGTTGGAAGAGACCCACTGGATCATCGAGTCCAACCACTAATCCATGGGCAATTCCAAGGCAAACCTTGTCCCTACTGTGTTTCAAGAAGCCTGCAAGCAGCCCAGTTGCTCAAGATGCTTTGTGTCACCCAGCCAACAGCCCTGGTGAACCTGTTGCCTTTCAAGTGCACACAGAAAGCAGAGTTGGGACTGGGTTTGACCAGCTGCAGCAGTTACCTATATGACAGGCACTACAGGGTTTAGGATATGGCATTTGTCTGACAGGTGGGACAGCTTCCACCCCATGCTGCTGGAGAAGGAAGCAGAAGTGTCCAGAAGGGCAACATTTCCCCAAGCAAAAGCGAGTCATGCTGGGTTTGACAGATACGTGCCTGGTTGTGACCTACTGTCTGTGTCAGGTGCTCTCACCCGGCCCCTGTGGGGACTGAGGAGTGGCAGGGCCTCGCCATATCCCCGACAGCAGCCTCCCAGCTAATGCAGGAGCCACAATGGCACCCAGCCACGACTGGGAAGGGTTTGGAGCTGGGCTTGTAGAGGACATGCCAAGCGCTCACTGCCGAGTCCTCTGCAAGGAGAAGTCACCCCTGGGACTTGCCCTCCAGGTAAGCCTAGGACCTCCATCCCTTACCAGAGAAGTGGGTCTCCAGGTGGACACAAGCCATATCTGATGTCCAGCCTCGGCTAAATGCCTGGCCTCAAGCTGGTACCAGGAGCAGCAGGTCACCGTCACTCTCCTGCTGTGAGAAGGTTCCGGCAGAGGAGGTGCTGGTGGCCCCAAGAGGACAGGAGTGCAGACAGCCCCTGCACCAGCTGAGCAGCATCCTCCACCACCTCCTATGCCCCTAGAGGCTGGGTGCTGCTCTCAAGGGACCAAGAGCAGGACAGCTGTATAGACTCAAGCCCAAGCTTACCAATATCCATTTGCTGGGACCAGAAGTGAATGAACTGTGTAGAAGGTATCAAGGCTGTTGCTTAAATTCTAGTGACCTTGTCAGTCAGGGACTGGTCCTCCCACTGCCTTTCTCTCCACACTTTGCATTTGCCAGTATTCCCGTTAAAACCCCCCTTCCCTGGTGGAGCCACTGCTCTCATCATGGCTTTCAGACACCACCAGCTCTCCAGCTCCAAGGGACCTGCCCAGAAACCACTCCAACACAGACCCACAAGTCCTGCAAGCTGGTGTGCCCTACAGCTCCCATCCATCCTGGCTTATGAACAGCCAAAACAGCAGCACCAGGAACTGGGACACCGAGCCACATCTTGCCCTGCCACTTGTTGGCTTTCTGCCGAGTCACTGCTGTGCTTCTCAGTCCCCCTGCCCAGCACCATTAAAAGCCTGGCAACTGCTGTGTGCCTCTGCAATACATCAGCTAGTCAGCACTGAATAATTGATGCTAAGTGGAGCCTGGAACACAGCCAAGCAGAGGGAGGGAGCAAGGCTTCTGGCTCTTTCAGGCTCTGGTCCCAGCATGCAGTGTGGGGAGAGATGGTTGTGCTGTGTCCAGGAGCTTCACGCCCTGGCCTATTTGGCAGAGGCAATGCCACAGTTCAGCTAGGCCTGGGAATCTTCCTCCTTTCAGCCTGCTGTGTTGCTTTTCTCCTGCTGTGCTGCTTGCCTGACCATGCTGCTCATGTGCTCCTCTTGTGCTGCAAAGGGGCCAAGGCAGCAGGGGCTGGGAGCTGCAGAACAGCGAGGCCACGCGGAGCACGAGTTGTGCAGCCCCCCAGCCTCAGCAGCCTTGGCTGTGACTGCTCCTTGGCTCTGTTCAACCACAGAGAGAGCAAGGCTCACCTGCCCTCGGTGGAATGAAGCTGTGCATGGGGTCATCAGTCTGTCCCAGTTCCCACCAGCTGCTGGTGGCCTGGATGTTCGCTATTGCACTATCCTCTAAGCAATGCTACCCCCTTCCTACAGCACATCGCTGGATATAAACCAGCACACAGAAAAAATAACAGCATGGCATCTGAAAGAAGGAAGGCCAAGCTCCTCCCAAACCATCTCCCAAATCCTACAACCTCAACAGTCAAGGAGCCCACAGGGTGTGAACCAGCACCCTCCTGGCAGCAAGGCAATCACTCACCTGACCCAACGCAGAACCGTGACAGTGCAGGAAATAAGCAAAACAGAGCTGAAACAACTTGCCCAATATCTCATTAGGAGACAAAGCAGCTGGTCCCACACCATGAGCACCCCTATTTACTGGCAGCAGTTACAAAGAAACTGGAGATGGAGAAGGCACACACAAATCTGAGGGACTGGAGTCACTAAATCCTGGCTTATTTAGCCCTATTCTTCCCCACAATAAAACAGGCTCTAAGATATAGAGAAAGGTTAACTGTAAGGAACTTCCATCCTTGCTCCAAAATTGGTATGAGGACCCTAGAGGTACCTGCAGATAGATGAGGTGCAATGCCACAAGCCTCCACTTCCAATAACCCCAGAGTCTGGGCGACTCTGGTGACCTGGAGGCCACTCAGTCCATCCCACCAGAGGTCTGCTCCTGGGTTATCTAAGCCTGCAGCTCATTCATAAAGGCAGTTGCTTTGAAGGCTGGTTCTTGGGTGGCTTTGCTTACCTTTGTGGCTCCCAGTGGAGCCAAGAAAAAGTGATATGGAAGTACTGCTCAGGCTGGAAAGGTCTGCAGCAGTGGACTATAGTCCAGAAGGGAAACCTGGTCTGATCCTCCTTACTCAACCACACTGCAAGTGAGAAGGGTGAAACCAGCATTTAAGCAGGGCTGGTCCATAAAACTTGGCTTTTCATTCAGCTGCCCCTGGGTCCCTGCCTCTCAGGTCTCTCTCAAACAATGAATCATTCCTGCCAGCTCCTGCAAATTCAACCCAGAGGCCTGCCAAAGCCTTCAGCAAGCACCATGTGCTCATCTGTTTTGGAGTCACCTTCTCTGCTGGCTTAGTAAAATGTTTCTGTGGAAGCCATCATAGGCGAAAGGCTGTTCCAGTACTAACATAGCAGCTTTAAGGAATTACAAGCAATTTTGTCAGCTGACTCAGCTGTGATGTCTCTGGAGCCCCAAACACCTCTGTAACAGAGTGCAGGGCGCTTGAATGATGTGGGAGAGAAAAGCTTATACATCAATCCTGAGACATCTGAACTTGACCAGATGAAACCAGGCCAGACCTCCCTCAGCTATTCCATCATTTAAGTACAGGTTCAAAGCTGGCACATCTCCACCATAGGAGATACAGCTTCAAAAGCTAAACAGTATGATGCTGCCTGAAGCCTTCTCAGAGGTGGTGTTCACACCTGCCCAAGATCCACAGCACAGCACCAAGTTTAGCCCGGCCTTGCCATGACCAGCTGAAGAGATCACACCAGCCAAACATGACTTGATGTGCCAAAATATAGTAAAAAGCTTACACCTAAGGACTTCTACAGCTTCCAGCTATGCAACTGGAATGGCTCTTCAGAATAACTTCACATTATGCTCACCTAAGCTTGTGCTACAGAAGCAGAACTGAGATGGGCAACAAACTCCTTGTTGTAAGAGAAATTACTGCAGTATCTGAGAACCACATCTTCCAGTCCAGGTACTCCTAGAATAAATGCACCCTACGTAGTTAGGGGGGAAAACAACTAAACCAATTTCAAACCCAGCAAAATTCTTTCTCCAGATCTGCATTCACGCTAATGAAACTGTAACCCTGATATTACTTTCAGCCTCAAGAAGTTCAGCTAGCAGCAGAGCACACATGGTGAACTCCTATACTGACATCTGGCCTGTCATGACCAGCAGGCTGTTATCCTGTAACCTAACTGCACCAAGTCAGCAAGTGAAAGCATCAAGTCCAAAGTTACAGCTCTGCCTGGGAGAAGTAATGCAATCTGTTTTTTGCCTACTCCAAGCTTCAGGTAAGAGCTGATATATCTACTGTACACCCCTGCAAGGAAACCTGCATGCACAATTACCTCACTAAAATGCCTGTACACCAATGCACACAGCATGGGGAATAAACAGGAAGAACCAGAGATCCGTGTGCGGTTGCAGGGCTATGATCTCCTCGCAATTACAGAAACATGGTGGCATAGCCCACATGACTACAATGCTGTCATGGCTGGCTACATACTTTTTAGAAAACAGAGGCCAGCAAGGTAAGGTGGTGGAGCTGCTCTTGATGTGAGGGAGGAACTGGGATGTACCAAGCTCTGCCTAGGGTTGGATGAAGAATGAGTCACGAGCTTACGGGTAAGAATCAAGGAGCAGGCTAATGTCGAGGACACTGTGGTGGGTGTCTACACTACAGGCCACCTGATCAGGAAAATGAAGTCAATTAGACCTTCTATAGGCAGCTGGAAGTAGAATCACAATCACAGGCCCTGGCTCTCATGGGGAATTTCAACCACGCTGATATTTGCTGGAAAGACAACACAGCTAGGAACAAACACAGTCCAAGAGAATCTGGCAGAGCATTGATGACAACCTTTTTGCAAGGGTGGTGAAGGAGTCAACAAGAAGAGATGGGCTGCTGGACCTTGTACTAAAACACAAAGAAAGCTTGGTTGGGGATGTGAAAGGCTGGAGCAGCCTTGGCTACAATGACCACAAGATGGTAGAGTTCAGGATCCTGTGCAGAAGAATCAGGGAGATAAGCAGGACAACAACCTAGGACTTCAGGAGAGTTAACTTTAGCATGTTCAAAGACTGACCTGGAAGAATCTCATAGCTCTAGAAGGTACAGGGTTTCAAGAGAGCTGGAAGTGATTCAAGCACTTCCTCCTCCAACCTCAAGATCGATGCATCCCTGGGAATAAGAAATCAAGTAAAGGAGGCAGGAGACCTGCATGGATGAGCAAGGAGCTTCTGGAAAACTCAAATGGAAGAAGGAAGTTTACAGAATGTGGAAAAAGGGACTGGCCACTTGGGACGAATACAGAAACACTGTCAGAGTATGCAGGGGTCCAATGAGGAAGACTAAAGCTCACTTGGAATTATATCTGGCAAGGGACATCAAGGACAATGAGAAGGGCTTCTTCAAGTACATCAGTAGCGAATGGAAGACTAGGGAAAATGTGGGTCCACTGCTGAATGAGGTGGGTGCCCTGGTGACAGAGAATACAAGGAAGGTGGAGCTACTGAATACCTTCTTTGCTTCAGTCTGTACTGCGAAGTTCAGCCCTCTTCCAGTCCCTGACTGTGGCTTCTGGCTCCCTAACCAAAAAATGAGAGGATACTCTCAGTGGTTAGAGTCATCCAGAGTCCAGTCCTTGAGAAAGCCACAAACACAGCATTACTTCTCATTTGAAGGCCTCCAGATTGAGTTATCTCATCCTTCACCAAGAGCCCGGTGAGGATAGTGTAAGTTCTGTTGCAGAAAATAACATCAGGTTCCTAGTGCAGTACCACCACCATGCAAGGACTCCACGTCAACCCACACATTAACCATTAAGGCTTTTAGTCATCTTCAAGGATGAAGTAGCCCTGCCCTCTACGCTGCCTGCAGTTGCACGCAAGCTGCCAACGTAGGAACAAAATCTGTACTTTCAGGCTTCACACTTGAAACAACTTAGGTTGGGAGGTTTCCTGGGAGCCTCTGGTTCCGCCCTACCGTGTAACACCAGACTCCGCATCTTCCGTACTCCTCCGCATGTGGACAGGCGCTGCTGCAGACAGCACACCCAGCTACAGGCACAGTAGCTCTTCCCTTGAATAACTTCTCCCACTCGAGCTGGGATCAGCCCTTCTTCTGCAGGAACTGGGTGCCAGGCAGCTGCAGGGTAGGGGCTGTGCCCCATAGCAGTTCAGAGCAGGTAGGTACAAAAAGCAAGCTGTTAGCACATGTCCTCTCTTGCCCAGGCTGAAAGCAAAGGCAACAACTCCAAACAGCACTGGAGTTTCATTCTGCTGCTTTAACTCTGGTGCTCCCTGGCATGATGTAAGACAAGGAACAGGAATGGGAAACTGCCTACAGGGATGCTAAGAACCCCTGGGGTGGGCTGTGGATCTGCACCAGGGGAAACCAGGGTTTCTGAACCAGTTCTGCTGTGAGGCACGTTAACTCATACACTGCCCTCACCTCTTCCAACCTCTGCCAGCCCTGGCTGCCAAGCCCAGTGCCCCTTCAGGCCTGGGCTAGCCTGTGCAGAGTGGTTCCCTGCTACACTAGGCTGGATCAACTTCCCCCTTTGATACTCTTAATCCTGGATGCTAGCTAAATTAACCTGTGCAACAGCTTAAAAGAGGGAAAGGCACTGAGCTCCGTGCCACCTTCTGCACTCAGTGAAACGTGCCTCATCTTGGCTCTGCAAGTGAAAGGCACATTTCCCCAGGCAAAAATCACAAAAGAATAGGGCTGAGCGAAGACAGCCTTCCCCAAACTGCCCTCTTACCCACTCTAAAGCCAAGGACTAGAAGCCTGAATCTTTCAGTCTTAGTTGTTGAGTAGCCAGACGGTTGCCTGCAGCACAGGAGAGCCCTTCTGTGTGCTCACCAATAATTAAGCTGTGCACAAGGCAGATGAGGAATTGTATGCCATTACACACTGCTGATAGACAGGAACAGCCCAAGGCATACATGCTATGCAGGTGCTAGCATCAGCTGGGTGCTGGTAGGGAGCAGAAAGGCCTAAATTCTATCTCTGGAGCACATAAACATTTGGTAGGTGCTGTCCCAGAAATAGCTGCCTGGAAAAAAAAAAAAAAAAATCAAGGAAGCAACAAACTGGCACCAGCCAAGGTGAACCCAGCTCTCAGATCTCCTCCCCGATGCTCCTTCCCTTCCAGGCATTGCAACTGAGGCCATAAAAAAAATCCTACAAGGACTAGGTTGAAGGCAAAGCAAGCAGGGGAGTGCTAGGACAGGCTTGGACTAGTTGTGCTCTTCCACCTCAACAAAACTTAAGACCAGCAAAGAGTTTCAGGTGGGCTGGAGGGGAAATGATAACACAATGATAACCTGCTGGAGACAAAGACAGCTCTTTCCTTGAAGGACACAGCCCCAACCCCTTCACAGTCTACAGCATGACCCCGACCCTTGGAGAGCAAACCTCAGCACCTTTCCCTCCCCACTATCCCACTAGCAATCCTCCCAGAGCACCAGCAGCAGTACAGTCCTCAAGACAGTTTGTTGAGCCCATCAAATAATAATTTACTGTGATTCAATCTGTGGCTTTGTACAATTGCCAGGTGGAGGCCAAAGGAGGAGTGAATGAGGAAAGAAAAAAAGAAAAAAAGTTGTTTGCCGCAGGCTTGGGTGAAGTGCGAGATAGTCCTTGGAGGGGCTCATGCTCCCCCCATCCTCTTCCTCCTCCTCTCCCCCTCCCCCTATACTTCTCCTTTGAATCTGTCTGCTTCGTCCTTTGCTTCACCTCTTTCCCTGCGCTCTGCACAGTGGAAACCTCTCCAAGACACAGTCCAGTTACCTGAAACCAGAAGAGAACACTCGTTAGCACCCATTTGCCATCAGAATCAGTGGTGGAGTTTCCCTTACTCACCCCTCACATTTTGGGACCACCCTGCTAGTGCCTACAGGGGTAAAGCAAAGGGCTACAAAGGTATTGCGAGGTCTGGACCTGGCTCAGCAAAGCATCTGCACGTGTGATGAAAAGAACAGGCAAGTAGTCTGTGAAGTGATGGGTGAGCCCCAAGAATCTCATCAGACCTTATGCCTCTGCCCAAACACTGTTGTGGGAAGAGGCACTGTTTGGTGAGATCTTTTACCCCTCATCCAGGGATTATGGGAACCACAAAGATCCAGGGCAAACACAGCTACATCTCCCTGCCTGCCTGGCCACACACCTACTCTCCTTCCCAAAATCCAGTTGTCCTTGCCTTGCCTCTCCTTTTGTGCCCTGATGTTCCTCCCTCTCTCTCTTGGCCACTGTAACTAGAATAAGCTGGGATGCCCAATTTCCAGTTCCTGCCTGAGCAGAAAAAGATATAACTCATAGGGCACACTGTCTTAACAGAGGGGAGTGTTTCCAAGGACAACTCCCCACCTCTTCTTGCCCCTTTTTGAAGACACTGCCCATGCTAGTCTGGCCACAAGGCTGCGACAGGGACCTGGCAGTCAGCGTAGGGGAGCAGCAGCATCCACTAAGTCCATGCCACCAGCTCTGACCCAGACCAGGAAACAAGCCCCAGGTTTACAGCTCTATCCAGAGGAAGTGCTCCTGAACATCTGGAGGATCCAAACATTTGGAAAGCCTCCCTTAGCAGTGATAAGTGTGCTGGGCTCAGCATTCGGCTTAGAACCCAGGAGGCCTTGTGCACCTCAGCTGGAAGGTGTGGGGTGCTCAGGTAGTTTTTTTGCTTATAGGAAAGAAATGCTGCCAGAGTGTGGGGTTTGTGGTTTGTTGGGGTTTTTTTTGTTTTGGTTTTTATTTTCAAGGAAGAGCTCTGCTGCGATCACGGCCTTTGGCTCAAAAGGCAACAAAGGATGAACAGCTGCCCACCTCCACCTTCAGCGAGACCCTCTTAGCACTACCATTCAACATGATGTGCTTCTCTTTATGACTCCAGCAGTTGTATAAAGCGTTGAAGGGCCAGTCCAGGTGCTTGGGAGAACACCCAAAAAGGCATTAAGGGCAATGTTGCACAGGCTTTTCTCTCACACCCCAGTGCAAAATGTCCTTAGATTTACAGCATCCCCAGTGCACTCATTCCCAATTGTCTCTCTCTCCACTTCTGCCACAGAAGGAGCTGGTTCCACAGCCAGATGTTCCCAGGCATTGGGTTTAAGGCCACCCAGCTCACACAGAGACACCAAAAGGAGCTCTCTTTCACTGCTGTCTAGCAGGAGTGGAATGATTTAAATAAATTAATCATTTAAAAAAAAAAGGAAAGAAAAAGTAGAAAAATACGGACAATCTGAAAATCACTGTGTCTAGCTCCAGTATGCACAATTTATAAAAGCAAAACAGCCCCAGTATGGCTAATTCTCAACACTCCATCAGTTCAAAATGTCCCATGGGACATATCAAATTGGGAAAACATCGTACTTTCACAGTGAGACAGGTCTACTCCGAAGCATTAGGACGAGGCAGTTCAAGTGCATTAGGAGGCAATGTGCTCACCCAGCTCTTCATGTGAACTCTTCTAGGGTCAGTCTGATGAACACATAGCAAGTCACACACCTTCAATGTCACCTTAACTACTCTTTCAGAGGGGCAGCATGGAAGGAGCTTTTCTGAGAACAGCATGCCTAAATATGTATTTTTTTTTTAATTTAGTTCTGTAGACTCTTGTTCCACAAAATAGGGGCGGGGGGCGGAATAAACAACCTTGTCCTTGCAGACACTTCCTCAGGAAAGTGGGAATTTTGACTTACCTATGTTTTGAAAGAAAAACACTATTTCAATCAAAAAGGTGTTTCTATAATACCTGTTGCTGAAATTGTTTCTGCTGCATTTGTTTGCAGACGAGTGCATCTGCAGTTTCCTCCTGCCCTACTTCTCACATACCCTTGGCTGCACCTCCTCTCCTGCTTTCAAAACTCACCATAGTCATGATATCACACATTTACAGTTCATACAGCCAGGGCCACTCTCATCTGGGGGATTCAGCTTGCGCAGCTTGTGCTGACGGATCTCTCGCACCAAGGTATAGAAGGCATCTTCAACACCCTGAAAGAAAAGAATTGCTTGAAACAGCTTTCCACTTTAAGAGGAGACAGTGGAGAGAAGAGAGGGCTCTGCTACGCAGCTAGGTGCTCCTAGCACTGTCTTCCAGCAGTACAGATTGCAGACTTAAAGTCATGAAATCAAGCTGGGAAGACTAACAGGGATCTAGCGTGGCACCTGAACAGAAAGCAAGATTTAATGAGCAACTATGAGGCCAAGGAGCTCCTAAGTCTTTGAGATTAATCAGCTTTCAGCAGCCTGAATGAGTTCTACTACCCAAGAGAAAAGCCATCAATACAGCACTAAAGTTATCAGCTGCTCCATTCCCCTTTGTGCTCTGGGAGCCCCAAACGGTCCTTCCAGCACTTGTACATTCTGCCTACAGATCTGCCAAAATAGACTATGAGGTTAGCCAAGTCCCCTAAAGCTTAGCTGATATGCAGTATCAGGGGATGGACAGGGGGTATTCCCAGAACCTTGAAGAATGTCCTGAGAAGGCACCTTCCCTCCACTGCTGCCACAGCAAAAATTATGCCATTCTCTGGGCTGGAAGCTCAAGCCTCAACAGGGCTTGGATCATCCCAATGGAGCATTTAGCCTTAAGAAAGCAATTAACCACAGCCCTCACTCATCTGTTTGCAAGGTGGTATTTGCCCATTCCTGTCTCTCCAGGACAGCACTGGAGAAAGACAGAAGGAAAAGAAAAAAAAATTGTTTAAAACTCTCTTCCTACCTGTCTGGTTTTGGCAGAAGTTTCTATGTAGGGGATCCCATAACTCCGGGCCAGGTCCTGTGCTTGCCGCGTCTCCACGGTCCGGGCTGGTAGGTCACATTTATTTCCCACCAGCACCATGGGAACATCATCTGAGTCTTTCACCCTCTTGATCTGTTCCCTGCAAGAATAAGAAGTGCCAAATTGAAGGAAGAAAAGGCATGAGAGGGCAGCTCCAGGACACTCCCCACCAGTTTCTTCATCAAGAATTAACAGCTATGTCTCCCTTCCTGCCAAGTGCCTCGTGCTGGGCTTTCAGGGGAACATAAAACACCACAATGCATAAGTAAGCAAACAACAAAATAGCTCAGGCAATGTGCTGGTTTGGTCTAAGGCAGAATATTTTTGTCTGACTTTTCAGTCTGATATCCCCAAGGTAATGGACCATGGTGTAAAGAGGCCACTGCTCACACCTGTTCCTGTGGAAATTAAGGCCACCCAGAGCTGCTGGTGAAGGGAGCTGAGCTTGCTAGAAGGGGCGAGCAAGACAGGTGACCCAGCCTGGACAGTGAAGTATTCCATGCCGTACACGTCATACTCAGTATAAGAGCTTAGGGATCACTGCTCCTCTTCTTCAATGGCTGGAGTTCAGGGAGGACCTCATCTGCCTGTTTGCCCGTGAACCCATCCGCACTTTCCTGAATCCAGTTCTTGAGTGCAGCTCCTAGCTGTTGGTCCAGTCATGGACCTTCCCAGCGGTGACTGGTGAGTGTGGTTATGGGGGAGCTGAAGGAGGTTGAATACTTGGATGTATTTCATTATTTCCTTATCGACACTGTTATCTTCCTTTTATTATTATTGTTGCATTAAAGGTGTTTTAGTGTTTAAGTTTCCAACCCGCAAGCCTCTCTCATTTCTTTTTTCCCCTTCCTGTGGGGGAAGCTGGGACTAAAAGCTGCCCAGTCTAGCTATTGACCTGGCCAGGGAGGGGCTAAACCAGGAGAGGCACTTTTGGAAACAAAAACTAGACACACTTCTGCTCTTCAAATGCAACTGTTTACAAAACACACCATGAAATGATGACAATCTATATTAAGACATGAGCTTAAGATAGTTTCAGCTAAATAACAACAAATACTCAAGCAGTTACTTGCATTATTTAAAACATTTTAGATCTAGTAATCCCCCCAATGGGAATTAAAAAAAAAAAAAATTCACCTGCAACCAGAATTTACAGAGCTGATAAACCATCTTTTGGCAGCTGTAACCCTTTCTGCAGATGCACAGGCAGTGTTTGCTTCCTTTCGGTTTAGTTCAGGTCACTCAAAGTTGAGAAACCAACTGGGAAGCAAAAAAGCCGTAAAGTTTGCATCTTCATTCCAACCTCGAATTTAAAACTAGGTGGGCAAGGATGAGATCTGCCAGTTCTAAAAAAAACTTAAAAGCCAATATGACTACAAACAATCCATTCAATTCCCTCCTGACAGATAATAACTTTCTTCGCCTAATAAATAATTTAATTTCAGGCACAAATCAACTTTTTTATCTGCTCATGCATCCAGAACATTCAATGTGGTTTTATTTCACTAATAAAAGCATTATTTAAAAAGCCAATTTCTGCATCCAAAAGCAGCTGGAAATAAACACACACAAAGAAAAAAAAAAATCAATAATAATTTTTAATGTAGCAGAACACAGAAATGAAGTCTGACTACCCATATATGTCATAAAGCCACTTACATGTTCCACGCAACATCCTGATTAGCAAATGCAAGTACTAACTTTAGTGCACAGGCTACACTTAGCTGGAGAGATACTTCCTAATGGTTAGTAACCAGGGAGAGCCAGCATTTCTCCGGAGAATGTTTTTTTTTTTTAAAGTGCAAACACAAAGTGCACAGGCAAAACAAGATGAAAGCCAGTGATTTACATCATGATTAAAACCAGCGCCTGAAACAGAGCCATCCTGTGAGTGATTCACAGGCACCAGCCCTGGCACAAGGATGGATGCTGCTGAATCCCTCAGGTGATTTAGGAAAATCCCATCCTTTGTCCTCTGGTTCAACTAAAACAAACCGAATTAGTTCAACCATACAGTTATTACACTGAACACACCTGCTAGCTGAAGACTGAGACATCTCAAAAGCTTGGAGCAGCACCTTTGACTATGGAGCAAGGAAGGGCTGTGCTTTCACTTGGAGCTACAGGATTACCTGGGATCCAAGTTTATGATGAGAGGCCAGGATACGCGACCCCTTGGACAGAGCAAGGGCAGGCAGTGCCATCTCTTCCATCCTCTGCAAGTGCATCCTTTCATAGCCAAGCCTCCCAAAAAAGCATGAAGCAGAGAGATCCCTCCCTAACCTAGCATCAGGGCAACCAAGGGAAGACTCCTTCTGCATTTATATTATCATCTCCTTGGCCCTCCACCTCTGCAGGGGTGACGGCAGCAGGGGGGAGAAGCAGGATAGGTAATCTGGGTGCAACCAAAGCAGGACCACACCAGGACTGGGCCCCTGCTCTGCCACAGCCACCCCAGTACATCCTCTTGGGCAAGTCATCTTACTGGGGCTCTGCCTCTCCTCCTGCTCAGTCTTTGCCCTTGGCTGAAACCAAGCCCAAACACTCCAGGACTGCCTTTTCCCACACGAGTACAGCCAGCACACTGGGGCTTCACTGCAACAGCTGACAGCAGGCCAAGCAGCTCTCCCTGTTCCTCCCTATCTCCTCTCCCAGCTCCAGGTCCCAGCCAATGTCACTAAGATTGATTACACTAACAAAGAAATTCCATTAATTAGAGAGGTAAGGGAAAGGATCACAGAGGATCAGCTCTCTCTCTAGTCACCATAAACACTTAAACATTACATTACCAAGTCCCCAAAGGCCACAAGCAATCCCTTCAGATGGGTTTTATTGGAGTCACTGACATTAGCTGTCTGCTCCATCTTTTCCCTGGAGAATGGCCACTTGAGCTAATTGTCTTTGCTGGCAGTCAGTGCTTCCACCACAGGGCCTGATCTAAAAGGGCGGGCAGGAGGGCGCAGCACCAAGGTCTCCCTTTTGCACAGGGCAAGAGGAAAGGGGCCCTTCATAGGATACCAACCTATATTGGTGAATGTCTTCGAAGGACTTGGTGTTGTTGATAGCAAAGACGCAAAGGAATCCTTCTCCTGTTCTCATGTACTGGTCTCTCATGGCACTGTACTCCTCTTGCCCTGCAGTATCCAAAATATCTAACAAGCAGGTCTCTCCATCGATGACGACTTGCTTTCTGTAAGAATCCTGCGGGCCAGAAGAAGGAGAGAAAGGAAGGAGGATGTGTTAAAGGAAGGGCTCAGGTTCTGGCCAAGCAAAGGGATGCAGTGAGTGCATATCTAGGAAGACATCAGGTCACACCAAGCACGTGTTTAGCTCCCATTAAATAACCGACTCAAACCATTTTAAAAATGGGAGGGGAGGGAAAGGAAAAGAGAAATAAAGAAAAAAAAAAAAAGGAAATTAAAAAAAAAGAGGATAAAAGGAGCATCTGAGCAGGTTTTCCCTTCTCTGGCAGAGCCACAGAGAAGACAGACCCTAGCTTGCTCTCCCCATTCACAGAATCACAGAGTGGTAGGGGTTGGAAGGGACCTCCAGACATCATCTAGCCCTACTCCCTGCTAAACAGAGCTTGATAGTAAATTTCTTCTTTAAACATGAAAAAAAATACCACACTGTGAACAGAGTGTTTCCCACAACCAATCAGTGCCCAGAGGGCTTAAAGAGAGGCAAGAACTACCCAAGCAAGTCCTTTGAAGTCAGTGTTTTTCCCTGCAGCAGAGGCGACCACAACTTATCACAGCCATGAGAAGGCCTGAAAATCACCCAAGGCAACTCTCACAAGGTTTCATTTTCAAGGCAGGCTGCTCCCCACCATGCCTCCTCCCCAAGCCTGGTCTCACCAGCAAGGATGCTGCTGGGGCAGCCCCTGCACAGAAGAACAGACTTGCCTCTCTCTGACTGCCAGCCCCTAGGTACAGCACAGCCTCCTCGACCCTCAGCAAGAGAAGGAAGCCAAAACTAAAAGGTATAAGTCAGCAATATGACCATGACAGCGGTTTGCAGCCACTCCTAGAGGCTACCGCTGCAGTTCAAACTGAATTCAAATGTCTGCAGCTCTTCCAACAACAACGTTATCAGATGAGCTTTGTTGGTCTGCAAACAAAGAGCCAACACAGCAAAGGTCACTAACAGGACGAGCAGCAGCAGCATGGAAAGGAAAAGGGGCCAACACAGCCTCTACCATTTGCTTCACCACTACAACGCTGTCATCTACGGGGGCTAATTAAAGCCTTTACCCACCTTGCAGAGAGGGCCGTGAAATCAGAGATGAGATCTGCTCTGCCATGACCTTCTCAGCCATGCCTTCCCAAAAAGGGGACTGCTGACCTACTGGGAATAAGTGTGGAGTGATGGGCTGGCTTCCAGCCAAGCACTATGAAGTCAACCGGCAGGCTGCCCTGTAGGGATGTGTTCTAATCAATAATGTATCTAGAGCCTCCTTGGTGCAAGTTAGAAGAGAACTGCTTCCACTTCCAGGGTCTCTGTGCCTGACAGGGACCAGCAAAGGTGACCCCAGTATCTGCTCTGCCCAGCAGAGCATCCTCCCACCCCTGTGTCCTTGTGTCTGTCCAGCAGATCAGCCTCTCAGCACACATCCTGGCAATTAATTGCCAAGTCCCCATTTACAGGAGATCTCGCCAGCAGACAGCGTGCCTATGGAGATGCAATCCCATGACCTTAGCTCAGGTCATCAACAGGCTGTAAGGCCAGCCAGCTCACTACCAAAGCAAAGGCATTAAGTCTTAGAGAGGATGCTTTGCACCCCACTCCCCAAAGGAAGTTGGGACAAGCTCTCCCCAACCCCTGCTTTGTGTCCAGCTTCAAACTCCCCTGGGACACATGGGATGGCAGCTCAGCCATCTCTGCCACGCTGCCAGGTAACTTGGCTGCCGCTGCAGGGGTAGCTGTCACCAGTCCACACGTGCAGCCACCGGCAGCCTGCAGCCTCAATGCTTTTCTGCAGCACCTACGTCCTACCTCCGCCTTCTTCCAGATGGGAAAACGGCCAGATCCACCTGTGAAGTGCTGGGGAGCAAACCCAACATCCAGTCGGGGCTCAGATTCATGACCCTAGGTGGGTACCAGAAGTACCCCAGGTGCACTGAGTCACCAGGCCAAGACATCCATTTGTTGGAAACTATGGTCAGGACACAATCAGAGGTTTGAGAAACCCATTGCTAGCAGACTGCTAAAAGCTAGAAAATGAATCAAAGAATTTCTCAGTCTGACTCTTTATTCCATCCCTGCTCACCACAAGACACTGCCAGCGGCATAAATTCCCTCAGTGCCTTGGCCCTCCCATTCCCAAAATAAGGGTCTTATGACTCCTTTGCAGTCCAAAAGCAGGCGTGTGTGAGCTTGTGCTGTACCAAGTTGGCTAGCACTGAGTTACACACCTTAGCACTAGTGAATCAGGAGGGAAGGAAGGGAGCAGGCACTCAGTTGGGGTCTCAGACCCAGCAAGGAGACAAACTCACTTCTCCACCTCTCCTGACCCAGACAACACCTTCTCAATTCACCTTGACCTGCTTGCATTCCCATTGGCAGCACAGCCCACAGTCAATTCCTTTAAGTGGTGGATAAAGCCTTTGCTCCATGCACATATACTCTTTTTCCCCCTTCTATCCTGCTCATTTCAGCAATGATGTTATTCGTCAGCCAGTGAACAGTCGGAGTCAGCTCCTGGGCATGATCCAAAGCAGCTCAGTCACAGGAGGGTGGTTTGTTGGTCACATTTTGGATGGTTGGCAGGTAACTGTGTGTTCTGAATCCCCACAAAATTAAGCATGATTTAAAGGAGTCACTCTGGAATGAGAGAGGAGATGGCCGGGATGGGGAGAATGAAGGGCACAACTGAGGAAGCTGCAAAGGCATCAGCGCTGGTGGGACTTGCAGGGGGAAAAGTACCAGAGGCAATAGTAGTGAATAGCAGCTCATAGCTGCTTATGGTACAGACTAGCCCAGCTTGTCAAGACTGATCTTGTAAGAGGGGGCAAACAACGAGGTTGCTGTGATTTTACAAAAGGGAGCAGTTCAACTCGGTAAGAAGGACCGGGTGGTAGCCTCTCAAATCAGCTGAGTGACACCTGGGGTGAGGCAGAGACCTCACAGCCTGATACTGCTTCAGTTAACAACTCCAAAAGCAGGTACTGAGCTCTGAGCCCCAAGGCCATGGTGGACCACTGAGTACCCATTTCTGACAGCTCAACCAGCCTTGCCAAGGGCCAGTCAACCCACAATAATTGACTTAGTCTCGATCTTGCCAAGAGGTGCCAAAGAGTTTTCAAAAAGTGTAAGATTAGCACCTGAAACCCCTTCTTGTTGAAGGAGTCAAAGGAGTCAAACACCTCACCTGACCAATGGGTCGATGGGCCTGCACCTGTCTCTTTCCCCAAAAAGGGACACCTTTTGGGTAATGAGTCATGCACCTCTTGACTTTGTTGAATGTTCATCCTGGGAAAATACTAACTTGAGTTTCAATTGTTGCTTCTTTTATATACGTATATATCTCATTGTTAACCAGTTGTAATCATCGAGCAAGTGAGTTTAACAACAGGAATTCTGAACTTGTTTTACCTGTCACTTTAAATAAATTATCTACTGTTTCAGCATTGCAAAATTGTTTCGGAGTCCTGTGAGGGTCTGACAGACATTTTGAAACTGGTTAACTGCCCTGGTGAAAGCTGACTTGGCTCACTGGCAGCAAGTATTAACCCTATGGGTGACAGCCTCTGAGGAGGCTCTCACAGGTAACACTAACTCTGACCATCTAATATACATATTTCCACATAATCCTGTTGTCCGAGTCCGGGACAATGGATGGATTCAGCCACACGTAGGCTTCTCCTCTTGAGAAGCTTAGAAAGCAAAGGGGGCCACCTTGAACCTTGTGACTCAACAGGAATGTATTCCCCAGCCACGTATCAGAATTTTACCTATTTAACATAGCACTGCTTTAGGAGAAGAGTCTCTTCCTATAGAAGAGCAGAGTGGGCTGGGGCTAGGGGAAGAAGGGAGGAGAGCAGGTGTCTCTCAAGACATGGCAGGAGTGGGCAGGGTGAGTAGGGCGTGCTGGGAAATGCCATGCAAAGTTTACATTCCCCACTGCTTGTTTACATGGAGAGAGCTCCCTGCAGGGTACACACAAGGGGCAGGCAGCTGGAGACAAAAAATAAAAAAAAAAGAAAGAAAAAAGAAAATTGGTTGCCAAAACCCAAGACAGTACTCAGTCAGAGCTGCCTCTGCCCACCGCAAGGTCCAAGAAAGGACCCACCCATGCAGAAGTTGTCTTTTGAAGGCTGCTCTCCAACAGGCGCCGTTTTACCTAAAACAACCTGGAATGGGTTTCCAAGAAGAGCATAAGATGCTACTGGTGACAAGCACAAGAGGGGAGAGGAGTTGCAGAAGAAGGCAACTGCATCCATAAGTAAGGTGCTGCACTGAGACTTAGGATCTCTTAAATTAAATTCCAGTCTTTGCTGCTGACTTTCTAGGTGACCTTGGCCAAATGACATAATAGCACGTGCTTTTAAGTGCTTTCTCTCCTTCCCATCTGTAGGATAAGATTATTTCTGCATTTCTACCATGCCTTGTCTTGTTTATTTAAGTTGTAAACTCTTCAGGGTGGGGACTACATATGCAACACCTACCAGAACATATTTCTGATCCCAGCTGGGGCCTTTTAGCCATTCTGATTATAAAAATAATAACTCCACAACCACAGCTGCATTTATACTCATCTGGCAGAGAATCCTTTAGGACTGCAGACAAAGAGGTTATTGTTCAAAAGGCAAGATGGGGCTGCTATTTTCCTTCCTAGGGTGGACTTATTGTGCAGAGCAGCAGCTGCTGCCCACAGCTCAAATGGAGGTGTAAGTCACACCAGCATAGTTAGCATCCCACTAGCAACCATGAAAGCAGTTGGAGAATGGAATATATTTTTAAAAAGTTAAAAAATATATATAGTGTAATGGGTATTAAAGACCATATCCGTCTCCTATGCACAGCCTGGAGAGGTCCTTGCCTGCTTCTCCAGACAGGGTGCTGAGAGCTAGACAGGGAAGTGCTACCATCCATGCTGACTATGAGACCAAATACTTCAAACCTTTAACTCTTCACACTGGAGCACAGGCAGCACTCTGGGAATCACAATGGTTCAGGTACTTAGCACATCTTGCTCAAACTGCAGAACATACATAATACAACCAAGCTCTGGTAAAAGCCATTTCATGAGTAAATCTCAAAACATCCTGCACAAGTTGTCAATATATTTTATCTTATTTCTCAGGAGGAGAAATGGAAGCAGAGGCATAAAATGGCTCTTCGCTTCCAAACGTTTAACCCCTCCCTACACTGTCATCTCATCAGAAAGGAGGACTTTTGTGCTGCTTCTCAGTCCCTGCCTGCTTCTGCTGCCTTCCCCTCTGCCTACTTCTACTGTCCTTTTGCAGGAGGCACAAGCCAGGCGCTGCAACCTCCAAACATACATGTAGCAACTTGGAACATCTCCACGAAGAAGATGCTTAAGTTCAGACTCAACACCAAGCCAAGCACCTTGTTAGTTAGAGATAACATGGAGAGAGCAAGAGGAAAATACATACACAGACACCATGTCCAGTGCTGCTTACCTCGATTGTGGGGTCATATTCATCAACAAAATGATTCTGAATGAGCTGTATCGTCAAAGCACTCTTCCCAACGCCACCAGCTCCCACCACCACCAGCTTATATTCAGTCATCTTCCAGCCGACCCCAGCTCAGAAATTCCAGAAGCACCACCACCTGCAAGAAGAAATACAGCCACCGCATTAGGAGAGGTTCCCCCACCCCCAACCACTGCCAGCTCTGCAGGTGGGGCTGAGCAGTCAGCTCCCCTTTTCTGCCAGAAAAGGCAGAAATCTGCAAAGCACAGCCTTATTCCTCAGGTACTGAGCATTCCCAGTGTTTTCTGTACAGCCCAGGAGTACCCAAATACTGTGAGGTAGAGAAACTGAGGTCTGGGATCCAGCACATTGTAATGCAGAGACACTAAATTCCGCAAGGCAGAGGTGAAGGTATATACCTCTTAAGGTTTTAACAGTTCTTTCAAACTGCATGACTTTGGTAGCGATTGAGGATGGGACAAGGTAAACCCACTTCACTGCTATTCTGGATGGCAAATTGCCACTTCTCACTCCTTGGGGTGAAAATCAACAAGCCACCACCAGTGATGTAACCTGCTTATGAAAGTGTCCATGAAGTTGCCACTGCAGGGTATTCTGCTTCAGGACCACTCTGATGCCTCATCTCAAGCTTGTGGACATACCACCCTGGCAAACCCGGCCTGGGAACTGGGAGATGGTGGGATGGCCATGTGCCCCAAGGATCATGAGCTTTCTTGCCTTCTTCCCACCCAGCACAATGACTATCCTGGGAATCTAGCCAGAGAAAGTTATACCTATTTCAGTCTGTTACCCTGTACCATGCCTCTAGGATCCACTGTCTTTCTTTTGCTTTTATGGTCTGATGCTCTGGGGTCTCAAACATGAGATAACCTCACCTAAAACCACGAAACTTGGTCTAGACATTCTGCACACAACTGCAACATGCAGAGTTATTTAACCTAATACTCTCTGCTAGTAATGAAGCTAACTTTAAAATGTGCAAAATAATTCATCAAATTGAACACAAAACTGTTTATCCTGGGATAAGTTGCAGTCCTTCAGTCTGATGGTCTGAATGCAAACTTCACAGGTACTCTGAGCAAACCTCGAGAGGGCAAGCGCTTCTGACAAGAAAACAAAGGTACAGGCTGTGCAAATAAAAAGTGAAACCTAAAGCAACCAATTTGAGAGGTCTGGTTTCCCAGAAGTGCTCAGCACTTCCTCCAATTTGCCTTTTCTGAAGCTGGCAATCCAAAGATTTGGAAGCCTTGGCAAATGTAGTTTTGTTACCAATGCCCATGGGATCAGAGAAGTTGTCACATCCCCTCCCCCCCCACAGCCCCTGCAAATACGCTGTTAGTTCCATGCCTTCACCTTCAAGGCTGCATTAAACCTCAAACCACAGGGCAGGTTTAAGGTACATCCACATCCTTTGCCCATCCTCCAGCTAATGATGCCTCCCACTGTGCTGGCCACTGCAAGAGGGAGGATGACTAAAGAAGGGGCACCCCTGCTCCCACAAGATGAAGTTAGCATGCCCCACAGGGGAGCAAGAGATGCTATCATGGGAAGTCCTAATTGGGAATGATGATCAGGATGAGAAAACTATGCTTCTGCAGTACCCTGCGCTTGCCATGGCCCCTCAGTAGAAGAAAATTCAACCCGCCACACCCCCTTTAAATTTCTGCTCAACTCCGCTGATAAAGAGGAACTTAAGTCAGGAAGATTACAAAACCCTGAAGGTCTAACTAGAAATCCACACTCATTGCACTGCAACCCCAGAGTCAGATACTCATCTGCAGCCATCTTCTGCAAGCTCTGGGGAAGCCACCCAAAATGCAGTGGGTAGCGGGAAGATGAGCTCACAGTTCCCCTGGCCAGTTGCCATTTGACAGAGCCTGCATCATCACACAGGGATTAGACAAACCTTACCAACACATTTAAATCGCTCCACTCTCATCCCTGGGCTCACCAGCTCCGCTCCTGAAACCCTGGAAGCTGGTACAAACAATGCCAGCAAAGGCCCTTTTTAGATCCAGTCTGCAAGTGATGCTTTTGCTAATGCAGCAAACAACTAATGGAAAGGAGGCCAGAACTTTCTGCTTTCAATCCCCACCTGACTGCAACCTTAAACCACTCAGACAGTTCAATCACCCACTCAAGCCGGGAGCAGTCAGACACAACCGCCTCCTGCCAAAGCCCTTTTCTCAGCTGCTGTCTCTGTAGCCAGAATGTAAATAAAGCTCATGCCCTTCTCAGCAAGCAGGATCCTGAAGGGAGGGCAGGGTAGAAGCTGCAAAAGAGGAACCAGAGCACAAACAAGATGCCAAGCAGGACCTCTGGTTGCTGTGCCATTCTTCACTCCTGGAGAAGCTGAAGGTTGCTAAACACAGAGGAAAAGTAAGGGAAATAAGGTGCAAATAACGTGATACCCTAGGTCCATACCCAAAAGTGCTACTGCTTCCCAGAAAAGTCCGGTTTTCCTCTGTTCTGGCTACAAGGAAGAGATGCAGGTTAAAAGCAAAGCTACAAGAGACAATCTAAGTGATCGTACTAATTGTACACACATTGCTCTGCACCACTAATGTGCATGTTCACATATATGAGCTTCTCGCATACACTGCATCTCAGGGACAAGAGAGATCCCCACCCCAGGCCTCTTATCTCTCTCAGACAGGAAAATACAATTACCATAAGGGACTGTGACAGACTATAATAGGGACAGAGGAGCAAATGCCAACTGCCCCTCTCCATCCACACTGCTGGCCAGGAGGGAATCGCTCCGGCAACAGAACAGCTTCACAGCTGAACACAGAGGGTTCTTGAGGGTCTGAAGAAACTCTGCACCCAGCTCTCATCTCTAAGAGGGGATCACTTCATGGACATCACACCAGTGAAAGGCACTGCTTGGCCTGTTACTTCAGAAGGCCCCCAGTCCACAGCTCCACCAGCCTCCTGGTCCGCACTGCAACAGGAGGTGGGTGCTGAGATGGTCAGACATAGGTCTTCTCCTGCTCTGGACCCCAGCTGAGCTACTGAGCTCCACTGCACAGCAGACAGGCAACCACATATCAGCAGGCCCTGCACATCACTGCCCCATCCCAGAGCTTTGAATTCTGACTCCGCTGGAGAAACACAAATCTACAGCTCCCTGCTCCACACCCACCCAAGAGGTAGGGAAAATGAGAGGGTTGAAAAAGCTATTGCTCCCCACCACTCACAGCCAGTACATGAGCAACTGACATTAAAAAACTCTGTAGTGCTGGTGTTTGCTCACTCACACTGTGACTAGAAGGTGCTCAAGCCTCAGCTTTCTCTTCACTGTTTTGCATGCCATCCTCACTCTGGCAATGGCAGGAGAAATTTTGCCGCTTGCAGAGTATGCTGAGTCAGTCCAGCTCACGAATCTCTGCAAAACATGTCCTAATGTAGAGCAAGAGTGTGGAGAATGATGGACAACTCTGGGCACAGCTGCCTGAATTAATGTGTGATAATTAATCAATGTTTAAATGGGCTCTTTTCCTTTCCCAAAGGATCCATGAGGCAAGCTTGTCACACGGAGCACGCAGACCCAACTGCTCGACAGAGCACATGCAAATGCCACAGAAAAATAAGCCTGGCCAAAGGTTGTAGGGAAAGCAGCGATTACCTGCAGCCAAGTGTTGTTATAGTTGGGCAGTTGGTCTCTTCCCTAAGTTGACCTTATCAACACCATCTCATAGCTGCCCATTGTGTTCTTTGCTCCCCAACATTGGAAAAGCACGGATGCTTATCAGTGCACGCACAAGTTCCAATGCAGGGGTGGCTATTCCTCAATGCCATCTGAGCATCACCACCACCACCGTTCAAGAAAGAGTCATCCCAAGGACCATGTTTTTGGCTCTCCTACACAACAAAGTCAGGGAAGAGAGTAAGGCTCCTGCCAAAAAGATGACAAGATACCACAAGTTTTCATGCTCAGTCTGGGGAAACACTGGATGGAGGTTTATAGTCTGTTGGTTGTTGTAAAAGCTGCTCCTGATTTGAGGATTTCTAGAGGAGGATAAACAAGAGTTTCTATTTGTCAGCGGCTAACAGAGAGCCTAGAAAGAGCTGACCACAAAATAACAGAGGGAAACACAAATGCACAGCCCCTTACAGTCCCATGCTGAGCACAAACAGCACTTCTTCCATCCTCTGCAAGCTCTTCAGGATCTGAAAGCCTGGCCCAGATCACCGTCTGTTGTGTTCCCTCCCTATCCAAATCTATCACCTCTGCACCCCTGGCAAAAGCTGCACAGGGCTGTCAAACAAATAGCTAAGTGAGACAAGCAAAGAGGAAAGTCGCTGAGGAGCACTGTCTGGAAAAAGAAGGTTTGGGATCCATGTGCCAAGCCAACAGCCCCACCATGGAGCCAGAGCTACTGCTACTGTATTTCCTGACCTCGTGGATTTTCTCCCATTGCAAGAGGACCCTGGCTCCCATTCAAAGCTGTCTAGGAAAGCCTCATCAAGTGCTTCCACCTGGCAGCAGCAGCCACTCCCAGCCCAACAGCTGGAGCCATGCAGCTCTAGCAAACAAGAAACACTTGCCAGCCTTGTGTAGGAAACCTGGAGAGCAAGTGCCCAGCCCCAGTGGGCACCAGCATCCTACCTTTGTCTTGCAGGAGAGGATGAAGGTATAGATGAGAGCAGAAGGCACATCTCTATCTTTTCCCCCTACCTGTGCATGACAGGCAACGTTGGATGCTTTGCCCACAGAAGCAAGGGCTGAGACATTTGGCGTAAGCTTTCGTGGGGCTAACACCTAAAGCTGGTGTAGGCATCAAGGTTACAGGTGCTATCTAGAGATCCAACTCTGTCCTGCAAAGAACAACCCAACATTCGTCACAGTCTCTCTTCTCCAGCACAGAGCTTCCTCTGCAGGGGGAATGGTGGTTTTGGGCACCTGACTGAAATCTCCAGAAACTCACTCAGCAGAAGCAGAGGTGAAGAACTCAAAGGATTTGGCCCCATTAGTACATTACATCACACCACCACAGTTACAAGAAAAGCTCAGGTGTCAAGTGATCACATATAACAATCTTCTCTTACAAATCAGCCTATCCAATGCTTCACTTCAATTTACTTGTTGCTTTTTAAATTAACAAGTTGGGGTGCAAATCTAACCTGAAGTGCTTGGCTGTTGCCTTGCTGGCTGTGTACCTGCAAACTCAGACAATACAATCCACTGATGAGAAAAAGAGAGGGATGCCAAAGATGGAATAATACTCACTAATGGGGGCCCTGCTATGGAGAAAAGACTTGGAGATAACGTCTTCTATTAGGGAAAAAAAAAGAAAAAAGTCTAAGAGGAACAGAATTATTTCTTCCATCTTCTGCAAGCTCTTCAAGACCTGAAGGAAGAGGCAGCCTGTCCCAAAAGACTCAGCACAAAATGTATTGTTCCCAAGATAAAAAAGAAAAGATCTAAGGAATGACATCTTGCGGGGTCTCAAAACATAGGCATGCATTCAAGAAGAAACCTAGGAGGAAGAATAGTAGAAAGCTGCAGGCAGGTTTGAAGTACAGGCAGATCTGGTAGAGACGGATTGCCTCTCCACAGCAGTCATAAACATGTTCCAGCAACAAAGTTCTTTGCACATGGTCTTGAATGGACATGGACAGGTCCTTGCACCAGGCCCAGCCCTTGCAGTTTCTAGCTGAAAGACCTCTGGCAACACAACCCCTCTGCCAGAGACTACGCAGCCACAAAAGTCTTACAAAGTCCCTGCTCGTCTTCCCTCTCCAGAAGAAATGGAAAGACAAATGAAAACAAGTTAGCACCATCACCTCACCAAAGCTGCTACCTGTTTTCTGTTCCCTAGTTTCTGCTTCAGCTGTCTGCTAGTTGAGTAAAAGACAAAGCTGTAGAATCACTGGCTGTTAGCAGTAAGCAGGTCCAGCTATGCTGTTCTTGCTTTCCCTCTCAAATAATAAATATTCTTAATGAAGTTCGTTTTTGTCAGCTTAGTCTAAGAAAAATAAGTGGTAGACAGCTATATCTAAACCACCCAAAAGAGCAACCAAACTACACGAGTCAGTAACACAATAAAACCAAAGAACAAACCAACTAACTGAGAGCCTTCCCTCTAGATGAAGAGATTTTCTCACCAGCCAATACAGGCCACCAAAATTACTACATTCCAAATAAAGATTAGCAGGCCCCTTACCTCAAGAGCTTATAAACCAGAACTGCTCATGCCCACATCTCTAGCATCATGAACATGGCATGGGGAGTAGCATATCATCACAAAACTCTGGCAGGTGTTGGGATGTGCCTGTGAATCACAGAGAGATCTTTACTTCCCACCATCGCCACTCTTTCCTTCTCCCCGACAGCAAGGAACTCATCCCACCATAGTCCCTGCAGAAAAAAAAATCTTCCAAATTAACTTCCACAGAAAGAAAGCATGCTGCTCTGCAGGTCACTTGCTGCCAGTCCATGGCAAGGTCTGAAGGAGACTGGCAAGCAAGTGACACAACCCACCCCACTGCTGAACACAGACACTTAAAAACACAAGCAGGTGGAAGAAACCACCTGGGCTAGCACCCAAGTCACTAGCTGAAAACGCCAGTTGTCACCATCTGGCAGGGCCAGTGGTGCAAAGAAACCAAAGACTGTTTTCAAATTATGCCCGCGATTTGTGATCTAACATTTAAGTGCTGTTTGAGACTCTAGATGAGCAACAGTAGCCTATGTAAAGAAAGAGGAGATTGGAATTTTGCCTGAAAGCCTGGTAAAGGTGGATGCACGAAGGCATGAACACACCACAAAGCAGGCTAGAACAACAGCAGACAACTAATAAATAAAACCTCAACTCTTATCGTGCAGTCAGGACTGAGGACCTAGTGTTGACTCTGCCAACACATATGGGAAAGTGGTGTGGGGGAGGAAAAGCTCTCACAGCCAAGATGCAGAAGACTGCAAACTGCAAGGGCTCCTCCACTTTCATCTTCTCTTCAGCCTCCCAGGGCCAAGCACGTGGCTCAGAGGCAGATGCTTCCCTGCCTGGGCTGGCAGCTCTCCACCTCACCCTGGAAAAGATCAGACCTCCCAGCCTTTTTCATAAAAACAAATGAAGAATATACTCTGTGCAATGGAGAGACCAAGGTGGAGCTCAAGAGAAAAGGTAGCTTTTAACCTTCCTTTGCATTAAAATACCATCTATAAACATAAATGGGATGGATGAAAGGCAGCATGATGTACCTTGAGCAAATGAAGAGATGGGCAGGTACCCAGGGAAGTTTAACACACACACACGCATTACAGACAATAACACCTGTAACAGCTAAAATTAGTGGTAGGCAACCAGAAACACAGGCTCTGAGCGATCTCTTGCCTTGCTAGACTTGGTACCAAACTGTATTAATGTTCCTACAGTATATAAAGTGCAATGAAATAGAAACTTGGATCAGATGAATATGTAGCAGCAGTGTAAGCAGATCTCGAATAACAGCTGTTAACAGGGACAGAGAACACCAGGCTTTGGGGCAAAGGCTGAACTGCTGGCCATGCGTGAACGGGAACACCATCCTCCGCATTGTAAAGACAGGAAGGGGGATGGATACAAGCCAAAGGACGGGCCCAGAGTCATCAACGCATGGTAAAGCTGGGAACTAAATTCAGGCAATGTGACTTCCCATCTAGGGTCTTCACAAGAGACAAAAATATCCCAACAGAGGTTTTGGATGGGAAAGCTGCTGGTCTCCAGCTGGGTCTTAGAGTCAGGCTGTCAGAGCTGACAGCTCCCCCTCAGCCCAGCTTCCCTGGTTCTCCCCATAAGACTTCTATCCTTCTCCCCTTCCCCATCCTTCTTCTTGTTCCTCTCAAACAACTGCTGACAGGGAAAAAATAGAAAGTTGGTGTCACAAAACACATTCATTTTCACTCAGAAACTGTAATGGAAACAGGTCTGGCTGTTCAGCTTCCTGCTTCCTTTAAATCCTAACACCTATGTATTTTTTGCAGCAAATAAACAGATAAAGAAATAAGGTAGTTGTAACTGGGAAGTTTCAAGAACTGTTTTGATAATGTTTTTAGTTTTTAAGACTTTTCTTTTAACATTTAATGGAGAAGAGACTTTTTAAAGGCCGGTTTTTGGAGTAAAATGTTATTACAAAAATATTGGTAAGCACTGGTCTCCAGGAATTAAATGGTGCACGCAGCTCACATCCTATCCCACTATAGTTCCTACAGCAGAAAGGTCCAGACAGTGAGCCAGGTCCTTTTGGATCAGGTGGAAGAAGGTGGAGGCTGTTGGCCAGCAGCAGAAGAGCAGACAAATGAGTATCTTGAGACGCGAGGAGCCCCTGTAGCACTCACCTGCTGGATAGCTAGCCAGCCCCACAGAGAAATAGGGTCCCCTTATCTGCAGATGGCTCAAGTCCCACTAGAAGGAAGAGAAACACAGAGGAGGAGTGAGAAGCATCCCTCTCTGTAGGAACAGCCAGCTCTGGCTGAGTTGGACTCAGACAGGTGTATCTTGGGGATACCCTTTGGTTAGCACCCAACCTGGCTGCCTCAGCTCCCCTGGGACAGCACCTAGGATCTTGTACTGGGAGGGGAAAAATAGAGACAATCCTTACCATCCTCTCCCACACATGATATATGAGAGGCCACTAATCATATCCTCCAAAGTTTTATCTTTTCCAGGCAAAGGTGGTACAGCATCTGTTTTGCTTCCCTTTCATTTTTCAAGACAGAGGGTAGAACAGCACAGTTACAATAGTGTCATCTGCAGGCTAGTGGTGGGTGATGGACAATCCATCTTGGGATTCAGGAAGATGACTGAATTTTCTTCTTGCCTTTCTATCCCCCACAGGACACTGACAAAAAGCTGCTCGTACAGCTCATTCAAAGGAACAGCTTGCGTGACCCCAAACAGCTAAAATCAGATACTTGTCGAGTGTCTCCTTTATTAGTAAGACATTTAATTTAAATGATCAAATAGAATGATCATCCTTCTGCATTCATTTAGTCTTTGCAGGCACACAATTTTACTAGCAGAGAAGGGATGAAGGGGAAGAAGACATACAGCAAAAAAAGCAAACCTGCAGAGCTCACTTTAGTAAATCTGGGAGCTGGGTGAATACGCATTAGAAAAACCAAGGGGCAGGGCATCTTAGGAAGCCAACAAGAAGGGGGCAGCGGAAAGAGGAGATAAAAGGAAGTGAGCAGACACCTGCTGCTAGGACCCTGTCCCTGTCTCCTTCCCACCTGGACCCATTATTACCAGGCTGACACAATGCTGCTGCAAGCATGAATATGCATTGGTCACTATGCAGCAGATATTCAGGGGCACGCTGTTGATTTATTGATCCAGCAGCTGCAGTGTCAGCCAGCTGCAACCTAGAGCAATGGCAACACTGAGCATGGCTGGCAGAGAGGTCTGGAAAAGATCTCCAAACCCAGCCCTTTGGTAGCCAAGGTGAGTGAATTTGTCACAACCAGGTCTGAAGCCAGGCAGACATCCTCAACGCGCTGCGCGTGAAATACTGAGCAACCATCACACAACGGTGACAGAAAGAGAAGTCCAGAGGTTAAGGTGCAAGATTCAAGTCTCTATCAGCAGACTACGTACATGAAGTCTGGGTCCTGGATTACCCAAACCTTACTTTGCCACTCGTGGTAAACAGTACAATAGGATTGTTAATGTAATGCTCACGTCCCCTTCCTCCGCAGCAGTTTGGATTTTAAAAAAAAAAATAAATCCAAGCTATGTTGCTGTGGGTGGGTTATTTAAATATATCACTGTCACAGCACGGACCTGCTGAGAATAAGACTGAAGATGTACGGATTACAGCTCTCCATACTGAAAAGAGAGGACTCTCCCTCTTTTGGCTCTGGAGTGACAAAAGAACATTATTGCACAGGGTCTCATCCTGCCTGTCTTGCAAGCACCACAGCACAGACAGAGTTCATGTCCCTTTAAGTAGCTTCCATGCACGTTCAAACATTCCACCCCCGAGGAACACACTGCTGCAGATGAAGGAAATAGTAACTCCACCCTGCAATGAGGAACCCACAGCAATTAAGCGACTCGCTGATGGACAGACAGGAAACTTATGGTAAAGCCGGGAATTTCTGTTCCCTCACGTTTGAGCTTTTGCCACAGGACTGTGCTTCTCATCAATGGCTGTGGTTGATTATGCAGAGGACAGGAGCACAACGCCTACTCCATCACTCCATCGCAGCCCCCAGCAGCTGCTGGCAGACCTGCACAATCAGCAGAAAGGGGCGGGGTGTTTCCTTCCAGAGCTTCCTCAGGAGCCCGCAGCAATGACAACATGCAGGATTTCAGTGAGCTCACAGCCAGCATCCATAGGCACATTAGAGCTGAAAAGAAATCACGGAAAAACAAGACATCAACAGTGAAACCTGACAAACTGATTACAAATGCGTAAAGCCTCCTAGAGCAGCAGAGTGGTTGAGGTCCCTCTGAAAACGCCTAGAAGTTCGACACACCTACATCTTCTTGAAATCTGTCAACTGATCCCCTGTCCCTCAAGATATCCCTGGTAAAAGCAATGAGATGATCCAGGTCTGGCCATGGCACTGCACTTGACACAGAGATTAAGCTCCAGAACCCTGCCCTACCTCTTTGACTTAACTCGGGTGTTCCTCTACACAGACCAACAATTCATGAGCCTCATTTGGACCAGCATAACAGCACTGGCAAATGCTCCCTCCAGACACATTAACCAGATTTGCTTGTTTCTAGGGGGTACAGATAGGAAGCATACCGTGCCCTGAGTTTCAGGGAAAATAACTCACTGTGGAAAAGAATCACAGTGTTCATGAAGTGAATGGACAAAAAGATGCAAGGGAGCTGGGGCATGAGCTCCCAATGCAAAAAGAAAGAAGAAAATCTGCAAGTCTTCGCAGGTAGAAAGCCTCTATTAGGAGAAGTCAGCCCGCAGACCAGCATCTGCCTTGGCAGGTAACCACACACAGCTGGTACTTAAAATACCTACAGGTGTTCTTCAGCACCTGGTTTCCCCTGGGAATATACTGAGACTACACAAAGTACAGCCAAAATATCTGCAACTTGGGCTGGAATAATCATGGCCTGGTGAAAGCAAAACAAGGCAACAGGAGCCTGCAGGTGCTCTTCTAGATGAAGCATCCTTTTGTCAGGCATGACAATGCACCTCCATCACAGACCAATTCCTGCACAGCAAACTCCCCGGGCAAACCCCACACAGCAGCAAGAAAAGGTCACACAAATGGAAGGAAAAAAAATAAAGTGAAAGAAAGAAGGGATTTTCAAACTTTGACCTGTAGTGCACTGTAATTACTGTAACATAACTTCACCACAGCAGTGTAAGTGACAGCCAGGCATGAAAGATGTAGAGAATCCTCACAGCACCCAAAATCGTGTTTTACTCTTTCTAATGAAAATAATTTTTAAGATCTCATCCTGCCAGATGATCTACCAAAAAAAAACAAAACAAAAACAACAACAAAAGAAACACAACATGGGGAGGGGGATCCTATGTCAAAGTTTCCACTTCACAGAACTTCTTTTCAACTCTGGTTGTCCCTACTGTCAGTAAAACAGTCAAATATTTATCTTCTGAAGCCACTTCCCTAACACCTTGCAGCAATGAGGTCCCCAAGCTTTTTCACCAGGCTTGTATATACAGCTTCCCATTTTCTTTCCCAGCATCCAGCCATCTTTCTGATCCTGCTGCCCAGACACAACTTTGCAATGCTAGGGAAACACACATTGCAGATATTTAAAAAAAACACATCAGTATTCATTTGAGTTACTCTTGAACTTCATGAGGCACATACAAACAGTTCTAGCTTGAAAAAAACGTAGCCACAAAAGACAAACTTCTATCTTGAAAGCTGACTTCTCCTGACACTTCTACTAAGTCACCATACATGTGTAGTACAGGCAAGGTATAAGTTTTGGTTTTGTTGGTTTTTTGGTTTGGGTTTGGTTTTTTTTTAGTTTCCCTAAGGAAGGGAGAGGATTGCCCAAGCTGAGAAGTCAGGATCAAACACACAAGTCCCAAACCCAAGATCTGACCTCAAAGGACTATCTTAAGGAGAGAGTAAGAAGTAGTACAGTAAAATCACTAAAGCCAAGACAGTAAACATGGGCTGAGGGCCTCACTTGGTCTATTTTAATTTTCAGCCCTAGCCCACTTGGTACATTCATCCCTTTAAGTATCTTGAGGCAGTACCAAGGTAGATGAAGATCTCCTAGGAAAGAAAGGATTAAAAATACTCCTTCATTCAGTCAGGTAGGCACAGAAACTGCCTACAGAGCAGCTATAAAGGTTAGCAATCAACAAGTAGAAGGAAGGAGGTGACTGAGTTGTTTCCTCCTCCCTGGGGATCTCACTGTCATGAGGAATTGCACACAGTGCTAGTGGGCACTGGCACATGGGATCAAGGGCCGAGTGTCTTCCTAAGACTTTGTATGAAGAAGCAAAGCATCCCCCACTCCTTTCCCTACCATTGAAGCCTAAGGATGAACAGAGCCTCCCTAAGGAATTTCTGCAAGGAGAATGACAAAAATAAGACTGAACATGTTATATACTAGCCTGGGTTCATCCACCCTAGTGGAGGTACAGGCATCCGTTAGGCAACGCCTGGGGACCACAGCAGAAGAACTGCTGCAGCAAAAATCAAGCTGACACAGGATTCTTTGGCTTTGGTTTAAAATATGAATAAATAAATCTATCTACCAAACCCTGAACCTCCTTTCAGCCCACTGGGAAAAATCCAAGCATTTGCCTTCAATTCCCCAGCATATAATAATACAATTATATTATATTTTCTATGTGCTATTAGATTTGAGGGGGGTAGAATGATTTGTTACATGACCTACATCACACACGCTGGGAGCATTTCATGTTATCACACTTTACCATCAGTGCCCAGCCACCAGCAAACAATTCCTAACCTTTTATTCCATTGGTTATCACTGTGCTCAGCATCTGCCCTCACAAACACCAAAAACTGAAGAAATGAAACTGATATTTGAGATACACTTACTGGAAAAGGGGTTGAAAACTGGACCTCACAGCACTAAAACCTTCATACTACTATCTCTTGGGCTACAGCAAATACCACTAAAGAATCAGTGGTAGGGCACAGCTGTTGGAACAGAGGTGGGACGTGTACCAAGAGACCACAATCTACATGCTTATTCAGACCCCTTTTCACATGTTCAGACGGGTTTGTGGTTTTGGGGGTTTTTGGGGTTTTTTTTTTCAGTCTGCTACTGTAAATATAAATTGGAACAGCTATGAAGTTGTTGTTCAAGTGGTAGAAGCCTGGTCCTATGCATGGTATGGGGTTCCTGTCCAGTTCTGCTCACCCACAAAATTTGTCCATGGTGCCATTACTGACCATTCAAGACTGCAAGAGTCTGACTAATGATAAAATGTCACACAGCTGTTTGCAGGTTTTTCTTTCCCCCAATGGTTAGGAAAAAAAAAACCAGACAGGTGAAATGAACTGGCACTGTTAAAGACAATGATCCAGCCTAACCAGATGATGCAAACCTAGCTCTTGTCACCACACGGTCTGTTTTGTGAGGTTTGAGTTCGAGTCAGAAATTACTCATAACATATGAAAATGATCCCCCCTGAGGAGACAATCACTAGGAACAACTTCAGAAAGTCTTCACTTTTGAACAAGCAGCTCTTTCAGCTTTTTGCTGTGGTTTTCTTTTTACTTAAAGGGCAGAGAACCCAAGTGTCTACAGTTAGGGGCTCTACTTCATGGATCTGTTTCTCCTCAAATCCTCAGCAGGACAAAATTCTCCTTCCTTAGAAGAATAAATTCAGAGACTATGCATGTTTGGGGTTTTTGGGTTAGTTTTGTTTGTTTGGTATTTTACAGTCTTTTTAGTATTGTGAGATCTCAAACACGACCACGTGCTTTCACAGGAGGCTGGCTGAGAGTTAAGACACCATTGATATTTCAGAAAGAGGAGATGTGCTGATAAAGCCTCACTGCTTCATCTGACAGCAATGGAGCTCACTAGTACCTTTTCTCAGGGCTGCTGGGCACACACAGCAGTTTCTCACTCTTGGACATCATTCACACCTAACTGGAAATAAACTGCTGCTTGATTTCCCACTTAAATCCTCTTATTCTCAGAAAGAAACTCCCTGAAGACCAGGTGTGTCACTACAATGAACCTTCAAGGCCACAGTGTGGTGTAGTGGATAAAGTTCCTACACAGCAGAAAAAATAAAATGAAATTTAAAGAAAAAAATGGATCATATGTTTGTAAAAAGCTTTTTTAAAAACAGAGAAAGCCCAAGGAAAACCATCAACTTGCAAGTCAAACCAGACAATTTCAACCTGAAACACTACTTGAGCAAAAAGAGATGCTGCAGTGGTTTGTAGAGAGTATAAGAAGAGGAAAAATCATACTCCAACAGCAAAGAAAGCACTGAGCTCCAAAAGCTGGAGTTTGTCAACTTACCCCAAGAGTCCTTAAAAACTTGGGGTAAAAAGTTGTCTTATTCTAAACTAAATCCCTCCACTAGAGGCCAACTAGGACCAAGGATCTGGACTCAACCTCCTACCAATCACAAATATTTTTTCACCTCATATAACTACTCTTTTTCACATGCACATCTAACATAGGACAGAGAAGATGAAATACTCGCAGTGAAGAAAAGTGTATCTGAAGTTAATATTCCACACCCAAATGGAGATCTGCCATAAAGAAGCTATTCCAACTTGTGGTTGCCATTCCAAAGGCTTCATTTGCCCTTACTTCCAAAATTATTTGATCAGACTATGACAAGTCAAACATAGCTTAAATTAACAGTCAAAACTCTGACTAGATAAAAAATTTCATGTAGTCGGCCTTCCCTCATGCCCCCTTCCCCCCCCCCAAAAAAAAATTTCCACATGACTGCAAGGCCTGAAGATGACACTAACACGATCAGCCAAAAATCACTGTGAAACACAAGTCAATGGCCCAGGTTGAGTTTCATAGGGTTGCAACTCCTCCACAGCACCTTAAGCTTCTTTTATTCTACAGCACCAATCACTGCTCTTGAAGAGTTAAAAAAAAAAGTCAGTTCAGAGAGTACTCTGAAAAATATGATGAGCCACAGACTTCATGACGTTTCAAAGTTTTCCCACTGTACTTAAAGATGAAGTGTGCTCCCAGGTCTGAACTACATACCTTTTTTGGAATCTGTATGGAAATGGATGGAATTCACCCTCTAAAGGAGTCAATTTTCATCCAGTAGCTCAGGACATAATATGCATTAATATCTCCACAAGCTGCATCGGAAGAGCTGCACACTTCATACAGCCCTCTTGAAATAACACTGCCTTAGCTGAAGGAGATGAAGAAGAGAGATTTATTTGCAATGGACCAGGTTTAGATTCCTTTGAGAACTTCCCATGGTGTGAACTTTGCTGCTTTTGCATGATCTGAGTGATAACATGGAGCGAGGCAGGTCTAGCATCTATCAGTTGCCACTGAGCGAGTGTGGGAATGCGTCAGGGACGGAGGACCATGCCGATTGCCTGGGCTGGCATCCACTTCAATGTTGTAGGCTTAGTACTCCCAGCACTACAAATCACCTGTACCTTGCCTGCAGCAGCTGCCACACCAGTGGACAAAAGCTCCAACCACCTCTCCGAAACAGAATTTGCAGCAACATGCTGCTTCTTAAGTAAAAAAACCACAATGAGCTCATTTCAAAGCTAGTGAGGAACAACGGGAAGAGGGAAAAATCACATAGCATCACTTCCCCTTCTTTTTCTCATGCAGAGTTGGGAATCTTATATTAATTGCAAGCTTATATTAATTGCAAAGCATAACAACCTGAACAGACACCCTCCTTGGGCAACCATGGCCAATCCTGGGAAAATATCTGCACCTACAGGACGTGTGAGTTGTGCAACCATCAAAATATCAAGCAAGGTAAGGCAGGGACCTTTCACTAGGCTCTACAGAGACATGCTTGCAACTCCACAATGTTGACTCAGGCTGAGACATGTTCTTTCAATCTTCCCTCCTTCACATTAGCCTCCACAGGGGAAATATCAGCCAATTTCATGTCTAGTTTGAAGCCACTAAGACAGTATCTGCAGAGCTGAATCAGAAAGTGTAACAGCCTTTGGTGGAATACAGGAGGAAACTGGGGCTCCCTGAGATGAGAGTCATCTTCCCACCCTAAAGGTAAAATCTGAAGGAAGTCCTTGGTGCAACAAGGTCAGCTCTGCACTGGACATGATACACAACTTTATAGTATTGCACTATTTCCCACGCGAAAGGTTCGATATAGCCTTGTCTGCCTAGATATGGTTACACATGTGTGATATTAGGCAATTAGAGAAATTAATTACAAGGTCATATAGTTACAAAACCTTCATGACTGATGGATCCTGGGTTTTCTCACCAGCTTTCCAACATGCATACATGTGCCTGCTTCAAGCAGGAAAGCAAACAGCCAAGTGACATTGCTGCACATCTCCCAGAGATCTGTGGACTGTCTCCTGTTAACAAGGTAGTGAGTGTACTGTCAGTGGCAAAAGCTCACAGATAAAAGCACTATTTTGCCCAAGCGCATCCAACCAGCAGCAGGTTGGTACTAGCACAATCCTGCTCCTGCAGATGGGACTCAGGATGTTGCACGAGTTACAAAGCACAACAAGGTACTGCAGGTATTTTGCAAATCAAACATCTGTGTTAACATCCCTCCCTTTCCAACTTGCTTTTGCATCCTGGAAGGAGTAACAGAAGGAATTCCTTCAGGTGAGTAGGCAAAGCAGGCAGGCACTCGCTGTTCAGTGCCGCTGATGATGCACTTCTTCACCAGGCAAGAGGCTACATGCAGCAGAAAATGTCGAGAAGCTGTGCCATATACCTCTCTGCTGGGATGCTCTTCAAACATGGACACTATTTACTGTACCAAAGTTCAGAAGAGAAGGACAAGGAGAGCATCAGGGCAAAATGTATGCTGTGGGTCTTCACAAGGCCTTGATATACCCTCCTTCCTGAATTAAAGCCTCTTGAAGGTTTTCATATGCTCTGCTTTGCCTTCAGTCCCCTAGATGCATGAGCTGAATAGCAGAAAAGCTCGTGGTGGACATGTATAACTAAAAAAGAGAGGAGGGAGAGGTCAGACACCTCAGAAAGTGAGGAAAATATATAATGGAATAGAAGGTATATTGCAGTGCAGTATGTGTGCTTCCCACTTAGGGTCAGCCAGAAATATTTCCCCTAATAAAATCCCTGCTATTGCAAAATTTGAAGCGTCTGTGGTGCACACAATAGACTTCAAGGGAGTCTCCAGAGCTAACCACGATTTTACGAGTGCCTGAACTGATGGGAGTTATAGCATGAGTTTCCACAACAAACTAAAAGCGAGGTACAAAACTAACTGTGGTTTCCATCAGGGTCCTGGGATTTAATACTGACCAAACAAGCATGAGATGGAGGGCAGAACCTGGCACAGTATCCTCCCTTGACAAGCAGGTCTGCAATCAGCTGCCAGCAAAGGGACTCAAAGGCCGAGTTCAAGCTTTACAGGATCTTGCTGCAGACAGGTTTTTTTGCTTCTGAAACACCCACTGCACCACATTTCTGCCAGTGGGCTAGTTCTTCCCCAGCAAAAGACAGGATGGAACAAGTGCTTCAAATCAAACTGGAAACTCATCCCTTTAAGAAAATCCTCCCCAGACTACCAGGCTTTATTCCTTTCAGTGGGCTCAAATTTGTTTTTCCAGTTATTTCAAGAACAGCTCTGGGTCCTCTCTAAACTGCTCCCTGCAGACCACACCAGGGTCTTCAAAGCAACCATGAAGGTTCAGCTCAAGTAGGATACTAAACTACAGAAAATGGCTCCATCATCCCCAAAGCCCCATTACAGCACTGAATAGTACATCACTGTTAGAAAAAAAACTCTTTTTTTCCCCCCAACAGAGTTTTATCAAGCCTGAACACCTAGATGCACAGCCTTTGCAGAGGCATCAAAGGGCTCCCGCTGCTATCGCCTATTAATTCATGATATGACACCCCCAGGCCCTTGTCTCAGTTCCAGATTTAGAGGTCTCATGCCTTTCCCCACTGCAATACAACAGGACTGCTGTTTGGGCACACATATGAGGTCAGGAGCTCTTGAGTAGTATCCAAATAACACCTGACCTATGCTGGCAGCCGTTTGTATAAAAGGATGAAACACAGGCAAAACTACCCCATTCCTACCTAAGCTTTCTGCCTTCACTTAGCTAAAGAAGCCCTTTGGTCCAGAGATGGGACAGACTCAAAACTCTGTCCTAGCACCTTTGCTGCGAGCATACCCGAGAGGTGTTTTAACTCTTGCCTCCCAGTTGCTGTCTAGATGATATCCCTTCAGCTCTCAGTCAGCAAGGAACAAAAATGAAGGGTAGCTTCTTGAGCAAAGGAAGAGTCATAGGTTTAGCAAATGGGACAGCACACCACTAAGACACAGACAGACTATATTCAACACTGCCTTGCTCTCTTTTTATGCTACCCTAAACCTGCTCAGTGTCAAGGTGGGATTCATCTCACCCACAACGTGGCATCTCCATGACAGCCCATCATCCAGAGCCTCTCGATCAACAAGACGACACAGGCACAATCTGTCCAACCTGTTTCAGATATCTATCTGCATTAGGATGAGATGAAAGTGCTGCCTATGCAGGGGGACTCAGGGTAAGCGGCTGTGCTGTTAGATATCAACATCTGAATAGATGAATTGCATTCTGATGTTCCTCACCTTGCACTTAGCTTGCAAGCTTTTCCGATAGGGACTGACTCACACTGCACCTAACATGAAAGCACTTTGAGTCCCCAAGGCCCAAAGGTAACACTACACTTCAAGTAATGAATGAGAAGACCACGCCCTGAAGTATACTCCACCAAGAAAGCCTCACAACATTTTCAGTGTAACGATATTCCAAGTGGATAAAAGTAATTTTGGGGGGCTGGCTGAAGAGAAGGCAGGGTTCTAAGTCTTGACCCACCTCTGTGTCAGCAGGAGAAGAAAGGGAAATGTCCCAGCCACCAAACACTACGCTTCAAGAATGGCATTGTCTGCAGAGCCTGGAAGGCTCTTCATGCCAGTTTTCATGCCCATCACCAGAAGAGGCAGGGAGGGGTGCACATATGCATGCAGGAGGGCTGGAGCAAAAACACGGGAGAGGAAAGCATAGAGCGCACAGACAACACATTTATTCTAGCAGAGGGTCTTAGGATTTACAGACAAACCTTGAGGATTCTTCTCTCTTTCACAACTTCTGATACACAATCCCTTGGGAAAGGCAACGCTGGAGCTTAACGCAAACAAATGTGAAATGATGAGTCTAGAGTCAGGAAGCCAAAGCAGACGGCACATATGAAATGGAGTTGTCGTCCTGCTGGGCTGGCCAGGGGAGAGACTGAGCAGTTATTCTAAGATTTGTGAAGCCATCAGCCCTCATGTTACAGAAAATAAGAAAATTAAGCTCAGATAGGGATGGCAGGCAGAATAACTTCCCTGTCAACACAATGAATGAGCAATACGTTGTTACAAAGGGCCCTCAAATCAAATAGGGAAAAAAAAGAAACCATGGAAGAGATTGCATGACATTTATCCACAGTATGACTGAACTGAAGGGTTCAGAAAAAAATAAGTAGCTCAAATTAGCTCCTTTAAAGGGTGACTTACTGGTGGCAGCGCTCTTTTGTCCAGTCCAGTATAATATCGTCACCTAGTTTGCAGCTCCTGATTCAGGCTTTAAACATTATCTCTTTGCATCCTAATCCCAACCGGTGCTTGGTTCCCATTGCCCCTGCAGAGCTAGCTACGCTGAGGAAGTATGACTGGTAGTTGTTTACCTCCAAGCATCAGCTGCCAGTCACATCCCAGTTCCATAGCATGAGCTGTTTGATTTTTTGGATCTGTTTGGTTTTTTTTGGTAGTGGCTTTTTTTTTACCTTTTTCTCCTCCCCTAGGATTTACTTTGAAGTTGCTCTAAGCTGTGAATTGAATAAACTCATTCCAGATGCAGACTTTGAAATAAAGGAGATGAAAACCTGAACTGACCTGAGAGATGATCTACTGCCTGCCAGCCCATGGTCACTGCAGTCAACGCAGTTCAACCAACTTCAGCAGAATTTGAAGGAGACCTTTGTAACCCCGTTGCAATGCAATGGCAGGGCTTGCCAAAAACATGTACTTAGCATTCTCTGAAAAGGCCTAGCCCTCTGCTGGGCTCTCTACTTCCCACTTCATCACAAAGAGCACACTTCAGGAAAATCTCTTCATAAGAGCCGTAAACAGGGCTACAGAAGCAACTCCAGACCTGTCTTTTCAAACTCTACCTCAAAGATCCTCAAACTTGGGCAGGCTTTCCTTTGCCTTCTCAAAAGCGTCCTGCAACTGCCTTGTTTTCTCTTCAAAATGGTATAGATTGCAGGCCAGCTTTACACATTTCCATTCACACACATGGATTAGCAACTTCAATATCCAGCTAGCTGCTCTGGGCCTGTAGTCAGGGACTAGAAGGCATTGAAACCAGTGCTATAATCCTCCACATTTTCTTCAGCATCCATTTAATTTCTCAGGCTGGCCAGTATCAGAGGGTCTTACGCACCACCTACCTGGGAGAATCACCACTACCACCACCTTCCTTGTCAACACGTGCAAGGACTCATCAACAATTGCCCTGTTCAGAAGATACATAAGGGCTACAGCTCCATTAGAGTCGAAGGAAAAAAAGATGAACCTAAATTCCAGGAATTACACTCCTGCCTCTGCATCAGCAGTTTCATCTGAGCGGTCTCCCCCTTTACTCACCTCCTGTCCTGAATAGGTTTATCATCCACTCCACAGTTGCTCTGAGTTACCCCAGAGGTCACCATATTTCAGCAACAAATTAAACTGTCACAACACATTCCCTTCTATGCTGTTTTTTTAAACACATGAGCCCTGACTGCCAGGGAATTGTTTTGGAAAAATTAGATTAGGAGCCCCTGAAACTGCTTTGAGAAAAAGTAAAGGGTTTTTTTTCCCCTTGAGTTTTTTTTTTTTTTTTCAATCCTCAAAGACTCGGTCAATTAACTGCAACTTGTTTTTCACCCCAAAACATGTTTCAGTATGGGTGATCAAATGGAGATGGCTTGTTCTACAATCAACTGTCACCAACACAAATCAAGATCCTAAAGCCCTCTGATTTTTTAATCAATCCTCATCCAGAGGACTACAATATCTCTTTGCAATTGCCCTAATTTTCTTACTATTTTTTCCAACCCATACGAAGCCAACACACTCAGTCTTAACACAGGGTATCTACCCATTCCTGCAGACACAAGTCCCACTTACAGCCCAGAAGACTTAGATGGGAAAGACTGCTACTCCAGCCCTCCATTCACATCACGTTCAAGACCAGATACCTAAAACATTAGAACAGACAAGACAACCTTTTTGAAATTATGAAAGGAAACAAAATCCCACCTTCTCAGGGTTCACTGTAATGAGAATGCATTTTAATCATCATAAAAATCACATTAGCCACATGTCAACACAACCTTCAGACACTCAGTTATCAATAGGCTGGGGAAGCTGATCGTGCAATCAAAGCATCAGACTACGATGACAATTTCTGTTCTTAACTCTCCTGCAGGCTCCTCCTGTCAACATTCCTCAGTTCCCCAGATGTAAACCAAAAGGTCATAATAACACCTCTCCTTTCCTTGTCCAGTGTCTGCCCTGGCTATAGGCTCTGGTAGATAAATTGAGGTAGGGACACATTATCCACAAGCAGCAAGCGTGATTATACCTACCAGGAAAATGCTGGGAAAAAGCAAGAAAAAAAGAAAAACTCATAGGTTGACTCACTTTCCACAGCCAGCATTTGGCCTTTAGAGTGCTGTTTTTCACTTTCTTGCAGATATGAGGAGTAGCCAGGCCTGGACACTTCATAGGCTGGAAGGTGGGATGTAACCCACAGAAGAAGAGGAACAGCAAAAGTGTACACAGATGTAGAGGAAGTATTCTCTCTTACACATACAGATCAATGCATTCATCGTGGAAGGAATGTGGAGGAGAGGACACCTCGTCTGGTCCCTGATTATCAGGTCCAGTAGCTGTGGGGATCAGCTAACCAATTATTAAGCAAATGTTATTCAGCATCTAAAAGTCCTAACTTTCCTCCTTGCAAGACAACTGCCAAAATTCTTGCCTGGGATGGCAGATAGGAAATGAAAGAAAACCATGATAGTAGTTGCTGCAATCAGACACAAAAGGCCACTACCCTCCCACTTGTATCCTCATTGTGCCTGCTACAAAACAGGGAGAGAACTGCTCTCACTCCACCAAGGCGTTGTCTTATTAGACCCACAATGAAGGGCTGCTGGCATGGTCTACAGTCCCATAGCAGGAGGACTGAGGTGGGCTTAAGAAAACACTCTGCCTAGGATCAGCCCTAAGGTCCCATGGTTTGTGGTGGGAATCTGCAGTGGAATGCCCACAAAAAAACCCCACTTTGCTGCAGCTCTAAATAACCAGTGTCAATTATTTAAAAAACCCATGTGCTCCAAAGCACCTTCCATCCTCAGCCACCTATCACAAGTCAGCATGGTCAACAGGGAAACAGCGACATTGACAAGGCAGCCAGCTGGCGGACCTCCCAGTCCAAAGTCAACCGATTGTCACTGCATGTGCTCAACAGCCCCATGCAGACCATCTTCTGCACATCAAATCCAGGCTGAGCTCTACACAGTCCTACCTCCCTGCACAGTTTACAGTTCCGTCTTCTGGCTTTCCTTGAGTCTTGGTCAATATTACTAGAGGTCGTGGAATGACTTCAGTCTCTGAATGACCCACTGAGGGGTAGTATTTTCAGAAGACAATGCTTTTCACTCTTGAAAACATCTCTAATTAGGTGCCTGATATCTTCAGTCACTTATCCTTCGATATTTGGGTGCACTGGAGGGACAGGAACACAGAACTGATCTAGCACTGGACATGTCTGTGCCACTTCTGCAAGACACTCTCAAATATGTCCTGATGCTGCTTCTGTGGTGGCGTTCCGGGATGAATGCTATGACTTCTGTCCCTTCTGCACAAGAAACATGTACAATTGTACCTGATGCATCTTGCACAGGGATCAGCAAAGAGGTTCCCACCCTGCTCTGCATCAGACCCAGTGAGATCCTGCACAGGCCCCTGTGACCATGAGCCACAACAGCAAACAGCCTCCTTTCTTCTGTGGAAAAGCAGGAGCAGAAGTACTTTCCCACATCTAGGTCTGATTCTCATGCCTCTGTTTCCCACCTTTCAGCACAGTCATGGTGGTCACTTCTTTCCAGCAAGGGTGTGTTTGATAATGAATACCTTTATGTTTGGAAATTCATGGGGTCTACCAGGATAGCCACAGAGCTGTCAATTGAAACTGAGTGCAATAGGATGGAGAATGTACATCTGTACTTGTAGGAGCAGAGAGAGACCTAATCCTTACAGTCTCAAGTACAAGTTACAGTCACTATGTCTCCCAGCATAACAGTAAGGCAGAAAGCAGAGCAGGGATTTATGTGTGCTTCCTCATCCATCAGCACCTACACTGACTGACGGGAGGTCATACCACCAACTGGCAGAGTCATGTCCACCCCCTGCCCCATGTCCCAGCACGTACCCTCATGCTCCCTCCCACACCGGCAGAGCAAGAAGCCAGCACGCACCTGCCAAAGCAGGTCAGGGAGCAGACCACTTGCCCAAGGCTGCCTGCATAGAAAGCAGAACAAGCCCTCCATAAAAAGCACACTGGCCTCATACAGTATCATGCAAATCAGAAAAAGGCCAGGGGAAATAAGATCGGGAGAAACCTTTCATGACCAAAGTTACCTTATACAGTCATACATTCAGCCTCCGTACACAAGCCAGGGAGGCAAGGGGTGTGCATGCATACACATGCAAACAGGGAGGAGTTACCTACTGCTTTCACCAGCTTTTGCTAGGTCTGCATGCTACAAGAGTTGTGCCATTCACAGCAAGAGCCTAACACAGTGAGACCCAAAATGAGCCACGGCATTAACAGATCCGGATCTAAGGGGAGACAGTGGAAAAGTTAGTTACAGATTAGCATGCACACACAAGCCAGGGTCTGTCCCACATCTACTTTGAAGAAACAGAGACGTTTTCTTTATTTATAATACTCAATTACTGTTTTATCTATTAGTAATACCAACCAAAGCCTAGTTTCTCAAGTCCAGTCTTCTGTTTTTTCTGGAGGATGAATTCCAGTCCCACATGGAACACTAAGCTCCCTGACTTCTCATTCTTGCTCCAGCAAAGCAAGCTGCAGGGAAGAAGCATGGATGGTACAGTCACTACAGAAATACAGGAGGTGGTGCTATACCAGGAAAACCACTCTGGCTGCTGCAGTGACTAGCTGGGGTAGGACAAGGACAAAATGAATAATTTGCAGACTCCAATTTCATAAATTCAAGTTTATACTATACACTATAGTCAGAGCAGGCTGAACAGAGTTGGATGCAAGCCACAGAACTGCTGAAGAAAGCATGGGGCATCAGAGTAGACTCAACACCGATACTGAGGCAAGCCTGCATGATGGCAGGCTGCTACCCCAACAAACAGCTGACGGAGCACACACCTCAGCAAGCCTCTAAACAAGATCCTGACTTGCCTAGAGCACAAGGATTTGCTAGTAAGACTCTGAAGATTTTTCACCAGCCTGCTTTTCTCAGGGAAAAGCACTCCTGCTGCTGGCTACACGCACTCCAATTCTGCCTGGACCAGCAGGACGGCCAATGCTCCACCTTGCACAAATGCCTCCACTATGCCTTTCTCCACCAGTCTCCTCCTCACTTCTCCTCCTGCAGAGTCTTAGCCAGGGCAGCCTGGAGCAGACTCTACTGCACACACCTGCATTCCTTATTTCGGTCCTATTGTGAGAGACTGAAGAGTTAATGTAAATGTGTCTAACACTGTTGCAAAGATAGGCAAAGCTGCATAGTAATGCTTGAGGCAGATACTGTTAAATCATGATAAGCACAGGGAAGAGAACCTTGGAGGAGTCAGGGTGGCCTTGCCCAAAGCCTCCCACTTCGAGATGGTGACCTCAAAATGACCTCTACCTCATTATCAGCCAAATGCATATAACAGGTGATACCATACCTATGCAAATGAAGATTACCCATTAAGTGCTAGTTGCAACTTCCCATGTAGATGCCTACTGCTCCCCTATGGTCCCATGTAGGGACATACTTCACTGACAGACTGGGGAGAGGGGGTAGGTGCAGGGGCAAAAGAAGCGTCTCCCCAAGGAGTCTGTGCGCACGCTTGCCACAGGAGGACCCTCATCATGACCATAACATCATCATCATCACAGCCACTGTCGTGGAGATCCTGCATGGTGGTATCTATTTCTCTCTTTCCTTTCATTCTGATAAACGCTGTGATAGCTACACCACTACACTTTCACAATTCAGGTTATTGCTACCATAAATAAAACTTCTAATCAATCATTTGGAGCAATTTCACCTTTATTTAGACCGAGGGGATCATGGAACCACTATGATCCCCTGATTTTCCCTGTACAGGTCGTAACACCTACTTCCTGGCTTTTTAGATCTCACTCCTCCCCTTCTCCCAGTAGGAGGACATCCTCTTCATGTCACATGTCACAGCTTCTCCCTCACATCTTCTGTTTTCTCAAGGATGCTAAACAAGCAGAAGACACACAGGCACCTATGCAGAGACATCACAGCCATGTCTTTTTGTGTTCAGTCAAGTTACTACTCCCACACACACATCCAAACACAGCTCCACAAGCTCTTAAATTTAACTTACACACAAACATTCTGATCTATAATGGATTCAGCTATGCAGAAGGAAAAAAATCCACTTACAGTTCAGCCCACAGTGCTGTAATATGCAAGGACCTGGGCTGCCGCCACCCCTTCATTACCAGCGGCCCTCACCCAGGACATCCTACCCTTTTAGCAGATAGGCTGGATAGCTGCTGGGTCGGTATCACTCCTGAAGAAGAGATCCTGATGAGATAAAGCAACCAGCTCATCTAAGATCAGAGAGGAGGTCAGGACTCCTGGATTCATAGTCCTGCACTTTAACCACAAAAACACCTTTCAGCACAGAGATACACTGTTCCAAGAGCTCATGTTGCTGTCAGATGGGCATCATGGGCAGGTCATGCATTAAGACAGCAAGTACAGAAAGACTATTCCCTCTGCAGGTGTTCAGGCCATTTTGTATCATACATAGCAAGCTACAAAAACTGTATTCCAACAGCAGGAAGTTGATAATGAAGTTTTGCTATTACCAAAATGGTCATCAAACAGCGCTGGCCTCACATTAGAAAGGCTAAGAAATAGGTGGCAGCACACAGAAAAAGGATCACCTCGAAGCGTTTTCCTCTGAATATCTGTAATTATAAACCAAACAGCATGAGCTCCCCCCTCTCCCTCTGCAGTAAATAATTAACTGCAAATAATATTCATCTTGGCCCCATCCTCCTCAATCAATTTTGCTTCATGACAATGTGCTGCCTGGATTGCCTGCTCTGAGTGCACCCAAGCATTATCCAGAATATTTCACAAGACACAGAGAAGCAGTGTAGCTGTTAAATTCAGTACAGCAAAGACCTTTCCTGATGGGTGTGAGAGGGAATCATCACAAAAGTCCCAGTACTTAAAGCAGACAGCTATGACATACATGGCTTAGCTCCTTCACTGCAACAGCATCACTGCAACCATCAGCAGAGGTGAATCACGCATTCTGAGCGCTGCTAACACACTCTTCTGGATTGTCTGAGCTTTACTGCCAAGGCAAAGCAAATTTCCTCCATTGAAACACAAAGTTTTCTATTCCTTACATTATGAGAATATCCCCAAGTAGATTTCACCTGGGCAGGGAAGGGAGAGTCTTCTCTGTAACAGCATTCCCATGTTTAAGAGACTTTAATCTTTGAATATTAGATCCAAACTGAACATTGTCACTGCTCAGTCATGCACGATAACCTGTTTGTCTCTTGCTACTCACCCTCATCAACCTGACACTCAGACTCCAAAAGTAATAGGTAAGCCAGAAAACCTTCAAAGCACTCCTTTCTTCTGTCCTCCCGAAAGATACCTCCTGGATATAACTCCAGACAGAGAAAGGACAATGCCAGGAGGAAAGCAGGACTGCCCAGTGAGAGGCTGGTCTTGGTTAAGCAGCAGATGTAAGCAGGATCCATACAGATACACAATCAAACTACGTAAGGTCTGCCATTTGATCCTAGTTGTTTTCTTGATATACAAAGTCAAATTCACTTTTTAAAAAGGCATAAGGAGAGTATAAGGCAAAATGGGAGCTAGGAAAAAACTCCAGAACTGCCGGAACACCCTTCCTGCAACAGCCAGAAAACCCAAAGAGAGACAGAAAAACACTGCCACTGAGCAAACATCTTCATACTCACACACAGTTTTGGTTTAGTTTTATAGGCTAAAATGCACACCAGCTTTAGTTGAGCTGGCTACAAAGAGTTCAATAAAAATCCCCACCAGTAAGGTGGACGAAAATAAGGAAATTGGCTAATTTATACTCAAAAAGCATAGAAAGAGACGTGAAAGAAAGAGGTAGAAGAAGAAAAAAAATGAAAGGAAAATCGCAATAGAAAAGTGATAAAGAATAATACAGGAAAAGGAAAATCAATTGAAACAGATACTGAGGACAGTTCAGGAAAAAAAACATGAAAAAGTGGAATAAAAACTGGAAGGGAAAGATAAGAGGAACATGCCATGACAGAGCAGTTGAGTGGCAGCTGGCAAACAGATCACTTGTTTAGTCCCACCCATATTTGTCAAACAATTTATTTTAATAATACTCTTTTGACATCTTCAACCAGCTACAGAGCTGGTCAAACAGTTTCATAAATATATTATTAGTAGATTATTACAGGTAAAATTCAAATACATTCAACATTTTTATCTGCTGCTTAATAAGCTCTTACAAGTTCACACATCAAAAAAGTTAAAAGAGAAAACTGATAATAAATGACAGTTAGATAGAGTGCTCAGAGAACAATCATTTTGCTTTTCCTAGACTCACAAAAAGTACAGCAGCAAAATCCATTGTGAAAGACATTTCTACCTCGTCCCTTCACCACCTACCCACAAGTAATATCTCTCTACAGGTGGTACTTCATCTTGGGTTTTATTTTGTTGAATATTTCCCCCATATTCAATTTCTTTGCTCCACAAAGCTGTTTTATCTCAAGAAAACCTGAGGACCTCCAAGGGCAGCTTATCATAAAGGTAAATTTGGGGTGAAGCAGCAGCAGCAGGAGGGGCAGCAGCAGGTACTTGGAAGCAACCATTTATGTTCCTGAGCTGAGCTCTGTTCCTTTTAAAGGAAAGAGAAGTGAAGTGAAAGATGGCCACATGAACAAGTATGTCTTGGGACCTTTACTCTCACAGCGAAAGCTTCTGAAGTACCAGCAGCCTTTTCCAAACTTTCCTAGGAGAACCAGGCAGAAAAAAAAAAAAAAGGCAACCAGCTATTTTTTCAGTCTGTTTCCCCCCCTCCTACTCTGGCCCAACACACAGCAAGGAAGTCCCCTTGAGAGTCCTCAGCCCCCAAGATGAAATCACCAAGACAGACCAACTCCATGTATGCAGTGGCAGGTCTGCTAGGGAGCCCTGTGAAATTACACCAGACTCGATGAAGAAACTGCGGCTTTCTAGGCCAGCATCAGAGAAACACTGGAGGTGACTCCCACCACAGCTCTACCTTCGCCACCAATGATGGGAGCCAAGAGTCAAACTTGCTATAGGAGGGAACCACATCAAGGGTAACTCCTTGAGGCCAGAAAAGCGTCCCTCAGGTCTTAAGTTCCGTTTAAATATTACAGTGGTATCCCAAACTGAGATAATTATTGCTAAGTACAAGACCGTTTTTACGTAAATATGGAGGGTATTACCATACATATTTCTTTTAATTAAAAGGAGATGAAGTAAGAGGTTTACTGAGATGAAAGAAAAAGACACATTGACAGCTCCCACCCCAAAGCAGACTCTCCTGCAGCAATAACAGCCATCAGCCTCCAGACCCACCGAGGACACTAAACAAGGAATTCAATCAGCACCGGCCTCCTCGGCGGTGAAATGAAGGAACTGGTACATTATTAATCACACAGGGAAAACATTTAAGGAGAAGGAAAGGACCAGACACACATAGACTCAAAGTGATGGCTGTGTTACTTGGGTAAAATCACAAAAATCACCAGCTGCAAAATCAAAATACCTTGGAGCTCTGCAAGGATAAACACATTAGCAATTCTGATCAGAAGAAACCAACAACCATCAGCATCCACCGTATAACACCCTAGCAACTCTTCAGTTGAACCCACACAAAGCCTTATGTGCTTCGCTCCATTCAAAACCAGTTCCTGCTCCAACCCGCACAACCTACCCACCAACCAGACTAGGACAGATCGTGGCAAAGCTCAGAGTTTGCACCCCTTTCTGCATCTCAAAGACCTACCTAGAAGCAACTTTGCACGGCGCAGGCTGTGGAGGCGTGACTTAGGTCACCAAAACAGTCAACGGCTTGACCCGAGTCATTCCTGCTGCACCATCCTCCTGCTTCTAGCTGTCCCGGGCACTTCTGAAGCTGCTCCAGAATCTGCTAGTCCTCTCCTGTTCCTCATTGGCTCTGTTGTCTCCAGGCACGCTCGGCCGCTCAAGGCAACTGAAACCCATCCCCAGCCAGGACCCATATGGGCCTAGCAAGCCGCCAGGTGCACCTGCTCCCCCTCGGGACTGTCCTCCTGGCACCCCTGATGCTACACGAGCGGCAGGGCAGCAGCAGCCCCGCGGGGAAGGGAGGCGCTGCCAGCGGCGCACGGGAACCGACAGATCCAGCGCAGAGACGCGTGTCCCCGCACCCCCGTCACCCGCGCGCCCCCGCCGCACCTCCGCCCCGGCCCGGGCGCTGCCAGGACGCCGGTTTCTCCTCCGGGTCTCCCCTCCGACCGAGGCAGCCGGAGCAGAGCAGGCACCTGCTTCGGCAAAGGGCGGCGGGGCCGCTGCTCCCTCCCCCTCGGGAGCATCGCGGCGGCGAGGGGCCCAGGGAGGCGGGCGAGGGCGGCTGCAAAGTGGGGGGCGAGGAGAGAGAGAGAAGGGCTGGAGAGGGCTGCGGCTCGGGGACACGGAGGAGCAGGAGGGCGAGAGGCTGCGGGAGGAGGCGGGCAGGGACGGAGAACAAGCGGGGTGGCGGAGGGGGCGCGGAGCCCGGGGAGGAGGCGGCGGTCCCGGCGCGCCCAGGCGGGCAGGTGGGTCCGCGGCGCCGCCGCCGCCGGGGCGGGGCCCCCTCCCGCCGCCCCCGGGGCCCCCTCCCGCCGCCCCCGGGGCCGCCCCGCTAACAGGTGGCGGCGGGCGCCCCCCCGGCCCCGCGCGTTCCCGGCGGTCGCTCACCGGCTCGTCTGCCCCGCCGGGCGGGATACGCGTCCTGGGAAGCGGGGCGCGGAAGTTCAGAGCGGAAAAATGAGATCGTTTTCCTTCCGACGGAGGAAAAAAAAAAAAAACAACCCACAAAAACCAAAACACCCGAAGGCGGCGAGGCGCGGCGCCGCTCCTCCCCGCCCGGGGCCTCAGCCGCGCGCCGGCCCGGCGGCTCGGTGCGGTTCCCACCGCGGTGGTGGAGGCGCCCCCGCCGTGCCGCGCCCGCCCCGCATCAGCCCCGGCCGCCGGAGCGCTGCCCGCCGCGCCCGGACAATGTGCGTGCGGGGGCGCGCGCGCGGGAGCGCGCCCCGACGGCCCCGCCCCCGGCCCCGATTGGCCGCCGCTCCGCCCCGCCCGCCGGGGGCGCCGCCGCCGGGCCCGGGGCGGGGCGCGCCCCCTCCCCCCGGCGCCGCCGCTACCCGCCGCTACCCGCCGCTCGGGGCTGGGGCTCTGCTCCCCGCCCGCCGCGGGGCCTCCCCAGCGGCGCCCGCGGCCGCCGCCGCCGCCCCTGCCCGCGGGGCTCCCGGAGCCGCCTCCCCCGTGCCCGCCCCCCTGCCCGCGGGGCCGCCCGGTACGGCGGGGCTGGCGGCGGCAGGGCGGAGCCCGGCAGGTACCGCGGCGGGAGCGGCCGGGCAGCGGGAGCGGAGGCGACCGGGGAGCGGCGATTAGCGGCCGCTGTCCCCGGGGCAGCTCGCGGGCAGAACTCAGGGTGATACGTTTGGCTCCTGGAAATTCCTAGAAAAAATAGACGACTCCTAATTATTCAGGAGCGACTTAGGCAGGCGACAAAAGAAAAGGCAGTGGAGCTGGCTCGGTGTAAGAGACTTGGGTCCAGCGAGCCTTTGCGGCGGGCGCGCTCCGAGCACAGACGGGGGTGCGGGCGCGGTGGGAGCCGCGGGCCGCTCGGGTCCTTCCGAGGGGAAGCGCCGCCAACCCGGGGTCTGCAAACCGGGATGGACTCGGGCCTCGTCCCCTGTGTTCAGGCCCCCCGTCCCGTCACAGTGCGCCTGTCTTACGGGATATTTTCTACTGTTAGGCAGTGTGATTCCCCTGTTACTTTGGAGGTTGATAGTGGATTGCTTAGTCACCGTGTTACTCCGGAGCGTGCAGGAGTGATGAAGCCCTGGTGCGGAATATGATGCCAAATAAAGTATGCATTCCTGTTACTGGAAAAGCACTGTTCACTCTGACGTACGTTTCAAGCACACTGCCACAATTTCTTGTTTCCATTAGAGAAGTATCTAGCGATCTGAAAATGGATCTAGAAGCCATTGTTCTATATATAAAGAAGGCCCTGCAGAGCTTGTAGCAAGAGTAGATGAAGCGAGTTCCAAGGATACCTGTTGAGATAGCTGTGCAGGTTTTTTCAGGTCCCGCAGACATGTTGCACCAGCACAGACAAACCTGCCAGAGCCCTTGCTAAAAGCCCGCGTGCAAGCGTACAAGTCCAAACAAAAAGGCTGAAGCTTTAACCTACCTCGTGTGGGTTTTAACAAACCACGTCCCCCTTCCGTTTGCAGGGTGGGGAGTTTCGGATCGTAACACCTTGAAACTCTTGGCTTGCTTCTAACAAGCCTTCCTGATTCTGAATGACCTCTCAGTTCTCCACAGAAACAAGGACCACAGCTCACAGAAAGACAGCATCTCTCGTCAGCAAGCCAACAGCAGGAGCAGCAGCAGCACACACAAAGGTAGTGGGTTTCTTCACAGGCAGATACACGTACTCGGTGCACCGCCTCTTTGCACTACCTGTCTCATCTTGTTTTAGCTGTTTCTGTCAAGCAGGACGGGTATTGGAGCATGCAGAAATCTTGCTTTTTTAAGAACCCTGAAAGCAGGCTCGTATGTTTCAGTACCTAGGTGGCCCAGAAGAACTGGGCTGGGAGCAAGAACAAGGTAGGCAGTGTAATAGACACAACTGTGGGTGAACCTCGGTTTCAGGGTTTCCTTTGGGGATTCTCAGCAACCTACTAGAACCAAGAAACACCAGAAGATTGGACTGAAATTGTCTCTTTCTTGCTCGTTCTTCAGTGCCAAATCACATCAGCATATAAGGTGCCTGAGGACTACTTGTTTGCAGACTACTGGAAGATAGAGGCATAATCACCTATTGATGAGTCATAACCACACAATTGCTTACGGGTGATGACACAAACTTGCGAGGGTACAGAGAGTGATATAGCTTAAAGATGTCTTCTCCCCCTTTCTATTTATGGATAAAAACGCAAGATATTGGGACGAGATCCTCAGTTGCTGCAAAACAGCATGGCTCCATAGCTTTTGGCAAAGCTGGGCAGATTGAGTTTATAGACTGTTCTGTTTGTAGAAAGTCATTCTGCCTGGACAGATTCTTCCGTCTTTTCTCTAAACTTGAATTTAATTTTAGGAAAATGTCTGGCCTGTCTGAGGCCTCTGGAAGACAGAACCCTCTTTTTTTTAAAAAAATGGGGCATGCACTGCCATAGCAACAGCAGTGCAAATGCCGCTACAAGAATGTAGTTCAATGTGCTGACTACTCTGCTAACTCATCCCATGGTACCACCAGCTGGACTGGCAACAAACTCCTCCAGCTACACACCAGGCATCACTGCAGCCCCTATGCTCTACAGCAAACATGAAGATGGGCAAAGAGAAATGCGCAGCTTTCCAGAAATGCTGCCAGTGCTACTATCACAAGCCTTGCTTGACGGGAGAAGAAGCCTAGTGAACTACTGGGGCCAGTGGCATGAGGAGCAATAGAAAGGAAATGGAGAGAATCTCAGAAGATCCTTTCTGCCACAGTAATACCGCCAAAACAAAATCTGCAGTAGAGTTGAAAAGATGTTCTATCATTCCCATGCATGATTGTCTGCATCAAACTGTATGTAGCTTGCAAGTGGCGTGCATATCCCATCATGACTTCTTGTAATGGCACTCTAAATTCAGTCTGGGAAAGCATGTCACTGATTTTTGTAGGTTCTGTGAACCAAAAAAATAACTCCTTGATATTGTCCCCTCTGCAAGGGTAGTCATAGACAAGGATTAGCTCTTCTCTGTGTGACATACAAACTTATGCCAAGAGCTTGGTTAGCAATTGAATTCGTTCATTAGCTATAGATCAAGGCTATCCCTGACATTTTTGAAACATTAATTTTTTAGAGTTATTTCTACTAGCAACACCCAGGCAATGGCCAAGTTGAACTATTCTTTCTTTCCTCCTAAAAAAAACCAGAACCCATGAAAACTTATTCTTGTGATCATCAAAATAATCAGCAAAGTAAATAACAGTAATTTTTTAGCTTCACAAGGCTGTGTGCTTGAATACGCCCAGATATACATCATATATATTTTTATATACTGAAGGATATATCCGTTCTCAGCAGACAGAGAGGGTAGATTGGTGATATCAGTTGCTTTTGTTGTTATGAGTCTCCCATTACTTTGCCATATCTACAAGTTCACCCAGCTCTTAATTATGTTGACTAGTCCCTGATTCTTTCCATGGCTTTTGAGCTCTCCCTGCACACAGCTAGTCCATTTGCCTGAATGCATACTAGTGTCTGTGTAACTGAAATTTTCTTGAAGGCTGTATCACTGTACTCTCCTTGACATTGTCTCTGCAAGCATACTGAGAAAATCAGAGATCCCTGTGAATTTTACTTCCCCACAGCACCATATTCTTCATTATTTTTTAGTTTATTCCTCCTGTGGATACACCAGGCTCAAGAACCCTTTAAGTACTTTTTCCATGCTAGGATGTTTTTCTTGCTTATCCCTCCTGAGCTTAGAGGATGAGTATTATCCTGACAGAAAGCAAACTGATACCCAATTAACTTTTGAAATTTTGAGTTTTCTAGAGAATGCAAATTGTTTCCTTTTAATATCTGACAATGCAACACAAGTAACTTGTCATGGCAACCAGCTTATGAAACAGAAGAAAAATTATCATCATAAGGTGCCTTGTTGCTATAGCAAGGAAAGAAGCTGAGGCCTTATCCTTTTTGTTCACTGATTGGCCATGCATCATCTAGGTGGCAGAATCTGTCAGTAGGAGTTTATGTTAGATTCGGTGCAAGTCAGCTGTCTCATAGGCCCGTCTGATGCTTGAATCAAAACCGAAGCGCAGTTAGAAGCAAAGAAGGAAGTGTTCAGAAGAATTGAAACAAGGCTGGATTCTCAGAAACGCAAGGTCAAATCCACTTTCGCAGCAACCTTACGCAACTCTGTAGATGCCAGCAGAGGATGAAGCAGTTTCTTCTGAAATTAATTTGGCTTCCATTCTCTGACAGCCTCCATTCTTACACTCTCTGCCTTTTGTTTTCTGGGGGTTTTTTTTTGTGTTTTGGTGGGTTTTTTTAAGTGGAATAAATCTCTGTGGATATCAGTTTAGCCCTGGCCTGGCTAAATTTAAGCAGCTAAAACTGTGCAGTTGGACTCCCAAATATCTTTCCTTCTCCACCCTGAGGGAAAGGGGAGAGAGGAATGAGAGGAAAGAGGCTAGTGGGTTGGAAACTAAGACTACAGCTTTAATGAAATGATGATAAGAATAATGATGAATATAATTACAGAGTAATAATATATATGAGATCACGCCAGCACCACCTGATGACCAGACATCACCACAAATTGTAGAGCAGACACAAGGGAATGGGCAAGCTAGGAGAGAGCTGAGCTCCAGAACTGGATTCAGGAATACATGGAGTGGGAATCAGGCGTAGTCAGACAGACGAGGTCCTTACTGGATGTCAGCTATCGAAGAAGAGAGTGAGACCCTTGTGTTCTCTCAATTTCATACCAAATACGACAGATATGGAATGGAATACTCTGTTGGTCAGTTCGGGGTCACCCGCCCTATTTGCCCTTCCTTCCAGGTGCCAGCTCGAGGCTGGCCTTGATTGTTCTAGGAATAAGCATTGCCCTTTTTGCATACCAATGCCCTGCATTATCACTTTTAGAGAAGAACACTATCTCAAAAACATGCAGTAAGCTTTCAGAGGATGAAGTTACTTACAGCAACTGAGTTAGTCACAGAAATGGACTCTAATTTACCTCAAACTACAACAGTGGATCTCAGAGTATTTGGAGTTGGTTTGGACAGAGGATGAAATAGGCTCGCAGAGACTGTCTTCAAACCCATTCTCTTTACAGGGATACTTCTGGGAAGGCAGATTCACTGTTATGAAGCTTACTTGTGTTAGCGAGAATTTAGAAATGGCAAAGGGAATTGGCTAAGGGCAGAGAGGGGAAATCCTCGTAAGTATTGCTGTGGGAGGAAATCAAAACTGAGCTTTGTTAGCTCAGAGGAGGACAATTTTGAAAACTGTTCTATGTGCAAGTCATTGCAAAAGCCAGTGGAACTACCCTGTGCTTAAGACAGGCTTATTTGTGAATCTGGAGTGAGTCTAGGGTATACATAAAATGTTTGCTTTACTCATGAGCTGGAAAGGGTACTGTAAAGACTGACTCCTTTACTTGCCTTTGTTGTGTGTCGAACATTGTCTGAGTTTGGGGCTGCGTGCACATGAAGGGCTTTTCTCTGTCTCCTGGTTAACAATGAGAGGAGGAGGTGTAGAAGCAGGCACCATTCTTCCCCTCCCAGCCCTCACCTACTCACAGAGTATGGACTTGCTCTATAAATAGTGCCTGCCAAGAAGGTACAGTATATGTACCCACTACCCCATGGAATCAGCCTGAAGAAGTGCTGCTGTTTGACTTGCCTGAAGAACTACCAGACCACGTGTTCCTGAAGAAGCGCTGCTGAACCACTGTGCCCCACTGGAGTGGTGATACTTTTCCTTTTTCCCCCAGTTATTTTTCCCTCTTTCTCCATTGTATCTTACTGTACCTTCTTTTTTCTTGGCATTATGTTATATCAGATCAAATCTGAATTGTGTTGTAGTTTGTTTAGCAACCTTGGCTGTGCTCAAGGTATCAGATTGGGATCTATTTTTGCAACTTTGAGAAGTTGTGACTCCATTTCACCCATTTCGTGATTTTGGTTGTGACCAAAACAAATACTGCATTTGAATTTACCCTGGGAGATTTGTTGGTCTCTGGTTTGCTGGGCAGGTATCAAAAGAACCCTTTTTACCCTCCCTCCTCTGTTCAAGTCAGGGTGGGCCCTAACACTACTGGTGCCAGGTGCAGGCGTAACAGATGCCTTCTGCAGGATGGTCTTGAAAAGCGGAAGAAAACCTCAAAGTTTCTTAATTCCCTAAGCTATTGATACAAGCCACAAGTAACACATCTCCAACAGCAGGGTGGAATGAAGTGCATTCTCTCCCTTTCCCTTTTCAAAACACTGTCTCCAGTTAAAGTATAGACTGTTGGTAGAGTGGTATCAGGCTTGAGAAACAGTGGCTGGCCTTCTGAGCTGCCTGGGGGCTTAACTGAATTTACAGGTAAAGTTACTGTGACTCATGGACAATCTTCTTGTAGCTTCCTGGTGAGGCTGTAGAGAAAATACGGCTAGATCACAAGCCCTGACAATAGCAGAACTTGGAAAACAGCCTTTGAGAGAAGCTCTTAATGTATCAGATAGATCTGTCTGGAGATGGGAAGCTAGAGTTTACTCCCAGCAATGAATTGTTATACTGTGAGTGACTGACTATGAAAAGACTACAGGGAAAATCTAAGTCTTCTGCAGCACAAAGAAACCAAGAGATAAATGAAAGTCATTGATTACAAAGAAACTGTGCTAAAGCTATTCAACAGAAATTACACAGTCTCCTAGAGACTGGGAAAAGTCTGTGGGCTAGTCCTTCCTGATTATACCAACAGAGACACAAGACACATCACAACTGTAAAAATCTGCAAGCGTGTACCTTCAGCCCAAGGGCCTGGGACTCTCGGAGATACCTAAGATTTGGGAGTGGAAGTCCAACTGAGAGACCATACAGAGGAAAAAGAAGACTGGTCAGTCCTGGATTCACAGTGTTTTTTAAGATGGACACTGAACTAGAGAGATCTCCTGCAATAATCACTTAACAAAAAAAAACCCTCTGAATTAATCTACCTGCAGTCAATCCACAGAATCTTCATCTATATCATCCCCTCATTGCTTCAGATGACCTAGCCAGTGAGTGATCTCCACCAGTGAGTGGGACCACTTCATTTTTGATCCCTAAAACAATGTCATTAAGATTGGATTAAGTTCTACTAAACAGAGTGCCCAGGCCTCTTTGAACCAAACCATTTGGAACATTGCAAAAGATTATGGGTGAGCAGAGAAAAAACATCAGTCCTGGAGGGTTATCTGATCCAGGATGGGAACTCTCTCATCATGGATTTCCTTTTAGAAATAGGCAAGGAAAGCAGGCAGCACCTTGCCAGGTGCCTGGCCCAAGATCCACCAAACCTAGAGGAAGGAACATTTCGGTTGACTGGAATGAATTCTGCTGCTAGTGGATTTGATCAGTTATGAACCAAAACCAGAAGCTTGCACAGATGATATGCTCAGGAATCACAGAATGGACAAGTTTTGTAATCAGAGCTTGGAAGTGAAACGTGGTCTGTGTTCCATTGTTTAAAAATATAGACCACTCATTCCTTTTTTTCTATTAAAAAAACCCAACATAAATGCAGGCAAAAAAAACCCGACGTAATTCAAAGACTGGCCGTTTCCACTGAGTTGGTCTCCTTATAGAGACACCATAAGAATGAACAACAATCGTATCTCCCTGTACATGCTATGCAGTAATAGAAACATGAAGCCTTCACCTGAGTGGATGGTGGCATGTTTAGACTTCAGATTTTGCTGGTTGGAGGGAGAGATGAGATCTAGGTTAGACCTCTGAGACTGTATTCAAAAGCAGTTTTGCTTTCTAATACTGCCTAGTACTGCCTGCTAGTTTCAGTCTGATCTGAAGCATACTACCTCTACAGGAATTGTCCTGTTTGTTCCTCTGTGTGTTTGCTTAAGTCTTCAACAAATGTTCTTTTTTACTTGTGCTTTTTCCTGGGAGTTATAGCTGATCATGTGGTGGGTCTAGAGCCTGAGTTACTTAGAAATTACACTGATTCTTTCATGAAATGCCCTCACCTGACCAAGAGTGACCAGGGTTGGTAAGGTCCCATGTCTCCTTCTGCTCTCTGCTGAACCTGCCACTGTAGATCAGCAAGGGTCACATAGGGTGGGAGGTCTGGTAATGCAGAAATATGCAAGTTGGGAGCCACAGTGACTTTCTTGGCAGTGGTTTGCTGGCAAATGTACAGGAGCTTTTGTTAACTGTCAGCTTGAATTGAACGTCAGTCATTCCCTTGGAGCCTGATACTTGGATCACTGCACTCTGAGGAAGTTTTTTCCTCTGTGTTCATACAGCAGCAGCTCAGGTCTTTCGAAGCTGAAAGCATTATTTTTTTGTTAACAGACCTTCACAATATTTAGGCCTATGTGTGATTTTCATATTCAGATTCTACAGAAAAGTTTGAACAGTTTGCAGCTTGCATACTACCAGTTTCTTTATGGGACTGTTTGGATCACTTACTATGCTCTGGGTCATCTGTCACTTCTACTGGCAGAAGCCAGACTTCCAGGAATGGAAACTAGATGAGTCGCTAAGGGATGTCTTGTGGTCCCTGTCATTTCTGCATTCACTGATGTGCGACAGATTTATCTGTCTAGTTTAAGACCTCTCTGTACCAGATGAATTTGTAGTGAAATCTCAGACCATCTATTATGTTATTCTGGTGGAGACACTAAGACTATTCTTGCTCCTTTTGAAAGAATCTTCTTACTTCTTCATCAACTAATGCTTATTTTCTTTCCCTCAGCACTGAGGAACAATTGCTAAATGAATCTGTTTCTCACTGAAATTTCAAAGCAGTGCTATGCAGCGTGAGTCAGGAATGTGCATGTGGTAGAACTGGACAGAATTAAAGACACTTGTGTTCATCCAGTTAAACTACTTGTTTATTTTCCTTTGATTGATTTTTAATGTACTAGGTGCACATTATCTCTGCCATGCAGCCCTACTCCTCCTCAGACTCAAGCCACTGAGCCTTTTCTTCTCTTCCATCAAGCCCTTCATAAAATTCTGAGTTTTCTTCTGTACATAGCTGCCCTACACCTTGGTTCCCTTCTTTGTGAGCAAGTAAAGTTGATGCAAAGCAGTATTCACATGAAATGCATCTACCCTGCAGACTGGACAGGAGGATGGAATCAAGCCTTCCCACCATCTCTCTGCTTCTTGGTGCTCTTGAGTCTTGAGAGCATGTGCATGCTCTATTGTATGCAGCTTTAGCGAATCTTGCTTATCTAGACCCTTTCCATTATGGATAGCTGTTTTCCTCTGTGACAGCTTCTTCCTGATGCTCTTGTGGAACACTTCCAGCTCTTCCTTCATCGCTTTCAGTGAGTACCTAAAATACACACTGCTGTCTGTAGTAATGAAGTCCATAGGTGACCTCAGCCGTCATGTTATTTATAGCAAAGGTAGAATTTCCTGCAGTGCAGCTGCTTGCCATCAGAGCTAGACATTCTGAATTATACAGCTCCCTGTGAGCTTATGGTGATAGTGTTATGTCCACATCAATTGAGATTCATGCCAGATATGGGAAGATCTCTTTAACAGTTAGGCTATGCTTTTGTGTCACTATGCTATCTAGGCTGTCCTGAGAGACCCTTAGTTATGGTGAGGGCATGGTCCTCCCATGCAAATGCATTCAAGAGCAGCACAAGGAAGAAACTGTATCTTCAGTAAGAGAGGTGGCATAGTTGATCTCTCCAGGTTACTTCTACACCTATTTCACACATTCTCTTTTTTTTTTTTTCTGGCGGTTTCCCTCTCCCTTATTAAAGAATTTTCCTGCACTGAAGGTGTAAAGTAGGCCACCAGCATCACTTTTTGTCTGCAGTTCCAATTATCCCCTTTCTTCTGCTGCTTCTCCCTCGGGGAGGTGAAATGCAGGAGAGGGCCTGCTGTCACTTACATCTTTCAGGACTGGTGCAGGGCCATTGCAAGTTTCTAGGTAACTTTTCAGGCAGGTGCTCATGAGCTCAGCGGTGATTTAAGTGTGTGTGTGTGTGTGTTTTCAAGTCAGTCAGCTCCTCTCTGATGGCTTCCAGAGGGCCAGCACTAAGCATTTTTGAAGTCAGGCATCCTGCAAGATTCCTAAGCTGAGATGCCCAAATCAACATATTGCAAATTTCTTCCCTGGCCTCAGACTCTTAACTTTGTCTTTTCCACTTCCAGTAAGCAGGCTTCAGCTGGGGAAGCACCAATCAGAAAAGTTACATGAATCCAAGTGATTGATGGAATTTCAGCCACTGACTGATCTGAGTAAGTTAATGTTAATCTGCAGATGGTGTATTAAAACTGAGTGATTTCCCAGCCTCATTAGCAATACACTTTGATAAGGGTAGAAGGTGTTAGCTATAGTTTCCCTTTAGTTAGCTGTTTAATCATCAGAGCTTACTGGCAGTGGGATTTGGGAGACTTAGATGATCACAAAGTGAATTAAGAGTAATACAGGACTCTCCTTTTTGCTTCTCTGGGACACCAGATGGGAGAGAATGTGTTCAGAGCAGCTTTGTTCCCCCATTTAAGCAGCACTAGCGTGCTCCAATGAGGACTAAGCACGAAATTGCTTCCTCTTTAGTCAAGGTCTTCCTCATTTTCAGGATCAGACTTAGGAACATACCAGCTCTCCTGCAGTGATCAGCACATGCTGAAGAACTTATAGCATGTTCAGTATGGTCTCGCTGGCTTACTGAGGTCTGATCTGAGTGTTACTGCAGATATGGGGAAGATTCATGGACCTCTTTCTGGGAAACCTCGGCTTGTCTGAGGAGTTAGAGTGTGTGAACTTAAACACTGGCCTTGAATAGATGCCCGTGTATCCTTGGAGAAGCTGGAAGGCGCCAAGAAGAGCCGAGTAAACAAGATGAGGAAGTTCCCAGGCCCCAGGTGGAATCACCCAATTATGAAGTTACAACTGAGAAGGAGTTGTCCAATTATGAACTGAACAATCGTGCATGGACGCGCAGCTCAGGGAGGGGTATAAAAAGTCTTGTAAAATCAATAAAGATGGTCTTTTGGCCCACAACTTCTATGTGTCGTGGATTGCCCTGACCACGACACCTCTTCAGTGACCTTTGGACTACTCCATGAAGGCAAAAATACAATGGTGATGAGTGAGAGGACTCTACCACCACATTTCACTCCAGAGAGACGGCAAAAGAGATTCTGCAGCCCAACTCTTTGCAACTCAGAGCTCTAAAATCAACATGACTCCTACTTAATAAGTAATTCAAAAGCATCTTCTGGCTTGTCGGTTGTCTGTGTCCCAACCTTTCTGAGGATCTTGGGCAATGAGATGGGAACAGTGCAGCTTCTGTGTCATCTCTACCTGCTCATGGGGTAGCCAGCCTGCTCTGGCCCTAATTTCCAGCGCTCTTTAAAATGCTTTCTGCCACTGAGCAGTTCTCATCTAGAGATCTCAGGCATGAAGTAATCTTCCTAGCTTTGCTAGAAAAAAACGCTGACTACCATTAAACCTGTTTTACAGGTGGGTAGTTCCAGTCTGCCTGAGATCACAAAGCATTATTTAGGGCCAAACTGCCTGGGTTGACATATTCCTGCAGCAGGGATGACCATCTAGGAGGAATATTAACCTCCTTTGTTAGAGGAAAAGTGTGCCCAGGTAAAGGGGAAGGCTGGTCATACAAACTCTGGTTATGTACATGCTTTTCATATGACTCCAAAACAAATAAACTTCACTGGCCACGTGGCTTGAATCCACGTGTCTCTCAGATGAAGATGCAAGCATAGGGTAAAATGCCACGCTTGGCCCTTTGTGCTGAGCCATCCGACAGGTGGGAATGTAAAACTCTGCCTGATTGCTTATTCGCGAGTCACCTTCTTTAGCATTTGTTATTGCCTAGCATGTTAGCATGCTGCCTGCTGGATAATAAATGACTTCATTTGCTGTGGCACTGAGGACAATGTTAAAAATTAACCCTGGCAAATAGTCCTGCATATTTTTTTCTGTCAGAGCCAGACAAGGGGGAAGAGGAGAAGAGTGCTGTTGAAATCTGATTTGCAGAACAGGCAAGTGGTGAGTTTTTATTAATGGGGATGGCTCAGACTTCAGTTTAATCACTGCAGTTGTTCGAATTGATGATCAAAATTCAGAGAGCTTAAGGCACTTGGTGTTAAAAGCAGTGCAGGTAGAGAAGACATTGCAGGGAAGGTCAAATACTGGGATAAATGGGGGTTACTATGCTGATATGCAATTCATTACCTGTTTGCAGAAATAAATGAATTTATCACATGGATGTTATTACCACATATTTTGGTTCATGTACTGCACCCTTTTCTCACAGTATCACACTTATAATCATACCCTATCTATAGCAGCATGCAGAATGTATTTACAGAAAGGAAAGGTTTGCATTAAAAATCTGAGGAAATAGATCAGCTGACAGACAGATCCCTTGGGGTTTTTTGCTTCTCTTTTCTCCAGCACCCACACAGTATCCACCAAATTGTCTCAAGTCAAACCCTTGCAGGCAGCATTTGAAGCTCAGGAAAGGAGCCAGGTAGACTTACAAGAGCAGAGATCTTTTTGTCTGCATGTGTTTCCCACCATCTGTATGCTATAGTCCAGGGCAGGCGAGCTCAGCATCAGGCTCAGCAAAAAATACTTTCTCACTCCTGTTGCTTCTCTCCAAGAAAGAGATTTGATCTGAAGCCTGCTGGTGCTTATACTAACGATCCCATTGTTGACACAATAATTGCATCTTGTTGTAAGACATCATTCAGCTGGCTTTGGTGCGGCAGCGAGCAGCATGCCCCGTACTGAGCCCATGGTTCCTTAGGTCTGTCCCAGACCCTTGTGCATCTCAATCTGTAGGCAGGTTGATACCCATCTAGATGGTAACATAAACTGTAATGCCAGGTGCAGTGCCTGTGCAAGCAGATCTACCCTTGTAGCTGTTGATTTCACAAGCTGTACTGCAACGTGATGGCACCCATCAAAGGGCCAAGCTGAGGTCTGCATGTTTGTACTGAGTCACCTGCCTATCTCCATGTGGCAGATGTATTTTAAAATGTCAGACTTAAGCAAATATTATGCTGCAGCAGGGAAGATGATACAAAGTTCCTGCATAAACAGCATTACAAATTGGCTGGATGAAAGGTACTTAGATATTGCTATACCCAAGTTGGAGACATTTCCTGCTTTAAGATCTTTCCTTATCAGTGGCATTTTAGGGACCATGGTTGAAATATTCCTCAGATTGGTTCCTGCTTTTTATTTGTTTTCTCTCCTCTATCTCTCCATCCAGACAGAGCTTTGTCATTAGTGCTAGTCCCCAGCTATCCTGATCAACTATGCAAGTCCCCAGGTGGCATTTCCCTTCTGCTCCCTGGTCCTGCTCATTGCAGTGACAGAGAGTACAGCTCCAGAACCAGCAGCCCTGGCTCCCATATGTCTGCGACTTGGCTGTGCTCCATGCCACACAGCAGGACGGCTTCCAGACTTATCAACAAGGTAGGGTGTTCCCAGGGACCTCTGTTTCTCAGCAGATAAAATGTTTGCCTAACATCCTTGTTAAAAAATGGGCATATCAGAAAGTTGTGCTTGCAAATACAAGGATACTCCCTGAACATATTTCCTAGATAGTTACTGTATGAATGATGAGGAAACAATTCAAGCAGGCGATCACAAATAAGTAGATGTGTGGTATGGTACAGGATCTGCCCTTGCTGGGATGTTGACTTCGTGACAAACAAGATTTTTCGCTCTGTATTTTAGGATGCTGTACTCACTACATGCAGCAAGCAATAGTTTCACTGAACTCTCACTGCAGCCAAGCATGCTGGTGGAAGAAGGATTTTATTTTAGTGATCACTGACCAGGAGTTATTATAACAGTTGTCAGTCAACACAACTTTTTATACATATGGTCTTTGTGGAGGTGATAGTTTTGGAAAGCCCGATACCTTAAAGTTAGTTTGACACTTCTTTGTAGACTGGATGGTGGATATGATCTGAAATCACTTCCTTTAACTTCAGGGGGTTTGAGATCACCCGCATTGGTTATCTATCTATCTATCTATCTATCTATCTATCTATCTATCTATCTATCTATTTATTTATTTCTGCCTAGTCTTTAATATTTCAGCCTCCAGGTTGCCAAGGGCTAGACATGTTTTTAGGCAAGTATCTCAAAGGAGAAATAAATATCCTCTGCAAACAACCACAGGCATACATCCAGCTGCTCAGTTCTCTAGAAAAGAAAGTTGTAAGCCGCACCTGGAGAATCTGCCTTCCACAATACATAGTTGAGTGCTGCACTTCTGTGTTTCCACCGACTTTCAAGGAGAAAGAGAAGGAAATGTATTTTTAACACTAGTTTAACTTGTACTCTGTGTGGGGAGTAACCAATTGATAGCTGAGAATTTAGCCAGCTGCCAGTGTCTGGTACTCAGGATTACTGTGAATGGTCTGTTACTAAATGTCCCCGTGTCAGTGCATCCATAGCATGGTTTAGGGAGTGACCAGTGTGGGGCAGAACAGAGGAGGCTTGTGTGCACTCCAAGGAGAAGTTCTGGCAGTGGTGATGTGTTGGGAGTTGTTGGGTACTCGCATATTTCATCGCACTGCTTGGAAGTATTTTAGATATATCTGTCTACAATGGCCTTCACTGCCAAACTGCAAGAGCCAAACACTCACAAACAGGAGTTGTGTTAGTGGAATGCTAATGCAATGTGTGAACTTCTGCTCACCTCATTATAGCAATACTTTTAAATTAATCAAGCCTTCACATCCCATCATATTATAAAAGGCCAGGTGCAAATCCAGCTCTGATTTTGCCCACTTTTTTATTTTCCGAAAGTTCAGATCCAAACTGAAACAGATTGTCAAAGATCCATCTCCATTGCCAACAATGGTGGGCAAATCTAGAAATGCTCAGGCTGTAGGAAGTGAAGGGAGATGAGTCACAGTACTACAGGAGCATCATGACTCCTACACACAACAGTAGTCTGTGGTCATGAGAAGATTCTCATCCTTTATTTCTGTATTCTGCTGAAGGGATTTGCTCACCACAGCTGAGGCAGTAGGGGTTTCTATTAAACCACCATCGGAGTTTACCCCAGGGTCTCTTCTAAGGCATTTAAAGAAAAGTGGATATTAGGATGGAGCACTTTGCCAGAAGTGCAAGCATTCAGGGAGAAAGTGTAGGTTTTGATGGCCAAAAAGCTGTCCTACAAGCACAGCTTGGAGCCTGCTGTAGCAGACCCCATGCTATGTTCACTGCCATGTGCTGTCACTAGCTGGTGGGGCTGCTGACAGATCCAGCCTTGAAAACAAACTGTCGAGCAAGAGGTTTGAGGTAGGTATGAGATTTATGTGGACTGGGATGTGGTTTATGGTTTTCAGTAGTCTGAAATACTGCCTGAGCATCTGTCTTGGTTTCACCCAGCATGCTGGGTTAGGTAAAAGCTGCATTTCACTGAAACTTCTACAGTGCATAAAAAGTAGAGAAGCATACCAATAATCCATCTTCTCTCATCACTAATCTAACTTAGATGCTGGAATAAAAAAGTCGTTTTTCTAAACATGCATTATGCAAAATCAGAGCCAGGGCTGTAAGGACAGTATTTAGAAATCAGATCTCTCCTCTAATTTTGAGAACGGGGAAACTTCCTTCTCTCTATGAGGACAGGATTCCTTCTAGTAGTCTAGAGGCAGTTACACGCCACGGTGACCCAAACACAGCTTAATCCCAAAGCTTTCCAAAAAGGGTCTCGATGGAAAAGGCAACCCGAGCCCCTTAAATACTAAGGAAAATTCCAGTACAGGATGGTGGTGTGTCGCATCATTTTTCACTCCTATGTCATATTTGCTGGACTCAAATCCAGGCTGTGCGCAGCAGAAGCAGATGTGTAGGGTGAAGGGTTCCATTGACAGAGCAGATAGGACCATTTTTGCCTTTCCAGAGCTCATTCATACTGAGCCAGAAGCAAGCACAAATCACCTAGCAGACCATGAAGCTGAAGCACTCCTGGGAGCACTGGAAATAGGCAAGGCACTTGAAGCAAAAGAAGTTCTTTGGCTCTTTGCATGTGTCACAGTTTAAGAACAAAGAGCCATGTCTTCTAGGCTTTAGATGCTGGACCTAGGATTACACAGGTGTGCACACACAGGGTATGCAGCATTTGTTCCAGCCTGCCGAACTGCCTGACCCCATATCTACCTGCTGATTTCCTTCTGCCACTACTGCAGACTGTGCCCCAGACACCTTATTTCCTTCTCTCTAGGACAGAGATTTGTTAAGGAAAATATATATGGCACCATATATTATCACATACATTGATGTGAAGTGAATATAAATTGAGAGACCCTTCCCCATGAGAAGGTGCCATTTGCTGGTTTTGTTGCCCTCTAGTACCCTGAAAGCATATCCCAAAAATCTACAGAGCCAAGAAGAGGGTTTGTTTTCCTTGAGCAAGCATGCAGCAGTGACAGGAGACAGGCTCTGTCACTCAGGACCTAGCTTAGAACCTCTGGAGTGTGTGGTCACCTTCAGACACTACTCATGGTTTCTGTAAGACCCTGGTGACATAAGTAGTTTGATTTACTTGTTGAAAGAATGGAGGGCAAAGAAAAGCTATGATCAACTGTCTTTCACTGGGAGTTAAAATACTCTATAAAAAGTGTTAGTGAAAGTTTTTCTGGGTATAGTTCAGCTTGAAAAGATAACAGCTTTGTACAGAATGCCTTGTGTTTCCTCTTAGATTGCAAGTTTATGAATTCACATAAGCCTCTGAAAGGGAGCAAAAACAAATGTGTGATTTCAGTGAGTCAGAGAAGACTTTTTTTATGCCAGGTACAGAGAGCAAAATGAATTAAATTCACAGAATCTTGTCATCCTTTGGATTTTTGAATCAGTTTTTCCTCCCTTCTAGCCTCATTCATTGCTTCTGAAGATGAAGTCCTAAACACCTGCTGTGGTTGAAACTGTTCTTACAATCATCTTCTGAACACAATGACTTCAAGCACAAGAAAACCAGTACTGCGTGCCGTTTCAGGCTCCACAGTATAAAAAGGATATAAATCTACTGGAGAGTGTCCAGAGGAGACCAAAAAGTCGGTGGAGGGTCTAGAGGGTAAGTCATATGAGGAGTGGCTAAACTCACTTGGTCTGTTCAGCCTGGAGGAGACTGAGGGGGAACGTCATAGCAGTTTACTGCTTACTCATAAGGGGAGATAGAGGAACAGGCACTGATCTCTTCTCTCTGGTGACCAATGATGGGACCAGAGGGAATGGCAGGAAGATGTGCCAGGGGAGGTTTATGTTGGATATTGGGAAAAGGTTTTTCACCCGGAGGGTGGTGGATCACTAGAACAGCTCCACAGGAAGCAGCCATGGCGCCAAGCCTGACAATATTCAAGAAGCATTTGGACAATGCATGCAGACACATGATGTGAATGTTGGGGTTGCCCTGTGCAGGGATAGGAGTTGGACTCAATGATCCTTATGTGTCCCTTCCAGTTCAGGTCATTCTGTGATTCTGTGAAATCATGAGGTTAATGCCATTGTCAAGATGTTAACTAAAGCTCTTTCTGCAGACCTGAGTTTTTGAAAATGCTATGGTAGCTATGCTATGGAGGCACACCTTTTACCATGCATGATATTCATCTAGTAGCTTTAGCTGTATTTATACCTTTTTGTGTAAAGATTAAGAATTGTTGAAAATTAAACCCAAATGGGGCAAGCCTGAACGTCATCTAGGTGTGGACTTTTAGCTAAAGTAATTCCTACTCCTCTGCTTTTAACAGAGATGTGTAACACTGTGGTGGTGGTAGGATGGCTAATGAAAACTGCACAGAAAATGAAGTTATTGAGGGAGAAAGCAAAATTCCAGGAGTTTAATACACTTTACTTGGGGACTGAATAGTTTTTGCCATGCTGTACTGAAAGAACCTCTTAAACAAGTTTATTACATTTGGGATGATGCTACAGAAATAGCAGAGTGCAATGCACTGTACTTCTGAAGAAGACTGAGAGGCAAGAGAGAGGAGATATAGGCTAGCAGACACCCATCAGTCTGATCCCTAACAGCATGTAACATTTTAAAACAAATTTTAACTGCAAGCATAATGAAAAACATGGGAAAAAGTGGCAAGAGTTTACCAGAAGTACATCATGCCTCCCTCTGGTAAGAGGACTAGTCTTCTAGATGAAAAAAATGCTACTAGTTTGGGGCTTTAGGACAGCCTTCAGAACTATGTCCCAAAGGAAACTGGAAATTATGCTGGAAAAAGGATACACACAAGGCAAAAAGGTGATCCAGGGCTGGCTAATAGGGATAAGAGATCGTATTGCAAGGGGGACTATCAGACTGGCAGATAGTTTGTAGTGGAAGTTCTTATGGACAATGCTAATCCTAATTTCTGTTAGTGCCCCTTGGAAAGACGCAAGCATGCTAATGACATATGGTAATGATTAATGGGTAACGCCAGAGGAAGAAGGGGATGGGGTAATAGGAACAAAATAAAATGGCATGGTACAATGTGCAGGGTCACGTACCTACCAAACCTTCTATGACAGTGGGGTTTTCCATTCCATTTGCCTTTGCAACTGAGACAAAGGAAGAGAAGAACCACATCTTAATAGGCAATGATTATGAGTGATAAATTTGATATGACCTTGATACTGTGATCCCAAAATATACCAGATGTTAACAGCGCAGAAAGGAGAATCTCAAGTAAATGGCGCTATTCTAGTCACCCATCTTCAAGAGAGAAAAGCTGGAAAAGTAAAGCCAGGATAATAAAAACAATTGCCAGCCTGTCTGTAATAGGTTGGCTTGTATGACTTAGCAAAATAAATATTCAGAGGAGATGACAGTAGGCCCTGTAAATATATCAGGAATGCAAACATCAGTGGTGAAAAGTTATTTTAAGCTGAAAACTAATTTTGCAAAAGAACAATTAGTTATAACTTGACAATAAATTATTTTAGCCTGTAAGTTCTGTAAGGTCTGTAATCTTCTGAGAGATGCTTTGGACCAATCTTTCAGGAGAACTTACAGGTATCTAAATGACTCCGATGTGGTCACTTGCAATGGATTCCTCTGACCAGAAAACCCCTTCTGCTCCTCTGTTACAAAGTTGTCGTACAATGGAATTTGTAAATGGTACGAATAATGCAAGTGGCAACAGCAATTAGTTATTGGTCAATGATATTAATTAGTGACTAGGATGACTGGATCTTGCTTGTGACTGGGTAAAACCAGGACAGACATATTTCCTCTTTGTAAGATAAGACCCCAAAGGAAAAGTGTGTCTATCTAGCCTTGATTTTCAGAGAAAATTTCACCCAACTGCTATTCATTTGGGTAGCATCAATGTAATTAACCCAGACTAACATGTTCCATGGCATTCCTATGATGGTGAGATCAGAATCAGGTCTAACATCTATGAATATGTACAGGGTATGCCAATTATCAGTATTAAGATTTAAAAATTTTAAACATTTCTTGGCAAAACTGAAACATAACTTTTCTGTCCTATAAAGCTTCACAAATGTACAACGTGATTCCTGGATAGAGATCACATCAGCTCCACAGTCATTAATTTACAGACTTCTCACTGACTTTAGCTCAGCTCTGGGAATGGTGCCAGCACAGTTACAGTAACTCTGAACAGGGCAGACATAGAGCTCCTGTATTTACCCTGAAATTATGCCAGATTTTGCTCTTGCTCAGTGATAAAAAGATGCGTTTCTTCTTTGATTGGTTTCTGATAGTTCAGGCTGCGTTGGCTACAACAAGATTATTTCCAGTCAAAGAAGGAAAAGTAGTAAACCGCCATGTGGATGTGTGCATACATGATACACTTGCGCCACAGATAACCTTTGAGAAGTGTGTCCCAAGAAGAGGTGTGGGGGAAAACTGAGTTAAGGTGACTTGAGATAGTTACCTGGAAGATAAACAACAGAGTAGGAGATAAAATTCAGGGGGCAGATGCTTGATTCAATGTTTTCACTGAATCACACTACCTTCTAGAGGACATCAAGGCCCATTGCCTTCCTTCCTGTGAAGATGGGCAGCTGGACTGCAATGACATCAGGTGGAGCTAAATGTGCTCATCACCTTGGAAAATCAGGCCCCTAGCGATCTCTGACGTTAATCAACCGTCAGACCCTGCAAGAGGGGAGTCAACACATTTCCTGACCTGTGGTCTAAGATAGCATTTTCCAAACCCTAGAGTAAATTTAACATTGTTGCAGAGGAAATGCTGATGCAATCCCCCAGCAGCTGCTGCTCTCCAACATCCTCGCAAAGGATGTTGGAGGTGTGAGGGGATGGGCGCATGCAAGTTGAGTATTCAAAATTCAAGCCTGTTCTAAAGGGCAGGCAGGAGACTGCACCTTCCCTCCAGACCTCCTACCTTCCTGACCCCAAAAGAAACACTGAGAAGGGTTGTGCCCAAGAAAACACTAGGTACCATTCTGAAAGTAAACCCCTGAAAAAGTAGGCTTTTCATGTGGGACCACTGAGAGTGTGATCGCATTTTCCCAGGTGTCTAATTTATGAATCCTATATCTAAAGTGTGGAAATGTGGATTTCTCCTAAATGCAAGTGAGAATGATAAGAGCAATGTCTGAATCATCACATTGTGATGAATCTAAAAGATCAGGTAACGTGTGTTGAAAGAGGCTAATTTAATTTATGGAGTCTGGATGATTGAATTAACCTGGTTTAATGAATTACTACCTCTCAGCGGAGCTGTGAAAACTGCATTGTGTTTTAGTCCCCAGTTCTTTTATATAAATCATGTTGAGAGAAAGCAAACACGTTTGGTTTAAAGAGTGGCGGGGCTATTAACGCAGTCAGTTAAGTTGGCTCTGCATGTGCATGGTAACTCATTAAACCCTGGGTGCTGGCCTGTCTGTGCCCCGGGCGTGCACTCAGCACTGACAGCACTGTGAGTTTCTGATGTCCTGAAGAATCCCCCCCAGAAACTGGTGAGTATTCTTTATTCATATTGGGGTTGAATATTGAAAAAAGGAATACAATGATACCATGGCAATCTCCAGCCAGGAGACGGTGAATGTGGTAAGAACATCTCACAGAACTGCACTCTTGCATCAAAAGAGATATTTGATCTTCTCACCAAGTTGAACCACAACCATTGGATCCAGATTATGACAAACCTTATTCTGCCATGTGTAATGTTTGACCACTCTGACCTGGAAATTCAGCCTTTTAATCTGTTTGGGTTTTGGGGTTTTTTGGTGAACCAGCCCTATTAGGCATCAGAAGTTCCATTATTTTTCACACCTCCAGACTCAACTCATTCTTGAGATAATGGAGTAACTACCTCAGGGAAGGTGTTCCCTGTCTGCAGGCAGTGTAAGTTATCCACCAAGGGAAGACAGGAGATGCTCTCAACGCCGCTTCTACCATCACCCTGACTCCTTCGGCTGTGTGGTCACTTGCCACCCAAAGCCCATGTGGGTCCTGCTGCATTTCCCATCCTGGTCTGGCCCACCCCTGCTCTCCCCACTTTGCTCCTGCTGTTTACATTTCCAGTTTTTGCTCCTCCTTTGCTCTTTCCAGCCAGGGTCCCTTCCTGCCTTGGATCCCCAGTCTGTATTCATAGAATCATAATATCATAGAATCACCAGGTTGGAAGAGACCCACCAGATCATCGAGTCCAACCATTCCTATCAAACACTAAACCTAAACCATGCCCCTCAGCACCTTGTCCACCCGTGCCTTAAACACCTCCAGGGAAGGTGTCTCAACCACCTCCCCGGCCAGCCTCTGCCAGTGCCCAGTGATCCTTTCTGTGAAAAATTTTTTCCTAACGTTCAGCCTAAACCTCCCCTGGCGGAGCTTGAGGCCATTCCCACTTGTCCTGTCCCCTGTCACTTGGGAGAAGAGGCCAGCTCCCTCCTCTCCACAACTGCTTTTTAGGTAGTTGTAGAGAGCAACGAGGTCTCCCCTCAGCCTCCTCTCCTCCTCCTCCTGCTCTTTCTCTTTCTCTTCCTTTTCCTCCACCTCCTTCTGCTACACCTTCTCCGTGCGGCGGGGAGGCTGCGTCTCTCCTCGGTGCCCGCGTCACCAGCTGCCGGCCCCGGCGGGGGCTGTGGGCAGTGGGCGTGGCCTAGTGGACGAGAGGCGGGTGCTCGTGACGAAGGGGGCGTGGCTCCGGCCGATGGGCGGGGCCTTGTGTTAGGGGCGGGGCCTCGCGGTCGCCTGGCGACGGGCGCCGCGCGGGGCGGGGGCCTCCCCGGCAGCCGGGCGCGGGGCGGCCCGCAGGGGGCTCGGTGCTCGTCGGGCTCGGCCCCGCGTCCGAATCCGCGCTCCGGCAGGGGAGCCGTGGGCTCCGTGGGCCGCTCAGGCCCCTTGGGCTGCCCGGGCCGGCCCTGGCCCGCTCCGCGCGTCTCCCGCGGGCGCTGTTTGCCGACAGAAGTGTTCCTGCTCGCCTAGTGTTTTCCGTTCTGACCTCTTCTACGAGGCAAAACTTTCTGATGAGTGATACAGTGAAATGTTTTAAATTTTATCTCCAGCCTTTTACCCTGCGCTAGCCCAATGGCAGTTTTCTCCGCGTAGGTTCAATTTAAACCTGCACCCTAGGAAATTACAGATCTTCGAGTAAATAACTATTTAGCAAATGATTTTTTTTAAATACATAGATTTTTCCATACCGAATCCTTCACCTTCTCCAGATTTATTTGGGAAACTGTTCATTCGCCTACACTTTCATAAAGCTCTTTGGCTCTACTGCTTCGTGTCCTGCTACACTTCTAGGATCAGTTGAGCATGAACTGCAGCTGCTACAGTGGATAAAGTGCTCTTATTACCAGTTGTGGAGTGCTTGGAGTCTCTGGGTTTGTTTTGGGTTTGTTTTTTTCTTTTCTCTTGAGGATTGTGCTCTTAACGTTGTTTTAGCAGGATATGGAGCAATCAAACAAGAAATTGCGCTGTGAGCATCTGCGTCATTTGAGATAAATTGAGATGAACAGCTGTGAGTAGTAAGTGAAAATCCGTAGGAGAGGGATCGGAAACGGAAGACGCAGAACAGCAATTGCTTTGGAAGGAAAGGTAAAATAATTTCAAACGTACAAAAGACATAATGTTTCAGAACTTTTTTTTTAAATTACTATCTTATTTCATTTTATTTCTCTGCTTTGTGTTATTTTGTCTGATTTGAATTTGCCTGCAACATTCACACATGCCAGATCTCAGAGTTGCTGTCATCAACAGGTTTTGTTGGGAGGAAGAGGTTCTTTGGATATTTTTTCTGGCCTTGCATTCTATCTTTTGGCTTTGGCACTGAGAATTACTACGCTCCTTTAGGTCTGACCTCTCACGAGATTGATATGTGGATACATCTGCCAACAGGCAGTTCAATTCATTAGTTTAATCATACACTACTGTCAGCAAAAGAGAGAAAAAGCTGCTCGCATGGCCTGGGATGCCATCAGGCTATAACACAACTCAAGGGACCTGCCTCTGTATAAAAGCAGGATTTGGATTCATTGTGAGACGAGATGCAAGTTTAGCACTGGACTGGAGTGATATTATTATTCATTAAAATGATAATGCATGCACTTATCTAACTGAAGCCCCGTAAGGGACATAAAGAAACAAAGTTTATTCTCTAATTTTGAAGTAGTAAAAAATGTAGCATTATGTAATATAACTTGGTGATTGCTTTGTTTGTCACTAGTGGGGATGGCTTAATGTTTGTTCAGGAATAATTATGAAGAGGTTGTTTTTTAAATAGGAAAATTAATGAGCTTCCATAGAAATATAGGTACATCTCATAGTTTTAATTTGCTAGTAAAATGGCTAATATTTTTTATACCTTCTGTAGATTCTTATGTTGGTTTGAAAAACGTTTGTGAGCAAACCATATTTTACATCAGTAGGGCCACAAGTACTTTCTGTAATACAATTCAGAAGAGCAGATTGCCACAGCAGATGTAACAAAGTCTAGTGTATCTGTGTTAAAAGGAAAAGACTGTGGACCCTGGCCAGTTTGGATTTTTTTTATTATGATTATTTAATAAAATGGACTGAAAATTGCTTGGGGACAACAGAGCACTTTAAGAAACTTTGTGTAGTGTGGCTGATGAAGAGCAGAGAGATGTTCAACCTGGTTGTAGACCACCTCTTGCAGAGCCATTGAGAGGAAAGAATATACATTTGCAGGAGAGGCTGGCGGGAATGTTTTCATTAATACTTTAAATTATACTGGTGGATGCTTTTATTAGCTAGGTGATGAGCTTTGTGCTTTGGTCATGCCCCTACTCATTCTGTGTGAAGTTATTCATGCAGGTGAGTCTTTTCACAATTGGGACCTGAAACTATAGCTCTGAGTTAGATTTCCTCTTTCAGCTTGGGAGTATGGATGAGCGTCCATGACATGAAGGGTTTACATACCCTGAAACTTGTCTTGTTTTCCAAACTACATCTGTTGATTAAAAAAAATACTGACTCTGCAAAACCTTGCTTCGTTTATGTCCTTCCTTGTTATGTCCAGCAACATTCCTAGCATCTGCAATTTAAGGCATTGCTGAATTAGGCCATTTGAAAATAATAACATTATAGTTGAATACTTTTCAATTTAACAGAGACAAAACTGTAATGTTAGAATTACCCAAATTAATTATTTTCCCCAATATTCTGCTCCAGTGAAATATGCATTTAAGGCAGGATCCGTGTGCGTGACAAGCACAGATATGATGGTTCCTGTGTACCTCAGCATTAGCTATCCATCACAGGACTCCTGCATAAGGACAGGAGGATTTTAAAGAGAGCAGCTTTGTTTCTCCCTTATTTAACATCTGGACACTGTTGGGTAAAAACTTGTCGTCATGGAAAGTTAAATGCAGCTTCCCTGGCTATTATAATGGTGAGGGGCTTACTTTTATCTCCTCCACTAACTGAAATGATCATAAGATCATCTGTCAGCCTTCTGGCAGCGAAGGCATAAGCACCTTGGAGCTTAGTTTTTCCATAACCTCTGTTGTTCGCTTACCCCTACCCCACCCACATCCAAGCCCCTGCTTCACTTTTCTTAGCCTGATTGTGAGTGGGAGCGAGGATAGACAGCAGAAGAACTTCTTAAGATATTTTCTCAACCCAAATGATTCTGTGATATTTCAGCATTCTCGTAAAAGCTTTTTTTTCTTTAGTGGGGCACACAAGTAGAATATTTATGAATACTCTTTATAGTCTTTACCTGATCCCTTGATATTAAAGTAGCATTACTGAAGTAGTCATTCTCCTTCTGCTTAACAAAAACAGAAGATTAAAGCAAGTTCATTTGGTCCTATAAGGAAAAGCAAGATTCGCATAAATATCAGGTGTTATTTTTTTATTTTTCAACTTTTTAGAAGTTGCAGCTGCTAAAATAAGGTGGTGTGTTGCAGGATGTTTTATATTGTATAAATGTAGCAGAAACTGGTTTTACCATTAGGGGTAGATTATTGTAACAGTAGTTTCCTGATTACATCATAGTAAATTCCAGCTGCCCAAACAGTTATTTTCCAGAGAGGTTATCTGTAGTGCTCTTGCACAAAATTACTCCTAAAGGGCACTCATAGTTCCCTTGGGACTTATAAACCAAACCTTTTGTCAAATCCTTGGTAAACACAGATTTTTTGTTTGTTTGTTTGTTTTCATTCTGTGGCAGTGGTACAGTACAGGCATTACTGTAATTTGTGATTCTGAATTAAACAAGCAAAAATTATTATAAGCTATGCAGGGCAAGAGAAACAGAAGTCTGCAGTGTAATCTTCCAGTCATGAAAGGATAGATAGCATGATGGTTCTGAAATTTTTTTTATTCTAGGCAATTTTTAGACTGGTGATGTAAAGATAATAGCATACAGATTGCAGTGCCTTACATGAAATGGCTCTTCTCCCTGTCCAGTGGAGCTTTTTGAAGGCATGGGTGGTCACAGAGCAGAAGAGGATGCTAGTGAGGAGCTGGCCTAAGGGACTAGAGTTTCATTCTTTTATGGGATATCAATATATAGCAGTATATGTCTTTCTTAGAGTAAATATGGATTGTTTACTGTTGTTTGTGGGGTTGTTTTTACATGGTAGCCTAACTGCTTGGACAAGATCTTTAGGTAGTGTCTTGAAGGACACATTAGAAATTATCATGCCTAGTCACACAGTTTAGAGGGTCTTCCCTATTTTAAGTCTTTCCCACACTTAAGAAGCCATAATTAATATGGAGTCAAAGATTTCTGGCAATTGCTGTATTTGAATGTGTATTAATATATATTTAATGAAGAATACATGATCCTCTTATTGACTCTTCAGTAAATCTTGTTGCAGGAAATTCAGATCTTGGAGTTTTACCAGTTTGTTTGACCTTAAGATCATAAAATAAGTATTGTCTGCCAATTTCTTTCTAGCAAATTACAGTATTCTGCAGGATTTTGAATAGCATGTTGTTCTAAGGATCATCTAGTTTTAATAATGACCTTTTTAGCTATATTATTCTATGTATGTTGGAAATGTCATGCAGCTGTTAATGAACTTACACAACAGGTCTGTGAATTGAATAGCTTACCATGATCACACTCATTTTGGAAAGTAGAGTGGCAGCAGTGGGGAAAGTTTGCAGAATTCAAGTTCGTAGAATTCAAGATCTTGTGTCTCACTGCTCTGGCCATTGATTTGTCCTGCACTCATTGGTTATCTGCTTCTGTTTTTCCATGTATGCAAGAGTCTGCCAAGCCAAGACCTATGACACAAGTCCTGTAAAACCAATTCCTTCATTTCTTTCATTCTTTTATTTTTCTCAGTGTTCACATGGACAAGCCCCTATTTTTTCGGCCTTTTTCTTTTTCCCTTATACTCTCATATGCTTACTGGTATTGTTTTGCTCTCTCATTGCTCTCTCATTGTTGAAGGTTTGTGTTAGGTGCAATTAGCTTCCATCCTTGTTGGTCTTGCAGGAATGATCTGTGTTATCATTCAGCATATAAATCCAACATATAGCCAATGCAACCATCTTCTCTATGGTGTAAATATTCATGTTTGTGACTTCTCAGAACTCTTCAAAGACAATGAAGTCTTTCCAGTCCCTTTTAACTGTTCCACTGTTGCTAAAACTGGTTTGGGTCAGTGGCTGCTTGTCCTGTGCATTTGGTAGAGCCATAGATTTCCCATTTTTGTGAGTGAGTGAGTGAGTGAGTGAGTGAGTGAGTGAGTGAGTGAGTGAGTGAAGTGGCTTTACTGGAATGATTTTACCTGTCTCAGAGAGGAAGGTGAACCTAGTGAAAATGGGTGATCTGAGTCCTGTATCTGCAGGGGCACAAGTATGCCAGGGCCCCTTCTTGCTCCTACACAGTGTTGGAGATTTCAGATGTTTATGGATTTATTTTTTTTTTTGTAAGATTGGTGCCTCACCACTAGAATTCCTGCACTCTTAGCTTTTATATAGTCTTTATTTTGAGGAGGCTATTTTGATCCATGTTCAGGAGATTCTTTCTTCTGTGGAGAAAGTTTTGAAGTGATGGAAGCATGTAAAAAAAAAAAAATTAGTTTTGTTTACTGACAATAACTCAATTTGATCCCGGACAGTTTCTAAAGAAAATAATTTTCTCCTTGCTAATCCTATGTTACAATAATTCCGAGCAGCAGATCAATAGTGGTAAGTATAGAATTGGAAGTGCTAGTTCAGACTGATCTCCGTTTCAAACCTTAAGTAAATGCTTTATCAACATATGTTTCAAAGATTGGAGGATGTTCTGAAATGTAATAGTGATGGACTGAAGAAAGGAAAGCAATAATTTGTTTTATGCAAGTTTATTAACACTTTACATCCCAAATCTACACAATGCTGCTATTATCGCACCATGTTTTGCACTCACACATCACAGCAGTGATTTCTGACCATTGCTTCACTTGGCTCCGATATCATACAGGTTTATCTCTGGATAATAACAATCCAGTACTTGCATGTGGCCCACAGTTGCACATGGCTGGAGAAGTGGGCCCGTAAGAACCTTGTGAGGTTCAACAAGGCCAAGTACAAGGTCCTGCACTTGGGTTGGGGCAATCACTGATTTCAGTACAGGATGGGGGATAACGTGATTGAGAACTGCCCTGCAGAGAAGGACTTGGGGATGCTGGTTGATGAGAAGCCCGACATGACCCAGCAATGTGCATTAGCAGCCCAGAACACCAACTGTATCCTGGGCTGCATCAAATGAAGTGTGGCCAGCAGGTTGAGGGAGGTGATTCTGCCCCTCCATTCCTCTCTTATGAGACCTCGTCTGGAGTACTGCGTCCAGTTCTGGAATCCTCAACATAAGAAGGATATGGAACTGTTGGAACAGGTCCAGAGGAGGGCTACAAAGATGATCTGAGAGCTGGAGCACCTTCCCTGTGAGGACAGGCTGAGAGAGTTGAGCTTGTTCAGCCTGGAGAAGAGAAAGCTCCCAGGAGATCTTATAGCGACTTTCCAGTACCTGAAAAGGGCCTACAGGAAAGTTTGAGCGGAACTATTCATAAACGCTTGTGGTGATAGGATGAGGGGGAACGGATATAAACTGGAGAGGGACACATTTAGGCTTGATATAAGAAAGAATTTCTTCACCATGAGAGTGGTGAGACACTGGCACAGGTTGCCCAGGGAAGCTGTGGCTGCCCCATCCAAGGAGGTGTTCAAGGCCAGGTTGGATGGGGCCTTGGGCAGCCTGGTCTGGTGGGATGTTGGAACTAGATGATCTTTAAGGTCCCTTCCTACCCAAACTATTCTATGATTCTATGGTTCGATAGAAATCTTCTGCAACTGTCAAGTATTCCAGCAGTTACATGGCAGATATTCTGATCCAAGTCAGTTATTGTCCAAAATCATTATTTCGTGGGAAAATAAAGGTAATGCCAGAATACCTTCATGTTACATAAGATTCTTGAATTTCCTTGGACAAGCGATGGCTGTTCTGATTTGAGCTAAAGCAGAGAAAATTTCCTAACTTTTTTAAAACTTCTTCTAAGTAACTTAATTTTCTGTAAGTTAACAATGTTTTTCAGGTAGTGTCTGTCTCTAGAAGTGATAACATTTAATATTTGTTGTTATCACCAAAGTGAAAAAGGTCACACATGCCGGGAGATGAGGACAGGACAGTAACCCAAAACTGACCAACAGAGTATGCCATGCCATACACATCATCCTTAGTATAAAGCTTAGGGCTCATGTGAAGGTCAAGCTCTTTACTTCAATGGCTGATGTTCAGTGAGGACCTTCCCTATCCGTGTGTTCTCAATCCCAATCTGTGTGTTCCTAAATCCAGTTCCTGAACCTAGTTCCCAAATCCAGCTCTACCCTGCCACCGAGTCAAGCCCAGGACTCTCCCTGTGCTTCCCTTGAGGCATCAGTGGTAGTGTCAGAACTCTTTCTATTTTTCCTAATAGAAATCACTCCTGTATTTAACTGTTTATTAGTACTAGGGGGAGGGAAGGTGGCAATTCTCAAGTCTTGGCCACCCCTGAAGCCTTGTCAACCAGTCATGATTAGCTTGATTATTAAATTACTTTTCTTGTGCTAAGAATATGTATTGCTTCACAGTGGAGGACAGAGGAAAACTGCAGGTGTCCCTCCAGCAGAGCAAGAACGCTTTTCTCTAGTCTAGCCTTTCGTTGTTACAGCAGTGTTTCCGGCTGTGATGATATTTCCTTGCTGCCAGGTAGTAGTAGCTGTATAAATCATAGTTATGCTGTACTATTCAGGTACAGCCAATTGCTTTTTGACTGTAATGGGTGTACATATGCTTATTCTCATATTTCAAAGTTAATTGTTAATATTTTTGTAAAAGGACTAGCTTTGGGAATTGAAGAATGGACACTTTTGAAGGTTTAATCTTCAAACCTTGGATTTCATTCCTCACTTGAAACTTATACAGTTTTCTTTAAACTGTGGGTTCTTTCCTCCAAGCCCCTCTTCAGAACTAGAAGTCAGCAGCCACAGTCTGCCTGACCCAGAGGGCAGTCAGTAACAGTGCACATACCTTTAATTTAGGACAGCAAATACAGACAACTGCTGACTGTAATATCTATGGCCAGAGCTCAAAACACTAAAGAGAAGTAATGAAGCGTCTCGGTGCTGGCCCTTGCAGCCTGGAGCCTGGCAGAGTTTTGCTGAGTGCTGTTTGCATTTCTCAAGAGGGGCTGAGTAGGTAGGAGGCCCATGTGGACAGGAAGTTCATTGCCACCAGAGAAGGGTGAGTGGATTAGTGAGAAGACTGGAGAGGACGTGGTGTCCCGACTTATTTGTTGTTGACTGCCTTCTTTGTACAGAGCCATTGATACACCTGGGGTTTTGTGTAACTGCATGCAATAGTTTGCTGTAAAACCTTACACTCAAAACTGATTGGGATGTGGGACTGGGATAACTCTTGAGGTTGAAGAAAAGGAAGAATATATATTACATCATGCCTTGCTTTGTGTCCTTTCTGATTAGGGAAACCTGTGTCTGCATAGGCCCTAGCTGACTTACAGTGGGAGTCAAAATAGATTTTGCTAAAGGGAAAATAAAAAATATATAGAAATAAAATCAGATCTTTTGTTATCCCTTTTTTCAAAGCATATTGAGATGGACCTGAAGTGGAATCCTGGCACAGTTTCTCATCCAGCCTCAGCTGCGGTCCGAGTGACTGATATGAGTTGGCGAGGCAACATAAATCCCAGTCCACTCATTAAAGATGATGAAGAACTACTTATAGATGAATACCTTTCTCCCCGGAAACTAGTGAGTAGACATCCAACTTTTTTATAAAGTAAAAGAGGCAAACTGGCGTATAAGGGCTATATTAACTTAACCCTAAGAATCTTGTGATGACTGCAGGTTGTTGCCTATCTGTTAAACTTTTGCATGAAGTAGATTCTGTCTTACGGAAGTTTATCAAATGTTTGTTCTCCTTGCACCTGGTTTCATATAAAAAATACTCCAAGCATGAGTGCTGCTGTCTTTATTGCCAGATTTCTTGAAGAAGTGTGAAGAAATGTACAGGTAGCATAATTAGAATTTAAACAGATCTCATTAATGCTACCTGGAGTACCTTGAATCTTAGCATTAGAAAAAGCTTTCTCCATTAACTTGCTTCTAGAGATTGGAAATATAACTTTAAAAGCACAACTTTTTTCAGAGTTAGTGAAACTCTCTGTCATACTAAGGAGCCAATTAAAATACTCTGCAAGTGCTGTAAGTACTTTCTGTATATATCAAAGTGTGTGAAATTTCAAAACACATTTGAAAGCCGTGTTCCTTTTTGACCAGAGAGAATGATTTTGGCATGCAGCCTCTTGGAAGAAGAGTAACATTCTGCAGTCTCTCATGAAGGAATATTTGGTTGCATATTGTGCTGTATTTCTTCAGGGCTAATTAAGGGTGAAATCCTTTGGGATGTGTAGGAACTGAGAAAATAACCTCACTTACCTGTGCTAGAGGAAGGGAGAGCTGAGAGCAGAAGCTAATGGGAGAAGCTGCAGTATTGCATGTTGCAGACTTGGGTACAAATTAATGAAAGACAGATGGGGCCAAGGCTGTGCTTCAGACCTGCCCAGTGGGCAGGTTGGTGATCAGTCTCTGTAATCCTCTGTGTATCCACTGCACCAATGGAGAGGCACTAGCTTGTGCAGAGGGTATATTCCAGCTGCGGGTTTGTGCCACTCCCTATGTACCAGTCACAGTTTTGACCGTGCACTTGTTCTCAGAAGTATGAGGTCCAACACAAAAAAAAAAAAAAATTAAAAAAGCAAGACTGTGCCTTTATGTCTTTTTGTTTAACAAATGAAGAAAATCAAAATCAACTGTGATCACCTTCAAAACAGTTCCCTTCTGAGCTGACACACAGCTACATACCATGCTACCAATGTTCAGAGCAATTCCACAGATAATTTTTTGAAAGGCTGTTGAGGTTCTCTGTCATTTTTGGTTTCACACCTTCTGTGGACAAACAATGGTTCCTTTGAGCACTGACTTGATCTTTGGGGTCTCTTCACCATAAGCTTTAGTCAATAACTGAAAAGTTTCCATCATGAAATTCTTAATTTTCACAAGAAACTTGATGTTAACTCACTGTTCACTCTTGCACACCAACATTTTCCAACCAAGGGTAAGAAAATTTCTGTATTTGAACATGCATCCACTCATACTGAGTGAAGCGAGTTGAGCCTTGTGTCACTGTGACAGGTTAGAACATGTTCTATAACCATCTCTGTCTCTCATCTTCCACTCTTAGTTCTTTATTAGTCTCGTTATTTTTGTATCGGGCCTCTACTCTTCCCTTATTGGCTAAGTCTTTTAGTATTTATAAAATGTTTGGAGATGCAAAAATCACTTTCTGCAGAGGGTATATTTTAAGCTTTCTGGAGGAAAATATATATAGATATGATCTTATGACCTATGCCATTCACCTTCTTTTGGCCCATGTGAACCTCTGACAAATTCTTGGTCTCTTTTTTAAAAATCTGGCATAGAACCTGACCAGTATAAATGCCTATAATACCTTGTATAAATCCAATGGGAAGTTCTCGGTTTAGTGTGTTTTCCTAGGGCATAAACCAAAGCCCATTAGCCCTTTGACTTCAAAAATCTCTGGATTAAACCCTTAGGAAGTTCTTTTGTCGACATGAAATTCTTCTCTTTCTGAAGCTCCACTGCTTTTAGTTCATAGTAAACTGCAAGCAGAAAAGCTTATGTAAGGCAATGTTACCCACATCCCATGAAGTTGCAGTTCATTATTTTGTAGTATTTTTTAAACACAGGTAAGAAGTTAAATTCTTCCACAATACTAGACTATTTTTAAAAAGAGGGAAAACCCCTGTATTATTCATGTGTATCCTCTTAAACTTAATTGAGTCTTGCCTCTTAAAGATTGTGTGTATCAAAATTTGTAAGGAATTCAATTTCAAAGACTCTTTTAAATTGATGCATATTGTTCTCTTAATTTTTCTGGAACCTAATATTTTTGCTAGCATAGCTGGGATGCTTCCTACACAGAGGAAAAATTATATGACATTGACAAGGAAACATTAACATTTACAGCTTGTTTTAATAACATATCCAATATGTCTTCTTTGTACTTTATGTTGATCAAATGAAAACCACTGCTTCCATGAATTTACTTCTTCTGGATTTGCAGATGTAAAAATAGAGACACTGTTCAAATGTTTAAACCAAAACATGTTTTCACATGCATATTTTTTGAAGGAAACACATGCCGTTGATAACCAAATTATATGAAAGGCTGTTTTCTTTAAATCAGTGCTCTTGCAATATCTGTTTGATTGTCTTTTTGTTGTGGCTATTTTAGGAGTTATTGATTGTATTCACTGAAGAGCTCTGAGAAGAAAACTAGTAGATTTTTAAGATATTTGCTTATTAAAGTAAAATTATTTTACATTCAAATAAGGACATAGGCCCCAGTTCTTCTGTGTTGTGTAGGCAGATTTCTGGACACCTGGTGGAGGTTCTTGAGGAAGGTTTTTGTTCTGAGACATACACTTAGTTTTACTTCTAGCCCTTGCATCAGTTTGGCTTGAGCTCAGGAAGGCTGGAAGGTGTAGCTGTTTCAGAATCTGTGAAGATTTGGCACTTTGGATTGCAGCCTGTGGCTTCGTCTCTACCTCCACATTTTACTTATTTGTCCTTCATCCAGGGGAACAGCAGACTACTTAGTAGTGGAAATGTTAGCGGTCTCCATTAGCAGTCCTCATTATTAAGGACTCTCTAAAAGGCATGATACTTGTAGTCCTTTTTTTTTTTTTTTTCCCCAGTTGCTGGATTGTTTTCCTCCAAAGAGGAAAGTTTGGCTTAAACTGATTATTCTCATGATTTTGGATTTTGTTTGGGGTTTTTTGTTTGGTTGTTTTTTTTACTTTTTGCTTTCCGGGACGCCAAAGCATGTCAGGCAACTTACACAAAACCGCTGGTCCCTTCCCTGTTCTCTTCCTCTCCATAGGAGATCCTCATCTCACTTAAATCTTATGCTCACTCACTATAGAGTTTGTGGTCTTCTGCGGCCTCAGTTCAGCACAGCGTTCGCTTTCAAATCCTGTGTGATTCCATATCCCCATTAATCACATCCTCTATAGTTTCTGCTTACTGACATCTCTCTTGCTGTGATGTCATGTAGTGCCTTTTTATATCTGAATACTCTTCATCCAAGCTACAGGTCAAAAGCTCTTGATAAAAGGGGTAGTAACATTAGATGTTCTTTTTATTCTTTCTGCTAGTATCAACATAAATTTTCTGTTGTACTCTTTAATCTTCTTCTGTATGAATGTGTGTTCTTGTTTGTACTTGTCCTATTAATATTTCCAGGTCTCTGCTCTGCCTGTATTTATGCTGTGCCTATGTGTTGGTCATGGAAGTTGTAGCATACCAGGCAAATTCCCCTTTCTCTCTTTGTTCTGAAAATTGGCTATTAGTGGACAGTACATTGCAATTGATTTTTAGTTTTATTTGGGCTGTGGCACAGATTGTTCACCAAGTGCGGCGCAACTGAAATTAATTGCTCCACCTGTCTTGATTCTGATTTTTATTTTGTTCTATTAACACCCATCTCCTCCCCACTGTTTGCAAAGAAAGCATCTTTTCCTGACTTCCACAAAAAGCATTCCACTTCTCAGAAGATGCATAAACTTATTTTACAAGGTCAAATGATCTTCCAGATATTGTCACATTATTAAAACTTGACATATTTATGCGTGATCTTTAGATAAGAAAGGAAATATTCTCATTTTGTTATTTATTGATCCTATTGCAATTAACTATGTTTTCCAAACTTAAGAACACATGTTCAGAAATGGCATTTAGTTTTGTTGCTCACTTGTTTCTCAGTGTGTTTCATATCCTATGTATCCTTATGGGGAGAAGAATATCCTGGAGCGTATTGGAACAACAGATTGGATTCTTGGTGAAATGGCTCAAACATTCCCTTTTTTAACTTGGCAGGGAGGTTTCCTCTCAGTTTTAAGCTAAATGGATTTGAGAAAAAAAATTGCTAAGGAAGCAAGTGCAAAATCTTGATAAGTGGAGTCGAGGAGATGGAAGTGACTGAATTTGGATCTGCTGAATCCTTCCTTGGAATTGTATAATCATTTAAAAAACAGTAACTTAAAGAAAGGTTTGAAGTAGCCTCTGGACATCTTCCAGTTCAACCTTCTGCTGAAAGCACAGCTAGTTTCAAAGTTAGATCAAATTGCTCAAGGTAACAGGTAGTATTAACCATAATACAATGAATAGGAAAAGAATTACAAAGCCTTATTTAGTTGTAGAGTTTTCCTTTTATATGATCTCATCCTAAAACTAATGCCTTTATTACAGTGAAGGCTTGTGGTTGTTATATTAGTGGTCTTTTTGCTACTTAGGCATCTGATGTCTTACATTTTAGTTGTCATCAAGATTCTTTGTATTTATACGCATACATGGGCATGTGCATGCATTTATATGAAAAAAACAGATTTTCATTTGCGTACAGTCACAGCTGCTTAGCTAACATAAAATTGCAGATTAGTCTTGAATTTTGCATGCTCAGCGACACAACACAGAGCAACAATTGCAGCTATCTACACCTAATTGCTAGATAAGCAAGAGGATTAAGAGTGGAGAATGACTTTTTTTATATCTATGTGAGGGAAAGTAAATCCTTAAATCAAATCCTTAAAACAGCTTTTTATATCCTTATATTGTTATTATAGTTATTGTTTTTCTCTTCCTTTGCTGTCCTGCTTTACTGGTTTTGTCCCAGCCCATGAGTTTTACCTTCTTTGTTACCAGTTCTCCATTACACCGGGGATGGGCATAGAGGAGCCTCATGGTTCTTTCTTGCCAATAGGGGCTAAACCACAACAATCTGTTGGCGTGACTTGGAGGCTTCAGCGTAAGAATAAAGACATCTTTTTTTTACATCCACTTAAATTTCATAATTATTGTCCTCATCCAAACTTTTCATATAAGCCAAGAAGATTTCTCTTTATCACAGGCTGAACGCCTAGCTAATCTCTTCACCTGAGCTGAAAGAAGAATCTGTTTGTACATATATGCAGAAATTAGTGAAATACAGCTAACTAAATATTGTAATTATGGGTATCTGCAGCATGTAGCCATTTTGAGAGGAAGATTGCATATGGGAAGTTCTATTCCCTGTCATTGAAAATCCCTTGACTTAGAATCACTTAAAACTGCATTAACAGTCTAGTAATTTTCTTCTTAGAAGAAATATTTGGTTATACTTGTAGCAACATTACTTTTTTTTATGCAGGGAGAGATTATACTTAAGTTGGGAATTTGAAATGAAATCCCTGCAAAAAGCAAGGAACACATGAATGGACATGAGTCTAGTATTTGCATACAGGTGTAGTGTTAAAAGAAAATAAGCTCACCACTCAGGAATTCTTGTCTTAGCCAAATTAACCAGGATCAGCAAAATAAACACTTATCTGGAAGTGCTTCTCTTGACAACTGCACGCAACTCTATTCCTTTCAGCAACACACCTGCTTTTCTTAGAGTATGTGAAAAATGTAAGGAAAAGAGAGAAAAAATCAGTTGTATATGCCAACTTTAATTGAACAGGTATTATTTGCTAATTAAGGAATTTACAAAACGTTGCAAATGGGACTTGAACTAGATTTGCCAGCATGCCCAGGTGACTGTTCTACCAGTTGGGAAGCTGTGCAAGCACATAAGTCATTCGCTTGCAGTTTTTTACAGAATACTTACTGGCCCTTCTTGTCAGTCAGAGTAAAAACTTTCCAAACCACTGCATGCTCTCGAGTTCGATATTGGCCAGACATTTTGCATGATGGGAATGGTTTGTGAGCCGTCACGGAGTTGCTTCTTAAAATACTAGCTAAGTTATTTACTAATAGCTTCTGCATAATCTCTCAGAGAATAGTTTTACTCCTATTTTGAAGGAAGTGCAAAAATGTAAAGTGAACTTTATTTGTTGTTGTTTTACTTATCGTTTATTCATCTTCAAAGAATTATGCAATGCTTTAACCACAGAAATTTATCCACTCAAATAAACAGTTTCAGGGTGGAATATAATGCTTGCTGCCCAAAATCAAAGTGTCAGGCTACCTTCTTGAACATCATGTGCCAGAAAGATTTTAATGTGTGTTTCTTCTGAAAACATTTACCTTCTCTATCTGACTGGTACCTGTCTTGTTGGGCAGTATGTGGGTGGCAAGCAGAATCCTCTCTGGACACCAGAAATCAGCCTGGAATTATAATTTCTTCAAGGTATCTTTTTGATGTAAAATAACTCTGACTGTATCCAACTCTGCCTGAAATAGATTCTTGGTCCCTTTTTGTCTGCTCTACATTGACGCTGAGTTGCTGTAAACAGCCAAAGAAATCCCTAAGTGGCACAGCGCATTGGTACCTGTAAGCATTCCTGGGACACAGGCAAAGACCTTCTGTCTCTGGCTGTCAAAACAGCTGTTTGAGCTGTGAGCAGGCAGTTGTTACCTGAAGCCACAAAGGGACTCACCTCTGAATTAGGGCAGGAGCCTGTCCTAGACCTGACATGGCCCTAGGAATGAAGAGCTGCAGGGTCATTCAGCATCAGTTCTACCCATGTGGTGCCAGACATCTCTCTGCCCAAGCTGATGATTCTTTCAGTGTGTTTGGCCATGATCTTTTTTCCCCTTTTGCTGGCCAGTAGCAGCAAATCTCTTCCTAAATATCTCTTCTTTCAAATTTTTAGGAAGGATCCTATGCTTTAACAATAGCATAAAAGGAAGGTCTTACTATGTGACAGCTTTATTTTGAATGTTTCCATGCCCTTTCCTAAATGTCCCCCATTCCTACAGCCAGAATCTTAGCTGTAGCTCACAAGACATGTCACACTTAAAGCTGCACCAGTATGCCAAGAAAGGTGTCTAGGGAGTAGGAGTGTCCTAACTATCTTCCACAGGAACCATTCTCCACATAACCCTTTCTTGGACTGCTGCCCTGGCCTGTTACTTTCTGACTCGCTTGCAGTGAACACCTGGGGTTTCTATGTTTCTAGTGCCTTTAAATGAGCTCATAGCCTCACCTCAGAAGTTTTTCTCATTTCCTTCATGTAGCATGATAGCTTTTGCATCCTGCAGCCAATTGGTTCCAACTCTCCAAGCGCCTCCTTAGCGTCAGTCAACTGAAGGACAGTGATTTTCAGAGACTCTTGGAAAAGTGGGATGGGGAAGTAGGGACCGAGAACACATGGAGTCTGTTGCATATGATTAGCACATGCTTCAAGGCAGCTATTTATAGTTCAAAGAGCTGGTGGTTGCAGCCAGTAAGCTTTCAGCACTGTAACCACAGTTCTGGCTGTTGTGTTACGAAATGCTGATGAGCTAAGCAGCTCATCTCTGACAGGGGAAAAAGTACAAATAGTGAGACTGAAAGAGGAAAATGAGGGCAAAGAAGCACATTGGTAATCCCTGGTATGGGGAAAAGGTATAGGGAACTCCAGAAGAGGAGAGAATATAGCATTATGCGGCTTTTATGCCTGGATTTTGAAAGAAGAGAACAAAGAACAGAACTGTGAAAGGAAGCTGCCTGGAATACAGCAGGGGGAACGGCAGAGTGCAGAGAACTTGCAGATAGCAAAGCAGAAAGGCAGAGGCCCCTTGTGGTGCCAGGACCTTCTGCAGCTTTGCTGACAAAGTGTATAGCTGTGAGCTTATTTCTTGTTCTGAGACCTCTTCCTATTCTGTTTTCTAATGATATAGGCTCTTATGACTATTTTGATGGGGAGTGGGGAGGTATATTTCAGAAGAAGCTTTTTTTAATCATAAGCTTGTGTCCAAATCCAATGATCTTACTGCATGATTTTGTGCCAGGATATTAGCTAGCTTATGTTTCTCAAGTACTCTCATGTCACAGATGACAGACAGTATCATCGGCTGAAAAAGATTACTGCAAAATGTGTCTTGCAGTAAGAGACCATGTGTTTACTTGGGGGTAGAAAGCAGTCTGTAATTGGCAAACTTGCCTACGTTGCAGGGGCAAAACTGTTATTGTGGTACCTGCATCTGGGGATAGAAAGTAAAGTTCTGGATGCCCTTGGGGTCTCTCAAGTTTTTGCCTTAGACCTTTGTTTCTTATACTCCACTGGGGAGACAAAAAAGTCTAGAAGCTCTCTTAGGCTTAGCCTGCATAAATCAAAATTTAAGAAAATAATTTTTTAAAGACAATTCAAAAGCAGTGAAGATTTTGGATAGTTCTGTTACTTAGGAGTCCAAGTCAAGACCTTACAGAGGGAGATGGTGTTTCAAGGATGGATGCTTAGCCTTTTCAGGAAGCCATTCCCTTCTGAACTGTCATCTCAGTTACACTCAGACTGTATTTGGTCCTTTGTTTCTAAGAGGATGTGGAAGTACCACAGTGAATGAAGTTGCTGTCACTTATGTGCAATACAAATTTTAATTAATGAGCAAAAATGTTGCAACAGCTGTTTTTCCCTGCCAAATGAACTGGTTGTTCTTGTGGTTCCCAAAACTCTTCAGCGGAGGTGGTCCTACACATTCCCTTCTGATGAATAAACAAAAGAATGTCGTAACTTTTTAATGGTACGAAAACTTGTCTCTTGCACATGGACGTTTTTTAATTACTTCCTGCCTTCATCTTAAATAGATGGGCAAAAGGTAGGTAACAAATACATGTTTTTCAACCCATGCTGTTGATTGCATCGTTGAGGAGGAGACACTGATGCTGGAGTCAAATATTTCTTTGAAGTGGACTTACTTAGCCCCATGTTGTGGCTCTTGGCACAGAAAGGTGAAAATTTAGCAGCTGTATCACTATGCATAGCATAAGCTCTTTCAGCCCATTACTGTGATACAAAAGCCATCTCTCAAGGAGTGTTTCAGACTCCTCCATGAACCACTAACTCATCAGGAAAAAAAAGATACAGTTCCCTCTTGGTCTCTCACTGAATTCATGCATGGTAGGATCCACTAAGTACCCAAAGCTGTTGCAAAGGAGGGGTTGGGACATGTAGCCTGGATGAGAGAAGCTGAGGAGAGAGGAGCTGGGTCATAGCAGGAAGGTTGAGGGGATGAGAGCAGTGATAAAGCCAGATTGCTTCAGCTGCTTGTGGAATTGCAGCCTGGCATCTTTGGACTTCATAACCTTGCTATAGCTTTCAGTGACTGTCCCTCTCTCCTCTGGGTGTAGCTTCTGCTTGTTTCTGTCCTGCTTACCTCTGCCAAAACAAAACCTACATGTATGTGTCAACAGACTTCAGGATATTAGGGAAGTTCCTGCATTCACACACACTCCTTTACTTAATGCAGTGATTGATCCTCTACTCAGATCTTGCAGAAATAATGAAATATTTTGGAGGTTTCTATTTCTTTTCAAAGGAATTTTTAATTCTTACAATTAGTGTTGTCTCCTTTCAGAGAAGCTGAAGTCGTGTTTCCTTTTTATAAGTTAGGATTGAAAGCCTGAATAGTGTGTTTTGTTGAGTTTTGCTACCTCATGCCTTTTTGATTACAGGTAACACTTAAGGGTAATGCTTCCTGTCTCCTGAGGATTAGTACAAGACTTATGAAAATCTTAAAACATGGACGTACTGTTTAAATGAAATTAATTGGCATGTGGATCTGTTATTGATTTGCAGCTTGAATATGACCCTCAGCCTTGACTCTTTAAACAATATAGAAGTTGTATGAGACTAAAATAATTCAGAGCTATGAGGAAGAAATGTCTTTGAATACTAAACTTATTTCAATGTGATCATATCTAGTAATTTTGACCCGTCTGGTTTATTACATGAGAGTACACATGTATCTCTGCTTATCTTTACAGAAAGTTTTGACAGGGGCAGATGATCTACAGCAAGTAAAGGCCCTAGAGATGCGAGTAGATACAAGAGAGAACAGCTTAGGCAACTTCGGTAAGGAAATACTTTGTCTTCTGCTCACCGTCTCAAATTTTCCTTCATCATGTCTTGAAGCAGGACTGGGGACTCAGAAACCACCAGCCAGTGTAAAGTACTGTCCTACTCAAGAGCTCTTGAAACAAAATCCCCTTGGTACCTCTCACTCCTTGATCTCTGTTTTCTTCTGTGAGGCTCTAAATAGGCCTGCAAACTATGGCAATGGGATGAGTGACATAACTTCTGTCTAAAGCAAATTAGTTTCAAAAAATTCTTCTTGAGTAACATGGTTCACAGTACTATAGCAAAATGCAGTAGCCAAAGTTCAGTTTCCTTCCACTCTAAGATTCCACTGTGACTGGGAAATCACTAGTGGTATCAGACTGCTCATGCTGCCAGATGCCTATCTTTGTGTCCTGTACTGCCTCATCAAGCTGTGCTGGATGATGTGCTTGACGAAGGTTGTGTACATACATAATTTTTAATGAGCCCCAAACAGCCCCAGTGCTCATGCTTCGTTTCTATGTCGTCATCACTGCACTGGGGAAGTAAGTAAGTAGCAAGAGAATTCCCTCTGTAGCAGTTAGTACTGAGAATAAGAAACCTTCCTTTTTTCCAGTATTGGCAGTCATTTCTGCCAACAATATGTGGATTTCCTTCACAGCCAAGTTTGTCTTCCTCTACACTGAAGCTGAGTAACTGCTACAGGATAATATTTACTGTGCCAAAAGGAGTCACGTTCCCAAAAGTGGGTGATGGTATTTAAGGTAAATTACATCCATTTCTTTCAGAGAACATAATTTAATCAGTCCTGTTCCCTTCATTTGGTAAGAAAATCCCAAAATGCCATTTCTACAATGCTCAAACGTGGTGCTCCCATTCCTACACCATTTCACTTAGCTATTTCCTTCCCTTCCCTTCCCTTCCCTTCCCTTCCCTTCCCTTCCCTTCCCTTCCCTTCCCTTCCCTTCCCTTCCCTTCCCTTCCCTTCCCTTCCCTTCCCTTCCCTTCCCTTCCCTTCCCTTCCCTTCCCTTCCCTTCCCTTCCCTTCCCTTCCCTTCCCTTCCCTTCCCTTCCCTTCCCTTCCCTTCCCTTCCCTTCCCTTCCCTTCCCTTCCCTTCCCTTCCCTTCCCTTCCCTTCCCTTCCCTTCCCTTCCCTTCCCTTCCCTTCCCTTGTATAAATCCCTTTCTTTCTGCTCCCTGTGGTTAGACTTTTGCAACTTTTACATAATATAGAACATGATTCCCATGTTGCAGACAATTTCCATCTTGTATATATCCCACTGTTTGCACCATGAGTTGGCCCTTGAGGGCTATGCCATAGCATCCACCAGCTGCAGGTCCCCACTGCTTTTGAGAATGACAGAATATCAAGACCATTCTCAATTTCTTTCTGTCTTTCTTTTTTTTAAGTGAATTTTCCTCCCTGTGAAAATGTCTTTGCAAATGTCAGCAAGTGGCTAGGGCAGAAAATTTGCTGCTTAATGCTGCCAGTGATCATTGATTCCTTGCAAGATTTTTTTCACATGACAGCTGATCTTTAGGTGCATGGAATAAGGCCTGAATTTTTAAGGTATAGCAGGGAAGCACCTTCAGTGCAAATAGTGTGGGCAAGTCTTCTGTTGAAGGCGTTGGGTTCATTGAGTGCTCCTCACTGGCTGCCTTCCTCTGAAACTGTGTGCTGTTTACCTGGTCTCTGGTCACAGGAGTCTGGATAAATAGCCTAAGGGAAGGTGTAGGGTAAGAACCAGACCAGATGGAATGACTGAAGTTCCCTTGTGACCAAAGAAAAGCTTTTCTACCATTAGGACAGTTGAGCAATAGGGTATCCAGGCAGGTTTGGAGTCTCTGTTCTTGGAGGTTTTCATGCCCTGAATACCTTGGCCTGATCTCACAGAAAACCTGGCTCTGAGCACGAGGCTCAGGACAACTTCTAGTTGTCCCCTCCAGCCTGGAATGCTCTGCAATTTGGTGTTTCTGTTTGAAACTAATTTGCTTTTTTTATAGCCATGTTAAATCACTTAACCTTGCTCTCGCTGTATTCCTCAGTTATGCTGGCTAAGAGCATCTTTATCATCAAGGTTTTTTGGTTTTTTTTGATGATCAGTTGGCACTCAGTAAACAATGTTGTTTTAATTGGTTTTATGTGTGTAGATAAAATAGACGGTGCAAGCTCTTAAATGGCCAGGTAAAAGTTTCAAGTTACTAGATTGCACATAATTCTGGGTCATGTGGAACCTTGCAGCACTCACATCCCAGATTTACACTTGCAGTTTCCTCTTGAGAAACATTTCAGTGTTTGCAGCCATACACAGACTGTAAGACAAGGACTGAGGGCCTACATGTCCTTTAGCAGGAGTTCCAAAGTGGTTTAAAACATGTTGTTTGACTTTTTCTTACAAGCATTCTACTTTGGGATGCGTTGAACTCCTGCTAGCCTTCCCCAGTTTGTCAGGTAAACTTCTACACAGCGGTGGGGCATGGCGGGGAGGAACAGTTCTGTTTCGTAAGGACCAGGTGTGGGCCAAATCACAAAAAGACTGATATTAAAATATTTTCATGTGATCAGTTTTAAAATTAAGGAGAAGCTTTGTGGCAGAGCTCGAATCTGAATCATAGCAGGGCTTGAGGTAATTGCTGAAATCTCTAGCTCTTTGTTTTCAGTGTACCTTGCTGAGCGACAGGCAAAACACTGAACCTTCCTGGCAAGTCTTGTATCCCATTTTGCAAATCTTGGACTTAACTTCTATGCTCTTCAGCTGCATGTAGGCTTCAGTTCATACTCAAACAGATGGATTATTTCTTTTTCATTAGCTTATTCCTTCAGTTTTGATTGCTGACAGATCTGGGACTACATTCACAACCGGCTTGTAGAAATCCCTGCTGAAAGTAATGATGGGATAGAGTAATTTAAGACACTATATAGTTCTCCTATTTCTAAGTGATTTTAATAGCTACAAATCAACTTACCCACAGTGCTGTTCACCGTTGCTTATTGAATTGTTGCCTGCTGGTGGCCAGGCTAAGTTGATTATGTGTCTGCAGACTGCATTTCCCTTGCATGTGCTTTATCAAGGAAAAGCTCTCCTAAGGGTTCAGAAGTAGGCATTCATTATTTTTCATGCACAATCATTGTCTGTCTTTCCTCTTGCTCTGTTTGTTGGTATTCTGGATCAGAAGCCAGGAGACATTTGTGGGCAGACAGTGTCGCTGTGGCAGGTGCTTCCATGGTTAGGAAGGCAATGTGGAGGCTGGAGGCACAAGTCTGGCACATGCATTCCTGCCCATGCTGGCGTTGGTTTAGCTGGTACTGACAAGCCTTGCTGAGAAGGTTCCACAGCATCTGCTGCAACAGGGCTTGGGCAGGCTCTCCAGGAGTCACAGTATGTACTGGGGCAGGAGCTTATGTTAAACCCCTCACCGATGTGTACTTTTTTGTTTCTCATCTCAGGTAGCTAGATTGCAGCTAGCTTGGGTTTGCCTGCAAGTGCTGCAGTCTTATCTCCAGCCCTGTTGCCCAGTTCAACCCAAAACTGTGCAAAAAATGCACATTTAGAACATGTGTGGAAATAACATCAAGGTGAGGTATCTCACTTGATAAAACACAGCTGAAGTGAATTAAACGGCCTGTTTTATCTGCCTTTCAGGTTGCTCCTGCTACAAGAGTGCAGCCTTTGTTCACACACCTGTTTTGTACTGCAGAATCAATAAAACACATAGGTTGCCCGATGCCAATACAAGCATTTGTCAGTCATTTCTTTTGTGTATGTTTTTCACTAGCCCATATTCCAGAAAGTGTAAGATGTCAAGCCACGACGATTTTTTGTTAACAATAGAAACCAAGATATATGATGCTACCTGAAGCATACATCGTAATGTAAAAAACAAGTGTTATGAATGTTGTAGCTTATAATAAAACCAACATCTAGCCTGTTTTCTCCTTACTCCTAGTCAGTTATCTAAATGTCACCTGGCCTACTAAGGCAGCTCAGAAAGCCATCTGCATTGCTACCCTGCTTGTGACGTACAGCAGTTAAGGCAGTGTTGTTGAATGAATCACTTTTATTCAGCAATGGAGTTGGTAATCTGGAAAATTCAGTTTCTGGCTCTGAATATAGTAGCTGCAAGGAAGGTGTCTTCAGGGAAAGAATTGTTTTTGTAGCATAATCAGCCTTTTCTTCTGGAATACACATTGCATTGGAGGACCAAACTAAAATATTTATGATAATAATTCTGAGTGGTACTTTGATTTTAGGACTGTTCTTAAAGGAAAGCAATCAAATACCTTAAACTTTGATTTCTTTCTCTCTTTATTTAGTTTTGTTCCACTGGGATATTACAGTAGAATAGTTTAACACTAATATGTTGTCAGTGGTTAGTAATTTCAGAGCCATATAACAAAAAGAGTGTTCAGTGAAAGAGAGTTGTAGACAGATGAGATAGAATTGCTCACTATTCTGAATTCTCACCCTTGTACTGTGGTCATCAGCATTTTTCTGGACCATTCTCATCCTTAAAAATTGAAATTATACAGTATGAAGGCAGTTTTGGGATGAGGATTTTTTGTTTGTACTTTAAAGACTAATATTAGAAGTTAATGTTGTTGATATTTCAGAGTATTTTTACATTAGCAAAAGATTAAATCTTGTTCTTGATGGCACAATGCCATGAGGCTAAAAATTAAGAAAATTAGATGAATGTTGTTACATTTGAATACATCTCTTATTTCATCATCATCATTTTACAATTTTCTCTTCTTAACTTAATATTCTAGTCTCTCTATATAAGGAATTTGGACTATGGAAACCAGCAAAATCAAATGGATAATTAATTCTTAGCACCAAAGAACAATTGCATATCAAATATAAAAGTTAAAGAACCTACTAATTGGAGAAATGTATTGTAAAGGTCTTGTTGGCAGAGTTTTGTACCACTGCACGGGGTGTACTTTTATTTCAGTCTAGTAAACAGCACATTAGAGCTTAACACACTACAAGTTCCCAGGAACAGATTGTGTAAAAATACAATAAAATGTCTGAGTTAGAGGATTGTGTTACAATAATGAAATAACCAGATGTGAATATTGTATCATCAGCCTGTCACTCTACCTCTTTCAATCCTGTAATATTTGTTCTTTTCCTGAACCAACTCTAAATGCATTCAATGGAAAGTGTTTTCTTGAGCAAGTCTCTCTATTTCTCTTGAGCTAGTCTTATCAACTCCTCATTCAAAACTTCAGCTTAATACTAGTTTTTAAAATGCAGTAGCTTTGAAATGCTTTGCAACACCATTACATTTTTGCTTGGTAACCCTTTAACCTCTCTGGTTGAGTCTGTGGCAAGGCTATTACCCACTTCTGGACAGGATACTGCATCCACCTTATTTTTTCCTTTAACACTTCAGAGGAAGTCACTTTGTCACTCTGTGCTTCAAGTTTTTAATCAGAAACATGATATCTTTTTTTTTTAATGTAGATTTTGGGGTTTTTTTCTGTGGAGGCTTTCTTAGTGTGTAGATAGTATCTGAGGAAGTCTTTGCTCAGTAGCTAGCATGACTGCTGTGAATAATTAACAGAGATCCTAGTATATCCTTTTTCAGGACTCCACATTATTTTGTTGCCATACATGAGAAGGTGTACCCTTCAGGATGAGGTTAGTGTGTTATAATTCATACTAGTTTTTGTGGACTATGAAGAATGATTCAAAAACAAGGCTAAAAAATTGCACAATGTGTTCAACAATTTTAATACTTTAAGGAGCTTTGCAAGGACGTTTCTGTACAGCTTGAAGATCAATATGTGGGTTATAATCATTCCCAGATAGCATTAAATATAGATAATGCTTCTACTAAAACATGATTTATTAAAATGGTTTTGCCATAAATGCAAATGTTTTACTTGGGGAAATGGGATGAACAACATGACCTCCTTTGTTTGCTTTTGAGATCCCACTCCCTTTTTCTCTTTTTTGATTTTTGTTGTTTGTTTTTTCTCTTTTGATCCTTAGCAAAGGGCTGAAATAATGTTCTTCTGGACACTGCTACGTCACGCTTGCCAAAGAGAGATTACTGAGATGATTCAGAAAAAAATATTTACTGAGAGCAGATTTTAATGTCTTAGCAATGATTCAGTCTGTCTAAAATTATTATATTACCTCTACATTGTTGTAAGTTATACCGGAGGATGCTTGCCAGCTGTATGTAAAGTCTGCTAGTGGGAATGGGTAAAAGTTTGCTTTTGTCAATAGCAAATGTTTCCTGGGACTTGAGCTGATATCTGAATTATTCTGCAGCATGGAGGGATTTGGTCTATGATTTTGGTTCACAGATACCTATATAAGACACCAAAGAGGAAAATGTCTCTTGGAAATGGAAAAAAATCCATAACATTAAAGTAATAACACCAGAATATTGGGGGGTTTGTAGATATGAAACTCATAGAATTTAATAGTGAACAATGGATCACATCCATAAAATCAAAAGGAGAAGGCAGTGCTTAGCAAAACATAATTAGCATTTTGGGAACATCAGAGCTATGAAAGATGATGTTGTGACATGGGAAATTATGCTTGTGTTGTTTGACACAAAATAACATTTTGAAGAATTGTTACTTAGCTATGTATCCAGTAAGCCCATCACTACTTGCCATTAAACAGGTGGAAAAAGACTTTGGGGGAGAAAAGCAAGAGCATTATGTAGAAATTAGAGGTCATGGAATGCTATACTCCGAAGCACCCTTTACCTCTTAATTTAGTGGTCATAGAGGTTGGGAATCAGACCAAAGTAAACAGTGACCAATCAAGCCAGTTTCTGTTGTTATCTGTCTGGAAAGATGCTCTATTATAATTGTCAGAGAGAGGTTCCAAAAATAATAATTGGGTTGTCATTCAGACAATATATTTATATTGCAAAACTGCAAAGGGTGAAATTTTTTTGGAGTGAAATAATATCATTAATTCTCTTAGAAAAGTTTCATCACAGACCTGGCAGAAACAGGTAAGAAATGCATGTAAAATCAGATGCTTCAACTTTTAATTGTCAGAAGTTTCATGTATTCTATTGCCAGGTCTGCAAAGTGATTCTTTATTCTGTTCCTGTAGGTGTGTATGTACCTAATCTGAGAGAACTGAAGTTGAACAATAGCTTGCTTGTGTCTGTGAGGTAAGAAATGAACGATAATTGAAATAAACATAAAGAATAACAGCCCTTGATTTTTTTTAAGTGATAAAATCTTGGTTTGTTGCTTTCATTTCTTCCATTTCCTCATGCAATGATAATGGGTTAGGTTCTGCATATGTGCACCACAACCACATAATTTTAAGGACAGGACCTGAGCTGAAATAAATCGATCTAGTTACAATGATGCCAGTGAATTATCCCCAGTCTGCCACCAGGGAAGTTCCGTGATGCTGAAGTCCATGAAAATTCGTTGCAAATTTGAAAGGAGCTAGAAATTAACCTCTTATCTATGTCTAGGTGCTTGAATTCAGAGTGTTTCAGCTTTGGGGCTTTTATTGTGCACAGTAGTCTCTTCTGTACAGGTCAGACCAGTTCCACAGCTGATGAAAATCACTTTGGCTTTATTGAAGTCAATGAAGTTAGGTTTATGAGAGCTGCTGTGAAGATTGCATGTCCCTCGCTTGCTGAGCTCCATGAAAGCATTACCTGTTTTCTCCCAGGTAACCGAGGAGTTGGCAGGCTGGGAAGGTAGAAGTGAAAACCGTCGCAATGAGGAGGCAGAGCCATCTTCTCTGCTGTGCTGATAGCTTTATTAACCTTAGTAATTAATGCATAATGGAAAAGTACAGTTCATATCACTAAATGGCCATGTAGAAGTCTATCGTAAACAAGATTGCTCTCTGGCTATGGATGTCTGTCTGCTAAATGTGTGTGGAAAAAATAGCAATTTTTCTAATTCTTGTTAAAGAGAACGTGTTCCCTAATAGGAAATGGCAATAAATTCTTCTTGGTCTCATGCATTGTCACCAAAGTAGCTAACAAACTTCAGTTGTCACACTTTAATCTTATTTTCCCCTGCTCTAGTGGTGAGATGAAGTACTTGCAGTCTAAATTTTTTTCCACCTTCTGGTCCATAACATGGAAAAGTGGTGATTCTACATTGCAGCAATTATTTTAATAGCAACCAACCACTGTCATAAACATGAAATTACTCCATTATTGTAATGGAGGAATAAGTAATGGGTGAAGAAATTTTTTTACAATATTGAAGGACATTGTATCACATAAAAAAAGAATAAAAAACCTAAAAAGACATTTTTTGTTTGGCAAAAAAATCCATATTCTCTTAAAATGTGTCAGTGAAAAATGTTTTGACCAGTTCTGTTGGTACTGAATGCGGAGTGCAGTTCAGGAAAACTAAACATTTAGTTTATTTGACTTAGGGCTTTAGCAGAATTTTGCACATCCCATTGTATTCTGAGGCTCTAAATTCTGTCATGAAAAGTTTCCGGAAACCATTTTCTGTGACCTGACATATTCTCTATGGTTCTGGATGCAGATAACATTTGGTCTCAAGTTGAGTTTTGATTTGATCAACTATAGCATAAATATATTTTGGCTTGGATATCAAGTCTAGTATCATGACATTTCCCAGGCACACAAAGCCCAGGAGAAGCTACCCACTCCTCCTTTAAATAAACATGCTTTCTGGGTGCCAATTAAATGCAAGTGTCAGGGAACAGGTAAAGGAAGGAGAAAACTGTTAGCTCTCCCAGACCAGACCTCAGTCAGTACAGCACAGCAACAGCTTTCCTTTATTAATTCCCATCTTTGACAATCTGTCATTGATAAACGCAGATCACTGAAGGGCATAGACCATGAAGGCACAGCTTGGGTACGTGAACTTTATTTTAGGATGTCTGCATCATGTCAATTTAATGCCCATTAAACAACATTGCTGTCACAGCACTGGCGATGTCTGCTATGGCTAATGTAACATAGCTACTCTTGCCATTTACTCAAAAATATTTAGAAATCTTATTTCTGAATGAAACTTGTTAGTGTTTGAATTCTGTCCAAAAGGTGGTTATTTTGTCATAATTGACCAAACCATTGCCGCTGAGGTTTTTGAGGATGATCAAAAAAACATACTTCTTTCTCACTAAAAGTAATTCCTGCAGACTTTCTCAGCCATAAGGCCAGAGTCATTGTAGTTGTAATTTGAAAATGGGCAGCAGGTAACAGGAAATATCTTGTAAGGACAGAATGGAAGATTGGTTTGTTTACTGAAAAGAAGGTAAGGACGTAAAAGCAGGCAAAAGATAGAGGATGTTTCATATATATTTGGTTTGTTAAAAGCAGCCATTCTTTTCATGCAATATTATATGAAAAAAAAGTATTATGGTGAATCATTATGGACAAAAGACTGTCAGTATGCATGCATGAGTGAGTAATAAAATGGGGACCTTTTTTTGTTTCATTCTGTCTTGCAGGGTAGAATTTCCTAATTATTTTAGGGTGAAACGGAAGTAAAATTTTTTCTTCAATTTGAAAATGAGGGAAGAATTCTCTTGATAGCAAACTGCATATAAGGAGGTGTCAAAATAAGGATTTATGATCCTGACTTTAGTCACTGATATTTTTGAAATGTTTCTTCCTGACAACTGCACGTAGGAACTCAAATTGTGAGGATGCTGTGTGTTGCCATTTGCCATTAGATATAAATCAATGGAGGGATGTTCTGGCAGTGAGGAATCACGGTAATTGTCTGTTACAGTTTTCTATGGGAGAGCAAGGCTTGCTAGGCCGGTGAGTTTGAATCTTGGCTTTTCCTGGTAGTTCCTGAAGGAGTTCTGATTCCTTTGATGGGAAATGTGGTTGAGCTACTTTAGCTGTAAATTCATGGTGTGTATCCCCTTCCTTCCATACCGCCAAAACTTGTGTTACTTTTGAGTACGTGAAACTTTGAAAGGCTATACATAAGTGCAGAATATCATTATCAATTGTCTAATCTAATCCATAAGGAAAATATATCCAAGATTATTTGCAGATAATCCTTTTGGTGATTGAAAAGAAATTTCTTTTTGCCTGCTTCTGGGTTTTAGTTTTCTACTGCCCCTTTGCTACGGGGGACAGCTCTGGAAAATCCAGTGTACCATGAAAAGAGATTAGTTCAGAATGCTGTTAATTTTCTGAATCACCCTAGTTTTATGAGGTCCTCATTTGGTGACCTTCACCCATCTGCCAGCAGCCAAGACATTCTAGATTTATGAACTGGTAATTGAGGATGAAACGTGGAGCCTATTCTGAAGAGTGCTTATTAAAAACCGCCTCTTTGTGTCGACACATAGTTCTCATCTTTGTAATATTTCCAGTAAAAGAACTATATTTCAAGGCCAATGAGTTACTACTTCTGCTTTGGCACATAGCCTATGTATTTTTTATCAGATCGCTTTTATTCTCAATTCAGAGATGAATGAAAAGATCTGTTTAAAAATGTGAGACAGATACCTTATGAAGGGCTTTTAAATCAGATAGGGGAATCTTAGGAACTGGTTCCCATAAGTTCATAGCAGAAGCTGTTTCACCAGCTGAAGTTCATTTCCTCCCATCCAGCTGTATGCATTGTAGGAAGCAGAAGACTGGTTTGCTCCCAGGGCTACTTAAGCAACTGCTTGTAACAGAGAGAGGTTATTATATTTTAAGTGAGATTAATTATGGGGGCAAAGTAAGTATGAAGGATACAGGGAAAGGAAAGCCATTTTCCTTCATCCAGATAGAGTTAACATTTCTTCGCTGCAGCCTTCATTGCATGCAATTCTCAGATTTCTTTCTCTGTTGTAGAAGGGCTATATTGCACCCCAGAACAAGAGTAATCCTAGTCCGTTTGAGTGAGTGATGCTGTCATGGGAGAGTGGAAATGAGACAGTTGTCCTTAAAGTTCAAATGAGAAAGGAACAGAGTACATTCAAACAGTTCTCGTGCTTTTGCGAGTCTTAGGATAATGGTTTGTGGATTTTTTTGTTGGGTTTTTCTTTTTTTTTTTCTTTTACTCTGTATTCAATTTTTGGGAAGTTTTGAGCCCTCTTGACTGTGAAAAAATAACTGAAAATGTGAACCAAGTGATTTGAGTAAGGATTTTGCTGATCATTTCATGACTTTAAGAAACCAGGCCCAGACTAATTCTTTCTTAATTGAGGGCAAGGGACCTCATGTCTTTAAGAAACCAGGCTCAGACCAATTCTTTCTTAATTGAGGGCAAGGGCTTTAAACAAACGTTTAAAAATATTTTTGAGACCTGAATGAGGATTTTAGGAATTTGAACTTAGCAATATTACTTCTTGGTACTTATCCAAGAAAGAGTTTAAGCAAATGCTTGCCATTTAAAGTCACAAGAAGTTTTAATTCAGTGGAACGGTTTACAAGTTCCACTTGTAATTGAATTACAAGTTCCACTGAAAATTGAATGTTAGTCGAGTGTTTTGTGGGATCTGGATCAAGTTATGCCGTGTTGTATAAGACTGAGCTGTGTCGTTGATCAGCCCCTGATTTGTTTATTGTGTCTAAGTACTCACTATTTGCTGTATCATTTTCTCTTAGACAGAAGAGATTTAGGGGCATCATTCCCCTAAATTCATTTTTTCCTTGTCATTTTTAGTTATTTTTTTCCTTGCTCATTTTTTATCTCTAGTTTGCTTTTTTTCTGCTTGTTGTTTTACTTTTTCACAGTTACTGGATTACTGTGTCTGATTCATGTAATGTAGATACTCCACATAAATGCAGCAAGTTTTGTGCAACAAGGATCGTCCTTGCTTTTATGACAGGTAAAATCTCAAAGTATTTTCTAAAATTAATTCAGTTACTTACTTTGTACTAAAGATGCAAATATCTGTGAATAGGTGATTTATGTGTATTACAGTACTTGCTTATTGTTTCGTGAGAGATCAAGGTGCTCTTGCTCTAGGTTGTACTTACACATGCAGTCAGAGAACCAGTGCTCTGATTTTGTCTGGGCGATTCTCTTCATGTTTGTATTTCAGTGCCCAGAGCATCACTGTTTGCTTTAACATTTGCTTTTCTGGATTGGAAAAGCATTTAATTTCAAATGCAAATTTAATTTCAAATGCAAGCTAGTTTCTTTAGGAAGTGTTTTTGTTGTTTCTTTTGTGTAGCTAGCCTGGAAGTCCTTCAGCCCTTAAGGTTGCTATGAAGAACGTGTTCTTTGAGGACTTTGTGTGCTTGCCAGGAGCTAGGAAAGCGTTTGAGTTGAACCCTAATCTCTCCATTAATCAGTCTTCTCTGTATTGACATCTGCAGACTCCTATGAATATTACAAACCTTGGCAAAATTGCTGTGACCTCAGGTTTTATTTAGTATTGACAGTTTTAAGGACATTCATATTATTGATAAAAAAGTAATGATTTTGGGACAGAAATACAGAAGTTTTTGTGAGAGAAATTCAGAAATAAACTACTTTTAGTCAAATGAATTGTTTTCAGTAAAGCACTGTCTGCATTAAGCCCTGTGGAAATCTGATTGCTTTGATCATTTATCACTTCTGGGTACACCTCTCTGAGATGCCTAGCTCTCCATTTTCTAGGAAGATAGGGTAACGCTGATACCTTCTCTTCGTGTAATTTGATCAGGTCAGGTGCCCCAAGTAGAGAGAGTGTGAATGTCTTTATGACCTTAGATATCAGGAAGTCTGACAAGCTGATTGACCAGCAAGAGAAGCTGAACTTGTTTTCTGTACAAATGAGCTATTGTGGTTCTGGAGCTCAGTCTCCATTCTGCAGCAAACACAGAGGACATCAAAACAAGTTCATGGCCTTGCAGTGTCTTTCTGTGATTCCTATCTTCAGCACTACATTTTGTGCAGCCTATCCGTAGCTGAAGCTCCTCTGTCACCTCTCAGACTGTCAGAGACAGAGTGTACCTGGGTAGAACACAGTTATGAGGCAGCGCCTACCATTGTAGCTCCAAGTTTAAAAGTCTCCTTGTCATGACAATGGAGGGTCTAGTGCATTCATCTCATCTTAGACAGAGCAGAGACTCCCTTTGTCACCTGAGCAGTTTCACAGAGTCAGGTTTCTTTCCTCAGCAGTATCGCTATCATGTTTCTATTTTGTGATCCAAGCCCTGGTACAGTTCAGGACATGAAAACCACAGGAGGATCATCAGAGGCCACGACACTTTTTGCACTGTGAAGGTAAATAGTGAAATAGCAAAGTAAATAAATAATAGGTAATGTGTGGAGCAAATCTGCCAGTAAACACTTGCGAGGTAAGGTAAGCCCATCATTTAGTAAATAGTTGTGTCCATTCTCTGCCCACCATCTGAATGAACACACCACATAGAGTATATTTGGTAAAGAGTGGCCGTTCCTTTCAGGATGTCATCTCATGTCATGCACCCATCCAAAATGAGAGTTCAGCTTCTCTTTACTGTTGCCTTAGCCGTTATATTGCTAACACAGCTCTGTTGAATATTTGAGCAGTAAATACTTCTGCTGAAGCCTGGGTTGTTGACATGAAGCCCTCAAACCTTTTCTGTGTACAATTTTTTATACAGTCCAGCTTCACTTGGTGTTATACAGCCAGGATGTGTGGCTAATGTCAAAGTAAGCACTCCCTGAGCTGCAGATATACTAACGATACCATGTGTTCCAGGGGGTCAGGGGTTGACGTTTCTCAGCTTTTCCCTTCTTGTGGGAAGGTCTTGTCCAGTTAGCGTGCCTGCACTAGATTTGGGATGTCTGTTGTGGTACTGTGAAACAAATGCTGAGATTCTCTCTTGTAGTAACACCGACAGTATGGAAATATATAAGTTCTCATCTGCCTCAGTAGTCAGGTTGATGGGCTCTGAGGTCTCCCAAGTTTCTCTTCTACATCTTGTTTCCTTGTTGTAAAAGAACATCTGGAGGCCAGTACTAGCAGAGCAAGTCTCCCTTGATGCTATTATTTAAGGAAAAAGTCTTAACTCAGGACATACAGAGGCAAGTCTATACAATCTGGGGTGAACATGAGAGGCTGAGAGGAAAGAAATTTGGAGGAAATCAACTGGCATTTGCCAGCTATTCACAGGCCTGTCCAGGTTGTACCTGTATCTGTTCCTTGCAAACGTCTGTACTTTTCCTGCTTTCTTATTGAATATATCCACAGATGAAAAAAGAAAGAAAGGAAGAGGTACAAAGAAGAAATTACCATCAGCCACAGGAGAAAATCATGTCGTACGAATGTACTAGATCTAAAGAATCTCAAAAATCTGCATTCCTGCCACTGTACATTCAGATTAAATCACTTTAAACTACATTTTCTGTCTTGGTTTTCATATAAATCCATTTTTACAGCATCCTAAGTATTTTTTCCAGTGGAAACTATACCCATTACTATGACAAAAGTTGAATAGCAACTTAAAGCTGATCTGATTCTTTAGTTCTGTCTGGTCAATTAATCTAGAATTCCAGTTTCTCTGGTAGTCAGAAAAAAGGGTTAAGAGGGCTTTTTTTGTCGTGTGTATCTTAACAGCACTGAATCCGTCAACTGATTGGATCTTTTACAGAATATTCCTTCTGCTTACCCTGCAGCATTAACAGTTTCAAGTGTTAATTTTGAAGAATGAGATCTATATTAAATCAAGGTTGCAATGTATCTTGTCTTGATATCTTTTAATCTGCCAAAGCTCAGACCTGGAGCATACTGTGAAACAGGCACACAACATGTGGGAGACTAAGTTATTCATGCAGGAAATTTTAAAGTGCTGTGGGATTCATTCCTTCAATGTAAATAACTTATTCTGTAACCACAGTTTCATTATCCTTAATTTTTTTTAGTATGTCAGATTTCAACAACAAGAATGAACAATTGCAAAAGCCATAGGAGCTGTCAGTAGCTCTGGAGCTAAATTGAGGGGCAATGGCTATGTGGATGTAAGAGCTCCATTTACTGTGTGTCTCAACTTTATCTTGTTCGAAAATTCATTTGCTCTTGTGGAAGACGTAATGCACTCATGGAGGTTCAGGACAGTATGCTGGGTTTCTACAGCATCTCTGGGGCGCAGCTTCACACTGAGTTTGGGAGGTGGAGTAGGATGGGACAAAAAAATCATCAGGGCAGGTCTTGGCCCACAGAACTGTACTTTGGCAACCCCTTACTTCTTTCAGATGGTGGGATCTGAGTTAATGTAACTGATCTTTCATTGTTAAAATGCTCCGGTAACTAAGCTGACAAGCGCTTTTAATGATCAAAAGGAAATTAACACAAAATTACGTTATCCTTCCTGCACTTGCTGTGTATTCATGTGTTAGGGAACTGTTGTTCCTGACATCAACATTGATCAAGCCTTGCCGCAGGTTTTTTTGACAGTATCTAAAAATGAGAGCATTTGAAACTAAAGCTACATTTCATGTATTTTAACTTTAACAGAAGTAACCATCTGAGTTAACTTAAGCACAATTATGACTAGTTACAGAAGTGTGTATATCAGCACTCTATTTCACTTACAAATACTTCTCTTGATCTCAGCAAGCACTTTTGGTTTAAATGAGGTATAATCTGATATGGTAAATGAAGTGCTTGCAAGTAGCATAGCACTTAATGTAATATTGCAGTTGCTACAGTGAGTTCAATAAGGCAATGTGAAGCAACAATGATGAGTGAAAATGTTGTAAGTCAGGAATAACCCAGAGATGTATCTTTTTGGGGTTGGATTCTTCATCTATTGTCATCTCCTGACTCCAGGTCTCCTCCTTGCCTGCTGGCACTGGAGGTGAGGATCTTAACCCTAATGAAGGTTGGTGGAGGTTTGGCATTGTTGTTAGTGGAACATGGGTTTTTATGCAGCATCTCTGGTTGAAGCATTGGTCCAGATGTGTCCACAGCAACACTCAAGTACTCTAACAGGACCACTAGCATGGTCTCTGGCTCCAGTCCTCAACAACAACCAAGCTGCCTTAAACCATTTGTGGGTTTGACTGCTGTTGCCAGACAGTCTCTTGTCTTTGCTTTCAGGCTTTTGCTTTGGAAAAAATGCTGACCAAAAGCATGTGGCTTCTTGATAATCACAGTTTACTTTAGCAAGCCCACGAAAGCTGTGGCAGCTGGCTCTCATTTTGACACTATGAAGCTGAGAAGGCAGTGTCATGAGCTGGACAAAGTGTGAAGCCCTGAGTGCTCTCCTTGATTTACCCTTTGTACAGCACCAGAGGACTTGCGTTTCCTTCCCAGAGATCCGTTTTGCTGGCAGCGAAGTGTGCGGCAGAGATCAAGAGGTAAAAAAAGCAATATGCCAGACCTTTGACCCTTCCAAACTTGAAACTTAAAACAAAAGCAACCAACCAACAAAAACATCCCAACGTGTTATAAAATAGCGAAATCCTTTCGTTGGGAGAAATATTGCCAGTAGCATCAGCACTGCAGCCCATTTGGAAAACAACTTCTTATTCATGCAAAGGTTGCCTGAAAAAGCTGGGACAACAGAGAACACCCTACAGCAAAGACCTTTGGCAGCAAGAACATTTTTGTTCACACAGAAATACTTCATTTGCATGTAAAAGGGAGTTATGAAAACAAAGTTTCATAGACATTGTTGTTCTTTAAAAAGACCTGTGGTAGATGCGTGCTTTCTGCACAGCCTGAAACACACTTGCCCTCCTCTGATGTATTTAAGCCTACTAGTTGAGAATTGCCTAGCAAGGTCTCTTATTGCCTAGTTTTTGAAGTCTCCAACAACGAGTCTCAACAGGATTAGGAGCCCTTACTGGAAAAATCTGCACAGTTCAGGAGGAAGAATGAGGCCAGAATATTAGGTGCTACATTTCCATTTCATTTGAACCTAAAAGGTTTATGGCAGCAAAAAATGGGACCTGATCCTTGTTATCTTACACCTTGATCGGTGGTTCACGTTTGCCCAAGGCAGTATAAGATGCTAAAGGCAACCTACCTGCCATGGCTTTGTGAGGTGTAAGAGAGGAGGCACCAAGCCAACAGTTTTCAGCATATTGCTACTTGAATTTAGAAAACACTGCAGACATATCATTATATGATATCATTATATGACATGTGGCCTCAACACTGCTTGCAGAGCTGAGGGCTGTGTCATAGACTGGATCAAGTATGAGCAACACATACAATGTTTTACAAGTTTGAATACTTTGCAGTATTTGAGAGTACAATGAGTCTATGATGTAAGCTTCCTATTAGAACATATGCTACTGATTTAAATAACACTCAAGCTTTGAAAGTTTTTTGCACCTGATATCAGAATTATCTGTACAACCAAACCATTGTGTGCTGATACAGATAGGATCATTGTTATCACAGTGTGGCTTGATAAATTCAACTTGATTTCTTTGTTTGTTATGACTGTAGTTTGGTCACTCTTAAAATCTAAATTTCTCTGATTACCATTGTGTTGTTTTCAGAGCAGTCTTTAAATAATAGCTGCATTAAGAGTTGTTTTAGAGGTATTGCTGCTGAAGATTTATTCAGCAGATGCTTCTGTGCTTTGAGATACTGTTTGAAAGTTTAGTGGATTTAGTGTTCTGTTTCTCAATTCAAAATCAGCTTCCAAATTAAATTATGGTTTTCAAGCTGATGAATGCGTTCAGGATTGTACTGTTGTTAAGTGCTTACTGGGTAGCTTGAACTCAGTGGAACTATTCAAGGTTGATTGTGGTGAAACCAAGAGCAGGATTTGTCTCTCGAGGTCTAGTCTCCATACAGTAACATTTTGGCTGGAGCAAATCAGAACACAGGGATATTGTATTAATGGAAGAACACATTATTTCTCAAACTTGTTATTAGGTGTTGTAAGCCAAACTGTTCCTTGTCCCTGTGCTCTCCCCTAGATCTGAGAGAGTGATGACAAGATGAGAGCATCAGATTTCATGGGAAAAAATCCTAAATAGTCATGTACAAGTTTGGATGGTGTTGCCAAGAACCTAAGAGAATCAGAGCTGTTTGATGCGTTCCCATCCCTGCAGCAGTACCTGGAGATAGTTGGAACCCAGGTTTTAAACCTTTCAGTTTACTTATACTATTTTTTACAATAAATTATAGATGCAAATTTGTATCTTCGGGGTGAAACTAGGGGACTCTACAGTAGTGTCTTGGCCCTTTTGGGTACTGAAATAATTTGTTAGTCGGCGTGTTCTGCAGACAAGCGCACAGGGTTGTGTGTGGTGTAATTACTCTGGAGGACACTGGTTTAGTAAGCCCAGAGGCTAAAATCCTCTGTTTATAACAACCAAAGACATGATGTATGCATTCCAACCCCATGCTCTGTTCCTCTGTTTCAAACCTGACCTGCCTGAACCATAGCACGAGAGACCCGGATATGTAATTGCTTTGCCTATTAATTTCTTGCCCTTTCTGTAAAGTTCCTGGCTTCCATGTCACTTGGGACAGGCCACTTGTCCACTGGAATTGAATTATCCATTGTGTATATTAACAGAAGCTACGTTTCCTCTACAGTGTCCTATATGGTTCCTTATATACGCTCTTTGTTGTTTGCACATCACTAGGGTGCTCTCGCGCTGCATCATACAACCAGTTACCACCAGCTTTGTACAATGTCTCATCTTTTTACTATTTCAGCTGTCAAACTTCTCTATCGTATTCTCTACCCTATTTGGGGAATTGATGTTGTCATTTTCTATACATTTATATAATGCCAAATACAGGAGAGTTCTGGTTTCTAACATATATCTTGTTAATTGTCAGTGATTATTTGGGGTGGGGAGAGGGCAGCTTGTTACACTACATGTATAATTATAGTGTATTTTCTCTCCTACTACCCTGGTAAATTGTTATTAAGAGTTTGTTATTACATTAAAATAATTTACCCTGGTAAATTATTACTAGATTGAAGGTTCCTGTTAATTCCATTTCTTGTCAAAAAGTCACAAGATGCATCTCCCTGGTTTGGGCTGATCTGACCCTCTGCACTTAAGGTAAATGAAAACTTATTCATGGAATCATAGAATCACCAGGTTGGAAAAGACCTCTTGGATCATAGAGTCCAACCGTTCCTATCTGCCACTAAACCATGTCCCTGAGCACCTCGTCTACCCACACTTGCGCACACATGGAGGTCATGTGTGCTCACGCAACTCCTTGCTTTGCTCTGACCCCCTTCGTGGTAGAGTAGAGCTGAAGATGCTCCCATTTCTTGCAAGCTTTTAAGTTCTCTTCTTACCATCCAGAATATTGCAGAAGCATTTTCAGAAATGCAGGTGCATGCAGTTGTCAGCAGCTTGCTTTGAGTTACATTGCTGTTCCACTTTACAGCAGCCACGCTCTCAGGGACAATTATTTACATAGTAGTTAAGGACTCAGTTTCCTCTGATGCTGCAGAGTGATCCACACAGCTTCCAAAAGGATAGTTAGTTACCCATAAAATATTTGCAGATGTACTTTGTTGTGATAACTTCTCTGACTGGAGTTGACTTATTATGGACGTAAAAGTAAAGATTTGCAGGTCTGAAGTATGACTACATCACCCAGAGTTTTAGGTTCCTCCAGCAGCTAGCGTGATTCCAGAGTCAGCAGGGAGAACTTTGTTCTGGCTTTATCTTGCAGCAAAGTTCTGCAGTTGGGGCTAGGTGGAGGAAAAAGTCCTTCTGCCTCTTCTCCTCAATGCTGCTTGTCTATGGTAGCGGGGAAGGGGGGACAGCAGTCACTTGCGCTCCATAAGAGCTGGAGTGCACTTCCTGGTGGGGGAAAGGGAAAAGATACTTTGGCTGCCTAGCTCCCTTCCCTTTCCTGAAATAGAGTATAAAAAGAAAAAGTGGGCTAAGTAATACCAAACACTTAGTGCAACAAAGTTCATGTTTTCTTAGTATGTTGTTTCATCGCTTAAAGATGAGCTTGGGACAGCCAACTTTAGCCTCCTAGAAACCATTTTCCATTAGTTTCCAAGTGTGTTTCTCTTCTGCATTGTCTGTAAATCATTTTTTAGTAATGAGACCCTGTTATCAAGCACTGGATTGCTTTGCAAATACACAGCAGTTCTGCCTTTTGCCAGTACCCAGGACATGGTGTTTACAACCTAATTCCTTTGTCTGGAATACTAATACTAATCAACTTGGATTAGTATTAACCTTAAACATGCTACTCCTGACTAGTGCCAAATTTAGCTGTAGGAAAACCTGAGCTGCAGCCCTAGAATGAAACCAGAATTGGTTTCATACTGTACACTTGGCAGCATAAATTGTGAAGAGTAAGGTAAGTAGATCTTGGAAGTAGTATAAATTAGTATCTTCTTCTGATGATGTCTGCAGCAGAAGAATGCTTGAAGACTCACTAGCTAATAATTAATAGTGAATACGTGCTGTGCCTGACTTCGCAGACAGTGTGAGCAGGGACTGACCCTGTTAGTGTGCACTGAGCTTAGCCATAGCCAGCACTGGAACTGAAAACCTTAACACACAGAAGGAAATGTGATTTAACTCTGGAAGCCTTTAACCTCTGAATAGGAGCAGAGTACTGCTTCTTCAAAATGCATGAAGTGAGCAAAGTTTTAGCAGTAGAGAGGATAGCTGTTTCTTCTCAGGGCCTTGTGTAAAAACTACTTGGGCATTAATCCATTTAGTATCCTTTTTATTGACAGAGAAATGTTAGGAATAAGCATATTACTGAAAGCTCCTTCTGTGGCAAAAGACCTTCAGTTAGGAAGTACAAGACGAAGAAAAAATAAAAATAGAATTTGTTAATCATATCTTACCATGCCATATGTAAAGTAGTCCAGTTGTATCCTGGAGTGCATCAAGAAGAGTATGCCCAGCAGGTCAAGGGAAGTTATCTTCCCCCTCTACTCTGCCCTAGTAAGGTCCCATCAGAAGTACTGTGTCCAGTTCTGGGCTTCTTAGCTCAAGAAAGACAAAGAACCGCTGGCAGGAGTCCTGTGGAGGGCCACGAAGATGATTAGGAGACTGGAGAATCTCTCTTATGAGGAAAGGCTGAAAGACCTGGGTCTGCTTAGCCCGGAGAAGAGAAGACTGAGAGGAGATCTTATCAATGCTTATATATACCTAAAGGGCGGGTGTCAATAGGATGGGGTCAGACTCATTGCAATGCTCAGCAACAGGACAAAGGGCAATGGGCACAAACTGGAGCACAGGAAGTTCCACCCAAACCTGAGGGAAAACTTCTTTACTGTGAGGGTGACAGGGCACTGTAACAGGCTGCCCAGAGAGGGTGAGGAATCTCCTTCTCTTGAGATATTCAGACCCCAGCTGGATGTGTTCCTGTGCAACCTACTCTAGGTGAACCTGCTTTAGCAGGGGGGTTAGACTTGATGATCTCCAGAGGTCCCTTCTAAACCGTACCATTACCGTACCATTCTGTGGTTCTGTGATGTGTTGGCTTTGGTTGATGGTAGGTTCAGCTTTTGTAATTGAATTCAATTTCTTCTGAGTCAAAGAACGGACACGATCGAGCAGCAGGTATTCTTTATTGCGGCGCCGGGCACATGGGGGATCACTCCTCCTAACATGTGCGCCGTAGTACAAGTATCGCCTGCTTTTATCTAGCTCGAGTATACATATTCATTACTTTTCCAGGAAATCAATTTGCATATTCAAGTGTCCTTGCGCAGCCGCAGTCCTGTCCCTCGGTGGTCTTCAGGGGTCTCCTGGTGGTCGAGCAAAGCCTTTTTCACTTGTCCTTTCTATGACCCTCTAGCTTTTGCGTCTTCCTCACTTGTCCTTTCCATGACTCTCTAGCTTTTGCGTCTGCGCAGTCAGCTCCTTGGCTCACGATCCTATATGTTTCCCTTTTATGGTATATAAGTTATATGATTGATCACAGTCCGTTTGCTGAGTGTGCAGTGTTTAGAGATAGCAGGAGTAACAGGATGACTGACCACAGATAACAGGGATAACAGGATGACTGATTACATCCCGTTTGCTGAGCATGCAGTGTCCAAGGATAACAGGAAATTAGGACAGAACAAAATACAAGGCCGAGTACATACAATCTCTACATTTAGCCGTCAGTGTATAAAATAACAAGATATTGGCACACACGCTGAGTACATAGTGTCTACGTAAATATGCAACTAATATATTTCTAAGTGGTCCCTTCTATGTTAAATCCCTATATCAAGTCCCCCCTTTTCTATACACATTGCAAATTCTTTTGCAATTACATAATCCCATTATTATCCAAGGTTCTACTGAAATATCCTCCTGTTTCTACCTGATGTTTTAGTTTATTCTTCTTCCAGGCCTCATAACTCTCGGTAGTCCGTTGGCCACAGGATAGAACACACCTAACTGATATACAAACTAATATTACTAGGGCTACAATAACTATTATAGTAATGAAGGCCTGCTTTAGCCACTGTAAATTGGGTAACCATGAGGTGAGTTTTTCCCACACTTCTTGGAATCCCCAGGTGGTATCATCTTTAGTTACCTCATGTAGTATCTTTGTTTGTTCCCATATTTTATTCAAATCTGTAGTCACTCGGCCACTCTGATCTATATACATACAACAACTCGTGTTTATAACTGTGCATACTCCTCCCCGTGATGCCAATAGCAAATCTAATGCCATCCTATTCTGTTGCACCACTTGTGCTAAACTGTTTATTTCGAGCTGTTGTGCTTGTATTGCATTTACTGTTCTATTTTCAATTTCTTCTACTACAGCCGAAATATTTACTATCGCTTTTTCAAGTTCACTCACCCCCAACCATGGGAGAAACCACCTAGCAAAGGAGTGAAACGCTGTTTGCCGTCTTACTAGTGGGTTTTCTATTCCTCGCTCAATTCTCCGAATATGAGTCCGGAGCCAACCTTTTGACAGATAATCATGGATGGTTATATTCGGGACCACTGCTCTCAAAGTACACGTCCCCATCTAATTTTCAGGTAATACCTTCCATGCGGTATCATTACATAACCAATACCATCCCTTCCCCTCTGGGACTGGCCAAAGTGTAGTATCAATAAAGGTGGAGTCCCCTATGTAATCAGTCTTATTGCACCCAGAGTGATTTCCTACATAAATAGTGTTCTTACACCCTTCACCCTTATCCATTCCTCTGGGTGGATTGCACCTTTGCACACATTTATAATACGGTTCCTCTACTGAGGGGCTATAAATTTCTAAAGGTTTAGTTCTGTAAGTATACTTAGGCCAAGAAGTGTTTTTCCAGAACTTTCTCCATGACTCATTGCCTGGTATAGGAATACCTATTAATGGAATTCTTTTCCCACTATATTCTGGCATGTGTGTACATATCCAGCAGTTTGTCTTATTTAAAATTCGTGAAACACCTTTTGTCAAAGAAAGGTGTATATTTAAATCCCACCGGGCTTCAGTTCCCCCATAAGCTAAGATAACCTGGAGAACCGCAATCTGGTAGGCCCAGCGAGGGTAGTAGTCCATGGTTTCGTTGGAGCTTTTTTTATCTTTGAATAATGGATCCAAGCTGGTTGCTCTTTAATCTTCACCGCGGTGAACGTTGTCAGCAGCACTTGGTATGGTCCTTTCCATTTCTCTTCTAAAGGGTGTCCTGAAAAATTCTTTACATATATATAATCACCAGGTTCAAAGGCATGAAGCGGCTGATCTAATCCTCTTGCTCGAGTTCCTAAGACATTCTTATGAACTTTTGCTAGCTGTTTTTGTAATGATTTCATGTATTTATACAAATATCCTTCCCCTATCTGAGTCAATTCTTCACCTTTAAACTGAAGCTGATATGGTCTTCTATATAATATTTCAAAAGGACTTAAATTTTCCTTCGTTCGAGGTTTAACTCGTATCCTGAGCAATGCTAATGGTAAGGCCTGTGGCCAGGTCAAATTTGCCTCCTGACTAATTTTTGCTATCTGTTGCTTAATCATGTGATTCATCTTCTCTACTTGGCCACTTGCCTGAGGCCTATAAGGAGTGTGCAACTGCCAGTCTATCTCTAATGCTTTCCCTACCTGTTGAACTATCTTAGCACAAAAATGTGGTCCTCTATCTGAGGATATTGTTGCTGGGATCCCGAAGCGAGGAATAATTTCATTTAATAATATCCTGGTTACCTCCCTTGCCTTATTAGTTCTACAAGGGTATGCTTCTGGCCACCCTGAAAAGGTGTCTGTCAAAACCAAAAGGTATCTGTACCCCCCTTTTCTTGGGAGTTCAGAGAAATCAATCTGCCACTGTTGCCCGGGATAATTTCCTTTGCCAATTGTTCCTAGTTTTAACCGGCTAGTTGTATCTGGGTTATTCCGTTGGCAGATTTCACATTGTTGTGTCACTTGCTTTACTGTAGTATATAAATTGCGTCCTACTATTCTTTTGGTTAATTCTTTGTATAATGCATCTGCTCCCCAATGTGTCTTGGTATGTTCTGCTCTTACTAATGGCCACGTCATATTGAATGGTATTACAATCCGGCCATCTTCCAACTGAGCCCACCCTTCTGCTCCTTGCCTACCTTTTAAATCTTCAATCAGTTTTAGATCCTCTTTTGAATATTTAGGTGGTTGCTCAAAATTCATTGGTTTACCGCCCGGTATCAAAGCACAAACCTGGGCTTCTTCTGCCACTCGCTTAGCCTCATTATCAGCCAATCGATTTCCCACTTCTGGATCTGTATTCCCCTTCTGGTGTCCTCGGCAATGCATAATGGCCACTTTCTCTGGTAGTTTAATTGCTTCCAGTAATCTTAATATCTCTTCCGCATGTTTAATTTGTTTCTTTTGAGTTGTCAATAGTCCCCTTTCTTTCCAAATTGCTCCATGTGCATGAACTACTCCAAATGCATATTTTGAGTCGGTCCAAATGTTTATCTTTTTTCCTTTTGCGAGTTCCAAGGCCCTAGTAAGGGCAATTATCTCTGCTTTCTGTGCTGAGGTTCCTGTAGGAAGAGGGTTAGCTTCAACTATTCGTTGGGTCGTGGTTATTGCATACCCTGCTCTACGTTGTCCTTGCTTTATAAAGCTGCTCCCATCAGTGTACCATGAGTCCTCAGCATCCTCTAAGGGAGTCTCCTGGAGGTCTGGGCGACTTGAGTAGGTGGCTTCGATGGTTTCTATGCAGTCATGAGATACTGGCTCCTCCCGAGCTCCACTGAGAAAAGAGGCTGGGTTCACAATGTTAGTGACAGTTATTTCAATGTCATCTTGTTTTACCAATATAGCCTGGTATTTCAGGAACCTTTGGGGCGAAAGCCAATGGTTTCCTTTCTGTTCTAAGACTGCTGAAACGGTATGAGAGACCATTACCGTCATCTTTTGCCCCAAGGTGAACTTTCGGGCCTCTTGGACGTTAATTACGACTGCAGCTACCGCACGCAGACATCCCGGCCATCCTTTGCTTACCTCGTCCAGCTGTTTGGAGAAGTAAGCCACCGCTCGTTTGTAAGGACCGAGCCTCTGAGCTAACACTCCAAGAGCCATTCCCTGTCTTTCATGAGAGAATAACCAAAACGGTTTAGAAACATCCGGCAATCCAAGGGCCGGAGCCCTCATCAGTTCCTGCTTAAGCTGTTTAAAAGCATTTCTTGCTTCAGTGGTCCAGTCTATCTTAGATTGGTTCTTTTTCAATAGTTCATACAAAGGTTTCACTATTACACCATAGTTATATATTCAAAGGCGGCACCAACCTGTCATTCCTAAGAAGGTTCGTAGTTCTTTTGCGGTTTGGGGTTCCGGGGTGCGACAAATTGCCTCTTTTCGCTCAGTTCCGAGTTCCCGTTGTCCTCTCGAGATTTCCAGTCCCAGGTATGTTACTCGTTGCTGAATTATCTGAGCTTTCTGTTGAGAAACTCTATATCCATTTAGTCCCAGGAAATTAAGGAGTTCTATAGTCCATAGAACACATTCTTTTTCTAGATCTTTAGCTAATTGATTTCCAAAAATTGTAGGACTATTTTTAAACCCTTGGGGTAATACAGTCCAGGTCAATTGTGTCTTTCTCCCTGATTCAGGATTTTCCCATTCAAAAGCAAATAGCTTCTGACTCTCTGGAGCCAGCGGTAGGCAGAAGAAGGCATCTTTAAGATCCAACACGGTAAACCAATGTAACGTGTCTTTTAACTTGGTGAGTAATGTATATGGATTGGCCACTACAGGATGAAGGTCCTCAACTATTTTGTTAATTGCTCTCAAATCTTGTACTAATCTGTAACTTTTCCCATCTGCCTTTTTGACTGGTAATATAGGCGTATTGTATTCTGATTCGCATTCCGTCAACAAATTATATTGCAGAAACCGATCAATTATTTCTTTGATTCCCTTCCTGTCTTCTAACTTCAAAGGGTATTGTTTAATTCTTACTGGCCTTGCTTCTGGTTTTAGCTTAATTACTATGGGGCTAGCATTCTTAGCCCTTCCTGGCACTTCACTAGCCCATACTCCTGGATATACTGAATCTAAGACTTCTGTGGGTATTTCTAAATGATGCTGAGTTTGTAATAATGCCAAACTTAGAACTTCTACCAATTGTTGTTCTTGTACCTGGAATTTGACCTTTCCCTTTTGAAAAACAATCTTTGCCTCTAATTGTTCTAATAAATCTTGTCCTAATAATGGCTTCGGGGAATTCGGTAAATACAAAAACCTATGTATTCCAATTTGTTTTCCCAATCGATAGTTAAGTGGTTTTAAAAAATAAGCCTTTTCTGGTTGCCCAGTGGCCCCAATTACTGTTATAAAATCCTTATCTTTTGGCATTAGTCTTTGGTTTAGTACTGAGTATGAGGCTCCGGTGTCAATGAGAAAATCCACTTCTTTCTTTTCTTCCCCTAGCTCAATTTTAACCAGTGGATCTGCTAGGGTAGATTCCCCCGGTCCTCTTCATTGATCTGAACTTATTTGGGCTAATACAGGAGGTCTTTTGGCTAATTTGGGACATTCCCCTTTCCAATGTCCTATTTCTTTACAATACGCACACTGGTTTGATCGTAACGTTTGACGTGGTTCTCTTTGTCTATTCCCCTGTCCCCTGCCTCTTGGTCTTTCTAAGGCTGCTACCGTTGCCTCCGCAATCATTTGTTCCATCCTCTGCTTACTCTGTTCTTCCCTATTCCTGTAAATTCTCCATGCTTCCTCCAGTAATTTTTCTAAGTCCCTAATATCAGGTTCTTTCAGTTTTTGAAGTTTTCACCTGATGTCTTCTGAGGATTGTCCCAAAAACAAGGACACTAACTGCTGCCTCCCCATATCGGACACCGGATCTAAAGTAGTATATTTTCTCATTGCTGTCCTCAGCCTGTCGAGAAACTCAGTGGGGGTTTCTGCTAAATTCTGCTTGATTTCATACAGGTTTGACCAATTAACCGCCTTTGGTACGGCAGTCTTAATGCCTATTCTAATCCACTCTTGATATCTTTTCAACAATCGATATTCCTGATCATTATTTGGATCCCAATTAGGATCGTCCCTAGGTACGTGGACTTCAACCGTACCTGGGAGGGTCCCAGCCGTAATCTGGATCTGGACTTGGGTGCGGGCACTCTTGATAATTAATTGTTTTTCAGTCTCCGTTAATGCATCTAACATTAAATCTATATCTTTCCAGTCAGGGTCTTGATTTTTAACAATGAGTTCAAATCTCTTTGCCACCCCTTCCGGGTCATCCCGATATCCTTTTACGATCTCCCGCCAAGTATCCAGATCACTCATTGAAAAGGGGATTTTAATTCTGGTAGGTCCTGCTGTCCCCACTGCCTGGCGTAGTGGGGCTTGAATTATTGGACCCACTTTGCTCTGAGTACGAGCTGTGATAGGGGAAAAGCTCACACTGCCAGGAGTATCATCGCTTACTCCTTCGCCTGAATTCTCTGAATTTTCATCCCCATCTAATTCTCCTGATGGGATAAGAGGTCTGGGTCTGGGAGGGGTAGGAGGTCCAGGAGGGGTAGGGGGTCGAGGTGGGGAAATATAGTCCTCCAGTCTTTCTTCTACTTCTTTAAGTTTTATGCACCTTTGTCCTATGCTACAAGCCGAGCAACATCTCTTTAATTTGCTCCCATTTTTCTTGTGCTCTTTTTCTATAGCTAACACTAAAGGGTCTTGGGGAGCTAAATTTATCCCGCATTCTTTCTGCCATTCGGGATGATTTCTTAGGGTAAAGAACATATCTGCATACATTACTTCATCCCATTTCCCTTCTCGCCGTAAAAACAACATTAACTGCAGCAGGGTATTATACTGCAGGGTCCCATTAAATGGCCATTTTTCGCCACTCTCTAATTTATATAATGGCCACCACTGATTACAATACTTAATCAACGTTTTCTTATTCACATTCCCCCCCTTAACTCCTCCAACATCCTTCCAATGTGCCAAAACACATCCCAACGGGCTCTTCTCCACAATTCCTCCACTCTGCCGTCCTCCCATTCTTGTACTTTACACTATACACCAAACAGGACACTTCTTACAACAACACAAAACACCCACAATCACCAATATCCCTCCTATAACTGGGACCCAATACCAATAAGTTTCCAAAACCATTAATCTTGTCTCTGAATTCGTTATCCAAACCTTTTCTAAGCCAAAGGAAAACAAAACAAAACTCAAAACAAATATTATTCGAACAACTCGAAAACAAATACGATCGTATACCAAATGTTATTCAAACCTTTTCTGAGCTAAAGGAAAACAAAACAAAACTCAGAACAGATATTATTTGAACAACCCAAAACCAAATACGATCGTATAACAAATGCTATCCCGCACAGATTAATTCTATGTCTTATGGAAAGCTACCCAAATGACCGGTCCCCAAAACAAAAACAAACGTTAAAGGAAAAAGAATACCTGTGCTGTTTTAGAGCGGATGGAGTCCTTGTCTGCTCCTGCAATGATCCGAGTGAGGCGAGGAGTCCCTCCGAGAAAATCTCGGGGGCGCCCAAGGGAGTCCTGTTCTCAGCGGGTCTTGCAGCCGAGCAGAGAGGGTCCCATCTGGGTCGCCAGATTGAGTCAAAGAACGGACACGATCGAGCAGCAGGTATTCTTTATTGCGGCGCCGGGCACATGGGGGATCACTCCTCCTAACATGTGCGCCGTAGTACAAGTATCGCCTGCTTTTATCTAGCTCGAGTATACATATTCATTACTTTTCCAGGAAATCAATTTGCATATTCAAGTGTCCTTGCGCAGCCGCAGTCCTGTCCCTCGGTGGTCTTCAGGAGTCTCCTGGTGGTCGAGCAAAGCCTTTTTCACTTGTCCTTTCTATGACCCTCTAGCTTTTGCGTCTTCCTCACTTGTCCTTTCCATGACTCTCTAGCTTTTGCGTCTGCGCAGTCAGCTCCTTGGCTCACGATCCTATATGTTTCCCTTTTATGGTATATAAGTTATATGATTGATCACAGTCCGTTTGCTGAGTGTACAGTGTTTAGAGATAGCAGGAGTAACAGGATGACTGACCACAGATAACAGGGATAACAGGATGACTGATTACATCCCGTTTGCTGAGCATGCAGTGTCCAAAAATAACAGGAAATTAGGACAGAACAAAATACAAGGCCGAGTACATACAATCTCTACATTTAGCCGTCAGTGTATAAAATAACAAGATATTGGCACACACGCTGAGTACATAGTGTCTACGTAAATATGCAACTAATATATTTCTAAGTGGTCCCTTCTATGTTAAATCCCTATATCACTTCCTTATTATAGGCATACAGCTTGCAAATCTAATAATAAATTACTGTAAATATTACTTTGGGAGGCATCTGTTCCTTAAGGCAGCATTAGAACTGGTGTGTTTTATTTATAAAATATGCACAATGTAAATAGTCCCTGGAAGAACTTCTGCGAGGCTGGGGATGTGATGATACACAGGGACATCCTGATCCGTCAGGTCAGGTGAATCTGAATGAATACTCGGAAAGAAATGTGACGAACTTCCATCTTTTTAGGGGTTCATCTGGTCATAGGTACAGTGACACAATGGTAGGTGTTCCTCATTGCGCTGATAGCCACGTGACAAGTTAAAGTAAGTTCGCAGCAAGTTTGTAGCAGGAACCATATTGTCTATAAATTAAGGGAGTTTCTGTGTGTACATAGCTTTCTTTATCCTTTTATCTCTGTACTAGACATCAGTGTGCTGTGCCTGTATGGGCAAATTGCCTAGGTGCACAGACTTCAGTGGAGGTGTTGAGATTTATGTCAATTGAGGGTTTTCTCCTGTAAGGAGGAGTAGCCATGGACAGAAGATGTGTCGTGTGACTGAGATTTTTCTTATTTGCTTTATTCTGGCCACTAGATCAGCTGCACTGTTTGTATTTCAAAGGCTATAAAACATTTTGTCAACTCATAGTATGGTATATCCATTGTGAGCTTACTTAAATCTACAGCATCCAGGGAGGAGGGTATCGGGGGCACTCAATGCCTGGGATCCCTGCAGTGGTAGAGGATGGATGAAGTGAGATAGGTTGAACAAGCCTGTGGACAAGCCATGCCCCAGAATGCAGAGGAGTGAAAATCCCCATTTTAAGGGGGGCAAATTGCAGAGAAGCGTCTGGAGATAATTTTCCATGTATCCATCCTTTATTCAGCCTTAGGCAGTCTCCTTTTTCCCAACATGGCCCTTCCCAAGTGTTCAGATGGTGGAAAAACAACAAAAAACAGACATTCCTGCTTGTGAAAGCACTCCTTCCTGACTTCTTGCACTGCCTGGCTGTGCTGTATCCCTGAAGCAGGCAAAGTGACTGTAGGGTATTTTGTTGCAAAGCTGCATTGAAACTGCAAGATGTTCTCAAAGGGCAACGCAAAGCTGCTCTTTTTCCCCATGGTCCATAAGGAGAAGACATGAGTAAGAGAACTTGTACCTTTATTCCAGGATCAGAAAGGACCCCATAACCATATTATTTTATCTTCTGCAATTTTTCCTAGACAGTGCATTAAAGTATATATTATTTATTATAACGTCTATTATAAAAATTGATATTATGTAAGATAGCTATTCCACACTTTTGAAGTCCAAGAATCTCTATTTAAGAACTATTTCAGCTGTTTGCATGTGGTCCTGGACAACTGGCCCTGCATGAGCATGGGGGTTGGACAAGATATCTCCAGGGGTCCCCTCCAACCTCAACCATTGCTGTGATTCTGTGAACTCCATGCTAGCCTCTACTTCCTGTGATAAACTGTCCTTGTATTTATTTCCCAGCTGTCTGGTTCTTTAGTATTCAGATAGTCTGATACCACATCTACGGTTAAGAATTCTGAGCTTTTGATTGGTTTGGGATTTGATAAAATATAATATTTTGTTTACATTTGAGTACTGGCTGTATGCAACTTAATGTTACCAAAATGGAAAGTGACTAATCCCTCCATTTGATTTGCCACCATTTTTGCGTTTTGCATTATCTTTGTTTTACACACGGTTGCAACATCAGTGGGACGTTACATGGACACAAGCAGGTCAGTATGTGCATTTCTGGGTTAGGACCAGAAACTTTGGAATTCATACAAATGATCCCTTATTTATATTTTGCTAGACCTAAAGGGTAGGGAAAATAGGTAGGAAAGGGTTATAATTTTCTCCTGTTTACAGAAATATTATTTGGCAAGAATGCTATTCCTTTCAGCTGCAAAACCAGAAGTTAACTCCATATGAGGACAGAGTGAGATGACTGTGCAAACAGCTCAGTATGTTAATTTGGGTTATGTGTGTAAAGCAAATAATGCCAGCATAAGCAAACCTCACTCAATTCTTGCCAATTACCTGCAGTTTATGACAGAATTAATATGGCGTGTCTCTTGGAAGACTCTTAATCAAACTGAACTGGTGTGACATTTTGTCATACAAGAACAAAGATGTGTGTAAGAAAGAGAGGTAGAGCGCAGTATGGTTTTATTCTACCTCTTTGAAGGTGAACATTTTTAATGACATCTCTTATAAACAATGTGAGATTTGAAGGAAGTAGCAGTCTTGAGTTTCTTCATCCATTCAAGGAGAGCTTGAATTGTTTCTGTTATAAGGGATCTTGGAACTACATTGTCTCATCTCCATGTCCTGTGGATGGCTTCCTGTGGGCTCTCAGATTTAGATGGGATCTCCGCCTGCGGTTCTCTAAGAGTAAGTATAGATGTGTCCTGACAAAGGATGATCTCAAAACTATCTTCGGTTTACACCCTTCTCTTTACTTGTAGATTTCATTCTTTTCTCACACTTTGCATGTGTTAGTTTAAAGGATGCTACAGTATTTATTTTTAAATTAGGTGTAATATTCAGGTCTGATCTGAAAGATGCCTTATGCATCATAGCATTCATTGCCATATTAGCCTTAGTTATTTAAAATGGCAACAGACACACCTGAAAAATGTTAACTTCTGTGCTAATTTCATGCTGTGCCACATAATGTTTCAAATATTAGAAAATATTTTGCAAAGCTTGAGTGTTACTTGTGCAAGCCTGTGGTTTACATATTTTTTCTGTTTACTCCTGCTGAGGAACTTTATATAGCCTATAACAATATCTCTGACCTGAGCCAGCTGACCTGGTTGGATCATCTTGAGGTTTTGGATCTGGAAGGGAACAATGTTGAGGACATCAACCAAATGCAGTACCTGAGACTTTGTTGCAAGCTGAGCCACCTGACAGTGGAGGGCAACCCTATTTGTCTGAAGCCAAGTGCAAAATCGGCAGAGGTGAGGACATGGTTTACACATATTGTGCTGATTTTTGGCAGTGGTTTTTAGCAGGAGTTAAGAATGAGAAACATTTCTGCATCTTCCTATTGTATCATTCTGACTGATGAGAAAGGATGGATTTCCCATCTTTCATTTTTGTCCTTTTGTGGGTAATGTGTCCAAGATGAGCAGAAATAAAATACACAGAGTGCTAGTAAATACTCAAGCCTGTTTCCTAATAATGTGATCCTTCTTGCCTGAATCAGCTGTTCTGATCCACACAGCTGTTCTGTCTTCTCCCAGACTGCAGTGCAAACAGATATCTTAAAGGAAGACCAAGGAGAGCATGGATCCCAGCTGTATGGATCCTTCTAGCTGGTAGGGAACTTGCAGCAGGCTAGAAAGCAGCCAATATTCTTCTTAAATGATGTGCCGATTGCAATGTCTCATTTTGCATTTGTTTTAGAGGTTCTCCAGTTCAACAGCAAGTGCTCCAGCACCCCACACTCAAAAGCTGAACCCTCAGATAGGTTGTACTTGAGATAACTAGGAAAAGCTACATTGTAGGAACTGCTTGTTGTCCTTTACCCTGAAATGTTAAAATTAAATAACCAAAAAGAGCTTCTGCAAAAGCTGAAAATAAAAATGTAGTGATTCACCTCTTACTTAGTGAAATGATAAAATAATTTTTGCTGATGTATTTTGTTGAGGGCATGAGATCCTGTGCGTCACAAAGATGAAAACACAGTAATACATGATCTGCTTTGGGTTTCAAGGCACTCAGCAAGAACAGCAAGGGAGATCTAATTCTACGTGAATAGACTCACAGCTCTATTACTCTCTTTCACTTTCCCCTGGTTCAAAAAGAAAAGCATTGTTGGGATATAAAAACAAACAACTTGGCATGTACTGAAAAGGTAACTGGAGGAAAGTCAGGGTTTATAAAACTTGGTCAAATAAGACTGCGCCTCATTTTGCTGTCATGTCTAATGCATGTCATCAGGTGACAGTTCATGGCCAGCACAAAATATATTGTCATCCTTGTCTTTTGGAAGGTCACAGGCTTATGCACACGCACATAGGTATGCAAGACAGCACTTCGTAAGGATGGTGCAATCCCCAATGACATGGTAAAGGGTTGATAATGCAGAGGTCTGAGAGCAGGGTAGGAGCTGGCACTGTGACTCTAGTGTGTCATGTTCCATAGCTTCACTGTGCATTTCAAAGTGATCACACCCATGCCATTCTTTTGCATAAAAGATTGAGTTTAGTATTTGTCCTGGATTTAGACTTGAGAACTGAGGTGGTATCACTAAAACCCAATCATATAGTAAGTATGCGCATATTTTAAGTCTTTGCACTTTTTAGATACATGAGTTATTATCATTTTTCTGATGTCATTTTTGGCTTGATAATATCCTTCCATAAAAGGAGCCAGAGAATGTAATGCTTCAGCTATCATGTTTTTTCTCTCTGGAATTCAAAAGAAAATATTATACACTTGCCTTTCTGTTTTGAACTGGTAGAAGTATACTTCAGAGACCACACTTGTAACTACTTATAACCAAAATGATTTCTCCATCAACATTTGTCCCTTAACAGAAGATACAATCATGAGAAGAAAAAACATATTCCTAAAGGAAGAAAGTACTGCCTGTTTCTGAAGGACAAAGAACACCTGCTTATTCTTTTACTCCCACGGAAACAAATACAACTTCTGTCACTTCCTTATCATAGCTTCCTACCTCGAAAATGGCGTGGTACATCCTAACAGACTGGAAAGTCTGTTTCTACTCCCTTGTCATTCCTGCTCTACCAAATCGGTAGTTCTGGAGGACATTGTTTTCACTTGATATCTTCAGTCCTTAAATGTACTTGTAATAGGGAAATGTCTGATTGCCCTTGGTTTGTTTAGCTGAAGAAGTCAGTCCTTGGGATGCTGCTGCGTGTTTTCACATAATGGGAGTTCAACGAATGGTATAAGGTGGTGTGCCCTACTGCTCCTCTTCACACTAAATGGTTGTCTCTGCTCCTGTGCAAATATTTGCTTTCAAATGCCAGCCAAAATTTGGTGAGAGAGTCTGCATGCTGGTATGTTTTATGCTGAGCTGTAAGTTTACTGTAGTCTCCCAGCTAGTCTCTGTGTTGGTAAGCTGCTCAGCCATGGGATAGTTACAGAGCCAGCCCTGTCCTCAGCTGCTGAGAGCTTCTCCGTGGGCTTTGTTGCTTTTTTGGTTTCAACTGATGTTATTTGCATTTCTTCAACATATTTCACCTGAAAAGTAGAAAAGAATAGATGCGGGCCTACTTTGGTGTGCTCTAAATGGCCAGCTCTAATTCCTCAAACTCCTTCTTGTAATCTGGTCCTTGCTACAGCTCTGTAAAAGCTCTCCTATTTATTTTAATCCACAGAATGGGTCAGATAAATTTACTGTTCTTTCTTCATACGGCCTGTTTGCTCTCTGTAATTTGATTTTCAGATGAGCTCATCTTTGCCTGTTATCTAAACCAAGAGCAACAACCTGATGATAAATTCTGCAGCCCGTGTTGCAGTAATGTAACATGAGCGTAACATGATGCTTCTCTCCAACAGGACATTACTGGGCTGTATCCCAGGCACTCTTCAGAGTACACGTGGTACGGGGTAGCGTGGCAATTGGTTGACTCATTTTCTAAACTAAGATTAAAGGCTTAGTTAGAGAAATTTAGTTCTGCCTCTTAACAACGACAAACACATGCTAATTTGGTGCGTTCCCTCTGCCAGTCTTGGCGCTGCATTGTGTGGAGGGAGGGAGCATACAGACAGCCAGGTCCCACAGAAAGGTTTTTGTGACAGCTCTGTAGTGAATGAGGACTTGGCTTTGTGGCATTTTCTAATACTACATACAATGTCTTGAAAAGCGTAACATTTATCTGAATGAAGCAATTGGGTTACGTAGCTGTCTGCTCACATTCTGCAATTATCAGTGCACTGTTGCTTTATACTTTCTTTAAGTTGAAGAGATGGCCAGCACCATTTGCTGCCTTTTGTAATATGAGACTTTTAACCAAAACTATTCCCATTGCAAATCAGCATGACTCAGCCCTGGGATATTGCTTATTTTTCCCAAAGACAAAGGTGCTATATGAAGCTGTCTTTCTACTGCCAAAACAGCCCAATTCACAGTGTTGCTCTAAGCACATTTGTAACCATTTTGGATTAGACTTGCTGCTCAGAGGACCCCAGGTATTGGTCTGCATTAGTTAATCATTTTATATGATGACAGCTCCACTCACACATACAGAAGGGGGCTGCTCTGGTGCTTTCCCCCATGTTCACTGGGAGCAATCATGTTGTTTTTCCAGCACACAGAAGAGACTCAAGTGCAGTCCTTTTTAGCTGTCTCTGCACCTACTAGTGGCATGCAACCTCTTGCAGAAGAAAACATACTTTGAAATAAGCCATCACTACTGTCATGGTATAAAACACGCACCAAACCCCTGAAGACTGCCCCAGAAAATCAGTTCAGTTCATTCACTGTATCTGGTTTATGGATGTGCCTAAAAACACAATGCATGGAAATACTCCTTCCATCCGGAGGTGTAGCAACACTCACAGAACCATAGAATTGTTTGGGTTGGAAGAGACCTTCAGGATCATCCAGTTTCACCCCCTGCCATGGGCAGGGACACCTTCCACTACATCAGGTTGCTCAAAGGGCCATCCAGCCTGGCCTTGAACACCTCCAGGGATGGGACAGCCATGACTTCTCTGGGCAACTTGTTCCAGTGCCTCACCACCCTCACAGTAAAAGATTTCCTCCTAATATCTAATCTAAATCTCTCCTCTTTCAGCTTAAAACCTTTACCCCTCGTCCTGTCACTGCACTCCTTGATAAAGAGGCCCTCCTTAGCTTTCCTGTAGGCCCCCTTTAAGTACTAGGAGGCTTCTATAATGTCTCCCCAGAGCCTTCTTTATGCTAAACAAGCCAAACTCTCTCAGCCTGTCCTCATATGGGAGATGCTCCAGCCCACTGATCATCTTTGTGGCCCTGCTCTGGACTCACTCTAACAGATCCATGTCTTGCCTGTGCTGAGGACTCCAGACCTGAACACAGTGCTCCAGGTGGGGTCTCACAAGAACAGAGTAGAGGGGAAGAATCATCTCCTTTACCCTGCTGGTCACACTTCTTTCGATGCAGTCCAGGATATGGTTGGCTTTCTTAGCTGCAAGCACACTTTGCTGGCTCATGTTGAGATTCTCATCTAGTGACAACCACAAGTCCTTCTCCTCAGCGCTACTCTCAATCCGTTTTCCACTCAGCTTCTATTTGTGCTTGGGATATGTTCATGTATGGGACCTGGCGAGATGCACCCCAGAGTCCTGAGGGAACTGGCTGATGTGGTGGCCGAACCACTCTTCCTGATATTGAGAAGTCACGGCAATCAGGAGAAGTCTCTGGTGACTGAAAGAAGGGTAACATTGTGCCCATTGTTAAAAAAGGCAGAAAAGATGATCCTGGGAACTAGTGACCCATCAGCCTCGCCTCTGTGCCTGGGAAGATCATAGAACAGATCATCCAAGAAGCTATGCTAAAGCCCATGGAGGACAGGGAGGTAATTAGAGGCAGCCATTATGGCTTCACCAAAGGCAAGTCCTGCCTGACCAACCTTGTGGCTTCCTATGATGGGTTAACCACAGTGGACATGGGAAAAGCAATGGATGTGATCTATCTGGACTTCTGTAAAGCCTTTGACACAGTCCCCCACAACATTCTTCTCTCTAAATTGGAGAGATATAGATTTGATGGGAGGACTGTTCAGTGGATAATAAATTGGTTGGATGGTCACATTCAGAAAGTAGTGATCGACAGCTCCATGTCCAGATGGAGATCCGTGACAAGTGGGGCTTTGAGCAGCCTGGTCTACTGCAGGTGTCCCTGCCCATGGGACTAGGTGAATTTTAAGGCCCCTTCCATCCCAAACGATTCTATGATTGCCCCGACCCACAGCATGCTTTCAAGTCTTCCTATCACCTGAGTATTGATGTAGCAACTAGAGAATCACAGAAGCACAGAGAGAGGCTGGCCAAATGCTGAGGGTTTCCAGGCTTTCCATGGGCATCAGTGGCCTTCTACACTTTTGTGCAGTATACGTAATATTACAAAGACAAATGCCTAGGTCATCAGAGGGCAAACAGCAAAGGAGCCTTTGGGTGGAGGGCAAGTGTTGACATTGCTCAGGACATGTTCACAATCAATTTGAGTAGAAATTATGTGAAGAGAAAACACAGTGAAATGAAATTCATGACTGTATTTATTTCTGTTGAATGAGTTGAATAAGTTTGCCCGATAGAAGGTATTTCAAGTTATATGGCAATTGTATTACTTGAATCCTGCTGTGTCGCTGGTGGAAGTCCACAATCTGTTAAATACACTCTTCATGTGACCACTTTCTCAATTTCTCCAGGAACCAGATTATAATTACAGAGCTGAAGTAAAAAATCTCATTCCCCACTTGGAGTATTTGGACAAAATACCAGCAAGCCAGACTGCTCTCCTTCCTTCCAAAAAGATGCATGAGGATTGGCTAATAATCAAAGAATCCATCAAGGAAGGTGGTTTAGCTGGAGGCATTGCATGTTTAGGTATGTCAGATTTTCTATTGGGATTCATTTTTCAGCTTATGATGTGTGAAAAAGAAAGATGAAGTTCAAGCTGGACTCTTCAAAGCCAATGTTTAGTGGTAGCAAAGGGAGAAAGGACATTGTCTCCTTCACTTGGGAAGTGAGGAAGCTGGAATTCAGTACAGTGCAGATTTAAATGAAAACTGTCCTAAATTGGGCATCAAGATCAGAAAAATACAGATGACTTCTAGAGCATCAAGCAAATCCAGCTGTAGGTGGGAGTCTGTGCTTAGTGTTCATTCTGCATGATGGGAAGAAACAAAGCCTGGAAACGCATGTTTCAACAACAGCTGTTCACAGCCCTTTCCATGGTAGCAATTGATCTCATGTAGTGTGGATGTAGCAGAAGTTCCTACTCCAATCTCATAGAAAGAAAGGCAATTTGATCACCACCCCTCAATGGCGGCAACATCCTAGCTACTGAGATTACATGGTCTCATAATAGATGTGTTCCATTTTCTTTGTCTCTGTGATTAAGTCCATTACATTCATTAGTAGAGAGTAAATGGTTTGAAAATAAATCTGTTGTCCCCTTGCATGTAGCCTTGGTTACAGTTCAGGTGCCCATGCTTTTACGTATGGTGCCACATGCACTTTACAATGTACCATTAAATAATACAAAGTATTTCCTACAACTGCTCCTGTTGCTTCCCATTAGCGTGGACAATGCAGTTGACTTCCTAGCCCCCTCTAGTTGTGGTTTGCCTGCCAACTGTACTCCATTAAAAATTTAGTTTGTTTTGTAATAATGTTTGTCATTTATTTAATTCCTCTGAGTCTAAACCATTAGTTGTAACTGTAGTTATGGCAGGGGGGAAGTCCATTAATATCTGATCCATCAGTGGTTCTGCTTTGGCAACATCAGGTGTATATATATATATCATATATATATATGTGATATATTTGGCAACATCAGGGGTGTGTGTATATATATATGAGGTTCATAAAATTAATTAACAAAGTGGGCTGACAGAAGCAGTAGGGACAGAGCACAAAATTGTTAATTTGTATTGTTTTCTAGTGTAACCAGACTTAGATTCTTACCTTCAGCTGTAAACCAATGAGCTCATATGGTCCTGTTCAGACATGGCCATGCTTTTTTCTTTCCTATAACAATGTTGATTCCCGTGCTTTTCACACACTATGTATTTCATGGGTTTGTATTAACAACTATGGCCAAGTTATTTTAAAGGACTCTACAGTCAACTCTTAAGGAAGGGGCCATATTATTGCAGAGCTGATTGCTCTACTGTGGAGCTAGTAGACGCTCAACACTTTACAAAGCACACAACTCATTTGGGCACCGAAATTAAATTCACTTTCTTGTGGATTGTGGCTGCACGTGCTGCTCTAACAGCTGTGCTGTGCTCCCAGGACAGCTGATGTTTGGGCAGGCAAGAAGGCATGGCTCTGCCTGACTTCACTAGCTTTTGTATAATCCATTCTGCCTTGTAGCAGAATGCCTTTAGTTTTCACCTTTCTTTCTGTGGTAGTGAAGCATCTGTCTTTGAGGCAGTACTGGAAAAATCTACCACTGCCATTCCCAGATTCCCATAATTTCTGGTACATGGCCTGCCTAAATTGACTAATCGCTCTGGTAAGGTGGCCATCACCAGCTGTGTTGTGCCTGGGCATTTAAGTAATATATTTTAAGACCCAGGCATTGGACTGTGCCCATGACAAGCCTGCAGCAGTTCCCCCACAGGCAGGTGAGGAGCAGAGGAGAGGCAGCTTGTTCTCACCCTAGGCTTGCAGGTAGGGGAAGTAGCAGAGCCCTAGACACATCCAAGCTCATCTGTGGGGCAACCAGAGGTTGGCGGTGAGCACAGAGCAGTTCCTGACTCCATCTTTAGCCAGCAGCCTCTACCTGGTGCCCAGGAGCAGGATGGGAAAGGATTTAGGTTTAGCTCAGAGTCCCCATGTTCTTCTATCTGCAGAGGAGAGCTATAGGGTACTGCATGCAGCACCAGGAAGATCACTGCCTCCAGGCTTTGTGTGTTCCAGCATGTTTCTTGTAGTTGCAGTGCCAGATTTTTCTGTCCCCTGTAGCTCCAAGTGCAGCAGCTGTCACTGTATTGACAGTGTACAGTGATAGTGTGATCTGAAGCCTTGCACAACAGTGCTTACACTAGCAAAACCTCTCTCTCAGATCGGTATCTTGGGGCAGCAGCAAGGCAATCAGGATGCAGCCCAAGACCCTCGACAACTTCCACACCTGGAATTGCACAGTGGTCTGCTACTGCAGGGAGAACTAGCAATGCCCATCTGTTGTACAGTGGCAGTCCTCTTCCAGGTCTCACTGTTTCCAATGAGCTGTTTCCAGGTGACTGCAGTGATTTGACACATGGTAATGTATGTTTTTTTTAATCCTATTCTTTCCTATACCTCCATCTCCTTTTGAATGGTATTATTGCCAATGAAGGCCTGGGTGCTTTGAATACCACTCACCCATGGCACAGCTACATCAGGTTCAGCACGTTTTCATCCATGAGACTCACCTCCTATAGCTTGGGTTTTCTTTTATTTCCATCTGTAGCAGAAGGTGCAAATAATCTGGGCTTCCCCCTGCTCATCCCCTCACTCCTCGCTTTATATGCTGCTGGCCCTCTTGACAGGCTCAGACTGCAATGATAGTCCATCGCTAAAGTTGCCTTTCACACCATGACAAGGAAGTCCTGCCAAGTTAGTGTCTCATGGAGGCAGCTGGAGGGAAAGGGTGTTCACTTCTAATACAGTATTTAGCACTTCCCAAGACATCCTGCCCTGGCTTCTAGGGAACCCCACAAGCACAGTGTAGATTAGTTAGGAAGATAGTGTTTGTTTTCCCAGCATTGTGGGCTGCTTCTCTCAGGTGGCAGTCCCACCTCAGTTCCTTGCTGTAGGTAGGACTCAGGATGACAAACTAGATTAAGCAATGTAGTGTCAAAAGCTGAGTGAGAATTCAGAAACAGCCATGGAAACTGATTATAGCTTGGCAGGAAATGAGACCGTATTGTCACGTGCACTTTTAAGCAGCCAGACCACTGGTAGAGACAGTTTCACCAAATGTTCACTGCTTCTTCCTGCCCCTTTGCTGCCTTGTCTCCTGTTCTGGCAAGAGCATCTGCATAGTGATATGGAGAACCTAATTCTGATCAAGATCCAGCTGAAAAATAACCCAGTAAGACAAAACAACAACAACAAAAAAACACCTCAAGAATCGTATTTAGTTTTAATCTAGATCTGTTCCCTGATCTGACTCACCATGTGGTCACATAAATGTTTGTACCAGCATAGTGGAGGAGGCAGGGCAGGACCAGAAGGAGATGGATTCTCATAGAAACAGAGAAACTCCCTCTTAGCAGCAGTGTCAGGCCTGCACCATGAAATATTACATCCTCCTTTCTATGGGACATTATGTTGACTAGTTTCAAAGACAGCAGAATTTGTCAAATGCTGTAGTAAAATGTTTTCCTTTTTCCTTAGGGCTCGGTCAAGTTTTATGTGGGAACCCCACCAAGGCCCTTCTTGCAAGGAGACAAAAGCTAGGTGTATGTTTTTCTTGTATACTTAATATTACTGCCTGGTGACCCCCATAAATCCTGGGATAAATTGAACTCCCACTGTGGCTTGTGTGGCTCACAGTCCTCCATAGCCCAAAAGCCCCTCAACATGCAATTGATCTCGAGGAGGACACAGAGCCTCTTGCCCTGATATTACAAATGTGTCTATGTGCTATCAGCAATTAATCATCATCTGTTAATGAACACATGAAAATCACGCATGGGCTTCTGGAGACCATTTCCTGTCATGTGACGGAGCAAAGCACCAGGCAGGATTGCCAAATTTGATGGTCATTCCGGTTGACTAAACAAACACAAAGCCAAATTTTGTTTCTCTTTGCAGTGGGGTGATACCCCGGCCCCGTGGGTCAGCTTGCTTTTTTCGATTGTAACTTTGTGAGAGGATACCCATGTGTGGAAGGAGGTGCAGTCTGGCTCATCATGCTTAGCTTTTGTGGACCCTGAGGTTTGACACAGCACGGGTGCACATGTATGCACTCAAACTGGCTATGCTAAATCAGGGAAACCATATGCGCAGAACACCTGCATCACTGCACTGTCAGCAGCCTCACTTAATGCTGACAACACACGTTAAAGAACCACTGGAAAAAAATGTGTCCCTCCCCTGACACTCTGCTGCCACTGCCCCAGCACGAGAAGCTTTTCTAAAACGAATTTGAACATCTGAGTGAATTGTTTACTGCCACTCTGGGTTCCTCAAGCTGTAGCGATTCACATGAATGAAGCGTGGGGATTCTTAAAACTGAAGAGCAAGAAAATGATGAGGGGGGGATCTGAAAACTCAGGAGTAACAGCGGGCTTCGATGCTTTCCAAAATCCACAGTCTAGCAATAGAGATGGGGAGAACACCTGAGGTTATCAAGATAACTTTTGTCATCTTTGCAGCCACTTGCAACAAGCCCTTTGAAATTCTGTGGTCTGAGGACAGAAAACCATTACAGCTCTGGAGGAGACAATCTGCACCAGGAAGATGCGTTCTCTGAACTGGGAGCAAAGAGAGAGCAGCACAAGCGGTGAGACCACGAGAGAAATCTTGTCGTGCAGTAAAACGAGCATTCACTTTCTGCTATAATAATAAAATAAACTCTTTAGCCACCTGGTGGTGGTTTCAGGGCATAGTCTTGGCCTCCTGCCTTCCTGTCCTTTCGGAGGTAATCCTTCCATCAGTCCTCCCCGCAGGAGCATCTGCAAGGTGGTAAAGAGAGAAGAAACCCGGGGCAGGCTCTGACCTCTCTCTAGAGCTGGCTGAAGACTGGCATAGGCAGGGTGGGCTTGCTTGCTTAGCAGAGCAAGAAAATGACTTTTCATAACTGGTAAGACATTCTTGGACCTGACAGTGTCTACCTTCCAATTGGCCAATGGCATCTTGGCTTGTATCAGAAACGGCGTGACCAGCAGGTCCAGGGAGGTTATTCTCCCTCTGTACTCGGCACTGGTGAGACCGCTCCTCGAATCCTGTGTTCAGTTCTGGGCCCCTCACCACAAGAAGGATGTTGAGGCTCTGGAGCGAGTCCAGAGAAGAGCAACAAAGCTGGTGAAGGGGCTGGAGAACAGGCCTTATGAGGAGTGGCTGAGAGAGCTGGGGTTGTTTAGCCTGGAGAAGAGGAGGCTGAGGGGAGACCTCATTGCTCTCTAGAACTACCTGAAAGGAGGTTGTAGAGAGGAGGGTGCTGGCCTCTTCTCCCAAGTGACAGGGGACAGGACAAGAGGGAATGGCCTCAAGCTCCGCCAGGGGAGGTTTAGGCTGGACATTAGGAAAAAATTCTTCACAGAAAGGGTCATTGGGCACTGGCACAGGCTGCCCAGGGAGGTGGTTGAGTCACCTTCCCTAGAGGTGTTTAAGGGACGGGTGGACGAGGTGCTAAGGGGCATGGTTTAGTGTTTGATAGGAATGGTTGGACTCGATGATCCGGTGGGTCTCTTCCAACCTGGTTATTCTATGATTCTATTCTATGAAAGTGGATGAGGTTTCCTGCAAGCATTACATTGGCCTAATCTAATGAAAGGTTGAAAGGAAAATAATACCAAGCTGAGTTGTGTAACACCTCATAGTTGTTTTGGAATTAAAAATAGCTTCATTTTTCTGAGCTTACTTTACTGTGTAGTATTTTAAAGCTGCCCCATTTCACTTTATTAACTTTAGGATACTTTCAGATAATCAGACACAGGCAGCTTAGATGTCTGATCCATTTAGAATGGTTTTCTGTATCTCCAGGGAAGTGGGAGATCACAGTGGGTGACTAAATCCACTGTGCGGGTATTTGGCGGTGTGGCCATGCTAAGCTGCACTTGACTGGCTGCATATTCGCAGCTCAAAGTCTAGCTAAAAGTGTGATACTTAATGTTGTCCAGGTACTTGCAAACAGGTCAGCAAGAAAAAGCTGCCCAAGTGCTGAAGACAACTCTTAGTGATGAGGAAGAGGGAGAAGACTGCAGCCTGACTGACAGATGTGAAGATGAGTTGAGGGAGACCTATGATGAGGACTTCAGTGAAAGAATTTCTTTTGATTCTTTTTGACACTTCCATCTCTCCTAGTCTTCCTCAGGTACTGAACCTAAACATCTGGGGATGGGTTCATATTGAGTAGCGACACATGCTACTAGCCATGTGTAGACAGGTGTATTATTAGTAAGCGCAGTGTTTTATGAGATCTGGCTTCTGTGCACCAGAGCAGCAATTTGGAAATAGTATTGCAGAGCCAGACCCTAAATTATCCATTCCAGTTTTTAAGCATGACAAAGTGGCCAGCTGCGTTGACCATCAATTGATGTATTTAAGCATGGATCTGTAGATTTAAGAGGAATAAAGTTGTTCTCACACCAGCTTAGCATCAAGTCTAGAGGAAGGATGTGCCTATGTCTTTTGCTTTGTGCCGTTAATTTATGGCAGTGCCAGGTGATTCTAAAATCCTACTGTTACAACTGAGCTATATTTTACCCCACCTGGTACAGACGGAAATAAGGGGCTGAGCTAGTGATTGAAGTTTAATTGGGCAACTGGGAATTTTGGAAAGATATGCAACCAAAGGGATGCATTCATTAAAGAGTTTAAAAATGAAATGTGGTCTTCTACCCAGGAAAGCAAAAAACATTTCTGGAATTGCGTTTACATGAATGAAAGCAGAATTCCTGCTCAACTACTTGTTGAATATCATATTTAATAATATTCGAAACATTAATAATGGTTATTCCAAAAACATATTAAGTAGACCAGCTTACAAAATACAACTTAAATGTATTTCTATTGTTAATAAGAACCCTTTTTTTCTTTAATAAATATTAGCATGCAAGTTCTCTTTTTACATTTCTATGAAGAGCAAAAATGGATCTATTCAAATTTGGAAAAATATAATGTGTTTTGGAAAAAAATAAGTATCATCAAACTATTCATAGCCTTTGTGTATTAACAGTAATATAATCATTATCTCCTTAACAAGAACAGAAGCTGTTTGGAAAAATCTGAAGGAATGGCCTATTGTTTAGTGACCACAGAAGACTTAGATTATGATCTCATGCTCTCTTTAAATTTAACCTGATCTTTTTTAGGTTTCATATGATTTCTTGAGATTAATTATGATTTATTATGAACTCATCATCTTTTTAGATTGAGTAGACAATGCCCCAAACATCTCATGGTATACCACTGGCATGTCCTGTATGACTGTAGAAGTGAATGGTCATAGATCTGCCTGTGTTGTAACCAAATCTGCTAGGATTCAGTTACAGGATTGACAGAGTGGTTTGATATCTAGTATTACCTGAGGGTAGGGCAATGGATCATGCAGATCCCAAATCACAAGCAGCTGGCCAGGATTCAAATAATGAGAAAGAGAGTAGCCTTTGCCCACTGTCACTAACAAATATCTGATAAAACTTTAGCAAGGGAGCCTTTATTCAGCATGGCAGTTAAAAATACGCTTGACCTCTGCGACTTGAGACTGTGTCAGGAATTGCAGAGGTATTTAAATGCCTCAGCACTTCAGAAGTGCATCCTACCCAGTGTGATTTTCTCACAGAAGAATTTTTTGATAGAAATAATCCTTCAGACCATGAAAAGACAAGTAATCTGAGCAAAACAGCTTTTATGTAAAAGTGTTTGCAGCATCAGATCAATATAATCTGCACTCCTTGGAAGTTGTTGAGTGTTATTTTGGGCTCTTGAATCAGGCATGCCAAACCTTCGGTGTGCCTTTAGTTAAAAATAAATTAAAAAAACATGAAATTTAGGAATTTTTAAAGTATATAGTATGATGGAAATTGTTCAGTTAAAATTTTATACATCATCTATATATGTTTACCTAAGTAGTTAAATACATCCCCATCAATTGGGTGCCATAGAGCTAAGTTCCTGGGGCTGGGTTTTGGTGGCACATTTGTTTAGATTGTGTCCCTCTCCCGGACCTTGCACATCAGGTACTTAGATAAAGTTGGGGTTTTTAATAGACTAGAGCAATCATATCCCTCTAAAATGGCTTTAAGCATATATGCATGCACATTATACTCATAAGTCAGCAACAAGATTTTTCTTCTCTGTATGTTGCACCTGAGGATTACATGGGTTAAAATATGAACAGCCAGATAGTAGCCTTGCATGTAATGCAATATTTCCCATAACAGTCAGGCACTTTCCCTAATTTTAAGGCTAATCTCAAGATCTTATTCTTATACCTCTGCCTCTGATTAAAAAAAAAAAAATGTGTATCCACTTATCCATGATTATTCCTGCACCTTGAATTTCAAGTCAGGTATCTAAAACAAGTTAGTGCAAACAGTAGCTAGGAGTGATGTACATATGATTCTGCCTGAGAACAGGAGGACGGATGATCTGTGCACGGCTCGTGAGCAGTTCCAGTGCTTGGCATACAACCAGTAGTACTGACAGGGAAGCTGCTGAGTAACCCAACCCCCCCAGCTATCAGAGGAAGCAATTCAACAAGGCCAGCGTTTCTCTGTGCCCTAGGACACATCTGCCTACCCAACTCCATCATACAGCATTCTCCAAAACCATTTGCTCACTCGGTCAGTCATTTATGAGTCAGATGAACTGCTACATCACTGCTTTCCACCCCACCACCATCACCACCACCCCCCGCCCCATCCCCATTTCAGGTTTGTCACAGGCTTGGGAATGTGCAGTGTTCTCCAACCTAAACTGTTGTCTAATTCTATCATCTCCAAAAAGCCCTTCACCTGCATCTGTAATGACTGTTGCTGCAAGACCCTGAGAAATGAAAAACCACAGGGTAAGACATGTAAGGACAGGCAGTGGACACAACAATGCCAGTCAGGGGCTCATCAAGAAACTTCAGCTCAGCTTCTAGGCAGGGAACTTGCTCTCCTGAGCCAGCACAGCATATCGGCTGCCTCCAGATACCAAGGGCAGTGCCAGCCTGCTGGGAGCACTGGCTGGCAAAGGCCTATTTCAGGACCAGCAGCTGCTGGATCCACAAGCATCAGGTATGTGTGTTGCTGCAGCATTGCCTGCAGCATGTCTGGGAAAAACAGAAAGGACTCCATGGCAGGAAAAAGCAGACTTCTGTGTTGTCTCTGGAGTCTCCTGCCTGTTCTGTAAAAAGAGCTCCTTTTATTTGTGCTGACATTTACTTTTGTCTGTCTAATGCTAAATGAAACATTTGCTCATGTTCCTTATAGCTTGAGCATTGGAAGTTTTTATTTTCTTGAATAATAACCCAGAATTTTCCTGCATTCTTACTGTTCCATTCCCACATTCCCCACGAAGGGCTGATGCCCATGTCTATTGCAGAGCTCTTGTAGTGGCACATGTTCAAGACTGCTCCTAGGTAAACCCCAGGACAAGTTCCTGACACCCCACTTCATTCTTTTCCCCTGAAAATTACAGTAATTCATTTTAGAAAGAGCTTTGGAAAATAAAGTAGGCGTTAGATAAGTGTCACCTGCACCAAGAAGTGGTTATTTCTGAATCTGCTTACTGTAAAATTAGTATCATGTTGCTTCTTCTGAAGAGCTGTGAAATGATGCCTTGATTCTGAAGTTAACATAATCGTTATAGAGCAGTATATGCAGAGATCACATGCTTTATGAGGGAAACTGGTGTGCCTTGTGATGCTTCTAGACCTGGGGGCTTTTGGTTCAGTTTTCAGAGTGGGAAATGGCAGAACTGGTGGGGATAATACAGCTATTCAGGCCCAGGGAGCAATTTCTCACAGTGTCTGTCTCTTTTTCTCAGGCCTGTTATGGATTAGAGACCTCGTGGAGAGATCAACCACCACCAGACAGCTGTCTGCTCATCCACAAAAGCCACAGAGAGGTTTGAGCTGATGGACACCGTTTGGTCCCTGACTGCCAGGGCCACCCTGTATCCATTGCCAGACAGACCTACTGCCTCAACAACATCTCAGAACAAAAGTCCTTGGTCCTAGAAGATATCCAGGTGGCAGTGTGTGTTGGAGCTGTGTACACAGCACGATCTTGAAGAATCAATGCTATCTCTCAGCTTCTTCTGCAAGCTAAATGCAGAGCTGTGCAAGTAGAACAGTTCAAACAGGTGACATGATTTGACTCAATTAAGGCTACAGCTAGTCCAGAAGTGCTTTCTTTAAAGAGCACTCACTGATCAACAGAAGAGCTAATCAACCTCTTTTTACAGAAAACCATGGCTATTTTTTCAGCCTTCATGCACTAAAACAGAACAAGTCCTGATGTATTTCTTCTTATTCACACTATGTCCTGCTCTGCAAGCCAGGCAGGGACACTGAACCAAGCAGAGCATGGAGCCTGCGCTTTGTGGAGTGGGCTGTAGGAGTTGAGGGATACAGGGCATTCCCTCTCACACTCAACCAGCTGACCCAGCAGCAGCTGTGTGGTATATCATTTGCAGTTCTGGGTGTTTAACATGCAAGGGATAAAGCAAAGAGCTTCAGAGGAAGTGTTTTCCAGAATGGATTGCAAGGGAGGGGGTGCATTGCTGAAAGAAGAGCCCAGGAAGGCTGGGTGGTTTCAGAGGAGGTGCCCTCACAGGACGTCACCCCATTCACAGACATCCAAGACTCTTGTTGCCAGCATCGCTGTGGGAGCAAATACTAACCAAATGGCTCATCCCAATATTAGTGTGCTTGTTTAGTCTGTAGCCACCTGGAAAGATTTCTCTCACTTCCTATGGATTGACTGCAATTTCTTTAGCAGAGCTAACGTCTTTAAGCAGGTGTCAGAGCACCCTCTCCATGTGCCTTTAGAGTCAGGCTTCCTGCCTCTAGGTTTTTTAAATCAAATAGACTTTCCAATTTCATATGACTGAATAATTTTAAGTAATGCTGCAGCAAGGACAAGACAGGGAATTAAGGGAATAATCCTTTTTTTTTTTTTTCAATAGGGCATTTGCTTTGTATTTGAGTGAGATTCAAAACATCTGTTTTAGTGCCTGCAGACTGTGAGATGCTAATCCAAATGACTATGCCTTACAACTTTATTGATGTTCCAGTCTGAAACCAAGCATCACCACATTTTTTTTTTCCAGTTTAAGTTATGATATAAGATCTGTGTTTTTAGATGTATTGATAAAACAGTAATTACATGATATGTTAATTAATTGGTTTATGTATTCTGGTTAGCTTAATGTAGAAGAGCAGAATAATAGAGAAAGCCCTAAAACTTTGGCTTGTCATGGTACTATTCTTTATTCACCACTTTGGTAATATTTGGTGATATTCTTTATTCTTTCTCCTACAAAATAGTCAGGAGCTTGAAGCTAGTTTGCCCAGTTTTGGTGGGTCGTAGAGGATATCAACCATCAGAAATGATTAAAAATTATGTGGCATGTGATTCTGTACAATACTATGGATGCAGGCCAATAAAAATGCCTGTGTCCTTGAATGGGCTCCTAAAATTGACTTTTTGCCAGTCACCGACAATGACCATCACCAGAAGAAACACTAACTATTTAAAATAAAGAAGAAAGTGGCAGCATAATTTTCGGAAATGCTGTGCACCCTCCCCATCTGCTTGAAATCTACAGCCCTTGCTGGCAGTCAGCACTGTTGATGATCAGGCCCTTCTCTATGGCCAGTCATATCAGTGGATGATGGGTAGGACTCACTTTTCCAAATATGCAGAGCCTTCTTCTTGAGTTACATCTTTGATTTCAAAGGGGCGGAGAGAGAAAAAGCATAAGTGAATTTTTGTCGTGGAAACTGGGGCAGCTGGACAGGTCTGCAGATGTTCATCTGCAGATGTAAAACACTGGGTATAGGTCTGGAAAATACTCTCAAAACCACATGTGAGCTTGTCTCACAGCAGACGCAACTTGATTCTGTTCATGCATGGGACAAGAAGCTGCTCTGTGGTGTTGGAGAGAGCTTGGAGAAACAGAAAAAAACCTCTGTCCTCACAAGTGGGAAGTAGTAGTTGCTGAGGGCTTCATTAAAAACATTTAACACAGGGTTTCCTGTTTTAACTTCCCTTCAGGTACCCCAGGGATAACCCTCAGGGGTACAGGCAGTGTGTGACCCTCAAATCTGCCACCCCACCCCTTAGTAACCAACTTTGCCTCCTGATAGCCTAACCAAGGCAGTCATACAACATGTAGTGGTGTGGCATGTGACAGGAGAAGCTGTCCACTCTACCTGTTCATCACTGCACTGGCTGATGATCCAGCACCTTCTCAGGTGCATATTGGTAGGGATGGGCATGTAAGATGGGCTTGAAGCCATGTGCTTTTGTGTCCTGGTATTATCACCATGAGGATTTAGTGTCCAGAGCCGACTTGAAGGCCTGAGGAGTGAAGCAGTTGGTGTGAGCACTGTCCTGTAGCAGAAAGAGGAGATGCCGGGAGCTGAGGGCCCTGGGAGACTTTCAGGACAGCATCTTGATGCCACTCTCCACATTTGAACCTCTGAGTTATGTATAGGAAAGCAAAAGCTCTCCTCTCAGATGGACCTAGCGGCTAGGACACACCACACTTATCTGGGAAGTGTGTTTGGTCTTGAGCTGTACTGCTGACAGCATTCTCAGAACACAGGGCAGGAGGAAGTATGTAGAGAGTTTCATTGTGAATTTGCTTGTCACTCTTTCTTCTGTTAAAAACCTGTGTTGGTCCTTTGAATATGGACGAAGTCATTTAATGAATGAGCTCATTCCCATCTCTGCCTTTACAGACTCTATTAGTATTTATCTTGATAGGACCCTTGCTTTCAGCTGGATGCAACCAGTTTCAGATGCACATTGCAAGAATCCATCCCCTTGTTCTTGTACTGGGCCAGGAGCTGTTGATGACATTAGGCATCTCACTGCCTTAATGGGATTTGCTGGTGGCTGCCAAATTGATACTGGTGTGTAAGCAGGAGAGAGGGGTGAGAACTTCTCCCCCCTCACCTGTTAATCAATCAACACCACGGGGAAGAGTTTTCTGCCAGGAGCTAAGTCTCATCAACAAATACAGCTAAGGGAGGGGATGGTTAGTTGGGGGCAGTTGCCCTGCAGGGAGTAGGGCATAGAGCAAAGGGATTTGGACTGAAGCAATGATGCTTCCCCATTAGCAGAAGCACATTCCATTCAGGAGGCATCTCAGCATCACTTACTTGATGTCCCACAAGCAGCTGGAGCGGCTGGTGTTCCTCTGCATACTGAAGGGCTCTGCTCAGCCAGAGCTTTGAAAAAATATTCAGAGAAAGAAGCCGGGAAATGTGTGCCAGCCAGGTATTTCAGTGTCTAAAAGTCCTGAAGGGAGCATCTGGGACAGCATCCCACCCAAACAAATGGGCCCTGACAGGTGAAAGCTGCTTCTGCTCAAACTTGGATTGTGTTCTCACCTCCCAGCTCTGCAGGTTCTGTCATGGGGACCTTAGCATTCCATTTGGGGACAAGCCAAAGGGGGTACTAAACCTGCCTAGTCTCCTCATCACAACAGTGTGCACAGTCCACCTCCTGCACAGAGCTCATGGCTGTTGTGCTTGTTACCCAGGCTGTTACTCACATTGAAGGCCTGGGGTTGCTTTGCACTCAGAACAAATTCATCTTCATTGCTAGAGGAAGAGGAAGTACTTTCTTTGGCTGCCAAGGAGAAGAAAGTCCACAAGACATTCAGGAGGGAAAGTCTTGTACACAACTCCTCTTCAAATACATGCAAAAGACAGGTTAGTCAGGACAATTTCCTGCACAGTTCCGTAGCTTGCCACCGTGTTCAGAGCCCAGCATGCTCAGGCTTATTGCCATGGGCAGTGTCAGCACCCACTGTGGGACACAGGGTATGATTAGTCAGATGGTTCATGCTCTGTAGTGCCAGTCTCTCCATAGACAAAATGGGGTTTGAGGCAGCTTAGATGTTTGCTTGATACTATCCAATGTCGAGTGTCATGAATCCTACCCTGCAATAGCTTTCTCGGTACACCAGAGTATCCTGGCAGCATCTTGCTTCTCTAAAGTTCCACTGGGGGATGCTGGAAATGTGAACAGCTTTCCTCTCCTGGCTGAGGCAAAGGACTGGCCTTAAAGAATGGAGATGGCACAGGAGTGTGTGACCACTGGGGACAGCACCAGTGTACATGGTTCCTTGAGCAGGCCTGTGAATCTTTTGGGCCTTCCAAGGAGGCACAGGCAGGAGGGCAGGGAGGGCAGGGCAGCTGTGGGACAGCAAGGGGGGCTTGTCCTGGACTGAATTTAAGGTGTCACTGCTGCTGTGAGATGGTGCTGCAGGCAGAGAGCTGGCCTGCGGCAGATGCATCTGGGAGGGCAGGTCTGCTGCCCAGTCCCCAAAAGAGTGGGATGTCTGTTGTTCTCTGTTCCCAAAGAGGGAAATGCTGTCTGGACTTCAAGAAACCAGTCCAGCTGGCTGGGAAGTGACCCAAGTAGTGGAGAACCTGTCTGGGAGGTCTCTTGCTCTCACTAGAAGAAAGGCAGCCTGCCTTTATCCTTGATCAAGCCTTAGAGGCAGTGGAGACATTTTTCAGTCTGCACTGGTTTTCTATGGCCCAAGCAAAAACTCTGTGAGCTGAGAGGAGATGTAGTGTGGTCTTACCCACGCAACAAGAGGAGGGCCTTGTTCTGACCCATCCCTCAGACAACACAGCTGCCACAGGCATATCCTCTCCCCAATGCCATCAAAGACCTTGTTGCCTCTGTACATCCCCATCTGGAGCTCGAAAAAATTGTGCTAAAATTAAGGGAGTAATTGAGATAAATTTTTAAGCATGTCAGGGGATGGTGGCCTTGCCACGGTCTCCTCCCACACAGCACAGCATAAACCAGAAAAACAGTGTCAGATTCCTGGCTGGCGAGTTGCAGTGTCATTTCTAAATGTAAAACCTGCATCCAAGGAGATAAATGACTGCACATGCCATCAGACAAGCCACCACTTTAGCTGAATTTGAAGAGCAAGAGAAACACGTTGAAATGGACGCTAGAGGGAAGGAGAGAGTCTCAGAAGTATAACTTTTAAAAGTAAAAAAACTCAGAAACCAAACCCAAGCAGCTTAAGAGCACTGGGGAGGTGTTCAGCACACAGTGGGCTCAACATTTTCTTCTTTACCATGTGCAGCATCCAGTGTGCTGGCCTCATGTGATGCCTCCAAATGCACTATGCTGGTAGTGGCTTGCTGTACTACATACGAATTTGATTTATTTGGAGAAATTTCCTTAAAAAACTTGCAATGCCCACAAAATGTAATGGAGAAAATCCCTGACCCCTGCCTCAGCACTGGAAGGCTGTGGTGCTACAGGGCTTCAGTGGTGCCATAGGGTATCTGATGATTTTGCATGTAATCCTAGCAGATCTCAGAGATGGTCTTTATCACAGGCCGTAGCTGCAAGCTGCAAACACAGACTCTAGGCTGTGCATGGCTTGAGTTCCAGCTTCTCCTCCTTTGTTGACCAGGTTCTTCTAATCTCTGGAGCCTAGCAGAGCAGGCAAAGCTTCCTGGGGTCTGTGCTTCCCAGCACAGTGTGGCAAACCTCTGCTTCCAGGTCTAACAGTCTGAAACCAGTCCTCTCCCAGCCTAGCTGCGTTAGAGCTCTCTGCTACTTCTCTTCTCCTTTATCCTCACCCCTGTCATTTCCATCCGTCTTCCCCTGCCCTGCTCCTGGTTCTCATCCAGCTCAACTCACCACCTGAGAGCAGCTCCTGGCATCCTGTTACCTCCTGGGCAGGACCTTGCTAGAAGAGCAGTGCAAGTTGGACAGGGTTTGCATATATTCCTGCTCTTCTCTCTTCCACGGCTTTCCCCTCATAGGGATCTTGGCCTTCTTCCTGATGGCAGCAAAGTGTAGGGAGACCCTGGCAGGCTGCAAGGGGCTTCACAGCAGTGGCCATGATGGATGGTCCCAAGGACTCATTGTCTGCCACCACCCAACCCAGGCCTGTTCTGCCCCAGCCCTTTCCTGGTGTGAATCCTGGTAAAATCAATGCCCAAATTCTTACTGCTGCTCAGTGAGTAGGGTCAGACCCATCTTTACCAACAGCAAACATTGACTTGGTCAGTCCATTCTCCATCCCTGGGTCACCTTGCTGCTGCAGGCTCCAATCACCAGCATCATCCACACCCCAGGGGACATCTGGAGCCGTGACAGGAGCCTGAAGGTGAGTATGCCAGTGCCTGCTCTCTCCTCACCGGCCAAAACACATCAGTCCTGTGAGGATGGTGCTGGTGCATGATGTCTCCTGCTCATTCCCTGGGCTGATCAAGCCCACAGGGACTAGGGCTGTGCCTCAGCACGCACTAACCAAGAGTACAAGTCACTGCGCCTGCACTATCCACCACGTAAAGGAGCTACATGGTTAGTGTGTTCAGGGAGAGAGAAAGCAAAGGTGAAGCTGGGAGCAAGAGACGGAAACCTTTTGGAGATCTGCCCCAGGAGGAAGGCACTCAGAACAAGAAGCAGCATGCTGCAGTGGGCAGCACCAGGGGAGAGGGATACGCTGGCAGCAGCAGTCAGGTTGGGAGCACCATGTCGTGCTGCCACAGGAGGAGAAGCACAGGCTGCTGCATGAGACACGAAGCTAGTAATAATGCAGGGGTATGGATCCCCCCCCGGATGCAACATCTTTCAAGAGCAGAGCGATTAGAGATCTAGCATTTCCAGATCTCACAAATGGCTCTGATAATGTTGTGCAGTCTTGCCCAGGCAAGCATCTTCCAGGGTCACAGTATGGACCTGTCAGCCCTCGCAAGAAAAACACTGCACACATGGAACAACAGAGAGAATCGGGAAAGGGTCATCTCCTCCAGGAGAAGGAGATTTCCTGGATTAGTCACCAAATATTCTCCCATTCAGAAGCTCCTTCTAGATAATCACTAATTAATTAAGGGGGGGAGGGGTGGGGGGGATAAATCTGAATCTGAACTGAAAAACTCTCTTTTCCTTGATTTGCCCTATCTCTTTTATTTCATACAGTGTAGTTTTGGTGGTATTGAAGAAAAAAAAAGAGGTGTTGCCTTCCATTTTCAAATGCTATTGCCCAATCCCAATATTTTGGATTATGAATAGTCCAGGGGAAGCAGGAATCTGAACACAAACATTTGGATTAGACTAGTGAGTGGTAAAAACAAAGGAGAGGGTCTTGCTGCTGTGGAAGAAGTGGCGACTTTACCTTAAAGACCAAGCCACTTTGTGAGTGATATACAGGGGAAGATGAGCAGAAGGAGGGATCAGCTTTGGGATCAGCTACTCTAATTCACGTTGGATTTTATTACCACTTCATCAGTAGGCATCTCCATTACTGTGCACCTCAGCTCAAGCACACAGATGGGTGAGCAAAAACCCCCAAAGTGTAATCCAGCTTTATGAAGACCTATAGAGAGCCAAGCTTCTGGCCTCCAGTCTGGTGTTAGCTTCCAGAAAAACTCATTGACTTGTGGGTTGCTGAGGTTTTGGGTCAAGTCTCACTGCTTACTGAGGTGTCAGTGCGGTAGGGAGCACCTCCAGGTTCAGTTATGTTGCTGGGTCACTTCCACTCCATCTTTTGGCTTCAGTCTGGAAGTGGTGTGCTTTGGTATTGGCTCACTGACCCAATGGGTCCAGGGCTCTCCATCTCCTGCTCAGGCAATTTTCACCAGAGTCACCAGCTTTTTGTGACACAATCAGGTTGGCTTGGGATGAGAGACCAAGGGACATGCTGGTGTTGATCTAGGCGAGCAGACAGATGCCAATTCACTTGCTCTCAGGATATTCACCATGCTGTTGAGGAGACACAGCAGACAGAAAATGAATGCAGCTCAAAAGCAGGACAGAAGTGAATGTAAGGGAGCATAAGGAGGTTTCTGCCAAGTAGAAGTAAATCGTGACGCCCTGACTCCCTAACCCCTTGCCGCTGGTCCTGTATCATCTCCAGTTGTAGCCAGTAGCAGACGCCCAGTGAAAAGCCATCACAGCACGGGAACAGGACAAATAACATTCCCTGCTCATCTTGCCCCATCTCTGTGGCTACATGCCTATTGCACAGAAAAAACAATCAAACACCAAAATGGGCCCAAAATGCTCTCCTAGCCTCCAGCACTTTGTAGCTCAGTGGCTGTGACTTTAATCAGCAAAAGTAAATCTTTGCATTTAATACACATTGGTTATGATTAGATTTTTTTTTCATTAAATTTCCCAGGCTTTTTTGGGAGAGGAGCATCCCTTCACTGTTCCTTATCCCCACACTACAGCCTGAAGATAAGACTTGTTGTCATTATATAGATATATACATATTTATACATATACACACACGTTTTTTTTTAATAATGAAAGCCTAGAATAATAACAGCCACGAGGGTATACAATGTTTGTTTTCCAGGCAGCGTGGCAGTTAAGAAAGACTGTCATTGCTCTTCATTACAGACTCTTAAAATCACATCCAAATTTCTCCACTCATACTGCTGTCATCTCTCCCCTCCTCAGTGCCTTTCCCTGAGCAGGCTGTTCCAGGCAGGCCCAGCCCTGAGGCTTCTCCCTTTCGCTTTGCTTTAATTTCCTGGGCCTTATTGGCTTATCCTGAAGCTAAGGGCAGGTGTTTACTCTGTCTCTGCAGTCTTCTGCCTCATCTTGCAGGGGCCAGCATGAGCAGTGATGCTTCACGCTGCCAGCCCTGTCACTCCATGCAGTATTCGGCACAGGCCGCCAGCATCCCTAGATGAGAAATTTGGGTGTTCTCCCTCCAAACCACAGTGTGCAGGCACTTGGTGCCCCTGTGTTACCACCTGCCACCCACAGCCCTGCTGCCGCACTCATGTGCAGAAGCTGATGGCTCCTGCCAAACTGCAGAGCAAGCAGCAGAATTGTGCATGGGAGAAGGGACCTGGGGGAGCATGCTAGGATCCATCCCTCTGTAATGAACCAGCCAGTCCCATTGTCTCCCTGGCGTATTCATGTCCCTGAGCAGGCCGTGGGCTCCCCGTGAGATGGGTGAGCAATTGGTGCTGTCGGTACAAACACTTGCAGCCAAATTTCTGCTGAGGCTGCAGAGGGGAAGAGCTGTCCCCACTGTGTCCCCTGATGCCCTTGTCACCCAGCAACGACCTGCCAGGGTGCCGAGTGCCCTGCAGCTCAGCCCTGCAACATCCTGCCTTTCCCCTAGTTGTTTTTCTTGCCTTGAGAGCTATTCTTTCCCTCCCATATGCTGTAATAGTTCCAAGTGGTAACAGTTGCTCTGCTATTCTGGGCTCAGCAGAACCACATGCCTCTGCCTTTCCTCCCCCTCATGGCTACGTGTCAGGGTCTTAGCTCCAGCAGTTGGGGATTCCTGCACTTTCTGCCGCTCGCAAGGATCTGGACCCTTATCTGCTCCATTGCCATCTATCTCCTGCTTGCCCACCCCAGTATCATCAAGGTGGATAGGACCACAACATCATTCTGTTACCATGGAGAAAGCTGAACCAACAAAGTGATATGCCCCACATCCCAGGTGAAGGTCATCAGAGAGAGGGCAAAAGAGATTTTACTGTGTATTTGTTTTATTATCATGTTCCAGTGTCACTCATGAGGTCAGGTGACAACCACCACGGACAATGCCTCCTAAGTCTTCTTTGCAGGAAGAGGCGGTGGCCTTAGACCTGGGGTGGCAAATGCCACCTGCTGGTGGACCAAGACCACATCTCTCAGATGAATGCAGCGTCATTCCACCTCCCATGCAACAGGGGCAGTGCAAAAGTGACTACAGTAAAAAAATCTTCTTGAGTTCAGCTGCTTTGGCACCAGCCTAAGAGAGCAGACTGCAACCAACTGAGCAAAAATTGGTGCAGAGATGGAAAGCAGAGCAGAGCTAAGGAGACCAAATGCAGCTCTTTGATGGTAAGCAATGGGACTTGCAAAACTGGACTCATGTATTTAAAGGTTGCGTCTTGTGTTGGCCTGCGATGACCCTGGAGAGGCCTTTGCTGAAGAGATAAGGGAAGAGCAAGGAGGCTTCCTGTGACCTGGGGATCCTCTTCACTGTCCTGTGTTGCAAGCTGCCCCAGCTCTGTTGACACATGCACATACAGCCCATAGACCCATGTGCACACCATGCCACCCTCAGTGATTCACCACATTGCATCCCACCCTGCCAGGCTCCCAAGGAGCTGATAGACCCTGTGCAGCATCCCTGGAGCCCAGGGTAGCACCCAGCCCTCCTGCTTTGGGTGTGAAAGAGCTTCTTCTCCCTTTACAAGATATTTTTTCCTACAGTTTATCTGACTGCTGAAAGCCCAGCAGGATGTGGTGCTTCTGCCTGCTCCTCCCCCAGAGGGAAGTGCTACATCTCCAACCATCCCCGTCTCTCGCTGGTCAGTGAGAATAATGAGGCCAGAAGCACATATCCAGCAGAGGTGAAGCTTCCCAGAAATGTGTCGAGACAGCTCAATCCAGCAATGGTAGAGAGATGTGTGAGTCTCTGCTGTGTGCCAACTCATCCAGCCAATGAAAGGCTCTGCTTTCCCAGCAGTGCAAACCTGGCACCTGCCTGCCTGCCCCAATGTGATCCTGTACCAGCTGCTTCCCATCTTCCTAAAGGGACATTCCCAGCACCTCTGGTTATAGCAGAGTCAACGAAGCGCCACAACAACCTGATGCAAGTGTCTGTGGTGTGGCCAACACTTGAATTTATTCTTGGCAAGCTGGGGTGCAGATAGGTTGCCTGTCCTTCCTCCTTCACATGCTTAGCTTTACTAAAATAGAAAAATGCTGGGGATTAGAGTCAGGCTTTTCCTTAAGGACTGAATTTGCCAGAGCCACCAGCCTGCAGTGGTCCTGACTCTTCTCACCCTACACAAACACCTTTCTCTGCGTGGAGATGTGTGCCACAGCTGACAACATCTCCTGCCACCAGCCAGCCTGTCCTTGAAGGCAGCTGTTCCCGCAGGACTCCTGGAGTAGGTCTCTCTAAGAGGTGGGGCAGATGATCTTTCTCATGGTCCTCCCAAAGTTGTAAGGGGCAAGAAAATGTGAGAGGGTGCAAGGGTCTTTTCAGAAATTTCATTTCCAAGGCTGGTAATGCTGCTGCTGGCACCACTTCAGTGTGGAGGTGGGCAAAGTCAGGGTCTGTGACCAGGACTTTTATGCATACAGAGGCTTTTCACACAGCAGAGTGACCATGAAAATCACATACCCTTACTTTGGGGTTGGCAGCCACAATGGTCTGCCTTGAATTACTCTCCACCCAGAGGGCATTTGGAAGAGCTGACATGGTGCTTACCTGAGCTGGCTTTGATTCCTGGCAGGACCACCACGAATAGGCTTCAGTGCTGGTACCCGTGGCACTGGGACATGCTGGAGGATCATTTGCCAGGGGAAGCAACACATGCCTCGCTTACACCTCCTACATGGGAGTAGGCAGCTCTGGGAAGAGGCAGCTTGAAAAGCCTGTACCACCTCAGATGGGCGAGCTGGCAGCTCCATCTGGCTCCACTTTGGTGGAGCTCTTGGAGGAGCTGCAGAGGACGCCTGGCAGGGTCTGTGGGTGGTGTGCTGGAAGCAGGCAAAGAGGAGGGGGAGTGTGTGGAATACACGTGCCCCACACTGCCAAGTTTCTCTTGGAGGGTGCTAACCCTTCATTAAAGCAACAGCTCTGTCCCATGAGGTAGGTTTAGGGGCCCATTTAGAGACCGCTGCTGGTGGTCAGCTGGAGAAGAAGGTGCTATAGGGGCTGCAGCTAGCCCGCAGGCAGGGCCCTGGGGACATGCCAATCCTTGTGCCCGGGAGCTTCAGTGCACAAGTTCTCCAAGCCTCCTAGCACATTTGACATATGGTAAAGTCTCTTTGTGGTTCTGCTCATTTTCATGGGTCTCACACTTTGCTTTTACTCTCCCAAAAGGCAGTGACATTTTTTTTCTTGGAGCTGGTGATGTGATAGAAGAGTCCTCATCAAAACAAGGCAGTGAGGTATTTGTTAGGATAAAAACACATGGGGTTAGCATCATATTCCTCGCAGCAAAATTACAGTCCTTACCTCCATCCAAGTTTTGCATCAGGGTGACTGCAGCTGTTTGATTATTGGTTTCTTCGTTTCATCTCTTTAAGCATAAGCCACAATCAATCTCATCTCTATGAGGTGGTATAAGGAGGAGTCAGAAATGAAATTGTCTGTCTTTGCAGAAATGCAATAATTTTGTATCTCATCTCTGTGCTGGTAGCCCTAGGAAAAGCCTCCATCACTTTAACAGTTAACACTGCTGTGCAAGGATAAGGGCACCAATATAAATGGAAATACTCAGACTTGGATACCATCACTGGTGTTTGTTCATTCTGTCTTGCAGGGTGCAGTATATCCATGCTACAATCTACCATGGTCAGTGCTTGTAAACTAGCTTTCATCAATGAGCTCTGGACACAAAGACAAGTCCATGATAAGTTCCTTTCAAAATTGTCAATGTTTGCTCTCACCTGCCACATCATGATACCAGGCTGCAAATCTGCAGCATAGTTTCATTGCATTAGTCAAAGCAAAAAAAAGTGTTTATATTAGGCTGGGAGGAAGGAGGTGAGTGGAAGGGGCATGGGGAGGTGACACCGTGCTGCCCAGTCCTGCCCTGGCTCTCCTGGCACTCTTTTCTTTGCCAGATCCCACTAGTGCAGTGCCGGCACTGGTTTTTGCTATCCTGATAGATGGAATAGAATTGTTTCACCCTGTCTACTCCATACTGTCCTTCCCCCAGCCACAGAGCATTGCTTTTCGTTCTGCCAGCATTTACTTGGGTACAGCTCTTTCTGTATTTGAAACATCTCCTCAGCCTTCCCTTTCCTAGACAAAATGGTCCCAATTCCTTTACCAACTGCTCTCTCATCACTTAGCTCCCCTTCTGATTGCATAACTCTGAGGATTTCTTACCTCTCTCGAAACACATTACCAGTACAGAGCCGAGATAACTATGCAACAGACCTGTTTTACACCATCCAACATGGCATGAATAAGCCATATGATGGATTATGATGAAAAGTACCTTTTCTATAGAAATTCTTCCTCTCCATCGTACATTTGTCCAACTGATTATCCCATCTCACCTCACCCTCACCTCCATTGAGTTACGTTCTGTGTTTTTTTTCCAGATTCTTTCTCTGGTTTCTCAGAGACCATTTTGAATTGTAACCCCTTTCTCAGGTAAGCTAGCAGTTCCTCCCATTTGCTGTTATCTCTAAACTGAATACCTGGGGTCCTCTCTGTTTTGACCTCATCAGTCGATAAATACACTCTGTGCACTCCCTGCGTAGTATTTTTCATCTCTACAATCATTCCTCCTATGTGAATGTATCATCCATAACTATGGCTAAAGTCTTGCTAACATCAAAATATGTTGTCTCTAGATTTTTCCCTCTCTTCAAAGCTGGTGGCTCCACTGAAGGAAGTGGTTGGATGCATTTGACACAGCTCACCATGAACAAATCCCAGCTGGTGATGGCAGGGGATAGTTTACACTTGTTCCACTTGCTGGAATAGAAGCAAGAACCAGGCAGAAGACATGAGCGATGGGGGCTGTTGTCCACCTGGTGTTTCAGTGTATGGTCTTGGTTGCATGAGAAAGAAGCCCAGTGCGTCATGCCGAGTCTGAGCAGCCTTGCTAGTGGTGTGCGATAATAAGGAGATCTGCTGTGGACTGCATCTCCCCGCAGTCTCTTGTGCGCTTCACTGCAACACCAGCACCTCCTTGCCAGGCAAAACTGGTGCATGATCTCAAAAATAAGCATAGCCCAGTTAAGATGAAGGCTATCCTCTGTGTGGCTGTCCCCTTGGATTTCTCCCCAACCCTCTGTCTGGCACCTCTTGCCAGATGTCAGCAGTAACCACTGGTTATCAATAACCTTCATCTCTCCTTCTGTCCCTGGAGGCTGGCTCTTTCAGCGAAAAGCTGACACTTTACATCTCAGCATCGTTTCCAGATGCACAACCCTAGCTGTCAGACTCCTCAGTTTCCCACATGGAGCAGACCTGCTTTGCAAAACTGTTTTAGAAGAAAGCCCAGTGAAAAGCAATTTAGAAGCCTAAACAATTTCTCATTGAAATACCTTCAGAGGAGGACTAGCAGAAAGACCCTGACTCTTATCTGGGACTCACGTCTGTCACCAGAAGTAAAATAAGAAAAGAGGAGGAGGATATTAATGCAGGTTTATGGGTAGAGGGGTGGTTCACAAGTCCCTGCAGCCCCATGTGTGGCCCAGGCTGGGCTCAGCCCTTCTCCTGAAGGCTCATGCACTGAGCTGGGGCTGGTACTCACTGCTCTTGTGTCCACCGCTGCTGTGGAGTGATAGGCTGGAGCAGAGCCATGCTTCTTCCTCTCCAGCATTGTGGGACACAGATGGTGATTGCCCCATTCCTGTTTCTGGCTGGGCTGGGGTGCCGAAATACTCCAAACTGATGCTGGCTTCAGGGAGAAGTTGTATTGCTTTGTAAGTCACAATGGGCCACTAAGCAGCACTTGATAAGGCACAGTTTTGGTGAGCATATGTACCATGTGCAGGGTAAACTATAGCATTGGGCACATGCAAACCTTAATATGCTTCTACTCATTTCTGAACGAACTTTGACAACTGATCCCCACACATCTGGGTCTCTACGGGGATACAGGGTGGGCTACCTCCCCCCAAACACTTAGGAAGTGAGCAATTCCCTTCCTAAGCCCCGTGAAAGTATGACAGGTGCCAGGGAGGTGGGAAGACATTGAGACTGGAGGCCCAAGAGCCCAAAAGGGCAATTTCTCTACTCAAGCAGTTGTACTTCTGTTCATAGCGCTGGGGCTGAAGGAAAGGCTTAGATGTGTTATCACCATCCCAGAGATCTCCTCACAGACAGTGAGGGTTTCTTGGCTGTCCAGGGACTATACCAAGTGCTTCTATTCTGGTGTAATTATGACAGGCGTTATAAAATCAGCCAAGACCTGTATTGACAGTCTAATTTGGAACTTAGCGGACTAACGGCCCCTTCAATTAACTAAGGGCTTTTTTGATTAATTAGAAATTGACTTGAATTAAGAGATTTTATTGCAAATGATAGTTTATACAAAAAGACTTAATGTGGTTCCACTACTCTCAATTTGCAGTCTTAATTTGGATTCATTTTCCAAGAACACACATGACATTTTTATTGGTATAAATGTGGCACATGTTTTGAAAATGAAAAAATTTCTGGTTTTTTAAGGAGTACAACACCTGATATAAACACATCTCTTAAGCATCTTTTACTGGTACCTCCTTCCCAGCAAGAATCATCTATGCCACTGAAAAGGATGCTGCTTTAATTTTACAGGGGTATATATATGTATTTGTGCAAAAAAAATGACTGTGAAAGTTGTTCTAGTTTAATTACTTCAAAAGCTTTAAATCAGTGCAACTTGTGAATGCTAACAATTCTTGAAGCAGTGGCCAGAAGGAGACAGCAGAATTATCTGTGATGGTTTATGATCTGTTTTTCTTTCCATTCCCTCTCCTCTCTCCCCTCTCCAAGCTGCTCAATACTCTCTGACTGCGCAGGATTGATGCACCCAAAGCAGAAATAGTGGGGAAGGTAGGGGACCATGTTCTCATCCCCAGAGCGTACACAACTGGGTTTAGTTTGGACAGCCATGGTGCCCTCTGAAGTTCTTCCACTGCCTAGCTGGATCCCTTTGGAAAACAGCACCTGTAAGTTCCTTTTCTGTGCAGGTGAAGCCCTTTTGGAGCCGCCCCATCCAGTACAGCTGCTAGGTCACCGCTTTGAAAGGAGTATAGTAATCGTATTCCTCCAACTCTATACTGCAAAAAAGATCTATGCAGCAGGATCAGGGGAAACAACCCACTTATTGTGTTTCAGTTGTGGTACCATCCAGATATCAAACAGAAACCACTACTCCACTGGGGATGTCACCATCTTGGCACATACTATGAGGGTGGTGAGGGGAGGGGTGATGACCTTTTTTTTGGTGAAGAGATGCGGGAGCCCAGACCTCAGTTACACTTCTGCAATACAAGGAAACCCAAGAGTGGCTGAGTCAGTCTGTGAACAACCCATCCAGCATCACACAAGGAATCAGCTGCCGAGTCAGGAGCTGAAGCTTGCTCACAACTCAGGTGCGTGCAGACACTTGGATGTGTAGGAGTGAGCTCACCCTGGGACTTCAGATGAGAGAAGAGCCATGGCTTGCCATTGCAAAGCAGCATCCAAGCTGGCTTTTAAAACCAAGAAACGCCTCTACAAGAAATGGAAAGAGGCTGGGAAGAAAAACAGAACTGCCTTTTTAAAAATGTTTGCTCTAGGCAGCACACACATCCCCCCCCTTGGAGTCTTGAGCAGAGAAAAAGGGCTTGTTGACCTGATGTTAACCTTCAGATGTCAGCCCTTCAACTTGCTGGTCCTCACATGCTGCTTAATCTGGGAGGAAAAAAAGTACAAAGCCTGCCCAGAGCATGTGCCATCTCATTAACATTTGGCTTAAGCAAGATTTTTATCCTGCACTGTGAATGCAGCAGCTCCAGTTTTAATAGTGCTTCCCAGGATGTCTCAACAGTGTAGACATTTATCACCTTCTGCGGCGCTGTGCGGTAGGGATGGTGTCCCCGAGGTGATCACTGGCTAGCAAAATGTAAGCCAGGCAGAGCCATTGGCATTTTTTGGCTTCATGAGAACTGGAAAATACTTTTCTATGAGGTTGTATGGTCTTTTTTTTTGGCTAAGACTAGGTTGTTCCCAACAGGCACAAGACACAGATCAAACATGGGTTTGGCTGGTATCTGACACCCTTTGTTGGCAAAAGCAATCCCACGAGGTCATAAAAGCCAGCTGCAGTGTCTGGCTTGCCATCACTTCCCTCATCATGTGTATATAGAGAAAGGGAAGGTCAGAGGGACAGTCAAGGAAAACATCAGACAGAAGGGAAAACAAGGTCACTGGCATCTTGAGCTTAAGCCAGCCATTTCCTACACCCATGCCTGTGCAGACTTCACTTCATTAAACATTTAAGCTCTATGTTTGCCTGAGCAACCAAATATTACATGTAGTTCAACACACATCAAGTTGGCAGGAAGACCCACTCCCCTAGGTGTTCGCATGGAGATGGCAAAGGTTTCCTCTTCCCAACTACAAGCTGGCACTGGCAAAAGCATATTGCCATCTGACAAGCAGGTTGGAAGAGGGAGGTGGGTGTCTTGGTGCTGTCTCTTGATGCTCTGGTGTGATTTTCATGGAGAAACACGGTCATGGGCTGAATATGATTGCACAAGCTTGGTGATGGAGCTTCAATCCTATAAGAGATGAATGATACTCTGTAGGCTTCATGGGATTCTTCAATGGAAGGACCTCTGTTTCTGCCAAGTATAACAGATAACCCTTTAGCAACGAGGCTGTGCCTTGGTTTCTTTGATGCAGGCTAGCAGCTGAGGACATGCACTAGCATGAGAAATCATGTGCAGTCAGGATTTCCTGGTGATAAGCTGTAGGACAACTCTGACCCTGGAAGACCTAATGGGACTAACCTAGAATCCATGTGGCTGCTTAGCCATGAGTAAGGAGAAACTCCCATACTAGGTCAGACCAAGGATCTGAATTGCTGAGCATCCTAGGGAGCTTTCAGGGAGCAGTCGGTGCACCCAAGGACATGTTTCGTAGCAACCCCTCTACTTCCACCCTTTGTCATTTCCACCAGAACCGAGGCCCACCTAGGCAGAGCATGGTCTGTATGTCCCCTCACCATCCTCTACTAACTCAGGTCAAGAGCACAGCCCTACATACTTCCTTTCAGAAGCACGTGTCTCTGTTCATTAACCCAAATGATTTCTTCCCCACTAACTTGTCCAGTCTCTTCTTGAACCCATGTAAATTCACACAACTATGAGCATCCTTGGGCAAGGAGTTCCCCAGGTCTGTCTCCCACTGCATGAGGACCTGCATGCTGCATGCTTTGAAATTGGCACCATTTTTTGCACCAGGAAGAGGCAGCAAGGCTGATCCCTATCTTTGGGCCATGCATGATTTCATAGCCCTCTACTAGAACCTATTCAGTGATCACTGAAGGGGTCCTTGAGCGCACAAGTCATTGCTTGCAAGGAAGCTCTGCCAGACCTTGGATCCTCCTTTATTCCCTTCTCCATGTTGCCGTATTATATTCTGGTGTTGAGGCTGCAAAGAGGCACTTTTTAGGGCACAGTTTAGCACGTTGGCTTGGCTACCCCGCAGCTACTTGCTCCCCCCAGATGCTGCTGTTTCTTGGCCACAAGTTGTGCCAGCTCCTGTGATCACATTTGCTTAAGTAATTGGCACAGCATACCATGCATAACCAGCCTGTTTGCTCATGGTTTGTTTGTTTGTTTGTTTTTATCCAAGACTTTTTCTCCTCTGAAGAGCAGAGGTGATGTCTTGGTGTTTTCATGAGCACTGGGCTGTCTCCGGACAGCAAAGCCAGCCTCCCAGTGTCACATCTGCTCATCTGCTTGAGTTTCCTGCAAAGACCAGATGGTGTGTAAGGGACCATAGGTGAGAGCCTGGTGTTGCTTGGGAGCTGAAAGGAACACATGTAGTGCTGTACCAGCTCCTTCTCTTTGCTGTTATCCCAGGTAAAACATATATGCACAGCAATGCTGAATAGTAGAGCAAACAAACAAACCACACTGTGGTCAGTTCTTTCCTACCTTATTTCATGCAAATAAGTCAGTAATGGACTCAAACTGGAACATCAAAATTCTTTGAAGGCATTCAGCCCATTTTAAATCCAAGAATCAGCCCCACAGTTTGGGTCCCCAGACAAGCTTTGCTGCAGGTGATGCTGTAATGTGAATCTGTCTTGAGGAATAATGACTCTTTGTTATGTTAAGTTACATTAAGGTATGTTGTTTTCCTGCAATTTTTCCTTCCTCTTGGCTCTACCACAAATCTGCTTTCAGGACTCAGCTCTAATCTTTTCTTTGGCAGCTAAAACTATTATCTTTATTGTTTCATGGCTTGGCTTCTTCCTGTTAGATCTCTGAGCAGGGTTTTTACTCTCTGATCCACTTAATCTCTTCTGTGCACTCAATAAAACCCTTTAACCCTTCGGCACCCCTCTGCCTCACTAACCAGTTACCCTTGAAGGTGCTCTGCTACCCCACATTGCCCTGTTTTATCTTCTCTCCCTGATTTGTATGGGTACAACTTTCCTAAGCAATGGCTGTCATCTCCAGTCTCACTGTGTGTAGATAGCATGCTTCGTCACCATCTCCTTCACTCTTTGCACGTTGCAAAGACTTGCTGGATTTTAACAGAGAAGAAGCAAAACGACACACATCACTCTTTAAAAGGAGATCTGAAGTCACTCTAGGGCCAAAATTTTACCTGTGGCTAGCAAAAGGCTGCTGCTTCATACAGATTCACCTTTCATCTCAGAGAAGAAAGACCAGTCCAGCAAGACCAGGTGTCATCCTGTATTTCTGGCTGTGTCTTAAGAGTGTTAAAAGCCACACTAGGCTGATACAGCAGTGGGGCTGCATCCACCTCCGGCTCTGCCACGGGCTCAACTCTTTCACTCCTCTACACCCTCCTTGGAAATGCAGGTCATAAAACATGCTTTCTTTCATCTCCCATCAATCTTGCCTTTTGGGCTTGGAAGCTCTGCAGGACAGCCTATGCAGTGCCTCATTTAACAGGGCAGGGTCTTTACTGGAGACTTCAAGTATCCCAAAAATGATCCAAATGCGTTGCAGGTGTTTTCTGTACAGCTAAAATGATCTCTGTCCTCCGTACCTGCAATGTTCTCTGTCCTTTCCACAAGTAAATCAGTGCAAACCTGTGAAAACTATGTTTTGATTTATCCAGTTGTCAGGTATGCTCAAAACTGTCCTATGAGCACAGATGAGGTGGTGATGGGGTCTGGCATGGAGGGGATTTGGGTATCCCATATCCAAGGAAGGGGCTGTTTGGTATCATAGCCTGAGCCAGGCAGCTCATCTCAGAGGAGGAGGATGGAGCTGAGACGATGGCATCAGACCACTTGTCTGTTTTTTCCATCAGGCCACACACGGTGAGGCAGCACTGTTATTTTCAAGCAGCCAGGATCTTTGCTTGTAGCATATCTTTATTACAACTCAGGGCACAGTGAAGCAACCACTAGTCCAGGTCAATCAAGCCCAGTGGCTGCAGAGGTAGTGGAATAAAATATCCACTTTGCAAGATGCTCAGATGTAAGCCCAAAGGGAGGAAAAAGGAGGAGAAGGGCTACCAACATCCCTACCACATGGCTGCTCAACCCAGGTCCAAGTGCCTACCTTTTGACAGGCCTTGATGGACCTTTTTCCTCTGCTGCTTTCACACTTTTTTCCAGCCTTTATGCACCCCCGGTCCTTTCCTGCTTGTAATGCTGCAATGTGTTGCCATGGTTTATGCTGTTATTCACAGAAGACTTTGCATCTTACCTGGGAGACGATAAGATATAAAGATGGAGTTGTGCATGAATATGCATGTTTACCCTCATTCAAGTACGCTCTGGGTACATTGAAAAACAAAACTGATGGGGGAGGAAAACACTTCAGGAAGAGTGGGGAGAGGGGGAGAGCACCACCCTGACAGAGTATGTCCAAAAAAAGACACAGGCTAAGCCAAAATTATGGGAAAGAAGAGATGATCACCTGAAAGCGGGTGATATGAGGAGGGCAGAGATGGGCATAGGTTTCTTGGAGGTATTGTTGGACCAAGAAAATACATAGCTTGAAGCCAAGCCTATTCTAAGGATGAAGTGTCCATGTGGAAAAGTGGGGTTCATGGTTCCCTTCCTGTACGCTGTTCCCACATTGGCAGTTTCTCCTCACTCCTAGCATTTTCCTGGCCTCTAGTTGATCTGAGTGCTAAAGGGGTTTGCAGGTTTTCTCTTTTTTTTTAGATGTAGTTATCAAATCTATGTTTTTCTTAATTTTACTATATGCTTTTTTTAATATTATTATTTATTTGAGGTAATGGAGAAATGGAGAATTGGATCTTTAGCACATTCCCATAGGGTATTCTTGTCCAGAGAAAAGCGATAGCAAAACCTTCAGCTTTTCGAGTTTCAAGGGGTTTGGTTTTGGTGCATCAGGCCAGGATCACTTTATTGTTATTACTTAGAAGCTGACTCAGAATAATGGATCTGCTAGAAAAGATAGACTAAGTTCCTGAGTTTTGTGGCTAATGTTATTATGCAAGTTTAAACTGATGGGACAGTTCTGAATTGCTTCACTCAAACAAGCACTGAATGAAGGATTGAATCAATAGCTGCTGGGCCCTCTTCCAACCCCTCCAGACACAGATGATTTATTTTTCTCCTTCCACCAACCCACCAGCTCTGCTGGTGGCTAGCTGGGGATTTTGGGCAGCTCCCAAAGGAGTAACTGCTTTAAGGGAAATCACATTGTGCTGCTGCATCCAGATATGGTTTTATCCCATTGTGCCACTGCACCAGTGTGTGTGATGTTCTGTGGCTGTGGATGGGATGTCTGCACTGGTAACAGGCAGAGCAGATCTTGCTTGGAGAAGCAAGAAGGAGCAAAACTGAGCCACTGGGCCCTGGAAAAGACTGCCCATTTGCTGCTTTGGATGGTTAACTAGTTGAGTCCACTCTGCCCCAGCACTGAGTTAGTTTACCACATCATTTCTATCTTTTAGCCTTGCCATGTGATGACACTTGTAGTAATGTGGTGGAAGAGATTTCTGCTGGGACCTTCTTCCATTATAACCCTCTCAAAGGGTCCTTGGTCAAGTGTCCCATCTGTTTAAAAGGATGTCTGTTGTCCAGCAAGGAAACAGCTTTGCTGACAGCTCAGCTGCAGGAGAAATGCGCAGAAGGGGATTTTGTGCTCCCTCTCCATGCTAGCAGCAGCTGCAGCATCTTCAGCTCTCAAAAGAGCTGGTGAGTCCTAGAGGAAGGAGCTGAGTTCACTCACCCAATCCACCAGTGCTGCTCATGTCTGGAAAAAATGTGTGGGACTAGCTGGTGGTGACTTCTAGATAAGATGTGAGGCCTGGGTCCTTTGGAGTATTTTGGTATCTCACATCCTTTGACTTTGCCTGGAAGCAGGACTAGTCTTCCATCTAACATGAGCTAATTGACTGTGCCTGGTTATACCAGACTCCTGGCACCTCCAGGGGCTGTCAGCCACCTAAGAGAGGAATTGCTCTCAAGTGTGTTTTTTCCATTGAATTAAAGTCTCCCCAGGAGTCTGGGACACAATATTAGCTGCCTACATTAAAACCTGGATAAGAAATGGTGAGTCAGGGGGCTGGAAGTTTACTCCTGGCTTGCGTGGGGACAGATGAGAAAAGGATAAAGGAGAATACTTCTAAATCATGTGCAGAAAGTTCAGATATGGCACTTTCTCCACCAGAGAAGTGCTGGTAAAACCCCAGCTCAGTGTTCCTGACAGCCTCATCCCCAGGCCCCACCACTGGCCAGGGCTGGCCATCTGCCTTTTCTATGAATGCAACATTGCAGCTCACTGTCATGTGTTGCTACAGCACCACAATGCCCAACCAGCCAGGTCTTACTGCTTTGCAATTTTGTTCAGCCCTTATCACCTGCTATTAAAAGCACTAACAGCACTGGCGAGTATGTTCTTTTATACCCAGCTGGTTCCATGCTGATATGCACATCCTTTCTTCCCATGTTGTCTGTTCCTTTTGAGAAGATTCCCAGAAATGTCATTGTATGTGCTGGTGGAGATGCAGCCCCACCTGACAGGTGCAACACTCCCCAAGATTTGTAATTGGTATGATGGAGCTAATGAGGGGGGGAAATCCATCCCATCACCTTCTCTGATTGTTGTTCTCCTTCTACGTTGAGTCAATGGAGAAATTTGACCCAAATGAGGGACCTCTGTAACTGTAGTCCTACCAGTGCTGCTGGAGGCTGATACCAAGGATGAGCAGAGCAACCTCAAGGATGAGCACACGGACACCTTCTTGTGTGTGTCTGTCTACTCCATAAAGTCACCACAAATTAACTGTAGGTATATCCTGAAAGAGAATGAGTTGAAGTCCTTTACATCCTTGCATGGGACATCTCCTGCAGAAACAATGGCCTTGATTCAATCATACCTCATTTTGCCTGAATACAAGAAATGCAGTCTAGGTGCCTGTTGCTGAACAAGGAACAGTATCTGGAACAGTGCAGGAACAGTGGATCCACTGGGAAAAGGCTGCTACAACTCATTGGCATCCACCTGCAAAGCAGAGCAGGGTGAGGAGCCAACCTGGATTTGTTAATTGTTGTCAGCACTGGGTGGCAAGCAAACCAGCCCAAGTGCCAGCCACTGGAACAGATTGCACCTTGGTAGCGTAGCTAATTAAAGGAGTGAAATGAATGTTTGGGAGGTGGTATAATGGAGGGGTGAGTCAAGCTGATCACCACACATAGCTGATCCTACAATTCCTCCCTCCACTGTGCTCACACCACACTTCAGGTCTTCTTCCCTTGGAAGCTAGTAAAACCTCAGCTGTCCTCTGCTGGGGAGAATAAACAACAGGCAGCAGGGTTAGCAGAAACAAGGTACACTTCTCCCAGAGGCTCAGCATCTGCTGTGGGCATGGAGGATGTTATTCCATGAGCAGGAGGTAGATCCATATAAATGCCCGAGTTGGAGAGTGTCAGGGGCTTGAGAAAAGGAGCTTTGCCAGGAGACTCAAGACCCTTTTGTAATCCCTGTCATCCATTCTCCCTATCACCACCACCACAAACGTGACGTGAAGGCCTCTCTTCGGTGTCTACCCAGGCACCTGGACCTACTGCACCTTGGGAAGGACCCTGGTGAGTCTAACCGGCCCCATCTGTGGACAATCACAGTCTGTCCGTTCCTGCCACTGGCAGCGAAGAGGCAATGATGACGAAGAGGCAATGATGACGGCGGCTGCTTGGCTCGGTGCTTGATGAGCTGCTTGGCTCTGGTGGGCCCCTCGGCAGCCGGCACCAAGGATACTCTGTCGGCCTCGTGCACCCGACTCCCCTGTGCTCACAAAGGGCTTAGGGGTCCAGTTTTGGGTCCTGCAGAAAACATCTCGCAGGTACCGGCTGGCTGGAAAAGTGCACGTGTGACTGTGTCCCAGGCAGAAAGCCCCGTGCCGCTGGCTCCATCTGCCCGCGGCCGGAGAGCGGCCCTCCTCTCCCTTCCCTTCCCCGCGGCTCTTTTGTTTCCCGCAGCCCCGCGGGGTGGGGGCAGAGCCCACCCGCACAAAGGCAGCTCCCCGAGGGCTCCGGGGCCGTCGTCACGCTTTTCCCCTCGACTAAACGCCGGCGGCGGATGAGGTGGGGCTGGTGCTCCCCAGCCTCGGGGCTGATTGGTCCCAGCTCGGGTTTGAACGGCGAGGTGTCCTGGCAACGACAAGCGCAGGAGCCAGACTGTCCCGGCCCCGCTCGGCGAGGGCGGCGAGAAGCGAGCGCGGGGCCGCCGGACCCTCCGCCAGGTACCCCCTGCAGTGCCCATTCCCTCCTCCTCCTCCTCCCCCAGGTGCCCCATATAGTGCCCCTTCCCTCCTCCTCCTTCTTCTCCAGGTACCCCCTGCAGTGCCCATTCCCTCCTCCTCCCCCAGGTGCCCCCTATAGTGCCCATTCCCTCCTCTCCTCCAGGTACCCCCTACAATGCCCCTTCTCCTTCTCCTGCAGGTGTCACCTATAGTGCCCCTTCCCTCCTCCTTCTCCTCCTGCAGGTGCCCCCTATAGTGCCCCTTCCCCCTCGTGCAGGTGCCCCTTCTCCCAGCTCTGGTGCTGGGATGGATTTCCCCTAGCAGGGCTGTCCGGTGTCCGCCAGCGCTGGCTTTGCCCATCCTTCCGCTGGCACCTGTTGCTCCTGCACAGACGTGGCTGCCCCAGAGCTCGTTTGAAGTTGCGGGAGGGTGGGAGAAATCTCTGGGTTTTGGGGTGCCTCAAGAGTGACCGTTCGGTGGGACTTGCAGCAGGGATGCTCGTGGAGGAGCCGCGCGGGGAGAAGTGAGCCAACGGGCCTTCGGACTGTTGCGTGAGTCCAAGAAGGTGGAGCGGGTGGTTTCTGGTAGGCTGGGGTTCACCTGATTAATCAAACTCACAAATGTACTGCAGGGCACCCGGGGTTAGGAGTTGTGCTCGAAGAAGATGGCTTTCCATTGAAATGAAAGGGCTTTTTCTGCTGCTGGAGAGCTGCTCTGCTTTTTCCTTGGTGTGACCTGCCTGTGTGTCCCCTGGAGCTGGGAGGGGAGAAGATAAGGGTCCCCCAGGGCTCAGCTGTGGGCAGGGGAGCAAAGGCCATGGTGGGGCCGTGCCGTAAAGAAGGGGCTTTTCCCTCCACTTGTGAAGTGGGAGCAGAGATGTAAGAACCCTTGGCTGCACAGAGGGGCAGTTCTCAGCACAGCGCATTTTGCATCCATCAAAACCGGCAGAGCCACACATGTGAAACCACATGCCAGGCATTAATCATGGGACAGGTCCCAGATAAGGAACCCCCTCCACAGAGGAGCCTCGTGGCTCAGTGGCGAGTTGTGAGCTTGCAGAAGGGCTGGTATGCTGCATGGATTTAGTGTCACGTGTTGAAAAGTGACAACGCAACTCAGAAAAGTCTTGGAGCCACAAGTGGGAAACAGAGTGGGCTGGAAATGCCAAGACCTTTCAGCTCATGACTTGTCTTATTTATCAGGTCACAGGGCTGGAGGCTGCCTGAAAAAGCTTTTCCCATAGACCCAAAGGCACGAGGAGACTTGGAGATCCCTCCTAGCATCATGCTTGTAGCAGAAGAGCAGTTTCTCAGGATTCTGGTGGCAGGGAAGGGCAGACAGAAGTCATAAAATGAGCAGAGAGGGTTTTGCTGAAGGCATGTCAAGCAGAACTGGAGCAGGAGGGGTGATCCTTGGGCTGAGGGGGCATATTTGATTTGCCCCATCCCTGAAACAGTATTTGGAAGCTTTATCCAGAGATCCCTTGGGAGCGCACCTGACACAGGGCACGTGCATTGGTCAAGTGACTGCATCCATACAACTGTTCCCCTCCACCCCCTAGCCAGGTCACAACTGTAGCTGTCCGGGCAGTGGGGTGATGGAGCATAAGATCCATCCCAGACCATTTTCTGTGCAGAGGCACAGGGACTTTGAGAGCAGGACATAACGAAGCCTCCTCTGACAAAGGAGTCCTCTGCCAAAGGTGATTGCAACGATGCAGTCATCAAGTAGCCATGTGATGGAAAACAAACTGCTGGTTTTTACTGACCTGGATTTGCACTGATAACCTGAAGGTGTAAGATTAGCATAGCTAGCGCATCCCAGGACTGGGGGTGGGATTAGAGAGAATGAAAGAGTCATGCCTGTTACATAGATAATTTTTCACTGTTTAAATTTATTCCCATTTAAATGTGCTACGTTAATGTAGCACAAGTTGTCAGTTTCAAAAAAAAAATAAAACCTGCATCATGCAGTGTTGCTGAAGTACACAATTTTAGGAGGACCCTTAGAGCAGTATAGACTTTGCCTAGAAGACCCAGTTAATGGATCTGTGAGAATAAACGATGGGGTTTGTATCTGAATAAAAGTTAAGGAAAAACATCTGTCCCAAGTAGTTTGGGAAGGTTTGACCTACATGAACCTGGAAATTCAGAATCCTAATAGGAATGAAATTAATTAGGTATTTTTAGTACTACTTTTTCAACAATCCTCTTTTTTAGAGCCAGTTCTTAAAATTCAACAACTTCAGACTGGGTAATGCTGCTCCTTCTTGGACCAACATCTCTCCCTGCTCCAGTTAATACAAGTGAGCCTTTCTTCTCTGAAAGAGAAGTACAGTCTTCAGGCTTTATTAAACCCATGAACAGTAGTATCAGAGAAAAACATACTCGCAACTTGCAGGCCATATGCAGGAATAAATTTAGCTCTTTCTGTATCCCCCAACGGTTCTGACGAGGTGGTTTGTGAAGTGTGAACACTAGCCCCAGTGGAGCAGGACTTTACCAGATAGTCATTAAATAACTTGTCCTCCCTGGTGTTTTATGAAATAAACACTGCCTGTTGCTCCCTAATAGCACCTGTTTTTATTTGAGTGGGATCATATTTTGTAACAATCCTTCTGCTCAGTTTGCATGTTTGCAATGACCCCAGCAAGTAATCCCTCTGTGGCTGGTAGTAAATTCACTCCCAGATGTTTAATTATGGTATTTACTGTTGACTGTAGGAGCTACCAGTTTTAGGGCTGTAGAGATGATGTAGTGATTAGGGTGTGTTGATGGGACACAAGGCAGTAGGGTAATTGCTAGCGAAGAGCTAGTAAACTCCCAGGTAATTGCACTTTGCCCAGAGAGGTGTGTTGTCATGAGCAGTGTTTTAAAGGCAAAGCTGTGACATGCATAAAGGACAGTGACTGACTCAATATGACAGCACTGAATCATGAGCAGGATATTATGCCTTCTCCTTACCAAGAAAAATAACTAATCTGTTTTCTTTTGTCTTGCTTTCTCAAAGAAGAAACACTCATGGTACAACTTGTGAGCCTGTCGATCTGTGCCCCTTCTTTCTCTTCACTACCTTTAAACCCTGTTTAGAAGTAGATATTCTCTGCTTTGGTGCACCTACGAGTGTCCCAAAAATTAGTCTTGAGAGAAAGACAGACTCACTCACTGTCCCTACAAAGGCCTGGCACAGACCCAACCTTTGTTTGACACCAGGGAGTCCTTGTAGCAGAGGGACCCTGGCAAAGCTCAGTCACGCAGAGGCTTCAGCATAAACTCAGATCTTCTCCATAGACATAAGTCCCAAGTAATCCTGGTTCCTAGGATCATTGATGAGGTTATTGAAAGGAGACACTAATTTTACTCTTAATGAATGTTGGATCTGCAGAAGTTTGTGTGGTCACTTGCTAGAGTGGTCACTTGCAAGATTTCCCAAGTCCCAAATGTCTCCATGCATGTTTGGGCTCCTTGGGATATTACTCAGCCTGAGTGTACGCAGAACTGGTACTCCTCACCTAGACTTCATGTCTGGGCCACCTCCAGCTCTGCATCACCCCAGCCTCTGTGGTCTCCGGCCTTGGCACTTTGTTTTTGTTCACTCTGCGTAGCCATCAGTAAGGAAGCCAAAATTGCATTGCCCTCCCTGCTCATGGAGGAGAGAGGTGGAGACTCAGTTTCTCTAATTGCCACCCTCTCTTACCCCAGAAACGAGTAATCTCCAAAGCACTGGTGACACTGATCCTGTAGCGCTTCTGAAGTCTTCATCAGCAGGTCCTGGAGGGCTTTGGGAGAGATGTTATATCCATTACATCTATTTTATGGCTGGGAGGATGGAAGTGAAGCAAGGGGCAGAGCCTTAAAACACGGTGCCAGGAGGACAGCAAACACCAGATCTGGGTAGGGGCTTTCCCAGCAGAGCTAAGGGGCTTGATAATGGTGTTCTCCTGTGGTGGGTCTGATACTGGGAATGCTCTGGTTGAATGGCTTGTTATCTGCTAGAGCCTTTTCATTTTGCTTTGTGATTAAGAGACAAACACAGGGAGTCTCTTCTCTGTTTTAATGAGCTTTCCTCTTTCTGTGTAGTAAGAGAGAAAAGTTGCAGGAAAACCAGCAAAACAGTCTTCAGTACAAGATTGTTCCAGCAGTGGGGAGAAAATAAGTAGCTTGTGGGCTCAGAACCACCTGGGAGAGGGCCTGTTATTGGCCCAACAATTATTTAAGGAAATCATGAGTACGAATGATAAAGCTGTGGCAGGTTTATTATGAATTTGAGGCAACTATGCCACACGTTTCCAGGTACAGGCCGATACAAGTGATGGTGCTTGTCTAGATCACTGTAACTCCATCCAACATGCCTGGAGCTGCTCTGCTGCTAGGATTAGCAGTGGGAAAAGGGGTTTAAGCTGTTCTTATCCCCCAGCCTGGTTCAAGCACTCACCCCTCCACCTTCTTCTTTGTTGGCATGAGTGTTTCCCTGACTGCCTGATGCATAGGCACTGTCTGGAAGAAAAAAATAACCGTTGTCTCCCCGGGGTTTTTTCTGCAATTGGCCAGTTCTTGATCCAGTTCTCTGCACTGAGTAGCACTGGCATGATGGAGGGCACAGCAGAGGTTGTCAGGCGACCGCTGCCTGCTTTAACCAGCCCAAAACACCAGCTGGGATGAGAGATCATGAATGGATCCTTTCCCTTCTCTTTCCTGTGGTGCTATTAAGGGAAAAGTGCTGATTGTGGCTTTACTAACCACTGCAAGATGTTTGAAATTATTTCATTTAATCACTGATCCAGGACAATGTGATCCAGTGGCTGTGACCACAAGAGTGCTGAGCTGAAGTGAATCCCTCTCTGGTACCAAGGTAGGCACCAGGCCTCACAATACCCTTTTTGAACCTGACGGCAGGGAGGTGCAGCTAATATCAGAGCACAAGATTCAAAGGCAGGAGCTGCTGAGTGTTGATCCTGGCTCTGCTGCTGACTCTTTTTGTCCCAAGGCAAATTACTTAGCTTTCCTTTGCCCTGCTCCCTTTCTATCCCTTTTCCAAAACCTTGGTCATATGTGGGTTGGGGAGAAGCTTGCAAAAAACCTGCTTAAGTGCTTTGAAGAGAGAAAACATTATGCATAAATGATAAGTTGTATGGCAATATAGACAAACCTGGCTATATGTCTCATAGGCTAAAAGAGGAAGGAGGAAGGATTACCTGGTTGGTGACAGCCACCTCCTAATTACAAGGTTTGTCTCCAGATCCCTTCAGTGTGAAGCATCCTCTTGGCTGAAAAACAGCTGACACGGTCGCATCTGAGCAGAGGTAGGAGAGAAAAAACTTGTCACACAAGTGAAATGAAATGGCCAGAAATTTCCTCTGGAAGGAAGGAGGTGAGCAGTGGGTTGGAGATGGTCTCTCCTGGACCATCTCCAGACCTACAGATTCTGCTCTAACTCCTCTTGTTTCTTTCTGCTGTGTTTTTCCAAGTGATTGCTATATGATTGAGGGTCCCATAGGATCTAGGATGGTCCTTCCTGTTGCTGCTGTTGAATTCCATCTATCCTTTCTGACAATCAGTTTTGGGGGGAACATCTCATATTTTCTACTCTGTTGGTCCCACACCAGTCTGTCAACTTAAAAAGCAGCACAGCCTCACAGTGTAAGATTGAAGAAGTAAATAAATTGTGGGTATGCTTTGCTTTCTGAACCTTTGTAGCATTTCTGGATCACACTTCTAACGTGTCTTAGCAACAGCGGGAGTTAAAACCTGATGGTGCATGTGTATGTGCTAAGAAAAGTGAGATATCTACTTAATAGCTACTGTTGTGGTGACAAGAAGCACAGCAGATGCTATGAGGGATCTTCTGAGATCATCCTCAGCCAGGTGTATTGGTCCTCTTCCACAATGCCTGTGGCTCTCTCCTCACTGCCACTTCTTGCATTTCACACACATTTATGACCTTGTCCTAAATCTAAATTATTCTTGCAAGCATATCACTCTCTGAAGGGCAGCCACCTGGGATAGGTTTGCAGGTCTACCCCCTTGTTTTGGCTGAGTTTGGCAACGGTTTTCTGCATGAGCAGGGAAGGGCAGGTTTAGCAGCCTGGGATCAGGGTAAGTGGTTGCAGTTCACACCTTTTGCTTTTGATAATTTGTAGGTTGGGCAAAAATCAGCAGGGACCAGTCGCATGAGGACATTGAAGTACCTAAAAATGCAGGTTGATGCATGCTGTTTATTTTGCTTTAAGGTAGTTCTGAGAATTTTGTTGTCTGTTTTGGAAATAGGAAGAAGTGTCTTTTCTCTCTCCTTTTATTAGTCTTCTCCAGCCTGAAATCCTCTGGGGTAGCAGTTGTCCCTGCATGTGTGCGAGTGCATATTGCAAGCTCTGATCTCGGCAGAAGACTTTTACTGAATTGCAAGAAACCAGCTGTGGAGCCAAGCAGCCTGAAGTGGTCTCTAAACCTTGCAGAACTGCATGCAGTTGAGGAAAATTTTTCCCCGATGAGCATTTCATTCCCAGAGCACTGTGAGGAGAAGGGGATATCTGAGCAACTGTGTGCTCCACTATTACTTGCTGGGGCCCAGTAGCATCCATTTGCATCTGGTGTTTTGCCTTGGAAACCCCTGAGGACTGCCAAATTTATCTGTTGCCTGGTTTCTCTCCTAGGCTGCATGTAACAGCCTGAGAGATTATTGCCCTCACCCATCATACTTGCCAGACAGATGTTAAGAGACAGGGATGGATATGTCTGTTCTCAGATTAAAAAACTGTTTAAGATGCATCCCCAGCCATCTGTGGCCCTCTGCCCTGGAAGTTGTCAAGCGCTCTCTTGAAACAAACCCTCTTTTTTTAACTCAGCTCCACCCTTTCCTGCAGCGTTCCCCTGCTGTTTTCTGCCTGGCAAAGCCTCAGCAGCAGCCCCCCAAGCAACTGGCACATGTAGTGGAAACAGCTTTGGCTGACTGCGATGTTTTTGCAAGCAGCTCAGGTGCTGTACACAGTACAGTGTGGAGGAGAAGACGCCTCCAGATGGAAGTTAGCGATCTCCTCCTCCCCTTTTTCTCCTAGATCCGGTAATTCAGCAGTGGTGTCAGCACACCTTGGTGTTGTGGGCATAGAGGGGAGATGGACCCTCTGAAGCATTAAGCAAAAGCCTCGCCTTGCTCTCGGTTGCCTGTTGCAGGCACCTGTGAATGTCTCGTGGTTACAGAAGGAGAAAAGGAGCTCCATGGGGAGGATACCATAGGACAACTCATCCCGGGGAAGGGTGGATGCATTCTTCTCTGCATTGGACATTTCTATACCAGATTGCCCTGCCCTGATGTCTCTGCAAGGGTAAGCTCTCCCTTGGCATGGATTTTCCTGCCTTCCCCCAGGGACCCTGGGAACTAGTCGTCCCTGGGCTGCCTTTCCAGGGCTTTTCATCCTCCTAGATCTAGACTGTAACAGCATAGGCTGTGGTGCAGGTCTCGTTCCTTCCCTTGGGTTTGCCCTGCAACAGCAGCAGCAAGGACATGCTGGTCCCTGCAGTCAAGTTAGAGGCTGCTAGGCTGCCCTTTTGCCTAGGTAGATTTAAAAGTGTAAGAGCGATAATGGCCAAAAAATACCCTCCTCATTTGGGAGGAAATCTGGGCGAGAAATTAAGGCTCAGGGATGATGTTGTGTTGGGACAGGGTTGCTGGGATGGTGGCGTTAGTGGGAGATAGCTGTGCCTGCATTGCTCACGGTGGTGGAGGTGAAATACTTAACCCAGAAAAGGAACATATAATTTATGTGTTCAATAAATAGATAAAGCATTATTTCTACCAGCACTATAAATTAAGCCATTTCTCTCCACCTCCTCTCAGATTTTACCAGCCAAAGCTGGAATTTTCTGTGCAATATTTTTTTTCTCTACTAAGACTCGAAGGAACCATATTTTCAAGCAGCCAGTGACTTCCTTTTTCCAAAAATCTTAGTTTGCCCCCAATGTCAGCTCAGAGCACCTGCCTGTTGGAAAACCAGTCCCCTTTAAGATATCTCGGGCTTCTTTGAATCACTAATTGCCTCTGAATGGGCAGGCCAAATGTTTCATCACTTCAAACTCCCATAGCAATGCAAATCTATACCAGGAGCCTCTTTCCATGCATGGGGGTGGTGGGTGTAGATAAGGATTAAAAATGGAAACCAATTCAGCCGGCATGTCCTCTTTGTTCCTGCCTGCCCTTAATGGGGTTGCCAGGGCTACCTTTTGTTCCCCCGTGCATCTTTTTTGGATGGGATCCAGTGCCCCTTGAATGCAAAGGCAAGGGTGCAGTGGCTGGGGTGGGCTGGATGAGGTCCTAAGCAACAACATATGTATTTCATTGCCCGTGCCAGGCTCTGTATTGTCTTCTCTGTCTGATTTCGCAAAGGTGGTGTTTTCTAAAACTCTCCCTTGTTGGGGGTGACATGCTCCGGGGCTTCATCCTGTCTAAAGTTTCTGGCTGCTCAGTTGCTTTAAGCTTTCTCTGAATGCCAGCTAGGCATATTTTCCATGTTTGGTGGGATAAAGGGGGGATGCTTATTAGGAAAAACAGGGCCCGCAGGAGGGCTGTTTGGAGGTAGAAACGTCTGTCATGGCATGTCCTTCTCGGGGTTGTGTGTGTTTTGGGGCTATGCTGGTTGGTGCAAGGTGTGGGAGATGAGCAGCACTTTGCAGAACCCCTTTGGTGCTGAGTTGCCCCTGACTTCCTTAACTAAGCTACAGCCTAAAGGCAATTCCTGCCTATGAAGAGGTGGGAAATTTTGGCTAGCAAGGGCAGTTTAAATCCTCCTTTTTCCTTGTATTGCCTGTCATTAGAGCGACCTGCCATGTGTGAGTAAGGCTATGCTCAAAAATTGCCAAGAGCTCAGCATTATGGAAGTGAAAGCCAATTTACTGACTTCCCAATAGAAAGGAAGATACATGCTGAATGTGCATCTGTTGGTTGATATTTCTATTTCAGTTGTGCTGCTAACATACAAATTGAAAAACCGTGCTGCTTGTGTGATTTATGTAGTTACTAGAAAACCTTGAGTTAAGAATTCATCAATACTTTGTAGGCATCAGGTACTATTTCTTTTTAGCATAGTAGGTAACAAAACATAATATTTTTTTCTGCTTTCCAAGTGAATTTCTGTTGACTGAGATACATTACGTAACCTACTCAAGTACTCTGGACATGGAGAGCAAATAAAGTATCCTAACAAAGAGTATCTTCATGTAAAATCAAGAGCTAGTTAGAAAATAGTCCTTTGAAGAGAATAACAAATAGGCTTTAAAATTAGAAGAAAAACTGCAAAATTTTATCAAAGAGAGGGAAAAAAATTTCTGATCCTCTTTGGTATTATTCTATTGGTGTTTCAGGTCCATATAGGACCCACTTAGGACTAAGGATAAGTATTCCTGTCTTCATTGTACTTATACAAGAGACAGCTGCCTGAGTGCTTTCCCAACACACCAGGATTTCCAGGGAGGCACAGACAAATTGAGAGGATGTGCCAACCACGCCACAACCCCCAGCCTCTGGCCCCTACCTGGTGTGAATACTGGCCTTCATTGATCCCTGTTCACCAAAGAGCTTTCATTCACAGGACTGAAACCCAGGCTTAAATCCTGCAGGATTTTAAGTCTTTAGTGATGGGTTCCAGTCCAGGTGTAACTGTCTTGCTGAACTGGGGCCTTCGTACATAACTCTGGTCTTCCTAGCTGGGGAAAGTAGGGAGGGACAGGGAATGTTTTGAATATGAAAATAATACAGGACAATTAGAAACCAGGGAACTTGCTTGTTCTTTGCAGGTGTGTGTCTAGAGGTGGTCTTAGATGTCCAAGTCAATACACAAAGCAATTCAGGCTTGACACCCTCCTGATTTCTGCCTGAAGTCCCTACTTGGGTACTGAAGGAAAGGAAAAATCTTCTGTACCACCAAGCACAGAGCAGGACTGTGGTGTGCTGCCATGCCTGGCAACAGCAGCCACAGCAGAATGAGGCTGTGGGAGAGGGCCTCTGGTTTTGGTGGTGTGAGAGGACTCTAGGGCTGGCTGTGTGTAACATGGTGTTTTCTGAGAGCACAGGCTGGCAGGTGGCTTTAAAGGCACAGTGTGGGAAAAGAAATCTGGGACCAATTGGAACAGCACGGGTAGAGAGTAGGAAAAGGTATCCCGAAGGGTGGAAGGCTCCTCTCCAGGTTTGGGTGTCTTCCTAGTGCAAAACTGGAAGCCCAAGCAGGGAAGGAGAGGGAAAGGCTGCACTGAGAACCAGAAAAACCTGCTCACACCAGCTCGGGATTCACATTACTCACACTGGTTTAAAACAGGTCACGTTTGCTTTGGTTTCAAGGCAGAAATGGCCACCCTGCCTAAAGACTGTTTTCAGCCCATCTTAGAGCAGGTTTGAGCTCCCACGTGCTTGTTTGCTGTGTCACTGCCTCCACGTTCTTCTAACCCATCACCAGTGCAAGGTCTCATTGGCGATTTAAGCGTTTCTTAGCAAATACTGGGCTAGGGGCATGCACATAGGCATGTTTTCTTGCCCATTGGAGAGGTGGTAACCAGAGGCAGTGGGATCCTGGTGCTTGCACCCCCTGACCTGGAACAGGCTTTGAAAAAGCTCACCCAGCTAGTCTCCTGGCTTAAGCTGGACAGGAGTCAGTTTCTGGAGACGCTCCCCATTGCAAAGGAAGAGCCAGATGCCATCACAGGTGAGAAGCTCATGGCAGCGGTGCAAGTTGAAGCTGCCCCTTTGCAGTTCTTATACATACTAGCATCAGGACTGGCTGCAGGCTGCACAAAGACTTTTTACGTTCCACCAGAAGCTGGACCAAGATGGGTCAGCCCCATATGATTTATAGGATTACTATAGTCAACTAGGTGTGAGTAGTGGGGGTGAAACCATGCTCTTGTTGGGAAGACGGAGGAATCTATATCTGCTTACTAGGCCACAATAACAATTACTCTTTGAATTGCAATAATTTATCAGAATGCTGTGCACCTGCCTCATGAATCTTAGCTGCTTATCTCACCTCACGTTTTCAGGGATCTGAAAGCACTTCATAAACGTTAATTAATTATTCCTCCACACCCCTGCTAGCAAAGTAAACATTATCCCCATTTTGCATCTGTGAAAGCTGAGCTTACATAAGGAGATAATAACTGAGCAGAGATGCAGAAGCTCAGAGAGCAGACCCCTTCCCCAGCTTCTATCACAGGCACCTTTCTGCAGAGGGCTCTACAGCCTCTGTGCTGGGAACACAATCCAGGGTAATTCAGGTCCTCAGCCATGCACGTTTCTGTGTTTATCGTTGCTTTCAGATGGCAGGAAAGGTGTAAAAAGCGTGAGGGCTCTTTCTGACTTGGAGATGTCTGCAACAGAGTGCTTATCACTATCTCACCATGTTTAATTCTCCACCACTGGGACCAGGCACCTGCCAGTGTGAAGCACCTGTCATTATTCTTAGTAGGACTATCCCTTCTTTTAATGACTATGTTAATGACCCTAATCTGTTGGTGTGAATGTGGTTAATCCCACAGCTCTAAGGACTGGCAGATCAAAAACTTTTCTTCTCTGGCTTCCTCACACCTCACTTTTCATCCTAACCCAATGCTCCCGTGCCAGGATGGGTTGGTGGAACTCATTCAAAGAAGGCATTGACCCCGTCCTCCATTGGAAATCAAGCGGTTTTGAGTAAATATCCAGGATACAATTGCAATTAATCAGGCCACCCACCTCCAACCTCTTAGCTTGGGGATGTGACACATATAGTGCTATCCTGAAACAAGATGCTTGACGTTTAAACTGTACTTAAATGCTTTGATGAATCTTGGTCCTTGAGGGAAAAGTAGTCTGGTACCATTGCAGCGTGTAATAAAGATGTAAATTAAGGGGAGAATATCTGTTGAAAATAATGAGTCTTGGTAGTGGAGGGGATGGTGAGATACCCAAGGAATGTGCAAGGCTGGTGGTAGCCTGTTGAGAGGGGATTTATATTTTTTTTGTCAGAAACCAAGAGTTGACTTTTGGAAGCCAAATGGATACCAGCATCAGAGCAGGAGGAGGGTCATGTTTCCTAGACAAGTCACGGTGGATTAAATGAAAATTAATCTGCTGCTTGATGGACAAATGGGATCACTGCTGGGAACCCCAGCTCCTGATGAGGGATGGATTAGTAATGGGTACCAGTGTGTTTGCATGCAGGGAGGGAATGAATAACAAGGCAGGGAGGTTTCTAGCATTGCCCTGCCTGTAGCACTGCAAGAAAGAGATATCTCTGGGCCCAAAGAAGAGAGGTCAAGCCTAGGTAAACAGCAGCTTGGTCCCTCATCAGAGAATCACTGAGGCGTGAAGAAAAACTTTAACAGCTGCAATGCTGCTTTTGAACCTTCTAGTAAAAGGGGGGTCAGGAGGTCAAAACTTTCGATGCCTCTGGGAAGAAGAGAGCTTTTCCCAGCAAGCCTTTGAAAAACCCGCATTAAATTAGCATGACCACACTCCAAAATACTTGGGAAAGCGGAATGGCTCAGAGAGGCAAATAGCTGTTGTTCCCATGCTCAACAGCCATAATTAATGGGGCTATTTCCTAGGTGAAAGATCTTGAGAATCTTACCCAGCACCTGGACAGGAAATACAAGCTTGCGGGGTGTGCTCTGGGCACCCTTACGCCTCCCAACACAGTTCCCCTTCCCTTTTTCTATTTCTACCATCCATTTTCTCTCTATTCACTTCTGTCCACTCTTATTTCAGCTGTTTCTTCCACCCCTGTTCCCTATGTCACATGGCTCAACCTGCTGTTGAAATGAGGAATGGCAATGAAGATGTAATGACCCAGCCATACATACTCTGCCCTGGGGACACTGAACGGGTATGCAGGAGCTCCAACCTAATAACATCCCTTTTTTTTCCTACTTTTTATTGCAAAAGGGGTAAGTGGAAGCCCTGCGCCCCATTTTTAGTTATTAAATTCTACTTTGAAAGTAGATTTTGCTGATTTGGACATTTTGCAAGAGCTGTTTTAGCAAAGAGCAGGCAACACAGGTTTCTGGAGGATGTAGGGACCTGAGATTTGGGTCTGAGCCCATCACAAGTTTTTTACAACACTGCCTTTCCACTTGGCTCCCACTCATCTGCACTGTGAGTTTCCTGGGCACCACTTTTCACAAGACCCTTTGCAGGTCATCTCCCTTTATGCTCCCACAACTGTAGGTGTAGAAAGCAGATAGACACGCCTTTCAGAAAAGTGCTGTAAGCCTACAAGGTTCAATACAAATACGTAAGAAGACCAATGCAGACATAAAGTTTACTGTCTAGGGCTGCAATCCTGCAGGCTGCTGTTGACCATCCCCACTCCTATTGCAGCTGCAAGAGACAAGTGGTCAGCAACTTTTGCAGACTTGCTGCAGAAGCAGAATGAATACTTCATTGAATAAAGCAAGAGGATAGGAACTATATCAGGTTTTAGAGGCCATAAGGCCTGTCCTTGAAGTGGAATGGCTAGTCTTCCCACCAGACCAAGGTCTCTCTAACCCATGCAGGGCTGTGGGTAGGAACAGCAGGTTGTGGTCCATGGGACACTGGCAGTCAGCTTCAGTGGCTCTGCGCTTCTGAGCCCCAGTTCAGCTTTCCTATGATGCTGCAGCATCCTTTCTTTCTTATGTCTCGTGTCATAGAAATGGAGGAAGGGATTCTTGAGGACAAGCCCTTTTGTTACTCTCGAGGCAGTATTGTCTGTCTCCTAGAAAAAAAAAAGTGTATGGTTGCCAGAAAAACAACTGTAAATTCGAAACCTTCCAAATAAACCTGGAAAAACTTCACACCCTCCAAACTTTCCCAAAGTCCTGTGAGTGCCAAAATGGTCAATAGACACTTCCCAACACTGCTACGGGTATATGATGAGCAACAGGAGGCAGTACTCCTCTTCCAGTATACATATAGTGTATATATATTGTTATATATATATACACTATCTATATAAATATTTTAATCTATATTAATATACTTATATATTTTGTGTGTATATTTATACGTGTAGGTCCTCGCTTCTGGCTTTGAACTACAGCTCTTGCGGTAGAGGGGGTCTGCTGGAAGAGAAAGTCAGCATGCCACCTAGTACTAGACGCTTTTGTCTCCCAGTGCCAGAGCTCCCCTGAAAAAGCCAGGATTTTGTGGGCAGTTGTCTTTGAGAGGGAAGCTCATTTCTGGGGGGAAATGTGCCCTTCTGTATAGTGAGGCAGGCAAGGGATGCATTGGGTAATTTCTGCATGGCACGTGAAATGTTCTGGCTGTGTCAGGAAGGGATGGTGACTGACAGATTTCTTTAGGCTTGCTGGGTCCAGGGCCAAATTCCCTAGGTCTCAAGGAGTTAACAGCAAGGGGAGGAGGACAGAAAAGGACCGTGGGGACCATTCAGCCTGTGTACTCCGGGGGAAGGGGACTGCAATTCCTGCCTCCAGCAGTGCTTGATGGGCAATGAAGAAATAAGAGATGACCTTCATGCTGGCAAGAACCGTGATGCTGACTGCATCCAGCCCCTGTGGATGTGGGATACTTCTGAAAATCTGACTTCTCGCTCTTTTCCTTTGGAGATGGGCCTGAAAATGAAAATTCCCTCAACTCTCCCCTCTCAACAACAGCTCAGAGGGTTTTGGCTTTCAGCACAAAGCAACAGCTCTGCAGATTCTGATGCCTCAAATCTGCTTCCCCTTATCTCCCAGGCTGACCATGCAGTGTCATATTGTAGAACAGGCTAATACTGCTGTGTTCGAGCTAGCCTGGGTGGTTGTCTCAAGTGGAAAAGTGCTCATTTGAGAAGCTATAGCTGGTCATCAAATGATGACCTGCTGCTAGTGCATGGTATGTTTGTACTCATTTGGGGTTACTTTGTGCGAACATACAATATTTCTTAAGAAGGCTCAGAGCAAGGAGTCTTGCACTCCTGAGCATGTCAGCAAGACAGTTTCTTAGGGGAAACTCTCTCATCTGCAATAGGAAAGCTGCTGGAGAGACCAAAGGACCTGCTCAGTGTTCAATAAGAATGTGACTTTTTCAAACCTTTAAGATACATCTTAAGAAAACCCATTGAGGACCTAGCTAGCACCAACAGAAATCATCTTCATCACTATTCCTGGGTCAGTCCCTGAAGATGGCTTTGGCACTACAGGAGCTTCTGAGCTTCGGCAATGAATCTGGAGATGGGGTGGGACACTGCAAATGTAGGAGCACCTCAGTCCGTGAGGAGCCGGTCTGGAAGAGCTTAGCAGCATAAAACTATCCCTGGGACGCTTTCATTCATCTCAGCTGATGGAAGGCATGGAGAACTCTCTGTAGTGTGGGGAATCAAGGGATCATATAGATATGCAGGTGCAGAGTTAGAAATTTATTTTTCACAGTAATAGATTTACCTGGGCAAGTGAAAAGAGATTTTTCATCTCTTTACAAGCTGCTAAAGGTAGAAACACTTAAAACTCAAAATCTCTTCTAATAATAAAAGTCAACCTTCCTCACTAATGGCGAGTGAACCTCTGCTCAGTTTGTGTCTGATTAGGATCTTGGAGGAGTATCCAAGCTAACAAATGAGATAAGTATCTCCTGAGAACAGCTTTTGTTGTTTCTTATACAGATCTTTGTTCCTTAAGTGCTGTAAGGTCTCCAGGGGATGGCCCTCGTTGGGAAGCACCAGATGTATTATCTGATTTTAGATCATAATTATGAGGAATATGCCAGAACAACAGAAAACTTCATTTAAAAACCCAATTAAAGCTGCCGAATGGCAGCTACATTTTAGCATGTTGCATCACCTCCTAATCCCAGCAGCTCTGATGCAGAGAAGCAAGTAGTTAAGGATGTTGGAAACCTGACAATGGTCACACGAGATGGGGTTTTTTTCTGACTCTAGGTAAAAGTTAACACATTTCATGACAGAGCAGCAGCCCTGAGATCACACTAGAGCAGCCACCTCAGCACCTGTAGCCTGATGGGTGGGGTATCCTTTCTCATGAGCCGCAGAATGTTCCACAAGAGCTTCTGGAATAAGAAATACAAAAGCAACCATGTGTCCACCCCACTGTGGGAGATGCTTGGCGGGTTGCGCTAGTACAGGCACAGCCGGAGCAACTCTTGTGTGTGGAGACCACCAGGATGGGACGCTGAGGCTGATGCCGCCTCATTGCTCACCATGGACGAAAAACAGTGTATGGGGTGGGGGAGCTTTCAGGTAGGTTGCCTGAGAGCTAGGAGGGGAAAAGCAGGCAGAGGGAGGTGGTGAGGAGTTTCCAAAGCCTCTAGCATGGTAGCAGGCACCTGCTGCTGCCTCCCAAACCGGCCGAACCTGTCTCCTTCCCGTTGCCTCTCTGTAGTTTTGGGGCGTTTGGAGTCTCGGCTGGCTGCCTCCCCGCCCAGGCCGAGCTCTTTCTCTCCGAAAAGGGGTCGTTTTCTCTGTCCCACCTGGGCGCTGGCCACCCGACAGGGGTAAGCGCACCCAGCCGGGGGTGGGGAGGGACGGGGCTTGAAAAAGGCGTATTTAAGGTTTCTTTTAAAAAAATAATTATTATTCAAAACTTTTTTTAAAAAAAAAGAATTTAAGACTTTTTTTAAAAATAAAAGGGTAATTTAATACTCTTAAGTGGGGGTGGGTTAAGAATTCTTTTTTAAAAAGGAACCTTGAGACTTTAAGAAAAGTGAGACTTTGAGAGTTGTTTTTAAAACAAAAACAATAGGAGGATTTAAGACTTTTTTAAAGAAGAAGGCAGTAAGCGTTTTTATTTAAAAAGATTACTGCGAGGCGTTTTCGCAAAGAGGAATTTCAGACTTTGTCCCAAACCCGAGGCGCATGCGGGGCGGGGGGCGGGGCTCACCTGGGGCGGGGACCATCGGCGGGGGCGGGGCCGCGAGCCGGGGCTCACCTGGAGGGGCGGGGCCTGGGGGGCGGGGCTCACCTGGGGGCGGGGCGGCGGGGGGCGGCGGCTCCGCGCTGCCGAGCGGAGCGCGGGGGCCGAGCGGGCGGCAGGTGGGTGAGCGGCCGGCGGGGCGGGTGGGTGACCCCGCGCGGGGAGCCCCGGGATTCGGGGCCGCGGAGAGCGGCGGGACGGCAGCGGGCGGGGCGCGAGCGGAAACCGGAGCTGCCTTAGCCAGGGGGGCGGCCGGGACGGCGCCGGGAGCCGGAGCCTTTGCCGCAAGCGCCGCGCTGGCCGGACCCGAGCGGGGAGCGCCGGCGGCTTCGCCTCCCGCCGCCGGCATCGCCTCCCGCCGCCGGCATCCCCGCAGCTCCCGGTACCGGCGGCTCCCGGCGCCGCCGCGGCCCCCGGGGCGGCCCTGCCTGAAGGAGCAGCATCCCTGTCCCGCTTCACCCCGCAACACGGCCGAGGAGCCGCTGAGGTGGCCCGGGGTCCCGGCTCCCCTCGCTGGAGATAAGGTCTGCAGCCGGGGGCTGAAGCTCTGTTCTTTCTCTCTTCAGAGACGTCTCCGGCTCCCCAAGGAGAGGGTTTGAATTCCTCGATAAGCGCCTGCTCCTCGCTGCATACTTCTGATGCCTTCGGCCGAGCCCGGCAGCACCGGGTAGGTTGTTTCGTAACTCTGCTCAGCCGCGGGTGGGAGAGCAAACTCCCCTCCCCGGTTTTTCTCTGTCCTGCGACAGCGCTTTGTACTTGCATGTTAAAAACACAATTGGAGGCTAAAGCTCAAAACGTGGGCTTGCGGGTGGTGTAGCACGGAGGAAGGGATCGTGACCGTGCACCCTCACTCAGCAGTTGCCTCCGCACGGCTGAGTGCAGGAGACATTAGGAAGAGGCAGGTGGAAACAGGTGAGGAACCATCCAAAGAGGCAAGATGGGAGCTTTGGCTGATCCTTGCGGTAAGCCAGGGCTGGCTTACAGGGTTGCTGGTGCTCACAGCGTGCTCGTTGGCCGTGGCCCCGTGTGCTGCTGAGACTTGCCAGGCAGGCGCTTGGCCCCAGGAACGTGCGGCAGCACGAATGCCGGAGCTCCGCTGTCAAATGGCAGAGTGCGGGATCCAGGTGGGATGAGGCAGCAACGCTACGTGTGCCCGTCTGCTCACCTTGCAGGGTACCTGTATAGGGTCACACTCCTCGTGCGTTAAGAATTGTCACTCTTGTGAGGGAGAAGAGAGCAAATGTGTGTATGTGCACGCTGTACGTGCAGCAGTTATGGTTGTGAAGGGTCTTGAATGCTGCTTGCCTTCCTTACCGGGCAGTGCCAGTACTGTCTGCTCAGAAAGGGACTGTGAGGAAGGGAGGATGCTTTTGCCTTCTCTTGGTACTGCTGGAATGCTAGGAATCCTCCCACATCTCAGTTATCTGCTGGGAGAGTCTGAGCATGGTGACTGGTCTCTCTCTCATCGTAGCTCTTCTGGCTTCCCTGCACCCTCTTGAAAGAAATAGTGTGGAAATTGAGAGGTGTCCTGCCAAGGGTATATTTTCCTAAAGCCTTTCTTCCACCTTCTGATAGAAAGTTGTGAGGCTGGGGAGCGTGGTTTGCCACACCTGCAGGCACCTGACACCCGTTGGCATTGAGCACTGCAGGTCCAGGAGGTCTCCTACGCTCTGATGTTTCCTGGCAAGGCGATGTTGGTTGCTCTAAAAAATAAAACTCATTTGCAAAGAGTGCAAGAGAGACATGGGAATTAGTTCTACTCAGGGCTTGAAGGGGAGTACCAGCAGTATAACTCTGAGATAATACAACTAAGTCTGATTTATTTAATTTTTTTTTTCCCCTTACACCTCAGAAAAGCGAGTTACAGCTGCACTTGAGCACTTCGTAGCTTCAGGTACCTGCAAGCCCTAGTGAGCATGCTTGGGAGCTTGCCAGGTTTGACCAAACCTTTTGGCAGCAGGTGGCAGCTGGCCGAAGCGGTGCAGAGATGGCTGGTTTGAATCATCCCAGGGTGCTTCCTTCCCCGCCCTTTGAAATATGACTTGGCCAAAAAAGGTAGCACGGAGCAATCACTGAAAATACAGGGACTTGCTGTGCCCAGGCAAACAGAGGAGTTTCTGTGCCAAAGTATTTGGGGGACTGGATGTAAAATGGGGTGGGTGCTGGTCTGTTTCAGCAATGTGTGTGTGTTATCCACCTCCACAGTGGAGGTGTTTGTCATGGTTGCCTTCAGCATTTCCACGTGCTGCAGAAAAACACTGCCAGATTGCGTCTGCTAGAGTCTCTGCTGGTTCATCTCATCCATGTTTTTCAACATCTCTCAGCTCTGCCCCATTTGTGTATTCTGCTATGGGAAAAACTTCCAGTGGTGGCTTGGAGGTGACCCAAGCCCATGTTCTGTTGTGGACTTTAGAGGTGATGCTTTGGGACCAAATCCTGACAAGATGTTGATCCTCCTTGGACATGAGGCTGTGATGTGCATGCCAGGGCTTCAAATCAGAGTACTTCTTTGAGTTGTCTGATGGTGGGTGCTATGGTGAGCTAGGAAGAAGTCCAAGTGCTGCTTGATGATGGGTTGCTCTGTGCCCAAGTTTAAACAAAGGCACAAGGGACATTTTAAGTATTAGCTGTGTGTATATGTATTGTTTTAAGAGTGTCTTCTTAAGGGATGTTCCTCGATCTGTTCTATCTTGTCTATACACTTGTAAACTTGTGTAGTCAAATTAAGGTATAAGCATGTCTTCGTGGAAGGTTTTTTAACAAAATCTTGCTATTGTAAATGACTGCTAACAATTTTATGTCCTTCCATTTTCAGATGCCACACTCATAAGCTTCTAAAAGCAGCTGATCATCTGGCTTTTTGTGGGCTAGAGTCAGCATTTTCTTGAGGGCTGGAGTGCTTCCAGCTGCCCCAGGCGAGCTATCTATAATAACTCCTTGCTTCAAAAAAAGGAGAAAAAAAAACCTGCAACACCTTTTCCCTGAAGACATGGGTGGGTCAGTCCTGAGCTGGAAACTTTGGGACAGTTCAACATTGGCTGAATTTGGGAAGGCTTCCCCTGCTGCTTCATTAATCCTGCTGCAATGCTGGAACTGTTGGAGCTCTAGGTCTTAGGAGCCACATGCTCAAACTCTTCTGTGCAGGCAGGAGGGCTGGAGTGGTCCCTGGCACCGCTTCCCATCCCATCCTGGTCCTTTGGGTATCAATGAATGCCAGTGGAGTCCTTGAGACCTAGCATTTGGGAGAAGGACACCTACATGTGGAATAGGAGATGGAGGCTTTTGCTGGCATCGAAACCCCTTCACGCAGAGGTTCACTGCCTCCCAGAAAGACAGTTTCAGGGATTGAAGTTGGTCATCCAGCCATGATCTCTGTTGAAGAGGAGTGTACTCCATGATGCATTGTAGACCCTGGCGTTTTAGTGACAGGTAAGGGATTGATTTGTCTCTCCAGAGATGTGCCTCCATTGTAGTGCTTTAAAGAGATTATTGTGTCTGGGTTGTTTCAGGGGGGATTGATATCACCTTTCCCTAATGAATCACGTGCCAGGTAGTATGAAACAGACTTCTAAAATACCCAAGAGCCTTATCAAAGGTTTAAGTCTGGATTAATTCTGGGTTTCTTATTTATTTGACTTGGCATCTCTGTGTGTGAGAGAAAGAAAGAAATTATTTCAGCTCTTGGCAAATGATCTTTAAAGACTTTTTTAATCCTACAAAGTTATAAGTAAAAATCTGTGGCAGCATGCACCTACGTATTCATCAGTGCATTCTCTCCTCTAGAGAGCCAGCAGCATGTCCTTGGTGTGTGGCTGCTTTCCGAAGCTGGGTAGGAAACTGTGAGTTGTTCTAGAAATGGAAAGTAAAATTTGGAAGGCTTATCTCCAGTTTTTCATTTCCTGATTTGTTAATTACCCTCTCCCTTAGGATGAGAATTGGAGTGGAAAGAGGATTGCTGGTGACTGATGCCAGCTTTTCTGAGGGAGGCTGGAAGGCAGGTTAGGGGGGAGAATATTTATAGGTCATTTAGCTTTTTTATGTCCCTGGTCCTACTCAGAGGAGAAGTGCCCAGCCTGAAATTTCCTGTAATGGAAATGAAATCCTCGGTAGCTTTGAGATGAAACAGGGAGATCAGCAGGTCAGTGCCTGCCTCCGCTTGCCTTCTGGGTTACCAAGGTGCATATCCTCTGGGCTGGACAAGGTGAGCGTAATAAGGAAGCTGCACTTTGAGGGTTGTTTCTGGCTCTTCTGGAGGCATTGGGAGAAAGCACATTGATAGGGTTTTTCCCATTTTGGTCTCACTTTTAAGAAAGAACATGGAAATCTGGAGGAAATTGAAACACTCCCTTTTGGCTGTGAAGGAGAAAACAAGTACTTTGGGTAGTTCGGAGTATTTCCATGGCTTGAGCAGGCTCTTGCATCACCAGATTGGCAGCATTCCTGCTGTGTTCCGCATGATAAGAAATAGAAGCTGTTTTCTGGCTTAGGGAACGGGTTATGTGTAATAAAAGGGGAATATTCACAATCTACATCATGATTTCACTGATGACTGCTGTGGAAGTTGAAATAGCAGAGATGCTGGCAGATGCGTGCCAGGGTTGTGTTTATGTGCAAATGCTCTGGCTGATAACCCTCAGAGCTTGAGTTTTCAGAGCTGGATTGTGAGTCCTCCCCTGAAGACAACAGGCATTTTGGCATCCTGGCACTGCTGCACTGAGGCTCGCAGCTGGGCAGTGGTTGCAGGGACAGTGGTGCATGGATAGCTGAAGAGCAAGTGACAAATTATTATTTAATTAAAAATAGTATCCATAGTTTTTTGGGGGAAACTGGGGGGCAGACTCAACCCTGAAAGGTTTTTGAGTCCAACCCTTAATCCTCAAGGTCAACCTAGAGCCCAAAGGTACCCAGACCCAGCCTTGACCCTCTGCTGGGAACTGGACACCTGAATATTTCCCCAGCCTGTCCTGGGCTCAGTGCGTGGGTGGGTTCAGTTGCACAAGGGAAAAAAGACTGTGGCAGTACTAGAGCCTTTCCTCTTTCCCCTGGTATCTATGTTGCCGATTTTGCTTCACCCCCTTGAGAAGAAACAATTTACTCTTAGCTGCTTTCATGAAGTTGCTCTTCACTTGCATGTCTGGCGTTGATGGTACAGTAACAATAGCAGTGCTGCTAGTGTTTCCCTTGTGAACCTTCATCTTTTCAGCTGGCTTTACTAGCCAACCTTGCCAGCTCTCCTACCCCTGTGGATGGTAAGCATTAGTGCTGCAAGGGAGAAATGTGATGCGTTAAGGTGAGGAAGATGATACTTCCCCTTCCAGGCTGAGACACTGTAAAGTGAGTGTGTGCAGTAGGTGGAGGGGATTTTTTGCTGCTTTTAATTTATAATGAACTTTTGGTTGGGTGCTTATCTGCAGGGTGGACTGGCTAGTAAACATCCCTGAAATGTCATCTCTGCCCACAATCATTGGTGTTCAACGCTGCTTTTGACGCTGGCTCACCATGGCTACAAATCTTGGCTTGTTTAAGAGGGGAAAATGGTTCCCCAGCTCCTTGCCAGTGCTGTTTCTGAAGCCTTTGTGTGAGTGCAATGCTGTAGCAGACACAGAAGCTTGGGTGAGAGAAATCCACAGAGGTGGAACGGGGATGAGTTGAGCTTCCACACTGACTGGGCTGTGAGCCTCCCTCACCTCAATCCCTGCTGAAGGCCATCACCCCAAGGTCTTTTCCCATTCCTTATTGCAGCCCTGGGCAGGATTTGACCCAATCTCTTCCTGCCTTGCTCAGCATTGGCCAGCTTCTCTGGTGCTCCCCAGGCATGTTAGCATAGGTCTGTAATTTTGGGGAGGAAGTGGAGCAGAAAATCCCCAAGCCTCTATTTTGCTCTTAATGCGGGGTTGCTGTCATGGTGCTTGTGGTTCCCCAGAAGTCTTTCTCTCTAGGCAGGTCCTGCAAGATCTTAATATGTGGGACGTGTTCCCCTCGAGGTGCTGTGGGACTTTGGCGGCCATCTGTGGCTTCAGTCTCAAGTGATGCTTCAGCTCTTGAGCAATGCAAGCGCCACAGGACTTTGCTGGTCTGGGCCCTTTGAGCTCCTTTGGGTGCAAAAAGCCCTTGAAACATGGATGTAACTTCTGCAGATGCCAAGTGCACGTATATATTGTAAGCTCCCACCCAGGCAGGAGCCACTTGCTGTAAAAGCATGACAGAGCCTGGGAGTGTGTGTGGGCTGGCATCCATCCACACACCTCTGGTAAAGCTGCATCTTCAGGGTAGTGTTTGCAGTGGTTACCCTATCCCCAGCTGGAGTTTTTCCAGCCAAAGGAGAAGAGAAAAGCAGAGTCCACAAAACCCTTATGCTGTTTTGAAATTACATATATCAGTAATTTGCTGATTTTTAGGACTTGTTGTCAGGCATGCTGTGACAGAGCAAGAAGCTGACAGGGCATAATGGGTGGACCAAGGATGCAAGAACTATTGTGTCTGCCCCTAAATAAGTTGCTCTGGTGTGAATTAGAGCCGTGTGCCTGATGCTTCCTTGCTCCTGGGTACTTGCAGCCACTTTGCACAAGAGGTGATGGCTTAAATAGGCCTGGGGGGTGAGTGACGCTTGCACACCCTCCCTGTGCTGGCAGAAGGATGAGGAGCTGCCTCTCTGGGCTGTAACTGCTCTGGTAGGACTTGTTTGTCACCTCTTGAGCTTGTTTAACCCCTGTCAGCTCTTTGCACCAGGCTGAAGGTAACTCATTTGCTGCCCTGGGCGGCAGCCCGGCACCTGTGTCCTGCCTGCAGCCTGATGGCCCCCGTGCTACAGGAGAGGACAACGACCTCTTTGGTAGGTGGCCCTTTTGGCTGTTTTGCACAAGGCCAGAAGAAGGTGTCCCTTCAGGATCCTGGGGCCAGCATCCTTAGGATGAGCATGGCACTGTGAAAAGGTCCTGCATCATGTGGCTGCAGGCAGGATTTTGCCTGGTGCTCCTGGCTGCAGTGGCAGGGGCTGTCGGTGGTCACCAGAGTCTGCTGCAGGGACAGCACGTTCAGAGCCATGGATGATCATCTCCACCCAGAGTAGGACCTGTGAGCCCAGGGAGAGCCACCACATCAACCTTGCCATGGCCGATCATCTCCACCCAGCACTGGACCTGCCAGCTGCGTCAACCCTTTGCCACTGAATCAACCTTTGGCTGCAGCATCTCTTTGCCTGAGGTAAACGTGGCATGGAAAGCCCAGCAGAGCTTATTCTATCCCTGCAACACCCCAGCCCAGGGCAGATAATACTACTCCAAAAGAGGGAGCTGAAGTGGGAGGGCACTGTTCATGGGCTGGAGGGGAGCCTGAACCACGGCCTGTCCTGTCCAACCTGCTGCAAGATGAGCCCCACCAGGAGGCTTCAGTTCCCCATTGATCTTCTCTGTGTTGGGTCATGTCTCCACGCTTGAGTAATGAGGAGGCTTCTGTATCATTGGAGAGTTTCAGCATACAGGCAAGTACCATCTCTTCCCTTTGGTGCCCAGGAGCTGGTCCTGGTGCTTTGGGCAGGAAGAGACCTCAGGAAGCATTAAATTGCTGCTGGATGTGTCACCACAGCAGCTGATCCAGGGCGATGAGTCACGGCCAGCCTGCTAGTGCTCCAGCATGCAGGATGGTAGCATAGGGCTACTCCTCCACTCACTGCTGGCTGTTTATTCATGTATTGTTTATTTTTCTTAACTTGTGTGTCTGCATGCAGCTCGGACAAGTACCGCACTCTCATCATCAGGAGAGCAAGAGAGTCAGGTTCAAAGCAGGAATAAAATGACCAGGAGTATGTCAGCATCTTCCCAGAGCGCATCCAAGGCGATGCAGAGCCACTGGTCTCCATGGACACCTTGGTCCTCCTTGCATAGTGGGCTTATCACAGCCTGCTCTCAAGTACAAATGCATCCTTATTTATTAATTATGAGTCTTTATAACTCTACCCTAGCCTAAATCTTGACCCAAAAGACTGGTCTTCTGGCTTTTTGCAGTTTTAATTAGGCTTGCTGGGAAGCTCTACCTGTGCTGCTGCTCTCCTGCCTTCCCAGCCATGTACCCAGCAATCTGCCAAGGGGTAGTCTGAGGAGGAGGAGGCAAGCAAACCCCTGAAATGGGTTAAACCTCATCGCTCGCAGCATGTATGGTGCAGAACCTTCACACTGGTCCCAGACTGTGCCTGTTAGGTGCTCTGGCACAGACATTTGGGGTGCAGCTGACAGCCATTTGGGATACTTTGGGGTTTGGTTTGCAGCTGGCCTTGATGTTGAGCGCAAAATTGGGTTTTTTCCTAACCAGATATTTTTTTTCTTGTGTGTGGCAAAAAGTGTGAGAAAGGTGCTTCTGCAGTTCGCGGTCTTTGGCTGGAAGGTGCTTTCTCAGTTTCTGAGAATTCCTGTGGAAGACAATGATGGGGTCCCTGCAAATTGGTGGCAGTCCTTGCTTCTGTAAGGCCAGTTTCCTTGGCTGGCCACGTATCCTTTCAGGCCCAGGGAGATAGTTGAGCCCTTCCAAGTCCTGGCAGCCGTCAGGATAGTGGTTTGCAGGACCTGTGCAAAGCATGTAACCTCCTCATGTGCAGAAGTGTCCCTTCATCTCCACTTCCTTCAGCCTGACAGCTTCAGGAAGGTTGGGAGGAAGCAGTACCAGGAAACAAAATAAAGCTGCGAGATCTGAGATTAGTTAGTTAGTTAGTATAAGTTAGTATAGCATCAGCATTTGAAATTCCAACTCCCAGTTAGGAGATTTGTTAAAGTTGTTGTATGAGTCATCCCTACCCTCAATTTTAGAACCCATTGCATGGGGAAGGGAGCAGAAAGTTAGTCACTTTGTTAATCTGCTTCTGATAAAAATTATTTAGAAATCCATAGCAGGGCAGGGGAAATAAGAATGAAATGAGAGTGGCTTTTGGGAGTGGCCATCACATGTCCGGGTGCCTGCAGCCACCTGCTCACTTCCCTGTGCTGTTTTCAGGGCACTGGCAGGGCCTGGCAGCTGCCTGCACTTTTGGTTTGTGATCAAAGTGTCCTCCTAGAGCGAATACAAACCAGCAGCTGGAAACTGGCCTCTCACCCAGAAGTGCTTCTTCTCCAAGGAAAGTGACTCTCGACCCCTAAAAAGCCCTTTTTTTCTGCCTGGTAGTGTAATGGAGGCACCCACTAATTAAAGAAGGGTGTTGCGGTGCAGCTGGGGAGAGGAGCATCATGTTTGCAAGTGGAGCAATGAGACCACCCGGCACCTGCTGATGTTCTTAAGAGTGATGCTAAAGAGCTGGGGCGGGAGCACAGCATGGCTACAGCAGAGGTGATGGTAAGGGTAGGGATTTATTTTAGGATATTGTCTGGTGGCTTTTAGGTTGTTTGGTTGTTTTTTTTCTGAACCAACGTCATGCTGGCACAGCAGTATATTGGGGATGAGATGCTGCATGCAGATTGTGGTGTGTCCCCCCTAAGCAGGCATTGGGAGGAGCAAAGAGCATCACTGGTCCTCTCAGATGAGGATAAGCTGCCTACCTACTGTCAGCTCCTCCATGAGCCCAGAGCTTTGGGGGAGGAGAGGCAGCCAGGCTGGTTTTAGGTGAGCTGGGGAGCTGATCCTGCCCTGGTAAAGGGGCAAGGAGGGCAGACAGAGGAGGGAGCAGCCCCGAGCCCCATTTACCACCCCTTTGCAAGGAAGCAGATAACATCCCATATTGGGCAGCACACTTGGGATGGCAGCCCCCCAAAAACCCCACAGGTTACAAGCAATTGGTTAATGGACACCCCCTGCACTTGCAACGATTTAAGGAAATAATCATGAAAATTACTGGATTTTAGGGTGCTGGGGGATGCAGCAGGGAGTGATGCAAAGGGGAAGGATGTGCCAGCTGCTTTTTGGAGGAGGGTCCCCATATCGGGAGAAAAGCTGGCTGCTGCTGCTCCCAGCTCTCTGGCAGGAGTGTGCTGCATGCTGGCTGCTGGTAAATGATTGCCAGGGTGGCCAGCCAATGCAGGGCCGGAGGTTGGTGCCGGGTTTGAACCCAAACAGGTGCCTGGGATTGGTGTGCCAGCACCCATCCTGCTCCCACACGCAGCAGTGTTTGGCAGTCACTGGATTTTTTGGGCAAGGTGAGGCTGTGCGACACAACTCAACCGGTTGGGTTATTTTTTCTTATTTATTTTTAAGCTCCTTGGGCCCAGGTAGGAGAAGCTGTGTTTGATGCTAGCCAGGTCTGTGGCCATGGTGGAGACAGTGCTCTCTGGGAGGTATTGTCGCCCCACATTGGGCTTTAGGGTGGTATGGTGGGGGAAACACGGTGCTTTGGGTGAGCTGGGTGGTGCCACGGTGGCGCCTGGACTTCGCTCCGTGCCAGCGTCTGGTTGTAGCCTTGAAAGTATGAGGTCGGGGGAGCAGTACCAAAAGCCAGCTTTGAAAAGAAGTTAGATTAAACCTTGCAAATGTTAGTGGTTTTGGTCCAAATGTTAGTGGTTTTGGTCTCACCGGGGTTCGGTAAAGCCCCAGGTACCCTGTACACCCTCCGGTTTTCCCCAGCTACCCAGCCAAAGCAAACATGAGCTCAGTGCTGAGGTATTTGCAGCAGCCGCTCTCTGCCTGTGTTTCAGGGGTGGACATGGGGGTGGCACCAACGGGACCCGGCACCCACAGGGAACGGCATCACCAAGCCATATCAGGTTTCTCCTTGCCTTTCTCACTGGAGGCAGGACTTTTTGAGCCCTCCCTTTGACTGTTCAAGCAGGCAACAAAAAATAATGAAAAAGTGGTGTTTAACCAGAGGTTAAGCTTTCTTGCAGCACAGCTGCAAACATGAGAGAGCTGCGGCTGAGGAATGGAGAGGCTGTGACCAGCTCGGATAGATTGGGGAAGTGGTTTGGGACCCACTGGACAGAGGGCCTGGAAATCTCCTGTATGTGTTTGTCTGTCTGGAGCTTTCAGACAAGTCTGATGCTAGAATAAAATGTGTTATACAGGAAAAAAAAAAACCAAACATCTTTGTTTGCAGTGTTTGGAAACACTGGAAGCTCAAATATTTGTGTTCTTTACAGCTTGTGCATATTTGGTTTTTGGTTTTGTTTTTTTTTTTAAGATTGTTGCAGTTGTTGAGCTGCTGGAAGAGGCAAGAGGCCAGTGGGTGTTATTTTAATGCAGAAGAAATAACCGCTGGGTGGGAGTCAGACTGTGCCCTGGTGTGGAGCAGAGAATCCTCCAGGAGCCCAGGTTTCACCATGGGTATTCTTGCCTTGCTGCCTCTCCCAAACTCCACCTTTGGTCACATTTTTGTGCAGAAAGTGGCTTTGCTATAACTTCTTAATCCTTCTCTGATAAATTGACATGGAAGTAAATAGATTTAAATGGGCGTAATATTACACCTTCCCTCAACACCCCATTGAGAAGGTGGACAGCTGGCAGTTTCTCTGCCTTTTCCAGTATTGTTTGAAAAATCCCATAGTGCCATGCTGCTAAATTGTCAGAGGAATTGAGGTGAAAGTCGAACCACATCACTTCTTACCATGGGAAGATTTGGACCCACTACCCAGCCATGAGACGATAAAAAAAAAAAGTTGGTGGGTTTGTTGTTTTGGGGTTTTTTTTTGGCAGATGAACATCAGTGTTTTAGTAATATCAACAAAAATGCAATCCTTTGTGCAAGAAGAGCTGCAGAGATCGAGGGCAGCAGTGAGCAACTACTTGGCCTAAGATGCACCTTTTGGGATGGTGGCGTTAGAGATGATTTAATTACACTGCTCTTAGTGTCTTGGATTCTTCATTAACGGCTTGGGATGGAAACCTGGTTTCTCATCTCCCTGCAGGCAGCTTGTCCTGCGATGACCCCATACGCCTGAGGCCCAGCCACCGTGGGGATGGAGCTGAAGGTCTGGGTGGATGGGATCCAGAGGGTCGTCTGTGGTGTCTCGGAGCAAACCACCTGCCAAGAAGTGGTCATCGCCTTGGCACGGGCCATTGGTGAGCCATCTCCGTCTGCTGGGGGAATGCCCCTTTGCGGGTGGGGGCATCTGCTGAGGGGATGCTCTTATCTGCAGGTGTTTCCAGGGGAAAAAAGACCTTAGGTGGGTGGGGTCTTGTTCTGGGGCGGTGGGGATGTTGCAAGCTGCTGCCCATGGAGCAGCAGCCTTGGCTGGCCCTGGCTTTCCTCATCTGACCTGCTCACTTCTTCCTGCAGGTCAGACGGGCCGCTATGTGCTGGTGCAGAAGCTGCGGGAGAAGGAGCGGCAACTGCTGCCACTGGAGTGCCCCTTGGAGTCGCTGGCCAAGTGCGGGCAGTATGCCAATGACGTGCAATTTGTCCTGCGGCGGACGGGTCCCAGTGTGGCAGAGCGGCCCTCCTCGGAGGGCGCTCCCCAAGCCCCTGAGAGGACGTTCATCCGGGCCAGCCTGCCCATCAAGCCCAGGCCCATTGGCACAGATGCACCCCGTTCCCGGGAGCCAAAAAAATCCATGACCTTCAACCTGGGTTCTACATGTTCCAGCGACCTGTTTGCTGTGAGCCGCTGGAGGCATCAAGTACGAGAAGGAATGGACTTGGAGGGTGGTGGGGTTGTCCAGCCTTCCAAGGAGGAGCTGTTTAGGAGGGTGCTGCAGCAGCAGGAGCAGCTGCATTCCTTGGAGGCCCACAGGGACACCCTGGAGACAGACCTACGGCTCTGGGAGTGCAGCCGGCTCACTGGCCAGGAGGATGAGATCCTCTATCTGGAGCACGTGGTACGGAGGAATGAGGCAGAACTGGGTGAGGAGGAGTTTTGGCAGAGTGAGCTCCGGCTAGAGAAGGAGTGTGAGCGGGAGCGGCAGGAGCGGCTTAGGAGTCTACGGGCCAGCCTGGAGGAGTACACCCAGAGGATCTATGAGCTGAGTGCTCGAACCGAAGCCTTGCAGGATGAGATCCAGTGGGAGATGGCTGAGAGGGCCAAGAGGGGGAAGGAGACCACTGTGCCCAACCCCACAGAGCTGGAGGACGTTGCTGCCAAGATGAAAAGGGACTTGGAGGCCAAGGTAAAGCAAGGCACCCAGCTGGAGAGCAACCTGGCCAGTGTGGAGAAGGCCCTGGAAGAAGCTGAAAGGAACCTGCAGGTGAGTAGGACTGGGCTGAGCAGCCCCATTGGAGTGGTGGGACAATCTACAGGGAATGGAACCAGCTTTCCAGCAGCATGGGGACTGATGGGTTGAGTGGGGTTGGTCCTGCCCCAGCTGGCCACTGAGGGTGCGCCTCGGTGCACAGAGGCAGCTCAGTGGCAGTGACTGCTGTTGAAGGGGACACCACTGCTTATACCTAACCAGTGCAGGGTCCCACACCCATCACTCACTGTGGAAGCTGGACCTGGGCTGGAACTTCTGCTGACTGATGAATGGGGAACACAGTATCGTGTATGATGGTGCTGGAGCAAAAGGTCCATGTGTGGAGTCAGTGGCCTTGGCACAAGAATCTGTATCATCTTGGGAAAAGGATTCACGAAGGGGGATAGCATAGGTGCCTGTGTCTTTTGATTATGAAAGTTGTGCAGGAGCTCGGGCTTACTGCGGGAGGCTGTGCGGTGTGGAGATGTCAGCTGGGGGGCTGAGCCATGATGCCCCCCAGCTCACCCATCCTGGTCCACCTCCCCCAGCGTCAGAGGGTCCAGGTACTGTGTGACACCCACCCCCTGCCCAGCGGCTCCCCTTCGGTGGAACAAAAGGGGGAGAGGTTTTTGCCCATCTAGGTGGTGGTAGTTGCCCTTCCCCAGGACTGCCACGCTTCCAGCATCTCGTCTTCAACATCTCGCGTCTCCCAGCGCTGCAGCAGCCACTGTTTGATGGCTGCTCGCACCCTCTTGTGGAGACGCAGCAGAGCAGGGCTGTTCCCGAAGCAACCACCTTCCTCGTTCCCGTCACCCGGGCACCCTCTTGCCGCAGCGGTACCCCGGCAGGGTGAGCCCCAGCTGGGGTGCCGGCTGCTCTGGGGCACGGCGGGGACACGCGGCTCACCCTGCCCTCGCCCTCGGTGTGTGTTTTGCAGGCCCAGACCCGAGAACTGGAGGAGTTAAATAAGGAGCTGAGGCAGTGTAATTTGCAGCAGTTTATTCAGCAGACGGGGGCCACGGTGACCGTCCTGCAGGCCAGGTCCGAGGAGGATGCCCAGCCGGAGCCGAGCCCGCGCGAGCTGCCAGCCTGCCGGAGAAACGGAGGTCAGCACGCTACCGCCGGCTCGGCCGCGGGGGCTGCTCCGTGGGATCCCTGCCCGCTCCCTGCCTCCCCCTCCAAGGGAGTCAGCCCCTCCTCCAACATGAGTGGCCCCAAAGCAGCCAGCTCTGCCCTGGGCGCTGAGGGTAGGCAGCAGGGATGGAGTTTCAGTGCCAGCATGACAGTCGCTCACCGCCTCTGAGGTTTACCAGCTCCTGGGCTCCTTCTTGCTCCTCACTGAAGCCTCAGGGCTGCTCCTAGCTGTGCTCAGGGGTCAGATTCTGCACTGCTGCTTTTGGGGGCGGGGTGGCTGCAGGGAGCTTTCCTTTGCAGCATTGCTGCACGCCGCCACTGTGGTGGTGGCACAATGCAGGTGGCTGAGGGCCAGTGTCAGCCCCCCGGGGCTGTGGGCTGGTGGGGATGGCTCTGGCCGCCAATGACCTCTTTGTGCTAGATGAGAGAAGGGTGGGCATGGTGCCCAGAGCCACATCCGTATTCTCGCAGGGATGAGAGGAGGTGGTGGGGGGCTTTCATGGAAGGGAATGGGGGAAAAACGGGGACCTGGTCATTTGTGCTCCAGAGCAGGCAGAGAGGGTGATGTAGCTGCCCTTTGGTGCTGCTGCAGCTGTGCCTGGTGAGCACAGGAAGCATAAGCCCTGCCTGAGCCAGGCATGTTTCCCTATCCTGCAGGTTTTCCTCCCACCACCGCCACTGAGTCACCTCCCCGGGCCAGCGCCAAGCAGCTCCTCAGCCATCCCAGGACCCTGCCGGAGCCCCTGGTGTCCAGCCTGAATCCTGAGGGTGCGTACGTGTTGGCAGGACTGCAGGAGCATGGGCCGGCCTGGGGAGGATGCATGGGAAGGAGGGAGAGCCTTTTGCTGCCCAAAACGGACTGCAGAGAGCGAGCATGTGCTAGGAGCAGGAGGCCAGAGCTATTTATAGATTCCATTAGGAAGAGCAAAGCTTACACCCCAGCAGCCTCTGCTGCCAGGGGCTCACACGCTGGCGGTCTGGCTGTCTGCCCTGCTGGGAGCTGCAGAGGATGCTCCTCATCCCCTCCTCTGCCACCCCGCATTCCCCAGGGCTAAGAACTTGCTAGGGCTAAGACAGGATTTGGCTCTCGTCTTTTACAGGAGTCACCTTTGCTCCAACTTGAGGATCAGTTTGCCCCAATACCTTTTCCACCTCCTGTGACCCTTTTTCCACCTTGCACCGTTTTTTCAGGTGCAGAATAAGGAAGCTGTGATGTCCCTGCCTGCCATGGCGATGCTGCCTGCATCCTGGCATCCCATTCCCACCCACACCACTGTCCCCTCAGCAAAACCCTCCTGCCATCCTCTTCATGGCCTGAAACGTCCATCCCCATCTCACCAGATGCTACAGCATCTGCAAATCTATCTCTCAGTTCAGGCTTTGTGTTCATGTATGTCCTGTTCTCCATTCCCCTTTCCTTTTTGCAAGTGCTTGCCCACCATGACAGGGTTGCTCAGGTTGTTTTTGTCTTATCTTGCAGTCATATCAACCAGGCAGAGCAGCTGGAGGTAGAAGGGCCCAGCCAGCCGAGGATCAATTGCCTTGCAAGTGTAACTGTATAAATAAACCATTATATATATACATATATATATAAAATTATTTTTTTTTTACTGCTTTATATCGTGAATGGATGTGGATGGCCAGACAGAGTATTTTTACAGACTCTAAAATAAAACCAGAGACAGACAACACAAAGGGACCCTCTTCCCCTGCAGAGGGCAGTGACCCCCTTCTGTTTTTTGAAGCGTGTTCTATATTTGACAGAAAACAGCAGCTTGCCCATTCCGTGTAGCCTCCTCAGAAGACCCATCATGCATTCGGAAAAGTCCTTGCTCCTGTGACTAGGGGAGTGAAGCTGCGGTAGAGACCAGTTTGGAGGCTCGCCTGGATGGAGCAAGTTAACAGATTTTGCAGCATCTCATTGCAGCCAGCAAGGCCATGACAAACAGCCTCTTCACTGGCTGCAGGGGAGGCACAAGAGCAGCTTTAAGACAAATTTCTGCCCCTTCTCTTTTTTTGTAAGAAGCCTGCGGTAGAAACCCCTTTCTGCGGTGCCATGGATCAGGCTTCAGGGAAGCAAGGAATACAGTGGGGACTTGTTTTTCTTAAATCCACGTAATTTTTCAACTTGTTTTTAAGATGAAATATTGCATAATGAGCCCTTTCCTCATGGTGGGATGGGTGGGGAGCAGGACCAAAACACTCTTGGTGACATTCCATTGATTGTTTTTACTCGATGGCCAGTAATTACTCTCGGTTTTTGTACCTCTGTTCCAGTGGGTCACCTTGTATTTTAATTGTGAAACCAAAGCAGTTTGAATAGAGGATTGGTTTGCCCAGAGGTCCCCATGCCTGTTTTCAATGCATCATATGCGAAAAATGTGACTTGGGCACAGTGTTTGCAATAAAACCCCACTTTCCCCATATGAATGTAATTCTGTATGACACAGTTTCAATTTTCAATAAATCTTTGGGAAAGTATTTGAGCAAAGTGAGCGTGAGCGTGCTGCTGGGGCCCAGGGTGAGCCATCCCTGTCAGCTCCTGGTCCAGTGCCCAACGGCTACATCTGAGTAGTTTGCACACCTCTTTCGTTTGCAAGCCATCTCTTTCCATACACCAAATTAATGCTGTAAGTATTTTATGACCAAACACATCTTATGCACAGGCTGCTCTTTTTTTTTGGGAAAAAAAAAAAAAAACGCTTTAGAATCAGTGGATGAAGCTTGTCTCCAATGAGAAGGTGGCCATCTCTGGGATGAAACGTGGCAGCATTTTAATAATGCACAGCAGCAGCTCAGAGCATTTTAGGACAGGAGGCGAAGGGGGTGGCGCTTGACTGCAGATAGGAGCAGGAGGATAAGGACGAAACCACCCATTTGCCTACAAGCCGCTCCATCTGCACCTGGATAAGCACAAGTGAGAACACCAGCTCTTACATTCCATCAGCATCTCCCATGAGGCCCTGTTGGGCTGTGGTCCCTGGGGATGTGCCCCTATCAAAGCTGATTTTTGAGGTCCCGCTGCAGCTCAGCAGCTTGGTCAAGTGATATTGAAAGTTTGCTTCACGGGGAGAGCGTTTCCCTGCTTGTTTGGTTTTGGGGCTTCTTGTGCTTGTGTTATGGGCTCTCTTGCTTTTAAAACGAGACTCCACCTCACTAAGGAGAGAAGTGGAGGGTGATGGAGGTTTTAAAGAGCATTGCAATGCTGCCTGGGGGAAAACCACCCAAAAAGCGGGTTCAGAAACTCTGCTTGCCTTGGACGTGGCCGCATTTTTGGGATGTTATGTGAAGCCTTCCATGTGTCCTGAAAAACTGACCTCCATAAGTTAAAAACTGGATCTTTGGTTTTGGGGCTACATTTGTGGCTATGCCTTCTGCAAAATAAATGGGATTTTATTTATTTATTTATTTATTTATTTATTTATTTTGCAGAAGAAAAAGGAAAAAAAAGAAAAACAGGGCAGAAAATTAATTTGATTTTTGCATGGGACTTTTGTCCTGCACTTCTGCTTAGATATTATTTGATTATTACTTTTGTGGGTTATTTCCATTCTGTCATGATCTGACAGGCCAAACCAGTGCCAGTCATTCTTGGAAGGGGAGGGAAATAAGGGTTTCAAAAATATCTATCATGGCAGATTTTGACCCTGCAGCTGATGCCCCTTGATGAGGATTCAGGATTTGGAACTGCTGTGTGGGATGGGGAACTCAGCTGTGTCCCCCACCGAGGTCTGAGAATCAGGCATGGGGTTTGGGAGAGCGCTGTGGCTGAGGCAAACTTTTTCAGCTCCAGGCTGTGGTATTCTGCAGATTTTCTTCATTTTTTTGTCCCATAAACCATCACCCAGCTCCTGCAAAGCCAGTGGTGTTTTGTGAGGTAACAAATCACTTTGATTAACGCCTCTCCCATGGGGTTGGGGGGGGTGCAGGGGAGGTGTTAATCAAACTCATTTATTAACTTAGGAAACTCCTCACCCATGGGTGACCTATATTCCTCCCAACATGGGGGGGCGTGCAATGGCACAGTGAGCATGTAGGTCCCTGTGCGTTATTTAACTGAGCAAGGCTCGATACCCGGTCTGGCTCCCCTGCCTTTCCGCTTTTATCTGCTGTAAAGGCTGTGTCAATAATACATTTCTGCCATTGAATATTTTATTGATGGTTTGACTTTTTTTGCTGCTTGCAATTCCCATTTCAAGGCTGCATGATTGTTCCTAATTAAAATTTTATGCCCTGGGAGAAGCCTTCTTGCTACAGTGGAGATGATGCTGTCCTTTTCTAGGCCACTACAGAGCAGTAGGAAGGAATTACTCATTGTTATGAGATTAAAACAAAGCAAATAAATTATTGGTTTTTTCCCCTTAAAAAACAAACCAAAAGCTGCGCGTACTGGAGAGGGAACAACTGGCTCGCAGGCAAGGCAGGGTTCCAAGTGTACTGGGTGGCTCAAGGATGCTGTGTGTGGATGAGCGGGGAGCGATATCCCTGTGTCCCCCAGGGCACTGCACGGCAGCTTCTTCCTTCCTTGCGGCAGCCAGGAACAGGCTTCAGGGCTTCTCCCTCCTTGGATCCTTCTCAGTACCAGCTCCACCCAAAAATCATGAAGCAGAGGATATACCTATTTTTCACTGGTGAACAGTCGTGGCATTATTTTATTTTGCTTTATTTTATTTTTAAGAAAACAATTCTGCAAGTTACCTGCAGGCTCTGTCAGCACAAGACACCCTTCAAGAGAGTAATTCAGGCCCCTCCATCCTCCCTGGGGCTCTTCTCTCTGCACTACCTTTAATTTATTTATTTATTTTTTAATATTGCATAAGAAAAATGGCTCCCAGCTCCTCACTCATCTACCCTGGGCTGCACCGGCTCATTAGGCCAGGCATCCTCTGCAGATGGTGATCAGGGCATCAGCACTGCCCCAGGGCAGTACGGTGTCTCAAGGGCAGCATATCTGCAAATATTTGAAACACCCCCAATGCTCAGTAATGGATTTGCATGAGTTCCTCAGTGTTTGGGTTTGTTTTTTTTTCCCCTCCCTAAATTTCATCCAGAGTGCTAGCAGCATTTGTGCTGCCTCCCAGCCCCTGGATTTTGCAAGTAGCTTTTACAGCACATGCTTCGGCACTAGTTACATAAGGAAAGGTGTGAATGACTGGAGGAGAAAATGTCTGTTGGTTTTGCTCCCCAAGTGGTGTACAGATGCTGTGCTGCTTGCTCCAGGGTGCACAGCTCCTACGAGGGTAGTTCACTGCAGATGGAGAAGAGAAACTATTTCAACTGGCACACGTGTCCATGCAGGGAGTGTTATCTGCTGTCCCTATGACAATTCTTTGCTCTGTCTCGCGGTAAGGACAGAGTGCATTCCACCTTGCTCTGGAAAAAAAAAATTAAAAAGCACTAGAGGAGGCCGGGAAATTTTCTTGTGTATGGATGAGCAAGTTTCTCTCCCAATGGAACCTCCTGCCAGCATAAGTCTTTTTTTTTTTTTTAGGGATGTATTATGTAAGTCCCTGCTTGCATTTAACTAACTGACTTCCTCTTAAACAATTCATGTACTCCTATTCCTCACAGGCCAGTTTGCTCCTTCGGTGAGGATCACCATGTAGGACCTGCCACTGGCGCTTATAGACAGAACACAATAGGCACCTCCCATGTGGTACTTGAAGCGTTAGGCCTGCTCACAGTCCTGTGCAAAGCGCTGAAACGACACCAAAAATGTTTGAGGAGCACAAAGAATCCTTTCACCTTAATGGGTCTGATACTCAGCACCTTCCCCTCCTGTAAGGAATCCATCCGCTGCCTCTCCCCAAAAATCTTACAGCATCAGTTTTGAGTGAGAGCTTTTATCGCCTGACTAATCCTGTTACCAGGCTAAGCATCACCTTACGAATCTGTGTATTAGCTACTGACAAACATGAAATTAAGGGGCATCTTAGCCCTGACTGCTATATTTTCTCTTCGCTCAGGAGCACTCTAGGGCTCTTCTGCTAGCGCAGGGGCAAAGGCACCAATGCTGGTGTTTCCGCTTGATGGACAACCAGGTCATACCCTTCCACTCTCATTTTCAAGCCACTTTCACTGGCTACAACGGCAAAATAAGAGATGGGAGGCACGGGGAATGCAATGTGCATCAGCTGTGTCACTGAGAAAGCACAGACTTCCTCTTCAATTGGTTTGGTGCCCCGGACTACAGTAATAAGAACCCAAACATTGGTTTTGCACTATTTATTGAAGTCTTCAGGTGACAGCACAGCAGGTTAGTTTTGAATCATGCCACAAGGATGTCAAAACCAGGAATTGAGCTGTATGTTCCCCACTCCCCCAGCTTACTGTAGAGAGACACCATACAAAAATACAAAAACCAAACAAACAAACCAAAAAAACAACAAAAAAAAACAAAACCCAGAAACCAAACCTCACTTCAAACCCTTGCCTTTGCTTACTGGAGCTCATTAGGATGGTTCCATAGGTAGCGAGAAGCAGGAAGCCTTCATACCACCGTGCTGCTCACGGGAACTGGGACAAGTCTTGCCAGGTGACCCATGGAGCTGCTTCTGCCAGTGGCATCTCCAGGGGTTAGTCATCAGGCACAGTCCCAAATGCAGAGCTATTTCTTCAAAGAGAAAGAGTGTCTTCATTTTCAGATACAGGTTTGTTACATGCATGGTCACCTATGAGATGGAATGGTCTCAGCTTGTAGCCTCATTCATACACAGGTGTATTTCGCACCAGCTTTCCCCCTCTACCTGCTATGCAGTGACACTGTGCTCCTGCCTGCTTGGGACCAGCAGAGGGAAGATGCTGCAGGTGCAGCAAGGGAGGAGGAAAGCCTTCTGGGGCTGAGAAAGCTGAGAATCTGTGTTCCCCCTCCATGCACTCTCCAGACTCCCACCCATCCAAAAAAAGGCCCATTTGGCTTCTGAACAAGCATGAAAGCAGCTTTGGTAAATTCAGGTGGTTTTCCTGTGTTTCCAGAGTGTTTGACCCTCACTCAGTCTGTGCAGGGCACAGAGGGCGCTTATTTTTCTTGTGGAAAAGCAGATGGGAAGAGAGGAAGAAACAACAAATGAACATAGACGGGAGAGATGGGGACAGGCAAAATTTCTCTGTGAGAGACTTTATCCGTGCAGAGGACCTTGCTCTGCCTTCCTTGCAATTAACTAGTTACTAACCAGCGTACTGGCGATTCCTTCAGATCAACCCTTTACAACAGTTCATAGTGACACATGCGCAGCCCAAGCAAGAAGGAGAATACCTGAGCCCTTTCAAGGAACTACAGGCTGCGGTGCGTCCTAGCTGGTTATGATGAACTTAAGCTGCTGCTAAAGCAAAGAAGATGCTTGTCAACTCTTCAGCTTCTTCACCAGCCCAAAAATCGCAAGAGACAACTTTGTAGGAGAAGCAATTTGCATCATCACTTTCTTTAGGTGACAAGCACCCCGGGCAGACAGAGGCATCCGTGCCTTCCTGCTCCTCCGGCCCACGAAGTCCGAGTCCCTCGAGTGGCATCGCAGCACGATCACACAAGGCGCCTGCCAGCAACCAGCCAGGGCTGAGGGCAGAGCCCTCGCGCAAGAAGCGGAAAGCGGCCAGAAAGGGCGAGGGGTGGGATGGGAAGCAAAACCGTAACAAAAAAGGAAAGCAAGGCTCATTTCTGCTTTTCTTTTAACAGACCGGAGAGTCTCCCCATAAAGGTGACTCATCCAGAGTAACGCCAGGCACGGTCTCTCCTGTTAACACACCCTTGGCAATAGCAGTTCGGTTAGTCACTGACCGGGTATCGAGACGTCACCGGCCGGGACGAGCCGTCTCCTTAACTCGGTACGGAGTCCACCGGCACTTATTTACCTCGCAGGAGCGCGGGGGAGAGCGGGGGGCGCGCTTCGCCCCCGCCGGCCGCTCCTCGGCCCCTCCCCGGGCGCCGCAGCCCGCGCGGGACACCGGCTCCCCCCGCGCGGCTCCGGTGCGGGGCAGCCGCCGCGGGTCCCGGAGGGCAGGCTCGGCGCCGCACAGCGATATCCGAGGAGCAGCTTAGCCGCTGTCACACGCACAGTGGAGTCGCGGAGAGCACAATGTGCGTTAGTCAGTGGCTCACCTGCTCCTGGAGGGTGACGGGGCGGCGGGGCCGCCTGCGGCACGGGACACACCGGGCAGCGCGCAGGGCGCGGCGGCTCCGCGCCGGGATGCGCGTCCCCCTCGCCGCCGCTCACCCGCGCCCGCGATGCCCCCACCGCCCCGCGCCGCCGCTCGCCCGCTCCCCGCCGCTCGCTCGCGCTCCTGCAGCCGCCGCCGCCCGCCCGCCGCCCGCCCGCCGCCCCGCTCACCTGCGATCCCGCCGCCGCCGCCGCCGCCGCCAAGTTCTCGCCGTGCCCCGGCCCGTCCCCCGCGCGCCGCGGCCCCGCCCCGCCCCCCGCGCCGCGCCCGCCAATCGCGGCGCCGCCCGCCCGCGCGCCGGCCCCGCCCCCGAGCCGCGGCGCCCAATGGCGGCCCGGGCCCCGCCCTCCCCCGGCGGCCGCGGGGCGGGGCGGGCTGCGCGGCCCCCCTCCGCCCCACCCCGGCGGTGACAGCGGCGGGCGCGGCGCGTTCGCTTCTGCACGTCGCCGCTGCGGGGAGGAACCATTTGTACCTGTTGCGCCGCTGCCCGCCCCCACCCACCCCCCCTCCCCCTTCCCCTCCCCGCCGCTCTCCCCGCCCCGCCGACCCCCGGCCCCGCCCGGCGCCCGCGGCCCCGGCGGCGCTGCCCGGCCCCGAGCCGCCCGCGGGACCCGCGCTGCCCCCCGCCGCCCCCGCCGCCGCCCGGCCCTTGGTACGGCCCGCGGAGCCGGGCCATCGGCGCGGTGTCGGGGCGCACGTAGGCGCAGGGGGTGCCCGGGCGCGGCGGGCGGACGGACAGACGGACACAGAGCCGAGAGACAGAGAGAGACAAAGGCGGGAACGTAGACAGACGGGACAGACGCGGAGTGGTGAGAGGGAGATGCGCACCCGCATACGTACATAGACAGATACATAGAGACGATAGACAGACACACAGAGGGATGATAGATGCATACATAGGTAGATAGGCAAATAGAGATGATAGATAGAAACACAGACAGGCAGACACACGGAGACATGACAAATAGATACACGGACGATAAATGGATATCTCGCCTCCACCCCGTTGTATCCCAGTGGGCTGGGTGCATGGAACAGCCTCTGAGCGTGCCGGGTGGGCAGCAGAGACCTGGCACCGAAGGGCACTGCGGGGCATCCCTCAGCCTGAAAGGCTCCACTGTGCCCCAGGACGGGGGCCTCGAGGGGCAAAAGCCCAAGCACCCAGGAGTCTGCTTCGAGTTACTTCTTTTCCCCCAAGAAAGACAGGCTTTCTGGACACCCTCAGTGTAACAGTGCACACCTCCGTGTTGGGAGAGCTCCTTCTCACCTACAAGCTGGCACTGAAGCAAATGGTTGAAACACTGAAAATTTCAGGGTGCCTCAACAAGGATTTACTAAGCACCAAAGACAGTGTTTTATGGATAAGCATAGCACTGTCCTGCAGAGGCAAAGAGCTTTGTCTGGAGACACGCAGAGAGTCAGGCATTGAGCCAGCAGGCTGGCCCCTCTCTGCCTGAAGCCACACACCCTTCTCAAACAGACCAGAAACCAGAGTGAGTCCAGGGGAGCAGGCATATTTGGTGGAACCCTGGCTTCATCCATACTGCTGATGTTCAGGGAAAAACACTTTGAGTGTGAACATGGCAGTGGCCAGGCACTCCATCCCTGCTGAATGGATAATGTGCACTGTCTCGTAAAAGACGTGAGCTCTGCATCCCTTGTGAAAACTTCCTCGGCATCAGCTGTCACAGCTCTGATGGCAGTTTTGCAATCTGGTGCTCCTCCTGCAAGGTGTGGTGCAAGATTTTGAAGTAAAACGTAGTGCTATCTCCCTTGTAGCTGGCAGCAGAATTTCCCTTTTTACTGGAGCAAAGTCATTTGTGGCTCTACTCTTCGGTTGCTGGTGGAGAAAGGATGGAGGGACAGCCCCTCTTCTGTGTGACAGCCTGCACAATGACAGCCTGTATGCGTGCCATGCAGGGTTTTTTTGTTTTCACCCAGCAGTTGTAGGGGGGAAAAGCACGTATTTTGCATTTCCAGCACAAGGGCTTGCTCCTGGATTGCAGCAAAATCAACCGTGGAACAGGCTGGGCCCTGCACCCTCTAGGGTGAGCCAACACAAAAAAAGAGGGATGGCCTTGGGAAATACTCGCCTTGTTTAAAAAAAGGTATTTTGTGAGAAGTTACTTGGCTGAGTACTACTCAACACCTCCCTGCCAGCACTGCTGCTTCTGCTGGGCTGCTCTGTGGGGCACAGACCACGCGTGCTGTCAGCTGCTGTGCTCCAACAAGCCCCGAGTCTCTTCTTCCAGGTAGTGCCTTACATTTGAAGTTTTATTTAAAAATAAAGAAATTTAAAAAAATCCTTCTTCCCCTGACTGCAAGCACACAGGGAAGGAGCGTGGTTGGAAGCGGTGCTTGCACAGCTGGCTGCCTGCGTGCTCCGAGCTCCCCGGGTGCCATCCTAACCCGTCCAGCACGGAGCGGGGCTGCAGGGCCACCAGCCAAGCGGCAGCCGAGCAGCAGGCAAAGCGCTCGCTTGCAGCCCGAGCAAAGGGTGCAATGGGTGCTCACTCTGGAGGTGCCACCATTGACGTCTGTAAATGAACAGCAAGACCGTCCCAGGCTCAGAGGACGGTCCGCCACCGCCCCGGCAAGGCTCGGGGCCAGGGGGCTTTGCAGCGGCGCTGGCGGGTGCCGTTCGCCCTCAGCCCCTGCTCCCGCTCCAGCTCCTAATCAGCTTGTTGTTCAGCCCTTGATCTCTGGGATGAATTTTTCTGCTGACGCGGCCGGTGCTGCCCCAGGGAGAGCCCCCGCTTATCCCAGCCCTGCAGCTCTTCCCTTTGTTCCCAGCTGGCTCGCAGTCCCCGCGGCGGTGCCAGAGCCGCGATGCGCGCACGGACGGGCGGCGGGCTGAGCCGGGGGCAGGAGGGCACCGCCGGCCGCCCCTCGCCGGGCTGGGCGCGGCACCGGGGCCGTCAGCACCGGGAACAAGCCCCAGCTCTACCCCCGGCGGGCCGGCGGACGCGGTTAACAAGTTGCCCTCGCAACCAAACGCAAATCGGGTCTTTTCAAACACGAGGCGTTTCGTAATGACCGGCTGCAGCTTTACCAGGGGTTTCACCCCCGGTCGGTCCCTCTCCCAGAGCCGCGAGAGGGGAGGCAGCAACGAGGACCTCGCTTCTCCCCCTCCCCGGCCCCCGTCTGACTCCTGACAATGGCCCAAGTGTCTGGGAGGACGCGCGTTAACCTCAGTCACGTCCGTCGCGAGCGGGGACGGGGCTGCGCTCCCGTTCCTGGCGGGCGGCCGAGCCCAGGGAGCGCGGCCCGGCGGCGGGAACAGCCCCGCCTCCTTACGTGCCGCTGGTCACCCACAGGAACGGGAACATTCGGGCTGGGAGCAGCCGCGCGTACTTACAGCGGGGAAAAAAAACTGGCCGCGATCTGCGTGGCCTTAAAGAGATGGTTAAAGCTGCCCCGAGGGCGCACGGACACCTTCCCCTCGCAGGGCAGCGAGCGCCCAGCCTTGCCCTGCCGGGACCGGGCAAAGCCCGGTCCCTTGCCCGCTCGGGGGCACGACGGCCGCCCCGCCGAGCCGGCCCGCGAGGGGACGGGCTGAGACCTCGGGGGGACGGGGCTGAGACCTGGGGGGGACGGGGCTGAGACCTGGAGGGGACGGGCTGAGACCTCGGGGGGACGGGGCTGCGACCTGGGAGGACGGGCTGAGACCCTGGAGGGACGGGGCTGCGTCGAGCCTCGCCGAGCCCCGCTCGCCTCACAGCCTCGACGGGCGAGCCCCGCGTCCCTCGCACAGCTTGGGGACACCGACCGAAGAGACAGCGACTCCCCGAGGCTGTCGTGGGACGCCCCTGCCTGCCCAGCTTCCGCGGGGCGATCAGGGGCCGCCGGGACCGCCCGTCAGAGCGGCGCGGCCCCGCCCCGCCGCGGCCCCGCGGTGTTCTCCCCGCCCTCCCAATGGTTCTCCCCGCCCCCTCCCCCCCCCCCCCGCACGCGGACGCAGTGGTTCGGTCCCGCGGCTGCTCCCGCCGGTGCCGGCGCCGCCACGACCCGGAAGTGTTCTCGCAGTGCTTCCGGGGCGAGGGGGCTTCCGGCTGTGCTGCCCGCGACGCCGGCCCGGCCCGGTGAGGTGAGCGCTGCGACCTCCTCCTCGCGCGGGCGCTGGGTTGGGGGCGGCCGGGCCGTGGGGGCGCCGCGCGGAGCCTCGGCCCGACCGGCCGTGCTCGGCGCCGTTACCGAGCCTGGTTCCTATAAACGGCCCGGTTTGTCGCTTTGCGGCGCTGTGGGAAGGCGGGGCGGGGCCGCCTGCCGGCCCTCCGGAGCCGCGGCTCTCGCGGGGCGGTCCCGCGGGAAGTGAAGCGCCCTCGCCGCTCCTGAGGGCTTCGCTGAATAAACGCGAGTGTCTGGAGCGGTGTCCGTTCCCCGCCCCCCCCCCCCCCCCCCCCCCTTGTTCGTGGCGCACGCGTGAGCGTGGTCGAAGAAGTTATAATTTCAGCCCTCGGTACAGATGTCGGTGGGCCTCTTGGCTAAGAAGTGTCAACGAGGGGTTTATGCGTTTATTAAGCGTACGTTAGCTCCTTGCAAAAGCGTGCCTAGGTTTACAAACTTTGCCTCGAGGGACACGTGCTTACTGATAGTTTTTTAAGCCCCTCATTGGATGCCCCTCATCAGTAACAGTTGGGTGGGTATGTTTTTTATAGGTTTAGTTAATGTTTTTCTTCCTGGTTATTGTATGGGTGCATTGCTGATCTGTTGAGGAGGTGTTTACTTTGTTATTTCCTTTCTCGAAGGTCAGTAGGTCTTGGTAAGCTTTGTCGTGGCTGTGTGCAAAAAGGAAATAGCAGGAGACTTCAGTTTGGTTTTTCATTTTGGGGTTTTGTTTTTTTTCCAACCATGCCTGTAAACAGCAAGGAAAGCTGTAGTTAAAGGTCGAGATGGTGTGAAAGACATGCTGAAAGGAAACTCACCAGTAAGGGTGACTTTTAAGTGAAAAAGAAGCTTGTTTAGAAAGAGGAGGCTGTGCGGTGTTGGGAACTGTTTAATTCACAGCTGGAAACAGCCAGTGGCTGCTGGAAATTGCACAGAGCTTGGCTGTTGCTTTGAATACAGAGGTACAAAATGCTCAGCTGTTCCTCTGGATGTGATGCCACGCTTCAAAATTGCTTTTGCAAAACCTGTGCATTGTTTTGTCTGCAATAAAAATTCCCCAAAGTGTGCAATGTTAGCTACTGGGGTAGCTATGATGGACAGTTTTGGTCCTGGGATTTAGGATGGCTAACTTTAGGGAACGGCCAGGATGGGGGAAAGATAAGTGATTCCTTGCTTACCCTGGAATTAATTTTCTGTGCCTTATCTGTTAGGTTCTTAGTCCCTTCCATTATTTAAATTGGTGCATGGGTAGTTCTTACAGTGATGTTTAAGAGTTAATATTTTTGTAACTTAAACAGGGGAAAGTTAGATCTAAATTTAGATTTACAGGGCTTTTTTAAAGCTCACTGTGCATGCTAGATTGGTATTGCATGGCCCTATGCTGTAGGAGTGAGTCTCTTGTTAATCTGAATACTTTCCCTGGTTCTTCTTACTTCTACCTTTGGTGTGTGATGGTGGCAGATACTGGTCACACAATATCCAGATGCCTTCCAACTGGGTTCAACCATGATTTTTACAACTCTTATTTTCTTTAAATGTAACATATGAAATTGGAAACAGAGCCAAATGGTTTCTGATGGGTGATGTTGGTTTTCCAGAGGAAACTGAATAATGTGGTCAATTTGGAAACAAAAAAAAAAAAACCCACAACAAATAAAGGAGATGTGCCAATGAGAACTGAGAGCTCGCGTGTTTGAATGTTGAATAGACTTAGGTTTGCTTATAAGTGCTCCTTGGAACATGGCAGCTCAGTAATTGCCCATGAAATTACATGAGCATTCAAAACCACCTTGCGAGAAAATCCAGCTGACTTGTTTTCTTTGCCTGTGTATAATCCCGAATGTTACCCAAGCAGATTAAAGTAAGTGCCTTGTCTAGTAGCTCTGCTGTTCCTGAAAACTAGAAACTACTATAAGAAGTTGGTGATGGAGGAAACCAGTTGGTGCTGGAAAGGAAGGGATGTTTGACTGGAAGAGTTGCTGTTGTGGGTGGCTCGTTCATCAGCTTTGTGTCCAAATGACATGGAGCTTGACTCTGTTTTGCAGACTTTGGCTCCTCTGGCAGTTGGAAACCTGCACTTTCCTTCTAGCTGGAACATATTCAAAGTACATTAAAATACAGATTTGTGGTAATGCATAAGGATCTTAGTTAAGAAAACTAAATGTTTGTTGAAGGGTTTATTTGATAAACACTTGTTCTGGCAGTAACACTTCTCTGTCACTGAAGCCAACAGAAAACTCCTGTTGCTAATGTAGCTTGAAGAAAGTATTTGTAATTGTTATTGGATTGTACAGTTAAAATAATGACTTAAGGCAGCTCAGTGTAAAAATATAATCTGTCTTAATAGCACAGACCAGGCTTGCAATTTAAACTGCAGCAGAGCCCATGTTGTGATAGGCACACAGTGCTCAGTGCGAACCTGACTTGGCACTGGTGAGGTTCTGCCTTTGAAAGGAACCTAGGGCTGGGAAAAGCACTGGTGCATGTACGGTGATCAAAAGCCTGTCACGCACTCATCGTTGCTGGAGTTCAATGTTCTATTAAAATTTTGTGAGATTCTTCTGAACGAGAATTTGTAAACGGGGGTTGGGGGGGTGAGGCGTGTTCAGGAGTACAGTGTCTGATTTAGCAGACCTAGTGTGCACCATCTAGTTCAAATACTGCATGTGTTGTGTGCAGACTGTAAAGGTGTAAATGGTGCACCTGCCCCGGGAACTGAAATGGGTTTTGCTGTAAGCAGTGGTGCCGTGCATTAGTGGTATTGAGCCCAAAGACTAGAGGTCTCTGGCCAGGTTACTCTGCATCTATGTTTGCAAGCTGCCTGCTGGGGACGTATTCTAAAGTATTCGGTATTGTCTTCAGTATATTCTTCAAAATGGGGTGCAGAAGAGGAGGGGATTGGCAGATAAGAGAGCCTCTTTTTCTGAAGGGTGGTGTGCAGAGTAGTGCACCCAATGGGATTTTTGAAGTGAGCAAGCAGTGAGGGGTGCAGCGGTCATGGAAGATCCTTGGCACCCCCAAAACTGAAAGCAGCTGTAGCTGCCTCAGTCAAATGGCCTTCAGGGTTAACTAGTTGCTTTTTAGCAGTCTGTGCTTTTATGTAACAGAAGTGCATAGTTAAGGTTTGCCTCAGAGGAATGACAACAATCCCATTCTCAACCAAACTTCTTGGTTTCCATAACAATAGTAAAAATACTTCCTATCTATTTTATTTCTGCTGGTTCCTAGAAAAATTCTGATGTGGAAAGTGCTGGAATGAAAGTTGTTCTTCTGTACAGGTGGATGAGCTCTCTGAAGTGTGTCATAAATGTGTTTTGTGTTTCACAGTGGTAATATGTTTGAATTGTCTCCCACAAGAAGGAAAACTTGGAAGTGATGCTTATTGATTTTAAAATAGGAGAACAAGCTCTCGTATTAGGTGTATAGTACGGTCAACTTTGGTTTCCTTCTTCTTTTCCATAAGAACAGCTACTCGGTTTGGAAAAGGTTGATCGTAAAATAAGATTTGTGATATGCTTAAAATTTCAAATTCATTTAATCTTGCTTGTTTTCTCCCTGTCTCTTCCCAGCTATCCACAAAACCCTTTTTTGCTGGCAAGTCCTGGAGACTTGATTGTTTGCTGCTGTACTAGATTTTCCTGAACTCTGAATTTTGCCTCTGAGCAAAGTACAAGCTTGCATTTGCACCATAAATATGTCAGTTTAGATTGTCAAGTCACAAGTGCTGATTTGTTTGCCTCTGTGCTTAAAGGATATCTTGCCATGGTGCAGCAGGGTGAAAATAACATGGGTGGTTGTTCTGTTCCACAGCAGTGAAGAAATGTGTGCTGCTTGGAAATGTGATTAAAAGTGTATGTTGGTCGAAACTGTGGTTTGTGGGAATTGCATTTAGAAATAAAAAGATGCTTTTTATGCAAGGAATTGGCTGGATGGTTGCACTCAGCAGCTCAATGCTCAAGTGCAGACTGGTGACAAGTGGTGTTCCACAGGGATCAGTACTAGGACTGGTAATGTTTAACATCTTTGCCACAGACGTGGACAGTGGGATTGAGTGTGCCCTTGGTAAGTTTACCGATGACAGCAAGCTGTGTGGTGCGACGGACACACTGGAGGGAAGGGATGTCATCTAGAGGAACCCTGGCAGGCTTGAGAGGTGGGCCTGTGCTAACCTCATTTTCAGCAAGACCAAGTGCAAGGTCCTGCACCTGGATCAGGGCAATCCCAAACACAAATACAGGCTGCGCAGAGAATGGATTGAGAGTAGCCCTGAGGAGAAGGGCTTGGGAGTGCTGGTGGATGAGATGCCCAGTGGGAGCCAGCAAAGTGCACTTGCAGCCCAGAAAGCCAACCATATCCTGGACTGCATCAAAAGAAGTGTGACCAGCAGGGCAAGGGAGGTGATTCTGCCCTTTTACTCTACTCTTGTGAGACCCCACCTGGAGCGCTGTGTTCGGGTCTGGAGTCCTCAGCACAGGAAGGACATAGATCTGTTAGAGCGAGTCCAGAGCAGAGCCACAAAGATGATCAGAGGGCTGGAGCATCTCCCATATGAGGACAGGCTGAGAGGGTTGGGCTTGTGTAGCTTAGAGAAGAAAAGGCTCTGGGGAAACCTTACAGGAGCCTCCCAGTGCTTAAAGGGGGCCTACAGGAAAGCTAGGGAGGGCCTCTTTATCAGGGAGTGCAGTGATAGGATGAGGGATAAAGGTTTTAAGCTGAAAGAGGGGAGATTTAGATTAGATATTAAGAAGAAAATTTTTACTGTGAGGGTGGTGAGGCAATGGAACAGATTGTCCAGAGAAGCTGGGGCTGTCTTGTCCCTGGAGATGTTCAAGGCCAGGCTGGATGGGCCTTTGAGCAACCTGATGCAGTGGAATGTGTCCCTGCTCATGGCAGGGGATGGAACTGGATGAACAATTCTATGATCCTTTTCTCACTGTGCTTATTGCTTTGCCTGAAGGAGAACTGGGGAGCAGGGGAATGAAAGTCATTGTAGTAGGAAAGTGGAGGCATATCCACAGGTTTGTGCCTGCGATCACTTTGACCTCCATTGTCCTCAATGGCCTGGGAGTGCCATACCTTGCTGGGCATAGCAGTGACAAGTCAGCTCTCTTCTCACAAGCTGCCGATGGAGAGGTGATACAGGCAGAGGTTCTGTATAAAATCTAAGTGCGCTATATAAGTTCCTGCTATGTATGTAACAAATATGCCTGCCAATCCCCTGCTGTCAGACTGGTGCTGCCAGTCCCTGTTCCAGTATATCCTAGCTGTAATGTCACCATGAATGTAGCATTGCTGTAGCTAATTTAGCTTTTGGGAGAGTATTGCAATTGAGCTTCAGTTTGAATAATTCATATATATGCACTGCTAAAACTTGAAAAATTCTTAGTGTTTCTTCCTATTTTTCAGTTTCATTGTGGAGTGACTTTTTTGATGAGTCTGTGTTTTTTTTAGCCAACATAAATTGGTTTTAAACACACTTCTGTTCACAGCCTCAAATTTAGCTAAAAGTTTCAATGTCTATTTAGGCAAGATCCTTCCTGAAGTTAGGAGAAATCTTTACAAAGAACTAGGTTGTGTTGAAGGTTGATTTTTTTTCTTTTTAGCTTTTTTTTTTAACCCTGAGCATTGAAGACAACTTGCAGTTTAGTCTGGTTTAGCAAAGTCTGCAGTTTATAACACTTATTAAGTGCAGAGCTGTGCTACGTGGCTCAGAAAGGGAGTGTGCAAGTGAAGATATACATGAAGAGCACTTGAACAATGTTTTGTTCCAAAATTTCTCTTAATGTGCAAGATATGTAATGTGGGACAGGGAGAGTGGGAGAAGAGCACCTGACTGAAACTTCTTTGCCACACTTGTAGAAGAATACAATTACTTTTTCATATTGATATACAATGTCTAGTTTGATGAAGTGTCAGTTAATTATATTTTGCCATGAACGGCTTACAGAAGCTTGCAGGGATATGTCTTTCTGAGTGCTTTATAGCATTATATATTAACAGCTCTGGTTTGATTGCCATTATGAATTTGGGTCATGAGACATCTCCCTGTCAGTTTTATTGCCAGTCTGTGCTAATGCACAGCAATTAATGTGATTGCATTAATATGTACCAAATCAAGTGTCCTCCTTTTTGAGGAATAATGGTTGTGAGGCCTGAGACTTTATTTCATGACAAAGCTGTGAAAAGGCCTTTTTAAAGACCTAAAATATGTAATCTTTCCTCATGTTTCTTCTCAGTTAAGCAAGATACAGTATTTTTATTTGAAACACAAATTGTCATCCTTTTAGGCTTTTTCTCAAAAGGCCTCTGGTCCCTTTCAGTTTGGCATTTTATTGCTAGTCCACAGGATTGTTTCAGTGTTTGCAGGTTTTCTAGTGCTATTTTCAATGGGGATTTCTAATTACACCTTTTTCTGTCATCCAGGAGACCTAGGTATATCTGTATCTGGTTTCATCTAGCTCAGCAGGGAGGTGAAGTGTCACATAACAATAACTGCTCACCTATAGCCACCTCTGACTTGAAACTGGGAAAGCCAATGATGTGAGCAGCCTTTGCTGTAGAGCAATGTCCCTTTTACCATCCCCATCTCCATGGATGCTCTTTGCCGGACTGATGCCTGCTCTGCTTGTGTAGGTGGTGCACTGCCTCACTGAAGTCTGCCTTCTTGCAGGGAGTGGATTCCCAATGCCCTGCCATGGATGATGACAGCCAGGATGAACTGATAAACAAGAATGCTGCACTAGGCAAGGGAAAAAGACAGTGTCTTGCATTCCTCAGTGAAACAGGTAAATGCAGCCTCTCTACATGTGCACATTTCTAGTTTTAGGTTGGAGAACCTATTGGTTTGACCTCCAAGGAGAAGTAAAGATATTTTTTTGACCATTTATTTCATTTTCCCTGAGAAATTTTTCTGTTTGTTTCCTGTATTATGTATCTCAAACTGCTGGCATGCTGCACTTGAATTTCTCAGAACAGGCAACTTTGATACCACTGAAGAAATCTGGGGTTTTGCTTCATATATAATTTCTTGAACAGGGGTTCTGGTGTATCCTTCACTGTTCTGTGCGTCTGTATCAAATAGGTATTTATTCTCTTCATCTCTTTTCTTTTTAAGAAAGCAATGGTGGAAATAGCTGTGATTCAGAAGATGGTACCAGAAGTGAGGAGGAAGATGATTACACTGAGGAAGAGGGAGTTGATGAGGACAAGGAAGAAAGTGAAGATGAAGAATTAGAAGGTAGGTTTGTTAATGTGTGTTAGCAGACAATTTTTTAATAATTGGAGGAAAGGTGGGATGAAAGCTTTTCCTCCTGAAATTAACCATGAGTTTTAAGTGTAAATCCACAGATGCTGCTGTTTCAAGCAGATGCCCAAATCCTGCAGTAATAAACAAGTAATATTTCCTGACTTCTAAGTCTTTAAAGCATTTGTGTTTGAAGATGATCACTAGCCAAAGTGGTGTAGTTAGAGTCAATGAGAGTGAACTTTGCTGCAGCAGGAGTAGAAGGAAAAAGTCAAAATAGTTCCTGCTGTTTTTTCAGTTGTGAAGAGCGTGTATGTTTGCTTTAGCATGGGGCTCTAAAGTGAGTGTTGTGATAGGCAGCTTTGGAAATAAATTACTGTTGCTGTTAAGTCTGAGGAGGAGGACTTAACTAATTTTTCTTGGATATTACTTGGATTAGTTAATTTTGCTGGAAAAAGTACTCTGTAGATTCATGTACTTCTGCAACTGCTGCACCCAAGTTATTATTTGGATAGATAAAAATAGTTTTCTGTGACATCTGGAAGCTTGTTGAGAAGGCAAGAGCAGTTTTACTTTCTAGACTGATTTGAACACAGACTAAAAAGTTGATACCAGGTGCCAAAAAGCTTTAATCTGCTATTTTGGGTAATCTCTGTTACGTCCAGACAGGAAAATTCAATAGAAGAGATAAAAGACAAGGACCTCATTTTTGTTATTTTAAAAAAACAAAAAAAACCACAAAAAAAACCAAAAACCAAAACAACCACCTCTCTAGCCGCCCCAAAAATGAGTGGTTTTCACCTAACTTTTCACTACTTCTCAAAAATGTCAATGTAATTCACAGGTTTTAGGGAAAGATTAACACACATCTCCATATTTTGTACTAAAAATAAAACCAGCTTTCAACAATGTATACTGAGTGTTTAGAATTAATTTTACTCAAAACCAAGCTTCTTTAAGCAGTATCCAGGTAGGCACCCCATCCCTTGACCCTCAAAATCATGATTTGCTGGTGGAATCTTTAATACTTTCTTCTGCAGATGAGCGTGTTGCTACTTCTTGTCCTCTGACCACAACAAACGAACCAAACAAAAAAGAAAACAACAAAAGTTAACTGCATGATAACTTTATTATTTAAATTCAGTGTTCAGTGGTAGCCTACCATACCCTACTCTCTTGTTGTTTTGATAATCTGTTGGGGTTTTTTTGCTGTCTGTCCTTTTAATCTCTTGCAAGGGTAGTCATGTTATCAGGCTTTATTTTTTGCTGGAGTAATCCTTTGCATTTTAGTGAAGGGATTTAGGAAAAAAGAAAACAGGGAAAATTATTGCCTCACACTAAGGAAGCTCTGTTTGTCCCTTGCAGCTCCATAAAATACACTTATTTGGAATTTTCTGTGAACTGGTACCCTATCCTGCCCAAACCCTCTGCCCTGGCTGCTGAAGCCCTGCAGCACTCAAGTTGTTTTTCATCTTTTATGTTTTAAGATTGTGAAGATGATGATGAAGAGGAGGAAGAGGAGGAAGACACTGAGGTGGCTGGGGGGGTAATGACTGATTCTCTGAAACTAGAGCCACGTATGAATGGAGTGAGCATTTCCTCTGATGAGGATGGCGAAAACTGCCCCATTTGCCTCAATGCGTTTAGGGATCAGGCTGTTGGGACTCCTGAGAACTGCTCCCATTACTTCTGCTTGGACTGCATCATAGAGTGGTCTAAGGTAAGCTGTTTTGGCCCTGATGTTGTGTGCGCTTCTGGTGTGCTCTGCTCTCTCCCCTCTGATCATGCTGTTCTGCTGTAATGAGATCTAAATACTGTAATATTTATATTTGATTTCTTAAGCTTTTTTTACACGGGCTTGGATTACTGCTCTATTTGACGGGATTCGTGTTTGTGAAGTGTGGATCTGTTTTTGTTGTACTCATCCTGATCTGTGCTCTAAAAGCTGTAATGTCATAAGCAAGTGTGTTTCTAGGCTTCTTAAAATTCTTTTTTTTTCAAGTGAAGACACCGTTAATGCTTGTTTTCTGTGTGTGTGTGTGGTTTTCTGTGTATCTGTTGTTATCACCTGTTGAAATCTGTGTTGTGGTGTTGGATGGGGGTCTGTTGTGACTGAACGTTTAAACATAGAAAAGATGCAAAAGGATACTGAGTAAATCAGCATTTTGCACTGAATTCGGAGTTTGTTGCCAGCTAACCGTGTAGTTCCCATAATCGTAATCCTGAGTTAGAATTACAGCAAAACTTACTTTGCTTGTGGCAGTACAAGTGGTAACTAAACAAACAATTAAAATAAAAACCACTCTGAATATCTTTGTAAGCTGTTTCCTGTTACTCATTCTTCCAAAAGAAAGAGAACACCCTAGAATATCACCACTATTTCAAAGCAGTGTTTGGAAGAACTTCGATGTTGATTTGACAATTGCATAAATTCAATTACTTTGGTATGTTAGATGCTTTTCTAAAAATGCTTGTTTTCTGATACAATAGGTTGATTGTAAATCAAATAAGTCATATTTAAATACTTAAAATGTCAAGACCAGTAGCTGTTAAAATGATTACTACATGCATGTAGTAAGTATTTAATTAGTAATTGGAGATTTAATTTTTAAAAATTGAATCCAGATGTGCTTGTTAACTGTATGAGTAAAACTTTTATTTCCTTTCTAGAATGCAAACTCCTGTCCAGTGGATCGAATCCTGTTTAAGAACATCAGCATTCGGGCACATTATGGTGGTAAAATATTAAAAAAGGTAAGCATTCTGCTCTAGCAAACAACAAGGCCAATTGCCACAAAGTAGCTATTTAAAGGTTAACACATCTGGCATGTTTGTCTGGTATTTGGTGTCTGGATGAATGTCTTGCGTGAAATTCTTTTTTGTAAATTGGAGAGATGTGGTTTGACAAGTGGACCGCTTGGTGGATAAGGAATTGGCTGGGTGGTTGCACTCAACAGAGCTATGGTCAGTGTCCAGGTGCAGACTGGTGACAAGTGGTGTTCCACAGGGATCAGTACTGGGACTGGTGCTGTTTAACATCTTTGTCACAAATGTGGACAGCGGAATCGAGTGTGCCCTTGGCAGATTTGCCAGTGACAGCAACCTGTGTGGTGCGATGGACACACTGGAGGGAAGGGATGCCATCCAGAGGGACCCTGACAGGCTTGAAAGGTGCTAACCTCATTTTCAGCAAGACCAAGTGCCAAGGTCCTGCACCTGGATCAGGGCAATTCCAAACACAAATATAGGCTGGGCAGAGAACGCATTGAGAGTAGACCGGAGGAGGACTTGGGGAGTGCTGGTGGATGAGAAGCTTAACGAGAGTCAGCAAAGTGCAGTTACATCAAAAGAAGTGTGACCAGCAGGGCGAGGGAGGTGATTCTGCCCCTCTACCCTGCTCTTGTGAGATCCCATCTGGAACGCTGTGTTCAGATCTGGAATCCTCAGCACAGGAAGGACGTGGGTCTAGTGAGCCCAGAGCAGGGCCACAAAGATGATCAGAGGGCTGGCGCATCTCCCATGCCGGACAGGCTGAGAGAGTTGGGCTTGTTTAGCTCAGAGAAGAGATGGCTCTGGTGGAACCTATAGGAGCCTCCCAGTACTTAAAGGGGGCCTACAGGAAAGCTGGGATTATCATTCTGTTTTGAGATTGCTTTTTTCAGGAACTGTTAGAATTTTTCTTCCTCCTTAAGCATGTGTCCTGCAGTATTGTGTGTGGATTGAAGTGTGCTATCATTTCTGATGGCAAAAAGGGTAATTTTCTTAATTGCCCCTTTTGCATAAGGGACATCTGACTCTAAGCTGTTCTGCGTTGATAAGCCTGTCCACATGGGGAAAATGTCCCGCATGCTGCAAGTGCTGTTATAATATGAATGGGAATAATGTAGATTATACATGATATCTTCCTCATGCCTTGCTAGCAGCTATACTGTGGAGAAGTTGAGTTTGTAATGGGAGAGACACATGAATCAATAGCAGAGCTCTTAAAGACATAGGTTGAGTGTGCTGGTTGTCTCTCATGAAAGGATATTGAAAAGCTGTCATTGCCCTTTCTTTATTAGTATCAGAAATGTTCATTTTCTGGGGATGTTGAAGTGTTTGCTCTGTTTTCATAAACTGATGGTTTGTTATTGTTTGCATTTTAGCAGAAGTGCAAATTAACATTTAAATCATGTTAAACTTGCTTTCTTATTTTGTTTGGGTTTTTGTTTGTTTGTTTGACTATGTTTGAACTTATGCAGGAATTTTGGTTTCACTTGTTTTAGAATGCAATTTTCTATAGTTGTTGGTGTTTGACAGTAAGCAAGTTCAGTAGATGTTCTCAAGCATTTGAATATGTCCTAGATATGTGGAATTAACTAAATGTAAGTTCTGGCAGGTAACAGCTATTTTGGTTCTTTCACTTTTAAGTTTTGAGTCAGGTACTGTTCATTTGACAATGGATTTTAACAAGTGCCATGTTCTGCATAAAATGCGAATCCCTCTTTTACTTAGATTCCCGTTGAGAACACAAAAACTCAGGGTAATGATGGAGAAGATGATCCAACCTTCTGTGAGGTGTGTGGCAGAAGTGACCGAGAGGATCGCCTGCTGCTGTGTGACGGCTGTGATGCAGGGTAAGGAAGGTTGAAATGAATGTAGCACCCATGTGATTGTGGATAGCGTTGCAGGGCTGGCCGGTGTTTGGCCCGCAGGCACTACTCAGTCTGTAGGCTGCCCATTGTTGCTCTCTGCAGGTTTATCACGTGGCCAGATGTGTTATCCATGTGTTTATAGCGCAGACATGCCCATGATGCTGTGGGTACTTTTCTGATCATGTAGCAGCATATGTGTGGAGAGTCCAGCAGACATCAGTGCTGCAGACCACCAAAACAGGTGACCATGCCTTCAAGTGATGATGTCTGTGCTCATTCTTGCAACATCTGGGTACATGGGCGTTAAAAACAAATCTGTTTTGTCCCCATGAAAGGGTGCCTGACTTCTTGGTTTTTATCTGGCTTTTATTCCCTCCTTGATTAATAAAATAAATGTTTATCTAGAGGCATCAAGACAATTGGAAACAACTTTGGACCTACAATCTTCTGCTAGAATTTAAAGCTCATACTATTTAATCAGCCTTGTAGCATTGTCAGGTTGATGTCAGAAGTTATCCAGTGAGCAAAGAGATGCTTGTGATGAATAGGTTAAATTAATTTTCCAGAATTACTTCTGGCAGACTAAATAGACGTTTAGTAAGTCTAATTTTGTCTTTGTGCTCTGTAGTCTCCGTATACACTGATTCATCTTCTGGAAGGGAGACAGTTAGGAGCACTAGATATTGTCAAGCGTGTCATTGGAACAGAATTAAGAAATACTTAGCCTTAACCGGTGTTTCATAGGTTGTATCTGAAGTCGTGTCTTTCAGTTCTTTCTGAACTATCATAAGCCTTATCTGAACTCAGAACACTGCTTCAGATTTGTCTTTTGTGGTCTCTCAGTAGTTCCTCTGGTTTATTTTTTTTCTTCAAATCTGATACAATTTTTGATTTTTATCTCATTTTCCTAAAATAAGTACTTTATAAATGCTTAACTTCTAGAGTTGGTGCTTCTGGCAAGACTTGTTGGAATGTGACAACCTAACTTTCTGAACTATGCAAGATTGGTATGAATACCAATACAAAACTGCATGTGTCTAGGCACTTGATGAACAGTAGGAAAAGGGTTAATTGTATTAATGGTGCAGCCTATTCATTTGTGACTTCATTCAGATTGCCAAGTAGCAAGAAGACAGTAAAGCTGATCTGTAAATAGGTGTCAGTAAGAAAGAACAGGGCCACATCCATAACCAGAATTCCGTAATTTCATAAATCTCATTTTTCTTACTGTTTGTGAGGACTAAGCCAAAATAATGAGCCAGAATGTCCTCAGAAGAATCCTATTAATTCCTTTAAGATAAAGGAAGTGACTGCCAGTCACAGAGCCCATGAGATGTGTTGAGGACTAGATAGTCTGGGTGTCTTGCCTTCTGTGTGGCGCACCAGTGATCCTGGCAAGACCGTTTAGGCGCACAGTCTTTCCACTTGTGAGTGCGTGGGTACAAAAGTGCAAGTAAATGAACCTGAGAGAGTGAGTGAGTAAAGTCATTTAATTTTTTTGTAAAGCAGAGACAAGTATCACCTTATCCTCCTGTAAGATCCGTCATTGAGGCTTTTTGTGATAATTTTCTCTGATGAGGTACTTTCCCTGTCCAAGGGACGCTAGATAGCTGTTGCCATAGGTTCTTCCAGTGCCCGCAGTTTTAGGGCTGAAACCGTGTCATAACTTCAGAACTCCCAGAGATAATTTAAAAAGTATGTAGTGAAGTTCTTGCCACAGGTACTTTTGTTATGACTTTAGCCTGAAATATTATTTGTCATACTACTACTTTGGGGAAGTGATCTTGTTCCTGGTAGCTGGCAATTGGAAAATGAACTCTCCTTTCCCAGAGAAGGAAAGTACTTTGCTACTCTAGTTCTAAAGTAATGATTTATTGCAAACATTTGTTTTCAATTTAAGATTAAGTCTCTGCAAGAGCGTAAAATCTCATTTGCTCAAGTGTACTCTTTTCATGCGAGAAGGACATGATACTCCATTTTGTACTGACAATTAAAATAGTATAAACATAATACTGGCAGTTTTGGCAGTCTAGCTGCAAAGCAGTTCATCATGGCATGGTTAGAAATAGGTTTGAAAGACATGATCTGAAGTTGGGGAGCTGGGTGGAAGGTAGATTAACTGTAGTACCTCTGGATATTTTTGTATTGTTTTAAATGAGATCAGTGTCATATGGATGTTCCTTCCCTTTCCTTACTCTGTGACCCGGCGCAGAGATATGTTATCAGGCAGTGAATTTCGGCATGGGAAGGTGAAACAGAAAGCATTACTTTTTCCCCTTTACTTATTTCAGGGTTAAACACTGTACTGTGCAAGAAATAACAGTAGAGTTTCCCCTTTTAGGAAAAGAACAAAGTTGGTCATAGAAGTGTTGCTAATTTAAAGCTGAAACTCTTGCCTGAAGGCTGTGCTCTCCCTATGTTCCTATGGTCTAAGCACTTAGTGTTCATGAGAAACATCTCATTCACTTGAGAAATCCGTTTTAGTTCTTCTTAAGCAGCGTAACTTGAACATGAGTTCCTTCGAAAATTCTGTGCTGCTACAATGTGTCATTTTGGCGAAGTTTTGATTGCTGAAAGTGGAATTGAACAAATTACAGAACCCAAGATGAGTAATGTTGAAAGGCTTTCCTGAACAACTTCTCTGTAAGTGGTTGATTAGACTGGTCAGTCTAGCTGCTCGGCCTGTGAGGTAGAGAACACTTCAGACGCCCTACCTAAGGGAGCATTATGCTCTCTTCTTTCCCTTTGAGATTTGGTAAGGATGAACATGTTTCTCAGTGGGATGGTGTTTGGAAGTCAGTCCTGCAAGCAGCTGTGTGAAGCCAATGACTAGCCAATCCTCTGCAACCTAGCTTGTGCAGTTATGCAGAAATCCTTATCACCAGGTGTCTTAACATTGCCAGATGTATGTGGGATGCAATGCGTTTATTCAACATAATGAGGCATTACAGTTGACCTGTGTCTAGTCATGCAAAAAAAAATGCTCATTATTACCAGTAACATTAACATTATGTTGGTTTGCAGGAAACTTGTTTCATGGTTGCCTGTCTCCCCACCATTGCAATACTTCTCTGCTTTCTCTTTGCCACCATCAGTTTTGGATCTGCATGTTTCTTGTGACTTGGGTTCAAATGGCAAGTGATACGACACAGTGGAAAAAAACAGTCGCATTTCTGAGATATTTTGAGCCTCAAGCGATCAAATTACTATGCAGAATGAACCCGTATATAATTGTCATGTATTATTGTTACAATGATCTTAAAGGTCTGTTCTAATCTAAATGAGTCTGTGATACTGTTTCTCTGCAGATTGGTAGAAGCAGATGCATAGACCATAGTTTCAAGCTTAAAAAAATGTATGTGCCTTAGGTACTGTGCAGATAGAGGTGGAAGGTTCTCTTACCTTGGTAAGGAGCATAATGTTTGGTTTTTATTTTACCTTTTCTTAATTTTGTCAAGGTATCACATGGAATGCCTTAATCCACCTCTGAGCGAAGTCCCTGTTGATGAATGGTTCTGTCCAGCCTGTGCCCCCACAGGTGTCAGTCCTGCTGCAGGTAAGGGTTTTGTGATATCCAGTCAAAGTAAATATTTTTCTCCTGACTTAGATGATGTGAAGCATGTGCTGCTTTGAAGATATGTTTAATCATGGTTTTTATCTGTTTTAAATAGTTGTTTTGATAGGCATTCTCTCTTAAACCTTAAGAGTTAACTTGAACTCTTGACTGATGAAAGGATCTTGTTTATTAAGATTTTCATCTGTAGTTACAATCTGTGGAGCTGCTTCTTATAAACACTCTTTAGCCTGCTTGAGGCAAGCCCAGCACCTTAGTGCAACTGCATTGTATTACACTGGAAAGAATTTTAGAATCCTGCCCCTTGGTTTTCCAAGGCAGCAGCAATTTCTGTTACCTAGAAAATTGTCTTGTGTAACAGTCTGAAGCAGTTGTCTTGCTCATTTTCTTTTAGAGAATGATGTCTGCCTTTGGAGGTGACTGGTTAAAGAAAGGGAATACTCTTTTTTCTTTTTTTTTCCTGTCCAAAATTCTTGACTCCTTTCACCTGTAGAAAGACAAGTGATATGGGCATCTTTTCTTTCAAGATACAGATCATGTCAGTGAAGAAGAGGTTGCTGCCCTCATGGCTGATGTTATTCCTACCACCAGTAGGCTGCGCCCTCAAGTACGAACCCGAGCTATTGCCAGAACTCGGCAGAGCGAACGAGTTAGGGCAACAGTGAACAGAAACCGGATAACAACAGCGCAGCAAATTCAGGTATTTAGGAGAATTTTCTAATAAGACTTCGGAAGAATGTTATGGAAAAGTTGAAATAAGTCGTACCCCCCCTTAAGTAGCTCAGCTGTCTGTGACTGTGTAGTGGTTAGTAGTTATAGAGATCTCTTAAAGTGAGATGTAGAACATGTGCAAACTGAGTGCAGCATATGACCAACACACTCCATTTTGAAATCTGCAGTAGCTTCCTCTCAAGCTGCATTTTTATCACCTCAGCTGTAAGCAAAACTGTATTTTTATCCCCAGTGGTTGTTAAAGTACAGTTTGTGCACCGCTTCTGTGTTCTTAGCATGCTTTTTTGCAGGGACAGCACATGTTTATTTGACATTTGTGTATTAGCTCATTTGTCCTCCTACCCCTTTTACTGTAGCAGGAGAACCTGTTGGCCACTTTCAGCCAAACTGAAGGGAAAAAAATAGTATTCTTAAGGATTCTGTTTGTGAAAGTTGGCCTGTTTTTGAGGAGAAATAGCCCAGATACTAGTATTCTCAGTGATGTGGCAGTGTGAGTTCAACCACATTAACAGATACCAGAGAATCTATGCAGGAAAGTATGCCAAATACCCACAGTCCCTTAAACTCTTTACTCACTGAACCTGTTTACTGAAGGTGACTGCAGCCGAGATGTTTCTGGATGTTTCTGTTGACTGGGATAGTTACTAATCTTTAGGTAACAATTAGTATGCTGCAAACTGAGAACTTTCAAATTTGGGGATTGCCTCCCTGCTTCTCTGGCTTTAGTTAAGACACTTTACCAGTCACTTGCATAAATATAGAAAGTCTTAAACTGCACAGGAGCATATGGTGACTTAACGTGGAAGCAGAACCTGTGAATAACCTCCAAGGGGACTAGTAATACATTAATTGGTTCTTTGTTAGTGCTGCTCTTGGATTTGATTGAAATGTGTGAAATTCAAGAACTTTTGAAAGGAATAGGAGGATCTGACTTGACATAAGGAAGATTGTTTTTCCCCTGGAGATGGTCGACCTTGGGAACAGGCTGTCTGGTCAGTTTTTGAAATCTCTTTGGTGCCTTTCAGCACTTGTCTGAAGAAAGGCCTAACCAACCTGTTCTGACCAGTGGAATAGGAAAGCCAGACCCTTCTGAGGGACTCTCCACAATCCTGTCCAACCTGAATTACTCTATGATAATATGAAAATATGAAAATAAACTTGGTTTCATCTGGTGATAAGATGCCAGTTTGGATTTGATTGCAAGAAAACTGACATAATACACAGATAGGAAAATTATAAGAAGGGAAGAGTGGATTCAACTAAGTATTTCTTTAATTTGGTAAGTTGGCTGTGGATTTCAGGTTGGGTCTGCTCTTGTTTTTTCTTTTTTTTCTTTCCCCTCCCTTGATATAAGGACTTCCCAGAGTGCTTTAGCAGCCCTTAAGTGCATCATGTCCTCCATGATGGAGGTCGTCTTATTTGGCTGTCCAACCCCTGTCTCCAAACCCTGGCCTTTTAATTTCAACTCTAGAAGAATTAATAAAATAGAAAAATTTATGAATGATTTGATGCGTTGATGTTAAGCGATGATGATATCTGAGTTGTCAGGGCTATATGGTAAAAAAATTATCTATAGGAGAGAGTTGTTTGACATCAAAGACTGGGCAAGATAATCGCTTTTCCGTCCCTGTTTTAGCAATAGTGTGTAGCTATCTCCTGCAGATGAGAGAGATGGTGCCTAGGCACTTTACTGTCACATTGTACTGTAAGCCTGAGAGCCCAGTACTTTCCATTCAAGAAGCAATTCCTAGCTCCACTTCTCAATCTGCAGAATTGATTACAAACTATACCTAGAGAGGCACTATTGCTTTATTCCCTTTGTTTCTGAAAAAAAGCGCATCTTATTCTAGCTCATACCTTGAGTCGATTGAAGCTTAATTCTACTGGCTAAGGAGTGTGTAGGCTGTTGTCCTCAAAGCATAGAGAGATGGTAATTTCAGATCCTTGGGACGTTTTAGTATTTGGGGAGGCCGTTTTTGTAATTCGCCTGTTCTGTAGGTGTCTGAAGTAGTGATGGTTAACTAGATGCACTGTTTCAGGGTCCTCCAGAAAAATAAATGTTTAGCCTAATGTTCAGGGCTTTTCTTACTCCATCCTGTTCTCCATATCAGAGAACCTTATATAGTATTTATTTGCACCATGATACTTAAAACAATGACATTCTAATGAAAATAGCTCAATAAAATAGTTTGGACCGTGCATTAGTGATACTAACAGAGAATCTTGCAAAGTTACTTTCATAGTAAGATGAGTTAAAACATATATTTCTGTTCATGTGTTCTATTTTCAAACATTTTGCAGTCTGAAGTTTCTTTGCAACTGCAAGATACCCTAAAGCCATTCCACTCTGCTGTTTGCACCACATTTTATAAATGTACAAGCATCTGATGCATATGCTCTGGTAGCAGGTAATCACAGTGAATCATCTGTAACATCAGAGGCCTCTTTGTATCTGCCATGCTCCTATGAAACTATGAATTCTTGATATATTATAGTTGCTTGAAGAAAGGAGAGGGGCTAGGGAAGATATCTCTCTCTGCCCATGGCAAGGGGTTGGACTAAATCTTTGAAGATCCCTTCCAACCCAAACAATTATATGATATTTTAGGAATATAGTTGATGTGGGCATAGCTGACTTAACATAGCTGTTGAGAGAAACTTGTCTTTAATGTCTGTCCAACTGAAGGAAGGAACAAACCTGTGTTATGTTTGCCTAGCAAAGAAGCTTTGAGTTCACGTTCTGAGGCTGGTGGTTCAGAATCTGTGTGCTTCAAACGCGTTTGTTTAAATTTGATTGACCTTTGAGTATAGAGAAGAGGAATTCAAACCCTGTAGGAGTAGCCCCTGCTTATTGCAATGAAGTGATACTCTGGAGAGAGGCTCACACCTGCCATTTCAGTGAGTTCCCCAAGGTGTGTGTTTGAAATGCTGCTTCTGGACATGTTTCACAGCATTTGGTAAATCTAAACACTAAAGAACAAGGAGTTTAAGACAGGAGACTTGTATTGTGTTGACTTTTCAGTCTTTGCTCGTTGCTCTTTGCTGTGTGATGAGCCAGAGGTCAGTTAGGCGGATTTGGGAAAATTCTTGAGTGGACTTTTTCATTAAGGAAATATCAGCCTCAGGGATTGTTCTCATTTAAAGAATCAGAGTTAGACTAGCCATGACTTGTAATGCTAAAGGGAGGCTAAAGAGCAAGGTCATATTCTCCTTAATATGACAGTCAATAGGTGAGAAAGATGACATAACTGCTTAACTGGCAGTTTGGTGACATGAGTGCTTCTCACTCAAATCTCAAATCCATTTTTCATTAAATGTTCTTATAACTGACCTTTAGATACCTATATCATGTAACTTCTCATCCCTCATGCAGCATGTGCCAAGGTACCTCATGTCCTCTCTTCTGGATGAAACAATTGAGGCAGTTGTAGCAGGCCTAAACACAGCCATCTACCAGCGTCCTCTTACACCGCGGGCTCCTACTAGGCAGAAAAGGAAAACAGGTAAGGATGTTGGATGCCTTCTGTGGTTCCCATCTGCAAGAATAAAAGCTTTGGGAAGATAAGCCTGAATAATACAAAATGCTCCAGTTCAGCTGTATGCTGCTACATCTGTGCAGCTACAGAAGTATACATGTATTTTTTTTCTTTCCCCATACTTCCTCTGCCCAGGTTGCTTTTAAATGATTCCTAATTATTTTACTTTTTCTGCTCTGCTGTTTTTTACTGTTGCAGCTCACTTGGAGGTCTCCTTGAGCTGTTTTGTGTACCATGTGGGAATGAAAAGAGGAATACCGGGTAAAACTCAGTGCCAGCGCTTAGCCACATACTTGGTTGTCTTTTGTCCCGTCAGGTAGGAGGAAGAAAGTAAGAGGCAAAAAAAGAACTCAGACAAAATCTTCTGTCAGGAAGAAGAGTTCGGGGACACAGCTGAAGAGACGCAAGCGTCTGATAAAGAAGAGAAGGGGCAAAAAGATGAGAGTAAGATCAAATGTGAGTTTCTGCCAGTGTCAGTGTCTAGCACTTTCCAACCACGTGTAAAAGTGCTATACCATGGGAATCAGTGAAAAAAAATACTGCTTTTTAATCATAGCAGTTAACTTTTTGGTGATAGTATGTGCAGGATGTGTCCGCTGTGCTCCAGAAATATACTGTATGTGGAAACAAATTGCAGCTTCCAGGCAGGCTGACAAATCCTGTTACCTGAAATGCAGGAATCATGCTGTAAAGCATGTCCTGCAGACTTGGTGTTATGCCTTGCCATTCAGCTGTAGTGTTTACTTGGTACTGATGCAATCTCTTTTAAAATTGCCACCACTTATTCTCTTTAATAGGCTATGGTTATTTGCATCTGTCTTGCTGCAAACCCAGTTAATCGACCATAAGGGCTCTCAAAAATCTTTCAGTTGTGGATACTGTTCTCTCGTGTGAACAACACTGAATACGCTACCCCAGCCTCAGTTTAGTCCTCAGCTATTTTAACTAGAGTTTATATCGTACAGACAGAAATCTCTCTCCTGCCTTTAATAAGAAATTGACAATTTTGAGTGGCGTTATTGAAGATTTTTAGAAACTTAAGTTGTCTGGTAACTTAAATCTGGTATCTGCAGTCTCTGTACGAAGTGGCATTTAGGCCATAGGTAGAAGTTTAGTAAATGCTTAAAAAAATAGGGACAATAAATGCACACCGCTTCTGCTACTAACAGTAGTAACCCAATGACTGAACTTAGCCTAAGGGAAGAATGTGGGGCTTTAAACCCAGGGTATGTTCCTGCCTGAACATACAAATAACACAGCCTCTTTATCTGTGCAGGTGAAGAATGAGGTTACTGCTCGCTCCCGTATTGCAAGAACTCTTGGTCTTAGTAAACCTGCGCGTGGGGCCTCGCTTCCCTCCATATACAAACCAACAGAGCCCTCGCTTGGTGTGATGAGAGCAGATATTGGTGCAGCTTCTCTGTCTGTGTTTGGAGATCCATATGAGTTGGATCCTTTTGAAAGGTAAAATACCTCTGGATTATTATCGAGGACCTGCTAAATTCAAGTGTCGGGTTGTTTGTACAAGTTTCAGGTTATTTGACGTTTTGCAGAGTGTAAATCTCACATCTGAAGACAACTTTGGATACATAGTTTATAATAACATGTTAACCTGTTCTTTCTCTCCTATTTGGCAAAGTTACTGAGCTCTTAAAGAATCTTTAAAGAGGCTTGCTGAGATAACAAGCATCTTGAAAGCTTTTAAGATCTGTGGGGTTATTGAAAGGCTTGAATCTGAAGGAGCCAGATCCTAAGCAGTAATTTTGTATTTCTTTATTTTTAGTAAAGATAGCTAGTGTATTTGGTATCCAATAAACAGTGACTTCACCCAGAATTAAATAGACCTGTGGAATCTTCCATGTTTCTCCTTTTCCCATCTTCACTTTCCCAGATACTTTAAATTCAGGTGGAATCTTACTATGCCATAGTTGGTATCACTTTTCTGCTTTAGAAAGTGAGGGGGCATCTGAAATTGCTGGTGAAATTTAACTTTCCACTGAATGAGTCCTTTTGATCCTTTCATACAAGGAAGTTACCCATTTGAATATTTTAAAATAAAATTCTGCGTTTGAATCTCTAGCTGGGTTACATTGTTCCATTTCTGTAGCCACAGAAAATTATTTTGCACAATTCTTTTTGGGATGTATCATAATAAAACAAACAATACTAGTGGGACAGATATGGTGAGGAAGCATCATCTATTTGATATTAAAAACATTCAGACAGTTTCAGGGTTCGTGTCTGTTTTGCTCACAGTAATGAAGAGGTTCCAGCAGATCTAGATTCACCAGTGAGTGCCAAAAGAAGAGTTCTCTCCCAGTCAGCACTGAGATCTCACCGTCCTGTAGCTAGACCTATTTCTGTGGGAATTCCCAGGTAAAAAACCCATGAAGTTATTTATTTTATTTTTCTTAATTGTCTAATGACCCCAACAAAAAAGTGAACTGGGTGAACATCCTGGTCTAACTCTTTTCTTACTCCGAGTGTTTTGAAAGAGTGCATGCATGCGTGTGCCTGCACAGGTGTAGGTAAATAACCACGCTATTTTATGCAATAATTCTTTTTTTTATGTTGAAGGTCACATGCCTGTTATTTCATAAAAGCTCTAACTATTGCATGGAAATGTCCAATTGATATTTGCACCCTAATCTGGCTCTTCTTGCTTGCTGTTTTGGGAATGTTTAGCAACCCATTAGTATGTTTTAAATCCGAGTCTCGTTAACCTTTAAAAAAGCCACTTACTTATTTGAGAGGGCTGGGGGAACCTAATTGCCCATCCCGAGTAGGAGCTGAAGGATGTACCAACCCAATTCTGCTGCCATGCTCTTAGCTACCCTACCAGGAGGCACCTATGTGTATTCCAACTGGTGTTAAACACTGGTTTAAGTTGCATTATTAAGATAGTAGTGTGGGCCTGGGGAAAACATTTGTGATAATGATTTGGTGGCAGGAAGAGTGGCAGCTGGGATGGAAGTATAGTTTATGATTTTTTTTAAACGCAATTGAAAGTTAGTCTTGATACACAGCACAGTGAGCATGACTCGAGTGAGATTAAAAACATTTGCTTACTTAAAGTCACTGGTATGATTACACTCTTCCTTATCCTGTGATGTTCTTGTGGGAAGTCAGTAAAAGCTTCACCTTCTGTTTGTCAGAGGGAAATGGCAGCTGAATGAATCTAGTGAAGCCAAAACTACAAAGTGAGCCTCCCTGGCTGACCTCTGTTTATGCCCTTGATTTTGGTTTCTTTTTAATGTAATGTGTGTGTATAGAACAAGTGCTGTAAGAGTAAAGGAAATATAACCCTCTGAAACATGCAGAAGCAGTGTACCTGCCTTGAGTCCTGATCAAGAAGCAGAAGCTGCTCCTGTGCCTGATCTATTGGGAAGTATCCTGTCTGGACAGAGCTTTCTCATGATGAGTAGTTCGGATGTGGTTATCAACAGAGATGGCTCACTGACGGCAAAGAAGGCAGGTAAGGGTCTGGCACTTCATAGTGCAGGTAGCCTCTTAGTTTCATCCCTCTCTGCCCTGGTTCTGCAGGCTGCATAGCTTCAAACATAGGCATACTCTTATTGAACATTTGGATATGTAGCATAGATTCAGTAGTTGCCAGCAGTAATTTGTCTAGTAAGATTCTTATGCTCTGAAATAGTGTTACTTCTCTGTGTTTTAATTGCAGAGCTGAGATGTTACTGGATGATTTTGTTTTCATACGTGGTCTTCTTCATTCAGAAGCATTGCACTGTTGTTTCATGCTCTATTTTAAAAAAATAAAAGACTGGACAAAACAGAGATATCTTACTACCCAGTTCTTCTGGCATTTGTCATGCCCTGCTGCTGTGCCTGGGAACTGTACTTCGGTTTGAAAAGCAGTGATAAGGGCCTTGGCAAGAAGTTTCTTTGCAATAGTAGAGTTCTAGAATACCTGCTAGCATCTTGAGCTGTGTCTTCCCTTGGCATGGTATGATTTTGGAAGAATCTCTTCAATTGGAAACTAGAGCTTTATTCTTAAAATAAGTACCTGTAACATCCTCTGTTATTGTCCTTTTTATCGGTCAGTGACTACAGGATAATAAACATGATTCTGGTGATAGGAAACAGAATATTTTATTTCCATACCGTTAATGTTCACCTCAAAGATGCAGTTTTCTGGTATTAAAGCTTGAGCCTCTGATGATAAGAACTATTGGATTGTCTTACTGTGTGGTATGTCTCCAAACCAAAGTGTAATTGAAATAATTAGCTCAGTAATTCTCTTAATGTTTGGGCAAAATATCTAGATGTGTACTGAAAAGCTCATTTGTTTGCTTGTATGCCGTAGCTCCACTTCACAGAAAATCAGTGAATGACTCGAGAGTGGATGATGGTTCAGGACATAACACTCAACTGAGTACAGTGTGCTCAGAGACCACAGCAAGCAGCTCCGTTGCTGGACCTTCTGTTTCCCCATGGCTGAACACTCACACCAGACCCTCTTCCTCAAGCTTGTTTTTATCGCCTTCACCCTCACTAACCAGGATTGAGCCCGCAGCAAACACTGCACAGACTACATCAGAAAAAGCAACTGTAAAATCAGAATATTCAATGACGCCGAGGTCTGTTCAGACACAAAATGTAGGTACCCAGAGCAGGCATGGCTCCAAGTTAGATGAAATGCGCAGGTTTAATGGAAGCTCTAAAAACTTTTCACCCACTGACTCATCTTCAAAGCCTCTGACCTGTAACGTGAGTTCTAGCTCTAAAGCCGTAGCTGTGAGGCAGCCATTAAAACCACCTCCTAAGAGAATTGACATCTTTGACCTTCCCAGGATACCAAAGATTAAAAAGGAAACCAGCAGCAAACAGATGGAACCAGAACCCACAGGAAGCCAAAACTGTGATATCCCCAGCTCCTGTATAACCCAGTTGACTGGCAAAGAGAGCACTAATCAGCCAGGAAAGAGTAGCAGGGTTGAAAGTCAGAAGTCAAATGTCAAGGAATCTCAGCAACAAACGCATACAAGCGGGGTGTCTTTTTCTACCAATACAGGCGTGTATAGCAGTTTATCGCCACTGGGCACTTTGAGGAGCAAAGGCCAAAGCTCTTTTGAGAGTTTTAAAATCAATATTCCTGGAAATGCAGGGCATCCCAGCAGACTGTCTAACCCAGGATTTTGTAATACCTTCCGCCCTGTGGATGATAAAGAGCTACAGAAAGAGAGTCCTTCACTTCTTTTCTCAGTTAAAAAGAAGCAGGTCAAAAGTGAAATATATGATCCCTTTGAGCCAACGGGATCAGACTCAAGTTCAGCAAGCAGCAGTCCTGAAAGGCTTGGCTCAGGGATCCTGCTAACTAATATTACCAGGACTATTTCCATTGAAAATCCAAAAGTTCAAACATTTCAAACTGTCCGTCGTTTCACCTCTTACACGTTAGAAAATATATTCGAATCTGGGGCTGACTCTGACATACCATCTAGTAATACAGTGTCTCATGATGACGTGACAGTAGAAAGCAGGATTGTAGAACAGATCTCTGATACAGAGGAACGAGGCAATATGGATGAGGAAGACTTTCTCAGCAGTCCTTGCACTTCGTCTGCTGTTAAGCAGATTTCTAACACAGAATGTTTAAAGGAGGAAAGCAGAGAAGGCCCTAATGTACTCTTTAATGCTGAGGAATTGATTAGAACTAATGTTAATGTAAAACTAGAACCAGGTAGTCCCTCAAAGAGTGATGAACAGCAGAAAGTCCAAAAGGTAGAACAAACAGACAAGCAATCGCATTCCAGGCCGTGTTCTAACTCCAGCTCCCAAAACAAGAAGAAGGTGAAAAAGAAAAAGTCAGGTGTTAAAGAGTATAAGAGGTCCCGATCAGGATCTAGGGAGAGAGCACGCTCAGGAGACCAAAGCTCCAGGTCTACCTCTTGGTCAGGCGGAGAAGAGCATAGCAAAACACACACATTGAAACCGAAGAGCAAGAGGTCTTCTACTGACCGTTCTAGCAGTCATGAACGATCTAAAAAAAAAAAAATTAAGGATAAAACCAAGGATAAAAAAGCAAAATCTTCTTGGTCTAGGGAGAGAAGGAAATCTCGGTCATGTTCAGGTAGTCCTGGAAGTACTTCTGAGTTTTATGAAAATAGGAAAAAGAGGAGACGATCTCGATCGAGATCGAGACAGAGGGAACGTTCCCGGTCAAATAGCGTTGAGAAGACTAAAAGACGGAAACACAGGAGAGAGAAAAGCTATGAGAGGTATGATAAAGATAGTAGCTTGAGGTCAAGGGACAGAAAGAGATCAAGATCCAGGTCTCGGGAGAGGCGAAAGTGGAGGTCTAGATCTTGGTCTGCATCTCCATCTCGGGAGCGCAAAAGCAGCAAATCAAAGGAAAAAAGGCCACGATCAAGATCACGTTCCAAAGAAAGAAAACGCAGGTCAAAAGAGACCCCTCTTCCTTCTCTACCAGAAAAGGATCAAAAGCCTTCAGTTGAAAATGTGTCCAGGTATCTGGAGCAACCCCATTCCTTCAAACAAGAGGCCAAGGAGGAGCTAGTACTAGAAGAGCTTTCCATAACTATCCAACCAAATGTCAGACTAAAGGAAATGCAGGCTGAGACCCCAGTTCAAGTGAGAGAAGTCCAAGAGACTATAAAGGTAGAGCCCACATGTCAGGAAGTGACCAGTGAAACTGCATTCTCTGTGCCAGAGATCACGAATGTTGGTGTTCCAGTTGGCAATGTGGATTCTTTTGCTGAAACAGAATTAATGACTAGTAGTGATCCAGCAGTGCTTCGTAGCTGTAGCAATACAAACCTTGAGATTACAGTTAAAATAGAAAATACTGCATTATGTCCATCTCTGATGGAACCACCCCCAAAGAAGGAAGTTATCATGCATGCTCCGACTGAGGCTGCACCAATTCAAAGTTCGTCCAAAAGCAAAATAATGGATTGTGTGAAGGAAGTTAAAGAGGAGTGCCTTGTGTCAAATGAGAAAACCAGTAATTTCCATAAGCCTGAACCGGAGGTGGTACATCAGGGTTCTGTGCTGAAATCAAAAGCACCGGTGAAAAGAGTTACCTGGAATCTTCAAGAGGAAGACAGCGGCACGCTGTCTGTGGGAAAGGCTCCAAGTAAGTCTGTCTTTTAGAAAATGAACAGTAGTTGAAGCAGGCTGTATAAGGCCTAGGGTTTTGGTGCCTGGCTATAGCCTTGGTTGTAGTTTAACAGCGCTGTAATCTGAGCTGGGGTGATCCGGTGGTTTCCAATCCTCAGAGGTAGCATCTTGCACTTGTTGAAATCGTGAGGCGAGTTGTGTTGATGAATCAAAAAGGACATGCTGTCAGCACTGCAGCTAGCCAGCAGCAGCTTGTTTGGCTGCAAAGTGTGCATTGCAACCTGATCTCTGGACTGGCAGCCCACGTTCCACCCTTTCTGCAGTTAACTAGGATGGTTGCTTTGCCTTCAGAATTTTACAAATATTTTTTGGAACCGAGGAGCGTGAAAAATTTATGTAATTTGCTCATGTGAGCTCTGCTAAACCAAAGCTGCTAGAAACATTTTGGCTTGAGACTCTATTATGTGTGTTGACAGTTTCTTCTGTGGGTCTCATTGGTCACCCTTATGAAAACCCAGTAAAAAGGAATTGCTCAAGGCGTTGAGAAGTCCTCTATTATTGGAAGCTTTAAAATGTTGATGACTGCTAAATAAAAATCCTTTTATAGCTAGGTTTGCTAGATCCTTTACTTTTTTCTTAATGTAGTTGGCTTTGAATCTATGACCCATTAGATTTATTTTGTTCTTAAATGTGTTTTTTTTTCTTCTCTTGGGGAACCTAGGGATGCCATTTTACAAACTTCAGCGAGCAAAAGAAGGGGCCTGGAAGGCAGAGGACTTGAACCAAACGTTAAATCAGGTGCAGTTAAATGAGCCTCCTCCAACTAATTATATGCTTCCTGAGCCTATGTTTCCTGACCTAGATTTCTCTCAGGTTGGTTCTTATTCTGGCACCCAAGTGTCATGAAAGGCATCCCACTTCATCTGTGCCCTCGTTGTGCAACACTCTTCTCTCATGGCAGAGTTTGCCTTCCTCTGCGTGTGGAATATCTCATATAGCTCATACACCTCAACAATCCTTTAGTCATTTAATCTCTTAGGTGGTCATTACGGCTGAAGAAGCACATTTTCTTCTAGTTGTGCGCTGTACACGCAGCTTCTGTTTTCAGCGGTTACCTGTGGAAAGATATTGCTGTTTGAGAAGCAGAACTTGCAGAAGATAGTGCCATGAGCTTCTCCTTGATTGTAATTGGGCTGTAAAAATTAGCCTGGTGGCGTTGGTCTGTGCCATCAATGTGTGGTGTCCAGCAGTTAAATGAGTGGTGCTAGCTCCTTGTGCACAGAGACCTAGTTGAGGGCTGGGATGTTAGCCTCCTTGATTTAACCTACCAATTATGTGCCTGTTTGGGTAAAAGGTACTCTGAAAGTCCTGATCTGATGCTGTGAAAAAGTACAAGCATTTACAAAATTATCTGTTTCACAGGTGTACGGTCAAAACACACCTTTGATGCCACCTCTGCCCTCAAGCCTTCCCCCCTATGCCCCTGTCAGCCAGCCCACGGTTCAGTTCATAATGCAGGGTAGTCTTCCAGCGCTTGGCTGCGTGGCAGGACGGAGCCTGACTCTGGAGCCGGGCAGCCTGGCTACTGGATCTGAACCGGGAATTCAAGCTCCTTCTGCTGGAAACACAGAAGAAGAGATCAAAGCACCTAAACCTCCAGTGGATAAAATAAAAAACGAGGAAGTGAGTGAATGCTAGCAAGTAGCAAATGCATAACATTAATGGGCTGTTTATTTGAACTTCTAAAGTTTGTGGGGCTTTAACTTTCTCTGCACTGTATTTTCCTAGCCCTTATTGTTACTGCTTTTTTTTTTGGTGACTGACTGTGCTAACCCAGGAGCGGCAGGCAGTTCTTTCTTTGAATTCTTCAGGGATTTACTCCACTTTCTACTGCTTCATCGCAGTAAAACAGAGAGGGATTAAAGATATAAAATACGTTCTTAAATTTCTGAAACTCTTTAGTGAATGTTGAGAAGGGGCTTTCCAGAAGCCAGAATGTCCAATTTTCTCCAACAATTCAGCCTTCTCCATTCCCCTCCGGCTTTGAAGTTAATGTCAGTTCTTGTAACAGTCCCATAGAGAGGCAGGACTGCATCTTGTTGCTTATTAGCACTGAAAATATGGAGGTAGTAGAATACTTGCGAGACTTTACAGTGCTGGTCCCTGCTGCTGAGGGTTGGGTTTTCTGTACAGACTGCCTGCTCTAAGAATAGTGGGTGTTAATGTGAGAGTTTCTTAGCCCATTACTTTCTACCCCAAAAGCAAACAGAAAGATAATTTTCCCATCAAACCTCCATTTTTGAGCAGCAGTTTTTATGAACTTGTTTTGATAGGTTATGTTCTGGTGTCATGTGTAATCCTTAGTTTATAGACAGTTGTCACGATGACTTTAGAGCTCACTGAAGCTTTATATTTGCTGCTGTTGCTGCTTTTAGAATCTGCCCGGGGAGATGGTTGAGTCACCTTCCCCGGAGATGTTTAAGGGACGGGTGGACGAGGCATTGAGGGGCCTGGTGTAGTATTTGATCGGAATGGTTGGACTCGATGATCCGGTGGGTCTTTTCCAACCTGGTGATGCTATGACGCCTTTTGATGGATGTATATTTACTTCAGAGCTGTTTGAAAGGAAGGAGGAGACCAAAATTAATAAGCAGATATTGTCGTCCCTTGCTTAAAACACATTCTGCAAGAGGCAGAATAAATATATGTAAGACAAGAGTTCCTCCTAGCACGAACTGTGGTGGTATTTGTTTCTGCAGTTTACAGTAAAGGAAATCACTTTAAGGCTAGCTCTTACTTGTTTCGCTGAAATTGTGAAGTGAGTATTTTCATTGTTAAAGTATTACTAAGAAAAATAGATTCAGAAACCATTCCCAAGAAAGCACAAGGTAATGAGTTTCTGTTTGCTGTGCAGTACATGAAGAAGCTTCACATGCAGGAAAGGGCTGTGGAAGAAGTGAAACTTGCAATTAAACCTTTTTACCAGAAGAGGGAGATTACAAAGGAGGAGTACAAGAGCATTCTTCGAAAAGCAGTGCAAAAGGTAAGAGGTGAAATGAAGAGGAGGATCTGTGCAGATTGTTAAACTAGTGGGCAGTACTTTGGATTTCATTTGCCAACTTCAACAATTACATGCTGTGAGTGAGTAGAAAAATCTTTGGACTCTGACTCACACTCTACAGTCTTGTGGTGAAACAGTAGTTTCTTTAAGCAGAACTGAGTGGTGCCATTGATGAAAGCTGTCAGACTGTTCGTTTTAGAAGACAGTGTTTTCAGTGGTCCAGAACATTGCTAAGGTTAAGCTGTGAGGTGAAACGTTACATAGAGTTGACCATTCTCTCTCGAGGCACACACTATCTCTTTAATCGCTTCAGCCAGAATCGTCAGGTTGTTGATGGAGTGAGAAAATAGTTGGTGCATTAATTCCTTGAGCACCCATGGTGTCCGTGAACTTTGAAGGAGGGCTTTGCAATTTGGCCAATGTTTACTTTGTCTTAAATTTTATTGCTGACCAGATCATGGCTAAGAAAAAGACCCAAATGGCAGCTAAACGTTGTCTTGCGAGACTAATTAATGCTCTTGTGGTCAAGGCAGTTAAGTAGTGCCCCAGAGAACTGTCTGCTCCGTCTGTGTTCTTTCTTCCACTGAGAAATTCCATCATAAATCAAAATGCCTGAGATAATGGCTGCAATTTCATATCTTCTACATGACCCGTACAAACCTTGTGTGGTTTATAGGAGAGCTGAGCAACACCAAATGCTGCTGAAGTCACTGTGAGCTTTTCTCTGAACACTGATAAGTGGGGTTTTTGTTTGGTTGGGGTTTTTTTTGTATGATTCGTTCTTTCTCTTATGTCTCAAATCAGGCCCTCAAAACCGGCAGATTCTTTTATGATTTTGAGGAAGTGATGCTCAGTTTAAGAATAATGGGAAACCAGCTTCCTTGGTTACCATGTATTGTGTAGAAGTGACTGGATGGAAAAGCCTGTAGTAAAAATTAATAAATCTTTCAGAGATGCTTCTGCATTCAGTGGGTACTCAAGTAGATAAGCCCTGGGCTATTTTTGGAATGCTTGAAGTAAAATATTACTCTTAGCGTTGTTGAATTTTCTGCTTTATTATACCCTGCTCTGAGACTTGAGGACCTATGTAGGAATCAGTTCCCTAGGAAGCTTAGGTCTTCTCTATCACTTTTGTTGCCTGCCCAAACTGCTGTAATACTGTTAACTTACGAAATGCCTTTTCTACTCCCTTGTAGATCTGCCACAGCAAAAGCGGAGAGATCAACCCCATGAAGGTAGCTAATCTGGTGAAGGCATATGTGGAAAAATACAAACATATGAGAAAACATAAGAAATCTGACAGTGAAGATACGCGTGAAGTGGAAAACTGAGAGCAAGCTACAGCCAGCATGGCTTGAACTGAACTTACTCTGGCTGCGAGCACTATGCCAGAGAGAACAATGGGATCTGCAGTTGCATCTTATTGAAAATAAAGGACCGAGAAGCGAGATTATAATAGGAATTATCTGCGGAACCTTCTTTTTGAATTGTTTCCATATGGGAATGAAGTTGGGGTTTTGGATTACCTACAGATGTAGAACTAAATACCAGTCAAATGCCTCAGACCAGCAGAATAATTCGAGGGGAAACACAGAAGAGATTAATGTTTGGGACTCCCGGATTGCTACGGTTTTCAGGGTTACTTTGATCACATTTTTGGGCTGTGCACCTGTCTTGCTAAAAGTTTGAAACTGGACATCACTTTTCATATGCAGTATATTAAGAGCTGTATACTGTTTCCCTTTGTGTTTATTTATCAAAATATGGGTTGTCTTTAGAAACTTCTGATTTAATACTTGAAATGTTGTATTTTTAGCGTGTTTGAGGGTGAGCGAAGCTTTACTCGCTCTTTAATTTGGGGATTGCAGAAATGAGTTCATCTTTATAAAGTGACTTCAGAAACACTGCTCAGGCCGTGGTGTTTATTTACATTCTGTTGGAAGTACCTTGTTAGTGATTGGTCTAATTTCGGAGTGGGAGACTGTGTTGCACTTCTGTAAATAATGCACTGATGGCTGGTTTTGTGTCTGCCTTTCAGGATAAAAAGCAAAACAAAAAGCAAACGTGAGTTTCCAGGAACAAGCTGGAGGGATAAGGTTGAACTGATGTACAAAGCAGAGATGTGATAGAATTTATAAAGTTATTTTGAATGGTTCTAGTCCTATAGCAGTTGTCATTTGTTTCTTACAGCTGCCTCTTGCCCTGGCTGTTCTGTTTAAACCTGCATGCGTGGCTCTTTTGTAAGGAATACTGTGTTTCTAGAAGAGGATGGGAGTTGGATAAATAATTGTTCCTCCTCATCTGTAGGAGGACTGGTTTTTCTATCAAGAAGCAAAGGGGTCCAGCACACATACTGACTTCATCTTGCTTTCTTTAAAAGCAGTCTGCTCCACATGTGCTGCAGAGCGATCTTTTAAGCGATCACCTGAAATACAGTCACTGACAAACAGATTTGAGGGTGCTGAATATGACAGAAAGCATCATTCCCCATCTGATGGTTAAGGGAGAAGACATTTATTAGGGAAGCTGGAGAGAAAATCAGTAAGTTACGACTTGGAAACTGGCTTTACCTTCAGTAGTAACTGAATGTACATGGCCTGTTGGACCAAATGGCAGAATGCATCTCACGTGAAGGTTTTCTTAAGCTGTTAGAGTGCACCTGGAAAATTCTGTCTTCGAGGACAGCCTTGCTGCTTGTCTTCAAAGAGAAAACAGCTAAGCTCCCTGGGATAAGTTTTACAAAACAAACAACTGCAGCTTTTTGGGTTTTTTTTTTTGGGGGGGGTGTTGGTTGGGGGTTTTTGAGCATAGGAAAACCCACAAAGAGCAAGACCTTTAATCCTTGTATTATTATATAAACAAAATAAGCCTGTATGCTAGTATTGTCTGGACTGGCAAAATGCTTCATTCCCATCATTCACAGTTCTACAGAGTGTGAGGACGAGCCCTGAACATTTTGGGAGTTTATCTTCCTTGGCTCTGTTTGTTTCCTGTCTGAAAGTGCAGCCTTGAGGGAGTATGAGGGATTGATAACTTTGGGCTTTCTTTGAAGATTTTGGGACAAAGGCTTGCTAAAACTGTAGAAGAGTAGCTGGTAGAGAAGCTTTAGTTTTAAAGCTAAACTTTTAGCTAGAATATCTACCTAGCCGAAGGGTGTGGGGTTGTAAATGCAAACACCGCAGCTAGATTTCTTGACAGAGTACAGAAACTTGCATGGCACTCTTGGCCTAAGAGTGAGGGAATGTGGTCTAGTTAATGGATACACTGAGGCTGCAGGTTGGACACCTTTGGATACAGCGGAGGAAGAATTTTAGAATAACCTGTCTGCACAAGTGAAAAAGGGTAGGCGGTGTGAAAAACAAAGCTTAATCAAATAATAGAAGCAACTACACTATTGACCAGAAGACAACGTCAGTCTGTTTTGTTCCTCAGGGTGATTCACTGCTTCAAATTCTTGGCTGGCATTATTTGTGAATTAGTCCTTAGAGTACCTTACCACTGCTACCTTTCAGTGACCTCTGCATTTGTCATTGCCTGGAGGAGGCATGAAGCTGTAAACTACACCTTCTGCATGTGCTTCCCCTGAAGTTATGTGAGCAAGAACAGCGGCCATTTCATTCTGTCTACTGTTAACAATAAATCCAGCAAACTGGAAGCTGCACCCAGGAAAGGGCTATGAGAAACACACCTTTTCTGACATTCTAGGAAACAGTTCTTCTAGTATTCTGTGTGTACTATTTGCATGCTTTTTTTTTTTTCTTTCTGGTTGAACCTCTCAGATAGGATGCTGCCATCTGTTTTAAGGGAGTAAATCTTTTTTAATTCAACATCTGCAGCAGTTTGGTAGTAGCATAACCTCTTGTTGGTGTCCTTTCCCTCCTCCCCAACAGTGGTAACACCAAATGCTCCTTTAGCAAAGGCAGGGATGCTACTGTAAGAAGTTAACAAGGGAGCTACTCTGCCACCATATTTTCTTGTAGGTGACCTCCAGAGCTTTTGGGACATACCCATGGCCTTTGTCCCTGGCCAGAGGTGTGTAGATTGGTGGGAGCTGCTTTGAGGATGGATGGAGAAAGAGAGGGTGGGGTTCCAAGGCAGAGCTTAGGGAGGCGGGGAGTGAAATAGAGAAGGAAATGAAAGGACAGAGGCTGAGCAACCGGGAGGATCCAGCTGGTGCCTTGCTGCAGGTCCATGGCCCAGCCCAGAGCCTGTGAGTAGCTGCCTCAGCTCTTTGCTGCTTTGGTTCAGAGCCGTGGTGGGAGCCCTTTGGGTTGTCTCGCTAATGGGGCTAGAGGAGAGACCAGGCATTTGGGAGAGGGTGAAAACTTGCTTTGCTGCTGGGCTTGTCCCAGGTTTAGGTGGTAATGCTGAGAACTGATGATGAGTCGGTCCTGAGCAGGGTGCCTTGCGCAAGGGGCTGCCATGCTAGGCATCCTCTGGTAAGGAAGTGAAACAAGGAAGAGAGTAGCAGATCTGACAATGTTTTGTGCTGGTATCGTGCGATCCCCATTGCCACATCATTCTGGTGCTCTTCTTGTCTAGAAACCTCTGCTCTAAATGCCCTCCTTTTGGGGATGTTCTCAGCCATCCCCAAGTCCCTGTTCTACAGGAGACCGTGTTGTTCCTGTGTTATTCCCCTGGTCTCATGGGGCTGGGAGCATTTTTGTGGGGAACTGGAGCATGCATCTGGACTGGGAGAGAGGATGTGAGAGAGGAAGCATCTGAACTTGATAACCCTGGCCTCAATTCATCTTCCTAGCTGGGTTGAGAGCTGGGGAGTGGGCTGGGCAAGTTATTTGGCAGGCAGCTTTTCTCCTGATGTCAGCCCTGGCCTGCCAGACCACTGCTGGGGTCAGAAACCTGACAGTTTTGGGGTAGATGCATCTGTGGCTGGAGCTCTCACAGTACTTGAGCAAAGCTGTTAACAAGATGCTTGGGCTACAGGGCAGCATCTGGTGACCCCCATTTCTACCCGTGTCTTCAGGCCCAACTAGATCCTTGCATCTTGGCTTTAGTTCCTCTCTCGAGAAGACACAGGAGCTGCTCGAGCAGCAGTTGTGGTTGTGCTGTTCAACCGTGTCCTGTGTTCTCTCTCTGTTTTTGCTTTTTCTTGCGGGCCAAAATGATCCTAAAGTCATGCTCAAGGGAAGATATGGCCTGCAAGCCAAAGGGCGAAAGTCTCTCTTAACCACCTTCCCCGTCTCATGTGTCCAGGTCAGGAGCAGGAGGATGGTTTGCGTGAAGTCGCTCTCTCTACCCAGAGGCTGCGTGTGCTGCCTCCAGCAGTCCTGAGCAACCACACGCTGGAGAGCCTTGACCTCGACAGGAACAAACTCAGGAGCATCAGTGGTATTTCTAAGCTTTGCAATCTGAAGAAGCTGATACTGTCCAAGAATGAGATCGTTGACTTTCCCAATGAAATCCAGAGCCTGATCCGCTTAGAAAAGCTTGAGCTGAATCAGAACCAAATCCGGGTCATCCCAGAGGGGGTTTTCTCCCATCTCCCCAGGCTTAAACACTTGAGGCTGAACAACAATCGTCTCAGTGCCCTCCCCAGGGACCTGGCAGCTTGTCAAGACAGTCTCCAGTACCTCAACATCTCCAACAACCTGTTCCGGACCTTCCCCCAGCCTATCCTGCAGCTGGCACACTTACAGGAGCTCCACATGCAGAATAATGGCCTTCGCCAGCTCCCTAAGGAGCTCTTCCAGGGGCAATCCCTAAAAATGTTCAAGGCCAATGGGAACCCCCTCCGGGAGCCACCCAGTGAAGTGTGTGCTGGTGGCATCCATCAGATCCAGAATTACTTCAACCAGCTTCAACATGGTTTGGGGCAGGAGGACAAGAGGGTCAAGACCATGTTCCTGGGGGCCTCACTGGCTGGGAAGTCCACCATCTGCAAAAGCCTGAAGCAAAGGCAAACCAAGCTGGTGCCCAAGGAAGAACGAACAGTTGGGATAGAGATCAGTGAGTTCCAGATCGAGGACTTCACGTTTCTCTTCTGGGACTTTGCTGGCCAGCTGGAGTATTATATGACTCACCATGTGTTCATCACCCCACAGGCACTTGTCATTCTTGTCATCAATCTCCACATGTAAGTGCTGAGCTGGTTTGGATTCAAAGTGGAGTGGGAGAAGAATAGAGTCTGGGGAAGCTTTCTCTTGTGTGCTCTCACACCATTCCCATTGGACCTGCATGGTCTTCTCACCACTGGAGTAGCTAGCTCTCCCTCTCCTCCTTTTTACAAATCACTCTTTCTTTTAATTAAGCCACTAGATCCGTCACCACCTCACTCAAGTCCTGTTTTGAAGGGTTAGATGAGCATGAACTCCTTATGTGACAACTGATCCCCATCTAAATGGTCTTGCTTTCTGCTTTGGAAATACCTCTATGAGCCCTCCTGTATCTTGTGGTGCTCCCTAAACGTGGAGGGTGCATCAGGCTTGGGCTTTGTGGTACAGAGGGATGTTCCCAACCACAGCCAGGACAGATTCTGCTGCACCCCATAGCTTTAACTGGCTTAGCCTAAGGATGGGAAACTTACAGATTAGGTTGGGCATGGCCCATGACAGCTTAGGAGATCTTAGCTTTTCTCCACTATGTCCATGGGACACCGCAGGGTGCATGGTCAGGCCAGTGCTGGTGGTTGTTGGCTGGAGATCCAGGGGGTTAGATGCGAGTTTGGGATTTTCTTTCTTTCCTTTCCCAGGTACCAAGCTAATGACAAGACTTTCAAGGATCTCGTTGGTTTCTGGATCAATAACCTGTTCATGAGAGTCCCAAACTCAGTGGTGCTTCCCGTGGGAACTCATGTGGACTGCTGCCGGGAGGAGGAGGTGGAGGAGAAGAGGCATAACATCATGGCCAAGATCTCAGCCATGCTGGAAGAGAGAAAAAGCAACCTCACTCATTTCATCACAAACCTGGAAGGCAGCGAGGAGCCCGAGTTTTATGTGGACCAGTGGGAGAGGCTGAAGGAGATGGAGAGTTGCACATTAACCGTAGGGCTGAGATTATTGTGGTCCCTTGCTGTCTGTGGTCACCCCGCTGTTGTCTCTGTCAGCCTGGTGTTCCACTGGTGATGGTGACCTGGTGCTAATGCATCAGGTTGCTCCTGTGCCTGTTCCGCAGGGCTGGGGTAGATGCAGTAACCCCTGGCTGGGACCTCCTGGGTCCTTGTCCCTACCTGGTGATAGGCAGCTCCTCCTGTGGCTTGTAGTAAGTGCCTGGGGAGGACGGTGATGGGGCAGTTACCAGCTCTGGGTGATTTTCTAGAAACTGTTGCAAAACCAAAGTGTGAAGGAAGTGCTGTTTGAAGCTGAGCCAACAGCATGTTCCTTGGTGAACTCCTTGGCATTAGGTCCCTCCTTTATCTTGCAGGCTAAAAGACTTCTCTGGATGTGCTTTTGGTAGGTGCGTGCTTTCTGTCTTCCAGATCTTAAACCTAGTTGCTGTCAACTGCACGGATCACCGTGATATCAAAAAGCTTGAAGCTGTAATTCTGGAGCATGTGAAGAAAGAGGAACTCTTCCCCGAGGTTGTCCGAGTGCTGCCTCCTGTCTACAGGCAGGTGGAAGCTGCCATTGTGGATATCGCACAGAGTGAGGAGATGGCAGACCATGGTGAGTGGTCCATCACCCCCGCCACACCTTCCTGAGAAGATCTACCATCCTGCAGCTGGGACATGATGTCTGGTGCTTGCTGCACCTTCTGGCCTGCTTGTGTGCTGGTGGGGTCACTTCTGAAGACCTTGCAGTGTTATTGCTGGAGCATTAATTCCTCCTACCTAGCTCTATGTTTACAACCATCTGCCCCCAAGGCAGGCACCTGGGGAAAAGCGTAGGAAAAAAGACCAAGTGGGTCTTCACCAGGAGGCTCATCCAACATCTACCAGCTTGTGGCTGGAGGTACCCTGAGCTGGCCACATTGTCTTGTTGGGTTCTTTCCAGTAACACAGTTCTTTCTCTCCCTTGCCCTCTATAAGCAATTAAAAAGTCCTGCAGGAAGGAGGTCCATAGCTTCAATGCTTCTGTGTGGTTTCCAAGCCTGTGTCCTGCTAACTTTATTTAATAATCCCTATAGCTCCCTATCCCCTCCTCCATGTCTACTGTGACTTAGCAGGACAAGAAGGCATCCCTGGCTCCTCACTCATGTACCTAAAGCAGATATGAACACCACCAGCACCTGGTGTTGTCTCTGACTCCCCTGGCCTCTGTAGGATTAGAGAATGAGGAGCAAAGTACTCAATGATCCAGTGGGTCCTTTCCAACCTAGTGATTCTATGATTCTAAATGCTTTTCTTTTGTGTTTTGTTGCCTGTTTTGCTGCATGACTAAACAACAACATGAGGTTTAATTGGCAAACAGGTTTTCTGACTGGAAACAAACCTGCTCTTTCAAACAATGAAAAAGCTCTGTATTAGCCTCATTTTTTCAGATGCTCCATTGAGGTCCTGGCAGGTTGTTGGCACCACTGAGGCAAGACAATACCATGGGAGCTGCGTGGTAGCAGTGGGACAGCGGAGGATGGGCAAAGCATTTTGGGCCACAGCCATGGAGCATTGTGCTGGTCCTGGTGCTTCCCCACGGACAGCATGGGTGATGTTGGGTGCTGCTGGTGTTTGTTGGCTCTCTAAAGCATATGCCTTGGAATGCTGGTCTCCAAGAGGTGTGTGCTGAGCTTCCGTGTCTCCCTCTAGGTATGATGGACCTCCAGTACCTGCTTAGCAAACTCTCCCAGTGTGAGCATCTGGCCAACCTGGGCAAAGAGCTTCTCCAAGACGTCCTGCGGTACCTCCACCGCATTGGGCTTGTTGTGTGGTATGAGGAAATCAAGCACCTGGAAAGCACTGTTTTTCTCCAGCCTACTTTTCTAATAACTATGTTTAAGGTGAGTGTGGAGATCAGGATATTCTTCTTAGCAGAGCGCAAGCTCTGCGCATTTACTGGGTTCCTCTCATTGCTCCCTTTTCTCTCCTCTTCCTGCCAAGCTCCTTGTGAGGTACTGCCTAGTCCAGCAGCTTGAGAGCATCTCTGTGGACACGCTGATTGGGGAACATGCTACCATCAGAGACAGGTCTAACTGGGTGTGGACCTTCAAGTCAAAGGCAATGCTGTGCCACCAGGCCGTGCGTGCCTTGGTGAAGCACCAGCTCTGCTCAGAAGGGATGCGGGATGTCTTTGAGGAAATCATGGGACACAGGCCCCACAGAGGGAGAGGGAAGCTCTTCAGCCTCCTGGAGCACTTTGAGCTCTGCCTGGAGGTGAGGAATGCCAAAGCGCTCAACCCACAGGCCAGTGAGTTTGTGCCTGGAAAGCCATGGGAGACAACACGGGGCAAAGGCGAGACCTGGTACTTGTTCCCAACCTATCTGAACCAGACCGAAGAGGTCTCTGAGGTGTGGGGAGGAGATCACCCTGAGGACCTCCACATCCGTGCCTACTTCTCACCTGAAATACCAGAGGGTTTCTTTCAGAGGTAAGTGGTGGTTTCCAGCCCTTGATGAATTAGCATGTTCAGGGTTTGCTCAGCGCACCACCTGTCAGCAAACCTTTAGCTGTTGAGATCGTATCAGCTGAGACCTGAGGCCAGCACTCAGGAGACCAGGGTGGCTTTTCAGCTCTTCCACAGATGTATGATGCCCTAGATGAACCATTTTGATGTTTGCTGCGCCAACGTAAGTAAGGACCACGCTCCCCCTGGTTACTTTTCATCCAAGGTGTTTTTTGGCTAGTCTGTGCCCATCCAGGCAGTCAGAGGTCTCCCAGTCCTACCTGAGGATGATCAAGTTTTGATAGGTGCTGGGACTGTTCCAGTTTCTGGAAGGTCTCCTGTCCTTGTGTTGGTGTTTGCCTTTGTTTCTGCTGAAACTGGGTTCATATTTTCAAGTCCACCTGGTGCCATGCTTTGTCCCAGTGTTAGAGATAAGCAGGGAGGAGGTGGTGAAAGCCACGGACAATCTTCTTGCAGGTTCCTGGTGAAAGCTTGCTCCTTTTGCTCCACATACTGGGTGGCCAAGGCAACCTGCCTGCTCATATGTAATGGCAAACCTCTGCTAATCAAAGAGAATAACCAGAGGGCCTACAGCTACCTGGAACTCCGATGCAGAAAGCCAGCAGGAAGGACAGGTAAGGATGCCTGATCCTTATTTCCTAACTCCCAATCACATGTCTCTCCTTAGCTCCACCCCTCCACCACCTCCTTCCCTCTGGGCAGTGTGTCCCACAAGCCTCTGCCACACATCCAAGTCTGGCCAAGGTCCACCAGCAGTTCAATTAAAGATTTTCCCTTTCTCCATGCAATCTGGTCAGGATTCCTCTCAAGGTGTCACATGGAAGTGGCAAGTCAAGTTTTCAGTCTTCTCATGGAGAGAATGTGTCATCCTTACCCATAATATCCCAGCAGAGTACAGTCTCAAGCTGGGTCTCCAAGGGATAAGCAAAAGGGCCATATGAGCTGGGGAGCTCTTCCAACATATCTTTTAAATTCCCCTTGAATGCTGATTGGCCTTGGTTAACTTGAGAAACGGAGCTGGTCCAACTGTTCTGTCTACGGTCTGGCAGGCAGGAAGCAGTGCCTGCATCACCACAGCATCTCCTGGGCTGCTGTGGTTGGATGGCTGTAAGAAGTGAGACATTTTCCTTTTACCTGGAAGATTTCCAGTTTGCCTGGGACCTCCTCATGGCAGTCGTGTTCATCATTCAGAAGCTTGCTGAGGAGTGGCCGGGGCTGCACATGTGTGTGAAGACGCCCTGTCGAACGGCTGGCTGTCCCGCAGAGCTCATCTGGCCGGACACAGATGGCACAAATGCCATGTACGTATGCCCTGCACCTCTCCAAGCTGACAATGCTGATGGGCCTGGTCAGCTTCTAAAAGCCATGTGAAATTAGTTACAAAACTTCATGGGCGCTACACTGCCCTTCTGACCATAGCAGCTTGTGTCCTACGTAGCGTTAGCATTCACATATATGAGAAATTAAAGCATAGAAAGAAATCTGAAAACATTGAGAGGCTGGGGCTCAGGCACATAATGGCCATTCTGGTCAGGTGACCATATCTCCTGCTTTGTGAAGAGTTGAAGGTGTTTAGGGACCTGGGAAGACAGCAGTTGTCCCACCAATGGCAGGACCTCGGGATATAGAGAGGGAGGCCTCTTGCATCAGCTTGGCACCATCTTCCACGGGAAGTGCTGAGAGCAGCTTCTGCTCTTTTTTCTTCATTGGGCTTTTTCCTCCACAGGACAAAGGAAGACATTAAGACCTGTGGGACGTGCGGGCACCGCTTTGGTACAGAGCTGCTCCTGCCCAAAGGTGAGCCAAACGGTGCTGGGTTTGTTCTGTGCTGCAACAGTGCTTGGCTGGGAGGAGAGCTGGGGTGCTGATGGTGTCCCCCTACTCCCACAGTGCCCAGGCAGCTAGAGGAGCCCCCGGCACAGCCCTCTGCTCACTATTATGTGACAAGCTATGGGACTGCCACCTTTGGGCCCAGCAACATCCATATCAACCGTCAGGTAAGGGTAGCACCTCCCCTTGCCCAGCATCCAACACTGCTGGCCAGGCTCATCCTCTCCCCTTGCTCCTGAAATGAGGGGTTGAAGCTGCTTCCAGCCAGTGGAAGGGACACCCAATCTTCAGGCAGCACTCTGGTTACCATGCTCCTCCCTGAGATACCACAACCTCTGCACCTGAGAGCTGAGCTCTGAGTGCTTAAGTGTTGTAATCACCGCCTTATTTTTCCAGAGCATCTCAAGTGAGTAATTCTGGGTCAATGGGAAGGCATCCACTGAAGAAAGAATTATTTTTCTTTAGCCAAACCCAAGCTGTCCTCAACAGGCTTTGTTTGCAACTCATGTTTGCCTTAATGCATGGAAATAAATGCACCCCTTTCTGCGTGGGAAGTCACTTCTTTTACACAAATGTAAGGGGGAGGAGGTGCTGACGAGTGCTCCGGTACAAGCCTGCTGCCATGGCTTTGGGGGATGGAGGGGGTGAGAGTGTATGGAGGTCTCAGACTGATAGTGGGGGCAGATGGCTGGGTAACATCAGCATGCATGAAGCACTTTTCTCTACACATATATTTAAACTTAGAACACTTAAGAAAATAAATCTATAAATGATTACATTCCACAAAAACACAAGTTAGCAGCTGATGCAAGGAAGAAGCAATTTGTTAGCTCCAGGACCGGCTGGTGAAGCTCTCCTTGGGGTGGGGAGGAGTGGAGGAGGAAAGCTCTGCACTGTAGTCAACCTGCCACTGTGTTACTGGAGGGATGCTGGTTTATAATGGCCCTCAGTGGTCCCTCGCTCGCTGGTGCCTGTCCTCCGGGCCAAAGGGAGCAGGTCTGGGGGGGATCAGTCTGTCTGCATGTTGTACTGCTCAATGAGTTCGAAGAGGCTGAATGAGTCAGAGAGCTGCAGGCTGATGGTGCCGCTGTCGAGGGAGGAGGCTCCCTCCCGCAGCACCTTCTCATAACAGTACTCGCAGAACTTGGGCACCAGCTGCGGCAGCAAATCAGCAAGGTTAGGGGCAGGGTTAGGGGTAGCTGCCTGATGTGGCTGCAATGCCCTGCACAGCCCTGTCCTCCTGGAGTGGAGGAAAGAGGTGTGTGTGGCACTCTATCCCCTCAAACCTCGGAGGTCCCCATCCCTCGGCAGCTGCCTCCCACCCCATCCTGCCCAGCCCCCAAGCTGCCCCCCAGGCAGCTGCCCCCTGTTTAGGGTAGCCCTCCCTGCACTCATGGTCCCCCCACACTTCCCTCCCCAGACAGTTGCCCCCCATATTTCCCCTGCTCCCCAAGGTTTCTTTCCCTGGGCACACCCCCCGCCATGCTCCCCTCCCTAAGGGTCCTGCTCCTTGGCCATCCTGGTCTCCCCTATCACTCAGTTCTCTTATCTCTCACAGCCCCCAAAGCTCCTCAAGTTTCCAGATCCTCATCTGCTCTGGACCCCAAGGGTCTCCCTCCTCAGGCACCCACTCATCAACCTTGGCCCCTGAGGGTTCCACTCCCTGGCCCCCAAGAAACTCCTGTCTCCCTTGGCCCCCCGAGGGTCCTCCTCCTCCCCAGGCATCCAGACCTCCATCTCTCTCAACCCCCAGGGCACCCCTCCTTGGTCACCCAGAGCCCCACCTCCTCCGGCCCCCCAAGTCTCCCCCTGCCCTGGGCAGTAGTGGTGAGTGTTGGCCTCTGCACCTTGACCAGAACGAGCTTGGATTCCTTGGGCTTGTGCTTGGAGAGGGACTGCCCGAAGCAGAGGTAGATTGTGAAGTCAGGCGACCGTTTCCTTTGGCCACTGCAGAAGTCCCTCAGCTCTGCAAGGGGAGACAGGGCTCAGTTTTAGCGTGAGCCTAGGGGACACCACAAGGCTGGGAGGCTTCAGATGCTTGCAACATCCTGGACTTGGCTCTCACAAGCCCCAAAACCAGGATGCGGTATGGAGAGGGGATGACATGGGATGCCCCCACTCCATAACGGTACACCCCTGCCCACCTGTGAAAAACTCATTGAAGTCAAAGATGGGGGTTTCCTGGTCCCGGCAGAGCAGGTTGGGTGGTGGGTCTCCAACGCCCTCAAGCTGCTGGGACAGGGCCCAGAAGACCTTGCACTTCTTCAGGCGGGTGGCAAAAAGCTTGCAGCCACGTTGTTCCAGCTGCAGCCCTGCGCTGCACAGCAGCTCCTCGGTGAAACGCCGCTGCTTGCCATCAGCCAGCTCAGCGGGGCTGGGGAAACGCACCAGCCGCCCGGGACGCAGGGCCACGGCCGGGTCAGAGGTCTGGTACACCAGCAGGCACTGGCTGCCCCTCACCACCTCCTGGTGGAAGAGTTTCCCTCGGTAGTAGATGCTGATGTCCAGGATTGGAACGATGCCATCTGTACAGGGCAGTAACCAGCAGCGACATCACCCAACTCCCTCCCCAGGCATTAATAACAATTATAGATAATATTTAAATAATATTTATGCTTATATATATACGTATATATACTTATTTATTATTATACTTATTTATACTTATACATTTATATACAATTATATATCGTATTTATTGCTAACAATTATAGACATTAATAATTCTCACCTGTGTTATCCTCTGGTGGCTGTGGTGGTGGCACAGGGCTGGTGGTGGGGGCGGAGAGCATTGCCTCCCCTGGGGACGACATGGGAACTGTGGCCTCTGGTGGGTGGCACAGTGCTGGCATGGCCCCTGTGGCAGGAGAGGGGTAACATCAACATTGTGATTTGGGGTGCACTGGGTGGGAATCACTTTGGCATGGGATGCACGTGGCAGCACCCTCACCTCTTCCCACTCTGCCAGAGCTTTGCCACGGCCAGGGCTGGATCCTGCCCCACAGCACCCACCTTTCTCCTCCATCAGCATGGGGTCCAGGTGGCTGTAGGCACCCAACAGGGGCTGCTCCACCGTGGGCAACCATTGCTGAATCGCTGGCAGGGGAAGGCAGTCGTTTTGGATGAGATCTGGGTGAGGCTGGAGCAGGGTGTTTTGGTGGGGGATGTCCCCTGCAGAGAAATCACCAGTGGGAAGGAGCTGGGATCATCCACTCATGGGTCACCTACCCTTCACCCTGCGAGTGGAACCATTCTTACCTGCAGGCACCCAGGATGGGGTTGGTGGCCCTAGGTCATGGCTGGAGATGTTGCACAGCTGCAGCACCTGCTGCAATATCTCCATGTCCTCCAGCACTGGGGATTGTGTGGGGTCGGTGCTGCCTGAGTAGGGGCACAGTGGGTGGGAGGCCTCACAACCCCAAAACCAGCCCCCGCTGAGCCTATTGGGGTAGCACCCCCAAAAAGCCGGGGGACTAGTGCCTACCTGCAAGGGTAATTTCTGAGGGTACATCTTCGGGGTTGACTTCCAGCTGGAAAGGGAAGCACGATGAGGTCTTACCAATGTGGATGGGAGGCACTCAGCCTCCCCCACATTTCAGCTGGGTGCTGGGCCCCAGCTCAGGAGCAGCCCAAGGACATTGGAGTGCAATACCCAAGCAGTGGTAGTGGGCACTACCCCACAGTGGTGCAGCTGCTGCTGGTCCACTGCAGGGTCAGGGCTGCTGAAATCTTCCTCCTCCCCATGCCAGAGGACAGCTGGAACGTGAGTGGCGTAAGCAAGACACCCTGAGATCACTCACCTCATGTCCAACACAGCCTTTTATGAGGGCGTGATCACCTGAAACAATGGTGAAGACCTTGTGTGGGTCGTCACCAGCCTTGGAGTTGTCCTCTAGCAGCTTAAACATGCCAGTACTTGTCAGGGCGCCACGGAAGTTGGTCTTCCATTTGGCTGGGTCCTCAGGGCACCCCTCATACCGCCCACTTGCCTCTGCCCAGGCCTAGGGGAAACAGGAAGAATGAGCCTGAGGATCATGGCTCCACAAGCACGAAGGTTTCAGGGATGCCTGGTCTACCCAATTCCCACATCCCACCCACCTTGAAGACTGAGCTCATTGCTGGCCAGCTCCCGTCCCACCCACCCTGAAGACCTCAAGGTCTGTGCTGGTGCCCTCAGCTCACCCACCTTGAAGACCTCGAGGTCTGTGCTGGTGCCCTCAGCTCACCCACCTTGAAGACCTCCAGGATGCTGCTGGTGCTCCCATCCCACCCACCTGGAAGACCTCAAGCTCACCCCTTGCCAGCTCCCATTCCACCCACCTTGAAGACCTTAAGCTCACCCCATGCCAGCTCCCATCTCACCCACCCTGAACACCTCAAGGTCTGCCCTGGTGTCCCCACCTCACCCACCCTGAAGACCTCGAGGTCTGTGCTGGTGCCCTCAGCTCACCCACCTTGAAGACCTCCAGGATGCTGCTGGTGCTCCCATCCCACCCACCTGGAAGACCTCAAGCTCACCCCTTGCCAGCTCCCATTCCACCCACCTTGAAGACCTTAAGCTCACCCCATGCCAGCTCCCATCTCACCCACCCTGAACACCTCAAGGTCTGCCCTGGTGTCCCCACCTCACCCACCCTGAAGACCTCGAGGTCTGCACCGATTCCCCCGCCTCACCCACCCTCAAGATCTCAAGGTCTGTGCTGGTTCCTGCATCTCACCCACCCTGAAGACCTCAAGGTCTGCCCTGGTGCCCCATCTCACCCACCTCAAATACCTCAAGGTCTGCCCTGGTGTCCCTACCTCACCCACCTCGAACACCTCACGGCCTGTGCTGGTTCCCCCCCGCCGACACTCACCCTGAACACCTCGAGGTCGGCGCTGGTGAGGTCCCTCCTGGCGTTGTGCTTCCAGGGGACGCGGAAGGCTCGCCCGGGCTGGGTCCATCGCAGCCCGCGGAACCTCCCGCTGTCGACGGCGCTCAGCAGCCACGGCGCGAACCGCTGCTTCGGGGCGTCCCTGGGGGGCGGCTGGTTACGGCGGGGCCCCGGGGTCCCGGGGGGGTCCCGCTGGGTCCCGTTAGGTACCACCGGGTCCCGGGGTCGCTTACCCCTGGCCGTGCGGCGCCTCCATGGCGCGGGGCGGGCGGGGCCGCGGAGCTCCCAGCGGGTTCCTGGAACCCGCGTCACGTCCCGAAAGAGAAAGCGCGTCCCTGGGCGCCCCGGAGCCTCGCGCCGAGGCTCCGCCCGCCCTCCCGCTCGGTAGTCGCTGGGGCGGCTTCTCTGGGCGTTCCGTGCGGGCCCCGCTCCGCCCGCGGCTACAGCGCGGCCCGGGGGGAAGAACGGGGCGAGGCCGGGGGGACAGAGCCCTGTCCGCGCCGGGGGGCCGAACCTCCGGCCCTGGGCGCCCCTCTGGGCCCTCGCTACGAGGAGGGCGTTGAGGTGCTGGTGAAGGGGTTGGAGAACAGGCCTTACGAGGGGCGGCTGACAGAGCTGGGGTTGTTTAGCCTGGAGAAGAGGAGGCTGAGGGGAGACCTCATTGCTCTCTATAACTACCTGAAAGGAGGTTCACAGAATCACCAGGTTGGAAAAGACCCACCGGATCATCGAGTCCAACCATTCCTATCAAACACTAAACCATGCCCCTCAGCGCCTCATCCACCTGTCTTTTAAACACCTCCAGGGAAGGTGACTCAACCACCTCCCTGGGCAGCCTCTGCCAGTGCCCAATGACCCTTTCTGTGAAAAATTTTTTCCTAATGTCCAGCCTAAATCTCCCCTGGCGGAGCTTGAGGCCATTCCCTCTTGTCCTGTCCCCTGTCACTTGGGAGAAGAGGCCAGCACCCTCCTCTCTACAACCTCCTTTCAGGTAGTTGTAGAGAGCAATGAGGTCACCCCTCAGCCTCCTCTTCTCCAGGCTAAACAACCCCAGCTCTCTCAGCCGTTCCTCATAAGGCCTGTTCTCCAGCCCCTTCACCAGCTTTGTTGCTCTTCTCTGGACTTGCTCCAGAGCCTCAACATCCTTCTTGTGGTGAGGGGCCCTGAACTGAACACAGGATTCAAGGAGCGGTCTCACCAGTGCCAAGTACAGAGGGAGAATAACCTCCCTGGACCTGCTGGTCACGCCGTTTCTGATACAAGCCAAGATGCCATTGGCCTTCTTGGCCACCTGGGCACACTGCTGGCTCATGTTCAGTCACTGTCAACCAACACCCCCAGGTCCCTCTCCTCCAGGCAGCTTTCTAGCCAGACCTCTCCTAGTCTGTAGCACTGCACAGGGTTGTTGTGCCACAAGTGCGGGACCCGGCATTTGGCCTTGTTAAACCTCATGCCATTGGTCTCAGCCCAGCAGTCCAGCCTGTTCAGATCCCTTTGCAGAGCCTCCTTACCCTCCAGCAGATCGACACTTCCACCCAGCTTAGTGTCGTCTGCATACTTGCTGAGGGTGCACTCAATGCCTTCATCCAGGTCATTGATAAAGACATTGAACAGGGCTGGACCCAGCACTGAGCCCTGGGGAACCCCACTTGTAACTGGCCTCCAGCTGGATTTCACACCATTTCCCACCACTCTCTGGGCCCGGCCAGCCAACCAGTTTTCCACCCAGGAGAGTTTGTGCCTGTCCAGGCCAGAGGCTGACAGTTTCCAAAGCAGAATGCTGTGAGAAACTGTGTCAAAGGCTTTAATAGCTGTGGAGAGGAGGGAGCTGGCCTCTTCTCCCAAGTGACAGGACAAGGGGGAATGGCCTCAAGCTGCGCCAAGGGAGGTTCAGATTGGACATGAGGAAAAAATTCTTCACCGAAAGGGTCATGGGGCATCGGTGCGGTGGAGTCTCTGTCCTTAGAGGTATTTAAAGGATGGCGGATGAGGTACTTAAAGCTATGGTTTAGTGGCAGATGGTTATGGTTGGACTTGGTGATCTCAGAGGTCACAGAATCACAAGGTTGGAAAAAAGACCCACAGGATCATTGAGTCCAACCATTCCTATCAATCACTAAACCATGCCCCTCAGCACCTCATCCACCCATCTTTTAAACACCTCCAGGGACTGGAGGCCATTTGAGCTCTGTGGGGAGCAGTAAAACAAACCAAAAATCCCTGGGATTGCAGGAGTTTCACACATTTATTACCCAAGGACTAGAGTGGTCATCAGGGCTGAAGCACGGGGTTTTGGCATCTTTCCCTCCACAGCTCTTGTTTTTGAGGCAACTTCCTCTTCTTTCCAGGAACTTCTCCCTGCCCTTCAGTAGGGCCTCCTGTACAGTTTTCCAGGGCATTGCCTTTTGTTTTCCAGGAAACTTCCCCCTTCCTTCCCGGAACTTCTCCCTACTCTTTAGTAGGGCCTCCTGTACAGTTTTCCAGGAAATTCTTTCCTTCCTTCCCAAGAATTCCCCTATCATTTCCCAGGAAATTTCCTTGGTGCCCTCTTAAAGTCCTCCATTACTTTCTAGAAATTTTCTCTCTGCTTAGAGGCCTTCTATTGCTTTCTAGGAAATTTCCCCATGGAAAGCAAGAATTTTTTTCCCCTGAGAAATCTCATTCTTCCCATGCAGGAAATTCCATTTTGATTTCCAGCAGTTCTTCCCTTGGTTTCTGGGAAATTTCCCCTCTAGGAAATATCAGTGTTGCTTTCTTAAAAAATGTCACTTTTGCTTTTCAGGAATTCCCTGGGAGTTGAGGAATTTTCCTCCTTCGATTTCTAGGCTATCCCCCCCCGACCATGGCCTTCCAGGAAGTTGCCCTATTGCTTTCTACAAATTTCCAGAGTATTTCCCTTTTTGCTTTTGAGGCATTCCCTCAGTGCTCTCAAGGATATTTTACTGTAGCTGTCTAGGATGGTTTCCCTTTGTTTTTCAGGAATTCCACTATTGGTTTGCAGGAAATTTCCCTTTTGCTTTGCATGAATTTCCCCCCAGGGCTTCAGGAACATTCCTCGTTGTGTTCCAGAACATTGCACCAGCCTAAACCAACACACCTGCTTGAACTCATGACAGGGGCATATGGCACCTCCACAAAAAGGTATTTAAGAGCAGTAAATACCACAAAACTCAAACAAACAGGACCTACAAGATCCAGAATCAGGGCAGGAACAAGGGACAGGGCTGACATGGGACAATGTATGACTGGAAAGAGCCTGGGGTTAGTGGAGGACCTTATACCAGAGTCTTGTGCTGGCTGCTTGCTTGTCCCTTGCCCTGGGACAAATGACACCCACAGAGAAGGGAAGAGGTGTGCTTCTCTAAGTGTATTTATTTACTTTTATTCCTCAATACTGCAATCAATACTTAAGAGTTTCTGTTACTTAAGTTTATGGCAATTCTTCCATTTTAAAGTCTTATTTTTTGGGGGCAGTGGCAGCCTGGCTGCCTGGAGGGCTCCTACAGTCCCCACCTCCTACCACCTATTGATTCAGGGATATGTCCCAACAGGGACCCTTCAGGTCACCAGCTCCAACATGGTGGTAGAGGAGCTAGAGATTGCAGGAGGAAAAGTTGGTCCTTCAAACCTAACCTCATGCTATAAATACACCCCACCCCTGCAGCCACAAGTCACCCAGGTTCAGGGGGCAATCCTTGCAGGCAAAAGGGCAAGCAGGAACCCAAAGAGTTTTATTGGCAAGGTTTCTTTTGGGGGCCCACGTTGTAAGTCATAAAGCATCAAGGAATGGGGCACCTTGGGAAAAAAATAAAATTTAAAAAAAAAAAATCTCTCTTTTAATCCATTCAAAGGAAATCCAGAGCAAGATCCACATCACAGCACTACACACAGTACAGACATCTACCATCAGCTTTGCACAGATTCCTTTGCAGATACACAGAGAAGCCATAAGAAAAATAAAGAAAATTATTCACATATGCAAAGTGACAAAAACAAAAGCCACAGAACAACTTTTTTGAAGAGAAGAAGGAAGCATCAAGGAAGAAGGCCCTCAATATACAGGTTCTGCAAAAAGCTAACTCAAGAATGTTGAAACAGAGGTGGTTTTCTTTTAAACACTAAAACCAGTTGGTTTTTTTTTTTAATTAAGTTAAATATGCTTAAACACAAACACCAAGCAACTGCCTGGACAACAAAGTGAAAAGGAGGAATAAAAAGTGAATTCAACCAGTTTAATTTAAACACCAAAGTTGGGAGGATTGCATCAAATGGAATAAATAATGGAGAGAATCAAGCTCGGGTGGTTGATCTCACACTTCACATCACTTAAACTAGAATTAATCACATAGCCCAGGAGAGTACTGAATGAGGAAGTCCTCTGACGAGCGATGTTAGCTGGAGCAGCACCTCTTTGACAAAGCAGGTTGTAGGTACGGATGTGCCCCCTGCCACTCAACAATGAACCCAACCCCGGACACGAGCCGGATGACAAGGTTTTGTGATCCAAAGGACTCGGTCCCATAGTCACCTACACTCAAACAGCTCCTCGCTCAGGGTGAGGAAAACCTCCGCCTCTTCAACACTAGCTGGCTCCAAACACACCAAAGTCAAACACCAAAGTACAACCAGAACTTGTGTTTTCACTTTGCAAGGTGAGCACACAGGCATGGTATTTTTAGCATAGCTCCCCAAGGCTGGGCACCGCAGAAGCAGAGCAGGTGCCTCCTTTCATACACCTGGGGCCAGGCTGGTAGGGAAAAAAAAAAAAAAAAATCAGCTAATCTACACTTGCAGCCACTGCTTTTTCACCCCAGGAATGGGCAGACTTAAGGAATGTAAGTGGTTTCTTGCTGTTTGGTTTTCCCTTCCCACAACCCCCACATTAAAAAAAAACAACAAAAACAAACAAACAAAAAAACCCCTCACCCATAACAAAAATAAATTGATCCCAAGTCCGTCTCCCTCCTCTGCCTGTAGCCAAGCAGTGAAGTGGCTTCAGAAATTTGTGTGATCCCACAGATATATTCTCTACAGAGCAGACGTCTCATCTCTGCACCTCACCCAGATGTGCCCATGACACCTAGTTAGGAGGGACAACCCCTGGCTTTAAAACAAAAATAATTTAAAAAAAATCAATATTAATGAGCCCCTTTCCCTTCCTTTGACCTTCAGGAAGTTCCTCTAAGTGCAGCTCATTTTTGAGAAAGGGAGAAGGGAAGTGTGAGGACTTCTAGGCCAAGGAACTTGCCAGATCCAGCAGCCCCATTGCTGTGCCTCCAGTGGTGATGGATGAGCCCCCTTTGTACAGTGCCTGCTCTTGACCAGGAGCAAGCAGAGCCAAGGAGGGGCAAGAGGACACACCTGCCCCACCAGTTCCACCTCAGATAGCTGGCAACTCCAGGAAGAAAGAGAAGGACTAAGGTGGATGAGGGTCTTTCCCATCCTTCTTCCTCCCAAGGCTGGGAGGAGACTTCTGGGTCTGCAAGCCCAGTCTGTGCTTACCAGTGTCCTTAAGAACGACAATTTAAAAAATGAAAAAAAAAAAAGGGAAAGGGGAAAAAAAATATGCATAATTGGGTTTGGCCATGGAAGGAGCGGGAAGGGGCAGGTTCCAGACAGAGACAGAAAACGGACTCTCTCCCTCCCTGTGTTTCCTTGTCTGGACACCATATCCCCCCAGCGCCCCTGCGTGAACCCTTTGTGCTGTTGCTCTGACATCAACTGACACGGATGATGAACACGAGGATGAATTCAGCACTGCAGAGGGCAGGAGGGCGCACTGGGGCTAGGCCCGGTGCTTGGGGAGCATGTCCAGCAGGAACTCTGCGATGCCGATGAAGTAGACAACTTGTGCAATGCCGAAGAGAGGAGCAATGACCAGGGCTCGGCAGTACGCCCCTTTCAGGAAGGCCATGGGTCCTTCCTTCTGCCAGATCTTCCTGGAGAGAAAAGGCACAGACAGGTAAGTGTCCATCTCACCCCTCTACCATGCCAGGAGAGCCTCTGGCCATGCCTTGGCTTTCTGCCTCCCTCCAGAGACTAAACCCAAGCAAGCGCTGTCACCTGGCACTGCCTCCACAGCAGACCATCACTATGTCCCACGTGAATTCCCCATCCCTATGTCTGGCCAAGAGCAGGAGCATCTGCCCGGGTCTGGGTATACAGCTAAGACAATCCCGTGCCTGCATCAAGACGTTCCCCTGTTCAAAAGCTGGGGCCATCTCCACCCTCAGTACGGCAGGCAGCCAGATGGCAAGGGGCTCTGACTACAACAGCAATACAGAAGCAGAGCAGTAGTGTTTTGAAACTTCTGCATGTTTTGAAGCAGCCAGAGTATAGTTTAGAGGACAGTACAGCCAGAGACAGCCCACTCGGAGGGCGCTCTTGAAGCTGCTGTTCAGAACAGTCCTGTCAGGAATATGAGACAATCCCGCAGGATTTTCAGACAACTGGGCCTTCAGAGAGACAACCACGGCATTGCCTCCGTTTGCAGAAACAAAAGCTCAGTGCTACAACTGTTAGGATTTGGATGAAACATTTGAACACAAATGCTACATTTACTTTGCTCAAAATAGGAAGAAGTTCTCTTTCATATACCTATATATATGAACAGTATATATCTGGTCATATATCTATGTATCTATCCATATAGATAGATAGATAGATAAAAGCTCAGGTTTGGAGAGAACTTAAAACAGAGAAGCTGCTGGTTAGGTCTAGAAACTCCAATGACTGCCTGGCAGTAGGCACCAGCAGATGCTGTGCATCGGTGTGGTGTCCTGCTTCAGGAGAAGCCTTACTTAGTGCAGTCCAGGATTCCTGAGTAGCTGTCCTCATTCACTCCTCTCTGCAAGGACTGCAGCCGCGTTTTGATCACTGGGGAGAAAGAGAGAAGAGAGGCAGTGGTGAACACTGGGAATGCAGCATGCTCTTCAGCAGGCAAAAGCCATCCTGAGAGTAACGCCTTTAAAACACAGTCAAAAAGAGACGATCAAGAACACAGACCATTTTCATATGCTTATGAGCAACACAGGTGAAAACAAACCTATTCCTTTAAAAACGGACAAAAGAAAAACACAGCCACCCAAAACCCAACTCACACCCATCACTGTGACCAAGGTTCCCAAGGCTGATTTAAGCTTTAAACACTTCCAAATTTAGATATATTTTTGCAGTGGGAACTGATTTTCAAATACTCATCTCCTTCTGGAAGAAGTATTCAAAATATATATATATATCTATATATATCTTAGAGAGTGAGGGAACATTGGGAAAAGAGCAGTTACTTTCTAGTGTTTTTCACAACAGAGAAACCAGGGTGGTGTTTAAGGCAGATGTTGTGGAGTAGGAGAAAAGACCACAGAGCTGAGGCTCCCCTAGGTTGTCCATGACTATATGCATGTAAATAGTCTGCATGCTATCACTCCACATGAAAATGTGCCTTTCCAGGGGCACGTTTGCAGCCATTCACACAAAGAATGACTGAAATGAATTACACCCTCTTCCTGACTTACCTTGCGAGTACTATAAACCTCTGTGTAAAAGCTGCAGTCAAAGGTATAGCTAAACTGAAGGAAACCATCTGAACTGGAGGCAGTTCAGACAGCAGAGCTCCCCTCCTGTACCTCCCTGTGCACTTAATGCCGTGAGGAGGCTGGCGTGGTCCCCCTCCTCGCCTAGCCCACTCGGGGGCCTCTGACTCCTGTAGCTTGGTGCCAGGCCAAAATCACAGGCTACTTGGGACTCACCATCACAGGGATTGACAGCCACCGCAGCCGTGCTGCCAGCCACACATCCAGAGAGGAAGGACACGTAGAACGGAGCCTTGACATTGGGGTCTTTCTGTCCCAGCTTGTTTAGGTTTGCAAACAACGGGAAATAAACAATGGAGAATGGAACATCCCTGCAGCAGGAAGGGAAGAAAGGAGAACAAGGATGTAAAGTCAAAGCAGCACACCAACAAAATAAGCATCCAAGGAAGGGCTACAAGCATCACACTTTGTCTGCACGGTCACGAGTGCAACACAGACATCCCAGCTCTGCGACTGCAATGCAGACAGGAGCTGAAGCTCAGCAGGGGCAAATCTGACCACACAACGGACAACAGGCCCATGGGAGGCATGCAGCCCTGCAGAGTCAACAGCCTCACTTTGACTTCTCCACTCAAATTGAACACCCCAGCACATTCAGAAGTCAATTGCTTTGTCCACTTTTCTTAATTACAAGAGGTTCACATCCTCTTCCTCATCCCACTGGGCACTGCTTTATCTCTGCCTTTGTTAAAGCAAGAGGAGAGTCACTCTGTGAAAGCCCAGTTAAAGCATCAGAGTGGGCACCAGTCCTGGTACCCAACATGCTCCATGGGCCAGAACCCGCTTCACATTCTGAAGATAGAGGCTGACAGTTCTGTTTTGCCAGCTCACAAGGACTTCTCTACAGTGTTAAAATATGGACCATTTGGGAGACAAAAGCCTTCCACAGAAAGCAGCAGAACAAAATCCTCCAGGAATAAAAAGGCAGTCTCCCTCACCTTCCCTTCTTTAATGTACAAAATCTGTGCATGGAATCCAAACCAAATCAAACCCACGCCCCTCCAAGCCAACACCTCTTTTGCAGGCTCATCCTCTGCATGGCTGGCACTTTGAGGTTCAAGACTGGAAACGCTGGTGCTCTGTGCTCAAGCTCACACCATCCTACCTTAGCAGTGTGGCTCCCAGGCCCTTGTAGAGTCCCGCGATGCCTTTGCTCCGCAGCAGCTCCCTTGTTATCTGTGTTGCTGTGGTGCGTGTTTCCACTACTGGCTCTGCTGCCCCCGCCACAGAGGAAGAGGAGAGCTGGGCCTGTGCTGCCATCAGCTTCTTCTGCGCCGCTGGGGAGGAGCAGAGAGAGCACTGGTCTGCAAGATGCTCAACAGCAGTCTCTTGCTGCCTGGTGCCATGGGACAAGGAGGAAGTGGCAGATCTCCAGGTGCACCGAAACATGCAGACAACGGCCAGCCAGGTGCCCTGCAAGCTTTGGCTCTCTGTTTGCCCGTCTCCCTCAGCTTGAGACAACACAGCCTGTCCCAGCCATGGAGCTGACTGCTGCCACACCACAACGTGGTCTGCTGCACTGTCTTACTGACTGGTTTTACCTAAGCAGGAGCAGCGTGTGGTACACTACCTCTGAGGTGCAGAGTTAAACAGCTACTGTGCAGCAGATGCTAGTACTTGCTTCCAGCTACATCCCTAAGTCTTCAGTAGAACAAAGAAAAGATATTCATAAATGAGAGATGTTCAACAGTTTTGTTCTTTGCTTACTTCCCTTGAAAGCAATCACTAACCTCAGCCACATTTATAAACGCAGCCTAGTTTCTCCCAACCTTTTCAACCTGATGCATTTCTGCTGTTTGGCCAGAAGATGGAGAGCACATCAACCTGTAGGCAACCTCTGGCTGCCACCAGCACATCACAGGTCTTTTGCCACACAGAGAACAGGCTTTTCACAGTAGCAAAAAACTCTTCAAAACTCCAAACCATGGTTTAATTCCTTCAAACATTTTAAAATAATACACACAAAGAGGATCAGGTCTGCACTAAAAACAGCAAAGAGAGGAAAGAAAAAGTAAATCCATGATTATTCAGGAACGTCACATCAAAGGAGAGATTAAAGAACAAATCGGCCCATTTTCCAGGAAGGGCCACAAATGTGGCATCTAACAGTGTCATACAGGGCTCCTGGGCAACAAGGCCATAACCTGGGCTGACCTCCGAAAGAGATTAAGGGGATAGCAAACGGCTCTTTCCCCCAGAGTCTCCGTGCCAGACTCTGGTCTCCATTCCCACCAGACGCACCTTTCAATGTTTCAGCCAAAAGGCTCGCACTCCCTCCCCGCCTCTGCCTGCCACCTCCTGTCCACAACCCTGACAGTCTGATCCCAAATGTCTCCAACACTCAGACTGAAGATCCCAGCACATTCAGAGGTCAATCATTTTATGGACAAATCCAGTGCAGCAGGAGAATTTTATTTACTGTTTCAGCTGAGCTGCTTTTGTCAGGAGGAAAAAAAGAGACAGTAAGAGGCTAGACAAGTCATTTGGAAGGACACGCCCTTGGGAAGATGTTAGGGAGGGGCTAGAGGTGGAGTAGAAGAACAGACACTAGAAAACATGGAGATGGAGGAAGCACCACAGGAAAAGCACTGGAGGATGCTAGTTCCTTCTTGGGTGCACAGTAACTAACAAGTTTTAATCACTCACAAGCTGACCACCTAGTTATCTCTCCTGTCTCTCTCCATCCATCAGCAGCATTTGCTGTTTCACTTGCCAAGTCATTTGCTTTGAACAAAAAAACCAAATCATCACCTTTTGTAACTGCAAGGGCCTCTGCAAACCTAGGTGAGTAAAGTGTGGCGGGAAATGAGTTGGGAAGAGGAGAAACTTCTGCTACAGCCTGAGATACCACTGACTTGGGAGAGCAGGGGGAAGGAAACAGGTTTTCTCCGCTAATTCCCTTCCCTTCTGCCTTGACAGCCCAGTCCCAGCCCTTTCCCCCTGCCTGTTCAGTGCACAGGGAAGAGAAGCTCACATACCAATTCTCCCTGCATCCTGCAGCTGGATTTTGAGCATCTCCATGGGAGTGGTGACAATCACCTGGCAGGTACCTGCGCCGCAGCCAGCCAGCATCTCCCTCAGCAGTGTCAGCTTTTGCCTGCCCGAAGAAAAGACAGTCAGTTAAAGGAGCTGGTCTGGATTCAGTGGCTCAAGGCATACCTCTGACCCTGGGGGTTACAGTAAAGGCAGCCTGAGGGACAGAGGAACCTGTTAGGCTTGACAGTTCAGCATAGCCCAGGCTTGGCATCTCTGCTGGCATCATCTGATCTGGAGAAGACCCATTTTGGCCTCAGAACTTTCAGAAAAAAGTCATAAAAAACTAAGCTAAACCACCCCCAGATGGAAGCACACAACCCTTTCCATCCCCAGACAGAGCTACAGCTCTCTTCCAGCCCAGCATCGTCCCCAGTCAGGACACAGCCTTCAGAATGGATATCGCTTCAGAGGGCAGCCGAGGAGCTGAGCATTAAGGATAAGCAGCTTTCCTTTTGCCAGCGTAGTCCTTTAAACACCATCAACATCTCCATAAAAAACCAGAGACCACACAGCAAGAAGCAACAGGGGCAAAATATCTGAGCTGCTGCTGCTTTGGAGTTCTTTGACAAAAGGAAAATAAACCAACAGCAAACACAGAGTCAGGGAGGCAGCTTCTGTGGTTAGCAGCCTGAAAAAGTAGCCTTTGTACTAAACTGGTCCTGCTTGAGGGACAGGATGGATCCCCAGCAATGCAGCTTTGCGCCTCCACTACATTAGAGAGCAGGGATTATCAGCAACATGTTCTTGCTTAACAAAATGCAGCATCTCATAACTCCCTCCATCCAAAAACCATGAGACAGCCCAGCTAAGACTAAAAAGAGGAACTCGGGATGCCAATGCTCACAAAGCCTCAGTTTTCAGAAATTGATTCGGTTTTCCCCTGCAAAAAAAAAAACAAAACAAAAACCAAACTCATCCTTTAGCTCAAGAAAACACTGACATGATTTAAAAAAAAAAAAAATGTGTATCTATTCTGTTCTTTTCTGAAAAGAAAAAATAATACATTACAGCCACAGGCAAAGAGCCTCCTCTTTTCTGGTTTAAACACTCTTTTTGCTCCTCCTAGCCCTGCTCCTGCAGCACTACCTCATCTTAACTTACTCAAGGCAAGTCCCCACACTGTTGCAAAAACAATCCCACAATGATATGCTCTATTCCCCTGCAAAACCAAGCCACACTCCCTCACTAGGGTTTTCATACAAAGGCACACACAGCACAGCCATGGCACTGTGGGCCAGCAAAGACATTTCAATGCTCACCGGAAAGGGAGGGGAGATGTGCCATAATCCTGCTGACCCACTGCATAAGCCAGACCAATTTCTCCACCTCTCATCTTCTCCGGAGAGGATATTGGACCATGGAATTAGAGGCACAGAGCCACAACAGAGATTACCAGTGACTAAATATAGAGTTCTCTTGCAAGGCTGAAAGGAGAAGTATTTCACAGTCTCCCATTTACACATTCCCCCAGGGATGAGAAGCTGAAAAGAACAATCCCTCCCACGGAGCTACCCACATAGGCACTGAAGTGTGTGCAGTAAGCTTTCCTGAAGGTATGCAGGTGTCAGGGTGTGCAAATCCAGAGGTCCCTCCGGCTCTGACACTGGATGTGGCCAACTTATGCCTCTTAGGTGGCATGATTCACAGTGCCAGTCTGCGTGTGGCTCAATACAGTCAGCAGCAAGGCTGTACAACTCCTATCCTGGCCGTGGGAGGAAGCAAACTACCCAAAGGAGCTGGCTGCCAGCCCCCCTTTATGGCACAGCAGAGGACCTCCAGGTTTTAGCAAAAGCTCTGAAGTACATGTCTTCTGTCTTTCACCCAGGCCAACCACTTTGATATCAAGTTCAAACAACCAGGAAGATTTGCCCTACATGTTCATCTGTGGACCATCATACCAGACAACAAAAGTTGTCAGACATGCCAGTGTGACCCAGCAAAGGATGTATGTGCATAGGTGTAGTTTAGAGAAGCCAGATACATCAAAAGAATCTAGAACAAGGGATTTCAGCTTTTGGTTTGCACATCATGGGAACCAGGGGAGTAGAAAAGAAAAATAGACTAAGATAAGCAGATCTTTTGTCAAGTGGTTTAAAATTTGCCATACAGGGGTCAAGCTTCCTCTGCAAAACCTTCCCAGTCTGCACATGAAAGAAGGTTTGAAAATGGTTCATCTCTAGATGACGAAGGGGTTTAAAAATACTGAAGGCCTTGTCAGTTTTTCAAAAATTGGCACATCTCAACTAACTTCAAAAGCTACAACACCAGCAAGGATCTGGTCCTACAAACACAGAAACCATCTTTTATCACAGCGAGAAGTTGTTAGGTTTCGTATATACAAAAGCCCCAAATTCTGTACCAGCAGAAACCAGCCATTCCTCCTTTTTAAAAGACATTAAAAAAAAAAAAAATCAACAATGTCAAATGGGAAGGGGAGCCAAAAAGCAAGAACTAGAAGTTTATGGAGGACTTTTCAAGAGCACGGCATCAGTCCAAAGTTAGGATGTCTCTAAAAGCATTGGTATATCGATGTTACATGGGAGCAGAGTTGGATTTTTTCTTTTCAGTTTTTGAAAAATCTTGACCCTGTAGGACTTACTGTGCTTTGGCAGGAATCAAACCCAGACATTCTGGAACAAGGATGACAAGATTTCCAAAGATGGCAAATCTTTGACTTGAGGAAACATCCATTCAAAGCCGTATGTTTCTATCTGCAACCCAAGAGGCTACAGTCTCAGTTTGGACATCACCTTCCTCACTCAGAAAATAACATCTGCATCTGGCCTATCAATCCAACAGATTGTACAAAGCTTTCCAAGAGTTTCAAACCACTTAGTCAAATAATTTAAACAGTAGGTCTTTGATATGGATTGGGGGATCAACATTCAGTTGCCCTTCAAAGGGGGGCAACGTGTCTGCCACAGCCACACAGGGGCATGCACGCAAACTGCCAGTCAGTCCCTTTAACCCAACCCCTCATCTTCCAAGATGGAACAACAAGCTACTGCAACCGCACTTCAGAAAAGCTAGAGCTATGATACAGGGAAATGTAAAAGCAAGAAATTTCCCATTATAAGCTCCTGCTCACTCCTCATGGCAGCTCAAAAATGCCTCAGACAAGCAAAACAAAGCATCAATGCAAGACAGATCAACCTTAAAGTAACGCCATTGGATTAAATATTGTTCTGGCAAACATTACTTCAGGTATGGTACAACCTACCTTTGGCTGCAAGAGCTCTGTATTGCCTGTTTGGACTAAGTTAAGAGGAAGGTGACTCTGTGCTGGCACTCATTACATCAGGTTTCCCCTAGCAGCAGACGCCAAGCGTTTTGTTCCAACAAGAATGTCTGTGGAACTTAACAATGAACAGGGCAACATATCTGAGCATGTTGAAAATGGACACATCCCATGTTTTGTCATGTCAATTCATGCACCTGGAATGGAGACAAGGGCAACATTCTTCTCACAGGTGTCTTCTGTGATTAAATAGCCCACCTCTACCTCTCTCTAGATTAACAGTTGGAAAAAAGGTCAGCTCTTGCTGATCTTTGATGGCTACAACTTCAACCCACCGTAACATCCTGAGCCTCTGTGTGCTAAATGAGAGCTCCCCAAGCCCAATAGCCATCCCTGAATAGGTACAGTGAGATTATCGCTCTTACCTGCCTCATTCTCTAGAGAAAGGGCTGGATTCCCCTACCTGTAAGTCCCAGTGGGCTGGATAAGGGTTCTCTGCCTTGAAGCATCTGGATATCCAGGGGATAACCACAGGAGAGACTGCTTTGGCCCACAGAAGTCCCCACCCCGAGGAAGACCAAAGCGCAGTGCATGCAAGGTGACACAGCAGCTCAGCAGCAAGCCTCACACGATGGCCTATGAGCACTGTGCAGCTCAAGGATCAACCAGGCCCTGCAATGGCTACTTAAATAGATGCCATAGAAGAGATGATCTGAGTATTTTAGGAGAACCTAAAAGGGTAGTAGATGAAGGAAGAAGCCCTGGGAAGATGTATCAGCTGGGAATAAAACGGACAACAAGCTCCAGTCTTCGCATCCATATGGGTCAGAAGAAGTGCCTTGCCTGTCTCAGGATTACAGGTGGCTATTTCTCCCCTCTGAGCAAAGCTACAAGGCAAGGGGAAGCAGAAAGGAAGAAAATCTGCTGGTATCAGCAAAGACACAACACAATCGTGCTGGTCTTCCTAGGAATCTAAACTCCTAAGTCAGCAGATTGCCAGCCTTTGCTCCAGAACAGCAAACAAAACAAAGGTCAAGATTAAAGAAAGCAGGAGACATAAGGGAATAACACACCTTGAAGAAGAACAGCAGGAAATTCATCCAGTGTCTGTGGAGAGTTTTTGCAAGCAAGAAATCTCTTTTATAAGAAGCCATGAGACACTTTTTACCACAGCCAAGGCAGAATATTTAACCAAGAACCTGAAAAACGAACAACAAAACCTGGCAAACACATGCCAATCACAACAGCAGTCTGGGACTCAACACTTTGGAGATAAACATGAAACTTTGCAGGACACTTTAAAGGGACTGGTTTTTATGAAGTGTTTAACACCAAAATTCAAAGAGGACATAAAAAGGCAGTAATACTTACATGTATCAAAGAGGCCCTACACACTGAACACCCAAAAATCAAATATGTACTTAAAAGGCATGCTGGTTCACTACCAATTTAAATTGTTTTCTTAGCTTCATACCCAAGTACTTCACTCTTAGCCTTAGTGACTCCTCACATCCTCTGCTCCAGATAATGAAGCTGCTGCTATTTTAACAGCAGCTGTGAGATTATGGGTCTCAACTAATCCAGCATCAGAAATCTAGAGGAAAAAAAACACCCCATCTGCTTCCAGCAGACAAAAGTGGTCCAGCCAGCACAGGGTGCCACAGGAACAAGAACCTGCCTGAAGATTCTTCTTTGGATCACCTCTTCTACTCGTTCTCCTGGGAAAAGCAGAGGCCTTCAGGCCAAAATCATCACAGGACAATGTGGGACCCCTGTGGCCTTTCCGAATTAGAGTCATTGGGTGTCCTTCGGGTTTTTCAGTATCTTGGTTTTCCTCCTTTCCCCCTCCCTTGTTCCTAAATGACCAGGACAGCTTGGCAGGACAGTTGTGTCTTCTCATGAAACAAGAAGCTGTAGCAGTAGGCTGTCAGAAGGGTCTTGACAGCAAAGTGGAAACAGGCAAAGAAGCAGAAATCAAGTCCCCTAGCCTGTAAGTACACAATCTTCCTGCACCAAAAAGAGTGCCCCCTGAGCCAGTCCCAGGGTGGAGAGGGCTGCAGGAACAGACAGTTCCAGTCTCAGGGAGAAGGGTGCACCAATAAAGGCATGGCGTCCCACATGAGTCCCTGCTGCCCCAACAGCCTACCTCCAGAAGCATCCAAGAACACAGCCAGCAAAAAGGGAGTCTAGCATAAATCTGCAGGGATACATCCCCAAAACATTCCTCTAGCAATTTGCAGCAGGAGCTTCCTACGCCACTGGTGTTGTTTTCAGTCTGGCCTTTCAAAAATAGGCTTTATGCCATGTTTTTTTCCTAGCAGTTTAAAACCAAGCTCATTTCAACAAGAAGTTTTGCAAAGGATAAAAAAAAAATAATGCACACTAAAAGTTTTGTAACTTGAGGCTATTTCGGGTCATGCTGGGCTTGCCACGCTCTCTCTGGTCCACACGTGCTTCTTACACTTGCACAGGGAGGACACACTCAGCATATTTTAATCATCAAATACTGACAGAACACGCACATTTTATCAGACAAGGATCTCCAATTCATACAACCCATTTCAACCAAGACATGTGCTAGAAGCTTAGAAACAAAGATATTCAAAATCAAACAGGTTTAGATGGCTTTTGCAGCTTAGAGTCAGAAAAGCAGCAGAGCATACTTTGGGATGCTGGCTTAAGAGCACAACATATTTTGAATGTATTGCAGGCAGCCTGGCTGGTGCAAAAAGGACTTTGGTGGAGCTGAACCAAGATCTTGGTGGCTCACCATGAAAAAAACAGCCCCATGCCTTATACTGAGCCTAACTCCCTCAGCTGCACTTTACACCACATAACACCTTGACTGTTGCAACTACATATACAGAAATAAAACCACATTGACGTGCCAGGCAGCTTGAATCTTCACCTTTCTAATCCCAGGATATTTTGTTGTTCATACCTAGGCTTTGACTGGAATTGTGAAATAGGTGACCCAGCCTTGCAGTGTAATAGCAGGTATGTACCCTCTTTTGCCCTGGGTAGGAGAGGCATTTGGATCTACTAATCTTGCCTTGTCTAACAAAGACAACTGGGAAGCATCTCAAGGGAGAAACCTGCAGGCTACAAATAGGTTGGAAAGAAGAAGCAAGAGCAAGGCAAACCCTTGTGGGGCACACAGCTTCATGACACAATGAAAAGGCCCCTCAACATTACTTCTACTTGCCACACATGCTACACATCAGAAAAGATCCTGTGGACTGCCAAAGGCAAGGCAGAATGCAACAACTGCAGAATGGCCAGGCACAACACCTCTGGCAGGTTATATGCTCCATCCCCAGGCAGGAGATTTCCCTTGCATGGAAGAAAAAGATCCCACGATAAGCAGCTACTCTGCAGTTTCTGAGGACCCTTATCCTCACTGGTAATGTCATGGCCTTTTCCATTACTCATGCTCCTCATGCACTAAGCAATGACACAGCATGCACCAGATCTTCCGGATGGATCCCAGATCCATAGCCTATACCAGCCACAACCAACCTGCAAGGCATTTTCTTTCCTATCACACCTTGGACTTACAGTTCTATCTAGAAACACCTTAAACCATTTATCACAGCAGTATAAAGGCTCTGCCTCTCTGTCAAGCTGAAGTTTCTCTAAGGGATTAAAGAAAACCTTTGCCTCTCAACTCCCCACTACCCGAGTGGTAGCACACTCCTGCTCCACGACACTGCAGTGCCAGTCCCATCAGCGCATAAATTTTAGGAGAAGAGGGTGTCTTGCTCTTGGCAAAACTCTAGCTCCTTTATTCCAAACCAATGATGCCACATCACCCATGTCATGTGTAGATCAGCCAGGAACCCACAATTCAGACAGGAAGAGGTCTGCATGAAGACCTCGGCTGCTCAAAGTTTGCCTCGGCAATGGGAGGCAGACATACATTTGTCCCATGAGGAAGTCTTTACCTCTCATGTTATGTCATGACAGGCATGTCATGTTTTAAGGGCTGGAACATCACAACAGTGACTGCTCTCACAGAACACCAAATAAGTTGTACTGCTGGTCTGCTTTCTTCCACGGGCTACTGTCTCCCAGTGGAGGTACAAGGTGTGGCAGCTTAACATCCTCTCATCTTCCTTGTACAAACCTACTAAGCCCTCACTTCATAGGTGCTGGCAAAGAGCTAGCTGTGCTCCTGTCTACTGCAGTACACCAGGGCCTGCTGTGTTGTCTGCTGTATGGATAAGACCAAACACTTGGTAGAATCAAGGAGCAATGAGGACATCATTACCACCCACGGTCTGAGAAGAGACAGAAGAGACAGTGTTTGAAGAGACACAGAACCACGAACAGTGGTGAACTGATGAGTCACACAGACGCATGTTAGCTGCTACTTTAAAAGATCCAAGAACAAATAAAATAGGTACATGAAAAAAACAGATCCTCAAGCTTTGTCAGTCCACAATTTCCATTGAAGTTGCTGAGCTACTGATCAGCAGCAGCCAAGACTGAAGTGGTAAGTTCTGGAAAGTTGTTAAACCAAGTAATCATGGTAGAGTTTTGCATTTTCAGTGAGGCTTCACCCCATTACTGCTGATGAGAAGAGTCAGGATCATAATCGAAGCAGGCTGTCTTCTAACTACTGCCACTGAGGACTGGAGACAGCACCCATCACTGGATGTCTCTGCAGAAGGGTCACAGGGTGAAGGGAGACACGACTGTTCACCAAATTGCAAGAGTGAAAATAGCATCAAATATTCAGAATCCAGCCCCTCTCAGCTGCTCAGCTAGCATCATTTACTCACATTTAATTCACATGGACCAACCTTCACTTGCAAGCTAAACAGATGATTTTCTTCCTTCCGCATTTATTTGCGGGTCAGCTGGGCAACACTGCAAGTTCCTTTTGTCAATTCAGACTCACCACCTGTCTAAAACCATTTTCAAGCACAAAAGGACAAGAGTGCTGCTAAGCTTGGGGTCTACAGAACTTGACTTGCCATCTGTTCAAGCCAGAAAGAGCATAACAGCAACCAATAGGACGCTGAGAACAAGGGTCCTCCCAGCAGCTGTTTGAGCAGTGATCAATGTCACTGGATTCCTCTCAAATATTTTGCCTACAAATTCTGGATCTGCTAACCTTGGCTTTGATGTTGGACTATTTTTAGAAGCTTGAATAAAAAGTAGTCATCCAGTGGAGTGCTTTTCACTTCCCATTTTAGACATTACATCCTTAGCCTGAATGTAATTGCTTGCTGAGTTGCTCAAGGTCAACTCATATTTCAATCATTGCATCACCCCATTCCTCCTTTATGCTGATGTCTCACCAGGCTTGTCCCAGGAGCTGGTGTCCTTTAAGTTTAACATGAAACGTCTGCAACACTTACTCACCCATCTTTGGAGAGGTGATGCCGAAAGAAGTCATTGGCTGCCAGTTTGATAGCCTTTTCTGGTGTCACCAGAGTTAGGTTCACTGCAGCCCCTGCAAGGAAAGCCAAGGAAAAGAGGAGACAGCCATTGATGAATGAGAAACTGGATCTTTCAGAAACACGTTGTCACTCCTGCTCAAAACTGAGGACTGATGAAAGAGAGCTACCAACGCAGCAAATGGGTTTAGAAACATGAAACACCAATGCAAGTTAATAGGATTTCTGCTTCCCAACACTTCTGGTTTTTGAAAACATCCCCACAATGTGTTTCTACTCCATTTCCAGTATGCTTTTTGTAATTTCTTTAGCTTCAGCTACCACCTCCCACCATGCATACGTGCATCCTCTTCCCTCATCCAAGGATGCATTCCTATGAATTCAGAAGGATGAATATCAGACCTTCAGGAAAGGCGTACAAATTGCATTAATAACCAGCCACAACTCCTTTGTAAATATTTTGTGATGTTGAGGAGCAAAAGCTCCACATCCCATGTTCTTGCTAGTGTCCCTGCCCCACCAGCACCAAAAGCAGAGCAGCTCGCTTACCAAGCAGGCCAGAAGAGTCACTGAAAGACCTGCAGGCTGGTTGAATTCAACTGGGTCATCTGCATATAAGTCAGCCACTTCTAGATTAACCCTTGAGGCTAAGTGGCTTCCCTTGTATATCACCACTGGGTGTCACCATCAGAACAGCCACAGCTGAAGTGGCTTTTTGTCCGCAACAGGCTGCAGCATGGAGAAATTCCCTTCCAAGCACCATGCCTTGAAACAGGACCTGAGGTGTAAAAAAAACCTTGGCTCCTGCAGCACTTGCTGGACTGCCCTTTTGTTAGAGGCAACAAACAGCAAATCCCTCTATTGTGCCTGCCACAATGAAAGGTCTGCGTGGCCTGGGAGGCTGCTGTGGGCCATGGACACGGGCATTAGTGCAACACAGTGGCTGAGAGGCAGCTGTCAAGCTGCCCTGGGGGAAACGGGATGATGGAAGCCAGTCCTTTCTGAGCATATTGGGTTTTACACCATTAGATTAATGCTCCAGAATATTCTCCTCCCTTTAAATCTTACAGCTAAAAAAGTCCTCCATTGGATGACAGCAAGCTCTCCCCATCTGCACTGAAGCACACTGAGCTCTAAGCCCTCCAGAGGAGCTTTGCTAACGGCCTCTGAACATCTTTGCAAGGACAAACACAAAGGTATACTTTTTGCATTTATGTTTTCTGTCCCAAAGCTCCGTTTTCCAAAGAGGCAGACAGAGAAGTTTGTGCTCCCACTAGGCTCCAGAGACCTGGAGGGGTTTATTTTGGTTTGAACGCAAGCTGACAGGAGATATAAGGGCTCAATGCACCTTAAGAAAGGCAACTTGGTACTCTGTTCTTCAGGATGGAACCCCCTCCCTCCAAAAGTTATTAAAGAGCTCCTAAACTAGACATGGAAAGTCATAGATTTAGGGAGATTTTTCACAGATTAGGAAGCAAAGTCACAAGAAGGACTTCAAGGGCCAGTACAACCGGGACCAGGACACAGGAATCCTTGGCTCCACCTCCTCTGCTCAGAGGACACATCTCCACCATGTAGTATGAAAGTAGATAGCCTTTGCTAGGCAGGGCTGGGCAGCCCAATACGTTTTCACCCCTTCTGACTGCCAGGTTCAGACATTGCGGAAAATACAGAGTAACGCTGCCTTGCAGCAAGCCAAGTCAATGCATTCATTCCACACCAGCCATGATATCAAATAAATACCATTATCTTCTACAGGAGCCGAATTAACCATCTAGGGAACAGGGCAGTCCTCTCACACTCCTAGATTCTTGTAAACTTTGAAGTGTACCAGTGTTACGCTGCTTCAGCTTGATATACTTCCTCTACTTCATGTCCCCCCTGCCATAGCTCTTGCACATGGATGAGAAGCCAAACAGACCCAACTCTCACACTCTACCTCCACCTTTTAATGCAAATTATATCAGGATCTACGAAGTAAATCCACACAGCCCAATTTTCAAGTAGCAGTGGCTACCCATGAAGTGTTTCCTCAAATGCCAAGTTGAGGACAACTTCAACCTCACTAGTCATGGCTAGAAAGTAAAACATTTGTACATTACTGACAGGCAGCATGAATTACTATTTCCTCAGAAAAACAAAAAGAGAAAGAAAAAAGAAGACATCTGTTACTCTAACACCAGTGCAAAGGGTTCATTGAAAGAAAGAAAATAAACTCCAAACCATCAAGCAAGAAGGGGAAACAAGAAGTAGGCTTCCATCTGCTGACGTCCTTAAGGAACCAAGAGGCTTTCACAGCAATTTCTCCTTCAATTGCAAATAAAGTAGAAGGTAAAACCACACAACATACAGGGAAAAGTTAATGAACCTGGTTTTTTTCCTACATCATCGATGTTTTCAGCAAAGCTGCTTAGCAGAGAAAGGATAATCCCTGTCCTCAATAATCCATAACAGTTTCAATTCACTGGAAGAGGAGACATTAGATAATTCAGATGCTGACTGTATGTTCTCCACAGTGTTTTCTGCGTTTTTACAGAATCTCACAGCTCTTCAATTCTAGCTATGCCAATGACTATTTCCCTAATGAAAGCTACCCTTGGCCTATAGGCAATGTTACCACATACAAGAGGCAATGACAGACAAAGAGAATGCAGAAATAAACTGCAATTGTTAAAAAATAAAAAGTATTTGAAAAGAAGCACAAAAGGACTAAAAGAATGAAATCAAGCAGAACCAAAACCAGTTGCTTGCCAACTGAACTTAAGTGTCCTCTTCTCACTGACCCTTGCATTTTCTTATTAAAACACATTTCCCATAGAAGGCCTTACCCACCACCAGCAACCCACATAACAGGGGGATTGAGTCATCCCCAGTGAGGCACTGGTGCACATGGGAGGTAGTATTAGCAGAGGCCAGGGAAAGCCGTCACACCACTGTTTAGCTAAACCACAGCTAACCTTCCAATGTCATCAACTGCAAAGGGCATTTCTCCAGCCTTTGGCTCCCACCAGCTAGGCTAAATGGCTGGTCTGCAAATAGCAATGAGATCTTCCAAGACTTGTGCTGGGATCTATAGGTGGTTCTAGATGAACTGCGGCAGAAGCGGAGAGAGCACCTCTCCATAGTTCCTTTCCACTGGTGTCCACAAGCTCACAAACGTCATGGATTCATCTGCTTGGCATCACATCAGCACACTGTCATTCTTTGAGCAGACAGGACTAGACAGCACCACACAGCTTTGACGTCTTGCTACTACCTAGATGTTACATAAAAACACATGAGGTAAAAAACACCCTCTTCTTCCTCCCCCAAACAAACCCAAGAATCTCTGTAACTTTTGGGGAAGAACTCAAGAGAAATGTTGGGATTGCCTTACACATTGCTACCCACTATGGGCTACTCCTACAGAGTTAGGATTGCCCACACACACCCATTAAGAGATGATTTGCAGAAAAGCATCTTACAGGCTCAAGCCTCTCTCCTGTCTGCACTGAGGAGCTTTGACTTGTGAAGGACACTTGAAGTCACAATGGAAATGACTGCACCCAAGCAGACCCTTTCTGTTCTCTGAGGGAGGCCAAGTGCCCTGCAGGCATGACTGACGTGCTCATGACTCCTCCATGAGGCACAGCAGCCATCACTTTAGCACATTAACATATAAGCCTCCCAATTTCAGCTTAAAGGCTTAAAATAAAAGCTTGTGAGTCATATACCAATTTCTGCTGGGGAACTGGGACAGATGGAGGGAGCAGGAATCCTCTGAATTCCATCTTCTCTTGTTTGCAAGGCTGAGCTGTCTCTCTACCAGAAAAGTACTCGCATTCTTCACGAATCTGGGATGTGTTTTACGCACTCATGCTCCCCCTGAGAGAGAGGGAAGGGCTGCTACTGCCAGCTCACAGAACTGAGGAACAGAGACCAGGATTGCTGTACTTGGACAACACACCTTGGCACCCTGGCCATACTGAAGTATCTGTTAATTTCTGGAAGGAGCTGGAGTTATTCACAAAAGCCCTCTCCAATCCCAGCTCCCCATTTAATAGTCAGAGGTGACAAGTAAACTCAAGCCACTATCGGCTTCCTGAACAGAAGGGGCACAAAGTTAGGGGCATACAGACCAAGCTGACTAGACTTTTATGACTGGGAAAACTAAGAGCTAAGCAAAACCCTCTGTACTATTTGAGATTTCTGCTTCAGAGTGAAAAGTGGTGTGGAGCTGCACACCCCCTCCATCAACCCTACACCTTACAGTACTGAGCTGTCCCTCCCAAAAGCCCTGACGGGTTCTACAGTCTCCAGGATCAGCTTGTTCCTTCTGCTCTCCGGCAAGCAGCCTGCCACTGCATATTCGTAGCCAAAGTTAATGCAAGCTGTGTTCCTGGCTAGGAACACAGAAGCAGCGAGCTTCCGTGAAAAATCAAGGGGGAATGCGTCACTGCTAGCACTGAAGATGGAGCTTGCCAGAGTTCCTCAGGGTTATTTGTCTTGTTGCCTGCTCCCAGGAAAGCTGGTGCAAAGCAGCCAATCCATCCCCAGCATCCACCCCACTCCCCTGAAACGCCCACCAGCAAGTTGGGCAACAGACGCTGCCTCAGCAGTCAGTGCCTGCTCCCAGGCCAGCCGGCCACTGTCTGTGTTTCCTTAGAAGCTATGGAAGAAGTGGCAAGGGCAACAGCAGTAAGGTGCCAGCATCTCTGGACTCTTGCTTGAAAAAACAAAGGGCAAGGACTCACTTAATAAAAAACAGTATTTTTATCACACTTTATCAGTGAATGAGTGCCACAAAGAATGCTATCTCAATGCCTCAAAGATAAAACCTGCATATTGAGGCAACTAAATACCAGTTTATAAAATGAGCCAGAGTTCAGTGTCAACCAAGCCAGTTTGACTGTACTGAAAGCCAAGAAGGCATTCCACGTTTTCCTGTGCTATAAGTAAACTCAGAATTTGGACTGTTCCTTTCTCCTCAAAATCTTTAAAAGCTTTGAAAGATTTTGTGTTTAAAAACTAGAAAAGGTATAATGTCGGCTGAGGAACTTGCTGTTGCAACAGATGGCCTAAGCCAAGGAGCCAGATTTCTGGCCGGTTAGCACACAATGACCAAATAGCTGAAGCTCCACAATGAACCAATCTCTGGTTTTCTTACTCCCATCAACGGAGTATTTTCTGGGGTCAGGTTGTTTTTACCTTTTCTTTTTTTTAATTGCAGCTTTTCTTAATACTTGAATAAAGCACTCGGGCATGCTTGAGAGACAGCTGGTTTTGGAGAAAAGCTACCAATCAGATGGGACTAGACTGACCATGTTGGTGGTGGGCTTTGATGTATATTCAACCATCAACCACAAAGTAAGCCACATTAAGAAGGTTGCTACGGCCTCTCTGACAAAAGTTGCTGCGCCTAAGCTGGGCAATACACATACAGACCTGAAACAAGGTCCACCAGCTTCACCCAAGTGAAGTTAGGAAAGATGAACTTAGGAAATGGTAAGGTTTAACACCGAAACAGCCATGGAGAGGACTCAAACCCTCAATGGTGAGGAGCTGAGCAGACGTCTGGTATGAAGGAATTTATTATAAGAAACAGTTGCACTTCTCAACTTCATAGAATATTGTTAGATTATTACTTTATAAGCCAGAGTATATGGGCTTTTCCTCCCACTTACAGACCAGTGCATCCAAAACAAAAGTTGTGCCATGCCTGAGTCAGCTTCGCTTACCTCTGTACATGCCAAAGTAGCCTTCTGACCGAATTGTTTTAATGAGGCAGTCAGACCTGCAAACAAAACAGAGAGAAACCACAGAAGCAAAAAGGTGAGTAACAGAAAAACAAAACAAATCCCTTGGAGCAGTTTTCTTTTACAATCTGTCAGCAAAACTTTAAGCCAAGAAGGGAACCACGTCAGCCACTGCATGCACCATTGCTCAGGCCCAAGTCTGATTGCAGACCCTAATTCACAGGGGTATTGAAACCCCCACCTCGCCCCACATGCATTGTCTGCTTTCTAGAAACATGAAAGAGAAAAATGTCACTGCAAGGGCTGTTTATCAGGGTCCTCTGTGGCAAACACGCAAGAGACGCTCTAACAAGCAGATCTCCATGCACATATTTTTAAATCCAGCACTGGAAGGGAGATAAGTGGGGCCAAAATCCTCAACACTGACTTGGTTGAATACTCCGTGAAATTTGACACAAGGCACACAAACACAAGATGACCTGAACGCTCAGTCATCTGTGACCTCCCACACAGATTAAAGCACTTACTTCTAACACATCAGGTCCCACAGCAGGCAGCAAGCACTCAGGCTCTTGCCCTGGGAGAATCCTGGGCAGGGAGGTCTGCTTCAAGTGGAAAATTGTCACCTTCTTTGTTTCAACTACATTTACTGCAAAGGGGAAAACTACGCAGAGCGCTGGAATGGCTCAAAGCCTTTCAAAGGCACAGACACATAACTAACAAATCCAAAGGTGCAATTCAGGAAGGCACCACAGAATCCCTGACAGAGTTTCCCTCTCTAAACCATGGCTGCATGGGGAAGGGAGAGGTGTATATGCATGCATGCACTCATAATTAAGGAATAAACAACTCTTTTAAGTAGTAATAAGGCAAATGTAGCTGCTGAAAACAAGAATATATTTCCAATAGATTCAGCAACACAGGGAGTAAACTTCATCTCTGCTCTGTAGAAGTGCTGAGGTAGGAGAGAAGGAAAGTTCGGTTGAGGGCTTTGTAGCCCTGCCTGGGTCAAGACTGAGGGTATTCTGTGTTATTTGTGAAGAGCCCATCCTGCATTGCTGCCAGTCATGACAGTGAGTTCTCCCTTTCTTCTGGGACATCCTGCATCCCTTGGGACCCTGCCATTGACACACCCCACCCCATCTCCTGCAGCTTGCATGCACCCATCTCGTTCTTGGGAGCAGCTCCCCAACACATTTGCAAACCCTAGAAATCTCGGGGCTTTCTCCTATCCCCTCCACACTGAGCTCTTCCACTACAATGCTGGAGGTTAGGCATTTTCTTTGAGCCAGTGGTGCTGCTTTGAACAAGACACAGCAGAGAGGAGTGTGAAGAGCTGCTCTCCACCACACTCACATAGCACTGCTGCCTCACCATAAGGCACACATCACTCCCTGTCCCAGCAGAGTGAGATGGAGCCAAGGCCATGGCCCAGCTCCTTTCTCTCCTTGGAATACGGGAGCCAATAGCCAAATAAAATTATACACAGCATAGCTGGGGCAGCGCAGCCCAAAAGCCCAGCTCTTAGGGGTGCTGAAATATGTCTTTTGACTCTTTCAAGGGAAAAGCTTCCCTGATGCTAAAGATCTCTCAAACTGAGCAGAGGCAAAGCATGCTGTTTTAAAGCAAGACCATCAACATATCAAATTAAGTTGATGCTTTCCTTTATGTTGAAGAGACACCTTTGAGTTCTGGTACTGATAGGCATTCAGTATTTGCTGAAGTTCCCTGTAACATGAGAGCCCTCCCAAAATCACTAGCTAAACCTAAAGATGTTTCTGAAGAAAGCTTCATGCATCCTCAAACAGAATCCTCATTGCGCATTTTCCCTTGCTTGCTCAAGTAGGACACAGGACAGCCTGATGTTATGTAGTGGATGTGTTATCACGTCCTTGTCCTTGCTGGCCCCTCGGCTCCTAAAAGGCCCTTTCATTTATCCCCAGCAGTCCAAGCTCACTTTCCCTACAGCTACTGTCAATGCCATGGGATCATCTCCAGCCACACTCATTCACATCCAGGCTTTGTCGCAGACTCTTAGGAGAAATCAGCTCAAACATGAGGTTTAATCCCATGCATTCCTTAATGGTGCCTCATCCCACATCAACTGGCTATGGAGCAGATCTGCACTCAACTACAACTTTCCCAGGGCTCAGTGCTGGGTCCAGCCCTGTTCAGTGTTTTTATCAATGACCTGGATGAAGGCATTGAGTGCACCCTCAGCAAGTTTGCAGATGACACTAAGCTGGGTGGAAGTGTTGATCTGCAGGAGGGTAGGGAGGCTCTGCAAAGGGATCTGAATAGGCTGGACCGCTGGGCAGAGTCCAATGGCATGAAGTTTAACAAGGCCAAGTGCCGGGTCCTGCAACTGGGGCACAACAACCCTGTGCAGTGCTACAGACTAGGAGAAGTCTGGCTAGAAAGCTGCCTGGAGGAGAAAGACCTGGGGGTGTTGGTTGACAGCCGACTGAACATGAGCCAGCAGTGTGCCCAGGTGGCCAAGAAGGCCAATGGCATCTTGGCTTGAATCAGAAATGGTGTGACCAGCAGGTTCAGGGAGGTTATTCTCCCTCTGTACTTGGCACTAGTGAGACCGCTCCTTGAATCCTGTGTTCAGTTCTGGGCCCCTCACCACAAGAAGGATGTTGAGGCTCTGGAGCGAGTCCAGAGAAGAGCAACAAAGCTGGTGAAGGGGCTGGAGAACAGGCCTTATGAGGAGCAGGTGAGTGAGCTGGGGTTGTTTAGCCTGGAGAAGAGGAGGCTGAGGGGAGACCTCATTGCTCTCTACAACTACCTGAAAGGAGGTTGTAGAAAGGAGGGAGCTGGCCTCTTCTCCCAAGTGACAGGGGACAGGACAAGAGGGAATGGCCTCAAGCTCTGTGAGGGGAGGTTCAGACTTGACATTAGGAAAAAAAAATTTCACAGAAAGGGTCATTGTGCACTGGCACAGGCTGCCCAGGGAGGTGGTTGAGTCACCTTCCCTGGAGGTGTTTAAAAGACAGGTGGACAAGGCGCTGAGGGGCATGGTTTAGTGATTGATAGGAATGGTTGGACTCAATGATCCTGTGGGTCTTTTCCAACCTAGTGATTCTGTGAAAAGGTCTGCATGCAGTCTTCCAGACTGGCAATGTGTGACTGTTCCCTCTTATTAAAACTGACACGGAAAAGGAAGGGATAGTAACCTCCAACATGAAAGTCATAAAAACATATGAAGCAGAAATTCCCTCATACACTTGACTGTGACCCAGTAGAGAACCAGATAGGGCTCCTTGTGTTTCGGTCCTGAGCCCTGACAGCATCAAACATGCTGCTCCCAAGCAAGGGATGCAAGCAGATGTGCCCTTTGCAAAGACCTCACCTGCTGGGCTCAGCAGCTTGAACAACTGCTTTATTTGCTTTACCTGCTCTAGAATGGCTGGGTTCAAAACTGTCCCTGGCTTTCCTGAGGACAGCTCAGTTCCTAGAAACACTGCATTTGTGTGAAAGAGGTAACAAAGTGGAAGGACTCCCTGTGAAAGATCCCAGGGAATGCTGCCTGTGCAGGCAATACTCACATGCTGGTGTACATCCGCTGGCCATTCTGCTGGTTCTGCAGGCGAGTTTTTGCCAGGTCAATGGGAAATACACAGGTGACCCCGATCAGCCCAGCTATCCCTCCATTGATCAGCTTGGCAGGTAAACTGTACAGGGATAAGATGCAGAGAAACAAAAGTCTTTGCACTGGGATAACGTCACGTGAGAGAAACAATTGAGTTCCACTGCTTGACCAGTGTTACCACATTGTGGTGTGACAAGGCTATCCCCTGCCAGCATGAAGGGAGCTCTGCCTCAAGGCAAAGCTTGGCCCTTGCTGTACACGCAGGGGTGGAAGGGAAAGCAGCACAAAGCATCAGGACAAACCATTGATGAGAGGAGTGGAGATAAACAGTTAAGCCACAGATCGCTGACAGCAAGGAAAATCCCTGTTCCCCAGGACCCAAGGGTTTCTGTTGCCCCTAGAGGAGAAGAGAGAGAGTGCTAGACTGCCTACCACATGGATAGACTTTAGCTGGGACCTCATGAAATCCATGCCAGCAGGTTTATTGGCAAATGCTTTACAGCCCCACAATTAGACATTTATCTAACGAGATGTTCATGACACACCAGCTCCTACCATCATGTGGGAACCAGCCCAGCAGAAGCACCCAGCTGGCAGCCAAGAAGCAGACGGCTGCAGCTCCAGGAAACTGTTTCCAGACCCACTGCCCGGGGTGAAGGGAACACACACAAACCAATAGCCCAACAAAACCACCAGACTGGCAGCCTGCACAGCTGCAGATGCAGAGACATGAGCTCATATCTCTTGGGGAAATCAAAACCTGTCTGCCTGTATGTTGTTCCAAAACATGGGACTTTTTCTGCTCACTTTTGTGTTCGCACAGGCAATTCTTGCAAAGCGGCACTGAGTGAAAGCCGGATCAGCTAAACATGGGTTCCTGGCAAATTCAATTACGAAAAACGTACAGCACTTATATGCTCAATAAACCACTATGCACAGAAACAAAAGAAGCCTGTTTGAGTCAGCCCCCACCAACAAAGCACCGGATATGGCTCCCTGAACACAGGATGTGTTGGATATTAAATTGATGACTGACGGTAGTCCCAGACTGCAGCTGGGTGAGCCAGCAAGGCTGAGGCCACCCACAAGAGGAACGGGCATGCTGCCGTTCACGAGTGTGACATGAGGCTCTAGATAGGAGCACAGACTGCATTACCCACTGGAAGCAGCAGTGGTGAGGCCAGCCACGACATGGTAGGGTGAAGCTCTGCAAACATGTCCCTCCCCCAGCAGCACTGCAAAGCACTTTGCATTGAAGGGCAATTGCAGAGAGGATCAATAAGCAGCCAGGCTGAAAGAGCTGCCTCTCAGTTCCAGACTCGAGGGAAAGGCAGAATGTGGAGATTCAGGGCTTCAACTTGAGGTCTCCCTGGCAGAAACTGACAAAAGAAGAGTGGAAAAAAAGATAAAAGTCTTTGCCCACAAATGCTAAGCATGACACTCCTTCCAGCCTCCGCTCTTCTGCAGCCAGAGCTCCTTCCTCCTCAACACCCACATCAATACAACCCACAAATGCAGCCCCAAAGCTAGCACAGCTGGAAGAAGAGGTGCCAAGGACAGGCAACAGACCTGAGGTCAACATCAGCCCACATCCTGAAACAAGGCAGTGCTGACCAAGATTAAACCAAGCACAGCACGTTAGGAAGACAGGTCCATATCAGTGCATGAGCTCAGCACAGAGCCAGGCTGCAAGATCTCACCAGTTCAAGACTCTGTTGCCTCAGGTATTTTTGCACCACAGTCTGAAAAGTGAATAGATTTGCCTGCAAAATGTTATGCCCAACTTGTTCTCAGGACATGAGAAAATTTCAAACAGTAAGCTTTACATCCTGGCTCTCTCCTTATCTAACCCCCTAGTCACACTGAAAGAGGAGATTAGAGACCAGGTAAAAGTGCATCAAGATGAAGGCACCACCGGGAAGGAGGATATTTCAAGACAGGATCACATCAGCCTTCCCAAATTAAGTGTCAAAATCACTGCTGGCAGGTCACAGATTGTAAAGCACCACCAGTGCCCCTTTCCAGCCTCAGCATTATCACTGCTTCTCCAAGTGTCCCTGAAACAGTCGGGACAGGCAGACACTTGCCTCTCTCAACCTGTTCCAACAGTGAACTCATCACAGGGTTTCTATCAAGTGGGAGTGAGACACAGACACACAGCAAACATCTTGCCTGCTGGCACTGTAAATGCAAAAGATTCCCCAGTTTCAGCACAGACCCCAGCAATAAAAGGGAATAGTCTGATGTGCCTGAATAAGCCAAAAATTCGGGCAACATGGGCTGCACAGAGCTTCTCACTCTGTCTGCGAGTGAGAAACCCTTGTTCAACATCCCCATCGCACCTGAATCCAATCATCCAGGTTCCCCAACAAGGACTGCAAAAGGAGACTAGTACAGACAGACTACTCAGCAACAACTGCTGAGGTGCCGAGATCAAGTTCCAGGTGCACTGGTGCAGAAATGCAATGCCCTTGATCTCACTTTACAGCAAGCCACTGCTGTGAATTTTAGTCTTTTGGTATCAATCTTGTTTTGTTAAGATATGACAAATATGTGCTGCAAGGGTTCAGTACATGCTCCAAGCTTAAAAAGATTTGGAAAAGCAAATGTTAGAAGAGAACCGCAAAAATATCCACAGGAATTCCACAGCAAGTAGAAACCATTTATCTGGGGCAACTTCACAAGCAGCAAAAAGTTAAACCCACATGCAGGACTGTACAGATCCATCTGACACAGCTCTTAAGAAGCTAAGGGTAAAATTGTCTCTTTCCAGAAAACAAACCTCAATTCATTTCCAGGGAGGACATAAATCCATCCTTTGCATATGCCAGGACCAATGCTCTCAAGTTCCTCCTGTGCATTTACGTGTTATTAATTATTATTGGAACTTCAGGTTCCTGCAATCACTGGCATTAGAAGAAGGGCACAAGGCTGCATCTACGCAGACTTTGTAATAACAAGCACTGCATCCTCGGCTGGTCAAGGAGATGGCTTTACTCTTGATGTCAGCAAGCTGATGTCAGCAGGTCAAGCTGACCTTTGAAAGAGGAAGCAATAAGGAACAGACTCATGCAGGGTAAAAAGCAGAGAGCAGAAAGAAAAAGGTGGTGAGAAAAAAAGAACTGAAAAAGCAGAGATGTGACAACATGACAAAGACAGAAAATAAGAGAAGGTTGAAAAAAATCAGGTAAGGAAGGAGCAGAGAAGGAATCAGAACTGTTTAAAGCCAGAAGACATGATCATGTGATTTCCTTCATCCTCCTGTATCACAAAAGGGATTAAACTTGAAAGACGTTAAAAGAAAAATCTAAAGCACAAACAACAACTCAAAATAATTTTAAAAGTTACCTGATCTGTTTATCAGCCATTTAATTAAAGCTTGATCTTGTTAAGAAATTATTCTGTTCCTCAAATCGCTCCTTTACTTTCTTTTCCAGTTACTTCTTTTTCACTTCAGTTTCTTCCTGGGAAAGGAAAGAAAGGCACCAAAGAGATAAAGTTGAGACACTTGCACTGTTCCTGAATCTCAGGTCCTACTGGGCAGCGTGCAGGGTGAGGCCATCCAAGGAACAAGTGACTTCAGGGAGCACTTGGTTTCTTCAGAGAAGAGACTGAGCTCTAGAGGAAGGCTTATTAATATGTGTAAGTACATAAACATACAAGACATATGGAGGGAGAGCTACCAGTGTTGTCAGGCTCCAGCAGCACATGAGGAAGGGCAGCAGCCAGGCAGTGCATGTGCTCTGCCCAGCATCCAGGACAGCAGTACCTGTCACAGCCCTTTCAAAATCCAAGGAGTGTTTCACACATGCAGCATGTGGACCTCCAACCATCTGCAGGTCCACACAGCCACCCCAAGAAAACTATATGCCCTTGCAAGACTTCTTCAGTACTTCCCTCCAACACACACACGCTGTTTCTAACAGACAGGCTTCAAAAACTTGCTCCTCCAGTGGTTACAATCCTTCCTCTATTTTCCAGCCCCAAAGGACAACCAGTGCCTCAGTCTCGTGCCAACACTGCCTTTTAAGTAGCGCCTCCCTCCCCAAGCTATTGATGTGCTTTGCCCTTTGGACCACTCCTTTCAGCTCAACACTGGCACAGCACCGAAGCTCCAAGTCCACAGGAAACAGTTCATTCCAAGACACCTACTTGCTACTGTTTAACAAGAGCTGGAAGAAGTCGCCACACAAAGAAATATGGACATTTCAGAAGTGGCCACAACCTTCAGTTTTCTCGAGGTGTCCTTGTCTCCTCCTCACCTCCAACCTGGGAATCAGGTACCCTATGCTTTCATCAGGCATCTCAGTAGCACTCAGCCACTCTCCTCCCTCTCCCGTTCCAGCTGCCACCTGGGTGGCAAGCCAGGAGCAGAAGAGATATCTCTGCCCTTTCCCTCTGGAATGAAATTTGCCCCTTAATTGCATATTTCCTAAGTCACACAGAATCTTGCACCCAACAAGGAGGCTTTCAGTCTGACACCTGCCCTGGAGGTACAACCTGAGGGCCAGAGAGATCCCTGAGAATAAAAGGTCCCTAAAAGTGTAAAGAGCTGGCAATGGTGCAAACAGGTATGGGGAGGAGAGAGGTTGAGACTATACACAGTCCAGCACTGACCTGCTCCCCTCCCTGTTACATCCAGTTGGAAGACAGGGCAGCAAGTCCCATACTTGGATGACACAAGACTAGAATTGACTTTTCTGGAGTTCCACATTCAGCCAAAGCCATAACAGGCCAGCACAAGGCGCTTGCTAAGGAAAAGGACTCCTCTCCAATATACTGCATGCAAATCTCTGCACGCAAACCTCACCCACTACACTACTGCACCTTCCATCCCTTCTGCGACAGGTCTTCAGACAGTTCACCTGACCTCAACTAAGAAGTCGAAGCAGATCTTAAAAATCCTCAGATCACCTAAGTCTGCACTTTCCAAGTGGAAAATCACACCTTTCACTGTGTGTGCTTTCACATGCATGTCCACAACCATTCCAGGCTAAGCTAATTGTCTATCAGTTTAATCAGGATAATACCAAAAGATAAAAATAACGGGACATCAGTTGCTGAAAGCCTGTAACCCTGGTATAAACAAGCCCTGAGCCATGAATACTCACTTGATAACATCTATACTCTCAATAGGATATTTGTGTTTATTGAGGCAGCAGGTCTGACAAAATACATACACTGAGTGGTCCTGACAGCCCGTTTCAGGCTCTGGCAAACTTCCCCCTTGTTGCTTCCGATGCAGTCTTCCATGTGGAGGGGCATCCAGGAGGCCAGGCACCCATCACAAGGGGCAATGCAAGAGAAGACAGCAATGCCGCTAATATTCATCACTGACAAGTAATCCAGAGTGAGAAAGATCGAGATGGACACACAAACATACCACAGGGCTGTTTCTTACCTGCTGACACAAGCAGGGTGATGGGAGTGGGAGAAGACAGTACTGCACTGAAAGGAACTTGGAACAGCTGGATTTAACTCTCTCCTCCCTTTTTTTTTTTCCTGCGCAACCTGGGAACTGTCTTTTGCTTCAGCTCTCCATCTGCCCAGTAACTGCAAAGCCCTACACAGCTGACCTCCCCAGCTGGAAAACGGCTGCAGGAATGGATGTGCCTGCTGCAGCTGCAAATCAGGATGGGGTAAAACTGGATTTTCCTGGGTTTAAAACCAGGCAAAGTTATAGGCCTCCTTAGGGTGTAAAGATCCATCCAGACAACAGGCTGTACAGCCAGCAAATGCCAGGACTAGTATCATCCCCCCTAACAAAAGCTACTCAACTCGTGGACAAAACAAGGGGAAGCAAGCGATGTGACCATTCTACAGCAGACACCAGCACTTGATAACTGTTTACACAGCACCTGGCACAGTGGAGGCCTGAATGTCCATGGCCAGGGGATTTTAATGCATTAAGGGATTTTAATGCACTGAAGTAGAAAGCTTATTTGAGCTCTGTTTGTTTAAACAGAGCTACAGGGAACAACCGTTCGCAAAACAAACCCAAAATCACAGTGAACTCTATCTGAGCACTTTGCTATAATCTACAAAACTTCCCAAGTACCTTAAAAACCGAGTCCCTTAAACGATGGTGAATGACATCAAGCCTCCAGCACCCTGGCAAGGGACCCTCTGGTCAGAGATGGACCTCAGTCCCTCCCAAGGCAGAAAAACAGCTACAATCCTGTAGTCTGAGAGGAGGAAAAACACAAGCTGGAAAGAGAATGGTGGCAGTTTTATAGGATATTTAAAAACAAATTCAGAACAACGTTATGTATTTAACCTAGAAAGGAAACAGAAGAAGCAGTGACCCAAACATATCTCCCCAAGAACAAGGTGCTCTCAGAAGCCAAAAAATGCAAACAAAAGCAGGTGAGCAAAGCTTCTGCACCCAAGCTGGTTTGCAGCTCCAGGGCTTCCTGTGGGAGTAAGGCTTGCATCTGCCCAGGAAACCTCCCATCAGCACCTGCACTAGGGCAGCAGACAAGCCAGCAGAATCAAGAAGATGCTAATGCCTCAGAGTCTCCATACAGTTAAACCTTTACAGCCCAGTGGACACTGGTGCTGCTGGAAATGGGAACCTGCATGGCTCAAGGAGCAGAGAAGCCAGGAGGAAACTGACAGTGGGTGGGCAGGGGAAGCAAGACCTGCCAGAGACCCACCTCAAAGCCAAAGAGGCTGAGCAGCCCTCACGGAAGAGGGCACCAAAAAATCGTACATCCCATAATTAAGACAGCAAGAGCTACAAGGGCGATGAATTACATGGTGTTAATTCCTGCCTGGAGCGCTGTTAACACAGCTAGGCGTGGATTAATGCCCCATTACTTGCACACTGGGGTGTCCCTCTTACATTTATTGAAATGATCAAGCAAATTAGTTTCAGAGCAGCAATGCACGCACTGTAGCCCACAAAATCACCTCTGCACTAGGTGGAAAAGCAATGCAAACAGCCCAAAGCTCACACTGCAGTGTGTAGATAGCCTAGGAGCCTCCTCAACCCAGCCTATTCCTTTGCCCAGCTCCAGAGCGCGATAGAGTAGCCAGCTTTGGATGTAGATGGTCCTCACAGCCCCCCTGCCTTGTCACACACCGCACACACACAACACACCTACGCTACAAAGATGGTAAGATTTTCTCCAGAACCTTTACCCCTAGATGCCACTGCTCTGCCCACAGTCTCACCTTGGGGGTTCCAGCAGTTCAGCACCCTCCTTGTTCTGCTCTCCCTCTGCCAGGCCAGAGCCACTACTGGTATCCTCCAAACCAGCTGCAAGCACTCAGTCCACCAGCCCCTGCCTAGAGGCTGGCTCTTCACTTCTGCCCTCCCATTTCCAGGCTCTCCCCTCACCAGCAGCCCCACTCTGCAGTGAGCACAGCCTCCCATGCACAGACTGTCAGATGTGCCAATTTATCTGAGCACACACAGGCTGCTGTTTTGACAGCAGATCTTCAGCCAGTGTTAGCTGGCACTATGACCAAAGGAAGCAATCTCATCCTCTCCCTACACCCAGACATGTGTTCCCATCCCTGCTTTCATGCCAGCACAAACATTTGTGCAGAGTGGTCAGGCAGGGATGAGACAGAACTGGAGGCCAGCACATGCTGGAGCTGTCACTGAAAGCAAACATCCACACTACAACCTTGACTCGAAAATAAACAGCACAAGGGGAAGGCAGGACTTGCTTCCACATTATTCCCATTTGTCTGGAGAGCAGACAAATTCAGTGCCCCAGCCAGAGAAGCAAAAACCAAGAAGCAGGGCTCAGAGCATGAGAGGAGGGAGGAATGCCATGCCAACATCCACTGTGTAGACAGGACACAGCTTTGCAATCAGTAACAGTTAGAAAAGGGAGTGGGAGGGGAAGAAATCAGCAACTAATACGTGCTGGGAGAGGAGAAATCCTCTTGGATCAGCACATCACCTTCCTTCACAGCATAAATACATTGGAAGGCGCAGACACCCTGCCAAGTTTTGCTAACAACTGAAGCAAAGCTGCCATCTCAAAGATAAAGTTTCAAGAGGACAAACTGAATTGCAAATACGTCCTGAGAGAAGCCGCACGAAGCACAACAGGGGGGCAGGATCAGAAGATCTCAGCTGAGAGGAAGCTGTGGACTTAGCTCTGACCTGCTCAGGACATTTTGCAATAGAGGGAATGGAGGGAATTGGTGGTGGTTTCATTTCTGCTGCCTGCTTGCCTTTAGGGTCTCAAAAGCAGGGATTGCCATGGAAATGTCCTTGCAGCACCTAGCAGGGCATTAGTTCTCAAAAACACAAAGCAGCTCTTGAACACAGTAGTGGATGTCCCCCCTACAGTCACAGACTGTCACCCCTCTGGCTGCGCAGCAGCACAGCGCAGCACCTTCTTACCGTTCTGACACCAGGCAGAAGCCTCAGGGCTGCAGATGCAAACTCACCTGCCTCGCTGTCAGCAGCTGACCATCCCCATACGACACTGGGCTTTAAAAGCGCCGAGCTCAGGGCTGGTCCACCCCCTTGCCTCAGGTGAGGCCAAAGTCCCAGCGGGGAGGTGCCACGCCACCTGCCTGCACCATTGGCTGCCTGCACCCCTGTGGGGACAGGCTTAGTGGCACAGCTCAGCACTGCTGAGCTTGCAAGATGCTGAGCCCCAATATGCAGGGCACTTGTTCCTCCTTCCTGACAGTCACCTGCAAGAGCCCTTAGCTCCTGCAGCCCCTTCCATCCTCCAGAACTTACCTCTGCCTTGCGTGCCTTCCCTCTCCGCGGCTGCTTGGGATAGGTGTCCCCCAGCACCGTCCTATCTACAGCCAAAAACGCCAATGCACATTTGCAGCGAAAACAGTCAGGCTGGTGCCCATACAAAACATGAGGCAAACTTTGTCTCTGTACCTAGCCTCCATGCTCCTTGAAATCTGGACTTAGTCTGGGAAGCCTTAACTTCTCCACACTGTGAGATATTGTTATCATAGAAGAACACCTCAAAATACCTCCTTCATGCCACAAAGAAATAGCCAAGTTTCCTGGCAGTGCAGGACAGTCCCCAGGCTGAGGACATGTCATAGAGGTGCTCAGCTTTGCAAACACAAGTGGTGGCAGTACAGATTTACCTGGATTTCCACAGAGGTGAAAAGGAGGACCAAAACTCCTGATTGGCAGCAAAGGCTCCTGAGCTCTCATTCCAGCTCTGTCATTGACTTGCCCTTTACCTTCAGAGAGGATTTCCAACGACAACTGTCAGTCTGAGGAACACCCTACTCCCATGACAACATTCCAGCTCAGGAAAAAACAAGCCATGATAAAAAAATAGTCCAACATCTTAGTAGAGGCACTTGCCCACCACATTCTTTACCCATTCAGACCAGCATAGTTGCCCACAACATGGAAGAGGAAAGGAGCCACAACAAGGCCATGGTGGAATTGTCACAGGGAACAATCCTGCAAGCCTCTGTCCTGTACTCTGATACCACATGCACAGTGTTCCAACTATCCTCTCTCACGGGATTTATTTGTGGTTACAGGAAATTGAGAGACCTCTTTTACCTTCACACAACTGCAGACAAAGACAAAACAGACAGCTGTGGAAACATAGACACCTCCACCACTCTCCATGGAGGAAGAGGATTCAGCACTTGAGAGCTTCTATTAGGCCAGTCCAGCCAACCTTCCCATCTCAGGGACAAAAGTCTCATCATGTGCTGCAGGCAGCTTTCAATCTTGCTCACTCACCGGCGTGATCACCGTCTGTCTGTCTCCAGACCTGCCCGCTGGCCTCAGGCATCAAGGCCACCTCAATGCAAAGCCCAAGAGTTACTGAAGACATCATACCGCCACTTTACTGCACCTACCAGCAGTCCTACTGTCTGCTTGCGCTCAGCCACAATGGAAAACACACTCTAGCTGCTGACTCCAAAGCAAGGACCAGAGTGAGTGGAGCAGCAGGTATTACTTGAAAGGAAGAGGACAAGAGAGTAGAGAAGGAGGTTGGGATCTCCTGTCTGTGGGCAGTTAGAGCAGGAGGAACACGCCCAGTTTTCTGATGCTCTCCCCCCGCCGCTGGAAATAACAGGCTGACCCCACACTCCCCCTACAGTGTCATACAAGTTTGCCTGCTTTGCTGAGACACCTTAAGCAGGAAGTCAAGGCAACAAGTATCTTCTGTTACCTTTGTGAGAGCAAAGGCTTGGAGAAAGGCCTCCAAAAGGCATTTGTGAACAGCAAAATAAGTGCCTTCCTTACCTGGAAAGCTTCTCTAGATCAAACAACCAACAACTTACTTAGATTAGTGCAGAAGCCATCTGCCCTATTGCTTAACAGGAGTTGTCCCATGGAGGTCTCTCCTTGTATACACGTGATCTCTCTCCCAGAGGAGTCTCCTGCCCCCTAGCTCTACCCCAGGATGTCTTGAGAAACAGAGTTCTGTTCATAGGTCCTAACATCAGGTCACACTCCAGTTACCAGAGCAGATCCCACTTCGGCCAGCCAGAAAGACTTGCAAAGCACAACCATTCAATGCTAAGCCATCTGCATTCAAGTCAGACTGAAAAGACCTGAGGAACAGGCCTGTGCCAACCTGGAACAAAAACCAGATAAAGCCCTCAACTTTGCATGTGCTGGGAAACTGCCCCAGACTGAGAGCCTGAAAGCTGATGCTCATCTTAAAGCAAGCCTAGGGCATCAGCCCTGCAGAACACCTAGAGGCCCCAACAGAGACCTTGGACTCCACAGACCTTTCGTCAAGACAAGGCCGTGTCCTGGAGGTTTTGCAGCTGAACTGCAAGACAAGATGAGTGAAGACAGCCGTTACAAGGAGAAACGACTCACCCAAGGCTCACTTGGCAAGACTTGGGTTTAGTCAACGAGTCTCAAGAGACCTGGTTCCTCTGCTTTGTACAAATGCCACATCAAGCATGCTACAGCTCTGCTCCCCCTCTCATTCTTCTGAACAGTCACAACACAAGTAACAAGCCTCTAAATTACAGACAACTAGTCATGCACACACTCAGTCTTGGCTGTCCCTGGCTTCGACAGAAACACAGGGCCAAGAGTTTCAGGAGCCAGAGGGCCAAAAACCCTCTCCATGCGTCTCATCATGAAATCTTCAGTGATGCAGTGATACCAGGTCAGAGCATGGCCAGAGTAAAAATTCAGGTCAAGCATTCTGCTTGAAAATAGTAGTGGACCACAGACTTTGGTCTGTAGAGACCTCCAAGTCCCTGCATCATACGCAAACACACTAAACTAAATACATGTGTCGACTTCAAAATTATTACCTAAATTAAATTACATTTATAATAGCCTACATTATTTTGGAGCCAACAGTGGAAGCACAAGCTAACAGATAGTAAAATTGCCCACACATGACGTCCTTGGATGATGCCATAATCAGACTTGGATAAGTGGGTGTTTATTGCCAGTGACGTCCCCTTCCAAGTGCTACTTGAGAAATCATGTAGTCATGCATTGAAGTGGTGTGATTCCAACTATTTTTAAACCCATCCTCCTCTGAAGGAGTTCTCCATACCAGTTTTTATGAAATTACAGCTTCATAGACACGCAGCTTTAGCTAGAAAAAGAGGACAGCTTTGCTGAGAAGTTGGAGCTTGGCAGACAGGAGAGAGAGCTGGGAAAACAAACAATAACTTATGTACAGCATTTTCTCTTCTATAACCTGTGGTGGTCAAGAAAAGGCAGAACCAACTGATAATGACAGGCCAATCCTGGAAGGACTTGCCACTGAAGCTAAATGATGCAAATCCCTCACTTAAGTGCTCTGCCAAGAGACTGGCAGAGCACAAAAAATGGTTCTTCCCTCTCAATTTAAAACAATCATCATGCACAAAGCAGTAATTAAAAACAACCAATCAAGACACCCAAGAGAAAGTGAAGGTTGGATTCCAGCTCACTCAGTAGGAACGAGTCAGAACACTGACCTGAGGTCCTGGGCCATGAAAAGGACCATTCATTCCCCACCAGCAACAAAACCAGGGCTCTTGGCTCTCAGCAGACTGATCGCCTCTGAAAGAAAGGGGCGCCAGAGGCCCTGCTGGGAAAAATAAGCATCTTCTCAGGCCAAATTGCAGCAGTAACTAAGAGCAACATCTAAACACCCACAGACCTGTTCCTGTTCAGTGTCTTGAACTGTATTCCTGTGGAATGATGCTGGCTTGCTGCAGCCAAACCCAAGGTTGCATAGGGGCAGGACTGACAGCTCAAGTCAGTGCTGTGCCAGCTGCAGACCCCCTACTGAGAGCTGGCACTCCTGCTTTGGGGCTAGCAGGGTGCACAGGACGGACATGATGCAATTTAACATCTCCAGGACCCTGATGATGGCCCACAACTGTGGCAGCTTGGCAGGAGCCGTGTCAAGAAATGATTGTTACGGGTGACCATCATCTTCATGTCACAAAATGAGTATGTTTTTTTCTCAAAATGCTGCATGCAGCCCTACAAAAGGCTTTTTCTCCTTGAAATGGGGAGAAAATACAAGCTCTTCTCTTTTGAGAAGAAAGAAAATGCACAAATCCAATTTTGTTTGCTCTACATTGTATTCCTTTAGGCTGATGCTGAACAAGACATGTGCCAGAAATAGCCCCAGCTTCAGCTCCTCCAGAGCTATAAGTTAAGCTCCATCCCTTCCAGTTCAGCAGCCAGAAAGGGGCCTGCTGAACCCGCTCTGACACATGGCTGCTCCAACAGCACAGCACACAGGGAGACCAATGAAGCTGTTGGGTTCAACTCCATCAGGTCAAGGCTGTTCCTTCCTTCTCCAAACTCATTCAAAGCCAGTGAACAGAGAGAAAAGAGAGAGAGATGGGAAAAACATCCTCATTGCCTAAGAAAGCTGGCCCAGAAAATGCCCCGTCTCAGTGTGTGCCATGTGACCCACAGCTATAAGCCAGCAGGCTGCTTTGATCCTTCACAGAAAGTTTCCTACCCACCACACCAAGCAGTGCCCCTTCCTGTCCTTGAAATAGAGGAAAAAATAAAAAGGGGAGGAGGGGAGGAATCATCGCTTCTCACCAACGTCTGAGGTACCTCAGCAAATATTTCTCTTCCTGCAGATTTCCACAATTTTTTATTATTTCTCTTCCCTGCAATGTACCTATTAGGAGCTGCACATGGATACCCCTGTACCACCAGTACAACATACACTATTGCAGCTCCTCACCTCACTAACCACTTGCAGTACTTTCATCCAAGCATTGGGCTGTCCCAGGAATGGGCTCTAAGGAAGGAGAAATAAATTTATCTGCTCCAGCCTGCTGCAGAGAGACTTGTATGCATCCCCTGTCACTCCACAGAGAACTCACAACTATTTTTATTTTCCAATTATGCTTCCCAGGAGGGCCAGGTCCTCAGCAGATGCAAGCAAGAAGAGCTCATTGCCTCTGCTGGAGCCTGGGGACTTCATCTCCCCACCACTTGCAGCAAGAGGGCACATTATTACAAGCACATACACACTTCTGTCCAATTTCATGCGGTTCCCTTGCCCACCAGCTATAAGAGCCTCATCTCCATGATGCTCCTGCCCAAGCTCACAATGAGTGGGAATAGTTCAGGCCTTGACAGCCCAAGCTTAAGTGGCAAGGTAGGAGAAACAGCAAACGAGAAAAGTAAAAAGAGGGAGAGGGAGCAGGCAGGATACCTGCATCTCACTTGCAACAGATGCTTACAGAAAACCTGACCAAGACTGGACAAGCACATCAGCTGCTTTCCAGCACCATTCTTCCCACTCCTACTTCCAGCTCACGCTGACCACAAAGAGCATAACCCACAGTTATTGCAGGAAGGGGGAAAAGAGAAAAAATGTAGGAAGTGAAGAAGTGCCCTTTGTATGCACAATGATCTCTGATGAAAGGAGCTCCAAAAATGCTTAAGTCACTGGTTTTAGAAACATGTGCAGGACCACATGAACAGAGACACATACCACTATCCTGGATGTGCAGACTGCATCATTCCAGGATGGTGGAACACGAACTGGCATTCACCCCTATAACTTGCATCTTCTGCAGAAAAAAACCCAAAACAACAAAACAAACCCCATCAACCTGGTGGCAAGCATCCTGGCAGCATCCCACAGGACTGAGCTAAGCTGTGTGTGGCAAGACCCAGACCAGCAAAAGGGATCAAGGACCACAGCACAGCACAGAATTAAATTACTTACAACTGTTTTTCGAACTTTCATGAGAACCTTGCCCTTTCACAGTCTCAGTTAAGAGCAGCACCAGAATACATCAGCCACTTCCTCTGTCCCAGGATCCAGCAGGAGAGACAGGATAGACAATGAAGCAAAATTACTATTAGTAGCTAGTTCATAACCTAACTGGAGCAGAGTTCAAACATGGGTTGCTAGAATTTATTTCTGTGTATTTCCACCTCCTCGTCTGGTCATATCACAGTGATTCACTCTATGAGTTCTTTTCTACAGACAGTACAGGGCATAGGAAATATCCAGGGCTGGTTGTCAAGTCAACCTGCACCGAAAGCTTCCTTCCACACACCGCACCTGCTGCTAATTCCCTTCTCAGCTCTGATCATTAATAAAAACACCACACAACAAAAGAGAACCACATACATATACACTACGCACAAATTCCCTCCATAGTGGCTGATCCTGAGTCACCACCAGTGATCAACTGTTGCCATGCACTGAGAAGGACACGGTTATTAAATTAATATGGGCTGCTTAACCTGGCTACAAATATACATGAGTTCTTTGTGCCTTAGTGAGCTAATAAGGCATGTGCTAATTACATTAATTCAAACAAGCCCTGTGTGCCCTGAGGGCAAAGGGAGAGAAGGGCACAGCCAACCCAGGCTCTTTCATAATATCTGAGGGAGAATCAAAAGTACTTGCCTTGACATGGCTTTTAGAGGAGAGGCATAGGAGCACTGCAGCTTGCGCCCTATAGCTCACGCAACCCAGCTGCCTGGTTAATATGCAAAAAACCTTCTTCACTCACATAGTGCTTAGTGCAATGATAGACACAGGACCCCCTCTCCAAAGGGCCAGTAAGCTTGTCCCTTCCTATCTCTATGGCCCAGAGCATATTGCAAGCCTTGGGATGACACCCTGACGCTTTGGGACCATGAGCCTGGGACCCTGCATTCAGCCCCTTTCCTGCAGGGACCACGCGGCACCGGCAGCCTCCAGCCACAGAGCAGCGCTGGGAGCATCCAGCACCTTCCTACCCAACGCTTCTCATGCAGACCTGTCTCCTCCGCATCCTCAAAGTCAGACGGGGACAGAACGACCAGGCAGGCAGTGCAAAGAAACTGTGCTCATGCTGCAGTGTGACCAAGTTAGGCAATCCCAACTGACTCCTTAAACCAACCTGGCAATGCGGGAAGGACCATGTTCACCTCCCATGTCACAACAGGAACAGAACCTTCAGAAGTGGGAACAAGCTGTGGCAAGGAAAAGCAGAAGGACAGCAGAAAAGAGATACACAATCCCAGCAAGGTTCAGATACGCTCAGAGAGGAGCTTCTCGTCTCCCTCAGCACAACCGTAACGAGATCCTTCACCCCTATCATCCCTGGTGAGAAGCCTTCCTTGGCATCAGTTGTGCTCAGGCTCCTTACTGTCCGCTAGGCACTGCCACCACCTCCTGGGATGCAAGAGAAAAGAGGTCCTTTGCATATACAAGGTCTTGTGTGCACTGAGTGCTTTCTGAAGCACGTGCTTTTTCCTGTGAGCACTAGGGGACTGTGCCAGAGCAAAGCAAATGCATGGGGTTTTTTTCCCCTCTGTTTCCACTTCCTCCTATACCACGTGCACCTTGTGGTACTCAGGACTGTACCCAGAAGGCCTGAAACGCAGCTGCCTTTCTCCAGCAGGAAGAACTATGCCACGTGAACTGTATGGTGTTTTAAACACATGACACTGACTCTCACCCTCAAGGAGGGGATATACAGTCACGCACCAGGCGAAACCCGGGGCTGTGAAAGGGTAGTATAATACAGTGTCCTGCACAAAGAGGCACTGGAACAGGCTCAATGCAGTATTTCCACCAGGCTGGCAGAGAAGACTCAGATACTTTCATGAAGGAAACCATACGGGGGATTTTTAGACCCTGGGAAGTGCACCTCAAGCCACATGATTCTCTTCCTCAGCAGAGGCTGTGGTTACTCAACTGTTAGTCCAGCACAACTTAAGGCTACCTGCCAAAAAGGATGGAACTCTTCCTTCCTCCAGCAACTAAAGGAATTAATTTTGGACCAGGCCTATTCCCAGGCCAATGCGTAACTATGAACACACAAATGCTTGTGCCAGCACAAAAACAGAGAGGCAGGAGTGGCTGAGGACTGCCCCTGTCAGCAGCAGCTTGCAGCCTGACTGCTGCAGGCAGTAGGAAAAAAAAACCCCATTGAATAACAAAAAAATAGAACAAGAATCCCTCCAGGAGAGCCTGGGAGATAAGAGTTTCTGGGACCTAAATAAAATGATTTAAAAGACTTGGAAATCCAGGACCCTGTGGGGCAATACATTAACTCACAGCTGTCACTCAGAGTCCCAAAGAAGGATTGTGTGAGCCTGGTTAGAACAGCAATGTGTCCAGCAAACTCCCCACTCTGCCTCTGTAGCAAAGCCACAGTGCTCCAAGATAACCAAGCCCAAATGTGGGTGCCAATGCTAAAATATCACAGCTTAATGAAACAGGACTCGAAGGATCTGAAAGAAAGCAAATCCTCCTAGTCAGTCACTCTCTGGAGTCAGGAGCTGGGCTCCACCTAAGGCAAGGTGACAGACAAACACTGTGCAAGAGCCACCATGCCAGCATGTAAACACTGGTGTAGACTGCAAGCTCAGGTGCTCGCTAAAGCCAAGACTGTATTGCCTTTTGTAGCAGTGACCAGACACAGAGAGTAGACAAGACAACAAACAGACATCTTCCAGCCTCCCAAACCCTTTGCAACAGCAGGTCAAGACCTTTCCAAGGAAGGTAGCTTGTCCATTACTTCCCACTGCTGAATGCAGAATGTGACTAATGCTCCCAGTACACTAAAGAAATGCCAGTTAAATGTCTTATTAACCAATATTCCTTGTCTCTAAGCCACACGAATAGCAACACAAGACACCGCTGCTGCTAGTCCCTTTGCTGTGTGAACACACCTGCTCTGATGCTGCATCACAAACTGCATTTCTCTCTTCCCACCTCAGCTGCTTGCTTATGCCAAAGCTGTTCAGATCCAAACAAAACTGTTCCTTCCTAAACACACATCAGCGTCCCTACACAGGTCACGCTGCACCTAAAGAGGTTAGCAGCTCCTCCAGGCAAACTCATATGCACTCTGTAACAAGTGGAGGAATTGCCAAGGGAACTACAACCACTGCCTGACAGCTCAGGAGTCTGGCATAATCCATCCACCAGTTCCCTGCTCATCCCGAGTGCTGTGGATGAGCAGGCTGCAAAGCAGGCAAGGCCTTCCCAGCAGGGAGACAATATATTCATGAGGCTATAGGCAAATGAAAACACACGCAGTCCTGCTCACCTGAACAGAGCAGAAGGAGGTGGATAACACAAAAAAGGAAAAAAGGTGAGAGGAAAAGAGTGAAATAAGTCAAACTTGAAAAGTAATTTTCTAGGTATTAAATGTCTTACCTGGCTACTCTGCATAGGCAAGTGTATATCATCACTACCTACCACAGATATCCAAAAGAATTTGCCTGACACATTAAGCATCCTCAGTAAACTGACTGATCTTGCATTGTTTAAAAATTAGACCTGTTTTCAGAAAGTTTAAGAAAAAAATAATCGCTCCTGAAGTACCTCCCAGCCCTGCTCTAACTACCAACCAGCACTGCCTTGCCAAAGAGCACATGGCAGGAACAGCAAATAGCATTAGACACAATGAATTGTTGTGCCAGTGAGCAGCATGACAAGCTTGTTGCACTGGGAGACTGACAACGGTTTGGCAACATGAGAATCAGACACGCTGCTCTGCTCCAGAAGTCCTCAGACAAGGACTTCGGAGCTCCAATCCACGATCCCCACTGGAGCAAGCTGTGGCTACTGATGTAAGAGCTTGCCATGCCACATGGCAGAACCCACACACGAGCTAGCACAACACTGCTGCTGCCATGGCTAGTGTCAGGACCCCAGGTCTGGTACCAGCTGGGGAAACAGTGTTCGTCTAAAAGAGGAAGCAAGAGCAGCAACCTCCTCAGAAGAGAGGGAGCAGGGCAGTTGGCCATCACAGCCAGCTCTGCCAGGGTTTATCAGGGCCCCTGAACATCCCATGTCCTTTCAAGCCCCCAGCAAGTTTGTCAGCTCACATGTATGCACAGCTGTGTCCAAACAGCACATGCCCTTTCCCACAGCTGATCTATTTGCTTCCAGTTCCAGACCACCTCAGTTTCTAGTGTCACAGGTCCCAGGTATCTGCATCAGCACAAGAGACAACCTAGACAACAGTAGATCACACTGCAGCTCTCCCACAATCTCACCTGCATGCCAAGCAGCGTTTCAGAAGCTACATGGCAGCTCCACAGCTTCTCTCCCACAAGATTATTCTGCCCCCCCACAAACAGGCCATGGCTCACCTCCACTAGAATAGCCCAGAAAGCAGGCGCAGTCGAACCTCATCGCAGGGGACGCAGGAGCTCGCTCCACACCAGGGACCTGGCAGAGCCACAGAAATTGAGTCAGCAGTGCACAGATGCCTCCTGAGCACACAGAGGCTGCGGGAACAGCCTGCTCAGCTGCCCCACGAGCGTGCTGGCAGGCAGCACACTGCACGGCACACGCCGACACACAGCTCAGCAGCAGCCTGGCATTTCTTCTCTCCTTTTGAAAGCCGAATTCAAACCATCTGTTGGAATATTTCTGCAAATCATTCTTCTTTCAGAAGGGCTGGGGGCTGAGTTTAGTTGTTTATATAGCGTCTGGCATTTCTCTAGCACTTATCACTTCAGTATCCAAGATATTTCCTTCAAGCTCTCTATTAGTTTTGAAGAACCAGAGTGGGGCATTGATGAATCTGCATTGTAAGTTTCTGGAAAAAAAAAAAAAAAACAACCAAAAAAAAACCCCAAAACCCAAAAACAACATCAAAAAGACAACAGCTGCTCAGGTCATGCACACACTTAGCTGCTAACAAAGCGAGCAGGACAATTCTGGGGAAAGGGGTCAGGTAAACACAATGTGTTTCATGTTCTTTGAAAGAACCACTAGCTTTAGAAAATAGCCTTCATAAACAACAGCCACTCCTAAAGGATGGGATGAATCAACAAGTGCTCCCACTGCCTTACAAAGAAGAGTTCAGCTTACCTAGGACATGGAAAAAGAAAGCTACCCCATCCTCGAGAAAGTCAACACGATATGAAAAAGGAAAACAGGGCATCCAGAAGGAGAGACCAATGACTACATCAGATCATTCCTTCTGCAACAGCAGCCATTGCTATTGTATACAAGTGACAAAACCCTGGAAATTCTGCTGTCCATATTTGACTGTGGAGGACAGGGTCAGAGACAGACATTTTACTGCTGATCCAAGATTGTGCTCTGAATCTGTGGCAAAGGAGAAAGTAGTACTCAAATTCACAGTTAGCCCCTGACATATCCTGTCCCTAAAACTTGCTTCCTTCTTTTTTCTTTTTTACAAGTCCTTAACTATCACAGAGCAGAGAGCACAGCACTGAACAGGGCACCAAACAAGACACCAGTCTGCTCATGGCCTTGGAGAAGGTGTTTCCATCCCAACCCACCTGGCAGGCAACGGGGAACCATCGTCACCTCCGCTGCCAAGGCACACAGGCAGCATACCCACTAAAGGTAGAAAGGGGTCAGAGACTACAGTAACAAGGACAGAGTACTCAGCAGCAACAGAATGACAGATGCATTGCTCCAGACTGAGCACACCACATGCTACCACCTCCTTCCACAAGTTTATCCGCATAAAGCCAGCACTCACCCTGGCTAGGAGCTTTCACATTACAGCCTCTTGTTGAAGAAAAAAGGATTCACTGGAAGCTGCAGCTGCATTCAGAAATGAAGGATCATGGTTATTGGACCATGTTCTGGCTTGATCCAAACTCACTCGTATAGCTCACTCGTACAGCATCGCTTCCCTACTAAAATGCCTTGCTAGAAGTCCCATATCTTCTGTGCTTTAATTGAAAGAAAAACACATACCTTCTCTCTTCTCAAAGGCCTCCTCTAAGCCAATTAGTCACTCAGTGCAGCAGCATCATCACTGTTCTGTATGAGAAGGGAAGTTTTCCTTCTTTCCTGTCCCCCACATTGTCCACAAAGCTCCTCATAGCTAGGACGGCCTTTAAATAGAGAGCATTAGCCACAAATCATGAAGCCAAATTCCAGATGGGGCAGTCACAGTCTTGACAGGACTTCAGTCATCTTCAGCTGTTCAAATTCATGCCATTCTGGGAAAATCAGCTGGATCAAAATCAGTCTCTTTCATCCTGGCCTGTGGATAAGCACCACAAACCCAGGCAAGAAAAAAGCTCTCCTGACTGGCCACACACCAGCATCAGTGCCAAAGGAAGGAGCAGGGCACAAGAAAGTTTGACAAGGCATAGCTACCCACCCACAACAGCAGAACCAGAATGAGAACAAGAACCACTTATGAAAAAGTTTTAGAAAAATAAACATAAGACAGCGTTCCTGCAAGCAGCTCACCACAGCCTGCATTAAATCAACAGAGACCCCACAAATTAAATGGTACCCTGCATTTCTCCTAACACAGAACATGCATTGCTGTCCAGGTGCCTTCCCCTTCCCCAAGCTGCCATTGGCAGCCCTCCTAAGACAGCAAGTATTCAAAGCTTTTGTATTTGCAGATGTGTAAGAGAAGACTGCCAGACAGAAATCCAAACCACCCAGAGCTACAAGGTCTTTTCATTGTGTTTGTCTGAGGTTTTGCCTTGTTTTCCAAAGCTTTTGTACCCTCTATTACTTTATCTTCAGAACAATTGGAACTAACTGGCAATCAATACTGCAAGGTTAAAGCAACATCCAGTTTCACATTGGACAGCTCAATCCACCTCCTCCTTCCCACTACCTTTGCGTGGAAGGTGAATAGAAGAAAAGAGGGAGAAGTTATTTCTCTGCTGTTAGGATTAGCTGGAGCAACACAGCATTAGCTCTAGCAACCCACTGCACTGTTAGCTGGTTATGGCCAAATGATGGTCCCCACTCCAATCAGGCACAGGACAGGGGACACAGCCTTGCAGAAAAAGAAAGGCTTCATCAAATCACAGTGCCAGGGAAGCTGAAACACGCTGTCCTATTAGATATCACGCACCCCTTCAGCAGAGGAGGAGATGCTCGCCGTCACGTCCCACTGTCTCACTGCAGACAGACAAGGCAACTGGCTTCAGTGAGTCCATGCGGCCATTTATGAGAAATGCACAATGAAACATATGCACGTGTTCAAGAGCAAAAAATGGAAACAATGCACTGGCTCCCACAGGCAGGATCCATAGCTTGTTTGCCATGTTAAGTAATTGGTAATTCAAATTATCCCAACTTCCTGGTAGCACAGATGTTTGGGTGCTTCTAAGAAAGCCCAAATGTGCAAACACAGGCATCAAAGTAGGCTTTTGCCTTTCTGGAAAACACAGTTAAGGACTTAGGTGAACACATACATGGATGTAAAACAAATAACAGCCATTCCTGATGTACCTGCAGTAGCTGTGACCAGGCAGGTTGTTACCCATCCTGCACAGCTGCTGTTGAAGAAGCAGCGCAAGCACTTGTCCTTACACAGTATTGCAGATTTAAACAGGGACACAGAGGCAGCTGGGAGAGAACCATGTCCAACTGGAAGCCTAACAGGATGTTAAAAAACTTGTAAGCAACAGGCTAAACAGGCTGTGTGCCAGGCTCTTCCTGTAGCTCAAGGGCTCCCACATGATGGCCCAGCTTCAACGGGTGCAAACCAAATTTGCTTTACTGCTTCTGCCTGAGCTACATCAATTTACTCCAGTCAAGGGCGAAGGTGCACAGTTCTGGGACACCACTGACCTGCCAGCAGCTGTGTAGAAACTCCATTCTGGGGAAAAACAAAACAAAACAAAAAAACACAGGGGAAAAAAACACTCTGAAAAAGAGAGAAGGCGGCAGGCTCAGGCAGAAATGCCTCTCTGTTCTGAAACAGCCTAGAAAAGGGGAAACTGCAGAAACTCCCTTCACAGGACATTAGCATCCTATCGTAATACACATGGACTGCAGCACTCAGGATCACGCGGAAACTCATTTGTCCCAGGCGTTCCAAACTGGGTTTGGTTACACATCATCTCCCAGCACAGGATCTCCTAACAACCAATCAAAAACATTTTGCACTTTTCTACCCCTTTCCTTCCCCCTTGAGGCCTAGTTCAAAGCTCTTTTATGTCTTTCTGGCAGCACAATGTGATTTTAGGCAGACAGAAACAGCATATTAAAGAGAAATACTCTGCACAGGGCATCTTGCTGGCACTGGGAAGTTGGCAGTGCGAAAGAGTCACAGTTCCCTGCCCCCAAGTGAGCCCAGGGATCAAGTGACAAAAGAAAGCTTCTCACTGGAACAAGGCAGACCTGCTGCCAGACAGCACCAAGGATCACAAACCCCTCCATGGCTACATACAACACTGCTAAACTTTTCTTATCACCACACAAGCCTTTCACCCCCCTCAAATTTCACATGGACATACCACCTTCCTGCAGCTACTGTGAATTTGACAATTACCCTCCAAGAGCATTTTATTCCCACAGTGGGGCGAGATAGGATCCAGAGGTTTGCCAACATCTGTAAAACAAATAACCCTCAGGCCAGCAGCAAACCCAAAGATTAGCCCTCTGGTCTATCCGGAGATGGAGACCACATAGCCCTACACCACAGAAGCAGCGGTTAATCCGTCACTCCTCTTACAGCCTCCTGGCTGCAGATTATTCAGATAAACCCCAGAGTGCCAGGGATAATTAACTATTTTCACAGCACTGCATGGTCATCACACACTCTGAAAAAAAACCCGTTTCCTAGATCAGGCTTTAACTCTCATGGAAAAGCTGTTCTTGGGTGAATCTGCAAAACTGGTTCCCCAGTCAGGGATGATGGCTCTAGATGTGTTTTACTCTAGCTAAACACAGCACATTTATCCACCTAAAAATGCTGCTGCCCTACTCCAGAAAATCTCTTCCTCCTACTATTTCACAACTCTCAGTATGACAACAGTTATGCAAGAGCAACTGTATAGGCAGACGAAATGCTTACAGCTCCCAAGCAAGACTTTCCCCATTATAACACCCTTATCAGAGCAGAGCTCCAAATCCTCATGGCTCCCAAGTTTCAAGTCATGCCAAACACCAGTCACTGTGTCTCAATCCCTTCTCTCCATCACACTTTTGCCCCGCCAGAGACCTATAACATGAAACCTGACACAAAAGTGCTTCCACATGTTCATGCTGCTGCCACCTTGGCCAGCCAGGTAGGTATTTCCCTGTCTTGCCAATTAAATCTTGAGCAAACGGCCCTGACAGGCTGTCAGTGATTTGTACCTTCTAGTAACTTAATACAGCACACTACTCCTTCTTAAAATGGCAGCAGGAGGATCTTTTAGGGCCCTGGCATCCTAGTAAGACATTAACAAGATTGCTGGGCATCAAACAAGACTGCAGACTTTCCTTCAGAGCAGCGCCAGGCTCCAATGTATGACACAGACTTGCTCCCTGTTCCAACTCAACCATCCATCTCTGCCATCAACCACCCTCAAAGCATAATGTGCCTTACTACGATGGGCACTCGGTGAGCAAATGAGCCCAAGCACAGAGCACCAGGAGAAAACCTGTACCTGTGTAAATAACAAGAAGGAGGAGTTAAAAATCTTACAGGCAAGACATTCAAAGGGTAAATCCTCATAAAATACTGGTGTTTATTTTCTGGTGAAGATGTCAGAGTAATGCATCGCATGGTAATAAACCTCATCTAGACCTTTGTAACAGCCTGGAAAGCAAAACACAAGCCAAGGACAAGAAGACAACTGCCACTCAGTCCCACATCATATACTGTTATCAGCGAAGCACCACTCCAATTCCATTGCCTTTTGCTTGCCATTGCCAAGAAGTAAGTTCTTGAGAGGCAAAGCCACAGTGACTTGCAGTGGCTAAAATCACTGCAGATACCATTCCAACAGCAGCAGCCACACCAGGATAGGTCAGATTCTAAGAGCAGTGAGACTCTGAGAAATGAACACGCTATGGTAAAATCATCCAGCCTGAAACTAAAAAACCTAATATCTAAGAGATATTAGGCCACATAAATATAGCTGAGATCCTGCTCTGGCGTTTGTTACTCTGATAGCCAGTGTAAACTAAAATCTTCAAAGCCCTGCAGGAGAGAGGCCTAGGGCACTGGAAAAAAATATTTCCACGACTGGACAGTGGCCCAGCAGGAGCCCAGCAACCCCCGAGGGTGCAGCAAGAGAGAAGAGGGTGCTTGAGGTCCCATTCCCAGGGTGACCTTGAGGAAATCCTACAGCCTGTCCACATTTCCACATTCCCCATCCACGGGAGGAAGAGCGCAATAACCTTGACCTACCTCGAAGAGGCACAGATCTGGCTTAGGGGCGCCTGGAAGGAGCTCGGAGAGGCTTAGATGCAGAACCTTGCCCTGCGGCCGAAGGGTGGCCAAAGGCTACAACCCTACAAACCACCCCAGCACTCAGAAGCCCAGGGGAAACACGCAAATCGCCTTCAATATAAAAAGCAGCAGCAGCGCTGGGGCAATAAAAGGGAAATCGCACGTGTCACTCGCAGCTCCCCCGCCACGGGCAGGGAGCGGACGGGGGACGCGGCTGCAGCCCCAGCGCCCAGCGAGGCGACCCCAGCCCCGCGGGGAGCACGGGCCCGACCCCCGGGCTCGGCTTCCGCACGGAGGCGGCGGGGGGACCGGCGGGGGGACCGGCGGGGCCGACAGAGCCTGGCGGAGGGGGGGAACGGGGGGAGCCCGCAGCCCCGGCGGGGGGGAATAGGGAAGGGATATCAGGGGGGAGAATGGGGGGAGCCCGAAGCCCCGAGCCCCGGGGGAGGGAATGGGGAAGGCGAAGGGGCATGAGAGGGGAACAGGGGGAGCCCGCAGTCCCGGGGGGGAGGAATGCGGAAGGGGCATGAGGGGGCGGGGGACAGGGGAGCCCGCAGCCCCCGGGGGGGAATAGGGAAAAGGAAGGGGCATCGCGGGGGGCAACAGGAGAACCCGCAGCCCCGGGGGGGGGAACGGGGGGAGCCTGCAGCCCCGGGGACGGGGGGACACATGGCGGGCGGGGGGGGAGGCGGAAGGGGGGAGGCCGCAGCCCCAGGGGGGAGAACGGGGAAGGAGGAGGGGACATGAGATGGGGGAACGGGGGGAGCCCGCAGCCCCGGGGGAGGAATCGGGGGGGACCAGGGAAGCCCGTAGCCGCAAGGGGGTCAGCACGGGAAGAGGGGAAGGCGGGGCGGAGGGGAAGCAGGGGATCCCGCAGCCCCGGGGCAGGAGGGGGCGGGTCCCGCGGCCGCGAGGTGCCGGGCACTGACCGGGTTCGGCGCGGTCCGGCCGGGCCGGCGCGGTGCGGGGCGCGGTGCGGGGCTCGGCTCTGCCCCCTCCGACCGCGCCCGGCGCAGCAGCGCGCGCCCGGCCCCCCGTCGCCACGGCAACGCGGCGCCCCGCCCACGGGCGGCCCTCGAGGGGCGGGAGGGACCGTGAGGGGTCTGGGGGCGGGCACGGCCCCTCCGGGGGTGCCGTCACCGGCCGCCGCCTCACGCTGCTCGGGGCCCCGTCCAGCCTCGCTTCGAACGCCCCCAGAGGGTTCTCTGGACAACCTGCTCCAATCTGCTTCCCCGCTCTCACAGTTAAAAGGTCTGCCAGCTGCCCTCCAGGCCAAGGGCAGGCGTCGCGTGTAGGTTCAAAGGCTAAATTGTCGCTTCGGGAGCTTAAGGGGTCCTCGGTCCTCATACAAAAACTGCCACGGAGACCGTTTCAGCAGGCTTTGCAAACTAAAGGAGGAGGCGAGGAGGACGGGGGCATCCAGCCAGCTCTCTGCCTCTTGACTGATACAGAATCACTAGGTTGGAAAAGACCCCCAGGATCATCGGGTCCAACCATTCCTACCAAGCATTCCTATCAACCATACCCACAGGTTTCCCGAGGAAAAGGGAAAGCTCTCCAGAGGAATACATCTGTAAGAGCGTCCCTCCCCACCCGTGCGGCGAGTGTGGGGTTAGCGGCCGACAGAGCCTGAATATGGAGCCAGCCAGTGTGATGAATCAGAGATGATCGGACAAAGAGGGCTGTGAGGATGGTGGAGCATGTCAGGCTAACAAGGACATCGCACACAGAACAGAAAGGAGAATTATACAGAGTAGTGAATGACGAACAGCTCAGAAACATCAGAGCTGTGCACACACCTGAAAGTGATAGCTTGTTATCACAGTCAGGGACCTGTAACCCAAGGTGAGAAGATGTAAACCAGAGGTTGGTGAAGCATCAGAAGCCAATGCTAATGAGTCAGATGTAAGCGAAAAAGGGAGCAGTTTGTGCGCTTTTCAGCTTGTGCTGGGCAAAGCATGGGAAGATACAGCACCGGAGGTGGAAAGCTCGCTTGAGAAAGGTGGTGCCTGACCAAAGGAAAGAGACCTGTGCACCACGGTCATGTTTTTGGTGTGTATTGGATGAGCATCCATCAGAGGAAGAAAAAGCAGGTGCTGTGGATAGGGAATTATCTGCATATTCTGTCCAACCACACAACCTTGTCTCCACCACCTCCTTGGGAAAGTGGGCAGTAAGGCATGGGTTGCAGGCAGGCTGCTCTGGTGGGCACTGAAGCTGGGCATCTCAGTTTTGAGAACAGAAAAACAGAGGGCAAGGGAGCTGTGGTTACCACCTGTCACTCCCCAGCTACAAAACTTCTTCCCACCCCCTTATTTGGTGGTGGCAGGTCCCCACGGTGCTGTGTTTGCAAAGACATTGGTGGGTTTCACTCAGACAAAAGCTGAACTGAATCCAGTGTGGATAGAGGCAGATAGATTTTACTATTTATCATAGTGTGACATCTCATACATGTGCTGGTAGGGCAGTACTGTCCCCTGGCAAAGACAAGGTTAATGCTGAGTTTTAAGAGGATTGCAATCACCCATTTTTATTTTTGTTTCTGCTGCATAAAAACAACTGTTCTTTGTAACCTGCATGGTGCAAAGGACCTTTATCTACTGGCAGCCCTTAAGAGAGAGGATAAAAAAAGAACAGAGGAAGGAAGTTCGCATTCAGTGAGCGTCAGGTTGTCAAGGTTTCCTGTGCTGTCAGACGTAGATTTTTTTTCTATGACAGACGCAAGAGAGATTCGAAACCATTTGGTACAAAGCAGAGCTTCAAAAGCAGCAATATTGGCATCTGATACAAGGTGAAGAGCCGAGCTCCTGACCTCCTGTATGAGGCAACATTGCTGTTTTCATGGCACACTTGGGAGCATTATACCAGGTTTGTGCTCAGCTTGTCACAAAGCATCCCCTGCATGAGTTTCAAAATCCTTCAGTGCTTTCAGCCTGGCTGCCAGAGAAGCTGTGGGCTGGTTTAGCCCTGCCAAGGACACGGGTCAAGTTCAGTCTGCTAGCAAAGAAAGAGGCTTTCATAAGGTAATGTTTTTCAGCTTCCTTCTCCATTTGCATTGCTTTCTGTTTTATTAAATTGTGGAGTGCCAGTGAATCCCCAAGTGCCTGATAAGTGTGAGTATTAAATCAACACTTAAAAGAGGCAAATCTGGTGAGCTTGGTCACATCTCCTTTGGTCTGGTGACCATCCAGGAAGTGATTATCATAGGGCTAGCAGACAATTTAACTGATCAAGATTGAAGAGGCAGTAACGTATAACTAGCATCAGTCAACACTGTTTTCTGGAAACAAGAATCTCAGCTGAGCCTGATCTCATTCTCCTTTGGGACCACAGGATGGATCCCTAAAGGTGATGGCACAGAGGCGGTAGGAGAGGCATCCAGCATCCAGCTGCTGAGAGTACAGCCAAACAGTAGGAATAAAAGGAACAGATTCACAGCCGGCCCTCAGCTTGGATGCTGGGAATCATCTAGAAACCACTGACTCAGCAAGTCTGGTTTCATTTTCTGTGCACATGCGTGACATTACAGAAGTGAGAGAGGATGTGGATGCAACCAGGGACTGAAGTGGATGGAAAGGCAACAGGTCTACCCCAAGCACAGCTCTGCTGCCCCTGAGAGCTCAAGGCTGCAAGACCATGCAGGTGAACCAGCATAGATGGTCTGTCTGTCCCGCCTGGCCATCACTCCTCCTCAGAAGGCTGCAGACATCTTTGTAGCAGCTATTTAATTCAAATGCCTAACAAATAGCAGGAGGAATGTATTCCTCAATTTCTACCAGCAAACTCTCCAGCTACTTTTCTCCAGCAAAAGCAGGGAAATCAAGGCTCAGCAATGTTAGTCTCTGGAAAAAAAAAAAACCAAACCAAAAAAACAAACAACAAGCCAAGCAAAAAGCTTCCAACATTGATCATCAAGAAGCCAAAAAGGCATAAAAGTAGAATTTTCTTCCCTTTGTAGCTGACTTGTAGAGCTTCAGGCTTCACCCTGTAGTGCTGATGGGTAATGTGTCATGCGCTGTCCTGCAAAATGGCCTAGTTCCTGCAACACATCCTGCAGGACTGCTCCAGTAAGCACCAGCATCTTGCCATGCCCAGCACCTATGGAGCTATGGCCTCATGGAGCTGTCTGACACCCAGCAGCCCCTGTTCCTGTGTGCCTTTCTGCAGTACGTCCCACAGCAGCAGCACTCTGGTTCCTTTGGCAGCCAATGCAGGCTCCCACGCTCAGCATAAAGCATGCAAGGGAAAGCAATCTCATGCCCTGCGCTCTTATCTCCTGGATAAAACAGCAAGGCACTTTTGTTTATTGAGTGCTGATGAATGGTGCTGTTTTGGCTGCAAGATTGGCTTCAAGATCCTACTCCATCCACAGCTCCTGGCAGGGATCCTGCAGCTGCAGCTGCCTGTTGCTACAGGAGCCTTTCAATAGGGCTTCCCCTCTCATCCCAGGGAGAAACTGCCCCACAGCATTCCACCATCCACATCTACTGCCCGTGAAGGCATTGCAGGATAGGGAGCATCACTCCCTTCCTCTGGGGAGTGTGGCCAAGCAATGCCAAATGGTGTCATTTGCTTCAGGATTTTACAGTGTTCCCCACTCTCCACAGCTTGTCCCTTCATCTGCCCTTCCAGCACCAGCAAACAATTAAGGGAAATCTACAGCTGCATTAACCCACTTCACTGTTTCTCAGTGGCAGAAATGTAAGATGGCTCCATGCCTCCTGGCTGGAGGCTCAAGTGGACTCTGAGGATATTACTATCCTACTATGGGTGAAAATGAAATGGCCTGATGTGCAAGGAGAGTCGCAGATTCCCAGACTCACTGCCCACCAAGAGCTGCTACCAGTTCCTTCGGAGCCATGTTATTCTGGGACCTCAAGAAGCTCATGGATCCATTTGTGAGTGCCTCTGCCCTCCAGCCATCATTGATGCACAGCAGCTGTTACAAAGCAGCCTGTTTAAGCAGCAGGGTCTTCTTTTCTCTGCCGGGGCTATGCCCAGATCATCTGTTGTTAGGGATTTTTGAGGGGGAGACATTGTGTTTTCTTGCTTCTCTCAGCACACCAGGATGAAAGCCTCACTGGGAGTGTCACTACCCCTGGTGCTCCTGTAGTGCATGAAAGATGTGCCAGGCCCCAGGAGCCAGTAATGTGCAGTCTTGGGAGAGAGCAGCTACAACCAGTGTCACAACCTGTGCTTCTTCTCCGCTCTGGCCTTAGGGTGAAGCTAAGAATCACAAGGATTTCCTTATTCTCTAAGAAAACCAAAACCATTCATCCCGAGCCATTGCTACTTCCAGAGGAAACAAAATCCTTGGAGGACTGGGCTGAAGAAGCAGCAAGGCAAATATTTGTATCCAAGCTCATGTCCTCCCCCAGCTATCCTGTTACCACCTCCCTCTGCCAGCTCTCCTGTCCTACTTTTCCTTGTAACCTAAAGGTTCTCTTCATCCACCCAACAAAGCATAAGTAGAAGCACAACCATTCAGGTTCATCAGCTAGGTCCCTTCTTCACAAAGTGGGGAGAGATGGTCATCTACATGGGATGCCTTACTCCGTACAGGCAAAGGGATGCAGCCACCCCCTGTGTGAGCCCCACTCTCTCCTGAACATGCAGATTTGCTGTTTCTAAACCTGCTGACACTGAACACCTCCAGAAGATCAGATCTGGCCCATGTCAGAGACCTGGCAGAGCCAGCATTGCTGGGATACGTCTATCACGTGACATTCAGATCTGAGTGACTCTGATCACTGTATATTGCCACCTCCTGTCCATACCTGAAGATTTGAGCTGTAGGTGCTGACTTGCAGCACCTTGCAGCCATCCCACAGGTGGACCTGCAGCACCCTCTCACCTTTTTTTATCAGGAAAAAGGTTTTCTGCATTAAGAAGGAAGAAAAATAAAAAATTTCTCAAGCTATTTTTCTTTTATTAGAAATATCACAGTTTGCCCTTACTAGTTCAAGCAGAGGGCTGAGAAGGTGGTGAAAGCCTGGAAATTTAAAGCAGCCTAAGCAACTAAAAGATCAGGAATATTAGCTTGCTGTTTTCCCAAGTCATCCCTTAAATGTCTGCATGTAGCATCCCTCGAGCTCTCATGTCCCCTTAGCTAAAACAGACCTGCCCAACTTCTCTGTGACATGTTAGGCTGTCTTGTAATCCCCACAACTGACCTATATTCCCTGTTGTCCTTCTGCAACCCAGAAACCGATAGCCACACAGGGCCTGCCCCAAGATGTGGCTCCATCTGGTGACGCAGTGCATAGAAGATGTGACCTAGTGTGTAGGACTTTGTGTACCCAGCCAGGAGATCTCCAGAGATACCTTCAGCTGCAACTCTCTGCAGAGACACAGTGAAAACAACGCAGAGTGGATGTTCTCAATCTTAATGTGTCCAGGGTAGAAATCCTGTCTCTCCCTCTGGTCTGTTCTGCCCAGTTTATGGGTCACTATTGAAATTCTCAATCCAGAAGGGAAGCCCTGCCACACAGCTGCAAGGAGGGGTCCAGGCAACACATGCCTCCGACCCACACAAACATGGTCTCCCCTTATCCACAGGGCAGTTTCTGTGTCAGTAGAAGCAAGACTTGCAACCATCTTGCCTTTATAGAGAAAGCAAGTAGTGATGTCTTATCTGCCTCCTCTGCCTACTAGTTTTTTTCACGTACTCTGTTGCTTACTGTTTTATTCATCTGCCTGAGAAGGGCAGACCCGGTCCTTCCATGTGGGAATGCATTCAGGTTTCCAGAACTGCTTTTTAAAGGATCTTTTCCCCACCAGTTTAAGCATTTACTTTCTGAACACAAACGTCTCACAGCAATGAGTCAGCGTTAGACCTAGCACAGTGGGGAAAAAAGTACCTCCTTTTGTTTATTTGCAGGTAACGCTGGATTATTTCGTTTGGTGCCACCTAGCCAAAAAACAGTAGATGGCACCGTTTATTCACAGACTTCAATCTTTCCCAGGAGATGCAATAATATACTGTAAAAAGAATTATAAATACTCTGTAGTACTCATATCTGTGATTCCTTCCTTCCCCTTGCACATATTCCAGTTCCACTGTCTCCTGTTTGGAAAAGACAAGAACCACACTGGTGTTGAATAAGCAAACCAAACAGAAGAATCTTAGTCCCAATCTCCCAAAGGAAACTTCTGCATGGGTTCAACCTAAAAGACCTACTGCAAGGCAGGAAGCGTAGAGGCTAAATTTTCCATCATCATGGTGCCTACCTGGTTTCTGCATTTCCCAGTCACCAAGTTCCTTCAAGGCAACTGAAAATTGGAACAAGCATCAAACACTCCCATTTGATTTTCAAGCCACACGTATTTACAGAAAAACAGTGCTTTAGGAACGTAAGTTTTATTTCTGCAGAGTTCAGGAAATGGACGTGTTTTATTGTAGTGAAGGCAGTTTTCTTCATTTTTCTTCATTGGTGGGCTCTCTTCAAAGCAGCCCTTGGCTGGGGTTCTGATGCATCAGTGTCTGAAAACCAGTCCCACATCTTTCCCTGTGAAAGCTACTCTTGGCTTTCAAGGCTGAAAACGTGCTGTGATCCTCCTTTCAGGGAAAAATAGTGAATTTAAGGACCATCAGATTTCCTTTCCCTCTTCAAAGCAACAGCAGCATGGCACTGTCAATTATTAGACATGGAACCAAACAGTAAGAAATCTTATCAATTGTGAGGGTATATTCTAATTCTCCGTCAGTTTTGTATCAAGCTTGGTAGGTTCATGGCTGAACCTCAATGCTCCACAAGTATCTCCTCTCCCTTATCAGAGCAATCCTATGGATGTGCTGAGTTTTACTGTATTGTTGTCTGGCAATGGTAAACAGAGCAAATAAACAGAGCCCCTCCAGGGTCCCTCCCACTTTCATATTTCTGTCACGTCTTTTACTGGGAACTACAGAGCATCTTACGGCTAGGATTGTGTAAACAGTTAAACACCCTGCGGGATACAGTCAGGCTTTGCCTTGTGTTTTTTATAGAACTAATAAATTGAGCTGATCATTGCTTGGGCTTTAATTTCTCAGCAATTTCTTTTATTAATCTTTGCAGGGGCTGGAAGCATCTTACCTGAATCTGTCTCCTGGCAGCTAGAGAATTGCCATCGTTGGCAGAACCTAGAGTGGAGATTCACTGCACGCTGTGAACACACTGTTCACCTCCCAGGCCCACTTGGTCATTCTGCTGGAGATCTGCAAGTTTATGAGGTAGAAAAGGGTTTAGTTATGAGAGTTAAAGAGGTATAGATGTTACAGTAAAAAAGGGAAAAAATGTTTCTACTCATGAACAATTTCTCCCTTTGGTTTTTTTTTTTTTTTTTGTAAGGAAGCTTTTCCAGGTTGAAATTTATCTGGGGGGATTTTGGATGCAGCAGGATTGTGCACAGTAAAAACTACAAAATCAGCCAGATCATCAGTAAGACCCTGTGAGGTGCCTAACAGGCACAAAGAAAAGCCAGATAGCTGGAAATGGAAAGAAATTATTCCAGTATGTGACAAATTCATAGAATCATAGAATAACCAGGTTGGAAGAGACCCACCGGATCCTCGAGTCAAACCATTCCTATCAAAAACTAAACCATGCCCCTCAGCACCTCGTCAACCTGTCCCTTAAACACCTCCAGGGAAGGTGACTCAACCACCTCCCTGGGCAGCCTGTTCCAGTGCCCAATGACACTTTCTGTGAAAAATCATTTCCTAATGTCCAGCCTAAACCTCCCCTGGCAGAGCTTGAGGCCATTCCCTCTTGTCCTGTCCCCTGTCACTTGGCAGAAGAGGCCAGCACCTTCCTCTCTACAACCTCCTTTCAGGTAGTTCTAGAGAGCAATGAGGTCTCCCCTCAGCCTCCTCTTCTCCAGGCTAAACAACCCCAGCTCCCTCAGCCGCTCCTCATAAGGCCTGTTCTCCAGCCTCTTCACCAGCTTTGTTGCTCTTCTCTGGACTCGTTCCAGAGCCTCAACATCCTTCTTGTGGTGAGGGGCCCAGAACTGAACACAGGATTCAAGGAGCGGTCTCACCAGTGCCGAGTACAGAGGGAGAATAACCTCCCCGGACCTGCTGGTCACACCGTTTCTGATACAAGCCAAGATGCCATTGGCCTTCTTGGCTACCTGAGCACACTGCTGGCTCATGTTTAGTTGGCTGTCAACCAACACCCCCAGGTCTTTCTCCTCCAGGCAGCTTTCCAGTCTGTCTTCTCCTAGTCTGTAGCACTGCATAGAGTTGTTGTGCCCCAAGTGCAGGACCCGGCACTTGGCCTTGTTAAACCTCATGCCATTGCTCTCACCCAAGCGGTCCAGCCTATTCAGATCCCTTTGCAGAGCCTCCCTACCCTCCAACAGACCAACACTTCCACCCAGCTTAGTGTCGTCTGCAAACTTGCATGAAAGAAACCAGAAAGGAAAGCAACCTTTAGATTCAGAAGGTAAATGTCATGTTGGGTTTTTCACTGCTTCAACCATCTACTGCAACTGTAATCAGCATTTTCTGGCCAGAGCACCTACAGGCTCATGAAGGAGTTACTGTGCCTAAAAGAGATTATTGGTAAAGATAACACACCTGGAAATAACATGCTTTCTGTTGATTCTCATCCAGCTCAAATATTTGCTGCCAAGTCAGCTGAAGGTAAAAGCAGTTGGATGGTTGCTCTGATTTCCCACCAGCACATCTGTATCCTCAGCTGGATGCTTGCTCCAGTGTCACTGCAAGGAGAAAACCAGCTGCCAACTGGTCTAGTCCAGTGCCTGCCACTTGGCAGTGAAAGACTGGAGGTAACAATAATTGCCTGGGGAAGTTACTTAACTTTCTTTCCTTAAGGTATCAGTCCAAATGCTAAAGAGCTGTTCTACTGATGATACTGTTTACGGTGTGGTATTTCCTGTCTCCTGGCCTGATTGTAGACCTGCAGTAACCTAAACACCTGTCACTAACCTCCCTCTCTACTAGCACATCTGTTATCTGGAAAAGCTGTAGCTCTGTGACACCCAGATGAGCCCTCCACAGTGTGTAGCCTACCCAACCCTTATATCAGCATTGCCTAACTCAGCTCTTGCCTGGCCATTGCAGACAAAAAGCTAAGTGCAACCTATCTTCATCCCATTGTAGCTGTGGCTGCTATTATACCCTACGTTTTCTGTAGGCTTCCTTAGCCAAGCTTTGCCTAGCCAAAAGCCTCCTGCGCCCTCGCTGGAGGCCAGGCTAAGCCTATTCACTGTCTCCTCTAGACTAGCTTTGTTGCTGCCTAGACCCGCTCCACTTGAGCCCTTGCAACACACTCAGCTACTCAAACCCATGCCCTGAATGTTGGGTTTCCCAGTTTAGTCTCACTGCAGCAAAGCCAAGTTACAGGGATACCATTAACTCAGCTACGGTCTGTCCTGTGCAGTACCCAAACAAGAGCTCTTCTCCCATACCTGTGCAGCCAAGGTTTAAAGCCAAGATGTCTTTCTGCCAGCAGGTTTAAAGGGAACTGGCTCCACCTGGCAGCGTTCCAGCCACACTTGCCCAAACCTGTAGCATTGCACAGGATTGTTGTGACCAGAGTGCAAAACCTTGCACTTGGCCTTGTTGAATCTCATGCAATTGCCCCCAGCCCGTCAATCTTGCCTGTCCAGGTCCCTCTGCAGAGCCTTCCTGCCCTCAAGGAGATCAACAATCCTGCCCAACTTGGTGTCATCTGCAAAGTTCCCGAGGAAGCACTCCATCCCTTCATCCAGATCATTGATAAAGATATAAAACAAGACTGGCTTCAATGTTCTGGGGAAAATTTATTGTGACCAGCCACCAACTGGATGTAAATCCTTTTACCACAACTCTCTGGGCTCCACCATCCAGACATTTTGTTACCCAGAAAAGAATTTTGTTATAATTTTGTTATAATTTGTTGTAACAAAAACATTTTGTTACCCAGCTGTGGGAGAGTGTCAAAGGCTTTATGGAAATTGAGGAAGACAGCATCCACAGCCTTTCCCTCATCCCCTAGGTGGGTCATCAGCCTGCCTGGACCCCTTTGCCCTTCAGAACTGCTTCCCAAGGGACCCTCTCAACAAGAGACCTGAGCAGGCCAAAGTCTGCGCTCTGGAAGTCCATGGTAGTGGTTTGGATGACCCTCTCCTTACCTCATCAAGAATCAAAAACTATCATTTCATAGTTACAAAGCCCAAGACAACCTCTGACCACCGCATCTCCCACCAGTCCCTCTCTGTTTGTAAACAGCAGGTCAAGTGAGGCACCTCGCCTGGTAGACTCTCTTACCAGCTGTGTCAGGAAGTTGTCTTCCACATACTCCAGGAATCTCCTAGACTGTTTCCTCTCTGCTGTGCTTCCAGCATATATCTGGTGAGTTGAAGTCCCCGAACGGAACAAGGGATAGCAACTGCAAGACTGCTACCAGCCACTTTCTGACTCCCAGTGTATCTGTCTTGTTGGCCTTCTCCCTCATCTTTACCCATAAGCAAACAATCTTACCACCACAATCGTTGAGCTCTACATTGTAATCGAAGCCCTCCCTAACATGCAGAGCCACACTACTACCACTCCTTCCCTGCCTCTCCCTTCTGAAGAGCTTATAGCCACCCATTGCAGCACTCCAGTCCATTTTATTCCCAGTGACAGTGTTAGAAAATGTTACATTTAAAATATAATAGAAATACTGATCATTGATTAATCAAGAACTAGGATTGAATGTAGAAACAGTATGATTCTATTGATTCTTAATATATCCTAGCAACAGACCCCAAGGTACTTGTTCAAAGGACCTCATGTGATAAATAGGATCCAGGTGTGTTTAGGAAAAGTATGTACTAGCTACCCTACCCAAGTAGAACATACACCTGCAATAGCCAAGAGACCATCATAAATTTTGTAGAAGACAGAAGAATAAGTTTCGGGAGGCAAGAAAGATATACCTGAGCAGTCAAGTGAAGATAAGAGCAGATCCAGCCAAGAAAAATCGACGAGTTTGCCAAAAGAACAAAAGGTGAAAAGGACAACGCGAGGAAGACTACTTACTTCATCTGAGGAAGACTACTTACTTCATCAGGACGACCACCAGAGGGGGCTACGCAGGCGCAATAGAGACTGATGTCGCAATAAGGCGATGAAGCAACTTACCTATGCATATGTATTAGAGAATGTTGTAACCTGTTGAATATACATTAGATTGCAAAACTTTTAGAGAATAAAAAGCGGACGCGATGTGATGGTCTTTGGAACCAGATCTGGGTGCGTAGCCCTGGTTCCCGGGGCCTCGAAATAAAGCACCACATATAACCTCCTAGTGTGGTTATGTGTTTGTCATTCTGCTAACAGTTTTGGCGACCCAGGTGGGACCTCGCGGGCATTGCTGAGGCGGCTCGCGCATCGATCTTGCTCCAGCCGGCACCGAGTGATTCTCGGGGAGCCATCGACCGCGACCAACCTCCACTGCTCCCGACAGACCAGGGATATTGGTAAGACACGGTGCTTTATCAGGAATGGTACCATTTGGGGTCTGGTAAAGCCTGCCTGTCAGACGTGGCGAAAGCTGCGCTTGGTTGGGCTAAGGAGCTCCGACGGAAAGCCTAGGCACCGTCCGTAAGACAGTGGCGAAAGCTCTGCAGGTTTGGCATCAGTGGTCTGGTCTGGTCTGCTAATTCCAGAATTCTGGTATTTTTGGTAGTCTGTGCTTTGTGTAATTCAATTGTTTGTCCTGCTCTCAGTAATCTATACTTTCCTATCTAGCTAATCTATCTTAAGCTGTTTGTGGTAATATCTCAACCAAAATGTCGTCGATACCTAAGTCATCTCCGTTAGGATGTATTTTGAGTCACTGGAAGGAGGGAGGATTTGGGCAAGATATGCAAAAGGAAAAGTTGTTTGAATATTGTAATGTCTGGTGGACACAATATGAATTGGAAGACCAGGTCCTTTGGCCGGAAAATGGGACTTTAGATTACAATACGATTTTGCAACTAATGTTGTTTTGTAGATGAGAGGGGGGATCAGGTAATGATGGGAAGAGCAGAGACAGGGCGGACAGAAAATGCGAATATGAGGAGGAGCAGGACTATCCGGGTACTCCGATCTCTCATTGAATGCGGCAAAGAGAAATCCAGGGGAGGGAGGCTGGACATCAGCCGTCTAGGGCATTACTAGCGCCGCTACCTCAGGGGGTCGGAGCGGAGGGTCTGGTATATGTTAAAGTGCCTTTTACGCCAGGAGATTTGATGCTTTGGAAACAGTCTGCTGGAGTTTATCGAGAAAACCCAGACAAGGTAGCTAGGGTAGTAAAAATGATTCTAAAGACTCAGAATCCTGATTGGGATGATATTCAGGTGTTATTGGACACTTTGATGGATTCTACAGAAAAGGAGATGGTGTTGAGAACTGCCCGTGAGCGGGTCAGGGAAGATATTAGGGTGTTGTCACTGGGACGGTTGATCAGAATTTTCCTCTTGAAGATCCCATGTGGGATTATAATACTATGGGAGGAATGAGGAACTTGAGGAGATATCAGGAATGGGTAGTTGTTGGGGTACAGAACGCTATGCCCAAAACAATTAATTGGTCAAAGCTGTATAGCGTTAGCCCGGAGAAGATGGAGTCTCCCTCTGCATTTTTAGAGCGATTGAAAGAAGTGGCTAGAAAATTCACGAATCTGGACATGGAGACAGAACAAGCTAAAGCCCAGTTAGCTCTGATTTTCTTAGGACAGTCGAAAGATGACATTAGAAAGAAATTGCAAAAATTAGAGGGCGCGGAGTTGCCATACTTGGACAGATTGTTAGAAATACCTTAGAAAGTTTATAACAATCGTGAAAGAGATAGTGCGCAAAGGCAGCAGCGGCACCTGCTGGCGGTGATGCAATGTAGAGGTCAGAATGAATTTGGAAACCGAGGTAGAGGAGGAGGAACGGTGCGCGGACGGGGAAGAGGATTTGGACTTAATTATTCAGTCAGATTAGGGATCAATCGGTGTGCGTATTGCAAGCAGGAAGGACACTGGAAAAATGCATGTCCACAAAGAATAAGACAGACAGGAAGTTCATTCGGAAATGTTGAAGTGGCAAAAGCAATGGTCCTGGGAGATTACGGAAATCAAAGTTGACTCGAATCAGATAGCGGTGAACCTTTAGTAAAGATAAGGATAGGGGAGGAAGAGGTGCAATTTTTGGTGGATACTGGTGCAACATATTCAGTTTTAAATGATTTGTATGGAAAAATAGGAAATAAAACAATTACAATAGTGGGAGCCAAAGGGAAAGAGGAAATACGACCATTCATGCAACCCTTAGAATTATGATTTGGAGAAAAGGAATTAACACATGAATTCTTATATGTACCCAACTGCCCGGTTCCTCTTCTGGGATGAGACTTGTTATCTAAACTAGATGCAAAAATTAGCTTTGAAAATGGAGAATTGATTATGCAAGTCCCAGAATCAAACGTAGGAAAGATCTTAGTAGTAAAGGAGAATCCCAAAACCCAAATACCTAAGAAGGTAGAGGAGGCAGTGATCCCTACAGTTTGGGAAACAAGTATTCTGGGAAAATCAAAGACTGTTCAAGCAGTAATAGTGGAATTAAAAGAGGGAGCAAGGCCAGTATGAATAAAACAGTATCCCATAAAAATGGAAGCCCGATACAGAATAGTAGAAATCATCGAGAATTTTTTAAAATTTGGGATATTAGAGGAATGTGAATTGGAATATAACACTCCGATCTTTCCAGTAAAGAAACCGAACAGGGAGTATAGGTTAGTACAAGATCTGAGGGCCATCAACAACATTACGAAAGATATACATCCAGTGGTAGCTAATCCATATACATTGTTGACATCTGTGAAAGAAAAATATAAATGGTTTACAGTAACTGATTTAAAAGATGCCTTCTTCTGCATTCCCCTTGACAAAGATAGCAGGAAACATTTTGCTTTTGAATGGAAAAACCCATATAATGGACGAAAGACACAACTTACGTGGACGAGGCTCCCGCAAGGATTCAAGAATAGCCCAACACTTTTTGGAAACCAACTGGCAAAAGAACTGGAGATTTGGACTACGCAGGGAAAAATTCAGGTACCCAGAACACAGTATCTCTTGTTACAATATGTAGATGACATATTCATTGCAACAGAACAAGAATCACTATGCATACAGGTGACTATTGAGATTTTAAACCAACTAGGCCTAAATGGATACAAGGTTTCGAAAGAAAAAGCTCAAATTGCATGCACAACCCTATTGTACCTTGGATGTGAGATAACACAGGGACAACAGAGGTTGGGAATGGATCGTGTTAGAGCAATTTGTGCAATTCCAAAACCCCAGAACCTACATGAACTAAGGACATTCCTAGGAATGGCAGGGTGGTGTAGGCTGTGGATAATGGATTATGGACTTATAGCAAAACCTCTGTATGAGGCACAGAAAGCATCTACTCTCATTTGGGAAAGACCTCAAAAGGAGGCCTTTAAGAAACTAAAAGAGGCCTTGACCAAGGCACCAGCATTGGGCTTACCGGATTTAATGAAAACTTTCCAGTTGTTCGTTCACGAAAGACAACGGTTAGCACTGGGGGTCTTAACACAGAAATTAGGAAGCTGGAAACGACCAGTGGGATACTTTTCTCAACAGTTGAACCCTGTTAGTGCTGGCTGGCCGTCCTGTCTGAGAGCCGTAGCAGCAACTGTAATTCTGATACAAGAAGCCAGAAAATTGACTCTAGGGAAAAACATTGAAGTATATGTACCTCATATGGTGTTAACAGTTATAGAACAAAAAGGGGGGCATTGGCTTTCCTCTAGCTGAATGATGAAGTTCCAAGCCATACTCACTGAACAGGATGATGTAAACTTGAAAACAACTAACCTGTTAAACCCAGCAGCCTTTTTAGGTGCAGCAACAGAGGACGGTCCCTTGGAACATGATTGCATAGAAGTTATAGAACACACATATGCAATGAGAGCAGACTTGAAAGATACTCCATTCGAGCAACCTGATCAAGAGCTCTTCACAGACAGGAGTAGCTTCATGGAGAATGGGACATGGTATGCAGGATATGCCGTAACCACACGGAGCAGGGTAATAGAAGCACGGGCCCTGCCGGTGGGGACCTCAGCACAACGGGCAGAAATAATAGCCCTCACAAAGGCATGGGAATTAAGCAAAGGTAAACAAGTAAATATATGGACAGATTCAAAATATGCCTTTGGAGTAGTCCATGTACACGGAGCTTTATGGAGGGAACGAGGATTATCATCCTCGCAGGGAACCAATATAAAATACCAAAAAGAAATTTTAAGCTTAATATCTGCTGTGCAATTACCTGAGCAGGTAGCGATCATGCATTGCAAGGCACATCAAGGAGGGGACTCTAAGGTGGCTGAAGGAAATGCATTGGCGGATTGAACAGCTCGGCGGATAGCATGACAGGTACAGACTGTGATGGCCTTGATACCTACCAAGGTAAGCCCCTTACAAAATTACTTGACACAGAAACCAAAATACTCGGAAAAGGATGAGAAATTGGCCAACTTAATGAAGGCTAATCTAAATTCTGAAGGATGGTATGTAACAGCAACTGGACAAATAATTGTGCCCCCTGTCATTATGCGAGCAATCTTACAGGCAGAACATCAAAAGTGTCACTAGGGAGCAGAAGCATTAGTGACTTACCTGAAACGAAGCATAATTTCAGCACAGATGTTAACAATGGCAAAGTCAGTAAATTGGAAATGTGAACTTTGTTTGAAGAATAATCCTGTGGTTAGGAGGAGAGTAGAAATGGGACATATCAGAGTAGACACGGAACCAGGAGATTATTGGCAAATTGACTTTGTAGAATTACCTAAAGCTCAAGGGTATAGATATTTGTTAGTCGGGGTCGACGCTTTTTCTGGATGGCCAGAAACCTTTCCCTGTCACACCAATCAAGCTAAAGAAACAGTGAAATGGTTGCTGAGGGAAATTATCCCTAGGTTTGGGGTTCCCTTAGGTTTATTGTCCGATAGGGGACCATAAATAAAAGAATCCGATTTGGGAACTTACAGATGCCAGTATCGAAATGCCACTACCTTTGGGTATAGCAAAATTAACATCACTGAAGCCAGAGCGAAACGAGCCATAGAACCAACCCAGGTGCCCCAGGAGATTTATATTCCCAAGAGAGATCCTGAGGAAAATTTGATGATTGGGTTAATCAAGGATTTTGCTAAAATGCAAAACACAAGCAGAATTACAGCATGCTTGCCTTTACCAAAAATGGCTGAAAAACCGATAAGTGGGGAAATACTGACTTTCCCACTTCCAGAGGTAAAAGAGAATAAAACCGAATGTAAGCAGATAATAACACCCATACAAGAAAAACAGAAAATAAGTGAAAGAAAACAGTGGAAATCTCCGGGAAGTCGAAGCGATTGTGAAAAATTACCAAATTTTGATTTTACAACTATCGGGCAATTTAAAACTGTGGGTTGGTGTACATATGATGAGGTGAAGGAAATAGTGAAAAGGAAAAATAAAATAGAGTGGGTATGTCAAAGAGGAAATGATACAAGACAAAAATGGGATACTGTTTGGTCAACAAGCATTTTACAAAAATTCCAATACGGAGGAGAAACATCTTGGTGTTTTAAATAGACAGAGAAACAAAGTAATGAGAAATTACCAATAAATGGTCCAATCAGTAGGGATCCTATTGACAGTGTCCCATGGTGGAATTGTGATAAAATTTTAGATTGTGACCTAGACCCTGAAAAGATCACTATACCTCCAGTTAAGATAGCTCTAGTGGCAGGATGTGCCTGTCGGGAATTTAAGGTCGGGGTATATAATAAAAGGTAATACAAGTGCCAGCTAATGGAATAGATTGTAAATATTCAACAGTACACAGTATGGGCAATTTTGTTTGAGCAACTAATGACGGAACTTGGACCACACATTTATCAATGGAGGGCCCAGTTAAAGAAATAACTCTGGGCTTGCCCACTCTGTGCCCAATTTGGAAACGATCCCCTTTCAGAGGTAAATTAGAAACTTTGCAGATTTGGAATAGAAGAGACATCAATAATGATATTGAAGATACAGATGACACTTGGCAGGAGCCTGAAACAGGAGTTAAAGTAGGATGGGCACTAGAATCCCCTTTTGCCCAAATAGCAGCACATCGTAATAGGGAAATGATTTACAAACTAATTGGACAAACTGAAAGATTGGCTAGAATAACAAAGAAAGGATTTTGAGATTTAAACTTCCAGTTACAAGCAACAATGAAAATTACTTTGCAGAACAGAATTGCATTAGATATGCTCTTGTTAAAAGAACATGGTGTCTGTAGATATCTCAAAGATCGAACTGATCACTGCTGTGTGCATATACCTAATGTCACAGCTGATGTGGAATATGATATCTCGCAATTGGGAAAAATAGAAGAAGAGGCTGAAAAAGAGAAAGAAGAGATTGGTCAAAATTGGGTCAGGGCATTATTTGATAGATTGGGCATCCACCTCACTGGCTGGATACACTCCCTCATTCAAACGATATTCACACTTTTGTTTATTTTCCTCGCAATCTATTTGGTGTACTTGTGCATCCGAACAGAGATTACTTGTAAACAAAATTGGACACACAAAATTATTGGAGCAGTAACACGAGAATATCCATAGCACCCAATACCCCCAGCAGGAAACAGTTACATAGAATGAAAATACTTGCAAAAGTGAAGTATTTTCAAAGGGGGGAAATGTTAGAAAATGTTACATTTAAAATATAATAGAAATACTGATCATTGATTAATCAAGAACTAGGATTGAATGTAGAAACAGTATGATTCTATTGATTCTTAATATATCCTAGCAACAGACCCCAAGGTACTTGTTCAAAGGACCTCATGTGATAAATAGGATCCAGGTGTGTTTAGGAAAAGTATGTACTAGCTACCCTACCCAAGTAGAACATACACCTGCAATAGCCAAGAGACCATCATAAATTTTGTAGAAGACAGAAGAATAAGTTTCGGGAGGCAAGAAAGATATACCTGAGCAGTCAAGTGAAGATAAGAGCAGATCCAGCCAAGAAAAATCGACGAGTTTGCCAAAAGAACAAAAGGTGAAAAGGACAACGCGAGGAAGACTACTTACTTCATCTGAGGAAGACTACTTACTTCATCAGGACGACCACCAGAGGGGGCTACGCAGGCGCAATAGAGACTGATGTCGCAATAAGGCGATGAAGCAACTTACCTATGCATATGTATTAGAGAATGTTGTAACCTGTTGAATATACATTAGATTGCAAAACTTTTAGAGAATAAAAAGCGGACGCGATGTGATGGTCTTCGGAACCAGATCTGGGTGCGTAGCCCTGGTTCCCGGGGCCTCGAAATAAAGCACTACATATAACCTCCTAGTGTGGTTATGTGTTTGTCATTCTGCTAACAGCAATATGCCCAAATGCATCTCTCCAAAACTGGAGGAAAGAACAAATACCTCATTGGTATACATAAAAATTTCAGACAAGAACATATTACACAGACTACCAGAGAAAACATACATTCAGAAAAGAACTGCTGGCTTGAACCCAACATGAGACCTGATGGGCAGCATGGCCTAAGACACTGGATCTGGGGAACTCCTCATGCCCAGGGCCAACAAGTCAAGTCTGCAAGTCCTTGTCCAGTGCTCTGGGCTGAACAGTAATCACTCTGTGGCTTGAAATGTTAAAATGGCCTAAAAAAAAGAAAGCAGAATGATTTTATGGCTCTCTTTAAATAGTACTGGTGGCAGGTCTGAAACACAGCATCAGAGAAACCACCGATGATTCACTCAGGGGGAGGAAAACACCAGGATTTCCCAGACCTGGAGTTGCAGGTTGACTTTGGGTGTTGCAACCTGGCATTTTTATACAGACTTTTGTTTTTCAGACTATAAACAGCCTTTTAAATACTGCTTAAAGAGTGGGATATACTGAATCCAAACCTGTTCTAATAGAGTTGAATTTACATAGACAACCTTAGTCTTTCAAAAAGTTTGCATGAAATTTCCCACAGTCATTAGCAGGTCATTAGATGAGGCCCATTATGAGCTGGGAAACAGCAAGAGATGGGCACCTCAGTAGTCAACGACTGAGCAGTTAAAAAGCTATAAACATCCAGCCCTATAGAAGTTGTTCAGAATGCAAAACTGGGAGGTTAGCTTAACCGAGTTCATGCCAACCCCAGAACAGTGCCTATCTCACAGCTGGTCAGACCAGTTTTTAAAATGCAAATTTATGTCATACTTTTCACCAAACTTCACAAGTTGTCACACCTTCACTCCTACATGGGCATATTTCAGTGGATGTGAGGATCCCTTTGAAACTGCAAGGGAGATTTTACTTTCACTTAAGAGTCTCTCCCAAAACAGCAGGGTTGTGGATTTTTTTAACTTATTTGTAAAAAAAACCCTGGAACTCTGTCAACAACCATCAGCCCATAGATCACATCAAAAAATCCTGGCAGGTGCAGCAGCCTAGGGACAACATGAAATTTTATTTGTTCCAAAATAGCTTTTGGAGCAAAGCTAAAAAACAATGGCAATTTTGCTAGAAATTTTTTTTTGTCATTTTTCCTCACAAATACTTAGGCTTTGTTTTGCGCTCGAGGGAACTGGAAGAGATTTGGCAGAAAACAGAAAACATTTTCATGGAGAATATAGTTCACGTTTTCAGGTGAGCAAAACACATAATTAACAGAAATAGCTGAACAGTCCCCACTGCTCCACAAGCCTTCAGAACCCAACTGCACCTCCACTTTCCCATCAACCACTGGAGCGCAAACAGACTCAAATGCTTACGCTTTGTTTCCAGCGGAACACAGTTGGAAGAATAAATTATGAATAAATATATATTAAATGAGTATTAATTCATTAAAGACTACTTTAACCAATTCTCAACTGACATTGTATCTCTACATGTTTCTGAAATCTAAAGCTCAAAATCAAGAAGTGGAAGTACTGAAAAGGCTCATAAATGCCCCCTAAACTGCCTAGGATTGGCAGAAGTGGCATGCGAGCATAGACCTAAGAGAGCCCAGTAGTCTGCTCACAAGTAAATTAATGTCCGGCTCCTTGGGAAGACACTGGCCCTTGAGGTGGCTGTAAGCAGCCCAAAGACATTGTCACTCCAGATACACAAAAGGACCCTATACGAAAACCAGTTCTTTCTTTTAGGTGCTATGTCATAGCTATGGCAGAGTCTTCAGTGCTGCTCTCCTGCTCCAAGCCCACCCGGCGGATGGACTCTCTGTATTTCTGCTGTCCCAGTTCAACGATGGTTTCAATCTCATCAGCAATGTCCTGGCGGCCACTCTCTTTCATGGCTGTGATCAACTTGCTCACACAGTCAGGATCCTCCGAGTTTTGCTGAGCCCACGAGAAAAGCATGTCCAGGATCTGCTTATCAAGGTCATCTCTGAAGAAAGGAGGAAGCACAGAAGTAACTAACACTGTCCTGACCGGCAAACTAAAGAGGCCTTAACTAGTCCTAACCCTTGAGTGGAGCCCCAGAGAAGCCATCCAGACACACAAAACACTCAGTGGTGCTGCATCTTTCCCACCCATCATACTGGAGTTGCACTTCCTGCACTAAAATCTCTCTAGAATGGAATACAAAATTAGAACTTTCTGCTTTTGAATGTAAATCCCCCACAGCAACATCAGTTTGGTCACAACAAGCCTCATTCTCTCCTAATACTCTGGCTTTTTGGTCAGACTCCATGTCTCACGATGTACCACAAGCTCTATTTGACTAAAGATGATATGCACAATTAATGCCATAGACCTCACCTCATTGTCAGAGATGGAGTCTGGCCAGAAAACCAAATCACAACAAAACCAAATGTGATTCATCTGAAGTACAAAGCTCATCAGGTTTGTTATTTCCCAATTTTGTATTTTCAAACATAAAGCTTTGTTTTAAAAAAATAATGAGTTTGCTATAAAAAAACCCAATGTTTTGAGAAGAACCATTGGTTAACCCACCTTTATCCAGTGAAACAATTTCAGTGAAAAAACTTTCATCCAGCCAAGCATTAATTTGTATCATTACATTGCAGACAGACAAGGAGATAACTCGCATTGCAGTTGATCAGTGTGCCCTATCTCACCTGTTATTGTATCCTATTCGCTCAATCTGCTGATACGTCAAGCCCAGGTTCAGGCCGATGGTCTGCCAGTCAGCTCCCACACGCCTGGCAATGCTCAGCAGGTTTGCCTGTGTCAGGTACCCAGTCTCAGCATTGCCCAAGTTCAAGGGAGGGAATGAGAAGCCATTCAGGGGACCAGGGTTCCCACCCCAGTGGGGTTTCAATCGCTGTGTCACAGAGAAGAGAGAAAACATACTAAACAAATTGGGTTTTTGTAGAGGACAGTGTCCAGCCATTCAACTTCCTCACTGAAGCTTCCTTCCTGGGTAAAGGAAGGGAGGGAGGAAGATCTTAGGGCTGAACAGTCAAGCTGCAAGAAGCAAAGAGCACTCACACTGAAAATGACCACCAGTGCACGCTGCGTCTGAAAAATATCAAATCATAGTGCTCGCAGTCATAGCTCACACTGGAAATTGCCTTTCTTGTCTTTACCAAGCATTTTCAATGAACAATTTCTCCGAAGCTTATTTGCCTCAGTCTAGATTTGTAGGTGGTGTAGATCTGAGGTGACATGTGTCAGAAAGGGATCTGAGATCATGGCACAGGACATGAAGGGAAGCATTCGGTCTACAAAGGTATTTATGGTTTTAAGCTTTTCAAAAATCAACTAAATTCCATAAGCAAAAGTTGCATTTCTCACTGTAACATACAGCCTAACCTTTAAATGCCAGTGGCTCACCAAAACACTTACACTCAATGCCTGTATTCAAATACAGCCTAACTACTTCGTCCTTGACCTTCCTTTTTCTCCTGCTGTGTAAGCTGCGTGACTAAAAAAATCATAAGCAAACCACTTCCCTTAATTACAGCAAGCATTCTCCTGCTCTACTTCCTTCATTCATTCAAAGGATCCACCCTCGCTGACCCATCCAACAAGCCTGCGCTTCTTATCTAAAAGCATGAAAAATGGAAACCACTCCCAGCTATTTGTGTCTCACTTTCCAGAAGTGCTCATGGGGAGTGGCTGGGCAGCCATTTCTTGCAGTCATTCATCCCATCTCTTCTCAGGCAGGAAGACAAAATCTCCTGAGCAGGAAGGTCGTGCTCTTAGCCCATCTAGATTATTTTTTCCCTAGGAGCCAAAACAACTCACAGGTAGTTTGATGGGCAGAGTAGCAAGCCAGGGGGAGTCTGGTCCTTTCCTCCTCCTCCTGCTGGCATCTTCAGGAATGGTCTCAGGAACTGCCCCTCTGTAGAAAGAGACCTTTGCAAACAGAAAGCATGCAGTGAGGCTCAGATTCAAGCACATTGGCCAAGCCTGTTTGCATCATGTCTTTTCTGTCTAGGAAAGAATTATGCCAGCATTTCTCACCTACCCTCAGTTCATAAAGATGGCCTCCCAATTCAACGCAGCTCGGAGGAGCACTGAGGTTCTGCCATAAAGGCTGGACTCACTGCCAACAGCCCAAGAGTTAATGGCAGGATAAGTCAGAGAGTTAAGTGATGAGCGATCCTTCCAGACTACTCTTCTTGTTTATCCAGGACGTAGTCAGGAAAATATGAAAAGTCAGGAAATTCAGGATGTGGTCAGGATGTAGTAGCACGGTAAGCTGTAGGCAGTCCAGGAAACTTCTGGAGTGCATTGAGGATAACTTCTTAGTCCAGATGATAGAGGACCCGCCCCCCCCAACCCCCGAGGAGGAGCAATGCTGGACCTTATGGTGACCAATACAAGCAAACTCATCAGTGACATTAGGATCAGAGGCAGCCTGGGCTGCAGTGATCGTGCACTGGTGGAGTTCAAGGTCCAGAGGGATATGGGACAGGTGAGGAGTATAGTCAGGACACTAAATTTCAGGAAAGCAGACTTCCAGCTCTTCAAGGAATTACTCAGTAGGATCCCCTGGGACATGGTCCTCTGAGAGACCGGTGTGGCTGAGTTGAGACTTGCTAGTTAAACTAAAGAAGAAAAGGGAACTGCACAGCCAGTGCAAGTAGGGACAGGGAACCTGGGAAGTGTATACGGACAATGCCCGGTTGTGTAGGGATGAGGCCAGGAAGGCCAAGGCGTAGCTGGAGCTAAACTTGGCAATGGAAGTAAAGACCAACAAGAAGGGCTTCTACAGGTACGTCAATCAAAAGAGGAAGATCAAAGAGAACGTACCCACACTGATGGTTGGGAATGGTGACCTCGTACCAACAGATGAGGAGAAGGCTGAGGTACTTAACAACTTTTTTTGTCTCAATCTTCACTGATAACCACTCTCCTCACCCCTCCTGGGCCATGGGACAGCAAGATGGTTACCAGGGGGGTAAAACCCCTCCCACTGTAGAGGAGGATCAGGTTTGTGACCACCTAAGGAACTTGAACATATATAAATCTATGGGATTGATGAAATGCATCCCAGAGCCCTGAGGGAATTGGCAGATGTGGTTGCCAAGTCACTCTTTGTGATATTTGAGAAGTCACAGCAATCAGGAGAAGTCCCTGGTGACTGGAAGAAGGGTAACATTGTGCCCATTTTTAAAAAGGGCAGAAAAGACGACCTTGAGAACTACTGATCTGTCAGCCTCACCTCATTGCCTGGGAAGATCATGGAACAGATCCTCCTAGAAGCTATGCGAAAGCACATGGAGGACATGGAAGTGACTAATGGCAGCCAGCATGGTTTCACCAGGGGCAAATCCTGTATGAACAACTTAGTGGGCTTTCTATGATAGGGTGACCGCAGCAGGAGACACAGGTAAACCAACAGATGTGATCTACCTAGATTTCTGTAAAGCCTTTGACATGGTCCCCCACAACATTCTCCTCTCGAAATTGGAGAGATATGGATTTGATGGGTGGACTGTTCGGTGGATAAGAAACCGGATGGAGGGTTGTATTCAGTAAGTAGTGATCAATGGCTCGAAGTCCAGATGGAGATCTGTGACTACTGGTGTCCCTCAGGGGTCTGTACTAGGACCAGTGCTGTTTAATATCTTCATCAATGATACAGACAGCAAGATTGTGAGCACCCTCAGCAAGTTTGCAGATGACACCAAACTGAGTGGTGTAGCTGCCACACCAGGACAGAATGTCATCTAGAGGGACCCGGACAGGCTGGAGAAGTGGGCCTGCAAGAACCTCATGAGGTTCAACAGGGTCAAGCGCAAGGTCCTGCACCTAGGTCAGGGCAATCCCCGTTTTCAGTACAGGATGGGGGATGATGTGATTGAGAGCAGTCCTGCAGAGAAGGACTTAGGGGTGATGATTGATGAGAAGCTTGATATGAGCCAGCAATGTGCGCTCACAGCCCAGAAGTCCAACTGTATCCTGGGCTGTATCAAAAGAAGTGTGGCCAGCAGGTTGAGGGAAGTGATTCTGCCTCTCTATTCCTCTTTTGTGAGACCTCATCTGGAGTACTGTGTCCAGTTCTGGAATCCTCAACATAAGAAGGATATGGAGCTGTTGGAACAGGTCCAGAGGAGGGCTACAAAGATGACCCGAGGGCTGGAGCACCTTCCCTGTGAGGACAGACTGAGAGAGTTGGGCTTGTTCAGCCTGAAGAAGAGAAGGCTCTGAGGAGACCATATAGCGACCTTCCAGTACCTGAAGGGGGCCTACAAGAAAGCTGGGGAGGGACTTTTTACAAAGACTTGTAGTGATAGGACTAGGGGCAATGGGTATAAACTGGAGAGGGGCAGATTTAGACTTGACATAAGGAGGAACTTCTTCATGATGAGAGTGGTGAGACATTGAAACAGATTGCGCAGGAAAGTTGTGGATGCCCCATCCCTGGAAGTGTTCAAGGCCAGGTTGGATGAGGCCTTGGGAAACCTGATCTAGTGGGGGGTGCCCCACGGCAGGGGGGTTGGAACTAGATGATCTTTAAGGTCCCTTCCAACCCTAACTATTCTATGATTCTAAATGCAAAGCCAAGGTAAAGAGGGGAGGAAAAGAATCATGATCTGCACTCAGATTATTATGAGGAGCATCGAAAAAACAATGATGATAATGAAGGAAGAAACAAGAAGTCAGTGTAACTGGTTGCTCACCTGGCCTTTTACAGCTTGGCCTTTCCTGTCTACAGGGGAGGTGACATAGATTTCCTTCATGTTTTTCAAGTGGGAGTAAAAAATAAACGAGAGACGTCCATCCACGCAGTCAGGGCGATCTGTTCAGAGAAGCAGTAAACACTCAACTTGCGCAGAAAAGTGCGCAGCTTTTCAAGCCTGGCCAACAGCCCAGGATACAATCAGCTGCAATAGCATCCTGTGATGCTATGTATGAATACATATACAGCATTGAAATTAAGTCAGTCCAGCCTACATCAGGACAGAAGGCAGAAGATCTCTCAGTTTGCAGCTGTAACAGGTCAAGACATACTGGAGCCTGCATCATGAGTCAAAAACCATGCGTTTTGGTCCTGCTCCCTCTTTCATTCTCTTCCAATGGCTCCCTTAGGGGAAGTTCTTTGCTCTAGATTATTTCAGAAATACCTTCTTAAAAAAAATTATCTTACATATGTTCTCTCAGAAACAGGCAACATTACTTAGATTACTATGGGTGTTGCACTGTGGTGTCTAAGACATCAGGAAAAGGGCATAGCTGGCTGCAGAAGCAGTCCCATCATAAAATAAACACACTCGGCTATTGCTCTCTGTAATGCTACAACAGCATGAGAGGAAATGAAAGTCTGCACTTTCATAGGGAAAAGTAGACACAAAAGTTGGGTGACCAGGGAACGTGACAGGTTCGATGTCCATGGGCTGGCTGCTGTGAGCAGTGGGTGAGCTGCAGACAGAGAGGAATGCCATGGAGGAGGTCAGCCCTTCACCAGAAACACGCCTAGGTCTAGAGAAGCGCAAGAGGTAGAAGCAGAAAGGAGCCCAGTATTACCATACCCATATCGATGCTGATGCCTCGCTCAAAAGCTGCAAAAAACTGCTCTCCCTCAAACATCTCCACCATGTCGGATGGCTCAGGTCCTCGATAGCGGTCCTGCAGCTTCTTCAGCACCGGGTCAACCTGACAAAGAGGACAACATGGGATCCCATGTTTGGTCTGAAGCAAGTCTGCCTCCTACAGGCATGACCCGATGCCCATGATGTTCCTTTCAATCACCTTCAACAGGGAAAGTTGATCTCACATGGAAAGGATGTAAACAAATGAACAAACACTCACCCCCCACCAATCCCAGGTACATTCACGACAGACAACGAGGTGGTGCTGAGTTCTGTGTCTTCCTTATTTCTTTTCTCAAGTAAAATGTAGAAAAGCCTATGTGGACTAACAAAGATAGGCCATCCCAAACTGCCATTACAAAAAAGGATTTTCAGCAATGTCTCTATCTCTTTAAGAGGCCAGTAACTTTCAAAGGTAGGGAGCGATTTACTTGATGCCTTATCCCCCTCACATTATACCATTAAAAGACGTTTTCTCTTCATAAAATCGCATGCTACAACAGCACACAGCTGAGGACACCAGAAAGCTCATTTTGGCTTTGCAGCCTGTGATCACACTGTCAGGACTGGGATCTCAGAGGCAATGCAAGAGTCAGCTTAGAGCTGAGGTGCCTGTTCTTTCTATTTGTAACAGTAAACCTTCTTTCTCACCCAATGACCACCCCTGGCAGGAATGCAGACACTCCAGCCATTGCTGCCTCCCCTGGAAAGAATTCTAGCCCAGAGCCCAAGATATAAAAATCCTTACAGATGTTTATGCCTACAGGTCATTTCAATACAGGAGAACAAATTAAAAAAAAAAAAAAAGAAAAAAGAAAAAAAGGAGCAACCAGTGCAGAGGAGTATGCAGAGAGCTGGTTATGTAGCCCAGTTCTGGCAGACTGATAAAATAACCCTCAACTCACTGACCTGCACTGTCTGTCAAGGTACATGCTCTACAAACACAGATGCACAGTTACTTTAAATGCTGCTGAGGGTTGATACCCCTAGGGCAGATGTGGCAGAAGAGAATGTGTGAGCACATGCCATCTCCATCCATACAAAACCAGCCAGATTAGCTCAAACTAATAGCATAAACTAACCTGATGTTGCAACTGAAACAGTTAAAGAGGGCTCATATTTTGTTTCACTGCTTAAACTGTAAACAGCAAGGAACATCAGGAAGAGTACCATTTCTAACTACACCAGCTGAAACCAAAGAAGCGCTTCTACCTGCACTACTAGCCTGCGTCACACAAGTGACATGTTAACTCTAATACCTTTCACTGGAGTTTAAGCCAGCACGTTTTGCCTCATGTTTGCTGCACACTAATAGCACGTGCATGGCCAGTTATAGCAGCTCAGCTGCTTTTAGCAGCCCAGTCCTCAAGGTTCACAGGGGAAGAAATCACTGCATGGCATCCACTGCTGCTTAAAATGAGTTTTCCTTCTTCCCCCAGCTCCCAGTTATCCTGTATCGTACTCCTAAGGATGTGGTGGCAGCATACCCCAGCCATGACCCTGGGGCAGTGACCAGGACCATGTCTCCCTTACATCCTATGAAGGGATGCCCAGGAAGCTCAGAAGCAAGGCAATGCAACTCAGATCTGACCTTGTGCTTGGGGACGCACTGCAGCAGGACTTGCTCCGGGTCCTTCTTCCTCTGCAGAGCAATGAAGCTCACTTGGTACATACGCAGCCGCTCATAGACTTTCTTGGCAATGCCTCCAATGTAAGTCTTCGTGGTGTACCAGAGCCAGTACCTGGCAGATAAGATACATAAGAAAAAGCAGAGATCCTGCCTAGGAAGAGAAGCCAGTGTCACACCCATGAGACTGTAAACTTGATGGGTAGAGACAAAGCACTAATCACCTTGCAAAGGGAAAAGGGAACAGGTAGGGTTAATGGCATGACTCTTGGTCAGAGTGTAGGAAAAGCAAGGCAGAGGAACATCCCATCTTTTCCTTAGGACTAATCCTAAACTTACCAGGAGAAGTGGGTGACTTCAAACACTGCATAAAGATGGGTGAATTCCAGCACCACCTGACTGGTAATGTCATCCCAAGTTTGGCCCTCCAGGTCACCATGGAGAAGATGCAGCCTTGACTGATCCAAATTTAGCCCTAAAGACAGCAATGACCAAGAAATTCTATATGCAGCAGCAGCTTTTATTCATGGCTTTACAAACCCAGACACAGTTTTGAATGATTCACTTTCTAAACGCACCAAATTAAGGTTCATGGCCTTCAGCACACAGGACTGAATTTGTTCAAAGAAGAGCAGCAATAAAAGGATGAGACTACCCTAATGCTTCCAGGATATTCTGACAGAATATGCAGACTTAAACTGATGATGTGCTGATTTCCACCAATAGATTCATTAGACAATTCCCATCACCAGTATCTAGGGTTATTAACCAAGTTCCATGTCTTTCTAAACATACATCCCACAGACTTTTCAATTCTGATGCACTTCAGACATACAAATACCAGGCAGTGTTACAATGAAAGGCAAGCCACACCCAAAAAGATTTTACTTGTTCACAAGAAAGCCAGGAAAGGTCAAAGAAATAGGAATTAGGAGACACGGGGTACTGAGCACGCAAACACAGGAATCCCTAGCAAGACTGAGGCTGTTACAGGAATATTCAGAATGGGAGATGTCTTAGTGTATGATTGTACACTTCTAACTGCAGTGGCTTAGCACCTTATTCATGAGCAAGGAAGTAAGAGAGAAGGCAGACCCCTGGAGGCAGCATGTTTGTTACCTGCTTCAAGCTATTCTCAATTATGAATCAAAGCCCTTTTACAAGGTATCTTCTCAGCTGGGAAGAGTGCCATCATACCACATCAAATCCAACAATCTAAATACACATGCAGTTCAGCAGAGAAATCCATTTGCCAATGCCATTCTCCCAGCTTGTGCTGCTGGTATGAGAAGCTCAGCGCTGATCTGTTGGACCTAACTACTTTCACCTGCCACCACCCAGAACCACCCTTCACTCAGCAGACACACCTTGCTGTTCCTGCAGGAAAAGTAGCAAGCTTTATTATTAACAGGAGAGGCAAACAAAAATTCCAGCCTGTCAATCACTGTTTTCTACATATGACATTCCTCTTTGCCAATTCTGGAAATAAACTGACCTGTGACCCCGGGTGGGAGGGGCAGCTGAATTCTCACTGGCCTGAGAAAATCCACTAAGGAGTCCTGGGAGAGGCAGAGCAGGGGACTGGCTCTGCACCCTGCATTGTCTGTGATTTCCTCTATCTCTTCTGCAGAGACTGGCAGCACCTGGATGTGGAAGACGGCACGGCGAGCGGAGCAATCAAGCACCCCAGTTCCCACACCACTCTCTCAGTTCCCCCAGCATGCAGCAGACATGCTGCATTTGACTCAGGGCTTAGTAAGAAATGGAAGCACACTGAATGAACTCTGGCTGAACTCTAATCTAACACTGGTGTCAACGTGGCAAGCTGGGATATAACAAGTTATTACAATAGAATTTAGCACTATCAAGCAACTCTACAGAACAATAATTTTAGTTGGGAGGCTATAGAATTAGATCCACAAATAACTCCCCTCCAGCTTTATTCACTGAGCTGTTCTGCCATTCTTGGTATGTTTTGCAAAGGAACATGAGGCAAAATCTCCTTGTGTTCCTTTCACAGCAGCTACCTGCTGATCTGCTGGAGGGACCCCTGGCAGAACAGCAAGAAGATCCCTTTCCCACACAAGGCAGCTTGAGCACAGCCCATTTGGCATGCAGGGAAGCTAAGACAGAAGGTGATCTGAGGTGGGTCAGCCCATGAGACATCCATGTCAGATATTAATTACCCCTGGGTGGACACCCCAGCTTCGGCCCCCCTACTTGGCATGAGGACAGCAGCTGCACTGTGGCTTACCAAAGCTTGTTTTCTAAAGCATACCTACCTGTAGCTTGACACTGCGAGTCTCTTCAGTGACTCCAGGAGGAAAGGTCACTTTGATGTTTGGATCCACACTGGAAAAGAGCAATGTTCCCTCTGTTGGCACTTTGCATTCATTTTGCACAAGTCGAGACACAACGAGGAACCAGGAGAAGTGAAGAACACTACAGTGAGCCACATGCTTCTATAACAGAAGACAGGGAAGAAGAGAAGATATATAGGCATATAACATAACACAATAACAGCAGGAAAATAAGTGCCAGTAACAGCCAAGCAAATGAAATGTAATAGAACAGGAGGGCAGGCTACAACTCATCCCCTTTAGGAGAAATACATTGAAGAGATAGAAAACATGGAGTTGAAATCCACTACATTTCATAGCAGCTGGTCAAAACACAGCTTATGAGATGTTTCAAATGGGCTCACTCTTGGCCTGTCAAAACCAAAGAGGGGAACAAGAAAGATGTGTGTCACTGGTCATTCCAATCTGCTTACCGTTGATTTTCTTTTCTGCTCCACTCTTGTTCTCAGGTCACTCCAGCTCTGCCCACTGAAGGTCCGAACTACCACTTCACGCTGGTGAAGGGTTTCAGGGGGTACATACGGCATCCAGATCTGCACCTCCTGGCAAAAAAAGCATTTCCATGCAACACCAATAGAAAGGATAAAACCAAGCCTATCTCCAATCTGTGGTTTCCTGTGCAGACAAGAAGAAGGAAGGGCAAAGCACAGCCTGTATACAGGGAGTGGAGGAGGAGCTGGGAACTTGCTCTGCCCTGGAGCCTCCAGGGAGGTGACAGGAGGTGTTCGGTCTGTAGTGTGACGGCAGGGACAGTTTAGCAGCTTTCGAGCAGAAAGGGCAAAGCAACTTTTGCCATGAGTTGCTGTCAGCCATGACAGGGCTAGTGGTCTAAGTACTCACCAGCTCAAATAAACACCACACAATCACACTTTCAGGGAAGGATATGAACCATCCTCCTTGCAGGCTACAGCCAAAATGGTGGAACAGCACTTATCCTCTGGCACAGGAGGAGGGTTGTCAGTGAAGTTACAGCTCTGCTCAAGCAGGAACAGGGAGAAGACAAAGAAGCCACATCACCACAGTGCCAGAGAGAAGCTGAATGTGTCCTTTCCAAGTCTTTGCAACGGGGCTTCTTTGAAGGGCACTCCTGTAGCTATTTAAAAGCAGCAGTGATAGAATCATAGAATCACTAGGCTGGAAAAGACCCATCAGACCATCAAGTCCAACCAGATGGGAGCGGCTATCTCAGAAGTCCCAAAAGACTCTCTCAGAAGACTCTGCCGAGCTACTGCAGAGGAAGATTTGCTCAAGAGAGGGGCCTGCATATATTCTCACCTGCTGGAATTCCACCCCATGAGGCTGCAGCTCCAGGACTCTGCTCAGCAGGACATCATGGTGTCTCAGCTTTACCCTTTGAGGGTCTGGTGCAAGGATTCGGAAGCAGATCTGCAGAGCGTCAGAGGTAGCCCCCGGTGGAAAGCAGAAATGGATGCCACAAGCCAGGACCACTTTGCAGCCTTCAGAGGTCACAGTAAAGCTTCCATGAAAAATGCATTAATATATGACACTGTGCAATGACTTCAGCCCTCAAAAAAACAATAGAAGAATCTCCTACCTTGTGTTTGACTGGCACACGCGCATTTCCTATACACATGCGCATTACCCACTATGCACCAATCTTGCCCTTGTTATACCACTGTAATGTAAGTTCTTACTAAAAGAGGCCTACCTGTCATCTGCTGATGCAAGGAAGAGTCTTCGTAGCCCTCTGGCACTGGACTCATCTGCAGCAACAGGTTTGGGTAGCAGGAGGACACAAAAGTTACTTAAATCAGGGTAGACAAGAAAGGCTGAACTTGCATGTTAATTTTGGCTTAATCCTAATCTGACAGAAGTTGCTAACAGAAACCTGCCCACGCTGCAGTTGTCTTCAGATCAAACAACAGCAGGAGGATAGGAAGAGGGCTATGGATCCCTAGACACACTGTAAACAATAACTCTCCCCCAGGGAAACTCAGAAGCAGGAGGAATTAGAAAATATTTCAATCTACCATGCCTGCACCTCTCAGGGCTGTGTTTGATTGCCTGGGGCCATGCCTAGAAATCAGTAATTGCCTTCGTGAATGTAAGCACCATTGGGAAACCCTGCTCAGATTCCTGTTCACTCATCACCTTCATCTTGGACAAAGAGCTGATCCTCTGCAGCTAGGGAACCACAGGTAAGCAGGAGGTACCTGCACAGCAGAATGAAGTCTTACTGCTATTTGCACTTCTAGCATGAGCCACCACAGACTCAGAGCCATGCAGCAAGTCCAGGAATTAGTGCCCACCTCTCTTAAAAAGGCTGGACCCCTTTAGGGGCCTCTCCTGATCTGTTTCCTGTGAATCTCATTTTAGAAAGCCCCATTCCAGGGGCCACCAAGCCCTTTAGGCCAGCCTTGGGCCCGTAAAAACAGAACTAGTACTGACTGCATCCTTACAACCTAATAATTATTCCAGACAAATACTGATCTGATCCTCTGCTGCTTGTCTTCTCTAATCCAAACCCATCCACACCATCTAGGCTGCATGAAGGAACAGCTGGACAAAACCCAGAGCAGTAGAAGCCTTGCAATTACCCGCCAGTGGGAACGGTTCAGCTTTTCCTATGGGATTGCCTCGGAGGCGCACAAATGGCAAGGTCTGGATCTCCGGGGGGACGGTACGGAGGCAGTTGTTCTGCAGATCAAGTCTGGACAAGTTGGGCAGGCTGGCAAGCGAGGTGGGGACTGTCACCAGGAGATTGCTGTGGAGATGCAGCTGCCGCAGAGACTTCAAATTGGCTGCAGGTTAGAACAAGAAGTGACCTCCTATCCATGCTGTTAATTGCATTGCACATCAGCTCTAACCCCCTGCTGCTCAATAAGGGAAAAGCACAAGAGCCCAACATCTCTAGCTCACAAAATAAAACGGGTCCGGGGAATTAGCTGAAAGGCAACACAGCCCCCTCTGTTCTCTGCATTTTTAGCACCCAGCTACAAATAGAGATATAAGATGCTTCCACAACAGCATCAATGACAACCCTGAGCACAAAGTAATACAGGACCCAAGAGCCAGGAAGCTGGAAGCAGAAATCAGAGCCCAGTTCTGTGGACTAGTCCCCATCTGACAGCATGATTTCAAGCCCAGACTTGCACCCTATTAAACCCTAGCTCTTCTGTTTCCAGTCCTGGGTGCTACCCAAAATCAGCCAGGCCAGATACTTGGCTATTGTAAATTGATTGAAATTTTAGCAGTCTTGCTGATCCACAGGAGCAGAAAGCATTGTCCAGAATCACTAATGCTCAAAGGGACTGACTGAATCATGTATGTTTCTTCTGGATATCCCTTCCATTTGGCTCTAATATAACAGTTTGTTTATGACGATAACTCTGGGGACAGAGACCGAAGGCCTGAGGAGTCCTAGATTGTACCCAAAGCTCAGCAAACCCATGTCCTTCCTTTCTCCTAGAAAATACTTACCTAAGGAATCTGGAATGCTCGATAAGCAATTCCCTGAGAGATCCAGCTCTTTGCAGTTCTGCAGATTCCCAACTTCTTCGGGGAGGAATTCCAAAACATTTTCTGAGAGATCCAGATCCTGCAGTGCTGCCAGCTCCCCAATGCTCTGAGGCAACTCTTTTAGTTGATTTTTCATAGCAGAGAAGAAAGTCAGCTTCCTCAGCCTGCCAAAGTCCTTGGGTAGTGCCACCAAGCTGTTGTGGCTCACCAGGAGCACGCTGAGGCTGGGGAGGCGGAGGATGCAGCTGGGCAAGGTGGAAAGGTTGTTGAAGCTAAGATCCAGGTGGGTGAGACACCTCAGGTTCCCAACGTCTGGTGGCAAGTTTGTTAGGGAGCCATGCTGACATGAACCAAATTCGTCCCTGGCATGGCCACCTTGGTGTGGAGGGAAGTGGAGGAAAAGGTCAATATGCTACGGGGATACCCCATTAGCCTCATATGAGACTCCTTAGCACAGAGACCAAGACAGGGAGTTACTGATCAGAATGAGCAGAACTGATTACAAAGTACTCATATGGAAATGGATTTTCTGCTCCTTGCCTCAGTTTCCTGACCAGTAAAAGGCGTATAATGTTATGCAATCAAAAGATGCCACAGTCAACCAGTAAAGCTTTGCTAAGTACAAAGGGACTTGAAACTCAGAAAGAGCTGGGACATTTCATGCATCTACCCGCCTTCTGCAGGGTGGCCCATATTCCTTTAAGCCTGCCACTTTCCTTCTCCACCTCTTTCCCACGAGCACCAGTGTCCAATACACGACACTATGGACCAAGGAGACACTCCTTGCCCTCCAGGCTTTGCCCAAGCTGTTGAGGGACAAACAGCCCTGAGGACTGAGTTCTGCCCTTGCAAGACTGAGAAGCAGATGTGAGGAAAGTGGTGAAAATGTGGGGAAAAAAAAACAAACAGGTAAATCAATATTGTGTAGGCCAGGCAGTGCAGAGAAGGAAAGATACAAGTTGCCCACCCCAGTCAGACACTCAGACTGGAGAAGGGCTACACCCATGGAAAATAAGTTGAGCAAACCAATGGAAACTGCCCAACCACACCATTTCTTCAGTTTCCTATTCTCCCTCCACTGTTGTCTATTTGTATACACATACAGCAGAGGGCATCAAACATTTTTTATGCTGCATAACAGTAAAAAATGAGAATAATCAAAATTAATAATCAAAACCACATTGCACTTTGTACATAAGGAAATCTTATCCAACTATTTTATGGCACTTCAGGATGCGCAAGGCGTGTGTACATCTCACAAAGCAACCCTGATGAAGGGTACTGCCATCACCCTCACCTTACTAAAGGGGGAAAAGACAAACGAAATTATTTACGTGAGAAATCTCTGGTAGATATAGAAAAAAACCTCAATCTTTTCAGTTTTCAGCTGGAATACTGAATTCCGGCCACAAAATCCTGACATTTTTCTCTCATTTCTTTTTAAAGTTCTACCTCCCAAGGAGCAAACGATTGAGTCTGATACAGAAATTATACCATTTGTATTGACATCCTCCTACAACAGAGGAGAAAGTCAAAGAATTATCTAATATTTGTAAGTCTAACAGTTATGACAGCTCACCAAATTATGTGTACAACCTGAGCCATCCTTTTGATAAAATGTTGGAGCAACCTTTTCTGGTCTGTCTTGAACTCTGCTGAATCTATGCTCACTGACAGTAAGCAAGGATTAAACGAGTATTGATTCAGATGGAAACACAGCAAAGACAGCTCATGAAAGAGGAGCTGAACATTTACCAAAAAATCCAACAACTTTCAATCCCCCTCTCCTTGAATAACTGCAAAAAGCGCTGCTCTTCTAGAGGATGGCTAAAGAAAATACTGCAGCATCAACCCAACCAGACTCAAAAAATGCAGACCCCAGGCAGCTGTAGAAGCAAAGGAAGAAATAAGAGCCCTGAAGCTGGATCTTGCAGCTCTGAGAGAGGCTAACAGCCAAAGCTGTAGTAAGGAGCACTAGAACAAAAAAAAATCCAAGGACAGTTTGTCCTGCAGACATGGAGAGAGGAATAAAATAAAATTAAGAGAAAAAAAAGCTGAACCTAGAAAATTTGGATGGTGACGCGTCTAGGAATTTACCTTTGAGCACCAGGGATTTCAGTTGCTTCAGACCAGAAAGGATGCCCAGCGTGGTGCCAAGGAGGCGATCGTTGCTGCTGAGCCGGAGGAACTCCACCTTGAGCACCTCTCCCTGTCGCCCCTTGAACAGCTGGAGGAACCGGTGGCAGCCGTCAGGATAAACATCCAGGTTCAGCCTGTTGTCTGCGAGGCAGGAGTCAGCAAGCGCAGGAGCCCCTGAAGCCCCCTCTCCGCACTCATCCCCAAGCCCCTGCAGCTCTGCCATCTTCTGCACCTTGTCCACAGAGTCCAGGCATGCTCTGACTTGCCAGGCAGGCAGGCACCAGTGGCACCACAACGCAGCTGGGACAAGGAGGAGGAGGAAAGCTGGCTCTGAAAGAGAACACAAGTGTATGAGGAAGGCCTCCTGCCCCCGCCCAGAGATGCTGGAAACAGTTTATAAGTCACAGCAGAAGGGAAGAAGGGATTATACGCATGTTACTGAAAGCTTTGTGGTCAAAGAGCACAGAAATGCAAGGTGCTGGATGCCACAGGTTTCTCCTTCTAGGGAAAACCTCTGAGTTTTCGCAGATGACATTTTGGCAGGGAATGGAGCAATTACCCACCACTAGAATAAACAGCAGTATTAACTTTAAAATATATAAATGTAAATGCCTTATGCAGATTTTGAAGTGCCTTAGCCAGAAGCTTTACAAGCAGAGGGGGAAACCAGGGCAGGGAGAGCCAAGCCAAGACCAGAGAGCCCAGAGGCTGCTCACAGGCTGGGATGGGTCCTCATTGAACTCAGTTGTGAATTTGGGTGCCGGCAGGATAAAAGTGAGCATAGATGAAGATGGGCAAGAGGCAGCAGAAAACAGTGCATGAAGACATGGCTAGTCCTGCTCCCTACTCCAACAGCACCTGCCACAGATAAAGAGAAAGGGGAAAAGTAGGTACCAAATGCAGCATGCTAAGAAGGTTTGAATCGTAAAAGAGCAGAGATATGAAATTTGAACAGATTAATCATTCCTCTGCCTTCCTAGCGTGAAGAAGCCTTCATCTACCTAGGATTTTCAAAGTCAGCCACCATCATAGCACACTGGTAGCACAAAGATGAGGCACCATGGTTGCTTTTATACCAGCAGTCACATAATTTCATGTTTCCCATTTCCTGCTCTTTCCAATTCCTTTTGCAACTCCTCCTGAGCTTGGCAATTAAACAGTGTGAATATCAGTTCTTTTTAACCTTTGCCTGGGATCAAATAGGCAAATAAAAGTTTCTTTTGAGCGAGTGATGCAGAACTACAAAAAACTTGTAATGGCTTTAATTTCCAAGGCCAGCAGAAGCAAGCTAATGCCCCCACAGCACCCTGAGGAGCAGCACCTTTTACTGGTAACCTGGATGTGGCAGCATTGATGTTCCCAAGGCACAGTCGGGAGGACTCCCTGAAAGAGCAGAAACGTCACAGGCACATAAGGACAGGAAGAACAGGTAAATGGAAACTACTGGTTTAGTATAAAATAGTTCTTACAAAAAGGCTGCACGGAAGAAATATACAACTCTCTTGCAGATAGGCATAACGAAAAGACCATCTGCTACAGCATTATAAAGGTGAAAAAAAGCCCAGAGGGCAGATTAGAACTGGCCAGGCTGAAGAGGCTCAGAGACCACAAACAGTTTTGGGTGTGCACAGAGACCATAGGCAGGCAGCCCTGTGCACATGCACACACATGGGCACATATGCACACATGTTCACATGCATGTGCACGGGCTCATACACACATGTGCACATACAGACACGTGGGCTCATACACATGCACACAGGCTCATACACACATGCACAGACCTGCACACGGGCTCATACACACACATTCAGACATGTGCACATACACACACAGGCTCATACACATGTGTACCTACACAGGAGTTCACCTACACATGGCCAGACACACATGCACATAAACACACACAGGCTCACATACATTTACACATGCACAGATGCAGACTCACACACATGCACATACATGCACATGGGCTCACACACAAAGGCTTACACACACATGTGCACATACACACATGGGCTCATACACACATATGCATGCACATGGGTTCACACATGTGCGCACACACGCTCACACACACACAGGCTCACACACACATGTGCACACACACTCAAGACATGCACAGAAGGTCAGATGTGCACATAGATGGATGCAGGCTCACACACATGCACATGGGCTCACGCACACATGAACACACAAAGCCACACACGTATGTGCATACACACAGGCTCATACACATACGAACAGACACAGACGTGGGCTCACACACACATGAACAGACACAGACACGGGCTCACACACACATGAACAGACACAGACACGGGCTCACACACTTATGAACAGACACAGACACGGGCTCACACACACATGAACAGACACAGACACGGGCTCACACACACATGAACAGACACAGACACGGGCTCACACACACATGAACAGACACAGACACGGGCTCACACACACATGAACAGACACAGACACGGGCTCACACACATATGAACAGACACAGACACGGGCTCACACACACATGAACAGACACAGACACGGGCTCACACACACATGAACAGACACAGACACGGGCTCACACACATATGAACAGACACAGACACGGGCTCACACACACATGAACAGACACAGACACGGGCTCATACACATACGAGCAGACACAGACACGGGCTCATACACTTACGAACAGACACAGACACGGACTCACACACATATGAACAGTCACAGACACGGGCTCTCACAGGCTCTCCCAGCGGCCCCCTCGGCCCGGGCTGCCCTCGCCGCCCCCGGCCCCGCTCTCACCCCCCGGCTCCCGGCCCGAGCCGGAGGAGGCTCTGGATGCGGCGGGGCAGGGACGCCCGAGGTGTCACGGGAGGAGTTTTTTATCCGTCGCGGCTCCCGCGGGCCCCAGGGGCTCGTCCCGCAGGCAGAGGCCGGCGCGGCGAGTTCGGGAGAGGAACTTCCCTGGGGCGGGGCGGGGAGCGTGAGGCGGGGAGTCAGCCCCGCGCCCCGGGCCGAGACGGCAGCCGTTACCGCTGCCGAAAGGGGGATGTATTTTACTTAAGCCGAAGTAGAGAAGTTTCGTCTCAGGAGTCGCCTTCTTCGGAAGTTGGACGGAGCGCCCCTCGGGCAGCGGGTTCCCCGCTGGGCGGCGTTCTCGCTGACGCCGTCGACTCTGCGGGGCGGAGCGGGGCTTGCGCCGCGCGGGTCCCTCCCTGAGGCGGCTCAGGCTGAGCTGGAGCCGGCTCCCAAGCAGACGGAGTTCTGCCTGTGGCCAAGATCATAACAACAGTAAAATCTGTCCCTGGAAAGCGATACAATGTGCGTGAGATTCCTGGGAAAGTTCACACTTATGCACGCGAGTGGGAACCCGTCCGTCCCAGCTCTCGTCTCGCATCACGCGGCTGACGGGGACCGCTCCTCGCGTCGCCCGGGCCCGATAAAGGGTGCGGCTTTTCTCAAACTCCAAAACGAGTCTTAAGACTTTATTTGCCGTCGTTTTCGGCACCGGGAGGGACACGCGCGGTAACACCGCCCCTCCCGGCGAGGCCCCGCAACGCCGCTCGGCGGGAGGGACCGGGGGAAACGGCCCTCGGGGCGGGAAACGAGCCCCGCGGCCACGGCCCCTTCCTGCAGCCCCGCCCCTTCCATGGAAACATGGAATAGGGTCAGAGCATCACCAGGTTGGAAAAGACCCACCGGGTCATCGAGTCCAACCATTCCTATCAAACACTAAACCATGCCCCTTAGCACCTCATCCACCCGTGCCTTAAACACCTCCAGGGAAGGTGACTCAACCACCTCTCTGGGCAGCCTGTTCCAGTGCCCAATGACCCTTTCTGTGAAATTTTTTTTCCTAATGTCCAGCCTAAATCTCCCCTGGCAGAGCTTGAGGCCATTCCCTCTTGTCCTGTCCCCTGTCACTTGGAAGAAGAGGCCAGCACCCTCCCCTCCACAACCTCCTTTCAGGTAGTTCTAGAGAGCAATGAGGTCTCCCCTCAGCCTCCTCTTCTCCAGGCTAAACAACCCCAACTCTCTCAGCCGCTCCTCATAAGGCCTGTTCTCCAGCCCCTTCACCAGCTTTGTTGCTCTTCTCTGGGCTCACTCCAGAGCCTCAACATCCTTCTTGTGGTGAGGGGCCCAGAACTGAACACAGTACTCGAGGAGCGGTCTCACACCAGTGCCAAGTACAGAGGGAGAATAACCTCCCTGGGCCTGCTGGTCACACCATTTCTGGTACAAGCCAAGATGCCATTGGCCTTCTTGGCCACCTGGGCACACTGCTGGCTCATGTTCAGTCGCTGTCAACCAACACGCCCAGGTCCCTCTCCTCCAGGCAGATTTCTAGACAGACTTCTCCTAGTCTGTAGCACTGCACAGGGTTGTTGTGCCACAAGTGGAGGACCTGGCATTTGGCCTTGTTAAACCTCATCCCATTGGTCTCAGCCCAGCGGTCCGGCCTGTTCAGATCCCTTTGCAGAGCCTCCCTACCCTCCAGCAGATCGACACTTCCACCCAGCTTAGTGTCGTCTGCAAAGTTGCTGAGGGTGCACTCACTGCCTTCATCCAGGTCATTGATAAAGACATTGAACAGGGCTGGACCCAGCACTGAGCCCTGGGGAAAAATCACTTGTGACCAGCCTCCGGCTAGAGTTAACTCCCTTTCCCACCACTCTCTGGGCCCGCCATTCAACCAGTTTTCCACCCGCCCCTTCTCACGTCCGCGCCCTCTTCCCGTAGCCCCGCCCCTTTCCGCAGCCCTGCCCTGCGCACGCGCGGCGCCGTGAGCGCGGCAGCCCCCCCACCCCCCCCCCTCCCGCGGCTCCCCGTTGGCCCGCCCGCGCCCCGCCGCTCTGGCCCAATGGCGGCGCGCGGCGCTGAGGGGCGGTGGCAGGAAGGAGTTGCCGAGGCGCCGCCCCTTCCCTTTCGCTGCCCGGCCGCCATCGCGAGCGCACGTTCCGGGCCTGCCTGCCGCGCCGCCGCCTCCTCCCAAGTAAGCGCGCGGTGGCCCCTTCCCCCACTACCCCCCCTTCCCCGCGGGAATGGTCGCTCCCGGCGCGTCCGCTCCCGCCCGTGTCCGCTGGCGGGGCTTGGACGAGACCACCGCGGGCCGAAGCGGGGGGGGGGGAACGGACGGACACGGCGGCCACGTGCTCGCCCGGCCGGGGGAGCCGGGGCGGCGCCGCTTTCCTCCCGGGGACGCCGGGCCGGCGGCTCGGGCCTTCGGGCAGCCCCGCGGGGGTCCCGTTGAAGAGCGGGGCGAGAGGGGTGTCGCCGGGAGGGGGAAGGCCTAGGCGCGCGGGGCTCGGTCCCCGGCACTGAGGATCCGGTGCTCTTGTCTTGCAGGATGCGTTACGTCGCAGCTTATCTTCTGGCCGTCCTCGGCGGCAACGAGTCTCCCACGTCAAAAGACTTGAAAAAGATCCTCGACAGTGTTGGCATCGAGACCGACGATGAACGCATGAACAAGGTGGCGTTGCCCGGAGATCCCAGACGTTCACGTCCCAGTCGGCATCAGATATTGGAGCTGTTTTCAGCGTTTGTTTAGCTGCCAATCTAGTCTCAATTTGTTCACTGGTGGTTGTGTGTGTGGTTTGTGAAACACTTCTTAACCAGTTGGAACTATTCTTACAATGTTTTTGTAAACATTGTCGACATTTGTTAACATTTCTTATTTAACACCTGTCCTCTGCAGAGGTCTCTGCCAGTTGCTGCTGACTTCTGGTTTTCAGTCTAATAATTTAATGGGATGGAGCTACAAATCAGCACGTATTGAAAATAAGTCCCATGCTGACATAACATATAGCTTGCACCTAATGATTAATTTTGGCTTTTGGTCAGTATTGATTCAAAGCCAGTGCCGTTGAAGGCTTGTATTCCATAATAGACTCTTACTGAGTGCAGTGCAAAGAGGTATTTCTTCCTTCACTAAGAAACACAGGCAAATTTTAACATGGACATTAATTAATGGGTAGGAAGAAGTGCTGACATTAATGCAGAAATGGTTGCATTAAGAAACAAGCATTTTAAGAAGAAAATATCTTAAATAGAATGTTTCTTGTAATGTAATAAACTTTCATCCTTGTGGACTTAAAATTGAATGACAATGGAAGGAAATTATCACCTAGTCCATACATGGAGTGTTTCCAGAGAGATAGAGTTTAAAACAAATTACTTTCCCAGCTGGAGACAGTGTTTTACCATAGGCCCAACCAAACGATGGGTTGACTGAGCTGTCAGCATCCTTATTATGTTAGGATGTTTGTTTGAACTTGTGGTGCTCCTATTTGAACACCAGGTCTTTCAGCCTTGTCTTGTTTACATTTGTTTAATACATTCATAAATCAGTTGTTTTTAGTGACTCTTTAATATCCAGAAGGCTTCTCTGGAATTTGTTTTGGTCATGATTAATTAATCCTTCTTTATTTGCTTTGGCTCTATCTTATGCCACTGTAAATCTCATGAGGTCTTAAAAAACCCTACCTTCCAGATGAACCAAGCCCACAGGCACAGCGTTTCACAGGTCGCATGTTCTGTAAGCAGGAGGTGCTTCGGTTAAAACCTTTTGGCTTTGGTGACTCTGCAGTGTTCAGCACTGACGGGGGCTCACCAGTGAGGTCTGTGACATTCTTAGTTTTCCTCTGAAGTGTTTGCTTGCTTTAGCAGTTTTTGGTTTTGTGTTTGCTTTCCACGTTCCTGGCTATACAACAACGGTAGTAAGACTGAAGTTGGAACACACTGTTCCTGTGCAAGCACACAATAGGCAACTTTGATAATGCTAGGAACAGGATCCTGTGGGTTTTGGTCCAGGCCCCAGTGCTCCAGAGCCTGCCCATGGGTATTAAGCAAGATGTGTTAACAGTCCCTCAGTGAGTAACAGACCATTAGTGGGGTTTCCTCATTGGCTCCACAACATCTGTTTATCCTCCTTTCTGCAAGATCCTTGGGTTCATCATAAATTTATTGTAACAGATTTCATGAAAAAGCTTTCACAGAAAAGTATGAAAGATTTAGCTGAAGTTTTAAGTTGAATGTCCAGTTCCTTCCACTGAGAATTAAGGAATGTTGGGGCTGGGTAAACAGCAGGATGGAGGCATTGAACACAATGGTTAATCAGTATTTATTTCAATGTAGCTTATCCTCCTGTTTCAAAACTATTGATGTTCTGAACTTAATTTACACAGGTTATTAGTGAACTGAATGGAAAGAACATTGAGGATGTCATCGCTCAGGGTAAGTACAGTCTCTTGAGAGACAGTCTCATTTGATAATGTAGACCTGAGAGCATAGAATTGCTGCAAACTCCCTAATTATTCATCAGTTTAGCTTTGCAGTTGAGGACTTCAGTGATGGATCTCAGCTGAAATGACTGAATCCAGGTCCATTCTAATTCCCTCCAGGTTGGTGCCAGTACCTGCTGGGTTTCGCTTGTGGACCACATTAAGCTGGAAAACTTAAGCATGTATGAGCTTACTGGTAGTCTGCTCATGACAGTTTTCTGGACATGTTGGTCGGAGAAAGAATTAGCCATCCTTCAGTTTTTTTCTTTGCACTTTCCCACTTGTATGCATAAATTATATAAAACAGGGAGGACGGACTATTAAATGTAAATAAGTGTCGGTTCACAGTAAAGGTACAGTTACACCCTCTGCAATTAATGCAAGCCTCTCCAATACACATCTCTGCTAGAGCTCCCCAAGAAAGTCTGAATCATGGTTTCTGCACAAGCTTGGGCTCTTACCAAAGCTGGAACTTTTAACATTAATTTACTGGGTCATGGGGCTGAAATAAAGCAGAGCTGAGGTAGCGCAGAGTTTTCTGATTAATTAATTTCTGGGGGTTTTGCAAGTATATAGGCACAAGGGAACTATAGGCATATATTTGCTTAAAAGTTGCCAGGATTTTGTTTGGCCTTGCTGTTATGAGCAGTAACAGGATGTTTCTATCCATGTTGTCTGAAGACCTAAGAGAGCCATTATGCATGTACTTACAACACACTTCTATTTCTTCCTGTAATACTTTTTCTTTAAATAAGTTGTTTCTTAGAACATACTGACATGCATATGAAACATGTTTGTTTACTTGGCTAGTTTATCAGGGCTTGAAGTAACAGGGAATTATTTAGAAACTGGTTCCCAGAAATTGGAATACAGGCAAACATTTTCTGTTCGTGACCTCTGAATGCTAGGGGAGCCTTGGTATATGAAAGACAGATGCCAGAGAACTAGCTAGCTTTCCAAAGACAAGCATAAATCAGAAGTCAGTTTGCTAATCTCAAAGGAGATGCAATAGGGTTCATAGAGTGCTGGAGAATTTGTTTAAAGTACTGTAATCTTTGCCATAAATACATCTTGTCCCCCACTCCCTTCTGTCCTGTGTGATCCAGTCATGCCCTCACAGTTCTCTCTACCATTGAAAAAAAAAAAAAGAGTAGAAGGAAAGGGAAGGGGGAAGCCAGTGCTGCCGATGTGTTATTTTTGAGGTATACTGAAGTTATCATTTTCTGGGCTATTTCACTGAATTAGGAAAACAAATTTTTTCCTGTATGTGTAAAATTGATGTGTTTGTTGCTATTTTTATATGATAGTTTGTGGGGCGGGGGAAAGTAGGGGACTTAATGTACAGAAGAAAACTTACTAATGTGCTGTCAGTGTTCTTGAGATGAGCCTTTATGAATCTTTAACTCTTGAGGGTTTTTTTGCAGAACAGATTGTACTTTTTTATCATGGATGCAGCCTCTTGTTTGTTTCAGCTAATAATCCATGAGGTTCAGTCCATGAGGCATTGAATCTGTTTTTCTGCAGTCTCATTTATCTTCCTTTTCACCTTACTTCTGCGTTTACAGTGAGCGTTTAAATACTTCTCTTCTGTCCCACTCAGGTAATGGAAAACTTGCCAGCATGCCAGCTGGGGGAGCTGTAGCAGTCTCTGCTGGAGGGGGCTCTGCTGCTCCTGCTGCAGCTGCTGCCCCTGCTGCCGGTGAGTATAGGTGGAGAGGCACTGTTAACAGGATAGCTCCATTTTTCCTGTGTTAAAATCTTAACAATCAAGTCCAAATTTTAAGGCGTTTGCAGTTCACTATGTGACTGAAGGAGAAACTGAATGGTTACATTTCCTTTGGGCAATCAGAAGCATTTGCTCTTTATCCTCCTTAAGATTGATTTGGCTTAGAACCAACAGTCGGACAGACTTCAGTGTGTTGTAAAGCACATTTCTTTAGTAGTGGTGTCTATGTTCCCTTGGTGTTTAGCTGTTGAAAGGGAATGATATGAACCATGGAGGCTGAAATACCAATAATAAGAAAGCTGAGAACACCAAAATGTGTGTCTTGAAAATCTCTGGTGCAAAAAAATGTAAGTACTGACCCTTGTCTTGGTCCTTTTCTCCCTTCAGCCGAGGAGAAGAAAGAAGAGAAGAAGGAGGAATCTGAAGAATCTGACGATGACATGGGATTCGGCCTATTTGATTAATTATTTGTTATAGAGAGATTATTAAAATTCTTTGGTTTAAATGTTTTGTGAGTTTTATTATAACCACACAAGTGCTATTGGATTCAGACAGCTGTTCTTAACATGGCTCTAACAAAGCTTTGATTTTTATCTCTGTCTGAAACAGGTATGTGAATTTTATGACAAACCATGGGCCTCAACTTTCTTAAAGTACTTGGGAAAAGGCTAAGCTTGTGTGAACCTGGATGCTTGCTTTGACACTCCTGTTTCTGAAACAGTGTGTGGAAGCAGAATCTACCTGATTTTAGCTTAAGTTCACCTTCTCCATACTATTTTGCCATCTCAGTCGCTCAGGAGAGTCCCATCTATTCAGAAATAAAAGGACTATTTTTCAGGATTTGTTTAATCAATTCCAAAATAAATGGATCTGAGTGGACAGCAGGTCTGAAACTATCATTTAGTCCCAAAACTATCATCTCAGACCTAGTTATGGTCATTAGTTTTTGTAAATATCTAAATGCACAGATTTCCAAAATTTAGGGATGCCAATAAAATGCTTGACTATGCTTGGATTTCATATGTATATGCTTAACACAGAATCTGCAGCAACAACAAAAAAATATTGCATCCTGCTCTTTGTGAAACACCCGAGATCAATGCAAAGGTGCTCTTTGTACTGAATGGCTGTTCTGAGGGTGGCTGGACTATCAGGACGTGAATCACCTTGATCTAAATAAAAGTATTTTATGAGGAGAATGGTATTTCTGGACAACTGAAACTGATCTCTTGTGTGCCCAGAAGAATGCATCAGCTTGGCAGGACAGTAAATTTTGCTTTTATAAAGCGTCTTCTGCTAGGAGATGGTTCTGGCTGGTAACTTAGCGTGACTTCTACAGTGGTCTCTGGCTGTTGCTTAGTGGTTAGAGTACAGGTAGTACATGCGATCATCCTGTGCCAAGTCTCCACAGGTATCGTCATAAAGAGGCATCCTAGAGCAGAAAATTGTGTGACGCTTTTCTAGCATAGTTTTGGAAAAAAAACCGCTTTAGCTGATAAAGCATGGCAAGTAGTTCTGAGAGGAGAGGTGAAATCCCAAGTAGGAAATTCTCCCTGTGGTGTACTGAGAGAAATCGTCCAGTGCTTCACAGTAGCTGAGGGAGAGAGCAGTTGAAAGTTAGATCCTCAGACCCCCAAATGGTTGTGATTTAAGCAACTAACCTTTGCTGCCCTCCTATGCCTGCTGCAAGAAAGTTACAGGTCACATTGCCAATACCTTTAATCTACTTTTTATAAGTCCTAGTACAGTCGTCTTTGTGGTGGTAATGAAAACTGCTCATGTTCTTCTAAGTTCTCTGTCAGACTGTAATCACTGGAAGCATTTTAAGCTTTTTTTCCCTTGTACCTATTTATGAAACAGTTGTCTCCTGATGGCTTTGTACACGAGCAGTGATGTGCCTGGAAGTCTATCACAGACTTATTTGGTGCCCTGGATGGAGATCATCACTCTGTTCTGCTGATCTCAATGAGCTTCAGCAATGAAGGTGGTGGGATCTCTATTCCTGCTCTTCTGAGTTTTCAAGTGTCATTGATGCCTTTTCAGACTTAGCAACGATTTCCAAAGGCAAGGGTAGGGGCGGGGTGGATGTGTTCTGTTCCGTGAAGCTCTCAGAAAACTAGTGTCTGCAAACACTTGGAGTGGTGGCTTAGTCTGTCCCCTTGCAGAATCAATCTTAGCTCTAACAGATTTTTCCTGACTTCTTCATAAAGAAAGTCTCAAAGGCATTGAAGGGAAAGGGAAGGACAGCATAATCTCTGGAGATTACACCAGTAACTGATCATTATTAAATTGATGGCGGGGGAGAATGATTTAGCTGTAGACCTGACATGGAAATATCTGAGGTCTCCTCACTGGGACACAAATGCTGCGTCATCTCAAATCAGTTCTGACTGAAAACCATTCCTTGCAAACACCATGGGGCAGGAAGGGTGGCACGACATCTTCACTACTTGGAAAGCAGGAGGAACATCCTGGACACTACTGAACAGTAATAAGGAATGGCTCCCTGGGGCCACTGTCAAATTAACTGGTTTCACTCTTACTACTAAAGCCCAATTTTGCAAGCTGGCACATGAAGGAAGCCCTACTACACTCAGCATGTTTGAGTTACGTAGGGTAGGGATATCTCTAGCAGCTTTCCTGGAAGGACAATTCAGGACAAAGTGAGCAGGACAAGGGGACTGCTCCATTGCCTCAGGAGATGCTTCTATGAAGCAAGTCTGAGGTGTTTGCCATGGACTTGTCTGATATATGCCAACACTGCAGGTGAGAAAAAAGACACTAAAGTCAGGCTTTCCAGTGATGTTAATAGCACTTAGGTTGGGCTGCAACGACCAGTGCCCAGGTCATGCTGGCTACAGGCAATAATACTACATTAACATGATGAAAAAAAAACAGTATAACAGACTGCCTCTCAGCTTTCCTTTAAAATTAATTCCTGTTGGCTGCCAACAACTAAGGCCTTACCTAAACAAACAAAGGGTTTTCTTGTAAGTTATTATCCCATATATACTAACTGCTCACCGTTCATTAGAATGCAATTCGTTCAAACAGATGCAAAAAGAGATTGCATGAGAAGCTGCCTCAGTGGCACCACAAAGGGCATAAGTGAACTTGCAGTGTTCTAATAGGAGTTTGATACATGTGAAAAGCTGCTGGGTAAATCTTGGTGACCTGTCTTATTACAGGATCACAAGTAATTGCAGGATTATGGCAGTGCTTTTTTACTGAGAGGAAAAATATTAGTTTGGGGGGATAGCTTACTTTTAAGAAAAAAAACAGTCTGTCAGCCTGACAGAGCCACCACCTAAGCAACGCTCTGCAAGAGGTTACTATTCACATCCTTTATTTCATTAACTTGTTTCAGCTGGCAGCATTAATGTCCTCAAACTGGTAAACTGGAAGGCAAGGGCAGAGTGATATAAGCAACTCAAGATGAGATTGGTGATGAGATTGCTTGATTGCTGTCAAGTGAAACTAACCCCGACGTTGTTCTTTCTATTTTTCAGGCATAGTAGGAACCTTAAGGTTTGTGAAATGCCGGGGGAAAAAGAAAAAAAGAGGAAGCAGCACTAGCTTGAGAATTAAGCTGTTCTTGTGGTTACAAGTGTTAGGGAAGTATCTGCAAGCAAAGTTCGGTATTCAGTTTTGCCATAGATTTCTGCAGAAGTCACAGCCCATTGACCAGTTCTTCTGCAGTGCCATTCCTGTTCTGGAAAATGCAAGAAACTATGTTTTCTTCAGGTTTGGCTACATGGAGATACCTTCACCATAAGCACGAGTTGAAAGAACTATGATTGTCTTGGTGTCAAAGGCCTTTAAGAGGGTCAAGGCTCAGGTGTGCCAATGCTCTTCAAGTGGAGGAGATGGAGGCTGGCAATGGTTAGGTAACCACATCCAACACAGAGTAGGAAGGAAATTACAAAAGCAAGCATGGGTACAAGAGGAAGAGAAAGGAGGGTAGGTATGGGGAATAAATAGAGGACTTGAGATAAGTGATGTTAAATCTTTAGGTGCTCCAGGATGGAGCTAATATGCATCAAGGGTACTTCATGAGAGCTAGGTGACGTGATGGGCTCCAGGGTAGGACCTGGAAGAAAGACTGGCTGGACTCCTGCCGGTCTGATAGAAGGAAAGTGCAAACATTTACTAAAAAAGCACTCTGCCTTTAGAGGCTGGAGTATGAGGCTTAAATTGAGCTCAAATGTTGGATTTCCCCAAGAGTTACCTGCTAAGTGCGGTTGCTTCCCTCAGCCAGCGGTGAGGCACTACTAGACGGCTGTTCTTACAGCCTGGATGGCCCCTAGGGTCCCCAGGGGAACCCTCCCAGTAGGGGAGGGTTCCAGCCTCCCTCCTATGCTTTGAAAAGGCGTTTGGAGTGCAACAAACAGGAAAGGGTCTACTTGGATGATCTCCACTAACATAATTGGTGAAATTCCTGTGGGGAGGAAGGCGTAGGTTTGGTTAATCTGAGAACTGCTAAGGACAGGTATAACTGCCCCAAATGAGAAACTTCTAATCAGTTATAAGAAAAGTAATGCAAATAGATTTAGGCTAACAAGTATTAAGTAATTTTCTAACTTTGGTAGAAACTGCTTTTGCCCCATGTTGACTGTTAAAAGCTAGTTATGCCTTTTTTTTGTTTGTACACCCCAAACTTCCCTCCTGCTATTACTCTGCGGCTTTGATCTGAGCAGCTGCTTTTTTTTCTGTGCGGATACGTTTGACGACCCTGTAAACTCTCGCACTTAGCTTATGTATAGTCTCTATTTTTTATGACAAAGGGATCTTTCCAGCTTCTGACAACTATTCTGATCTCCTAGTGGCCTGTTGCCCAGCACTGCCCTGCGTGAGCTTGTGTGCCGGGGGCTTGCCAAGAGCTTGTGCTGTAGCAGCTTCTTACCTGAAAGGAGGTTGTGGAGAGGAGGGTGCTGGCCTCTTCTCCCAAGTGACAGGGGACAGGACAAGAGGGAATGGCCTCAAGCTCCACCAGGGGGATTTAGGCTGGACATTAGGAAAAAATTTTTCACAGAAAGGGTCATTGGGCACTGGAACAGGCTGCCCAGGGAGGTGGTTGAGTCACCTTCCCTGGAGGTGTTTAAGGCACGGGTGGACAAGGTGCTGAGGGGCATGGTTTAGTGTTTGATGGGAATGGTTGGACTCGATGATCCAATGGGTCTCTTCCAACCTGGTGATTCTATGATTCTATGAAGGAGACCTCAATAGTTAAATGCACGTAAAGAAAACTGCTGATATAAGGTATACGAAGGCAAGCAATTGTGTCTGTTTTGGTGAGTTTCCTGGTACAGAAAGGTGTAAAGAGGTTGCCTTTCTGTGTTATAATGGGTATATTGGAGAGGGGCATATGTAGACCAGACATAAGGAGGAATTTCTTCATGATAGGAGTGGGGAGGCACTGGCACAGGTTGCCCAGAGAGGCTGTGGCTGCCCCATCCTTGGGGGTGTTCAAGGCCGGGTTGGACGGGGCCGTGGGCAGCCGGGTCTAGTGGGGGTGTCTCTGCCCGTGGCAGGGGGGTTGGAACTAGATAGGCTTTAAGGTCCCTTCCGACCCAAACCGTTCTATGGTTCTCGCAGTGAGGCTGTACCTAACCCCCTGTTCGCACAGGGCAGGGCCGCTTCCTTCCCCTCAGGCTCCCCGCGGGCCGCCCCCAGCGCGGGGTCACGGGGGGAAGGGGCGGGGGCGGGCGCGCGGCGGCCCCGCCCCCCGGGCCCATATAAGCTCCGCGGGGCCGCCCGCAGCCCAGCCCTAGCCGCATCGCCGGCCCGGCTAGGCCGAGCTATGTTCCCCCTGGACTCCCCCTGGAACATTTCCTTCGCGGGCTGCGGCTTCCTGGGTGTCTACCACATCGGCGTGGCCAGCTGCCTGCAGGAGCACGCGCCCTTCCTCGTCGCCAACGCCCGGAAGGTGTACGGCGCCTCGGCCGGGGCGCTCACCGCCACCGCGCTCGTCAGCGGCGCCTGCCTCGGTAACGGCGGGTCCGGGGCCTCCTGCCGCCTGTCTCGAGGGGCTGAGGGGGAAGGGAGGCCGAGGGGAGGCCTCAGCGCTGCGCGTAGGTGACAGAGCGGGGGTTGTGGGTAGGCGGGTGCCGGTCTTCCCTCCCAAGTGACGAGAGGGAGTAGGCCCCTCACCACAAGAAGGATGTTGAGGCTTGGGAGCGAGTCCAGAGAAGAGCAACAAAGCTGGTGAAGGGGCTGGAGAACAGGCCTTATGAGGAGCGGCTGAGAGAGCTGGGGTTGTTGAGCCTGGAGAAGAGGAGGCTGAGGGGAGACCTCATTGCTCTCTACAACTACCTGAAAGGAGGTTGTAGAGAGGAGGGTGCTGGCCTCTTCTCCCAAGTGACGGGGGACAGGACAATAGGGAATGGCCTCAAGCTCTGCCAGGGGAGGTTTAGGCTGGACATTAGGAAATGTTTTTTCACAGAAAGGGTCATTGGGCACTGGAACAGGCTGCCCAGGGAGGTGGTTGATTCACCTTTCCTGGAGGTGTTTAAGGGACAGGTTGACAAGGTGCTGAGGGGCCTGGTTTAGTGTTTGATAGGAATGGTTTGACTCGATGATCCGGTGGGTCTCTTCCAACCTGGTGATTCTGTGACTTGAGCTGGGCCAGGGGAGGCTCGTATTGGACGTCAGGAGAAATATCTTCACCAAAAGAGTTATCGAGCGCTGGCACGGGCTGCCCAGTGAGGCGGTTGAGTTACCGTCCCTGGAGGTGTTTAAAAGATGGTTTTGTGAAGGACTTGGGGTATGATTTAGTAGTGGGCAGGTGCTGTTGAGCTCGATGGTCTTAAAGGTCTTTTCTGGCCTAGGGATCCCGTGAGAAGGCTCCCTGTGGGGTGCGCTGTGCTGCTGGGGTCGGGGGGACCCATGTGGGCCGAGGGGGCCGTGGGTCAGAGGAGAAGTCAGCGCAGGGGTCCTGGCTTTGACCCCCACCGTAGCGACGTAGGCTTGTGTGGGCTCGGTTTTTGGGTCTGGCTTGCTGAAGCGTGTGTCTGGTGGTGCTGCTGGGGTGGAGAGGAGCTGGCCCCCTGCCTTGGGGGTGCCGGTTCTTCCTGGCCAGTAATGGAGATGGAGACACCGAGCAGCATGTCCTGTGTACGCAGCGGAATGGAACAGCATCTCTGAGTAACCAGGAAATCTATCTTTATTCCTTCTTAGTATCTTTATTTCTGGAAGAGGGTTATTCCTGGGGTGTTGGACACTGTGGAATTTTCTTCCTCCCTTCAGTTTAGCTAGGGGTGGTGTCTTCTCTCAAGTTACCTCAAGAAACCTTAAGTTATCCCTGAAGTAGGTAGTATGTAGGCTGTCCCTGCTTCGGGCATGTCTTGGGAACAGATGAAGAGAATGATATGTAGTGTCTTCTGTTTTTTTCTGTTTTCAAGTTCAGCTGTTTTGCGTATTGTGGGAAGTCAACAAAATTCTATACTTGGGAGTTTTGCTCTTATTTTTGAGAATAAGATACTGTTCTCTATTTGTTAAACTTGAATGTAGTGTGAGAGAATTGGGTGTATCTATTTAGTCTCAGTTTCTCCTAGAGCCAAGTGAAACCAGAGCTGTTTACTGCTTAAACTCCTCTCTCACCTTGATCACAGGTGTCTTTCCATGACACTCCCTATTCTTCAGGGACAAACAAATCTTTGAGATCTAGCCTTCATGCAGTGTAAGTTAGTTTTTTTCTGTGTATTAAGTTTTAACTTTCTTCCTTCTTAGCATTGCTTCTGGAGCCTGAGAGGAAGCTCTTACTAGCTGTTCAACTCCCGGTATGGGATCTCAAAGGCTGTAGTCATGCCATGGTGCCAGCTTTTATGGTGGACATAGGAAAAGGTCTCCTGTAATCCCTTCTCCTGCAGGGATCCATTTGCTGATAGCTGCAAGGGTTTCGATTGTTTTACTTGCTGTTGTTTCTGTGGAAGAAGTGCCTGCCCAGTTAGTTCCCTAACTGAGCCGTCCCTGTGTGACTGGGAGGTGTGGCGCAAACATGAGACAGACTGGTGGTAGTTCTTTACCACTATAGGGCTGAGCAAGTTTGTCGTCATATCTCCCTTGCTCTTGCTATTTATAAGTTCAGAGTCTCCACAATGCAGTAGGTGTTGCCATCAGGGAGTTACCCAGCCTGGTTGAGAGCTGTATGTGAATGAGGATTAGAATAGGTTTTTCTACTCTTTGAGATGCAAGGGGAGGCGACATAGAGGACTGAGTTAGGGGCAACATCCCTTCTGAAAGAGGGCAAACTGAGCTGTTTAAAGCCAGCCAGAGCATGGATTTTCAAGTGTTCAAATTCTATCCCAGTGAAGTCAAATCTAAGACAGTTTTCTTTTGGCTCTGCCCATGTTGCTGATATCTATCTTGGGTAGAGGGCAGCAGTAAGGCCTCAGAGCTGACTTTGAAAGTAAAAGCAAATGAAGTGCTTGGTTGGGGCATGGTATTGCTGTACTTTGTCCCTGTCGTAAAAGCTCCTGACAGTGCAGGTTCCAGTCTGAGGTCCAGGGGTTATTAGGATGAAATCATAAGGAAGAAGGGGATGGGGCAGAAGGTACAGCTGCAGTCTGTACTAGGAGAGTAGTTCATCCTAGTACAGTCTGTTGTAGGATCTTGCATTTACTGTCTAGGTGGTTTCTGTTTGAGAGTGGGCTTTGAGGCTTATGGCAGTTGCCACCTGTACTTGGCTCTGAACTCAGAAGTTACTATTCAAAGATATAGGGAGCAGTGGAAAAAAAAACCCCAAACCTCTTCCCTTTGGGATTTTTTTCCTTTGGTTCCAATCCTTTGAGATTCTGTTTAGGGAGAACAGAAATTTTACTGGACTTCAGAGTGTAAGATTCCACTTAATGGTTTCTTTTCTGTTTTTTTGGTGGTTTGAGTTTTTTTTGGTTTTTTTTTTCTCCCTTCTGGCCTTTGCCTCTGTTCAGCTCATCTCTGAGCCGATTCTGCCTGCTACCTGAATTAAGACTATACTGTCATCACTTGTACGTGGCAGTAAGGGTTTGCGATGGACTAACAATGAAATGAAATCTCAGACCAAATGATACGCAGCCTTGAGAGCTCATTGTAGAATTGAGGTACATTTAAGAATACCAAGCAAAACAATGCTGGTCATACAGGTCAGAGGACCTTATTTCTAAATAAGAGACTAGGAGGAGGTATTTATGGTCTAGTATGACCTCGCCTAGCTCTTGTTAAGCACTTTACCATTAAGTTGTAGGGATCTTGGATTTATTCTCCAAGGCTACAACAGTGATATTGTCTCGCATCTGAAATGCTCTCTCCAGCTCTGAGGTTCTTTTGTCACTGGTATAAAAAAAATTGCTCTTTTTCCACTAGAATAATCTGTGTGGCTATCAGGGTGTATCAGGCAGTGTCTCACGTGTTTACAAGTTACTTAATTGTGCATATTGCAGTGTTGTAGCATGAATCACTTCTTGTCCTGAGGGTTGTCTGGGAAATGGCTTTCTGTTGTGCCTGTGTCTTCTCCTGGGACTGCAGGAGGTCCAGCACACCAGGAAATGCACCTTTATATGCCAAGCAACAGAGAAGTCCTGTTCTGCTGGCTTTTCAGTCTTCTCCTTTCACAAAGTGTAGGCCTGAAGCTCTGAGAATGCTTACCTCTCTGAATAAATCCTTAAGTCACTGGGCCTGGATAAGTGAAACAGGTTTATGTGACATGAAGAGACTGTACTTTCTTCAGTCATGTGTAATGTTAAAATGCAGCCAATGACAGGTTCTTCAATCTTCAGTACAGAGTAGGGGATATATTTTTAAGGGTCTTGAATCCTTTCACTCCAGTGAGCTGGAATTTGGTGTGTCTGCTTTGGAAGCATAGCAGCCTGGATGAATGATGAGCAGTGAACCTGTCATCATTGAAAAGCTGTTTGGGAGATGATGCTAAGGTCCCAGACTGTGCCTGTGACTCATGGTTAACCAACAGCATCTCTTTTTGTCTGTGTAGCATGTGAATATTGTCCTATACAGCTGTCATCTGAGGGTTGGGTGGAACTGCTGAATTACTAATTTTTTTTGGGGGGGAGGGGAAGATGATGTAGGCTCCACTGTCAGAGGCAAAGCTGGCTATCTGCTCTTTGTCTATGGGAGCTAGGTATTCTCCTAAAACATAACATCAGCAGAAAATGATAAAGCAGGCTGTTTTAAGAATACAGAAGGGAGGTGTTTGTTCTTTTTTTCTGTGTGTGTTTGTTTTTTTTTAAAACTAATATTCTAGCCGGGACTCTGTCTGAGGCTTGACCTGAGATGAAGTAACAGTTATTTGACATTCAGGCTTGCTTGTCAGCTGTCACCATGTGACCATCAGGAAATATGCTATGGTAGAGGCTCTTTTTGCATTGGGTAGCAGGAGAGGGGGAAACGAAATAACCAACCCCTTTTGAAGTTGAGATAATGAACAATAGCAGTATCTTAAATGTTATGCAATTGGAAATTTAATTATGTGCATGCCAAGGCTTAAAGGCTGGTCATGGAGGTTATTTTTCCTCTCTGTGTGTGGAGTATAACACCAGGTCCCAGATTGAGAGAGCGAATAAATCAGCTTAGTCTCTATGGAGTCCTTGGAGCAATGCCAGTTTATGCTGGTCAAAGTGTGAATTCTGAAGTTTGTGCTAGGGGGAATGTATGTGATGCTGTCTTGTGTGGCTCTGCAAAGAGATCTATATATTTCACCAGGTACATGAAGGAAAATTCCATGACCTCTCAAAACTGGAGTGTACAAGAGATTATGATTTGTATCTCCTTCAAAGACCCTAGCTGGCGAAAAAGTTGTCAAGCTCAGTAGCCCAGCCCAGTCAACGAAAGCAGATGCAGCCTGATGTACCTACATGGAGACATGGGTGTAGTTACAGAATCACAGAATGGTTGGGGCTGGAAGGGACCTCTGGAGATCAAGTCCACCCCCCTGCTAAAGCAGGTTCACCTACAGCTGGTTGCACAGGATTGTGTCCAAACATGTTTTGAATATCTCCAGAGAAGGAGATTCTACAACCTCTCTGGGCAGCCTGTTCCATGAGGAACTTCATGGTTCTCCCTTGAAGCAATAAAGCTGCTGCTTCTTTCTCTGCTGGAAAATAGAGGTGTGGGGGCAGGAGGATGTTCTGTGCTGATACAGCTGGAAATGTTCACTAGCTTGGTGGAGAAGCTGCTGTGCCTGGATCAGTGCCATTGGTGGTCACAGGGCTGCAGGCTTGGGTATCCAGAGTAAGCTGGCAGCCAAGCAGCCAAAACACTCTGCAGTACCCCTTGCTGGAAGAGAAAGAACTTGTTCCTGCTGTCTGCCTGGCTCTAAGTAAGGAAGTTCCTGTGAGGAAAGGTGTGCTTGCAAGCATCTCATTAGATGAGTGCAAGGGAAGCCAAGCTGTCATTTTTTTGTGAAAAGCGTAGTTGTAGCAATGCATGTGTGTTCTTTTGTCACCCCCAATAGACAGTAGGTGTGCATAGAAGCTTGGTGTTCAGACCTTGCTTCATCAGTGGCAGCAGCAGCTGTGCTGTGGCAGTGGCACAGGTGGTCTTTGCATGGTACTTCTGACCCATAATTTCAGTATCAAGTTTAGTACTGATAAATCAAAAACTTTTTTCAGACTCTTTAAACTTTTTTCAGACTCTTTGCCTTGTCTTCAAATTCCAAGTTTCTGCTGTACTGGTGACAGCAGCTCTACCTGTATGTTCTCTAGCTGATGGTGTTTGTTTCCTGTCTGTCAGAGGGCTGTGCTGCATTCCAGCATGGTGGGCTTGGGAGCCACTGTATGCTGATGATAGCCTCTGGCTTGCTCTAGGCTTCTCCACGCTTCCCTCTGTGCCCCCCCGAATGAAGTAGGGAGATGTTCCCTAGCCTGTCTGGAGCGGATTTTCGACTCTGCTATGCCTGCTTTGTACTGTACTTGAAGAGGACCATGCAAAGGCTGGAGAAATGGTAGTTTGGCCAGCATTCCTACTTTCTGGAGCTGCACTCCTGTGCCTCTGTTGCCCAGCTCTAATACCTGTCTTCTTTCTTTCTGGGACTTGAGGTGAAAGTCAAGATGTGCATTCAGCTCTGGGAGTTGAAGGAGCTCATATATATGTATTTGCCTTGGGTTGTCTGTCTTGTCAAGCAGGTGTAAGGCACCAGAGAAAGTAAGAGCTGGTGAAAAGGAGGAGTAGACAAAATGACTGTGTAGGTGGTTCTAAATGAGTCTGTCTTTGGGAAAAGGCAGAATGTGTCCTGGTGGTGGCAGAATCTAGGATGGTAGAAAAAATGCTTTCCAAGGAGCACATAAAAGGGAGGGAACTCGTGAGCCTGTGAAGTGTAGAAAAGGTGCAGAAGGTTGATGTAGGTCTGCCTGCCTGTTTTGGCTATAAAGGTCTGAGGAAGGGAGAAGAGATTTTGGCTTTTTTTGATAGAGTAGCTGCTTGTGACAGGCCTGATCCTGTCCCTGGGGTTGTGCTAATCTGTGGTATGGTGTGTCTGGTAAAGCTGACCTTAGTGTTCCTGGAGAAGAGGGACTCTCTAGCTAAAAGGCTCAGAACAAGCCAAGCTCCATGCAATCCCTGTGGTAACGAGTCCAGGCAGGCAGTGAGCAGTTTGTTCTTGGTGACTGGGATGTCAGGTGTGGAAGCCGGTAGTTTTGGTAGAACCCAGGGCTTTGTTAATTACAAGAGCTGCTCTTGCTGGCTTCATTCAATGCTGCTGATTCAGGGCTTGACCTAAAAGATATTCCTGTGTATCATGGAGGCAGGGTGTGGATTCAGGCTGCCGTAGCTATGTCATATATGAAGAAAGTTAGAGCTTGTTTCATAGTGGACGGTTAGTGCATGGGGGAGGGTGAGAGGGGTTACATAGCATTATCTAACCCAGTGTTCTTATACAGTAGGATTGGTAAAAACTTCTTTATAGGAACAAACTAACCTTTTAACTACTAACTGTACTTCTCAACAGAGTTGTGTGTGAGAGCTTCAAGTGGACAATGATACATCTGTCTTGCTCCTCCTTCCTTGTGCACTGCTCAGCCATGCAGGAGGGGTTAAGCAGAGGCTCTTCCCTTGCAGGGGTCTGCTGAAACCCTCTGTGAGCAGATCCTGTCCTGCTCATGTGGCTGCTTTCAGACCCCTAATCATGTTGATGCCTGGGAGTTGTGGTTGAGGAACTGCTGCTGCTGTACATGGAAGGAAGGTAATGTCAGTCTCCAAATATCTTGTCATGGCTCCAAAGGAGCATAGCCTGCCTTGAGGTCTGACTAAAGATCCTTCCCAAATCAACTTTGTCATGAAAATGAATTTTCTTTTAGCATTAAATCTCCATGTTTATTCCGAGGACTGTTTTGGGATGAAGCTTCTCATTCTTGGTTCGTTGCAGGCTCTGCTCGTGCCATGGCTAGTGGGGAAAAGGTTGTAAGGGGACACTTAACGTGCCTGTTTGAGATGGAAATCAGAGCAGGCACAGCAAGCAGTGTGCTCACAGGTGCATGGGGAGGCACTTGGCATGGATTGGAGCAGTTAGCTAGATGTGTGAGCATGTGAGAGCTGGGCATGATGTAGGCTGAGGGTCAGTGGAAGAATGCAGAGCTATTCCTTTCATTTGTGCCAGGGCAAGACAGCACTCTTAACAGTCACACCAGTGTACAGTGAGAAAGGGCAAGAAGGAAGATGGGCTCCCCTTTTCTGCATGACGGTCAAGCATGTCTCTGGTAACACCTCTGAACACAAAACAACCACTGTTTGCAAGCTTGTAGGAGACTGTTTAGCAGGTATTAGACTGGAAGTCAACAAAAGCTGTGCATGGGCCTTGCTTTGGTGTTGGTGAGCCAGCTGAGGCTCATGTGTGATAAAGCTGAAGTGATGCTCGCATAGCAGTAATTTCTTCAGTTGCTGGAAAGAGAAATGGTAACTGCTCACTCTGCTTTGTCTTCATCAGTCTCTGGTGCAGATACCTGGCAAAAGTATCTACTGCCCTGTAGCACTGGTCTCTGTTCTTCCAAAGCATCTCACCTCTAGTGTTGCCTCCACTGTGAAGTGGAAACACTGCTCTTTCTGTGGGTGTGTGGTGCCATCCTGCAAATGGAGCTTCAGAAATGAGTAGGGGTGGCATATTACATCATGCATGCGGGTGAGACTTCATCCTTCTGTATCAGTTCCTGTTCAGAATAACAACTGCTGGAGGTTTTCTCTTAGTGGTTGTCACCCAGATGAATAAAGTGAGAGTTCCATGTGGTTCCACTTCTGCCTCTATGCTGGGCAGAGGAAAAAGGCAAATTTGCATTATTGCAGCATGTTTTTTGTTTTTCTCCCCACCGCTAGCTTTTTCTCACTGAGTACTTGCTTTTAAAAAGTGACTCAAAATCCAGCATTGCCCTGAGCAAGCAGGGATCTGTGCTGCACCTTCTTTTCCTCTGCGAATCCCTTTTTGGTGTTACCCTATGCAATTTGAGTTGCGCTGTAGCTTTGGCAGGGATTGATGGATGGATGAGGGCAGGACATGCCTTTCAGTACAGCTTGCCTGGAGTCCTGAGCAACCTTTCCATTTAATGTGCTGTTGTACTATTTAATTTTCTCTAATGCAGTGAACAGAAATGTGATGTTAAGCCTTGTACTGGGGAATTACAATGGAGAAAGATTAGGCTAGCGAGAATTGTTGTGGTTGTGACAGTGTGATCCTGGCTGCCTGCCTGAACTAAGCTGCCTCTTGGCCTTCGTATTGATTGTTTTGCAGTGGCAGCTGTGTTTTCTGGTTTGTGTTGCAAGAGTAAATGCTTCAGTCCTGGCCTCAGAAATAAAGTGAGCCTCAGCTTACAGAACATCAGTTCCCTGGTCAGGCTTTGGTATGCCAACACTACATTAAGTTCACTGGAGATGTTTGTCTTTGAGACATAATCAAGCCTGGCAGCTCTTGTTCCTGTTCTCTCAAAGCCTTGATGTTTCTGTACAAAGCAGAGCAGCCTGCCTTAAGGTGAGGAGGGGATATGAATTATGCATCTGCACTTTGGCTTACATGAGCATCCTACGCTGTAGGTACCAAGGAGTGGACAGGCAGGCGACAGTTGCTGTGGGCTGCCTGATGAGCTGCCTTATGCATGAGGCAAAAATGAGGCAACTCAAAAAGCAGATAGGATTCTTATGCTCCCACATCCAGGATGTGGCAATAGTTCTGGTTCATCTATTAATGGGTATCCAGGGCACACAAAATAACTTTCGTTTGACCCAAAGGGGAAAAGTGGCTCCTTTCAGTTTGGCTTCATTTGAATAGCTAGTGACCAAAAGTTTTTTGCTTTTTTTTTTTTCTCCCCAAATTTTACTTGAAATAGAAAAGTAAACATATTGGGGGCAAACATGTTAAGAGGGAGGCTTCTAACTCTGAAACAGTTTCAGGTGACCTGGATTTACTTAGCTCTTCTTCTGCAGGCTGTCTTGGCACTGTTTGTGTCTAGACTTTGCAGTGATGACCACTGAGAATCTGAGCCAGAAGATGTTGTGGGCAGAGTCCTTCCTTTGACACATCTGTCTCTGGCTGCAAGAGCTGGCCCTGCTTGAAAAGCTGTCCTTTCCTGTCAGTTTTTCCACCTGCCACACCTTTAAGGTCTAAGTAGATCTTGCTTATAGCCTGATAGGGATCCCTAGGAGTTCCTACAATAGGAAATGTATTGGTGCCCTTTACTCTTGAGCAAAGGGAGAGGAAGAACATTGTGTCCTTTGCAAAATCATTTGTTTGTTGAGCTCAGGTTGAATCCCTACACAGAGCCCCTGATGGGGAAGGATTGCCTGCCACAGGGAACAGCCAGTTGTGCAGCAGGGCTGTCTGCAGACTGACTGGGGATGTGTTGTGGGGAGAGTTGTTTGCTGTCTGTGTATCATCCCCCCAAAATAAAAGATTTCTTCCTGTATATTTTATGTGGACCCAAGTTGGCTGAGCTGTTTCTTGTCTGATGGCAAAATACTAAGGGAAGAATCGAGTGAAAACCTTAAAACCCCAGAACAACAAAAATTAAGGAAGATGGAAAAGAACAGCTTGTTTTAGTACATGGTATTTCTCAATATTACTGGGTTGCAGGAAGATGTGTACCAATGTGAAAAGAATTTTAAAAGCCTTTAGAGGCTCCACTGCTAGCTGACATCTCCAGCCTCAAATATTTAAAATAGGGAGATTTTCTGTGTTAAACAGTGGGAATTATACAACTTCTGGCAAGTTGAGGGGTAGGTATCCTTTCCATACCCAGTGTTTTTAGGCACCTGTCTAGGATTTCACACTGAAACTAAAGAGCTATCACCAGCTGTGGAGTACACCTGTCACCTCAAAATGTCTTATAATGCCAGATCATAAGACATTGCTCTTGCTTTATTTCCTGCTGGCGTTAATTTGTCTTTGGTCCCTCCTTTGATACCTATCTGGCCTTACTGATAGGCAGTCAGAGAACATCTTGGATCAAGTTTGTTTAGCACAAATTTGCCTTTGTTCAGCTTAGTTTAGCTGAATATCTGTCTGGTTTAAAAATGAGTGGAAACCAGGTTGTTTCAGTGTGGGTGTGGGAAGAGGACCAGAATTCCACCCAAGCAGTGGAAACTTTCACAAATTGAAATCACTGCCCACAAGAATTGGGGTTATTCTTGGGTCACCAGTGCTTTGCTATGCACTGCTTCTTGGGGTCAGTGGACAGGTGCTTCTTTACAGTATGAGCTACCTGTGAGGAAACATCTGATAAAGTTCTCTTGTCAGTTTTTTTTCTAGATGTCAGCTTGCAGATTTCTGTTTTGGTGCCAATTGCTTATAGCTTTATATTTTCGGCTGGTGACAGGACTGTGTTATAACGGGACTGTATCCTCTCCTGGGAGAGGGCAGATGGGGAAAAGCATGTGCATTGCTTGCTGTCTGTATTTGAAGAAGTGTAGGTGCAGGAGCTGTGTGCTAAGCTGTAGCAGCTTGGGAATTTGTGCCCAGAAAGAACACAGGACAGCTCTCTACCACCTCATTGTTAGAAACTGGCTTTTAGTTCCTCTATGTATGAGGTACGGAAAAAGCTGAAAGAGCAGGGGGCAGGCAACCAAGCTATTTTAAGCTTGAAGGAGGTCATACTAGTACATTTTCTGACTCATCCTGTTCCTAAATTTAAGTCTAGACTGGGTTCTACCAATGGGAAACATGAGAATTCCAGTGATGTTCAGCAACTATCTGAATGGAAAGCACTGTGTGAAGATTGTGGCTGGGGGCTGTTGCAGGGGGCACCTCTGCTGAGCATCATGCGAACATCGCTCCAATAGATAGCTAAGCGGAACCTAAGCAGCTTCAGAATGAGGTCCCTGGCTATGGTACGCAGGAGCAGGCTCCTGTCCTGAAAATCTTGCAGTCAAAATATCTTGGGCATACCATCCCAAACTAACAAGTCATTGGGCTCTTCAGGTGGTGGAGAAATGTCAAACACATCTGCACTTTCTTCTGCTAGCTTGCTTTCTTTCAAAGTTTTTGATGCTAGTGTGTCTGTTCAGTCTGTAGCCTTAGCTGAGTAATGAGACTGAGGAGAGAGCAGCAGTGCCTTGTGTTGCTTTTGTGTGGGAAGGAGCCCATTTGAGTTCTCGTTGGTGCTGAATGAGAAGCAGGGTTAGCAGGGATCAGCACAGTTCCCTGCCTGCTGCATTAGTCCAGGTGAGGTATGGCATCTGCTGTCTGGCATGTGACCTATCTGTCTGTGCCTCCTACCAGCACAGACAGGAGGTGCTGTCTCGGCATCCATCCACTGTCTGTGCCATCCTCTATTCACCATCCCTGTTGGAGAACCTTTCCTGCAAGCCTGCATCCTGTTTACTGCTACAGTAGCTGGGGAACAAGAATGTCCCTGGCAGAGAGTGTGATCTTTGTACCAACATGGAGCTGTTCCAGAGGGAGCTGCAGGGTCATGGGTGGACCATAGTCACAGGAGCTGCTGGGTTGAATGTCCGGAATGCCCCTCTCCCTCTTCAGCCTGCACTGCTCCTATTTTTGTTTGTCTTGGGCTTCCCCCTGCCTTGAAATACTTTGTGTCAGCTGTCCTTTTGCTGGCTGGCAAATGAATATCAGTGTGGTTTAATGTCAGCAGGTGAGCATCATGCTGCCCTTGGTGAAAAAGCCCTGCTGCTGAAGATGTGGGCCTGAAGAGGCCCTTCTTCCCCACTCTTCACTCCCCCTGCCATGCGACATTTAACCTTTGCAATAGTTCTCATCCTTATGCATTTCACAGGCCTGAAGCAGCCTTTCTGTTTTGTCTCAGAGCTCTTAGATGTTGTTAAGGGTCTTCTTAGCAGCCCAGCTGACATCAGCCTTAAGTGACTGTTCTTTAACCCCCTTCCATTTCCAGAGGCAGACCAGCAGCAGGCTGCTGTGGCTGGTGGTGTTTGTGTACAATTGTAAATAGCACATGCTGCTGCTTGAATGCTTTTCAGATTGGAGAAGGGTAGTTCAGGGGATGCAGGGCAGTAAAGACTTAAATACTCATTTATTTTGGAGTCGAGCTTGACTAGTGGGAGTGAAACCCAGTTCTTTAGGTGAATCAATAACCGAATGTGAAGCTAGCTTGATATAGCTTGAAAACAAAATGTAAACTAGTAGCTGCCTTCAGATCTTTTCCCTTGGGTAACAATAACTTGCCCCTTGTAGCTGCTGCAGAAGGATCACAGAATGAACTGGAAGAGATGGAGCAGCTGGCCTCCCTTGTCTAGCAAGAGATGTTTCAGAATGCAACTGTTTGGCGCTCCTTTGTGTCATCACAACTGAAATTCAGATAAGGATGATGGCCCTGCAGAACTTGGGTTGCTGTATAACCACACCCCCTGGGGCAGTGGTAGGGACAGGGAAGAGGAGGGATATGATTTTGCTTATGACAATGGAATATTGCATACATTAATATAATTTCTAGAGGAATATTGGCTTAGTAAATCTGCATGGGGAGAATTGTTGAATTGATCGATTGGGAGAAGAGGGAAATGTTTTCCCAGCAAGCAGTACTAACTGTAAGAGGTTGTGTCTACCCCTTGGTATGTAGCTCAATAAGGGAAATAGAACTTAATTTAGCTTTTTCATGTGACTCTATCCTGAATCACCAGATCAGTCAAAAACGATCAGAAATTTCTTTGTGGACTGAATTTGGCATTGAGCTAGTCCTAGTAATAACAGACAGCTTGTGGCTCAGCTCTGTAGGACTCCTCTGCTCCCTCTGGCAGGCTGCAAGCAGAATTTGAACTGGTTTTCCTGGAATAGCACTTCTGGTAGTAATGGCATTAAAACACTCACCTCTACTCTTTCTTCCCAAATTTATTTCCAAGAGGACTTGTCAGCTGTCATGGATCTAGCTATGTAAACCTGACTCCTTTGGCTGAACCCTCAGCTAGTCTTATTTCCAGGAAAGCTGGTGATGCTGCAGATCACCCTGTGCCTGTCTCTTCCTGCAGAGCTGTTCTGTGCTCAGCTTTGGTGTAAGTGGGCCAGCAAGTCCAACAGAATCAGAGATGCTCTTAAATCAGAATACTTCAGAAGGTCCTGTGTGTATATGTGTATGCACACAGGTGTGTGTGTATATAGAAAAATAAAAACAACCCAGAACAATAAATCCTCAGAAAGTATTCAAAGAATGAACTTGCTGGTTAGCAATAATTCTTATTTCATCCTTTATTCCCCTGCCTTGTTTGGTTGTGAAATGTTGATAGACCAGGCAGCTGCCTGCTGTCTGAACTCCCCTCAAATCCTGAGGCAGTCTGTTTCCTGATGTGGTTGACTTTGCTGTTTTGTTTTTTTTCTTAAGTGTCTTCCAGCTCACATTTTAGCTCAAACAGTTATAAGCTCAATTTGATTGCAGTTGTTTTCAGTATTGCTATTGAATCTTTCTGTGTACTGAAATGCAAAGTCTGAAATTATTGTTCTCTAAACATTATCTCTTGGGTAACACCCCATGCTCCCAGCATGGCTTTTGCTTTCCACACAGGTTGTCTCCATGTGGCTGTACCACCTTCAACACCCACCTTTCCACTGGGTTTTTCTGCTAAACAAGCATCTCACTATAAGGCACTCAGTACAGTGGAGTTTCTTGGGATTGTGTGGTCAAGGTGCTGGGCTGAGATTAATTTGACTTTTTTTTGAGTTTATCGTGCTTTCTTGGTGAGTCTTTTCTTCCCTTATTAGATCTGAAGGCGTATTAATGCTAATTGAGTAAGTAAGAACAGAATTAGACTGCTAAACATTGTTCTAGGACGGACCAAAAGACTGGGGTTATATAGTGCTAAAAATTTGCTTCAGAATGGATAACTTGGATTTTTTAAGTTGCTACCTTGCGTGCCTAAAACCCATGACAGAGTCTCTGGTCATGTTCAAGGGTCCAGTTCAGTGTGTGCTTGAGCTACTGGTGTTGATGGGTTTCCTAAGCATGGAATAGTGTTCCCAGGGAGTGTTGGTGGAAAACATGTCACTGGCACATGTATATTGCAAAAGAGTGGGATATGTCAACATAGCTTTGTGGGTGTTGTTGCTTTTATCTCCCTTACCTTTATTAACCTGGGCCTAACATGGGTTCTTTCATTCTGCTGCCTTCTTCCTGCAATTGCAAAACTGGGTGGAGAGAAAAATGGAGGGATTTTCCAGTTGGCTTGAACTCAGTCTTTCATTGTTCTCCAGGATCTGAACTTCAATTTGATTGGAGAGGAGTCTTAATTTGTGAAAGCATGTCCCTTCTCCTAGTTTCTATAATTCTTCCTCTTGCACGTGTCTTCATGATGCCCCTGGGAGTGCAGTGGTTGGTTGGTACTCAGAGGAACTGTTGTCTTGTATCTCACTATGGCTAGGAGATGTGTTTGGAGGCAGCACTCACTGTGAGCAAAGGGCAGTATGCTGGGTTTTGAGGGTTTGGCTTGGGTTGATGTTTTTTCTCCCATCCCTCCTTTCCCACTGGAAAGCTGTAATGCTCTCGCCAGATTGGACTCCTGGTGACTGAGATAATGGGCTTAGCAGATGCCATCCCTTTTGTGCAAATGGGATGTCTCCTCTCCTCCCAACCCTGCTGGTCACTGTGTGAGAGGGTAAAGCAGGCGTGAGTCCTGCTTACCAACAGGGCCTTGTATAATTCTGTGGAATCAGACATGGACGGAATGGGACATCAAAGACTCTGTAGGTGACACTAAGTCACTGATTCCCTACTGGACCATAGTGTCTGCCTTGCTCACCTGAGATGTGACTGACATTCACAGCAGAGCTGAGATCACTCAGCAGGAAAGCACTAACGTTCCTGTTTTCTGGCAGGTTTTGGTTACAGGCAGATGACTTCCATGTCTGAAAAAAAGACGCTTACTAGAGAAGTTTTATTGGAACACATTTTGTAGTGGATTTAGCCGTAAGCTCAAAAGTGTTAAAACATCTGCCTTGTTTTCTTTGTTAGTCTGTGTTTTCACCAGCCCTGCATTGGGTGGTGAAGCAGGATCTGAGAAAGAATGAGGCTGTAGCCAGATGCATGGGGTCTTCCTTGGCTTTGTGAAACATGGGCAAGATAAGGGTATGTCTTTGCAGTGGAGGAATATGAGGGCCAGGACAGGAGACTTCTGAGACTTCTATAGCACTGCCCACAATAGCTTCATTTTGAGTTACGTATCAAATGGGGAGAAACTTCTGCGTGAAGCTGAGTAAGGCTTTTCTGTGCTTTATGTTGTAAGGGCTAACTTTTTTTTCTTCCTAGGATTTCATGGTGTATTTTTCTCTCTTGTTGCAGGCGAGGCTGGTGCCAGCATTATTAGAGTATCAAAAGAAGCCCGGAAGAGGTTCTTGGGCCCACTCCACCCATCTTTCAACTTGGTGAAGATCATTCGGATCTGCCTGTCCAAGACTGTGCCAGAGAATGGGCATGAGGTTGCAGCGGGACGTTTGGGTATTTCCCTGACACGGGTCTCTGATGGAGAAAATGTCATACTGTCAGATTTCAATTCCAAGGAAGAGCTGATCCAGGTGAATGGAAACTTACTGCAGGGGGCTAGGGAGGAACTACACGCAGCTTTGTTTTGCCTTTATCTCCAATTGTCCTTAGTACTGGAGTATAATTGTCAGCCAGTACACTGGAGTAAATGCCAGTGTGATCTTCCGAGAAGAGCAATACGTTCAATAGGCTTTGATCTGCTTCTTATGTTCTTGACCTCTTTCTCCCTCAGGCCTGTGTCTGCAGCACCTTTATCCCTGTCTACTGTGGGCTGATACCTCCAACCTTGCGTGGAGTGGTAAGTAAGACTCTAAGATGCCCCTATGTTAAATCATACACTGATGAATAAGGAAGCAGATATAGTGGTACTCAGTTTTGGCAGTCTTACTGCCTGTCTGCCGGCAGCGATTATCCTGAAGAGGCATGAGAAATTCTCAAACAAACAGTTTCCAGCAGTGGGTATGCCTTCTTTCCACTGCTGCCTGCAGTTGGCTATAAATGTCTTAAAGATGAGGGGACTTAACATGATAGTAATATATAGCAATCTGGGAAAGCATTGGCTGACCTAGCAGATAGTTCTCCTGGCTCCTTGGTGCAATGCTGTCAGCCACTGAAGTTCCAACCCTCTGCCTGTGGAAAGAATTTGATTTCAGGGTAGGAGTCATAAGTATAGTTCTTCTGCCCGACATTTTTTGTGGGATTTTAATTAGCGGGGCTGAGATCTCATCTCTTTTCTATGGAGTTCTTACTGTCCTTCTTTTGAGAATAATGTTTTTCTGCTTGCTAGAGCTTGCTTTAACATCTTGTCCAAGGCTGTCCAGAGTAATTTATCCCTTCTGCATTTGCATGTTAGAAATGAAAACTTTTGAAAGCTGTGCAGGGCTGGAGCATCTCTGAATATTGTAGACATTAAAGGCCTCAGTTGAGCTTGGACTCCCCTTGTGCTACCTAGGTTAATGCACATATTCAAAAGCAGTTTATTTGCTAACTAAATAATCAAAAGGGAGAGGGAAAACTGCTATTAATGTATGTGTGCCCTTGTTTCCTGTAAGTGACCTGACCAAGATGTGTCAGTCTGTCAGGTGACAGCATCAAATCTCCTTCCAACTGCTGCTTGTGTCCTAAAAGTGAGGTCAGTTTTGCTCCTGCATGATATACAGCTTGGCTGGTTTTGTCTAGTGCAAGAATGTTGGGCAGGCAAATGACCTAGAAGAAACGTTCAATGTCCAGCCCATAGAGAAGTGACAGATCAGTGATGGTTTGGCATTTGCTTACTGACTACAGGCAGGGTTTTTGTCCCACTGATGGTGGTTCTTCCCTGACATCTCTTTGAGGCTAATTGAGGTCACTGTGCATCAGGCCAAATCTCAGAATTCCAAAGCTGTGTACAGCATCAGGATTTCTGGAATGTGCAGCTGTTCTGGCACACTTAGAGATGACTGTGTTGGGATTCCTCATGGGGAAAGGTGGTAAGGGAATACATAAGATGAGGAAATTAATTCCTGTCTCTTCACCAGAAAATGGTGGCTCTTTTTGTCTCTGAAGGGGAGCTGGCAAGAAGAGAGGTTAAAATTAGCTTTGAGTATGATCCTGGAGAGTGGTTTTGAAACCAGACTGCATGGTTCCTAGCAATCCCTGCAATTACTGTATTTGCTGCAGGACAGACTGATAAGCCTGGCATGAGAACCAGTTTTCAAGGCAATGTGTGCGAGGTGTAAAATCCATTTTCTGCTTTCTTCCTTTTTCCAGTGCTCACTTCTCCGAGCTGTGGTAGCCCCATCGGGTGGATGATGAAGTTGGGGAGGGAGGTGTTAAAAAACCCCAGTTTTCACATAGGGAGAAATGCTGACCTGTCAACACATGATCTAGCTGTGAACTGTCTGTGGCACATGGGTGAGAAACTGTTAACAAGGGTCCAAAGGCAAATTATCAGCTTATGTGGGTGAGGGACCCTGTACACAGGAAGACATTAGATAAAGGGATGCAATGGAGCACCCCAGAAAAAAACCCAAGCCTATTGCCAAAAGCTTCTGCTGCTCATGCCTGCAGGCAGCTTGGGGCTCCATCCTGTGGCTCTGGGCTGTTAGGGGCAGAGTGAGTTCTGCTGGAGAGTGGTTAGGCTTGAGTTGCTGGTAGTTCAGGTGAATCCCAACAAGTGGCAGCTGGCATTAGGAAATGGTGATCGACGTTAGCTGGGGAATGGTAGACCGGAGAGCAGGGTCTGCACGTGTATTTCTAGATCTCCATGCAGGGAGAAGGCTTTTCCTGTCAGCAGTACTGCATTATAGTTAAGCCGGCTTTCTGATGGCATCCGTGCACTTCTGCTGCCATCCTCAGGGAAACGTACGTTCCTGCATCCTTAACGCAAAACTAGTGGTGTCTTAGTTCAGTGGCCAGAACAGTTGCCTCTATCTTCTTCAAAAAAAACAGATGCCTGCTTTGCTCTGTCCTCTACCCACTCAGCCTATTGTGATCTCATCCTGCTAAGGGAGTTGGCCAAATATCTCCATCTCTATCTGCACCTGGTCTGGCATTCAGTGTGGCAGCTTTGGGGAGATGATAAAAATGACAGGTTGCTATAATTGCTTTTGCCTTAGGGAAAATTGAAGTCCACTTTAAAGAGCAAGGGTTTCAATTGATTTTTGACACCTCTGTCTAGAAAGCATCCTGTAAGCAAACTGAATGTTCCTGTTTCCAAGAGGGTGTACTTCTCATAGAGTTTAATCCATGCTCTCCTTCCACTTTCTTCACTGCTCAAACCCAGGTGATGCAGGAGTCTCTAACTTGATACTGTGTTGGTGAACAAGACCTGATGTGAGGTTAAAATGCCCTAAGCTATGAGTTAGTGCTGCTGAAGCCTATGACTGTAGTCGGAAACCATCTCCCTTTAACCTGTAGGCTGTACACAGAGGTAGCCCTGAGATCTTTGCCCCCAAGAAACCTGCTGTGCAGTCAACACTGATTCTGTTGCCTTGATGGGAACTGGATTCCTTTAGCTCAATTTCATTGCTTTCAGTGCAAGAGCCTATGAACTGTTCCCAAGGCACAGAGGAGCTGCTGGAAGAGGTCTCTGCCTGTCTGCAATCCAAAGCAAGAGAGAGCAAAGTGCAGAGCACCCTCCAGGCAGAGCAACTGGCATTTTTCTAGGCATCGTTCAGCAAAAGACCGCCAATATTGGTGGTCAGTCTGCCTGTGAGACAAGGCAAACCAAGGTGTAGGATAGAACAGAACACCTTCTCTTCTGATCAGCGTTTCCATGCTGTGCCTGGGTTCAGTTTCTGCCAGCTCAACTCCTAATGCAGCAGAGGGCTGAAAGAGGTGTCGGCAGCTGTTTCTAGAGCTGTGTAGCCCCTGTATGATGATTCCCTTTTGAACACATCCAAAGGGAAGGGTTCAAAGCGGCAAGTGGCAAGATCAACCCTAATATGAAATCAGTAGGACTCTTCTGTGGCAGAGGTTCACGAGGGCTTGAGTTGTTGGTCTGCAAAGGTTTCGGACTTCCTGTTCTTCTGACTTGATCAACATCCCCTTCCTTTTATCTTCTGCATGTTGCTTGCTCTGCCAAAGGCCTGTGATAGGGATTGTCTTGCTCAACTCCTTGTACAAAGAATACATGGAGTATATGCTACAGGGGTTGCCCTTCCTACAAGGGTAGTGCAAATGTGTTTATGGTACATAGGTACAGAACATTCTCTGATAAGAGGGTGCCTGTAAGGAGCAAAACCCCAGTCCCTTGTACTCTGTTATTGTACTACAGCAAGTAGATTTCAATTATGCATGCATGTCTTGGGGTTGCTGCTTGATAAGCCTCCTAGCAACAAATCAGCTGGTTTTACTCTTGGATAACAAGCCTTCTGCCAGTGGAGACTCATGTCTGAGCTTATTCATTTTAAACACAGGTGAAAAGTGCACAGTGTCACACCAACAGTTTAGATCAGTGATAATTTGCACTGCAAAGAGCTGTTTGTGTGTCATTATTTAATCAGATGGCAGTTAAAGCCCACAGATATAAGTCTGCAGTTACACAAGTGAATATTCTGTTCTCATTGAACAGTTGTAAGCAACACACTTGACCATAGGAAGAAAAGCACATAGAAAAAGGAGAATATAGACAACTTAGCTGTGCTATCCCTTGTTTTGACTCCCAGTGCTAGTGAATGCACTCCGTATGATCCCAAGTTGTTGGGACAAATATGAACAGGATCACAGAGTGAAAAAAAGCCACTTGATCAGTTAGGAGAATGAAGAGTGCTTCATTTGTTTTGATTTCAGAGATATGTTGATGGAGGGATTTCTGACAACTTGCCACGATATGAGCTGAAGAACACAATCACAGTGTCTCCATTCTCAGGAGAGAGTGATATCTGTCCACGAGACAGTTCCACAAATATGCATGAGCTGAGAGTCACCAACACAAGCATCCAGTTCAACCTTCGCAATCTTTACCGCCTCTCAAAGGCCCTGTTTCCTCCAGAGCCACAGGTGAGTTTCCTGGCAGTACTAGGACTTGGGGACAGTCAATAGGCACTGGCTATTTCATGCGCTTCAGCAGAAGGTGATTGTAGACACTTTTAGTTTTGTATCTCTTGTTTGTCTGTTTTCAACCTTGACCTTACCAACCTAGTGACTTGGCAGAACATTGACCATCTGCACAAGGTTGTATGGGTGGCTTGGTTTTATTTTGCTACTGGGAGACCTGGAATTTAAGTGGTAGCAGTTGCTTGGAATGTATTCCCATCATGTTGGTCTCTAGAGTAGCATTTGCCAGGAAGTCAGGCTCGCTTGTAAACAAGCATGTATTGGCCATTGGAACCAATGTGCTTTGAATGTTTTAAGGTCGGGGTGGAGCTGTCAGTCTGCAGCCAGCAACTGTCTCCTGAAAAGTGCCAGTAGAGCAGGTGGCACTGCAAATAGCTTTGCATGCTTCTGAGTAAATACAGCTTCAGATAGCACTGGTATTTGGGCATAATAAGCATGCATTCATGTGCTGAATTACTTGTCCAATTTTTTTCCCCACCACCTCCCTAGTCTCAGCTTCTTTATCTGCAAACGCAGTGGGCATTCCTGGCATCTGCTGGGAAGTGTTGTGGGCTGCTTGCCAGAGTGACTTGCAGAAGGCTGCCTGCAGCAGCATCAGCTCTAGATGGGGAAATAAAGTGGCTGCAACTCTAAACCTGTACTTAGATAGGATTCCAGGTGCTCCCATCCAATGTAGATTGTCCTGATTCCCATATCTAATGCATTCATATTATCCCTCACATTCCTGCTTAAAGCCTAGGAAGAGCTTGCAAGGATGAGACTTGTCTTTGGGGTAGCTCAGGAGTCAGGAGAATTCCCCTAAAGCCAATGTTGAGCTGGGTATTTGACACGTTCAGCCAGACAATCTCCAAATGACTTACTCTTGCCTTCTTCTGCCCAAAGGTGCTGCGGGATATGTGCAAGCAGGGCTATCGGGATGCACTGCACTTCCTGAAAAAGAATGGTAAGGTTCTGGGTGTTTGTTGGGGTGCGCTGACTTACCTCTTCTGTGCCAAGCTTGATGGCTTGGCTTTGAGGGTGCTCAGTGGTGCATATGAAAGGTCTAAGGGCAGAAGTAAGCTGTGCCTCAGCTATTGGAATATGGAATTTCCATTAAGTAGTCTATTTTAGCACTTCAGGAAGCAGAGGCTGAAGTGTACACCTTTCTAGTGCAATGCGGAAGGACTCTAACCACTCTGACAGCAGAGTGGTGGTTTTGACACAACTGAGAGGTGAAGCTACTCTAGCATGAGCTCAGTGCTGTACTAACACAGTTGTTAGCCACCAGTGCTGTCTGGACTCCTTGCAAATACTCTGCTTGTTTTTACGTGCAGCTATAGTATGTCTGATGTGCCACAACGGTGCAGAGTACAGTTATGCCCTCAGCAGCCCCAAGTGCCTGGTGGTGTGACACTACTGTTTCACTCTCCTACAATGCAAGTGCTGGACTTCCTTGTCTCCACCTGTTGTAGCAGGTTGCTTGTTTGATGCCACCTAGTGTCAATTTACATCAGATCGAGCACATTTTTTTTTGCTGTGATGTGTACCTTACTGGGATAAAAGCAGTCATGCAGCTGTGTTTGTGGATTAAGCTGTGGGAGGGAAATCTTGCCTGCAAGGTCAGTGGCTGCTGGATTATAGCAACAAAACATTGCCAAACAGCATCCTGTGGTACTTAAGAGGGGAAAAACAGGATTTCTGTTGGGGAAAGAAAAGATGATCTTAGAACAACAGTGTTTCTAATTCATTGTGGTAAGAATAACTATAGATGTAAGCTAAATAGGCTGGGTATGATGTCTTTCTGTCTGAGGAGGGGTTAAGGTGAAGTGAGGACTAACACTCTAAAGGCCAGGCAAGGCAGAGCAGCTAGTTTGTATCATCATAGAATCACCAGGTTGGAAAAGGCTTCTTGGATCATAGAGTCCAACCATAATCATCCGTATGGTATGACTTACATTCTCAGGTCTCCTGCATCGTCCAAGTCCTGCCCATCCTCTCCTTGCCATAGAACCGCCCCCAGGTGAGAAGAAAGAAGAAGAAACAGAAGCTGAGGACCAGCCACAGGACAATACTGCCCTTGCTGTTGTTGAAGAGCACATTTTTGAACACTTGCCTCCCAAACTGAATCAAGGTATAATCCAAAGGGAGAGAGCCCAGGCAATCTTCCTGTGCTGCCTGACCTGCTTCAGAGCATTGATGGGATGTGTGGGTGTTGCTTGTGGCTGGGCTCAGGCCCCATCTAAGGATTGAATTGGCACCCTCTGATGGTTAAATGGAATTGAGGCCTCTTAGATAAAATTGTGGCTTGCCCTGTGGAGACTTGACTGGGAGAGGTTCATGCATTTGACAGTGTTCTGCATGGTAAGGAGAGGAGGAAATCTTGTTGCTTGCCCCTTTGGGAGTCTAAAGCTAAAAGCTGCTGTTTTCAGCTTTGTTCAGATAATTACTACCTTGAGCAATACTCCTTAAGAAGTGGAGACCTCAGACCCGGTAACTCCTGGGGTGTGGCAAGCAAAGGGATAGCCCTGTTGCAGGCATTCAGCTGTGTTCTCTTCTGCCTTCAGCTCTTCTGGAGGCTTGTGCTGAAAGAAGAAGCTTCTTGACTGGCATCACCAACATGCTGCCTATACGTGTGGCCACGGCAATGATGGTCCCCTACATGCTGCCTCTGGAGTCTGCAGTTTCATTCACTGTCAGGTAGGCCTCTGGCTGGTTCCCTCAGTGGTGGTCTTCCTAGTGCAGCAAAATGTTTGATGTAATTGGTGGAGCATGAATGAACAGAGACTTGGAGCCTCTCTAACTCTGCAGTGTCAATGTTCCTGGGGAAAGCGTTCTTGCTGCATACCAGATGTAGAAAAAATCCCAAAGCGTCTCCTACCATCGTATGTCATTTAGCTGCAGCCAATAATTCCACCTTGAAGGAAGATGACTGTGTGATGGAATTTGCCCTGGAAAACGTTGATAAGTCTTGGACGGGAGAGAGACTTCTGAACTGGAAGTGCAGGGGTGAATGTAGGAACCACACAAGAAGTGGTTTCCCTCTGGAGTTGGGGATATAGTAGTCCCAGCCATTTCCAGCTCTACACTTAAATGGCTGGGAAGATGGGTTTGTCAGACTTGTTCTGAGTACAAAGTACCCTATGAAAAGTTTCTGGAAGGAAATAGTTTGTGGTAGGAAAGGCTTAGGGAAACTTTCCAAATCTGAAAATGGATGAAAAATAGGGAAAGTGAAAATGCAAAATGTAAAGAATGAGTTCCCGGGCTGTTATAGTCCTTCACAGCTTCTCCCTCTTAATTCTAGGAATGGAAGTGTAAATGACTCTTTATGCATTTGTCACTAAAAATAAGTAACCATTGACAGGAGGCAGAACTGGCGTTTTTTCCATCCTGTCCTTTCTGCGGCCCAGCTAATGGTTGTCGCCTGTCTCTTCCCAGGTTGCTGGAATGGCTCCCAGATATTCCTGAGGATATTAGATGGATGAGGGAGCAGATGACTGAAATCTGCAACTATCTTGTGAAGAAAGCCAAGAAGAAACTAGGCAGCCATCTCTCAGCCAGGTATGGTTGTTTTCCTCCACAGCACTGTTCTCAAGGACCCCTCCATTTCGCCTTTCACCTCTACAGACTTTATTCCATTGGAGCAAAGCAAGTAAGGCACAAATTGACCGGAAGTATTTACTGCCCACTCTAAATTGCAAATCTGATCCATCATTTCTTGCCTTCGTTAATTGTTGGATAGTACATGGTTTCCTTCCTTCTTCCCATTACAGGGCAGACCCTGTAATGGAGCTGTCACTATAGCAATAGGGCAGATGATGTAGATCAAATTAAAACAACATGCTAGCTTATTCCATGCTCTCTGTAGAACAGAGGTGCTTGTCTGTGTGGCATTTGCTGACCCAGCATTCCAAGAGGTACTTCTACTCAAATAATGTTTGAGAGATGGGGGCGGGGTGTGTGTGGAATGGGCAGACACAGGATTCTACCTAAGATCATGCAGTCAAGGGTAGAATAAAATGCTCTGTGGTTCTAGAGCTCTGGTCTGGTGACCTGCTCAAGTCTACCATATACTGATTTTTTGCATGTGTTTTGCCTTTCAGGCTTTACTATCACTTTGAGATTGGAAGGCCACAGAGCCTCCCAATTCCTTCTGCACCAGCTTGTGGTGAAGCACTGCCCATGTGGATGAGAAGCAACCGTTCTGTGTCTGATGTCATGATGAAGTGGGAGGAGTACCAGAGGCAGCTCATGCTGGGCTTACTCTGCATCAACGTGGACATGCAGGCCTCCCTCTTCCCTCGGGAAGGGTTTCAGATAAAGCTTCCATCTCTAGACTGTGCAAAAGAGTGCCTGCCACTCTTCTGAGCCTGCTGCTGTGAGGGGATGAGGGTGGGTGTGAAGGGAAGTGGACATAGGGTGGGACAAGTCTCATCTCTAAGCAGCAGGCTGCCCTGTGCTCATGAGTATGCTGCGAAGAGGGTTTCCCCAGGATGAAGACTGGTGAATTTGACTGTAGCCATTTCTTGTCCACTGGGCCAGGCAAGGGCTCTCCCTGTTCAAAGACACATGTGGGCTGATACTTTGCTCTAGATTTGCGTTGAGGCTTAACCATTGTCTGTGGCCAGGCTGATGCTGACCCAGCTGGGCTCTCTCAAATAATGCACTTTGCATTGCCGTTGGCTTTTTACCACCAAATAATCAGGACACAGATGACACTGAAGTTCATACAGCTTTTAGCTTCCTTTGCTTTTAAAGCATGAGTCTTGTTTTCTCTTAAGCAATCTGACATCCCTTGGTTCTTTGTGCTACTGAAAGATGAAGTAGCCTCTTGCCAAACCAATTTTTCTCATGGCTTCCAAATCTCCTCTTGACTTTCTTCTTTGCTGAAGCCCTGTCTTTTTCTCTGTCCCTTAACTGCATCCTCATGGGAAGCCAGAGCTGGCCCTGCTGCAGACTGCACTGGGACTGCAGAGATAGAAAGTGTATGTATTTACCCTGATCACGTTATTGTGGTCTCTCTCTTTTTGATTTTTGTCTTTGGAACTGCTGCAGCTTGAACTTGGAGTGCTAAGTGAGTCATTGAGCTTATTCTAAAGAAGTAATTTTGACAATTTTTTTCCAGGGAAACCTGTTGAATTTGAGGCTCCATTTCTGTCACTGTGAATGGAATTAGTGTGGGGTTGCCCTGGAAAAGCTCTGCCTGACTGTCTTGGGGTCAGCTTAGCAGCTGAAGCAATGTGAAGTGCTTGTAGGAAGGTGAAATTGTGCAGAGCATGTTAGTTTGAGTGGCCTGGGTGGAGGATCACAATAGGTGCTGGGGAAGCAGCTGGCTCTGTCAGGGGTTGAGCCTTGCTCCTTAAGGGACTGCAGCTCAAGGAAATTCCATGTGGATTATACAGAAGGGATCTCCTGCCAAACTGGGGCTTGGCTCCATCTTTTCCTTAAAAGAGTTGGGACATTGGGGCTTTGGAGTAAGAAGGATTTAGGCCTGTAGCTAAACCAGCCTCACGGCTTGCATGTCTCAGTGTGGCTTACAAGTACAGCTCTGCACCTGGAAACAGTAGGAATATGAGAAGTGGAAGTGAAGTTGGTGCACATGCAGCCTGCTTGGAATTGGCTGCTCTTATCTTGTCTCTTAAAACACCAGAGCTAGTGGGTCTGCAGCAGGGCAGGACACTGCCTTTTCAGTGGTGGTCTGGTTTTGACTTGCTGTGCAGAAGTGTAAACTCTGCTCCTCACAGGGTGAGGCATGGCTTCCTGCGGGGATTGCACATAAGTCTTCATAGTATGAGACAAACCCAGCTCCTGGTGTCTTTCTGCAGCATGTCTGGCTGCATGAGGACTCTTCTACGTCTCCTAGCCCAACCAGTATGTAACTAGCCAAAGCAAATGTGAGCTGGACAGGGTATCTGAAGCTGATTTACGTAGCTTCTATGTGGAATAGCAGTTTATAATACTCGTTCGCACCTTTAGGAAGGGAAAATAGCCCCCCAAATTCTACTAATAGCTGGAGAAAGTAGTGGATCTGCATGATCACATCTATGTGAGCAATGTGGGTGAGGTGATGGGTGCTGTTTCCTACCAGCACAATTGTGCACTGGGTGTGGGTTTGAATGTTTGTGGTGGAGGCTGTGATAAGCATCAGGACTTTTCTGCAGTGGCCGCTGCAGGCTGGGAGGTAAAACTGGGCAGCTGTGGTGCCTGTCAACTGCCCAGGAGATGTCAGTGCAAATATGGACTTGTGACTTAAACATATTGCTCCACTGGCCTTCCTGGCTGTAATCTAGCAAGTGCCCACATAACTTATGAAGCAGGCCTGCACTTACGCAGTCAGATTTAGTCTTAAATTTTGCATGGTTAAGGCAATTGGGGAACAGGGCAGTCGCTACAGGAAGAGAAAAAATTGGAGGGTTCTGAAAACAGAATAGGAATATTGGGTTATAAAAGAAGTCAAGCTTGTGATTGTCAGAAGCCTGTGGAAAAGGCTTATTGCTAGATGGAATCCAACTCTAATCAAAGGGAACCAGCAACAAGCTACTGTCAGTTGGTGGGAGCAGGATGAATTTGATAATTAGAATTATAATCTGTGTCCAGTTGTCCTCATAACATGCACTTCAGCTCTGCAAGAGTCCCAACCCTTACCACTTCAAAGTTAAGTCCTCATGCCATGACACAAAACCAGCTCCTGATATATTTTCCTTTGATAAAAGATTCTGTGGTTTGGAGTGGGATTTTATTTCCATTGCTTTGGGGTACCTTGTTTGAGGGAGTGGCATAGGCACAGCTTTGTTTTCCAGATACATATCTCTTGTCCCTAATGCACACAGAGCAATTGGCAAGAACATAGATATTTACTGCAAAATGCTGTGCTTAGAAGCAGTTGCCATTTTGACTCTGCCTTGTTTGTGTTAATATATGGGTGGGGAAAATGATGCAACTATTTTTAATCTCTTCTTCCTGCACTGGTAAAACCACTGAGTGATTAAGTAAGCCACTAAGCTGTGAAACAAAATTCTTTTGGCATCAGAGTGCCCTAAGAAACTCCAGCTTGGTATCCTTATACCCTGGATCTCTGTTCTCCTTACATCAGAACTGACTGGGATGGTGCCACTGTCTTCTAGTGCTCTGGTCCCGAAGGCTTGCTGGTTCTGGTCCATGCATTTCAAGAGACTAACTGCTGTGCCTGGTAAAAGGCCTGAGTTTCATTTGTTTCACCTCATCTGTATTTAGTTTATGTTAACCTCTGAAAGAGTAGGGTTTGTCCACTTCAAACTGTAACCACAAACCAAAGCCTGGCTTTATATTTAAAGGTCTTAACTCTTCAGGGAGGAAACCACTGTTTTCCCTATGCTAACTTGCAGGGCGTGAATGGATACTGGGAAAGTACCACTCTTTATTAACCCTTTCTTTGCCTGCATGTATTCCCCAGGTGATGCGATAGCTGTTGTGTTAACTGTTTGGCTTTATAGATTTAAGTTCTGATAAAGAACCTGCAGATGTGCCAGAAAATACTCAAACTACCCTCCTTCCTTAAGAGAAGTTTCATGCATTTGCTTGAAATTCTTGCTACTCAACCATCACAGGTTGCAAAGGATTGAGAAAGTAGGGAAGATCTTCCCCACTGATGCAGAAAAAGGGCTGTGGCTGCTTTTTAAGAGTAGCTTTTTGTTATGCAGTGCTACCTTGTCTAGATCAGACCTCACTTCGAAAACCCTGGAAACCTTGTGGTAGGCTCTAAATTGGATATGGAGTGGTTTATTGTAATAATGCTAAACTGGAACTCTTCAAGTCTTTGTTCTGCCTGTACCTTGTGGCATGTGTTGTTATCAGGGCAGCAGTTACTAATTAATCTACATTTGTCAAGTTAATAGGAACAAAGTTATCTGTAGCAACTAGTCCTTTCAGCAAAATGTGTAGCTGGGCAGCCCAGCAGGTATTGCCAGGGCCTGCCTGCTCTCCAGTATGTGGTGGCTGGGAGATCAAGTTCCTGGACCTAAAATCCATCTTGCAGTCCATGTCCAGTTGTCCTTATGACATCCGCTTCAGCTCTGCCAGAGTCCTAACCCTTGTCATTTCTACTGTTTCGCATAAAGGTTCTGTGCATTTTTTTTCCTCCTCCTTCCTTTGGTGCAGATACTACTTTGCTACTTTTAACAAGACTAATGGTGAGCTTGTGCATCTAACCAGCCTCTAGCCTATATAACGCTTTAGAGTTGGTTTATGTTGTGTACAACAGTCTGTATCCATGGCGTACTCTGTAAGCCACTAGGTGTGATACATTGGATTTGGTTTGCTGCCTACCCTACTGATAATACTGTTGGCAAGCTGAATTTCAAGGCATAAGAGAAAATATTTCACTTCTGACCACTATAGGACCTAGGAATTGTTTTCTCATGACCTTTTGGAGGGCTGTGTACATGCAATGTTCAGACCAGAGAATAAAAGGTCTGCTGATTTGCTAGCACTGTGGTGTCCCTAGTACTTATTGTAGATTTCCAAGTGGTTTTTGTCCATTAAAAAAAAAAAAATAAATCTAGTACTGCCCTCCTTCCTCTGGGAGAAGAGATCTCACTTTTGCCAAATTGGTTGTGGGAGAAATACCTGAAACTGTGTTTCCCTTAGGGGTCCATTTCTGCTAAATGCATGCTGGATGTGGTGGGTGGCAAGGCTGAGAATTGCCAAAGTTAGAGGGCCTTACCAACAGTTATCTTAAACTTTGTTTAATCTTCCCCTTAATGAGAGAACGGACCATCTCAGCTGGCTGCCATGTCAGGCAGTTCATTTGTGCCAAACGCCCTGTGCCTTGACAGTGGGCTCTGGCTGGCCTGCCCACCCTCTATGTCCCTGTAGTGTCTGCCCTTCAAATGTAGCAGTACTTCCTCCCTCCTCCTCTTCCTCCTTCCCCTTGCCTACTCTTGGGACATTGCTCTGTTTCCAGTCTGCAGGTAGCTCCACTAGGACAGTTTGTGTTCACTTCAATGTGTGGATCCACATCAGCCCTCCTGCACAGGGTGGAGAAACCCCTAGTTCCAAACAGAAGACTTAAAATTGTAACTCTGAAATAAATACCTCTTTCTTCTGTTTTTTTTTTTTTTTTAATTGCTCTTGAAAACAGTATCTAAACCACCACTTTGAGCTTTGTGTGTCACGGGACTCTGCTACTGTCACTAAATCTGAGAAGACCTTTAAGCACACAACATGTGTGGAGATCCTGTGGAAATCACTGATGTCAGAGCAGCAACTCCACCAGCAATAGCATATTCAAGTCATGTATTTACACAGCAATGTCACTAAGTAGTGTTCACAGTCACTTTAAAAGTTCAGTATTAAATAATTGTTAATGCTTTTTTTCTGTTTCTATTTTCTAATGTTTTGCTGAAGGAAATGTAACTATTTATTTTGGCAGAAGTATACCTTTTAATAAAAACTTTCTCACTGTATTTACCTGACTCGGGTAGGTTGCTTGCTTTGTCATTTAAAGGTTTATTAAATATTTTTGAACGTGCTGCACCATGTGGGTTTGTTTTGCTGGGCCCTATGCTGTTGCCCATTCAAAATCTTCTTGGGGTAAACGTACAGAGCATATTATGAACGGGGCATTGATGCAGAGGTGAAAAATGGGGCGTTTGGCTCAGTTCTGACTTCTTCAAGCCCTAGTGCCCAAAATGATACTGCTCTGTTTTTTGGGGGGCTTCTGCTGCAGATCCTGGTTTCCAAGAAGGAACTGAGCACTGTCTTCTGGGTGTGCTTGGCATCTGTGAAAGGGCTGGTAAAAAAAAATGCACTAATTTGGGGGCAACTTTTGGTGAAATCGAACACTCTCTGTTCCCCAGGGGGCAGAGGAGCTGGTGCTGGCTCTTGTTGCATCCCAAGGGATCTCTAGTGTGAATGGGAAGCCTAGAAGTGCAGGGTTGGGGCTGCTGTGACCTTTTATTTTCCTGCTTTTTGATAGCAGTGAAGTCTAGAGAAACCACTTTTTTTTTGATGCTATTGCGGGACAGGTGCACTGCTCTGCCTTTAATTATGCGCTGTAATTAACGCAGTGAGCGTTATACAGTGAGCGGCTCCATCACCCCCAGCAGCAGCAAAGCCCAAACGTCCTAGCTTGGATCATAGAATAGTTTGGGTTGGAAGGGACCTTAAAGACCATCTCAGGCTTCCCCCAGGCTCCGTGCAACCTGGCCCCGAACAGCCCCAGGGATGGGGCAGCCGCGGCTTCCCTGGGCGACCCGTGCCGGTGCCTCAGAGCTCTCCTGGGGAAGAACTTATTCTGAAGGTACTCGCCGAGCGCTCCCCGCTTCCACGGGCGGGGGGAGCACCGGGCTCGGCCCGCGCCTCCCGCCGCTTCGGCCGCGCGTTTCCGGGCGGCTCCGCCTCTGCCGGCGCGGGGCGGCGGGGCAGCCGCGTCCCCCGGGAGCCGGACCCGCCGCCCCTTCCACCTTCTCCCCTCGCCGCTCTCGCGTCCGGGGGCTTCGGTCTCGCCTGCTGGACCTGAACGTAGGCGCTTTGTTTGCCCCCCTTTCTTTTTTACCGTCCTCCGTTGGGTGAGTGTCGGTGCTCGCCGCGCCCCGGGTGCGCAGCGAAGGTGCCGAGGCTCCCCGCGGCCGCGCAGCGCTGCCGCTGCTTCTCCTGGGCAGCGACGAGACCCCGGAGTTCTCGGTGTCCCGCGGCCGCAGCGCCTTTAACGTCCCGTGCGCTCGGGACGCGCTGCAGCGACCGTGTCGGAGCTCGGTCCTGCCCGCAGGGCTTCCCGAAAGCGGCCGAGGGGGGAAGCAGCGCGGGGAGCGGGCGGGGGGGTAACCCCGGCTCTGGCGTGACCAGCAGGTCCATGGAGGTTATTCTCCCTCTGTACTCGGCACTGGAGAGACCGCTCCTTGAAGCCTGTGTTCAGTTCTGGGCCCCTCACCACAAGAAGGATGTTGAGGCTCTGGAACGAGTCCAGAGAAGAACAACAAAGCTGGTGAAGGGACTGGAGAACAGGCCTTATGAGGAGCGGCTGAGAGAGCTGGGGTTGTTTAGCCTGGAGAAGAGGAGGCTGAGGGGAGACCTCACTGCTCTCTATAACTACCTGAAAGGAGGTTGTGGAGAGGAGGGTGCTGGCCTCTTCTGCCAAGTGACAGGGGACAGGACAAGAGGGAATGGCCTCAAGCTCTGCCAGGGGGATTTAGGCTGGACATTAGGAAAAAATATTTCACAGAAAGGGTCATTGGGCACTGGCAGAGGCTGCCCAGGGAGGTGGTTGAGTCACCTTCCCTGGAGGTGTTTAAGGCACGGGTGGATGAGGCGCTGAGCGGCATGGTTTAGTGTTTGATAGGAACGGTTGGACTCGAGGATCCGGTGGGTCTCTTCCAACCTGGTTATTCTGTGATTCTATGATCTCAGCAGAGTGGTAACTTATAGCCTTCCCTTACCTAGGTTCAGGGACAACTGCATCTTATTTCTCATCTTCTATTTTTCATCTTTATTTCTGAGGATTGTATAAACGTGAATATAGAGATGAATATATATACACATCTACTGAGGGCTGTCAGAATTGCTTTGATAGATCAAACAGATAATCACTCTAGTCTGTCTCTTGCCAGTTCAGGGGAGGCTCTGAGAAGCTTTGATGGGATGAAGTGGAGGAATTCTCTCTTTGCTAGGGCTTCCTCCTACACAGAGACATGCGTGAGGGCCGAGACATAAAGTTTTAGGATCCTCTATAAGACCTCTCTTGTCTCTGAAGCTACCTTGCTGGACAAACAATGTTATTCTTCAGAGCATCACTTTTTTCTTGGCCTGTGCTGAGGCAAGCTGAGCTGGGTAGCATAAACTGTCTAATTGGAAAGTCTGCTTGGCTGCTTTGTCCCCATTAAATAGGAAGATTTCTCCCCCCACCCCAATTTGATGCACCTAATTAATCAAGACTCTACCATTTACTGCTCTGAAGGTTGCATTATAAAGGAGTACTCGGTGTCTTTAGCAGCACGCAGGCGCTGCTTGGGGTCTGCGTGACTGCCGGGCAGCCTCAGAGAACAAACTGATGGGATGAAGGCAATTGACAGTCCCATAGATCGTATGGACACAGCTCCATGCACAATGTTCTTCATGGTCATAGAGCTTTGCAGATATTGATCCTTATGTATAATAAACTAGGTTTGGTTTTATGTAACCTACGTGTTACTTGCTGTCTAAATCTTTGATTTGATAAGGCTGCTCTGGGGACCAAATCCTCCCACCTCTCCTCACCTGCTTGCAGGAGCTTGTCTCCAATTTAAATACAGCAACAAGAAAACTTCAGCTGCAGCAAATGTGTTGTCTTCCACTGAGCAGAGCAGCATCTTCCCTGTTCCTGCCAGATGCCTTTGCTTACTGTCCATAAAAACTCTGAGGTGAAAATACTTGGTTTACTTTGAATGTCTGAATCTCAGGATGATGATCCATTTTGTTCTTCATCAATAGAGCCGAATTGCAACAACTAGTAGGACTTTCTGTCCTTTGCTGCTGTGTATCTCTTGAGGCGTGGATAGCCCTGAATGGGAGACACTGTTGATATTCTGGTTACCCCTCTTAATATTTTTCTAGTGGTGTTCTCTTTTCCCCATCTGCATCCTAAAGCTTTAATTTCTTGTCTGATACTGAGGGGGATTTCCTTATCCATGGACCTAGTTGCACATGTTGCTAAGCAAAGATGACCTCTGCAGCTGTGCAGAGAGCACTGTGGTGGATTCTGTATGTGTTCCCTGAGTGCTGCTGCTGGGGCAAGGAGTACAGTGTGCTCTTCTCAGGCCATATATTCAAAAGATTTGCCAGCCCTAAGCTTTTAAAAACCATCAGCCAGCCACAGATTTAAAAAAACAAACCAAACCAGAAATTGCCAAAGAATGATGTAGTTTTTGTTTGGGTTTTTTTGTTTGTTTGTTTTGTTTTTTTAAATTATATTCTTAATTTGCTTTCTTCTGCTGATTTATGATTGTCTTGGAGATTTCTGCATGTCTGTATAAGCTGCCAGGAATGTTTGAATCTCAGTATTTCACTTGACCGCAGGACTTAGGGACCTCAAGTAGGGTAGCAAATGTTGTGAGCTTTTGGGGGAAATGATACCAAAGCTTAGGTTAATAGTTGTTGTAGGTTGTGGTGCTGTGAACTTTGAAATGAAGTCTGGAGCTGTGGTCAGTTTTCTTGTGCTTTGTCCAGGTTGGGGTAACATGATTGGGAAACCTGATTGTGGACTTAACAAACAAATGTTTTTCTCTTAACCATGTGTCTTACACAGAGCACTAAAGCAGAAAGAAATGTGTCTTGTGCTCTTAGGGGCTGTGACTTTAATCGTTGGTTTGTTTTAGAGGAAACGGGATATGGTACAATGCTCTGGAAGGATACAGTGCTCTCATCTGGTTGGCATAACTGGAGGAAGATCTGTCAAGTAATAAGATTGAGAGGAAAGAGGCTTGTAACTTCCCTTAGTTCTGTCTAGTGAAGTGTGTGATTGCAGTTAATTCAGTAGAGATGTCACCTGAAGGAGGAGTTGTTGTTCCTGTTTCTGTAGTTTTAATCTCTGTGCTGGTACAAGACTTTGTATCACTTTTCTACACCAGTTAATGGATTGCCTGATTCAGAAGAATGTTTGAGGATTACATACACCTGAAAGCACTGCAAAAAGATTTGTGTTGCTCTGAGGATGGCAGGGGCCTCTAAAAATGAGCCCCGAACCTCCTGACATCTGCTGTGGTGATCCTGGCAGGTGCAAAGATGTCACTGTTCACAGTACATGATGTATCAAGCACTGAGGCAACCTGCATTTCTGAAGAGGGGAAGAGAGTATGGGTGAGGGAAGAGCTCCTAAGACCTCTCTTGCAGCTATTTGAAAGAATTAGCCTTTACCACGTGTGCTGGATGGGGACTAAAGCAATGCATTGAAGGCTTGAAAAATATGGAGTCCACTTGTATCTGTGCAATCAAAATAACAGTGTCTAGCTGTTTACTGCTTACTAGCTCAAGCTCTTAAAAAGAATAACAAGCAGGATATCTTCAGACCTTAGGAGTAGAACTGGTAGCAGTGTGGTGTTAAGAATAAAATTGTGGAATGTCTAAATATGTCATTTAGGCTATGCAAAGCAAACCTTTTGGGAAAAAGTCCAGCTATATCTGGGCATAATTAGGTGAGTCCAGCCTCTGGAAAAGGAGGGTTAGGAGCAGATTGTAGGCTTGCAGACTAGCTGCAAGCCCTTGGCTGGGCATAGCAGGAACTTGGGAGAGGTTCAGGTGTGGGGAGGCACATCTAACGTGCAGTGAAGGAAAACCTAATGGCCCTCACTGTTATTGTAGCTGATTATTTCTCCATCTCATTCAGCAAAACATCTCTGAATAAGAGGAGTGCTTTTACCTGCCTCAGTTTCCCCTGTGTAAAATGAAGAGGATGCAACTGAGCTCATCTCCAGGTGGGAATTTAAGCTGTAGGTGACCTGTAGGTTGACAGCATGACGGATGTTGAATTCTTCTCTCTTCAGACAAATAGTCCGACTCCTTGTAAAATAAAACTGACTGGCTTATCGACAAGGACTAGCATGGCTGCACTCTGTCTAGGGAAGGTGAGCTGTACGCCTGTGCTAGCAACTGAGGTGAAGGTGAGATGGCATGTTTAAATATTGCTGAGCCTTATTTTCCCCATAATGCTTGCTTGTGCACTAAATGCCTGGTTGGTTGTGGGGTGGGACAGGCAGGCCAGCAGAGCCATTCTGATCTGGTGTAAATCGCTGGCCTCAGCCTTGCTCCCTTCCTTGGCAAGTGCAGAGCTGCTGTGCTTTGCCTAAGAAGGAAGATGAGCATCATGGTTGTGTAGATAAGGTAAAGCATGACCAAAACCTTGTTACTCTTTGCAGTTGTAGCTAGATGCTGTCTGGGATTTGTGCAGCTCCAAGGAAGGGCCAGGCATTGCCTCTGTGGAGAGGGTTGCAGAGCCTCTGTAAAACATGGAGACTTGATGCTGCAGCCCAAAAGGGAAGGTGGTTTCACCCCAAGGGACGATGGCAACAGGGGCTTGAGGAGCGTGAGTGAAGAAACAGCTTTGCAGTAGCCCTGTGGACACAAAGACTTCTGCTGTGTGTTCCTGTTCCACAAGCAGCTCCATCAGCTCAGTGCCCTATGAGAAAGGCTGTGTGGGTGTCCTGGTGTTTATCAGGGCTGAAGACCTATTTAGCAGCAGAGCTGCCAGAGTCTCTCTCTTCACCTGTCAGGTTTTTGAAGTTCTAAGGTGTCTGTTGTCCTGCACTGTGCGTGTGAGATCACAGGAACGAGGAAAAGAATTGAGATTTATTGGAGGGATAAAGGACATATCTGGATATCCCCACAAATAAACATGTTTCTTCCATTGCATGCTTTGCTCCTGTGCTTGAGAGCTGCCTACCCACCTCCTTACCCTCTTTGCCTCTTAAAGGAGTTTGCAAGATCTACTTTTCCTCCCACCCAGACAGATAGGCAGAGGAGTAATCCTCTGCTCTGATACGGATGCACAAATCCCTTTGATTTAATGTGCTTCCATGGCACAAACCCAGTCTTTTGCTTCCCATGCAAATCTGGTTGCTCAGTTGAAGCAGCTAAATGCAAATGAAGCGCTTGTAGCTGTCCTCTCTGGGAACAGTGGTGTGGGCTTTATGAAAAGTGTGCAGATAGCATGGAGAGCAGAGCAATACACAGATTTGTGCTGAAGAGAGGTCAGCATGGCTGTGGCTCATTTGGAACCTGTTTCTGGACTTGTGAGGTGTGATACAAGGCAGGGGAATATTTGAGGCTGTCATTATCAAAGAAATGAGTGTTTCTAGAAATGGATTAACAGTTACTGGTTGTGGGGGGGAGTTGGTTGGTTATTCTCTCTCCTTACACTCTGCTTGCTGCATCAAGTGCAGAAACAACACTGACTGCGATTTGGTGACTCAGCCTGCTCTGACGCCTGGGTCTCTTTCCTCTATTCACGTTGGGCAGATAACTCAGTTTATATTCATGCTTGAGAGCTCTTGCTTTTGCCCAAGATATGGGGAACTGTAATGATGCTTAGATTGGCTTAATCCAATTTGATCTGAAAATCCACTTCTCTGATGTTGCAGGAGGTGGAATTCAAGTGTTTCTACTGAATCAAAAACCTTTCTGGCATCGGTAGATGAAGGCTTTTTCTTTTCAACATATACCACTAAATACACAGGATGTGCATTATTGTTGAATTAGCATTACTATGGGAACTGTAACTTTTTGCATTTCCTGACCTTTATCCATGTAACACTAAGGATTCATTAATGTGGCTCCAAAATCCTATTTTGTGTTTTATAAGCTTTTTTTTTTGTCTGATTGGTACTAAGAGAAGCTTTATAAAGGACCCCAGGAAGAGATTAGAGGCAGAACAAGCTGCAAGGCACAGAAGAGCAGGTTTTGTGCTGTTCTAGCAGCATCCCAGCCGAGGCCATGGTTCAGTGTTAAGCATCACCTCTGTAGCAATGATAAAGAAAATGGTGAGTAAATCCTTCTGCTCAGAGCCAGGTAACTCACTTGGTCTGAGTTTGGGTTTATTTACCTCAGCTACAGAACTAGAGCCTACCCCAAAGGATGTGTGGTTCTAGGTCTGACGCAAAGCTGGGCCTGTGAGGAGTGTAGAGGTGATCGCCCTGGTCTGAGAGGAGCAGAGCTGCCCTCTAGCAGCACAGAGCCCTTCCAGATGGCCCAGAGGATCTCGATGGCTCTGTTGAACCTGTATTAAAGACAAGCGTGATGGTTTGTACTAGTCCTCATAGCCATCTTTTAGTCTGGGGTTTGAAATAGCCATCTTAAAATACAGGTAGGACCCGCCTTTACCTTTTCTTCTCTGCAGGTCCAGTCATCTCTTGCTGCTGTGAGAATGGGGCTGTTTGTAGCTACTCTGTTTGCAGATTGATGACTTCTCTGTTGTTCAGATGGGAACTCCTGGGTGGGAATTTGTGGAGAAACCTCTCTGTAGAGGCTGGGTTTGCCTGCTTGTGACTTTTACGGCAGAGCTTGTTTGCAGGGCAAATATTATCCTTGAGGGCTGACACGAAGAGGCATTTAGGGTGGGTGTGAGCAAAGGGGACAAAACCATACCGGGTTCTAAACAGCCAGCCTGCTAGGATATCTTATATATATTTTTTCTTTGTCAGCTTGCAAGAAGTCCTCAGACCTGACTAGTGGGAGCTGACACAGCTGAGGGCAACTTTGTGCTGCTTTGAGGCACTGGAGATGCCAGTGAGCACAACAAACCTCCATCAGCATCTCCAACTGTCAGCGAGCAGGGGTGGCTTTGCTTCCTTTCGGTGGTGCTGTGGGATAGGGCAATGCTTTGGTCAGTGGCAAGATAGAAGGTGGCATCTCTGACTGCTTTAGTGAGAAAGTTCTGAGGTGTGCATTTCACCCCTGGGGTATGTTTTATGATGCTTTGGAAAGATGCTCTTGGCAGTGTCATCTGGTGCTTTATCTCACTTTTTTTCCTAAGCTCTCTGCACTTTTCTTTGTGGTACAAGTTGCGAAGTATTACAAAAGTGGGATTAGAGCTGAGGCAGGATTCACAGGGGTAGTTTCTAGCCCTGCCCTTGTTCAAATTGGATGTGAGATAGACAGTGAGCTTCCTACAAACACAGCTAGAGTTTCTCCAGGAAGGTGAGCTCAGCATGATATGAGGGATCATCTGCTTTCTTACCACTTCTTCCCCTCTTGCCTAAGGCAGCTCAGAAACAAGCCCTTCTCCTTCACAGCTGTGTGCCAGGCAGGATTACAAGGACCTTTCCTTGGGACCTTGGCAGGTTTTCTTGTGCTGCTTTCTGAACCAGTGGCTACCAGCCTGTGTTGGAAAGGGGATGAGATGCGTAGGGAGCATTGCAAACCACACCTCCTAGCTTGGACCTGCTCTGATAGTCTGTTTACAGTGGCAGTGTTCCTTCTCTGATAGCTTTTTGCTGTGGAGTATATTGCTGGTTCCAGGGAAGGGGAGTGATACTGCTGCTGCTCAAGGTATTTGGGGGCACCTGCAGAGAAAGAAAATGAGATTGTATAATGGGTTGGAGGGAAGGGAAGAAAGTTTCTCCTGGGCGAGGAATTATTTGAGTAGAAGGAAGTCGGAACAAGTTTGTGAGTTGCTGTATCTCAGCAGTTTCTCCCTAGGAACTTTCTGTTCTGACTTCCTGCTTTTGCTTTAAAGCAGCAGAGTAGAAATGGGACAGAGACCTGCTGGATGCAGTGGCATTGCATATCACTGCAGAAAAAGGTTGTTATTCCCTGGTGAAAGAGGGAAAAATTATTGATTGTTTTCAAGAGCTGGAGGTGCTTAACTAACAGATGGTTAATGCTTCCGTTTGGATCACACAGTGTCTTTGCAAATGTTGAACTGAGGAAACTTGCTCTCAGTTCTGATGTGATTCTGCAAATCACTTAACTAATTCTAGTAACTCATTTATTTGGAAAACTGCTGATTTAGAGTAATAGCTATATTAGTTACAATTTCAAAATTAAAGGGGAAAAGTAAGTGCTTAGAATATGTGGGATTGTGATGTTTTCTTATGAAATGGATGTTTTGAGCTGATTAGACTAAAACTTAACGATTTTCTGCTGCATACTTTGTGAAGGCTTAGAATTTTTTCTTTAAAAGCGTTTGTTGGGAAATTTTCCACCATCTCTCATAAGCCTATTTATCTTTCCCCCTTCCCTTTTCTGTAATTCCCTGTCAGTGTCGCTGCTGTGGGCTTCTGACTCAGGGATAGCTGTTATCCGAGCAGAATATTTCCCCTTCCCTACTAATATCATCTTTTTCAGGACAGTTGTACTGGTTGAACAAAAGTACCTCTCAGACAGCATCTGCTTCTAAGTTTGCTTCAAATGCTGTTCCTTACATTGATTACTCCTTGCACTAAGCTGTGCCTGGTATGGAGGCAAAATGTTCCCTTTAGCTGCATGTGTTATCCTGCTTTCTGGAGGGACTTGTGCCTGCTTAAAACATTCTTTGGTTTTCCATCTGGTAGAAGTCTGAGGGTATTAGTATTTTGTTGCAATTGTTCCCCCTGTATGAGAAAGGGAGAGGATATTTCTGATATCTTGTATGAGATTCTGGAATTCTTGGACATACAGACCAATCCTCTCCAGGGATCCAACTCCCTGGATCAAAGACTTCACCTGTGACACCCTCAACAGTCTGACAGCCAAAAGTTGTCTTTACACAGGGCATGGATTTCATCCCTTTCCAGTGCACAGATTACACTGGCTTTTCAGGAAAGGTGTTTTACGTAGAACAGCCAGCACCTCCTTAGCTCACAGGAAGGGTACGAGGTACATCTTTGTACCCACTGTGAGGATGGACACTTAGCTGAGATGTAACCAAGTGCCATGAACCTATGCATACGGCCGTTTTCATTTCTGTGAGGCAGAGAATGGGTTAACTGTCCTCCTGGAAATTGGCTGCACCCAGCTGCCTCTGTGCTGTTTGTTGTTCTAATAGCAGTTGCGGAAAGGTCAAACTGTCCATGGTTCCCATACATTGCTCCTGGGCAAAACCAATACGTTGCTAGCCATCCAGAGGCTTCTCCAGGGAGTTGTGGTGCCTAGAAATCCTCTCTGTACTCATTACTACTTGTTCATATTTGCAAATCATTGTTGTCCCTTAAATGCATCTTATAGACTCCAAGAAATCGCACACAGAATCACTAGGTTGGAAAAGACCCACTGGATCATCGAGTCCAACCATTCCTATCAAACACTAAACCATGCCGCTCAGCACCTCATCCACCCGTCCTTTAAACACCTCCGGGGAAGGTGACTCAACCACCTCCCTGGGCAGCCTGTTCCAGTGCACAATGACCCTTTCCATGAAATTCTTTTCCTGATGTCAAGCCTGAACGTCCCCTGACGGAGCTTGAGGCCATTCCCTCTTGTCCTGTCCCCTGTCACTTGGGAGTAGAGGCCAGCTCCCTGCTCTCCACAACTTCCTCTGAGGTAGTTGTAGAGAGCAATGAGGTCTCCTTTCAGGCTTCTCTTCTCCAGGCTAAACAACACCATCTCTCTGTCGCTTCTTGTAAGACTTGTTCTCCAGCCTCTTCACCAGCTTTGTTGCTTTTCTCTGGACTCGCTCCAGAGCCTCAACATCCTTCTTGTGGTGAGAGGCCCAGAAATGAACACAGTATTCGAGGAACGGTCTCATCAGTGCCGAGTACAGAGGGAGAATAACCTCCCTGGACCTGCTGGTCACGCCGTTTCTGATACAAGCCAAGATGCCATTGGCCTTCTTGGCCACCTGGGCACACTGCTGGCTCATGTTCAGTCGCTGTCAACCAACACCCCCAGGTCTTTGTCATCTAGGCAGCTTTTTAGCCAAACTTCTCCTAGTCTGTAGCACTGCACAGGGTTGTTGTGCCCCAAGTGCAGGACCCGGCACTTGGCCTTGTTAAACCTCATCCCATTGGACTCAAAGTTGAGTTTGGCACCAAAGTTATGGGTCTGATGACAGTGATAGCTGTGGGAAGAAGGCTGACCTTTGGCTGTTGGAGTCCCAAGTCCAATTCATAGGACCGTCCTTGGTGAAAACGCAACAAATGCTGTAGTCCTTTTGGTGGAAGACTGTGTACTTTAAGGGTGGTTCCTGCTGATGAGAAAGCAGCTTCTATTCATGCTGAGGAACAGCTAAGCTGAACCAACACTGTGTGTCTGGCAGCAGCTTATGACAGATTCCCACATCTTCTCAGCATAAATGTGTAATGATACTTTCCTAGTATGCTCTTTTGACAGTTTGTGGCTTAAAATTTTCACCAAAACAGGTATCTTGTATAATAGCCTTTTATGGACAAACTCAGGGAAGAAAAAACCAGACACATCTGCAGCCCATGAATACCTGTGAGATCCTCAACATCCCATGTCAGTAAGTCCCACTCATACTTTCAGGGTTTGCAGAGAACTGCCTTCTCCTTTGATGTGCTACTGCCACTACCCAGTTTTATCCTAAACTTCTGGATTCTTTTCTTAAAGAAAACAGTGACTGAGGACAATTCTTCGCTATGTCCATTTGGAGATTTGTTACACAAGCAACTCCACAAAAAGGATGTTTTTGCATTTGAAGCTTTGCATATCCATGAGGACCTTTTATCCACTTATTCAACAAATGGCTGTTTCTGCTTAATAACTTTGCCTCTGAAGTGCTTCAGGGACACTGACAGAGTGTGTCTAGCTCTCCACCAGCACAGGACAGAGGGATGCCTCCTTTTAGTGTGAATTTTCTCTGCAGGACACCAAGTGGGGTCACATTCCTGAGGGCAGGGGTAGAGCTTTGTGTGCCGGTGGCTCTGCTGCTCTCTATGTGTGAAAGAAGTCTCCAGGGCAGCATTTCTGCTGACGTGTCCTTGCTGAGCTGCAGCAGCCAAGGTGGTGCTCATCAGGTGTCGAGTGTTCCTGGATGGCAGCTGTTCAGTAACTGCTGGCACGAGCCCTAGCAGAAGCGCATTGACTTCTGGTTATTGTCTCTGCTACAACCTGCTCTGCATGCAAGTGCTCCCACTTTGCTAGAGTAAAGCAGGAGAAAATTGCAAGTGATGTTCAATTAAACAACCTGAGGAGCTGCCCTGGATTTATGTAATTTCTTGTAAAGACTATTTTAAGAGCTTTGAATGCCAGCTTATATCTGGAGCTTGTCTTCCTTATGGGGTGTTGCTGCCTGACGCACCAGACCTGGAAGAGAGAAGCAGAAGACAGCAAGGATCTCATTTGCCTGAGTTCTCGGGGCTCAGTATTCCCTTTGAATCAGAAATGATCCAGTGTGTCAGATGTCAAGTGCCAAGTCCTCTGTCTTCTCTTTTTCCCACATCTGAGCTGGCAAAGAAAGTTTGTTTGTCTCCTGCCTACCTGCCGTGCCAGTTGGTCTCACCAACAGGGCAGAGCACTTACTCTGTGATCAACATATTTGGTGTTATGTGGGTGTAATCTACTTACTGACTGTTGAACTCAAAGCAGCATCTACCTTCAGCTTCACAACACTCCTAGCAGTTGTCACCTAACATGAGTAAAGGCTGTATTATCTCTTCAGCTAAAATAACCTGTCTCTCTCAATTATTTTCTTGAGCTGATTGCCTCTGTCCTCTGACAACCGCGTATTTGTGGTAGAACATTAATTGCAGTGGCATCAGTGAGAAACTTGATACTGCTCAGAGCCTTTTCTACTTGACTAAGCAAAAGATATTTACTTATTTACTTACTGATGGCTAACCATGTCCTTTGTGGATATGTAGCATGATCTCCAGCCTATGGAAATTCTTCTACACGAATTCTTCTTAAAGCCAAAGAGTACAATATTGCTGTTTTTTCCATTCCATATAAGATGAATCCTTACGTTAATTTATGAGATAGTCTGTTCTTTTTGAAAAAAAAGTTTCAAGAAACCTGTAAGGCTCTATAAAGTGAAGAAATTTGTAAAATGAGTTGGTTTTAAACTAGCTGATGCTATTAGTCATGTCCAGCCTGGTTCAATATCTTTATCAATGACCTGGATGAAGGCAGTGAGTGCACCCGTAGCAAGTTTGCAGATGGCACTAAGCTGGGTGGAAGCGTTGATCTGCTGGAGGGTAGGGAGGCCCTGCAAAGGGATCTGAACAGGCTGGACCGCTGGGCAGAGTCCAATGGCGTGAGGTTTAACAAGGCCCAGTGCTGGGTCCTGCACTTGGGGCACAACAACCCTGTGCAGTGCTACAGACTAGGAGAAGTCTGTCTGGAAAGCTGCCTGGAGGAGAGGGACCTGGGGGTGTTGGTTGACAGTGACTGAACATGAGCCAGCAGTGTGCCCAGGTGGCCAAGAAGGCCAATGGCATCTTGGCTTGTATCAGAAACGGTGTGACCAGCAGGTCCAGGGAGGTTATTCTCCCTCTGTACTCGGCACTGGTGAGACCGTTCCTCGAATACTGTGTTCATTTCTGGGCCCCTCACCACAAGAAGGATGTTGAGGCTCTGGAACGAGTCCAGAGAAGAGCAACAAAGCTGGTGAAGGGGCTGGAGAACAGGCCTTATGAGGAACGGCTGAGGGAGATGGTGTTGTTTAGCCTGGAGAAGAGGAGGCTGAGGGGAGACCTCATTGCTCTCTATAACTACCTGAAAGGAGGTTGTAGAAAGGAGGGAGCTGGCCTCTTCTGCCAAGTGACAGGGGACAGGACAAGAGGGAATGGCCTCAAGCTCCGCCAGGGGGATTTAGGCTGGAAATTAGGAAAAAAAAAAATTCACCGAAAGGGTCATTGGGCACTGGCAGAGGCTGCCCAGGGAGGTGGTTGAGTCCCCTTCCTTGGAGGTGTTTAAGGCACAGGTGGACGAGGTGCTAAGGGGCATGGTTTAGTGTTTGATAGGAATGGTTGGACTCGATGATCCTGTGGGTCTCTTCCAACCTGGTTATTCTATGATTCTATGATTCTATGTCTTATTGCACGTATGCTAGTTATATTGACAGATCCAAGACCATTGGCTCTTTATGGAAAAAATGTGGTTTGGATTTTGCTTTTAATTGCTGAGAATTTAACTCTTGGCCCAAATATCATTAGAGGAAAAATTGATGCTTTCTCTCTCCACTCCCCAAGCAAAACAACTCAACAAAGCCAAAACCCTGATTAGTAGGAGCAGTTCCAGTGCAAATACGCGTCCTCACTGTTTACAGTGCCAGCGCTGTGACACTGTGTCAGTGTGAGAGAACCTCAAGTGTTGCTGGCTTGTGATGGGCACGGCTGGAGAATGGCAAGTGGGTGTGATGGAGGATTTGTGGCAGTTTCTGGGGGAAAGAATATTGGTTTGGTATGTTGTGAATACCTGTCTGTGTTGAAGACTTATTACATTGACAGTTCTGAGCATGTGTCAGTGCTTTCTGTTGTGTTGTTGAATCAGAAAGCATCAGTGAGTGCAATTTTAAGAAGTTTATTTGTTGGTCACTTGGAATAAAAAGAGAGAACTGTAACTCAGTCTTGAGTTGGCTGCGGGTAGGAGCATAGATTCTGCATCAAACGAGTTTCTCTATGGCAAGATTTTTTTTCAGAAATCAAGAAGTTGGCGTGGTAAGTCGTAAAGCAGTGTTCCTGTTTGAACTTTGGTGAGGGAACAGTGAGTTGCAGCAAATCCCCTTTTTTAAAATACTGTTGAGAATGACAGAGCCCCTTGCAGCTGTCCGTGTTTCTGGGATATACCTCTGTATTTTACTGGCATATCCCGTGATGAAGTCATTCAGCATTATTGCAGCATGGGTTAGCTCAGGGCTATCAAGCTGGGCTAATCTCCTGCTGAATAAACAACACAAAGGTTCCTGGATTCATTCCTGTTTCCTTAAAGAGACACAATCAAGTGCAGGCACTAAAAAGAGAGAGTGAAGTGTAGCTCTAGATATTACACCTGATTTCAGGCTCTCTGTCCAGGGTGTGTATGGGTTTTCTTAGTTTTTTTTAAAAGTAAAATAACCCTTGCAAAACAATTGGTGTTTTCCTACTTTTTCAGTGTATTTATTTCCCTGCCATTCCCTTTGGGAAGGGAGAACCCAACAACCACCCAAACAAATTCCAAACAATGGAAACAAATTTCCTAGAGAAGGAAAAGAGTAAAATTAATTTCAAACAAAGTACACTGAGAAATAACACTTTCTTTCTGCTCTCCTCCTAGCCTTCTCAGGCACCACGGCAGAGTCTTTTAAAACAATTTCTACCAAATGGGTGCCCAGTTCCTTTGAGCAGCTTTTGGAAATTTTTTTGAGCAGCTGTGGGGAAGCCTGTTTGACACGAGGATCTGTGTCATTCCCTGGCAGGATCTCTGCTCTGCTTTCACCTGGTTAGATTTGTATGGTTGTAATTTTGTCAATGCATTTAGAATATGTGCTTTTTTTGCATGCAACTAGGATAATAATTGTAAATATGTGTATTTAATCACTGAATCTCACAGTACTATAAAATCTGAGAACTGTAGATATGACTGTGTCCTACAAGGAGTACTTTTTTAGTAATTAATGACTTTCAAAACATGAAGAGAGAAAGAAAAGTTGAACAAATGAAGCAAGTGGCATATACTTGATATAAAATGGTGCAAGAACCTGTAAAGCTTTTGCTGCCCTTTTCTTTTAAAACCTCTCCAATACTTAGCTGCTCCCAAGCGAGGCTTGTATTCCATAAGCAAGCAACAAATACATTGTACTACAGCATCTTGGCATGCTCCTGCTGTGTGTTTGTAATTTACTCAAGCAACAGCTTCTGCTGCAGGGATTCCATACCCCAGCCCTTTATCTACTTCTCTTTGTGTAGTGGTCTCTCATGCTTGGGATCAAACCTGTCTCATTCAGCATGTGTGTTGAGCATGATCAATGCACACCTAAACACTCAATGAATTCCTTCACTTGAAGTTGTGAGACTTTTTCTGCATTAGGAGTAGAAAGGAAAGGGTGAGTGTTCTTCTGTTTAAAGAAATGGCTTAAATATTTAGCTTTAGTATGGGGCTGTTTTTGTTATTTCTAATAATATTGTCTTAGGCAGAGATAGAGGAGGATGTCTTTTGGGAAACTTCCCAGCAAGTATCTGAGCAGTTTAGTTTGTGGTACACCTTGGGCTCCTACTGTGTACATATAAGATTCTTCTTTAATTTTCCCCTTTACAACCACGTCACCAAAAATTCAGTGGTACAGGAGAGCAGAAACCTGCTGTCCCTTATAGCTCCACAGGACCCAAATGCTGCACTTGGCTCTGGAATCCTGTAATCCTAGGTAAGCCCCTTGGCCAGCTGTGCTTAGTTTTTCCTCCTTCATTAACTGTTGATTCATTGTCTTGCATTGGGGTAGTACTGCTAGGAATGTTGTGTATTCAGTGTGTGTACAATGCCCTGCGGTGACTGGGGCCATCTGAGGACCAGCTGTGGAAAATTTGGCTGTGCTCCCCACTTTCCTTTCCCCTTTGTCATCAGGCAGTGGAAAAAAATACCAACTAAAGTTGTCATGTGCACACGGTGATCACAGTCACATAGATAAAGACTTGGTTGTTGATAGTATTTTAGCTATCACTTTTCTTTACCTTTTCAACACTGCTTGCTGGTACAACAAGGAGCTTTTTGAGACAATAAACTGGAAATTATGACAGTGTAACACTACCTTTTTCAGGAAAAGCACACTGTGTCTGTTCTTCAGTTTGTTGAAATCTGCAGTTTCTTCAAGTTCTGTGCTCAAGTTTTTCATTCTTCAGCTTTGAGACTCAGGAACTATTTTGATGCTTGCATTCACATGTAATTATCAGTCTTCAGGAACCGAGTCTTAAAATAAAGTGCCAGCTGTCACAAGAATCAGAATCAAATTGGAGGAGGTGACAATCTATAAGCATAGGCAGGTGACATAATTTACCCAGAGCCATATGGCAAACTAAGTTAGGATTAAAATTCAGGTCTTGTAATTTCCCCAAAGAATGTCATGCCTATGGGATCCAGCCACCCTTCTGGCACAGTTTTGCACAGGGCAAACTGCAATTTGTGCCTCAGGTGGTTAAAATGTGCAAGCCAGACTGGTCTGAGTTACTGCTCTGTAGAAATGCAAGACCTGGTGGTAGCTGTCCTTAGTGGCAGTTGAATTTCCCATTCTGTGCTGTGTCTGAGAAGATCCGTTTGCTTTCCAGGCTCTGGGAAAGCTGTCTTGCAGGAGCAGCTGAATTTTTGCTTGCTGGGCCCCAGCATACAACATGGCAAGAGGTATCTGGTGTAATCCACAGGTCCTGAAGACTGGCTTTCTCTTGAGCTCAGGTTGTTCAGATGTTAGACGCTGCCCAAATCTGGAGTGTGCCGTATCAGAGCTGACCTTGAGCACAATCAGCTAAACCCCTGGGGTGGAAGAAGAGGGGGCTGCAGAAGAATATTACACACCAAGGTTAACCAGGGTACTTGGAGTCTGTTAGTGCCCCCATGTCCCTGGTGCTTCCAGATCTCCCTGCCTTATTTTTTGGAATATGCCACAGTTACTAGGTGTGAAGGTGGCAGGAAGCACTTGTTTGAGCTAAGGCTGGGACCATCTCTCTTGTGGAGTGGGTGCTGGTCAAACTATATACCCAGAAAAAACAGAAGAGTCCTGTGAAGCTTTGTCAGCACCCAGTGATTGCAGTAGGTGCCCCATGTTTATTGCCACATTCATGGGATCAACGAATGTTTTCATACAGGCTCAAAAGGAGCTTGGACGAATACCTTGGAAGACAAAGGAGGAACCACATGACTCAAGAGTTGACACAGGCTGACAGTGCCTAGAGGCTGGCAGATCTCTTCAGGGAAGCCTTTTCTGTGCTTGCCCTGCTATTACTCTTCCCTCACCAGCCGTTCCTAGCCACTGTTGCGGGCAAGATGCTGGGCTAGATGAACTCTGTCATGATCCCTTGCAGATGTTCTTATTATGGAAATCAACAACCCAAGATGCAGAGGTTATCCTGACTCCAGACTAGGTGTGGAAATGAATTCTTAACTGGTGCTGACTCAGTGACTACCTTGTCCTGGCAGAAGAGATCTGGAAAAATTAATCCTGTCAGGAAGTTTTGGTAATGACCCATGGCTTTGTCACTGGAGGTGGTTTGGCTGCATCTCACTGGGGAAACTTGGCAGGTTTGTCTGACCAAAAGTGTTATTTACCCATAGGTATTTTTTCCCTTTTTTCCAGTTGCATCAGGCAAGTATGAATCTTCACAAGCTCATCTTTCTGTACCCAACCCAGCTCTGCTGGCCTCACTTTTGTGTGCCATTCCCCAGTTTTAGTACTGTAGTGATCCCAGACTCTTCCAAAGTTGTCCTTCAGTGATGTTCTTCCTCTTGCTGATGAAGCTGCTTCCATGGTATTTTGAAGGGATGATCCCTTAGAAACAGAGGTCTGTCAGAGCTGCAGTGTGTTTTGTTTACTGGGGCTCTCTCTCATTTGCCACTTTGTTCTGCGACAAGTGCTGTCTCGCCATTGACAGAGCCACATCTGGCTTGAAGCCACATGAAGCAGCTAGAACAAGGGACACTCCACTCTGAACATTGAATTAATGGGATTGGTCTTTTATTTGTGAGTGAAGTCCATTCAGACTTGTCCATGTCAGGCTCCCAGCTCTTCTAATTACAAGGCTTTTAGTTCAGTCAGTATTTGGGAGCTACAGTATAGCTGGGCTTTTGATAAAATGAGGAGTTGCTAGCGGTAGGAATGTAGTGGGTCCAATTTCAGCTAGCAAATTCATCTCTGAGAGAACATCCTCCTCGTATAACCTTTTGTTTGCTGCAGCAGAGCTCAGGAGACATCGTCTGCCTGGGCTGCTCTGGCTTTTGAGATAGAAACGATGACGCTCCTAACAAGAAAGTAAGATTATCTTTACTTCTGGGGAAGTCTAGGCAGCTAGAGGGATGTTTCAGGGAATATATTTCTTATTTGCACTTTTTTGTATTGTGGCTGCTTTCTGCAATCCTGTCGTGTCTCTTAATTTGAACATGGTTTTGTTTTCTCCCCTGCTGCCACGTGCATCATTCACTGTCTGGTACGGGGAGCTGCTGTGCTGAGACTGTGTCTTCACAGAAGCAAATGGTCTGGCAAACAGCTTCAGCAAGTGGCCTACAGCAGCCAATAATTATCACTCATCACTGTGGCTATGTGATTTCTCAGCTCAATCACCTGTAAAATCTATGCAGCATATTTGGGTCTTTTTTTTTTTTTCTTCTTTTCCTTTCAAGGCTAGCTTTGCAACTTTGACTTGAATAAAAAAGCAAGCTGAGATTCTTTCCAACTTCTTTACTACTAACACATATAGACTTGCCATCAGAAGCAACTGTTCAGCTAACGGACAACATCAAGTTTTAGTTTCCAAATTTTGCTGTGTTGGCTCCATAACACAAAGAATGCTTGGTAGGAGGGATTGACTGATAAAGAGCAACAGAGAAAGACACACCCTGCCTTTGTGCTTTTCATGCTTTCTTCCCTCCTTTCTGTAGTGTTCCCCAAAGCTTTTGTCCAGCTTAGTGTCCTTCCATCGCTTGAAAGGAATATCTGCTTGACTAGAAACATATAATAGTACCTGTTTACAGGGAGTTTTCTTCAGAGTTTCACATAAATATCTTCTCAAGTGCTGCTAAATGGAGGTGCCCTGAAAAAACCCAGTGATTTGAAAGGGAGTAGCAGAGTGTTCTGCTTGTTCTTTGAAGCAGAACCACCGTCTGGTTTATGAACCAGCAGTAATGAACAGTTGGATAGTATGGTGCATAATTGCATTCTCCCTTTGTGTCAGTTTCATGTAGTTCTTGCATTTTCCTGGCCATCATGTTTTTTAACCTCTCATTGTAATAATAGTGCAAACAGAATCAACTTATTTGTTATCATGGCATCTGTACATGGCTTTAAATTTCTTGGAGATTAAAAGAAATGAAACAACCCTCAGGACCTCCTTGTCTAGTACTGTTTAAATCTCTCAGCTTGCTTGCACAGCTCATTCTGCCCTGTAATGCAGAACACAGGTCTGCAGAAGGAGAAGTCTAAAGCAATCAGTGCAACAAGGCTTAAAAAGTGTGATGCTGCTGCTGAAGAAAAGCTGTCTGGAGAGTCTTACATGGCATCACTAAGTTGTAAGGTGAGTTGAGGTAGGGATGTGTTGTCTACATCTTTACAATCACAGTGCTGTGCTTAAAGAAGTGCTCTCATTCCTAACCTTTTTGGTTTAGGTACCAAATGGGAATAATAATGGGAATTATTTTCTTTGGCCTCTGATATGTCCCCATAGTCATGTGGTTTCCTTCCTATAAAGGTGAACATTTCAGATTAAAATTCTGTTTGGCAGCTTGCAGGCTCTCAAAACAGAGGCTGGGAGGCAAAGGCAGCAGGAGTGCCCAGCTTGTTAAATTTTTCCCTGTGTAGGAATTGCCTGACTTTTTTTTTGTGCTGTAGTAACATGAAAGGAGGTGGAGTTGCTTTTTGGGAAATGTTAACAAGAAAATATAAGAGGTGGAAGACCAGCCAGTGAACGTAGACAGGAGGGGTGGGAGAGACATTCCTTCTTCTCTTTCCTCTGTCACTTACATGGATCTTGCCGCTCTGCATTCTTGCAATTGTGGTGCAGTTGGTACTCAAAGGTGATGCAGAAAAGCAACAGGAGGAGGAAAACCGCGTTATTACCAGAGGAACCCAGACCAGAGAGAAGCTTCTTGGTCAGGGCATCCAGGGAGCTGTGCAAGAGCTGGGAGGTGGCCCTGCTTGTGGTATTTGATTACCCTGTCTCAGCTAATGTGGGACATCACTGTGCTCCCATGCAGATTTATCTGCATGCTTTAATGTTCCCTTCCTATCCTTTCATCTCTGCTGAAACCTTCTCTTGGCACCTGGCTTTCAGCAGCAGGGAACTCTGAGTGCCCTGTAGGTCCAAGCCAGAGGGGAAATGGTGAAAGAGCTTCATTGCTTGGTGCAGGGTCTGAAGTCCATCACAGTGTGGAGCATTACAGCTGTGTTTGTAGGCTTGGTTATGCCTGTGTTGTGTATAGTATGTATGTATGGTGCACACTTTCTGCATGCTGTCTGTCTTCCCCCCTCCCCTTGGTAACAGCTACAAGTGCTGAATATTGTTCTTTCAAACCAACAAGGCACATAACTAGATGATGTGTGGAGTGGAAGTGGAGGGTCATGTTTGACTGGGATTTCTCTCTCCTGCCCTGCAGCTCTTGTATTTGCCCCTGCCCTGAGGAAGAAGACTTTGAGAAGATGGAGAACCAGAGGGAAGTGCTCTTGGGATATGTGCTCTGGGAAGGAGAAGAGGAAGGACATGAGGAGGATGGGATGGCTCCTGGTGCTTCTCCTTCCAGCAAAATGAGCAAAATGGAAGATGTGCAGGTGGAAATGCTCGAGAAAGCAAGGGAGCTCTTCCAGCTGTGTGACAAGGACAAGAAAGGTTTTATCACCAAGGTGGACATGCAGGTGAGGGAAAAGAATCCTTCCCTTTTCCTGGGAGGAAAAGTCATAGATGGCAGAATCTTTCATCATGTGGCATGTCTTTATTTTTGTGAAGTGTGGATGTGCACGTGGGCTCTGTCTCACTCAGATTTCTGGGAGCCAAACTTTACCACAGCTGGCTCCTAGGAAGCAAAAATCCCAGGAAGGCCTTGGACCTGCAGGGAATTTCTGGGACAAGTGGGACAGCAATTCCAAATTTTTGAGGAATCCACAAAATAAAAAAAAAATCACAAACATCTTATTGAAAAAAGCTGTATAACTTTTTTGTCTCAGTCATTGATAAAGCCTGATCTCAAAAAGTCACTTCAGGTCTAAGCTATAAATTTGCTGTAGAATAGTGTATTTTCCTGCTTTCTGTTAAAACCAATATTTGATAATAGAATCTATAGTTCTTTGTGAGTTTTATTTTAATGGTTTATCAGGAAGGTTTCATGCAGATTTTTTTTTCTTCTGTCTCATCTCTCCCTCCATCTATAATTAATATTTGGCAGATGCATGCTGGTTTAATTACTGACTCACTTTGTTCTGGGTTGTGCAATTCCTAATTTTGTATAGTTACATTAATATATATTTATTAAGCTTTTACCTAAACATGCACATTTAATGGACAATAATAAGGTTCTAGTCTGCACCTCTTCTTATTTTGAAGCTTCTTTGAGTGCCCCTTCACAGTAGGTGCTCTACACGTCTTACGGAGGGAAAGGTCTCTGCTCCTTGTCTGTGCTGTGGGGATGGTGTTACAGTCCCAACAGGCAGAAGAAAGCTGTGATGGACTGAACGATTTCCTGCAAGAGCTGGGAACTGAATCCAGACACCCACAAATCTGTCCTCCCTCTCTGGCCAAAGAGATGGAGCTGGTACTCAATGTGCCCATAGGGAGCTCCCCTGGACACAGCAGTGGTCACCGGAGGGTGGCAGTGCCCGAGGGCAGCCACCTTTGGGCAGGGCTTGGGCAGGGGTGTACAGTGAACTGGGAGGCAGCAGGTCTGAAATTGGGGGGAAGAGGGTTAAGCTCCCTCCAAACAGAATAACCTGAAGCTCCCTCTCTGCAGTCCTGGTTGAATCATCCAGTAATGGAAAGCATTGTCATATCAGTGGGTCCAAACAGGCATTTGTTCCATCTCTCAGCTGTACTGGCAGACTGTCGCGTCCCAGCCAGGATGCGTTGCTGAAAGGACACATTGCTGTGGGCCAACCTGAGGACAGCAGGGACAGGAGCTAGGCACAGGGAAGGCTTGAGTCATGCCTTAGTTTTGTTCGTTCTTTTGTCTCTGCAGCGGCTCCAGAGTGAACTCCCCCTAACACTTGAACAGCTGGAGGCTGTTTTTGATAGCTTGGAACAGAACAATAATGGATACCTGACGCCTGTGGAGTTCAGCGTGGGATTAGGTAAGGTCTGCCCAGAGTCAGAGGAAGGAAAAAGCCCAGCTATGACATGAAGTTTCGTGCTGGCAAGAAAGAAAATGAAATGGTTCTGCTGAAGCTGTACCAGCTGTACAGGGCATTGCCTTGTGCTTAAGTGAATGTTATTGGGAAAAGCGTGTATGTAATACTGCTGTCCTCTTTTGTGAGGCTTTGCATCGTCTTCTTCCACAACCATTACCTGCCTGTCTGATAGAGTCAGATTCTGAATGTCTCCTACTGGAGAATGGTATATTCTGCAGCCTGTAGGCCATGGGATACACAGTTGTTCATATGAATAAGGACCCTTGTCAGATGAGGGTACAGAAATATGCCCCTTGGCAACTGCCTCCAGCTGGTTTAGTCAGTGCTGTTCAAGGATATTAGGAAGAGTCCTGTTAGTAGGCTAGCGTACTGGCAAATGAGCTTTGGTTTTCCTCTTACTGTTGGCATTTCCAAACACTAGGAGATTGTTAATCCCATATCAGAGTTGTCATCCAGCAGCACAAGCAGTGCAAGAGGTGTTAAGGAGGAGGAACCTCCACAGTACTAATAACCTTAGTTTTCTTAGGTGGTTGTAAGCTCTCAGAAAATCTGCACCCTTCCTTGAACCTGTAGATGTGTTAATGGGATCAAGTCAAAGCAAGGGAACAGGGGCATCCAGGGTTTTCATAGGGTCATAGAATCATAGAATAGTTTGGGTTGGAAGGGACCAGTCCCCAATCCCCTGCCATGGGCAGGGACACATCCCACTAGATCAGATTACCCAAGGCCCCATCCAACCTGGCCTTGAACACCTCCAGGGATGGGGCATCCACAACTTCTCTGGGCAACCTGTGCCAGTGCCTAAATCTGCCCCTCTCCAGTTTATACCCATTGCCCCTAGTCCTATCACTACAAGTCTTTGTAAAAAGTCCCTCCCCAGCTTTCTTGTAGGCCCCCTTCAGGTACTGGAAGGTCGCTATATGATCTCCTCAGAGCCTTCTCTTCTCCAAGCTGAACAAGCCCAACTCTCTCAGCCTGTCCTCACAGGGAAGGTGCTCCAGCCCCTGATCATCTTTGTAGCCCTCCTCTGGACCTGTTCCAACAGCTCCATATCCTTCTTTTGTTGAGGATTCCAGAACCGGACACAATACTCCAGATGAGGTCTCACAAGAGAGGAATAGAGGGGCAGAATCACCTCCCTTGACCTCCTGGCCACACTTCTTTTGATGCAGCCCAGGATACGGTTGGACTTCTGGGCTGTGAGCGCACATTGCTGGCTCATATCAAGCTTCTCATCAATCATCACCCCTAAGTCCTTCTCTGCAGGGCTGCTCTCAATCACATCATCCCCTATCCTGTATTGAAATCAGGGATTGCTCCGACCCAGGTGTAGGACCTTGCACTTGTTGAACCTCATGAGGTTCTCAGAGGCCCACTTCTCCAGCCTATCCAGGTCCGTCTGGATGACATTCTGTCCTTCTGGTGTGGCAACTGCACCACTCAGCTTGGTGTCATCTGCAAACTTGCTGAAGGTGCACTCAGTCTCACTGTCTATATCATTGATGAAGATATTAAACAGCACTGGTCCTAGTACAGACCCCTGAAGTAATTTTCAGAAGTAGTTGAGGAGGCTTTTCAGTCACAGTATCCTGATTTCTCAGGTTGTGGTTGTTCAAGGCTTTTTGACAGCTTGGAGAAGGGTAGGTCTTTTTTGGTGCTTGAATTTGAATGGCCAGAAACAGCTAGCCCTGAAAGGAGAAGCCTCAGAATAAGCCTGTAAAGCTGTCTATTGGGCCAGCCTGTTCTGGGAATATGTTAACCCATTGAGTGCTTGCTGACTGTGCCAATTTCTGCCTTGTGTCCCTGCTTGTGGGAGTGAAGTTTTGTAGGCTTTTTCTGCTGCCTCTGCCAGAAGCAAGAGTCATGTTGGCAGCATGGGCTCTCCTGCCCAGTGTTGTGTAGAAGGTGAATAGGTGCCATTTGGGCACCTTGGCATCGACAGCACCCTCTGTATAGACATGATTATTCCCAAATCTCATTTTTTAAGGCATATAAAATTGTCATAGATGGACAGAATGAGGGTACCTGCCTCAGTGCCATTGCTGGCAGAGATAAGCAACGTTCCTCTTTGTGTCAGTCACCCATCATCAGGTATCACCATGTTTTGGTATCCTGGCTCCGTGGAACTTGCTCCACTCTAGGAAAACACTTGATTTTGGCATTTCTTTTCTTTATGGTTGTTTGTTTCTGGCTTTACTTAAATCCTTTTCAGACCGTCCCTAACTCGTGAGTGTGGCTTGGCATGTTGCTCTCCTCCTTCTGGAGTGTGCAGGGGTGGAAATCAAGGGAAACAGTTCAAGCTGCGATCAGCTCTGCTTCTTGAGAGGGTTCCTTCCATTGCCTTTGAGAGGGTACAGGGTACACCAGTACAACTGAAAAAAGAGCATCCTTTTAAAATGTTCCATTTAAATCAATCCAAGAGCCTTCTAGGATGTCAAAACAGTCTTCAGATAATTTTCTACCTCGATTTTCCCAGCTGTAAAAGAGGCATAATGAATGATAATGACTCTTCCTTTAAAGCGGACATCCAAAGTGCCTAATCTATGCCCATCTCCTTAATTAACTGTCTGAGCCTCAGATTTTAAGATGAGTAGGGCCTGTATCTCCACACTGCAAAGTTTTTTTGCAGCACATTTTAAGAGCGGAAGAGAAGCAGCTAGGCTCTGGACATACAGAGCTTAAGAAGTGGTCGAGTTAAGTCATTTGAGGCACACAAATAGTGGATGTTTTTCCCCTTAGAGCAGCTTCATGTTCTCATCTGTGCTCTGAACATCCTTGGCTCCTGGCCCTGTAGCTGGGATGTCATTCTGCCTTTTGAAGCCAGTAGATGTGTTTTGGAAAGGAAGAGTTGCTGCTAGTGGAAGTCTGACCTCTTGTATACAGGATAGGGGCCTGCGTTTTGGATAGGATTGCTTGATTTGTTTCTTTGAGAAGAATTTGTTCCCAGTACCAGTATTTGTCATGTGCCTTGCATAGCGTGAAGTTCTCATGGCATTACTGTCCCAGCATGGAACAGGATCCAGACAGCTGGAAGCTGTCCATACGTGGGGTGAGGCAGGAGGGGCTGTTCCAAGAGTAAGTGTGTTTTGTTTGGACACTCTACGTGATCCCAGCAAGAGGCGGCCCTTGTCCTGTAGCACTTGAATCAGAACAGATGCAGCACATGAGAAGGGAAGGGCAATGGCCTCCTCACTTTTTTATTTTTTTTTTTAAGCTGGGGCACTGAGGTGTGATGCTATTCAGTGCTGGGCTTGTGGTCCCAGAGGGAGCTTGTAGCGTCAGTGGTGAGTGAACCCACAGCACCGCTCCATGGGAGTGAAGTGACCTAATGCTGCACACTTCACATGCTGAGAATCCAAGACTGTGGGCGATAGATCATCTTCATGCAGATGTGAGCAGAGTCCTAACAGTCTGTTGTTGGACTGGGAGCCAGTTTCAGTCCCGGCATTGCAGACTGGATGCAGACGTCACTTGAGACATCAGAACAGCGGCTCTTTACTGACCAGGAGCTGTATTCTACACCAGCAGCTTGCAGGCAGCTTCTCATGGGGCTTTGTTGGGCTGCCACTTAAACTGCAGCTTATTAAATGTCATCCAATTTGACTTTCTTTATTCTACTTCTTCCCTTCTCCTTCACCAGGGAAGTTAATAGGGGTTGAATTGTGTCAAGGGGCTGGTAAAATGGATCATTCCAGACATGAGGAGACTTTTGAGTCAGGCTGGTCAGATGACTTGGACCCGGCAGATGATGATGATGAAGAGAAACGATTCTGTTCTATGATGGAACAGCTTGGAGCAGCCCACATGTTTGAAGAGTAAGTAGGAGAGTTGCATGGCATTACTTCTGCCCTGTTTTGATCTTAAAATACCAAAACTTGAGAATACCAGCAAAGACCAAATAGGTGAACAGAGCTGCTTGCTTTCTGAAGCACTGCTTGGTCTTTCTGTTCTGCTGTCTTGGGTTTTCACGTGCTTGGTAAAAAATACAGTGAAGTCTGGGTTTCCCCATTAGTTTTCAATAACCTTTAGCACAGTGCTTTTCGCAAAGAGCTTCCTAAACTAGAGTTTATACCACAGCTGTAAAAACGTAGCAGCTGGTGGTGTGAAAGCCTGTCTGCACACAGCAAATGAATAGAAGCATGTGAGGGTTAGACAAGGTGAGGAGGATGAGTGTTCTCTCTGTTCCAGTGGGCA